>NC_072379.2:32997500-37997500 GCF_028885625.2 Pongo pygmaeus | reverse complement strand
TGTTGTTTGTGGTTTTCATGTCATATCCAAGGATTCATTGCTAAATCCAAGGTCATGAAGATTTACCCCCAGATTTTTTTCTAAATGTTTTATAGTTTTAGCACTTATGTTTAAGTCTTCGATTCATCTTTAGTAATTTTTTTTTTTTATTAACTGTGTGTGAGGTAGGGTCCCAACTTCATTTATTTGCATGTGGTACTCACAATAGGATATACCTGTAGATCAGTGAAATAGAATTAAGAGTCCAGGAGTAAACCCTGGGCTTTATGGTCAACTGATTTTTGCAAGGGTGCTGAGAACATTTGATGTTGAAAAGACTATTCAGACATTTGGTGTATGCGCTTTGCTGAGGAGCCAATGGGGTAAATAGGATTTTCGAATAGTCTTTTCAATAAGTAGTGCTAGGAGAACTGGACAGTCACATGCAAAAGAATGAAGTTGGGCCCCTATATCTCACACAGTTAATACAAAAAAATTACTGAAGGTGAATGAATGACTTAAATGTAAATGCTAAAACTGTAAAACTCTTAGAAAAAAACATAGGGGTAAATCTTCACGACCTTGAAACTGTCAATGGATTCTCAAATATGACACCAAAAACACAACAAACAACAAAAGACAAAAAGTAAATTAATTGTCATCAAAATTAAAAATGTTTATGCTTTAAATGACATTATCAAAAGTGTGAAAAGGCAACAGAATGGGAAAAATTTACCTGATAAGAAATTGGCATCCAGAAGATAGATAGCTGTAGATATATATCTCAACTCAATAATAAAAAAGATAAATAAACCAATATGGAATGACCAAAGGCACCCAAATTCATAAAACAAGTACTTCTAGAACTGCGAAAAGACTTAGACAGCCACATAATAATATTGGGGGACTTCAACACCCCACTGACAGCATTAGACAGATAATTGAGGCAGAAAACTAACAAAGAAATTCTAGACTTAACTTTGACACTTGGCAAATTGGACCTAATAAGCATCCACAGACTACTTTACCCATCAACCACAGAATGTACATTCTTCTCATCTGCTCATGGAACATACTCTAAAATCAGCCACATGCTCAGCCATAAAGCCAGTCTCAATAAATTCAAAAAATTGAAATCTTGAACCACAATGGAATATAAAAAATAAAAATCAGGCTGGGTGCGGTAGCTCACCCCTGTAATCCCAGCACTTTCGGAGGCTGAGGTGGGTGGATCTCTTGAGGCAAGGAGTTTGAGATCAGCCTGACCAACATGGTGAAACTCCATCTCTACTAAAAAAAAAAAAAACACAAAAATTAGCTAGGTGTGGTGGCACGCACCTATAGTCCCAGCTACTTAGGAGGTTGAGGCAGGATAATCACCTTAACCTGGGAGACAGAAATTGCAGTGAGCCAAGATTGCACTGCTGCACTCCAGCCTGGGTGACAGAGTGAGTGAGACATTTCTCTTTCATAGATAGATAGATGGATAGATAGATAGATAGATAGATAGATAGATAGATAGATAGATGACAGTCAGATGTAAATAAAAATCAATACCAAGATTCCTCAAAACTACACAATTACATGGAAATTAAACAACTTGCTCCTGAATGACTTCTTGGTAAACAAACAAACAAAAAAAATGACTTTTGAATGATAAACATACTTTGCATTTCTAGAATAAATCTCACTTGATCATGATGTATAACTTTTTTCAATATTATTGGATTTAATTTTTCAGTATTGTGTTGAGGATTTTTGTGTTCATATTCTTAAGAGATATTGGTCTGTAATGTTCCTTTCTTTTAAGATTGTGTGTGTGTGATGCCTTTGGTTTTGGTACTGTGGTAATACTGGTCTCAAAGAATGAGGTGGAAAGTGTTCCTCCACTTCCATTTTTTAAACACATTTGTGAAAAATTGGTATTATTTCTTAAAACATTTTGTTTACCAGTGAAACCATCAAGGATGGCTTGTTTTTGTAAGGTCAGCAGTAATGCTTTCTCTTTCATTTCTGATACTAGTAATTTGAATCATCTCTCTTTTTTTCTTAGTCAATTATGCTAAATATTTATCAAATTTGTTGATTTTTTTCATAGCCATATTCCATATGGCACTCCAAACTTCCACAACCAACTTCAGTTTCATTTTTCTCTATTGTTTTTATATTCTTGATTTTATCAATGTCCACTCTAACTTTATTATTTCCTGTCTTCTTGCTTCAGGTTTAGTTTGCTTTTCTTTTTCCAGTCTCTTAAGGTATACAGTTGAGCATTATTTTGTAATTTTTCTTACGTTTTAATGTAAGTATTATTGCTATAAATGTTTCTCCAAGCACTGCTTTAGCTACATCTCATAAGCTTTGGAATGTTTTCCCTTCATTTCCATTCATCTCAAAGTATTTTATAAAGTAACTTGGGATTGTTTCTGCCTGGTTGTTGAACCCACACCCAGCTGGTAAGATTCACTGATTGCTGTATTGTTTTCAACAATATCATGAGCATAAATTGTTCTACATATAAATCTCGTCAAATTTAGGCTCTGTTAAAGGACTCCTTCCTGAGATTAGTGTTTGAGATTTGTTTTAATCACAAATTTGCCACTGGGAGGGCTCCTTCCAGTGGTCTCCCTGGTTCTGTCTGGTAAATTAGACAGCCTATAGTTTAGCCTGTATCTCCAATGAATCTATCAATCTCCCAATTGCCTTTCACCACAGCTTCCAGTTATTAAGAACACCCTTATGGTTGAAATTCTCCACAAACAACAACAACAACAAAAAAAAAAAACCCTAAAAACTAAAACAACAAAACAGTCCCTTTGGGGATAGATTAGCAGTTATCTGTTTATGGCTTGCTTCTTTAGAGGCAAGGAAACATATATGAGCCACTTCTCTGGAGCTAGAAATGGGAACAATGTCATGTTTCTTTCTGAATGACGCTCCCACTTTAGGAGCTGAGCACTCATTGGAGAGGGAGGACAGCGACCTCAGATTCTCTCAGGTTGCTTCTCCCATTGTGGAAACCCCACACCATGATATGAGGCAAGAACGGGGGAACCCCAATATTCTCAGCAATGCTGTTCTTAATTTAAAGCCTCTGTCTAATGAGCCTTTGTCTAATGAGGTAGAGCTGGGTAAAAAAAAAGGGCACCATCACCTCTCATTTGTACTCACTGGCAGCTTAACCTCATGAACATGTAGCTGGGGCCAGGATGGGAGGGGAAGACAGCTCACTCACGGAGAGCTAAGGTGGGAGGGAGCCCTGTGTTCTTGGATGCAGCAGCTTGGAGTGGAGTTTCCATTTCCCTGAGCTGGGAGATAGGAGAAGAGTAGATCTTGTTTTAAATGCCAAAGACTATTACTGTTCTTACTCAGTTTTAGTAGACTTTCTTGAATAACTATATTTTTTATCTTGCTCTATACAGAAAAATACCATTTTGGAGACTTTATTGCTTTTTTAAAAATAATTTTCAGCAGTCTTACTGGGAAATGAGTCTGCAGAACTCCTCATACTGTCCTGATGGAAGTCTTGGCTAAATGCTTTCAAAGATATCTATTTATGTCTACTTCATGCCAGTATTGTACCTACACCTAAAGTGACTGTGCCCGTAAAATAGGGAGTCTAGGTCTATTGTTTTTGAGTCCAATTTTAACATCTATGTTGACTTTTTACAGCCCCTGCTTTCTTCTCATTATTGTAAACATTTATAGTGTTAATTTTATTGTGTACAGAGGCATATTTGAATGATTAAAGGGCAAGTACCAGCCTTTTGAGAAGACTTTATCAATCACTCCAGCACAATTGTTCACAAAGCAAGGAGTCAGCCGCCTCCCATATAGGCATCTCCCAACCATAACATGGAGAAGCTGATCCCAGTTAGCACTTTCTTCGTTATAGCTCCTCTAGTTTGTAATTAGTGTTTGAAAGGATCCAGAGTAACATGGAAAAGATTCACTGTCTTGATTCACTTTCATAACTCAGCTGTCACTTGGGTCTTTCCTGCCCATGGGAGATTTAGGAAAATGTGCCTGATTTCATGCCGGGGGGTCCAGGACCCTTATCTCAAGGGTTCTATGAACTCTTGGTGAGTCGGAGGCCTGTGTGCCCTGCTCTGTCTTTGAGCCTGTGCAGTCCTGCCTGGGCATGTGCTCCAGTGCCTGGGGAACCAGCCACGAATCACCCCCAGATACCCAAATGTATCAATAATTCCATGAATTTAGTAATTTTCCAACATTTTTGAATGCGGGCCTGAAGAGAGCAGTAATCAGGGATCCCTGGGCTATCCATCCACCTGGCCCCTCCTTGCATCCTCAGCTGTTTCCCCTCTTGTGCCTCTGGCTGCCAGGGTGCTGTCCTTAGCCAGGCATCCAGTTGGAAAGTTCCAGGCACATTTTGGCCCAGAGTCTCTTATCCAGAGCATGGCTTATCAAAGCCTTTTCTTAACAATGGGAGGGAGGTTGCACCTTAAAGCAATTCTTCTCTGTTAAGGCAATTATGCATTTTTTTCTTATTATTACATTATTTATTTAAGGGCTATATTACATGAGATCTGACTGGAGACCATAGAGGTTATTTGCAAAGCCTTTGAAAATGAACTCAGAAGAAGTTTAATCCACTCTCCCAAGGGAACCATGTCCCTACAAAAACTAAAAACTGCAGCAAAACAGAATAGAGAGGGTTTGCTTGTGTGCCTGCAGCAGAGCACCCCCTCCCTTATGTAAACACTTACAAAGCTGCCATCTTTGCACAGATTGTGGCTGAGTGGGGTGCAGGCTTTGAAGGCTCCCTGTTTTAATACTGGTGTTTTCCTCCTCAGGTCTCACCCACAAAGTACTGCAGGCTTCTCTATGGGCAGCACTCATCAAGTCAGAAAGTAGCTTGCCATGGCTTCTTCTATGGGGTGTTTTCTTTATTATGTTCATAAAGAAAAAAAAAAAACAAAAAACAAAACCAGAAAGAAAAGAAAATTGGAAGAAAATGACTACTTTAGCTTTCTTGGTCTCTCAAGGTGACTAGTGTGAGAACAGCTTGGTGGCTGAGGACAGAAAATCACATATATAATTTATTTCAACAATAACGGAATTTTAGGCACTCCTCTATGCTCCAAGCAAAACTCGTCTGCTGCTACTCATAGTGGAAATCATGTGTAAGAATTTCAACTTCATGGATGCTCATTTATTTCCCATCTTTCTCTTTAAAAGTGTGGGGGAAAGAAATGTTTCCTTGTCAAGGTTGAGGAATATAGCAAACCACTCTTGCAATATTGTCAGCTGTAAAAGGCATCTTTTGTTTATCTAGACTCTAGGGTATTTCTGAAATAAAGGGAAATGTTCAGAGACCATTAAAAATGCAAGAGGCCACATAAGGGGCTGAGTCATATAGCTGTCACCTCACCACCTTGGAAACAAAATGCTCTGTCATGTTTGTTTAGCTGGTGACAATGATATAATGCTGGAGATGAGGCTATGTATTTTTTTTTTGTCCCGCTGACTTGGCTATTGTTCCTTACTTTAAAATGATTCCCTTTGATTACTCTAAAGAAGGAAGGAAAAAAATAATAGATATGCATTTTGCTGTTCAGTTAAGAAAGAAATATTGTTTTCATTACACCAAAGCCTAACAAGGAATTTAATTCACTCATTACTCCATTATATATGAACTGGGCATCTGCAGGGATGTTAGAGTCAGTGGCAGAAGGGTTTATGTGTCCTGTGTTCTTGGAACTCTACTGTAACAACTGATGGCATTGAAGGATGCACCATACACCTGCATGTACGCAGGAAGGGCTTTCACAGCCAGAATAGGGCCTTGCACAAGTGAGCACTGAATTAGTACTGAATGGATGGAGGAAAGGAGATCTGGTTGTGGGTAGCATGAAGGATACTCTTAGATGCGAAATCAGAGAGGAAGGCACTAGTTACATGATGGAGAGCTTCATGGATAAGCTGAAGAGTTTGATATTGAGTCAGAGTCTTTTAGGCATGAAGCTGACATGGCCTCTGGAGTTCTGAGACAGTTCTGTTGGCCTTTCCTAGAGGTAACATTGACCCAACCACTTTAATCTGGATCTATGACTGGTGGAGTCATTTAAGAAAGTGACATGTCCAGCCACAGAGAGCAATGTTTATGGAGTGATGTGTGTTAACATGAATCAAGCTTCTTTTTTATTGTGAAGCTCTCATCTCCCTATACAATCTTGTCTTTAAACTCAGAAGTGTATTGAGGATCTTTTCAAAGAGGGTTTCTTCTCCAAGAGGAATGCGGGTGCCAGCTGCCAAACACTGTTTTGTTGTTGTTGTTATTTGTCAAAGGCTCTCTTTATGTTAATACCTTGGGTCTATAATCCTTACAGCCATTCTGATTTGCATACGCAATGATTGGAAAATGATCCAAATCAAACTTAACTGAAGTTGAAATAATAAAGGTGCTTGCAATGAAGGGACATGGTTGTGAGGTAAGCCACATGGTCTCAGCTCTGCCAGTTAATAAGCTGAGTGACAAAGAAAAAATCTCCTGATCTCTTTGGGCCTCAAATTTTTGCATTTTATAGAGAGGAATTGGTATCTGTTCTAGTCCATGTACAGGTGTGATAAGAGTAAAATGAAATTATTGATGTGAAAGTGTTAATATAAAGGATGTAAGAGCATTAATGATTAGATGAGATCCTGCTTCAGGCTGGAGTTTTGAGGTTAAGTTCTTAGCATTGGAACTGTAACTCCCTCCATTCCCTTGGAGTTGCGTGACCCGAACAAGTTATGTAGCTTCTCTGAGATCCACCTCACTTCTGTAAATCAGAGGCAGAGATAGCAACATCAGTATTTTGTGGGGATTAATTGGGATAATGTGTTTGGTGCCTCGCTCACAGAGGATGCAGGACAGAGCTCATGTCCTCAGTCTTCTCTCTTGGTTTCCTTTTCTTTCCAGTGGGTAATCATGAGGACTGAGATTACAATGAGGAAGTTTCTATTAATAATACAGAGATGCCAGCTACACATCAAGTGCTCGCATGAATGTTTGCATCCCGCTGTTTGCTCAGCCACCCTTCCTCAGTGCCATCCTCTCCTCCTCTTCATGCATCCAAAGGAAACCTATTACAATTCAGTAGCTGAGGACAGATCACTGGAATTTGGTATTTTGTTGAGGCACCAACCCATGAGGAGTGGGGTGTGGTGTGGTAAGGCAGGAAGATGAGAATTAGGGAACAATGTAGTCTCAGGCAGTGGGGGCCCCATATTCCACAGTCAGTGCTGTAACACTTGTGCTGGATGAGAGCTTAACGTGAGACCATGGGAGGCCTGGTCCCCCTCTGCTCTCTGCTCTCACCCTGTGGTGGATGAGGGAGAAGTCGTCTTTAAAGGTATTTCCTACTCAGATATGCGTAGGGAAGGGCACATGTATGGGGTTGTGGATGTGAGTGTGAATAGACTCCTCGTGGGGCAGATGATGGAAATCAGTGGGCATATATCTATAAACACATAATACAAATATTACATATTTTACAAATCCTGTTATTTTCTAAAGTCTAAGATTAGTTTCTATACCAAGAAGAATTTTATGCATTTAATTTTCAGAGGCAGTGTGACAAAATGTTCCTAAATAAATGATTTTTAAAATCAGAAACTGAAATACAGTCACAGAGTATGAGACATTAGTATGTTCCTTTAATTCTCTTAGAAGCCATGTGTATTTTTTCTTTCTAATGATAAAGTTATATGTGCTCATTATTTTAGAATTCAGAATAGTATAAAGAAAAAAACCTAACAGTCATGCGATTATTTCTTGTCCGGATAACATTCCAGAATTTATTTCAGTCTGACTGTAAATATATGCAAACATACTTACATCATTAATGTAATACTGAATCTATAATTTTCTATTTTGCACTTAATATTATATAATAGCCATTTTCTCTTCATTAAGTATTATTTGTAGAGATTTTTAATAGTTGAGGCTGAAATCAATGTATTTGTTATAAATCTATGACTTTTAATTTGGGGGTAAGGACTTTTATAAGAGGAGCCTTAAGCTCAGGAATGCAAAGCTTCATAGGCACGTGGTATAACTTGACAAATGATTTTTCAGAAATGTCTCTACAGGTGCATTGCCACCTCTTTTGTTCTGCTCTTGAAGTGTCTGACTTTCAAAATATATGTGTGTATGTTTTTTCTTCCACTCATGTATTACTCCTGCTTCTGTTTTAGCATTAATAATATATTACATTTAATGTTTGTGGTTCCAAAATGTTGTACCTCAAAAAATTGTAGAATATTTCTTGTAAGCACCTTTACCTACAGATAATGCCATTTATTTATCCTATTTAATCACCGATTATACAAATAATGTGGACATAACATATTGTCTAGCAATGTTAGATCAATGAGTGAACATAGAAATAAATGACTCCTTGGCTATTTTGCAACCTTTTATTCTGTAGAAGTATGAAAATCAATAAATCCTTCAGGGAATTTAGATTATTGACATAACTGTGTATGTTATAGATAGAAATGAAAAAGTCAAGCTAATATTAATTAGATATTTACATCATAATGAATTTAATAATCTTCGAAGAGTGTCTAAATTGTTGAAGGTGGCATGCTTTTATAATTTTATGTTTAGAAGTCTTCTTAACTATTAACTGTTCTAGAGAGATCCTGAGTAACCTATTTCAGCCTATCTCCTATCTATTTCAGACATATTTTCTCTAGAGTGTTTCTATTTTGGAAGACTGGTAGAATTTACTTTTTGTTTAATTTTTGTGTAATTTTTCTTTTTTCGTAATTCATGTTCTTCATGGAAAAGCTGGAATTCTTTTAGTTCAAACAAAACTTTAATTTGAAAGAATTTTAATTATTAATATGCATATGTGCTTATAGAGAATTTATTAGATAATTATTGGAATTTAGCATGAATTTTTCAAAAGTCATTAGCAAAATATACCCAAAGGGCTGCAATTTCTACTAATGGTAAAAATGGATCCTAATATACATAAGAACATACAGCCATCTCTGTGCCACTGTCTCCTCATACCATTGTATGTTTATGTAATGCTTCCTATTCATGTTTGAATTGTTTTATCTGCTTTTATCTAAGTTCTCCAAATAAACAGTGGGCTTCTTCACTCCAAGAAGAACATTCTTCTGTTCTGGTCATATTCTGAATAGATCCTAAATTTCACTGCTTATTTATCTACTTATTTACACAGTGTCAGACATTGTTCCAAGTAATTTGCAAGGATTAATTCAGTCAGTCCTCTCAAACTTTATTAGGCAGATACTATAATTAATCGATTTGCTAGATGAGGCAACTGAGGTTAGAAAATTTACCAGACTTTCCATGGTCACACAACTGGTACGTGGAGCAGCTGGATTCAACCTCAGTAGTGCAAACACTACATTTTGTCATGCCATCAGAATCATTAATAAACATGAGACCAGAAACACATCTCCAAGCAATACATCCCCTCTGCCCTGGAACATAATGTTATGCCGAGACACAGCTGAGAGCTCTCCCAGGAGCATTTACAAAGCTCCAGTGACATGGTGCTTCACCTTGGTAAGCCCCTTCAACCACGTAGGCCTCAATCCCTTCTTTTCATGAAACGCGGACATATAGATCCACTTTGGGGGATTTGGTGAAGACACAGTGGGTTGATCGTGTTATTCAGCAGCACAGCTTGTAACATACTGCTGAGAAGGGGGATGGCCATAGAATATATATACCTCTTGTACCAACCCAATGTGTTGGCCTTTAACAATTCCGAGAGATAGCCAAATAGAAATGTTAGAGAGGTGCATGTCCATATGCTTTTATGTATATTTTGTCAGTGTACTCACCAACCTCTCAGCCATGTGAAGATTAGAAACCATCAACTCGAATGATGGGGGGCTACTGTGGCCATGCACAGACCTCAGAGGGAAGTCACATCTGACAGCCTGAAATTAAGACAAGAGGACAGAAAAACAGAACCCCAGGGCAAAGAGCTCCATGAGTGCTCACAAGGGTGATCTATGTCACTGAAACAAGGTCACATTGTCTTGGGTCCCCTGTCTTTACCAGACAGACTTGAAAAATAATTTGACCATAAATCTGTTAGGGATCAGCCTCATTTAGGGGAAATTTACTTAAGTGTAACACATTTTTCCCCAGCAATGCTTTGTAAATGAGATGCGTATGATTGCTAAGACTGGGCATGCCATTTGTTCATTCTTCATTCATTAAGCTAATATTTACCAGTGCTAGGTACTAGGTACTCATACTGTGCTTGGTACCTAGAAAAGATGCCTCAGTGAACAAAATGGATAGAGATTTTAGTCATCAGAGTATATTCATGTATTTGTCTTTTATTGAACAGATTTTTATTGGGATGCTATGATGTGTCCAACACCACATGAGATAAGGGAGTAGAATAATTCATATAGTTTTTGGAGGACCCCTACATTCCTGGAGATTGCTATTTGAGGTTACCTTAGGGTATGAGTATGAGCTCATGTATTGTTGATGGGACACCAGTGGAACTACTGTCTACAACTCTACAATGTGAGGAACAGAGCCCCTTAGGCAGGAGACTTCCTTTGCAGTCATAGGGCCTGTCCACCTAGGCTGGGTTGAAGTACAATTGGGATAACTTTTTTATGTAACAAACAAACAAGTGCCTGGTAATTACGTATGCAATCCCTTTCATCTTTTCCCAGCCAAATTTTAATCAGTACAGACCTTGAAGCAATAAGGCCAGCAATCATGCTTCCCAGGGCCAGTTTCCAGCCCAGCTTCCCACTTCCACTAGCTCAGGACTTTGCTTTCACCATTTGCATTTTCACCTTCCCTCTTTTATTGACTAGGTGTTGATTCTGGGACTTGCTGATAATTTTTTTAAGGTTAATCAGTGTCTGTGTCAATATAAATGGAAAACAACTAACTGTATAATTGACTTACAATTAATTTCTGTGTCTTATATTGAGAATCCAAACTCCCAACAATTTGGAGTAGTTACTTCCTTTTTCTCCCTCTGTGTGAAAATGGATTTAGAATTTACTCATCTTAGGTCAATATGATAGTAATCATGTTTTTATTTTATTTAACTCTCAGGTTTGGTGATGGTTATACAGTCAAAGTTTGGCTCTGTAAGGAAGCAAATCAACATTGCACTGTTTCTGACCACTTGAAGCTTTATTTTCCAGGAATTCAGTTCAAGGTAGTGCTAATATCCTGTATTATTTCTTTGTTTTCAGATACAAAAATAATAAATGTACCTGTCTTTTTCTGTTTTTATTCTATGCTTTATAAGATACTGCTTGTTACCTTAGCCACATTGCAAAGTATAGGCCCTGCCTCCCTACCAAAAATAGCATGGATAGCTGATATTGCTTGACCACTCTGAAGAGTGACAAGCCTGCTTAATTGCTTGCTGGATTGGCCAGAGCAGCCTGTGATTATATATCACGCCTCTTATCTGTGGGCACAGGTCCATTGCATAGCTCATCTTGTTCAGCATAGAAGATTGCAAAAGCTAATCTCTTCCATATATTTGCTGTAGGGTTTATAGGCTTGATGGTTTCAGCATTGCTTCACAGAAAGAGCCCTATGCTGAGATCACAATCCTCTACAAACTTACTATCATAAAGTATGGTCACTGAACCAGCAGCATCTTCATTACCTGGGACCTGTTAGACATGCAGAATCACAGGCCCCAACCTATTGAATGGGAATCTGCATTTTAACAAGGTGACCCGGAGATTCCTAT
Organism: Pongo pygmaeus; assembly: GCF_028885625.2. Classification (NCBI taxonomy): domain Eukaryota; kingdom Metazoa; phylum Chordata; class Mammalia; order Primates; family Hominidae; genus Pongo; species Pongo pygmaeus. The sequence goes on along the minus strand of NC_072379.2, from coordinate 37,985,783 downwards.
GAACACTAAAGTTTGAGAAACACTGTCTAAAAATCTCTTGGATAACTGTGGGATGCTAGTTTATTATAACTTCTAGCAGGTTGTAGTCCATAAAGTCATTATATTCTATTTATTTCAACAACTGTCATTTAGTGAAATCCTACTATGCAAGAAGCATGCTGTGTGAGACTGTCATTCATGCTCAATTATGACTCTGAGCCACCCTGTAAAACAGATATAATTATCTCCATTGGCATACATGAAGACAAGGATCAGAGGTTTAAATATCTTCCCAAGAGTTGCTCAGCTAATAATGAGAACAGAGAGAGATAAGCCCAAGTCCCAGTGTAGAACTCAGGGCTTCTCCATCCATCTCTGTTAGGCCATGTTAAATTCCTACATTTCAAATATCTTTGGGCATCTTATGATTCCTTAAACAGGGCTTCCCCATGCTGTTGCAAGGTTGGAGCATATCAGGGGGCAGAACAGCAATGCCACTCAGTTGACTGTCATTTGTCAAATATACCCCATGAAAAATTGTCATCAATAAACATTCATTGGAGACTCACAAAATTATGTGTGTAGGTTGAGAAAACACAACTGAATTTATTTGCCAATTAAATGTAGTATGATCAATTTTGTTTAATAATGCTAATTATATGATACTTTTTTTTTGCTTTTAGGGACAGCATCTGAATTTATTAGAATATCATGTGCCAAAAAGATGGGGATACCTAGCTGACTTGTTCAAAGTTATAGAGAACAATAAAACCTTCTGGAATATTAAGCATTATTCCATTAACCAAACCACTTTGGAGCAGGTATAGTATCTTGAATGATTCAGGAGGTTGCATTTTGGTCTGTTCATCAGACCTAATCTAGCCAATTTTAAAATTAATCGAATTGCTTCAATTCACTTTATTCAATTCATCTTGTTAAATTTTATAAAATTATGATAAGGATGGTGAGTGTCAGAAAGTTTGTTTATTGTACACCCTTCTACTTAAGATAAGATATTCAGTAGAGTTTCAGTTTGTTCATGATTATGTTGAGCATTCAACAGATTAAATCATGTCACCTTAACCTTCCTTTCTCCACCTTACTCAGCCCCACAAGACTTGTGGGGTGGGGCGCCACTATAATCAAATGATAGCTAACTTCTGGGGAAACAAAAAGCATTTCATTTACTAAGAGTACCAGAAATATAAAAATACATCACAACATCTTTCTAAAACCAGGCTTAAGGTATTGAGAACTCTAGGTGATTTATTATTATACTTGTCTAGAAATATGAACGTTCTTAGAGTTGTGTCCTCAATGGATTTACATATTTATGTGATTTGGGAGGGAGTGGTATGAATTAATGATCTGGGGTTTTAGGACAAGTTGGCCAGTGTTCTGAGACAATGTATCCTTTCTAGTAAGTGAGACCAAAGGGTTGTATTCTTATAAGTTAACAACATTTTTATGGTTTTTTTCAGGTATTTATTAATTTTGCTTCTGAGCAGCAGCAAACTCTACAATCTACTCTTGATCCATCCACTGACAGTCACCACACACATCACTTGCCCATCTGAGTACTAAAGAAGTTTCCATAAGGAATAAAACCGTGTCTTTCATTACAATTAACAGTCAAGGATAAAACAAGCACGTGCACAATCAAGGAGCTGGAACACACTCTCCAGGCAGTCAAATTACATTCTCTTGTTCATTTTCTATTTTGAATCTCCTTGTTAGTTAATAACTACCAAATGGAAAGGTCATTCTTTCTGCAGACTTTTGGGGAGTTCCTCCAAGACATTTGTTCTCTTTACCATGCCAGATGGACAACAGCTTCTTTGTGACAAAGGCATGAATGATTTGACAGCGTCCAAACTGAGACATTCTGGAGCTGGAAAGGCTGTCACACTAGAGTGTGTGTGACATGTCCACTCTAAACATGTCACTTTTCTGTTAAGAAAACTGAGCCCCCTCTCCCTAGGTTAAAAAACTTTAGTAACTTATTTGTATAGAAAATAGTAACAAGGACTATTTTCTGTTGTTGTCATCTTTTTACTAGATACATGTTTTCAATGATTTTAATGTAAGCTTTTATTAATACTGATGACATTATATGGTATGATATGAAAAAATCAACAATTTTTACATATAAAAGATGCCTTTTTTAAAAAGTAGGTTTTAAAAAGCTCTTTTAGTATATATACACTTTAGCAAAATTAATTAAATTGAACTAGTTACTCTGTATCAATTACAATAGTTCTACCAGAATCTCCCAGGTTATAATTTATGAGGGTAGAGAAATAAAATGTAGATGCATTTTCTTTTTCTTAATTTGGATGAATAATTACTGTTTTTTGTTATTCTAAGTCAGTGTTTTTCAAAGCGTAGTGGTCCCCATATTAGCTGCATTGCTGTCTCCTGGGAGCTTGCAAGAAATGTACATTCTCAGGATCCACTCCAGACCTATTGAATCTCAAATGGGGCTTAAACAAGCACATTCCAATTTAAGAACCAATGACCTAAGGGAATATCTAGTTACCTCCTAGTTATACAAGCAAAATCAGCATAGTATGTAGTCTTTTTTTTTTTTTTTTTTTTGAAATGAAGTCTCGCTCTGTCAGCCAGGCTGGAGTGCAGTGGCGCAATCTTGGCTCACTGCAAGCTCCGCCTCCCGGGTTCACGCCATTCTCCTGCCTCAGCCTCCCCGGCAGCTGGGACTACAGGCGCACATCGCCACAGTCGGCTAATTTTTAGTATTTTTAGTAGAGACGGGGTTTCACCGTGTTAGCCAGGATGGTGTCTATCTCCTGACCTTGTGATCCACCCCCCTCAGCCTCCCAAAGTGCTGGGTTTATAGGCGTGAGCCACTGTGCCCGGCCGTAGTTTATTTTAAAATATATTTTTAAAAGCTTTGTAAAAATTATGTCATTCTCAGAATTGTTGTCTTCAAAGCATTGTCAGGTATAGGGTGCTCAGATGTGGCTCTTAAAGACTATATACATCTGATATTTTTCATCCTACAGTTAGTAAAATGCATAAAATCAATCCACTACTGAAATAGTTTCCAGTCAGACATTTCTGAGTTCAGACATTTCTCGGCATTGTTTTAACAACATTTTTCTGAATCCTCAATAGAAAATTACACTAATCTTATTTTAAAATTTGGCCTTTTTCGACACTAACATTGAGTACCGGTAGCTTGTGATCAAAAGCATATACTTCCTTATAAGATTTCTTTACTAAAGCAAGATTTCATTAAATCCCTATTTCCTAAATATCATTCTATATAAGAGATATTTTTTAAATGGTAAGGATTAAGACAATCACAGATAGCTTTGTTGTGAGCAATTTTGATTCCCATGTATCACATGAATTACACTTCCTTAAATAAATTACAGCTTATGGCCGTATGATTTATTCTCTAATTCTAACATAGTCTAGTTGTCAAAAGGAAATATGTAATCTTTTTATGACTGTTGAATCAATACCAATTTGTGAAACATGAATGTGTTTAAACTGCAGTGAATAAATGAGATGTGCTTTAATTTAAGCCGATTTTTGGAATGTAATTGTGCTTTTGCCAATATATTTTCTTGTATCTTTATTTGTGTCTTTAGGGATCCAATTTAATTTAGGTAAGCAGGAAATGAAGCTACTCCAAATCTTTTAAAGTTTGAAAGGTTAAAATTTAATTGAGCTTTGCTCTGCTATATTCTGCTCTTAGGGGTTCTTTTCTGGTTTTTGAACTGCTGTATTCTTGAAGTTTATGCTTCAAGGTATGCCTTTGAACAATAAACAGAAAGAAAGAGAAACCCAACATGCTAAAACACCACATCCCAGAAGACTGGATACAAAAGGTCAAATCTTACGTTAATGTTGAAAATGTCATTGCATTTATAAGTCGTGCAGGTATTTTACACCTTTGGAGTAAAACATTTGTCTTAAGACCTTTGGGCTTAAGGTCACACAACTGAGACTTTAAAACAGACTACCTTCTTTTGAAATCATTCTGAGTAGAGTACTTTATGAAACAGAAATAATAGTGATTATCCCAGTTCTAGTAATCTAGCATTTACTGTATAGATTATCTTTACTCAGATATTTAAACAGTTGATGTATTAAAGCTTTCATGCAAAATCAAGATAGTAAAAAGCAAACAAAGTGTATTTTTAGCATAGTAAAGACTAGGTGGCTTAAAGTCATAGGTAGTTTTGTTTAATAAGCATTGAATTGAAAAATAGCTCAACATGACATCTTACAAAACATCTTAGAAAATACACAGCCACATACACACCCTGCAACCTCCCCCCATAGGCACACTATTAGTGTTAATGAGAATGACATGAATATTAGCATAATCACAAATGTTTCTGCCTAAGTAGGAGTTACAGACACTTTAAATTTTCAAACTGGGTTAACTATGTTTCTCCTTTGGCTTTTGCTTTGGCCTGCTGCATTATTTCAGCTCAGTGAATTTTTTTGATGACTTGTTACAACTCAATTTCACACACGAATAATTCAAAGCCCTTTCACACATACACACAGACATACATATGCACACATCATGCACATACAAGCATACATACGCACACATGCACATGTATGCACACTCAAACACACATTCATTCCTTCAACTAACACTTTTGATCTCATTCCATGCACATAAGTAGGTGGTGGGTACTGTAAACATGGGGTGGTGGACTAATCAATAGCAGAGCCACAATCATTGTCCTTGAGGAGCACTCAAGCAGGTGGAGATGGCAAGGTGAGATCTACAAGCAAGGAGTACTCCCTGACATGGGGTCGGAATGATTCACTCTCATGGAGGATGTGGGAACAAACTTCATGAGATAGTTACCACCTGCGTGGGCCTTTGCAGATTGAGAAGGGGGGAAATGACATCTGAGGCTAAGAATATCAGAGCAAATGGAAAATATTTAATGAGCAATGGATGCTTGCTTATTATGTTGGAGAGTGATAGCTAATATAGTGGTTCCTGTAGACATCAAGAACCCAGGTGTCTCATTTTTAGAATTTCTCTTACATTCCAGAATGGCTGCTAGATCTCTAGCTATCACAACATTCAAAGCTGAAATAAAATAAAAATTGGACTAAGGGGATAATAGCACATCTATTTGAAGAGCTTCCCTGGCAACCTCACCTGCGTACTTAGGCTTATATTACATCACCTGGAAGTATTTACATGACCCTAACTAGCTACAAGAGTGTTTGGTCAATGCAGTCTTTATCCAGGCTTCTGACCACCCTAAAATAAAATGAAGGTTCTGATTCTATGTGAGAAGAACTAAACAGGTACTGGATAGATAACCAGCAGTCACTACTATAGAAACACAGAGAAGTTTTGTGGCCATTTTGCTTGGGAAAAGAATGCACTCAATTTTGGACATGTTGAATGAACCAGGTAGTGTTAAATTATGTGGCTATTTTGGGCAATCTAGGTTCTAAGAGTGTTATTATTTTCAAGATTAAAGATGTATGCTAAGATCTGTGGAGCGGATATCATTTATATTTATAAACATTACTGTCAAATTGAATGTGGTAGATAAAGAGAAGAAAATTTTATGGATGTTTTCCATTTGGGTTAAATAAATAGCATTGTCATTTTCTCACAGTGAGAATTCCTCTTGAGAACTTTAATGAATAAATGTCTCTTGCTGGAAAGGGTTGCAAATTACAGAAAGAAGTCAGAAGCATTTTTCTTAATTATTTGCTATTGCTTGCCATCACAAGAGACATTTCACTGTCTTTCACTGTAAGTGAATCTATCACATTTTTTTCTCTTAAGTTAAAGTGTTTTAAAGAAACACTCTTTACATTAAAATATTTTAAAGAAAAATTAGGTCCACTGAGTTAAAGGTACATCTTAAACCTAGCAAAACTCAATGGTCAAAAAACACATCTAGAAATTTTATGAGCATATTCTTCTTTCCAATACAAGGCAACATTCTGAACCCCATATTTGCCTTCACATTTATGTTCCATGGGTGTGGCTTGGTATTGATGGATGACAACTGTTGTTGGTGGGGGTCTGTTTGTTCCTTGGTTTTGTTCATGAAACACTGAGGACTCTTTGTGGGGTTCAATGCGGGGTGAGGAGTCATTGCTTCCAGTCTGTTTACACTTGCACTTAGTGTCACATTGCAGCTTTTTCTACCCACACATAACCAAGTAAAAACTTTGTTTGCCTCAGCATAAGTTTAAGTGAATTAGGGTAGTACTCTAGGGCAAGGCAGCAAGTCCAAGGGGGAGTTCATAGGCTGGGCATCAGGAGACCTGGCTCTACTGCCAATCAGAGTGTGATCTCCAAGCCCTTTTGCTGTGTGCGCTTCCATTTTCCTCACATTTACAAATCATGACAAGATCTTTAAGAAGACTAATGAAATCAGCAAATTTCCACAGACAGTGCACACATATACAATTTTAGAAAAGAGAAGGGAGCATATCTAAAGATAGAAATGAAGAGTAATAAGAGAATAATATGAAAAACTTTATGCAAAATATTCAAAAACAAATAATATTTTTAGTAAACAATTAGGAATCAAGATTGTCTCAAGAAAACAATAGCCACTCCAGAAAATGAATCAACCATGAAATGTCATCACAAGTATATCCCTACCTGTGTCCCATCCCAATACAGCAGACCCAGATGGTTTTACAAATGTGCCACTCTAAAAGAGATAAATTCTATTGCACAAGCTATTTCAGAAAATGAACAAATTCTATATCATTTTAGACTCCAGTATAACATTGGCACACAAACTTGTCCAAGAATAAAAGAAAAGACAAATATGGAGAAATTAATGTATGAACATGGATACAGACAGAACTAATGGTAAATAGAATCAGTAGTATATGTCTCATAATACAATGTGATTTATCTAGAAAATGCAGTTGTGATATAAACTTAGAAACTATTAATGTAATCCATTGCATTCAAAGGTAATAAATGGTCTCAAATGCAGAAAAAATATTTCATAAAATATGATAATCTATATTAGAAAGTTAAGATTACCAGTAAATTTTCACAATCTGATATGATACAGCTAATAATATTTATGAAGTTTTAAAAGCTGAATTGTGTTACACTGTCAAAATATAGCATGCACTTCTCAGGAAACTTTATTTATTATTTCTCTTCTGTCTTGTATATTTGATCTCTCTCTTAGAGCTAGGCTCTTTCTAGCAACACTTAAGATGTTTAGTCTGTCCCATTGTATAAAATACTGTATCAATGCCACATCAGTGTCCACTCAATAATCCATGCCTCCAGTGTCTGCTCCATCTTCCCCTCCTACTGCCTCTTCTGCTTGTTCCACTCTGGCTGCTACTCCCTCTATGCCACCGAAACAGTCCCAGCTAAGATCACCAAGGGTCTCCATTTTCCTAAGTCCAACAGATAATTCAAAAATTCACACCTTCTCACCTCTCTGTTAAAATACTTTTTATTCCTTGGATCCCATGACTCTACACTTTTCTGGTTTTTTTCCCCTTCTCCTTAGTTTCATTTTTAGGGAAATGCTCCTTCATGTGGCAATAAACTGGGGGCCTTTGAAAGCCTAGTTCTTGGCCTTCTGATTTTCTCTCTATATTTTATCTTCTGTCTGTTCCTCACCAATTATCACCCATGAGCTGCTGACTCACAGATTGGTTTATCACAGCAGGCCTCTCTACTGAGCTCTAGACATGCAACAAGGCCTACTTGGCATCTCCTCTGAAGTCTCATGGGCTCATCCTTCTCACAAAGAGAACAGATGAATGTGCCTTCTCTCCAAGCCAACCCATTTATCTCCTTTGTGTTCAACCTGCCAGGGAATATTACTAACAACCTTCAAGTTGCATGAACTATCCTCTAGGAGTTTTCCTTAACACCTGCTGCTCCCTAATGTTCCAGAATCAGTCCTTTATGAGTCCTGGTGACTTTCCTTAACATCTCTTGCTGGTTATTTTTTCACTGCTTGTTTCACTATCTTAATGAAAACCTCTATTATTTCTTGCTTGGATAATAGTTTTATCATAACACTGGTATCCTAACTGGTTTCCCGTGACCTAATTTTGCCTGTCTATCATCTGCCTTTTATGTTCCTGTTGGGGTGATTTTTTTTTCGAAGTGTAAAGCCAAGAATGTTACTATTTTGGTTGAAACTCCATGCTTTCCCAATGCTCTCAGAATAAAGAAAACACTTTTAATAATGCCTGGAACATCCTGACCGGCTTTTCTTCCACATACCTCCCGCTTCAGCTGCTGGAACTGCATTAGCCTTGTGTTCTTCCAACGTGTCCTAATCCCCTCTTATTACAGAGAATACGTGCATTGATTTCCTCTGCTGTGTCCTCCCTTCTTTCCCTCTTATTTACCAAGCTAACTTCTCCTCCCACTTCATATGCCAGCACAAATGTCACTCCTTGTGCGAGCTTTCCTGAACACTGCCTATGGTCCTTCCCTCTGCTAATCCCTCTCATTTCACCCAGTACATCTCCTTTGTAGCAAGTACCATGATAATAATTTTACTTTTGTGCAATTATTTGAAAAATGTTTATCTCCCACACTAAATTGCAAGTTCCACCAGGGCAATGACAATGGAGCAGAGGCGGGGAGGTGCTTCCCTTTCTCCATTTTATTCCCAGTGCCTGGCACTGAATAGGTGATCAATAAATACCTGTTGAAATGATCAGTGAATGTATTAATTCATTCTCACACTGCTATAAAGAAATTACCTGAGACTGGGTAAATTATAAACAAAAGAGGTTTAATTGATTTACAGTCCTTCATGGCTGGGGAAGCTTCAGAAGCCTTACAATCATGGCAAAAGGAGAAGGGGAAGCATACACCTTCTTCACAAGGCAGCAGGAGAGAGAGCATAGGGGAAACTTATAAAACCATCAGATCTCATGAGAAGTCACTATCACTAGAACAGCATGAGGGAAACCACTCCCATGATTCAATCACCTCCTATCAGGTCCCTCCCTAGACACGCAGGGATTATGGCGATTACAATTCCACATGAGATTTAGCTGGAGACACAGAGTCAAACCATATCAGTGAATGAGTGACTGGCCATCGATTTTGCTTTCAGAAGAGTGCAGACTTCCATAGGCCTCCAGGGTCATGTTTAGTGTGGAGGCCAAATTGGCAGCATGAAGTGGTGTGGGAGCACTGGGAAAGTCAAGGAAAGGTCGACAGAGAATGTGGCATTTGAGCTGATAGAGGAACTGATGGTACAAATAGCCACATTCCAAACAGGAGGTGGGGGTAATCCTGGGAAGGCACAGAGGCATGAAAGAACTTAAAGTGTTTGAGAACCTGCAGATAATTCATTCTGGTTGAAGCCTAGCATGCCTGTGAGGAAGTATCAGGGAAGGCAGATGAGGGTCTGGTCCTGGGCTCACCCTTAGACCTGCAGGAGCAGACACCAAGGTTTGCAGCAGGTGCATACCCTGATTAGGTCTGTCATTTAGTAAGAGAGGCTGCCATCCTGTCTCCCTCTTATTGTTCATCTGGGTGTGTTTTATAGAGTAGCCTCTGATTGGACTCCTACACAGCTCTCCATGCTGCTCCAGATTGGTTTTCCAGACTCAAACTTGATCGTAAAAGGCCTCTCCTCACAGGTCCTTTGCTCACCTCCAGGCCATCTCCTCTTCCTCCTTTCAATGGAGACCCTGCCTCTGCTCCCCGGCCCTGCACCACCTTCAGCTAGAACACCATGCCTGCTCTTGTACAACTGTGTCTGTGGCGCATGCTATTTTCTCTGCTTGTCAAGACTCATCTGTTGCCTTCCAGGGATTGTTTTTCAGGACACATTACTCTTTCCTCTCTTAATTCTTCCTTGAACCCTTTCCCAGCTCAGAGTGTTAATTGTGACCTCCTCTGAGCATCCCCATTTCTAGATATGCCTTTGTTGTTAAAAACTGCATTTTTTCATATTAATTTCCTGTATGTGGTGGAATTTTTCAAAAATAACTTCAGAATCAGATGCATGATTATATTCCCAGAGCCTCTTAGTGGATCCAGTTCTTATAAATGTTTACTGAAGGAACAGAAGAACAATGTGAAGGATGGAGGCAGGAATTACATCAACCTTAAAAACTGCATAATCGTTATGAATCATTGCTACTTGAAACTAAGCAATAATAAGTGAATAATTTATTTTATGTAAGAGACTCCTCAATTTCCTGTTAGGCTGTGTCAGTTCTCGACATGGTCCTGTACACAACCCTTTCGGCTAATGCTCATGGGCACAGAGACAGTGTGCATTTTTCCATGGCCCTGGGATGTAGGAAAGTTCCCTGAATATAAATGTCTCTGCATGAATCCCATGGTCATGTGCAATACTGAAGTCCTTGTCCTCCAGAGTTAGCAAAGCCTCCCTAATTATTCTTGTGTTTTCCTTGAAAACCCTACACTTACTCACTGTTTTCTAAGAAAACACTTGTACATTTTTAGATGCATGAAAAGTGTATCCATTTTTCCTTCAGTTTCTGCAAAGTGAAAAATGTGGAGTTATTCCCCATCTAACTGTAATGCCCACAAGGAGAAGAAAACACTCAAACTTCAGGTCCCTAGGGTGCTTAGGACACACTCACCATACACCAGCTTAATTTCATTTCCCTCAAGCAAGTTGGTAAAAAAATCTTAATAGAGACTTGGCACCTTTAGGGAAGGAAATGTTTTGCCCATCAGATAAAAGCAGAAAACATGATTACTACTGATGTAATACTGATAATATCTCCTGTGCTTGATTGCAAAAAGAAAAGGGATACTAATCTATTTTAAAGACAGTTTTCACAAGGATACCTGTCATCGCAAAACTAGGACTGGACACTAGATTAGTTTGGGCAAAATTTCTTTCCAGGGCTTAGAGTGTGGTTACTGAAGCTTGTGAGATACTCCATGTCCTAGGCAGGAGATCAGCATAGGGGAGAACAGAGAGAAATATGCATGGCCAAGCAGCCAGAGGAAGCCCAGCAACATGTAATAGCAACCTCGTTAAGAATATCTCTCCACCCTGAGATTGTTATTGAACTGGACTGGGGTCTGCTCACTCAGTGTAGCAAAACCAAACGCTGACATCCGGATAGGAGCGAGAGAAAGTGGGGCATTTATTGCAAGGCACCCAGCAAACAAAATTGGGCAGCTAATGAGTAAGAACTGAGCTTCAAGGTGCCTTACAGGTAAGGGTTTTTAAAGGAGGGGAGACAGAGGTTACAGGAAAGTCATAAATGAATACATGGAAGCTTTACATTGGTTTGACATTGAAAGGCTGGATAGCACAAAGCAGGGACCCACAGGTTACAGGTGGATTCACAGATTTTCTGATTTGTGATTGGTTAAGGAGGTGAAGCTTGTCTAAAAATTTGGGATCAGCAGAAAAGAATGTTAGTTCTGGCCCATGGGCACGGCCTCCTCTAGGACCCTTAGGAAGGAATTTAGAAGAAAGAATGACCATTAGACCTCAGCTCTTGGTTTCCCATTATCTGAGGTCTATGTGCCAGTGAATCCATGTGGTGGGGATCCAGGTTTCTGATAAAAAACAACTCAGGAACGTATGTTAAGATGCTGGCTTTACCAAGCATTCTTGCGACTCTAAGTTCCGTGGGTATTGTTTTAGTCTACTATTCCCTTCTTGCTTATCAAGTTGCTCATTTACTTCTTAATGCTACCTAGGTGCCTGCAATTTCTCTTGAAGGAACTCAAGATTTTTCTGTACTCCCATGGGTGGTGGGGCCACAGGCCCCTAGCAGGGGTCTTTACTCCTTCTCACAATTTCCTCCAGGCCACTGAATTGAGTTCGGAGTGGAGGGGAAAAGAGCCTATCCTGAAGAGAAACTACAGGAGCATGGGATTTATGACAACAGAAGAAGAGATGCAGAAACTTGAAACCTGGCAGGCTGTCATAGGACAAACTTTGCTTCTGAATCATTCTTCTTAAATCTCAGCTTTTGTTTTTGCTTCACTCTACCATTGCCCTCTGGATTTTTGTAGATTCCTTTTTTATTATTTATTTATTTATCTGAGATGGAGTCTCGCTCTTTCGCCAAGGCTGGAGTGCAATGGCATGGTCTCAGCTCACTGCAACCTCCACCCCAGGTTCAAGCAATTCTCCTACCTCAGCCTCATGAGTAGCTGGGACTACAGGCTCATGCCACCATGCCCAGCTACGTTTTGTATTTTTAGTAGAGACAGGGTTTCACTATGTTGGCCAGGCTGGTCTCGAACTCCTGACCTCAGGTGATCCTCCCATCTCAGCCTCCCAAAGTGCTGGGATTACAGGCACAAGCCACCATGCCTGGCCTAGATTCCTCTTTTAATTTTTACAATTTACTCCTTTATCTTCCTTCTAGTCTTAGGACTCATATTGTAATTCAAGAGTGCAATGAACGTTATCTTTGGCACTATCATTACTCTTAATAAATAGCAACTACTCCTTTTGTTCTTATGTTATTCTGTTCTCTTCTGACTGAAACACAGTGACCTAAAATAATAAGCTAATTATGAGTTAGGTATGTGCAGCCCTACTTTGTCCAGCAACAGCCAGAACCTGACTTCTGTTTGGTCTTCCAAGTTGCTCTTGGTAATTGGGAAATTTTTTGATGGAAAAAAAAATGCTTTTACCAGTCAGCAATAGCTGTGTGTCCCCACTCAAAATTTATGTATTGAAGTCCTAACCCACAAGGTAATAATTTTGGGAAGTGGGGGTGAAGCCCTCATGAATGGAGTTAGGGCCCTTGAAAAAGAGGCCCCAGAGAGACCCCTCAGCCTTTCCATCACATGAGGACACAGAGAGAAGGCACTGCCTATGGGGAAGCAGGCCCTCACCAGCCGCTGAACCTGCTGGTGCTTTGGTCTTGGACTTTCCAGCCTCTAAAACTGTGAGGAAATAAATATCTGTTGTTTGTAAGCCACCTGGTTTATGGTGTTTTCTCATAGCAGCCTAAATTGCCTAAGACGGTGTCCATGCAAACTAATTTACACAACACAAAAAATAATCCAAATATTGTGTTCAGAAGTGGAATGGTCTATGTAATATAAAAAGCAGATTTTGAGGTTAGACTGGGTCTTATATCTTGGTCCTAGAGTTGCCGTAACAAAGTACCACAGCCTGGTGGCTTAATAAAAACACAAACTAATTCCCCCACAGCTCTGGAGGGTAGAAGTCCAAAATTAAGGTGTTAGCAGGGCCATGCTCCCTCCAAGATGCTAGGTGGAATCTTTTTTTGCCTCTTCTTGCTTCTGATGGTGGCCATGCTTGTTTTGCATTCCTTGACCAGAAGACGCATCACTTGAGTCTCGGGCTCTGCTGTCACATGGTGCTCTCCCTGTATACATCTGTCTTCACATCATGTTCTCCTTTTCTTACCAAGATACAAGTAATGCTGGATTGGGGGTCCACTCTGATGGCCTTTTCTTAATTAACTCTGCAAAGACTTTCCAAATAAGATCACATCCACTGCGACTGAGGGTTAGGATTTCAACATCTATCTTTTTGGAGAACACACTTCAATCCATAATACACTTTGTCACTTAAGCATCTTGAATTTCAATTTTATTAAGCTGGGGATAATAATGCTGACTTCACAATGTTTCTGTGAAATGAAATGGGACAGCAAATGTAAATGACTGCCATGGTGACTGACAATATTAACATTCTGTTTATCCCCTCACCTCCAAGAAAAGGTGTATTCATGCCTTTTCCAGTTCCTCCCTTTTCTCTACCTTCTTCGCTGCTGCATGAGGCATAGATGATAGTTCAATAGCCCGTATCTCAGATTTGTTTTGTGGCCAAACTGCTGTTTAGTTCTAGGTCTGTTTTTCTAAATATCCACTCGGAATCTCCCTTTGAATGACCTTAAGGCCTTTAAACTCATTATCCAAAATCTAATCAATGCACTTTCTTGCCAAACCTTAATCTCTTTCGAGCATAACTATCACACTCATAGGACTCATATTGTAATTCAACAGTGCAATGAACATTGTCTTTGGTACTTTCATTACTCTTCTCACATCTGGTCCACTATGAAGTCTTGTTAACTTTGCCTCCTATATCTCTCTCAAACCTTTCCCTTTATGTCCATCTTCACTGCAAACATTCTGGTCCAAGTAGCCTTTACTTCCCACCTGGTTGCTGCCTCCTAGCTTTTCGACCTGTGTACCTGTAGTGGACAAAATAAGGACCTCCTGACTGACAATCCCTAGAGCCTGTGAATATGGTACCTTACATAACAAAAGGGACTTTATAGATGAGATTAAGTTAATTGAGATGGGACAATGGCTGCATTGTCCAGGTGGTCTCAAGGTATTCACATGAGTTCTTATCTGGGAAAGAGGGAAGCTGTAGAAGCACAGAGAAGAGAGGTGATGATGGAAGCAGAGGTTGGAGTGATGAGCTTTTTAGATGGAGGTAGGGGCCAGGCACCAAGGAATGCTGGTGCCTTTAGAAGCTGGAAGGGATGAGAAAGCCCATTATCCTCTGGAGCCTCCAGAAGGAGTACATTCAGGCCAATATCTTGATTTAAGCCCAGAGAAATCCATTTCCAACTTCTGGCTTCCAGACTATAGGATCATAAATGTCTGTGGCTTTAATCCACCATGTCCATGGTAAATTCTTACAGCAGCAACAGGAAACTAATATGCTACTGTTTGCCTCTTCCTGTACATTCTCGATGCAGACAAAATAATGCCATCTTCAAGAATCAGATCTTCTTGAAACCAAAATTAGATAACCTTCCTGACACATTCTTACATCCCTGGTCCACACTTGTCTGAGCCTTGTGTAGTAGGATCAAGCCCTCCTTACTCTTCACATTCTCTGCACCGAGGTCTCCCAGTTCCTGGATCTCACCGGCTCCTTCCTGCTACAGGAATTTGCTCATGTTGTTCCCTGTCTGCAGAACAACTGAGCAGCCCCATCATCACTTCTTATAATACTCTCTTAATATCATTTATCTTCTCTTTTTAACCCTTGTCATCATTGCCACTGACATTTTACAGTTCTGGTTTTTTATTTTGTGTCTCTTTTTCTACCTGACTTTATGTTTACTCCTCCACAGAGTCAGGGACAGGGCCTCATTTCCTCCCTCTTCCTTTACATCATTGTGTCCCCATCCTCCAGCTCAGTGCACTTGTCAGTGTGGGTACTGAAACTTATGAGTTTAGACAAGAAATGCACAGAAGAACCCCAGCAATATCCAGGCTAGAGCATGTTTGTATTGCTGCCTGGACTGTTAATAGCATCTGTAGCTTTGTAATGTATCTACTTGAATAATTCTACATTGAGAATGTTTCTACCCATCTGAAATAAATAAATTAACTTGCATCACCTTTTCATAAGTTCAGGAAAGGCATTTCTTATGGAGTTATCATCATTTGCATGTCAGAATATTTTTGAGGCACTGAAGTCATTGACAATTCAATGTCGGAAGTGATAATGTTAGTGTTTCATGCTTTTAAAAAATCTGTAACAGTACATGTCCAATGTGTTCTAAATCTTTATGTCTCAGAACAGTAAATTAATACAGATAAATAAAACTAAAAAAGGAATAGAATTAAGTTCCAATCTGATGTGAATAAAAGCATAAGATAATGTTTAATTCTCTACCACATTCAGTTATAAGCCAAATGGAGTATCAACAATCCGGAAAAGATTAAATAAAAGGTTTAAAGCACATTTTTCAGCTCAAAAATAGGTTATTATTTTCAATGCTCATGGCACTTACAATTCCTTAGAAATATTCTGTTCCCTTTTTATGTTATAAGTGTGTGGGAGATGGCTGTTTCACATAAGAATAAGCCTGGTTCAGGCCCTGTTATGAAGTGTTTCTCATTCAGAGAACCCAAATCCACAAAAGCCCACTAATCCTAATCACCCAGCTAATCCCTTTGAGAAGAGAGTGGAGACAGGGTGGAAGGTGAAGGTGCTGCTCAGGGTATCAGTTACACCTTCTGTGTTTCCAGAAACGTGGCCTCCTCCAGGAGAAAGAATTTACTGGGCTTCTGGGTGTGGAAGGGAAGCTGGGTGGGATACGGTGGTGCAAAGCAATGGGTGCTCAACCCAAACCCTTGTAGAATCTATTCCAAAATCTTCAAATTAAAGAGGACCAAAGAGAAAGGCTGTCATGATTGACATGAGGTCATCTGAGAAGAGTGCCTGTTCAGGGCAGCAAGACAGAGGGAGGGGCAGGGGCTTGGGTTGTGTTGGGGGGAGTAGAGGGTTTGCTGCTTTGTGAGCTTGACCTTAGGCAGAGGACAATTGCTACATCCATATGTTCAGGCATACTATGGTCCCACCAATATCTGCAGGGGTTCTTTTAATTCAGTATGTTGTGATGCTAACAAAAGGGCTAGTTAGGAAGGGCCTGCCCTGTGGGATAAAGGATGTTGTCTAGGTGGTTGCTACAGTTACTGGAGCACAGGTTGAGACAGGCGTGGTGAGAGTAGGAGCTGGGCAGGCTGGTAAGGCATGGTCATCATGAAGGGCCTCCAGGGCCATGTTTTGGAGCTGAGACTTCAGTCCAACAATGAATTCTATGGGACCTTCTTCCAGGAGGTTTTTTTCCTATGGTTCTTGAGCAAATGCCTTGTGCCCGATCTCTCCCAATACACATTCTAGCTTACACCCTGTTGGTCAATAGGAAACTGTTGAGGAAGGTTAACAATGGAGTAAAAATGTCCTATTTTGGACAGAAAACCCTGGTGTTCCACCAGGGTCCAGTTGGAATTAAAGAGAAGGGGAAAGCCCCAGCATCCTCCAGGTGGATTTGGCCATTATCTGAGTGACAATACTGGAGGACCTTAGCTAGCACGGGTGAATGGGGAGAGATTTAGAAAGCAAAATTGGTAGAGGTTCAGCAGAGAAATAAATATGTACATGTAGCAGAGAGATATGGACTGGGAGAAGACATCTGGCAAATATAGAAAGCTGTAACATCAAAACTGTGAAAAGACTGACATTCATTAAACATGAAGTGTGGAGAAAGAAGAAAACACACAAATGCTAAGGAGACTAAAATGCCAAAGAACAAAGGGAGATGAGCCCTTGTTGAAAAGTGAGAACGAAGCAAAGGTAGAGGAAAGTCAGAGAAGGATAAAGAATCAGAAAAAATGGGAGGAAAGGGTTTCACCAAGGGAGATGGCAAAATGTCACTATAAGCAGCCTGCTAGAGCAAGCCTCTCTTCCAGACCACAGTTATCCTTCCTTACAACTTCTCCCTTTCCAAGCCGCTGGCTGAGAGTTTTGGTTACTGCTGTGGATTTCTTCTGTCAGATATGCTGCCTCCTGACCTGTATCACCTCGGTCCTTATCAATGGGATTGGTAACGTATTGTTCCTCTCACCTCTTGTTTTGAGTGGACATCTCTATTCCACTTCCTAGATATGGCCAGTATCCTTTCTCCTTCCCACACCCATCACTTTGCAGTCAATATCTAAGATGGATAAGGCCCATTATTCTGAGAACACCTATCATTTGTTTAATGAGCCTTGTCTGAGCCATTTACTCTCTGCGTCTAAAAAATACTCTGGAAAGGAGGAAAATGCAGCCACTACTGCTCAGAGGTGACTTCACTACTACCCAATGGACTGCTTACGAGTAGGTTGGCAGGTACCAGAGGCACTGGCCCTACACTCTGCTCTGGAAGGTTGAAGCCAGAGAGCAGAAACTCCCAGGTTCACTTTCGGCAGCAAGTAAACGGTGTCATGTGACAGGTTTTCCAGGAAGTTTGCATGGGTCACTTTACATTGTTGTCTCCTAGCAATAGACTGATGATGGTCACACTTTCTGTGTATCTAGATTATGCCCTCTTGGGTGTGATATGTGTCTCCTGGCAGTGACATACAGAGGAGTTTTCCCACTTCTCCAAGGAATAGAGTCACTGAGACCATTTGACATCTGGAGCGGAGCAAAGGAACTTTGCAAGCTCGTTCAAGAGAAGGGTGAGGGAGCTTGTATGTCCAAACTTTTTACCCTCTCTGGACCACTTCTTTGCATCTGTGCTGCATTTTATGATCCAGCAATGTTCTCTTTGAAGATGGGATAGGAGTGGGGACCCATGCTCCTTGCTGCCAGCACTTGACCCAGCTGGCACAGGTAGAGCAGGACTAGCCCCAAGTAGGAAAGCTGGTTCCATATTGTGGTGAGACTAGGGGAGTGGCAGAAAGTGCTTTAGCCTCACATCTACCCTAGCTAAGCTCTGGAATGCTCTCCACTTTTAAGCGATGCAAGGGACAAAAGACGTTTCTCTTAGGATGGCTATATCCTCTGGCCAGCTCCGAATGCCTATCCCTCATGATGGTTACATCCAGGTAAGGTATGGAGAGGAAAACACAGTCTCAGAGTTTAAAGTGAGGTTTCATTATTGGTAATGATTTCAGGACACTCAGTAGGAAGAGGAAAGTGAAACATGTGGTTCTAGATTTCAAACTTCCAAGTAACTGTCAGGGTTTGTGAAGTTTCTGGGATTTTTATTCTAATTGCAACCTGATATATTAACCTGTTATTGCTTCACGAATGCTGGCAGAAGACATGATAGTCCTGTGTCAGAAACAAAGGACTTTATCACTCATGGTGAAGCAAGCAGCATTAGCTTCACTCTGGTTTGCATTGGTTTCTCTTTCTCCCCAAGTTTCATGGGCCGACACATGTGGGTCTACATGATGCCTATCTATGAAGTGGGTTGGGTGACAGCAACAAGACCTGGAGCCCGGAGAACTTATTGCATTTGCATAGAGCAACAAGCAAGCATGATCTGTGTCTGGGGGATGGGGGTTGGTGGCACTGTTACATCATCCTTCATTGATGCTGGACAAACACAATCCTGAGAAAGGGGCCAGGATTCTTGGCACACCAAGCAAAAACAGGCAGGAATGCTAAGGCACCATGTTAGGTTGCCTTTCTGACAATGACTCTCTGAAAAGGTTGCTGTTAGCATGCTTTTTAAAGAAATCATGTTGTTTGTTCAATTAAACATTTAATTTCTATAACAATGTTATAGCATTGGTTGAGGGTAGTAAAGGAAAGATCTATTTTTAGTTGAGATGTATAATGTATTAGTGTATGTGACATGAAGTTATATGGATTATATGGAGACAGTTTCCTCTGCAAGTGTTCTAATGCTTATGCAAAATCCTGAATGTGGCATCCTGGGGGATTTCCAGTGGTCCTGTATCTGACACGTTATTCTCCAATATACTGCAGTTGTAACATTTGTTCTTAATGCACAGATAATTTAATCTCCCTGCTTCCACTCTTCATTTGTTCATGAAGCATAGCTCTAGTCCCCTTCATCCACTCCCTTTCCTTGGACACAGCAACACGTGTATGATCAAAGATCTTTTCACAAAGATGGTATCCCTCTTCTGTGACTGTTTACAATAATCAATAGCATAGCTATTTTCTAGGTCTGTGCATAAGTGGATATACCTGCCACTGTATATATAGGACCTAGAGGATACAACCTGATAGAACATAAAAGAATCTAATTCTTAGCATGATAACTCTATTCTTACTGCTCCTACAAATGGACTGAGTCATTCTCTTACCATTGTGGAGTTGTTTGCCTACAACAATTCGCCACCCTTCTTGAGGTAAAACACACTGTTCTCTTGCAACTGTGGCTTCTCTGTCACTGGCTCCTTTCACTGCTGACTGCGTCCACCATCCTCGCTCCTAGCAGTAGCAGGAGTAGTTGTGGACTTTCCAAGAGGATCTGTGATATGTTTTTGGCCATGCCAATAGGCCGAGCAAGTTTTGATGACAAAGGCTTGGTTCCAGTGAAGGCTAGGGCAGCCCTATTAGTTTATACTACAATAATAATGAAGGACCAGTGAAAATAGAATCATGAAAATCTACCCATAGTCACCATAACAGTGCTCCAAAATGCTCTAGAATGTTCCAGAATGGCTTTCCAGCAGGTGATCCCAAGAGGTCTCCAGGTGAGACCCTTGGATTTTCTGGTCCTTACACTGGCAGGT
The DNA here is from genome assembly GCF_028885625.2 of Pongo pygmaeus. NCBI lineage: Eukaryota > Metazoa > Chordata > Mammalia > Primates > Hominidae > Pongo > Pongo pygmaeus. The sequence goes on along the minus strand of NC_072379.2, from coordinate 37,965,820 downwards.
CATGCAGCACTGGGCTAAAAGCGCAGTAAAGCAAACTGTGCACAGGACAAGAGGTAAGGCCAAGTGACCATTTCACACCTCTCCTCTCCTCCTTACTCCTTCCACTTTTAATGTTCTTCACTTGCTTACTGTCACGCCTCAGGTTTGCAGAACACTAACTCCTCTCCCACTTCACTTTCCCTCATAGGTTTATCCATTCTCTGGATTCCCTGTGGGATTGTTTGCTCAGTGGCTGTCATCTCTGCCTTCAACCCTCACTGCTCACCTGGTTCTTCTATATCTAGGTATGTAACCTTGGTGGGTGGGGAAGTGGTTTTGTTAATTAGAGAAGTAGAGATACTCTCCTCTGGATTTCAGGAAGTAGGAGAAATTGCTTCCAGGTAGAGGTCAGGGAAATACTTGTGCAGGAGAAAGCATCTGCCTGGAATCTTGCAGACAGTTTGCATTTCCAACTAGGAAGACATCAGGAGGGGCTGTGCAACAACAGAAAGACCCACAGGCAGTTCACTGAGGGCATCCTGAGCAAGGGTGAGAAGCTGAGTTTAAACAAAACAGAACACACATATGTGCTAGTGAGTGCTGAATTCTCAGATGTTGCTTTTCTGATAATTGTACATATAATTTTCCCTCTTTCTTTTTCACTTTCCAAGTGTTTTTTTTTTTTTTCTTTTCAAGCAGCAATGTTGGTTGCCACTCTGAAAACTCAGTGTTATCTGGAGAAACATATGCATTTTATAGTCCCCATCCCTTGACTCTTCCTTAACAATCTCATCTTTGTGGTTTCTCCAGTAAATTTATCTGAACAGAAGCACATTATTTTCTATTTATCCTGGATCATTTAAACATTTTCTCAAAGGGATTTCTTCAAAGTTCACTAGTTTCTTTCTCTTGCTGTTTGCCCTTATTCTTGGAAGCATCACAGCATTAATGATTCTGTGATTGCTGGACCATAGAAACTCGGCCCTTGCATATTTGCTTTCATCATTCTTTGTTTATTAGGAGGAAATCCAGTAAATAAATCAAGAAATTAGAGCATTCTCTGGAGTTTTACTGCGGCTCAGCACTCCTTAAAAAATTTGTCCTGCTGTTCATTTATTCAAGAGTGTACTTGATGATTCTCTGGGAATTCGCTGTCCATCACATGTTAGAACATTGCACCATTCAAAAATTCATCGCTTAGGGACATAAACTCATTGGGGAGAGTTTCTTCAGCTGTTTTTCTCATTAGTCTTTAACTTTCCAGAAACTGCCTCAGAGAAAGCTTTAAATGCTCGCTATTTAAACTACAAATATACAGCCGTGATCTTCCCATTTTGTCAAAAACTTCCAATGGCTGCTGACGGAATTGGGTCTGCAATAAGAAGAAGAGTGAAAGAGATGGATCAGAAAACATTAGACTGCAGAATTTAAAGCATATATGTGAACATACTGTCTGAATAAAAAGGGATTAAGCCATAAAGTTGAAAACATTTATGTTATATAGCAAGCAGCCCTTCTTTCCAAGCAGAGACTTCGTCATGCCATTAATTTTTCCACTGAAATTTCTTGAATTAAATATCTAAGATACATCAATTGAGTGGCCACAGTGTGCCAAGTATCTAAAACACAAACAATGTAAGCAAAGTCTCTGGCTCCAAGCGTATTACAAATTGTAGTGTAATAGCGAGATTTAGCAAATGATTTTGATAATGAGCCAAATAAAGATATATGCCCAGATGTTTCCACCAGTGGAGGACCTCTCCATGCCTAGGCACAGGCTATGATTAACATGCTTATTGCAGTGGGGTCGATTCCAGGAAGCAGCACCCAGATGGGAAAATGTAGCCAAGAACAATCAGGGTCAATGAAAGGATGGTGAGTGGCCAAGAGATTGGAGAAAGTGTGAGCTATCATCGAAGTGGCACAGAACAGCCCTTGCGAAGATACAACAGGAGGAATTCAGGTTCTCATAGCATCTTTTTCTGTGTTGGGCCACCTTTCATTATATGTGCCGGGGGCAGTTAGAAAGTAAATTGCAAAATGGAGCTGGGTAATATGTTCACCTCTGTCTAGGGAAGCAGTGAAGTCACCACAGGATGAATTGAATTCTGAAGGATGAGTCATAGACCAATGCTGCTTTATTTTGTTTGAAATGAAGCTGTCATCAAAATATGTATTAGATAATCAAAATATGTCTTAGAGATTTTCTTTCTAAGAATTTTTATGTGCGTGTGTGTGCGTATATGTTTGTGTGTATATATATATAAATATATATTTACATATACATGTGTCTATATATGGGAATATATATATATCAGAGAAAAAATATATGTCTCATTTTCTGAAAAATAAAAGGCTATATTGAAATGTTTTTCATTTATATAGTTAAACTATATTTACATCAAATATACAATGAATTAAAGAAAATTTGTGTTTTGGTTAATCTAATTGGTTGAGAACACTGCTCTGTATCTGATTGTATTATTCTGTTTTCTACAGAAAAAAAATAATTCTTTTGGGTTCAAATAAAGGGACTTTAAGAAAGACAACAGTTACAGAGGTGAGGTCTTTATTAAAAACAAGGGTACTCAGAGATGAGCCACAGCAGCAGGAGAAAACGGGTATGACTTGTAATGCCTGCGAGATCATGGGGGAGAGGATAGGAGATACTTTTTGAGAACAGTGATCAGGTAGAGAGATGGAGGAAAAGATACCTGGGAAGGTGTGGTGCCAAACCAGAATACCCGAGTATACCTCTGGACAAAACATATTTGTATTAGTGATATGGTTTGGCTGTGTCCCCACCCAAATCTCATCTTGAATGGTAGCTCCCATAATTATCTCCTGTTGTGGGAGAGACCCAGTGGGAGATAATTGAATCATGGGGCGGTTTACCCCATACTGTTCTCATGGTAGCGAATAAGTCTCATGAGATCTGAGGGTTTTATAAGGGGAAACCCCTTTTGCTTGGCTCTCACTCTTCTCTTGTCTGCTTCCATGTGAGATGTGCCTTTCACCTTCTGCCACGATTTTGAGGCCTCCCCAGCCACGCGGAACTGTGAATCTATTAAACCTCTTTCTTTGTAAATTGCCCAGTTTCAGGCATGTCTTTATAAGCAATGTGAAAACAGACTAATACGATTGGGTTATCTGTAATTTGTTAGCCTGGGTACAATTCTACAAGAGTAGAAAAAGCCATTCCATTCAGAGAAGAAGCCTGTATGAAGGCAAGAAGACAAGAAAATGCACGGTCACCTGGAAACCACCTCAGTGGACTTCAGGTGATGGAGGGAAGAAGAACCTGAGTCTGCAGGGGAAGATTTTGGGAGAATGCAGGCTTTGTGCCACGGTTAATGAGACCTACAATTAGCATTAATCTTCGCTAGCCTACACCTTAGAAAATATCTTCCAAATTGTGTGTGAGACTCTGTCAAAGACAATTAAATTGGACTTAACTTGTTAACTAGTTAATGGGACAAGTTCTAGTTACTTCAGATTCTGTATCAGGAAATAGAAATGGAATTGAAACTTTGTGAATGACTTTTATATCACCATCTCTGTGGCATGTTTTGAAAATTATTTGAATAATTCAGAAAGAATTTTCTGAATCTTACTATATGCTAGGCTCTGTCATACATGATATACATCTGATTTCACATTTTAACAGTAGGCATAAGATGGATACAAATGCTAGGAACTGAACTAGAACAGTGAAAAAGATGAATAGAGTCCCTACCTTCACCGAGTTTATAATTCAGAAAGAACCACTGAGAATTTAAAGTGTTTATGAGCACGACATTTTTGTTTTTTTTTGTTTGTTTGTTTGTTTTATTTTATTATTATTATACTTTAAGTTTTAGGGTACATGTGTACAATGTGCAGGTTAGTTACATATGTATACATGGAGCACGTGACATTTTTGAAGGACACGTGGCAGGTGTTATATGTGAAGCAGATTCATGGTGCACCAGTTACCAGTCCTAGGGGACGGCTCCCACTGCATGGAAAACAGCAGAAATCATTATGAAGTCAATCATGAGGAATAGGAGTCCAAACGTTTTCATCTACTGCATTTTGAGCTGCAATTTCTACAACTTGCACAAGTCTGGTGAGAGAGAACCTACACAAGTGAAGCAACGTTATTGCTCACAGACATGCAGCAAGAGACAGTAGAAGCCATGGTGAGCCGATCTCTCAAAGCTCAGGAAATCTTCCTAGGATAGATGGAGTCTCACCTGCATGTTCCCTACATTATACCATAGCTGAGGAATCCAAAAAGCATTCTGCACTGGGGTTTATGCCCCAGAAAAAATTGGGATCGCTGGGCTAAAGCATTGTGGGACATTCTATTCTAGGAGGGATAGGAACAGAGCTCAGGCTGCTCCAGCCAGTTCCTCCTTATCTCAGAATGTTGAATTCTCAGCATGTCCCACAGTTATTCTGACATTTACAAGGGAAAACTGAGGAAGAGTTGGGTCAGCCAAGGCTATCTTGGGATGTTTTACACTATGAGAAAAAGTGGAGCTTCATCTGTAGGTGATAATTCAAGGCTCCCCGGAGGGAGAATTATGAAAGCTGAGACTTGAAAGTGGAAGATTCAGCCATGAAAGAAAGTGCTGAAGGTGGGCATGTCAGTGCAGAGAGCCCCATTTCAAGCAGGGAAACAGCGAGAGAGTGGGGCCCATTCAAGACACTTAAGATCATTATGTTTAAAGTAATGGCTGCAAGAGAGAAAGCTAGGTTGCCTTGTGCAGGATCTAACCATAAATGTGGTTTGCAACACACTGACCCTGAAAGATAAAGTTATTTGTAATGCTAAGTTAGTTGACACAAACCCAGAAATGCATTCCACCCCTGGTGCTATGAGAGACATCCAGTAGTTAGAAGCTGAATGAGGACACTGTCATTACTTTGTAAAGGCTATTATTTCTGGTGTACCTATCCGGGCTGTCAATGTAAAATTCTATATATTCAAAGTTAATACGTATCAGTCTCTCTTCACTTGGATGTGAAACTGCTGGTGGAGCTAGCAAAGAATTTGCAAGTTTAGTCAAGTCTGACTGACACTCCCAAGGGCAATGAGGCATTTGCCCCTGATTTAGGTGACTAGGCTGGTACTCCTATCCAGCGTCCCTTCATTTCTCAACAAATATTTATTGGGCACTTGCCATGTGCGGGGTCTTGTACTCAGAACTGGACTGATTAAGTTATAGCTCTCAAGGCAGCCACAGTCTATTAGGAAAGCAGAGAAGATTATACATCAGAAATAATATCACATGATAATGCTTCACAAAAGGAAAGTACAATATCCTAAGGGAAAAGAGGCTACCTGAGGAATCTTGAGTTAATTCATTTGAGCCAGCTTCAAGGAATAAACAGGAGATTTATAAAAGCAAACTGCCAAGGCTGAAATTTCAATTCACTTGGCAATTTGGAATTTATGTTAGACTCAAAGGCATTTAGTGCCTCCCACCACACCCACAAAAAAGTTTCCAAATATTTTCCAAAAACTTACTAGAATATTTGCATTGAAAATAATGTTTATGGTTGGATATAAGGATATTAATCAAATACACTTACATCACTGATTTTTTAGAGAAGTGTCAGACTTTAAGCAAGAAGAATTAGGATATCTACAGAAATAGCTGAAAGGCAGTTCTTAATTAAGCCCATCATTTTTGACTATATTAACCGTAGGGAGACAAACAGAAGGGTTGTCCAGTGTTTCTCCACTTATTGAAATCTCTCTGGAACTTTCATCAAAGAGAAGTATTAAATGCATTCAGATGTTTGAAATGGGATTTTTTTCAATAGCTCAATGGATTCTGATATTTTCTCAGATAGGTTGAGCCAGTTGAAGACTAAGCTGGAGAAGTCTTCAGCCAGTGAGATTCTGTTCCTTCCCCCACATATGAAAAAAGGGTTATTACGGCTTCAGAGGATTGAATTCTAGATATTTTGGTAATTGCTAAGAAGCATAGAAGTAAGCTCTCCTATCATAAAAATATTAAAAGCCAATGCAGTTTAAATTGTCAAAACAAAACAATCCCTTTATGTATAGGGACCACAGATGGATGGATGATGCAATGTGAATGATAAAAGACCGTAAGCTCTTTAAGCAAATGCTAACCTCTAGCTGGGATGTTAAAGGAGACCATTCAGAAACGGACTTTGCATTGAGCTAGCCATTAAACCTTACACTTGCTTTAGTCTGTGATACTGCCACAGTTTGATCTTTGCCTTCAATGACTGATCCCTTGTAAGAAATAAAGCAGCAGAACCAAATGCGCACTCTCTCCATAGCCACTTAAGACAGCAATGTTTGCAGCCTACTTGGTATAATTGCAGATTTAAAATTACATTAGAATATTTTCTCTTTTCTCTTCCCTTTTTTTCTGAACAATTCAGGTCAAAAGTTGCTAGGTGGGTCTGAGTAAGGTTATTTTCTGCAGTGGGTGGCAGGGTCCTGGCTTAGGTTATCAGAGACCCAGCTGTGTGGAGAGACTGTCAGTGGGTTGGGAAAGGAGGTGACAGCTCAGTGTGGGTTATTGGAGCTCTATTGGAATAAATAGAACGTCTGAGGGGCATGAGTGATAACAAGAAATTGGTTCCATACAAAGGAATCCATTAAACAGGTAATGATATGAGGATACTGAGAGACAGACTCTCACTGTCAGAGAAGAAAGTTAAGTATCCCAAAAGGGAGAAAATTAGAATGAACCTTATTGCATTTGGATATAACTGTATAAACTAATTTCCAAATATCTATAAATAAAAATAAATATGTCTATATTTAAAAGTAAATACAGACATAAATGTGCATACAAAAATATATACGCATGTACATTCCCTAGTGAAATTCACTGAAAGAGCCTGCTGAACATCAACACACACATTTTGGATTTTAAAGATCATTTCACATCTCTAACAGGCACCAGGGCTCTTGGAAGAAATAGCTGATTCCAGGGCAGGGGCAGAGAAAGTACAAGATAAGCCTGAAACTTCTTTCTTTTCACAAAAATGTAAAGAAAAGCACAAAAAAATGATAATGATTGATAAATTAGTCTCCTTTGGCCAAATATGAGAAAATTTAAGCACCGTATTAGTGATCGTAATCTATTATAATTTGTCGAATAAAATGATGAACCATGAGTCTATATTATCATAATTTTTTTCAAATGAATGAATAAATGAAAAATTTCATGAAGAAGAGGATATTCAAGTAGTTTCAAAATTCTTCCCAATAAAATAATAAATTATAAAGGAGAAAATAGTAACATTACAGTGTAGAAGACTGACAGACACCATCTTAATCAAGCAATCAAAATGAATATCATCAAGAAAGGGGCAGATCAACATCATATGTTACCTTATAGGATATAATGAGAAAAAGTAGCATTGTTTTTGTGATATTCCTTATGACTCTAATAATAAGGAAATGCCCAAATTGGAAGACATTTTACAAATAACTTGCCTTCATCTTTCAAAAGGCTGAAAAGCATGAAAGACACGAAACATCTGAGGAGCTGTAACTAATGGAAGCATAGTAAAGAGATGCAATAAGTGATTAGGTATTGGATCTCTTGCTTGCTGTATATTGGACAATTGGTGAAATTTGAGTGAGGTCTAAGGTGTAGATGGTAGTTATGTGTCAATGTAATTTCCTGATACTGATGTCTGTACTGTGTATACATAGGAACATGTCTTTGTAGGACACACAGGACATACACACTAGGAGTTATTTTCCAATGGTTTATAAAAAAAGAATTGTACTGTTTTTGCAATGTTTTATGGAACTTTGAGGTTGTTTTATATGCATATATGTAAATAAATTTATATATATGAATCAATATATAAAAATCAATTTATATATATACAACTATAGTAGAGAAAGATTAAGTTTAATGAATGCAAGACAGCCAAGTGGGAGAACTGGTGTTATCACTTAAACCAGTCTCACTGAAGGCTTGAAGGTTGGAGTTTTTCAAGCATAGTTTGGTGGCCAGGGGATTAGAGGATAGGTGCTGCTGATTGTTTGGGATGAAATCATAGGGGAAAACAGTCTTCTTGCACTAAGTCCACTCCTGGATTGGGGACTACAGGACTGGTTGAGTCATGAGTCACGAGTTCAAATGGGGTCAGTGTGAAAACCATCTCAAAAGATCAATCTTAGCTTCCACAATAGTGATGTTTTCAACAGGAGCAATTGAGGAAGTCACAAATGTTGTGACCTCTTCCACGTGACTCCTAAGCAGTAAGATATCACAGAAACTATGCCTACTTTCTAGCAGAATGTAGGCCCCTCCAATAATTCTAATCTTGTGGCCTTTCATTAGTCTAACAATGGCTGTTTCGGCCCCCCATCAAAGAGGGAATCCATTTTAGGGAGAGACTACTATCATCCTTGCTTCTAAATTAAACTATAATTTCCTCCCATGGTTAGCTTGGCCTATGCTCAGGAATGAGTGAGGAGAGCCAGCCTGTGGGGCTAGAAGCAAGGTGGAGTCAGTCATGTTAGACTTCTCTCACTGTCATAATCTTTGCAAAGCTGGTTTCAATCTCTGCCTTAGGCTTCAGTATACCTAAATTCTGAGGTGTGAGCTACGGAGATGAGAAACAGCCAATGACCAATCTAACTTCTTCCTACTGAAAGGGGACGTGGTTTGGGTAGGGGTCACCCACAGTATAAGAGGAGTGAAACAATTTTGCAGTTGTCTGTATGTATTTATGGGTGCCTGGTTTGGGTCTCAAGGTCTGTATAACAAAAACATTAGTATTCGTATTTACAGTTTTAGTACAGCACTTAAGAGAACAGCAGACTAAAAAACAAATAATGAGCCCTAACATAAAGAGTGAGGGTCTTTGCTTCAGGAGTCCCTGTAGAACTGACCTGAAAACTTGAGTGATGCAGCTGAATGACCTTGAAAACAAATCAGATTTGAGGTCACCAGTAGAGACTCAAAAACAATAGACCAAGTTGGAATCCAACAACAGGTATAATATAGTTTTTTTACCTGAGACATAATTTTTCTCTCTCCAGTTCCCTATTTTTACCAAAGACAAATCATAGCAGCACCAATTTATTTGCAAAACAAGTTTCAGTTCCATTATATTTGTCCTAATTATTTGCATAAAATGAATTATTTTCATAAGGAATTTGAGATTTAACCTTTTAAAAGCCTCTTGAGCCCAGCCAAGGATTTACCTGTGCCTACGGATACCCGTACAAATTGGATGAATTCCTCTCTTCTTGAAGTCTCAAAATAGCTTGGGGTTTCTGGGCTTGTCAAAAAGTGACATTCTTTACTTGCCACAGATCAGGAACCCTGTACAGGACAAGATATGAGGCCAGTTTGTCCAAGGGGCTTTTATTGGCTCTATAAATCAACCTCCATTCCACAAAGCAGTCTGAAAACACATCATTCCAGTCAAAATCTTGGTAAAAATAACCAGTGTCTCTAATTGTGTTCTGTTATAAAAGCTAATACCTATATTGCCATAAATTAAGACTATTCACCAATAGTAAAGTATACTCCTGTGAGCAAAATTTGGAGCACATTTCTCTCTACCTGATTTCTCCAGAATTTGATTTGGAAACTATTGGTTGTAAGAATTAAAACCAAAGTAATCAGCAACATTTTGAGTACTCATGCTATTAAGTCCTGCTCTACTTGATATTGGGCCAGCAATCCTTATGAACACCTCAGCTCTCCATGAGAGTACTGAAAGTTACTGTTCTCTATTTCAATGACACAATTTTTAAAGTTATCAGGAACCCATCAGAGCACCCAACAGAGTCTGATAGCTAGTTATAAAACCACCTTTTGAAAAGAATTAAAGTAAAACAAGAAATATATTTCTAAAATTAAAAATTAGATGACACCTTTGTATAAATAACTAAACATTCTGAAAATTTTCATGTATTCAAAGATAAGGAAATAGGGAACATCAAACTTTTTGTAACATAAAAGATTGGAAATACCATTACCATACTGGAGAATCAAATCAGTGTAACTATGGCACTGTGAAACAAAGAATTGCTTACTTTCTGACTCACGAATCTCAGAGCAAACTTAGGCACTGCTGTGTTCCTCAGAGCTCGGAAGAAGTGTTGCATCACAAAGGATGGGCACGATACTCTGATAGTCCTCAAGTGTGCTCCAAAAAGGGGCCTGGTAATGTAGTGAAGCTCTAATGAGACAAATAGGCTGCTTATAAGGTTCTGGAGTGAACTCATATCATAGCGAGCAAGATTTTGGAGAAAGGTTGGATGATAATCCTGTGTGAGGTAGAATAAAGAGAACCAGTCCTATTAGAGCCTGTATCTATGTTGTTTCTAATTTTGGTGAAAAGGAGAAAAACCATCTTCAGACTGGAAAAGACAGATCAAACATGAGCAGGAAGGAGTAGGTGAGTTACTTAGGAGACACAGTGGGTACTTGTAGAGGCAAAGACACAAATATTGGCTCTCAAAACTGGCCCAAATGTTTTTTTCTCCAGGCACAAATAGAGTCCTTGTAAAACTCTCTGGCATTCAGAGGGATCAGGAAATCTTGCATCAGTGTGAACAGAGGTTCACAAGATGGGTAGGAACTGCTTCAATCTTTAGAAAGGAAGGAGTAGTCCTTGGGTTACTCCTCATATTGTAAGTTTATACTTCAAGACACCATACTATGCAATATGCCTGTGGACATGCTGGAGAAATGGACGAATGTGAGCTGATTAACACTAGATGGTTGAAGCCTTATAACACAGATGATAATGCACCGAATTACTGACTTTAATTTATTGATCTGGGTGATCCAGTAACAAATCTGTAAAGGAGAAATAAGGCTTTGTGCTTGAGCTAGTCCTCTTCAAGATGTTTTCAAAACATAAGCATCTTCTGCTCTGCGTGTAAGACTCCACAGTGTGTCAAACAAATTGGCCCTGTGTGAAGACTCCATGGCTTGCAGCCTGCTCACCCTTAGAGACTCCATTTTCCACACTTGCTCCCTGAGTGTCCCCAAGTAATCCCTCCTATGATGAACTTTGCCCTTTCATACATCTGAATATTTTCTCTGTATCTCCTCTGTTTGAAAGCTTTTTTTCTTCTTTACCTCCTGAATGAAATGCTATAAATGTTTGGGAAGTAGTAGGAAGATAGGTTTTAAAATTAGACAGACTAATTTTCAAATCTTGCCTCTTTTGCCTGAAAATAGCAGCACAACTGGAGCTGTTACTTAACCTCTCTTGACCTTAGTTAGAGTTCTTCTCCGTACAATGGATATGGAGAATGTCTCTAATTGAGACAGTTGTTTTTCAGGATCAAATTAGGTAATTAATATAATGCTTTTATCACAAGTGCTCATGTAGTAAAGATTAATAAATATTAGCTGCCATATTGTCATTGCTATTATCAGACCCGAGGCTGGATCAGGGTATCATTAATAGTCTGGGCTTTGGCTAGATGTACCAGCTGTGTGACTGTGGACACTTTATTTAAACTCTCAGTGATTCAGCTCTCTTATCTGGAATATCAGGACAGTAAGGGTTGTTCTGGGAATTAAATGAGATAATGCACATAAAACTAGCATGTATCAAGCACTTAATAAATGTTAACTATTTTCATTAATAGTTGCATTAGTCAGGCTGCCATAACAAAATACCATAGGCGGGGGGCCCACACATCAGAAATTTATTTCTCACAATTCTGGAGACTGAGAAGTCCAAGTTCAAGGTGCTGGCAAGGTAGGTTTCATTCTGTATGTGCTTCTCCTTGCTTACATGTTGTCCCCATCCTGCTGCATGTTCACATGACCTCTTCTTTGTGAACACCAGGGAGAAGGAAGAAGTTCTCTGCTGTCTATTCTTATAAGGGCATTAATCCCATCAGACCAATTCCTTACCATATGGCCTCATTCAACATTTACTTCCATAAAGAGCCCTCTCCAAATATAGGCTCATTGGGGGTTAGGGCTTCAACATACAAATTTTGGGGAGGATAACAACATTCATCCTGTAACAGTATTACTATTGTTGCTGTTATTTTTTTTAAGGTCCAACATAAATATCACCTTATATTTTAAGCCTTTTCTTACTTTCTCAAAATGCTTTCCTCATTGTATTTATGTCTTTATGTATAGAGATGTATTTCCTCTTAAAAAAGGTTTAAGTTACTGGCATCACATATAACTGGCTCACAAGAAACTTCAATAGACCTTTACTGCAAAAATGATAGAACAAACACATTCATATGGAATTGATACCACACTTATTATATGTGACTGTAGACAGGTGGAGTAGTTACAGTGGGTGGAAGTTATGTGGATTCTGGGTTAATACTGAAAGAACTTTCTTATAATTAATGTTGGCTGAAATTGAAATAGTTTGCCTCTGTGGTAGCATTACCAATTTATTCAGCTACTTGGTTCTAAATAGACTTGCCCCAGTGACATGGTGACATGTTCATGGCTGAAAACTACCAAGTTACCTGGGCCAATGCACTTCCTCTTTATGGGCTTCAAGTGTAAAATGAGAAAGTTGGTATAGATCTTTTTCTAAACTGTTTTTCATTTCTTCTTTGTTGCCATGGAGATGATTTTTCTATTTTTGGTTGTCACGTTCTAGAGTTTTTTTTTTCCTAAGAAGTCAAATATGCAGGTGAGTATTCACCTTAATCTTAAGCCCCAAGTTATCTGCTTCTTTTACTCACAACACATTTAGTTAAAAGAGCAGAAAGTCACTTGAGCTAGCTTAAGTAAAGGAAGGTTTATTGTAAGGACATAGCAGGCAACTTCATGAGCATTCAATAATAAGAAATAAAAGAATTGGACCTGAAAAGTCAAATTCCAAGGCTATGTCTTCTTCCCTGCCTAATGACAGCATTAAATTTAATCTCCAATCCTCTCCCCTTGCCTGTTCCATCATCTCTCTTTTGAATTACTGGCCTTCTCTGTTTCTTCATGAGTGTGCCCAACCATTGGTGCTATGTCATTTTGATGATAACTGCCCGCTCAACTCTATCAATAATGACACAACAAAAACAAATTAAGCCAGACTTTCATCTCTATACCCCTTAATTCAGTTGGTTGAAATGAGAAACCTGATTTTTTCAGAACTAGCCTTGGATGGTGGCCCTTGGGTTGGGCCTCCCTTGTACCAAGTAGTTGTGGGTGGTGGTAAGTGGAAATAGGATCACAACTTCCAGGAACTACACTTAGGAAAATAAAACCAACTGATAAAATAGCCGCAGAGATGGTCTATAAATATGCAAAGAGTCCTATAATAAACTGCTGAATTTAAAAGAACTTCAGGGAATGAAACATGAAACATGGTCTAGGGAAAACAGTAAGATTCTCAAGATGCTAGCAGGATAATGTGGACCCTCAGAGTGAAGCCATGTGGTTCCCAGTAGGGTTGACTTGAGAAAGTGTGCTTCTGTTGATATGGTTTTTCCTTTTGTTTGTTAAGATATAACATATATATGTATTATACATATATGTTATATATAATATATATGTTATATATCTCTATATAATATATATAAAGCAAAAAAAGCAGGGGTTGCAATCCAGTCTCTGATAAAACAGACTTTAAACCAACAAAGATCAAAAGAGACAATAATGGTAAAGGGATCAATGCAACTAGAAGAGCTAACTATCCTAAATATATATGCACCCAATGCAGGAGCACCCAGATTCATAAAGCAAGTCCTTAGAGATCTACAAAGAGACTTAGACTCCCACACAATAATAATGGGAGAATTTAACATCCCACTGTCAATACTGGACAGATCAATGAGACAGAAGGTTAACAAGGATATCCAGGACTTAAATTCAGCTCTGTACCAAGCAGACCTAATAGACATCTGCAGAACTCTCTACCCCAAGTCAACAGAATATACATTCTTCTCAGCACCACATCGCACTTATTCCAAAATTGACCACATAAATGGAAGTAAAGCACTCCTCAGCAAATGTAAAAGAACAGAAATCACAACAAGCTGTCTCTCAGACCACGGTGCAATCCAATTAGAACTCAGGATTAAGAAACTCACTCAAAACTGCACAACTACATGGAAACTGAGCAACCTGATACTGAATGACTACTAGGTAAATAATGATATGAAGGCAGAGATAAAGATATTCTTTGAAACAAATGAGAACAAAGACACAACGTACCAGGATCTTTGGGACACATTTAAAGCAGTGTGAAGAGGGAAATTTATAACACTAAATGCCCACAGTAGAAAGCAGGAAAGATCTAAAATTGACACCCTAACATTACAATTAAAAGAACTAGAGAAGCAAGAGCAAACAAATTCAAAAGCTAGCAGAAGGCAAGAAATAACTACAATCAGAGCAGAACTGAAGGAGAAGGAGACACAAAAAACCCATAAAAAAAAATCAATGAATCCAGGAGCTGATTTTTTGAAAAGCTCAACAAAATTGATAGACCGCTAGCAAGACTAATAAAGAAGAAAAGAGAGAAGAATCAAACAGATGCAATAAAAAATGATAAAGGGGATATCACCACTGATCCCACAGAAATGCAAACTACCATCAGAGAATAGTATAAACACCTCTATGCAAATAAACTAGAAAATCTAGGAGAAATGGATAAATTCCTGGATGCATAAACCCTCCCAAGACTAAACCAGGAAGAAGTTGAATCTCTGAATAGACCAATAACAGGCTCTGAAATTGAGGCAATAATTAATAGCCTACCAACCCAAAAAAAGTCCAGGACCAGACAGTTTAACAGCTGAATTCTACCAGAGGTACAAAGAGGAGCTCGTATCATTTCTTCTGAAACTATTCCAATCAATAGAAAAAGAGAAACTCCTCCCTAACTCATTTTATGAGGCCAGAATCATCATGATATCAAAGCCTGGCAGAGACACAACAAAAAAAGAGAATTTTAGACCAATATCCCTGATGAACATCGATGCAAAAATCCTCAGTAAAATACAGGCAAACCGAATCCAGCAGCACATCAACAAGCTTACCCACCATGGTTAAGTGGGCTTCATCCCTAGGATGCAAGGCTGGTTCAACATATGCAAATCAATAGACATAATCCATCCCATAAACAGAACCAAATACAAAAACCACATGATTATCTCAATAGATGCAGAAAAGGTCTTTGACAAAATTCAACAGTCCTACATGCTAAAAACTCTCAATAAACTAGGTATTGATGGAACGCACCTCAAAATAATAAGAGCTATTAATGACAAACCCACAGCCAATATCATACTGAATGGGCAAAAACTGGAAGCACTCCCTTTAAAAACTGGCACAAGACAAGGATGCCCTCACTCACCACTCCTATTCAACATGGTGTTGGAAGTTCTGGCCAGGGCAATCAGGAAACAGGAAGAAATAAAGAGTATTCAATTAGGAAGTGAGGAAGTCAAATTATCCCTGTTTGCAGATGACATAATTATATATTTAGAAAACTCCATCATCTTAGCCCAAAATCTTCTTAAGCTGATAAGCAACATCAGCAAAGTCTCAGGATACAAAAATCAATGTGCAAAAATCATAAGCATTCCTATACACCATTAACAGACAAACAGAGAGCCAAATCATGAGTGAACTCCCATTCACAATTGCTACAAAGAGAATAAAATACCCAGGAATCCAACTTACAAGGGATGTGAAGGACCTTTTCAAGAACTACAAACCACTGCTCAACAAAATAAAAGAGGATACAAACAAGTGGAAGAACATTCCATGCTCATGGGTAGGAAGAATCAATATTGTGAAAATGGCCATACTGCCCAAGATAATTTATGGATTCAATGCCATCCCCGTCAAGCTACCAATGACTTTCTTCACAGAAAAACTACTTTAAAGTTCATATGGAACCAAAATAGATCCTGCATTGCCAAGACAATCCTAAGCAAAAAGAACAAAGCTGGGGCATCACGCTACCTGACTTCAAACTATACTACAAGGGTACAGTAACCAAAACAGCATGGTACTGTTACCAAAACAGATACATAGACCAATGGAACAGAACAGAGGCCTCAGAAATAACACCAAACATCTACAACCATCTGATCTTTGACAAACCTGACAAAAACAAGAAATGGGGAAAGGATTCCCTGTTTAATAAATGGTGTTGGAAAAACTGCCTAGCCATATGTAGAAAGTTGAAACTGGATCCCTCCCTTACACCTCATACAAAAATTAATTCAAGATGGATTAAAGACTTAAGTGTTAGACCTAAAACCATAAAAACCCTAGAAGAAAACCTGGGCAATACCATTCACGACATAGGCATGGGCAAGGACTTCATGACTAAAACACCAAAAGGCAACAAAAGCCAAAATAGACTAATGGGATCTAATTAAACTAAAGATCTTCTGCATGGCAAAAGAAACTACCATCAGAGTGAACAGGCAACCTACAGAATGGGAGAAAAATTTTGCAATCTACCCATCTGACAAAGGGCTGATATCTAGAATCTACAAAGAATTTACAAGAAAAAAACAAACAACCCCATTGAAAAGTGGGCAAAGGATATGAACAGACACTTCTCAAAAGAAGACATTTATGAAGCCAACAGACACATGAAAAAATGCTCATCATCACTGGTCATCAGAGAAATGCAAATTAAAACCACAATGAGATACCATCTCACACCAGTTAGAATGGTGATCATTAAAAAGTCAGGAAACAACAGATGCTGGAGAGGATGTGGAGAAATAGGAACGCTTTTACACTGTTGGTGGGAGTGTAAAGTAGTTCAACCATTGTGGAAGACGGTGTGGCGATTCCTCAAGGATCTAGACTGGAAATATCATTTGATCCAGTGATCCCATTACTGGGTATATACCCAAATGATTATAAATCATGCTACTATAAAGACACATGCACACACAAGCTTATTGCAGCACTACTCACAATAGCAAAGACTTGGAACTAACCCAAATGTCCATCAATGATAGACTGGATTAAGAAAATGTGGCACATATACACCATGGAATACTATGCAGACATAAAAAAGGATGAGTTCATGTCCTTTGTAGGGACATGGATGAAGCTGGAAACCATCATTCTCAGCAAACTATCACAAAGACAGAAAACCAAACACCGCATGTTCTCACTCTTAGGTGAGAATTGAACAATGAGAACACTTGGACACAGAGCGGGGAGCATCACACCTACTGGGGCCTGTCAGGTGTTGGGGGACTAGAGGAGGGATAGCATTAGGAGAAATACCTATTGTAAATGACGAGTGGGTAGGTGCAGTAAACCAACATGGCACATGTATACCTATGTAACAAACCTGCACGTTGTGCACACGTACCCTGGAACTTAAAGTATAATAAAAAATAAAATAAAAAAAAGTTTCCATTCCACCCAAGTAAATGCCTCAGAAATAAAATTTATGGAACATACGATATTTCTTTAACTTTATAATAAATTGCTAAGTTGTTTTGCAAAGTGCTTGCAACATTTTACATTCCACAAGCAATATGAGAATTCCTGTTCCTCTGTATCTTCTGGATGTGTCAGTTATTTTTATTTTTTAGCAGTTTAAGTAGATGTGTAGTGCTATCTCATTGTGGTCTTAATTTGCATTTTTCTAATGACTAATGATTTTGAACATCTTTTTGTGTATTTATTTGCCATCTGTATATTGTCTTTGATAAATTGAGTCTTTCACCAATTTATATTAGGTTGAATGTTTTCTTATTTTTGAATTTTCATAGTTTTTAATGTATTTCACACATGCATATACACACTCACTTGCTTAATCAGTTATTAACAGATTTTCCTCCCTGTGTAAAGCTTATACATCTATATATATATATTTAAAAAACAACATTTTCAACTAATTTTAGACTTACAGAATACAGAAACAGTTTCCTTTTGTTCTTCACCCTACTTTGTCTATGTTACCATCTCACATGTTCCCTTAATAGCATTGTTTGAAGAGCAGAAGTTCTTAATTTTGGTCAAGTCCAATTTATCATTTCTTTTTCCTTTGCAAAACATGTTTTTGGTTTCCTGTCTAAGAAGGCTTTACCTAACTCAAAGTCGCAAAGGTTTTCTCTGTTTTCTTCTGGAATATTTAGAGTTTTAGGACATATGTTTATATCACCAATTTTGAGTAGATTTTGTATACAGAGTGAAGTGTGGATTACATTTTATTTTAGCTTTTTTTTTCACAAATAAATATCCAAGTATTCTAGTACTGTTTATTAAAAAAAAAAACTATCCTGTTTTCACTAAATTTTGTTGAAAATCTCTCGACCATGGGAGCTTATTTGTTGTGTTGAAAATCTCTCGACCATGGGAGCTTATTTCTGTATTGTATCTTACTGCATGCATCTATATTCTTTCACTAACACTATATTGCTTTGATTACTGAATGTTATAAGTCTTAAAATCAGATAACATGAGTTCTCCAAATTTGTTCTTTCCAAAGTTGTTTTGACTCTACTCTTTTTGCATTTTCACATAAATCATAGAATCACTAAGTCTGTTTCTACGTTTCCCTGCTGTGATTTGGATTGGAATTTTGTTGAATCTATAGAATCACTTTGGGGACAATTAACATGTTAACAAATAGTTTCTAAAATAAGAATTTTAGGCTATTGATATGTGGCCTTTTTCTTTTCTAATATACAGTTATGTACTACATAATGATGTTTTGGTCAATGATGGACTCTGTATATGATGGTGGTTCCACAAGTGTACAATATTATATTTTTTCCATGTTTACATATGTTTAGAAACACAAATACTTACCATTGTTTATAACTGCCTACAGCATTCAGTATAGTGGCATACTGTACAGGTTAGCAGCCTAGGAGCAATAGGCTATACCATGTAGCCTAGGTGTGTAGTAGGCTCTACCATCCGGATTTGTGTAAGTCTACTCTATGATGGTCTCACAATGACTAAATCACCTAACAACACCTTTCTCACAACATCGCCCTGTTGTTAAATGATGCATGACTGTACATGTATACTGCTATAAATTTACCTCTATTTGCATCCAAAATTTGATATGCTATAATTTTTATTTTATTCAACTCAGAGTATTCACTAATAACCTGTTTAATTTTTTAAACTTAAACCATATAGTAATTAGAAGTTTGCTGTGTAGTTTCAAATAATTGTTTTGTTTTCACTGAGACCTTTGTGTTATTGAATTTTAATTTGATTTTTCTTTACACAAAATAGTTCATAGGATTCTAATCTTTTAAAAGTTATTTAGAATTGTTTGATTACCCCAAATGTGTTCTATCTTGGAAAATATTCACATACACTCGAAAAAAAAATGGATTTTATTTGGCTGTGGGACAGAGTATTTGATAAATATCAGAGTTCTTTTAAAATTAAGCTTATAAAATAAATAGCTATTATTTCTTCAAAATTTCTTCTTCCCTCACTTTTTTTCATTGATTCCAATTATGCATATATTGGCCCAAATGAAGTTGTCCTATAGTCACTCATTAGTACTCTTCTTCTGCCCAAATATTCTTTGTTTTAGATATTTTAATGGCTGTATCTTCAATTTACTAATGTATTCCTCTGCTGTGTTGAATCTGCTGTTCCTTTCATTTAGTTATTTTTCATCTCAGACATTGTAGTTTTCATTTCCAGAAACTCAATTTGGATTTTATTTTTTGTATCTTTGTGTCTCATGATTATGCTCTTTTCTACTTTCTTAAATATATAAAAAAGTTATAAATATATAAATATATAAAAAAGCATATTTATGTCTTGTAAACTTATTTAATATCTGGACATTTTTATCTAGATGCCCAATATTATGATTTTATGTTAATTGGGTCTGTATCCTTTTCCTCTTTAGTTGTAAGTTGTAACTATCTTACATTGTCTTTCTAAGTATTCTCCTATTATTATTAGACAATTATTAGTTCTTGTTCAAGTAACCTGTAAACAGCTTGATATTTTTGAAGCTTGATTTTAAGGCTTGTTAGATTGAACCAGACCAGCATTTAGTGCAGGACCTATTTTCCCCACTTTTGAATCAAAACCCTTGGGTTAATTCTTTCCAATTCCTTATGTATTATTTATTTATTTGTTTGTTTGTTTTACTTGGAACAGTGCAAACAGTAGCTCTTCCTGGCCTCATGTTAGCTTTGGAGATTCTTCCACCTGCTCCTTTCATGTGCTTGTCTTCCAAGCTTCGGGTGTTTTCTTCACTTGCACGCACTAAGCAGTGCTGTGTTATACACTTGAGGGAGACCTTTTGCAAACTCTGGAGCTAACCTACCAAGCAGTTCTCTTCTCTAGGATACCTTGTCCTAAAATCTCTAACTATTTTTGTTCTATCCAAACTCTGCTCTTCATCTGCTAACATCCAGGCATTCACTGGGCTGTTTTTATTTTTCCTTTTCGCTAGGACCCAGAATCTCTCTCCAGGCAGCAAGCGTGGGCAACTGCAGTGCTCTTAACATTTGCTTTCCCACTCATAGGGATTTTCAGTGTCTCAAAAAATGTTGTTTCATATATTTTTCCATCATTTTTAGTGTTTAAGGTGAGGGGACAAGTCTGGTTTTTGTTACTTCATCTTGTAAGAAACAAAAGTGCCTCTGTAAATATAATTCTCATTGAGAACAATAAAAACCAAATAATAACAAAAGGGTTTTCCAAAAAACAAGGTGTGATGGATCTCATAATACTGAAACAATAGAATATTTTAGAAGCAGAGCAAACAAGACCATATGGAGAGAATACACAACTATTTGAATTACATGTAAATTAAGTAGTAAAACATATGTCAAAATGTCTATCATGGGGTTTGACTCAGATTAGAAACTTTAATATTAGGAATGGGGGATGGTGATGTTCTGCAATTCTGTTCATTTTCTTCCATTAAATTCCTTTTTTTTTCTGAATCAATAGTGGTTCAGGAATTATCAATCAGGCAGTTAGAGAGATGACTTACAAATTATAATACAACTTACAGAGTGTATTGTGACTTACAGAGGCTGTGAAATAAGTTATTTTGAATATTGAATTGCCTGTTTTTCTTAGTCTAGGGGAAGTATTCTTGAAATTGGAATTCTGTTTTTAAGTAGAAAGCAGACATGTTTAGTTCCAATATAGTGTTTATTTCTCTGAAATTAATATCAAAATTCAGACTATTTAGTGTTTAGGCCTTTCCAAAATATATTTTCAAGGTCTAAAAAGAGTTAAGCTTCATTTTGTATGAATATTCTCAGAAGAATACTCCTCAAGTAAATTCCCAACACATCCTCATATTTACACTGCTTTTAAATAATGAAGCAATGCAAATTGTTTTTCATGCATATGGATTAGAACGTTCAATTAGTTTCCAATTATGTACCTGACTGCTTTTAAGAAATTCCAAGTTTGTATTATGGTAGCACCAGCTCCTTCTCTTTCTTTTTAACCTTAAGCAATTTTAAGAAATCATCTGGCAATATTAACGGCATCTCATGAACTAAGGAAGAAAGAGTTCATGAAGCTTCAAAATAAAAGAAGTCTAGCAGAGCTCAAATATTATAGCACAGGTTTCCTGTCTTGTCTACTGGATTCAATTCAATTAATGGCACTATTTGCAGAGGAGCATAAAGAACACTTCAAGGTGTTTACAAACTGGAAGAGCTGGACAATAGGGACCAGAAGACACACCCTGAGGTTCATTATCCACTTACTCATTCCTCTCTTTAATAATTCACAGGATTTGTACTTTGCTGATACTTACTAAACAAAGAGCTGGAGACTGTCAGGAGACGAGTATGAAGACACGTCAGACAAGAATGCAGCCTCTAATGAGTCTACTGAGCTGTCTACACTGATCATAATCAACCAGTCATGATAAGCATTCTCTTTTGTTAGATGCTTGCTCTGTGACTGGCACTTTTATATGGTTTAACTAGTTGACTCTTCCCAGTAGCACTGTCCAGAAGGTGCTATTCTTCCAATTTTATAGATGAGGTAATAGGAAAAAATAGCATTCACTAAATTACTGAGGAAATAGTGGAGTTGCAGTTCAAACCAAGATCTATTTGACTCTAAAATGATTTTTTTTCCACTATGAGGCATGATTCCATTTTCCTCAAGATTTCTCTCATAAATTAGTATCTTAGGCCGGGCACGGTGGCTCACGCCTGTAATCCCAGCACTTTGGAAGGCCAAGGCAGGTGGATCACGAGGTCAGGAGATTGAGACCATCCTGGCTAACATGGTGAAACCCCGTCTCTACTAAAAAATACAAAAAATTAGCTGGGCGTGGTGGCGGGCGCCTGTAGTCCCAGCTAAGGCAGGAGAATGGCGTGAACCCGGGAGGCGGAGCTTGCAATGAGCCGAGATCGCACCACTGCACTCCAGCCTGGGCGACAGAGCAAGACTCCGTCTCAAAAAAAAAAAAAAAAAAAAAAAAAAAATTAGTATCTTAGAGATAAACTTGAAAAAGAAAGAACAGGACAAAAATAGAAAAGAGTAAAATTGACCATATGTGCTGGCCTCATCCTCTCTCTGTATAGGGCAGACCCTGCGCCTAAGGACATGAACTGCTCTGCTCACCAGCTTCCCTGGACTGGCTTAGCTGTTCACACTGGCCTCCTTGATTACTCCAGGCACATTCTCATCTTAGGACCCTTGCCTTTATTGTCCTCTTTGCCTTGGAGCTCTTTCCCCGGAGATTCTTATAGCCACCACACTTAACTGCCTCATGTCTGTTTAAATGCCACATTCTGAATAAACTCTTTCATGACCACACTAAGGAAAATTGTAACCATCTCAGCAGCATTTTATCATTCTTCCTGGCTTGATTTTTCCATTGCATGTGTTAGCTTTTAATATATACATTTTGCATATAAATGTCTTCCTTATTTTGTTTATTGTGTCTTACCCAGTTAGAAAGTAAATTTCATGAGGCCAGGTATTTTGTTTAGTGGTGTAATCTCAGCTCTTAAAACAGTGGATGGTGCTTAATAGATGTCATTTATCAGGGTTGGTATAACAAATTACCACACACTGGGTGGCTTGACATAGCTATTTTTTTAAAATTTCATATATAAGTGAGATCATACACAAAGATAGAGCATGAAACTGCAGTTATCATGGGTGGTAGGGGGAGAAGAAATGGGGAGATGTAGGTAAAAGGATACAAAGTATCCTTACATATCCTTACAGGTATGTAAGATGAACAAGTCTAGAGATCTAATGTGTAACATGACTATAATTAATAAAATTGTATTGTATTAGGAATTTTTGTAAAATAAGTAGATTTTACCTGCTCATGTCACAAAAATGAGATCATATGTTAATCTGCTTCACCATTATAGTACTTATTTGTATCTACATATATATCCCATAGTATCATGTTGTAAACCTTAAATATACACAATAGAAATAGAAATTTAAAAAACACACAGCAGGTTTTTATTCCCTCCCAGCTCTTTAGGATAATGATTTGAAAGGAAAGTGTCAGTTGGCAGGTCCATGCTCTTTCTGAAGGGTTTTGAAAGAAAGCCCTTCCTTGTCTTTCCCTGGCTTCTGCTGATTCCTGGCAATCCTTGGTGTTCTGTGGCTTGCAGCTGAATCCTTTCAGTCTTTGTCTCCATTGTTATACAGTGTTTTCCCCGTGTGTGTGTGTGTGTGTGTGTGTGTGTGTGTGTGTGTGTGTGTGTCTTGTGCCATGCCTTCTTCCTATAAGGCACCAATCATTCAATTTAGGACCCACACTAATCCAGAATGACCTCATCTTAACTAATCACATCTATGATAATTCTATTTCTAAATAAAGTACATTTTGAGGTTCCAGGTAGACATAAATTCTTGAGGGGAGGGGGCATTTATTCAAACCACAGCACTTGGTATACAACGCATGCTTGTTGAGTGATAGACTATATAAATGTCCTGCACCTGCCCTACCCTGGGTTCCTTGCTCAAACGTATTGTAGCCCAGGAGACTCTTTGTCTATGGCCAATTGATTAAAGAAATGGGCCCAATTTGTTCATACTTGACTGTGTCCATGCCTTTGAATCTCAGTTTAGCCATTCAGCTGGCATTAGCCAATAAGACATTGCAAACATGATGCAGAGATTGGAGGTATTTGGCGTTAAGGCTTGTTTGCTATCTTAGGAACCCTGAGCCCTTCATGTGAACATGACTTGTGTAGAAAGACAGATCATATGGAGGGCTCCCATTATTCTAACTGGCCCACTTGAGACCATCAAAAACCTGCCAGCTCCAGACAACCTACCAGCTGACCACAGATGCATGAGAAAGCTTAGTTGAGTGCACCAGAGCCTGATACTGAATAGAGAAACTGCTTAGCTGAACCATGCCTAAATGACCAAGCTGCAGAGTTATGAACTAAATTTTTGGTTGATTTTTTAGTGCATTGAGTTTAGGGGTGTTATTATTCAGAAATTATTACCTCATACCTTGACCTTCAGTGGCTCTCTATTCTACTTTATTAGGAATAACACACACACACACACACACACACACATACACAACCCTATATCTACCTACATATATATACACCCTACTAATTCAGAATTTTGATATTGTTTTAATTTTATTGAAGACTTCCAAGTATAGGCAGATAATTAAAGAAATATTGCCAATCTAAATTTTAATTATTCTTAAATTTAGATACCCTGCACACAAGTTCTAAGACAAGAGATTTACATAGAACTAACGTTTTGAGATTCATTTACTTTGAATAGTTTTGGAATGCATTCACTTCCTTGCCAAAGAGATTATCATATACAAAGAGAAAATTTACACTGCTATCATCAGATCACATGTAATTCTGTGTCTTTGTGCATTTGTTCAGTTATGGAAGGAAGAGCTCTATAAGTCCTCTTCCAATAATTTCAAACATAATTACTTTTTATAAATCATATTATACAATGAATAGAAAATATATTTTGATTTCTTTTTCACATACAACTTTCAACTTAGCCTTGAGGTTGTAGAATTTCCCTAAGGGAAAAAATCCTAGCAGATAAATATTGTGTCTGCAAAAGTCTAACACATTTGGTAAAGTTAGAAAATGCATCATGTTCACAAAGTATTTGTAGCTAGTGCAATTTTGGTGAAATGAATTTTTAGAGGTTCAGTCCTTTCCCTGGGCCTCTTTGGAGACAGTCAAAATGCCTCATTGAAACACAGATTCTGCTTAATTACTGATTAGTGCATTCTTTTTAAATGTAACTGTGTTTCAGCTTTATCAAATTATTAGAGTGAAAAAATGCCAGAGAAAATTTACAAAAAAAATTTCTTGGACAGGCAAATTGACTCATGAAATCAAGAGAGGAGTCCAGACTTTCTGAGAAGATTATAATTTTTTAAAAATGTTCCCAACACCAGAAGGCCCACCAGGCACACTGTCCTTGGAGAGGTTTTAGGGTGAGAAAAGCTTTGTAAAGGGCCAGCTTAACTTGACTGTTTTACGGAGGCTACTTTTGAATAGCGGGCCTTCACAATGAGTCCATAGCTTATAAGAAGCATTTGGAGGGGGTGGAGCCAAGAAGGCCAAATAGGAACAGCTCCAGTCTACAGCTCCTAGCGTGAGCGACACAGAAGATGGGTGATTTCTGCATTTCCAACTGAGGTACTGGGTTCATCTCACTGGGGATTGTCAGACAGTGGGTGCAGGACAGTGGGTGCAGCACACTGAGTGTGAGCTGAAGCAGGGTGAGGCATTGCCTCACCCGGGAAGCACAAGGGGTCAGAGAATTCCGTTTCCTAGCCAAGGAAAGGGGTGACAGTGGCACCTGGAAAATCGGGTCACTCCCACCCTACTACTGTGCTTTTCTAACAGTCTTAGCAAACAGCACATCAGGAGATTATATCCCGTGCCTGGCTCGGAGGGTCCTACGCCCATGGAGCCTCGCTCATTGCTAGCACAGCAGTCTGAGATCAAACTGCAAGGTGGCAGCGAGGATGGGGGAGGGGGGCCCACCATTGAGTAGGTAAACAAAGCAGCTGGGAAGCTCAAACTGGGTGGAGCCCACCACAGCTCAAGGAGGCCTGCCTGTCTCTGTAGACTCCACCTCGGGGGGCAGGGCATAGCCAAACAAAAAGCAGCAGAAACCTCTGCAGACTTAAATGTCCCTGTCTGACAGCTTGGAAGAGAGTAGTGGTTCTACCAGCATGCAGCGTGAGATCTGAGAACAGACAGACTGCCTTCTCAAATGGGTCCCTGACTCCCGAGTAGCCTAACTGCAAGGAACCCCCCAGTAGGGGCAGACTGACACCTCACATGGCCGGGTACTCCTCTGACACAAAACTTCCAGAGGAATGATCAGGCAGCAACATTTGCTGTTCACCAATATCTGCTGTTCTGCAGCCTCCACTGCTGATACCCAGGCAAACAGGGTCTGGAGTGGACGTCCAGCAAACTCCAACAGATCTGCAGCTGAGGGTCCTGACTGTTAGAAGGAAAACTAACAAACAGAAAAGACATCCACACCAAAACCCCATCTGTACATCATCATCATCAAAGACCAAAGGTAGATAAAACCACAAAGATGGGGAAAAAACAGAGCAGAAAAACCAGAAACTCTAAAAATCAGAGCACCTCTCCTCCTCCAAAGGAATGCAGCTCCTCACCAGCAACAGAACAAAGCTGGACGGAGAATGACTTTGACGAGTTGAGAGAAGGCTTCAGATGATCAAACTACTCTGAGCTAAAGGAGGAAGTTCGAACTAATGGCAAAGAAGTTAAAAGCCTTGAAAAAAGATTAAATGAATGGCTAACTAAAATAACCAATGCAGAGAAGTCCTTAAAGGACCTGATGGAGCTGAAAACCATGGCACGAGAACTGCATGATGAATGCGCTAGCCTCAGTAGCTGATTCGATCAACTGGAAGAAAGGGTATCAGTGATGGAAGATCAAATGAATGAAATGAAGCGAGAAGACAAGTTTAGAGAAAAAAGAATAAAAAGAAATGCACAAAGCCTCCAAGAAATATGGGACTATGTGAAAAGACCAAATCTACATCTCATTGGTGTACCTGAAAGTGACGGGGAGAATGGAACCAAGTTGGAAAACACTCTGCAGGATATTATCCAGGAGAACTTCCCCAATCTAGCAAGGCAGGCCAATGTTCAAATTCAGGAAATACAGAGAACGCCACAAAGATACTCCTCGAGAAGAGCAACTCCAAGACACATAATTGTCAGATTCACCAAAGTTGAAATGAAGGAAAAAATGTTAAGGGCAGCCAGAGAGAAAGGTCAGGCTACCCACAAAGGGAAGCCCATCAGACTAACAGCTAATCTCTCGGCAGAAATGCTACAGGCCAGAAGAGAGTGGGGGCCAATATTCAACATTCTTAAAGAAAATAATTTTCAATACAGAATTTCATATGCAGCCAAACTAAGCTACATAAGTGAGGGAGAAATAAAATACTTTACAGACAAGCAAAGGCTGAGAGATTTTGTCACCACCAGGCCTGCCCTAAAAGAGCTCCTGAAGGAAGCACTAAACATGGAAAGGAACAACCGGTACCAGCCGCTGCAAAAACATGCCAAATTGTAAAGACCATCGAGGCTAGGAAGAAACTGCATCAACTAACGAGCAAAATAACCAGCTAACATCATAATGACAGGATCAAATTCACACATAACAATATTAACTTTAAATGTAAATGGGCTAAATGCTCCAATTAAAAGACACAGACTGGCAACTTGGTTAAAGACTCAAGACCCATCAGTGTGCTGTATTCAGGAAACCCATCTCACGTGCAGAGACACACATAGGCTCAAAATAAAGGGATGGAGGAAGATCTACCAAGCAAATGGAAAACAAAAAAAGGCAGAGGTTTCAATCCTAGTCTCTGATAAAACAGACTTTAAAACAACAAAGATCAAAAGAGACAAAGAAGGCCATTATATAATGGTAAAGGGATCAATTCAACAAGAAGAGCTAACTATCCTAAATACGTATGCACCCAATACAGGAGCACCCAGATTCATAAAGCAAGCCCTTAGAGACCTACAAAGAGACTTAGACTCCCACACAATAATAATGGGAGACTTTAACACCCCACTGTCAACATTAGACAGATCAACGAGACAGAAAGTTAACAAGGATATCCAGAAATTGAACACAGCTCTGCACCAAGCGGACCTAATAGAGTTCTACAGAACTCTCCACCCCAAATCAACAGAATATACATTCTTTTCAGCACCACACCACACCTATTCCAAAATCCACCACATAGTTGGAAGTAAAGCACTCCTCAGTAAATGTAAAAGAATAGAAATTATAACAAACTGTCTCTCAGACCACAGTGCAATCAAACTAGAACTCAGGATTAAGAAACTCACTAAAAACCACTCAACTACATGGAAACTGAACAACCTGCTCCTGAATGACTAGTGGGTACATAACAAAATGAAGGCAGAAATAAAGATGTTCTTTGAAAACAATGAGAACAAAGACACAATGTACCAGAATCTCTGGGACACATTCAAAGCAGTGTGTAGAGGGAAATTTATAGCACTAAATGCTCACAAAAGAAAGCAGGAAAGATCTAAAATTGACACCCTCACATCACAATTAAAAGAACTAGAGAAGCAAGAGCAAACAAATTCAAAAGCTAGCAGAAGGCCAGAAATAACTAAGATCAGAGCAGAACTGAAGGAAATAGAGACACAAAAAACCCTTCAAAAAATCAATGAATCCAGGAACTGCTTTTTGAAAAGATCAACAAAATTGATAGACCGCTAGCAAGACTAATAAGAAGAGAGAAGAATCAAATAGATCCAATAAAAAATGATAAAGGGGATATCACCACTGATCCCACAGACAGACAAACTACCATCAGAGAATACTATAAACACCTCTATGCAAATAAACTAGAATATCTAGAAGAAATGGATGAATTCCTTGACACATACACCCTCCCAAGACTAAACCAGGAAGAAGTTGAATCTCTGAATAGACCAATAACAGGCTCCGAAATTGAGGCAATAATTAATAGCTTACGAACCAAAAAAAGTCCAGGACCAGATGGATTCACAGCTGAATTCTACCAGAGGTACAAAGAGGAGCTTGTACCATTCCTTCTGAAACTATTCCAATCAATAGAAAAAGAGGGAATCCTCCCTAACTCATTTTATGAGGCCAGCATCATCCTGATACCAAAGCGTGGCAGAGACACAACCAAAAAAGAGAATTTTAGACCAATATCCCTGATGAACATTGATGCAAAAATTCTCAATAAAATACTGGCAAACCGAATCCAGCAGCACATCAAAAAGCTTATCCACCATGATCAAGTGGGCTTCATCCCTAGGATGCAAGGCTGGTTCAACATACACAAATCAATAAACGTAATCCAGCATGTAAACAGAACAAATGACAAAAACCACATGACTATCCCAATAGATGCAGAAGAGGCCTTTGACAAAATTCAACAGCACTTCATGCTAAAAACTCTCAATAAATTAGGTATTGATGGGATATATCTCAAAATAATAAGAGCTATCTATGACAAACCCACAGCCAATATCATACTGAATGGGCAAAAACTGGAAGCATTCTCTCTGAAAACTGGCACAAGACGGGGATGCCCTCTCTCGCCACTCCTATTCAAGCTTGTGTTGGAAGCTCTGGCCAGGGCAATCAGTCAGGAGAAGGAAATCAAGGGTATTCAATTAGGAAAAGAGGAAGTCAAATTGTCCCTGTTTGCAGATGACATAATTGTATATCTAGAAAACCCCATCATCTCAGCCCAAAACCTCCTTAAGCTGATAAGCAACTTCAGCAAAGTCTCAGGATACAAAATCAATGTGCAAAAATCACAAGCATTCTTATACACCAATAACAGACAAACACAGATCCAAATCATGAGTGAATTCCCATTCACAATTGCTTCAAAGAGAATAAAATACCTAGGAAACCAACTTACAAGGGACATGAAGGACCTCTTCAAGGAGAACTACAAACTACTGCTCAATGAAATAAAAGAGGATACAAACAAATGGAAGAACATTCCATGCTCATGGGTAGGAAGAATCAATATCGTGAAAATGGCCATACTGCCCAAGGTAATTTATAGATTCAATGCCATACCCACCAAGCTACCAATGACTTTCTTCACAGAATTCGAAAAAACTATTTTAAAGTTCATATGGAACCAAAAAAGAGCCCGCATCACCAAGTCAATCCTAAGCCAAAAGAACAAAGCTGGAGGCATCACACTACCTGACTTCAAACTATACTACAAGGCTACAGTAACCACAACAGCATGGTACTGATACCAAAACAGAGATATAGACCAATGGAACAGAACAGAGCCCTCAGAAATAAGGCCACATATCTACAACCATCTGATCTTTGACAAACCTGACAAAAACAAGAAATGGCGAAAGGATTCTCTATTTAATAAATGGTGCTGGGAAAACTGGCTAGCCATATGTAGAAAGCTGAAACTGGATCCCTTCCTTACACCTTATACAAAAATTAATTCAAAATATATTAAAGACTTAAATGTTAGACCTAAAACCATAAAAACCCTAGAAGAAAACCTAGGCAATACCATTCAGGACATAGGCATGGGCAAGGACTTCATGTCTAAAACACCAAAAGCAATGGCAACAAAAGCCAAAATTGACAAATGGGATTTAACTAAACTAAAGAGCTTCTGCACAGCAAAAGAAACTACCATCAGAGTGAACAGGCAACCTACAGAATGGGAGAAAATTTTTGCAATCTACTCATCTGACAAAGGGCTAATATCCAGAATCTACGATTAACTGAAACAGATTTACAAGAAATAAAGAAACAACCCCATCAACAAGTGGGCAAAGGATATGAACAGACACTTCTCAAAAGAAGACATTTATGCAGCCAAAAGACACATGAAAAAATGCTCGTCATCACTGGCCATCAGAGAAATGCAAATCAAAACCACAATGAGATACCATCTCACACCAGTTAGAATGGCAATCATTAAAAAGTCAGGAAACAACCGGTGTTGGAGAGGATATGGAGAAATACGAACACTTTTACACTGTTGGTGGGACTGCAACTAGTTTAACCATTGTGGAAGTCAGTGTGGTGATTCCTCAGGGATCTAGAACTAGAAATACCATTTGACCCAGCCATCCCATTACTGGATATATACCCAAAGGATTATAAATCATGCTGCTCTAAAGACACATGCAAACATAGGTTTATTGCGGCACTACTCAAAATAGCAAAGACTTGGAACCAAGCCAAATGTCCAACAATGATAGACTGGATTAAGAAAATGTCGCACATATACACTGTGGAATGCTATGCAGCCATAAAAAAAGATGAGTTCATGTCCTTTGTAGGGACATGGATGAAGCTGGAAACCATCATTCTCAGCCAACTATTGCAAGGACAAAAAACCAAACACCACATGTTCTCACTCATAGGTGGGAATTGAACAATGAGAACACATGGACACAGGAAGGGGAACATCACACACCGGGGCCTGTTGTGGTGTGGGGGGAGGGGAGAGGGATAGCATTAGGAGATATACCTAATGTTAAATGACGAGTTAATGGGTGCAGCACACCAACATGGCACATGTATACATATGTAACAAACCTGCACGTTGTGTACATGTACCCTAAAACTTCAAGTATAAAAAAAAAAAAAAGAAGCATTTGAAGCAGACCTTGAATACATTTTACTGTAATTAACAGGTTGTCAGCTTTCACACATGTAGGAGTTTGTCTAAGGGAGATTTTTACATAGTTTTATCAGAAAATGATAATTTATGCATAAGATCCACTCAAAGTTATTTTTCTATCAATCTTGTTCACCTTTTTACGTGGAAGCAGCAGGAAAGAACATGTTGAGATTCTTTTTTATGCCGTGTTTTGATCGGCTTAGCTCTGTCTGAATGTTTGTTGTAAGGGCTTGTGGCTGCTTCTAGTAGGCACCACTGTTAGGGCAGGAATATAGACACTTTCCTATTTAAAGAACCCCGTCTGTTTACGAAGATAACCTTTTTCCCTAAAGTTTTGGCTGAGAGGGGAGTTGAGACCAAACCTGAGAAAATGCTTACATTGTACTGTTTTCCTGAATTCAGAACTATCTTTAAGTGGTGTGGGGGCCTCTTCACAGCCCTGTGCTGCTCCATGCCTTTGTGCTCCATCGCAGTTGGGTTCTTATCAGGAGATGAGGAAATGGAGGCTGTGAACAGAAAGTTCATTGGTCTAACATGATTCGACTTTGGGCAAGTATTCAACCAGTGCTTACAAAGGCAGGATTGGGCATGCAGTGAGCATACTAAAGCTTTGAGAAATTCAGCCCTTACTCCTCTATATAATCTTTATATAAAAATAAGTATTAAAGCCAGTGTGCAAAAGTTGAAATAAGGATGTCTGCTTTGGAAAGAGATTTATTTCTCTGGAGCAATAATGATAACAAAATATTGTAAAACAGTATTTTATCATAATTACAATCATCCAGTGAACACTTGCTATGAGCCAGCTCTCTGAGGTTCTGCTCACATCACATGTTATTTTTTCACTTCTGCTTTACAACAGCCCTTTTGGATGGATATAAATGTGCCCTTTTTACTGTTGAGAAATCCGAGGCTCAGAGAGGAAGAGTTCCAAGCAGAGTCAGGGAGTTGCACAGCCTAACTTTAAACATGCCAATGTGTCTCTTAACCTCATTCTATAACCACTATGCTATTGCATATTACATTTTAAATGTGCATTTCCGAGTCCTTTTTATGTTTAATGGCTATATTTAAATTTTGTGATTTCTTTTTTCTTAATGATTTAATGCAATAGTAGACAGAAGCCAGAAAATGGTGACAGGAAAACTGGGCTTCAGAGAGGGTAGTAAATTGCTGAAGGCAATGCAAGTAACTGGAAGGATAGAATTGGACCTGAGCTCTCTCTTACCACAAACCTCGTCTAACATACTATGATGTTTTTGAGGCAGCCTGGACTAGAACTAAATTATGCTGCTCCTATGTTAGGAATACCAGTCCCTGTATGAAGATTTTTAAGGGACACTGCCTGGTTTTGTTCTGCTTTTCCCTTAAGATAATTCAATAAGGGAAGCTTCACGTGGTGTGTGGAATAAAGGGGAACAGGCAAAATGTTGGATGCAATAAAGTTTTGACATTTTTGAAGAGTAACTTTTTACTTGGGACCTTAACTAAGTTTAATTCAGTTCTCAGATCCCAGTTCCATGTCCATCAACCCTCACCCCACAATCCCTTTAGAACAAGAGCAATGAACAAGACTTCAGCCGCTAGATGATCTTTAAGGAAGCCTAACATTCCATGATAATACATTTTATATGAGGAAGTTGAACTTACTATATGTAACACGAATCAAAGAAAACTTTTATTTTTGTCCGTTATGTTACTGATAAAATAGGAAAAAGGGCAAAAAATTTCTCATATTCAAAAACCATAACTTTACAGTAAAAGAAATCTATTGTATTCATATGTAGTAAATAGTTAAAAGTCTATTTGTTGTTTTACTTGTTGCTTGTTTATATTTCTTTCCTACTAATTCAAAAACACCTAAAATGCATGTATTAATACATGCATTAATACAGTATTTGTACATTAGGGAAAAAGTCCAGAACAGCAACTAAAAAGATTAAAAAGAACACATCACATTTTATTGAAAAAATCATAATGCCTGGTTTCATAGTCTAAAAATGTGATAGCATTTGATGAACGTCAACATACACCATCAGAAATGATTTTGTCTTGCATTGTGGAATGACTTCTTTTGCACTTTGTATCATCTTGGGAATCACAACAGCAAATATGTATTTAGAAGCAAACATCACCATCATTTACTACCTCTGTACCCTCATACATTCCAGGTGTCATGTAGCACCACAAAGACACATGTTCTGACTTCGAATTTCTAAAGGTTACCCATTAAATTTAATGGGAAGGTGTTGTACAATGAACATATTTTGTTGAGGTCTACAAAATATCACTACACATGTGTTGTAACAGTGACATTTTAATCACTTATTTAGTTGTCCACCATGAATATATTCAGCTCATAAAAAAGAATATAGATTTGTCTCTAAAAATTTCCCAGGAGCAAAAACACTATTCAAAGTACCTAATTTTGAGCCTTTGTTTTTAATTTACGCCCAGGGATGGTGTGATAAAACTGCTTTCATTTAACACATTTCTAGTCTGTTTTTGAAACTATCTAGATAATTGTGGTCTGTTGAGCATTTGTCTTAATCAGATTAAAAATGTTTTCTAGGTCAAAAATTTTCTTCAAAAATGTCATCCATTTATTCAACAAAAAAATACACTGGACTCCTACTACGTTCCAGTGAAAGTAGTGATTAGGCAGTTGGGATGCCTGCTTTAAGGGTGCGTTAATTCTAAGAACGAGGATAGATACCTAGCAACAAACTTTATGAAAGGGAAGCCCAGTTTGCCTGAAATATGTGAATATGGGACCTAACTTTATGTAGTAATATATTCATTCCTACAGTGTCCTGTGTCTACTTAGCCACAGCACAAACATCTTTGCATTTTAATTGTGTGTTTATACTTTTGATATGAGGGACAAAAAATTAGATGTTTTATTCATCTAGTTTCCAGCAGTGTTTAACACATGGTAGGTGGTCAATATATTTTCTTGAACAGAAGTTAATAAAAGACGTGGATACTTGCAGAGTATACAGTGGACTTCACAATCAATCATCTTATAAGCAGGTGGGCAAGGCTAGGTAAACAATTTAGCCTAGATTCTCTTTTCCTTTATTCAGGATATTTTAAAATCTCAATCGCAGTGTTTTCTTTAGTTGTGCAGAGAACTCCATGGCCTAACATTAGAGCATGTCACAATATCCAAAGATTTAGAAATTCTTATCCTTGATAAATAAAACTAAAGAAATTGGTTGTGGGGAGTCTGCTTCAAATGAACAATAACTTAGACCTTGCCATATTTGAACAATTAGAAATAAAGAAAATTGTGTATACAGTTGCTCTAGAATTCTTTGTATTTTTTTTTTTTTTTTTTTTTTAGCAAATCCTAAGTAGAAGAGTCATCAAATTCACCTAGTTCTGGATGTATAAAGTTACTTAAGGAAATCAGGACTCTTTCTACCATATGCTGATGAGAAATGCTACTTAGAGAGGAGTAGAGGCACCACAAGACGCTATGCTATGGTGCACCTGCTCCTGACAAGTACCACATGGGAAGTCTTAGCTCAGGGTTTATCAGAAGCAGACCCTGAATCAAGCAGTATTGAGGCAAGCATTTGTATGAAAGGAATTCATTTGGTCAGTGATCCTAGGAAGCAGTGTGAGGTAATGGGGAAGGGAGATCAGGGAGGGAGGGATATCAACAAGGAGTGCAGTAAGTGGCAGGAGATCTCTGTGGACATCTAGAGCTCAATCCCCTTGGGGTGTCCGTAAGAGATTGTGTGGAGCTGTCTCACAGAGAGAAAAGGGGCCTGGGGCTTTTGCATCCATGCTTATCCCGTCTTGGTTGAGGTTGATCCTGCGGTGTTACCTGCAGCCTGTCCCCATGTGTGCCTGGCACACTCCCAGGGGCAGAGAGCACCCTCAGCTAGAAAGATGCTGGATGCAAGCCAGGTGCGGTGGCTCACCCCTGTAATCCTGGCACTTTGGGAGGCCGAGACGGGTGGATCACATGAGGTCAGGGGTTTGAGACTAGCCTGACCAACATGGAGAAACCCTGTCTCTACTAAAATACAAAAAATTAGCCAGGCATGGTGGCACATGCCTGTAATCCCAGCTACTCGGGAGGCTGAGGCAGGAGAATCACTTGAACCTGGGAGGCAGAGGTTGCGGTGAGCCGAGATTGTGCCACTGCACTCCAGCCTGGGAAAGAAGAGTGAAATTCCATCAAAAAAAGAAGGAAAGGAAGGGAAGGGAAAGGAGGAGGGAAGGAAGGAAGGAAAAAGGAAGAAAGGGAGAGAGAGAGAAGGAAGGAAGAAAGAGAGAAAGAAAAGAAAAAAGAAAGAAAGAGAAAAGAGGGAAAGGATAGATGCTAGATGCCATTGGCCGGGCTGGAAATTGTTCAAGGTCACCTCCTGGGTAGGTTGAAAAGACATAGAGAGGGACCAGTAGCATCAGCTACATGTATCTTATGTCAACTCTTTTAATGAGCTGGTGAGGTTGGCTGCATTGCTCCATTGTTGTAACTGAGAAAAAGCCAGAGAGGTTAGTAACTCACCCTGCTTTATCAGTATAATAAATGATAGAGCAAAAACTCAAACCTACCTATACAGAAATCCAGGACTTTTTGCCTTCCCATTATACTATGTCTAATATATAGGGATTAAACAGAGGAAATGTTACAATCTCTTTTATCAAAGCACAACTGCATCAAAATGCCAAACTCAAAACCTGAAACATTAGATACCTCAAACATGTTATACTCTGCTATCATAGCACAATGATAGTACCTAAATCCAATGGCTGCTGTCTCTATAAGAATATTATTTATAATTTGCTGCTTAATATTTTTGAGAAGAAGAATTTGATTTAGATATTAACAGATCTTTTTGAAAGAAAAACAAATGAGGGAACATTAATTGCAAGAATCTGGGTTTGTACAAAAAAAAAATGCCTATGTTTGTTCATCATATGCACTGAAATGATTTTTGTTATTATTTATTACTCATTTTTAAAGAAATTCAGCCCTCTCTAAATGGCATACTGTATGATCCTTCCCAAATTATTTGAAATTTTATGGTATAAGTTAAGGGACCTTTACTTTCTTTGTGAATCCCTGTTACACCTCCTTGTTGCTATGGCAATCCATCCAAACAACTGTCTTTCTTAAGCTATGTAATTTTTCCTCATTAAATTATTGCACACCCTGCAAAAATCAACATGGAAACATTAACAATGACCAAGACACAGCCATTGATCAATATTGATGCCCAGAACCCAGGCAGGCATGATGGAGTGAGAGGCTTTACTTTAATAAATGGCCACTTTGCCCTTTCTGAGCAGTTGTCATAAAAACACACCTTAGAGGGGTAATTTCTCTTTCCACCAGAACTTTTTATTGCTTGTAATTTAGAGCCACAGTAATTGAGATGTTGAGTGGGGAATTGGTGACAGAAAGGTGAGAGCTTGGGGAAAGGAAGTTTTGACCTACATGTTAATAACGCATGATCACAGCTTGAGAAGATGGTAGATCCTGTTTTTAACAGCAGAAAAAAAGAGGCTTGTCTTTGTTGGAGAGTAAAATAGCAGCTCTGGAAATTGGAGGGGAAGGAATGGATTAAAATGAAGACACTGGGACTGTATTTGTTAAGAAAGTTGTATTGGAACTTGGTAACAATAAAATCTATGCACTTGTTTTAACCTGATACAGGGTCTTTGAATTTTATTTGACAATTCTCCTCCTTTCTTCAGCTGCTAAAAAGCCAGACCTGTATTTGTCTTCCAAAGTTAACAAATGCGTAAGACATTATGGTATGCATTTCATGATTAATCTTTCCCTCGGATGAAAATTAATTGTCTACTTTTCTTCCTTCATCCTTTAAATTTTGTTTGGTATTGTGCATACTTCTGGTCTCAAAGCCTTCACAGACCACGCAGGATATAAATCAATCTGTCAATTACATTTTAATGAACATGACAGGCTAATAAAGTGAACTAGACCATCAACCATATCATAAATATATTGCATTATTTCTGACTCTATTTACAAGAAGAAGAGGTCAGAAATGCATTTTTCCTTTTAATGTTCATCTTTGTTTAGTTACCCTTTTCTTATATTTACGTATAAAAAAGTGAGGTTTCATTCAGCTTAGAAAATATCTGGCTTTAGGGGAAGCAACTAGTGTTCCCCATACATAAACTGTCAAGAAAGGGTTTGAGTAAATATATTTTACTTCATGATTACTGATTTGAAATTGTGAAGACATAGTTCCAGGTTTCATCCCACATGAAGCTCTCAGCAAATATAATTCTGACCCATTTCAGACAAGCATAAGAGGATTTGTGTCATGTACCCGTACTGTAGACGCGGTGAGCACTGGCTGCTTGCAGGGCCCATACAACACTGAGCTCCGACCCATCTCAAAGCTGGGCCACACGATTCCTCAGGGATCTAGAACTAGAAATTCCATTCAA
Organism: Pongo pygmaeus; assembly: GCF_028885625.2. NCBI lineage: Eukaryota > Metazoa > Chordata > Mammalia > Primates > Hominidae > Pongo > Pongo pygmaeus. The sequence continues at coordinate 37,927,765 of NC_072379.2, read as the reverse complement.
CCCAGCCATCCCATTACTGGGTATATACCCAAAGGACTATAAATCATGCTGCTATAAAGACACATGCACACGTATGTTTATTGCAGCATTATTTACAATAGCAAAGACTTGGAACCAACCCAAATGTCCAACAATGATAGACTGGATTAAGAAAATGTGGCACATATACACCATGGAATACTATGCAGCCATAAAAAATGATGAGTTCACGTCCTTTGTAGGGACATGGATGAAACTGGAAATCATCATTCTCAGTAAACTATCGCAAGAACAAAAAACCAAACACCGCATATTCTCACTCATAGGTGGGAATTGAACAATGAGAACACATGGACACAGGAAGGGGAACATCACACTTCAGGGACTGTTGTGGGGTGGGGGGAGGGGGGAGGGATAGCATTGGGAGATATACCTAATGCTAGATGACGAGTTGGTGGGTGCAGCGCACCAGCATGGCACATGTATACATATGTAACTTACCTGCAGATTGCGCACATGTACCATAAAACCTAAAGTATAATAATGATAATAATAATAATAATAATAAAAGAAAAAAAAAGAAAAAAAAATAAAAAATAAAAAAATAAAATGCAATGCCCAAAAAAAAAAAAAAAAAAAAAAAAAAGCTGGGCCACAGCTATGATGGTGTTTCTCTCAGCATTTCAGAGTCCTCCTGACTCCGAGGGATTTTACTCTATGTTTTATTCATCCATATGGTCACAAGACTTGAGGACAGTAGAGCCTCAAGAAACAGCTGATAAAGGAGTGTGGGGTTTGCCCCTCCATAAACAGCTCCTCTTTTATTCCTGTGACTGATTCCACATTCTTTCATTTTCCCAGGCCAGACATCTTTTACTTTCATTGACCCTCTATTTCATTTGGAAGAGGAAAAGTCTGGATTCTTCCTTAGAAATGTATTCTACAGCAAATCTCTCCAGACTTTATTTCATTTAACATTATCTTTATCTGTGGCCTCATCATACTGGGTGCCATATACTAACATAACTTTGGGACTATCTTAGCTGTCTCCAACTGTCCCTTTCTTTATGCTATTTGAATATGCCTAAAATATGTTTTTTTGTTATGTCTTTTCCCTTATGAATAATTTCTGCCATTTAATATTTAGTATGTCCTTTTCAGGCATTCAGCTGTCTCTACAATCTGTCTTCACCTCTCACCCACATTCTTTTCACCAGACTCCCTATCCATTGTTGGCCTTCAGAAAATCTGTTATTATAGTGCAGATTCTGATTTTACACCTCTTGTTTCTCCTTTGCAGAGGCATGTAAGAATCAGTCTTTAATGTCAACATCTGCACCACCAAGGGCATAAAGTTCTTCATTGCTCACATCCATTTAGGTTTTTCATCATGACACCTAAGACTCTAAAATAAATAGTGAAGGAAGGATGGAAGGATACTGGCAAGACATTTTATTTTACACACGCAATAAAATAAGGATGTGCCAGATTAAAACATAAAGATTAGGATGGACACACCAAGCTCAAAACTGGTATTTTCACCCTGTTACACCATGACTTAAATAAATATTAGAATTTTCCTGGGTTCTATCTCATACTGCATTTCTTCTCTCACTGGACCACACTACACATTTCTTAGTTTCATGCATCACTAATATGCCAGTGACACCCAGAGCTGTGCCTCTTGTGTCTATCTCTCTGCCGCTTGTTGTCCTAACTCTACCTAGATGCCTTCAAACAAGCTCAAATGTTTTAATTCACTGCAGTTTTCACCAAACGGGTTTATCCTCCAAAAATTTATGTTGAATGTTCACCTTGAAGTCTACCTTCTGTAGAAGACTTACAAAACAGAGGAAGAATCAGTGGAGAGTAGAGACTTCGAGCAGAAGTATGAGAACAAGAATACCCCAGGCAAGGGGGAGGGCCCATTGTGGTGTTTGGGAAGGACGAGATGGTAGCTTTAGGTGGTAAATAAGCATGCTACAAGGCACAAGAATAATGCACGATAGAATTGAAGTGCAATGGATATGTTTGAAAATATTCTAAAACAAGGTGGAAACAAATACTCATATTTAGACCACCTCCCCCTCAAAAGAGTGGAGGAAAGGCAAGAATAGAGGCAGGGGATAGGAAAAGAAGGACAGAAGCAAAATGTATTCTTGAAAATTTAAAAGGTGATGTATACCAACGATCAACAAATAATAATGGCCTAGAATCACCTATTGAAATAAAATGAGCAAAACTGTCCTCCAGAAATTCCTAGTTATAATTTATGTGAAAGTAACAGACCTACCACTGAAGGATGGTTGAAAGTAAGGGGTTAAACTTAGAAAATACTAACCACAAGAAAGTTATGAAATATAACAATTTTAGACAAAACAGACTTTAATAATAAGAGCATTTTTAGACATTTGGAGGATAAAATGTGTGATAAAATGTTCAATTTAGCAGGAAAATGTAACAATTATCATCTTAAATGCATGGAATAAATTAATATCAAATAAGATAAAGGAAAATAATTGTATCATTACAAGGAAAAATATAAACTACACTATCAAATATGGGGGTTGTAATACAACTCTCTTGGCAGTCAAGCATTTAAGTAACATACATATACCTAAATAAGCCATCTGTATAGCATAAACTACATGCTTTTTGGTTTTTTTTACACCTAAAAGAGAACTCAGGTTCTCAAGAACATACACAATTTTCAGTTCGCCATGGTCTTTGCATTACATTTTTTCAGAAATAGAATTTGAGATAAATATATTAGTACCAGTACTTTACTTATGAGGGGAAGGAAACACTGATAAAGAAATGGAAAGTGAGATAGGAAAAGGAAAAACTAAAGCACTGAGTTTTAAAGCAGTTATCAGCAAGAGTAAATGGAGCTTGTTCTTGCGGAGAAACTGACAGCATAAAACATGCATCTGAGTTCTTCCACACAGGGACAATGGAGCTGGAAAATTGATAGACTAACTCCCATCAGTCATTGGTTGAGTGCTGCTCCTTGGGGATTGCAAATTCTGGAACACCTCTTGTTCCAGCTCAGCAATTGCACAGGTCATTGCAGAGGCCATGGCCATCGAAAGAAGTTTACAGGCGAGCAGGTGCTGGCAGTTGGAAATAAAGAAAACTGAAGTGGAAAGGAAGAGGCAATAAGGCTAAACTATCAGCAATGTTTGCTACAACCCCATTCTAGTCAATATAACAAATATAAGTACATTTAAGGATTCTGTTCCATATTGTTTAAAGTCTCGGGTACAGTGCAACTAAAGTATAATAGTAAAGATATTTTAAATCCACATACATTTGAATTTTTTTAAAAAAGTTCTAAATAACTACACATCAAAAATAAACTCCCAATAAAAATTTAAAGAAATACCCAGAATTGAGAGATAATAAAAATTATGTATAGAAACTTAGGAGATGCAGTTATAGAAAGATTTAAAAGAACATTTACAAAAAATAGCTGAAAGTTAATAAGCTAAGCAACTACATTATAAAGTGGGAGTACAGCAAAATAACCAAAAAAAATCGAAGGAAGAAAATAATAAACAAGATACCAGTAGAAATTAACAAAAGAGAAAATACCATAAAAAGGGTCAAGAGAGCTAAATGTTGATAGAAAAACAAAAACTAGTGGAACAGATAAATACCTGGGAAGATTGAAGAAAAATAAAATAAAATAAATTATAAATAACTATATTAGAACATTAACTATACATATAATATATAGAGAGCCTATATAATTATACATATATAATGATGTGTATATATAATGTTTATGTCTCTAACATAGTTCCATATACGTGGAAATTATTCAATACATTTTAAAATTTATATTAAATATTTGAATTTCTTTTAATTTAACATTTGAAGTGCCCCTCAAGTTATAAACTAGTTTTTGGCCACATGTTTGTACACATAACAAAATAAAACATTGCCTTTGAGATTAAACATTCCTCTGGAGACACTGATGGCATTTTACATGACTCTACAAAATCAGACTGGAACATTGACATTGGTATTACACTTTCAGCTGGATTACAGACGTTGGTCAGTTCTATCTTTACATGCAAACTTGTGTGTATTATGCTGTGTCCAGTTCTATAGAAAGAAATCATTTTTAGAAAATTTAAAATTAAGTAAAATTATGCTCTCTACATAAATTTTAAAGATGCTTATGCATACCCTAAGTATGTATCATAGAATATATATTTAAAAACAGATGACCACATGGGTGAGGAGATATGCAGTGATACGAAAGATCTTTTTAATGTTTTAGTTTTCAGATGGGTGGTGAGTTCACAAACTTCATTTTCAATTTATCTTTCTAATTTACATACATGAAATATAAATATATCAATTTTTGTGGAATAAAATATTTCATTGCTTGTAGAAATTTGGAGGCTGTTGTTGATCTCCCTAGGACTGTTGCAGAAGGTATTCCCAAATGCTGACACAGAGATGATAGAGTAAGCATTGCTCTATTGAGTGGACGGGAGGGGAAGAGAGAAAATGTAGGCCTGAGTGGGCATAGCTAGCAAAGTGGCTTTTATACAAGTTTATGCTTCAGCCTGGGAGCTGTGCACAGTGGATGACACTTGAATGACTAAAGATGGAAGAGATATCCAATGCAGCCACAGGGAAGGGAGGGAGCCCATGGGCGTCTGATTGATCACTATCAAAGAAGATTAAGGAAGTTTGACCTCCAAATCTTGGTTGGACATTTTTGTGCTTGGGGGAAAGTTAAGAGAAAAGATCTGAAACATTTTCTCTTAGATGCATTTATCTTTTTACTGGTGCCCTCCAAAGGTCAAGGGTTGAGAGAACGAGAGAGGCTAGGCCGGATGTGGAGAGCAGACACGAGTGCGAAATAGCTACAGGGAAGAAGGAGAATAAAAGTCATGTGAGAGCGAATAAAGATTGACTGAAAGTCCAACTGGGATCAGATTACACAAGTGTGCAGGGGAGGTTTATTATATTCTTTGAGGGGAGCCTGACAAGGATTGGGTATTAATTAGTTACTGATCTGTATTAAATGATACATATATTTTTCCAGGCTGTGGTGATTTGGAGTGCATGTAGATTGGTAGGAACAAGCATCCTACCAGGTCAGTTGATGGAGGACTTTACCTTCCATGGGCATCATATGATATGGATTATGAGGACACACTCAACAAACCCTCAATTTCAGGGATATTGAAATGCAAATACTTTGATTGAGATAAGAAGATTCTTGGAGGAGCCCACTTATATATTACCCTGACTGCTCTCCATGCTGTGAAGAGGGGTTTTTAAAAAGAACATCATGATCTGGAGAAAGGCAAGGATCAGGTTTGCTGAGCTCTACCTTGAGAAGATGAAGGAGAGTGAGAGATTGGGTGCTCCCAGACAACAGGTAGTAAAGGAATTAAAAACAAAAGCCGAGAAACTACGAAGAAAGAAACTTTGAAATATTCCTTTGATTCCATGCTCATTAAAAAATATGCTCTATGCAAATTTACATCTATATCTGTTTCTAGATCTATGTATGTATGTATGTATGTATGTATGTATGTATGTATCTATCTATCTATCTATCTATCTATCTATATCTATCGCATATGTTTTAAATGAATGCTGGTGAGCAAGTTTGATGTAGAGACTATCCCTGATTTTAAAAGGTGCTTACAGTCCACAGTGGGTGGGGGTGGGGGTTGTGACAGATAGGTAAAGGAACAATATAATGCTACCAAAAAGGAGGGATGTATTGCTGGGTATGGGTTGTGGATAAATGTGGCAAACCTCAAGTTCGTAAAACATAATAAAATCAACAATAATCACAATGGGTACTATTTCTGAGCACCTAACTTAAATTAGGTGCTTTACAGTACCATTTCAACTACAATGTTCTTATCTCATTTTGTTGAAAGCTGCAAACTCTTTAAGGGCAGGAACTAGGTATGTTCTGTTTGTCAGTTTACACCAGAGACCTACGGTAGTGCCCAGCTCATTGTAAAAATAAATAAATAAATAAATAAATAGATAGATAATAATAATAAATAAGGGAACTGAATCTGTCCACCACATCATGCTGCACTGCTGGTGGGGAGAACTATGTTAAATCCTAGTCAGCCCTCACCAGCCATCCCAGCCTGGAGCAACTGAGTCTAGTAGGCTGTATTAAGTACTGTCCCACAGGTTCTGTCCATGGCTTCTCCTCTTTGGCTGGATACTTGAGAGTACCTAATATTCAGCACCTGTCCAAGCAGGCAAATGTTCAGAAGCCAGCTTTCCCATCAGCAGTAGCATTTGTGCTCCAACCTGGGAGCCGTGCACAGTGGATGGCATTTGAATGACCAAGGATGGAAGAGACACCTGCAAACCCATTTGTGGTGCATATGTCCTTCTTTGAAAGCAAACATGGTAATTTGTGCATTTTAAAGTATATAATATATTGGGAGGCTTCGAAGCAAAGGGGGCAACTTGGAAAACCAAGTAAATGACAAATGCATAAAATCATTTTAAAGGAAATGCATGAATAACCGATTTTTGAAAAATTAGTAAATAGCTCTTTCCCCTTCTAATTTTAAAAGCTGGGTTATTCATTTTCCCCAAGACTTTCATTAGCCTTAGCAAATGCGTGCTGTTCAAGCCTCAATTCTTGCCATAAGTGCTATTCAGAGAACATCTGCGTGTAGCAGCTCTTTCTCTGTTTCCAAGCAGAGCTGCGACACTTGCTGAAAGGGAGCTGCCACACTGTTGTGTCATCGATAGGCCCAATCAGGCTGCCTCTTTCAGATGTTGAAATCGCATGTTTTCTGTACAAAGCAGATGCTTCCATCATATAGGACTAAATTATCCTAAGAGGTTGAGGGAAGGGTCTTAGGATGAGCCAAAACAGGAAGCTCTGCAGTAGGCTTCAAATGCTGCTAAATTCTGGCGTTTGTTTATGTTGAAAAGGAAACAATGAGAGAATGGGACAGATGATCAGTGGCATAAAATCCCAACCAAAGCTGAGAAAAAAAAATGATCTCATAGTTAGGTTTTCTGTAAAATGGCCCTGTGTGGTTTAGTTAGCAGAGACTCTGGGCTGAAGCTGTGGTCCATGCTCTAAGGGGTCCCCAAAAACGGATCTTGGCAGGTAGATACTCTCTGAGTTTTTAACCTGTCAAAGTGACTTTGCTACGAAAAGGGTCTACTTCAGCGAAGAAAATTGGGGTCTGGAAATGAAGCTTGGCATAAGCCAGTTGTGGTTCGGGAATCTGCTCTGGCTGCAGGGTTGGACTCTGGTAATGGTGCTTCCTGTCCAGATTAGGATGTCAGAATGGGCATCGTGGACTCAGTGGGCCGATGGATCCTGTCCTGTGGGGGAATATTCCAGCAGCTGGGTTTTTGACTCTGAGTTTCTTCTAATCTTGGAAATGCTATCATTTTTGATCCTCTATCAGCCTTAAAGAAAGACCTCAGCAGGCAACTGTGGCTACAGAAGGCATGCTCAGATTCCATGGAGATAGGACAAGCGGTTAGGGACCCAGCAATGGGTACTGATGTGCAGAGGCTCAACAATGTGGTAAACAAGATCTAGCAAAACGAAAAGGTCAGAAACACATTTGTAGAGCACTATAATGAAGTCCTAGGCTACCTCATTCAATTCCTAAAATCTTCTGAAATGTAACTATTACTGTGCTAGATTATATAGAAAATATAGAAGTTTATAGTGGTGAAGTAACTTGCCCAAAGTCATGTGCCTATTAAATGGTTAGGGCAGAAGGGAGTTTCAGGTGTGGATTATATAGCTTCCATCTTTAAGCTACATCAAACAACCAAGGTGGGGGTAGGGTTATCAGGTAAGTCTTCAGTATTGAAGGGCCCTCAAAACAGACGATCTGTGTATCATGGACACAGCAGCACATCTTGGAATCTAAAAACCTTGTGAGCCTGGTTCAGATAGACTGTGAAACCTGAAGTTCAGCCTGTGAGATCCAACGGTGATGGAAGTGGAAAGGAGTCACTGGCTTGGTTTGCATGCGCATGAGCCCATATACAGAAAGGCATTTTTACCCACCTGGAATACCAGGTGAAGTCCCTGATTAGCCTGATCCTATGCCCTAGGCAGATTAGAGAACTCAGTGCTACACTTTCTCCAGCGGGATCCAGGATGGGGCCTGCCTGACGACCCGGAATTTCATTCAGCCCCTTTCACTACATCACTCAGAATTCAGCCAGGTTAGCTGATGTTCACTCACACTCCTCTCAGATTGTCCTTCAGTTACAAAAATCAGCATTTGTCAGACAAATTTATTAATGTCTTCCCCAAGTTCAGAAGCTAATTTCTAAATGAATTCCATGACTTTTGCCCTGCCGAACAGGGAGTGCTGACATGCCAGCTCTCTCAGAAGGTGAACAGGAAGTTTGGGGTGAAAAGACAATCCAGGAAGGATGATTCCCGCAAAATAGAGCTGCCGTGTTCCTGCATGTTGTGCCTTCAGCCTGTTTAATGCACAACTGTGTGTGAAGAAGGAAGTTAATTACTCTCATTTTGGTATGTTGGGACATCATCAACATGCCTGTAGGGTTCTAGGAATATAAGGGAACTCCAATATTTAATTAAACTGCCTGCAAACATTGATTCATTCATCTGTTACCACCTGAATGGATTGGTCAGTGAATGTTTGGTGCTCTTTTGGAGAACTCTGGAAAATGGATAACTCAGGGGCAGAAATCTGGTGTTAAAGGGCCACAGGGTGAATAGCAATTAATTCTTCCAGAAATGCCTTAGGGAGGAGCCAACCTACAAATCTTTCATAAGTATGCAAACTTGGGCCAGGATAGTGGTATAAGATCTAGTAGGAGGCCAAGAGGAGTGTGAGAACTGTTGGATACTAAATGTGCCTTTGATTCTTAGAAAAAGCTGTTTTATGCAGAGATTACTTGAATTTCTCTCCTAAATGTTTGAAAGAAAAACTACTGGTTAATTAGGATTATGCTGACTTTGAGTTAATTTTCTGAATAAGTGTTCATCCAAAAAATTTGTTGAGAACATGTAGTAGATGTTCAAAAATGGAAACAAAACTGCTGGCTAGGGAAATAGCTATAGGAGATCTTGCTCTTTAGTTTTCATGCTTTTATAATTAGTATATTGACTGCAGTAATCATCAATGTTCCAAACAGACTCAACTTAAATATCCATCATTATACGAATTAGTTTATTAAACTTGGACATTGAAAAAGAAAGATCAAAATTTAGTTGAGAATGCCTGAATGCCTCCTCTAAAATGAGGGTGGTATTTTTCAGTAGCATAAATTTGTGAGTACTTATTTATGACAGACTCAGTGTCATGCACTTAATTTTCTCATCAGCTTTTCTTTTTGCACACTCATTTTTGGTATGACTGTTTAACCAGTGCAATCAGGGGAGTAGACCCCGTCTTGGTTTATCCTGAACAAGTGGTTCTCAACTTGAGGAACTTTGACTCTCTCTACTGAAAGGACCATTTGGCAATATCTGCAGACATTTTTGATTGTCACAACTGTGGAGAGAGGATGCTAGTGGACTCTAGTGAGTGGAGCACAGAGATGCTGCTAAACATCCTCTAATGCACAGGACAATCCCCCACAACAAAGAATTATACAATCCAAAATGTCTGTTGTGCCAACATTGAGAAACCCTATCCTCATCGAGGTCTCCACCTTTAGCAAATAAAAATACAGGACACTTAGTTAAATTTGAATTTGAGATAAACAACAAATAATATCTATGTATTATGTAACATATAAATAATATGTTAGTATATATATGTTCAATTGACTATAAAAATGTGATGCTTAATATGTCCCAAGTTTTTGTGAGGTATATTTTTTCTAAAAAAAAAAATAGTTCATTTGAAATTCAAATTTATTTAGGCATCCTGCATTTTACCTGGCAACCCTAGAGCTATCTCTTGTACAAGAATGTGACCTATTCCATGAATTCTAAGCTTTTCTGCAACAGAAGGAAATTTTATTTTGTTTGCAGCTTATTGTGCAATTGCATAGGCTTTGTAATAAAGCATGTCTCAATGCAGATTCCATTTCTGACCTACTGTATAATCATGGAGAGGTTATTTAATTTCTTTAAGCCTTAGTTACCTCATATATGTTATGGGAATAATTATGACAACCTCATAGGTTTATTGCAAAAAGGAAATAAAATAATGTATGTAAAATGACTAGTATTCATAAATGATAATTATGATTTTTATTATTGATTTATTATTTTCCTCAGTAATACCTTGAAGTTCTCTGTCAGCCCAGGTTTTATCAAGATATTTTTTCTTTGTAATATATTCAGTGGATTTATAGCAGCTTGCTTTACTAGACAACCCAATAATGGGTTGAGTTTTATCTTTTCTTTTAATGTTTGTTGAAGTAAAACACACAATGATCAAGTGAGCAAATCTTGATTATACTCTTCATCATTTTTCTTTACAAAGTGAACATACTCATGGGTATCATCCAGCTCAAAACGCAGAACCAACGTTGTCAGCCCCGAGACTCTACTGTGACCTTTTCTACTCATTACACCTCTAAAGATAATGAATATCTTCATGTCCATCACTATACATTAGGATTTTTTTAAATTTATGATGAATGGAATTATGTGATAAGTACTCTTTCATGTCTGGATTTTCTTTTCTTTTTTAAAAAATACGTTTTCTTAACATTATGTCTGTGAAATTTGTCATGTTGCATATAGCAGTAATCTTTTTATTTACTGTATGACATTCCATCATGTAAATATGCAAGGATTTATTCACCTGTTCAACTGCTGATGGGCATTTGAGCAGTTTCCCTAGTTTTACTATTGGAAATGGTGCTTTTATTAATATTTTGTATAAGTTTTGATGCACATACAAATGCATTTACATTGGGCAGAAGAGTTGTGTTACAAGGCATGCATAATTTTAGTGTTAAGTAGATAGCCATAAAATTTAGCATACAGAATGTGCTAATTTATGTTCCTACTAAGAGTATCCGAAAATTTCATTGTCCCACATTGTCTCTACAGTTGAGATTGCCAGTTTTTATAAATGTTAGTTCTTATGGTGGGTAGGTAATATTATCACATTGTGGTTTAAATAACATTTTTCTGACAATAATGTTGAGCACCATTTCAAATGCTTATTGGCCATAGTAATATAGTGTTTTTTATTATTATTATGCCTGCAAAGCAGGTTCGCCACGCAATGGTTATCATTTCATTCCAAAGCATCAGGGGCTGCAATTTCTACTCCTTGCACAAGTTCAGGACACTTACAAACACAGGTTACATGCAGTAGATTCATTACCTATAGACAACTAGAAAGAGACAAAAGAGGCCTAAGATTCATGACAGCCTGATCCCAGAGGCTCAGGAAAGCTGCCTGGACATAGTCTTGTTTGCGCATGCCACACTTGCGCTGTAGCTCAGGAACCTTGGAAACAGTTCTCCTGTTTGACAAACATCGGCAGTCTAAAGTGTTGTAGGACTTCCAATTTTAGGAGAGATGATTGGAACAGAACTTGGGCTGCTCTGGAGAGCCCCTCTTTATCTCAGAATGTTGCATTGTTAGCACATTCTACAGTTATTCTTGACAACTATAGACAAGAAATGAGAGAGAACTGGGTTAGTCTAAGGCCACATGGAGATCTGTCTTGCACTATGTTGACATAGTTTAGAGGCCCCGGCTAGGGACGAGTCAGGCCCTTTTCTTGTGAGCTCAATTAAGTCTGATCTTCAATTACCTCCTTGTTTGTCTCTCAGACCCTTGGCCACTATTCAGTCGCCATATGTACCTCAGAGCCAGGTACCAGACAACCAGGAACAAGACTACTGAAATTATTTCAAGTCATCAAGCCTAAGCCTGTTTGCCCTGCCTAACCCTTTCATTCCTGCAGAAACCACAAAAAAGGGTTTTCACCTACTGCTGCCCTTTATCCCTCCGGCTCAACTCTGATGCTGGTGCTCCCATGAGTGGCCCCCTGTGGCATGGCATGCTGTGTTCTCCCCAGGGAACTGTGAGTAGAACAAAACTGTAAAACTCTTTCAAGCTTCTCTTTTGATCTTCCTCTGGCTTCACCATACCTCATCCACAGTAATATGGTTAAATCAGCCATCTGATATCTTGTTAAATGACAATGTTTTCCTCCCATATTTTTTGGCAGGCCTTTGTTTTCCTTGTCGAATTGTAGAAATTTTGTTTTATAAAGGATATAAATCCTTTGTAAGATGCATGCATTTCCAATTTTTTTTTCTACTTTGTGGCTTGCATATTCACTGTCTTACAGTATCTTCTGATGAAGAGTAATTAATGATTTAGCAAATTCCAGTGTATCAATATTTTGCTTTATGATTGGTGCTTTTTGTGTGCAATTTAAGAAAACCTTGCCAACTACAAGACAATGTACACATTTTCCTATGACACCATCCAGAACCTGTATTGTTTTAATTTTCACGTTTACTTAGTGGTACATCAGAGTTGTTTTTCTGTGTGTGTGTGTGTGTGTGTGTGTGTGTGTGTGTGTGTGTGTGACGTGAAAACTATGGCATATGTGAATGGTGAAGTAGATGTGAAAGATTCATTTTGTTCTTCAGGAATATCTGGCTGACCCAGCACTGCTCATGGAGTATCCCTCCTGACATTACAGTGTCACATTTTCATAAATCAGATGATCATATAAATTCATTTGTTGAACTTAAATTTTTGATTTTTATTCTTTCTTTTTTTAAAATAATGTATTCACTGAAGTCTATTAGCTTTTTAAAAGCAGGGCTTGAGATCCATTCCTTAATTTTTGACATGCCAAATTCTAAATTTTCATTGAAATTAAAACAAATTCTTTTATTTTGATTTCTTTTTTGAACTATGGAATATTTAATGGTTTATTGCTTAATTTCCAAAGATTTGAGATTTCTTTAAGTTATTATTTTGTGAATCATTCTCATCTTAATCGTTTTAAACATTTCTAGTGTTATTTGGTTTGACAATATTTTAAGTTAATTTCCATATGATCAGATTAACATATCTTTTTTTAAGACTTCTGTTATAGCTTAGCATTTAATCAATTTTAGTACACATTCACATGGAAAAAAATTGTCTTCTCTTGATCTGTGTTCAAGTTTTGTATGCGTGTGGGCTGGGTGCGGTGGCTCACATTTGTAATCCCAACAATTTCTCCCAAATTCAGGCAGGAAGATTGCTTGAGCCTAGGAGTTTGAGACCAGCCTGGGGAACATGGCTAGACTGCATCTCTACAAAAATACCAAAATTAATCAGCCATGGTGGCACGTGCCTGTGTCCCCACCATCTACTGGGAAGGCTGAGGTAAGAGGATTGCTTGAGCCCAGGAGGTCAAGGCTGCAGTGAGCCATGTTCACACCACTGTATCCTAACCTGGCTGACAGAGTGAGACTCTCTCTAAAAAAAAAATAAAAATAAAATAAAAGGTTTTGTGTGTGCTAATTATATTAATTTATTAATTATATTGTTCTAATATTTTATATTCTTTCTGATTTACTTATGTTGCTCTGTCATTTACTGAGAATGTTACTTAAACATGAAATTATAAATTTGTCTACTCTTTTATAATTTTTTTCATCTTTTTTTTCCAAGTTTATCTTAGTTTTAGTAGTAAGCAGGAAAAGTTTTAAGCCTCAGAAATTATGTAATTGGAGACAAATATATTTTCCAGGACCTTTTTTTCTATTTCTCTACAAAAGTTAATAATAATATCCATTCCTGTCTTCCTATGGTACATAACATTCATAACATTGTTAATTATAAACAAGTCTGTGGAGCCCTGATAAACTACCAACAGGTTTTCTAGGACTGCCCTTGACATAATTTTTGATACTTAACAAATATGACTAAGTTAGTAGATATATAATTTTTGTCTCCCCTTAAATAGAACCAAAAAAGGAAGAAACATTTGAATGTTTAAACAGATAAATACAACTACTACAATCTTTATTGTATCAACCTGTTAGAACATATTTCAATTATAAATGCAACAGAGGGGTTTCAAAGTCAAAATGTTCAATTAAGGCAACTGGTTTCTATTAGATTAACATTTGCGTAATCTATTTTTGTCTTTTATTTTACTTTCAAGCTACTTATGTTATTGAATTTAAGGTGAATTTCTTATAAATGGCATATCATTGAATTCTGTTTGTTTATACACTCTGAAAATCTTGTTACCCATTGTAATGCCTCTGTGACCTAGCTGAATTTCTACCTGATCTTGACTCTGCTTAGCTTTAGGAGACAGGATGTCTGAGGTCAGAAGTTCCTCCCGGTGACCAAACCAGTTAAGACTGATGGGATTCAAGATCCAGCTCACTTGGCCTTTGAACAACCTCTAACTTCATTATAATGTATTTTCCATACTAAATGACACTCCCACTAGTGCCATGACAGTTTATAATCACCATGACAATGACCAGAAGAAATTATGAAAGGACAAAAAGGAAGACCACAACTCCGGTTCTGAGGAATTCACCCATTGCCAGAAAAGACAAGAATATTCCTCCCCTTGTTTTTAATGCCCAAACCCTTCATTAAAGATGCCCCATATCTGTGGCTTTCTGTCTCTCATTATTTGAGAAGTTAATTTGTGAGCCAAGCTCCCACTTCTCAAGTCTGTGGCCATTGAATAAAGCCTGCACTGCTTGATGCTCACTTTTGGTTTCATGCATTGTCTTCTCAGCACTGAATAGAAAAAGAACCCATTTTAAAATCAGTAACACTTTGATTTCTAACGGATTAAATTTGCCATTTTATTGTTTTCTGTTTGTTTGATTTCCGTTTTGTTCTTCTGTTTCAAGTGGATTACTTGAACAGTTTTAATAATTCTGTCTTTATTTACAGTGTTTTGTAGTACAAATCTTTGTACAGTTTAATGTTGTTGTAGGTTTCACAGTATACCTAACATGTGACTTGTCATAGTCTATTGGTATCAATGGTGAGTCCTGTGAAAGTTTATTTCCACTTAGGTCTCTTTACCGTCCTCATTTTTAAATATCATTATCTGGAGTACAAGATGATGTAATAATTTTTATTTCACTAATCAAATATGGTTTATAGAATTCATAAAGAAAAGCATAATATACTATTATGTATCTATATTCCATGTCCAGTTTTTTCTTCCTTTCTGATCTCTAAGATCTTTTTCCTTTATTATTTCCTTTCTGTTTTAAGACCTTCCTTTAGCCAGGCTTTAAGAGTAGGTCTACTAGTGACATATCCTACATATCCTTTTAGTTTTCTTATGTCCGAGACTGTCTCTATTTCATCTTCTTACCTTAAGGATAATTTCACCAGTTATAGAATCTGTGGTTCAGTTTTTTTTTTCTGAAATGTCATTTGAAAATTTTGTGTCATTTTCTTTTGGTTTCCAAGGTTTTGGATGAAGAATTCACTGCCATTTGAATTGGGGTTCTCTTGTAGATAACATAGTTTCTCCAGCTACTTTCAAGCCTTTTCTTCGTCATTAATTTTCAGAAGATTAATTATGATGTTTCTTGATATAGATTTCTTTGGATTTATTCTATTTGGGATTCATTTAGATATTTAAATTTGTGAGGTTTATATATTTTGCTAACTTTAAGAAGTTTTTATCCATTATTTCTTCAAGTAGAAATGTTGAATATTTTACTTTTCTATATCCCTAAGGCTCTGATCAATGTTTTGGGGGGCAGTGGGGCAGGGGGTTTTGTTTGCTATCTGTTATTCAGACTGGGTAAATTTTAGTTATTAGTCCTCAAGTTCATGGATTCTATTCTCTGTCATCTCTGTTCTACTAGGAAGCCCATCTGGCAAGTTTTAAAATTTTTATTATTTTATTCATACCTGGGTAAATTTGATTTGGTCTTTTTTGAGTAACTTCTATTTTTCTGCTGAGATTTGCTAGCATTTCATTTGTTTCAAGAGAATTTATAATTGCTTATTAATTCAATTTTATGATAGCTGCTTTAAAGTCCTCATCAGATATTTCCAACATCTGTATCATTTCAGTGTTGGCTTCAGTTGATTGTGTTTCTCAGGTTGTGATTTTCTTGGTTCTTGGTAAGATAGGTGATTTTCAATTGTATTCTGCACATGCCTGTTATATCTATTATGAGATTCTGGATCCTGTTTAAATTTCCTGTTTCAGCAGGTATGCTTTCTGTTTAGATTTAGCATGCAAATAAATCTTAGATGAGCCTTTGTAGTAGTATTTTGTTCTACTTGGTTTATATGGTGTGCCTGGGGCTCCTGTTGGAACTTGCTGGCATCCTAAGGGGGCAGAAAGTTCTTTCTCAGGACAGGCCATATGGTCTCTCTAGGTGGGGGAAGTGATTCTCCACCCTGTAGGGACAACAAGTCTTCCCAAGCCAGGTGGCTAGTGGAGGCAGGGTCCCATTTGCCTGTGCTTTCTGACCACCCAGTGTCTCTCAAGTGACAGAAGAGATTTTCATGCCTTGTGGGGATAGAAATTGCTTACCAGAGTGCTTGTTATAGAGGGAAAGTGCTTGCCCTTTCCAATACTGTCTGGCTGCCTGGTGTCTCCTGAGGGCAAGGGGAGTTTCAGGCCTGTGAGACCAAAGTTGTCTCCAAGACTGGACACCCCACCACAAGTTGAGGTCTTGTTCTTTCAGTCCTCATTCCCTAACAAACTCACCTTTGTCCTCCCATCTTTCAGAATATGCCTTTTGTTGCATCTTGCACTATTTCCAGGATTTATAGTTAGATCTAGAGGGGAGAAGCAGGGAAAGCCAAGTCTACACCATGTTGTCCAGACCACATGCCTCCTTCAACTCCTGCTAAATTCGAAGAAGTAACAAATTTAGAAATGCTATATTTCTTGTTGAATTGACCTATTTATCATTTTAAAATATGTTTCAATCTTGAGTAATGATTCTTGCCTTATACTTTTTATATTCTTGAAGCACTAGCTTTCATTGGTTAGTGTTTGCATCATATATGTTTTTCCAGTATACTTTAAAACTTCCTATCTCTCTATAATTTATTTGTTTCTCTTGTAGGCAGCTTGAAGTTTGGTTGTATATTTCATCAAACTGACATTATTTGTCTTTTGATTAGAGTTTTTAGTCTATTTATATTATTTGACTTAATATAAATCTAAGTACAGTTAAGTCTAAATCACCAATCTTGCCATGCTTTCTATTTGTCATCTTTTATTTGATCAATCCTTTTCTTGCATGTTTGTATGAAGCAAATATATTTTATTCTTTCACAGTTTTTCAATCTGTTAGCCTGTTAATCATTATTATTAATTCTTATTTTTATTAGTACTTACCTTCACAATTACTATTTGCATCCCTGATATAGTTGAGTGCTATTGTGCAACCTGGCAGCCACTGGCTACATGTCATTTTGGAGCACTTGAAATGTGCTGCATTGAATTGTGCTGCAGATGTAAAATACACACTGGATTTCAAGTATTTCACACTGACAAAATAATACATACTATCCAATATTAATTTTTGTATCTATTAAAATAACATTTGAGATAGAGAATGAAATAAAATGTTATTAAAATTAATTTCTTCTGTTTCTCTAAAAAAATGTTAATGTAGCTATTAAAATTTTGACTTCATATGTGTGATTTACATGATATTTCTATTGGAAAGTGTTCCATTGTATTCTACCTTAAATCAATGTTTTTACTGCTCTGTGAATCATACAAGGATTTTAAAACATTTTAACTGCATTGAGACTCCTTTTCTCTCATATTGCTTCAGTAAAATATTTTAATTTTACATATCTTAAATCCACCAGATAATATTAATACTGTTTTAAACAGCCAAGCTTTATGTACATTTACTCACATATTCACCTGTTTTACTACTACTGCTTATTCTATTTTACATTTCCTGGGAAAATAATCCTGGGTCATTTTTCTGCAAGAGCTTCCTTTGGTAATTTCTTTAGTGTCGTTTTTCTCATAATGAATTTTTTAGTGATTGCCTGAAAACATCTCTTTTTTTCCCTTCATTTTTGGAGGATATTTTCACTGGATGAAAATTTCTACATGGTCAGCTATCCTTTCCTCATTAAAAATAAATGTCATTATATTGCCTCATTTTTTCCATCACATCTTTTGAAATGTTAGCTTGTCAGTTTTATTGTTGCCTTTTTGAAGGTGTACATATTGTTCAATGGTTACTTTGAAAATTTTATCTTTGTCTCTATTTTTTAGTAGTTTGCATATGGTATGTGATGGTGTCAGAAATTTTTTCATTTCTCTTGTGTGAGGTTTGTAGAACAATCTGTTTATTATTTTTTATCATTTTTAGAAAATCCTTTGCTAAACATCTCTTCAAATGTTGCTCCTTCCCTATTATCTTTACTCTCTGATTTCAGATGCTAATTACACATATATTAGACCTTTTCTCTGTGCTTCATATGTGTCTTCTCTTTTTGTTATTTTTCTCTTTGTCTTTCTTTGGTTCAATATGAATATTTTAAGCTTAATCATCTTCAGTTCATGAATCTTCTTTCCTGCTGTATCTAATGTGTATTCACCTATCTATATTGAAACTTTTGTCCTTAAATCCTTACTATCACTTATATTATTTTTAATATCTAGAATTTGTTTTATTATTTTATATATTTTAATTCTCTGGTGAAATTTTCATTTTTTCATCTCTTTAATTGAATTTATAATAGTAATTTAAGTATTCATAGACTCCGATATATAGATCACCTATTGGTCTGCTTCTGATGTCTTATATTCTCTTGGGTTTTAGTTATTTGTTCTTACTTCCTGGCATGCTTGGTAAATCTCAATATAGTACAGGATGATTTGTAGAAATTCTGAATTAAATTTCTTTGCTCTATAGAAAAGAATTTAATTTATACTTTTAGTCATATAGAGTATAATCAGATATTTACTTCAGTTCACCTTTACTGCTATAGTATATCCTTTCCAGAGGCCCATGAAAAAGCCTGAGTTATGACTCAGGGCCTCTCCTTTTTGGCAAGCCCAGAACTGTATTTTTTATCTTCCCAGAATCACCAAAGTTCTGAAATATCTGCTTAGCTTTTTACTCTGTTGAAGCCACTTGATGCTTGATTTTGCAGATTCTTGCCCTGTTGTGTGTGCAATTTAGGAATCAGTATTGAGGGGAATTGTGTGCAAAATGTTGAGAGCTTGTCTCCACGAAATTTCCATTTCATTTTGATCCCAAGCCCTTAAGTCCTGGATGTTATGGTAACATTCAACATCAATTTAAGTGTGTGTGGGCCAGAGAGACTGCCACATGCTGTCATTCATGTTTTTCTGTTCAGATTCTATCCTGATCTGAAAGTCTACAAGTGTCCTCAGAGAAAAAAACCTGGTGTTAATCTAATATTTACCTCATGTCTTTCTCTCTTTTCTGGGACTTTGGTCCTTTGATGTATATCTGTGTTAGTTTCTTCTGATGCTTTTAAACAACTATTCCTGCAGTTGTTTCAGCTTTCTTGTTATTATGGATGGGCAGGTTAGTCAAACAGCTGTGACTTTGTTACTGCTGGTAGCAGAATTCAGCCCTGAATTCTCATCACTGAAGTTTGGTTCTGGGATAGTGGAGAAACTTAGTATGCTCTGTATAGTTGGTTTGGAATCTCCCTAGAATTTTTGAGAAATTAGCACCTTTTATTCTCTGTTTTAGGGCCTCAGATGAAGTTTTAATACTATGTAAAATATCTTATTCAAAATGTTCTAAGCACTGTGAAGAGCACAGATGCACTTGGTAAAAGAGATGAGCCAAAATGGAACTTTAGGGAGCTTAACTCGCATCTAAGAAAGTTAATAATAATTATATGAGAGTAATAATAATTATTATGGCTGTTTTTTATTGAATACTTACAATATTATAGTAATATTCCAAGCTTTATCCTAGGTACATTTTATATGTTTATGCACTGAACTCACAACAACCCTTTATGTTACTCACTGTTATTTGTCCTCTTTTATAGGTGACCAAGACCAGGGAGGTTAAGTAGGTTACCCAAGGTCTCACAGAGAGTAAGTGGCAAAGCCAGTGAAAGATATCAGAGCAGAGATTGTTGTTGTGAAATTGAAAATGCAATGTATTTTAAGTTTCACAACAGATCTCCGTCTACTAAAGTTAAGGCAGTCATTGCTTCACAACAAGGATA
The DNA here is from genome assembly GCF_028885625.2 of Pongo pygmaeus. Classification (NCBI taxonomy): domain Eukaryota; kingdom Metazoa; phylum Chordata; class Mammalia; order Primates; family Hominidae; genus Pongo; species Pongo pygmaeus. The sequence continues at coordinate 37,907,633 of NC_072379.2, read as the reverse complement.
CAATCTACAAGAAAAAAAACAGATAGTTTTGGCAGAAGTCAGTTATGTGAACCAAATGTCAGACAGATTTGGTAAAAGTCAGACCCTTGCCCTGTCTACTGGAGCATCATCTGGAGAAGGTGCAAGTTCTCAGAAGTCTCATTTTCAGAAGAGTCCTGATATTTTATCAGGATGTAGGAGTAGGAGGGATGGCTGAGGAAGGTGTCTAGATATGTATATCTGAAGAAAATTCTTAGGACCTAATAGACTTTACTATAAATACTATACTATACTATACTATACTATACTATACTATACTATACTATACTATGCCATACCATACCATACCATACCATACCATACCATACCATACCATACTATACTATAAAGCAAGACAAGATGCTGATATTTCCCAGCAGGACATTCCAAGGGCTTAGTGGTACTTCCAGGAGCTGAGCCAGGGCCAAGCTGCCCTTTGAGCAATGTTAATCCTTCACTGTGTGGTTTGCTATTGTCATTCCTCTGGAATTGTGCACCAGTTGCTATGGCTCTGTTTATGTCTCTAGTCTTCCTCTCCTTTAGTGGGAGAGACTGCAAAGTTACATGTCAAAGGGTACAAAATACATAGAGGAGCGAAGACTTTAGAAAATAATATATTCTATCACAGTGAGCACCCCGGAGCTTAGCTTTGGAGATCATGGAAAAGGATAAGGGGCAAAAGATACTCAAAGACTATCTGTGCCAAAAGTACCACTTGGAGATAAAGTGTGGCTGTGATAATAATGTTTGAATTTAACAGGAAATTCAAAGAATTGAACTAGAAATATAGAGATACCTTATGTGTATTTGAAGATGGAGGCACTTGTAGGATGGATAAGTGGTTACCAATTTCTGCATTACAGAGTATCAAAGAGAATGGAGAGGAGGAGACAGATAAAAAAAAGATGACCTCGGGGTTGTAGATGTAGGGGGTTTGAACAAGGCGCAGCTGAAGATGATGCTATTTTTCAGTTGAGCGCTGGGATTCTAGGAATGAGATTAACAAAATCAAGAGAAGGAAGAATAATTTTGGAGAGAGTTATCAGCTCACTAGGGCTCTATCACAATTGTGTTTCTACTAATTTCCCATATGTTTCCAATCTCTTTTTGGAAATGACATTTTTTCCAGGCTGTTCCATGCTCCAAACATATTTGACCCAACCTGTTCTCCTGGCTTTGTCCTAACCATGCACCAAACCTCAACTTAAACATCACTTTCTCTGGGATATGTGTGTTGACTCCATATATAGGATGGAATATCTTGGTTTCACTCAGCCCTCCTCTTTCATGACTTTTTTCCTTTTTTTTTGTTTTTTTTTGGTAACAACTTTCTTTTAAGTAGCTGCTTTCACCACTTAAATATAATATGAAAAATATTTTATCCACTTGTCTTTTGATTGTAGAGTGAACCTATATGTAATTCCTGACTTTTGAGTGTTCAAAAGTTCACAAGAAAACAGCATTGTTTAAGGAAGAGTAGATAAACCTCAAACATAAGACAGAATCCATTCTTCTGCCCACATGCTAGCCATTGCTGGCCAACAACAGCCTTTTTCCATTGGAGCAAAGACTGTTAATTTTTTAAATGTTCTCCACATAAAAATTGATAATTGATTGAACTATCAGTGTGCCATAATTAAAAAAAAAAAGCAATGAAGAAATCTATATAGTAATATATCAGGTTTCTCCAGATAAATGGAAACAATAGGATATGTAAATATATATATATCATAAAAATGATACAGACATGTGAGAGAGGACTTGTTAGGAGAGGTGACTCACATGATTATGGAGGCTGAGAAGTTTCACAATAGGTCATCTGCAAACTGGAGAATGAGGAAAGCCAGTAGCACACTGAGTTCACGTCTGAAGGCCTGAGAAGAACCCGGGAAGCTGGGGGGCTTCTGGTACAAGTCCCAGGGTCCAAAGGCTATTGAACCTGGAGTTCTGATGCCCAAGGATAGAAGCTGGGTGTCCCAGTTTCAGGAGAGAGGGAGAGAATTCACCTTCTTTGTGCCTTTTTGTTCCATCTGGGCTTGCAGCCAATTGGATGATGCCTGCCCACATTGGATAAAGGCAGATCTTTCTCAGTCACTCTGTTTATTTAAATGCCAATCTATTCTGGAAACAGTCACAGACACACCCAGAAGTAATGCTTTCTAAGCTATCTGGATATCCCTTAATTCAGTTAAGTCGATACCTAAAATAAACCACCACAGGGAGTAATCTTTGAAATCAATTATTTGCCTAATTTTGAAAAAAAAGATACACTCAAAGAATTAACCATAATCTAATACAAATGGTTACCTCACAGGCAAGGAGAATCGGATAAAAAAATACAGGGATGAAAGCAACATTTTACTGAATATACTTTTTTATATAGTTTGGACTTCTATAAATATTTTCCATGCTCAAAAAGCAAAATTTAGTTAAAAAGCACACCTCAAAATTGAAAACAGAAACAAGTGAACCTACATATTAATATGGTGAAATGAATATATAATTGTTTTAAGTAATAAGTTTAAATATAGTGACCTGACCATATACACTTTTTCAGTGTTTATATCCTACAGAAAAATAAAAAAACTACAAAAAAGTTTTAAAATTTACTTATATTATTGTAAGTAGTAATACTGACATGATAATTTTTAAAACTTTGAAGTTAAGTTCATGTTTTAGAGTATAATTTTAGCTCATAAATGTAGAAGAAAAAATCAGAAATACCACCTTTTTTAATATTCATAAAATATTAAATTAAGTCAGAAACTATCCATGGTTACTAATTCATAAAAGTTTCTGGTGAATAGAATTCTTGTAGTGTGAAAAGCAAATAAAATGTGTGCAAATAGCTTGATCATTGCAAAAAAGACAAAAATGTATTTTAATGGAGAGATTAATGTTACTACTAGTGCTATATCTCAATAATATTTGCCTCTGCATATGATACAGTAGGAAGGATAACTTCACTTGGAAATTACTCTTGCAACAAATGTTTTAACTAAATTGAATCAAATTTTTAGACCTAAATTTCATTCAGGGAATACATGGGCTAGAGCAGTATTGCTCAACCTTGGTTGCCTATAGAGATCACCCTTCAGCTTTAAAAACTACTGATGCCTGGATTCTATCCTGAGGATTCTGTAGAATTGGACAAATTTGAATGTGGACTGAGTATTTAGAGAATTATTCTTTAATGAGCTGTGATCATGATATCATGATTCTATTTAAATGAGAAATCTGTTCCAAACACCAAAAACATTGAGATTAGTGGCACCTTTTTAGTCCATATTTTATATCAATTTGAAATAATCTTTTTGAACATTGTTTCAAAACAATAGGTTTAATTAAGAAATAATTAAAGACTTTTCTGATTCCTTTAAAGTCATCAGTTTCTTTTTTCATAATAATGACCACTATCTATGGGTATGTAATTCATTTTACTTATATATGTAGTGGCTTCCACTTGCCTCTAGCCACAAAATAGTAAATGAAAACCAATATCACATTCCTGGAGGGATTGCAGAGATTAGTGTCACTGTCTGGGTCTTGAAAGATGCAGAGATAGTGATTTCTACCACGTCCCAATTCAACTTGCAGGTGAATCTTGGGAAATGATTCAAGAAAATAGCAGCTGCTATTCCAGATGTGGTTTTGCTATGTTAGAAAAGTAATGCAGCCTCTGGTATCTGACACACTGTTATCTATCTTGTGATTTTTTTTCTCTATATATCTGCTGAGAAACATCACCAGAAGAAATTTTCTTTTCAGCTAGCCATGTCTTCATGGGCCTATCTGAGGAGCAGATCAACTCTTCTGCCTTATTCATAATTTAGTTGTCTTTTCTTCTATAAGACATAATGTTGGTCCATTACATTGATAACATTATGATGATAAGACATGCTGGATTAGTTAAAGTTACAAAAGAAGAAATGCTTCCATTAGGGGACACAACAACGATTCCATTAAACTAGCAGGTAAGACTGATACCTGGCCGCTTAGGTTTCTCCTGCCTGTGAATCAACAGACAAAGGCGGAGGTACTGGGCTGACTAGGGTGATTGACACTAGGTATCAAGGAGAAATTAGGTTTCTGCTACATTGCTGAGGTAAGAAAGAGTATGTCCAAAATAAAGGTGATCCCCTAGGTCACTTGTTAGTATTCCTATGTGCTATAATTAACATGAGTGAAAAAAATGGAGCATCTTTCAGACAAAACAGCTAATAGCCCAGATCCTTCAAATGTGAAAAATTGGGTGACAGCATCAGACAAGAAATGATGACCAGCCAAAGTGTTTGCTTTGGGAAAAGGAAATATGAATGGAGAGCTGAAGAATATAGTTATACATATCAGCTATGACCTCGTGACTGGATGCCGAAATGAGAAATGTAATAGTTGTAAGTATTTCCTCTTGATCTCAATAGAAAAACGTTTATAATAACATAAAAATAAGCTAGTATATTAAATCCTAAATCTTGAGAAAGTGTACCTGTAATGACAAATTCAGCCAGATCAAGCACTTATGTCATCCTCCATCCAGTTACCCCAGGCTTATTCCCACACATGGCCCACAGGCTCTTGTCAATCTTTTCTTATGGGACTTTGTGTTTTTCTCCTGAAAGAACGTTGTTGTCTAATTCTAATTATAAGTTGGAAGCTATACGAAATGGATGGGTTAACTGTGGCATGGTATGAGGCTGTTCTTGCATTGCTATAAAGAAATACCTGAGACTGGTTAATTTGTTTTAAAAAGAGGTTTAATTGGTTTACAGTTCTGCAGGCTTTACAGGAAACATGAGACTGGCATCTGCTCAGCTTCTAAGGAGAGGCCTCTGGAAGCTTACAGTCATTAGCTGGCACCTCACATGGCAAAAGCAGGAGCAAGTCAGCCGGTGGGGGGGGGGGGGGGCGGGGTGCCACACACTTTTAAAAGACCAGATCTCTTGTGAGGACTCATTATTATGAAGACAGCACTAAGCCATGAGGGATCCACCCCCATGATCCAAACACTTTCCACCAGGCCTCACTTGGAATTACAATTCAACATGAGATTTGGACAGGGTTAAATATCCAAACTATATCATTCCACCCCTTCCCCCTCCCAAATCTCAAGTCTTTCTCACATTGCAAAATACAATTCATGCCTTCCCCACTGACCCTCAAAGTCTTAACTCATTAATGGAAAGCGTTAACCAAAAAGTCCAAAGTCTCATCTGAGAAAAAGCAAATCCCTTTGACCTATGAGCCTGTAAAATGAAAAACTAGTTAGTTACTTCTAAGGTACAATGTACATATAGGAATTGGGTTAACATTTTTATTTCAAAAGGGAGACATAAGCCAAAAGAAAGGTGCTACAGGCCCCATGCAAGTTCAAAACCCAGCAGGGCAGTTACTAAATCTTAAAGTTTCAAAATAATCTACTTTTTTCATATCCCATATCCAGGGCACACTGGAGCAAGGTGGGGGTGGGGGGCTCCCAAGGCCTTGGGTAGCCCCGCTTCTGTGACTTTGCAAGGTACAGCCCCCATGGTTGCTTTTACAGGTCGTTGGGTGCCCTGTGACTTTTCCAGGCACAGGGAGCAAGCTGCCAGGGCTTTACCACTCTGAAATCTGGAGAATGGTGACCCCTTTCTTATAGCTCCACTATGCAGTGCCCCTCAAGGGTTCTATGTGGGGGCTCCGACTCCACAATTTCCCTCTGCAGTGTCCTAATAGAGGTTCTTTGTGGGGGCTCACCTTATAGCAGGCTTCTGCCTGGGCACCCATACTTTTCCATACGTCCTCTGAAATCTAGGTGGAGGGTGCCAAGCCTCATTCATTCTTGCACTCTTTGCACCCTTAGGCTTAACACTACATGGAAGCCACCAAGGCTCATAGTTTTTGCCCTCTGGAGTGGCAGCCCAAGCTGTAGCTCTACCTGGGCACCTTTGAGCCAAAACTGGAGCTGAAGCAGCGAGGAAGTGGGGAGTATTATTTTAAGGCTTTGCAGGGCAGTGGTGCCCTGGGCCTGTCCCACAAAACTATCTCTTTCTCCTAGGCCTGTGGGCCTGTCATAAGAGGGGCTGCCTAGAAGGTTTATTAAATGCCTTCCAGGCCTTTTCCTCATTGTCTTGGATATTAGCATTTGACTCTATTTTAGTTATGCAAATATCTCTAGCAAGAGGTTGCTCCACAGCTTGCTTGAATTCCTCTCCCAAAAAAGCTTTTGCTTTCTCTGCCCCATGGCCAGGCTGCAAATTTTCCAAACTTTTACACTCTGCTTCCTTTCTAAAATAAATTGCAACTTTAGGTCACTTATTTGCTCCTGCATCTGAGGGTAGGTTGTTAGAAGTGTCCAGACCACATCTTGAATGCTTTGCTGCTTAGAAATTTCTTTCAGCCCCTAGGTTATCACTCTTAAGTTCAAACTTCCACAGATTCCTAGGGCGGGAACACAATGTAGCCAAGCTCTTTGCTAAGGCTTAACACATGTGACCTTTGCTCCAGGTCCCTGTGAGTTTCTCACTTCCATCTGAGACCTTGGCTTGGCAGCCTGGATTTTACTGTCCATATCACTATCAACATTTTGCTCACAGCCATTTAAATCGTCTCTGAATAGTTCCAAAATTTTTCTTACCTTACTGTCTTCTGCTAAGTCCTCCAGACTCTTCCTACCTCTGCCTGTTAACCAGTTTCAAAGCTACTTTCACAATTTCAGGTATCTTTATAACAATATCCTTGTCCTGTTATGATTTTTTTTTGTATTGGGTAATTCTTGCATTGCTATAAAGGAATACCTGAGACTAGGTAATTCATAAAGTAAAGAAGTGTAATTGGCTCACAGTTCTGCAGTATTTACAGGAAAGCATGGTGCTGGCATCTGCTCAGCTTCTAAGAATGCTTCAGGAAGCTTACAGCAATGTTGGAAGGCAAAGGGGAAACCAGCACATCACATGGCAAAAGCAGGAGCAAGTGAAAGAGAGAGAGAGGGAGAAGGTGCTGAGTGGGGGAAGGTGCCACACAACTTTAAATGACAAGATCTTGTGAAAACTAACTGTCATGAAGACAGCTCCATGCCATGAGGAATCTGCCCCCATGATCCAAACATCTCTCAGGGGACCTCATCTGCAGCATTGGGGATTACAGATCAATAAGATTTGGGTGGGGATAAATATTTAAACTATGTCAGCCTATAAACTAAAAATAAAATCCTAAGCCCCCCACCAACTGAACAGATTTCCTCTTGGCCATAGGGATCCCAGAAAAACCTTAAAAACTGAATTCCTGGCTGTATTAGTCCATTTTCACACTGCTGATAAAGACATACCCGAGACTGGTTAATTTATAAAGAAAAGAGGTTTAATTGACTCACAGTTCCACATGGCTGGGGTGCCCTCACAGTCATGGCAGAAGACAAAGAAACAGTAAAGGCACATCTTACTTAGCAGCTGGCAAAGAGAGAATGAGAACCAAGAGAAAATGAGAGCCAAGCCACTCTTATAAAACTATCAGATCTCATGAGACTTACTCATTACCACAAGAACAGTATGGGGGAAACCGTCCTTACGATTCAGTTATTTCCCACTGGGTTGTTCCTATACCATGTGGGAACTGTGGGAGCTATAATTCAAGATGAGATTTGGGTGGGGACACAGCCAAACCATATCATTCCACTCCTGGCCCCTCCAAAATCTCATGTGCTCACATTTCAAAACCAATCATGCCTTCCCAACAGTCCCCCAAATTCTTAACTCATTTCAGCATTAACTCAGAAGTCCATAGTTCAAAGTATCATCTGAGATAAGGCAAGTCCCTTCCACCTACTAGCCTGTGAAATAAAAATCAAGTTAGTTACTTCCTAGATACATAGGGGTACAAGCATTGGGTAAATACAGCCATTCGAAGTGGGAGAAATTAACCAAAAGAAAGGGGCTAAAGGCCCCACTCAAGTCCAAAATCTAGTAGGGCAGTCAAATCTTAAAGCTCCAAAATGATCTCCTTCGACTCCACATCTCACATCACACTGATGCAATAGGTGGGCTCCCATGGTCTTGCCCAGCTCTGCCCCTGTGGATTTGCAGGGTGCAGCCTCCCTCCTGGCTGGTGTCATGGGTGCGCATTGAGTGTCTGTTGATTTTCCAGGCACATGGTGCAAGCTGTTGGTGGACCTACCATTCTGGGGTCTGGAGAACAGTGGCCCTCTTCTCACAACTCCACTAGGCAGTGCCCCAGAAGGAACTCTGTGGAGGCTCTGACCCCACATTTCCCTTCCACACTGCTCTGGCAGAGATTCTCTATAAGGGCCCTGCCCCTGCAGCAAACTTCTGCCTGGGCATCCAGGCATTTCCATACATCCTCTGAAATTGAGGCAGAGGTTCCCAAACCTCAATCTTTGACTTCTGTGTATCTGCAGGCTCAATTCCATGTGGAAGCTGCAAATGCTTGAGCTTGCACCCTCTGAAGCAACAGCCCGAGCTGTACTTTGACCCCATTTAGCCATGGCTGGAGTGGCTGGGATGCAGGGCACTGAGTCCCTAGGCTGCACAGAGCAGGGGGGCCCTGGGCCCAGCCCACAAGACCATTTTTTTCTCCTAGGCCTCCAGGCCTATAATGGGAGGGGCTGACATGTAGACCTCTGACATGCCCTGGAGACATTTTCCCAATGGTCTTGACAATTAACATTTGGCTCCTCATTACTTATGCAAATTTCTGTAGCTGGCTTGAAATTCTCCTCAGAAAATGGGTTTCTCTTTTCTATTGTATCATCAGGCTGCAAATTTTCTGAAATTTTATGCTTTGTTTCCCTTTTAAAACTGGATACTTTTAACAATACCCAAGTAACCTCTTGAATGCTTTGCTGCTTAGAAATTTATTTCATCAGATACCCTAAGTCATCCCCCTCAGGTTCAAAGTTCCACAAATCTCTAGGACAGAGGCCAAATGCTACCAATCTCTTTGCTAAAACATAACAAGAGTCTCTTTTACTCTAGTTCTCAACAAGTTATTCATCTCCAACTGAGACCACTTCAGCCTGGATTTCATTGTCCATATCATTATCAGCATATTGGTCACAGCCATTCAAAAAATCTGTAGTAAGTTCCAAACTTTCCCATACTTTCCTGGCTTCTGAGCCCTCCAAACTGTTCCAACCTCTGCCTGTTACCCAGTTCCAAAGTCAATTCCATATTTTCAGGTATCTTTATAGCAGTGCTCTGCTCTATCAGTACCTATTTACTTTATTAGTCAGTTTTCATGCTGCTAATAAGACATACCCAGACTGGGTAATTTATAAAGAAAAGAAGTTTAATTGACTGACAGTTCTACACAGATGGGGAGGCCTCACAATCATGCCAGAAGGTGAAGGAAGAGCAAAGGGATGTCTTAATGGTGGCTGGCAAAGACAAAATGAGAGCCAAGCAAAAGGGGTTTCCTCTTATAAAACTGTCAGATCTTGTGAGACTTATTCACTACCAAGAGTATAATATGGGGGAACCCGCCCCTGTGATTCAATTATCTTCCACTGGGTACCTCCCATGACATGCAGGAGCTACAATTCAAGATGACATTGGGATGGGGACAGTCAAACCATATCACTGGCCATGATGGGAAGAGAGGTCAGTCATGCCTTTATCTCATCCCTTTTGGAGTTTAGGCACAACAACTGACCAGCATAAATGTCAAAATAGATATTACAAGACTGACAAAAAAGACCCTTGTGGCAACAAAATATCAAATTATAAACAAAACCTAAGGCCATGCAAGGCAAGCGTTAAGTCTTGCCTGTAGGCGATCAGTCTCACTAAATAGGTCATATTATGGCTCACTCTAACACACTATCCTTATTTTAACTTAAACATTCCTTTCTGTTAACTCCAAGTTTTTAGACAAATCTTTGTTCCTTTAGCCAATTTCAGATTAACGAATCTCAATCCATCTATGACTTGTAAGACCCCACTTCAAGATATTCCACCTTTTTGGGCAAAATCAATGTATACCTTTCATGTGTTGATTTATGTTTTTGCCTATAACTCCTGCCTTCCTGAATTTATCCAGTAATCCAGCTGCCTCAGAATCACTTATTCAAGGCTTCTTGGGTTTCTGCTTTCTCTAGGTGATGGTCACTAATAATGGCTCAGAATAAACCTCTTTAAGGTATTGTATAGAGTTTGTTTTTTTCCATTAACTGGAGGATAATAGAAACCTCTTTATGAGGCACCTTCTTGAGTGACGTTATTACTCAAAGTTTTTAAGCACAAGAGAGCCTGTCTCCAGACCGAGAGAGACACTGCTTCCATTAGTTAGGTTGTCCATGGGTATTGACTTTTAGCATCCCATTTTCCAACAACAATGAAGTCATCATTAATTCAGATCAAACTGGTGGGCCTTCAAATTTTTAAATCTTATCTGAAAGGTCTGTTTCCTGAGCTCACTGTTGGTACCCAGCTGCTGTCAGTCAAGGTAAAGCTGAGAACAAAAAATCTATTCCCGGAGTCCAAGAGAGGAAATGTAATGTGAGGAAGTGCTTATGAAGTTGTCAGAAGAGAAAAAAAATGAGAAAGTAAGGCATCTCAGAGATTAATAATGACCGATTAACAACTTACAAAATAATAACACAAATTTTTGTGTTAGGGCTAGAGGGTCATCTGGGAAACAATGGGATTACTATACAACAGGAACTGGAACTGCGTGGTAGGACAGAGAAGCATGATGGAAGGGATAGGTGATGAGGGCTGGAGCTGTGGAGAAGCTGCCTGGAGGAAGATGAGATGAAGTAAAGAGACATCCCAGTAGGAGATTAAATCACAGAGGACAAATATTAGGCTGGTACAAAAGCAATTGCAGTTTTGGACTATGAATTTTCAGTAATTATAACTAAGCTCAAACACATTATTATTAATCAAAATAGGAACCATTACAATCAACACATTTTTGACAATGAGAAATAAGTTTGTTTATTCCTGTAGTGTAAAAATCCATGCTTCGGGATTCAATGAACTCTAGGAAATAGGATGCATTTTCTGCATCCTATTGGTTGTGGAAGTGTTTTCCCTGCAAAAAGTTGTTGAGATGCTTGAAGAAGTGGTAGTCAGTTGGCAAGAGGTCAGGTGAATATGGCAGGTGAGGCAAAACTTTGTAGCCCAGTTCATTCAACTTTTGAAGTCTTGGTTGTGCAACATGCGGTAAGTGTGGTTGTGGAGAATTGGGGCCTTTCTGTTGACCAACACTGGCTACAGGTGTTACAGTTCTCAGTGCATCTCATCGATTTCCTGAGCATACTTCTCAGATGTAATGGTTTTGCTGGGATTCAGAAAGCTGTAGTGGATCAGACCAGCAGCAGACCACCAAACAATTGCCATGACCTTTTTTTTTGGTGCAAATTTTGATTTGGGAAGTGCTTTGGAGCTGCTTCTTGGTCCAACCACTGAGCTTGTCATCACCAGTTGTCATATAAAATCTACTTTCTGTCACATGTCACAATCTGATAGAGAAATGGTTTGTTGCTGTTGTGTAGCATAAGAGAAGACGACACTTGAAAATGACAATTTTTTTGATTTTTGCTCAACCCATGAGGCACCTACTTATTGAACATTTTTACCTTTCCAATTTGCTTCAAATGCTGAATGACCTTAGAATGGTTGATGTTGAGTTTGTCAGGAACTTCTAGCATAGTCGTAAGAGGATCAGCTTCGATGATTGCTCTCAATTGGTCATTGTCAAGTTCTGGTGGCTGGCCACTACACTCCTCATCTTCAAGGCTCTCATCTCCTTTGCAAAACTTGAACCACGATGGCACTGTATGTTCATTAGCCATTCCTGTGTCAAAAGCGTTGTTAATGTTGTGAGTTGTCTCCACTGCTTTAGGACCCATTTTGAATTAGAATAAGAAAATCACTTGAAATCGCTTTTTGTCTGACATTATTTCCATAGTCTAAAATAACCATAAAATAAACAGCAAGGGATTAGCAAAATAATAATAATAATAATAATAATAATACAGTGAGAAATGCCCACTAAAATGTTGTATAACATAACGAGATTTATTTAATAATGTATTCCAATATCAAATGACAAATTCCAACAATGCAAAAACCACAATTACTTTTGCACTCACTGAATAGATGTACCTAGGCATGCCATATGAAGAGGAGGGAGGGAGTAGAAACAGCTGAGATTCTCTATTCCTTCTGCTTCTAGCCTACCATCCTACTCTCCACTGACCAAACCTGCCTAAAACCAGTGGACAATGAAGCCTGGGGAACGTAATTCTTACGCATCTACCCCTTAAATTGCAGAGCACAGCAATAGAAATGTACAAAGTGAATCTGAAAGTAAACAAATGACCAGCACGTTGCTTTTTTTTTCCCTTAAAACCCACAGTGTAAAGGATAAACCAAATTGGAAGTGACATTTTCTACACCAGGTCAACGTCTTTTCCCAGTAAGCATGCATCTCCTTGACTACTCTATTAATTTTCTGTAGCTGTGTAAAAAATTAATGGGTTGAAATAACATATACTCATACCACAGTTTTAGTGGGGCAGAATCTGTGCATGGATTAGCTGGATCTTCTGTTCAGCATCAAACAAAACTGCAGTCAAGGTGTTGTTTGGGCTGCAGTCTCATCATCAGTTTGACTGGGGAAATAGCCCCTTCTAAGCTTCCTCAGGTTGTTTGCAGAATTAATTTTCTTGCAGCTATGGAACTCACTATGTCTTCTTCAAGGCCAGCGAAAGTGCTTCTCTTCAACATGGACCTGGTCTCTTGTAGGGCTTTTCACCTGACTGTCAGATTCATTCAGGGTAATCTCCCACTTGATTAACTAAAAATCAATTTATTTGGGACCTTACACTACATCTGAAAAATTTCTCCACCTTTGCCATGGTACATAACCTAAATACAAGGAATGAACTTTTATTCTAATCATTCCCAAATACAAGGAATGATCTTCTATTCAAAGATCTTGCCCACACTCAAGGTGGGGAGGATTATGTAGGGTGTATATACATTGAGGGGTTAGCGGGGCAAGATTCATGGGGTCATCTGAGAATTATGCCTACCTCAGGTGCTTTATATAATCTTCATTTTTTCCCCACATATACAAGTCATATTTCAGAATTTCCACCGTTGAATTTTTTTCTAGTTCTATCAGTTGACATCATTGCCTTTTTTTAGAAAAGGCAACTTCCATTCCACAGTCTCAGAGATAATGATCAGAAGCCCAGTATATGGTGATTGCACTTTCTAATTTTATTCTAAGTTTACTGGTAACAGATTATATCATCAGAATCGAAGAAACAGATATAATGTACTGCTGAGTTATTCAGTTACTGGGAGGAGATAATAGTATTTTTAATGATTGATGAATGAAGTCAGCAAAACTAGAGGTGAGTATGTGGTAAACTGGAAGCGTAGAACAAAACATTTAATTTATTACCTTAAGGAGCTTTTATTTTATGAAGAACAGTGGTCCCTTGGATTATAAATCTACATTTATGGGCTGTCCAAAGAGCCGTCACATTAGAATAGAAAGCACTGCAGTCCACAGAGTGAAGATCAGCGTCTTTACAGAACTGATGGTAGATAGATGCTCATTATTTGAATAATCCATATGCAAGACTCTAGAAAGTGGTGTAGGGATCCCTATTTTGGGAAGCTATACATTATAATGGGTATTGTTAGGGGCCAAGTTTGTGGCCATGGCTCTGAGACTCATTGCTGGGTGAATTTGAACAATTTTCTTAACCTCTTTAGGACAGCTTCTTTCATCTATAAATGAATTGGTGGATTCTAAAGTTGGAGGCTCCAACATTCTATATGTCTTAAAATTATAGTAGAGATGCTATTTAGGTGCCTTAGAATTTGGAATCCTTGCTTTTCATTTTTTAAAAAGAGAAGGATTTCAAGTGCATGGTGTGTTGTCAGCTGGGAAAAAGAAAACACAGAGAACACAAAACCTAAGACCCTCATTAACTAGATGGTAATACACATAGCCCTTATTGTTTTCATGTCATAAAGAAAAACCTCCTCAGTATGGCTTTGAAACCTTTCCTGTTTTTGTTCCCTCCTGCTGAAGCAATAGGAGCCCCTGCCTTACTTTATGTATTTCATATATCACATCCTCTCTTGATTTTGACTGAAAGATACATTCTCAGTTTCTTAATTTGACATGCTATTTCCCCTTTAAGGTGGAAGCCAGAATGTCTGTGACATATCCTCCACTCCTCCTTCCCCTAGGCTGTAGAGGTCTTCCCAGCATTTATTGTATAGGCATTGCCTGCGTCACTGCAAGTTCTTTAGTGACATCATCCTGTTTCTTTGAGGCAGGGACCTTAATTGTTGCTATTGGCCTAAATGATTAAGTGAATGTATATATTAGACTTTACCCTACATTTAAGTATTTCAGGGGTAAGATAAAGGGATCTCCCTTCTCTCTAGTAAGCCATATGCTTTCAATAATAGATAGAATTTTAAAGAATAGCATTGCCATAGTTTGAGTATGTCTTCTAACAATCATGTGTTGGAAATTGAATCCCCGGTGAAACAATGTTGGGAGGTGGAGATAAGTGGAAAGTGTTTGGGTCATAAGGGCTTCACCCTCATGAATGAATTTATGCCAATTGTAAAACAGCTTGAGACTGCCAGTTGGATGTTTTGCTCTCTCTTTGCCCTTTTATCATAGGATGATGACACAGCCAGAAGTCCCTCACAAGATGTGGGCTCCCTGACATTGAACTTCCTAACCTTCAGAACTATAAGAAATAAGTCTGTTTTCTTATAAATTACCCAGTGTCAGGTCTTCTGTTACAGCAGCACAACATGAATAAAAACAAATATATGCATCACTTTTTAATTTAACAAATATGTAACACTTATTGTGTAGCTGGCATTGTTCTACGCACTACACATACTAATTTAATTTTTATAATAACTCTATGAGGTCATTGCTATTATTGTCTCTGTTTTATAGATGAGAGCTGAGGCACAAAGAAGTAACTTCCCCAGTGATCTTGTTTGTCTC
Organism: Pongo pygmaeus; assembly: GCF_028885625.2. Lineage (NCBI taxonomy): Eukaryota > Metazoa > Chordata > Mammalia > Primates > Hominidae > Pongo > Pongo pygmaeus. Next base: position 37,892,621 of record NC_072379.2, on the reverse strand, counting down.
GTGATCAAAACCAGTGTTTTCTTTTTTCCCCAGCTTTTAAAGTGGTCTGTGTAGTAAAACAATTTTTAAAAAGAGAAACACAATCATTGTTTTTTCCTCCAGAAAGTCCAACTGAAAAGTAGTTGTTTTTAAATCAATTTGGAGATTCTAGTTTTGAAGTTGAGCCCTATTGTTGACAAGAAGAGAGCACTAAAGAAACCCCTGGGACTAGCCCCATAATGTTGGCTCTCTCTAGTTTTCACACAGAAAGATAACTCTTAAATTAAAAACCAGTTACTAATAGAGCAAAACGAAAAGGTTGAGACAGCATGATACAGAATGGACAATTACTTTTAGAGGACTTTTTCTCCAATATTTCTAATAAAATGGGTCATGTTTCCTGAATGCTGCTTTGAAGAAAATATTGCTAACTTAAATATAACTTAAATCACAGTAATAACAATCCATGATAGAGGAAAGAAATCGCACTTTACTAGTTTTCTTTTATTTGCATTTAATAGTGTGGCAAAGCTTCAGAGACCTTTTCCAAGATTGCTTTAACAAATTTGTGCCTTTGATCAAACACACACCATACCACACACACAGACACACACACATGCACACACACACACACACACACACGTCTATTTTGAAATCCAGTTGCTTTAATGGTCATCATAATGATGCTGTCTATACTCAGCTTCTGAATACTTCTTTTATGACCAAGAAGTAGACAATTGTCAATACGGAAAAGTCAAGGAGGTAAACCATGTGACAAAATGTAAACAGTTGTTCAATAACAATATCTCATGAAAATGACTGGTGTTAGAACAGCAAAAGGATTTGAGATCATCTGAGGTTTACATCTCTATGGACCCTTTTACCTATTTGGGGGCTAGGCTTATGGGGGGCATGCAATAATACATTTATTCAACAAATAAATATGTGAGTGTGCCAATAAAAAACTAAGGCCCGGCCGGGTGTGGTGGCTCACGCCTGTAATCCCAGCACTCTGGAAGGCCGAGACGGGCGGATCATGAAGTCAAGAGATCAAGACCATCCTGGCTAACATGGTGAAACCCCGCCTCTACTAAAAATACAAAAAAATTAGCCTAGCATGGTGGCGGGTGCCTGTAGTCCCAGCTACTTGGGAGGTTGAGTCAGGAGAATGGCATGAACCTGGCAAGTGGAGCTTGCAGTGAGCCGAGATTGCGCCACTGCACTCCAGCCTGGGCGACAGAGTGAGACTCCATCTCAAAAAAAACAAAAAACAAAAAAAAAGACTAAGGCCCACGGAAATTAAACAACTTAATATCATGCAACTATGAGACAGCAGAGAGAAACACTGAATCTAGGCATTCTGTCTTCATATATCACATTCTCTCCCGTACGCCTTGGCTATTATTTTTACACAGTGCAGATATTTTTTTTTTTAAATAATATATAATGCCACTATTTATGGAGTATAAATCAATTTGGCTATTACATGTTTGCCTAAAAGAATTTCTGACATTTATTTTAGTACAAAAATGTTCCTAAATAGCAAATAAATTTCTGTTATAATTTTATTAGAATTCTTTTGGTGAACCTATTTGCTTCTCCCTCAAAAGTGCATGTCTGCAAGAATACTTGTGCAGGTAGTCCAGGGTGGACAGAAAGGTCTGTGGGAGAAAAAAATGTAAAGATTGAACCTGAATATGGATTTTGAAATTGATGTGCTTTACCAAGAAATTTCAAGAGGAGAGAATGTATGCCTTTACAGAACCAATAAAATGATTATGGTATTTATTATCCTTTGCCAATTATTGATTTTTTAGTTCATATTAATAGATATCTTAATTTAAAAGTATTGGGGAGTTCTCCAATTATACCCTAAATGATCGAAGCATAATACATGCTGATATGGTTTGGCTGTGTCTCCACCCAAATCTCATCTTGAATTATAGTTCTCATGATCCCCACATGTCATGGGAGGGACCCCATGGGAGGTAATTGAATCATGGGGGCAGTTATCCCCATGCTGTTCTTGTGATAGTGAGTTCTCATGAGATCTGATGGTTTTATAAGGATCTTTTCCTTCTTTGCTTGACACTTTCTCTCCTGCTGCCATGTAAAGAAAGATGTGTTTGCTTACCCTTCTGCTATGATTGTAAGTTTCCTGAGGCCTCCCAAGCCATGCAAAACTGTGAGCCAATTAAACTTCTTTTCTTTATAAATTACCCAGTTTCAGGTATTTCTTCATAGCAGTGTGCGAGCAGACTAATACAGTAAATTGGTACCACAGAGAGTGGGGTGCTTCTTTAAGGATACACTTTGGAACTCAGTAATATGCAGAGGTGTAGTGGCTTGGAGGGTGCTGAAGAAGATGGGAAAATGTGGGAAAGTTTGGAACTTCGTAGAGACTTATTGAATGATTTTGACCAAAATGCTGATAGTGATATGGACAAAGAAGTCCAGGCTGAGGTGGTCTCAGGTGGAGATAAGGAACTTTTTAGAAACTGGAGTAAAGGTGACTCTTGCTATGCTTTAGCAAAGAGACTGGTGTCATTTTTCCCCTTCCCTAGAGATCTGTGGAACTCTGAACTTGAGAAAGATACTTTAGAATATCTGGCAGAAGGAATTTCTAAGTGGTAAAGCATTCAAGAGGAAGCAGAACGTAAAAGTTTGAACAATTTGCAGCCTAACAATGCTGTTGGAAAGAAAAACCCATGTTCTGGGGAGAAATTGAAGAAGGCTGCATAAATTTGCATAAGTAATGAGCAGCCAAATGTTAATCACCAAGACAATGGAGAAAATGTCTCCAGGGTACATCAGAGACTTCATGGCAGCTCCTCCCATCACAGATTCAGAGGCCAAGGAGGGAAAAATGGTTTCCTGGGCCCAGCTCAGGGCCCCCTGCTCTGCACAGTCTTTGGACATGGTACCCTGTGTCCCAGCTGTTTCAGCACCAGCCATGGCTAAAAGGGGCCAATGTACACCTCAGACCATTGCTTCAGAGGATACAAGCCCCAAGCCTCAGTGGTTTATACATGATTTTGGGCCTGCAGGTGCACAGAAGTTAAGAATTGAGGTTTGGGAGCCTCCACCTAGATTTCAGAGGATGTTTGGAAAAGCCTGGATGTCCAGGCAGAAGTTTACAACAGGGGTGGAGCCCTCATGGAGAACCTCTGCTGGGGCACTGCAGGAGGGAAATGTGAGGTTTGAGCCCCCACACAGCATCCCCGCCCTGGGGAACTGCCCAGTGGAGCTGTGAGAAGAGGGCCACCATCCACCAGACCCCAGAATGGTACATCCACTGACAGCTTGCACTGTGCACCTGGAAAAGCTGCAGGCACTCAACACCAGCCCATGAAAGCAGCTGTGATGGGGGCTGTATCCTGCAAAGCCACAGAGGCAGAGCTGCCTAAGGCTGTGGGAGCCCACCTCTTGCATCAGCATGACCTGCATGTGAGACATGGAGTCAAAGGAGGTCATTTTGGAACTTTAAGGTTTAATGACTGACCTATTGGATTTCAGACTTGCATCGGGCCTGAAGTCCCTTTTTTTTGGCCAATTTCTTCTCTTTGGAAAAGGTGTATTTACCTAATGCCTGTATCCCCATTGTATCTAGCAAGTATAATGACTAATTTGCTTTTAATTTTTCAGGCTCATAGACATAAAGGACTTGCCTTGTTTTGGATGAGACTTTGGACTTGGATTTTTGGATTAATGCTGGAAGGAGCTAAGACTTTGGGGGACTGTTGGAAAGACATCATTATGTTTTGAAATGTGAAGTCATGAGATTTAGGAGGGGCTAGGAGTGGAATGATGTGGTTTGGCTGTGTCCCCACCCAAATCTCATCTTGAATTATAGTTCCCATAATCCCTAGATGTGCTGGGAGGGACCTGGTGGGAGATAATTAAATCATGGAGGCAGTTACCCCCATGCTGTTCTTGTGATAGTGAATGGATTCTCATAAGATCTGATGGTTTTATAAGGGGCTTTTCCGGCTTTGCTTGGCATTTCTCTCTCCTGCCACCTTGTGAAGAAGAACATATTTGCTTTCTCTTCTGCCACTATTGTAAGTTTCTTGAGGCCTCCCCAGCCATGCAGAACTGTGAGTCAATTAAACCTCTTTCCTTTATAAATTAACCAGTCATGGGCAGTTCTTTATAGCAGCACGAGAACAGACCAATACACAAGCCTATGTGTGTTGTGGACACTGCTCTTACTCTGCACAGGTCTCTGGCTCCCATCTGAAAGTTCTGTTCGCACCTCCCTTCATTACTACTTGCTTTTGCTTCCAAAGATCCTTTGCCTGGGACTTGTTTTGGAGACCTGCTCTTGGACTACTAGAACCTCCTGGAGCTACTTTGTGGACACAAAGAAAGCAGAAGTGCCTGCAATTTTATATTCACATGAGCAACCCAGAGCCAGTGCCTAACTTGTCAAAGAGTGTGAAAACCCAGCTCCTTGCCCAGTCTTGGGACAAACTCTCAGATATCACTTGTACTCCAGCATCTGCCTGTAGGATCTAGCCTAACCTTTCCTGCATGGGACTCAGCCTAAAATTTTCCTTACTCTTGCATGGCTTCATCTTTCCATTTCTTTTTTCCTTCCTCTGTGACTTATTTTTTTTCCTGGGAGCTCTTCCTGAATAACTCACTTTCCCAAGAATAAAACAAATATTGTTTGCTTCTAAAGAATTGGCCTAAAATGTATACTACATGATTTGCAAATGTTAAATTCTGATTTTAGCCTCTGTATCAATTTTCTAAAGGGGTCTATATGTTTCTTCTGGGGGCTCTGGGGAGAATTAGTTCCTTGGGGTTTCCAAGTACATTCCGAGTATCTCCCAACCTCTGCTTCCATCAGCAAATCTCTCCTGCCTCTGCCTTGCAAGGATCTTTGTGGTTACATTATGTCCACCTTGATCATTCAGGCTGATCTCCTCATCCTGAACCCTTTAATCAAAGCAAATCTGCAAGTCCCTTTTGCTACATAAGATAACATGTTCATAGGTTCTGGGGATTAAAATGTAGAAATTTGATGGGGTGGATTATTCTTTTTACCATAGCAACTCAGAAAGATGCCCTTCTCTGAAATTTTATTAATCTCCTATTTGTTACAGTCTTCCGTTACTTATATTCATAAGTGAAATTGACCTATCAGAGGTATTTTTGTGGGTCAGAGTTTTGTATAATATTATTGTTAGTATAACATCATTTACTGAGAAAATTACTTTTTTCTTTGGTCTGAAACTTTTTACATTTCAAACAATGATCAATGTGAAAAAACATGTATTTGTAAAATCAAAATGAGTGGACAATGCTTGAAAGCTGTTCTTAAGATTAAAAAAAATCACAACACAACTTTTCCAATTATTTTCAGTTTTTTTTCCTCATGAAACTTTTAATTTCTTCTGTGTCAGTTCAAAGTCATTTGCATAGCATTTTATAGGATGTCATCTGTTTTCTTTCAAAATATACTGCATGCTCATGTTTTCTAATACAATGTTGTCTTTCTTTCCTTCTTGATTATAAAGTGCATGGAATCTTATTTGTTACTATGCCTTTAAATGTCCTAGCTCTTAAATTTGTAAATTCCTTTATTTACACATTTTCTGTTGCAAATATTTTGAATGTAATATATTTAGGTTTGCTCATTTTTCCTTTGCTAGAATTGAATATTTAGCATATATTTTCTATTAAATGATAACTTGTTTTAGTTTTTGAAAATGAGATTATTAGTTTCATGCTGCCCTTCAACATTTCATTCAACTATATTTTGCTTTATTTGGAATAGCTGGAGAATTTTATAGATATACCATATATAACTGATCTCTTATTGCTACACATCGAGATGCTGTTCAAGTTTTTTGTATCAGAAAAAGCCCTATAATAAACAAATTTATATTCACTTCTGTATACTTTTGTTTAAATTTCCTTAGAGAATTTTGACAAAAATCTTGAAGGAGAAATTGTCTGGGTGTTTTGGGGAAATTGTCTCTTCCTCTTTCCTAAACACAAAGATTTTCTTCCCATTTTAGGAGCCTCTGATCAGCTCCTCACCTCCAGTATGGCCCCACAACTCAGCAAGTTTTCTTTGGGGACATGTGTTTGTGGCCCCTTGGATTCCCAGTGCCCCACTCCATCACTGTGTGAGTAGATTTTTGTTGGGTAACATTTCTCCAGCAGGGACTCTCTGTGTTGGCCAAGTGTGCCCCTTTCCTGTGCCAGAATCAGCAGATGCCCTAGGGAAGACCTGGCTAGACAATGTCAGTTTCTCTTAGAAAGATATCCCTCTCTGAAATTTTAGTTCATTTGGTCTTTGTTGCTTATTCATTCTGTCAAATGACACTGATAGAGCATCTACTCTGTGCCAGAGACTAGGAAGTTTTTATGAGTCCAGAAAATACTTTCTTGCTCTTAAAATAATCAAAGACAAGGACTGAAACTACTACAGTAAGAGGTAAGATAAGAAGAGTTTCATAAGAGGGGCCATGGACTGCTTATAAATTGGAGAATTCCAGGCATCAGTGCACACATTTGCATCCAAATCATTGTTTCTAGTAAAGCCTACAAATAATTGAGGCAAAAGTGTCTGGAGGCTGGATTAACTGGGCATATTTTCTCAATTCAGCACTAGTACTTGAGAGTGTTGACACAGTGCAGAGGAGAATTGTAATCCTATTGACAAGGCTGCTGTGAGAAAGAACTAATAAAAATGATGTGAAGACAAACACCCAAGTCCTGTTTCCCAGGGTTTCCAACATTAATAGAAATGAAGGTCTGTTTTCAAAAACTCAGCAGAATCTTTATGCCAACAAATATAACAGAACTGATGTTTGGTACACACAGCCTTGAGGGCTGTGTGAGTGTGTGTGTCGTTTGTGTGTGTGCATGTGTGAGAGTCTGGCAGTTCTCTGTATTCAGGGACATATATGTATGTATGCATGGGATGGCAGGGACTTGGAATCAGAGCACATGAATAACCTCTTTGCAACCTAATAATGCTGTGGCCTCTGACAAGTGACACAGAAAATCCAGGCTTCCACTTACTTTTCCTGCTATTGAAAATAATTATTTGCCTCATGGAGCCATCTTGAAGTTGAGGTGAAATAACACCTGTCATAATGGAGTTGTCTCTAAGAAAAGTAAACACTGAAACAGGCTTCTTTTTCAGAACAATGACGCTTACCTGGACCTAGAGTCCTTCTTAACCACATTTAATCATCATAATAAGTGATAACCACAATAATTGATGGCCACAGTAAGTACCATAATAGTACCAATTGCTAATATCTCCTCAATGCCTCATTGTACACTCCCAGTCCCCACTTTGGCCAGGCACCACCTGCTTCTCTGCCACAGTAAGATTACTGTATGCTGCCAAGATCACTACAAATCCAGCTGAACTAAAATTCAGAAATAAGAGGGATGAACCCTGTTCCCCAGTTTAAGAGCCAATTCTGGAGGTGAGACCAATTGGTAGAGCAGGTAAACAAGAGGAAATGGACTGAAACTAATTCAATCACACAGAACCATCTGAGAAGCACCTGGAAGCATCAAGCCCTCAGAAGGTCCACCAGTTCTTAAAACATGGGCTTAGATTTGCATATTATACTAAAAAGCGTACTCATTCCTCTTTAGTTTCATTTTTTCATAGTCTTAAGGTTTTTGATTAGTGCCACCCTGTTGAAGGCACCATGATTTTCCCTATTTCCTGCAAAGCTTTCAATATTTCACCATTAAGTGCTGAGAAATGTAAAAGAAAAATCTATTTACAGTTCCACTCATTTAGAGGATACCAAACTTGAATGTTGTCTTTTATCACAGTTCTTCTTTTTACCACCACCCGCAGCTCTTTAAAGACCATGAACTTTGAATGGTTTTAGTATGTCAAACACTTACTGAGCCTACTGAGTAATGAATGATGGAAATTCCTTAAATCAATGGTATACAAATGATGGCACTGATTCTATCCTCTCCAGGGCATTAGTTTTCAGTGTTTGATTGGTATCCCATCAAAACATGTACTCCTCCACTCTGCAATATCTACCAATGAAATCTTCCGAAGTCCCCTCCTCTGGCTGCTCGATGAAGTCCTTCACTTGTCTGTATCCCTTGCCTGGCAAGTTACTAAATTCCTTTTTCAGTTTTTCCTTTAAAAAAAAAAAGCAACTTCATGGGAAACTCCTCTATTTCTAGTTATTTAAAATTTTTATTATGAATTGAAAACTGAATTCTACCATATTTTTCCCTGTACAATGTGGCTCTTACATGGTTTCTTTTTGTGTTTAGTTTGCTAATATTTTGTTTAGAATATGTGCATCTTTATTTATGAAAGAGTTGGGTGTGCAATGTCACTATTTTTGAAGAATGTACACTCTTTCAGTTTTCTGGAAAACTTGGTATACGAGTGAAATATTTCTATATTGAATGTCTGGGACTATTTTCCAATAATATTATGTAGTGCTGGAGTTTCTTTGTGGGAAGAATTTGGATAATGAATTCTTTTTAAATAATGGTTAGATGATTTTTCAAGTTGTTAATTTTTCTTGAATGATTTTTATTTTAAGTTTTGTCCATTATCTAAAATTGCAAATTATTAGCATAAGGTTATTCATAATACATTTTAAATGTCTATTTAATATCTGCACAATCAACCCCCAAGAGAGATAATCTGTATTTTTGGTCCTGAGATAGAATCACTAACTGTTAAATTTGAGCTCTCTCCCTCATAGCAGGAGTGAGGGAAGACTGAATGGACAGAGGTGTGGGGTGGAGGTTGTGAAGGTTTTCTTTTGATTGCTTCTATTTTCTTGGTGAAATGAAAAGCGAGGTCATGGGCTGAGAGTGAGTAGGTATCAGGGAGTATCGAGGACTGGCAGAGAAGAATGAGTTATGGAAGAGTTGTCTCAGAGAGTAAAAGGAGGAAGTGACCAGGAATATGTTGTATGATTTCCAGGCAGCTTGAACTAGTTGCTGAAGGCCTATGGTCATAAAATCCAAATGACACCAGTCCCTGTGGCTGTGCGTTCCTCCATGTGTAGAATAGGTGGAGAGCTGGATGTAACTCAGTTTGAGATTCTGGCCTGTAAGAGTGAAGAAGTCAGAGTTTGCTGGATTGGACCAATTACTAATAGATAAATAATGCTCATAATCTTTTGTTTTGTTAATACTTGTTGCCTTTAATTTTGTATCATCTAATAAAAAGTTCCTTTATTTTCAATTTTGCTTTATATTTTAATATATTTGGCCATCCTTTAATTTTTAATTATTTTGTGCCATTTGGCTTTAGAAAACATATCTCTTGAAAACAGGACAAAACAGGTGGTGATGCACTCTTTCTTATTCTCGCAAATTGTGTTGTGTGCTTCCTTGCTGTTTTTATTTCCTTTTCATGCTATCTTAAATTCTCATGTCTTCTCCTATTGGTTTGAAAATTATAATTTTAATATTTACCCTCTGGTGGTTTCAAAACATACTTGATACTTTATGTCTTTAACTACATTAAAAATGAAAATAGATAACACAATATTTTCCAAAGGAATGTGAAAATTTACTACTTTTGTTCTTACTATCCCCTTTCTCTCTAAAAGTATTATTTAATTATATCAAATTTTTACTAATATGGAATTTTTGAACCAGGTGTTTACTATTACATTTTTATATTTTAATAGTTACTTTATTCACTAATCAGGGAAATAGAATGTTTTCAATTTATTTCACAATTCATTATTTACTGTCTTTGAAATAATACGTTTCTCCTGACTTTGAATAGTATCCCGGTCACATAATGAAAAACTTCCCAAACTTAGTATGCACACAAGTCACTGGGATTTTGTAAAAAGGCAGATGATGACTCATTAGGTCTGGGTGGGCCTGAGATTACACATTTTTAACAAGCTCCAAGATGGTACAGATGAGCAGATTGTCTCATTTGCCGATCACTTTGTATAGCAGGAAGATAGTGTTTCCTTGAAAACCTTCTCCTAAGAACAGTGCACAGCTAGTATAGTTTCTGAGTTCTTATAGAAACTGAGACTATTCCAAGACTACTGTATCATTACCCTTGTGCAATGATAGTAGTCTGCCTAGCTAATTGTCTTCTGGTGTCACAGCATTTTTTTTCCTCATAGATTTTCTTGTTGTAATTTTTCAGAAAGATTGTTTTTTAGAAGATGGAAATGGATCATATGAGTAAGAACGTGCATTCAGTGAGACACACTATTTTGTGTCATATTTGGTTGACTTTAAATTGTGTAAAGTTTTTGCATTAATATTTTGAAAAATGTTTAGTGTTTAACATATAAAGTACGTCCCACTCGATGAGATGTTTCTAAAGTTCATTTGTTTGTTTTAATCCAACAAACATGGAAAAAGAGTTCTGTGAATAGCATCCTTCCAAACATATGTGATACAGCACTGATTATAATCAGCAAAATTCTTACCCTCAAGGAGCTTAAAAGAAAAAAATATCCTGGAATTAAGCAGTAATAGTGGAGATCAAGAGGTCTGAATGCATTCAAATGCCTTTTAAAATTAAAAATTGCAAGAATAATTTGTAAGTATCTCAGTCTTTGGTCTTTTATCAATTTAGCTTGTCTGTTTATTACTGAAAATTATGATTGACTTTATTAATTTATCTGATCTCTTTATATAATATTGAAAGTACCTGTTATATTTAAATATTGTGTTTATTTTTTTAAAATTAAGTTTGATTTTTATTTAACCAAACTTTTTAAGTATTTAAATGGTAGAATCTTTTGCTTCATGTGTTTGTATTTTCTTCTCTGTTTGGGAAATCATATTGTACATATAATTTTGGGTCATAAACTGTTTGGCTGACTTTAAATTGTGTAAACCGTCTGCATTAATATTTTGAAACATGTAGTGTTTGATGTATAAAGTATCAATTTTTATCCTTTGAATGCCATTACATTGTTTAAGTGTCTTTTTTTCTTTATATATTCATATTTATTATGTGCTCTTTAAACCAGTTTGCCTAAAGTCAGATTAAAAAACAAAAAAAGAAACATTTGTTTTAAGTTCAGGGGTGCATGTGCAGATTTGTTATATAGTTAAAATCATGTCATGGGGTTTGATGTATAGATTATTTTGTCACCCAGATACTAAGCCTAACACCCAATAGTCATTTTTACTGCTTCTCTCCCTCCTCTCACCCTCTGGTAAGCCCCAGTATCTGTTATTTCCCTTTTTGTGTCCTTGTATTCTCATCATTTAGCTTCCATTTATGCGTGAGAAGACATGGAATTTGGTTTTCTGTTCCTGCATTAATTTGCTAAGGATAATGGCCTCCAGCTCCATCCATGTTCTCACAAAGAACATGATCTTGTTCTGTTTAATTCCATACATAGTATTCCATGGTGTATATCCAGATTTTCTTTATCCAATATGCCATTGTCTTTGAAAGTCTCTAAGAACTTGCTTTATGAAACTGGGCTCTCCTGTGTTGGGTGCATATGTATTTTGGATAGTTAGATTTTATTGCTGAATTGCACCCTTTACCATTATAAAATGCCCTTTTTTGTCTTTTTTGATCTTTGTTGGTTTAAAATTTCTTTTGTCTGCAATTAGGATTGTACCCTCTGCTTTTTTATGTTTTCCATTTTTTTGGTAGATTTTTCTCCATCCCTTTATTTTGCAGAAGTTCTCTGCATTTCCTGAATTTGAACATTAGCTTCCCTAACTAGGTTGGGAAGCTATCATGGATGATACCCTAAAATATGTTTTCCAAGTTGCTTCCATTCTCCCCATCTCTTTCAGGGACACCAGTGAATCACAGATTCAGTCTGTTTACATAATCCCGTATTTCTTGTAGGGTTTGTTCATTTTGTTTCATTCTTTTGTCTTTATTCTTGTCTGACTGTCTTATTTCAGAAAGCCAGTCTTCAAGCTCTGAGATTCTTTTCTCAGCTGGGTCTATTCTGCGCTTAATAGTTGAAACTGCATTATGAAATTCTTCAGAGTGTTTTTCTGCTTTATCAGGTCAGCTATATTCTGTTCTATACTGGCTATTTTGTCTGTCAGCTACTGTATCATTTTACTGTGATTCTTAGCTTCCTCCAATTTGGTTTCTCTGTTCCGACTCTGGATGATCTTTGTGCCTATTCATGTTCTGAATTCTATTTCTGTCATTTCAGCCATCTCAACACTGTTGAGAACCCTTGTTGAAGAACTAGTGCAGTCATTTGGAAGAAAGAACATGCTCTGGCCTTTTGAAGTTTCGGAGTTCTTGTGCTTGTACTTTCTTATCTTTGTGGTCTCATGTTCCTTCAATCTTTGAAGTTACTGTCCTTTGGATGGGTATTTTTCCTTTTTATTTTATTTGATGACCTTGGGGGTTTGATTGTGGTATAAGGTGGGTTCAGTTGACTGGCATTGTGAATGGAAGATTTTAGGGGGCCGTGGCTCAGCCAGAACTCCTGAACTGCATGCTCTAACTCTGGGGTATTGTTATTGTCCTGGCTTTTATCTCTGGCCTCTAGAGATTAGAAACCTGCTGCACTGGAGGGGCAGTTGCTCTTGGACTACTGGTCATAACACTTCGAAGGGCAGGGCCAGCCAAAGTACTTCATAGGGTGGTGGCAGTGGAACCTGTCCTTGTTGACATGTGCCAGCAGCAGCAGTGGCAATGAGACAGAGTGCACACTTGTCAGCTGGGCAGGGTGCTAGTGGGTGCTGGGGTGCCAGTTTCCGTGCAGGCATTCACAGCAGCAGTGGTGGTGGTATGACTTGGGTGGATGGGAACCCCCACCGGTGACTGTGTGTTCATGCTGGTGGTGGTATTAGCATGGGGGCAGGGGACTGGTGGACTCAGGACTGTAGGTCTTTGAGTGTTCAGGCTGGTGGTCGTGGCTGCTAAGGGCTGGGGTGGTCTGCCTTTTTCCGCTGTCTAGTTTGTGGCTGGCAGCGGTGTCAGTGCAGGGATGTGGTGCTGGTGGGGACAGGTCCGGCAGGCTCCATGCCCATCAACACTACCACATCACTGGCGGTGCTGCTTGGGGGTGAGGGTTTAGGGTGCACTCACACCTGCAGCAGTGGCACTGCAGGGTACACATGCACACGTGTGCTGCTGTGGAAGGAAAGGTTAGATCTGCCGGTGTACACATGCTCCTGCAGAGCAATATGAGGGGTGGCTGTGGGCAAGTGCCTGCAGGCGAAGCAGCATGGGGGAGGCTGTAGTGCCAGAAAGGGGATGAGTGGGCTGTTGAATGTCCATAGGGGCTGCTCTGCTGGAGCACTCTGCCATCAGGTGGTCCTCTAGCACAGGAGCTATGATGTGGGCCCCCAGGAGGTAACTGGCCTGCACCAAACCCTCTGGGCTCTGCACCTGCTGGAGATATGCCCCAACCACTTCTCTAATCAGCTTTCAAGTGTCTGTGGTGGTTGGGATTTTCCTCCTGCCAGAATTACCGAGGCCCATGGTGAGAGCGAGTTGCTCCTTGCCTGTTCAAGCCACCTCCACTGCAGGAGTCCTGGGAGGCCAGGAATGAGTCCTGGTGCGCAATTGTCCCATTCAGGGTTCCCAGAATCCTTCACCTTCAGCCTGTGTTCTGTGTCTTCCCTCTATCTGTTGTCAATTCCTTCCTTCTGAATATCTGCTAAGAGTGCGCCAGTCTTTCAGATGTCCCGGTCCCTTAGTGTGAGATGTTCTTCCTGGCTACGTCTAGTTGGCCATCTTGCAAGTATTTTCATAGTAGGCAATTACCAGACTTTTAATTATTTCTTTATATCTTTTAGTCAATTGGTTAGGCTTAGGCAAGTTTTCCTAACAATCAGCTGGATGTGCTATACCCATAAGATTAATTCAACCAGTGATCATATATGCATATTGTGAACACATAAACATCACACTCTATTAATTTGTAAATGTTTTTGAAAAGAAACACTTATTAATTATATAATGTGTTATTAGGCAATTATTTATCCAGTTTTTAAATAAACAGACTTTCTATAATCCATATTTTTCAACATTTTAAATTAATGCAGCAATTAATTGCCTGTGTTTCAAATTATAAGTTTTATCTTAATAAATGCTTACAGAATTAACAAGTCTACACTGTTAGAGTGATCCTAGACTTGTTAGTGAATCACTAGGAGAGGATCAAGATATCCAGACACTGAAAAGACAGTGTAGCAAGAATGCATCACATAGGAATGGGAGAGAATCAGAAATGAGAAGGGGAAAATGCCATAGAATCCATAACACTGAGCACTTAGTATGTCCCTAGTAAGACTTACTATGTATGAAGGAAGGTAACTCTCAGGAACTAGCATCGTGGTAAGGAGCATAAGACAGAACAGATGGAGTAAAATTGTAAGCACTTCAGCACGCAGTACCAGAGACAGGAGTTAAACATATTGCACTAATATTCTAAATGCTGTCACAATGGAACGATTTAACTCAGTTCAGTGTTTGAGACATCACTATCACCATAGCTAATTACAAGGGAATCCACATGAAGCAACAGCTACTTAGAACATATTCAAGGGCCAGGACTGCTTTCATCTGTGAATTTTGACTTTAAGTCGCTGCCGGTAAATAATCACTGCCAAATATTTGTTGATTTCTCAAAATTTTGCCATTGGATTTATTTATTGATATGTCTCAGTTCCATGCAGTTGTTAATTATGTTCACAATAAATATATAAATATGCAAAACACTTACCATTTTAATAACGTCACAATGTTATAACGTAGTTTACTTACTGTATATATGCCTCAATATATAATTGAATTAGTTACTCTGTTTGTTTTAAATGTTAATAACAATCTTTCATTAGGTCACTTTCACTCCTCCACATGACTTCCAGAAACAATTTGCTAGGTTACAAAAGTATTTTCCTTTGGATTTTTTACTAATATTTCATTAAGATATATAGGTTGGCTTTGAAACATTGCTGTTTGATCACCTCATTCAAGAAAATGCCCTGTTTCTTCAGATATCCAAGTCACTTTTGTCTCCACTTGCAAACTTTCATAATCTTGTTTTGTAGGTTATGCATCCTTCTCACAGTATATCCTGAAGTATTTTAGATGTTTGTTGCTATAGTGAAGGAGATCTCATATATTCTATCCAGCCAGAAGGGGCTCATCATGAGGGTATTAATTTTTATATATTTATAATATGTGCACTATTTTTATTGGACTTTTCTAATAATATTTGGCATTGATTGGAGCCTTTATTGACTCCTTGTTCCATACCATGGATATGTCTGTGTTGATATAGAATTGAGTCTCAGCAGACTAGAAGACTCTGAAATATCTGTCAGAAACTAAAATCTTGTGGGAATGCCTGAAGTGAATTTCACCTTTAGAAGGGCAAGAAAGTGAGAAACTAGTTAATTTTGGACTCTATAATGGATACTATTAGATTTTACTCTTGAAACATCTGGGTGGCAGAGGTCAATTAAGCATGGTTATTGAGGAACTGGAAAGTTTTTGTTGTAGTCCTTTGCTGTACCATGTATTTACAGAAAGTATTATGTTTAAACTTTTGCGAATATAATTTTATGTTTTTCCCTAATTTATATTGCTGCCAAATGGGAGAGCACAGGTCTAAATTATTGTACCTGCCACACCTACATGAGGTGGAAAATACCATTAAATTATCTCTGTGCAGAAAGGAAGGATTCGTGGTGCTTTCATCTGCGGACCTCCAGTGGTAGGAGGACAATCCAGACCTAATTTAGAGCACGGTAGAAAACATACCTTTTCATTTTATATCTTTAAAAATCTATGGAGGGGAAGTAACTGATTCACACAATTTAGACATTGGTTTATCCTGTGTACTTGGGCTGCTCAAACAGGACATATAATTCCTAATTCCAAGGGAGGATAATAAGGTCTTCTTTTCTTGTAACCCAAAGAGGTTGAACATTCATATATATTTTTTTCAAAGTCAAAAAAATTACCTATCTGGGAAAACCCAAACAAGCTGTGAGATTGCTATTAGATAAATGATTATCTTAAGCATAGATATATACATGGAAGCACATGCAGTTGCATTAGCCAGCTCTTGTTTGGTATATATTAATTCTACTTCTCTTATTAGCGTAATAGTGGGACTTCAAGTAGGTAGTCCTTGATTATGCTCTATATTCATTACGATCTAGGACAAAGGATAAATTTAGCCCTCAGATACATTGGTTTTTGCCTTCATGTTTCATTTTTTAACATTTACATTGACATTAAAATATATTGTTTATGTGTCTAAGTTTATACCACCATTTAAATATTAGTAATCAACATTTTTAGCTTTTCTTAGAAACAGAAAGGCTGCTCTGCCCATGACTGGAATTCACATCCACAGGGGCCCCCTTTAGATGAGCATGTGCCCCTGGCATTTGCCGTGAATTGTCAAACAATGTTTTGGTCACATTTATATCTTCCTCCTCCACTAATTTTAGCTTCATGTCTGGTTCCTGAAGGCAGGTGGAACTCTCATTTGCATTTCTCTAATTCATTTTTATAGACTATTGCTGTATTTCATCAGAGGTAACATAAAAATTAAATAGAGTCCTTCCCTGTCGGTTCTACAGCTACCTGAGAAAGTTTTGTCTTTAATGTAAAACAAATCCTTTTCTATCTTCTGTTTTCCTTTCCTCTTAGCAAAGATCTAAGTAATAAGGAAGTTTCAGGAGTCATGGATATGTTAATTTCTTCTTTATATATGTATGTTTCCTACACATTATCAGGAAGGGAACAGTTAGATACGTCTCTTGTCAAAGAATAAACATTATCATTTCTGGGTTAAATTTGATTCAGAAAGATTATGGTTGTAAGTATTTGTATAGTATTATGCAATATATAAAAGATGATCAATTATAGTACATCTTTCTTATTTTTGGAAATAACTTGAACTATGTACTATGCTGTCAAGCTCAAAGGGTACCAGAAGAGTCAAGCAGACAGGTGAATATGTCTAGGCATATGTTTTGGGTGGACAGGGATGCACATCCAGCCAGCTTCTCTGATGCTGATTCCTGGTTTTCTCCACAACACCATGACTTCATGTTTCTGTCACCACCATGGAGTGCTTCTCTAGTCCTTGAAAGGAAATGTAAAAATTGATATTTTCACTGTCTCCCCAGGTTTATGGTTTAACCACTATGCAGCTTAGGGAGAGTTGAGGGAGCTAGATCCTGTATAGAGGAGAAAAAGGTTAAATATCTTTAAAGCAGGTGACTGGCTCCAAGGTTCTTAGGTTACCATAAATGAGAAAATGAGTTCTTAAGCAAAGAGAAAGAGCTTGCTTTGGAAGAAATCATTTCTTAAGCAGCCTTGATGTGCAGAAGGGACTTAATAGCTATTTTGTACCAATTACTATGTATTCACAACCTTTCATTTGTGATCTTGTTGCATAATTTATAAAGTGTCATGTCATCATCAGAAAGCCATATGAGGTAGAAAACAATACTAAGTATTTATAGATGAGAAAACTGAAGTTTTGTGTGGTTAACATACTCATAGTTAATACTCTGAGTAAGTGGCTGAGTGAGGGTTTTAGCCCAGGACTCTCGAGGTTGAGTCTATTATAGCTGTTAGGGTTGCTAGAACGCAGCTATTTTCTTGCAACTGTTCTATTTCCCAAGTTTCTTCTTTATTATTCCATTGCACTCTGATCTACCTCCACGAGACTTCTCTGATTAAAGACACCTACACTGCAAGATCAGAATCTGTCAGGCAGCCACAGATTAATTTTCTTACTGCTAGAGCAGAAAAACACATTTTCTATTTCCCTTATGGATTTTTCAGTGCAGCTGTGCAGGTAATAAATTATTGGCACATTCAGATTATGGGTGATGCACAAAATCTAGGTGTGTTGTATATGATCTTCCAAAAATGCAAATTAAAACTGTATTTGCTTCATCCTTCAGCTCTGGTGTTTCATCACCCAATGTCACTACAACACTCTGACAGAAACTGCAGGAATAGGCAGAATAGAAAATGTTAGATTTGGAAATTCTGGTAAACTTTATTTAATATGCACCCTATGCAGAGAGACATGGGTAAGATATGCCTATGTTTGGAGTAATATCTTTATAAAATTAGGAGGACAAAATGAGGCTAAAGGCGTGACATATCTTACTGTCCACAGCCAGTCTGTAGCTCAGAGTTCTCTGGCACTGGGGTTAAAGGAAAGACCATAACCAGCTATTTAAGAGACAATATTTACAAGAAGGTGTCCAGTGGAATGTCAGTGCCCATGGAGGTAGAATCTTTCCCTCTCTTCGTGTTTCTGTGTTTGTTCTTAGTTTAGGATTTTTATCAAACATTTCTACATTCCTGGGAAGTTCTGGTGGACTTTCGCCACCATTTTTACCTTCTCAGGAAAGTGTTTAGAAGGAAGGGTCTGTCATTTCTTCTAGCCCCTCACTTTTCCTCCACAAGGGAGAAGGGGTGGTTATACATTGGAGGGGGCTGGAATAAAAGTCCCTTCATATGTGTGATCTCCTCTCCCACTTACTTTCTCTCCAATATGCCTGACTACAGGAAGCATGCCTCTGGAGAACATTTCTCTTGTTTCCTCTAGTCTTTTGGATAAAAACTAAGTCAGTCATGGTCCTCAGGGAAGCTGGTTGGATTACTATCTGCTGCTCATATCCTGGTAGCGTCTCGCTGGTAGCCTTAAATACTGGTCCCATGACCCACTTTAGGGAAGAAAAAGGAAGCATTTGCTTTGGCCTCATACTAAATCTCATTTTCCAGATCATAATTATCATTGACAGCACTGACATTTTTATTCCTGCCTGACTGTGGTTTCTGTCTTTGATTCTGAACATAAAGAAAGACAAAGTATTTCAAGTGCAGTGACCCATTGTCTTGCTGACATTAGATTAGAAAGAGCAGAACGCAGCAGAAGGAGGGCAAGCCTTGCAAGAGGTCACCATAGTCTAGAAACTTGGTTTGCCAGGGAAACTAAAGCTTATCAGGACCTTGGAAATGGCATTCAACAAACAAATCATAAGGCACTACAGCTTAGCAGTGTGAATATATCATCAGGCAGTGAGAGGAAAAATGTTCAAGTATCCCACTCTCTGGGACCCACGTTCATCTCTTGTAGGGATACCTAAATGGCATTCCTACTGGAAACAAAGATGGCCTTGAAGGGAAAAGACAGTGCACTGGATGATCCTGTTGGCCCACATTAGTAAAGTTGGCAATCTACCATAGACTCACCATTGGGATAAATTATCTCCACGTGACAGTGCTGGAGACAAACTGAAAAGATCTTGGTGGTGTGGTAGGGGGAGGCCTTTATCTAAAGTCCGCACCAGTGACTTTTCTCCTACTACTTTATTATCTCTCTAGACACAGGGGCTAAGGGTATGGGCTCTAGAGAAAGACAAGGTCTGTGTTTGAATCCTGGATGTGTTATTTACTAGCTGTGTGAGCCTTGGACACAAACCCCATGAGCCTGTTTGCTCGTCTGAAAAATGGAGATGACAATTACACCTACCTAATTGTGAAAGTCAAATCAGTGCTATGCATGTAAAGTACAGTGTCTGGCTTGTAATAAATAAGCAGTAATTATAAACTACTGGGCCTCAAGTGAAAGAGTCTTTGGCAGTAGCCCTAGTAAGAGCTTTAGTGTAGATATTGTTTGAACAAAGATTCTGCGAGGCAAATGTGTGAAACAAACTAAATCTTCCTTCGCAAGACAGGAATAATAGTTCTCAGAAATGAGAGGCAAACTTTCTGTCTTTAAATAGAAATGATGACTGCTTTGTAACTGATGGGCTCTATGAGTGTGTCAAGAGCACACGCTTTGTGGTTAGATAGACAAAAATACATATTCCAGATCTCCGGCTTAGTAACCCAAAGCTTTGCTTTTTTAGGATTAGGGAAAATAAGCATAACTATTTCAGAAGATTCCTTTGGATAGTAAATATAAGGTGCTTAGCTCAATTGCCCAATAAATAGTTGGTCCTTACTGACAAGTCAATACCGTGCCTGCAGCAGCTATCACAGGTGGCATAGCCATAGCCTAGTAAATCCCAGGTTTATCTCTCAGTCATCTTTCTGTCCTTCCATCTTCCCATTCTCTCATCCTTCATTTCTTCACTCATTTCATCCTTCCATCCTTCCTTCCTCCAATCTCCCCAGTCTACCATCCTTTCATTCTTCTATCGGTTCATCCATTTATCCTTCAATCCTCCCTTCTTCACATTCCCTTTCCATATATCTTCCCCTCCATCTTCCATCCTTCCAACCTTCCATCTGTTTATTCATTCGTGCTTCCATCCTTCTACTCTTGCATGCCGACCTCCTCAGGATTTTTGACTAGATTCACACAGAGGCTTCACACTAAGGTTCTGGAGGCACACATGTCTTCAAGGTGACTTGGGGGACACTGGAAAGGCTGACTATCTATAAAGAGTAAGGAAGGAACACTAGCCATGACAGCTCATCTTAAATCAGAGAAGTTTCTGATTTCAAGAAGGAAAGAATTACTTGAAACCTTAGGATTGCATTATCCCCAAGCGTCCTTGGAAATTTGTTCAGTCTGTGCATGCTGGGATAGTGCAATGGTCACTGTGTGGACTGACGTGCTGTTGTCCTTGCCATCCCTGTTGTAAATATTTAATTAATCTATTTAGGATCTGGGATCTTATTCAGGAGGCTGAAATGAATTCTTCTAGACCTAATAAAGTTCTTAAGCAAAATTGTCTACTTGCTATTTGGAATAATTCAAGCTACAACAAAACAATTAGCAGCATGAAATAAAATGGTTATTTACTCCATTGAAAGGGTTGGTTAACTCAATGTCAAGTCTGTTGTGCTCTGTGTGTAGCTGTAATTTCCCGTGGTAAACTTATGTGTTTACTTATAGGGTCACCAATCATGAGAATGCCAGTTAATTGCAAAATCTTGAAGTATGTATTAAACTTACATGCTATTTCTAATTGAGCTTTAATTTATTTAACATGATATGATTGTAGTTACTTTTATCAGCCACCATATTATTATTACTTCTGTTTTTTATTGTTTTCAAAATACTTTCTATTATACAAGTGTCCCTGGCTCTCAGAATGATGTTTTGCAGAAAAATCTCTGTCAGAAGAGAAAACTGAAACTCAGGGACTTACGTAAGGTTTTGTGGCCAACACATGGCAAAGCCCAGGCTGGAACCTGGTAGTTAAAAGGGTTGAGTATTAGCCACACACACAGGGAACAGAGAGCAAGTGGCCTGAGGAAAGGAGACACTCAGGACATCCACTGAAGGTCAACATAGAGCTAAGCTTTGCTATGGCTCCAGATATGTCACCTTCAAGACACCCCAGCTAGTCTCTATGTCTCAGAGCACTAATCTACTATGATGGTTCATTTAAGATGTCAGTTTGATGGGGCCACGGGATCCCAGATATTTGGAAATATTCTTTCTGAGTGCTTCTGTTAGGGTGTTTCTGGATGAGATTAATATTTGAATCAGTAGACTGAGTAAAGCAGATAGCCTTCCCTAATGTAGATAGGTTTCATTCTGTCCATTGAAGGTCTGACTAGAATAAAACACTAAGAGAGAATTCCCTCTGTCCACCTGACTGTCTTCAAGCTAGGTCACTGGTCTCCTGCCTGCAGACTTGGACTGGATGGAACTCCATCAGCTCTCTTGGTCCTCAGATCTTTGGACTCAGATGGAAACTATACCACTGGTTCTCCTGGGTCTCCAGTTTGCTGGATGTTGGACTACAGATGTTGGACTTCTCTACCTCTATAACTATACCAGCTGATTTCTTATAGTAAATCAACTTCTCTGTCTGTTTCTACATGTCTCTCTCTCTCTCTTTCCTTCTCTCTTTCTCTACACACACCCACCCACACCCACCCACACCCACACACACACACAAACACACACACATGTCCTTTGGTATCTGCAGGGCGTTGATTCCAAAACCCCCATGGATATTAAAATCCACACATGCTCAAGTCCGTTATATAACATGGTGCGGTATTTGCATATAACCGGTGCATATCCTCCCATATGCTTTAAATCATTTCTAGATTACGTGTAATACCTAATACAATGCAAATGCTATATAAATAGTTGTTATACTATATTTTTAATAAATAATGACAAGACAAAAATCTATACATGTCCAGTGCAGACACAACTATCTGTTTTTTTTTCCTTCCAAATATTTTCTATTTGCAGTTGGCAGAATCCACAGATGCAGAGCTCACAGATACAGAGGATTCACAGATACATATACCCTTGGTTCTGTTTCTCTGGAGAACCCAGACTAACACATTTACTATGTACTAACCCAGACTAACACATTTACTATGGTACTTTCTACTATAATCCTTTTATAGCTTCAACACAATGGTTGTTTGGCCTTAAAGCATATACTTTATAACAGTAACAATTAATATTTGCATGGATTTTTAATCTATTATGTGTATTTTCACATCGAATCCTTTTAAAAGCCTGCATAACAAGGCATTTATTATCATCTCAACTTACTGATGAGGAACTCCAGGCTAAAAGAAATGAAGTAAGGGCTGGGTGTGGTGGCTCATGCCTGTAATCCTGGCACTTTGGGAGGCAGAAACTGGTGGATCACTTGAGGTCAGTTGTTCAAGACCAGCATGGCCAACATTGTAAAACCGTGTCTCTACTACAAATACAAAAATTAGCCTGGCATGGTGGCATGTGCCTGTAGTCCCAGTTATTCTACTCAGGAGGCTGAGGAAGGAGAATTTCTTGAACCTGGAAGGCAGAGGTTGCAGTTAGCCGAGATTGCACCATTGCACTCAAGCCTGGGTGACAGAGCCAGCCTCCGTCTCAAATAAAAAATAAGAAATAAAAATAAATTTAAAAAAAAAGAAAGAAAGGAAAGAAATGAAATGGGGTAAGGTGCCATAGGTCACATCTAGATAAGGTGGCAGGTGGCATGTGGCTGAGCAGGGCAGAGGCCTGTGCTTACCCACTCTGGAGCTGCCTCTTTAGAGCAGGGCCCTCTGCATTTGACTGTGAAGGCAAATGTGCTCAGCAAGATGGCATTGAAGCTTAGGCCCTCGATCTTTTCTCTATCAAATTCTGTGATGTTTCTGGTTTTAAAAGACCATTCCAAATTTAATAATTTGAAATGTGCTATTAAAGACCAGTCTTTTCAGTTGCATTGCTTTAGAATGGACTGCATTTTAAAATGTGCCTTTTTATTCAACTGCTTTCTACTTATTGCTCACCATTTATTCATGATATGTTGGCAAAGGACTGAATCTTAGTAATTTATGTTTTCAGACAGAGGCTGGAGATTGCCTTTAACAAATTAAACATTATACTAATGCATGCAGGCAGCCACTGTTTGAATGAATTGTGAGAACAAGAGCACCTATTTATTATTATTTTCTTTCTAGATTCCTGTATCAGAGTTTAAATTGTTTCAGAGCAAGAAATCACGAAGTACATTACTTATGTATCCTTTTTCCTTTTTGTTTACATGCACGAA
Organism: Pongo pygmaeus; assembly: GCF_028885625.2. Classification (NCBI taxonomy): domain Eukaryota; kingdom Metazoa; phylum Chordata; class Mammalia; order Primates; family Hominidae; genus Pongo; species Pongo pygmaeus. Next base: position 37,869,176 of record NC_072379.2, on the reverse strand, counting down.
ATTTAGATGGGGACACACACACACACACACACACACACACACACACACACCCTTCAGGGAACTATGCTAAAATAAGGCTCAGAAACCAAGAGAAAATTACTTTGCTGCTGCAGCCTCCTGCCTGCTCTCCCTCTCTCCCCCACAGAGAGAAACACTATCATACATTTTATCTTAATTATCCTCATTTTCTTTGCTCTCTTTCCCCCACAGGAAATATACGCCTCTCTAAGCAGTCTATTGTTTGGTTTTAGGAGGTTTGGGGTTTTATCTAAAGGAACCATACAGTGTGCATTATTTTGTAACTTCATTTTTTATCCAACCTGTTTTGAAGATTCTTTTCCACATGTGTCATATACACAATTTGCCCTAGAAATGAACATTTTAAAAATTGATTAGTAAGGGAATCATCCACTTCCAACTAAATGGGCAATCAATATTGCTTGGAAAATTACCTAAGGAGATAAAAGCTCCAATTATCCTAGTTGAACAAAAGTGTTTGACAGAGCACTGAGGTTATGGGCAATCTTGGCATCAACCTTCACTTTTGTGAGTTGAAATCCTCTGTGTAATGGCTTCAGCCTTTTGAAGTCCCACTCCACCTGTCTATGCTGTACATGACTGTTATTCCTCTCCACACTACCTAAATGAAAGGTAGACACTTGTGCCAGACAAACAGAATCAATAAGATGTGTATGTGTACACACACACACACACACACACACACACACAGTCAGGATTATAGAGAAATTTATTATAAAGAATTGGCTTCAGTGATTACCGAGGCTGGCAAGTCCAAATCTGCAGTGTGGCTGGCAGGCTGGAGACCCAGGGGAGCTGCTTGTGCAGATGAAGTCCCAAGGCCATCTGCTGAAGATTCCCTCTGGTTCAAGGGATCAGTCTTTTGTTCTACTCATGCCTTCAACTGATTGGAGGAGACCCACTCACATTACGGAGGGCAACCTACTTACTCAATGTCTACCAATTTAAATGTGAATTTTATCCCAAACACCCTCCAAATTGATGCATAAAATTAACCATCACAATGCTGAAGACCAGAAATTCAGAGTTTTGAAATGTCTGCCTGAAATTATTTCTGCTCTATAAATGCAGATCACATTTGTGACAGCTTCTCTGATGAGTCTTCTATGTCTTTATGTTCTCTTACTGATATTTTGTGAACTATCTTAATGCCTGATGTGTACCACATTGTTACTGTTATTACTTTATCCTTTTCTTCAGGTAGATTAATTTCAGGTCAGGTAATGAGTCTCATTCACTTTCGCATCTCTGGGACCTCATACTGTGCATAGCACAGAACAAGTATGCAGTAAGTACTTGCTGAATGCAAACCAACACAATCTTGATAAATCACACTCATTTCAATATTAAGGTATAATAATATTAAATAGAAGTAAGACTCTTTAATAGAACATTGTGAAAGAAAAGGCTATTTTCTTTGCTTTTGCTTTCTGGTATTAAGATCTTGACTCTAAGTGTCTGGAATGATCCAGCCATTCAGAATATATCTGTGAATAATAGCACTAGACTGGAAGTTTCTCTAAAGTACATCTTTAAAAAAGGGTAAAAGGATTTTCACTCTTGAGTGAAATCAAATAGAACTCTATGTGCTTTGCTTACCAGTTAACTTAGGTAGAGCTCCAGACCACTACACATGCTCCACCGTGACATTCTTCTTCTAGCCCCGACTTCTTATGGGATTAGTAATAACCACAGTGACAAAAAGATGAAACTTATCTTCACGTGGTCCTTTTTTTTTTTTCTGGAATCTGCTCATCCACCCTCAACTAGAACTTAATTCATGGTTCTGGGATGTCCACTTCTGGTTAACAATTCTTACAACCAATTGTAGAAAGTTTGCAGAGTGTGCTTGACCATTATAAGCAGCATACAATTGGTAGTTGTTATTTCTGGAGGCTAAATAGTCCCCTCCACTGTAGCTTCTGCCACTCCAATCATCTTCCACAGAAGTCATTCTGAGCACGTCAGGGCCTCTACCAGTTCACTCTGGAAGTGGATTTGGTCTCATTACTCTGTCTAACTTTAGCACTCTATGTTTGCAGCAGTCTCTGATTCATATACATCTTTCTGCATTAGCCATGAATAGCACAGGAGCATTTGAAAACATGCTGGGTGTGGAGAACCAACTCTTCAATGTGTGAACCTGCACAGCTCTTTGTGTGATTTAATTTAATCTTGTGAGATAGGGTAACTTATCCACATTGTGCAGATGAGGAAAATAATCTAAGAATGGCTCACATCATAAAATTCATAAATGGTTCTGCCAAAATTAAAACCCAGATCCGTGTCTAGAGGACATGCTTTCCCCTTTTCAACTCTCCTCCAGATATATGAGCACCAGAAGCTCTGGTGTGTCTGCTCCTTATCTGGACCCTGAAGGCAGGTGAGGAAGACAGTGATTAACAGACTACTTAGAATTGTTTTCCTAATGCTTGACGTTCCTTGTGATTCTGACCTCCACCACTGTCTTTACTAAACACACAGTGAACCACCTTTAGCCATGGATAAGGACCCAGTGCTAAGGGCTGAACTGGGAAGACCTCTGTCATAGTGCCTCCCGTATACCCCAGAAATCATAACTCCATGCAATGACTCCCAATGGGAAACCTCTAAACACTCAGCTTGAATGCAGGCCAGGCCAGAAGTTCTGGGGACTACCCAGCTCCACACTTCAGAAGCAGCCCTCAGCCAAAGGGCTGACCGCATATCTCTTGTTAGATTGCTCTGGTTCCAATCAAGTCACAAAAGCACACTGTGGAACAATGGAAGTTCACTCATTCAAATCTGACCAAAGAGAAATTGCAAGAGATAAGGACACTCTATAATATACTGGGAAAGCAGAAGAGTAAGGAGGATGAACAAATTTGGAGATAGCCCCTTCCCCAAAGCAGGGATTCTAGCCTCACTAGAGAAGGTACAGTTGCAGCCCAGTGATAAGCAAACCTCTCAAGTTTCCTCAGCCAGAGTTGATCCACAGTCAGTGAGCAAGCAGGAAGCAACATCCTAGGGCACAGGCCAGGTATATGGTGGTGTGCAGAGGGCATGGGGCGCCCTGGTGGGCAGGAGGCCTGAGGTTCTGTGTTCATGTTGAGGGAGCCACAGGAAGGTGATCAGCTGGCTGGGCTGGAGCTATAAGGTCACGGGCGGACCATGCATTCTGCACATGTGGCCAGAGCAGAACCCCACCAATGTCCTCACACCTATGCTTCTGAGTGGCCATGCGGCACTGCCAACAAGAAGGGAGCTCCCTGATCCTGCAGTGTCCCTTGCAGAACCCTCTACTGAGAAATCTCAGGATCTGTCATGCTCAATATAAAGGAGGAAGGCATACAGGAATTTCATCTGTTATTGCAATGTGAGTATTGAAGGGTGAATTTTGACTTGAGAGGATGACCCATGGGTTAGAGTGACTCTGAGGTATACTTTGCAATGCCTCTCAGAGTCTCCCAGTTGTTCTGAGCATGTCAGGGCCTCTACCAGTTCACTCTGGAAGTGGATTTGGTCTCATTACTCTGTCTAACTTTAGCACTCTATGTTTGCAGCAGTCTCTGATTCATATACATCTTTCTGTATATGAAACCCAGTTGTCCATAGATCAAATTTACATCTTTCGTGGGCTTCCTTCTATTTATTTTTCACCTCCACATTTCCTGACATTTGTTTCCTGGGACAGCTTCTATGCACATTCTTATCTCTTCATGTGGTTCTGGAAAAACACAACCTTAGCAGAAAAATCAAGCAGAGAGTTCAAGAATGAGTGATATATCATGAGTTTTTACTATGATGAGTATATGAGGTCATCCTGAACAAGTATGAAGCAAGTAGAAGACACACATTGGGATGAAAAAAATGGGATTCACATAATAATTGTAAAACACTGAAAAATTATATGAGCTTTGAGTAGGCCACTTGCAATATGCAGAAAGCAACTCAAAGGGCTGCTGAGAGGATTAAATGAAATTATGAATGAAGAGATGTTAGAATGCTCACAAGAAAACCTTTACCTTCAATCAAACTTTCATTGGACCAAGCCAATGTGCATGGTTTCAACCATAAAGAAAAAGAATGATATTATTAATGTTTGGGACTAAAATGGACAAAATGTCTTGGCAATCAAAAGTTTAGAGTCAGTACATTTGGAGGAAAGTTAAAGAAAGCTAACTCAAACTTGAGAGGGAGAGAGAGATAGAGAAAGAGAGATCACAAACTTGTTGACCCACAATACTGTAAAGTCCAGCAGTAATGGCTTCAGGTACACATGGATCAAGATGCTTCAGAAGGCCTTCACTCTAAATTTTGGCTTACTTTTCAAATGGCTTCATTTTAAATTCAGGTTCTTCCTTCATGAGAGCCCAACATCTCCAGGTGGATATTTGATATATTTTCTTCATATTTAGTTTTAAGAAATTTGATTATTATGTGAATTTCTTTGGGTTCATTTTGTTTGAGAATGACTCAATTTTTGAATTTGTAGGTTTATGTCTTTTGCCAAATTTTGGGGTTTCAACTATTATTCCTTTGATTTATTTTCAACACAGTACTAATTATCCTTTTCTTCTAAAACTTTGATGGCATGATTGTTAGACCTTTATGTTATTGCCTGGCAGATCCCTGAGACTCTGCTAATTTATTTTTCATCTCTTTTGTTTAGATTAGATTATTTCTGTTGATCTGCTGTCTCTTATGCTCTCCTCTGTCTTCTCTAATCACCTAGTTAGCCAATTCATTGATTTATTGCATTCTCTTACTGTATTTTTTTAGTTTTAACATTTTCAGTTATCTCTTGTATTTACTATGACTTTTTATGTTTTGATTTGTTTTAAGAGTGTTCAGGATTACTTGTTGGAGCATTTGTGTGAAAGGTGCTTTCAAGTTCTTATCAGATAATTGTCACATTAGTGTCATCCTGATGTGAGCATGTGTCTTACTGAAGTTGACATTTAACACATTCTTGATATGCTGTGCAATTTAGGATTTTTTTTGGGGAGGACATTACATTATGTTACAAAACTAGTTTCTGTTAAAATAGTTTGTTTTATCAAGCACTCAATCCATATAGGCTGAGGACATTTTGTAGTCTATGGCTTAAATGAGAAATTAGTTTTCAAAGCCTTGCAGTGTTATTCTGCTGTTCCTATTGATATGCAGCCCAGTGACAATCTGAAACCTGGACTATTCCATGCTGCAGCTCAGTGTCTTAAGCTTTCAGTGTGAGAAATATAGAGTGTTCAGGAAGGACTTCAGATACACACTTAAACAACCACTTTCTCTGGCTTTCTCTTCTTTTCTCCTTTTACTCTTTACTTGGCAGAGAAAGTGGCACTCTGCTGGATTTTGTCTAATGTAGGCCAGGGATAATAGTAAGTATTTGGCCCAATGTGTCTCTGGCTACAGTATAAGTGGAGAAGGTAGGTCACCCCTCTGCTTATCTTTGCTAAATGCAAGGTGAGGGTAGTTGAGGGGTCTCTGATTGTTCTTAGATACTGAGTCAGTGGGGAGAAACAGCACTTCTTGCATGGCATTCAACTGGTATATAGTAGGTATAATCTACAGGGTTCCATCCTGTAGGTCCACAATCTACTAGATCCTCTGGCAAAAACGAAGGTTTTGTGGGGAGTTTTTGTTTTGTGTATTTTTTGGAAGTTCTGAGTTGTAAATTCTTCTAGCATCCAGGTTGGGATATACATATAGCAAATGGGCACAAAACAACCACACAAACAAGCAAGCAAAAAACACATGAATAAACAAACAAAAAAAATCCATGGGGAATTACTGCATTTGCTCCTGGAATCCTGAGGTCTTACTTCCTTTCTTTGTATTTCAGCATTTTCCCATAGTTGCTACATTGATTTTGTCCAGAGTTTCTAGTTGTAATTAGTGGGAGATGTAGGATAGAGTGTGCTTGTTGCAACTTAGCCAAATCTAGAAATACCTAGTTTTACATTATATTTCAACGACAGAAATAGAAATTATGTATGTGTCAGGTATACTTGTATCCAACCAAACTATCATTGGATAGATAGTTCCAGTTGTCTTGGTTTTAGAATGGTCTGGAACCAATTCAGTTTCACAATTAAACTGTAGATGAATTCTTCCACCTGAATGATGGTTGTGATAGATTAACCAGAAAAAACTTTAGAGATACCTGTTAGTTCACAAGCTACACTTTCCAGACCTGTCATCTATTTCTGCTGCTTTGTTTTGACTCAGAGATGGAGGAATAGATCCATTGCCGTAATATAAAATGTACTCCAATTTTGATTTTCTCTCCTTGTGGTTAAAGGGACCATAGTCAGTACCTCTGCCAATAATTATCACCCTCAAGCTGCCTGAATTTACAGAACTACAGAATATTAGAGATGAATGCGATCTTTACAATCAACTTTATATTTACTTCAACCTAATGTTTCTCTCTGGAACTGTATTTTCCAACACTGTAGATACATTTCAATTACCTAATAGCTACATGGGGCCAGTGGGTGTTTTATTGAACAATATTTTCATCCACATGGAAACTCTACTGGAAAGCTATGATCTAGAACCTTCTTTACTGAGTTGCCAAGCAGTAGCTGTCTTACCTGTAATTGAATACATCTCTTTCAAACTTTAATACTTCTATTTCAGTAGTATAAATTTTAACTAGATATAGCAGTCGCTGCTCAGAGTAAATGTATTTGGAAGATCAAAGGCTCTCAAGTCAGAATGACCTGGGTTCAAATTATGTTTAGGGATAGAAAAATATGGGATATGTCAGTTTACTCTATTTTAATGAATCTCAAATTTATTATCTGTAAAATAGAGAGAACAAAGCTTCACACATAAAGTTACTGTAAGAATTAAATAAAATAAGTGTGTAAAGACAATTAGGAAAGTTACATAACTGATTGCTTCTTTCCTATTCTTAATCACACTGAGTTCCTTAAAACAAAAAGAAAATCCTAAGGTGTATGATTTTTTTGTGTGTGTGCCAGAATGCTGTATTTAGACATCATTGTTGCAGAAGTATTATCTCCCTCATTCTTTAATTATACCATTGCTATTTTTGGACCCAGGTGTAGGATTTTATATTCATTCATGCTGAATTCTGTTCTACTCCACTAAGCCTATTACTTAAGCCTTTGAAGGACTTTCCAATCCACATATGAGCAGGGATTTGCTCTCTTCTTAAGCCTCACATAATAAACACTTAGATGATAGTTTTCTATTGCTGTATCCAAAAGGTTTATGCACATGCTGAACAAAAGATATAGTTGGGCCCTGGGTGTCTTTTAACTAAATCCTGTTGACCCCAGCTCAAAGTGTGCTCTCATTACTTTGTATTCTCCTGTTTACACAAGTAGCAATCCAAATCCAAGCAATATGAAGTCTTCACAGAGATATCTCTTTCTAATAATAGGCAAGGGTTGTGTGCCAGTAGATTTAGTGCTAGTTTTTACTTGTTATACAGAATAATGGCCCCATTAAAAATGTCCATGTCCTAATCTCTGAAACCTATGAATACGTTCACTTACAAAGTAAAAGGAACTTTGCAGATAGTTATTTTAAGGACACTGAGATGGGGAAATTATCCTGGGATATCTGGGTGGGCAAAGGGTCTTTATAAATAAAAGAGGATAGCAGAGAGTCAGAGAGAAATTCTAAGATGCTGTGCTGCTTTCTTTGAAGATGGAAGAAGGCGCCATGAGCTAAGGAATGCAGGTAGCCTCTAGAAGTGGGAAAAGACAGGATATGGATTATCTCCCAGAGTTTCCACAGGGAACACAGCCCTACGGCAACTTCGTTTTAGTCCTGTGAAATAGAGAGTAAATTTGTATTGTGTTAAGCCATGGAGTTTTTGATAATTTGTTATAGCAGCAAAAGGAAACAAATACCTTATATTCAGAAAATTTTCATTTCACCATGATCTGATCTGTTGCGACAGATTCCTCCACTGTTGTTGCTAGTGCTAGCTGCCATCTGCAGACTGTATTATGCAACAGTTCTCTGGCAGAGACTTTAAACAGATTATGTCATTTAATTTTCAAAGAAATCTATAAGCCAAAGTCATTTTTCTAAGTTTATTTTTTTATTTTTTATTTTTTTTTGAGATGGTGTCTTGCTCTGCTGCCCAGGCTGGAGTGCAGTGGCACAATCTTGGGTCATTGCAACCTCCATCTCCCGGGTTCAGGTGATTCTCCTGCCTCAGCCTCCCGAGTAGCTGGGATTAAAGGTGTGTGCCAGCACACCTGGCTAATTTTTTTTTTGTATTTTTAGTAGAGACAGGATTTCACCATGTTGGTCAGGCTGGTCTTGAACTCCTGAGCTCAAACGATCCACCCACCTTGGCCTCCCAAAGTGCTGAGATTACAGGCATGAGGCACCGTGCCCGGCCTCTAAGTTTAAATAAAAGAAACCTAAGGTTCAGAGAGCGTCAGGAATATATCTAGTGCTTCAGAAGCAGGAGTCCTGGCAACTTCTCCCTGGCTCTCTGTGTCTCAGAGTTTAAAGAGGGGTACTGGAAAGAACCTTGAACATTTGCTTTTCCTGCATTTTATTTTTTTAACCTAAGATTCTAATTTTGTTATCTCATTATAAAGTAGTGACAATATAACTGCCCTATTTATGTCACAAAGGGATGCTATGATGTGCAATTGGGGAGAAGTATGTAGAAATGTTTAATTTTATAAAACACTTTACATATGTATTTTATTTTCATTGCAATTTAAGGAATTATTAGTATTATTTTAATCCTATATTTTCACAGAATTTCCAAGAGTCTAAGCTTCACAAATGTTACATAGCAATGACAAAAAGAGCAGTATTTGTGTATCCCAATTATGCATATTGGGAAATTAGTATCATTTTGGAATTAATGAAATACTAGATTGCCCAATTAAGGTGAGGGTTAAATTCATCTAACGAGCATTGTCTGTGCATTCATGAATGCACGATTTCGCTGGAATAGTTACAGTTATTAAACAGAAAATTTATAGCTGTCTCTGAGATGTTTTTGTTAAAATCAGTATGAGAGAGTCCACCTAATTGCAGCTATTATCCCTTTCTCAACTTCAAATTGCAGAACACCACATGGCTGCAATCACCTTATAAACGGTGGTGCTTGGGGCATTGATTGTACATCTCAGCAGAATTTGTTTTCTGGTTTTTTTTTTTTTCTTTTCCTTTTTAATAGATAGAAAGAAAGCACAAACTTTTTGACCTGATGACTGAAGTCCTTAAGCAACTGACAATTTTCTCCTAGGAGAAAATTGAAAGGTATTCCCTTTGTATTTTTAGCTCCGTTTGAGCAAATGCTGCAGCCTGGATGTGAATGTGGACCAAGATGAGCAAGTTTCTTGCAGGTCAGACTGGCTTGTGTGAGGATGTGTTGGCACTAGAGTCAACAATGCATCAAAAGGAGAGGCACAGATACTGTGGAGGCAGCTAAAATTGGTAAAACCTAAAATTATTCTGCTAATAAAACAGTCTTAGCATGGTAATAGCAGGAACTATAATAGCAATAAAAATAGAAATGCTTTATTTTAAAACAATGGGCATTTAAAACTGTTTACTTGAAAACTGGATAGAGATGTCTTCGAGAATGAGTGATAGTAGATGAATATATGTTTTAGAGTCAAATTCATCTAGATTGATATTTTGGATGCACCTTGGTATCTGTGGATTCTTGACCTGTGTTTCTTCAACTGAAAATGATTGTCATGCCATTTGCTTTAAAGTGTAGTAATGAGATACAGGAGTGTAAAGGATCTGCGTGGGGCACACATGCAAACTGTGATAGCTATTACTACTATAACTGATGTTAACATGAAACATGGGTGGCCAAACCGGAAGTTATAATGAGCCATTTTCTCTAATTAGATCTTCAAACTGGAAATAAAACTAATATCCCGAGTATTGACTTGGGGCATATTGAGATTATTTTCTATTTTATGCAAGGAGAATACGTCTACTTAGAGCCCAGAGCCTGCCTAACTGCAGTCTCTGCAGATCTTTGTGGTAAGCCATGCTTAGTCCCAGGCAAAGCTGGGAAATAGTTAAATTTTGTATTGGGCTCTTTATAGCCTCTGTGGCCCTACCCTTACCTCCACTCTTACTCATCATTCTTATCATCTATCCCTATTGTCTTAGGCACCTCTGGCTGCTGTAACAGAATACTGCACATTGACTGGGTGGCTTAAACAATAGGAATTTAATTCTCACAGTTCTGGAGATTGGAAGTCTAAGATCAAGGTGCTGGCCAATCTGGTGTCTGCTGAGGTCTCTCTCCGTGGCTTGCAGATGACCTCCTTCTTGTTGTGTCCTCACGTGGCCCTTCTTTGGTGTATGTGGGTAAAGAGGAAATGAGGAAGAAAGCTCGCTGGCATTTCTTTTTGTAAGGGCACTAATATTATCACACAGTCTCCACTGTCCTGGCTTCATCTGAACCTAATCACTTTCCGAAGGCCCCACCTCCAAATACCATCACACTGGGGATTAGGGCTTCAACCTATGGATATTTGGGTAACAAAATTCAGTCCATGGCACCTATTATTTTTAAAATGAAACAAAACAAATAAAACCTCACAAGTTTCCTCATGTGCTTTACTTCTAACTCTCTCAACACATATTTGTTGATCATCAGAGCCAGGCAATGGGCTGGAATCTGGAGGCTCTGGAAGGACTCTGGTTGATGTGTCCAACCTTTGGGAGGCAGGCAGTCTGGCAGGATAAACAAAGATAAATCAATTAATAATAGCAAATTGAGATAGTCTAATAACTATAGATTCTAGAAATGTCCCCTAGAGGCTTTCAACTATGGATCTGACCTACTGAAAAGATTAGAGCCAAAGAGTGACATTTTTTATTGAGCTCTGAAAGATGAGAAAGAGGCATGTCTAGCACATTTATGGACTCTTCACTAAAATTTCAACTTATATGTTCAACACCTACTATGTGCTAAGATCCAAAGCCAGCACAGAAAAACTGAATGGTATATATGTTCTGACCAGAATGTTTAAGTTTAAATTGTAGTATCCATTCGCAATTAAATGCTAAAATCTCTTATTCATGGACTGCATATAAGATACACGCCCATTCCATCTGCTAGAATTTAAGTAGCTAAACACTATCTTTGCAGCCATCCAAAATCACCAGTTAGCTAAGGCACCACGCATAACATCATCTGGTCCCTTATGGAAGGGGTTTTCCCCAGTAGCATCTCTGATACACATTTAAGGACATTAAGAAAGATAAGCATAGAAAACTTGCTCTCCCCTTCATAAGACTTCACAGAAAGAACTTTTTTGTTCATTCCTTTGTGTTTTAGCACAAGGAAGCTGCTCTTTTTCTGTACAAATAGTTTTGATTTTGTAGTCATTGAATTCCAATTATATTTCCATCTTTGCTTTAGCCAAATTTGTTGTTAATTTTAAATAATATTTCAGGATATTATCACATGGATTTTTATTAACTTTATGTAACATTTGGAATGTGTGTGCTGATAAACTGTTTCACTTATAGTAAAGACTAAGGGGAAGGTGTTACTTTACACAAGAAGAGCAGAGAAAGAAGATGGCTCTGATGCTGATTAATTCAGCGGCTCAACAAGGATCCACTCTTTGCATCTGCTTGTTTCCTCCTCTGAATGTTGGCTTTTGTCACTGGAGTTCATCTTGTGGGTGCAGGATGGTTCCATCACAAGGAGATGTGCTCACATTGAAGGGAAGGAGAGGAACCTACCTAGAGATTTGTCCTCATGTCTCTGGTCAAACTGCATCACATGCTTTTTCATAATCCAATAACCAGCAAAGAGGAATGAGATTAGCAACATTGTTCTAGATTTACCAGTATTCCCCACTCTGGAACTGGAGGTCTGCTCCCTTCACACACGACAGTGGAGGAGGCAAATGAAACTTAGAGTCCAGCTAGCAAAGAAGGTTGAATTGCTGATAAGTACATATCAAATTTGTATTATGCTTACCTGTGTTTCATATGGATTTTTGTACCCTTATGTCTTTCTTTGATGCAATGCTCTCAACTAGTCATTCTATTCTATCCTATGTGAATGCCCCTAATCATTTATTTTAATGTAAAGTGGATGCATAATCAAACAACAAAAAGTAGATATTAAAAAAGTCCATATACTCATGTGCTAAGCCCTACATTTGGTATTAAAGCTATAGCTGTAAAAAAATAAAAAGAACAAAAAGATTAGGGCTCAAGGAGATAAAAAATCAAGAGGCTTTTCTTATGGGCTTGATACAGAACCCAGAGGTGAGGGGAGTGTGCTGCCACTCTGAGTCTGACAGGAGACCCTGTAGGTAGTGTTTCTTGCAATTGCGGAGGACATTAACATGAAAAAAGTATTCACGAGTGGCACCATGAGTTTAGAAACACTATTAGGTAGTTAGGTAGTTACGGCAAATGTCAGAGTGCTTGTTGTGAGTTTAGGTTCAAGCAAGCTGTGTTTGTGGTGTACTGTTGAAGAAATCCAAGAGGCACTCATGTGCATCTATGAAAGCATTTCCAAGTTCAGAAAAAAATGTTTTCATAATGATTATCTCATTTGTTCTTTCCAATCCTGCTAAGCTCTACACATTATATCTGTAAAGAAACTGATGCTCTGAGAGGCTGTGTGCTTTATTCCACATCACACAGCTAACAAGAGTCCAAGACCTTTCAGACATGATGTCATTTATTGAGTCCAAAGCCTCAGACTAAAATTTTAGAATTCTACATCCACAAGACTTCAGTTAGATAAGAAGATTCTTTGGGGTGGAGTAGGTGGAAATGAGGTGAGCTCTCTGTTTCTTAATGGATCATTTGATGAAGAAGCCTCACAGCACTCTGTTCATGTAATTTACCTGACTTTTGATTTGTCCATTTATTTGTTCATTCATTCATTTGTTCACTCATCCAATAAGCATTAAATGAACACAACTATGCTAGGGACTGTACTGGGTGTGTTCAGATACAAACCACACAATTCAGAACAGAAGACATACATGAGAAAAAAGTATGTGTTTTGCTGAGGTGCTGTTTCATGGGTGTCTGGAATTTAGGTCCAATTGTTACTAGTCTTTTTTTGTTCCTTAGATTCTCAGTATCCACCCCCATCCCAAGTTTGCTACATATGATAGAAGATGACAAGGCAAAACTATTTTGTCTTGCATTAGAAGCACATTGTAAGAAGGGGAATGGAAGGAGAAGATATTCAACATTTATTTTCTGGCTCTATGTGCTAGACAGTCATTTATATGTTGCCATATAATCCCACAACATTTGTGTAAGTGGACGTTATTCTACTACTTGGTTGACTTGATAATTGGGATTCAGAGAGGTTTAGTACCTTGCCTAAGTTTGTATTCATTTGAAGTAAATATATCAGTATATAGTTTATAATAAATATAATACTATAAAATATAAAAAGCTAAAGAACTTTTTTGTTGATAAGTCTGTTGGCTTTTCTTAAACAAAACAGAGTTAATTTGGAAGATTTATAAACTGAGATTAAAAGTGAATGGGGAGATTCTAAAAAAAAAACAGAAGAAAATATTCTAAAGCGTAAAGGAAGCATTTAAGTGGATCTTTAGACAGACACACATGCTGTTTCTCTCGTGTCACCGGAGGAGATCCTGGTGAAGAAGGAAATTGGAACAACAGGTGAAAATGTTGAGGGTGAGGATAGTAAAGCTGTGGGGGAAATGAAATAAAGTTGCCTGGAATGCACTTGCTTCAAAGGTCTCTGCCACCTGGTCTCTTATGTATGCATTCTCCTGACGGATTTCCCCATCGGTGAGCCAGAAACGTCAGGCAATTTGACAAAATGAGAACCTTCAAGTCTTTGGCATCAGATTGAACTTTCTTAAAGGTTATAATAGAAAAACTATTAGGTGGGTAGGTAGTTACAGCCAATGTCACAGAGGGCTTGTCCAGTTTCACTAAAGGTCCAGAAAATCGGTAAGTTACTAGCAGAATGGCTATTTAGGAGGGAGAAGTATAGAGAACTCCACAGTTAATTCCGTGCCTGTTTCAGGGCCTTTCTGCTTAACTAGAAACTCAACTCCCACCCTCCCCATCTCCCACTTTGCAGAGAAGACTGAAATCTTGCGGCTTATCCTTCTTCAGTTTTATTCCTTGCCAACAAAAAAGTGGTGCAACAATTTAAATCCAGCACTAATCAGTCAGGTACCATAACTTGAAGTGGGTCAAATAGTCCCCTGGATGCTATTGTGCAGAATGATCACTTCCTACCACCATCCCAAACCCCAAACCCTGTGGCTTGTCCCTTGCTTGTTTCTGCTCACCGGATAACTTGGACTGGGACATTCTTGCTTGGTGCTCCTGGGGACATTTGGCTTACCTGAGTAGATAAGTAGGTGCATGCTTCAGCCAATGCAACATATTTCAGTATCCTGTCCACACTCATAGTTTTGTTCATATGAGCCATCATTGCTTTACTTCTGTAATGAAGGGATCTTGACAGAAATTAAAGAAAATACTTATGTTAAAGTCTAACCTTACTAGAGTGTTATTGGATATATTTTAAGGAATATTTAACATATGGTAAGTCAGAAACCATGCAAAAATGAGCCATATTATAAGAGGTTCTAATCCATGTCTTATTGATCTTAAAAAGAAAATAGTCACACCAATTAAAAACAAAGTAGACATCCATCCTCTTTCTCCTGTGACAGAATTTAGGTTCTTTTCCTCAGCCTGTAATACATTCAGGGCTTCTCCATTCAAGAAATGCTATACATTTTCCAGCTACTTTACTGTTTCTTATGCTCTCACTTACCAAAATTAGTTAAAAAGTCATCCATATTTCTGGTTTCCTATCCTCAGCACACATTCACCTTCATTTCATAGTGATCAGCCTGCTGTCTACTGAAACTATACACTTAAGAGTCACCGGGATCACTCTGGTTTTTCATTTAATCGGCTGCTTCTCAACTTTCTCTCTCTGTACCTCTGGCAGGAAAGATGCTTTTCCTGAAACATATTTTCTAGGGAGTGGTTAAAGTTTTTTATTTTGAGTCTGGGTTGGGAAATTTGGCTCCACTGCTTTCTAAAACTATGAGCTTAGGTAGGTTATTAAGAATTTGTAAACCTCGTTTCCCTTCTGTATACAAAGGGTTACTAATTCCTACTTCAAAATGTTTGTGTGAAGATTACAGAAGGTAAGGCATGTAAAGCATTTAGTGAGATCCTGGCTCAGAGTAAACATTCCACGAATGCTAGCTTTTGCAGCCAGCTTCCTTTTGTTTCCCTTTGATTGCTGTCTTTAGGTTCTTCGTCTACCACTCTATTTTTTTTTTTATTATACTTTAAGTTCTAGGGTACATGTGCACAACGTGCAGGTTTGTTACATATGTATACATGTGCCATGTTGCTGTGCTGCACCCGTTAACTCGTCATTTACATTAGGTATATCTCCTAATGCTATCCCTTTCCCCGACCCCACCCCACGACAGACCCGGGTGTGTCATGTTCCCCACCCAGTGTCCAAGTGTTCTCATTGTTTAATTCCCACCTATGAGTGAGAACATGTGGTGTTTGGTTTTCTGTCCTTGTGATAGTTTGCTCAGAATAACTCCATTGCCTTAGTTCTCCTCTCCCTGGGGGCTTCTAAGTAAATATTCTACAAAAGTTACTTCTTCAGCTCACTTTTCTCTGTGTCCACATGTTTTCCTTTGATGACATAATTATTCCCATTGCCACCGTTGAGAGCATCTATGCTCTTAACTCCCAAATCCTCATCTCTATTTTAAGACTGAGCCTCCTGCATCCAATTCTTCACTTACTGTCACATTGAAATGTCTGTAAGACTGTTCAGATTCATCACAAGAAAATCTTACCTCACCTCTCACTTTCTAAACTGCTCTGCGCTCCCAGCGTCATCCCCTCAGAAGCCCAGAACACACCCAGCAGCAGCTTCACACCCCGCTGCCCCCACTTCCCAAGGGAATCAGCCACTAAGTCTCTTCTCGGCTTCCTCACCTCAACACTTTTTCCATATCCTTACTTTTTTTTTTTTTTTTTTGAGATTGAGTCTTGCTCTGTCACCCAGGCTGGAGTGCAATGGCACGACCTCGGCCCAATTCAACCTCTGCCTCCTGTATTCAAGCGATTCTCTTGTCTCAACCTCCTGAGTAGTTGGGATTACAGGCACCCACCATCATGCCCAGCTAATTTTTGTAGAGACAGGGTTTCACCGTGTTGGCCAGGCTGGTCTTGAACTCCTGACCTCAGGTGATCAGCCCGCCTCGGCCTCCCAAAGTGCTGGAATTACAGGCATGAGCCACTGTGCCCGGCCCCATACCTTACTTCTTCCTAGATCATCATTTTCTATCTCAGTATCTCATCATTTCTTGCCTTAGCTCTAGTAATAATGTCGAAAGTATTTTTCCTGCTTTCGCCTTTGCCTCTCCTTCACATTTTCACATGAACTGCCTTTCACATTGTAGTTTTCATCATCTTGCTCCTCTGTGTGGTAACTGGGGAAACCTCCTCTAGGCTACAAATAAGGGCCAGATTCCAATATCCAATTAGTTGGTATAAATTGAATTTCCCAGCTTCTAATTTAAAAATGTTCTCCCTGCCACTGTCCCTGAGCTTTGACTACCACAGTCTAGTCTCCATGTCCTGAAAAGTTTCCCACCTCCACCTCTTCTGCCCTAATGCATATTCCCCCCATTCAGGTCTCTTTCTCTGAAATGCTCTTTCTCCCTTCTCATCCTATCTCTGTCCTCAGAGATCCTTCAAGTCCTACAAAAATTCTTCCTCTTCCAAGAAGTTGTCCAGAAAGAAAATAGTGTAGCCCTTTATTTGCTCCCTGGACGCCTGGTTTTGTCATGCCATTACAATGGCTTCACCCTCATTATCAATGTGCATGTGTGTCTGTGCCATTCGTTCCTTCAAGTCAGAGACCACATCATTTTGAATTTCTATCTTTCCTCAGTAGCATGAATATGTTAAAAATGCAATGGATGCTTATTTTATTGAATTATTGACTTTTTAGAAATTACAAAACCAAACCAACATATCACATTAGTGTTGTGAATATAGAATTAATTAATTAATTATTTTTGAGACGGAGTCTTGCTCTGTCGCCCAGGCTGGAGTGCAGTGGCGTGATCTCAGCTCACTGCAAGCTCCGCCTCCCGGGTTCACGCCATTCTCCTGCCTCAGCCTCCGGAGTAGCTGGGAACTACAGGCGCCCGCCACCAAGCCCGGCTAATTTTTTGCATTTTTAGTAGCGACGGGGTTTCACCGTGTTAGCCAGGATGGTCTGGATCTCCTGACTTTGTGATCCGCCTGCCTCGGCCTCCCAAAGTGCTGAGATTACAGGCGTGAGCCACAGCGCCCAGCCTATTAATTTATTTTTAAAATCACGATTGAGAACAGATCATGTGACAAATGTTAGACATTCAAAGAAAAATGTAATTTTTTTCTTTGTGCTGGATAGTATCCCAGTCTTTAGACAAGTGGTTCTCAAACTTTGGCATGCCTTAGAACCACATGAGAGCTTGTCAAAAACTCGAGAGTTTCCGAGTTGGTGGATCATGGATGATACTAGAGAATTTACGTCTCTGCAAGTTCCCAGGAGGTGCCAATGCTGCTAGTCCAGAGACCACACTTTGAGGACCATGGTCCTAGATAATGAGTCCAGAATTGACTTCACTACTCTTGGTTCAGGTGGAGTCACTTCATCGTCTGAATCTCACTTTTCTCTTATATAAAAGGTATTCACTGGACAAAATAATAACTTGCCCAGCTCTAGTATTCTACATTGATTTGTGTAATGCATTTTTAATGAATAAATAAAATCCAGAAATTCTGGAACTTTTGACATTTCTTTCAATACTGGTATAAGAATGGGACATGAGTTATTTTCATATCTTGGATTGCAGATTGATTTCCCCTAGATATCTTTTAGGAAATCTAGATTATGTTTCAAGGCCAAAGTACAGTCATCTCCACCTTGCTTTGAAATAGAATCTTCTGTTAACAGACATGGGTGACTTAGTTAAGTGGTAGTTGTTTCGAAAGAATTCTAATATGGATAAAATCTGTCTTATTTTTGCATTTGTCTAGGCTGAATCTGGAACAAGGAATTTACAGACTATGAGCTCTGGACCATAATTTGAACAGCATCACCTAGAAAGTAACTATCAGAAATATTTGCAGCAGAGAACCAGGGAACAGATAGAATTTATGGTAAATTGTCTGATAAGTGTTTAGTGTTGTATTTTGGGTATTATGAGCCTAATTTTTGTCCAGAAGGCATGAGGTCTGGGGAAATGGAGCCTTATTATCTTCACTAGGTAACCCAGACCTTTACCTGAGAAGCAAAGCAGAGCAGGAAATAGCAGGTGTTGTGTGGCTGCACTTCACTTCTGCCATCATGTTCATGCGTTGCTTTCATCTGAGAATTTGGCCAAAAATGAGAAGAAAGCAAAGCAAAAGATATACTGCCCACAGGCCAATCTGTTTGGATTCCCAGAATTTGGAAGGGCCTCCCAGACTGAGTCTTTCATTGAGGAGATGATTGATGGCAATTAAATTCACACAGTGAAAACACAGCTTCATGCTATAAAGAGTCAAGCTGGAATAGAGAAGTCTTGTTAGATTCTCATTCTCTCTTTCTTTCGTCAGTCTTAAAGATACAACTAATTGCTATAGAAATCATAGTCAACATATGGGGTTGCTGTCTATGTATCAATGTTCTTTACTCTTAGAACACCACAGACACTTGTAGTTGAAAAAGCTGAGTTTTTTGCTTGATCCAACAAGAAAGAACACACACCATGAGACATCTCAATAAAGGATAGAGGAAAGGACTTATAGGATTTGGGCTTCCGTTAGATAACATTTGGTAGGGTTAAAAAACAGACCTCTATTCTGGAGTGGATGCTATTGGGAAGTAGTAAAATTCAATGATTAATAACTTAATTTTTCTTATCTATATGATTGAATGAGACTAGCCTAAAGCTCAGATAGGTAAAGAAGCAGCAGACACATCACTCATAATAGCCAAAGTATGGGGCTACTTGGCTGTTTTTGTGATTAGGAAAATGTTCATAATTGTATCTATGTTCTAACATGATTGTGAAGTTTTCCCATATTTTTCATGTTCTATTACATTCACACTCTGGCTGCATCTGTTGTTGGTATACTGTGAAACTGTATCTGCTCAGCAGGAAAATACCAAAACCTAGATGGCAGTACCAGGCTGGCTCCTGAATGCCAGCAACTGCTTTATTCTTTCTTAAATCTAAAACGCTAGCTGTGCTTACTATAAGGAAATATATGTCTACAATTAATTCCATCTTCCCAAAGTTTATATCCAAAATAAAAAGCATACTATATTGTGCTAAGGAGATTTTTTTTCTTCTTGTTCTTCAAAGCAAAATATAGTTTCGCAGGTAAAAAGACTCTCAGAAATCATCTAGTAATCTAATCCTATGTTGATCAGAGCTCTCCAGAGAATCAAAACCAATAGGATGCTTGTGTGTGTACGTGTGTGTGTGTAAATGTGTGATTTATTGTTTTTTTTTGTAAGGGATTTGTTCTCACAATTATGGAGTGTGAAAACCCAAAGATTTATAGGTAGCAAGCTGAAAGCCCAAGAGAGCCAAGGCTGTAAGTTTCTACTCTGAATCTCAAGACCTGAGAACCAGGAGAGGCAATGGTGTAAGTTCTAGTCTGAAAACTGGGAGGCTGGAGATACAAAAAGAATTCATGTTTTAGTACAAGTCTGAAGGCAGAAAAAAGACTTAAGTTTTAGCTCACCCAGTCAGGCAGAAAGAGATCTCCTCTTAATAAGATTTTTTGTTCTATTCAGGTCTTCAACTGATTGAATGAGGCACACCATATTGTGGAAGCCAATCTGCTTTACTCAGATGCAGACATTAATGTCATTCAGAAACACCCTCACAGACACACTTAGAAGAATCGTTGACCAAATGGTTGGACATCCTATGATCCAGTCAAATTGATACATAAAATTGACTATTAAAGGCCGGATATGGTGGTTCATGCCTGTAATGTGAACACTTTGGGAAGTCAAGGTAGGAGGATTGCTTGAGGCAAGGAGTTAGAGACTAGCCTGGACAACATAACAAGACCCCATCTCTACAAAAAGTAAAAACAATTAGCTGGCTGTGGTGACACAAACTTGTAGTCCTAGCTACTTGGGAGGATGAGACAGAAGGATTGTCGGAGCATAGGAGTTCAAGGCTGCAGTGAGCTATGATCACACTACTGCACTAAAACCTGTGCAACAGAATAAGACCTTGTCTCTAAAATAAAATTAAATTAAAAAAAAGAACTATCACAAAGCCCAGTTGGGAAACAACCAAAAGTAGTAGTTTAGAAATCAGGGATCCATGTAAGGTTTTCTGGATCTTTAGAGACTAATCATCTCACTAGTGCACTGTTGTTACTGCACAGAAAGATTATAGAGAAAATTGACCTGCTTAGAATCAAAGTTTAACATTTCATTCCAAATTGAGAAATGTTGACAAAAAGAATCAAAATTTGTAAAATATTTGAAGAGATTGACTCTGAGCCAAATATAGGACCATGACCTGTGACACAGCCCCAGGAGATCCTGAGAACATGTGGCCAAGCTGATTGGGCTACCGGTTGGTTTACACATTTTAAGGAGATATAGGACATCAATCAACACATGTAGGATACACATTGGTTCCGTCTGGAAAGGCAAGGCTACTCAAAGTGGTGGTGGGGGTGGGGCAGGGAGCATCCAGATCATAGGTGGATTTAAAGATTTTCTGGTTGGCAATTGGTTGAAATAGTTAGGCTAAGGACCTGGAATCAATAGAAAGGAGTGTCTGGGTTAAGGTAAGGGGTTGTGGAGACTGAGGTTTTCATCATGAAAATGAAGCCCCCAGTTAGCAGGCTTCAGAGAGAATAGATTGTAAATGTTTCTTATCAGACCTAAAAAGATGCTAGACTCCTTAATTCTTTCCTGGATCAGGGAAAAGACCTAGAAAGAGAAGGGGATTCTCCATAGAATGTTGATTTTCCCCACAAGAGATAGCTTTGCAGGGCCATTTCAAAATATGTCAAAGAAATATATTTTGGGGTAAGATAATTTCTTTCAGGGCCTGCTATCTGTCAAGAGTGTGTTTTGTAAGCCCTACGGTCTCTGTTTTAATGTTAATGCTGGTCAGTTGTGTCTGAATTCCAAAGGAAGGAGGGTATAGTGAGGCCTATACTAGTTTTTCAGGTCAACTTTGGAATGCCTGTGGCCAAGAATGGGGGTTCATTCAGTTGGTCAGGGGGCTTAGATTTTTATTTTTTGGTTTACAGAAACCAGTCACAACTGCTCACTCTCTGTTCTTAACAAGTATATCTACTCTGAGGAAGTTCAAGAGATGGCATTACATAGACAATCTTATACCTCTAGGCAATGAGATTTTAAATATTTTTCCAAGTTTATTAAATATCTGAGTTTTGAGAGATTTAACCTGAGCCCCATTCTGATTCTTAGGAATTGGATCTTGCAGATTGTTGGCAACAAGTTGGGACAAATAGTAGACAATAGAATTAAAACTGGGTTCAAGACAGTGCTGACTAGGGTGGCAGTGAAACTGATATAGGTGTAAGAGAATGAGTCAGGAGAAAGAGACTCACAGACCAAAGAGAAGGCTCTTTTAAGAGAAACAGGGCAATTAAACTTTAATCCTGGCTTCACATTCCCGATACAAGCTGTGCCCTGGGAAACACAGGTAACATTTCTACCAGAGGCTAAGAAGGAATCAGAGCAGGCACATGATAAGAGTGTTGGAGTTATCAAAGTATGAATTTTAAAAACCCATGCACAATGGCTAATCTGACAAGAACTTTGATGAAAAAAGTAGACAATATACAAGAACAGATGGATAATGTAAGTAGGGTGATGAAAACTCTAGTAAAAAGGAAATTCTAGAGATTAGCAGCACTACAACAGAAATGAAGAATGCCTGTGTCTCTGAGCTTGAGGATATGACTATACAGCCTTACAAAAGTCATATGTGACTCTAGTTCTGATGTTGGTTCACTTTCTTCAAACTGTGTATTTTGCCTTTTAGTATGCCTGGTAATTTTTTGTTGAAAGGCAGACACAAGGTAGTGAGTAAAAGGAAGTGCAGTAAATAGACCTTTAGCGATGCGGTGGTAAGGTTATGGGGTGGGGGAACATTCTATAGTTCTATGGGTAGATCTCAGTCTTTTGGTGAGCCTGTGCCTCTGGACTTGGACTTTACCAGTGCTTCTCAGTGTGTTGGCTCCCCTTCACCTTAAGTGGTACAGGATGGCTACTGCAGGCAGGACTTGGATATTTCCCCCCTCCCATGTGGAAGGGTACTGCTGGCTGAAGTTGGGTATTCGCCTTTCCCCAGGTCAGTTAGGCTCTGATAAAACCCCAGAAGATTAGGCTCTGGTTGACTAGTTTCTCCAGAGGGCAGACATTATTAAGAAGAACGGGACACAGTGGCTCATGCCTGTAATCCCAGCACTTTGGGAGGCTGAGGCAGGCAGATCACGAGATCAGGAGATCGAGATCATCCTGGCTAACACAGTGAAACCTGATCTCTACTAAAAATACAAAAAATTAGCCACGTGTGGTGGCTGGCACCTGTAGTCCCAGCTACTTGGGAGGCTGAGGCAGGAGTATCAGCTTGAACCCGGGAGGTGGAGCTGGCAGTGAGCCGAGATTGTGCCACTGCACTCTAGCCTGGGCAACAGAGCGAGACTCCATCTCAAAAAAAAAAAAAAAAAAAGGACAGGATGCTCTGGCCTATTTAAAAAAGGGTCCTCCTCTCCTCACGCTTCTGGAAACACAAGGGAATTTCTCTCCACTATTCACTATGAGGTCTAGGGAGTAAATCTCACAAAAGCATGGGGGTCCTCCAAGGACTGGGCTCCCCTGGAGTTTTTGTCTCTCAGTCTTGATCCCACTGAACTTTCAGCAATTCATCAATTATAGTTCAGGTTTCTCCGCATCAACAGTGGTTCCCCAGGGTGTTTCTGCTTGTGGGCTTCTGCTGTGGTTAACTTGTGATTCACTGTATCCCCTTGTCTGTCTCTCCAATTCTGGGGCGGGCAGCAGTTTGCCTTATGATCTCACTTCACTGCTGTATCTATAAAGAGCTGTTGATTTTTCAGTTTGTTTAGCTTTTTACTTGTTAGAATGAAATGACAGCTTCCAAGCCTGTTACCTGCCAGACCAGAAACCAGATGTTGTTGTCTTGTCATATTTAATTGTGTTCCATAAATTGTGTATTTGAAAGGTTGTTTGTAAAAAAATAACTGCAAAACTAGGATGATGCTATATTTTTTCAAAGAGCATTTGGTTTTCTTTTGTCAGGTACTTGTACAAAGTTGCAATGTTATTACTGCAGTCCACTTTCAGGAAGTGAGATGATTAAAAGTTAAGGACTTTCACTTATGGTTCCAACCCAAAGAGTGAGAGGTTCATGAGAGGTTTTTCCACTAGGGATCCTGAATGGTTTCAAATGTTTCCCCTAGACTTTCAAGGCTGTGAATTCACCATTCAACCATTTGTCTTCTCAGGCACCCTAATGACACAGGGAAAAGCAACTCCAGATGCAGGATTTGGAATTGTGTCTTCCTTCTCCTGTATTTGAGTTGGCTATTTCTCAAATACCTTCAATAAAATTTCTGAGACATATTTTTTCAAGCAGCTTTGTAAATCCTCATTAGGACAGTTGATCCGTATCATCTGGTATACCATTACCTCAAGGCCATGCATGTTTAAATTGTGTTTGCCCATCCACCTGATCCATTGAATTCGTGCTCTGTCAGACACCATGTCCTGCTCATGTTTATTTCCAGAGTCTAGCACACTTCCTGGAGTTCTGCATGCACGTCACGCATGTATTAAAATAAAGAGTGATGGAAAGAAGCAAGGAAAAAAAGACAATAGCCATCAATCATTTTCTAGGAGGCTCACAGGCAATTGTTTCCCATAATAACCCAAAGTGAATATGATTCTTTTTCCTGAGTAATTCCAGGTCTACCCATCTAACTCTGCCTCTGAACCAAATCTTTCCTTGCCTTATAGATACCACCTATCACTACCTATACATATGTATCTATCTTTAGAAACATCTCTGATCTTCACAGCTTACATAGTTGCCAATTATGTGCCCAAGGTTTGAGATTTATTTATGATCTATAATTAATTCTGTAAAAAGAAGTCAGGTGTTTAAAACCTGAAAAATCTTTAATTTTCACATAATTCCATGCTTGGATCATGTTAATAATATATCTATAATACTCTTAGAGTGAAGCATGTCAAAATAATTAACCAAACAACTGTACTTTGTGGTACAGGTGTGAAAACTGAATAGATGTCCTTTGATAGACTGTATTTCATAGGTGAAAGAAAAAATTATCTATTTTTTCATTAAAATATCATAATTTTCCTGCTCTTTGTTTAATAGCTGTTAAACTTCTAGGTCATAATAACTCTTTTTTTGATTTACCTCTTCTACTTTGTGGTGTCATTTCCCCTTCAAAACTCAAGAGTGTTCATTATACCCTGTGGCAAAGGAAAGTTTTCTCAGTAAGCAACAGCAGTTAAAAGTATATAGTTTAAGTTGTTGAAATAAGGTTTAAATTCATGATTTAATCAATACAGAGGGTACAGGTAACATGGTTATGTTTGCAGCATTTCTGACTTAATCAGTGAGTTAAAATGGCTCTGCTGTTTTAAAACCATACTTCAAAAAATACCCTTAGGTCTTTAAAGATTCTAAGACATGAAGCTCATAAACTTTTCATTTTCTAGAATCAAGAGGAGCCTCCAGCATACTTTGACTGATAGGTTTCTACATTTCAGGTACCCATTTGGTACCGAATTCACTCCTGGCCATCAGACTCCCTCCCATAACACTGTCAGGCACATGTGAAAAACTACTGCTTCAGAAAGTTACAGGCAGAGGGCAGATGAATTTGTTTCCTACCACTATCATTGCCAAGTGAGAATCTAGGTCCATACCTAACAGCATCATGACAAATATGAGACCACATGCATGCTCCATTTATCCAACAAGGGTGCACAGGATATCTACCTGTGCTCATGAAAAAGATCAACATAAACTTGACCACATAGAAATTATCATCTAATACAGGAACCCAGGAAAAAAAACCAACACAAAAGCATAAAAATCAGTAGATAAAGAGGCTACAAAAATGTTCCCCGAGGTGGTGACAATTGAGCTGGGATTGAGAAGATCCATTAGAGGTAGCCATGTGAAGAAACTGGTGATGGAGACAATGGCTTGGATGCAGCAGTTAGAGCAACAGATAGAAAAGCAATGTGGCTAGAAAGGGATAGAAGATGAGGCCAGTGGGGCTGAATGCACCCAGATCAGGGGGTCTTGTAGAACTAGGAAGTCCAGGTTTGATTTTAAGAGCAATGGGAAGCTTATGAAGTTTTAAAATCGAGGATGCTGCTTACCTTTTTAAAAGTTCTCTGTTGTGTGAGGAGAAGGTTTTATAGGAGGATACAAGTAGAGGGGTGCAGCAGTGGCCTGGGGAAGTGGTCATGGAATTTGGGCTAGAATGATGTGATGGTTAATTTTACTTTTATGTGTCCACCTGGCTGGACCATTCAGCCAGGTGTTTGGTCAAACATCTGTCTAGATGTGTCTGTGAAGGTATGTTTTTAGATGAGCTTAACTTGTTTTTATTTTTATTTTTTGAGAGACAATATCTCACTCTGTTTGCCT
Organism: Pongo pygmaeus; assembly: GCF_028885625.2. Lineage (NCBI taxonomy): Eukaryota > Metazoa > Chordata > Mammalia > Primates > Hominidae > Pongo > Pongo pygmaeus. Next base: position 37,843,395 of record NC_072379.2, on the reverse strand, counting down.
AGGCTGGAGTGTGCTGGTGTGATCACAGTTCACTGTAGCCTCCAACTCCTGGGCTCAAGTGATCCTCCTCCCTCAGCCTTCCAAGTAGCTAGGACTAAAAGAGCATGACACCATGCCTGGCTACTTATTTATTTTGTTATAGAGACAGGGTCTTGCTATGCTGCCCAAGCTTGTGTCAAACTCCTGTGCAGTTAACATTTAAATCAGTAGACTTGGAGTAAAACAGATTGCCCTCCATAATGTCAGCAGGACTTACTCAATCAATTGAATTTCCTAAGAGAAAAAGACTGCCTTTTCTGAAGGAGAGAGAATTCTGTCAGGAGACTGCCTTCGGGCTCTAACTGCAACTCTTCCCTGAGTCTCCAGCCTGCTGGCCTATCCTGGAGGCTTTGGACTTGCCAGTCCCATAGTCTTTTAAAATCGTTCTCTCTGTGTCTTTGTGTGTGTGTGTCTGTGTGCATGCATGTGTGTATGTGTATCTGTATCTATATCTATATCTATATCTTAGATACATAGATATCTTCTATTGATTCTACTTCTCTGGAGAACTCTGACTAATATAACTAATTACAGAGACATGCAGAGAAAAGGGTATATTCTTCAAGAGGTTCAGGGATTAGGAACACAGACATTTGCTGACATATTGCCGGTGGAGGATCTGAAAAAGAGAGAAAGTGAGCTTAGCTCCAAAATTTGGGCCTGAGCAAATGAAATTCAGTGGTGCCATTTGCCAAGCTGAGGAAGAAAGAGGAGAGCCAGAGTGTGCAATGGGGTTTCGGGGAAGAATTAAAGAATGCTGTCCTGCACATGCTGAGTTTAAAATGTTGATCATTCCGTATCCAAATGCATATATCTAGTGGGCAATGGTATGCGTGGATTAATGTATAAAAGGCATCCTGGGGCTTTAGAAAGAGCATAGACTTTGGCATTCATTATCATGGGTTCAAATCTCAGCTTTGCCAATTTACAGTATCTGAATAGATTACTTATACCTTTTGATGCAGATTCCCTTTTTACATTTGAGATAAAAATAATATCCATGTCACAGAGTTTTTTTGAGATAACATATTGCAAAAAAATTGTATCTTAGCATAGAAAGATTTAAAATGCCACATAAATGTATTATGTGCTCACAGGAATATTTGATTTGATGGAAAATAAATGCCTGAGGCAATGCTGTTGGTTGTCTTCTTCATTGATTGTTTTCACAGTGTAAATTTAAATACTTACATAGGTGATAAGAAGCCTCTGGTGTTGAAGTACAGAAACTGGTCACCTTCCCTGGGAAGGGGACAACCACAGTAAAGAGTCACCTGATGAGCTTCAGGAAAGGCTGGCAAGCCAGTGGACAGGACAGGTAGGGGTCACTGTTTGATGTCTGGCCTCAAGGCATCAAAAAAGTTCAGTCCCTGCAGAGAACAGGGGAGGAAGAGCTCCATCTGAAGGATGATACATAATCAGCCTAGGGCCCATGGGTTTCTCATCTATGGTAAAGCATATTTTTCCTTCCTTTTTTCCCTTAATGTAGGCGAATCGACACTTTAAAAAGATAGAATAAAAATAAAGCACAAGAAACATAATTTTAGAAAAAACAAAAATATGTAAGACAAATCCTAATTATTTATAATTAGATTTATCCCACTGATATGGTTTGGCTGTGTCCCCACCCAAGTCTCATTTTGAATTCCCAAGTGTTTTGGGAAGGACCTGGTGGGAGGTAATTGAATCATGGAGGCAGGTCTTTCCCATGCTGTTCTCATGATAGTGAATAAGATCTGATGGTTTTAAAAATGGGAGTGTCCCTGCACAAGCTCTCTTCTCTTGTCTGCTGCCATGTGAGACATGTCTTTCACCTTCCACCATCATTGTGAGGCCTCCCCAGCCATGTGGTAGTGTAAGTCCAATAAGCCTCTTTCTTTTGTAAATTGCCCAGTCTCGGGTACGTCTTTATCAGCAGCGTGAAAATGTACTAAAACACAGATGTACAATGAGTCTCAAAAATTCCTGTGAAGCATATTAAATGATTTGTCTGAAGTTTTGCATTTGTCTGGGTCTGTACCTGTAACAACTAACTCACAAACTGTGAGCTCTGAGCCATAACTGGGGAAATGCCATGTGGGGAGTAATTCTCAGAAATATTTGAGGTGGAGGCCCAGGGAACTGATAGAATTTATGGTAATTTGTTAAATAAGGGGTTAGTATTGCTGTAATTTGGGTATTAGGAGGCAGATGACCCTATGTTTTAGCCAAGGGCAAGTGATCTGGGGAAGTCAGGTCTTATCCTCACTAGGTGACCCAGGCCTTCACCTGAGAAGCAGAGCAGAGTGGGAAGTGGCAGGTGTTGTGTGGCCATACTTCACTCCCGCCATGCACTCCTGTTGTTTTTGTCTGGGAGTCTGGCCAAGAATGAGAGAAAAGCAAAAGATACACTTCCCACAGGCCAAATCTGTTTATTTTTCCAGTAAAACTTGGCAAGGGCTTCCAGCTTTTGTTCTTCTTTAAGGATATGATAAAAGATAATTATATCTACATGTTGGAGAACCAGCTTTATGCCATCAGAAGCCAAATTTCTGGATGAAAGACAAGCATAAAATCTGGTGAGCAGCAGACTGCTGGCCCACAGTTAGCCCAGAGCCAAGCCTGGGGGAGGGTCAAAGGGGACAGGCCAAAGGTTAATGAGGTGACGGGCGGCAACACTTGAGGCTCATGTTTCTATGGCTCCACAGTTTACTTTGTTGGTTCTAGAAAACTCTGTTGTTAACTAATAAAATCTTAATTAGAATAATCACCCTAGTAAAATGCCAACAAATAATATCACTTTCTCTGAAAGAAGACTTTACTGGCTAAGAAAGGAAACAGTTAATTGCTTGAGCCTTCACAACAGTAATAGATTTGGGAACAAGAGCAGGTAACCAAACTGGTTATACTGGGATTTGAACCAGGAAAATTTAATTTTGCCCCTGACATGCTGGGCAGGAAGCTCCATGGCTTTCTGTTTCCTCCAAGAGGTCATGGGGCACCTCCCATTTCCATGCTGCTCTATCCGGAGCTTACCCTGGAGGGGTTTGGATCTGATCCGGGCCGAGTGCAGAAAGCCAGGTTGGGTCATGGAGTACAGAAATCGTATCTAGGTTACTATTTATTGAAACGTTAAAAATATTTCAGTTCATTTGTTCCTTCACTTCAACTTGAGGTAGCTAAAATAAATAAGTAAACAATAACAGAATCGAGGCAAAAGTAGGAAGTGTCCAGATGGATATAAAATAAAAATGAAAACTATCAGCAAGCTCACGATGACATATGAAATGCCTAGAGTCATGTAAGATTTTTAGAAGTTGGGTATGAATCTATTTCTAAGGACCTAATAGACAACATCAATGGGAAATCATTGGTAATTAGTGGGGTCTTGTAACTACATGTGCAAACTACAGAAGTTCCCCCATATCCATAGGAAATATTGCCAAGGGCCACAATGGATGCCTGAAACCACAGATAGTATCAAAGTCAATAAATACTATTTTTTCCTATAAATATCTATCAGTGGTAAAGTTTAATTTATAAATTAGTTATGGTAAGAGATTACCAATAATTAATAAAAAAAACAGCAATTATAACAATATGCCAACATCACTACTCTTGCATTTTGGGGCCATTATTAAGTACAATAAAAGTGACTCGTACACAAGCAGCTCTCATTACCATGACACTCCATTTGATGACTAGATAACTGGTAGGTGACTAACAGACAGGAGCGTAAACAGCATGGATCCTCTGGGCAGAGGTGCCGTTTGAGTTCCAGGACAGACCAAGTGGCATGGAGCAAGATTCCATCATTGGACACAAAACAGTGTGCAATTTAAAATGTATTAATTGATTATTTCTGGAATTCCATTTAGAATTTTCAAACCGTAATTGACCATAAGTAACTGACACGGCAGAAAGTGAAACTGTGGATATGGGGGCACAGGGATGTTACTGTAACTAAATGTCTGGAACCATTACTTTCCTGAAATGAAGACATGAGAATTTTGTATGCGGCCTCATAAAGGAGATATAGTGTGATGTAGAGATATTTGACTTTCTGTTCTTTTAAATGCTAAACAAAATGGTTTTCAAGTGACTTGATCTCATAGTACATAAAAATATTGTCATTTGCATGACTGATTGTGTACTCTTTTAAATGCAGTAACTCTGTCATGCATTATGTCAAACTAAGAAAGTAGTGCAGAGATTATTTTCTTATTTAAGTGCATTAGAATGCATAAGTAGTTTAGAAATGCAAATCATTTAGACACACTCCATAACAAACTCTGGCTTTATTTTAAATGGTTAGAATAGAATCCCTTTCACATAGAAGATCTTTCACAAAGATCTTCTGAAAATATTTGAGGGGTCTGACCTGTGGAGGTGTGACATAGAAACGTGGCCTCTATTTCAATGCGAGTTAAAAAAATAGCATCATGAAGGACTTTTTCTTCTGCTGAGACCCCAGTCTGAGGAGGAATCTGTGGGTATCTTTTTTCCTCTCATTCTAATACACAGGGCAGTTTTGTTCTTCTAGTGCATTTTGTGGTAAGCACACATGGTGAATCACTTTGATTTACAGTTCTAGTAGGACATTTTTTTTCACTGCTGCCCCTCTAACACTTCTGAACGAATTTTAATATGGTCTCTGTCCAAGTGCCCTTTTTAGTAAAGTAGGTGTGGAAGACAATGGATTTCTTTTTCTTTACTAGCTAAACGTACAGAAATATAAAAAATACCTTTAAATGTGGTGTGTGTGTGCATGTTGATAGCTGAAATCAATCATCTGTCATGAGAAGATATTTTATTGCCTATGCTTCAGTCAGTGATATTTTCTTTATTCATTTAAAAATTGTAAAAAAATGTGTTTGCTCTTGCTTTTCTAGTTCTTTTAATTGTGATGTTAGTGTGTCAATTTTGGATCTTTCCTTTCTCTTGTTGGCATTTAGTGCTATAAATTTCCCTCTACACAGTGCTTTGAATGCATCCCAGAGATTCTGGTATGTTGTGTCTTGGTTCTCGTTGGTTTCAAAGAACATCTTTATTTCTGCCTTCATTTCGTTATGTACCCAGTAGTCATTCAGGAGCAGGTTGTTCAGTTTCCATGTAGTTGAGTAGTTTTGAGTGAGATTCTTAATCCTGAGTTCTAGCTTGATTGCACTGTGATCTGAGAGATAGTTTGTTATAATTTCTGTTCTTTTACATTTGCTGAGGAGAGCTTTACTTCCAACTATGTGGTCAATTTTGGAATAGGTGTGGTGTGGTGCTGAAAAAAATGTATATTCTGTTGATTTGGGGTGGAGAATTCTGTGGATGTCTATTAGGTCCGCTCGGTGCAGAGCTGAGTTCAATTCCTGGGTATCCTTGTTGACTTTCTGTCTCGTTGATCTGTCTAATGTTGACAGTGGGGTGTTAAAGTCTCCCATTATTAATGTGTGGGAGTCTAAGTCTCTTTACAGGTCACTCAGGACTTGCTTTATGAATCTGGGTGCTCCTGTATTGGGTGCATATATACTTAGGATAGTTAGTTCTTCTTGTCAAATTGATCTCTTTACCATTATTTAATGGCCTTCTTTGTCTCTTTTGATCTTTGTTGGTTTAAAGTCTGTTTTATCAGAGACTAAGATTGCAACCCCTGCCTTTTTTTGTTTTCCATTTGCTTGGTAGATCTTCCTCCATCCTTTTATTTTGAGCCTATGTGTGTCTCTGCACGTGAGATGGGTTTCCTGAATACAGCACACTGATAGGTCTTGACTCTTTATCCAATTCGCCAGTCTGTGTCTTTTAATTGGAGCATTTAGTCCATTTACATTTAAAGTTAATATTGTTATATGTGAATTTGATCCTGTCATTATGATGTTAGCTGGTTATTTTGCTCATTAGTTGATGCAGTCTCTTCCTAATCTCGATGGTCTTTACATTTTGGCATGATTTTGCAGTGGCTGTTACCAGTTGTTCCTTTCCATGTTTAGTGCTTCCTTCAGGAGCTCTTTTAGGGCAGGCCTGGTGGTGACAAAATCTCTCAGCATTTGCTTGTCTGTAAAGTATTTTATTTCTCCTTCACTTATGAAGCTTAGTTTGGCTGGATATGAAATTCTGGGTTGAAAATTCTTTTCTTTAAGAATGTTGAATATTGGCCCCCACTCTCTTCTGGCTTGTAGAGTTTCTGCCGAGAGATCCACTGTTAGTCTGATGGGCTTCCCTTTGAGAGCAAAGACATTCAAAAGGTAGCAGAAGGCAAGAAATAACTAAAATCAGAGCAGAACTGAAGGAAATAGAGACACAAAAAACCCTTCAAAAAATTAATGAATACAGGAGCTGGTTTTTTGAAAGGATCAACAAAATTGATAGACCGCTAGCAAGATTAATAAAGAAAAAAAGAGAGAAGAATCAAATAGATGCAATAAAAAATAATAAAGGGGATATCACTACCGATCCCACAGAAATACAAACTACCACCAGAGAATACTACAAACACCTCTACGCAAATAAACTAGAAAATCTAGAAGAAATGGATAAATTCCTCAACACATACACTCTCCCAAGACTAAACCAGGAAGAAGTTGAATCTCTGAATAGACCAATAACAGGAGCTGAAATTGTGGCAATAATCAATAGCTTACCAACCAAAAAGAGTCCAGGACCTGATGGATTCACAGCCGAATTCTACCAGAGGTACAAGGAGGAACTGGTACCATTCCTTCTGAAACTATTCCAATCAACAGAAAAAGAGGGAATCCTCCCTAACTCATTTTATGAGGCCAGCATCATCCTGATACCAAAGCCTGGCAGAGACACAACCAAAAAAGAGAATTTTAGACCAATATCCTTGATGAACATTGATGCAAAAATCCTCAATAAAATACTGGCAAACTGAATCCAGCAGCACATCAAAAAGCTTATCCACCATGATCAAGTGGGCTTCATCCCTGGGATGCAAGGCTGGTTCAATATATGCAAATCAATAAATGTAATCCAACATATAAACAGAACCAAAGACAAAAAACACATGATTATCTCAATAGATGCAGAAAAGGCCTTTGACAAAATTCAACAACCCTTCAAGTTAAAAACTCTCAATAAATTAGCTATTGATGGGATGTATCTCAAAATAATAAGAGCTATCTATGACAAACCCACAGCCAATATCATACTGAATGGGCAAAAACTGGAAGCATTCCCTTTGAAAACTGGCACAAGACAGGGATGTCCTCCCTCACCACTCCTATTCAACATAGTGTTGGAAGTTCTGGCCAGGGCAATTAGACAGGAGAAGGAAATAAAGGGTATTCAATTAGGAAAAGAGGAAGTCAAATTGTCCCTGTTTGCAGATGACATGATTGTATATCTAGAAAACCCCATTGTCTCAGCCCAAAGTCTCCTTAAGCTGATAAGCAACTTCAGCAAAGTCTCAGGATACAAAATCAATGTACAAAAATCACAAGCATTCTTATACACCAACAACAGACAAACAGAGAGCTAAATCTTGAGTGAACTCCCATTCACAATTGCTTCAAAGAGAATAAAATACCTAGGAATCCAACTTACAAGGGACATGAAGGACCTCTTCAAGGAGAACTACAAACCACTGCTCAAGGAAATAAAAGAGGATACAAACAAATGGAAGAACATTCCATGCTCATGGGTAGGAAGAATCAATATCGTGAAAATCGCCATACTGCCCAAGGTAATTTATAGATTCAATGCCATCCCCATCAAGCTACCAATGACTTTCTTCACAGAATTGGAAAAAACTACCTTAAAGTTCATATGGAACCAAAAAAGAGCCCACATCACCAAGTCAATCCTAAGCCAAAAGAACAAAGCTGGAGGCATCACACTACCTGACTTCAAACTATACTACAAGGCTACAGTAACCACAACAGCATGGTACTGGTACCAAAACAGAGATGCAGATCAATGGAACAGAACAGAGCCCTCATAAATAAAGCCGCATATCTACAACTATCTGATCTTTGACAAACCTGAGAAAAACAAGCAATGCAGAAAGGATTCCCTGTTTAATAAATGGTGCTGGGAAAACTGGCTAGCCATATGTAGAAAGCTGAAACTAGATCCCTTCCTTACACCTTATACAAAAATTAATTCAAGATGGATTAAAGACTTAAACGTTAGACCTAAAACCATAAAAACCCTAGAGGAAAACCTAGGCATTACCATTCAGGACACAGGCATGGGCAAGGACTTCATGTCTAAAACACCAAAAGCAATGGCAACAAAAGCCAAAATTGACAAATGGGATCTAGTCAAACTAAAGAGCTTCTGCACAGCAAAGGAAACTACCATCAGAGTGAACAGGCAACCTACAAAATGGGAGAAAATTTTCGCAACCTACTCATCTGACAAAGGGCTAATATCCAGAATCTACAATGAACTCAAACAAATTTACAAGAAAAAAACAAACAACCCCATCAAAAAGTGGGCGAAGGACATGAACAGACACTTCTCAAAAGAAGACATTTATGCAGCCAAAAAACACATGAAAAAATGCTCACCATCACTGGCCATCAGAGAAATGCAAATCAAAACCACAATGAGATACCACCTCACACCAGTTAGAATGGCAATCATTAAAAAGTCAGGAAACAACAGGTGCTGGAGAGGATGTGGAGAAATAGGAACACTTTTACACTGTTGGTGGGACTGTAAACTAGTTCAACAGTTGTGGAAGTCAGTGTGGCGATTCCTCAGGGATCTAGAACTAGAAATTCCATTCGACCCAGCCATCCCATTACTGGGTATATACCCAAAGGACTATAAATCATGCTGCTATAAAGACACATGCACACGTATGTTTATTGCGGCATTATTCACAATAGCAAAGACTTGGAACCAACCCAAATGTCCAACAATGATAGACTGGATTAAGAAAATGTGGCACATATACACCATAGAATACTATGCAGCCATAAACAATGATGAGTTCATGTCCTTTGTAGGGACATGGATGAAATTGGAAATCATCATTCTCAGTAAACTATCGCAAGAGCAAAAAACCAAACACCGCATATTCTCACTGATAGGTGGGAATTGAACAATGAGAACACATGGACACAGGAAGGGGAACATCACACCCTGGGGACTGTTGTGGGGTGGGGGGAGGTGGGAGGGATAGCATTGGGAGATATTCCTAATGCTAGATGACGAGTTAGTGGGTGCAGGGCACCAGCATGGCACATGTATACATATGTAACTAACCTGCACATTGCACACATGTACCCTAAAACCTAAAGTACAATAATAATAAATAAATAAATAAATAAATAAATAAATAATTGTAAAAAAAAAAATGTGCCATAGTTCCTCTATTATTAGATTTCTTTCCAAGCCATATCTGTGTAATTATTTTACATAATTATAATGATTACTCACATACTACATAATAGTAGTTTAATAGTAGTTTCATATTATTAAATTTTTATTGCACTTTCATTATGTAATACTTCACAAATATGTTTTCATGTCTTTCTTAAAATCATTTTAAGGGGTAACATATCATAATTTACTTACATATTCTAGGAGCACTAAGATTGTTTCCAGTGTTCACTTCCACAGTGAACGTTCTGTTGCACGGCCATTTACTGTGCTCAGCAGCAGCTCTCCTCGTGTCATTTCATTTAGGACCTAACTGATTCAGAACACTGCTGGTCTCAAAAGAGGAAATAAAAGACATGGCTGAACACCTCACTGTCTCCTAAAGGCTCTTCTCAGGAGTGGCTTCCATAATTTCCCATATCATCTCATTCAGCACAGCACTTCAGGTGGCCAAACCTGAAGTTTTCGAGTCAGAAAGTAAAATCCTTCCCCATAGAGAGGAAGCGACTCATTAGAACAAAAATACAATTGAGTACAACCACTACACTCCACTGCTTCTTTGAGACATAACTGATTACATTTTAAGACAGCCTTCAATGCCCAACTACATTTATTGTGTGTGAGGTCTGTCTTCTTTCCTTTCCCACTTCTTAGCTAAAAGGTTCAGATAAGCAGTATCATGATGTCATCTTTCATATTAATATTAATTTATCTGATGAATTGTGCCAGACATTGCCACTTAAGTAAGAATCTATGAACTACACTAGGCTTAGACAGAATTTGGAAAAAAAAATCTAGTATTGCAAGAACTGTGTTATAGATCTATTAATTTTATAGCTAACGTTGATATGAACACAGGTAAAAATCATAACCGAAGCACAGCAGTGTCAAGATGTAAAGAGAACGCAGAAAGAATTTCTGTGGCTCTTTTATGTATTTATGCCATATTTCCCCTTAGGATTCAGGCCTTGCTTTCCCAATCACCAGCGAAAAGCAGTGTTCATTATTTGATGACTAAACTTTTTAAAATTTCAGTCTTTTCAAAATATCAATCATTTCTAAATTTATCGAGACTCTTGAATAAAATGATGCACAAGAAGTTACATAAAATTGATAGTGAACTAATATTTCAGTGATTTGTATTGTCCAAAATCTTACTGTATTTGAGGAATAGTGAGGACTAAATTTCTCAATGACTGTATTTGCTGAGAGTTGCCACTTAATTTCTGACCTTAGTATTTTCTTTCCCCTTTCCAACAACAGAAATTCTGCCTTCTGCAAATATTTTCTATAATATCACAGGATAACTCTCAGTGTTTTTTGGTCATCTTTATGAACTCAAATTGTATTAGTTGTGAAAATGAGCATTTGCAAAGTAACTTGGAGAAAAATGAGACTTTCAATTTCATAATAAAGGCTTATATTTTTATCTATTGCATTAACATTAAAACAATTCACATGATTCAGATTCTTAAGATAAAAAAATTACTCATTTCGTAATCCTCTTATATCACTAGTTTTGTTTTAAAATTCAGATTTCAGATTCACTCCAGAATTATCTTGTTTCTCTCTTCTGTTTTCCTATTCTCACCGATGACTTTTTCTACATGCATGTGTAAGTTTTATGTATTTTTAACCATAGCGTGGCTACCATTTTTCATCCCCGTTTGGCACTTTTATTCTAACTTATAAATATTTTCTCATGTTAATACGTGGTCTTTAATATCATTAGCGCTACACAATATTTTACCAGACCAATGAACCACTATTCTGTTTGAGTCATTAAACAGCATCCTATCATTGGAGCTCTGCCTTGTTTCCAATTCTTCGTAAGCAGACAGTGCTATAATGATTATTTTTATTTCTATTGGTGTTTTTAGCTTTTATTTTTGTTTGCAAAAGTATCTTACAGTAGATTTTCAAGAATAAGAGGATTGAGTTTGAGCACGTTTTCAGCTCTTGAAATCTATGCCAAATTGCTTTTCTAAGTGAGATGTACCAATTTATAGCCACAATCTGTATGTTAGAAAGTGTGTGTTATTGCATCATTGTCAATCTTAATTATTAGAAATTGGCTTATGTAATAGATAAAAAATGTTAACTAATTTTGACGCTCCTGGGTTTAATCAGGAAGCGTTTAAATTTGATGCTCCTGTTTTCTATTGACTAAGGTTGTTACTATTATTGTTAGTGGTAGTATTTGTAGTAGGTGACATGTTTCCTTGTGACCTTTACCTCCCGAGGTCTTGACCTTCTGTAACATGTAAGCTGATCCAACTATCTTTTGTCTCTTTTGAAATAGTCTTTCAATTATATAGAAGTTTAATCATTTTATATATTTTAATGTTTATCAATGTATTTTGTATATCAGTCAGAAGATGGAAATCCTTTCAGTAATTTAAACAAAAATAATTTATTTTTTTTATACCAAGAACTGTTAACTTGGTATAAAGATGTTAATTACTGAATAGATAAAGAGTGGACACTAAGTTGTCAGGGAGTTAGCAGCTAAAGGAAGCTATGCTTACCTCTAAAGCTAAGGGGACAAAGGGAAAAAAGAAGTGTGGAGGTTATATTCCACCACAGAGAGAAACTCAGTCCTCTGAGTAGAGAGGATGGCATGCTGCAGTCTCTGGGTCTAGAGAAGGTGCTGAGGAGCTGCGACCCTGACCTTTCCAAAGGAACTGCAGCCACAGGAGTGAAGATGGATGCGTTAATGTTATGCTACAATGGGAATTAAAGGGGACAAAGCACTCCCGTCACTTCTCCAGACTTGCAGTTCCTTCGAATGCCCTCTCTTAGTGGAACATAACAGAAGCCAACTGGAGAGCAAAAAAGCAGCTTGTGGTGTTCCAGCCCCAGCATCACAAAGCAGGGTATAGAAGATTGTGCTCGAGCTGAGGGTCAGCAACAGAATGACAATCATTACATATACTGGAAGAAGTTGGGGTAATTATTTGAACTCTGTTAAATAAAACAATTATTCTGAAACTCATGAAAAAGGTAAGAAGGCTTTATTCAAGACCATCAGAACACAAGAGAGAGATCAGGCTCAACTCAAATACAGCAAGGACAAGTGGGGGTTGACAACCAACAAAGTGAAGGAGTTCATTGGTGGAAAATTACTAGGAGGAGACATCAAGGGTATGGGGATTCTTGCTAAACCAACGTGACAGGATTCTTGCTAGGGGCAGGTCAAGAACTTGTACATCAAAGGTGAGGGATGACAAATTTGATTAGATATCAAGGATGGGGATATCCTTGCTAAACTGACTTAGCAGGATTCTTCCTAAAACTGGACTAGGAAGGCCAAAAGCAAGACAAGGGCCAAGGTCAAGGCCTAATTTAGAAGAGGGTTCAGCAGAGCCTGACTAAAGTTTAATCAAGCAGAGAATTTTTGCCAGGAAAAGGTTAAGGGTCATTATTTGAGCTTTTAGAAATTAATATGGCTTCTATGTACTCCTTCATCCTACAAGGAGAGAGAGAGAGAGATACATATGTAATTGCTTATTTATGATTTTATAGCTTCCTTGTATCACAAAGGATTTGATGTCACTTGCCCATGTTAGCGAAAACATCATTGTGTATCTGGATCTGTTTGAGATTTTCACATCTACTTTTCTTGAATAAATTCCATATCCCTGATTAAATTTCAGAAGAGATATTCAACAGGGCACATACTAGTTTAACGTATTGTTTTTTGTTTATTTCTTTGTTTGTTTGTTTTTGAGATGGAGTCTCGCTCTGTCACCCAGGCTAGAGTGCAGTGGTGTGATCTCCGCTCACTGCAACCTCCGCCTCCTGAGTTCAAGCAATTCTCCTGCCTCAGCCTCCAGAGTAGCTGGGATTACAGGCACCCACCACCACACCTGGCTATTTTTTGTATTTTTAGTAGAGAAGGGGTTTCACCATCTTGGCCAGGCTGGTCTCAAACTGTTGACCTCATGATCCACCCACCTCGGCCTCCCAAAATGCTGGGATTATAGGTAAGTTTAACATATTGTTATTTCCAAATAGGTATTCAGTTTATTGCCTTTAAAAAATATTTTTTGATGAATTGGGATAGATACTTTTACACACAAAAGTGGTACCATATTTAAGTGAAGTAGGAGGCACTGGGCTAAGTATATTCCTTATTACCATACACATTTTTTAGAGTTTTATGTGAATGTTGGGCTTCCAAAGCACCACAGGCCACTGTTAATGCCATCAAAATTTAGGAATTCTTAGAATTAGCAAATTCTCCTTTATTGCTCCTAAACATAAAGATTAGTTGAAAGAATAAAGTAATGAATGAATAAGTGGAACTCTTTTTATGATCCAACCACTAACTGCTGGTATTCTGTTTCACCCCTATTCCTTTGAATATGCACACACATATTATGAAATCATGTGATATGACATATTTAATTATATGTTTTAAACATATTACCAGATCGTAATGATTGTTCTGTATTATCATTTAAAGTTTTCACAGTGTTTCAGTGAATTCCATTTCAGATGACAGTGTTATTTTTAATTGTTTTTATTAAAACATGGCTCCAAAAACTTTCATTTTTAGCTCCACATGTAAAGAGCTTAAAAGTTGTCGAAGTTGTCACTCTGTCCTTAAAACAAGAATGAAACTGCATAGAGTAAAAGTCAACAGCTTTTTTTGGGTCCCATTAGAGAAATGAGGTCATGAGACAAATAGCCACCACCAAATCTGGAGAGACAGATAACCAGAGAGAATCATAGTTGAGATCATCTTGTGATGAGCAAAAGTTGGTAGGAAGAAGCAATAATAACCACAAGTTGGTAGGAAGAAGCAATAATAACTTTCACCAATTGATAGAGGTGGTATGAAAAATTTCTGGGGTCTGCAGTCTTAGAATAGCACACTTTTATCGATTTTCCTCTATGAACTTCACAAGTTCTAAGTAACCATTCTGAAATATATTCAGAGTGTTGTCTGTAGCAAAGGCCAGAACACCCAGGGAAAGGACATTTCTAGATACTTATCTGAAATGGAGAAAGGACAATTTCCCAACTCCAGCCCCATCTAGCTGTCCAGTTTCACCTAGGGAGGTAAGAGGCAGTGAAACATTTCCGATGATATCACAGCCTAGGGAAACAGGTGCACTAAAAGTTTGAGATTTAGTCATAAGAATATAGAATGATCCCCTCTGCCACTCCTAATCACCCTATCAACAGGGCTTCAATAGAATAACAGCAGGTTTCAGCAAGGCTCAGACTCTAAGGCGTTTTTAGGAAAACCCAAACATAACAAGGGAGACAGAAAGACAGACAGTAGACAGAGGACATTGAAGTCCCTGGAACCTACAGCTACCACAAACATGAAGCACACCCCAACTCATAGCCAGAGGGATGTAAAACTCATCCCAAAGGTTCCACTTATCTAACTCTTTCTAGTATCTGATGTGTCATGTCTGGCTTGCACAAATAGTTGCAAAACATTCGAAGAGACAAGAAAAAACAATGTCTGAAGAGAAAAAAGTAACCATGCTCAGATATGACACAGAATTTGGAATAATCAGACAGTCAATTTAAATAATTATGATTAATATATTAAGCACTCTCATAAGAAATGTAGGCTATATATATATGTATATATATATATATAAACATAGCAGAATACACATATCCAAGATCTGCACAATTTCAAGAGCTATAAATTAAATTAGAAATTATTGGAATAATAGAAAAAGAAAAGGATAAGATAGCTCAAAAAAAAATTCAAAATATATAGTAATGCTCAACAGGTTTCAAAATTAATGATGTTAATCAAACTATATTGCCAGAAAGCTCAGAGAAAGCCGAGGTGGATACATGCCAGATAATTGAAACTTAGGCATATTATATTTATTTATTTTTTTTTCTCAGATTTGTTGAGGGATAATGACAAGTAAAAATTATATATGTTTATGGTTTTCAACATGAAGTTTTTATAAATGTATATATCATGTAATGATTAAATCAAGCTAATTAACCTATTCATCACCTCACATACCTATTTTTTATCATAAGAAACACCTAATTTCTTAGCAATTTTTAAGTGTATCATACATTGTTATTATTTTTAATTTATTATGTATATTTGAGGTCTACAACATGATGTTATGGGATATGTATTGATAGTAAAATGGCTATTGTAGATGAAGTAAATGAACACATCTATCACCTCACGTTACTTTTTTGTGTGATAACAGCAGCTAAAATTTTAACAGAAAGCCCTTATAAAATTTTATTAACTATAGTGCTCATATTATACATTAGATTTCTAGACTTATTTATCGTACACTTCTGCTACTTTGTATCCTTTGGCCTATACTTCCTTCTTGTTCCCAATTCTCATCCTCTAGAAACCATTGTTTTACATTGTTTTATTCTCTCTCTGTATTCTGTATATTTGACCTCTTTTTTAGATTCCACATAAATGTGAGATCATGCAATGTTTTTCTGCTGGTAGTTTTTGTGTCTTCTTTAGAGAAATGTCTATCCAGGTCTTTTGCTCATTTTTTAATCAGGTTGTTTTTCTGCTATTGAATTTTAAATATTTTTCATATATTTAGGGTATTAACCCATTATCAAATATGTGGTTTGCAAATATTCTTTTTCCCAATCTTAGGTTGCCTTTTCATTTTGTTGATGGTTTCCTTTGCTGTGCGGAGGCTTTTTAGTTTGATGTAGTCTCTTTTGTTTATTTTTGCTTTTGTAGTCTGAGCTTTTCGTGTGATTTCCAAAAAATTCATTGCCAAGGGCAATGTCCAAGAGCTTTTTCCCTATGTTCTCTTCTAGGAGTTTTAGGATGTCATGTCTTATCTTTAGTTTTTTTATCCATTTTGCATTGATTTTTATGTATAGTATAAGATAAAGGTCCAATTTTATTTTTTGTCTGTGGAAATCCAGTTTTCCCAGCATCATTTGTGGAAGATAATGTTTTATCCCCACCTTCTCCTCTTTGCATAATTTTTGAAAACTATTTGACTGTGTACGCCTGGATTTATTTTGCTTTTCTGTTATAGTAGCCAAACAAATTAGGATACATACCAAGTATCTTTTCTGACCACAGTAGAATGAAATTAGAAATTAATAACAGAAGGAAAACTGGAAAATTCACAAATATGTGAAAATTAAACAACACCCTCTTGAACAAGCATTGGGTTAAAGAAGCAATCAAAATGAAAATTAGAAAGTATTTTGAGTCAATGAAAGCAAAAAGCTTACCCAAACAGATAAGATATAGAAAAAGCAGTACGAAGAGGGGAAGTACATGGCAATAACTGTCCATATTAAGAAAAAAGAAAAAAAAAGTAAATAACTTAATTTTATACCTTAAAGAACCAAAGAAAGAAGAACAACCTAAGACTGAAGATAGCAGAAGGAAGGAGATTTTAAAAATTAGATGAGGAATATCAAATACAGCCCATAGAAAACTAATAGAAAAAACAACTAAACTAAGATTTGGGCTTTCTTTTAAGATAAGTAAAATTAACAAACTTTCACACTTACTGGAAAAAAACAAGAGAAGACTCAAATAAAATCAGAAATGAAAGAGATGTCATCACATCTGATGGCAAAGAAATAAAAAAGATCATAAAAGACCACTGTGAATAATTATGTGTCAACGTGTAGAAACACAGTGTACCAAGACTGAATCATGAGGAAAATGAAAATCTCTCAATAAAGAAAAGTCCAGCACCAGAAAGATGCAGTGATGAATTCTACCAAACACTTAAAGCATGAACAGTGATCCCTCTCAATCTCTTACAAAAAAAATTGAAGAGTGGGGACTCCCAAAGTTATTTTATGAGGCTAGCATTATCCTGATAACAAATACAGACAAAAAAACTCTTTACAAGAAGAGAAAATTACAAGTCAATAAATATTCCTGATGAATATAGATGTAAAAACCCTCAACAAAATACTAGCAAACTTAATTCTGTAGCACATTAAAAGGATCATATACCATAACCAAGTGGGTTGTATTTGTGGAATGCAGGGTGTTCTAACATATTCTAATCAATAAATATGATACCATACATTAGTAGAATGAAGGATAAAATTACACAATCATCTCAATAAATGCAGAAAAAGCATTTGACAAAATCCAACACATTTTCGTGATAAAATCTCTCAACAAACTATATATAGAAGGAATTTTTTGTATATGAAAAGTCCACAAATAACATGATATATAACAGTGAAAAAATAAAAGCATTTTCTCTAAGACCAGAAACAAGGCAAGTTGAACACTTTTTACCACATCTAGACATCATACTACTGAAATTTCTAGCCAAGGCAATTAGGAAAGAAAAAGAAATAAAATATATTCAACTCAGAAAGAATGAAGTAAAAACTATATTTTGGCAGAAGACGTGCTTTTATATGTAGAAAACATGAAAGACTACACACACAAATTTTCAAAGTGATGTTGGGCAAAAATACAAAGCTGGAGACATCACACTTTCTGATATTAAACTACATTACAAATGTAAAATAATCAAAATAGCATGGTACTGGCATGAAAAGAAACACATAGACCAACAGAACAGAATATAGACTTTAGAAATAAACCTAGGTACATGTGGTCAATGGATCTTCAACAAGGGTGCCAAGAATACACAATGGGGAAAGGATAGTCTCTTCAACAAATGATGTGAGAAAATTGGATATCCACGTGCAAAAGAATGAACTTGATCTGTATCTTACAACATACACAAACATCAACTGAAGGTGGATTAAAAATTAAATGTAAGACCTGAATCTATAGAACTCAGAGAAAAACAACAACAACAAAAAGACTTAATCTTTGTTTTAGGCAATGATTTCTTAGATACGGCACCAAGAGCACTGGTGAGAAAAGCAAAAATAGACAATAGGATTACATCAAACTAGAAAACTTCTGCACAGCAAAGGAAATAATCAACAGATTAAAAAGGCACCTACAGAATGAGAGAAAGTATTTGTAAACCGTATGTCTGATAAGGGGTTAATGTTTAAAATATATACAAATCTTTCACAGCTCAATAGCAAGCAAACAAACAAACAAAGAACAAACCTGATTTAAAAATTAGCAAGATAGGCCTGGCGCAGTAGCTCAGGCCTGTAATCTCAGGACTTTGGGAGGCCGAGGCGGATGAATCACGAGGTTAGGAGTTCAAGACCAGCCTGGCCAAGATGGTGAAATCCCGTCTCTACTAAAAATCCAAAAAATTAGCCAGGCGTGGTGGCAGGCGCCTGTAATCCCAGCTACTCTGGAGGCTGAGGCAGGGAATTGCTTGAACCTGGGAGGCAGAGGTTGCAGTGAGCCGGGGTCAAGCCAGCACACTCCAGCCTGGGTGACAGAGCGAGACTCCATCACAAAAAAAAAAAAAAAAAACACATAAATAGATATTTCTCTAAAGAAGACATGCAAATGACCAAGTATATAAAAATATGTTCAACATCACTAATCATCAGGAAAATTCAAGTCAAAGCCACATGAGATATCACCTTATTGTGTTTAGATGGCTGTTATCAAAAACCAAAAGATAAGTGTTGGCAAGAATTTGGAGAAATTGGAACACTGTTAGTGGAAATGTAAAATGGTACAGCTGCTGTAGCAGTTTCTCAAAAAAGCAATAGTAGAACTACCATATGATCCAGCAATCTCACTTCTGGGTATATTTTTTAAAAATTGAAATATATATTATGATAAGATATTAATACTCCCCCATTTATTTCACTGTTATTCACAATAGTCAAAATATGGAAGCAAACTAAATGTTCATGGATGGATGAGTAGATTCAAACATGTGACATAGACATATAAGTAAATATTATTCAGCCTTAAAAGAAGGAAATCCTGTCATATGTGACAACATGGATGAACCTGTTGATCATTATGCTAATTGAAATAAGCAGGTCACAGAAGGACAATAATCTATTATTTCACTTATGTGAGAAATCTAAGATAGTCAAGCTCATCTAAAGAGAGTAGAATGGTGGTTGCCAGAGGCTGGGGAGAGGGTGGAATGGGAAGTTGTTGTTCAATGTGTATAACATTTCAGTTATACAAAATTAATAAGTTCTACAAATCTGTTGAACAACACTGTGCCTATAATTAACAATACTGAATTTTGCACTTAAAAATTTTGTTAAGAGAGTAGATTTCATGTTAAATGTTCCTTCCACAATATGAAACAGAAACCAAGGTGAAATAAAATAATTTTTTATTCTTCACTGATCCAGCAGATAACTCTTAATTAAAAAAAATAGTGGCAGCATTGTACATGGTGACTATAGTAGGTGGTAAGTGAAATTAACCATATCGATATAGCGGACAGGAGAGAGGAATGGGAATAGTATATTAAGGTATCTGCACTGCCCATGAAGTGGTATAATGTTAATTGAAAGAAGACTTCGATTAGTTGTAAATAGATATTGCAAACTCTAGAGCAATCACTAAACAAAATTTAAAGAGATAATTATTAATATGGTAAGATAGGAAAGAAAATTGAGTTATACAAAATCCTTAACTAAGATCAGAGAAGACAGAAAAAGAAGGAAAAGAGAAACACAGGGTAAATGAAATAAATGGAAAAAATTATTAACACAGTAGATATTAAACCAACTAAATAAAAATCACTTACATACAAAGGTCTAAATACGCCAGTTAAATGACAAAGATTGCCAGAGTGATTACAAAATAAGACCCAACTTTATGTTGTCTATGAGAAATCCACTGTGATCATAATGATACAAATAGGTAGCAAATGGAGAGATGGCCAACTTATTTTTAAGAATGGTGCTAAAATAATTCAATGGGGAAAATAATAGCCTTTTCAACAAATAGTACTGAATAGAAACATGCAAGGGAATGAACTTGTACCCTTATCTCACACCATATACAGAAATTAACTCAAAATGGATAAGAGACCTCAATATAAGTCCTGAAACTTAAAACTCTTAGAATAAAGTTAAGGAAATAAATCTTTATGACTTTGGAATCAGCTCTGGATTCTTAGATATGACATCAAAAGCACCAATTAAAAAAAAAAAAGAAAAATTGGACATCAACAAAGTTAAAGTCTCTTTTTGCTTCAACAGGCAGTATAAAGAAACTGAAAAGTAAAACTCACATAGAGGAGAAAATAATCACAAAATATATCTGATAAGGTACTTATATCTTGTGTATCCTCACATGCAAATAACTCATACAATTCAACAAAAAGACAAGTAACCCATTTAAGAAATAAGTGAAAAGCCTGAATAGACATTACTTAAAAGAAGAAATGTAAGTGGCCAAGAAGCACATGAAAAGATCCTCAAAATTATTAGCCATCAGGAAAATGCAAATCTAAACTGCAATGAGATACCACTTTTCACCTACACTTTACACCTGATAAATAGAATAAAAAATTCAGCTGATAACAAGTGTTGGTGACAGTGAAAAAACTGGAATCTTCATACACTGTTGGTGGGAATGTAATGCTCTAAGTCAAGAACAGGATCTTGAAGTTTCTCAAACAGTTAAACGTAGTTATCAATATAATCCAGTAATTTCATCATAGACACCTATCCAAGAAAAACAGAACCATATGACAAACACAACACTTAGCACACAAAGGTGTATAGCAGCCTTATTAATAGTAATCAAAAGGTGAAATAAACCTAAATGCTCACAACTGATAAGTGGATAAACCAAAATAGAATATCCACACAATGGAATATTATTGAATCATAACAAAGAGTAAAATACTAATACATGCTAAAAATGAATTAACCTAGAAAACATTATGCTAAATGAGCAAATCCAGTGACAAAATATCATATATTATATGATTCAATTTATATGAAATTGTTCTAATGGACAAATTTATAGATACAGAAAATAAATTCGTGGCTGCTTATGCACTGGGATGACAGATGGATAGAATGGTAATAGTTAAAGGGTATGGATTTCTTTTTGAGGTTATAAAAGGATCTAACATCAAGAGTGGTGATGGTTGCACATACCTTTGCATATATTAAAAATCATTGAATTGTACATTTTAAATTGGTGAACTGTATTTCTCAATGAAGCTGTTATTTAAAAGCAAAGAATTGGAGAAAAATATACCATGTTGCTGCCAATCAAAAGAAAACTGGAGAAGCTATATAAATTTCAGACAAATGAACTTAATATCAAGGAAAAGTACCAGAGATAAAGAGGAGTATTGCAAAATGATAATGGATCAATTCTCCAGGAAGACATAAAATCCTTAATGTATATATACCTAAAAACAGAGCATCAAAATATATGAGGCTAAAATTAACAGAACTGCAAGGAAAATAGACAAATCTAATAGTATGATTATAGGCTTCACCATTTCTTATCAGTAACTGACAATTTCAGCAGGTAGAAAATCAGTAAGGATATAGTTTAACTGAACAACACCATCAATCAACTGGATCTAATTGACATTTATGGAATACTTTATCCAACAAACACCAGAATACATATTCTTCTGAAGCTCACATAGAACATTCACCAAGATAGACTATATATGCTGGGCAGCAAACACATCTGAACCAATTTAAAAATAGAAATAATATTCAGAATGTTATTAGACCACAGTGAAATTAAACTAGTACTGAAAACCAGAAAGTTAGTGATGAACCCCAAAGTATCTAGAGATTAAACAAGTACTACTGAATCAAAATTGTGCAATACAACATAAGCAGTCTTTAAAGGGAAATTTATAGCACTCAATGAATAAAAAGAAAGATTTACAATCAATAATCTAAGCTTTCATTTTACGAAACCAGAGAAGGAAAAATGACACAAACCAGTAAAAAGCAGAAGAAAGAAATTAAGACTTAAAGTAGAAATCAATGAAACTGAAAATAGAAAATGAAGAGAAAATCAACAAAACCAAAAGCTGTTCTTTGAAAAGATCTGTACAATGTATTAATCCCTAGCCAAGCTAATCAGGGAAAACAGAGAGAAGACATAAATTACCAGTATTAGAAATTACAAAAACACATATTTCTCCATTGAGTATGTGTCCTATTTGAACAATGTAATCCTCTTATTTATAGTTCAATGACAATTTTTAAAAGAGCATATAGATCATATTGTTGCATAGGCTTCTGGAGGCAATTCACCTTAGTTTGAATTCCAGCCTTGCCTTTTCCAACTTTGCATATGGTTCGGATAATCTTATTTTCCTTTTAAGTTAGATTCATGGATGAATTTTTAAAGATGATATAATAGCCACAATTAAGATCAATATGTGGTGGTGTACAGTAGCTCATGTCAATTGGAAAGAGTTCTTGTTCATTTTGTCAGGAACTGAGCAGCCATGGCGTAAGTCTCAACTAGATTTGCGACCACAGGTAAATTAATTGAACAACTTGTGCCTCAGTTCCATTAGCAGTAAAATGATAATATGAAAGTACAGAATAGTACATATATTATAACATTAAATTCTTGAGAATATGAAATGATTTATGTTGCTTGACATACAATAATTATGTAAATACAATTATATAATCATTCTTCAATATTTTGATCTACATAAGTTGATTTTCTAATGTTGAGCTGACTTTCGCTTTCTGAAGAAAATTCAACTGGTTTTTCTTACTCCAATTTATCTTCATTCTTTTACGTTTAGTCATAGACAATGGGACACATATGAGATGAAACAGAAGAAATAATTTAAAAATAGAGTTAACACAGCCCTGGCACGGCGGCGGCTCACGCCTGTAATCCCAACATTTTAGGAGGCCAAGGTGAATGAGTCCCTTGAGCTCAGAAGTTCAAGACCAGCCTGGGCAACATGATAAAACCTCGTCTCTCTCTCTCTCTCTCTCTCTATATATATATATGGCAGGAGGTGGTGGTGCCTGCCTGTGGTCTCAACAACTCAAGCAGCTGAGATGGGAGAACTACTTGAGCCTGGGAGGTAGAGGTTGCAGTGAGCTGAGATTTCACCACTGCACTCCACCCTAGATGACAGAGTGAAACCCTGTCTCAAAAAAAAAAAAAAAAAAAAAAAAGAAGTAAAGTCAACGCAAAAGTTACCCCAGAGATGCTCAGTTTCTGACAAAATTAACAAGCACTGTTTCCAATTGACATGAACTTTTGTACAGCACCACATATTGATCTTAATTATGGCTTATTATGTCATCTTTAAAAATTCTTCCATAAATCTAACTTAAAAGGTAAATTAAGAATTATCTTTGTTAACATTTGGACGCTTCTTTTCTGTCAATATGTTTTTAATGTGTTTTTCTTAAACTTGGTATCATATATATAGAGAGGTAATTTTTCAACCCACTTCTTTCAAATATCATCTATGATATATTTTCCTATGCTATTGAATGGAACCTTATAGCATAGAAAACAATGCAAAGCTGTGCTAAGTTCCCATGTCACTTTTACCCTAGAGCTGCTCGGGGTTCCCAGCAAAATAAACCAGTACTCTTTCCAATTGACATGAGCTTCCGTACACTACCACATATTGATCTTCATTGTGGCTATTATATTATCTTTAAAAAATCATCTGTAAATCTAACTTAAAAGGAACATAAGATTATCAGAATCATATGGAAAACATGTGTATGGGTCACTCAATTTTCAGCCTGCCAATTTTCTGTAATAGTGAATTTCTAGTGATCTCTATCTTTTCTTAAAGAAAATACTGGAAACTTCTTTATTGTTACTTTCATCCTAATCTTCTAATTACCTGGTTGTATGCTAAAAATTATGAGTTTCTCTTCCTACAATAAGTACATTTTTTCATAGATTCTTGTAAGATGGACATTTGACATATAAAAAAATACCGTTGATTGCAAATTTTCACTAGGGAGATTATTTGGGAAAAAAATATTTATTTTACACTTTCAAGAATGTCACATAGAAATGAGGTTTTAGTTACAGAAGAGATCATTAGTATATTCATTTTTTATTAATGCTATAAAAAATTACCACAAACCTAGTGACTAAAACAATACAAACATATTATCTTATATTTTTGTAGATTACAAGTTCAAAATGGGTCTCACTGAGCTAAAATAAAGGTGCTGGAAGGGCTGGGTTTCTTTCCAAAGGTTCTAGGGGAGAATCTGTTCTCTTACATTTCCCAGCTTCTAGAGGCTGCCCTCGTTCCTTGGCTTGTGGTCCCCCTTTTTTATCCTCAAAGTGACAAGTGTTGCTTTCCTCTGATCCTTCTCCCATAATTACGTCTTCCATTAACTCTGCTGGAATAGGTTCTTCAACTTTACAGATCCATGTCATTAGATTAAGCCCATGTGAATAATCTAGAACAATCTCTTCTTCTCAAGGTCCTTAACTACATCTGCAAAGTCCCTTTTTCCAAAGTCCCTTTTGAAAGGTAACAATTAACATCTTTAGTTACAAAAAAATGTGATGTATTCAATTTAAATTTTCATTAAAATAAATGACATTTGGGTTTCCCCCCAAAATTCTGACCTATGGTTTATCCTTTGTGCATTTAATATGCTTGAAGATCTTGGCTCTTTCCACCATGCAAGTCACTAAAGCCAGGTCATGCTCCGCAGCATTTCAAAAAGTCATCATCACACAGCTGAGAAATGACCCAGCAACAGATAACAGAAATCCCACCACCTGATTATTCACATCTTTCAACTCTCATTACAGGTCAATTTTAGGCCCCACAGAGCTATTTTAGTGTGGCCACAACTGCCACATTGGATGATTGTCAAATATTCTAACTGTGGCTGTCAGGAAGACAAATAAACAAACCCTGGATCAAAAGCCCAACAGGCTGTGCTGGCTCTCACAGGGCTGGTGCTTTGCTTTGAGACAAGCCCTTTCCCATTTGTGACTTGTTATGGCCTCCAACATTTATATGCTAGAAATCCAATCACCAACGTGATGGTGTTAGGCGGTGAAGCCTTTGGGAGGTGATTAGGTCATGAGGGTGGAACCTCATGAATGGGATTAGTGCTTTGATAAAAGAGGCCCCAAAGAGCTGCCTTGCCCCTTCACCATGTGAGGACACAGCAAAAGGACAGCCATGTATAAAACAAAAAACAGTCCCCCTACAGAACACCAAATCTGTTAGCACCTTGATCTTGGAATTCCCAGACTCTGGATCTTTGAGAAATACATTTCTATTGTTGACAAGCCACCTAGTTTGGGATATTTTGTTACATCAGCCCAAATAGAATAAGACAGGGCTCTAACACTAAGATTTTGTTTGTTTGTTTGTTTGTTTAACTCTGGGCAAATTATACAAGCCTCTTTTTTCATATAAAGTGGAGATATCTGACACTTTGAGTAGAATGATATTTCTACATATTTAGCTCACCAGAATTATAGCAGAGATTCAACAAGTATTAGTTCTGAATCTCTGACCATCTGGTCTGAAGAAGGCCCTGCCTTCCTTTATTTCACAACATTTATTAATAGCTGTAATTAATTATTGTTCACTATGTTTACTGAACTTTAAATTTCAAAAGTGCTAAAATCATACCTTTCTTATGTAGCCATGTGTACCCGGCCCCTAGCACAGTTTAATATACTTAGTAAATGCTTAACATTTTCTCAGTAAGTTAGTTTCCTCTTTTCTTAGCTCCCTTACATGTGTTAAATCCATGACAATCATTCCTAAGAAACTTGCTCACCAAACTTATGAACAATGACACACATTTTTAAACTTATTGCCTGAATTATTGCTGGTGTCACCTGCTGGAATTAGACAGTGTAGAAGAAAATTTTGTAGAAAAAGTTAAACCCAAGACCTGAATATAGATAACCAGCAATAAGAGAAAAAGATAAATTCCTGTCTTTGCTTGAGACTGGAGGGATTTCTAGGCTTTAAGAGAGGATATCAGAGCAGAGTCAGTGCTCTTGCTTGGGTCAAAGCAATGTGCCTGCTTTTCAGCATATAGAAAAAGAATATGCTAGGATGCAAAGAGGAAATATTGTTGTACCATTCTGAACAGGTAAAACCTGCTTAAGCATTTAATTCGAAAGTGAAAATGAAAATATCCAAGGAGCTGTACTTCACACTTGAATAGATTGAAAGAATTAACATATTTATAACCAAAATAGGACTTACTATTTTAAGTAAGTTTTGGAACTTGAACGTTCATTGTCCAGGTCCTTTCCAAGGCTGTGGAGTGGTTCTAGCAATCTATTTACATGATTACGTGTTTTGTAATGTTTTCAATTCCATACTGTAACTTATTTTTTTTCTTCCGCTACCCCAAGTAGTTTAGATATTTGGGCCCATGTTTTCCTTTTTTGTTTCAACCTGCTGGATTATCCAGAGAAGTTCCACTTGGAGACTGGGTACATCATTATTTCAAGCAGGAAAATGTCAAGGCACTCAAGACACTCCGTGCTGTGTGGGCAGATGGCTGCTGGGCTATGAGGCTTTCCCTTGGACATGTATTTTCAGGGCAATAATGACCACATTCTGAGAACAACCAAGATTTTAAGGAGATTTGTTGTGGTTGTTGTTTGCTTAGGGAGAGACTATTTGAAAGAACAGAGGGAACTTGACTCAGAGGTAGACACTTGGGTACATAATGACACTCTGGAAAGACTTTCAACTTGGACTAAAGAAATACAACTGAAAATAATTCTCTCTTATCAACCTAAATAAGTCAGTTCAAATTTATGGTCTTCTGTTTGCTTAATTTGTAAAGCATAAAGTCAGAAATTGAGTCATAATAATAACATGAAACCTAGCGTTCTTTAAGCCTTTACTTTGTGTGAAGCACAGTGATAATTACATATAATTCTCAGAGCAAGATGAATTAACTCAAAATGGATCACTGACCTAAATATAGGAGAAAAACAATGAAACTACTAGAGAAAAACATACGGATAATTCTTTATGGCCTTGGATTTGTTAATAGGTTCTCAAATTTGACAATAAAATCAAAAGCAACAAAAATAACAGATAAATTAGTCTTCATTAAAATTTAAAAAATTGTGTATCAAAACACATTAGCAAGAAAGTAAAAAGACAATCTATAAAATGGAAAAAAAATTGCAAATCATATTTCAGGTAAAAATTTAGTTTCCAAAATAGAAGTACCATATCACATACACTAGGATGGTGAATTAACAATAACAACAAAAAAAGGAAAGAAAGAAAAGAAAAGAAAAACAGCTGAAATTAACAAGTGTTCACAAAAATCAAGCAAAATAGGCACCCTCATACATTGCTTTGGGGGTATAAAATAGTGCAGTTTGGCAGTCCTGCTAAAAGCTAAACATAGAATTACCATTTGACACTGCAATTCTATTCCTAGATAGATGTCCAAGAGAAATAAAAACATATGTCAAGTTACTATGCTCATACAAAAACTTGTACAGCAATGCTTGTAGCAGCATTATTCATGATAGCACAAAGGTGAAACAACTGTTCAGCAAGGGAGGAATGGATAAACAAATGTTTGCATATACACACAATGAAATGTTATTCAGCCATAAAAAGGAACGAAGCACGGACACATGCTATAGTTCGAATGAACCTAGAAAATAATATGCTATATTCCTGTCTTTGCTTGAGACTGGAGGGATTTCTAGGCTTTAAGAGAGGATATCAGAGTAGAGTCAGTGCTCTTGCTTGGGTCAAAGCAATGTGCCTGCTTTTCAGCATACAGAAAAAGAATATGCTAGGATGCAAAGAGGAAATATTGTTGTATCATTCTGAACAGGTAAAACCTGCTTAAACATTTAATTGGAAAGTGAAAATGAAAATATCCAAGGAGGTGTACTTCACACTTGAATAGATTGAAATAATTAACATATTTATAACCAAAATAGGACTTACTATTGTAAGTAAGTTTTGGAACTTGAACGTTCATTGTCCAGGTCCTTTCCAAGGCTGTGGAGTGGCTCTAGCAATCTATTTACATGATTTTGTGTTTTGTAAAGTTTTCAATTCCATACTTTAACTTATTTTTTTTCTTCCACCACCCCGAGTAGTTCTATATGCTATAGTTCGAATGAACCTAGAAAATAATATGCTAAGTGAAAGAATTCAGCACAAAAGGTCTCAGATTGCATAATTTCTTTCCTATGAAATATCCAGAATAGGTAAACCCATAGAGACAAATAGCAGATTAGTGACTGCCAGGGGATGTGGGTGAGAGGGAGGAAGGGAGAGTCATTACTTAAACAGTGTGGAGTATTTTTCCGGGGTGATGAAAAATTTTGAAACTAAAGAAAAGTGGTGATTTACAGGATTGTAACTGTACCAAATGTGCTATTTGAAGTAGTTAATTGTGTATAATGTGAATTTTGCCTCAGAAAATGATAAGCATGATTTAGTATATAAACACCTTGAAAAGGAAGAAGAAAAATCACATTGTTATCTCTAATAAAAGTGGAAACATCATTGGGCAAAATCCAACATCCATTTCTGAAAAACTTTCAGCAAAATAGTAACAGGAGAGAACTCCTGTAGCTGCGTAAAGGGCATCTAAGAACATCCTATCGCTAATACCTTAATGCTGAAAGATGGAGTGCTTCCCTCCAAAATAAGGGGAAAAGGCAGGGCTGTCTACTCTCTCAGCATACATAGGCAACCAGTTGGAATATGGTTACCATCCCCCGTGGCAAAGGAACACCACAGGGATGTCCTCAGCACCTCCAAGAAAAAGACCTGGGTTCAAATAGCTGCTGGGTCCACAGAGCCCTGCGGTTAGATCAGCCCAATAGCACCCACCAAACAGGAACTTTCCAAGATGATTGAAAACGGGGTTAACATGTTTTTTGGAGAGCAACTAGAGGCACTGGATGAGACTTTGTCCCCTCAACTGACTGCCATCTCCCACTCCCCTACCCAAGTCAGGCTTCTGTTGGGGGATGGAGAGATGTATTTCCTTTAAAGGAAGAATTAAATATTGACTAATACAAAACTAAACTAAACTAAACTAAACTAAACTGGACATGTGCCTGAAGTGAACAGAGTCAGATGTGTGTACCCTAAGAGGGAACAGAAATCTCCAGAGCCTATGAGAGGTTTCACCCAAGAAGCGCCATCCCACACAGTGGGTTAAAAGAGCAGTGCAAGATCAGATCAAGTTGTTTCAGGATTGCATCCTGCAAGTGAGGCCCACACAAGGGCAGGCTGTTACTAGCAGAGAGAAAAGGGAGCAATTGATATTGTTCTGCCTACCTAAATAGGCATCAGGATTGTGATTTTGGGTCAGAATTTCTCATATAAATTGCCACATCATCTGTTTTTCAATGTTCTTTCCATTAGGCAACTCACAGCAAGGGAAGTAATTCTGGAGAAGAAATTAAGAATTTCTATATTCCCTGGAAAGTATTCCATCAAAATAACACACAGAGTAGCACCCAAAATAACATCCCTAGTAGCAACCATTTTTAGAAGCCATGATTCCTAATGATCCGACTTTCTGGGATCCTCAGCTATCCAGTTCCAGTTTAGACATACATCCTTGCCTCCTACTGCCACTATGCAATGGACCATGGATGAAAATCTGAACAAGACTGCTGACTGCTCTGTTAAAAAAGCCTCCTGCATCACTGCTTCAGTCTCTTGGTCTGAAATGCTCCTTCCACTCATGAAATTAATATCTTGCTGCCAACACTTAATTCGAAAACCACCATCTACCATGAAGCCTCCTCTCATTCTCACAGCCCAAATGTATTTTTTATCTCCTTTAAATTCTGTATGTTTTCTCATCCGTTTCTATCATAGTTTTACTATTCTACCTATGTTGCAAAACTCTCTAAGCTTACAGCCATATTTTATACACCAAATTGCCTGCTACAGCAGACGGTGCTCAATAAATATTTGTTCAATGAATGAATGAGTGAGCGAATAGAGCTGAAGGAGTGAATTAAGGAAGAGAGTTATTATAGCATTTCCCTTTACAGGGGTAGAAATAATGAGCACCATTATGGATTGAAACTTTGAAAATATAAGCAGTAGAAAGACTGTGTTGCAACAGAAGTCTTATAACCACAGCCTTTATTCAAGGTATTTCCCATGTTTCTCTACAAAGCTAATAATACTTTGATTCATCTTCCTAAGAGAGTTATAAAATAAAAAGGAATGATCATCTAATTTAATATCTGATGTAATTCCAGTGGTGCATAATTTACTAGCTTCTTAGCCCTGAACTGTTTTTTAGTGTTAGTAATCACATCTGTTCTGCACTTTTAGAGAATAAAGCACTGCCAATCAATATATGATAATGCTTTTATTAAAATGTTCAAAGCAGAAAACAGATCTTACTTACTAAATACTTCATCAGTTCTAAATTTATTCAGAACTCTTTCCTCAAATAAGTAACATGTTTTAAACAAGACTGTGGTTTGCTTTCTCCAATATTCCTTTCATTGCACATGTGTTAGTTCAAGATCACCAAAGTTCTTTGCTTTCCCCTGTCTTGTGTTGATGACCATCAAATGAGGAAACAGATATCTGAACATTGATTTCTTTCATCTATTTGGCTGATATTTATTAGAAAAAATGGTAATAATTGCTAACATATATTGAAGATTCATTATGTGCCATGGTTCTAACATTTGTTTTATATACAGTATCTCATTGAGTACACATTGCCAAGGACTGTATAATGTGATGGGCTAAAATATGTTCCCCCCCAAAATCATATGTTGAGGTCCTAATTCCCATACTTTAGAATGTGGCTGTATTTAGAGATAGGGCCATTAAAGAGGTCATTGAGTTAAAATGGAGCCCTTTGGGCTGGACCTAATCCAATCTGACTAGTGTCCTTATTAGGACATTGTTCCTGGTGCACAGAAAGCTGACCATGTGAAGAGACAGCAAGAGGGTGGCCATCTGTAAGATAAGGAAAGGGGTCTCAGAGGTCATCTACCCTGCCAGCACTCTGATCTTGGATTTCTAGACTCCAAAATTCTGACAAAATAAATTTTTGCTATTTATGCCACCCAGTGTGTGGTATTTTGTTGTGGCAGTCTGAGAAAACTAACATAGATACTATTATCATCTCAGTTTTACAGATGGGAAGACAGAATCTTGAAAAGGTCACAGTCTAGTCTGTGGTGGGGCGGATGCTAAAACCACAGTCTGAATTCAAATGCTACACTCTTTGATATTTTCTGTTAGCACCTCCTGACATTAAGATCAAATTGATTTAAGTATAAGATTGTGGCAGGCACTGTGCTAAGAACTTTGGTGCTTTATCAAACCTGGTTGCTGATACACTTAAAACATTTCTTAGAGTTTCCCATTTGCGTTTCTTGCTGCTGGCCACTTTATTCCTCAGGGCTCTTCCAATTCTCTTACACGGACTCTTCTCTTTTTCCATCCTTTTCTCCTTCCCCACCCTGTATCTATGACAAAGTGAGTATTATCTGGGCTGTCCAGTGACTCTCCCACAGTAATTTTTCTTGACCTTTTTAAAACAAGCCCAAGTCCTTTGGAACTCAGGCATCCAGAGATAGATATTGGCCTCTTAATATAGTTGTGGCCACTCATGGACTGTGACTGAGTTTCCTGTATTGAAGCCCAGCTCACCGCCTTTCTTTTCATGTCACTCAAACAATGTTCTGTGCACTGTGTCCAGATTCAGCAGTTTTGTCCCTGGACACATGGTTTGTTGCCACCCTCCACTTCTGGTCCTCGTGAAGGCAGTTTCATCTTCACTCTTGGATGCCTCCCTGTCTTCCTACTGCTCCAGAGCCCATGCCGTTTCTGAGATCCTCTGAGCTGTCCCTGTGGCTTCCATGCAGGAGAACACAGGATTATCAGGGATAAATGATCAGCAGTGGGTTGGCCAGGGTCACATGTGAGAAGAAACAGGCTGTGACCTGAGAGTGAGATGCTGAAAAAATTGGGAGGTGAAAGTTACTGCATTTGAGAATTCCAAGGATCTTAGAAGACATAAATCTGTTGAAGTGTTCACACGGACACAGAAATCGGGCAATATGATAGTGCAACATAAAGGCGAGTTCTCAAGGATCCCCATTCCTCCTAATGAAAAGAAGACACAGTTATTATTATATTGTGTATATTTTTAGCAAAATAATAAGCATGTGATAGTATAGCTTGTTTTATGCTTTTCTTTTCAACTGGGTGAAAATCCATGCAAAATGATTTCCCACCTTATTTGAGATCTAAAGTCTTAAAATACAGAGCCTATCTGTGAAGTCCTCCACAGCCTCCTTCTCCCATCCCCCTGTCTGCTTGCTAACAGGTCAGGCATTTTCCTTCCTGCTGCAGGGCCTTTGCATTTGCTCTTTACTCTGCCTTCAATGCCCTTTGTTCAACTATCTGCACGACTCATTTATTCTCTTCCTTCAAGACTTTGCTCAAATACAATTTTCTCCTTAAGGCCTTTTCTGAATACTCTGCTTAAAATTGCAACTTTCTACCCCCAAATCCTCTTCCCTTTTCCAGGCTTTGTATTTCTTCATAGCATCTGTCACCTTCTATTATATCATTTACCCATCTATTTTGTTTATTTGCCCTTGTCTGCAATGTTCAGAATGACTTCTTTCTCCCTTATTGTATTCTTTAATGTATCTTCAACACTTAGGAGAGTGCCTGGTGCATATACTAAGCAGTCATTATTCATTTATTAGATGAATGAATAAATGATGTAGGGAAGAATATTTGTATCTGCAACTTTTTGCTATAATCTGTTAAATTTTTAATTTATTATACAGTTCAACTATGAAACTTACCTTTCTGAATACCAGAAAACTCCTTACCCTTTTTAATCTGTAAATTAACCAGATTCTTCCAGGGATTATTAAGTCATTCTGGTGATTTTTACGATTGACCTCTGTTAACCTATGATGGATGCATTTGCTACAGTTCATAGTGAAGACTTCTGAAATTTTTCTAACTCATGCTGCATTGATAGTTTCCATGACTATATGAATATCACCAAAAAAAATCCTAGCATATGTACGTTAATATATTATCAAAATTGAGGAAGGGAATTAGAAAAACAGGAAAAAGAAAAGAGTGCAAAACAGTGATCACCCATAAATGACCTAGCTCAATAAATGTTACCATTTGAGTGTACACACCCACCCCAACATTCACAAAATTGCAATTGCTTTATTTGTTGACATTATTCCTAAGTCTTTTCCCTCCTTTTTCAGAACTCTTCCTGACACCTCAAATCTAATACCAGTGCTGTAGAGGCTGTGGGGAATTGTCATCATTGGCCAGGGGCAAGCCTCCTTTGATGGCCCTTGACATTCACACTTTTGGCAATATATCTTATTATGGAGTCATCAGTGTTCAATATTGAGAATTTTAAAGATGTGAATATATAAAGGCATATATAAAGGCAGAAACATCACATGTAATTCCAAAAGTCAAAATGATATCTATTTCTTGAAAAATTTTTAGTATTTACTTCTAGAAATCTATTTATGCATTTTCATTCGTATACGCATCTTTTCCCAGAATTGGGGTCACATAGTACATTGTGTTTATAACCCACTTTCTTTCATGTAATAATAACTGTGAAGATTTTCATATCCAGTTAATATTCCCACTTACTGCCTATGTGCCATTTATCACCTACACCAACAGAGTTATTAAGAGGACTGCCACAAGTAAAGTTACAGAATAATCCATCTGAACGCTAAATTAAACCTAAAACACATCATATTTTCCCTCCTTTATTCATGGTAAATGCTCTTATCTCTACCATTTGGCCTCCAGCAGCAATTTATGTTCATAAAGAATTTCCATCCAGGAGAGAAAAATGGCACTCCACTTTTTGCTTTCAATTTTTTATAATGTGTGATGTGCTTGACAGGATTTCACTGCTTTCTCTGACCACAAACAAACAGTGGAACTGAATGGCCTGTGTCTACTGCCACCCTGCTTGTACTTCCCAGCTTTCTTTCATGGTTGTCTCTATACAGAAGACATGTAAGCATGTAAGATCATAAGCATGTCACAGTAAGATCATATTGAGTAACCTTTTTCTCACTCTTAATTGCAAATTAAGTTTGTATGATGAAATGTTTGGAATTACAAATTAAAACCACCAGACATCATTTCACACTCAGTTTGTTTGGGAGAAAGTACTAGTCAGATGTTGAAAAGATGTATGAACTCTTATTTAGAGTTAGTGTAGGAGACACATTTGTTACAATCACTTTAGAAGTATTTTTGACATTATCTTTTCAATTTTAAAATGTACATAGCCAGAGATGCAACATCTCCAGTCATAGCACATTATATTACCTGAATGCTTACATATTTATGAGGGCTAATAGTAGCAGCATTTACAATGGCAAGAAATAAGTAAATAAAGCAGACGAAAGATACATAAACACACATATGGATAAATAAATTGTGGAGTATTTTCTCAATGGATTGCCCCACAGCAGCAGAAATGAATTCTGCCAAAAACAGGAAAGAAGATGAGTATCACACAACTTTGTTGAGTGGAAAAAGCCACACATGTATACGTATTCCTGGAAGGTTCATATACCTTGCCCCACATGAGTGGAACAAACAGGACTTGAACCCAAGGCCTCTAACAGAAGGGTACAGCTGCTCAACAGTATACTAACCCAGCGTGCGCAGATGTGCATATTAACATACAAGGATCGTGGGAAAACGCATCTTGAGAATGACAAAGGGAAAGGAGGGGACCCATGGAGTGCAGTCCTGAGGGGGCAGGTGCATGATCAGAAAAAACAGCTGTGCCACTCAGGCAGCAGGAAGGCATGTGGGCATGGGTGCAGACCAAAGAAAGAGGTTGGAGTGGGGACAGAGGGATGAAGGTACTTTGTTAACTAAATTTGGTTGCAAGTTTTGTATTCAAATGCTAAAACAGAGTACCACCACATTGTGATAAAATATTAACTGTAATTCATGCTCCATATTATCCCACTCTGGAGTCTCCTTCCCCAAACTAACTTTCGTAGCTCTCTCTTCTGATATTTATTTGCATAATTACTAAACATTCTGTATCATTATTTCTTATGAAAAATTTAATTATTATCTATGTACTTTCATAGAAGATAATGATCATACACTCATAAACCAACCTCACACCATCCCCTCCCATTACCTTTCTATCATAATTTTTAAAACATTATTTACCATTTAATTTATAGAAATGTAATTCTTACCACTGATGATGCTTAAAGTTAATGTATACTTGAATTTCCTTTTCTGTATTTTCTCTTCTGTAAAATGGCAATGATAAAATAAAACCTTCTTCATAGGGCTGTTAAAAGTAAAAGTGTGTATGTATAAAGGGTATTAAACAGTGTTTGGCATATGATTCAATGAACCTTAGCTTCATTTACTATTGAAAACCCAGAGGAAGATATAGAAATTGACAGACTCAGGTTAAATTCAAAGTTTCTTGACCTCTCATTCAAACGCTATTCACAGTATGCCACATTCTTGCTTTTGTCATATATAAATTTAAATTTTTAAAAAAGTAATTGCTTTGAAATGTTAGAAACAACGTGGCCCTGCACAAAAAGGTCAACAAGACATCCCAAGTGCGACTTGATGAGTACTTCCATATTCTCCTCAAATTTATTTTATTGCCTTGACCTTTTCTCCCAGCCTCAGCTGAGTGATTTTCCTGGTTTGTTGAATACATTTTGCAGTGATGTTATGCTTTTGTGAAGAATGAACCCTTTGATATGTCAGTATAAATATCAATTTAACGTCAGAGTGATTCTGGAGGGAGTTGTGATTATGAGTTTATTTATGAAATAATGAATATTACTCATTAGTATGGCACTGATTTATTTGAAGGGATCGGCTGGATTAGAACGATGGTGGTAATAGTGCTATCATAGCATATTCTAACTGCAGGAACATTGAGAGAATAATTGCTGGATTAGAACTTTGGTGTTAATAGTGCTATCGTAGCATATTCCAACTGCAGAAGCATTGAGAGAATAATTACAGCTACAGAATGGAACCTGCAGCTCTCTTAACTAAAGAAACCCAAACACTTTCTTAAATACTCAAAGAATATTATGTCATTTAAACCATTCTCCCAGCAATAGCCCACAAATACTAAATAGGATAGAAAATTATGCCTACCCAGGCTGAGGATAGTGGCTGACATCTGTAATCCCAGCACTTTGAAAGGTTGAGGTGGGTGAATCACTTGAGCCCAGGAGTTTGAGACCAGCCTGGGCAACATGACAAAACCCTGCCTCCACAAAAAATAGAAAAATTAGCCTGAATGGTGGTGTGCACCTGTAGTCCCAGCTACTAGGGAGGCTGAGGCGGGGGTATCAAATGAGCCCAGGAGGTAGAAGCTGTAGTGAGCTGTGAACAGGCCACTGCACCCCAATTTGGGTGACAGAGTGAGACTCTATCTCAAAAATAAGAGAAAAGAAAGAAAAAATGGCAGATCTATGAATGCCCTAGATCTGCTAAGAGAAATGATTCACAACCATTTGAAACTTTTGTTTCTGAGTCAACAAAGGATGCACTAAAATACCACTACTACTGCCACGAGGAACTCTCTGTTTTTGCAGTCATGAGCATTTAATATCCCCAAACAATATAGACAATGTCACCTTCTCATAGGGTGTATCTCTGACCTTTCAGACTCAGAGGAAACTCAAACACTCTTGAACGTGTAGAGGATGGTTATTCTTTTCAAAGACCATCTATCTAAAAGTATATCATTTTCTTTGTTTGCCTATATGTTATTTTCTTCTCCCACTAGATTTTAATCTCCATAATATCAATAATTTTGTTTTTATCATGACTATTCCCAGTGCCTAAAAAATTTTTTAGCATAAAGCTGTGCCAATAAGTAGTTGCTGAATTACACAGTTGCTAAATGATACAACACAGCTAGTTTGGTTTATAGACTCATAGGAGCCCTACATAAATTGCACACCTAGCTCAAAAGAATCCATTATTTTGAGAATCCACACACCAAAATGTGGAGCTGGGGGATTATTAGAGGACTGAAATAAGCAAACTTAAAAATAAGTTCTTAGGTCTCAATTTTAAAAGTTTGTCTTCAGGAACCTCATCTTCATTAATTTATTTTCTGATGGGGTTTTGGAATTTTATAATCTATATCATTAACAATTAGGTAGCAAAAATTTTACAAATAGCTGAGTTATTAGTATCTGAAACAACACATTTTTCATTGCAAAAATTCCTTTTCACTTATTCAGCATCTACCTGTAAAAAGCAAAATTACACACATATGCTGTAATTTCAAGGGACACTCTAATATTTTCACCTACATACCAATCTAGCAAAAATGTCTTCAAAGCAAGGACTTATGAGGCTTTCCTTTAAGACCAAAAAATGTATGCAGATATAAGAAAAGGAATTACCCAGCGTAAACACATTTGGCCAGGAGATTTATGAGGGGAAGGATGTCTTTCTCTGAGGGCATATATCTCAATTTTGACCGAGCTATGATTCTCTCCATTAGTTTACATTGCTCTGTAAGCAAGCAAACTCTTCTGTTTCAAGAGGACACACAAGTGTCTGAAAGTGCTAAGCTGCTATACAGTGACGCCAATAATTTGCAGTAAATTTTAAAATCACACAGTATTACAGAAACCACAAAATCATAAGGGATTGCAGAAGAGTCATTGCTGTTGGGTGTGGAGTGTAGTAGAACCAACAAAGAAATACTTGGGCCATCTTAGCATTCTATAATAGTGTCCCAAATCCTGGGAGGGACCCACAGCTCTAGGAAATGTAGTGGAAAAAATTAGAGTTGTGAAAGCATATGTGCTTGATGTTGGGGAAGCAGTGATGCTAATTTTAACTCTACTATATTTACTTGGGATATATTGGGCAACTTGAACAAACTCTCTGGGCCCTAGGGTCTTCGTCATTAAAAAGCAGAAAATACAGTAGTAACTTCCTTAGAGATTACTGAAAGAAATTAACACCTCACAAATTCCTTAAACTATGGCAGTGCACCTGCTACAAAACAGTTCTATAGTGTTGTCTCTATGTTAAAGATGCCATAGAGACACATGAAAAAAGAGGTTAAAATTAATAATGCTTTCTTACTAATTCTCATTTAATACATTTTATATTCATTCCCATATGATATAAGGTAAAATATTTTATTCTTTTTCACTAGATAAATTATGACTACATGATTCCAATAAAGTCTAGAGGAACACTTTCATCCTGTTCTCTTGGCTTTGAAAGGTGTCAAGATATAAAATTTACCCTAGAGGGAAGAAATGTCAAATATGTAGATGCTTTCATTGTGATTTTTTTGTACCTCCTGTATTATTTACATTTCTTGTCATTTATATTTTATACATTATATATTTTTAAATGAAACTTAAACTTGAAAAAATTTTGATTGCTACTGCTGTCCGTATTTAATCAACAACAAAGACACAAAATAAAATCAGAAGCTCATTTAACATATATATGTTCTAGGTAGTTTTGAAGAGCTAACATCTGATCTGATGGCAGATTTCTGACTCAGAGATTAAAATATTATTGTGAGAAGTTCTACTAGTGTCAATTTTGGGTTAGGATATTCAGACAAATACTAACACTGAGATCAAATTGAAAGTTGGACAAAATAATAATAAAGTTAAAGGCATTGAGGCACTGAAAATTTGTGACCTAAAATCTGGGAGAATAGGGATACCAAAAGTTAAATAAGCCATTTGGAACTCTTTTAGCTTAGAGGTATTTGCTGTTTTCAAAAAGTTTGATAGAAATGCTGAGGAGCCAAAAAGAGCTATCAACAACATCATGGAAACAGGCCAAAAAAAACTGGAGTTCAAGGACCACAGGGGAGGAAGGGCACTGATCAACCCCCAGCTTTTCTCTTGGGCTCTACAAAGTTACAAGCCAAGAGTAAGAGTGAACATTAAACAGACCTTGCCTCACAAGACTGAAGCTCAGCTTAGAATCATTTTGATCTCTAATTGGATTAAGGTGATCAGGGATCCTAAGTACCCCTGCAGGAAGATAGCATCATGTAATGCTTCAAACCACTTGGATAGCATTTCATATACAATATCTAGCACTAAAAAATGATCAGTCATTTGAAAAGACAAGACCATGTGGCAGAAAATAAAAGAAAGTACAGACAATACAAATAATAGAGAGATGGATAGATAAAGGAAATAGAAGGTGCAGATTATAAGTAGCTGACCAAAAGGAATTAGTGAACTAGAAGATGAGTCAGAACAAATTATCCAGACTGATGTATGAAAAGACAAAAGGATGAGACACCCAGAAAAAAATGACATATGTCAGATACAGTGCAAATGATTACATATATTTGGGATCCCAGGAGGACAATGATAGTGACAAAGAAATAGTAATTGAAGGGATAATGGTTGATAATTTTCTAAGATTGTTTAAAGTTATCAAGCCACAGATTTAAAAAGCACTAGAGGTTTTGGAAGAATACATTCCAAAAAATATGCCTAATAACACCATGTTAAACAGTTGAAAAGTTCAGACTAAGAGAAGATCCTTAAGAGAGAGAGAAAAAAAAATAAAATAAAACTGAGCCCTTCCAAAAAGCAACAATAAGAAATGAAGTTAACTTCTCTGCAAGATTAATGAAGACAGAAGATAATGAAATAACTTTTTTTTTCTGAGACAGTCTCGTTCTGCTGCCCAGGCTGGTGCAGTCTCGGCTCACTGCAATCTCTGACCCCTGGGTTCACGCGATTCTCCTGCCTCAGCTGCCTGAATAGTTGAGATTACAGGTGCACACCACCACGCCCGGCTAATATTTTTTTTTTTATTTTTAGTATAGACAGGGTTTCACTATGTTGGCCAGACTGGTCTCGAACTCCTGACCTCGTGATCCTCCCGCCTTGGCCTCCCAAAGTGCTGGGATTACAGGCATGAGCCACTGTGCCCAGCCAGATGATGAAATATCTAAAAATTCTGGAAAGCAGGGGAATAAGAAACCATCAAACTAAAAATATCAATGTCCAATAAAAAGATATATGTTAATAATAAATTGAAATAAATACATTTTCAGCCAAATGAAACCTGAAAGTTTGTCATCAACAAACCTTCAGTTGAAGAAATAAAAACATTCTTCCTTCAGAAGGAAATAATCTCAGATTAAAATGGAAGGTTTATTAAACAATTAATATATATGTGAGTAAACTAATATTAATTTAATGTATTTATATATGTATTATTTCAGGACTTATATATAATATCTATTTTTATAATATATAGTGCAATTATAATAAAGACAATATCTTCTAATATCTTATATCTTATTAATCTTATAATATCTTATTAATATCTTATAATAAAGATAATTAATATATAAAACAACAAGAATATAGAGTTAAGAAAAGCTAAAATAGTTAACATAGTTAATGTCTTTGTCTCATCCCTGCAGTATGTGTATGTGTTTGTGTGTGTGTGTCTGTCTGTATGTGTGTTTAAGAGTGTACACAGTAAAAGTTAAGGATACATGCCGTATTCTTTGAAAAATCACAAAAGAATTTTAAAGGAATATATACTGATATGGTTTAGCTGTATCTCCACCCAAATCTCATCTTGAACTGTAGTTCCCATAATTCCCACATGTCCTGGGAGGGCCTGGTGGGAAGTAATTGAATCATGGGGGCTGTTACTGCCATGCTGTTCCCCGTAAGAGTGAGTGAGTTCTCATGAGATCTGCACTTCTCTTTGCTGCTGAAGGAAGGATGTATTTGTTTTCTCTTTTGCCAAGATTGTTAAGTTTCCTGAGGCCTTCCCAGCCATGAGGAACTGTGAGTCAATTAAACCTCTTTCCTTTATAAATTATCCAGTCTTGGGTATGTCTTTATTAGCAGTGTGAGAGTGAACTAATACATATACCTATCAAACAGAGGGGAAAGAAAATAATTTTAAAATATGTATTAAATTAATCAAAAAATCAAACACAATAAAACAACAAAAAAAACATTAAAAAGGCAGGACAAATTTAAACAAATATTAAGGTAATAGACTGAAATCCAAATATTTCAGAAATTACATTAAATATGAATGGATTTAATACTCAATGACACATCTTTCCAGATCAGATAAAATTACCAAAAAATGCAACATGTTTGTGAAAAAACACACATCTAAATATAGGAATATTAAATAAATGAAAAGAGAAAGGGTGTAAAAAATATAGCATGTTAATTCTAACCAAAAAGAAGCTAATGTTATTTTAATAACTCACACAATAAACTTCAAATAAACATGGATACCAGAGATGAAGAATATTTGACAGTGTTTCATATTATACTATGTATTATATAGATTTTATCACGTATTTGTCTTAGTCTTGGCTGTTATAACAAAATACCATAGGCTTGGTGGCTTATGAACTACAGAAATTAATATTTTAAGCTCTGGAGAATGAGACATTGAAGATCACTGTAGGGTGCCAGCAGATTCAGGTGCTGATGAGGGCCTGCTTCCTAGAATGCCTCTCTCTGGGGTCTCTTAGAGTTCTGATTATCTAATTACCTCTCCGAAGTCCCCACATCATAATACCATCACCTTAAAGGTTAGAATTCCAGCATATGAATTTGGGGAAACATAAATGTTCAAGGCATAGCAATGTTATATATTTTATATATTGCATATTTAGTATATATTTATATAATTATATTTTATAATCAAAAGTTTAAAATCATCAAGATGATGTGACATTTCTAGGTTTGTGTTGACTTGTTAACATAACTCTAAAATGCATGAAGAAAAAATGATTAAAATAAAAGTACAGAAAAATTCCTAATTATAGTGAAAATTTTAAATATACATTTTCCAGTTACTATTATATAAAGGACATAGGAGATCCTTTAAATATTTTCAACACATTTGATACCATTTAACTGCATTTAGTGCAGTGAAATCATCCAATAAACTACACCAGGATATTTACTCTTTTCAAAACACGAAATTATTATATGGGCACAGTGCTATTAAGCTAGAAATTAATGTCTAAATTAACATTGGAAATTTCCTACAAATAAGACATTAAGAAATTCACTTGAAATAACTCATTAAAAAGAAATCAGTAAAATTAGAGAATATTTTAATTGTATTACAAATGCTAAAAATGAAATAAGTGATGCATAATTAAGTCACAATTACAGAGGCAATAACGGTCAGAAACATATATTTTAGAAAAGACTTTGATTTTGAGATGTAAAAAAAATCAAAAGGTTTTAATACTTAATTAGGATCACAGATCCTAGGAGATAATCTCAGATTATTATTATATAATACTTAGCTATCTATTTAAATAAAGTGATAATAAAATATTGTAAAGTCAAATATACACAATTACATAGGTGAGAAAAAAAGCTAGCTTTTTTTAATATTGAGAAGAGTCACATCTCAAAATCAAATTCTAAATGTGGCCTTTTCTTTTTGTTTTTTTTTTTTTACCTTGAACTAACTTTGATCTTTTCTCGGGGGCTCCTAGAAAACCTTAAAATATTTTTTTGCTCTTACAAAAAGATATATGTTAAACTACTTAGGCTTATTTGGTAGTTAAGTTACATGGAAAACATTGCCAAATAAGATGTGATGTTGAATTTTCTTTAAGTTATATTTGTATAGATATGTAGTATTAATACAAGTGTTTCAGAAATTCTGTGAGGTCAACAAAAATTTGTCAATACCCTAGCTGTTTATGACAGTCAACCATAATGTTATCAGGTGACTGATAAGGACCTCTCTGATGGCCCATAGAACCTCCTTCTGCAATAAACATACACCTGGAGTGAGCTGATAAAGAGAAGATGAGGCTTCCTCAGGATTTGAATTTTATAATGATCTAAATGGAGAAACTTTGTTAAAAAATCTGTGACTTTAATTTAATAAAAATGAAGTGTCCAAGCAGTAAAAAAAAAAAAAAAAAAAAAAGAAAAGACAGAGGCTGAAGATCTATTTTTAAGTATTCATCCTAAGAAACAAGTAAAAGAATAGTTAATAAATGCAAAGGAGGCAGAAAGAAGGAAATAATACCATAGAAAGGAAATCAGAGAAAAGTAACCTACACAGAGATGTTGAGGAAAATAAGAAAAAGAAAAGCAATAATCAATACCATGAATGGTAAAAGGGCAACATGAGGATCTAGTAGATATTAAAAATATAAAAAGATTTTGAACAAATTTATGCAAGCAAATGTAAACTTTTGAATGGCATGGACAGGTTCATAGAAAAATATAGCTTATTAAAATCAACACAGAAAAATGGAAAAATTTGAAGTGTTTATTATATATTAATGACGCTGAACTCATAAGCAATGATCTATCAAAGATAAAAATTAATTCCAAAAGCTAAACTACAGTTTATCAAAATCACCTATGAGGTTAGCATAACCTTGGAAATCATAAGACATCTCACCCATGAATATAGACAAAAATTCCTACAGAAATTACTTACAAACTGTATCTAGCTATCTATGAATATAAATTTAGTTTTAAATTTAGATGTAAATATAAATTAAAAATATAAGTTATAGGATAAATAAATCACAACCAAGTTGCTCCTTAACCTAGAAATTTAATCTCAGCTTAACTGTAAAAAATTAATCATAGTAATTCACTGTATTAACAACAGAATTGAGGAGAAAAAATGATCATATTAATAGATCAAGCTAAAGCATTTTATAAAATAGCATCTATATAAAATTAAAAAACTGTTTGCATACTTAGAAGATAATAGCTTTAATCTGATTATGTTTATCTCCAATTTATCTATTTCAAACATTACATGAAATGGTAAAGTATTGAAAGCTAATGTGTCTGGGATTGAGAGTGGGCTACCACCTCTTCTATTCAAATTTGTACTGGAGGACCTCTGTAGTATGAAATTTATGTGATACAAGTAATGTGCATAATAATTGAAGAGAAAAATAAAACTCATTAACACAGGTGGATTGAAAAAAATAATTTATGTCTACAGGTAATGAGAGTTAAAAATAAGCCTCTGGATTCAAGATGAATAAGCGACATCAAATGTATTCCCTTATGTGAACAACAAGCAGCTATTGAAATGAAGTTCAAAAAGATATAGTTTACATTACCAACAAAGTCACATTTATGTAAAGATAAATGTAACAAAACATGTTAAAGAACATTTGCATTATACTGCATTGTAAAAATATTATAATTAATAAACAGGTTTACATTAGATAGAAGGAAAACCATATTTATACATGGGAAGAGCAAATATTTCAAATATGTAAATTTTCTTCAAATCAATAAATTAACATAACCGTAATAATTGTTCAGCCATTTATGTCTTTGAGCATATGTGTGTGTGTGCGCAAGAGAAAGAGTGAGACAGAGAGAGAAAGAAAGCATATGTGCAAAATAACTGATTCTACAATTTACATGAAATTTCAAAAGGACAAGAATAGACAAAACATTTTTAAGGAGGACAAAGTGAGAAGACATACTCTACCAAATATGAAGAACTATTATGAACCCACATAAATAATTCAGTGTGGTAATAATATAATAAGTGGGAATCGGACCAATGAAACAAAGAAGAGAGACTCCAAAGTCAGATTCA
Organism: Pongo pygmaeus; assembly: GCF_028885625.2. Lineage (NCBI taxonomy): Eukaryota > Metazoa > Chordata > Mammalia > Primates > Hominidae > Pongo > Pongo pygmaeus. Next base: position 37,798,531 of record NC_072379.2, on the reverse strand, counting down.
TACTGGTATGAACAGTTTATTTATGATAAACCTGGAACTATATAATATCAAGGGAATATATATGTGTGTGTATGTATACATACATATATACAAACACACATACACACACACATAGTTATGGTGCTGAGTCAACTAGCTATCAAAATCGAACAAATAAAGAGAAAAAAAGAAAACCCCTACCTCATACCAAATACAAATATTAAATCCCAGTAAATTCTAGATATAAAAGTAAAAAGCAAACCAATAAGGCATAGATATTATAGGAGAATATCTCTGTGACATTGAGAAAGGGGAAGATTTGTTAAACAATACACACAAAAGGCCCTATTAATTATAAAGGGAATAGTGATTGGTCTACACCAACATTTGAAATTTCTTTACATTAAAAGACACGACTGGGATAGTGAAAATGTGACCAAAAGAGTGGGAGTAAATACCTGCAACATACACAACAGTCAAATAATTTGTATTTAAAAATATATAAATAAATCTTACTAACGCACCAATGCAATTAAAAATGTGCATTTGACATGAATGTATGCATGCATACGCCCTGATGGATAAGAATGTTGTTAATGGCACAACTTATATTAGCCCAAATCTGGAAAAATTCTAATTTCTGTCAACTGTAGAATGTATACAAGCATTCACAAAATCAAGTATAATATATGAAATGAAATAAATTGTAACTCTATGCAACAATAAAGATGTGTATCACAAACGTAAGGTTGGGTAGAAGTAGCTGTACACAAATAGTTGCATGTATTTAATTCCACTTATACACAGGTCAAAATGGGTAGGGAATCAAGATAGAGGGAATCTTTGGGAAGGCAACTGGGGATGGAGCCGAGGAAGAGGTATGAATGGAGTTTCTGGATTGTGGACAGTCTTCATTATTTTTGACTTGTGGTCATCTTTGTGAAGCTATATTTACAAATAGACCTATTTGGGGTGTGTTCCCTGGAAGCAGAGCCTGGTTGTGTGTGATTTATTGAGAGAGATCTCTTCAAGGAAAGCAGTGAAGGAGAAGGAGGGAAAGAGAAGACACTAAGAAGGATGCAGTGTTAGTCAAAGGTGAGGCTTAAATAGAAGTTGACTTAACTCATCCAAGGAAAGGCTCTGGACCATAACTCACATCCCCACCTGCCTTCAGGAAAGGGGCAGACACTTTTACCCAATGTTTATCAGTTAGTAGCTGAGCACACATCCTCTTCAGTGGGTTGTTGCTGAGGATTATAGCCTCTCCTCCGAGCTAACTCCTGGTCAATTCTCCAGAGAGGGACCAGTAGCTAGGACTACTGTTAGCACTCAGATGTTAAAGCAGTGGAGGATGGGTATCCCCAATGGTGTAGCATAGAGTACCAAAGCATCTATCAATGACGTGAACCCTGTTGTTGTGGAAATTACATATTCAAATGTTCTCAGTATTAATGCCATGGGCTAAAGTCATGAATCTCATAAAAGAGCACTATCCAAAGAGCAGGAACTTGCTAATAAGGTTCACTTAGGGATATTCCTCATCCACAGCCTCTCCCCAGTAACCCAAACCTCCAAGCATTTTTCTGAATGCTTTTTTTTTCTGTCCAATGGTTGATTTTCAAGAATGCTCCATCCCATCTTTATCATGTGGATGCCTCCTTGTGAGTTTTATAAATTTCATCATCTCTGGCATCCATTGACTAATGAAAGTTTTCCTTCATGATTTTCTTTTCTGCTGGGTCTGCAGAGGGGAAAAGTGTGCATGGATCTGTTGGTATGGAAAGAAGAAAGAAGGATAGTGGGGGCATCTCACTATGAATGCATTCTTTCTCAAATCTTTCAAATGCAAAATGCTTAATGTCTCGAAGAAAACCTCCCCTCTAGGCTTGATGAGAGTCATATTCTGCCATTAACGAAACTGACAAACATCCCTCCTTCCCTCACCTTGTTACATTTAAAGAGACTGACTTTGGCCAAATTACTTTCCCTGAACCATAAATTGCTTCTCTGGCCACAAACAGGAAAGGCCATCTCATTTATTCACAAAAACTTTTCTTTGAACTTTGAATATTCTCATCTCTGATATAATGTAATGTGATAAATCTCACATTGAGGGAGGTGAAAATTATAGAAGGTATGGGGGAATTAACTTTCCCTTTAGCATGGTGGGAGATGAGACTAAAGAGGTGTAATAGGATGATATTATTGAGTGTCATATTTCCAAAAACATTTATTAAGCACCTAACACTTACTAGACATTGGAACTACAGAAATAAATATTTTCTTTGAGAAAGATATTGGAGTGGTATATTTTACTCTTAATCAATGGCCATATTAAGCAAGATAGTCACGTTGTTCTGTGTGTGGTTAAGATGTACGACTCCCTGGATAAAGTGAAGGATAGATTCAATGGTGGGATGGAGAACAGAAAACAGAAAATCATTGAGCATTATACTGCATAATGGAAGTAGACAGTGATGAGAATTGAAAGGATGGTGAAATTGTAGCCGAGAGAGTGATAGAATACAGACAAGCCTGGGTAGGGAAATTCAATGGATTTTGTGATGAACTTAAGGGAGGAAGTGAGAAGGAATTCAACGATGACTGGATTGCTCTCAAATTTCTCTCCGGTGTAACTTTTGGTAATGTTGAAGGGCACGTCCGTGAAGGTAGGCAGAAGAAGAAATTTAAGGAAGAAGATGCTGGATTTGATTTGTGGTAACTAGAATTTGTGATACTTGAAGAAAAAGACATTTGGCATATTTAAGAATTCTAAAGCTCTGCTGAGGGAAATCCATCAATCACTTTTTTAATGTATTCTGGAAATTACCTGGTTTTTAAAAATTTGATTTAATAGCAAAAATATGGTTCATATAAAATGTTTTATTGTTGATAACTATACTGACATCTACAAAACTTGTTATTTTCCAGTAGCTGGCAAGTCATTTTGCTAGCTTTTAATCATGTGAATTTGTTTTAATTATCACTGTAGAAAAAGAAAAACGACATCCAAAGAGGGTATGTGACTGTGTCAAGTTCAACAGAAGAACTGGGACTGCACAATTCCATCTAGTTCCTGTTTGAAAGCTCTTTTGGCCACATCACCGATTCCCTTATGGACTCTCCTTCTACCTTTGTGGGATTGTTTTTCTAATTAGAAAATTCATTTTAACATTATTCTTATCATTCCAAAAGTTAATTACCCATGCACTGTGGCATGATCTTCATATCTGTTGAATTTCTTCACCTTTAATAAAGATCGTTAAAAGGGAATTAGTGGCTTACTTGTAATTTCTAAAATTTTTATATACCTGAGCTCAAAACAATCATAGATATTACCTCATATTACAGGTGAAGAAATAGAGTCACAAAGAGCAATTCAAATCTAAAACCCATATTCTCACTACACTATGGTGTTAAATTATTCTCTCATGTTAAGGCCAAGATACCTATTATGTATCTCCTAGCTCTGGCTGCCAAATAAAAATCAGCTAATACACACCACTGTTGTGGCAAACAACTACCCTTCTATAATTCATTCTTAATATAGTGACATTAAGCTCTAATCACAAAAATCACTAAAATCAAGTCAGCTTCCAGTTTATCACAAGGGAACATAATTTCATCATGTTATTCAGTGGCCTTTTTTGATACTCTCTCACACGTGTGACACACATATGTGAGTGCGCACACACACAGACACTAAAAAAAAATAGTACTTAATATCTCTTCTAAGTAGCCCTCAATGATACAGTACACACATTTAAAGTAAAAGATATAAACAAAGTTAGAAAATGCAAACAATACAGAAAAATGCAAAATTGCAAGGGAAATTATTTAATCTACCTCATACCTAAGACCTCTTTCCAAATCTAAACACTGACAATAGATTTTTCCATTACTTCTTTCATAAGCACATATCCATATTTATATAAATAGGCATTTGTTTATATACTTATATATGTTCACACACATTTATTGTCTGTTTAGTAAACATTATTATACTATGCACACTTGTTTTCCTCACTTAATGTCAGATCTTAAAAGATATGCTTCTAACATATATATTACGTTTGTCTTTGGGTCAGCATAATTACAGACATAGATTTAGAGCTGCCCAATCCAGTCATATTCAGGATCACATTGTCTTTAAAACAGAATAGATTTTCTAGTTAAGTGATAGTTAACATTCATACATTTTCAGGAAAACATGGTTAGTTGTTTTTAAATATATCTTATCCCTTTCTAAGATTAAAACCTGCTGGCCCGAGTAATTTGAACACATCACCAAGAAATAATTCAATATAATTTTTCCAAAAACCAAAAAGTATCATCACTGCAAATACAGTATTTATTTATTTTTGTTTATTATTTTTTTTTTTAGAAGGAGTCTCAGGCTGGAATGCAGTGGGGCCATCTCGGCTCACTGCAAACTCCGCCTCCCGGGTTCAAGCGATTCTCCTGCCTCAGCCTCCCAAGTAGCTGGGACTACAGGCATGTGGCACCATGCCCAGACATTTTGTATTTTTAGTAGAGATGGGGTTTCACCATGTTGGCCAGGATGGTCTCGTTCTCTTGACTTTCTGATCTGCCCGCCTCTACCTCCCAAAGTACTGGGATTACAGGTGTGAGCCACCGTGCCCTGCCAAAATTACTGTTTTTAAACATCTATAATTAGTATTTCTACTCTTTAATCATTTTTAATTTTACATTCTGTATTTGTACTTTATTGTGTATTCCAGGAAATTTTGCTGTTGTCCCATAGATTTCACCGTTATCCATGCAAGGACTACATTAAGTGAAAGGATTCTAAACATTACCTTTGAGCATAATATGTTGATAAATTTTAATAGGTTTAAATAATCCATGTTGAATAGCTGTATATATCTTTGGTTGCATCACTGATTATTTAAGACAAATTCTTTGAAGTGGGATTATTGAGTCAGGAAAATGAATCCCAATGTTAAGACACATCAGAGACTTTGATGTAGGGGTATAGACAGTACTGATGTTTTTCTTGTTGAACAAGTTTCTCTCTATGAATAATGCACAAACCACTGCTTGCCAAGTAGAAAAAGTGAAATGCCACTGGGAAATGAAATACATGGGTAGACTGAAAAGAGGAAGATTTTGAGATGTGTTAGTGAAGGATAATAACTTAAAATTAAACATCTATTTAAAACAGAAACTTTGATGGTATCGTGTGGAATTCTGCCCAAGGGAAAGAAGAGTAAAGGAGAAGCTGGACATGTACAATATTGCTATGAGCAGAAACCCTAAAAATGGTTTGGACTGTGAGGCAGATGGAGTAGACAATCCCAGTACATGCTATGGGTTAAATGTTTGTGCCCCTGCCCCGCCTAAAAATGTTCTTATGTTGAAGCTCTCATCCCCAAGGTGATAGTATTTGAAGGTGTGGCCTTTGGGAGGCGATTCGGTTTTCATGAGGTCATGGGTGTGGCGCATCCACGATAGGGTTGGTGCCCTTTAAGAAGATTTCTGTATCCCTCAGCCCATCTCCCCGCCGGCCACCATGTGAGGACACAAGAAGAAAGAGGCCATTGGTAAGCCAGGAAGAGAGCCTTCACCAAGAATGGGACCAGGCTGGCACCTGGATCTTGGACTTCCAGCCTCCAGAATTGTAAACAATTGTTGTTTTAGCCACTCAACATGTAGTATTCTGTTATGGCAGCCTGACAGTATGTAAGCTGGGAACAGGATACACTGGACAATATGGTGGGAGAGAAGATACTCATCTCAATCTCATGAGTTGTGCTGGGCTTCGGCAATGCAACAGGGAGAAGCTCCAGGAGACAGGCTGCACTGAAAAGACAGATGAGTGCACGACTCCATCAGCAGAGGGCACCCAGAACTCGCTAATGCCCTCTTGGAAAATGCCGTGGAGGGAGTTCAAATGAAGCTGCAGGATTTGGCCGTAGGATCCTGAGATTCTGTGAAATATATTACGACAGTTTACACTGCAGGACTTGCTAGAAGTGGATATGTCCACTGAATTTGAACAGTTTGCTGAACAGAACATAAAGAAGATTTGGCCCCAGAGGGTTGAAGCCTGCAAAGGAGGGAAGAAAGAAGAAAAGAGAGACATAGAAGTGAAGGCTGAGCTGAAAGCAGCATCCCTGTCTTCCTCCTTTTCTTACACTCCAAGGACAGCACCAACTGACCAGCTGTGTCATCCCAGCAGCTTCTAAAGTGTTCTCCTCTCTCTATTTTTATAAGAATCACACAATGCACAACACTACCCAGGCCATGATTGCTCCCAGCTCTCCCCACAATGATTCCCCCATCCAATGGGCACCACGTAGGTGTAGCTTGTCTTAGTCATTTTGGGCAGCTTGAACAACAGACATTTATTTCTCACAGTTCTGGAGGCTGGAAATTCATCAAGGCACCAGCTGATCTAGTGTTAGATAAGGGCCCACTTCATGATTTTCAGACAATGCTTCTTGCTGTTTCCTCACATGGCAGAGATAGATGCAGAGAGAAAGTGAGTTCTTGTGTCTCTTCTTATAAGGGCACTTGTTCCAGGCATGAGGGCTCTGCCCTCTTGTCCTAATCATCTCTTGAAGGACCCACATTTCTTCACATTAGGGGTTAGGATTTCAACATATAAAACAAACATTCACTCCATAACACAGCCTCTGCTCAATGTGACCAATGTTCTTTTTTTCTGTTTGCAAATGAAAGGGTTGCATTTTTTCATGAAGATTTATCATAAGGACATGCACAATAAGAGAAATAATTTGGAGGGTGGTTTCTAGTACTGCTGTATGTGAATAAGTAAGGATTGAAGGATACTCTTGTAGGTCTCTCCTTTTGTGCTGGTAAGACCCCAGCATACTGTCTTCCTCGGCTCTACACAGATGATGTGGACATTAAATATGCTTAGTTTCCTCCTAGCCCCCTTGGGCTCAACCTGTCCATTTAAGAAAAAATGAATGGGTAACATATCATGAGCACTACAATTTCTTGAATTTAGAAAGGTATGCAAAGACAAGTAAGAAAAATGCAACGCTCTACTGTTTTAAAACTATTTTGTGAATTTTAGAGGAATAATACAGCCAGAAATTAAGGTGTAAAAATAAAAGATGTGAAAACCTTTGACAAAATAAGAAGTAGAAATTAGAAATGCAAAAAAAACTTTCATATCACTGTTTTTTTTCCATTAAAATACAATTTTCCATTGTAGGATATTTTAATCAAAATTACACCAGGGAACTGAAATGTAACCATTAGACTGTAGTGAGTTTATTTATCTAACCAGGGGATCACATCAGTTTCAAAGCAATTTTATTGCATTTTCATATCTTGCTGTATCATGTCACATATCAGAGATGCAATTGAAAATGAAATTATCTGTAACCATGTCACCTTAATAGTATTTATTTAAAATGCAAGTGTTCTTCTCTGGTGCTTTATTAATTCTAAGAATACAGTATGGTAATTTTAACTAAGGACTATGCATAAAATTAAATTTTAAGATGGGCTGAAAATCCAGTTAGCAAGTAATGGGATTTGTGAGTATGCATGTGTAACAAGTAGCACACATAGACACACTGCACCCAGGAGAGGGAGAATTCTGAAATAAAGGATGTAAGCACACTCTGACTGAATGGGCCAGAGTGGGTCTATTTGCCTCATTTACCTATATGGAAAAAAAATCTGAAGGGTTCCTTTAACATGTAAGAAACTAACAGCTGGGGTTCTCAGGAGTGAATAATCTCACACTGGAATGTTAACAACATTCATTTTATTAAACCATTACCTTGAGCAAAATATTTACATCAAACTACAAAGAACACGGAGTCAGAATTTTTTTTTAGAAAAAATCAGGTACAGTTCCTCATCACTCTTCTCAGCTGGACAGAATCTCTCTCCAGGATGGCTGTGGGCAGAAGCTCATCCACACTACGGATTCTCTTCACTTGAGCATGTTTTACTTTCTGCAGCTTCTTATCTCAATGTCACGTATTTTTTTTTTTAATTTTTAATTTTTTAAATTTTATTATTATTATACTTTAAGTTTTAGGGTACATGTGCACAATGTGCAGGTTAGTTACATATGTATACATGTGCCATTCTGGTGTGCTGCACCCATTAACTTGTCATTTACCATTAGGCATATCTCCTAATGCTATCTTTCCCCCCTCCCCCCACCCCACAACAGTCTCCAGAGTGTGATGTGCCCCTTCCTGTGTCCATGTGTTCTCATTGCTCAATTCCCACCTATGAGTGAGAACATGCGGTGTTTGGTTTTTTGTCCTTGCGATAGTTTGCTGAGAATGATGATTTCCAATTTCATCCATGTCCCTACAAAGGACATTAACTCATCATTTTTTATGGCTGCATGGTATTCCATGGTGTATATGTGCCACATTTTCTTAATCCAGTCTATCATTGTTGGACATTTGGGTTGGTTCCAAGTCTTTGCTATTGTGAATAGTGCCACAATAAACATACGTGTGCATGTGTCTTTATAGCAGCATGATTTATAGTCCTTTGGGTATATACCCAGTAATGGGATGGCTGGGTCAAATGGTATTTCTAGTTCTAGATCCCTGAGGAATCACCACACTGACTTCCACAAGGGTTGAACTAGTTTACAGTCCCACCAACAGTGTAAAAGTGTTCCTATTTCTCCACATCCTCTCCAGCACCTGTTGTTTCCTGACTTTTTAATGATTGCCATTCTAACTGGTGTGAGATGGTTTGTCATTGTGGTTTTGATTTGCATTTCTCTGATGGCCAGTGATGTTGAGTATTTTTTCATGTGTCTTTTGGCTGCATAAATGTCTTCTTTTGAGAAGTGTCTGTTCATATCCTTTGCCCACTTTTTGATGACATTGTTTGTTTTTTTCTTGTAAATTTGTTTGAGTTCATTGTAGATTCTGGATATTAGCCCTTTGTCAGATGAGTAGGTTGTGAAAATTTTCTCCCATTTTGTAGGTTGCCTGTTCACTCTAATGGTAGTTTCTTTTGCTGTGCAGAAGCTCTTTAGTTTAATTAGATCCCATTTGTCAATTTTGGCTTTTGTTGCCATTGCTTTTGGTGTTTTAGACATGAGGTCCTTGCCCATGCCTATGTCCTGAATGGTAATGCTTAGGTTTTCTTCTAGGGTTTTTATGGTTTTAGGTCTAACGTTTAAGTCTTTAATACATCTTGAACTAATTTTTGTATAAGGTGTAAGGAAGGGATCCAATTTCAGCTTTCTCCATATGGCTAGCCAGTTTTCCCAGCACCGTTTATTAAATAGGGAATCTTTTCCGCATTGCTTGTTTTTCTCAGGTTTGTCAAAGATCAGATAGTTGTAGATATGCGGCATTATTTCTGAGGGCTCTGTTCTGTTCCATTGATCTGTATCTCTGTTTTGGTACCAGTACCATGCTGTTTTGGTTACTGTAGCCTTGTAGTATAGTTTGAAGTCAGGTAGTGTGATGCCTCCAGCTTTGTTCTTTTGGCTTAGGATTGACTTGGTGATGCGGGCTCTTTTTTGGTTCCATATGAACTTTAAAGTAGTTTTTTCCAATTCTGTGAAGAAAGTCATTGGTAGCTTGATGGGGATGGCATTGAATCTATAAATTACCTTGGGCAGAACGGCCATTTTCATGATATTGATTCTTCCCACCCATGAGCATGGAATGTTCTCCCATTTGTTTGTATCCTCTTTTATTTCCTTGAGCAGTGGTTTGTAGTTCTCCTTGAAGAGGTTCTTCACGTCCCTTGTAAGTTGGATTCCTAGGTATTTTATTCTCTTTGAAGCAATTGTGAATGGGAGTTCACTCAAGATTTGGATCTGTGTTTGTCTGTTATTGGTGTATAAGAATGCTTGTGATTTTTGTACATTGATTTTGTATCCTGAGACTTTGCTGAAGTTGCTTATCAGCTTAAGGAGATTTTGGGCTGAGACAATGGGGTTTTCTAGATATACAATCATGTCATCTGCAAACAGGGACAATTTGACTTCCTCTTTTCCTAATTGAATACCCTTTATTTCCTTCCTCTGCCTAATTGCTCTGGTCAGAACTTCCAACACTATGTTGAATAGGAGTGGTGAGAGAGGGCATCCCTATCTTGTGCCAGTTTTCAAAGGGAATACTTCCAGTTTTTGCCCATTCAGTATGATATTGGCTTTGGGTTTGTCATAGATAGCTCTTATTATTTTGAGATACGTCCCTTCAATACCTAATTTATTGAGAGTTTTTAGCATGAAGGGTTGTTGAATTTTGTCAAAGGCCTTTTCTGCATCTATTGAGATAATCATGTGGTTTTTGTCTTTGGTTCTGTTTATATGCTGGATTACATTTATTGATTTGCATATATTGAACCAGCCTTGCATCCCAGGGATGAAGCCCACTTGATCATGGTGGATAAGCTTTTTGATGTGCTGCTGGATTCAGTTTGCCAGTATTTTATTGAGGATTTTTGCATCAATGTTCATCAAGGATATTGATCTAAAATTCCCTTTTTTGGTTGTGTCTCTGCCAGGCTTTGGTATCAGGATGATGCTGGCCTCATAAAATGAGTTAGGGAGGATTCCCTCTTTTTCTATTGATTGGAATAGTTTCAGAATGAATGGTACCAGCTCCTCCTTGTACCTGTGGTAGAATTTGGCTGTGAATCCATCTGGTTCAGGACTCTTTTTGGTTGGTAAGCTATTGATTATTGCCACAATTTCAGATCCTGTTATTGGTCTATTCAGAGATTCAACTTCTTCTGGGTTTAGTCTTGGGAGAGTGTATGTGTCGAGGAATTTATCCATTTCTTCTAGATTTTCTAGTTTATTTGCATAGAGTTGTTTGTAGTATTCTCTGATGGTAGTTTGTATTTCTGTGGGATCGGTGGTGATATCCCCTTTATCATTTCTTATTGCGTCTATTTGATTCTTCTCTCTTTTTTTCTTTATTAATCTTGCTAGCGGTCTATCAATTTTGTTGATCCTTTCAAAAAACCAGCTCCTGGATTCATTAATTTTTTTAAGGGTTTTTTGTGTATTTCCTTCAGTTCTGCTCTGATTTTAGTTATTTTTCGCCTTCTGCTAGCTTTTGAATGTGTTTGCTCTTGCTTTTCTAGTTCTTTTAATTGTGATGTTAGGGTGTCAATTTTGGATCTTCCTGCTTTCTCTTGTGGGCATTTAGTGCTATAAATTTCCCTCTACACACTGCTTTGAATGTGTCCCAGAGATTCTGGTATGTTGTGTCTTGGTTCTTGTTGGTTTCAAAGAACATCTTTATTTCTGCCTTCATTTCGTTATGTACCCAGTAGTCATTCAGGGGCAGGTTGTTCAGTTTCCACATAGTTGAGCGGTTTTGAGGGAGTTTCTTAATCCTGAGTTCTAGTTTGATTGCACTGTGGTCTGAGAGACAGTTTGTTATAATTTCTGTTCTTTTACATTTGCTGAGGAGTGCTTTACTTCCAAGTATGTGGTCAATTTTGGAATAGGTGTGGTGTGGTGCTGAAAGAAATGTATGTTCTGCTGATTTGGGGTGGAGAGTTCTGTAGATGTCTATTAGGTCTGCTTGGTGCAGAGCTGAGTTCAATTCCTGGGTATCCTTGTTAACTTTCTGTCTCGTTGATCTGTCTAATGTTGACAGTGGGGTGTTAAAGTCTCCCGTTATTATTGTGTGGGAGTCTAAGTCTCTTTGTAGGTCACTCAGGACTTGCTTTATGAATCTGGGTGCTCCTGTATTGGGTGCATATATATTTAGGATAGTTAGCTCTTCATGTTGAATTGATCCCTTTACCATTATGTAATGGCCTTCTTTGTCTCTTTTGATCTTTGTTGGTTTGAAGTCTGTTTTATCAGAGACTAGGATTGAAACCCCTGCCTTTTTTTGTTTTCCATTTGCTTGGTAGATCTTTATTTTGAGCCTATGTGTGTCTCTGCACGTGAGATGGGTTTCCTGAATACAGCACACTGATGGGTCTTGACTCTTTATCCAATTCACCAGTCTGTGTCTTTTAAATGGAGCATTTAGTCCATTTACATTTAAAGTTAATATTGTTATATGTGAATTTGATCCTGTCATTATGATGTTAGCTGGTTATTTTGCTCTTTAGTTGATGCAGTCTATTCCTAGCCTCGATGGTCTTTACATTTTGGCATGATTTTGCAGCGCCTGGTACCAGTTGTTCCTTTCCATGTTTAGTGCTTCCTTGAGGAACTCTTTTAGGGCAGGCCTGGTGGTGACAAAATCTCTCAGCATTTGCTTGTCTGTAAAGTATTTTATTTCTCCTTCAATTATGAAGCTTAGTTTGGCCGGATATGAAATTCTGGGTTGAAAATTCTTTTCTTTAAGAATGTTGAATATTGGCCCCCACTCTCTCTTGGGTTGTAGAGTTTCTGCCGAGAGATCCGCTGTTAGTCTGATGGGCTTCCCTTTGAGGGTAACCCGACCTTTCTCTCTGGCTGCCGTTAACATTTTTTCCTTCATTTGAAGTTTGGTGAATCTGACAATTATGTGTCTTGGAGTTGCTCTTCTCAAGGAGTATCTTTGTGGTGTTCTCTGTATTTCCTGAATCTGAATGTTGTCCTGCCTTGCTAGATTGGGGAAGTTCTCCTGGACAATATCCTGCAGAGTGTGTTCCAGCTTGGTTCCATTCTCCCCGTCACTTTCAGGTGCACCAATCAGAAGTAGATTTGGTCTTTTCACATAGTCCCAGATTTCTTGGAGGTTTTGTTCTTTTTATTCTTTTTTTCTCTAAACTTTCCTTCTTGCTTCATTTCATTCATTTCATCTTCCATCACTGATACCCTTTCTTCCAGTTGATCGCATTGGCTCCTGAGGCTTCTGCATTCTTCATGTAGTTCTCGAGCCTTTGCTTTCAGCTCCATCAGCTCGTTTAAGCACTTCTCTGTATTGGTTATTCTAGTTATACATTCTTCTAAATTTTTTTCAAAGTTTTCAACTTCTTTGCCTTTGCTTTGAATTTCCTCCTGTAGCTCGGAGTAGTTTGACTGTCTGAAGTCTTCTTCTCTCAACTCATCAAAGTCATTCTCCATTCAGCTTTGTTCCATTGCTGGTGAGGAACTGTGTTCCTTTGGAGGAGGAGAGGCGCTCTGCTTTTTACAGTTTCCAGTTTTTCTGCTCTGTTTTTTCCCCATCTTTGTGGTTTTATCTACTTTTGGTCTTTGATGGTGGTGATGTACAGATGGGTTTTTGGTGTGGATGTCCTTTCTGTTTATTAGCATTCCTTCTAACAGACAGGACCCTCAGCTGCAGATCTGTTGGAGTTTGCTACAGGTCCCCTCCAGACCCTGTTTGCCTGGGTATCAGCAGCAGTGACAGCAGAACAGCGGATTTTCGTGAACCTTGAATGCTGCTGTCTGATCCTTCCTCTGGAAGTTTTGTCTCAGAAGACTACCCGGCCGTGTGAGGTGTCAGTCTGCCCCTATTGGGGGGTGCCTCCCAGTTAGGCTGCTCGGGGGTCAGGGGTCAGGGACCCACTTGAGGAGGCAGTCTGCCCGTTCTCAGATCTCCAGCTGCATGCTGGGAGAACCACTGCTCTCTTCAAAGCTGTCAGACCGGGACATTTAAGTCTGCAGAGGTTACTGTTGTCTTTTTGTTTGTCTGTGCCCTGCCCCCAGAGGTGGAGCCTACAGAGGCAGGCAGGCCTCCTTGAGATGTGGTGGGCTCCACCCAGTTCGAGCTTCTGGGCTGCTTTGTTTACCTAAGCAAGCCTGAGCAATGGCAGGCGCCCCTCCCCCAGCCTCACTGCCGCCTTGCAGTTTGATCTCAGACTGCTGTGCTAGCAATCAGTGAGACTCCGTGGGCGTAGGACCCTCCTAGCCAGGTGTGGGATAGAATTTCCTGGTGCGCCGTTTTTTAAGCCTGTTGGAAAATTGCAGTATTAGGGTGGGAGTGACCCGATTTTCCAGGTGCCGTCTGTCACCCCTTTCTTTGACTAGGAAAGGGAACTCCCTGACCCCTTGTGCTTCCCGACTGAGGCAATGCCTTGCCCTGCTTCGGCTCGCACACGGTGCACTGTACCCACTGTCCTGCACCCACTGTCAGGCACTCCCTAGTGAGATGAACCCGGTACCTCAGATGGAAATGCAGAAATCACCCGTCTTCTGCATCACTCATGCTGGGAGCTGTAGACTGGAGCTGTTCCTATTTGGCCATCTTGGGCGCCCTCCGATCAATGTCCTGTATAGTTGTCATGTACAAAAGTTTGCTCAAGGTTCCTGTGTATGTGTTGGGGAGTAGGTGTGTCCCTGTGTTTGTGTGTGTGCATGTCTGCATGTGTCTCTTTGTGAATGGGTGTGTTTGTGTGTATATGTATGCCTGGATGTGTCTAGGTGTGTGTCTATGTGGGTGCATGTATATATGTATGTCTGGGTATTTGTGTGTATGTATATATGTGTGTTTGTGTGTGGGGGTGTGTTTCTCTGTGTTTATGTGTGTGTGTATGTGTGTCTGCATGTCGGGGGTGTGGGAAGGTGGATGTGGATGTGCATTTGTCTCTGCTAAAAATTTTAATCCAATTATTACATAAGGACATGTCCAATGCTCATTTTAGTTATCATCTTTCTAAGTTCATACCTGGAGATTTTTGTTTATAGTAAATTACCTCAGCAAAATGCTTCCAATTTATATTAATTCTCACTTCTGTTTGTTTGCACCTGTAAATTTTCTAATGAAATAATTTGGAGCTCTAGTTTTATGTGCATGTTTCTGTGTCTGTGTGCTGATAGGAAAGATATTTTATTTCGGATTGGAATATGAGCAAAAAAGGGATTCCCAGAGGCCTGGAGCCCCAGTGCTGAGGCACCTGCTTTGTACAATCCTGTTACACAGCTATCTGGCCTCAGGGAGGCTGGGACTGGTCCAACCTAATCATCCTGCCCTCACTCTTACATGCACTACAATATGCTCCCCCTGCTTCTTTGTCATTTGAAAACTGCAGTGAGGGCTTTGGCTTAAGTGACCCTGCCTGACACACAAGTAATGGCATTAAATATACCTTGGACTGTGTTATGTAGGAAACCCTTATCCACCACATCTAAAAACTTTGAAGTCCTAAAAAGCTCATATAACAAAGCCGAAAAGTGCTATATTTACTCATTTTAAATTTTTAAATGGTCAATTACTTTATATAATAATAACATTATGGAAGCTGGAAAAGAAAATGGTATTAAAAGAGTGAGAGAGGCCGGGCGCAGTGGCTCACACCTATAATCCCAGCACTTCGGAAGGCCGAGGAGGGCGGATCACAAGGTCAGGAGATGGAGACCATCCTGGCTAACACAGTGAAACCCCGTCTCTACTAAAATTACAAAAAAAAAAAAAAAAAAAAATTAGCCAGGCGTGGTAGTGGGTGCCTGTAGCCCCAGCTACTCGGGAGGCTGAGGCAGGAGAATGGCGTGAACCCAGGAGGTGGAGTTTGCAGTGAGCCAAGATCGTGCCACTGCACTCTGGCCTGGTGACAGAGCAAGACTCCGTCTCAAAAAAAAAAAAAAAAAAAAAGAGAGAGAATGGGGGGAAAGGAAAAGAGTGATAGACCTCAATTTTATAACAAGAACAAAAATTCTTAATAGCAAAAACTAGAAAAGATAGTTCAAAAATAAAAGATTATTCCAACTAAAATCTCCATGTGAAAATACTATATGAGAAAAAGGAAAACAGAAGAATACCTGCGGCGAGCAGCCTTGAAAAAGGTCCTTAATGACTCCACCTCCTTAATGACCCTACCTTCTGGCAAATGGTCAATTATTCCATATTATAGTAACATTATGGAAGCTAAAAAAGAAACTGATATTAAAGGAGAGTGTGAACTGAATTCAGTGACTCTCTTATGAACAGAACACGCTGGAAGTGATGAGATGTCGCTTTCATGATGACATTAAACAATACCCAGGCTTCTGTATCGGGAGGCCTCTGTCTTGCACGCATGAGTGGATGGTGGTGGCTGCCATGTGGGGAGGCCCATGTGGCAGGCCTTGGGAGGCCCATGTTGGGGGAACTGGGACAGCCATCTAGGAACCGAATCCTGCTGAAAATTACTTGAGAGAGGTCAGAAGCAGATGTTCCCCCATTCTAGTTTTCAGATGGTCCTGCAGCCCCTGTTGAAACCTTGACTGTACGTTTGCAAGAGACCTTGAGCAGAGGCACCCTGCTCATAGCACTCCTGGGTTCCTGACTGACCTACAGAAACTGTGGAATAAATGCTTTTTGTTATAAGGAACAAAGTTTTTGGGTAATTTGTTATGCAGCAAGAGAACATTAATACAATACATTATCCTTCATGCTCTAATTTATCTAATAAATTCAAGGACTTGGAAAATTCATCAATTTATTCACTGAACAAGGCAAATTGTGTAGTGTGTACCATATGCTATGTGAAAGTGAGATAAGACGGTCCCTCCCTCAGAGGCCTTATGTTGTAATGGGAAAGATGACCTACAAGGACTTTTGGGGAAACTTCTTCCTGACTTGACCTTACCCAATCTGGCTTGATTCCATTTCCCAAAGTGCAAACTGGGTCCCTTCCTACTTTATCTCTCAAACATGGGTGCTCTCTGTGTGATGTATCTAACTTCTCAATGTGGGATTGGGTTTTAGGTTTTGAAATCCAGGGTCAAGACTTCAGAGACAAAGGGTCTATTCCTGGTCCTGAGATGCTGTGAAGCCACATGGCCAAGCAGGATTTTCAGCTACAAAGTGTCAGATTTGCTTGGTGTCCATTGAGAACTCTGAAAGGATTAATGAGAATAATGTGAAGACTCACTACATGATTCAGAAGAAAAATGCAGCATGACAAGTATTCTTATGTTCAAAGGTAACCTATTTTTTCTTAAAATATACCACAGGGACATAAACTTTTGAAAAAAGTGTATTTTTGACCTTTTTTTTTACTGTAATGAGACTGGTGAACAGCTAGCAAAAATCCAGGATACATAACTTTTTCATCATGATGCCATGGTGTCTCAAGCCTATTCAAATCTCATCTCCATCACACATTGAGCTAATGATTTGGGGCCAGTCTTTTGACCTAAACGTTTGAGCCTTAGTTTCCGCATCTGTGAAGTAGACATAGTAATCCCTGCCCTGTCACACCACAGGGTTTTGTCAGTGGTCCCCAGCACTTGGCACCAGAGCACCTCCTCCACAAACAGATGAGGGATGCTGTGGACCAGGAAGGTGTGGGAATCAAGCTTGAAAAGCAGCTTAAAGTCTGTTGGGAGTCTCTTGCTTTAGAGCACACATTACTGCAGAATTTACTTTCTAGCCTGTGTACAATATAGTTAGTACAGATATTTCCCTACTTTTGGGAAAAAATTGGTATCTTAAGAAGATGTGTGATAACCCCAAGTCACCCTAAATCTCAGTGTGGCAGCACATGGGCACCTGCTCATTTTGCTCTGTCAAAGTCCAGTGAACACTGCCGAGTGTACTGGGCAGCTCTTTGTAGTTGCCAGCCCTGCTGTCCAGCCTCCTTCAACTTCACATGCCTCTGTGTCAACATATTTCTCTAGCAGGGATAAATCAAATTAATAAGGTGAGTATCAGGAATTAAATGCTTCTATATAGAAGGGAGACACATCACTTCTGCTCCTGTTTCATTGGCCAAAGCAGGTCTCATGTCTACTCAACATCAAGTAAATGAGCAGAAGGTCCAAGAATTAGTGACAGACTGAATTTGGTCAGTGAAAGAAATGCCCACCACATGCATCTGGATCCTGGCCCCTTCCTCTGAAATCTCTGTATGAAGCAGAGTTCATTACCAAAATGAATGCAATCAGATTTATGGCCAAACAGGATATCCAGACCTGGTTTCTCCTTAGCACATAAAGCATTTGCTGCTGGTACGAAAGTGCCTGTCCTACTCACCTCCCTTTGTTTAGACCCCACTGCCTTTGCATCCATTTCTAGTCCCTCCTAGAATGCTCTTTATGCTCCCCAGGAGTCACAATGGACCGTTAAGCCAAAGCCGAGAAGATGTGCTTTCCTTGCCTGTCACTGTTGAAGCCTGGGATGGGGAGTCTTCACATCCTTAGACTGGGGCATCTTCTGAACAAACACTCACTGGAATGCCAGAACCACTCTGTACTATGATGCAGACATCTCCTTGCTGGGGAGTAAGGATGGAAAGAAAAGCACAGAGGAAAGAACAGAAGGAACCATCTATGTGCCCTGGCATTCACTTTAAGGGAAAATAAAGTGTAAGTGAATGCATTTCCTCAAATTTTATTTGTCGTTTTATATGTTAATATGATTTTTAGGTGAACAAGGTCACTCTGTCTGTTAGCAAAGTACCAAAATGAATCCTGGTAAAACAGTGAGGTTGACACTATCCCATGCCCTCTGGCTCTTGCTGGGGGCTCTCCCACTGCATTTTAAAACTTCTATAAAATCCTACTTATAGATGCCCTCCTATAGCTTTCCATGCACTGGACCTTGTACTGGTTAGACTCATCAGGGTTCAGTAAGGGACCCATGCAGAAATACCTCAGCAATGGGCAGACATAGAGACATGAAGAAATTTCTTTCAGCTGTAGTAACTCCAAGACTGAAATTTACAGCAAGTCCTATACAAAACAAGGTTAGTAACTCTGCATCTTCGGTATATAGTGTGGTTACTAGACCTCTCCTGTCTTTGGTTACTCACCATTTAAACTCCCTCGGACATTAAATTAATAAATAGATCAAAATTGATATCAGTAAGGAAACTATAGCGCTCCAGCAAAGTTCTATATGACAAAAGGAAACATGCAGGATAAAAAGGAAAAGTGATTAATAAACATATTAAAATTTAAACCTGCTAATACTCAAATAATTAAAACTATAACCACAGCACACATGTTTATCAAAATGGCATTTTCTTTTTTTTTTTTCCTTTCTTTTTTCTTTCTTTCTTTCTTTTTTTTTTTTTTTGAGACAGAGTCTTGCTTGATCTGTCACCCAGCCTGGATGGTAGTGACATGATCTTGGCTCACTGCAACCTCTGCCTTATGGGTTCAAGCAATTCTCCACCTCAGCCTGCCAAGTAGCTGAGATTACAGGCATGTGCCATCATGCCTGGCTAATTTTTGTATTTTTAGTAGAGACGGGGTTTTGCCGTGTTGGCCAGGCTGGTTTTGAATTCCTGACCTCAAGCGATTCGCCCACCTTGGCCTCCCAAACTGCTAGGATTACAGGCATGAGCCACCATGCCCAGCTGCAAAATAGCCATTAGTATCTCAGATGGGAGAGGGTAAGGGTTAAATTAGAGTAGTAACCTTTGTCTGAGTCACACGCGTTGTGTAAGAGAGAGAAGAGTAAAGCTCCTCTTGTATGTGTATGAGACGAGGTCTCAGAGCCCCTGTGAATAAAATCTTCCGAAGTCTCTCCCTCATGGAGTGTCCTGTTTGTGTAGTGGGAGGGGCACCATGATTGAGTCCCTTGTTGGCTAACTCCTAGAGCCATTGGTCTCTAAGCACATTTCACTAGACTGTAAATTCTACTCCAGGACATACATTGATCTTTTAAATTTTGCGTTCCCTGTGCATAATTCAGAGTCTGCCACATAATAGGGATGTCTGTGAATACCAATGGAGAAGTTTATTATCTTCACAAGCAGTGTGATTCCTCATGAGGCCCAAAATCTGCCTACATGGAGGTGAAATGTAAATTTCTGTAATTTGTGTTAACCAGTCTGGGACACATGTTGTTGCCACAGTGTCTACCACAGGCTGCCCTCACCCTCTTTCTCCCTTGCCTGTCTTCCCCCATGGAGGTGAGCAAAGCCAGACACCAATCTCCTTGCAACTGATGAGGAGAGACGAGGCAAATGATTGGCAAGGGAGTCTTCTGGGGTGGAGTGGAGTTTCTCCAAAGATTCTTTCTTGCAAAAAAATAAAAAAGAAGAAGCCCAAGGAAGAACACTTCTGTCCTGCACTCTTCCTAGTCTCCTGTCTTTGAATGTGATTGTGGACATGAAGCCCAAATTTACAGAAAGACTTGGTAATCATGAATGCTCCATATCACCTAAATGCCAACCCAGAGCACAGGCCATCAAACAGCAGCAACTACCTTCTCATAGATGTCTTGCTATAGGAGAGCAGTAATGCCATTTTTGATCAGGCATTCTGATACTTGTAACTAAAGCATTCCTTATTGGTGTCATATCCCACATATTTACACTATTTACTCCTCTGCTGGGCTTGGGAAATGGAAAACCATTCATCTGTTTCTTTTTTTTTTTTTTGAGACGGAGTCTCACTCTGCCACCCAGGCTGGACTGCAGTGCTATGATCTCGGCTCACTGCAACCTCTACCTCCCAGGTTCAAGCGATTCTCCTGCTTCAGTCTCCCAAGTAACTGGGATTATAGGTGCCCGCCACCACCACACCTGGCTAATTTCTTCTTTTTTTTTTTTTTTTTAGGATGGAGTCTCACTCTGTCACCAGGCTGGAGTGCAGTGGCATGATCTCGGCTCACTGAAACCTCCGCTTCCCGGATTCATGCCTCCAAGTAGCTGGGACTACAGGCACGCACCACCATGCCCAGCTCATTTTTGTATTTTTAGTAGAGACGTGGTTTCACCATGTTGGCCAGGATGGTCTTGATCTCTTGACCTTGTGGTCCACCCTTCTCAGCCTCCCGAAGTGCTGGGATTATAGGTATGAGCCACTGTGGCTGGCCCTCTGTTTCTTTTAACACTTTATTTACATGCTGTGAACTGTCAGTTCAAAATGCTTTAGTACAGGGGTCCCCAATTCCTGGGCCACAGACCAGTACTGCTTAAGAACCAGGCCACACAGGTGAGTGGCTGGTGAGTAAGCATTATCGCTTGAGCTCTGCCTCCTGTCAGATCAGTGGCAGCATTAGATTCTCATAGGAGCAGGAACCCTATTGTGAACTGTGCATGAGAGGGATCTAGGTTGCCTGAGCCTTATGAGAATCTAATGCCTGATGATATGAAGTGGAACAGTTTCATCCCGAACTACTCCCCTACCCTGTCCATGGAAAAATCATCTTCCATGAAACTGGTCCCTGGTGCCAGAAAGTTTGGCAACTGCTACTTTAGTAGAACCAGAATAAGACATATCAGTTCATTTTTGCTTCTACTCACCTGACATTTGTTTATTGAATACATGCTTCTTACCCAGCTCAATGCTAAGAGCTACTTTACTTAGCCTTCCTAACAAGCTTTACTTAGCCTTCCTAACAGGCTAAGTAAAGTATCTCTTAGCATAGAGCTTGGTAAATAGCATGTGCTCAATAAACTTGTCCATTCTTCTAATACGTTTACGTCCTCTGTACATCAATGGATCTGAATGCACACAGTATTTCTCTTGTTAGTGTCATATAAGTAGTAGCCTGAATTCAAGAAGTCTCATGAGAGACATCATTTGCCGTAGACAGGCTTAGCAAACTTAGCCTTCTTTTTTTTTTTTTTTTTTTTTTTTTTTTTTTTTTAAAGACAGAGTCTCGCTCTGTTGCCAGGTGGAGTGCAGTGGCGCAATCTCAGCTCATTGCAACCTCTGCCTCCCGGGTTCAAGCGATTCTCCTGCCTCAGCCTCCTGAGTAGCTGAGACTATAGGTGCCCACACCCAGCTAATTTTTGTATTTTTAGTAAAGATGGGGTTTCACTATGTTGGCCAGGATGGTCTCAATCTCTTGACCTCATGATCCACCCACCTTGGCCTCCCAGACTGCTGGGATTACAGGGATGAGCCACCACGTAGCCTTCTTAACAGGCTAAGTAAAGTAGCTCTTAGCATAGAGCCTGGTAAATAGCATGTACTCAATAAACTTTTCCATTCTTCTAGTACGTTTTGTCTTCTGTCACATCAATGGATCTGAATAAACACAGTATTTCTCTTGTTAGTGTCACATAGGTAGCAGCCTGAATTCAAGAAGCCTCATGACAGATATCATTTGTCACAGAGAGGCTGACTGTGGAGGCAGGTGTCCCTTGTGAGGATTTCAAAAGCACTAGGAAAGATGGATGAATTTTCCAACTTTGCTGTGATTTTATTGACAAGTGAATTTTCAAAGGCTTGTCTGGTATCTGCTTTGCAGATTTTCCCTTTGCTTTTTTATTTTTTATTTATTTATTATTTATTTTTTGGGGGTTAATACTTTTAATTACATGATTGTAATTATACAATTTCCACTATTCGATATTTTGTATAAAACCAGTTACAACCCACAAGATTTTCAAATGTGACAATATGTATCAAACTACACACATATGCAAAGTTTACAGGCCATTAGGAAGATTTATCTTAAAAATACCTTCAGGAAAATAAACATCCATTCAACCAGTTCTCTTGGCTTTAAAAAATACGATTAGAAATATACACTGTAAAAAAAAAATCAAGACAATGATTGATCAATACTGATCAGTTACATTTTAAAACTTTTAATAATCTGTACATGAGTGCAGGTCAGATAAAAGTCTGCAAATTGTTAATAGAAAACTGCAATACTATCATCAGATGAACATGTCTGCTGACAAGTCTACCAGGTAATTAAGGAGGTAATTTCCTACACAGTATAGGTGAATTGTCCAGTCTTTAAACACATCCGGAGTCATCTCCACTCAGTGACCAGGAGAATACCCTGATGTGGGGAAATGGAAGAACAGCAGCTAGCCTCTTCAGGGCAGTTTCAGCGGGAAAGAACATTTAAAGGAACAATAAAATAGGTTTTAAAAGTTGCTTGTGATGAGCACTGCTTTCCAAAATGCAATAATGATTTTTTTTTAAATGCAGAAAGAGAAGCTATGTTAAGAACAGACATCCAATCAATGCACTGCTTCTGTGGCTCAGATGGTGAGTGGGAAAAGGGAGGGCCCCAGGAGAGCCCTCGGGCCACGCACAAGCTCAGGCCATCCAGCCCAGCGAGCACACTGGCCTCGAGCACGCTGACCTCGAGCACTCTGGCCTCGTGACAATGCTTGGGAACTCCTCTAAAACTTGCCTAGGCCCAAGAAAAGAGAGAGGGAGCAATCACCCCTGTGAGAGGGCTAGAGGGGAGGGGAGGAAGTAGGTAGGGGACAGGCTAGGGGCATCAAGCTCGGAACAGGGAAATTCTGGAGGCCGGCAGAGCCGCGTGCTGCCGGGAAGCACTAGCCATGCCAGGCCATTCTGCTCTCATGAGGCGCTGCTCTCCACCAAGTTCTACAAAAAGCCACGTCCGTCCGTACTTCTAGGAACCCAGTTTGGCAGATGCTCTTCCTCCAGACTGTCCTTGACTCTTGATAATTTTGAGTCCCCAGAAAGCTTCAAGGGCACCTAAAAATATTCACTTCTAATTTTAATTCCATTGCAAACTGTCCTGGTGTACTTTCAGGGCTATTTAAGTCTCTTAAGTTAAGGGAATCTATCTGACAGACACAGTTTCATGTTCCATAGCAACAAGGTCTTCTATAACAAGGACTCTAATCCCAGAAGATTCTGGGTGTTTGTGGTTTTAGTTGGGGGTGAGGGGAAGAGTCCACTCTCATTCACAGCAGGAAGAACTTTCCATCCCTCAGACCTGGAGACTTCCTGGATTCTAGAGACGGTCCCCATAAGTCTAGAGATGGTCCCCATAAGTGTAACACTGTTGCTATGCACACCATCCCAAGTCATTTGGTTATTACAAGGAATGCTTCTTCACCAAATCACAAATTTTCTATGACTAACTTCAGTGAACCAGTTATACAGAAGGATTTTTAGAAAGAGTCACAGTGATAGCAATTCTAGGTGGAAACTTGAGCAGGCAACATGAAGAGGCAGTTTATAAAATGAAAAAGGACTGTGGTTCCGCCGACACCCTTTCTTTTCTTGGACGAAACACTAGGAGGCTCGTTCACCGTGAGGGAGACAGTACTCACAAGAGCTGTGGCACACACATTTACTTGTTCTGATGGGATGAAAAGCCAAACTAAGAAGGAATCAGATGGAAGCACAATTTTCACAACTACCTGGATTATTATTTATGGAGGGGATGGCCTTAAAAAGGGTAAGGGGAAGAAGAAGTGCCCTGAGAATTCAATGCTTTATGCATGGCACAGTTTAAATATTTATATTGTCTCAGCTTAAACTAGCAAAAGGAATGTTCCTCCTCCCACCGAAATCTTATTGAAGAGTGGTCTTCCCACAGCCAAGTGGGTCTTTGTGCCTATTCATTTCCAGGGACAGAAAACCACTGTTTTTCTGTGATCCAGTCCCCAGTGTTTAAAAGCTAGCCTGACTCCACCCCATAGTGCCTGGCAGGGAAAGAGTCACTTGTTTGGCTGAGAATACGGCATCTTCCGTCTCTCCTGATGCTGGTCAATTTCATACTTTCTTCCAAGAAAGTACACCAAAATGGAGGCACTGCCTTTCAATTACTTTTTGCATTAAAGACTTCAACTTGTTTATTCCAACTGCTTTTATTTCTTACAGTTTTGTGAAAAAGGCAGCTTCTTAAAATGGAGTTGCCTCCTGATCTGGCGCATGCCTTGTGACTTAGGAGAGCATTTGTCTCCCACTGCCTGTCAACATCTCAGCCCTCCAGGCTCCCAGCACAGGCAAAAATGGGTTAACAATCATTAAACCACCCACATCTTATGGAAGGAACTGAGGTGAGTACTAAATATTCTTTTATTTTGGGCCCCATTTTTTTTTTTTTTTTAGCAGCAAAACAATTCTGTTTCTCTAATTGCTTCATGGCACAGACTCTGCTGTGTTCCAGTAGGGCTGCAGGAGAAGGCACTCTGCAGAGTTACTAGTTGTGTTCCCTAGCCAAAGGCAACAGTGAGATTCAGAAGCAGATCATTGTTACTGAGATCACAGGCCTTATCAATGGCCTTAGGCTGATCTCATAAGGAAAAAAAAAAATCCAATGTTACAGAGAAGGACTCTAAAAAAGCGGTAACTTTTTTTTTTTTTAAAGCCGACATTATTTGGGATTGCTGTTTCCAAGGGGAGAAACCAATAGTGTGTTTTTTCCATACATGGAAGGAAATATGATTTTAATTTGTATGACTGGCAACCAAACAATGGGCAACCTCCCAGTTCTTCAGTCCCTAAAGGACAGAAAAAGGAATGACTTGCAACATCTTCCAAATCTGAAGTCAGTTTCTCCTCCTGAGTCTTCTAAAGCTACCATTAATATTCTCTTGCAAGTTTTAGGTTACCAAGGTACCACCTGGTATTACAACATGCAACAGTGTTTAAATGTGGTTTTCACAGATTCTTGTTAATAAAGCACTCTTTGGTGGAAGACAAGCAGCTTGGGTACTTAACAGAGTTAATATTACAACAGTATTACAAATAGTCAAGTGAAGATGATAAAGCCAAATAGTATCAAATTACAGAAAGTACCATTTCAGTAATGCCTTTTGTATCTTTACAAATTTTGACACAGGGTCACAAGGTGAACAGAAAATAAATATATAAAAAACCTCCATCAGATCCTCAATTCTTCTGAAGGCCAGCAACTACAATGCTTGCCATCACAGGGACACACATGCACCACAGACCAGCCAGCTCCCTGGGTACCAGAGGGCTTGGGTATTTACACCTGAGACTAAATTTACGACAGCACTTTTGTTGTTCAGCTTGAGAGCTGGGCCCTTCTTTGAGTCATTCTTTTTGGGAGCAAGCCCCCCAGAATCCGGCCATAAACTGGCCCCAAAAATGGCCATAAACAAAATCTCTGCAGCACTGTAACATGTTCATAATGGCCCTAATGCCCACACTAGAAGGTTGTGGGTTTACCTGAATGAGGGCAAGGAACACCTGGCCCACCCAGCCCAGGGTGGAAAACCACTTAAAGGCATTCTTAAGCCACAAACAATAGCATGAGCGATCTGTGCCTTAAGGACGTGCTCCTGCTGCAGTTAACTAGCCCAACCTATGCCTTTAATTCAGCCCATCCCTTCGTTTCCCATAAGGGATACTTTTAGTTAATTTAATATCTATAGAAACAATGCTAATGACTGGTTTGCTGTTAATAAATATGTGGGTAAATCTCTGTTCGGGGCTCTCAGCTCTGAAGGCTGTGAGACCCCTGATTTCCCACTTTACACCTCTATATTCCCTGTGTGTGTCTAGTGCCACTGGGTTAGGGTCTCCCTGACTGAGCTGGTCTCGGGACATTTGCTTGCACCCAAACTCAAAAGTTCATTACTGAAACTCCAGTGGACATTTTCTCCATTGATTAGCTTCTTAGGTGGAAAGCAACTAAGTCTTTTGCAGTTTTGTTTTGTTTTCAAATTGTGCTAATTTCTGTTGCAGTTTTCAGTTCCTAGAGTCTTCCTTCAGTTCTGGTCACAGGTTTTTACTTAATGCAAGACCGTTTTAGTCCTTGAAATGGAAAGAAGCAGCTATCTGTCAGGGGGTCCTGATGGCTACTATGTTCTGAAACCTTTGAGACAGAATAGCAGGATGGGAAGAATGTAGTCACAAACAATCCACCAGATGACAACACTACACAGTGCAGAGGTCAGCACAGCCAGGGGACATGTGAGAAGAATAGCGTTTGTTTTTGACTGTCTTTGGCTTTTCAGGGCCCGAAGTCTATCACCTTGTGTCACTCCATTGATTTCGTCGTCATCACTGTAAGGTTCAGGTTCTTGCTGGTCTTGATTCTTGACCCCATTTATGGAAATGTCATCAACACCAGAGAGAAGTTTGGAGAAGGCTGCTCTGTGTTGTCCATTCTCCTGCCCCTTTAACTTCTGACGAAAATAGTCCCCTTCCAGCCAGAGGCTTGTTTGCTTCATCACCAAAAACTGCTGCTGAGGCCCAATCACCAAGCCAGGTCTGCAGATCCTTACCCACGCAATGGTCTCGGCTGCTGTCATCCTGTAATGCTTCATGATGTAGCAGGCTATCAGAGTGCCCGTGCGACCAAGGCCAGCTTTACAATGTACTGCAATGGCACCCTCAGCATTTTCACAGATATCCAGAAATCCTTTGACTATGGCATCAGTAGGGGTGCTGCCATCCGCAAAGAAAAGATCATGGTGATCGAAGCCAGCATCCGTAAAGCGTTTGGCATCATACATCCTTTTATTCAGACGAATAATGGTAGTAACATTGTGATTCTTAAAATATTGAATATAAGTCTCGGGAGAATGTTGGTGGTAACCACTTTCAAGTCTGGCTCTTGAATGAGGTCCACAGAAGGCAATAAATCGGTCTGGTATTATCCAATTTAAATCTCCGTTTTCTGCTTTTTCATAGTGTTCATATTCATCAAGGTTAAATGAGTTGAAATTAAGGAAGCCATACTGCATTGCCTTCTTTACTGCATGAAAACAGTCAAGAAGTGTAATGTAGAAATTGCAGCTTCCATAGGCAGCATCTCTGAAAGGAATATAGGATGTATCTCCAAAGATTAATATTCTATATGCTTCTTCTGGGGTTCTCCCCAAATATATAACCATGTAGCATCCAACAAGGAAGGCAGCATTTGCTTGTTTTCTCTGATCAGAGCCAGTAAAATGAACAATTTTCTTCCTTAACATTGTAATGGACTTTAATTTCTTATTTATCTTGCAACAATATCTGTAAACCATTGCCAGATTGAGTGGTCCAAAGTCTTCGGAGAAGTTCTCATATTCGAGTTCATTATCTATGCTGAAATAATGTACATTTGATGCACTCTTTGGTCTGCTGTAGAGAATGGCAAAACGAAGGCGATCGGTGATGTCCAGGTACACGTCGTCCTGGGGGTCCCGGAGGCGCGAGTCCTGCTGCGTGGAGCTGCGGATCTTCTTCACGCCCGGCGAGGTCAAAGAGCAGCGCGGCGAGCAGGGGGCCCAGCTCGACCGTCCCTCGCTTTTCCGCTTCATGGAGGCGGCCGCGGCCGCTCAGGGAGCAACGACCACGGCCCCGCGCGCGCCCGCCGAGGCTCCCGCCAGCCCCGCGCGGGTTCTCGGGACGGCGGGCACAGAGCGGCGTTGCGGGGACGGCGGGAGCCGGCGGAGCCCAGAGTGAGGCGGTCGTGCAGGAGCCGGAGGAGGGGCCCTGCCCGCAGCACCTGCCCCGCTCCCTCCTGCGACCGCCCTCCCTTTGCTTTTTTAAACCATGAGCTGAAGGGCTATATCATACTGACATCAACAAAGTGTTAGATGAATAAGTCATAATGCTCTTGTCATAGCAACCACCTGGATCTTAACCTTCTCTCCAGTCTCTGGAAATTCAGCCAAGTTAAGTGTTACTTTGAGTATGACTTTATTACCAAATGACAGTATTTTTGAAGCACTCATTTAGGATCCATTAAAAGTTGGAGATTGTGACCATTTGATATTGAAAGTCATGCCTGCTTGGAGACAAGTTAATGTTGACATATTGCTCTTTCACCAACTCTCCCAATAGCCCAACCTTGGAAACATGGGAGCACAAGATAGTTAAATAGATAGTTTAAAAGATGGCATTTCTTTTTTGTGTTCTATGTGGGCTTTCCAAAGAAAAGTCTTGGAGAAGCTAAACAATGTGTGTAGAAGATCACACAGGGATATCACAAGTGATAAATTTTATACCCAGTGTCATCCCAGAGCCAACATGCAGCTCTGCACTCCTTGGCAAGGGAACCAGGCCTCTCTCTCCTTCACCAAAGAGAGCTTCATGAAGCTTCATCCCTAAGTTCTGTGTTGGGGGTAAAATAAAGAAGAGGACTGATGGGTTGTTCATGAGCTTACTACTCATTCATACATCTTCTTGCCCTTTCTGTTTGGTGGGATTTCCCCTAATCATTTATATCCTTCTGGTGTTCACAAGGAGTGAGACCTAAATTCCCAATTAGATAAGCTTTATGAAATTTTAAAAGTAAATGTATATATTGGAATTAGTTTAGGAGAAAGGAGAGAAGAGTAAAAGGAGATAGGTAAAGATTCATATTTGTCCTTAAAGATTCCAACTTCTGGTTGCCACAAATATTTTGATTAATGGGGACCTCAAGACTAATTTTGTTCACCACTGTCCCAATGCTTGCCCCCTGTCCACAATATTTCTGTCCAGTGAATGCATTGTATTTTCTTTTTTCCAGTTTCTGTTGGAATACCCATATCTGATAGGAAACACATGTCTGAAGGCATGCAGTGAGGATGTTGATTTCCCTTGCCTTTTCTTATCATTTATTAATAGATTCAGAAACAATTTACTGAATGTTTGCTCTTTGCTAGAGACCTGGTTCTTGCTAAGAAATGCAACCTTTCATGTTAGACAGTCTTGCTCTTGGAATTTGCTTGTATAGTCACCACACTATCCATGAACACTTAGACCCCTGATTATAATAATTTAAAAAATCCTAAAGACAACTGATTAGAAAAGTCACTTCATCCAGGTTGGGCCACTCAGATCCCTTCTTCTATGAAGTAAACTTGAGTCCCAGAGCCCCTCCTTATTCTCTTTGGCGTCCCCGAGTGAAATGCTCATGTAAAATTTAATCTGGGTAGCCATATCTGAAATAAGTGAAAGGTAAGCTGAGAAGGCCATCCTTCTAAGAAAAAATAATAAAGCAGACTCCTAGAGAGAAACAACAATGATTGACCACGTGGCACCGGAGACGATGGAGACTGTTATCTATCCTTTCAGCCTGAGGTGGTTTCCCTCTAGTTATTGGCATCTACTTCTCAAGAGATCTTCTCCTTAAGTTCCGGAGATACTATCTTATTCTTCCTTCCCCAGTCCTCCTGCAATTGTCTGGCTAGTCTGAGAGTGTTTCTATCTACAACTCAATGATTTCTGCCTGGGTCTTTGTTATTCAGGTAACCACAGGAACAGACTCTTTTGACACACCTGAAAAGATATGTCCATAGCCGCTTCTCTGTGGGAGGAAAGTAAAGGGCTCTACTTTTCTCAGAGAGGTTATTTATTTTTCATTGTTGAATCCCTTTTGCTCCTTCTACCTTTACTGTTGAACTCCAATGTGTGTGGAGGGTGTTGGGCATGGAGAAAGTTTTATTTTCTCACCCAAATTAGCTACAATTTTGACCACCATTTCTGCATAAAGTGGGATATACAGACAACTAGAGGAAGGTTTGAAGAGCAGTCTACTAATTGTCTCCAAGATCGTCTAAACTTTACAGAGTCAAGGCTGCGTGGAAAAGTAAGCTATTCTGTAAGGTTGGAGAAAACAAAAGGGGAGGTTCTCACTGGTCATGCTTATTGAAAACAAAACCCAACAAATGAGGATAACTAAATTACAATGGCCAAATATGGTGGTCATGACACCACAGT
This sequence comes from Pongo pygmaeus, assembly GCF_028885625.2. Taxonomy (NCBI): domain Eukaryota; kingdom Metazoa; phylum Chordata; class Mammalia; order Primates; family Hominidae; genus Pongo; species Pongo pygmaeus. Next base: position 37,768,386 of record NC_072379.2, on the reverse strand, counting down.
TACTCCCTTGAAATTCCTGAACCTTTTTAACTTATAAGAATTCTGGGAGCTGGGTTCATCACAAACTGATAATGACTATTCCAAGAAGTGCTGTAGCCTTTAGCCAATCATCTGTTAGCTTCTTTCTGTTGACCAATGATATTTCTATATGAACAGGCTGAGACCACCTTGCTATACCTCTTCATTTTGTCCTTAAAAATCAATCTGCTTGTAACCTCCCCAACTGAAAGCACTTCTCTGACGTAATTTGGATATGTGTTTCCCGGGTTACACTCCTCAAATTTGGACACAACAAATTCTTTATTTATGCTGATTTTGCCTTAGACTTTTATTTCAGGTCAACATTATGGATGCCTTAGATGGATGTTTTTTAGGTGACCCAGTTGTTCAATGGGTCACCTCCATTCTTTATGTCTTTCTAAAACCTCTTATTCTTCCCTTAGTCTTATTCTTTTAAGTCTTTCCCCCATCCTAAGTTCTAGTCCTCATTTTTTGTCTATTTTAGTTACTCTTCCCTAAATACATATCCAATCCTGAATCTCCTCTGAATTTTATGGTGAGATTATTATCCCCAGCTACTCACAGCTGCTTGTTTGTGCTCCTGGGGAAAGAGAAACTATGGCATCAGTCATGGAGTCACCTCTGCAGTCTGGCTTTCTCCCTTCCCTTTCGTTTGCGCTCCAGCTATAAGCTTGTTCCCAGAAGCTATACTTGCTTTGGCGCTTATACTCATTCTGTTCCCTCTATGTAAAGTCAATATTCTCCTACGTTTCCTAATTTTCTAGCTTACAATCCTCTGTCTAAACTTGGTGGTTCCCAGAGTACTTGCATCTTATTTTATTGTTTGATCACTGCACCTGAGAATTTGCCGTGTATAATTCTGCATAAAGAAATACTGTATGGTAATATATTCAACATACCATCTCACATGCTTATCTGATACATCTGTTTGTATGGCTGTGAAGTTTAAATAACCTAAAATACAAAAAATAAGGGATATTGGATTTGGGAAATACAAGAGTTGTAAAATGACTAATTAAATAATACAACAGTAAATGATTTTATGGCTTCTAGTTATTTTTCAAGCTGGAAATTATTTGGCATATAAGAAAATGCAGGAATACAAGCAAGATATTTGTCATAAAATAAAATGATTAAGGTGGGGATTTCACGTGGTACTTTTATTTGCTCCTCTTGCATCAGAACAATTCAGGAGGTTTGTGCTTATGAGCCATTTATAACACTTAATTCGTCTTTAAATTAAGACATATTTTCACTCCAGGATTGTTTTTCCTCTCCATATAAGAATAAAAGACAGGCTTTGTAAGGCCTATGAACAGTTTAACTAAGCTGCTTGCCCTTCATGCCAGTGACAAGTAATGAGTAAGAACTATTAGGTGTCATTGAGAAAACAGACATTGTCACGCCAATGCCAGTCAAAATTATCTGGTAGTGAAAATTGGACTTTAAATTTTAAAAATATGTGAGAGCTGCTAGAAAAATTATGAAGAATTGAGTAGGGTCACAGCACTCAACAAATCTTCCAATTTCTCTGCCACTGGCTTAGTGTCACCTGTACATTTTCTAGTCTAAAAGAATGTAATAGCCCAACAGGGTCAGCAGCGACATGCACCTCTCCCAAATACATTTCTGTTTACATTCCTGAGGTCCAATTATAATAACAATGACATAATATGAATTCTAAACACATTTGTATTGTTGATATAGTAAGAAATTTTTCAACTAATTAGAAAACTCTACCTTTTAAAAATGCACAGTTAATAAATATAACACATACTCATGTGCTGCTGTTTCTGTTTTTGTTTTTTGTTTTAGCCAATAGCTAAGCCTATGACTACTACTTCAGGAATGTTTATCAATTTAATATGAGCTGAGGACCATTGCACTTCTAGCCTTCAAGCTTGTATTCTATCAGGAAGAAGGGATAGAGAAGAATTGGTAGAAAACATTGTATATCTTTGCTGGGCACATGTTTGTAGTCCCAGCTACCTGAGAGACTGAGGTAGAAGAATCACTTCAGCCCAGGAATTCAAGACCATCCTGGGCAACATAGTGAGACCTTGTATTTAAAAACAAATAAATACAAGTAAGTTTTAAAATAAAATAAAGCAAAATATGTGTTTTTTAAAAATTGTATGAACTCAACATATTGGTAATTTTCTTCATTTGTTTCATTATTAATGAAATTAAGGAAATACAAATATTCATTTTAATACAGATTTATTCCATAAATGTGTTTGAACATCTTTACACTATTTACTCTTTTATCACAAACCCTTCATTGCTTTTTATTCTTGGCACCATTCTTAGGAAAATGGAGACCACAGCTCCAGCTTCTCCCTGCAAATCCCATTTGTGGTTGAGCAGCCAAGTAATTCACACTTCTTGCCACATTCAGAAGAAACTTCATTCATTACGCCAAAAATAACTGAGAAATAATGAGAATGTTTCCTATAAAGTCTAAAAATCATACTAAAGAGGGGATCCATTTATACTGCTGTTAGGAATTGGATTGTGTTCCTCCTTCTAGATTTCTGTGTTGAAGTCTTGATCCTCAGAACTTCAGAATGTGACTGTATGATAATACTGGAGTAGGTTGGGCCCATCATCTTATATGACTTGGGTCCCCATACAAAAAGGAAATTTGGATATCTCAACCTGAATGAAAAAAAGATAATCAGTATATACCAACTTTAAGGTGACCCAAATGTTAAAATTATCTAACAAAGATTTTAAAGCAGGTGAATTGAAAATGCTCCAACAAGCAACCAACCACAGATGAAAAATATTAAAAATAATAAACAGCAATACGATAAAAATAATACAAATAAGAAACTAGTATAGTATAACAACTATTTACATTGTATTAGGTATTCTAAGTAACCTAGAGATGATTTAAAGTATACAGGAAGATGTGCATAAGTTATATGCAAATACTACACCATTTTTTGTCAGAATCTTGAGCATCCTCATATGTTGATATCCAAGAGGGGTCCTGGAACCAATCAATCACCCATGGATACAGAGAAATGACTGTACACAGCAAAAAAAACAAAACGAAACAAAAACTAGAAAGCGTCAGCAAAGAATTAAACAATTCAGCAAAGATACAAAAACATAAAGACTTTGAGAGAAAACAGGAGACAAGTTGGGCACAGCTGCTCTAATGTGATAAACAGCTTTGAAAAACTAGGTAATTTTACTTTTTTATTTGTGGTTACATTAGTTTGCTAGGGACAATCACTTTAATCTTTTTTCTCCTGAGTATGATGTCCACCTGTATTTCTAAAACAATTGGCTTATGTCATAATTTCTTGTTTTTCAGATTTTTGTCTTGTTTTGTTTTTTGAGATGCAGTCTCGCTTTGTCACTCAGGCTGGAGTGCAATGGCATGATCTCGGCTCACTGCAACTTCCGCCTCCTGGGTTCAAGCAATTCTCCTGCCTCAGCCTCCCGAGTAGCTGAGATTACCGGCACCTGCCACCATGCCCAATTAATTTTTGTATTTTTAGTAGAGACAGGGTTTTGCCATGTTGGTCAGCTGGTTTCGAACTCCTCACCTCAGGTGATCCACCCACCGCAGCTTCCCAAAGTGCTTGGATTACAGGCATGAACCACTATGCCTAGCCCTGTTTTTCAGTTTTAAGAATTGTCTGTTGACTTGCTGCTATGCAAAATGAGGATACCATTGCTGAACACACACACACTCACCACCTCCTTTCATTTTCCCAGGGTAGTTTTGGGTTAGAGCAATATCCTATGTTACATTTCTAGGATAAAATGTATATTATCTGCTTCTGAGTAGTGGAATATATTTTGAGTTAAATTACATTCTATATGCATTTCTTAAATTACCACCTTACTTTATATTTTTACTTTTCTCTTCCTTTTAAGCTTTTTCATTGTTTGCTATCCAAGTTACAGTCTAATTTGAGATTTTCTGAAGATTGATCAAAGTCTGTCCTTGGCATTGGGAAAAGTGGAATGGAAAAAGGCTTTTTTAGTTTTGTTTCCATTTTAAATTCCGTACATGTGTTATTTTGATAAAATTAAAATGTTGTAAGAGAAATAAAAGTAATTACTAGGAGCTTAGAAGAAGTTAAAATTTTTTACCTACTTGAGATTATTATATGCTCCCACTGTCCACCAATTTTATAAAGAGAAATTGAGGACCAGAGAGACTGAGAAAACAGCACCATTCCACAATTAGGGGAGCCAGGGCTTCAGCCCACATCTGTCTGACTTCCAGTCCAATCTCTGTGCAATACCCTAATGAGAGGTAGGGGAAGAAGGCAAGAGTGACTTGGGTTGGCATGCTGCCTGTTCAGAGGATACCTCCTGGGCTTGGAGAACAACACTGTGATGAGCTACCATGATCCAATTTGTAGCCAGAAAGGTACACATCACAAAGATGACAAGACTGAATTACAGAGGGTTGGGAGCTTCTGTCAGGATTAACTGGTCACCTGAGTAGAAGAAAAGACACTCAGCTGTGAAGCAAAATGAAACAGTTATGGTAAGAAGGCCCCTCTCAGGTTCACTTGCAACTATGAAGTACTGTTTTCTAGAGATGAGCTTAGTTTGGGCAAATTAACAAACATATATAAATGAACAAAGGAAGATGGTTTCTTGATCAAATTAGTCAAAATTCAGTGCCATGTGTCTTCCTTGCTAATGTTAGTTTACTTCAAAAAGGGGTTATTTATACTAATCTTTCATCCATCACCCCAAGTCAATTAGCAAAGTGCACAATTGTTTAACAAGTAATGCCTATATTATAAAATACTCTGTAATATTTTTTGAGTTAAATTACGTTCTATATGCATTTCTTAAATTTATAAATTACGTTCTATATGCATTTATAAATCACAAGGTTATGATGATGTATAAATGTTGGGGTTTATTTGTACCTCTCACTATCCCATTTTGTTACAGGCAATAATAGAGCAGGCCATTAAATGTCTATTTAGTAATTGCTTGTTTATTAAGCACTTAACTGAAGTGCTTCTCATTAACACAGGGGAATTTAAAGAAGAAAATAATAGGAAAATAAATTGTTGACAAATGGATGTCATGGAATATGGCTACTGTTGTAAAGGCTTGCAGTGATCAGCATCTCACTTTTTTTCTTCTTTCACATACTTATCACATTTCTTTTGTGTTCTAGTATCTGAGCTAGGTGTTGGGGGTACAGAAATATTCTACAAGCAGTCCTAATCCTGAGGACACGGAGGAAAGAGCCACCATCTGTCTGTCTTCAGGGGAAAGGTAATGCTTTAGTGAGGTGTTAAGCTTGAGTGGAAGTTTTTCCAGCAGAAGAGGGTGGAAAGGCTCACTCTGAAAGGGCACAAAGCTACACCAAGGCTTGCTTCCTTTGCCTCTGAAGTGTCTAGTCATCATGAGCAGGTCTTGCTATGGCACTAAGTGTTTTATCTATGAAAATATGATTCTTTAGAAATATTGTTCCCTTCCATTTTTCCTGGTAGTTACGATAAACTCCTTTAAGATTTTAATGGAATATAATGTACTTCACATATGTAGGCTCTAAGGCAAGCTTGTCCAACCTATGACCCACGGGCTGCATGTGGGCCAGGACAGCTTTGAGTGCGGCCCAACACAGATTCGTAAATTTCTTAAAATATTATGACATTTTTTGCAATTTTTTTAAAGCTCATTAGCTATGATTAGTGTATTTTATATGTGGCCCAAGACAATTCTTCTTCTTACGATGTGGCCCAGGGAAGGCAAAATTTGAATACCCCTGCTCTAAGGCTAACAGATCTTCATATAAATCCCAAATCCTCTGCTCTTTACCATGTGACTTCAATGTACTGAATCTACTTGAAATTGCCTCCTCATTTTGAAATTATAAATAGCATAGCCTATGTGCTAGAGTTATGTTGAGTATTAAATGATGGAATGATAGTAGCTAGCACATTGTTTTTCATCTCATTTTGCCTTATTTCATGTGACTGTGTTATAATATCTAATGTGAATGAAAAATAAACAAGATTTGGTTCTTTGCAAAGAAGAAAGTTCTAAAGCCTTAGAAATTAGTTTCAAGTTTTTATGACCTTTCAGAAATGTATTCATGGATCAACAGATACATTGAAAATGGATATTTATGAACATCATTGCATAAGTTCAAAAAAAGAGAAAAAAGTGATATTGACAATGGCTGAATGTTGCATGATGTCTTTCATCATAGAATCAGAGTCATGAAAGTATTTCTGAGATGAAGAGATATTTATGAGACTGGGCCTTGATATAAGCTGTAACACGGCTAAAGTAGGCCTTTCTCTGGGCTAGGGACACATTAAGAATCTGGAAATAATATGCATATGGTAGCTGTTTAGGTCACGCATGGCAAGTATTCTTGGTATATATTTCCTTTAAGAACATTACCAGTGAGATTTGCTTGGGTGCTATTGATTTGGCTGGCATTCATCAAAAAAAAAAAAAAAAGAAAAGAAAAGTAGACAGAGAATTTAAATTAGGGGTTAGATCTGCTGGAAATTATAAGGCTGAGATTTCCTTTTTCAGTGAAAATAACTTAAGAAGCTTAATTACTAAGTTAGGAATTTCTAATGTTCCCTCAATTCCAATACACACACACACACACACACACAACTTGAAGTTTTCTCTTCCAAATACTTACAATGTTTTATAATTTGAATGCCACTCCAACAAATATGTTCCTGAAACTGTTCTGAATCTTCATTCCAGACCCCTCTTTAGCTAGCTGAACATTCCCTGCGAGTGAGTAAGTCCAAGATGGTATTGATTGTTGTTTTGGTGTTAGGTATTTAAAAAGATTAGCATTATTGACAAGAAATTAGTCTCTCACTTTGCCCTGTTGGACATTACCTGAATTGTAGCCAAGAGTAGCCTTCAGAATCTGTGCGTGAGGCTGACCACAACCTTGAGCGGCCATCTCTGAGCACTGCAGGAAACAGGAAAGGAGGCGTGTGAAGTAGAAGCTCACATTTTTCCACAGCACTGATTTTTGGCTGCTGTTCACCTTGCAGGCTCTTCGGGGAGGCCTCATAGATCGGGACAAATGATGGTCTCTGCTAATGTTACTTGTTAGAAAAGCAGAACTGGGGGTTGGCCAGGATAGCTGACCAGAACCACCAATATTATAGGTCACCTACTAAATTCCAGCTCTAATGATATATTTTTGGAATAATATAAAGAAATTTTCTGTTACTTAATGGCAATTGATACATTGCTTATTTTACTTTTATTCGAAATGTTTCAGAAAAATTCCATCCATGTAGGCTCCAGGACAGAGTGGGCTCTTTGCATGATTCCTCTAAAATAACCTGGCCTGGACCGGACACTCTTACCTGTCATAATCCCAGTATTTCAGTGTCTGGCCTGTAAGCTGATATGTTTCATAATGGGCCTGCACTTAGCACTTCTATGAATCTCTTAGTTCTTGATATTCTCTCGTATTTATGCATCATTCTCTCCTAAAGCTCATAAGCCACCAGGATGGTAGAGTGTATTCTCAAAAGCATCTAACCATGCTCAGCATTTAATTGTCATAGAAAATGCTCTCTAAATTACAGAGGATGATAATTCATATTTTAGCTTCAAATTATCTATTTTTAGAGGACTAAACAATTTTATATGCAGATGATTATTTAAATAGTAATTGATTTGTGGAAAATATAACAACTTGAAAGCAGAATATGAGTTGTACTCTTTGTTCGGCCTAAAAGTGTCCAAGCTGTAAGTTATAGGAATAGTCCATGTAAATCTAGCTCATCTGAAGGTCTTTTACTAATTCACTGTGCAGCACAGGCCCACCCACTTTGTCTCCATGTGATTTAGTCACCTACATATAGTGAAATTACTAGATAAAACTCTTTCCAATGGGAACACAGTCAGGCTCCTTGTATAAGAATTTAATTTCCTTGATTGTGTTGAATGTAAAATGGAATAACATTAAGTAGAGTATTTATTTTTACCACTGATATAAGGACTCCAGTTTCAGCTCAGACATGTAAAGACCTGGGAAGTCATTACATCTGCCCCATAGCAACAAGAAATCCGAGCAAAATGAAAATCAGTGACTTTTCTTGGACCCATCAGAAAACTGAGGTTGTAGCGTTTGTTAGTCTGCATTGCTATGAAGGAATACTTGAGACTGGGTAATTTATAAAGTTAGTTGGTATATTTTGGCTCATACTTCTGCAGGCTGCATGGGAAGTGTGGTGATCTGCTTCTAATGAGGGCCTCAGGAAGCTTACAATCATGGAAGAAGGTGAAGGGGAGCCATTGTCATGTGTCAAGAGAGGGAGCAAGAGAGAAGGGGCTAATTTTGTATTTTTAGTAGAGGCAGGGTTTCACCATGTTGGCCAGGCTGGTCTCAAACTCCGGACCTAAGGGATCCGCCCCCCTCAGCCTCCCAAAGTGCTGGGATTACAGGCGTGAGCCACCCTGCCTGGCATGGTGGTGCATGCCTGTAATCTCAGCTACTTGGGAGACTGAGGCAGGAGAATCATTTGAACCAGGGAGACAGAAGTTGCAGTGAGCTGAGATCATACCATTGTACTCCAGCCCGGGCAACAAGAGCAAAACTCTGTCTCAACAACAAGAAAAAAAAAAAAGAGAGAGAGAGAGAGAGAATATGGGAGGTTCCAGTCCCTTTTAAGCAAACAGATCTCAAATGAACTACTACAGTGAGAACTCACTCATTATTGTGATGACAGCACCAAGCCATCCATTAAGGATCTGCTCCCATGACCCAAACCGTCCTCACTAAACCCCACTTCCAAAACTGGGGATCACATTTTAACATGAAAATTTAAGGGGTCAAACATCCAAACTATATCATAGGGAAAAGTGACATCCTGACATCTGGAGAGAAGGTCCCCAGCATTTTCTTATCTGAAACAGGAGCCACTGTATATTATATAAGCCAATCAAAAATTAAAAATTGTATAGAATTTTTGGAGGCTGTGTGTGGGCTAGTGTGAGAATGTGAAGCTTCCAAGGGCTGTGTTCCTATGAGAGAGTTCCACTCTCTTGTGAGCTTTTTGTCCAGGAACTCACCCAACATTTACAAAGGGGAACAAGGAAGAACCTAGAAAAAGTTCATCCCTCACTCCTTTCCCCACACACACTGTAGTGCTGGCTGGGGGTGGTGGAAGAAGCAGCCACTGCCAAAGCTACCCAGACTATTTCCACCTATCTACTTCATGGATAAAAGGCTTAATCTGGAGGGGAAATTATGAAAGTTTACCCTGAGACACTGGTTTAATTTATTAAACTGAAAGATGGAAATAGAGATCACCACCAAATCTCTAACCAGAAGCATAATCCCAGTTTCCCCTAAGCAACCAAAGTCTCAATCTGCAGGAGAAAAGGCTTCAAAACCACTGCAATTTGGGAAAAAGAAGAGGAGCAATAAGATGAGGAAGAATTTTTACCCCAGGAAAAAGGAGAGGAATAGTTGTGAAGGCTACATGTCCAGGACTTAGGTTTTGATACCTGCCAAAATTTTTAGCTTAATGTGAACATCAAATAACCTTCTTCTTAGCCAGAACCATCACGACTGTAAAGAACAACAGTAAAAGTAGCAGTGGAATACAACTCTGAAGAGGCACATGGGGAGACTCAGTCAAGTGGGAGCCAAAAAAGGGCACCAATGGAGTGGCCAGAAAGCGCTGGTGCCCATAGCACAAACAGTTTCAAATGCAGCTGGTCTTCTGACCAGATTAGCATCCATCTCTACATTTAAGGCCTCACACAAGGAAACTTGTGCTTTTCTCCCAACATATAAAATTCATCTAATATCTGCTGTTCTTTTCATGCATAGCTATAACCAAAAAATTATAAGGAATATTAAAAAGCAAGACAAAAACTCATTCAAAGTGACAAAGCAATTGTTAGAACTAGACAGAGCCATGACACACAAGTTGGAATTATCAGACAAGGAATTTGAAAAAGAAAACTCTGCTTAACATGTTAATGGCTCCAATGGAAATGCTAGACAAAATGACAACACTCAGTTCTAGGTGGATAATTTTAATAGAGAGATGGAAATTATAAGGAAAAATCAAATTGAAATACTAGGAATAAAAATATAGCAATGGAAATGACAAATTCCTTTGATGGACTCATTAGTAGACTGGACATGGCTGAGGAAAGAATCAGTAAACTTAAACATAGGTCTATAGAAACTTACTAAACTGGAAGCAAAGAGAAAAAAAATGAAAAACAAAACCAGAACACTAATAGAACATCCAAACACTGTGGGACACAATCAAATAGTGTAACATATGCATAATTGCATTCTGAGAATAAGAAAAGGAGAAGGGAGTATTAAAAAAATTGAAGAAATAATGGCTGAAAATTTTCTAAAACCAATAAACCAAACTACAGACCTAAGGAGTTTAGAGGGAAAAAAAAACAGAATTAATACTGAAAACACACACATACACACACACACACACACAAACATACACACCCCATATCCTATTCAAACTCCCCTGAATCCAGGACAAAAAGCAAATCTCCAAAGAAAGTGGGAAAAAAAACATCATGCTAGTCACAGAGGAACAAGGATAAGAATTACAGCAGACTTCTCATCATAAATTATACAAGCAAAGAGACAATGGCATGGCATACTTAAAGTGTAGAAACACAGAAAGATAAACACAAAAATCTGTCATATATAAAGCAAAAATATTCTGCAAAAGTGAAAAAGAAATAATGAAGGCTTTCTCAGTCAAAGAAAAACTAAGTGAATTCATGGCTAGCAGATATGTCCTAAAAGAAACAGGAATAAAATGGAATCACAAACATAGAGACACAAAATTTAAAAATAAATGTGATCTCTGTCAGCATAGGGCAAGATCCCTGCTTGTTCTAGTCTCCAATATGTAACAGAAGGCCCACTCTCTGACCTCAGCAGGAGCTTGGGTGCCTCTTCTAATTCCAGATAAGAGATGAGAGCTTTTGCATGAGCTGCAGTCATGAATCCAGGGGATCAGCAGCAGAGATGAGAGATCAAATCAGGAAATAGTATTCAAGATGGAAATTAAATTGGGAAACAACAGGATGTCACAGAGACAGGAATACTAGAGTCAAAAAAGGAAAATAAATGTGGATGCAGAGAAGTACTGAGATCTTGGAGGCTTCCAGAGATGAGGGGGTCTCTTCTTAATGACACGTTTGCATAAAGGAGTTGAATCCCCTTAAATGAGGTTATAGAAGTGTGTCATATCCTAAATGCATATCAAAGAATCATCTTTAATTCCTCAGATTGCTTCTCAGCTTCTTTCAGTCATTTACAGTTGGTATTAACATCTGTTGCTCTGTAGCTTCTCAGTCTCATTCATTTTAATTACTTTATCATGCTCAGTGAACAGATTATAAAATATTGAGTACCTAAATAAAAACTAATTAATGATTCTATTGCCACAATTCAAAAACAGTGGTCAAAGAGGGAAACATTTTCTTATATATTTAATAATAGTGTTAGCAATTTTTACAGTAGAATAAGTACTAAATATCCTTTAGGGAAATGGCCCATTATTCTTTGATACCTTAGAAATAATACACAAAAGAATCCTCAAAGATAGATAAAATCTGTAACTGTTAGTACTGTATTTTTAATAAAATATTCCCACTGATATCTAAGATAGATTCTTGACTTAAAAGAGTGACAAAGGCTTTATTCTGATTGGCTGTGTTGAGTAGAATGGTATGGCAAATAAGTAGATTAAGAAGAAAAGCAGAGAAAGAATGTGGTTTACGGTACTTGCAAGACTCAAAGCTTCTGTGTGCCACAATTTCCTTATCTCCAAAAGAGAGAACAAAAACAACTGCTGGTCTTCACACTGGGACTGATCTGAGAGTGGAAAATGACCTCTTTAGTTTCAGATAAGAAGTTTCCAATCTTGTTCCAAGATAAACTAGCTTACTTAGCTTTTCTATTCTATGAGATGTCTGTGAAGTAAGGACAATTATGCCTTCCTTATAATTTATGAATGAAAAAGGCTGTATCAGTTAATAATGCTTTCAGCTGTGTGGAGCCGAGAGCGACTCCAACTTTCCCCTTAACAAATATGGCTTTATTTCCCTCACTTCACAGGGATCCCAGAGGCAGCTGAGCCAGAGTCAATGTAGCACATTCACATTAAGCTTCCCATAACTCTGAGTGAAGTGGGTGGGTTCATGGCCCCAGAGTCACAATTTCTCTGATCCAATTCTCACATCACATCTGCATTCCAGGCAGGAAGAAGGAATAGAAAGAGGGGCAGCAGCAGAGTTCTGTGAATACTGGACTGAGCACATTTCTGTTACGTGACCGTCAGAAGCTACACTGAAGGCTGGGAACACTAACACTTAGCTTTTTCTACCTTCATAATAAAATCACAGTAGGAAAAGTGAAATTTGGTGAGCCAATTCTCCTGACAGAAAGGAAGCCAAGGGCAGGGGAAAGAAGTAGCCTAAACCAAGAGCTAATGGGAAAATAGGGCATACCCTAGAATATTGGAAGGGGGGCAGTGATTGATGGACTAGATATTTCTTTCCTCTGAAGGAAGAGAGCACCTGGGTGCATCTGGGATGCACTGGACAAAACTGGAAATCTTATTTAGAACCCAGCTGCAAGTTGCTGCTTTTCCTGAGAATGATGAATGATTCAAGTAAACATTTCAAAGTATCAGTACCAAGCCCCCACCTCATCCATTTTCATAAAGACTTTCCAAAGACCTCTGACCTGACTTTCCCTGTGGCTTTAATCCTCATTCCTACATTGCTCCCGACACAGTTTCCAACCTAGTGTACCTGCCTAGGGTTGCCTAGGCTGGCACTTCCACCATTAACATCTGGGCACGATGGCAAAGGTTTTCATGCCATAAAATGTGGACTTTATCCTGTGGCAAATGTAGGTTTTAAAGCAAGGAAGTAGAATGATCACATTTGAAATTTAGAAAGCTTCCTGTGTGTGCTCCACAGTGTGGAAATGTATTTGGGTGGGTGAAACTAGGGGATGTTACAACAATTCAGGTAAGAGATGAGAGCTGAGCCAAGGTAATGTTAGTGGAGTGGAGGGGAAGGGTGTGAGAGACAGGAGGTCACCGTGCATTTGTTGTGGAGGACTAGGGTGTAAAGCTGGTCAAAGGTGCCTACAAGACTTCAAGTTGAGTGGAAGGTCCAACTTTCATGGTAGGAGAAACAAGCTTTGGAAGAAAGATATAGAGTTAAATGACAGACCAGATAAGTTGAAATTGCCTCTGGAAATGCAGGTAGATGTGTTCCCCAGAAAGCAAGACATATGGTGACTGAAACTGGCGATAAATGATGTTTCTTTCTGGATGGAATTCCAGAATTTGAAGAAACTAAGGCCGAGGAAATAAACTGTGGAACATTGATATTCAACAGGCAGGCAGATGAAAGTGAATCAGGAGAGGAAAGTAAAAAGTAGAGAAGAGAAGGGGAAAGTTTAAAAAAGAAAAAAAAGAAACTAATGCCACAGAAGTCAAACCAGGAGAGAACTTCTTTGTTTATCTCATAGCATGGTTGAATGTTAATAGCATGTAGTGGGTGAGAGAATAGTCCCCAGAAATATACTGTCTGCTTCAAATATTGCCTTTACCATTTATTAATTCTTTGATTTGAGGCGAGATATTTAACTCCTTCAGTGTTGGTTGTGAGAGTTAAAATAGTTAATAAAAAAAGCAGTTAGAACCTTGTAAGTATATAGTTGAGTGTAAATGGGTAGCAGTCAGCAACTGCAACTTAATATTATAAAAGATGCTATAGCTCCCTTTTAGATGGTGAGATTCTTAACATGAAAGTCAATTTTTTCTTGTCATTGCTGTAGCCTTAATACTCAATGAAGGAAACATAGTTGACACTGTGTAGTTATTTTAATATCAAAACAATTGTTGTTCACTTCCAGCATTTGAACAAAAGAGAGAAAGAGAAGGAGAGGGAGAGGAACTAGGACGTACAAAACCTATGCTAATGTTTTGTGTTGTTTTGTTTTTAAGCACATTTTAGCTATGTTTTTCAACTTCTCTTGGAAGTATATGTTAAAAATCCTGCATTTTTTTCATAATGCCAGGAAAATCTCTAGAATTCAGACCGCTGAGAAACATCCACTACTACCACAGGGGTCACCATCTTCTTTCCTTTGCCTTTAAAAATTGAAATGTAATGTAAATACAGTGCAATGTGGAAATCTGAAGTGTGCATCCAGGTCAATTTTTAGCTGTCTGACTGTCAATGAGATAAAGATACAAAATATTTCTGTCACTCAGAAAGTCTTTCTATTCTTTTCCCTAGTCAGTCTTTACAGCAGAAGTATTCATTATGCTGGCTTCTGTCATACTATGCTCTACATGTTCTTGAATTTCATAAATTGACTCATACACCATGTACTTTTCAACTCCACAGAATGTTTTTGAACTTTACTCATGTGGTTTTATGGCCGGTTGTTCATTCCTTGTCATTGCTGTGTAATATTCCATCGTGTGATTTATGACGATGGGTTTATCGAGATGAAGCAGCTGTCCTTTTCAGGAGGGTTGATCAGACTGTACTGTGCAATCACTAAGAATGTGGGAGTTCTTGCAGAATCATCCCACTCCTTTGAAGATTCCTGACTTCCAACCACAGAGTTGATCATCATATGACCTGGTTCACAGAAAGAAAAAAATAAAAGGGATTTGGGGGTGGGGGTGGACAGGAGAGACAGCAGCACTGTCCATTTGTTTTCTCTGAGGAGCTTAAATACCCTTCCCATCATCCCCTTGTTGTAAGGAACAATAAATAATAACTTTCTGGGTCCCTTGGGTGTTTTAATTAAGTAGCCACAGAAAGTGCTAGCTAGAAAAGTCTATAGCGACTTATATACAGAAGTGATAACATTCCAGAATGGGCAGTTTTGGCTTAGGGCTGGAAAATAGTTCTCATATCTCCTAATCCCATACCTGTTTTTGGTGCAACTTTGATTTGGAGAACCAAATATGTCTAGCTGTACCCTCTTTTAAGTTATTTTATGCCCAAAGCCCTGCCTAGCCCTTGTGGAGTAAACATCTGTCAGGACAGCTGCCTGGGGGCTGCATGCTGGAGACAGAAGGAGGCAGGGGCACAGAGAGGGACTACACATTTACCTCTGAAAGGCTCCCATGAAAGATTGTCTGGATTTCTGCTTAAAAGTAGTTTATTTATAAGATGAACTGGCTGAACTTGATATAACTGCAAATATTCATTACCAAAATTTAATGTCATCTTTCCAAGCTCACCTTTTAATTTGTAATCAAAACACAAAGAAATGGTTTACAAATGTAATATAAACACAAATGTTGCATGTAGTTGCAAAATATCAGCACATTGTAAAATTGGACATACTATATGGCTTCATTTGGATGAAATTACTTTAATTAAAATGAGAAAACATTGAATAATCTTAGAAGTCTGAATGTGCAGCAAACAGCAGAATGGGTGAGAGTGAGCCTTCTGTAATGAACTCTCCTAAGTGGGACTTAGTGACATATATAGTGATCCATCAGGGGTGCCATCTGTCTATGGGAATTCATTGCTAAAATAAGGTCCTCTTAATCTTTCAGGGCTCCTTGCACAAAGGACAGGTCTTACCAGTGACTTATTTGGAACACAATACTCAAATACTTCATATATGAAACAATAAAATGACTTAATTTCCCTTCTCCAATTTTATGAAACAAACATCACTTGAGATGCACTATCTTAGGGGAAAGAAAACTGTGCACTAAGCACCTACCATATGCAAGGTACAGTGTTGAACATCATCGAATTATATGCAAGTGATATCATTTTCTTTTTATGACTACTATATAAATATTAATATTCTCAGTTCATAGATGAAACCAAGCCATGTCCTTGGGTTATATAGATACCAAAGATCTGTTTTTCACAGTCAGGAGTGATGTGATTCTGGGCTTGATCTTATTCCCTGAGCTTCTGGTTATTTTTACTGTAGAAGCTTAAAGAAAAAAATCAGTTAAATCTTTGGGAGCAGAAAATATTCCTTATGAATATGCATGGCCTTATCTCTCAATGCCTTAGGAAGGGACAACTACTTGTCTTGGAAATGAATGGTACTAGTTTTCTTAATAGCAGGACTAATGATTTGTGGCTAGAACACAATCAGAAACCATACTAGTAATAAAATCTTGGTGTACTTTATCATATAGTTCTTTGATATGCGTAGTCAACAATGTACTGAGAATGAAAAATGGTGCTTCACAGGTAGGACTAGTCTCCTTACAGGAAAGCAGAAGTACAGGATAAAGGTAGAGCCAAGATAAACATTCCTAGGATGCCCTAGGCAGAGTGTAAGAAGAAAAGGGAACCAGGGCAGCAATTGAGTTTTGAAGAGTTTATCTGGACTCTGGAGAAAGGACAAGAAGTCAGAAGGATGCTATTGGTCTAGGAAATGATAATATTTTATCATGATTATGCTTATAATGGTAAGGAAGGCAGAAACTGGAGATTATGGCAATGATTAAGAACAAACATATTGGGGCCGGGCGCGGTGGCTCACGCCTGTAATCCCAGCACTTTGGGAGGCCGAGGTGGGCGGATCACGAGGTCAGGAGATCGAGACCATCCTGGCTAACACGGTGAAACCCCGTCTCTACTAAAAAAATACAAAAAATTAGCCGGGCATGGTGGTGGGCCCCTGTAGTCCCAGCTACTCTGGAGGCTGAGGCAGGAGAATGGCGTGAACCTGGGAAGCAGAGCTTGCAGTGAGCCGAGATCATGCCACTGCACTCCAGCCTGAGCGAAAGAGCGATACTCCATCTCAAAAAGAAAAACAAACAAAAAAAGAACAAACATATTTATAGGGAATGAGGACATGGGAGAAGAAAAAACCTGAGATTATGTCAGAAGGAATTAGGTTCTAAAATAAGTTTAGAACTTCAACCGTTAAGCATTTTGGGGAACAGAGCTTCAAAGCATCACCCTTCAAACAGGTTACTAAAGTAAGAGGTAGAGACTATGAGAGCATAGAGAGATAACGCCCAGTGCTTGGGGAACCCATTTGTGGGAGATCAAGTTGAGTGGAAAAGTGCAAACCAGACCATCGTAGTCAGTGCATGTCTGGCAGTAACCCTCAGTTGTAGATTGTAGGTGTGGAGGTAAGCATGGTTTTAGTTTGATATACACCAGGATACAGATTGCTATTAAATAGAGAGAGTGAATAAGAATCAACAGCTTTATTGTGTAATTACAGCATCTCAATTTTTAAAAACTACCATGAATAAAGCATTAATAGTAAAGCCAGCTACATTGCTCACATGCTGCATTTTATTATTCATGTAACGTTTCTGATTGGCTAAAACATTTCAGTGTATCAGGCAATATGCCCAGTTCTAGAAAGACAGAAAAATTACTCACAATTACTGGCTTACAATCCAATGTGTGTGTTTACATGAGGGGGGAGAAGAGGGAGACAATACAAATACTGTGCATGTGGCAAAGGAGCTGTGATGTACAGAGTGTGGAAACACCAAGGAGAGAAGAGCTAGTTTAGCAGCTGTGGTAAAGAACAGAAGTAGTCACTGAGCTTCCCATCCTCCACCAGCCTCCAAGTGCCCTTGTCTTTCACTTCGTTATTTTCATATGATTGATCATATATAACCAACACCTTAGTCCCTCACTTAGCTGATCAATTTGTAGTGTCTCCACATAATAAAATATCAAAGAAGAAAGCCATGATAGTCTGATGAAACACTATCTTTTAAGGACAACTATTTGTTAGCATCTAAAGGCAGAGTTTAAAACATAGTTCTTCAATCTGTGCTCTAATATAGACAAATCAGAAGACATTAGTCTAATAGGGCAGTGTGAGTCCATTCCTCGAACAGCAATGAGAACAATGAACACTTGGTCCACACCAGTACACCTGCACACGGCTGAACTTCAGAATTATTTGGAGAGTTTGATCTTCAAAGTGTAGCGCCTTAGGCTTTATCATAGACTTTCTGAATCGGGAGTTTCAGGAGAAAGTCCAAGGGTCTGCAGTTATAGAAGCCTCAGAAGGAGACACTGATGCTCAGCCTAATGGAGTGACCAATGTTCTAGGAGGGTCTTAAAACTCAGACTGAAGCACCATGGCTATCTCTGTGGATTCTATCCATCTTGGAGCTGTCTCAGCCTCTGGTTTCCCTGCTCCTGCAGTCCTGATGCAAACCTGTTAGAGCATTCTTTCTAAGTGGGTCCTCTGATTATGCTATGTGCCTTCTCAGAGTTACTCAGTTTCTTCTGATCTATAGAGCTGTTAAACACACTCTACACATTCGCCCTGCCTTGCCTTTGGCTGTGGCATTATGCCTATCTGTCCATAATGACAGCCTAGTTCTGACGATTGACTCACATGAGCTAACTCTTACTACCCTGTATTCCATGTTGTGACAACATTTGACTACTAACCTACATCATAGTTCCTATATGGAATCATAACTTTTGTTTTTGAATATTATATGTATTTGCTGTATGAAAGAATGAATTTTTTTTCCTCTGTGGCCTTTTCTGCAAAACATAGGCTTCCATGACAAGTATTTGAAAATACCCAAATTGCTGAGATCCAGTGACTGGATATTTGAAAGCACTAAAAGGGAGAGTGATGGGTTTGACTGCCTTAGAACACTTCAGAAGACTCGGTCCCGATCAATCACTTTCTCTAATACCAGCACTTTCCTTGGCTATACCCTCTCCCAAACCACTGGCTTTCAATTGTCTTTTATCCTAAGCAATTTGCATAATATTACCTAGATTTCTCAGTAAGATTTGGAATAAAGGAAAAGAAATCCATCTTCTATCTTGAGTTCAGCTCTATAATTGCAAGATTTGCACAGAGGCTGAAAACTTCCACAAAGCATTTATTTGCCCTTGGGTGAGTTGCCGATTCTCTGGAGCAATCTTCTCCTCTTTTGCATGCACAGAGTAAGGTAGCAGAGATGAAAGACAGCTTTGAGCTTCAGCTACAAATCAGAGCAGCAGGGTGATGCTGGACAGCCTCAGAATTATAACTGATCCAGCTTGGCTCAGCAGTGATTGGAAGTAGGTCAGAAAATGGCAGTGCTGGAGTCCAGACTGTGCGGGAGAATACTACATCTTCTTTAATATTCTAACAGTTTCTTGTCTTGTTCTCCGACTTTTTACTCCTTTTTGCTCTTTCTGTAGTTTTTAATCTTTGTATACATAAAGAGACAAAAATAGCTAAGAAATTTTTGATATAGAAAAGTGAAGAGAGAACTTAAATTATAAGATAATAAATGTATTTAAATCTTAACAATATTTATAACACTGAGGTCATTTTTCAAGAAGAGACAAACAGATCAATAGCTCAGAATGTAAAGCCCAGGAAAACAAACTAACGTAAATTAAAATTAATAACTGATAAATGAACATTTAAATCGATAGTGAATGTATGAAACTATTTAATGAATTTTCTTGAGGAAATTGTCTATCAGGAGAATTTGGTTCATTTGCCACCAGAATACATACTGGCTGGGAGAGAAAAGTCAAAATGTATTTTTTAAAAAGTAGTCACAAAACAATTGAGATAAAACTGAGAATAATATTTATTTGCTTTGGCAGATGGGATAACATTCAAATAATGAAAATTATAAAAGAAATTAAAGAAATGGATGATTAAAACAAATAACATTAAAAAGCACTGTACATGAAAAGCAACATAAAGATAATTAAAATTCATGAAGAGGACAAATACAAGCATTGGGAGAGTATTCTAAAAATACATAGAATTTATATACACGAATAGGAAAGCACTAATGTACTAATGTCCAGAAGTGAAAAGGGCAAAGGAGACACAAAAATAATTCACAAATGACTAAATTCAAATGGTTAATAAACATATGAAAGTCTTTGTTTTGTTTTGATTTGATTTTGCTTTTTGAGTTAAAGAGAGCTAATGAAAATAACATTCATGGTAGTTTTTCAGTGCTAGCAATGATATGTAAGGATTAGCATACTCAGACACTAATGAGAGAGAGTGTATAAATTAGTAGATGCATTCTAGGTGCAGTTTGGTATTAGGAGTCTCAATAACATGCAACTCCTTTAACCCTATAATCCTGATAATGAGAATTGTAAGTTTCCATCAAATATTTATAAGACTATTCATTGTGCCTTCATTTTAAATGATAAACAATGAGAAACAACCTAAAATATGGGGCATCAATATAAAAAAGTATTACCTACCTACTCATGAAGATTGTCGGTATGTTTCTGCAGTGTTTTTACATCCTTCTGACAAGGAGGAGGGTTGACAAAGACTACTCAATGTCATTATGGTGGAATTGAATCATGGCATCTGCTGGAGAAATACCAGCTGTGACTACGTCTGCAGAGAGTGGCTCTCATCCAGCAAGAGATGGTGCAGGTGGTCTTCTGTACCTAGAAAGAAGTTGAGAAACATTTCGGAAATAAAACTTGCAAAGCTTGGCTGCCAACTGTGGATGGTCTGGGAAAGAGATGGAAAACATTCAAGAGAAGCTGGCATTTATAGGTCAATAAACTGAGTTGGTGAAGACAATAACCAAGGCTATGAGAATGAGGAAGGAAACTAGGCAGAAACCTCCAGTTTTCAATTCCTTTTGGAACTGACAAATGAGAAAACAGCTACAGAGAGACTTGACCGTTCATCTGCATGAAAGATGGATGGAATTAACATTTGGGGACGTGCCTACTCTGTGTGTATCAAACCTATTTCTTATTCTGTTTTATTTAATTGTCATGGCAGGTAAATAAAATTTTTAGATTTAAGCATTCAACAAACATTTCTTGCTTGCCTGCTATATACCTGACTTTATGTTAGGTGCTAGGGAGCTGGGGACATAGACGTGAGTGCAATATACTTCCTCCCTCCTGTAGAGTTAAATAATACCTATGATATCAGTTATCTAGCAGCAGAGGGTGAAAAATGTAAGCCTATTTATTTTTATTTTCTTTAATTTTTTTCCTCACTTCAAAGCCTCTCTGCTATACCAGTCTTTTTTCTTTTCTTTTGTTCTTTGAAATTATTTTTTAGGTATATATGTTATATTTGCATATATTATCGTTTTTTAAAAAAAGTAACATAGGAAAATATAAAATACCTTTCAGCTTCACTTGTTCCCTTTTCTTTTGCCTCAGATAACCACCATCATCAATTTTCTATATGTTCTTCCAGGCATTTTTCAGAGCATTTAATACAAATATAACTATAGAGAATAATATTTATTTTCCATATAAACATGGATATTTTGTCTATAATAGTCTGAAACTTTTTATAATCAGCAATATATTTTGAGCTCTTACTACATGAGTGTATTTCAATTTAGTTTATTTTTTTCAACTACTCTATAGCAACAGTGTAAAGTAATTTATTTGCCCAATATAGTCCTTAAGAAATAAAACATTATCAATTCAGTTGAAAGCAACTACGTATACCACCCAGATCAAATATTCTGCTGCCTTATCAGAGAGATGGTGATGAATTAACAAGCCTGTGAATTGCATTTTGTTTGGACTATGCTTGAGTGACAATTGGGCACAGGATTACAGGCTTCTGGTTTTCTCACACCATTCTGATGATATTATTTTACTAAGTTCTGGTTTTCCATTGCTGCTACAAAAAGCATCTACGGTCCATGTAATTTTTGTTCTTGCGTAGTTAAACTGTTTCACTCTCACCTGCTTTGGAGTTCTACAGTTTCACCATGACTGTGTTTCTATGGATTTCTGGTTATTATATTATTCTTACAATTATTGATCACTGAAATCTCAGAATGAAACATTGTTAATTTATCCTGTTTAGAATTTCAAGAAGTGTCTTCATCAAATTCTAGAAAATTGAGAATTGCCTCTTTCACTTATATTCTATTAATTCTTCTGAAATTCAATGAGATATGTATTAGAACTGCTCACTTGTCCATAGATATTAATTCCTCCTTTATATTTAAAAAATTCCTTTTTCTGTGTTGTAATTTTGTTGTTTTTTTCTAATACATATTCTAATTTAATAATTATTTTTTCAGTTATGGCTAATGTACTTTTCAACCCAGCTATATTTTTATTTTAATGTTTATATTTTACTTCAAAAAATTTTTTAAACAGTCATAATATTTATAATAATCTCTTATTCATTCCTGTAGTATTCTATTACTTTTCTTATGTTTTAAGCATTTTGGACATATTCCTTTTCTAGTTTGTTTTTGTTCATCCTAATATCTGAATTATTTGAGCTCTAAATCTGGTTTTCATTGTGTGTGTTATTCTTTCTCACAGTTGCTTGTTTTGTTTTATTAACTTTTTAGTTTTTATTTAATTCTGACTCATCTAAATCTTTGGGAATATCAACAGCCTGGATTGAGGGTATGTATGTCTAAAGAGAATTTGTATTTTATTTTTCCAGTTGCAATCAACCTAGAAAGTAGTGGGAGTGACTTCTGACGAGAGTGGGGTTTTTTTTTGGTGGGGTTGTGTTTGGGGGAGAAAAATTATTTAAAGTTAGATAGTAGCGGTGTTTGCATAACTCTTGAGTATACTAAAAACTGCTAAATTTCATACTATAGAGAGGGGAATTTTATGGTATGGGAATTATATCTCAATAAAGCTATAATACAAAAATTAGCCAAGAGGAGGTTGAATCAACTCTACACTCTCAGTCAAACTTTTCTTCAAATAGTACCAAGATGTGGAGCTGTCCAGCGGAAAAAATGTCCTCTATCAACAATTCAAGAAAAGAGGGGATGAAGCAAGGTCAAAGCTCAGCATCCTTGTCAGAAAGCAAAGTTTTAATTTTTCTTCAGCTGTTTATCAACATCTGCTTCATTAACAAGTCTCTACATTTTTGCCAATACTGGTTTATTTTATGTAATATTTGCTAATAGATTTTAAAAAATCTATTCTCAGTGCTTTTTAATATGTTTCTTAGATTACTGTTGTGCCTGAAGTGTTTTTTATATTAGCTATTCTAATTTTTTATTTTTAAAAATAAATTGCCTTTACCCATGTCCTACCATAAGACTTTTTCTCCTAATGAGTTTTGAGAGAGATTCATAAATCAAAGATTCTAGTCATTTGTCATATATTGCAAATATTACATTCTAAATTGCTTCTTGCTTTCAATTTTATTTATAATAACTTATAACTTCTATTTCAGGGTTTTATATATAGTTCTTTATCACAGGACATCAACAGTGTTAAATTAAGTAGGCACTTTTTAAAATAAGAAATACGTATATATTTACATTTCTTTAAGTATTTCTTTAAATAAGAAATTCAACAAAGCCATGTGGGACATAAGGAAAATATCAAAAAAAAAAAAAAAAAGAAAGAACAACAACAACAAAATAAAAAACCTCACAATTTTGCATTTAGTACACAGAAATAGAAATTTACATAGCAATAACAGAGCCACAAACTATTCAATAAAATTACAGACTTTTCAGAGCTAAACTTACTATTGAACTTAGTAGCTGTCTCTGATGTAGAGATGGCAGTAAGATTTTCCTGCTAAAATAACAACTGCAAAGACAGTTTTGGGATGCAAAGGATTATGTATTTTTATTTAGTTGCAGGAAATAGAAATAGAAACATTTTTATTCTTAGTGACTTTTTTTTTTCCTGTCACCAGCCATTGGAAGGCCTACAATGTGAAGGCTGAGATCAATGATCTTATTAGCGACTACTGATAGGAGTAGGGGTCCTGGAATATTTTCTGTCTATACTGGCCCACCTGGCATCTGACTTCGTCTACACTGGCTGGGCAGCATGAGAGCCGAAGACAGAAAGAAACACATTAAGCAAATTTTAATTGTGGATATTTAAAAAGCATTTGGTTATCAGATCCTTTCCTACTCAAAGATGGCAGGAAACAGGTTCTAGTAGGGAGAATAAAAAAGAAAGTGGCCTAATGGACAACGATGCAGGCTTTAGTCACTACAAGTGTAGGGAGGGAAAGACAGGGAAAGAGGAGAATAGTAAAAACATGACCACAAGATTAGCAAAATCCTAAAAGTTGATGAGATTGCTGAGCAACAGGAGTTCTTGTACATGGATGGTGGAAGAGCAAACTGATGAAAAACCTTTAGAAAACTCTTTGGCAGCATCCATAGAAGCTGAACATCCTTATTCAGCAAGCCCCCTCCCAGTCATAGTCTTCAGTCAGCAGAAGCGTATGCCTGTATGAACTAGTGCCCATTTCCACAAAGAATTAGCCACTCTCTAATTCTTTAATTTGATTTCACAGAGCGTGATACTTTCAATAAGATTCTTAGTGACAGAGAAAGACAGATTAACGTTGCTATTCGAAGGCTCTGTTTATTTTATTTGTTTTTTTTTTCTTGCTCACATTATTAAGAATGGACTCACAGAAATAAACTGCTGGGATTTCAAATCCAATACTCTATCGTGAAGTACTTGAACACAGCAACCATACCTCACTCCCTTATTGTTCATCCCCAAATCTAGGAAAGTGCAGGCATTTTTCAGGGACTCAATATATAAGTAAGTACTGAATATAAGTTTCTTAGATGACAGGCTTACACACTTCATTAACAACCAAAAAGCAAAACAAACAAACAAAAAAACTCAAAGCAAAAACCTTCAAATTTTCCTAAACTGAAATATAAAATTAAGGATATTTTGTGTGTTACGATCATTGTGGTATTTATTAAATGTGCCATAAATATTTTATACCATTTCTACTAGTAATTGATGACTTTTACTATGTTTTTGATGCCTTACAATGAAACAAAGTATTTGGTGGTAACAATGTATTTTAAATTACCATATTGAATATCTTTTATACTATAACAGAAATTTTTGGGAATGAGGTGAAAATTTGCTCTAGGTTTCTTTATGATGTAAATTTATCATGGGATTCTCTTAAATGATGAGCTTGTCAGGGTAGTTGAATGGCACGTCTCTGTTTTAGTGGTGCTTTCCCTAACCTCCCTCCCAAAATAGCACCCTTGGTTCATTTATTCTTCTGCAACCTTACACTGTATTACATATTTTTATTTGCCCATGTTATCTCTCCACTAGTAGAACATAAACTCCTTGAAGACACTTTGTCAATTGTGTTCATTGATGTATCTCAAGCTCCTATAAATGCTAGTGACCTAAGAACTTACCTATTAACCCTCAGAATATGTCTCTATCCAGTTTCTTTTAGGGGCCTTGAGATAAGGCTGCTTCCAGCAGCTCTCTAAATTCTCATCTATGCTGTTTATTCTCAGTCCTCGGCTGTAGCAACAGCGCTCTTTCTCTTAATTTTATTGTACTTTCAGTTCTGGGATACATGTGCAGAACGTGCAGGTTTGTTGCATAGGTATACACATACCATGGTGGCTTGCTGCACCCATCAGCACTCTTTCTTAGTAGGTGACAGTACAGACGGTCACAATGCTGGGCTGACCTCTGCTGGCCACCAGGTTGCAAACGCGAACGCTAGTGTGTTTCTTCCTCAGGGCCCAGCAGGAGAATTCCTTTGAGCTTTGAGCAATTCTTTCAGAGAAAGGAGTCTTCTCCCCACCTTTTGTTTAACTATAGTCCTAGAGAGGTAGGGATAAAGCCAGGCATAGTCTCCCACTATTCCTGATTCCGTTTCTCAAACCACATGCCTGTGGCCCTATCTGACACTCTGGGCTTGATTTCTTGAGGTACGATGATTTTCTCTAAAAGATGCCTCTGTCTTCCCACGAATCTGGTGTTTTTAGGAGTTGTCGAGGCCACTCGATGTCCTATATGTGTTTATACTCCAGTCATTAACAAATTCCATCAAGTTCCTTGCCATTGGGTTTCTCGACCCAGGAGATGTGAATGGACAACTAATTCAAACTCCCGGAGCATTCTATTAGGGTTAAGAATTTCTCACGTATACCCTGGCACTTAGGAGCCTCCTCTGCCCTAAATATGCTGGGGACATCTTTGGTGTGTTGTGGTGTCTCTTCATCAGTAAATGAGGTCTTAGGTCTGTATCAGCCCGAACAGTAAAAAGAGTGGATCACAATCACAAAGACAGAACAGAAGAACAGGCAAGACTTCTATTCTAGTGCTCTTTTCCAAGATAATTGGTTTTTGGGGAGAAAATGTAGAGTTCATATGAACGGATATAAATGGAGTTATTCTATGCCAAACAGAGCCTATCATGAAGGCTCTGTAAGAAATCTCTTCCTTCCTGTCCCCATATTTGCATTCACCACCAGGGGTGTCTCTTTAGGTGTTTGAGTTTCTGTTCCTCTGTTCATATGAACTCTAAATTTCCTCCCCCACGGACCAATTATCTTGGAAAAGAGCACTAGAGTAGAAGTCTTGCCTATTCTTCTGTTCTACATTTGTGATTGTGATTGTGATCCACTGTCTTTATTGTTTGGGCTGATACAGATCTAAGACCTCATTTGCTGATAGGAAGACATCATAACACACCAAAGATGTCCCCAGCATATTTAGGGCAGAAGAGGCTCCTAACTTTTAGGACCATCTTTCCTGCTGCCTCAGGAGAGCAACACACACTCAAAAAAACTTTTCTAAAGTAAACAGACAACACATTTTTAGGATTGTGATACGTAACTTTTAAATAAAAATATATTCATTTTAAGTGTGAATATGCTAATTGTAGAAATTTAAAAATGAAATATAAGAAGGAAATGGTTTTCCAGATCGCTTATAGCCTTAGAAACCATTGTTAGCATTTTATTATTTTTCCTTTCAGCTCTCTCTAAGAGCGGTTTTAGATCATAGTTGCTCTCATGCTTTAATTAAATTGTGTATTTGGTTTTCCATTTAGCATGAAATCCGTATTTCATTTGATAAACATCATTTTGATAGGTTGCACATTACTTCTTTGAGCAATTGTACCACAACATAATAGCCTCTCACTTGGGGAATTTTGGGTCTCTAGTTTTAATTGCTGATACTGATATTGTTATTTTATACATAATACTATAATAATACTCACCAGTGAAAATGAAATAGTAGGCAATCTGGCAGTATGTATTGCTTTGAAGTTAATAGTAATAATACTAATAACACTTGCTAGTTTGGGACCTACAATGTGCCACTCAGCTATTTTCATGTTACCTCCTTCAGTCCTTAAAACAGTGCTGCCGATAGACACTGTGATTCCATGTTTCCCAGATAAGCATGCTGATGCTCACTGGTAAGTCACACTACCCAAGTCATACAATCATCACAGGTAGGAGCCAGATATTAGAACCTAGTTCATCTGAATCTGAAGTCAATGATGTTTCCGTTGCTCAGTGCTGCCATAGATAAGCATGTGTATGTAGTTTTCCCTGTCTTGTTTCCTAATGTGAAGATAAATGTGATTTTTTTAATTGAAATATGTATCAGCTAGGTAGAAAAAATGACCAAGAAGTACACTAGGTATGAGGAAATTTCAAGATGTACATAATCTCTATAAGTAAAAATGTCCCCTAGCATTCTGCACTGTGGGTAACTGAGAGGCAACTGACTCAGATTGGCCCATTTGCATTGTTAAATAATTATTTCTTGCTGAGGACAGGCTCAATCAGGACTGTGCACAGTTAAGGTGCTACCCAAATGAATGGTGAGGACTTGACAAGTGTTGAGAGCCTCTTTTGTGCCAGGGAAAATAGGTAGTACTGACAAAAGATGTGAGGAACACATTTTAATAAAATGTGACAACTGTCATTGGATCCAAGAAGTGGATCATCAACTCATTCTCTGGAGTGAGAAGCAAGTTAGACATGGCTTCCCAGTAAACAGGTCAGAAGGATACGGCTGCATGAGAAGTTGGGGGAAGCAGTAGGTGAAGAGAGATGGTTTCCCCTTAACACCGTCAAATGAGACCCTGAGTGCCTCTTGAGGACAGGAGCTTTTTTCTCAGTACCTATTGTACTTCTCACAGTGCCTGGCTCACAAGAGTCTGTCAATGCTTACAAAATATATAGATAGACAAATAGATATAGAGATGTGGATGGATAGATTAATAGGAAGATATAGAAAATAGATGTACATGTGAGAAAGAGAGAGATGAAGACAGAGATCAATAAACAGATATAGATAGATGATAGATTAGATAGATAGATGAAGAGATGAGGAAAAATGGGTAGATAGCTACAGATAATGTCTGTGAAAGATAGAGATAAAGATACAAATAGATCAATCAATAGAGATAGATGATACATAGATAGACACACTTATACATTATTTATCTGTTCTGTCTCTCTACATGGATAGATGATGGCTAGGTAGATGAATATAAAAATAGGTATATATACAGATTTTCTTCTTTCTATTGTTACTGCAAGCCTAGAGCATATTAGATGCTAGACAAATAACTAAGGTTTAGGAAAATAATTGGTTAATGGCTGATATGTCTTCTCATAAACCTTGAGCTGTTAGCACTATGCAGTCTCTTCTCAGCACTTCATGCTTTATTCTGTAGCCTGGTGTGGCACTGAGCCCCATGCTACTGTGAGATGCACACCCAGGGCAAGGGTTTTGGGCAGCCTAGACAGCCTATGTCATCTACATTAAACTCTGCTTTCTCTTTACATTTTTTTTCTTTTAAACACAGCCTGAACATGAGTGAGACAAACATCTGTAACCTTTTCTAACAATATCAGAGGATGTCCTTTTTATATTTAGAAGGTGGATGAGATTGAAGTCAAGAAGAGATGCAGGGGCAGCTCATATTATTCACAAGCAACATAATCACTGTGAAAATACAATCTTTTTTCCCCCTTTGGAGACCCAGTTACTATATTTTTTAAAAAGCATTTGTGCAAGAAAAAACAGCTTATTAAAATGCATGAGGTCTAGCTTGCCTATCACCAATAATCAGAATATTTTTATCTGCTGTCCATACCACAATCTCATGTTGGCAAGTAATGTGGTTCTTCTCAGTTTTGCAAGTATGATGCTATTGTCCATTTGATTTCTCCATCACCTACTGACCTACTTCCTGTTACTCACGCAGCAGGCCCTCCTGAGGCAAACTACTGATGCTCTTGTTGGTTCTTCTACCCCTTTATCTCATAACAG
This sequence comes from Pongo pygmaeus, assembly GCF_028885625.2. Lineage (NCBI taxonomy): Eukaryota > Metazoa > Chordata > Mammalia > Primates > Hominidae > Pongo > Pongo pygmaeus. Next base: position 37,739,310 of record NC_072379.2, on the reverse strand, counting down.
TCTGTCAGCTTCACCCCTCCAGAGGGTTTAAATTGCCACCAACTGGTCAATAGATGCAACCTCCTATATATCAATACGCCTACTTCCACAAGTAGCTCTTTGACATCATCTCTCAGATAAATTGGTCTCTCTCTTTTTTCCTATTCTGTTCTCTCCATGATGTCACATGAAATGCGAATGTTTCTCTCCAGTTGGAGTACTACCTTGCTTACATTTAATCTCCATTTATTTTCCTCCTACACTCCTACCCCAGAGATTTGCAGAAAGTGAGAAAAGTATTAGAGGTTTGGAAATGAATATACATGTCTCTAAGCTTTTGAAATCTTGTTTCCAAATATAGAGCTGACTTGATCTGAGAGAAAGAAAAGTATTAGCAATATTCTTAAAGGATGACTTTACAGTGATAGTCTGAATTTTATTCTGTGGGCAGATTTCTTCAATGGTGATTCAGTTATTTATAATAACAACAACTACATGAAGACCAATAATCATGAAAGAACAGTGATCATTTTTCATCTGAACAAAGTGTAATTGGATTATCTTCAGAGATTCTAAAAATCACAACTTTCCAAAGATCCAGCGTACGTGGTGGATGTAGACCAGCGCTGAGCTGTTTCACGAACTATCTTCCTGTTACCAGCAGGTTGAGGGCTGGAAGTCTCTGGAGGAGGACAAACAACTTCCCCGAGAAGTTGTTTGGATCTTGCTGCCCTGGTATTGTTTGGTCTTGAGGAGTGGCTGTTTTCTCATATGAAGGGAAGATCTGGGTGGATTGCCTTCCAGAACTTCTGTCTTCCCCAGCATCCATATTGGTGTGAGGAACCACGGCAGAGTCTGTGGGAACTGTGAACATGTAAGAGGACAGAATATCACTGTGTAAGATGACTGTGTTTTCTCCAAGAACCAGAAAGCTATCAGCTGTCTGAAAGTAACTTTTAAAATACGAAACAAAAAACAGATTTTTTTCTCCAAAGTCAGGGAGGGAACCTGAAGCTCGGGGTTTTCTAAAGCTTCTTTGAATTTAATGAAGTGAAACACTGAAGATCACTGGGAAAGGGCCAGTTAAAAGATCATAGTGATATGCTTTCTTACTTAGGAGTTTTTGCTAACTACAGTTTATTTTCAGAAGGTGTGCATATCCTGAGTGTTTCTATTATTTTTTGCTTTTCTGCAGCAATAACATAAAAAAAATCAAAATACCAGACCACATCAACACACATACTTTGTTCTTTGGAAAGTAAATTTGGCAGAAATAGAAAGAATCATATATATGATATTTTAAAAAGATGTTTTATTTAAATGTTTAATAATGATGAAAGCCCCAAATAATCAAAATTGGCCCATTTCTATTTTAATTTCCAACCAACCAAGGAAAGCAGGAATTCATAGACTTTGGCAAGGATATTTTGAAGGGTGTTGATGAAGCTTGTGGTGAGTGTGCACTACTCTTCACCCCGGAGTGAAGAATGGACACCCATGGGAACAGCCATGTGGCCATGACAAATGAAGGGCCATGCCCTACCTTATGAAATTGACATCTGGTCCTAGAATTGCACAGTCATTGAAATCAATGTGCAAAATACTGCTAAATCAGAAAAACACTTCAGTGAGACCCTCCCTCTCTGCCCTATTTAATTTAACACCCTACTCCAACATGCCCTTTCCCCTTTCCTACCTGTTTTTCCCTGGCACTTCTATAGCCATGTATTCTATGATTACATGTAGCCACTGTGTATAACACTTATTTACTTATTATCTGCTCACACACTAGAATGTAAGTTCTTCCATGAAGGAAGGCCTTTTGTTTGTTTTACACATCTGCAATGACTGCAAAGTGCCTGAAATACAGCAAGCACTCAATGCATATCTGCTGCATCAATGAATGAATGTGCTTTTAATTACATTAGTAAATATTTATAATGAGATAAAAGGGTTCTACTGATATTGCAGTGTAAATATCTTTAATGGCAGGGCAAATTATGTAAATTGAATTATAGAAGTTCAGAGCTGAAACAGAAATGAGAAAATTAGAAATTTTCCATATGGGAAAACTGAGTTCAAGAAAAGCTGTAACTTGGCAATGGTCATGTTTGTAGTGCACAACGTAATCTAATTCTCCTGAGTCCAAATAAAGCCCCAAATATAACCCATTATTATTATGCATTTGGTTGCCTTACTACTATTAGCATATAGATTATTTGAATTTATATACTTTTAGGCTGTGCTATTTGCATGTGTCAGTATTCAACTGTTGTTTATCTCAAAAATATGTATTCCATTTGGCTCATCCTTAAATGTAATGGCTTAATAACTTTATTTTTTATCAATGTTTTGAAAATATTTTTTCATAAAAAATGAAGCCTTCAAATACTGGAGGTTTCTGTTGTATTTAATTTTTTGAAAGTCATTGTCTCTGTTATTTAATGAACAGTATTGTCTTCATGTTTTTGTACTGATATAATAGAGTTCCGCAGGGTAGGTAATTTATAATTAACAGAAATGTACTTGGCTCATACTTCTGGAAGTGCAAGATAGAGGGGCTGGCATTAGGTAAGGGCCTTCTCGCTAAGTCTTCCCATGGTGGATGATGAGAGGGCAAGAGAGGTCTGAAATTGTCCTTTTATAAAGAACCCACGTCTGAGAAACTGAACCTACTCCTGAGATAATGAGTTTAATCCACTAAGGAGGGCAAATGCCCCGTGACCCAAACACCTCCCACCAGGCCCCAACTCCCAACGCTGCTGTGTTGAGAAACAAATTTCCAACACATGAACTTTTGGGGACACATTCAAGTCACAGCAAGTATTATTCTTAAAATATATAAACTAAATATTTAATAAATAATTAAAAATTGTTGGGGAATAAATTATTGTCTTTGGGGCAGAAATTAAATATATACTTTATTTTTTCCATTAATTAAAAGCTTCCAATTCAAGATAATAGACACCATAAAACTGTAACTTTCTAAGACAATGTTCAATACTTTTTATAAATAAACATCATTGTTTAAAAATTTTAGTTTCAAGAACATTTGATTTTTCAACCCATTGAGTGATGATTACTTATTTATGAAGGATGCTAATCAAGCCTAGAAGGAAAGGCAATCTACTACTTGTGTAAAGGCAATCTACTACTTGTATGTATGTTTATATTAGCCAAGGAAGTTATTGATTAAATTTTCTTCTTTTTTATTATACTTTAAGTTCTAGTGTACATGTGCACAACGTGCAGGTTTGTTACATATGTATACATTTGCCACGTTGGTGTGCCGCACCTGTTAACTCGTCATTTACATTAGGTATATCTCTTAATGCTATCCCTCTCCACTCCCCTCATCCCACAACAGGCCCCGGTGTGTGATGTTCCCCACCCTGTGTCCAAGTGTTCTCATTGTTCAATTCCCACCTATGAGTGAGAACATGCGGTGTTTGGTTTTCTGTCCTTGTAATAGTTTCCTCAGAATGATGGTTTCCCTCTTCATCTATGTCCCTACAAAGGACATGAACTCATTATTTTTTATGGCTGCATAGTATTCCATGGTGTATATGTGCCACATTTTCTTAATCCAGTCTATCATTGTTGGACATTTGGGTTGGTTCCAAGTCTTTGCTATTGTGAATAGTGCCGCAATAAACACGTATGCATGTATCTTTATAGCAGCATGTTTTATAATCCTTTGGGTATATACCCAGTAATGGGATGGCTGGGTCAAACGGTATTTCTAGTTCTAGATCCTTGAGGAATCGCCACACTGTCTTCCACAATGGTTGAACTAGTTTACAGTCCCACCAACAGTGTAAAAGTGTTCCTATTTCTCCACATCCTCTCCAGCACCTGTTGTTTCCTGACTTTTAATGATCGCCATTCTAACTGGTGTGAGATGGTATCTCATTGTGGTTTTGATTTGCATTTCTCTGATGGCCAGTGATGATGAGCAGTTTTTCATGTGTCTGTTGGCTGTATAAATGTCTTCTTTTGAGAAGTATCTGTTCATATCCTTTGCCCACTTTTTGATGGGGTCGTTTGATTTTTTCTCATAAATTTGTTTAAGTTCTTTGTAGATTCTGGATATTAGCCCTTTGTCAGATGGGTGGATTGTAAAAATTTTCTCCCATTCTGTAGATTGCCTGTTCACTCTGATGGTAGTTTCTTTTGCTGTGCAGAAGCTCTTTAGTTTAATTAGATCCCATTTGTCAAATTTGGCTTTTGTTGCCATTGCTTTTTGTGTGTTAGTCATGGAGTCCTTGCCCATGCCTATGTCCTGAATGGTATTGCCTAGGTTTTCTTCTCAGGTTTTTACAGTTTTAGGTCTAACATTTAAGTCTTTAATCCATCTTGAATTAATTTTTGTATAAGGTGTAAGGAAGGGATCCAATTTCAGCTTTCTACATATGGCTAGCCAGTTTTCCCAGCACCATTTATTAAATAGGGAATCGTTTCCTCATTTCTCATTTTTGTCAGGTTTGTCAAAGATCAGGTGGTTGTAGATATGCGACATTATTTCTGAGGGCTCTGTTCTGTTCCATTGGTCTATATATCTGTTTTGGTGCCAGTACCATGCTGTTTTGGTTACTGTAGCCTTGTAGTATAGTTTGAAGTCAGGTAACGTGATGCCTCCAGCTTTGTTCTTTTGACCTAGGATTGACTTGGCAATGCTGGCTCTTTTTTGGTTCCATATGAACTTTAAAGTAGTTTTTTCCAATCCTGTGAAGAAAGTCATTGGTAGCTTGATGGGGGTGGCATTGAATCTATAAATTACCTTGGGCAGTATGGCCATTTGCACAATATTGATTCTTCCTATCCATGAGCATGGAATGTTCTTCCATTTGTTTGTGTCCTCTTTTATTTCCTCATTATTTCTTTGAGCAGTGGTTTGTAGTTCTTCTTGAAGAGGTCCTTCACATCCCTCGTAAGTTGGATTCCTAGGTATTTTATTCTCTTTGAAGCAATTGTGAATGGGAATTCCCTCATGATTTGGCTCTCTGTTTGTCTGTTATTAGTGTATAGGAATGCTTGTGATTTTTGCACATTGATTTTGTATCCTGAGACTTTGCTGAAGTCGCTTATCATTTTAAGGAGTTTTTGGGCTGAGACAATGGGATTTTCTAAATATACAATCATGTCATCTGCAAAAAGGGACAATTTGACTTCCATTTTTCCTAATTGAATACCTTTATTTCTTTCTCCTGCCTGATTGCCCTGGCCAGAACTTGCAACACTATGTTGAATAGGAGTGGTGAGAGAGGGCATCCTTGTCTTGTGCCAGTTTCCAAAGGGAATGCTTCCAGTTTTTGTCCATTCAGTATGATATTGGCTGTGGGTTTGCCATATATAGCTCTTATTATTTTGCAATACATCCCATCAATACCTAGTTTATTGAGAGTTTTTAGCAAGAAGGGCTGTGGAATTTTGTCAAAGGTCTTTTCTGCATCTATTAAGATAATCATGTGGTTTTTTGTCTTTGGTTCTGTTTATATGGTGGATTACGTTTATTGATTTGCGTATGTTGAACCAGCCTTGTATCCCTGGGATGAAGCCAACTTGATCATGGTGCATAAGCTTTTTGATGTGCTGCTGGATTTGGTTTGCCAGTATTTTATTGAGGATTTTTGCATTGATGTTCACTCAAAATCGCTCAACTACATGGAAACTGAACAATCTGCTTCTGAATGACTACTGGGTACATAACGAAATGAAGGCAGAAATAAAAATGTTCTTTGAAACCAGTGAGAACAAAGACACAACATACCAGAATCTCTGGGACACATTTAAAGCAGTGTGTAGAGGGAAATTTATAGCACTAAATGCCCACAAGAGAAAGGAAGAAAGATCTAAAATTGACACCCTAACATCACAATTAAAAGAACTAGAGAAGCAAGAGCAAACACATTCAAAAGCTATCAGAAGGCAAGAAATAACTAAGATCAGAGCAGAACTGAAGGAGATAGAGACACAAAAAACCCTTGAAAAAATCAATGAGTCCAGGAGCTGGTTTTTTTGAAAAGATCAACAAAATTGATAGAGTGCTAACAAGACTAATAAAGAAGAAAAGAGAGAAGAACCAAATAGACACACTAAAAAATGATAAAGGGGATATCACCACCCGTCCCACAGAAATACAAACTACTATCAGAGAATACTATAAACACCTCTATGCAAATAAACTAGAAAATCTAGAAGAAAGGGATAAATTACTGGACACATACAACCTCCCAAGACTAAACCAGGAAGAAGTTGAATCCCTGAATAGACCAATAACAGGCTCTGAAATTGCGGCAATAATTAATAGCCTACCAACCAAAAAAAGTCCAGGACCACACGGATTCACAGCCGAATTCTACCAGAGGTACAAAGAGGAGCTGGTACCATTCCTTCTGAAAGTATTCCAATCAACAGAAAAAGAGAGAATCCTCCCTAACTCATTTTATGAGGCCAGCATCATCCTGATACCAAAGCCTGGCAGAGACACAACAAAAAAAAAAGAGAATTTTAGACCAATATCCCTGATGAACATCGATGTAAATTTTCATAGTAACATTATTTACTTTATCCACTGATAATGTATTTGCTGAATTGCACAGTATTCCATTTAACAAAATCAAACTTTAAGGACTATAGCTTGGATTTCTTACGCCAAACGATCAAACAGAAAAAGCACAGGCAATTTAGCCTAGGGAGAGCCCCAGTGATAGATGAGGCAGACAAGTCAATCAAGAATAATGAGCCATAAGAGAAACAATTGATCATTTTATTTGACTGTTTGATTCAAAATACGCACATGGCTTGGGCGCTCCCTGTCACATTTATACACAGAAATTCCCTTATTTCTTTCACTTTTTCAGCAGACATTCGTTGGCGGTTTATTAAGTGGCAGTCACTCTGCCTGTCACAAAGACATCTAGAAATTATAGTCAAAGATCTCACTAAGCAAGATTGTGACCATTTGTGGGTCCCCTTTGACCTACTGTGATACAGCCACCACTCAATATTTATTGTGTATGTTAGGTACTGCTCTAGGATAGCTACAACAGGAAACTGAGATAAGTGAGGAATTAGGAGCTATAAGAAGAGTAACACTTGCCGGGCACGGTGGCTCACGCCCGTAATCCCAGCACTTTGGGAGGCTGAGGTGGGTGAATCACTTGAGGTCAGGAGTTTGAGACCAGTCTGGCCAACATGTCAAAATCCCATCTCTACAAAAAATACAAAAATAAGCTGGGTGTGGTGGCGGGCACCTGTAGTCCCAGCTACTTGGGAGGCTGAGACACAAGAATCACTTGGACCCATGAGATGGAGGTTGCAGTGAGCTGAGATTGCGCCACTGCACTCCAGCCGGGTGACAGAGTGAGACCCTGTCTCAAAAAAAAAAAAAAAAAAAAAAAAAAGAACAATAACACTGACGGACAAGTCCATGGGCTATTAGAAAAGAATACTTATGGGGAAATTGGATTAATGAGGCTTGTGCAGAAAGGCTAAATGGATGAGGTGACTTGAGTGTGCCCTGAAGAAAGAGGATCATTTCCCTGCAAAGAGAAGAAGGAACAGAGAGAAGGAACGGCATATGCAAAACATAAACAAGTAAAAGGGCACGGTGGGAGGGTGCCCTTCAGTGGGCTGGCCCTGGTCTGTGGTGAGGGAGAATGGTGAAAGACAGACTGAAGAGGAATTTGGAATTTGTCACTGGGACCAAATACTGGGGTTGGGAACAGCCACAGCAGCACAGACGAGCTAGGAAGCATGGAGAGGCAGACTTCAGGGGATGCAGGCTTCATGGCAAAAACATCATAACTAAAGGTGAGCTCTGGACAGAGAGCAAACCTCTTGGACTCTCTGCTTCCCAGGTAGATCTTTTTTCTTCTTTCACTTGAAGCCACTTAAGAGATGGAGCACCCTCAATGAAGTTAGGGGCATGGGAGAGATCCAAAATAGGTAAAGGATTTTTTATTTGAAAAATGTGTAACAAACAAAATGAATTATGATTCATATGTGCATTTGAAGGGGGACACTACCCATCTTTAGGCAAACTATACTGTGTGATTCTTAAGTTCCCCCAGCAAAATTGTCCTTCTGAGAGGGCTTGTGATTTGAACCCTTTCTTCCTGGGAGTAATAAGAGCTTTTCCCATTTCCAGTGCAAGTGCCCTGTTGTGGCACCATCCTTTCCCCTGGTCCAGGTGTTCTCCCCTGGACCATGCAATTCTCATAGTCTGGGAGACTAGATCAGAGAAGGTGTCTGAGCACGGCCCTGTGAGCAAAGCGATGTCCTGATGTGTCATCCCTTCCCTAGGCACTCTCACTGGGAAACTGAGAGTCACAAACTCTGCGTCTAACTCTCCTTTTCAATGTGCTTGTTAAGAACTCTGTGAGCATAAAAACTGGGGCGGAGGGGAAGCTGAATGGTATGAAATCCTGGAAACCAGGAAGCTTCAGGAAATGGCTTGTAGGAAAAGGGAGCTTGGGGCCTTTTTTGAAGCTTGCGGCACGCAGAGGAGCTGTGCAATTCAGCGGGCATGACTCATCAGGCGGCTGCTGGCTCTGAAGACATGGGACTAGAGGCTGAGTCCAAGCTTGGCTAGTAGGTTCCCATCCCAGCTGCCAGACCGGAACATCCCTGAGGATATGCTTTCTGGGAGCTGTTAATAATTCACTTCCAGTTTGTTGCAGCAATAAGAAATAACATTTTAGTAAATTTTACTCATTTGGAGTTTATGACATCCTTGCACTTAGAGAAGGTGGTATTACTCCCATGTTACAGCTGGTGAAAGGGAGGTTAAGGGAACATAGCCAGCTGTTTGGCCTCACCTAGCTGGTAAACCACAGACCTCTAATTTGTATTTGTGCCTTCTAAGTCATCAATCTCAGGGTCCCCCAATGCTACTATTCTTTCTCTAAGAGCCCTTTTGAGGCTGTGTCTGTCATGGCAACAGAGCTGCAAGGATTGTGGGATAAGTGACAGTTCTGGCCAGGAGGGCCCTCAGAACAGGTGACAGAGAGTGAGCAGAGGGGAGAGAGACAGAAGGCTCCGAGGAGGTCAGAAGCTGCTAGGAGAGAGATTTTTCCCCAAGTCAGCAACCTTGCAGCATTCGTCTCTATGAGGAGCAACTCAAATTCAGCTAGATTTAAAATGCTAGTCTTCCAGTGCACTAGCAGAGTTCTACATAAGAGCCTGAGACAAGAAAAGACAGAGGAAAATGACACATATCAGCATTCTTGGGATCATACACCCACTCTCATTCTCCTAACAGTCGTTCAGCTTTTGATTTCAGCATTGACCAATTCAGCAGAAATTTGTACCCAGAACCAGTGATTTCAGGCCTCTTAAAAACCAGTGGTATTTATCTGGGTTTTGTCTTCAGCAGCCTCATCATTGCCTGATTGCCTCGCAGTTCTTGAGGGGAGGCTGGCAGCCACGGCAGCGTCTTTATCATAAAGATGATGTACCTTTCTCTCTCCTGATTTCCCTTTGGCTTTTATCTAGTACTTGAAGGTGAAATATTCTATAGAACATTTTGTACAGTATGTTCTCTTTTCTTTAAAAGCACAACACAACAAAGCAACTTGTATATGCACAGAAACTACCTGGGAATCAGGTTAACAGGGCTTCACTCCACAGCTGCTGCTGGGGACTGGGATGCTGCTGGCAGGTGGCTGGGGGGTCACATTTTCTTTTATACATTTTATTATGGAGTATTTTTTAAAGCTTGAATTACTTAGGTAATAAAGTAACACTTCATTGGGTAAATAGAAAATCTACTTAGATATATGAAACTTTTAAAAAATAGAACTTTAAAATTAAAGAAAACTGGATTCTTTTACATTTGCATCTCATCATCACCCAATATACCTTTGTAACAGACATGCATGCATATGTACCCCCTGAATCTGTAATAAAAGTTGAAAAAAATTTAAATGCCCTTCTCTGAGTATTGTAGGATATACTGATAGATTCTGGACGCATGTCCAAGTCAGAGTTTGGTTTTCAGGTTGGAGATGTCCTGGCTTAAATTGTCTAGAAAGATGATATCTTTTACTGTTTCTGTGCCATGAGGATGTGTGTAACATACCATCTCCCTCTACCTCCCACCCCCAACACCATATGAAGGAGCCATTTTGTTATGCAAAGAATACAATCTGAAATGGCTTAAGGGGAATTGATTGGCTAGGAGCTGCCCATGGCAAGCAAAACACATGGAATGTGAAGATATGGAACTGCTAAGAGGACCCCCCAGACACGACTTTATTCAGAGGCTCCTTCTTAGCTGTGAAGGATATGTTCAAAAACCCACAGCGGCTTCCTGAAACCATGGATAGGACTGAGCCTTATAATACACTATGTTTTTTCCTATACTTGTATACCTATGATAAAGTTTAATTTGTAGATTAGGCATAGCAAGACTAACAACAATGACTAGTAATAAAATAAAATGATTGTAACAATATGCCAGCATCAGTACCTCGGTGCTTTAGGGCCATTATCAGGTAAAATAAGAGCAACTTGAACACAAGCACTGAGATACCGTGACAGTCCATCTGAAAATGAGACCGATCTGAAAAGAAGGACAGGTTTGATCACACTGACAGATGCAGGAGGCTGATAAGGGGGGTCCCCTGAGGATTTCTGACCCACCCCACAAATGTTTACATCAGATGCTTTTGATCAGATGAGAAAACCTGCCCAGGGTCTTGTCTGTGCATGCCTGGAATGGACTGGAGACCCACCTGCACTGGGAAGATGGGGTGGAGCCATGGGAAGTTCACGCCTTGTGGAGGGGGAGGAGCTGCGCCTCTTCAGCTAGTATGTGGTGACTGGTATTCAATCTGTGAGGTGGGAGCCCATTGGCAGGATTCCCTCTCACTTTGCTGAGTGTTTTCTTTCTGCTCTCCTCACCCTTCAGTGTGTCCACGTGCCTAATTTTTCTGGTTAAGACACAAGAACCTGGACTTAGCTGAACTAAGGAGCAAAAATTCTGCATCATTTAGATAGCCCATATGGGGACATGAGGAAGGGTGTGTAAGGTGTGGATGAAAAAATCTTTTTCCCTTTTATTTCTAAGACTTTTTGTCCTTGGACTTCTTCTTAGGGTAGAGAAAACTGCGCCTGCCACTGTTCATATCACTCTCAGGGATTGGGAATGGCAGTGTCAGTCCAACTCAGCCTTTCTTTGGGATTTTCCTTCCTTTTCTTGGGATGGACAGGTGAGCAGCCGGATATGGCCCAACATCCCTGCATGGCAGACTGGCCAGTGTTCCCTGCCATGTGTCCAAAGAGTCTTCCCCTCCAAGTCTTCCCCTCCCCTGGCCAAGAAGTCGAGCTCCATCTGACAGCAATTAGGTTTTTCTCCCTGTTGGAGAAAAACATTTGCCTAAGAATAAGGGGTTATCACCCCAAGCATCTTTCCAACTCTGCACTTTAAGCAGTTTTTTTGTTTTGTTTTCTTTTTTTTTTACCCAGTTAGCAGTTAACACAGCCCTGAACTTTAAGTGTTGTTTTGTTTTTTTTTCTTTTCTCCTCCAGGTCAGGAGTTAACTTTTAAGGGAGAGTTTTTTTCCATTTAGAAAACATTTTTCTAGGCCAGGACCCCAATTATCACTGTTTGTATCCTCTGTAAATAGTGACGTTGTTTTTGTGAGGTTGGTTTCAAGCTGTAGCCAATCTGGTGTGCTTTGCATGTCTTTCTGTATAATCAGTAGCAAACTTTGCTGCAGACCTCCACCTTGTTTTATGTATTTGGGAGTGTGACCTGTAATCATGTGGCAGTACTTTGTTTTAGCCTCCACCATTTTACAATGACAGTCCAGGTTCAATCCTGGCTTACGGAATGAGTTCTTTCTGGTTTGGTATCTGCATCACTGTTGCCATTTATTGATTCTCTTCTCCTCCATAAACCACCTTGGATTTTACTTTCTCTAAGCCTTTAAAATACTTGGCCACTTGGTACAGCTAAAATCAGGTAATAAGGGATTTGAAAAGATTTTCTTAAAGAACACTCAGCTTAATTAAAGTGGATATCCAAGTTATAATATATTTTAAAGGCTTTTATGTTTTTCTCTTCTGGGATCTTGTTTTGCTAGAAAAGGGTTTTTTTCTCAGTCAACTGAATTATTTTTCTCCATTTTGCCTTGCAACTCTTAATGCATGCATGAAAGGGGGGAGACCTCTGTTTTCCTTATGGGGCTCCAGGAATTAAAAGCAGATAGATCCCTCTAAAAATCTGTTTTTGTATTTTGGCTATCCCTGTTTATTAGGCCCTAGAAACCACATATTCTCCCAGTCTTGCTCTTAAAGGGCTCCACCCAGATGCCAATAATCCAATTAGTAGATGGGCAAAAAAACAACCTTCTAGCTATTGGATCTTTCTCTGTCGGTCTATGTAGTTATGTATGTGTTTTGTGTGTGTGATGTCTATAAAAAATTAGCTCTAATTAATTGACTTAAAGAAAGGAATTTGTAAGGGGAAGATAAAGGTTGTGGTACCTTTTAGTTCACATGATTTTAATATTTGAGAAATAAAAGCAGCCTTAAAGATTGTTGGTAAAATGCAGAAGTAATCAAAATTAAATTTTTGCCTAGGGTTAAAAGATTGTTTTGAATTAGATAAGATAAAGGTAAAAGTGCAAACAAACTGTGGAAGGATTGTAAAAATTAATCTTGCAAAAGAAATTCCATGTGTGAACATAATGACTAAATTCAAAAGAGTATGATATGGTTTTTCTGTAAATTGAGCATTGAAATAAAGGCACAACAAGCTACTCTTAAGGCACTAATCTGCTCTTTGGCAAAATTTGTACAGGGTTAGACAAGGTTTTCTTTTTTAAAATTTCTGAATCATCATTTTGGCAAAATAAACAACTTACGGCCATCTGGAATTCTATTTCATAACATCAAGCGTTTTAAACCTCTAACACATTTAACAGTCTTCCCTAAATCAAACGTCAGTTTCAAAATTGTCTTTCCTGACAACCGGCTTTTGGATGCTATGGAGAGAATCTGCAGCATCCAGAAGAGAGGTAAGCAGGGTTATTTGACATGTTTAGGTACACAGGATTACCAAAATGATGTCTAATGTTCTTTATGTTATATTTTAGGGAAAATATTAATATATGTTCCAAAATTGTATGGGATTTCTAAAGTTCTAATATCTGAGTATATGCTATCAATCACAATTAAGGTTGTTATGTTAAGTTATTATAAACCACTGAGATAACCAAATATCTTTATCAATTGTGTTTCTAACTGTAACTACCCTGAATATTTTGTTTCTCAGAGACCATTGTCTTGTTTTGATCCTCTTCAAAAGACGGTTTATAGTCAACTATAGAACTTTGACATGTGCTTTCAAATGCAGGTTTCTGATAACTTTGGAGATTGTGACATTGGAATAAAGGAAAATTGTACAGGACTCATAAAGAGCTGAAGTGTTCATGAATATCAAGCAAAACAAGAGTTACCTGAATGGACTGAACTAATAGAAAACTGAATTAATCTTTTTGACTTTTGCTTGGAACATTGCTGATCCACGCATTGTTTTTCAGAATCAAGGAAACTTATCTTGACCTTGAGTAAAGTATACTCCTGTGAACAAAATTTGGAGCATATTTACCTCTCTCTCTTTCTGGCTTCTCCAGAATTTGGAAACTAGTTGTGAGTATTCTTACCTTATGGCAGTATAGTTGTTTGCATCAGTGCAATAATAATCCATTTTCTTTTGCAACGGGATGCAATTGGAGAAACTGGTTGTGTCACCAAGGCTTTGACTGGAATGGTATGCTTCTCTTTAAGCAGTCAGGTTTGACTACTAGAGTCGATAAAAGCCCCTTGGTAAAACTGGCCTCATACCCTGTCTACACCATCCCTGTACAGGGTTCCTAACCTGCAGTGAATAAAGAATGTCACTTTCTAACAGGCCCAAGAACCTCGTTTTCTTGGGACCTCAAGAAAAGAGGAGTTTACCCAACTCACAGGTATTTGAGGGTACCAACCCATAGCTGGGCTCGGCTTTAAAAATCCTATCTGAGATTCCTTGTGAAACAGAGTTCCATCAAAGCCAATGCAAAAGGCTTATGTAAAAATAATTATTCTTATGGAACTTTATGCGAATAATCAGGCCAAGTATAAGGCTAAACTCTATTTTGCAAATAACTCACTCATATCATGATTTGTTTTTAACAAAAATGAGGATTGGAGAGAGAGAAATTATGTTTAAAAACTTATGTCACATTTGTCATTAAATTCTAGACTCCTTAGTTGTTTTTAAGTTTTTGCCTACATTTCAGGCTAACCTTGTTTATTCCTGTGAACCAACCAGCAATCTCCAACTGCAGCTCAGAAGGAACAAAAGGAGATGAGGAATGTAAACATCTGGATCAATATTCTAGTTCTGAGCAATTATCCTGCAGATCCAGCCAGGTGATGGGAATAAAACAGCATACCCATCACCCAGAGGTTTCCTTTTTGGGAAAGTAAGGCCAAGGGAGCTAATCAAAGCCAAGCCCCATGCACCCAAATCTTGGCAAGCATAACTACAGCCACCAGTTATCTGTGTGTGTCACAAGACATCTTTTTCTCTCCCTTGTGGGAGGGGGACTGAATTCCACAGCTTCATTTTAGCATCTGGCTTATAGTAAGGAGTCCATGCAGCCCCCTCAAAACATATTTTTGGTTCCAAACTCAATTCCAAGCTTTAGGTAGAAGTGTCATGAAAGAAAACTGGATCTGAGGGATCCAGAGGCAGATGATAATGGAAGTTAAAAGGCACAGTGCAGGTGAGCGTGACTGATTCCTGCTGACTAAGCCAAGCTCCCCATTTCATGGATAAAGCCATGCTAGTATCCATAGCATAAATGAGGTGTAGGGAATTCTAAGGCTACTGAAACAGGGGAGACAGGGCATACAAAGCCCCCTGGCCCCTGTTAACATAAGTGAAAACCTCTTTGATTCCCTGTCGCCCTTGCTGGGACTCAGGATATAAGAATGGAAGAAAGAAGGAGAAATGACTCACTTTCTCTCCCTCACACACCCTGGGTGTTCACTAGAAAAGAGTAGGGAACCTGAGATGCCTCACTTCCATCTTTCTACATGAGTAGCTATTCATCTTCAGCGTGTACCCCTTTCAAATGCATCCTGAACCCCTAGAACTCCTTTGAAAAAAATGCACTCTTTTTTCTTTTTCCTCTTCTGTCCTGTCTTCACAGATGGGTAATTTTGTCTCCATGCTACAGGACACTCCCCTTGGATACATCCTCCAAACTGGGAAAAGTTAATTTCCCAAACCTTAAACTGGTTGGCTTAGGATTGGGCTTGGGGAAGGAAACCCAGAAGCCTGACATGCCGGCAAATGGTAAACGTTTGTTTTTTACCAGTAAGGCTTTTGGCCTCCCTCTTCGTGTGTGAATTGGTAAAAGGCCTTGGGATTTTTTAGCTGTCCTTACCCTACCTTGTTTCGTTTTGATACATCTTTTCTAACAACCCAGTTTATCTCTTCTTATCTTCAAGACATCAAACTTCAAACAGTCATGCAACCAGAGCCTCTGACTATGGCCCCATCTGCCAGGGGACCCTTAGATCAGTCCCTGAGTGAGCTCCGACTGCCATTTGCCCAAAGCAGCGCCCCCTGTCAGCAGGAAGCAGTTAAGATCAATCTTCGTCCTTATCCTTATCCTTATTCTAATGGTAGTTAAATATACTTCTTTAGAGTGGGGAATGATAGATGTAGGAAGCAGATAAGGGTGGGGTGGCTGTTCCTGGAGAATCTCCCACCTGCCCCACAAGGATTTACATCAGATGCTTTTGTGCAGGTGAGGGACTCTGCCCAGGGTCTTTTCTGTGCGTGCCTGCAATGGACTGGGGACCCACCCGTGTGCTGGGAGGATGGGGTTGAGTCATGGGAAATTCATGCCTTGTGCAGGTGGGAGAAGCTTGCCCTCTTCAGCTCACGTGGGGTGGCCTGGTATTCAATCTGTGTGATGGGAGCCCATTAGCAGGGCTCCCTCTTGTTTTGTTGAGTGGTTTTTTATTTTTATTTTAATTTTTTCACCTTTTTGCCCAATAAATTCTGCTCTCCTCACCCTTCAATGTGACCACTTGCCTAATTTTTCTTGGTTGTAGCTGAATGAAGGAGCAAAAATTCTGCATCAACACTATGCAGAATGGTGCACAATTTAAACCATATGAATTGCTTATTTCTGGAATGTTCCATTTAATATTTTAGGACCACAGTTGATCTTGGAATATTGCTCTGTAACACCACATAATAATATTGAAAAATAGAGCATACAGCAACCAATACATGGTAAAAACATTCTATTTCCCAATTTCTTCCACCAGAGCTACAATTTCAGCCAATAATTTCCAAGCTATTAAAGTTTTGGCATTTGGCCTTACCAATTTTTGTTTCACTACATGGCATGGGTCTCAGTTGTTTAAGTCTCAGAGAAGCTTCCTCACTGTGTGCCACCCAAACATGAAGCCAGTGGCTTCATTATACATATATATATAATATATATATATAATGTGTATATAATATATATATATAATGTGTATATATATAATATATATAATGTGTATATATATTATATATATAATGTGTATATATATATTATATATATAATGTGTATATATATATTATATATATAATGTGTATATATATTATATATATAATGTGTATATATATTATATATATAATGTGTATATATATATTATATATATAATGTGTATATATATATTATATATATAATGTGTATATATATATTATATATATAATGTGTATATATATATTATATATAATGTGTATATATATATTATATATAATGTGTATATATATTATATATATTATATATATAATGTGTATATATATTATATATAATGTGTATATATATTATATATATAATGTGTATATATATATTATATATAATGTGTATATATTATATATATAATGTGTATATATTATATATAATGTGTATATATAATGTGTATATATATTATATATAATATATAATGTGTATATATTATATATAATATATAATGTGTATATATTATATATAATATATAATGTGTATATATTATATATAATATATAATGTATATATATTATATATAATATATAATGTGTATATATAATATATATTATATATAATGTGTATATATATTTATATATAATGTGTATATATATTTTATATATATTTATATATAATGTGTATATATATTTTATATATATTTATATATAATGTGTATATATATTTTATATATATAATGTGTATATATATTTTATATATATAATGTGTATATATATTTTATATATATTTGATATATATTTATATATAATGTATATATAATATATAATATATAATGTATATATATAATATAATATATAATGTACATATATTATATATAATATATAATGTATATTATATAATATATAATATATAATGTATATTATATAATATATAATATATAATGTATATTATATAATATATAATATACATTATATATTATATAATGTATATAATATATTATATATAATATATATTTTATATATATATAATGCATATATATATAATATATATATGGTATAAGGAGGTAATTAATAGAGAAAGTTTAAACATGAGTGTGGTCTTGGAGCCATCTTTTCTGGGTTGGAATGCCAATTCTGCTAGCTTTTACTAGCTGGAAAACGCTGGGCAAGTTACTTAAACATTATTTTCCCACCTGCAAGAATAGATTGCCTTGTTGAGTAAGATATTGGATGTTTCTAAAGCCATTGCTATGCCTGAGACAGAATGACAAGCATGCCACCACAGCTGTACATGGCTCCTGACACCTGTGTATGGCTGATGTGTCACGTCTGTCCTCCAACAGTTTTATTCTACTGGATTCTTAAAGTAAGGCACAGTCTTGCTGTGGTGTTAGTTGTGGAATGAAGTATTTGTTTGCTTTAAGAATTATGTCAGAAATAGTTGAATTCTAGAATTAATTAAGGATGCCTGAAATAAATATATATTTATATATTTTCCCCACATTTTAACATCTATGAAATAATAGATGAATGTCAGAGTATCAGAGTATAATTATCATTTTCATAATAGTACATAAAGTATTACAATAATAATTTTTACAACAGATTACATAGCAACATTTTCTAAGGAAAATGTATAGAAAATAAAGCAAAAAAGAACAAAGGCAAAAAACAAACACACAAACCAAAAACCCATGGAATAAAAACCTTTTTTACTGATTTGACTGTTAGTTTGTGGGTCTGTTAGTCTTTAGGTCTCCAGTGTCTCCCAAACAAGAATCAGGCTGCAAAGCTATGTGGTGCTCCAACACCCAAATGGCCTCCCTGGCCCAAGGGAATGATGGAAAAGGAAGACCCTCCCACAGGACAGAGAACAGACACCTCTGACAGTAAGATGAATCAGAGCCCTGTTGGGCAATTTCTCCTCACACAACAGAAGCCATTTGCTGCTGAGACATGAGACTTGTTCTAGGCCAGAGATCCAAAAAGGACAGTGTTGAGTAGCTTAAATGAAGAGAGCAACATTTTTTTTTTTTCCCAGTACAATTCTCTATGGGATTTACTATCTTCCCACATTTAGTATTGTAGAAGAGAAGCCTAATGCTAATTTATTAATTCGTTTTCTTGGCAGTTAATTGTATTTTCTGTTCTCATATTATATACATTTTTACATTGGTTCTCCTTATTCTGGAAAAATCAGAAATTTTACCAAGGTATGTCTGGATGTCAATCTTTTTATATTATTTGTTGTCCTCTTCAAGAACTTTCTTCAGATTAAGAATATCTTTTCTATGAATGCTATGACTGTAGCTGTTGGTTGTCTTTCCTTCTAGTTAGGTATAAGCACACCCACACACATACACACATGTGCACACAGGCACAGGCACACACATATGAACCCAGACACATTCATACAGATGAGCTTTTTATCCTCTGGGATCTATAGCTTATATCAATAGCTTCTAGTTTTTCACTTTGTCGTCATCTGTTAATACTTTGTCCTTTAAGCAGGAGAAACTTTCCTCCAAACAATAAATTCCATTTCCTTCCTGTTCAGTATCTTTGATTCCAGCATTTGAAATTTTAATAATCATATTTTCCATCTGAAAGCAGTCATTTGTCATTTCTGATTGTTCTGATGTTCTCATTAAATCGCCACTTTTCTTCCTTTAATCTGCTAAAGAATATGAATATGAAATAGAGGTTTTTGGAATATTCTTTTTTTCTCATGGAATGTGTCCACAATTTAATACAGTGATATTTAGGGTGACCCATAACTTCTCACAATTTTTTTTTTTTTTGCAAATTTTGTATATTAAGAGCTAGTTATCTGTGGTCATTTTTGTCCAGTCATAGGATTTAAGTTTTTTTTTAATTTCCTGAGGTTGCAAAAGGTGCTTTAAAAGTGTATATTCCTTATAATGCAGCCATAAAAAAGAATTAAATCATGTCCTTTGTAGGGACATGAATGAAGCTGGAGTTCATTGTGCTTAGCAAAGTAACACAGGAAAAGAAAACCAAATACCACATGATCTCACTTACAAGTGGGAGCTAAATGATGAGAACACCATGGATGTATAGAGGGGAACAACGCACACTGGGGCCTTTTGGAAGGTGGAGTGTAGAGGAGGGAGATAATCAGGGAAAAGAATTACTGGGTACTAGGCTTAATACCTAGGTGATGAAATTATCTGTACAACAAACACTTATGAAATAAGTTTACCTACAGAACAAACCTGAACTTGTAGCTCTGAACTTAAAATAAAAGTTTTAAAATATTTTTAAAAGAAACACACAAAAAACAAAATAAAACAAAATAATATAAAATAAAATGTGTATTCCTGAGTTAGGGGTTCAGTTAATTCTGAAGTGGGCTTTCGTGTCACAGCAACACCCATGTTTCCTTCTCCTTCATGAATTCAGCTGTAGCAGCCAGCAGCAGGTCATGGCTGTTCATCTCCAGCCAGGATTGTTTTGTTTGCTAGGAGGGAGAATGATGAAAAACATAAGAGAAAAACGCATGCTTATATCTGTTTATATAATCAGTTTGTTATCAGTTTGTGGACTAAAGACCAATTTGTCATGTTCCTGGACAGAGTATATTCCACTTTTATAAGCTTCCACACAGAGTCTTCAAACTTTTCTCAAGAAAGCCATGAGCTTTTTGAAGGCAGAGATGGTATCTCCTCTAGTGTTGAGGCAGGAAATTTACACTTGTGTTCAGTTTTTAGGACTGGTTGTAGGAATGAAAGAATGAAGATGCAAGCCAAACAGTCGATGGGTGAGTTCTCCTGTAACCACTGAGCTGTGAGAGTCCTGCTGTCCCCAGAATGCCTTACTGTGTCCCCTCCCTGGGACAGCTGTGGTGGGTGTACTCTGTGCCAATTTTGTGCTATGCTGGGAGGGCATCTCAGGGAATGGCAGGTGTGTGATACCCGAGGAGATACACATGTGGTCTTTTTTTATCCACGTCTTACATATCTCTGATGCTGCACTTCATCTCTCCTTGGAACTCTCTCCATCTCTATCCATTTTTCTCTGCCTCCCTTTTCTCTGTCCAGGTGGCTTGAAGCTCAAAGGATGGAGAAATCATCAGATCAGTGGATACGACAATTTGTTTAAATTCCGACTTTGTAAATCAGGGGTTATGTAACTTTGGCCAGGTTGTTCACTTCTATTCTGAGTTCCAGTTTCTTTATATACAGGACCCAGCACTGAAACAGATGAACTTTCAGGTATTTTTGAGTTTCTTTAGTCAATTCTCAGTGTCAGTTCATGCCCACCGGTCAGTTTCCCAGCTACTGTTAACTTCCAGGTGGGCACACCACTGCCTCTCCCCACTTTTCTTCCTCCACTCTCCAGAGCAGCCCATGCTGCTGGCTCTCTCCTTAGAAGTCACTGCATTTCTATACTGCCTGGAGTCGCAGATAACAATCCCTTTTCTAGGTAAAGCAATTGGGGTTCAGGGAGGTAAACCCACTAGCAAAAGTGACATTGCAGTTAACTATCAGAACCAGAATTTGATTTTAGGCCAATCTGAAACCATGATCTCTTGCCCTTTTGTATTTTATTTTGCTGAAAATAAAAATTCAGAAAGGATGGATCAAACATGGTTTTTATTAATTTAGAAGTTAATTCACAGGTCCACATTGTTATTTTCTCCTTATGTGTTGGGCACTACGCAAAGAACACAGACTGCCTTGGTATGGATAAATAAAAAGGCATTTCGGTGCTAGCTGATGCTGGCCCCTAGACCCTGGCTTGGAGTTAAAGAAGGGTGATCACTCTTAGCTCTCCACACAGAGGTAAATGGGCAACGCCCTGGGAGCCTGTGGTGTCTGCAGCAGTGCCGAGTCTAACTTGCAGGTCAGTGGTCAGTGGTGGAAAAGGACTCCTGCTTGCTTGATGTCAGAGCTACCACATGAGAGAGGCTGCACAAGTTCTGACATCAAACTGCCTTGGGAGAATGTACACGGGACTAAGTGGGTGTGGGCCTGACCCCACTCTTAAGTCATTGACTAATTCTTTTAATTAGTCACACTACACTTTCTAAATCTAACCACAACATTTAGAAACAATATTTGTTTGGAAATTCAACATGCTGCACCAGAACCAAGTTTGATCATATTGCTTGTGACTCAGGGTCTAAAGACTGCAACAAACTTAGCAAAGATGTGGTTGATATCCAAAGGGAAAAGCTCCTCATTTTAAGGTAACATCTGCTTGAAGGGCTTGGTGCCCCAGAGGGTACTTTACCAGAAGGCCATTAAAGATACAAATGGTCTCTAAACTCCAACTTATTTTATGTTTCAATTCAGCAAACCAGAGTCATCATTTTTTTTTTCTCTTTTTCTTTTTCTTTTTCTTTGTCTCTTCAACAACGCTAGTCAGGGAGGCAGGTAAGCATGAAATTGGCAGATGATAAACTCTGAAAACTAAACCCATATAGTAAAGCCAAATTAAAACATTTGAAAATGTTTTTATTCTTGTGTGTTGGTTCATTCAAAATAGAGACTTCTTTTTTGATTTTTAAATAGATACTAGTTTCATTCCCATGACAGTTTTGTTAAATATAAAGAATATTTTCTTGTACATCTTCCACAGGACAATAAACAAATTGAAATGCAAAGTCATTCTGAGAAGAGAAATTTCAAAATACATTTTAGGATCCAGGATCTTTTGCACTGCATGTGAATTAACTATTTTTAGCCTAAACATAAGACTTATATTTAGAGGCTGAAATCAGCTGATATAGCCTTATTTATGGTCTGACCCAACTGAGAGATGAAATCCGCTGTGATCATGGACTCAGACATATAAATTCAAACTTAGTCTCTAAATATAAGGGGCTCCTGATGACTAAAGGTGACATTTGCTGGAGTTTTCAGACTTAACAAAAGAGTGTCCCTTTTTGAGTGGTTTAGATTACATTATTTTAAAACTGAATTTTTTTAATTCAGCAGCTAAATTCCATTTAAAATGATTTTACGTCTTGTCCTGATTACTAATGGGAGCTTAGAAATCATACTGAAAACTTCATTAAGTTCCTCATTCATATTTCAGTAAAAGTTGCCTCAATTGACTTTCATATATATTTTGCAAACTTAGATTAATTTTATCAGAACATCTTTGGCAAAAATTATTGATATGCTTTTATTTCTTTGGAAAATATAATGTATTAGCCAACCTACTGTGGTTAAATCAACTGTGTTTTTCTCAGTAGAGTGATAGTCCATGCTTTTCTTTATTCTTATAAGCAGGGGAGATCAGATACTTCCCCAGCCATAAGGATTCAGAATTACTCTTTGAATGGAGGATATAATCTCAAACTTCCTTTTAAAGCTAGTAAATATTATCCTAGTCTAAATTAGTTCTGTCTGGAGATAATTCAACAAATGTCATTTCTTATAACTGGATTTCACCTTCTTTTCTAGTGAAAGTGCCTTTTAAAATGTATGGAGTAGTGAAATGAGCAGATCAAGGAATTTAAAGACATAGGGAAAATAAGAAAGTGGTAAGAATTTACCAAAACCATGAGCTCACTGTCTTTTTCTTGACATATCTGATTAGTTTGTAGAACTGAATACCTTCACAACTTAGAGTAATAGAAAAACTACCTCTCCACTTTTGTTGTTGTTGCTGTTTGTTTGTTCTCAGAATTTGGCTTCATTTTGTAGGAGAGAAATAATTCGGAGCCATTTTGAGACAGAAGTAGGAGTTCTGTCAAGTCAATACTGCATTGCAGTTTGGTCCATTGAAGAAGCCATGCCTGAGATATAAAAGATGCTTCTACACTTTACCTGCTTTATGTTCACTTCCTCTCCCCTTTTCTTTCATCAACTTTATTGGGTTAAAACACCACATACCGCTTTCTCTAAATGACTCCCTGTGTCTGGAGTTTGGTTAGAATTTTATGTCCTAAACCAAAGTTGTGGCTATACTATTTGTGCCCTGCCATAATACTTGACATAATACAAAATATAAAGTCATAGGAAAAACTTATGGATGCCACCCCAAACCATGACATATTCAATTTAGAATCTCCTGAATGTCAAGATGACAGATGGCACACAATCTGTATGGATCCAGCTCTTGAGCAGCAGAAGCACATAATTGCAAAGACTACAGTGATTAAAAGATACAAACACTATTTCAAGTTGTCTGTATCAGAATCACAATGTTTGTTTAAAGCTAATCCTTCACTAGAAAAAAAAGCCAGTTTGGTTAAACTGAAGAGAATGTGGTATCCTGTCAATTCTGAATAGCCACTCCATGAAAACAAGTTAATACATGTTATTAGAAAGATGAAGGGGAGGAGTATTTACTGACGCAGCACTCTTCAATCTCTCCATTTTGATTACAAAAGCAGGCCTTACAATATTGATTTCATATAACATGCATTATTTGCCAAATTTTAAATTTGTCCTAATTAGATAATAACATGTACTGGTGTTAGTCTTCCCCATAGATGTCATTTTTCTTGCGCTTCATTTCCTCAAAGTCAAACCCTAATCCTGTAATCTTCTTATAGATGTTTTTAATGTCATCACAATTGTCTCAAAGTGAGTGGTAGGGTTGTATGCACAGGAAATAAAGATCTGGCTTTCTGTTCCCAAGTCTTTCGGTACCAGGAGGCCACTGATACTAACAAATTCTCATCTAGTTGGCTCCAAGAGCTCCAAAGCTGATATGACTTCCTTCTCAGGCTCCTTGGTTTCCACAGTTGTAGTAACTATGGCAATATACTTCCCTTGTGCCGCTACATTGCGCGCAGAGGAGATCGTGCAAACACAGATATCTGACTTTCTACTGACTTGGTTCTGTGGAATAATGATCTGGCTGGAGTTGGCATCACTGGTGTTCTTGATGAAGTGGCTGAGGTTGCAAATAACTCTGATTACCTGGCCCACTTTTTCTAGCCAATCTTTTACATAGCTAGGGTCACAGATGAGCTGCTTACAGTGAGCAATTTCTCCTTCAGATATTATACCAATTACTTTTCCATTCTGCACAATGATTTATTCAATTGGTTTATTCAGCATATAGGTACCTCCATAAATAGCACTTAGCCTTGCAAACAGCCTTGTGGCAGTTCTCCAAGGCCATAGAGTGGATAAAGCTAAGGACTTTTGCCGTATCTTGCCAAAGATTCACTGTCATGTTTAATTCTATTAATGGTTTCACAACATGGTTGATCTAAGTAGTCATCAGTTCTGTAAAGCGCAAGAGCATGACCAGTAAAATCTATAACATCTTGGCCCAAATCAAATATCTTATACACCTCTCACATTGTGGTCTCCTTAGGATCAATTCCCTCTAAAGTTCTCGGATCTTTTTCATCTAAGTTGGCAACATACACTAGGAATTTCCTGAAGTGACGTTTCTTAAACAGTCCTATTAAGCTAGATGTCAGGGCTTCTGTTTCAGTGGAAGGAATCTTGTAGATTGGTCCACCCTTATAGACAAAGCTCCCTTCAGTCGCTAAAATCCAGATAGTGAGTTATCTCTGTATAAAGCAGCATTTAACCAGCTGACCATTAGCCACAGGAACTTGGGAATCAAGTCAACATTCCAGTCTCTTCCTCTCCCCATTGATGGTGATGGTGGTCCTGGTATTTTAAATATTTGGTATAAATCTTCCAGTAGTGTTATAGAGGAACTCTCTCCTCTATTGTAAGGGTTTCAATCCATATGAAGAACTTCCTTGCCCTTCACTGACGTTACACCTGAAAGGATACATTCCATCAGGCCAATGCCCAGCACAATCACATCATACTCCTCATTCATGGTGGGTGGGGCAGGTGTGGATGCAGGACCTGAGAAAGGAAAAGGCGCATGGGCTCTGTGACCACCCTACGAGGCTGTGAGGTGCTCTCTGGCACGAGGGAAAAGGGAAGAGTATCTCTCCACTTTTTTTTTCTTTTTCTTTTTCTTTTTTCTGAGATGGAGTCTCCTTCTTTCACCCAGGCTAGAGTGCAGTGGTGCGATCTCAGCTCATTGCAACCTCCACTTCCTGGGTTTAAGCAATTCTCTGCCTCAGCCTCCCAAGTAGCTGGGACTACAGGCTTGCGCCACCATGCCCAGCTAATTTTTGTATTTTTAGTAGAGATGGAGTTTCACCATGTTGGCCAGGATGGTCTCGATCTCTCGAGCTCGTGATCCACCTGCCTTGGTGTCCCAAAGTGTTGGGATTACAGGCATGAGCTACCATGCCCACCCGTCTCCACTTTTTAAGGAAATATTATTTCTAGTGAAGTTTACACTGGATCTTCAATTTTATGAAAACCATCTAACTTAAAAATATCATTTTCAATACTTTTTCTTTGACTTCATTTTCCTAAGTATGTATTTCCCCTGCTTGATTATGGCTTACATATATTTTTTTATTTCCATAGTTTGAAGGATATTGGATTTAACATTATCAACATGTAAATCACTGCTTTACCACTTACTCAGTTGAGTAAAATGGAAATAATAATGACTACCATGTGAAACTGCAAAAAGGGTTACTGATATGATGTACGGGGGACCCTAGCACACACAGTATCTGCTGGATGGCTGTCTTTCATAAATAAACTGGAAAATCAAGTCAAGTAATCTTTGATTTATTTTTACAAAGAATATGAAACAAGATAGCATAATTAATGATAGAGACAGGGCTTGAACCCAGTCCCTCTGTTGTTTCAACCACCTTTTCAGGCCCATAGGTACAAAGCTAAAAAATAAAATACAAGTAAATAAAACAGATAACACACAAACTTTTTTTCCTTATTCCTTAAAACATATTTCTCTTTAGCTGCACATTCATTCTGATGCAAGTTTCTCTGTAGAGAGTTGTTGTCCAGCGTTTATTGTGTGTATGGCTGGTTAAAAATGAATGTAAAATTCTCAGCTCTTGCAAACCAACTGCAAAGACAAAGAATGACAGCCAAATGGGGAAGATAGGTGTCCCATGAGAACATCTCACAGAATCATTAACCAATATGCCCTGCAGTATCAGAATCTATTGATGTTGGTTCTACGCTGAGCTCTACTGCCATTTGCTATTTATTTTGACAAACAGTGAAACCATCAGGAATGTGCTGATTCATTGCCCCTTTGATAGGAGATCATGGGGCACAGGGGACAGTTTGGTGAGTAGGCTTCACACTGTGCTGTGTTTTTCCCAGAAGGTTTGGTTTATCACTAAGAAGCAGGGAAATGTGGCAGAAAAAAACAAAAAAAAAAAAACAAAAAACATGGCCTTGATTATAAAACCCTTTCTTTTTTTTTCTTTTTCTTTTTCTTTTTTTTTTGAGACGGAGTCTCGCTCTGTCCCCCAGGCTGGAGTACAGTGGCATGATCTCAGCTTACTGCAAGCTCTGCCTCCCAGGTTCATGCCATTCTCCTGCCTCAGCCTCCCGAGTAGCTGGGACTACAGGCGCCCACCACCACTCCCGGCTAATTTTTTGTATTTCTAGTAGAAACGGGGTTTCACCGTGTTAGCCAGGATGGTCTCAATCTCCTGACCTCATCATCTGCACTCCTCGGCTTCCCAAAGTGCTGGGATTACAGGCGTGAGCCTCGGCACCCGGCCTATAAGACACTTTTTTTCTTGTCCCAATTTTGCTAAAAGTTTTCAATATATAGGCTAGGATATTTAATTTTATGTGACAACTTAACTGGATCATAGGGTGCCTGGATACTTGGTCAAACATCATTCTAGCGGTATCTGTGAGGGCGTTTGTGGATGATTAACATTGGAATCGGTAGACTGAGTAGAACAGATTGTCCTTCCCCAGGTCGGTGTACAGCATCATCTACTCAGGTGAAGACCTGAATAGAACAAAAAGTTGAAGGAAGGAAGAATTCACTCTCCTCTTTGCCTGAAGGTTTGATCTGGAACATTGGTCTGCTGCTGCCCTCAGACTGGAAATTACATCACTGATGCCCCTGATTCTCAGGCCCTTAAACTCAGACTGGGATTATGCAACTGGTTTTCTTGGGTCTCCAACATGCAGCGATCAAATTACAGGATTTCTCAGCATCCATAATCATGTGAGCCTATTCCTTATAATAAATATTTTCCTATATATTGTGTATATAGATACAGATATATGATATCTATTATATTCTATCTACATAGTGTGAAAGCATATGTATCTTTAGATCTATATGTATGTATGTATGTATGTGTCTATCTATCTATCTATCTATCTATCTACCTACCTATCTATCTAATCTACCTACCAAACATCTATTTTATTGGTTCTGTTTTTCTAGAGAAACTTGGCTGTGAAATGCATCCTTAGGCAATTTTATCATTGTATAAACATCATACAGTGTACTTACACAGTCAAAGATGGTATAGCCTACTACACACCTAAACTATATGGTATAGCCTATTGCTTCTAGGCTACAAACCTGTACATCATGTACTAAAAATGGTAGGCAATTGTAAAACAATGGCAAATATTGGTGTATCTAAACTTAGAAAAGTTAGTGAAGGTGGAAGTATGAAAGATAAAAAATGATACACTTTTATAGGGAGCTTATCATGAATGGAGCTTACAGGACTGTAAGTTGCCCTGGGTGAGACAGTGAGTGCTAAATAAATGTGAAGGCCTATAACATTATGACACACTACTGTAGACTTTATAAACACTATACACTTAGGCTACATACAATTTACTGAAAAATGTTTTTCTCCAATAAAAAATTAGCCCTAGCTTCCTATAACTTTTTTACTTTATTAACACTTAGCTTAAAACACATTGTGCAACTGCACAAAAGTATTTCCTTTCTTTACATTTTTATTCTATATGCTGTCTTCTGTTTTTAAATCTTAATTTTATTTACTTTTTAAACTTTTTGTTAAAAACTAAGACAGAAACACACACTAGCCAAGGCCTATGCAGGTCAGCATTGTCAGTATCACTGTCTTCCATCTCCACATCTTGTCCCACTGGGAGGTTTTCAGGGGAAAATAACATGCATGGAGCTGTCATCTCCTGTGATAACAATGCCTTCTTCTGGACACCTCCTGAAGGACCTGCCTAAAGATGTTTTACAGTTAACTTTTTTTTTAAGTAGAAGTACACTTTAAAACAATAATAAAAGCATAATATAGTAAATACAAAACCAGCAACATAGTCATTTATTACAATTATCAAGTATTATGTACTGCACTTCATTGTATCTGCTGTAATTTTATACAACTGGCCACACAGTAGATTTCTCTACACCAGCATGTCCCCAGACATGTGAGTAATGCTTTATGCTACCTCACCACAGATATGAAGTCACTAAGCAATAGGAGTTTTTCAGCTCCATTGTAATCTCATGGGACTATTATTATACATGCGGTTCATCTTTGATGTGTGGCATCATTATGCAGCACATGACCATAGATGGCAATGCTATTTCCAAATCATACCCTGGATTCTTCCTCTTCTCCCCACTGCCTCATTGTGTCAGCAGTTTTTCCTATCCTCATTCACCTGGATCACAGCAATAGCCATCTAACCAGTTTATTTATTTCCTTTCTTGATTTCCTATACTATAGTATTTATCTCCATCATAGCCTGGGTTATCATCTATAAATTAAAATCAGTTCACCACTTTTTCACATTTAAAACAATCAGAGGCTTCCCATCAGAGCATAAACCCTACCTCCTTGCCACAGCTTGCACAGGTTCTTCATGGTCTGCCACTGGCTACTGCCCCCACTTCATTCCACACCATCCTTG
The DNA here is from genome assembly GCF_028885625.2 of Pongo pygmaeus. Lineage (NCBI taxonomy): Eukaryota > Metazoa > Chordata > Mammalia > Primates > Hominidae > Pongo > Pongo pygmaeus. The sequence goes on along the minus strand of NC_072379.2, from coordinate 37,710,073 downwards.
AGCTGGCCACCAAGCTCATCCACGGTGCCTTTTGTTATGTGTGGACTTTTGTACTTCTGCCAGAGGGACTTCACACTAGGAGGTATTTCCAGCCTGATACACTCTTTCCTATGACATTCATGCCACAGATTGTTTCTTATAATTCAGATTTCAGAAACAACTTTCCAGATGGTCTCAACCAACTGTCCTGATTCTCTTGTCCACTCCACAGTAATCCCTGCTCAGTGTACATCACTATTTCCTAGTTTTCAAATGATTAAATGAATTTGTTGATGTGTTAGTTGATTTGCTTCCTCTCTGTCTGGCTCATGAGAATGTATATTTTCTGAGAGAAAGAAGCAATTATTCAACACTATTTCTTCAGTTCCAGGTACAGAGGAATGTCTAATATAGAATAACCATCCCAAAGTATTTGTTGAACTAAGCAATGTGAAACATTTATTTGAATAGTGTACATCGAATGAATTTGGTACAAACGCACAATTTATATGTCAAATCTACCTTAATTCTTTCCTCATTAGTATGCTATAATTAAAATACATACAAATGTAAGGAATTCAATTATGTAACAATACTGCATTGTGTGATTGTTTTCAATGCTTTATGATCTTGTCTTTCTCAGCTTGGATGGCTGTAACAAATTACCATAAGCTGGGTGGCTGATATACAACAAAAATTGATTTCTCACAGTTCTGGAGGCTGCAAAGTTCAAAGTCAAGGCAGCAGTAAGCAGGTTTAGTGTCTGGTGAGTGTGTACTTCCTGGTCATATATGGTTTCTTTTCATAATGTCCTCAGATGGTGGAAGGGGAGCTCTCTGGGCCTCCTTTATGAAGGCACTAATCCCATCCATGAGAGCTCCACCTTCATGACCTAATCACTTCCAGGAGGCCCCACCTCCAACCACCATCATATTGGGGATTAGGTTTTCTCATAAAAATTTTTGGGAGATAAAAACATTCAGTCTCTTATTATCATCCACAAAATGAAAACACAGAATAAAATAATTATCATGAGGAACTCACAGCTCCCTGGAACATATCTATGGGTTTCAGTTTTTGAATGTACTAGACAAGCATTGAGTCAGTCTCCTGAATGTCTGGATTCAACCGAGTTTCTAAATGCAGGATTTTTAAATTGGTGGTGACTGAAGGAACTCCTGATTTCTTCCTTGAGAGGCCTGGACTGAGCATAGTCAATCTTCCCTCCTAATATCTCAATAGAATCATCTAAGTACAAAGCTGCTGTCCTGAAGAGTTTGATAGAAGAATTCAGTACAGTTAATAATTTAACTAGCTCTCATGACTGGAATCTAGGGCTCCTAACTCATAAACATAAAGGTATGTGCCAATAAGTTAATTTCAGATAAAAAAGATGGATGAGTCTATGCTTTTTTTTTCTTTGTTTTTATTTTATTCTAATCTCCAGGATGATTCATTACTGTATTAGATATCATCACTATTGCATGAACAAAAAATTGTGTATTTCCACAGTAAGTGGAAAAGGATGCATAACCTCATTATTGATATAATGCCATTATATTAGTTGAAATGCAATGATCACACAGTGCCTTTGGCAAGGCTGGACACCCTCATGGGAACTGAAACTTGATGTGAAATTAACATGTTGTATTAGTTAATGCACAATGTAGTGAATCATCATAGGTAAATGGCTAACAGGCAGCAGCAATAGCTGATTGTCCATATAATTGATCCTTGTCTATTATAATATTTAAAAATGATGTTTTTATAAGAGAAAAGCAAATTACAAAGAACCTGAAAAATTAAGGCCCCAGACTGTTACTGTGAACAAATCCTTGACATCATTCTATCCCACTATATTCTTAAACTGGTTTAAGAATTTAGAGCTAAAAGTTTTAATATATAAAACAATGATAAATCAGGCTTCTATGGTGGTGTTTTTTTTAAAGACTTGCTATTATTTTATCTCAGAAGAGACAAACTCATGGAATGATATTTTGTTAACACAAACTCCCTGTTTGCTTGAGTTTGCACTTGTTAAATTTTGACTGAGGGTTAGTCCACAGAAAGAGCTAGAAAGAGAAATCTCTCATAGAATCGCTGCCAGGCCTGTAACAAAAGCCACCCTGCTGGTTGTAGCTCTAATAATAAACTCTCTTTTATACAGGCCTTTCAAAGTTACAGGGTCACAAAGTGCCTTGAAATAAATTTCAAAGGGAACAGCAAATTCTGGAATCACACTCAAACTCTTTATGTTCATGACTGTAACAGAGTTAATAAATTGTGGGCATAAATGAAAAACTGCAATGTCCTGCTTGGAAACCCAGTGTTGAGTATGTTCATCAGATAAAAATGGCCAGGTGTTGACAGGCAATAGAAAGGAATTATGAGCAGCAGCGGTTTAGTATCGATACCTCAGGAATTTAACTTACGTGTTAGAAACAAGGCTAGGGCCCTGGGAGAGGAGGGCACAGAGATGGATGTAGTTTGCAGACTATTACTGCAAAGCTTGGTATAAAGAGAAACAAAAGACCAAGCTGATTATCATATTCATGAGCTTGTCAACAATAATTGGCCAAAGCCTTGTTAAAATAGAAACAGTAAGAGTCTTGACCGTTCATTTTCTGGGATTATCTCCTATGCAAAGCCTGAGGGAGCCCAACTATCCCCTACTTCACATAAAGATGGTTAATTTTCTTCCTTGTCTTTTTTTCTTCCTCCCATCAGTATTGAGAAAGAACAAATAATTTGAATGGAAGACTTAGCATATTTTGGATCCAAGACAGAGACTCTGTAGACTCAGTTCTCTTCCACACCTAAGGGGACTACAGACATTTGAAATTTCATGAAGGAAGGTGGAGTGGAGCCTCTACCACATGTTAGCACCTGGTTCTCTTAAAAGGGAGACATTTTCTTCCCTCTTTTAAACTCCCAAAGCATCCCACTTCTTTGAGACTTAGCATTTTCTACTTTGTGTTAGACTTTACATAAATGTCATTTTTAACTACATGTTCTCTCCTCTGGTCACCTCTAACCACCTTTAAGAGAAATATGTACACTAATTTCTCATCTCATTGACTAGTATTTTGTATATTGTACAGTATCAGTAAATATTCCTCATTTTCTGTATTTTTATCTCCATGGTAAGAAATTCCAAAGTATGTGTTGTTGGTTTCCTAATTTATTATTTTTTATTAGTCAGCAAAGGCTTTTTTATGCCTAGCTTACTGTATATTTACTTGCTAAAGTCTATATTTATTTTAGTTAATTCTTCAAGGCAGTGAAGAATTCTTCTCTGATTTCTGCTAACCTATAAATCACATATACGATTTTCATGTCTTGGCATTTACAAAGTTGCCTTTATTGTTAGCACACTGTAAAATCTATTGTAGGTAAAATTTAACTTCTCAAGGCAACTTGGAATTATGTTAATATATCGTATCTCTGATTATGTCAATAAGTAACTATTGATTTGGAATTAGGTACCATTTCCTGCTTTACTGTAGATTCCCTTGACCCAAAGAAAGATTATTAGTCACTAAAGCCAAAACTTTCATTTAATGCTAAAAATTTTGCCAATATTTTACCAAATTACAGTCTTTAATCTTGAACATAACACTTCCAGGGACTGGAGGTCGAAATCATCCTGTTCCATCTTAGGGCATCTTTTCTGATGTAAAGTGCTTCCTGAACTAAAACCAATAGGTACTTAACTTTTCTTCAGTGGTCTTTGTCACAGACCTTGTAGAAAATAAAAAAAAAAGGAAATATCTTATCCATAGACAGTCAAAACTATTTTAAAGTAGTTCCATTCTCCCACTGAATTTTCCTCATTTAGTATAGTTTGGAGACTATTCACTGATGTAAACCCTGACTGCTAACTGTGTTTGTTTGTGTTGCTGAGAGTACTCTACAATTAGGCCAACAGTGCCAGGAGTGGGACAGGGCATTTTCTGTGCTGTAGTTATGGTCTCTGTGAAGCTGAGGTTCACAATAGGACTTTTTAAAAATTGCGCTACTCTGTTGAATAATATTGAGCTTACAACTGAAAACCTCGTTTGTTTGTTTTTAATCTATGCATTTATTCATTCCTTGAAATATTGGGGCCCCTGTAAATACACTGGTGAATTAGGTCAACACAGACCTCACTCTCACAGATCTTACAATCTAGAAGGCAAAAAAATCAATTAACTCAGTGATATTTAGTTGCACAAAACATAATATGATACGAGTAGCATGGGGACCTGGAACTACAGAGAAGGTGTGCATATCCCAGTTAAAGGCGAGTTATGCTGACTCAGAGGACTGGGGAAGAACTGGAGGCTTGGGTACTGGAAATGGTGGTCTCCTGCAGAGGTTGGTGGTAGAACAGAGAGAAGTGGGATCAGAAAATAGACATTTAGGAGGCAGATTTAGCAGGATTTAGTGATTGATCATATGTGGAGCAGTAAAGGAAAGGAGAAACGCAAGATGATGTCAGATTTGCGGGTTGGGCACATGGCTATTCATGGAAACAGGGAAGGAGAGGAGAGAGGCAGGATTGGGAGAGGAGAGAGGCAGCGTTGGGTAGTACCTGAGATCACACATGAATGGGATAATGACAATAGAAGAGGACTCAAACACAGACACAATCAAAATAGAAAGGATGATTCCAAGTTCAACATTCAATGATTCCAACACGTTGGCTAGAAATGCAGAAGAAAAAGTCTGGTTTCAGGGAACCCAAGGGGCGAGGAGTTTAATACAGAAGGAGAGAGTCACCAATGTCAGAAAGTACACAAAATTCAAAGACACCAAAGCCTTATAAAATTAATTTCATCCATTGATAAGAAAGCTATTCATGACTTAAAAAAATGATTTTGGTGAAATGGTGCAGGCAGAATATAATATATCTAAAGGTCAGGGGAAAGCGAAGAAGACAAGAAAGTGACTTTGGCAACAAAGTTCAGAGATCAGATCAGATGGAGTAGCAAGGCCTGTGAGGGGAAGGATTAAGAGATTAGGATACTGATTAAAGGGGCCTGGCACAAAAGGAGACACTAACAGCCTGTGAGAGAAGAGGAAGTCAGTTGAATTCTCCCAAGGGAAATATTCTCCATAAAGTTTCTTCTTTTAAAAAAAATTAAACAGCTTTATTGAAGTATAATTTTCATATCATAAAATTACCTCACTGTAAGTGTGCAATTTAGTTATAATAGTCATTTATATAGCTGTGCAACTATCTCTGAAATCCAGTTTCAGAACATTTCTGTAATCTCCAAATGTTTTCTCATGCAGGCTTGCAGGTCTTCCTTGCTCACATCCCCAGCAACCACCAATCTGCTTTTTGTCTTAACAAATGTGGCTGTGCTAAGCAATTTATATAAACAGAATCATATAATGTGTACCGTCTGTGTCTGTGTTCTCTCACTTAGTATAATGTTTGTAGACGCATCTGTGCTCTAGTATGTGTTCTTTTATTTACTGAATAGTTTTCCATTTAGTGGATATACTACACTTTTATTTATCTCTTCAACTGTTGATGGATATTTGAATTGTTTTCAGTTTTAAGGTGTTCCTAATAAAGATGTTGTGAAAAAACATATGCATATTTTCATACAGACATGTTTTCATTTCTGTTGGATACATTCCTGGGAGTCCAATTGCTGGTTATATGATAAGTTTATGTTTCATGCTTTAAGAAAATGCCAACCTGTTTTCAGAGTGGCTGTATCATTTTATATTCCCATCAGCACTGTATAAGTGTTCTTAGTCCTCTGTGTTTTGTCAACAATTGGTACTGTCTGTCTTTTAAAATTATAGCTAATCTTAATGGATGTTCAATGTTATTTCATCTTGTTTCAATTTTCTCTTCTAATGACTAATAATGTTAAGCATCTATATGCTTATTTACCATTCCTATATTTTGCATGATGAAATATCTGTTCAAATTTTGTGTCCATTTGTAGTTGAGTTGTTTGTTTTGTTTTTATTAAAAAATATGAGTTACTTGCAATCCCTTTAGTAAATATATGATTTACAGATTTTTCTTCCAGTTTGTGGCTTGTCTTTTCATTTTCTTAATGATGTCTTTTGAAGAACAAAGTTTTAAGTTTTTTGGTTCAATTTGTCCATTTGTCCTTTTTAGAGATAATGTTTTTGGTGTTCTATTTAAAAACTTTGTGCCCAAAACAAAGTAATAAAGATTTTTCTTCTGTTTTCTTCTAAAAGTTTAAAATTTTAACACCTAAATTTATTTTTATAATGAACATTGAATTAATTTTTGTATAGAATATGAGGTAGAGATCTATGTTTATTGTTTTGTTCTGGATATTCAATTGTTCTCACACTATTTGTGAAAAAACAAACAAACAAACAAAAAACACTATTCTTTACCTGTTAAATTTCCTTGGAATCTTTGCCAAAAGTCAAATAACCATAAATGTTCTCTTTATACTTTTTAAAAATAATTATTAAAACTAATTGCAGTGTGTAACACTGATTGCTGCTAAATTTTATCAAAATTGAATCAGTTGTTTAAGAATTAAAAGTTGAACAAATAAGAAATAAAGCTTTTTGAAAATACTTGGAATAAAATATTAACAAATCTTAAGGACACATTTATCTTCAAAAATGAATAAAGTATATATGGGGGATTTTGAAGTACACAGAAAAGCTTTCTAAAGATAAATTATCCATAGATATTGTTATACCATTACAGTAAGTATAAACTTGAAATATGTTCTTAGTCAGACAGAAATCTCAGGAAGTTAACAAAGGTTGGGGAACAGAATATTCCCCTTAAAAACAACAAGTCAAGTCCACACAGAAAGTAAAGCAGTGAAGGCCAGGTGTGGTGGCTCACGCCTGTAATGCCAGCATTTGGGAGGCTGAAATGGGTGGATCACTTGAGGTCAGGAGTTCGAGACCAGCCTGGACAACATGGTGAAACCCTATCTCTACAAAAATACAAAAATTAGCTGGGCATGGTGGTGCACATCTGCAATCCCAGCTACTTGGGAGGCTGAGGGAGGAGAATTGCTTGAACCCAGGAGGCGGAGGTTGCAGTTAGCTGGGATTGTGCCGCTGCACTCCAGCCTGGGCATCAGAGCGAGACTCCATCTCAAAAAAGAAAAAAGAAAAGAAAGTCAGGCAGTTAAAAGTGGAGCTTCTTTAGTTTATAGGCCTTACGTGGAATCGGTTTATAGCATCTGCCTGGTACATGCCTGATGGGTGAATCAGGCAGTGATTGGTCATGGGGCCAAATATCAGAGCCAAGAGAAGAAAGCACAGCTCAGTAATAAGTGGACAAGAAATATGATAAAAGGGTCAGTTGAGACAAAAACTCAGTATTAAAGACCAAAGCTAAACAGTTATTCTCAATTAGGCTTTCCTGAATTTTGAGATTAAAGGAAGCAAGAATAGTTTTTGCCAAATATGAAAGAATCCTATTGAATAATATTTTGCTATAATCTAATCTTAAAATAGGACATAGAAACATTTTTTTCTTGAGTGCTTACCATATGTTGGTACTGTTTTGAGTGTTTTCATGCAGATTTCCTTCATCTGTTTTTAGATACCATATTGTGTTCGTCCATTTTATGTTGCTATAAAGGAATACCTGACGCTTTGTAATTATTAAAGAAAAGAAGTTTATTTGGCTCAAAGCTTTTCAGGCGATGCAATCATGGTGCCAGCATCTGCTAGTGAGGCCTCAGGAAGCCAACAATCATGGGGGAAGGTAAAAGGGGAGAAGGCATGTCACATGATGAAAGAGGGAGAAAGAGAGGGGAGGAGGCTCCTTTTAACAACCAGCTCTTATGTGAATAATAGAGTGAGAACTTACTCATTACCATGGGTAGAGCATCAAACCATTCATGAGGGATCCATACCCATGACCTAAACACTCCACCAGGCACCACCTCCAACACTAAGGATGACATTTCAACTTAAGATTTGGAGGGGACAAACGTGCAAACTATATATGAATAATAATTTTTAAAAAAAGTGAAAGAAAATTGCTCAAGGCACAAAGGACTTGAGTCCAGATTTAAGAACAATCTTCTTTCCTTTTATTTATTTCAGCCTGAAAACTAAAAAAAATAAGATTTTTTTGCACTTTCCTCTAACTTTTAAAGTTTACACACCCAGCCCCTGTGAAATTAAAGAATCATCCATCAAAATGTGATGACACTTAAGACGCATTGACCGTAATTTTCGCCAGTAGTCCACCACTATAACTCCCATTTAACGAACGTGGTCTCAGGCCTTGTATGCATGAAGTTCACATGGGAAAAATTTTAAACACATGTTCCTGGTGGGTTTAATAACTGACGATTCTGGTTTAATAGATCAGGGATGGGACCCCATCTAAGTGTTTAAATACATTTTTTATAACAAAGAAAAAAAAAGTAGTGATTTACGCATGTGGTCACAGATGAAATTTTGCAATTTTTCTCTGTGCTTCATGTTTATTTTACATGTGGGTAATGGAATATATTATGAATTGACTCAAGGATTTACATATCATAGGTCTGGTTGCAGTTATCACAGGTAATGTTAATGGAAATCCAGAAAATTAGACGATGATAACCACAGCTAAGACTCAGGAAAAACAGGTCAGAGTAGACAACCACTCACTGGGGGAGCCCAGATATGCATCTAGTCTGATTACCCACTGGAGAAGAAAGAGTTAAAGCAGTTAGCTTTTCATCCATTTTTTCCCTGAAAAGTAGACTAATGATCTAGTCTTACTCTTTATAAACATAAGTTGATAATTTTTTTGACCTCTTGGCAATAAGAGAAATGATAGTTAATTAAAGGAAAATCATTATCGATGGAATGCTAATGGCTGGGTGTCCCTGTTTTAGCATCGTTTATAGAAAGCAAACCAACAATCTGTGGATTTTAGAGGGCTGACTCTCCAAAAAATGTCATATAAGATCTATAACTCTCTGGCTCTATAAAATGGAGATGCTTCCTATTACAAATACTCATCACTCTGTGAGGTGACCCACAAATCTCTGTTAGAGACCTCATTTCAGCCTGGGACAGACAGCCTGTGTCCAATGTGAGGAAGGAAAGCTTTAGAGAGCCACATGGAATGCCTCCAGTTTTCTAGGCTTTGCTTTTGTTCTTGATTGTCTGGGTCCTTGAAACTATTAGTAAAGCTTGATTCTGGGCAAGATCTCCAATTAATTTGATTTGATTTGACAACCCAATCATTTGTGTTAGATCAATTAGTCTTCACAGTGTTGTCAGAGATGGTCTCATTGGTTAAAACCTTCCACCACAGTACCCTGTAACACACTGATTTACCCATTAATTAAATGATATCATGGGAGCCTGAAAACTCACTACAGTTCCAGGGTTTCTTGGACTAGTCAAAGGACATAGTTGGTATGCTTATACAAGCCAGGTCCTTGAGCACAATTGTTCATTGTAAGAAAAGAAACCAAAATTATAGTTTTGATTATCAAAATTATAGTTTTGATGTTATAATATAAACTTAAAACTTAAATATTTTGAATATTTTACTTCTAACATATTTACAACGGTAAAAAAATAATATTTTTCAGTTGTGGTTAATGTTAGGCCTCTGAGCCCAAGCCTGCACGTATACATCCAGATGGCCTGAAGCAATGGAAGAATCACAAAAGAAGTGAAAATGGCCAGTTCCTGCCTTAACTGATGACATTACATTGTGAAGTTCCTTCTCCTGGCTCAGAGGCTCCCCAACTCAGCATCTTGTGACCCCAGCCCCTGCCTGCAAGAGAACAACCCCCTTTGACTCTAGTTTTCTACTCCCTACCCAAATCCTATAAAGCTGCCCCACCCCTAACTCCCTTTGCTAACTCTCTTTTGGGACTCAGTCCACATGCACCCAGGTGATTAAAAAGCTTTATTGCTCACACAAAGCCTGATTGGTGGTCTCCTCACAGGGATGCTCATGACAGTTAATACAAAAATAGATACTCCAAAAAAAGTGTTGGAGGAATAAAATTACTTTATAATTATCCGGCTTGTCAATGTTGTGCAAAGCTGCACTCCACATGGTTGGTACTATATATATACAGTTTTAATTATTTTACATTTAGTACTTGCTTGACCTTGGACAACTCTCTTAATCTGTTTGAGTCAGGTTTTTGATCTGTAAAATGAAAAACATGAACGACCAGAGGAAGTGGAAAACAAGAATGAAAGATAAGGAAAGAGAAAGAGGAAGAATGAAGGATGAAGAGTAGGAGGAGGATTAAATAAGAGGAAGATGAATGTATGTGACGGCACTTAGAATAGACTCTGACACCTTATAAGTGCTATATAAATGTTAACTAGTATAATTTTTAATTTAAAAAATTTTTAGCTATATAATATTTTTAGACAAAAATTTAAAAATTTTTAGGCATAATTGTACATATTTATGGAGAACAGTATTCTACATATGTATGTATATGTAAGTATACATATATAAATACATACATATATATAAATCAATGTGTTTTATCCCTTTTTTTTTCAGAAAACAAGCATACAAATATCTACATGCAGTACCATGGGTATTCTAAGGTTCATCCTTTACCGAATTATCAGAAAAGACTGTATGTAATATTTCTTAATAAATGTATAAATAATTTTCTTATAAATGCCCAGATTGTTAAAATATAGGAAGATAGAAGTTTGCTGACAGTGTTGGAAAATAATTAAAAGCAAAATATCCTGCTATCTCAGAAAGTCTCACCATAAATGAAGCAGAGTTTTGCTGTTGAATAAACATTAAAGAAGGTAGTAACGCCCATCAGAGGGAGTTCCTAAAGGGAGCACAAAATCAGAAAGAAATCTGACCCTTTTATGTAGCTAGGAAGATACAATCCAATACATATATTTTCACAGGATAAATAACTAGTACTCAAGTAAGAGGAGGTAACAGCACCATTTGCAATATACTGTTGATTGTAAATTCACCTAGTAATAGAAGTGGCTATCTGTGTTAGTTAATTGCCTTTATCCAGAAGAAAAATGGAACTTCTTATATCTTCTTGAGAAGCAGGTAGTTTTACAACTAGAAATCAAACCCTAAATTAAAGTCTCACTCTCCTGCCTAGGAGGGGAGATAGAGGCACTAATGTCCTTGACATTTACATTTCGAAGAGATGGCTCTCAAGCCCCTGAGGAAAACATTTCTGGTTATAAAACTGGAGAGGGGCTTATTTAGCGTTTAAACAGGTTTACATACCTCTCAACGGGACATGGAAAGGATTTACAATTACCAGTTTCCTAAGGGAAATGCTCTAAGAAAAGAGGGGAGGACTCTTTCTCCTTTTCACCAGGGAAATTTTCAAAATTTCTTTTCAGATTCTTATTTGCCCTTATGGTAGCATAGGCTTCTGACAAAAATTAGATTTTATTAGAATTTAGAATAAAACAGATGTTCTACAAATGAGGTTGTTGCTGATTTAATATTTCCTCACATTCATTTACTTATTCTTCCCAGCTTTTGATTTCACAAGGGCTTGTTAATAAATCTCCAGGGAGCTGTTTGCCTGTGTCACCAAAAGTCTATAGAATATTCTGTGATTAACAAAAACAGACACACAGAAATCTTCTGAATAGAAATTCAGAATCCTAGCTTGTCACTTCTTTTAAGATATTTTAGATGTTGCTAAGCATGAAGGCTATGGGCTTATGACCACTTCATGTTTTGTTTTTGATATGAAATAACACTCTTTTACAACATTATACATTTCTAGAAAAAGGGGCCAATGGAAGAGATTAGACTGATGTGACACAACTGGAGTTTTTAAAAAATGAGCAGAGAGACTGTTCCAATATCCACATTAACAGCGGTGTCCTGATCATTTCCCCTGTTAATGTTAAAATGAACATTGATTTCTTCCTTCATTAAATACCAGCATTTCTATCATTTGCCAGAGAATATTAATCACTGGCTTCATAGAAGGCTCTAGGAAGAGTTAATGTTCTCCACAAGTCCAGTCTGGTTGCTGTGAGTATTCACAGACAAATGAAGTCCAGCTGCTTATTCTCACCGCGCAATAACAAGATGCAGACAAACTGGGAAAGAAAGGAGTTTATGTCTGCAATCGTTACAGGGAGAAGGTTGGAGTAACTCACCAGACCAACTAAAAGTTATAACTTTTTTTTTAGCTTATATATACAATTCAGGTTTATGCCTACGTGCTGGAGTCTGTCCTTCTTTTCTTTCTTTTCTCTCTTTTTCTCTTTCTCCTTCCTTCCTTCCTTCCTTCTTCTCTTTCTTTCTCTGCCTCCCTCCCTCCCTCCTTCCTTCCTTGTTCCTTTCTTCCTTTCTCTCTCTCTCACTTTCTTTCTTTCCTTTTTCCTTTCTTTCTTTCCTTCCTTCTTTTTCTTACTTTCTCTCTCTCTCTACCCCTCCCTCCCTCCCTCTGTCCTTTCCCTCCCTCCCTCCTTCCTTCCTTCCTTCCTTTTTCCTTTCTTTCTCCCTCTCACTTTCTCTTTCTTTCTTTTTGTTTGGGACATAGTTTCACTCTTGTCACCCAGGTTGGAGTGCAATGGCATAATTTTAGCTCACTGCAACCTCCACCTCCCGGGTTCAAGTGATTCTCCTGCCTCAGCCTCCCAAGTAACTGGGATTACAGGCGTGTGCCACCATGCCTGGCTAATTATTGTATTTTTAGCAGAAATGGGCTTTCATCGTGTTGGCCAAGTTGGTCTCAAACTCCTGACCTCAGGCAATTCACCCATATCAGCCTCCCACAGAGTGTTTCTTAATCAATCTAATCTTAACTAAAGGTCTGCATGTAGGAAGGTTTTTTAGATTTGTTCTTGGACTAGATTAAAGAGGTTGAGAAAGTCCAGGTGTGGTTTTAATGGGTTTGTTTTTGCATTCCTGCCCTTGTACTCAGGCACCAATTTCTTCAGTTCTTTAATATTTATCTTATACATTCATTATTACAGCAAAGGGTTTACGCAGACTTAGCTGCTTGTGGAGCTCTGGCCTGCCACAAGAGGACTGAGCCCAGAAAGAGTACCTCTGCCAAAGGGCAGGGCCCCTGGAGGCCTCTCCCAAAGTTGATGCCTCATATAGATACTGAAGAGTAATTTGCCAGGTGGGAAAGCAGGATAAGGCATTTCAGTCAAACCAAAGTTATAAAGACTTGAAAAAAGATATTTATTTGGAAATAAGTATTTGTGTGTATGTTTGTGTATGTGTCTATGTGTGTGGTGGTGGTAGTGATTGTTTAGTGTGTTAGAGGAGAAGTGTCCAGAAAATGGCTAGAATGTGAGTCAAGAGCTATGTCCTCCGGACCTTAAGCAACAGTATGCTATGTAAGGCATTTTGCATTTCATCCTGAAGAAGGTTCTGACAGATTTCAGCAGAGATGGAAAATCATTAGTTGCATTGTTGTAATAAAATCTTCTCTTTTGACAGCTTGAGATAGGTAGAGGAGGCAGCACTGAAGAAGTTGTGCAGTACAAGGCCGGCAGGATGGCAGGGTTTGTGCCACCAGCAGATTCGATGGAGGGAGGAATTTAGTGGAGCTTGTCAAAGGTGAGAGGTTGAAGGACATCACATTTGAGAATTAGGTCTTACAGTTGTGAATTTAACCTTAATCAAGCAAATTTGTAGCTGATTGCTGTTAAAACTTGCACTACTGAACGCAGGATTCCTTTGGTGTTTCTTATCTGTTAAAAAAAAAAAAAAGACTATTTTATAGCCAGCCTTCTCTCTTGAGAATGTGTGCCAGGAGAGTGAATGAGGAACAGGCAGCTGTCAGGTGGCTGAAGAGGACCCAGGAGGTCACCTCAATGAGTAGCTAATTTGGCACTGAGGCTGATGGGAAAGGCACCTTGTTGTAGTCCTTTTTGTGCCTCTTAATTAACTGCATTAAATTTCAATTTTCTTAAAATGCAGGAATTGAATAGATGACCACTAAAGATGCTTTCAGCCCTTGTGGCCTAAGACTCTTGATTGACATCATCTAATTTGGAGCTCATGGCATACTTTTTAATTTTTAAACCTTCTATTTTTGATTTTCATGAGAAAACCTTTCTATGTCTGGTCACATCTAATTTATGTGAATGAATTAACTAGAGAGAAATATATTATAGAATACCTTTCCTCCTTTTGTTATTAGGATAATCTTTTTTATGTCAAAAAACAGTGAAGATTGTCTGTGAAATGGAAATGGTATTCTGAAACTTGTGTAGATAATTTTTTTAAAAAAAGAACATGATGTGATTTTGCCTAACTGGTAAGGTGCCACTTTGCAAGGCACAGGATGGTGTCCACAGTGAAAGCTTCCACCTTCCTATGCTCTGCCTCAGATGGTCCCATTGGCATGCTCCACTTCAGTTTTCAAAGCTAATTAGAATATATTCACTTTTGTCTGTTATATATTCAGGGAGAAACCTTATATCTATACAAATAAGGTAACTTTATATTGCCAGTCGAGTTTACTAAAGTTCGCAGGCAGATGAGGGACTGTCAGAGAGATTTCCCCAAGGAAAGTGTAGAGCAGAGATGGGCACCCTGTGCATGGGCCTCTACTCTGTATGCTAGAGGGTATGCTGGAGGCTGCTTAACAGTCCTTCGATAATTATAACAGTTATATAAAGATTTATTCCAAGGTTTAGGAAAATCAGTCTCATAAAAATGAAATAGCTTACCCCACATTATGAACCAGTAAAAACTAGTATTTTGGGGAGCCGGGATGGGAACACAAGTTTGATTCTCAAGCCATTACCTTTCAATCTCACTCTAATTCAAAATAAAACAATCCATCACCCCTCCTCTGGAAGCAACTACAGGGGGAAATTCACCCCCAATATTTCACGTGGATCCTTTTCTATTTTCCCTAAGTGTCGGCCAGTCTGAGAAATAAAGGGAAAGAGTACAAAAGAGAGAAATTTTAAAACTGGGTGTCCAGGGGAGACATCTCATGTCAGCAGGTTCCGTGATGCCCCCCAAGCTGCAAAACCAGCAAGTTTTTATTAGTGATTTTCAAAAGGGGAGGGAGTGTATGAATAGGGTGTGGGTCACAGAGATCACATGCTTCACAAGGTAATAAAATATCACAAGGCAAATGGAGGCAGGGCGAGACCACAGGACCACAGGCCCGGGGCGAAATTAAAATTGCTAATGAAGTTTTGGGCACACATTGTCATTGATAACATCTTATCAGGAGACAGGGTTTGAGAGCAGACAACTGGTCTGACCAAAATTTATTAGACGGGAATTTCCTCATCCTAATAAGCCTGGGAGCACTACAGGAGACTGGGGCTTATTTCATCCCTTATCTTCAACCATAAAAGACAGCTGTCCCCAAAGCGGCCATTTCAGAGGCCTCCCCTTAGGGACGCATTCTCTTTCTCAGGGATGTTCCTTGCTGAGAAAAAGAATTCAGCGATATTTCTCCTATTTGCTTTTGAAAGAAGAGAAATATGGCTCTGTTCTGCCCAGCCCACAGGCAGCCAGACTTCAAGGTTTTCTCCCTTGTTCCCTGAACATTGCTGTTATCCTGTTCTTAAGGTGCCCAGATTTGATATTGTTCAAACACACATGCTCTACAAACAATTTGTGCAGTTAATGCAATCATCACGGGGTCCTAAGGTGACATACATCCTCCTCAGCTTACGAAGATGATGGGATTAAGAGATTAAAGTAAAGACAGGCATAGGAAATCACAAGAGTATTGATTGGGGAAGTGATAAATGTCCATGAAATCTTCACAATTTATGTTCAGAGATTGCAGTAAAGGCAGGCATAAGGAATTATAAAAGTATTAATTTGGGGAACTAATAAATGTCCATGAAATCTTCAGAATTTATGTTCTTCTGCCGTGGCTTCAGCCAGTCCCTCTTTTCGGGGTCCCTGACTTCCCACAACAAGCAACACCACAAAACAATAAATAACTACTCCACCCTTGACCCAGTGCAATGGGAGAAAGGCCTGGCCAGGAGAAACTAACTTTGTTAAAAGTCTAATACTGTAGGCCCTGCCAGCCTCTTGTATTTATCCATCAGATTTAATTAGCAAAAGAATACTCATGAAATAGTAATATCATCACTTTATGGATGAATAGTAAATGGTGAATGTTACATCAAATATGAGTATGCTCAACTTCAAAGCCACTTCTACACCTGGAATTTTGGACATACAGAACTGTTGTGACAAACAAATGTATGAGTTGATATTGTCTCTGCCTTCTAATTGAGGAAACAAAGGTATGGGGAGATTACATGTGTCAACCACATTTACTAAGTTGGAACATCCCAAGTGGGGATTTGAATCCAATTCTCCCACTTTTCTCCCGTGATCTGTCTCTACCTGATTTCTAAAGTCACCAGGAATGCTGTCCTCTACACTTTTATTTAGGATTTTTTTTCAGTCCAAAATGCCCTTCCCTACATGCTAGCAAACTTAATCTTCAAGATCTTGCATCTTTAATTGAAAAACCCAAAAATCTTTAGGAACCTGCAGTACACCTGGGTGTTGTGCTACATGCCAAAGAAACTCCAGAGAGAAATTCTGTTGCCTTTGTAAAAGTTGTCAAAATCAAAATGGAGTCAATAATGTTGGGGCAAAAACAAACAAACAAACCAAAACCATAACAAAAAACTCCCAACTTTGACAAATAGAGTTGCAGAAGGCCATAAAATAAAAAGAGGGAGAACCTTGTGTGTGTGCCTACTAAGAGAAACTATCAAAAAAAACTGCAAAAGCCACAACCTTGCACAAAAGCCATCACTGCTTTAAACAAAAGTTACTTCTGCAAGGATATCTTCCCAGCAACTGCCTGTCCAATCTTGGACTGGCATCATCTTTGTTATTGAATGTGTCAGGTTGTTCTTGCATTGCTATAAAGAAATAACTGAGATTGAGTAATTTATAAGAGAAAGGGGATGAATTGGCTTATGATTCTGCAGGCTTTACAGAAAGCATTGTGCTGATATCTGCTCAGCTTCTGGAGAGGCCCCAGGAAGCTTACATTCAAGTCAAATGAGAAGCAAATGTCTCACATGGCAAGAGCAGGAGTGAGAGAGAGAGGGAATGGAAATGTGGCACACTTTCAAACTCTAGATCTTGTGAGGACAGCACTAAGGGAATAAGTGTTAAACTATTTGTGGAAACCCACCTCCATGAGCCAATCGCCTCCCCTCAGGCCCCATCTCCAACATTGGAGATTACATTTCAACATGAGATTTGGGGTGACAAATATCCAAACCCTATCATTCTGCCCCTTGGATTCCAAATCTCATGTTCTTCTCCCATGAAAAAATACACTTATGCCTTTCAAATAGTTCCCCAGTCTTAATGCATTTCAGTATTAACTCAAAGTCCAAAGTCTAAAGTCCCATCTGGAGCTGAGTTTCTTCCACCTATGAGCCTGTAAAACTAAAACGAGTTATTTATTTCAAAGATACAATGCAAATTCAAGAATTGGGTAAATATTCTCATTCCAAAAGGGAGAAATCGGCCAAAAGAAAGGGCAATGAAACCCATGCAAGTCTGAAAGAGTACAAAGAGAGGAATTTTACAGCTGGGCCTCCGGGGGTGACATCACATATCAGTAGGGCCATGGTGCCCACCTGAGTCTTAAAGCCAGCAAGTTTTATTAGGGATTTCAAAAGGAGAGGGGGTGCAAGAACAGGGAGTATGACACAAGATCACATGCTTCAAAGGCAAAAAGGAGAACCACAATCACATGCTTCTGAGGAAACAGGACAACGGCAAAACAAAACTATTGATAAAGGTCTATGTTCAGCTGTGCACTTATTGTCTTGATAAACATCTTAAACAACAGAAAACAGGGTTTGAGAGCACAGAACCAGTCTGACTTCCAATTTACCAGGGTGGAGTCTCCCAATCCTAGTAAGCATGAGGGTACTGCAGGAGACCAGGGCGTATTTCAGTCCTTATCTCAACCGCATAAGACAGGAACTCCCAGAGTGACCGTTTATAGACCTCCCGCCAGGAATGTATTCCTTTCCCAGGGTCTTAATTATTAATATTCCTTGCTAGGAAAAGAATTTAGCAATATCTTCCCTACTTGCATGTCTGTTCATAGGCTCTCTGAAAGTAGAAAAATATGGCTCTATTCTGCCCGACCCCGCAGGCAGTCAGACCTTATGGTTGTCTTCCCTTGTTCCTTGAAAATTGCTGTTATTCTGTTCTTTTTCAGGGTGCACCGATTTCATATTGTTTCAACACACATGTTTTACAATCAATTTGTACAGTTAACACAATAGTGGCCCTGAGGTGATGTACATTCTCAGCTTACGAAGATAAGAGGATTAAGAGATTAAAGACAGGCATAAGAAATTATGAAAGTATTAATTTGGGGAACTGATAAATGTCCATATTAAAATGAAATCTTCACAATTTATATTCAGAGATTGAAGTAAAGGCAGGCATAAGAAATTATAAAAGTATTATTTGGGAACTGATATATGTCCATATTAAAATGAAATCTTCACAATTTATGTTCCTCTGCTGCGGCTCAAGCCGGTCCCTCTGTCTGGGGTCCCTGACTTCCCACAACAGCCTCCAATTTCATATTTCCCCTTGGCACTGCTCTAGTAGGGGTTCTATGTGGGGGTGCCACCCCTGCGGCAAGCTTCTGCCTGGGAACCCAGGATTTCTGATACATCCTGTGAAATCTAGGTGGACACTCCCAAGCCTCCTTCAGTCTTGCACTCTGCATGCCTACCAGGCTTAACACCACATAGAAGACACCAAAGCTTATGGTTGTGCCCTTTGGAGTTGTGGCCCAAGCTGTATATGAGGCCCTTTCAGACTTAGCTGCAGCCAGAGCAGCCAGGATGTGAGGAGCAGCTACCTGTGGTGGAGCAGGGCAGTGGCACCACAGGCCTGGCCCTCAAAACCATTCAGTCCTCCTAGGCCTCTGGGTATGTAATGGGAGGGCTTCTTAGAAGATCTCTGAAATGCCTTCTAGGCCTTTTCTCCATTGCCTTGGAAATTTTCACTTGGCTCATTTTTCATTATTGTGACTATCTCTAGCAAGTGGTTGCTCCACAGCTTTCTTGGATTCTTACTCCGATAAAGCATTTTCTTTGCCACATGGCTAGGTGGCAGATTTTCTAAACTTTTATCATCTGCTTCCTCTGTAAATATAACTTTCAACTTTAAGTCATTTGTTTGCTCCCCCATCTGATTTAGGCTGTTAGAAATAGCCAGACTACATCTTTAACACCTGCTGCTTAGAAACTTCTCCTACCAAATACCCTAGGACATCACTTTTAAGTTCAAATCTCTACAGATTTCTAGGGCATAAAAACAATGCAGTCAAGCTCTTTGCTAAGGCATTACGAGGATGGCCTTTGCTCCAATTCTCAATAAGTTCCTCATTTCCATTTGAGACCTCATCAGCCTGGACTTCAACGTTCATATTACTGTCAGCATTTTGCTCACAACCACTTAGTGGTCTCTAAGAAGTTCCAAACATTCCCTCATATTCCTGTCTTCTTCTGTGCCCTCCAATCTTTTCCAACCTCTGGCCATTATCCAGTTTCAAAGCTGCATCCACACCATCAGGTACCTTTATAGCAATGCCCCACACTTCCGTACAATTTTCTATGTTAGGCTGTTCTTGAAGTGCTATAAAAAATCTGACACTGAATAATTTATAAAGAATAATGGTTCAATTGGCTTATGGTTCTGCAGGCTTCACAGAATACATGGTGCCAGTGGCATCTGCTCAACTTCTGGGGAAGCCTCAGAAAGCTTACAGTCATGGTGGAAGGCAAAGGGGAAGTCAACTCACATTGAGAGGGCAGCGGCAAAAGAGAGATGAAAAGTGCCACATACTTTTAAACAACAAGGTCTTGCCAGGACAGGACCAAGGGGACGGCATTAAGTCATTTATGAGAAATTCACATTCATGATCCAATCACCTCCCACCAGGCCCCACCTCTAATATTGAAGATTACATTTTAACATGAGGTTTGGAAGGGAAATATCCAAGCTTTATCATTTATCTTTGTAGCCAAGAATATTTGTTGTAAACAATTTTGTAATTCTCAGTTTATTCTTTAAAAGCCTGTGTCTTCCTTTACCCCACAGAATATGCACATATTTTTATTATGGCATGTGTATTCCAATTGTATTGCTTTATTCACAAATGAATAACCTTTTATTTTAGAGCCTCTCTTTTTGTTATTAATATTGACATCTTGATCAGTCTAATAGAGAATTACCTTGGATCATGGTCAAATCTCACTCCTCTTCAGAAGCCCTTTTATGTTTCTCCAGAAAAAGTAACGTCTGCCTTTTTTTCACCTTCCCAGCTGTTTCCCTGTGTCTCTGTTTTGACATTTATCAAAGCTGTCCTTTTATTCTACCTATATATAAGTCTGTGATATCTGCAAAAATTTGAATCCTGAGGGGCAAAAAAAATGCTATTTTTGGCATCTGTCCCCTTCAGTCTTTTATATGGGAATCAATAAATATTTGTGCACTCTGGGAAGTGGGGTAAAAATTCCCATGGCCGGGTGCAGTGGCTCACACCTGTAATCCCAGCACTTTGGGAGGCCGATGTGGGCAGATCACAAGGTCAGAAGTTTGAGACCAGCCTAGCCAACATGGCAAAATCCTGTCTCTACTAAAAATACAAAAATTAGCTAGGCATGGTGGCTGGTGCCTGTAATGCCAGCTACTCAGGAGGCTCAGGCAGGAGAAATGCTTGAACCCAGGAGGTGGATGTTGCAGTGAGCTGAGGTTGTGACTTTGCACTCCAGCCTGGGCAACAAGAGCAAGACTCCACCTCAAAAAATAAATAAATAAATATACAAAATTTTAAAAAATATATCCCATGATACAGAGTGGAAAGAAGGAAAAGAAAATCAAAGGCTCATTAACCAGAAAGAATAATCCATGGTTAATTGCTCAGTATGGTATAATGATTCTCCAGTGGCAGATGGTATTTGGGTAGTATGTGTTAAACTTTTGGCCCAGTAATTCTTTCTCTGTTCTTCTCTTTCATCACCTTTCAGAATTTTCATAAAAACAGCTTGGAAGTTCAGATGCTTTCTGGGCTGCCATGCTTTCACTATGATAATTACTCTGCTGATCACCAACACCTTGCAGATTAATGGAGATTAGCAGTGGGCCTGAGGAGTGAGAGGGCACACTGACTCAGAGGCGGCATTTGCAAAAACCCTCAAAGGAGTCCAGGTGAACAGGCTAGTAGATAAGAAGTAAACAAAATATTTTGAATTATTTCTCAGGAGGATCTGTAGAAGCCACTGCACTCTATGATTCAATGGAGGGGTCTGAAGATTGACCCTGTAGTTCTTCAAGTAGTGTCTCGAAAGAGAAAACATGGGACATACTTTCACCAGAAATTAGAAAAATGAGATGAGAAGAAAATGTTCCAAGTCTCAATTAGTTTGGGATTCTCAGGATTAAATAAAGTAATTGGGATTTTGTTACCTGGGAATTTTTCAGAGCCCTCAATAAGCCAGTAAGCATGGTGAGTTTTTAAGTATAAAATCAAATACCTAGAATTACCCTGCCTTATTTGACCACAGAATCCTGTACCATACTCATCTTCTTTTCATAGCATAGAGGTTCTGCAGAGGACTCTGGGAAATTCTGACTTAAATGCAGGATTATAAACAGAAGGGAAATTGTCTTTCTTTGAGAATCCATTAGTACCCACCTATGTGTGTTACATGCTTTCATATACATTTTTCACTGAACCTACCAAACCCATTGATATAGAAAATATTATTTTCTTTCCACAGATGTGGAAATGAAAGTTCAAAGAGCTTAAGTGGCATACTGAAGCTCAGCAGAGTTATGATTTAAATCAAAGTCTGGCTGATTATATCCCTAAATTGACAGTGATGGCACATCTCCTTGACAAGAAGAAGGAGGTCTCCAATGAGCTTGAAGGCAACACAGGATCTCCACCATGATTAGATTCCATTGACTGGGTGACAGGTATACAAAATAGTTTCAGCAGTTACTGTAGTCATATTAAAATGGAATATAAGATTAAGTTGAAGATGGGGCAAGGAATCTTGGAAATTGAAATACTATTCTAGATAGCTTTGCCTCCTTGTTAGTTGCCTGTAGGAAATATTTGCCCTGGAGACAATGGAAAGCTTTAGATACTTGGTTAGAATCAAGAAGGGGAAAAGAAAAAAACAAAACAAAAAATAAAAAAACAGAAATCACTTCTCATTGATGCCCAAATTAAAGCAGGTAAATTTTTCCACCTGAAACTCTCTAAGGTAAAACACCAGTTGTTTTATCTAGTTTATCTTGTCGGACTGTGAAGAGGAAGGGTCCTTCTGATTCCTTCTCTCCGCTGCCGCTCCCAGAGCACTGAAAGTGCAGCATCCATAGGCTGACATTTCATGGCAGATCTGAGCCAGTGTAAACAGTGGCCCCTAAGACCCTGGCTCATTAAAATGTTCCTGCTCTTTGCTGCATGGCAAATCCTCATTTCTTTAGGATGCAGTTAAGGTGAACAGTGGAGATGCATTTCTGTAAATACAAAGTTTCCAGGAAAAAGTGTCAGGTGAACTGTAAAGGATTGCAAGCACTTAGTCTTAAAAACTGCAATGTCTAAAATATGGAAGAGTGGTGTGGTTTTTGTTAAGATGGAATGCGGATACTTCACTTTATCTTTCCTACTGATTGCAACTAAGAGCACTGAATGGAAATCATTAAAAAAACCTCTCAGGGTGGTCCATTTTGTGTGTGTGTGTGTGTGTGTGTGTGTGTGTGCACGTATTGCTGTATGTGTGTGCATATTGCTGTGTGAGATTTTTCCTCATATATGTCTTGAATTAGACTCAAAAAAGCCTGAATCCCTGAACTGTGCAACAGGCAGAACAGGAAAAGTCCAAGAGAAACCCACTATTACTGGTTCAAAGACTGGCTTCCCTAGAGAATGGAGTTAGAGAGAGTAATACTTCCTTTTCTTGTTTGTTTCTGTGTGTGTTATTTTAATGTTTTCCCAGCTCAGCCCCTTCGGTGGAGGCAGTGGCAGCAGCTGCTGCTCAGACACCTAAAACTCCGAGAGAAAAAGCCAATTCCCTGACAACAGTAACAGGAGCAAGCTTCCCCTGTAATGGGAACAGTGTTGGGGGGGAATCTCTGCCACATGCTACTTCTCTCTTTCCTCCTGCTGCTTTGCCCCAGAGGTAGATCCAGTTTAAAAGTATGTAACAGCACAAGGGTACAGTAGCAGATATATATATTGTTTGGAAATAATAAAAATTAACTAGAAATCAATAACAGAAAAATGACTAGGAAATCTTCTAAATATTTGGGAATTACACAGCAAATGTCCATAGTTTTCTACCCGGAATACTAGAGAAAAAGCTCCTGTGTACTGGAGAGTGAAAGAAATCACAAGGACTGGGGATCTCAAGAGAGGGGTCCTACAAGGCTGTGTCTGAAGTCCTGGGCCCAGCCTAGAGCTACAGATGCATAGGATAGATTGGAAACAGCACACCAAAGTGACTGAGAAAGAAGCCATGATGTAGACCAACAACGAGGAAGCAAACTGGGCTCCCCAAAGGAGCACAGATAGAGCCAATTTGGATATCCCTGCAAAGGCTTTAAGGCTGAACTGACATCGAGACTATAGAAAGTGAGTCAGACTGGCAACTTGATCCTAACTAGAGTTAATGGTAGATTAAGAAAAGCAAAAGGATAGGAAGAAAATCTATCATGCAAACACTAATGAAAAGAAGGTTGTATTGGTATGGTAATATCAGACAAAGTAGACTTCAGAACAGGAAAAATAATCAGAGACAAAGAGGGACATTAAACATTACAAAAGCGACAATTCACCAGGAAGCTATAATACACCTACATGAGTATGTGCTTCATAACAGAGCTTTAAGATGTGTGAAGTAAAAACTGTCAGAATAGGAAGGAGAAATAAACAATATCCCATTTAGTGATAAAATAAGCAGAAAGAAAATCAGCAAGGACAGAGAAAACGTCAAACAACTTCAACTAAAAGACTGAATTGATCAATGGGAACACACCACACAGCTACAGCAGGATGCACATACTTTTCCAGTTCTCATGAAACATGTATCTAGTTAGACATACCCTGGATCATAAAACAAACCTTCACAGATTCAAAATAATACAAGCCTGGGCAACACGGTGAAATCCCATCTCTACAAAAAATACAAAAACTTAGCCAGGTATGGTGATGTGCCTCTGTAGTCCCAGCTACTCAGGAGGCTGAGGTGAGAGAATTGATTGAGCCCAGAGGTCAAGGCTTCAGTGAGCTGTGATTGTACCACTGACCACTGCAGCACTCCAGCCTGGGTGACAGAGCAAGACCCTGTCTCAAAAAAAAAAAGAATAAAATAATAGAAATTTTAGTATATGTATATTCCTTGAAAATAATGAAAATTAACTGAGAATCAATAAC
This sequence comes from Pongo pygmaeus, assembly GCF_028885625.2. Taxonomy (NCBI): domain Eukaryota; kingdom Metazoa; phylum Chordata; class Mammalia; order Primates; family Hominidae; genus Pongo; species Pongo pygmaeus. The sequence goes on along the minus strand of NC_072379.2, from coordinate 37,685,690 downwards.
AAAAAGAGAACCAGAAAATCTATCAATGGTTTGGAAGTTAAACAACAAACTTTCAAATAGCTCAAATTATCCATAGTAATTCAACCAAGAAATCTCAAAGGAAACTATAAAATATTTTGGAGTGATTTAAAGTGAAAATATAATGAAATGTTGGGGGAATGAGCTAAAGCAAAGCTTGGCTTTATCTCCATATGGAGGACCCATATGGAGGATTTGTAGAGTGTTTCTGTGTTAACACCCTCCCTTATGCACTAATTCTGTGAAAGTAAGAGGATATATTTCTATTGCCTGAATATTCAAAAAAATAAAGAGGTCTAAAGATTTTGAAATATATTAAAATTGGATATGTTGAGAGAAACTAAATCCAGCAATAAACAATTGATATATGTAAGACAGAGGCAGCAGGAAAAAGTGAAGTAGACTGGAGCTTTACAACAGGCATGTTATCATCGTCCACTTGTATTTGTATCACACTTTCAGACAACAGACACTGGGTTTCAGCACATGTGCACATCATTTCATTTGACATTCATCACAAGCCTGTAACACCCACCTTATTTTGTATTTGCAAAAATTGATACAAATATCTGACTATCTAAAACTGATGAGGACTATGCTACTTTTTCTGACCCCTCTTTTCATCACATCTCATGGCTTTTTCTAAATTATACATGAATATTAATTTATTCTAAATCAGGCTTATGAAGGAGAATAAACAGCCATATAGTGTTACCTGATGTAATAGAAATTAAACTGCATGCTTTGTAGAATAAAAACTAATTAACTGCATTTATAGTCTACTTACTGGTTACTAACCTCACAATTCTTCTCAATTATATGTTAGCCATGTATAATTATATTTTTAAAAGATTTATTCATTTGTTCTACCCAAACAGCAACAGTTAATTTTAAATTGATTAAATATACTCTAGGAATGAGCTTATGAACTGTATTTCAAAGAATAAATCATACTTTTAACAAATAGAGTCAAGTTTAATTAATTAAATTGAACCAAAAATGTAGTCAGTGATCTTTCTGTCATCTAAATTTAGTAGCTGGGGTCATCAGAGCAAGACGTTTGAACTCATTGACATTACATAAATCAATCTAGTCAGTTTCACATACATTTGAATAATTTTGATCATCTTTGTAATAATTACTGAATCAAATATCACTTTAACAGTAATATTCAAACACTGACATTCATTTAAATACCATGATCGATGGTTAAATTGGGTAGCTATGAAAGATTCAATGAAAATAATTTTTAAAATTATAGAGAAATGAAATTGTGATTTCTGTTGGAATAACATAAACTGAATAATAATAGTTTAATTTTGAATAATTACCCATGAGTTGAGACTTCAGGGCATTTATTTATTTTTGAAGAACAGTGCACATTGGCTTACAGCACAGATTTGAAACAGTTAGACATGCCACTTTATTAGCTGCTTGATTATAGCCAGGTTTCTAAATTTCTCTAAACCTCACTTTCTCATTCTATAAAATAAATATAGAATAGTACCTACTTATTAGTACTATTGTGGGCATTAAGTAAAACATACATAGCACAGTGTCTGGCAGAAAAGTAAAGACACAATAAATATTACTACTGTTGTAATTACTATTTTTGTTAATATTATTATTAGCATTACCAAGACTCTTTATTAGGTAGAAAAATGAGATTAGTGCAGACAAGTAAAGGGGAAGAAACAAAGTTGTCAATACCTTGATATTATTAAAATACAAGCATCAATTATTGAGACAGAAGTCAAGGCTTGGCATTTTTACAGAAATTCCCCCTGTCCAGGCTTGAAGGCAAATGTCTGATCTAAACCAATGTGTTCGCAAAGAAATCATAAATTAGGAAACAGTGAGGGATTAAAACTAAAGATAGCCCAATTAGGTGTCAGGTTAAGTGATGAGGTCTAATTGGTCAGAAATCAAGGGGCAGAACAAGTAAGAGATACTAAGTCTGGAGGCAAAGCCATAGCAACAAGTTTCCATTTGAGAAAAACTCTATTTCAAGTAGTTATATTATTCACAATCAGTCAGGACAGAAAGCGCACTGGGAATGTAAACATGGAGATTTCAATATGAGTAATTATTACCTGGTGATATGTCTCTTCAGTAGTTGGTACAATAGCATGTATGCCAGCGACTAGCAACATCAGCCTCCAGCTGATTTTCCAGCATTCCTGCAGGAGGCTTCCAGCACACCAGGAAGAAGGAATACATGAGAATTCTTAGGACTGAGAGACAGTGCAAAGGAAGGGGCTGACTTGGGAGGGAATCTCCTCTCTGATGCTGAGTTTCAGACAACAGGATGGTGCAATTGGCTGGGTTGCCTTAGCCTAGGCATGGTCCATAGGCTCTGCAGTGAGGCTACAGTGCAGGAAACCATGAGCATGGACTGGTGAGCACAAAATCTTCTTTTGGGGGTGAGGACAGCATGGGTCTGAGACACTGGAAGCCTCTTGCTAGAATGGCTGAGGGTGTGCAGAAGGGGAACACGGCTGGGTGGCTGTCTCTCAGACATGCCATTCTGCTAGCTATCAAAGAGATATGATACTGGCTCCAACTCCAGAATCACAAATCAAGGCAATGAGGGTAGATTTGGATTTCAGAGATAATAAATTGATAACCACCCAGCTGCAATAGCTCATATTATTAAAAATCACTTTGTGCCAGGTACATAAGCTTATTTAATTTTTATAATAGCCTTATGATTTAGAAACTATGGGGTCTTTTGGCCAAAAACCATGAGGAACACACTTAAAGTAAAAAAATATATATAGAGAGAGAGTTCTATATATATATATATTAGTTCTTGCAGAGAAGAGAAGCACATATAAGAAACTGGGCCATCTCAAAAGAGGGGTATGCCATCAAAGGTTTGGGGTGTAACAGTGAATCTCAAAGCAGCCTTGGTAGTTATGTTCAGAATTTATAAACCAGGCTAATCACTGGAGCAGTCAGTGGACTTAATTTCAATTTGCAGTTTGTCTCATGACCCCACAGCAGGGCCACTATTAGAAAGATTTGTAATAGTGCAGATGGTTACAATCTTAGACTACCAGAGCTAGACTCTTCCAGCGCCAACAGTCTAAGTTTAGCCCTAAAAGTTGATGACAATTGTCTCTTCTACTGTACTACATAGTGTGTGTTATTACATTCAGAAAAATAAGGGAATGGCCTGTATTGGGACCACCTTCTATGTTTTGAAAATCAGATAAACTTGATGATTTACATTTAAAGGTAAAATTGGCTATAAATGCCCCAAATTGCTTATTCCTTTTACCAGCAGCAGCTTCTTCTTCTCCTTTTTAAAATAGTGCATTAAAAGTCACCCATGACACAGCTTTATCTTACCCTGAATGGAAGCGAACATTTAAATATCTTGATTTAAGGTGACAGACATGGTATAATTCTATTATTACATCTTCAGATCCAAAGATTTAGTCTATTGTAATTTTTTTGTTTAATATCAATAAAATGTCTTTCCCATTGATCTTACATTTGAATGAGCTCAGATTAATTCCATGAGTCTCACCAGATTTATAACTGGAAGACGAAGTGGGGATTGGATTGAATTTATTTAAATTTAGTCTAATTGAAACCGTATCTCCTACAAGTCATTACTAAAAACAGCTTGTCTGACAGGGAAATATGTACAGTGCATATTCGAGTTCCTATAAAACTTTAATTCCCTTTGCGTGCTCTTTGTGTCAGGGAAATATATTGAAGTAGAGAAAATTTATCATCTACTTTTGAACATTTAATTACTAAAAGAAATAAAGGTAGATCCAATTCATGTAGAATGCATTTTGCATCATAATCAGCTCTGTAACTGAAACCTATGTATCAGTGGATGATTTAGAATTATGTTAAATGGAGAATTTCTCAGTAGGTGCACAGTGGTTTGGAAAATTTCCAGCTCTGCATTTATGGAAGTGGCAGCAGTATATTTACATATCCGGTGTTCAAAGTGAACTTAATAGGGCTGAAATGGGAGAATCCACATGGCAACATAGACTCTCCCACTATGTAAATATCCTACAGCATGCAAAGTATGTCACCTATGTATTCCTACATACTTCTTACATATTTAAAAAATTAGGATCAAGGAGCCTGTATTTCATTTTAGAGCAAAATGCTTACTATGTGTGTAATATACTGTTATTTGGAGCTGGGGATAAAAGGATGTGTCAGACAGCACGTGACTGGAGTGGATCTTAGTATGCTAAAAGAAAAAGTTTCATCAAAAGATTATTTCATTTCACTGTAATAACAGTAATGATAGAGACAAAGTAGAATATGGCACAGACACAAACTACATAACCCAGTTTGGGCAGGTGAAGAAATGAGAAAACCTGTGCCCTTAGGAGGATGAGTAGCAGTTACCACGTGGGTAGTGGAAATGGATTTACTGTTAGCAAATATTTTAATACTTTGAGTACTCTACCATTTGATATTAATGGGCACTAAAGCACAAACCAGAAGTGTCAAGAGCTGAGATTTGAAAGGGAGATGGAAGCCAGATTTTGGAGCAACTAGAAAGTGGTGTCAGGTTATGGAGCTTGAACTCTTTTAGATTGTTCATCCAGTATCTGTGATGGGAAGAAATGGGTTTCAGGGAATGAAATGGAGAAAGTGAAACAGTCAAAGTTTATACATAGTCAAGACAAGGTATAATGGTGATCTAAATTCGGGCAGCTATGATTAGAAAGGAGAAGAGAAGGATTCAAGAAAGGATTTCCAATTCATTCTGCAAAAAGAAAAGAAAAACAAACAAACAGGAGACATTGAAGAAGTCTTCAGAGTTTTGTTTTGTTTAATTAAGTAGAAGATGAAATCAGTAGGGTAAAGATAATCAGACTTACCTAGCTTTCTGCTTCTAAGTCTTAGAACATTGCCTGGCACACTGACTTAACTTTCGAGGAATTGAATGCCACATCAGAATTGTGTGTCTAAACTACAGGAAATCAGCAATGGAGCTGATTACAATGACAATTCACAGCATTAACTGGACCTAGCTTTATTTATTTTAATCACTAAATGTTCAAAAGTAAATGGTCCTTTTTTCCCTATACCAACACATGTCTATGATTAATAAACTAAATGTTGAGGTGTTTTAGTGATATATTAGTATGTCTAGTGTAATAAGGAATCTTTATAAAGCCATCACAATTTACACATTACTTTCACATTTATTAACCATTTCTACTCTCAAAATAATGCTCTAAGTTAAGTGTGTGGCTACCCCCATGTTACAGTGCAAAATGCCCAGGGCCCCATTCCCTAGAAGCCTAATTTCTGGAGGTTGCTCTGTCTTTGTGATTGCAATGTTGGTGTCTGAGGAAGCAGAACTCAGCGCTTAACCAAAAGTTCTTTCTTTTCTATGTTTCCTCACAAAGCACCAGGATTATAAATCTTAGAGTGATTTGTTTGGCTTTTTCAGTTCTGCATTATTCATTGTTTATCACTCTCAATTCTATGAGGCTGAGCAACATGCCTTCGCACTCAATTAAATATCTGTGTCGCAGAAATAAGAGAGCAAGGTCTGAGTGTCTGAGGAGGGCCTTGGAGAGGAGCTTCTGAGGTCCCTGAATAAAGTGAGGGAATACACATTACTATTTTATTGAGTGTATTTTAAGGGCTATTTAACATTAAGCTACTGCTCTGAAGATTATGAATAATAAGTAGATTACTTGTTTTGAAAAAAAGTCTGTAATGCTATAAAACGGGCTAAGTTAATGCACTAGAAACCTATTAAGCAGAAATCCTGTTGCACCGAAGTGTTGTTATTTCAACTAGCAATTCATGTAAAAATCACTGTTTTTAGATGCCTACTTCCTCCAACCTCTTGGTAGAGACACTCTTTATGCAGCCTAAAAGAAAAGGTTGCATTTATGTTCACTGTGCATTGATAATTGACTAACTGATGAGGGTGGAAGGAAGGCAAAATAGTAAAAAACAAACAAACAAACAAACAAAAAAACAATAAATTTGAATAATCCCTTGATCATTTCCTAATACCCACATTCTTTAGTCCTAGGAAATTCAATTTTGAAGTTTATCTTTCTTAGGATAATTTGTCAAGGCCGCTACTCATTTTTCTTGTTTATTTAGTCACAAAGGCCTCTATAAAGAAATGTCAAAAGCATAATTCAGTGTATTAAAAAGTATGATTAAACATATAAACTAAGCGCAGAGGATAGCAAGTTAGTCCTAACTGGTGGGAAATGTGTTCCAAGGGAGCTTTTACACGGAATTCAAACCCAAGTAGGCATGTAGAAACCAAGGTTGGAGTGCAGCTATAAACCAGGCAAAGGAAACTAAATGTGCAAAGACACATCCTTTTAAAAAATGCTAAACTAAGCAGCAGCCTCCTCAGCTAGCCAAGCAGACTATTTGAAAAGTGGCAATGGCTACCTTCTCCAGCTGTTTAATCTGCTACCCACCATCCCTCCCCCGACTCCATCTGTCTTTGCCTGTCCTCTGCATTCTGCGTCCTGGATGGTGGTTCCTTTTCACTGTTGCCCTCTTTCCTTCTTGTAGTTTGTTTTGTACAACGGAAGCCCCAGCAGGATGTAGTCTGAAAAGAGAGAGGGTTATGGTTTCCAGTCCCCATTTTCTCCTTTACTTAAATGGGTCTGGCAGGAGCTTCATCTCTCTCCCTACGCACAATCCAACCCCACCTCTCCCCGACCCCCATCTTTTTTTTTGAGATGGAGTCTCACTCTGTCACCCAGGCTGGAGTGCAGTGGTGCGATCTCAGCCTTCAGGGTTCCAGTGATTCGCCTGTCAGCCTCCTGAGCACCTAGGACTACAGGCGCCCACCACCACGCCTGGCTAATTTTTGTATTTTCAGTAGAGACAGGGTTTCATCCTGTGAAGTCCAGTCTCAAACTCCTGATCTCAAGTGATTCGCCTGCCTTGGCCTCCCAAAGTGCTGGGATTACAGGTGTGAGCCACAATGCCCAGCCCCCAACATGGCCCTTTTTCTTGCTGGGAGCTCTGGCAGCCTTCTTCCAGAGCTACAGCTCTAGCCAGCTCTGGGAACACCCCTCCCCCATCTTGCCCCCTCAGGTCTGGAGTGTAAGGGTTTCTAGTCCCTGGGGCCTTCTTTCATTCTTGGTTCTCCTTGCCGCACCCCCACCAGTGCAAATAGTCATTTCATTGGATTTTTTTTCAGCCAATCCTTTCAACGTGCCATCTGTTTCTTTCCAGGATGCTTCCAGAATACAACTGTTTTCTAAGCTTCGCACCATAACAGATTTCCCTCATATGAAATTAATTTTGTGCTTGAATGACTCACTGAAGCCTTCTGATGACCCTGCTGAATAGCCTATGAATTATGTTGGTTTTCAAGGTAGCTTTATTAAGGATGTGATAGAATAAATCAATATCTCATTCGTGCACAGGGTCAACAAACTTTATGAACCTGTGAAAAGAAATTAACACTTGGGACCCCAATTCACTCTGCAAAAGGAAAAAATTAAGCTGAAAGCTGAGTCATGCAAGGACCTGCTATTCCTTTTGTTCCTAAGCAGAAAGCTGCAGATAAAAGGTTAAACATCTCCACAGGTAGATACTCTATGTTCACCTCATCTTATGTAAAGAGCCAGTTTACTTAGTATGAGACAAATACATCATTGACTATTCCCCTACCTGCTCCTTTTCTCTTGCAACTTGTGGATTTAGTAATGTGACCATATCCTCCTTCTTTCCCCTCCAGCCTCTTTTTCCACTTTAATACTGAAGCCCTCAAAATCATCTTTGGAGAAAAACACAGACCATAAACTATTTCTGGGATTCCCCGTTTTTTTTCTCCCAGGCATTGTCTTTAACCTTGGCGAAATATACTTCTAAATTGATTGAGATCTGTCTCAGATACCTTTTGGTTTACGAAACTATAGAGATCTTCCAGAGTTATATTAAATGTGGATGCTTCATATCATCTAGCATGAATCACTGGATTTATGAATATGCAATGGTGAAATAAATGTCAACTTCAGTTTTAGAAAAACAAAATGCACTTTGGAAAAAGCCATTTGTTAAAATGTTGTAAGAATAATGATATAATTGAAATACTGCATATTTTCCCTTTTGATTTCTATTATTTTAAATCTCTCATTATCTCTTGTCCAGATTATGGTCATCATTGACTTTCAAGTGTTGGTGACTTTTGCCTGTTTTCTGCTTTCCAGCTAGAACTATCCAGTAATGTTGTTTCCCCAGCTTTTAAGACTTCAGTAGTTCTTATCAACTAAGAAGAAAGTGGAAGGGTATCAGGATGGTTGACAAGGCAGTTCCTTATCTGCTCCCTGAGTCTTCCAAAAGTATTTGGACATGCAATTCTCCCACAAGAACAAACTTCTCCAAAAGCATTGAACTTGGCAGCCTTCCCTGAACATATCATTATCACTTCCTCCAAGTCCTGTGTAATGCGCCTTTATCAGCCAGAGTAAATTTTACTTTTTCTTTTAAGTCATAGCTGAAGTAGTTATCTGAGAAGACTTTTCCAACATTTTTATTTTTATTTCTGTGAACCTTCTCTTTTCTTCAATTACAATTTACTCATACCCCCATGATAGAATATGCCATTTTATATGTGATTATTCTTTCATATGCCCTTATTCTTCCTAATGGTGTAAGCTCTTTGAGAAGGGAAACTAAACATTTTCATCCTTGAATTTCTGGTGCCAAGCATAATGTCTGGCATTCAAGAGGTGCCAATAAGTCTGTTGAATTCAAGACTGTAAGAAGTACCACTAAGCTCATGATTCAGCTTGGATTGTACATAGAAAAGTCACTGTTGTGTGGACCCCTTCCATCCTCCATCTGCCATAATCTCAGTCAAAAGCCACTGTCCTGATATCTATAAGGTCTACTGAAGCGGCTGGGTGCAGTGGCTCATGCCTGTAATCCCAGCATTTTGGGAAGCTGAGGCGGGCGGATCACCTGAGGTTGGGAGTTTGAGTCCAGCTTGACCAACATGGAAAAACCCTGTCTCTACTAAAAATACAAAATGAACCAGGTGTGGTGGTGCATGCCTGTAATCCCAGCTACTTGGGAGGCTGAGGCAGAAGAATCACTTGAACCCAGGAGGCAGAGGGTGCAGTAAGTCGAGATCACACCATTGCACTCCAGCCTGGGCAACAAGAGCAAAACTCCATCTCAAGAAAAAAAAAAGTCTACTGAATAATTTGCATAGAAAAATGCTCCTAGAACCTTATTAGTCAATAGCAAATCATGGTTGGCTAAATTTCAAACAAGAAGAGCACCAATCTAGTAATGGATAACATGGATGAATTGATTCAAAGAAAGATTAATTTTATATTTCTGTGAAGAAGCTTGTATGTTTCTTCACGCCAGAGTAAATCTTCTCATATATTTGATAACAACATAAAGCAATGGACAAATTCACTTAGATCAATTTTCTCCTGATTTTAAATAAAAAGGTAACATAAGTCCTTTCAATATATTCAACTGTAACATAATCCAATAGCTCTGATAAAATTCAATTTTATAATGGTTTAATTGAAAGTAAATTAAACAAGTGTATGTTGAAGTTTTATCCCACTAAATAATATTTTAAATTACTCTGAAAACAAATATTTCAATTCTGATATGATGAGTTTAAACATGATAATATTTGATTTTCAGAACAATCCATAAGAATTTCACATACATTTGGGAGCTATCTTCTATTGATTTTGCACAAAATTAAATCAAATTTCATTTTATGCCCATGTAGTCATGGTAAAGGAAGAAGAACTTGCAAAGCAGATTTGAGCTTTTGTTAAGTATTTTATCAAATGCCTTCTATGGTAGTAGCAAGAATACATTTTCTTTCCCATCTTACTCTTGATAACCAAGATTGGACTAATGAAGCAGAGCACATGCATTTAATCGTTTTACAAGTTAGTTGGGCATTTACAGAGGAAGGTGGTTCTATAATTACCCTTCTACCATCCTTTGAGTATTGTCATAGGTATGTATTATAGGACAATATATTTTTAAAGAATTGATATTTTATAGGCTATTCCTCAAAGAATTTGAAGAACATTATAAAGTGAAACACATATAAATCAGAACAATTAAAATTTAAAAGCAAATAAAAAACCAATTAGGAAGAAGATAAAGGCAAATGAAATAGTTTCCTGGTGATTTAGTTTATGCCAAGCACTGCCTCTTGCCCTGCGGTTCATTCAGCAGCACAGGCAGAAAGGAAATAGATGTCAGCTCACAGGATTCTAATTCTTTTGTTTCTTCTCATAGAACATTTCTTGGCTCAGCTAAAAAGTCACTGACACTGAATGCACTGGTGAATTTGGAGAGGTGTTCTCTATTATATGGGCAGTGCCCACTACATAAATTCTAGTTTGAAAGCAGAGAGACATTTCCAAAACAGACTCTCTACAATCTGAAATGACTACATTGAAGCCTAAATACCATGAAGATATATAAACTATAATGGAGTTTGTCTCTTCTAGTCTAAGTATACATCTTTCTGATGATCTAAATGCAAACATATAGGATTTTTGCTGTAGGCCACACCAGTAGTTGAAAGCAAAACACTGGTTCCTAAATATGATCTGGGTAAAAGCTCCTACTCCCAGTGAGTTTGGCTGGTGGAGGTACCTTTCCAACCTCTGCAATCTGTCAGCTGCTCAGAAAGAGCTGACGTCAGTGTCATATGCTTAAGAGGTATTAGTCTACGGGTCCTTGACTGGGTACATTATGACTACATATAACTTGAGCTGAGAATCATCAATGGGGTAGCAGCCTCTCATGAATTGAAAGACCCTCTTCATCTGAGTGTTGTTCTCAGAAGCTGAAGGATCTCCATTATCACCCTTAAACATTTCTTAAAGTTTAATTTGCACTGGCTTAGACTCAAATTCTGCCTCTAGGACTTTTGGTAAATTAATTAATCTCTGAGTCTCTGTTTCTGCACTTGCAAAATATGGATGGTGTCTGCCTAATGAATGGTTTGTCTTGAGAATTAGTTGTGTTACATGCCACAAAACACCAGGTGACACCAGGTGTCTGATGTCAGTATTTGTTGGTTCCATTCCTCCTTCCTTTATCCTAGGGTTTGAGTTTCATGCTGTTAGGTATCTTGAGACATGAGCTGTTTTATACTAATCTACTGTCAACCCCTGAAGACTCACCTGGCTGCAATTTTTAAGTCTTATCACTTTAGAATCTCTGCCACTTTCAGTGTCACTTTTGAACTTCTATTTTCATTTTACTTCATTTTACATAGGAAGATTTTGAATTATCAATGTTCTAATAAACGAAGTGATGGCTTACTTTCACCAGCTTCCTTTCTACTGGAGAAATGTTATGGATGTATATATTACCTGCTATAAAATCATGGCAGATGACAGTGGATGGTAACTCCTTCATGCACCCAACATGCCCGTCACTCTCATCCACCTTTTCTGCCTGCTAATCACATTATGAATTTCAGAGTTGTATATTGCCCAGAGACAAGAGGATGACTTGTAGGATACATTATGTAACATAGGCCTCTTGACGAATGAATGTTAAGATTTTCTGATTATTTTCTAAATTATAGTTAATATCTGTTACTTTAGTTACTAAACAGACAGGAAGCAAAAATAAAATAAGATAATTTGAAGAATTATGGGCTTGTCTTACACTCTGCCCAAAACAGGGTCATGTGCATCTCAATGGAGCTGACTTGAAGGGAATCTTTTCTCAATTTCTTCAAATTTGTTAAAGAGTTTATTTTAAATCAATGCATTTTATAAAATCAATTACGTAGAGCTTCATTTTAGTCTAAAAGATAAACTTCACCTATTGACTAGTTATTAACCTTCATTAAAGCTTTTTGTTGGTGTTCTGCGTGGGAGATGTGCAAGGAGAGAAGAAAATACACACACACAATACCTTTCAGGGTAAACAAGTTTTATCCCACAAAAATGCAATGCACATATAATAAGCAAATAATATAATAAGCAAATTGATATAATAAGCAAATTGCAAAGGGAAGGGGAGAAGGGAAAAGATGTGTATATCTATATATATATATCTATATATATATCTTTACACTCATCAGACTATGAAGCATTCATCACCAGACTGGGAAGAAACAGCCTGGGCTCCAGAGTCGGACACTCATCCATGCACAGATGAGAAGAGGTTTCATAAAGCTTCAGAGTGGTCTGGGACCCTAGCTCTTTTTGTAATGAGTTGTTTGGCATGAGGCCCAGTCACGAGGGCCCTTCGCAACTGGGCTCAAGGAACACAAACAGATCAACTTGTTTTTGTGATTGTCTGTTGTTTTTAAATAACTAACATACAGGAATGGATTGAAATAGAGATTTCTCCAAAACAGTGCTGGATAAATACTTCAAGGGCCTCATGCAACCTGTTCTAGGACTTGGTGACCATTGTTTGTGTCCATGTTCATTTGAGTTCAAATTTAATATTTAACTTTTCCTTCACAGTTGGGAGAACCACCATGATAAATGCTGCTTTAATATCCTGAGGCAGTTAAAAGTTCTCCATAATATGGGCCATATTTAATATATTCCTATCAATTTTAATGTATCAGGAATTTGTGTTGCTGATGTTTAACTCTACATAGAGAAATGAATTAACCAATCAGTGGAACTTCTGAAGTTCTTCCTGGTGCATGGTGGTTAGCCACAGCATTAATATAACATATAGTAATTATAGATGCATCATGAAACTAATAAAGCTAAAAGTGTAGTTTTTAGAATAACTTATAAGAGAAAATCTTTGTATTATTTTGGTAGGTAAAGATATTTTACGGAGGGCATAAAAAGCACTGATTATAAAAGAAAAATAGTTGATAATTTAACCTCTTCAATATTAAAAACTCTTGCTCATTAAAACGAATCACTAAGTAAATAAAAAGGAAAACCATGGACTGAGAAAGATCAGTCCAGTGGTAAAGAAATTAAATTTTATAAATAACTCCTTCAAATCAATAATTGAAATAAAATAATTCACTAAAACTGGCCAAAATACTTAAATAGATGCTTAATATTAGAAGATATATGAAATGCCAAGAAATACATGAAAAGTTGATCAGCATCATTTGTTATTAAGAAAATACAAATTAAGTTCATAGTGAGATACTACTTAAACATACACTTGAATGGATAAAATTAAAAAGAATGACAACCCCAAATCTGGATCTCTTATACATTGCTGGAGGGAGTGTAAAACTCTCATTTTGGAAAATATTAGACGTTGTCATATAAAAGTAAACATTCATCTTCCCTGTGTCCTAGGCATTCACTCTCAAGGGTTCTTTGGAGACTCTGCAGGGAATGCAGAGAGGTTGAGGGTAAGAGTGTTAGAGAAGGAAGAGTAATAGCTGCTTGCCATAGAAGGCATTAGCATCCAGCAACATCAGCAATAGCACAACAACTTTCAAACCTATCTAACTCACTTTGAAAATATACAACTGATGTATGCGTTTTTATTTTTTCCACTTACAACCAGGACATTCTTTCTGAATACACCCAATGCTGTAATTCAATTCTTCACATGGCTATCATTGTTTTTAACCAACTTTCAGCTCAATTATCTCTTCTGGGAAGCCTTTCTTGATTCCCTAGTCTAAGGTTTAGAACCCTCCATTGTGTCTCAGCAGCCAGTCCAGCCAGGCACTCTCTGCTTCATTCCCAGGCAGAACTCCAGGCATTCAAAACATTGACTTGCTTGGACCAACAGCCTGAGCCACCCCACCCTTCCTGTGTGGAGTTCCTGGTGCAGGGGAGCACTCTCCACTTCACACTCAAACATATCTGCAGGCATTTGGGTCACCCACTCATCTGGATCAGCAGACTGAGCTGACCCACCCTTCTTGTGCATAGATCATGGTGCAGCAGGGCCCTTTATGCTTCACACTCAGGTAGATCTCCAGGAATTCAGTGCACCTGCTCACCCAAATCTGCAGCCTGAACCACTCCACCCTTTTTGTGTAGGGATCTTGATGCAAGAGGACCTCCTTGTTTCACACCAAGGAATATCACGAGGCATTTGGGGTACCCATTCACCTGGATTAACACGAGCCACCTCACCATTCCTGTGCAGAGATAGTGGTGCAGTAGGTCCCTCTATACTCCATACTCAGAAAGATCTCCAGGCACTGGAGCACCCATGCTCCTAGATTAGGAGTTCCTCTGGGCAGGTGGTGGCCACTCATTGTATGCTCTCTTGGTACTGGTACTTGTGCCTGCCATCCTGGAAATAAAGAAAAAGAAAAAACTCCCACCTGCCTGAAAATATTTACAAAAATTAGAAGTGCCAGTGTCTCAGATGAGAAGGAAACAGTGCAAGAATTCTGACACCATGAAAAATCTCAATGTATTGACACCACCAAAGGATCACACTAGCTCTCTAGCAATGGTCCCTAACAAAAATAAAAACTCAGAAATGGTAGATAAAGAATTCAAAGCATGGATCAAAAGGAGGCTCAGTAAGAACCAAACAATGTTGAAAATTCACATAAGACACTTCTAAAGAAATCCAGGAAATGAAGGAAGAGAGATAAACATGTTAAAAAGAATTCTATCAGAGCTTCTGGAATCGAAAATATTGCTTAAGGAATTTTGCAATATAATTGAAAGCTTTATCAATAGACTGGACCAAGCAGAAGAAAGAATTTTAGAGCTTAAAGACTGGTCTTTGACCTAACCCAGTCAGAGAAAAATAAAGAAAAAAGAATTTACAATTTTGTAAATTATTTAGTCAATTATTTACAAATGTGAATAAAGTCTTCAAAAATATGGGATTATATAAAGTGGCTAAACCTATGAATTACTGGCATTCTTGACACAGAGACAAGCAACCTGGAAAACATTTTTGAGGGAATAATTTAAGAAAATTTCCCTAACCTCACTAGAGAGGCAGACATTCAGATACAAGAAACCCAGGGAACACCTGTGAGATACTATGCAAAATGAACATCACCAAGAATATAGTCATTGGACTGTCCAAGTCATTGCTAAAGAGGAATTCTTAAAGGCAACTAGAAAAACTGACCAGATCACATAAAAATGGAATCCCATCAGGCTAACAGTGGGTTTCTTAGCACAAACCTAACAATCCAGTAGAGATTGGGGGCCTATTTTCAGCATTCTTAAAGAAAAGAAATTCCAACCAAGAATTTCATATCCTGCCAAACTAAGCTTCATAAGTGAAGACAAAATAACATTTTTTCCAGACAAGCAATCTCTAAGAAAATGTTTAGCCACCAGACCAGCCTTACAAGAGATCCTGAAGGGAGTTCTAAACACAGAAGTGAAAGGACAATATCTGCTACCACAATAACTCACTTAAGAACGGAGCCCACAAACCTTATAAATCAACTGCACAATAGAATCCTAAAAGCAACCAGCTAACAACTTTATGATAGGATTGAAGCTTCACATATCAATATTAACCTTGAGTATGAATGATCTAAATGCACCACTTAAAGGCAAATAGTGGGAGGCAAATAAAAAACCAAGACTCATTGTTCTGCTGTCCTCAAGAGACCCATTTCACACATCATGACACAAATAGGCTCAAAGTACAGCAGTGGAGAAAGACCCATCATGCCACAGAACACCAAAAAGAGCAAGGGTTTTTATACTTGTTTCTGACAAAACAGATTTTAAACCATCAACAGTAAAAGACAAAGAAGGGCATTACATAGTGATAAAGGATTCAATTCAACAAGAGGACTTAACTACATAAATATATGTGCACCCAACATTGGAGTACCCAGATTCATAAAACAAGTATTTCTTGACATACAAATAGATTTAGACAGCTCACAATAATAGTGGAGAAGTTTAACATCCCACTCACAGTGTTAGACAGATCATTGAGGCAGAAAATTAACAAAGAAATTCTGGACTTAAATTCAACACTTGACCAATTGTACCTAACAGAAATCTACAGAATACTCCACCCACAGCCATAGAATATACAGTTTTCTCATCTGCACAAAGAACACACTCCAACATTTATCACATGCTTGGCCTTGAGGCAATTCTCAATTAGCTTTAAAAAATCAAAATCAAACCAACCATACTCTCAGAGTACAGTGGAATAAAAATAGAAATCAAGGACAGGTGCGGTGGCTCATGCCTGTAATTCCAGCACTTTGGGAGGCCCAGGCGGGTGGATCACGAGGTCAGGATTCAAGACCTGATGGTGGTCTTGATGGTGAAACCCCGTTTCAAACTAAAAATACAAAAATTAGCCAGGCTTGATGACGGGCACATGTAATCCCAACTACTCAGGAGGCTGAGGCAGGGAATTGCTTGAGCCTGGGAGGCAGAGGTTGAAGTGAGCCAAGGTTGCACCACTGCACTCTAGCCTGGGCAACAGAGTGAGACTCTGTCTCAAAAAACAAAAATCAATACCAGCAGAAATAGAAATGAAACGAATTCAGCAGCACATCAAAAAGATCTCTCAAAATTCAATCCTTAATAAACTTGCCAATGAGAAAAACTCCTGACCAGATGGATTTATGGTAGAATTCTAACAGATGTACGGAGAAAAACTGGTACCAATCCTATTGAATCTATTCAAAAAAATTCAGGAAGAAGGACTTCTCTTTAACTCATTATTTGAAGCCAACATCACACTGATATCAAAATCTGGCAAGACATAAGTGAAAAAGAAAAATTACAGGACAATATCCCTGATAAACCTAGATGCAAACATCATCAGCAAAATACTAGAAAACTGAATCCAGCAGCACATCAAAAGGTAGTTTACCATAGTCAAGTAGGCTTCATTCTTGGGATGTGAGGTTGATTCAACATATGGAAATCAATAAATGTGATTCACCACATAAACAAAATTAAAAACAAAATCCACATGAGCATCTCAATAGACATGGAACAAGCTTTCAATAAAATCCAACATCTCTTTGTAATAAAAACCCTCAAGAAACTAGCCATTGAATACTGCAGAACTTGAGAATGGAACAAGACAAGGATGCCCACTCCCACCACTCCTGTTCAACATAGTATTGGGAATTCTAGCCAGAACAATCAGGGAACAGAAAGAAATGCAAGGCATCCAAACAGGAGAAGAAGAAGGCACACTATCTCTCTTCACTGGCAATATAAATCTATACCTAGAAAACCCTAAAGACTCCACCAAAAGCCTTCTGGAACTGATAAATGACTTCAGTAAAGTTTCAGAATAGAAAACCAATGTACAAAGATCAGTATCATTTCCATACACCAATAACATCCAAGCTGAGAACCAAATCAAGAATGCAATCGCATTTACAATAGCCACAACAAATAAAATACCTAGGAATACATCTAACCAAGGATATGAAAGATCTCTATAAGGATAACTACCAAAATCTTCTGAAAGAAATCATAGATGACACAAACATATGGAAAAACAGTACATGCTCACGGACAGGAAAAACAATATTGTTAAAATGGTCATATTACCCAAAGCAATATGTAGATTCAACACTATTTCTATCAAACTACCATTATTTTTCACAGAATTAGGAAAAGCTATTTTTAAATTCATGTGGAACAAAAAAGAGGCTGTATAGCCAAAGCAATCCAAAGCAAAAAGAGCAAAGTTTGAGGCATCACATTACTTGACTTTGAACTATACTATAAGGCTACAGTAACCCAAAGAACATGGCACTGGCACAAAGTCAGACGTGTAGACTGATGAAACAGAATAAAGAACCCAGAAATAAAGTCATACACTTACAACCATCTTTCACAAAGTTGACCAAAATAAACAATGGGGAAAGGATTCCCTGTTCAATAAATGCTGCTGGGATAACTGATTAACCATATGCAAAAGTATGAAACTAGACCCCTATCTTTCACCATATAGAAAAATTAACTCAAGTTAAATTAAAGAATTAAATGTAAGACTGCCAACTCTAAGACTTCTTGAAGAAACATGGGAAGCACCATTCTGGACATCGGACTTGGGAAGGAATTTATGGTTAAGACCCCAAAAGAAAATGCAACAAAATAAAAATTGACAAGTAGCACCTATCAAACTAAAATGCTTCTGCATGGGAAAAGAAACTATCAACAGATTAAACAGTCAACCTACAGAATGGGAGAAAATATTAACAAACTATACATCTGACAAAGGTCTAATACCAGAATCTAAGGGGAAGTTAAATCAAAAAGCAAAAACCAAATAACCACATTATAAAGTGGGCAAAAGGCATGAACAAACACTTCTCAAAAGAAGACATAGAACTGACCAATGAACATATGAAAAAATGTTCCACATCACTAATCAACAGAGAAATGTAACTCAACACTGCAATGAGATACCATCTCACACTAGCCAGAATGGCTACTATGAAAAAGTCAAAAAACAATAGATGCTGGCGAGGTTGTGGAGAAAAAAAAAAACACTTATGCACTGTCAGTGGGAATGTAAATTAGTTCAGCCACTGTGGAAAGCAGCTTGCAGATATTTCAAATAACTTAAAACTGAGCTTCAATTCAGCCCAGCCATCCTATTACTAGTTATATATCCAAAGGGAAAATTAATTGTTCTTCCAAAAAGCCTCATGCATTTGTATGTTCATAGCAGCATCATTCACAATAGCAAAGACATAGAATCAACCTTGGTGCCCATTAGCGGTAGAATGGATAAAGAAAATGTGGTGCATATACATCATGGAATACTTTGCAGCCATAAAAATGAAGGAGATAATGTCCTTTGCAGCAACATAAATAGAGCTGGAGGCCATTACTTTAGCAAATTAACGCAGGAACAGAAAACCAAATACTACATGTTCTTACCTATAAGTGGGAGCTAAACAATGTGTACCCATGGATACAGAAGTGGGAACAATAGAAACTGGGGCTACTAGAGGGGGAAAGGGGCAAGGAGGTAAACGCTGAAAAACAAACTATCTGATACCATGCTCAGTACCTAGGTGGCAGAATTAATTGTACCCTAAACCTCATATCATGCAATATACTCATGTAACAAACCTGTTCATGTACTCCTTGAATCTAAAATAAAAGTTGAAATTAAAAAACAAAATTTAAAAAGTGCACCTACTGCACAGCCTTGTTGTGAGAATAAAATAAGATGATATGCGTAAGGCCTCCAGTGCCTGGTTAGTACAAAGTTATAAGAAAACCTGCTTCTAGGGAAGGCTTCTTCAATCAGAACACTTAATTAGCTATCTAACATTTAAGAAAAGAAATATAAAAAATATAAAAATTTTAAAACAAAGATTTGGCAATTTTGTTGCAGTTTGGAAGGTGATGCTATTTTTATCCTAATAAGGATTAAAAGGCAGGTTATGAATAAATAAAATGTAGCTTGAAATAATTAGTTTAGCTGAATGGCTTCAATATTGACCTAAAATCCAAGGCATGACCATGAAGTAATATGACAGGAGTAAAAAATATACATTGGGTGCTTAACTTGACTTTGAGGTCTACAACCTTCCAAGCAATGAATATTACTTTGGAAAACAATATTAATACTCAATTTAAATTTATTATCTCTGTTAAATACTTTGGAACTTTTCCGTAGGAACCACCAGTCCTAAGGTCCGGAAGGTCTCCAGGTGTAGTCTTTATACCTTGAAGGCAAACTTTTATTGTTTGAGAAAAAAATAATACCCTAATTTATTAGATTTAGTATCAAATCTAGTAAATTAGGTGACTTAAATGTAAAATACATTTTTAAGTGAGATTTCTAAAAATTGATTCTATAATTTGAATTGAGGTATATGAGAGAGACACAGATGTATTCAACCTGGAGCCAGTTAGGCTGCTTGCAAAGGAAAGCTATGTATACACTGCTTAGGGTTTAGCTACAGTAATGATTGGGTGGGTCAGTGACACTGCTGGTGTTTTATTCAACCATTGGATTGAATGAAGGTCTTTTTCTCATTTAATTTATCAATATTGGTGGGAATCAGGTGAATAACCTGCAGTGGGGAGCAGAGCCTGAAGCAGTGACTTCAAACTGAGGCCAGTCTGGAGCCTGAAAAGGGAGGGAAATGGAGCTCCCCTTGGTGCTTCCTGGGCAGCCTGTTCTCCCCTGCAGGTGTCCTTCAGCTGCTCAGACAGCTCCAGAACCACTGCAGATTCTGAGAAGTTACAGAGAGCCCAGGAAAGCAGGAGACCCACAGGCAGATGTGGTTGGAGGGTTCTGTCCTTTCTGAGGTTGTACCTCTGGTACCTGGGGTAGTTTTTGGACAGTGTTTTCATTTTGGCATGCATACCATCACTGGAGTTGATGCAGGACAGTTGATCCCCAATGTGGGGCTTTGCCTACTAGGGTTCCTGGCTTTGTCCAGGAAAGAATTCAAGGGCAAGGCAGATGTAGAAGAAAACAGCTTTATTGAAGTGGCACTTTTGCAGCTCCAGCAGTGTCACAGCTCTGTGACTGCTCCTGCAGAGCAGGGCTACCCCATAGGCAGGAGAGTAGCAGTTTAGGGAAGTTTTGCGCAGTCACATTTATACCCACTTTTAATAACATGCAGATTAGGAGGTGGTTTCTGTAGAAATTTCTAGGAAAAGAGTGAGAACTCTTGAGGCATTAGGTCATTGCCGTAGAAAGGGGTAGTAACTTGTGAGTGTTGTCATGGCAATGGTAAACTGACAGGGCACACTGGTGGTTGTGTCTGTTGGAAAGCTGTTTCAGCTAGTCCTCAATCTGGTTGGATGTCTGGGCCCCACCACCTACCTCAGAGTCAGACTGTAATTTATATATGAAGAAGATTTGTGAAGGTCAGACTTAGAGCAAAACCTGTTTGGAGTGTCTCCTGGGGAAAAAGTTTATGAATTTGGCAGTTTATTTCGGTCAGAAACTTAAGCTGATTCCACATGAGAGTGTCCTGTTATTAAAAATGAAGGTCTTGAAGACAGAAGTTCTTCTACACCAAAAGAGTGGATGGCATGTTGAGTTTTAAGAGTTAAACTTGTGAAATTTGTCAGAATCAAAATGAAGTCACTAATGTTAAGAAAACCTTGACAAATAGAGCCAGGGAAGGCCATGAAGAGAGGGATTGCATGCTGTATGCCTGATAACAAAAACCATCACAAAAGACTGCAAAACCTATCACCTTGCACAAAGGCCATCACAACCTTACACAAGAGGATATTTCGGCAAGGATATCATCTGCCCAGTAACTGCCTGGCCAGCCTCAGACTGATGTCACTCTTATTATTAATCTCTGTAGCCTCAGATAATTATTTCAAAACAATTGCCTGTTCCTCTTTATTTTTTTCTTTAAAACACTTTGTCTTCTCTTGCCTCCCTGAAAATACACATAGTTTTTTATGACATGTGTATTCCCATTGCAATGCTTTATGACCAAATGAACATCATTTCTTTTAGAAAAAACAAACAAAACAAACCCAAAGTGGTTTTGGCCATTTTACAATCCCACTAGCTGTGTATGAGACTGTGTGTCAGTGTACAACAGATTAATTCACATGATTCCCAATGCACAGTGTGTTGGTCGTTTTATTTTTAGCTATTTTAATAGATGTTTAACAGTATCTCAGCGTGATTTTAATTTGTATTTATGCTAGATTAATAATGTCAGGCATCTCTTTATGTGATTATTTATCATTTGTATGTTTTTCTTGGTTAAATATCCATCCAAATCTTTTCCCTTTTTAATTTTTTCTTGTTTTTTAGTGAGATTTAAAAGTTCTTTATATATTATAGTTGTAAGCATTTTATAAGATTTATCTTTCTAGACATTTCTGCCAGTCCGTGACTTATATTTTCATTCTATTGACAAGTTCTTTTGATAAGGTGCAATTTATCAGTTATTTTATGAGTCATGTTTCTGGTGTTTAATCTAAGAAATCTTTGTTCAAACAAGGGTCACAGAAATGTTCTATATTTTTTCTTACAAGCCTTATTGTTTTAGGCTTTACACTTAAGTCTATGACACATTTCTAGTTAATTTTTATGTATGTGGTACATACATCCAAGTTAGTATTTTGCAAATGGATATCCAATTGTTATAGCACCATATGTACAAAATAGTATCCATTTCCACTGAATTGACTTTGTATATCTAAAAAGATCAGATGTCCATATTTGACATATAAGACTATGTCTGGACTTTTATCCAGGTCCATCAATATGCTTGTCTATCTTGAGCTCTATTCTGCACTGTCTTAATTATTTTAGCATTTTCATAAATCTTGAAACCCACTTTATATCTTCTTTTTCAGAGTTGTTTTGGCTATTCTATGTTCTCTGCATTTCCATGTATATTTTAGATCCATCTTGTCAAATTCTATAACACTAAAAGCAAACAAAAACATAAACAAACAAAATGCCACTGGAATATTTTTAATTAAACATTTTACTTTGAGATGATAGTTTCACATGAAGTTGTAAGGGATAAAATAAAACTACTGGGTCATGACATATCCTGTTCTGTATTTTGTTAGATTTTATTTACTAAAATTATGTTTGAAGATTTTTTTTGTATTTGTAAGAGATATTATTCTGTCTTATTTTGTCTTATTTTGTTATCAATGTTATACTGGTATTATATAATTAGTTGGAAATGATTTCATATTTTTCAATTTTATGGAAGAGTTTCTGTAGAATTAGTATTTTTTTCCCTTATTTTGTTTTCCTGCAACTTTTAATTTCCAGGGTACACGTGCAGGAAGTGCAGGTTTGTAACATAGGTAAACATGTGCTATGGTGGTTTGCAGCACAGATCAATTCATCACCTTGGTATTAAGCCCAGCATCCATTAGCTTTCCTTCCTGATAATCTTCTTCCCCCCAAACTGCCTGACAGGGCCCAATTTGTGTTGTTCCCCCCACCATGTGTCCATGTGTTCTCATTGTTCAGCTCCCACTTATAAGTGAGAACATATGGTGTTTGGTTTTCTGTTCCTGTCTTAGTTTGCTGAGGATAATGGATTCCAGTTCCATCCATGTCCCTGCAAACGGCATGATCTCATTCCTTTTTATGGTTGCATAGTGTCCCTTTTTACGGTTGCATACTATTTATGGTATAGAAAGATCTCAAATTAACAACCTAACATCATCACTAAAAGAACTAGAGAACCAAGAGCAAAGAAAACCAAAAGCTAGCAGAAAACAATAACCAAGATCAGAGCAGAACTGAAGGAGATGGAGACATGAAAAACCCTTCAAAAAATCAACAAATCCAGGAGCTGATTTTTGGAAAAAGTGATAAAACAGACTGCTAGCTAGTCTAGTAAAGAAGAAAAGAGAGAAGAGTAAAATAGACACAATCAGAAATGATAAGGGTGATATCACCACTGACCCCAAAGAAATACAAACAACCATCAGAAAATACTATAAACACCTCTGTGAACATAAACTGGAAAATCTAAAAGAATTGGTTAAATTTCTGGACACATATACCCTCCCAAGACTGAATCAGGAGAAATTGAATCCCTGAATAAACCAACGAACAGTTCTGTAATTGAGGCAGTCATAGTCTACCAACCAAAAAAAGCCCAGAACCGGACCAATTTACAGCTGAATTCCTAGAGGTACAAAGGAGAGCTGGTACCATTTCTACTGAAACTATTCCAAACAATTGAAAAAGAGCAACTCTTACCTAACTCATTTTATGAAGCCATTATCATCCTGATACCAAAACCTGGCAGAGATACAAAGAAAAAGAAAACTTCAGGCCAATATCCCTGACCAACATTGATGCAAAAATCTTCAATAAAATACTGGCAAACCAAATCAAGCAGCACACCAAAAAGCTTATCCACCATGATCAAGTCAGCTTCATCCCTGGGATGCAAGGCTGGTTCAACATAACCAAATCAATAAATGTGATTCATCACATAAACAGTACTAAAGACAAAAACCACATGATTATCACAACAAATGCAGAAAAGACTTTAAATAAAATTCAACATCACTTCATGTTAAAAATTCAATAAACTAAGTATTGAAAGAACATATCTCAAAATAATAAGAGCCATATATGACAAACCAACAGCCAATATCATATTGAATTGGCAAAAGTAGGAACATCCCCCTTGAAAATTGGCACAAGACAAGGATGCCCTTTCTCACCACTTCTATTCAACGTAGTATTGGAAGTTCTGGCCAGGGCAATCAGAGAAAAGAAATAAATAAAGGATATTCAAATAGAGAGAGAGGAAGTCAAGTTATCTTTGTTTGCAGATGACATGATCCTATATCTAGATAATCCCATCTTCTTAGCCCAAAAGCTTCTTAAGCTGGTAAGCAACTTCAGCAAACTCTCAGGATACAAAATAAATGTGCAAAAATTGCTAGGTCTGCTATACATGAACAACAGAGAAGCAGAGAGCCAAATAATGAATATACTCCCATTTACAATTGCTACAAAAAGAATAAAATACCTAGGACAGCTAACAAGAGAAATGAAAGACCTCTTCAAGGAGAACTACAAACCACTGCTTAAGGAAATGAGAGAGGACACAAACAAATGGAAAAACATTTCATGCTCATGGATAGAAAGAATCAACATTGTGAAAATGCCCATATGGCCCAAAGTAATTTATAGACTCAATGCTATTCCCATTAAACTACCATTGACATTCTTTACATAATTAGAATGAACTATTTTAAGATTCATATGGAACCAAAAACAGAGCTTGAATGACCAAGACAATCCTAAGTAAAAAGAACAAAGCTGGAGGCATCACGCTACTTAACTTTTTTCTTAAATTTTTGTGTAATTCACCAGTAAACTCATATAGACCTATAATTTTCATTGTGAGAAGGGTTTTACCTACAAATGAAATTTCAGTAGATATATACCTATTGGGCTATCTATTATTCTTGAGAAGGCATGAGTCTTTCAGGGAATTGTCGGTTTTATAAAAGTTATTCAACTCAATGGCATAAAGTTCTTCATTGTATTTCCATATTACTGGTTTAAAAATTGTGGAATCTGTAGTGATATTACCTCTTTCTTTCTGGATCTTAGTAATTTGTGGTTTTTTGTTTGGTTTTGTTTTTGTTGTTGCTTGCTTGTTTTATTCCTGAACAAATTGCCTACTGGTTTATGAATTTTACAGATGCTCTCAAAGAACCAGCTTTTCCTTTCATTGAATTTTCTCTTTTCTATTTCATTGATTTCCTCTCTGATATTTATTATTTTGATTCTTCTATTTTGTATTTAATTTGTTTTTGTTTTTTCATTAACTGTTTTAAATTAGAAGTGGGGGCTATTGATTTGAGTCCTGTATTTTTCTTTTATGTAAAAAGAATAAAAATGCATTGCAGAGGGTAATTTTAAGTACTCAAACACTAACTGCTTTGTTTTTATTCCTTTAGTTCAAAATAGTTTTTTATTTCCACTTGATTTATTTTTTGACTCGTGTTTTTTAGAAGTTTTATTTATCTACAAATAATTTGGTGACTTTGTCTTTTATTGGGGGTTTCCAATTTATTCCACTTGGAGACTTTCAAAATAATTTATATTTGTGTTAGGCACAGAATATCGTCTATTTTGGTAGATGGTCTATGCAAACTAGAAAACAGTGTGCATTCTTCTAACGTTGGGTATAGTAGGCTATAAATGTCAACTAGGTAATATTAATTGACCATGCTGTTCACATGTGCTGTATTTGTATGGATTTTGCATTCACTTTCCTCTTATCATTTATTGAGAGAGGGGTATTGAAATTTCTGACTATTATTGGAGATTTGTCTATTTCTCTTTGCATTTGTATCACTTTTAGCTTCATATATTTGACATAGTGTTAAGTGCATAAACTTCTAGGATTTTTATGTCCTCTTGATTAATTTGGCTCATTCATCACTATTACAAGATCTTCTTTACTCCTGGTACTACATTTATTTAAAATCTACTTTGATATCAATCCAGCCACTCTAGTATTCACTTTACCTTTATTTGTCTAATCTCTTCTATGTTTCCCTTTTTCCTTCTTTACCTTATTTTGGATAACTTGAGTATACTCTGTTATTTCATTTTATCTCCTTCTTTGGCTTACTAGCTTTACCACTTTTTTTAAAAGTAGTGTTTTCTGTTTTGTTTTTTTTTTTCATTTGGGGGAGGGTGGGGGGCACAGGGCAGGATCTCATTCTCTTGCCCAGGCTGGAATGCAGTGGCACAGTCATAGCTCACTGTGGCCTCAAACTCATGGAATCAAGTGATTCCCCTGCCTCAGCCCCCTGAGTAGCTGGGACTACAGATGTGTGCCACTGTGCCCAGCTAATTTGTCTTATTTTATTTATCTCTTTATTTTGTTGAGATGGGGTCTTACTTTGTTGTCCAGGCTGGTCTTGAATTACTGGCTTCAAGTAATCCTCCCATCTTGGCATCCCAAAGTGCTGGGGTTATAAGCGTGACCCACTGCACTTGGCCAGTGGTTTCTTTAGAGTTTAGATTGCACATCTTCGAGTTATTACTATCTTCCTTCAAATGATCTTATATTACTTTATTTATAGAATGAGAACCCTAAATTTCTTTTCTACTGGATTTTATGCTATTTTCACCACATATTTTACTTATATATCTATTATGAAACCAATACTATATTATTAATTTTTGTTTGAGTAGTCAACTATCTTTAAATATTTACATAAGAAGAGAGTAATTTTATATAATTACCCCTGTAGTCACCATTTCTGATGTCTTTACTTATTTTTATAAGTATACATTTCCACAATGTCATTTGTATCTACCTGAAAGACAACATTTGATGAATTCTCTCAGCTTTTGCATATATAAATTTATCAATTCTCTCAGCTTTTGCATATATAACAACTTAATTTCCCTTTGTTTTTGAACATTTTTTCTGGGTATAGATTTCTAGGTAAACCGGTTTTGGTTTTTCCCTTTTTACAAACTTCAACAATGTTGGCCGGGCACAGTGGCTCACGCCTGTAATCCCAGCACTTTGGGAGGCCAAGGTGGATGAATCACAAGGTCAGGAGTTTGAGACCAGCCTGACCCACATGGTGAAACCCCCTCTCTACTAAAAATACAAAAAATTAGACAGGTTTGGTGGCATGCACCTGTAATCCCAGCTACTCAGGAGGCTGAAGCAAGAGAATCGCTTGAACCCAGGAGGTAGAGGTTGCAGTAAGCCCAGATCGCGCCACTGCACTCCAGTCTGGGCAACAGAGCAAGACTCTGCCTCAAACAAACAAACAAACAAACAAATGTTGCTGCATTGTCTCCTCATTTGCATTTTTTTCTGAGAAATTTCATCTGTTTTCTCCTTATCTTTGCTCTTCTGTATGTAATGTGTCATTTAATTTCTTTTTTCACTGATCTTGAGCAGTAAGATGGCAATTATGTTCTGATGTAGCTTTATAGTTATTGTACTTGAGTTTTGCTGACATTTTTGGAACTAAGGAGTTACACCATTAAATTTGTAAATTTTTCAGTTATTGTTTCTTCACCTATTTTTTGTCTCTTTCCTTCTCTCCTCTACTTTTGAGAATCTAACTGCATGTATTTTATACTGCTTGAAGTGTCCTCTAAACTCTTATGCCCCTTTTTTTTTTAAAAAAAAATCTGTTTTAATGTGAGTAGCTTTAATTTCTATGTGTTCTTGTTCACAAATCCTTTCTTCTTCAATGTCAAATATTATATTATTTTCTTCACAGTATTTTTTATCTCAGTCATTGTAATATTCATCTTCAGAACTTTGATTTGGGTCTTTTTCATATTGTCCATGTTCCTCCTTAACATTGAAACATATAAGAAATACATATAGTAATTGTTTTAATGTCTTTGTTTACTAATTCTAGCACCTGTGGTTCTGAGCCACTGTTCATTAATTGTTTTTTCTCTTCATTATGATTCCTGTTTTTCTGCCTCTGTAAATATCTGGTAATCTTTCATACCAATGCCAGTCATAGTAAATTTTTCCCTTGGTAGATGATTGCTTTTATATAAACATTATTGTGATTTCTCCTGAGATACAGAGAAGTTACATCTATATATATATATTTTTTTGTTTGTTTGTGTCTTTTATTTTAAGAATCGTTAAGCAGAGCCAGAGAAGCATTTATCTATCTATAATTATTATCTGCTACTGGGATAAGTCTATTCTGTTTACCTTGCCTTCCTGTAACATCTTTGTACCTTTATTTTTATAGTGCATATATTTTACAGAGAGAAAATAGTGGTATCTTACTTTTCATAATTGCTAAAATTCTCTACTTTTTCATTGAAATGTTTATTACATTCACACTTTTAGTGTAATTATTGATATGTCTTGATTTAGTCTTTCGGTATTTGTTTTCTATTTCTCCTATTTAATTTTTGTTCTAATCAAACATACTCCAATATTTATTTTTATCTTCTTTATCATATTTTTAGCATTGTCGTTACATTTAAATTAATTTTCTGGGTTGTTTTAAGGATTAAAATATGTCTTCCTAACTTACAGTCTTCTAACAAGTAACATTGTATCACTTTACATAAAATGTTTTTTTAAAAAGAAAAACTTGACACATGTAGTTATATTTAACTTCCATATTTTGTTTTATTTTTCTTACATGTATTATAAGCCCCATAACATTACTTTTACAATTTAAAAAAATCAATACCAAGTCTTGCTCTGTCACCCAGGCTGGGGTACAATGGCATAATCATAGTTCACTGTAACCTCAAACTCTTGGGCCCCAAAAATCCTCCTGCCTCAGCCTCCCGAGTAGCTGAGACTACATGTACACATCACATCTGGCTAATTTCTAATTTTTTAAAATAAAGATGAGGTCGCAATCTGTTGCCCAGGCTCTCGAATTCCTGGCCTCAAGTGATCCTCCCACCTTGGCCTTCAAAAGTGCTGGGATTACAGGTGTGAATTACCAGGCTGGGACTCATGTATTTTATTCACCAGTTTTTTTTTATTATTATACTTTAAGTTTTAGGGTACATGTGCACAATGTGCAGGTTAGTTACATATGTATACATGTGCCATGCTGGTGTGCTGCACCCATTAACTTGTCATTTAGCATTAGGTATATCCCCTAATGCTATCCCTTCCCCCCCCACCCCCCACCCCACAACAGTCCCAGAGTGTGATGTTCCCCTTCCTGTGTCCATGTGTTCTCATTGTTCAATTCCTATCTATGAGTGAGAACATGCTTATTCACCAGTTGTTTTTAAAAATCATTTTCAGTACTCTTTAATTCTTGTTGATTCTAGTGTTATACATTTCCCTGTATCCTGCACTTCCTTCAACATATTATCTAGTGCAAATATGCTGGCAAGAAATTATTTCCTCTTTCATTGGTCTGAAAATGTCCTCATACATATTTCTCAATTTTTAAGATGGGCTAACTGGCTATACACTTCTAGATTGATGTTTTTTTCCTTAAAAATTTAACTATATTATTCATTTCTGCCTTCTGCCTATCATTGTTTCTTGTAAGAGGTGATCTGTCATTTTCATTGTTTCTCCACATTTTTTAAAAAAACTTTTATTTTAGTTTCAGGGGTACATGTGCAAGTTTGTTATATAGATAAATTACATATTGTGGGGGTTTGGTGTAGAGACTATTTTGTTACTCAGGTAATAAACATGGTACCCAAAAGGTAGGTTTTCTATTCTCACTCTCCTCTCCCCCTCCACCCTCAAGTTGGGCTCAGTATATATTGTTTTCTTCCTTGTGTCAATTTGTACTCAATGTTTAGCTCTCACTTATAAGTGAGAACATGTGGTATTTGGTTTTCTGTTCCTTTGTTAGTAATGGTTTACTGCAAATGTTGCTACAAAGGACATGATTGCCTTCATTTTTTTGGCTGTGTAGTATTCCATGGTGTATATGTACCACATTTTCTTTATCCAGTCTACTGTTGGTGGGCATCTAGGTTGATTCCATGTCTTTGCTATTGTAAATAGTGCTGCAATGAACATATGTGTACATATGTGACTTTACAGAAGAATTATTTATGTTCATTTGGGTATATATCCAACAGTGTAATTGCTGGGTTAAATGGTAATTCTGTTTTAAGTTCTTTGAGAAATCTTCAAACTGTTTTCCACGGTGGTTGAACTAATTTACATTCTTGCCAGCAGTGTATAAGTTTTCCCATTTCTCTTTAACCTCTCCAGCTGTTATTTTCTTAGTTTTTAATGGTAGCCATTCTGGCTGGTGTGAGACAATATTTCATTGTGGTTTTCATTGGCATTTCTCTAATTATTAGTGAATTTTGAGCATTTTTTCATATGCTTGTTGGCTGTGTGTATGTATTTTGAAAAGTCTCTGTTCATATCCTTTGATCACTTTTTAATGGGATTGTTTGTTTTTTGCTTGTTAATTTAAATTCCTTATGGCTTCTGGATATTAGATCTTTTTCAGGTGCATATTTTTCAAATACCGTTGTTACCTCTTTACTCTGCTGATAGTGTTTTTTGCTGTGCAGAACCTCTTTAGTTTAATTAGATCCAATTTGTCAGTTTAGGGTTTTGCTGCCACTGCTTTTGGTGTCTTTGTTATGAAATCTTTGGCCATTCCTATGTCCAGAATGGTATTTCTTAGGTTATCTTCCATGGTTTTTATAGTTTAAGGTTTATCTTTAATTATGTAATTTATCTTGAATTAATTTTTTGGTATATGCTGAAAAGTAGGGGTCTAGGTTCAATCTTCTGCATATTGCCAGCCAGTTATATCAGTATCATTTATTGAATACAGAATCCTTTCCTTCTTGCTTTTTTTTGTCAGCTTTATTGAAGAACAGCTAATTGTAGGTGTGTGGCCTTATTTCTGGGCTCTCTATTTTGTTCCATTGATATATGTGTTTGTTTTTGTACCAGTACCATGCTGTTCTGGTTACTGTAGCCTTTTAGTATAATTTGAAGCTGGGTAATGAGATGTCTTCAGCTTTGTTCATTTTTCTTTGGATTGCTTTGGCTATCCAAGCTATTTTTTTTATTCCATATGCACTTTAGAGAAGTTTTTTTTCTAGATTTTTGAAGAATGTCCTTGGTAGTTTGATAGAAATAGTATTGAATCTATAAATTGCTTAAGGCAGTATGGCCATTTTAATTATGTTGATTTTTCCTATCTATGAGCATGGAATGTTCTTTCATTTGTTTGCGTCATCTTTGATTTATTTGAACAGTATTTTGTAATTTTCATAATAGAAATATTTACCTCCCTAATTAGCTATATTCCCAGGTACTTTATTCTTTTGTGGCTATTGTGAATGGGATTGTGTTCTTGATTTACTTCTCATCTTGGATGTTGTTGGTGTATAGAAATTCTACTGATTTTTGTATATTGATTTTGTATACTGAAACTTTGTTGAAGTTGCTTATCAGATCTAGGAGCTTTTGGACAGGACCTATGGGTTTTTCTAAGAATACAATCATAATGTCTCCAAAAAGTGATAGTTTAACTTCCTCTCTTCCTATCTGGATGCACTTTATTTCTTTCTCTTGC
Organism: Pongo pygmaeus; assembly: GCF_028885625.2. Lineage (NCBI taxonomy): Eukaryota > Metazoa > Chordata > Mammalia > Primates > Hominidae > Pongo > Pongo pygmaeus. The sequence goes on along the minus strand of NC_072379.2, from coordinate 37,654,254 downwards.
CTGATTGTTCTGGCTAGGACTTCCAGTACTACGTTGAATGGGGTGGTGAGAGTGAGCATCTTTGCCTTGTCCCAGTTCTCAAGAATAATGTTTCCAGCTTTTTCCCATTCAGTATGATCTTGGCTGTGGGGTTTGTCACAGATGCCTCTTATTATTTTAAAGTATGTTTCTTCAATGCCTAGTATATTGTGTTTCTCCACATTTAACTTACTTTTCTCCATTTTGGGTGCCTTTTAAAATTTAATTTTATACTTTCTTTTCAGCAGTCAGTGATTGAGTGTGGTTTCTGTTTTATTTCTCACGTTTGGGGTTTGTTAAGTATCTTAGATTTGTAAACTGATGCTTCTGGGAAATTTTCATCCATTGTTTCTTCATTATTTTCTTCTCTACCTTCTCCCTTTTATATCTTAGCACTCAAATTACATATACTACTTGATGTTGTCTAGATGTTTACTGATGCTATGTTTACTTTTTTCAATATATTTTTCCCCCTATGTTCTATACCTAGGTAAATTCTATTGATCTGTCTCTATGTTTATTGATTTTTTATTCTGTAATTTGTAATCTGCAATTATAAGAAAATTATGTTTTAAATGTATTATGGTCTAGTTTTAGAATTCCCACTTTATTTTTGTAATACTTTCTATTTCTCTATTGATAGTCCACATGTGTTTACTGATTCTTGCCATCTTTTCATCTAAATTCTCAAGTACACTGGGGCACTGCCTAGTGGAGCTATGAAAAGAGGGCCACCATCCTCCAGACCCCAGAATGGAAGATCCACTGACAACTTGCACCATGTGCCTGGAAAAGCCACAGACACTCAACCAGCTGTGAAAGCAGCAGGATGGAGAGTTGGATCCTGCAAAGCCACAGTGGCAGAGCTGCCCAAGGCCATGGGAGCCCACCCCTTGCATCAGCGTTACCTGGATGTGAGACATGGAGTCAAAGGAGATTGTTTTGGAGCTTTAAGGTTTAATAACTGCCCCTCTGTGTTTTGAACTTGCCTGAAGCCTGTAGCCCATGTGTTTTGGCCAATTTCTCCCATTTGGAATGGGAACATATCTAGGAAGTAACTCATTTGCTTTTGATTTTATAGGCTCATGGGCAGAAGGGACTTGCCTTGTCTCAAATGAGAGTTTGGACTATGGACTTTTGAGTTAATGCTGAAATGATTTAAGACTTTGGAGTACTGTTGGGAAAGTATGATTGGTTTTGAAATGTGAAAGGACATGAGATTTGGGAATGGCCAGGGTCAGAATGATACGATTAGGCTTTCTGTCTTCACCGAAATCTCATATTGAATTGTAATCCCCAGGTGTTGAGGGAAAGGCCTGGTAGGAACTGATTGGATCATGGGGGTGGTTTTCCCCATGCTGTGCTTGTGATAGTGAGGGAATTCTCACAAGATCTGATGGTTTTATCAATGGTAGTTTTTCCTGTGCTCTCACACTTTCTCTCCTGCCACCATGTAAGATGTACCTGCTTCCCCTTCTGCCATGATTGTAAGTTTCCTGAGGCCTCCCCAGCCATGTGAAACTGCGAGTCAATTAAACCTATTTTTGTTACAAATTACGAGTTTAGAGTATTTATTTATAGCAGTGTGAAATTAATCAGTCTTGGGTATTTCTTTACAACAGTGTGAAAATGAACTAATATACTCATCATCAGATTTATATATTTTTCTGATTATTAAATCAATACATTCTCATTTTTTAAGTTTTCAAAGTGCAGAAGAGCAAGAAAAACACTGATAATCACAGCATTCACAGAATACTATTACTTGTTCTTGATAATTGTACTGTGCTTATGTAAGATGCTAACATCACAGTCTGATGAAAGATTTAAGAGAACTCTACACTATTTTGCAGATTTCCTTTAAGATTAAAGTTAGTTCAAAATTAAAAGTTTAAAAACCACCATAATGTTTTTTATAGACTTGTAAATATTTGAGATTATATTGTATATCTAATTTTGTATCTTGATTTTTTTAAAACAATATACCATTAGCATTTACTCATCACAAAACTGTTAATAAGCATTTTGTTTAATGCTGTCATAACATTCCAATTAAAAAATACATCACCATTTTCTACACTATTACCCTGCTCTTGAACTGTTGAGCTGTTTCTATTTGTGCTATAAACATTATTGTAATAGCAATATTACAATATTATTTGCAAAATTATTGCACAAATTATTGATAATTCTTTGTCTTAATTTTGGATTATGCTCTGATGTTGGAAACCAGGGTCAAATGTTGCAAACATTTTAAAGAATAGGGTCAAGCATGCACACCCAACCTTACTGAATGTCAACCAAGAGCCAGAGAGGAGAAAGGCAGAAAGGTCCAGCTGAGTGACACTTTGACAGTAGAAAATTAGAATAGTTACATATTTGGGTTCCCATATGAGTAACTGTAGGGTCTGAGAAAATAGTTAGGGGTTTGATAGTCACAGACTGGTTTCTAGGGAAGATTGGTTGTAAGTTAATGAATAAAGTAGGTAATATATCCAAGTTGCTGTCAAATGCCTTGGAACCAGGTTCTTGAAGCTCACATTTTGGGGTGAGGTGGGTTATAGGAATAAAAGTAGAATTTTCAGGAAGGAAAATAGTAAAACATAAGTACTGTAGAGCTGCAGAGCTGCATTTGTTAGGGTTCCCCAGAAAAACAGAACCAACAGTACATTTGATGTGTATACACAGAGAGACAGAAAGAAGAGTGAGAGATGTATTATGGAAATTGACTTACATGATTGTGGAGGCCTAGATGGACCACCATCTACCATCTTTAAGCTGGAGAACCTGGAAAGCTGATGATATAATTCAGTTCAAATCCAAAAGCCTAGAACCAGGGGAGTCAATGCCATAATTCCCAGTCTAAGTCACAAGGTCTAAGAACTGGCAGGGGTGGGGGTGGGGGTTGGGCTGTTTGGTTTAAGTCCTGGAATCTGAAGCCCAGAGAAGGAGGAACTCCCATGTGTGAGGGCAGGAGAAGTTGGATGTAACAGCTCAAGAACAGAGAGACTGAATTCACTTTCTCCATCTTTTTGTTCTATTCAGGCCATCGACTGGTTGACGCCCATTGACAAAGGCTGATCTTTAGTCAGTCTGTTGATTCAAATGTTAATCTCTTCTGGAAACACCCACACAAACCCAGAAATAAGAAATAAGTTTTTGCTAGCTCTTCTGGCACACCTTACCCTGGTAAATTTGACTCGTAAAATTATCTATCACAATGGCTAAAGCTAAGGAAAGAGACACTCACTATTCTCGAAGGAGTGTGAGTGACTGGTGTACTACCGACCTTAATTTTAGGCTTTGGCCATCCTGAACTTTTCTCAGAAGGAATGGATCCATTAGAAACAAGGAGTAAATGCTCTCTCTGGGCTTCCATTCATGAACAATGCTCACTTCGCTGGCTCCAGAACATTGTTCTCTTGGAGAATAGAGTAATTTGTGGAAGACAATGACATTATATTTGAGGGTTAGGGATTGGCTGGGGCCATTGTAGGGCTAGAGGAAATTTCATGAATTATATAATCCTAACACTATTAGGTTCAAGACATAGGGCAAGTGTGAGCCTGCACACTTGTGGGTAGGGTTATAACTAGGGTGGAAATCACTTTTAAAATATATAGATTCTCAAACCCCAATATGACCCACTAATTCAGAATCTATCAGGACAAGAACAGAAAATCTCTGCTTTGATGGCATTCCAAAGATATCTAGAACAAAAATCCAAATTTGAAAAGCACTAAGCTAAAATGTGGAGGCAGCACTAAGGGCTATCAACTGAAACCACCAGACTGCTAGGAAAGGATAACAACAATAACAGTAATAACAGCAATGAACATAACCAAAGCTCAATTAAGAGAACAGAGATAAAAGGCTAAGACCCAGGCAGAACCTGGACTGATAAGGGAAAGAACTGTATCTAATCTTGGCCTGGAAGAGTGAAACGTGCTCACAGGGAAAAAAGTGCAGTTGCCTAAAAAACACTGAGTAATCATTAAATGTTTAGTTAGAGACTGGGCTGTTTTGATTGATTCAGTTATGAATCATTGGCCCCTAGGATTCCTTCACTGAAGAGCTAGAATTCATTAATGACTTATACTAAAATGGACTAGATAGGATGAAGGAATAGAACCTAAAGAATCCCAGAATATTTGTCATTGCAGAATGTTCATTTTCCTCCTTCAAACTTTAATCCAGCTCTGGCCACAGAAGGAGCAGCAGAAATGTGAGTAAATGAGCCATGTGCTGGCACTGTTCCATTTGTCATGGGCTATAAGACCGTAATCACCATTCTGCAGCCTCCTCCATTGATTGGTTAACTGTCCACAACCCTGACTCCTACAATTAACCACATCGCTTGTTAAGCTGAACCCACCATTAGATATACTTCCAAGTAGCAGCTTAAATACTAACTCAAGTGATATTCCAATTAGGTAAAATATATCTATTATATTTCATATTCCCTGCTGGAGCCTGGTACAGTGTGAAAACAGTAAATGTTGACTGAATTTGAGCATTCAAGAAAAATGTCATTTGAACGAATGAAAATATGAGCATCAGTGGTACATTTCCTTGATCATTTGGGAGTTAAAGATCAAGATGTTGAAAGAAAAATAAGGGTTAGAGGAATTTACACAGGAGTGGGACCATGTTGGTGTAATTGAACAAAAACATTCTCTTAATTACTCAGATCCACAAACCACATACACACAGTTTGATTTAAATAAGAACAAGAAATTTGACAATTGGATAAACAGGGCCAGGGCATGAGATTTATTATTATTATTATTAATCTTGATGACAGATAGGGAGTCAATATTTAAAAGGTATTTTCAGTAACAATTGAAGGGAACTTAAACTTCCAAAGGTGGGAATGTAGAGAGATGGCACCACTCAGGACAAGCTGAAAGTACTTAGTTACGTTAGTTGTAGCACCGTGACCTAGCACTTCCACTCCTGGGAGTTATAAACAAAAGAAAATTTCAAACAGGGTAACAAATACATTCCTTAGAGAGAATTTATGGTGGCAGGTTGTTAAACATAGTCTGGGTGAAGAGGTAAAAAGTAGTAGACACACAGTGTGGAGCCCCCCTGTCTTAGGTGGAGCTCTTAGATGTGAAATCTCTTGTAATGATTTATTGACTGACTGCTGTCAGGAAAAGTGAGAGAAGCTTGATGTGGCAGGGGAAGAAATGTGTTTTGAAAGGTCAAGCCCTAGCCTCATCCTATGGACAGCTCTGGAGTATAAGTGGTGTCACCATTTGTCTTAGCCAGACCTAAGGGACTGGGCTGTTAACACCTCCATTTTGGTCAGTTGACGGCTGCCCTTGGTTAGAAGCAAGCTACAGCCAGATCTGAATGAGCAGCCTTTGCTTATCCTCATTTGAGTGGTCTTCATTTACTTCCACAGTTAATCTTGGGGGTCCCTCTGACACCCAATCTGCATTGCCCATTGTGGTAGACACTAGCTTTTTGCTTGGTACAGTACCACAGAGGCCTTTTGTGCCCTGCTGATGGTGGCTTGTCAAGTCTGTGAAGACATGGTAAAGCAGCACTAGGTCTGAAATAATCCACTTCCTTTGCATTGAGTTCCTCAGCTATTTATTCTTAGTTTAGTAACAGGTTTTGGTATTGGTTCCCGTTTGTTCAGCATTCTTGGTGGAATGAGCCCATTCCTCTTCATTCTTTTTTGCAGCCTTTTGTTTTCCTGTTCTGTGTCATGCTATCTGGAAGTGCTATTTCTCATAAGAAAAGACATATAGGAAGGAAAATAGCCATAGACTCTATAAGCTTCTTGTTTGAGCTACCCTCACGGACCTGTGGGTTTACAGTCCTCACCTGAGAAACTATTGTCTACTTGGACAAACTCCGCTGCAGGTCACCAATAAAACTAAATGATATTCTCTTTCACTCTTGATTTTGTATCCTGTGGGTTTGGCATTGATCCAGAAAGAGGTTTTTCTCTGGTTTTCCACTTGCTGGGGTGAGCAGATTGTCAGGTCTGGCTTCGGAGGCAGACACTCATTAGGTTGGGGGACCAAGACATGAGGTCCACAAGCATTGCTGCCTACCAAATATGACCAGCACTCACTGGGTCATTCAAGTCTTCTCCTCTACAGGAAATATCCCTGCTTCTTATAGGTACTCCCTTCACAATTCTAATGCTTGCACCTATCTTTCTAAGTTGCATAATTTTACCAAGGATGATTTGGCAATTCAGTGGCCACTCTGGGAAATATTTGATTTGAGGACAATTGTTTATTTGAGAGGCACCTTAGGAAAGACAGGGAATAAGATTTCACAAGCCCAATAGGTAGCATTTTTTTTATTGGTATGCAGAAATTTCCAAAAACAAAAATAAAAAAGCTGTGAATCAGTAATTGCTTCACTAAAAGATTATTTGGCCCAAGTTAATGAGCAAGTTGACAATCTTAAGCAGGAAAAAACTAGGCTCCTTTCCTTGTAAATCCTCCCCCTCCTTTCCCTCTAGTTGCCTCTCTATTTTCAGCCCTCCTTCTTCTTTCTTATGTGATTTCTCCCCTCCCACACCCTCTCTTTCCTCTTCTTGTCCAGATCCTCTTCCTTTTCCTATTACCTCTCCTAAAACCCTAAAATTCCAGTTGCTTTTAAGAATCCCTTCCTCCCATGAGCCAAATATGCAAACAACTGTGGAATTTAAACCTTACATCTGAATTTAATTGAAGTGTTATACTTAAACATTTCTCTAACCGCTCCCCCAACCCCCAAAAAACAGTGGATATATTCATAGGAGAATTTAGAATTCCTGTGTGTACATAAAATCCAGACCTAACTGACCTATATCAACCTGAACACAGTGCTGATCTGAGTCTTGGATGCTAAATCCTTGAGAGAAAAAGCTGACGGGACTGACCTGGAAAGGGACTTATGAGATCTTTCTTTCCATAGTACACCCGAGGGTTAAAAAAAAATGTCAGAAAAGTATATTAAAGTTTCTTAAAAGCCATACCTGAAACATTTCCCATAAAAACTGATTGACCCATAATTCAATTATGCAAACCAAAAGAGTGAAATTGTAGGAGATTTACGGGATGGACTAGAAACATGTCCAACGATTTTTGGGAGTGAAAAAAGCTACTGATGGAAGAGCAGCCATTTCATTTCATTTCATTTTAATCAATGTAGTCAAAACTGAAACAGAAGCCCTAATTCAAAAATAAAAATCAGAATGAAAAATGGCCTCTTTAGTGGAACTACAACACCTAACAAAACATTTTAAAAGGGCTCTAGAACAAAAACAAAACTCAAAGGAAACCCACGGCCCAGCCCATCAAACAGCTATTGGGTCTACTACCAACCAATGCCCAGCTAACAAAGACACTTGCAGATATTGTAAACAGAAGGGACAGAAGGAAAAAGAAAATTGTCTCATCATACAAAAGAAAGACAAGACAAAATGTTTTCTTAATTCAAATCAATGAGAGCGCTTTCAAGAAAGAAAACATGCCCATTATCATACTGTATCCTTAAACAATCAAGGTGTTTAACCACAAACATAGATAGGCATTCCTATCAATTCCTGGTAGATATGAGTATTACTCTTACTGCATCAAACCCAGACACATTTGCTCAACTTCTTACTTGGAGTAAACGTACCACATAGGTGTCCTTCTCTGCACCTGTAACCCACAGATTTTCCCTATTTCCCAGCCCTTAATCATAACCTTTGGGCTCTTGACAGAAAAACATTTCTTCCTGCTCTGTGATATTACTCCTGCAAATTTAATAGAGAGACGTACTTTGCAAATGAAATCATGATACTAAATGGATAGCAGAGGGATAATTTCTTCAGGTCCCTAGAGGATGTCCCTATTCATATCAAGTTGTGTCTGCTCTGAATATACCTGCTCAATTATATTTCATAAAGAGCCCGGATAAAATCCTTAATAGTGTGCCTAATGCTTTGTGAGCTAAAATTCTACTGACATAGGCAACAGAGAAGAGAAAAACATGTAAAAGTTCAGATAGACTCTACCACACCATTATCTATACATTCCCAATATCCCTTGAAGCCAGAAGCAAGAGGGAATCACACCTGTGCAGTGGACCCTTGAACAATGAGGGGGTTGGGGGCATCAACTCCTGCACAAGTGAAAACCTGCATATAACTTTTGACTCCCCAGAAACTTAACTAGTAATAGCCAGCTTTTGTCCAGAAGCCTTACCCATAGCATAAACAGTTGATTAATATGTATTTTGTATGTCATATGCATTATATATTATATTCTTACAATAAAGCAAGCTAGCAAAAAGGAAATGTTATTATGAAATCACAAGGAAGATAAAAGATATTTACTATTTATTAAATGGAATTGGATTATCATCAAGGCCTTCATCTTTGTCCTTTTCATACTGAGTAGGCTGAGGAAGAGGAAAAAGAGGAGAGGTAGGTCCCCCCGTCTCAGCTGTTGCAGAGGCGGAAGAAAATGTATGCCTATGTGGACCCATGAAGTTCAAACTCATGTTGCTCAAAGGGCTACTGTGGTGGAAAGCCTTCTAGCCAAAGGTCTTCTCATACCCTGCACCAGCCCTGTCAACACTCCTATCCTGCCAGTAAAGAACCCAAACCAAATGGGCAAAAACATTAATTTGCTCAAGAGTTCAGGGCCATCAATAAAATTGGTATTTCTTACTTCCCAAACCCAAATACCATAATGCCATCAATTCCTAGTAATGCCACTTGCGTCACTGTAGTGGACCTTTCCTCTGCCTTTTCCAGTGTGCCTCTAGACCAGGAGAGTTAACACCTTTTTACCTTCTCCTGGAGGCAGATGACAACAGTATACCTGGACAGTCATGCTCCAAGTGGTCACTGAAGCCTCTTTCTACTTCTCCCAGGTCCAAGATCTACATGAAGTCCATGGCTAGAGGGACATGGGATCAAAAACATTGAGATATTTTCTCTCTCTCCACTAATGTGCTGATATAGCTCCTCTGTACCTCCTCCAAAACAATCATTTTCTTAATCTAATGACTTGATTCCTTTTTTTCTAGTAATTTTTATTTTTCTATTGTATTTTCCTCTGTCAACTTCTCTCTCTTGTTTCTCTCATCATCTTTTATCCTTTTTCTTCTACTAATCTCTGCTTTCCTTTTCAATGAACTAGGATAGTGGATTTTATTAACAGAAAGGAATATGTTTCTAACAATGAGCACAAATATTCATGCCCAATTACACTTTTTCCCACTGTGGATCAAAAACTTGTGGCAGCAAAGAGCCTCTGTCCCTTGGCTATAGCAAAAATGTATACTTCTATGATCCGATATCATGAAGCAGTTTATAGAGTTCAATATATTGTCTTGTTGAGATATCTAACCTTAGGTGAAAATGTTACCTTCTTCTAACAGATATTATAAGCTTAATAATAATATCCAACTCTGGTTAGATTTGAGAACATTAGTGTATACTGGCATAAATGGATATCAATTGATCAGAATGTAGTAAGGACTACATAATTATTAATCATTCATTTTCAACTACTTATTCTAAGAAAAATAATCAAAAAATATTTTGAGCACAAATATGTTAATTTAACTGATAGTTATATTGGTAATACAAACGTAGAAAGCAAGCCAAAATAACAAAAGTGGAATCATTTATCTGTTGCACTAAGTTTGACATTTAGCATAGCTTATAACACAGAGTAAATGCTAAATTTAAAAGAAACTAACTGAATAAAACAATTAATCTATTGAATAAAGTTAGTAGAAAAATAATTTGCTGCATGGAACATGTTTAGAAAACATGCTAGGTTTTTAACTTCAACAAAAATATGTGTATTAGCTATAATTGCAACTATGAAAATATTGAATGCATGTGCATAAAAATACTTGATTTTTAGGGTGGAAGGATTATAGAAAGCTTTTTAAAAAATTTACTTTCTACATGTCAAAGCCTTGTATTTAAAACACGAAATAATGAGAAAATTAAGAGAATATTTACCTTTATGTAAGTCATAAGTGTAAGAAATCTCTGAATTGTGATTTTAGTTGTTTGAAAATAAGCTTTTATAGCTATTAAATATTTCTAAAGTTAAGATCATTTTTGTATAACTTTTGATTTGGTCTGTAAAGTAAAAAGATGAATGAATACAGTTGACAAGAACTTGATCCACATACATATTGGCACATTCTTCAAGGCTCCGTTTCTTGTTTAAAAGTTCTCTGGAATAAAACTATTACTGACAGTGATGGATTCCATGTTATTTTTTCATTAAATCCAAAACTCAACTGATGTTGATTTTGCCAAATTGCCATCATTTCTTTATTGCTGAGGATTTTATTGTGAAATGAAAGTTTCCGGGGCATTAATTACTCCCTTGAAATGCTGCACTCTCATTTGTCTCTAGGTCTTCTTTTCATGGCATTTTTACCTCCTCATACTTGTAGAAATTAATGACTAATATATTCAGACTTGAATGCATTCCTGCAACCCATAATAGTGTTAATTAGTGTCTCAATTGGACAGGGTATAACAAAAAATATGCATATTGTTTTATATAAAGAATGACATGCATGGAATTAGAAAATGCATGGCATTTACTCACTTCATAAAACATACAGTAACATGGTATGGAAGGCATTACCATATTTAGGTTAACGAGTATCAGAGGTCATTTTGAAGGTGGCTTAATGCCTTATCTCTGATATTTCCTGACAGTTCATTTGTTTGTAAATATTACTGGCGTCAGAAAGGCCTTTCATCCTTAACAGTGAAGTGCTAGTAATACACACTAACAAATAAGACCAAGTCCAGTCTGCTTGGCAGACACTTAGGCAAATTTGATTAGCCTTATGATGGCCTGCTTGACCAGAAATGCCAAGAGTAGCCGTAGTCCAACTCAAAAAGGAACTTGCTAAATCAACCATTCATTAAAGAGAAATATGTTTTCTTCTGCCGTGATTATCCTTTATAACCTCCCTGGTTGGAGAAGTAAGCTTGTCCTCAGGGGTTACTTGCATTATTCTAAGAAATTTGCTTCACTGGAGTCCTTATGTCTTCTCTTTCTATGTTTTTGGATCCTGACATTTTCAACTCCACTTCTGAACACTCAGAGTCTTCTTCTTAACTATATCTGTGGATTAGAAAATATACCTATTATTTGTCACATACACACCATGATATTATGATAGATGATTTTTAATTTTCATCCATTACTTCTGGCTCTCAGCTCCTGTGAGCCTTGTTACTTCCTAAGTGACTAAAGCAGTAAGAATAACTTTTGTTCAAGTATTTAGCCTTTGTCCTTGGTTCCTGAAGTAGATCTTGAACAATAAAGGTTAAAGGCAGCATTATGTTATTTACAACAAGCCCTTTCAAAGAAATTTATGTTACTGAGGTGATTTTTGGAAAGCCTTGGAAACCACTGGATGTCCAGGAGAATCAGCCAAGTGTCCAGAGGGATTAAATTTTCAGGGGAGGGCAGAGAGGCTAAAGGTCAAGTTGATCACTGAAGGCCAATGGTTAATCAATCATGCCTACGTAATGAAGCTTCCATAAAAACCCAACAGGACAAGGTCCAGGAAGCTTCTGAACACATGAAGGCTGACAGGAAGCTGCACAAGAGCTCATTCACATGCCAGGAGGGTGGCACTCCCCAGCTGCACAGGGACAGATGTTCCTGCACTTAGAACCTTCCAGATCTCACCCCATGTATCTCTTCATCTAGTTCTTTATTTGTGTCTTCCAAATATCCCTTGTAATACACTGGTAAATGTAAATGCCTGAGTTCTGTGAACTATTCTAGCAAATTAATTGAAGCTGACAAGGGGGTTGTGGGAACCCTGATTTATAACTGGTGAAATAACATGGGGGCTTTAGATCAGCATCAGGAGTGGAGAAGGAGGGAAGTCTTGCAAACTGAGCCATCTACCTGTGGGATCTGCTACTATCTCCAGATAGATAATGTCAGAATTGAATTGGAGGATACCCAGCTTGTGTCTGCTGTAGAAATTATTGCCCGCCTGTTGGTGGGGAGAAATCCCCAAACATTTGTTCAGAGAACACTTCTACATAGATGCTTATTATTGTTGTGGTGTGAGAGCAAAGAAAAAAGAAGAGTTTGAGTTGTTTTTCCATTCTCAGACATATATATTAGAGGATGGTGTAAAGATTTCTATGACCCTAAGTAGATATCGTGAACCATTGTTTTGATCACGGACCCCTGTTAATGAAGATGTATTTGGTACAACATATTTTTGATGTTAACCAATCTATTTATGCACACTTTCATCTGTTAGGTTTATATAATCTTGCCTTTTCCAAACCGCATTCACTCATCTCACTTTCAGTTATAATGCAATAATTCTGTGGCAATACTATGAAGCTTCTAATGAAGAGTTATGTAGTCCTCCTCCCCGGTCAAACCCTCATGGGACCCACTTACTGTGTTAGAATCTACTGTCAATTTTCCAATCAACAATGATCAGGAAAACACATAAACTAGAGGACATCTTGTTCTACTCAACAATGCTGGAGAGCTAGATATAAACCACAAAAGAGTTCTGAAACAAGGTACGTGGTAGAAGATGGACGTTTGTTCATTTGTTGCCTCTCAAAGAGTGTTGAATAGGGAGCAGCAGACTTAGAGGGTGTGTCTTTCTCTAGCTTCCAATCCCCCCTGCTGAAGAGTGAATATAAGAAACATTTCTGGAATTATGGAACAGATTCCTGAATCTCCTCTGGAGGTGAGAAGCTTGAAATGTCATCTGAAGAGCAGGCACCAAGGCATTGCCCAGCAGGTGTGCCTGGAAGCTGCTGCCCACTTGTCCCCTGCACCTGCAAGGTGAGGGGGCACAACATGATCTGAAGCCACACTCGGACATCAGTGGTCACGATGTCAGACTGACTCAAATGATGGCCAGGGAACCTCTCTAGTCCCTCATTTGTTTGTAGCTGTCACTGCAGCCTGGTCACCTAGTAAAGACCACAGCAGCCAAATATGCAACTTGTGCTGCTGCTCTGAGTCTCATTTTGTGACAGTCACTTTATTCCCCACAAGACCCAGAAGCCCCATAATATGAAAGCATCTCTAAAAGAGGTAAAAGAGCAAACCCTTGAGAAGGGGAAGAAATCCGTGAGAAGCAGGTTTTGAATTGGACAGTGATTGAGATAATGATACTTGAATTTGAATTAAGAATTACAGAACAAGACAAAGTGTACCAGATTAGACTAAATTAAGTTTTCCACTATTAGTAAAATTGGTGCTCTGGAGCTAGCATAATCTTGCTTTTATAATTTTTTTAAAATTCCTGGATTTGTGGAATGCAGCACTAGTGAAACTTCATATTCTTTAGATATATGAATATTCACACAATCTTGATGAAGTGGACAGATAAATTATCATTATTATCATTTAGAAATGAATAATTTGAGCTTCAGAGGAACTGGGTTTGCCTTGAAAACCACAATCTACTCATTTCAAAACCAGTGTTTGTCCTATTCCTCCGATAGACCTTCCAAATATTCACCAAGTACACTATGCTTAATCATGGCAGAGAGTACATCTGTCACACTTCTTTAGGATTGGGAAAACTTTTCATAACAAATTACTATTTAATTGCATTTATAATAAACTTTGCAAATCAAATTTTCATTATATAATATCCCAGCCAGAGGCCTTACCCTCAAAAAGAATATAGGTTGATAAGGTAAAGGAGATGTCAGTGTCTTAAGTAACTAAAAGATTTGAAGAAAATTCGGAGTGGTAATAAATTTATAAGGATTTTCTCAGAGAGCACTAAACCCTTTTCAATACAACAGGACACAGAGGTACCACACTGACTCACCCAGCCCCACCCTTTCTCTCAGGAGGAAGCAGGAGGGCGTGAATGACTGCCAAGAGCAAGACCCTGGACTGGAGCTGCAGGACTGAGGCAGGGTCAAGGTTTCCTGGGCAAGGCAGGACACTGTTATGGAAAAATACAAACCCGACTAAGGTTTTACCTTTAGTGAAATGTTTAACGCAGCTTCTAATGACTTTATTTAGGCTATCACATTGACAATACCCCTTTGTTTTTTGGTTCATGATAATTTTGAAAAATAGTAAGAGTAACAGAATATTTTTTTAAGTTTTTGCCTAAAATGGATGAGATTGAAACATTAAAAAATAAATCTTCCAAAACACATTGACGTGAAAAATCACATTTGCTTTAGTATATAATTTCCTCTGTTTATATGGTAAGAAAAAAGGCACTGGAAACTCTAAAAACTATCTATAGCATTAGCTTATTATACCTCACAGTTATGAATATTTATTGAATTCTCACTGTGTACAATTCATGCGGTTAGAAGTCTGCATATTTGCAAAAAATTAAGATAACATGTGTTTTGTTCTCAAAGGATTTGTAAAACAGTGGAGGTGATAGATAATTCAGCAAGGATATCAAACTAAAAACAGAGGTAGAAGAAAGATAAAGTGTTTAACACTGAATGTGATAATGTAGGCCTGCTTTATTGAAGCAGCATCATTTAGGTCATTTTGGTATGTGTGTCAGTTTTCCATGTTTTGCCTTTCAGCTCTAAATCCTTTGCCCTGCTTTGGGACACTTGGAGCTGTACCCTGTAAACAATTCTCCTTTAACAGCTGGCACAATGCTAAACATTGTCAGTAGAGGGTGCTGGAGAGACACTGTCCCAGGAAGATGCTGTCTTCCGGGTTCTGGTGTGCTTCCCTCATCCTGCTCCTGTGGTGCCTGGCTGACAGCTCCGTGCATTGCACCCAGCGGCAACTGTCCTCACCCAGGTAGAGGCTTCACAGCAAGTTTCACTTTTCAGCGCAAAAAAGCGGATGGCTTCCCAGAGTCTTGCTGGTCACCGAATGCCTGTTTTTCTGCTTGCCATTTTGGCCTGGGCCACTTCTGCGAAACCCTCTACCACCCAGCTGGTCATAGCCACACTCTCTTCAACCTGACCTGCATGACACCCTGAGAGGGTGGGAACTCTTATCCAGGTTTGTTCCTTCTTTGGGGTTCACTCCAAATCCTGCCAACTCATTTCTATTTGTGTGAGGAATTCTGATTTATGTCTATTCACAGCCATCATTACTTTTCTGATATCTATCCTATTCATTTTATTCTGAAAACCCCAAACAATCCCAGAATGTTTTATAACTAAGAAGCAACCAGCTCAACATCGCTGTTGAGACAGAGGGGTGCCAATTCAAGCCATCCCTCCCAGGATCAGATGGCTTGTCCTAATGGCCCATTGACACTATTGGGGTGTTGACTACACATTTCCTCCTGTGTATATCTATTTATTTCTAACTGCACTACTGTATGTGGTACTATAAACTGTGCAAAGATGATGTTTTCAGGGAAATGGGAACACGGAAGAGGATGCAGCAGGAACATTGGAGCCAGTTAACCTGCACTTGAACCCTGGGCCTGAGCTTTGCTGATTATGTTTTTGATCAACTTAATTTTTCTGAAGATTAGTTTTATGAAATATGTAACCACACTCCCTTACTTGCCTTATCTCTGTCTTTCCAAGCTCCTCTAAATGACTTAATTTTATCTCTCCTTTAAAACTATAGGTTGGTGTTGCCATTTTTGCCATTACTTTCAACAGCAAAAACCGTAAATACTTTTGTACCAACCTAACAATTATAATCAAATCCCTAAGCTAATTTTGATCAGGCAGAAATGGATGAGTCAATTCTACCTGTTGATGATCTGCAGCATTCTTTACATAGGTTTCATTGTGTACTTAGGAGAATTCTAAGTACCCCTTTACCCTGCCTTAACACTCAGAAGTATTTTAAAAGAATATTTATTTATTGTAAAGATTAAACCCATATAAAATTAGAGACAAGGGTATAATTGAAGTTCTGTTAACTCACAACCTACAACTTATAGTTGTTAAAATTTTAGTATATTTCTTTTATCCTTTTGGATTTATTTATTGTTATTGCTAAAAATTTTTAAGGTAGACTATATGTATTATAATGTTTTGCTCTTAAATAATTCAACATTGATCTACAAAAAATGAGGACATTTTCTAACACAACCATAATGCCATTATCACAACTGACAAAAACTGCAATTAATCTTTACTAATGTCTAATATCCAGCCAGTTTTCAAATTTCACATCAAAATAAATATCTTTATTAGAAATAAGAAGGTATATAGGCCCACCCCAGTGAATTTTTCTGTTAAATTTTTTTTAAACAGGAATATATTCCTTCTGTGCTTTTATATGTACTTTCTCATGATGTAAACTTGAAGAAGGCAGTTTTAGTCAATTTTTCTCATGGGGGCATTTATCATGTTCCTCTAGCCTTTTAATTTTAGATACAGTATAAATGAGCTCTAAATGCTTTTTAGGATAAATTTGATTTTTTTCTGCAAGAATATAATATAGAGAGTGTTGGGAATGTTAGTTAGCCATGAACTTTTTATTACACCAAACATCAGTTAATTTCTTGAAGATTGGCTTTTGAAGGAAGTTCAAGGAAACAGTATATGATGACTTCTAAATTAAAATAAAAATAAAAGTCAGTTATCTCAATCATACTCTTTTTTTATTACACGTTAAGTTTTAGGGTACATGTGCACAACGTGCAGGTTTGTTACATATGTATACGTGTGCCATATTGGTGTGCTGCACCCATTAACTCCTCATTTAACATTAGGTATATCTCCTAATGCTATCCCTCCCCCCTCCCCCCACCACACAACAGGCCCTAGTGTGTGATGTTCCCCTTCCTGTGTCCATGTGTTCTCAATGTTCAATTCCCACCTATGAGTGAGAACACGCGGTGTTTGGTTTTTTGTCCTTGAGATAGTTTGCTGAGAATGATGGTTTCCAGCTTCATCCATGTCCCTACAAAGGACACGAACTCATCATTTTTTATGGCTGCATAGTATTCTATGGTGTATATGTGCCACATTTTCTTAATCCAGTCTACCATTGTTGGACATTTAGGTTGGTTCCAAGTCATTGCTATTGTGAATAGTGCCACAATAAACATACGTGTGCATGTGTCCTTATAGCAGCATGTTTTATAATCCTTTGGGTATATATCCAGTAATGGAATGGCTGGGTCAAATGGTATTTCTAGTTCTAGATCCCTGAGGAATCTCCACACTGACTTCCACAATGGTTGAACTAGTTTACAGTCCCACCAACAGTGTAAAAGTGTTCCTGTTTCTCCACATCCTCTCCAGCACCTGTTATTTCCTGACTTTTTAATGATCGCCATTCTAACTGGTGTGAGATGGTATCTCATTGTGGTTTTGATTTGCATTTCTCTGATGGCCAGTGATGATGAGCATTTTTTCGTGTGTCTGTTGGCTGCATAAATGTCTTCTTTTGAGAAGCGTCTGTTCATATCCTTTGCCCACTTGTTGATGAGGTTGTTTGTTTTTTTCTTGTAAATTTGTTTGAGTTCATTGTAGATTCTGGATATTAGCCCTTTGTCAGATGAGTAGATTGCAAAAATTTTCTCCCATTCTGTAGGTTGCCTGTTCACTCTGATGGTAGTTTCTTTTGCTGCGCAGAAGCTCTTTAGTTTAGTTAAATCCCATTTGTCAATTTTGGCTTTTGTTGCCATTGCTTTTGGTGTTTTAGATGTGAAGTCCTTGTGCATGCCTATGTCATGAATGGTATTGCCTAGGTTTTCTTCTAGGGTTTTTACAGTTTTAGGTCTAACATTGAAGTCTTTTATCCATCTTGAATTAATTTTTGTATAAGGTGTAAGGAAGGGATACAATTTCAGCTTTCTACATATGGCTAGCCAGTTTTCCCAGCACCATTTATTAAATAGGGAATCCTTTCCCCATTTCTTGTTTTTGTCAGGTTTGTCAAAGATCAGATAGTTGTAGATATCTGGCATTATTTCTGAGGGCTCTGTCCTGTTCCATTGGTCTGTATCTCTGTTTTGGTACCAGTACCATGCTGTTTTGGTTACTGTAGCCTTGTAGCATAGTTTGAAGTCAGGTAGCGTGATGCCTCCAGCTTTGTTCTTTTGGCTTAGGATTGACTTGGTGATGCGGGCTCTTTTTTGGTTCCATACAAACTTTAAAGTAGTTTTTTCCAATTCTGTCAAGAAAGTCATTGGTAGCTTGATGGGGATGGCAATGAATCTATAAATTACCTTGGGCAGTATGGCCATTTTCACGATATTGATTCTTCCTACCCATGAGCATGGAATGTTCTTCCATTTGTTTATGTCCTCCTTTATTTCATTGAGCAGTGGTTTGTAGTTCTTGAAGGGGTCCTTCACGTCTCTTGTAAGTTGGATTCCTAGGTATTTTATTCTCTTTGAAGCAATTGTGAATGGGAGTTCACTCATGATTTGACTCTGTTTGTCTGTTATTGTTGTATAAGAATGCTTGTGATTTTTGTACATTGATTTTTTATCCTGAGACTGCTGAAGTTGCCTATCAGCTTAAGGAGATTTTGGGCTGAGATGATGGGGTTTGTAGATATACAGTCATGTCATCTGCAAACAGGGACAATTTTACTTCCTCTTTTCCTAATTGAATACCCTTTATTTCCTTCTCCTGCCTGATTGCCCTGGCTAGAACTTCCGACACTATGTTGAATAGGAGTGGTGAGAGAGGGCATCCCTGTCTTGTGCCCATTTTCAGAGGGAATGCTTCCAGTTTTTGCCTGTTCAGTATGATTTTGCCTATGGGTTTTTCATAGATAGCTCTTATTATTTTGAGATACGTCCCATCAATATCTAATTTATTGAGAGTTTTTAGCGTGAAGGGTTGTTGAATTTTGTCAAAGGCCTTTTCTGCATCTATTGAGATAATCATGTGGTTTTTGTCTTTGGTTCTGTTTCTATGCTGGATTACATTTATTGATTTGCATATATTGAACCAACCTTGCATCCCAGGGATGAAGCCCACTTGATCATGGTGGATAAGCTTTTTGATGTGCTGCTGGATTCAGCTTGCCAGTATTTTATTGAGGATTTTTGCATCAATGTTCATCAAGGATATTGGTCTAAAATTCCCTTTTTTGGTTGTGTCTCTGCCAGGCTTTGGTATCAGGATGATGCTGGCCTCATAAAATGAGTTAGGGAGGATTCCCTCTTTTTCTATTGATTGGAATAGTTTCAGAATGAATGGTACCAGCTCCTCCTTGTACCTCTGGTAGAATTTGGCTGTGAATCCATCTGGTTCAGGACTCTTTTTGGTTGGTAAGCTATAGATTATTGCCACAATTTCAGATCCTGTTATTGATCTATTCAGAGATTCACCTTCTTCCTGGTTTAGTCTTGGGAGAGTGTATGTGTCGAGGAATTTATCCATTTCTTCTAGATTTTCTAGTTTATTTGCATAGAGTTGTTTGTAGTATTCTCTGATGGTAGTTTGTATTTCTGTGGGATCGGTGGTGATATCCCCTTTATCATTTCTTATTGCGTCTATTTGATTCTTCTCTCTTTTTTTCTTTATTAGTCTTGCTAGTGGTCTATCAATTTTGTTGATCTTTTCAAAAAACCAGCTCCTGGATTCATTAATTTTTTGAAGGGTTTTTTGTGTATTTCCTTCAGTTCTGCTCTGATTTTAGTTATTTCTTGCCTTCTGCTAGCTTTTGAATGTGTTTGCTCTTGCTTTTCTAGTTCTTTTAATTGTGATGTTAGGGTGTCAATTTTGGATCTTCCTGCTTTCTCTTGTGGGCATTTAGTGCTATAAATTTCCCTCTACACACTGCTTTGAATGTGTCCCAGAGATTCTGGTACGTTGTGTCTTTGTTCTCATTGGTTTCAAAGAACATCTTTATTTCTGCCTTCATTTCATTATATACCCAGTAGCCATTCAGGGGCAGGTTGTTCAGTTTCCATGTAGTTGAGTGGTTTTTGAGTGAGTTTCTTAATCCTGAGTTCTAATTTGATTGCACTGTGGTCTGAGAGACAGTTTCTTACAATTTCTGTTCTTTTACATTTGCTGAGGAGTGCTTTACTTCCAACTATGTGGTCAATTTTGGAATAGGTGTGGTGTGGTGCTGAAAAGAATGTATATTCTGTTGATTTGGGGTGGAGAGTTCTGTAGATGTCTCTTAGGTCCGCTTGGTGCAGAGCTGAGCTCAATTCCTGGGTATCCTTTTTAACTTTCTGTCTTGTTGATCTGTCTAATGTTGACAGTGGGGTGTTAAAGTCTCCCATTATTATTGTGTGGGAGTCTAAGTCTCTTTGTAGGTCTCTAAGGACTTGCTTTGTGAATCTGGGTGCTCCTGTATTGGGTGCATATATATCTAGGATCATTAGCTCTTGTTGTTGAATTGATCCCTTTACCATTATGTAATGGCCTTCTTTGTCTCTTTTGATCTTTGTTGGTTTGAAGTGTGTTTTATCAGAGACTAGGATTGCAACTCCTGCCTTTTTTTGTTTTCCATTTGCTTGGTAGATCTTCCTCCATCCCTTTATTTTGAGCCTATGTGCGTCTCTGCACATGAGATGAGTTTCCTGAATACAGCACACTGATGGGTCTTGACTCTTTATCCAATTTGCCAGTCTGTGTCTTTTAATTGGAGCATATACCCTTTCTTCCAGTTGATCAAATCAGCTACTGAGGCTTGTGCATTTGTCACGTAGTTCTCGTGCCATGGTTTTCTACTCAAGCCTCGGCAATGGCGGGCACCCTTCCCCAGCCTCGCTGCCACCTTGCAGTTTGACCTCAGACTGCTGTGCTAGAAATGAGCGAGGCTCTGTGGGCGTAGGACCCTCCGAGCCAGGTGGGTGATATAATCTCTTGGTGTGCTGTTTGCTAAGACCGTTGGAAAAGTGCAGTATTAGGGTGGGAGTGATCTGATTTCCCAGATGCCATCTGTCACCCCTTTCTTTGACTAGGAAAGGGAATTCCCTGACCCCTTGAGCTTCCTGGGTGAGGCGATGCCTTGCCCTGCTTCGACTCACACTCAGTGAGCTACACCCACTGTCCTGCACCCACTGTCTGATACTCCCCAGTGAGATGAACCCAGTACCTCCATTGGAAATGCAGAAATCATCCGTCTTCTGTGTCACTCACACTGGGAGCTGTAGACTGGAGCTGTTCCTATTCGGCCATCTTGGCTCCACCCAGCTCAATCATACTCTTAAAAGGTGCATGTGATTTTTCCCATCAAAAGAAAGCTTTCACTTTAAATGGGAAACCATATGTTTACTCTATAAAAAGCAAAAATATAATGTTAACTAAATGTAATTTTACACATGAACAGTAGCTGTCTTGTGTTGATTTAGAAAATAAATTCCCTTAGCTCCTTGTTTCTTAGGTTCTAAAAGTTCACATAGTTTCTTGGGAAATCATAGTTCTTGACACCATTTTGAATTAACATATTGGGAAATAGGCTAGGAAATGTAAAAAACACAAGTAGAACACCTTGATAAATGGAATTACAAAAGTTATGACTAAATGATCCTAAAATATAATAGAAATCTAAAAATGTACCTGGAAAATGTAGAAATAAATATTCTTGTGAATACTTGTACAGTTTTAAAAGTATAACTGGGTATCTACCAGATACACAATTCTGTGCAACAAGATGTCATTGCCATGGGTAGAAATAGAAATTTACATAGAGCAAAGCCATGAGCAATTTAATTTCTTTTTTTCTCTAAGAAAACAATGCTAGGAATACACTCGATCAAATCTAATCTTATAGTGACAGAAACATATGCTTTTTTTTAACTTTATAGCTCATGTGAAACCAAAATCCTAGCACGTATTTCTAAATGATTTTCAAATTATTTATACATTTTATGGTATTCACAATTATAGTAACTAAAAAATATTTTTAAATTCCTATTTCTTGCAGGTAACTTGTTAGCTCATTTTAGTTTGTCTTCGATTACACTGCCAAAATTTTTATATTTTTAATACCTGTAACAAGATTTCCTGCTATGATATTTAACAAATAACAATAACCCACAATATCAGGTTAACTAATGGACAGGTTGATCTCCGCATCTCAATTGTTGCACACATATCTCTCAGAGAAATCTCTATCAGACTTTATTTGTGTCATTCTTTTGGTCAAAAACGTCTTATTTTAAATATCTTAGTAGACATCACAGTCAAACTATAAATAATTATTTCCAAGAATTTGTATTATTTAAACTATATTTCTTTTTTTGTCTCAAAACTCCCTGTTATCTCTTTTGTATATTTCATGCTCTAGAATTTGGACTAATCCTGATTATGTTCTACACCATCTTTGTAATTTTATAACCTTTTGAAACTGGACTGTTTTTCCCATAGCATCATTTGTAAAACTCCTCCTCATTTTCAAAGTTTTTGTTTTGTTTCATTTTTTAATGTCAGGATCTTGATTTTTCTGAACTATGGATGTCTTGGTTTGTACTTCTCTCATTGGAACTACCTCACTGTGACCTGCTCTAGAGGGTAGAAGGGTGGCTTCAAGCACACATCCACATCTCAATCATCAGAATCTGCACATCTTACCTCATATGGCAGATGGTGTGATTAAATAAAGGAGTATGAGAGGAAGAGATTATTCTGGATAATTATCTGGATTATTATCCTATGTTAGGTTCACCCTAAATGCAATTACATATATTCTTCTAAGAGGAAGACAGAATTAGATTCACCTTTCCACCCAAGAGAAGGCAATACGAAGACGTGAAGATGGAGTAGAGATAGAGAGATGCGACCACAAGCCAAGAATGCTGATGGCCACCAGAAGCAGGAAGAGGCAAGGAAGGTGTTTTCCCCCAACCTCCTGAGGGAGCACAGACCTGCCTACATGTTCATTTCAGAATTTTATCATCAAAACTGTGAAAGAATAGGTGTTGTTATTTTAAGCCTCCAAATTTGTGGTAATTTTTTGCTTTTGTTTCCTTTGCTGTGTTTGAGTCTTGATTTGCCAATTTTATTGTAAGTTACTTCAAAAGTTGTGAGTGGACCTTATTTACATTTTCTCAATCATTTAGATTAGCATCCAACACACAAAACTAACACTATCCTGAGTGCCAGATACAATGTTGAACAATGTAAAAAGCCCCCTGCCTCTATTCACTTCTAATGGGAGATATAGGCAAGTATGTGGGTTTGTATGGTACAGGGTGTTTAGCTTATGGGAGATACTGTGCTATGAAGCTAATTGCAGTGATCTTCACCCAAATTTGGAACATTTGAGAAAGACATTTTTGAGGAATGCGATCTATTCTATGCTGAACCTGGAAGTAGAATATAGTTTAAGCAGGTATAGTGATGGGGGATGAAAGTTTTGGGGAAAAAAATTTAAAAAACATAGTAGGATCAATAGCCTGAAGGAAAGGCAAACCATGGGCCATTTAGGCAACGTAAGATGATTTCAGGTGTTTGAAGTTGTAGAGATTGGATGTGAGGGTGTAGGATGCAGTGGTGCCTGGTGGAGAAATTACATATGATACTCCAAAAGTAAAAAAGAAACAGATCACAAACATTTTCAAGTGGCATAGTAATTTGTTTTGTTGGAATTCCAAGTACGGATATTTCTGTGTTTTATACAAAGCACTGAATCTTCTGGACAGGAAACAGTATAAGTGGAAGAAAGGCAGAGTAAAGAAAGGGACACTGGCTATGAGGTAGCTGGGACAATCTAAACCAGAAAAAAATGACATCCTTGATCAGATTATTGTCCATGTATATGGTGAATTGTGAAAAATTATAGAAATATTCAACAACAGCAACCACAGAACTCAAACCAAATTAGGAGGACACAGAAATTAAAATATAGTAGTAGTGTTCACAGCCATGATGGAGTAACCAACACAGAATCAGTTCTTTTGCAGTAAACAGCTATAAAACTCCACAAACTACATGACATAAATGCTTACCTTATTGGATAGTCAGCAAAATTGTGACCCATGAGGGAAGGGAAACAAGTGAGGTAAGCCACTCAGTGTATCTAACATTGGCTGTTTGTACATCACAGCAGCAGGTTGGGGGTGGGCCACAGCATGCTGGTCCTATAGAACTGAGGAGGTAAAGATGAGAGTTCAGAACTAATGAACTACTGTAGGCTGGAATCTGGGGGCAGGTTCAGAGGGAAGGGAGCTAAGTGGAGAAAACCTCCAGAAATTTGCACGAGGCTCTTTTTGAGCATTTGGTAAAATAGTAAATTGTGCATTTGTAGGATGGAAGACTATTTGGCTAGCCAAAGAACAACTGTTAGTGAAAAAAAAAATTCTGAGGAGTTATGATACAAGAAATACCTGGAGCTCCTAACGGACTGGGAGTTGCTCAATTCCAACCAGCCAGAGTGATTAAGCACCTAATCATAAGAAAGATACTCCAGTAATAACACATCTATGGATAGTGCTAATGCAGCTCAAAAGTAGGGACTACTCAGCTCATCTTGTAAAAGGTTACAAGCAATATTCAAAGGGAATGAGCTCACATGAAAATCTGCAACTACCTGCCTGAAGAAACAAAACAAAATCTAGACAGTCTGTAAGATAACATCTATAATGCTTAGCATAAAATTAAAATATTACTAAATATGAAGATGCAGGAAAAATTAATTCACAACCAGAAAAACAAATCTGTCAGTAGAAGTATATCAAAAATGTAGAAATAAAATATTAACTTAAAGTAGCTATTAAAATATATTGAGGATCTTAAAGGAAATATCGACTTTGCAGGAAAAAAATGGGGATCTTAATAGTAAACTTGAAACTGTACCAAGAACCAAATGAAAATTATAGAAATGAAGAATAAAATATTTGAGATGAAGCACTCACTCTTTGAGGTTAATAGGATAAGTTCTCAGTGAAATTGAGGAAAAATCATTTGAACATATTCAAATTAAAATGCAGAAAAAATATCTTAAAAATTAAATAGAGTCTGAGTAACCTGTGGGACACTGCCAAGTCTCCTAACATATGAGAGAAGAGAAGAGAGAAATTGACTAGAATACACTCTAAATAATATTGGTCATAATTTTTAAAAACTTGATGAAAAATATTAATCCTAGTATCTAAAATGCTCAATGAATCCCAGGCAGAATACATACAGAGCAGCAAACCAAGGAATGTCCATAATCAAATAGCTGAAAACCAAAATAATGAAACATTTTCAAAGGAGTTGAAGGGGAAAACAAGACATAATGCATTAGATACTGTAGTGGGGGATGGGAAGGATAGAATGTCAGTGAACTTAACATCAGAAGCAAAATAGCACAGAAGACTATGAAACAACATATTTAAGGTGCAAAGAGAAAAAAAAATCTAAAAAATGAAAACACCAGCAACCTAAAATCTATTTGGGAGACTTCAACTTTCCACTGACAGTATTAGACAAATCAGCAAGGCAGAAAATTAACAAAGATATTCAGGACTCGAACTCAACATTGGACCAAATGGATCTGATACACCTCTACAGAACTCTCCACCCCAAAACAACAGAGTATACATTCTTCTCAATGCCACATGGCACATATCCTAAAATTGACCACATAATTGGACATAAAACAATCCTCAGCAACAGCAAAAGATCCAAAATCATACCAGACACGCCACAATGCCACACAAGTAGAAGACCACAATGCCAATACAAGTAGAAGACAAGACTAAGAACATTGCTCAAAAACATGCAATTACATGGAAATTAAACAACATGCTCTCGAATGACGTTTGAGTAAATAATGAAAAATTAAGGCAGAAATCAAGAAGATCTTTGAAACTAATGAAAACAATGATGCAACATAGTGGAACCTCTGGGACACAGTTAAGGCAGTGTTGAGAGGGAAATTCATAGTACTAAATGCCGACGTCAGAAAGTTAGAAAGATCTTATATTAACAACCCAACGTCACAACTGAAAGAATTAAAGTAGCACAAACAAATCAACCCAAATCTAGCAGAAGACAAGAAATAATCGAAATCAGAGCTGAACTGAAGGAAATTGAGACACAAAAAAATTCAAAATATCAACAAATCCAGGAGTTGGAGTTTTTTTAAAAAAAATAACGAGATAGGCCACTCCCTAAGCTAATAAAGAAGAAAAGAGAGAAGATCCAAATAAACTCAAGTAAAAATGATGAATGGAATGTTATCACTGACCCCACAGAAATAGAAATAACCATCAGAAGCTACTATTTACACTTCTATGCACACTAAGTACAGAACCTAGAAGAGATGGATAAATTTCTGGAAACATACACCCTCCCAAGACTGAACCAAGAAGAAATTGACTTCCTCAACAAACCAATAGCAAGATATGAAATTGAATCTGTAATAAATAGCCTAGTAACCAAAAAACAGCCAGGATCTGATGGATTCACAGCCTTATTGTACCATATGTACAAAGAAGAGCTGGTACCATTTCTACAGAAACTATTTCAGAAAATTGAGGAAGCGGAAATCCTCCCCAACACATTCTATAAGGCCAGAATCATCTAGATACCAAAACCTTCAGAGACACAACAGAAAAAGAAAACTTTCAGCCAATATCTTTGATGAACATTGATACAAAAATCCTCAAGAAAATACTTGCAAAATGAATCCAGAAGCACATCAAAAAGCTAATCCACCATGATCATGTAGGCTTCATCCCCAGGATGCAAGGTTGGTTTAACATATGCCAGTCAATACATTTGATTCATCACATAAACAGAACTGAAAACAAAAACCACATGATTATCTCAATAAACACAGAACAGGCTTTTGGCAAAATTCAACATCTCTTCATGTTAAAAACTCTCAATAAACTACGTACTGAAGGAATATACCTCAAAATAATAATAGCCATCTATAAAAAACCCACAGCCAATGTTATACTGAATGGGCAAAAGTCAGAAGCATTCCCCTTGAAAACTGGCACAAGATAAGGATGTCCACTCTCACCATTTCTATTCAACATAGTATTGGAAGCCATAGCCAGAACAGTCAAGCAAAAGAAAGAAATAAAGGCCATCCAATAGGAAAAGAAGAAGTCAAACTATTTTTGTTTGTATGTGACATGATTTTATATCTGGAAAACCTCATAGTCTCTACCCAAAAACTCCTTCAGCTGATAAACAAATTCAGCAAAGTTTCAGAATACAAAATCAGTGTGCACATATCACTAGCATTTCCATACACCAAGAACAGCCAAGCCATGAGCCAAATCAGGAAGGCAGTCCCATTCACAATTGCTGCAAAAAGAATAAAATACATAGGAATACAGCTAACCAGGGAGGTGAACGATCTCTACAATGAGAATTACAAAACACTGCTTAAATAAATTAGAGAAGACAAAAACAAATGGTAACACATCCCATGCTCTTGGATAGGAAGACTCAATATTGTAAAAATGACCACACTGCCCAAAGCAATTTACAGATTCAATGCTATTCCTATCAAACTACCAATGACAATTTTCACAGACCTAGGAAAAACTATTTTAACATATATATGGAATCACAAAAGAGCCCAAATAGCCAAGGCAATTCTAAGCAAAAAACAAAACGAAACAAAAGAAACAAACAAAAGCTGAAGGCCTCACGTTACCAGACATCCAACAATACTACAGCGCTACCGTAACCAAAACAGCATGATACTGGTTAAAAAAAAGCATATATATTGGGGGAACCCAACCCCGATAATTCAATGTGAGTCCTTTTCTATTTTCCCTAAGTGTCGGCCAGTCTGAGAAATAAAGGGAAAGAGTACAAAAGAGAGAAATTTTAGAGCTGGATGCCTGGGGGAGACATCACATGTCGGCAGGTTCCTTGATGCCCCCTGAGCCGTAAAACCGGCAAGTTTTTATTAGCAATTTTCAAAGGGGAGGGAGTGTACAAATAGGGTGTGGGTCACAGAGATCACATGCTTCAAGGGCAACAAAAGATCACAAGGCAGAAGGTCAGAGTGAAATTAGAATCACTAATGAATTTCCATGTGCCCCTGTGCACACATTGTCAGGGTTCAAGAGCAGAGAACTGGTCTGACTAGAATTCGCCAGTCTGGAATTTCCTAATCCTAGCAAGTCTGGGCATGCTGCAGGAGACTAGGGTGTGTTTCATCCCTATCTACATCTGCATAAAGGCAGACACTCCCAGGGTGGCCATTTCAGAGCCCTCCCCTGGGAATGCATTCTTTTCCCAGGGCTGTTAATTATTGATATTCCTTACTGGGAAAAGAATTCAGCTATACTTCTCTTACCTGTTTCTGGTAATAAGAGAAATATGACTCTGTCCTGCCCAGCCCACAGGCAGCCAGACTTTAACATTATCTCCCTTGTTCCCTGAACATCGCTGTTATCCTGTTCTTTTTTCAAGGTGCCCAGATTTCATATTGTTTAAACACACATACTCTACAAACAATTTGTGCAGTTAATGCAATCATCACAGGGTCCTGAGGCAACATTCACACTCAGCTTATGAAGATGATGGGATTAAGAGATTAAAGTAAAGACAGGCATAGGAAATCACAAGAGTATTTATTGGGGAAGTGATAAATGCCCATGAAATCTTCACAATTTATGTTCTTCAAAGCCATGGCTTCAGCTGGTCCCTCCGTTCGGGATCCCTGACTTCCCGCAACACATATAGACCGATGGAACAGAATAGAGAGCACAGAAGTAAGGCCAGACACCTACAACCACCAGATATTTGACAAAGCTGACAAAAGCAAGCAATGGGGAAAAGACTCCCTGTTCAATAAATGGTGCTGGGATAATTGGTGACCCATGTGCAGAAGGTGGAAGCTGGATCCCATTCTTACACCATATACAAAAGTCAACTCAAGATGGATTAAAGTGTAAAACCGACAACTCAAGATGGATTAAGTGTAAAACCGACAACTATAAAAATCCTGGAAGACAACCTAGGCAACACCATTCTGCAGATAGGTACAAGGAAAGATTTCATGACAAAGACACCAAAAGCAATTTCAACAAAAGCAAAAATTGGCAAATGAGATCTTATCAAACTAAGGAGCTTCTGCACAGCAAAAGAAACTATCAACAGAGTGACAGACAACCTACAGAATGAGAGAAAATATTTACAAACTATGCATCTGACAAAGATCTAATATCCAGTATCTATAAGGAACTTAAACAAACCTACAATAGAAAAACAACCCCATTAAAAAGTGGGCAAAGGACATGAGCAGACACTTTTCAAGAGAAGACATACATGTAGCCCACAAACATATGAAAAAAGCTTCATACCATTGATCATTAGAGAAATGCAAGTCAAAACCACAATGAGGTACCATTTCACACCAGTCAGAATGACTATGATTAAAAAGTAAAAAAATAACTGATTCTGGCAAGGTTGCAGAGAAAAGGGACACTTATGCACTCTTGATGGGAGAGTAAATTAGGTCAACCCTTGTGGAAAACATTATGGTGATTCCTCAAAGAGGTAAAAGCAGAACTACCCTTTGACCCAGAAATCTCGTTACTGAGAATATACCCAGAGGAATATAAATCATTTACCATAAAGACACATGTACACAAATGTTAACTGCAGCAGTATTCACAGTAGCAAAGACAGGAATCAACCTAAATGCCCATCAATGACCAGCTGGATAAAGAAACTGTGGCACATACACACTATGGAATACTATGCAGCCATAAAAAGAATGAGGTCATGTCTTTTGCAGGAACTTGGATGCAGCTGGAAGCTATTATCCTTGGCAAACTGATGCAGGAACAGAAAAACAAATACCACGTGTTCTCACTTTTAAGGTGGAGCCAGATGATAACTTTTGAACATAAAGAAGGAAACAACAGACATTTGGTATCTTGAAAACAGAGAGTGGAAGGAGGAAGAGGAGCAGAAACAATTACTTTTGGGTACTGGGCTTAATTCCTGGGTGATGAAATAATCTGCAAAACAAACCCCATGACATGAGTTTACCTATGTAACAAACCTTCACATGTACACTCGAACCTAAGGTAAAAGTTAAAAACTAAATACATCCTTCAAAAATCAAAGTAAAATTTGAAGAAAAACAGAATTTGTCAGCAGAATCATACTACAAGAAAGACTAGTTTTTGGCCGGCTAAAAACTTAGATCTGTAGAAAGCAATGAGGAACATCAAAACAATAAATATGTTTAAAAATGAAAGTGTACCACTTTGTTTTTAACTTAATATATAAATGCTAACAGATGGCTTAAAGCATCAATTAGCATTTAAATATATTAAGTTAAAACAGTATGGTGGTTCCTCAAAGAGCTAAAAGCAGAACTATCCTTTGACCCAGCAATCCTATTACTGGGTACATACCCAGAGGAATATAAATCATTCAATATCATTCTATGGTAATTCTGCAAAGATAGAAGCTTGTGTTTCAGGATAGTTGAGGGCATATACGTGCATGTGTGTGTGTGTGTGTGTTTCAGGATAGTTAAGAGCATATATATATGGGGAGAGGGTAGTTCTGCTTTTAGCTCTTTGAGGAATCACCATAATATATCAATAACATCATGTATTTTGTGCTTTATAACATATTTAGAAGTAAAATGTAAAATAACAATAGCTGAAAGCACATGAGTGAAAACAATGAGAAAACACAAATAATCAAAACTGACACAGACAAATAGAAAACTTGACTATACCTACGTCTATTATAGAAATTGAATTTGTAATTTAAAAATTCCCACAAAGAAAAATGTGAGATCACACAGCTCCAAAAATAAATTCCATGAAATAATTAAAGATGAATTAACACCAATTTTAACTAAACCTTTTCATAAAATAGCAAGACATGGGTTTATATATTAAAAACTAGCAAAGGATAGTTTGAAATGAAATAAAAAAGGTTATCACAACAGCATTAAATATATAAAATACATAGGAATCAATCTAATGAAATATATGTAATACCTAGTCCCTGAAAAGTATTAAAAAATCCTGGAATACATAAATAATGATCTAAAAATAGGAAAAGAAATACATTATGATCATGGATTAGCAGACACAAAGTTGTTAATATGTCAATATTCCCAAATTGGTGTATACATTCAGTGCAGTCGCATTCAAAATGCCTGTAGCTTGGTTCTAACAAATGGCATTCTGATTTTACCATGTATATGGAAATGTAAATGACCTAGAACACAGGCAATCTTTAGAAGGAATAACAGAATTGGAGAATTTACACTATATGATTTCAATAATTACTACAAAGATACAACACTCAAGATAGCCATACAGATGAATGGAACAGAATAGGGTTCAGAGACATACTCATACTTGTATAGTAAATTGGTTTTTAACTATAGTGCCATAGCAATTCTACCAGCAAAGATATCTATACAACAAGCCAAGTAAAAGCCATATATATGTCCAAATAAAAACTGGAGGTAGCTTTTTATGTAGCTTTTTATAATCTTGGCAGAATACAAACTGGATATCTACATGGGACAGAAATAGACAAAATGAACTTCATTAAAAACATTTATTCATCAATGAGCTAAATGAATAATAAATAGGCAACTCATAGACTGGAGGAAAATATTCTCAATCACACATTTTATAAAATACTTATATCCAAAATACATCAATAAATTCTACAACTCGTTAGGGAAAAGAATTAAACAAATTAATTAATAAATGGACACATGTACTTCAGCACAGCTCTCTCGGACAGCATTTAGAGCACTGTAATTCTATAGTATTACTGCAAAGATGGAAGCTTGTGTTTCAGGGTAGTTAAAGGCATGCGCACATATATGTGTGTGCAGATGTGTGTATTGTAAACCAAGAAGTGTCTGAAACAGGTCTCAATCGATTTAGAAATTTTATTTT
This sequence comes from Pongo pygmaeus, assembly GCF_028885625.2. Lineage (NCBI taxonomy): Eukaryota > Metazoa > Chordata > Mammalia > Primates > Hominidae > Pongo > Pongo pygmaeus. Next base: position 37,622,508 of record NC_072379.2, on the reverse strand, counting down.
GCCAAGGTTAAGGACTTGCGTGTGATGCATCTCAAGACGTCCTGACATGTACCCAAGGTGGCTGGGGTACAGCTTGGTTTTACACATTTTAGGGAGACATGGGGGGAGGGAATCAATATAAGTAAGACGTACATTGGTTCAGTCCAGAAAGACAAGACAACTTGAAGCAGGGAGTGGGCTTCCAGGTCATAGGTAGATAAGAGACAAATGATTACATTCTTTTGAGTTTCTAATTAGCCTTTCACTGAATGCACAATGTACAGGAATAGTCACTTATGTCTTAGTCTGGCTTAGTGCAAAGCAAGCAATCACATATGCATTTGTCCCATGTGAGAAGAGGGATGACTTTGAGTTCTGCCTGTCCTTTGTCCACAGGAAATTTTCTTGTGGGTAAATTGTGAGGGAGGTATGTAGCTTTTCATAATCTTTGTAGCTATCTTACCTAGGAATAGAATGGGAGGCGGGTTTGCTCAACGTAGTTCCCAGCCTGACATTTTCCTTTGGCTTAGTGATTCGGGGGTCCCGAGATTTATTTTGCTTCATGATATTCATATATTTTAATCAAAAGGGATCATAGACGTGACAGAGTAGAGAAAGAAGTACGGAAAGAAGAGTACTGAAAGAAGCTGCACATTCATTCAGCCGCACATTCATTCAGCCCCACATTCACCCTGACAGCTAAGACAAGCAGAAATGGCTGTGACAGGTAGATGACTGAGGAGGCAGTGCACAGCTTCTGTGCCGAGTCTGCATGCACTCTGGTCGGGGAATGTGGAGGCTTAGGGAGCATGGAAGGACTGGAGGAGGCCTAGTTCAAGAGGAAGAGTGTGAAGTGTGTTGTACTTTGTGAGTGAAGGAACATGGCTATGGCTGTGTCCTAACATCTTTCCTCCTCCTAGAGGCCACCTGGCAGCCTCCATGTGTGTTCCTTGGCTTATCATGTTGCTGTTGTTCTGTGCCTTTTCCGTTCTTAGAATGGCCTCACCATACATTCTGAGGTTTAAATCCTGTCTGTCTCTTAAAGTTCATTTGTAATGATATCTCTTCCATAAATGCTTCAGTCTGGGGCTCAATACATATATTCTTTCTTGGTATTTAATCTTTTCAGCATTTTACTCTGCAGACTAAAACTTTTGCTAACCTTTTAAGTGCTGTTCACCTTTACTAGCATATAAGCAGATGTCTTACACACAACATCCTTTCAAGAATTGGTCTAAACACACTGCCTAGCAAAAAAGAAAAAAAAAAAGGTACTCAAAACACATTATTGCAGAGTCAGTGGAATTATGACAAAAATGTACTTGTTTGACATCAATAGTTTGCTTACTTTTTATATTCCTGTTATTCTATTAGGGTGTGGCAAACAATGTAAAATTCTTGGCGTCTACCTTTAGGCAAATCAGGATCTAGTGGAATAGGGAAGCATAGTAATGAACAAATGTTTAATAGAACAAAATACCGCGATACAACTGGGTCTTTGGGTCGACAGAAGGCTCCACAGACAGATAAAGGTAGAAAGCCCACTTCAGGAAATTGAAGGAATATTTACAAAGGCGGAGAAGCAAAAAGTTACAAGTGCAAGAAAAAAGTGCCTAACTTAATTTTGTCCGATTTAAGCATCATGATGGCCTTAGACTGAACTGGAAAAAAAGGTTTAGACCAGACTTCTAAAAATCATTAAATATTAATATTAAAAATAAGAAGTTGTTGAAGGTCCAGAAGAAAATAAAAGTGAGATGATTAGGTCTGTGTTGGAGAAGCATCTCCAAGAAGCAGTGGATTAGGAGTGGGGAGCAGGAGGAGGAAAACAAGTTAGAAATCAAGGGGCACAGCGCAATTGATGGCTGCTTCCATGCCGGCTTCCCAGTGGGACTTATATAGTAGAAAAAGGAGTCAGTTAAAAGCTTTATACAAAATATTTCTAGGCTTAAGATCGAGCTCCTGAATTTTCTTTAGGATAGAAGCCATAAAATTACATTGACATTTGGAAATTCTTTACAGCTTTCCTTGGTTCTTTATGAAAAATCCATTACTGCCTATCATTTTCTGTATTTATGAGCATTTCATCTCTGGTATTCATATTTACTATTCCAATTTGACTTGTTTATTATGTTACAGAATATGATTGGCTACTTTATAAGTTTAGAAAGTTAATTCATCACAACGGGTTGGCAAAACACAAATTCAAAGATTATTTTCTAAAGGATAAATGGACAACTAAATAGGGAAATTTTATTGACAAGAATACCTTTTGAGGAAAACATAATAAATAAGGAAATAATTTGATAAGCTGTTTATAATGAGGTCTGAGGCTCCAAAGTGCATGTGCAGATAAGAAACGGTTCTGAACATGTCTTTGGAAGACCTTCTAAGGGATTAGATTCCTTTCATTGGGTGGCTACCACTATAATTTAGGGCCAGAATCGGGCTTCCTGTTAATTGCTCTGCAACATAGAGGCTCACAAAGGTAATAGCTGCAATCTTAGAAGAAGGAGAAAAGAGATGCTGGGAAGGTGTTTAAGCAAAAATAAGAAAAAAAAGTATGAAACTGTAGAATATGGATTTTAATGTTGAGCTATGGGTGATGGACATCTTGTTCTCTGACTCTTGAAATGATTGAAAAAGACTATCATGTTCAATTCTGGTTTTATATGAATGGACTCTTCAAGAGGAATTTGAAGAAGTGACAAATGTTAACTTCACAGTAGTGAGAAAAAGAGAGTGGCAACTAAAATCATTTTAAATTACATACTACTTAGGTGATAAAATGATATGCACCTAATAATTACAGCTTTTTATTCCTAAAGGATTTAAGTGTGTGTGTATATATTAATTAATAATATATATTATACATTTATATGTATTACATATTAATATTTATTATATATTTAAGTGTTTATATATAAAATTAATAATAAATATATATATACACACATACTTAAGTCCTTTAGGAAAAAGGCTGTAATCATTAGGCATACATCATTTTATCACCTAAGTAACATGTAATTTAAAAAGAATTTAAATTATATTTTACAATATATAGAAGAAATTATATATATTTATTTCTATAGAAAAATATACTGAAAGCTCAAACCAACTAAGAACAACAGCTGGTTGGGATGATCAGTTTTGGATCCATAGCCCAGAGGCAGGTTCCAGCATATTCAGATATCAGGCATGGGGTTCACAGATGCCACACTAGAGGGGCTACATGTGGAGTCATAGCATTAAGGCAGCCTTTGCTATCAGAGCCATCAAGACTCATATCTCAGCTCTGACTTTTCCTGCATAAACTTGGTTGCTACTTGATCTTTTTGGGCATTAGTTTCTTTATTTTTAGAGAGAAGGATAAAAACAGTTTATAGGACTTATGTATGCATACTTTCTGCATATATAAGATTAATGGTGATGATGCATGTGGCTCAGCTTCAGTAGCTACTCAGTAAACATGCTCTTCTGTCTTCTTGAATGAGCCACCAGCATTTGGGAAGTTCAGATCCTTAAATGTTCAAAGCTGAAATGATTGGAGATCACACTGGATATCACAATAATAAAAAGAATGTTGGCTTTTTTTCCCTTTATACTCTTTGCAAAATAACTTACCCTTTTTTAGCTCATTTATTTTTCACATAACTTTTTGAGGTCAGGGTTATATATGTTCTTGATTTTCTCTAGGAGAAAACTAAGATATAATTGTCTTGGTAAGTTGTGACCACTAATAAGAAGTGGCACAATTAAGATTCAAACTCCAAATTATGTCTTGGAATTTACAATAAAATACAATTAGTTAATTTCCCCAGAAGACAAATTTGTCACTACTGTCAATTTCTTGATCTTAGCCAAAGCAATGGAATATGAATGCTTTACTGAAGCCTATAACTTTTGTTTTCCTCTCTTTTATCTATTCTTTTTATTATTCATCAAGAAATGCCACTCCCCCACAGTAAATGCCAAAGCATTCAAGATAAAATTTATTTCCTTTTGTCAGATATGGAAGATATTTGAAATAAATATTTAATAGACCAGTTGTTCTTGGATTTAAAACTATCCTCTATTTCTCACCTTATAAATGAATACCAAAGGTCTATTCATGGAAAGTGGAGTATTAGTTTTAATTTCGTGTATATTGCATCATACCGCAAGTATTATTTATAATTGGACTTTTATTTGTGTTACTAGAGATGTGATTCGTTCAAGTAGTAAATCATTGGCAAATACTTGGTAGTTAACTAGATAGGTTGCCCTAATCATTAAGCATTTTCATTTGTTAGTAAATCAACTTTACTGACTTCTTTAGGGCTCTATTCCCTTTTTTATTCATCTTAACATTCCTGATGTGTTCATTAAGATAAATAGTAGGACTCTGCCAGCCAGGTGGGCCCAAGCAATATATATACTTCTGAAAATAAATTTCAATTTTAATTTTATTTATATGGCTTGAATCTGGTATAAGACAGAGTGTACTAGGATTATGCTTTTCCTGCAGGATCTAGATTACCCAGCCCGCAAGTAACATGTGAGTTACTTGGTAAAACTAACAGTGAGGTAGGAGGTTGTTGACTGTGATTGAAGGAACCCTGGACACAAAGTGAGGGAGAGAGCACAGTCCTGTTCAGGTCAAAAGAGCTCACACTTGCTCTGCTTTTGACTCATAGTCTATCTGATCTTTTACAAGTCACTTAACCCTCTGCTCTTCTGTTTCTTCAGCAGTAAAATCGACTGTAAGATCTTTCCTCAGAAGTAAAAATCTACTAATGCCTTGGTAAAGACTGCATAAAGTTTATATGCAAATTGGTGAAACATAGTAGGGATGCAATGTGGAGTAGCTTTAATATTATCACTGGAAAAAACACTCGAGAGCCAAAACACTTTCCCTGGCACTTTTTAGCTGTGAAATATTAAGTTGGCATCAGGCCCCCAAACTTCTCATCTACAGGAATCCTCCAGCAGCCATTTTAAGCACACATTACAGTGTGGCTACACATGCCTCCACCTTCTTGCTTCTCATTTTTCTCTTGTTTGACAACATTGGTCTTTGTCTCTGCTGTGCTCTGCTCCCTCCCTACTCTCACCAGCACAGACACTTGAGAAGCACTGCCATTACTTGGGCCTATAGCGCTCACTTCCTAAAGTCTTCCCTGATGCCCTTAGAATTAATATATATCTCTCTTTGGAAGTTGCAATGCACAATAGTTACACATTGCTTTTTGTATTTGTATCTGGTCCCCCATTACAATATCTATATAAGTTTTTTTTTTTTTGCACCTATTAATCTGTGATGACCTTAAGCATAAAGGTTGACTTTATTTCAGTTTGAATAACAATAGACATTCCTCAAATACTGGGCTTTCTTCCACTTCGCGACCACATGCAGGCAAATAAAAAGCCAGAGAGCACATTTTCCTGTGTTAGAAAGCAATTGACAAGGATTAGGATTTTAAATAATAGCTATAGTCATCTGGTAGATGGCAGAGGGGCCTGAGGGAGAGAAATGCACAGGGCAAACTCCGACAGTGTTTATGGACACGGAGGGATTATATAACATGATGAAATGAGAAGAGGCAGAGCCGTGGGGGACATTCATGCTTTCCTGGCTGAATGCTCAGCCACGCAAGGAGCGTGCCCCAAGCACTAGCGGGCCTGGCGGGAATCCCGGATGCAAAGGACAAAGGCAGACTGCCGCCAGGGATCCAAACAGAACGCAATGGCTCTCAGTTGGTCAAGGACTACACACCACCATCGCACCTGGCTGATGGCTGCTAAAAGAGCTCTGCTCATGAAACGCCTCTGCTCAACCAATTTTCTGCTGTCTACTGCTTGAACTACTTGTAATATTTTCAAAGAAAAAACAATGTATGTATTTGTCATCTAATTTATGCCATGCAAAGGCATTCTACATTATTTTGTGTGTGTATGTGTGTGTGTGTGTGTGTGTGTGTGTGTGTGTATTTCCACATTTAAAAAAATGGGAAAATAAGGCACTGATTTAGAAAATAAATTCTCAAAGAAATTAAGCCGTGTGCTTATGGTATCACAGAAAATTAGAGGAATCAACATTTGAATGAAGGCTTTTTTTCCCCCTAGTTTCCAAAGCCATTGTTCTTTTCAATCTAGTAGGCTCCTACTTGTTGCAAAACAAATCAAGTAGTTTAGACTAGAGCTTTGAAGAGCCATTTGAGTTTTCCAGGAGTTGAATAGCTGCAATTTAATTTGCTTTTGAAGACAACTTTACAGGCAATGTCAAAGGAGCCTACTAGCTTAAAAAGAACAATGGCTTCATTAAAAAGTCAGGAAACAGCAGGTGCTGGAGAGGATGTGGAGAAATAGGAACACTTTTACACTGTTGGTGGGACTGTAAACTAGTTCAACCATTGTGGAAGTCAGTGTGGAGATTCCTCAGGGATCTAGAACCAGAAATACCATTTGACCCAGCCATCCCATTACTGGGTATATACCCAAAGGATTATAAATCATGCTGCTTTAAAGACACATGCACACATATGTTTATTGCAGCACTATTCACAATAGCAAAGACTTGGAACCAACCCAAATGTCCAACAATGATAGACTGGATTAAGAAAATGTGGCACATATACACCGTGGAATACTATGCAGCCATAAAAAATGATGAGTTCATGTCCTTTGTAGGGACATGGATGAAGCTGGAAACCATCATTCTCAGCAAACTATCACAAGGACAAAAAACGAAACACTGCATGTTCTTACTCATAGGTGGGAACTGAACAATGAGAACACATGGACACAGGAAGGGGAACATCACACACCAGGGCCTGTTGTGGGGTGGGGGGAGGGTGGGAGGGGGGAGGGATAGCATTAGGAGATATACCTAATGTTAAATGATGAGTTAATAGGTGCAGCACACCAACATGGCACATGTATACATATGTAACAAACTTGCTTGCACGTTGTGCACATGTACCCTAAAACTTAAAGTATAATAAAAAATAAAAAATAAATAAATAAATAAATAAAAAGAAAAACAACACTTTGCATAGCTAAGGTTTGGCTTACTGAACAGCCCTAACCTCTTGTCATCAAAACTGGCCCTTCTCCAATTTTCTGTGTGCTGTTTATTGTTCTGAAAAAATATTTCCTCATTAGCATCTTTGCATATGCCTTGGAAAGCTCTCCCACTCTAGAACATGAAAGAATGTAGCTCACTTTATCACTGCTGGCTAAGACACATACCTTTACACTGCCCTAGACCTCTGAGAGTCATTCTCCCTTGAGCAACTCTCATTGCATTTTGTCCTGGTTAATTGTTTATGTATATATGTGTATACATGTCTTAGATATTATATATACATATATTGTGTATGTATATATATATTCCTTGCTAGAATGGGGACAATATGATGACAAGAAAAGCTGCTTATCCTTCTCTGTGTTAAATTTTATGATCCCAGATGCACAGTAGATGACAACCTATTGATTCATCAGTGTTTTTTTATTTCTCCCCTTATTTTGGTGAAACATAAATCAGTTTATTAGTTACATGTATCATGTTTGTTTATCTTTATAAGAATAAGTATGGAAAAGTCTGAAACCATCCTCATAGAATTAAATAAAACTAAATTGCTAGCTTTTCACCAAAAGCATAAGTATTGAATAGCTAAGCATTCAGCAGTTGCCTATAGCCCACTTCCTTATAGCTGCTTACAGCTTAGAAGTCATGTGGCACCTATCACAAGGCCCTAGCATCTATAGATAACATCTTTGACATTAAGAAGCCTCAAGTCTTCCATTTGAGGTATTTTCCAGATTCTGCATTTCAGTGGGTCCACTGATGTCAGGCAGTCTGAAGACCTCTCTGAGGAGTCGACCAAGTGCTTAAATGTGTTTTTTTCATCCTTTTCTGATGACTTCACCTTTCACTTCACCAGCTCCTCAGCCCCCCGACCTGCCAAAATTTCCTTAAAAACTCAGTCCAAAACTCCTCAGGGAGCAGATTTGACATTCCCTCCCACCTCCTCATTTGGCTGCCAATCAGTTATTAAACTCTCTGCTGAAACTCCTACTGTTTTGGTGCTTTTCTCTGTTACCAGGCAATGGGCACAAACCTCATGGTCCTATAACAAGTTTACTTCCCCCTTTAAAATATATGCACAATATTAGGTTCACAGATGCCAACTAGAAGTGAAAGAATTCTGGAACCCACATAAGGAAAAAGACAAATCAAAGACAGCCACATGGGAGCCTCACTGCCCTCTCAGCCTGGTCTCAGGAATTCATTTGAAAGTATATTTAATTCTCACCTTCTCGAGTTTATTTACATGCCCCTTCCATTGAGGAGTGCTGCCTGGGGAAGAACAAAAGAATGTCTCTCAATCATATGAAAACACAAAGTCAGAAGAAAAAAATAATGTATTCCTTGGGGATCTTGAAGAAACATTTTAATTCTCATTGATTTTTTTTTAGGTGCATGTGGTAATAGAAAATAGTTCAAGGTTGTCAGAGACGGGGAACAATAAAATCTAGTTTGTAAAATATTCCCAAAGCATTTTCTCTTATCTTAGGGTCTTCTTTCGACATTTCCCTTACTCAAGGCTAGAGCTCAGAGGCACTTTTCTTATTTCACCACTTCAATTTAATTTGATTTGATTTTTAGTGTTTCTTCAGATTTCATTCTGCATGCTTGTCATTCATGACTCACCTTTACTTCCTTATCAATATGGAAAGTTATATGTTAAACACATTTGAACAACTTCTGATGAATTCTGACAATTTTTACAAGTTTTCTACCTATATTACCTAGAAGCTGCATATGATTTTGCTTTATATCCATAGAATTATAATTTTAGAGTCAGAAGATATACAACTCAGAGAATATTTAGGTCAAACACCTAATTTCACAGGTGAGGAAGCTAAGAACCTGGTTGTTACATGTGTGGCTCAAGGTTACAAAACTAATTAAGAAAACCCTGAGGACTAAAACACTAATCTCCCAATTCCCAAAGTTTGCTCTCAGACTATTTTGGCTTTTCATGCTAGTTCACATAGTCATTTGATTGAACCTGACTCATGTTCTAAGCTGTAGAGGTTTCACTCTTGGGCTAGGCCTGATGAGACTTTAGGGTATAATGAAACTGGATTCAGTACCAGAAACTGTCGTGTCTACAGCTCCACTCTTCCATGTGTGAACAATGGCTTGCCAATTTAGCTCACCTTCTTCAAACACAAGTTCACTATCTATAGAATGGATATTGTGATTCTTACACCACAAGCTCATAGTGAGACAAAAATGAAAGAATAAATATAAATTATTTAATTTAGTTTTCAAGAAAAAGAACATAATCAGGAAATAGCCTCTTCCCCATCATTCCTCTCTGGATTAAGGATATTTCAATCCACATATCCAAATACATATTATCCTAAATTTATATGATAATCTCTAGCTTACTGTGTTCAATTTTGTCCTAAAAAGCTAAGCCATATGGCTTTGTTTGTTTTTTTTCATGATTTACCAAGAAATGCCTTCATTTATCAAAGTACTCTAACTATACAGAAATGTATAAACATTTTTTAAATTTTCCCATAAATCAGCCTGCTCTCTTTAGGAAAAACATTAACCATTGAAATAAAATCTGGCAACATTATAAAATCTGGGAACATATGTTTCTATACTTGTTTCTGTATCTGTATTTCCCTCTGTCTCTCTCCGTTTGTTTCTCTTTCTCTTTCTCTCTCTTCTCTCTTTGTCTCTCCCTGTGAGTGCATGTGTGTGGGTTTATATTTAGCTATTTCTCCATAGTGAAAATGAACTATGTAATAAAAAACACTTGGCTTGCTTTATTTAACAAAAATTACAAACATTTTATTAGGTTGTTTTTTCTGTAAAACAGAATCTTAGACAAAGACTATGTGTGTTAATTAGGAAATGTAATCTCAGAAAGCAAGAGAGAGGGATAGGAGAACAAAACAGGCTATGAGAAGGAATTCATGAAATTAAGTTATTGTTGATTGTCATATGAGTGACTGATGGCTTTAATCCCTTTGCATTATCTGAAAAGGCTATGAAATGCATCTCGTGACTATTTGTCTCAAAGGAGGATAAATGACTTGTGTACTGTCTCCCATCTCCACCTCATAACTGCCTCACATTTCAGATTCATGCATACACAGACTCAGAGAGAATTTCCACAGCTTCCCATGCCTTGGTGTCAATCAAGAAGCCCTAGATCATGTGGCAGAATCCATATGGCACAGGCAGAGGTCAGGATGAAGCTGACTGATGCCCACACAGAGCAGCAGTGGTAGGAATAAAGGCAAGTGAGACTGAGACTCTCAAATGGTGCAGAAGAGTTATCTGACACAGTCCACACCTTGGTCATTCAGATCTGCTCCTGCCCTCCATTTGATCTGTTTTATTCACAATACTTCTGACACCAAATGTGTGATTTTTTTTTTCTTATATCCACCAGTTTTCAAACTCTCTGGACACCAAATGTGTGTCCTACAAATTAATTCAATTCTGACACAAACTATCCAAAGTTGGTGTCAGGCTCCATAGGTTTAGGGGCTCAGTCCCACAAAACTGACCTCCCTTCAGATGCCAGTGGCAGGTATAGGGTCCCCAGATTACCCATTCTTCTGTCTAACTTGGCTACAGTGTTAGAGGATTCCCTCTATACTCTTTCAAGTTTGATAATTTGATAGAATGGCTTATAAAACTCCAGAAGTTTACTTACTATTACTTTTTATAATAAAAGATATAACTCAGGAGCAGCCAAATAGAAAAGATGCATAGAGCAAGGAATTGGAGCAGGGTTGCAAAGACCGAACATATTTCTAATCATTCCACAGCTTGTATCCAACTCCCATACTAATTTATTGGGCCTCAACTGTGATAACAAGATGCTCTTACTCTTCTGAGATACAAGTGCAATCCACTGCAGAGTCCAGTTTGAGGTGGTAGTCAGCCACAATCTCTGCAAATACTTAATGCAAACAAGTAAATGAAACAAGCTACAGTCCCTGCTGCTAAATCTGTTCTTGCACCCTACATGGCATTTATTGTATCCCTCCTAAAATATCCATTTTATATTTCACTCAACCTTGGCTAGTAATTTAGCCAACATGGCTCATCTTGAGATACAGCATTAATTGGATTCCTGGGGGAGCTTTTTGTTTTGAGCCTGTTCTAATATATTACGTTGGTGCAAAAGTAATTGCGGTGTTTGCCATTAAAAGCGATAGCAAAACCGCAATTACTTTTGCACCAACCTAATACCATTCACTGTTATAATTCAGGAGAAAACACAAAAAGACACCCCAGGAGGTGCATGGCTTCCTGACATACTTTCCTGGACATTAATCAGGATAGCTTACCCTCACTAAATACCAGAGGGCACCTTTATCCACTATGGATACCTCTAGCACAATCAGATAGGATAAGCTACATATCATAGCTATGTATCATACATGATATATATGATATAAGATAAGCTATATATCATATAGATATATAATAGCTTAGATATAATCATAGCTTATTATATCTAAGCTTGCCCTGAGGCAAGCAGCTTGGATCAGGGTCTGACTTTGGTGCAAAATTATCTCCTGCTCTGGGTCTCACTCAAAAGTGAAAGCCTGGTGAGTCATCCAGGACAGGTTTCAGGGATTTATTCTCAAATGTCATATATTCCGCCTCTAAAATACAAAGATACCTAGTGCTGCGCCTCTTTCTTAATATGGAGTATGAGGTGGCATGCCATAGAATATTGCATGTTAAAAAACTTCTCACCAATAACTGGTTAGTAAATGTGTTTGGTGTGCATATGTTTTTTCTCTCTCACATTGTAGGATGCATGTGTCACACTAGGTTATTAATGGTACTCACCACCTCCTGCTCACCATTCCCCATTAGTATAATGCCATTAGTACAGTGCACAAACATGAAGCTTTACAGAACATCGGGAAAATAAGGTTCTTAAAGATTGTATTTTGTCAGAGTTCTGACAGTTAATACAGCCCCGAAGTAAGACAGTGAAAGTGTACTACTGAGTCCCTCATGTAAAGGCAAACTGCTTTTGATCGACCCTACTAATATGGACCAATAACTACACATTCACAGATCAGTGGTTACAGAGTGAATGCCAGAAGCTGTATGGATCATCTTCAGTAAAGAACCATATTGGCATGATAGCTGTAATTGGAAATACCAACACCATTTGGTTATATTAACAATAATCCACCTTCTTCTAACACAATTCCCCCAGTTTTAGCAGAAGCCACAAAGGTAAGATGGAGTGAGATATGCTAAGCACCGATACTGCATCTTTTAAGTCAGAGGTTGGCAAACTTTCCTGTAGAGGACTAGATCATAACTGTAGGCTTTATAGGTCATAAGGTCTCTGTCTCAACTTCTCAGCTCTGCAGCATATGCATAGACTAATGACTGTGGCCATATTCCAGTAAAATTTTGTTTCCAAAAAGAGGCAGTGGACCAAATTTGGCCCACAGGACATTGTTTGCCAATTCCTGTTTTAGGTCTTCAATCATGGCACTAACTTCTACAATCACTCTTGAAATACAATATAGCTACTGATTTTCTCTCTGTGCTGGATGAATGTGAGTAGCTTCAGGTACTTCCATTTAGCCTTTTTGTACTGGGTTGACAGCATCCTTCCAAAATTTATGTCCACCTGGATTTCAGAATGTGACCTTACATGGAAATAGTGTCTGCAGATGTCATTACTAAAGTTAAGATGAGGTTATACTGGATTAAGGTGAGCCCTAATCCAAGATTGGTATCCCTATAAGAATAAAAATGGAGACAGACAGAGACACACACACGGAAGACCACGTGATGATGAAGGCAGAGTTGGAGTGATATATCTACAATGATTGTTAGCAGCTGCCAGAAGCCAGGAGAGAGGCATAGGATAGATTCTTCTTCAGAGCCTTCAGTACAAACCAACCCTAGTGACACTCTAATTTCAGACTTTTGGCCTCAACTACTGTGAGAGAATAAATTTCTGTTGTTTCAAGCCACCCAGTTTGTGTAATTTGCTACAACCACCCCAGGAAACTAATACATATTTCCATTTTTATAGCTCTGATTAGAGGGGTCAGGGTCACAATTTGAAGATACTCTCTACTGTTAAGTAATTAATTATACATCCAGGGACAAGATATTGACCATCTGGTGGGTCTGCAGTTATTTCATCTATCACTTTATCACATGGCTTCCATGATTTCCTACCCTAGCCATATGACTATGAAGCTTTGCTTGCATTAATGTTAGCTCAAACCCCATACCCACCAGTCCTTAAAAAGTCTAATCAGTCTGCTTTATTCAGGTATTGTTAGCTTGGAAAGAGTCATGATCCTTTTTAGAAGGACAGGGAGAATATTTATTTCAAATATTTGCAATGATTTTGTAGGATCTTTTGACAAAGAAACATAGATGTCCTTTTATTTATGGACTCTGGCTCTGACTTACTCCTGAAAACTGATAGGAAGGAAATGATTTCCTATTGTAAAGGATAACATAAGCTTTCTGATCACAACATTTTGATTATTTTATCCACATTCAGCAAAAACCTATTTTTCATCTATATCATCTCATCAAGCTCCATAATTCCTTAGCCATTGACATTTCCCAGCATATCAAGTACACTGGCAAATCCTATTACAGTAACCAGATCAGTTTTGGCTATTAATATTGGTTTATTCCTTTTTGTTGCTGATTAGTATTTTTTAGAATGATTCTATGAGCAGTTAATAAAAACATTTTTCTGTGGAAGATATTTGAGTTGTATCTGTTACTTTTTATTCGTATAAATTAGGCAGCTATGAACTTTTATGTAAATCTTTTGTATAGAAACATGCTTTCATTTTCTTTGGTCAGAGGGACTACCTGAGGTGGAGATAGGTGGATTATATGGTAGATATCTGTTTGACATTTTCTGAAACTAGCAAAATTTTATGAATAGGTTTATCATTTTACCATCACACTAGCAGTGTATGTGGCTTCTTGATCCTCCACATCACTGCCAAAAATAACTATGAACAATGTTTTTAAATTTCAGCTATTCTTATAGGTCTTTAGTGGTATCTCATTTCATTTTTATTTTGAATTTTTCTAATGACTACTGATGTTGAGAATTTTTTCATATACTTTTTTGCTACCCATTTATCTTCTTTGGCAAATTGATAAAATCTTTTGCCAATATTTATTGGATTATTTACTTTTTTGAATTTGGAGAGTTTTTATATATCTAGGATAAAAATTCCTTGTTAGAATATGACTCGTAGAGTATTATTTTTTCAATCTGTGGCTTGACTTAATTATCTTAATAGTGTTTTCCACAAAAAATTAAAGTTTGATAAAGTCTACTTTATCAACTATTTTATAAAAATTATAGATTATGCTTTGAGGTTGTATCTAAACAACTTTTCGTAACTTGAAGTTATAAATATTTTCTTCTATTTTTTCTTTTTTTTGAGATGGAGCCTTGCCCTGTCTCCAGGCTGGAATGGCTGGAATGCAGTGGTGTGATCCTGGCTCACTTCAACTTCCATCTCTCGAGTTCAAGTGATTTTCCTGTCTCAGCCTCCCGAGTAGCTGGGACTACAGGCACATGCCACCACACCTGGCTAATTTTTGTATTTTTGGTAAAAATGGGGTTTTACCATGTTGGCCAGGCTGGTCTCGAACTCCTGAACTCAGGTGATCCACTGGCCTCAGCCTCCCAAAGTGCTGGGATTGCAGGTGTAAGCCACTGTGCCCAGCCTCTCCTATTTTTTTCTTCTAGTAATTTTATAGTTCCACATTTTATACTTCGTTTTTGATTAATTTCATACATAATCTGAGGCATGTATTGAAGTTGGGTTTTTCTTTTCAACATATCGACTTTTTTTTTCATATGTTGATAAGACTAGTTTTTCTTCCTTGAATCACCTTTTCATGTAAGTGAAAAATCAGTTATGTATATATATATATTTGGTCTTTTTATCGGCTATTCTGTTCCATTGATCTGTTTACATGTCGTTAGACTAATATCACACTCTCTTGATTACTGTAGCTTTACAGTGGGTCTCAAATAGGATAACATTAGTATTCCATCCTTGTTTATCTTACCAATATTTGGATATTCTAAATCAGCAGTCCCCCAAACTTTTTGGCACCAGGGACTGGTTTAGTGGAAGACAATATTTCCATGGAAAAGGAGGTTGGAGAGGATGGTTTAGGCATGAAACTGTTCTACCTCAGATGATCAGGCCTTAGATTCTCAGAAGGAGTAGGCGACCTAGATGCCTCGCATGTGCGGTTCACAGTAGGGTTTGTGCTGCTATGAGAATCTAATACTGCTGCTGATTTGACAGGAGGCACAGCTCAGGCAGGAATGCTCGCTCACCTGCCACTTACCTCCTTCTGTGCTGCTCAGTTTCTAACAGGCCACAGACTGGCTGGGGACCCTTTTTCTAGAAAACTTACATTTTCATATGAGTTTTAAAATTTGTTTGTCAATATCTATAATAATGTTTGCCGAAATTTTCACTGGGAGTCTGTTGAATCTGTAGGACAAATTAGGGAAATACAATTTAATTCTAGCAGTACTGAGCATTTTATATCTATATTTTTTAATCTCCCTTTAGTAATTCCTCTCAGAAATTCTTTGTATTTTTAACTATATTCATCACATTCTGTGTCAGATGTATTTCTAAGTAATTATTTCAATGATATTGTGTATAATATTGCTATTTTACTTTTTTCTGATTTTTTGTTGCTACTGTAAAGAAATTTAATTTATTTTTGCATATTTATTTTTTATTCTGAAATTATCTGAAGTCACTTACTTGATATAAGACTTCAGTCATTTGTTATGTGGTCTTTTACAAAAGCTGCTTGAATATCCTTGTAATATAGTAGCTGGCTTCCCCAAAGAATGAGTGATTCAAGAGAGAAAAAGAACTCACTCAAGATAGAAATCACAGTCTTCCTATAGATAAGTATCATTCTGTTTTGTTTTTCTTCTTTATTTTATTATTATTTTTAAGCAGGCATTCCCACAATTGAACTACTTTGCCTCGTTTTCAGTACTTGTACGCTAACCCAGGCCCCCATCCACATGCTCAGTGATGATTAGTAAAATGCAATATGGGACAGCATGCATTGAGATAATGTATCTAATCCCTTTGGCCCCTGGTGGAAGATGGGGAATGTTACTTTGTCTCCTGGGCTTCTGTTTTCTCCTGGAGGAAGGGCATTGGTCATTTCTCAGATTATTTCATATGAATGCACACATTTTTATAGCTGAGCTATCTTGCTGTTGTCAGGATAATGTCTGGACAACTGTCACCTTCTCTCCTTTGGAAGCTGAAACCCTATGTTTCTTTAAGAACTACTATATGTTTTCTCCCCTGGAAAGAGCTTCTTATATTACTCCAAAACAAAATGTTCACATTTCTTCTGGCTATATTCAGCATTTACAATCACAGTGTGAGCAGGGCAGCATTTCCCCATCCGTGATTGTTGTTGTGGCAGATAATGTACTGACATATTTATATTGTATTTATTTATTTATTTATTTATTTTTATTTACTTTTACAGACAGGGTCTTGCTCTGTAGCCCAGGTTGGAGTGCAATAGCCTCATCTTGGCTCACTGCAGCCTTGAACTCCTGGGTTCAAGCAACTCTCCTACCTCAGCCTCCAGAGTATCCAGTACTATAGGTACACACCACCATGCCTGGCTAATTTTTTTTTTTTTTTGCAGAGATGGGGTCTCATTTTGTTGCCCAAAATAATCTCAAACTCCTGGTTTCAAGTGATCCTTCCACTTCAGACTCCCAAAGTTCTGGGATTACAGGTGTGAGCTACTGAGCCTGGCCTTATTTTCATTTTTATTGTTACTGTTTTTTAATCCCTTTCTCTATACTCCAGTTCAGGCAGGGAGACTCTATGCCATTTCTTTCCCTATATGTTATAGCAGGAAAACATAGAAAAGATGTTTCTAGACACAGAAGAACTTGGAAAATAAAAAATAATTTAATAAAAGCACATATTGAATAAGGCTAATGCTTTGCACATCCTAAATTGCGTGTGAATCCTTATGGCTTTTGATCTCTGAGAAAGACAGAGCTATGCCCTGCTTCCAGTGAGAGGACTAGGACAGCAGTACAGCCATCAGAAGAAGGCTGTGTCCTCACACTCAGTAATAGACCAGAGAGTTGATAAAATTCCAGAATAGAAAGGGTGGCTGTAAAGTGTGTTTATGCAGGTGGACCTGATGTGGCCTCCCAATTTTCTGCAGTCCAAGAATGGTAGGATGATGTTTTCTATCCCATTATGACAATGCAGCAAATGATCAGAAACATTAGAAGAAGCCTGAAGGGTTAGAATGTGTGCAATGCAATGACTTGTGTGCACCAACAAATGAGAAATAGGTAGAATTTTGCAAATCTCAGCATCAGTGGAGTAGAAAAATGATCCAGAAGATCCTCTTCCCCAGTGTGTTGGTACCATGCTAGTCACTTCGAACTCAGATGCAACCAAAAGGGCCAGTGGGTGGCAGGAGTTTTTATCATACAAAAGAATGGGGAATTGAAATGGAAATTAAGTTGAACTCTAGATAACCAGAGAAAGTTAAACTTTTCCAAATGAGTCTGTGGGCTGAGATTTCTACTGCTATAAAATATAAGGTGCTTGTTTAATTTGGTAAGGTACGGAGAAAGCACTTAAGGTTTATCTGGGCTTAAGGAAACTTAATGTGGTAAGAGTCAAGGAATCACTAGATGGGAATTACTAAAACATTCAACCATGGCTGGGCGTAAGGAGTGAGATGCAATAAATTCACCCTGAGGAAGGAGGAGAGCCAAACCAGATTACTCATCTGAGAGTTTTGACTCTGATGTAAGCAACTTTTTGACCACATGTTGTTATTTGATCTGCAGGCTTTTCACGTGGAAAATTAATTTAAACGAAAACTTATCATCTCTAAGGACCTATCAATGTCTTGGAATATAGACCAGTGATTTTCAAAGCAGTGCCAGCAGCACCAAATGGCTACTTGTAAAAATGCAAATCCTATCTACTGAATCAGAAACTCAGCATGGGGCCCTACACTTAGCCTTTTAATAAGCCCTGCAGGTGATTCTGATACACATTAATGTTAACAACTATTGGTCTAGATACTGAAAGCTAACTTCTAGCAGTTGCTGTGAATGAAATGTTATGATAAAGGAATATTACACTTTTACAGCACAAAAAAATTGACTATGATGTAATTACATGTAGACATGGATGCTAAAAAATTTTCAGTAACTGGGGAGGAGGCAGAGCAAGAGAGCAGAAGAGAAAGCCCTACCAGTTGTACACCACTCCTCTCAACTGGAAGGAAACCAATTTAACAATTATCTACATAAAAAAGTAACTTCATAAGGACCAAAAATCAGGTGAACACTCACAGTACCTGGTTTCAACTTCATATTGCTGAAAGAGGCACTGAAGAGACAGAAAAAGAGACAGAAAAACAGTTCTGTTTTCAGGGAGGCCACCCCTCCCTAACCCTGGCAGAAACAGCTTGGTGCTGAGCATTAGGGGAGGGAGAACACAGCAATTGTGAAGCATTGAGCTCAGTGCTGTTCTGTTACAGCAGAAAGGAAAACCAAACCAAACTCAACTGATGCTTGCCCACAGAGGGAGCATTTAAACCAGCCCTAAACAGAGGGGAATCACTGGTCCCAGCAGTCCACAGTTGAGTCCTGCAAACTTCCACCAAGGGCTATAGCTCTCTGTGTCTGCAAGTAAACTTGAAAGACAGTATAGGTCATAAGGACTGCAACTCTTAAGCAAGTCCTGGTGCTGAACTAGGCCCAGTGACAGTGGACTGGGGGTGCACATGACATATTGAGACACAAGTGGCAGTGGCCAAGTGAGTCCTGGCTCACCCCTTCCCTAACCGCAGGCTGCACAGCTCATGGCTCCAAAAGACACCTCTTCCCTCTGCTTGAGTAGAGGAGAAGGAAGAATGTGGAGAATTTTATCTTGCATCTAGGATACCAGCTCAGCCACACCAAGATAGAACACTGGTCAGAGTTGTGAGGCCCCCGTTCCAGGCCCTGGCTCCCAGATGACATTTCTAGACACACCCTGAGCCAGAAGGGAACCCAATGCCTTGAAGGACAGGACCCAGTCCTGGCAGCATTCATCATCTGCTGAATGAAGAGCGGTTGAGCCCTGAATAACCAGAAATGTTACCCAGGTCAAAGGCCTTGGTGATCCTTTGAAACTTGCTTTGAAACAGCACATTACCAGCTGTGGTGGCTCTGGGTCGAAATGCCTTCTGCTTGAGAAAAGTAGAGGGAGAGATTTTGTCTTGCAGCTTAGGTACCAGCATGGCCAAAGGCAGGTAGAACACCAAGCTTGACCAAGCAGGTCTAGAAATGCCATCCAGGACCTCACTCTTAGATAGCAATTCTGGACCTGCCCTTGGCCAGAGGGAAGTCCACTGCCCTAAAATGTGAGTCCCAGGCCAGTCAGCATTCATGACAAGCTGAAATAAGAGACCTTGGATTTTAAGAGAACATCAGTGGTAGTATGGCAGTACCCCTCATGGCCTGGGGTGGTGGTGGCTACAAGGTAAGGATCCTATGCCTTTGGAAAGGGAAAGGAAGGACTATGTCTTGTGGTTTGAGTGCCAGCTCAGCCACAATACAATAGAACACCAATTAGATTTCGAGGGTTTTTGACTCTAGTCCTTGACTCCCTACCCACCCAGAGACTGGGGGAACTTGCCACCCTGAAGGGAAAGACACAGGCTTGGCTGGCTTTGCCACCTGCTGATTTTGGAGCTCCAGGGCCTTGAGTGAACACAAGCAGTAACCAAGGAGTGGCTATAGCAGGACTTGGGTGAGAACCAGTGTTGTGCTGGTTTCAGGGCCAGGACTCAGGTCTGTGCTGGCTTCATAGTAGTGTTGGCCGCAGGAATGCTTGTGTCACTCTATTCCTAGCTCCAGGTGGTTCAGAACAGAGAGTGAGAAAGACTGTGTATGTTTGGAAGAAAGTAAGAGAAGAGAACAAGAGTCTCTGCTTAGAAGTCCAGAGAATTCTCCCGGAATATACCCAAGATTATCAAGGTGGTACTTCTATGAGTCTACAAGAACTACAACATTACTGGGCTTAGGGTGCCCCTAAAGCAGATACAGGTAGAGCACATAGATTACTTTTGCACCAACCTATAGCTGTGCTGAGGAAATTCAAAGATATTCAAGATAATACAGAGAAGGAATTCAGAATTCTATCAGATAAATTTAACAAAGATATCGACATAATTAAAAAGAATAAGTAGACATTTTAGGCCTAAAAGATGCAATTGGCATACTGAAGAATGCATCAGAGTCCTTTAATAGGAAAACTGATCAAGCAGAAGAAACAATTAGTGAGCTTAAAGACAGTCTATTTGAAAATGCACACAGAGGAGACAAAAGAGATAAGAATAAAAACAATGAAATATGCTTACAAGATCTACCAAATTCCCTCAAAAGGACAAATCTAAGAGTTATCAGACTTAAAGAGGAGGTAGAGGAAGAGATAGGGGTAGAAATTTCATTCAAAGAACAGTAACAGGGAACTTCTCAAACCTAGAGAAATGTATCAATATCCAAGTACAAGAAGGTTATACTACACCAAGTAAATTTAACCCAAACAAGACTGCCTCAAGGGATTTAATAAGCAAAGTATCAAAGGTCTAGAATAAAGAAAGGATCCTAAAAGCAACTAGAGAGAGAAAAAAAAAAAAACAACCAAATAAATACGTCTGGCAGCAGACTTTTCTGTGGAAACCTTATGGGCCAGAAGAGATTGGCAAAACAAATTTAAGTGCTGAAGAAAAAAAAAAAACAACAACAAAACAACAACAACAACAAAGCTTTGCTATAGAATAGTATATCTAGCAAAAGTATCCTTCAAACATGAAGGAGAAATAAAGACCTTCCCAGACAAACAGAAGCTGAGGGATTCCATCAATACTAGATCTGTCCTACAAGAAATATTAAAAGGAGTACATTTATAGTAAAGGACCTTGATGAGTAATAAATAATCACCTGAAGGTACAAAACTCATTGATAATAATAAGTAGACAAAAAACACAGAATATTATAACACTGTAACTGTGGTGTGTAAACTACTCTTATCTTAAGTAGAAAGACTAAATGATGAACCAGTCAAAAATAATAGCCACAACTTTTCTAGAAATAATCAGAACAATAAGATATAAATAGAAACAACAAAAAGTTAAAAACTGGGGGACATAGTTAAAGTGTAGAGTTCATACTCATTTTATTTTTGCTTGTTTGTTTATGCAAATAGCTGTAAGTGGTTATTGGGTTTACATAATAGTTTATAAGAGAGTAGTTAAAATAATAGTTTATAAGAGAGTATTTGCAAGCCTCATGGTAACCTCAAGCTAAAAAAACATACAAAGGATACACAAAAAATAAAAAACAAGAAGTTAAATCATATGATCAGAGAAAATCACCTTTACTAGATAAAGACAAGAATGAAAGAAAGAATGAAGAGAAAATCATAAAACAATCGGAAAACAAATAACACAATGGCAGAAGTAAGCACCTATCAAGAATAGCATTAAATATAAATTGACTTACCCCTCCAATCAAAAGACATAGACTGTGTGAATAAATGAAAAAAACAAGACCCATTCATCTGTTGCCTACAAGAAACATAATTCACCTACAAAGACACACATCAACTGAAAATAAAAGGATGTAAAAAGATATTCCATGCCAATGAAAGCCAAAAAAAAAAAAAATCCATCAGGAATAGCTATACTTATAGAAGACAAAATAGATTTCAAGACAAAAACTATTAGAAGAGACAAAGTCAATTAATATATAATGATAAAGGGGTCAATTCAGCAAGAAGATATAACAATTGTAAACATACATGCACTCAATGCTGGAGCAGTACCCAGGTATGTAAAAGAAATATTGTTAGAGCTAAAGAGAGATAGAGCCCCCAGTGCAATACTAGCTGGAGACTTCAACATCCTCTTTCTGAATTGGACTGATCTTCTAGACAGAATATCAACAAAGAAACATTGGACTTAATCTGAAATGTAGAAGAAATGTATCTGATATTTACAGAACATTTCTTCCAATGTCTGCACAATAAACAATCTTCCCCTCAGTACATGAATCATTCTATAGGATAGGCTATAAGTTATATCCCAAAGCAAGTCTTAAAAGATTCAAAAAATTAAAATAATATCAAGCTTCTTCTCCCACCACAATGGAATAACATTCAAAATTAATAACGAGGAATTTTAGAAACTGTACAAATACATGGAAATGAAACAAAATACTCCTGAATGACTAGTGGGTCAATGACAAAATTAAGAAGAAACAAAAACATCTTGAAACAAATGATAATGGAAACACAACATCCAAAAACCTACAGGACACAACAAAAGCAGTAATAAGAGGGAAGCACCTATATTAAAAAAGAGGAAAAGCTTCAAATGGACAATCTAATGATGCATCTTAAAGAACTAGAAAAGCAAGAGAAAACCAAACCCACAATTAGTAGAGGAAAAGATATAATAAAGATCCAGAGACTCAAATAAATGAAATTGAAATTAAAAAAATACAAGAGATCAAAGAAACGAAAAGATGGTGTTTCAAAAAAGTGAAACAAAACTGACTATCCTTTAGCCAGGCTAAGATAAAAAGAGGGAAGATCCAAATAAATAAATTCAGAAATAAAAAGGAGACATTACAACTGATACTGACAAAATTCAAATGATCATTAGCAGCTACTATGAACAACTATACACCAAAAAAATTGTAACATCTAGAAAAAAAAAAGAAATTCCTAGAGACATACAACCTATCAAGATCAAACCAAGAAGAAATCCAAAACCTTAACAGACCAGTAAAAAGCAACAAGATTGAAACTGTAATAGAAAGTCTCCCAGTAAAGAAAAGCCTGAGAGCTGATAGCTTCACTGCTGAACTCTGCCAAACATTTAAAGAAGAACTGATAACAATCCTACTCAAACTATTTCAAAATATGGGGGATGGAATACTTCCAAACACATTCTACAAGGCCAGTATTATCCTGATCCAAAAACCAGACAAAGATATATCAAAAAAAGGAAACTACATGCCAACAACTCTGATGAATATTGATGCAAAATCCTCAACAAAATACTAGCAAAGTGAATTGAACAATATATTAGAAAGATCATTAATCATGACCAAGTGGGATTTATCCCTGAGATACAAGGATGATTCAACATACACAAATCAGTCAATGTAATGCATCATATCAACAGAATGGAGGATAAAAACCATATGATCATTTTAATTGATGCTGAAAAATCATTTGATAAAATTCATTATCCCTTCATGATAAAAACAAAAAACAAAAAACAGGATAGAAGGAACATATATCAACATAATAAATATACAACATAAGTATGTGACAGACCCACAGCTAGTATCATATTGGATGGAAAAAAAAAATTGACAGCCTTTCTTCTAAGAACTGGAACACTAGAAAGATGCCAACTCTCACCACTGTTATTCAGCATAGTACTGGAAGTCCTAACTAGAGCAATCACAAGAGAAAGATATAAAGGGCATCCAAATTGGAATGGAAGAAGTAAAATTATTCCTGCTTGCTGATGATGTAATTTTACATTTGGGAAAACCTAAAGACTCCACAGGACAACTATTAGAATTTATAAACAAATACAGTAAAGTTGCAGAATACAAAATCAACATACAAAAATTAGCATCATTTCTATATGTCAACCGTAAATAATATAAAAAAAATTTTAAAGTAGTCCCATTTACAATAGCCATACCTAAAATTACATATCTCAGAATTAACCAAACAAGTGAAAGATCTCTATAATGAAAATTATAAAACACTGATGAAGGAAATTGAAAGGGACATTAAAAAATAGAAAATATTCCATATTCATGGACTGGAAGGATCAATATTGCTACAATGGCTATACTATCCAAAGCAATCTATAGATTCAATTCAATCAGTCGCAAAATACCAGTGACATTCTTCACAGAAATAGAGAAAACAATTCTAAAATTTATGTGGAACCACAAAAGACTCAGAATAGCCAAACCTATCCTAAGCAAAAACAATGAAAATCACATTACCCAACTTCAAATTATACTACATAGCTGTAGTATCCAAAACAGCATGGTACTGGCATAAACAAAGACACATAGACAAAAGGAACAGAATAAAGAACTCAGAAACAAATCCACCCACGTATTGTGAACTCATTTTTGACAAAGTTGCCAAGAACACACACTGAGGAAAAGATATTTTCCAAGGTCACATACTTTTTAAGTGGTAGACTTAAAACTGGAGTAATATTTCCAAGAAGTTACACAAAACTATAGGAGCCTATCTTAGGAATTATCTAGCTTTATGTTGAGAGCAGGGGTAAGAGCCAGATAATCTGGATGGAATCTCAAGGCACTTTTAAAAGCTATGTAACAATGGGAAATTGCCTTACCCTTATTAGGGCTTTGTTTTCTCATCCATGAAATGGGACTACTAAAAGCTCCATCTCACAATAGAATTAAATAAGCTGATGTACATAAAGGCCTTAGGCACAGAGAAAATTATACACAAATGTTTACAATAGTTGTGACCTACTTCTTTACAAAGGAGGTATCAGATGTCCCCAAGAGGGAAGGAGCTTGCATATAATTACTCAAAAAATTAACTTAGGAAGTTGAACCTGATCCTATTTGCAGTAGAAAAAGCAAAAAATAATAAGTCTTTAACCAATGTAGAAGAAAATTAGAAGGATTCTTGGATTATGTAGGAAACTGTCTCAGACAACAGACTTGAAGTCGGCTGGGATGAGGGAAAGAGAGGGATGGACATGGATAGCATCCAGGTTTGGGGCTTGGTTAACCATGAGAAATTGGATCAGAAATACAGAATGAATTATTTAAAGTTTATGAGCCATAGAATGAGTTCAGTTTGGCATTTGCTGGTTTTGAGATGCCCATGAAATATCCCAGAGGGTTTGTCTAATACGTGCTTACACATGGGCCTGATTGTTCATGGTTGGGTGTAGGATTGGAAGACAGCAGTATAATGCTGGTAACTGCAGCCTTGCCTGTGGGAGAGAGAGAATACAGAGTGATAAAAGAGCCAGACTGGAACTTAGGGTGAGGCAGAAAGGATGAAAGTGTGAACAGGACAAAGAGAGTGCTAGTGTTGGAATCCTACCTCTAACATCAAGCTATGTCATGGAGATGCTACTTACCTTGTCAATGCCTTAGTTTTCTCATTTGGAATAACCAGAATATAACTGTCACAAGGATTTAATCTGAAAATTAAAGAACATTATAAACATAAATCACTAGGTATATGGCCTGGAACCTTGTAAGTACACAGTTTATGGTAGCAATCATCAGAGGATGAGAACTGGAAAAGAACAACATTTTGGAATCCAAGAAAGGAGGACATTTGTTTATTGCAACAATAGTCACAATAATGAGGCTATGTGCCCATCAGTGGATGACCAGATAAATAAAACATGGTATATATCAACAATGAAACAGTATTCAGCCATTACAATGAATGAAAAATTGTCTTTTGTAGCAATATGGATGGAACTGGTAGCCATTATTTTAAGTGAAACAACTCAGAAACATAAAGACAAACACCACATGTCCCCACTTGAAAGCAGGAGCTAAATTATGTGTACACGTGAACAGAGAGAATGGAATGATAGACACCGGAGATTTGGAAGAGTCGGAGGGTGGGAGTGAGGTGAAGAATGAGAAATTACTAAATGTGTACAATTTTCAACATTTGGGAAATGATTATATTAAAAGCCCAAACTTCACCACTATGCAATATATGCATATAACAAAACTGCACTTGTACCTCCTAAATCTTTAAAAATAAAATCAAGACAGAAGGAAGACTGAGTCTCAAATAAGATAATAGGCTAAGCATATCATTTTAGTTTGTTAAATAAATGTGTTAAATGTATTTAGGAAGCAAGTTTTCAGTGCATTAGTAGTAATATAGGGCGAGCGGATGATAAAGTGATAGAAGACGACAAACTGATTATTCAGTTATCTAAACTATAAAGAAAATGAGACAGAGGTCAATTGGTAAAGAATATGGGGTCCTTATAAAGCTCTTTTATTGTATATTTGTCATACATGTGTTCAAAGAGAAAAGAGTCAGCAGAAGAAGTGAGATTGAAGACACTGATGATAATAAATGATGAATGCAGAGTCAGATGCAACTCTAGTTGAGGGGGCTGATGCAGATATAAATTTTTACATGGCATTGGATATGTATATATGCTGGAGATATGAATATAAATGCAAATATATCTCTCTCTAAGTAAAAAATCTGATAGCAGAAATTCTCAGATAATAAGATAAATGACGAGTACTTCAGAAGTATAATTGGATCAGATATATAAGAAGCTTAAAGAGGCTTTGAAAAATAATAAAGCAATTGGAAAGTGCTTCCTAGAATACTTATTAAAGTAATTAATGATTAAAATGTAAATCTCAGATTGCCTCTGGCTTAGATAGAACATAGATTGAAGGATCTTTACCCTTAAAAAGTAATTCCAGAAAGTATCAGGGTTCAAAAAGAATAACTGAGTGCTTAAATTGTAATGTAACTAAACTGTCTGCTGAAAAATATATAACTATTCGTACACATCCAGGAGTTGAGTCCAAAAGTTCTTCTGTAAGCAAACTCTTTGGAAAGTAGATACAATTTTCCAATTTAAATGTCTCTATAGATATACATGTATGATGAATTAGTAAATGAAAAATGTAAATTATATATGTAAATATAAATTCAGAGAAATAATAATAGCTCAATATAACTGGGGTGCAAAATGTTAGGGTTTGAGCTGTAGCAATCAATTTATATTTTCGTAGGCACATATAGTGGATATTCTAGGAACAGATTCTGACTCAGGAATAGGAAGTCTCAAGATTTTCCAGATATACATTAGCCATACTTAATAGTTGAAACCAATTATGGCCTGTTCTGATATCAGCACGACTCTGTTCATAACTGGAGAGTTGTTATCTAAGATTTTGATGGAAAGGTGGGTTTCTGGGTCTTCATCACCAATATGATGGAAAATAAAAAGAAGGGAAGAACTGCAACAAGTCCAAATAAGGAACACACTGGAGACAATGATTACATTGGACTCATCCTAATAATCTAGGATTATCCCCTCTTCAAGATTCTTAACTTAATCATATGGGCAAAGTCTATCTTATAAAGTAAGATAAAATATTCCCAGACTTGGGCATTAACATATGGTCATCTTTGGCAGAGCCTTCATTATTCTGTCTACCACAGTTCTTTACTTATATTATCATTATTCAGAAGGACTATAATTCATGATCAGGAAAAATAAGTTATATATTCTATATGCAAAATTTATAATTTGCAGAGAAAGAACCTGAGCCTTAGTCCATCTCCAATCCCAAGTCTTTCCATTAAACTGTAGTATCCCTATTCACAGTTTTTAGGAGTATTTAATGCTATCATCAAATAGATCTAACCACTAAAAGGAAAAAAAAATACATGCAATAAGGCACCCTTCCAGCCAGAAGAAAAGTTTGAATTGGCCAAACCAGAAGGAAAAAAATATCAACCAATTAATCAATGCAAAGAATAAGATGAGTTTTTCTAAACAGATAACAAGCCAAGAAAGTATGCATATTGATTTTCACGAAAAGAAGTATTATCAGTAAAATAAATTCTTTAGTTCAAATTTGTTCCATACATTTCTGAAGGTAGATAATACCAGTCTTAAACTATAAAGTTCTCTAGTGCCATTTTTCACTTTATAAATGGAATCTATCTGAGATTATTTTATTTTGAGGGTGGTTTCCCATAGCTTTCTACTTTTTGAAATTCCTGAGCACAAACAGTTCATGTGTTAAAACTTATTTTCCTCAGTGAAATTGGTCTGAATCTCATTATAGAGGCATGGCTTCAGTAAGAACAGCTTCCATAGTCATGGATAACCTGTGTACCTTGGAGCTGCCCAGACCAAATTGGCTGCAAATGAGTGCAGAAAACATTCTCACACTGTGTTTCTTCATTTGAAAATCTGCCAAAAGGTTTCCATTTGGATTATATATAATGCAATCAAAAGCAAATGCTACCTGGTAAAATAAATACCTAAACCAATATGAGTAAAACAAGAAGATTTTAGAAGAGAACACACATGCTTTCAAATAATTTGTAAATTAAAAAATATTTAGTCATGTTCTTTTATCTGTATAAATGCATTTTTCTCTAAACTTTCATAGTACTTCTACCTTTTTCCTCCCCAAAACTCCTCAAACTGGCCTGTGTACTCAGTCCTGTGCCACCCTGTTTGATATTCACGTTTCCGCTAATAAAACAAAATGATGAGACACCTCTTTCTTTTAACTTGTTAAGAAATACAATTCTCATTTTGATTTTATACTAATTATTCAATATTCATGACAGAAAAGACTATATAATACACAATTACATTTATATGAAATTCTAGAATACATAAAACAAACAAGATAAAACTAATCAGATAGTGTCAGTGTCCAGGATATGTCAGGGTGAGGGTAACTGCAAAAGACTAGGGGGAAACTTTTGGGGAGTTGGAATTGCTCTACATCCTGGATGTGATGGTAGTTGCATTGTTCTGTGCATTTATCCAAACTATTGCATTTTATTTATTTATTTATTTATTTATTAAGATGGAGTCTTGCTCCTGTTGCCCAGGTTGGAGTGCAATGGCGCAATCTCAGCTCACTGCAACCTCTGCCTTCTGGGTTCAAGTGATTCTCCTGCCCTCAGCCTCCAAAATAGCTGGGATTACAGGCACCTGCCACAATGCCCAGCTAATTTATTTGTATTTTTAGTAGAGATGGGGTTTCACTGTGTTGGCAAGGCTGGTTTTTAACTCTTTATCTGAGGTGATCTGCCCGCCTTGGCCTCCCAAAGTGCTGGGATTACAGGCGTGAGCCACCACACCTGGCCGAATTTTAAACTGGCAAATTTTGTTTTATGTTAACTAGCAAAAAAAAAAAAAAAAAGCAAAAGGTGACAATAAGCACCTCAACAGTCTGTCAGTTTTAGAATGTCCGCGTTTGCTGGCTAGACCAGGGAGCCTGGTCTGGCCTCCCATGGAGGAGCTCAAAAGAGTTTCAGTTTTCAGCCAGACAGGCTGTCTTTAGTCAGAACATGAATGCAAGTGGATTTTTAATGCCAAAAGTGAAAAAATGAAACTAGGGTATAAGTGGATCAAAGTGGCTGAGGGCTGAGGGTAAGGAAAGAAAATAATTTATAAAGAACATAGGCATCTAAGCCACATATGAGGAACCATAAATACCATACTTTGCTTCAGTATCCCCCAAGTCCAAGTGGACCCAGATTCTGGGATTAGGATTGCGGAGGAACACCAGTACTGAGGAACTGGTCAGAGTTCACTTTTCTGACATGTCTTAGTCCATGCCTACTTGCGACCCAAGTAGCTCCCAATATTTCATTTTGCCCCGGGTTGATGGTGAGTCACAGAAAAGATGTGAGGTGTAGAGGAATTTGAGAAGGTGTAATCCTACTGTCCTTGGCTACGCTCCTTCTACCTTGCCATTAAGAGCAACGTCTTTGAAAATATAAGCTTTTCTTTTAGAGTTTCCTCTCTCTTCTGACAATTAGTGATGTTGGTAATGATATTCTTTGGATGGGTCTCATTAGAGTAATAAATAATAAAGGACAGTGATGGAGGCAGTGATTGACGGGCAATGAAGGAAGGACCCTTTGCTTTGGGAGCTCAGAGGGTCTTTTTTGTGTAAGTAACTATTGTCTTTATTATTGAATTATGAGGAATCAGCCACAAGAAGCTCTGGTAAGGGAACATTTTAAGCACAAGAGACAGAAGAAGTGCACAGGGATTGAAACAGAGACCAACATGAAAAGGCTGATGGACAGGATTATTTTCCAATACTATTGGAACACACTGAGCTGAAGGAGCAGTTCAGAAAAAGAGCTTATAGAGTGAAGGTGGATCAGCCCAGGCAGCCCTGGGGTCCACGGCAAAGAACTTGGATTTTATTACATTTATGACAGGGGTGCATTAATATATTTTAAACAGGTGAGTAAAATTAATTGTTTTATATTTTAAAAAGTAACTTTGGTTATTTTAGAAATAAACCACAAGTGGGCTAGATTAGAAGCATGTGGATCAATTAGAGGGCCATATGAATAATCTAGTCAAAGGCTAATGTGCTGGGGATGAGGGAGATAGCAACGGATTCCAAAAAGACACT
This sequence comes from Pongo pygmaeus, assembly GCF_028885625.2. Taxonomy (NCBI): domain Eukaryota; kingdom Metazoa; phylum Chordata; class Mammalia; order Primates; family Hominidae; genus Pongo; species Pongo pygmaeus. The sequence goes on along the minus strand of NC_072379.2, from coordinate 37,592,164 downwards.
CAAATCCAGGATACATTTGATCTTGATGTGGGCCCAGTCTGTAGGGCTGCCACAACTCCTTAGATGATAAGAAGCTGTAAACACAGAGCTGTGTTTCCTCTACAACGAATGTTTGTTGTTTTGTTTTCTGCTTCCAGCTCTCAAAAGCTCTACTCATTCTTTCAAGGAGCATCTCAGATACCTCTGTTTGGAGCAGGAGCGTCTCAGTCTCTGGTCAGAATCTTTCAGTCCTCCTTTCATGCTACCGCATCACTCTTTCTGCCCCTGTAACGGGGCATGTTTTACTTTATTTGTACACATATGTGTACTTTCTACAAGAACAAAAACTGTCTCCTTCACTACTTAAAAACTTCCATTTCTTCATGTTAGGGTCTTCTGCCAATTCTATGTATGTGGTGTGGCATTTGGGGCTCTCAGTGGGCACACAGGCAATTAAATACCAAACCACATTATAATTAAAGCTTTCAAAAATTTCCCCAAACACTTACTTAATACATATTTATTGTACAACTATTATTTGCCAGGCAATGTATCAGACCTTACTTGTAATTAATTTTCTGGCAGTTATAATGGAGAAAATACTGGCTGGAATCCTAAGATCTTCACAGTTCACTTCCCTGATTATACAAAGGAGCTCCTGTTACCTCACCAGAGGATTGCGGAAAACATTGAATATGTTAATATAAGCAAAATACCTATTGAATTCTAAAGTCACGTAAATGTCAAGGATTATTGTAGATAATCAAAAGTCAAATTCAAAAGAAGACATACAAATGGATATGAAAACAATGCTCAACATCATTAATGTCAAAGAAATGCAAATTAATACTTCAATGAGATAGCATCTTCTACCAGTCAGAATGGCTATTATTAAAAGGTTAAAAAATAGCAGATGTTGGTGAGGATGTAGAAAAAAGGGGATGCTTATACATTGTTTGTTGGGATGTAGATTAGTATAAGCTCTATGGAAAACAGTATGAAGATTTTTCAAATACCTAAAAATAAAACTACCATTCAATCCAACAATCCCACTACTAGGTATCTACACAAAGGAAAAGAAATCGTTATATCAAAAAGATACCTCCACTCATGTGTATTGTAGCACTTATTCACAATAGCAAAGATATAGAATCAAGCTAAATTCTCATCAACGGATAACTGGATAAAGAAAATGTGGTATGTGTATATATCATGGAATACTACTCAGCCATTAAAAAATAAAATCATGTCTTGTGCAACATAGATGGAACTGGAGGCCATCCATGAGTTATTAAGTGAAATAACTCAGAAAGTCAAATACTGTATGTTTTTTATTATTGGAAGCTAAATAATGTGCACACACGGACATACAGTGTGGAAAAATCAACATTGGAGACTAGGAAGAGTAGGAGAGGAATGAGGAATGATAAATTACCTAACAGATACAGTGTACACTATTGGGATGATGTTTACACTAAAAGGTCAGACTTCACCACTATGAAATATATATAACATGTTACAAAACTGCACTTGTGCCCTCTAAATTTATACAAATAAAAAATGTTTTGTTGAAGTGCAATTGTGCCCATACAGCCCTCTCTCCAAAATCTATATCTGGCATTTATGTTTATTCCTGCTCTGATGCTACGTGCGTGGCCTCAGGAAAGTTCTCTCATTTTTCTATACCTTTTCTCTCCTGATCTCTAAATTGGGTATTTATTAGCACTATTTTATTGGATTATAAAAATTAAAAGTTAATAAATATAAAGGGCTTGAATAATGCATGTCATAGTTTACCACATTAAAAATTTGTGATATTATTAATATTAGTATAATTAGATAATATACTCAGGGCAGAAATACTTTACTTGAAGGACTCAAGAAACAAGAGAGAATGAATTAAAGACTCCAAATTATCCTTTTCCTTGAGTTTATAATTCAAGGAAAATTTATTCTGAACTTTACATAAAGTTTATTCTGAACACATAAAGAATTACATAATTGGTTTCAGGGCAATTCTAAGGCAAAATTTAAAGATTTAAACATAAAACTTGAAGGAACATTAAAAGTGAATCATATCCACTTGCTTATATATTTATTTATTCATTATTTATTTTTATCCTTTAGAAATGTAGATTCTTTTGCCTGAGAAAATTCACTATATTAGTAGTTTAAAATGACACTGGGTCAAGCTGTATTTGAGACCTTGAGCTTAAGAAATTTGCCTTCCCAGTTGAAAATTCAAATTATTCAATTGTTGTTAGAACACTTTTATTGGAACTGACTTTTTCATGAAAATTTCTGTAATTACTGAATCTCATTCACTGGAATATTACTTGCAATTAAAATTGTTTTATAAAAGTGTTTGTGTTCTTTGGGGCTTCAACACTGACACTTCCAGATGTGTCACTTCCACCATTTATTGAATGAGTAAAACAACAGCTTATCAAAAGAAAAGTGAACCTTAAAACTTGCAATATTTCAGTCTCCAAAATAATTGCAGTGCTTTTCTGTGCAGATAGGCAATTGACCTCATAAATTAACAGGATGAAAATTACAGATATTTTAAGATCCTCTCCAACAAGTATCTTCAAATGAGTGTAGATTATTCAGATTGTTATTCATCAGTTTGTTTCACTGCATATTTTACCATTAAATGCAATGATATTTATTTCTTTTTTTATTAGAAAAAGGAAGAAAATAATAGAATTTTTTTGTGTGTGCCCTGCTAATTAGAAACAGACAGATAATGAGGACCTTGTCTGCTGCAATATTCTTCACCATGAAAATGATGTGTAGAGGAAGTGCACTCCTGAAGTAAAACTATCTTAGCCTTCTGGTTCTAAGGACTCATGGCTCTGGAAGTTCCTTTCCTCTGGCATGGAGATCTGAGTATAAACACTCTATGGGGAGAAGGGTATCCTTACTATATACCACAATAATGCTTAGATACTTTTACGTGGCGTGGGGTCACTAACCAGAAACATTTCAGGTCATTGGTTTTACACTCAGACAGTTCAGGAGATTAAAATGCTGGTTTTTGTGACTACATTTATGGCTTCCAGTCAATTTCTTAAACGTTTTTGAGTTTATTCTAGTCAACTGCAAAATGAAAAACAAAAAAGTCTTACATGCTTCATAGAATGATCGTGATGATTAAATTGTAGAAAGTCCTGGCTCAGTACTGAGCACATAACAATAATAATTACTAATGTTTACTGAGGAAATATGTACCAGAAGCCATTTTAATCCTTTATATATATTATGTGGTTTAAGCTTTTCAGCAACTGTATCTAGTAAGTACTGTTTGCTCCTCCAGCGTGCATTTCTCCGCTCTTCCACTTCCAAAACTATCTGAATTTATTCCAATTCTTCTTCTTCTGTGTCAGAAGAAGATGATCCCTTCCCAGCTCCAGGAATAGAGGATGGTTCAAGAAGCGAATTGTGGAAGCCCTACTAACTTGCTAAGGATACATTTAGGCAAGAGGCTGTGATTAAACTCCGACCACTGGTGATTCAGTTCTCCCAGTGGGTAGGCATCTACATGTGCCTTCTGAGAAACAATTTCTCACTCTTCATGAGTTGCAGGATGGTGTGGTCTATTTCCTTCATCTGGATTCTGATAGGTCTGGATGTAATATCAAGGGATGGCTGCCTTCCTGAGTCAGAGGTGGAAGACTACACAGAGGAGGGCAGAGCCAACAAAATAGAGCACTGGAGCCAGGCTGATTACCATACCGGGAACTTGCCTTTCCCCAGGCTCTGTGTGATGAGAGAAACCATTTTATTATTGATTGAGACAATCTCAACAATAAAAATATTCCACTGAAAATCTATCTTTCTATATGAAAAGACTAAGTTCTGGGTAAATTAAATATTTTTCTCAAGTTCATACACCAGCATAAGAATCTTGAGAGTCTACTTTCACACCCGTGTGCTTAACTACTATGACCTATTGCCTCCCAGTGATTGAGTTTGGTTAACGGAAAAGGTAATTTTTATTTTATTCTCCACCATCGGCAGCATCTTCCTTAGTTAATTCTTTCTAATATTTCTTTCTTTTCCAGTACTTGCTTCATTTTCCCCATTTATGGCTGTATCGCTTTCACCATAGGAGGCACCACTGACTCACTTTCCATGTCCTAGAATGAGCAAATGCTGGTCTCCAGCAGTTTTGGGTAAAAAACCTAGGTGGAGTATTCATTGCCTGTAAGGCATTTATTTCGTAATAATTAGCCTTGATTTTCTTATCTTCAAGTTTGAAATGGTAATAACTACTGAGTAAGTACTGGAAGGATGGCCACAAGAGAAGGTATATAAATCACCCAGCACAGTTGCTGAGCAATTTTCCCTGTCCTGGCTCCCTAATGTTGGTAGCTGTACTCCTCATGTTTCCCCATGTCATAGCCCCTGCCATTTATCCACTCTGTTCTGACAAGAGAATCCCTATACTTTGTTCTTCAGCTTAAACATCCCCTTTAATTCCTTATTCCTATAATTAATTTTCTGCCTTGGTCATTGTTAGAATTTTTTTTGGTTTTCACTTTCCTTTTCTTTTCATCAGTCTCTAAAAGGCTTAAATCTCTTTTTGCTGAAACCAATTTATGGAAAAACCTCAATGTTGAGAAATCTCCAAGAGTCTGTCAATTTTCTTCCTTGGATTTCAGATTAATGCATGTTTTTTTACCCATTATTATACCTTAGGCCTTTCTTGCTGGATATTTTAATTTCACTAAAGTCCCTGGTATAATGTAGTATGTGGAATACATAAATATTTATAAAGATATTTATTAAAATGGCCTGCAATGTCGAGGACAATAGGAGGTTTTGATCCCCTCACACTATTTATGTATCTGTATGTAGAGGTATCATATAGCCTGTTGTTCAACTTCCACCACTATAATTATGACTACAACCAGATTCTATAATGTTATCACTACCTCCAATATATTGTATACTCAGTTTGGCTGAAATAAAAAATCATTTTTTTCTGAATTTTGAAGCTTTTTAATTAGTCTCTATCATTTATTTTCTGTTGTCTCTTTTTAAAAATGAATTCCACCTTTTTCAATTTTTTCTTTTTAATGTCTATTTTGGGGACACATGTGATAATTCAGTACATTGTATAATGTGCAAAGATTAAATCAGAATAATGGAAAGTCTATCACCTTAAATATTTATATTTTCTTTATGCTAGGAACATTTGAATTATTCTCATCTAGCTATTTTGAAATGCATGATAGGTTATTGTTAAAGATAGTTACCTACTGATCTATCAAACACAAAGTCTCATTTCTTTCACTACCTATATATTTGTACATATTAGTCAGCCTGTCTTTAACCTCCACTTCTCCCTACGTTTTGTAGCCTCTGGTAACTACCAATCTACTCTTTGTTTTCATGAGATCCACTTTTTAGCTCCCACATATGAGTGAAAACATGTGATATTTGTCTTTCTGTGCTTGGTTTATTTCTCTTAAAATAACAACTTCCAGTTTCATCCATGTTGTTGTAAATGACAAGTTTTCACTCGTTTTATGACTAATATTCCATTTTATACATATACCTTTTTTTAACCCATTCATACATTGATGGGCTTTTAACTTGATTTCACATGTTGGCTATTGTGAATAGTGTTGCAATAAACATGAGATCGCAGCAGCTATCTCTTTGATATATTGATTTTTTTTTCTTTTGTGTATATATCAAGCAGTGATATTGCTAAATCATATAGTATTTCTAGTTGTAGTTTTTTGAGAAATCTCCATATTGTTTTCCATAGTGTCTGTACTAATTTACATTTTTACCAACAGTGTCCTAGGGTTCCCCTTTCTTCATATCCGTGGCAGCATTTGTTATTCCCTTTTTGAAAAAAGCCATTTTAACTGGAGTGAGATGATATCTCATTGTAGCTTTGAATTGCATCTCTGATGATTACTGATGTTGAGCATTTTTTATATACCTGTTGGCCATTTGCATATCTTCTGTTGAGAAATGTCTATTCAGATCTTTTGCCTATTTTAAAATCAGTTCGTTTATCTTTTTGCTACTGAGTAGTTTGTGGTCATTATATATTCTGGCTATTAATCCTTTGTCATATAGATAGTTTGCAAGATTTTATCCCATTTGAAGAGTTGTCTCTTCACTTTGTTGAGTTCCATTGCTGTGAAAAGGTTTTTTAGGTTGCTGTAATCCCATTTGTCTGCTTTTGCTTTTGTGGTCCATGCTTTTGAGGTCTTACACAAAAAATATTTGCCCAGCTCAATGTCCTGGAGCATTTCCCCAATATTTTCTTCTAGTAGTTACATAGTTTCAGGTCTTATATTTTAGTCATTAATCTATTTGAATTTGATTTTTGTATATGGTGAGAGATAGATGTCTAATTTTATTATTCTGCATATCGTTTCTCAGTCCTTCCTGCACTATTTATTAAAGATACTTTCCCCATTGTATATTATGGGCAACTTGGTCAAAGCTGAGTTGGCTGTAAATGTGTGGATTTATTTCTGGGTTCTCTATTCTGTTCCATCAGTCTTTTTGCCTGGTTTTCTCTCAATACCATGCTGATTTGTTTATGATAGCTTTGTAGTATATTTTGAAGTCCTGTAGAGTTATCTCTCCAGCTTTGTTCTTTTTGCTCAGGACTACTGTGACTACTCTGGGTCTTCTGTAATTGCATGTAAATTTTTTATTTTTTTTATTCCTGTAAAAAATGTCATTGGTACTTTGATGGTGATTGCATTGCATCTATAAATTGCTTTGGGTAGACTTGTCATTTTAACAATGTTGAGTCTTCCAATCCATGAGCATAGAATATCTTTCTATTTTTTTTCTGTCCTTTTCAATTTTTTTCATCAGTATTTTATAGTTTTCCTCATATATACCTTTTACTTCTTTGGTTAAATTGATTCTTATGTATTTTATATCCTTTGTAGCTATTGTAAATGGGATTGCTTTCTAGATTTGTTTCTCAGATTGTTCGCTGTTGGTATACACAAATGCTGTTGATTTTTGTATGCTGATTTCATGTCTTACAACTTTACTGAATTTTAATCAGTTCTAATAATTTCTTGGTGGAGTCTTTAGATTTTTCTAATATAAGATCATTTCATTTATGAACAAGACTAATTGACTTCTTTTCTAATTCGAATGCCCTTTATTTCTTTTTCTTGCCTAATTGCTCTGGCCAAGACTTCTAGTATTATGTTGAATGGAAGTGGTAAAAGTGGACATCTTTTTCTCATTCCACATCTTAGAGAAAACAATTTCAGGTTTTTCTCATTTAGTATAATGTTAGCTATGGGTTTGTCATATGTGAATGTTATTATTTTAAGGTATATTCCTTCTACATTCAGTTTGTTGAGGGTTTCCATTGTAAAAAGGTGTTGAATTTTATTGAATGTTTTCTCTACATCTATTGAAATGGTTATATAATTTTTTTCCTTGGTTCTATCAACATGATGTATCATGTTGGTTGATCTGCATATGTTGAATCATTTCTGTATCCTGGGATGACTCCCACTTGATCATGGTGACTGATCTTTTTAATGTGTTGTTGAATTTAGTTGACTAGTATTTTGCTGAAGACGTTTGCATCTATGTTCATTGATGATATTGGCCTATGATTTTGTTTTTTATTTTGTTTTTGCCTGGTTTTGGAAACAGGGAAACACTGGCCTTATGAAATGAGTTCATAACTATTCCCTTCTGTTCAAATTTTCTTGAAGAGTTTGAATACAATTGCCATTAATATTTTAAATGTCTTATAGAATACAGCAGTGAAGCCATCAGGTCCTAGCCTTTTCTTTCATGGGAAGACTTTTTATTACATTTTCAATCCATTACTCATTATTGATCTGTTCAGGTTTTCTATTTCTTCATGATTCAATGTTGGTGGTGTGCATGTGTCTAGGAATATATCCATGTTTTACAGGTTTTTTGTTTGTTGGCGTGTAGTTCTTCATAATATCCTCTAATGATTCTTCGTATTTCTGTGATCACAGTTGTTATGTTTTCTTTTTCATTTCTGATTTTATTTATTTGAGCTTCACTCTTTCCTTGTAGTTAGTCTAGTGTCAGTTAGGTCTACTAGGTCTAGTATGTAGTTAAATTCTAGTACTTCTTTGTTGATATTTGTCTGGATAATCTGTTCATTACTAAGAGTACAGTGATGAAGTCCCCCACCTATTATTATTTTGCAGTATATCTCTCCCTTTATCTATTAATACTTGCTTTATATACATGGATGCTCCAGTGTTGGGTGCATAGATATTTATAATTGTTATATCTTCTTGTTGAATTGACCCATTTATCATTATATAGTGGCCTTCTTTGACTCTTTTTACAGTCTTTGACTTGGATTTCATTTTATCTAATATGAGAATTTCTACTCTTGCTCCTTTCTGCTTTCCACTTGCATGAAGTACCTTTTTCTCCTCCTTCACTTTCAATCTATATGTGTCTTTATATGTGAAGTGGATAACTTGCAGGCAGCATATAGTGGAGACTTTTTTTTTTCCATTCAGCCCCTCTAGGTCTTCTAATTAATGAATTAAGTAAATTTACCTTGTGTTATTATTGATAAGTAAGGACTTATACTGACTTTTGCTGCTTGTTTTCTGGTCATTTTGTAACTCCCCCCTCCTTTATTTTCTCACTATCTTCCTTTGTGATCAAGTGATTTTCTCTGGTAGTACATTTTCATTCATTGCTTTTTATTTTTAGTGAATGTATGATAAGTGTTTGAATGGCAGTTTTTGCTTGTAGCAGTTTGAAAATATAATTTCAGGCTGGGCATGGTGGCTCATGCCTGTAATCCTAGCACTTTGGGAGGCTGAGGAAAGTGGATCATGAGGTCAGGAGTTCAAGACCAGCCTGGCCAAGATGGAGAAACCCCGTCTCTACTAAAAATAGAAAAATTTGCCAGGCATGGTGGTGGGCGCCTGCAATCCCAGCTACTCAGGAGGCTAAGACAGGAGAATTGCTTAAACCCGGGAGGCAGAGGTTGCAGTGAGCCACTCTACTGAAGCCTGGCAACAGAGCAAGACTCTGTCTCAAAAAAAAAAATATATATATATATATATATATTTTTTTTTTAATATATAATTTCTTTTATACATTTTGAATTATAAAATTATATAAAATTAAATATATAATTTCTTTTATATATAAAATTATATATAAAAAATAGCAAATATATTTCTCAGTTCCAGTATTTTTGTTTATTATTATTTCAATGTTTGCTAAATTTCTCTGACCTTTTTTTTTGTTTTTTTTTGTTGTTGTTGTTTTTGTTTTGTTTTGTTTTTAAGATGGAGTCTTGCTCTTCTTGCCCAGGGTGAAGTGCCATGGCACCATCTCAGCTCACTGCAACCTCCGCCTCCCAGGTTCAAACGATTCTCCTGCCTCACCTTCCTGAATAGCTGGGATTACAGGCACCTGCCACCACACCCGGCTAATTTTTTGTATTTTTAGTAGAGATGGGGTTTTACCATGTTTGCCAGGCTAGTCTTGAACTCCTGACTTCAGGTGAATCACCCACCTCAGACACACTTCTGAATTGCCTTCTTATTTTATCTTGGAGAGCACAAAGATTTTTTATTACCTGCTATTTTGATTTCTCAGTCATAGAGCTCACATATTGCCATCTCATTAGGGTCAGTCAGTGGTGCCTTCCTTTTTACTTTTGGAGAGTTCACGGTTCCCTGTTTGTTGTTGTCTCTTGTGGGTTTGTGTTTATACCTTTGCATTGAAGGATTAGTTATTTATTCTAGTCTTCTCACTCTGGTTTGTTTTGGTTTTTACTGAGTATAGTTTCTTAGAGAGTCTTTTTAATTTACCTATTAGATTTCTTTCTTTTTATTTTCCATTAAGTTGCTGCCTTTTTTGTGGCACTGGGTGGCAGCTTAAGCCCAGGTTTGCTTCAGCTTTGGTAAACAATTGTAGCAGTGCTCCTCCAAAATAAGGGGGGTTCCAAAGAGGGTATCCCAACAGTGGGAAGGATGGCTAGGGGTGTGTGCCTAGGGAACCTGTGAAACATGCCTCCTACAGCATAGCGTTCCTGAATAGCCACTCTGATTTGGCATCTCCTTTGGCCAAATTACAGAGCACAGTTTCCTGGGCTAAGCATGGTAGTTCTACTTCCCCTCTTTGTCTCTAGTTGTCTTTAGACAGATATCTCTCTGTGTACTTTTGATGTTTCTTGTGGGTTGAGGCAGAGACAAACCTTCTTCCATGGAACCCAAAATGATGAAGGAACTGGTAGTCCACCTCAATCTCACCTTTTCCATTGTTATAAACCATTAATCTCAGGGAAATTAAATGTGCATTTGGTGCTAGGCAGAAGGATTGGAGGGTGTCATGGATTTGAAAGTCCAGTTCTCTTACCATCCGCTCAGATTCTGTTCATTTCTTTGTGGCTCAAGGAACTGTCTCAACCTCATATTTTGAGTTCTGGGGTATTACTTGTGGTAATCTCAGTGGCTTATGTTGATTTTGGTTTTCTGTGTGGCGAAGTGAAGCCAACTTGCTTCTATGCTGCCATTTCATAACTGGAAACGTCCTCAAAAACCTTGTTTAATCTTCTCTGCAATTAACTGAGTCCAGTTAGTTCATTATGGTTAGTTAATTAAGGTTTGTGACATAGTGTACTTGTCTTTAGAATGCAGGTAATCAAAGTTATCATCTCCTTGAGATGAGGATAGAATAATAAGATGGAATTTGACACTGAGGATCTACTTATTAAATAATAACTTTGTTTTGGTAGAGTTCTCTAGAGAAATAGAACAATAGGATAGATAGACTAGATAGGTAGATAGAGAGAGAGAGGTTATATATATATATATATATATATATATATATATGAGTTATTTTAATACCCTTCATAAAATAATGAATGTTAAAAATAACAACAAAATAATAACATTGTGATGGTTAATTTTAGCTGCCAACTTCACTGGGTCATCTGGCACCCAGATATGTGGTTAACCATTATGCCTGAGTGTGTCTTTGAGGGTGTTTCTGTATAACATTAACATTTGAATCAGTAGACTGAGTAAGCCAGATTGTCCTCCCTAATATAGGTATACATGTGTATGTATATATATATACATACACATATGAGAGAGAGATGAGTGGATAGATGAGAGATGATTTATTAGAGAAATTGGCTCACACAATTAGAGGAGTTGAGAAGTCACAAGATTTGCTGGCTGAAGGACTGAGAACCAGGATAGCTGATAGTGTAAGTTTTAGTTTGAATCTGAAAGCAGGAGAAGACCAATGTCTCAACTTAAAGAAGATTATCATTCAGAGAGACTGAGTCTCCTTTATTCCTCCTTTTGCTCTATTCAGGCATGCAAGGGATTGCATAATGTTCACCTGCATTAGGGAGGACAGTCTGGCTTACTCAGTGTACTGATTCAAATGTTAATCTCATCCAGAAACATCCTCAAAGACACACTCAGAAATAATGTTTAACCACATATCTGAGCGCCTGATGACCCAGTGAAGTTGACAACTAAAATTAACCATCACAATGTTATTATTTTGGTGTTGTTATTTTTAACATTCATTATTTTATGATGGGTATTAAAATAACTCATAAAGTTTCAGATGTCTAGCAATAAAAACTGACCTGGAAAATTTTCTTACCTCTCAGTTTCATTGCTTAAGTCACTTGATACAAACATGGTGTCAAATAAGTAAAGCCTCCAGTACCTGCTATTTTGTCACGAGTGCTTCCAATGTTAAAACCCAGCCCTTCCTTTTACCCAGTTTCCTGGTGGAAGAAAAGACTTCAATATCAATTTAGCAGATTGATTGACATTTCCTTTCTGGATTTTAAGGCTCCTAAAGTGCAGCAAATTTTCAATCTTCACAAGTAGTTCACTACTACCCTAGCATTTTTTACAGTTATTTTAACTTTGGAGTCCTAGAATTTATTTATTTTATATTTGATACTTAATTCCTTTTTCTTAAATGCAAGGAATTTTGGATTTGCTTAGGGATAAGCTACAACACAAAGGAGACACAAGTTGCTGAACATACATGCATCATTTCAAAATTCAGTAAGAGACCTATGTGTATAGGATATTTAGTGTGGGTATAGAACTTCAAAAAATAAATTAAGGCAATCAAAATGCCAAGCTCTTGCATACTTAAATTTTAGAAATAAGCAGCTTATGACTGTAAATGACGGATACTCTCTAGACCTAGAATACATTATTTGTGTCTCTTTCATGGTACTTTTCACATTTTATTCTGGTTGTTTCTCTCTTCCCCAGCCTGAATATTCTAAATGAAGATACAGTCCTGTATTTGTGTCTGCCCTACTATCTCATACAATGCCTTGCATACTTAATAATATGTGTATATGCAATGATACATCTATTAAATCTCAGATCATCTCCTTATTACATTGTTTTCTAGGATTCTAGCATGTATTTCACAACATATTTTAGTAGTCTTTATATATTATGATATAACTGAGAAAACTCCTGACACTTGGAATTAGAATATGCAAATTTATTGCTGGGTGCTGTCCCTTATTAAATGTATGGATCATGTGCCTACAGGCTTAAACCTTTATGTATGCATTACATTTATTAAAAATACGTTAACATTTTACATAGCACTTATCTTCAACCAAGTACCATCTTTAAATTCTAGGTTTTAGTATAGGAGAATGAGCAAATAAACACTTTTCCTAATGCCACTGATTTAACAGTCTTTTGGAAGAGGAAAACATATATTAAATAGCATCAAGTGATCTGTAGGAAGCCAGGAGGGTGTGTGAGAAAGGAGTTGACCTTGATTTGGTAATAGGTTCCATGACAACATCATGGCTAAACTACTTTTCAAATAATTCCGCTTTGCAACACATAGTTTACCACTATAATTTTATGAATCTAAGAGGAAAATTCGGGAAATATTTTGTTTTATAATGTGCTTTGATTTGACCCTGATACCTGATATAAGGAAATAAAGTGGAGATGACCAAGTGTCGAATTGCCCTGTACTAACCATATCCAAGTAATGTGCGCCATCTGAAGCAGAACTACAATTACTTGCATATTTCAGTGGTATCAGTTCTAAGCAGATATTTAATTCATATACACAATAGTTCATACTCTTCTCTTGGGTATTGGCTGATACCTAGATATCTGGGTTGAGAAAACATCTCTGCCAGAAAAAAATGGGAACATCTTCATGGCCTGTGCATCTCCAACAAGATTATTTCAGTGAAAAATATCCCCTATATATGTGGTTAAAAATAGGGATGGTAAAATTGCCAAGAATATTTTCAGTCAGTTGATTTGTCCAATGCCTCATTACAGAATCTAGGTGCCAAGTGCTTTCTGGAGCTGGAGAAAAAGTCCTCCCAACAAGTAGCAGTCTTTCCTTCCTTGCACTGGGACCTCCCCAGGAGATGGAAAGGGAGACTGTAGCGTATGGGAAATGGAGAATTGCAGAAAAGCCCAGAGGAAGGGGCTTTTCCCAGGCTAAAGGTCCAAGGCACTAGCCATCTGTTGGAGCTTGCAGATTGTTCAATCCTTCACCTAGTTTAGAATCCATTTCTCCAAGACATGAAAGAGTCAGATATTTACTCATGTGTATGCTCAGCAATTCTTATTAATATTATTAATACAAAGAACTAAAAAAGAACAAAACCTAACACGTATTACAAATATCTAGGTAATTCTGTTGGTACATTTTGAACAATGAATAAAAAACAGAAGTATAAATTATACAGAAAAGCACCAAGTGAAAAGGAAAAGTTCCCCTCTGTTCTGCCCTTCTTATTTATCTAAAATTGATTAGTTTGACTTTTAAATTCCTTCCTTAAAAAGCAATAAAAGTTATATAATACTATATTTATATTTTTAGTATACACACAAAACACACACTTCTTCCTTTATCCCAATCCCTGATTGCCTATTTATTGATAGTATCAAATGATATATAATTTCAAAACTTTGCTTTTAAATCTTAAAATATATATATTTTTATGTATACCCATATCATCACATGGAAAATTATTTAGCCATTGATAATTTCATTGCATAAATGCAACATAATTGTATGACCAATTTCCACCTGATGAACATTTTGCTTTTTTTTGCTAATATATATTTTGGGAATATAACCATAAGCAAACTCCTAAAGGAAACATTTTTGGGACAATGCATATACTTAAAAAAAAAAAGAAAGACTGTAAAACTGTCTACATTTTACTGATAGTATATAAAGGTTTCAATTTGTTCACATTCTTTTGAGTGCTTTGTGCTATCAATTTTGTAAAAAATGAGCCAATGCGATGGGACAGTATATTTCGTCAACTTAGATTACAGTTCACTATAGTAAGCTTGCTGAAAGGTTTACTAAGAAATATCTAGCATGAAAGTACATGCTGAGAGCAAATAGCCTATGCCATCCAATTTCCTGTTTTCTTCATTATTTGAATTTCTCTGTCAAAAGAAAACAAACAAAAACTTACTATAAAAACCATGGAAACTGAAAATCTTTCTAGAATAAAAAATCTTCAGAAGCACAGAGTGAACTAGATCTCAGGATTATTCCTTCGCCTCTAGCTACGCAAAAAAATAAAAGTTTGTAGAAGTAGTCTATGTTTAAAGAGAGGTGTTTTATACTACCCTAGTAACACATGTTATCAGACCTGAACAAGAAACTTCTACATCCTTTAATTGTCATCTGTGGATATTAAATGGAAAATGGGAAACAGAAAACTGCAATTCTAATTGTACACTAATTGTATTTATTGGTTTACACATGTATTATTTATGTCTTCATATTGAAATTTTTTACTAACACTTTGAAGTACTACTGCATTAAAGAAAGGATGCCTAATGTAGAAGATTAAAACAAAGACAGGCATATTGAAACATTTTTCTACAGGTTGCTGCTAAGTTAGGTGATGTATTGGGTTTTGTCTTTCCTAGTGTGCAAAATAATAACAGAAACACAAACTTTACAACAAAAGGAATAATGTTTTCCTGGATGGCAGAGAGATGGTCAAGTCTACAGACCACAGAAGAATGGAATTTCTGCAGTCCTGTTCCCAACTGAAGACTGCTTTTACAATAAGTAGATTATAATCAGATACTACAGGTTCCATCCTTAGAAGACCTCTAGGAGACAGGCAGAACATGCATTATTTAGGAGCTTTGTTCAAGTATCTTCCACATCTCATCACCATGGGCCTCCTTTTGGCAATAGCAGATTCTCAAAGTTCTTTTTTTCACCCAGAATTCATAAGGGACTGGAGGACCAATGTTGGCTTCCTGAAACTGCAAATAATAGGCTCATTCCTTTCATTGGGTAGATTCCGGGACATTGGACATGTTCTCTTCCAAGTGGCTGGGTTTCCTCTGAAAAAATTCTTGCAGAGTTTTACAGCCAGAAGTAATAGCTTTGAACATCTTTCATGAATATATAGGCTTTGTGAGTGCCCAGAGTGTTTTTCAGTATCTGAGCGTTTGTAGCATGTTCAACAAAATATCAAGTTAAAATTAACTTTAGATTTTTTAATATAAAACTAAATACATGACCTAGAAGTGCCTGTCTCTGTGTGTACGTTTACATTGTTTCTAGTGTTCCTATAATGTAGGACCAGAGATGCAGGGATGATCCAATCTGCTAGTTTTATGAGATTACACCTAATTGTTCTATCCAAATTGGTTGGACCAGCAGTCCGTGGTAGTTCCAGCTCATCCTATTCCTCTCCACCATTTGGCATTTTTCAGCTTTTTCACATTTGAAAATCTGATGAATGTGAAATGGAACCTCACTGTGGCTTTCATTTGCATATCTTCATTGCTAATGAAGCTTAGCATATTTGATATATTTCTTAACCATTTTTGTTTCTTTTTTATGAATTCCTGCTTTGTCTACTTTCTCATTAAGATTTTTAGAGTATCTTTATAAATTCTAGATACTAGCACTGTATTAATAATATACATAGGAAAATGTTCCTCAAAAGCTTTGTCTTTTAAATCTTTTGTCTTATTTTTGTGAAATAAAGGTTTTGATCTTTAGTGTAGTGAAATTTTTTTATTATGATTTTTGCTTTGTGTGCTTTTAAAAGATGCACTTACTACACAGAAGTTAGAAAAATGTTTCATAATTTTAATGTTTTGCCTTTATGTCTACCTCTGTTGGCACATTTGTAAGATGAGGATGATACAACAGTTATTTGTATAACAGTTATAATAATAGTTTGAATATTACATTAATAAATATGTGTAAAGCCCTTGGAACAGTGAATGAAACATAGTAGGTATAAATACACATTTAAAAAATCTTAAATTCTTTTTAATCAACGGTATTTTAGGAATCTACCTTAATTTTCTCTTTCAAATGAACACCTGGTTATCCTAGCAGCATTTGTTACGTATTCCACTATTTCCCTACTGCGCTATAATGCTGCTTCTGTGGTATATTACATCCCCACCTGTGTGTGCCTCTGTTTTATGCTTCTCTACATGGTTTGATATGGTTTGCATGTTTGTTTCCTCCAAATCTCATATTGAAATGTGATTCCCAATTTAGAATGTAGGGCCTGATGGGTGGTGACTGGATCGTGGGGACAGGTCTCTCATGAATGGCTTAGCACCATCCGTTAATGATGAGTAAGTTCTTGCTCAGTTAGTTCACATGAGATCTGGCTGTTGAAAAAGAGCCTGGCACCACCCCAACTCTCTTGAACCTATCTCACCAAGTTATATGCTGGCTCCCACTTTGCCTGCCAACATTATTAGAAGCTCCCTATGGCCTCACCAGAATCCAAACAGATGTGGGCACCATGTTTACTATACAACCTGCAGGACCATGAGCCAATTAAACCTCTTTTTATCATAAATAACCCAGCCTCAGGTATCTCTTTACAGTGATGCCAAAACAGACTAAGACATGATTCCATGTGTGTGTGTACTCCTGTATCAATATCATACTCTGAAATGATAAGATTTTATGATAAATCCTGAGATACTGTAAGGCAAGATTGCAAGGTTTTTTTCTAAACACTGGCTCTTTTATTATTTGTTCTTCCATATATATATTAGAACTAGCTCCATATATTCCATGAGAGAACATCTTTTGATATTTTGATTGTAATTACACTAAAGCATAGGTTAATTTAAAGAATAAAAAAATGGAAATTGGGATCTACTAGAGGGTAGAGGATGGGAGCAGGGAGAGGAGCAGAAAAAATAATTATTGCATATTAGGCTTAGCATCTGGGTGATGAAATAATGTGTACAACAAATTCACGTGACATGAGTTTACCTATATAACAAACCTGCACATGTACCCCCTAACCTAAAATAAAAGTTAAAAAAATTATATGGATTTATGCAAGTGTGATTGCTATTTGAATAAAATATTGCTACTATATTTTATATTGAATATTATCAGTTTATTTTTGCATATCCATTCTATTTCTAATGACTTTGCTTAATTTTAAATTATTTCTAATAGGCTTTGTTTAAATTCTATTGTAGTTCCTATATGTACATTTTTATAATCTGACAATAAGGACCATTTGATACTTTCTTTTCAATAGTTCGTAGATATGTACTTCCTTTTCTTGTCTTATTGCATTGGGTATGTTCCTCTCTGTGTTGGATAGATGTGGTGATAGTGGCCTCCTTTGTATTATTTCTGATGTTAACAGAAATTCCTCAAAATTATCATACCTAATCTACCCAGTACCAATCTGTAGATCCTGCATCCAACAGACTCTCCATGGCAAAATTCCTGTTAAGATTTTTGTTTTTCTGTGTTCTATCTCGCCCCTGGCATTTATGTTCTAGTATTTGAACATAGTTATATCATTTTAGTTATTTTTTTAAAACTATTTTATCTGCTAGGGAGTTTTGAAGCACAAACTTTTTGTGCTAATATTACTAGAAATTTTAACTAAAGTTTTAACCTATTAAAAACTTATTTTGGCAATATAAGTGTTCTCTCCATAAATAAATGACTAGTATGTGAGGTGGTGTCTATGCTAATTATATTACTTTAGTCATTTGACATGTATACATAGTTCAAAACATTAATATTTTACACTACACAATTTCTGTTCAGGGTCAAAAATTTAAACACATAAACATATGACTATTGTAATATCAGCATTGTCTTTTAAAAATAAAACAAACACATATGGAGACACATTTATACATTTATACATGTGTGTTAAGTATATATGTACATACACATATGTATACACCCACATACACACACAAAGATAGGCATTTTTTAAAATCTTATCTAGGCAATTTTCCTTCACTTATCAGAGTTGATATTCAGCCAGTATACCCATGTTGGATATTAAGACTTTGAAATACTTCCATGACAGTTAATAAAATAAAATTCCATATGTTCTGCCCCCTTCTCCCAACCAGACTACTTTCTGGTCATCTAACTCTCTCTTCTGACCTCCTAGAACTCCCAAGTAAACTATGGTTAAACGGATTATGTCACATCCAGAAATGAGCCTTAAAAAACATGGTCCATGCATTGGCAGCATCTGTTCTCATTGGTTAGTGTCCCTGGTGTGCCAGATGTCAAATATTTCAATCACTCTGAAAATCAATTTTCTGGGGGTATTATCTGTCTGTATACTTTTTGTACTTATATTACATTTGTATAAATAAAATACATACTTTATGCATTTAAATTATTTTGTAAAATTTAAAATATTTATATAGTTGGACTCTTGAATAACAGGTCCATTTATACTCAAATTTTTTTCAATAAAATTCACACCAATGTTACTGCCTATCATGATTCCACTTCCATCTCCTCCACCTCTTTTGCTCTGCTATCCCTAAGACTGCAAGTCCAACAACCCCTTCTCTTCCTTCTCCTCAGCCTGCTCTATATGTGAGGATGATGAGGGTGAAGTTGTTTATGATGATTCATTTCCAATTAAATATATAAATATTTAATTGGAAATATAATTTAATTTAAATATAATATATATAAATTTATGTATTTATAAACTATATATATATAAAATCCTTATTGTTTTTCATAACATTTTTCTCTACCTTACTTCATTCTAAGAATACATAATATATATAGCACACAAGGCATAAAAAATACATGTTAATTGATTATGTTATTGGTAAAACTTAAGGTCAACAGTAGGCTATTAATAGTAATGATTTTGGGGATTTAAAAGTTATATGAAGATATTCAACTGTGTGTGGGTCATCATAATCCTGACTTTCAAGGGTCCAATGTATTATTATGCCCTTGCATTTCTAATAGAGATGTATCTATTTAATGTGTATAGATCTAAGTTGTTTAAGTTCTATATGAATTTTATTACACTAGTATTCAATGGTTCAATTATCCATTCTTCTCCTAATAAAAATATATTTCTAATATTTCACTACTCTCCTCATTAGAGTAAACATAGTTATTTATGCTTCCTCACTCACTTAGTATCTCTGTAGCATGTTCCCAGAAGTGAAAATGTTAATACATAGGAAAACAACAAACTCAATTTAATCAGAAACCCAAAGATTCTATCTTACTAATTGGCGGAGTCTGAAAGTATAAATTGGCTAAAATTCATAATGGGATAATTTGAGGTTATTTAAATGACTAGAGCAAGCCTGGTCAGCCGGATAGCAGAGAATTTTAAGGGATGGGCTGTTTAATTTCAGTGCAACCCTTATGCAGTTATGTTTTGCCCTCAGTAGTAGTAATTGTCTCTGTCTTAGATATTGATGAGACAATTTTAAGTCCTTCTAATACATTTATAATGGATTCAGTTAATCTCTTTGTTAGTTGATGCATTTTTTTTTCTCTAACCGGTGAGACTGAGCTGGGAGAATACTGAGACTTGAAGACACAAAGTCTGTCTCCAGGTTTCCCAAAGAAGAAATACTGTTTCCTTGCCCTCCCCTTTACTTTCCTGGTTCCATGTTTAATGCCACCATTACCATCACCCTGAAGATAAGAATCTAAGTCTGGATCAATTGGATTTTGGGGTTGTGCAAATCATATTTCCGGTTTCTGTAAGCTCGATACTTTAACATCTGACCTGCATGCATATGCTGGACACACATTGTTCTGGACAACCTGATGATGTACCTGAGTCACCTTGCCATGATGCCCTGTCTCCTTCATTATTCCTTTCCATTGCCATGGTGGAAGTCCCCCTTCCGGAAGTGTGCTTTTGAAAGACAAACCAGTAAACCCAGAGTCAACACCCCAAGTCCCTCCTCTATGGGGCTGTCACACTCTGGCCCACTGTCCACCCGCCCTGATCACCCAGGGCCAGGTAGTCAAAAATTAGGGACAGCGCCTATGCCCCAGAGTCCCTTGTGTTTTGTTTTCATTCATTTTAAAGTGTATTATCAGCTCCTTTAGGAGTTTTCTCCCTATTGGTTATAAGAGTATACTGTTTAATTTTGGGAATTTCCCAAATTTCTTTCTAGTGTTGGTTTCTAAATTAATTGCATTGTGGTTGGAGAATATACATTGTGTGCTTTCAATTTTATACATATCTGTTGAGAATTGTTAGGGCTGAATAACTGTTAAACCAAATCCTTCAAAAAAAAAAAATAAAACAGAACACATAAGGGAACAAAACCAAACACCCACAAACACTATCTACAAAAAAAAGAATATTACAATGTATCTCTATGAAGTCAAGTTATAAGCAAATTTAGACATGACACCGATAGCCACAAGATTCACATGACATCAAACTGTTTGAGAGGACATAGAAAGTCAAATGGACATACGACACTCCCAAAGACAAAGGAACTAAAAATCACCAACAGAGAATCCTGGAAAAGATCCAGGGACCCTTCAGGCAACAGCATTTGAAACTTAGTAACTGAATTTCAGGGGACTTGAGGAATGTCTGATGGCTAGTGGAATATATAGTATCTACATTATGGTAAATAGATATTTATATTCAAAATTATGCTTATATTTGCATAAATAGCTTTGGCTTTATTTTAGGATATGATTGTTTGTTTGCATTGAGTACCTTGACTATCAAGCAAATCGTTGTCTTGCTAGTCAGTAACAGATCATATAGTTAAATGTGAAGGCAACAATCAAAACAGCACCAATTGCATTATGGAGCTCTAAAAAGTATACAATTTGGGGCAAATATTCTCCAAAAATTATCTGCAACACTCACTGTGTTATGGTTAATATTATTTCCTCAGATAATTATCTGGCCTCCATTTCTGGTTGCTCATAAAGCTCATATTTAACATGTTGTCTAGGTATAGACCATTTTCACTTGAGTAGAAATAATTAATCTAATTGTTTTGTTGTTGTTGAGTGGCTTTGCTCCTTCCCAGGAAATAATTCACTTCTTGAATACACATCTTCCCAATTGCTTGAAAGGTATGACAAATTGAAAACTCTCTGAGGTGTGGTAATACATTTTACTGTCTGGTTATGTTACGTTTTAATGTGGGGCCCTATAAAAGATTACTTAGATTTTGTTCTGGCTTTATAGAGGTATAAGCCACACTCAATAACCCCTGTCAAATAAAGCTAAGAAGACTAATTAAGCAATAAATCCATACAAATTGTTACAGGAAAGTAATGATTTTCTTGCATTTTTTATAATAGCAATACTGTATCTAAAAAACATTAGCTAGTGTGTCAAGCTAGAGTTGAGTGTGAAGAATAAAAAAGGGATCCTTTGTTCATTGGGATGTATATCATATTTGCTCAGTTTGGTTTAGAATAACTGAGCCCTAAGACTCATCTAAATAATTTCAGATGCATTAAGTTTTTTTGTAATATAATTTAGAAATTAGGTTCTACATGTATTATTACTAGGTATAGTTGTAATAAGAGGTAAATTTGTAATTGTAGAAAATAAATTTGAGTTAGCATAAAATGATCTGAAACTAAGATGTCTTCAACACATATTTATTAAACAGCAGCTATTGAAATGTTTTGTGTATATCAGAGGTTGTGGAATTAAGCAAACTATAAGAAGGACAAGGCCAGGGTAATGCTCTCAACTAAGTTACGAGTTAGTAAATTTCCTAACTACCTTCCTGTTTAATGATTACAAGTTAATGCAATTAGATTACTAGGCTGTGTTCCTTAGTTCATTGCTTCAGAACCCATGATAGAACTGCAGACTCTGCAGGCTTAAAGGTACCATAAACAACCTGTAAGTAACAACAGGTGGACGTGACTTTACTGTCATATAAATAACAAATTAAGGAGGCCTTTTAAAATATATCAACATGTAAGGAACAAATAGCATGAAACTTATTGAAAGTCATAAATTTATCCTTAATAAATTTTGCTGATTATAACCAAATAAATTTGGGCTCACGAACAGATTTTATTTTAACATGGAAAGGATATATCAAGGATCAAAAATGTCAGTGTTTAAAAAGTCACTATGGATGAGGTAATCTCATCACCCAATGCTTGAAATAACTTGACCCTCAAACATCTACAAAATAGTGCTTTGCATATACACTTTCTGTAGTTATTATTACAATAAATATTATGGGTTTTGCATTAGTCACAGGAAAGAACAAATGGTATAAGAAAATGATATTCAAATGTCCAAGAATATCTTGGACTCTAAATATACATTGGAAAGGCATTTTTAAAAATGTATTGATTAGTTGATCATACTTATTTTCTTAAAAGCAGTCAGAGATAGCTAAATGAAAATTAAAATACAAAGAATATTTCAATAAGTGGGAATGAAAAAATGCATATATAAAACAGTGCAAAGAAAAACATGGTAATGAAGCACACTCTCCAATCAAAGAAAAATTTATAAAGCTTCCATTGTCTAATTCAATAAATTTGATTTTTTCAGAATAAAGTGATGATTCTTTGATTTTAAATTCTGAGAACAATTTTTAGTAATATCATTTAGATGTATAGTTTTCTGTGTAAGAATATAATATCTAACACTATGTGGAATAAAGCTTAAAGAATCATGCCAGATAAATTATTAGAATATCTGACTTTTGACTCTATTCAAAAGTCAGTATTCTTAGCTTGAATTTTTACTGGTGTTTTACAGAAAAATAATCAAAACTGAAATAATTGATGGGTACCTGAACTGTGGGTTTCATCTTATAGTTTTAAAATTATATATATATATATATATATCCTTTTACATATATCTGTGTGTATATCTATCTATTGGTATATATACTGTAGATATTGGCAAATAAGGCATCTTTTCAATAAAAGTCAAGTAGCCTGTTTCACTTCTTTTATTAATATCTACCAAAATGTGGAAAGCAAACAGAGCAGACATCTGCCAAGATACTCTGGCTATTAAAAGGCTCAAAGGGATAGTAAAAGAAAAACAAGAATACTAGGTATTAGAAGAGAAAAGTTATAGTGGATAACAGAAATAAATTATATTTTTACAAAGAAGTATGGGGAGAGAAACACATGATAAAATTACAGTCCTTTCAACAAATGAAAAAGTGGGAAGAGAGGCGAGAGTAACAAAAGGAAATGATAAAGTCAAGAGACAGCACCCTACTGGACCTGTGGTCCGTCCTTCCTATCTGATGTTCTAGAGCTCAGCACCATCAACTAAGTAATCAAAGATGCTGCCTTTTCACATCTAACAGTAAGTAATGCTAAATCTCTATGCCTACTATAAAAATTCAATGTGATTTATCTAAAAAATTTAATTTAAGCAGGATTATATAACAGTTATTCAATAAGTAATCTTGCCACAAATCACAAGCCCTTCAAGCAAAATTATTTCACTTCTTGAATATGATTTTTGACATTATCCATTTTGATAGTAAAAAGGAGACATTTAAAGTAAACACAAATTTTAGAAAAAAAATACATATTTAGCCGGATAATCATCATCTACTCTTTGCTGTTTCCTAGGGTAACTTGTAGCTGACTTAGCAAAAATGTTCTCAGTGAATCATTAGTTATCTGCTCTCCTTTTTAAACATGGGAGGATGTAATTTGGTGAATATCTAAATGACTGGATTGAGTTCCATTGTCTGTCATTTTTCACCATACAATATGTTCTAATCTTCATCAAGACATACATCAGAATGTCGGAAGAGTCCATGACCGGTTACCTAGATTCACAGCTGACAGGGCAAATTTCAGTCTGTTTATGTGATCACTCAGAATATGACACCCAGATATAATTCTACTCATCTCATGTGGCTTCAAAAAGTAAAATTATTAGAATGATAAGTGTGCTTATGGTATCAAATATTTGCCAAGTTAATCTCACCCTTGTTAGACTCCTTATTTTTTCCTGTTTATTTTTGGATACATTGTGGAGGGACGTGATGACAGCCACGGGCAAGTCATGCTGTTTGTCTGATCTGACATGTTCATTTCACAGACACGAAATACACATGGGCATGTCATAGGGAATGACTACTCTGGCCTCTCTACTGGAAATGTGAATAAATCTTCTAATGGGTTTCCCATGGGCTGACCAGCAAAGGTGTTACAATATTGTTTTAGAGGGGTATGGACTTTTTCCCTCTTTTTACATTAGTATATTTCTCTCTAAATTTTCACACTATAAAGGCTCTCTTATCCTAACAATGATCTTCCTTATACTAGGTGAAATTTATTTTTTGTGTTATATATAATAAGTACATTTGCTAAGAGATGCACTGAAAATGTGCACTTTTAAAAAAGCTTCAAAACGAGGTAGTCCAGTGTTCTTTTCAAAGTATATAATGGCTTTATTAGGAGATTTTTATATATATTATTAATTTTCATCATGCTAAGGAAATATATGGATTGAGGCCCTATTGGATCTATAAGGAAATTAAGATCGGTATGATCTAGCTATCACTCATGTATTTCTGAGATATCCTACAAGTACAGTTGACCCTTGAACGACAAGGGGGTTAGGAGTGCTAACCTCTGTGCAGTCAAAAGTCTGCATAAAAGTTTTGACTCCTCCAAAAGTTAACTTCTAATAGCCCACTGTTGACTGGAAGACCTACTAATAAGTTTATCAACAAAGAGTTTGTTTATGTATTCTATATTATATTCTTACAAAAAGAAAGTTAGAGAAAAAAATGTTATTAAGATAAGCATAAGCAAAAAATATATTTATTATTCATTTAGTGGAAGTGGATCATCATACACGTCATCATCCTTATCATCTTCACATTGAGTAGGCTGAGGAGAAAGAGGAAGAAGAAAGGTTGGTCTTGCTGTCTCAGATTGGCAGAGGCAGAAGAAAATCCTGGTATAAGTGGTCCCATCCAGTTCAAACCCAGGTTATCCAAGGGCTAACTAGTTATTTTTAGAAAAAAAAAGTGCTATTTGTTTTAAGTACACAGCTAATCTTGAGAAAAAAGTAAAGACACAGATATTCATAGATAATTATCAAGCATTTTCATTTTGTTTCCAAATTCAAACGGAAGTACCAGTCTTTTTCATTCTTTTATGTTCCTGGTAGAAGGAGGTGGATTTTGGGCCTAGGTTGTAATGCCATGGAGGCACCTTTACATATTTTTTCTACACTGTTGTTTTTTTCTTTGCAGAATTGAACCCATCTTTGGTGGCTTGACAGGGACTTTGGCTAACGTCAGCACTCTTGGCAAGAAGATAACCTGGGACATTCTAAGGGGTTGTAGGATTATTCTCAGGGACACCTGTATGTGGCCTCCATAGCTGTGTTTTCTGTGCCTGGAGATACTTTTGATACATATGGGGCATTTCAACCTTCTTGAGTTATGCTACCAATATACAACATCAATGGGTTGGCATTCTCTTTCATATGTCTATCTTTTAGTCAATGAATGACCCTTGGTAGACTAGAAGTTGGGAGATCTGGTGTTTTACTCTTTCTCAACTTATAGGTTTGCATCAATAAATCATATTATAAATAGCACCATGTGCTCTTATGCTGTGGGTTATCTTTTACCACATGCATCTGGGTTATGTACTTATTCCGGAGCTAATTAAATCATGTGGTCTATAAAATATTTGGTAGTATATATTTATAGAACCTAGTAACTGCGTTATTTTGCTTCACAGAATTTGTTGTTTAAATGTGTTAAGTGAAAAATACATTCTCACTTAAATAGATGGGATTTGCTTTCAGCATAAATTCCAAACAAAAAAGTAGATCTTTCAACTAAAAGTAGTAACTGAGTCTTCTCAGTTAACTTATCAAGTCAGAAAGCATGCATGATTCCACACAATAGAGCTCTGTCCCCATGCAAATGGAATAAAAAATTCCTCACTGGGTTGCTAACTTGCATTAGTAAAATTATAATTTGTTGGAGGAAATAATCCTTAGTATTATTACTGACAAAGGCTATGTTTAAGATCAGAACTTTTATCAAAATAGTAAAATTAAAAATCTTGGAGGATAGAGTAAAGAATACATCCAAACTTCTTGATTTCATGTGTAAAATATTTAACAGCTGCTTGAGCTGTTTCTTTCTTTTCCACATTTTAAATAAAAGATTATAAGGAATGTAAAAATATACTTGAGTTTTTAATAAAAAGGAGCATTTTCAGAAAAACATTCAAGTACATATAAATAAAATACAACTGCATCAAGCCAAAAATGAAGTTTTAAGGCAGTCAGCCTTGAAATAATGAGTAAAGATGTCACAGCACATGGAGTTTCTTCAGAGAGAGGCAGTTGAAGGCCCCAAGTGGACTTCAAACTCCTGCAGGGAGCATGTGGTTGCTATGTTACACTAAACATTTGGAGGCTGCTGCCCTTTGGGCAAAGTATGCACACGCTTCATTCCCTGCAAAACTGGGCCACACTTCAATATCCACTGGCAGAGCATTTCAGTTTTCTAGGTTCACCTGCCTCCAAACATTTTGCAGATGTGAAGATCAGAGTTAATGCAAAGTCTCCTTGAAAGCCAATGGGGAGAGAATTGAGGAGATGAGGCTGACCCAAATCAGTAAGGTTGAACTTAGAAGTCTGGCAGAAGATTCCAGCAAAACAGCCAGCTAGGGTTTTAAATTTTCCCATAAACAATATCAGTATTAAAGTGTGATATCAAAGGAAAGTGTCTGCCAGGTGTACTAGGAGGCAAAACCTTAATAGTATGCATACAAAATTAGTTGTAAACTGGCTTTAATTTTTCAAGCCCAGAATATAAATTTTCTCCCTTCCTCCAAAAGTACACAAATATAGAAATATACTTTCTTTTGTTTCCATTTGTTTTTTGGTTTTTATATGGCAAAAAGTTAAAATAGTCTATTCTAAAAATGTTTAACATTTAAGAAATATATGGATTGCAAAGTGAAAATTATCCACAATTATATTAGTTCATTCTCACACTGCTAATAAAGACATACCCAAGACAGGGTAATTTATAAAGAAAAGAGGTTTAATTGACTTAGAGTTAAGCATGGCTGGGGCAGCTTCACAATCATGTTGGAAGGTGAAGGAAGCGCAAAGACACATCTTATATGGTGGCAGGCAAGAGAGCATGTGCAGGGGAACTGCCCCTTATAAACTATCAGGTCTTGGGAGATTTATTCACTCTCAAGAGAACAACACAGGAAAACCATCCCCCATGATTCAATTACCTCCCACCGGCTCTCTCCCACGACACATGGGGATTATGGGAGCTACAATAAAAGACGAGATTTGGGTGGGGACACAGCCAAACCATATAATTCTGCCCCTGGCCTCTCCCAAATCTCGTGTCCTCACATTTCAAAACCAATCACGCCTTCCCAACTGTCCCCCATAGTCTTAGCTCATTTCAGCATTAACTCAAAAGTCCATAGTCCAAAGCCTCATCTGACTGAGACAAGGCAAGTACTTTCCACCTATGAGACTGTAAATCAAAAGCAAGTTAACTACTTTCTAGATACAATGGGAATATAGGCATTGGGTAAATACACCCACTGTAAATGGGAGAAATTAGCCAAAACGAAGGTGCTACAGGCCCCATGCAAGTATAAAATCCAGCAGGGCAACCAAATCTTAAAGCTCCAAAATGATCTCCTTTGACTCGATGTCTCATATCCAGGTCATGCTGATTCAAAGGATGGGTTCCTATGGTCTTGGACAGCTTGCGCCTGTGGCTTTACAGTCCCTCTCTTGGCTGCTTTCACAGGCTGGCATTGAATGCCTGTGGCTTTTCTAGGCTCACAGTACAAGCTGTTGGTGGATCTATCATTCTGGCATCTGGAGGATTGTGGTCCTCTTCTCACAGCTCCACTAGGCAGTGCCCCAGTGAGGATTCTGTGTAGGGACTTGCACCCCATATTTCCCTTCTGCACTGACCTAGCAGTGGTTCTTTATGAGGTCTCCATCCCAGCAGCACATCTCTGCCTGGACATCCAGGCATTTCCATACATCCTCTGAAATCTAGGCCAAGGGTCCCAAACCTCAATTCTTGACTTCTGTACACTTGCAGGCCCAATACCAGAAGGAAGCCAAAAAGGCTTGTGGCTTGCACCCTCTGAAGCAATAGCCTGAGTGGTATGTTGGCCTCTTTTAGCCACAGCTAGAGTGACTGGGATGAAAGGCATCAAGTGCCTAGGCTACACACAGCAAAGGGGCCCTGGACCTAGCCCAGGAAACAATTTTTCCCTCCTAGGCATCCAATCCTGTGATGGGAGGGGCTATCATGAAGGTCTATGACATGCCCTAGAGACATATTCCCCATTGCCTTGGTGATTAACATTTGGGTCTTCGTAACTTACGCAAATTTATGCAGCAAGCTTGAATTTTTCACCCAGAAAATGTGGTTTTCTTTTCTATCATATATCAGGCTGCAAAATTTCCAAACTTTGATGCTCTTCTTCCTCTTGAATATTTGGCCACTTAGAAATTTCTTCTGCTAGACACCTTAAATCATCTCTTTCAAGTTAAAAGTTCTACAGATCTTTAGGGCAGAGGCAAAATGCCACCAGATTCTTTGCTAAAGCATAACAAGAGTCACCTTTGCTCCTGTTCCCAACAAGTTCCTCATCTCCATCTGAGATCACCTCAGCCTGGACTTTATTTTCCATGTGACTATCAGCATTTTGGTCAAAGCCATTCAACAAGTCTCTACAAAGTTCCATACTTCCCCACATCTTCCTGTCTTCTGAGCCCTCCAAGTCTCTAGGAAGTTTCAAGCTTTCCTACATATTTCTGTCTTCTTATGAGCCCTCCAAACTGTTCCAACTTCTGCCTGTTGCCTAGTTCCAAAGTCACTTCTATATTTTTGGGTATATTTACAGCAGTGCCCCACTACCCAGTACCAATTTACCATATTAGTACATTGTCATGCTGCTAATAAAGACTTCCCCAAGACTGGGTAATTTATAAAGGAAAGAGGTTTAATTGACTCACAGTTCAGCATGGCTTGGGAGACCTCACAATCATGGCAGAAGGTAAAGGAAGAGCAAAGGTACATCTTACATGGCAGCAGGCAAGAGAGCGTGTGCAGGGTAATGCCTTTATAAAACCATCAGATCTCATGAAACTTATTCACTATCACAAGAACAACTTGGGAAAACCCACCATCATGATTCAGTTACCTCCCACTCAGTCCCTCCCATGACATGTGGGGAATATGGGAACTACAATTCAAGATGAGATATGGGTGGGGACACAGCCAAACCATATCAACAACCATAACTATTTTTTAATTCCATCTCCAGAAATTTAAACAAATGTTAACTATTTAATGTGTACATTTCCACATGTGTGTATCTGTATACATGTGTATATATATGTGTGTATATATATATATATATATATATAAATTTCCAAGCATCTGTATGATTAAATACTTACAATAACACTATAACAGCTCTGTATCAAAGTTATTAAAGTGTTATTATAATTTAACCTACCTAATTTCCTAAGTTGAGGGTTTTTCTATGTTTCATAAACATCTAATAAATGTTTTTGTCTCTTGTGCATATGTAAATGTTTCTGGATAGATGATTAAAAACACAACTGTGGAGTATTGGAGAATAAGAACATGCATATTACTAATTGTGGTTAATGCTGTGAAATTTCCCTCAAAACGTCAATGCCTTTGAGGTTTTTATTAAATCTAATAAAGAGAGTGAAGGACTGCTGTTAAAGATGGCATGAATAAATTGGGCAATTCTCCTCCAGAGAAAACAAGTGGACAGATTTTCAACAATAATAATAATAACAAATATTTCATAACCCAGGAAATTGGTCAAAGGAAGATAACAAGTTGGCAGGTTTGTGTAAGAACAGAAACAGTTTCTGGGTTTCTTGCCTGGGCATAAAATCTCCTAAGTCTCTACTTTGTTTGAAAAAACTATAGGTTTGCCAATGGGGGGCTGGCAGAAAATCAAGCAGCTATGCAGTAGGAGGTGGTTCACTCCACTGGGGAGAGTGTGAGTGAAAACCCACGGATTTGCTAGCTAAAAGGAGTAGACTTTGCTTGGAAGAGATGGGGAAAAGCCATAGTTTTCGTAGCCCAAGTTTGAAAGTCTGATTCAGAACAAGCATTAGACAAGCCAGAAATTTAACGAAAAGTGAGAGAGACATAGACAGATTAAAATACTCTATGCATATGTGAAAGTCTTACAGCTAAACTATGCAAACTGGAGAAGCTGGGTGCTGAGGCAACAGAATGAAAAAGTGAAAGACAAGTGCAACTTGAGCTGGCTACTAATTTGAATGCATTCTACAACCTACCCACAGCTCAGCTGGCAGAGAGTAGCAGCCTTCTAAGATAAGGTTCCTGGCTTAGTATTAGCCTGCCATAGCAAAGTACCACAGACTGGGCAGCTGTAAATTTAACCTCTCGCAGTCCTGGGGGCAAGATCAAGGTATTGGCAGAGTTGGATTTCTCTGAGCCATTTCTCCTTAGCTTGTAAATTGTTATATTCTCCATGTCTTCACATGGTCATCCCTCTATGTTTATCTGTGTTCTTATGAGAACACCAGTTAGATTAGATTGGAGCCCCACTATATGACCTTATTTTACCATAATTCCTTCTTTAAAGGGTCTATTTCCAAATTCTGTCACATTGGGAGGTCCTGGGGTTAGGACTTCAACACATGAATTTTGGAAGAACATATATGAGCCCATATCACTCTGCCCTTGGGTGTCCTGAAATGTATGTCCTTCTCACAGGAAAAATATATTTATTCCATTTCAACAGTCCCGAAAGTGTTAACCCACTCCAATAATTTTCTATTTAGTAACTCTAAATAGAAAATCTCATCTAAATATTCTCTAAATCAGGTATGGGTGAGAGGAGGTGGGATTCATCCTGAGGCAAATTCCCCTCCAGCTGTGAACTTGTGAAACCAGATAAGTTATCTGCTTCCAAAATACAATGTTGGTACAGGTATTGAAGACATTTTCATTCTGGAAGGGAGAAATCAGAAAGTAGAAAATGGTAAGGGGTCCTGGAAACCTAGCAAGGTAAATTTAATGAGATTTTTTTTTTAAGCTACAAGAATAACTCGCGTTGACTCACTCTATCTTCTGAGCTTGCAAGGCTGGTCCTAGCTTCCAAACCCACAAGTGTCATGGCTCTGACCCTTTGGCCCTGGGCAGTGGTAGACAGCCCTAATCCCCAGGCCTCTGCTCTCTGGGCTCAGGGTGCCAGTGGCAGCCCTGCTGACTCCTAAATTATCTTCAGGGCTTTTCTTCTCTTTTCTTAAAGTATAATGCGTATGCTTGTCCAGATAGCTCTATTGCCATGTCCTGTAGAATCTCATAAGTCTGAAACTTCCTCCATTTCAGCCTAACTGCCCCTTCAGTTCAAGTAGCATTTCCATTGGCAGCATTTCCATATTGGCAGCATTTCCATAGCTATGTGATCATCTCTATTCCTGGCTTCTGCTGAAATGACTGATTGTATCTATAAGTCGTATGTCTATAATCTCTGTAGCAAATTGATGTCCAGTTGCACCCCGATGTCTTTTGCAGTATACATTTTATTTTCTTATTTGCTGAATATAAGTAGGCTATACATTTTTCAGATCTTCAAGTTCTGGTTCCTTTTGCCTAATAATTCCCTCTTTAATTTATCTCTTCTCACATTTTGCTTTACACAGCAAGGAGAAACAACACTGTACCTTCAACACTTTGCTTAGAAATCTACTCAGTTAAATAACCAAGTATACGCCTTGCAAGTTCTACTATCCACAAAACGATAATAGAATTCAGCCAAGTCCTCTGCCACTTCATAAATGGGTGACCTTTCCTCTAGTTTCTGATAGCATGTTCCCCATTACCACCTGGGATCTCATTAGAATCACCTTTAACATCCATATTTGTACCAACATTCTGTGCATGATGAACCACATATATCTCTAATATGATAGAAGCTTTGTCTACAGTGCTCCTCTTTTTTTTGAGCACACAAAAGAATTATATTAAATGTCCTTATTTTCACCAAAAGTCTTTTAAAGATAATACAGTTTTTTCTAATATAAACCTCAAAATTCTTCCAGCCTCTACCCATTACGCAGTTCCAACATCATTTCTACATTTTTAAGTATTTTTCCAGCAGCACCACACTGCCCAGTAGCAAGAGCTATATTAGTTTGCTAGAGTTGCCATAACAAAGTACCACATACTGGGTGGCTTAAACTTAGTGTAAATTAGTTCAACCGTGGTGGAAGACAGCATGGCAATTCCTCAAGGATCTAGAACCAGAAATACCATTTGACCCAGCAATCCTATCACCTGGTATATACCCAAAGGATTGTAAATCATTCTACTATAAAGACACATGCACACGTATGTTTATTGCAGCACTATTTACAATAGCAAAGACTTGGAACCAACCCAAATGCCCATCAATGATAGACCGGATAAAGAAAATGTGGCACATATACACCATGGAATACTATGCAGCTATAAAAAAGAATGGGTTCATGTCCTTTGCAGGGACATGGAGGAAGCTGGAAACCATCATTCTAGGCAAAACTAACACAGGAACAGAAAAGCAGACACCACATGTTCTCACTCATAAGTCGGAGTTGAGCAATGGGAACACATGGACACAAGGAGGGGAACATCACACACCAGGGCCTAGAGGAGGGTGGGGAGCAAGGGGAGGGATAGCATTAGGACAAACACCAAATTCACGTGGGGCTTAAAACCTAGATGACGAGTTGATGGGTGCAGCAAACCATGGCACATGTATACCTATGTAACAAACCTGCATGTTCTGCCCATGTATCCCAGAACTCAAAGTATAATAAGAAAAAATAAAAAGAAATTTATTTTTCTCACATTTCTGGAAACCAGAAGTCTGAGATCAATGTGACAACAGACTTGTTTTTTCTGAGGCCTTTCTCCTTGGCTTGTAGAGGGTCATCTCCCTGTGTCAACACACGGTCTTCTGTGCATGTCTGTTTCTGTCCTAATCCCCTCTTCCCCTAAAGGACACCTGTGAGATTGGATCAGGACCCTGCCATATGACCTCACTTTACCTTAACTACCTCTTTAACATCTTATCTTTAAATACATTCTGAGGTATTGGGTTAAAATTTCAACATATAAATTATATCAGGGGCCACAATTCAGGCCATAATTATACCTCGGTATCATTTATACTCAGATAAGGGGCTGATTATTGAACTTTGTAGATCTCTCAGTGAGAGAGGCTACAATTAGAAAACAAAACTGAGCAAAGACATCAACATCTGCACATAAAAGTTTAAGTCTAGGCAAACCACTTAAGTAAAAATAACCAAAATTCTTGAGGAAAATAAAACAGAATTGATAGTTGCTATATTATCTAAAATGTCCAATTTCAATCAAAATATTAAACCTATGTACAAACAGAAATGTGTGACCTATAGTCAGAAGGATTAAAAAAGCTTTAAACAGAGACTGTATCTCAGTATGTTTATATGCTGGATTTAATAGATACTTCAAATCAGCTATTACAGATAAGTTTTAAAATTAAATAAAATAAAAGGACAATTAATGGAAAATATGTTAATAATAAGTCAGCAAGCAGGGATACAATCTATAAAGCATGACAAATCTTGAATTAAAAGTATAAAATCTGAAATGAAAAGTTTAATATATGCCTGCTTTGATACCTTGAATCAAGGTATCAAAAAGGAACCAGTAAGCCTGAAGGAATATCAATAGAAATTATCTAATGTGAACTAAGACAGAAAAAGTTTCAAGAAAAATGAACAGAACCTTAGAGACCTCTCAGACAATACCAAGTGTTTAAGATATGTATAATGAGGTTGTTAGAAATAGAGCAGAAACAACAATGACCAGAAAAAAAATATATAAAGTCTGAAACTGTTCCAAATTCGATGGAATATTTAACTTGCATATCCAAGAAGTTCAATGAACCAAACACAGGATAAATACAAAGAGAAGTAAATCTAACACATCATAGTCAAATTGATAAAAGCCAAAGACAGAAAATATCTTGAGGCAGCAAGAGAAAGTGGCTCTTTACATACAGAACAAGATTCACCAAACGGCTGATTTTCCATAAAAAGTACCACAGACCAGAGACAGTGAAGCTGTAAAATGACATATTTAAGTCCTGAAATATTTTAAAAATCTGTAAAACAAGAATTTTGTATTGGTAAAATTATCCTTCAAAAATGAAGATGATGTGGACATTCTCATATAAACAGAAACTGAGAGAAGTCTTTGCTCACAGACTTGTTTTTAAAGAAGTGTTAAAGCAAGTCTCTCAGACTAAAAAGAAATGCACAGAATAAATGAACAGCATGGAAAATGGTAATTATGTGGGTAAATATAAACAACATTTGTATACATATGCACACACGCATACCTCACAGCAAAACTGTGATTCCATATGATTGGGTTCATAAAGTTAAATAACTGATATATATATAGTGATGATAGCATGGTGGGTGTGGGATAAAACTATGCTAGTGCAATGTGAAAGCAGATTGTGATAAATCAGATATGTATAATATAATCTCTAGAAAAACTACCAAAATTAACTAACATTATGTTTAAAATATCAACACAAGAATTAAAATAATTGACCCTTCTTTTAAAAAGAAGACAGTAATGGAAAACCACACCAACCAACAAACAAACACATGGTGTAAAGAAAAAAAGAGCACATGAAAGAAATAAACTAAAGCACATTAACAGTTACATTAAATGTGTGTGAACTAAAATTTCAATCAAAGGCAGAGATTGTCAGCCTGGATTAAAAATCAAGATCCAATAATATCAATAACAAGTTATCTATAAGAGATGTACCTTAAATTCAAAAATACAAGTACATTGAAAGTAAAATAAAAAATATATGGCATGCAAATAAAACCATAAGAGAGCTAAAGCAGCTATGTAAATATGACCAACAAGAAAAATGGATAATATGTGCTGTATTCACAAAACTCAATTTTGTAAAAAAGAAAAAGTAACTGAATGTCCATTATGCACATAAATATGACTAGCTTCATGTACTAGTTTTGAATAAGAAAAGCAAGTTATAGAGGATTACACAGAGAGTGATTCCATTTGTGTAAAATTCAAAAATATAGACAACCTACAATGCATATTTCAGGAAAATGAAGGTATTAATAAAATTATAAAAATGCAAGGGATTATTAAACATGAAAATCACAGTAGATTTTATACATGAACTAATTAATATTTTTAAATGTTCACCAAATCCATGTTTTTATATAACTCCTATGCTATTCTGATTTTTTTATTTGTAAAAAAATTGATATTTTCTCTTTTATCCTCCTAAAACTTTTAATGATTTTTTCATGATCACTATCATAGTGTGTTTACATGTGTCACATATTAATTTTCATTTTGTTTTTTCTTAGTTAAAGGTAGAGACTCAACATACAGGTATTTTTTCTCAATTTAGAAATTTTTACATATTATTTATTAAAGTAACTTCCGTCTATCTTATTTATTCTCTCCCTCTGGATCAAATACTGGATTTCCTCAAGCTTCTCTTTCTACCTTGAATTTTCCCAGTTTTCTTTTTTAAAGGTGTTTCTCAGATTTACTTGAATATTTAGATTTTTAAAAACTTTTTTGAATGCATTTGTTTCATATATATCTATGTTTTCTGTTGGTCATTTATTTTACTGATTTTTGCTTTTTTTTGGAATTTGTGTTTTTGGTTTTTAAGATGACTTATTTTTCTGGCTGCGTCTTTAACTTCACAGTACGCTGTTTTATAGACTTGATATTCACTAGGCTCTCTTAAAGGTTTTCAAATTATCTTTTGTTTTCTACTTTATTTCTGCTTGTATTTCTGAGTTTAGTTGTTCCATCTGCATATCCTGCTCCTTTTATTTCATGCTCTTAGATTGCTTCAAGTACTGGGAAAACACTTCCTGTTTTGCTTATAGATCTAAGGAAGGTGTAGTTCAATTAATAGACTGGCTCTCCATGCAGCTAAATAGGTCAAAACCAACCCTCTCTGAACTGACTGTGCCTTGTATAATTGGCTACTGCTTGTCTAAGAGCAAGTTTCAAGGATACAGCGCAAGATCAGGAAATAATCACAAAAATAATAGTATAGAAACTTTATTAGCTGCCTGGGAATGTTGTTATGCTTGTTACCTGTATGTGTTTTTGTGTGTGTGTGTTTTGTTTTTTGTTTGCTTGTTGTTTAGTTACTGTAGCAAGGTGAACTTATTCAACTTCTTCTCTGTTACCCTCTCCAGTTTCTCACCTCAGAACTTTTACTGATTTGTGGTTCCATTTCTCTGTTTCATCCTGGGGAGAAAGCATTACCATGCTATTTGTCAGAAAGGGTATAGATTCTACTGATACAGCTCTGCTGTATGTAGGCATTCAGTTAATTTCTATAAGATCATCCTACAACCAATATTAAATTTTGAATTGCTTTATGAAAGATTTTATAAATAAAATAATGTAAGTGAAACATATCTGTGAGAAAATGACAGTGCTGTGTGTAAGATCAGTGACCCCAGACCAAAGTTCATTTAAAAATGAAGAATTTGAAGATACCTATAGGGCTGGGATTGGGACTTGAACTCTTGAGTTCAAGATATCCTCAAATTCTTCATTTTTAAAGAGTGTCATATTAGTATCTAACTCACAGGACTGCACTGTAGATTAATTGAACTAACAGCGTCAAACAATTTGAAGAGTGCTTGATGTATAGTGAGCAACAAAAAAACAATCAACCAGCCAAACAAATAAATGAAAATGATAATTAGCTTGTATTGCTACACTTTTCATAATTATTTTTAGCAAGAAATTTTTGAATGATATATATATCATAGTATGTATATATAAAATATACTTTACTTTGGAAGGTAGAAGGAAATCCGCATCACAGAAAACATATATTCTATTTATTGTTTTGCTAGAAAACAATATTAGATGAAGACAATTGATTGTTTATTTGGAACTAAATAAAGTCTCAGTTATGTCTGTCTATTTAAACTTGAGCTAATTATCTTATGTCTCTGGGTCTGTCATTTTTATTAAATAAAACAAAGTAAGCATGTCACACATTCACAGGATAACATGACAGAAGGTGAATAAAAACCCTTGAGGCATCATCTATTTACTAATGAAAGTTTGTCTGCTTCCTTCCAGTGAGAATATAAGAGTTAGTGTATCCTCCTTGATTTATTTATACTCTTAGGCATATTACCGTCTTCTATCTGCAGGCACCAGATGACTAATTACCACTGTGCATCCTCGGTGATATCTAACTGAAGACCGAAGTAAGAAGCATATTTGATACCAAAATTTAGAGAGACCAAATCGGAAGATGGGATAGTTATTTTATGGCTTGACATGTAGACCAACCTCTTTATCATTGGGCCAGCGGACTTATGCAATTTTATTTCGAAAATATGGTCTAGGTTTCTCTATCTTTTAAAAAACCTGAAATAATTGGTTTGCACAGATTGTACCGTGCTAATCATCTGAAATTAAGCAACTCCTCCGTGGAGTCAATGTCACCAAAGAGATCAATATTGAATAAGGAAAAGTGTTTCTGATTCACAGGACCAGATCCCTCTGTTCTCTTTAAAAAGAATTTAGTGAAATACTACTTTTGTGGCTAAAGACTGAAGAATGAAAGATTTGCTTTATAGTTTTAAACAGAATAAACTTTTAAACATTTAGCAACATCTTATAAATAATAAAAATAATTTTTTACACACACTGAATTTCTTTTTTAATAATGAGGTGGTGTCACTCACTGAATTAATGTAATTAATAGTTGATTTATTTCTTTGTCAGGAGAATTCATTTTAGCTGTATTGTACTTAGGAGCAAGACATGATTTTATTCCCATACCAAATCTTAGCTAATGAAATCTTTCACATTGTATGGGCAGAACTTATATTGCTTCCTATAACAGTTTATTTTGACTAGAGATGGAAGTCATGAGATAATGCAGGTGTCTCTCATTTCATAACTTAAATCTGATGTAATACATAGTCCAAAAACATATAAAGATGATATTGGGAAAACAAGTTTAAATCACTCACTTATCTCCTTTTGTCAGAGCTTTCTCATTGACTTAGAACAGATTTAAAAGTCTCCTGAAATAACAATACCATAAATTATCTTGTAATGTGCTATTTTTTGTGTTTCAGGGCCTTTATATACAAGAGGGATGTGGTTTAGCAGGGCCATTTTTAACTCAGTCAAGTAATACACAACCTGTAATGATTGGCACTTGCTTGCTTTGAAAAAGTGGTCGTTTTATTCTTCCAACTGTGAGAAAATTTGATCATATATTTTAATAATATAAATGTCTTGAGCAGTATTTTTCAATAGTTCATTTGCCTTCTAATAATATTCTGATAAAAATACTTGTTTCGTATTTCATTCAGTACATTAGGTGGTAGCAGTATGGTTTGAGCATAACCACAAAATTGTATAACAAACAGGTTCTCCCTATGATTTCATTCAACTATCAGATAAAACATGAATAAATGTGGATCCAGAAATATTATAATACAACACAGGACCACAAGTAAGTGAATGAGAATTGAAGCCACATTGCTAATTATGTAGAGCAAGAAACATGGGAGAAAATACAAAAGTTAGTCAAAAATTTGGGACCTCAGGGGGCTGTCCCATTAACGAAAGGGGAACTAAATAAGCTATTTCTACTAGTCTGGGTAGGTGGTCATAAAGAATCTCTCTGCTTAAGATTATGAAAAGGAAAGATAAAGATTGTCACTTGATAAATTAAACCTTCCACTCACTGCAGATAAATAGTAGTGGTCTAAACTTACACTACTCAGTTTCTGCTAGAATGACCTAGAAGAAGAGGATGTCTGCAGGAATCTAAGGTGGTCATTTGAAAGAGACAACAAAGCCTCTCTCAGGAGGAACTTCCACACACAGGCCAAGAATCTCATGTAAAAACAAGCTCCACCCAAAGTGAGTTAAACAACAAAAAGTAATAAAAAGGAAATATGCCAAAGCAAAGATCTACCATGAACAAAACTAGCAGAAACAAAATAGCAGGAATATGTGTGTGTGTATGTACGTGTGTGTGTGTGTGTGTGTGTATATATGCATATAAGTTATATAAATATATACACATATAACATATATACTATATAAAGGTAAAAAATAAGATATGAAAGATAGGATGATAATATCTGAAATGTATCCAATAAAAATATTGGAAGAAAAATTGAGTGAATTGTATAAAAATAGCATTTAATAAAAATACCTGAGAATTTATAAAAATAATGAAAGATTTCCTTCATATTTAAAATTTTAAGTGGCACTCTCACCACAAAAAATTGTAAATTGGTGAGGTGATGGACATATTAATTACCTTGACTGACTCTTTTCATAATATATTCAAAGATCAAAACATCACATTGTGCCCCATAAATATACAGAATTATTATTTGTCAATATAAAAATTAAAAATAAATAAATAAATAAAATTTAAGTAAAATTGCTGAATATTAAGGACAAGGAAGAATCTCGAAAGCACCCCTTTTACTTAAAAGGATCATAAGGCAAAAAGAATAAAGAATAGAAACAAAAAAATTAATATTATTTCTAAATGATTAAATAATATAAATTGAAGAACTTATTAAAATACATACATATGAAAATCATAAAATATATCAATATAATTTACCATTCTAGAGCCATTTGAATATTTTAATGATCAAATTAAAGGAAATTAACAGTAAATTGATAATTTAAAAATGCATTTAGCTTGAAGGATTAATATACACTGATTTATATAAGAAGCACAAAATTCAGTAACAAAAGACAATAGAAGCATAGTATTTAATGTATTTTCACTTGTAATATTCAATAATATTCTAGAAATCTCAGCCAGTATATTATAGATGCTTGTAAAATGTTTAAAAGTAAAAAAAAAAATAATATTTCATCACTTTCAAAGAAATTTTCCAAAGAGAATTCAAATATTTTCTTAACCAACCTATAAAATCTAATAAAAAATGTCAGCAAACTTTTTGGTTATAAGTAATATATCCACAATCAACATTATTTTAAAATATGAATTTTAATTATCATATACTTTTGCTATTATAAAAGAGGGAGTGGGGTTTCCAGATTAATTATCTTTAGTGAAGGAACTTGTCAACCAGACGAACTATATGAAATGCTTTTCAGACATTGAGCATTAGCCAGTGCATATACTTCTGCTATTATAAAAGAGGGAGTGGGGTTTCCAGATTAATTATCTTTAGTGAAGGAACTTGTCAACCAGACGAACTATATGAAATGCTTTTCAGACATTGGGCATTAGCCAGTGCATATACTTCTGCTATTATAAAAGAGGGAGTGGGGTTTCCAGATTAATTATCTTTAGTGAAGGAACTTGTCAACCAGATGAACTATATGAAATGCTTTTCAGACATTGGGCATTAGCCAGTGCAGAACCACGCTTACAGATAGAAGAGCAGCATACAAAGTGAGCCCGTAATTGCCCAAGTTACTTTCTAGAAAGAATTGTCAAGCAGTGCACGATGAAGAAACCCAGAGATCTCTGAGTTCAAGAGGTGGAGTTGAAAATCCAATGAGACAAAGAAGTCTGTAATTTGCAGACAGTACACCACAAGAGCTCTGAAGATTGGCAAGACTCTCCTTTGATTTCATTTAGCTAATATAATCACTTATCAGCACATGCATGAAAGTAAAGCATCTGAAGCTAGGAAAGGAATCACCCTAAAGGATTAGAGAGAACAATCCTGAGCTCACCAACCAGTCAGGATGAATAACATCATAATTCAAGGAGCACTGTGTGGAGTACACAGAAAGGTACTGCCTCCATTGTGGGACAAAACTAGCACAGGACTAAAGGCTGCTCAGATTCTAATTCAGCCAAGAGAACTTCCTTTTCCAGACACGATGAAGTAATAATGATAGATTTACCTTCCTGTCTGAAAGTGTTAGGGTAGATGACTCATTCACTTTAGATGAGACTGTAAATTGGTAAAACCCAAAACAAATATAAAAATGTCCGTAGCAGAATTGCTCATAAGAATCCCATACTGGGAACAACTCATATGCATCTCAGCTCATATGATGCAACTCACAAACATCAATAGTGGAATGTATATATAAATTGTGATTTATTCATAAAATGAAAATCAGTGAATTATATACCTGCATGCAACAAAATGAAGCATTCTCAAACATAATATTGAGTGAATAAAAGCCAGGTATAAGAGTAAATATCACATATTGCATGTATAAAATTTTCAAAAACAGGCCAAACAGACCCAGGTTTGTTGAATATTTGGATACTGGTATAAAATCTTTACAAGAGAGAAACATTTTAGAGATGAGCACAGTATATACAAGATTACAGTGCTGTCATGATTCTCTTTCCAGGACTGAGAAGAAATTCATTAAGCTGTAAACTCAGGATAAGCATTTATTTGTATACTTGTTGCACTTCATACATACATTTCTGAAACTATGGGAGGAAAGGCAAAAGCATGAAAAAGATGAGCAAATATAAGTGATAAAAATAAGACGATAGAATTCAAAAAATGTCCAAAGTCACCATACATGCAAATAAATTGAACATACCTTTTAAAGAATAGAGCTTGTCAGACTGAAAATAAATATAGTGTCCTCTTTGATAAGAGCTAACCTACAGAACACAGAAATGCTGAAAGTAATGGGATGTTAAAAATAATTTCAGGAAATGATGGCCCAACATAAGATGGAGGCAAAATAGATTTTATGACATGAGATATAAAGAGATTCTTTAAATATTATATAGATTTCAATTTAACACAGTAAGTATGCTGTTTATATTTTAAAGGGCCTTGAAATAAACCAAGAACATTTTACAAAACTATGCAGAGAAACTGACAAATTCAACATGATCTCTGAAATTTTGAAACTTTCAATTATTAGTAGGTCAAACATAAAAAGTAGCAAAAATATATAACATTTAAAAAACAGTGGGTAACTTTATTCATTGCACATATAAAACATCTTTTACTTAAATGTTGAGAAAAAATGGTGCGTCCTCTAACATACTTGCTACATTTTCACAAACTGAGAATGTTGTAGGCTGTAAATTTAGGATTTAAACTCCTAAAATCACATGAATTTAAACAATTATTATATGAACTACTTTAAATGCCAAATGCATGCAAAAATAATATTTGTTTTTAGTGCATATTTGTAAGTAGCAGAATTTTTAAAATGGCACGGGAATGAGAAATTTCAGAAAGTTGTTATCTCTGGATGGGGGACAGAGATGAAGAGAAAAATATTTAAAAAAGCAAATTCAAATCTAATTTAAAATCTTTATACCTTATAAGTAGGTACATGTTTGTCTATTTTATTTTTCTATGTTATAAAAATATTTTATTTAAGAAAGCAATAGTAGAATAAATCTTATCTAGATTGTCTGAAGAAACTCTTGTCCTGGGAAAGATAAGAATAGAGACTATCAAAAATGGAAGAAGGTAACTACAAGCTCAGTAGAATTACCATAGCAAAGGACAGTTGTGGAAGACACCAGTCACTCCAAACACTTAT
The DNA here is from genome assembly GCF_028885625.2 of Pongo pygmaeus. Classification (NCBI taxonomy): domain Eukaryota; kingdom Metazoa; phylum Chordata; class Mammalia; order Primates; family Hominidae; genus Pongo; species Pongo pygmaeus. The sequence goes on along the minus strand of NC_072379.2, from coordinate 37,549,220 downwards.
GTGCCAGACACTATTTTAAGCACCGCACTTTCGTTAATTAATTTAATCTCAAAATAGTCCTAGGATTTTAACCTCTGTTAGAGAGATGAGCTAATGAAGGCAAAGTGAGGTTGTTAAGTGGCCTGGATCACACAGCTAGGAAGTGTCAGAACTCCATAGATTAAGTTTGACCACCACAGACAAAATCTAGACTTTAGGGCTCACTTGAAGGCAAGATGTCATGTTGAGTTTATGTTTAACAGTTTAAATTTTTTTAAAATATGTATACAAGTATATATTTATATCTTAATTGGTATATATAAGATATTATATGTGTGTGTATATATATATATATAATGTATTTCAAAAATATATGGTAAGAGAGTGTTAACTACAATGTCATGGAGTCTTTTGTTCATTTTGGGTATTAGCTTCACACAGAATCTACCATGGAATTAATAGTTTTGGAAACTGTATTCCTTGGTAAGTGAACTTTTAATGCATTTTGTTTACTTCCACAAATAAATGATATAGAATTAACAGTTTGAAACATTTCACAGATGTTCTTGAACTTATTTTACACCAAGCTAATAAACTGTTAAGACAGTGCCTTAGAGAACTACAGTGGTGTCAGATAGGGTTCTGCTGACAAAAGCATAGGAAACAACATCAGAAAGTTTGAATTCTTCCCCATAAAGTCCTCATGTTTGTTTCGACACATTTCTAAATAAATTTTTGTCTGTAATAGATTCTCAAGCTTAGAAGCCTCAGCAAAGACCCAGTGGATTGATCTTAAATATATAACCAGAGAGTCCTTAATCTCCTGATAGGTGTATAGGAAACTTACAAGGCCATAATTGATCTGTCAGCTTCCACTGAATTACTCAGGGCTGTGCTGCAGTCACACTGAATGCTGCAGCCATTCTATTCTCACGATTCACATACATCTGATCTTGCTTTAGGCTGAAATATTCTTCTCTACTTCTTAAATTACTCTTAACCTTTACTAGTTCTCTAAGCTTGTATAGTAGTTTTTTCATTGACCGTATTTTGACTCTTTGCAATTATCCCTTTACTCCTTTGCTTTTTGAGTAATTACCAGCACATTGCTGTAACCTATATATCCATTCTGAGGATCTAATATACAATATAGTGGTGACGGATGTGTTAAATAATTTGATTGTAATAATCATTACATAATGTATATGTACATTGAATCATCACATTGTACACCTTGAGTATATACAATATTTATTTGTCAATTAAATATTTTAAAAAGAATAGATGAGGTAGGCCTATCACACGAGTCTGACTGAGACATCACACCCACAAGATACATCTAGTGGGCGGGGGCAAATTTTTACAAGTTGAATAGATGGATGCAGTGACACACTCCTGTAGTCCCAGCTACTTGGGAGGCTGAGGTGAAAGAATACCTTGAGTCTAGGAGTTTTAGTTCAACCTGGGAAACATAGCAAAACCATATCTCTAAAAATTAAATAAGATGAAAAAAATTTTTGAGTTGAGCTATAGGTAGATTCCAAGCTATAGGACGCTATTTGTGTAAGAATTGAGCATCAGCAAGATGAAGGATGATATACTAGACAGACGCAAATCCATGAAGCCCGAGTCTTGACAGGGACACAGGGAAATGGGAACACAAAGGCAGAAGACTGCATTGGTGAGCTAGGCAAGCCTGCTTCAGTGGGGTACCCCATGTTCTGGCATCCTTGCTGGCTGAACTCCCTGGTCAAAGTGCGAGATTAGGCTAAGTAAAAAGCTATAGGCCTTTCTGGGACCACAGAATGCAGAGCTGATAATGACATGATCAACAAAATATTTCTTAAAATCTCTCTCTCTCTTCTAAAATTAATTATAAACTTCCACCTAAAAAAATTAATAATACCATTTCCTATTTTGTATTAGTTTTATAATTAAATTCTTATGAAAGTGTTTTTTAAAATTAATGCCTCCTGACTGATTCATTTTTCTGGGTGTAATCCTAATAGGCTTCACATTTACTTTCCAAATGGCTGTTCTCATTTTCAGAAAAGTATAATAAATACTATACCCACAGATATGGAAAACATGACAATTCTGAGAACATATTTCGATAATCTTCTCTATGACTTATTGTAATTCTGCTGTAAAGCAAACACTATCTTGGATTAAGAGTATTTTATAGGCAAAGGCAGGGCAAGATGGCAGAATAGAAAGCTTCACGAATGACTGCTCCCCCCACTGGCAAGAACACAAATGTAACAACTATCTACACAAGGAAAGCCCTTCATAAGAACCAAAAATGAGGTGGGCACTCGTAGTACCTGATTTTAACTTCGTATCTCTGATAGAGGCACTAAAGAGGTATAAAAAAGTCTTGAATTGCTGATGTCACCGCTCCTCTACCCCTGGGCAACAGCTGCAGTGGTGTAGAGTGCATTTCTCAGCAGTCGGGGGAGGGAGGGTACAGCAACTGTGAGACATTAAACTCAGTGCTGTCGTGTTAGAATAGAAAGGAAAGTAGGACAAAACTCCGCTGCTGCCCACCTGTGGAGGGAGCTTTAAACCAGCCCTAGCCAGGGCACAATCCCAGATACCAGTGTTCTGAACTTGAGTTCCTGTAAAACTCACCACCAAGGGCTAAAGTGAGTGGGTCTCTAAGTAAACTTGAAAGACAGTTTAGACCACAAAAACTGCAACTCTTAGATGAGTCCTAGTGCTGAACTGGGCCCAACAACAGTGAACTGGAGGGGCACGTGATCTACTGAGACACCAACTGGGGAGACTAAGGGAGTGTTGGCAACACCCCTCCACTAACCCTAGGCTCCTTCCTTCTCCTTGAGGAGAGGAGAGGGAAGAGTGTGGAAGACTATCTTGCATCTTGGATACCAGCTCTCAGCCACAGCAGGATAGTCCACCGGTCAGAATTGCGAGGCCTGTGCTCTAGGCTCTAACTCCCAGGTGACATTTCTAGACACTCCCTGGGCCAGAAGAGAATCCACTGCCTTGAAGGGAAGGAATCAGTCCTGGCAGTACTCATCACCTGCTAATTGAAGAGCCCTTGGTCCCTGAATAACCAGCAGTGATACCTAGGTACTAACTACATCAGGGGCCTTGGGTGAGACTTACTAGTGAGGTAGAGAACCAGGTGGGCTCTTGGAGTCCCTGATTCCAGCATTTCTGGACCTGCCCTGTGCCAACAGGGAGCCCACTGCCCTAAAGGTTGAGTCTCAAGCCAGACAGCATTCATAGAAAACTGACTTAAGAGATCTTGGGCCATAAGGGAAAATTGACGGTAGCCTGGCAATGCTTCCCATGGGCCTGTGGTGGTGGCCATGAGATAAGGCCTCTCTGCCTTTGGAAAAGAGCAAAAAGAGTTGGAAGGGCTGCATCTTGTGGTCTGAGTGCCAGCCCAGCTGCAACGCCAGTTACATTTCTAAGGTATTTTACTCTAGTTCCTGAATCCTTATTGGCACTTCTGGACCCACCTGGGGACCAGGGGAACTCGCCACCCTGAAGGGAAGGACACAGGCCTGGGGGACTTTGCCACCTGCTGATTAGAGAGCCCCAGGTCCCTGATTGAACACAGGCAGTAGACAGGGAGTAGCTATAGCAAGCCATGGGTGGGACCTAGAGCTATACTGGCTTCAATTCTGACCCAGTACAGTCCTAATGGTGGTAGCCACAGGGGTGCTTGTGTTACTTTACCTCCAGTTTCAGGTGGCACAGGACAGAGAGAGAGACTCCCTTTCTTTGGAAGAAAGTAAGAAAAGAGAACAAGAGTCTTCTCCTTGTAATCCAGAGAATTCTCCCAGATCTTGTCCAAGATCACAGGGCAGTACCTCTGTGAATCTATAAGAAGCACGCATTTCTGGCTTTGAGATGCCCCCTAAAGAAAATACAGCTTAGATCACAACACTCGAGTCCTTGCTATTGAACCTGTCTAAAGTATGATTCAGAAGTTTCAAAAACACAGAGCTCATGATGGACAAGACAGTGCAGTGAAAAGTAACTTTTTTTTCCATCAGAAGCTTAATTTCTACTAGGTGTCAGTGACACACAAGGAGCTGATTTTCAAGCAGAGCATAACCTTGCACCAGAACTCGAGGAGCATGTGCCTATCTCAGTGGGCTTGTCAGAGACTCACTTAACATCATTTCCTACAACATCATTAGCATTTTCCGATCTTCTGGCCATTAGGCTCAAGTGGCAGAGCAACCTTGCTCTATAGCCTAGGTATGCTGCAGAGCATTCTCTTGCTCTGGGACCCACTTGAGGCTGAAAGCATCTCTCAGTGAACAGGTTGCCTCAATATTTCCAAATGTTATGCTGCTTCCATAACTTTTTGAAGCCTGATAAACACCACTATCTTTCTTAGCGCAAGCTGCAACAACTTGTTCTTTACCTGAACAGGGTTACACTGGCAATGCAGGAGAGCACTAGATTCCAAACACCTGACTGATTCTTAGGTGTATCAATCTTTGAGTCATGTAGAGTACATATCTGCTACTCCTAGTTCACCAATTAGCTGGACTTTATTATAATATGGACTTATGTGATACTTTTTCAAATAAAAAATACACAAAGTTTCTGTAGCTTCTACAGTAACAGGAGATCAGGAGTTAACACTGCTCTGTAGCAAGATGGTGAAGGTGAATTACTCTCCTTGCCATTCAAGGATGAACTACTGTTTATTTCCTCTGATTGGTATCAAGCAGAAAGTAGGTATTTGTACAACAAAATTAAAAAAAAAAACTATAACATACAGCCATGTAGTTTTGTGAATCAGTAGTTAAATCCTGTTAGACTTATTATTTATGTTCTATTGTACGACTTTGCTCCAATGCTTTTATCTTTTCAGTTGTCAGACATTTGAGTTCTTTCTAGTTTGAGGATATTAAGAATAAAGCCACTGTGAAGCTTCATGTACAATTATTTTTGTGAACATATGTTTTCCCTTTTTTGGGGTAGCGGTGGAATTGCTTATTTTTATGTAAAGATATGTTTAACTTTGTAAGAAATTTCTAAATTGTTCTTTTAAGTGGATGTATCATTTTATATATTCACCAGTAATATATGAGTTCTATTTGCTCCACATCCTCATCAAAATTGTTATTGTCAGTGTCAGGTCTCTAAGCCCAAGCTAAACCATCATACCCCTGTGACCTGCACGTACACATCCAGATGGCCGGTTCCTGCTTTAACTGATGACATTCCACCACAAAAGAAGTGAAAATGGCCTGTTCCTGCCTTAACTGATGACATTGTCTTGTGAAGTTCCTTCTCCTGGCTCATCCTGGCTCAAAAGCTCCCCTACTGAGCACCTCGTGACCCCCACTCTGCCCGCCAGAGAACAACCCCCTCTTTGACTGTAATTTTCCTTTACCTACCCAAATCTTATAAAACAGCCCCACCCCATCTCCCTTCGCTGACTCTCTTTTCGGACGCAGCCCGCCCGCACCCAGGTGATTAAAAGCTTTATTGCTCACACAAAGCCTGTTTGGTGGTCTCTTCACACGGACGCGCATGAAAGTCAGCCTTTTAAAATTTTACCACATCTCGTGAATATGCACAGGTAGAACATTGTGAGTTAATTCAATCTGATGACCAATGACAGTGAGCATTTTTTCTATGTGTTTATTGGCCATTTATGTATCTTCCTTTCTAAAGTGTCCCTGTAAATTTTTGCCCCTCTGAGTACATTATTTGTCTTATTATTATTTAATTATAACTTTCTTTATTCTGGATGCAAGTTCTTTGTCAGATGTTATGTGTTACAAGTATTTTTTCCAATCTGTACTTGTACTTCATATTTTGTTTTTTAGAAAGCAGATTTTTTTTTTATTTTAGTGAAGTCCAATTTACCAATTTTCCTTTAGAGTCAATATATTTTGTGTCTTTTCTAAAAAAAATCTTTGCCAATCCCAAGCTTTTAATTGGTTTTTAATCTCACATCATGATCAAAAGAAGAGATTTGTAGATTGGAGAACTATTTTTTGAGAGATTTTTAGGAAGTTATTCAAAGTCGTATTAAAAAGATTCTTTAAAACAAATTCTTTTCACCTGATGCTTTCACTAGTAATGGTGAACAAAATAGGGCTTTTCTCTATTTCCTATATAGGCTTTTATACTACAATATCTACATACCTAAGAACCTGCAAATAGTCAAAAGTCAACATATCAAAACAACTATTTTATTAGAAACGTAATGATGTAGTAAACAAGGTGTGTCACACTTAAAAGAATAAGTTAAATTTTCCATAAGATATTCAAATGTAAGTGTTAATTCAAAAATAGATTTTAATATAGTTGTATATCTTAATTTCAAGCTGGAGCTACACGTTCGTTAATAAAAATTGCTTTCAATAATCTTTTTTTTCTCTCTGACACTTTTCCTGGTCTTGTAATTTTCTCACATCACAATACATAATAGAGAATATAAACAATAAACAATAAAACACAGTGTTTCATTTTAGAAGAGAGTTCAAATGGAGGAATCGACTAGCAAAGAGATCTGAGTATTTCTACACATTTTATAAAAGCTTTTTCTTATTCCTGAGGGTAGAAAGAAGAGCTTTCTTCACATTACCATAGAACCAGTATGGTATGCATCCAGTGAGTTGTGGGTGTGATTCAATTCCTCTGAAAAGATTCCTGCTTTAAAAGAAATGCCTGCATTTGAAAATGCAGGTTACAATGCCACTTATAATGGCTGCAATGTTATTCTGAATGCTTTTCTTCAATTTAATCTTAAAATAGTTTTGTGGAATTATTTTTTTCTCTAAAAAACTTTCACATATATGTGAAAAAAAAGCAGCCCCTTCACCCTCTAATTTCTACTTGAGAATTTCTTCACTTTTTTCCCCCTAAAGAAGGCATGGTTAGTTCTATGCCTCAAGACTGTGTCAGATAGAATCTCAACAAATACAGAAGAAAACTGCCTGAGAAATATATCCCTAATTAATACTGTAACAAGGCTATATGTTTCCTTGGCTCTTCAAAATCTTTTAATTATGAAATTAGTTTAATCACTATTGTATTTTAGAAACATGTTACTATTATAGGTATGTTGAGAATCAATGGGAAAAATACAGTTTATATGAATATAAGATGAAATCAATAATGTCAGATGAACTATGTTAAAGTAAATTAAAACCCAAATTTTACTTCAAAGTTACCTAAACTTGTTTGGCTATTGCTTAAGTAATTAAAGAAAAATTGTGTATACATTGAGCATGAAATATGATGTATTAGCACAAAGTCCACCAAATAGAAGATGCCTAACAAACCTTTGTTGTTGATCAATTTGCAGCACTATCATAACTTGATGCCTTTCTTTCTGACAATCACAAAGATAATTTTAGGTAATATTGTATCACAGGTTTTAAGGCTGTGAGCATTCTCCTAGTGACAGACTTCTCCAGAAAGTCTACAACTAACTAATGAAATTATGAAGGTTAATGTTAAGGAAAAAATCCACATTGCAAGAGCTGGAACACAAATTTCTAATGCAATAAAATGTTGAGTGGCATTTTAAGAAACAATTCTCAAACTACAAATGCACTGCTCAAAGTATGCCAAATACCTTCCCCTTAGCTCAAAAACTGAGACTCTTAACATAAAATTTGGGACCTAGTTTTTGACACAAATTTTAATACATAGTAGGACTCATATTTTACTTGTTTACTTGGATCAGTGCAATTAATTATTCAACATTTCTTCATTTATACAATTATGAATGTTTATTAATTTTACTAAGAAATATTTTATTTTCTGTTTATATCCAAATGTCTGATGGCAATTAGTTTTTAAGCTAAGCTTTCTGATGGTTCCATGATTTTACCTCAAATTAATGAATGTAATGCTGGTTTTCTGGAGACATCTTTGATCCACACATTTCAGATAAAATACTACTTTGTCCAGCACTGAAAGTATATAAATATTATCTTCAAAAATCCAAGTAGATTAAATATATTTTCCGACAGAACGCGATGCACAAAGTGTCAAATAATTATTGGTCATATTAATGAGCAAGACATAATCCTGTTCAATCTACAGAAGATAAAATATTTACTCCAAATGCTAACAACACAGTTACATAAACACTGAAGAATGCAACTCCTTGGAATACTTCTTCAGAAAATGCAAGTAGATATACTGGTAATGACAACAATAATAAACAATGCAATAATCATTAGTTTTATCCCTACTATATTTGATTCACTGATAGGGAATTTGTTATATATATATATATATATTATATATAAAAAATACAATCAATGTGCTCTTTATTGTATATAAATCATATAAAATAAATGTACTATTTACTGTATGTATAAAGTATATATATACAATACATTTATTATTTATTATGATAATCTTTGTATTATCCTGCCGAAAGGTGAGGGAATCAAGGTTTTAACTGAGGCATTAATTTACGAACTATCACATACAGTAAGTGAGACAATTAGCTTTTTCATTCAGACTTCAATCAGTTCTTTGAGATGTCTTCAACCCTTTGCCATTTAAAGGTAAAATCATTTTATATTTAATATGATTCACAATAGATGATGTGAATTCAAACAGAGCATATACATGATCTACTTTTCAAATATATGAGTGCATTTTATTTACATCTGTTTATCTAAGGATCATTGCAGTCTGAATTATTAACAAATCCAAAGGAGAAACATTTTAAACCAAAGTCATTTCATTTGTGTGTCTTAAAGTTGTCTTGTATCAAGTGCACTGAATTTCACTTAATATAATTTATTTTGACAGTGTATTTTTAGGATAAGTTCCTTCATTTGCATATCTTGGTTAATGTTTTTATTTCCACTTTTATCTTCTATTAATTATAATTTTGAAGATAATATATTATTGTTAGTTAATTGTAACAACACAGTGTCTGTTCTGCATTCCATTTTATTGTCTTCATCCTTTCTTCATTACTCTCACATCTGAGCCAATTTCCTAAATTTATCATCATTTGCCTTGAATGTATTTTTTCATTGTTCTTTGTTGTAAGTCTTTTGTTGTATTGTAATTCCGATGTGTTTGTACTTTTAATGTATGCAGTTATGCTCATATCTTATTAATGACACTTTTATTTATACCAGAATATACTGGGACCGTTTCCTAATATGTCCTGTTGTATAGAATAAACATATTTCAGATAAGACACTTCTTCGATCTTGTTTGCACATTGCTCTTTTCACAGGACCCACGTGCTACAGCGTATGTCAGAGGGGTATATGGGTGGGTAGATGTGGTTCCAAGTTGGCCCCTGATTTAAATTGACTCATGATTTGTTTTCAAAATTTGCTGTTTTTGTTTTTTTGTTTTTTACTAGATGTGTCAGTGGTCAATTTTGTGTCAATGACAACTCATTGTCAAAGATGAACATTGAAACACATATTTCCCTCAAAGATTGTGATTCTCAGACTTTATCAACTATATAATAAACACCTCAAATACTAGGAGGTGAAGTAGTTAGGGAGATAAATGGTGCCTCTTCAAACTGCAGGTTTCAAGGCTGAGTGAGACCTGAGCTGAGGGAAGAGGCAGAGCTGTAAAACAGATGAGGTTTTGAACGTTTGATGTTAGGTAGACTGGGGTTTTTGCTCTCTGAAGGTGAGATTGTTCATTAATAATTAAACTATGTCTAAAATAGCTAAGGGATCTGTCTATTATATAATCCAGAATCAGATAAGTGAGAACCAGTGATGCACTTTGAAAGACAGTAGTTTTGAAAAAAAAAATAAAGTGATTAAATGATCTCCACAGACATCCCCTCTCTCAGTAAGCCATGTCTATCTCTGACTGAGCTCCTGTCGACTTGAAAGCCTGTGGACAACAGTGTACAAATGAGCTACACCTGGCACTTTGCTTCTGGGGATACTGTGCCAGAAAAAGCTACCCGGGCTCTGGGCAACTGAAATTTACTATCGCTGCTGAATCTAAACCTTTCCACTGTTTCATGCATCTTTATAAGTATATATGGGTTGAAGTTCCTGGTGTTGACTATTAAAACACATTCCAGCTACATTGCAAGTATTCTTCACACAATAGAACCTTATACTAAGGTTTCTTTTAATTTTTCGTTAAAAAAACAGAAATGTATTGTCTCACATTTTTGGAGACCAGAAATCCAAAATCAAAGTGTCAACAGAACTAGGATTCCTCTGAAACACATAGAGGAGAGTCCCTGTTTGCCTCACCACAGCTTCCGATGTTTGCCAGCAGTCCTTGCCATTCCTTGTCTTGCAGCAGCAGCACTTCTGTCCCTGCATCTGTCACCACGTGGATTCTCCTGTGTGTGTCCCTGTCTCCGTGTGTCTGCTCTCTATAAGGACATCAGTCATATTGGATTAAGGGCTTATCCTACTCCAGCATGACCTGATTTTACTCATCCTACCTAATTACCATCTACAATGACCCTATTTCCAAAGAAGATCATATTCTGAGCTACTGGTAGTAGTTAGGGCTTGAACAAAAATAGATTTACTGAGATATAGTGAATATTCAAAGAGATGTGTATATTTAATGTGTACAATTTGATGAGTTTAGACATATGAAAATATGAATGATATTACCACAATGAAGGTGGTATGTTTTGGCTGTGTCCCCACCCAAATCTAATCTTGAATTGTAGCTCCTACAATTTCCACGTGTAGTAGGAGGGACTTGGTGGGAGATAATTGAAACATGCGGGGCTTTTCCCCCATACTATTCTCCTGGTAGTGAGTAAGTCTCACAAGATCTGATGGTTTTATAAAGGGAAAACCTTTTTGCTTGGCTCTCATTTTCTCTATTGTCTGCTGCCATATAGGACATGACTTTCACCTTTTGCTATGATTGTGGTGCCTCCCAGCCACGTGGAACCATGGGTCCATTAAACTTCTTTTTCTTTATAAATTACCCAGTCTCAGGTATGTCTTTATCAGTAGCATGAAAACAGGCTAATACAGTAAATTGATACCAGGTAGTGGGGTGCTGCTGTAGAGACACCTGAAAATGTGTAAGCAGCTTTGAAACTGGGTAACAGACAGAGGTTGTAACAGTGTGGAGGGCTCACAAGAAGACAGGAAAATGTGGTAAAGCTTGGAACTTCCTAGAAACTTGTTGAATGGCTTTGACCAAAATGCTGATAATTATATGGACAATGAAATCTGGGCTGAGGTGATCTCAGATGGAGATGAGGAACTTACTGGGAACTGGAGTAAAGGTGATTCTTGCTATGTTTTAGCAAAGAGACTGGCGGCATTCTGCCCCTGCCCTAGAAATTTATGGAACTTTGACTTGAGGGAGATGATTTAGGGTATCTGTCAGAAGAAATTTCTAAGCAGCAAAGCATTCAAGAGGTGGCTTGGGTGCTGCTAAAAACATTCAGTTTTAAAAGGATAACACAGCATAAACGTTTGGAAAATTTTCAGTCTGACAATGCAATAGAAAATAAAAACCCATTTTCTGAGAAGAAATTCAAGCTGGCTGCAGAAATTTGCATAAGTAATGAGGAGCCAAATGTTAATCACCAAGATTATGGGGAAAATGTCTCCAGCACATGTCAGAAGTCTTCACAGCAGCACCTCCCATCATAGGCCTGGAGGCCTAGGAGGGAAAAATGGTTTTATGGACCAGGCCCAAGTCCTCCCTGCTGTGTGCAGCCTAGGGACTTGGTGCCTTCATCCCAGTCACTCCAGCCATAGCTAAATGGGGCCAAGGTGCAGCTCAGGCTGTTGCTCCAGAGGGTGCAAGCCCCAAGCTTTGGCAGCTTCCACTTGATGTTGAGCCTGCAGGTGCCCAGAAGTCAAGAATTGAGGTTTGAGAACCTCCACCTAGATATCAGAGGATGTACAGAAACATCTGGATGCCCAGGCAGAAGTTTGTTGCAGGGGTGGGGGTCTCATGGAGAACCTCTGCTAGGCCAGTGTGGAAGGGAAATGTGGGGTGGGAGTCCCCACACAGAGTCCCTACTGGGGCACTGTCTAGTGGAGCTGTGAGAAGGAGGCCACCGTCCTCCAGACCCCAGAATGGTAAATCCATCAACAGCTTGCACCATGTGCCTGGAAAAACCACAGGCACTCAATGCCAGCCCATGAAAGCAGCCAGGAGGAGGATTATACCCTGAAAAGCCACAGGGGTGAAGCTACCCAAGGCCATGGGAGTCTACCCCTTTCATCAGTGTGACCCGGATGTGAGACATGGAGTAAAAGGAGATCTTTTTGGAGCTTTAAGATTTGACTTCCCCACTTGATTTCAGAACTGAATGTGGCCTTTGGCCCCTTTGTTTTGGCCAATTTCTCCCATTTGGAATAGGAATATTTATCTAATTTCTGTACTTCCATTGTACTTACGAAGTAACTAACTTGCTCTTGGTTTTACAGGCTCAGAGGCAAAAGGGACTTGCCTTGTCTCAGATGAGACTTTGGACTGTAGGCTTTTGAGTTAATGGTGAAATGAGTTAAGACTTTGGGGAAGTGTTGGGAAGGCATGATTGTTTTAAAATGTAAAAACATGAGATTTAGGAGGCTCCAGGGGTGGAATGACATGGTTTGGTTGTGTCCCTACCCAAATCTCATCTTGAATTGTAGCTCCCACAATTCCCATGTGTTGTGAGAGGGACCTGCTGGGAGATACTTGAATAATGGGGGTTGTTTCCCTCATACCGTTCTCCTGGTAGTGATTAAGTCTCATGAGATATGATGATTTTAAAGAGGAAACCCCTTTCACTTTGCTCTCATTTTCTCTCCTGTCTACTGCCATGTAAGACATGACTTTCACCTTGCACCATGATTGTGAGGCCTCCCCAGCCACATGGAAATGTGAGTCTGTTAAACCTCTTTCTCTTTACAAATTACCCAGTCTCAGATGTGTCTTTATTAGCAGCTCCAAAAAGGACTAACACAGAAGGTAATACACAGAGCCAGCACCTTCCAAAATTCACTTGTGTCCTTTGTTTTTGTTGTATTGTTGTTATTGTTGTTGTTTGTGGTAAGAACACTTCTTAACATGAGATTCACTCTCTTAACAAATGTTGAAGTGTGCATCATTACATTGTAAACTATAGGCACTATATTATACATGAAAATAAGCTGTCTTTTAAAATCTTTCCTTGCAAAACTGAAGATCACTCAAGCCAATGTTTCTCATGCTGGGATGTGAATATCCAAAAGGGAAAAGAATGGTACATTTTTTTTTAGTTACTCTTTTCCTTTCAAAGATTTTTAAGAAAAAATTAACTAGATTACTTAAAATATACTGTAACAAATGGATATATCACACATTGAGATATAAAGCTGCAATAAATTTTAGATATTCTGCTACAGGTTTACATGTGGCTCCCTTATGTGTGGAAGGGGTCATGGAGGGGGTACTTCCAATTTCTTGGGCCAGTAGGAGAGCTCTCAAAACTGTCAAATATGAGGCCACCTTGTCACTAAACTGCTGCATTGTTTAAACTTCTACATTAAAATAAGCCAAATTCTTCCATCACTTCTTTGAAGCTAGTAGAAATATTGGCAGCTTATTTGTCATGTTATCATCGATTGAACGTTGAAGACAGTTGTTAAATCTTTCATATTAGTTTCTATTTTTCAAAAAATCCATTACTTAATTTTTGCTTATAAAGTTTACTTCCATTTCATTTGTTTTTCCCTTAAAGAAATTATCTTCTTCTCCAATGACATAATGATTATTTGTATATTGTACTGAGAAAGGCAGAAGAACATGTTATTAACTGCTGTGGTTAAACCTTTAGGCTTGAACAAAACCTTTCAACTAAAAATATATGTATGAAACCTAGGAGACAGTATTCATCTTCACTGTCTTAATCTTTCCTCAAAGATAGATCCCATTTATCTGTGTTTAGATAATTTTATTTCTACTGAACACTTTACTCTTATAATTTTATTTTTCTCATTATTGTTGCTTTATAGTATTACAGATATAAATATACTACGGGTTACTTATTCTACTGTTGATGTTTGTTTTCTCCCACAATTTTGGCCATTTCCAGTTAAAGTCTTCTGTGTTTCTTCTGATGATCAAATCTACACATACATGCCTAGCAAGGGAATGGCTAGGACATAGAATATGAGCATGTTCAGCAAAAGTAGATGCTGCCATTTAACCAAAGTGTTTGTACTTTCAACTGCACTGTGAGAGTCTTCCCACCAGTATCCTCCAACAATAACATGATCTTCTCCTCATGCTTCTACTTACATTTTCCTGAGGATTAATGAAGTTGAGAAGCTTTGTGTTTATTAGGAAATTTTATATCCACTTAGTGAAGTGCTGATACAAAATACCTGTCTATTTTTAAATAGAATTAAATTATTTTTACTTACCAATTTTGAGGACCTCTTTATATATTTTGGAGATGTTTCCTTTGTAAGGATATAAAGAGAGTCAACCTTCATTCATGGATTCTGTATTGGCACATTCATCAACTCACCAAAATTTATCGGTAACTACAAAATCAACACTTAATGGCATCTTTATGATCATTCACATACATGTGCATGGTGGTAAAAAATGTGAGTGGAGTTTTCTTACACACATGTTATCAGCTGAGGTTGAAAAAGGTGATGCGCTGTCTTCCTGTTTCAGCTTCATACAGAGATGAGCAGAAGATGGAGAGGGTATAGGGCAGTGCAGTGCAAGGAACTCTGGATCTTGGGTCAGTTGGACAGGATGTGAATTGCAATTCTGACAGGTGTTAGCATGGGACCTCAAACAAGTCACTTAAACATTCTGAACATCATTTTCTTTTTTTGTAAAATAAAGAAAATAGCATCTACCAGGATTTAGGATTATAATGCATGTGAGATATTATAAGTATATATATATAAATAACATGAATTTATGAGCAACAGAGTAATGGTTCAATATTCACTAACTGCAACATTTTTATAAAACATTACTTTGATTAATGAGAATTGAGCCTGATATAGAAATAATCTCATAATCTGTGCTTGGCTTTTTACTCTTGTAATGGTGTCCTTGATTAATAGAATTTTATAGTAGTTCAGAGAAATATATAATTTTTTATCCTTTATGGTCAGCAGTTTTTGTGAACTGTTTATAAAAATCTTTGCCTATATCAAGGCATAAATATATTGTTCTATGTATTATTATATAAGTTTTATTTTTATCTTCTAAATGTGGATATACAGTCATCGAAAACTGATTTTTATATATGGTGTGAGATAGAGGTTAAGAGTCATTTTCCTTTGCTGGATGGATATCTATTTAACCCAGCTTAACTTATTGAAAGGACCATCTTTTCTTGATGACACTTCAGTATTATTACTGCCATTAATCAGGTGACTATATGTGTTTGGGCCTGTTTCTGGATTCTATTGTGTTTACTGGTCAATTTGTCAATTCACACACTAATACTAGACTTTCTTACTAACTACAAATTCAAAATAAGATTTAATATCTGGTTTTATGAATCCTGCAGTTTTGTTGTCTTTCTTCATTTCCTATGCCTTCCCCTCCTCTCCTCTTGCTTCTCCTCTTCTTCCTCCTTATTCTATTTTTCCTGTACAGAATTGCTCCAGACACATTATTTTTTAATATGGATTTTCATAAAAAACAGATTTTTAAAAATAATTTTAGAGTTAAAAGAATACCTCCTGCATTTCTACTGCAATAACGTTGTATCTATATTTTAAGAAGGGTTGATATCTGTATGATATGAAATCTACCAAACCTTGAATGTGATATATCCTCCATTTATTTATTTATTTTTAATTTTCTTATATAATGTTTTGTATTTTTCCATGTGTGGGAATTTTGTATATTTCTTTACATGTATCCCTGGGTATTTGATACTTTTTAAACTATGTTAAATAATGTTTTATACTCTCCATTTTTTATTTGTTGCAATATATATAATTGATTTATTTTGCCACTTCAGCATTTGTTGTACTGAATTAATTTTGTTTTTTTTTTAAGATGAGGTCTGTTGCCCAGGCTGCAGTGCAGTGGTATGATCTCTGCTTGCTGCAGCCCCCACCTCCCAGGTTCAAGCGATCTTCCCACCTCAGCCTCCCCTGTAGCTGGGAGGCTAATAGGTCACCACGTCTGGCTAATTTTTGTATTTTTGGTAGAAAAGGGATTTCACCATGTTGCCCAGGCTGTTTTTAAACTCCTGAGCTCATCGATCTGCCCGCCTCGGTGGCCTCACAAATAGCGGGCATTATAGGCTTGAACCACAGCGCCTGGCCTAAATTTACACAAGTATTTTTTTATGTGCTTCTCTGGATTTTCTTTGTGTATAAGCTTGTCACCTGTGAATAATAATTATTTTATTTCTTCTTTTCTAATCTGCATGCCTCTTCCTTCTTTCCCTCACCTCACGGCACTGGCTGGGCAGTCCAGTGCACTGTTGAATACAAGCATGAGAGGGAGCCTCCCTGTGTTGTCCCTGGTAGTCACGGGGATAGCTGCCACCCTGTTAACACTGAGCATGAGTGAGCATGACTGTGGGGCCAGACATCAGATTAAAGAAAGAACCTTCTATTTTAGTTCACTGAGAATTTTTATACCGAACTACTGGATTCCATCAAATAATTTTCTGCATCTAAACTATTATCAGAAGATATATCAGTTTTTTATTGTTGCTCTTGGTGGGTTTTATAATATGGAATTATAATATGTATTTCACAATATTTCTGAGAGGGATTTTTTTTACCGTGACTTTCCGCTGAAGTTTTTAAACTCCCTATGCTATGCAATTCCAGAATTATTTTTAAAATCATTTGCCCAGGTTCTCCGGTCGACACCTGTATGCCTACAACTCTTCTGAATTGTGTTTCCTTGCAGTAAGTGCAATAACTTCCAGCCTGTAAGCCGCCTGCCTGTTGCTCAGATAGCAAATGTTCCCAGGGTGAGAGTAGCCACAGAAACCATTTTATCTTGCTAAGTTCCGCTCTTCAGAGAATTAGCTGTTCAGTTCTGATTCTCTCCATTATTCTTCATTGACTTCAATCCAATGGTTAATTTATTTTAGCAGACATTTTGTATTGCATCTGTGACAGTTCTGTATACAGCCAACTATATTTCAAAAGGGAGAAGTAAGTTATCTCTATTTAATTTATTTCAGACACCCTATTCAACTATCAAATATTTTAGAGAAAATATCTGCATAATTTTAGAGCAATTTTATATCAATTACATTAATAATCTCACCACAAATATTTTAATATTATTTGCATCTTTCTTTCTTGATTATTGAAGTACATATTATACTTAAACATAGAGGAAATTAGAGATTACGTGGCAGTCTACATTTTCACTTGATATTATATTATGCATATTTCTCTACTGTCCAATCTATAATATATCCATTACTCTTTCCTTGCCCCAGCCCTGTATAATGAATACAGGTATATATCTTTTTACCTTCCCTATGATTATAAATTGTAAAACAGTTTGCTTCCAGAAATGGTTGATTGCTTGCTTTGTTTCAACCTTCTATTGACAACAAATATAAACTGAATCAGATATATTTAAAATAAGTACTTTCGAAAGAATTGCAGAACAATCACACCGGCAAAGATTTTCAGGGCAACAGTTTGAGAGAGAAGGGAAGCTCAGATTGGTGACGCCAACTTGGCACTGCCATTTTCCTAGTAAAATATTTGATGACTTATTAGTGAGGAAGAAAGGTAGACAGGATACAGGAAATAATCCAGTTTGGGGGAAACAGAGAATGGGGAAATTAATCGGAAGAAAATTTTATAATAGGTATCAAAATTTGAAATATGCAAACACTTTGAATAAACTTTAAACAAATAATTTCATATTTATAAATCCAAACCCATAGTTCAGAAGTATGAAGAAGGGAAAAAAGAAGGCATGAATAAAGCTGGCCACAAATATGTGCGATATATACACAAAGTGTACAAATGTGTACAATATCTTAGAGCTTTTTACGAGAGAAAGAAACTTTCATGAAACTATTATGATCTAAGGGAAAATGTACTGTCATAAAGGTATTTTATCTTGATATATGTATTAATATTTGTTATTTAGAAAAAAATACTAGATATAGTAGATATAAAACAATAATGTGCACATGTGCCTCTGTATGTGTACTTGGATGAGAAAGACATTGTACCCGCCCGCTGTAAAACGCAGCATGCCACCTGTATGGATGGGGAGAGCGGATGAGAAAGACATTGTACCCACCAGCTGTAAAACGCAGCATGCCACCTGTATGGATGGGGAGAGCGTAGTCAGGGTGGTTAGGGGTAAGGAAGGGCCTTAACTGTTTTATCCTATGCATTTTGGTGTTGCTCAAACCTTTTATAATCAAACATTCATGAACTCCTTGAGCATTAAGGTATATATCTACAAATAAAATATTGTTCTTGGGAATGCTGTATTTTTCCCTTTTATTTTTCAAATAAGTCTGTGTTCCCATTATTGCCAGGGGAGAAAACTCACTGAAGTCTCAGTCACAGAAAATTATATGTATATTTTGTTTAGCAAGTTTATTTTTATTGTGTAGTCCTGTAGATCATTTAACTAATTGTGTTCCCCTCTTATGGTCTATCATCTAAGCCACTTAGATCCATCTTTATGGTCTAGATTTCAGGTGTAAAGTGATTACTAAAACAGATCAGAGTGGTCAGGCACAGTGGCTCACGCCTGTAATCCCAACACTTTGGGAGGCTGAGGCGGGAGGATCACAAGGTCAGGAGATCGAGACCATCCTGGCTAACACGGTGAAACCCCATCTCTACTAGAAATACAAAAAATTAGCCAGGTGTGGTGGCAGGTGCCTATAGTCCCAGCTACTTGGAAGGCTGAGGCAGGAGAATGGCGTGAACCCAGGATGCGGAGCTTGCAGTGAGCCAAGATTGCGCCGCTGCACTCCAGCCTGGACGACGGATTGAGACACCGTCTCAAAAACAAAACAAAACAAAAACAGATCAGACAGAACAAAATGAGAAATTGTAAGGCAATAAGATATTATATATTATGATCATGGATCATTTGAATATTTAGAAAGTTGACTATCTTTGGCATGAATAGAATGAATTGACTAATGAAATTGAAGAAAATGTTGACAGTAAGGGAAGCTGCCAGTAAGATCCCCAAAGACAGATATGGTCAAGCAAAGTTGTGGCACTATCCCGGTGTTTTGCATCCCAGAAGGATATGGAACACTTGGAAGATGTTTGAGTAGAGACTTTGTCTGAGACTCTGCAGGGAGGAGAAGCAAGGCACTGTGCCTCTACTCACTGTCCCCTTCCCTAATGGTTCAGACCATTGTGACTGCCAGTAGGGCCATTGCCTGTGTCCCACTGGAGAGCTCCATGAACGAAAACATTCTATAACAGGAGATCTGAGCCAAGAACCTGCAGGGGGCTGGGCAGGCAACATAAAGAGAAAAGCATGACTGAGAAAATTACCTGCCAAACTAACCAAACTTACTTTTTTATGTATTCATTTATTTTTTACTCTTTTATGATATCAACATTTAATAACATGAAAGCAAATCTTTTTTCTATTTATAATATAGTCTTTTTTCAAATTTATTCACGTATTTATTTTAAATTGTCAGATATAATTATATGTATCTATTGAGTACAGCATGATGTTTTGAAGTATATAGTTCAAGAGATCTGTCATACAGCATAGTGATTGTAGTTAATAATGATATATTTTATTCTTGAAAAATGTTAACAGAGTGGATCTTAAATGTTCTCACTATAAAAATGATAACTATCTGAGGTAATGTATATTTTAATTAACTAATTTTGTACAATCCAGGTAACAGAGACCCAGTGAAACTGCAAGTAACTAAGCACACAGCTGGAGTGTGGCTGAGAAAGCAAGCCTGCTCTCACCAGGCCAGGGAGAGTGGCCGGCAAAGATGCTCCGGGGTCCCTGAGGTGGCAACTGATATGACTGTGCCTGAGTCACCCAGGGAAAGGGTTCTGAGCTGTGGGAGAGATGTTGCAAACAGGTCCCCATGCTGGAGCACTTGGACTTCAGGCCCAACAGGATGCACAGCTTCTGTGCTGGCTGCTTTCCTTGCGGAAATGCCTACAAAGGATTCATGAGCATGCTGCATGGAGCCTTCCATGAGTTAAGATTTCTCTTCCTTCCCTGAACAGAGTTTGACCACATGGCTCACTCAAAACAACAGGAAATTTGTAAATTTGATGCAGACGGGGACTTGAGCGCTTGAGCTGTGGGACTCACCCTATGGTCTGCTGCCCTGAGGCCACGTGTGCAGCAGCAGCAGCTTGAGGAAATACAGACACAGGGAAAAGCCTACCAGATTGGGAGAATTCCTACATGTACACTGGTGTCATTTGCGCCACTACAGTTGGCTGGTTTGCTATGCAGCCATAGGTAACTTAGGACCCTTGCCCCCACCCTGGAGAGTCTCTGGCATGGAGTACTCAGCCCCAATGCCACATGGTGGCATTAGCCCCTTGAGGCTGTGCCCCTAGGGAAGAGTTCAAAATGCGTCCCACCACTATGTGTTCCTGATATGGTTTGGTTTTGTGTCCCTGCCCAAATCTCCTGTCGAATTAGAGGAGGGGGCTGGTGGGACATGATTGGATCATGGGGGCTAATTTCCCGCTTGCTGTGCTCATGATAGCGAATCAGTTCTCACAAGACCTTATGGTGTAAACGTTGCAGTGTGGCACTTTCCCCTTTGCTCTCTCTCTCTCCTGCCACCATGTGAAAAAAGTCCTTGCTTCCCCTTTGACTTCCACCATGATGGTAAGTTTCCTCGGGCCTCCCAGTGATGTTTCCTGTTCAGCCTGTGGAACCATGAGTCAATTAAACCTATTTTCTTCATAAATTACCCAGTCTCAGGTAGTTCTTTAGAGCAATCTGAAGACAGACTAACACAGTCACAGAGATCAGACCATGGCTTCTCTTCTCCAACTCCCACACCCTCTGCCTCAAGAAATCCATACATATCTGTCCATAAAGAATCATCCCACCCCCATGAACCCTCAAAAACTGGGCGGTAATGAAGCTGCCCCATTCCACAGAGGGGGTGTGTGCTGTCTCACTTCAGTCCAAATGACAGATGGGGCTGCCCCTAGTCTACTGCCACACCCCTCCAACCTGGAGATCTGGCATTTCAGGGAAGTAGCTCAGACAACAGATCGAAAATGTTTCACCCCTGGAAGCTCCAGTCCACTTTACTGGAAAGCCTTCCCTGAGAACAACACGCAGGAGCTGGCAGGAGGTGAAGCTTTGGTGCTGTTGGGAAAGAAACCACCTTGGCATCAATAGCCACTAAAAGGGCCATAGAGCCGAATGATTGATTGTGGGTTCTAAAGTCCAACAGCCTGCATTTAAATCCTGGCTCTTTTAATTAATAGTTTGTGACCTTGTTCAACATTCTTATTGTCTATATGCCTTAGTTTCTTCACTTGTCAATGGGTTTAATAATAATATCTATCTCATAGAGTTGCAGTGAGGATTCATTGAGTTAATACATGTACAACCTTGTCAATATCTGGTACACATGGAGCATATAAAGCATGTGAACTGTTATTAGAGGTGCTCAGGGATGTGTCCTGGTTTCTGTGTGCCAGCCTGCTTGGTACCAAGCTGCAGCCAGAAAACTGAAGTAGAACTGAAGACAGCTGATAATCTCACCAACTTGGAGACAGGGCTAGACTGGGCATCCAGTCTGGGCTTCCAAAACTTCTTGTTTTGTCACAGAGCAGAGCCTTCAATAATTGACTGAGAAAGATATTTGCATCTCAGTTTATAGAGGGACAGCCAGTTACAATATGATGATTGTAAACCTATGAATATGGCATATGATGCAATCAACACAAGAATAAATGTAAACATCCCATGTAATTATTTCCTGGGAGGAAAATAACAAGAATATCAAATTTGTTTGTTTATTCTGTTTTTCCTTCTAAGTTAATTTTGGTAATTGCATACTTTCATCCACATTTTATTGTCTGCTGTACATTCTCTCCCACCAGGTGGAGATGGCCTCTTGGGTCCTGTTTATAACATAAGGGCATTGTTGCTTTGGGGATGTAGTCATGGCAATGCAGTCACAATACGGCCCTTTGATATCCAAAAGCATCCTGTGACCCCAATACTATCAAACCATCCTTTGTGTAAAGGGCTATATACAGTATAGTTACTATCTTAACACTTTAACTGTAAAAACTGTTGTTAATTTCAAAACTTCCATAAGATTGTAACCCAGGCAGGATTGGGAGAGTTCAAGGTGATATAAAATTACTCAATAAAATACTAGCTAATTGAACCCAACAGCATATTAAAAAGATAATCCACCATGAGCAAGTGGGTTTCATACCAGGAATGCAGGGATGGTTTAACATCCACAAGTCAATAAATGTGATACACCACATACACAGAATTTTTTTTAAAAATCACATGATTATCTCAATAGATGCAGAGAAAACATTTGACAAAATCAAGCATTCCTTTATGATTAAAACCCTCAGCAAAATTGGCATAGAAGGGACATACTTTAAGGTAATGTAAGCCATCTATGACAAACTCACAGCCAACCCTACACTGAATGGGGAAAAGTTGAAAGCATTCCCCTGAAAACAACAAAAGGGTGCGCACTTTCACCATTTCTATTCAACATAGTACTGGAAGTCCTAGACAGAGCAATTGAACAAGAAAAGGAAATAAGGAATATCCAAATTGGTAAAAAGGATGTCAAACTGTCGCTGTTTGCTGGCTATATGATTTTATAGCTAGAAAACCCTAAAGCCTCATCCAAAAAGTTCCTAGAACTGGTAAATGAATTCAGCAAAGTTTTAGGATACAAAATCACTGTACACAAATCAGTAGCTGTGCTATACACCAACAGTGACCAAGCTGAGAATCAAATCAATAACTTAACCCCCTTTATAATAGCTGCAAAAAATAAAATAAGAAAATACTTAGGATTATACCTAACCCAGGAGGAGAAAGACCTCTACAAGGAAAACTACAAAACACTGCTGAAAGAAATCATAGATGACACAAACAAATAGAAAGACGTCCCATGCTCATAGGTGGGTAGAATCAATATTGAGAAAATGACCATATTGCCAAAAGCAATCTACAAATTCAATGTAATTCCCATCAAAATACCACCATCATTCTTCATAGAACTAAAAAAAAATCCTAAAATTCATATGGAACCAAAAATGAGTCAGCATAGCCAAAGCAAGACCAACCAAAAATAACAAATCTGGAGACATCTCATTACCTGACTTCAAACAATATCATAAGGCCATAGTCACCAAAATTGCATGGTACTGATATAAAAATAGGCACATAGATCAATCAAACAGAGTAGAGAACCCAGAAATAAAGCCAAATACGTACAGCCAACTGATCTTCAACAAAGCAAACAAAAATATAAAGTAGAGAAGGATGCCCTATCCAACAAATGGTGAAGAGATAATTAGCAAGCCACATGTCGAAGAATAAAACTGGATTCTCATCTCTCACCTTATACAAAATTCAACTCATGATGGATCAAAAACTTAAATCTAAGACCTGAAACCATAAAGATTCCAGAAGATAACATTAGAGAAACCCTTCTAGATATTAGCTTAGGCAAAGACTTCAAGACCAAGAACCTAAAGGCAAATGGAACAAAAACAAAAATGAATGGATGGGACTTAATTAAACTAAAAAACTTCTGCACAGTAAAAGAAATAATCAGCAGAGTAAACAGAGAACCCACAGAGTGACAGAAAATCTTCACAATCTATACATCCAACAAAAGACTAATATCCGGAATCTACAAACCACTCAAACAAATCAGCAAGAAAAAAAAAAATCCCACCAAAAAGTGGGCTGAGGACATGAATAGACAATTCTCAAAAGAAGATATACAAATGACCCAATAAGCATGTGGAAAAATGTTCAACATCACTAATTCTCAGGGAAATGCAAATCAAAACCACAATGCCCTACCACCTCACTCCTGCAAGACTGACCATAATCAAAAAATAAAAAATGTAAACTAGTACAACCACTATGGAAAACACTGTGGAGATTCATTAAAGAACTAAAAGTAGATTTACCACTTGATCCTGCAATCCCACTACTAGGTATCTATGCAGAGGAAAAGAAGTCATTACATGAAACAGATACTTGCACACACATATTTATAGCAGCACAATTACAATTGCAAAAATATGGAACCAGCTCAAACGCCCATCAATCAACAAGTGGATAAAGAAAATGTGATATATATGTGTGTGTGTGTGTGTGTGTGTATGTATATATACATATATATACATATATACACACATACATACATATATACACACATATATACACATATACATATATACACACATATATACATATATACATATATACACGCATATATATACATATATATACATATATACACACATATATATACTACTCAGCCATAAAAAAGAGAAATAATGGCATTTGCAGCAACCTGGATGTGGATGGAATTGGAGACTATTATTGTAAGTGAAGCAACTCAGGACTGGAAAATGAAACATCACATGTTCTTACTCATAACTGGGAGTTATCTTATGAGGACACAAAAGGCATAAGAATTATACAGTGGACTTTGGGGACTGAGGGGAAAGTGTGGGAGGGGAGTGAGGCATGAAAGACTACACATTACCTACAGTGTGCACTGCTTGGGTCATGGGTGCATGAAAATCTTAGAAATCACCAATAAAAAACTTATTCACATAACCAAACACCACCTGTTCCACAAAAACCTATTAAAATAAAAAATGAATTTAAAAAAAGAGATTGTAACCCAGAAGTAGTACCCAGTTGACCTGACATTTTTTCTTCAAAGTCAAGATGTTCATAACAAATATTTAAAAAAAACACAGAGAGACTTTTGTGCTCCTACCTAAAAACAATTGCTGAATTGTGTAGAGAGGACAGAGAATGGAGTACAAGATATGTCATGTTCCTGAACTGTGCATCAAGCTCCAACTGTGTTTTCAGGATGGACCACTGAGCAGAATCACTTGCAGGGCCATTCCTCATAGTTTCTCACATTCTCCTCCTTTGACGAGCCTACTGAGAACAAAAGCCCAAACAAACAACTGCATTAGCATTTTTCTGCTCAACAGTATCTAAACTCTAACATTATTGAAACCCATTTCTTGGTAATTGTTCCCATCATTAATTCTCTTCTATGGTTATAATTTTCCAGAATTAAAGATAACATTATTATGTAAATTTCAGACCCAATTACAATGAGAGCTCTTTTGGACACAGTGCTTGGGGCATCTTATCGGAAGACTAAGGTTCTTGATGAATGGACATATAGTGGGGTTCAGCATCCACATCCTGCCAGGGAGGATGAGAAGAATGTTTAATGAAGAGATTATAAATCACAAGAAAAGTGAAGTTAAAAGAAGGAGACATTGCATAAACATCCTATGAATCAGCATATAAAATAATGCCAAGGTATTTACATTCATTAGCAACAATGAGATAATGCTATTGTTCTTTCTGACTTAAGTGTTTAATCATTTATGAGAAGACTTTTATAACAATTTTTTTAAATTTTATTATTATTATACTTTAAGTTTTAGGGTACATGTGCACAACGTGCAGGTTTGTTACATATGTATTATAACAATTTTGTCCATGTTCATGATGTTTTGTATGAGATGGAAGGGAAGGTACACATGAATAACTTCTAAAAACGATGGACACTGGTTATAGAATTTATGTCCATGAGGGGATTTTGGAAAACCCCTCTTTTGCCTCAAGGAAAAACACTGTTTAATTCATCTTGGACGGATCAACTTTACCAGGCAAGAGTGCTTAAACAGAGGCAGGAGGCTGTAGGAGGACGGGCAGCCCTTCTCAGCTGTCCAGCAAGCTTGTCTGTTCAGAAATGTTTCTTTTCCCAAACTGTAATCTTCATGCTATTGTCTATCATCTTTATCCCCTGATTTCAGGCCAGTGTTGAACAACTCACTCACCCTCTTCTGAAGCCTCTCAGTACCTGAACAAGAGTCAGGCTTCACCAAGACTCAAGAAGAAACTCCTCCATGTGTGGTCCAAATCCGGGGGCAAAAAAAAAAAAAAAAAATCACCACTGCAAACTATGGCCTTGGATAGCCTTCAAGAACTTCCCAGACACCGTGATTCCAGAGTTGCCTTGTCTCCCACCCTCGTTATTTAAAGGAGTCAGGAGCCTGTACTCTCAGGGCTGCCATCTCCCTGAACTCTGTTAAACTCTGCTGAGATCCTTGCAGACAGTAGTCAACTTGCCTTTAATTTAGCACTCAAGATTAAGGTTTGTAAACTTTTCTTAGCAAAATGCTTACTCTTTGGATGAACTTTGTCTTCTAAGAAGAAAATGCACATCTAGTAGGTTAGGGACACCAAGAATTTAGCCTAGGGATCTATGTGGAATTTTAATAACTCTATCTTATGACACATTCTAACGAAATTTGCTTCCATTTTTTATAACTGCTGTCTAAACCAAATATTAATTGGGACTTATGATATTCCTATAAAACATTTTTCTTTCAAGTTTGTATGCATTGACTATAATAGTTCTAGAAACAGGCATTTATAAAAAGTGGCTCTGTCATCAAAAGGATTGCAAAAGTTTGCATGCTATCAGTTTGTTAGGAAAGTCACAATGCCTATTGGTATATTAAAGACATTAATACATTTTGCAGAAGAAAAACATGTTTAACTCATTGAAACCAATATTGTTAAAATTTATTTTTGCAATAACCCAATAATCCATTAACTATTAGGCCAAGAATAGTAGTCTAAGACCTATTTAGGAAGCAAATTTCCAGATCACTTCTTGAGCTTACTATTTTGACTTCTCTCATTCCAAGGCAAACTCTGATTCCTAAACAAGTTAAGACTTTTCTACATCCACTTGTCTATATCCTTCACCTCTATATTTCTTCTTATATATCTGTCTACTCTCTGAGGTTAACCTGCACATATGCATGTATTTCTCATAATGCCATCACATCTGCTGCATATTTAGGACTCCTCATTGATGTCTAACTTGGGTACCATCCTAGCATGGCACCCTCTCGACAGTGAAGATACCTTGTGCCTGTGATGCTCAGTATTCCTAGTCCTGAACACAGAGCTTCTGTTATGTTTTCTTTTGTTAATTCTGATTAGCACCCTCTCTCCATTTCAGAGTAATGGGAGGTTCAGAGCTTCTTATTTTGGTAGTTAAATGATCTTATATCCAGATTCCCTCTACAAAGTTAAGAGAATAAATGAATGAGACTCATTTCTTAACTCTTTCTTTCCTTCAGATTACACAAATCTACTTTTGTACTGTGGTATAGCCACTTCCTTTCTACCTTCCCAACCGGAATAAATTTATTTCTAACTTTGTCTTCAAGTCTTTTGGATGTTATAAATGATAATAAGTAGTTCATTTTGGCCAGGCAAGGTGGTTCACGCCTGCAATCCCAGCACTTTGGGAGGCCGAGGTGGGCGGATCAAGAGGTCAGGAGATCGAGACCATCCTGGCTAACACGGTGAAACCCCATCTCTACTAAAAATACAAAAAACTAGCTGGACATGGTGGCGGGCACCTGTAGTCCTAGCTACTCGGGAGGCTGAGGCAGGAGAATGATGTGAACCTGGGAGGCAGAGCTTGCAGTGAGCTGAGATCGTGCCACTGCACTCCAGCCTAGGCGACAGAGTGAGACTCCATCTCAAAAAAAAAAAAAAAAGTAGTTTATTTCAATCTTAAAGTATTAATAAAATACAGATGATTTGTCATGGCAATAGAAAAATAAATACCTTTTTTTTCTTTCCAAATGTTTATGTAGTTCCATCTGGTCCACATGGTTTCAAAAGCATGTCTTAACAAATATGCATCACCTTTATAGAAAGAGCTTACCAGAAGTTAGGCAAAAAGTAAACAAACACACAGCAAAGCAACAGAACTTTCCAATGACTTCGAAAGAAGGAAAGAAAGCAAACAACGACAACTTTGGTGATTTATCATCTTGTTTATGGAATATCCAGGCAGTTTTTAAGGGGAACATTCCACTCTGTTTATGATTGTATAAATTATGGTTGAAGGCAGTTTTTGTTTCTCTCAGTTGCTGCAGCTGTGTGGGACTATGTTGAGAGAAATTTGATATAGTATTGACATTATTTTATGAAAGCTGTGTCAGGTTTTATTTGTGCAAATCATAGCTGAGAGACCCAAGTGACTATCACTTATTACTGAGAACATCAAAGGAGATAAACAGATGGAGACGAAATAGACTAAACTTGGGCCACAAACTAAAGGAGGAAGAAAAAAGTTATGCTAATTTATGTCATGTAAAAATAATGCTTAGTGAGTAGTTCATTCTCTAATCGCCCTTATCAAATGTGGCAGAAGACTAGTTAGTAAGAATTAATAAGCTCCTCCAACTAGACTTTATGGAAACATTTGCAGAACAATCTTTAGTCTGTCTGATTTCTTTTTAGTCTTATATTTTTAAAAGCAGGTTGCTTTTCTTTTTGTTTTAAACTGGTGTAGCTACTATAGGACTTACACGTATACTCTAAAAAGGGCAAATCAGAATATTTTAGAAATATGATAATTAGCAATTCTGGACATAGTTGGTTTATTCCAAAAGTACAGATACTCACATCACATCTTCAATAAAAATGTTTAAGGGTGCCCTATTACTAATGGTGCAAAGCCTCTCTCTTCTTTCCAAAGTGTTCAAGGCGATTTGAAGTCTGACCTCAAACCTGATCCCATGCTATTTCTTCAACTAAATCACAGCTCTTTCCCCTCACTCCATTCTTTCCAAGACATCCCAACTTCCAGTCTCACATGACTAATTTCCATTACTAAGAGAAACTTGGCCTTCTCAGGGTGGATGTCTTGTGTAATTACGGCTGAGGACAGAGTGCCTCTTTGTCTACCGTGTACTTCCTTGCAAAATCTTACCTGTCCTTCTCATGGGGCTAGAAAAACTTTTCAAAATTCTCTCCCTGTCGCTGTTGTTATTATCATCTTCATAATCAGTCACTATTATCATCATCAACCACAAAAACAGGATCAAAAGAGGTTTCATTTTCATCATACTCATATTTCTACTCCAAACAATGAAGTTTTCCTGAGTATTGACATTTAAGAAGTTTACATAATCCCTTTAAGAAAAATAACAAAAAAAAACACATAAAATAATCTTAGGTATAAAAAACAAATATAAATTCAGAATGAGAAAAAATACCATAATAAACTAAAAGTTTTTTAACCTGACAAATACTAAAAACATTACAAAATCTGAAAATATAACCTATTCTCCTAATAAACTACTTGAAACCTTGTTTTAGTATTCTTCTTTTGGGTTGTGTACACTTTGATAGTTTTTTCATATGCAATTATTTTGGAATATAGTTCTTCGGTAGGGTAGAATTTAAAAAATCAGTCTTCCTCTAGAATAGTTGTTCAAAAATATTATTGATAACTTG
The DNA here is from genome assembly GCF_028885625.2 of Pongo pygmaeus. Taxonomy (NCBI): domain Eukaryota; kingdom Metazoa; phylum Chordata; class Mammalia; order Primates; family Hominidae; genus Pongo; species Pongo pygmaeus. The sequence goes on along the minus strand of NC_072379.2, from coordinate 37,519,760 downwards.
AATTTTTTTCCAGCCACACAATTTCTTATTGGTAGATATATAAATTTCAAAGGTTGTGTTAATTTAGGAAAAACCCCAACCAAATCCTGCTTTCAAATCTTGTTTTCTTTCCTTTATCCTACATGTGCAGTGCCCTACCCTCACCTGATACAAAGCCAGGTGAATCCACAGAGGGATAGGTGAGTATTCTTGGACCTTATCCCTCCGGAACCCAGCTAGCAAAGACCTAAATATTCAGTATGTAACAGCAAAGCATAAAAACAATAAAACCAGAATACATGCATCCTATTTAAATGTTTCACAGTGGCTCCCCAAATGCCCAAACCTACTGCAACACCAGGAATGTATATATGTATATATATGTACACATAGGTACATGCATATTTATATATACACACATATACATATATACACAAATATGTATGTAAATATGTATGTATATATGCATATGCATGTACGTATATGCATACATATACATATATACATTCCTGGTGTTGCAGTAGGTTTGTATATACACATATATACGTATAGGTGTGTATATGTATACATATATGTATATGTGTATATACATATACATCTGTGTTTATGTATGCATATACACAATATGTGTGTATGTGTGTGTGTATGTGTATATATATATACTAGGGAACAATTACTGTGGTGACTCCCAGAGCCTTGGAAAGTTGAAAAGTGCAGGCAAAAGCAGAAGCTCTGAAGCCTAGGCCTCATTGGCAGGGCAGTCTGTCCAGCAATGGAAGGTTTAAACTCCTTACCTACACAGGAAGCTGATAGATGGAATGCCTCCTCCCCTGGGCTCCACCGCCCAGAGTCCAGAGCCTTCCTGGACCCTCGCTTCTCAGGTGGAAGAAGGCGAGTGACTCAGGTCTGCAGCCATTCTTGGCAATCTCTCCTTCACACTCTGGTCCCTGTGCAGTAAGTGAGTCTCCTCCATTGGTCTGGCCAGCCCTGCTTCCCCACTAGCAATGTCAGTAAAAGAAAGTAGATACTTAGCCATTCCCTGCCCAATAAGAAAGAAAATATACACCTCGGGGCTCCAGAGTAAACACCATCTAGACTGCCTTATAAAGCCATCTTTATTTTATATTTGCCTATTGATAATTGTGTATGTGTGACTTCCTTTTAACACAGGTCCTTAAAAGAAAAGAAAAAGTGGCAGGTGGTGTAATTTCATTATTAAATGTAATCTAAAGCCCCAACAATTTGAGCAGGTTCAACTCTCAGGTGTACAGGATGTGCCGATTTATGTAGAGTCACAGCACTGAGACAGAGGATTTTATCAATCTTTTATTTACCAACTAGTAACGATTCAGTAACTGGATAGACTATTAGAGAATAACGGTGTATTGAGATTACTAATTAAAACGCTCTCTCATTCTACATTGTATTTCCTGCTTCATTAAAGCGGAAGCATTTTTAAACCTGTGAGACATACTCGGGTTTTCTGAATAATAATAACTTAATACTATGATTTTATTGTTCTAATTGCTCCAGAATTTCAAATTCATTTGTATAAAAATTTTCTACTTTTTAAAATCACAAAAATTGCATTCAAAATTGACAAGCTGCAAAATTCACCCCTGAGGGGAGAATTTATTAGCTAGTAAAGAAAACTTGTCAGTGTCAGTGTTTGAAGCTCCTTGAAAAGAAAAATTGAAGCAAAGTCCAATCTTTGTCATATCCTTTGTAATGATAAAGCAATTTAAAATGTAATGTGCTAAGCCGTTATAAAATATTTGATAAAGCAAATAGCTCTATTGTTAATAACTCTTGTAATTAATATCATGGCATAGCACATCCTCAGAAACTTGGAGACATATTTTAAATTTGTTGTGACATTTAAATTGCACACCATTATTTTTACATATAGACAAGAAAAACCACATTACTTTGTCAAATGACCTACTTAAGTTATGATTTCATTACTAATTATTTAAATTACAATTAGTGTCATTTACTGATTTTAAGGTAACAATTACAGGATAAGAAATTAAGTTTACTGAGTATTACTCTTTTCAAAGAAGTGGCTCATTTCAACACAGTGAGGAAGTCAGCTATGAAAACAAGAAAAGCCAGCTAACATTCCATCATTTAACAACAATGGCTGGTATAAACAAATATGTAACATGCAGATTTGTACTAGGAAAAATAAGGACAAAAAAAGAAATAAAGGAGGGAAACTGATTACCCCAAAGACAAGTATTTGATGACAGATCCGGGTTTCAATTTTTAATAATTCAATTTTGCATGCTTTTTACTAGAATATAATATATGGAACAAATATGTTATTGCTATAATTGCTAATATGAGGGGGCATTGGTGAGACTAAGGAAGTTCCTGCTATTGAAGGACTACCTTCTAGTCAATGAAATAAATCACTACATTATGAAGCAAAATGCTGTAATTTTCTAGGAAAATGCAACAAGTTGAATGGCACAGTGGTACAGAGCAGAGTGGTCAGCAGCACTTAAAGAAATCAAGGAAGGCCTCGTAGAGGTGGGGATTTGTTAACCGGGACTTGAAACTTTGGAATTGGGAGAAGACAAAAAGCCAGCACAGGAGGCCTGGGAGATGGGGTAAGAGTCAAAACAGGACAGAAGCATTAGCCCAGTGCTGCATTCTTTTCTAGAACAAAAGAAAGAAGGAAAAGTGAATTTGCTGAAGTCCGATGAGAACTGAGTTGAAGGGGCTGAGAAAAGTCAGTGGATGTAGCAAAGACAGACGAAAGAATGAGAGACTGGATAGATGGCATTTTAAAGAGAACCTCATTTTAATCCCATCTAAAATGGCATTTGTTTCCTATTTATTCTCAGCTAAAAACCAAGTGTTCAATACTGGGATGTTCAACTACTACAATACTCAATGCTGGGCTCACAGGGAATTGTTCTTTCTTCTGTCTCTTGCAGGAATTTATTATTAGCATTATTATTTCCCCCTAAAAATGTTATTCCCATACAAGTGAGTTTAAGGCATTATCCTTTTAAATTGATGATCTGTTTTTGTTTGCTCTTTATCCACTATTTAGGAGAAGTCTGGGTGAGCTCACAATCTACTGTACACAGGCAAGGGGATGGGCTCTTCAGCTTTGATCAGGGCAGCAGCCTGGAGGACTGAGGGGACCCAGAACCTTCCCATCGAGCTACAGCAAAGGACAGCCTATGTTCTGTGGGACCTGAAACTCATCCTGAGAGTTTGATGCCTGCTTCATATTTGTGGTTACACAGTTGGAATTTCATCCTATAGTTTATCTATTATTTGTACATATATAATCAGATCTAATATGAAGTGTTTGATGTTGTACCTGCCAACATTTCTGATGTTCTGCAGTTTTTCACTGCTTGTAATTCCATCTGCCTGAGGAAGAATTCCCCTTAATCCTACTATCTGGTTCACTTAGCATGAAGAATCTAGTTTATTACTGCATAACTTAAAGTACTATGTAAGCCATAAGTAATTTCATCTCTTGAAAAACAGTGGGTTAGGCACACACAAACAATTGCACACACACACGCACGCACCCCTTGTAAACACAAATCACACCATCTACTTTATCCTTCCAGGCTCTGTGATTTCATCTTCATTTCACCCAGGAATTCAGGAATTTTACCTAGGTTCAGCAGCCGACTCATTACTTTTCCAGAAACCAAAGTAGCTGAACCAGTACTGAAGGAGGACTATCTGCAGACATAATACACTGGGGTGGGTACATGGCCCAAACTCCTGGGAGAGCACTGCCTATATCTATCTTTGCTGAGTGAGTCCGCCTATATCTATCTTTGCTGAGTGAGTCCCACTTTTTTGGTTAAGGGTACCATTGAGTCTTGGTTGGTAAAAATTTCTCCAGCTGTTTGTCAGCTGTGCCACTAAAACTTTCCTCTTCTTTTTTATAGTAGTGCATATTTTTACAGTTGAAAAGATGTGGGGATGAATCATGTTCATAACTTTATGTCCATTACCCTGAATTTCTTGACTAATGCAACATATAGCAATCAATTAAAAGATTTTTGTTATTGAAATAGGAACTTTAGTCCCCTTTTCCTACTTAATAAGCACTGAGTATTTGCTTATCTGCTGTCTCCTTTAGGTGTGGTATATTATTACTACAGCACATTAATATTATGGCAGGGTGGCACTCTGAAACAAAATAGACAGTTAGGGATATTTCCATTGGTGGAATCTGCTCCCAGTGGTACCATGGAGTCAGTCCCTCTTAACCTTGAAGCAGGAACACACGTGATTTTCTACTTCTATACTCAACAATGACATCACATTTCTCCAAATCAAACTCTAGTCAATCCCAGGATTTGTTCAAAAAGTTTATGAGTACTTCTTTTCAAAGTAAATTGATGTATTTTAAAAAATCAAACACATTTTTATTCCTTCACCTGTGCTTTTTTATAACTAAATTGCCCTCAGCATTCTCTGAGAACACAAAAATCTAGTGAGAGAGAAGCAGCAAGACTGACAGAGGCTGTGGTTTCAGAATATTCGGGGAAAAGTAGGGGAGAATGATGTCTTTCCAAATATGACAAGGTAGCTTTTTAAACTATCAGCAAAAAGTGCCTTTTGTACTGTTTTTTGATTGTTATCATTTATAGAGGCTTACTTTTCTCTATTATTTGGTAACTGTGGACACTATTAACTTAGCAATCTTAAAATAACACACCACAAGGTGACAGGTATAAACTGAGAGAACAAAGTAAAACTTTATATTTAGAGAATGATTCTTAAAAATACTTTCAGTGTGGTGGCTATTCTTATGCATTTATCATTGACTTTCAAGAGGCATCATGATGGCGAAGACCAAACCACCTTCCAGGGATTATCTGGAGGAGTTCATATCTAAGCTGGCCAGAGGGTCATGGAATCTGTATGGCCTAAGAACAACAGCTTGCTTACCTGTAGCAAAGAGAGCAAGTGGCTTCCTTCCTTTCTCCTTCCCTCATTCTCTTCTTTCCTTCCTTCTCTCTTGCGTTTTTTTCTGTTGGCTTCCTCAGTTAAATTCTATCTTCAAATCCTGGGAATACACTTGACTGATATACATAACCACACAGCTTTCATTAAAATCATAAAGGAAGGGCCAGGCGCAGTGGCTCACGCCTGTAATCCCAGCACTTTGGGAGGCCCAGGTGGGTGGATCATGATGTCAAGAGATGGAGACCATCCTGGCCAATATGGTGAAGCCACGTCTCTACTAAAAATACAAAAATTAGCTGGGCATGGTGTCATGTGCCTGTAGTCCCAGCTACTCTGGAGGCTGAGGCAGGAGAATCACTTGAACCCGGCAGGTGGAGGTTGCAGTGAGCCAAGATTGCACCACTGCACTCCAGCCTGGGTGACAGAGCGAGAGTCCGTCTCAAAAAAAAAAAAAAATCATAAAGGAGGGAAGAATGATGGATACACTCCTTCCATGAGAAATAATGTAAAAGAAAGGAGCCCACAGTAGCGTTTACTAACATCTAAGAAAGAATCAATATATGTAGACAGGGAACACCACCATCATACATTTCGGGTAAATCTTCCAAGCATGCTGTTCATCCTAACCCCTGTTGTTTCTGCATGGTACTTAGCAGTAATGCAAAGGGCTTCAAGTTCAAAGATAAGTTTGATAAGAAGAAGAACCTCCACACCTTCATGGGAAGAGTGGGACATGGCCATACTAAAAGACAAGAGGGAGGCTAAACTGTTGAGGTCTCCATCCGGAAATTAACATTGGAGAGAATATGAGCATTCGTGTGTCTGAGAATGTCCAAGAGAAAGACCAGAGGGAAATTCTCACCCTTCACTTTGTATGGGTGAAAAATCTGAGGATCTAGGAGGGAGAAATCATGTTCCATAGCACACTGATGAGAGCAGGCTTCACGGAACTTGAGTGTGGGTCTGATACCCCATTGCAGAGCACTTTTTTTCTTTCTTTTTTTTTTTTTTTTTCTTGAGATGGAGTATCGCTCTGTTGCACAGGCTGGAGTACAGTGGCGTGATCCTGGCTCACTGCAACCTCTGCCTCCCTGGTTGAAGCAATTCTCCAGTCTCAGCCTCCCTAATAACTGGGATTACAGGTGTGCACCATCACGCCCAGCTAATTTTTATATTTTTAACAGAGATGGGGTTTCACCATGTTGACCAGGCTTGTCTCAAACTCCTGACCTCAGATGATCCACCTGCCTCAGACTCCCAAAGTGCTGGGATTACATGCATAAGCCACTGTGCCCAGCCTGCACAGCATTTTTTACTACAACAAATGGTGGAAGACAATCAGTTGAGCTATCCATGTATGGTTTCCCCATACTTTCCATTCCTCTTTCCCATCAGGCAGTCATTCATATTGTGTTCCGCTGTCTTAGGGAAAGTAAGATTCCATGGCATGAAGGACATCAAACAATTCCTCTCCTTTTGTTTTTATAAAAGCCAAACATAATGAAGAGATTGCATTAGGTTTGTCCAGAGGAAAGAAAAGAGGGCAAAGGACTTTGGAGGACTGTAGGTAACAGCTGAAAACAAAATTGGATGGTGATAGGTGACCTAAATTAAAATGATCAAAGGAAAGGAGACATGAGCCCCCAGTTACTTCTCTGAACTTCCTGGACCCTTCCTGCTTATGTGAGAAAATCCAAGAACTGACCTAATCACATACTGATAATGACTACTTCAAAAAACACTGTAGCCTTTAGCCAATCATCTGCCAGCTTATCTCTGTTAACAAATAGTATTTCTATGTGAGCAGTCTGAGACTGCCTTGCTGTGCCTTCTCATTTTGTCTTTTAAAACATGCTTGTAACTGTCCTAACTCAGAGCACCTCTCAAGCTTAGTTTAGTAGAGTGTTTCCCGGGTTGCAATCCTCCAATCTGGTCCAAATAAACTCTTTGTTTATATGCATTCACCTTTGTTCTTCCTTTCAGATTGACATTCTGGCATATGCAGTAGGAGTCAGCATGGGATTTTTCTTTGAAAGTAATGCTTAAAGCTAGCATGGACCCATTGTGTTCTCCATCTTCAGAAGTCCCACTGGGCACTGTGGGTGAGTCCTGAATTCAGACCTCCCTTCCTTTGCTTGAGGTCTAGATTTTATTTGGGTTGTTTCTCTTTCGACCCTTTCAGAATGAGGGTCTCTGTCTCTGACTTTCCTATTTATGTTAGGAGATAAGGCTATTTCTCCCACCAACATTTAGGTTTTGAGTCAGAAGTCTGCTTTCATCCTCAGCTGAGATCTTGTTGTGTTGTGACATTTCATTTTGGAAACCTGACTTGTTTCACTCGTGATGAACCTCTCTTGGATTTTCTTTCCCTAATTTATGAGAGTAGATTCTTCACTCCAAAGATAAAAGGTACTTGCTTCCTCTGGCCCATTAGGGCACTCTCCATAATTAAAGACTTGATAGCTATGTCAGGACTTTTGTCCATGATGTGCAGCAGCCTTACAGTGCTTCCACTCTCAGAGGAACATCTGTAATTTCTCCCACTCTGCCAGCCAGTGCACATAAAGACTGGACACTCAGCACTTGTGAGCCCTCTATGACCCTCTGGACACTTGTGAGCCTCTGTGACCCTCTGGGGACACAAGAGTTTCTGAGACATGTCCAAGAGTGGATCTGAATCAGTGGCGACACACTGAGGAGCCATACTCATAAGCGGCACATTTCCTAGAGCTTGGTTATGAGTGATTCAGGCCTCTAAATTATGGGTAACAATCATCCAAGTTCTAGGGCTTTCTGAGGAGGCAGCTCCATTTGGAGACACAAGCTGGATTTATTTGTAACATCTACAGAGCTTTGTCTTGTAAATATTGGACAAATGCTCCCTCATAACGAGATCACCACAAATTACAATAGCCATAATAGATGTCCCTTTAAATTCCCATATCAGTTTATTTGCATGCACAATTATAAAACACTGGGTTCAGAATCTGACGAAGTGAATGGGAAACTTATTTCCAATGCTATGCTGATGCTTCTAAGTGAGGGACAGACAAGATTGCCTCCCTCCAAGAAATTAACAAAAAACTTTCTGAAGCCACTTCTGAACTTAAGAAAACCTCAGAAATTCCTTCTCTCTGTCCCACAACCATTCCTTATCTTATCTGCTTATCTGCCCATGATCCCGATCTTCCTGAACTCTCTTGCCTGACTTATCTTCTCTCTCTCCTCCCTCTCCTCTTCAATTAACCTTCTTTCCCTTCCTGAAAGTAATTCCAAATCCCCTGTCATAAGGGTTCCCTTTGAAACAAAACACATAATGAGGTGAGGGGAACCAGGTCAGATCTATACAACCTGGACTATAATTGAACTTAAGAACACTGTCAAGAATTTCTCCAACCCTACAAAAGACCACTTGGGGTTTCTTAAAAAAATGATTTGAAATTGTCATAATAAGTGTCATGACAAGAATTTCCCAAGCCCTATAAAAGACGCTTTGGGGTTTGCAAAATAATTTGATTTGAAATTTTCATAATATTGTCATAATAATGTCATTGCATTGTCTGCACTTATGAACCTGGATACTTAAATTTTTATCTGTTAATTCAAATGTTAGTCTCAGAATAAAAGGCCACAGCATGGCTGAAGTGAGCTAATTGGGTTAATCCACTAGAAGATTTCTTAAAAATGCAGAGGAGGATCAGGAATGGATTTGTCACTTAGGGAATGCATTCCACTGGGCTATACTGCAAATTTTCTGTAATAATGTTGAGTGGAATAAGATCTGGCAATGTAAACAGAGGCCAGATGAACCCATCCTTGATAATTGTAAATAATTTAAGAAAACCTTTGGGCAAAATTTTGCTGTGGCCAACACCAGCCTTTAGAATTATCACAATGGCATCCTTTTAAACTCTGCCTTCCTTAATGGGCTAATTAAAAACTTAGCCATTTTAGTAAACTGGCACCAAAATAATTGGGTCACAACCCAAATGCATGACCTTGTCTATCTAGCTGACCAGCTCTCTAAAGTTCTCCAAAGAAGGGGAAAAACAAGGCTTTAAAGGTCATGAGTGTACAGTTCCTGCAGCTAACATGCCCTCAGACAAAGCAAGCAACCCCTAATGACCAGCAGGGCATCTTTTATTACAGAGAGCCTGATCACTTCAAGAGGGATTGCCGAAACTTAAAATGGCAACTCCAGCAAAAACTGTCTTCCAAGGAAGAATGAGGCTGCTTGAGGATTAAAAGGAAGCTTTTCTATTTCTACTTACTAGCTAACACTCTTGGGAAAATAGACATGTTAATAAATGGAGAACAGACCTGGGACCTCATTGATCCCATGCCACTTTCTCTGTTCTCAACCCCACTGCCTTGAAACTGTCTCCTTCCTCAGAGTAACAAACACTGTCCAATGGTGGGGGTATGCAGACAACCTAAGACTGTCTATCAGTTCCAACTTTTGGAATTTCAACAAGAGATATTAGCTGGTATTCTTTCCATTTTGCTTGTTCCTTCAGCTCCCATATATCATCTTAGTAGAATTTATTTTTTTTAGAAATTTCCAATGCACACGTTTCATTCTTTCAAAAAAGGGAAATAGTTGTGAACATGGAACATAATTCAAAGGGATAAAAACAATCTACAGATATTGAAAGCATAGACCTTGGAAATGTTACTATACAAATCCAATGAAACATTTCAGAACCAATGGATGATACTGACAACACTACCAGATCATTTATGGCCACAATCATTCACAAACATTGGAAAAATAATTTCAGCCACTCCTATTAAGGTTGAAGTAAATCCACCTAAACTTTTACCTAAAATAATCTAGTTTTAGGTAAAGAGTATAAACCTTTACCTAAAACCAGATACAATTGAAGGAATAACTCCCCTAATGCAAGATTATATAAAAAGGTACGGGCCGGGCGCGGTGGCTCACGCCTGTAATCCCAGCACTTTGGGAGGCCGAGGCGGGCGGATCATGAGGTCAGGAGATCGAGACCACGGTGAAACCCCGTCTCTACTAAAAATACAAAAAATTAGCCGGGCGCAGTGGCGGGCGCCTGTAGTCCCAGCTACTCGGGAGGCAGAGGCAGGAGAATGGCGTGAACCCGGAAGGCGGAGCTTGCAGTGAGCCGAGATCGCGCCACAGCACTCCAGCCTGGGAGACAAAGCGAGACTCCGTCTCAAAAAAAAAAAAAAAAAAAGGGTGCGTAATTATCTTTTTCTATTAATGCCTGAAACAGTGCAATTCTTCAATTTAGAAAACCAAATAAAAAGGGTGGACATTTTGTTCAATATTTGAGGGTAACAAATAATATTATAATTTCAAGATATCCTATGGTTACGTAACTCCCATACCCTCTTATCAATAATACACACCAGACTGGGCGCGGTGGCTCATGCCTGTAATCCTGGCACTTTGGGAGGCGGAGACGGATGGATTGCCTGAGCTCAGGAGTTTGAGACCAGCCTGGGCAACACAGTGAAACTTCGACTTTAGTAAATAAAAAAAAAAAATTAGCCATACTTGGCAGCGTGCGCCTGTAGTCCCAGCTACCCAGGAGGCTGAGGCAGGAGAATTGCTTGAACCCAGGAGGCGGAGGTTGCCGTGAGCTGAGATCTTGCCACTGCACTCCAGCCTGGGCGACAGAGTGAGACTCCATCTCAATAATAATAATAATAACAATAATAATAATAATAATAAAACAAAACAATACCCACCAGGAGTCAGATATTTATTGTTTATTTATTTATTAATTTTTATTTTTATTTTTTCCTATGCAGTGCTTTCTTAGTATTCTAGTGGATACAGACAGCCAATACCTGTTTGCTTTCACCAAGCATGACCACCAGTGTAGCTGGACTCCCCAAGGATATACTTAAAGTCCAACTAATTTTCCCAAATGTTGAAATCTGACCTAGCTGATCTGGACTTCTGAGGAGTCTCTACTCTTATGCCTACAATATGTAGATAATGTCCATCTCTGTTCCTACAGCTTATTGGTTCTTAGAAATAACAATATAAAAGCAATTAGCCCTAAAGAGAAATAGCTCTTTAAGGAAAACTTCAGTTCTCCTAAAACCAATTAAAACACCTAGGACGTTTAATTTTCAAAGATAGGTTGCTAATAAATCCAGAAAGAATCAAAAGAATTCTGGCCTTTCCTGAGCCTTCTACCAAAAAACAATTCAGAGGGTTTCTAGGTCTGGCCAGATGTTATTAGAATGAGATAACCAATTTTTTATTTACTAGCCCTGCCCCTGTATGCCTTGCTAAAGGGAATCCAACTAGATCCTCTTATGTGGATCCCAGAAGGACTATTAGCGACAGAAAGCATTAAGGGTAGTCTTATGACTGCCTTTAACCTGGGCACCCTAATTACAACCTCCCTATTTTCTTATTTGTACTTAAAGATAAGGGAAGTGCTCTGGAGATCCTAACTCGAAAACATAGGGACGGTAATAGACCTATAGGATACTATAGGTTTCTACAGACAACAGATGCAGTAGCAAGAGTTTACTATTCTGCATGAGGGTAATTTCAGCTACTATCATGCTCCCCAAAGCAATAGAAGAAATTATCATGAGTTCGTCGGTCACTGGCTGTGTGCCCCTGTGTGAAAAATCTGCTAAATTCTCACTAGCCCAGCATTTTTCTGTCAGCAGACTTGCTTCACATGAAGTTCTCCTCTTGCCTCCCCCAAACACTACCATTTCTTGGTAGGGCAACCTTAACTCTGCCACCCTGCTGCCATTACTCTCCCATAAAACACCTCACAACTGTGTTGTCTTGACTGAATAAATCCTTCTACCCAGACAGGACTTACAAGAGACCCATATCCACAACGTTGACATAATCTGGTTTATAGATGGTTCATAACTTTGGAATGATTCAGGAAAATACTACAAAGGCTATGCTATTGTCTCCTTGGCTGAAATCCCAAAAGGCAACCCTTTTCCAGAAACAAAATTAGCTCAGCAAGTAGAATTGATTACCTTAAATAGAGCATGTCAACAGGTGGAAAATAAAATTGCAAAGATTACACAGATAGAATATATGCATCAGTAGTCCCTGATTTTGGGGATGCTCTGGAAGCAATGTGGCTTTTTGACCTCTTCAGGGCAACCCATCAAGAATGGCCAATTGATTATTTTTTAGCAAAAGTTTAATATATTAGAGCAGTTTTGTGCCTTTGGCAGATGGTAGAATAATAATTGGCATAGGACTGACTGTAACAATGTTGTTGCAAAAAAGAAAGCGATAGGTGGTTGAAAATGTGGCTGGTGTTTATCTTACAGGTGGTGACGGTTTAATTATCACGAAGAGTAAGGTGGGTTTTTTTTCTTTATTATAAGTGCTGGTATATGGGTTGCAGTAGCCATCTCCCCTTTGTTGAAGCAAGACTTGGCTGTATGTATATACGGAGTCAGCTTGAATCATGGTGTCTTTGTTGTCCAGCGAAAAATATCGTCTTCATAGGTGGTGTTATAACCTTATGGTGTGTCACAGTGAAGTTGGAAACTGTGAAGAAGTCAGAAACATGGATTACAATATGATCTGAGTTCCTGCTAAGACCAGTAGTGGGAGAATGGTGGCAAATATGAGAGATTTCCAGTGGAGGCTGCTGCCTGAAAGATCTGGATCAAAGTATTCTCTTGTCAGGCTAGGGACAATGTAAAAAGGGTGAGAATAGGAAGAAAATAGAGTAGAGACATCTTTATAAGAACATGTCCTTAAGGTACAGATCACTCATACTACTGTTTGTGGTTTAGGAAGGCCTTTAAGTGGTTTTCCGCCCTGGGTGGGCCAGGTGTTCCTTGCCTTCGTTCCGGTAAACCCACAACCTTCAGCATGGGTATCATGGCCATCACGAACATGTCACACTGCTGCAGAGATTTTGTTTATGGCCAGTTTTGGGGCCAGTTTATGGCCAGATTTGGGGGCTTGTTTCCAACACTGCCCTGCTATTCCTCCTCCTCCTCCACATTCTTATACAAGTTATCTGAGATACAATCTGGGGTTTTTCTGACCGAAGCATATAATTTAACCATATTCTCTTGACCAGAACAGATTATTTCTTGAATCAAACTAATAAGATCAATTGACTAATTATATGTGGAATAAGTTGCTGAAATGTGAATCTCAGATGTGCATTAGAGGACAAGTCTTAATGCTGCAGCAATATGCATTCTTTTTTTTTGTTTTTGAGATGGAGTTTCACTCTGTCACCTAGGCTAGAGCACAGTGACCCAATCTTGCCTCACTGCAACCTCCCCTTCCCAGGTTCAAGCAATTCTCCTGCCTCAGCCTCCCATGTAGCTGGAACTACAGGCGACTGCCACCATGTCCGGCTAAATTTTTTGTATTTTTTTTAGTAGAGATGGAGTTTTGCTATGTTGGCCAGGCTGGTCTTGAACTCCTGACCTCAGGTGATCCTCCCGCCTCGGCCCTCCCGAAGTGCTGGAATTATAGGCGTGAGACACTGCACCTGGCTGCGGTATGCATTCTTGAAGAATCAGAACTGACTTTGGTAATGATGGGGATTATTTAACATTTACCAGACAAACGAAACCATCATCACCAACAAAAAACAAGTGATCCCTCCAAACAAAATACGATTAGACATAAGCTCTTTGAAATATTTCTGGTGTCTGATTATGTCATGGAGGCCAACAAGATACATGTATTTGGCATATTTTAGGTAAAGTATATCTTGAGAGACCCAATTATTAAAGCCTTTGTAAATTATAACTCTCATTACTATGAAAATAAAAAAAAATGATGAAAGTTTTTTAGCTAACTTAAATGGAATCCATCAAGAGTCAAATCAAAGACGGGAATCAGCTGGGGTTTCTATTACTTTGGAGACAAAAAGTACTTAGACTGTTCAGATTTGGAAGCCTAGACATTTCTTTCCAAATCCAAAATCATTAGTTTAGCAATCTGTTAATTTCTAACTCCCAATTATGTGATGATTCCAGATTTAGAGTTATTTTAGCTTTAGACAAGTTAGGTTGCAGACTGCATTTTAGGTCAACATTACTGAGGTAGATATTTCCAACACTATTCAAAGGCAGTTTATCAAACCTTACCTTAATTTTTACTGAGTTTTACTTAGGATAACTTCATGTCTGTATCAGTAGTTCATTCAGTTTTATGGCTGACATATCCCATTGCGTATATATACCAAATCTGTTTACCTGTTCCTCACATGATGAATATTTGGATTGTGTTCACTTACTCACATTAAAAAAAATTTTTTTGTACCCATTAACCATCCCCATTCTCCTATCCCTAACTACTCTTCCCAGACTCTGGTAATCATCGTTCTACTTTGTATAACATTTGTACAATTGTTTTGATTTTTATATCCCACAAATAAGTGAGAACATGCAATGTTTGTCTTTCAGTGTTTGGCTTATTTCACTTAACAGAATGAGCTCCGGTTTCATCCATGTTGTTGCAAATGACAGGATCTCTTTTTACTTTTTTTTTTTTTTTTGAGACAGAGTCTCATTCTGTTGCCCAGGCTGGAGTGCAGTGGCGCAATCTCAGCTCACCGCAACCTCCGCCTCCCGGGTTCAAGTGATTCTCCTGCCTCAGCCTCCTAAGTAGCTGGAATTACAGGTGCATGCCACACGCCCAGATAATTTTTGTATTTTCGGTAGAGACAGGTTTCACCATGTTGGTCAGGCTGGTCTTGAACTCCTGACATCATGATCCACCCCCCTCGGCCTCCCAAAGTGCTGGGATTAGAGGCATGAGCCACCACACTCAGCCCTCATTTTTTTCATGGCTGAATAGTATTCCATTGTGTATAAGTATCACATGTTCTTTATCCAATTACCTGTTGATGAACACTTAGGTTGCTTCAAATGTTGGCTATTGTGAACATGCTGCAACAAACATGGGAGTTCAGATGTCTCTTTGATACACTGATTTCCTTTCTTTCAGGTATATGCCCAGCAATGGGATTGCTGGATCATATTTTAGTTCTATTTTTAGTTTTTTGTGGAACCTCTGAACTGTTCTCCATAGTGGTTGTACTAATATACATTCCCATCAACAATACATGAGGATTCCCTTTTATCCAAATCCTTGCCAGCATTTATTATTGCCTGTATTCTGGATATAACGCATTTTAACTTGGTTGAGATGATATTTTATGGTGGTTTTTATTTGCATTTTTCTAATGATCAGTGATACTGAACACCATTTCATATGCCTGTTTGCCATTTGTATGTCTTCTTTTGAGAAATGTCTATTCAAATATTTTGCCCATTTTTAATTGCAATATTTGATTTTTTCCTATAGAGTTGTTTGAGTTCCTTGTATGTTCTGGTTATTAATCTTTTGTCAGGTGGGTAGTTTATAAATATTTTCTCCCATTCTGTGGGTTGTCTCTTCACTTTGTTGATTGTTTTCTTTCCTGTGCAGAAGCTTTTTAACTTGATGTGATCTCATTTATCCATTTTTGCTTCAGTTGCCTGTGCTTGTGAAATATTACTCCATAAAATTTTACCCAGAACAATGTCCTGGAGATTTTCTCCAGTTTTTTTTTTGTAGTAGTTTCATAGTTTGAGGTCTTAGATTTAAGTTTTTAGTCCATTTTGATTTGATTTTTATATATAATAAGAATAGGAATCTAGTTTAATTCTTCTGCATATGGATATCCAGTTTTCCCAGCACTATTTATTGAAGAGACTATCTTTTCCCCAGTGTATGTTCTCAACACCTCTGTCAAAAGTCAGTTCACTGTAGATGTGTGGACTTTTCTTGGAGGGGTTCCCTATTATGTTCCCTATTGGTCTAGTTGCCTGTTTCTATGCCAGTACCATGCTGTTTCAGTTATTATACCTCTATAGTATAATTTGAAGTCAGGTGATGTGATTCCTCCAGTTTTATTCCTTCTGCTATGAATAGCTTTGGCTATTCTAATTCTTTTATGGTTCCATATAAAATTTAAAATTGTTTATCCTATTTCTGTAAAGAATGTCATTTGTATTTTGATAAGGATTGCATTTAATCTACAGATTGCTTTGGGTAGTATGGACATTTTTATAATATTGATTCTTCCAATGAATAAACATGGAATACCTTTCCATTTTTTGTATCCTCTTTAATTTCTTTAATCAGTGTTTTACAGTTTTCATTGCAGAGATCTTTCACTTACTTGGTCAAGTTAATTCATAGATATTTACTTTTATTTATGGCTATTATAAATGGGATTATATTTTTATGTTTTTCGGATTCTTCACTGTTGGCATATAGATATGCTACTGATTTTTGTATGTTTATTTTGTATTTTGCAATTTTTACTGAATTGGTTTATCAGTTCTAATAGTTTTCTGGTGAAGTTGTTTCAGCGGCTTACTGTTTATCTTTAGATTAGGGATTGGAAACATCACAAAGGCCAAATTTTAACCTAGATTCAGCCATTTTTGTTGATTAAATGCTTCCCAACTTGCTGCTACCCTTAGGTTAATTTTCAGATATGGGAAATTGATACTGCCTTTTTTTTCAGCTTTTTTGCTGCTTGCATGAAGAAGTCAAATTTCAGAGGTGCTTGCTCCATTATTTTCACTGAGGTCAACCCAAAATACAGGTATGGTTTTAGAGATTTAATGTTTTAAAATTAGAACTATGAATATTATTCTTTATAATTTATTTTTTGTGTCTCTTTGATGTGTTGAAATTCACAGGACTGTTCCCATTTTATCTATATTGTCACATTTGTTGGCACTGTTTTGGTCAAAATATCTTTTTTTTTTCCTTTGGATATTTTCATGATCTGCATTTATCACTTTTTCTATTCCTGGCATTAAAACTTAAATTTCTCTATATTCCTTTTATTCTTGTTAAGTATTTTCAAGTATTTATCTGTTATATTAGTCTCCTATAAGGAATCATCATATGGTTTTATTTGTTTCCTATTACTGTATCAAACTGCCACAGACTTAGTGGTTTAGAACAACACAAATTTACTATCTTAACATTCTGATAGTAAAAATCCTGGGATGGGGATTATGGGTCTAAACTTAAGGTGTTGGCAAGTCTCTGTTCCCTATGAAGTGTGTAAGGGAGATTCATATTCTTGAATTCATCAGTTTCTAGAGGTTGTCCACATCAAATGACTTACGTCCCTAGTCAGTAATCACATTACTCCAACCTCCATTTCTATAATCACATTTCTTTTTTTTACTTTCCTGCTTCCCTTTTCTTTGTACATAGTCCCTTGTTATTACACTGAGTCAACATGTCTACTTCAAGAAAATCTACCATCATAAAATTCTTAATTAATCTCATTTGCAAAGTCCCTTTTGCCATGAGATATAAAACAGTCCCATGTCTTTGGGATTAAGATGTGGACATTTTTGGGAGGGGTATTATTCTGCCTACTACATGATTTTTTGTACGTATATATTTTTTCTTTTATTATACTTTAAGATCTAGGGTACATGTGCACAACGTGCAGGTTTGTTACGTATGTATACATGTGCCATGTTGGTGTGCTGCACCCATTAACTCATCATTTACATTAGGTGTATCTCCTAATGCTATCCCTCCCCACTCCTCCCACCCCACAACAGGCCCCAGTGTGTGATGTTCCCCTTCCTGTGTCCATGTGTTCTCATTGTTCAGTTCCCACCTATAAGTGAGAATATGCGGTGTTTGGTTTTTTGTCCTTGTGATAGTTTGCTGAGAATGATGGTTTCCAGCTTCATCCATGTCCCTACAAAGGACATGAACTCATTATTTTTTGTGGCTGCATAGTATTCCATGGTGTATATGTGCCACATTTTCTTAATCCAGTCTATCATTTTGGACATTTGGGTTGGTTCCAAGTCTTTGCTATTGTGAGTAGTGCCTCAATAAACATACGTGTGCATGTGTCTTTATAGCAGCATGATTTATATTCCTTTGGGTATATACCCAGTAATGGGATGGCTGGGTCAAATGGTATTTCTAGTTCTAGATCCCTGAGGAATCGCCACACTGACTTCAAAAATGGTTGAAATAGTTTACAGTCCCACCAATAGTGTGAAAGTGTTCCTATTTCTCCACATCCTCTCCAGCACCTGTTGTTTCTGACTTTTTAATGATCGCCATTTTAACTGGTGTGAGATGGTATCTCATTGTGGTTTTGATTTGCATTTCTCTGATGGCCAGTGATGATGAACATTTTTTCATGTGTCTGTTGGCTGCATAAATGTCTTCTTTTGAGAAGTGTCTGTTCATATCCTTTGCCCACTTTCTGATGGGGTTGTTTTTTCTTGTAAATTTGTTTGAGTTCATTTTAGATTCTGGATATTAGCCCTTTGTCAGATAAGTAGATTGCAAAAATTTTCTCCCATTCTGTAGGTTGCCCGTTCACTCTGGTGGTAGTTTCTTTTGCTGTGCAGAAGCTCTTTAGTTTAATTAGATCCCATTTGTCAATTTTGGCTTTTGTTGCCATTGCTTTTGGTGTTTTAGACATGAAGTCCTTGCCCATGCCTATGTCCTGAATGGTAATGCCTAGGTTTTCTTCTAGGGTTTTTATGGTTTTAGGTCTAACGTTTAAGTCTTTAATCCATCTTGAATTAATTTTTGTATAAGGTGTAAGGAAGGGATCCAGTTTCAGCTTTCTACATATGGCTAGCCAGTTTTCCCAGCACCATTTATTAAATAGGGAATCCTTTCCCCATTGCTTGTTTTTCTCAGGTTTGTCAAAGATCAGGTGGTTGTAGATATGCGACATTATTTCTGAGGGCTCTGTCCTGTTCCATTGGTCTGTATCTCTGTTTTGGTACCAGTACCATGCTGTTTTGGTTACTGTAGCCTTGTAGCATAATTTGAAGTCAGGTAGCGTGATGCCTCCAGCTTTGTTCTTTTGGCTTAGGATTGACTTGGTGATGTGGGCTCTTTTTTGGTTCCATATGAACTTTAAAGTAGTTTTTTCCAATTCTGTGAAGAAAGTCATTGGTAGCTTGATGAGGATGGCATTCAATCTATAAATTACCTTGGACAGTATGGCTATTTTCATGATATTGATTCTTCCTACCCATGAGCATGGAATGTTCTTCCATTTGTTTGTGTCCTCTTTTATTTCATTGAGTAGTGGTTTGTAGTTCTCCTTGAAGAGGTCCTTCATGTCTCTTGTAAGTTGGATTCCTAGGTATTTTATTCTCTTTGAAGCAGTTGTGAATGGGAGTTCACTCAAGATTTGGCTCCCTGTTTGTCTGTTATTGGTGTATAGGAATGCTTGTGATTTTTGCACATTGATTTTGTATCCTGAGACTTTGCTGAAGTCACTTATCAGTTTAAGGAGTTTTTGGGCTGAGACAATGGGGTTTTCTAGATATACAATCATGTCATCTGCAAACAGGGACAATTTGACTTCCTCTTTTCCTAATTGAATACCCTTTATTTCCTTCTCCTGCCTGATTGCCCTGGCCAGAACTTCCAACACTATGTTGAATAGGAGTGGTGAGAGAGGGCATCCCTGTCTTGTGCCAGTTTTCAAAGGGAATTCTTCCAGTTTTTGCCCATTCAGTATGATATTGGCTGTGGGTTTGTCATAGATAGCTCCTATTATTTTGAGATACATCCCATCAATACCTAATTTATTGAGAGTTTTTAGCATGAAGAGCTGTTGAATTTTGTCAAAGGCCTTTTCTGCATCTATTGAGATAATCATGTGGTTTTTGTCATTGTTTCTGTTTATATGCTGGATTATGTTTATTGATTTGTGTATGTTGAACCAGCCTTGCATCCCAAGGATGAAGCCCACTTGATCATGGTTGATAAGCTTTTTGATGTGCTGCTGGATTCGTTTTGACAGTATTTTATTGAGGATTTTTGCATTGATATTCATCAGGGATATTGGTCTAAAATTCTCTTTTTTTTTGTTTTGTCTCTGCCAGGCTTTGGTATCAGGATGATGCTGGCCTCATACAATGAGTTAGGGAGGATTCCCTCTTTTTCTATTGATTGGAATAGTTTCAGAAGGAATGGTACCAGCTCCTCTTTGTACCTCTGGTAGAATTCGTCTGTGAATCCATCTGGTCCTGGACTTTTTTTGTTTGGTAAGCTATTAATTATTGCCTCAATTTCAGATCCTGTTATTGGTCTATTGAGAGATTCAGCTTCTTCCTGGTTTAGTCTTGGGAGGGTGTATGTGTTGAGGAATTTATCTATTTCTTCTAGATTTTTTAGTTTATTTACATAGAGGTGTTTATAGTATTCTCTGATGGTAGTTTGTATTTCTGTGGAATCAGTGGTGATATCCCTTTTATCATTTTTTATTGTGTCTATTTGATTCTTCTCTCTTTTCTTCTTTATTAATCTTGCTAGCAGTCTATCAGTTTTGTTGATCTTTTCAAAAAACCAGCTCCTGGATTCATTGATTTTTTTGAAGGGTTTTTGTGTCTCTATCTCCTTCAGTTCTGCTTTAGCTATTTCTTGCCTTCTGCTAGCTTTTGAATGTGTTTGCTCTTGCTTCTCTAGTTCTTTTAATTGCGATGTTAGGGTGTCAATTTTAGATCTTTCCTGCTTTCTCTTGTGGGCGTTAATGCTATAAATTTCCCTCTACACACTACTTTAAATGTGTCCCAGAGATTCTGCTATGTTGTGTCTTTGTTCTTGTTTTTTTCAAAGAACATCTTTATTTCTGCCTTCATTTTGTTATAGACCCGGTAGTCATTCAGGAGTAGGTTGTTCAGTTTCCATGTAGTTGAGCAGTTTAGAGTGAGTTTCTTAATCCTGAGTTCTTGTTTGATTGCACTGTGGTCTGAGAGACAGTTTGTTATAATTTCTGTTCTTTTACATTTGCTGAGGGGTGCATTACTTCCAACTATGTGGTCAATTTTGGAATAGGTGCAGTGTGGTGCTGAGAAGATATATATTCTGTTGATTTGGAGTGGAGAGTTCTGTAGATGTCTAATAGGTCTGCTTGGTGCAGAGCTGAATTCAATTCTTGGATATCCTTGTTAACTTTCTGTCTCGCTAATCTGTCTAATGTTGACAGTGGGGTGTTAAAATCTCCCATTATTATTGTGTGGGAATCCAAGTCTCTTCGTAGGTCTCTCAGGACTTGCTTTATGAATCTGGGTGCTCCTGTATCAGCTGCATATATATTTCGGACAGTTAGCTCTTCTTGTTGAGTTGATCCCTTTACCATTATGTAATGGCCTTCTTTGTCTCTTTTGATCTTTGTTGGTTTAAAGTCTGTTTTATCAGAGACTAGGATTGCAACCCCTGCCTTTTTTTGTTTTCCATTTGCTTGGTAGATCTTCCTCCATCCCTTTATTTTGAGCTTATGTGTGTCTCTGCTCGTGAGATGGGTTTCCTGAGTATAGCACACTGATCGGTCTTGACTCTTTATCCAGTTTGCCAGTCTGTGTCTTTTAACTGGAGCATTTAGCCCATTTACATTTAAGGTTAATATTGTTATGTGTGAATTTGATCTTGTCATCTTGTTTCTGCCGAGAGATCAGCTGTTAGTCTGATGGGCTTCCCTTTGTGGGTAACCCGACCTTTCTCTCTGGCTGCCCTTAACATTTTTTCCTTCATTTCAACTTTGTGTCTTGGAGTTGCATCTTGGAGTTGCTTTTCTCGAGGAGTATATTTGTGGCATTCTCTGTATTTCCTGAATTTGAATGTTGGCCCGACTTGCTAGGTTGGGGAAGTTCTCCTGGATAATATCCTGAAGAGTGTTTTCCAGCTTGGTTCCATTCTCCCCATCACTTTCAGGTACACCGATCAGACGTAAATTTGGTCTTTTCACATAGTCCCATAGTTCTTGGAGGCTTTGTTCATTTCTTTTTATTCTTTTTTCTCTAAACTTCTCTTTTCACTTCATTTCATTCATTTGATCTTTAATCACTCATACTCTTTCTTCCAGTTGATCGAATCGGCTACTGAAGCTTATGCATTCGTCACGTAGTTCTTATGCCATGGTTTTCAGCTCCATCAGGTCCTTTAAGGACTTCTCTGCATTGATTATTCTAGTTAGCCATTCAACTAATGTTTTTTCAAGGTTTTTAGCTTCTTTGCGATGGTTTCGAACTTCCTCCTTTAGCTCGGAGAAGTTTGATCATCTGAAGCCTTCTTCTCTCAACTCGTCAAAGTCATTCTCCGTCCAGCTTTGTGCCAGTGCTGGTGAGGAACTGCGTTCCTTTGGAGGAGGAGAGGCACTCTGATTTTTAGAATTTTCAGTTTTTCTGTTCTGTTTTTTCCCCATCTTTGTGGTTCTATCTACCTTTGGTCTTCAATGATGGTGACATACCCATGGGGTTTTGGTGTGGATGTCCTTTCTGGATTCCTTCTACTCTACAATTGTGTTTTATTTTATTAAATTCTACCTCTTATATTTATTATTTTCCTTCTATGCTTTAGGTTCAATATGTCGCTTCTAACTTTCAGAAATTGATAACAATTTTTGTTTTCCAACATACGTATTTAAGATTACAACCTTCCCTCTATGTACAGTTTCACCTGCAACCTGCAGGTTTGCCTGTGTTCTGTTTGTATTTTCATTCCACTAAGATATAGTCTAATTTCCACTATAACTTTATTTTTGTTCCCTGAGCTATTTGAAAATGTATATAGTGCTTAGTGCTTAGTTTCCAAATATTTTGAGATATCTAAACTTCCTTTTTTTTTTTTTTAGATTGAGTCTTTGCTCTGTCCCTTAAGCTAGAGTGCCGTAGCATGATTTTGGCTCACTGCAACCTCCGCTTCCCGGTTCAAGTGATTCTCCTGCCTCAGCCTCCCGGTAGCTGGGACTATATATGTCTGCCATCACGTCCATCTACTTTTCATGTTTTTAATAGAGATGGGGTTTCACCGTGTTGGCCAGGCTAGTCTTGAACTCCTGACCTCAAGTGATCTGCCCACCTGTGAGCTGCCATGCCTAGCCTAAACTTTTACTATTATTGTTTTTAAAACACCCAAAACCATCAAGAATATCCATAAATCATCAAGTTCAGGGCAAACAACGTAATAAGAAGTTGGAACAAAACATATAAATAAACAGATTAATTAAGAAAAATCCCCAATAATTGAGGAATATATGAAGATATTCTCGAAATGACAAATATTCAGATAAATGAAGACAACAAGATGGCAGTATTTTATCAGCAGCATTGCAAATGTTATTAAGGTAGAGAATGCAAATTGTTGCTGATGCTGTGAGGAAAAAGCTTTCCATGGTTTATATTATTTTTAAGTGTTTTTTAAAGTCATAATTTGTGAATCTATTCAGTTTGACACTCTGGTAAATGAGAAGGCTAGCAATTTTTATTTAATTAGGAATACACAAATACAGAGCCACTTTCTAATAGATTTTTAATATTTTATTCTTGAAATTATATCCTCTTTCTGTGCATATGAAAACATATACAAATATTAAATTTCTAGTGGATACATTATAGGGACAAATAGTTGGATAGTTCATTGAATCAACTCAAAGATATCTTATAATTGGAAAATTCCTGATTTTATCAGAAAATATCAAAAAGAGGTTTCTTATGGATTTCATAAGTTTTCTATGTTAAAGTTACCCCTTGATTGACTGCAATTGTAAGTTGCATTCAATTGTTAGATGATCTTCATTTCAGAAATATACGTTGTGAAAAATCTACATTGCAGAGGTGATGAGATAGAGTTAGCATTACCAAATTATTCAGCAAAATATTCTACACATTTACATTACCATCATCTGTGTATCACCAGACCTGTTTTTCCTAAGCACTCAAAAACTTGTTATTAAACTGTTTCATTATTATTTTTCTTCTGTTTGGACTGACTTGATATCACACTTATATCCATATTTCTGTGATTTATGTAATCATTATTTCATTTTTCTGAAATTTTTATCTCATTTAATTTTAAAAACAAAAAAGTAAATGTCAAAAAGGAGGAAGAATAATTAATATCAAGAGGTAAAGAGATAATATTATATCTGATAATCCTGAAATATTAATGGAACATAAGAAATAATAAAATCATTCTGTTTCATGATATATATAGATTAAATTTCTGAATGATTGCATTTTGTCAGCACCATAAAACACTGTGATAATTAATCTAAAAACACACTCTACTACATCTTTATGGATCTTGAAACAGAATGATGTTTCATGAATAAAAAAGGCATTATAAGTCATGTTCCAACTTTGTATAGTACAGTAACAGAGATCCCATTTTGGTTAGGTAAAATAACTTACACATATGCACACACTCATATGTATGTATTCATAATGATATTCCTGGAATTATGTGTGCAATAAGTTCATTTCTGTTTTATTAGATTAGGTTATCTTTTTCTACTACATTTGCTTTTGCATATATTGTAATAATAATGTTTTTATAGAAAATAAAAAATACAAATAAATGATTATTTTAAATGAACTAGCTTTAATATCAGCAACTGTTTTAATCCTTGGAATGTAAACAAAAACAAACATGACTGAGACACTGTCAAAAAAAGTTTTACCTGCCAAACAAATATCAAAATCAATTATAAGAACCAACAAAAGCTTGATATACACAAAAATGGAAACTCCTTAAAGCATAAATCTCATAGGGCCTCTAAAACAATAATGAAAAAAAAAGTAGGTAACTAATGTAATGAATAGAACAATACCTCATATCTCAATATTAACATTGAATGTAAATGGCCTAAATGATGAACTTAAAAGATACAGAATGGCAGAATGGATTAAAAAAATACCAACCAAGTATCTGCTATCTTCAAGAGACTCACCTAACACGTAAAGACTCACATAAATTTAAGGTAAAGGTGTTGAAGAAGGTATTCCAAACCAATGGAAACCAAAAGCAATCAGGAATAACTATTCTTATATCAGACAAAACATACTTTAAAGCAATAACAGCTAAAAAAAAAACCAAAAAGACAAAAAAGGACATTATATAATGATAAAAGGATTAATCCAACAAGAAGAAAATATCACAATCCTAAATTTATATGCACCTAACACTAGAGTGCCCAGATTTAAAAAACAGTTACTACTAGTCCTAAGAAATGAGATAGACAACACAATAGTGGGAGACTTCAATAATCCACTGGCAGCACTAGATAGATCATCAAGACAGAAAGTCAACAACAACAACAAAAACAGTAGACTGAAACTATACTACAGAACAAATCGACTTAACAGATATTTACAGAACATTCTACCCAACAACTACCAAATATACATTCTTCTCATCAGCACATTAAACATTCCCCAAGATAGACCATATAATAAACCACAAAACAAGTCCCAATCAACTTAAGAAAATTAAAATCATATCAAGTATCTCATTTGAAATAAAACTGGAAATCAGTTCCAAAAGGAACACTCAAAACTAAACTAATACATGAAAATTAATCTGCTTTTGAATGATTTTTGGGTTAACAATGAAATCAAGATGAAAATTTAAAATTCTCCGAGATGAATAATGGTGACACAAATCATCAAAACCTCTGGGATACAGCAAAAGCAGTGCTAAGAGGAAAGTTCATGGTGTTAAATGTCTATATCAAAAAGTCTGAAATAACACAAATAAACAAACTAAGGTCAAACCTCAAGGAACTAGAGAAACAAGAACAACCCAAGCCTAACTCAATAGAAGAAAAGAAATAACAATGATCAAAACTAAATAATATTGAGACAAAAAATACATAAAACAAATGATGTTCTTTGAAAAGGTAAAATTGATAGACCATTAGTGAGATTGACCAAGAAGAGAGCACACCCAAATAAGCTCAATTAGAAATGAAACTGAAGATATTACAAATGATACCACAGAAATACAAAGGATCATTCAAGGTTACTATGAACACCTTTACACATTCAAACTAAAAAATCTAGAGGAAATGGATACATTTCTGAAAATATACAATCCTTCTAGTTTAAATCAGGAAGAAATAGAAACCCTGAATAGACCAATAACAAACAGTGAGATTGAATCAGTAATAAAAAAAAAATGCTAAAGTCAAAGCCCAAGACCAGAGGAATTCACAGCTAAATTCTGTCAGACATTCAAAGAAGAATTGGTACCAATCCAAATGAAACTATTTCAAAAGATAAAGAAGGAATCCCCCCTAAATTATTCTGTGAAACCAGTGTCACTCTAATACCAAAACCAGAAAAGAGATATAATATCAACAACAAAAAAACTACAGAACAATATTCCTGATGAACAGAGATGCAAAAATCCTCAATGAAATACTAGCTAACCAAATTCAGTATCATATCATATCAAAAAGATAACACATCATGATTAAGTGTATTTCATGCCAGGAACACAGGGATACTTTCATGTATGCAAGTCAATAAAGGTGATATATTACATTAACAGAATTAAAAACAAAAACCGTATGATCATATAGATGCAGAAAAAATTGATAACAGCCATCATAACTTTATGATAAAAAACCCTCAACAAAATAAGAGTAAGAGGAACTTATCTCAAAGTAATAAAAGCCAAATCTGACAAACCCATGGCAAGCATCATAGGGAATGGGGTAAAGTTGAAAGCATTCCCCTTTAAGAATTGGAATAAGACAAGGTTACTCATTTTCACCACTTCCATTCAATACAGTACTGCAAATCTTGACCAGCGCAATTATATAAGAGGAATTAATCAAGCAAGAACATTCAAATTGGAAAAGAGAAAGTCAAACTGTCATCGTTTGCCAATGATATGACTGTATACCTAGAAAATCCTAAACACTCGTCCAAAAAGCTCCTAGCTCCAGTGAACAAATTCAGGAAAGCCTCAGGGCATAAAATCAATGTACACAAATCAGTAGTATGTACACCAACAATGACCAAGCTGAGAATCAAATCCAGAACTCAATCCCTTTTACAATAGCTGCAAAAATAATCAAAATACCTAGGAATATACTTCAGCAAGGAGGTAAAATGTCTCTACACGGAAAACTATAAAACACTGCTAAAAGAAATCATAGATGACACAAACAAATAGAAACACATCCCATGCTCATAGATGGGAATAATGAATATTTTGAAAATGACCGTAGTGCCAGAAGTAATCTAAAGATTCAGGGCAATTCCCATGTAAACACCACTATTATTCCTCACATAACTAGAAAAAAACAATATTAATAAATGAAAATTCATATGGAACCAAAAAGAGCACACACAGCCGCAGAAATACAAAGCAAAAAGAACAAATCTGGAAGTATCACATTATCCAACTTCAAATTATACTACAAGGCTTTAATTACTAAAGCAGCATGGTACTGGTATAGAAATGGCACATAGATCAATCAAACAGAATAGAGAACCCAGAAATTAAACCAAATACAGCCAACTGATCTTTGACAAAGCATACAAAAACTTAAATTGGGGAAAGAACATCCTATTCAATAAATGATGCTGGGAAAACTGGCAAGTCAAATGTAGAAGAATGAAAATGGATCCTCACCTCTCACCTTATACGAAAATCAGCTCAAGATGTATCAAATACTTAAACCTAAGAACTGAAACCATAACAATTCTAGAAGACAATATTGGAAAAATTCTTCTAGACATTGGCTTAGGCAAAGAATTCAGGAATGAAACCCCAAAAGCAAATGCAATGAAACAAAAATAAACAAATAGGACCTAATTATACTAAAATATCCTGCACATCGAAAGAAATAATTAACAGAGCAAATAGACAACCCACAGAACAAAAGAAAATATTCACAAACTATGCATCCAACAAAGGAGTAACATGCAGAATTCACATGGAACTCAAACAAATAAGAAAGAAGGAATCCCATCAAAAAGTAGGCAAATGACATGACTAGACAGTTCTCAAAAGGAGATATAAACAGCCAACAAACATATGAAAAAATGCTCAACAACACTAATTATTAGAAAAATGCAAATTAAAAGCACAGTGAGATTCTACCTTAACTCCTACAAGAACGGCCATAATAAAAAGTCAAAAAACAGATGTTGGCATGGATGTGGTGAAAAGGGAATACTTTTACACCGCTGGTGGAAATGTAAATTAGTACAACCACTATGGAAAACAGCACCAAGATTTCTTAAAGAAATAAAAGCAGAATGACCATTTGATCCAGCAATCCCACTCCTGGGTATCTACCCAAAGGAAAAGAAGTCAGTATATGAAAAAGACGCATGTACGTGCATGTTTACAGCAGCACAATTTGCAATTGTGAAGATAAGGAACCAACCTAAGCGCCCATCAACCAATGAGTGGATAAAGAAAATGTGGTATATATACACCATGGAATACTACTCGGCCATAAAAAGGAACACAATACTGTATTTTGCAGCAACTTGGATGGAGCTGGAGGATAATACTCTAAATGATGTAACTCAAGAATGGAAAACCAAATAGTCTATGTTCTTACTTATAAGTGGTAGCCAAGCGATGAAGATGCAAATGCATAGGAACTATATAATGGACTCTGGGGACTAAAAGGGAAAGGTTGGGAGGGGGATAAGAGATAAAAAACTATATATTGGGTAAAGTGTACACTGCTTGGGTGATGGGTACACTAAAATCTCAGAAATTACCACTAAAGAATTTATTCATGTAACAAAATCCACCTGTACTCCAAAAACTGTTGAAATAAAATGTTTTAAAAAACCATTAGTTCAGTGAGCCTCTTCATTACAGCTTCATTATTTTACTGTAAGTGTATTTTATATTTTGTCATGAGTGGATTCCAAGAATGTATATACTATTTAATTTTAAAATAAATACATGTAGATGTTTTGTGAAGTTTTTCAAAGCACTCAAAAGCAACACAGAAGGGGACTTTTAATGGGACAATTCTGTATTCCTTGAGACAATGGAGCCATCAATAAGTGTCTTCCCTGTTTCTATTTCTCTTTCACAGCAGGGAGTCCACAGGGCAAATGTGTTCAGGGCACTCTGCGACCAGGAAACCTTCCAGTTTAACAGCAACTTGGCTCACATTTCTATTCCCCAATATGAAATCAGCCCTTTTCTGGGGTACCTGATGTCACCACTGACAAAATTAGTTTCTCTGCTAGGAGCACAGCCCTGTTACTTTTATTTAGTGTACTGAGAAATAAAATCAATGAGCTCTGGAGGAAGGCTGGCAGCCACCAGCATCCAGGCATCTGCTTTAAGGAAATGACTATTCGTAGCCCTTCAGCTTGTCTCAGAGACATATGTTCTTTCCAGAAAGCAACCAGCATTGTATCTGTCAGTTTCAAGCAAGAAAACAAGCAGGTTATATATATAATATGAAAATAAAGTAAAACTTTTATCTTCTGTGATAAATATTTCTTATTGTTCAACATCTGGTAGGGAGCATCTTGCCTGACATCATTTATTATTTCCATCTGTCTCATCTGAACCTCACCCAGTGACCAGAAATAATCATTTGTGAGGCTTATTTCATTAGAGCAATATCATACCTCTTTTATTGGCTGTCTCTGAGGGAGGTTTTTAGCAATAAATTGTTGCTCATTCCATATTAGCTCTCTGTCATAATACGAAGATCAAAATAAAAATAACGCTCTTTGCTGTCAGCAGGCTGTTTAGCATGAATTCCAAAATATTCTCACTAGATTGGGGAGAAAATGTAAGGGCAAGTAGCTTATTAAATCTGAGAATTAACAATCCTCAATATTTATTCATGTTTTAAATAACGGACTCTCCACAGATGTGCTTTAATAAGAAGAATGGCTTCAGCTCTCCAATGCTGAAATCCACTGAAAAAAAAATGAAAAATCAGGTCATACCTTCCCTTTAATCTTAATGTCATCCAGACACACAATCCTGTAATTAAAAAGTAACTGAATAACCTAAGTGCCAGGTGGCCTAATTTTATATCTAAAATATTGTAATCAGATTAAACTATATTGAGATTGCTTTATTTAATTCCCAAGCAGACAAAAAAAAAAACTTTGCTTTTCATAGAGGAGTTTATTTAGTATGTACTTATTTAAACTCTGCAAACAGTCTCATGCTCCTTCCAGGGAAGAATCCCAACTCCCAGGAGCAGTTTGCTTAGTTTGTCGGTAACTGGTGAAGGGAAAGGCAAGTACTATCTTGGCCATTTGTTTTAGAGAAAATAGTTTAGCCACTAAAGCCTGCAGTCGCCAGACTCTCCCAAAGGAAGACCAAAACATCTCTCAAACATACATCCTACATTGAACTAAAATGTGTAGGGATGCAGCTAAGTCAGTGCTGGGCGGCGGGGGGGCGGGGCATATTTTATAGCAATACATTCATATAGTGGAAAAGAAGACAAGTCCAAAATCAGGAAAATGAGCTCCTACTTCAGAAAACTATGAAAGGAAGAGCCAAATGAACACAAAGTGACAGAAGGAAGAATATAATAAAGAGAAAACCATAAATAAAGAAACTCTAGAGAAAAAACTTGACACAAAATGTTTTTAAGATTGTTAATAAGAGCACCAAATCTCTAGTAAGAGTAGCATTAAAAGAAAAAACATGAATTACTAGTAGCAGGCATGAAACAGACTATCATTAGAAACCCTGCAAATATCACAATGATAAGGGAATAGAATGCACAGCTCTACACACAAAGATTTTACAACCAGTGAATGAAGCACAAATTATCACAACTCACCAAATGTAAAACAAATAATGACCAAGTGTGAAACAAATACGTAAGTATTAAGGAAACTAAATTGATAATTTTAAGACTTATGAAAAATAAACTCACAGGCCCACTAGAATTCACTGAAAAATTCAACAAAATATTCAAAGATGAATTAACAACATTAGTAAACTAAATCCAACAATACAAAAACATACAGCACAATTAAGTGGGATTTTTTTCCAGTTATGCAAGTCTGTTTCATCCTTAGGAAATCAATCACTGTAATTCACCATGTTAACCAACTAAAGAAGAAAAAATTATATTACATAAAGTGCACAGAAAGCATTTCACAAAATCCATTCATCTGTACACTAGAAGTAGAAGGAAATGTGTGAAATACTATTTTTAAAAATCTACAAAATTCAAAAGCTAACATCATAATAACAAAAGGTAATGTTTTTCCTCAAAGATCAGCAACAAGGCAATGATATCTACTCTCTGCCCTTATTCAACATAATACTGAAAATTCTAGGCCCTGTAATAAGCCACGAAAAAATAAGTCATATAGTTTGGAAAAGAAGACATAATGCTCTTGCTCGTTGCAGATGATGACCTGATTGTATACGTAGAATATTCCAAATAATTAACTACACAAAACCTAGAAGTAACAAGAGAGTACAGTAAGGTCATGGGATGCACAAACATCACACACAATTTAATTGCATTTCTATTTACTATCAGAGAAGTGGGAATAAAATTTTAAAACCCACATCATTTATAATTGCTCTAACAAAAATTGCACATTTGGGTATACATTTAAGAAAGAATGTCAAGTATTGCATGCTAAAAAATACAAAATGTTGATGAAAGAAGACCTAAATAAGCAGAGATATCATGTGTTTATAAATTAGAAGACACAGCATAATAAAGATGTCAATTATCTCTAAACTGATCTACAGGTTTAATGCAATTCTTACCAACATCTCAGAAAGAGTTTTTATGAACAAGCTCATCCTAAATGTAAATGGAAAAGGAAAGCCCCGGAATATCTGAAACAACTTTGAAAAAGAACGATAAATTCGGAGGAATCATTATTTCTAAAATAATGAGGCAATGTGGCCCTGATAGAAAGATTGGGGGAGTTTATGTTTTCAAAGAGTTAGTATGAGTGAGGATTCTGGAGTGATGGAACTTCCTATTTCCTGATTACAAGAATCTACATATGTATATATCTAAATGTGAAATTATAAAATACCTAGAAATTTCTGTAAAATGCTTCAGCAGGTTAGAATGGATTGATGAAGCAATTAACATATGTATCAAAATATTGCTATTTGTTAAATTTGGGTGATGGGCATTGGCTTGTATTATTCCTTCTATGTTTTGTACATTTAAAAATTCTCCCTGTCTCTCTCTTTCACACACACACACTTTTTTTCTGAATCATTTGAAAGCAAGTTGCAAATATGTTGTCACTTAACTCCTTAATGCTTCTATTTACTTTTTAAATAACACTCTCCTATGTAACCATAGTGCAAAATAAAAACTAAAAATTAATATTACTATCTAACCCTCAGACCACATTTAAATTTCACCAATTGTCTTAATAGTTTTCTACATTGATTCACAATCCCATCTATAATCATGTTTTATTTAATTGTCATGTCTTCTTAGTGTTCGTCAATTGGAAACAATTTCTCATACTTTTTGTTTTCTGATTTTCATTACTTTAATATTTTGATAACTACAGGCCATTTCCCCTGTAGAACATTCCTAATTTTGGGTTTGCTTAATGTTTTCTCATATTATATACATTTTGGGCATATTTTTGTAATGATGGTTTGCTCTCGCTACAGCAGGAGAACATGATTTTGGTTTGTTCTGTTATTGGTGATAAGCTTTTCATTTTGTAACCATGATATCTAGGTTTTTCTGAACTAGAAAGCTAACTAATAATTACATTAGAATAATTAATTAATTCAAATTAAATAGAAGATATTTTGACACTGTATAAATACCTCATTCCACATCAAACTTATTCATTGATTTCAGCACTTGTTGCTGATTCCTCACAGGAATCTAATGTTACTGTTATGGAAGCCATATGATGCTTTTAAATTCTACTATTCCATTTATATTTATGAGTTGAATTCTACCATAAGGTAGAGCTTACCAATCTCCATTTCCATTGATTTATATCAGTGTGGACTCTTAGATTTCTATTTAACTCAATGTTAAGTAGAATCGTTAATGTCACAATTTGTTAGGATCATTATTTATTTTGAAATTCAATATTTCCCAGGCTTGGCTAGTGGGAAACCCATCAAGCTACATCCTGTGTCTCTCTGAGAGGCCCTGTCACTCTCGGAGCACGGAGCACTTTCTTACACTCTGGCACAAAATGTTCAGGCTCATCTTGTGTTTTCTCTGCCCAGTCCTGATATCAAGGATCCCTGACCCTTTGTTACTGGGGTGTTATTACTTCTAGTGCCCCTCAGCAGAAAGAGCTAAAAAATAAATGCATGTGTATGCACATACACACACACACACACACACACATCTGTATCTATGTACATATTTATCTTTTATATGAATATTAATCATGAGATTACATCTAGACCCTAGATTATCATCAAGTACCACAGGGTTAATTGTAGCCTTGTTCATTTCCCATGTTCTTAACTGCATTCTATAACCTGACTTTCATTATATTAAATATATTTACTTATGAATGTATTATTTCTGTACATAATCTCTTAGTCACCAGGGCCATTTCCACAACCCCAAACATGCTGTCCAGATACTGCTACCCTCCAGAAGTGTTGCTCTAATACTCTTTTCTAGACATGACTCCCCTCCCACCCTAGGTAGTTTCGCCAATTGCTTGGACCCAATCAAGTGGGGGATGTTTGAAAATTTTGTATTTAAAAAATATGCTTAAAATTGCAAAGCTCATTGGAATTTTCAGAGCATATTGAAACTATTCAATACATTTTGGAGACAAATGTTAATATTTTCCCAGAAAATATTTAATATGCTGTCCCCAAATAGATATTTCATTTACTTCCCAACTTCTGAAGACAATAATTGCATGTTCATTGGGTTTAACATTGATCCTGCTTTCTCCACAAATTTATTTAAAAAATCTGTTAGTAGCTAGCTGGCTTTAATTTTATTTCAGAATATAGTTTCTCGAGTACATACTTTGACTATATTTTCTTACCTACCAAAGTCAAGAACAAAGCCTGTGGCTTTCAAATCTTTTATAAGCACCACAAAAATGTTAGTGAAGCTTAGTCCTACTATTCTCCAGCTTGCTTGTTTCAATCTAAGTTTACTCATCCAGCTTCTTATTGTAGAATGTTTTATTCCAATAAAAACAAAACAAAACCACATTTTGTTTTATCTTCAAGATTTGTATTTTGGCTTTTGCTTGAATATAGTGATTACATTTACAATGCTGATTTAAACTCACATCTGCATACTTAATTTATGTCACTGTTACCTTCAAAGATACTTGAGGGTTTCTTATTTTTGACTCACTAGTTAATTATATGACCAATTGAAAGAAAAATAATATCTTTTTGTGGCCTTTATATTATTCATGACAAAAACATTTATTCCACATCTTTGGATAATCTTTCCAAGATTATGAAATGGACAAAAATTAGTTTTCTAAAACTAGCAAATTGTGATTAAATGTTGCCCTATTTTCTGTAACTTGTGATTGTTTACCTATGGAATTATTAAAGCACTTGTGTAAGTTCAAATTAGTTCATGCCTCAACTGAATACTTAACTAGTATTTCCTTTATAGAATTCTCCCTACAAATATAGTAGAAGGAAATTGGTTCTGAAGATAAAAGCTAAATGTAGTGTTTAGCTATTAAGGATGATTTAATGTGTAGCAACTTAATATTCCTCCCACAGACCACCACCAAGTGATGGAATAGATCTTTTGATTAAAATGTTTACAAATGGGTATTTTTGAAGGTTATTTTCATGAATATCTCTAGCAGTAAAAGTCAATAAATCACTGCAAACCTCTGAGAG
This sequence comes from Pongo pygmaeus, assembly GCF_028885625.2. NCBI lineage: Eukaryota > Metazoa > Chordata > Mammalia > Primates > Hominidae > Pongo > Pongo pygmaeus. Next base: position 37,485,190 of record NC_072379.2, on the reverse strand, counting down.
TGTTATTTAACTAATTGAATAAATCACCAAGTTTTACAAAGCAATTTTAGACTGTTGGATTTACAATGCATCAGAGCTGATAGCTATTTAAATTTTCCATTATAAGATAAATGTTTATAAACAATTACAAAGACCCAAAATAATACCAATAATACGTAGGGTAGAACAAGAAGAGGTACTTAAGAAAAGAAACTAAATCTCATCTGAAAATACTGTCCAAGATGAGAACACATGGACACAGGAAGGGGAATATCAGACACTGGGGCCTGTTGTGGGGTGGGGGAGTGGGGAGGAATAGCATTCGGAGATATACCTAATGCTAAATGACAAGTTAATGGGTGCAGCACACCAACATGGCACATGTATGCATATATAACAAACCTGCAAGTTGTGCACATGTACCCTAAAACTTAAAGTATAAAAGAAAATACTGTCCAAGTTACAGCTTTGGGTCATGTATCATGGCTCACCCAAATCTTAGATTTTGCACTCTACTATGTATTTGTTTGCTTTTCTTATTTCCCCTCTATGTTGTAAGTGATTTGAGTATTTTCAAAAATAATAATGATATATTGGCTTTAGAAACAATATCAGTAATATTAAAATATATTTTATACAAGTGATCAAAATATATCAGTTATCTGCCAAGATAAGCCACTAACAAGCACTGTGTATATATACACATGAATACCTTTTATGTCTTATCCCAAAATAAAGACATAATAAACCATAATTTTGGCTTTGCTATAAGGATGAGTATTATATTTGAGAGACCTGGCTCTAGTGCTGGACTTCCTTGGTTGAAATATCAGTGCTATCCCTTGCTATATGTGTGACTTTGGGTATGCTATTTAATATTTCTGTAACTCAGTTTTTTGATCAATAAAAATTGAGAAAATGGAAACATCAACTTCAATAAATTAACCCATATAAACCATTTAGAATAACAATTGTATTAGTTCATTTACACACTGCCGTAAAGAACTGCCTAAGACTGGGTAATTTATAAAGGAAAGAGATTTAATTGACTCACAGTTCAACATGGCTGGAGAGGCCTCAGGAAACTTACAATCATGGTGGAAAGTGAAGGGGAAGCAAGACACCTTCTTCAGAAAGCGTGAGGAAGGAGAATGAACGCAGGAGAGGCTACCAAACACTTACAAAACCATCAGATATGGTGAGAACTCACTCCCTATCATGAGAACAGCATGGGAAAAATCGTCCCCATGATCCAATTACCTCCACATGGCCTCTCACCTGACATGTGGAGATTATGGAGATTATAATTTAAGGTGACATTTGGGTGAGGACACAAGGCTAATCATATCAACAATCAACATTGCCATTTTTTTGAAATATATATTATTTTAATACATATTATTGAGAAGTATTAATCAATATTGGAGAAATATTTTCGTGTTCCTCACTTAAGTAACACAGCTTTATAGAAAAAATCTAGTTTAGCTGAGAACCATTCCTCCAATTTCCCCAGTATTAAGTACTGTTATTGAGAGGTGACAACGTGCTAGCAGCCCTCACTCTCTCTAGGTGCCTCGTCGGCCTCGTGTCTGCTCTGGCCATGCTCAAGGAGCCCCTCAGAGCTGTGGGAGTTTGTAAATGCACCATTCAGCACTCTGTAAAATGGACCAATCAGCTTCTCTGTAAAATGGACCAATCAGGAGGATGTGGGTGGGGCCAGATAAGAAAATAAAAGCAGGCCACCAGAGCCCCCAGCAGCCACAGGCTGTGGGTCCCTTTCCGCGCTGTGGAAGGTTTGTTCTTTTGCTCTTCACAATAAATCTTGCTGCTGCTCGCTCCTTGGGTTGCACCGCCTTTATGAGCTGTAACACTCACCCCGAAGGTCTGCAGCTTCACTCCTGAAGCCAGCGAGACCATGAACCCACCGGGAGGAACGAACAACTCCAGACGCGTGAACAACTCCACCGCGAAGGTCTGCAGCTCCACTCTTGAAGTCAACGACACCACCAACCCACCAGAGGGAAGAAACTCCGGACACATCTGAACATTTGAAGGAACAAACTCTGGATACACTATCTTTAAGAGCTGTAACACTCACCGCCACGGTCCGTGGCTTCATTCTTGAAGTCAGCGAGACCAAGAACAACAATTCTGGACACATTACGGCCCTTTGTCATTCTGAATTTTTACCTAGTGACAATATAAACTCTACAGTATACAGAATGTTTTATATATTAAGTTTTGAAAACAAAAAATTGTGATTAATTGTTGCTTTACTTTCTGTAGTTTGGGTAAGTCCTTTAATTTTTATTTTAGACTTGCCTAATGATACAGGACAGGGAATCATGACTCAAAAGTTCACATTTATGTTGAGATATTTCATATTTCCTTATGGAAAGTTCTTAGAGTTCGTAAGTAAAGATTGTAGTCTTATTAATTTATTTGTTCATACATTCACTCAGCAATTCATGTAATCAGTATATATTTTCCAACTTCCATGTACTAAACTCTGCCAAGTGCTTTGGATGGAATAGCAAATAACACAGGTGAAGTTCCCACCCTCTTGGAACTCATTCATCTCCTACGGGATAGATAGGAGAGATAAGATAACTTTTTACATGGTATTTGGAGTACAGGGCAGAGGTCATAAGGGTGGGACCGTAATATAATAGGATTGGTGTCATTATAAGAAAATAAAGAAACTTCAGAGAGTTATCTCTCTCTCTCTCTTTTTCTCTCTGTCTCTCTCTCTCTGTCTTGCACCCAGTGGAAAGGCCAAATGAGGGCACATTAAGAAGGTGGCAATCTGCAAGCCAAGACGAGAGCCCTCACAAGGACCAACTCTGCCAACATTTTGATCTTGTGCTTTCAGCCTGTAGAACTGTGGGAAAATACAGTTCTGTTGTTTAAGGCTCCCAGTCTGTAGTTTTTCATATGGCAGCACAAGCAGACAAATTTAGTTGTGTGCATGGGAAGTATGAATTACAAATCACTTTAGCAGTATGACATATAAAATAATTAGAAGGAAACATTTAACATGGCATCCAATGCCACATCAAATCTTCAGGCAAAACTTTCTAAACTGACAGCCTCACGCAGAAAACTTAATAATTTCTTAATGATGTTAAATGAGGATTTAGAGCATTTTAATAAGTAATTATTGTCCAAAAATGGAGAATCTTCAGTAAACATGGTTCTTATGTGTTTTGTCTCCAAAGGGGGACAAAAAGGGAAGAGAAAGAGTTATAGGGAGAAGAAGGAGAATGAGGAGGAAAGGAGGGGGCAAAGGAGAAGGAAGAGGAGAAAAAGGGAGGGAAAGATAGAGAAAAAGAAGAAGAAAAAGAAGATACAGAAAGAGAAGAGGGAAAAGAAGAGGGTCAAGAGGAGGAGGAGGGGAAACACTAATTGGCAGGTAGTCTCATCACTCTCATGCCTTAGTTAAATACTGATTAATCAGTTTCACTCTAAGTCTATTGTTATAATAATTCCCTTGCCTGCATCTTCCACTGCTTTGTTTCTTATTTACTTCATAATGTTCACCAGAAAATCTTAATTCCAGTTATATCCTCTTGTCAGTCAATTCTGTTTTAAAGGAATTGCCCCTTATTTTGGCCTGTGATTTCATTTTCCCCATGGTGATAGTATATCCTGAGTAGCTATGGAGTAAGAAAGTAAAGATATATTGTGCACACTTGAGGCAAAACGCTTGGCAGGAAGCCAGTTGAGAGCTTCCTGGAAGTTCTATTCTACTCGAGACTGCCAAGACCTAGAGGGTGAAACATAAGCAGCAAAGTTGTCCACCCCAGTCCACCTCCTGCATTGTTGAGATCCTCCCATGACCTTAAGTGCACCACTCTATTGATTAAACCTCTGTTACTGTATAGCTGCAGTCTCTTTAAAACAATAACAATGGTTAAAATATATAAGCTACGGCCGGGCACGGTGGCTGATGCCTGTAATCCCAGCACTTTGGGAGGCCGAGAGGGGCAGATCACCTGAGGTCGGGAGTTTGAGACCAGTCTGACCAACCTCTTCTCTCCTAGAAATACAAAATTAGCCGGGCATGGTGGTGCAATCCCAGCTACTCGGGAGGCTGAGGCAGGAGAATCGCTTGAACCCGGGAGGCAGAGGTTGTGGTGAGCTGAGATCGTGCCATTGCACTCCAGCCTGGGTAACAAGAACGAAATCCCATCTCAAAAAAAAAAAAAAAAAAACCATAGATATAGATGTAGATGCTACAATCTCCTTTGTTGTAACTGATAATTACCATTATCTACCTCCTCCACCACTCAGTCTAGTTGCCTTTATCTTTAATGAACATTTCAGTTGGTCTAGATTGCTTTTCTGGTGGGATGACTCAGATCTTCCCTGAGAAAAATACCAAAGCCTTGGTATCTCGCTCTTGTTGGCATTGGTTGCTGTAATTGTCTATTTCTATTATCATCAGAGAACCCCCATTATTTAACAAGTCCCTGATTATAGTCTTGGTCAACTACTCCTATGATCGTATTTTTTCCTATTTTAGCCTGATAGTCCGACATTTTGAGAAACCTAGAATGATTAGGTAGTAGTCATAGCTGAAGCTCAATGGAAATATCACTGGGATTTCTCTCAGTGAATTTAGTGGAAATATTGTATCAGTAGGAAAAAGGAGTATATTATCCAGGAGACCCTAAGAATGGAATGTATAATTACACAAGTAGAGCATAGGCATTTACAATGGCAATTCCATGTTCCATCCTTAAATTTCTAGACTCAAGTATTGTAGCTATAAAGGACATTTCTCTTATGTCAGTACATACTCCACTTCTTGGAATAACAGTGCCTGCCATCAGTCACTGGTGTGTTGCTCCCAGACTGATGCATTAACTAAGTCTTTTATGCCATTGTTCTATGAGACCAAATGCTTTCCAGTGAGATAGTATATGGTAGAACCAGTGGCACCTATGAGCAGATATTACTAGCTAATAGTTGTCTTTAGGTTATACCTCTGGTTTTGAGGTCCCTAAGACCACCCACAGACTTTATGATTCGCTAGAATGACTCACAGGACTCAGAAAAAGTTATTATACTCACAATTTTAGTTTATGACATTTGAAGGTTACAGATTAAAATCAGCAAAGGGGGTTGGAGAAATCCAAGAGAAGCCTACATGTCGATTCCCCAATGAAATAGCAAAAAATATGATTAATTCTCCAAGAGATGATGTCTGACAAGTAGAAAGTGTTACCAGTGAAAGAAGCTCAACTGAGTCTTGGTGTCCAGGATTTTCATTCGGGATTAATTGTGTAAACATTCAGCAGCCCTGTAACTGACCTCAACTATTCAGATCACAGCATCTTAGAACACAAATAGGCATCAACAATAAATCACATTATTAGGATAAACTTATCTGGTCACACTGGTATAGTGTGGCCCAAAGACATAGGCATACAGATACATTATTATTAGGCAGAAAATTTTGAGAGCTCAGAGGTTACCTCCTGGGTGTCACCCAAGGATCTGTCCTGAAGACAGGTCTTTTTTTTCAAATGTGCATGGTTTGAGCAACACAGGCCTGCTGAGTTAACCTTTTCCTGTACAACCTCCTTATGTATGAAATGGATCTCTTAGCCTAATATTAATATTATGTAGTTGATAATATTATTAAGTACGTAATTGCGATATTGGTAAATGAAACAATTGATGCTAGTAGAGGCTCCTAATGTGCCAAAGGACAGAAACCACATGGTCCATACCTAAAACAACATGATTTCAGAGTGAAGTGGGAGAAAACCTGCCCAGAACTGTTAATTCTGGTCATGACTGAAATAAAAGATGATGCAAGAGGATCTGAGTTAGGAAGTAAAGTCATAATATATAGAGGACAAAGGGAAGGTGAAGAATCACCTATGCAGTCCCCACTAGGTTTCTTCAGCTTTTCTCTGGTTCAAGTATCTGACACCAGCTCTGATTGTTGTAAAGAATTGTCAGAGGAGAGGTCAAGAACAAAATTCCAAGCTACTTTTCTATTTGATTCTTCTACAAATTTAAAGGAAGCTTCCTTCCAAGCTGGAGCTGCCATAAAACCTCAGATAACCATGATGGGGGTTGACTGGGTAGAATGAAACCAAATGTTTTGCTGTTCAGCATATTGATAAGAAACAGAATAGAACTTGCCAGCTATACCTTTAATAAGATTAAAAATCAGGACTATATATTGTTATGTGTTTTCTGTACTTGAGAATGAATGCAGTTATTTCAAAGAAAGATACAGTTTATAGACAGGATTGGAGTACCTTTCTTGTATATTAATTGAGCCCTGAGAGAATAAAAAGTGAGAACTGCAAACTGCAGAAGAGTAACATGGGATATTGCAAAATGGGCACAAACAGATGCCAAATCATGACAAAAAAGTCAAAGTTATCAGAAATAGCTGATTGGCCTTTTAAATGAAACTAGCAGTAACTAACGGGCCTTCTCATTTATCCTTCTCCAGGTAAGATAGGTTATGCTTCAGAGTTCTGTTGCAGTTTGTAAATCTCTGTCCAGTGCCCTCAGAGGAAACCCAATATATCATAGCCATAAAACACTCAGTTAAACTGCCCAGATGCTACCATGAAAGAGTTTTCAAATTATAAAATATTTATGTCAATACCACATTTTATCTGCACTTTTTATTGTGCAATGAACACAAGGTCCCTGGCAGTTTCCTTCATCGGCTGCTATCCAGCAGTTATTTTCACACAAAATACATATGCACATTTACTCATGTGCACACACATACACATACATGGTAGGAATTCCACGAAGAGGTCATTTAGAATTTTTACACAGTAGCGATAGTATGGGAAGTATGTGTATACCTGCTACAATTCCCTGGATAATTTTCACTGTGTGCTGAATTACTGATTTCATTTTGTAAGTTATAATTTATGAAATAAATTCATTTTCTTGCTCTGTGTTCAAACTACTCAATTACTCATTTTGGAGTAATACATATTCTTAAATATGGGTCTAATCCATTGTTTTCAGATCCCTGCCATACCATAATTTGTGGTGTACCTAATTAAAGGTTATATGTTCCTAATTTACCATCATGCGTTCCTGTCTTGGCTCCATCTATAATCAACAATGTACTTTGGCTTCCATCGTAGATATTTTATGGGCCTTTATATCATTTATAGACTCTGAATATTCTTATGCAGCATACAATCACATACAGAGTAAATCCTGAACCCATCATAACCCAACCCTGTCCTGCCTTTCTTCAGCCTGTGCCCTGAACTACCTAGTCAGAGTGCTCACAACCCACTCTCAGAACAAGAGTGTCTTTGTACAGCTCAGACTGTCATCTTATCTTCATAATGAACTTCAGGTTTCAGGTCATCCATGTTTGCCCCCCTTATTGTTCAGGCAAGTCTATGAGCTCCTCTACTCCTGCCACATTTGCTCATGTTTGTATTCTTATACGGCAATTTGTTGATATTGCCATGACTTACCTTCTGGTATCTTCATAAGTTTATGGACTCCTGAAGTAGAAAAATCACCCCTTGTTCTTCTCAGTTAGCACCTTTACAACTTACTGGTCTGTCTAACTCCAGCACTTTATGAGAAGTAACTCTTCATCGGCCTTGGTTCACATCATGACTAAGAGGGCCATAAAGGAAAAGTTTATGATTCTTGTGTCTCAATGATTTCATTGAACAATTCTGTCAAGTTTTCAGAAAGGAGGATCAAAATTATGTCTAACAAATTTACATGTGTGCAGTGCATACACACAAAACAATTTTAAACCCAGCATCTCACTGCCTCATCAAAATTTCTGTGAGGGTTAATGTAGGGGTTATTATCACAGGTTTTATGATGAAAAAACTGAGATGTGAAGAGGCAAATGAAACATGATATGACCTTTAAGATGCAGTTTGAAGTTAGCTTTGTCCATGTCAGCATCTCGATCCTTAGTGCAGTCAAGAGAAGTTTGGGAAATTATAGTGAGTGGATATTTTATATTTTGTCAGCAATTTTCCAGAGTATTGTATTATGTTATTAACTCACAGTATATGCATCCTTGCTGCTCTCTAAACATATGGTTATTAGATTTAGAATATTATTAGCATAAATGCAATCTCAAGTAACATGAAAATTAACTAGAAGACTCAGAATCAACCAAGAAACACTGTTTACATGGGTTCAATGCAAACTTTGCCTATTAGCATAAAGGAACAGTAAAGTGATCAATGTTTCAGAAATAATAAGACAACCACACTATTTATAAGGAAATAACATTATGCAATGATAGGAAGCAAATTGTACTTTGGTAACTGTTAAAAATGTCCCTTACCACTGCTTCTTCAAGGTTCTTGAATTAAATGTGTGACATTTTGGGGCAGCCATTAGTATTATTCTATTTTACTATTCTGACCCTCTTGTAGGTCCTTACAGAGACTGATTGTCCAAAGGTAAGAATTTAGAAAGGATATTTTATCTTGTATACCATAGCTCAAAATTATTCTCGTACCCACTGACCTTGTCTAGCACTTTGCAGACTTTTCAGAAATGAGATTTTATTATATTGCACTGCACTATAAACCTGGTTCTCTCTTTCCACTATGAAAGCAATCTGGTGGAATCCTAAGGGGATAAACTATGAAACGGGAAGCAGATTATTTTTGAGAGAATAAATATTATGCCCAAACTGATATTATTTTTATTTGATAAGAGGGAATATAAGTAGCCACATCTGAAAGTAAACAAGAATGTCTAGGAATTATTGGAAAGTCATGCTTGATGGAGTTAGTCTCAGAGGTACTCAAAGCAAGAATTTAGATGCCAAAAAGTAGCATAAAGAGTTAGGAAAAAAATTAAACAATGTTCAGAAATTTCAGAAAAATGGTATTTAAATGGAGAGATGCATGACATTTTGGAAACTGAGAAAGTGATAACTAATAATATCAAAATTAGGTGTTATTAAATTGGGGGAATTTTTAAACCAACTTTTCAAAAGAAGTTAATGGCTTAGACATATTTTACTGAATTATTCAAATAATGATAAAGAGTCTTGTGGCTAGTGAGAGAGACGCTCACCTCTTGTGGACTCTGAACTTTTAAATAAGTGAATAGAACTTTAATGTTCTTTTAAGGTATCAAAAGACCAAAGAAGGAACAACACCATATGCACAAATTTCTCTAACTTAGAAAAATTTTTCCTTTGTCCTTGACTTTCTTTTTCAACTTCTATGATTTCTAAGGTGATTTCTTGTTTATAGTTAGTTTAAAAGTGTTTTATGCTGTATTATTAACAATATTAATGCTAAAAGTTGTTACTTATTAGTGTTTTATATGTAGTAGACACTATGTGAGGGACTTCAGATGTGTGACTGATAGTGTATTCTATCTCCACACAATCATTTTCCAAGATAAGCATTACCAGGAAAGATGGTGTGGCACTGCTGAGGATGTGGATTGGAATCACTCATGTTCACTTGCCTGTATATACTGGCCACTAGCTATTTTGGGGATGAGGCTTTACTTTCAGTATTTTCTTCCACTGTGAGTCAAACATTGAATTAAGCAAATATTTCCATTACAAAAACTATTTAAGTGGTACAATTCAGTTTTTTTTTTCTTTTTTTGAGATGGAGTCTCTCTCTGTTGCCCAAGCTGGAGGGCAGTGGCATGATCTCAGCTCACCACAACCTCTGCCTCCCAGGTTCAAGTGATTCTCCTGCCTCAACCTCCCAAGTAGCTGTGATTGCAAACATGCACCACCACACCCGGCTAATTTTTGTATTTTTAGTAGAGACGGGGTTTCATCATGTTTGCCAGGCTGGTCTCGAACTCCTTGCCTCAAGTGATCCACTCACCTTGGCCTCCCAAATGCTGGGATTACAGGCATGAGCCACTGTGCCTAGCCTCAGTTTTAATAAATTTATTTTTACAAATAGAAATAAAGGTCAACATGTGAGATTTTTAGTTTTTGTATCTGAACTTCTAATACATATTCATTGTCATCCTTACTTTGTATTGGTTATTTTATTAAGCCATATTATTACATTTTTTCCATTATAAGGCATATAAGTCATTTGCAAATGGAAACAATATATACACCTATAGATAACCATATGTATATATACATATAAAACAAAATGTAAACTTCACAGTGCTGAAAATAAAAGCTGTTGCTATTTCATCTTACTTTTCTTTGGGTAGTGATTGATGTATATATAAATGAGCAAAGATGGTATCTGTATATTGGTCCTATGTTGCTTACTTCTTACCAGGAGGCCAATACCTGTTACCTCATAATCCTGCTAGCACCAAGACTAATTTTTCACATTCAATTGTTTAAAATACAACCCCAATAAACAGATTTTCAGCCATTTACAGCCCACTCGTTTTGCATACCACACAAAACTTACCAACATCTATTAGCCATAGATTAGATAAACCCTAGGTTTGTATAGACCACATGCTGCCTATCAGAGCTTGCTGCCCCAGAGATTCCTCCTGGGAAGCTAAGTGATACCACCTAGACCTGCGAGCCCCCTCTTCAATCCTCATTCTCCTTAGGAATTATCTTGCTCCCTTCTCCTTCTAGGTGGTGGCCCCTGCATGGTTCTCATGCTATGAGGGCCTTCCCTGAGTATAAATCTGTCAAAGCATCACCTAAATAAACTTAATTGTGTTCTTCTGCCACCCGGTGGTTATCCCATCCCTTTTTTCTTGATCAGCCCTTGTATCCCTTCCACTAACTACTGTGAAATAAAAATAAGAGACAGGACCAACTATATCTTTGTTATATTTGCTATGTAATAGGCATTGTACTAGGCAATTTTCATTGACTTTATCACTTTATCTTATAAAATTCTTACCCAATGGAGTAAATGTATTATTATTGCTTTACAAATAAAAACATCAAGACTGAATGAACCAAAATTTCTAACAGGGAAGACACGTAGCTTGGCCAGTAATGAAAAGCAGACTCAGGCTTCACATCTCATTGTTTTCTGATTATAAAACTCAAGCCTGTTAAAAATCCGGTACCCTACTGCTAATCTTGAATCCAAAAGTCTTTTTCTGAGGTTCCACATCTGTGCCACATCCTGACTTGCATCAGGCAGCTCATTTTTACCAAATCTCCGTTTCTTTACTTAGAAAACTGGTGCAAAAGCAAACCTATCCTAGCTTTTCATGGTCATGTGAGATAATGCATAGGCAATTGCTTTATTGTCTGTAAAGAGTATATGCATAGGAAAACATTGGTTTTTTTTCCTTCTAATTTTTAAATTAAACCGGGTAGTGAATCCATACATTATGGACATCATTATACAGACATAAAATAACATAAATGCCAATGTAAAACATTAATATATGATTTACTTGTTTCCAAAGTGATACTAAGGACTTAAATGGTAAAAATTCATTATTTTGGATCCATTGTCAAAATGTGTACTGAATAGATATCTGGAGAGAAAGAAGAATAGTGTTTGTGTGGGGGGCAGAAACAAATCACTTGTTAGCAGTCTGAAAGAAAAGGGTACATTTTCCAAATATAATTGAAATCATACATTTAAATTTTTTTCTTAATAGAAAAAAATAGTAATATACAAGAATCTAACACTTTCACTATTTTAAAAGTATTTTTATTTTATTGGTGCCTGCTATGGTTCGGATATAATTTGTCCCCACCAAAACTTGTGCCAGTGGGATCTAGTGAAGTGTCTGGGTCCTGAGAGCAGGTCACTCATGAATAGGCAAATGTCCTCTCTCAGGAGTGAGTGTGTGCGGAATGGGTATGGTCCCTCAAGAGGAGGTTATTAAAGATTCTGGCTTCCTCGGTTTCTCCCTCTTGGTTCCCTCCCTCCCCACATGATCTCTTGGCACACATTGGCTCCACTTCAGTTTTCAGTTCTCTGCCATGAGTGGAAGCAGCCTAAGGCACTCACCAGAACCCTAGTAGATGACAGCTCCATGCTGATGAACTTCCAGCCTGCAGAAGCAATTAGATAAATAAATCTCTTTTCTTTATAAATTACCCAGCCTCAAGTATTCTCTTAGAGTAACAACAAAAAAATTGGGCTAAGATTGTACCATATACCTAGCAGCACAGGTTAAGAAAGATGATAAATGCTTTTAACTGAAAATAAATAAATACATACATATTATATTACATATATTTTATATATATATTATTTGTAAAACTAAAGTGTTTCAAATACAAATATTCTCTAACTATTTTTTTCCAGTCTGGTTTTATTATCCATTTTATACAGAAGTGAGAGGAAGCAGATGAAAACTAGATTTCCAGCTGCTGCTGCAGTTACAAGTCCTTATTCCACCAGACGCATGATTAGGTAATTTATGAAATAAGGAAAGAGGAAGTCATAGTTTTTTTAAATAGTGAATTTTAGACAAATTTCTTTTAAAAGTCATGGAAACCAAAAAATTTAACATAGTTTTCTATAGTTGGGTAAAAACGTACATCTACATCAAAACTTTAAAGTGTGAAATGTACACACATGTGCATGCATGCGTGAGCATGTGTGTTTGTGTGTGTATTAAGAATACTTATATTTTAAGAAAGGTCTTCAAAGTAATATTAAGTTATTAATTTGCATCCCAATGGAAATTCTGTTAGAATACTGAAAACTCACACAGAACAAGTTACAACTATTGAACTCATTGACCTGTCTTTAGACTGGAAATAAAATGCAAAGTATTCTCTTATGAAGCTATTGGCTTAAAGTACCATCTTGTGTATTGCATCACCGCATAGGGAAATATATCTCATGTGGACTCTTGATTTAGAGTCCATCACTCAAATTTCGATTTAGAACCCTACTGGAATTTCGTTCCCAATAAAATTTGTAAAATAACTTTATGAATATAACAAATGCCATACCACAGTGGCATGACGCTCCTGAGGGTTTCCACATCCCTAAAGAAGTTACTCCACATGGAAATTGCATGGAAAGGGTGGGATTCTGGTAGGTGACCCTGTGATGGCCACTTTTTTCCGGCACCTCCTGACAGACCCTGGCTTCCACGGCACAATGCTGGTGTTCCTCCCACCACCATCTACCTCTTTCAGTCTGCTTTATGGGAAACTGTTCTGCTGGATGCCTGTTAAATGTTAGTGTTTTCTTACTCTTTAGCCTCACATTTCTACTCAATTTACTTATTCTCCTAGACAACTTCCCTAATTCTACAACTGCCATCTGTATGTTAATGATTTCCAAATTATCTCCTACCTACTGCCCTTTCCTGAACTGCAATTAAACCATCCGTCTTCCACTTCTTGTATTCTAATGTTAGTACCATCATGTGCTGCATAACGACCAACATTTCAGTCAATATGGGACCTCATATATGATAATGATCTCTGAAGATTATGATCCTGTATTTTTACTGTACTTTTTCTATGTTTAGACCCACAAAACCTTAGCATTGTGTTCCAATTGCCTATGTATTCGTGATAGTAACATGCAATACTAGGAGCAACAGGCTAAACCACATAGCCTAGGTGTGTAATAGATTATATGCTATCTGGGTCTGTGTAAGTACACACTGTGATGTTACCACAACAAAACTGCCTAATGATACATTTCTCATCAAATATCCCTGTCATTAAGTGAGGTGTGATTGTATGTGGGCCCACCAAAGAAGGGGTAGCAAAGAAACAGAGAAAGGGATATTATCCCTGGGCAAATTTCATAAGTGCTATCTTTCCACTTCCTTCTAAACTTTGGGCTTCATTCATGCTAGCCTATTTGCAGTTATTTTAATAATTATGTTCTCTTTTTAGATGTGTGTGCAGTTTACTCAGCCTGGAATATATTTCCTACTTATTTACTTTGTTATTTATATTCATTCTTTAAATTTCAGTTCAAACATGATCTTCTCTTGGAAAGTTGTTTAAAATCTCATTCACTGTTGTCTCAAGGACATGGAGTGTGTCTTTTTTACAGCCCTTGTACTTTATATGTAACTGTCTGGGTAACTGCATATTTCTGCTGCCCGCCAGTTGTTTGGCTATTTGATATGAGTTACCACATGGTATTCATATTGGTATCCCAAAGACTATGCAAGATTTGCATAAGAAAAAGTTATGAATTATTACTTAAACACAGAAATTAATAGACCATAGAATGAATAAATCAGCAAATATGTATATCTGCCAGATACATATTTTTTAGGAAATCACTTCTGCTATTACAGATGTGTATTTGTGCCCTTAGGAAATAATAATTATCTGCAAAAGGTGCTTGAGACATAGAGAATTATTTTTAATCCTACCTTAAAATAACATGGCACACATTTATTAGAATAATGCCTCTGGTTAGTTATGGGGTGCAAATGGAGTAATCACTGGTCAGCAGCATAAAGATCCTTTATCCATATACTAACGATCCATGATTTTCATGGAAGCGATTAATTGCCTTGATGGTGGTTAGTTTGTCAGGGTACTATTTAAGGTTACAGCTGCCATGTAAAGCACATAGTTCTTCCTAATGTATCAAGGGTGATTTCAAAGAATAGATGACACTTGAGGGAGTCTTTGAAAAAATGTTGGAATGAACAGATAACAAGAGGGGGATTTTGGAAAACAGCCTTTGAAACCAACCTGATTGTCTCACAGACAGTTTTTTTTTTCATAACTGTAGAAATTAAGCCTTATAGTCTTAAAGCCTGAAACTTAAATTTGTTTTGTCTGCGTTCCTTCCTCAGGAAAAGAACTTCAGGCCTCTCAAAAAAAGTATCAAAGAATGGAAACTCACCAGATCACCACATCCCATCCTGACAATGAGATCAAGACCCTTCATTCATTATGATTGCTTGCTTCTCCCTCCTTAGTTCCTGTTTTCTTGCACATTGTTACATTTCTTCCCTGTTACATAAACCCCTAGTTTTAGTCTATCAGGAAGATGGATTTAAGACTGAGTTCCCATCTCCTTGGCTGCAGCACGTGATTAAAGCCTACTTCCATGGCAATATTCAGCGTCTCCATCTCAGTCATTGGCTTTCTGTGTAGCCAGAAGCAGGACCTAGACCAAACCCCTAGTGTTTCAGTAACACTTTCAAGGAGGGAAAGTAGAATTGATGTTATAGAAATACCTAAAGAGTTAAGGGATGGAGCAGGTCAGGGTGACATTGCCACAGAAACATAACATGCATGATAGTGAGTGTTCAGACCTTATATTGGCAAGGAGAGAGAAACAGAAGCAGGAGACTTAAATTTTGAAGTCCATTTGTGGTGCAAGGTGAGGAAGACTATTTTTACTGTCCTTTGACTACGATAGACAGTCATTGAGGTTTTACTACAAGTTGGAGATAAGGTTAAGACTATTAAACTATTGCCTCATTTAATCTCCTCGTGAGTCATACAAGGCCCATTTTACTTTTATGCGTGGCTTCATAGATGAGAAAACTGAGGTTTGGCCACAAGAAGTAGCTTCCTCTATGTCCCACTGCTAGTATATGGCAGAGTCAGAATTTGAAGCCATTGCTCTTGATTAGGACATTCTACATCTACATTTCCTAGTCTGGCTGATTGATACTCTATTTTCTGGCGTCAGCAGGCACTGTTGTTCAATTTGGACAGTTGACTTATGTTCATGTTTAATGAGACTCATATATGTCATACACCAAAATCCAGATAGTCACACTGACCCATTGCTTCTTCATCTACAAGGATTTTTGCTTTATTTTATGTAGAACCAAGTTTTACCTGATCTGTGAGGCCCTCCTCGGATCCTGCTCTCTCAAGAGGTCTTCTCCGACCACTTGATTATTTTCTTGTTGAGTGTACGGCAGGAACAGTGGTCACTAGGCTTAGTGAGTATGGAGTTTTTAAATTCACTTTTTTTTGGCCAGAGATATGCTTTGGAGAAAGCCACATATATCTAAATTGCAGACAGAACTGCAGCCAGCTATGTGCTGTGAAGTACCCAACCAAGACCACAGTCTACAGTGTCTATAGGGTTCTTCCATGTCTTGGACCCACATGACTATTCTCATTTGTTCCTTGCATTGTTACTATTAGCCTCTTAGTTTCTGTTATCACTGATGCTCCTTTCATCATCTTGCCTTCCTAGTTATTCTTAAAATAATAAAATAAACCTATCAGTGTTTAGAATGAATGCTGATGTTTAGTGTGTCAGCTATGCTGATGTTGACGTTGCTAAATACATTTTATGTTATAAGCAGGGATTTTCTTGAATAATATTTCTGTCATCTTAGGAAGCATAAAATAAAAATTTTCTTGTATTAGATATACGATTATATTCATCAAATATGACAACTGAAAGATTAGATTACTAAGCATTTTTCCCTAAGAAGTAAAGTATTTTAATCAATAAGAATGCATCTTCTCTACTCCTAATAAGTTTGTCTTGGAAAGAAATGAAGACAATCATATGAGAGTATTCTTTTTGATGTAGTTTCTGTGGAAAGCATTGCTGATATGACATTTATGAACACAAAAGCAGAAGAGTAAAACCATAAGAAGATACAAGACACATTAGAAACTGCTTAAAACTGAAATATGTGGCAGAGACTTGACTCTACTTCTCAGTTTTCCTTTGAAGGCAGATGGGAACCTCATAAGAGCCAAGCCTACACTCCTACAACTATGTCTTCTAGACCAGTGACATTCACAATGAAGAACAACACTGAGAGAAGAAGTGTGCCTCACCATGGGACCAGCGGTTTAGTGGGTGAGTCACAGAGAATATTTTCTTCATTGTTTACCATACCTTACTGCATCTGTACAAAAAGGATTATTTTTAAGAATATGGGTATTATAGATACTTAATTTAGCTGTCCACATGTTTGGATTAGGGACAGGCAGATGAAAAATATCTGTTTCTTTTTTCTTTCTTTCTTTTTTTTTTAAATTTCTGAGACAGAGTCTTGCTGTCGCCCAGGCTAGAGTGCAGTGGCATGATCACAGCTCACTGCAGTCTCGATCCCTCAGACTAAAGCAATCCTACCCCCTTAGACCCCTAAGTAGCTGGGAGTAAAGGCATGTGCCACCACACCTGGATTTTATATATATATTTGTAGAGATGGAGTTTTACCATGTTGCTCAGGCTATAAATATCTGTTTCTACTGATGAACAGACTGGGCAAAATAAAATACCTAAAACAAGGTCTACTTTCCAGGTGAAATATGCTCTGGAGAGATCAAGATGATATCCTATTAAGATAAATGGGCATTAGTTACCCTAGGGAATTTTTTTCTATGAGGAACCGACATTAGTGCATAAGATAAGCTTTGCTGGCATGGTGGTGCATGCCTAAAGTCATAGCTACTCAGAAGGCTAAGATGGAAGGATTACTTTGAGCCCAGGAGTTCAAGGCTGTAATGAAATATAATCATGTCTGTGAATAGCCACTGCACTCCAGCCTGGGCAATGTAGTGAGACTCCCATCTCTAAATTTTTTTTTAAAAAAAAAGCAGAAAAAAGAAAGAGCTTTGCTGCTTGGGACTAGATTTTATCACAGTGACCCAGAGAAAGAATTCTAGGAAAGCTGTGGTTTTTCTGTAATATATTAGGAGGTTTGTATTTCAAAGTCTTGATTGTACCTTTAATTTACTGAGATACAGATAAATCTTTCCTGTTCTTCTCATCAATTTGGGATCACCTAGAACAAGCTGTGAACAGTCCTTCATGAATCATTTTATTCTACACGCAGCAGAGCTTTTAGAGTACCCAATGGCTGATGCCACATGCCATAATACGTCCAGGGGAAATATAGGAAGAATTGATTGTTAGGTAGAATCATGTCAGCAAACATGACAAGAATGCGAGAAAAGCGTGAATTGGAAGTCTCTTCTCAACAGTTTTGTTGATAATGATCCTGGCTAGTTATTATGGTGTGGGATGACTTAAGGTAAAGAGAGAAAATTACTGATCTGGGAAAGCTTTGAGCGTGATGTTCCCCTGTTCATATGGGTCAGATTGAACACATTCCTAAAATTGTTCTTCTCTATCCTGGTCTTGCACGGTCAAATACACATTGTGTTAGCAACAATCACTTCTTCTAAGAGTTCCAGAAATTTCTCATTGTTCTCTAAAATACTACATAATTCTTCAGTTTTCAGGACTTACCATGCCAAAGAGAAGAATGTGATGCTGGAAGAGTGATGCGGTTAGGAGAAAATTATTGACATTCAATGAAACTCACTGAATGATGCATGTTTCTGAAGAATCCTTCCTGGACTTATTTGAGACCTATTTTCTCTACAAATCTTCCCTTACATCTTAACCCAGTATAGCAACCATTTACTGAATGTCTGTTATATTCCTGATACTGTATTTAGTACTTTATAAATATGATCTCATTTTATTTGCTCAATGACTCATAGATGAATCAATGGAGATTGTATATACAGAGCAATGTGGATGAGAGCATCCTTCCTGAACTGAGCTGTGATGATCATGCTTGAGGAGTCATTTGACACCCAAAACAAATGTGGTTCCTGCGACCACTAGTTGAGGTGAGGCATCCACCTCCTCAATCACATGCTCTGAGGAAACAACCCCATACACATGAGTGGGCTGGGTCCATTTTGTTGTCCCCTTCACAATTCTTATTGAGAGGGTAAACTGAGTGAATGTTCATCTCTTATGCCTCACTATAAACTGTTTAATCTAAACTAGAGACAACTTCATCAGGAAACAGAAATGGTTGACTGCAAGGTCTATGTTCAGCATTCTACATTAGTTATTCAGAAAGAAAACTCATTGATCACATCTCTCTGGGCAAATTGCGGATTAGTCTATGATGTTCCCCAAGTCATGAAATTTACCTCTGTGTGAACTGACTGAGGTGCCTCCTGCCCCTAGAGAGGATGGTGTGCTGAGAGAGCACAACTGTTCACACAGTGCTCTCAATCTGAGTTTCTGGAAGGCTCTATTCTTCATGTGACTCCACTAAAATATAGATTGGTCCTGAGCCCAAGGATGGCCCAAACTGAAGAGTAAAATGGTAGGTGAGGAGGAGGTTTAGGGTGTTTCTAGCATGGCTTCTGTTCTGAAACATGCCATCCTCTTCTCCTAGGTCATCAAGTCAACTTGTCACATCAGTTCTTACCTAAATATTTTAAATCTATTATTTTTAGGCCTTGTCTTAATTAGAGAGACACAAGAGCTCCAATCACTTCAATCCTAGCTAAGGTTTGAGATTACTAACACTCAATCTTCACACATACTCGTGAGCCCTATGTAATTTTTATTGTTCTCCATATTTAAATCATAGCTCACATAGGATGGAAATTCTTAACCACATCTTGTCTCTCTGCCTAACACCCAGGCAACATTAGCTTGCATTTGACTTGTGAAAATCTTTAAACTCTCACTTAGCTTTGGCTTGAGCATATTTCTTCCCCCAGGAGTACCTTTTCCCCACTCCTATATGTTGACCTAAATCTTACTTTCCCTTCAGTTCTCATCACAGGTGTCACTTCTTCCAGACAGACACTCCTGGTGTTCTCAGGTCAAGTAGCTTTCAATGTGGTTTCCTTAGTACATACGTCTAGATTCTGAGTCTATATCCTGATCAATATTTTTATATATGAAGAATTTATTTTGCACTATAATTTGTTCCTTGAGATCATGAATATGCTTCATCGTACTTTTTATCCCCAGTCTGTATTTCAGGATCACCCAATAAGCTTTGTTTGTTAATTTGTTTTCAATGATTTTATTTCTTTGTATTAAATTTGTTCACAAACATCTTAGTCAAAAGAATAATGAGTAAATATAAAAACAAAAACAACTAACCTATTTCTAATGTTTTCTTCTTACAGCCTTAGGTGCCTTACATGTGTCTCACCCAATCTTCCTATTAGTCACAAAAAAATAGCTTCTAATGGCCCCATTTTATAGATGATGAACCTGGGATACTTAAGCAACTCACCCGGTATTTTTTATCAAGTAAGTAGTTGAGCGGGGATTTCCATCCAAACACCCACTAACTAATAATTGTTTGAAGCCAGCAGAGTTTATAGATGATCAATTTTCATATCTTTCTTTGTAAATATACAATTAAGTATTGAGACATTAGAAGTGCTAGTGAATCAGTGGACAATTTTCTTCTTACATGAGTATTTTGCAAAAAGAAAGAGTATACCACATGCAATCTATATTCAGATGCCAAGTTTTAGTTGTGCTTTCATCAGATGAATCAATTTTATATCTGTGTCCTGAATTAGCTGTGAATTCTTTGGTCAGTAATTAAATTGCATTTAATCAATTTAAGAGAGGAAAGCCATCTGTCAGGTGTGTGAACCTAATTAGCCACAGTGTTTTGAATGGACCAGCATATAATGGCAGTGATTTTATTATCAAGAGTTACGATTCAAACATACAGAATTTTATTGTTACATTTTATGTGAATCACAACAGCTCATCAAAAGTCTATTCTGTAATAATCTTCATACTTTGGCTTAATAAAGACTATTTTAAGGGAGATTGCATCTGAATGAAGACGTATGTATTGAGGCTGGAATTTACAGAATGCCTCTTGGAAGCTAATGGCCAGTTCATCCAAACATGTTTATATTTGATACATATCTTGGTTATGTCACATACATTTTTAAGCACCCCTATAGTTGGTGCTGTGGTAGACACTACAGGATTCGAGAATGAACAAGACACTGTCACTCCATGCAACATTTTATACTGTAGTTGAGGAGGTTATTGTAGGCATAATGCAAAAAAACCTAAAGCTTCTTGAATTCAATGTGTCAAACCATGGTCTAATAAATTCTTTGTAAATTGTCACAGCCTGCTTATAAATGGGTATTTTTTATTTCATCTGAAAACACTATGTTGGTGAGGGCAGAGATTTCCTTATAAGAGGTATAGTCAGCAAGGTTAGTTTCCTAAATGAAATCAAGATCTTCTAAGTAATAGGAAAAATCCATTTAGATGGCACAAAATTAAGAAGTTTATTTTAGTGCCTAAAAGTGTGAAGGTTTACAGAAACCATTAGAAAAGAAGCATGAAGAGAAGGAGTTCTCTAATGCGAATGTTTTCCTTGTTTGCTTGTTGTTTTTTAATCACTAAAAAGAGGGTAAGTATGGTTCCAGGATTTTCACAGATCTTTTTAACAGAAATAAAAAGAATTATGTATACAATTGGCACATAAATTATTACATCTGAAATTTTCAGGCTGAATTTTCTAATTTTAGGCAAATAGACTACTATGGAGATAGGAAACTCTACTCTAAAACCAAAAAAGAAAAAAGACTGCTTTGATATATAAGAACATGTGCAGGGGTGGGAATAAGATGGAGACATAGATGACAAGGTAATAATGCATCAGAAGAATAGGGAACTCTGGCGTTCATTATCCTCAAACACTCATTTATGTACTGCTTTGCCTTCAGGGCAAATTATAAAATCCCTTAGATGGCCTATACATTTTTTTCATCTGTAGCCCCTGCCTCCTTCCCCAAAGGCTTGCTGCCTCTCAGCAATTCCAAATGTTCCAAACCTAAACAATAATTCATTTTTATTTGATGGACAATCCACTGCTCATTCATTCATAAGAATTTTTAAGATACAGAGGAAAGCTCTTTTGAATGCCTTTAGCAACTCATCATAAGAGCTGAAAGTACCCCCAAATTTGCTAATATCACAATAATCCAGGTTACTTTCATGTATTATTTATCACAATTATACAAAATTTTTAGCATTTCAAGAGTTACTGCCAGCCTTTGCAGTGTATGATATTCAAATTCCTGCCTCAGCAAAATTACAAATTACAAGATGACATATTGGTTCATGAATAGACAAAACTTGGAACACTAAATCTGCAAATGTCAAGGGTCTACTCTATTACAAATGTCAACAACTGAGCATAATTTCAAGTAACTACTTTTCTTGAAACTTAAAGTCAATGATGATACCTTCCATATTGTGAAGAATAGGCAGTCAATAAGAATGGCACTTGTCTATGTTGATGGTATCCAACTACATCACATTGGAGCTAAAATGTGTGGACCTACTTTGTGAAGCTATGGCTTTCCTTTTCAAAATAAGAATTTCATTAATAAGAAATCTAGCACTTCTAAAATTTTGACCAAAGAAAAAGGTTCTTTCAACAATTACAAATGCAAGAATGGGGAAAAATTTGAGAGACAAAGTGCATAGATTGAGTTAGAGAGTGCAGGGAAGAGGATCTTGAGTATTTACAGAAAATAAGGTTGAAGTGACCATGGCTTATTTTTCACTGGTGGATGGCTACTTTGGGCTGAGGTAGCAAAACATGTGCATGGATACCATTCTTCACTTTCCCAAAGAATTCTGTTACTCCAGGTTCTTTTTTCATCAAAGAAATTCTTAGAATTACATAAGAAAACCTGAGCAAGCACAATGTTGTGTTCAAGTTTTCCATTTTTGCTTCATGATCTCACTTCTGGGGCTTCTGCAGGACCTGTTTCCTACAGCTAACTTGCACACTGTGTTCTCAGGGAGCAATAAAGGACTTCAGCTGGGCTAATGAGAAGTCATCTATTCCTCAATGTGATAATTAACATAATATATAGGCCAAGTTCTCAAATTCCATAACCCTTCAGCTGTACTGTACTTGATTCAATTCTCCCTCTCTGATTTGAAGCATGTGTACACTTGTTGTCACCCAATAAGGTGTTCCACAGACCCTGTTCCTATTGCTTTCTCAAGAAGGGTCTCTTCTGAAATGAATCCACTAATGCCCTACATCTAAACTCTCCTCTTCTGAGTACATTTTCTGTGGCACTGATCTTCATTTTAGCAATGCCTCTTTCTTTTCAGCTGACCCCTCTTCTATCTTCAAGTTTTCAAGAACTCCACTTTTCAAAGAAGCTTCCCATCCTTTATTCCCACAATTCTAAGTTAGTAAAATAAGAACACCGCTAACATTCTTTATCTATCTCACTTAATCCTCACATAACCTCACAAAGTGAGCTTTTATTGCCCTATTACAAGATGCAGAATTTAAGCCATAAACATCAATCTCTTTCTCTCTTTCCTGCTTCCTCCCTCCCTCTCTCTCAATTTATCCCCCCTCCTTCCTTTCTTTCCTTCCACCTTAACTTCTTGTTTTGCCTTGTTTTTGTTGTCATGGACTTTTTCATAGTCTAGAGTTTAAAGTTAGAAGATTTGTTAACTCTACTAACTTTAGTTAGAAGCAGCAAGACAATATTAATGTAAGCAGGGTGAAAAGGGGAAGTTGTTTGGCTTAGAAAGCACAGTGTATTAAGAAAAAAAACTAATGTTGAGTAGGGCAATAAAAATGAGAAATACAAGTTAAGAATATTTACATTGGTGATGCAACTTTAGAATATCAACAAGGTGAGCTCCTCTGAGAACATAGCAGACTTAGATCCCCCAAACACTGTAAGTATGAGCAAGTGTAATTCTTGTTAAACACATATGACCATACCAAGAGGCAAATGTATGGGGCTCCAACTGTTCAGTAACTCACACAGTTTTGAAAGAATTCTGTTTTAACTCTTGCTTCCTCTGTAAGCTACCTCCCTCAGGCAACATTGCTTTTGTTCTCTCTTTGGCCCTTTGCTCAGAAAACAAACAAACAAGTAAACCAAAATAACACAAGCTTTTATGAAACATTAAAGTCACAGTCTTTTGTTACCTGTTTCCATTCTAGTCCTTAAGAGGCATGGAAATTCACACATATTACTCTCAATTATTTCAGAGTAAAAATTTTCTCCCATTCTGTAGGTTGCCTGTTCACTCTGATGATAGTTTCTTTTGCTGTGCAGAAGCTCTTTAGTTTAATTAGATCCCATGTGTCTGTTTTGGCTTTTGTTGCCATTGCTTTTGGTGTTTTATCATGACGTCCTTGCCCATGCCTATGTCCTGAATGGTATTGCCTAGGTTTTCTTCTAGGGTTTTTATGGTTTTAGATCTAACTTTTAACTCTTTAATCCATCTTGAATTAATTTTTGTATAAGGCATAAGGAAGGGATCCAGTTTCAGTAATGATTTTTGAAGGACAGCAAGAAGCAAAGGAATCTGCAGTGTGGACAACGTTGGAGCACTAACTAGTCCCTCATTGGAAAGATTTCTTATTTGCCAGGGAGGGAGAAGAGCTAGCTGAAGCCACTGCTATTAGAAAGCCAAAAATCTTGCTAGACTTCAGTTGAGTTAGTGCAGACCAAGCGACTGAAAAAGGCTGGAGAAAATTACCGGGGCCATTTCCTCAGAACTTGGAAGTGGCAAAAGTTGTGTCTTTCCTTACTTATTTCAAACTTTGTTTTTTATCACTCTCCTACATGGAAAGTTCACTTTCCTCAGAACCACCTTAATTCGGGGTCACTTACCAGAGATAACATCTGAATGATTCAGTTTTCCAGAAGATTTCTTTATAGTGCCAAACTCACTTGATAGATAAATCAACTTTCTGTTTGATTTAATAATTAGGTTATGAATATAATAAATAGGCATTTTGGTTTAATAACTTTCCGTCATTTAGAGAGTGTTTAACATGTTGCAGGAATTATATAGCATCTATATTTGTATCATATTTGCATAACATACAAATACACAAATTGGGTTTATATAACATACTATATATAACATCTATATAAGTATAATTGCATATCATTGTGCTAATAGTCTTAAATATTATTATCCCCATTGAGCACATATGAGAAATAAAACAGACTTAAATAATTGCTCAGGATTCTTTGCCATCACATTGCACAGCTGGAAATCAAATGGCTGGCTGGCTGATTAAGAATTAATATGCCTAATTATTCTATGTTACTCTTTCCTATGAAAATGAGTTGAATTGCTATATTCCCAACAGACTGGTATACATTTTAACATCATCTTTATGTTGAACCACATAAATATTTTACCTACTTAAAAATATATATGTACAGTAAATAAAACTTGAACACAGACTAAAAAAAACTACATCAAATTGATATGATAGCAACAAGGACGAAAAATTGTTTCTAGTAATCTAGAACATAGCACTACATCCTTGACAATTTAGTCGGTTATATACTAGGTTACAGAAGAACAGCCACATGAAATTACAGTATATCCAGCAGGCTTGTTATAGAATTATTGGTGTCATTATTTGGAATTTATTTTTATAGTGTAGAATGAAGTAAATAAGTAACGATATTAGGTTATTTGTAAAGGAGAGAAGAGCTACAAGTATACCACTAAAGAGCTATGTCAAATTCTCCCAGTGTTAAACTTTAATTGGAATTATTATGAATTTAAGTTTTTAAAATTATTTATTTCCACCCACAGAAAAGGCCTAGAAGCTTCTGACACTCTGGTAGCCATGAGCATTCCAGAAGACCACATTTCATTTTCCAAACACATTTTTCCAATATGAAAAGCAAAAGCTTCTCAGAGACATCAATTCAAGCCTGGACAAGAAAAGTATAAACTGGTGCTTAGCTGTCATATTGTGCCACAGTACAAGGGAGCTCTGCTGTGTCCAGCCAAGGGTCTTCCTAGGTTCCTCTAGACATTCAGACTCACTGGATTATGACAGGTCACATACGGACAAGTATGTTTGATAGGATATAGGACAGAAATCACAGCTTGCCAGTAGAGTGAATCAGATGTTCCTCTTTAATAGCAGTTCTGCAGGCACACATCAGACAGCTCTGGGACCAGAAGATATGACTGACACAGGAGGGTGAGAAAGTTACCCTGTTTTAGCTTCATTCACTATGGCAGCTGATATTTCCTGGAGCAGCTCCATAGACATAGTTTCCAGGGTCTCATGAGGAGACTGTCCCAAAAGTCATTGCATTCAGGAAAGACAAAAGATATGGCTTCCTATCATGTATTTATTATTCTTCCAGTCCAGATGCAATTTACTAATTAATGGTAATTTTTACTATAAGCATTGTTGCTTAGTAACTTTCCCTCTATCTGTTTCCAGGGAAACATAGCTAAGAGGTTAACTGAAGGTCAAATTTTTAGGCAGAGGGGAAAGAGTTTTGTTAACCATTTGCCAACAAAAGTATTCAAATACTATTTTAAAAAACAGAAAAAAGTGATGATTTGCTACTATTGGAGACGGCTATTATTCCAACACTTTAATCAGAAAGTTAATAATTAAAGGAGGGCTCGCCTGTAATCCCAGAACTTTGGGAGGCTGAGGCAGGTGGATCACTTGAGGTCAGGAGTTCGAAACCAGCCTTGCCAACATGGCAAAACCCCATCTCTACGAAAAATAAAAAATCAGCAGGCATGGTGGTGCGCACCTGTAGTCCCAGCTATTCGGGAGGCTGAGGTGGGAGAATCACTTGAACCCGGGAGGTGGAGTTTGCAGTGAATGGAGATCGTACCACTGCACTCCAGCCTGGGCAACAGAGTAAGACTCTCTCTCAAAAAAAAAAAAAGGTGGCAAAATAGTGAATATAGAAGTATAAGAAGATAATATTAGAATAGTATGATTTTGCCATCCTTAAGGAAATATTTGTTTAGGGTAAAGATCATCAATGGATGGTAAAGCCGTCAGGTGAAGGAGGATGGGGAATTTCATATTTGCATGGTATATCAATGCTATCACAGATTACTTGATATTCACAAGGAGCATACATTTCTTTACAGTGCAGGATTTTGCACAACCCTGTGACAACCCAGTGACTGAAATACTGTCAGGTGTCTTGTCCTTTGTGCTCAGGGAAGAAAAGTACTAGATGTTTGGTGTACCTGTAAAAAGAGACTAAATTCCTTCCTTCTCTACCTGTAGGAAGCACATATTTCATACTCCTCAATGTTATATGTTTTACAACAGTAATCCCTCAGAAGTTAGGAGAGGATATCCTGTGGTTTCTCAGCAATGTGCATAATGAGGTGGGTCAATCAAATTTGGAATGCAGTATTGACACAAAACTTGGGCAATATGTTACTACTCTTTTGGTAGAGTAGTAATACTTTTGGTAGAAACCTTCTATTTGTCTCTTCAAACTAACTCCCCACCCTTCTTCATCCTGAACTGCATTAGTTTTATGAGTTGCATTAGTTGAATGGATTGCATTAACTGCACCTTAGTCCTCTGGATTCCAGTAGCATCGAGCCAATGGTAAGTTCTTACAGGAGATCAGAGAATGGCAACAAAATGAGGTGAGGTATTTATTTGCCTATAGCCCTCCCAGCAGTACTGCCTTGGGCTGACTTCCCCCTTTATCAGAGGTCCCTGGGATGTATAAAACATGAGATTTCAGCCACATGAAACTTGCTGTTTTCATATTGTTAAAGCTCATGTCTTATAAGTATTCTGATAAATTCTATTGTGTTTTTTCTTTAAAAAATAAATATATAGTATGTTTAAAATCATATATAATGCTATTGAAGACATTTCTAAAGGAATAGAATGCTTTCTGACTAGGCATCGATGGAAACTGCATCATATGGTTACAATTGTACCAGTTTGATTTGATGGTGGGAAGAACTGTGAACAGAATAATGTTAAACCATAGAGACACTTGTTTGTGCTTTTCACAAATCGGTAGACTATATTGTTAGATTATTGTTTAATTTTTTTAAACATAGATAATCTTTTTTCACGTTAAAAAGAAGAGAATAATAGAAGTTATGTTTATACTTTCTGCTGACAGTTTCTTTTTCTTTTTGAAGCGGATCTTTTGTAATTCAATGTTATTTGAATTTTTTTTTCAGTTTTAAAAGCAAAATTTGTTTGATGTTGTAGAATCCATGGGAACTTGGCCTCCTGAAGGTTCACTGAAAATTCACTGACATGAGGCAGACTGATTAATAGAAATAGAAGAAAAGGCATAAAAATTTATTTAATGTGTAATTTTTTACTGAATTAGATAAACCATTCTAAAATTCATATGGAACCAAAAAAAGAGACCGAATAGCAAAAGCAATCCTAAGCAAAAGAAACAAAGCTGGAGACATCACATTACCCAACTTCAAACTGTACTACAAGGGTACTTACTACTATAGTAACCAAAACGGCATTGTACTGGTACAAAAATATACACATATACCAGTGGAAAAGAATAGAGAACTTAAAAATAAAGCCACGCACTTATGAGCAACTGATCTTTGAGATAAATAATGCAGAAAGGTCAGCCTGTTTAATAAATTATGCTGGGAAAACTGGCGGGTCATATTCAGAACAATAAAAGTGGACCCCAGGCCGGGTATGGTGGCTCATGCCTGTAATCTCAGCATTTTGAGAGGCTGAGGCAGGTGGATCTCTTGAGGCCAAGAGTTCAAGACCAGCCTGGTCAACATGGTTAAATCCCATCTACTAAAAATACAAAAATTAGCCGGGCATGGTGGTGCACACCTGTAATCCCAGCTACTCAGGAGGCTAAGGCACAAGAATCGATTAAACCTGGGGAGCTGAGATTGCAGTGAACTGAGATCACACCATGGAACTCCAGCCTGGGTAACAGAGTGAGACTTTGTCCAAAAAAAGAAAAGAAAAGACAAAAAAACCCTACTGCTCACCATATACAAAAACTCAGGTGGATTAAAGATGTAAACGTAAGATCTCAAGCTATAAAAATCCTAGAAGAAAACCTAGGAAAACTTTTAGACCCAAGCAAAGAATTTATGACTAAGACTTCAAAAAGCAAATGCAACAAAAACAAAAATTGACAATTGGGACATTAAATTAGGGAACTTCTGCATAGTCAAATAAACTATCAACAGAGTAAACAGACAACCTACAAAATGGGAGAAAATATTTGTAAACTATGCATCAGACAAAGGACTAATATCTAGAATCTATAAGAAACTTAAACAAATCCACAGGAACAAAAAATAACCCCATTAAAAAGTGGGCAGAAGATATGAACAGACACTTCTCAAAGGAAGACATACGGGCAACCAAGAAATGTGAACAAATGTTCAACATCACTAAGTGTCAGAGATAATGTAAATTAAAACCACAATGAGATACTGTCTAACACCAGTCAGATATGGCTATTATTAAAAAGTCAAAAAATAACAGATGTTGTTGATGACATGGAGAAAAGGGATTGCTTACACACTGTTGGTGTGAATACAAATTAGTTCAGCCACTATGGAGAGCAGTTTGGAAACTTCCTAAAAAAATTAAAAATAGATTTACTATTCATTTCAGCAATCTCACTACTGGGTATCTACCCCTCAAAAAAGAATTATTTGACCAATAAGAGCCCTGAACTCATATGTTTATCACACTGCCATTCACAATAGCAAATTCATGGAATTAACCTACGTGCCCATCAACAGATTGCATAAATAAAATATGGTACGTATACACCATGGAATACTATATGAACATTAAAAATAATGAAATCATGTTTTTTTGCAGCTGGAGGCCATTATCCTAAGTGAATTAACCCAGAAACAGAAAATCAAATACTGCATGTTCTCACTTATAAATGGGACCTAAACAATGGGCACACATGGGCACAAAGATGGAATTAGACATTGGAGACTCCAAAAGGTGGGAGGATAGAAAGGAGGTCAGTGTTGAAAAACTACCTATTGGTTACTATGTTTACTATTTGGGTGAGGGATTCAACAGAAGCCCAAACCCTGACATTACATAATATACCCATGTAAAAACAACCGGCACGTATGCCCCCCAAATCTAAAAAAGAAAACAAAAATCTTTCCTAGATATAGACAAGGGAAGGCCTCAGAGCAATGTCAATGCAGTTTTTCTACAGATGCAAATCTCCTCCACAAAAGACAGCTTTGCAGGGCTATTTTTGTTTGCTGGCCTTCTCAACAGTCACCTCAAAATATAACAAAAGGTTATGTTTTCGAGTAAAATATTTTGATTCTTCTCAAAATAAAACACATTAAAAAAAGACATTTTTAAAAGTTGCTGACAGTAATTCCCTCAAGTCATTATAAAAATTTTCATGTCAGTCTTTCCTATCCATATTTTACATAGCTGTCAAACTTCTCTATATCTCATTTTGTCTTTCTTTCTTTTCTTATGATAAAACACATTTTTGCAAATTATTTGCACACAAGGTTTTAATGACTATTGTTGACAGTATGTATGATAATTTATTTAAGTTTTACAACGAACTAAGATATTTAATGTATCTCAGATAGGTTGGTAGCACACATAGCACTCTAATAAATACTCTTCTATATCAGTTTTGTGTTGTATTTTTAAATATTGATGCAGATAGAGTACAAGTAGTAGTTATTTCCTAAGATAAATTTGCAAATAGAGTTCAGGCTTACAGAAATAGTGTAAAAAAAAGAACTCCACCTAAATAAATCATTATAAAGCCAAACCCAAATGAAGAGATGAGAAGGGATGACAGAGTAAGGGTGGTAAGGCCTGGGTGACTAAACAGGTCACAGCTGGGGAGTAGCTCTTTTGGGACAAAGCCAATTCAGGCCAGAATCTTATGGGTTGTCTGGATTTATGTCACTGATTTTCATCTTTCCTGATGAGCCTATATGTCTTTATTAAGAATGTAAACTTTGGATCAGAAAACGTGCCAGAACCGTTTAACCAAAGACCTCCCCTTCCCTCCATTTAACCATATCTTAACTGTCTGTAAAAAATTATCTCTACTTTCAGCTTTGCCACTTTTTTGGGATTGAGTCAAGGAATGGGCCTCAGTTTTCCTGAGCACCTCATGAAGAGCATTGTAAAATTGAATAATTCAAACTTAAAGCTCCTGAAACTTTCGGAGTTTTAAGAGTTTCTCTCTTGTGCCTTGAGCGAAATATGGCTATGTGGTCTGAGTCTTGGGGCATGTAGCTGCAATTTCTGCCTTTTTTTCTGCAAATAATTAGGAAAGCCATATAGTGCCAGAGATAAGATCGTCTCAGATCGCTACTCCTTCTCATGGAGTAATAATCTTCCTTGGAATGTAGTAATCTGTAAACAATCAAATTGTTGTAACATATGCATTTGTTTCACACAGAAGATGTAATTTTGCTAAAATGTCTGTTTATGCCTATATAAGTGAGACTTCAACTTCTCCACATTGGAATACTGGTTCCATTGGTTTGGAGTAGGTATCTCCCAGGTGATCATACTCAAAATTTGTGCTGAAATAAACTCTTTATTTAATCATATTTTCTAAATCTCATTATTTAAGGTTTCTAAGGGATCTGAAATGAACCTCCAGTGAACACTGTCACTTTGCCGATAACTAGAGCCTTGGTACCAGCATGAAAGACTTAACGTTGAGTCGCTGGGGATCTCGGGTAGATGCCCTCTCAAGTCCAAACTCATGTGGTTGAGAATTCAGACTTCATTCGAGCTACACACATTCTTGAATTGACAAGGTTGGAACTGAAGTGCTACTGCAAGGTAGGAGTTTCATTTGTTATTCTTTAGAGATTCTGCTAATTGAAAATTGTGGTTTTTCACTTTTCTTTCAGGCTTAGATTTTGATTGGAATTACTCCTTAGAGTTTTTCAATGAGAGTTTTTCCTCTCATTTGACATTTTGGTCAGGCAAAAAACAAAACAAAACAAAACAAAACTGTCTCTTTGAAAAGAGGAAGTGATTACCTGTGGCTTAAGAAAAACATTAGTGATATTTAAAACTGGCCATGTTTTGAAGCTGAGTCCAATTGACTTTCTTCTTGACTAACCAAAATTATAAAAGGCTCTCTATGAGAATGACATAAGTCCTCAAGATATGAGACACTGCTCCTCCATGCCAAAATGAACCTTAGGCTGCCATGGTCCCGCAGGAAGTTGGAGCTTATCACCCATGATATGAAATGGTCTCACAGGAAATCTTTTAAGAACATACGGGGAACCTTGCTTAATCTGGTGGACACACATAAAGTTGATCACCTGGTGCCTTAAGTACCCAAGTCTCTTGGGATCACTGAGATTCCCTACAAGAGAAGAACTGACTCAAGGGTGACACCTTGAGGAGCTTTTCCCACAAGTGGCACACTGGATCCCAAACAACTCCTACTAGGTCTTTTTGGTCATTCAAAAGGAAAGGAAAGGCACTTACATTTCTAAAACTGACTCTTCCTCCTAAGGAGAGAGCCAGCATTAGAAACACCAGCAGGATTTATGTTTAATACTAACAGTGCCTTTTCATGCAAATATTTAGGAAACTGGTCTCACATAACTTATAATGACCACAAATTACAGTGGCCAAAATGAAGTACCTTCATAATACTTAAACTAGTTTATCTGCATTCTCAATTAGAAAAAATCAGCTCTAAAATAAAACTGAATATAAGGGAAGGCTATTTTCAATGGTACTTAGAAGCTTCTAAGAGCTTCTGATAAAGTCATTTGTTTGCCAAAGGAAAACAAAAGATTATCTGAAACTATTTTAAATTAAAAAACAAACAAACAAACAAACAAAAACACTGCTGAAATGATCCTCCCTCTTTCAGCTCCTACTCCTCTTTGGTCCGAACTTCCTTGTCTGGACTTGCATCCCTCTACCCCTCCTCCTTGTTCTGCTCTTCTGGCTCCATTTTGGAAATACCCTGTATTTGTTGGGGGAGAACCTGCCTTGATTTATCAAGCATGGTCAAAAGTAAAATTTAAAGGTATAATGAAAGAATTCCTGGGCCCTCTTTGGGGTCCTATTTGATTTGCTAAAACATTTAAATTAAACATTTAAACTTATGATTTCAGATTCTATGATTTGTATCGATTGGTTCACATATTAGTGTCAGAAAGTAAAGCCAAAGATTGCATGGCAAAGGCAAATTGGAGAAATTCCCTAAAAACATTCCACAAATTTTCTGAAGAAGATTGTGCAGATGCTCACAATACTGCCAAAGGTTTACTAGACACTATCCCCTTAGTTTTTCAAAGAGTAGTTCAGTAGAACAAAATACAACAATCCTGACAAAATATTGAAAAGGCTGCAATGGCAAACTATAAAGGATTTGAGAAAAATCTTAAGCAATATTCAAGCATATCAGAAGAAAGTTATGCTAACTACCAAAATGATACTCCCCTTAATTTGAATTTTATAAGTTGGAGATTTGATGAGTAACTGGCAGTCATAATAAAGAGGCAATGCCCCAGTTAGGCTACCTCTCAAATTCATGATCTAGTTAATTTGGCTGATAAACATTCCACATCCTAACCAAGGTAAAAAAGAAGAGGAAGTTAAACAAACAGGAAAAGCAAATAAGATCATGAGTTTACAACTAAAACAATTGTCCAACCAATTTATAGCCCGTAAATCATCTAATACGTTTCAAAACTGACCTAGTCCCCTGCTTTGCAATTACTACAAAACGCCTGAGCATTTCGAAAGGGACTGTAGAAAATTAAAATGGAAAACACAGCAACAGACCAAAGAAAAATAAGAATGGGTATGCTCTGAGGAAATCAAAGGGAGCTTCTCGTTTTTCCTCACTGACACTTTAGGGGAAATTAAAATTAATTTAAATAGAGAAAAAACACAGTCTCTTATTGACACTGGAGCTACGTTATCAGTGATAAATTCCACATTATTACAAGGTCCCATTTCTCAGGGTTAAAAAAAAAATGCAAATGGTGGGTATAAAAGATAGTTCTATATCAGTATACGAATCTTAACCAACAGTTTTTCAGTTAGGTCCCCTATAGAAAATGCGTGCTTTCCTCTTGGTTCCCTCAGCTCCCATTTATCTGATGGTGGAAGACTTTTTAGAATTATACAATACCCACACCTCTTTCTGTCAAAAAGTGGAAATGTACTTAGAATTAGAAATGAAATAAAATTATTAAGTCTAAAAGTTTTTCAAAATATTATACTTTTAATTCACAAATTACAATTCATATTGTCATGGAGAAAAACAAGTTGTTAAATAATAAAGAATTTCAAGAGCTATTAAAAATAGTACCAAATAAGTTGTAGTCAAATCTCCCACCAATATTGGAAAAATAATTTTGGCTGCCCCAGTTAAAATTCAAATAGATCCACCAAAACTTCTTTCAAACATTAACCAATACCTTCTAAGATCAGAGGCCTTGTAAGAGATAAGTTCTATAATTTTGGATTATATAGAAAAGCTTAATTATTTATTGAAACACTCCAATTATCCACATAAGGAAACCAAATTGTAGAGGGCAGAGATTTGTACATGATCTGGGAGCAATTAATAAGACAGTCAAAATGAACCTTAGGCTGCTAAGGTCCTGCAGGAATGTTGGAGATGAGTACCCTTAGCACCCATCAAATAGTACCCTATATGCTGTTGACTGCCATTCCAATTGAAGGTGACTTCTTTACCCTAATAGATCTATGTAGTACATTCTTCAGCATTTCTTGGATAAATATAGTTAATTTTTCTTTGCCTTCACTTGGGAAGACAGATAATACACATGGACTGTTATGCGTTAGGGATATACTTAGAACCCAACTTAGTTTTCACAAATGGTAAAAGCAGACCTCTCAGATATCAGCTTCCCTAAGGAATCTGCATTGAAAGAGTATACAGACAATGTACTTCTCTGCTCAGGGGATAAGCAAGCCCCCATAAAAGCTGAAACTTATTTATTACAATTAGTGTCAAAGAGACACAAGGTCTCAAAGGAAAAACTTCTGTTCTGCCCAAAGCAAGTAAGATATTTGGGTCCCCTAATGTCAAAGAAAGGTCTTTTTATCAATCTGGATATAGTAAAAAGAATATTGGCTTTCCTTTCCCCAAAAACTAAGAAACAAAAATTTTAAGATTGGAAGCATACTGCAGAAATTAGATTCTAAACTTCTCCTTAAAACCTCAGTCTTTATATTCTTTTTTATAACAAGATAAGCTAGAACCCCTGGAATGGGCAGAAGAAAACCAGTTATCATTGGAAGGAATTTGTAAAAGAGTTTTATAGATGTCCTAGCATTCAGGCATCCAAATTATAATATCTTATTATTATTGATTGTTCATGAGAATCAGGGAACTGCCTTAGGTGTTGACTCAAAAACATAAGAGATCAAAATAAGAACTGCAGCATGCTATAGTCAACAATTGAACCCTGTGGCTAAAGAATTGCTACCTTGCACGAAAGCAGTAACTGCTGCTACAATACTAATAAAAGTAAATGAAGGAATAATGATGGGATCTTCGTTCATTGTCTTTGATCCACATTCTGTGAAAGCATTTCTAAACTTGCATCACATTCAACACTATTCATTTAGTAGACTGTCTTCTTATGAAGTTCTTCTTATTTCTGCTCCCCATATTACAGTCTTCAGTTGTAATAATGTAAATCTTGCCACTCTTCTGCTTCTGTCTTCTGATGAAATACCACATAATTGCATAATCCTAAACAACCAGCTTCTCTCTCTTAGGATGGACCAGCAAGAAACCCCGCTTACTAACAATGATGTTATTTGGTTTACAGTTGCACCTTACTTAAAAGAGTGCATTTGGAAATTATCATGCAGGTTATGCTATAGTATATTTAACTGAGCAAACAGAAAGGGCTTATATTCCAGGAGCAACTTCAGCTCAACAAGTAGAGCTAATAGTATTAATTAAGCCTGTCAATGGGCAAAAGAAATCACTTCCAATATTTATACATGAAAATTTATATAATATTTATAATATTTATGCTGGTCAGAGTAGCTTATGATTTTGGAAATCTGTGGAAACAAAAAGGATTTTTAACCTCTTTCGATCAGTTCATAAAAAATGGACACCCTGCTTCATAATTATTGGAAGCTATATTATTGCCAAAATATAGCCATTATCAAGATCCCAGAATATTCAAAGTCAAACACTTCAGAAAGCAAGAGAAATCAGTTAGCAGATAATAGAGTAAAAAGAGCTGCCCTAAGTGTATCTGAAGAAGAAAATCAACCCATTTTAGCTTTCAAAAAGCACTTGATTTTGATATAAAATTAGTTTAATCCAAGGCTCCAAAAATAAAACAAGAAAATTGGGAGACAAAAGGGAAACATACTTTTCCAAGACTGGGCTGTTGTATAGATCAACTGGTCTAGTTATACTTCCAATCAAATTACAATCATCTTTCTTAACTTATGTTCATGTTTTAACTCATTGGAGCCCCAGTAAGATGATTCCTTGGAGAAAACAATATAATCATCATATCTGCACCAAACATAATCCAGGGAAACATTTACATAGTTCTCAAGGTCCTTTTCCTTTACCAGAAAGCCGTTTCAAGGTATAGCAACTAGATTTTATTCAGCTACCACCATCAGAAGGATTCAAGTACATTCTAGTAACAGTTTGTATGTTTTCTCATAAAGTAGAAGCATTTCCATCCAGAAGAACAACAGCATTAGCAGTAAGTAAAATTCTCTTAGAAAAAATTATTCTGACTTGGGGAGTTTCGCGAGAACTTCACAGCAGCAGAGGTAGTCATTTTATTGGCAAATAATCCAGTCAGTATACAAAAGCTGGCTCATTCTCCAACGTTTTATTGTGCCTATCACCCTCAGTCATCTGGCTTAGCGGAAAGCACAAATAAAATAATCAAACTCAACTGGCAAAATTAACTGAGATTTTTAAAATTCCTTGGCCAAAAGCTTTTCCATTGGTTTTGCTTAAACTAAGATCAAATCCTTTTGCTAAATACCGTTTCCATTTGAAATTATAACAGGCAGATCTATAAAATTATTTTCAGAAAAGTATAGCTCTATGATACTAATAGGGGATATGTTGTATTATTGCAGGAGGCTTATAAGGCAGCTAACTAAAGAGTGTAATTCAGTAAGACTCTTTCTACAGTGAACTCCCAGAAGATACAATCGTAAGGACCAGGAGACTTCAAGCAACATGTTACGTCTATTGAAAATGGCATCTTTTAAAGGACTCCTTTCAACCAAGGTGGAAAAAATCTTATTGGGTACTCCTTATCAAATCTTGTGCCACTAAACTAAAAGGAATTAGTTCCTGGATACACATCATCCATTTAAATAAAGATCCTTTGCTAATTTGTACTTTATCTTAAACTGGTAATTTAAAATTAAAATTCCTCAGAACTGGCAAGGATAAGAAAAAGATGATATCTGAGCTAGTCAGTTTTCTGAAGACACCAAAACAGGCCTGTATCTAAATAAATGCTTTATATTAATAATCATAGATGGAGAAGGTCTCTCTTTACAAGTTCCCATTAAATCTTTCTTTTTGCTCCTAGTTTTTATGTTTGGTTGCTACTATCACCAGCTGTTGTCCATGAAGCATACCTCTTCTTGCAGTGGGCTCAGTATGCTGACAGATTACAGAAAAACACATGCTGGGTATGTGGCCTCATGCCCCTTTCTGGTGGTCTGGTGCCTCCTTGACTCTCCTTTCGATTGAAGGCTAACCCTTTGGGAGACAGCCTGGTGGAAGACTTTAGCTGCACAAAGCAAAAAGTAGAAAAAGCCAGGTTGGTACTGGTCAGGAGCAGTATAAATTTATAAGAGTGGGTTGAACAATGGATATGGACGGAAAAGCAAAAGTGGGTGCAAATGGCAAACTGCAAAACCAAGCCATGAAAAATAGGACAAGAAATAAATGCAAGGCTATAAAGAGCCCTAATATGGTAAATGGATGAATGGATGGATGGATGAGGCCCAGAAAGGATAGGGGCAAGTCATTTGAGACCAAGTGTGTGAACTCTGAAAGTAGTTATTTCTGACATGCAAGACTTGGAAACAGGCTTGAAAGGCAAAGCATTTGATTTCAAATATGTTCCCTAGAAACATGGAGGGTGCTTCAGAGATTGTTCCTGGGATCTTTTCCCTGACTCCGTCCTTCCCACCTCCACCCTCTCCAAAGCACACACTTAATTTGAGCTTACATGCTTCATGTATTGGCCTCATGTGCTACTACCAGACTAAAAAAGGCTCAAAAACTTACAGAACTGTTAGAAGAAAAAGTGGAAGGTTAAGCATTCTTTACCATTTTGGGCCAGCGTATCTTAGAATTTATCTTTGTATCCTCCAATTCCCTAAGCATCTGCTCCTTTTCTCAGTAAGGAAATACAATCTTCTCTCCTGTCTGTGATTCCAGAACAGAAGAAGAAAGAGTCATCATCTGTAGACCAAGGCACCCAGGGCCAAACTGTAAAAATAAGAGATGCTTACATTTTCAGACATTTCTTCTCACATGGAAGTATTTAAAGTTCAATCACATAATACTTTAAATCATTTGAGTTGCCTAAATATCTAAATGTTGCATTGTGAATGTGCCTGGTAAAATCTTACCTCCTTTGGTCATTTAGACGAACTTTTATTTTTTTTTTCAAACCGTAAAAAATGTTAGACTATTTTGGAATGCTTTGAGATTTTCTCAAGTGAAAATAAGATTTTCTCAAGTGAATTATACTTCGTAATTCTCCAACTCAGTTACAGACATGCAAAAACAGACTTTTGATGTTTTTCAATTTTCTTTTTAAATGTGGAGTGTTTAACTACAATGAATTCATCTTGTAATGTGTTATGCATCTTAGTTTTGACTTAAATGATATTTGTTTCTCATCTATCCATCTCTGCCTTATTAGACAAAGCACTAATTCCTCACCTTGCCACTTAGAGGTGATGTTCCGTGTCAGAAGTACCAAAGGTAATGAGCAAGTGCCTCATTTAGACTTCATTAGGAGAGTTTCCAACCCAAAGTCAAATGCACTTGAATGACATCCGATCCCAGGCAGCCCAAGCTGGGACTCTTCCAGGATCATGATGGCACAGCTGGGACAGTAGCTGGTCTTTAGCAGGCAGGCACAGTGGCCAAAGGCAAAGATCTACATTTGACTCCAGTGCTTCATATTTTACCAGCAGCTCTGTTTCTCTGTATCCTGCCAAGAATTCCCAGAAGGAAAAAAGGCTTGGAGGTGAGGCTGGGTGAGACAGAGAGTAGAGAATAATGAACACCATCCTGCAATAGAAATTTCAACAGAACATTAGAACTTCTATGGTAACTTTGCTGCAAAAAATATATATAATCATAATAATTATGGTTTTCTTTGTGGCCAAAAGATATTGGAGAATAATTTTGGTTATACATACTCCTTCAACATGTACATTTCTCTCCAAGTAGGAATAACCTTATTCAGCTACTTCTGCAAAAAAATGATAAACATCATTGGCTTTTCTAACTCTAAAAATCACATTTTTAAATAAAACATTCAGTTCAAGTTTACTCAAGCAAAACACCTATCTATAAATTCACTGAAGAAATTAACCTTATAAATTTTGAATTTGCATATTTATAAGATAAATTTATACTTCTCACACTTAAGTCTTTTGTCTCACACTTAAGTCTTTTGTCTTACATAAGTAATTTTTATCAACACATATATTCTATTTGTTTATTTGTCATAGGATTCAACATTGCACAAAATTTTGATACATGAATTACGTAATTATATTTAAGAGTTTTTCATCAGCATTTATTTGTGATATTTGAAATCATTTATGTATTTTTAGCTCTTTGAAACAGGTAAGTGGCAACAGTGATTAAAGTTGAAAACAAAATTATAGATAAAATATACATTTAATAAGTATTCCATACTTTTATAACTTTTTAAATGAAAATTAAGGAAAGACTACTTACATTCAATTGTACATTATAGTTTACTACACATTTTGTGTTAAGGGGAGTGTTCTGTAAATATATAGATTTATAAACTATATATAGATACAAAGATATATCTCACCTATCTAACTATATATTTGTATGTTTTTTAAAACTTTTAAATTACGTATCAGGTTTTGTCATTTTAAAAGTCTATATTGATATATTTATTTTAATTACGTGAATTTTTCTCGAGCACTTCTTTAGCTGTGTACCACAAAATTTTTACATGTTTACTTTCTGTTATTATTTACTAGAAATTTTGCAACTGCATTTTGCATTTCACTTTTGATCCAAGATGTGTTTAAAATTGTAATTTCCATGTAGCATAGTATTTTCTTTTTTAACTTTTATTTTAAGTTCAGGGGTACATATGCAGATTTGTTATGTAGGTAAATTGCATGTCATGGGGAGTTGGTGTACAGATTATTTCATCACCCAGATAATAAGCGTAGTACCTTATAGGGAGCTTTTTGATCCTTTCCTTCCTCCCACTCTCTACCCTCAAGTAGGCCCCAGTGTCTGTTGTTCCCTTCTTTGTATCCATGTGCACTCAATGTTTAGCTCCCACTTATAAGTTAAAACATGCAGTATTTGTTCCTGCATTAGTTCACTTAGGATTATGGCCTCCAGCTCCATTCATGTTGCTATAAAGGGTGTGATCTCATTATTTTTATGGCTGTGTAGTATTCCATGGTTTATCTGAACCACATTTTCTTTATTCGATCAGTCACTGATAGGCATTTAGGTTGATTTCATGACTTTGCTATTGTAAACAATGCTGCCATGAACATATGTGTGCATGTGTCTTTATAGTACAATAATTTATATTCCTTTAG
Organism: Pongo pygmaeus; assembly: GCF_028885625.2. Classification (NCBI taxonomy): domain Eukaryota; kingdom Metazoa; phylum Chordata; class Mammalia; order Primates; family Hominidae; genus Pongo; species Pongo pygmaeus. Next base: position 37,444,894 of record NC_072379.2, on the reverse strand, counting down.
GTATATACCTAATAATGGGATTGCTGCATCAAATGTCACTTCTGTTTTAAGTTCTTTGCAAAATTGCCACACTGCTTTCCACAGTGGCTGAACTAACTCACATTCCCATCAGCAGTGTATAAGCATTTCCTTTCCTTTGCAACCATGCCTCCTTCTGTTATTGTTTTACTTTTATAATAATAATAATAATAGCCATTCAGACTGGTGTGAGATGGTATCTCATCTAAATGATGTTTATTGTTTTAGTTGTTAATGTTTCTAATTGGTACTACATTGAACTGAAAATGTTAGTGGCAGCAAATTCGTACAGATCTGCAGCAACCTCACTTCTCGCCTCCACAAAAGAAAGTATTCCACTGAGGGACATAAGGCAGAAGAAGAAACTGAAGCAAGTTTTAGAGCAGGAGTGAAAGTTTATTTAAAAAAAAAAAACACTTCAAAGCAGAAATGAAAATTACACTTGGAAGAGGGCCAAGTGGACACCTTGGAGGTCAAGTGCCCATTTGACCTTGGACTTAGGGTTTTATATACTGGGCTACATCCAGCCTCTTGCTTTCCTTTTCCAGTGGAATGCATCTAGAAGGTCATATACCAGTAACACTCTGCCATTTGGCCTCTTAATGTGCTTCCTTGAGCTTACTCACCCAACTCCTGAGATCTTATTGGGAAGCTGCTAATCACCAGTTATAGGTGTTTTTATCTATTGGAAAACTGCCTTTTCCTAGCACTGGGTGTGATCAATTATTATTTTAGAGAGGCAGTGTGACAACTGCCTGATCCTCACCTGATAGTTGCCTGACTTTCCTTGTGGGATGTGGGGGTAGTACTCTCCTGCCCCGCTCATGCCTGACTAGCTACCTACTGTAACAAAAGGGGTCCTTTCTACACCAGGTGCTCCGCAAAGTACTTATACTGAGGTGGCTCATGCCTGCCCCTGGAAAATGACACATTCATTCTCTCTTTGTCTTTCTTTCTCTTTCTCTCTTCAACATGGGGTTTACTCAAGTACTTTTAGATGTGCTTAATGTAGATTTGTTTAGAGACTTTTTAAAGTTCTCTAAAGTTCACAGACTTCCCTAGGATCGTCAATGCAACCTCCTTTTCCAGGATTCAGACAGCCTTTTCTTATATAGTTACCGTCTATATCTCCCTATAAAATATTTCCTACTTTTGCTATAAACTGTCTTGTGAGGACATTGGTGTGGAGTACACAGGTATTAAACAAACATGTACAGATTTTCTAAGGGGAAAATAGGAACATTAAAGTATTGATGACATCTGTGATTCTCTGTAGTCAAGATAAAACTAAATAATTTAGCTACTATGATATTGTTTTGCTGTCAGAATTTTTAAAAGAGTACCCAGGTGTTATGCTGAAAAATACAGCTTCCCACATTCTGGAGCCCTAAGTGTTATTTGTTAGATCAACCTAGCTGAAACAAGCTATTTGATGAAAGTTGGAAAGATAAATAAACATCAAAGACATTTCAAAGTGCAGGAAATTGTGGCTCAATTATAACTACTATAATTTCAAAATCCACAAGAGAAAATAAAAAAAATCCATATAATCATAAGTTGTAACTGGTAGAATGTCTAGAATTGTTGTTATTAAACTTTTGTGCCTCTAAGAATCACCTGGGAAGCTTACGTAGATCCCCAGGTGCTGTATCAAAGATTCTGCATTAGGAAGTTTAATTGTCTGCCTTTTAACAGTACCTTCCACTGACTCTCTGGATGGTAGTTAACTGAATGCACTTTGAGAGCACTGCCACCAAATATTTCATAGAAATGTTAAGATTAACAGTCTGGCTTGCATGATTTCTGGGCTTCTAAGCTAAAATGGCAAATTAAGGCCTTTCTTTTCCAACCCTAGTGACACTTAGAATCTGTCAAAAGCATTGGCCACTGCCAATAAATGCATTTTAATGGCATGTTGTGCTTATTTAACTACACACTCACCATAGACTGCGAGCCCCTAGTTCTTAATGCTGCTGAAGAATTCACCACTTCACTCTTTCTTGGTTTAATTGTCTTGGTCCCTGAATAATATCTCCATACATATAATATGCACACAATACAAGGTCTATCACTGTAGTTAGTGTAGGTCTTCTAATAGCATGAAAACTAAGCCTTGAAAAGTAAAGAAATAATAAGAAAACACTCTAGGAACTTAGAAAATATACAGATTTAGAGTCAGGATTCTAGTTATAGTTCAATAGATTGATCTATGTATGGATCAATAGAGATAGAAGAGAAATACATATATAGATATAGATGCAAAAATAGATATAGACATACACATAAGTACGTATTTGCATGTTTCTTTACTTTTGGAAATAATACTCACGTATTCAGTTTAGATAAGTTTTACAATATCACATGTTTCTTCTATAGATAATATTTTATAACTACCCCTGTTTTATATTTTTCCTTCTAGATGGATACCTAAAACAGGGGTGAAATCTTATTCAGACTTGTCACCCTAAAGTTGTACCAGAGAATCTCCTCTATTTTTTTCATAAAGACTATGTAAAAAGAAATTTTATGTGCCTTTTTCATATCTGAAAATATCTTGATTTTGTCTTCACTCTCTTGAGTGATTAGTCTTTGGAAAATGGCAGACATTTGTTCATGACTGCAATTTCATACAAAAGAAGCTGAGGCTCAGAAGTTAATGTACTTGCCCAATGTCACTCAAGTGGAATGCAGCAGATTTTGAGACAGAACTGAAATCTAGTCTTTGAACTAATTATTCGTGAAACATCCATTCTTCTACTCGACTTAGGGTTGTTGAATATCTATTATTCTTGAGGTTCCAGTAGAACTTACAAAGATGAACAGAGTTATTGGCCAGCTACAGAGAATTTCCTGGCATGATAATGGAGATAGAAATGTTCTTCCCTTCGTATCTTTCGTTTATCCTACCCTACAACCAAAAACAAACAACCAGGTTGTTCATTTTCCAAGTTCTGCACTTTACTGAGCCTAATAACAAGCACTCCAATATTTTCTCTCAACCTAGTTCCTCTTAAAATGTGTGATTGGCTTTAGACTCTCCCTGCCTCCTGTTATATGAAGCTTCTCATCATGGCATCTTCTCTAAACTGGAAACTTTCTCTTCCTTTACCGTATCTCCAAACATTATCTCTACCTCTGAAATCAGTTACCTTTCATATCCCATCAGTTTCTACTGCTGTGACATTTATGAATTTACCTGCATGTAGCCTCACTATATAGACAAACCCCTTAAGAATTTAATCACGTCTGTCTGAGGCAGGAAATTAAAGAAAAATAAGATTAAAAAGAAAGAGAAATAAGTTCTCCTGTATTAGGCTGACTTGTCCCAGAGGCAGCAACAGGCACAGCCTAGACCCAGGAAAAGTCTTGCTAATATTATCTAATGTGCTCTGGAGACTCTCCCAGCACTCCCTCAACATACAGAGAAGAAAAACAAATTTTCCTTTGTTTTATGGAATGAGTTTATAGATTCCTCTTCTCTGTAACTAGTGACTTCAAGTGTTCTGTTTTATCTAAGAAGTACCATGAGGGTCATGAGAAGCCTGAGTAGGCTTGAACTACAGCTGCCTGGGCACCATAGTGAAGGTTATGGGATAAGCCCATACCCAGGCAAACCTAGATAACACACCTGGGTGCTTGGCAAGGGTCATGTGCAATCCTGTCTTTGTCCTGCCTCTGTATCCCTGCTTTCATGCCACTGTAAGCTTGCTTCAGGCTAGCCCACCCCCTTTTGTAAAGTGTGTATAAAAGTCAGGTGCTGTCTTTGTTCCAGGCTCAGTCTTTTGGACGTGAGTCAGCTGGGCCTGAGTGCACTCAATAAAGATTCTCTTATTTCAACCAGAGGTCTCTGTCATCCTCCTGAATCCCGCAACATGTCCACTGTCTCTTCAACTCAGCTTAGCAAACACCCTCTCTTATACATTCACTTTCCAGTACTGTTAATCCAGTAATACTCCACACTCTACCATTTCCCACTCTGTGAAAATGACAGTTCTTCAGAGAGGCCTCTGCTGACAAGTCAGTCTAAAAGAGTTGTTGCTATGTTATCTATCCCCATATACTGCTAGTTTTCGTTAAACCCTTGATATAATATTATTTGCCTTCTGTAATATACAGTAGACTTTATATTCCTTAAGGGTAAGATCTTAGTATATTTTCATCACTTTATCTCTTGTGATGTTAACACTTGACAATTAGAAAGTACTTGAAAAAATATTTATAAATAAATAAATTATTATTTATATGTGAAAAAACTTAGAGTAATGATAGAAAAAAATCAAGTCCTAGTAATGACTCAGAGTGTTAAATAAATTCAAATACGGATACAGTTGAATTTACCTTGACTAAACTTTATCTCTGCCGTGTTCTTCATTATTGGGTATGGGGTGAACACCTGCTGATTTCCACTTGACAAAGCTCCCATCGTGATTGAAGAGGTTTCTTTATATGATTCAATGAGTGCTTAAGTTTTTCTATTCAGAGATAGAGGCACTGTGCACGGCAAATAAAAGTTGGAGTTTGTAATAACACAAAAACTATCATCACAAAGGATTCATATATCAAAACCCATTATTTACTAAAAGTAAGTCTAGTACCTACCAAGATATTTGTGGAAAGCATCACCATTTAGTTCTCAGAAATAATAGAAGTAAATATTTCTCAACAAATATTTATTGAACACGTGTTATGCACAATGATCTTAATGTTTTATAAACAAATCATCCAAGCATTCAGTAGTCCCCAGTCTTCACATATGGACCTAAACCCAGTGAAGTTAACTAACTTGGCAGTATTCACAGAGCTACTTAATGGCTACAAAAATGGTCACACGGAAATTTCCAAAATAACTATTTAGCTTTCTCTCAAATCAATAAGCAACCATTTCCTAGTATTCCTTGTAATAATGCTACTGAGAAGTTCTGTAGGTGGCTATTAAGAAAACCTGAAGCCAGTAAGTGAGCCGCTGAGCCCTCTGGGGATTTCTGGAGTAAAGTTTGTTTATCTGTGTTAGGAAATATTACCAGTGATACTGCTATGGCATCATAAGGTAGTCCTATAAGCAAATAATTTGAGTCCTGGATTCATCAGATCGTGTCAAGTTTGCTTTGCTGGCGTGTGCTCACCAGCTTGAAGCTTTGTCCTATACATTGACTCTAACAAAAATGCATAGCTTGATGAATGAGCATGTCAAGGTGAGGTAGTGTTCCCTCAACAGCTGAGTGCATTTGCCAAGCTGCCTATCTTAGTCTGGGTTTTCACAAAAGCTGACCTGGAGGTAAGAATTTAACATCAAGTAATTTATTTAAGAAGTGATCCTTGTCATGGGAAAATGAGGCAGGAAAGAAAGAAAAGCCCACAGCCGGGTGCATTAGTGAGTATGTTACTGTGGAATATCCCACTGGGGTCCTGAGCAAAACAATCCTCAGTTATACAAGCTGGGAGGCAAGAAAGCCCAGGCATGGATCCTTCATTGGTTGAGGGCTACTCTCTGGAGCATATATGGTGCTTCCAGCCTTCCCAATACTTGGCTTGAGCCTGTTCGTGTTGCCAGGAGAAGACTTCAGGCAGAAAAGCACAGGTGCTTGAGAGAGGAAGTCAGCAATGTACCTGGCCATGGTGAGGGGAGTGGGTGCCATGCCACCTGCACGAGCTGTGGTTCTCTAGCTTCTCTTACTTCCGCTCTTCATTTCATTTACTTCTGCTTGAAAGCTGACTCAATCATTCTGATCCCTGGCTCCCCAAGATCCTTGTCAACCACAACTTCTTCCCTTCAAAAAGTATTCTGAATGTGTTTATTGAGTTTTACACCAAGCCAGTCTGTGTTGGGCCTTATTGCTATAAATATGAATAAAACTGCATTCCAAACCATATTACTAATCTTCACCTTACTGTTTTAGAAAAGCCAAAATACTGACATGAACAAGCTGCATTGGAATATTGAGGAAGAAGACATGACGACACTTCTGAGGGAAATCTGGGATGCTTTTTTGAATTTACATTTAAACTGAGTCTGGGAGCCTAAGTAGCAGTGTCCAATGTGCACAATTTGAAAGAACATTGGAGATGGAGATCAAATTGTCTGTTGGTATATAAATAACTCTTTTCAAAAATTTATATAGTAGGATTTTAGAGTAGAAAAGGATTCAGGATCAAGTCTATTCAGAGCATTGGCTCCCACTACAAGAGAGTATGATATCAGCTAGAGTAACCGAGGGCCACTGGAGGCTTACATTGCAGCAGCATGCACAAAATAATCCCCTTGCCGCAGTCACCTCTTTTGGAAGATGAAGTAAAAAGATTTGAATGTAGATGACTAGTTTGTAGGGTAAGGCCATAGACCTCATCTCAGGCAGGACATAGGGGTAAAGAGCAGGAGACAGAATCTAGATTTTTTTTTAGTTCATAGAAAATTTATTTTCATGTTTCATCAGACTGCCTGAATTCAAGTTAGTTTCTGAAACTTATTAGCTATGTACATTTGAAGGGAATAATTATTATCTCAGTTCCCTCTCTGGTTATATGGAAATAAGAATAACACTAACCTGATAGGGTTTTGGGGAAGATTAGATTAGATAAAAACCCTCATTCATCACTTAGCATGGCACCTGACACATAGTGAGTCATTACAAGATGTCATATAATCCTAATATCAGTATCATTATCATATTTATTTTCATAAGAACTCTGATCAGATTGAAATTTTCAGTACCATGTGCACGTTAATTTTGCACAGAGAAGAGCCTTATTTTCTCAACTAATTCTAATTCTTTCTAAATCAGACACAACCACACTATGGTATAATCATGTATCAAATGAAAAAAAGCAAAAGTAAATTTGATTAATGGGCTTTTGCTTAATTACATAAGAACAGCATATTTTTCATGACTGGTGTAAAAAGTTAACAGTTAATAGAGCATTAAAATTCTCCAACGTGGTAAGAAACCACTGTGCATCAGTGGCTCATCCACTTCCCCAAGTAAAATCCTTAAGAAAAAATGAGGACTATAAATTAATTGCATCATTTAGATTTTTTGTCTATTCTTTGAAATAATTCATAAATATTTCATATTCAATTATACATTTCAAGTGACTTATCCTGATGACTTTCAGTCAGGCATATTTAAATAACTTAATGATTAAATTAGTTTCTACAACCTCAACTACTTTATTTATTTATACTCTGACTCTTTGGGGCAACATTAGGGAAGCTCTAACCAGAAACATGTAAATCAAGAGATTAATAAAATGACAATTGACATAAAAACAAAGGCTCAGAAAAGAAAGAAGAAGCATAAACATTTCAAATAATTTAATGCATTTATGAAAAATTATTATATGGGGTATAGTTTAATAGCAGCCAATACAAAACTAAAATAAAGTAATACAAAACAAAATGAGTTACTACCTTTCATTATTAGAGGCCTTAAGCACCTTAATTTATCAAGTTTTATTCTTTTTAAAACCAATCATAAAACAAGTTTCTTTGGCAATATAATTAATTCCTATGACTGTTTCTTACATCTTTAAACAGAATCATCGCATATGCCCCATCAAAGTGCACGTGAGTCTGTAACACTGAATCCTAGTGTGGTGTGTGAGAATTTCTCCTCATCACTGGATCATTTTCATTAGCAATACACATGCCCTACACTTCACCTCTTACAAAAACAATACAAAACAAATATGCAAACATAAACCCCCGACAATAAGAAGTGCTACTGCTGGCCCTCGTCCTTATCTGGGTGCTGTCTCAATCCTCTGCTCTGTCCTGCGTGTTGCCTCCAGGCACTGCTTCCACCTCTGACTTCTTCTTCATGCCAGTCTAGCTTCTTCTCAGGCCACTACCCTGACATTGTCCTGGAAGTCATTTGTCCTGCTCTCTGACAAGCTGTATGGATCATCTTCCTCCCTTCTCAACCTCTGGACTGTGTTCAACATGGCTGCTAATTCTGTTGTTACTGAAAGCCTCTCCCCTCTTGGATTCTTTTTTGTCTAGTTTTATTGTTATTATTATTACCTCTCAGCCTTTCTGTCCCTGCCTCCTTTGCTTTGCTTGTTGGTCCCTTCTCCACATGTCCCCTCAATGCACTTTTCATCGCTTCCTGGGATCGCCTATTTTCAAATGACTTTTCTATCCTAACAACTCCCACATGGACATAGAAAAGTCTAGGTATCTTTGTGGTGCTTCATGATCATATATGCAACCTGACTATCTCAACAATCAGATTTCCAAACCAAAACAGTCTCAAACCCATTTTATCTACATAAATAATAAATCCAACAAAAACAGCAGCTTAATCTGGAAACCGGTGGGTCAAGCTTTACTACTCCACCTTCCTGCCTGCTCTAGACAGCCCATATCCAGCCTCATGAGACTTGCCTCCAAAACACATCTTGAGTCTGTGTTTGTCTGACATTTTCTCATAATTAGACTGGGGTTATAGGTGTGGAGGAAGAATATCACAGAATGAAGTGTGCTTATCTCACATGATGTCCTGGAAGCTTGGTGATATCTGCTATCTTTCTCCACTGCAAAGTTAATACATTTTTTTCTCTATTTCATATTATAAAAATATGTTTCTAAATCCAGTCCACACTTAAAGGGAGAAAAATTGCACTTTATGTCGTAGAAGGAGGAGTATCTACACATTTTATTTGGAATTTTCTATGGGAAGATTAAAACACCCTTTCTTATTCACTTTAGGCTTACATTTTTAAAGTCCCCTCTTTACCTGTTCATTCTCCTGTTTATATTCTATCTCCCCTAATAGTCTTCATGTTCCATGAGGGCAGAGATTGCCTTGTTTGCTTGTCACAGAAACAAAGGCCTTTACCCAGTGCTTGGTTTGTAGGTAGCACTCAGTCAATATTGTTTAAAAATGAATCATGAGTGGTTGATAGCAATACTAGAAATACATAAATATATTTACAATATATTTGGTTTCTACAACTAATAGTTTGCCATATATTATTTTACTTAAAAAGTTTCTGTTGCCGGTGATAATAGCACTGAATGCTATTGAGGAATCCTTTTTATTATTGTTTTGCATGCATTTGATTATGTTGGCTAATTGACCAGGGTGACATTCTTCATATCCTTCCTTTAAATGTGCTGAGCCTTGTATAGAGCAGGTCAAGTAGCAGATTTCTGTGCACTCTTGAGACATAGCAGCAAAGTATTTAATCATGCTAACTGGAGATTCTATAATAGGAATGCATTTCTGATTTCTCCAAAAATAGCTATAAAAGCATTGCTTGTGTGAAGAACTTCCAGGTCAACTTCGAGTCTGGGTAACTCTTGTGAAATTGTATTGTGGATATTCTAATGTTTGTCAGGAGGAAGAAGTGATGCCTGGAAATGCCTTTTTAAAAATGGATTTAAATATGTGCAAGTTGGGGAGAGAAGCCCTGTGTAAACACCAAGGCCTTTTATAGAAGCCAAAAAACCTATTATACAAAAGGGGTGCTGAAATCACTGTTGAGTGCTTCCTCTGCTATGGCAATCCAGAAGATTACATAATGAAACTTTTGTGTAGTCTTAATTTCCCCTTGTTACTATTCAGAATAAAATCTACATTTAGTTATACATTAACATTTTTAATACACTGATAATTTAACTATAAAATTCATAATGTTTTCATACAAAAATATTATAGCTTCTAGAATGTTTCCCCATGTCTGACTTCTGTGGATTTTGAACTGTTTTCTTTCTCTTTGTAGAAATCTTGACCTCTTAGGACCCTTAACTCATAGGTAAGGAGGAAGGAAGGGAGTGAGACCTCTAGAAATGGGAAGACTGTTCTCTCCTTCTTCCTACTCTTACACTGCCAGTCTCCTTGACCAGGGCATGGAGCTGCCCTTTCCTTACTTCAGGGATGTGCCTTACTTCAGGGATGTGCTGAGAATTCCTGCAGAGAATAATGCAGGTGTTCTGATGGAGCTGCACTTATTACCACAGCTTTCTAGCTCTTAATGGGCTCAGCAAGGTTCAGGTCATTTAAAGCTATTTCATGCGCCATTGCTCCCACGCTTGATGTCGTCTTCGTTTTGTTGTGACAATGCAATAGTGACCAGATGCCTTGTTAGAATCTAAGAATGGTTCTCATAAGGAAAATCAAAAGGTTTAATAATGAAAAACCCTCCTGTGTCACAGGAGAGTATATTCTGCCCAATCCTACTGCCTTTGTTGTAAACTTTCTAGCAGAATTAACTCTAGGTAAATTACCATGATGGTAAATGGAGAAAATCCAGTGTGACACACCTGGATTTCTTCTGACACACTAGGAATTAAGGGCTGGCTCTATACTTACTAGGCATTTGTCCTCAGGCTGCGTCAAAACCCACACAACCTAAGCAATGAGGCATGTTCAACCTCCAGCAGAGCTGGGGAAGAAAAAAAAATTCATTCAGCCAATCAGACAACTCAATTTATTGAATTCCAAGCCTGTAACCATTAGTGTTCAAACAGGCTGAGGCAGAGCGGTGAACACAACAAACTGCAGTACCCACCCTTGAGCTGTTTCCATTCTGTGGAGGAAATAGGCCATGAAAACAAAAAACAGGAATAATGCTGAGTAGTAAGACGTGAAATAAAGCAGGGAATGGAGGCAGAAATGTGGCACGTGGAGGTGGGGCATTGCCGCTTTAGAGAAGATAGTCAGGAGCTTTTCAACTGTAAGGTGACATTAAGAAAGACCTGAGAAAGTGGGCCATGCAGAGATGGGAGCCAGGGAGTGGGTGTCTGGGCAGCAGGAAGAGCATGTATGAAGGGCTGGTGTGAGAGTGAAACTGATTTGTTCCAGGGTGCCGAGAGGCCTGCGTGGCTAAAGTGAAATTGGCCGGTGGGTCTGCAGCAGAAGATGAGGTTGATGACTTCACGTGGGAACCAGACATGAGGGGTCATATGGGCATTTAAATATGTGCATTTTGGTGTTTATTCTCCATAAAATAGGATGTAACTGAAGAATTTTAAAAGAGGTTGACTTGATACATTTCAATGTAGTCATTCTGGCTGCTCGTTGATAGTAAAATCCAAGAGGCAGGGGAGAGGCAGGGAAACCAGGCAAGAAACTAGTATCCAAAGCACAGGTGGTAACAGGGGAGGCACCTAGCAGGGGTGAGAATCTAAACATCTCTGGAAGTTACAGTCAGTGGGGTCTGCTAGTTTACATGTGCTAAGGTGTGCATAAGAAAGAATAGATTCAAGGATGGCTGAGTTTGAGGGCCCAGCCCACTTCAAGAATGGATTTCTATTTTCTGTGCAGAGGGGGATGCATGAGGGAAAGCTATTGCAGACACCAGGGGGTGAGCAGCACCCGCAGCTCAGCTTCGGATGTGCTAAGTTTGAGATGCTGTTGCCCATCCAACTGGTAATGGGGATGACGATAAAATTTGTTTAGAATCAGAGGTAGAAAAAGGCATCTGTAATAGGGTCAGCGAGCAGAAGACATCACAATATTTAAGGGAAGGTTGCAAGATTTGGCTTAATTCAGACTATAGTTCATTCCATTTTGTAATTAGTTTTAATCTTGTATGTCCTTTCCCTATTCTTTGATACATTAAATATGTTTCTTTTATAAAAACATTTCTGTTATTCTAGAAATCTATGACTTTTATTAGTTTCCATTTATAACTTATTTTCTAATGAAAACATTTAAAACTATATTTTTCCCTTAAAGAACTGCTTTGATATTCTGCGTTTTTATTATCTTTCAGTTGAAAAAATTGTGTGTGTGTGTGTCTGTGTGTGTCTGTGTGTCTCACTTTGTTGCCCCGGTTGGAGTGCAATGGGATGATCATAGCTCACTGCAGCCTCAAACTCCTGAGCACAAGTGATCCTCCCACCTCAGACTCTCAGGTAGCTGGGACTACCCACGTGTGTCACCACACCTAGCTAATTTTTACTTTTTGTTTTTTTTAGAGATGGGGTCTCGCCATGCTGCCCAGGCAGGTCTTGAACTCTTCACCTCAAGTGATCCTCCTGCCTCAGTCTCCCAAGCACTGGGATTACAGAATTTAGCCACTGCACCTGTCCAAACATATTTTCTATTTTCCCTCGCAATTTTTTTTGACTTATAGGTGATTTAATAATCTGTTTCATAAAGACTTCTGCTTCTGCTCAGGACATATAAAGCTAGAAGTAATGCTCTCTCATCCCAATAATGGGGAAAATCTGGATAAGAAACAAAATCATACTGTGTGAGCCCATTTGAGAACAGAGATGCTGAGATTGCACGGCATCCCGGAAAACTGACTACTAAATAAGTACTAGACTCCTCAAGAAGTGGTTAAAAGGTGTGCATTACCTTCAGGGGTAGAATAATAAAATGACAGCTTATTTATTAACAACAAAAAATACAGAAGCAAGAAAATAGTGGAATGACATGTTTCATATTCTGTAAGAAAAATAACTGCCAAGCTAGAATTCTAGAGCCAGGAAAACATTATTCCAAATTGAATATGTAATAAAAATAATAGTAGACAAAGAAAAAAAGAATGTATTGCCAGCAAGCCCATCTTTTTTTTTTTTTTTTTTTGAGTCTGTCGCCCAGGCTGGAGTGTAGTGGCACAATGTCAGCTCACTGCAACCTCCACTTCCCAGGATGTGGAGGCACTTCCTGCCTCAGCCTCCCGAGTCACCACACCCAGCTAATTTTTGAATTTTTAGTAGAGACAAGGTTTTGCCATATTGGTCAAGCTGATCTCAAACTCCTGACCTCAGGTGATCCACCAGCCTCGGCCTCCAAAAGTGCTGGGATTACAGGTGAGCCACTGCACCTGACCACAAGCCCGTCTTAAGAGGAATACACAAGAAAGTTCTGTAAGAAGTAAAATGGCAACAGAGAGTTGATGTACAGATATACCTAAAAGAAAAGAAAGCACCACAATTTGCAAAAAAGTAGGCACACTGTGAAGGTTTCATTGTATGTAGCATTAGAAATGCAGGCAACAATATTGCAAAAAATGAGAAAGGGGTAACCTACTGGTTTCAAATCTTGTAAGAGTCCAGCTTTATTGGAAAAGTGATAAAAGCAAAAATTTATTACAGTATAATAAGCCAATGATGCAATTTGTGGTCTTCAGGCAACAATAAAATAATAGAGAAATAATATACAAATACATTAATAGATTAAAAAATAAATATTTTATCATTTCAAAATAAGCAAAAACGGTTAAAAAGGTATCATAACGTAATTCATTCAAACAGAAAACACAAAGTAGCATGATGAATGCAAGGCCAATGATAGCGGATCTTATATTAAGTGTGAGTAGAATAAATATTCCAATTAAAAGATTAATATTGTCAAACTGCATTAAAAAACCAACGATATGCTGCCTATTACAGAAATAGCTTTTAGACATGGAAATTTTGAAAATAAAACATTGAAGAAAATATATTACAAAAGTACTAACCAAAAGAAACCTGTGGTAGCTATATCCATACTATATTACTAGCTATAGTAATAGTATTGACTTCATGGAGATGTTGTAAGGATTAATTTGATTTTGCCAGATACTATCTGGCAATCAGTAAAGTCTCAGTGAGTCTTATTTATTGTTAATAAACACACTATCATCCTTCCCATTGCCTAGAATAAATATACATTTAATTATGTATTTAAAAACCTACAGGCAGCAACTTATTGTATTTAAAACGTAATATTTACATAGTAGAAATAAGAAACAGTGAGTAGAAAAAATGAAATATGGCTAAATATGTCAACTCCTCCAAAATGCAGGAAAAATGCATTATGATAACAGATTTTAAATCAAAACATCAACAAAAACTGTGACTTGGTTAAGCTCCTCTAGTCCAAGACAAAGACTCTTAGGTATGATTTTCAGAAATACAGTTAAGTAGGATGTCCAAAGACCCTGTGTAAATAAGAAGGATTTTCTGACGATTACCCTGGGAGCTTTCTCTGCATTGCCAGACAGTGAGCTGATTGGGCCTGAGAGCTTCCTTAAGGCCTTCCAAAGCCAGGTGACCAGCTTTCCCGGCATTTCTCTAACCTGTGTGCCCATGAATTTACATTGTCTGGTGTCAAGGCAGGCTTAGAAAGCCCCTCCTTATGTGCCCTGCAAGAAGCAAGTTCCCACCAAAGAAGGCCAGCCCAGGCTACACTCCCACAGGGCAAGCTTTTCTACAGGGCACCTATATTGAATTCTAACCCGTAACAAAAGATTTTTGCTGGCTTTCACTGAAAAACCTTTTCATTACACGTACCACATACAAATCATATACATAAGATGAAAATAAAATAAACAGTAAAAATCCTAAATAAAGACAAAAGCAGCTGGGTGTGGGGGCTCACACGTATAACCCATCACTCTGGGAGGCAGAGGCTACAGGATCACTTGAGCTCAGGAGTTTGAGACCAGCCAGTGCAACATGATGAAAGCCTGTATCTACAAAAAATACAAACCTAACTGGGCTTGGTGGAACGCATTTGTAGTCCTAACTACTCGGGAGGCTGAGGTGGGAGGATCACCTGAACCTGGGAGGTCGAGGTTGCAGTAAGCCATGGTAACACCACTGCGCTCCAGCCTAGGTGACAGACAGAGACCCAATATCAATTTTTTTTTAAAAAAAAGCAAACAGAAAACAAAAATAATGAAAGAACTGGTGGTTGGTAATATTAATATCAGTAGAATAAATTTCAATGCAAAAAGCATTCATCAGAAAAAAATGTTAATTTGATATTAATAAAATATGCATTCAAGATAAAAACCAAAACAATTAAACTTTAACACACTGAGATTATTTTTCTTTTGTTTTAGCTTTATTGAGGTATAATTTGCAAATAAAAATTTTATATATTCAAAATGTACAACATAATGTTTAGGCATACATTATTGTCATCCCCTTGTATCCATAGTTGATTGGTTCCAGGATACCCCAGTGATACCAAAATCTACAGATGCTCACTTCCCTTATATAAAATGAGGTGGTATTTGCATATAACCTATGCACATCTGTATGACTCCATTTTCACACTGCTGATAAAGACATACCCAAGACTCGGGAGAAAAAGAAGTTTAATGGACTTACAATTCCACACAGCTGGGGAGGCCTCACAATCACAGCAAAAGACAAGGAGGAGCAAGTCACAGCTTACATGGATGGTGGCAGGCAAAGAGAAAGAGCTTGTGCAAGGAAAATCCCATTTTTAAAACTATCAGATCTCATGAAACTTTTTCACTATCACAACAGCACAGGAAAGACCCACCTCCATGATTCAATTACCTTCCACTGGGTTCCTCCCACAACATGTTGGAATTGTGGGAGTTACAATTCAAGATGAGATTTGAGTGGGGACACAGCCAAACCATGTCATTCTGCTCCTGGCCCTCCCAAATCTCATGTTCTTACATTTCAAAACCAATCATGCTTTCCCAACAGTCCTCCAAAGTCTTAATTCATTTCAGCATTAACTCAAGAGTTCACAGTCCAAAATTTCATCTGAGGCAAGGCAAGTCCCTTCTACCTAAGAGCCAATAAAATTAAAAGCAAGTTATTTACTTCTTAGATAAAATGGGAGTACAGGCATTGGATAAATATATTCATTCCAAATGGGAGAAATTGACGAGAATGAAGTGGCTAAAGGCCCCATGCAAGTCCAAAATCCAGCAGGGCATTTAAATCTTAGAGCTCCAAAATGATCTCCTGTGACTCATTGTCTCACATCCAGGTCATGCTGATGCAAAAGGTGGGTTCCCATGGTCTTGGGCAGCTCTGCTCCTGTGACTTTGCAGAGTATAGCCCTCCTCCTGGCTGCTTTCACAGGCTGACATTGAGTGTCTGTGGCTTTTCCAGGTGCATGGTGCAAGCTGTCAGTGGATCTACCATTCTTGGGTCTGGAGGATGGTGGCCTTCTTCTCACAGCTCCACTAGGCAGTGCCTGAGTAGAGACTCTGTATGGGGGCCCTGACCCCAAATTTCCCTTCTGCACTGCCCTAGCAGAGGTTCTACATGTGGCCCCACCCTCACAGCAAACTTCTGCCTAGGCATCCAGGCATTTTCATATGTCCTCTGAAATCTAGGCAGAGGTTCCCAAACCTCAATTCTTGACTTCTGTGCAGCCACAGGCTCAACACCACATGAAAGCTGCCAAGGCTTGGGGCTTGCACCCTCTGAAGTAACACCTTGAGCTGTACCTTGGCCCCATTTAGCCATGGCTGGAGTGGCCGTGACACAGGGCACCAAGTCCTTATGCTGCATAGAGCAAGGGGGCCCTGGGCCTGGCCCATGAAACCATTTTTTCCTTCTATGACTCTGCGCCTGTGGTGGGAGGGGCTACCGTGAAGACCTCTGACATGCCTTGAAGATATTTTCCCCATTGTCTTGGGGATTAACATTAAGATCCTTGTTACTTATGCAAATTTCTGCAGCCAGCTTGAATTTCTCCAGAAAAAAATGGATTTTCTTTTCTATCGCATTGTCAGGTTGCAAATTTTTTCAACTTTTATGGTCTACTTCCCTTGTAAAACAATGCTGTTAACAGCATCCAAGTCACCTCTTGAATGCTTTGCTGCTTAGAAATTTCTTCTGCCAGATACCCTAAACCATCTCTCTCAAGTTCAAAGCACCACAAATCTTTATGGTAGGGGTAAAATGCTGCCAGTCTGTTTGCTAAAACATAATGAGAGTCACTTTGCTCCAGTTTCCAATGATTTCCTCATCTCTATGTGAGACCACCTCAGCCTGAATTCCATTGTCCATATCATTATCAGCATTTTGGTCAAAGCCATTCAACAAGTCTCTAGGAAGTTCCAAACTTCCCCACATTTTCCTGTCTTCTGAGGCCTTCACACTATTCCAGCCTCTGCCTGTTACCCAGTTCCAAAGTCGCTTCCACATTTTCAGGTGTCTTTTCAGCAGCACCCCACTCTACTGGTACCAATTTACTGTATTAGTCCACTTTCACTCTGCTGATAAAGACATAGCTGAGGCTGGGAAGAAAAATAGGTTTAATGGACTTACAATTCCATATGGCTGGGAGGCCTCACAATCATGGCAAAAGGCAAGGAGGGACAACTCACGTCTTACATGGATGGCAACAGGCAAAGAGAGAGCCTTGTGCAGGGAAACTCTCATTTTTAAAACCACCAGATTGCATGAGACTTATTCACCATCATGAGAACAGCACTGGAAATACCTGTCCCCATGATTCAATTACCTTCCACTGGGTTCCTCTCATGACAGACACTTGGGAATTGTGGGAGTTACAATTCAAGATGAGATTTGGGTGGAAACACAGCCAAACCATATCAACATCCTTTGGTGTACTTTAAAACATCTCTAGATTACATATAATACCTAATACAATGTAAATGCTATGTAAATAATTGTTATACTACTGTATTGTTTGGGGAATAATGACAAGAAAAAACATCTGTACATGTTCAGTACAGACACCATTGTTTTCATTATTTTTGATTTGCAGTTAGTGGAATCCATGGATGCAGAATCCATGGATTCAGAGGACCAACTATTCATTGTGAAATGATTCCCACAACTAAGCTAATTAGCATATCTATGTACTTAAGATCTACTGTTCATGAATTTAATGTATATAATACATTACTATTAACTATAGTCACCATGCTATGCATTAGGTCCCAGAACTTATTTATCATATTTTATGCTCTGTGGCTAACATCTTCCCATTTCTCTCACCTCTCAACCCCTGGTAACCACCCTGCAACTGTTTCTAGGAGTTCAATGTTTTTACATTCTACATACAAATGAGATTATACACTATTTGTTTCTCCATGTCTGTGTCATTTCATTTAGCATAATGTCTTCTGTGTTCATACGTGTTGTCAAAAATGTCAGTATCCCTTTCTTTCATGAGGCTAGATAGTATTCCATTGTGTTTCTACTCAACAATTTCTTTAATCATTCATTCATTGATAAACACTAAGATTATTTCCATATTTTAGCTATTATGACTAATACTGTAATGAACATGAGAGTGCAGATATCTCTACAATCCTGTTTCTAATTTCTTTAAATATATGTATACCATGATACAAGATTGTTAGATCATAAAGTAGTTCTATTATTTTAATTTTTTAAAATATTTTGAGGAACCTCCATACTTTTTTCCATAATGGCTATAGTAATTTTCATTCCCACCAACAACGTGTAAGACTTCCTGTTTCTCCATATTCTTTACAACACTAGTTATCACTTAACTTTTTGATAATAGCCGTCCTAAAAAATGTTAGTATACCATTGTGAGTTTGATTTGCATTTCCCCAGGGATTGTGATGTTGAGTTCTTTTTATATACCTGCTGGCTATTTGTATGTTACCTAGGAAAAATGTATATTAAGGTCCTTTGCCTATTTTTTTAAATATCAGGTTATTTTTATTTGCAATTGAATTATATTAGTACCTTAAATATTTTTCATATTTATTCATTATTATAGATATGGTTTGCTAATATTTTCTTCTGGCAAATGGGTTGCCTTTGAATTTTGTCATTTGTTTCTCTTGCTGTGTAGAAGCTTTTTAGTTTAATATAGCCTCACTTGTCTATTTTAGCTTTTATTGCCGATGCATTTGGTGTCATTTCCAAAAATTATAGCCAAGACCGATGCCATGGAGCATTTCCCCTATATTCCTTCTAGGAGTGTTAGCCTTTCAGATCTTATGTTTAAATATCTAACCCATTTTGAATTGAATTTTGTGTATAGTGTCAGGTATGGGTCCTATTTCTTTTTTGGTATGTAGATATTGTTTTCCTACCAGCATTTATTGAAGATATAATCCTTTTGCCATCATTTATTCTTGGCACTTTTGTAAAGGTTAATTGACCATATCTGTATGGGTTTATTTCTTAGGTTTCTGGTCCTTTCCATTGGCTAGTATGCCTGTTTCATGCATGCCAGTACCACACTGTTTTGATTAATATAGCCTTATAATATAAATCAAATTCAGGAAGTTTAATGCTTTCAACTTTGTTCTTGCCCGAGATTGCTTTAGATATCTGGGGTCTTTTGTGGCTCCATACAAATTTTAGGATTTTTTTTTCTATTTATTTGATAAATGCTATTAGAGAGTGATGTCAGCAAGATGGCAGACTAGAGATACCTTGAGTTTGTCCTGCACACAAGCAAGGATAAAGGCAACAAACAAACAGCTCAGATTTAACTGGAGTGCCGAAGGGAGAGCACGGGAGTGCAGCAGGGGAGTGGAAAGCTGCCTGTGGTGATTGGAAATTCAGGGGGGCAGCATGGTGGCACCTGGCCTCTGCAGCCTTGTCTCTCTTCCCTGGATTGTATTTGCCTGGAATCAGGAGTGACTTCCCCTTGTGAGGAAAAGGTAACAGATGATCAACATCAGCCACAATTGCCACCACAGACACCTACTGTCCTTACTCAAGGAGAATACTACAGTCCTCACAAGCCCTGAGCTCAGTTTGGAAAGCTGCTGAAAATTCATGCAGCTGCATTCCCCCAGGGTGAGGAGTACAAGGTGTGCATTCCCCTTCCCTCACCCAGCCCCCTTGAGCCAAGCTGCTGCGGCTCAATGCCATCTGGAGACAAGAGCCAAAAGAAGAGCCAACTTTGGAGTGTACTTCCGTCTGGGGTTCAGTAGCCACTGCACCAGTACTGGGGCTCCTTCTTCATTATGCCAAACAACAGGAGTGGCTGAACCCCACAACCCCAGTGGCACAGAGCTTGGGCCCAGGATCAGCTGTGACTGCGGACCTGCACAGCAAGGAAACCAACTCCCACTACTGCACTTCCAGATTGCACAGAGCACCCCTGGCTCCAGGACTTGGAGTGGGGATAGACTGCAGTAGAAGTGGTTTTGATGTGTAAGGTAGGGGCACACATGGTGTGATGTGAAGCTTAGGTCTGAAGCTTGGACATGCATGGAGCAGCTGCCACTGCAGGGTCTGGGGCATGCATAGGTTTAAGAAGGTGCTGGCCTGGGTTCTGGGCAGCACGAAAGTTGCCCTTTTTTGGGAAAGGAATACACAGCATCTCCCTCTCTGAGGGTTTTACGGTAGCAATAACTATTGGTTACCTTAGTGGTGAAAGCTATCAATATCCTCTGTAGAACCGGCCACTGGGGACCATGGTGGCATCTGCCACGTGGCTGATCCTGAGAGCCCCTGCCATTTGTTTTCTTCACAGCCATCTCCAGACATCCCAGGTATGCTATTCTCTCCAAAGATCTTTTCTGTGTGGCTTTTGTTTGTGTTTTGCTGCAGGTTCTTAATTAAAATCTTTAGCCCTCTCAGGGCTGTTTATTTTCATGTTAGCTATCTGATTTGTTCTTTGTGGGGCATGAAGGCTGTGTCTCCTACTGTGCCATCTTACTGATGCTACTTCTCCACATAGAGATATTCAAGTGTCAAAATATATGAAAGGAAACACGTTACAAAAATAAGCTGCATTTTTAAAAAGCTCAATTATTCCTTGAAATTTTTACAGACCTTTCTCAATAATATAATACCAACAAGAAAGTTGTTTTGGAAAGGAAAGTGCTGGGCTAGGCAGCCATGCACAGCCTGACAACCATTGCACAGTTGCACGAGTGTGGCCTGGGGCCTGCAACAATTTCTTGCATAAAAATAAGGCACCCTCACAGCCTGTGCTGAGCTAATCTCTTTATTTTGGAATATTTTTCTTTGGTTCAGGCTTGATGTGTACTTCTCTGTTATGCTTAAGCATCTTTGTTCTATGGTTCCTGGCCCAGCCCTCTCATCTTCCATTTTTGGCAAGAAGCAAACAGGTCCTTTGCCTACAGCACAAGATACATGCCTACAGATCATCTTCCTGCATCCATCATCAGGTGATACCTACTGGCCTTAAGGGACCAACACTCACTGTTAATTCTGATGCTACTCTGTCTTTCTCTATGTGAGTAAAGCATTGTTTTGTCTATATAAGTTGTATCTTTCTTGGTGAATTATTACACCTGCCAGCTCTTCAGTGGGTTAACATTCTGGGACTGCTGCTCCTTGGTAGGAAACAGATACCACTTGCTTGACTGAAAGCTTCCCAAAGCAACGACAGTTCAAGATACCCTGATTGCAAACCTTGGATAACACAATAAAGAATAACTAAAGTCTAATTTTAGTTACGTATGAAACAGGAAATGTATGAACACATGCCAACAAATTAAATCCAGAGAACACATCAACATAAAGCAAAGTTTAGTGAAGGAAAGCAAATTTTATACAGTATCAGGTGACCTATTAATAGTATGCATTATATTTAAAGCACAATGAACGATAAAAAAATGTATAAACCCTGAAGAGGAAAAATTAACCAATGGGAAAACACACTATTTGATTTAGACACTATATAGCTACAACAATCAAGACAGAATTATCCTAGTAGAGGAGTAGACAAATAGTATAATAGTACTGAAGACAGAATGCAGAAATAGACCTACACAAGAATGGCCAACAGATTTTTGACAGAGGTATAAAAGCAATTCAATGAAAGAAAGCTCTTCCTTTTAGCGAATTGTGTTGGAACATTTGGACATTCACAGAAAAACAAAACAAAGCAAACCTCAAACTATACTTACACCTTTATACCTTACATAGAATTAACTTAAAATGGATTACAAATGTAAATATAAAAATGTATATAACTTTTAGAAGAAAATATTGAACAAACTCTTTGTGACAGGCATAATCTACAAAAGAACAAAAGATAAATTATATTTCATCGTAATTAGAAACCTTTACTCTGCGAAAGTTCGTGTTAAGAAGATGAAAAGACAAATTACAGACTTGTAAAATGTTGATAAATCACATATTCTTCAAAGGACTTGTATTCAAATATGTAAATTGCTCTCTAGACTCAGTGGTAAGAAAACAAACATCTAATTAGAGAACCAGAAAAATACTTTTAATATACACTTTACCCAAGAAGATATAAAAATAAAATATCTAACAAATGGAAAGATGTTCAACATCATTAACCATCAGGAAGTTATAAATTACAATCATGATTAAGATACCACTACACACCTGTGAAAATAACTAAAATAGAATATCCTGGGAATACCAAATGCTGATGAGGATGTGGAGAAACTGATTCTTTTATGCATTGCTAGTAAGAATGTAAAATAATATTGCCACTCTAGAAGACAATTTGACATATAAAACATAAATTTAATCATATATTTACCATATCATATAGCAATCAACCACACTGCTGATAATTTATTCTAGAGAAATTAAAACCCACATTCACATAAATTCCATATGTCAATGTTCATAGCAGATTTATTTGAAATAGCCAAAAAGTGGAATCAACTTAAATGTCCTTCAATGGGTGAATGGATTAAAATAACATGGTAGATCTAAACAAGGTGATATTACTCAGGAACATAACAGAATGAATTATTAATCCAAGCCATAATGCAGATCTCAGGGTTATTATGTCGAGTAAAACAACTAATGTCAAATGGTTGCATATTATATGATTTCATTCATATAACTTTATCGAAGTCAAAAATTGATAGTGATGGAGAACAAATCAGTGGGTTCTGATGTTAAGGGTGGGGAAAGAATGCCTTGATTAAAGGTTGACATTGGGGAGTTTGTAATTATGGAATAGTGCTGGGTCCTGATTATGGCAATGGTTACTTGAATCCACACACATGATAAAATTTCATAGAACTACATACATACATAATAATTGTGCATAAAAAGTAGTAAATGTTGACCTGTATTAGTTTCTTCATGTAGCTTTGTCCTACCTCCTGTAATACATCTAGGAGATTAGGCAGAAGTACTAGGTCAGAACATTGAGAGATAAGAAAAAACAAGGACTTGCCAAATCCTATCACCTAAAGCATAGTAAAGCATTGCAAGAATGCTTACTTACTGCATATAAGTAATACTTCCTGCTGATAAGATAGAACCACATAGTCTTTTCAAGCATCCTTTATTTACATTCTCTACCAGACTTTATAAAGGGTGAGCCTGCTAGCAAAAATCAGATTAAATAGGGTGCTTTTGTACTTGAGACTGTAATTTCTTATGTTTGTAAGTAGTGGTCATTAACTTAAAGACTGGGGTAATTAACAGAGAATCAAGGGCAGTGGATAAAATGAGCTAGTTTCAAGCTTTTGCAATATGTTTATACAATATTTTGGTTGTGCCTACAAGGAAATAGAGTTGACTGGAAGCAAACAGACCGGAATTTTACTGTGTCTGACTGGGAGTATTCTGTGATTAGTCAACCTCTAAGTTGATCCTTTAGTTGCAGGGCTCACACCACCAGGAAACAGGCTGCAACAGCTGTGTAGGGCCCAGGAAGACCGTGCCCTCCAAGGTTTCAGATGTGGCCATGAAAGACAAAGGACAAAGATACCTTGCACTGTTGCTACCTTTGCCTGTCATTGGGCACAGTGTGAAGATGTAATGCCTTAAGTAGCTGAGGTAACAAACATGAAAAATATCCAGTTTCCCTGAGGCTAGGGAGCAAGAAGGGCGCTAGACATCGGTTCGCACTGATAACATGGAGTTACTAAGGATCCCTGCAATGTCCACCTCAAGTGTCACTGGTGACAGAGTGTGCAAACATCGCTCACATTTAATCCATCATTAGGCAGTTTACTGCCAAAAAAATATAAAATAAAACCCAAAACAAAGACAAAAACAAAACTCTTAACTGTTACATCTCATGCTCTACATTGTTTTAGCTTGTATGTTCCTTGGTCATTTTACAGTCATTTTAATAGGGACTTAGTTAAAAGGAGGTCGACAAGTATACACTGTATGATGTATTAAATAAGAAGCCTAAGAATCAAGCATATAATGAATGTGTTTTTTTTTTTTAACCGTTGGAGAAAGGATAAGTTAAGGAATACTCTTTGAGATGGGGTTTGCCATTTGATAAAATGGGGCTCTATAATATTTTACCCAAATTTTATGATTAAATTTTATTTCTGAACTGGCAAACACAGTAATTTGTGAATAAATCAGATAATTTGAGCTTAAGAAAATTTGCCTCTTATTCTAACGGTAATTTAGCAAGTCAGTCATTCTAACAGAAACTCACTTGGCCTGAACCTTAGTTTCATTTTCTTAAATTTGTGAGAATGATATTTATATTATAGGGCTTGTGTGAAGATTTAAACACATGGGCACATGTGCATACCCCCTAAATCCCGGTCGTCTCAGTAGTTGTTTGCTGTAGTTTAGACCTGTGAGATGAAATTTGTGTGTCTCAAACAAAACATGCCATAGTATACAGAGAACCTTCTGCCATATATCTCTCTTCCTGCAGTGCTTGCTGTCATGAACCTCAGCTGCCTAATCTAGCATCCTCTTCACCAGAACTGCCCCAGCCAACACTGCTCTGGGTGCTCCATCTCCAGCACCCAGCATGTGCCCACAGTTGGCCCCTGAAGCTTGTGCTCATTACACCAGCTTACACTTATCCAGGAACATTCACTGCTAGACTCAGACACCACTCAGAACCCCAGTAACCTTTGCAACTACTGCAGGTCCCCTAAATCTTTTACAACCAAAGACCAAGCAGTTGATAATGACATGGACCCCAGCTGCCTAAGGCTTCAAGCCACCTTTCCCTCTCCCAGACCCAAATCTGACACATGCCCCTGCACATGGTACCCCACTCCACTAGACCCAGTGTTGCACCACACTCCGGCATACCCTTTCTGTTGGTATATCCATGCTGTCCACATGCATCAAAGTTGAAGGTCTTTCCTAACTGGAGTCAGTCCCTAAAGTTTGCAAGAGGTGATTACTTCTTCAAAAGTGAAGACACCTGTGCAAAGCTATACAGATCATAAGAAAACACAGAAACATAATGCCCTCAAAAGAAAACAATAAACTTCCTGCAAATGATTGCAAATAAATAGATATCTATCAGCCATGTGACAAATAACTAAAATAGTTTTTCTAATAAAGCTTAATAAGGTATAATAGGACAGAATTAAACCATTGAATAATACCAGGAAAACAATACAAGAACAAAATTTGGAGTTCAACAACAAGATAGCAAACAGACATGAACACACAGAAATTCTGAAGAATTCAATGACTGAATTTTAAAAACGCAACAGAGACATTTAATAGTAAACTTGATGGTGTAGAAGAAAGAATCAGCAAACTCAAAGTCAGGTCATTTGAAATTAATCCAATCTGAAAGAAAAAAAAGAATGAATAAGAGTTAAGAGAGCCTCCAGAAATTATGGGACACAATCAAGAAAATATATATACACACATTATGGAGTATCAGAAGGAGATAAAAGAAAGATGCAGAAAACTTATTTGAAGAAATACCCCAAAACCTTGCAAATCTAGGAATGAAAATAGCCTGACTCAAGAAGCCCATAGAATTCGAAACAGATTGAACATAAATATGTTTACATCAAATCACATTAAAATTACATTATTGAAAATCAAAAACAAAGAATTTTGAAAGAACTAGAGAAAAGTTATTTGGCACATACAAGGAAACCTCCATAAAACTATCAGTGGGTTTCTCAACAGAAATCTTACAGACCAAGAAAGTGTGAGATTACATGTTCAAGTACTGAAAAAAATTTCAACCAAGAATCTGTAACCTGCAATGCCATTGTTTCATAATGAAGAAAAAATAGAATATTTTCCAGACAAACAAAAATTGATGGAATTTGTCACCACTAGATGTGCCTTATAAGAAATATTTCAGGGAGTTTTTCATATGAAATCAAAAATATGCTGAAGAGCAAGGTAAAAGCATATGAAAGTATAAATCTCACAAGTAAAGGCAAATATACAGTCAAATGGAGAATGACATAACACTATTATGGTGGTATGCAAATTACCCATAACTCTAATATAAATTGAAAACACAAAAGTATTAAGAATAACCACTGGAACAAAATTTTGGTTATGGGTTCATATTATAAACAAGAAGTAAATTCTGACTTTAGAAACACAAAGTTTGGGGAGTGGTAAAGTGCAGATTATTGTATACAATTGAATTTAAGTTATTATCAAATTAAAATAGATGATTATAACTCCAATAATATTTGCACAAGACTCTTAGTAACCACAAAGGAAAAACCTATAGTAAATACACAGAAGATAAAGCGATAGGAATCAAACCAAAATACCAAACAATCCACCAAATAATAAAGAAGATAGTGAGATAGGAAGAAAAAAAAATGCAAAAGAGGTAGAAAACAATTAACAAAATGACAATAGTAAGTTGTTGCCTAACAATAACACTTTAAATGTAAACAGATTAAACTGCACAATCAAAAGTCATTAGAATTGATAAATGAATAAACAAGATTCAGTAATATGCTTCACGCAAGAGACTAACTTTAGAAATAAGTTCACAACATACTGAAAGTAAAGGAATAGTAAAAGATATTTTATGCAAATGGTAACCAAAATAGAGCAGGGGTGGTTATATCTGTAGCATACAAAATAGACTTTAAGTCACAAGCTGTCACTGGAGACAAAGAAAATCATTTTGTAATATCAGTTCGACAGTAAAATATAACAATTTTATTTATATATATATATCTCCAACATCAGGGTAACTAAATATATAAAATAAATGCTGGCAAGTCTGTTGGGAGAAATTGGCAACACACAAGAATAGCAAGAGACTTTTGCTTCACTTTCAAAAATTGATAGAACATCCAGATATGGAAACAACCTCCAAGATTTTCAATGGATAAGTGGATAAAGAAATTTACACACACACACACACATACACACACACACGGAGAGAGAGAAACAGAGAAACAGAGAGAGAGAGAGATTGAAATCTTATTCAACCTAAAAGAAGAAGGATGTTCTGCCACCTGAGACAACATGGATAGAGCTGGAAAAGATTACGTTAAGTGAAATAAGCGAGGCATAAGGAATACTTCATGACCTCCTTTTTTTGTAGAATCTATAATAGTTGATCTCACAGAAGCAGATTTTCTATGGTTGTCAGGGGCTGAGGGAAGGGACAAATGGAATGATATTTGTCAAAAGGTACACAATTTTAATTATGCAAGGTGAATAATTTCTGGAGATCTAACCTAGAGCATAGTGATGATACTTATCAATATCTTATTGTATACTGGAACTTTTCCAAGAGGACAGATCTTAGATTTGATTTATCACACAAATAGTAACTATAAAGAGGTGACAGATATATTAATTATCTAAAATATGTTCATTTCACAATGTATATACATACATATATATCAAAACATCATGTTGTATGCCTTAAACATATATTTTTATGTTAATGCACATTAATGATATAATAAAGCTATGCTTTATTGCTATGTCACTAACATAAACATTACTGTATTGTAAAATAAGTCTCACTGATCTCTAGTAAAAGGTTGAATATTATAAAATATGTCTCACTGATTCCTAATAAAAGATTGATGATTGTAAAATACATAATGGATCCTTTTGCTGGATTGCATGTTGTCAACACAACATCATCATGACGTCCTCCCAAGGTTGCCTCTGTATTGCAAAAAAAGAAGGCAGGAACTGCATTACTAGTGTGATTTGGGGTTTCAGCTGACCACTGTGAGGAACTGCATTGCTTTGGGAAGCTGAAAGAAAAGAGAGGTAATTTTTCTCTAACACAGCTATTCATGGTTTCCAAAACTCTCCTGAGAACCACCCATTTTGCTGCTGTACACTGACATGTTTAGTGGGAGCTATCCACAAATTCTTAAATGTTCAATTGGCTCCTTGAGAATTGTTCATATTTGCGATACTAGCTGAGACCATCCTTAGCAGAGTGCCTGACTTTCACTCCTCCAACTCTTCCAACATGGTGTACACTCCAGTTTCTCTATATTAAAACTATCAGCATTTGATATACCTGAACTTTTAAGTCCAAGAGCAGCTTCCATCTTCCCGACTGAATTTTGACAAAACGACCATAACCACCATTCACAGTGTTACTGTGTATATTAGCATGAAAAATCTCTTTAACTTTTGGTTCCCCTCAGATCTTAGAGGCCTGTTGATGGCATTAAAATTCTTCACCCCTTTAATTTTCTATCCACTAAAATCAAGCCATTCTTGAGAAATTCTTCAGTGTTCCTCTTTGACTTGTTCTCCTATTTCCCTTTCTGCACTCATCATTTCTCTTGAGCTTCCACAACATACTCTCTCCTCACAGTTAACTCATCAGTGATAACTTTCTATGCATCCAGACTTTAATTAAACATTTGCTCTCTTCCAGGTTTACTAGATCATTTGCAATAGGGTGAAGATTCAACTATAACCCCATTAACCAAAAGGCTTAAAGGGGCTCACACTTCTCCTGACATTAAAACGTAAAGCCAATCAAGTTTTTTCTCAATCTACTCTTCTCCCTCCCCTTCAATAGCATCTCCAGTAAATTACTACCCATAACATACAGGGTTTCTTTATATCATCACAACTGCCCTAGTTTTGAGGTGTAAGTATTCATTTTGATGTATATTCAACACCCTATACATTCAGATTTTACTTTCTCAACTTTAAGAGATGTTTATCTACACAACAGCCACCCAGAATCCCATAATGATAAGAATTTCTCATATTTCCAGAGGTCTCCAACTTTGAAATCATGCAGGGTCCTTCTCTTTTACCATCACCATCAATAACCCCATGCTTTTCACCTTCTTGTACTCAGTATGTCTCTGCTTTAATATTATGAAAACGTCAGGTTTCTGCATAGTTCTTTTTTTTTCTTCTTCCTTTTAGTTTATTTTTTACATAAATACTTTCTTAATCCAGTTAGGGTACATGCGTCCATGACATCTCACACTATTTCTCAGCACTTTTTAAGTTTTTATATTTCCACTGTAATACTCTGCCACACCCCAGCCCTAGCTACGCCTATCCTGGGACCTTACACATGGGGTGCAGTGGAGATCATAATTATCACAATGCCATGGTGTGCAATCTCGAGCAGAGTGTGAAAGGATCCATCTGCTGTAAGTCCACAACCAGCCACTTTGCCCATTTCCCACACCAGAGTAAAAGATGCTCAAGATCAGGTTGTTGGTATTCTCCTTCTTTATATTCCCAGTGCCCAGAACAGTGACTAACCTATGCTAAGTACTGAGTGAATCTTTAGCTTAATTGAATAAAGATCATTTTACCAGCCTTTCTGAAGTTTTACCTCTCTCTCCTAATCCCTCCATACCCACACACTCTCAAGAAGATGAGCTGTCCTCCCCCAATGCTGACAAAAATAGAACTATTTGACAGAAATCCCTCAAATTTGACAACTACACATTTACACGGCAAATATGAATCATACTTTTAAAAAATATTTTCAGGAAATGCCTTTTTTTGTTGTTCTTTGTTATAGATTGATAGTTTTGTGGCAATGATTGAGCAGGAACATTGTTCTTGGTTATTTCGAGGCTCACTTAGTCTGACCCATGTCTCAAGGGTTTCAGTTAGGTATCTCCTGCATTCATCAACTCCCACAGGAGCTCACGCTGAGGCCACGGTGGTGTCCTTTACGTGGTGTGTTTCGCTCAGTGGACTGCACTTATGTACCACTCTTGGGACAAGCACAGGCTTGGTGCAACTGAGGCCTTGCTGAGGACCTGGCTTCCCGGTGGTCAGCGCACATTCTGCTGAGGGCCTGTGTTGCAGCTTTCCTGCTCATTGGGTTGTCGGATATCTCTTCACTCTCTCCCTCCACCTCATATTCTTCGCAGCAACTCTTTATTTCCTCAAACACTTACTTATTCAATGGGAATAGGTTTTAGAAAACAAGATCAGGAACAACTTTCTCCTGAGTCTGAAAGCACAGCTAAAGTCTCCTGATTACTCAGGGAAAATGAAGGGAAAAATACATAGAGAAGGCAAAAATGAATATTTCAAAAATAATTACACACAATAATTTATGTAAAAATAACCAGATTCATCTCTCCTTCCCTTTCTCCTGTCAGAAACCTCCTGTGGCAAGGTCCTCACTTGAATCTAGGATCCCCTCCTCAACCATACCCTGGGGAATTGCTCCATTATTCATGAGCCCTTTCTCTCTCATTTTACAACCTCTCAATTTTTACTGCTTTTTTTTTTCTTTTAACATATTCATGCTTGCATTAGTATAGCACCTCCAACTCTAAAATAGTATCTCTCGATCCTGTCCGTCCAATGTCATGGGCTCCTTATTCCCTTCTGCAGCTACATATTTGCTATGCTTTGAATGTGTCCACCCACATTCATATATTGGGATCCTAAACCCAATATGTGAAGTGATGGTATGAGGAAGTGGGGCCTTCGGAGGTAATTAGGTCATGAGGACGGAGTCCCCAGAAAGCTGCCTCCTCCCTTCCACCACGAGGTGCCACATGATGGAAGAAGCAAGATGACACCATCTATGAACCAGGAAGCAGGCTCTCACCGCACACCAAATCTGCTGATACCTTGATCTGGGATTTTCTGTCTCCAGAACTGTCAGCAATAAATTACTGTTGTTTAAGCCACCCAGACTATGGCATTCTGTCACAGCAGCCTGAAGGAACTAAGATAGTCTTTAAAAGAGCGGTTGACAACTCCATCGTCCATTTCTCATAACTCAATCACCCCTCTGTTCACTACAACTGGATGCGTCCTCCTATTTACCAGACACTTTCTATTCCTTGTTACAATTGACTTTGCTACAGTTTATAACATGATTAAGAACAATAAGTACCCTTTACCCCTCGGAACCCTCTGTCCACCATCACCTGTAGCAGCCATCTGCCAGTCTCCTCCCTGACTCTGGCCGGCTCTCCCTCAGGTTTGGTCGTGAAGTCTTATTTCTCTGTTTCTCCCATGACTGTGCGTGTTCTCTGGGGTCCCAAGCTCCTTTGTTATCCTCCCAAGACACTTCCCATCTGCAGCTTCTAGACAGGTCCTGATGGTTTTCTTTTTTTTTTCTTTCTTTTTTTTTTTTTTGAGACAGAGTCTCACTACAACCTCTGCCTCCCAGGTTAAAGCAATTCTCAGCCTCCCAAGTAACAGGGATTGAGATTACAGGCGCTTGCTACCATACCCAGCTAATTATATATATATATAAAAAATATATATATAGTATTTTTAGTAGACACAGAGTTTCACTATGTTGGCCAGGCTGGTCTTGAACTTCTGATCTCAAGTGATCCCCTCACCTCAGCATCCCAAAGAGCTGAGATTACAGATACAAGCCACCATGCCTGGCCAGATGGTTTTCTGTTACAACTTTTACTAATTGCATAAAAATTTTCAGAAAGCTATAAATCTCTGATAAAAGAAGGACTTAGAATTCTCTTATAATTATAATTATGATTATGATCATTGAGACAGGGTCTAGCTCTGTTACCCAGGCTGGAGCACAGTGGCACAATTATGGTTCACTGCAGCTTTAACCTTCTGGTCTCAATCAATCCTCTCACCTCAGCTTCCTGAGTGGCTGGGACCACAGTCACATGCCACCATAACCGGCTAAGCATTCTTCATTTCAGCAATCATTTTCCAGCATATGCTCTGCTAACATTAATATCCATTTTTAAAGTTACTTTCTTGTTTAAACATATTTTATATAAGAAGTAATTGACTGTACACATGTATACCACGTGTTTGTGTGTGTGTGTGTTTGTATTTTATAAAAGAAATTTCCCTTTACACTAACATTCTCCTCAGGTATGCTAGAATTTACACCTGTCTGTCTCTATAACCTGTCACAATCAACCACTAACAAGTTAGCATTAAGATGTGTGGGGTTTTGCTTTTTTTGATTTAATTGAGCTGCATAATTATTCATTTTTAAAGTTTTAAATTTTCAAACAAGTTTTTAAAAACACACCCTAGCTCTATTTACATCTTATATTCTTAATCCCTTGGTGTGTGAGAAAGAAAAGTGACTCTAATGCTTGCAGAGGAATCAGAACACCTTTCAGGAAACTTGCATAAGAAAGTGGGCCTGGAGGTGCAGAAAACTGGGCTATTCCATTACGTGCTTTGGAGAGGAGTTGCTGCTGGGACCGGTTACCCTAACACAGAAGAAACCAGGTCCCCAGCTGTCAAGACCTTTTCTTGAGCAATTCCAATGGTAGAGAAAATATACAGTCACCAGGGTACACTCAGAAAGGGGTTGGACTGGCAGGAGCTCTGTATCTGTAACAAACTGAGTCTCTCCACAGGAGCACAGCTGCTCCAGCTTTGTCCACTACACTTTCCCTAGATGTGCCCTGATGTTCTGTGCCCTGGAGGAAGAAAATTCCCCTCCCTAATTCTTAGCCTGAATGATAGTGCTCCCAGGCCAGTATTACCCACAGGAGAAGTTCACTACAAAGGTAGTACCTGCTGGAATTGTTGGATAGTTACTATAATGAACTCCTTAAAGAAAATAAAACTGCAAAGTTACCTGTTTTATCAAAAGCATACCATGAGTAGATTATTTAACAAGTGCGTAAGTTTCAACGAGCTTGACTTCATAGGATGATTGAGAGGAGCTGACATGAAGCCAAGAGACTGAACCTAGCATTTCTGGTTCAGAGATTCACTGGGCTGCAGACCTGCTTGTTCTAGGAAGCGATGGTTTTGCATCATAGCAGTGCAGTGGATGACTCAGGACGTCACTAGAGAAGACTAGGAGGACCTGTTTTCAGATATTAAGCTTTTCCATAACTAAGTCTCAGTTTTACTTTCTATAAAAATAGGGGTAATACGTGTGCCTGTATCAGATGGCCTTGAGATACCACAGCTAGGTAGCCTGGGAGAGCAGGTGGAGGCAGAAGGTGATGGAGTGAGCAGCTGCATGAGTAAGGTGCAGCAGGGCAGGAAGTGGCCTCTTAAAGGGATATGTCCTGTGACCCAAGACCCAGGTGGAGATGCAGATTTCCTCCTGTGACTGAAGGTTTTCAGGGAAAATGGATCTATTGCCTGAAAACTGACTCTGAGCATATTTCTCATCAGATCTTAATGACCACATTCTTTCCTACATCAAACAGAGATAATGACAGGGCCTGATTGGATTGGGAGAGATTTAGGTATGATAACCCATGAGAAGCTTTTAGCATTGTGTTTCTAAGAAATAATAGAATAATAATAGGATAATATTGTTAATAATTAGAACAGAAAAATATATTCTATTATTATTTTTATTGTTACTAATATTACTACTCAGTTGAAAATGGGAACCCAGAATCATCAGGGAAATTTGTCACCGAGAAGTAGTCCCAGATGCAAGGTTTTGGTTTATAAACAAAATTCTAGATTTAAAAGGTGAGCCACACTCAGGGAACTGTTAGTCAGAATTCCATTACAAGAATCAATGTAAAGGGTAGGACATGGAAACGGGTCCCCAGAATGTGGCCAAAGCCTGACACGTTGAACTTCGATCTGAGTTCCATGTTGTTATTATGAGATTCTAAAATTCTTTTAGAATGAGGGCAGGATTCCAAAGCCCGCAATCTGAGCAGGGCCTCACAACAGTGGGGCACGAGGCAGGAACTTCCATGAGCATAGCCTTAGCCATGATCTTAACCTGCCCACATGTTTCAAGTTAGTGCAGAAAGCCAGGTTTTAAATACGAGAATGAGGCTGGAGATGAGAAAGACTTCTCAGGTTACACTCTGAAAATGCATTATAAATTAACACTGAGTGGACATTAAAAATGGAGGAAACAGTTGAAAATGTTATGTCCACACAAAAGCCTGCACATGGATGTATTTAGCAGCTCTATTCATAACTGCCAAATATGGAAGAAACTAATAAACCTTTTAGTATGTGAATGGATAAACTGGCAAATCCAGACAATGGAATATTATTTTGTGTTAAAAAGAAATGAGCTGCTCACACCTGTAATCCCAGCACTTTGGGAGGCCGAGGCGGGTGGATCACCTGAGATGAGGAGTTCTAGATCAGCCTGACCAATATGTTGAAAGCCCATCTCTACTAAAAATACAAAAATGAGCTGGGCGTGGTGGCATGTGCCTGTAGTCCCAGGTACTTGGGAAACTGAGAGAGGAGAATCACTTGAACCCAGGGGCGGAGATTGCAGTGAGTTGAAATTGCGCCATTGCACTCCAGCCTGGGTGACAGAGTGAGACAGTGAGACTCTATCTCAAAAAAAGAAAAAAAAAAATAGAAAAAGAAATGAGCTACTAAACTATGAAAAGACATAGAATAACCTTAAATGCATATTGCTAAGTGAGAGAAGCCACTCTGAAAAGGCTACATACTGATATGATTCCAACTATATGACATTTTAGAAAACTGTGGAGACAGTAAGAAGATGAGTGGCTGCTAGGATTGCAAGAGAGGGAGGGATGAATAGGTAAAGATGGGATTTTAGGACAGTGAAAATACCTTATATGATACTACAGTGGTAGATACATTTGTCCAAACCCATAGAATGTATAGCAGTAAAGTGAACCCTGGCTGGGCGTGGTGGCTCACGTCTGTAATCCCAGCACTTTGGGAGGCTGAGGTGGGTGGATCAGGAGGTCAGCAGTTCGAGACCAGCCTGGCCAACATGGTGAAACCCCGTCTCTAAAAATACAAAAATTAGCTGGATGCAGTGGTGTGTGCCAGCAGTCCCAGCTACTTGGAAGGCTGAGGCAGGAGAGTCACTGGAACCCGGGAAGCAGAAGTTGCAGTGAGCCGAGATCATGCTACTGTACTCCAGCCTGGGTGACACAGTGAGACTTCATCTCAAAAAAAAAAAAGTGAACCCTAATGTAAACTGTAAACTTTGGGTGATGATGATGGATCAATATGGGCTCATTGAATGTCAGGAATGCACAGTTCTGGTTCAAGGTGCTGATAATGGGGGGTCTGTGCATGTGTGAGAATAGAGGATATATGAGATATATCTATACTTTCTTCTCAATATTGCTCTGAGCATAAAACTTATCTGAGGAATAAAGTCTTTAAAAAAAAAAAAAGAAGTAAGAAACGTGTGTGCCATTTCCTTAGAATGGCACACTTTTGTTTTGCATTAGAAATAACCATCTACAGTGGTGGCAGTTCAGGCCCCTGCTCACAATGCTCTGGGGGCTCCAACCATGTCCCACTGCCCATCACTGGCCCCATCTTCTGCCACCCTCACCACAAGCCCAAGCCACAGCTGCTGTTTTCCTCTTACTCACCTTTGCTTCTGGCCATCTGGCTGAAGGGCTTCTTACTTATTGTGCCCTTGTGTTGATATATTATGACTCAGGAGTTTCATACTAGGGTTTTATTTTTCCTTTTACATTAAGGTCTCAGATCAAATGACCTCTCTTTGGAAAGCTTCTCAATCTGTAGAAGCTGTCTCTTCCTCCTCTTGCCTTTGTCAGCAACACTGTGCTGCATGCTCTTTTGTTTGCCTGGAGGCATATATGTCTGTCTGAAATTGTCTTGTTCATTTTTATGCTTACCTGTGTATTTGCTTTTTTCCTGCACTGGTATATGAGCTCTGAGAAACCAGGGATTCTGTCTCATGAACCCCTGCAGCCCAATGCCTATTTACAACAGCATCCAGCACTGACCTGTGAAAGGACAGGTAGTCCTGCCTGTGCACTTGGTGGTGGGGAGGGAGATTATCTGCTATTTAGTTACCTACGTAGGTGATGGCATTTACTAAATACCATTTGGCCTGAAAGGACGGGTAGTCCTGCCTGTGCACTTGGTCGTGGGGAGGGAGATTATCTGCTATTTAGTTACCTATGTAGGTGACAGCATTTACTAAATACCATTTGGCCTTAAAAGGGCAAAAGTACAATTTATGATGAGACCAAGAGTAAGAACACCTTTCTTTTGTAAAACCTACCATGGGCAGATTAAGCAGCAGAAACTATCATCACGGCAAAGACTACAGACATAACTTTATGGAAATGGTCTTGTTTTGAAAGCAATGAGACTTTAAAACTATGTGGTATGCTGACTTTAAGTCTCACATACAAAACAAGATGGATTAGAAGAGAAATAATGAAAAATAAATCCCTTGAAACTGCATCAGATACATCAAATATTATAGAATCCCTTCATGTTGGTTGAATATAGCACTGGAACAAACTGGAACCTTTTCAAGTGACAGAGGTCTTAATTCTGGCCCCTCCATATACAAATTGGGTGGTTGACTAATTTTTATATTTCTTTGATCTTCAGTGTTCTTATTAAAATTGGGATGTTCACATGGCCTTGTTGTAGGTTGAGAAGCTGATGTGATTCCATATATTAAATGCCTGGCACTGAATCTGGCTTGGAGAAAATGAATGATAATACAAAACTAGTAGTAACCACAGTTGTTGAATTTATTCCCACACCAACCTAAGGAGGTAGGAAGCTCACGTGTTATAACTGATGGAGACATAGTGCAGTACAGAGGTTCCCCTTGGCAGAAAAGCATTGTATCAAATTCTTTTTGTTTTTTTATCCTCCTAGTGACTCACAGGACAAGTGTTTCACATTTTTGTAAGTGTCCTTAATGCACCAGAGTTTTCTTTTTTCTTTTCTTTTCTTTTTCTCTTTTAACTTTTATTTTAAGTTCAGGGGTGCATGTGCAGGTTTGTTACATAGGTAAACTTGAATCATTTCAACGTGCAGGTATTAAGCCTAGTATCCATTAGTTATTTTTTCAGATCCTCTCCCTCCTTGTATCCTCCCCCTCCAAATAGCCCAGTGTGTGTTGTTCCCCTCTATGTGTCCATGTGTTCTCATCATTTAGCTCCCACTTATAAGTGAGAGCATGCAGTATTTGGTTTTCTGTTCCTGCATTAGCTTGCTAAGGATAACGGCCTCCAGCTCCATCCACATCCCTGCAAAGGACAAGATCTCATTCCTTTTTCATGGATGCGTAGTATTCCATGGTGTATATGTACCACATTTTCTTTAACCAGTCTATCATTGATGGTCATTTAGGTTGATTCCATTTCTTTGATATTGTGAAGAGTACTGCAATGAAGATACATTTGCATGTGTCTTTATAATAGAATAATTTATATTTCTTCGGGTATTCATGCAGTGACGGGATTGCTGGATCACATGACACTTCTGTCTTTAGGTCTTTAAGGAATCATCACATTGTCTTCTACAATGGTTGAACTAATTTATACTCCCACTAACAGTGTATTCCTTTTTTCTGCACAACCTCACTAGCATCTGTTTTTTTTTTTAACTTTTTATTTATTTATTTTGAGACAGAGTCTCGCTGTCGGCCATGCAGGAGTGCAGTGGTGTGATCTCGTCTCACAGCAACCTCCGTCTCCTGGGCTCAAGCAATTCTCCTGCCTCAGCCTCCCAAGTAGCTGGGATTACAGGGGTGTGCCACCATGCCCGGCTAATTTTTGCATTTTTAGTAGTGATGGGATTTCACCACGTTGGCCAGGCTGGTCTCGAACTCCTGACCTCAGGTAATCCGCCTGTCTCAGCTTCTCAAAGTGCTAGGATTACAGGTATGAGCCACTGTGCCTGGCTTTTACTTTTTCATAACAGCCATTCTCACTGATATAAGATGGTATCTTATTGTGGTTTTGATGTGGATTTCTCTAATGATCAGTAATGTTGAGGTTTATTTCATATGCTTATTGGCCACATGCATGTCTTTTTAAAAAAGTGTCTATTCATGTCCTTTGCTCATGAATAGTGGGGTTGTTTGCTTTATTCTTATAAATTTAAGTTCCTTATAGATTCTGGATATTAGATTTTTGTCAGATGCATAGTTTTTGGATATTAGATTTTTGTCAGATGCATAGTTTGCAGAAATTCCCTCCCATTCTGTAGCCTGTTTACTCTGTTGATAATTTCTTTTGCAGTGCAGAAGCTCTTTTTTTAAATTACATCCTGTTTGTCAATTTTTGCTTTTGTTGCAATTGTTTTTCACTTCCTCATCGTGAACTCTTTGCCGGTGCCTATGTTCCAAATGACATTGGCTAGGTTGTCTTCCAGGGTTTTTATACTTTTGGGTTTTACCTGTAAGGCTTTAATTCATCTTGAATTAATTTTTGTATATGGTGCAAGAAAGGGGTCCAGTTTCAGTCTTCTGCTTATGGCTAGACAGTTATCCCAGCACCATTTATGGAATAAAGAATCCTTTTCTCATTGCTTGCTTTTGTCAGGTTTGTCTAAGATCAGATAGTTGTAGATGTGTGGCCTTATTTCTGGGCTCTCTATTCTGTTCCATTAGCCTATATGTCTGTTTTTGTACCAGTATCATGCTGGTTTTGTTACTGTAGCCCTACAATATAGTTTGAAGTTAGGTAATGTTATGTCTCAAGCTTCTTCTTTTTGCTTAAGATGGCCTTGGCTATTTGAGCTGTTTTTTGATTCTATATAAATTATATAATAGTTTTTTTTCAGTTCTTTGAAGAATCTCAATGATAGTTTAATAGGCATAACATTGAATCTATAAATTACTTTAGGCAGTATGGCCATTTTAACAATATTGATTGTTGATTTTTCCTGTCCCTGAGCATGAAATGTTTTTCCATTTGTTTGTACCATCTCTAATTTATTTGAGCAATGGTTTGCAGTTCTTCTTGTAGAGATCTTTCACCTCCCTGGTTAGCTATATTCCTAGGTATTTTATTCTTTTTGTGGTAATTGTAAATTCACGATTTGATTATCAGCTTCGCTGTTGTTGGTTTATAGAAATGCTAGTGATTTTTGCACATTTAATTTGTATCCTCAGATTTTGATGAAGTTGTTGATCTGCTTAAGAAGTTTTTGGGCTGACATGATAGGAGTTTCTATGTATAGGATTATGTCATCTGCAAACAGGGATAGTTTGACTTCCTCTCTTTCTATTATATTTGTATGCCCTTTATTTCTTTCTCTTGCCTGATTTCCCTGGCCAGGACTTCCAATACTATGTTGAATAGGAGTGGTGAGAGAGGGCATCCTGGTCCTGTGCTGCTTTTCAAGGGCAATGCCTCCAGCTTTTGCCCACTCAGTATTATATTGGCTGTGGGTTTGTCATATATGGCTCTTATTATTTTGAGTTATATTCCTTCAATACCTAGTTTATTGAGAGTTTTTAACATGAAGGGATGTTGAATTTTATTGAGAGCCTTTTCTGAATCTATTGAGACAATAATGTGGTTTTTGTCTTTAGTTCTGTTTATGTGATGAAACACATTTATTGATTTGCATATGTTGAACCAACCTTGTATCCGAGTGATAAAGCCTACTTGATTGTGATGGATAAGCTTTTTGATGTGCTGCTAAATTCAGTTTCCCAGTATTTTGTTGAGGATTTTTGCACCGATATTTATCAAGGATATTAGTCTGAAGTTTTCTGTTTTTGTCGTATCTCTGCCAGGTTGTGATATCAGGATGATGCTGGCATCATAAAATGAGTTACAGAGGAGTCCCTCATCCTCAATTTTTTGGAATAGTTTCAGTAGGAATGGTACCAGGTCTTCTTTGTACACCTGGTAGAATTTAGCTGTGACTCTGTCTGATCCTGGGCTTTTTTGGTTGGTAGACTATTTATTACTGCCTCAATTTCTGAGCTCATTACTGGTCTGTTCAGGGATTCAATTTCTTCCTGGTTCAGACTTGGGAGGGTGTATATGTTCAGGATTTATCGATTTCTTCTAGATTTTCTAGTTATGTACATAGAGGTGGTCATAGTATTCTCTGATGATTGTTTGTATTTCTGTGGGGTCAGTCATTTTTTGGGGTCGGAAATGACATAATCTCCTTGTCATTTCTGATTGTGTTTATCTGAATCTTCTCTCTTTTCTTCTTTATTAGTCTGGCTAGAGGTGTGTTATTTTATTAATCTTTTCAAAAAAATCATCTCCTAGTTTTGTTGGTCTTTCAAATTTGTGTGTGTGTGTCTCAAACTCCTTTAGTTCAGCTCTGATTTTGGCTATTTTTTTTTTTCTGCTAGCTTTGGGATTTGTTTGCCCTTGGTTCTCTAGTTCTTTTAATTGTGATGTTAGGTTGTTAGCTTGATATCTTTCTAACTTTTTGATGTGAGTGTTTGATGCTATAATTTTCCCTCTTAACACTGCCTTAGCTGTGTTCCGTATTCTAGTATGTTGTATCTTTGCTCTCATTAATTTCAAAGAACTTCTTGATTTCTGTCTTAATTTCATTATATACCTAAAGTCTTTGAGGAGCAGGTTATTCAATTTCCAAGTAATCATGTGGTTTTGAGTAAATTTCTTAGTCTTGAGTTCTAATTTGATTGCACTGTGGTCCAAGAGATTGTTAGGATTTCAGTTATTTGCATTTGCTGAGGAGTATTTTACTTTCAATTATGTGGTTGATTTTAGCTTATGTGCCATGTGGTGATGAGAAGAATGGATATTATTGTTTCTGGATGAGAGTTCTGTAGGTATCTATCAGGTCAATTTGATCCTGTGCTGAGTTCAGTTCCTGAATATATTTATTTTCTGTCTCAGTGATCTATCTAATATTGTCAGTGGGATGTTAAAGTCTCCCGCTATTGTTGTGTGGGAGTCTAAGTCTCTTTGAAGGTCTCTAAGAATTTGTCTTATGAATCTGGTTGCTTGGATAGTTAGCTCTTCTTGTTGAATTGAAGGCTTTACCATTATATAATGCCTTCTTTGTCTTTTTAATTTTGTCTTTGGTGGTTTAAAGTCTGTTTTGTCAGAAAATAGGATTGCAACCCCTGCTGTTTTCTGTTTTCCATTTGTGTGGTAGTTTTTTTCTCTATCCCTTTATTTTAAGCCTATGTGTGTCATTGCACATTAGATGGGTCTCTTGAGGGCAGCATACCAATGGGTCTTGGTTCTTTATCCAGCTTGCCACTCTGTCTTTTAATTGGGGCATTTAGCCTGTTTACACTTAAGGTTAGTATTGATATGTGTGGATTTGATAATTTCATCATTATGTTAGCTGGTAATTTTACAGACTTCTTTATGTGGTTGCTTTAGAATGTCACTTGTCCGTGTACTTCAGTGCATGTTTGTAGTGACTGGTGATGGTCTTTCCTTTCCATATTTGGTGGTAACTAATTCCCTCAGCATTTGCTTGTTTGGAAAGGATCTTATTTCTTTTTTGCTTATGAAGCTTAGTTTGACTGGATACAAAATTCTGAGTTGGATTGTTTTTTCTTTAATAATGTTGAATATGGGCCCTTAATCTTTTCTGGCTTCTAGGGTTTCAGCTGAGATGTCCACTGTTAGTCTAATGGGCTTCCCTTTGTAGGTGACCTGAACTTTCTCTCTAGCTGCCTTTGACATTTTCTTCTTTGATTTTGACCTTGGAGAATCTAATGATTATGTGTCTTGGGTATGATACTTCTTGTGAAGTATCTTACTGGCACTCTCTGCTTTTCCTGAATTTGAAAATTGGACTCTCTCATTATTTTGATGAATTTCTCATGGATGATACCCTAAAATATGTTTTTGAAATTGGTTCCATTCTCCCCATCTCTTTCTGGGACACCAGTCCATCATAGATTCAGTCACTTTAAATAATCCCTTTTTTTGAGGTTTTGTTCATTCCTTTTTATTCTTTTTTCTCTATTCTTTTCTGCCTGTCTTATTTCAGAAGCCAATCTTCAATCTCTGAGATTGTTTTCGCTGCTTGGTCTATTCTGCAGTTAACATTTGTGATTGCATTATTAAACTCTTGTAGTGTGTTTTTCAGCTCTATCAGGTAAGTTATGTTCTTTTCTATACTGGCTATTTTGTCTGTCAGCTCCTGGATTATTTTACCATGTTTTTCAGCTTCCTTGCATTGGGTTTCAATGTAGTCCTGTAGCTCAATGATGTTCTTTTCTATGCATATTCTGAATTCCAGGTCTGTCATTTTAGCCATCTCAGCCCAGTTCTGAACCCTTACTGGAGAGGTGATGCAGTTGTTTGGAGGAAAGAAGGCACTCTGGCTTTCTGAGTTTTCAGTATTCTTGGCTTATTCTTTCTCATCTTCATGGGCTGATGTTCCTACAATCTTTGAGGCTGCTGACATTTGGATTTTTTTTCCCCCTTATGTCCTATTTTATGATGTTGAGGGTTTGATTGTAGTATAAGGTAGATTCAACCAACTGGTTTCATTTCTGGGAGATTTTAGGAGGCCAACACTCAGCTCCCAACTCCTGGTGTGGGTGCTCTAACTCTGGCAGATTTGTATTGGACCTTAACTTTGTCTTCTGGCTCTTTGAGGCTTGGAGTCCACTGTGCTGGGGGTGGGGCACAGGTGCGAGATGCAGCAGCTGCAGCAGTGTGCTAGAAGTTGCAGGGGTACCTGCCTCCCTGCAGGCATTCACCACAGTGGCAGAGGCAACACAGCTGGAAGTTGGGGGGATGGGGAGGGAGCTCCTGCTGGAGACTGTGCACAGTCGCACTGGACATGATGTTGGCTTGGGGGCAGAGTGTTGGCCAGTGCTGGGCTAGGTGACTTCTCTGTGTTTCACAAGCAGGAGTGATCTCAAATTCCATATTCAAACCCCTGCTCCAGCACATATCCTCTAAAACATAATCCAACAAAACCTTTTTTAAAAATTGTATGCACATGTATATGTGTCTGCATGCGTGTTTTTTGTGAACATTTTACACAAATAATCATTAAATAAGTATAACTAAGGTCCGGAGGATAGTAAAGGAAACAACACAAATGAACCTGTATCCACTATTCATTTTAGGAAAAAGATAATCACCATAGCTTAATGTTCCCCATAAGCCCCTTGCAATGCTATACACCTCTCTCTTCATTTCCCCAAGAGTGACCATTATTCTGAAATGGGTGTTTATAATAAAATGAATTTTGTATGTAGTTTTCTTACCTCTATATGTATCTTTAAAGTTGTATTGTTTCATTTTGCCATTTTTAAAATTTAAATGGATGGCTGTATGTTTATATGTTTTTATTTGATTTACTTTTTCCTGCTCACTATTGGATTCCTAAGATGACAGCATGTTATCAAAAATGGTAATTCATTCTTTTTTATTGTTTTATGTGGTCCCATTGTGAGAAAATAACACGCTGAATTTAGTCATTCTAAAAATGATATATTTTGTAGGTTTTATTTTCCCTCATGTGGTTTTTTCTTTATTACAAATAGTATT
Source organism: Pongo pygmaeus (assembly GCF_028885625.2). Classification (NCBI taxonomy): domain Eukaryota; kingdom Metazoa; phylum Chordata; class Mammalia; order Primates; family Hominidae; genus Pongo; species Pongo pygmaeus. Next base: position 37,401,904 of record NC_072379.2, on the reverse strand, counting down.
GTCACATGCTTTCTTGTATATATCTTCTAGTGGGTGTATATAAATAGGATACTATATATAAAAATAATATACCACATATTAAAAAAATATTTACATATATATATTTTTTTTTTTCAGATGGAGTTTTGCTTTTGTTGCGCAGACTAAAGTACAATGATCTTGGCCCACTGCCACCTTCACTTCCCAGGTTCAAGTGATTCTTCTGTCTCAGCCTGTAAGCCTGGGATTATAGGTGCCTGCCACCACATCCAGCTATTTTTTTTGTATTTTTAGTAAAGGTGGGGTTTCACCATGTTGGCCAGGCTGGTCTAAAACTCCTGACCTCAGGTGTTCCGCCCACCTTGGTCTCTCTAAGTGCTGGGATTATAGGCATAAGCCACCTCACCAGGCCTATATCTTCTAGGATAGACATGCAATAATTTCTTTAGGGTATCAAACTGTTAGTTCATAGGGCATTTGTTCAATTTTCATTCAACTATTGAGTGTTGGCAATTGTCTATATGGCAGGTACTGTTTAGGCACCAAAGTTAGAGTATGGAATAAAATATACAAAACTTCCTTTCTTTATGGTGCTTTTCTGCAGGGAAAGGCAAATAGTAAATAAAACAAAACATAAAATATTCTGTTGGCCAGGATAAATGTGGTTATGCTGCTGTGATAAATAATCCCCTTATCAAAGTGGCTTAAAAATAATTTAAAATATTATGTCTTAATCATGTTACATGTTCTTTATATTATATGTTCCACATTATTTGCTCTTCAAAGATTGCTAGGGAGCTTTCTCCACATTGTCATCTTTCTCATTCTGGGATCCAAGATGTTCAAAATGTCATTCTTTGGAATGTGCCAGGTACTAAGGGGAAGGGAAAAAAGAATGCAGCAAAGTTCATGCAGGCTTTTCAAGGTTCTGCATAGAAACAACATTTATTGCTGCCTCTCCTACATCACTGCCAAAGAAAGTCGTAGTAGTAGGGGGCAATAAACTCCTACCATGCACCTGGTAGTAAGATAATAATCAAATATTTGCAAGCTGCCCTAGTGATTACCACAAATAGAATTTATTAGATGATGATGATAATATGAGAAAAAATGCAATAGCATGAATATGCAGGGTTTGAAACAATGTTGGGAGAGTGATTAGTCCCTTTTAGATGGTAATCATAGAGGATCTCATGAAGAAGATGGCATTGGAGTAAATAACAAAGCAGTCATTGTAGGGGACACTTAGAGTGAAGACCACTCACAGAAAGAACAAGTGCTTCATGCAGAAGCTTAAATTGTGTGTTCTAGCATAGAAGTAGGAGTTGACTTCCAAGACTTAAGCTGGGGGTAGATTGGGAAAGGACTTTTAGAATTTGACATTTACTCCGATTTAAAAAGATTGAAGTAGAGGCATTTAAGCACATATATTTTAGCAATATAACCGTGGCTGCTATGGTGAAACATTCAGGATGATGGAAGAAGGGAGGAGCCCAAGCCAGGAGCTGGGGGAATGGTTAGGAGAATATTTTAATAATTTGGGCAAGAGATGAGGGCAACATGAATTGGGGTGATGGAAGCTATGGTAGTAAAAAGTGGTCAGATTTGAAGGAGAAAAAGAGCAGTTAAAGAAGGCTTCAAGGTTTAGCCATTGAAAGAATGGCATTGCCACATACCAGGAACCAAGATGGGTATGTTTGGCTTCAGCAACAGAAAATAGCAACAAAATGTTTTCTAAAGCAGCTGTATCTTTTACCCATCCCGTCCATAAGATATAAGTATCTCTTTTGTTCCACAGTGTTTGCTCTTTCAACTTATTTGAAATGTTATCTTGTTTTAATTTTCACTCATAATTCCTTGACTTTTAATGAGATTGGGTGCTTTTCAGATATTTATTTGACAATTGGGATTTCTTTTTTCCTCAGAAAACTGATTCAGTTATTTTGTCCACTATTGTGTGTGTGTGTGTGTGTGTGTGTGTGTATGTGTGTGTTGCATTGCAAGTTTTTTATTTTGTTTTGTTTCAGAATTGTTTATGAATTCAAGCAGAATTGAAAACATCTTCTAATTTATTGCTGTTCTTCATCGGTCTGCCACTAGTTCCACTGGTTTGACTATTAGTGCACCGATTCTTGACTGCTAGAATTACTATGAAATTATGGTAAATCTTTACATACGGTAAAGCAGGATTCTGTCACGTCATCATCATCGTTGCATGTTGCTTTTCTTTTTCTCATTTTCTTTCCTCTTCTTCCCCTTCTCCCTCCTCATTTGTGTTTTTGTTTTTCTATTTTTCCTCCTTAATCTTCTTTTTCTTCAGGAATGTTTATCCTTTACTCCTCTGTATACATTTTAGAATCATCTTTTCACCTTTCATGAAGAAATTTGTTGTAATTTTTATTAACATTGTATTGACTCTAGCTATAAATTTGAACAGAAGTACTTCATGGTACTGAGTTTTCCTGTTCATGAATATGTTATATATTCTATTTATTCAGCTTTACTTTAATGTCATTGAACACAATACTGCAAGTATCTCTGTAGAATAATTTATATAATATTTAGATTTACTTCTAGGCACCTAATATTTTTGGTTGCTACCTCAAATATATTTCTAATTTTTTCCTTAAGTTATCTAACTTTTTGTTGCTGATATATAGAAGCTATTGATTTTAAAAACAGTCATCTTATTTGATTTACTAGTGAGAATATCTGGCGACTTCTTACTCCGTTACAGACTTTAGAGTTTCTTATATTTACAAAATGTCACTTGTGAACATCAAAGTTTTGATTTCCTTTTTAAAATTCTTACAACTTTTGTTTACATGTTTAAAAGTTTGATAATACTGCTTACTCAAGAAGAGTAACATCAATTATGCCATCACTTTTGCTTGATTTATTTTCAGGAAAACGTTACAGTATCTGAAAGTAAAGAATTGTGGGTAATCTTAATTCAGCTGCATGGAGTGAGAATTATTATCAATAATATGAATATATCCAGTTAAATTCAGTGGTAGGGTTTTATAATGGTGTAGACATCATGTTTCATGCCTCAATAATGCCCTCCACTGGCACACATTAAAAATAGCCTTGAATGGATCTACTGAAAAAAGAACGGATCAAGGAAAAAAGAAAGAAGAGATGAAAAAGATACAAAGTTGAGCTCTTCTTTCAATCTGAGAACGTACATGTTTAGTCAGTTTAGCAAGCTACCCAATTCTTTCTCACCGTCTGTTTTAAATCCCGTCTCCAATGTTCATAAAACTACTTCTCTAGGGTTAATAAATGATGTAATATGTTTATTGTGTTTTCTTGCCCATTTTGGTACATTAGTAGCAGTGACGTGAGTATCTTGATGAGAGGAAATGTACTCGTTAGTCCAGTTGATTGAATAATGACTACTACAAACACTTTATATGTTCTCATTTTCATATTTTCTATGGTTGCTTCTGTTTCTGCTGCAGAATAAGCAAAGTGTAGATTAGAGCAAGCATCAATTTCCACCAACACACTTTGGCTGAGTGCCCCCTACCCCAGCCGCCAACACACACACACATCTATGTTCAACTGAATTCTCCTGCCCGCTATGCACAGTTCTTTGTCCTTTGGGAAGTTCTACCTAAAGCTGTTCTCAGACAATTTATTGTCTATTGATATTGAGTTCAACTTCTTTCTACGTTGTTTCAATATATACAAGATGACTATGCCCTTATTTGTTCCATCTCTGCACTGTTTGAGCTTACACATGCCTGTTCACTTAATGAACCTAATTGTAAGATTTGACTAAGGTATCTGCCGTATCACTCTAATTCCCTTCTGAACTGGCATAACCATAATCCACCTTAATTTTTCTTCAAAATTCTCATAGAATTTACTTTGGGTGTACTTTATCATATGATCTTCTAGGGCCCTGATCACAATGCAAAGTCTGAAGGCTCCTGACTTAAGCATCTATAAAGAAGAAAATACTCCCATGAAATTATAATTCCCCTTTGCCCTCTGCCACTGAATGCATGGTTCTCAGCCCACCTGCTGTGCAGATTTACCACTACCTTCCTCCCCCTGGGGAAAGAATGCACCTCTGCTGAGTGATTTCTAAAAGGCAACGTGATCCTCATTCCAGAAATTCATTTGTGAAACAAACAAGCTCTTTTGTCTCACCTGAAAAGAATTATAGCTTCCTACTAGCTGGTAGTTGGGTCACAAAGATCTTTGGAGGGCTCTATCATTGTCTCCAGAAGCAACAAAACTCCCTGTTCATGTATGAGGCAGACTCTTCATGCTTTGTATGTCTGGAATTTTTAATATACCATTTCCTCTGCATCAAGGAGCTCTACTGAGCCTTACCATCTGTATGCAAACATTTCTCTGAGCTGATAGGCATTTCTAATCTCAAGATTATCTGGAAGCTTTTCTATGGTAGAAACATTCTCTCGTAACATCCAGGAGCAAGCTAGAAATAGTCTTCCAATTTCTTCAACACTGCTGAGTAGCAGTATTGTTTTTCTGCCTGAGGCTCCAGTCTGCATGCATTCTAGTTGCAGATGCTTCAAAGAGTATCTGGGTGATTGAATATTTACATCCCAGCTACACTGCCTCTTCAGTAGCCCCATTGTAAACATTGATTGTTATATCTTCTCTGGGCTCAATGTATATTTGTATTTCTTCCTTGTGTCTTTGCGAAAAGGACCCAGTGGGATTCCTGTGAGGCAGATGTGGCTGTGCCCCAACCCAAACAAGCCTAAGAGTCTCCTGGCTTCCTCTTCAGAGGTGGATTAGTAAAATTATCATTTATTTCTTACAGTTTGAATGCTGTCCCTGGCTGTTTTACCTCATGAGATTCACAAAATTTCTCAGACTAAACTGGACATTTAGTTTTAGCTGGGTCTATTCTCCAGCTTCTATTTGTCACATGGTTGACTGCAGTTCTTAAATCCACCTGCTTTTTTTTTTTCTCCAAGGAGGCAATTATAGCAACAAATCAGTGAAGCACACCAGCTTATGTTTAACAGTTAGCTACCAAAACCACATCTCCCCACAGTCTCTGAGAGGATGCTGGTGTATTTCAATATCTCTGACAAAGTTGTAAAAGTGGATTGCAGATAATTCTACATGAATGCAAATTGTGCTTGGCTGGTTCCAAAATAGGATGAAAAAGCAACAATTATCTAAGTCTACTCTGGACCTCAGTTGGCCTTGGCCTATTGCATTTGTTATGTAATGTTTATCATATTGGGCACATGGCTGAAGCAGTCCCACATGCTGTAGCATTTCATCATCAGTATTCAACTGTCAGTCTCAAGAAGTCCTCTACCTTGATCCCAGACAAAATGGGTTTGATAAAATGGAATTAGTAAAAAGCAAGTATCTTATTTCCACCATTTTCTTCATTAGAGAAGTGGTTTCTTGTTTCCAAGTAGGAATTCTATATTGCTTAGTTTTTCCACAGAAGAAAGCTTGGTCCATTACACAGGTCCCCATGGACTGGGTGAAGGGTTTACCTTGTCATCCATGTTGATAGAACTATAGTGGCAGAGCTCCATAACATTAATTTCAGTTATGTTTTCAGGAAACAGCAAAACAACCACACCTGCAGTTCATTTTCCATTTTGCAGTTAAGCCATAACCTTACTGCCTTCAACCCCACTTTTGTACCCTACAGATTTCACATTAGGGCTATTTATAAGCATGGACCTCCCTGTACCTGTGTTAGTGATCCCCAAAAATATTTGTTACCACAATTGGGTCATTGTATGCACATCGTTGTAACTGACCTTGGAACCCCCAACAAGGCTTAGACAAGCAGTTCCCAGGTCTTCTGCCAGTTATTTTAAGATTCCATGAATTAAACTGAAGGAAAACATTCTAGCCCTTCTTCAAATATTCTCATTTTAAATTATGACTCCCATAAGTGGATACGAATTCACCCTGATTGAGTTATATGAAGCAAGTAGCATGTTTGGTATTTACATCTTTAAGAGATGTGTCATATTTAGTATTTACACCTCGTTCTCACTCTCCATCCCCCACTGTATGTAATTGCTACCATTTCTGTAGCAAAAATCCCAATCATTTTCTTCATTTTCTCCTCTAATTTTTGTTTGCAGTAAAATACATATAACATATATCATTTTAACCCTTTTAAGTATACAAAGTAGTAGCAGTAAGTACGTTCACAATATTGTGTTACCAACCATTACCACTGGTTCCAGAAGATTTCATCATCCTGAGCACAAACTCTCTACCCTTTAAGCAATAACTTCCTATTTTTCCTTCTTGACAGCTTCTTAGTAACCTCTATTCTACTTTTCATCTCCATGAATTTGCCTATTCTAGACAGTTTGTTTAAGTGGAATTAGAAAATCATGCTGTCTTTTTTATATTATTTTTCAGAAGTCATGTAAACCACTTCATCTATTTAAGCTGGTCTTTTCTTTCCCACATTTTGGAACATGTTTCCTGTTGGTGCTACCTTTTTTTTTTTCTTTAATTTTTTATATTATTTTTGAGACAGAGTTTCATTCTATTGCCCAGGCTGGTATGCAGTGGCAAAATCTCTGCTCACTGCAACATCTGCCTCCTAGGTTCAAGAAATTCTCGTGCCTCAGCTTCCTGAGTAGCTGGGACTACAGATGCACACCACCATGCCCAGCTAAGGTTCTACCTTTCTTTTCGATAGCACAATTCTCTCATCATTTCGCCCCGTGAATGGTAGCTGAGTTATCAGATTGCAGTTACCAATTACTGACTACTGAATGTTTTGATGGCCCTCAAAGGAGCAAGGTTACATAAGATACTCAAAAACTGAGGTGATCCTTGTATAACAGCATTTGCCATGGTCTGTGTCAATGGCCTTAAATGACTGTGTCTCTCAGATGGTCAAATAACAAACATCAGGTTTCCTGCCAGCACTGTTAACATCCCTACTATTTCAGAAGGAGTAATCCATTTGTTAGTCCTGATGGCTTCTTCTCAGGGCAAGTCAGCTAAGTTCTACTATCTTTATCTATTTTTCAAGTAAGTTGCTATACCATTTGGAAAAGTTTGTGTCAACTTGGAAATCTTTAATAAATCCAAATTATCTCTTCCACTTACTAGTTTATAGACTTGGGTATCCCAGTCCCCATCCCCCTACCCGGGTTTCTATTCTGAGAATCCATTATGGCAGGAATGCATAGGTTTTTGCTGATATTTCTCTGAAAATAGCCAGCTCTTTCACTGAATAACCTCTGCGTTCTGTGGTAATCTGGCCATAGCCCTGGATACTTTGTATTCTTTGGGGGTGATCACTGGTGTGAGTTACTTTGCAAGTGAATAGCCACAGAAGCAAGGCCATGCCTTCCTGAGATGAGAAGAACTGGTCTTTCTTCTTTTACTTCAATTTCCCTTCTTTAGATTTAGTTTCTGCCTAATTTCCTCCTTTAGATTTAGATTGTTGTTGTTTTAAACCAGGCTAACAGCATTTAGTGAATAGTATTTGCTAACATGCCCTCTTCTTGAAATTCTCTCTCTGTCCACTGAACCAGACTTCTCGCTCTCACTCTCTATGTCTTTTAAATTCCATTAGTGATGAATTGTCCCGGCCACAAGCTTCTGCACCACCTCACAGCAAGGACGCATAGGGGGCATTTCTAGCATCAGATTCTCATCATACTTTTGTCTACTCCTCACACTTTTAACCAAAAAGTGACTTTGCCCCTAATTTGTGGGCCTGATAAAAAATCTCACCATAGGCAATAATCTGTGTAGTCTCTACAAGTGGTTGAAAGGTCAAAGCAAACTCACAGACATTATAATTTTTCCCAATCTCAAACTTTATTAATGATTCAAAGACCACAAGCAAAAATGCAGTCCAGGGTTTGGCATTTCTTGTTGGGCATACATGCTCAAAATAGTCTGCAAAATCTTTCAAGTTCTCTCCTTTTCGGAACTGGAGCTCATTTTTGTTTTAGAATAAGAGACAAGAGCTAATAAAGTCAGTGCTACATGCCACTGCAGTTGAAGCCATTTAGAGCTAAGATGCTTCATTAGTCACACAGTGATAAAGGGATTATGTGACTAACTTCTATTCATAGATTTGCTTATTGTACAAATTTTATGCCATGAATTTATAAATTCCATGTTTAGTTAAAATCAACATGTCTTGACATACCAAGCATATGCTGATAAAAGTAATTTTTAAATTGAAAAGTCTTGGTCAGTAATTTATGTGCTAGCCAACTACTACTACCATATCCACAAGGTGGTCTGTTCTAAGTCAGCATTTCCTTGGTCGATCCAAGAAGAAAATGAGTGACTTACAGAACTAATGATTTCCAGACTTAAGTATAGTTTTTATTGAATTACAGACTGTTAACACTTCTGTATTAGAATACATACTAGTAGTGCAATAGCTCCATCATATGATACATGTATGCTCCACTTGGCAGATAATTCTCAACAGATTTCCAAATTGGTTGCACCAAGTAACACGAATGCCAGCAATTGTGTATCTAATTTCCTATTTTTACACATGCTCAGCAGCAACTAGGTCTTGTCATTCATCCTCGTGTTCACCATTCAGATGGTGTGTCATAGTATTTTATTTTGGTTAAATGTCTCTGATGTTGAAAGAGGTGTTTATTTGTTTGTTTGTTCTTTTAGTATTCTCTCCTCTGTCCTTTTATGAATTGCTTGTTCAAGTCTGTTGCCTATTGCCTCTCTTGGGATATATGTCATTTAATTATTGTTGTGAAGTATTTCATTTTATACTTCTGATAAAAGCTCTTTTTCATTATATCTAAGGCAAATATCTTCTGCTAATCCATGGTTTGCCTGTTCCTTTCAATAGTGTCTATTGATGAGCACAAATCCTTGATTTTCATATGCTGTGATTTGTCAGTAATTTCCTTTACAGTTATTTTTTTCCTAAAAAGTTTGTCTCAGGATCTAGATGATATTCTTCTAAGTAATCTTCTAGAAACCTTGTTGTTTAGAAAATATTTACATTTATCTTCTCCATATAATTGATTTACGTATAGAGATAATGTTTAAATATTTTTTACATGATTATCCACTTGATCCACCACCATTTATTAAATGGACTCTCCCTCTTCTGCTCTCAAGTGTCACATATGCCGTTAATAAAAAGGTCCAGTGGGTGGATCTGTTTCTGGACTCATGAATCTATTGATGTATTTGCTATCCATGATCTAATATTACAGCACTTTGATAAATATTACTTTGTAATACATCTTGGTAATAAGGATTGTAGGCACCCAAGCATTGTTCTTTAGCTTGGGTTTGACAATTTTTGGTTTTTGGTTCTTTGCACTTTCATATGATTTTAGAATCAGCTTTTCATTTTACATGTACTCATGCACACACACACAAATGTTTACCTAGCTTTTCATTAGGATTTAATTGAAAGTATAAATTAATAAGAGATAATTAATGTTTTGTAACATTGATCTTTCAGTTTATAAAAATCATATGTGTTTCAATTTAGGCCTTTAAGTATACTAATAATATATAATTACATATAATAATATATTTTATAATATATACAATAATATATAATATATAAATATGGAATATCTTACAAATATGTTAACATTAATATACTATATAATAAATATAAAATATATGTATTATAATATTTAAATATAATTTTATATATAATATAAAATACTTTATAGAATAAAATATATAATTCATATAATAATATTATCATATTTTGTTTAAAAATCCTGTATTTTTGTTTAGATTTACTTCTATCTGTGTGATGTTTCTTGATGCCATTGTGATAGAACTTAAAAGTTATTTTATAATTGCTGATATCCAATAATATTGTGTCTAGAGACATTGCTAATTTCATGCTTATTCTCATAGCTTACCCATAAATATTTAAGGGAATAACAATTATAGTAACGTCTTTATTTCTTAATTTAAAATTCTTAAAACCTAATTTCAATTTCTTCTCTTGTAGCACTGACCAGGACCTCCAAAAAAATGTTTAAATTAGGTGGCCTTAATAAGCATTCTTGTCTCATTTCTGATTTCAAGGAGCAAGCTATTCATAGTTTATCATTAAGTATGATAACTCAGGGTTTTCTGTAGTTATCCTTTGACTTTTAAGGCATCTCCTGGTGTACACATGTATACAACTCCTTCCTCTTGAATGTGAGCAAAGCCTGTGAATAAGATCGATTTTCCCTTCACGTTGTGTCTCTAACCCACACACATGCATCCATCTTTAGTTATTTCTACTTTCTCTTTCTGTGCTTTCACACTGATACCTCTGATTCCATTCCCATAACGCAGGGCTCACATGAATCTTGCCTTTTCCATATCTGTAACTTCTTTCTCTAACAGTAAAAAATGTGATTCATCATCTCCAACATATTTACTGATTTGTTCAATCCTAGCACACACATAGTTTCAGAATACTAACCTATGCCTTTTTAAGAGATAAATTTACTGGATACAGTATTTCTGTATAGTTATTTTTGTCTGTAGACCCAGAGTATTCAAGCCCAAAACCTGTTTTGCAAGGTTACTTACATATGTTCTTTCAGTTTAATTATCCACTTTTAATGAGGTAAGTTTATTTTTTTTAATTTGCTGTTCTTCCTAGTTTTATTTGTCAATATGATTTCCCACGACTTGAGTGTTGTTATAAAGCCATAATTGAGGGTCAAATGCAAACACTGGAGTGTGTTACTTTTGGAGATACACAGGCTAGTAAAGAAATGAACTATAAAACCATAAACAGCATTTAAAAGCACAGCATAAATAAATGAACCCTAAACCAAAGATTTATCTGAAAGAAAGAGCATTACATTAAAAAGTTAACAGAGCAGTTGTTCAATATCTGACGTCTAAACGTTGGTGCATTAGAGATTCCTATACATAGCATTTTATCTATAACGTAGTTGCTAAGTATGTACAATTCCCAAATCATTATTGCCAAAAGCTGTATCAGAGATGCTTGTTTAGAAAAACTGTGTGGCCATGCATGTTCAGGGCATCCTACTGAACCCATAGATACTGCTAACATGGCCATTCTTTTGGTATGTATTATTTGAACATGATGGTGAAATGAAGGAAACCTTTTTCCCAGCTTTGATTCTGAAAAATACATCCAATTCTGAATGAGCTAAAGCTACAAAATATCACTTTGTTATCAAATAGGTTTTGGAGTTTAAGTATTACGTAGCATATGTTCAAATGACATGGATGTATTGAAAAGAAAATATTGTAGGTGGTCAATCAGATCATAGAGCTGTGTCAAAATGTAAATCGACACAGGGAGACTTTCATTGAGAAAGTTTTGCCATTCATGACAAAAGAAGCTGAACTAAAGAGTGTGCATAGTGCCATAGTAAAATTTGTAAATTTTATAAAGTCTAGTGCCTGGAATTTTAGATTTTTCTTATTGTGATCTGATAATATAGAAACTGGTTTAAACAAATATTGAATGTTAAACCATGATAGTTATCACTGGGAACAATTTCAAGAATGCTTGAATTATAGAACGGGTTATCAGTGTTTCTATAAGAAAAGAAAGAAGTATTAATAAGTAGATGGGATTGGAAGATATTTTCTGATATCCTTGACATCTTTGATGACCTGAATATATCCACGCCAAGCTAGAACATGGTTTTCAATGGAAAATAAGATCAAAGAGCAAAACTAAAAAGCTTTGAAGAACAGAATTTCTACAGATTGTCATGACATGTTTTGTAATTTAACAAAAATTTTAGATGAACTATGTGATGATCTTTATGTTGCATATCTATGAGAAATTGTTAATAAACACTATGAATCTGATAGACTCCTTTGAAAAATATTTGTTGTCAAAAAAGGATCCAAGGACAAGAAATTTAAGGATGTAGAACTCATTTCTTTCATTAAAGGATAATTTAAATTTAAGTATAATTTTACCAGGATAATTTGTTTGAACTAGCTACTAACGCATTGAAAATGAATTATGAAATTTTAGCATACTTTGCTTCATTTTGGGTAAAAAGTTTTTTTTAAAGGTCTTTGCTTACAGAAATTGCTTTAAATTTTATTAACTTTTCCATTCCTTTCAACAAACTTCTGAAAGACCACGTAGAGGTTTTTGCACCAATTAAAAAAAAACATAAAAAAGTTATAGGTATATTACTTTTTGTTAATAGCATGTTGTCTATTTTACCTTGACTAGATGGATTAACAAACAAGAAAGATGTTCATGGGTCATATAGAAACTTTAAATATCAGTGTTTGTTAAAAATTTATATGTATGAATCAATATAGGAAAGAAAATTTCTATTATAAGTTTTTAGTTACTATCGAACAATGACGAAAAGTTACAAGTGTGTATACACTTCTCTGTATTGACCACCTATAAGCATAACTGTCAAGGAACGAGCTGCATACTTGTAACTCTTTTTGTTTTTCTATGTTTTGTTTGGCTGAATTACACTTAATTAAAAGTAAATGTATTTTTATTAAGTAAAGTCACAAAGTTATAACATCATTTGTATGTCTTTAGGTGTTTGTTTGTTTGTTTGTTTTGAGATGGAGTCTCTCTCTGTCACCCAGGCTGGAGTACAGTGGCGTGATCTCGGAGCACCGCAACCTCCATCTCCCGATTTTAAGCAATTCTCCTGTCTCAGCCACCTGAGTAGCTGGGACTACAGGTGTGTGCCACCACACCTGCTTAATTTTTGAATTTTTAGTAGAGATGGAGTTTCACCATACTGGTCAGGCTTGTCTTGAACTCCTGACCTTGTAATCCATCTGCCTCGGCCTCCCAAAGTGTTGGGACTACAGGCATGAGCCACTGCGCCTGGCCCTGTCTTTAGGGTTTTTTATTATTATTATTTTAAAAGAAAATTCTTTTTATTATTCCACTAATTCCTTTGTATTGCATTTTATAAATTACCAGTCCAAAATAGATGGGAAATAAAAGCAGAAATAAAATTAAAAAAGATAACGAAAAGACAAAAAAATTCCCCAAACAGCTTTACTTTAATACAGGTGGTTTGAGAAAATAAGTAAGGCCTTTCTTATCATGGCATGGCATTTAATTTTAGATCTGACATCTGATTTCATCATTGCACTGTCAACAGAAAAAGTGAAGGGAGAAGGTTCTGAACAGACCCATCCACTAATCTGGCTCACAGTTGCTGGCTGAAACTGACTGTTACCGGCAACTGTTATGGCCTAATATCGAAGCACAAGTTCTACCTCAGGCCTGGTTCCTCAGCATTCATCACTGAGAGATTCAGGCAAGAGGGAGATAAGTTCAAGAGGACAGCCATTCTCCCAGGTACCTCAGTGCTGGCTGAAGGCTCTCAGCCCTCCTGTGGCCATTAACTATCCATGGGACATATGGAATATTTGCACTCTCTGGGCCTTTCTCTGTTTGTCTGTGCCAATTGTTCTAGTTACTGTCTGCTGAACTGATGTTCTGCATTTATCAAAGATATAATTTATCCTGGTAAAGGGGGAGATGAGGAACTAGGGACAAAAAGAATGACAGTCCAACCAAGTAAGACAACATAATTTACTCTCAGGAACTAAGAATGTCAGGTTTGATTCCTGCCTTTGGTTTTTCTAAATTGCATCTTCTCTGTAAAGAAAATGATTAAAGATCTGTGTTGGATTCTCTTATTCTATGATATTTGCTTTATCCCCCAAATAGTCGTACTGGAACCTGTATTACTATTGGTTCCAGTACTAGAGACCTAATCTCAAACCTGTTTTCTTAAATTTTCCCTTTGCTAATTTTACTAGGTTATTCAGCCATCTGACATTGTTGTATTGTTGTTTTAATATTAGTGACAGTGATAAGTAGACTATGCCACATCTAATATATAAAATTAATCTAGTAAAAATCCACAGAATGCAAATATCCCTAGATTATTCTTTGCTTCTGTTGAAGAATCTACACTTCATTTTAATTCCAGCTTTCAAAAATGCCTTTAAGCTTAGTTGTGATTTATTTTATTGTGTTTTTTTATATACTTCCAGGAGTTGCATCTTCATCTAGTATTTGAAATGATAATTTATAGGGGAAATCATTCAAGATAACATGCTCCAGAAGGAAAATATACCCTGCTGTTTTTCCAGCTCCTTAAATCATGTTTTACCTAGTCTAACAAGATGGCTAATTTTCCTTGGAAAGAGCAAATGTGTTTGCTGCAAAGCAGGTTTTTTATTTCCAGGTAAGACAAATGTCAGGCTAAAGAACAGAGGTATAGCATTCCTAGATTTAATGTCTAAAAAGAGAGAGTTGAAGCACTACAAAATGACATTCTTCTAGAAAATAATATTGATGAGAAGAGAGTAAAGAGTAGTCATTTACTCACCAACTGTTTATTGAAAACCTAGTGTAGGTCAGAAGCTGACCTTGAAGTTAAGAAGGCAACAATAAATAAAACAAAATTTTTGCCCCTGGCTTACACTTAACCCAAATAATGATGTCTTTGCCATGAGGAGCTTAGGAGTCATTTACATCTCCACCTCAGTAATTTACATTCTTCTACATCAAGAAAAAATGGTACGTCCTGTTAAACTTCAACCCATCTGGAAATGTAACTGTGATACATTAAGCATCCTCTATGAGTCAACTGATTTACTCATTCTGTCTCACTCTCCTTATAACTAACCCCACCAAGTAGAAACTATTATGTTTCCATTGTAGATCACTATACTCCTAAAGAAATAAAACGATTTCATCAAATCACATAGCTTGTGACAGAGCTGAGGGTTTCCCTCAGGTGCTGGAGTGATTTTGAAAAAGTCTGTCCTAGAAACAGTGTTATTTGAAATTTGTGGCTGAAATTTCTGCCACTTAATTGTACCAGAAGATCTAGAAGATTCAAGGATTTCTGGAAAGTGTTCGTACACTGGCAGCTCCAGCACTTCTGAAGAAGTCATGTGGTGCAGCTCCCTGTCTAGAACAGATCCACTTAAAGGCTGGAGAGAGAGTGCGTTGAATCCTGGAGAGGTTTTTTTTGTGCGTGTTTTTGTTTCGACAGAAATTTTGCTTTTGATTTATATATGTTAATTTCCTGGTGGGTCTTTTATTTAAGAATACGGATGTTTATTGTTTCCATGACTTACTGAGTAAATAGAACACAAGATCAGCTTTGATTTCTTATTTAAGACAAGTCTTGTGAAAGTTTGTTCATTTAAACATTTTCTTTTGTTAAAAAATTCTTTAATTCCTGTTTGTTTTATATAGTTTAAATATTTGAGATTAGTTTAAACTTCAGATTTACTTAATAAATATCCGTTTACTTTGGTACTAAAAAATAAATTGAAAACATGGATTTTCTTTCAAATGACATATTTATTCTGAAGATTACAGTTAAGAGAGTAGAGACCTAGGTTTTTGTCTTAATTTTGTTATCATCTACCTGTGAGATCTCATCCAAGACATTCATCATTCTGAGAAAATTAAATTTCTAAGACATAATTTTATTGAAATATTATATAATAACTAATAGCTATAATTTATTATAATAGTACATATTATATAGTAATATAATGCTATATTATATATTATATGATAATATTAGTAAACACAAAAATAACATTTCAGTCAATAATGAATTCCATATGCAATGGTGTCCCATAAGATTATAATACCATATTTTTAATGTACTTTACATGTTTGGATGCACAAATACTTAACATGGGTATTATGATTGCCTACAGTATTCAGTACAATAACATGCTGAACAGGTTTGTAGCCTAGAAGCAGTAGGCTATACCACATAGCTGAAATGTACAGTAGACTATCCCAACTATGTTTGTGTCAGTATACGCTATGATGTTCATGCAATGATGAAATAATTTAATGATGTATTTCTCAGAATTTATCCTCATAGTTAAGTGGCACATGACTGTAGCATTATTACTCCTAAATAGTAAAATAGTTCATAGCAAAATTTAATAACCACTGAAACAAACAAAAACTTTTGCATTATTACAGAGCAACGTGTGATTGATTCAATAGTAAGTAATGCTTGTTATAGTCATAATATAGAGAAAAAGTATGTAAAATAAATGAAAAAGAAAGACGTAAAATATGGCTTTTTTGGTCTGTATATTAAACTTCAAGATGTATGGAAAGTAGTTAAATAATTATGCAAAATGAAGGATCATTTTAATAAACTGCTACTGTGAGAATGTGTAAGAGTTTTATGTAGAGCTTCTCTGATACCAATGACCTGAGATCTGACCAGACAGTCCAGAATTAAGTGGTAATAAAGGCTGTGGCATGTGTATTTTTCATCGATGTTAACACAATGAGGCTGAAGAACTGTTCATCCATGAGAAACAAACTTCAAAATTTTCCCAGTAGGCATGACTTACGCAGTGTCAACTTCATAATGTGCAGCCCTCTTAAATTTTAAAAATGTTGTCATTTTAGCTACTCAGAAAGCGTCCATTAAAAGCAGAGTTAGGGCTGGGTGTGGTGGCTTATGCTTGTAATCCCAGCACTTTGGGAGGCTGAGGTGGGTGGATCACAACATCAGGAGTTCAAGACCAGCCTGGCCAAGATGGTGAAACCCCGTCTCCACTAAAAATACAAAAATTAGCTGGGCGTAGTGGAGGGCGCCTATAATCCCAGCTACTTGGGAGGCTGAAGCAGAAGAATTGCTTGAACCCAGGAGGTGGAGGTTGCAGTGAGCTGAGATCATGCCACTGCACTGCAGCCTGGGCAATAGAGCAAGACTCTATCTTAAAATAAAATAAATAAAATAAAATAAATAAAATAAAATAAAGTAAAATAAAAGCAGAGTTAAAGCTTCCTCTGTTCTACTATGTTTTTCCTCCAAGTTGTTCTTCTTTGTGTATTCACCAATCTCATAAAGAGAAACTACGTACATACAACAGACATGTGTGTGCACAGTTATCTGCATATGAATGCACTTTGTGAATAAGGCATGTATCACCAATCAGAAACTAATGAATGGCGATTTTTCTTTAACACTTTTTTTTTTTTTTGAGACAGTCTCTCTCTGTTGCCCAGGCTAGAGTGCAGTGGTGCAATCTCGGCTCACTGCCAGCTCTGCCTCCCGGGTTCATGCCATTCTCCTGCCTCAGCCTCCTGAGTAGCTGGGACTACAGGTGCCCGCCACCACGCCTGGCTAATTTTTTGTGTTTTTAGTAGAGACGGGGTTCCACCGTGTTAGCCAGGATGATCTCGGTCTCCTGACTTCGTGATCCGCCCACCTTGGCCTCCCAAAGTGCTGGGATTACAGGCGTGAGCCACCGCGCCTGGCCTTCTTTAACATTTTTGTTTCTGAGTTCTCATGTGATAGAAGATTTTAAGTGGGTTAGTTTGACAATTTGTAATGATACTGAAGAAATTGTGATGAGGAAAATGAGAGAAAAGGGAACCCATAATCAATGGACATCTCTTTATGTTCCAGGTATTTTGCAAAGTACTTTATAATCAGTTATTGGAATTGTTTGATATGGTAATTATTAATATTCATATATTAGGGATGAGAAAACAATGCTCAGAGAAGTCACATAACTTGGGTAAGGTAATCCACAAGTGACTACTTTTGCAGGATTTAAAAATATTTCTGATAAATTTCTCAAGTTTTTATTATGTATCCTCATAAAGCCTCAATACATCACAGAGCTTCAAAGCAATTTTCATCTGTTTGTTGCTGTCTTCCATTATTTAATTATATTTAACTATTAATATACACTAGAAAGACTACTATATAACCACATGTATCATCTAGAAATGAGTCCACCCGCCAAGATAAAACAAACAACATGACAAAACAAAACAAGCTAACCTTACTAACAAAGGCGAAACACAAAGTTTGATAATGCCCTGCTGTCTTAAATAGCAAGATGTCAGGATGCTAAACCAGTAGCAATCAGAATTGATGCTCTACCTGTTTGACAGTCCACTGCTGCTCACTCATTTTCTTCTCTTGCTGCTGTACAGACTTGAATTTTCAGGTCTTTTGGTAAGTCATCAGCAATCACTTTTCTACAGATGAACAAAAGGACTGATTTGAAAGATATTCTAGATATTCAGTCTAGAAAGACTTGGATAAGAGACTTTTTTTTCTTTTTTAGTGGAGACAATTACGTTTTGATTAACTGTATTTAGAACACTTAGATCTCATGTATCAACATATTCAAATAGTAAGATCTTTAAAATAAGATCATGCAAGTAGATAGGATCTTTCCAGCTTGCAGAAATCATGAATATCAGCCAGACTGGATACACATTTAATAAAATATATTATTTGAGGTTTAAATCCCATGTCTGGTATTGTACTTGCTTCACTGAAAACCAAGCTGGTTAAGCTTTTAATGTTAACACAGCCACTTGCAAATCATTATTTCTTCTAAGTTTTGCAATAACTATATTCTATCTTTGTTTTTTGTGGTATCTTTACCCTCAAATATATGCACAAATAAATTTAAAACCTTTATAAGAATACTTATAATATTTAGCTTCCATTTGACTATCTAATTATCTAGTAGCTGTAAGGAACAGCATGTAAGATCTATTTCTCTCTTCTTCCCATAGCTATTAGTTGACAGTCTAGTGAACGAATACAGATATTTGGTAAGACGTTGTCTTCTGTCTTCAAGTTTGGGCATGCCTTTAGTATCTAGTCCTTGAACTTTGGATATGCATTCACTGAAATGGTGTTGGTTGCGAAAGCCAGCCTTCACTGTATTATGCTCAAGATAAGATTAAATGGCACCTTTAAATTGACAGGTGGGATTGGGGACAGGACATGTTTACCATCTTCCAAGTCATCACGCATACTACAATTTTCTTGCTTCTGATGGTATACTTGCACTTGTGACATGGAACTTGTTCCTACAGAATTTTTGTAGAAGTCACTTTTCTTTCCAATTTCATAATCTCGTCTGGAATATTGTCCCAATCTATTAATGCTTGATCTAAAGGTGACAATTTTACGTCAATGCTGTTCTTGGTTTTTATATTTCCTACAAAACGAGGCTGGCACACAATAGTATTCACCCTGAATTCTGGAATATCTTTTTGTTTTTGTTTCTTAGCCAGCATTGCTTTTGCTTTCATCTGATTGCACTGTTGCTGGAAAGTTAAATTTCTCTTTCAGGATCTGCTTCTATCATTTGAAACTTGGTGTTTATTTACCTTGACTGTCTCCTATTTCTGACCATCATGGCGGCTTATAGAGCTCACCATGTTTTTCTACAGCATAAAGATGGAAGGTCTACAGAGGTCCCCTACCGAGGCATTTGCAGGGCTCTACAAGCATCCCTTGGCCAGGACACTGTCAAGGTGGCAGTGAGGAATCTTACTCAGACATGGCCTGAGGGCATCCTGCTCATCTGGCTGTTTCCTGGCCCAGCTCCATCCCACAACAATACCATCCTAGGATTTGTTTAGTGGCAAAAAGGTTGCGTGGGGGATATATATATATGAATGTGTTAATTTATTCTGCTTACAAAACATACAGAACTGCATTTTATAAGTTTGGGGCTAACACCATTGTCCTCCTCCTCATATGTCAGCAGGTATGTCTTTATTTTTAATAATGCAAGAAGGGCAGGTGCAGTGGCTTATGCCTATAATCCCAGCACTTTGAGAGGCCGAGGCAGGCGGATCATGAGATCAGGAGTTTGAGACCAGCCTGGTCAACATAGTGAAACCCCGTCTCTACTAAAAATACAAAAAAAATTACCTGGACATGGTGGCGGGCATCTGTAATCCCAGCTATTCAGGAAACTGAGGCAAGGAGAATAGCTTGAACCTGGGAGGCGGAGGTTGCATTGAGCCGTGATCATGCCACTGCACTCCAGCCTGGGCGACAGTATGAGACTCCATCTCAAAAAAAGAAAAAAAAAAGAAAAAAGAAAAGAGGAATGGCACCAAATCACAATAGGCTTGAGAAGGATCAAGGATTGCAGGAAATTCTTGATTGTGAGATGCAAATAGTCTCACCCAAACACAAGAAGATCTGTTATCACCCATGCAAACCGTCGCAGGCAGTAAAATATGCCTGTAGCAGCAAGGAATTCCAGATTTTATCATGTTTTCACAATTAAGGACAGTTACTTCACAATTAAGGACAGTTACAGCTGAGTGCACAGTATGTGGGCATAAGCCAGATAAAAGTACGTCATTAAGTGTTCTAGTTAGATTGGGTACTTGCCTGTTTGAATAATTTATAAATTTCTTAAGAGAGCTAGTTATGGACAGATATTTTACTTCATGTTTCATTTTCTAATGCTTTGCTCTGTATTGTGGGACTGAGTGCTTTCTGCCTATATAAAAAGTTTTAGCAGAGCAATCAGAAGTATCATTTTGTAGTGGGTGATGAAGACCAGACAGTAATAGTTGCAGTTTTTGGGGTTACCTGTAAGAGGAGAGACTGTTTACATGCTACATACACTGACTAATAAGCTGGGAATTTATCTAGACACCTGTATTGCCCCAGTTAAACCTGTGAATCAGTTTACTTTTACATGAAGTGAGTAAGAAAAAGGCCATTTTATTTTCACCCTGCAATTGAGTCTTTTGAGAAAAACTTAGCAGAATCCTCTAATTTGATTTATTATGTTCAAATATGTATTTAACTATATTAAAAATACTGTGATACACAATTTACAATATTTGTTTCTTTTTTGGTACGGGGTTGTTCTGTAGGAGAGTGCAATTAACATAATTGTATTAGAAATTGTGGCTACTGAAAACCAAAATGAAGAGTTGCCTGCATTCCGCTTCTCTGCCTAGCTGCCTGTCAATGGGAACAGCCTCCTATTGTCTTGGCAACATGATAATTATTGGAGTGGCTTGGTCATGAGGTGATACCCTCTCTATCACCTCCTGTCCCAGCAACTCAGTTGAGTCAGCATGTGTAGCCGACATCAGAGGGACCAGAGACCTTTTCTTGCTTTAATTTTTATTTGTTTGTTTTAGAGCTCTGTGTCACTGTAATTAGAAATCCTGAAAGTCAAAGTTGGCTCTCTGCAAGTGATAGACAAGAGGAGAGGAAAATTTTGGGAGCTGTTGGCCCCTGAGCCCCTGATATGGTCAGTGCAGGTTGGAGGCTGAGCATGAAGCCAGGTGCTGGGAGCCAGGAGGCCCAGAGTGCTAGGCACTGAGGCACACGGCACCCACACAGGCACTGGGACAACAGCAAGTCTCCCCACAGCTCAGCTGTTGACCGTTCTCTGGATAGTAAATGCAGAAGTCTTATAAAAACAGGAACATAGCAAAAGGTCAGAGTGTTTCCTCTCCTTTGAACTATACCTGCTTAAGGAAATATGAATTACTAGAAGACAAGAATAAACAGAGGGGCAACAGAAAGGGAAAAATCATGACAGAGAATGAAAGAAACTAAGCATGATGTCTCTGGACAAAGAATGTGCAGCACCTGCAGCAGCAGCCCCAGCAATACCAGGGAAGTACCACCGCAGGGCTTCTCCGGGGGTGACGATTCTGGTGTCCTTCAGGCAGGAGGTGGGGAGAAGTGGCCCAGCTGGGTGAAGGCCCAGCCATGCCTTGCCCCTACTTAATACTGAACTCGATGTTTCTGTCCCAGAATCAGCCCTCAAAATGCCACGTCTTCACAGCAGTGGGGGAACTTGGGAGAGCAATGCCCTAAAGCTTAGGGAATCACTGGACTGGAAGCTATACAGGCCTTCACCTTAGGTGGGGAGGATGGTCTGGAACTGCTGATGCAGGCTGTGGACCATGTAGGTAACAGCATTGAAGCTTTAAGAAGCATAGTTTGAGATGCCAGAACTTCTTCCTAACTTGAACAGGGATTTGGGGAGGCTTGAGATCCACAGGTCACACTAAAGAGAGCTAGATGGAGTGTGTGTCCATTGTGCCCATTGTTAATTGTAATGTGTCGACTTGTTTGTCCATTTTGGTTGGTAAATCTTATGACTAAGAATTTTATCTTAGATTTTATCTAAGATTTTTATTTTCCTTGGCCTAAGATTGCCTTTTATTATATATTTTTTTCTGGATTCTACTGAAGAACTCTCTTAAAATGAAATTTTATTAAAAAAAAAGAAACCACAAACATCAGCTGTTATCTGAATGTGTTATAGATCAAATTGCAATTTCTATTGAAGAGACAGAGTTAAGTGAAAGGGTAATTAACTTCAGCATATTCATGAGTTGTAAAAAAGGGAAATTTGTGAAGCAGGAGAAAATTGATTTTAGCAGACTACACATACCCTGGTGTTCCTGATCTCTGTTTTCCTCAGAAAAGTCTGGGAATGGATTCAGCATCCTTGTTCAATTCCATTGCTTCTTGGGGAAGATTCTATTCATTGACTTTTCAACACTGGTCTTTCCTTTCGGACTCCTGGGACACATAAGGTACTTAGCCATAGTGACATCAGGTTAAGGTTGGAGGCTTGGGATGAGGGATGGGGTTTATTGCAACAGCAGGACCCTTTACATCACTGAAGAACTACAGAGAATATTTAAAATCCTTTGCCCCATGAGGATGTTCATCTTTCAGAGATGGTCAGAGTAAAGCATAAGCTCTTGACCTGTCACTCCCACATCTTTTCCCTTCACCTCTCTTCCCTTCACCTCTCATCAATGAATGAATTGGGGACTAAGTGAAATTCTAGGTCTGCTCCAGTTCATATCTAGAATCAGCATCATATTATCAGTTTTATCCCACCTTGGATTTTAAATAAAAAATTTGGGGAATCCAGTAGCACTGTGGTGCCACTGCTTAATTATTCAAGGCTTTGACCCCTCAACCATACCTGGTATTCCAATAGATAGAAAGTTACAATGCTTTTGCAATGGTACCCATGTCCACTGGACTTGACCACATAATTGTTATTCACTTCCTTCCCTAATATCAGAGATTGAATATGAATTCTAACTAATTGGCTAAAGCAAATGTAATATATGTATTAATTCAGCCAATAAACAGCTATTAACATTTTATGGCCTTGGCATTATGCTAGTTGATGGGGGAAATCTAATCTAAGCTTTTATTTTCAGAAGCTTAATCCTGAACCAAAAGCTCCAATCAAATGGAAAATATACTGAGTCCAGTAGAGATATTGCAAGACATCATAAAGTAATACAAAGTTAGAAAGTTCATTCTTTGTTTCACTCATTAAGTCTTTAATACTTTGATGGTAAGTTTTTACCTGGTGGTGTGTTGCCTAATTTCCCACTGATCTGTCCTACTATGCCAATCTGATCCATATAAAGAAGTATTTAATGACTGACTTTAATAGAACACAAAATCCCTGGTATGCCAAATATCTTTGGTTTGTTCCTCTCAAAAGGACCGAAGGCTGCACAAAGATGTGAGCCTTGCCTTATACTTCTCCTCTACCATCCATTTCACTTAGCGTAATGTTGAGTATATTGCAGATGTTCAGTAAAAATATGCATAAGAATTTATTGGTGGGGAAATGTCCCTAGATTTCTGATATTGATACTTAAACTTGACAATGAGTCTTTCTCACTGTGGAAAAAATACAATCATATCCAATGAGACTGCTGGGTTTTTTCTTACTCTAATAATATATTACTAAGTTCCAATCAAGCTGTTTTAACATAAAGGTCTGTTTGAGGTTAAAAATAATTTTGGAATGTGGTTTCATACTGCTCATTACAGAGTGCTTCTTACAGTGGCTTTGAAAATCTCCGTAAGTACTTCCTACTTCCAGTGAGTTCTTACAGAAAAAAAATCCAGTAAGCACATTTCAAGCAATATATTCTCTCCTTTGCTCCTGCCAAACCTCCTGTAAATAGAAATCTCAGAATATTTCTGCCTATTTCCTGTGACCGTGCTTTCCACTAGCAAAATTCTATTGCAAGAGTAGATTAAACTATTTTTCTTCAGTGTTGGCATTTGAGGTTGAGTCAGCATAATTATTCTGAATTTCCCCCCAAATAACTTTCCCTTTTAAAAACAAGCTCAAAGCATTTAATCTCTTCTAGTCAATGTGAATGATATCCTGTACACTGGCATGCTAATCTGCTCCAGGGCCAGAGTGGGAGCATCCTGGCACAGCTTTGACCTCCGCTGGAGTCAGCCCTCTGTGACCAGGAGGATTTACACTACAGAGTTCCTCTGAAGTCTTTTCCTGCATGTAGATGTGGACAATAGCTGATGTCACTGCACTCATAAAAGACCCTGGCAATATCGGCAAGGCTGGCGTCAGGCCATTGGCCCTGTCCTGCATGGAGATTCCTTGGCCAGTAAGGAAAAGTCTATGCTTTTTCTCTGTGCTCTGGTTTCACGAGCAAGAATCAAACTCATGGATTCCCATTGCCCCTTTATATGACTCACCCCAGAATAAGTCTCACCTAATGATTTAGTAAAAACAAGACCATTTCACCCACACATCTCTGAACAGAGCAGACCTACTTCCACGAAGTACTAGCCTATTATTTCACATTCATCAACTGAAAGTTAAATTTTATATCCCACCTTGTCAATCATTCTTCGTAAAAATCCTCAGTGACAAATTGAAGAAAGAAAAGATTTAAACTGCAAATAACCCTGCTATTTTCAAGTGTAATTCACACAGGAACCGAACTAGATAATGTTTTCTCCATTTTAACTGATGAGAAAAATAAGATTCAAAGTGACAAATTATCTTTAACAGAAGTTAGTTAATGATTTGTGTAATTTAGATAAAAACTTTATATTGTCTTTTGTGAAAGCTTGGAGTCTCTCCTACACTCCTCTTCCTAGACGGGATAGCACATGATTTGTGGAGCAGCAGACTGGGAGAGAAGAAGGAGAATGAGGAAGAGTTATAGATAGGGATGATTTTAGAAAAGAAATGGCCAAATTTTATTTTTTTCATTTTTTTCAAAATAGTTTTAATTCGTGACATGAAGCTGTGTTATTTTCAGAAAAAAATGGTACGACATTTTCATGTAATGGAAAAGGCAAATTAAAATGTTTGGCCACAAAGATAACGGTAAAATTTTGAAATAATTGTTTGTGGGGTAGAAATTTACAATCACTAAAAACAAACAAAACAAACAAAAACCACAAATAGAACGTATAGGAGAAAAAGGAACTAGGATGAATGAAAATTGGGAGATATACTTAATGCTAGATGACGAGTTGGTGGGTGCACTGCACCAGCATGGCACATGTATACATATGTAACTTACCTGTACGTTGCGCACATGTACCATAGAGCCTAAAGTATAATAATAATAATAATAATAATAATAATAATAATAAAAATAAAAATAAAAAAAAAGAAAACAGAATCTTTAAATTGTAGAGTTTTACAAAACTTAAACTTAATAAATGTTTTCAATTTAAATTTGAAAAAAAAAAGAAAATTCAAATAATCAAATAATTAAAAAACATCAGTTTTAAGTTATAATAAAAATATAAGTGAGATAAAGTACAATTAAAATATAGGAGTGGGGGAAAAAGACACTACCACCAATATTAGCAAAATATTAATGGGGACTAGAAAGCCAAAATTTATTTAATACCAAAAAGCAGTAAGTTGAAGCAAATATATTAATCAGTAAAATTATTTGGTGATAGAGTTTTAGTTGTTATCATGGAAATAAATAAAAGTGATTGACTTAGTCTGATCTGTTCTGTTCCTTTTATAATTTCTTCTTCCTCATAACACAATCAAATAATGTGGAAAAAGAGTTAGAGGATGTTTCCTACAGGAGAAATACCTCTTTTCTAACATGGTCTAAGGTACAGTGGGGCATTTTGAGTGGAAAGAACTTAGGCAATTGAATCAAATCTTAGGGAAAATTATTCTCTTTCCTTTGAAGGACTTTGATTTCATCTTTGCTTGCCTCTTCTCTCCATAAAAAAGATATTCTCTGAATTTAGGGTAATGAATCAGAATTCCATGAGGCCATAGTGCTGAAAGTCAAAACTCTCTCTCTCTCTCTCTGTGTGTGTGTGTGTGTGTGTGTGTGTGTGTCTGAGGTTTCAGCCTATGTTCTTTATTGTGTGGCATGTTCTTGGTTTACTCCTTCAGAGCCACACTTGGCTTGGTGGACTATAGGCTGATAGTTAGGGGCTGCATCAAATAAGCTTCCTTGTCCTCCAGTTAAGCATCTACAGGAGACTGGAGGTGGAGAAAAGGGAGTTTGGAGTATTTATTTCACTGGCTACCTTCCTGCCAATAGGAAACTTAGCAATGTCTTCTCACTTCTACAAAAAGCCACAGCTTTTGAAAGGTAGTTACTGTTTACAGCTGGAGCTCTTGCTTCATTCTACTAATGACCTCTTGCCTTTGCCCTTCAGCCATGAGGCACGAAGGTTTCTTTTGCAGCTTGTCTGTGGGTATTTCATCATTTCTTGCTGGTTTCCCATGACCTTACCCTTACCTTGGTAAAGATTTCCTTCATTGAAGCCCTCCCCGACATCTATTGAGTGTGACTTATCTTTCCTACCAGAACATTGATACCCTCAGTAATGAGTTGAATTGTCATTCTTCTATTAGTTAATTCATTGGTGTAACACACAATTGTCAGCCAAAGACTATATTGGAGACTCTTTACTAGAAAATAAAAAAGTTAGACAAATAACAATAGCTAACATTTATTAAGCATATTCCATTTGTCAGATATTTCTCTAAGCATATAATAATATATAACTTAATAAATTATGTCTGTAACCCCATCTGGTACGTCTATTAGTCAGGATAAGCTAAGGTATATTACAACAGAAAAGTAAGTTCCACTGGGCATGGTGGCTCACGCCTCTATTCCCAGCACTTTGGGAGGCCGAGGTGGGCAGATCACTTGAGGTCAGGAGTTTGAGAGCAGCCTGGCCAACATGGTGAAACTCTGTGTCTACTAAAAATACAAAAAAATTAGCCAGGCATGATCTCAGCTACTAGGGAGGCTGAGGCAGAAGGATCACTTGAACCCAGGAGGTGGAGGTTGCAGTGAGCTGAGATCGCTCCACTGCACTCCAGCCTGGGCAACACAGCAAGATTACATGTCAAAAATGTAAATAAATAAATAAATAATTTCCAAGTCTCAGACACTTTATCACAACAAAGTTTATTTCTTAGGAACATTATAATTAGCTTTTAAGCAAAGGTTCTCCGAACACAGAGGTGTGTACCTCTTGTAGAGCATACACACACACAAATTCATACACACACAGACTCTTACATCATAAGCATGAGCTGTACTTTTAGTCACATTTTTAGTTTAACTTTTAAAAGTAAAGGTGAAAAATGACCAAAGAAATTACAGATAATTATTTTTTAATCGCAAGGATTTTTCTATACATACTCGCAAAGAATAGACTCATAGTTGCAGTGTATGCAATATGCCCACAAGACTGCATTGCATAGTGCCTATGCTTGAATTTGTGTATTAAAATATCTTAGTTAATTATTATTGACCTTAAGGTAAATCTTCAAAATAAAAAAATGTAGCCATACCTCCAGGTAGCATTGGCATTAATTTAATAATATTCTTTCCTCACCACATTAGATTGATTTAACATAGGAAATAAAATATAGCCTAGGTAAATACCTAAAGTCAGTCTTGTGACTAATCCACCCTCACAGCCCGTAAGACACAGGAGATTGAACAGGGAACATACTAGAGGTGGACACTGTTAATAAAAGGTTTTTAAAAGGGACTGTAGCTCAAGTAGACTAAAATACAGCCATGGAATAGGAATTGAAAATGTTCACACGAAATAATTCGCTCATCTGAAACTTCTAGATCCAATGAAAATAAACATTACCGGATTTGAAAAACAAAATAAAATGACAGTAATTCTGAGGAAAAGCAATTTTGTCTGTAATATTTCTGGAAGCCATTCAAGTAGCTAAAGGAATTTTACATATGTGCTATGAAATGGCCACTAATTTACCCATTTTACTACTTCATAAAATGACATTTTAAAAAGTAATCAATACTGTTCATTAGAATTTTGATGCATGACATCAAATTCCATTGTTTGGAAAAGTAGTTGGAAAATTCACCAAAGAAATTCTAGCTGAAAAATAATAACTCCATTTTATTTTTCGGGATAGGTTCGGAAGCAGTTCAATCTCCTTTACGATAAGAAATGGTTAACATGTGCTTTTATTTTCAGGGTTAAGTGAGGAGTTAAGAACAGTGACTTTTATGTAGAGCTACTCAATATGGATTACTTTGTATTATTACTACCAGAACCACTACCATCATCACCATCATCATCCTCATCCTCACCACCTCATCATAGTGTCAGCAAAACATTTCTTAGAAAACAAGAAATAAAGCATCACCAGTATCTTACTTCCTATTTGGAAATGGTGCTGAGTGAGTTGCTGTAAATCATCATCTTTATTAACAATACAAAAAAAAAAGCTACCTCATTTTCTTCAGTTCAAAAATCACATGTGGCCATTGATCAGTGGAGCCTTTTAGAATTTGGTATGAAGGTAATTTGTTTTGCAAACTCCAATGGTTCCAAGCCACTCTGTCTTGTCCCTGCTATTTCATCCCCCTGGACTCGCTTCTCCCCTCAGCTTTGCCTCCTAAATTTCTATCCATTCTCAGCATGCAGATTACATGCAATTTCTAGGTATCCCTTTCACACTTACTAAGGGTCCTTCCCCTACACATTCCCATAACTGACTATACTTCCTTCCAATCCAATGTCTAATATTGTGCATTTAAAATGTGTCTATGTATTAGTTTGCCCCAATATCCTTTTGAAAAAATATCCATACTTTAAAAAGATGAAGGGGCGGCTGGGTGCCCTGGCTCATGCCTATAATCCCAGCACTTTGGGAGGCTGAGGTGAGAGAATTGCCTGAGCTCAATCAGGAGTTTGAGATCAGACCAGGAAACATTGTAAAACCTTGTTTCTACAAAAAAAAAAAAAAAAAAAAAATACAAAAATTAGCCTGGCATAGTGGCATGCACCTGTGACCCAAGCTACTTGGGAGGCTGATGTGGGAAGACCTCCTGAGACTGGGAGGGAGGCAGAGCTTGCAGTGAGCTGTGATTGCACCACGCACTCTAGCCTGGGTGACAGTGAGACCCTTTCTCAAAAATAAAATTAAAATTAATAAAAAAATAAAAAGACGAAGGGGATTTCTTTTTGCCTCTCTATCCCTAACACATAATTTTTAAACAAGCACATTAAATATTCCTTGTGGCAATTTTAATAAATGTCGTTCTTTCCTTGGATACCACATATATTTATTTTTTTCACAAAAAATAGTTTAAAACATTAAGAACATAAAGCAAATGCTGTTCCCAAATGCCACGCCTGCACCTTAAATTATTTGTCAGGTCCTAATGCTTACATTTCTGAAGTCCCTTACATTTACACCCTCCTCTCCATCTTCACTGGACAAATGTGGTTAAAGATCTCATAACCAGTTTTCTTTCTTCCTTAAAAAGCTTTCCAATTAGTCTCCTGTAAGCTTAAATTTTCTCTTTTTTAATTCCAGTGCCTGAGTGATTTTTCAAAATAATGAAGTAATTCTGTGACTCCCAGAATCAAAGAGATCCAGTAAAACCTCATTGACTTTGAGGTAAAGTCCAAAGCCCTTAGAGTCTCAATAACTTTCTAACCGAAACATCAACAATTCTTTTCAATACTCCAAAACCTGGTCATTGGACAGGCACTGGGCAAGGCATTTTACATGTATTTTCTTATTAATTGTCACAACCACCAGATGGAGCAGATTTAATTGTTATCCTGGAAATGTCTCTTTGCCACAAATGTTTCATTGAAGATGTCCAATTATTTTCCCTTTGTGGAGTATCTCTTTTGATTATTTCATGAATGGTATAGAATTTGAAAGCTTCTTTTTAAAAAATAATTAATTTCAACTAGTAATATGTTGCCTCTTTTATCTAAAGCTTAAAAACTTTCTCTTCAGTATTTCATTTTATGATGTAAAAGCTTTCCTCATAAATGTGTGTGTTTTGTGTGTGTGTAGCGAGAGAGAGAGAGTATATCTCTCTACCATGCCTGTTTTGTCTCACCTTATTATACTTTTGTAATTTTCTTTAATGTTCACTGGCAAGTTCATTTATTTTCACGTACTGGTTAGAATTTCTTCACATCTAATCTGGCTATCCATGCTGCTAGTATGTAATTTCATTGATGATCACCTATGTGATGGTAGTAGTTGTTGTTGTTGTTATTTTGTTATTGTTGTTGTTATTTTGTTGTTGTTGCTATTTTTCCTAAGAACACTTTCTGAATCTGTTTATCATCTTTTAACATTCCTTTCAGACATCTCTGCTCTTTTTTTTTGAACAAATGCAGCATCCTCTTTAATCTTGCTGATGATACAAATTTGTAGGGAGTCTTAATTTTTTAATTCATCTGTTCTTCAGTTACTCCATTTCTGAAATGAGTGTTAAAGTGACTTTTGCATTTGGTGTTTTTTGAAGGAAAATCATTCCATTTCACCGGTCCTTGTGGAGGGACAGAGGGGGGTGTCCCATCTCCCATGCTGTTGACATTGGGGCTGGGTAATTCTTTGCTGTGGTGGCTGTCCAGTGCACTGTAGGATGTTTAGCAGCATCGTCGGCCTCAAATCATTAGATGCCAGTAGTGGTCCCCCAAACATACATCCAAATATGTCTCTAGATGTTGCCCCCCGTAGAGAACCTGTATTATTTAAACAAGTGCAGCATCCTCTTTAATCTTGCTGATGATGCAAATTTGTAGTGAGTCTTAATTTTTTAATTCACCTGTTCTTCAGTTACTCCATTTCTGAAACAAAAGTTAATACTGACTTTTGAAATTAGTGTTTGTTGACTCTCCCCAGTTCTTAACCATATCCTTATTAAGGTAATTTTTGATGCGTTTGAAAGAAAAATATGGATTTAAAATGTCAACACCCGTGTTTTGAGGGATTGGAAGGCAGAAATGTTCTTTCTCAACCATACAGTAGCATGGCATATCAGACTCCCAGCCCGGAGGTCTGAGACTTGGAGGTCCTTTGGCTCTGCTTCATAAAAAGATGGCATTTCATTTTCTATATATCTGACATAATTGGTTTTGAAACTGACTCCCATGCCCCCAGCAATCTCTTTCCTTTAAACTGCTGTATTTGTGCATATAACTACTCTGTGTTTTCATTCACAATGAAGCAGTTTTATATTTACCTGGCAGCGATGTTTTGAGATATTATTTTGTGTTTATGATCTAGAATTGTTTTATTCAAATTAAAAATCCTAAAAATAAAATAAAGTTTAATAAAACCACGGCCTAGACATTGCATTTATTAATTTCTGTCACCAAACCATCAATGCCTCATAGAAGCCCCTGAAAATTTAACTAATACATAAATTGAAAGTAGTTACAGGAGGAAAAAAAATAACAGCAAAAGGAGGCTATAAATTCAGAAAAGACATAATTCTAGTTAACATTATTGGATGTATTATCTTCTGTTTCTAAAAAATTATTTTATAGGTATGAACGATTGAAAGAACATTATTTTATAATCAACAAGGGAGCAGTGAAATACTTTTTTGCGATCCCAATGATAGGTTATTATGAAGAGATTAAATCTTCTTTTCAATGGCCACATAATACCATGAACGTTGCATTTAGACCTCCTAGTACCCTCTATACACTGTGATTCAGGATATAGTAGTGCCCAAAGCATGAGAACATTATCATAATTTGCCCTCAGGGAGCCCAAAGATGGTCCAGCAGTGAGGAAAGCTATACAATCATCTGCAAATGGCAGGTCAGTCATCAGAGTGCAAGACAGTGAAACAGAGCTGTGAAAAATATAAGAAACATCATAGGAAAATTGAATCAAAAGAGACAAAATGACTTCATAAAAGTTATGAAAAATAGTTAAAAAAATTGCAAAGTATAGTAAGGAAGAGGGATTTGGTCACATAAAAAGAAGGAGATTTCAGGATTGACAGTGAAACTATAATAACTTAGACCCTACTGAACAGGCACAGGGATGATACTACAGGCAACGTGACATACATCAGGGTCCCAGATATATACTGAGTCATGAGTACACGTGCAAATTCTTCACCCACCTTGAAGCCCACTCCTTCACCATCTCCTTTGCTGAATTCTTCTCTTCTTGTTAAGCTCTAAATGTTAGATTTTTCCGAGGCTTTAATGCCTGGACCTCTTTTGTTCTTTATCTATAATTACTCCCTGGACCTTACAGTCCTCTTGCTTTAGATTCCATTTCCATGCTAATGCATTTCTCCCTTATAACTCAGATCCTGCTGTTCCCCTCAGCTCCAGACTCCCAGATCCAGCTGCCTAGTCTAGTCTCTTTTTGTATATCTAATAAAGATATAAAAGACAACCAAATAAACTCCGATCTCCACCTGCACACTCCTTTCTTACCCCCATATATTCCCTTCACAGTTAATGGTCATATTATTCATCCACATGCACAAGCCCAAATCCCTAGAAATTTTTCCTTAGTATGGAATTATAAGCAGCAGCTAAATTTAATGAGTTAGATCAATTTACATCAACATGTAACGAACTTAAATAAATAATTTGGATTTTAAAAACACAGAAGGATTTGTATAACATGCTACCATAGATATGATTTTTAAATGCACTTTTAATAAGATAATATTTATGAATATTAATGTAGTTAAAAACAACAATTTTGACTTTGTTATTTTCTCCACTGAGAGACAATTTTGAGGTCGGCTCTTAAGGAAAACTTTATATGTATCTATGGTTTTACTTCTTAAGAAATGTCTAAATCAAATACAGCAAAATGTAATTATATATGCAGCTCACATGGGTGTAATGTTACTTTCTGTTCTTTTATTTAGCTTTAACTAATATAAAGCATGATGTAAATCAAGACTGAGGAGAAAAGAAGGGGCATTGTCACAGCAATCCCATTCTCTGGGTCTTATAAGGTCTTCTAAGGAATGAACTTTGTAGAACTAAAAGGTTTGCTGAGGGCAGACAAATAAACCCAGAATGGCATCACTTGTTTATTTAATGGGCTGCAATGTTATAAATATTTCATTGAGCAACACTCAGGGAGGAATCATTCTGAATGCACAATAAAACTTAAACAAGAAATACTATGCAGGAAAGCACTGTGCTAGGCAAGCCAATCTCTACCATATATGAGCAATATATCAAGGGTAGCTAAGGCAGTGGGCAGTATGCTGCAGAGGAAAAAGTGTGAGCTGTAAGGCTAGATAAATGTGCATCTGTATCCTTTATTTTGCTCACGGGTAAGTCATTTTACTGTTTTAACCCTCAGAACTTGAATTTATTGGGCACTTGTAAATTTTACATCAGTGTAGTACCTGCATAATCACAGATGGTCAAAAAATGCTAAGATTTGTGTTTGTTGTTTTTGTTAATTTTCTGCAAATGCAGTTCCATCCACACTATTTCATTCACTGAATGACATTGAGATATTATTAATTTGAAATGACGGTATGCAATAGTTAATTCACTAGTTCATCTTCTTATTAAATACAACTGTGCTGTATTTAATAAGCAGCATCTATCCAGTATTGTCATAAAATTTGCATTCATGCTTTAGCAATTGCCCTTGTAACATATAACTCTTCTAGGCAGAAATGTATCTGGCTAAGGTAGCTCTCAAATAGGATAATGTTTCGTTGGTGCTCTCACTTTGGCCACCATCACTGGATGGGCCTGTATTTAGTGAGGGTATTTATCTTAACTCTTGGAGGTGTTAGGAATATGACAGGAGAAGTTTGTGCTACTGAAAGAAATTAATATATACATTACTATAGATCTATTTAAAATACATATATATATAATAATTGCAAAGGCTGTTTGTCAGGAATCAGTGATAAACTTCTTGATTAGTACATTAATCAAGGCAATTAATGTTAGCTGATGTAAAAATAAAAAAAAATCTCAGTAGCTTATTAATACAGCAAAATTTATATCTCATTCGCCTTATATCCAGTATGGATTGGCACCCTCAGTGGGCCACCATGAGATGCAGGTAATAATGGTTCCCTGCTCCTCTTATCCCCCGGATGTTTCTCCAACACCTGTTCCTTTCCTAGTCTTTCCCACATCTCTGTATCTGGTCCTTCATTAAATATTCATCAACTGAAGGTTGGAGATACTCTCAATGTCCCATTAAATACAGCAGACTACCTCACGTTAACTCACACACCACTGTCCAAAACATATTCAGATGGCCCAACCTAACACACAGGCTCAAGCTGTAATTTTTCTGTCCTTCCAGGAAGAGGCAATTGGTTGCTGAGCATCTAGACAGTTTCTGCTTTTCCTGAGGACACTGGTATTCTAGTATATTAAAATAATTTAATTACTTAATAAATGTGTTGGTGATGAAACACATTTGAGAAATGCTGAGCTAAAGAAGCTGGAAGAGTTTATAATATTTTAATCATACACGTACAAGAATGTAATGTTGTAATGTGCAAGAGTCAGTCTCCTAGATTGAAATGTTGTCTGCAGAATTTTCCCTTTGGAAATATATATTTTTTGTGAAGCATCTGATGTGACTGGAGTTATTTCCTGGGAAGTCAGTTTGGGAAATACTATTGAGGTTACTTCTCAATAAGCAGCTGGTGGGCCCATCAGTAAATTTGCCTAAAGGAAAAGTTTCTGGATTTATCAAAATAGATTCCACTTTTTCCAAACTCTGCTTAATTTCCTCTGCATGCCCTGTGCTCTTCTTTCCTTACATCATCTTCACTGGTGCACATTGCTGTATTTTGCAGCATGTGCAGAATTACTTTTTAATTCCTATATTTGCAACTTCTTATATTTACAATCAACATACTCGTTAACAATTCTAATACATATTTGGATTCATTCAATATGCTAGGTAAATCTTGCCTCTCTGCTTCAATGTTAATTCATCATTTGTAGGCCACCAAAACTACTAAGAGAATAGAGTAAATATCATAATTTTAAAATAATGTCTGTGTTTAACCAAATATTACCTGGGAAGATCACTTCCTTCAGAGGCTTTTCTAATAGTTCAGAAAGTCAAGAATCAGAGTCATGAACAGCATCGCAATAACAACCACATTTTAAAAATAGTTATTTGGATCAGGTATACTTACATCATCGCACATGTATCGTCTCAGTTAATATCCCAAATAACTGTATAAAGTAGGTTGTAGTATTGCCTTCATTTTACAGAGTCACTAATCAAAGCTTACTGATATTGAACAAACTATCCTAGTAACACAGCTAATTAATGGCATACTGGGGATTTAACCAAGGTAAATGATCCCCTATCACAATACTACTATGAGAGAGGGATGGATTCATGCAGTCTGGAGAACATAGGAAAATTTTTAAAAAAATAAAATAAAAACTGGCCTGGGTAACATAGCAAGATCCCATCTTCACAAAAAAAAAAAAAAAAAAAAAAAATAGCCGGTGTGGCAAACACCTGTAGTCCCAGCTACCCAGGAGGCTGAGGCAGGAGGATCACTTGAGCCCAGCAGTTCAAGCCTGCAATGAGCCATGATGATGCCATTGCACTCCAGTCTGGGCAACAGAATGAGACTTCATCTCTTAAAAAACGAAAAATAAATAAAAGAAAACACTGGAGAAAGTGTTGATATGTTGGAATTCAAAGGACAGTATATATAAAAAAAGACAAACTGAAAGTAAATGAACCAATCCAACAGAAAAAATTAAAACTTTAACATTATTGTAAGTAATGTTCTCAGGGAAACAGAAGAAAAACCGAGCAGCTATGTAAAAAAAGAACCAAGTAGAGACACAGAGTTGGATAAATATAAACATCAAAATAAAGTGCTCAGACTGTGAGTTAAATAGCAAAATATTTTGGCTGAAATAAAATTAGTGAGGTAATAGACAAGGTTAAAAATTCTATCAGAAATCATCAGTAATGGGTAAAGGACAAAGATTGGAAAGCTCCAAGCTGGAGATGAAAGTAGAAGTATCTTTTGTGTTTTAAGATAATTATAGAATGGGTAAAATATATGAAAAATTAAATTGAGAAGGCAGGTAAAATTCAAATTGAAAAGATAAAGAAATAAAACTGCACATAATTAAATTTTAAAATATAGAATTTCAGAGAAAAGGGATATCACAAACGTGGTTTAAAAATTACTAAAACCTTAGAATAGACACTGAGACAAATATCTCAGTACAAGTAGTATACATGGGAGGGATGCATGGAAACAGGGAAGTGAGACAAGGAAGGGGGAAATGCAACAAAGATGACTTATATTACAATTTTCTTATAAAGTTACATATGAACTAACTCATAAGGTTACATATAAATTGCCTTAGCAATTTATTCACAACAAATGAAAACATCTGCCCACAAAAATATTTTTTCAGGAATGAATATTCATAGCAGCCTTTTTCATAATTGCCAAAACAGAATAACTAAAAGTCCCAACAGAAGGAAGGAACAATTGTGGTCTATCAAACAATGGATCAAAAGATGGTAAGCTGCTGATACACATGACAGTATAGAAAGATGTCAGGGATGTTATGCTGAGGTAAAGGAGTCACGTACAAAAGAGTGAAATTTCACTCATGCAATTCAAAATAAAACTAATTTATGGTAATAAGAAATGTAACTGTGAATAGCTCTGGTAAGAATTAAATGGTGACTGAGTGGAAATGGACACAAGACTTCTCTAGGCTAATGGAAGCAGACTACTTATCCATCTTGTATGTAACTGTAGAATTGCTTATAAGAAAATGCATCAAGTCCTTAAACAGGTGAGGAGCCCTAGTGCTGTGGATGCAACAGCATGCAGTTCTGCCAGCCTGGGAATGGCCCACAGACACAAGTGTGAGAACATATCAGTCAGGACCTGCATAAAGGCCTGGGGAGGTGGAGCAGGAAAGCCACAGCCTTGAGAGGCAGTCACTTCAGTTAGATTCTTACGCGGGTCAGTTTTTAGCTGGGTTACCTTGGGTACGTTGCAACATTTAACTTTCCCAAGAATTAATTTTCTAATCTTAATTTATCTCTTAAAATTGATTATATATGTGTATACACACACACTTACATGTGTATATGTCCACACACAGAATTATTCTGAGAAGTAAAAATGATGTGTATATAAATCACATAGCACAAAATATCAAGCAGAACAAAAGCTGAGAATAGCCAGTGTTCTCCATGTACCAACACTGTTTAAGGATTTTTATGTTATTAACACATTTAATCATCATAACAACTTCATGAGGATGTGATAGTTCCATAGGAAAACATTATTTCACATAATTCTATTTCCTCTCTACATATATTTCTATATATTCAATATAGTATTCTATACAGTACCTTAAGTACTATTATTTTCCTATTTTAAAGAAGAAACAGAGTCAAAGAATTGAGATATTGGCCCACAGACATGTATGCCAGGTTTATCTCGAAGCTGGGCTTGATCTCAGGCCGTTTGTAATATCTGTGCTGGGAACAATTGCTATAGAAAGAAAACAATTTTTTAAGTCACTATGGAACCACAGCAGCGGGGGCAGGGGGACTTTATTCTGCAAAGGGAGGTGAAACAAAGTTTCAGACAGAAGGTGGCATGAGCATGTTTTTAATAGCAAGTTTAATTATCAAAGTAAATATTAGGTTGGTGCAAAAGTAATTGCGGTTTCAGATCATAAATTTAAATCTTATAACTATACTCAAACACATCTCTATTAATCAAAATGAGAACCATTACAATCAATACATTTTTGCCAACGAGAAATGTTTGTTTCTTCCCGTAGCATAAAAATCCATGCTTCTGGATTCGATGAACTCTTGGAAAGCATTTTCTGCATCCTGCCGGCTTTGGAAGCATTTTCCCTGCAAAATGTTGTGGAATCGGTAGTCAGTGGGTGAGAAGTCAAGTAAATATGGTGGACAAGGCAAAACTTTATAGCCCAATTTGTTCAACTTTTAAAGCGTTGGTTGTGCGATGTGTGGTCTAGTGTTGTCATGGAGAAGACTGCCTTTCAAGGGTGTGGCTTTCCTGCTCCACCTCCCCAGGACTTTATGCAGGTCCTGACTGATATGTGCTTACACTTGTGTCTGTGAATGGCTCTGGTAAGAATTAGATGGTGACTGAGTGGAAACAGACCCGAGACTTCTCTAGGCTAAAGGAAGCAGACTACGTATCCATCTTGTTTGTAACTGCAGAATTGCCTA
Organism: Pongo pygmaeus; assembly: GCF_028885625.2. Classification (NCBI taxonomy): domain Eukaryota; kingdom Metazoa; phylum Chordata; class Mammalia; order Primates; family Hominidae; genus Pongo; species Pongo pygmaeus. The sequence goes on along the minus strand of NC_072379.2, from coordinate 37,363,813 downwards.
TAAATCTAGTGTTGTCTAGTGTTGTCATGGCTGCAGTCTTTGCAGTTTTCAGTGCATCTCATCCATTTGCTGAGCATACTTCTCAGATGTAATGGTTTCTCTGGGATTCAGAAAGCTGCAGTGGATCAGACTGGCAGCAGGCCACCAAACAGTGACCATGACCTTTTTTTGGTGCAAGTTTAGCTTTAGGAAGTGCTTTGGGGCTTCTTCTAGGTCCATCTACTGAGCTGGTCATTGTTGGTTGTCGTGCAAAATCCACTTTTTGTCCCATGACACAATCTGAGAAATGGTTCGTTGTTCATGTGTACAATAAGAAAAGACGACACTTGAAAATGACGTGTTTTTTCTCAGCTCGTGAGGCACCCAACTTATCGAGCTTTTTCATCTTTCCAGTTAGCTTCAAATGCCGAACAACCATAGAATGGTCAATGTTAAGTTTTTCTACAACTTCTCCTGTAGTTGTAAGAGAATCAGCTTTGATGATTGCTCTCAATTGGTCGATGTCAACTTTCAGTGACCGACCACTGTGCTCCTCATCTTCAAGGCTCTCCTCTCCTTTGCAAAACTTCAAGTACCACTGCACTGTAAGTTCATTAGCAGTTCCTGGGCTGAAGGTGTTGTTGATGTTGCGAGTTGTCTGCATTGCTTTACAACCCATTTTGAACTCGAATTGTTTTTTGTCTAACATCATTTCCATAGTCTAAAATAAACATAAAATAAACAGCAAGCAATAAGGCATTAGCAAAAAAATAAAATAAAATAAAGCAAGAAATGCCCATTAAAGTGTTGTATAACATAACCACGTTTATTTAAGAATGTATTCCAATATCAAACAGCAAATTCCAACAATGCGAAAACCACGATTACTTTTGCACTCAACTAATAAATCATCTTGCTCAATCTCATATACTTAGCACTCTGTAAACCCTGAGGGGCTCCCTGAATAGTCTACAGGGTCAGCTGGGAGGAAGGGGGCAGCTAAGTGCAAGCAGTGTGGGTGGCATGGGTAAGTCCTTCAACCAGAACATTCTCCTTCATGCCTGGCTCATATAAGAGGATTCCCTAGAAGATTCACTTTGAAAAATGGGTTCTAATTTAATTTCAAAATAATTTTTGAAACCCACAACCATTTTATGATGAAATCGTATAACCTCATTATTTTCACTCTCTGAATTAACACAACATGGATGAAATTAAAATCCAAGTGTTTTTTTTCTAATTTCCTTGAGTGGGCTATTTTAAAATATGTCTCTTTAAAATGTTTAATTTCTGCTTATCTTTCCAGTTGTATAACAAATAGCAAAAATATAGAGTATACCTGTGACTTAGAGTAATATTCAGTTTATGTTACCTGTTTACCTTTTTTTTTTTTTTTTTGAGACAGTCTCTCTCTTGTTGCCCAGGCTGGAGTGCAGTACTGCTATCTCGGGTCACTGCAACCTCCGCCTCCCGGGTGCAAGCCGTTCTCCTGCATGAGCCTCTGGAGTAGCTGGGATTACAGACATGTGCCACCACACCTGGCTAATTTTTGTATTTTTGGTAGAGACGGGGTTTCACCATGTTAGTCAGGCTAGTCTCAGGTGACTACAGGTGATACACCTGCCTCTGCCTTCCAAAGTGCTGGGATTACAGGCATGAGCCAGGATTCCTGGCCCCCTCTAATTCAGAATATTTTTATAATAATGAATGGTTATCTCAGGCAACCAAATGCAAGAGGGTGAAAAAGGTACTTAGCATTATAATGTTTGTAAAATACATTTTACTTCTCTTTATTTGCATATCTCATTTGAATCAATGAAATGTTTTTCTTTACTTGATTTCAACTTAAAATTTACATCAAATTTTAGTGCCTGAAATCTGCATTTGTATTTCGTATGTTAGAAAACCAGAACAAGAAAATATTTGACTAAATTTAAGGTTAAACATGTCTTAATCAGTTACTGCTATTGTACAACAAACCCTAGTTTCTAAATCTGAAGCAACATATTGAAATGGACATCTTTATTCCCATTTTAAGGATGAGAAAATGAAAACTCACTTACAGTGATTTCCCTCAGTAACCCTGTAAGGTGATAAAACCAGGATTCGAAACTCTTTATTTATTTGAACTTAAAGACAATTTTCTTCCCAGTACACAATTCTACTTTTTATTTTCAAATGAAGCTGATGTTAACATTCATGTCTGGCTTTGAATGCACTATTCAGAATACTTTATTATTTAATTAATTTTATGTTAATATATAGTTTGGGGGGGCTTCAAGGCTGAGGTTGAAGCAGAGAAAAGTAAAAAAGGAGACAGACAGCCGTTTGTTTGAGCATGTGTCATGCCTTCTCCCCAGCTCGTCTAGCTGAGCAGACAATTCACGCGGTAACGTAGTTGGTTGGAACATATCCATATTCCACTTCATTCAGCTGCTTTTAAGATACCAACAGCTTACCTGGAGCAACTATAAAAAGCATTCAGTTGAGATGCTGCTGTCATTTCACCTGAATCACCCCAAGTACCGCTGACTCTCTGCTGTAGACAGAACTTAATGGTTTAGAAAATCCCAAGCAAGTTAGAAAGTACAGTGTCATATATCCCTGTTTTCAGCCAGGACAGTCAATCGAGACAGCAAGAGATTGGATTTTCTTTCTGGTTGAATTCTTGGTGTTTTTTATTTTAAATACTAATCATGCTTCAAGGCCTAATTCAAAAGTCTCCTTCTTTTTGATGTCCTCCTTGATCCCCTACAGCAGAATTTATAGCTCCCTCTGTGTTTTTATAGTTCTTTGTTTATATCTTTATAACAAAAGCTTCAAAGGGAATCCCAAGCCTTTGAGTCAAAGCTGCTTATGGGACTATGGGAAAAACAGATGGAAAGATGTCTGAGGAGCCCAAGGAGGGAAGATCAGCCTCTGAAAGGAAGCAGTTATGGGGGGAGGATAGGAGTTCTGTGGCTCCAGCTCCTGTCTCTTCCACATGTAGTGGGAATGTTAGAGTAGATGAGCAAGGCAGGAGAGGGCCCTCCCATTCCCAGGAATTTTAGGCAACTATCGGGTGATAGTCAAATGGTTGTTAAACTGTCTCGCTAAAATAATAATTGGTCACAGCCAGCGACAGGGAATGGCAGTCTCCCAGTAGATAGGAAACATCTAAAGCTGGTGATCAGCAGCCACCAATAAGATCTAAGGAGATGGGCAAATGGGCTCAAGCATGTGGACTAAGAGGCAAACTGGCAGAGTTGAACTGGTATATGACCTTCCGATAGGAATGCCCACAGGTAAGGGAAAAAGTCCTCATGTGAGCATGCACACAACCTCAGTAAACACACCGCACATGTGTGGCCTCTCTCAGGTCCTGGTAGGCTACTGTGCAGGCAGAGAGCCCACCCTAAGAGAAGAATGAGGGGAGAAAAAAACACAAACCTTAGAACCATGCCAGTGTATAAAATCCCAAGTCAAGGGCCAGATGGGACACTTGAATCTCTCAAGTCGCTTGCTTGGCCCGCTTCCAAGTGCATTTTTCCTCCTTTTGTTCCTGTTCTAAAACTTTAAAATAAACTCTCACTCCTGCTCTAAAACTTGCCTCAGTCTCTTCCTCTGTATTAAAACAACTTCTGCCCCTCCACTGAATGATTTCCCCCAAGAAGGCAAAAATCGAGTTTGCTGCAGACCCATCAGATTTGCTGCCGATAGCAGGTGGTGTAAAAGTGGAATGGCAACAAATTAGAGAAAATGTAGTGGAATACAATTTGGTTTGCACCAAGTAAACAGTCTATGGCTCTGAGAGGGCTTCCCATGATGTGGAAATGCTGAGAGATGATGTAGGTTGTTGAACCAAACCAGGGGATAAAGATTGATGGTGTGATTTCAGACAGATGGAGTGAGGGTGGACCCAATGCCTTCAGAGACAATGGACACACCTGTGTCAGGGGAGCTAAGAGTTCAGCAGGGTAGGAAGGCTCTAGGCAAAGGCAAGGATAAAAGCATTTCCATGTCCTGGAAGCACCATGAAGCTAGGCAGGAACCTGAGATACAAAGGCCAGGAGCCATTTGTTTTGTACCTCAAGAGTAGCCATCCACTCATACATTCCAAAGTAAAGAATTGAGTGGTGTTAACCCTGCAGCCAGGGTGATCTGAGTTACGCAAAAATGACTGAAATCCATGCTCGAAAAGTGGGTTGATTGTAATTTAAAAAAGTGTAAATAGTGACTATGAACTTTGAAAAAAGATTGCTCTGGTTTTCGACTACAGCCTTATTATTTCTAGTGGTGAGATCAGAAAATAATGCTTATTTACTTCTCTGGGTTGCTATCTTATTATTTGTAAAGATGGAAGAAAAGTTTGCATTAAGGATTGTTTGTGAATGTAAGATGAAAAGGTATGAGAGCCTGCTGTGTAGGGTTACTAGAGATTGGCAGTCATTTAAAATAAATGTTAAATTCTTCTTCTTGCTGATCCCTCATATGTTTTGCCTACTTTCCCCTCATTCCTACTGTTTTTTCTTCTGTACTAATAAGGAAAAAACTATTTCCCTCTAGATTTTCATTTTCAAAAATTTTGAACCATCCTCCAACATACAGAAGAGAATATTATATATCAAGTACTTCCTTATGTAGCACTTGTTTAATTTGAATATATTCGCATTTTTGCTTCAGATCTCTGTAACTTTTACAGTCTTTGCATTTACAATCAAAGCCTTGCCACTGTCCCTTCCTTTTGCTACACCCCAGATATAGCACTGTCTGGAAATTGCTTTCTACATTTCCCATGCATGTCTTGGTACCTTGTACCATAAACTCCATACCACTGTTCAATGTATTTTAACAATGTATACATAAGTAACACTGTATACAACAAAATAACAAACTCAAACTTTTGTGCTTCTCTTATCTCAGTATTATGTTTTGAGATTTATTTATGTTCATACTTGTAAACCAAACTGATTCATTTTATTTTGGATGTTGTTCTTCATTGCGGGAGACAATTTATGGTTTTCATAGCTACACCAAGAGACAACATTTTTTTTCTAAATTTTTATTTCTATATAGAGTACTGCACTGAACACTCTTATCATGAGTTTTGAGAATGCGTAAGAATTTCTGTATGAACCATTTAAAGTGAAATGGTAATGTAACCGAAATGCGAATGAGTTGCTCCCCACCTGGAGAACTCAATTAACAAGAGTGAGGTCTGATTCAAAGCAAGTGAATTCATTCCGAAGCTAGCTTGGGGAATGGGCACAAAGTGTCCTGCTTTTAAATGTGCCACTTCACCTTTGTGGCAGAAAGTGGACACTTTTACAAGGTAAGGGGGAAGTGAGCACAGGAAGGGGTCCTCCTTCTAATTTGGTTCCTTATCTACCAGGGCAGATCAGCTGGCACCTATCTGGGCAGAGATAAGTTGTAAAAGCGGCCAAGCGGCATGCTTTTGGTATGCCCACCTGGTAGATGAGAGTTCTGGGCAAACTCTAGATGGTGGAAGTTCCCTGGCAGGTATACCTTGGTCTGCAAATCCACTGTCAACTCTCCAGGAGAGATCAGTCTTGGAGCGTGCAGTTGGGAGAACTTGCCCTGCAGGGAAGGGAATGTCTGCTGAGGGGGAGGTGAAAAGTTATATTTGCATTTCTGAAAGGCTAAGTAGGAAACAGGGAACAGGAGAGTAGCAGAGAGTAGAAGAGAAAATAATAATGAAAAAAATAGTAATTCATCCCCTTTTTCTTAGAAAACATGAGGGCACTTGGTTGCAATAAGGTTAAAGGATTTGCTTATTTTAATTTGCCTAGATATACTCAGTTTTCTCTTCTAAATGCTTGTACAATCTCGGTCAGTTCTGACACATAAAAGCTTGGCAGTTGTTACTCTAATCCTTACAGAAAAAAAAAAAGAAAACCAAATTGAAAATCGATGACTTTTCTTGGACCTATAAGAGAAGAGCAGGGCAAATGGCCACCCTAAAATCTGAAGAGACCAGAAAATGCAGAGAACCACAGCCAAGGTCAGCTCACCTGGAGCAGAAGCTGCTGGGGCCAGAACTCGTGGGAACCATAAATTGTCATTTTGATGAACAGCTGGAGGATGCGTGTAGGGTAATATGAGAGAGAAACTGCTGCCCCCACCCCTCATTTTTATTTATTTTTACCTCTAGGAACCCCACCAGGTTCTCACAGCAAAAAGCCATAAACAAATAAACTGTCTTGTCTCTGACAGATGGAGGGGAAAAATAACCATTATGAAATATGTCCAGAATGTTCTCTATAACAAGGGCCTTTACTTGAGAAAACACTTTACTTGAGTTTTACTTCACCGGGGGTAGAGGGAATTGACCCATCTCTGGCCCCCTCTAGCCATTCTTTCTTACCTCCGTGGGGAATAAAAGCTAAGAAACAGCCTGTGGACACAGCTAAGAGACTGAGATTCTGTCATCAGATTGTAGAACACTTACTCTCCCCCACAGGTCACCCCTGCATCTACAGGGACCAGGTCTTCATAGCAGTAGATTACAGAAGAAAGAGAAACAAGATTCAGTTTCCATATGAAGAACTTCTTAGGAAATCACAGTCCAATGATGCTGGCACAACCTTTGGAAAGGAACGGTGCCTAAATGGGCTTAAAAATTTAATACTAATTCTGGTTAAGTTGTATAAAAATGTCTTTTTCCTCTTACTCTTCACTTTTCCAGATGAGCAGTCTAGGTGAAATTAGGGGATGATTGGCAAAGGGTGAAGTTATAGCCACTGAAGTGGGACATCCTAGTTATGTAGACAGTAACAACCCCAGCACCTGGAGGAGGGAGGCCTTAGACACCAGGACTTATTGAGGAAGGAGGGACATTGATAATCCACATCTTTAGAATTGCCCTCTGGAGATTTTCTCATAAAGAAAATGGCCCTTTCTGCTCTCTGAATTGCTATTAATTCCCTAGATATAGCTGACTGTTGGATGTGCCATGCTCTCACTGAGAGACAACTCTGACCATGATTTGACTCATATGCCCTTTAACCCTGTTGCAAATTCTATCGGAAACAGCAAGGATGGTCCCAGCTTCTGCACCTGTGAGCGCCATTGCATGTCTTCCCCATCCCATCCCCAGAGTGGTCCCTCAGTCATTTTGTGGGTCAAAGGAATGCCATGTGGCTAATGGCATTTGGGGAGAAAATTGCAAGCAACAGTTTTTTTTCCCTAGGAGGCTCATATGCTCCCTGTGACTTTACTCTGTGAGTAAATTTACTTCAGCTGTTAACTTGCCTCCCTTCCAAAAACACAATGAATGGCCCTAGTGTGGTCATAAGAGATGTGTAAGTTTTTAAGTAAATGCCACCAGTAGGTCACATAGCCCCAGATAACTACGAAGATCTCTCCAAAGTGGGGCTTTCCTGGTTACTGAGATTGAGAAGGGCTTCCAGAAACAGAGCCAACTGGTGTTTTATGTGGACCGTTTGGACAATTTTTTCCTACAATGTGTATCACACAACCACTTTAGCTAAAGTAATTGATGGGACCATTTTGGTCCTGCCAAGCATTCAGGTCAGCCTCACCTCACCAGCCAGAGTTCGTGGACTATAGAGTTGCTCTGGACTTTCTCCTTCAAGTCCAAGGCAGGGTCTGTGCATCCACTAATACATCTTACCCCAGACCAAGTGGAACAGTTAACTCCGACATTGAAAGCAAAGCCTGTCTGGGTTCCTAATGTAGATCTTCAATATTTTGAGACATTATTAAGCCTGAAGACATAGTTGAGGACAATATTGACGTGGGATGGGCTTATCCTGCTGCTTGAAATCCTATTACAAATACCCTTAATTAAATATTGTATGATACACATTAATCAGACTTGGTTCTAGCCTCTGTTGGTCAGAAAAATCAAAGTGTCAGAGGAAACAATCTTTTATTGAAAAAAATCACCAGAAGACAAGGTGGTGCAAAAATGAGTGGTAAATATTTTGGGGGATGATTCTTCCTGGATCTCTCACATTTTCGTGTGTCTTATGAGCAGAGGAGTTGGTAGCCTTTTGCTCTAGATGATCTGATGATCTTTCCAAGATTTTTCATTTAGTGAATAGCCTTGGAAGAATTGCTCTGGACTTTCAGCAACTGTTTCTGAAGAAGGGAGTAGATGTGTTTCTATCTAGTATAACAAAAACAGTGTGTCCCTCTGGGAAAAAGCTTAGGCAACTGTACTTAATTTGGGTTTCCTATGCTTGAGGTTCGTCACCTATGAAAGAAACAGTCTCAGTACATGCACAAAATCCACCCAGGCCATGTCGCCCATGTTTGACTTGGGGGAAAAGGGAGCTGACAGGAGCATGGAGCTCAGGCTGCCTGCTGTGTTAACTAGAAAAGCCCTTTGTACCTGATTCAGGTGTCTAGTGTCTCCTCTCAGCATTTGTGAAACTGTGGCAGCCTAACTCGCTAACTAGGAAGCAGGACAACAATTCAGATCCTCATAATTATTTTCAGAATGTACTGTCACATTTGGAAAAACAGTTGTGGAGCTTAAGGCTTAAGGCAACGGAGCTTTTTACGCACTGCTGCTCAGTGAGTTCCTGGTTCAAGCACCAGTTTAAGTGACACTTTCTCTTCATAGCTTTCCCCAATTCCCCTTACTGCCCACATATCATGGAGTTAACTTTGCCTCCACTTCTAGTCCATTATATCACTTACAAAAAGTAGCAATATGTATTTTTCTATTTTATAGTTAATGATGTCATTTAGTTTTGTGGCTTTAAGTGACAACTGGTTTTTTATTTAAAACAAGAAAACATGTTTTATGCATTTTTCTATAGTTAATATTCAGCAAAGGGCATAGTACAGAGAGAGAATTTCATATTCTAATCCAAAAATGAATGAATAATATAGCAAATATTATCTGATTTCCTTTTATATGTGGGGACTGTACTAAGCTAAATTTAGCCTAAGTAAAATTTAGAATATGCCAATGAAAAATACATTGTGCCTCTCTTCAAGAATAACTTTTAAAAGGTAGATGGGGGCCGGGGGCGGTGGCTCATGCCTGTAATCCCAGCACTTTGGGAGGCCGAGGCAGGCGGATCACGAGGTCAGGAGATTGAGACCATCCTGGCTAACACAGCGAAAACCCATCTCTACTGAAAATACAACAAAAAAATTAGCCTGGCATGGTGGCGGGCGCCTGTAGTCCCAGCTACTTGGGAGGCTGAGGCAGGAGAATGGTGTGAACCCAGGAGGTGGAGCTTGCAGTGAGCTGAGATTGCGTCACTGCGCTCCAGCCTGGGCAACAGAGTGTGAGACTCCATCTCAAAAAAAAAAAAAGAAAAAAAAAAAAGTAGATGGGTGAGACCTGCCTCTGTAAGTCAAGGGAAAAGCATATGAAAGGTAAAATAATTCTTGTTTGAAAAACACAGAAGTGAAAGACATGAGGTGGAAACATAGCCAACATTTTAACTCAGAAAGTCTAATATGTCTTGTCCTAGAGTTTGAGCTTCATGTTTTAGGTGATTTAAGACAGCAGACATTTAAAAATGACATGGTGTAGTACACAGAATATATGATTATATGCTGTTCACACATCAGGTGGTCTAAATTATTTTGTTTTCTGTGCTTTATTGCCTGACATATGGAATGCAAAATTGGTGTGGAAGGTGGAAACAAATTCAAATGAACCATATATTTATGTATAAAAATGATCACACCTAAGAACAGCTTACTTAGTTTAAGCAATGCTAGCATACATAGACTCATTATTCCAACAAGAGAAGGGGCAGGATATGTGGTGGTTTGACAGAAGGGGAGCCCTAAACGAAGAGTTATATAAACACCTGCACTATAGTCCAGTGCCCTGGGAAATAAGGGAGAACTCTACCCTGAAACCAAATGCTTCCATGCTTACCCGTCCTCAACCACCATCAACCCCATGTAGATTTTTATACTAAAGTATCAAGTGCAGGATAAATAATCATGAATTCTGAAGTCAGGAAGGCCTTAATGTGCATTCTAAGTTTGTCACATAGATTGGTTGTTTTTCTCATCTTTAAAATGGGAATAATAATATCTACCCCATAAGAAAGTAATGCTAATTAAGTGAAGAAAGATATGAAAGCACATATTAAATTGCAACATGCTTTAAAATGTGAGCTATTTTTATTTGCTATTAAAAGTATTAATATCTTTAGCTTTCTGCTTAAATGTTGCTAAATGGTAAGCTTCAAAGTCGGGAACTTTTGGAATGTTTCTCATTTTGAGTGAAGTCTGACATAGTAAGTCTGTCTTTGAACATCCAGTTCTGATTCATTTAGTCATTCATTCATTCAACCATTCATAAATTTACTCAACAAGTATTTATTGACAAATTCATCGTTCATCAAGTACAGCAAAGAACAGTGAGATACAAGACAAAATTCATATTCCCCCAGTAATGAAAAAGTATGGGTATGGTATGGGGTAGCAGATACTGAAATATGTGTGCACAGATGATGGTTTATTTCCATGTATGGTAAAGCCTAGAAAATAACAAATAATGTTCACACTCTCTTGGGTTTCTGTGAGAGTACAAGCTTCACCATCTTCAACTCCTGAAAGCCCGGCATCTGTCACCACAAAATATGACATGCTTGCTTTGTGGCCAGACCCTCTAGAAAACCTCACTAATTTCTGTATGTTGGCAAAATTTAGCAATCTTTGATTTATCGACCCCTCCACAGCAGTGTACCTCTAGGTCCTGTCTTGCTGGGGCCCTGGGCAAAGCAGTCAGGCAGAATGTTTTTACCCTCTTTCTCAGGCTGACGTCCTTTTTGAAGATCCCCTATATTGAGATCTCTGCACACAACCCTCTGGGATGCTACCCTGGATCTGAGATGTCCCACAAGTGCTGGACTCAACCAGCTCTGCTATTGGACTCCATAGTCATGAACCATGGCATGGGATGTTGGAGGTTTACTATGAGAATTAATCCTTCATGATAAACCCCCTTTTTTGCTCAGGTTCCCTTAGCTAAGTCCTGATATATACCAATTCTGTCTTCTCCTGAGCCTCCTGGTCGGGTATCTCAGCACACCTGATGGTGGGAGCTGTGGCAGTCAAGACCATGCTTCAAACTTTCATAAAAAACCATGAGCTTCTAAATGAATGGCCTTTATTTAGCATGTTTAAAAGCATTCACAGTTGTTTCTTAAACCCTTACCTAAGTTTTGATGCTAAGTGCTTTCTCCTAAATAAAAATTGTAGGATCAAGCTGGGTGTGATGACACGTGCTTTTAGTCCCAGCTACTCAGGAGGCTGAGGCAGGAGGATCACTTGAACCCATGAGTTTGAGGCTGCAGTGAGCTATGATTGCATCACTGCCAGCCAGCCTGGGTGGCAGAATGAGATCCCATTTCTTCAGAAAAAGAGAGAAAGAAATTATAAGATCCACTCTTACTTGTGGAAAACGCAGCCCTGACAGACAACAGAGAATCCTAGTGTGACATATTAGAGGTCTTCCTTGAAAGATTATTCAAATTGTGGTTGCATCTTCTGTTTTCCCTGCTTTTCCTTTATCATAGGAAGAAATAACATTTTTGTTAAAAGTTATTGATTGATAAACACACAAAAATACACTAGTGATTTAAACAAGCCATATTTTTCTGTGGATAATAAATATAAAAAAAACTAATTTAGTTTCTAAAAATTTATTATGTTTATTCCATTGTAGAAGAAACCACAAAGATATAACATTTGGTATCAATAAATTATACTCTTAGTGAAGCCTCTCTCTATTCATCAGACTCCCTGTACGCAGAAATCTAGTTTTTATGTGAATTTGTACAGCCTTTCCTCTGAAGCTATGTTATTGATTGAATTATAGGCTGTACAGAGCCTTGGAGCTCACATACGCTGAACTCTTTATTTTGCAAATGATGCTATTGAGGTCTAGAGATGTTAAATGGCTGCCTAAGATTACATACCTGACTGCAATGTTGCCCCTACACCACTGCTTTAAGACAGATTTGTGAGTGTCTGCAGATTCTCAAGTGAGAGAAGCATGTGCCATACTACAGATATTCTTACCCCTATACCTCCCCACTCTGTTACATATGAAATACTCTAGAGGAATCGTGGAATCAGAAGAATTGAGTTCAAAATATTGGAGAGCCTTGTGACCTTTTAAACTTTAGTTCTTTAAGCTCTATAAGCATTAGTTTTTCAAATTATAAAATGAAGAGAATTATGCAAAACTCAGATAGAGAGAGGGAAGGTTAAACTCTGTAATTTATATGGCAAGCCAAGACAGTGCACAGCAATCACCAAGAAACCAATCCATGCTATTCTGATTCATTTTTATGAAATGGCTTGAAAATTGTACCAGTCCATGAAAATTCAAATATTATACATTGTGTATTTGTAATAAAGTAGGTGTTCTTATTTAAATATTTATCATTTATGATCAGGTCTTATTAATAGAAATAAGTGCCTCTTACATGCTCTATTTTTGAGAACTTTTCTGTGAACTAAACCCCTCTTATGTCAACATAGCGGAGCCCTTCCTGCCACTAAATAAGCCATTAATGGCTACCTCTTTAGCATACTGTATTAGGGCTCTCTAGAGGGACAGGACTAATAGGCTAGATGTATATATGAAAGGAAGTTTATTAGGAGTATTGACTCACATAATCACAAGGTGAAGTCCCACAATAGGCCATCTGCAAGCTGAGGAGCCAGGAAGCCAGCCTGAGTCTCAAGACCTCAAAAGCAAGGAAGCCGACAGTGCAGCCTTCAGTCTGTGGCCAAAAACCCAAGAGCCCCTGTTAAACCACTTGTGTAAGCCCAGGAGTCCTAAAGTTGAAGAACTTGGGAGTCTGATGTTCGCGGGCAGGAACAACCCAGCATGAGAGGGAGATGAAGGCTGGCGAACTCAGTAAGTCAAGTCCTTCCACATTCTTCAGTCTGCTGTATTCCATCGGAGATGGCAGCTGATTAGATGGTGCCCACCCAGGTTGAGGGTGGGTCTGCCTCTCCCAGTCCACTGACTCAAATGTTAATCTCCTTTGGCAATACCCTCACAGACACACCCAGGAACAATTCTTTGCAACCTTCTATCCAATCAAGTTGACAGTGTTAACCATCACACATACCATTATCCAAAGTTTTCCCAGAAATTCAGTGTTCAAAAGCTTCTGGAGGCAAAAGATTAATTATAGTATTATGAAAATGTAATAGAAAATGAAGCCCATCTAATCTAAACTTTTACATTTAGAAGTGCTACTGACAGATGTACCAACCTGAAATAAATCACTCAGATATTTAAAGATGGGGTGATACTGGGGGCCAGAGCCCAGTCTGTTACGTAAAAATCACAGAATTTATCACGACCAATCTATCCATTTGTCCTTACAACCACCTTGCAAGTAATTTCAAACTACTACCTATTTTTAGGCCATAGCATATGAAAAAATAAGTGTAACACTTCTGAAATAAAATACTGACTTATCTGTTCAAGGTAATGAGCATTTCAATTTGGCAGGAATTATTTCAGGAATTTGGTAGGAACTATTTCAATTATGAACATGAGGATGGAGAAGATAAAAAGGAATGGCAAAAATAATTTGTGATATATTAATCCCAGTAGAAGAACTAGTACTTCATCTTTGCCAAAGTTATGCATTGCAAATGTCAATTTAGCTTTGGCTACTACAGAGTATGAAAAGGAAAAAAAAATCTTGAGTGTGAGTAATTATTGTTAATGTAAGTTATCTAATTGGGAGTATTTATTTTCTGGTTGTAGGGCAAATGTTAGTGAGTAAAGCATAGGTTTATTTTCTTGTCTATTCATATTTTCCTGAATTCCTTAAACAAAACCTTAGGAATGTCCAATATATATCTGTGATTATAATCTGCTTAAAGGATATCATGGAAAACAAGAGTCTTTATTGTGTGCCTTCTGCATTCCTAAGGTAAGCTGAGGAAAATCACTCTCAACGTATGATTAAAAACAGTTGTAACATAAAACTGTGGCATGGATGTAAGGGAAAATGTTTACTGAGGAAAGGGGTGCATGTGAGGGTGAGGGTCAGGCAACAGTTTTCTGGGAAATATTGAGCAGCCTGTCTCTCTGGTAATTTTATTAAACTGCTTTGTGAGATAATAGCCAAGCAAAGGCTAAAAACTAAAATACAGAAAATGTTAAAGTGGAGGCGCATGGGCAAATGCGTAGGTTCAAAAGTAATAAGAGTAGAATAATAAGGGCTGCATCGCTGAGACCAAAATCTTGGAATTCTGTATGACTCCTGAGATCATAAATTCAGGACTATGCTATACTTCTGGACAAGTTATGCTTTTGTGTCTAAATAAAGCTCTTATGCAATTAACCTTTCCCATGTTCTACTCACATCAAACATCTCTTCAATCAGATATGAGGATCAGAAATTGTATATCATTAGCTCAGTGTCCCACACATAGTAGTCTGCATCTTGAATAATGGGCAAGCTGTGTGGAAATGTATATTCTGTTACTGAAATGACTAGAGAACTGTTGGTGCACGTGTATTTATTTATGTATTTTTTTTGAGACAGAGTCTCACTCTGTCACCAAGGCTAGAGTGCAGTGGCACAATCTTGGCTCACTGCAACCTCCCAGGCTCAAGTGATCTTCCTATCTCAGCCTCCCGAGTAGCGGGGCCTACAGGCACACATCACCACACCTGGTTAATTTTTGTACTTTTTGTAAAGGAGAGATTTTGCCATGTTGCCCAGGCTGGTCTCCAACTCCTGAGCTCAAGTTATCTGCCCACCTTGAGCTCCCAAAGTGTTGGGATTACAAGTGTGAGCCATTATCCCCAGCCTGCAGATACAAATGTAAACATGCAAACTCGTTAAGGTGAATTACTTTACTTTACTATAAAGTGATATTTTCTTACTTAAAATGTAAATTTCTGATAAAATCTGAATGTTAATTCACATGCTATAAAGAGATAAAGAAATGAGAGCCTTGAGAAAGAAAAGGTGTGATAAAACACCTTTTGAAACAATTTTATGATCATAGACAGGTAATATTAACTAATAAATATCCAATTTACAAATTATTTGTTCATGTGAATACTGGATTTAACATCAAGTATGAAGAGTTTCTCTTACCTTTTCTTGTTGTCACCTGTATTAATTTTCTAGTGCTGCCATAACAAAATAGTACAAGCTAGTTAGGTTAAAAAACAGCCACTTATTGTCTCATAATTCAGATACTAGAAGACCAAGATCAAGGTGCCAACAGGGATGGTTACTTCTGGCAGTGTGAGGAAGAATCTCTTCCATGCTTCTATCCTAGCTTCTGGTGACGAGCTGGCAATCTTTGCGGTTTGGCTTCACAAAGTGTTCTCCCTATGTGCATGTCTGTGTCCCAGTTTCCCCTTTTAGTAAAGATTTTGATTCTATTGGATTAGGAGCCCAGCCTAAGCCAGTATGACCTCATCCTATCTTTACTAATTCCATCTGCAAAGAACCTATTTCCAAACACAGTCACATTCTGAGGTACTGGCAGTTAAGACTTTAACAAGTAAATTTTAGGGAAGGGCAATTCCACTCTTAAGACCACCTTCTGGCCCTGCAAAATTCACATTCTTCTCCTATGCACAATACATTCATTCTATTCCAACATTTTAAAAAGTTTAAACTCATTCCAGTGTCAACTAGAAGCTCTAAGTCTTACGTAAATATCATCAAAATCAGATATGAGTGAGACTTGAGGTGTGATTCATCATGAGGTAAAATTACCCTCCAGCTGTAACCCTGTGAAACTAGAAAAATAATCTGCTTCCAAAATACAATGGTGGATCAGACATAGGATAGGCATTTCCATTAAAAAAGGGAGAATCTGAAAGAAGAAGGGAATCATGGATTCCAAACAAGGCCAGAATATAGTTGGGTAAATTCCACTAAGATTTAGGGCCTGTAAGTAATCCTTGTTGACTCCATGCTCTGTGCTGCAGATCTACTAGGGTGGTGGCCATACCTCCTTGGCCCTGGGCAGTGGCTACCCTTTAGTTTGGGCCTTCAGTCTATGGTGACAGTTATAGCCCCACAAGCCCTAAAAATTATCCTTCCTCTATTTTGTCTCTTCTCTGCCTCTTTCAGTCTAAGCAGGCTTGCAGTGCTATGCTGGCATAAAATTCTCAAAAACCTTGTTGGCCTCCTGTGCTAGACGTGGGAGTTCAAGCCAGTAGACAAAAGTGGATATTTCCTGTGCAATCACATCTCTATTTCTGGCTTTTGCTGAGATGGTTTACTGGATGCATGAGTCACACAGCAAATCTATCTAGCAAATGGTTGTCCAGCCACACCCTTGGCCTTATTTCAAGAGTATTTTGTCTGGGTAGGTTGAGAATCTTCCAAATTATTAAGTGCTAGTTTATTTTTGCTCAGCATTTTCTTTTTCAGTTTATTTTTCTCCTCTTGCATTTTACTGTAAGCAGCAAGAAAAAAACTAGGCCACACCTGCAACACTTTGCTTAGAAATCTCCTCAGCTAAAAATCCAAGTGCATCACTTATATATTATACTCGCCACAAAACATTAGAACACAATATTGCTAAGTTATCTGCCATTTTATAACAACAACAAAAAAACTTTTCTCCATTTTTCACTAACATGTTAATTTTTGTCCAAGTTCTCATCAGAATTACTTTTAACATTCATATTTATAGTAAGAATTTTTTCAAGAAAATCTAGTGACATGGTTTGGCTGTGTCCCTCCCCGAATCTCATCTTGAATTCCCACGTGTTGTGGGAAGGACCTGGTGGGAGGTAATTGAATCATGGGGGCAAGTCTTTCCTGTGCTGTTCTCGTGACAGTGAATAAATCTCATGAGATCTGATGGTTTTATAAAGAGGAGTTCCCTACACAAGCTGTCTCTTTGCCTTCTGACATCCTTGTAAGACGTTACTTGTTCCTCCTTGTCCTCTGCCATGATTGTAAGTCTTCCCCAGCCACATGGAACTATTAGTCCATTAAACCTCTTTCTTTTGTAAATTGCCCAGTCTCGGGTATGTCTTTATCAGCAGCATAAAAACAGCTAATATAGTAAATCATCTAGCATTTTTTTCAGTCAAGTTCCTCAAAACTCTTCAAGCCTCTATCCATTACTTAATTTCAAAGCCACTTCCACATTTTTTAGATATTGTTCCTAGCAGCATCCCACTTTCTAGTCCCCAAATCTGGTATGACTCTTACAGAAAAAATAATAATAATAAATTTAATTCCTGTGCTGCATTTCTTTAAGAATGTGATATAGTTATTGGTGGCAAGACTAGACCAGATATGAGCACAAATCACTTGACAATGATAGTAGATGGCATTATAATAAATTCTATGTTATCGGCTTACACGGCTTCCTGTTCCACATTTTCAAAATGTCAAAACTAAATTCAGTTAAGCTAAACACGTTGATTCAGTCCTATCGGTTAAAACTTAACAAATATGCCTACAGGATTCTTCTTTAACTGATTAATATCTTTGTCACTTTTATAAAGTTCTTTTTCATCCAAGACTCCACATTTTAGCTTTTCTCAATAGCTGGGTTGTTTCCACATCCTAAGTCCCTGTGTTGTTTGCTGGTAGGAGTTGTTTGTAAGAAACAATAAAGTACAATTTCTCTGGAATTATTGAAGCTTGTTTTTGACTCTTTGAATATACCTTAGCTTAGGACCGTATTATGCTGGAAACCAAAGAAGATCTGAGTGCATGGAAAATAACTAATTAGAGATAATTGAATATATAAGGGAATCAGACAAACATGTAAGTGTCCCAAGACTTTGGTTTTGCACATGTGAGGAAAAAACAAAAGCAGTCATAACTAGTACAGATAATCCTAAAGTTTATGATAATGTATAAAATATATTCAAGAAACAAAAATGCATATATAAATAGATAAAATGTAAGAAACAAAAAATGTTATCTTATTATTATAAATGCCCAGAAGATTTTTATGGGCTTTCTAAATAAATATTATTCTAGTTCATTATCATTTCCTAAAATTTAAAGAAATTTTCTTGATCATCTACCAGAATGGCAAAGTGAAGTGCTTAGTTAACTTGCTTTCCTTCTAAAACAAAGGAAATACGGACAACATAAATAAAATCAATGATTTCAGAACTTTTGCATTTGTTCAAATCCAAAGAACAAACTGAATATTATCTACCAAAGGGAAACTATTGAACCTGTGTATTAGTCCATTCTCACGCTGCTGAAAAAGACATACCTGAGACTGGGCAAGTTACAAAAGAAAGAGAGGTTTAATGGACTTACAGTTCCACATGGCTGGGGAGGCCTCACAATCATGGTGGAAGGCAGGGAGGAGCAAGTCACATCTTACGTGGATGCCAGCAGGCAAAAAGAGAGCTTGTGCAAGGAAACTCCCCCTTACAAAACCATCAGATCTTGTTAGACTTATTCACTATCATGAGAACAGCAAGGGAAAGACGTGCCCCCAAGATTCAATTACCTTCCACCCGGTCCCTCCCACCACATGTGGGAATTCAAGGTAAGATTTGCGTAGGGACACAGTCAAACCATATCACCTTGGTAAGACAGTTCTAACTTAGAGTTATCTATTTTTCCCTCCCTCCCCTTAAGCTCAGTGGTGATATAGCAAAAAGCTGGCAGCATGGCAACAATGGAGGGATATGGCTACTTTTGAAGTTTCATTAAAAGCACCACCCCAGGGCTCAGTTATATTTGTTCTGAACTTGCAGATCTCTAAAAATCAAAAATCTATTCTCAGAAAGCAGTAGCTATTTTATTTTACTCAGATATCAGCTTAATGGAGCAGAATGTTGTAGCCTACCCCCAGAACATTAAATAAACAATAATAAATTGCTGACAGTATTTCAGATACCTATGGTTGTGGTTTCAGATGAAGCAAAGAAAAGCCTAGCTGGAAATTTTAAAAAGAAATTCTGGGAGAATAAAAAATCATAGGAGATTGTGAGAAACTCCAATGTATGCCTGGGGATCTCATGGGTTGTGTATATGCCCAGGAAAGATCTGGGAAAGGAGAGGCACCAGTTACTCAGCTTTGGCTTGCCTGCACAAGCAGGAAGCAAGAGCTAAGGCTGTATCATAAACTTTCTGAAATCCAAAGATTTTCTTTCTCACACAAATCTACTTGGAAAAGGACATAAGGCACACAGGTAGGGCACTGAAGGCAATTTTCTAGCAACTCATTGCTCACCACTAAATTAAAATAACATAGAAGTGACCCCAAAAAAGCTAGTTTTAACAATGAAACATGAATTACAAATGAAAAACTAACAGATAATTCAATAGCTCCACACTTCAGAGAATATATAATGTACAGAATTACCTAGGAAAGTGCTAAACAAGTCAACAGCAACGAAAAAATCACAACACTACCACAACCTGAACTAGTAACAAACTGATGATTATAAACCTTGAAGGATGGAGGAATTAAAAGTAGAATTGTTATATTATCTAAAATATCTATTTTTAATAAAAATATAAAGAAAACAAATAGTATGCCTATACATAGAGGGAAGAAAAACAGCAAATAGAAAATGTCTTTCAGGAGGCACATATTTTGAATGTAGCAAACAAAGTCTTTTAGCTATTATAAATACGTTAAAAGAATTAAAGTAAGAAGCAGAACAGATCTCATTTGCAAAGAGTGTGATTTTTTATTTTTATTTTTTATTTTACCTGTCTAGTGGCTCCCACGATGACCAGCTCAAAGGGCTTACCTTTATCTCTTCTTACCCAGATCTCTCCTAATCTCATGCCCTGGGGAAAGTTTGTTGAAAATATTTAAAATATTTATAGGTAAATATATTAGTCATTGCTGCATGTACCCATAAATAATAGTTGTAAACAACAGACAAACAAAGAAGATTGAGAGGAAAATCTGTGATATCAGATTCTTTGAGGAATGAGTTTTGAAGTATCCCAACATATTTCTGGTAATTTCTAAGCCATGTACATTCAAAGGGCTGTGTGCATGTTCAGGAAAGATAGGAGAAGCCCATAACCTGTTGCTTCTGGCTGATCTTCAGCCTCTGAGCTAGCAGAAAATGGAACCTAAGGAAGAACTGAAAACTCCCTGACCAAATGTTGAATGGAAAATTCAAAAATCTACCAAGTCCATCTGTGAAATGTTCAATCACTAGCTCACCAATGAGATAATGGAACAGAGGCTTTAGTGGCTACACCGAATAAAGAATACACTCTTTAAAAATGTAATTCAGAAAAATCACTAATTAAACAACCAACAGCTACAATAAGAAGCAACAGGAAATTCTGGGGAAGGGAGGTAAACTAACTTTCATATTGCTGCATTATGATATCATGTTCGGCTTTCAACAAAAAAAATTATAAGGCATGCAAAACAATTAAAAATATAGTATGAAGTGTACTCTTCAAAACCACCACCAAGTTAGGGAGCAAGATACAGCCCCAGGGTAACATAAAACACCACAAAATGTGCTCGTCTTTTTATGATTCAGCTGTTTTATTTTTTCCTTGATTAATTGTTCTCCTACTTGCTGCAAGCTGTTGATTAGCCTACAGAATTCTAAAAATGCTGATTCTGACCGTTTTTGCCTATTTTTATTGCTTTATGAAGGGAGAAGCTATTGGCATTGTGGACTCTGCCATTTTTGCCGATATCACTCACTAGTGTATTTTTGAAGTGACACATTTATTTTTTTTTTAGATAATTCAAAATAATGAGACGACATATTTCTCAAAAATTTTAATAATTTGTAAACATTTTAAATCAGATTTAATAAGACTGAAATCTTAAAGTAGTAAGATTACTTTTTTCTTCACAAGTATGTTTTAGTGCCAGTTCCAAAACACAATATATTCCCTTTATTTTTTTTTTAATTGCCATGTATCTATTTTTCTCCTGGAATTTTGAATTTTGTACATGAAGGATGATCTTGAATCCTTGAAGTTTATTTTAGACTTTTAAATACGCCTGTCAATTAGCATATTTCTCACTGGAAAATCTCTTTACCTTCGCAGGCTGTTCAATTGCCTTACCTCCTTTACTTTGAGGGATTAGAGCTAACACATTTTTGCAAAAACTGAAGGTTATACTTTGAATTGAACTTTATATAATTAAACTGACCCCTTTTTAAAGTGAAATTCTTATTTTTGCTTTTGCTGTGTGTTAGAGGGGATAATTTATGTTGTAAATTTAAAAACTTTAAAAATATTGAAAACCTTTTCAGAAATAATTGGGTTAACAAAGTTAACTCTACAAAGCTTTTAGAACCCTCCATATTGAAACTTGTTCAAGTAGCCATAGAAGCTACTTGGCAGACAGTTTATATCTGCATGATTAGCAATAAATATTAAATAGAGTAATAGCCATTTAATTCAACAAATATTTATTGTATGCTTTCTATGTGTTAGTTAATCTGCTAGGCGCTACAGAAATAACAAAAGAAAAACTATATTCCCTTTTTTTCAAAGGAGCATGCTCTCTGATAGTAGGTGGTTTTATAAAATAATTCAATGTAATAACGAAGTGGCTACACTGTCTGGGGTATATACCCTGGAGTTTGTTGTCACACATCAATAGAGAATTCAGGACATGGACACATGTGGGCGGGTTAAGGAGTGGAAAGTTTAATAAAAGAAAGGAGAGAGGAGCGATCAGGAGAGAGAGATAGAAAAGTCTGAAAAAGTGGGGAGAGGAGGTGGCAGACTGAAGCAGATTTTATAGGCAGGCTAGAGAAGGCGGTGTCTGATTCACACGGGGCTCGCAGATTAGTCCCATCAGCTATGATCCCTATAGTCCCTATAGTGCACAGGGAAGGCTGATCATCCCGCTCAAGATTATGCAAATGGTCTTTCCTATTAATTGGCACCATCTTGTCTGATCCTCTACAGTACACGTGACTGGCAGAGAAGGGAAGATGGACCTGCCATTTTGAAAATGTCTAGTCCTTAGTTCCTGCCAGATTCACTCATACAAGCTCCCAGCTTGCAGGCTGCTATTTGTTAGAAAATGATTTGGAGCTGCTTTTCATTAAAAAGAAAAGCCTTACCAAGGACTCCCATGACCTTGCTATCTACCTAAGTAATTCCTTCTTAACTCCTATATCAATAGCATGCTTGCTGCTACAAGTGCTTAGAGAAAGCACAATGAACCCAGGGCAGATAGATTCAAAAAAGATTTCATTGCCTCTCATTTTAGGGTTTTTATAGTTTCCTTGTTTGCAATTTATATTTAATTAGCCATATCTCAAAATGTACTGTTTACATAAAATTGACGTTTGCCAATTCTTAAGGAGACTAGAAGAAAAATAGCTTTACCCAAAATGTTGCACCTAGATGTTTTCACGTTCTAGAAACGTGAGTGTGCCTAACATGGTCAGGACAAGCATGAAAGCTGGTGTGGCTAGAGTTACGAGAGAGGGAGGAAAATACTCAAAATATTTTCAGATGGTTTGTATCAGGCAAGTGCCAGGATGATCTTAAATGGTTAGGTACAACTATATTCATAGCTGAAAATAGAACCAACTTGATTTCCTAATGGTCCAGACGTGATGTTAAGAACAGGCAGAGTTAAGGTTTGTATTGAGCAACTGTAAAGATGGACTTCCCATCAACAGAGAAGACTGGTGAAAAGGAGCTGGTGAGTGACATCAGGGGCACTTATTTTAACTGGTTAAATGTGAGGCACTTATCAGATTCACACCGGAGCCATCAGTTTGACAGTAGGATTTGGGAAGTTGGAGTTCAGAGTAGGAGTCAGAGATGAAAATGTAAATTTTAGAGGAATCAGCATATAAATAGACATGGCCATCAAAGGAATGAGTAAAGATAGACTCAAAGGAGAATTCAAGGACAGATCCAAGTGGCATTCACATGTTTAATGTTAAGAGATGAAGTAACAGCAAAGGATAGAGAGATTAGGACAGAGCTCACAAAAAAAGGGAAAAAGAAAACTGACTACATAATGTCTTGAGTTAAAGTGAATTTCCAGTTTTTTAAAAAAGTTGCCCATTGAAAGCTTTCTAGGAGAAATGAGTGATCACCTCTGTCCTGTGCTGATGACCCAATGGCTCCATCCATGTTACTGCAAAGGACATGACTTCGTTCGTTTTTATGGCTGCATGGCATTCTATAGTATATATGTACCACATTTTATTTATCCAGTCTTCCTTTGATGGGCATTTGGGTTGATTCCATGTCTTTGCCATTGTGAATAGTATTGCAATGAACATATGCGTGCATGTGTCTTTATGATAGAATGATTTGTATTCCTTTGAGTATGTACTCAGTAATGGGAATTCTGGGTCAAATGGTAGTTCTGATTTTAGCTCTTTGAGGAATCAACACACTGCCTTCCACAATGGTTGAATTAATTTACACTCCTGTTAACAGTGGATAAGTATTCCCTTTGCTCTGCAACCTCACCAGCATCTGTTATTTTTTTTACTTTTTTTTTTTGAGATGGAGTCTCGCTCTGTCCCCAGGCTGGAGTGCAGTGGCACAATCTCGGCTCACTGCAAGCTCTACCTCCTGGGTTCACACCATTCTCCTGCCTCAGCCTCCCAAGTAGCTGGAACTACAGTCGCCCACCACCATGCCCGGCTAATTTCTTTTTTTGTATTTTTAGTAGAGATGGAGTTTCACTGTGTTAGCCAGGATGGTTTCGATCTCCTGACCTCGTGATCCACCTGCCTCGGCCTCCCAAAGTGCTGGGATTACAGGCCTGAGCCACCGCGCCCGGCCTTTACTTTTTTAATAATAGCCATTATGACTGCTATGAGATGATATCTAATTGTGGTTTGGATTTCCATTTCTTTAATGATCAGGGATGTTGAACATTTTTCGTAAGCTTGTTGGCCACATGAATGTCTTCTTTTGAAAACTGTCTGTTTAAGTCCTTTGCCCACTTTTTAATGGGGTTGTTTATTTCTTGTCAATTTGTTTAAGATCCTTATAGATACTGGATATTAGACTTTCGTCAAATGCATAGTTTGCAAGTATTTTCTCTCATTCTGTAGGTTGTCTGGTTGTCTGTTTACTCTATTGATAGTTTGCTTTGCTGTGCAGAAGTTTTTTGGTTTAATTAGATCCCATTTGCCAATTTTTGCTTTTGTTGCAGTTGCTTTTGGCATCTTCATTAAATTTTTGCCAGTTCCTGTGCCCAGAATGTTATTGCCTAGGTTGCCTTCCAGGGTTTTCACAGTTTTGGGTTTTACATTTAAGTTCTCTTAAGTTGATTTTTGTATATATTGTAAGGAAGGGGTCCATTTTCAATTTTCTGCATATGGCTAGCCAGTTATCCCAGTACCATTTATTGAATAGGGAATCCTTTTCCCATTGCTTGTTTTTGTCAGCTTTGTTGAAGGTCAGATGATTGTAAGTGTGCAGGGCTTTCCATTCTGTTTCAGGGCTTTCCATTCTGTTCCATTGGTTTTGGGATCTGTTTTTGTACCAATACCATGAAGTTTTGGTTACTGTAGCCCTGTAGTACAGTTTGAAGTTGAGTTATGTGATGCCTCCAGCTTTGTTCTTTTTGCTTAGGATTGACTTGGCTATTTATGCTCTTTTTAGTTTCCATATGTTTTTTTTTTTTTTTTTTTGAGATGGAGTCTGGCCGTGTCACCTAGGCTGGAGTGCAGTGGCGTGATCTCCACTCACTCACTCACAGCAACCTCTGCCTGCCTGGTTCAAGTGATTCTCCTGCCTCAGGTTCCTGAGTAGCTGGGACTACAACCACCATGTGGGGTTAATTTTTCTATTTATAGTAGAGACAGGGTTTCTAGTAAACCTGTTGGTCAGGCTGGTCTCAAACTCCTGACCTCAGGTGATCCGCCTGCCTCGGCCTCTCCAAGTGCTGGGATTATAGGCATGAGCCACCACGCCCAGCCTCCATATGAATTTTAAAATACATTTTTCTAGTTCTGTGAAGAATGTCATTGGTAGTTAGATAGGAATAACATTGAAACTGCTAATTGCTTAGGATAAAAAATCAGTGTACAAAAATCACTAGCATTCCTATACAACAACAATAGTCAAGCTGAGAGCCTAATCAGGAATGCAATCCCATTCACAATCACCACAAAAGATATGGCCATTTTAATGGCACTGATTATTCCTATCCAAGAGCATGGATTGTTTTTTCATTTGTTTGTGACCCTCTCTGATTTCTTTCAGTAGTGGTTTATAATTCTCCTTGTAGAGACACTTTCACCTCCCTAGTTGGCTGTATTCTTAGGCATTTTATATCTTTTGTGGTAATTGTGAATGGGATTGCATGCCTGATTAGGCTCTCAGCTTGACTATTGTTGTTGTATAGGAATGCTAGTGATTTCTGTACATTGATTTTTTATCCTAAGACTTTGCTGAAGTTCTTTATTGCTCTTTGCTTTTGGGCCAAGACTATGGGGTTTTCTAGATATAGAATCTTGTCATCTGCAGACAGGGATAGTTTGACTTCCTCTCTTCCCATTTGGATGTGTTAGTATTTCAGTACTTTTCTCCTTTTGTTGATTATGCTTTGAATGTTATCAAAATATATGCCAAATCCAAAGTCACTAAATTTTTCTTGTAATTTTTAATAAAAGTTTTGTATTTTTGACTGTGATAGCTATAATCCATGTCAAATTAATTTTTGTGTATGTTGTGAATGAAGCTTTTTTTAATTCCTATTTATTCAATTGTTCCAGCACCATTTGTTGAAAATCTTACACTTTATACCCATTCACTGGTCCTGGCACCTTTCTTAAAAAATCAACTGCCCATGTAAGTGTGTGGGTATGTTTTGGGTCCTCTTCTCTGTTTTATTGAACTATTGCCTCTCTTTATGCTAATGTCACACTCTCTTGTGTACTTTAGCATCATAGTGAATCTTGGAATCACAAAGGTAGCTCCTTCAACCTTGTTCTTCTTTATTAAATTATTTTTGCATTTCCACATTAATTTTTAAATAAGCTTGTGGGTTTTTTACAAAGAAGGCAGCTGGGGTTTTAATTCTGATTACACTGAATTTATAGACCAATTTGAGAGAACTGGAACCATAACAATAATGAATTTTCTTTTTTTTTTTTTTTGAGATGGAGTCTCGCTCTGTCGCCCAGGCTGGAGTGCAGTGGCGTGATCTTGGCTCACTGCAAGCTCCGCCTCCCGGGTTCACGCCATTCTCCTGCCTCAGCCTCCCTAGTAGCTGGGACTACAGGCACGTGCCACCATGCCCGGGTAATTTTTTTTGTATTTTTTAGTAGAGACGGGGTTTCACCATGTTAGCCAGGATGGTCTCGATCTCCTGACTTCGTGATCCACCCGCCTTGGCCTCCCAAAGTGCTGGGATTACAGGTGTGAGCCACCGCGCCCGGCCAGTCAATTTTCTTATCTGTGACCACATTGTGTCTCTTCATTTACTTAGTTCTTCTTTAATTTACCTCACTAATATTTCATAATCTTCAGTTTCACAGTGTTGAGAATATTAAGCAAATTTGCTACACTGCATTGTTTGTTCTAGTAATATAACAGTAGATTCAGCAGAATTTTTTCTACAGATGTATAGAAAAAACGAATATTACATTTAAGCCTGTAATCTATTTTGAGGTCTTATATTTAAGCCTTTAATCTATTTTGAGTAGATTTTGTATACGATGTGAGGTAACAGTCCAATTTCATTCTTCTGCATATGGATATTTGTTTTTTCCCGCACCATTTGTTGAAGAGGCTATTTTTCCCCATTATGTGTCATGATCTACAGAAAAAAATTCTGCTGAATCTACTATCATATTCCTAGAACAAATAAGTCAGTTTAGCAAGTTTACTTATGAATATGTAAATAAAGAGAGTTTTAATTTTTCCTTGCAATCTAGATTTACTTTATCCGTTTTCCTTGTTGCAGCAGGTAGAATCTACAGTACAATGTTTCATAGAAGTCATAAGAGTGCACATACTTGCCATGTTTGTTATCCCAATGGGAAGGGATTTAGTCTTTTACCATTAAGTACAATGTTAGCTATAGGTGTTTCATAGATGCCTTCCATGAGGTTTAAGAGATATGCTTATATGCATATATTTCTGAAGTTTTTGTTGTTATTCATTTTAATCAGGGTTGGACGGTGGATTTCTCTAAATCCTTTAACTCTTGAGATGATCTTTTTCTTCTTTTTAGTATATTTACACTATGAATTTCACTGATTTTTTTTTCCTTTTTCTTTTTTTTTTCTTTTGAGATAGCATCTCGCTCAGTCGCCCAGGCTGGAGTGCAATGGCGCGATCTTGGCTCATGCAACCTCCGCCTCCCGGGTTCAAGCGATTCTCCTGTGTCAGCCTCCCGAGTAGCTGGGATTACAGGCACCTGCCATCATGGCTAGCCAATTTTTCTATTTTTGTAGAGACAGGGCTTCACCATGTTGGACAGGCCGGTCTTGAATTCTTGACCTCAGGGGATCCGCCTGCCTCGGCCTCCCAAAGTGCTGAGATTACAGGGATGAGCCACCGCACCTGGCCTCATTGATTTTTTTCTGAACATTTTCTTTAATTTTTCAGTTTATTGTGGTATAATTGACAAGTACAAATTGTGTATATTTAAGATGCACAACCTGATGTTTTGATATACATATGTAATATGAAATGATCACCATAATCAAGCTAGTTAACATATCACATAGTTGCCATTTTCTTTGTGTGTGTGTGTGTGTGTGTGGCGAGAACCACAGATTTGCTAAGCTCTACACCTCTTAGCAAATTTCAATTATTGCTAACTTAGTTACCATGATGTACACTACATCCCAGAACTCAATTGTCTTGCATAACTGAAACTTTGTACCCTTCAATCAATATCTCCCCATTTTCTTCTTGCCATACATAGCAACAACTGTTCTACTCTCTGCTTCTGAGTTTGGCTATTTTCGCTTCCACAGATCATGAGGTCATACAGGATTTGTCTTTTGTGTCTGGCTTATTTCACCTAGTATAATATCTTCTAACTTCATCCACACTGTTACAGATGACAGGATTTCCTTTTTTGAGGTTAAATAATATTCCTTCATATATATAAAAATAATATTTTCTTTTTTCATTCATCCATTAATGGTCATTTAGTTTTTTTCCACGTAATTCCTCTTGGGAATAATACTGCAATGAACATGAAAGTTTTATTTATAAATATTTTATTTTGTGTTCAAATATTGGTGATTATCCAGATTTCTTTCTTTTGTTGAATTCTAATTCAATTTCATAGTTGATAGAAAACATAATTCGAATGGTTGGAATTACATTTGGTGATTCTGCTTCCAAATTTCCTTTGGACCTAACCTGTCACATGAATTCTTTCCAGGGTTTCCAGCCTACTGACTTGCCCTGCAGATGGAGAACTTGAAGCATCTTCAACCTCATAATCCAATTCCTCGTAATCTCTCTCTCTCTCTCTTTCTTTCTCTATCTCTCTCCTCTCCCACTTTATGTGCACACATACACACACATACACACACATTCTAGCTCTACTGCTTCTGTTTCTCTGGACAGCCTTGACTAAAACAGATTTTGGTTTTATTGCCTAGAATATTGGCTATCTTAGAAAATATTCAACATAGACTTAAATAGGATATGTGTTTTTCTGTTTTTGCAAAGATTGTTGATAATTGTCAGTCAAGTTGGTTAATATTGCTGTTCAAGTCTGTATTCTTATTTGTTTTCTCTCTTATTGTGTCAATTATTGAGAAAATGGTACTGAAGTATCCAAATACAATTGTGGATCCATTTGCTTCTTATTGCTATTTTTATCAGATTTCAATTTGTGCATTTTGAACTGTATTATTAGATGAATACACATTTAGGGTTAAGTCCTCATGACAAATCGACTCCTTTATTATTTTAAAAAATGGCCCACTACATTCCTGGCAATATTCTTTTCTCTGAAAACTACTTTGGTTCATATTAATAAAGAAATTCCAGATTGCTTTTCATTAGTGTTGAAATGGGATACATTTTTCAATCTTTCTGTTTTAAACTTCTTTTTGTCTTTATATTTAAGGTTGGTTTTCTGCAAGAATAATATAGTTGGAGTTTACTTTTCATATAATATGAAGGACTCTGATATTAATTTGATGTTTAGGTAATTTTTAATCAATGCATTTATTGATATTTGATCTAGATCTACCATTGTGCCATATTTTCCCATTTATTATTTCATTTTTCTTTGTTTCCTTTGTTCCTTTATTTCCTAAAAAATCAAGTATTTTTTATTATTACGTATATCTCCCTTTTTACTTATTAGCTATTACTTTTTGTTTTGTTCTTTCAGTGGTTGCTTTGGGGTTTATATAGTACATATGTATATTTATCACAGTCTATTTTCAAGCAATAGTGTACTTCCTTACACACTGCATTAGAATACCACAGTGATATATTTTTGTTTCTCCTTCCCAAAACTTTCTTCTGTTGTCATAACATTTCCATACATGTCATACATTTTTAAGTGCATTCCTTTTTTTATTTCCTTTAAATGATTAATTATATTTAAAAACTGTTTTAAAAATTAGAAATAATGTTTATAATTATACATGTAATGATCATTTCCAGTGTTATTTATTTTGTTGTTTAAATGCAGATTTCTATTTGATATAATTTTTGTTTTTTTTTTAAGGACTCGCTATAGTATTTACTTTAGCATAGGTAACTGGTAATAAAAATCTCTAACCTTTCATAAGCCTGAAAAAGTCTTTGTTTTACATTTCTTTTTGAAAGACATGTGATTGAGGATAGAATTCCAGCATGACATTTGTTTTCTTCAATACTTAAAAGATGTTGCTCCACTGTCTTCTGACTTGAATTGTTTGTGATGAGAAGTCTGCTTTTATTCTATTTTCATACCCCTCAGTATAATGTGTCTTTTTCAAAATCTGACTGTTATTAACATTTTCTCAGGATCGTGGGTTTTAAGCAATTAGATTTTGATGTACTTTAGTGTAGTTTTAATTTTCCGTACTTTCTCCCCCTGGGGCTAATAGTTTCTGACAAGTAAAAAAAAGTATTTCTTCTAATATTTACATCTCCTCCTTTGGAGATTCCAATTGCAAATTGAGTTGTCCTCTTGATTGTCCGCAATTTAGTGATTCTCTGTTCATTTTATACAATTTGTTTTTATTATTTATTCCTATGCCTTCAAGTCCTTTTGCAAGGCTATGTCAGAATCCCCTTACTGATGCTGCCCTACTGCCCATTGTTTCTTGCTGAGTCAGGGGAGTTTCGGGCTCAGTGGAAAGGAGAGTGTGTCCACTGGCCTCTTGAATCTTTTATCTATCAGGCTTCCTGATGCAACCCCCTGGCCAGCATGGTGTCAGGCTTGCCTGATAATGTCAGTGGAACTTTTTTTTTTTTTAAATCCAGGAGAGGAATAAAACTACTGACCCACCTTATTTTGCTATTCAGTAGGAGGTCAGGAAATCCTGGTCTAAGTCATATTTGTTGCATATGAGACTCTCTGCTGCTGCTGTGTTTCTCCAATCCTGGAGTCCCAAACATGTTCAGCTTCTTTTTTATCATCGTTCAATGTTCTTTTGTTGCCTCTTGCTTTATTCCCAGGGTTTTAGTTGTGAGGAGGAAAATGGAGAAACAATTCTTCACCATCTTGCCTGTATTTGAGGTTCTCTGCACAATTCTTTTCATTTGTAAAAGGTGCATCATAACAGAATATATCTTATGAAGTTGCAGAAACAGTGGTATTTCTGGTACCTTAGTTTTAACATTTATTTTAAGTTCAGGAGTACATCTGCAGGAGGTGCAGTTTTGTTACATAAGTAAATGTATGTCATAGGGGTTTATTGTACCAATTATTTCATTACCCAGATGTTAAGCCTAGTACCCATTAGTTATTTTTCACGATTATCTGCCTCCTCCCACCCACTACTCTCTGATAGGCCCCAGTGTGTTGTTGTTCTCCTATGTGTGTCCATGAGTTCTCATCGTTTAGCTCCCACTGCATGTGGTATTTGGTTTTCTGTTCCTGTGTTAGTTTGCTAAGGATAATGGCCTCCAGCTCCATCCATGTCCCTGCAAAGGACATGATCTTGTTCACGTTTTATGGTTGCATAGTATTCCATGGTGTGTATGTACCACATTTTCTTGACCCAGATGATCATTGATGGGCATTTGGGTTGATTCCATGTCTTTCCTGTTGTGAATAGTGCTGCAGCGAACATACGGGTGCATGTGTCTTTATAATAGAATGATTTATGTTCCTTTGGGTATATACCCAGTAATGCGATTGCTGAGTTGAAGGATATTTCTGTCTTTAGGTTTTTGAGGAATTGTCACACTGTCTTCTACAATGGCTGAACTAATTTATGCTCCCACCAACAGTGTAAAAGTGTTCCTTTTTCTCCACAAATTCACCAGCATCTGTTTTTTTTTTCTTCTTGTTTTTGTTTTTTGACTTTTTAATAATAACTATTCTGACCAATGTGAGAAGGTATCTCATGGTGGTTTTGACTTGTATTTCTCTAATGATCAGTGATGCTGAACTTTATATGCTTGGTGGCTGCATATATGTCTCCTTTTGAGAAGTGTCTGTTTGCGTCCTTTGTACCTTTTCTATAGACATTGTTCATTACTGCTTTTGTCACCCCTTCTCACCTTGTTCATATGTGCCTCTCTGTCTTTATTTTCAGGTATTTAACATTCTCCAGCTAATCTACCATACACCATTCCACATTATTCTGAAACCATGCTGCCATTACTCTCACTGTTAACCTACTTTAAACTATATCGACAGTATTAGAGTAGTACTAGAAGCATAAAGATTGAGGGAGATGGAGAAAGCAAATTTGCCCTTTGCTACCTTCTCTGTTATGAAGCATCTGTGATTTCTAACCTATTGTTTAGTTGTCTTTACCACATTTCTTCTGCTACCCTGTACCATTCACATGACTGAGTACACTAGGAGGTAGATGGAAATCTTGGTCCAATAAAACCAATACAGTTTTTTTGCTCATTCTCATGAGTCTTTCTCTTCTATTATGTTCTGTTTTGTTCTGTTCTCCCCTCTCTCCTCTCTTCCTTTTTTCTCCCTCTCTTCCTTTTTTATTCTTTTAAAGTCTAGTTGTTCTTTGGGGCTTACAACAGAAATTCAAAAAAGCCAACTACCAATATAATAAGTAATGATTTTCTGCTCAGAAATTTATTTTTCGTGAACAAATTTTGCTCAAAGTTATTTGAAATTCAAATAAACAATTCATAAGCTATATTTGAACTAGTAATGATTTGCCATTCATTAAGCCTCAAGAAAGAGATAAAAATGAATCCTAACATAATTATGTGGCAGAGAGAATTATGTCAAACATTAAAGATGCCCTGATACCCTGTCACTTGATATTGGTTTCCTGTCTCAAGTTCTGTGTGGTGTGTAATACATTCTGATGGGCAGATGGAGGTGAGAGTTTGCTATATTGACACAGCACTTATAACCCAGCAGACTCCAAGATTAATGGCGCATTATGTTTAGTGCATGCAGAAACCATTCATCATCTACTTACTTATCTGATTTCAGAAAGAGAGAGAATAAAATGAAGGTACCTCAGGAATTATTTTTAAATTAGTGGAAGATATCATTTTTCCAAATAATTACTGGTGCAATAAGACAATTAAAACACTAGTAGCGGCCGTGCATGGTGGTTCACGCCTGTAATCCCAGCACTTTGGGAGGCTGAGGTGGGCGGATCACGAGGTCAGGAGATCAAGACCATCCTGGCTAACACGGTGAAACCCCGTCTCTATTAAAAATACAAAAAATTAGCTGGGCGTGGTGGCAGGCGCCTATAGTCCCAGCCACTCGGGAAGCTGAGGCAGGAGAATGGCGTGAACCTGGGAGGTGGAGCTTGCAGTGAGCTGAGATCGCGCCACTGCACTCCAGCCTGGACGACAGAGCATGAGACTCCATCCCCCCCCCAAAAAAAACAAAAACAAACACAAACAAAACAAAACAAAAACACTAGTAGCGAAATCTCCACATTGATTCTTACAATTAATGATCGATATACTTATCTCTGAGACAGAAGAAAGGTAAAATAATATACCATGTTTTAAATGTGTATTAAATATTAAGGTTTCTATCAGGACTTACTATATTTAACATTTTATTTAGTTCCTACAACAAAGCAAGATAGGAGATATTGTATTAGCTTAACTAAAAAAGAAAATTAGCTTAACTACTCATGTAGTGAAGTACATTTTTCAAGGTAACCCAGTTACTAAAATAACAGGTTTAATTTATAACTAGTGAAGTCTGCAATTAAAACTCATGACATTTGAGGCATGACAGATAATCAGTCTGTGGAAAGAATGTATACAAAACAATCTAGGCTATTTTATAAAGCTGTAAAACCAAAAATTCAAGCAAAATAACCTTTGCATCAATATGAAGTTTTCCTTGAGCAAATATGGAATAACATAAGCATTAAAAGAATGAAGAATACAATTTAGGAAAACACTATGAATATAGAAACGTCTGTTTTCAAGACAGATGGACTAATGTACTGGATTTATTCTTGTACTTGATGTAAAATAATAACTAATTATAGCAACAACAATAATAGGTATACAGTTTGAAACATTGGTATTCAGGCATTAAACATCAGGCAGAAAAGGACAATGATCTATGAGAGTCAAGAAAACAAATGAGGGAAACCTAATGATGGTCCCAGCTTACTATCTAAAAAGAGTTTCCAGGCCATCTCACAAAGAGACAAAAACCAGGCAGGGGTGCCAGAGGTACTTTGAACTGAGAAGACATAGGTGGAGGCATGGTAAGGGTAAGGTTGGTAGAATTAACCAAGCAGAGGCAAAAGATGGAACCTGCCGAGATAGAGCACTGCAGAGCTCTACAGAGTTTCTTTAAAGTCTTCAGTCAAGTACTGATCAGTGTGTGCATATGAAAAAAGTCACCCGGGGTCCGGGAAAAAACTACCTTAACAAATTACAAGGGAAAATCCGTAGAGTTCACAAAGGGCTGGAAATAGTGAGTGCCCCCATTAGCCACAATGTGTAAAAAAACTACCTAAGGCCAAGAAAAGAACCAATTGAAAGAGATACATATCCAGTGAGGAAATGCAGGGCCAGGAAGAGTCCATGTTTCCAACAGCAGCATCAGATAAACTGCCTGGAAGGTGATCACTCCAGTGGTGTGTTACAATTAGTCCTACACTAATGCAGTGCTGGTCTTTCCCAACAAAACTCAAAAGCAAGCATTAAAAAGATCAAACTATCTCCAAATAAGTTAATCAAGTTCTAGAATAAGGGTCCATAATATTCATAGAATTTTTTTAAAATACTGCATGTTCTCATTCATAAGTGGCAACTAAATGATGAGAACACATAAAGGGAAACAACACCCAGTCGGGCTTTTCTGAGGGTGGGAGGAGAGAGAGGATCAGGAAAAAATACATAATGAGTACTAGGCTTAATACCTGGATGATGAAATAATCTGTACAAAAAACTCCCATGACACAAGTTTACCTATGTAACAAACCTGTATTTGTACCCATGA
Organism: Pongo pygmaeus; assembly: GCF_028885625.2. Lineage (NCBI taxonomy): Eukaryota > Metazoa > Chordata > Mammalia > Primates > Hominidae > Pongo > Pongo pygmaeus. Next base: position 37,329,349 of record NC_072379.2, on the reverse strand, counting down.
GCTTAAAATAAAAGTTAAACATAAATAAATAAAAATACCTTCTTTGGGTGAAAAAAAAAAATCTTCTATCCAAAAAGGTACATTCACAATATCGCCAACCAAGAAACAATTACCAGGACTTAAAAAAAAAAAGAAAAAAAAATTCAGGAAAATAGAAACTGCGATAAGAAAAAAATACATGCAAACTAAGCCACAAATGGCACAGATGTTAGAATGAGTAGACAAGGACATTAAAAAGTTATCATTAGTGATACTGAACTTCAAAATTAGCAAACTTTAAGACAGAAATAGAAATTAGCTAAAATACAATGCAGGGTGAAAAATACTTCAAAAAAATTAACAATGCATCATTGAATTGTGGGAGAGTTAAAGAGGTCAAACGTATTTGTAATTTGAGTGCCCAAAGGAGAAGGGATGCAAATATTTGAAGAAACAGTGATTGAGAATTTCTCAAATTTTTTCTCTTGAAAATACTGATAAAAATAGCAGTTATTTTAAAAAGACCCAAATAGCAATTGCAAAACTGAAAATTATACTAATAGAAATTTTATTATCTTATGAGATTGGCTCAATATCATAGTGTCATAGGTTACAGAAAATAGAATCACTGAAGTTGAATACAGATCAATATGATTTACCCAATATGCACAGCAAAGAGAACATATAGTTTAAAAAAAAGAACAGAGGCTCAAGCACCTGTGAAACAATGCCAAAATATTAAACATTTGTATTTTTATAGTCACAGAAGGAGAGGGGCAGGGCTGATAGATAATTTGAAAAAAATAATGGCTGAGAATTTTCCGATATGGCAAAAGATATAAATTTGCACATTGAAGAGTCTAAGCAAGCTTCAAACAGTATTAAACCAATGAAATTTCCACCAAGAAACCTAATAATTACATTTGTGAAAACTTGAGACAAAGTGAAAATCTTCAAGGCAGCTGAGAGAAAAAAATGAATTACCTATAGTAGAACTATTCAAATGTCAGTGGATGCCTCATATGAAACCATGGAGTCCAGAAAGAAGTGACACGACATTTTAAGTGTTAAAAATAAAACAGATCTATCAACTGAAAATTCAAAATTCTGTATCTAGAAAAACTATCGTTCAAGAATGAAGACAAATTAAACATTCTCAGATGAAGGAAAGCTAAGATAATTTATTACTAGTAGACTTAACCCTAAGGATTAGTTAAGAAAATTTTTCAAACAGAAAGAAAATGAATAGGAGAAGACTCTTGGAACATCAGGAAGGAATAATGGGACAATTAAAAATATAGATATATACATTAGATTATATTTCAATTCATATGTTTCATAAATCATATTATTGAAATAAAAAATATTAACACAGTATGACACTCATGACAAAGATGTTTTTTGTTTTGCTTTGTATTTTTTTGAGACCAAGTCTCACTCTGTCGCCCAGACTGGAGTGCAGTGGCGCGATGTTGGCTCACTGCAACCTCCGCCTCCCGGGTTTAAGAGATTCTCGTGCCTCAGACTCCCGAGTAGCTGGGACTACAGGCGCCAGCCACCACGCCCAGCTAATTGCAATTTTTTTTTTTTTTTTTTTTGAGACGGAGTCTCGCTCTTTCGCCCAGGCTGGAGTGCAGTGGCACTATCTCGGCTCACTGCAAGCTCCGCGTCCCAGGTTCATGCTATTCTCCTGCCTCAGCCTCCCGAGTAGCTGGGACTACAGGTGCCCGCCACTGCCCCCAGCTAATTTTTTGTGTTTTTAGTAGAGACGGGGTTTCACCGTGTTAGCCAGGATGGTCTCGATCGCATTTTTTTTTTTTTTAGTAGAGCTGGGGTTTCACCATGTTGGCCAGGCCGATCTCAAACTCCTGACCTCAAGTCATCCGCCCACCTTGGCCTCCTAAGGGATTACAGCTGTGAGCCTGGCCCCAAAGATGTTCAGAAGTGTGATTATTTTAGGGAAGATAGAGTAACCTAAATGGTAGTGAGAGTTGTATAATTAATTTGAAATGGTAAAATGTTGACATCAGTAGACTGTGACAAGTTACATATGTATAATGGAATACTAAGAGCAACCAAGACAAAAACAAGTATGAAGAGATACACTCAAAAATATTAAGATGGGATCTTACATAATGTTAAGTAATCCACAGAAAGACAAGAATAGAGAAATGGAGGAACAACAATCAGACGAAGTAAACATAAAATAAAATATTTAAATGACAGACTTAAGAAATATGTCAATAATTACTTTAAATTTAAATGATCTAAACATACTTTTCAAAACAGATTGACAAAGTAGATATTTGATGTCTTTTACAAAAAACTAATTTTAAATTTAATTGCTTGTAGTTCACTGTAAATATACAGTAATATGAAGGAAAAATATGTATCATGCCAGCATTAATAAGAAAAAAAGAGTATATCCATATCTAATAAAGTGGACTTCAGTGTTAAAAATAAATTCTAGAAGCAAATAAATATATTCAGTTAAAATAAAAGAAACAATCTATTAGGAAGGCATATTGATCCTAAATGTGCGTGCCTCAATCAATGGAGCTACAAAAGATATCATGCTAAAACTGATATACTCAAAACATAAATAAATATATAAATATCACTGAACATTTCAGTAACTTCCCCTCAGCAACTGACAGAACTACTAGACAAAATATCAGCAAGGATATAGAAAATCCAAAAAACACAATCAACCAAATTTATCTAAGAATACATCACCCAACAATAGCAGAATACACATTTATTTTCAAGCATACATGGAACATTCACCAAAATAGACCAAATCTTGGGTCACTAAACAAAATTCAACAGCTATCAAAGAATTGACATTATACAGAGTGTGGCATTATGACAGAGTCAAACTAGAAATTAATAACAGAAAGCAGAAAAATCTCTAAACAAATGGAAATTAAGCATATTTTTAAATGATTTTTGTGTCAAAGAACAGCTCTTAAGGTAAATAAAAAGTACATTAAACTGAACTAAAATAGGTAATAAAATATACAAAAATGTATGGTATACTAATGAAGTACTGCTGAGAGTGAAGTTTAAATTTGTAGCTCTAAGCTTGTACTTTTTAAAAAAAGAAGAAAAGACTCAAATCAATAATGTAAGCTCTTTTCTCAAAGATCTAAAATAGAAGAGCAAAACAAACCCAAAACAAGCAGAAAAAAAAAGTAGAATTCAGTGAAACTTAAAATATAAAAACAGTAGAGAAAAATAAATGTAACAAAAAACCCATCCTATAAAAGAATTTTATAGCTGGTTCTTGCTGGCTCTGGAAAGACTGACAAAATATTTTAAAAAGATGCAAGTCACAAATACGAAAAATGTAATAAAAAGTGTTATTCTAGATTCTTTAGATTAAAATGATAGGGGATTATTATGACACCTTTAAGCTCATAAAATAATGAACTTAGAAAAAATAGAAAAATTCCTGTAAAGCCATCAAGCACCAAAACTCAACCAGATGAAATAGAAAATCTGATGGCCCTATAAGATTAAAGAAGCTTAACACATAATTTAATGTCTCTGATAAAGAAATCCTCAGCTCCAGATGGTTTCTCTGGAGTGTTCTATCAAAAATTTGAGGAAAACACCAATTTTAAACAATCCATTTCATCAAACAGAAGCAAAGAAAACACTTCCTATTTATTTTATGAGGCCAAAACTTTCATGATACCAAAACTTGTCAAAGATAATACAAGAGAGAAGAGACAAAAAAATAGAAACAGTCTAACATCAACTTATGTGCAAAAATCGTCAACAAAATATGAGCAAATGAAATCCAGCAATCTGTTAAAATATCTGCTATATGACCAAATGAAGTTTATTCAAAATGTATATTAGTGATTTAACATTTAAAAACCAAACAATGGAATTTTTCCTATCAATATACTGAAGAGGAAAAATTATACGACCTTATCAATTGATACAGAAGAGCATTTGACAATATCCAACACCTGTTCATGATAAATATTCTCAGCTACTTAGGAGCAGAAGAAAATTACTTCAGATTGATAAGAATATTTAATTTAAAAATCTACAGCAAATGTCATACTTAATGGTTAAGGACTGAATGCTTTCCTAATTAAAGCAAGGTCAAAACAACATACATCAACATATTACAGAAAGTTGAAGAAACTACAATAAGACAAGGGAAAAAATACAGATTGGAAAGCATAAAATGAAACTGTATTTGAAGATGACACAGTTTTCTGTGTAGAAAATTTCAAGGAATCTACAAAACAATTACCTTAACTACAAAATGAGTTCAACAGCATCATATGACACAAGATTAACACAAAAATTAACCACATTTCTATGTACTAATAATGAACATGTGGAAACCAAAATTAAAAACACATTATCATCCACAATCACCCCCAAATTAATAACATACTTCAGTATAAAATTAACAAAGCATGTAAAGAACATGTATATAAAAAAACTATGAAAGATGCTGATAAAAGACATAAATAAATGGAAATACATTTTTTGTGTTGTTGATGCTGTTGTTTTTGTGTTGGAAGATTCAACATAACAAATGTGCCAATTCTTCCCAATTGACCTACAAGTTTAAAACAATGTATATCACAATTCAATGTTTTTCATAGACATAGGCAAAATTATTCTAAAATTTGTATAGAAAAAAGAAACTAAAGGCATTAAAATGATTAGACAATGAAGCATAAAGTGGGAGGTAGATCTCTATCTGATATCAAGGCTTACTATATGCTTACAGCAATCCAGACATTGTTAATGGAAGAACAAACAAATGGATCAATGGAACAGAATATAAAATACAGTGGTCCTCCCCTTATTTGTGGGGATACATTCTGAGACTGTCAGTGGATGCCCAAAACTGTATACTGAACATTGTTACTATGTTTTTTCATATATAAATATATGAAAAATTTACTTTTTATATCTCTGTATAAAATATCTCTCTATAAAATATACAAAGATATTTTGAGAGAGAGAGCACATTCACATCACTTTTATTATAGTATACTTATAAACTGTGCCTAGTTTATAAATTAAATTTCATTATACCTATGATGAAATTTAATTTATAAACTAGGCACAATAAGAGGTTGACAACTAATAATAAAATAAAATAATTTTAATGATATACTATAATAAAAATGATGTGAATGTGCACACTCTCTCTCTCAAAATATCTTGATAGTTTTAGACTGTGATTGTTATTTGTTCCCTGCAAAATTAATGTTGTAACTTAATTCCCAATGTGGCAGTATCAAAAGGTGGGGCCTTTACGAGGTGATTGAGTCCTGAGCATTCTTCCCCTATGAACTGCCATTTCATTTATGGATTATTGGATTAACTGGTTAATGGATAATGGCTTATAACTGGAGTGGGACTGGTGGCTTTATAAGAAGCAGAAGAGAGACCTTAGCTAGCACCTCAGCCCCCTCACCATGTGATAAATCCCTGTGCTACCTTACGACTCTGCATAGAGTACCCAGCAAAAAGGAGGCCATCCAGATGCCACCACTTGAACTTGGACTTCCCAGCCTCCAGAACTGTAAGGAATAAATTATGTTCCCAATAAGTTACCAGTTTTAAGTGCCCTTTTCTGAACAACGGAAAATAGATTAAGACAGTGATTGACCACGGGTATCTGAAACTGTGGTAAGTAAAACTGCGAATGGGGAGAATATTTACAGGAAAAGACCCACACAAATATGGCAAAATAATTTTTAATAGAGAAGCAAAAATTTAATAAAGGAAGGATAGTCCTTCAATAAAGGGCAGCATAACATTTAGACATTATATTTAAAAATAAAAATAAACTTTGACATAAAACTCACAACTTATACTAAAATAAATCCCAAAATGAATCTTGACGTTAAATGTAACATTTAAAACTCTACAACTTTCAGGGGAAAAAGACATAGAATAAAATCTTCATAATTTAGGCATAATCTATAAAAGATCAAAAGGATAAATTGGACTTCATCATAATGAAATACTTTTGCTCTGTAAAAGATCCATTAAGAGGTTGGAAAATCAAATTACAGACTTAGAGATTTTTTCCAAATTATATTTGTATTAAATAACTCATATCTGAATATACATTTAAGAAAAAACATTCAAAAACTAACAGTAAGAAAACAATTAAATTGGAAAATAAGAGAATATAAAATACAAATAAGTATATTAAAGGATGTTCCATATTATAATTCATAAAGGAAATGCAATGAGATATCTCTACAACATAATCTGAATTTTGAAAAAAAAAAATAGTAATGCCACCAGATTCTGGCAAGGATGAGAAATTGGTTAATCTATACCAGACTGCTGGAAGTATGAAATGGTGCAGCCAGTCTGGAAAAGTTTGGCAGTTTCTTATAAATGTAGGTATGTGATTATTATATAGTTCAGTCTAGTAAATGCACTCCTAGACATTTATCCAAGAGAAGTAAAAACTTATGCTCACACAGAAACATGAGCATGTATGTTCATAGTAGTTTTATTTGTAATAGCTCAATATTGGAAATAGCCCAAATGTCCTTCAGTGAGTGAGAGGTTAATCAAACATTGGTACAAACACACCATGTGTATCTACTCATCAACTAAAAGAAATGAACTGTATAAATGTAACAATTAGAATGAATCCCCAGGTAATAATGCTGAAAGAAAAAAGTCAATCACAAAAGTTTACATACTATATGACTATAACATTTTTAAAAATAATATTTTGGAAATGGTAAATATATTGGTATTTGTCAAAAGTTAGGTACAGAAGTGGGGGAAGAAGGCAAGCCAGTGTGGTTGTAAAAGGACAACACGAGGAGTTATTGTGGCAATGGATCTGTTAAGTATTTTAACTATGAGGCAGACTCGAAAACCTATGCCTGTGATAAGACTATATAATAAAGAAATAAACACATAAAAATAAGTAAATAAATCTGGGGAAATGTGAGGAAGACAGGTGGATTCCATCAATGTCCTTATCCTAGTTGTGATAGTATAGTGTAGTTTTGTATTATATTACCATTGGAGGAAGCTGGGCAATGTATGAATAGAATCTCTGTATTATTTCTTTCAACTTCATGGGAATCTGCAATTATCTCAATAAAATATTTAATAAATGGAAAGAGACAGTATAGTTAACATGGAAGTCTTAATTAATTTTCTCAAGACCAACCAAAAATGAAAAACCAATAAGCTTGTCTCGGGATGTTCCGCTTCTAAGTCTTACATCATTCTTTTCTCTACCAGGATGCTAAAGAGAATGTCGAAGAAGGCAGTGTGGGGGTATGGAAGACAAGTGTCCCCAGAGAAGTCAGGCAGGGACAGATACAAGCAGCTTTTAATCCACATTTCAGATATTTCACCATTATAAGCACAAAGTTTAATTTTTTTGCAGTTTCTGAAAAGATTCATTCATGCAAAAATACTATTTTCAGATATTGCTTCTATGTACAAGAAAAAATATTGGAAGATGTGCATAAATTTGTGAAGGAGCAAGGGAAGATAGAAAAATAGAAGTACTGTATGAGAGTTACCCCAAATGCATTCAATAATTTCCATCCCACAGACTTTGATTGTTTTCTTTGTATGAGAATTTAATATCAGTACCAGCTTCAGTAAGTTCTTGAATCTCTCTGTCAAACTTTTAAGTCCTTACACTTTCTGATGAATGCCTTATCTGTAGGCTTTCCCTCTACACAGATCTAGCTGCATTATGATACTTTTAATTATATCACACATAACACAAATTTTAAGCACGAAAATTGATTTCCTTCAAAACCATTTTTTTTTTTAGCATAGTAGCATGCACCTTAGCAGAAGTCTCACTGTTATGGAAATTGCAATGTTCACACTGAAATTACTTTTTGTTCTTGAGATATCTCATTGTAAAAGCCCATTCCTAATTTATGAGCAATTTAACTTTTCTCATTTTTTATAAGACTGAGTGCATAGGCAACACTGAAGCAGACTTTTGAAAACTAATTCTTAATGATATGAAATTAAATTGCCTATTTATTCTATATTTGCACATCTTTCACACTTCAGATAAAAATTAAAGATGACATGTTATTAATAATTTATGTAGAGGGTAAATGCATTTATACGAGTCCTTCTGGAGATCATGACTATAACATCTATTTCTAAACTATACATGTTGCACTTTAATATTAAACCATATGATGCCATGCTATGATTTATATTCAATATTAGAATTACATGCTTAGAATTTGGTAAATGAATATAAAATCTAAATACCTTTCTATTGACATGAATGAGCTGTATACAATTTGTTTTATGCTGTGAAAACCATTATAGTATGATTCAAAAAAGGGTAGATGTAAATAATGACCAGAATAACTTAAAGAAATGGTCATTGCAACTTGCAAAACTCAATAGAAAGGTTGGCCAACTGGTAGTTTTGTTCTTTTATTAAGGCACATAGGATATCCAGAAATAAATATTCCCATTCAATTCACATCAGTTTTCTTAATTCATTTCCCAGGAGTTGTCATAAATAGCAAGATAATGGGATGATGTTGTTTCTTACAACCAGCCTCTATTTTGTACCCAGTAAAGATTAGGCATACGACAGGAATTGATTTGCAGAAATAAATACGGCTTAGAATACTCAGTCCTTGCTTTCAAGAAGGCCCAACCCCCTAGGAGACCAACAAATAACCAGACATGGTTACACAAAGTGCAGTTGTTGCCATGACAAACCTAAGCACCCAGGCCTGTTGGAGCCCAATTGGAAGGTAGGAAAAATATGTTGAAATGCCAGCTTTGGGGCTTTGAAAGGTGGCCAAAAGTAGCCTGCAGAAAGAAAAGGTGGGTGAAGAAGAGGAAGGATTTAGAAACTTCCTGGCAGAGTGCTGACTTCTAAGATTAAGCTACATTACTGCATCATCAGGACAATGCATATTAAATCATTAATGCTTACAGGTATTCACACTGCTAAAACATTTCAAGAGGGGGTAAAATGACATATCTAGAAGCTCCATAACCTTAAAATCTCATGCAAAATTGATGCTAATTTAACTAATATATTTTATAAGTTCACACCACTTTTTTCTGCTGCTGAATTCATTACAAAATGAAAAAAAATTCTTGAAGAAAAATGACACTAAAGTAACATTTGTAAGAAACTTTCTATAAAGCTGATAATAGAAACTATCACTACTTCAGTGCAGCCATCTGTAGCCCTAATCATCTTACACTTTTGAGAAATGTATTTCTGATATGCAAAACATAAATGAGCAAAACAGTACACCCAAAGTAAAACTATGAAAAGTAATTTACCAAAGTGTAATAGACACTTTCATGTGAACTGTTGGTTTCAAAATGAAACCTGCCTGTGGCAATGAGAAGATCACTATGCCCTGTCAGTGTATACCATCAGATAAGTCCAGGTCTCAATGAACCAAAGAATTTTAACTTTCAAAAAGTTATGTGAACAGTCATTGCATATGCTGAATGTAATTCATTTATAAGAACTTAACATATTTCACATTGAGACAATCAGAAAAATCAGCAAATTGACCATGATTAATTTTTTTAATGTGGAATGGAAATGATATTCTGTTGGAAAATATGTTTTCCTCCAAAATAGTAATTTAAAACCTTTGTTTTTACTAACAGTCATAAGAAACCTCCTTTCTGTTTACTATATATTAGAAAATAATTCATTACATATATAATATTTTCCTATTTAGGTCTGCAAATTTCTATAATTTACTGTTTTAATATTTTGCTAGTTTAATAAATTGTATTTTTACTTTTACATTTATACTGTTAACAAAGTGAGCAATGTTCTAGTAACATTGCTGGTGTAGGGTAAATGTTATATTCATAAGTCCTCAATTTTCATCATCATTTTTATTATGGTTTTAAATTATATGAGCAAATTATATTTTCAATAAGGTTTTATGAATTTAAGATAAATCCTAATATATTTAGGAACATTCTCATGTTTGTTTCATAATTGAAATCAAATTTCCTGGGCATTAAACGAGTCACAAACCTCTTCCCATGACACATCATGCTGCGTTATTTCTGGACATTATAATTTACAAAAAAAGAACTCACAGAAGAACTTTTGCTTCTAGAATTTTGTAGTAAGCATATCTGTGCCTATTTCTCCTGCTAAGCACAGCTAACTTCCCTAAAAAACATATACAAAACAAACATAAAATGACTTTGAAAATTGAAAAGAAAAGCTCAGGCTTCCTAGGAGGCTGGAGATCTAAGGAATAACACAATGATGAGCACCCTCTGTTTTCTATTTTTCCTCGTATATTTCAGGAGGGAACTGAAGAAACCAGCCACCCAGAACTGTCAATGGCTGCAGAAAAAAACAAGCCTAAACAAAAGCCTGCTCTTTCTAATCAAAGAACTAGGGAAGAGACAGCCTAGAAAGATAGAAAAGTTTTAGAAAATAACCATTCTTCTCCAGCCAAACACCGCAGATAAAACCGTGGGCCCCATTCCCACTTACACAGCTCAAGGCAGAGGAGGCAGTTTATACTCACACCCTCACAAAACTATAATGAAGCAACCCAAAGTCACTCCTGAAGTTGTTACTGGAAAGGGGTCTGTATCCAAACCCCAAAAGAGAATTCTTGGACCTCATGCAAGAAAGAACTTGGGGTGAGTCCACAGAGTAAAGTGAAAGAAAGCTTACTGAGAAAGTAAAGAAATAACAAATGGGTACTCCATAGGCAGAACAGCAGCTTGGGCTACTGGACTGATAATATTTGTAGTTATTTCTTGATTTGCTAAACAAGCAGTGGATTATTCATGAGTTTTCTGGGAAAAGGGTGGGCAATTCCCAGGACTGAGAGTTTCTTACCATTTTAGACCATATAGGGTAACTTTCTGACGTTGTCATGGCATTTGTAAATAGTGGTGGCACTGGTGGGAGTGTCTTTAAGCATGCTAATGCATTATAATTAGCATATAATGAGCAGTGAGGACAACCAGAGGTCACTTTCATTGTCATCTTGGTTTTGGTGGGTTTTGGCCAGCTCCTTTACCACAACCTGTTTTATCAGCAAGGTCTTTGTGACCTGTATCTTGTGTCCACCTCCTATGTCATTCTGTGACTTAGAATGCCTAATCTCCTGGGAATGGAGGCCAGTAGGTCTCAGCCTCATTTTACCCAGTCGCTATTCAAAATGGAGTTGCTCTGGTTCAAATGCCTCAAACAGAGTGGCATCAGATAAGACCAAGAAGAGGGTTGGGACTTCTATTCCTGCCACCTATTAATGAAGTCTCTCTCACCCCCCATAGTGTAAGTAAAGAGTACATGTGGAGCCAGGAATTCTACCTCAACCCAAAATTAACAAGGCACTCCTCTCACTTCCTGCTGTGGTGTCATAAGAGAAGGCCTAGTGGACAGTCAAGACATTAATCACCATCCAGCAGTAATGAGGCCACCTGCGCTTCTGGGTCTATGAGGATAATGTGTGGAACTGGAACTCCCAGACTTGCCCAGCAGTAATGAGGAGCTCCTGTCTTGGACGCCAGGGAGGCTGAATGGACAATTTGGACTACTACTGCCATCTAGCAGTAATGAGACAGCGTGCCCCTTTCCTTGGCAGAAGGAGTCAGAGAAAGTAATCTAAAACTGAAAAATTAAAATAAGGTCTAGAGCCTCAGGATGTAAACATATGTTTTCAGATTTCAATAGAAAATCACTCAGAAACCAATAGTCAAGAACATCTCTAATTGAATAATAAAGTTAATAGATGAGATCACTGACATGACAGAGATATTAGAACTACTAACATTTTAAATCAGCTATAATAAGAATGCTTCAATGAGCAGTGACTAAAACCCTTGAAACAAATAAAAAGAAGGTTTCAATAAAGAAATGAAAACTTACCAGAAAAGAAATAGAAGATATAAAGAAGAGCTAAATGGACATGTTAGAACTGAAAGTTACAGAAACAGAAACTAAAAGCTGAGTAGATGTGCTCAAGACTTTAATGGAGAACACAGAGAAAAGAATTAACCAATAGGAAAATAGAAAATTATAAATTGCACACGCTGAATAAGAGAGAAAACAGATTAAAAAAATAAACAAAGCATCAAAAATGATGAATTAAAACCAAAAATCTAACATTTAGGTCATCAGAATCTCAGAACAAGTGGGAAATGAGAGTGGATATATTACTCAAAAAAAATAATGGCTGAAAACTTCCAAAATCTGGCAAGAGACGTGTACCTCCAGATTCAAGAAGCTATGTGGACAGTAACTTGATAAATATGAGGAAATACATGCCAGTAAACATGGAAGAAGTAAAGACACAGAAAAGCCAGCAATGCAGCCAGAGAAAAATAAAATCTTACTCAAATGGGGGGATAAAAATAATTAGAAGAACCAGAGATTTCTCATCTGGAACTGTAAAGCCTGAAGGAAATGGGCCAATATTTTGTGTGTGCTAAAAGAAGAGGCCTACCAATGGAAAATCCTACACTCAGTGAAAATATTCTTCAGGAATGACAAGTTACTATGAGATGTAGGACAATAAGAGACTGTTGTTAGTACATATATCCTAAAAAATGGGTAAAGAAGATTCTCTAAGTAGAAAGAAAATGGTAAAAGAAGACATCTTGAGGAAAGACCCTTAACAGAAATATAGATTAATGCTATAAGCTTTCCTGTCTTCTTGTATTTTCTAAATTATGCTTGATAGATAAAGCAAAAATATAGAATAACGTGATCAATAATGTATGTGGAAGAAATAGTTAATTGTATTATAAATGGAAAAGGTTACACAGACATAAAGGGAGATAATCTTTCTGTGCTTCACTTTATTTTGTAAATCAATATCAATAGAGTAGTGTCTTATACATAAAATTGGTATACATAATGTAATATTGTAAATACTGAAAGGATTATACAAAAGACACCCATAAACCATATATAGATAAGTCGAAATTGAATTCTAAAAATTATTCAAGTAACCTACATAAAGGAAGAAAAAAGAAAACAGAAACAAACAAAAAAAAACAGAAGAAACAGAAAATGAGCAATAAAATGGCTCATTTTATTGCAATAAAATTAAGCCCCAACACAGAAATAATTGCATTAAACATAAAAAATGGTCTAAATACACCAATCAAAAAATAGATAGAATTATTTTTAAAATGTTGAACTACATGTTGTGAAGTGAGTGTATATGCTCACAAACTCACTTCAAATATGACATATACAACTTGAAAATAAAAGAATGAAAAAAGACATATAATACAAGCATTAATCAAAGGAAAGTAGGAGTAACTCTGCTAATATCAGATAAAGTATACTTCAGAAGAAATATATGTAATGTATATGTGTGTACACACACACATTCACCCATATGTGTATTTATGAGAGGGATATTATACACTAATGAAAAGGCCAATTCACCAGGAAGACATGGCAATCCTAAGTGTATATATACCAAATAACAGAGCTGCAAGTTATGAGAAGCAAACATCAACAGAACTGAGAAAAACAGACAAATCCAAAACTATATTTGGAGATTTTAACATCTCTATCCCCAAAATTGATAGAACACCTGTACAGAAAATTAGCAAGGATAGAGAAGAAATCTATATTATTACCAGCCAAAATATCTAATTGACAATTGTAAGACAATTGGACCAACAACAGCAGAATCCACAATATTTTCAAGTACTCCTGGAATATATCCCAAGATAGTCCATATTCTGAATCATAAGTCAAGCCTCATACAGAATGTGTATTTTCACCAGAGTAGAACCAAAGTACAAACCAATAACAGAAAAATAATAGGATAATCTCCAAACACTTGTGTCTTAGTTGTTTAGCATTGTTATAAAGGAATACCTGAGGTTGAGTAATTTATAAAGAAACAAGATTTATTCATCTTGTGATTCTGCTGGCTGTCCATGAAACATGGTGCTGGCATGTGCTTTGGGTGATGGCTTTAGGCTGCTTTCACTCTTGGTGGAGGCAAAGAGGAGCCAGCGTGTGTAAAGATCACATGGCGAGAGTGGAAACAAGTGAAACGGGGGGAGGTTCCAGGATCTTTTTCAGAATCAGCTCTCACAGAAACTAAGAGAGCTACAGCTCAGTCATTGCTAGGACAACAGTCTATTCATGAGGAGCCTGCCTCCGTGACCCAAACACCTTCCATTAGGTCCCACCTTCAACACTGCAAATCAGATTTCGACATCAGGTTTGAGGGGACAAACATCCAAGCTATAACAACTTGGAAACTAAAAATAAACTTCTTAGTAATCCATGGGCCAATAAAGAAGTCGTAAGATAATTTTTAAAAATTACATTGAACTAAATGAAAGTAAAAATACACATAGCAAAATTTCTGAGACACAACTAAAAATTTTGAGAAGGAAATATATAATTACGAAATGCTCATGCACTAGAAAAGAGAAAAAATTCAAATAAATACTCAGAGCTTTCATTTCAAGTGTCTCTTCCAAAAAAGAAAAGCAAAATAAACACAAAACACCCAGAAGAATGGAAATAAATGTAATAGCAAAAATCAGCCAGGTGTGATGGCATGTGCCTGTAATCCTAGCTACTCCAGAGGCTGAGACAGGAGGATCATTTGAGTCCAGGAGTTCAAGGTTGTAGTGCACTATAATTGTGCCTGTGAAAGCCATTCCATTCCACCCTGGGAAACATAGCAAGAACCCATCTTAAAATAATCATATTCATAATCATAATAAAGAAGTGCAAATTTATGTATTCTATTAAATTTCTTTCAAAAAAGAAATCAATGAAATTGAAAGAAAAAGAGGAGAGAAAAGGGATGAAACAAAATTCCTTTGATTCCTTGAAGAGATGGATGAAATTTACTAAACTCTATAGCAAGAACGACAAAAAAATGTAAGACAAAAACTACTAAAATTGAGAATAACACAAGCTATCACTATAGACCTGGGAGACATAAAAAAAGTATTAAAAAATACTGTGAACAACTCTATGCTCATAAATTTGACATCTTACATGACTGGAGTAATTCTTTAAAGAATCCATCACAATTCATCCAATAAAAATATATAATTTGAATATTTCTTTAAATATTAAGATAAATGAATTAATAATTTAACAAAACCCCCAAATCAAAATCTATTTCTATTTTTATTACATATAATTATACTGGATAATTTTACTAAACATTTAAAGAAGAATCAGCACCAATTCCACACAATCTCTTCTGGAAAATAGAAGAGGCAAAAACTCTTTCCAGTTTATCTTATTTATCTAGTATTACCCTAGTAATACTAATAATATTATTTATCTAGTATTATTTATCTAGTATATCTAGTAATATTTATCTAGTATATCTAGTATATCTAGTAATATAATATCTAGTAATATTACTTATCTAGTATTACCCTAGTATTACCTTAATATAAACACCAGAACAAGACAGTTCTCGTTTTATTAGTATTACCCTAATATAAAAACCAGAACAATTTCATAAATTATTTTATAGTTACAGGAATCAAGATTGTGTGACATAGGCAGAGAAAGGGACATGTAGAACAATGGAACAGAATGGACAGCCCAGAAACAGACTAACATTAATATGCCTAACTAATTTTTGAAAGAGATTCAAAAGCAGTCAGTGGAGGAAACACAGCCTTTGCAAAAAACTGCACTAGAACAAATGAACATCGAAAGGCACAAAACTACTTGTCTCACACTTTACACAAAAATGGACTCAAAAATGATCACAGAATGGTATGCAAAATGTTAAACCATAAAACAATTAGAAAAGTATAGGATGAGAGGCCAGGCACGGTGGCTCATGCCTGTAATCCCAGCACTTTGGGAGGCTGAGGCAGGCGGATCACTAGAGGTCAAGAGTTCGTGACCATCCTGGCCAACATGGTGAAACCCTGTCTCTACTAAAAACACAAAAATTAGCCAGGCATGGTGACACACGCCCGTAATCCCAGCTACTCGGGAGGCTGAGACAGGGGAATCCCTTGAACCTAGGAGGTGGAGTTTGCAGTGAGCTGAGATCGTACCACTGCACTCCAGCCTGGGCAACAGAGAAAGACTCCCTCTCAAAAAAAGAAAAGAAAAGTATAGGATAAGATATTTGAAATCTAGGGACAGCACAATGTTGTTCTTGATTTCAGGAAGAATGTGTCCATTTTATCCCTAACTAATTTTATATTATTGGTAACTGTTTTGTAATATTCTGTATTGTTGAGAACATTTCTCTTTATTCCTAGTTTGCTGAGAGTTTTATCACACATGGATATTAGATTCTGTAAAATGCTTTTTTCTGCATCTGTTGATACAATCAGATTTTCTTCTCAGCCTGTTGAGATGTGGTGGATTATATTAATTGATTTTCCAGTGTTGAACCAGCCTTATGTACTTAGAAAAAAACCTCAGTTGATCATGAGTATCATGTATTTTATACATAGTTGGATTCAATTGCTAATATTTTGTTGAATAATTTTGCTTTTACGTTCATGAGAAATCTTAGTCTGATTTTCTTATAATATCTTTATCCACTTTTAGTATTAGAGTAATGAAGGCCTCAAAAACCAGTTAGGGTCTACTTCTTTGCTTCTGTTTTCTGGAATTAATTTTGGAGAATTTTTCTTTGATATAGGGTCTCATTCTGTCACCTAGGCTGGAGTGCAGTGGCATGATCATGGCTCACTGCAGCCTCAACCTCCCAGGCTCAGGTGATCCTCCCATCTCAGCCTCCTGAGTAGCTAGGACTACAGGTGCTTGCCACCACGCCAGGCTAATTTTCTTTTCTTTTTTTTTTTTTTTTTTGTAGATACGAGTTTTCACCATGTTGCCCAGGCTCATTTTAAACTCCTGG
Source organism: Pongo pygmaeus (assembly GCF_028885625.2). Lineage (NCBI taxonomy): Eukaryota > Metazoa > Chordata > Mammalia > Primates > Hominidae > Pongo > Pongo pygmaeus. Next base: position 37,312,502 of record NC_072379.2, on the reverse strand, counting down.
GCTCAAGTGATCTGCCTCCCTCAGCCTCCCAAAGTTCTAGGATTACAGGCGTGAGCCACCGAACCTGGCTGTCTTGGGCTTTTCTTTGTTAAAAGATTTTTATTACTACTTCAATCTTTTTATTTTTAATTGGTCTATTCAGGCTTTTTATTTCTTCTTAGAAGTGGTAAATTGTATGTTTCTAGGAATTTATTTATTTTTTCCAGGTTATCAATTTTGTTGGCACAAAATTGTTGATAATTTTATGTTATCCTTTTTTATGTGAAGCATCATTGTAATGTCTTCTCTTTCATTTCTGATTTTATTTGAATCTTCTTTTTCCTTAGCTACTTTAGCTAAGGATTTGAGAATTTTGTTTATTTTTTTGTCAACAAACCATGTCTTAGTTTTGTTGATTTTTCAATAGTTGTTTAATTCTCTATTTGATTTATTTCTGCTGTAATATTCATTATTTCCTTCCTTCTGCTAACTTTGAGCTTAGTTTTTTCTTTATTTTCCAGTTTCTTGAGCTGTAAAGTGACATTTTTTCATTCGAAATCTGTCTTGTTGCTTAATGTAGGCAATTATTGATATAAAGTTTCCTTTCATTCATGCATTTGCTGTATCCCATAAATTTTAGTAGGTTGTGATCTTGTTTTTACTCATCTTGAGATATTTCAAAAATTCACTTTTGATTTTCTCTTTGACCTGTGTTTGTTCAAGAGTGTGTTAACCAGTTTCCACATATTTGTAAGTTTTTGTTTTCTCATGGTTATTGAATTTTAGTTTCATTCCACTGTGTTTGAAAAAGGTACTTAGTATGATATTGATTTTCTTAAATTTGTTGACTTATTTTTTGACCTAACGTGATCTATTCTGGAGAATGTTTCATGTGCACTTGAGAAGAAAGTATACTCAGTTGCTGTTGGATGAAATGTTTTACAGATGTCTGTTAAGGCCATTTGGTCCTTAGTGTTGTTCATGTCCATCCTTTCTGCATTAATTTTCTATCTGGATGTTCCATTTATTATTGAAACTGGAGTGTTGAAGTCTTCTGCTATTACTCTATTGCTGTAAATTTCTTCTTTCATATCTGTCAATATTTGCTTTGTGTATTTAGGTGTTCTGAAGTTGGGCACATATATATACACACACATATATATAGCGTGTATATACATATATATATACACACACATATATATAGCGTGTATATACATATATATATGTTGTATCTTCCTGTTGAGTTGACCCATATTTTATTATGTGCTGATCTTCTTTGTCTCTGAGAGTGTAAATTAGTTTCACCATTGTGGAAGACAGTGTGGCGATTCCTCAAGGATCTAGAACCAGAAATTCCATTTAACCCAGCAATCCCATTACTGGGTATATACCCAAAGAACTATAAACCATTCTACTATAAAGACACATGCACACATATTTAATAGTGTTTATTGCAGCACCATTACAATAGCAAAGACTTGGAACCAACCCAAATACCCATCAATGGTAGACTGGATAAAGAAAATGTGGCACATATACACCATGGAATACTATGCCACCATAGTGGCATAAAAAAGAATGAGTTCATGTCCTTTGCAGGGACATAGATGAAGCTGGAAACCATCATCCTCAGCAAACTAACACAGGAACAGAAAACCAAACACCTCATGTCCTCACTCGTAAGTGGGAGTTGAACAATGAGAACACATGGAACCAGGGAGGGGAACATCACACATGGGGGCCTGTCGGGGGGTGGGGGGAAAGGGGAGGGAAAGAATTAGGACAAATACCTAATGCATGCGGGGTTTAAAATGTAAATGATGGGTTGATAGGTACAGCAAACCACCATGGCACATGTATAACTATGTAACAAACCTGCACGCTCTGCACATGTATCTCAGAACTTAAAGTAAAATTTTAAAAAGGGAGTAGTTTACTTAAAGTCTACTTTTTCTGATGTAAGTGTAACCCTTCCTGCTTTATTTTGATTGTCATGTGCATGAAATATGTTTTACCATCCCTTCACTTTTAGATTGTGTGTGTCCTTGAATGAATAGTGTTTTTCTTTTAAACAGCATATAGTTGGATCCTGATTTTTAAAAATCCATTTAGCCTCTCTGTTGTTTTTATTCAGGACTTAGTGCAATTACATTTAAGTAATTATTGCTAAGAAATAATTTACTGTTGTCATTTTGTTAATGGCTTTCTGTTTGTCTTGTTCTTTTGCCTCTTTTTTCTCATGCTGCCTCCTTTGTCTTTCATGTTTTTATTAATTGGTCTCCTTATTCTTTTTTCTCTTGGATAACTTCATATGGTTTTTCTTTCTGGTTACTAAAGGGACTCACATAAAATATGTTATAGTTATAATTGTCTTTTTTTTAGTGGATAGTGTCTACCTTCCCGTGTATCTATCTTCCTGTGCCAGAATTCTCTTTATACCTTTTCTCCCCCCTGCAGTGTAAGTTATTAATATCACAATTTATAACTAGCTATATGATGTACCCATTAACATAATTTTTAATAATTGTTTTTTGTACATTTATCTTTTGACTTTTATAATAGGATTACCATTTACTAACCACTGTTACAGTAATATGCTTTTTTGTCTGTATAATTACCTTTGCCAATTACTTTCATACTTTCTTATTTATTTGATACATATTTTCCTGTTTCTTTATTTTTTTTGGATTCTTTGTGTTGGTTTATGTACGTTAGGTAAGACAGTCTTACAAGTCTGGACTCTCTCAGTCTTACAAGTCTGGACTCATGTCAGAGATGGATCTTACCAGTCAACCCAGCAAGAAATTGCAGGTGCCACTCCAAATTTTGTGAATTGTCTAAGGCACTGTCTTTATTATTAGGGATTCCTAGGAAATTAGGATGTGTCAAGTCTCGTTGTTGCCCCCAAGACGTATGCGATAAAAGTCTGTTCTTAAAGGTGCAGCTGGAACAGTTGGAGAGATAGATGAATGTTCTACTTTTTTCTATCAGGAAGATGATGAGAGCTTTAGTTTATCTACCATTTGTTCTGCACTTCACCTTCTAGAGCTCAATTATGAGAGTATCTTTAACGTTTTATGATAGATGATAAAAACATTTTATATTACATTCTTTAATCTGATAATTCCAGCATCAGAGTCACTGTTATGTTTATTGTCTCTTCCCTTGAAAACTAATCACATTCTCTAGTTCTTTCAATATTGAGCCATTTTAGAATGCATTCTGGATATTGGTAAATGATATAGGCAACATTGATGTATTCATTTAGCAGGGAATAAGCTGGGTTAAAATTAGATCGTAGCTTTGTCTTGCCTTCTGCAGGTGCTGGTATGAGTTTCAGTTCAGTTCTCTAAACATTCGTTATATTTGTTTAGGTCTAACAAGTGCATGCATGCATCAGCTGTTATATTGAAACTTAGGTAGATAGTTAAAATCTCAGTTCTGTGCTCTAAGCCTTTGATATGCTGCTTGGAGTCTGTTCCAAAAATATGTAGCTCAGGAGTTGAATTCATAAGCTGAGCCTTATGGGAGTTTATACACAAAATCTGAAGATTAAAAAAAAATTATTTCTCTAACGTGAAGTGCTTCTTTTTCCTCTTTTTGTTCTAGTGATAAAAGTGAATTTAGTTTTAGAATTTTAGCCACGTGTGCTATCCTGATGCTCTGCAAACAGGGTCTATCCTCAAGGAAAAGACACAAGACAAGAAAAGCTATACAGGTGGCTTCCTCAGGTTTAAACTCACATCTGTAATCTGCCTGCATTTGTTTACTTTTCAGTGTCCTCAGGGAGTTGTTTGTTATATTCTGTTTAGGGATTTTAGTTAAGGTCAGTGGGCAGCGTGGCCACAGTAGAACTAAAAATGTTCATTGCTTTTTACTGTTATTACTATTTATTTGGTGAGATTTTCTATATTTTCATTCATTGTGAAAATGTTTCATTTTTTTCATGAGAACAGTTATATCAACCACTGTAAAATCCTTGTCAACTAATTCCAATAGCTGTTTCGTCTTGAGGTCACACTTGTTTGATTTTCTTTCCCTCTGAGAATGTATTCCATTTTCTTTGGTTTCCTGTGTTAGATAATTTTGAATTGTATTCCAGCTGTCATGAATGCTAACTTGTAAAGATTTTAAAATCTGGTTTTATTCAATGGTTGCTTTCTTTTTCCTTTTGTGTAAACTGTCAATTAACTTGGTCTAGTTTGTATGGCAATTCTATTTATTGGGTGGCAACTTGAGTCTCAGTTCTGAATTTTTGTCCTTAAGCAACTTTGAGTCTTTTTCTTATACCCACGGTTCAGTGATCAATCAGATATGTGGATAGAATAAATTTGTGGAGTCCTTCTTGGGCTCTTTCTCTTCTGAGTTCCCCTCACTCTTTGATTCCCTGGTGTGAGTTTCCTGGTCTCCCAGCTGCAAAGACTATGGGATTTTCTTTAATGATTTATCCTGCCCCTATCTCTACACATCATGCCCATGTTTTAAGCCTAAAACTTCAAAATGAGAAACATATACTATGCAAGTTGTCTTCCCTCTCTTATAGGGTTCTCCCAAGCAGATTCTGTTTACTCTTATTTACACTACATTTTCTACAAGTACTTGCTAGAATTAAGTACTTGCTACAAAGTACTTGCTACAAGTACTTGTGTCTAGAATTCTAATTGTTTTCCAGGGGTGAAAAAAACCTTGAGTAGGGGTTGTAATCTATTGTTATTAGCCAAACCTGATTTTTTTTTTAAAATACAAGAGTTAATTCACAAAAGCAAATATATGGAATCAACCTATGAGCCCATCAATGGATGAACTGATATAGAAAATGTGGTACATATACATAATGGAATACAATTTGGTCATAAAAAAGAATAAAATCATGTCATTTGCAGCAACGTAGATGAAACTGGTGGCCATAATGTTTAGTGAAATAAGCCAGGCACATATTATCATTCATATGTGGGAGCTAAATAGTTGATCTTATAGACACAGAGAATAAAATGATATCAGAATCTGGGAAGCGTGAGGGGGGTGTGGATGAAGACAGATTGATTATCGGTACAAACATACAGTTAGATAGAAGAAATAAGACCCAATATTTGATAGTGAACTCAGATGACTATACTTAGCAACAATATTATGTCTATTTCAAAGTAACTAGAAGGGAGAACTATAAATAATACCAACACAAAAAAATGATAAGCACTCAAGGTGATGGATAACACCAAAAAATATTTTTGAGGGGCTAAAAATCAGATATCTAAAATACATAAGTAAAAATTGTGGGATATTAGCAGAGAAAGTGTTCTAGAGACCTTGTATTGTTTAAGAGAATGAAAAAGATATTGAGTTATTTGTGAACATGTGAGTTAAATATTATGGTAAATACAAGTAATAGAAGTAGAGTGGGCTTCCCTGTTTGACAAATTCTTCTTTTATGATTATTACTGAGTCTATAAAAGTAATCCCACTATAAAACAACAACAACAACAACAAAACAAGTGTTCTGATGCTGATAAAATAAATAAATGAGGAGTCATTTAGGAAAGCAAGTTGAAAATTTGAATGCTCAAAAAAATAATTTGGTCTATTCTTAATATTTTGTTTTTGTTATTCAGTTGTATTTTTATTAAATTCTGACCAGTGAACACAATCTACCTGATCACTGCTCATGTAATTTATGCATATTTCTTTTTTGACCCAAAGATAATTTTTATAACTATCCTATGTAAGTTTAAAAAGAAACTGTATATTCATAAATGCCATGTTCTCTTTCAGCATCTGTTACTTGCACATGTATCTATATATCTATCATACTTGTTAAATGTATAAATTATGTACTCTGTATCCCATATTTTTGTTAATATACATGCATTTCAAATGCCTGAAACACATTTTATTGGAGTTTAATTCTACTAATGTGGATGTACATTTCTCTGTTGCATTTTGCTTTTGAATCTATGTTATGTTAATAAAAGTTTATGGTTTCATGTCTTTTTGGTGGGTTTTTAAAATTGTTCCCATATAATGTTTTTCTCCTTAATATTTACTTTTATCTGATAATAATATGACCAGCTAGTTTTCTTTATTGCTACATATACTTCTCTATTTTTCTTTTTTCTTTTCTTTCTTTTTTGAGACAATCTTACTCTGTTGCCCAGGCTGGAGTACAGTGGCGTGATATTGGCTAACTGCAATCTCTACCTCCCAGGTTCAAGCAATTCTCATGCCTTAGCCTCCCAAGTAGCTGGGATTACATATGTGCACCACCACGCCCAGCTATTTTTTTCCTATTTTTAGTAGAGACAGGGTTTCACTGTGTTGGCCAGGCTGGTCCCAAACTCCTGACCTCAAGTGATCTGTCGGCATCAGCTTCCCAAAGTGTTGAGATTACAGGCGTGAGCCACCATGCCTGGCCTGTATTTCTTTATTTTGATCTTTTGTTGTTATATTCTTTTAGAAAACTGTTTATAAATGTATGTTATTATAAACTTATCTGATCCATTTTTAAAATTTTCAATTTGTATGCAAAAAGCTTTAAATGTGTCCCAACCTAGAAGTGTATATTACAACATATAAGCCATCACCAACAGTCAAAATTATCTCAATTTAACCATATTTCTTTCATCTATCACCTTCACTGTGGTTGCTGAAGACTTTTATAGATAATTCATGAACTTATGCCATTTCAACACTACGTAATTCAGTGTACACATCTTAAAATTATAATTTTTATATAATTACAATGTCATAATTATATCTACAAAATTTAATAACCTATTTTTGTCATATGATAATCACTATCTGATATTTTTTATCATCTGATATCCAAACATGTCTCATGGCCTAAATGTTCCTTTTTACAATTTGGCTGTTTACAGTAGGGCCTAAACAAACACATATCTTGCTCTGGCTGTTGTGTTCCTGGTATTGATTTTCTACAGTGGTCTCTCCCCCATTATTTTTACTCTTGTATGTTTTTTCTATGCGAATGACCTGTTGGAGTCATGACCTGTTTGATTAGTTATCTTGTAACATATACTAAATTATCAATTGTTCGGTTTTTTTTTTTGCCTCTTGGTGTAATTTAACTTGTTTCTATACCATGCCTCCCATCCACCCATATTTTCTGATAATGAAATTTATCCCTAGAAACTTGATATTTGGGTGCTACCTATTTTCAGCAAAGCTATTTCACGCATAGTGTTCTGTACTTTAGCAGGCGGCACATAATGTCTGTGATTGTCTCTCTCCTAGTGATCAGTGATTCAGATAGCAACAGCTGAATGCCTCTGTTTCAAGTATTCCTTTGCCCTATCAGCTAATAATGTCATCCAGTGGTGTTTTATGTCTGAATCAAATAGTTCAAAGTTATTAGTTATTTTCGAATTATATGTTCCCTTCCATAATTATTCAGGATTCCTTGGTGAAAAAGATCTTTTTCTCAAGCAATGGGACTACAGGTGCTTCTTGTCTTACAATGGAATTACTTCCCAATAAATTTATCATAAGTAAAAAAAAACTTGAAAATTCATCCAATACCATGATAAATCTATTGTAAAATCAAAAAAATTATAAGTCAAACCATTTTAAGTTGATGACCATTTGCATTTGACTTACTTGTAATGCAGTATGTGTGGTATTGGCGGAACAAATGCCTAATTATTTTCCTTTCCCTTCCAATTTTCAGGTAAGGTAATTATTTTCAATGGTAATTTTTGCTAATTATAATAATTGCTAGTTATTTTCAATCATGATCAATGGTAATTTTTGTTTTATTTTTGTTATTGTTAGTTCTATTTTATAGTATCATCATAAAGTCATGAGGTATTATATATTCAATTCATTTCAATCAATTGTACTTTTTATTTTGTTTGTGGCTCCAAGTGTTCCATCTTTGTCCTGTGTGCCAAATTGGCTGCTGTGATTCGTTTATGTGAACTCATTGACTTGATTTTCTTTCTGACACAACAAGGTATTCCAGGTATATCTTTTACGTCTACCTGATGTGGAGTTGGCTATTCCGCTAAGAAGTTCTATTTCCTTTCAGTGGCTGATAATATTTACAGAGAGCAATCTAGGAACTAGGACTACTTATTGATAGTAGGTTGCCTTTCCTTTTAAGACACTTCAGAGTATAGAATTGCGATCTGCACATAATTCAAATGAAAATAATAATAATTTAATATTAACATCTTGATTCAAATTAAACTAACTTTTTTGTTTTATAATTTCACTATCTTTTCTTTCACATAAAATATCCTGGCTTCTAAGAACATTACTATAATTCTATTAGCTTTATTTTCTGGGATTTATAAAACGTTTTCAAATAATAATACTTTATTTTTATTCACCTAAGACTTCTGAGGAAGCTTTTTATGTCTTTGCCTTTCAATTTTACTTAGATTTTCTTTTTTTTTTTTTTTTTTTTTTGAGACAGAGTCTCACTCTGTCACTCATGCTGGAGTGCTTGCTCACTGCAAGCTCCACCTCTCGGGTTCTCGCCATTCTCCTGCCTCAGCCTCCCTAGTAGCTGGGACTACAGGTGCCCACCACCATGCCCGGCTAATTTTTTCATATTTTTAGTAGAGACGGGTTTTCACCGTGTGCTAGCCAGGATGGTCTCGATCTCCTGACCTTGTGATCCACCCGCCTCATCCACCCAAAGTGTTGGGATTACAGGTGTGAGCCACTGCACCTGGCCTGAATAATTTTTTTTGTTTTTACAAATAGATGCATAAGTGTGCCTTTCAAAAATTTAATTTTTGTTTACATATAAGAGAGAATAGCATAATGCTTTTCTTTACTTACAAAATATTTGGGTGTCACCTCAAATCAGTATTTACTAAAGTCCTTCATTATCTTTTCACAGTTGCATTGAACTTCATTTTATAGATGTACCGTAATTTATTCAGTAAGTCTCCAAGTAGTGGTAAATTGCTATTACAAGCAAAGCCTCAGCAGATAAGCTTAAAGGAAAATAACTTTCTACTTGGCATAGATTTATAGACATGGATTGCTTTATAAAAAGTAAATGCTCATTTAATTTTGCTAAATATTACCAAAGTGCCAAAGTGTTCTCAACAGCAGGTGTATGATTTTTCATTCCCATCAGGAATTGTAGATGTCTCTTTCTTCAAATTCTTACCAGAAAATGCTGCTGAGATTTAGTTTTTGATAATGTAAAGGATAAAAAAATGGTAACTTATGTAGTTTAAATTTCTATTTCTCTTAGAGTGAGGAAACACATCTTTTTATTGAAAAATTAGTCTTTTTCTAAATTAACAGGTTTTATTTTTTAGAGCAGTTAAAGATTTATAGAAAAATTGAGCAGAAAGTACAGAGAGATTTTCCTCTTTCCTCACCACATGCACATAGTTTCTCTCTTAGCATCTGGGATTATTGCAGTACATTTACTACAATAGATTACAAACACTGATATATTACTACTGACTTAAGGCCATAGTTCACACGTATATATTCCGTATTTAAACATTAGGAAAGACAATCTGCTTTACTCAGTCTACTGACTCAAACATTAACCTTATCTAGAAACATCTTCACAGACAAACCCAACATTATACTTGGCAGAATTGCAGCATATCCTGGAGCTCAGTCAAGCTGACATATAAAATAATCATCACTTTCTTTGAAATAGCCTTACCATTATATGCTTTATCACATTAATTAATGAGCTAAGTTAAAAAATGACTAATGTTCATATTAACCAATATATGTTTAACTGTAGTTCCAGTGACATGACAGTAATAATGAAGGTTTTGATAGGAATTGAGAGTTGTCCAACCAAATCCAATTCTCTTCTGCCATCACAATAGAATTAAAGCCAGACAAGTGGCTGCATAGTTAATGACTATATAGCCACAACCCAGTGCAATTTAACGTGGCTACTTGAACAAATCATTACTAATGAAATGAAATTAAAGTGACATCTGTCATTTCCACGCCTGCACCATAAGACAGCACACTTATACTTCCATTTACTTTCTCTCTCTAGTGAGCTGTAACATGAATGTATCTGTGACCTGGCTTTGACAAAGAAGGTGAAATTAGCTTGCTAAGTCAGAAATGAGATCCGAGGAATACAAAATAAAGTGCCCTGTCTACCTCCCTAGATTTTTTTACCTGAGAAAAATATATAAAATTCCTTGCACTTTTAGGCTAAGAAAAAATAATTTATCTGTATTTTAGACTAAGCTATTTATTGTTTGGTTTCTTCCTTATATTAGCTTAGTATTTACCCTAACACACAGATACTTCAGTATTTTTAAGTGAAGGGTGGGGTTGGGAATACACCACCAAAACCTAAGCTATGTAACATAGACCAAAATAAAGCAGTGAATAGAGATGAAGCAAATATGACAGCTAGTCAGCTAATGGTACTTACTGATAAAGACTGAGAAATATTTGGGAGAGCTATTTTTTAAATATAATTTGGAAGAAGGAATATGTGCCTACTCAAGAAGAAAGCAGCCTCTGTAACTGTATAGTCTCCAAGGGAAACATACACTCCAATTGACAATGTGTATATGGTCAGAGAGGATAATGAATCGTAAAGAAACTCCCAGAAGGCAAGGCCAATGTCTGCAGCAGACTATGGACAAGGAGCAGAACACCAGCATCCAAATGGTCAAAACAAGAAAACTCTTCTCAATTTCCAGGTGAGGTGTTACTCAAATTGCTGCTGAGCATAATTCCTTCATTGATAGGAATCCATTATTGCTGTATGCCTTTTTGGATGTGAGGTAGGAGAGCAGCAGGACTTGCTTACTGGTCATGACTCTGTTGATGGCAGCAGGATCTGGTCAAAGCAGGGTTCAGTGAAGAAGCCTGCTGATACCAACAGATGGTAATTGAGGGGACCTCTAGTTGCCCTTCCTGCTCATTAGCATAAGGACACTCCCACCAGCACCATGACATTTTACAAATGCCATGGCCACATGTCATGGCAATGGCCCAGGAGTTGCCTCATATAGTTCCAGAAACTCCTCTGCCCTTTTCCAGAAGTTTGGAATAGTCTACTTCTTAATTAGCATACAATTAAAAGTGGGTATAAATACAGCTAGCTAGCAGCCCACAGGTTCCAACTCTGGGCACACTACCTGTGGGTTAGACCTGCTCTGTAAGGAGCAACACTGGTTCAGTGAAAGTTGCTTTCCGTCACCACCAGCTCACCCTTGAGTGAAGCCAAGAACCCTCCCAGGCTAAGCCTCATTGTGGGGGCTCAATTGCCCTTCATCAGCAATAGCTTTATCCCATTTATGTCTGCTATCTTTTTTTTTTTTTTTTTGAGACGGAGTTTCACTCTTGTTGCCCAGGCTGGAGTGCACTGGTATGATTTCAGCTCACTGAAACCTCTGCCTCCCAGTGATTCTCCTGCCTCAGCCTCCTGAGTAGCTGGGATTACAGATGCATGCCACCACACCCAGCTAATTTTGTACTTTTAGTAGAGACAGGGTTTCACCATGCTGGCCAGGCTGGTCTCGAACTCCTGGTCTCAAGTGATCCACCTGCCTTGGCCTCCCAAAGTGCTGGAATTATAGGCATGAGCCACCGCACCCAGCCCTATGTCTGCTATCTTATTGTTTATTGTTGACCACGTCGTGGGTATTTTGGTAAAGGCAAAGGGTCCTGACTTGTCTTAATAATTTTATCAGTCCACAGGAGTTATCAGTGAATCACATTTAGGTTCCACTTCTTTGGGGAAGAAATTAGTGTATTCTGTTTTGGGAGGATGATGCACATGAATAATGCAACTGCCAGAGAGGCAGACTGTGGTAGAATCTGATGGTTGTTCATCAGCAGATGTTTTCCCCATCTTTATCCATAGTTATACCTGGCGTAAAAGCAAAACCATCCACTCGCAGTAGTACTTGCTTAGGAGACATGAAAACTGAGTGCTGTGTTCCTTCTTTCCTTAGTTAGCATTACCATGAATGCTTATGGCTCCTCACACACTTTACTAGCTCAGAGACTTTTTGCTTCAGTGAATTACTATGTGAATTTCTTTACTGGAGTGTGTTCCTTTGATTATTAAGAAAATAAATGCAGTGTTCATCTGTTGTTTATTCCTTATTAGTCTGGAAGTCTCATTAAGATTTTCTTCACCTGGATCACTGGATACTAAGAATGGATATCAAAGAGCACCTCAATTCCACTATCCTGAGTTTGCAGCTTTATGTGAAGAAATGAATGTGACAGTGCTTTTTTTTGCTGTCTGAATTTTCACTTGGAGCGATACATTATGTGACTTCGGTGTGATTCTGGGTTATTGGCTGAACTTTGAACACTGGTGTATTGTCTGGTTATCTATTGCTTATAGGCAGAATGCTTGTCTTTCCTCCATCACCGGTAAGCCTATTTTCTAGGTACAAAAGAAACCTCTGTGTTGCTCTCCTGAACATGTCAACTGTGAGCCTGAGCCAGTTAACACTCCCCCTTCATACATGGAGACTCATTGCAACTCCAATTCCTGTGTCCATATGGTAGTGTGTCAAATTTTTACTAAGATCATTTTTAATTATAATGGTCAGAAAGGAAAACTGCATTTTCTAAGATTTCTCACCTCTCTGGAGTTCTAGAACAAAAAGTGAAAAAAGTTTTTTGATTCTACTACATCAATTTCTTTTTTTTTGGTGGTGGAATATGGAGTATGTATTTGTAAGTTTTATTTCAAATAGACACACCTAAAATCAAGATGAGAAAATCAATTGCATTACAAGACTTCTTAAAAGACAAAACGCTACCATGCTCATCTATTTATAAATTAATAAGTATATGTAAAATTTAATTTCTAATGGTCTAGATGGGTTGACATTTAAAAAATTCTGATTGTCATTCTGATTATTAAATTATCCAACTTAATGATTATTCCTTATTTTTATGGTTATCTCTTATGGAGGATTTTACTAATTGTTTTTCCAAAATTCAGACCCAAAATTCAAAATGTTAGAATATTCGAGGTTTATTTTACACTTAAAACATCTTCAAAGTTTTCTCATTGTCCACTGGACAGCCATAAAAATTTGCTCTTTGTGTAAAAAAGGAGGGATAATATAAATAATTAGGATATTTTTTGGCATTTCGCAAATTTTAGTAGTTCAGCACTCCTGTATGAAACTTTTTAACAATTCAATTAATATAGAGATATTTAGCCTTCCTAGAAGTAACCATAGCTAAGCAATTTATCATATAAATATATTTCCTTGATTTGTGCTTTTTACATTGAGAAAAGGCATGCTGGTCTTCTATTACAAAGGACCAATACAAAGCTGCCTACAGTCTTTCTTTTAAAAAAGAGTCTGTATCTAGGTTTAATACAGGTCAATTGTAATACAATTTAAGCAAAACTTAAAGGCTATAGAAAATTTTTCAATATTCAAAATGTCTATAACATAGTGTTACTCAATGGTAATTATTAACTACATTTTTATAAACTGTCATACATTGTAACTGAATAATTTTATTTCACACTTTCTGCCTTTATTGGCTATTAATAAATTAATAAATTAACCAGATTCTTAGCTCCACAGAGGATTTCCAATTTTTTATACTAAATTAAAGGCTCTTGATACAACTCCTAAACAGCAAAACAAAAGCCTAAATAATGATCTATTTCATATACTTCTTTTTAAATTTTTGCTTTTTAGTTTAGAACAATCTAAAAAGAACGATCTAAAAAATTTAAAAGTTTAGAACAATCTAAAACAGAAAAGTTTCAGCAACAGTACAAAGAACCGTTTTCTGAATAATTGAAAATAACTTGTTGACATGATACCTTATACTACCCCTGCCAAATATCTCAGTGTGCATTTTCTACAAACAAGGACAGTCTCCTAGGTAACCACCATGTAATAATCAATATCAGAAATGAGCACTGATGCAATACTCATTTCTAATTCTTGGACTGATTGGAGTTTTGCCATTTTTCTTAGAAAAGTTTTCAAGCAAAATATTTCAGCTGAAAAATCACAACTTGCATTTAGTTTTCATATTTTTAGTCATCTTCAATCTTGAATAATCCATCAATCTTCTTTTACATCAGACTTTGACACTTTTAAAAATTGCAGCCCAGTTATTTTATCCAATGTCCTTCAATTTGTGTTTCCATGATGGTACTTCATATTTAGATTCAGGTTATTTGTCTTTGGTAGGAGTATCTCAGAAGTGATACTGTGTTCTCATTAAATTATCTCCTATGGAACACGGTTACAATTTAGTATTTTATTTATAATCCCTTGATTAAGGGTCAGACAGTTTTCTTCACTAAAAGTAATTGATAAGTATTATTTCTCCTTTTTACTTCTTTAATTAATTAATTATTTTAAGGAGTACTTTATTTAAGACTATTGTAATAGGTGTCAAGACTATTGGAAGAGGGAAGAGAGACCAGGCTCAGCTTAACTCTAATATGACAAAGATTTATAGCTGACCAGCAGATTGAAGAAGGTGAGTGGATGGAAAACTACTAAAAGAAACATCAAGGGTAGGGGGGATTCTTACAAAAAAAAAAAACTACTAATCAGGATTTTTGATAAAACTGGACTCAGCAGATCAAACACAGAGCCAAAGAATGAGGCTAAATTGAAAAGAGGACACAGAGGATCCCATATAAATTTTCGTCAAGGACAGATGTTTGCCAGTGTTTGCCTTTGTGTTTATTCATAGAAGTGATTATACATATAGGTAGCCCTCCCACTGGCAAAATTGGTGACAATTTGAGTATCAGAGTACTTACTGATAGCAACATATTATTACTCATTGAATAAATTAGTAGTCCACAAGTTCATACTGCTATAGTGTGAACAAACAAACACATCAAAAAAGTTTGAAAAAGAAATGTGTTTCTACATTGTCCCAAAGGAACTTCACACAATATACTCACTGTTGCAAAGAGAAAATGTGTAACATGAGTGGAGAAAGTCCTTTAATTAAAAAATCACCAGTAATGGGGTAAAGCATGTGTGCCACCTTAGAAGATGCAAATATTCATCAACACTACAATGGCTAAATAACTACAGTGGAAATCTTTATAACAATGAAAATAAATATAATACAAGAATTTCAAAAACATGTGAAAAAGAAAACAAGTCACAAAAGAATACACACTGATTGCTCGGTTGGATTTCACTTAAAAAAACTTCAGAAAAGCCTAATTAAATGTTTGGGTTGGGTTTCATATGTTTAAAATCTTCAAGAATAGCAAGAGGATAATAATGCAGATTTTTAGCATAGAGACAGCCCTTGGGGAAGGGAAGAAGATGGAGCAAATATGAGAATACAGAGGGGTTCAAATATAGTGGTAATATTTTAGTATTTGAGCTGGCTTGTGGTTTCCATGATGATGGTTATACGAGTATTTAAATCCATTTATATGTTTGAAATATACCAGAATATGTTTTTGAAAGATTACTCTAGCTGCTGAATGGATTGTTTGCAATGTGAGTGCAAGCAGGAAGACCAGCTGGAAAATTATGGCCGTAATCCTGCCAAGAGATGATGTTGGCTTGAGCTAAAGTGTTGGCAATGGGGACAGAGAAGAGCACATGGTTAATGTGTGTATTTTGGAAGGTAGAGTCAATTGACTTTCCAGTTGGAATGGTGAAATACTGGTTAAAGGGGAGATTACAAGATGACTCTAAGTTTTTTTAGCTTTGGTAACTAGAGTGTATAATACTGTTGGATTTAATTCAGGTTGACATACAAGAGAGAAGAACTGGCAGAAGTGAAGTTCTCAAACAATAGAAGGGTCCAAATTCAGAATACAAGTTGAAGAATTAGCCTTTGATAGAAACTGGCAAAATTTCCATGATGTAACAGAAGGGAAGAAAGGAATAGATATGGTTATAGAGCAAACAGCAATGTCAATGAAGAGAAAAGAGAGTTCCCATTTAAAAGCATGTAGTCAATGAAGTATGAGATGAGCTAATCATCTGAAAAAAAGGGAGGAATGTGAGGTTTGAAGAAAGAGGAGAAGACAGTGACAAATGATTGTTGGATTAAACTGAATCTTTGTGATCAATATTAATGGCAAAACGAAACTTTCTCCAGTAAGAAAACTTCAAGGACAGTGGTTCTCAGTCATGATTGGGGGTGGGAGGGGCCCTAGAGGACAGTGAGACTCTCAGTGAAGACAAAATTACTTACTGTCAACCTTACATTTTTAGTAAACTAAGATGCCTTGTGTTTTTTTCACTGTCTTGTTTTCTCATGAATTAGTTGAGAAGTGTTCCAGAATCATAGTGAGGCATGATTATGTAATTTCTCTGATGACTGAGGGGATGTATAATCATGTATTCTAGTGATTTAATTTCTAATATGATATTGTTAGGAGTAATGCATTTTAATAAAACCTCTTCAGAGTCCTCAATAATTTCAATAGTAGAAAGGAGTAGGAAGACTAAAAATTTGATCATTATTATTTTAGGCAAATAATCATGTTCTTAACACTTGGAAGAGTTAATTTCTTTTTTTCTTTATGACAATGATGTACTGTCCAAACATGTACTCTCCAAAGCCTGATTTGAAACATATAATGCATAGTTACCACATTTACTTATGTAGGATTGCTGCAATAAGCCTGCTCCAAGATTAGTTTTGCATGATCCAGCATTCACTTTTTTGCAAGAGGTCTAAATGGCTCTTTCAGGAATCATTTTTATTGAAATTATTCTCTGCTTATATACTTTAGAGTCTTTGACTGCAAGTACTCAAGCATCACCTTGTCTATGATTCTTTATCTGACCAAAATATTTTAAATGGCTAAACCATTGTCACCACCCACACCTGCAATACTATATAACATATACATTATACAAATGGATAAATCAATATAAAATATATTTATATATAAATTGACAATGTTAAGAGAAAAGTATGTCAGGGAAAGGGACTAGGAGTACAGGCAGTTGTGGGTGGGTGACAATGGTTTCATCATTTTAAATAATTTTATTATATATATACAATTTTTTGTTTTTATTTTATTATATATAATAGATATGTACATATATATATACACATATGTGTCTTACCTATATGCATGTTTACTTTATATAATTAAATGGAAGCTCCAAGAGGAGCTGTGAAATTTTTCTGTTTTGGTTTTTTCTTTTAGCAATGACATGCACAGCTGTATTTATTTAATGAATAAGGAAGAAAGAAGTTCTATTTATTAAATTCCTTATTTTTAATTTTTTAAACTAATAAATAATTGTAACAATGTCTCAGAATACAAGCTGTATATACACGAGTCATTTTTATTCCTTTTTTTTAAACTTTTATTTTAGTTGCAGTTTGTTATATAGGTAAGTTGTATGTCTCAGGGGTTTGAAGTACATACTATTTTGTCACCCAGGGAGTAAGCATAGTACCCAATAGGTACTTTTGATACCCATCCTCCTTCTCCCCTTCACTCTCAAATAGGCTCTGGTGTCTATTGTGTCCTCTTTTGTGTTCATGTGTACTCAATGTTTAGCTTCCATTTATAAGTGAGAAGGTGGGGTATTTGGTTTTCTGTTCCTATGTTCGTTTGCTTAGGATAATGGGATCCTGCCCCATTCATGTTGCTGCAAAGGACATGATCTCATTCTATTTTTATGGCTGCTTAGCATTCATATGTACCACATATATGTACCGCATTTACTTTAACCAGTCCACCATTGACGGGCATTTAGGTTGATTCCATGTCTTTGCTATTGTGAATAGTGCTATGATGAACATATGACCGGATGTGTCTTTATGATACAAAGATTTATATTCCTTTTGATATATACCCAGTAATGGGATTGCTGTGTCAATTGATTAAGTTCTTTGAAAAATCACCAAACCACTTTCCACAATGGCTGAATGACTTTACATTCCTACCAGCAGTTTACAAGTGTTTCCTTTTTTCCACAACCTCACCTGCATCTGTTGTCTTTGACTTTTTAATAATAGCCATTCTGACTGGTGTGAGATGGCATCTCATTGTGGTTTTGATTTGCATTAATAGATATATACACAATTAAACAGTAGACCCTTGAAGAACACAGGTTGGAACTGCACGGACCCACTTACACATGAAATTTTTTTCACCTCTTCTACCACCGAGACAACAAAACCAATCCCTTCTCTTCTTTGTCCTCCTCAGCCTACTTAACGTGAAGAAGACAAGGATAAAGACCTTTATGATGATTTACTTCCACTTAATGAATAGTAAACCATTTTCTCTTTCTTATAATTTTCTTAATAACATTTCCTTTTCTCTAGCTTACTTTATGGTAAGAATACAGCATATAATACATAATATACAAAATATTTGTTTATTGACTATGCAATCAGTAAGGCTTCTGGTCAATGGTAGGCAAATAGTAATTAAGGTTTTCAGAGTCAAAAGTTATATGCAGATTTTTGACTATGCAGGGGTCATCACCCCAACCCCCATGTTGATGTTGTTCAAGGCTGAACTTTACATATACAAATAGAGGATCTATCTATCTTTTTATATCTATCTGTCCATCTCATATAATATACCAGATAGATAGATAGATAGATAGATAGATAGATAGATAGATAGATAGAGATCTCTCTTTAGAGGTTAGCACAATCCTGGGTGCATAAACATATAATATTAAATTAAGGACATATATAATATTAAACAAGGACAAAGGCAACAGTGCTAGCTATATTTCAATGCCCCTAGAAAGCTATAAGACAGAGATGCAACTTAAAAGCAAATGTGTTGCATAATTTTACAATTTTAAGTTTTTAAAAATTGTAGTAAATATGTAACAAAAACTTCCATTTAAATAATTTTAAAATGTACAATTTAAATGGCATTAATTATATCTGCAATGTTCTGCACCTGTCGTTACTATCTATTGTTAAAACTTTTTAATCACCTCAAGTAGAAAGCTCCATAACCACCTAGGTAATAACATCCTGTTTTCTCCTCCTCCAGCTCTAGCTAACTTCTAGTATGCTAGCTCTATAAATTTATCTCCTCTAGATATGTCATTTAAGTGGAACTATGTGATATTTTTCCTTTTATGTCTGGCTTGTTTCACCTAGAGAGTATTTTCAAGGTTCGTCTATTTTAGCATGTATCAGAATATTTTAGTTTATCTGTTTTTTTGTTTTCTTTTTTGTTGTTCTTTTCTTTTACTCTAGGAAACCATTGCCAAATCCAAGGTCATGAGTATTTGTCTGTATGCTTTCTTCTTCAAGTTTTATGGCTTTAGCTCTTAAATTTTGGCTTTTGATACATTTTTGAGCTAATTTTTGTATATAGTACAAGATAGGGGTCCAACTTCACAATTTTGCATGCAAAAATCTAGTAGTCCCAGAACCTTTTGTTGAAGAGGGTATTCTTTACCCATTGAATAGCCTTGGCACCTTTTTCCAAAATTAATTGGCCATGTATATATGGTTTATTTCTTCACTTTCAATGTAATTCTATTCCATTGGTCTACATGTCTATCCTTATCATCTACCATGCTGTTTTTATTATAGTAGCTTTGTATTAAGTTTATAAATGAAGAGATGTGAGTCCTCCAACTTTCTTAATTTTCCAGATTGTTTCAGCTATTCAGACGTCATGCTACTCCATCTGCATATGAGGATCAAAGTTTGTATTACTGCGATAAAGGCCATTGGAATTTTCATAGAGACAGTGTTGAATCTATGTATCAATTTGATATGATTGACATCTTGACAATGTCAAGTCTTTCAGTTCATTAACACAGAATGTCTTTTCATTTATTTAGGTCTTCATTAACTTTTTTCAGCAATGCTTTGTAGTTTTTAGTGTATAAGCATTTCTTCCATTTCATTAACTTTATTCCTGTTTTATTCTTTTAGATGTTATTATAAATAAAATTTCTTTGTTAATTTTTTCAGGTTGTGTATTGCTGGTATATAGAAATGTAACTGATTTTTGTTTGTGTTGAGACTTGTTTTGGAATCTAACATATAAGCTATCCTGGAGAATGATCCTTGTGGACTTAAGCAAAATATGTGTTCTGCTGTTGTTGAGTGAAGTGCTCTATATATTTGCTAGATATATTTGGTTTACAGATGTAAGTCCTCTATTTAATGTCTAGATGTTTTATCCATTATTGAAAGTGACGTATTGAAGTCTTCAACTAAAGTTGTAGAACAGTCTGTTTCTTACTCACATTGTTTAATATTTATGCCGTATATTTGGAGCCCTTTTGGTGTATTGTGTTCAAAATTGTAATATCTTATTCATTAATTTATACTGTTATTACTATAAAATGTTTTTTCTTGTTTCTTGAAACGGTTTTTGGCTTAGTCTCTTTAGATGATGCTATTTGGTTGGTACAAAAGTAGTTGTGGTTTTTATCCTTTAAAAGTAATAGCAAAACACACCAGCATATAGTTGAGTCATGTTTTATTTATTCATTTGGCCAATCTCTGACTTTTTATTGGAGACTTTATTCTATTTACATGTAAAGTAAATACTTACAAGGAAGGGCTTAATTCTGCCATTTTGTTACAGTTTTTACATGTGTCTTGTTACTTTTTGTATTTCATTTCTTCCATCACTTCCTTCTTTTGCACATAGTTAATTTCAGGGAACCATATTGATTCCCTTCTCATTTCTTTTTGCATAGTTTAAAAATATTTTTTATTATAATGTGGATGACATTTAACATATTAAATTTATATTGGTCTCATCTGAATTCATTTCATTCAATTCATTACCACGCAGATAACATTTAACATTTTAACCTTATATTGGTCTTATTTGAATTCATTAACATGTAAAAACTCTACTCCTACACAGCTTTTTAACACCCTTATATTATTGTTGCCACAAATATATCTTTATACATAGTGCATCTCATAACATATATTTACAATTACTTTATGTATTCATCCTTTAAATCATATGGAAAATAAAAAGTAAAACCAAAAATACAATAACGATGTATAATGGATAATTTTATATTTATCCATATATTTGCTTTTACTAAAGACCTATGTTTCTTCCTATGGCTTTGGGTTATTGTCAGTGTCCTTTCACTTCAATCTGTAGGACTCTGTTTTTCACTTTTTCCAGGGGAGGTGTAGTGATAACATACTACCTCAAACTCTGTTTATTAGAAAATGTCTCAATTTCTCTTTCATTTTTAAGAAACAATTTTTCTGGGGATAAAATAGTTGACAGGTTTGTAGTAATGTTGTTTTCCTTTCAGCACTTTATGTTAACCCACTGCTTTCTGCCTTTTTGGTTTCTGATGAGAAGTTGATTGCTAAACTTATTGAGAATCGCTTTGTAAGGGATGAGTCTTTCTTGATAATTTCAAGATTATCTCTTTGTCTGTAGACACTGACTGTAATGTGTCTCAATGTGGATCTCTTTGAATTTATCCTACTTGGATTTCATTGAGCTTTTTGGATATACAGATTAATATCTTTCATCAAATATGGAAAGTGGCCATTATTTCTTGATATATTTATATCCCCTTTTCTCCTTTTTGGAATCCCAAAATACATAGGATAATTTGTTTGATAGTTTCCCGTAGGTCCTTTATTCTTTGTTTGCTTGTCTTCTTTCTTCTTTTTTTCTTTCTGCTCCTCAAACTTACTAATTTTAATGGTCCTATTTTTTTTAAGTTTGCTGCTTCCTCCTTCTGTCCTCCCATATCCATTGCTGAACCCATGTAGTGATTTTTAAAATTTTATTTATTCCACTTTTCAGCTCCAGGATGCCTGTATGGTTCCTTTTAAAATTGCTTTCCAGCTTTATTTAGGTATAATTGACAAATAAAAATTGTGTATGGTTAAGGTATATTATATGGTGATTTGATATATGAATACCTTGTGAAATGATTACCACAATCAAGTTAATTAATACATACATCACCTCACATAATTACCTATTTTTTGCTGGGGAGGACAATTAAGATGATACTCTTCTTTCGTCTTAAGGGGGCTACAGAAGGGCAACAGTCCATCTTCTGTAACTTCTTCCTGCTGAGTTTATGGGATAGGTCGTTCCTAGCACCAGAGGAGTAAAATTCTCTGGATACCTGATCTAAGAGGCCCAGAAGCAGGAACTTTGATTCTCTGGGTCAGTAGATAGGATGGATTAGAAGCCTTGTGCCAATATTATCTTTACCCGGAACTGCTGTAATTTAGAAGACACAAACTTTACTAAGAGGTTAAACTAGCAAGGGCCAAAGATTAGTGATAACAAGACAGCAGTAAAAACCAGGTGAGAGGTAAAACCAGGTGATATTTGGGAAGACACTTTTGATAGTCAACCAGGTGGGGATCAGTGCCCTGATTATTCTTATGTAACAAAGTAGCTCTTTGTTGTTAATATATGTGCAGCAGGTTTTATTAATAACTGCAAAGACTCCACCTTGTTCAGCTAGTAAATAATCCAGTTCTAGCTGTTATATAGAACTACATTTACCAAAGAGCCTGGGGACACTTGAATTCCCTTTAATACCTGACTTGTATTGGTGGCTAAGAATTTTAGGGTTTCACTTAAGTTTTCTTAGGGTTAACTCATGATAGGCAAAGCTACCCCAGAGTACTGCTTATCCCATTGCTGCCTTGATTTTTGCCAGATTAATCCTGTAGCTCATTTACTTCAGGTATTATGGGTCTTATGGGTTAAAGACTGTGACAGAGAAGCAAGGATGGCCAAAATACATTCAGCTTCATTCCAAGTTTTTGATATACAATAGAAAGCTATTCCTAAAAGAACAGGTGGCTCCTGGGGTAGCCAGGAGTGGTTATGAGGGAGGACTTTTTTCCCGTTCATGGCCACAAACAAAAACCAGCCCAGTTGAGGTGCAAATAGAGGCCTTACAGGGTGTGATTTCTATCCATTGCTGCCAAGCTGGGTCTATAGAGATAATCTTTCTTTGTTCCACTGGGGGTGGCAAAACAATTTTCATTTTCCAGAAGGGGAATGGAAGCTTCCCAAATCAGGAAGTTGCTGTTGTTATTCCCTGTATGTTCTGATCTGGGAGAAGGCACCACATATGGTCTCCTCACTTATAAGTGGAATCCCATTTACCTTGCTGCAGCCTTGGGAACTTGGCAACTAGAGTTGGATCAGAGCATTGCAGGAAAACATCTGCTTTGTGTCACTAACACAACAATAGGTACAAAAGATAGAATCATTAGTTCACTGGAGATATAGATACTCAACTTCCCAGGCTCAGGTAATAGTGGCAGTGGGATAAGGGTTTCAGGTGAAATCCATTAAGTGGGGGAGAGTTCCATCTAACAAGTAGGGGTCTGGGTTCTTAGGGATTGCTGTGGTTAGTCAGTTAGGAGATCTGGTGAGATGGCCATGGGATTTTCTAGATAAGCCAGAAGATGGAACCCTGTATCTGGGGATGTTGATGACAAATCTAGCAACCATGAAGATGATTCCATGATGCAATAACTTTTTAAATATTTACTATAGAGTTTCATTCCCATCCACACTGAATTAGGGTAACTAGGGGACCAAACAGGATTCACAGTGACAGCATGGTTTCCAGCTGGGCCTTAGAGTGGCCTCTACACCTGACAGGGAAAAAAGAGATGTTTTCAAGGAGGAGGAATCTGGCTAAAGTGATAGAAAAGAAGCATTTCAGTCTAGAAGAAGAGAAAAATTAATGCTCCTATTCCTATGCACAACATCACATTATCACTCCTGGCTGAGTGTTGATTATTTTAAATAGGTAGTGGATGTCATCCAAAGGTTTACAGATGTAGGTCATAGTTTCCTTCATTTGTCCCTGTGATTCATAAGAAACAATTTTAATATTTTACAAATACACTCAAGTAGTTTTTTCCTGTTGTTTGACAGTGGTGGGGCTGTTTAACAATACCGGATAGGGCCTCTTTTATTTCGGTTATAATTGATTTTCAGGGGATCCTTCATTTTACATTTTTTTGTAAGACTAAGTCTTCTGGTTGGAGGCAATATTTTATTTCCATATTCTTGAAAGGCCTGTGAACCTAGCCTAAATTTTAAAGGGAACATAGGAAGTCATGGCTAGCCCCATTTCCCATTGTGGGAAATCTCTGGGATTTCCTTTGACCAAGGAACTTGGAGTCAAAAGACTCATAGGCAACTAAACATCATAGGTCAGATAGTAATGGAGGTGGTAAGGCACTCATTAGCCCTGAAAACTCTAAGTAATATAAGTAAAAATTTAAAACCCCAAATTAAGTTTACACATAAAGAAAAACAAAGAGTATACAATTAGATTATATTGGGGAAAACACTACTCCCATAGACCTCTAAGGAAAAGCACTTTAGCATCAAGCCACAACAATCATAAAAACTCACAGGAGCTGATGAAAAATCCAAAGGAGAGAGTTACATGAATCAGAAAAGTTTTCAAAAGAGATAGATTATAGGAGTAAAAAGCAATATTTATGGTAATTTAGTAAATTGATACCTTAAGAAATTGGTTTTAACATGTAGACCACTCTTTAGAAATTCTGTTATAAAAAATTCCTTTTAATTACAGGTAGTTTAATCACATACAAAATGCCTTTCATAAATTCCCCTTTATGAACCTTACCCCAGCTTACACATACCTTTGACAATATGCTTGGACTTACCTAAATAACCAGTCATTTTACTGTAGGACAAAAATTTACTATACAGGATCCTTCCTCACACAAAATTATGTTTTCTTTATATTATTCCTTGTAAAAAATGCAGTTTTATCAGTAACATTTTCTACATGTCTTTTTTTCTTCTCACTGGCTCCTTCATATTTTGGGTCTCCATTTTAGTAACTTCCCAATTAGACAGAAATTATTTTTTCCCTCATAAAGAATATATTTATTTGGCACATTTTATATAAACGTAAGAAGCAAGAAAAATCATTGGCATTCTATCGATAAGAATCACTTTATAATGTTAAGATTTTAACTCTACAAAAAACTCACTATTTAAGTGTATATTCCTACATGTATTTAACTTTTTCACTTTTAAGAGTTTCATTGAGACCACCTCTCAAGAGCCAAGATATCACACAAAGGTAGTAACCACTTAAAGCCATTTTAAACATTTTAAAGCCTATGAACATCAGTGATTTACCTAGGTAAAAATATTAAAGTTATGTTTTAGAAGAGGCCCACAACATTCTCTTCAAACTAATAAGTTTAGACTAGTCTTGTTTAATTTATGAGTGCTCTTTTATTTATCATCTAATTTGAGAGTATGCTAGACATAACACATATCACAGTACCTGGATATACACCTAAATAAACACATTAAATAAAACAACTTATAAAAGACAACTGGATTCAAGTTATTTACAAAGTTGAGACCTATCTATCTGATAAAATTTTTTTCCCCAATAGGTATACAAGACAGAAAGAGGCAGGTAAGGGAATCACATAAAATCCAATAAGGAAGGGAGGGAGTAAATTGTGTTACTCTAGGGGAGACTCCAAAGTCCCAAGCCACCAGAGAGCTCACCCAGCAGTGGAGAGACTGAAGAAAAAATGTTCAGGTGGCTGCTTGTCTGCCACTCCAGGAAGCTGTCTGTTGGGTTAAGGGTCCAAGACTCACAGTAAACTTACTTGAGCAAGGCAGCTCACTGGGACTAGTGGAAGAATGTTAGCTCTATTATTGATGTGGAGTTTTTTTCTTTTCTCACACATGAGACAGTTAGGACATTCTCATTGTCAGTGACCCTTTTGCTTATAGTAGACTCACTGATTCTGGCCTGGGGGCCTGAGAGTTGGGGACTCTTGTCTGAGTATCCCAGATGCCAATCTTGTGACACTTTCTTGAGACAGGTAACCAGGAGTGGGTAGGGGACTTAAAGCATTTGCTAATAATTGCACTTTTTTCCTCCTAATGTCAGAGGCAGATTGAGTAACGAAATGTATACCCAGTAGTGCTTGCCATTCTGGGGAGTCTCGGTCTTCAGTAGTGTATTTCTTGAATGCCTCAACTAAACAATGCTGAAACAGAGATGGATTTTCATATTTTCCCTGAGTTATTTCTCTAATCTTATTATAATTGGCTGGCTTAACCACACACTTTTTTCTGTACTTTTTTCCATGGCACAACAAGTAGACAACAATACTTACCAGTCATCACAAGTTGAATCAAGTAACACAGGCAACTTAACAAACTATTCTATAAACTTTTCTATATTCTCTGAAAACTGGATAAATGTTTCCTTGTGTGAAGCCAAATTAGACACAGAAAATGGCACATGCATTCAAAATGTTCTTTATTTCCATCAGCTACCTCCCACAATGTACACAGGTTTGACTTTAGTGACTGATATGGGACCTCGCTTGTGGTGGTACTGATTGAGCTTTTCCTTGGGCAGCGGGGGTACAGGCTGGGGACAGCTGGATAAAGGGGGATGGTGCCTGATGAATTTTCGGGTGGAATCCTTCATTAGAGAACTGGTGGGAATGCCTCAGAATTGGGGAACTAAGGAGGAGTCCTCCAGGAACGGCATAGGCTAGGGGAATAGTTAGGAGAGGATTCCTTCACTATGGCTTTCTGGTCCTGGAAGTAACATAAGGCAGCAAAAGGCCATAAAAGCCTGTACGTAAGGGACCTCTTCTCCTTTTCCTTCTTTTTACAGAATAAGTCCAGTTGTAAAATATCATTATAATATATAGAACCATGTTTAGGCCAAATCTGTTAGTTTTCTAATTTGTATTGACCCTAAATGGTTTTGCAATAGAAAATGGATTCATTTTTCTTAACACCAAATTTGGATTTTCTCAAATAGCCTAAGACACCCTAATGGCAAGTCTTCCCAGATGCTCATCATTGTCCCCATGACTAATATGTAATTTTACTGGACACAGAAATTTTTCTAAGTCTAGTGAGAGGCAAAGCAACTGGGCCTTTGCTATGCTTTTTCTTTTAGATTTTCACTTAGTGCAGAGAAGGTATAATTATAGGTAACAAGACATTACACAAGTGGATTATAAGTCTTTGCCAGGTAGTAGAATATGAGAAAAGGTGTATTTTTAAATCAAAGTATAGAAGGAAAAGTATAAATAAAGTGACAACGAGAAAATAAAATGCAAGGTCAGTTGCCGTGGCTCATGCCTGTAATTCCAGCACTTTGAAAGGCTGAAGTGGGAAGATTGCCTGAACTCAGGAGTTCGAGACCAGCCTGGACAACATAGCAAAACTCCACCTCCACAAAAAACACAATAACTAGCTGGGCGTGGTTGCACATTCTTGTAGTCCCAGCTACTTGGGAGGCTGAAATGGGAGGATCACTTGAGCCCAGGAAGTGGAGAATGCAGAGAGCTGAGATTGTATCACGACACTCCAGCCTAGGCTACTGCCCCCTCTATTGAGGGAGACTGTGTCTCAAAAAGCAAACAACAAAAAAACAAACAAAAAAGAAAATAAAATGCTGTTACAGAAAATGATATCTTAGAGGAGAAAATAAGAAAAAGCAAGACAAAGCTCCCCCTAGGGTGGTCCTCCAACCCACAATCCTAGAAAGAATGCCATTGCCCAAAATCCCGGAGCATCCGGGGGGCAGCCAACAATATCAAATGCTGAAAACCTAGAGTACCTGAATGTCAGCCAGTGAGGACCCCCATACCAAATGCCAGAAATGACAGTCTGGGAACTAGCCAAATGCCAAAAACCCTGGAGAATCAGAAAGTTACCAAATCCCAAAGGACTAGTTAGGGCCACAGAAAAAGGTGACTCTGGCATCCCAGAGTTAATGCAATGGGATAGCTCTCACAACCAATTGTCCTGCCTTTAATAATTGCCCAGGGAGTTAAAGAAAAAAAAAAAGACTTCAAACAAAGCATTCATTTTAAGACTGAAAATAAAATGACTGCTGGAGTCAGAGGAGAAAGGACCAGGGGAAAGGGTGACAGGGACATGTTTCAGGACACTTATCCCATCATCCCATCATCTTGCCACCTCTCACAATCTCACCATCCCACCGCCTCTCTCTCTCTCCAATTGCTGTCTTGCCATATTGCCTCTCCACTGATTGTTGTCTTCACTGTCTCACTGCCTCTCACTTGTTGTATTCATCCCTTTGTGGTTGGCAGACGATGCCAGACAGGTGAGCCCCAAAACTGGGGCTTAGCCTGGAGGTGGCTCTTGGCTTTTCCCACGAAACAGTTCAAGGGTGAGCCAGTGGTGCTAGCACCTTTGATTGAAGCAGTAGTGTACAGCAGCATCAGAGGTACTGCTTCTTGCAGAGCAAGGCTACCCCATAACCAATGCGCCCAGAGTAGCAGCTCAGTGGTAGTTCTGAAGTCATATTTAAACCCATATTTAATTATGTGCAAATTAAGAGGCAGATTATGCAGCAATTTCTAGGAAAAGCACGGTAACTTCCAGGTCATTTGTTCCTTGCTGTAGAAAGGGGCAGTAAATTCTGAATATTGCCATGGCAATGATAAACTAACATGGCACTGGTGGCCATGTCTTATGGAACGGTGCTTTTATCTGGTCTTCATTAAAGTCCAGAGTCTAAGCCCTGCCTCCAGAGTCAAGTGCCACCTCCTACCTTGGAATTACCCTTGGATTCCAGGTAAAGATCGGATTTGGTCATGGTGTATTATTTTTTTAATGTGCTGTTAAATTATGTTTGCCTATGTTTTCTTGAGGATTTTTGCATTTATGTTCTCATCAAGGATACTTGCCTATAACCTCTTTTCTGGTATTGTTTTCATCCAACTTTATTATGAGAGTAATGCTTATCTAGTAAAATTAGATTGGAAGTGTTCTCCCTTCTTCAAGTTTTTGGAAGACTTTGAGAAAGATTGTCATTAATTTTTCTTTTAATATTTGTTAAAAATTACCCATAAAACCAACTGGTTCTGAGCTTTTATTTGTTGGGAATTTTTTGATTACTGCTTCAAACTCCTTATTTGTTATTAGTGTGTTCAGATTTTCCATTTCTTCATAATTCAGTCTTCATAAGTTGTATGCATCTAGAAATTTATCCATTTTGCTAGATTACATAATTCATAGGTGTATAATTGTTTATAGCAATCTCTTATATTACTTTGTCTTTCTGTAGAATCTATTGCAATAGCTCCTCTTTCATTTATAATTTTGTTCATTTGAGCCTTCTGTGTCTTATTGCTTAATTAGATTTGGCAATTGTGTCTATCTTTTAAAAAAATCAACTCAGTTTTGTTCATTTTTTTCTATTGTCTTTCTAGTCTGTTTTAATTTCTATTATATTCTTTCTTCTACTATCTTTGGGCATTTTTTTTTCCTTTTCTGGTTCCTAGTATGTTAAATTGTTTATTTGCACTCTTTCTATTCTTTAATGTAGGCATTTATTACTATATAATGTCCTGTTACAACATCTTTTTCTTCATCTAATCAGTCTTGCTACGTTGTGTTTTTATTTCGGTTTCCATTTTAGACTGGAGTTGGGTCACAGAGCATTTCAGGGCCCACTGTCAGGATCAAGACTGGAGAGCCAGTTCTCTAAGTCATGGGTGGATATGACTCCTCTTGGGTTCCTGGATAGGTGGTGCTTTTGGCAGGCTCAAGGCCAAATGGGGCTGTAGCTTAGTCCATATAGGGATGGAACTATTTCTGGATCTGTAGCCAGTACCATGGTTGGTGACCTTTCTTCCTAGGTGCAGACCTGACTTATCAAAATGGCCTTCTTTGGTCTTGGCTCCACCATGATTTTGCAGCCTCCTATTTGGATCCCAAAGCTCCCATACATTACTTTTGATTATGGACAGCTGCAAAAATTTTGGTGCTGTAGAGGAATATAATTGGAGTCTTAGCCTGCCAACTTATTGAAGTGTTTGGTCCTTTTTGTAATTTTTATCTGTTCATTGAAGTTTATATTTTGTTTATAAATAATTTTTCATATTTCTTTTAGTTTTTTGACCAGGTTTTAATTCCATGCTTTAAGCATATTTAAGACAGTTATTTTAAAGTCTTTGACATGTCCAGTGCTAAAGACTTCAAGGTAAGGCCATCCTTGGCCTCATCAAGGATGGTTTCTGACCATTTATTTTGTTTCTGTTTTAAATGTGTATAAATTTAAATAATGAAAGTACAGTTTTCTTACATGGATATATTGCACAGTGGTGAAGTCTGGATGGACTGTTTTTTTCCTTTTATAGGCCGTGCTTTCCTCTTTCTTTCCTTGATATTTTTGTTGTTGAAATATGGACACTTGAATGTTAAATATAGTATGGTAACTCTGGAAATTAAATTCTCTCTCCTCCACAGTTTGTTTTCTTTTTTATAATTGGTGAAGGTTGTAGTAGTCCATTTGTTTAATGACTTTTGCTAACTATATTTGCAGGGTCTTCTTTTTTGTTGTGTGTGGTAACTGAGTCTCCGTTTCTTGTGTTTTTTTTGTGTGTGTGTGTCGTTGTTATTGTTATTTTACAGAGATGTTCTTGAATGCCAAGAGAGAGAAAGAGAGAGTGAGGAAATGATAGAGAGAAGGAGAAGGCAAAAGAAGAAAAGAAATAAAATCTCTTACTGGCCTTTGCAGATTGGCTGTACACTGAGGACTTGTTTCAAAATTTATGCAGGCTACATTGAACCTAGTGATTATCCTAATGTGAGACTTACAGTCTTCTTAGGTCTTTTCTGAGCATGCATCTTGCCCTGGGCATGTGCTTGGCTTTCTAAATTCCCCCATATGCACAGATGTTTTTGAATGCCCTACTTTCCAAAAGAATCTCTCTCCCAACATTTTCCTTTCAGGCTTTAGGAAGCATATTGTATGTCTCAACCGTAATCTTTTGCTCTGGACAGCTTCAAGTTACCTGATTACTTACAATGTTTTTGAGCAATGCCCACTGCTTTTCCAGCCTTTGTAAGTTGTGCATTAGGCAAAACATACAATCACGTTGTGCAAGTTCTTTAGATCGACCCCAGGCAGGTTATAACAGACATAAGGCAGAATTGCCAATAAGATATCCTCTGTTCCCTCTGAAACAGGGACTCTCACCGCTCAGGGATTCTGGGTTGATGTCTGCAAGACTGCTGCCACATTAGAGATGGGGTGAGGCCTGATAAGGGAAACATACTACAAAGGTTTTTTTCCATTTTTTATGTTGTCTTTTTCTAGTTTTAGCAGTTACTTGTTGCTTAATCTTTGACTGTTTTCCAGAGTTCTGACAAAGTTAGTTCTTACTGTTTTTGCTTGTTTTTCGATGTTTCTATGTGATGTATCTACTCCATCATTTTGCTGACATAACTTTGCCAGGGATTTTTAAGTAATTTATTTTCCTGTATCTTGCAAAGATACGAGAGGTTGCAGAAGCTAACTTAGGACCAAAGACAGGATGAATATACCAAAATAATATGTTTAAAGAGATTTTGAAAACTCCCTTATTAAAACTTTATTGAATACTGGTAACAGCATGACTGATATAATAGCAAGAATCCCAGATTCAGAATGAACAGAACTGAGTTATGCCCCCGGGCTCCCTGCTTACTACTTGAGTGTTCTTCCTTATATACGTCATTAAGACTTTCAAGCCTATTTTCCTGTTTCTAAAATGTCAATAATATTAATTACTTAACACTCTTATAAAGAGATACTGAAAATTAAGAAGAAAAAAATTGAGATCATGGCTAACATATAAAGTTCTATTAAAAATAATTTATAAGAATAGCCGCTATAATACATTCCTTTACCTAAGTGTTGTCACAATTTCCATCATAGCACATTAACTTATTTCTTTTTTTTTGTGAATAGTAATTATAATTAACTCTTTCTAAAAGAAAAGGTATATGTAATAGTACATAATAGAGTAACAATTGTAACTCAAGTCTTTTTTTTTCCTTTTTACTCAAAGCATAAACAAGACACATTATACCAGATTAACATGCAACTTAAAAAGAGGTTAATGTACATATTAAGCATGGAAATTCACCAGTAAAATCTTATTTGTCATTTTACCCCAACTACCTTGACATTATTCTTCCATTTCATAGTCAACAAGGTTCTACTTCTGGTCACCTGATAAACGCCTTGCCTTCCTGGAGCTTGACATTTCAGTCAATTATGGACACAAGAACATTGTTACAAGCATAATGAAAAAACGCATCTACAAAATAGCTGACTGTACTGCTTTCAATGGAAAGGTCCCCACTCCAACCTGCCCACTCCCTCCCTTTTCTCAGCACAAACATAAATATCCCCCAGTCATTCATGAAGCTGTGTTGTCAAAAAGGTCCTGAAGCATTATTTCCCTAAATACCTAACACATCAGCACTGACCAAATAAAAACCACACAAGCACTCTAAAATTCTCACTTTTTCAAACATTCCTTGTGTGTAAAATTTTCTTAGCATACAGAGAAACACAAGTTCACAAAATGATAAAAAGATGAGACAAAATTTCTGCCTCTTCTTGAATGCAAATCTTGAGTCAAAACCTTTTATTGTTTTGGGAATTCAAATACAAGAAACCTAAGGTTTTCTTATTTGCTTGTCAATATGCATAGAGCCCAGTTGACAGGGATGGAGAGGGGAGGGGGGAAGGTGTTATACAAACAGACTAGGTGGAATCCATTTTTACCTAGACTTCTCTAGGACAATATGATAAACAAGAAAGATTAATATCTACTAGAAGAATTTGTCATATTTAAAATCAATATGATTAGTAAAATGCATTTTAAGTACAAATTAAAATGATTAGTATACATTTCTCTCATCTCTAGCAACCAAGAGAGCCCTCATTAGACATAGCTGCCTCCTCAATGCTGTATCTTGGACATTAGCCTAAAAAAAAATCTTTAAAAGTGCTTTGCAGGTATCACCTCATCTCATGGAACCATAGAGGGATGTAAGAAAAGGCTACTCCAATCTAAAGGACTATTTTCAAGCAAAAATAGAGGAATTCTGTGTATCATCAATGAAAGAAGTTTAGGGGAAGGATATAGTATATATTACAATAATTTAAAATCATAGGCACATTTCACTTTCCATGCACGATGATTTTAATATGAAACAATGTAACTATACATCACTGAAAATACAATCAAGCTTTGCCCCAGAACTTACAGCCACTCTCTATAGTCAGTTAAGAAAAACCCTGGAAGAATATATGATAAATGTATTCAGATTCTATTAGTTTGATTTGTAAGCAGAATCTAAACAAAGAGGAGGAATTTGGGCACATACACACATGCACAAATGAAATGGCTCAACATCTAAATGATATGACACAAAATTACCACTATGAGAATCAAGAGGCTATTCTTATGCAAGCAACAAACTTTTACTTATGATTTCAAACATAGTTTCTTTTATATTTTTCAACTTTAAAAATTTCATGTGAAGCTTATTTAAAAAATCAAAATGACTTTGTTAGAATTACACAATGTTTTATATGTAAATAATCTGGTCAATTTACTAAAATATCTATAGCTACAGGAAAAAAAAATACACAGAAGGAAAAAGACTCAATGGACCTGTTCCTGAATCTCTGAGTACACTAGTTCCTCACACTTTGACGCTATTCTACTCTGGAGCACATAACTAAAAGTAGAAAAAAAAAAAAGTAACATCAGCATTAGTGAATTATTTAGGTTTGGCTCAGAAAAGTTCATTTTAATCCACTTTAAATTACTTGGGGGAACTTATCTCAAATAGCCTTCAAATTTAAATAGAGAGCTTGCATTTTTTGGGGTTTACATAGAGCAAACAATCCTTTCCATATATGAGAAAATCAAAGGTAAAGGAAATGTTCTCATGAAATTCACAGTGCTTAAAAAATACCCAAGAAACAATTTTAATGCAGCAAAAATAAGGTTCCTGGTGTATAAATGATTCATTGTATGACGGATTAATGCATAGTTGCTGTGCCTTTATTGATACATGAATTAAATGAAAGGACATTTCATTAGATCTACAAGAAGTGATTGGCCAGTTGGGTTCAAATCACAAAGATGATTATTTCTAACAGGAAAGAGTACTATTGGTACATCAGTGTTACAGTCTAACAATAAAGGATTTTTTTCAACTTTCTATTTCAGAGACATTTTTAAACACCCTAATATTCACATTTTTGTTGTAGAGGAAATGCTGAAATAGATTCCCACTAATCTATCTCCAAGATCCAATAATTATGTACAAGAATTAATCTTGTTTCATCTTGCCTTTCTTATTCACTTCCTCCCCCAACCCCCACATTCACATACACAGTGGATTATTTTGAAAAAATCCTAGAAAGACAAACCAGTAATTATATAAATACTTCAAAATGTTTCTCTTAAAGATAAGGGATCTATTTTTAACACAATGTAAATACCATCATAACAACTAAAAATAATTATTCTATATTGTTTTAAAATATTTAATCAGTATTTAAATTTTCCCCATTGTTACGTTTTTCAAATGGTTACTTATTAGAATCAGGATCCAAATAAAATTCATATATTGCATTTGGTTGATGTGCTTTTGCAAGGTTGTTTTAATCTACAGATTTCTCCATTCTTCTTTATTTTCCCTTTTAATTTATTCGTTAAAGACACTAGAAAGTGGGGGGAGGAGCCAAGATGGCCGAATAGGAACAGCTCCGGTCTACAGCTCCCAGCGCGAGCGACGCAGAAGACGGGTTTCTGCATTTCCATCTGAGGTACCGTGTTCATCTCACTAGGGAGTGCCAGACAGTGGGTGCAGGTCAGTGGGTGAGTGCACCGTGCACCAGCCTAAGCAGGGGCGAGGCATTGCCTCACTCGGGAAGCGCAAGGGGTCAGGGAGTTCCCTTTCCAGGGGTGACAGACGGCACCTGGAAAATCGGGCCACTCCCACCCGAATACTGTGCTTTTCCGACGGGCTTAGGAAACGGTGCCCCAGGAGAGTATAGCCCGCACCTGACTCAGAGGGTCCTACGCCCACGGAGTCTCGCTGATTGCTAGCACAGCAGTCTGAGATCAAACAGCAAGTCGGCAGCGAGGCTGGGGGAGGGGCACCCGCCATTGCCCAGGCTCGCTTAGGTAAACAAAGCAGCCTGGAAGCTTGAACTGGGTGGAGCCCACCACAGCTCAAGGAGGCCTGCCTGCCTCTGTAGGCTCCACCTCTGGGGGCAGGACACAGACAAACAAAAAGACAGCAGTAACCTCTGCAGACTTAAATGTCCCTGTCTGACAGCTTTGAGGAGAGCAGTGGTTTTCCCAGCACGCAGCTGGAGATCTGAGAACGGGCAGACTGCCTCCTCAAGTGTGTCCCTGACCCCTGACCCCCGAGCAGCCTAACTGGGAGTCACCCCCCAGCAGGGGCAGACTGACACCTCACACGGCCGTCCAGGTACTCCAACAGACCTGCAGCTGAGGGTCCTGTCTGTTAGAAGGAAAACTAACAAAAAGAAAGGACATCCACACCAAAAACCCATCTGTACATCACCATCATCAAAGACCAAAAGTAGATAAAACCACAAAGATGGGGAAAAAACAGAGCAGAAAAACTGGAAACTCTAAAAAGCAGAGTACCTCTCCTCTTCCAAAGGAACGCAGTTCCTCTCCAGCAACGGAACAAAGCTGGACGGAGAATGACTTTGATGAGCTGAGAGAAGAAGGCTTCAGACGATCAAATTACTCCGAGCTACGGGAGGATATTCAAACCAAAGGCAAAGAAGTTGAAAACTTTGAAAAAAATTTAGAAGAATGTATAACTAGAAAAACAAATACAGAGAAGTGCTTAAAGGAGCTGATGGAGCTGAAAACCAAGGCTCGAGAACTACGTGAAGAATGCAGAAGCCTCAGGAGCCGATGCGATCAAATGGAAGAAAGGGTATCGGCCCTGGAAGATGAAATGAATGAAATGAAGCGAGAAGGGAAGTTTAGAGAAAAAAGAATAAAAAGAAACGAACAAAGCCTCCAAGAAATGTGGGACTATGTGAAAAGACCAAATCTACATCTGGTTGGTGTACCTGAAAGTGACGGGGAAAATGGAAACAAGTTGGAAAACACTCTGCAGGATATTATCCAGGAGAACTTCCCCAATCTAGCAAGGCAGGCCAACATTCAGATTCAGGAAATACAGAGAACACCACAAAGATATTCCTCGAGAAGAGCAACTCCAAGACACATAATTGTCAGATTCACCAAAGTTGAAATGAAGGAAAAAATGTTAAGGGCAGCCAGAGAGAAAGGTCGGGTTACCATCAAAGGGAAGCCCATCAGACTAACAGCGGATCTCTCGGCAGAAACCCTACAAGCCAGAAGAGAGTGGGGGCCAATATTCAACATTCTTAAAGAAAAGAATTTTCAACCCAGAATTTCATATCCTGCCAAACTAAGCTTCATAAGTGAAGGAGAAATAAAATACTTTACAGACAAGCAAATGCTGAGAGATTTTGCCACCACCAGGCCTGCCCTAAAAGAGCTCCCGAAGGAAGCACTAAACATGGAAAGGCACAACCGGTACCAGCCACTGCAAAATCATACCGAAATGTAAAGACCATCGAGACTAGGAAGAGACTGCATCAACTAACGAGCAAAATAACCAGCTAACATCATAATGACAGGATCAAATTCACACATAACAATATTAACTTTAAATGTAAATGGACTAAATGCTCCAATTAAAAGACACAGACTGGCAAATTGGATAAAGACTCAAGACCCATCAGTGTGCTGTATTCAGGAAACCCATCTCACGTGCAGAGACACACATAGGCTCAAAATAAAAGGATGAAGGAAGATCTACCAAGCAA
Source organism: Pongo pygmaeus (assembly GCF_028885625.2). Lineage (NCBI taxonomy): Eukaryota > Metazoa > Chordata > Mammalia > Primates > Hominidae > Pongo > Pongo pygmaeus. The sequence continues at coordinate 37,275,864 of NC_072379.2, read as the reverse complement.
ATGGAAAACAAAAAAAGGCAGGGGTTGCAATCCTAGTCTCTGATAAAACAGACTTTAAACCAACAAAGATCAAAAGAGACAAAGAAGGCCATTACATAATGGTAAAGGGATTAATTCAACAAGAAGAGCTAACTATCCTAAATATATATGCACCCAATACAGGAGCACCCAGATTCATAAAGCAAGTCCTGAGTGACCTACAAAGAGACTTAGACTCCCACACATTAATAATGGGAGACTTTAACACCCCACTGTCAACATTAGACAGATCAACGAGACAGAAAGTCAACAAGGATACCCAGGAATTGAACTCAGCTCTGCACCAAGCAGACCTAATAGACATCTACAGAACTCTCCACCCCAAATCAACAGAATATACATTTTTTTCAGCACCACACCACACCTATTCCAAAATTGACCATATACTTGGAAGTAAAGCTCTCCTCAATAAATGTAAAAGAACAGAAATTATAACAAATTATCTCTCAGATCACAGTGCAATCAAGCTAGAACTCAGGATTAAGAATCTCACTCAAAACCGCTCAACTACATGGAAACTGAACAACCTGCTCCTGAATGACTACTGGGTACATAACGAAATGAAGGCAGAAATAAAGATGTTCTTTGAAACCAACAAGAACCAAGACACAACATACCAGAATCTCTGGGATGCATTCAAAGCAGTGTGTAGAGGGAAATTTATAGCACTAAATGCCCACAAGAGAAAGCAGGAAAGATCCAAAATTGACACCCTAACATCACAATTAAAAGAACTAGAAAAGCAAGAGCAAACACATTCAAAAGCTAGCAGAAGGCAAGAAATAACTAAAATCAGAGCAGAACTGAAGGAAATAGAGACACAAAAAACCCTTCAAAAAATAAATGAATCCAGGAGCTGGTTTTTTGAAAGGATCAACAAAATTGATAGACCGCTAGCAAGATTAATAAAGAAAAAAAGAGAGAAGAATCAAATAGATGCAATAAAAAATGATAAAGGGGATATCACCACCGATCCCACAGAAATACAAACTACCATCAGAGAATATTACAAACACCTCTACGCAAATAAACTAGAAAATCTAGAAGAAATGGATAAATTCCTCAACACATACACCCTCCCAAGACTAAACCAGGAAGAAGTTGAATCTCTGAATAGACCAATAACAGGAGCTGAAATTGTGGCAATAATTGATAGCTTACCAACCAAAAAAAGTCCAGGACCAGATGGGTTCACAGCCGAATTCTACCAGAGGTACAAGGAGGAGCTGGTACCATTCCTTCTGAAACTATTCCAATCAATAGAAAAAGAGGGAATCCTCCCTAACTCATTTTATGAGGCCAGCATCATCCTGATACCAAAGCCTGGCAGAGACACAACAAAAAAAGAGAATTTTAGACCAATATCCTTGATGAACATTGATGCAAAAATCCTCAATAAAATACTGGCAAACAGAATCCAGCAGCACATCAAAAAGCTTATCCACCATGATCAAGTGGGCTTCATCCCTGGGATGCAAGGCTGGTTCAATATACGCAAATCAATAAATGTAATCCAGCATATAAACAGAACCAAAGACAAAAACCACATGATTATCTCAATAGATGCAGAAAAGGCCTTTGACAAAATTCAACAACCCTTCATGCTAAAAACTCTCAATAAATTAGGTATTGATGGGACATATCTCAAAATAATAAGAGCTGTTTATGACAAACCCACAGCCAATATCATACTGAATGGGCAAAAACTGGAAGCATTCCCTTTGAAAACTGGCACAAGACAGGGATGCCCTCTCTCACCACTTCTATTCAACATAGTGTTGGAAGTTCTGGCCAGGGCAATTAGGCAGGAGAAGGAAATGAATGGTATTCAATTAGGAAAAGAGGAAGTCAAATTGTCCCTGTTTGCAGATGACATGACAGTATATCTAGAAAACCCCATTGTCTCAGCCCAAAATCTCCTTAAGCTGATAAGCAACTTCAGCAAAGTCTCAGGATACAAAATCAATGTACAAAAATCACAGGCATTCTTATACATCAATAACAGACAAACAGAGAGCCAAATCATGAGTGAACTCCCATTCACAATTGCTTCAAAGAGAATAAAATACCTAGGAATCCAACTTACAAGGGATGTGAAGGACCTCTTCAAGGAGAACTACAAACCACTGCTCAAGGAAATAAGAGAGGATACAAACAAATGGAAGAACATTCCATGCTCATGGGTAGGAAGAATCAATATCATGAAAATGGCCATCCTTCCCAAGGTAATTTACAGATTCAATGCCATACCCATCAAGCTACCAATGACTTTCTTCACAGAATTGGAAAAAAATACTTTAAAGTTCATATGGAACCAAAAAAGAGCCCGCATCGCCAAGTCAATCCTAAGCCAAAAGAACAAAGCTGGAGGCATCACGCTACCTGACTTCAAACTATACTACAAGGCTACAGTAACCAAAACAGCATGGTACTGGTACCAAAACAGAGATATAGATCAATGGAACAGAACAGAGCCATCAGAAATAATGCCACATATCTACAACTATCCGATCTTTGACAAACCTGACAAAAACAAGAAATGGGGAAAGGATTCCCTATTTAATAAATGGTGCTGGGAAAACTGGCTAGCCATATGTAGAAAGCTGAAACTGGATCCCTTCCTTACACCTTATACAAAAATCAATTCAAGATGGATTAAAGACTTAAATGTTAGACCTAAAACCATAAAAACCCTAGAAGAAAACCTAGGCATTACCATTCAGGACATAGGCATGGGCAAGGACTTCATGTCTAAAACACCAAAAGCAATGGCAACAAAAGCCAAAATTGACAAATGGGATCTAATTAAACTAAAGAGCTTCTGCACAGCAAAGGAAACTACCATCAGAGTGAACAGGCAACCTACAAAATGGGAGAACATTTTCGCAACCTACTCATCTGACAAAGGGCTAATATCCAGAATCTACAATGAACTCCAACAAATTTACAAGAAAAAAACAAACAACCCCATCAAAAAGTGGGCGAAGGACATGAACAGACAATTCTCAAAAGAAGACATTTATGCAGCCAAAAAACACATGAAAAAATGCTCACCATCACTGGCCATCAGAGAAATGCAAATCAAAACCACAATGAGATACCATCTCACACCAGTTAGAATGGCAATCATTAAAAAGTCAGGAAACAACAGGTGCTGGAAAGGATGTGGAGAAATAGGAACACTTTTACACTGTTGGTGGGACTGTAAACTAGTTCAACCCTTGTGCAAGTCAGTGTGGTGATTCCTCAGGGATCTAGAACTAGAAATTCCATTCGACCCAGCCATCCCATTACTGGGTATATACCCAAAGGCCTATAAATCATGCTGCTATAAAGACACATGCACACGTATGTTTATTGCAGCATTATTCACAATAGCAAAGACTTGGAACCAACCCAAATGTCCAACAGTGATAGACTGGATTAAGAAAATGTGGCACATATACACCATGGAATACTATGCAGCCATAAAAAATGATGAGTTCATGTCCTTTGTAGGGACATGGATGAAATTGGAAATCATCATTCTCAGTAAACTATCGCAAGAACAAGAAACCAAACACCGTATATTCTCACTCATAGGTGGGAATTGAACAGTGAGAACACATGGACACAGGAAGGGGAACATCACACTTCGGGGACTGTTGTGGGGTGGGGGGACGGGGGAGGGATAGCATTGGGAGATATATCTAATGCTAGATGACGAGTTAATGGGTGCAGCGCACCAGCATGGCACATGTATACATATGTAACTTACCTGCACATTGCTCACATGTAACATAAAACCTAAAGTATAATAATAATAATAATAATAATAATAATAATAATAATAATAATAATAAATTAAAAAAAAAAAGACACTAGAAAGTTTTCTTGTAGAATTCCCTGCCATCTGAATTTTGTGGTTGCACATCACCTCGTGTCACCTCATAAGATCTCTGTCACCTGCATTGCTTGCAAAATTGTTGTTACGTTTACAGTCTTGAAATATAAGGTGATATACTTTTGGAGAATACAAATCTCAGTTCACAAAATCCAATTTACAAAAAAAATGACTTTGTTCTTTACAGTTCAGCATTAATTCTGACTTTAGGCTGGCAGAAAAGTTAACTTTACCGTTTTCCAAAAACAAGGCAAAATGGAGAACTTATAGTCAAGAGTAGCATTTCTTAGAATAAACAGATGTCATATTTCTTGTACACTTATATTTGCAAATGAGTCACACTAACTCATGAGCAATTTTTTCCTATATCCTTACACAAGCCCCTTTGCATGTTTTGCATACATTTATGTATTAATTACCTAGAAGTGGAACTACTGGATTTCAAAGGTTATGAATCCATATATTCATTGACCTTATCTAATTTGCTTCTGAAAAGTTGCTTTTCATTCAAAATTGTCCCCATTTTTGGAAAATTTATTCACTGTTAAATTTTTAATTAGAAAAGAAATTACTAAGGGCCAATTTCTTTCACATATGCCATCTCATTTTGTTATTATAATAATTTTATGAGTTAGATTACAAAGTCAATTTGTAACTCCACACAACTTCAGGTTTACAAAGTATTAGTTGAATCTTAATCTGTCAACTCTAAACTCATACCCTTGGTACAATCCTAGGCTACCTTCTTAGGGCTAACTGCTAAGAGAGAGTTCTTTGAGAGTAGAAGAACAGATAGGCTAGTCTTTTAGGAGTTGTTTTAGAATAACAAGGTGTAAATGTGTAAGTTTATAGACCTCTGTAATGTAGAGGACCTGAGATGATAGTAATAAATTTAATGACCTTTATCTGACCTTCCAGGTTCAAGATTTAAGTAAAGAATCAAAATCCCGTATTATAAAACTCTAAAGACATTTTCATCTGGCACATATTCTGGTCAACAAAGAAGTGTGTGTGTGTGTGTGTGTGTGTGTGTGTGTGTGTGTATCTAAGAGATAGTGCTTAAGATATTTAATGCTTTATTCCCTCAAAGAAGTGATTTTTTCTGTTATTTTTTGAAATAGGTGTTGTTTGAGGGATTTCAGACTATTTTTCCTTTTTGTCCCTACAAACAAATAAATCATTCTTTCCCAGCTAGTTCAGTCTTTCATTTATGACAAATTTAAAAACCTGACTGGCTGAAAAATGGGACAGTTTATTTTTCTTTCCCTTTTGTGAATGAGGCATTAAGTCTGAAATTGCCTTCAATGACAAATTCCTTTCATCCTTAATCCCTCATAGAAATACCTTAGTGAACTATAAGTGACAGAAGGCTTCAAAGAAAGAGGTGAGCTCAGTCTTGTAAATAAACCCACCTGAAAAATAGAAGTAACAAAGATAGGCTTACCTTATAGTATTTTATTTTTTAATTGGACTTAAATGGTTGAAAACATAAAACAAAGTATAGTTGCATCATCTTCTAATTATTTTGTCACCTGAGTTTAATTTTTTACTCTCTTTCTATTATTTATTTGGGAATATGAAGAAAAAATAGCCATGACTTTTAATTTTTTTAAAATTGTCAGTGTCTTTTACAGAGGAAGTCCTTTAAATATTAGTATAATGATCAGCTCTGCTAAAATCTGATTGATTAACATCTTAAGCTACTTTCGTATACTTTTACTTATTGAAAGATGTGTTGTTGACCTATTATGTGCTGAACATTGTGCCAAGCCCTGAGAGATGTTGAGATAACTAAGATGATGGCCTTAGTCCAAGGGCTATACCACCATCTACAGACTTAAACATGGAAAATTGACTAGGAGTAGAAACAAAATGCATGTGTAGTGAAATTGCTTTGAATGGCAGTCAAAAGTTCGTTTTTTTGCTTTTAACTAGACCTAAAAGAATGAAGAGGCACATGTGCTAAAATTAGAGTAGAAATAAAGGAAAGGCAATATAGACCAAGGAAACACATCTGTAAGGTAAAACAAGTTTTAAAAGCACTGCAGAAATTATTCTCTAAGACTGTGTATGGAGATACTGGAAATTAATATTAATGTTTTAAGGTCAACTTGAAAACAATTTAAGAAGTAAAATGTAAATTTGAACTTGATCTATGACAAAAGGATGCAAAAACTGAAGTAATTGAAGAGAATCCTGGACTTCTTTATCAATATATTGGTTTAAACTGGCTTAAATTTGGATAAAGATTATTTTCAAATATTCAACTTAAAATCTTGAAAACAAATGGAATAAAAGCAACATTTTCTTTAATTTTTAAATATTATATTTGGTAAATGGGCACTTACGTTTTCTAAATGATTTGAGATATAACTCACATATCATAAAATTCTTCAATTTAAAATGTACAATTCAATAATTTTTAGTATATTCACAAACTTGGGCATTTCTCACCAGGATCTAATTTAGAACAATTTTTTTTAATTTAAAAAGAAACCCCCTACCTATTAGCAGTCACTTTCCATCCATTCCCATCCTCCAGCTACAAATCTGCTTCCTTTCTCTAAAGATTTGTCCATTCTGGACATTTCATATAAAAAAATAGTACAATGTAAAGTTTTTTTGTGATTTTCTTACTTCACTTAGCATAGTGTTTTCAAGGTTCTTCTATGTGGTTTCATCATATAAAATTACTTCATTCTTTGCCATTACTTAATAATATTACATTGTTTGAATATACTACATTTTATTTATTCATTTATAAATTGATGGACATTTGACGGGTTGTTTCCACTTTTTGGTTACTATGACTAATGCTCCTGTGAACATTCATGTGCAGTTTATTATGTGAATGTAATGTGTTAATTTTTCTCCTGGTGGATTTTCTTGATCATGTGGTAACTCTATGTTTAACCTTTTGGCGGAATTGCCAAGTTATTTTCCAAAGGGGCTATACCTTTTTATACGCCCACAAATGATATAGAACAGTTCTAATTTCTCATGTCCTATCTAACTGTTATAATTTTGTTTTTCTTATACCCGTCCTCATGGGTAGGAAGTGGTATCTCAGTGTAATTTTTGTTTTTATTTTCCTAATGACTAATAATGTTGAGTATCTTTTTATGTGCTTATTAGGCATTCATTTTTCTGATTGACATGAGTCTCTTCATATAATTAGTTCATTTTAAACAACTTTATTGAAATCCATTCATACACCAAACAATTTACCCATGTAAGTGTGCAGTTCAATGGCTTTTTAGTAAATTACATTATTTTTAGAAACCTGTGTGAAAATATCTACAACATAAAATTTGTCAACATAATCACTAAGTGTATAATTATGTAACATTAATTACATTCATAATGTTATCAATTTGTATGTTGAAATCCTAACCCCCTAAGTGATGGTACCAGGAGGTGAAGTCTTTGGGAGGTGACTAGGAGCTGAGGGTGGACCCCTACTGAATGTTGCATAACCGTCATAGCTATCCATTTCCTCAAATTTTTAATAACCCTGAAAAGAGACTGTGTAACCATTAAGCAATAATTCCCTGTTACCCTTCCCCAAACCTTGTAAACTCTTTTGTAGTTTTTGTCTCTAGAATTTGCCCATTTATATACCCATATAAGTGAAATAATAGAATATTTGTTCTTTGTTGTCTAGTGTATTTTACTTACCATATGTTGTCAAGGTTCATCAAGTTGCAGTACATATCAGAACTTCATTCCTTTTAACGGCTGAATAATACTCCATTATACATAAATGCTATATTTTGCTTACCCATTCATTGTTTGATACACACTTGGGTTATTTTCACCTTTGGACTACTGTGTATAATACTGCAGTGAACACTGGCATGCAAGTATCTATTCAAGTCCCTGCTTTCAAAACCTTTGGGCAAATATCTAGGAATAGAATTGCCATATTGAAATATGGTTCTATGTTTAGCTTTTTGAGGAGCTGCCAAACTATTTTTCTATAGTGACTTTAATGTTTCGTGTTTCCAGCAGCAGTGTACAAGATTCCAGTATCTCAATATCCTTGCCAATACTTATTTTTCATCTTTTTGCCAATAGACATCCTAAAGGGTGTGAATTATTATCTCATTGTGGTTTTGGTTTGCATTTCCCTAATTAACAATGATACAGAGCATCTTTTATTGTTATTATTGGCCATTTGTATATCTTTTCTGAAAATATCTACTCAAATCCTTTTTATTTTTAGATTGGGTTGTTTGGGTTTTCTTGGTGGGTTGTAGGAGTTCTTTATATATTCTGGATATTAATCCCTTATATGATTTAGATTTATGAGTATTTTCCCTCATTTTTGATTATATTTTCACTCTTTTGATAGTATCCTTTTAAAAAAATATATGAAGTGTAATAAACCTGTTATTTTCCTGTATTGCCTGTGCTGATGGTGTCGTGTCAAAAAAAAGTTGGCAAATCCAATGTAAAGATGTTTCTCTATGTTTTCTTGTGACAGTTTTATAGTTTTATAGTTTTAGCATTTAAGTTAAAATTTTTAATAAATTTTTAGTTATACTTACGTATGGTATAAGGTAAGGGTCCAACTTCATTCCTTTAAATGTAGATTCTTTTAAATGTAGACATCTAAAATTTATAGCACCACTGTTGAAAAGACTGTTCTTTCCCCCACTGAGTCATGTATTAATTTGCTAGGACATTGATAACAAAATACAACAAATTATTTTTTAAAACAGTAATTTGTCTTTTCATAGTCCAGGAGCTACAAGTCCAAGATCAAGTGTTGGCAAGGCCATGCTCCTTCTGAAGGTGTTAGTGAAGAACTTAATTCAGGCCTTCCTCCTAGCTTCTGTTACTTCCTTGGCTTGTGGAAGCATGACTTCAATCTATACATTGCATTCTCTTTCTATCACTATGTCTAGATTTTCCACTTTTATAAGGATACCAGTTGTATTAGATTAGGAGTCCACCCTATTCCAGTATGGCCTTATCTTAACTCATTCCATTTGCATTGGACCTGCTATTGTGCAAGTGTTTGTGCTCTCCCTTACAATTTGTTTGTTGAAAGCCTAACCCCCAAAGTGATAGTACCAGGAGGTGAAGTCTTTGGGAGATGATTAAGAGCTGAGGGTGGACCCCTATTGAATGAGATTAGTGCCTTTATAAAAGAGGCCTCAGAGAGATCTGTGCCCATTCCACCACGTGAAGATACCAGGAAAAGGCAGCTGTCTGTGAACCAGAAAGTTGTTTCTCACCAGACACTGGGTCTGCTGGTGCCTTGATCTTCAACTTCCCGGTCTCTGAACTGTGAGAAATACATTTGTCTTATTTATTATTTCTGTTATTTATTTCTGTCATATTTAATAAATCTGTTATGTATAATTTATTATTCTGTGGCTTATAAATAGTATAGTATACTCTATTTATATAGAGATAAATAGTACAGTATATTACAGATACACAGTCTATAGTAGTTTGTTAGATTAGCTCAAATGGACTAAAACAGGCCTTATTTCTAAGTAAGGTCACATTCTGAGGTACCAGTGTTAGGATTTCCACAATGAATTTTGGAAGACACAATTCAACCCATAAGAGTCTGCCCTCTACTCCTCCCAAATTCATGTTCTTCTCACATGCAAAATACGTTCATCCCATTCCATCATCCCCCAAATTATTAACTAATTTCACCACCAACTCTAAGTACAAAATCTCATCTAACTATCTTCTAAATTAGATGTGGGTAAGACTCAGGTCGTGATTCCTCCTGAAGCAACATTTATCTCTATCTGTGAATCTGTGAAACCAGGCAACAAGTTAATCTGCTTCCCTGTATAGTAGTATCCAAAAAAGATTGATTCTAGGACCCCCTGTGGATTACTAGGTCTGGAAATACTCAAGTCCCTTAGCTGGATCCACAATCAGAGTTATAGGAGGAGGGTCGGCCCACTGTATAATGGTGGGACAGATATACATAACATAGATATTCTGATTCATATCAAGGAAAATCGGAAGAAGGAAAAGGAATCATAGGTTCCAAGAAAGTCTGAACACTGTGAGAGAAAACTCTGTTAGGTTTTAAGGCTTGGAAATAACCCTCTTTAACTAGATGATCTGCCTTTAGGCTCACCAGGGTGGCAGCCACCCCCTGCCCTGGGTTGCAGCCCCACTCACTGGAACTGAGGAGGTAGCTCCGCCCTCACTCTCATTCTTCTCTTTTGTGACGGATAACATGGATCAGCCTGTTTCTTGCCAATAGAATCCCCCAAATCTAGCAGCCTTCCTTCACTATGTCTCAGTTATCTCCCCTTAGTCCAACCTGTCAGGGTTTCTGTTGAGGTGGCTGATTAGATCCTCAGGTTACAGGTCACATGCCTAATCTCTTTAGCAAATGGTTGTCCAGCCACACCCTTAGTGTTTTCTCCAGAGCACGTTCTTTCAATGTTTTTTAAAAAAGGTGATAGACTGATAATTGCATATTTACATTGCAAAAATCTTCTAAGTTCATATTTCTTTTTGCTTGGGATTTCCTTCTTCAATTTGTCTCTTCCTCTCACGTAAGTGGCAATGAGAACAAGGCTGTGAATTAAAAACTTTGGTTGTAAATCTCCTCAATTAAATATTAAAGTTCTTCACTTACATGTTTTACTTTCCACAAAATAGTAAAACGCATATCAACCTACTTCTCTGTCACTTTCTACTAGGATCACATCTCCTCCAGAGTCTAATAAAATTTACCTTATTTCTGTCTGAGACCTTAACAGAAGTACCTTTAACATTCATATTTTAGCAGCACTCTGTTTATGATAATATATGTATTCCCTAAGACCATAAGAACTTTCCCTCCAGCTTTTTTTTCTTTCTGAGCCTTTAACTAACTTGCCTGTCACATCAGTATTTCTACCAACTACCTCTTTATGACAATGTAGGCTTTTTCTATCATGGATCTCAAAACTCTCAGCCTCTATTCAAAGCCACTTCAACATAACTAGATATTTATTAGAGTTGTACCCCAATTCTTGCCACTAAAATCTGTATTAGTTTTCTAGGGTTGCCATAATAAAGTAACACTCACTGAATGGCTTACTACACAGAAATGTATTGTCTCACATCCTGGAGACTAGAGGCCCAAGATCAAGGTGTCGGCAGGGCACTTCCCTGTGAAAGTACTAGCAAGCATCTGTTCAACAATTCTGCCTTACCTTCTGGAATTCCTTGGCTTTTGGCAGCATAACTTCAATCTTTACAGGGCATTCTCCCTGTACCTCTGTATCCAAATTTTCCCTTCTAATGAAGATGTTAGTCATACTGAATTAGAGGCCCACCCTACCCCAGTATGACCTCATCTTAACTAATTACATCTGCAATCACCCTATTTCTAAACATGGTCACATTCTGAGGTACTGTGGATTAGTACGTGCACGTATAAATTTGGGGGAAGACAAAATTCAACCCATAACAAATTATCTTGGCAGCTTGGTGAAAAATCACTTGACTATATATTTGAGGGTTTATTTCTGGGTTTTTTTAATTCAAGCTTTTGATCTATTTGCCTATTTTTATGCCAGGACCACATGGTTTCAATTACAGTTGCTTTGAAGTAAGTTTTGAAATCAGCAAGAGTGTGTTTTTAAATCTTGTTCTTTTGTTTCAAGATAGCATTGGTTTGGGGGAATTCCTTTATATTCCACATAAATTTTAGGATGGGTGTTCCTACTTTACAAAAAAACTTCATGTTCCGATAGATATTAAATTTAATTTGTAGAGCATTTTAGGGAGTATTGTCATCACAAAAATATTAAGCATTCGAAAGTACAAAATGACAAAATGGGATGTTTTCTCATTTATTTACATCTTTAATTTCATTCTAGAATATTTTATAGAAGTCTCACCTACCTGGTTATATTTTACATCTCTCACCTCCCTGGTTAAATTTATTTTGAATTACTTTATTTTTTAGATTATATGCTCTTATAAATTGAATTTTCATTTAAATTTTTTTGCAGCTTGTTTCTTTTGAGTGCATAGGAATATGATTATTTGTGTCTTGATTTTACAATCAGAACTTTGATGAATTTATTAACTCTAACAATTGTTTGGTGGATGCTTTGGGTTTTCTACCTATAAGATCATAATGTCTGCAAACAGAGACAATTTTACTTGCTGGGCTTTTCATATATGGCCTTTATCATATTGATGAAGTTTCCTTTCATTTCTAGTTTGTTGAAGGCTTTATCATGAAAGAGCATTGAACGTTGTCAAATGATTTTTCTGCATCAGTTGAGATGATCATGTCATTTTTGTTCCTTGATTCTATTAATGTTCTATTTCACTCATTTTTGTATGTGGATGAATCCTTTGCATTCCAGGAAAAAAAATCCCACATAATTGTGATGAATTATTCTTGTAATGTGCTTCTAAATTCAATTTGCTAATATTTTTAGCAAATTTTAGCAATATTCATAGGGGATATTGATCTGAATATTATTTTTTTCTTCTAATATCTTTGTCTGGCTTTGCTACTAGAGTAATGTTGACATAACAGAATAAAAAGAGAAGTATTCCTTTCTCTTCAATACTTTTGGAAGAGTTTGAGACTAAATGGTGTTAATTTTTCTTTACATGGCAGAATTCACCAGTGATGCCATTTACCCTGGGTTTTTCCTTCATTGGGCAGGCAGTTTTTTATTATTGATTCAATCTCTTCACTGATTGTATATCTATTCAGATTTTCTATTTCTTCTTTATTTAGTTTATGTAGATTGTATATTTCAAAATATTTGCCCATTTCACATAGGTTATCCAATGTTTAGTGTATATTATTCATAATATTCTCTTAGACTTCCTTTCACTTCTATAAAACTAGTAGTAATTTTCCTACTTTTAGTTCTCATTTGCTAATTTGAGTTTTCTTTTTTTCTTAGTTTAATATAAAGTTTTTCAAGTTTGCTTTTCTTTAGCAAAGAACCAAATTATTTTTGCTTATTTTCTTTATTGCTATTTTCTCTCTCTTTTATTTATCTATTCCTTCTGCTAGATTTGGGTTGGGTCTGCTTTCACTAGTTCTTAAGGTTATAGTTAGGTTACTGATTTGAGATTTTTAAAAGTCCGATTGAGGTATACTATTTTGATTTCCTTCTTTTTCCCTCTCTTGTATATTTTTCCAGGCTTAATGAGGAATAATTGACTAATAAAAATTGTATATATCTAAGGTATACAAATTGACATCCTGATATACATATGCATTATGGAACAATCACAACAATGATGCTAATAAACATATTCATCACCTCACATAGTTATCATTTTAATTTTCTTTTCTTTTTTTCATGGTGAGGACACTGAAGATCTACTAGTTTTAGCAAATTTTAAGTATACAATGCAATATTGGTAACTACAGTTACGTTGCTGTACCTTAGCACTCCAGAAGTTTTTCATCTGGCATAACTAAAACTTTGTAACCCTTAGTCAACATCTTCTAATTTTTCCCTCCCCCCAGTGCCTAGAAATGATCATTTCACTGTTTATAACTGGAGGAAATTCTGAGTAATATGTGAGGTAATTCTGGAAATGCAATTATCTGGTTTTTCAGGGATTGCTTGTTCTTTGCTTGTTTATGGCTGAAGCAATCCTATTGTGATTTTTTCCAAACTATTTTGCAATCATATTTTGCAAACCATTTATTTGCAAACAATTTTGCATATTTGTCGTGTATGGTCGCTGAAGTTTCTGTTCCATTCTTCCATTTTATCTTCAGTCATTGGTTACCTGCCAATAATTCCCTTAAATTTCTTGTTCCCAAGTGGGTAGTGAGTGAAATTCCTGTCTCTTTGACTCTCTTCTTGTCTATAAATCAATTTCATCACATTGAGGTTGAAACAAACTTGCTAAGCTCATTTATTGCCTCTAATGTTTTCAGTGGATTCTTTAGAATTTCCTGTGTACAAGATACTATCATCTGTATATAGGTGTAGTTTTACTTTTCTTTTTTTTTGAAATCTGGATATAGTTTATATCATTTCCTTTCTAATTACCCTAGGAGAACTTCCAGTAAAATATTGTGTAGAAAGAAATGGCAAGAACAGAAATCTTATCTTGTTTCTTATTGGAGAGAAAATGTTTCCAGTCTTTCACTTTTTAGTGTGAGGTTAGCTGCAGGGGTTTTTGTAGATGCCCATTATTAGTTTGAGGAAGTTCTCTTCTATTCCTAGATGTTCGATGAATGCTTTTTATATGAAAATGTGTTGGATTTTGTCAAATGTTTTTTCTTCATTTGTTGAAATGATCATGTGGTTTTCATTTTTGCCCTTTATATTTTTAACATGATGTATTGCAGTGACTGAGTTTTAAATGTGAAACCAACAGTGCTTTATCAGAATACATCCCTCTTGGGCACGTTTTAATCTTTTTATATCCTACTTCATTTCACATGCTGATATTTTACTGAGTTTAATTGTGTCTATATTCATAAAGAACATTAATCTGTAGCTTTCCATTTGATTTTTTTTCTTATTTTGGTATCAGGATTATGCTGATAAGAATAGTACTGAAAGTAAAATGAGTTGGGAAATAATTGTTCTTTTTCTGTGTTTATGGAAGACTTCATAAAGAATTTGTATTAATTCTTCTTTAAATGCCTGGTGGAATTTAGCAGTGAATCCATCTGGGCCTGAACTTCTATTTATGAGAAGTTTTAAAGTCATTAATTAAATCATTTTAGTCATTACAATTATATTCAAATTTTATATTTCTATTTGAGTCAGTTTTCCTAGTTTGTGTTTTCCCAGGATTTTTTTTCATAAAGTTGCTTATGGTATTCTCTTATTCTTTGTATTTCTTTCAGGTCAGTGGTGATATCTCCTTTTATTGTATATTATTTTAGTCATTTGAATCATCTCTCCTTTGTTCTTGATCAGTCTAGCTAACAGTTTATCAACTTTGTTGATCTTTTCAGAGAACTAACTTTAGTTTTCATTGATTTTCTCTGTTGGTTTTTACATTTTCTACTTTATTTATTTCTGCTCTAATCTTTATTATTTCTTCCTTATGTCATTTGGGAATAGTCAGCATCTCTTTTTTCCTTTTTTTTAGATGGAGTGTCATGTTATTGATTACTTATTTTCTAACACAACTATAAATTTTCCTCTGAGCACTGGCTTATCTATATCCATTAATTTTGGTATATTGTCATTCCTTTTTATTCATCTGAAATTTTTTTCTCCTTCACCTTGTGATGTATTCTTTAATTATTATTATTTTCACATAACTGTGAACTTTTTACATTTTCATATGGCAATGATTTCTAATTAAATTCTATTGTTGTTGAAGAAAATACACCATATGGTTTGAATTCTTTTAAATTCATTGATTTCTGTTTTGTGGCCTAGCATATGGCCTATGCTGGAGAATAATTCATTTGCACTTGAGAACCATGTTGTAGGATAAAGTGTATTCTGTTGTTGTTGCATAGAGTATTTTAGAAATATCTGTTTGTTCTAGTTGGTTTATAGTGCTCTTCAATTTTTTATTTTGTCATTATTCTTCTGCTTAGTTGTATCTGTTATTGAAAGTGGGACTCAAAAGTTTCCAACTGATATTTTTATTTTTAAATTTATCCTCAGAGTGCATACATGTTTATGATTTTTATGTCTTCTTGATGGAATGTGCCTTTTATAAGAAATTTGCTTTCTAATTATTAAACTATTGTTTATGTTTAAATTTTAGCTTAAATTTAAGTATTTATTGAATGTCTAGTATGTGCCAGGCACTGTTAAAACACTTTAGAGGCTACATAATGAATAAACATATACAAATTGTTGTTTTTATAGAGCCTGCATTTTGGTTGAAAAGTCAGATCGTAAGTAATATAAATAAGTAAATAATATGTTAAAGTAGAAAAAATAATGAGCAAGGTCAGGAGATCATCACCACTGGTTGGAGATGGTTGAGGGATTGAGCAGGCGACAGACTACATTGGGTAGTCGGGGGTAGACCATAACAAACACAACTGAGATTTATTGTTAGGATAGTAATCCTGGATTTATGGTTTGAAATACTAGTGTACCTGGAAAAGAAATGCAGGTGTAAGAAAAAGAAATGAAAATTAATTTGAGTAACTCATACCTACAGCACTGTTTTAAGAGTATCATAAGCACCATTGTACTGAATTTTCATAGCTCTATAGGGTGGTGTTCATTATTATCCTCATTTTACATTGGATAGATTGAAGCTTAAGGCATTTGTTACCTGTTCATGGCCATAGTATGAAGCAGGGTTTCGTTAGATAAGTTAGGCTGCAAAGGTTTTGATAGAGGCAGGAGGCAGACAAATGACTAGGGATATAAGGAAAGGTCTCCAGAGAATCTCCAATCCAACTCACAAGTGTTTACACCAAATTTTTTGTGCAGCTACAGGAACCTGCACAGCATCTCGCTTGGGCATCCCTACAACAGACTGGAGGCCCACATGCCCTCAGGGAACAGGGTGGAGCCACCAGGAATTCGCACCTTATGCAGGGGAGGAGCCTGATCTCTTCAGCTCTTGTGGGAGTTCTGGTATTCAATGTGTGAGGTGGAAACCTGCGTGAAAGACACTTCTCTTTGCTGAAAGTTTTCCTTTCGCTTAATAAATTCCCCACTCCTCTCCTTTCAATGTGTCTGCGTGCCTAATGTGTCCTGGTTGTGAGACAAGAACCCAGATTTAGCTGAAATAAGAAACAAAAAATCCTGCATCACTTTTACATGACTTTATTAAATATCAAATGTTTTCCATACATATTCTATAATATTTTCAACATTATTGTTTTTAGACAAAATCCCTCGTATAAGTTTATTTTAAATGACTCTCTCAAAAGGGCAATATAAAAGCACTAGAAAGCTAAGTTTCCATTTAGAGCGATTTTAGTTAAAGTAGAATTCCAGAGTATGTCTACATTTTGTTTAAATAATTATTATTTATGCACCCTTCTGTTTGTTTCAAAATATTAAAAGTAAAATGTGAGTCCCAGTAAGTAAACAGCCTACATATTTAATGTACCTACTGATATGTCCAAAAATTCAGCCTAGGTATTATTTATACTTTAAGTTACTTCCATAATACTGATATTAAGAAATAGTAAAGTTTGAAATCCAAGGGATAATATCATTCATACTTATTAATTAGGTACAGACACAGAACAATCTTGTGTGTGACTAGAGAAATTATTTTTGGCATAATCTAACATATCTGTCTCTTTCAAATGTTTTCTTTATAAGTATTCCAATGCTTTTAAGCATTGGATTTCAGACATGTTTTCAAGAACATGTTTTTTTAGTCTGAAGCTTTTTAAATTATTAAGTAGATTATCATGCATTAATTTGACTTACTTTCATGAACAAGTTAATTTATACGTCATTAAGTGGGAAACAAGATAAAAGTCCAAAATAAAATGAAATCACTACTAACTCATTATATTAATACTCTTATTAGGATGAGAAACTTCAATTAAGTCTATAAACTGTCAGGAAGAAATAAAGATAATAAAAGAAAGACTCTAGAGTTACATATGTATAAAAGATGGAGGCATAAGATGGTAATTAGATTTTAATATTAGCTGATCTTCTTTAGGGCCTTCAGGAAGAAATGAATCCTGTCAATATTATTATTCCATTTAGAAAACACAGAAAGAAATAAATGAATAAGTATGTAAAAGTGTAATGAACCATCATTGTTTCCTCCAGTTTTATGCATTTTTAGCATGTCCTTCGATGTCCATCTTCAACACTGCTTTGATATGAATCCATGTGCTTTATTACCTCAACTGTTTACTTCTGGAGGAAGAGACAGATGATGTTTACGCATATTTATTATTATCCCAACCCAGCTCTGCCCCCAAATTCTTACCTAGGATCTAGCAAAATCTTCCTTTGGCAAATTGATAAATAAATGAGGAGTTGTACCTGATTTTTATTGTTTAGATTTATATATTTATTTTTGCCAGGTTTTCAAATATGGCAGTATTGTACCAAAATTCCTACTAATTGCATTGAAGACTCACCAAAATCAAATGAAAAGCTTTGATTTCTTTAGTTGGGGTTTGTTAATGTTGATGTCTTCCAGTGAGTTTGATGCCACATCACCCAGAAGCATTATGAGAGAGCCAAATAAAAAGGGCTCCCCAGATAATCTCCAACCAACCTGTGCACTAGGTGGACAAGATGGGGCCTCAGGAATTTCCCAGCATTTGCAGGAGAGAGGAGCATGGCCCCTCTTGTACCTGTGTGGTAACCCAGGATTCAATCTGTGAGATGGGGACCTATTAACAGGAACCCCTCTTGCTTTGCTGTGTTGTTTTTTGTTTTTGCCCAATAAATTTCATAACCCCCCTCACCCTTCAAAGTGTCTGTAAGCCTAATTCTTCCTGGTTGTGTGACAAGAACCCGGTTTTTCCTACAAATTATTGGGTGCCCAACATGGGGCCTGAGGAAGGATGAGTGAAATGGGGACCCAAAACCTCTCACTTTCACTTCTGAGCCTTTTGGTCCTATGGCATTTATCTTCTTTTTTTCAGGACAGTAACAGCACCCATCTTTTCTTTTACAATACTGGAGGTGGTTCACATCTGCCCCAATGGCCACAGGTGCATGCACAGGATGATTGGTCAGGGAAGCTCCCTGCCCCCACTTCCCTACCAGCTGGGATGCATAGCCATGTCTCCTGCGTGTGTGTGCAGTGTCCAACAATCACACAGAGCAGGAATGAGCCGCAGTCAATGCCCAGGCCCCAAGATGCCCCACGTGGCTGGCTGGTGATCCCTGCTGTGCACTGTGGAGTCTCCCTCTTCCATAGCCAGGGAGTCCAGGTCCATCCCACAGCAATTAAGGTTTTCTCCCTGGTGGAGGAAACACTTGCATAAGAATAGGAAATTCTTCCCCCAGGGATAGTTTTCTCTTCTCCACTCTGTCAGCAGTTAACATAGCCCTGTATTTAAGCTGTCTCATCCTTTTCTCTACCCTGTCAACAGCTGACTTTTAAATGAGGATTTTTTCTTTTAGAAGACATTTTGCTGGACCAGGAATGATGAGGATCACTGTTTTTAGTTCCCATAGAGTTTTAATTGTGAGAAAGGATATGTGAGGTTAGTCTTAAGCTGTAGCCAATCTGGTTTGCTTTGTGCATCTTTCTGTATAGTCCATACCAAGCTTTACTACAGGCCTCCATCTTGTTTTACATCATTTGGGGCATGGCCTGTAACCCAGTGGCAAGCTTTCTTTAGCTTTCATGTGGCCCAGATTCAATCCTGGCTAGGGGATGAGTTTGATATCTGCATGACCTTTTGCTATTTGTTGATTCCCTTCCCCTCCATGAAATGCCTTGGATTTTCCTTTCTCTGAGACTTTAGGAAAGTTTGAAAGGCAGAATATTGGCCACTTGGCACCGCTAAAGTTAGATAATAAGGGAGTTAAAAGAATTTTTTTGAGAAGTGCCCAGCTCAATTAAAGGTGGATGTCCAAGATATAGTAATATTTAAAAGACCTTTATGTTTTCCTTTATTTGAACCTTGGTTTGCTGGAAAAATACATGGATTTTTTTTGGTAAACTGAATTATTTTTCTCCATTTTGGCTTGCCACTTTTAATGCATGCGTGAAAGGGGAGAGAACTCTGTTTTCCTCATGAAATCCCAGGAATTAAAAGCATCTGAAGGCCAATAATTCAAATAGGAGGTTGGCAAATGAAAGATCTTATGGGGACTAGATTTTCTTCTGCCGATCTGCATAGTTACATATGCATTGCATGTGTGATATCTATAAAAAGAGCTCTAATTAATTGGCCTAAGGGAAGATAAGCACTTGGATCAAATCTTTTGTAAAGAGAAGATAAAAGCTGTGGTACCTTTCAGTTCATGTGACTTAAGCTTATTCTTTGTGAAATAAAAACAGCCTTAAAGATTATCAGTAAAAAGCAAATGTCATCAAAATATAAATAGGCAGACTAAGTTATGCAGGTCAGATACTATGTACGCTAAATGTTTTAAGGTTATAAACTGCTTTTTTGGTTTTTCAATATGCCGGCTTCACAGTTGGTAAGGCCAGAGGACATATGGAACTAACCACACCCTTAATTATGCTGAGAAGAGTCAAACCTTGGCTGGACCTAGCACATAATCAAAATAACTTACCAGATTTTACATTAAAGTTAAAAATTGCTGAAAGTTACCATTATGACATATAATTGAGACTGCTGGAAATAGATTTACATGTGAGGTATGTAAGAACAGTAAAATGTGTTTTTAATAAACAGTTATAAGAAGGCATAAAAGTGCAAATTCTTGACTAGGGTTAAATAACTGTTTTCAATTAGATAAAATAAAGCTAAAAGTTCAAACAAGTGGTGGAAGGGTTGTAAGAATTAATCTTGCAAAAATTGCATGTGTGAATGCATTGACTAAATTCAAACGGGTATTATTTGGTTTTTCTGTAAATTGAACATTAAAATAAAAGCACAACAAGGTACTCTTAAGGCACCAATCTTTTCTTTAGTGAAATTCGTAATGAGTTATAAAAGCTTTTTGTTTTTTTAAAATTTCTGAGTCATTTAGGCAACATGAATAATTTATGGTAACCTGGAATTCTATTTAATAACATCAAGTTTCTTAAACCTCTAACATATTTAACAGGCTTCCAAAATCAGACTTCAGTTTCAAAATTGTCTTTCTGACATCTGGCTTTTCGGATGCATCAGAGGGCCCCTGGAGTATCCAGAAAAGGGAGGCAAAGAGGATTATTTGACATGTTTAAGTACATGGGATTGCCAAAATGGTGCTCAATCTTCTTTAGGTATATTTTGGTGAATAATACCAATATATGTTCCAAAATTGTATGGAATTTCTAAAATTCTAATGTCTGAGTATATGCTATCTATCTTAATTAAGGTTATTATGTTAAGTTATTGTAAACCACAGAGATAACCAAACTTCTTTGTCAATTGTGTTTCTAACTGTAACTACCCTGGACATTTTGTTATTCACAAGCAATTGTTGCCTTGTTTTAATCCTTTTTCAAAAGATGGTTTATAATAAGCTATATAAGTTTGACAGGTGAGGTCAAATACAGTTTTCTAATAACTTTGGAGATTGTGACATTGGAATAAAGGAAAAATGTACAGGACTCATAAAGAGCTGAAATGTTCAACATATCAAGCAAAACAAGACCTAACCTAACAAACTCAGAAAACAGAAGCAATCTTTTTCACTTTTGCTTGTAATATTGCTGATCCTTGTGTTAGTTTTCAGAGTCAAGGAAACTTATTTTGACCTACCTATGGCCTTTAATAATTGAGTAACGTATACCTCTGTGGACAAAATTTGGAGCATGTTTTTTTCTCTCTGCCTGGTTTGTCTAGAATTTGGAAACGATCTGTGAGTATTCTTAACTTATGGCAATATAGTTGTTTTTTTTTTTTTTTTGTACTTTAAGTTCTAGGGTACATGTGCACAACGTGCAGGTTTGTTACATATGTATACATGTGCCACGTTGGTGTGCTGCACCCATTAACTCGTCATTTACATTAGGTATTTCTCCTAATGCTATCCCTCCACCCTCCCCCCACCCTACAACAGGCCCCAGTGTGTGATGTTCACCGCCCTGTGTCCAAGTGTTCTCATTGCTCAATTCCCACCTATGAGTGAGAACATGTGGTGTTTGGTTTTCTGTCCTTGTGATAGTTTGCTCAGAATGATGGTTTCCAGCTTCAGCCATGTCCATACAAAGGACTTGAATCATCCTTTTTTATGGCTGCATAGTATTCCATGGTGTATATGTGCCACATTTTCTTAATCCAGTCTATCATTGATGGACATTTGGGTTGGTTCCAAGTCTTTGCTATTGTGAATAGTGCTGCAATAGACATATGTGTGCATGTGTCTTCATAGCAGCATGATTTATAGTCCTTTGGGTATATACCCAGTAATGGGATGGCCGGGTCAAATGGTATTTCTAGTTCTAGATCCTTGAGGAATCACCACACTGTCTTCCACAATGGTTTAACTAGTTTACAGTCCCACCAACAGTGTAAAAGTGTTCTATTTCTCCACATCCTCTCTAGCACCTGTTGTTTCCTGACTTTTTAATGATCAAACTTATGGCAATATAGTTGTTTGCATCAGTGCAATAAGAATTTATTTTCTTTTGCAACAGGATGCAATTGGATGCAGTTATTTTACCAAAGCTTTGACTGGAAGGGTATGCTTCCTGTTAAAAAGTCAAGCTCAACCTAACCTGTAGTCAGTAAAGAATGTCACTCTTTAATAGGCCCAGGAACTCCAAGTTTATATTGGGACCTTAAGAGGATAAGATCACCCAACTCACAAGAATTTGAGAATACAAACCCATGTCTGGGCTCAGCTTTAAAAGGTCTTATCTGAGATTCCTTGTGGAGTTCCATCAAAGCCAATGTAAAATGCTATGTAGAAATAATTATTCTTTCTGCAGTTTATACAAATAATTGGGCCAAGTGTAAGTTTAAAGTTTATTTTTCAAACAACTCAGTCCTGTCATGACTTGTTTTTTTAACAAAAATAAGTACTAGAGAGAGAGAAATTATTTTTCAGAACTTATCATACATTTGTCATTAAATTCTAAACTCAGATATTTTTAAGTTGTTGCCTACATTTTAGATGAACCCTGCTTATTCCTGAGAACCAACCAGAAATCTCTGGCTTCAGCTCAGAAAGAACAAAAGGGATAGGTAATGTAGAAATTTGGATCTATATTCTAGTTCTGAATAATTATCCTGCAAATCCTGCCAGGTGATGGGAATAAATAGGATGCCCATCACCTGGAGGTTTCCTTTTTGGGAAAGTAAGACCAAGGGAGCTAACCAAAGCCAAGCAGTATGTACCCAAATCCTAGCAAGCATAACTATAGCCACCAGTTATCTGGGCATGTCACAGACATTCTTTTATCTCCCTTGTTGGAGGAGGACTCAATTCCACAGCTTCACCGTAGCATTTGGCTTATGATAAGGAGCCCATGCAATCCCCACTGAGACACATTTTTATCCCAAACGCAATTCCAAGCTTCATGTAAAATCTCTAGGAAAGAAAACTGGATCTGAAGGATCCAGAGGCAGACCATAACAGAAGTTAAAAGGCACAGTGCAGTTGAGTGTGGCTGATTTCTGCCAGTTAAGCCATGCTTCCCGTTACATGGTTAAAGGCCATGCTAGAATCCATGGCAAAAATGAGGTCTAGAGAATTCAAAGGCTATGACATGCATGGATAAGAGTGGACACTCCCACTCTCTAGGCTCCCTGTTAACATGGGTAAAACTTTAATACCCATGGGTGGCACTCTGTCACAGTAGCCAGGACTTGGGATATAAGGAGGGAGGGAACAAACAGGAACGCCTCACTCTCCCTCCCTCATGTACCTTGGGTATTTGCTAAGAAGGGAAAGGAACCAGGGATGCCTCACTCCCCTCTTTCTAGATGAGTAGCCATTCATCTTCAGTCTGTACCCCTTTCAAATGCATCCTGAACCTCTGGGACTCCCTTGAAAAAAAATCTTTCTTTTATTTTTTCTTCCTCTGTCTTCTCTTCACTGATAGGTAATTGTGCCTTCATACTATGGGATGCTTCCCTCAGAGTGCATCCTCCAAAATGGGAAGTGTTAGTTTCCTAAACGTGGAACTAGTTGGCTTAGGATCGGGCTCAGGGGAAGGGAACCCAGAAGCCTGACATGCTGGCAAAAGGGAAAACCTTTTTTTTTTTTTTTTTTTTTTAACTAGTCGAGCTTTTGGCCTCTCTCTCCCTGTGCAAACTGGTAAAAGGCCTCAGAATTTTTGAGCTGTCTTTACCCCTTCCCTTGTTTTATTTTGATACGTGTTTTCTAATAACCCAGTTTGTCTATTCTTCCCTTCAGGCCATTAAACTTCAAACGGTCATGCAAACAGATCCTCTGACTGTGGCCTCTTCTGCTGGGGACTCTTAGATTGGCCTCTGAGTGAGCTCTGACTGCCATTTCCCCAAAATAGCACTTCACAACAGCAGGAGGCAGTTAAGATCGGTCTTTGTCCTTATCCTTATCCTTATTCTAATGGCAGTTAGATGTATTTCTTTAGAGGAGGGAATGAGACAGCCAAATAAAAAGAGGTCCCCAGAGAACCTCTGACCAGGCTGTGCACTGGGAGGACTGGGTGGGTCCTGGGAAGTTTGTGTCATTTGCAGTGGGAAGGAACCTGGCCCCTCCTGTTTTTTGTGGTGACCTGGGATTCAATCTGTGAAATGGGGGCCAGTGAATAGGAACCCCTCTTGCTTTGCTGAGTTTTTTTTCCTTTTTCCTTTTCACCCAATAAATTCCATAACCCCTCACACTTCGAAGTGTCTGCAAACCTTATACTTCCTGGTCGTGAGACAAGAACCTGGTTTTTTACTACAAAAATTGGGTTGAAGAAACCCTGGACAGTTTCTTTAAGCTTTCTGAATATTAATTTCTTCAATTATGTGAATCTAGTTATGCCCACTTCTAGTGCTATAGTGATTAAAATACATTGTAACACAAAGTGCCTAATGCTTCTAATTACTATTATTCAAAAATAGTGATTTTGTTTCTTTCTAATGATCCTCACCACTCTCAGAGTTTACATTGTTGTTTTAAATGAGGGAAGGGGATAGCAGTGAGATGTAGAGGGGAGAGGTTATAAAATTAGTGCAGCTCAACAGAAACCAAGTAATGAGGCACTTCATTAACCCATGAGATTGGAATGAGATCCTGTCATTGTATAAATTTTCTTTTTCTTTTTGGCTAGATGTATGTATCTAAGCAATCACAGAAGAGAAATTAATACATTCAATAGAAGAACCAAAATTATCCTATTTCATAACATAATTTTTCTATTATTTGATAGGCTGTGTTTACACAAATATTTAGTCTTTTAAATTAGTTAACTATCCATATCATCAACATTTCTGAGATAAGTCATAAAAATGCTAGTTGAAAGCTGCTTCAGAACTTTTAGGAAGACAGAGAGCTTAAAGGAAAATTCAGACTTTATTTTAAACTGAAAGGATATGCCTTGGACAACTGTTAAAAGTGTAAACTAAAATTCCTTTCTTCAAAATGTGTTCATATTAATTTATAGTACCTTTCCAGTCCCTGAAGAAGCACCTGTGTTATATAACAGACTGAAGCATGTGCCCTTACTACTTTCTGTGCTGTCTAAATGCTTATTTAGCATATCATGAACACGTTTATGGAATTGAACTGAAATCAGTCTAACTGAATTGAGGAAAGAATCAATACACAGTTTCCCAGTGGCTACCCGACAGAGTCTGAAAGCCCAAATAAGTTTTTAAAAATATTCTCATTGTCTTTCAAAGTGTAGATTAAGAATGGCAACATTATCTTGTTTTATTTTTCTTTTAAATTCTGATTCCAGAGATTCATTAGAAACAAAGAAATCAGAATCTTTGGCCATCGCCCTTTTTTTAAAAAGCTCGTCAAGGTGATTCCTGGGTGCAGGGAAATTTCAGAACTGTTTTGTCAACATAAAGAATCTCTTTTATAATGAAATAACTTTCTCCCCTCCTTGATAACAGCCCTGATGAAAGTGTAAGATAAACATACCTTCACATATATTTACATACATGTAAGTGTGTGCGTGTAGCCTGTGGTATGTGGATCCAGATATAAACTAAATGTCTGCCTTTGATGATTTTTATAATATACCCATTCCCATGGGCAGCAGTGTGCTTTCTGCCCATGCTTAGGCCCTGGTGCCACGGTCTTGCTGTCTCCTGCCTGCAACATCTACATCACTGTGAACGTTGTCCTCTTAAGGCTGGCCCTGAGCTGTGTGTGTGTGTGTGTGTGTGTATGTGTGTGTGTGAGCACACATGTTGGTTATTTCCTGTAAAATTCTAAATATTATTCTTTCTTTGATATACTTTTCCTTCTGCTTTCATTTTCTTTAAATACTAAATAACACAAGAAGTGCTGCTGCTCATGCATTTACTGACAACTCCCCAGGTGGATGCTCTTTAATCCAATATTTGGTCTAGGGTGAGATTCCGTCTCTCACTCTAATGTTTAGGTAACAAAAGAATAATAAAATTGCCTAAATTTAACTAAATTGATAGAGATACCTCCACAGCCATCTCAATGAGTATTCTTAGACTTGGGGTAGATTCTAGACTTGACTAGAATACAATGAGTATTCCTAGTCTTGGAATAGATTCTAGACTTCAACTAGATTCTAAAGAACTGCCAGTTAGTCAATGGAAGCTACGTGTTGGATAAAGAACAGTTAACTGAAAGGTAAACTAGGAGGTGATATGGAACTTCAACCTAGATTTGTGTAATATGATGTTAATGACCACATCTTTACTACTTATCTCTCAGGTATATAATTCTACCCCGGATCATCTGTTTCACATCTCCACCTATCTGCATGACACCACTATCACACCAGCCTACCTGATTATTATATTGTAGAGGCTGACAGCTGCTCCTCTTCATGATTTATTGATTTCTTTTTAATCAACTGCCATTCAAGATATCACACCATTAATTTCAAACATTGTTATTATTTTTAATTAATAGACTTTATTCTTTAGCACGTTTAGGCTTCCAGTAAAATTGAGTGGATAATATATCACCCTCCTCCTCAAGTTTTTTCTATTACAAAGATCTTGCATCAGCGTGGTACATCTGTTACAATTGATGAGCCAATATCAATACAGTATTATTAACAAAATTTTATAGTTTACATTAAGGCTATATACTGTATGGGTTTTTCAAATGTGTAATGACATATATCTGCCATTATGATATCTTGCAGAACAGTCTCATTGTCCTAAAAATCCTCTGTGCTTCAACTATTCATCTTTCCACTCTCTTTCCCTACATCCTTGAAATCCACTGATCTTTTGATTGTCTCCATAGTTTTGCCTTTTCCAAATGTCATGTAGTTGGAATAATACAGCATGTAGCCTTTTCAGATAGGCTTCTTTCACTTAACAATATGTCTTCAAATTTTCTCCAAGTCTTTTCATGCTTGATATTCATTTCTTTTTATTGCTGAATAGTATTCCATGGTATGGATATACTACAATTCGATTATCTGTTCACCTGTTATAGCATGCATATCTCAGTTGTCTCCAAATTTCGTCAATTATGAATAAAGCTGCTATAAATATTTATGTGCACTTTTTTATGTGGATATAATTTTTTTACTCATTTGGGTAAATACCAAAGAGCACAATTACTGGATCATATAACAAGAGTATCTTTAGTTTTGTAAGAAACTGCCAAACTGCCTTTCAAAGTGACTGTATCATTTTGCATTCCCACCAGCAATGAGTGAACAATCCTGCTGCTCTATATCTTCATCAGCATTTACAGGTGTTAATGTTTTTGGATTTTAGCCATCCTTGTTGTGTAGGACTAAGTCATAATTGTTTTAATTTGCAGTTCTCTAATGATACATGATTTTGAATATTTAATCACATACTTATTTCCCATCTGTATATATTCTTTGATGAGGTGTCTATTGAGATATGTTGCCCATTTCATTAAATTAGGGTTATTTTCTTGGGGAGCTCAGAAATTTTTGAAAATTATGGTTGCTAGTTCTTTTTTCTTTTTTAGTTTGTTTTGCAAAAAATATTTTTCTCCTAGTGTGTGGTTTGTCTTCTTATCTTAACATTGCCTTTTTCAGAGTAGAAAGTTTCAGTTTTAACAAAGTCCAACTAGTTAACATTTTCCTTCATGTGTTGTGCTTTTAATGTTGTATCTAAGAAGTCATTTCAAAACTGAATACAACTAAATTTTAGAATAAGTTTGTTAATATCTACAAAATAACTTTCTGGGATTTGATTAGGATTGCATTGAATCTATAGATCAAGTTGGAAGGGACTGATATGTTTACAATATTGAGCCTTCCTATCAATGTACATGAAATATCTCTCTATTTATTTAGGTCTGTGATTTATTTCATCTGAATTTTAAAGTACTCCTTATATAGATCATGTACATATTTTGTTTGATTTATACCTAGGTATTTAATTTTGATATTAATGTAAGTGGCACTATATTTTTCATTGGAAATTCCAGTAAGTCATTTCTGGTATTCAAGAAGGCAACTGACTTTTTTTTTTGTATTAACCTTGAGTAGCTTCTCTATGATGACTTATTACTTCCATGAGAATTTTTTGTTGTTGTTGATTCTTTGTTTTTGTTTTTTTTTGCATAAACACATGACATCTCCAAACAAGACCAGTTTTATTTCTTCCTTCCCAATCTATGTTCCATTTTTTTCCCTTTTTTTTTCCTTTTTTCTTTTTTTGCCTTATTGCATTCACTTGGAATTCTTGTACAATGTTGAGTAAGACCAGAGATAGTGGCATCCTTGCCTTGATGATGATCTTAGGGGAAAACATGCAGCTTTTCACCATTAGGTATGATGTTAGCTGTAGGTTTTTGTAGGTGTTCTTCATCAAGTTAAGCAAGTTCTCTATTTTTAGTTTGCTGAGCATTTTCATAATTAATAATTATTTGACAATATAATTATTAATTTATCATCAAATAACTTTTCTGCATCTATTGATACAATTATATTTCTTCTTTAGCCTCCTGATGTGATAGCTTGAGATTTTTAAATGTATAATCGACTTTTGAATATTGAACCATCTTGCATACCTGGAACAAATCCCACTTGGCTGTGGTGGGCAAACTTTAGCTATTATATTAGCCAAACATATTTTAACCATGTATAGTCTTTTTCCCTAGTCAGCATTTATTTTTAGTAAATTCAACTTCAAAAATCTTTCTTGTCTGGGTTCAGTGGCTCATGCTTGCAATCCCGGCACTTTGGGAAGCTGAGGCAGGAGGATCACTTGAGCCCAGGACTTCAAGACCAGTCTAAGCAACATAGAGAAACAATGTGTATTAGTCCATTTTCACACTGCTGATCCAGATATACCCAAGACTGGGTAATTTACAAAAGAAAGAGGTTAATTGGACTTATAGTTCTGTGTGACTGGGGAAGCCTCATAATCATGGCAGAAGGCAAGGAGGAGCAAGTTGTATCTTACATGGATGGCAGCAGGCAAAGAGAGAATGAGGAAAATGCAAAAGCAGAAATCCTGATAAAACTATTAGATCTCATGAGACTTATTCACTACCATGAGAGCAGTATGGAGGATGATTCCCTCATGATTCCATTATCTCCCACCAGATCCCTCCCACAGCACATGGCAATTATGGGAGTACAATTCAAGATGAGATTTGGGTGGAGACACAGAGCCAAATCATATCATTCCAGCCCTGACCCTTGCCAAATCTTATGTCCTCACATTTCAAAACCAATCATGCCTTCCCAACAGTCTGCCAAAGTCTTAACTCATTTCAGCGTAAACTAAAAAGTACACATCCCAAAGTCTCATCTGAGACAAGGCAAGTCCCTTCTGCCTATGAGCCTGTAAAATCAAAAGCAAGCTAGTTATTTTCTAGATACAATGGGGATACAGACACTGGGTAAATACAACCATTCCAAATGGAAGAAATTGGCCAAACAAAGGTGCTACAGGGCCCATGCAAGTCTGAAATCCAGCAGGGCAGTCAAATCTTAAAGCTCCAAAATGATCTCCTTTGACTCCAGATCTCACATCCAGGTCGTGCTGATGCAAGAGGTGAGTTCCCATGGTCTTGGGCAGCTCCATCCTGTGGCTTTGCAGGGTATAGCCTCTCTCCTAGCTGCTTTCATGGGCTGGTGTTTAGTGCCTACAGCTTTTCCAGGTGCACAGTGCAAGCTGTCTGTGGATATACCATTCTGGGGTCTGGAGGATGGTGGCCCTTGTCACACAGTTCCACTAAGCGGCATCCCAGTAGGGACTCTATGTAGGGGCTCTGACCCCACATTTCCCTTCTGCACTGCCCAGCAGAGGTTCTCCATGAGAGCCCCACCCCTGCTGCAAACTTCTGCCTGGGCATCCAGGTATTTCCATACATCTTCTGAAATCTAGGCAGAGGTTCCCAAACTTCAATTCTTGACGTCTGTGCATTCACAGGCTCAACACCACGTGGAAGCTGCCAAGGCTTGGGGCTTGCACCATCTGAATCCATGGCCTGAGCTCCATGTTGGCCCCTTTCAGCCAGGGCTGGAGTGGCTGGGATGCAGGGCACCAAGTCCCTAGGCTGCACACAGCATGGGGACCCTGGGCCTCCAGTCCTGTGATGGGAGGGGCTGCCCTGAAGACCTCTGACATGCCCTGGAGACATTTTCCTCATCGTCTTGCGGATTAATATTGACTCGTCATTACTTATGCAAATTTCTGCATACGGCTTAAATTTCTCCTTAGAAAATGAGATTTTCTTTTCTATCACATTGTCAGGCTGCAAACTTTTCAAACTTTTGTGCTCTGTTTCCCTTTTGAAACTGAATGCCTTTAACAGCATCCAAGTCAACTCTTGAATGCTTTACTGCTTAGAAATTTCTTCCACCAGATATCCTAAATCATCTCTCTCAAGTTCAAAGTTCCACAAATCTCTAGGGCAGGGGCAAAATGCCACCTGTCTCTTTGCTAAAACATAACAAGAGTCACCTTTGCTCCAGTTTCCAACAAGTTACTCATCTCCATCTGAGACCAACTCAGCCTGGATCTTATTGTTCATATCACTATCAGCATTTCAGGCAAAGCCATTCAATAAGTCTCTAGGAAGTTCCAAACTTTCCCATATTTTCCCGTCCTCTTCTGAGCCCTCCAAGCTGTTCCATCCTCTGCCTGTTACCAAGTTCCAAAGTTGCTTCCACATTTTCAGGTATCTTTTCAGCAATGCCCCACTCTACTGGTACCAATTTATTGTATTAGTCCGTTTTCAAGCTGCTGATAAAGGCGTACCTGAGACTGGGCAATTTACAAAAGAAAAAGGTTTAATTGGACTTACAGTTCCACATGGCTGGGGAAGCCTCACAATCATGGCAGAAGGCAAGGAGGAGCAAGTCCCATCTTACATGAATGGCAGCAGGCAAAGAAAGAATGAGGAAGATGCAAAAGTGGCAACCCCTGATAAAACCATCAGATCTCATGAGACATATTCACTACCATGAGAACAGTATCGGGGAAACTGCCCCAGTGATTCAATTATCTCTCACCAGTTCCCTCTCACAACATATGGGAATTACAGGAGTACAATTCAAGATGAGATTTGGGTGGACACAGAGCCAAACTATATCACACTGTCTCTAGAAAAAAATAAAAATAAAAGAATTAGCTTGGTGTGGTGGCATGTGCTGGTATCCCAGCTACTCAAGAGGCTGAGATGAGAGGATCACTTAAGCACAGCAGGTCAAGGCTGCAATGAGCCATGATTGCACCACTGCACTCCAGCCTAGGCAGCAGAGTGAGACCGTGTCTGAAGAAAAAAAAAAAAAAAATTCTCTCCTTTGTATCACCATCATCAGATTTTAGTATATATATCCTCTGTAAACCAAAAAGTACCTGAGGCAGGTCTCAATCAATGTAGAGGTTTATTTTGCCAAGATTGAAGACATGCTGAGGAAAAAGAAACACAAAACCACAGGAACAATCTGTGATCCATGCTTTTACCAAAGAGGATCTCTGGACATCAATATTTAAAAAGAAAGGCCAGACAGTATGGAAAAGAAGAAAGAAGAAAAGGGGAAATGTAGATAAAAGCGGAAAGTGGTTGCATTTTTTTAAGGCTTCCATCAGCGTTCACTGAATCCACATTTTACATGTGAAAAGGGAAAGAGGAATAGTCAATTTTGTATTCCTCTCATGCTCAGTAAATGAACAATTTACATAAGATAAAGTAAACATAGAGTAGCACCTGTAGAGACATCTGGCCTTCTATCTCCAGCTATTTGTTTGTGTGACTCAGCTTTCAGTTTAATGTTTCCCTTTGGCATAGTGCATTTAAGGTCCTGAGATTTTATTTTCCTTTCACAACTGCTAAAGTAGTTTAAATCAGACACATTACAATAGCTTTTAATCACTTTCTGCCCTTACCTCATCGTTCTCTCTGCCCCTGGACATTAATTATTTCTGCTAAGCAACATATATTGGAATGTCTTATTCCTCTGTCTGACATGCTTTTCCCTGATCAACAGGGCTCCCCCACCCTGACTCCAGCTTATCTTCTCCAGGAGGCTTTTTCTAATCACCCTAAGGAAAACTGCAACTTCCTCTACCACCAACATTCCCTTTTCTCTTCTATGCTTTATGCTTCTCTGTAATATTCTCAGCATCTGCATTAGCTTTCTATTGCTGTCATAAGTAATTTCCACAAACTTAGTGGCTTAAACAAAGTTAAGTTGGAAACTCACTGCACTGAACTGAGCACTGCACAAGGCTGTGCTCCTTTCTAGAGGCTCTAGGAGAGAATGCACTTCCTTGCCTTCTTTAGTTTCTAGAGACACTCACATTTGTTGGCTCGTGGCTCTTTTTTGCCAGTGATGTATAATCTCTCGGATGCTGCTTCTCTCATCACATCTCCTCCAACTACAGTGGGAAAAGGTTCTTTGTTTTAATGACTTCTGTGGTTAGATTGGGCTCAACTAATAATCCAAAATGCACTTCCTATTATTTTAAAGTGCATAATCTTAATCCCATCTGCAAAGCCAAGTTTTCATGTAAAGTAACATCTTCCCAGATTCTGGGATTAAGACGTGGTCACTTTGGTGGGGGGAATTATTCTGCCTACCATCCGTGTAGAATTCTAAGCTTTCTATATTCATTTTTATTATATCTCACCAACAACTAAAATGTAAATTTTATAGAGACAGCGTAGTTGTTTTAAATTTTGTCTGTTTCTGTTTTGATTTTTGCTCTATTTCCAGATAGAGCCAGGCACATATAAATAAGGTACTTAATAAACACTTGCTGAGTGAGTAGACATCACTTACTACTTTGGGTCCTAGTGCTTTGGGTACATGTCTAAACTTGCCATTGATTTGTACATTTATTAAGGTCAAAGCTATGCCCTATGCCAGCATGTCTTCTTCATATCCTGCTAAGTGATCAATATGAATAGTGTGTGCTGAGTAAACAAGTTTAGAATATAATGAGCTAAAATATCTTCTGAATTTTAAAAAATTACATTAAAAATGCCAACCACAGTATTATATTGGCTAAAACCAAAATACCATTAAGCAATAGAATTGTTTCTATGACAATAATGCAATCCCAAAATTTGTTCACAATGTTTTGTAAATTATTTGGAGGTTGGCATTTTATATATTCTTAAAATCATCTAATTTTCCAAAGACTTCCAAAATAGCTTCTCTATGAGTATGCTCACACCCCACCAGTTATATCTTTCCAAGGCTCTGAGGTCACATTCTTTTTTTCTCTAATGGTATCTCCCGTAAGTGAGCCCCCTTCTACCTCAGGACGTCAAGGAAGAACAAACATAGTTATACCTTTAATTTGTGAAATGCACTTAAATCTGCATTATGCATCTTGCTTAATAGCTTAATTTCCCTTTTGGTAGAATCCCAAGTACTTAGTTATCTATTGAATATTAGGTCTGGGGGAAGACACACCTGGTGTCTGTGAACCTCCTTGTTCTGTGCCTGCACTTTTCACGTTTTCTTGTCTCTGTTAACACCTAGGTGAGGACATATATTGACTGCTCCTCTGCCCTATTAGCTGAATTCAATGAAAATGGAAACTGATGTATTCATCTCGGCAAGGGAGGACTTTTCTGTTGCCATATATTCCATTATAAACAAATGCAATATTTGTAGCAAGAGCAACCTTCATGACTTCAAATGAAATTGTTATACCAGGACATTCTCTTTCTCTGACAGGACATATCCATATTCCCGTTAATTTCTCCATAGCACAAGAAGGAGAAGGGAGTTGAGGACCTTTTGAATATGTAATGTATGCCAGCATCCTATGAAGTTTAAAATAAGAAGCACTTTATTCTATTGCTTGTGGGAATATTGGTGTCACCTATTACATATCTGAATTTGAAAGATGCTTCCGAAACTTACCTTAAATGTGACCTCAGTTTCCTCATCTGTAAATTGAAAATGTAAAATGATTCTTACTACATAGTGTTTTTATTAGAACTAAATTAAATAATTGATCTAAAACAATTACATGGCTCTGCTCAATAAATTGCATATTTATGACTATCATGTTACTTTGTGCAATTCTTCACAATATATAAAATAGACTTCCACCAATTCACTTTACTTGATTGGTTTTAACATACACATTTAAAAATTATATGTCAGTGTTCTAAACTTATTTCCCTTTTCTTTTTCACATCCTCCGGGTACCATACCCATTCCTGTTGAGAAATAATCTGAATCATTTTGATTGTTCAGTAATTGTCACATTATTTTCATCAAGACTGATCACCTCCAGTAAAGGACTAGTTAGATGCTAGAAATGATCTCTCTTAAACACACACACATGCACACACACACATACACAGTCTTGCTACCAGGATGATTGTATAATAAAAGAAGTATAAAACAGGACTGCAAAGCATACAAACAAGAATTTTCTTTTCAAATTAGAGACTGGCAACTTACAGCTTCCTCCTGCAAGCTTTTTGGAATTCCTTTTGTCTATCCTAAGTAAAGTTTCTCTAAGATGCTCTTGGTTGAATGGTTCCATCTAAAGTGAGTATAACGTCGTTTTGTTGCTGTATACCAAACTTCTAGGTAGATAAGGCAACTGAGTTTGCCTTTAAGTGGGTTTCCCAGGACCAAATAGAGTTCAAGATCTAGGTTAATACTCCAAATGTGCAACAGGTGTGGGCACATCACATTTTTATACCCATTCACCTGAGATATGGAAGTAACTCTACCAATTTATAGCCAGCCATTTATCTCAAATATAAATGTCACTCACTTCAGTTATGAAAAATTATTCCTATCTACTGTCATTCTAAATACAAAATCTCTGATGAAGGTTGAGATAGCAGGATTTCAAGAACTTTGGAGATAGAAAGTCTACTCAGAGGTCTTCAATGCTAACTGTTCATTTTTGGTGTGTGTAACCCTGATTAGGCTAATCCAGATTTCAACTCATCAGCCTGGATTTGTAGGTTAAGATTAACTTACAAACAAATATATTGCACTATTGTCACTTACTATTTTAAATTATACATTGTTTAAATGGATTACAGGCAATTAACAACTTCCGGAACCTGGAAATATGTTGTCTCATATAGCAAAAGCAACTTGGCAGATGTGATTAAATATTCCAGCCCTGAGGTGGTGAGATAATCTTGGGTTTTCCAGGTGTGCTAAATCTAATCATGCAAGTCTGTAAAAGCAGAGAAGCTTTACTAGCAGCAGTGAGAAGGAGAAAGAGAGACGTGAAAATGTAAGAAGCGTAAGAGCAGAGTCCCTGGCTTTGAAAATGTAGTAATAGAAAATTCTCATTTACACCCAGCTTTCAATAGCATGAGTATTTTATGAAATAGTTACCTATGAAGAGTCATGATTACATGGTAACACATGTGTGTGTGATGAATTTGAAATGTTGAGTTGGTGAAATTTGCAATATCATTTCATACCTTAGGATGCACTAGCGAAACAGAATCGCTTACAGAAAAATGAGACAGTTCTGGAAGAAGTCCTAGATCTTTGTAACAGTGCAGAATCTAATGTGGGATAGGATAAATTTCCAGCTCAGACAGAGGTGTGAGTGTCCAATGTGCAAAACTGTGTTAAGAAACTTTGAGTTTGCTTATTATTCCTTTTGTAAAAGTTTCTAATTGAAAATATAGTGCACATTAAATAATTTCTGATTAATATTAGTTTTAAGCTGGCAAATAGTCATAATTCAAGAAGATGTTAACTTTAAAGAAACCAAATTAAATGGACATAAATTAATGTGAAGAGTGTAAAGCCCAAAGAAGACTTGCCTGCAAGTCAGATTGCAATTCATTTTGACAATTGCAAGAACATATCTGTTGTGTAAATTCAGGAAAAATTAATTTATCCGGAATTAATCAATCACTACTCCCTTCACCTCATGGAAATGCTGCTCTCAATGCTAGTGTTCCACTGCACTGGGATTATCCGGGTATCTTCCTGTGCCCTTCAAAATGTAGGAGAGATGAAAACCCTGGAAATCATCTTAACAGAATTGTCACTACTGATGAGTGATTTGTCAATAAATCTGTGTTGAATAACTAAATTCTTCAATACATAAAAAGTAAGCTGAATTATCACACAATACAGATCAACTATGAGATTTATTACAGTTCCTTTCTAGATTTGTACTGGTTAGCTGAAATAATGGTGACCTACATTACCTATTTTCATTTCTCGCCACTAAGAGCTTATAAATTTGTTAGTACTCTTGCTTATCTTTAATTTTACAATTGTGCTGCATTTTCAGTCTATTTTTGAATTCTTTCCTACAGCTGGGAAAAGTTCCCAGGTAGATATGTACACATTGGCAAATCTCCACTTGCCCCTTTCCTCAGACCATTGTCTGATCTGTGACTGCAAATGTCCACTCTGATTATTTGTCATTTTTCTCTCCAAAGCCAGGTGCCCAAAGTACCATCAAAATCATTCATTTTTGACTGATGCAAAAACCTCTTGTGTGATTAGAGTTTATAGGGTGATGGTCAACAGAGGCAATGATATGTAAACAGGATCTTTAAAAAGCACTACAATTGGTGATAAAAATGCAGATTTCAATACATTTTTATGATGTCAAATATAATGATGTTGCTGTAGTATTTACCAAGATGTTATACTGCAGTACAGCAATGTTACTATAGTATTCGTCATGGCAAAGTTTGGCCTTCCTAGCCATAGCCCACTTTTTCTATTTTATGCTCTGCCCATACCCCGGTAAAACCAGTGCTGTGAATACAGCAATCTGTCCATATGCATAATGAAACAATGTTCCTGCCTGCTTTGAGGCTTTGATCTCCTTGGCTTGATATCTGAGATATCCTTCCATATCTTACTCTTCTACATGAAATCTCTCTAAATTCCCAAGGCTCAGTGTAAAAAAACAAACAAACAAAAAAACGTATTTTTGAAGAATTATTTCCCTCAGATTGAATTATTCATGTGCACCTATGTTTCTTAGCACATTGAGAATATTTCTATGTTATTATTATTAATTTCCTTGAGAGTGGGAAGTAAATACCTTGGTCATGTCTGCACCTCTGCTTTGCAACAGGGCTTGACACTAAGTAAAAAGCACAGAAAATACTTGTTGAACATTTTTGAATTGAATCAGATTAAAGTGAATTGACCTCATTAAGGTTTATAGAATTGCCTGGGATGAGTTGGCCTCCAAAGAGCTGTTTTCCTTTTTTTGAACAAATAAATTCAGACTTAATTACAGAAATTAATTTCATTTTAAATACTATTATGGATGGGTCTTTAATTTAATATTGCTTCACCTTTACATTTACTGTAATAATGTTCTCCTGTAGTTATCAATCGGAAGTATTTATTATTTTCCCTGTGGAGGTAAATATAAAATTACAAGAACCCAGAAGATGCACTGAATTTTAGAGGCTAAAGTTATTTTGGAACCGTCAATTTTGTTCTATTTTGTTGCTTTATATGAAGTGGTAGACATAACTAAATATGCTTTAGAAATTTAGATTATTTAAAGGAACAGAACACCAGTATCAGAGACAAATTCTTGTCTCTCATGATAAAAAATTAACACATCCAAGACGTGCCTTTGGAAAGGAATAGACAGGGAGCTCTGAAGTGGCCTTTCGCGTGAGTGGCTACCATCTCAAATGTGACCCTTATGTCTCACCAAAAAGCAGAAAAATCTCCTTCACAAGTTACTACTTGACTTCCAGAACTCTCCCTTGGCTCTTTCTCTGCACCTGTACTCCTCCTCTAAACCCAGCTCCCCAAAATCTCCTCCCTGTGGGCTAGATCTGTTGGGGAGAAGCCATTCCTCAGTCTGCTCACAGGTCCAAGAAAAAACTCTTCATAGCTTATTTATAGTGTCCCGTGCCTCTTTGTCTGCCT
The DNA here is from genome assembly GCF_028885625.2 of Pongo pygmaeus. Classification (NCBI taxonomy): domain Eukaryota; kingdom Metazoa; phylum Chordata; class Mammalia; order Primates; family Hominidae; genus Pongo; species Pongo pygmaeus. Next base: position 37,237,970 of record NC_072379.2, on the reverse strand, counting down.
CTTCCATTAGAACAGAAGCTTTCAGACAGAAAGGGTTTAGTCTTCTTATGGTTAATGCCTACCACAATGCCTATAATCTTTTTACATACTGTTGTGTGAAAATGAGTGAATGACTGAGTAATGACATGATCTGCTGAGGTGAGCTGGCCATGACACATAGGTGCTGTATTTGACATTCCAGATATTGGCAGAAGTAATCAGCAAGCAAAAGAGAACCACTGAACCAAACAAATGCTGTCAGATTCATTTACTCTCTACCACCCAGGGGGCAGACAGTGGAGAAAACCTTGCAGAAATGGACTTCTCCAGAGATCCAAGAGGTACTGATTGCAAACGGACTCCAGGCCCTCTGGGTATGCACTATATTTGCTTTCCTGCCTAAAGCAGGCACAAATTGCTGACCCAGTGCATTTGGTAAATCAGTCTCCCAGCTAGAGGAGAAAGTTTCCATCTAAAGGGATGCCAGCATTTCAGCCTGGAGGTAGTTTTGCAGATTTAGGGACTAAGTCAGAAAGAAAATCAGAAAGAATAGCATTATGAGAAGGCTTAAGAAAATCAAGACCAGTTTTAAGGTGCTGGTGAGTAAAAAAGACCCAGAGGACAAACACAAGTAGGGACAGCTCATTTCCACTGTCAATCATAAGGAAAGACCATCCACAGACAGCAGGAGAAAGGTACCTGGAGACAGCCGCTGTTTGAACTTCTCAAACTGAGTTCTCACGGTACACATCAGGATGTCTTGAAATGTTTAAGACAACTCTTGGGTGACAGAAAAAATAGGTCAAGATATAACCCTTACATAGAATACGTGCTGAAGATGAGTGAGCATATTTTCTAAAGAAGTTCATCTACTTAGATGACACTGACTGCATTTATTTACATTTTGTTTGGCACTAATGTTCAGTAAAGTGTTATCTATCATTCTCAATCTGGCTATGCCCTGTCAGAGAGAACTGGAATACTTGCCTGTGTTCACAATTAGGCCAGACTGACAAAGGGCAGTATGGTGTGGCTGCCTTATTTTTTATTTATTCATCTACATTTATTAATTTAAGACAGCATCTCGTTCTGTCACCCAGGCTGGAGTGTAGTGGTGTGATCATCACTCACTGCAGCTTCAAACTCCTGAGCTCAAGTAATCCACCCACCTCAGCCTCTGTAGTAGCTGGGAATACAGGCACATGACTGCTTTAACTGCACAGAGATGTCCACGGCACACATGCAAGACCCAGTAACTAGTCGGCTGCAATTGTTGATTTTTCAATTCATTGCCACAATTTTACTATTAAAGAAAATATGTCTTCCTTAAAAGGGATACAATTTGAATTAAGTCTGGATGGTTTATTTTTTCTTGATTAGATTTTTGTGAATCTGATTACAACGATAGCTCTCAATAAAATATTCTCAAAAACACAAATTTTGCATGCAATTTCATGATATTCATAGATCTATAAACCTACTCATGAATAACAAGTAGAAACACTGCCCTGGAAGGAACTCTGCCCTGGGGTGAAAGAGGAACCAGAAGCAGCTGTTGCAAAATACAAATTCAAAGGTCTCAAAAAATTAAAAAAGCATTAAAAGTATGTTTGGTGAACCAGGGGCTTTGTGCTAGAGAAATGGAGGTGAACCTGTGTTCCTCTGGCAGTGTCACTCATGTCTCAGGCTGCCTCTCTAAAAGGGTATCTGACAGAGGATGATATCAATACTAATGGCTTCGTCTCTGTCATATTCAACGTGTAAAGAAAACACGGTGGGACTTGAATAAAATAAATTTCAAAATCTATAACCTCTACACAATTAATGTAAAATGAAACCAAACGTGTAAAGGGAGAGAAAGAGAGATTCTGTTTCTCAGCTTTAATATAAATGAAGAAAATGGCAAATATCTAAAAATATACTTAATGTGGCCCATAAAATGATGAACTTGGGAAGAGCAAAGTTGATAATATAAGACTTTTGAATCAAGGAAACTGAAAATAGCGAGGGATATAAGCAGCCACCCCATCTTTCTTTCCAGAAGAATTTGTTAGAATGTGAACTACACAGTCTGACTCCAAAATTGCCTGGGGGAACAGTTACGGATTTACAGAGAAAAGTTAAGCAATGTGCTTAGGGCCTTCCAGTCCATTCATTCCCAAGAGCCCGTGGAGAGGGCTCAACAGCAGCTTGAGGTTTCTTGGCTTATTTTCTCCAGAAAGCACAGCATCAGGGCTCAGCCATGTGCATCCTCTGAAATATACTGCACCCCTTCCTTCTCCCTCATCAGAGCCTCTCCCTGCCAAAGACCTGCTTTGTGAAAGCATGTGGCTTGTCCACCTGAATTTCTGAATTGTTTGAGGTTTCTCTGATCACTTCAATGCAAGTTCTATCCTCCTCTCAAGATTGGGCAGGGACTCTGAGAGGCTACCGGGGCTGGTAGCAAGAGAAAAGGCTCAAAGGTGTTCCACACCAAAGCAATGATTGACAAGTGAATGATTATGGACATGCCAGGGCACTGGGCTTTACGAAAAGTATCAATTTTCACCAAGGAAAGGAAAGCTGCTTTGGGTCATAGTGCAAATGTGTATGATTGTGGCCAGAATTTAATGGGCAGCATATGGAGTCACAGCAAACAATGTCTCAGCTGCACATTTGCAATCCTCACCACACTACTGCAGCCAAATTGTCTGACTCATGTAGAGGCTGGTGGGAAGCAAACAGGTATTGTGGCTTCCGGAGAAACATCCCAGCTAGCTGCAGCAGCAGATGTACAACTGGGTGAGAAATGAGAATCTATAACAGAAAATAATAGGAGTAGGGTGCAGGCTGTATGCCAGAAATGAGATTGCATCAAAAGGTGGTAGAGGATGGACTCAAGCCTGGAAACTACTAATTGGAACAGAAAGAGCAAAGGATTGGAACAAAAGAGGAGCCAGAGCCAAATTCAAAGCCTGGGATCAGCCTTCAGTATAATTTAAATATAGTTTGCAGGAGCCTTGAAAATCATTTGCAATTTTTCTCTTGACATGTAATCCCAGCCCCATTCTCTGCCTTTCAGTTATTCCCTTTTCTCCAACTATGTTAGTTACATGCAGCATACTCATTATAAGTTCATAATTTTTCATGTGATAATAATTTTCCATGTTAGAAATTACCTTCTCTATTTCCTAGAACTGGCAAAATTTCCGCAACGCTTTATAGTCCGGTTCAAGTATTTATGCTTCTCTTAAGACTTTCTGCCTCTTCCAATGAAAATTCATTGATGTGTCTTGTGTTCCCAAGAGTTTTTTCAATGCCTCTCTGAATAATTATATTGCACACTATCATAAATAATTGAAGCATGAGATGGTAGCTTGTATGCGCGCATGTGCGCACATGCGTGTGTGTGAGTGAGGGGATTCGTGTGTGTGTGCCTGAGTGGGTATGTGTGGATGAGTGTGCATGTGCATGTGTGTGTATCTGACTGCCTTGTCTCTTCTAGAAGGTAAATTTTCTCAAGATAATTCCTGTGTTTTATTTATCTCTGTTTCCCTAAACATTTCCGTAGTGTATTTCACATAATAAATGTTCAACTCATGTTTATTCAATAAATAGATAAGTTAATATATTAGATATTTTAGGCTGTAGAAATAGAATTTTAAAAACGTTTGCATCCATACATGAAAATGACAATCCAATCTGTAGCCTGCTAATTTGAAAGCAAACCTTGATTGCTTTCAATTTTTTTTTTTTTACAAGCAACTCTTGAGTCAATTTCAGTTATCTGACCCTTTCCCGCCAAAGCCCATGTACCCATGTACTTTCATGCTTTCAAATATGCAGCAACACCTATCTGTCACGGTGAAGCCAGGTATAGAAAAAAAAAATCCTCCCAACTCTATTACACAAAATTGTCATTCAATAATGACATAAATAATATAAAATCGTTCATATAAATAATACAAGACCAGAAAGTAATAAGTTGGAAACAGAAAAAAATAAAATAATTAATAAATGAGTAAACATTAAACCTCTTTCTTTGGAAAAATCAACAAAATAGAAAAACCTTTATTATACATTAAAAAATAATAAGTGTGATGAATGGAGAATGTACAGTATAAGAAGTAAAAATATCAAGCATTAAATAATTAAACAAAGAGAGAAATTACACATAAACATATTTACTCCAAAATGCAACTCCATAATTATTTACTTTACTTATTATTAAACTAAATATATTGGTAGTATGAAGTATAAAAAATCCAATTTCCATGGAAAAAATACTGAGAAATTTTAATTATTTGTCCCTTAAAGTTTTTTTTTTTTTTTTTTTGGTTTGTTTCCACCTAGGTTTTAAAGGGGATATAATCATACTACTAAGAAAACTGTTCAAGAAAATGAAAACATTTTAAATTGTTTGTTGATGCGAGCATAATATTGATATGAAAACTTGTAACCATTGCCTAAAAATGAAACTCAATTCTCATTTTTAACTATCAATGTAAAAATGGTACATAAAATACCATCAAACAAAATCTAATAATGTATGTACCACATTATAACCAAGTAGGATTTATTCCAGAAATTCAACCCAAATATATCAAGCAAATTTTGTGAACACAATTCTTAGAAGAAATAAAAATAGCCTTGCATTTGTTAGATTTGAGTTTGGACTTGTGCACAATTGGAAAGACTGTCAGTACCACCCTAAGGCCAGGAAAAAAGATGGAAAACTGCAAAGTAACCAAGTTTTTGAGCCCATTGGAAAATTAAGGTAGAAAGATAAACCACTAACTCTAAATCTGGAACGAGATTGGCAGCTGCAGAGAATGAAAACTTGAGCAATTGCCTATGGGGATAGAAGCCTCAGTGTGGTGTTAGCTAGTAAGAAGGCTCAGCTAGAAATATTCAATGACTTGCTGTAGGTTTAGAGAGCTAGTATGAGAATGGAAGCTTCTAGGGGCTACAAACATATTATGGTTTGCAACTTCTTGCAGACTTTTTCCCCAGGAGTCCCACCAGATGTTCCCAGGAAAGAATGGAGAGAAAACACTCCCATCATGGCACTGCAAGGAGGGCACCAGCCATCGTTGCGTTAGTTCTCCTTCCTGCAGCGTGGGTTGGCCTGGTGATTCACTTCTAATAAATAGAGTATGAATCGGTAAAGTAGCAGCTTTGTGCTACAGAAACCTGGCAGACCCCACCCTAACCAAGTGTTCATTATTAACATCCCTAATAATAAATCATGTTGATATCATGTACCCCTTGATAAGAAAAGCACTTTCCCTTTGTCACCTTTTTGCCTAAAATACATAAGCCCAGTCTAACCATAAGACAACACCAGAAACAAACCCAAATTAAGGAATATTCTACAAAATACTTGCCCAGTACATTTCAGAAGTGTCAAACAAGGAAAAACAATGAAAAGCTAAAACATCTCCATTTGGCAAAAACTAAAGAAACAGGAAGATTAAATGCAATGTGGTATCTTGGAAAGGATCCTGAAACAGAGAAAAGAACTTAAGGGAAAATACAGCAAAATCCAAATAATGTTTGTCTTTTAGTTAATAGTATTATATCAATACTAATACCTTTGATAAATTAACCACTATTATTTAAAATAACATTAAAGGAAGCTGGATACAAGGTGTACTTGAACCCTCTTTACTCTCCTTACCACTACTTTGTGAGTCTAAGATAATTTTTAAAACTAAAAGTTAACATAATTGCCTTGACAATATGGAATAATTCTCAAACTCAGTTATTGTGGAAGAGATACAAGTTAAATTACACTGAAATAACAATCATCATCAACTGGCAAAAATAAAAACCTGACAGCAGGTAATATGCACTTAGGTTGTGTAGAAACTGGCATTATCATATATTTCTGGTAAGAATGTGAAATTATACATTCTTTATGGAAAATACATTGGTGATATCTGGAAAAATGGCATATATATTTACCTCTTATAACTCTTACTTCTAGATATTTATAACAATGCATACTGAACAAAAGTAATAGTTTCTGTTATAACTTTATTTGTAATAGCAAAAATCAGAAGCACATCAAGTGTCCATGAAAATAAAATTGATTGTGTAAATAGAACCACGCAATGGTATATTATGCATCTATTAAAAAGGATGAGAAGAATCTGATGTGAACTCTTGGACACTAGAGCACCGAATTTTATTCAATTAAAGAGGGTCAGAACTCTATACAGGATACTATATTTTGTAACTGTAGATGAAAGAGGATGGTGGATAGGATGGTAGAATGGAGAGAGAGTATAGACTTCCAACAGAAAATCTGGGATCAAATGAATAAATATTACTTTATTAACTTATGATAAGCTAATAAACTTAATTACTTCCAAATATGGAAAGAAGGAAACCATTTATTAGTAATTTTATTTATTACTTTATTAGTGCTTATAATAAATAATAAAATAATTTTATATATTATATATAATATTTATATAATTATACATAGACTATATCAAATAATATAATTTATAATATAATAAAGTAATAAATAGAATTTAGAAAGAGGAAAATAGAAGGCACAGAGATGAAGGGGAGACTTCTCTAAAATATTTTGTTAAATAATGTTGACTTGAAAATCCTTCAATTTTTTTTACACATATAAAAAATAAAATTTAAGAAGAAATGACATATGTTATTAAATGTTAGAAGAATGCTGAAACTAATCTAAATATATATTTTTGTGATAACATAATCATGAAGATAAATTAAATTTCAGGAAACAACATTTTGATTATATATATCCTTGGTGGAATATAAGCTAGGGGTACAAAGAAATCCTAAGCTTTAATTAATAAGCTTACAGTAATATTAGTTTTCTTATTCTAAAACCATTTTATTTATATGGTAGAAAAATGCAGATAATTAATATGCTATTCTTGTCAGGAACCAATATTTTCGGTGTAAGAGGAAAAAGAAAGCAGCACAAAACAATGAAATTAAGTAAAACCTATATATGTAAACTTTGCATTAAAAATACTAATATGGACTTGTGTTTTATTTTAAAATACACATTTTTCTAGCTATGTCTGATGAAGAAGTATAAGGACCATGACAACAACCCAATGGCAAAAATCATAACTAGTGACAAGTTCACAGCCTCTAAATAGCATTTCCTCAATCAAGAGCACAGACAGAATACTTTGGATAAATGATTAATTCTATATCTGGGGCAGAAAATATATGAGGTCAACTGTGGTTACCTTACTATTCCAGAAAGGTAGAAGGCTATCAAAGATGAATAAGGTCATGAAAAAACAACACAGGATTCAACATAAGGGTCCCATTAGAATGGAAATTTTGTGCATAAGAATATTAATAATGATGAATGCCCTTGCAAAACATTAAATGCATGAATAACCTATGAGGAGTTTAGCATGGCATTAAAGAAGAGAAAGAAAAAAAGAAAGGAAGAGAGAGAAGGAGAAGGAAAGGAAGGAAGGAAAGAGGGAAGGAAGGAAAGAAGTAAAGAAGGAAGGAAGGAAAGAAGGAAGGAGGGAAGGAAAGAAGGAAGGACACTATGTTGATTTTAAAATGTGTCCACAGTACTTTCCTCTCTTTAAGAGGTGAGGCCTAATTTCTCTTCTCTTGAGTGTTGACTAGGCTCAGTGACTCACTCGAAATGAAAAATTTAGAGCAGAAGTGGTGGTGTATGACTTTGGAGACTAGTCATGGAAGGTACAGGTGCTTCCTCCCTGCTCACTTTCTCTTTGGGATTCTTCACTCCAGGAGAAGGAAGCCATCATCTCCTGAGTAGCCCTGCAAACAGCTTCCTGTGGCAAGGAGCCAAGGCCTCCTGCCAACAGCCAGCAAGGAGAGGAGGCCTTCAGGCAATAGCCATGAGCTTTCTTGAAAGAAGTTCCTCCACTCCAAACCAAATCTACTGATTATGCCAGGCCTGGCCCACAGTTTGGCTGTAACCTCATGAGAGCTCCTGAGCCAAAACCTCCAGTGAAGCTGCTCCCAGAAACCTAACACTCAGAAATTGTATGACATAATAAATGTTTGTTGTTTTAAGCTGCTATGTTTAGAGATAATTTGCTATACAGAAATAGATAATAAATGGAGATACAGTTGGAAGCAACTAAGGCACGGAGTCCTCACTCATAAAACAAGTCTCAATAGGAACGATTGAGGCTTTGTTTTACAGTTCAAGTATGAACTATATTTCTGGATAATCAAAGACCAAATTGATAAGGAAAAGTTTCTTTTTACAGAAGCATTTCAATTAACAAATATGGAAAGAAGGAAACCATTAGAAAATCACATTTTGCAAGCCCTAGGGTAAATGATTGATTTAGGCAACTATCAGTAACAAGTGCCAATGTTAGATTAGATGAGAAAATTTTCAATGGCGGAACTATTGCTGTCACCAAATGAGCCCACTGATTAGTTTTAGCATAACAACTACATTGATGTGTGGCCTGTATTTTCTTCTTGTTCTAGCCAACCAAAAGAAAAAGCCATTATTTGATGAAATCAGTGAAATTTGAATATAGTATGTGATAATACCGAGGAATTACTAATAATATTATAAGGTATGAACATGACATTGTGTTTACACAAGAAATGCCCATATTTTTATAGATGCAGATTAAGTATGTATGCATGAAATGATATAATATCTTGAATGTCTTTTAAAGTAAAGAAGCAAAGAGATAAATCTAATCTATATTGAGACACACACAGGTAGGCATACCTGTTGTTAAAATTATGTATAAAATTTAATACAGAATTATCACCAAATTAAAGAGAGTTTTTACAACTCATATGGGAGTCTATGGAGCTATGAACACAAAGCAGTATCTCAGGGCTTCTGGAGCACTGGTCTGTTTCTCAGTGTATTAGTCTGTTCTCACGCTGCTGATAAAGACATAACCAAGACTGGGTAATTGAGTAAGGAAAGAGGTTTAATTGACTCACAGTTCCACATGGCTGGGGAGGCCTCACAATCATGGCGGAAGGCAAATGAGGAGCAAAGGGACATCTTGCATTCAGCAGGCAAGAGAGCTGAGTAGAGGAACTCCCATTTATAAACCACCAGATGTGGAGAGACTTCACTGTCACAAGAACAGCACGAGAAAGACCTGTCCCCATGATTCAATTACCTCCCACTGGGTAACTCCCATGACACATGGGAATTATGGGGGCTACAATTCAATATGACATTTGAGTGGGGACACGGCCAAACCATATCACTTAGCCTGCATTATCTGGGCATTTAAAATATATTTATTTGTTATACGCTACTTACAGGTTTTACATACAATCTTCTATGTGGGCTCTAGTTTACAACAAAACTAAAAATGAAAACCTGTATTTGGTTATGAAACATAATTTGGACTGATGGCAAAGATGTTAGTAAGAATTAAACTTTTCTTAGCAAGGAGTGAATCTATACTCTCCACATTTGAAAAATGAAGAAATAGGTATTTAGGATTTGAATTTCCAGTTGTAATATTAAGAACATACAAAACCAAAAATATAAATAGTTTAAAATATTTACTTCTGACTAGTGAATCTAGGAGAGAATGAGACTTTTCTCTTTATTTACTACTTTTCTGTAATGTTGTAATTTTTTTTGCCCTGTATGTAATTTTTCTTTTTATAAACAAACAAAAACACTCACATGGTAAAGATAGGAAGAGACTCCAGAGGATCTGTTGTGGCAGGCCAGTGAAGCTTTATGATTGTAGCACCAGCCCACATGCGGTGTCTACCTGGGTTATAGATAACATTACCAGGATCATCCTCTCCACCTGAGACTTCGTCCATTTCCTTGTTCTTGCCACAATTCTGATTTTTCTGTGCGCTGATATTTGCCATCAGCCTTCCCTTAGTTTTTGTTGTTGTTGTCTGTTTGTTTGTTTTTGAGACTGAGTCTTGCTCTGTCACCCAGGCTGGAGTGCAATGGCGTGATCTTGGCTCACTGCAACCTCTGCCTCCCATGTTCAACCAATTCTCCTGCCTCAGCCTCCTGAGTAACTGGGATTACAGGCACATACCACCACGCACAGCTAATTTTTGTATTTTTAGTAGAGATGGGGTTTCATCATGTTGGCCAGGCTGGTCTTGAACTCCTGACCTCAAGTGATCTGCCCACCTTGGCCTCCCAAAGTGCTGGGATTACAGGCGCGAGCCACCGCGCCCGGCCTTGCTTAGTTTTTATAGTAACTGCTCAGCTTGAATTTTTTCCAAATATTAGCTCTCACATAGTTTCTTTCCTGGGTTAGACTTTTCCTTGGTTCTCCTGCTTTCCAGGATGCCTGGGCTCCAGTCAAGAACTCACTTCTTGGCATTACTGCACCAAAGAACATCTTATTTGGGGCAAAGTGTTTGGCTTCCAGAGTCCTACTAGAACACAGCAGCTGAGAACAAAATAAACAAAAATAAATCAACACAAACTTCCTGGGCCACACAGGTTTTTCTGCTTGGCTATTTTATGCTTCTTAGTAATCAGTTAAAGAGTGAATTAATCTATAGGTAAGAAATGAATAAGCAAACACAGACTTATGTTGTATTATGGAAGCTTATTTAAGAAGATATGGTTACTTCAATTGAAGCCCCCATCTCTAGGGAAAATTGATAGGTGTTTATTTCATTATTGTCACAAAACTTAATAGGTCACTGGTTTTTGAGATCATTACATTACACAGCACTGATACAATGAAATATCTTTTATCTGGAGAATGCAAGTCTTTTTAATTATTAGGCCCAGAGAAGCATTAAAATGAGATAGTAATCTTACTCTCCCCTTGAGCAATATATTCATCTCTTGAAACCACTTGCTATTATTGTCACAAATAGCTATAAATTAACTTAATACTGCCACACTGGACACTATAATCCCTACCCTGTGGCTTAACAATGTAGAACCAATCCGTAATCGGAGTTATTTCTGTAAATCAATGAGAATTCCTGGCAAATAGCTTTGTATCAGCCCATTATTCATCCCCCTTTTTTGCTTTTAAAAAACCAACTTGTAACTGCTGCTAGTCAGAGTGTGTATTCAGGGCAACTTGAACCTATGCTCCTGATTGCAATCTTTACACTTGGCCCAAATAAACTCTCTAGTTATATTAATTTTGCCTCAGCTTCTTCCTTTTAGGTCGACAAAACCTTTACATCTTCCTGATTTATCCGAGAAATAGTGTTGAGGAATTGTTAACTATTTAGGAAAAATATTTATATAACATTGAAATGTTCATTTTATTTTAAAAATTACTGAAATAAGAATACCTAAAGTGAAAGTTCTCCATGCTTAAAGAAAAGCACAGCTTTAGTTTAAAAATTAGTATTTACTTATATATTTTTTTAGACGGCATCTCACCATGTTGCCCAACCTGGTCTAGAACTCCTGAGTTCAAGCTATTCTCCTGCCTCAGCCTAGTAAGTAGCTGGGATTACAGACATGAGCCACCATGCCTGGCTCAAACTGATATGGGAGTGGGGCAGGGAAGTGCTGGGTAGAAAGAGGTGGGTTCCCTGGTGAGGTCTCTACCCTCAGGCCTGTGCCCATGGACCTAGGTGAGGACAGGCATTCCTATTTTTGTGCCCAAATGTTCCATTTTCTAAGACCACCCTTGTCCTCCAAGCCCCCATCCTGTGCATATAAAATTCCTGAGACCCTAGTGGGCACAGATAAAAGTGGCTGGATGTCTAGAGGAACACACTGGCAGAAGAACACACAGGCTGCTGGACGTCGAGAGGATCAGAAGAGCATACCGACAGGCACTAGCAAACGCTTACAGGCCATCCATGGTGGGACGACATGGATCTGGGCCAGGGGCAATTGGAGGAGAGTCCGGGAGGAGAGTCCAGCCACTGGGCGGCTCAACTCCAGGGAAGACCACCTTCCCACTCCATCCCCCTTCTGGCCTCCTCATTCACCTTGCTGAGAGCTGCCTTCACTCAATAAAATCTTGCACCCATCCTCCAAGCCCATTTGTGATCCGATTTTTCCGGTACACCAAGGCTAAAACGCAGGATACAGAAAGCTCTCTGTCCTTGCATAAGGTAGAGGGTCTGATTGAGCTGATTAACACAAGCTGCCTGTGGACAGCTAAGCTGAAAGAGTGCACTGTAACACACGCCCACTGGGGCTTTGGGAGCTGTAAACACTCAACCCTAGATGTTGCCGTGGGGTCGGTGCTCCCCATGACCTGCCTGTCTGCATGCTCCTCCTAGGGGTATGAGCAGCAGGGCACCAAAGAAGCGAGCCACACCCCCATTGCATGCCCTGCAAGGGGGATAAGGGAACTTTTCCCATTTCAACACATTAGTATTTATTAAATCTACTTTGAAATTGTTTTTACAGCATTGTTTTATCTTCCAGAGCAAAAAAAAAGGGGGTAGGTTAAAGGTTTTGAAAACAGAGTTAAATTATTATTATTATTTAATCTGGGAAAACTATAGAAACTCTCATTTTTAAATGAGAAAGTGTTCTGTATTTGTAAAACTAAGTAAAGAGTGAAAACAAATCCACAGAGACAGAAAGCAGATTAGTGGTGCCTGGGACTGGATGGAGATAGCAGTGGGGACTGATGACAAACAGGCATGAGGAGTGCTTTGAGGGTGATGAAAATAGTTTACTACTGCACTGTGACGACAGTGGAACAACTATGAGAACTTATAGATGTGATTGAATCCTACATTTCTAACAGGTGAATTTTACGGTACGTAGTTATATCTCAATAAAGCAGCTTAAATTAATAAGCTGTTTAATAAAATGATTCAAGTTTCAGCTCTGACACATAAAGAGCTTAGAAGTCATCATCGTCACACTTACAACAAAGAAAAAGCTGGAAAACAGAACATTAATAATCTTTCTTGTGCCTATCCAAAACCCGAGCTTCTAGGGCAAAGTGAAATCACCAAATCCTTTGAGGCAGGCACATCCAGAGAGGTAGAAGTGTAAAGTGTTTACCTGTATTAGAAGGCAATGAAGACATAAGCTGGAAGAAACACTTAAATAGTGACAAATTTGACTAGTGTCAGAGTGAGACAGTCCAGGAGCCATAGTGTTAGGGGAGGGCATGTTTGCATAGGCTCTTCCTCCTGGAACTCTATTTGACTTTCTTGGGGAGGATCCAGAAAATATCTTCTTGTGATTTTGGCAGAGGGAAAAGAGGAGTAGCCATTGGAAGTACACTCAGAGCCTTCTCTATGACCTAGACTGATTTGAATTTTGCTAAAGCTTTGTCTCAGCTGAGAAAGGAAAGTCCTCCCCACCAGGGTTCAGGGATTCCAGGAAATGAATTAGAAATATGCAGCAGGGATGGTAATAGGGACCAGGTAGAGGGAAAACTGTACCACTGCAGAAACACTTGGGAAGGTTACACTCCTAGATTCAAGCCAACTGTAAGGCTGAAATCTAATCAGATAATTACAGAATACCCCCTCTCCTACAGACCTTACCACCACATCACACCTTATTATTGCACCAACAAAATCCAATGTAATAAAAATAGATTGCATCGGCAACTGAAAGACACAAACCGTATCTGAGAACTGTATAGGTAAGCCCAAAGAGAAGAGGGGAGAAAAACACAAGGATACTGGAAAAGTTTAAAGCCTCCGGTACCTAAAACTACAAGAAACATCAAATACAGCCAACCCTTAGCTAGATTAGCAAAATTCCTGACAGTAAATTCTTATGGGGTTCCTATTGCCCAACACAACATGTCCAACTTTCAACAATACAGTATAAAGCATTCCAAAAGACAACTGAAACTAGTATGTTTGAGAAAGTTAGCTACTCTCTCCCTTTTCCGATTTCTCAAATCAGGTAACATCTTAGTTTTGGTTTGGTGGCATGACACTTTAGCATGAGTGACTCCATTTAGGTTTTTTGTCTGGTCTGTTGAGGCATAGTATAGGAGCTTAGTCCAAAACGTTGCCCTTCTATAATTTTTTTATTTAACAGAGCTCCAATGAGGAAAGTAGACAATATCCAAGAATAGATAGGTAAAGGCAGAGAGATGGATGCTCCAAGGAGGAATTGCAAGGAAATGTTATAAATCAAACATTATAACAGACATTTAAAAATGGTTTTAATGAACTCACCAGTAGACTCAACACAGCCAAGAAAAGATATAGACGAAATATTTGAAGGAATTATGTCTACTAAATTCCCAAAGTCAATGATAGACAACCACAGATTCAGGAAAGTCTGAGAACATGAAGCAGTATAAATACTAAAAATAAAACAAAACAAACAAAATGAACAACATAGGCATATCTTATTCAAACTGCAGAAAGCCAAAGACAATGTGAAAACCTTAAAAGAACACAGAGGAGAGGTTGGGGAAAAGCTTCCATAGAGAAACAAGGAGAAAAATAAAAACAGACTTCCCAGAATCCGTGCATTAAAAAAAGAGAATGAAGTAAACTTTTAAGGTGTCAAAAGATTAAAAACCACCAACATAAAGTTCTATATCCACAATTATTCTACAAGAGTGAAAGAGAAATAAAGATTTTCTCAGACAGACATAAACTGAAGTAATTCACAGACAATAAATTTGCCCTTTTAGAAATGTTAAGAGAATTTCCTCAGATGTAAGGAAAATGATAGAGGTCAGAAACTAAGAAACACAGAGAAGGCATAAATGAAGGTAAAATAAAATATATTTAGAAGAAACATCTAAAACTATAGCTTAACCTTCCACATTAAGAAAATAAAGGAGAGCAAAGTAATCCAAAAGCAAGCAGAAGAAATAAAATAATAAAAACTACATCAGAAATCAATGAAACCAATAAGTGGGTGCACATTTCAAGAGAGACAAATATTAAAAACTCAATTGTTTTCCTATATACTGGAGTAAATAATTACAATTTAAAATGAAATAAAACATAAAGCAATCTATAATCATATACATGAAGAAACAGGCATAAATTTAACAAAATATGTTCAGGGGTTCTTTGCGTAAAACAAAGTTGAAAGAATTCAAAGAAGATGTAAATAAATGGTGAGATATTTCATGTTCATGGATTGGAAAACATAATATTACCAAAATATTGACTCTTCCCAACTTGACTTATATTCTCAATGCAATGTCGATCAAAATACCAGAAAGTTATTCTGTAGATATTGGCAAGATTCTTTTAAATTTATATGGCAAAGCAAAGGACATAGAACAACAAAAATAATCGTGAATAAGAACAACCATATTGATGGATGTACACTACCCATTTGAAGGCTTATTATAAAGCTACCTCAAGACATCATGATTTTGGAGAAAGAATAGACAAATCAATAAATGAAATAGACAAATCAATAAATATAATAGAGATTTCAGAAACAGTGAAAGGCAATTTAGTGAAAAAGATAATTATTTCAATAATGTTATTGGAGAAATTGAACATTCATAAGCAAAAAAAATGAACGTAGACACACACCTTTCATCTTACACAAAAAAGGAACTAACTATGGATAATATACCTAAATGTAAATGCAAAATTATATCACTTGTAATAGAAAACATAAAAGAAAATTTATGTGACCTAAGATTTGGTAACAAGTTTTTACATATTACATCATAAACATAATCAGTGAGAGAAAAAAATTGAAAAATTGGATTTAATTGAAATTCAAACCTTTTTTCTGTGGAAAAAAAACTATTAAGAAAATAAAAAGACAAGCCACAAACAGAAAATATTTTCAAAAATTATATCTGATAAAGTACTTGTATGCAAAATATACAAATAACTCGTAAAACTCAATATTGGCAAAACAATCTATTTTTTTAAATGAGGAGAAAAAAATCCCAGAAAATAAGATAGATGGGAAATAAGCATATAAAGAATTTCTCAGCATTATTTGTCAAATAAATTAGAAATTAACACAATAGTAAGCACTACACACCTATTAGAATGACCAAAATCTATAAAACTGACAATACTGATTTCTAGTAAGGATACATAGCAACAGAAACTTCCATGCATTGCTACTGGGAATAAAAAATGGTGCAGCCAAATGAAAAGATGTGTCTGTTTCTTACAAAGTTAGACATGATCTTAGTATACAATCTAGCACTCACTCTCTTAGGCACTTACTCAATGACTTGAAAACATATTCACAAAAAATTGTGCACATAAATGTTAATAGCAGCTGTATTCATAATCAGCTCAAACTAAATAAAACCAAAATGGCTTTTAACATGTGTAAAGATAAACCAAATGAGGTAACCCTAAAATTGAATACTATTCAGTCATAAACAGGAATGAGCTATCAAACCACATGAAGGCATGTATGAATCTTAAAAACCTATTGCTAACTACAAGAAGCCAGTCTGAAAAGGCTACATTCTGTATGATTTCATTGACATAACGTGGAAAATATAAAATATGGAGTCAGGAGAAGATCAGTGTCTGCTAATTGATAAGAAGTGTTTACGGAGGATGTTTTAGGGTGGTGAAATGATTCAATATTATACTGTAACAGTGGGCACATGACACTATGTATTTATCAAAATCCTTAGAACTTTGCATAAAGAATGAAACATGCATATTTCAAAAACATTCAGTGGATCCAGAAGGTAATGCAGAAGTTGATGAAATAATATAACTGTATTATACATGTATAAAATAACCTCACTGAAGGAGGTTCTGACCTGGGTATCTCTGTAAATGTGTCAAGTCTGTAAAATTAAAGGCAAAAAGCAACTGTACATAAGCACTGTAATCTGGTTGACAAGATTATTTCCCACATAGGTATGGGTTAACTATTCAGATACTGCTATTAATATATAAGGGAATTGAATAATTAAGTAAATGGAAGGCAGATGAGTGGGGCCAGGTTTCTCATTGTTGGAGTGAGACTTACAGATCATCCAAAGGAGGAGGCCAGAATGATCCACATGGCAATAGATTCAACTTAGAGACCCCTGAGTGGATTTCCGTTATATATTGGAATATTTATAAATGTGGGTTAGTTTCTTCATGAACTGAGAGAGCCTAGAAACAACTACACCTTAATATCAATGAATACAACTAACTTCCAGAACTTGGTGTCTAATACCATTTTTTTCCAATAAAAGACTTCAGGGCTCCTTGGGAAAATGGCTGATTCTAGTATTGGGGCAGGAAATACAAAAGATGATCCTAGAGCATCTTGTAATGCCATGGTATAAAGAAGTGCTCAAAAAAATTCACAATCACAGGAATATAGCACAAAGACACAGGGGAAACTCAAAGAGCTCCCATGACCGAAACTGGAACAAAATGAATAATGAAGTAGTTGAGATAGCAGTGGACTATAATACAAAGTGGAAAATAAATGTCTATGAATTCACACTAATATAGTCATAGCATACATAAATAATTAAGGGAGAATACACAAATTTCCCATGCAGAAGGGTTCTGAATAATTTATGTAGGTTCTCCATCCTTAAGAAGTAGAGCTTAACTTCCCACTTTGTAAATGTGGGCTACAATGTAGTAACTTCCTTCCAAAGATTATAGTACAAAAAAGGCATAAAAGAACAACTTTACAGTGAAGAAATCTGACAAACACTATCTCAGACAGCTGATCAAATTTAACATCAACTTTGTTAAGTTATATTAATAGCATGTCCCCTTATATGATGTGATGATAATGGCACCTTAATTCTATTGCTTTTTCCACAAACCAGTAACCTGAGTCTAATCACAAGAGAAATATCAGGCAAATTCGTTTAAGAGAATGATGTGGATTGGCTCAGCGTCCCCACCCAAATCTCACCTTGAAATGCAATAATCCCCACGTGTCAAGGGAGGGACCTAGTGAGAGGTAATTGAATTATGGGGACAGATATTCCCCGTGCTGTTCTCATGACAGTGAATAAATCTCATGAGATCTGATGTTTTTATAAAGGGGAGTTCCCCCGCACAGACCCTGTTGCCTGCCACCATTTAAGATGTTCCTTTGCTCTTCCTTCATCTTCTGCCGTGATTGTGAGGCCTTCCTAGCCATGTGGAACTGTGAGTCCATTAAGCCTCTTTCTTTTATAAATTACCCAGTCTTGGCTATGTCTTTATTAGGAGCATAAGGATGGACTACAGAAACATTTTACAAAATGCCTGAGTAGTACTTCTCAAAACTGCCGTGGTCATCAAAAATAAGAAAAGTCTGAGAAATTGTCATAGCCAAGAGGAGCCTAGCAAAATATGAAAAATAAATGTAATGTGATATCCTGGATGAGATCTTGAGACAAAAAGGATATTAAATAATAACTAAGGAAACCTGAATAAAATATTGGCTTTAGTTAATAATACTAATATTGATCCATTAACCGTGGCCCATGTGCCAAAGGAAGTAAGAGGCTATTAATAAGTGATACTAGGTATGGATTTTATGGAAACTCTTTTTTTTTTCTTTTATTATTATTATTATTATTATTATACTTTAGGTTTTATGGCACATGTGTGCAATGTGCAGGTAAGTTACATATGTATACATGTGCCATGCTGGTGCGCTGCACCCACCAACTCGTCATCTAGCATTAGGTATATCTCTCAATGCTATCCCTCCCCCCTCCCCCCACCCCACAACAGTCCCTGAAGTGTGATGTTCCCCTTCCTGTGTCCATGTGTTCTCATTGTTCAATTCCCACCTATGAGTGAGAATATGCGGTGTTTGGTTTTTTGTTCTTGCGATAGTTTACTGAGAATGATGATTTCCAATTTCATCCATATCCCTACAAAGGACATGAACTCATCATTTGTGTGTGTGCTATTTCCTCAATTTTTCTGCAAACCTAAAACTTGTCTAAAAACAATATTTAAAATCAATAAAGAAAATTGCAAAAGAAAATGTTGATAAATTTGACTGAATAATAGTAGAAATACACGTGCATAGACCAAAAAACAAATGGAATAAAAGCATACATAACTGAAGAAAAATACATTGACAAAATATGCTACCATTTTTTGCTTAAAATAACATTGCTTTAAAATTATTATAATATTATATAGATATCTACATAAACTGAGACAAAGTTTCTGAAAATAAATGTAAAAATATAAATTAAAAGCTGTAGTTATATTCATACATTTACCTAAGTATTCTACTTTAAAATGTCTGACCAAAAATTCTGACAGTCTGTCATTATTTTATTACTATTGATAATAAGGATTACTTTAGGAAATTCCACTAAATTTGTATCATGGAGTACTATACCTATTAAGTTGCCTGAAAATAATTCTTTATGACAAAGGGAGATGCTAATTACACAAATGGCTATGGCAAGAGTGATATATATCAAATGACCCCAAATAAGTATAAACAAAGGACAATGAAATATTTACAGCCTTATTTCAACATGGGTTTTCTTGGGATGTTTGGATTGTGATTGATGATTGTTTTCTCATTTATAATTTCTTTCTCTGAAACCAATTATCATTTTTTTTTGTAATAAAGGGGGAAAGGGTGGTGAATGTAAATATTCTAATCTTGAGTTGAAAGCCCCAGGCCATCCTTTATTAATAATAGATTGTGTCGATAAAATTTTCAGCAGAACCTTTGTCTTAAGATGATTTATTTTTCTCCTGAAAGATCAGATATCCTGCCAGAATACAAAATTTATTGCAAATTCCAATGGTCGACCCAACCAGACCTCTGAAGTAAGTAACAATTTGTCTCTATCATCTCTTCACTCCACCCTGATCATTGTGTTATCTCTGTTAACTATCGTTTCCCTGTGCCTCCAAGGACCCAGGTGGCTTCCTTCCCAAACCCACAAACTCTAGATCATCCAAGCACACATCTGGGACAAGATTTTACAATAAGTATAGAAAAAATAGTGAAGTCCATTTGGATGAATAATAATATAATGCCATGAAATTGCAAAGATATTCAAGGGTTAGAGACAGTGGTGGACTTTGACCTGAGTCTTTAGTGGAAAGTACAGTTAGGAAGTTGGTGTGAGAGAAAGTGTGTGTCAAGGGTGAGTCTGCAATATTTTTTAGGATACTCAAGTCTTGGGAATTCATTTCTCAACAATAAATTATTCAGTGCATATTGCATGCAATACTCTTCTGGGCACTGGAAATTAACTAGTTCAGGCACGTAAGATAGACCAAAACAGAAGAAATATGGTGACAAATACATAGAAATATCTGCAGATGGAATAAGTTTTAAAAAGTCTTAGTAAGTACCTTTATAAACTAAAAGTAAGGAACAAGAGAAAAGTAAGTATTGAAAACAAAAGAGAAGGTAGTAACGATTGAAAGGAAATTTCACTAGAGAAGTGTATTAGTCCGGGTGGGTATGGTGACCCATGCCTGTAATCCCAGCACTTTGGGAGGCTGAGGCGGGCAGATCACTTGAGGCCAGGAGTTTGAGACCGGCCTGGCCAACCAACATGGCGAATCCGCATCTCTACTAAAAATACAAAAATTAGCAGGGCATGGTGGCGGGTGCCTGTAATCTTAGCTACTCAGGGGCTGAAGCAGGAGAATCACTTGAACCTGGGAGGCAGAGGTTGCAGTGAGCCAAGATCATGCCACAGCACTCCAGTCTGGGTGACACAGTGAGAACTTGTCTCAAAATAAATAAATAAATAAATAGAACTGTATTAGTCCGTTTTTCTGTTGCTATACAGAAACACCTGAAGCACAGTGCTGGCATCTGCTTTTGGGGAGGGTTTAGGAACCTTAATAATCTTGGAAGGAGAAGGGGGATCTGGTGCATCATATAGAAAGAGCCAGAGCAGGAGAGAAGGGGTAGGTCTCAGGTTCATATAAACTAACTGTGTGAGAACTCATTTATCGCCAAGGGACACTCAGCCATTCATGGGGGATCATTTCCCAACATCCAATACCTCCCACTAGGCCCCACCTCCAAATTTGGAGGTCACATTTCCACAAGAGATTTGGAGGCAGCAAACATCCAAACCATTTCAAGAAGGATGTGGTCCGTGGCAAGCTGCTAGATGTTTAACAATGAGACCAGGCTTTGAAGTTCAGATTTTAATGTTTCATAGTAGATGACTTTAAATATGAAACAGTTAGCAGCATGCCTGGCACAGTGGGTGATTGGTGAAGGGTAATACCACGACCTAGATGCCTAGGAGCAATCCTGTGGGGAGCAAAGTTGGTTAGCTATATTTACTCGTTTGAGGCACGCTGGTTACTGGTTGTCCCCACTCCCTTTTCCAGAATTAAATAAGCCAGCTTCCAATAATCTATTTGATTAGTGTTGTTGTCTCCTTCATTTTATTCATTTTCCCAGTGTCTATTCCTCCTCAAACATCATCATCTCCAACTTGGCCATCTTGGCTGCAGGGGTTCTCCTCCTCTTGAGAAATAATCTTCAGGGCCTTGGGACAGGAATGCACTTTGAGAAAGCTGGTGTTCTCTTAATAAACTTCTCTCCTAGCTCAGCCAAGAATTTCTTGTTCCTAATAATTGTGTTCCATTTCCAGTGTGAAGATCGATCTCCTTGGCAGGAAAGACAGAAACCAAATAGGATTTTGAGCAGCTCTGCCTTCCCACAGTCTGTCTGTTAGTGCTGCACTTGTAGTTACACCTGGAAATAGAGACTGTAGCCAGGTGTACAGACTCTGAGGTCAGGCTGCCTGTAAGAAATTGGCAGCACTGCTGCTGAGAAGCTGTGCAACCTTAGGCACATTATGTAAAATTTTTGTGCCTCAGTTTTTACCTAATACAAAATAGGAATGATATTATCATTACTGGCTATCTAGAGTTTAAAAAATCAAGTTTAAAAGCATCCAGATGTAAGACCATTTATATGTAATCTCAAATATTGTTACATTCTGGTCTCCCCAAATCACTTTCATTTTGTTTACTATGGATTTTGAAAACGTACTAATTGATATACTATCAGTAAGATATTGTGTTGCCTAGGTGGTCAAGCCATCTTTTATATGTTAAGAATTACCTTGATACCTGCTGAATGATTAGGCAAATTACTTTTATTCATTGTGCCTTCATTTCTTCACCTTATAAATGAAGTTAAGAATTCTGAAAATACTCCTACATATGCCCCATAGTTTTACAAAGACATAAAATACCACATACAAAGTGCTCATCACATTGTCTACCATATGTAAAGCACACAGATATTAGCAAATGTTACTTGCAAAAAAATGTTTATTTGAGTGACCCATCCTTGAAATCATTCTTTGGCATCTTCTGATTCTTGGAGTTTTTCCATGTCTTTTTATTTTCCTGAAAGCAAAGGACTGCTGTACAGAAATAAAAATTGACACAACTAGAGATATTGAACTCATAATCGTTGCAAGTTTAATAAAGAGGAAGACATGGGTTTTCATGGAAATTTATAGGCTAATTTTGCCACAAAAGAGTTTGAATAAGTATAGAGCTCTTCAATATTCATGAAAATTTTGTTTCTATTTATATATTTCATTATTATACTATACGTTAAATATTATCGTTAAAACTCAATACTAATTCATTTAAATGGATGCTTTGCAGTTGATAAATATATTTAAGTAATAAGATGCAAAGAAAAGTTATGCAATGTATAAAAAAGACATTTAAACTTAACATCATAAAATATAACAAAATAGTAAAAATATTAATTAAAAAAACCTTTTATGTCCTGCATTAATATATCTGTAAAACAGTTGAAGGTGAAGAGAAAAAGGTCATTCCTTTATTTATATTTCCATTGTAGATTTGATGGACATAGAAATTTAGGAACAGTAGCCTCATTTAATGTGGCAGGTGTTTTGAATAATCAGAAAAGCATTTAAAGAGATTTTCATATTGAAGCATGTAGAGAAGCATGGATTGAAATGAGGAGACATAAACAACAAGCTGGGGAAATATTTGGCAAGTGAGAGCATCTCAGTTCTTTGCGTGGGTTCTGACAATTCTGTTGATGAACTGCTCCTTTGGAGTGTGTAGGCTACTCTCCAGCAAGGAGGTTAGCACTTGGAAGACACATTAATCATTGAAGTTTATTAAAGTAACCTACTCCTTCACTTAGCAACATCTCTTTCCTGGATATATTGTGCAGAATGGACAAGCTGCCGGACTCATGGCCTTGTGTGTTGACACATTAAATGTGGGATAGATTTAAAGGGAAGCTATTTCACAGCAGGGTAAATGAGGAGAGTGAATGACAATAGGAACACTTTGCTGAGATTTATTGTATGCTAATTCCCACAATAAAAATATGGCTGATCTTATTTAAATCTTCCATTACTTCTGTGAAATGTGCCCAATTAAAGATGAAGAACTGAGTCTATGAAGACCTTGTAATGGCACCCACCACCTAGCTAGTGAGACGGAGCTTCAGACACATGCCCATGAACATGTCAGTATACTGTATTTTACTATAAGGATTTTACATTTTATGCAAAATGAAAATTCTTTAAATACCTAACCTATCTATCACCATTTTCAGGTATATACATATAACCTATCTATCACTGCAGGTTATTTTATATTTTATACGTATTTAATATTTATGTGTATATAATTGAAAATAGTGATAGGTTATATTCATAAGTATATACATATTTTTCTGCAACAGAATCCCAGATTTGGGGTCATAAATCACCTTTCCCTTCTTATTCAATGTGATTTGAGTTTAACAGATACGCCTATTCTGAGGGTAATGGGTGTGATTCAGCCAGGGAAATGAGAGGACCAGCTTCCTCTGGTCTCAGGGTTCATTTAGATATGGGCACATGTTTCAATTATAAATAAGGTAAAACATGGAAATGGCACTATATCTGTTGGAATGAAACATGCTCTATTTTCTTCTGCACCCTTTTTTCTGCATTGCTTAAAATTTATTAATCTGTATTTCTAAAACTTTGCACTGTAGTCCATGAGGAACAGAAAGCTGGTGCTGAGATTTTGATTAAAGAGAAACACTAGGTTGTGGAGTAACATTAGAGGAACACATTTTCTCATTCAATCACCTAATCACTGTGAATATCATCAATAAAGGAGATGGTGACTGAATTTCTCTGTGCTTTTCTGGTCCTCACAGTGAGACTCAAAGCTCGGTTCTTTGCACACATTTCTAGCACCATTCTACTGTTAGTGCACAGCAGTCATTGTGGGACCCCCTTGACCTGTCTCTTCTCTTTGGTCTTCTGTTTCCTGTTCCCTATATGCTCTTTCTTTCAGTGGCACATACACTTCAGTGGCATCCTGAGACATGGTGTAAGGTAACTGCATTTTTGGAGAACTTGCCAATGTAAACATATCTCTATTCCACCCCCACTTGACTCATGCCAGCTGGACATATAATTGTAGGTAGGAAATCATCTTTCTTCAGAATTTTGAAAGCATTGCCTTACTGTCTTCTAGCTCTCGTGCTGCTGTTGAGAAGTCTCACCTTTTTCTGCTCTGTGGAAACTTATCAGATCTCTTTGTCCCGGGTATCATACAATTTCTTAAAGGCACACTTCCTTTAGGTCTATTAAGAACTCTATTTTGGACAATTTGTGGACCCTTTCAACCTTCCTATTTATGACTTTAAATTTTGGGATATTATTTTGAATTGTTTATTGTAATATTTTAAAATTTTGTTTCTTTCTGGAACTTGTATTATTTGAATGCTGATGGTCATTGCTTATCCTTTCATTCTTCACTTTGAAAAAAAATTCTAATTCTTCTTTACCATTTCTATAGCTTTCTGCTTTATTTTCTGGAATATTTTATCAATCTTATATTCCAAATTTTCTTTTGATTTTATATTTACTTTATTATTAATGATGTTTTAAAAATTATTCAATAGTTCTTTTTGTTCTTAAGTGTTAACTTTAAAAATCTTGTTATTAATGATAGTTTCCAAAACTGTCTTCTCTTTGTGGTTTTTTATTTCCTTTATGTCACAATTTTTTTCCACTTCTTTAAACCCCATCTTCCTAAAAAGAGACCATGCTAATATATCTGGCAAAACTTGATGTCTTCTCCTGAGTTAAGAGTAAGCAACTGAAAAGCTGACATAATGTTCTGAACATATGGACAAGGGGATGGTTTCTGTCTCTGAACTTCACATAGGGTGACTGAGGAGGCTCTTCTCTTGGGGAATCTTTGTTTCTCTCAAACAAGGCTGAGTTCTCTAGAGAAGTGTGTTTCAGTTTGTGTGTGGATAGCAGAATCTAATTTCTGTTGTTCTGGAACTTGAGTGGTAGGAAGGTGCTGGGGGTACAACACTTAGCACACATGTGGACATGTGATCCTCTTGGTTTAGGTGTGGTACCTTGGCCTCATCTGTGCCTAGGATGCCAAGTAGGGAGACCACCTGTATTATCTTCTTTAGGGAACACTCCAAATATTTATTGCAGGGGAAAGGACAGTCATCAAGCAGCATGGAAGAGTGAAGGTTTTTTGTGATCTTCTCAAACAGCTTTCACCTATTTCTTCTTATTTTAGGTTCTTGGTGTTTCTATTTTGAGTGCCTTAATGACTCTAAGGGGAATATAATGATTGTCAACTAACCTCTGATAATGGTAGCTCAGAACTGCTAAACTAGTTAGGACCTGTCTATCTGCCTCCCAGATAAAAGGTGTTATCTCCTCTCCTGCAGTTGTGTCCTCTCCTGTTCTCTCTTCTATTGCTGCTGTAGACACCTCTCAAGATTCACATACTAAAGTCCTAACCCTCAAGATGACTGTATTTGGAGATAGGGTCTTGGGAGGTAATCAAGTATAAAAGAGGTCATAAATTGTGGAACCCTAATCTGATAGGACTCGTAGAGTTGGAAGAAGAGTAGGAGACACCAGAGCTTTCTCTCTCTGCACATGAGGACAGAGCAAGATGACAGCCATCTGCAAATCAAGGACAGCCCTTACCAAACACCAACCTTGCAGGCACCTTGATTTTGGACTTTCAGTCTCCAGGGTGTGAAAAAATAAATGTATGCTATTTAAGCCACCCAGTTTATGGTATGT
The DNA here is from genome assembly GCF_028885625.2 of Pongo pygmaeus. NCBI lineage: Eukaryota > Metazoa > Chordata > Mammalia > Primates > Hominidae > Pongo > Pongo pygmaeus. The sequence continues at coordinate 37,212,090 of NC_072379.2, read as the reverse complement.
TGTTATGGAAGACTAAGAAAACTAATACAGTGGCATTATGACATTTTATAAAACCATATACTTATTTGTAAAATATATAAACTAATATATATTTGTAAAATACATAAACTATATATATAAAACTATATATACAGTATTAATATATTACTTCGAATTTCTTCTACCTGTATTTTGCTTTCTCTTCAAGTGAGGTCTACTGTAAATATCTATTATGTGACAGACAGATGTATATTTACTAACTATGGTGAGGGTTTGGGAAGAAATGAGACCAGATGTCTGTATTCAAAGCGATGTATTAATCTAGATCCCATAAATACATTTTATTAAACCTTTGTATGTTGATACATTGTTGGGGTGTGTTTTAAATGTAGTTTTAATTGATTGTGCTGTTTAATTTTATCAGGTGCTTAGATTGCAGCGATTGAATTGAAGCTCTAAAAATGTATTAAGAGATTGAATTTGACTATATTTAAGCAAATGTTGAAAAGAAAATGGCAGCTAAATTTTACTGAAGAAAATAGCAACTAAATTTTACTGAGTACCTGTTGTGACTGATACCATTAACATATAGATGTGTCATGTCAGCATTCTAATTACCTAAATGGTGTTTAACACATAATAGATGCCCAACAAATATTTCTGAAATTTAGATTGTGAATAAATTCTGAAATTTAGATTGTGATACATTCTGAAATTTAGATTGTGATACATTCAGATAGATCCAAAGCTGGTCCCTTAATTCTTCCCCTTTATCATCATGACCTTCCTGGCTGTAATCACAGTTGTTGCCTTTTGATGAACTTTCCAGCTTTTCTCTAGATTTGCTCTGGTTTTGGTGGGGGTATGGTACGGTCAAGTGAAGGCAATTTTTATATCCCCTTGTGCTACTTTTGCTCACACACTTACAAAAATCTCATCAATATTTGAAAGCTAATATCTAGATATATTTCTTTTTTCTTGATCCGTCTTTCTCCTTACTACAAGATGGAAGCTGATTACTTGCAGTTCCAAATAACTCATTTTCTATTAAAAGTCAGATAGTCTAATTGTGTGAACTAGGACAAGTTAGTCAGCATCTCTGAAACTCAAGTTCTTTCTCTACAAATATGCACAATTAGATACGTCTTACAGGACATTCAGAGGATCAATGAAAATGACATTTAAGAATATATTTTAAGGATTAGTCACCAAATAGGATCTTTATTAATTATTCTGGAAGTAAAGACAGGCATGTTTCTTTTTTTCTTAAACGTTTTGAAAAATATTGTAATTCCATGCAGTGCTCCAATGATAATTTAATGTATTACTCTGAGTTTCTTCTACCTGTGTTTTGTTTTCTCTTCAAGTGAGGTGTCTTGTTCATTGCACTGAGAAACATTTGGGTATCAGGATGAAAAGAAGCAATGGAGTTCATGAAAACTTTGTCATCAAAGGCAATAGCCCCGTGAATGGATTAAGTTCCATTGTACCCGGAAGTATCAGGAGGAAAGGGAGTCTTGAATTTCCTCATGTGTGTGATTATGTGTGTGTGTTTGTGTGGTGCACACGTGTTTGTTGGTGGTGGTAATGTTTTTATAAGACTGAGGAGAGGTAGATTTTCCTCCTTCCGGTGAATTTGGAAGTATATTTCCTTGACTTACCTCCAGGAAGAGGTAGGTCCTAAGGATACTTAGTGCTCACTTCACTTGAGAGTCTGTGCATGCCCCTCCGCCTCTTGTTTGCACCCTTAGCCTTGCACATACTTCTGTAAGTGACACTTTTCTTCATCCTTCTTCATCTTCTTCATTACAGTAAGGCAATCATGATGGTTTTTGTGGGAGTGTGGTATGGCCAAGTGTTTCTCCCCAATTATGTATTTTTCCTCATTTTCCAAATACTACCTAAGCCATAGGGATTATTATATGACCCTACGAAGTGGAGAGGTCTAAAAAGTATTTAAAATTGAATATATAACCAAACTATCAAAATGAGAGGTTAAAATTAGTTTTCAAATGTGTTGAAAAGCAAACAAAATTGTGTTTGTATAAATAAATTTGTAATTTCAAATCCATACCCACTCCATACATAGAAGTATTCAAACAGCATAAGAGTATTATAATCATTAAACAAACAAAAAGTACATTCATAGTACCTAGTACAATACCTTAGGCATATTATTTACCAAGTAAATAGTAGCTGTTCTTCTTAGATTTTTAACTTATATAGTAGGTCCTAACCTAACCTCATCAAGAAGTTCTTGGAAATTGTGACTTTAAGTGAAACAATGTAGTGTACAAGGAAAGCAGCCTTCAATAGGCTAATTGTTATAAACAAGAGTTAAGTCCTATGGTAGACAGTATGTTGTTTCACTTAAAGTTGCAGTTTCCAGGAACCTATCAACAAAATTAAATGAGGACTTACTATATTGCGATAAGCAATCATACAAATAATTTATTGTCTGTATTAAGAAAAAAGATAGTGCATTACTTAACTGAGAAAGTTACATGGAAGCTGTTCCAGGAGCCAGATACAGGTTGAAGCAATGGTAAATGTGGACTCTTCCTTACTTTGATTCTGAGGTGACACAGAGCCAGAAAGTCAGGTGGTCAGTTGTATTAGTCTTTACTTGGATGGTTACAGCTTTAATTATCTTTGTTATATATCTTTAATGTTAAATTGAGTCATCTTGCAGAGCTATTTAGAATCATTTTCTTGATATTGCCTCAAGTGTGTGTGCATACTGATTCATGTATGATGTGGTATATCATGTGCAATAATAATACCATGTGTGCTATGAGGCAGCAGGTAATAAAAGGGATGGTGGGTTTTGCTGGATAAGAGGAAGATGACCATATGATATGCTATGAATAGCAGGACTGAATTTAACTCTGTATTAGTGTGGGAGAGAGCTGGCTCATCTGTCTAGGCCTCTGTTATCTGTAACAGTGTAATAACAATACTTTTCACAGAAGCTAACTTCCTGACAAGCTCACTGCCTTTTCTCAGTGAGGGCTTTTGAGTTCTGTATGATTTTCAAAATGAAAACTGTGGGTGAGAAATCCACCACTATTATTTAAGATGCCTATCCACGGTGCACTTAAATAATGCAGTTTTTTAACCATAAGTTACTAAGAAGCCATATAATATTGTAATAATAATCTTAATTCAGTAAGTGAAAGTTTCTTTCAGCCACAAAATAATTCCTTTCCTTTAGAAAGCCTTTTCATGGAGTTGCCTGACAAACTCAAGAGGTTAACTGGCAATCCCATCTCTAGTCGATCTCAGGATGTTCACACTCCATTCCCTTTGAATGCTGAACTAACAGACTGATTATGGTAGGTCATCTGACCAAGAAGTGCTTGTTAAGAAATCACTTCTACATTAAAGACACTGACTAATTCCAAATACTGAAGGAAAAAAAAAGTGTATGTTTTCTTTGTCACATCTGAGAAAAGATGCACAAAGAAACAGCTGGTTAATATTGGATGAGTCACACTGTATGCAGATAAAGGGTGCTCCTCAACTAGTGGTGCCTGTGAGAAACTTAACTGTCCAAACCCAGAGAATGGACTTAGAGACCCGGAGAATGGTGAAGGTGAGACTTTCAATGATGGTCTTGCAAGATCAGGTGTCTGATAGGCAGGCACACCTAGCACAGTTTCAGCAAGCAATTTATCTCCTAATGCGCAGGTCCCTCCCCTGGTTCCTTATTGACTGAGTACTATGGGGTTGCAATCTTTCTGGACATTGCCTATTGATTGTTGGATAGAGGCTTTAGGTGTTTTTTAGGGTTGTCTTGTTCTTTTTTTTTTTTTTTCTGCAACCCACAATGCATTGCAATCCTAGTTAGCTCAAGGGTTCTTTAAGTATTTGACTTATGACCTAAGCAACTGGGCAGGCTGATAAGAACAGAAAAAGCGAACTATTTTTCAGGCTAGTAAACTTTTATCTTTGACTAAACTTCTTTGGTTCAGGTGAAGGCAACTAAGAGGGGGCGGGAAGGGGGAGGTCAACAAGCAAGTATCGGCTGTCCAAGCTGGGGCCTCGTATATCCTGTTTCCTCTGTAGTTGGCTGACCTAAGCCGAATCAAGGCACTTTGTCTTGGAAATGGACCACTGTATACATTATTTCCTTCAATGCCCAACTAGAAGCAGGAGGAATACACTCTACAGTCTTTGTAGACAGCATTCCCACAGCAGTCAGAAGATTGGGCTAGGTGATTTCTGCAGTCTGCAACATTTGCAAGTCTGTGTGATTCTGAAATGGGAGATCTACTTAGACATAATATTGCATTGACTCTGACATATGCATTCTCTAATTAAAACTTAAATTATATCTATTATATTAAAATACAAATTGAGTTGAAAAATAAAACAACAAAAACAGAGCATGTAAGTTTATTTTCTCTACTGGTCTGTGAACACCTCTTCTGAAGTTAGAATGTCTGAACTATCAGCAATTTTTTTAACTTTCTGACCTTCAATTTTATTTTCCCTTATCTGTGAAACAGGGATAATTCTCATATATTCTCCTCAAGGTTGTTGTGAGGATCAAATGTCAGAGTCTTTATCAGCACTTGAAGGCAGTGATGATATATACTAAGGTGAATCATTATTCTCTTCAATAAATTATAAACATCTACAAAACTGATGGTGATATAAATGCAAAAAAAGGTTTTGGAGTGATTTTGAAGAGAGAAATAACATAATGCTGGTGAGGTATTAGGTAAGAGAAGGTTAAGAGAGCTGCAAGATTAAAGTAGACTCAGATTCATGCACCAAAGATGAGAACTTGAATGATCCTGAGCTAACATGGAGTCCAGAATGTGACTGTGAATAAAGAAGATGGGGAAGCCCAGGAAAAAGGAGAGCTGACCGAATGGCTCCAGCTTAATTTAATGAATACATTAGCTTCAGACAATAACGTCCAAGTATAGCCCTGTCTTCTCTTAGGGAATTCAAGGTCAATTCTCTCAGTAATATCTGTAAGGGAATTGCTTTTACAGATAACCTGATAACACTAGGAAATAGGCTATAGGAACATGATGGATTAATTTTATTAAGCCCTAAGAAGGTTATTCATTTTATGATGAGATTTTCAAATACTTGAGATTTTTAATACATATTCTATGTGCAAGAAATCATCATAACTTAGCATCATAATAATTATGTGACCAAAAAGTTAAAAACAGGTTTGTCATCTAGATAGTAAGGATATTTACTTCAAATATCAGCAGAGCCAACTATTAAGTGCAGATTATGAAGGTATATAATATGGCAGATGTGGGAAGGTAGATGACAGGGGCTTAATCCTTTAAGGAAATACTGGAAAATCCAGGCAAAAAGGTTGTAGTCTACTAGTTTGGCTCATGGAATTAAAAAAATTAATATTAATAATTTTTGACAATTTATAAAACATGTTCGCTATCACCAGTTGCCAAAGCACTTTCACAAGCTGGGGAGAAAAATGTTTCCTTTTATGGTTAATTAAATTATTTGGCAAATTACATGCTCACAACTTAAAACTAGATCTTTTCAATCCAAATGATTTATCTATGTGATTCTCTACCTCCTGGGATGTTTTAAGTAACCTCCTAAAATATCTCTCTTTCCATTAGCTATCTCCTTAGTCTATCCTTTCTTTTGTTCCTTGATTAATCTTCACCAATATACACCTCACTCTCATAGTCAAACACATTTATTTTGTTTAAAAAGAAAAAAAAAAGCCCAAACTCAATAGTTGAGACAAACTTCCAAAAGAAAAAGCATTTATTACTCTCTAGCATGAACTTCATAACATACGCCTCCAGTTCAGGGAGAGTGGTCTCCTGATCATCCACTGAACAAAGGAAGACTTTTCAGGTACTGAGACTCCATGATTGCTGTTACCAACCCTCTCAAAATCTGAATGAACCCACGAGACCGGCTCAGCCTCATCTCCTCTGTGAAGCTATGTTGGAAATCCTGGCTAATTGTTCATTCCTTATACATGAAATCTATTTTCATTGTACTCTCGGGCATGGGCCAGACATGGGGGACACGAAAAAATGTTTTGTTTTTGTTGTTGTTAAGATTGATGAAAAGCCACTGAAATATTTTAAACAAGGGAGTGGCTTGTTTGGTTATGCTGAATCAAGGGTCACCAAGTTGAGCAGAAGAAAGCAATTATTGTCCACACAAGAAATGAACAGCTTGTGAAAGTGAATGCAATTCAATTTACTTCACAAAGCAATAATACTTTCTTTAAATTTTGTACACTTATTTCATTCAATAAAGTAATATTCAACTAAATTTTCTTTTTTAAAATAATTGGCATAAGTATGTCAGGGTTAAACCCAATGATTGTTGGTAGTTATAGAAGCCAGGTCATAGAGGCAGACATTGATAAGTGTGTAAGAGAGTGGGACCAGCTGTAAGAAATTTGGGGTGCAGGAACCCCAGTCAGGATATTGCAGAGGAAAAGTGAATACTGGTCCTTTTGTTGAGTTTGGTTAAGAGGAAGGTTTTAAAATTCTTTTTGAGGGGCTAATATGATTGATTTTCTCAAAGACAGATCAGAATTCACCACCTACTCAATGTTAGTGATAGCAATGACAATAACAACAACACTAATAGTTTACATTTTTGAATCCTTACTCCCCTCTTCTAAGTGCTTCATGTAGAGCAATACCTCCTTTAATCCTCACATCAAACCTCAGCATTATTATTAAGTCTATTTTTCAAAGGAAGAGACCAAGGCAGAAAGTGGTTCAGCAACTTTCCCAAAGCTACCCATTTAAGCAGCAGAATCCTTAATTTAAACCTTATACCACTCTGCACTATTTCTTCCTAGTGTGTGTACTGCTACAGGAGTCTTTTACAGAACCTGAACTAGCCTCACTCCTTTGACCCATCTATAAAACAAACACAACAAGCAAACATAAAGTTTCAGAGTACTATTATCCTTGAAGAATGCATAGGAGAATTTTTTGAAGAAATAAATGTCTTTGTTAAAAGCATATAATATGGAAGAAGTTTAGGAGATCACCATGTCTAACCTTATTTTGCAGGTATCTAAATTTCCCAAGCTAAAGTCGTCAGCCCTTGCTTTGCACTCTCCATCCCTCTCACCTCATGCAGAGGCAGGAAGAAGGTCCGTTGGAGGACAAAGTTCCACTACATGGCTTCTGCCTGGCTTTAAATTTTGTTTCCATAACATCCGGTTACCAAAAGCCACAATTAGCCTTTTTGCCCAAGTGGCTTCAATTCCACAGCATTTGTAGCCACTTCCCCATTGTATCATCATGTTCTGGGAGACTGAACTTATACCTGTGTTTACCCTTTGGGAGACAAACTCATTTGCAAATACAGTCTAAGTGTTTGAGTTGTTGATTCCATACCTATATGCTTCTCTTCTATTAAATGTGTTCCATGTGTCTCTCTTTCTCTCTCTATCTCACACACACACACACACACACAGACACACACACATACACACACAATGGGCCTGCTGTGACTAAACAGTTTACCTAGAGGCTCAGTGCTCTCATCCAGCTGACTTGTATACTTCCTCCTGACTCTCGGTTCCATCTACAAGAATAAACAGAGCACACAGCATACTTTGTGTTAGAGTTTTTCTGTGATTCTTTCCAGGACAGGACCCAGACACAAACGAGATGACAGGAGGGCCTATCATATCTTGGCTGAGAAAGTTCCGTTACTATGTATTTTTAAAATTTCCTTTGCCATTTTTCAAATAAATATTAAGGGTTGAAAAGGAAATTTCTGTTTGCTTCTGTACTGGACTCTCCCTGGGAAAGAAATGCTGTCAAGTTGTATTAAAGTGAGGGAAGTGCAGATACCCCACATAATGAATTGTGCAAATACATTTCGGCAAGTGAAGTATCTTAAACACAATGACCACTTCCTGGGAATGAACTCCTTCTAGGCTGTTCCTAATCATCGTGGGGATGTTGGTCATTACCAAGTTAACTGGGGCAAATTATTAAGTCACTCTGAGAAAAAAAAAATCATTCTCATTTATAAAATTGGGGGATTTGAATTTGATGATTCTTAGGTGCGCAAAAACTCTGAGCTTTATGGAGTATGCAATTCTAATCATGGAGAGGTGCCTCAGCCATAATCAGGAAGCCAAACCACCCAACCTCCTCTTTAATTCTTAAGTAATGTCAGGCACTGTCATCTGCAATTTACATTTATGACCCAGTATAATCGTCAGATAAATCCCATGAAAAGGCTATTATTTTCCTCATTTTACAGGTAACTGAAGTCCAGAATGTTGAAATGAATTGCAAAATTTTTGTAGCTATTTAGTTTGCAAAACTATTTGACAGCCTCTCTGGATAAAATTTATATTAGGTTCAGAAATATAGCAAAGTCATGTTTTCAAAGAGATTTATTTTCAAAACAATAATACTGTTAATAGTGATAAAAATAACAACCACAATGTAACCTGTGCCGGTGGACAGGTCTTCTCTGGAATCTTGATGCTGGCAACCACCTGACCTCCCAACATGGATGAGCATTTATCGAGCAAGCCCTTGCCTATCCCATCCTGTGCTAGTCACACACGAGTACCTCTCTGGTTTCCTATTCATGACACACTGTCTGTGATATGTGCTATTTCCATTTGCCAGTTGAAATATCACTTAACCACTCAGAGTCTCAGATTTCTCATCTATGAAATAAAATAGCTCAATAAGATTGATCTTTAAGATTTCTTCCAGCTATTATATTAAGCTAATAAATTTGCATTTTAATTACAGCCAAACCCTTAGGCTTAAGATTCGTAAATCTATTCTGACTTTTGGATAGGGAACATTCACTCATTTGCTAAACCACATGGAAAAATGGGGTTGCTACTTACCTATGTAAATTCATAAAATAGACTTTTAACAAAGTTACACATCTGTGCTCTTTTCTTGTCAATCCTGGAGTTAGAAACCATATTAAAATTACCCCAACTGAGTTACTAAGCATACAAAGATTAACTATCCCCCATTTTAAGTATTAGCTAGCTAATAGCACTAAGATAAGCAAATTAGACAGACATGATAAATGGAATCCAAAAATAAAAGGAACAGCAAACTACCACATAAAAGTTTCATTTTACTAAGTATAGGTTTCCTATAGTCTGACTTTAGTCTTTTATTCTTCATAACTGCCAGCTTTTATACTTGGAGAAACAAGAATCACATTTCACCTAGGAAATGTTTTTTAATGCTGAAGGCTTATTGGCAGAGCACAGTGAAATGACTCTCATGGCATCTGCATGTTTCTAGTCTGCTTCTACAGGGGCTCCTTAGATTCCTCTCTGAATATAGATGAAGTTTCCTAATTAATTTCCCTTTCTCCATCATTGCCCCGTCAGAATCTACCATAAATGTTATCCCATGATTAGCATCTGTGTCGCTTTGTTGATTTACACACACACACATACATACATACATACACACACACACACCCCTCCAGTGGATCCCTACGGAGTGCAGAACGAGGTCCATCATCCTGATACAGATGTTCAAGGTCTTCACCTTGACCCTAGTTAAATTATTATCCCATCTCCAGACCTCTGGTCCTTTTCTTCCTTTTTTTCTTACATACTCAACTCTGTACCAAAGTACTCAATGCTAATGACACGTACCAATTGTATTTCCAGTGTTATGTTGCAGCTGGCTTGTGCCAGCTCACAAGAACTGACTACTATAGTTTTCAAATTTTGTGATCCAGCTGTAAACACAATCATCATTAGAAATTAAATTATATAAACTTGCAATTAAATTAATTTAAAGAAATAGTACTGCATGCTCAGTAGTCATCACTTTCAAATTATTTTATACCCTTCACTATTGTCTAAGCTGTTGAGGTATCTGTAATACTATATAATGGTGTACTACCATTCCTCACTGCTCAATGCAATAGTTAGTGAAATCACAATTAAATTGGCATGATGGGATAATTGCACCATGGAAATTGACCAATGCTACAATTCAGTTTTTTCTTCCTTCCAGAGAGACAGCTGCTGAACTTTCTGTTTGTCTCTTATAGCCACCAGTTAATGAATCAGCACGTATCTGAACTACATTGGCATGCTTTCTGTTAACTTTATGAAAATAGCACAGTAGGAAGTGATACCAACTGTTTATAGATGACAACACAGAAGTTCAGTCAAATAACTTTCCCAGGTCTAGAGTAGGAAGTGGGGCCAGGGTCAAAGAGAAGGTTTGTTTCACTTCAAGACCCATAGGCAACAGATGCCAAGAGTGGCAGTTGTGGATTGGAGAAATGCACTAGGGTTTGTGAGACTGGGTTTAAGCAGGATATTGAACAATGTATTTTACTTTGTCTTGTGATTTTTCCTGAGGACAAGATGAAATGTGAGCTGAGTGAGAACACAAAGAACAGGATTTATCAGGGTTGGATTACTATAATCCAGTCATCCTTCCATCTGTCATTGGTTAATTTTGTAGAGAAGTGGTTCTCAAACTATGCGAATCAGTTACTTGTAAAGCTTGTTGAAACACAGATTTATGGGCCTCAGCCCACGAATCTGTAGGGTTCAGTAGGTCTCTTGGGAGCCTGAGAATGTGCATTTCTTACAAGCCCAGCTGATGTTGATGGGTGGGTCCAGCAACACTGCTCTCCTGCACATGCATGTGATCTGCCTGACCCGTGCAATTGTCCTATGTGGGCTGGGATTTGAAGATTTACTATAATATTTATATTCATAAATGACAAGAGCTTTGTTTATAAAAGCAGATCATTCATATTTTGAACAACATAATTTAGACCCAAATGTTGTTTCAAACACAGGAAATATGATCTAATTATAAACAAGTTAAATAAGTGGATAAAAATGTAAAGTTCTGGATTTATATATATTTTTTCTAATGGGCATTTTGTTTCTGTTCTTGTCATAGTGCTCAAAATGTTTCACTGTAGAATGTAGCTCAGGCTCAGAAAATAACAATTAGTTTGTTAACAGTTTTAGGTGACTACCAAAACAAGTCATACCCTCTTAATCTCCAAGATGAAAAGGGCAACTTGTATCTTGGAAGCATATATTGGTGGAGAGCTGCCCACATTTACAGCTTACACCAAAGTGTGTGGGAGTTTGTCTTTTTATATGAGAAGGGGAGAAGGGAGTATCCCATTCCAGAATCAGGTTTCTTATGTTTTAGAACATAGGAGGGGAAGCTAAAAGAAAAGGAGACAGAACAAGAGTTACTAAAAGGTGTATGTGAATGATCAAAAGTCAACTTTAAAATATAGAGTGACAGTTTGCATTCCTAAACTACTCAGAGAGACAACTATGACGAATAACAGAGGAAATACAGGGCATACAACTCTGTGTTTGTCATTCAGATTTCTCTCTGCTCCAGCCAGCCAGGAGCACACGCACACTCCCTGAGTGGAGGATTGCTGGCAAAATCCAAATGACCTCTCCCTAAAACCCCCAAAGAGATATTGAGACCAGAGTAGTTGTTCCAGGGCCAAAGTAGGAAGATCTGGAGTCACATGGAATGGACTGAAAGAAGTGGGAGAGAAGAGAAGCATTTTTTCCCCATAATTTCCTAGAACATTGTACAGTTTTCAATGTCTCCACACTGAATATTACCAGAAAATATACACTGGTACCTTGAGGAACCCAAAAGCCTGTGCACCATCAGAGGAAACAGTGTCCAGGTGAAAATAACCTACTGCCTTTAGGTGATAACCTGCGAGAAGTTACTGGTATTTATTTAACGAAGCAGTTTTTGAGGCACTTTCATTTCTATACCTAACAAATTTTTGTTTGTGTACATTTTTGGGTTTTTGGGTTTTGTTATTTTGGATTTGTTTGTTTTGTTTTCCTTATTTTCTCAAGTTCCAGTCACTGTTGGGTACATGGATAGATGGCAAATATTAAAGCAACAGGGTTCTTTTTTTCTTGGAGTTTGCATTCTATTGGAAGAGATTGATGATTAACCAAGCCACACAATGAAGTGTCACAGACTACAGGAGCTCCTAGAAAGACTAAGTGTTCCAACAAGGGGGGCTTCAGGCAGCTCTGAAGATAGTGAAAGAATCTGTAACAGGCATGACTGAAAGGTAAAGAACAAAAGAAGAAGTTTAAAGCTACCAGATCACAAGTATTCCTATACACCAATAATAGACAAACAGAGAGCCAAATCATGAGTGAACTCCCATCCACAATTGCTACAAAAAAAAAATAAAATAACAGGAATACAACTTAAAAGGGATGTGAAGGACCTCTTCAAGGAGAACTACAAACCACTGCTCAAGGAAATAAGAGAGGACACAAACAAATGGAAAAACATTCCATGCTCATGGATTGGAAAAATCAATATTGTGAAAATGGCCATACTGCCCAAAGTAACTTATAGATTCAATGCTATCCCCATCAAGCTACCATTGACTTTCTTCACAGAATTAGAAAAAACTACTTTAAATTTCATATGGAACCAAAGAAGAGCCCACATAGCCAAGACAATCCTAAGAAAAAGAACAAATCTGGAGGCATCACGCTACCTGACTTCAAACTATACTAAAATGCTACAGTAAACAAAATAGCAAGGTACTGGTACCAATACAGATATATAGACCAGTGGAACAGAAAAGAGGCCTCAGAAATAATGCCACACATCTGCAACCATTTCATCTTTGACAAACCTGAAAAAAACAAGCAATGGGGGAAGGAATCCCTATTTAATAAATGGTGTTGGGAAAATTGGCTAGCCATATGCAGAAAACTGAAACTGGACCCCTTCCTTACATTTTATACAAAAATTAACTCAAGATGGATTAAAGACTTAAATGTAAGACCTAAAATCATAAAAACCCTAGAAGAAAACTTAGGCAATACCATTCAGGACATAGGCATGGGCAAAGACTCCATGACTAAAACACCAAAAGCAATGGCAACAAAAGCCAAAATTGACAAATGGGATCTAATTAAACTAAAGAGCTTCTGCACAGCAAAAGAAACTATCCTCAGAGTGAACAGGCAACCTACAGAATGGGAGAAAATTTTTGCAATCTATCCTTCTGACAAAGGGCTAATATCCAGAATCTACAAAGAACTTAAACAAATTTACAAGGAAAAAAACAAACAACTCCATCATAGAGTGGGTGAAGGATATGAACAGACACTTTCCAAAAGAAGACATTTATGCAGCCAACAAACATACGAAAAAAAGCTCATCATCACTGGTCATTAGAGAAATGCAAATCAAATCCACAATGAGATACCATCTCATGCCGGTAAGAATGGCGATCATTAACAAGTCAGAAAACAACAGATGCTGGAGAGGATGTGGAGAAACAGGAATGCTTTTGTACTGTGAGTGGGAGTGTAAATTAGTCCAACCATTGTGGAAGACAGTGTGACGATTCCTAAAGGATCTAGAACCAGAAATACCATTTGACCCAGCAATCCCATTACTGGGTATATACCCAAAGGATTATAAATCATTCTACTATGAAGACACATGCACAAGTATGTTTATTGCGGCACTATTCACAATAGCAAAGACTTGGAACCAACCCAAATGCACATCAGTGATAGACTGGATAAAGAAAATGTAGCACATATACACCATTGAATACTATGTAGTCATAAAAAGATGAGTTCATGTCCTTTGCAGGGACATAGTTGAAGCTGGAAGCCATCATTCTCAGCAAACTAATACAAGAACAGAAAACCAAACACCACATGTTCTCACTCATAAGTGGGAGTAGAACAATGAGAACACATGGACACAGGGAGGGGAACATCACACACCAGGTCCTGTCAGGGGTGGGGAGCTAGGGGAGGGATATAATTAGGAGAAATATCTTATGTAGATGACAGGTTGATGGCTGCAGCAAACCACCATGCCACGTGTATACCTATGTAACAAACCTGCACGTTCTGCACATGTACCCCAGAACTAAAAGTATTAAAAAAAAAGCTACCAGGAAGGCAAGATATATTACTCAAAATATAACAACATATTCATATTAAGTATTAGTTTATTATGTATTGCCCTTTCTTGGTTTCTGATATTTTGTTTATGAATTTTGCACTCATATTCATAAGTAAGATTGTTTTCCCTTGTTTTTGGGTTTTGGTACAAAGGATATGCAGACCTCGTGAAACCAATTGAGAGTTTAGACTTACTCTTTCTATTCTTAGAATTGTTTGATCAACTTGGTTATTTCTAATAGAACTAATTGATACAGTTCAACAGAGGACCATTTGTCAACATATCAAATCATATCACACCATACCAATCCACACATCACAACATACTATACCAAACCTCCTCACACCCATCCACACCAACCACATCATCTCATACCACACCACACCAATCCATATAATACCACATCACACTATAGCACACCACACAAGATGACAACACACCACACCATACCATACCACACCACACCAATCTATATCATACCACATCATGCCATACCATACCAAATAACACCATACCATACTACATACAACACCACACCACGTAACACCACACCACGTAACACCACAATACATAGCACCACATCATATAATATCATACCATACCATACCATAGCATAGCATACCACACCAATCCATATCGTACCACATCATACCATACCATACCACATCACATAATACCACACCATACTATAACATACCATACCATACCATGTCATACCACATCACATAACACTACACACCATCGTACTGTACTATACCATACCACACCATTTCATAGTATACCACATCATACCATACCACACAACACCTCATAACAGCACACTACACCACATAACGCCATAATATACCAAACCATGCTATATCATACCACACCAATCCATATCACACCACACTATACCAAATAACACCATTAATACCATTATACTATACTATACTATACTATACTATACTATACTATACTATACTATACTATAAAACCATTATACTATACCAAATAACACCATATAATACCATTATACCACACTATACCAAATAACACCATACTATACCACAGAATACCACACTATACCACATAACACCACATGATACAACATCACAGCATACCATACCACATCACAATGCACCACACACCAATACACACCACATCACACCACTCCACATGGCATACTGTTTATACCATAGAGTATAATACCACACCATACTATGCAAATGTAACATTCATTAAGTCTAAAGCATCACTTAGTGAATTATCAGCAATTGTGAACTTTATTAATTGAGTGGAAGGTATGGACAAAAAGAAATGTACAGTCAATATTATACTGGTAAAATGTTGAAAACTTTCCATTTGAAATTAAGAATGAAACTTGGATGCTGACTATCATTGCTACATCCAATGTCAGTACCATTGTATTTTAGGTACTAGCCATAGCAGCAAGAAAGAAAACTATGCAAGGTTTGTAAAAGCTGAAAATATAATAATTAGATAAAATTCTCATTATTGATAGATGACATATAGCAATTTTAGAATCAATATGTGAGTTGAGGAAAGTTGCAAGATGCACATTTAACACACAAATTGAACTACATTTATATATTTTGACAATAGTTAGAAATAAATTTAAAATATGCCACTTCTAAAGACAGAAAAATATTAATCTAAAGTATATCTAAAGAAAGTTGTGTAAGGTATCTATTCAATTTTTGTCAAACTAATTTATAAATTAAAGTCAATCCAAATCAAGATATTACTAGGTCTCTATTTACAGAAATAGAAAAGCTAATTATAAGATTTGCATGCAAATGCAAAGGACCAAGAAAAGCCTAGACAATATTAGTGAAAAAGAACATCATTCTCAGTAAACTATCGCAAGAACAAAAAACCAAACACCGCATATTCTCACTCATAGGTGGGAATTGAACAATGAGAACACATGGACACAGGAAGGGGAACATCACACTTCGGGGACTGTTGTGGGGTGGGGGGAGGGGGGAGGGATAGCATTGGGAGATATACCTAATGCTAGATGACGAGTTGGTGGGTGCAGCGCACCAGCATGGCACATGTATACATATGTAACTTACCTGCACATTGCGCACATGTACCATAAAACCTAAAGTATAATAAGAAGAAGAAGAAGAAGAAGAAGAAAAGAAAAAAAAAGAATATAAAAAAAAAAGAAAAAGAACACGATAGGGGAACTTGCTTTACTAAACATCAAGACTTATTAAGCCACAGTAAAGACACTGTGGTTTTGACTACCTAGTTGGCAAATACTCCATTGGAATACAGTGGAGAACCCAGAAAGAGGGCCACATAAGGATTGACACTTGTCCCTGACTAAGATGGCATGTCAGAGCGGTGGCAAAGGATGTTCTCTTCAATACATGATATAGGGTCCACTGGATATCAATGTGGAGAAAAATGAGCTTGACTTCTAGATCATATCACAGAAGACTGAATTTCAGGTGCTTTTGAAATCAATGTAGGAAAAGTAATATAATCAAGTTTGAAAATATAAATTAATATTTACTTGATGTGTGTATTTTATAATCAGGACAGCAAAACATCAACAGTGAAATAAAATATTAATAAGTTACACTTTATTAAAATAAAACATTCTTTATCAAGAAACATCATCAAGTAGGTGAAAATGAGAGCAATCAAGTTATTTCTAACAGATATAAGCAATCACCTCCAAATTATTATACCAACTGATTTACCCAAGAGCAAGTACTATTCAGTAGCCATTAACCAGTTAGAAAATCTTTGTGACCTTGGGCTAGAGAAAAATTTCTTACATCTGACACAAAAAGCATAACAATAAAGACATGATACGTGAATTGTATCAAAATTGAAAACTTTCGCTCTTCAAAAGATGCTACTAAAAAACAAAAGTAAGCCATAGAAAAAGAGAAAATATTTGCAAAGTATATGTGATAAAAAAAGAACTCTTCACAACTCCATAATAATTCCAGTGAAATATAAACAAAATTTTAAGCAAACACCTTACATGTTATATGTGAAAATTCAATAAGTACATGAACAGAAGCTCCACATTGTGACTCATCAAAGATTCAAATTGAAAACACAGTGAGTTCCTCTGCACACTCAGTAGTATGACTACATTTAAAAGATTAGCAATATCTTGTGTTGGTCAGGACATTGTTATGGTGAGGTTAGAAACATTATGCTAGAAAATGAAGCCAAACACAAAAGAAGGCACATTGTTTGATTTCTTTTCTATGAAATTTTAGAAAAACAGAACAATGATTAATTGGAAGTTGGTGGGGTGTGTATTGACTGGGAAAGGGCACAAGGGTAGTTGTTGGAATGATGAAAATATTCCGTATCCTGATTGTAGCAGTGACTCATCTATTTCTTAAAACTTATTGAACTGTAGATACACTTAAAATTAATTATAAATAGATTATATTTATTATATGTAAATAAATGTGCTGAACAAAACAAGAACATACACAAATGATAGGTTTTAACAGAAGTTTTAAAAGAGAAAGTGAATATAAATAGAAATTCTTATTTTTTTTTCCTGTTATCCAATTGAGCTCCCTGTACAGCCCTCACTTTGAAGACGTAAGTGTTTGACGCTGCAAATGATGGATTAAAACCTCATCTCAGGCCAGCAGCTCCAGAGAATATTGGACTATTCATCATAATAGTTACCTGAATGGTGACCAGACTTCTGTAGAGCTCATCTTGATAAGTAGTGCTCCCCAGAATAATTTGCATCATAACCCTCTATTGCTTCAGTCTGGAATGAAGCCAACAACTACCACCTGTCTGACATCATGCACCTTAGCTGCTCAGATTTCCTGTTTTACCCTTTCTTCCACCTCCATATTGGGTCATTATATGCTTTGTAGCACATTTGAGTTGTCATAACCTTTATTTGACATTTGACTGCACCAGGTCATACTTTCTGCTCTTTCCCACATGCCCAGGTAGTTATTGTTGTTGCATTTAAAAAAAAGAGAGAGAGAGAAAGAAGTTCCAAATTATTACAGTTCACAAGGAAAAAATAGTTATCACAAGGTTATTATTTAAAATATTAATCTGTAGAGTTCTGATGTCTGCTAGCTACAGAACTGAATTAAAGAATACACTTAGGAAAGATGATAGAGACCACCTTTTTTTTATTATTATACTTTAAGTTTTAGGGTACATGTGCACAGTGTGCAGGTGAGTTACATATGTATACATGTGCCACGCTGGTGTGCTGCACCCATTAACTCGCCATTTAGCATTAAGTATATCTCCTAATGCTATCCATCCCCCTCCCCCCACCCCACAACAGTCCCCAGAGTGTGATGTTCCCCTTCCTGTGTCCACGTGTTCTCATTGTTCAATTCCCATCTATGAGTGAGAACATGTGGTGTTTGGTTGTTTGTCCTTGTGATAGTTTACTGAGAATGATGATCTCCAATTTCATCCATGTCCCTACAAAGGACATGAACTCATCATTTTTTATGGCTGCATAGTATTCCAAGGTGTATATGTGCCACGTTTTCTTAATCCAGTCTGTCATTGTTGGACGTTCGGGTTGGTTCCAAGTCTTTGCTATTGTGAATAGTGCTGCAATAAACATACGTGAGTTCATGTCCTTTGTAGGGACATGGATGAAATTGGAAATCATCATTCTCAGTAAACTATCGCAAGAACAAAAAACCAAACACCGCATATTCTCACTCATAGGTGGGAATTGAACAATGAGAACACATGGACACAGGAAGGGGAACATCACACTTCGAGGACTGTTGTGGGGTGGGGGGAGGGGGGAGGGATAGCATTGAGAGATATACCTAATGCTAGATGACGAGTTGGTGGGTGCAGCACACTAGCATGGCACATGTATACATATGTAACTTACCTGCACATTGCGCACATGTACCATAAAACCTAAAGTATAATAATAATAATAATAATAATAATAAAAAAAGATAAAAAAAATAAAAAAAAATAACCTTCCAAAAAAAAAAAAAAACATACGTGTGCATGTGTCTTTATAGCAGCACGATTTATAGTCCTTTGGGTATATACCCAGTAATGGGATGTCTGGGTCAAATGGTATTTCTAGTTCTAGATCCCTGATAGGGACCACCTTATCCACCCAAACTCACCTTAGGCTTTGGCTGTTTCTACTGTTCCTATGGAAACAGATACAACACTAGCAAAGGTGGTGTCAAGTCCTTTAATATAATTTTTCATCACCAGTTATTTTAAAGTATCAGATTTTATTTTTCCCTGATAGAGATCATTATCTTACGTTGCAAATTAACCAGTGCCCTCACTTTCATAGAAATCACAGTATAGCTCATTTAAATGAAAGATATACGTGAAGCTATTGCTTTAGAACAATACATCTTGATTCTCTGGTTTAAATGACACCTGACTCACAGTTCTGACACTGATTCTTACAGGTTGTTAAAAAGATACCCCTGTAGAAACAGAAAAAGACAAAAAATATTCCAGCAATATTGAAAATTAGGACTTAACCTTCAAAGTACCTGAAATGAAATTTTATTAACAACTAGGCTGAAGATTTGACTTCAGAAAAATAATCACTTTTTTCTCATGCCATGTTCTAGGAAAAAAGCAAGTCAGTCTGGCCCTCTTTTATCTTTTCTTATTGCCTTTACCTCTTTCAGAAATGCAAGATGTCCTTTGTCACAAGACTGCTATGGTTTTGTTTTGTTTTGAGGCGTCTAGAGCAATCTCTTCCCATTCCTCCAGTTAGGCAGACACTATGGCCCTGGACTAAGTGTTAGAAAGTTACCCTGTGTATTCTGGGTGTATACTTACACATGCCTTGTTGTGTGGTTGTGGAATGGGAGAAATGGAGAAGTTCTTGCTCTTCTTTGTAATAAAGGTTTAGAAGGAAGAGTTCCTGTGGCAGCGGTATCTTACCTTAGGGGACTCGACCCAAGTGGATGAAAAGCAGAATGAAGGACAATTCGCACTGTTGCCATATTCTCTGAAGCTGTGGCCTGAGATTAGCTCTTAGTCCATCCTCAGAGCCCAGCACTTGGATGCTGTAAAGAGAGTATAACTCACCAATCATATTCTTGAGTCAGGTATTGTATCTGACTAAATAGTATGACAAATATCAGTAAATCCCATTTCTTCTGGAAACTTCAGTCATGTTTTCTCTCTGCTGTCAAATGAGAGGTTTGGAGTTGAGCATTTGGAGTTGAGCATTTCTCACTCAGCACCCCCTCTCCCATCCCCTCCCAGCCTTTAACATATAATTATATGCAGGGACAATCAGTTGAGAGTCTCATGCCAGGTGAGTCTCCTCTCCTCTTTTGTGGCAGACCTCAGAAAGCCTCTCACTTGCTTTCCTTGTACACCACCACCACTATACACTCTATCCCTTAGAACATTCACCTGCAAGCCTGGTTACAGAATGTAGCACATCCTCCTCATCTCTCCACCAGAAACTCGAGATGGCACCCACATTCACCCACTGAAAAGCATTTAAGATATGGGTAATTTTCCTCATTTTTCTATGGAAATAGAGTGATAAGCTAAATAAAAGGAATGGATAATCTGTAAAGTTTAAGAATTAAATTTCTAAGATATTGACCCTGGTCAATTATTCATACATTAGTCTTAATTTATAATGGTTGCTCTATTTTAGTTCTGTTCATAGCTAGAAATACAAACCCTGAAGAAAGGACTGCCAATGACACCCTCCCTGAACCTGTCCATGCAGGTCCTTCTACTCAGCACTCAGCCTTATTGCAGAGACTGACACAATACTTAAGAGTCCTTCAGGTACCTACTCACCTCATGAAAGGAATTTGCACTGTGAGGCCTCTATACCAGAGATTCACATCTCTGGTTCAGAAACATCTAAGTTGCTTCTACCAGGTTCTTGTTTCTTTGGTCACATCTACCCAGGGCTCCTCTGATGTCGGCTATTGGGGCTAAATTTTGGATAAATTGTTAAGAAGTTATCTGTTTTACACAGTATTTTTTGTTGGTTTCAAAGGAAAATATTCATTGGATTCTTAGATCTGGTACTTGGTGGGAGCACAGATTCCAGAGAAATCCCATACACCTGACCGTGGTGGGGCACAATCACCAAGCAAGTCCTATGACATGACCATTTCTAGTGCTTCTGCTGCTTCTCCTGTGGAATCTATCAACACCTAAAAAGTCACTTTGTGGTAACCACAAGAATTAAAAATAGAGTTGAAAGAGAGGCAGCACTGGCTACCCTGTGGTTAAATAAATGACATTCAAAGAATTTTCTTTTGGTCTTTTCAACTATCCACCTTACCCTGTACTCCAGTAGTAATGAACTTCCAGGGATTAGGTTAAAGAATCCAACCATTTTAGTTATCAGTGTTCCCTTGAAAAAAGAGATATAAGTAGATATATTTCCCCACTGTACTTGTCAGATGTTAAAGCCTCTAACTCTAAAAGCGACAAAGGAATGGAAGTCCCTCATAGCCAACTTATGCATGTATATCCCTGGGTTTTAGCTCAGGCCATAAAATGTAGGATCACTAAATGATTTGAATTGCACAAAAGCACCCATAACATCAGTAAAACTGTAATATTTATTACAGATGTTTCAAAAAGCAATGTTTTCAGAGCTAGCTTTTACACATAAGGGAAAGACAGAGCTTAGAACCCCTGGTAAAGTGAATTTATCTGGCTGAGGGAACACTTGCAGCCCTCCTGTCACTGACTCCTGGGACTTATAGCTCTCTCAACAACAGCAAAGATTATCTGAGCAAGACTTGGGGCTAGAAGTCCTCAAATTCAGGAACGTAATATAAGTTACTGAAACCTAGCAATTTACCATTGCCTTTCAAAACTTAATGAGTGACTCCAAATAGTTGTGGGGTGTGTGTGTGTGTTTGAACAGCTTTATTAAGATTTAATTCAGATATTACAAAACTTACACACTAAAGGTGTACAATTTTTGTTTTTAATATATACACAGAGTATCTATCAGTACATTCTATTTTTAGATCATATTCATCACCCCTTCCCCCAAAACCAGAATAATTTAGCAGTTTCTCTTCGTCCTATCTCCAGCCTAGCAAGTACTAACCTACTTTCTGTCTCTACAGATTTGCCTTTTCTGGAAACTTCATTTAAATGGACTTATGCAATATATGTACTTTTGTATCTAGTTTCCATCACATAGTGTTTTCAAAGTTTATACTGTAGCATGTATCAGTACTCAGTTTCCTGCTATGGATGAATAATATTCCATTGTGCAGATGTGCCACTTTTATTTATCCACCCATCAGTGGATGGACATTTGGGTTGTTTCCACTTCTTTTCTATTATGAATAATGTTACTCTGAAGATTCACTTACAAGTTTTTAGGTGGATGTATTGTTTCATTTCTCTTGAGTAAATACTTAGGAGTAGAATTATTGGGTCATATGATAATATTTAGTTCCTTATCTTGAAGAATTGTCAAACTTGTCTAAAATTGTACCAATATACATTCTTACCAACAGTATTTGAGGGTTTCAATTTCTCTACATCCTCATCAACACTTGTAATAAATAACCTGGGGTTTTGTTGTTTTATTATTATAGTTATCCTAGTGGGTATAAAGTGGTATCCCCAGTATAATTTTGATTTGCATTTCCATAACAGCTAATGAAACCAAGTATCTTTTCATGTGCTATTGGATATTTGTATATATGTTATGGAAAAAAGCTATTCATATCCTTGCTCATGTTTTAATTGGGTTATTTACCATTAGTTCAATTGCAAAGGTTTTTATATATTCTGGATACATGTGCTGTGTAAAAGATAATATGCTATCCCATTTTGTAGACTGTCTTTTCACTTTATTGATGGTATTATTTGTAACACAACCTTTTTGTTTGTTTGTTTGCTTGCTTGTTTAATGAAGTTCAATTTATGTATTTATCTTGGGTTGCTTGTACTTTTGGTATCACCTCTAAGAAACCATTACTGGATCCAAAGTCAGGAAGATTTACTGCTGTTTTCTTCTTGGAGTTTATTATTTTAGCTAACATATTTAGGTCTTTACCTATGTTAGTTTATTTTTTGTGTATGGTGTGAGGTATGAGTGGAGCTTCATGTTTATATGCTTTTATACAGTTTTCTTAGTGCCATTTGTTGAAGACTATTTTTTCACCATTGAAAGATCTTGACACCCTTATTGATAATCCATTGACCATAAAGGTAAGGGTTTATTTCTAAACTCTTAATTATATTCTATTGATGTATATGTCTATCCTATTCTAGGACTGCTTTTTCTCTGGTACTATTGAGAGGTGAAGCCAGCTGGGCTTCTGGGTCGGGTGGGGACTTGGAGAACTTTTCTGTCTAGCCAAAGGATTGTAAACACATCAATCAGCGCTCTGTGTCTAGCTAAAGGTCTGTAAATGCACCAATCAGCACTCTGTAAAATGGACCAATCAGCAGGATGTAGGCAGGGCCAAATAAGGGAATCAAAGCCGGCTACCCGAGCCAGTAGCGGCAACCCACTGGGGTTCCCTTCCATGCTTTGGAAGCTTTGCTCTTTTGCTCTTTGCAATAAATCTTGTTGCTGCTCACTCTGAGTCCACACTACCTTTATGAAAGAGAGTAGAGATAGAAGGTTGAGCTGATTGACGTCATAGATCTTCTCACTTGGTCAGCACAGAGTGCTGCAAATGAAAAATCTCATATCTCAGCTACATCCTGGGGAGAGAGTTGATCCGTGTATCTCATGTCTTAATTTCTCCAGGGCTGTGAAGATAATTAGCATTGTCTTCCTGGTCTTAGAACTCACATGGGTCCAGCAGAGTCTGGCTGCCTGAATGACAATGGAGAAATAGAGATGGAGATTTAGACTGGCAAACACCAAAATCCACCCCCACCCACCACAAAACCAGCTCAGCACAGATTAAGCCAAAAACAGCAACAACAACAACAACAACAACAAAAATACCAACAGCTGCCTGCTTCTCCGTAGAAAGAGAAAGAGTTGTGAGAGACTTAGAGACTCCAGAATCTCTGGTTGAGCTTATTGTTGGGAAACTTCTCTACGAAGTCGGTTTCTGAAAATTGGATGAGGTATCTGCTTTGTCTAATATACAGTCACCAATGAAGAGTTTCAAGATAATGAGGACCCCGGCAATGATGTTTTAAAAAAGCAACAAGATAAATCTCCAAAAGCAAACTCTAATAAAAATGATTTATATAATATATCTAACAGATAACTCAAAATAACTGGCATAAAGAATCTTATTGATATCAAAAAGTGCATAAGCAAAGTGAGACTTCCAACAGAGATAGAACATATTTTAAAGTACCATATAGAAGTCATAGAACTGAAGTACAATAACTTAACTGAAAATCTTCTGAAAACCATAAGAGAAAAGCAATTTATCACATAAGGAAACATCAATAATACCACTAGTGGATTTTTCAGCAGAAACTTTACAGGCGGTAAGAGAGTAGGATTGCATATTAAAAATGCTAAAAGTAAAGAACTATCAACCAAGAATACTACGCCCTACGAAACTATCCTTTAAAACTGAGGGATAGATTAAGATTTATACAGACAAAGAATAGCTGAGGGAAATCATCATTACTAGACATGGCTTAAAAAATGCTAATGTGAGTTTCTCAAGTTGAAGTGAAAGGACACAAAACAGCAACACAGTAGCCTAAGAAGTATGAAACTCATTAATAAAGTTTAATATATAAGAAATGCAGAATACTATATTATTGTAGTAGTAATGGGTATAAATCATTATTCTAGTATAAAAGTTAAAATGTAAAAGTATTAAAAATGACTATAAAATATGTTAAAAGAGTACACACAAATCATGACAATAGTACCATAAAGTATGGGGAGGAAGTTAAAGTTTAGAGATTTTGTATGTGATTGAACTTAAGTTGTTATCAGCTTTGGTTGTTATAAGATATTGTATGTAAACCTAAAGGTAATGATAAAATAATAACTATAGACATCACACAAAATGAAAATAGAAAGAAATCAAAGCACATCAATGCCAAAACTCAAAAATGGGAAAAAGATAGAATGAGAGAGAAAAGCAGACAAAAGAACTATGAGACAAGCAGCAACAACTAACAAAATAGCATTAGTAAATCCTTTTATCTCAATATCACTTTAAATGTGAACTCCCCAATAAAAGACATAGAGTAGCTGAATGGATTAAGAAAAACAAGACCACACCATATGTTATCTATAAGAAACTCACTTTAGCTTTAAGAACACACATAGGCTGAAAGTAAAGGAAAAATATATGTAAATAATAGCAAAAACAAAGTGGGGTAGCTATAATTATATCAGACAAGATAGATTTTAAGTAAAAATAATCAATGAGAACAGAAAGGCATTACATAATAATAAAAAGTCAATTTTCCAGGCAGATATAATAATTGTAAATATATATGTACCTAACATTAGAGTACCCAGAAATGTAAAGCAAAGAGTGGCAGAACTGAAGAAAGAAATAGATGACAATGCAATAATAGACTCAGTAGTAAACTTTCTATAGTAGGATAGTCAAACTTTTATATGGGCTCAAAATTACCCTAATACTACAGCCAAGGGCACCATAAGGAAAGAAACAATAGTCTTTGCATTCCTGAGATAAATCTCACTTGGCCCTGGGGTGTAATTTTTAATATGTTGCTGGATTTGGTTTTCTAGTACATCAGTGAGGATTGTTGTGTATATATTCATAAGGGATAGTGTTTTCCCACGCTTTTTTTCTTTTTATGTTTTTATCTGTTTTGATATCAATGTAATATTGGGCTCATACAATGAGTTTGGTAAAGATCCATTCTTTCAATTTTTTGGAAGATTTTGTGAGAAAATGGTGGATTAGTCTGTTTAAGTCACAGACTGACTTTAACAAAAGAAATTAATTCTCTCTCAGTTCTGGAATTGAGGAGCATATGATCAAGTTGCTGGCAAATTCATTTTCTCATCAGGGCTGTCTTTCTGACTTGAAGAGTGACTTCTAAATATGTCCTCCAATGGCCTTTTCTCTGTGCTTACAGGGTAAGAGAACTATAGCAGGTTCTTTGTTGTCTCCTTTTATAAGAACACTAATCCTACAAGATTAGGGCTCCATCTTTATGTCTTCATTTAACCTTAATCATTTCATTACCCCAAATACGGCTATACTGGGGTCAGTGCATTGACCTGTAAAAGCTGGGTAGATCCATGTATTCAGCCCATAACAATTGCTCTCAGTTCTTCAAGTGTTTTGTAGAGTTCACTAGTAATGCAAAATGTACCTGGGCTATTCTTTGTGAAGTTTAAAAATTACTAATTCAATCTCTTAGCATTTTTCCAGATGTATTCCTATTTTCTATTTCTTCTTGAGTCACTTTGGGTTCTTTATGTCATTCTGTAAATTTGTCTATTTTATCTAAGTTTCTAATTTGTTGGCATTCAGTTATTTATAGTATTCTCTTATAATATTTTTTTCTCTAAGTTGGTAGTGATAACCCTTATTTCATTCCTAATTTTAGTAATTTGAGTCTTACCTCTTCACTTCTTGTTGAGTCTAAAAGTTTATAGATTTCATAGATTTTTTTCAAAGAACTTTTGATTTTTTTAATGGTTCTATTATTTTTCTGTGCTCTATCTTACTTTTTTGCACTCAAATCTTCATCAGTTCCTTTCTTCTGATTGTATTAGATTTTGTTTGCTCTTTTTGTTGCTGTTATTGTTGTTGCTTGTTTTTCTGTTTTGTTTTCTTTGTTTGTTGTTGTTGTTGTTTTGAGACGGAGTCTTGCTCTTGTTGCCCAGGCTGCCACACAATAGCCTGATCTTGGCTCACTGAAACCTCAGCCTTCCAGGTCCAAGTGATTCTACTGCCTCGGCCTCCCGAGTAGCTGTACAATAGCCTGATCTTGGCTCACTGAAACCTCAGCCTTCCAGGTTCAAGTGATTCTACTGCCTCGGCCTCCTGAGTAGCTGGGATTATAGGCACCTGCCATCAAGCCTGGCTAATTTCTTTATTTTTAGTATAGACGGGGTTTCACCATGTTGGCCAGGCTGGCCTTGAACTCCTGAACTCAGGTGATCTGCCCACCTCAGGCTCCCAAAGTGCTACGATGTCCTAAAGGCTTCTGAAGCTCTATTAATATTTGTTTATTACTTTTCTTCTCTGTTCCTCAGAATAGATAATTTTAATTGATCTATCTTTAAGTTTACTGATTCTTTCTTCTTTAAGCTCACGTTCGTTGTTGCTCTCCCATATGGTAAGTTTTAAATTTTCTGTATTGTTCTTTTTGAATACAGAATTTCTAGTTGGTTCTTCTGTATAATTTTGATCTACTTCATGACATTTTGAACCTAGTGAGACATCGTGTGATGTTGTCCTTTAGTTCTCTAGGCATAGTTTCCTTTAGTTCTTTGGACATATTTATAATTGTGGATTTAATATCATTTTCTAGTCAGTCCAAATTTGGGCCCTCTCAGGGACAGTTTTTTAAAAATCTTGTTGCTTAATCAAAACCACAATGAGATTCCATCTCACACCAGTTACAATGACAATCATTAAAAAGTCAGGAAACAACAGATGCTGGACAGTGTGGGGAAATAACGTTTTTACATTGTTGGTGGGAGTGTAAATTAGTTCAACCATTGTAGAAGACAATGTGGCAATTCCTCAAGGATCTAGAACAAGAAATACCATTTGACCCAGCAATCTCATTACTGGGTATATACCCAAAGGATTATAAATCATTCTACTATAAAGACACATGCACACGTGTGTTTATTGTGGCACTGTTCACAATAACAAAGACTTGGAACCAACCCAAATGCCCATCAATGATAGACTGGATAAAGAAAATGTGGCACACATACACCATGGAATACTATGCAGCCATAAAAAAGGATGAGTTCATGTCTTTTGCAGGGACATGGATGAACCTGGAAACCATCATTCTCAGCAAACTAACACAAGAACAGAAAACCAAGCACGGCATGTTCTCACTCGTAAGTTGGAGTTGAACAATGAGAACACATGGACAAAGGGAGGGGAACATCACACACCGGGGTCTGTCAGGGGGTGGGGGGCTAGGGGAGGGATAGTATTAGGAGAAATACCTAATGTTGATAATGGGTTGATGGGTGCAGCAAACCACCATGGCACGTGTATACCTATGTAACAAACCTGTGCGTTCTGCACATGTACCCCAGAACTTAAAGTATAATAATAATAAAAAAATAAAGCACCAATAAAAAAAAAAAAAAAAAAAAAAAAAAAAAAAATCTTGTTGCTTTGCAAGTCTCATAAATATAATTTATTGTTCAAAACTGGACCTTTCAATTTATATAATGTGACAACTCAAATTATATCATACCCCCTCTTTTAGAGGCTTTGATGTTGTTGCTGTATTTCTTGTTGTTGTATTGTTGTTTTGTATTTTGCTGTTTTGTTTTTATTTTTCTGGCTGTTGTGTGTTTGTTTAGTCACTTTCCTGGATTAACTCTATAAAGACTATGTTCTTTGTAATGTGTAGCCACTGAAGTTTCTGCTTTGTTAGCTTGATGGTCAGCTAGTGATTGGTCAGATATTTTCTTGAGCATCTTGAACAAGTAAGTTTTCAACCCAAGGGCCTACAATGTTGGTGCATTCTTTACATATTTAATTTATGACTCTGCCTTAGCCTTCATTTCCTACTTGCACAAGACCCTAAGGTCAGTCAGAGGTGAGAGATAAGAGCTTTATACAGCCCTCAATAGATATCTCTTTCCCAGGTCTTTCTTACAAATTTTTTATTAGGCCCTTGTTTCCTATTGGTATCACAGGTTAAGTTATCTAAAAACAGTATTTTCAAGAGCTGTGATATTATGCTGTGATAATGGGATTTCTGAAGAGCTCTAAGCCTGTCCATCCTAGGAGTAGTAAGACTTCTAGTTTTTAAGGCTTCAGTGACACTGGGAAAGAGAGATGGGAAGAGGTTGAGCCACATACCTCTTTATTTTTATTCTGGTACAGCAGGATTTTTATAAGTAAATGCTCTTTAGATTGTTAGAAGTCTGGGATTAATATCCAGAGTTCTGATAAAGTTTATTTCAAAACATTTTGAAAGTGTTTTTACTGCTTTTATGTAAGAGCATATTTATATAAGTTCCATGCATCAACATTCTGGAAGTCATTCCCAGTACTTGCTTCTCTTGTCTGTGTAATTTAGTGTGGGAAGAATTAAATTTCAGAGGCCTTGACTGATTCAGAAGAAATGTCATCATAATAATTAGGGAAATAATCTAAACTTGTTGGTATTTAATTTCCCTAATATATAATAAAAACTTAATAAAAAATTGAAAGGTTTTTTGTGAGGATTAGATCATTCACTTCAAAAAAATATGAAGCATGCAAGTGCAGTGTGTCTGAAGTGCATATCATTAGATGAGGAAAGCAGAGATGAAGATACAAAGATAAAAAATGACAAGATTTTAAGGTATTCAGAGGTTTAAAAAGTCACTGATCTTTGTAAAGCAGATATGGAATATGATCACATTTGTGCTAAAAATTATTTGCAATGTAGAAAGCAAAAATATCTTTTTGTCAAAAGATATTCTAATGGAGAATATTAAAATTAAAAATTTGGGTTAAGAATTGGCACAGAAGACTATCTTTAGACAAAAGAGGTTCTAGAAATTCAGATGAAAGCAGGAGTAGATACAGTTATCTCAGCTGAACTTCTCCCTAAGGCTCTCCTGGTCCCTAACTTGCACAAAACATCCTTTGACAGAAAGAATCTGAATAATTTAATTTCGTATGGTCTCTCAGTTCTGTGTACATATTGGTTGCACCAATATTCAGGAAGAATTTTTGTAATTCACTATGCACTTAATAGTCTGATTTAAATAATAAGTAAAATGTAAGGAATGCTGCCTTAGTGTTTGAACTAACTTATTGACAATGATGACACTCAAAAGACAATGGCCACCATTTCTGTCTTTTACCATTGAGCGTCCCAAAGAAAATTCCTCCATGTACATCTGTAACTGTTATTACCAGTGGTTTCTATTTTTCAGCGTGGACAGTGAGAAACTGTTAGCAGATATAGCCTCTTGCCCCATGCTTAGAAACAAATGGTCTTTAAGTCAGACCCTAACATCCATAGAGTAAAGGGAAAGTGCAATTGTTAAAATTGCCTTGCTGAGAAATTAAAAAAAAAAAAAAAAAAAAAAAAACTATACCAGAGAATTTGGAAGGGCCTTAACTTATAGCTCTTTATTTTTCACAAGATTATGAAGTCTAGAGTATAAAATCAATATTATAATCTCCAGTTTATATATGAGGACACCAAATAATTCAAGCAAGGTGAGAATGAGTATTAGAGCCTATATTTGAATAAAGCTTTGTGTGTGTGCCTCCCTTTATGAGGAGAGTGCAGATAGCTCTGACCACAGGGCTCTTTTCAGTAGCTGCTCAAGAAGAAACAAACATAGGGAACATGTAAGATAACTTCCTTGTCTGGAGGCAAGTGATACCTACACTCCCACGGGAGGGAACACTGATACCTATGCTCCTATGAAAGGCAACTATTGGCTTACCATCCAGCCTGTCAGCCTCATTACAGAGATACGGTTTAGAGTCTGTATTAGTCTGTTCTCACACTGCTAATAAAGACATACCAGAGACTGGGTAATTTATGAAGAAAAGTGGTTTAATTGACTCACAGTTACACATGGCTGATGAGTCCTCACAATCATGGCTGAAGGTGAACAGCAATGTCATGTCTTACATGGTGGTAGGCAAGAGAAATCTTGGGCAGGAGAACTCTTCTGCATATAAGCATCAGATCTGGTGAGACTTATTCACTATCATGAGAATAGCACAAGAAAGACCCACCCCATGATTCAATAACCATCCACCAGTTTCCTCCCACAACACATGGGAAATGTGGGAGTTAAAATTCAAGATGAGATTTCTGTAGGTGAGAGGTGACAGCGTGCTGGCAGCCCTCACAGCCCTCACTCGCTCTGGGCGCCTCCTCAGCCTTGGCGCCCACTTTGGCGGCACTTGAGGAGCCCTTCAGACTGCCGCTGCACTGTGGGGGACCCTTTCTGAGCTGGCCAAGGCTGGAGCTGGCTCCCTCAGTTTGCGGGAGGTGTGGAGGGAGAGGTGCAGGCGGGAACCAGGGCAGCGCATGGTACTTGTGGGCCAGCGTGAGTTCTGAGTGGGCATGGGCTCCGTGGGCCCCACACTTGGAGTGGCCGGCCCTGCTGGCCCGGGCAGTGAAGGGCTTAGCACCTGGGCCAGCAGCTGCTGTGCTCAATTTCTCACCGGGCCTTAGCTGCCTTCCTGCAGGGCAGGGCTCAGGACCTGCAGCCCGCCATGCCTGAGCCTCCCCCTGCCACACTCCATGGGCTCCTGTGTGGCCCGAGCCTCCCCAACGAGCATTGCCCCTGCTCCAAGCTGCCCAGTCCCATCAATGACCCAAGGGCTGAGGAGTGCGGGCACACGGCGTGGGACTGGCAGGCAGCTCCACCTGCGGCCCCAGTGCAGCATCCACTGGGTGAAGCCAGCTGGGCTCCTGAGTTTGGTGGGGACTTGGAGAACCTTTATGTCTAGCTAGGGGATTGTAAATACACCAATCAGCACTCTATATCTAGCTCAAGGTTTGTAAACACACCAATCAGCACCCTGTGTCTAGCTCAGGGTTTGTGAATGCACCAATCGACACTCTGTATCTAGCTACTCTGGTGGGGACTTGGAGAACCTTTGTGTTCACACTCTGTATCTAGCTAATCTAGTAGGGACATGGAGAACCTTTGTGTCTAGCTCAGGGATTGTAAACGCACCAATCAGCAACTTGTCAAAACAGACCACTCAGTTCTCTGTAAAATGGACCAATCAGCAGGATGTGGGTGGGGCCAGATACTGCCCAAGCCAGCAGTGGCAACTTGCTCGGCTCCCCTTCCACACTGTGGAAGCTTTGTTCTTTCCCTCTTTGCAATAAATCTTGCTGCTGCTCACTCTTTGTGTCCACACTGCCTTTATGAGCTGTAACACTCACAGCGAAGGTCTGCAGCTTCACTCCTGAGCCAGCGAGACGACGAACCCACCAGAAGGAAGAAACTCCGAACACAACCAAACATCAGAAGGAATAAACTCCAGACACGTGGCCTTTAAGAACTGTAACACAGTGAGGGTCCGCAGCTTCATTCTTGAAGTCAGTAAGATCAAGAACCCACCAATTCCGGACACATAGGGACACAGCCAAACCATATCAGAGTCCATCTCTAATGATACATGAATTTGTTTCTGATTGTTAGGATTTGTTCAGAATATTCTTATGCAAGCTCATCATTCTAACTTTTCCAATAAAATAAACCGTTTTTTCATGCAAGATCACTTAAGCTGTGGACTCTTAACAAAACATGATGAACAAAGGTTACATGTGAATCTGTATTTCTGTAGCCAATGAAGGTCAATTTGTGGCCTGGGTCCTCAAACTGAGCAGATACAAGGTGTATGAACTGGAGAGGCCCCAGACTGCATTTCTACATGTTTTACTTTATTCAGAATTAATAGAAAACTAGAAAAACCATTCTTACAACAGTAAGAATAGCTCATAAGGCTTAAAAAAGTCCCCAGGGGGTTAACAAAAAATGGAAAAAAAAATCATTGAGAAAAAGGAATTAAGTTACCTTAGTATTCAGGCCAAACATGATCCAATGTGCATCTCAAATTTATGGAGAGCAGGTGCCAAAAAGTAAGACAAAACCAAGAAAAAACCCTGTGACTGAAAATAAGTTTTATTACAAAAGAAAGAAATCATGAAATACGAATGTATTTTTTAAATGTTAGAAGTATGCTTTTGATGGTACAAAAGATAATAAATGAAAGAGAAGTTGGAGGACCCCCAAGAAAATAAGGTTGTTAACATTAGAAGCACTCAAATAGAATCAAAGAGTACCCTCAGGTAATATCTGTAAAAGATTTATCTATCAGTGAAATTTTTAAAGAAGTATAGTCCAGGCAGAATGAAAGAATATTAAATAAACCGTAAGAATACTTGAAAACTGTAAATAAGCAGATGTTATAAAATTTCCGGGAACAACAAAATGAGTTCTTAACTTTAACAAAAGCAGAACAAATGACCACTTTTTAGGCCTGAATATTCAATGATAGTAACAACAGTTGCCACTCACTGAATACTTATTGGGCTGTACTAACCAGTTTATAGAATAATAGTAATAGTAATAATACTGACAGTGGCACATAGAGAGATGAATGAAATTGTGATTTGACCATATATAAGACTAAAGAGTAGATCACTAGTAAATGTTGTGAGTCCCTTAGCATAGAACCAACAATCATTAGGATGTAATTTGAGTTCAATTAGTCACCATCATACTAACTTATTTCTCTTTGAACAGAAGACTAGAATAGGAAAAGGAAAATGTACAGGAAAACCTAATCGGCCTAGACATCAGCAAATATTACAGAGAATGTTCATGTGTGATGTCTACATGACAAGGCCATTTCAAGTCAGAAACAGTGATGCATTGGTCACTGGACTTTTTCTTTTATTATAGTCTGCAGGGTGATTATTTAAAGCTGCAGTGTACGATACTGAAAATGCTAATGAAGGGAAATTATATATGTAGTTTGTAAACTTTGAAAATTAAGCACAACTTTCCATAAATTTGAGCATCCATCTGCAATGTGTGTGTGTGTGTGTGTGTATTTGTGGTTGTGTTTCCTTGCAATAAAATGTTGCAATGATTATAAAATGACCACATGTACATTCAAAGGAGCACATTTTGAAAATCACCAGAAGTAGATAGTTCAATATTTTTTTTCTCTTGGCAAAGGGTATCCTCAGATACCCTCTGGAGTGAGTGTATAACCAGCTACACATTTTGGAAATGACTTTGGGTTGTGACTATGAAGGTGCCTTCCAAATCTGAGACTTCAAATAATTGTTGTAAAAAATACAGATATGTTTATTTATAACTACTTTCTTTTTCTTGAATTTTAATATTCCTAAGGACTAAAACAGTATTTTGAAATCCTTTGAAAATCTCAGAACCTCAATCAGGTAATGCACTCTGTGGTAGCTTCATACATATTTATTGATCAACTGACTGATTGAATGAGGAAGGAGATAAAATATCAGAGAATACTTACACACTCAGTCTGCTAGCAGTGTTTGCTCTTAACTCGAAATTATTTGGAAAACACATGGAAAGATGCCTGTCTCTGTGGCAGTCTGTTGACTAGAAATTCAGTTCCTGCATCTCCATATGCTACCAGTACTTCCTCCAAATAGCATTTCTGAAGTTGGCTAATTTATGGCCGCGTGGTGCATTTGCCCCTCCTCATCAGGTGCCATAATCTATTTTCCTTATCTTTCACTTGGTCTCTTGTCCTCCGTGGACAAGACCTTCTTTGCCCCACCAAGAGAGAATTTCACATTCTCTTCTTACTCTGAAGTGCAATTCCTATAGATGACAGATTTCTTTTTTTATTTGAGCCTAAGGTTTTCTTTTTTCATAACATACATTAAACATGCACCATAAAAAATTTTAATTAACTTGGCAGTAAGGAGCAAGAAGAAAAATTTAGTGATAAGCTCATGAGTCCAGTTTTTTTTTTTTATTTCAAAACTTTGAACCCTTAACTTTCGGTGATCCCAGACACTTACTGGACTTAGGCAGAAATTCCCTCTTGACCAATGAATAAGATTAATTGTTTTGATCAATCTTATGCAGACCTGTGGACTAACTCTGACCTATAAGAGTGCTAGCTTTTAATACATAACATAATCTCATGGAATCTCTGCTTTGTAGCATTAAAAACACTGAGTTCCCTGTGTAGTTAATTACTCAGTGAATTTCTTCACTGCTGTATTTTCCCTTGAATGGCAAGTCAGTGAACTCATAGATGTTTTATATGTGTGTATGTGTCTAAATATATGTGTGTTTGTACAAATGCATGTATAACTATATGGGTATGATCACTGTATATTAGCTCTGGTCATCTTTGCTCTACTTACCTGGTATTAAACATGAGGTTAAGATATAAGAATAAGCCACGCCCAATTTGCCATCCCTCAAATTTTGAAGTGCTTCCATATCCTCATGAACACTTGGTATCATCAGTCTTTTTCAATTTTGGCCATTCTAACAGTTGTGTAGTAATTTCTCACTCTGTTCTTTATTTGCATTTCCTAATGACTGATGATGTTGAGTATCTTTCACGTGCTTAATTGTCCTTGAATCAACTTTGCTAAAGTATCTTCAAACATTTTTCTAATTTGTAATTGAATTTTGAGAGTTACTTATTGTAGATACAAGTTCTTTATGAGATATGTGATTGGAAAATATTGTCTTGCTGTCTGTGATTTATCTTTACAGTTTCTTAACTATCTTTCAAAAAGAAATTATAATTTTGATAAAATCGTTCATAAATTTATTTTTAATGGATTGTGGTTTTGGTGTTATATCTAAGAAATGTTTGCCTAACCCAAGGTCACAAAGTGTTTCCTCTATGTATTATTTTAGAACTGTTGTAGTTTTAGGTTTTACATTTAAGCCTATAATCCACTTTGAGTTAAATTTTTTTTATTATGCTTTAAGTTCTAGGGTACATGTGCCCAACGTGCAGGTTTGTTACATATGTATACATGTGCCATGTTGGTGTGCTGCACCCATTAACTCGTCATTTACATTAGGTATATCTCCTAATGCTATCCCTCCCCCCTCCCCCCACCCCACAACAGGCCCCAGTGTGTGATGTCTCCCTTCCTGTGTCCAAGTGTTCTCATTGTTCAATTCTTACCTATGAGTGAGAACATGAGATGTTTGGTTGTTTTGTCCTTGTGATAGTTTGCTGAGAATGATGGTTTCCAGCTTCACCCATGTCCCTACAAAGGACATGAACTCTCATTGTGGAAGACAGTGTGGCGATTCCTCAAGGATCTAGAACTAGAAATACCATTTGACCCAGCCATCCCATTACTGAGTATACACCCAAATGATCGTAAATCATGCTGCTATACAGACAGATGCACATGTATGTTTATTGCGGCACTATTCACAATAACAAAGACTTGGAACCAACCCAAATGTCCAACAATGATAGACTGGATTGAGAAAATGTGGCACATATACACCATGGAGTTAAATTTTTAATTTGGCAAGAAGTGTGGATCCAATTTATTCTCCTCTTCCTTCCTTTTTTTCTTCTTCTCCTCTTCTATCTTCATCTTTATCTTTTTCTTTTCTCCTCATGAAAATCTAATTGTTCTAGCAACACTTGTGGTAAAGTCCATTCTTTTTCCACTAAATTGGCTTTGAACCTTTGTCAAAATTCAATTGCCTGTATATGCATGGGTCTAATTCTGAACCCTCCGTTCTGTTCCACTGATCTATTTATCTGTCTTTAAACAAACTTCACACTGTCTTGTTTGCTGTAAGTTTATACTAAGTCTTCACTAAATATATAAATAAAAGTTTTCAAGACACAAGACACTGGGAAGCAAAGAACTAGGATCCCTGAGAGACAAGAAATAAACAAGGTGAGTCCTAAAGCCACCCCACCCTACTGCTTTCCAGGCTATGGTGCAAGGAGAGGCAGCCCAAGAAGAGCCTGTAGATCATTAGAGTTGAGAAGATAAAGGGGAGAGTTCAGGGAAAATAAGATGACTACAGTTCATAGAGCTGAGTACCAGAAAGACCAGCAAAAAAAGAGAACTCTGGAGATGTGTCTTGAAGTCTCCCTCCAATGTTCAGCTGATCAGTGTGTGCACAGGAGGAAATCACACAGATAGTTGAAGAATGGTGAGAAAAGGTTAGAGGTCACTGTACCTGATACTCTTACAGGACAGGCAATACTGCCCATATCAGGATACTGCCTGCAATTTAATCAACTCATGATTTAAAGGCCATTAGTTAGAACATTCAGAAAGAGTCATGACTCAATATTGGGAAATAATAAGTCTGATAAGGAAAAAAGAGAACATGCAAAGTGCTAATATCAGGAATTAGAGAAGTAAAATCACTACAGATTCTACAATATTAAAGAAATTACAAGAATATTATGAACAACTTTTTGCTAATAAGACAAAACTTGTAAAATAAAGCTAAGTCACTTAAAATTTATAGCATTCATATATATTTTGCATCTTAGATAATACTAGGAATGAAGAAGATGAAAGTCCAAATTGAAAAATTAAAAAGAAAAACATAAAACAAACAATATTGAATGAAGAAAAAAATGAAGAGATTTTACCAAACTAATTCATTACAGAGATACAGAGAAACAGAGATCTAGAGATTGAAATCCAACAAAAACAAAGGGCCTGTTCAAAAAGGCATAAAATAAGCCATTTTCTACCACGATCATGATTGGAAAGAAGGGAAAAGCACAAATAAATCATGGTAAATTTAAAAGAGCTATAACCTCAGCTAAATTAAATATTATGTTTATTGTGGCACTATTCACAATAGCAAAGCCTTGGAACCAACCCAAATGTCCAACAATGATAGACTAGATTAAGAAAATGTGGCACATATACACCATGGAATACTATGCAGCCATACAAAATGATGAGTTCGTGTCCTTTGTAGGGACATGGATGAAGCTGGAAACCATCATTCTCAGCAAACTATCGCAAGGACAAAAAACCAAACACCGCATGTTCTCATTCGTAGGTGGGAATTGAACGATGAAAACACATGGACATGGGAAGGGGAACATCACAAACCGGGGCTTGCTGTGGGGTGGGGGAGGGGGTAGGAATAGCATTAGGAGATATACCTAACGTTAAATGACGAGTTAATGGGTGCAGCACACTAACATGGCACATGTATACATATGTAACTAACCTGCACGTTGTGCACATGTACCCTAAAACTTAAAGTATAAAAAAAAAAACTCTCAAGGTATTTTTACAAAAAAATCTTACAACATTCAATATGTTTTAAGTTGAAATAGATGAATTCCTAAAATATAAAATGTATCAAACCTAACTCTAAAGAGGAAAACAAAAAATAGAAAACATGAATATATTCAAAGTCATTAGAGTAAGTAAATCAGGTAGATAAAAGCTTACCCACTCAAAACATTAGGCCTGTGCAGTTTTACATGTACTTTTTACTGAAACCTCAAGAAAAAGTAATATCTATTGTTTATAAAACTGTTCTAGGGGAGGAGGAGGAGGAAGATATTAAACATCTGCTTAATATCTAGGCAATTTTGTGAGAATAGCATCATTGATAGCATAATTTTACAATAAAGACAAACAGAATTATGAAGAAATATTTTTTTTCTGTTGAGAAACTAGCCAAAGAAAAAAGAAACAAAGTTAGAAGGAAAGAAGAAAAAGAAGAGAAAGAGAGAGACGGTGGAAAAGGAAGAAAGGAAGAATCAGGAAGGAAGGCAGGAAGGAAGGCCCGGAAGGAAGGAAGGAAGGAAGGAGGGAGGGAGGGAGGGAGGGGAGAGTGAAGAATAAGAAAGAAAATAAATAACTGTCATAACCCAGTAAGCTTCATTCCAGTAAAGCAAAGGTATCTTCACATTAGAAAGCTTTTGAATGGCTGTTCCTAACCATATGACAAGCCAGGTATCCTGAATACACTCCAGCATAAAGCATTAGAAATAGTGAATAAAATAAATTTCAAAATTTTCTGGGCAAGTAGGAGCATAAGGAACGTTCTTAAATATCAAAGTCAATGATCCTGCACAGGTCCTGAAAGTACGTGAGCACTGAAGCCAGCCAGTATCTGCTAAGCTGAACATAGATGACCTGGAGCCTCCAAGAACTAAACTTGGTTCACAGGAGATGATGTTTGAGAAAACTGCGAAACCAGAATGAAAATTATGCAAATCTTAGACCTTTAAAAGGCAATAGGCTAAATATGTGAACGTGGAGGAGACCTTTGCTTCATAAAGAGCTATACTGTAGGAATTGCTTTTCTCAGGCTTCACTCCTGGTGGAGAGGGAAGAAGTTACCCCATAAAAAGCTCTAGAAATATGATTTTTCTTACCTGTGCTTAACATCAAAATTCATACTTTATGCTTTGTCCACACCAATGTCAAGCAAAAAGGTAGATAAAAATATTCCCAAGTTGGCATTAAGCCAAGGTATTAGGTATTCAGAAAAATAACTCTTAAAAAAGAAAGCAAGACATCAAAAGATTCCCATAGGTAAAAATCCAAGGAATGTGAAAAAAAGAAATATGACACAGAAGAGGAAACAATTCCCAGTACCAAAGAATCAAAAGAACAAACCAGGGTAAAATCATATCAATACAAGCTACAAGTATGTAAATGGTCTGACACTGATTCACTACACATTATAAATAGTTTCATCACACTTCTTAAATGAGAGAGTATTAAGTGTCAAAAAGGACAAGAAAAACTATTCAGAATTATCAAGCAAATTTGAAAAATAATCAAATAGGTGTTCTGAAATTAAATATTCAATAATAAGGTTTAGTTACACTGCATTTTAAGGACACATCTCCAAGTCCCTATTTGTTGAGATAGGTACACAGTTTTTATTTTACTGAGATCCCTGGACTAAGGTGAGCAAGGATGTGCTGTTGTAGGCACCATCAGGGAAGATACCTAAAAACCTGAATGTGTGCATGTGTGAAAGACACTGGCTGGCTACTACACAGTGTGAGTGCTCAGAACAGTGAGCACAGGAGTCCCTCCCTTCTGAAGCTCAATGATGAGGAAACAGGGGCTCTAATACCTCTAATTCTATGGCGCTGACACAGCATGTACAAGAAGAGAGTCAGATCTGGGTCTTCTAATGCCAAATCTTGTGTTACTTTTACTAAATTTTAAAACCTCTAAGCAATATTATGTAAAATATGCAAGCAGCTCTTCTGCAGGATTATTATGTGAATCTTCACTAAAAAGCGGTGCAAAAATAAATGTCTGGTAGCCACAGAGGTCCTTGTGTCACCCCTTCCCCAACTCCAAGCAGCCTAGGTGAAGGCAGACAGACTGTCTTTTGGGGGCAAAGTGAGGGAAGAGAACAAGAGACTCTGCCTGGTAATCCAGGGAATTTGGCTGGATCTTATCCAAGCCCATAAAGGTGATACATCTAAGAGTCTACAAGAATTGCAGCAATACTGGTATTGGGGCCCTCCCTAGTGCAGATACTCTTACAGTGACCCAATATTTCAATCACAACACTCAATACCCTGTGAATAACCGGAAATCCTTCTCAGGAAGGATAGATACAAACAAGCCCAGACTGCAAAAATTGGAATAAATACCTAACTTTTCAATGCCAAGACATCAACAAACATCCGTGAGCATCAAGAACATCCAGGAATTTCTAGTTCTAGATCCCTGAGGAATCGCCACACTGACTTCCACAAGGGTTGAACTAGTTTACAGTCCCACCAACAGTGTAAAAGTGTTCCTATTTCTCCACATCCTCTCCAGCACCTGTTGTTTCCTGACTTTTTAATGATTGCCATTCTAACTGGTGTGAGATGGTATCTCATTGTGGTTTTGATTTGCATTTCTCTGATGGCCAGTGATGGTGAGCATTTTTTCATGTGTTTTTTGGCTGCATAAATGTCTTCTTTTGAGAAGTGTCTGTTCATGTCCTTCGCCCACTTTTTGATGGGGTTGTTTGTTTTTTTCTTGTAAATTTGTTGGAGTTCATTGTAGATTCTGGATATTAGCCCTTTGTCAGATGAGTAGGTTGCGAAAATTTTCTCCCATTTTGTAGGTTGCCTGTTCACTCTGATGGTAGTTTCCTTTCCATTCGACCCAGCCATCCCATTACTGGGTATATACCCAAAGGACTATAAATCATGCTGCTATAAAGACACATGCACACGTATGTTTATTGCCGCATTATTCACAATAGCAAAGACTTGGAACCAACCCAAATGTCCAGCAATGATAGACTGGATTAAGAAAATGTGGCACATATACACCATGGAATACTATGCAGCCATAAAAAATGATGAGTTCACGTCCTTTGTAGGGACATGGATGAAACTGGAAATCATCATTCTCAGTAAACTATCGCAAGAACAAAAAACCAAACACCGCATATTCTCACTCATAGGTGGGAATTGAACAATGAGAACACATGGACACAGGAAGGGGAACATCACACTTTGGGGACTGTTGTGGGGTGGGGGGAAGGGGGGAGGGACAGCATTGGGAGATATACCTAATGCTAGATGACAAGTTGGTGGGTGCAGCGCACCAGCATGGCACATGTATACATATGTAACTTACCTGCACATTGCGCACATGTACCATAAAACCTAAAGTATAATAATGATAATAATAATAATAATAATAAAAGAAAAAAAAAAAAAAAAAAAGAAAAAAAAAAAAAAAAGAACATCCAGGAAAATATGACCTCACCAAACAAAGGCAGGCACCACTGACGAATCCTAGAGGGACAGAGATATGTGATCTTTCTGGCAGAGAATTCAAAAGAACTGTTTTGAGGAAGTCCAATGAACTTCAACATAACACAGAGAAGAAATTCAGAATCCTATCAAGAAATTTAATAGAGATTGAAATAATTTTAAAAAAATTAAGCAGAAATTCTGAAGCTGAAAAAATTCAATTGACAAAAATCACAGCCTGAATGGCAGAACTAGTATAGCGGAAGAAATAATTACTGAGCTTGAAGACAGGCTATGTTAGTGAGAACATGACCTGTTTGATTTTCTGTTTCTGCATTAATTCACTTATAATAATGGCCTCCAGCTACATCCATGTAGTTATAAACAACATGATTTAATTCCTCCTTATGGCTGCATAGTATTCCATGGTGTATATGTATCACATTTCCTTTATCCTATCCACCACTGATGGGCACCTAGATTGATTCCATGTCTTGGCTATGGTAAATAATGCTGCGATAAATATATAAGTGCAGATGTGTTTTTGGTAGAATGATTACTTTTCCTCTGAGTAGATACTCATTTCCTTTGAATAACAGGATTGCAAGATCAAATGGTTGTTCTATTTTTAGTTCTTCGAGAAATCTCCATAATGCTTTCCATAGGGGCTGCACTAATTTACCCATCAACATTGTATCAGTGTTCCCTTTTCTCCACAGCCTAGCTAACATGTTATTTTTAGGCTTTTTAAAAATAGCCATTCTAGGCGTGAACCAAGGAGGTGGAGCTTGCAGTGAGCCGAGATCGCGCCACTGCACTCCAGCCTGGGCAACAGAGCAAGACTCCGTCTCAAAAAAAAAATAGCCGTTCTAACTGGTATGAGATGGTATCTCACTGTGGGTTTTGTATTTCCCTAATGATTAGTGTCTGTTTGAGTCCTTTGTCCACTTTTTGATAGGATTTTTTTTTTTCTTGTTGATTTAAGTTCTTTATAGATTCTGGGTATAGTCTGTTGTCAGATATAGCTTGCAAATATTTTCTCCCATTTTATAGGTTGTCTGTTTATTCTGTTGATATTTTCTTTTGTTGTGCAGAAGTTCTTTAGTTTAATTAAGTCCAAATTGTCAATTTTTGTTTTTGTTGCATTTGCTTTTGAGGTTTTGGTCAGAAATTCTTTGTCTAGGCCAATGTCTGGAAGAATGTTTCCTAGGTTTTCTTTTTGGATTTTTATAGTTTTAAATGTATCATTTTCTTAACAACAGTGCAACTTAAAAGCTATTACATTAAATATAAGTTCAAGCAAAGTATGTTTTAAAATATTTCCCGGATTACTGTTATTATTGGTTTGATGCTAAATCATGCATTATATATTAAGCATCTTATAAAATTCAGTGCCTTTTCCATAGATTCAATTGATATGGAATGGGGAGTAGGGAATTTTAAGAGTAATGAAAAGAATCATGCCAAATTACTATAAGTGCCACTGTTTGTTAAACTTCTTCAGATATGTTCTAGAATGCCTAGAAATTCTTCTAAGAAAGTCAAGGAGGGATAGGATACCAACTCTCCTGTTTCATAGCATGCTGCATGTGTGAGCCAAGTAATCGTGACTTTTCTTTTTCCTTTCTTTCTTCCCCTCTCTCTGTCTATCCGTGTCTTTCCATTTATTGCATTCTTGTTTGTTTTTATTTATTTATATGTTTTTAGGGATTTTTGTTCTAACCCCCCAGGAAAGACAGAATTCTTTTTCTTTTTTTTTCTGTTTTTTTTTATTGTTATTATACTTTAAGTTTTAGGGTACATGTGCACAATGTGCAGGTTAGTTACATATGTATACATGTGCCATGCTGGGGTGCTGCACCCATTAACTTGTCATTTAGCATTAGGTATATCTCCTAATGCTATCCCTCCCCCCTCCTCCCACCCCACAACAG
The DNA here is from genome assembly GCF_028885625.2 of Pongo pygmaeus. Classification (NCBI taxonomy): domain Eukaryota; kingdom Metazoa; phylum Chordata; class Mammalia; order Primates; family Hominidae; genus Pongo; species Pongo pygmaeus. Next base: position 37,168,848 of record NC_072379.2, on the reverse strand, counting down.
TCCCCAGAGTGTGATGTTCCCCTTCCTGTGTCCATGTGTTCTCATTGTTCAATTCCCATCTATAAGTGAGAACATGCGGTGCTTGGTTTTTTGTCCTTGCGATAGTTTACTGAGAATGATGATTTCTAATTTCATCCACGTCCCTACAAAGGACGTGAACTCATCATTTTTTATGGCTGCATAGTATTCCATGGTGTATATCTGCCACATTTTCTTAATCCAGTCTATCATTGTTGGATATTTGGGTTGGTTCCAAGTCTTTGCTATTGTGAATAGTGCTGCAATAAACATACGTGTGCATGTGTCTTTATAGCAGCATGATTCATAGTCCTTTGGGTATATACCCAGTAATGGGATGGCTGGGTCAAATGGTATTTCTAGTTCTAGATCCCTGAGGAATCGCCACACTGACTTCCACAATGGTTGAACTAATTTACAGTCCCACCAACAGTGTAAAAGTGTTCCTATTTCCCCACGTCCTCTCCAGCACCTGTTGGAGAGGTGTCTCCTGACTTTTTAATGATTGCCATTCTAACTGGTATAAGATGGTATCTCATTATGGTTTTGATGTGCATTTCTCTGATGGCCAGTGATGATGAGCATTTTTTCATGTGTCTTTTGGCTGCATAAATGATTCAATGCCGTCCCCATCAAGCTACCAATGACTTTCTTCACAGAATTGGAAAAAAATACTTTAAAGTTCATATGGAACCAAAAAAGAGCCCGCATCACCAAATCAATCCTAAGCCAAAAGAACAAAGCTGGAGGCATCACGCTACCTGACTTCAAACTATACTACAAGGCTACAGTAACCAAAACAGCATGGTACTGGTACCAAAACAGAGATATAGATCAATGGAACAGAACAGAGCCCTCAGAAATAAGGCTGCATATCTACAACTATCTGATCTTTGACAAACCTGAGAAAAACTAGCAATGGGGAAAGAATTCCCTATTTAATAAATGGTGTGGGGAAAACTGGCTAGCCATATGTAGAAAGCTGAAACAGGATCCCTTCCTTACACCTTATACAAAAATTAATTCAAGATGGATTAAAGACTTAAACGTTAGACCTAAAACCATAAAAACCCTAGAAGAAAACCTAGGCATTACCATTCAGGACATAGGCATGGGCAAGGACTTCATGTCTAAAACACCAAAAGCAATGGCAACAAAAGCCAAAATTGACAAATGGGATCTAATTAAACTAAAGAGCTTCTGCACAGCAAAAGAAACTACCATCAGAGTGAACAGGCATCCTAAAAAATGGGAGAAAATTTTGGCAACCTACTCATCTGACAAAGGGCTAATATTCAGAATCTACAATGAACTCCAACAAATTTACAAGAAAAAAACAAACAACCCCATCAAAAAGTGGGCAAAGGATATGAACAGACACTTCTCAAAAGAAGATATTTATGAAACAGAATTCTCAAATTGAGTTATGACACCCAGTTCTGGTCAGAATAAACAGACAACAGGAATCCCTAGATGACAAGAAGATTATAACGCCCATAAGGAAAAGGGAGGCAGTTATAGAAATAGAGAATGGGCAGATGCATTGTGTGTTCAGTTTTGGACAATTAGGATGCCCAGTATAGGATTCAAATTGTCCTTCCTGGGTTTTGGAACTTTCCTTGGGAAAAATTGGAATAAATATCTAACTCTTCAATGCCAAGACATCAGCAAACATCAACAGTATACTGGACCTCAATCTACTCTTCTCAAAGAAAAATACATAAATGTCAATGAAGGCCTTGCTATAAGGCAGGAACTAGAATTCCCAGAGGGCGTTTACCCCACAGATTTTATTCTCTTGACTCCCTTTGCAAACACCACTTATGTCTCCAGGTTTTCCCATTTTATAATCACTTCTGTTTTCATGTTTTGTTTGGTTTACTTCTTTCCGTTTTCTGAACTGTGAAATTAATACGGAGCTTCTTCCTTGGACCTAGTATTCTCAGCATATTTCTCCCACTTTTCCTTTTGTTCTCTGAGAAAATTTAATTGACTCATTATACTTTAAGTTCATTCTAGCTTTCTCACTCCAGTGCAGAAATAAGTGCATGCCCTCCAAGTGCCCAGTCCAGCAAGCATGATAAAAAGGGAAATAGATGGTGTTTTGGCAGGAAGGGTGTACCCAGTATTATAGGACCACGAAAGAGGGAGCACAGATATTTGCTCCAGGAAGTCAGAGAGAATTTCTAGGGAGGGAAAAATTTGAGTAAGACTCTGAATAATGAGTGGTGCCAGAATCAGTGGAACCTCAACGTGAGCCAACAATTCACTTACATCCAGCACCTTTTTGAGGTGAATGTGAGGTACAGGCATGAGGCAGGTGCTGGAGATGCAGGAGAGAATAAGGCTGGGTCACTCCCTGCACCAAAACCTGCAATCTAACAGAGGAGGCCACCATGAAAGTCACAGAAAGTAAAAGAGCAATGATGACTTTACAAAGGCATTCAGTTAATTTAGGTATTAAAAGAAGGCGTCCCACAAAATGTTATTTAGGTTGAACTGTAAAGGATGAACAAGAGCTTGGTAATTAAGAGGTGGCAGGTCCAGTGTTAGGAGCAGAGGGAAGGATAGGAGAAGGTCTGAATGTGACATGAAGCAGGGAAATTATGAAAAAAATGAAAGGGATTTTAGCATTTCTGGGATGCCTTGAACAAAGAATATAGCACCACTTAGGACAAATAAGGAGGTAAAGTCAATATCACTGGCAAATTATTAATGCCAATTGACTTTTGGGGGTTGGAAAATCTCTAAGTGTGCTGATGAGAACTCTCATTTCATTATTTGTAGGCTAGAACTAGATATTATAAGATATTATACCATTATTATTTAAGATAACTTTAATAGAGAAGTAATATGTAGCAGGCACTCCCATATGCGACTATTCATGTATTGCACATTGATCCTGCACAACAAACATTTGTAATTAGATGTCATCCTTCCATCGTAAGTGAAAGTAAGCTTCACAGCTGTAAACTCACTTGAGTTGAGTCTGTGAGTGGCAGTACTGGGACTTGTTCTTGTCGGCCTGGACTCCAAAATGCTACCATTAGCCTCAGTATTTAATTGCCTCTCTAGGACTACTGATAACCCCAGGGTAGCAGAGCTAAAGCAGTAGTCTCTGTTAGTCTTGCCAGTGTCCTATCCTCCAGAGTAACTTGGTTTAGTCAATCCTAGGATGCCTTTAAACTGCGACTTGTTTCTAAGGAAAGCTTTCTTATTTCTGAAATCTTCTATAGGGACTGTAGTAAGTCATCTCTATCCTGAATAATCTCCATCAACATTATTTTTGAAAATCACCTTCTTTGTCCAAAGTAACTTAAAGAGAGGAAGTTCATTAAATATTATGTAATTCTACTACTATAATGACAGCAGAAACTGGAGACTATCATAATGCACTCTGTACTGTGGATCTCTTGCCATAGGTGGCTGGTGTGTGTCGATGAAGCACACTGCATTCTCAACATACCTCAAGGTTTTCATCAAATCCTGTTAAAGGATCCCTGTAAGTGGTGCTATATTTGGATATCAGGACTAGAACAAATCAGCACAGATTTTGGTCTCTGGAGCAAAGGGAAAAAAAGCCGGTTAGAAGTCCTCTTGCAGAACTTTGTGGATTAGCCTAAGTGATCCATGTGTGTGCTGTGTTTTCAAACTCACAACTCAGTCTGAGCTCACAGTCAGCTGTGGAACTAAAGGGGCTTACGTAGCATTTTCATGGCTATCATTCCCATTTAGTGCAAGGACAAAACACTGCCTGATTATCCCCTTTTCTCAGTAATATTAAAAACCTGCTCCAAGACTAAGAAACAAACTTTAAAGATAAAAGAGATTCCTAAAACATTAGTCATCTTTCATTTGTTTAGCAGGTTAAAAACCCACACTTATCCATTTAGAGTGGATATAGCACAGGCTCAGTGAAAGCAAGAGAAATAAAAGTTTTAAAAGAAGGTCTAAGAACAGAAAGTGTATTACAATGTCCTGTGTTTCCTTATAGCAAACGATAGACGTGTGTATGTCAGGCAGTGGGCCGTGTCTGCAGTATTTTCTATACTATCTCAAATGCATATCCATTGGTTACATAATGAGTGGGAAGGGAAACAGCTACATGAGGAAGCGTGATGAGAGTCGTCCATATTGCTGGTAGCAGTATGGAAGTTGTCACCTAGTTTGGCTTCTTACTCTTCTTAAAGTTCTTATAATCATGTGAAGTAGGTGGCATCATAATTGCTACTTTAAAGTTATTTATTCTAATTGCTTTCACGAATGATGTGTTCTCAAGCCGAAAAACATTTTTAGTTTTATTCCTCTGCTAATATTATTTTATATGAATCCTTTTGCCCTCTTTTCCATGTAATGAGGATCTGTTCCTACTTCTCTAAAAGTAGCCGAGTATCAGATTGCTAACAAGCTCTCAATAGCAAAAGAGTACAGTATTTGCACTCACTTATAGGATCTTGAACAGAAGAGAGGAAATTAAACCAATGTTCAAAATAAAGATTTTAATAGTTTTTTCTCTGATAAGCTAATTTCTGTCACTTAAGAATAAAACTACATATGAGTAGCTGCTTTAGGTAAAAAGCAGTGTGTTAGGTGTGCAGAAAATCTGCATGGAAACTTGATTTAGGGTCTATTTGAAGAAGGATAGATGATGATAATACTACACAGGCTGTTCTGAATCTGTCATTTTGAGTTAGTAAATTTAACCCAGAGACAGGGTTGTTATTGTGATGGTGGTAAAAATATACATAACATAAAATTTACCATTTTAATCATTTCTAAGTGTACAGTTCAGTGGTATTATATTCACATTGTTGTACGATCATTACCACCATCCATCTCCAGAACTTCTTCTTCCCAAAGTGAAAGTGTGTCTCTATTAAACACTAACTCTCTACCCCTCCCCAGCCCTCTAGTTTGCAGCAGCCACCCTTCTAGTTTCTGTGATTCTGATAACTCTAGGTGTCTCCATCACTAGACACTGGAATTTGACAGTGTTTGTCCTTTTGTGACTGGCTTATTTCACTTAGCATGAAGTCTTCAAGGTTGGGACAGATATTTAACTTCCTAACAATCAATATTCTTCCATTCTTGGTTCATAATAATCAACTGTCACCCTCTGCTGTCCCACACATGGCTATTTTAACATGTCTGTTCTAGGAAGTCATTTCTACCATGTGCTGGAAAAATGGTATCTGCCAAACATACATCTAAATTGGTTTGTTCTTCACTAGGTTAACATCTGCAAAAGACACCCTTGATCCTCATTTGGTCTCTAAACGTAACCCTCATTATGGGGGAGTTTGCTTTTCATTCTTTATATTACTATGTCATTAGAAATTTTTATAAGAATACTTAATTTTTGTGGTACTAGCTTTAAATAAAGATGTATTCTTTAGGTAGTGAAGTGTGCTTTGCAATTATTTTGCTTCTGATAAATGTTGTGGGTTTCACTTTTTCTATTATGAACTTATTCAAGTATTAAAATTGACTAGAAATTTATATACTAACTCAAATATATTTGAACCAATAAAACTATTGTGGCTTAAAATTTGTGACATTCTAAGATTGCAGTCAGCTGTGTGGAACATACGGAACATACTTGCCTTTCTTAGATGACTGTTTGCAAGTGATGACCCAGGATGCACCTATGGGCGAAGTTCTCCAGAATGGCAGGCAGCTCTGCACCTTGCCGTGGAGTTCTGGCACACCTTTGGGAATAAGACTGCAACTATTCTCCTTTTCCTATTGATGCAACAGATCCAATGACAGCTGGGTTCTGGCCCAGACAAGAGATAATTTTATTGCACTTTTTGAGAATCTTCTGTTTTTCCTCCTCATTGATCTTGGAAGTTTCCATCTCCCATTTTGCTCTTTGTATTAAAAGCTGAGTTGGAAGAAGACACCCTGTCTCTTGGCTTCATCTTCACCATGGACTTCATATCTTACTTGTCATTTTAGATGTCATTGTCATTACCAATTGTTTTCTTGTTCTTTTCCTCTGTACTCTTGTCCGTGACAAACATGACAAGGTTTCCAGTAGCAACAACGTAAAAAACATCTGGAACCTGTTCTCATGTAACTAAAAGTGCATGTCAAGATGACAAATTTTCTGAAAATCTGTCTTTTTGATAGTAATAATGTCATGATGTTTTGTCAAAACACTCATAATTTCAAACCAAGGAATTGAGGTTCCTAACACTTCAAATTTGTCTCTGAAGAAGACTGTTCAGATATTGAGAGCCTCATCAAGGGTGGTGTTCTTATTCAATTCCTTGTCTTTGAAGATGTGGGCTGCAGAAATTTTGAAATCCTGGAGATGTACCAGTAGGAAACCATCATGGCTGTGAAGCTTGTCTGGCAAAATGTAATGTAAAGGAACTCATCCGCTGGGTCTAATGTGCATGAAAGACATCAGAATTTAGTTTTTCAAATACATTGTGGTCTGGTGAAAGGTGTGATATGGTGACATGTAATAAGAAATATATAATTGATTTTCATCTGCATTTCATGCCCACGTCTCCTAAAATTATTGTAATTTCCTAAACAATATGTCTGCTGGGAGCATCTTGTTTTGTAATATTTGGTCTTTGACCCAAGTTCTTGACACAGAACTCCTAAATGCCTTGGAAGCTTTTGTTCTACTGAAGTGACTCTTGGTGGCCTTCTGAGTAGGTGCTGCTTACAGGAAAGACCAAACCATAATTAGAAGCTTGGAATTTTTTAACCCCTCCCTTCATTCTGTCAGAAGACAATAAAAGCTAGCAATTGAATTAACAATGTGCCTACATGATGAAGCTTCCATAAAAATCCCTGCAGTACAGGGTTCAGAGCTTCCAGGTTGGTGAATACATCCATGTGGTGGGAGGGTGGTACACGTCAACTTTACAGGAATAGAAGCTCCTGCTCTTGGAACCCTCCCAAACCTTGCCCCATGTATCTCTTCATTTATCTCTTCATTGGTACTTTTTTATCATATCTTTTCTACTAAACCAGTAAAATAAGTGTTCCCCTGTGTTCTGTGAGTCATTCTAGCAAATAATCAAACCTGAGGAGGGGGCTGTGGGAACCTCTGATTGGTAGCAATTCAGTCCCTGGGAGCCACCACTTATGATTGGGTTCTGAAACTGGAGATTGTCTTATGGGACTGAGCCCTTAACATATGGAGTCTGTGATAACTCCAGGTAGATAGTGTCAGAATTAAATTGATTATGGGACATCCAGTTTTGTTTGCAGAGAGTTGCAGAATTTCCTTGCACATTTTGGTGACAAGAGTGAAGGAGTCTGAGTAAAGAGAAAAATAGAGTTTTTCTGTAGAAAAGGGTGACATTAATCTTTTAAAATCAATTTTAATTCTCGCTTGAGTGCTGGAAAAGAGAATGTATTTGCCTAGATCAAATATTATGGAACACTCCTGTTCGTACTGAAATTCTTAAAATTGTGCTTGAAATTGGTTGTCACAACCTTCCCTATCTATCCAGGTGTTATTTTACTTTGAGGGGTTTGTTAGTTTGTCTGTTTGTTTTTATCTCCACTCAGTAAAATGGGTGGCCAAACTGTAGAACTGACCTTCAAAATTTAATTTTCCACAATGAAGAGGCATTCAACTAAAGTGATAACTCCAAGGTCTAAACATTTCTATCCATATCAAATTTCCTTTGCAAGCTCTAAATCATAACAATGATTATGATTTTCACATACAAGAAGTATCCCATGCAAATATAGGTCATAATGAGATCAATGTTATTATGAATCAATGTTTAAAAATTTTGTCTCAACTCTGCCACTTATCAGCTGTTTAATCTTGGGGAAGTCACATCACTTCTCTGAACTTGTTGTCTATAAAATGGAAAGGGCAGTAAACAATTTACAATTTTCTAATAAAGAAAAAATGGTAGTCTGATTAAGAAAGTTGTAATATATTTTATGTACCATGAATCTATCATTATGTTGTTTAAATAAAAGACTCTTGAAAATGCAAAATCGGTATTCTGCTGTATTCTGTTCCCAGGTCATTTATTTCTGAAACAAAACAAAATCTTAACTTGTACATTTTATAAACTTTTTTAATTTTTTGAGACAGAGTCTCACTCTGTCCCCCAGGCTAGAGTGCAATGGCATGATCACAGCTCACTGCAGCTTCGACTTCCCAAGCTCAAACAATTCTCCTACCTCAGCCTAGCTTCTCGAATAGCTGGGACCACAGGCACACACCACTATGCTGGGCTAATCTTTTTATGTTAATTTTTATAGAGATGGAGTTTCCTTATGTTGCCCAGGCAGGTTTTAAACTCCAGGGCTTAAGGGATCCCCCTTTCTCAGCCTCCCAAACTGCTGGGATTACAGGCATGAGCCATGTAGGTCTTTCTCTTAAAAAAAAAAAATTGTTGTATTTTAATGATATCATCTGTTAATGTACAATAAGTTACAAAGTTATCTTGTTAATTTTGTTGTTGCTTAAATGTTGTAACATCAATGGAATTGAGATATATAGGTTAAAATATAACATAATTATTTATATAATGTTACATATTTTAACATATAAATATTGTACTATATTTATAGTATATAGGAGTATACATTGTATATTATATAGCATTTATTATAGTCATATGTTATTCTATCATTAAGATTATACGAAGATTAATAGAATTTGTATCTTTAATCTTCCAAATTATTCTATTTTTTCATAAATTTTAGTAAAGCTAACCATATAAAAATGTAACTCTTAAGGCAAATTTAATAAAATCTTCAGCTGGTAGCCAATGCTAAAGTGTTAGGATGATTTAAACTAGCGGCATTTTGTTCACTTTAGTAAGGTCTTTTCATGTCCTTTGGCTCTTAATGTGTTTGTATCTACATCAAATTATGGATTAACTGTTGTGTTAAAATTGGTCTTTTATTTCAATGAATCAGACAATAAATGTAACCAAATGAGATGTTTCCTCTTTAAGTGATGGGTGGATTGATTCAGTTGCCAATATTGACTACTCAAGCATTAGACAGATAGTGGAGCTGACAAACATTAAAACAAAACAAAAAACCATCACCACCAACAACAAAAAACAAACCACTTTGAATTCCTGTTATCATTTTTTCTTTTTTTTGCAAAAACAGTTGCTATTCAAAAGATTTAAATATGAAATCTTAAATAATATGCTTAAAATCAATATTGCTTGTATTATCTATGTAATAAATCATGTTAAACATTTTTTATCTTTAGAGCTGTGGTTGATTAATTTCAAACATGGACACAGTCAAATGCAGTAAGAAACCTAATACTCAAATACTTTGATATTCATATGCACCTGTCTTCAGGTTACTGCCTGATGCAAATGTAACCTCGGAAACAGGAATATGGCAATCATAGTAAGCAGACAATTGTATTAACCACGACTTGTTCTTCAAAGAGGAAGAAAAGAATGTTAAATTAGTCTATATTTGTACACACTGCCTTTTTAGTAATCACATACTGGACAACACTGGACAAGTCTCATGATGGTGTATTGGAGAGTTCACAGGGATTTGGTCTGACCATTCCTATTTCCCACTGATCATTTTGCCTTAAGTCTTCGCTCTGCCAAGTTTCCAGAGATCAGACCACCAGCAGAATATTAAATACATTGTAACATTTCCTTTTCCGTCTTCAATCAAATAATCCATAACTTGAAACCTAGAGATTTTTATTAATTTATTCCCTCAAACCCGGGACTCATATTCTGCAGTGTCCTCAGTCCTTTTTGCAAAGGATTTGCTGCCCAAAGGCTAGCTACCTGGTGAAATTGAAGGCTATCTATGAGGACAGAAAGTAAATAAGGTGGGAAAAAGGGGTCAATATTAGAGATTATAGGTTTAGGCAGTGGTCTATGTTCTGGAGAACTGATTGAAAATGGACTTAGTAACATAGACACAGTATAAGGTAAAGGAAATATTAGTCTGAGTATATGTTTGGAAATGTTTCAGGGTAGGTATTAGTTGTTGTATTAGTTCATTCTCACACTGCTATAAAGAACTTCCCAAGACTGGGTAATTTACAAAGGAAGGAGGTTTAATTGACTCCCACATCCACATGACTGAGGAGGCCTCAGGAAACTTACAATCATGGGAAAAGGGGAAGCAGGCACCTTCTTCACAAGGTGGCAGGAGAGAGATGAATGATGGAGGAACTTCCAAACATTTATAAAACCCTCAGATCTTGTGAGAACTCACTATCATGAGAACAGCATGGGGGAAACCACCCCTATGATCCAATCACCCCTCACTGGGTCTCTCCCTCAACACCTGGGGATTACAATTGAAGATGAGAATTGGGTGGACACACAAAGCCTAACCATATCAGTTATAATATATGAGACTGGGTTCATATTTTCCATGATATGAAGCTTATTGATGAATCAGATTCCAAAGGTGATGGAGGTTTCTGCTGATTAAATCACATTTAGTATATTTTGTTAAAGTTGAAGTATGACACTGTAAAAGAAACACAAAAAGAATCCATATGATCAGAAGTGTGATTTTTAAAACTTAAGAAATAGGATAGTATAATATTAACAAAACGTACATCTAAATGGTACGGGTACCTCAAATTTAACCTGGGCAAAGGGGAATAATCCAATAAATAATGCACTTTTCCTAAATTATCGTATGGCTACATAGTGCCATCATAACTCCCACATCAAAGAGATTATTGATTTTTATTTTACAAATTGAGTTTTGATGTGTTTGTTATAACAAATATCACACAAATAGAAGAGTACATAAACCCATATATATAGTTCATGAATAATTATAAAGTAAACAGGCATCTACCTACTGCTCTGATAAAGATGTATGGTGTTGCAAGACATCAGAAATATCTGCATGCCTTGTTCAGTCACTACTTCCTCTCAAACTTGTGCTAATCAGTTTCCTTTATGATGAAAATATTATCTTACTATCTTTAAAATAACACTCTTTCTATATGCATCTTAAATAATATTCAATATAGTTGCCTGGTTTTGAGCATTATATAAATAAAATATGCTCAATTTTTTTTTATTTTTAACTTTTATATTAGAGTCATGGGCCCATGTACAAGTTTGTTATTCAGGTATATCGTATGCCATGGGGGTTTGACGTACAGATTATTTCATCCCCCATGTAATAAGCATAATATCTAATAGGTAGTTTTTCAGTCCTCACCGACCTCCTACCATGCACTGTCAAGTAGGCCCTAGTGTCTGTTGTTTCCTTCTTTGTGTCCATATGAACTCAATGTTTAGCTCCCAATTATAAGTGGGAACATGTGGTATTTCCTTTTCTGTTCCTGTGTTAGTTTGCTTAGAATAATGCCCTGCAGCACCATACATGTTCCTGCAAAGGACATGATCTCATTCTTTTTTATTGCTGTGTAGTATTCCATGACGTGTATGTACCACATTTTCTTTATACAGTCTACTACTATTGATGAGCATTTAGGTTGAATCCATGTCTTTGCTATTGTGACTAGTACTGTAATGAACATGAGTATGCATGTGTCTTTATGGTAGAATGATTTATATTCCTTTGGGTATATACCCAATAATAGGATTACTGAGTCGAATGGTAATTCTGTTTTGAGTTTTTTGAGAAATCAACAAACTGCTTTCCACAATGGTTGAACTAATTTACACTCCCACTACCAGTTAATAAGCATTCCTTTCTCTCAACAGCCTTACAAGCACCTGTTATTTTTTGACTTTTCAATAATAGCCATTTTTGTTTTGTTTTGTTTTGTTTTGTTTTGTATTGTTTTGTTTTGTTTTGTTTTGTTTGGTTTTGTTTTGTTTTGTTTGACAGAGTCTTGCTCTGTCGCCAGGCTGGATTGCAGTGGCGCGATCTCAGCTCACTGGAACCTCTGCCTCCCTGGTTCAAGCTATTCTCCTGCCTCAGCCTCCTGAGTAGCTGGGATTACAGGCACGCGCCACCACATCCAGCTAATTTTTGTATTTTTAGTAGAGACAGGGTTTCACCCTGTTGGCCAGGATGGTCTCAATGCTCTGACCTCGTGATCTGCCTGCCTCAGCCTCCCAAAGTGCTGAGATTACAGGCAAAAGCCACTGAGCCTAGCCTTGAATGGTTTCTCTAGTCCTTTGAAGAATGTCATTAGTAGTTTGATAGAAATAGTATTGAATCTGCAAATTGTTTTGAGCGGTATGGCCATTTTAATGATATTGATTCTTTCTGTCCATGAGCATGGAATGCTTTTCCATTTGTTTATTTCATCTCTGATATCTTTGAGTGGTGTTTTGTAATTCTTATTGTAAAGATCTTTCAACTCCCTGGTTAGCTGTACTCCTAGGTATTTTATTCTTTTTGTGGCTATTGCGAATGGGATTGCATTCTTGATTTAGCCCTCAGCTTGGATGTTGTTGTTGTGGCAGAATGCTACTGATTTTTTCACATTGATTTTATATCCTGAAACTTTGCTTAAGTTGTTTATCAGCTGGAGGAGCTTTTGGACAGGGACTAAGGGGTTTGCTATGTATGGAATCATACTGCAAACAGAGATAGTTTGACCACCTCTCTCCCTACTTGGGTGCTTTTTATTTCTTTCTCTTGCCTGATCTCTCTGTGTAAGACTTCCATTGCTATGTAGAATAGGAGTGATGAGACAGGGCATTTTGTCATATTCTGGTTCTCAAAGGGAATTCTTCCAGCTTTTGCCCATTTAGTATGATGTTGGCTATGGGTTTGTCATACATGGCTTATTATTTTGAGGTATGATCCATCAATACCTAGTGCATTGAGGGTTTTTAACATGAAGAAATGTTGGATTTTATTGAAGGCCTTTTCTGCATCTGTTGAGATGATCATGTGCTTTTCATCTTTTGTTCTGTTTATGTGGAGAATCACATTTATTAATTTGTGTATGCTGAACCACCCTTGCACCTCATGGATAAGACCTAGTTGCTCGTAACGGATTAGCTTTTTGATGTACTGATGGATTCTGCTTGCTAGTATTTAGTTGATGATTTTGGGATCTATGCTCATCAGGGATTTATTGGCCTAAGGTTTTCTTTGTTGTTGTTGTTTCTGTGTCTCTGGCAGGTTTAGTGTCAGGATGATGCTGGTTTCACAGAATGAGTAAGGGAGGAGTCCCTCCTCAATTTTTTGGAAATAATTTTAGTAAGAATGGTACCAGCTCTTCTTTATATATCTGGGAGAATTGAGCTGTGAATCTTTCTGGTCCTGGGCTTTTTCTTGCTGATTCAATTTTGGAACTTATGATTGGTCTGTTTAGGGATTCAATTTATTCCAGGTTCCATCTTGGGAGTTTGTATTGTTCCAGGAATTTATCCATTTCTTCTAGGGTTTTAGCTTGTGTGCAGAGAGGTGTTCGTAGGAGTATCTAAGAGTTTTTTGTATTTCTTTGTGGTTGGTGATAGTGTTCCCTTTGTCATTTCTAATTGTATTTATTTGGATCATCTCTCCTTTTTCTTTATTGGTCTAGCTGGTAGTCTGTCAATCTTATTTATTCTTTCAAAAAACAAATTCCTGCATTTGTTAATCTTTTACATGGCTTTTCAAGTCTCAATTTCCTTCAGTTCAGCTCTGATTTTGGTTATTTCTTGTCTTCTGCTAGCTTTGAGATTTATTTGTTCTTGTTTCTGTAGTTCCTCTAGGTGTGATGTTACATGGTTAATTTTAGATATTTCTAAATATCTTTAGCACTATAGATGTGGGTGTTTAGCACTCCAAATTTTCCTCTTATCACTACTGCTTTAGCTGTGCCCCAGAGATTTTGTTATGTTATGTCTTTGTTCTCATTAGTTTCAAAGAATTTCTTGATTTCTGGCTTAATTTCATCGTTTCCCCCAAAGTCATTCAGGAGCAGATTGTTAATTTCTTTGTAATTATATGGTTTTAAGTGATTTTCATAGTATTAATATCTATTTATTGCACTGGAGTCTGTTAGTGTGGTTGGTAGTATTTCAGTTTTTTTTAATTTGTTGAGGATTGTTTTATGGCCGAGCATTTGGTTTATTCTAAAGTATGTGCCATGTGCAGATGAGAAGAACGTATATTCTGTTGTTTTTCTGTGGAGAGTTCTGTATATGTCTGTCAGGTCCATTTGGTCAAGTGTCATGTTCAAGTCCTGAATATCTTCATTAGTTTTCTGCTTTGATGATCTGGCTAATACTATCAGTGGGGTGTTAAGGTCTATCACTATTTTTTATGGTTGTTTAAGTCCTTTTGTAAGTCTCTAAGAACTTTATGAATCTGGGTGCTCCTGTATTGGATGTGTATATATTTAAAACAGGTCTTAAATTGAACTTTTTACCATTATGTAATGGCCTTCTTTGTCCTTTTTAATCTTTGTTGATTTAAATTCTGTTTTGTCTGAAATGAAAATAACTTTTCTCTGTTTTTCATTTGTTTGGTAGATTTTTCTTCTTCCCTTTACTTTGAGCCTATGCATGTCATTACATTTGAGATGGGACTCTTGAAGACAGCATACCATTGTGTCTTGCTTATTTATCCATCTTGCCACTCTTTGCCTTTGAATTTTACCATTTAGCTCCTTTATATTCAAGGTTATTATTGATCTGTGAGAATTTGATCCTGTCATTTTCTTGTTAGCTGATTATTATGCAGACTTGTTTGTATGGTTGCTTTATAGTGCCAATAGTCTACGTACTTATTTGTGTTTTTATAGTGGCTGGTAACAGTCTTTCCTTTCCATATTTAGCACTCACTTCAGGACCTCTTGTAAGGCAGGTCTGGTAGTAATGAATTCCATTAACATTTGCTTGTCTGAAAAGGATCTCATTTCCTCTTTGCTTACAAAGCTTAGTTTGGCTGGATATGAAATTATTGGTTGGGATTTCTTTTCTTTAACAATTCTGAATATAAACCCTCAACCTCTTCCAACTTGAAGGGTTTCTGTGGAAATGAATGAACACTATTAGCTTGATGGGGTTCCCTTTGTAGGTGACCTATCCCTTCTCTCTAACTGCCTTTAATATTTTACTTTGACATTGAAAAATCTGATGACTATGTCTTGGGGATGGTTGTCTTGTGTTATATCTCACAGGGATTCTCTACATTTCCCGAATATAAATATTGGCCTCTCTAGGAAGATTGGGATAATTTTTATGAAAGATATCTTGAAGTACGTTTTTCAAGTTGCTTGCTTTCTCTCCCTCTCTTTCAGGGACACAAATTAGTTTTAGATCTGGTCTCTTTACATAATCCCACATTTCTCAGATGTTTTGTTCATCCTTCGTTTATCTCTTTTTTTTTTTTTGTCCAACTGAGTTATTTCAGAGAACTATTCTTCGACCTCTGGAATTCTTTCCTCAGCTTAGTTGATTCTGCTGTTAATACTTACTATTATATTCTGAAAGTCTTGAAGTGAGTTTTTCATCTCTATCAGATCAGTTTTGTTCTTTCTGAAAATGGCCATTTCATCTTTTATCTCCTGTATTATTTTATTGTATTTCTTAGAATCCTTGTGTTGGGTTTTCACTTTATCCTAATTTCAATGATCTTCTTTGATATCCATATTCTGAATTCTATTTTGATCACGTCAGCCATTCAGCCTGTTTAAGAACCATTGCTGGGGAACCCGTACAGTGATTTATAGGTAAAAAGACACTGGTTTTTTGAGTTGCCAGTGTTTTTGTGCTGGTTCTTTTTCATCTGTGTGGGCTGATGTTCCTTCAATCTTTGAAGTTGCTTTCCCTTCAGTGTTTTTGTTTTGGGATGTGTGTGTGTGTGTGTGTGTGTGTGTGTGTGTGTGTGTGTGTGTCTGTGTCTGTGTTTGCTTTTATCTTCTTTGATACCCTTGGGTTTGATTGTGATCTAAGGTGGGTTCAGTCATCTGGCTTTGTTTCTGAAAGGTTTTAGAGGGCCAAGGCTCAGCTCAGCACTCCTGGCTTGCATGCTGTCATTCTTGAGGGTGGGGGGCTGGTATCAGGCCCCCAATTTTGTTATCCTGTCCCCAATTTTGTTATCCAGGTTAAGAACCTGCTGCACTGGAGGGGCTGAGGTATTCCCATACCACTGGCCACAACACTCTGACAGGTAGTACCAGCCAAAGCACTTTGTCAGGGTGGTGGCAGTGGGTTCCTTGCTCCTTCATACTTGCCAGCAATAGTGGCAGGGCAGCAGGGTGAATTCTTGTCAGCTGTAGCAGGGTGCTGGCAGGCACAGGGCTGTCAGCTTCCATAAGTGCATTTGTGCCACCCTCAAGGTATTTTTATTTTGACTAGTTTACTTATCTTTTAATACACTTGGAGCCATACTTGGTTACATGTATACTATACACATGCATGTCACACAGGTTCATTTGTATGAATACATGCATATTAATTGCATTCTTCAATTCTAAAACTTTAATGACTTTTTCTTTCTATACTATCAATCACTGAGAGTGAAAATAATATCTGCTACTATGTTTTCTGAACTTCTCACGGTAGTTCTGATCTTTTATGCTTTATGTGTTTTGAAGATGTTATGAGATGCCAACAAGTTGAAAATTTCTTCTCTTTTGTGCTCTTCGTAGGAGCCACACACCTCAAGAGCTAATAAAGGCTTGTGCTTGAGAAACCAATGAGTAGACAATACTAAAATAAATTGCACACAAATACCACCTGGCTTAGGCAAATCCTACTTATTTCCTGCAACTAACTAAGTGGCAAGTATGAACAAGAGAGGAAAGAAGGTAGAAACCAAGATGTCCAGTTTGTCAGTGCCCTAACTGCCATTCACTCTCAGCTGGCACTATCTTTCACAATTTTTAGTGAAACACAGTCCTCCCTGCCATGTGGTAAATATTTGTTATGTGTTTGACAGTGTTAAACTAACTATGCACTCAGAAAAGAGGCAAGGCTTTGATGCAGTGGTTTGGAGAAGTGGAATTTTATCCTACCTGGAAATCTTCCCATTATATCTGCTCAGTTTCTCAGCCACATTCTGAATAACATTAGCCATTATATCATTGGTTATACAAGTTGCTTACTACATATACCATTCTTTATCTGTACATTCTAGGTTGTTCAGTATTTTAAAAAACATATTTACAACTTTCAGTGTAGGGAATGTGTTTATCTCTCCGGGGTGAGGCAGGCATAAATGCAAACAACATGTATTTACCAACAGTGATATACTTATCAGTACTGAGATAAACTTGTGTACAAATTTAACCATTTTGAAAAGAAAACAACTATTCAACTGCTTTGAAAAAAAGCATGTTTGCCAGTTCACTTTAAGGAAATCATGTTTTCACGTAAAGTGTCCATTCCGAGCTAAGGCTTGTTTACCACTTTAAATCACAGCTATACACCCACAGAGTTATCACTCTGCTACAACATTCATTTTTTTTTTTGAGCATCTTTCCCAATGGCCTATGGATACAAAAGCTCTTTCCTTCACGTCCATGTCTTCAGGAACCAGCATGAAATCCTGAAATGTAATATAGCCACTGAATAAGTATTAAAGGAAAGATGATATTTAGAATACATATCACAGGAAAGATTATTTTAGAAACCTTATGATGCCTTTCTTCAAATGTCTAGAGAACATATTTGGAAATAAAGAACAGAGAACTGACTCTATGGTAGAGTTAGAACTAGTAGGGAAAGTTTCAAATAAATGATTTGTTTTTGAGTTAAATATTTCAAATAACAAGCACAGTTCAAGAACAGGCTGTGCTAGTTCCTAAATTTTGAACTCCTTTTTCCAGTGTAAAAATGAAGACTAGTGGATATTATACGGGGGAATTCTACTTCAGTAGTAAAACACCGTTAGTGACCTTTGGAGCCTGACTCTTAGGAGCTTTGTGGTCTTTGTACATGGAAGCAATAAAAATGTTTCAAAGTCAAGGTTTTTTAATAAACAAAATCACTTTTTTCCTTCCTCAAAAGCTTTTTTTGTTATTGTTTTGGAAAGAAAACCTATTACTCTGATATATCAAAAGGCACCACATTAAAATAATATCTCCGTGATTACAGAAGATTTGCTGCCCTAGTTTTCTTTTGCTTTAAAATACAATGTCTTCTAAAGAGCAAGACTTTTTGTAAGTAATATACAAACATGTTAAGTCTAAAAATGTCAAAATAGTGTATATGAGAGCAACATATTCTTAATAAAATTTCAGAGGAAGGAAAACATAACCATGTTCAACAAAAAACATACTAAGAGTCAAACATTACAGATATTGGAGAGGTTGTGGAGAAAAGGATATGCTTAAAAGCTATTGGTGAGGATGTAAATTAGTTCAGTCACTGTGGAAAGCAGTTTGGAGACTTCTGAAAGAACTGAAATTGGGCTACCACTTGAAATTTGGACTACCTCCTCAATCTCACTACTGGGTATATACACAAAGGAAAATAAATCATTCTACCAAAAAGACACATGCACTTACATGTTCATTGCAGTGCTATTCACAATAGCAAAGACATGGATTGAACCCAGGTACCCATCAATGGTGAATTGGATTAATAAAATGTGGTACATATACACCATGAAATACTATGAAGCCATAAAAAAGAACAAAATCATGTTCTTTCCAGCAACATGGATGCAGCAAAAGCCAGTATCCTAAGCAAATTAGTGGAGAAACAGAAAACCAAATACCACAAGTTTTCACTTATAAGTGAGAGCAAAACATTGAGCACAGATGAACATAAACATGGGAATAATAGACGCTGGGGAATACAAGAAAGGGAGGAGAGGAGAGAGGGTGTAATTGTTGGGAAAAAAAAAACTAATTATTTGGTAGCATGTTCACCACCTGGAGGGGCAGATTAAATTGTACTCAAAACTTCAGCACCACAAAATATGCCTGCCGAAAAAACAGGCATATGCACCCTCTGGTTCCAAAACAAAAGTTGAAAAACCAGAAATAGGTAATAAAACAAAAGAAAATGTATAGGCATTATGAAAATATAGCAGGGCTTCACAGTTATGATGGTGGTATCAAGAAGAAAGTGATCTGCCTTTCTGCGTAGCTAAAAATGACTGCATCCCTAAAGGCCATGATAAATGTGTATGGAAGAGGAAAAAGAATGAACTAATAATTAAAACTCACTAACTCTGGCATTGATGTATGTTGCATATGAAAATGTTGATCTTTGAAATGTTATCATTTCCCTTAGCAATAAAATATAAATCTTGTCAGCCATCATTTATTTTATGTATAAATGGATATAGGACCCAACATGGAATATTGCTTCAGTAATAAATGCTCCATCTCTTGTGTGGTGTCCCACTCCAATGGAGCTGTCAGCCCATGCACCTCATAGGCCCTATTCCAATATGAGAAGGAAATTATACTGGAGAGCCAGGCTCATCTAGCACTCACTCAGCAATGTGGATACATTGCTTCCTCATTCTATGTGCTGCACCTAATGTTATATCACTTTGCATTACTGCAGAGCCAATGTGCAAAAACTGGTATTCTCATTATATCTGCTTGACATCTCTCAGTCAGAGACTAGCTCCTGAGAATCTTCACGTATACAAAGAATCCTATTCCTAAATGGACTGGCAATAAAGAAAGGTGGCATAAAAATTGGGAAAATAGAGAAATAGGAGAAAAATATAGAGTCTGTGGCTGTTAATCACAGACTCCATGCCCAAGTGTCCCCAATGATTAATTAACTTTGTGATCTAAAAATGAGTCAATGGGATTCAGGTAAATGTGGAGAAAACAGTGAAGACTCTGCATGGATTTAAATGGGAAGCATGTTTATGTTTTCCTCCTTAAAGAGACATGGCTAGAAGAACAAATGTCTTCCCCAAAAGGCTTCCGTGTTTATTTACTGCTTGAATACTTTCTGGCAGGTACTCTTTCAAGCAGGGTGCAGGATTGAGTGAGTCAAAATCTCTGACATTCAGGAACTCATGCAACACACCCACTCACATCCTCCTCAGTGTTCCAATTGGCTCACACAGCACAGAGCCTTGTCCTGTGGAACCCTGCACAGGAATCCCTTCTAGTAGAGTGTTTAAGGGAAGAGGCTGTTAATCCAGCCATCTCCACTGTGGGGAAGGTTTTGGGGAAAGGGAAATTCCAAAAGCAGTACACATAACTCAGAAAATAATCCGACTCTGCATTCCCCGTTTCTCAAGAACGTTGGTAAACATCTCTCTTCCTCTCCATACCTCAAAAGGGCTCCATACCTGGTGGCCTTATGCCCACACAGCAAACTAAGACAAAAAAATTTCATAACATACCTTCAACAACCCCCAAACATCTTCTCCTCAGAGACCGTTAATTTCTCTAGCCCTCACACAACGTATTCCCAGGAACACAGGGAATGTATTGCCAATTCCTTGGAAACAGCTTGCCAATGCTAGTAGTGACCATGCTGGAATATCATTTTGACCTAAGAATTATTATTTTGCAGTATAAATTATTGTCCCCACTCTGGCCTCAGAGTCCCACTTCAAGCCTGTCTGAATTTGATGGCATATTTGAACATGACTTTCCCCAACTCTAACTTTCTTAGATGCAGCATAATACTACATACTCATACAGCCATTGGCTCACTTACCACAGCTGGTGGGGGTAAGGGACAAATTGCCGCACTCAAGACTGGAGGAAGCTGTCAGGCTTGGACATTTGTTTTCATCACTGTGAAAATAGATATTTCTTATTCCAGTGAACCTGATCCAAGGGTACTCACTCTGAGACAACAGATAACATGGAACCTTTATTCCATTCTGTGGAGAAGGCATCACTGCATCATCACTGCAAAATGCAAATATGGGGCTGAGGTCACATGCCAGTACCCACCAACTGCCTGCCGGAATATCCAAGTTTATTCTGCAGAGCAGGCATTTAAGTTATTTGCACACAGGGTGCTATACTTTGCTTTATTCTTATTAAGAAAAGTATCATGTTATGTTAGGTAATCTAGAGGCCCAGTACATGAGGATTATGTGGGTTTTCAATACTGTAGAGAGGTTTGTTAAAACTCTTCCTGCAAGGCAAGAATCATACCAATGACTAACTAGCTTTCCTCTACCTGGAAGAAGGCCCAAGTAAAGTTCTATGAATAAATGAGTGAATGAATGGATGAGTGAATACAGGGATGACGGTTAGCACCCATTCCAAGGAAGTGTATGTCATTAGAAGATTTTCTACACCCTTAAAAAATATTCGGTCTCCAATTTGGCCATGATTTCCTGGTCATGCAATTGCAAATGCATCTTTTCATGCACATTTGCCTTTACTTTGCTTTGCTTAATCTTCCATTCTGTTATTCACAAGGACTCAGGAAGTCTGCATGTCTCAAAGAAATAAGTGCTCCCTGATCTCACTGTAGCCAGTTCTTGGTTCCATTTCAGTGGGAAAGTTACAGCCCAAAGAATATGTGGAAACCTTAAGCCTTTTTTATTCCAATTCAAGAAAATCATGAATACTCTGACTTGTGGACAAGGTTGGGAGAGACTGAGAAAACTATTAACTCACTATTTCATCTTGTCTTTTCTGGATCTCAGGCCTCTAGGTTCCAAACTACAACTAACCCAAGGACCCATCTAGTGAATATCACACTTGATGGGCCTCTTGTGTGTAGTACTCAAGCCCTCTCCCCAAAGCCTCTCCCCGATGCACAAGAGTGTTTGTCCTTAGACCACATTCTTGAGGCCAAGATTAAGAGATGTTCCTACAGCTGGCCTTGACATCTTAGAACTCTTTCTGAAGAGACCTTATCAGTTATCTCTACTGGGGGGCGTTGGAGATTTGAAACCAGAAACCAGGAACAATTCAGCAGAAAGCTCACCTGTGAGCACCTCCTGCCACACTCAGCATGCTGGGTTACCGGCTGTCATTCAGAACAAGAGTACTAGCTTGGGTTATTCCAAGAGATGCTCTGGTCCCAGACTTAGCTAAAGAGTCTGGTCCTCTTAATGGCAATGAAAGAAACCTCTTTGTCCATGATGGAATGATGTGATATGATGTGCTTTCATTACTACCAGAACTGGATGTGCTGAGGGCCACAGTTTGCAAGCCAGCTCTACTTCCCAGCAGCTGTGTGTCTTTGGGAAACTTCTTTAACTACACTATGCTTTTGTTTGCCATTTGTTACGTGGGAAGAAGAATAATATCTACCCCTATAGGACTGTTGTGAGGCTTTGTGTTCATAAATATCTGGACAATCTTAACCTGCTTCCTGGCACAGTGTTTATTGTGCATTGCCTGTTATAATAACTTTGCAAATATCTTTGCCAAAACAGCCTTTCTTCTGATAAGACAATTTTTAGAAGGTGAATACTTCTGAGTTTGCTCCCAAATTCTGAGAGGGAGAAATATCTTCTTTTGGATTAACAGTCTCTTACATATGCTGATGTGTGATCTTACTATCCCTGAAAATTATTTTGTACAGAGAAGTGTAATTAGAGCTTTATTTTTGTTTTATACAATTAGTATTCCAGTTGTTAAAGGTATAAAAAGCTAGATATTTATTAACATGTAACATTCAATTTATAAAATATTCTATTTTTAAATCTTGCACATTTTAGTAATCACTTCAAATGAGCATTTTAATATTTGATTCAATTTACAAAATTTGTTAGTCACCTTTAAAATCTTTTTATACTTAATTTCATGTTTAGTTTCTAGCTTATGTATTTGAATTTTGTAGCCAAAAATATTCTTCTCAAGAGCTTAAATGTTTTAAATTTAATAAATTTAATTTATAGTTTTTATTTTATATGGTTTATATTTTATGTTTACTTAAATGTATTTTATACTCAAAGTTTAATTATGTAACTCAGTACTATACATTAATAATTAGCTTACAACTCACAGATCTAAATTGATTATTGAATACATATTTTAAAATTGTATTTGATAGGGTTTCTAAATTCTTTTAAACATCACAATTTTATAAAATGCTAACTAACAACCAGTTATTTCTGATCCAAAGAGATCTTAACTGATTTTGATTCTTTTAAATTCATCTATTCTTAATTGTATATGTTTTCATTTTTAAAAGAGAAGGATCCAGTTACAAAAGTAACAACAATCTAGTTAATTGCATTTAATTAAAAGTAAAAAATTGTGACTAGACCATTTTATGTAACTCTGATGGGACATGCTGACTTTTATTTATATTTCTATGCCAGTGACTAAGGAGGTGGAACATAGCCCCAGATTTCAGTCACCTACCCACAGCAGGGCGCAACTGCCACTCATGTTATGATTGGTTGAATTTTACTTTTCTTTAGCTCTTAAGAAGTAGAAGTGTTTTTCATCCTAAGTCTAAAGATTTTTGGACACAGTGAAACCTATCATTCTTCTATATTCTCAGGGCTACATGATATCTGATTGAATTTTGGATAGCCCATGACTGTCCTCTCACAGTCACTATATATGAGTTTATTGTATTGACAACACCTTAACAGTGATGACATAAGGGAGAGGACACATTAGTGACACTGAGGACTAATTTTCTTAAAAGTCAGTAAAGATTCTAGTGTATACTATCTTTACAATGGCTCAAGCTTTAATGTTACACAAATGGTTAATTTTTTTTTTTCCAAGAGGTAAAACAGCATCCCTCTCAGGATATATTAAAGTAGGGAACAGTGAACCGACATAATCCTTCCTTTAAGGAGAGCTTTGCTACAGAAACAAGGCAAAGGATATCAGCACTTAAAAGTAGGAAACAGGAGTGTCTCTCTTCCCTGCCCACTGATGTGCATTTCAACATCTGCCCCTCAGGTGGACAGCTGAGGGAAGTAAAAAAATGTATTCCCAGGGATAAAAAGCATTTGAATAGGAAATGGATTCCAGCTCCTAGCATTGAAATCAATTTCTCCTTTGTTCTAATTTCTCTATCTAGGATAAGCATGATTTTATGATTTTAGTGGAGACAAACAAACAGTGAAATATTTTAAAGAGGTTTATTGTGAGCCAGTAGGAGTCACTGTGGCCCAGGGATACACAGGCTCAAGAGGTCCTAAAAAGATGTGCCCAATGCAGTCAGGTTACAATTTGGATTTATACATTGCAGGTAAAATCATAAATCAATACATGGAAGGCATACATTGGTTCAGCCCAAGAAGGTGGAACATGTTCAAGTGAGAGCTTGCAAGTCATAGGTAGGCTTTAGGGATTCTTTAGTTGACAATTGCTTGAAAGAGTTAAGCTTTGTCTAAAACACTTGAAGTCAGTGAAAACGAATGCTTGAGTTAAGATAAGGGGGTCTGCTACCTGTCATGCAATGCCTTACCTGAGTCAGTGTGGAAAGTAAGCAACATTATGCTGGGTTATAAAAAACAAAACAAAACAAAAACTAACAGGATTTTATGGTTTGGAGGGCATGACTTAACCCTTGCCTGGCACGATCTTAGGTCTTGTTTATAATTTGGTATCTTATTGCCACAAAGAGTCTGTTTTGTCAGCCTTATCATCTCTATGTTAACACTAATGCTGCTAAACTCCAGAGAGAGGGAGTTTAATGAGGCGTATTCAACCTCCCTTCTTGTCATGGCCAAAAAGTCAGATTTGCAGGCTTCTCTAGGGTCCCTTGACCAAGAGGGGGGTCTGTTCTGTCAGTTGAGGGGTTTAGGAATTTATTTTTAGTTTACAATGTGGTTTGTTTCTAAGAACTCTTTCATTTTTATTTGCTTATGACAATAAAGTTATGGTTCAATAAAATCTAACCTAATTTTATTGTTTGAAGAGAAAATGACTGTAGTATATGTTTGTGTTTCAAAATGAATATCTATAAATTCTACAGTATAACTACAGTGAACAGGGTGTTATAGAAACTGACTAATCATGAGATTTTTAATTAAAAAAAAAAACCTGTTGCTTTGATTGACTGTTGAGGTCAGTTCTCAGGCACTAGACCTCCTATGCTCATTAAGGGAACTATTAACACATACTATTTTCACTCTCTCACTTATAATTTCTCTCCCTGAAAATTTCTTTAATGAGCTTTGTTGTACATTTGGGAGTCTGTTTTTGTTTTGTTTGTTTGTTTGTTTGTTTTTTCCAATTGCCCAGACGATTCTGATGTACACATAGTTTAGGGCACAATTAGCACCAACGATATTGACAAGCAGATACGCTGAATATAAGAAATGAAGAAAATATTGAGAGTGAAGGGGCCCAGAATATGCCACAGTGGCATAAAGATTATGTTAAGCTGAGGATATTTGAGAATCAACAGCTGTAGGAAGAGGCCTTCTCTGAAGTCCCCTTATCTTCCTAAAAGCAAAGCCTCCACAAATAATTAAACTGTCACAAATCCCCTCCCTGGGGATTTCACAACCAGGAAAGACTCAGTAGACTTTTATCAACAAAGAGAAGTCCACACCTAAGTCAGCATTCAGATAAGAAATCACCTAAACTGACATTGTCATAAAATTATCATATTTCTAATGTCTTCTAAGGGCCCATTTATTTTTCCTAAAAGCCATTTTTTTTCTCCCAGAAGTGCCACTCTGCCCCTCCACATTCCTTACTTAAATGGTGTATGCCCCATATTCTAACCACCTCCTCAGAATCACATTTCTTTGTGAACTCCCATGCGCACATATATAATTAAATGTCTTTTTTTGTTCTCTTGTTAATCAGTCTTCTGAAAGTTTAATTTGCACACCCCCAAACTGAAATAAGAAGGTAGAGGAAAAGTTTCTCCTCCTAGAAAAAGTGTCAAACGTGACCAAGTGTAACAGGCTATAGAAGAGACCTAAGGCTAGGAGAGCTAATCTAACTTGTCAAAAGTCATTTAGACTTATGGTCTATAAATTTTCCTCTCTATATCATAAAATAACATTGAAAAGATGACATATTAGTTATATGTTTTTTAGAAATTTAATTTTTTAAAAAAATTAAATCATCATGCCTTTAAAAACTTGCAAAAATGCAATGACTGGCATATTAGAATTGCCAATATTGAAAATAAAATAATCACATATATCATTTAAATATAACAAATGGAACTTAAATTCCATAGTATATGACTACCCACATATCACCCGTCTAAAATTTATTTGAAAAAATTATTTTTCTATGCAATGAATTTAAATCTTTTGTTTTTGTTTTTATTCTACACAACTTTTTTATTCTATATCTACCATATTTCAATGTAATATATTTTGGTCCTGAAAGTTTATTTTATGTTATCATCCTTTTATCTGAAAAATTACATATATAAATAGAAATTTCAATTTTTAAAGACCTTGAGGCACTAAATCATAAGCAAATTTTCTGGATTGATATATATTTTCAATTATTACAGGCTCACAATTGATCAAACAATGTAAATATATTCAAAATAGTTTTTAAAGGTAAAATTACTTTGTAAATATATTCCTCAGTGAGATGTATAAAGATATTTTCAACTCAATCAGTTGAGATTAATTGAAAATTTTTTACATATATAAACAAATGGGAATAGAAGGGGATTTTTTGTAGCAATAATATTTAATTATTTGAACTCATTCTTAAAATGTTATATTGTTAAATATTATCAAAACTTTCAGCTGTCAATTTAATAAGGTCTCATTTAATTTTGTTGAAAATAAAAAATGGAGACAAATTATATTCTATTGTAAAAGGATCAGCAGCCCACAATTAGTGTCTTCCACTTTCTCAATTTCTGGCCAGTACCAAAGAGACTTTAATAAAAAATTATCAAATGACTACTAATATTTATGTTATTCTATTACTTAGAAGCATACTGATTAACATGATATAACATTAAAATATCACTAATTACAATGCAAATTTTTAAAAAAGTTTTCCACGATTAAAAACATTTATGTGTGTGCTTTAAGACCATCAGGAAACGTGTCATTGCACATTGCAATTGCTTATTGTACCCAACAAGACCTCACATCATTGGGATCTGCAGATGTTACAATGGTAGTGTGTTATATATCTAATAAGTTTTGTAGAATACAAAATCAGCTAAAAATAAATTATATTTCTATATACTGTCAATAAATGTTTGGAATTCAAAATTAAGAAAAAATTCAACTATTATAGCACAAAAAAGATTTAGGTATAAATGTAATGAAATACGTGCACTATCTATATACTGAAAACTCAAAATTCTGACGAAAGAAATCAAAGAAGATGAATAGGTAGAGAAAATTTTCATGGACATTCAATTTTTTAAGATGTAACAACCTCCCAAATTTTTACTACAGGTTCAAAAAAATTTCAATCAATCTCTACGTGGATTTTTTATAGGTAGTAATAAGCTGATTCTAAAATGTCTATGGAAAAGCAAAGTGACTACAATAGCCAAAACAATTTTGGAAAAGAACAAAGTTGAAAAATTCACACTACTTGACTCCTGAATTCATTATAAAAGTATAATAACCACTGGGCATGGTGGCTCACACCTGTAATCCCAACACTTTGGGAGGCCGAGGCAGGTAGATCACCTGAGGTCAGGAGTTCGAGACCAGCCTGGCCAAAATGGTGAATCCCCATTTCTACTAAAAATACAAAAAAATTAGCCGAGCATAGTGGTGCAAGCCTGTAGTCCCTGCTACTTGGGAGGCTGAGGCAGGAGAATCCCTTGAACCCAGGAGGCGGAGGTTGCAGTGAGCTGAGATCACGCCATTGCACTCCAGCCTGGGTGACAAGAGTAAAACTCAATCTCAAAAAAAAAAAAAAAAGTATATTAACCAGGAAAATGTACTGTTATAAGCTGAATTTCCAGAACACCCATGGAAGCAGCCTCTGCCTCCATGGCTTAAAGCCTGAGGTTTGCTTTTCTGAAAAAGACATCAGAAAAAATCTGTCCTAAAGCTCAATGGAAAAGGTCTTATTCTGTACTATTAGCAAATGACACAGCAGTGAATCTCCTGTTGATCCTTGGATTCATAGTTCTCTTCTTCAAAGACTGACACCAATGTCTCTTGACCACTTTATAGATATCCACTTGATATCCACCAATCAGGGGCCCCGAACTAAGTGTTCTTAGGAATTATCCACAATACACTTATAAAAGTATTCAGCTTGTACTTGTTAGTAATGAAGCTGGAGATGTCATAGGACTCCCAAGCTTCTTGTGAGGTAGAAGCTAGGATTTGGGGCTTTGGAAGTAGCAGAGAGGAAAAACATTTTCTGTACTCTCTTACATTCAGTTTTTAGGGCCTTCAAATTAAACCAACAAAAGACAGATTAGCAAGAGAAAAAAAAAGCCAATTTTAATCACATATACATGTATGGGAGTTCACAGAGAAATGTGAATCAAAGGAGCAGCTAAAACTTAGGGCTTATATGTCATCTTGATAGGTGAAGGTGAGGAGAGTCAGGTCAGGTGGAGGAGGACACACATAGGAAAACAAATAACTTTTGGCCACGATAGATGGGCCTTTAGGCAAATACATGGAAGATATGATAGTTTTGTGATGGTGTCTGTTTAGGTGTAGTGGCTGCATCTCACTGTCTCCTGGAATAGGAGTCAGTCTTCTCTGGTTGCTCCCAGGAAGGGGATTTATGACAATTGAATTATTGTGAGCTCCTATTGGAGGTTCTGCTTTTGCGTAGATGAGAGATTTTATGACCTTAAACATCTTCAGCCCAAGAAAAATTTTGTCCTACAGTGGCTTATTCTGGAGCCCTTCGGAAGTCTGAGAGGTTTATGGACTTTAGTGAGTTTAGTCACTTAGTTCTTCTCTTATTCATGTTTATTACCATATGTTTATTGCTTGTTTATGTTATGCCATTTATTTTACTGATGTTTATGGATAGTAATGAGACTAGAAATTGGGAGTAAGAAAAGTAAAGCTTTCAGGGCTCTTTGATACAGTTCCATTAAAATGTATGCCCCACTATTGGGGAAGAAATTTGGGATTCAGCATGTTAGAAAAATGAAATACAGAATTTGTTATTTATTTTTTAATGTTTGTGATTTTAAACCTCAATCTACTCAAAGAATAAATTACAATAACAAGAATGTCACCCTAATCCACTTGGGGTTGATTATAACGGGCTTTTGATTGTTGTCTGTGTTGAGTTTATTCTCTTGCTAGGGTGGTGCCATTGGCAGATGGGCAGGCATGGGAACCACCTCTGCAATACTCTTAAAGTCACTCTGTCAGTGTTGGTTTAATGACATGCTCACATTTTTTATTATTTATTATTATGGGTAATACAAGGAAGGACTTTTACTAAACTCTACCTTTATTGTGGTTATCTCCTTATGTGGTAGTAAAGCCTCTCAAGATCGTAATAATTTATGGCTCATTTCATGTTGGTTCCAGAAGTAGTCAGGAAATCTTTGTTTCCAAGTAGTTTCAAATTCAAATTGCTCTTTGGAATAATACAATGTCACATGCCTTCTATCCGTACGTTTGCTCTTTTATCTTTTGTCAGTGAGAAGGTCTGGGCAAAGATAATTAATTTAACCATCTGAACTGCTTTACTTCTTATGAAAAGCTTTTATTTCAAGGATAAAGTTATGTCTGTAATAGCACAGCCTGTTTGGCAAGCTTTAGTTTAAAAAATGTGAACTATCAATACACAGAAATCAGGATTATCCAAAAGAATCATATCTGAAAGATTCTTATAGGACAGAATAGTTCCCTATTAAGTTATCCTAGGATTCTCCTTGTTCAGGTAAAGAATACAAAATGGTTAGGTTTCAGGTGTTGTAGCAAGGTATAATTATGTATAAAGAGACCAAGAAAAACAGCAGAACTTGAGAGAAAGTTAGGGAATGGCTCGAAAATATTGAAGGCTTCATGTCAAGAGAAAAGTCTATGCCATATGAAGACCCACTAAGGTTAGTGAAGATTTTAGGACTAAAACGGAAGTTTTCACACATTTCACTCTTGTTGCTGCAGCTCTTTCGTAAAGTGACTCTGTCTTGGCTACTGGATCTCAGGGGAAGCTGAAACAAGCAATTGCTCGAGTCAGTACCCCAGTAGCTGTCCAAAACTTTCAAGAACAGAAAGTAAAAGGAGTTTGTGGAACTGAAATCCTTAAAACAAACCTTCTTGCTGATAGTTACATTCCAGTCTCAGATTGTAGGCAGGCTTCCAAAATGCCCCACAAAGTTCCTGACCCCTGATGTGCACACCTAAATAATTCCTGCCTTTGAGTGTGGGTGGGCCTGACCTAATCAGTCAAACCCTTTTAAAAGAGGATCTGGAGGCCAGAAGGGGAAGAAATCAGAGAAAGTAGGGGAGCCCTACAGACAGGTTTCTGTGGCAAGAACCTAAGAGTGACCTTGAGGTCCCCAACTGATAGCAATCAAAACAACATTTCATATTTGTTTAATCTATTGCCATTTAAAAAAGGGGGTCAATTAAAATTATGTTTAGAAACCAATGTTTTGTATCTTTTTCTTACTTATAAAATGTCCAGCCATTCAAAGATTATTTGTGTATTAACTTAATCATTTGCCTAAGAGCTGAAAGTTAGGTAAGGATCTGGAAATCACAATTTTAGCTAATACATTACATTTTTATGACTTTTAACATTGAGAGAATAGTGTATTAATCTCTTTACAAATACATCCATTATTATCCCATGCAGCTGAACACAATTGTGTATACATAATTTTTAATTTTAAACAACTTATAGAAAAATGATGATTTATCTCACAAAACCAATGTAGGAATTTTAAACAGCTCAAATCAGGAAAAAAATTAATGACAGTCATATTCAAACCCAAATACTGTGTGACATTATTTTTCATTTTTGTATGGTAAAGACTTTGAATATTTAAAACTTTGAATTATGCCTGGAATTCAGCTTATATCTTGGAATTAAAGCCAGGTTTTTACACTTGTAGTTATAGTAACAAAGACTACTTTGTAAATGTACTTTTATAATCCACAAAAAGAAATAAAGTTGAATAACATTTTTTCCTTTTTTTAGATAAATTTCACTATTTGTCTGGACAAGATATTCACAGTGTATACATATATAAAGTGAATTATTTCTTTTTTCATCAGTCAACTTTTAAAATTTCCCAAGAGAAGTAAGAAGAAAGGAAGAATAATAGAAAATAAAATAAAATAAGGAGGCAAATATGAAATTATCATTGTAGAAGCCTAATTATGTCCCTGAGGAGAATATTTAAATACAGAAAAAAATAATTTTCTTATGTAAGCGTACACACAAGTGATGGACATGTGGCTGGTTTTCACCTAATTTGGGCTTTGACAATTTTATCAAACCATACAATTTAAAAATCAGCACTATTCATCCTCAAAGTACAGAAAGGCAGGAGGGAAAGGTGCCTATATTAAACAAAATGAAGTCTCCTTTAAACAAACAAACTTCTCATGAGATTTTTCTTTTTTTTTTTTCCTAAAGTACTTTTCAAATGAGCAAACTTGTTTATGCTCAAAGGTCCCCAAAACACCCCCTGCAATTTGAAATGGTCTCTGGTGAAATTGGGCCGGTGACAGAGAAGCACACAAGTGAGCTTTATATTAAGAAAATGAGCTGTAGTCCCAGCTACTCGAGAGGCTGAGGCAGGAGAATGGCGTGAATCCCGGAGGTGGAGCTTGCAGTGAGCCGAGATGGCGCCACTGCACTCCAGCCTGGGGGACAGAGTGAGAATGCGTCTCGAAAGAAAGAGAGAGAGAGAGAAGAAAATGTGAAGGAGACAGGCGTTGGCTTGGGAGAGACTCAGTTTTAGATGGAGCAGACCAAAAAGAATTGAACAGACTGTAAGGATAGATCCTGTGTCATTTTGCGTGGTCATAACTTGGCCAAGAGCAGATCATCAAAGACAAGGGGCAGAAGTAAGCCAATGATTTCAGAGGGATGAAGCTGCACAATGCAGCTTTCAGAGAGACAAGGCTGAGGAAGGTGCACTTGTATGAGTGGTGACCTGAGGCAGGTTTTCAAAGGACACCAGTTAACGAGACCTTCTGAACTCCTAGCCCCGGAGACCTGTTTGATGGCAAACTTGGCAGACCTGTGCCCGCTTTCTCTTGCAGAGTTTCTCTAATAGACAAACATTCAACACACTAGAAAAGCAGACACATAAGGGGCAGGAAACAAGGACTATGCTCAGACTGAATGTGTTAATAAATCTTATCTATAAGGATAAAGGATCATATGGTTGTGATTGATAAACAGGCAGCCATCACTCATATTAGCCAGGAAAAGGGAGCGTTAGTTATTTTTGTGTTTTGACAGTGTTTATGTTTTCCAGTGAAACTAGAACTGAAGTCTAGTGCTTAGAGTTTGAAATTCAGGTTACTTTGCTTTTCCCGGTACCCAACTGTTTACGACATTGCCTATGAATCATGGCATTATTTTGTAAAATGCACTTGTGAATGCCTTTATTCCTTGAGTCATTTAAGCTTGGATGCCAGTTTTCTAATTTGGAACCAGTGACAATCATGTGTGTTAGTAGAGGTGTGGGAGATGGAGACGGGATGCCCGAGGTGATGTCCAGCAGATGCAGGGTTATCAGGTCTCTGGGGATCAGCCCCTGGAGAGTGTGACAAAGTGCATGCAACAGAGACCCTCCAGAGCCCAAAGCTTCTCAGAAGATAATTGTTTTATTAAATAATTATTAATTTTTTTGTTAAAAAGGGAAAAATCTGTTAAAAGCTAAAACTGCAAGATCAAATTGCAATAACGTTTTGAAAAGAGGATCAGTCTAAATAGATTTTTATTTAAAGACCTATCTTCTAGAGATGTGAGTGCTTTTTCTCAGATGTGAAGTCTATCTACCTGTGATATGTCAGGTCTTCCTTTCAAAATGTCTGATGTAATTGCCTTTTTTGTCCTTCTCATCTTTCCTTGAACTCTGTGATAAACCATTTATAACTATTTCTCCCTAAATTCCACAAATGTATTTGAATGGAGAATATGTGTTCCATTCTGGAAATAATGATTCATTTGACACATTTTATTTCTGATGAGTTAACATGATATCTATATATTAAAAAAGAGAACCCCACCTTTTGTTATTATGAGGTTATGCTGTATATAATATAAATCACATTTAACCAGTATTTGGTGTGCAGTTAATTTTATAACTGGAAGACATAATGGACACTGGCATGTATTCTTCTTCATTAGGATTATTTTTAAATGAACATTTAAAAATCTGAAAAAATGCCATCAATACTAAAGACAGCACTGAGATTTTACATTCTACCAAGAAATTTCTTAGCTAGTAATATTAGCCTTTCTTTGAGGGAATATGAAAGCATGTTGCAGTTACAAATTAATTCAGAAACCTCAGTGACACCATACCACAGGTTTATTTCTTGCTCATACTATATATTCAGTGCATTTTGGTGGAGGATGCTTTTCTGTCTCATTGCTCAGGGACTGAGCTGCATGAAGATTCTTCAGTCTTTTCATGTCAGTGCTTCAACATGCAATTCTGTACTTGCTGCAGCAAAGGAAAAAGAGACAGTATTTAAAAAAAAAAAAAACTTTTGCTTATAATTACCTTCAAATGTAAATAACACAGGTCTCTTTAACTCATGGGGTTTCTAGCAGAACTAGAAACTTCACTTCCAACCCCACACTATCTAGCCAGGGGACTGGGAGGTCTTCCTGTGTTCCCAGGAGGAGAGGAACATGGACTATGGTGAGCACCTGTCACCCCAACACATAATTAAATAGTAGTAAGCTAGGTGGTATGTGGTGGAAATACCTAGGAACTACTGCAGAATCCATGTCATTCACTGTTTAATTTGGCAATAACATTATTTTATTTCACTGTCTATAAAACACTTTATTCAGAGAGTATCTTGAAGGATCAGTATGATCTCCTTTGTTATATTTTTTATTTCTGCTGCTCTGAAAAGCAAAATTTCATAAATAGCTTTCATACTTGCATCCAGCCCCATGGAATTGTGTTCCTTTTAGACATCTTTCTCTGGTCTCTGCAGTCTTGGCCACCTCTGCCGCCTTTCAGGACTTTTTACTTTGTCATAAATTACTGCTCTTTTTCCTGCCCACTGGTTTCAATCTCAGGTCACAATAATAACACCCGAAAGCTTTGTTAACACACTAGTGCTAAGGCCGCCGCCAAGAGATTCTAATTTAATGGGTCGTAGTAATACAGGAGGCATGGGTTAAAATCTACACTGATTCTTAGAAAGCACTGGTCCCTCTCGGGACCTGCATTTCTGGATCTATTGGGGTTAACATTGTCATAACATGTTTGATATCTGTGTGTAATCAGTTACAAAGTCTTTTCAACTGGATGGACAAGGGATTTTAGCACCATGCTTATTTTACCTTCAACCATGAAATACATTTATTTTATAAGGTACATTCATGCTTACTGTAGAAAAAAAGACAACCACAACAAAACACGCCCACAATCCCCCACTCAAAGGCCAAAACAGATGAGATTTGATGCTTTCTGTCCAGTAATTTTTCTTTTTTTTTGAGATGGGGTCTCACTCTGTCACCCAGGCTGGAGTGGCAGTGGGGTAATCACAACTTACTGCAGCCTTGATATCCTGGGCTCAATCAGTCCTCCCACCTCAGCCTCCCAAGTAGCTGGGACTAAAAATGCAGCACCACACATAGCTAATTTTTGTTTTTTATTTTTTTGTAGAGTCAGGGTCTCCTTATATTGTCCAGGCTCAGTATTTTAATTATGCATTAATTTATTCATGCAAGTTAGAAAGCAGTGCACATACAACTTGTGTATGTTTCCAATTGATATTATAGCTTTCATTTTTCCAGGTCATTTGCTCCTCTTTTTAAACATTATTTTCATTGGATTTGTAATAGTCAATTAATGCTTATTGATTTTAAGTTAATTCTTTATGCAAAGGGGGATTTATTAAGTACATATTTAAGTAATACTGTTACTTTTCTTGTTTTTGAAAAAAATAATTTTAGAGATAAGGTCTTTCTCTGTGACTCAGACTGGAGTACAGTAGGGCAATTATAGCTCACTGAAGCCTCGAACTCCTGGTCCCAAGCAATCCTCCTGCCTCGTCCTCCTGAGTAGTTTGCATTTTTACTATTTCTTTAGGAGAGAATCTCTGCTAAGGAAATTAGGGAATAGACTTAAATAATTTTAAAACATTTTTTGAAATACACTGCAGAATTTCTATTCTTAAAGCTCTTACTAAATTCTAGCCCACATGCAAAAACAATATAAATGAATATGTATTTACATTATTATAACTTTCCACTTGTTCACCTGCCAAGCTATGAGACCAAGTAAATAAATATCAGGTGATTTATATTCATTTGTTTTTGATGATTAGAGTGCCTAAATTTATTTTCAGGTGTTAATGGGTCAAGAATATTTTATCTTTGTATACTTTCGTTTGTTTTGTTCACATTTCTTCTGTGGATTTGAGAATAAAGAACAATAAAAAGACAAGGCAGAGGCTCATACCATGGTTTAAGAGGTGACCTTTAGCCTTAGAAACTTCAGGGTAATATTTTCAGGCACAAGCTCACATAAAGGCCAGGGCTTCCCTCAGCAACTCTGTAAAATTAATGGTATAATCTTTGGTACACAGCCCAGCTGTACATTATAGCTTAATGATATCCTATTTATGAAATATTTTGTTGGTGGTGGTTGGTTTTGTTTGACATGTTATTTAAGTTTTTTAAATTTCCATTTTTTATTTTGTTAATAGGGCTGATTCTATAGATAATACATAAGACCCAATCATGCAGAATCTAGCAAATAATGCATCTTCATACATACAGGTTTTATTACTCTCTACTGTGAACCAAGACAATTAAAATCCCAGGCTCACACACTTAACTGGACAAGTTGATAAACTTCAGGATTTTTTAAAATATAAAATTGAGATAATGGTCACTTTGAACAGCCCTGGTAAGGCTCAATCAAATACCATTTATAACACCCCATAATAATGACTGCCACAGTGAGTTACTCACAAAGACCCCAGAGACCCTCGGTCCCCTCTTCCTCCTTGATCTATTTATCCTCAACTTTCAGCTTTCCAGAGCTGACGTTGTCTCTCACACAGAAGTCAAATACAGCTCTCAGATAATAGTCTGCACCAAACTGAAACTAGGAGGACATACACACACACACACAGACACACACACACAGACACACACACACAACAAAAGACTCTAACTTTTAGGATGCCTCTAGTCTCCTAAAAACAGTTCAGCCTCCTTGATGTTAAGAAGGTAGTGGTCGAAAATTGTTCACAGGTGGCTCCACTGTGTCCTAGGCTAGAGGTGGTTTTGGGGAAGGGAAAAAGGAAGAGGGCAAAGCATGAGTCTGGATGAAACTGCTCATCAGGATATCTGTGCCAAACATGATTGGATGTCGGAATAATGACAGTGATTTTCCAGAAATGAATCTTTCCTCCACTGGAGATTATAAGTACTGATTACAGCTGAAGGTCTGTGGGACCCATTCCAGTAAAAAGAAATGACAATAATCCTGAGAAGGACTGATAGCAGAGAATTTTGTAGTAAAAAATTTGCAGTGAAGAGAGGTACCATTTGCCTTTTCATTCTAAAGGATTTTAACTCCTCTTTTGAGTGAAATAGCTAAAAGAAGATACAGGCTAAAGGAGAAAGAGCAGTGCTGTTTCCGTTTTTATGATATTCCTCCTCAGTACACAATTTGGCAATATATTACCTTTTGTAAGCATCCTCTGGTGACTTAAGAATGATAGGTATGTCTCAGAAGTTCAAAAGAAAGCATACTTCTAATTTTCAGTTTCAGCAGATAGAAATAACACAAATTACTTTGACAGTAGAATAATAAAATCAGAAAACTGTCAAGGTAGCTTTATAAAATGATGTATTATAACCATTGAAATAATAGAATTTCCTTCCATAAGGTACCTTGAGTTCATGTAGACCAACCTATTATGTGGCACAAGTTTTGGGACATAACCCTGGTGTGCATTCCAGATTAATTACATTTTGATTAGTAGATGTTTTCATTGTTGGTTTATTGACAAGATAAGTAAAATGTGGCCCAGAGAGTCAAAATGAGTTCTCCAAGTTTGTGTTAACTTAATTGAGTGACTTTCCTTCTTCCTACTCTTCTAATCCCCTAATTCTGTTGTGACTGTCAGATCCTCTTTTCATGTATCACAGAACTCCAATATCCTATGGTAACATAATTTAGGATATATGTTTCATTGGCCAACAGAATCTTTAAAAGTTGTGAAGAGGATAGAAGCTGCCTTTTTTTTTTTTTTTGTATCTCCAGCTATAATCTTGATATCAGGATATGCGGACTGCCATTGTTCACCACAAAAGCACTTCCCACAATATGGAGCTTGTGACCGCAGGTGGAATGTGGATTCCAGCCCCTTTGCACATTCATGCCTTGTAGGTCTGATACTCAAGACAGGCAGTGGCTGCCACCTCTCTTTTCCATTTTAAACTTCTGGTGAGTATATCTCATTGGCACAATCTGTATTGCATGTAGAATTCTACCTGCAAGGGATTTGGGGATAAAAGTTTTTGTCTTTCCAAAAACTTTCATGCACAAAGAAAAAATTGGGCTGAATACTGAATGCAGTAAACATTATCTGAGACAGTCTGTAAATGGAATTGTAAACTCCTTCAAGATTTTGAATTTTTTCCACTTTCACTTTTTTTTTGAGACGGAGTCTCGCTCTGTCACCCATGCTGGAGTGCAGTGACGCGATCTTGGCTTACTGCAACCTCTGCCTCCTGAGTTCAAGCGATTCTTCTATCTCAGGCTCCCAAGGAGCTGCTTTACAGGCACTGCCACCATGCCTGGCTAATTTTTGTATTTTTAGTAGAGACGGGGTCTCTCCGTGTTGGCAAGGCTGGTTTCAAACTTTTGACCTCTGGTGATCCAGCCTCGGCCTCCCAAACTGCTAGGAATACAGGCGTGAGCCACCGCGCCTGGCCCCACTCTTACTTTTGATTCACCTTTTAGGTGACTATAGAGACCAGAATGACCTTTATTTTCTCAGTCCTCAGCACTGAGAAAATATAATTATAATGTTCTCTGGAATTATTTTCTTTTGGAAAGAGTGCATTTGGTTGTGTTGGCTGTAGTGTACCGTCTACACAAGCCTTTATCCAATTCAGCCAGAGCCTGAATATTTATATTTTAGCTATGGGTATCCCCAACAGCTACCCCTCTACGAATGTATTTTTTTAGGAAACTCCAACCCACTTTAAGATGGGGGATATTGTTAAGATTTTTATTGTCATAGTGGTCACCGGCTCTCTATCATGTTTCTTCATTTTTACTAATCCTGTTTAGCATTTATTGTGTTACTTCAAACTTAAGACTCACAGTTTTTCAGTCTTGTAAAACCAGCCACTTCCTCTTTGAACATTAGCTATCCTCTGTGCATTTTTTCTTTCTCTAGAACTCTTATTTTATGTATATTTAACAATCTCTTTAGGTTCCATGTTTTACTTAAAGCTAATATCTCATCTTCTGACTCATTGTGGTATTAAAACTCATGTGCTAGCCTGTAAGCTGATTACCTTTAGGAATGACAGGGGTTTTCTGCCCCACAGGTATTCAATTGTTACTTAGAATTGAATGAATATTCATTTATTTAAATAGTGCTGATATTATATAGTGTAAGGAGTTGCTAGATGCTGAAGTGGGAAGAGATCCAGTTTACCTAGATCTCCTTGTTACAGGAAACGGAAGTGTTGTTAGCCACTGTTCTGTTTGTTTAAATATGTCCCTCTTACATTATCTTCAAGTTGGTCCTATGCTGATTCCTCATTGTTGGATGAAGTTTTTTTTAAATAATTTTTTTAAAAAGTATACTAGAGCAGATAGAAGAAAGTGAGTTTATTCACAGGTATCTTAGATGTCTCTTCTACACATTTTCTGCTTCCTCTAAGCAGTTTCTCTCTGATAACAGTTATGTCTGTGTTCTAGGTAAGCTGAACGTGCAAGTGGCCAGCAGCAAGGCCATGAAGTTGTTCCCCTTTCATGCAGTGATTTAACATTTGTCTTTCCCCAGCTGATTAGTTTCATTAGCTACGGAGCTGATTGCCACCCACATTTTTCTCCCTCACTTTCCCATACTGGCAGCCCCACAGCTTGCTTTTCTCCCAGAGGTATGACTACGAAATTCTTCATTTGGATTATGCTTTCCTGAGGCCACATCAAAGAAGGCTGAACCATCCCCAGCAATGCCCAAACACAGTCCAACCTGCTTTTCCAACAAGATACGGCCTGTTGGTATACGGAGGTTTTGCAATTCACTTTTATAGGCTGTGTACAGAGCTCTCACCCATCCTCAGTTTTCTCACTCCCAAAACCAGACTCAACTATCATAGGCTTTGACAGCCTCATGTCATCTTTGGCTCAGGAATATGTTTTTTTCCCTAATTTTATGCTTTTATGGCTTTCTTATTACTGTCAATTTATAATGCAAAAAATAAGTACATTCTTTTCTAAATTTTAACACAAACATCACTTTTATTGGTTTGGGAATTTTTCCTCACTCTCAGTCTTCCAGCTAATATTTAGGCATGGCTAGATGAAAAATAATTCAGAAAGAAAATTGCATCTCCTTTGAGCTAAGTGGCTGAGCTTGGCCTCAGCTAAACAAAAGAACTGCCTTTGCTTTGTGGTCAAATTCATTCAGGCAAAGCTTGTGAAAATACTTAAAGTTATTTCACCTGATAAACGTTTAATGTCCTCTTGTGAGTTCATGATAGGAGTAGGCATCTGTTTGAGAACATGCAGCTTCATGATTTTAGCCATTTTCATGTCTCTCTATCACAGATATGACTAATGGTTGGCAGATTTCAGCAGCTGCATAAAATACACATATGGAATCTGGGTTTGGGAATCAGTTCCTGGAGAAACTCAAGCTGTAGGAATAGTGAACTATTCTGACGAGCAATCCTTAGTGAAGAACAAAGGTGTCCCATTGGATCAATTCTAGTGGATATAATCTGGCTTTGGTGGGTAGACAAGGGCTTTCCACTCCTGAGAAGCAATCCAGAAACTCACCCTGCAGATGGAATTGCACTTCTTGCTGGCAACACCTGTTACAGAGAATGGTGTTTTCCAGTGAAACAACCAGTTGTTTGGAGATTTCTATTTGGGATATCGTCCTGATATCTCTTTGAGATGCTGCTTTTAGAACTGCACATAGCATGATCCAGCCTCCCATTTAAGGGCCAGAGCAACCATGACAGCAGGATAAAGCAAATGGGCTGAAGTCCTGAGTGGAGGAATGCCACAGAGGCGGTCTGACAGCCTTTCAGTCTGGGACAGAACTGTCCTTTCTTCCTCTCTGTGAGCAGTCCAGTCCTGGGCTCTAGCAGTAGTGATCGAATACGTCCTGCTGATCTGAGTGTGTCACACACACACACTCACACCACTATACCCACAGAGCTGCTGGGGATCTAAGGAAAAACTGACATTAAGTAAGTTTTATTTGCAATTGGTTCAAAACTTTTTTGCATATGAATCTAGACATATAGAAATATGTTTCCATTATTATCAAAGTGAGCTTCGTATAAAGTAGGCATAAGAAAACCTAAAAATTCCTGACTATAAAAGTAATCATGAAAAACAGCCTCAGGGGATTCACTTCTCTCCACTTTCTTTACCAATTAGTTATTCAGGAAAAGTTTGAAAGCATCACCTTTGAGAAGAATTCTCTCTGGGGAAGAGGAAGAATTGTTCGGCCATGAAGACGGAGAATAAAAAGCAGGTGTGTGATTGATGGGCGCAAATCTCAAGGCTTCAGAGAGAAAGCCTCTTTTTGCACCTCTCCTCAGCTGCAATAGTTTTACCTGCTGAATTTTGGCACTTGCTAGGAGATCTTCTAACTCAAGGGGAGATTTCAAAACAAGTTATAAACTCTAAAATGAACTTAGGGAACAGCAGAAAGGAATAGGGACTGTTATAAAGAGTTTGAATTCAGAAAATAAAATCCTAGAAATTAATCTCAGAAGACGTTGCCTTCTGGACCAGAATTACCATTTATTTATTTAAAATGGAAATCATTCTTTCTTTTATTTTTTCACAGAAAAAATATGTGAAATATGATATAAATATTGAAGTAATATTTATATTGCATTTTCTTCTGCTCCCTTCCCTAATCCCATAAAATCACTGATCTGTACTCTATCTCTTTATGATTGTCATTTTGAGAATATCTTATATGTTGAATTACACAGTAGGTAATCTTTTGACGTTGGCTTTTCTCACCCAAAATAATGCCCTGGAGATCCATAAAAGTTGTTGTGTATATCAATAGTTTGTTTTCCTGCTATTGAGTGGCATTTTGTTAAATGAAGGTGCCACAATTTGTTTACCCATTCGGCTGTTAAAACATAATTCAGATTATTTCCAATTTTTGACTTTTCCAAGTAAATAGGCTATAAACATTTGTATACAGGTTTTAAAGTAAATATAAGTTTTTATATCTCTAAGATAAATACCCAGGAGTGTGATCGCTGTGTCATTGGTAAGTTTAGCTTAATTTTGTTTTATTAAAAACCACCAAACTATTTCCTGATGTGTTTGTATCATTTTACATTTCCGTCAACAATGCATAAGAGGTCTGATTTCTCTGTAGTCTCCTTAGGATTTGGTACTCTTAGTTGTTTTTATTTTGTTCTGTTTTGTCATTCTAATAAGTGTACAGTGCTACCTGGTCATGATTCTAGTGCATTTCCCTAGTGGCTAAAAATGTTAAACATTTTTTCATGTGCTCATTTGCTATCTATATATTTTCCTTATTGTATTGTCACTTTGGGTTTTTTTGGCAATTTTTTAATTGGAGTCTTTGTTTTTACTTTTGAGTCTAAAGTAATCTTCATATTTACAGGAGTCCCTTGTCTTATATGTGATATTCAAATAATCTATCCTAGTTTGAGACTTGCCTTTTCATTTTCATAATAGGATGTCTCAGAGAGCAAAAGTTTTACATTTTAATGCAGTCCAGTTTCTTATTTTCCTTTTAGACATTTTAATGCAGTCCAGTTTATTCTTTTCCTTTTAGGGGTTATGATATTCGGGTCATGTCTAGGAACTCTTCGTCTACATTTAGGCCACAGATTTTTTTTATATGCTCGCTTGTAAAGATTTTACAGATTTTCTTTTTAAGTGTATTCTTATCATCCATTTTTATTCATTTTTTAATGGTTCTCTTCACAGGTGATTTTTCTTTTTTCTTTTTATGTGGTTTGCATTATATTTCTTTTTAAATTTTAATGTTAGGGTTGGGGGTGCACATGAAGGTTTGTTACATAGATAAACACATGTCACAGAGATTTGTTGTCCATTTTATTACATCACCCAGGTATTAACTCAGTACCCAATGGTTATCTTTAAAAATTATATCGTCTGGTTTACTTATTTATTTATTTATTTTTATGTTTTTTTTTTAATCAAGTAATTTTTTTAAACCTCAACATATCCATAATTGACAGAATAAGACATTAGGCATGAAATGAGAATATAAAACCCAGAGTGTACAGAAAGGCAAACAGTGCTTCAGTCCCTCCAGATGACTGCACGTGAGTGAAATGCATTCCAAACATCTACCCCTTTCTTGTCTTTTAAAAACATACAGTTCAAGTGTTTTTATTTTCACTTGTAAACAACGTGAGTCAAAATGGACAATGAGGTAATCTAAATACTACACAGGATAATTTAAAAACACTAGATAAAACACCATTATTAAAGACATGTAAAAATCAGGGTTCACTTTGGTCTCTAGTATGGTTAGAGTTGTTAATACCAAAAAGCAACACATACTAATTGAAGCCAGCTTGGTCGTAGGTGCCAGTGGTTGATAGACGTGATTCAAGAGGTAGTCAACACCATCATTTCAAGCTGGTAACTCTCACAAGTGTTAAGCCACAGATGCATTAAATATCATAATACTTTCTCACAGTGCAGTACTTTACCATAACTTGCAGCTTTGTTCCAAATATAAAATTTAAAAATGAATCACAGGTCAACTTCTCACTCTAACTGAACAATTATGACACAGATCATACAACCACCACATCTTAAACAGGCTGTTGACAGCTGTGTAAGACAGAGTTTGATGCTTTTAACAAGATGTTCTTCTCTAAAACAAATAAATCTGATTAAGACATCTAGAAAATTAAAGTCAGTGCAGCTGCACTTGTACATACTTTCCCAAATTTTATAACCAAAGGGGAAATACACATATAC
Organism: Pongo pygmaeus; assembly: GCF_028885625.2. NCBI lineage: Eukaryota > Metazoa > Chordata > Mammalia > Primates > Hominidae > Pongo > Pongo pygmaeus. The sequence continues at coordinate 37,125,766 of NC_072379.2, read as the reverse complement.
ATTTTACGATAAACATTTCTTAGAGAAAACAGATAAATTAATTTAAATTAACTTTAAGACTTAATGAGATTTCCCATGTCCTGTATAATTCATCTTATAGTGAATGTTACGAAGTCTATTAACACTTACGGGCTCCTATTCACAAACTAAATACAACCAGCAGTAACTTGGGGCCGCACTGGTGCAAAATAAAACCGAGCCAGAATTTAAAAAGTATCTGCAATATCGGAGGTGGACTGATGCTAATAACATGACATTTCTTGATCTTTTTTCTTACATTGCACTCTAAACTTCCAAGTTATAAGCAGGTAGAAATCTTTCTAAATCTTTCAACTGCAAACGTATATCCAAGGTCTTCTAGTGAAGACTAGAAATCCAAGTATAAAAATGTTTTCATTATAGTCTGCCATGTAGCAAATGATTAGCTTACAGGGCTAAGAGACTGGCAATGCATCTTGTTTAGGAATTACATTTGTGTTGACATGAGGGTGAAGTCAAGAGATAACTTAATTCACAGACCTGCTGCCCCACCATTAGTAATCCCTGCAAAGCGATGCTTCACACAAACCCTTTTCCCTCAATAGCTAGTAATGTCATGGCATGTTCACTCCTTGGCAAGCCAGTGCTAGTTAGTTATGTGCCTGGGGCTATAATGCTATAATACACTTGGCTTCAGGGCAGCACAGACAACAGTAAATGAAGGACATTGGCACCTTTTAAACTCTTTGCCTAGCCTGAATACCTGCATACACCAACCCCTCTCCCTATTTATGTGTTTACTTTTCCTACTGATATACAATTGCTGCAATGAATTGCTATTGAAACTTTCTCTAAATTACTTGGCCATACTTCTTTGGATCTATTTCAAAACTTTCCATTCTGTTCCATTCATCTACATGTCCAGCTGTCTGCCAGTATCACGCTGACTTAATTACTATAGCTATGGAGTAAGTTTTAAAGTTGGGTACTGTGATTTTTTTCAAACTTAATTTTCATTTTTTCAAGATTGTGTTTGCTAATTGTCTTAGTCTGTTTTATGCTGCTGTAACAGAATACCATAAACAGGGAAATTTATAGTAAACAGAAATGTATTTGCTCAGAACTCTGGAGTCTGGGAAGTTCAAGGTTGAGAGGCTGGCATCTGTTGAGGGTCTTCTTGCTGCATCATCGCATGGCAGAAGGGCAAGAAAGGGTGAGAGAAAGAAAGAGATTGAACTCACAGCCTCAAGCCCTTCTATAGTTGGCATTAATATATTCATACAGGGCAGAGTGTTCATGAACTAAACACTTGCCATTAGGCCTCACCTCCTAACACTGTTGCATTGGGGATTAAATTTCCAACATATGCTTTTTGGGAAACAAATTTGAACCACAGCACTAATTTAGATACTTTGCCTTTTCATATTCAGTATCATTCATCATTAGGAAAATGTAAATTAAAACCAAATGAGACCAGTACACACATACTAGAATGGCTGCAATCAGACAGATCAGCAATACTAAGAATTGATAATTACATGGAGAAACTTGAACTTTCCTACATTGCTGGCAGTAATGGACATGTTATTTCCACTATAGCAAACTATTTGGCAGATTTTTTAAGTTAAATATAATATAGGACCCAGTAATTCCACTACTATTTATTTATCCATGAAAAAAATGGAATCTGAACAATCTTTTTTTTTTTTTTTTTTTTTTGAGACACAGTCTTGCTCTGTCGCCCCGGCTGGAGTGTGGTGGCGTGATCTTGGTTCACTGCAAGCTCCACCTCCCATGCTCACGCCATTCTCCTGCCTCAGCCTCCCGAGTAGCTGGGACCACAGGCGCCCACCACCACGCCCGGCTAATTTTTTGTATTTTTAGTAGAGACGGGGTTTCACCGTGTTACCCAGGATGGTCTGGATCTCCTGACCTTGTGATCCGCCAACCTTGGCCTCCCAAAGTGCTGGGATTACAGGCATGAGCCACCACGCCTGCCCTGCACAATCTTTTTTTGTGAATGTTCATGCACTCAACATGTAGAAACAATCCAAATATCCATCACCTAGTGAGGAGATAAACAAATGTGGCATATGCACACAACATATTGCTGTTCAACAACAGAAGAGTTGTTGTTACTGATACCTAACACAACATGGATGAACCTCAGAAACAGTGTGCCAAGTGAGAGAAGCCAAACACAAAAGGCCACATATTGTGTAATTCCATTTACAGAAAAATGTCCAGGAAAAGACAAATCTACAAGATAAAAAAATTGGTTAATGGTTGTCTGAGTTCAGGTGTGGGTATAGATATAAACTGAAAATGAAAGGGAAAGGGAACTTGGAGGAAAAATAGAACTTTTCTAAAACTGAATTATGGAAATGGTTGCACAACTATTGTATGAATTTACAAGTCATCAACTTGTCCACTTACAGTGGTTGAATCTTCATAGTATGTAAGTGATACCTCAATAAACCTCTAATAAAAATGCATCATCAATACCCTAAGCAAATAACCACAATTAAATTTATTTTCTCACTTAACTGAGTTCTATGCAATTAATTGTTGTTTTGGTGAATGTGGGGTCAGCAGTCTTCTTTCATGAAGTACCTCTGCCACTAATTGGAAATCTAAACTAGTACATTCTGAAAAATTTCTAAGCAAATTAAGTTTAGACTTCTTTTCCCTCTGGTCTGTTCCTTGAAGTATCAATGGTTTAAGTCCCTGCAACAGCTGTTTCCATAGGGTCCTAAGCTGGCTTTTGTTTAAATCACAAATTCCAGCTTGCAGCACATAGTAGAGTCTTGGGGCAAGCATAAGAGGGAAACACAAACCTGTTTAGTAAGATTAAATAACTCTTGTCAGTTTATTATATTAATTGATAATATAACAGAAGAGAGTAAAACTATGTGTGAAGTATAGTACATACAATATAGAATGATTTCACAAGGGTTTGATTAATGTTTCTGCTATAATAAGAAAGTTTTCTGAAAAGTAAGGGAACTAACAAATCCCTAGGGCCTTTATATAAAGTGCACAATCTTTTAAACAGCTAAGTAACTAAACAAACTTTGCAACTGTTTTTTGGGTTTTTTTCTTTTTTTTTTTTTTTTTTTGAGACGGAGTCTTACTCTGTTGCCCAGGCTGGAGTGCAGTGGCGTGATCTCAGCTCAGTGCAACTGTTTTTAAGACATTTGATAGCATATTTTCAGACTCATATATTAAAAAGCTATGCAAGCAAAATTCATTTTCCTCAAACTTGCTGAACTTTCAAAAGCTGTCTTTCTCTATTGTTTTTTATATTCTGGAAAAAAATACCACTATTTTAGACAAACCTAAACATCCCCTTGTTTTTAGTAAAAAAACAAAAGCCTATTGATAATATTGGGTACAAAATTGTATTTCTCTGTCACAATTACTCTAGTTATCACCTATGAGCACACAATGTACAAACATGTAATTTGTGGCAATAACAGCATAAAGAAGGGTGGAAATGCATAGGAACAGGTTTCCATACTATTAAAACTAAGTTGATATCAATTGAAACTGGATTGTTATAAATTTAAGATGTTAATTGTAATCCTGAAGTAAACACCTATAAAATAAGTTTTTAAAAATATAGTAAAGGTAGTAAGAAGGGAATCAAAATGGTACACTTGAAAAAATTGTTGAACACAAAATATGCAGTAATGAAACAACTGAGAAACAAATATATATATACACATATATATACTATATTTATACACTATATATACATACACTATATATACATATATATGTGTGTGTGTGTATATATATGTATGTAAAACAAATAGCAAAATTGCAGAAGGATGTCCCCCCTACCAATAATTATATTAAATGTAATTTTAAGTCCCAAAGTAAAAGGCAAAGATGGGCAGAATGGATGGACAAATAGTACCCAACTTTGTACTGTCTGCAAGTCTGCAAGAAATTCCACAGATACAAGTAGATTGAAGGGAAGGGATAATATGTTAGTCCACCTTCTGCTGCTATAACAGAATGCCACAGATTGGATAATTTGTGAAGAAAAGAGATTTATTTGGCTCATGGTTCTGGAGGCTTGGAAGACCATGATCAAAGGGTTGCATCTGGTGAGGGCTATCTTGCTGCATCATAACATGGTAGAAGGGAATAATATGGTGAGGAAGTAATCACATGAGACAGAGAAAACTGGGCCAAACTCATCCTTTTTTAGTAGAAACCTACTTCCATGATAACTAATTCACACCCACAATAACAACCTTAATTCATTCATGAGGGTGGTGTCCTCATTACCTAATTACCTCATAAAGGGCCCATCTCTCAACACTATTACATTGAAGATTAGGTTTCCAATACACAATTTTTTGGGAGACACACTTAAACCATAGCAGATAGAAAAGTATATTCTATGCAAATAATAATCAAAAGAGACATGGAATTATTAATATCAGAAAAATATACACTTTATGTCAAAAATTGTTATCAGATAAAGAAAGACATTGAATATTAATAAAAATGGCCAATTCATCAAGAAAAGATGATAATTATAAACACCATTGCATCTAACAACAGACTCTAAAATATATGAAGCAAAAATTGACAGATTTGAAGGCTAAAATAGGCAGCCCTACAATAATAGCGGTACATTTTAATATCCTACTTTTGATAGTGGATATAACATCTAGAAATAAATCAGTAAAGTAATAGAGAACTTGAACAATACTACAAACCAATGAGCCCTAACATATAGGAGCCAACAAGAGTAGAGTACACATTTTCTCAAGCGCATACCTCAGACTTTTCAAGGTTGATATTTTTATCTAAAAGATCCTCTATGAGCTGAATATTACACCATTTAAATAAAAGAAAAAGAAGCCACTCTTAGTGCTGTTTCTTCTTCTGCCATGCCATCTCCTACTGAATATGGGAACTGGAAATACTGGACAACCTTCAGTTCTCAGAAAATTGTGGAAGTCATTTGGGGTGAATGCCACTTTTTATACTGGGATTTTGGCTAAATTCCATTATGAGGCAGCTGGCCTGATCCTTAGATATGTGCTGGCTTATATCTGCAAATGGAATAAATGTTTTGTGCTAATTCCGGGTCATATCATTTATGGGCTGCTGAAGACGACAATTATGTTAAGTGGTATGACCAAATTTCCTGGGACCATAGATCATTTTTTTTGTTGTTGACTAAATATCTGCCTGAGAACTTGTATTTTAATCTCCTACAAGATGACTATATAATACATAAAATTCATTCAGTATATACTTGGACAGTTCATTAGTTTCCTATTGTTGTATAATAAATTACCAAAAATTTAGCAGCTAAAAACAACATATGTAGTTTCTGTGGGTCACAATTATGAGCACAGCTTAACTGAGTTCTAAGCTGAGCATCTCACAAGAATTCAAAGGGTGGTACAGGCTGTGCTCCTTCTGTAGCTCTGGATTCCATTCCAAGCTTACATGGTGTTGACAGAATTCAGTTCCCTGTGATGGTAGGACTGAAGCCTCCATTTATTGCTGTTGTCTAAGGACTACTTTCAGCTTTCATAGGATGCCCTCAGGTCCTTGCAACATTAGTTCTTATAAGCACTCTGAAAACAGGGAGCCTTATTTCTTCAAGGCCAGCGGGAGAACCCCTCACTATAATCTGCTAAGATGGAGTCTTAGTAATGTAACATAATCATGAGAGTAACTATCTCATCACCTTTACCACTTTCTACTGTCCAAAAGCAAATTTCAGGCTCCACCCACACTCATGGGAAGGGTACTATGTAGGGGCATGACTCACTAGGGGTCATATCATAGAATCCTGTCTACCATAGGTACATGGATATAGGGCTCTTTTGGCAGATGATCAACCACCATCCGTATGACGGCTTGGGGCCTGTAGGAAGTTTAGATATAACCATCATGACGAATCTTAGGCTCTTCTATCAAAGCCCATTCCTCCACTCTTGCTGAAAAATTTGCCCTCCATGATTTGGTTCAGAGGTAACTTGTGAGGTGGTCTCTAACACCCAAGCAGACTTTAGTGAAGGAAGAAATGATCAGGACACATATGTTTCATCAATTGCTTCCTCAAAATTTTGTGTTTTCTTTCCTATACTTCCTAAGGTCAAAACGGGAGATTTTTTACAACCTGCTTTTCCTATATGAGAGGAATATTTTACTAAGTCATACTTCACCACTTCCTTGAATGGTTCTGCCCTTCTTTCTTCTCTGAAACTTATTATTAAATAGAGAGCAAGAAAGAAATAGCTTACTAGTAAGAGAACATTTGTAAATGCTATCATCTGCCCTTCAGTATTCATTTTTGCTTCATTATCTCCTGCACTGGAGTTCTTGATGGTAACTGCTTTATCTTACAAAATCCTAGTAGTTTAGTTGTACTTTCTAGCATGAGTTGATCTTTCTAAACTTGCCCTCTGGCTCTTCTGAATTTCTATATCCAAACATGTCTATGATTTGCCTTGATATTATACCAGGAAAGAATATGGGCTGTGTTGTCTCACAAACAAGATTTCAAAAGCTACCCCTGCACCATTTAGAAGCTGTATGACATTGAACAAGTTATTTAAATCTCTACCCCTTGGCTCCTCTGCTGTGAAATTGTTTGTAAATCTACATGTTATTTCAGTTTTAAGTGCTTAAAATCTTTTGTATTTTCCTAAGTTGTAGTGAAAAAATCAAAAGAGGAAAATCATGACCGTTTACCAAATGCCATTTGAGAATAGAATACATTAGAGTAACTTTGAACATGATTGGTCCATTGATTGAGTTCAGTGGCTTTTAAATCACAGGCTATTTAATTCACTTGTATATATATCTCAACCCTTCCTCCGGACAGAACCTTCTCAACAATCCCATTGTGGTTTTCCTTTGTATTAATTACTCTATCTCACAAAGAGGTAGTACTGCTCAGCCAGTGGCAGCAGGGATCCATCATCGAAGGAGCAGGTTCATAACGACACTCTGGGGGATGTTCTAGTGTTCAGGTCATCTAAGAGCATCCATTAGTAGCAATTTTCAGCCAGGATAAGACTAAACATTAATCCAAAATACGTCTTCTTGTCTTTCTGAGAACTGCACTACTCTTTTTTCACATAATAGCCTTAGTGTGTAATTATCAGCATTACACAATAACAGAGAACAGGAAGTTACCAAGGCAACAAACCAAACAACCCAAAAGTCCTAAGAGAAAAAATCTTAGGGTTGCTTTCCTGGCCATCAGTTTTAGTCTCTTCTTAGTTCACACTTACATCTAAACAGTTTTCCTACCAGTGATAATAAAAGCTCATTTGTCACTCCTATGTTATCTGTTGTCTTCAAATCTTTTCTTCTAGTTATCTCTAACTTTGTCTTTCTCCCGATCAATGGGACTTAAACACTTTTTCAAGAGTGAAGATGAAAATTATAATTTAGTGATCATCAATCATGTGTCAAACATCATGCTATGATTATTCATATACTTACACTTTATAATAATTATCTATAGTAGGAATACTCATTCTTATTTTACAGGTGAAAAAAGAGAGTTTCAGAGAGATTAAAAACTTGTCTAAGGTTACTCAACACAGTTGGGATATAAATCCAAGTTTCTCTGATTCCAGAGCCCAAATTGTCCACAAAACTGTTTATACCTAAACAGACTAAAACCCAAACAAAACACAACATTATGCCAGCTTGTGCCCACGCATTCCTCAATACCAGGACAGGGAATTTTCTTAAAACTTATTTTGCTTAAATATTAGAACATTTTATTTTTTTATAACCTAGATTAAATAGATGCTTGGATTAGGCATTTACAGTAAAAGTACCTAATATGCAAGATGATATGTAGTAAAAATTAAGTTGACTTCTCTCTCCTACCTCTCCTAATTACTGCCACCCATTTCTCCTAGGAGAGGCAACCTGTATTTTTCCAAGCAATAAACCCCCTAAGGTCATAAAGCCCTCTCTTCGAGATGTCTACAAATAAGCAATGCCAAGAGAAATTGTCCACATACACTACTTAGTTGGCACAGCTTTTATTCATCTATTTCCGGTAAGCAGCAACTGTGAGCACACCAAGAGAAAGTGGATAGAGGATGCCTACTATCTGGTACATGGCATAATCATGGACTGCTTGTGCACTCTCTCTCTCGGCTGCTGCTATTCTTTCCTGGCTCATGTGTCTAGAGACCTCTACTCGTGGATGTTCTCACAAGGGATTAGAGCTGCTTTATTGCCAGGATGTAGCCCTCTGCAGACAGCCCAGCACACTCCCAGGTGTGTAGAGGACCAACATTTTGGGCCAGTTAGGAAGGTTGGGGTCACATAGTACCTAAAGGGATCCTGCTCTCTCTGAATGCACCTCACATTCTATTGGCCCACAGTTGCATCAGCTGCATTCTTCTTAATTCTACCCCAAATTGTGTATTTCATTGCAACAGCTAGGTATATGATTTATTGAGGTAGTATACTATCCTTCACAATACATTTCAGAACTCATTGGTACAAAGCACATTTACTACAACTCATCTACAACTTTGAGGTGATCAGCTCTAACAGAGAAATATATTTATAGCAAGCTTACACTTCTGGTGGAAAATCTAGTTTTAACTTTAACAAATAAATTTATACATGTACATTAAAACGTAGGGTGAGAGAACATGTACAAGCTTACAATTTGACATAACACAACCCACCCTAGGATGTCTCATTCTTAAATCTTCGTATATCATGTGATGGTTTTTTCTTTTTAGCAAATCTTGGTAATGGAGTGTTAGACTGTATAGCATTGTTAAGAAAGCATTGAAGGATGTCTAGCCTCAAATATACATATTTAAACTGATGAATGGGTTATGGTAAAATACCCATACAATTGAATGTTTTTCTATAAAAAATGAAGTACTTGATACCTGCTACATTATGGATGAAACTTGAAAATATTATGTTAAGTAAAAAAAATCTAGTAAAAAAAGACCACATACTTTTTGACATCATATATAGTAAATGTCATATATAGTAAATGAATAGAGAAAGAAAGTTGAGTTCTGTTTGGCCAAGGCTGAGGGAGGTAAGGTGGGGTGCCAAGCATAGAAGGGTTACTAAGGAGTGTCTGCTAAACAGGTATAAAGTTGTTTTGAAAATGATGAAAATGTTCTAAAATTAGATTATGAGGAAGGTTACATACTATAAATATACTTAAAAGTATTGAATTGTCCTCTTTAAATGGATAAATTTTGTGTATGTAAATTATACCTCAATAAAGCTATTAAAAATACACCTTTAATCAGAGGGTATCATGATCATTTCTGTTAGATCAATTCCCCTTTCAATCTGGATTGCTAATGACACCTATGAACCACACACCACAGTGCATGTTTCCAATCTAAAGGATTTAAGTCTTCTCTCTTTGCTTATTACTATCAACAATATTGTCATGGTGCCTGTTAGAATAATATAAGTTATTGGTCAGGTGCGGTGGCTCACACCTGTAATCCCAGCGCTTTTGTAGGCTGAGGCAGGTGGATCACGAGGTTGGGAGTTTGAGACCAGCCTGACCAACATGGTGAAACCCCATCTCTACTGAAAATACAAAAATTTGCCGGACGTGGTGACATGTGCCTGTAATCCCAGCTACTTGTGAGGCTGAGGCAGGAGAATCGCTTGAACCTAGGAGGCGGAGATTGCAGTGAGCCGAGATCGTGCCACTGTACTCCAGTCTGGGTGACAAAGTGAGACTCTGTCTCAAAAAAAAAAAAAGAAGAAGAAGAAGAATATATGGTTATTAACTCAGCAATAACAAAAGGATTCCAAATGGTCCAGTGTTTCCACTCATCCAAATCAAGACGTGATATAGCTATACACAGTGGATCTGATGTCTACTTTTGTCAAGGTACTTTCCATCATTATATTTGCACGTGTAGTATCCATTACTATCTTTTTGGTTATCTCCTCCATTTGGTGCTCAGAGGCTCTTTATAGAAATGTTTACCTTCACGTGGTATTAAGAGAAGAGGAGGCTATACTTACAATTACTTCATTTTCTCAGAAATCTTAATGTTATTACAGTAGGAAAATCCACCCCTTGGGGGCAATCCAAATTTTCTCTTTGTATTCCAAGTTTTCTGTTTGCCTGGGCAATACCATGTGTACTCCTTGTCAGTCATATTCATAATTTGATGTACATTCTCACATGCCACATCAAGTTCTTTTGGCTTTACTTTTCATCTAAAGAGGGAGTGCTTTCATTGCCTCAAGTCGATTTTGTGGTAGATTTAGAGTTAGAAGCAAATTATAGGAATCATTTCTCACTGAATATATCCATAAACATTATCCACAAATTTAATCCAATTACATCTAGAGCAGAGTTTGTCTTCTGTTATCCAAAAATCAGATGCCAGGAGTGATTGTTTAGTTATAGATCTAACAGAAGTGCCATGTGGGACCTTTTTTACTTCTCTCCAGATATTACTTCTCTAAATATTTGAAAATTTCCCTTATTATCACAAACATTATTTTCAATTTTTAATTCTGGTCCACTTAAGAACCCCTATGCTTGGGTTATGTATCTCATTCTGTTTCATTTCGTCCTTCCATACCAATTATTTTCAACCCATTGGCTAGATGGCATTATATATTTATACACTATTTCTTTTATATTAAGATTTTATACATATAATTGCTTTATATGAGGTTTTGTTCTGGTTGTGTAAATCTTTAAGGTCTTATTAACAATCTGGTGGTATGATTTATCATGCCTTCTACATAGCTTAACACTTTAATTAACTTTACCATCACTTACATGGCATAACCACTGAATCTCAGGTCTAAATTTGTAACCAACCCATTTAATCATATCCTATGCTATATTGTTGTCTTAAGCTTTTCACATTCCAGTCATTATAACTGGCTTTCTTAAGAAAGTCAGGATCTAATTCTGTTCCTGCACAATCAGTGAGATCTCTCTCTCTCTCCTTTTTTTTTTTTTTTTGCATTAGTTTATATTGGGAAGAATCTATTAAGTTTATCCAACATCCTACATCCCTACATTCTAGCTTTGTTTTAAGTACTTCAGCATCTTGTGTCTTAAACTTTATTTATTGGTTTTAGTGATAATTTAATCTTCTGTCTGCTCCTGATGCTGTAGAATCAATGGGGTTCCAGTCTTTTGGCCAAGTGGCATTTATGTGTGTTTTTATATAATTCTACATATCATTTAGCCCATTGCTTAACACTGAATTCTTAAATTTCTCTCCTGATGGCAATATTCTTTTTTTTTTTTTTTTTTTTTTTTTTTTGTGAGAAGGAGTCTCGCTCTTTCACCCAGGCTGGAGTGCAGTGGCACGATCTCGGCTCACTGCAGGCTCTGCCCCCCAGGGTTCATGCCATTCTCCTGCCTCAGCCTCCCAAGTAGCTGGGACTACAGGCACCCGCCACCTCGCCTGGCTAATTTTTTGTATTTTTAGTAGAGACGGGGTTTCACCGTGTTAGCCGGGATGGTCTCGATATTCTTCTTTTAGAAAGACAAATGTGGAAGTCATATTAATACCTCCACAGGTATTTGACCATAAACCATTGATATATTATGCCATTTCATCTTACATGCAAGAAACAGGTATATATTTTGGTTATACTTCATAAGGGGTGCCATTAATATTTTGGTCTCCATCATATTCTATAATCTTGTGAGGTTTCTCCCCTTCCTCAAGGGTGTTGCTCTTCCAGTTAAAACCTTTGACGAACTGTCTTTGGACTTTATATTCTGGTGCATTTGTGTTTTTATGTTTGTTTTTTACTGATTTTTTTTCACAGCTTTATTTGTATCATAGGAAATATGTTTGGAACTAACTTCTAGCATATTTTAATGAATAGCTTCAATTCCTTGCACTAATTTTTGTCAGGTATACACATTATCTATTTCTCTAGATTAGTGAAATCTAAAAACCTCTTTTTGCCCAATTTGTAAGAGTTATTTGTGGTATAGCTAAATTAAATGTACGAGTTTCCAGTGTCAGCATTAAGGTTTTTTTATTCCACTCCTGCCGCTTTGAAAACCTAGTTATTTTCCAGTTCTGGAGTACCTGAATCATACAATTACAATTTGGTGTTAACCTATCTGTCAAGTTTCAAAATATTTCCCTTAGTCTCAAAGGAGACCCTATACCCTGTAACACTTCATTAGCCCTTCTTCCCCAGCCCTTGGCAACAACAAATCTGCTTTCTGTATCTAAGCAATATGACCCAGCAACTCCACTCTTATGCATATGCTCTGAAGAACTGAAACAGATATTCAAATACTCATTCATGAGTGTTCACAACAATACTACTGGCAATAACAAAATGGTGGAAACAACTCTAATGTTATCAACAGATGAATGGATAAACAAAATGTGGTATATGCATATAATGAAATATTATTCAGCCATAAAAATGAAGTACTAGCACATGCTGCAACATAGATGAACCTCTAGATTCTTTGTTTCGATCACTATTCCTATTCGAGAATTATAAGGTTTTCCAGGGCCTGCCATTTGCAGAAAGTTTGTGAGGAAGAGAGAGAAGGCAATGTTTCAGATGGGCAGGAATTCTCTCTGGTCTGTAGCACAGATACCTGTGTCCATTTAAGTTATTTAGCCTGTATTTCTCCCCAGGCCAAAGCATCAAGCGCAGTCCACAGGACAGAGCTGTTCTCCTCCAGCTGGCATCCCTCTTTCCAGAGAGAATAGCACTCTCCAGTTTCGTCCTGCTTGTCTGAAATCTACAGCTCCACTTCAACACCTTCCCACACCCCTACCTGAAATTCACTCTGCTCAGCAGCCTTTCTCATATTTTGTGTTTCAGGATTGTGTATCTTTCTTAGTATTGTTGTACCGGGAGTTGAAATTTCTCCTTCTCATTTGTCTTGTTTTTGAATGATGTTCTAGAGGCAAAGGTGGCTGCAGCATTTTAACTTAGCAATTTTTCTGAGAATAGCTGCATAGTGTTTAAAAAGTACTTTCATATGAATAATCACCTTCTGTCTTGATGACACCTCTGTGTGGTTGGGATATTATCTCCAAGGTTATAAATCACTCAGCGTCAATGAGGCAGTAAATGGTGGCAGGTTGATTAGAAATAGGTTCTTTTGTTTCTCAAAGACTTCTCTTCAATATTTCGTAATGCAATCTGTCAGACCTGGAGAAAATTAAGTAAGATATTTGAGCCTAAATTCTTCATATACCAAAAGAGCATTATCAGGCTATTGAGAGGATTTGATGAAATAATACACATCCGGTATTAATTATATAGCACATGCTGTTCAATGAATGCTGAATTGAGTTGAATTGAAGTGAACTGAACACTGAAATGAAACAAACTGTTACCTTTACTGGTGAATGCATAATTTCCAAATCATTGTGCAAAAGACAATCTTTAAAAAACCTTAAAAACAAGCCTCAGTTAGGACCAAACATCTCACTTGGCCTCATGAGCCCCAAAGGGTAGCACTGCATTGATCAGTATTTGACGAAAGGTATAGTATCTGGATGCTCATTTGCATGTATGCTAAGGGTTAAGACAGAGCTAAAGCCAGCCTGTTGCGGTCACAACAAAACACACCGCTCACTAGCTCTGTTACCTCTGGCTGACAAAAGCCTCCATTTCTCTTTGGAAATTAGTGAAAATAACAGTATCTACTTTATTGATTGTTGAGTTTTAAATAAGATCTGACATATAAAATGTAAAGAACTAGCACATGGTCACAGGTTGATAAACATCTGAAATTATATTGTTATGATTCCACATTCATGCTACCATGGATGAAATTTCTTCATAGGAGACAGAGCATCCCACGCACTGGGAAAGGGTCTCTCCCATTCAATTTTGCAGATCAGTCTTTGATGGATAAGCCAGTCTCCTGGTACTTGCTTAGCGTCTGTTTTTCTCCTTGCATCTGATCAACTCTGAATGTCTTTAAAACTGCAAAATGCTGAAACTGCAAAGCTGAGAAGAAGAATCCAGATCACAAGAATCCTATAAATGGCACAGCCTAAGAAGACAGCTGGCCTCCTTAGATGACACTTCTACTCCCACATAACCCAAATTCTAATGGAAGGGATTCGTGTAGAAACCACATCATCCACGGTGACTTGACTGCATGCCTATGTTCTTGATGAGCTAAACTCCTCTGGAAGGATGGAGGCTTTCTCCTTTTGCCTCAGCCCACACTATTTATTGAATACCATAACAACCCTCCATTTACTCAGAGGAAGTGCTTTGCATTTGCAAATCATTCTGGGAAGCCAAGTGAATTGGCATTTCTAAGTTAAAAATGTTTTGTGTTTTTAAAGGATGCTTATCCATTTAAATCCTGAAACAGATCCAAATCTTTACTCATCACATTAAAAAAGAACAGCATAACACAGAATTCTCCCATTCAAAAAAAAAAAAAAAAAAAAGGAATTCTTCTACTACTTGTTCTAAATCCAACATACATACCTTAAAGATTCAGATAATAATATCTGAAAGTTGACAGCATCAGTTCGAGGCCCATTGTCATGATGTAGGTGTACAAAACAAAGTTGAAGTATGCTCTTCCTAGCAAAACAGATATGAATGCTACCATTGTTTGCTTGTGAGGAGAATACAAGGCCTAGATTTATTCTGAAATCAACTCCATGAAGTTTATGAAGGGCCAGAGGAATCACCTCAGGAAAAAGTGTCAAGAACACAACACATGCAAATAAACGAGGATGGGTGCCTTGCTTTTTAAAATAACTTCTGTGCTCCATGCAGAATCCTTTCACTTTGAAAACACACCCTGCCACAGCAAAAAAAAAAAAAAGTAATAAAAATTAGGGAAAAGAAATCTAAAACACTTGAAAATGGAAAACCTTACTAGCATGTTCTGATTGTTATTTTCAAGACACAGTTAACTACATTAAATAACATCACCCTTGTACTTCCTAGGCTACCCTGGCACGGAGGCATTTTGCAGATTACAACCACCCAGGGGGCTTTCCAATGATCACTAGAGCATCTTCCCTTGCACCCAATCAGGAACCTCTGTGATCTGTTTCTTCCCTTTTTCTGATTCTTGATTCTACTCTCATTTATATTTCTGCCTTTGATCAAAGGCATCTCTCTGACCCTGAATTTCAGCTCAGTCCCAAACATTTCAAATGAACTTAAGTTTCTGAATCCATCTCATCATTCTCCTTGAGAATTCCACCTTCTGCCACTACTGTGGGAATCAACCCCAGGCCCGGCCCTTTTCCCTGTGAGTCACCCAAACTATTTGTTTGCCCAAGAGCAGGGTTCTACCAAGTCTTACCATTGCACACTGGGTTTATACACCTTCCCACAGATCAGCAAGATGAATGTAATCCTGAGCTTTGGAAAGATGGTGGTGAGAGTAAGGACACACAATATGTTCTCCTACAGCCATGTGTCACATTCATAAGGTGTGAAATTTTTACCAAGATTGATATTAACATTACCACAGGAAACCCAGTCTGCTCAGAGACTGAAGATTGCTTCAGAGCCAGTCCTGCTGACACACCAAACATCTGCAGGTTATAAAATTTAACCCTTTATCTACATATAAATCATCTCCAAGAGTTGCCATGGGCAGCATCTCTAAAATGAGCCTTATTCCCTTCTCTAGGGTACCTGGAATGGCCATTCATCAACAGATACACTCTCCCCGCTAGACCTGCTATCAACAATGGGCCACTGCCTCTTTTTGTAAACAACAATGGAATGATTATCCATTTTTGCATTGTCTATGGCTGCTTTCTCATTATACTGGCAGAGATGAGTAGTTGAAACAGAGGCCTAAATTCCCCAATATCTAAAATATGTATTCTTTGGCCTTTACATTAAACAAACAAACAAACAAATTGCTGACTACAACTCAAAGTGATGAGGTAGTTGGCTTTTTGATAATGTTGATATTTATTTCTACTTATATTGTGCTCTTGTCTATTTTCAGTGGTCGTGTTCAGTATCATATGGTGTTCCTCTGACATTGAGGCAGGTAATGGCATACCTCACAATTAGTTTCTTCAGAGTCTGAGCCATCCCTAACAGAATATGAATATTAAATGTATAATAGATTTTACAGTTAGATTACAAAGGTATCCATCAGAACCCTCTATCTAAGGACTGTACATTCATAACATGCATTAAAGTCAATTTTATATTTTAAACACTTTTCTTGTTAATGTAACAATTTTTCTTGATTTTTATAAAATGTCAAAGGGAATTAACAATATGGAAACCTCTGTTGCCTACTCCTTTCCTTTGAAGCCTGGGTTATTCTCAGGAGAAATGCTGCATGTGATCACTCAGCCTGTGCTAGAGCAGAACCAACTGTTCGTAGTCTACAGTGTAAATAGAGACCTCTAGAGTTGTGCAGTACCCAATCTACGCAATTGTAAATGGTGGCCCATAAATTTCTTAGCCAAATTTAGGAAGCAATTGAGATAAAACAGGATCAGGTTTTCAAATATGACTCATGAAAATCTCAGATCTTCGTCAGCACCAAAGCATATTCATAATTTCAAGGGTACAAGTAACCACAAAGTGTAGTGAAGCATAGTGAGGTCTGGAGTGTTGCCCACAGGTCTCTAGGTCTCTTCTCACTACACTGGACACTGGCTCTATTTGCATATAATGTCTCTAGATAATATATATAGCTACATCCTCAGGGGAAAGAAAGGCACCTGGGTCAAGAAAACATCTTCGGTTCATACTCAGTTATCTAGCTTACATGACATTTTCTTCAGTATCATGCCTTATAACTTCATGGATCCCAAGTGTATGTATCATGAGCAATACTAAACAACCAAGCACAGCCCACTCAAAACTTCCCATTGATAAGGATTTTCTCCTCTCCCTAGCAAACACTATTAGTTCATTTGCCAGTGAAGCACAGTTACAAGGAGATTTAACTGAGTACCCTTCTTTTTTCCCTGAAGCAGCTCCTTAACTTCTTACTTCCCAGAAGTGTTTGCCTGAGGCAGCCGAAGTGAAAGTGGCCAGGATAGAGTGCCTGACTCATCATCCAGAATAAGCAAAAGTAAAGAGCCTGGGAATTTAGAAACAGGTCAGAATCTATTTGAAGAGTGACATAGAATTGAGGTTGAGACCAAAAAAATGTGTGCTCTAAATCATGTTTTTGCACAACCTAAGTGGAAGTTTCTAGTGTGGATGTCATTTTGGTTGGGAACACACATTTCCTTAGGAAAAGCAGAAGGTTGTGATGGAAGAAACTAAGGATCTTGAAATTGGATAGACCTATTACCACCTTCCCTAACTTCAAGACTTCAAGGTACTGTGAATAAGTTACTTGTTGTTGTGTTTTGTTTGTTTGTTTGTTTGTTTTTGACGAAGTCTCACTCTGTCTCCCAGGTTGGAGTGCAGTGGCATGATCTTGGCTCACTGCAACCTCCGCCTCCTGGGTTCAAGCTATTCTCCTGCCTCAACCACCCGTGTAGCTGAGATTACAGGCATGCTCCACCAGGACTGGCTAATTTTTGTGTTTTTAGTAGAGACGGGGTTCCACCATGTTGGCCAGGCTGGTCTCCAATTCCTGACCTCAAGTGATCTGCTTGCCTCTGCCTCCCAAAGTGCTGAGATTACAGGTGTGAGCCACCAGGCCTGGCCTACTTACTACTTTAAGCCAGATTTTCTACGCCAATAAAGGTGAGCTTGCTATGCCTGTTGTGTGGTGAGGAGTAAATGAGCTATAGTATGTGAAGTTCTCAACACAGTGCCTGGAATAATGAAAGTCTCTTCCTTTGGCTCTCCTTGCTCCCACCACCTCATGCAGACTTTCAAGCCAAATAAATATACCAAACTACTAAGAAAAATTATCTGACACTTGGAAATAGGCCAACAAAAAAGACTGAGTTTTCTTTTAGTGCAGCACTGGTGTTAACTTTCTAATCAATAGGCTATTTTACAACTATGTGGGGGCTTAGGATACCTTGAAGATTTTTATCCAGTAAAGCTGCAAATAATTTCCATCCAATTGAATATATAATCCCAAATAGCATGGTTTATAGCCCTGTTGCATATTAACCAACATTGCACTTAATCCAGGCATCTACTAAATTGTCCATATATCTATATCTTGGTTGTCAATTGTTTTTTGGACTGCTGTTAACATCATATGTGTTTCCTCATTATTTTATTATTTGAGGGTGATGTCTGACACATGCTCAATTTATATTTGGATGGAAGACACATTTTTTTTAACATTATTTAGCGAAATGTACCTAATGGTTTACAGTGGGATTCAAAGGCTATACTGTGTCCTTTACAACATGTGTTAAGTCAGTCATAGATTAAGAGGAAACATTGACTCAGGGTAGTTGGTGGTAGAGTGTGCACTGTGAAAGAAGAGGAGAAGGCTCTGAATGTATTCAGCAGAGGTCTTTTTATCATCTTACTTACCTCCTACCCTCTTTTCTCCAAGTGGTAAGTGTGGCATGATGACCTGTGGTATCCATCTGGTTTAGGGAGACCCATGTGGGCAGAGGAAATCCACTCTGCTCTAAGCCTCTCAGATCAGCCCTGTCTTTTGCATTTTGCCTGCCACGCTTTTCACAGAATCAATTACCTTCATCTTCAGAATACCAAGATCTGACAGGCCAAGATTCGGGTAGAGATTTAGGATCAAAAAGGCTCAGAATGTCTCTTGATCTTCTCTTAGTTATTTTAAGCCACTTAGGCTAGTTACAAGTTAGACAAAACCAGATACCCATGCCATCTAAGATAAATCACTAGAAATTGAGGCAAGATAAATCACTGTAATTTGTGGTAAAACAAAGAGTTAATTTTGCAAACTTTGTCCTCCATTCACATATCCTCTTTAAAGACTGTAAACTGCAATAGGTGGCTGTGTGAAGACAGAATTATCACATATGAGACCCTAAGGGTCCAGCCAAATACTATTTCTCCAATGGTAGCACTTGGTTGGGATTAAAATTTACCTAATTTCTTCTCATGAGAACTCTGTCAATGTCTTTTTTTTTTTTTTAACTGCTTCAGAGATACTATTCTCTCACCCCTTTACCTTTTACATTCTATCTTCAGGACATTCTATCTTCAGGAGTCATCTCATTCATCCCTCTGGGTTTCCAGTCTATCCCCTTGACCTCAAGCTCTCTAAAGGACATAACTTCTGTTTCCCTTGCCTTTAACTACTTATATCACTTCAACTAAGACATATCACTGCAAATAAGCAAGCTTGCTGTAGAAAGCCTATGGCTATAAGTAACTGGAAATATTGGGTTGAATATTAAAGGGAGTTAAAGATTATACAGGTCTTGATAATTGCTATATTTGCCACTCATGAATGACATTAAGAAAAATATTTCTTATCACATTTAATGGGAGATATTTAGGGCGGAAGTGTTAGAGAAAATTTGCATATTTCTACCTTAGTGTGAAATCTATTTAACTACTAAAATGCAAATTATACAGAAAGAAAAAAGCATATTCATAAATAAAATTTATTGTAAAATCCTTAAAATTCATGCTTGGAAGCCTATATTCCTTTTAGAAAATGTTTCTCCACCTTAGTCATACCTTAGAACTCCCTGAGGAGACTATAAATGTCCTGACACTTAGACTGTACTCAAGGTCATTCAGTTAGACTTTCTGGGGATGGACTTACAGGTCAGTATTTTTCCAAATGTCTCTGGATTCCCTTGGGGTTCTGCATTAATGCACTTTCCATATGTCTACACGTTAAAAGCAAACTAAATTAAATAATGGATGTGGTGTGTTCAAAAGAAATCATAAGGCTTATGTTTTATTAAAAAAAGCATATGCAATTTTAGGTGGCACGTTTCTAATTTATATCTCATTTTAAAGTATAATACTAAACACCTTACAAGAGCTACTCAATAAGGATAAGAACATCTTTTCACAGCTTCAACCTTGTAACTATATTTGGTAGGAATGTAACAGTACTTATACTTTCCTAGAAATATCAACCCATCTTTGAATTCTGAAGTGACTACAATCACTCTCTTGCTCTTCTCCTATCTTCCACTCTCACAGTCCCTCATGTACAAATGCACACACATGCCACAACCTCTGATCATGCCTTTAATGTGTATGTAGAAGCATGATATTTTATATGTTTAAGGATATTCAATAGTTTTACTCGGTTATATTTATTTCAAAGGAACTGCTCTATCCAATATTGAACTTACAAGAACACGATTATTCTCTCAGACTTTCACTGCAATTCTTTTAGCATCCCTCAAAATGCACTGCTGAAGCAGAAATTACATTTCCAATAATGTCTGTGTCCTGGATGAGTTATGTTAGTTAACTTTCCTTCCTGCTGGCTCTGGGGCTTGATTGCTTAAATACCTTAGAGATATTATGACTCATTCTCTGTTTGGTTGGTGTTTATGAGAACATCATCCAAAAATCAGAGTCTATATTCATTTAAACTATAGTGATTGAATTAGTTGATTTTTAGCTGAATCATCTGGTGTAGATTAAAACATAAAAATAACCTATACTTCCTAAATGTTAAGTAAGGTTTTTAAGAGACTTGAAGAGGTTAATTAGGATAAAGGATAAATAATTATATTATTAAACAATGTGAGTGCTAAGGCTTAAATCAGCTGATTTTGCTCAATTCCAAAAATGATTCTTCAAGCACACTGTATTACTCCATTCTCATGCTGCTATAAAGATCTTCCCAAGACTGGGTAATTTATAAAGGAAAGAGGTTTAGTTGACCCACAGTTCCACAGGGCTGGGGAGGCCTCAGGCAACTTAGAATCATGGCGGAAGGGGAAGCAAACAAGGCCTTCTTCATATGCGGCAGGAAGGAGAAGTGCAGAGCAAGGTGGAAAAAAGCCCGTTATAAAGCCATCAGACCTCATGAAAACTCACTCACTATCACAAGAACAGCATGGGGGAACCACCTCCATTATCTAATCACCTCCCATGA
The DNA here is from genome assembly GCF_028885625.2 of Pongo pygmaeus. Lineage (NCBI taxonomy): Eukaryota > Metazoa > Chordata > Mammalia > Primates > Hominidae > Pongo > Pongo pygmaeus. The sequence continues at coordinate 37,104,819 of NC_072379.2, read as the reverse complement.
GGTCCCTCCCCCAACACGTGGGGTTTACAATTCCAATTACAATTCAAGGTAAGATTTGGATAGGGGCACACAGCCAAACCATATCACATGCAGTCAAGTGGATTGCTTTATCATTGACATTTTCGAGGAGGTCAGAGATTAAAATATGCTCAACGTTTCTTTCTTGGGTAGGAACTTACTTGAAATGCTCCAAATAAAAAAATACACTTTATAATTTCATAAGTTCAATAATTGTTTCTGGGCTTTTGTCATGCTTTATGAATTATGCTAGGGGAACATGGTATGGTAAAAATTCTCAGCCACACCTGAAAGGAAATCACAATCAACATACAAATGAAAAATTAAGCAAGCAAGCAATGAAAATGCAATGTTTTATGATGCTATCTTGGATAAAGTACAGGAGGTTATGGATTTTGAAAAGAAGCAGATCTAACTGGTTTTGGTGGTCATTGAAGGTTTCCTAAAGAGACATTTAAATGAAGACTTGTAAATACAATTGTCCCATTGTTTATGCAGGGGTTCGGTGTGTAGACCCCCTTTATAGTTGAAAATTTGTGCATGACTTTTGAGTCCCCCAAAATTTAACTATTAATAGCCAAATGTTGACCAAAAGCCTTACCAATAACATAAACAACTGATTACCATACATTTAGTATCCTATATGTACTGTACACTATTTTCACAGTAAATTAAGCAATAATTTATTGCAATTTATTACAATAAAAGAAAATGCTATTAAGAAAATCAGGCCGGGTGCAGTGGCTTATGCCTCTAATCCCAGCACTTTGGGAGGCCAAGGCGGGCATATCACCTGAGGTCAGGAGTTCGAGACCAGCCTGACCAATATGGTGAAACCCCATCTCTACTAAAAATACAAAAATTAACCAGGTGTAGTAGCGGGCACTTGTGGCCCCTGCTACTCTGGAGGCTCAGACAGGAAAATTGCTTGAATCCAGGAGGCGAAGTTTGCAGTAAGCCAAAGTCATGCCACCGCACTCCAGCCTGGGTGACAGAGTGAGACTCCTTCTAAAAACAAAAAAGAAAGAAAAAGAAAAAAAGTCATAAAAAAAGAAAACATATTTACTATTCATTAAGTGGAAGTAAATCATTATAAAGGTCTTCATCATTGTCTTCACACTGAGTTGACTGAGGAGGAGAAAAGAGAGGGGTTGTTCTGCTTTCTCAGGGGTGGTAGGGATGGAAGAAAATTTGCAGATAAGTGGACTCATGCAGTTCAAACTAACGTTCAAGAGTCCCTTGTATATGTAAAATCAGGTATCAACCAACCAATGGAAAGGGTATGCTAAGCAAGGATAAAAATGTATGAATGGTTAGAAGCAAGAATACATAATTCATAAACTGCAAGTACTTTAGAAACCTTTGTGAGGGGTTTTGATAATTCCCCATAGGTAGAACAGTTGTGGTGTGTGTGTGCATGTTTGTGTGTGTGCATTTTGCCATAAGATAGGTTAATCTGATCAGCAATATAAAAATGCTGCTTTAATAACAAACAATAGATTGGAGAGACTTACACTTTCAACTAAAATGAAATAATAGAAGCAGAACTTAACATTTTTCCTGAAACAACAAAAAAATTGATAAACTATATCAAGTGATGGTTTTAAGACAATGAATTTGAGAAAGCAATGGGCAGTTATCCCTGAAGGATGTTAAGCAAATGAAGTGAGGTCTACAATTGGCCAGCTCACTCCACTGAGAGAGTAGGTCCAAGTTAGAGCACAGGTGAGGGAAACCCAGAGAAAGTCCATGGAATTTTCTGAGTTAAATAAATATAGCCGGGACTCTGAAGAGACCATAAAAAAGGAGTATCAGAGAGAAGAAAGCTATGTAAATAAAGAACTCTGAATATCCTCAGAGGTTTGCCTTCAAGTAGTCATCTAAGTACTAATCACATATATTTCTGAGGAAAATATGATAGGCTGGGAAATAAATGCCTAAAACAACTAGAGGAAACTGTGCGATTCAAACAACAGATCCAGAAAAAATGCCTGTTATTTCAAGTGAGACTGGAAAGATTCATAATCCCTAAGACATTGGGGAAGCATGCAGATGTGTGTTAATGCAGTAGTAAAGAATAATTAGGATTAGTTTTGTCCCACTTAATAATTAGTAAAAATTAGACCTGAAAAGATCATAGCATTTAAAAATAATTTAATTGCATCTGAGAACTAAACTAATGAATATTTATGGAAATACAAAAATAACCAGCACAAAAGAAGATAGATGTGTAATTTCTAACATCCAATCTAATATCACTAGGTATATAAAGAAGTAAGAAACTGTGAAATGTAATGAGTACATCATTAAATCTATTGAAACAAACCAAACAGACGTTAGATTTAGCAGATAGAGACTTAAACAGATATAACTATTCTACATGTTAAAAACGTTAAGTAGTGATACTGAAGATATAAAAAAGACCAAAATTCAAAATTATATATGAAAATTTCACTGTCTGAGTTTTTAAAATCTATACTGAATGTGACTGATAGGAGATTGGATATCAAAGATAGAAAGGTTAGTGAATATAAAAATATATCAATAAAAAGTGTCAAATATTAAATAGTGCCATTTCCCAAACAGCATGATTCATCTTCATGGTATATTAACTGGTAGTAGTTGAATAAAGTACAAGCTTTCTTCCAGTTCTTTAGTCCACAAATCACAATATAAATAACAGATTTGGATTATGATTAGTGAGCAATTATAGCACTTATTACAAAGTCCACTGGTAATAAGTAACTGCATTTGTTATTTAGTTCCCACACAGGCAGCAAAGCATGAAGTTGTGCTTCTTCCTTGTCTTCATGTGATAAGTCAATATGGATAATTAAAATGAAGGATTTGGTTAAAAATTATATATATGTGTATATATACATGCAACAAATAAATAATAAGTGATATATTAGAAATAAAATTTGAATTGAATTAAAATGGAGTTATGGAAAAAAATAGCCAGCTGTGGGACTATTAACACCAACACTGTTCAAGAAACAATAGATGTGTAACCACAAAAACTGAGTGAAGTGAATCTACTTACATAAATGAGGAAAGTGATCAAAATAAAAATGACAAAGTTGTTGCAGAGGAAGTAACACTGGTAGGAACTTCACATTAAAGGAATTTGGGGGATTGATGTCAGCAAGATGGTGGAATAAGAGTTTCCAGTCATGGTCGGGCGTAGTGACTCATACCTGTAATCCCAGAACTTTGGGAGGCTGAGGCGAGTGGATCACATGAGGTCAGGAGTTTGAGACCAGCCTGGCTAACATGGTGAAATCCCATCTCTACTAAAAATACAAAATTAGCTGGGCGTGGTGGTGCATACCTGTAATCCCAGCTACTTGGGAGGCTGAGGCAGGAGAATCACTTGAACTTGGGAGGCAGAGGTTGCAGTGAGCCGAGATTGTGCCATTGAACTCCACCCTGGGCAAAAAGAGCGAGACTCTGTCTCAAAAAACAAAAAACAAAACAAAACAAAAAAAGAGTTTCCAATCCTTGTCCTCCCACTGAGACTCGACTCCAATTTAACAATCATTTACAAACAAAAATACGTTCATGAGAGCTCCAGAATCCAGGTGATCCAGGTGAGAGGATTCTTTACCCAATTGGAGTACAGAAATGATAAAAGATATTGAAGAGGGTAAGAAAAACAGTTTTGCTCACACAGTTCCCCCCTCTCAAAAACTCACATAATGCAGTGTCAAAAAAAAAAAAACAACAACTCTCAGTCCATGAGTTTGTCCATGAAAGAAAGTGGCAGCAAAGTGAGCATCTGACTTCTCTGCAGATTCTGAAATGAGGGCCACCTTCAGATCTAGGCACCAGGCTTGCACCCATCTACCTGACTATAGGCCCACCTGAAGAACCTGGCAATAGACCCAGTGTCCCACAGAATCCTCCAGCCAGCTTACCCAGACACTCTGGCTAAACTGACTGGTAAAGAAGATTTCCCTGCTGAAGCCAGTCTGTAAAGGATGTAAGAGTTAATTACTTGTTCAAATGCATAAATACCAGTGCAAGATAAAGGGTCATAAAGAATGAAGGAGGCATGATGCTACCAAAAGAAAGAAAAAATGAAGCTGCTGTTACTGACCCTAAAAAAATGGAAATCAAAAAACTGTCAAAAAAGAATTCAAACTAATTGCTTGAAGAAAATCAGTGAGCTACAAGACTACAGAAAAGCAATGAACAAAATATAATCAGGAAAACAATACATGAACATAATATGAAGTTTTTTTTATTTTTATTTGTATTTTCTTAATTTAATTTAATTTTATGTTCCAGGATATATGTGCAGGATATTCAGGTTTGTTACATAGATGAATGTGTGCCATTCTGGTTCGCTACACAATCAACCCATCACCCAGATTTTAAGTCCCACATGCATTAGCTATTTATCCTGATGTAGTCCCTCCCCCTGCCACCTACAACAAGCCACAGTGTGTGTTGTTCCCCTCCCTATGCCCATGTGTTCTCATTGTTCAGTTTCCACATGTAAGTGAGAGCATGCAGTGTTTGGTTTTCTTTTCCTGTGTTAGTTTGCTGAGAATAATGGCTTCCAGCTTCATCCATGTCCCTACAAAGGACAAGATCTCATTCCTTTTTATGGCTGCATAGTATTCCATGGTATATATGATACCACATTTTCTTTATCCAGTCTATGATTGGTGGGCTTTTGGGTTGATTCCATGTCTTTGCTATTGTGAATAGTGCTGCAACGAACATACATTTGTATGTATCTTTATAATAGAATGATTTATATTCCTTTGGGTATATACCCAGTAATGAGCTTGCTTGGTCAAATGGTATTTCTGGTTCTAGGTCTTTGAAGAATTACCACGCTGTATTCCACAATGGTCGAACTAATTTACATTCCCACCAACAGTGTAAAAAAAGCATTCCTATCTCTCCACACCCTTGCCAGCACCTGTTATTTCTTGAATTTTCAATAATTGTTATTCTGACTGGCATGAGATGGTGTCTCATTGTGGTTTTGATTTGCATTTCTCTAATAATCAGTGATGTTGAGCTTTTTTTCATGCTTGTTGGTCACATAAATATCTTCTTTTGAAAAGTGTCTGTTCATGTCCTTCATCTACTTTTTAATGGGGCTGTTTTTTCTTGTAAATTTGTTCAAGTTTCTTGTAGATTCTGGATACTAGACCTTTGTCACATGGATAGATTGCAAAATTTTTTTCCCATTCTGTAGGTTGTCTGCTCACCCTGATGATAGCTTCTTTTGCTGTGAAGAATCTCTTTAGTTTAATTAGATCCTATTTGACAATTTTTGCTTTTGTTGTAATTGCTTTTGACATTTTCATTATAAAATCTTTGCCCATGCCTATTTCATGAATGGTATTGCCTAGGTTTTCCTTCAGGGTTGTTAGAATTTTGGGTTTTACATTTAAGTCTTTAATCCATCTTGAGTTAATTTTTGTATAAGCTGTAAGGAAAGAGCCTAGTTTTAATTTTCTGCAAATGGCTATCCAGTTTTCCAGAGCCATTTATTAAATAAGGAATCCTTTTCCCATTGCTTGCTTTTGTCAGGTTTGTCAAAGATCAGATTATTGTAGATGTGTGGTTCTATTTCTGAGATCTCCATTCTGTTTCATTGGTCTATGTGCCCGTTTTGGTACAAGTACCATGCTGTTTTGGTTACCCTAGCCTTGTAGTTTAGTTTGAATTGAGTAGCGTGATGCTTCCAGCTTTGTTCTTTTTGCTTAGGATTGTTTTGGCAATATGGGCTCTTTTTGGTTTCCATATGAATTTTAAAGTAGTTTTTTCTAGTTCCATAAAGAATGTCAATGGTAGTTTAATGGGAATAGCATTTAATCTATAAGTTACTTTGGGCAACATGGCCACAAAATGTGAAGTTTAATACAGGGGTAGGACAAAGCAAAAATTCTAGAGCTGAAGAATATGATTATTGAACCAAAAAAAAAATCAGTTGAGTGTTCAACAACCAATCTAATCAAATAGAAGAAATAACTGGTAAGCTAGAATACAGGTCATTTGATATTACCCAGTAAAAGGAACAAAAATTAAAATTAAAAACAGTGAAGAAAGCCAATGAGACTTATGGAAAACCATCAAATGAACTAATCAATATATGCATGATTGAAGTCTAAGAAGGGATGACACAGAAAGAGGAAGAAAGCTTATTTTAAAAAATAACTCAAACATCTAGAGAGGGAAATGAACATACAGATTCAAAGATCCCAAAGGATCCCCAAATAATCTGATTACAAATAAATTCACAGCAAAGCAAAAATTATAATCCTATTTTCCAGTCTAAGACAGAGAATTTAAAAATAGCATGAGAAAATTGACTCATTACATACAAGATAATTTACCTAAACCTATAAGTGAATTTCTCAGCAGAAACCTTGCAACCCAGAGAACTAGAATGAAATATTCAAATTGGTGAAAGAACAACAACAACAAAAAATGCCATACAAGAAAATTGTACCAGCAAAACTGTCCTTTAAAAATAAAGAAGGAATCAATACTTTCCCAGACAAAAACAAAGACAGTTCATCACCATTAGATCAGTCTTACAAAGAGTGCTGAAGTGAAATCTTCAAGTTGAAGCAAAAGGATACTGTACAGCAACACAAAAGCATATTGGAGTATAAGTATCGTTGGTCAAGGTAAATATATACATAAATACAGAAAATATAATAACACAACATTGTAAGAACATTGTAACAATATAACATTATAAAAATATAACATTGTTATAACAATGTAACATTGGTGTATAATATAAGACAGTGGTGCATAAATCACTTTTAACCCAAATATTAGTTTTAGTAGACATAGTATTAAGGATACAGCCACAACAAACAATGTAAAAAGAAGTAAATTCTGTCATTGATAATATCAAGTGGATGCTTCGAGAATGAAACTGGAGAGTTTTTGTGTGTGATTAAAGTCAAGTTGTTAGCAGTTCAAAATAGACTGCTCTAACAATAAGAAGTATGCAAGCCTCATGGTAACTGTACACAAAAAGAAAATGTATAGCAGGCACAAAAAAAGATTAAGACAAAAGAATCAAAATATATTACTCCAAAAAATTATCAAATCACAAAAGAAGACAGCAAGAGGGAACAAAGAACTGCAAAACAAACAGAAAAAAACAAGATGATAATAGCAAATCCTTATCTATAAATGATTAGTTTAAATGTAAATGGATTAAACTCATTGATTAAAGAACATAAATTGGAAGAACAGATAAAAACAAAACAAAACAACATTCAACTATCTACTGGCTGCAAGACACCCACTTTAGATTTTGAGACACATATAAGCTAAAAAATGTAATGATGATGAAAGATATTCCAAGAAAATGGCAACCGAAAAAGGGGGTAGCTGTACTTTTATCAGATAAATTAGACTTTAAGTCAAAAACTGTCACAAGAGGCAAATAATGTCATGACATAATGGTAAAAAAGTAACTTCAATACAAATATATAACAATTATAGATATAAATACATCCAATATCTGAAGGAAGAAATAGCATTACAACAGTAGGAGACTTCAATATCACATTTATAATAATAAGGAGATCAACCAGACATAAAATCAGTAGGGAAATACCAGACTTGAACAACATTGTGGACCAAATGGACCTCACAAACATATACAGACCATTTCACCCAACAGCAGCTAAATACACATCTTTCGCAAGTTCACATGGAACATTCTCTAGAATAAATCATATGTGAGATCACAAAATAAATTCTAACAAATTAAAAAAAATCACTGACTATCCTTTCTAACCACTGTAATATAAAACCACAAATCAGTAACAAAAGGAAAATTTAAAAAATTACAAATGCATAAATACAACAAAGTATTGAACAGCCATTGGGTCAAAGAAAATATCAAAAGAGAAATTAAAACTGTATCAAGATAAATGAAAATAAAAATACAACATAGCAAATTTTGTGAGATGCAGTAAAAGCAATTTTAAGAGGAAAGTTTATAGTAATAAATGCCTACATTGCATATACAACCTAACATTACATCTCAAAGAACTAGAAAAAGAACAAGAATAACAAATTAAGCCCAAATATAGCAGAAGGAAGGAAATAATAAAGACTGCAGCATAAATAAACAAAATAGAAACTAGGAAAACAATAGAAAATACTGAACAAAAATTCATTGTTCTTTGAAAAAATAAACAAAAATGACAAATAGTCTGCTAGACTAAAAAAAGACAGAAGATACAAATAAAATCAGAAATGAAGAAAAATATTACAACCAATGCCATATATAAAGCAGATCATAGAGAATATTATGAAAAATTGTACATCAAAAATTGTACAAAATTACTAAAAACATACAACCTACCAAGACTGAATCAATGAAAAATAGGAAGCTTAAATAGATCAATTGGAAATTTAAAAAAAACTGAATTGGTAATTAATACCCTTCCAAAGAGAAAAAGCCCAGGGCCAGATGGCTTCACAGATGACTTCTGCCAAACCCTTACAGAAGAATGAATGCCAATACTTCTCAAATTCTTTAAAAAATAAAATAGGTAATTTTCTCAACTGTTTTTATGAGTTCTGCATTACTCTGATACAAACACTAGAAAAAGACACTATAAGAAAAGAAAACTGTAGACCAAAATGCCTGAGAAATATGGTTGCAAATATCCTCCACAATATTAGAAAAGCAAATTCAACCACATATTAAAGCCCATTTATGCCTAGTGTTCCCTTTATTGGAACACTAAGCATGTAGGAGTTATTTATATCCTACTGCTCAAGGTCATAGCCAAGGTCTGATTGCAAAAATTCAAAAAATTGCAACCTCAGGCATAAATCGATTAAAAGTATCATACACCATGACCAAGTGAAACTTATCCCTGTGCTATAAAGATGGTTTATCACATGCAAATTTATCAATATGATACACCAAATTAAAAGATTGATGGATAAAAATCAAATGGCCATCTCAATAGATGCAGAGAAAAACATTCAATTCAACACCCTTTCGTGATAAAAATTCTCAACAAAATAGGTATAGAAGGAACTTGTCTCAACAAAATAAAGGCCATTTGTGAAAAGCAGACCTCTCACATCACACTCAGCAATGCAAAAATGAAAAACTTTCCACTAAGTTCTAGGATCTTAGCAAGGCAAGGATGCCCACTTTCACAACTTCTAATCAACAAAGTACAGGAAACCAGAGCAATGAGGCAAAAAATAAATAAAAAGTATAAAATAAGAAAGGAAAAAGTGAAATTTTCTTAGTTTGCAGATGACATAATCTTACATGCAGAAAACCCTATAGATTACACATACAAACAGATAGAACTAATACACAAATTCAGCAGTTGTAGTATAAAAGGATCAACATACAAAAATCAGTTGTGTTTTTATACATTAATAATGAATTATCCAATAAGAAATTAATAAAATAATCTCATCCACAATATCATCAAAAAGAATAAAATATCTAGAAAAATCTTAAGCAAAGATGATAAAAGACTTGTATATCGAAAACTAAAAATCACTGATTGAAAAAAAATTAAAGCAGACACAGGTAAGTAGAAAGACATCCCACATTCATGGACTGGAAAAATTAATATTGCTAAAATGTCCATACTATTAAAAGTGATCTGCAAATTTAATGTAATCTCTACCGAAAGTCTCAGTGGCATTTTTGTCAGAAATTTTTTAAAAATCATGAAATTCCTGTCGAATCATAAGGACACCAAACAGCCAAAGCAGTACTGAGTAAGGACAAAGCTGGAGACATCACATTCTTGATTTCAAATTATATTACAAAGCTAAAGTAATCAAAACAATATAGCACTGGCATAAAAACAGACATATAGACTAACACAACAGAATAGAAAGCCCAAAAATAAACCCACTTATAAGTAATTAACTTATCTTTGACCAAAATGCCAAGAATAGGCAATGAGGAAAGGATAGTCTCTTCAATAAATCGTGTTGGGAAAACTAGATATCCACATGCAAAAGAAGGCTATTTGACCCTCATTTTTAAAAATAAATAAAAATAAACTCAATAAAAATAAACTCAAAATGAATTAGACATTTAAAGCATAAGACCTGAAACTGTAAAAGTCCTAGAGAAAAAAAAAAAAACAGATAAAATCTTTTCAACATTCAGCTTGGCAATGATTTTGCCTGTGACACCAAATCATAGGCAACAGAAATACAAAGTGATAAGTGGGATTACATTAAAGTAAACAGCCTCTGCTCCAAAGGGTGCAATCAACAAAATAAAAAGGCAACCTACAGAATAGGATAAAATATTTGGAAAAAAATCTAACTGACAAAGTATTAACATCCATAATTTATAAGGGACTCCTACAAATTAATAGCAAAACAAAACAAATTACTAAAAATGAGCAAAGGAACTGAACAGACATTTCTCCAGATATATGAATGGTCAATTGTTATATTAAAAGGTGCTCAACATCACAAGTAAGCGAGGAAATATAAATCAAGATCAAATTGAGATACCACCTCACACCTGTTAGAATGTCTGTTACAAAAAACAAAGTAACATGTTGGCAAGAATGTAGAGAAAGAAGGACCCATGTACACTGTTGGTGGGAATGTAAGTTGGCACAGCTAGTACAGAAAACAGTATGGAGGTCTCTCAAAAAATTAAAAATATAATTACTGTATGTTTTGTCAATCTCACATCTGGGTACATATCCAAAGGAATTGAAATCACAATCTTTAAGAGATATCTGCACTCACATGAACACTGCAGTATTACTTACAATAGTCAAGACATGAAAGGCACATAAATGTCCACTGATGGATGAATGAATAAATAAATGTGGTCTATATATGCAATGGGATATTCAGCCATTAAAAAGAAAGAAATCCTTTCACTGGTGACAACATGAATGAATATGAAGGACATTGTACTAAGTGAAACAAGCCAGATACAGAAGCAGAAGAAGATGCGAAGGAATTAAGGAAGGCTCTCAGACTTCTTGGATTTTACAGGATGAGATCATAAAGTTATTCACCTGTGAATGTGTACTATTTCTCAAGACAATAAATGTTCGAAGCCTCCCAGTCTGTTGTACTTTGCTGTAGCAGTCTTAGCAAACTCATATTGTACCCATTCTACATCACAAAAGGAATAAAAAAATTTTTTTAAATGAAGTGATCAGCCAGGCGTGGTGGCTCATGCGTATAATCCCAGCAGTTTGGGAGCATGAGGCGGGTGGATCATTTGAGGTCAGGAGTTCGAGACCAGCCCTGCCAACATGGTGAAACCCCATCTCTACTAAAATTACAAAAATTAGCCTGGTGTGGTGGCACATGCCTGTAATCCCAGCTACTCAGTAGGCTGAAGCAGGAGAATCACTTGAACATGGGAGGAAGAGGTTGCAGTGAGAAGAGATCGTACCATTGCACACCAGCCTGGGTGGCAGAGGGAAACTGTCTAAAAAAAAAACAAAAAACAAAAAAAAAACAAAAAACAGTGATTCAGGCACCTCTGGGACAATAACAAACAGATAACATTAATGCCATCAGAGTTTGAGATTTAAAGGGGGTAACAGGCAATTCTGAAAAAAATGTTTGACGAAAAAATGGCAGAACAGTCTCAAGCTTGGCAAATGTCATTGCTATGGACTGAATGTTTATGCCCCCCATGGCAATGTGGTGATATGTGGGGCCTTTAGGAGATGATTATACCTTGAGAGTAGAGCTCATCTGATGAGATCAGTGTCCTTACAAAAAGAGACCAGAGAAAGCTTACTTGCTCTTTCTCCACTCTTTACCATGTGAGAATACAATGAGAATACAAACATCTGCAAATAAGAAAAGGTGCCCTCAGCAGTTACCATGTATGTCAGTACCTTGATATTGGACTTCTTAGCCTCCAGAATTGTGAGAAATAAGTGATCGTTGTTTAAGCCACACAGTCTATGGTATATTTGTTATAGCAGTCCAAACTGATGAAAACAGAAATTGGTACTGTGAGTGGGAGTGCTGGTAAAACAAATACTTGAAAATGTGCAAGCAGTTTTGGAACTGGGTAGTGGGTAGGGTAGAGGCTGGAAGAGTTTTAAAGTTCATGTTAAAGGAAGCTAAGATTATCACGAAGGATATTTAAAGGTGAACTTAGTGAGAACTCAAAAAAGAAAAAGTGTAGCTGTCAAGAAAGCATCTGTCTTTTCTGAGAATCCCTAACTAATAATGTACTGAATATTGGTAGAAATATAGACAGTACAGGCCATTTTGACAGGATCTCAGAGAGAAATGAGGAATATGTCATTGGACAGTGGAGAAAAAGATGATCCTTGTTGTAATGTGGTAATAAACTTGTCTTACTTGTGTTTGTGGTCTACTGTGTTGTGGGAGAACTTGGAAGCAATGAAATTAGACATTTAGCTGAGAAGATTTCCAATTAAACTGTTGAAGGAGTATTTGGTTCCTGCTGACTGCTTATAGTAAATGCAAGAGGAAATAAGTGACTTGAAGATGGAATTATTAAACAAAAAGGAACTGGGATGTAAAAATTTGGGAAATTCTCAGTATATATTTTTTATTTTCACTTTAAGTTCCGGGATACATGCACAGAATGTACAGGTGTGATACATAGGTATACATGTGTCATTGTGGTCTGCTGCACCTATCAACCCATCACCTAGGTTTTAAGCCCCACATACATTAGCTATTTGTCCTGATGCTCTCTCTCCCCTTCCACCCCTAACAGGCCCCCTTGTGTGTTGTTCCCCTCCCTGTTTCAAAGTGTTCTCGTTGTTCAACTCAACACTTATGAGTGAGAACATGCCGTGTTTGGTTTTCTGTTCCCACATTAGTTTGCTAAGGATGATGGCTTCCAGTTTCATCCATGTCCCTGCAAATGACATGATCTCATTCCTTTTTGTGGCTGCATAGTATTCCATGGTATATGTGTAACACATTTTCTTTATCCAGTCTATCATTGATGGGCATTTGGGTTGATTCCATGTCTTTGCTATTGTGAATAGTGCCACAATAAACATATGTATGCATGTATCTTTATAACAGACTGATTTATATTCCTTTGGGTATATACTCAGTAATGGATTACTAGGTCAAATGGTATTTTTGGTTCTAGATCCTTGAGGAATTGCCACAGTGTCTTTCACAATGGTTGAACTAATTTACATTTCCACCAACCATGAAAAAGCATTCCTTTTTAAAAATTAACTCACGATGAATTAAAGACTTCAATGTAAAACCCAAAACCATCAAAATCCTAGAAGAAAACCTAGGCAATACCATTCAGGACATAGGCATGGGCAAAGATTTTATGATGAAATCACCAAAAGCAATTGCATCAAAAGCTAAATTTGACAAATGAGATCTAATTAAACTAAAGAGCTTCTGCACAACAAAAGAAACTATCATCAGAGTGAACAGCCAACCTAAAGAATGGGAGAACAATTTTGCTATCTATCCATCTGACACAGGTCTAATATCCAGAATTTACAGGTAACTTAAAAAACTCATAAGAAAAAAACCAAAGAACTCCATCAAAAAGTGGGCAAAGGAATATGAACAGACACTTCTCAAAAGAAGACATTTATGCAGCCAGCACACATATGAAAAAAAGCTCAACATCATTGATCATTAAAGAAATGCAAATCAAAACCACGAGATATTATCTCATGCCAGTAAGAATGGCAATTATTAAAACTCAGAATTATTTTTCAAATAATATGTTCAGAAGAGAACACTAAGGGTTTGGCAAAGCAACAGTTTGATAAGATCGTATGGGTGTGAATCACAAACTTAAATCAGACACCTCATCAACTGCCAGTTTGAACTGAAGCAGAAGGAGATGGGAAAGAATTAAGGAATGCTCTCAGACTTCTTGAATTTTACAGGATGGGACCATAGAGCTATTCATCTGTGAACGTGTACTGTTCTCCAAAACAAGGGAAGCATGGCTGCTTAGAAGATTCAGAGATCATTAGAGGTACTGCCTCTGTTTCAAAGGGGCCACTGTTACCTTGCTTTTTAACAAGCCAGATGCTTTCAGCAGGCCAGATAGACACCACTCAGAGTTTTGGGGGTGCAATCTCTTCCCAGCCCCAGTGGGTCCAGGTGGGACCACCACCCCAGTAGGTCCTGGGGGTGGTACTTTTGTCCCCACCGGTTTTGAAAGGCAGAAATTCAAGCCAAGGAGGATTATTTTCATAGCCTAAGATCTAATGCGATTTTACTTACTAGGTTTTGAGCTTGCTTGGGACCAATCACCACTTTCTTCCTTTCTTCCTTTTTACTTTTCCCTTTTAGAATAAAAATGCCTGTCCTATACTTGTCTTACCATTATATTTTGGAAGCACATAGATGTTTCAGTTGCACAAGTTTGCAGCCCAAGAGATATTTTGTCTCAGAACAAATTGAACCTTGAATCTCACCCTTATCTGATTTAGACGATATTTAGCTGAAACTCTGGACATTAGACTTTAGAGTTGGTGCTGCAATTAGTTATTAGTATTGGGTTTGTTGGGATAGAATGTACTGTGCATGTAAAAGGACATGAACTTTCGGGGTCCTGGTGCAGAATGTTATGGACTGAATATTTGCATTCCTTCAAAATGCATATGTTGACACCAAATCACCAATGTGATGGTATTAGGAAGTGGGGCCTTTGAGCAGTAATTAGGTCATGAGGATGGAGCTTCCTCTCCATTCTCCACCATGTGAGAATACAGATGGCTGAGAAAACAGCCATCAGCTGTCAGAAAACCAGAAAGAATGCCCTCAGCAGACACTGGATCTGCCAGCAACCTAATATTGGATTTCCCAGCCTCCTGGGAAAATAAATATATATACTTTAAGCCACCCATCCTGTAAGATATTTGTTATAGAAGCCAGAACTGACTGAGATAGATGTAAACCTACCTATTCAAAAGCAGAATGAAACTCCAACAGGAATCATTCACAGGAACCTAGCAATCAACCTGTTGCAAACTCAAGAAAAATAAAAATTTTGAGAGTAGTTGGATAAACAAGGCACATTGTCTGTACAGAACAATTCAAACTATTTCAAATTTATTATCAGAAATCATGGAGGCTAGAAGGATGGCACAATATTATTAAATTGTTGGAAGGGAAGAACTGACAGCCCAGAATTATATATTCAGTGAAAACATCATTCAACAATGAAAGTAAAATAAAGACATTCTCAGATGAAGGAAAACAAAGTGGGTTTGTAGCCAGCTGATGTATTCTGAAAGATTTTCCAAAGGAATCTTTTCTGGCAGAAGGAAAAGTTACCAGAAGAAACTTGTAACATCCAAAGTCATAAAAAGGAGAAACAGAAATAGTAAAATTGGCTACTTATAATAGATATTCTCGTTCTATTTAGTTCTTTAAAATAAGTTTGTCAGTAGAAAGCAAAATTCATGAAATTTTCTTAGTTTTCAGTGTATGTGGATCACATATATCTAATATATAAATATATATTTCATTTGAAGATGAAAGAGGGAAGAGGTCTCTGAGGTAAGGTTTCTACATTCCAATTTGAAGTGGTAAAATATTGATTCTAGGTAGACCGTGAAGGCTAGTTATATGTTTTTAATCTCTAGATCAACGCCTTCGGAAAAACTTTTGGAAGAGACATAGCCAAAATTGCAATTAATAAATTAAAATGGGCCAGGCTCAGTAGCTCACGCCTATAATCTCAGCACTTTGGGAGGATGAGGCGGGTGGATCACTTGAGGTCAGGAGTTCAAGACCAGCCTGGCCAATATGGTGAAACCCCATCTCTACTAAAAATATAAAAATTAGCCGGACTTGATGGCACATGCCTGTAATCCCAGCTACTTGGGAGGCTGAGGCAGAAGAATTGCTTGAACCCAGGAGATGGAGGTTGCAGCGAACTGAGATCATGCCCCTGCACTCCAGCCTGGGCGACAGAGGGAGACTCTATCTCAAAATAAATAAATAATAATTATAAATAAAAATGGAATACTGAATAAATGTCTAGTAACCCAACAGTAGGAAGAAGGCCAGCATAAATAATCAATCTATTAAAATAATAACCTACTGCATGGACAAGATCTCAATATCAAACTTATTTTAAGACTACTGTAACTAAGACATGGTGGCATTTTTCTGCAACAATAAACCAATCAAGCAATAGAATGGAGTGGAGATTACAAAAATATACATTCGCACAGATGAACACTTGATTTATAACTAAATTGGCACTGCAGAGTAATAAAGACAAAATTTATGTTTTAATTTAATATTGAATTTATTGAATATCAGCATCAAAATTAATAAAAATTGATATCTATTTTATACCATAAGAAGTCAATTTTGGATCAATTTTTATCAAAATGTCAATGTAGAAAATAAAATTCTAGAAAAATGTTATAAGTAGCTCTATATTCTTGGTATAGAGAAATATTCTCCAGATAAGACACAAAAACACTCATCATAATTGAAAATATTGATAAATTCAACTACATTAAAATTAACAACCATAGTTTCTCAAAATACACCATTTTGAGAAGGAAATGGCAAGCTATACAGTGAGAAGATATGTCTACCAATCTTATAACCATCATAAAGTTTGTGTCTGGAACATATGGATAACTTCTAAAAATAAATTACTCAAAAATCAACAACACGAGACAAATGGGCAAAGTATGCTGAAATGGTGCGTAAAATAGATAGTATATGAATGGTAAATGAAAATGTGAAAGGTGTTCTAGCTTTTAAGTTTTATCAGAAATGAAGGTTTAAACCACAGTCAGATTTTCACTGCCACCTTTCATGGTGTGCCTTGTGGAAGACCAATGCTCCAGTTGAGAATAGCTAAATAAAGAATTTTACACACACACACACATATATTATTTTTATAATTATATTTAATTTGTTTAAAATCTTGGAACATGCCAAGGCACCAAGGACTTGAGGAACAAAAGCATAGAAGGAAACAAAGCCTTCTGAACATTGCTTATTCCTTCCACCACATGTGGTTCTTGGAGCAAGGAGGCAGGCCAGAATTGTCTAGAAAGTCCAGGTATCTCTCAGAGCTTCAGGCAATATCATGGAGGCATAAAGGAAAATAAATTAGGGTTTCATTCTGTCAAGGCAGATAGAACATGAGGGCCCAGGATCCTAAGGAGAAAGAGGGCTGAAAAGAAGTGCCACCAACACTCACCACCTATTTTCCCTTGAGATGATTAATCAGCCTTCCATGCCAAGGAACAAAAAATTCAAGCACAGTGACTGAATAGCAAGCAGAGATTTTAGCAACCTCCTGCTGATGGTGGACAGAATTGGAATTCAGGAGCCATCAAAGGAGAGGAATTGTAGAAAAGGCCACAAGAACTCAGTTGGGACCCCTGGAGCACCAGAATCTAGGAGTGGTGGTAAACCAGAAGTAAAACAAGTCATGAAAAGATAGCAAGCTAACCCTAAGTGGGCTCCTGGACTGTATTGGATGGAGATATTTTGCCTCTTTGCTGCCTACCAGAGGAATTCTATTCCCAGAGGTAATAATCTTCAAATGTGAAAGCACCATAGACTTTTAATGGGAATGATTTACATGAGCATGAAAACAGAAACAATGATGGTAGACTTAAATACAGATATTATAGCAATTACTTTAAACTTAAATACATAAAAAGCTCCAGTTGAAAGACAATTGCCAGGCAGATTAAAAGACCAGACCTTGTGCTTACAGAAGACATGTTTAAACAAAATTTGAAAGTAAAGGTTGAGAAAAAATATCTTACGCAAACATTAACCAAAAGGGCTGCTGTAAATATATTAGTAAGATTACGGGAAAACATATTACTGAGACATAAAGAGGGACATTTCAAAATAACAAAAGGGTCAGCTAAATAGGAAGGTACTAAAATCTTAAAATCCCCTGCATCTATTAACATGGCTTGAAAATATGTAAAACAAAGTTGAGAAATGAACAAATTCATAATCATCACTTGAAAATTTAATAAACTGGTCTCAAGAACAGAACAAGCAAAACAAATCAGTGGAGTTATTGAAACTCTAAAGAAAAGTGTTAATAAACTTGATTAACTTGGTATATATATGGAACATGTCAACCAACGACTTCAGAAATGTATTATTTTCAAGTGAAAATGGAATATTTACAAAATTCATCATATGCTTTGCCTTAAAGCAAGTCATGAGAGATTTCAGATGATTCAATTAAAGTGAGTTTGCTATCTAATCACTTTGGAAATAAGGTAGGCAGAAATTTATAACTAAAGGAAAACTAGAAAATTCCTAAATGTTTGGAAACAAAACAATAAATAAATACTAAATACTAATAGGTCAAAGAAATTAGCTTAAAAATAAACTAAACAAATTAAACACAATGTAATAGAAGAAAGGAAGCTATGGCAATAAGAGTAGAAATTAATAGAAACATATGCACATTTAAGAAAAGTTAACAAAGTCATAATTTAGTCCTTTGAAAAGAACTTAATGGTGAAGTACTGAAAATGTTTCCCTTGAGATCAGTACCAATAAAATATATCCACTATAAATTCTTCTTTTCCTCTTGTACTACACCTTCTAGAATGTGAAATAAGGCAAATAAAAAATATGACAACATACTTGTATGTGGAATATGCAACATACTCTTCAGTTAAACTATTAGAATTTAGTAAGTGGCTTTAGTGGTTCAGTTTATACGAGATCAATACACACACAAACACACACATCAATTTTGCCTCTTTATGCCAACACTAACAAGCTGGGAACTGAAATTGAGAGAAGAAATCACTTATGAATGCATTAATCAACATCAAATACCTAGGAATAAATCAAATAAAGACTTGCATAACCTCTACATAGAAGATAGAACTCAATGGGCGGACATATCATATTTGTGGACTGGAAACCTCAATATGGCATTTAGAAAATGACAGTTCTCACCAAATTGATGTATAGATTAGCTGTAATCCCAATGACTGTCTCGGCAACATGTATGTATCTGTGCATGTAAACTGGCAAGCTACAATAACTCTAAAATTTGTATCATAATGCATAGAGCCAGTAAGAGACAAGACAGTCTTGGAAAACAACCAAGCTAGAGGACTTATACTACTAAGGAGCAATACTTATTGTAAACTGTCATAATTCAAACACTGATTTTGGTGAGACAATAGAAAAGTGTGCCAATAAAAAACAATAGGGCTCCAGAAACAGAACGACAAATGTCACTTGGTATATGATAAAAATAAAACTGCATAATGGATGGTTTTATCAATACCAACACTGGATTAATTCCCCAGTTACAGGAGAAATAAATTTTGATTAAATAGCCAAAAATCTAGTCTAGATGAATTTGATTATTAAAATCTAGTTATAAAGGTAAAACAAGCCTCTAGAAGAAAACAAAGAACACCTTAGTGTTGTTCATGTAAGCAAGATTTATATAGGAAAATATAAAGTGGAAACCACACAAAAGCTGGGAAAATTGAACAAAATTAGAATTATGAATATGTTTATGAAAAACACAAGACAGTTCAAAGAAAACCCTCTGATTAGAGGAATTATTCGTAACACATAGTATTTGAAATTGTTTTTAGTAGCTGTTTAGAAACACTACAAGCATATTTATATACTTTATTATTTTATAATGAAAGAATTTAGGGATATTAATTCACTCACAAGTACCCAGCATCTTTTCATTTATTTTAATATTTTCTAGAGCGTCTATGAATAGAGACACTATTTCCTCTCTGACAATATTCTTATGGTTGTGTTTATCGATTTCTAAGTAATTCATAATTTCAACTATTTGCTGTATATTTCTAAATACACTTCTAGTTGTATTCATTTTGTTAAACAGGATATCCAGTACAATTATTGTTCTTCAAAATTAATAAGGTTACCTTTGGAGAACTATTACATAATGCAGTTGTCATGTATTTATTATATTTGCCTTAAAAGGAAATTTTACAGCATCTTATTAGCTAACCAAATTTTTAAATTAATTATACAAATTTTATAAATTATATATAGTTATTAATAATCATTCAATTTTCTCTTCAAGTCCTCTATATTGCTGTATTTCTGTTTCTTTCCCCTGGCAAAAGTCTATAAATTACAATGTTTGGGACCCAAATGTTCTGGATTTTTATAACTTTTTGTGATAATAATTTTTGGCTTATTAAAAATAAACTATTTGTACAATTTAATGCTTGCTGTCTTCTAATTTTATTTTGTCTCATTTAATTTTCTTTCTAGATGTTTCCAGAACTCCCTTCTTTCATGGGGAATTCTGTTCCCCCATTCTACACATTTATTCGTTAGGAAACAATTCTTCTTAGGTCTCCGGTGTTTCTGCACATCATGTACCAGCTTTTATTCCAGAATGCCTTTGCAAAGATGTTTGGGTAGCATATATCTTTGAAGACAGAAATAGTGTTTCCCTTCATAATAGAGGGCCAATTTGTTTGCCTTTCAAGATACTTAAAATTTCTTTCTCCAGGACAAATACTGGGTAGGTGTGCTTGCACTTCCTTTAAGAATTGGCATTGCCTAAGCCTGGGGATCATCGTACATGATGTACACTCAGTGTGTGTGCAGCAACCTTTGGGGCTTTGGTGCCAAAGGGAACTGATACAAATGTGAGTCTCAGAAAATTCCATTCACAGTGGCTTCAAAAATAATGAAAGATTTAGAAATACATTTAGCAAAAGAAATACAAAACTAATACTATGAAAACTACAAAATGTTGTTAACAGAAAATAAAGATGATCTAAATAAATGCAAAAACATCAGAAATTGAAGACTTACTATTTTTAAATGGCAAAAAATCACTAAGCCGATCTACAGATTTACCACAGATGCTGTCAGAATTCTAGCTTTCTTTCTTGTAGAAATTGACAAGCTGATTCTAAAATTCATACAGAATTGCAAAGGACTCAGAACAGCCAAAATAATCCTGTAAAAAGAAGAATAAAATAGGAGACATACGTGGAAGAGCTAAAACTTTAAAATGCTTGGGACAAAAACATGAGCATAAATATTTATGATCTTGGATTTGGCACTGGATATACCTAGATATGACATGAAAGGTCCAAGAGACGAAAGAAAGAAGAGAAAAGATAAATTTGACTTCATCAAAATTTTAGAAATTATGCATCAAAAGATCTCAAGATCATCTTAATGATGCTGGTGTAGGCAAGATTTATATTAATGTAATATATCTATATAATATAATATAGATATATATTATATCTATATATAGATTTAAGTTATGTAATTAAATAAATGTAATATGTAGATTTTTGCCAGAGGAAAGAAACAGAAATACAACAATATAGAGGACTTGAAAAGAAAATTAAATAACTATGAATAAATATATATAATAATTTATAAACTGTATAACTAATATAATAAATGTTGGTTAGCTAATTAAACTACCATAATATTTTCTTTTAAGGCAAGAAAGTGATTCTTCAAGATCCTTCAAGTGATCCTATCACCATCAAGAAAATGAAAACACAAACCACGGAATGGTAGAAAGTATTTGTTAATCATATATCTAAGAGACTTGTGTCTAGAATACATAAGGAACACTTGCAAGTCAATAATAAAAAAAGCCCCATTTAAAAATGAGCAAAATACTTTAGCCATTTCTCAAATTAAGATAAACAAAAGATGGTCAACATCACCAGTTTTGAGGGAAATACTAAAAAAAAAAAAAACCCACAGTGAAATACTATTTCACACCATTAGGATGACTAGGATCAAGAACACAGATCATAACAAGGATTGGTGAGAGTGTGGAGAAATTGGAACCCTTATACACCGTTGGTGGGAATGTAAGTGGTGCAGTCACTTTGGAAAACAGTCCGGCTGTTACTCAAACAATTAAATACAAAGTTACCATATGACCCAGCAATTCCACTCCTAGGTATATAACCAAGAGAAATAAAAATTAATATCTACATAAAAGCTGCACAAAAATGGTCATTAATCATAGTAGCCAAAAAGTAGAAATAACTCAAATGTCCATTGACAGATATATGGATAAACAAAATGTGATATAGCCATACATTGGAATATTATTTGGACATAAAAATGAAGTATTAACACATGCTACAATATGGGTGAAACTCAAAAGCATTACGCCAAATGAAAGAAGTTAGTCAAAACTTTTACAAACTATTATTTCATTCACATTGAAGTAAAAAACAGGGAAATATATAGAGACAAAAAGTAGATTAAATGCTTTCTTAGGGCTAAGGGAAGGGGAATAGACAGTTGGAGGAATGGACAGCTAAACGTTTCAGAGATTTTTTTGAGTAAACGAAAATCTAAAATTGACTGTGAAAATGGTTGCACATATCCGTGAATATATTGAAAAACATTCCTTTGTACACTTTAAGTGCGTGAATTATATGGTTTGCAAATTCTGTCTCAATAAATCTATTTTTACAAAACATAAAGCTCAGGCTGCCTGCTGCACCACTAGTAACAATGTCCTTTGTTTTTACTCTGGAAACTTGTCTTTTGCCAGCATCCATGAGTCTGTGGCAGCCTGACCCTCATAAGTAGGATAAAATCTCAGAGCCTTCACCTTTCTTAATAATATTTCCTTAAGAAATTGCCAACATTTCAACACTTCTGCCTTCTCTGAGTGGAATCATCTTGGGTGGAAACCTGGCTGGAGTCAGGACAGTGAACTTTCCCTGTACTCTGGAGCTTAGGCCTGTGCTAAAGCTGTACGATGTAAATTTAGAAACTTTCAGGGGCTACATTTAACTGATTGTGGAATAAGTTAGTTTTTAATGAGAAAGAAGAGAGCTAAAAGAAAATAATCAATATTTTAGTGTTCCTGAAGTCCAGTCTGAACCTGGCCCTTACTATCTATGGCTTGGCTGTTCCATAGAAATACCCCACATTCTTCCAATAACTACGTATTTTTGCTTCATGTAACTACTAAAATAACCTCTACTATTTTAATTTTAAGCAATTATTTTAAATTAAGTGAAAAAATTTACATATCCTTTTCTTCATCATCATCCTAAACTTTGCCAAGGCATTGCCTTTTTTTAAACATTTTATTTATATGTGTTATTCTAAATATAGTAGTTGTTATTTTGTTCAATTTTGTTATCAGAGATACAAATAAAAGGTTTAAAGTCACCTCCACTGCTGTGAATTATCATGGTAGTCTTTCTACAGTATGACTAATCCAATCTTGAACTATTGCTTTGGATGTATTCATCAACATCCAAATAGGTCGAATTACATATTTAAGCCAGCTCTTTGGAAAGAAAAAGTAGACTGCATAATTTTTTAATTATTGTATATTGTCAACACTATGTTAACATCTAAATCTGCTTTAATTATACAGGCATTACCCACATAACATCAACCATTTGGCACCAAACACTAACTTAATACCCATTTTTGATTAACTGTCAAAAAATAGAATGTGTTGATGACAACCCAAAATCCCCAACCAGTTTCTTAACACAGAGTGAAAGAACTCTGTATAACAAGCCTTCATGTTAAAATGTAAAAGGCTTAAGAATCTTCTCTTCAGGATCAACAAATTAACAAGGCTATTTACTGTTACCTCGTATGTGTTAACAAGGTCTCTCAGTGCCCACAACATTAGAGAGACACACACACTGTTAACACTGCAACAAATTTTGCAATGTTACCTTTGACAATGATGAATTAACACTTGCACTTGGAATGAAATGTGAGATGATTTTTTTCCTTCACTTTGTTTTGCTAAAAACATCATATAGAGTGGTAGGGCAGTAATCATGCATTTTTCAAAATATACTTCTCAAAGATAATGTATCACAAATCATGTGCATTTTATGTAGAACGGAGATTAAAAACAAGGACTATAGTACCTGGAAATAACTAGAGAGACTTATTGCAATATGTGCCTTCATTATCTGGGCACAATAATTTCTCTTCCAACTTTCGAATGTACATTTTCTAACTTTGGTTCGATGATGTTCATATATAAGCCAACTTCATTTTTATACCTCTGTAAATAACCTGTAGGATTTTGACCTGAATGGAAATTGGCTATATCTGGAGATTGTTTTTAATAAAAATCACATGAAAACATATACTAATGCTTTTAATAATCTTTTTTGAGCATCTCCTCTCTGCCAGATACTAGACAGGGATGCAGTGGCCCTCAAAGGCCCAATAATTATATGATTATCTCTGATTAGTTGGTTGTTTTGTGTTTGTTTGTTTGTGGGTTGTCAGGGTTATTTTTCTTTGCATGTTAATCAGTATCTTAGTACAGACTCTTAGAAAAAAATTTTCTTTCATGTATTTTGTAGTACAAAGAGTTAAAGATCCAGACTCAAAAGATGAAAGTGTAGGCCAGTTTTTCCACCTTTTCTTTGAGAGACCTTAGCTATTGCATATGATGGTCCGAGACTCAGTTTACAAATGTAAAATGAGGACAATAGAGATACTCAAATGGCTAAAGAAATAAAACGTATACAACAGTGAATATTTAAAGGAAGAGCATAATGCAATTGATAGAGATTAAGCCTTGGAATCTGACAAAATGCACACTTGATTCTCCATTAATGACTGTGTGCAATTTTTTTGGCCTTTTATGAGCCTCATTTTCCTCACCTGTAAAGTAAGCCTACTTTGCAGAGTTGCAGTGACGATACAGAGAATGAGATACCATTTCCTTTACCCAGTAAATTGGCACCTAGAAATTTCAATGTATGCATTAGCAGTCCGCATTATTTTCATTTTTGTTAAGGTGAAAGTTTTAATTTATATAATATACTACCCAAATGTTAGAGATCAGTGTAAACATAATAACAAATAAAATTTAAAATGTTTCTGGGCTAAAATTTTTCTTTAATGCTTAAGTGTGAGCATGAGTGTGTGTGCATGTGTGTGGTACCTCTCCAGGGCCTCATTGTCTACTGTTGTTGTTTGGGAAAAAAATAAAAATAAAAAAATACAAAACAACTAAGGGAAGTGGGTTACAGAGTGACACACAATTATATATCATCAGGAAAATACACTTTCAAAAAACATAGTAATTAGAAGAGTAACATTAAGTCGGATGTTATGGAAACCATTACAATCTATTTTCAATATAACTCTCAAATGAACAATGATGAGCTTGGGTTTGAGAGGAAAGCAATTTGGTTCTCACTGGGTCCTGCCTAACTGAGCTGTTGAAATGACTCACCATGTCTCTGTCAGGGTGCTTTATTTGTAGGTCACGCTGGCCTAAGAAAACATACACAGTTACTAGCTATTCACAAAGAGAAATCTGGCCTTTTTGTATCATTGAGGACATTGTATCTGCATTTGAGGATACTGAGCCTCAAATAATTTAGATAACTAGATCAAATTGGGTTTCAAAGTGTTGATTCCCATGCAAAAGTCCATATTCCCAAGACATTGTCAGGAAATAAGTGATGTTTCTAATGTTTTAATTCATTGGAAACCAAGGCATTAGCTCCATGAGGCTACTTTCAACTTCTCTTTTTGTTTTAACATAAGCCTTAATTCAAAATTTTGTAAACGCCCCATGGAAAGGTGAATAAAAAAGGATCAGGATTTGTTTCAGTTAAATCGAAGATGCCTATCTATTCTCATTCAATCTGAATTAACACATAGTTATTAGGAAATAAGAAAAAGTGATGAATAAATTTACTTGGGAGAAATTTGACTACTTTTAAATCAAAACTATTTCAAAATATTATAATTAATATTAACCTTCTATGGCATATTTTCTATAGTTTCACATTTTCAAATAAAAAGTTCAGCATTTGGATTTCTATCACTGAAATTTGTTTCTATAGAAAGCACTATTTCAAAATTTGACTTAATTTAAAACATAAAATTACGGTTAAAAATGAATACTTGAATCCTTCAGTTTCTGGAAATTCACCTATGTGTCATTATTACATTTTTAATTTATTTTTCTGAAACAGGAAAATGAAAGTGTAACCATGACTGGGAATATTTGAATAAGAAGATAAAAGTCCAGCAATCAAATACATTTTTAGTATTTCATGTTTCTTACAGTATTTTTACATTCCATTCACTCTATGTATTTTTAAAGTTTCAATTAAAATGTCGATATGGCCGGGTGCAGTGGCTTACGCCTGTAATCCCAGCACTTTGGGAGGCCAAGATGGGTAGATCACCTGAGGTCAAGTGTTCAAGACCACGCTGGCCAACATGGTGAAACCCCATCTCTACTAAAACACACACACACACACACACACACACACACACACACAAGCCAATTAGCTGGGTGTGGTGGCGGGCACCTGTAATCCCAGTTACTTGGCAAGCTGAGGTAGGAGAATTGCTTGAACCCAGGAGGCGGAGGTTGCAGTGACCCGAGATCGCGCCATTGCACTCCAGCCTGGGCTATGGAGCGAGATTCTGTCTCAAAAAAAAAAAAAAAAAAAAAGGAGATAGGACAGCATGCTGCCATTCCAGGGAACAGGAGAAACAATAAACACAGTAGTAGTAATGCAGCAGTAATGTGTTTGAAGGGCCAAGAGGAGAAAACTTTCCATCCAGACTTTTCTGTTTTGCAAAACTCTCTTAAATCCTATCTCTATCTAGGGATTTAACCATGCAGTGGAGGTTGTGCTGCAGAAGGAATCACCTTATCTCTTAAAAATGGAAAGCTTTATATCTAAGCCTATGCCAAGAAAATATAATACGAGAACATTTTAAATCAGTTTGTGAAAGTCAAAAGATTGTCTAATATTTGCACAGCAAATAATTTTTACCAAACAATTTTACATACACTTCTTAAAATAATTATTAGATGGTATTATGATTGCCTACATTTAACAGTTGAGACGTTGTATCTGCATTTAAGGATACTGAGCCTCAAATAATTTAGATAATTAGATCAAATTGGGTTGCAAAGTATAGACTCTCATGCAAAAGTCCATGTTCCCAAGACACTGGGCTCTCACTTCCACATTTTCTAAGGATATATGAAATATATGAAGTTCCCCATGTCTTCCTGATTTTGTCCGTTAAAGATAATTTCAAATGGCCTTAATTTCTAGACTAATAAACTGTTTTTTTTCTGTTATGAATATATGCTTCTGTCTGTATTATTTTAATTTTCATCACCATGGAAAGTGTCTACCTAAAGCTGACAAACACATATTTAGTACAGACAAAAGGTTAAGGAAAAATAAATCCATTCTTAAGGTCAAGATTACACAGAATATAAAACTTAAGAACAGAGCAGGTATCAGAGATGTTTCATTTGTAAATAAATAAATGACATGAAATTTAAACATTTTTAAAATGAAATCAGTTGTTCAGAATATACTCAATTAAAATGATAGTATAGAATAAAGTGGTACTCTAAAGGGTTTATTGATAATAGCTTTTTTAGACCATAGGATTAGATTTGTAACAAGCCAATTAAAAGAGAAGTGTGAAATTAGATAAATGCCATGATCTATATGGCAAAATAATTTGCATTTGGGCTGAAGTTTTAATAGAATATGAAAACACAAAACTATACAAATCATATGTTCTATGAGTGGGACACAGAAGTACTTTCAAAGAATCACCTCACAGGCAAAAATTATACAAGAAAAAAGATTAATAGGTGCAAACTATTTTGTGTTTAAAGTTGCAAACATGCTGTGTTTAAAAGTTCACCAAATGTAAAACTTAAAAATAAAAAATTGAAAGATATTTTCAAATAAGTATTAAGTATTCCTTATAAAACACTCTTAGAAAAGAGTGTTAAAGTTAGCTCAATAGAAAATGAGCAAAGACTTTGAACAGATAATGTGCAAAGAAGAAAACAAAGAAAATCAGGTTATGAAATGTTCATTAAAAATTAAAGAGAAGCATGATCAAGCTGAGAACCAAATAAAGAAGTTAATCTCATTCACAATAGCTACAAAAAATAAATAAAATGCCTGGGAGTCCATTTAATCAAAGAGGTGAAAATAGCTACAAGCAAAACTACAAAACCCTGGTGAAAGAAAGTGTTGACGACACAAGCAAATGGAAAAATTCCATGCTTATGAATTAGAAGAATTAATATTATTAAAATGACCATCTTGCCCAAATCAATCTACAGATTCAATGCAATTCCTATCAAAATACCAACATCATTTTTTACAGATTTTTTTTCAAATCCTAAAATTCATATAAAACAAACAAACAAAAAAAGCCTGACTAGCCAAAGCAATCCCAAGCAAAAATAACAAAGTTGGAAGCATCACATTACCTGACTTCAAATTATAGTACATGGCTACAATGACCTAAATAGCATGATATTGGTATAAACACAGACACATAGGTCAATAGAACAGAATAGAGAACCCAGATATAAAACCACATACCTACAGTCAACTTATCTTTGACAAAGTTAACAAAAACATACATTAGGGAATGGACACCCTATTCAATAAAGTGTGCTGGAAAAATTGGATTGCCACATGCACAAGAATGAAATTGGACTCATCTCTCACTAGATCCAAAAATTAACTAAAGATACATTAAAGACTTAAAAGTAAGGCCTGAAACTATAAAAGTACTAAAAGAAAATCTAGGAAAAATCTTTTCTGGATATTGACCTTGGCAAATAATAAATGATTAATACCTCAAAAGCAAATGCAAGAAAAACATAGACAAATGGGACTTAATTAAACTAAAATATCTGCACAACAATAGAAATAATCAACCAAGTGAGCAGACAACCTGCAGAATGGTAAAAAATATTTGCAAACTATGCATCCAACAAAAGACTAATATCCAAAATCTACAAGGAACTCAAACATTTCAACAATAACCAAAAAACACTACAAATAACCCCATTAAAAAGTGGGCAAAGGACAAAGACAGACATTTTAGAAAAGAAGACATAGAAATGGCCAACAAGCATATGAAAAACATCACTAATCACCAGAGAAAGATAAATTAAAACCACAGTGAGATACCATCTTACACAAGTCAGAATGGCTTTTATAAAAAATTCAAAAAAAATAGATGTTGGCAAGGATACAGACATAACAGTGTGCTTATATCTTATTGGTGTGAACGTAAATTAATACGACCTCTGTGGAAAATGTGTGGACATTTGTTAAAGAGCTAAAAATAGAACTCCTATTCAATTCAGCAATCCTACTACTAGTAATCTACTCAAAGGAAAAGAAATCATTATACCCCCAAAATACCTGCACTTGTATGTTTAGTAGAGTGTTATTCACAAGAGAAAATGTATGGAATCAACCTGTGCCCACCAATAGATGATTGGATAAAGAAAATGTGGTATGTGTATATAAGTATACTATGGAATATATGCTATGTATATATTTTAATGTACATATATACATTAGAATATATATATACATACCACAGAATACTACCCAGTCATAAAAAGAATGATATATATATATAACTTTTGCAGCAACATGGATGAAACTAGAGGCCATTATCACAGGTGAAATAATTCAGAAGCATAAAGCCAAATACCACATGCTCTCACTTATAAGTGTGAGCTAAACAATGAGCACACATGGAATAGAAAGTGAAATAATAGACAATGGATACTCAGAATGGTGGCGGGAGTTGGAGGGGAGTGAGAGATGAGAAATAACTTGATGGGTACAATATACACTATTCGGGAGATGGTTACACCATTATGCTACCTATCTATGTAACAAAACTGCGCTTGTACCACTTAAATAAATAATAAAAAAGAAAAGTGTCTGTTCATATCCTTCACCCACTGTTTGATGGGGTTGTTTGTTTTTTTTCTTGTAAGTTTGTTTGAGTTCTTTGTAGATTCTGGATATTAGCCCTTTGTCAGATGAGTAGATTGCAAAAATTTTCTCCCATTCTGTAGGTTGCCTGTTCACTCTGATGGTAGTTTCTTTTGCTGTGCAGAAGCTCTTTAGTTTAATTAGATCCCATTTGTCAATTTTGGCTTTTGTTGCCATTGCTTTTGGTGTTTTAGACATGAAGTCCTTGCCCATGCCTATGTCCTGAATGGTATTGCCTAGGTTTTCTTCTAAGGTTTTTATGGCTTTAGGTCTAACATTTAAGTCTTTAATCCATCTTGAATTAATTTTTGCATAAGGTATAAGGAAGGGATCTAGTTTCAGCTTTCTACATATGGCTAGCCAGTTTTCCCAGCACCATTTATTAAATAGGGAATCCTTTCCCCATTGCTTGTTTTTCTCAGGTTTGTCAAAGATCAGATGGTTGTAGATGTGTGGTATTATTTCTGAGGGCTCTGTTCTGTTCCATTGATCTATATCTCTGTTTTGTTACTAGTACCATGCTGTTTTGGTTACTGTAGCCTTGTAGTACAGTTTGAAGTCAGGCAGTGTGATGCCTCCAGCTTTCTTCTTTTGGCTTAGGATTGTCTTGGAAATGCGAGCTCTTTTTTTGGTTCCATATGACCTTTAAAGTAGTTTTTTCCAATTCTGTGAAGAAAGTCATTGGTAGCTTGATGGGGATGGCACTGAATCTATAAATTACCTTGGGCAGTATGGCCATTTCACAATATTGACTCTTCCTATCCATGAGCATGGAATGTTCTTCCATTTGTTTGTATCCTCTTTTATTTCATTGAGTAGTGGTTTGTAGTTCTCCTTGAAGAGGTCCTTCACGTCTCTTGTAAGTTGGATTCCTAGGTATTTTATTCTCTTTGAAGCAATTGTGAATGGGAGTTCACTCATGATTTGGCTCTCTGTTTGTCTGTTATTGGTGTATAAGAATGCGTGTGATTTTTTCACATTGATTTTGTATCCTGAGACTTTGTCAAAGTTGCTTATCAGCTTACGGAGATTTTTGGGCTGAGACAGTGGGGTTTTCTAAATATACAATCATGTCATCTGCAAATAGGGACAATTTGACTTCCTCTTTTCTTAATTGAATACCCTTTATTTCTTTCTCCTGCCTGATTGTGCTGGCCAGAACTTCCAACACTATGTTGAATAGCACTGGCCATCAGAGAAATGCAAATCAAAACCATAATGAGATACCATCTCACACCAGTTAGAATGGCGATCTTTAAAAAGTCAGGAAACAACAGGTGCTGGAGAGGATGTGGAGAAATAGCAACACTTTTACATTGTTGGTGAGACTGTAAACTAGTTCGACCATTGTGGAAGACAATGTGGTGATTCCTCAAGGATCTAGAACTAGAAACACCATCTGACCCAGCCATCCCATTACTGGGTATATACCCAAAGGATAATAAATCATGCTGCTATAAAGACACGTGCACACGTATATTTATTGCGGCACTATTCACAATAGCAAATACTTGGAACCAACCCAAATATCCATCAATGATAGACTGGATTAAGAAAATGTGGCACATATACATCATGGAATACTATGCAGCCATTAAAAAGGATGAGTTCATGTCCTTTGTAGGGACATGGATGAAGCTGTAAACCATCATTCTCAGCAAACTATCACAAGGACACAAAACCAAACACTGCACATTCTCACTCATAGGTGGGAATCAAACAGTGAGAACACTAGGACACAGGAAGGGGAACTTCACACAATGGGGCCTGTCACGGGGTGGGGTGGAGTGGGGGGAGGGACAGCATTAGGAGATATATGTAATGTAAATGATGAGTTAATGGGTGCAGCACACCAACATGGCACATGTACACATACGTAACAAACCTGCAAGTTGTGCACATGTACCCTAGAACTTAAAGTATAATAAAAAAAGAAAAAAATGTTAAAAAAGCAAATTGAAATAACAAGGAAGTCCATGATGTCCCAAAGACTATTTGTTAAAGGTGACATCACCTAAAATAGCTGAGTAAGGAACTGGAAAACACCATCCCACCACAAAAGCAATAAATAGTTGGCAAAAACAGAATTAAATATTTTAGAATTCTAGAATCTAATAACAAAACTTACAACAACCAGGGGAATGCTGAATGAAGAAAGAAGCAGCTGGATTTCGATGAGAGCACTGGGGTATCATTCCTTACCCACTTACATCCTCTAACCCCCAGCTTGACAGTTGCCAAGAAGATGGCAGTCAGCATTTTTTATGCAGGTTACTCTAACCAGAGGGAGCATGCAGGCGTTAGTTTCAAATAATTCTGTGTTTTGATCTGTCTTGTGGCTTCCTGAGCTATCAGCTCCAGGGTTAGCCCTTGTTTTGCCTGCCTCAAAGATTCCCCAGAAAGGAAGTGGTTTGCTTTATTGGTGTTTGCAGAATGAATTTAAAGGCAAATGAGTCAAGAAATGATATACATGGTAAGCAATAGAGAGAATGAAAATATTTGGAAGGAAAAGTCTGGGGAAGGAGGTAGTTGAGAGAGTAGGCTTTAAAATGTAAATTAAAACTACCAAAAGATATCCACTCATACTTGTGAGGATGGCTATTATTAAAAAGTCAAAAGATAACAGGTGTCAGTCAGGGTATGAAGAAAAGAGAACCATTGTACACTGTTGTTGGAAATGTAAATTGATATAGCCATTGAAAACAGTATAGATATTCCTCAAAAAATTAAAAATGGAACTACCACATGATCCAATCTTCTTCTGGGTGTGTAATCAAAGGAAAAAAATAACAGTTTCAAAGAGATATTTGCACTCCCATGTTCTTTGCATCGTTACTCACAATAGCCAAAATATGGAAACAACAACCTAAGCATCCATCCACAGATGAATGGATGAAGACAATTATGTATATGTTATATATTCCTTTACATATATATTATGTGTGTGTATATATCTGTATATAAAAATATTACTTAGCCTTGAAAAATAAGAGAGATCCTGCCATTTGTGATAAATGGGTTTACCTTGAAGACATTATGCTAAGTAAAATAAGTCAGATGTAGAAAAGCAAATACTGTATTATCTCACTTATATATGAAATGTAAAAAGAAAAAAGATAAATATATACTATAATGTATTTGAATGGGTGTTATCAGAGGCTGAATGGTTAAGGGGAAAAGGGCATAAAGCAACAGGTATAAAATGAATAAGTACTAAAAACCTAATGTACAATAGGGTGACTATAGTCAATTATAATATATTTATACTTGAAATTTGCTAAAACAGTAGATCTCAAGTGTTCTTGTCATACAAACACAAAAAATAGTGACTGTGATGTGGTAGATATGTTAATTAGTTTAACTGTATCATTTCAATGTATACATAAATCAAAACATCGCATTTTGCACCCTAAATGTATATAATTATTACTTGTTAATTATACCCTAATAACAATGTGAAAAAAACCCCCATGATACCAGGGACCCTTGAAATTCACCTGCATGCTCATCACTGGACACATGCTAGGATTACAGTTATGTGCTACCGAGCCCAGCCTAAATTTCAACATGAGATTGGAGGTGACAAATATCCAAACCACATCTTTGATGATATAGCTAGACATTAAAGACATTTCCAAAAATAAAAAACAAAATCACTCTGTTCGTTATATTATTTGTTTGGAAGTAATAATTATCTTTCATAAATTCTGTTATTATTTTAACATTTAGTGGGCTTCTGTCATTTAAAATAAACTAAAAATTTATATCTTAAGGTCTCTAATAAGGTAAATATTGATAGATACAATCTAAACAAATAAAATGGATCTGTGGATTTTAATAATTTTCAGAACTTTAAAGGAGTGTTCATATGAAAAAGATTACAAAATGCTGATATAAATTAATTTTCAAGCAAGATATATTTACAATATAAGTTTCCCAATTAATGTCCATGGTGTATCTCTACTTTTATTTAAATAATGTTTTATGACTTTCAACAATATTTTATAATTTTTCCCAATAGTTGTGTGCTTTTTGACAGATTTTTTTCTTAATTTTTTCTGTTTCTGTTATAAACTATTTTTTAAATTTTATGATTTCTCTTTGTTACCAGTATATAGAAATATAACTGAATTTTACATACTGCCAATCCAGCAAATGTCTTAACCTCAATTATAACTTTTATAATGGTCTTTATATTCTTTTGGATGTTAGTAATCACAGGCAAAAATTAAATATTATAGTCAAAAATGACATATTTTTCTACCTTTTCAATGCTTATAAATTTATTTCTTACTCTCACATAATTACATTAACTAGGATTTTCAGTAGAATACTAAGCAAACATATGAGAGTGCCTCACATTGTGCTTTATATTAAAAGAAAGTTTCAAAAACTCTGCATTAATTATGATATTTACTGCAGGCATTTATTCTCAGGTTTATATTGTTAAATGAAGTTAATAAATGCCTTCCTACTTTTTAAAATAATAAAGGAATGCTGAATGTCACCAAATAATTATTCTGCATGATTATAGTCAGGCTTAACTAAGCTATTGCCATGTTACAAATAAAGCCCAAATATCATAGTATTACCAGAATAAATAATTATATCTTATATTACATCATAATTTGGAACAGGAGAAATGAAAAGTTTTAATAATTCTATTATCTATTAATGATATTTTTGTGTCTTAAATTTAAAACTTTCCCTCAAAGAATATGCCATGGCAAGGCATCTTTACTTATGATCTGCTACAAATTCCTGCCAGAAAAAAATTAGAGAGGGCCACACAAGATGGCAAAGTAGGCACAGACAGGAAGTGCTGCTCCCACCAAGAAAGACCAAGTTATCAAGTAAACCAACGTACATTAGGCATATCTTTAAAGAGAAAACACCGAGTGAATGACGAGGTGACACTGAGACTGAGAAGGGAGGAAGCTGGGAACCTTCATGGGGTACCCAAATGCTAGGGCTAGTTCCTGGACCTGAACAGTTCCTGGGGAAGTGGTGAGTGAAGGAACTGAGGAATAGCCCACTCTCACCATGGACCTCTGGATTTCCAGCTACAAGGCCCCCACACTCCATGTTGACAGCTGAACTGACAGGGGCATCTTCCTGGGGAGTAGGCAGAGACAAGGCCTCAGCTAACATGGAACGCAGCAGCTTTTGTGTGTAGGGCAGCTCTGGTGGAGCATGGTCATTGGTACGCATCCCACAGGGGTCCCCATCTCCCTCTGAGATGCTCTACCCCCAGCTGATTACCAGGCCAGGAAAAAGTGAGGCCAACTTCCCCATGGGACAAAGATGCATCTGTTCTGCAGGGCTTCCTGCCAAACAGCTCCTCCCATGGCCTCTGCTGAGCTGCCCAATAGGAGTTCCTGCACAGTGCAGCATCAGACACACAGCCTAAGTGCTTTGCTTCATCCGAGTACTTTCCCAGCAACCTGGGAGCACTTCAGATATCCTAGAACAGCTAGAGCCCAACCCCAAGCTACAGGCCATCTCAGGGCCCCAAGGCTGCAGTATGCAGCTTGGGAGTGCTGAGCCAAGATTTGTGGCTTGCACTGAAGTGGGATCGGAGCCTGCACTCTCAGAGCACTTAGGGGAGCAAGAAGTGTGTGTTAAGTGGGTGAGCATAGGAGCAGAGTCTACCTCACTCCACAAGGCCAGTCCAGAAAGGGTGTAGCCTATCTCCCCGCCACAGCCTTTGCCTGAGGGAGACTTGCAGCCTGGAACATCTCACAAAAGCAACAGGGATGTGATGCCCATGACTGGGGGATCCCCACATGGCCCAGGAGTGGGCCTGCTAAGAAGGTCCTCTTCCCCCACCCAGGCCATCCACTGCAGAGCATGCCTGTGAATGTGAAATAATACAACAGAGCTGTATGGCTTAGTAAGAGTCTATTTATCAGCCATTACTCTTACCCAGCTACTGGATTGCAGTCCAAACTACAACACCAAAATTATTCAGCTAAGATGCACAGCTGGGAAACCAAATGCAACAATTTACCCACGCATAAAGATCCTATACAGAGCCTCTGAAAGCAGCAAGAAATGAAACCAAATGACTATACTCAACTTACATCACAGTTAAAGAAAAACCAGCCCCCTCCCCAACAATGAGAAAAAATTCAGTGCAAGAACTCTGGCAGTTCAACAAGCCAGAGTATCCCCTAACTTCAAAATGAGCCTGCTAAACCAACAGCAATGGTCATTAACCAGACTGGAATGTCTGAAATGACAGGCATAGAATGCAGAACCTGGATGGTAAGAGTGCTCATTGAAATCTGGGAGAAAGGCGAAACACAATCCAAGGAATCCAGTTAAAGAATTCAAGAGCTGAAAGATGAAGTAGTAATTCTAAGAAAGAACCAAATTGAACTTCTGAAACTGAAAAATACACTATAAGAATCTCATACATAGCACAGTTGGAAGTATTAACAGCAGAAGAGACCAAGCTGTGAGAAGAATCTCATAGCTCAAAGATCACTTCTTCAAATCAACTCAGACAAACAAAATTTTTTAAAAAAATTAATAATGAGTAAAACTTCCAAGAAATATGGGAATATGTATAGAGACCAAACTTACAATTCATTTTCTTTCCTGAGACAGGAGAATGAGTAAGGAAATTTGACAATATATTTGAGGATACAATCCATTAAAATTTTTCCAATCTTGCTAGAAAGGTTGAAATGCAAATTCAAGAAACACAGAGAACGCCAGCTAGATACTATACTAGGTGACCTTACCCAAGGCATGTAGTAATCAGACTGATCAAGATCAATAAGAAAAAAAAAAATCTTAAAGGTGGCTAAGAGGAGGGTAAGGTTACATACAAAGAGAAATGCCTCAGGCTAAAAGCCATCCTCTCAGCAAAACCTTTACAAGCCAGAATAGATTGGAGGCCTATTTTCAGCATCATTAAAGAAAATAAATTGTAACCAAGAATTTTGTATCCTGCCAAAACTAGCTTCATGAGTGAAAGAAAAAAAACTTTCTCAGACAAGCAAACACTGAGAGATTCATTAAAACTTGACCAGCCTTACAAGAGGTTCTTAAGGGAGTGTTAAACATGAAATCAAAAGAATGGCACCTGCTACCACAAAAACCCACTAAGCCACATAGCCCACAGACACTATAAAGCAACTGCACAATTAAGTATATATAACAACCAACTGACAACAAAATGATAAGATCAAAATCTCACATATCTATACTAACCCTGAAATTAAATGCCCACTTAAAATATATAAAGTGGCAATCTAGATCAAAAGATAAAAACCAATATCTACTGTCTTCAAGAGACCTATCTCACGTGTAATAACACTCACAGGCTCAAAGTAAAGGGGTGGAAAAACATGAAACATGAAAACGGAAACAAAAAAAGAGGAGAAGTCACCATTCTTATGTTAGATAAAACAGACTTTAAAACAAGAATTATTAAGAAGGACAAAGAAAGGCATTACGTAATGATAAAGGGTGTAACTCAGCAAGAAGTCTTAACTATTATAAATATATATGCACTCAACATTGGAGCACGTAGATTCATAAAGCAAGTTATCCTTGAACTATGAAAAGATTTAGATAACCACACAATAATAGTGAATGATTTCAACATCTCACTGACAACATTAGGCAGATTATCAAGGCTGAAAACTAACAAAGAAATTCTGGATTTCACACTAGAGGGAAAAAAAGCTAGCAGAAGTAAAAAGCAAGCAGAAGTAAGGAAATAACTAAAACTAGAGAAGAACTGAACAAAACTGAGGTGCAAAAATCCCCACAAAGATCAATGAAAGCTTTTTTCAAAAGAATCAACAAGATTGATAGACTGCTAGCTAGATTAACAAAGAAAAAAATAGAAGATCCAATTAAGTTCAATCTGAAATGGCAAAGATGACATTACAAGCCATCCCACGGAAATAGAATAGGTTTTCAGAAACAATTATGAACAAATGTATACACTCAAATTAGAAACTTAAATTGGAAAAGCTAAATGGATAAATGCCTGTAAACACACAACCTCCCAAGATTGAGTCAGGAAGAATATGAACCCCCTGAACAGACAAATAACAAGTTCCAAAACTGAATTAATAATTTTAAAAACACACCAACTAAAAACAGCCCTGAACCAGATGGATTCACAACCAAATTCTATCAGATGTACAAAGAAGAACTCGTACCAATCCTACTGAAACTATTCCAAAAATCAAGTTGAAGGGGTACCTTCCTAACTCATTCTGTGAACCCAGCATCAGCCTGACACCAAAATCTATCAGAGACACAATGAGAAAATTAAACATCTGGCCACTATTCCTAATAAACCTAGACATAATAATCTTCAACAAACTGAATCCAGCAGCACATAAAAAAGGTAACACAGCACAATCAAGAAGGCTTTATTCCTAGAATGCAAAGCTGGTTCAACATATGCAAATCAATATAGATGATTTAGCACATAAACAGATTTAAAAGCAAAAATCATATGATCATCTCAATAGACACAGAAAAAGCTTTCAGTAAAATCCAACATAGCATCATGATAAAAACCCTCAACAGACAAGGCATCAAAGGAACATACCTCAAAATAATAAGAGTCACCTATGACAAACTCACAGCAATATCATAGTAAATGGGCAAAAGCTGAAACCATTTCTCCCTGAGAACTGGAACAAGACAAGGATGTCCTCTCTTACCATTCTTATTCAATATAGTACTGGAAGTTCTAGCCAGAGCAAGAGAATCAGACAAGAGAAAGGATTAAAAGCCATTCAAATACAAAAGGAAGTCAAACTATATCTCTTCATTAATGATATGATTCTATACCTGGAACATCTTAAAGGCTCTGCCAAAAGATTCCAAGAACTGAAAAAGAATTTTATTACAGTTTCAGGATACAAAATTAATGTACAAAATCAGTAGTATTTGTATACACCAATAATATACCAATAATGTTCAAGATGAGAGTCAAATCACGAATGCAATCCCATTTCCAATAGCCATAAAATATTGAAATGCTTAAAAATAGTCAACCAAAGAAGTGAAATATTTCACAGGGACTACAAAACACCGCTGAAAGAAATCAGATACAACACAAATAAATGGAAAAACATTCCATGCTCATGGATTGGAAGAATTAGTATCATTAAAATGACCATACTGCTCAAAGCAATTTATAGATTCAATGCTATTCCGATTGAACTACCAATGTCATATATCACAGAATTAGAAAAAAACTATTATAAAATTCATATCGGACCAGAAACAAGCCTGAATATCCAAAACAATTCTAAGCAAAAATTGCAAGCTGAGGGCACCACACTACCCAAACTATACTAAAAGGCTACCATAGCCAAACCGGTGTAGTATTGGTACACAAATTGATACATAGACCAATGTAACAGAATTGGAAACCCAGCAATAAAGCTGTACACAAACAACCATCTTATCTTTGATAAAGCCAATAAAAACAAGCAATAGGGAAAGGACTCTCTGTTTAATAAATGACACCAAAATAACTAGCTAGCCATATGCAGAAAAATGAAATTGGACCCCTACCTTTCACTATATACATAAACTAACTCAACATGCATTAAAAATTTAAATATAACGCCTCAAACTGTGAAAATCCTAGAAGAAAACCTAGGAAATACCCTTCTCAACATTATGCTTGAGGAAGAATGTTTGATTAAGTCCCCAAAAGCAATTTCAACAAAAACAAAATTTGAAAAGTAGGACCAAATTAAACTAAAGTGCTTGTGTACAACCAAAGAAACTATCAAGACAGTAAACAGACAACCTACAGAATGGGAGAAAATATTTGCAAACTATGCATTTGACAAAGATTTAATATCCAGAACCTATGAGGAACATAAACAATTCAACAAACAAAAAAGCAAGTAACCCCTTTAAAAAATGATCAAAGGACATGAAAAGACATCCAGCAAAAGAAGACATACAAGCAGCCAATAAACATACGAAAAAATGCTCATCATCACTAATCATCAGAGAAATGCAAATCAAAATCACAATGAGATATCTCATGCCACTCAGAATGACTATTTTTAAAAAATCAAATACTAACAGATGCTGGCAGAGAAAAAGGAATTCTCATTCATTGTTCATGGAAATGTAAATCAGTTCAGCCACTTTTGAAAACAGTTGGGAGATTTCGCAAAGAACTTAAAACAGAGGTGTCATTTGACCCAGTAATTCCATTACTGGGTTTATATCCAAAAGAAAATAAATCTTAATAATTTTACCCAAAAGACATATGCACTTGTATGCTCATCACAGCTATTCATAATAGCAAAGACAAGGAATCAACCCAGGTGCCCATCAATGGTAGATTAAATAAAGAAAATGTGGTACATATGCACTATAGAATACTACACAGACATAAAAGGAACAAAATTATGTCCTTTGCAGCAACATGGATCCAGCTAGAGACCATAATCGTAAGTAATTAACACAGGAACAGAAAACTGAATACTGCATGTTCCCAGAAGCGGGAGCTAAACATTGGGTACTCATGGACGTAAAGATGAGAACAATAGACAATGTGGACTAACTGGGGAGTAAGGACTGAAAGACTGTCTGTTGGGTACTATGCTCACTACCTAAGTTATAGGATGCATGCTCCAAGCCTCAGCTACACAATACACCCATGTAACAAACCTGCATGTGTACCTCCTGTATCTAAAAGTCAATATTTTTATTATTTTATTTTATTTTCATTTTCATTTATTTATTTATTTATTTATTTTGAGATAGAGTCTCACTCTGCCACCCAGGCTAGAGTGCAGTGGCATGATCTTGGCTGCTTGCAACCTCTGCTTCCTGGGCTCAAGCGACTCTCCTGCCTCAGCCTCCCCTGCAGCTGGGATTACAGGTACAAGCCACCATGTCCAGCTAATTTTTTTGTATTTTTAGTAGAGATGGGGTTTCACCTTGTTGGCCAGGCTGGTCTCAAACTCCTGACCTCAAGTGATACACCTGCCTCAGCCTTCCAAAGTGCTGGGATCACAGGCATGAGCCACCACACCTGGCCAATATTTTTAAATTATAAAAATAATATGCTTAATTTATAAAAAGAGTAAAAGCAGAGAAAACCCAATAGGCTTTATAATGTTAGTATAAATTGATATCAAATCTGGATAAGGAAATTACGAGAAAGATCAGAAAATACCTCCCATTAATATAGATGTGAAATTAATAAATAAAATTTTAGCAAATTTAGTTTGGCAATATATACAACTATAAATACCTCATGATTAAGTGGTATTTATTCCACAGTTGGTTTAATATTTGAAAGTCAATGTAGTTCATCACATTAAAAAGATAAAGACAAAATACCACTATACTCACAGACACAAAATAAAGCATTTGATAAAATTAAGGAACTAGAAATGAAAGTTAGAAAACTAGAAATAAATTGAAGCCTTCTTAATCTGTTAGAAAATATTTATAAGAAAATGATCTTAGCAAATTGCAGAACAAGAAACCCAAAACCTCATTCTCAGACAGAGATATTGATTTAACTACCATGTCTGGTCCACAAAGTCTTAATGAGAACTCTAGAAATCAATTAAGAGTTGTAGTATCCCAGACAATTTCAGAGACACAAACATCCATAATGAAATGGTCAAATCTCAGAAAAAAACTAAGAAGGCATATGAAGAAATGGGGCAATATGAGCTAAACAAAGGATTAAGATAAATCTTCTGAAACTGACCCTAACATAAAGGAGGTGTATAAATTACTTGAAAAAGAATTCAAAATTTAATGAGTTCAGGAAACAAAAAAGTAGTCAACAAAATGAAAACACCAACAAAGAGGTATTATAGAAGGTATTAAAAAGCAAAGAATTCTAGACATGGGGAATACAATAACTGAACTGAAAAATTCACTAGAGTGGTTTAACAGCAGACTTGATCATGGGGAAGAAAGAATCAGTGAACTTGAAAACAAGTCATTCAAAATTATCAAGTCAGGGAAGAAAAAAGCAAAAGGAATGAGGGAAGCAAAGAAGGCCTAAAGGACTTACGGGATACCATCAAGCATACCAAGTCATGAATTATAGAAATACCAGAAGGAGAAGAGAGAGAGAGAATGGAACAGAGAGTTTATTTGAAGAACTAATGGCCAAAATCCTCACAAATATGAGGAAGGAAATGAGAACTCAATTTTAATGAGTTCAAATGCTCCAATAAGGATGAACTAAAACAGGTCCACACTGAAACACATTAAAACAAACTGTCAAAATTAAAGATAGAGAGGATTTTGAAACAGCAAGAGAAAAGCAATACACTACATACAAGGGAGCTTTCCTAAGATTATCAGAAAATTTCTCAGCAGTAATATTTTATGCCATAAGGACATGGGAGCATATATTTAAAATACTGAAAGAAAATACCTGCCAACCAATAGCAGTATATCCGTCAAAGCTGTCCTTCAAAAATGAAGGCAAAATAATTAGTTTCTCAGAAAAAAATTTAAAAAGCTGAGGACTTCATCACTACTAAACCCGCCTTACAAGAAATGCGAAAGAAAAAAAAAGCCACTCAAGTAGAAATAAAAGGACATTAGACTGCAATACAAAAACATAAAAGTATAGGCTGGGCGCGGTGGCTCAAGTCTGTAATCCCAGCACTTTGGGAGGCCAAGGTGGGCAGATCACGAGGTCCGGAGATCGAGACCATCCTGGCTAACACGGTGAAACCCCGTCTCTACTAAAAATACAAAAAAATTATCCGGGCGTGATGGCGGGCGCCTGTAGTCCCAGCTACTCAGGAGGCTGAGGCAGGAGAATGGCGTGAACCCGGGAGGCGGAGCTTGCAGTGAGCCGAGATCGCGCCACTGCACTCCAGCCTGGGCGACAGAGTGAGACTCCATCTCAAAAACAAAAAAACAAACAAACAAAAAAGTATGAAGCTTTCTGGAAAGGGAAATATATAGACAAATATGGGCATATTTAATACTCTTAACGGTGGCATATACATCACAATATTCTAGTATAAAATTTAAAAGACAAAAGCATAAAAATCACTATATAAAACTAGTTAATGGATACAAAATAGAAGATAGAATTTGTAACATCAATATAAAATGGACGGGAAGATATAAATAGAGTAGAGTTTTTGTATGCAATCGGGGTTTAGTTGTTATCAATTTAAAATAGATTTTTGTAACTATAAGATCTTCTATGTAACCCTCATGGTAACTCCAAAGAAAATACTATAGAAGACGCACAAAAGAAGCTGAGAAAATAAATCAAAGCAAATCACAACAAAAAAATCAACAAAATACAAAAAGACAGCAAAAGAAGAAAAGAAGAACAAAATAACTACAAGACATACA
Organism: Pongo pygmaeus; assembly: GCF_028885625.2. Taxonomy (NCBI): domain Eukaryota; kingdom Metazoa; phylum Chordata; class Mammalia; order Primates; family Hominidae; genus Pongo; species Pongo pygmaeus. Next base: position 37,061,647 of record NC_072379.2, on the reverse strand, counting down.
CAAAACAAATCAACAAAATGGCAACAGTAAGGCTTTCCCTATCAGTCATTAGTATGAAGTATAAACAGATTAAACTACCCAATCAGAAGACATACAGTGGGTAAGTGAAAAAAGTACAACAACAACAGCTAAGATCCAACTAGAAATGATCTAGAAGAAGCACATTTTATATGAGGACACTCAGAGGCTATAGGCTAAAAGTGAAAGGACAGAATAAGATATTCCATGCAAATGGGAAACAAAATAGAGGTGGCCATGCTTATATCAGACAAAAATGAATGTAAGTCAAACATAATTCCAAGAGACAAAGAACAACATTATATAATGCCAAAAAGATCAATTTATCGAGAACATATCACAATTATAAATATATATGCATCTAACATCAGAGCATCCAAATATATGAAGCAAACATGGACAGAATTTAAGAGAGGAATAGACAGTAAAACAATAACAATAAGAGATCTCAATAACACATTTTTAATAATGGATAGAAAAACTATGAAGTTCAATAAGGAAACAGAAGACTTGAACAACACCATAGACCAATTGCAACTAACAGACATATACAGAATACTCCACTTAACAACACCAAAATGGCACATTCCTCTCAAGTACACATTCAACGTTCTCCAGGATATGTCATATTGGAGGCCACAAAAATGTCTTAACAAATTTAAGAAGATCAAAATTATATCAAGAGTCTTTATAGACCACAAAGGAGTCAGTAGCAAAGGAATCAAAAGAAAAAGGAAAATGGTAAAATTCACAAATATATAGAAATTGAACAAGATATTCTTAAACAAGAACAATGGGTAAAATAATAAATCACAAGGAAACTTAGAAAATATCCTGAGACAAACGAAAATTAAAACACAACATACCAAAACTAATGCAGCAAAAAAACTTACGAGAGGGGAATTTATAGAGGTAAACACCACTTTAAAAAAGAAGAAAGATCTCAAAAATAAAACATTTTAAATTTCCAGAAAGTAGAAAAAGAAAAAATTAACCCCAAAGTCAGCAACACAAAGAAGATAAAGATTAGGGCAGAGTAATAAGGAATAGAAAAACAACAGAAAAATTAAGTGTTTTTTTAAAAAGATCAACAAATTTGACAAGCCCATAGGTAGATGAACCAGAGAAAAAAGAGACAATGTTTACACAACAAACACCAGAAATGAAAAAGGAGACATAGTAACTGATGCTGCAGATATAAATAGGATTATAAGAGACAAACTGTGAATAACTATACAGCAATGGACTGGATAATCTAGAAAAATGGGTGACTTTCTAGAAACATACAACCTAACAAGACACTTGAAAAACACCAAAGTACCCAACAAAAATAAAATGGAAAAACCAATTGTGTTATATTATTATAATAGACTACTATTGAGAATGAATGAGTTACAACTACAACAACATGCTCATCTACAACAAATATGATGATGAGCAAGAGCAGCCAGACACAAAAGAATGAATGCTGTATGGTAAGTACAAAACAAGGGAAATTCATATGTGCTGTTAAAAGCTGGGCCAGTGTTTATTTTGTGGAGGGTCGTGGGGCTAAGAGGCATGTGATGTGTAGGTTCTGACGATATTCTGGATTCTGATGATATTCTGACAGTTATTATAAATATGACTTTTCAGTTTGGAAACTGCTTATGATATACATGTACAAATAAACAAGTTTCAGAAATTTTAATTAAAGTCAAAATAATTAATTAATACTATCTATGCTGACAGCACTCTATCTCTAGTGCATATGTGATTTTTCCTGACCCCAGATTCACATATCTACCTAATTACTCAATACTTTTATTTCCATTGGGTAACAAATAGACATATCAAAAATAGTATTTCTAAAGATTCTAAAGATTTAATCTGAAGATTAAATCCTGAAATTTAATCCTAAACATACTTTACTTGTAGCCACTCCCATTTCAGCTGATGGCAACTTCATCCTTCCATTCATCATGGCGAAAATCGTGGAGTCATTATTGAGTCTTCTTTTTCTCACTTGCACTTGACTCCATCTGCTCGGGAAATAGTGTTGGCTGTACTTTCAAAATATATTCATATTTTCAACCTCTTTCCTTCTCCAGTGTTTACACCCTGGTGCAAGTCACCACAATTCCTTGCTTAAATGACTATAATGGTTTGGTATCCCTGTTTTTACTCATGTTCCTTCTCATTTATTCTCAGCACTGTGGATATATGATCCCACTAAAATATGAGTTGGAGTCAGTTAACACCTGGCACTGAATCTCCTTTTCACATCTTGCAGAGGTTTACAAAGATTGGCACAATCTCTTCCTTGCTACCTTTTTGTCATATCTCCTACTTCCCTCTCCATTGCTTTACAGCCACATCAGCCTCTTTGCTTTTCCTTAAATATGCTAGACATAAGTGTCCAGCCCTTCATGAAACTGCTTCCCCAATCATTGATGTTGCTTCTTCTATCCATTAAGTGTCAGTTAGATGCACTAGCCCATCTTCACACATGCTTCTTTAATGCTTATTGACCTTATGTCCTACAACTGTGAAATGGATCAATGTATTAAATTATTTTTAAAATGTCTGCCCAAAGAGAACACTGATATTAAGGTAAAAAAGTAATCCCAGTTGTATTTTCCAACACGAATTTGACTCAATTTACAACATGAGATTGTATAATAGGTACCAAATGACAGTGTTGTCCAAATAATAGGCTTTCAGAATTATTACCATGAAGTAATAGCAAAACCAAATTCTTCCAGCTTTCCATATGTAAGTCACTGTAAAAAGGTTTAAAATATAATTAGATAATAAATGGGATATATTATCAATACATTCTCTGAAACACAGATAGCTATTAAGCCCAAATCCCCAATATTTAATCCTTTCCTACTTCTGCCCCTTCAAAATGGAAAGGAGAGGGAGAGAAACACAAATATCATTCCCTATATCTAAGCTTTGGCCCCAAACCCAGGTTAAGAAGCGTTAGTAATTTTCCTCTACAGTGAGAGACTCTAGTTACATGTATTCTATGTGTTAATCACAGTACTGTGATTACTACCTCTAGAGGCTCGGATGAACCATGCAGAGCAGAACTTGCAGAAATACTATTTGTCAAGGTTAAGTAGATGTAAACCACCTGCCTCAGGATGGTTCCCCTTTTGTCTTTCTAAAGTCTAGAGAGAGCGCATGTTGTGTGATGAAAGGGGGTCCAGATTTACTTTTACCCATCAACTCAGAAACTGAAGAAATGGAAAGCACTAGAAGATAGATAAAGGAACAATGAGCAACAGTGAGTATGTATATGTGACATGTTATCCTACTAGACTAGCACCAATGTAGGGTATTTGCAATCCATCTCTGAATCTGCATCACTGATAAGATATAACACTCTGATTATCCTTTAATTTAAAGGATATAATCCTTAATTTAATATCTTTATGCAACGAAACATAAGATGAGGTCAGGGAGAATAAAGGAAAGTAAAGGCAGTGCACCAATAACTTGACAAACACAATCATGGATTAACCTTTTTCTTTCTCTACACTGCCTAATCAGACCCAATCTTAGGGATAGGTCTTCCTTGCTCCCTGGGTGAAATTTGGGTATGATTTTTCTGGTGACTCTCAGATAAGAGTACAGTGGCCCCTTCAATCAGCCTTTTGTCTGTGGATATTTTTCAGGCATAAGTCTGACACCTATCTACTTTGAAACACAGCAAATATGTTTACTTTTCTTCGGTTTCCTTGGAATCCTTCTCAGAACTTTGAGGTGATAGAAACATCGGTCTCACAGCATACTGGCAAATTTTACCAAAGAAATCTCTTTTCTGATAACTTCAGTTTCAATATTTTGATCCCTGCAGAGGGCATGAGATTATGGGTTGAAAAACTCTTTTTTGACCATTGTCTTTGCACATATTGCATCAGTCATATTTGGGGATGTGAGAGTACCTGCAGCTCTTCTTGCCTGGGGGGACTAAGCCAATCCTACATTCCGTTTTAACATCCTATTCAGAGGCATAAGCAAATTCCACTAGTTGGGCTCATTATGTGAGCCAGTAAGAATGACCTACAGGAAGAGGGTTGGGATGGACGTTAACCTTCATACATATTCACAATCTTGCCCAGCCTTGCGGGGGGTGAGGGGGATGTGTTTCTTTTTAATGGGTGTGTAACCTTGGGTATATCTGGTATATGTCTGCACTTTAGTTTCTCTATATATAAATCATGGCTTACAATATCTGTTTATTACAATGTCTATGAATTTAATGGAGCAGCAAGCATTAACAATTTTCCTATACAGTGAGAGACTCTAATTACATATATTCTATGTGTTAAACATGGTACTCTGAAGCATAAAGAATGAAAAATAAGTCCTAAATTCATATCATAATTAACCCAGCAGAAATTTTTTCATCTAATGCAATTATGTCGGGAAAAAATCAAATGTGAATATATATATACATATATATATATACATTCAGTTTCCAAATAAAGAATACTAGCATTTTATCCTTTCCTTTAAAAATGACAGCCTTGCAGAGCTGCCTGTTCCTACTCCAGCCTTTTCTAATACCCTTTTCCAAATTTCTTAAGAAGAAAAGGAAGCACCCTATGTTTTAGGCCATGGTTCCTTGTTCAAGTTTCCTGCTTTCTGTTGGTGAATAGGAATTGGAGTGAAGTTCTGGAAAACTAGCAGATGGCAAAGCAAAGCAGTATTTCCAACTCCTAGCTCCAATCTCTCCCAATTCAAAGATAACATTTTTTCTACATTTTTCTTAACCTCAATATCTTTGCTTAGGAATGTCAACAAAGTTTTCTCTCAAAATGTTCAGGCACTAGAAATGAAAATGTTCTTTTTAGCAAAATGACAATACGTTGTCTAGATAAGCGGCTATAACTAGACATTAAAATGATAATATGACACACTCTTCTTTTATCATTGAGTCTTCAGTAAGTTGTTTCAAGGACATTTCCCTTGTTTTTCTGGAGAGCAGTATTTTTAAACTAGAAGCTATTATATTCACTTGTGAAATGTCACACCGTTATAAAGCCTTTGAATATTTAAATATTCAACAAGAATCTGGTGCTATGTATTCCTCAAAATCAATGAAATGTTTAAAACTACCAAAAAAAGTATAATTTTTTTTTACTAGAATTATGGTTAATGTTTTAGTTTTATATCTTTATTATTAGGATCTCAAGTTTAAAGGTTCTTAGATCCCTTTTGGGCCAGTGACAGGAACTGGGGAGATGGAAGGCCTGTCTCCTAAGCCTGGTGTAAGAAAGTATGATTTTTAAAAAATAAGGAATTCTAACTAGAATATACGAAGTGTATGGCTGGGAAGACATTACCCTCTGACACTAATCCTCAATACTTGTCAGGGTTTTATGATGTTTGAAAATGATGTCATTATTAAGCTTTTTATGTCTGTATACCAATGACAGATTGTTCTGTTTTTCTAATGGCTAGGAATAGAATTTAGATTTCTAGGGAAATAGAGACAATATGAAAGAAAGAGTTGAAACTAGCCTTTTATTTTTCATGTTTTTCCTCCCCCTAATCTAACTAATTTTCCTGTTAACTGAAGTGAGGTGCATCTTCCATTGTTCATTCACTAATTCTTTCATTTATCCACCACTCATTTCTTGAGTTCACTGTTTCATGTAGGGTTCTAGACACCTGAGATATTTCACGCTGTTTTCAGTTCCACTGATGCTTCTTGTTGGTTTGTGGTAGATTCATGACCTCATCTGAATGCTGTCACAATTTTTAACTTGTTTATCAAATTCAGGCAATTAGACTCTAGGCTTTCTACTCCTGTGTGCCACCTGCATCAGCTGTAGTTACTTAGTACCCACATAAAAGAAGTTTAATCTCTAGAGTATCATCTATTTCCAACCTTGATGGGCCATGCATGACAACTCCGGAGCTTCTGTTCTGTCATCTGGCAGCCTCCCTCTGCAAGAGAAGATGTGAGGGGAGCAAGAGGGGAAGGATGGAGTCAAGATTTTACCCCCTCCAATTTTCTAATTGTGTACCTCAACACTTTTAGCAATCTTCCAAAGAGAAGAATAGAACTGTGTGCTACAACAGGAGGAAAGAAGAGGAAGAATGAGATAGAGAATATTCTCCATGTCTCTCTACCAATTTTCAGTTCCCCCACACCAACAGTCCAGTAAGCCCCAGGTGTTGAGCTCAGAAGTTCCATGTCATGAAGAGGGTGGAAATTCTGAAGCCTCTCTGCACCTGTTGTCAGAGTCGTTTTGAAACTCACAGAAATCATAAGCTACACCTTCTACACATAATGGGACTATTTGGATTATTTGAAAACAGGCAAGAATTTTGGAACTCAAGGGGAGAGGAGTCAAAAGAGAATTACTCGTCTTTTGTTTGTCATTTTTCTAATTTCTTATAATGAATACTTTACTGTAGTCATTCTTAATAATAGACTGTACCTATTTCTTTTGGTAAAATAGGTTTGTCTGATAAATTGAGGTAGGAAATATTCTAATTGCCACTGGTTTTTCACAGCTTTCCTTTATATTCTCTCTCCCTGGAACTTCTCATCTATGCTCATGACTTTAACTACAACATTTACACAGCAGACTTATCAAGATATATTGCCAGGCTAGATGGCTCTTCATGATCTAGATTCATGATCAAACTTATGACCTTTTCCCTGAAAAGAAAAAAAAATAACTTCCAATGTGTTCTATCTTGATTAATGTCACCACCATCCATCATTTTATGCAATTCAGAAAGCTAGAACTAGTTTTGACACCACTCTCCACCTCATCTTTCAATTATAATCTATCATTAGGTTCTGGTATATTATTTCTAACAAATCTCTTCCTTTTTTTCCATCCATCTATCAGTATCCTGGTCAAAGCTATTGTGATCTCTCTCCTGGAACAATCTAAGAGCCTCCAAAAATCTCGTGTATTAGCTTTATTCACCCTTAATTCCTTTCTCCACATACACTAAAGATGTCATCTCAATCTCTAAGGAGAATGTTCAATGGTCTTCATTGCTTATTATGATAAAGATCAAAAAACAATATCACCTATGATATCCCATGGGATCTGATGCTACAGCAATTATATTCTGATCATATGTCATTCTCCTAACTCTCAAACTCGGTCAGTTTTCCTAGGGGCTCTCCCTTCCAAAATCTTCAGACTTTCAAATCCTGTAATTATTTTGAGTCAATGCAATACATAATTTTTAAAGAAATACAATATTTGTAACCTACTTGTGCATTTTCCCAATTTCATATAATTTTGTCATAAATTGGATATGGGTTAAAACTATTCCCAAAATTCTGAGTTTAAGGAACTTGCTGTTAGTATCTTTATATAACAACAACAACAACAGCAACAAAAGGCACACGCCGTCGGAGCACTGGCTGTGTGCCAGTCGCTTTTTGTGTTTATTGCTAGGGGCGGTGGCAGTGTTGACATGAGCAGTAGTTTTAATAGCAGCAGAGACCGCAGCACTTTTCCCACGTGGGGCAGGCGCAACACTAGTGCTCCTGTTTGTGCTTCCACTACAGCCACAAAACACAACGGAGGGATTGAGGTTCCCTGCCCATTTTAGAGGCCGGCAAACAGGACCAGAGCCACAGCTGGGGAGGTGCAGAGCTCTGTATCGCTGAGGCCAGAGCACTCCCCAGCCGAATACTGGTCGCCGACCGACACGGGGAGCAAGCCGATCTCAGAAATGGCCACAGGGTTGGGTTTCTGTGTAGCTCAACGCCTAAGTCCAGGGAAACTCTGGGAGTGGGAGAGTAAGAGAAATGACTGGCAGCTAGCTCCTCATGCCACTCCTCCAGGCCCTTCGGGAGAGGTGTGGGCTTAGAGAAGCCAGGGCCTGGGGGACAGGACCAAGGTGCCCTAGGGACGCGGAGCTGAGCTTACTTGATACTTGATGGAGAGGCCCTAAGAAATATAAATGAGCTAGAAATATAAATGAGCAGTTAGCAGCCCTGAGGACTGACCTGCGTGGCTGGCACCTAGGAACCGCCCTCTCCATCTGCAAGTGGTTTTTTAAACTATGTTCTCGGGTGGTTAGTCCTGCCAGCCTCAGGCGAGGAGAGTCTATGAAAAAGGTATTCATATCAAACCTGTATTTCTACTCTAACAAGTTTTTAATTTGGCATTTTGCTAGTGGATAGACCTGCTGCATTTTCTGGTGAAAATCTCTGCTCAATGTGCAAATCCCATGTGTTCGCAGTTGTTCTCACTGTTAAGCACAGGCCTGGGCCGCGGGAGGCACTGCCCTTCCCGGCTGGCGGCCGCAGTACCCGCTGGCTGAGGAAAGTGCGCCCTGGCCTCTGAAGTGGAGCCGGCCCGGCCCCAGGGCCCCACCGTTGTTCTAGGAAGGGCAAGGTCCCGGGGCAGCCCCTGATGCCCTGGCTCAGAAACGCAACCTGAGGCAGAAATAAGTGATGAGGGGGTTGTTTTGCAGTACAACTACCAAAGAGGACTGATAGGCTTTATTTTCGATTCAGAAATCTCGCTTAATTCAGGTGGGAGTAACAGACCCGATCCCTCACCCCTCCCAGAGTACCCTGTTTTTCTCTGCCATGGCACCTGCTGATTTAGTTGTCATGTGTACAACTCTGAGTCAGTAAACTGTCAGCTCCCTGGAGGTAAGGGACGTTGCCTCTTCGCAGCATGGGTGTCAGCCAGCCAGAGACTGTGTCCTGGGATTATGACTCAGAGTCTGGATGAAGATTGCTCAGGCTGTAATCCCAACTGTGCCATTTACTATGTTATCTTGGCCGAATATTTCAACTTCTTGCCTCAGTTTTCTCTCCTGCAAAGTGGAGATGACAGTATAAACTCCTTCAGGGTTATGGTGAGGGTTTCACAAAATGACACCTACAAAACACAGCAGACTTTGACACGTAGTATGTACTTAATAAATGTTCTATAAATATATGCAACACAGTGCCCAGCACATTCTTTCTGAGAATGTCAGAAAGTTTTTGATGAATTAAGCAATCAATCAATTAATCATACTAAGAAAAAACTAGGAAGTAAGAAGAGGAAGAAAAGTTAATGAGTCATAAAGTGTCCACATACTTGATGGAGAGGCCCTAAGAAATATAAATGAGCTAGGTTTCTCTAATGCCAACAAAAAGCAGGCATTTGAGGAAATTCATTCTCTCTTCTAAATTGTATTCATAATTTTGTGTGCATTTACTCAAAATGGCTTCAAATTATGTAAATATCAGGTGTCTCAGAACCTGGATATATCCTGCCTGACGCCTTTTGTTAAAGAACTGACATGTTTGGACCTTATTCAGTGCCTCTCTATTTTATAAGCACAAAACGGGGAGCTTCCCTTTTCCCCATTCTTTGGAATGGCATTGAGTCTCATTTACTATTGGGTGAAAATGGCAAAGAAAAGAAACATGTGATGATCTACAAGCATGTCCTGAAGAGAACGAAGTATGCTGCTGTGCAAGTCAAGCCAGAATGCTGTGCGGGTGCCAGGCATTGTCAAGGAGCTGGAGCTGAAGGGACATGGGGGCTTTGCAGTCTGTGGGGTTTTGTTTATGTGACTGGAAACTCTGTTAAACAAAATCTTAATCAGATTGGACTTCCATTCACTGTTACATTGGAAAGTCACATCTCACGTCACTTCCCCATTCAACACATAGCGACAATTACTGAAATTTAAAACAAACAAGCAAATGTGGCCAAAGATTGCTGGACAAAACAGATCTGTATACTCATACTGCCACCTTCATTCCAAAGCCACAGCAATTATCAACAAAATGTAAAAAGAGAAAATTGCCCATTTTTAATCTAAAATTCAAATGTAACTGTGTGTGCTATATTTTACCGGTTAAACGTAGTAACTCATCAAGCATTTCTTATTTAATAAGAAAGTGTCGATGGGCAGTAGTGAGAGGGGGACATTCAAGGACAGTAATAGAAAATACAACTTAGAGGACATTAAACCAGACGAAGACATATAAATAAGACAATATGGGGAAGAAAAACACAAAGTAGTGATGGTTGCTGTAGTTTTTTTGCTTTTTTTTTTTTTTTCAGTTTTTGTACTGCAAACTTGAGGGGAGCACAATTAGTGTAGAACAAATTGGACACAAGTTTCATTGGGAGTAAACTGGTATTTTCCACATAACATGCTAAGAATAGTCCAATAAGGAAATAAGCCATGCACAGGAAATAAACTATAATTAGAAGGAAGTCACCACCCATGGACTAGAGGCTAGCACATTGATGGCAGATATAGGCAGGAATTTTAAGTTGTCTGTGCCACAAACAAGGAATAAAGGAAAAAATGAGTCATAGATGAAAGGGTTAACTCAAGAATGCTATTCAAGGTATTCTATGACTGATTATCTATTTTTTCTTCCACTAACTCTGGTCATCTACGTTGGTGAAAATTCTAGTATGTGTGTAGGCTTTGTCTTCTATCAGGTTTACTGACTAGAAACAATGTGAATTGAAACACCCAAGAGCTCATTCTCCCGAAGCCTGTGCCTATTGGTCTAGGGTTATAACAGCTCAGGCCACAAGTGCCTTCCATGCTCTTGCAGCCCTTTAGTTGCCCAAAGCAGAGAATAAAGAGAGAGTTACCATCTCCATTCTACCCCTAAGTACATATAAAATAATGAGTATAAAATAACATAACATGACATAATAATCCTTTTAAACTCCAATGCCTGTATATACTAATTTCATCTTATATAACTCATAGACAGTGAATGGTAAGCCAAACCCATGCAGCTTGTTTGAAATTCTCACTCATGCTATAACTCTGCATGTTCAAGGTTTAAAGAAAATATTTACCAGGGTTACCCACAGTTACCTCCCTGTCAAAAAAAGTGCTTATCACTGTCCCTCAATAGTTTTATTTCCAAGCAACAAGTTAACAGTCTTAGAATATCTACATGTTCTAGATTTACCTTGAAGGCATAGTTGATCTATTTCCTATTTTTTCCCCATTGTATAGAGCACCCTTGATATAAGTAATTTCATTTTAGAAAAAAGACTCCATCTTACATTTCAAAAGGCATCATACCAACAAGTATCAGGTTTGCCTAATCCATAGAGACTGTACCCAACCGCAGTAAAACATAACTGGACATCAGCCCTCACCAGAGGACTCTGTGGCCATAAAAAGAGCAGGACTTCACCACCTCATGATGGCTGATTTGATAGACTCCCATCTGGCTGTCACTTCTGATCAGCATCTGTTGGTCAAAGGTTCTGCCCAAATCAAAAACTCTTCTTGGAAGCCATTGACTTCCACTCAGATCAAGCCGTGACACTATCCTTGTCCACATTACTCTTCTTGGACTAGTTCATTAATCCCTTTTCCTATTTTATTCTCTCTTGACTTTAAATGTTACTTTGATATGGAATGCTTAATCTATAACATTTATACATTGATTAAGTACATGGTTTGCAACTTTGACCGACTTGCGGAGTGACTTTAGACTATGTGTCCATAGCTCTGACTACCGAGTGAAATGGTGGTACTAAGGAAAATTGCTTCCTTGGGAACTCCATGTAGCTCATGGCTTTTATGACTGAGATAACATCACTAAAAGTCTGACCTTGTGGAAGACACGAATGTGCATGAACCTGGTTATGTCTGATGTTGTGCCACTCACAACACTCATGAAATGAGCTTAGTTTCTGTTTGAAACATTTTGAAAATTGAAGCTCTCTGACTGCATTCCCTTCACTCCTATCTCACTCTCATCACCTCACCCTGGATTACTAACATAAACTCTGTCACCGGTTGATCTCTTTGGTTTTCTCCCCATTAGTCATTATTTTATTCATTCACTCTATTGCTCATTGATTTAGACATTTGCATATTAATGCATCCACATAATATGTAATGTCTGTACTATGTATCAGGTACTGTTACATGCTTTAATAATCATAATCATACTTAGTTCTTAGCAAAATATTATTAATATCTCCAGTTACATGGCCAATACTAAAGTCAGCAATATTTTTATTGAAGTATGTCATCATATATACAAATGTGAAATGAGATTAAATCCAAATTTCCTAATTTGAACTCTATCACATAAGAAAACTTTCCTACACTGTTAGCAATATATTTCAAAAGATTCTGGAAGAAAAAACAAACATGCAGAAAACACATAAATTTCAGGAAGACATGCATAGGGCAATGAGTTGATAACAGATATAACTATTCATAGTGGGTTGAATTGTGTGCCACTTCTACCAAAAGAAATATTCAATTCCTAACTTGCTATAACTGTGAATTTGATCTTATTGGGAAATAGGGTCTCTGCAAATGTAATTAAGTTAAGGATGTCAAGGCCACACTGGTTTCAAGTTAGATTTTAACTCTTTGGTATCCTTGTAGGAGAAGGAAGAAGGAGATTTGAGACCCAGAGAAACAGAGGAAGAGGCCATGTGAACATGGAGGCAGAGACTGGAGGAAAATCATAAACTAAAAACCACCAAGGATTGCAGAAGTCACCAGAGGCAGGGAAAGAGGCACGGCATGGGTTCTTCCACAGAGCCACCACATGAAACCAGTACTGCCAAAACCTTGATTTCAAATATCTGGCCTTAAAAACTGTGAATAAATAATTTCCTGTTAAGTCACTTGGTTTGTGGCTATTAGTCATGGCAGCCCTAGAACACTAATATGCTGTCTAACAGAAAATGTGTGGATCCCTGTCCTAGACCAATATGTTGGATACACAATTTGTGTTATATTTGAGCTCAAGAGAAGACCACCACCTTGGGAAGTAGCAGAGAGCCATTCCCCCTTCCTATATTTCTGTCCCATTCTCCCTTCCTATATTTCTGTCTCTGGTTATACAACTGGGCTTTCTGGCACACTGCTGTCTGTGCTAGAGGGTGTGAGGCAGAACATTCCTGTTCATGTGACTGTCCAGGTGGCTCTTTTGCAAGTCCAATTATTCCTATAGGTGGCTTTATTGAATGTTGAAGTATCCAATAAAGACACTGCTTTTTCCTTATGAGATTGTTATTTAAATTTTTAAAAATTTAATTATAAGATAGCCATCAAATAAAATAAGGTCTTTATTCCTGAGGAAGTCTAAATGGGAGGATATAGAATATGGTTACTGTAGAGAAAAATGGGCTAGCCGACTGACATCCCAAACTAAGCAGATGTGCACACACAGTTCCAGGGTCAGTGAGACTTCCTCCTCCTCAGGTACAGTAAATGGAGAAACAGAAAGCTGCTCCCTATAAGCACTTCCTGGAGCAAAATGGGGAGTTGAAACCAGCATGCCCACTTTAATCTCTCTAAAAATGCCAATTAGAATAAGCTATACCTCCTCCCGTAGGGCAGAGCAAGAGAAAGGGTGGTAGATGCCAGATGGGTCTGACCAATGAAGTTGCCTTACCAAGGAAGGAAGAAGAATATCCTGCTATAAAGTCACAAGTCTACATTTGAGAGGGAAAACCCACAGAAGAGCTTAGTGACCTTTCCAAGACAGCTTTAGCAGTAATTATGACAATTAAAGTACGCTAAAGTGCTGTGTGAATGAATGATCCAATTAAAAGTCAGTCATTCTTTCCTCAGTGTCCTAACAACTTTTTGTCTATATTTTATCATAGAATTTTGCAAACGGTACTATATATATTGGTTTGTGTGTCTGACTTCTCCACTAGACTATGAGAACAAGAACACTTACGTATGTTATTGATTTCTATATTCTTAAATACATTGCATGATTTTGCAGTTCTTTCCTTCATTTAAACCTTATCTCTCTCACTGAATTATTGGCTCTACACAACTTGCTGCACATCACCTGGAACAACCAGAGCAGTAATCAATAAGGGCTGATTGACATCTTGTTTCCTGCTTGCTTCTTCACTTTTATATAGGGTTTCTGCTTCGATTCTGACTCACATTTTCCTTGTATTTTGCAGCTCACTGATATGAAAGTGGAAGCAGACTCTTGGAAATTAAAGACCCATGTGAGCATAAATGCTTGAAACCTTTAATTTAAATCATAAAGTACACTTGAAACCTTTCATTTAAATTATAAAATATGTGCATAAGAGAATATAGACACAAAATGTGGCTTATGAGAGAAATAATCAAAAGATATATCAGGAAAATATATACACTGGAATCATGATTGGTTATAATTAGAAAAAGGACAAAAGACCACCTTGGAAAAAGATAAAAATCTTAAAAATGCCCAAACAGGGGCATATTAATTCATTAAAAACCACTGGCCCCCAGGATATTTGAAAATAGTATGAGTAGGAGAAAGGTCAAGTTGATACTTGCAAGCGCCGGCCACTCTTATGTGGTGATTTATATATCCTAGTTTGACTGATTTGAACTTTTCATTTATTCACTCATTCACTCATTTACTTATTCAAGAAATAATTTTATTATGTGTCAGAAATTGGAATTATCTGCCTATGAGAGGCGACTTGGAATGCAAGTTTATAGATTTTGTGCCTTAGGCAGTTGTTAAAAATGTGTTTTCTCCCTAGTTTGCCTCTTCTACGGTATGATTTCTCTTCAGTTACGAAGAGCTGATGATTTAGACCCACCCCAATCCCTACAATTCCCTTTGGCTCACTGGAAAGGTTGGTTATTCTCAATGAGTGGAAAAAATATTTTCTTCTGATTCTTCTATTAAAGTATTTATTTTTACTAAGAAATAGAATAACTTTGCTTTTATGAAAGGTGTTCATAATTTGTATAAATCTTAGTAATATATGTTATTTTAAAATAAACTAATATGAAATTCCTAAATTTGGGCCAGGTGCAGTGTAATCACAGAATTTTGGGAGGCCAAGTGGGGCGAATCACTAAAGGCCAGGAGTTCAAGACCAGCCTGGCCAACATGGTGAAACTCCATCTCTACTGAAAATACAAATGTTAGCCAGGCCTGGTGGTGCATGCCTGTAATCCCAGCTACTTAGGAGGCTGAGACACTAGAATCGCTTGAGCCTGGAAGGTGGACATTGCAGTGAGCTGAGATCATGCCACTGCACTCCAGACTTGGTGACAGAGCAAGACTCTGTCTTAAATAAATTAATTAATTAAATTCCTAAATTTGTATTGTATTAAATTTGTGATGTGAAATACAGTCTGAGTGATAGTATCATCATTATATGAAGCTTAACATTATGTAACAACATATTTCAAAGTAGTAGTCTTTATGAAATATATTGTATATTTTTAACTAAAAAACTTCAGATATATGAATAAAAATTTTCAAATAAATATTGTTGTATTTCTATTTGTCATGCTCCCACTGTTTTGATTCCCTATCAAAGTATCCAGAATTTTTATTTCTAATGATCACAATTTCGTAATAGCAATAAAGACTGAAAATTATATATAGACTTTCAAAAATGCTGAAACATATCTTTATAAGTTGGCAAAATTTGGGCTTTCAGGACAAATTTTCTTCATAGAATCATCCATTCAGAATCTGATAGAAGAATATTTAAAAAGTAAAATATGTCCATCAACAGATAAGCGGATAAAGAAAATGTGGTGCATGTACACAATGGAGCACTAATCAGCCATTTTTAAAAAAATAAGATCCTATCATTTAAAACAACATGGATAGAACTGGAGGTCGTTGTGTTAAGTGAAATAAGCCAGTTACTGAAAGACAAACTTCACATATTCTCACTTACTTTGGCGGCCCAAAATTTTAAAACAATTGAACTCATGCAGATATAGAGTAGGAGGATGGTTACCAGATGCTGGAAAAGGCATTGGCTGCGGGATGCGGGGATGGGTAATGGGTACAAAAGTGTAGTTAGAAAGAATGAGTAAGATCTGGTATTTGAAGTACAACACCGTGATTTCAGTCAACAGTAATTTATTGTACATTTAAAAATAACTACAAGAGTATAATTGGATTGTTTGTAACACCAAGAAAGGATAAATGTTTGAGGTGATAGCTACCCCCTTTACCGTGATGTTATTATTACACATTACATACCTCTATCAAAATATCTCACGTACTCCATAAATATATACATCTACAATGTACCCAAAAAAGTAAACAATAAAAAAGACCTTATTTTATGAGAGGAGAAAATTAATGTTTTAAAGTGAAAAGAGGACTTATCATGGATATCTGAGTTAAATATGAAATATACCATTAATGAATTATAAGAATTCTAGTGGGCATTTTCCCCCTATAGCCTGGGTTTTCCTTCTATTATGTTGTCTATATGCCCAGTTTTGTAGGACTGCCCTTGTACATGCTTCTATCCTGGGTTCCATCATTTTTCTAATTTTTCTTGTTTTTTTTCTCTAGTTTTTATAAAGTTGTTTTGAAGTATCACTGATATAGAAATAGTGATTAGATATAGAAATAGTATATAGATTAAAAGTGAACTGCTTTATCAATTTTCACAAAGTGAACACAACCATGTAAAAGTTCCCAAGATCTAGAGAGAGAATATTAGTGCTTCAGAAGTCCACTTTTTCCACTCCCTGTCCAGGTCACAACCTCCTCTCTAGCCCCTATTTTTGAATTTTATGTAAATGTTCTTGGATTCTTTCCCTTAATATTATTTTTTGTTGAGGCTTGTTCATTTTGTTGGAGGTTGAAGTTATGCATTGATAATAACCACTGTAAATTTTATGAATGTATAACAACTAATTTAATCATTTTATTTATTGGTATTTGAGTGTTTCCCTTTTTGCTTATCTTATATATTTCTTCTATGAACAATTTTGTCTACATTTTTACATGAAATTTTATATAATTGGTCTTCTAAATACGATTTTTTTTTTGTTTTTTTTTGTTTTTTTTTTTTTGAGACGGAGTCTTGCTCTATCCCCCAGGCTGGAGTGCAGTGGCGCGATCTCGGCTCACTGCAAGCTTCGCCTCCCAGGTTCACGCCATTCTCCTGCCTCAGCTTCCGGAGTAGCTGGGACTACAGGAACCCCCCACCACGCCCAGCTAATTTTTTGTATTTTTGGTAGAGACGGGGTTTCATCGTGTTAGCCAGGTTGGTCTCGAACTCTTGACCTCGTGATCCGCTAAATACATTTTTATTGCTTCTAAAGTTAGGCTTGAATTTCAGGGTGATAGGCACTGTAAATTTAGAATCCCAAAGTGGTTATATCTGTATAAACCCCACCAGCTGTCTACAAGAGATCAAATTGCGCCACATCTGCACTATTGTTGCTATTGTTCATCTTTTTTTCATTGTATCTATTTTTGAGCATATATTAGTAATATTATAGTATAGTTATAATTTGTATTTTTTCCAATAACAAATAATGGTGAAGTTACAGTCATTTGTCAAGTCTCTACTCTTCTTTTATTTTTATTACATTTATACATATATGCAAATATTTTCATGTTAGATCTTGTATCTTAGTTATCTTAAAATTTTCTCTTGATAAATAAGTTTCTAATTTAGAATTAAAATAAATTATTAATTTTTTCATAGCTACTGCTTTATAAATTCTATTTATGAAATTTTTGCCAAACCAATATCATGAAGATATTTATTCTTTTAGGTTTTCTAAAAGTTTTGTGTTTAAATCTGCAATCTATCTGGAATTGGTGACTCTTATATATTTGGCATACGACAGGGGTCATGATTCATTTTTTTTTCCTTATGTGTACTTAATCGAACCCACATTCAAGAGAACACTTTTTCTACTACATCACAATATTACCTTTGTTCTAAAGCTAATATTTCTATATTGATAAATGTTTTCCAGAACTCTTTATTAAGAAACCATTGACCTACTTGTCTTTCTTTGAGCCAGGGTCACACTTTCTTATACCACAATTTTTAAAACTATGTGATATCACCTCTCACCATTAGGATGGCTACTATCAAAAAATGGAAAGTAACAAGTGTCGGTGGAGATGTAGAGAAATTGGAACCCTTGAGCACTGCTGATGGGAAAATGGTTCAGCTACTATGGAAAACTATATGGAGGTTTTCCTAAAAATTAAAAATAGACCTATCATATAATCTACCAATCCCACTTCTGTGTATATATCCAAAATATTTCAAAGTAAGGTGCTTGTGCCCCACATTTTTTATTGATCTGTATTCTACCTCAATAATAAAGTGGAAAATTTATTTATAAATTTATATATTTAAATTTATAAAGTTAAATGTAAGTAAAGGACAGGGATCATGTTCTATACCTTTATTGAGGCCATGGACATGACCTGAAAGCACTCTTCTTTTTAGAGGTGTTTGCACACTCATGTTGATACCAGCACTATTCACAATAGCCAAGAGGCAAACACAACACAAATATTCTTTGGTGGATGAATGGATAAGCAAAATGCAGCGCATACATACAAAACAACAATATTCTTCCTTAATAAGGAAGGAAATTTAGTTATATGCTGAAACATGGCTGAACCTTTAGGACATTGTGCTAATTGAAATAACCCAGTCCAGTCACAAAAATACCAATACTATATGAGTCCACTTACGTAAGCTATCTAAAGTAGTTAAATTTAGAAAAACAAAAAATAGAATGGTAGTTAGCAGGAGTTAGGGAAAGGGGGGAAAAGTGAGTTGTTATTTAATGGGTATAGAGTTTCAGATTTGCAAGATGAAAAAGTTCTAAAGATCTGTTTCATAACAATGTGAGTATGCATAACACTATTAAACTGCACACTTAAATTATTAAGATGGTAAATTTTATGTTATTTTGGGGGGCTTTTATCACAATAAATTTTTTAATATATGTGATATGGTAAGTTTCTGTGTCTTCAAGATTTTCTTGGCTATTCTGAACCCTGTGAATTCCCATGCATTTTTAAATTAGCTTATAAATTCCTGTAGAAAATGTTTGCTTGGATTTTGGGTGGGATTGACTACATTAAATTCTATATATCAGCATGAGAAAATCTTTTATAACTACAATTTTAAGTTTTCTACTTATTAAAGATGTTATTTTTCTCCATTTATTTGTTACTTATGTAATCTCTGTTATATAGTTTTCAAGACAGAAGACCCATATACATTTAATAACATTTATTTCTAAGTATTTAATGTTTTCCAATATTATTGTGATATTTTGTCATTTGTGTTTGTTGCTAGTGCCTGAAAGGTACTCAATGTTGATATCATGTCCAGCTAGTTTTCTAAATTCATTGATAAACCCGAGTTTACCTTTTGCTTACTTTGAATTTTCTATGTACTCAATTATGTTATCTGAAATATGATGAGGTTTTTTCCCTAGTATTTAAATTTCTTATTTCATTCTTTTTTTTAGTATTTTGGCTAGAATTGAAGTATAATGTTGAATGTAGGTGTTAATGGCCATCATGCTTTTCTGTAACTAACTTCAGTAAAACATATTCTCTTTACTCTTGGTTTCTGTGCTCTATTCTGGACATATTTGACTGATCTATATTCTACTTCAATAATAAATTCTTTTGTGTTGTCTAGTAGCATGATAAACACATTAATTGAGTTCTTTTTTATTTCTAAAACTGTATTTGTTTATATATTTCAATTACATGGTAAATTTTTCCATTTTAAGTATTTTATCCATCTTTCCACTATTTGTAATCATAGCTTTTTAAAATTATTTTCTCTTAACTATAATACCTGTATCTTCTGTGAATTTGTTTGTAGTCTCATTTTACTCTTAGTTTTCAGTCATATGATCCTGTATCTTGGAATGTCTGGTAATTTAAAATGTAATGCCAAATGTTTATAAAAATTGTGCAGATATATGCATATGTTCAGAAGAAAACATTATATAAGATTGTTCATAGCAGCAATCTATAACAGGCAAAAATCAGATACATTATAATACTACAAAAATAGGATAAATAAACGATGATTCTTTCATATATTGGAATACTATACAGAAATGAGAACAAACTATTATTACATGTTGCAACAAAAGTAAATCTCATAAAAACAACATTTAACCCCCTCAAGAAAAGAAACTGTAAATAAAAGAGCATTTACTGTACAATTTGATTCAGGTAATTGTGTAAAAATAGGCAAATCAAATTGAGCATTTTAGAAGTTAACATAATGGTTACTTTTGGGTGGATAAAATTCCTGAGTAGGGCTTCTGGAGGGCTGGCAATGTCTAATTCTTAACTGTAAGCTGATTATACATCCATAGTCATTTTATGAAAAATCATTGAGTCAGACACTTGTGTTTTGTGAATTTTTCTGTATGTATATTAAACTTTGATAAAATTTAACGGGAAAAACTACACTGAGATATTTCTTTCATATCAAATTGGCTAACATTCAGATGCTTGACAACATAATCTGGGCTAGAGCACAACAGCAACTCGCATACAAAATGTTAACTGTGTAGAAGAGAATTTCATGCTATCCAGCAAAATGTCATCTGAATCACAATTTGAGGAACCCAAATTCTGAGTATGTACACCAAAGGCAAACTGGCAAATATACTGGAGAATGCATGCATATGAAGTTTCTCATATGAAGTACTATATGCAGGAGCAAAAGACTGTAAGTGAGCTGAATATCCACCAATGGGGAACTAGAAGAATAAGTAATAATTCCAAGCTGTGGAGTATCAGCAGCTATAAGAATGGAATGAAAGAAATCTCTATGCACTGCTGAAAATGGGTGTCCAGGTTACTTTTTTTTTTTTTTTTTTTTTTTTGAGACAGAGTCTCACTCTGCTGCCCAGGCTGGAGTGTAGTAGTGGGATCTCTGCTCACTGCAGCCTCTACCTCCTGGGCTCAATCAGTCCTCCCACTTCAGCCTCTGGAGTAGCTGGGACTACAGGTGCATGTCACCACGCGCGGCTAATTTTTGTATTTTTTGTGGAGGCAGGTTTTCGCCAAGTTGTGCAAGCTGGTTTCAAACCTGTAAGTTCAAGGGATCCACCCACTTCAGCCTCCCAGAGTGCTGGGATTACAGACATGAGCCACCATGTCCGGCCTCGGGATACAATTTTTAAACAAACAAAACGCAAGGTAAAAATTGTGCTTCACATGGGGCATTTTATTTAACAAAGAAGAAGAAAACACAAATACGTATCTGCCAATGCTTTTAAAAAATGAAGGACCAACCATAAACTAATGAAAGATGGTTTTCCACATGGAGAGGAAAGCAGAGAGAATCTGGGTGAATGCAAGACTTTTCTGAAGACACATTCTTTCACAGTTATACTCTGGTCACATGTAAATGTTTTACATGAGTGTAATACTAAATTAAACAAAAATGGAAAAACCTCATGCCTTTTAGAAAAGACTCAGAATAATTCATGGATGAAACAATATAATGTCATGAATCTACCCTGAAATAATCCAATAAGACTTAGGAGAGAAGAGTGGAGAAAATAGCAGGGCTGAAAGTTGTTGAAGCTGGCTAAGGGAAACATAGGTATTCATCATATTATTCTTCCTTCTTTATAGATATTTTAAGTTCTCCATAATAACAAATATAAAAAAAGAAAAGAGATAAAGAAGATATACAAAAATACTAACAGTGACTATCTGGATATTGTATTATAACCAATTTTTTTGTGGTAAAATATTTTCATTTTTTCAAATTATATATTACTTTTGTAAGCAGGAAATGACAATAACAATAATACAACAAAATTAGAGCATATATTCAAGCTTCTCTTTTGACCCATTATAACTAGGTTTTATAAAATAATATATGAATTCATACTGATATATGATAAATGCAGAACATCTAATTCATGAGAAAGAAAGACTACCAGTGTGCTTTTGATAATGGCAAAGAGATGAATTACAGAAGTGTCTTATTAAAATCATTTGACATCTGCTTAAGAGGATTTTTACTTCTGAAGCTATAGTTATGCTGTGTTTAATTGAAAGTTCATAAATAAAAAATCACAGGGATTTTTTTAGACAGCTGTGGATTAATGTTTCTAATCGTTTAATTTTCCTTTAAATATGGAATTTATATAAGTTGTCCATTTGTTTATGGTGGAGATCATGCACACTGGATGTGCCCTAATCATTCCTTTGCATTTTGTTGAGTTTTTGTGTGTTTTTGGGGGCTGAATTTTATGCATGCTGTGTTAGCTAAATATTTAATTTTTTATTGGTTCCTAGGGTTCTGTCAGAATCTACTCTTTTAAAATACAATCCATGTGTAAAGGAGCTGATACAATAGCAAAAACCAAGTAAAGTAACATGAGACAGTTGTCCCAGACTAGCTGATGAGATATGGATCAAGGGAGGAAAGGAGGGGGACAAGGGAGAGCTGTAAACTGCGTGATGAAAAGAGGCAACCAGAGTGTCCAGACCATCCTTCCCATGACTTGGTCACCCACAAAGACAGATGGGGAGTGCATAAAAAAGCCCTAACTGCATAGAATTCTGTAGAGCACAGTGGTTAGAAACATGGACTTTGGTGTGGCTTGCCTCAACTGAATCCTCAGTTGCATCTCTTACAAATTGTAGGTGACCTTATGTGAATTACTGAAACTTCAACTTTCTTTGGATAGTTACTTTATTTGTAATATGGGAATGATGATAATGTTAGTGACCCCAAAGGAATTAACAAATCAAATAAAGATATGTGTATCAAAACTAGGTTTCACTAAGTGAAACACTTAACATACAATATTTGAAAAATTTTAAAGCACTTAACTCTGTGCTACTTCTAACTTAAGCACTAAGTACGTGTGAGCTACTGTTATTATTATTACTATGAGTATTGACTCCTCATCTCTGGAGTTAGACTGTCGCTTATTTAACCATCTAAGCCTCTGCTTCTTGTATTTTCTTCACTGAGTAGCTAAACTACAATTAGCTCTCTG
This sequence comes from Pongo pygmaeus, assembly GCF_028885625.2. Classification (NCBI taxonomy): domain Eukaryota; kingdom Metazoa; phylum Chordata; class Mammalia; order Primates; family Hominidae; genus Pongo; species Pongo pygmaeus. Next base: position 37,038,862 of record NC_072379.2, on the reverse strand, counting down.
TACCAGATTCAGATTCATTATTTTTTTCTATACCATTAAATAAGTATTACTTAAATGTTATCTATGTGCCATGCACTATTATGTACTAGCTCTTCCTCATTTGTCAGAATATTTTATTCATGCTTTTTTTAACAAAAAAATCTATTTTTAGCACTTTTTGTATTCATCCTTCAACTCTAAGCATTCTGAGTTTAGTTCAGAAAAGCTACCTCTGTGCTCACCGCTCGGCAAAGTTAATCAGCTGACTTGATCTCTTGTCTAGCTTCAAACATAATGTAAGCATCCAATAAACCAAAGAAAGGGGTATGGAACAATAATGTGCACTAACAGGGAGTTCCAAAGATTAGTTCAAGAAAACCCACACAGGCCTAGGGAAGAAGAAAGAAAGTTATTACAAGTGTTTCTGCTTCTTCTATTTTCATAACAGAAAGTTTCTATGCCTTCTGAAATCCTTGTGGATAGAAGGATGATAGAGCAAAAATAATTGAAAAAATATGTTAATAGAAGGCATACAATGGATAAAGATAAGCTTATATTGAATTTATGGAAACCATGATCTGAAAACCAGATTGACCCTTTTTTAATTAATAGATTTATTTTCATACTAGGAAGCATGCATACCAATAGAAGGCAGAGCATCAGGCAAACAGATGCAATGCCTTAGGCAATAAAACACTCTATGTAGGGCCATGGTTGAGTATATTTTAAGAGGCAAGGATTCCTTCCACAAGCGATTAGAATAATAGACAAAATATATAAAATAACTGTGTTCAGTCATTGGATAACAGGTGGTACAGGATTAGGATCCCCGAAAGAAGGAAACAAACAATATGAGCATGGTGGTTATCTCAGTTCTACCTGGAGGCACTTCCCAGATGGCCTGAAGAAGCCTGAAGAAAACACGGTAAGGTTTCTGAGCTGAGGGGACAAATCAGGGCTTGGAGCTACTGAGGTAGCTGGGATTTGCAACAGGCTTCAGAATTCTGCATAAGGATCTCCTCTAGTATTGTGCTATGTCTGTACAAGTCAGGATACAAAGGTCAGGTGAAAAAAAGGCATCAGAGAAAAAACAGCTACAGGGAAGCTGTGAATGGAAAAACAAAGTTTGCACAAAATGATGTTCAAGTTCCAAGCAGGGAGATAGGAGAAACCTTGTTAAGTACCTTGGTAGTTCACAAGAGAATCCCGAAAGTTTATACCACAGGATTAAGGTTAATCTAGCGCTACACTGAAGGCTACTCAGAACCAATTTTTTTTAAGCCTTGGGACTCTCAAGCTGATTTACGATAAACCTGAAGGGAAAAAAAAAAATAACACTAAAGAGTTTGAATGTTAGAATATGCAATATTCAATGTACAATGAAAAATATTAGAAATGCAAAGAAGCAGGATAATTTGATCCATAAACAGGAGAATTACAACTTAACAGAAATGGACACAAAAATGGAAGGCATGATGATATTAGCAAAGAAACACATTAAGCATCTATTAAAATTATATTCAAAGATTTAAAGAGAAACATTAATGTACTTAGGAGATATTGAACACATAAAAAAGAACCAAATGTAAAATCTAGAGCTAAAAGATGCAATATGTAGAATAAAACTTTTATGGATCAATGAACAGGAAGGCAGGATAATATAAACTCACCAAAAAAAGAAAAAAGAAAGAAATACATAGAAACAAAAAGGAGAACAATGAATAAACAGAGCCTATGTAAACTGTTGGACAATATTAAGTATAATACATATACGTTGAATATGAGAGAAAAAAATGAAAGGAAGATTGGAGCAGAAAAATCATAAAATCATTTGAAGAAATACTGGCCATACATTTTCCAAATCTGATGATCCATGAAACTCAATGGACTCAGGCGTTATAAACCAAAACCACAGCATATTATTGTCAAATTCCTAAAATTCAGTAAGAAAGAAAAATAATAAAATCGGCCATAAAGAAAAAGACAGATTATATACAGAAGAGCAAAGATAATCATTACCACCATATTTCTTGTCTAACATAATGCAAGATATAACACACTAGAGAAGAAAAATTAAATGCAAAAGCCATCTGCTAACCCCAGTATTCAATATCCATTGAAAATATCCTTTAAAAATCATGATGGACATTCAAAATTCACCCTGGAGATGTAGACAGTTGAAAGGAATCTCCAGCCCATATGTACAAGAAAAATATTGGGTAAACATGCAAATTAATGCAAATTAGCTAATTAATTTCTCATCAGAAACCTTGTAAGCAAGAACAAAATGGAGTAAGGTCTTTAATGTGCTGGGGAAAAAATGCTGTACTATATCCAGTGAAAATAAACTTCAAAAGTAATGCAGAAATATTATCTTAGGCATAATCTGAAAAAAAATCTTTGCCATCAGAGATGCTCTATAAGAAATGTTAAAGTAAGTTATTTAGGTAGAAGGAATAAAATACAGGTGAGAACCTTGAACCTACAAAAAGAAATGAAGAGTGTTTGGAATTAATGACAATAAAATAAAATGTTTCTTGCTTATAATTGCTCTCAAGGAACAAACTTTTTATCTCTTAGTCAAGAGAGACCAAAGTACATGAGGGTAAAGGATGTAACTTCATTTTATAATGTGCTGTGCTGGAGCACGCCAGGTGAGACAGGTGATGTCTTTTCCACATTTCTTTTTTCTGGGAATCAAATAAAAATAATGAGTTGGAGGTGGTAGCAGAGGAGAAACTATGTCACCCACACATATGTCAAGCAGGGGTCAATTTGGAGAGTGTGAACAAAATACGGGGTTGCTTACCCTGCTTTTGCATTCTTCTGTCTGTGCTGTTCTCACATTATTGTGGTACTTCTGCTAACATTTGGCACATGGTGTTGGACATTGCCATTGACCAGAACTCTTTGGAGGTATCAGTGTTATTTAGAACATGATCTCTGAGTCTAGACCATTTGTCATAATTTGGCAAGCACTACACCACTATGAGAATCTGTTTTTCATATGCCTCACAAGGTGCAGTATCATGGTTCCTTCATGACTCAAATTCCTTTAATCTGAAAACATTTGTCAGTAAATACTTTCAGCATAGAGGCCTTAAATATCTCAGCAAATATTCTTTGTGGGATTTATGTGGTTAAGCTCCACCACCAGTCTTTACTGCACAGAATGTCTCTGAGAATGCCATGATGCTGCCCCATTCTCTAGAGGGGAAAAATGAGCAGCCAGCGGGGTTGCGTGTTTTCAAGTCCGTTAACAAGTCCCAGCTATCTCAGCTGTTGTGTTGGAATGCCCTCATTGAGGATAATAGAGAAAAGAATTGCACAAATACTTATGACAATTGCCTTGGGAAAGCTATTTTGACATACAAAGTTACCCAGACCTTATGATTGTGATTCAAGAGAGATCTTAAAACTGATAAGCTTTTAACTAACTCCCTTATTTCCCTTCCTTCAAAATTTATTGAGTATTTACTATGCACTCTTAAGTCTAGGGATATAAAGATAAATGAACCACAGTTTTTAGCTGTGGTTGAAGAAGGAAATGACAGAGGGCTGGCTTTGTTTTCACATCCTGTTTTTGTTGGTTTATTCCCTGTAGTCAGTGGGAAGCTCTTGGGTTTTAATAATTGGCTTTCTATTTTTGTTTGTATGGAGGTAACAATTTCCCCAGAACAATTTATAAATCATTACTCCTTGCAAATATATGGAGGATTCATGCAGTGGGAGCTGCGTGAAGTAGCAGGAAAATAATATCAAGAATACTTCTTATAATAATATTCAGGTCAAACTTTTTGGTTCCAGATAAGTGAAAACATTGCAACATCTCCATAAAGGAAGTAGTGGTTAATACTCAATACAAAGGATGTTAAGTTATCCAATTCAAATTACTTTATAGTCTTCTTCCCTTTTCTTTAAATCAATTTTAGGAAGTTTATTTTCTTTATTCCTCTAGTAAAACTAAAAAATCAATAGTACTATAGAATTACTTGTGTTAACGATAATAAGCTCTCAAGAACAGTGGATCTTGTGCAGTGAAATGCCTGAGCTAAAGGCTGCTGGGCATACCTTATCAAAGGGTGGATTTAGTCTTGACTTTGCCATACAGGAAGTCTCCTTGGAGGAAGAGATATCTAAGGATAGGTCAGAATTGTTAGGTGAGGTTGGAAGAGTAATAGACAGAGGCTAGCAAGTGATAGCGCCATGAGTGATCACATCCTGCTCCTGGAGAAGTTTCTTGTGGTTTGCTGGCATAATGCACAGAGAGGAGTGGCTGGAGATGAAGCTGGAAGTGGGGCAAGCACTGTAACAGGTTACAGTGACAAGTTTGGACTTCAGCCTGTGGGCATTGGAAAGCCATTGAATGGTTTTACAAATGGAAGTGACATAATTGGGTTGATTTAAAAATGTTCTCTCTGGCTGTAGGATGAAAAATGGACCAGAAGAGACCAAGACAGGAAATGGGAAGATTAGTTTGAAGCAATGCACGGAGAAATGACTGACTCAGATATTTTTAAAGGGCCATTCTCTCGGGCCTGCGCAGGCCAACAGCACACCATCTCAAGTTCTTTGAGCATATACTGTTCAGAGATTTTCCTTCTATAAATGAAAGATGACTCTATAGAAAAAACAAAGAGTTCTCAGTTTATAGTGTAGTTTTAGAGATTTTTAGTTATATCTCAACTGAGAAGTCCACATTTAGAGAACCCTTTAAGACATAATTACAGGTAGGTGTCAGGACTACGGGTATCTCAATTGAAGGCAAAATAAATTTTAGTCTCAGCTTGGAATGCCACAGTTAAGCAACACCTTAAGTCGAGCTAAGCCTGCTCATGTTTTATAATATATGACTAAGAAGCTCATTTTAGGTTTTTCAGAGCATAGTAACAAAGAGAATAAATTCTATTTTTTACACCAGTTTTCAACATTTCCTTCAGGATCAATTATGAGCTAAAAACTGTGCACTAGAGACCCTTTGTATATCTTTCATAAAATGTGCAGTAACATTCAGCTTAACACAACAAGCCAAGTCCTCTGTGTATTCAGAGTGTGAACTGCTGAGTGCCAAAACACGATGTTCACATGGGATGATGTAAAAGACCTCCCTAGCAGAGCAAGGATCTCCTCACCAAAGTCAAACCTACCACCTTCAAGTCATGTATTTTAAAATGCATTACTTTCCAACTGCAATTTTTATTTTGCAAAAGACTAAGATATAACTTTGACATTAACGGCTTTTTTAATCCTGTTGATTTCTATTAGAAGGTAGATACACCCTTGAGTTTTACTCTTCAAGGGTAGCAACATCTGTGTAGAGTCTTTCGGGAGAAGATATTGTAAGGAGCTACAAGGAACAGAATAAAAGAGAAGGAAATCATCCAAATGTGACCTCTGAAAGCCCTTTTGGTACATGGTAAAATTTACTTTATTTAGACCACTCGACATAATTATATGTAGCTAGATATTGTTATGTCAGTATAACACAATTGTTACAATTAAAGAACCTATTAGGCCGGGCACAGTGGCTCACACCTGTAATCCCAACACTTTGGGAGGCCAAGGCAGGTGAATCACCTGAGGTCAGGAGTTGGAGACCAGCCTGGCCAATGTGGTGAAACCCCATTTCTACTAAAAACAGAAAAATTAGCCAGGTGTGGTGGTGCATTCCCTCAATTCCAGCTACTTGGAGGCTGAGGCAGGAGAATTGCTTGAACCTGGGAGGTGGAGGTTGCAGTGAGCTGGGATTGTGTCACTGCACTCCAGCCTGGGCAACAGAGTGAGACCCCATCTCAAAAAAAAATAAAAGAACCTATTTTATTGATAATTACTAACTACAGCCCATACTTTTTTCAAATTCCCTTATTTTTTACTTAACTCCTTCTTCTGATCTAGGAATCCATTCAAGATATTACCTTAGCTTTGTTTGTTCTCTCTCCTTAGGCTCCTTTTGCATGTGATGGTTTCTCAGACTTCTTACCTTTTTGAGATAATTTTGGCAGTTTTGAGCCGTTGTGGTCAGGTAGGGAGTGGGACCATGGAAATAAAGTGTCATCCTTATCAAATCATATCAAGGTACATGCTATCAGTATGACTTGCCACTGTTGATGTTAACCTTCATCACCTGAATGAGGGGAGTTGTCAGGTTTCTTCGCTTTAAAGTTACTCTTTTTCCATCCTTTCCAAACTGTATTTTTTGAAACAAGCCACTATGTGCAGCCCGCACTTGAAGGGTTGAGGATTGTGCTCATAATTCATCAGTGGCTCTGTAAGAATACAGAGAAAAGGAGCCAGAAGGTTTCTGCTTAATGCATCTTGCTTCATCTTTTTTTATTACTATGTACAAAGATGTTTTTACACATAGAAACTTGGTACTGTGTTAATAAATTCAGTGTGTAGCTTCAAAGTAAAATAAATTATTAAAGTGTTTGGAACTTTGTCTATATAGGGCATTTGTCTATTCTCCTGAATTCATTTGTTTATATTAGCATGAGCTCATAGATATGCACTTCATACTTTAGGTTATAACCCATACTACTTACCTGGGGCCATTGTTGCTCAAGTTTTTCCAACCTTGGTGATGGGTGATGCTTTCAGTTAGCTCCTGTCCCTTTGACATACTCCCATCATTGTGGGAATTTTATTTGAACACTTCCTTACCTTTGGGCACTAAAAGAGGCCCCCGACTCCTCTTGTCTATTGCCTGCCCCAGTCTTAGAATCAGTGACTTCTCTAAGGAGCTCCAGTTCCCTTCTCTGGGGAGTAGTATTAGAAACCAAGATCTGGGCAGCAGATGTGTTCACTGCTACTAGGGTGGCCTAAGCTCTCTCAGATGACAGCAGTGAAATATATTTGTATACTAGCCCATATATAAACACATGTCTATACACATTTCTAGATGTACACATCTGTATCTATACTAAACTAAATATGAGTTTATACTACCGACATCGCCAAGCCTAATCCATTGCCACATAAGTCATCCCAGCCTTCTCCCCTTGCTTATTTGTAAACTCTGTCTCTAAGAGTGAGAAACCTGGCTCACATCACCAGCCATTAGCTTACTAAGTTGTTCATTCTAGTGTATATGTGTATAGCACTATCAGCACTGTTAACCAATGCACTGTGAATACTCCACTCATTTCCAGAATTTCTAAGGTCACAACCCTTCCTCCACCCCTTTCTGTTAAGTTGGTGTATACATTTGTAGTACAATTAGATTATTTTGTCATATTCGAAGTTCCATCCTGGATTCTGTCAACCTCTTATTTTTATAACACATATCTTTTTTTTTTCTTGTTTTTTTGAGACAGGATTTTGCTCTACACCGAGGCTGGAGTGCAGTGGCACATTTACAGCTCACTACAGCCCTGACTCCTGGGCTCAAGTGATCCTCCCATCTCAGCCTCCTAAGCAGCTAGGGCATGCCATCATGCCTAACTAATATTTTTTTTATGTTTTGTGGAGACAAGGTTTTCCTGTGCTCCCTAGACTGATCTCAAATTTTTGGGCTTGATGCATTATTTTTAAAATTAGTTTTTAATACATTAAGATCATTCCCTGTACTATAAAGTTCTATGGGTTTTGACAAATGCATACTGTCATGTGTCCACCATAATGATATAATACAGCATAGTTTCAGAGCCCTAAAACATTCTTTCCTTCACCTATTCCACCCTCCCCTGAACCAAACTCCTGTTAACCACTTATCTTTTTACTATATCTATAGTTTGACTTTTCTAGAATATCACATAGTTGGAATCATACAGTATCTGGCTCTTTGAAATTCATCTCTATCAATTAGTAATATGTACTGAAGTTTCATACATGCATTTTGTAGCTTGATTACTCATTTCTTTTTCTCACTGAATAATATTCCATTGTCTTTATTCCACAGTTTGTATAACCAGTCACCTATTAAAGGACATCTTAGTTGCTCTCAGTTTTTACAATTATAAATAAAACTACTTCAAACATTTCTGTGAATGTTTTACTGTGGACATGTTTTCAATTCATTTGTGTAAATACCTAGGAACATGATTTCTGGATTATAAGTCTATGTTTAACTTGGTAAGAAACTGCCAGACTATTTTCTAAAGTGGCTGTAGCAATCTGAATTTCACCAGCAATGAATGAGAATTTCTGTGGCTCCACATCAGTATTTGGTATTCTCAGTGATTGGGACTTGAGACATTCTAATAGCTGTGTAGCAGTATCTCATTGCTGTTTAATTTGCAATTCCCTACTGATATATGATGTAAGCATTCTTTTATATACTAATTTGCCATCTATCTACTTAATTCGGTAAGTTGTCTGCTCACATCTTTTGTCCATTTTTTTTAAATTGGGTTGTTTATCTCCTTATTGTTGAAGTTTAATAGTTCTCCATATATTTTTGACATGTCATTTACCAGATATGTGCTCAGAAAACATTTTATCCCTGCATAAAATTTGTATTTTTATTCTTTTAACAGTGTCTTTCACAGAACAGAAGTTTTCAATTTTGTAAAATACAACTACCAAATTTTCTTTTTTGGATCAAGCTTTTTGTGTTGTAGTTAAAAACACATCATGAAACTAAAGATTACCTAGATTTTCTACAGTTTTTTCTTCCAGAAGTTTTAGTTTTATAGTTTTGCATTTTACATTTAGATACGTTAATATAAAATGTCTATGATGAATTTTGAGTTAATTTTTCTGCAAGATATAAAGTCTGTCTCCAAGTTCTTATTTTTTCACATTTGTGTCAGCACCATTTGTTGAAAAGAGTATCTGTTCTCAATCGAATTGCCTTTGCTTCATTGTCAATATGTGTATGGGTCTATTTCAGACCTCCCAATTCTTTTCTGTTGGTCTGCCTATTCTTTCTCCATTATCATACCACCACTTTAGTTACTGTAGCTTTAAAATAATTCTTGAAAATGGGTAGTATGAGTCCTTCAACTTTGTTCTTCTTTAATATTGTTTGGCTTTCCGGGTCTCTTGACTTTCCATATAAATTTTATAGTCAGTGTGTAGATAACTACAAAATAGCTCGTAAGGATTTTGTTTTGGATTTTGTTGGATCTCTAGTTCAAATTTGGAAAGACATGTTAACAATATTGAATCTTTTAATCCATGAACACAGAACATCTTCTATTTATTTAGATCTTCTTTTATTTCTTCTATCAGAGTTTTGTAGTTTTTCACATAAGATCCTATACATAATTTGTTACATTTATATCTTTCATTTTTTTGGTGCTATTGTGAAATGGCATTTTTTTAAAATTTCAAATTCCAACTGTGTGTTGCTTATATGTAGAAAAGCAACTGACTTTTACGTATTCAACTTTATATTATATGAAATTTCTATTGCTTATTAGTTCCAGGAAGTTTTCTGTCTGCTGTTTGGGGTTTTCCATATAGATAATCATGCCATCTGCAAACAAAAACAGTTTTATTTCTTCCTTCCAAGTATGTATACTTTCTATTGCCTTGGGAAAGCATCTAGTCTCATACCATTAAATATCATGTTAGCTGTATATTTTTGGAGGTATTCTTGATCAAGTTCAGGAAGTTGCTTCTAAATTTCTATTTTACTTAGAGTTTTTATTGTGAATGGATGTCAGATTTTATCAAATGATTTTTCTGCATGAATTGAAAAAAATTATGGATTTTTCCTCTTGTGCCTATCGACAGAGGAGATCACATTGACTGAATTGCTGAACCAGCCTTCAAAAACAGGAAGTTGTTGCAGTTTATAATTCTTTTTATAAATTGATAGATTCAGTTGGCTAATATTTTGTTGAGGAATTTTGGATTGATGTTCATGAGAGGTATTCATCTTAAGTTTTCCTTTATTGTAATGCCTTTATATAGTTTTGGTATTTGTGTAATATTAGTCTCATAGAGTGAGTTAGGAAATATTCCCTCTGCTTATATTTTCTGGAAGAGATTATGAAGAGAATAGGTGGAGAATTAATAATATTTCTTTCTTCAGTGATTGGTGGAATTCACCAGTGAAACTATTTTGTCCTGATCATTACCTTTTTGGAAGGTTATTACTTTCTGATATAAATTCTTTTTTCTCTTAAACTTTTTAATATCTTTCATAGCACCTACAAGAGTGTCTTTAACCAGCTGATATTCAATTATATTTTTCACAGATCAATCTATCTAGCAGAATATAATCAACCATTTTCCTTCAAAACCTTTTTCAAATTAAGTTTTCACATGAGTTTTCAAAATGATATATTTTTTATTTTTTACTTTTTAATAATTGACCTTTCAATTAAAAAATTAAAATTGTATATAGTTATTGTGTCAAAGATGACATTTTGAAATATGTATACATTGTGAAATGGCTAAATCCAACAAATTAACATATGAACTATTTCACATACTTATCATTTTTTTTGAAAAGTACATTTAAAATCTACTCTTGAACTCGGACAGACAGAGCAGCATGTGGAGATTCACCTTATGAGCTTTTGCTCCAAGAACTACCACAGGAACATACCAGGAAAGGAGAGAGAATCCACAGACCCTTTGAAGGAAGTGGATTGCTGCTGCAGGCCCTTGGGGACAGCCGAAAAACTGTGAGTGCCTAAAGTGTGGAAGTGCGAAAGGGGGATTGTCTGCCCCTGAACACATACCCTCGCTGAGGAACCTGAAGGTCCAGATCATGGGAAAAGGATTGGACCTGGAGCTGAGACAAATTTAGAGAGCTGAGCGAAATAAGAGAGTTCAAGAAGCAGTGGAAATAACCCCATGGGCATTCTAAGTCCCCAGGGAAGCCATTTCTGGGTATGTTTCACAAGGATCCTAGGGGAAGGCTGCCAAAGGAACTGGGAAAAGACCATAGGGAGAGAGAAACTTCCAGCCAAACTTTGTAACAATTTCAAACAAATGCAAGGTTTGCTGGACAGAACCTGGTGGATGGGGCAAATTGGGAGTGTAGACCCAGCAAAGAAGCCATGGCAGGCAGGGAGGCATGAAACATGAAAGCCCTGCTTGCTTTCTCAGCCAGGAGGCTGGTAGTCTGAGGTAAGTTCTCAGCCCTGCTCACCTGCTGCCTGGAAATAAACTCAATGCTGTTGTGGGGGCACATTGAGAGTGAGACCGGTCTTTTGGCTGCATGGGAGCTAGGCAGAACTGTAACTACCAGCTTTCCCCCACTTCCCTGGCAATCTGCATGAGGCAGCAGAGGCAGCCAAAATCGCCCTGAAAATATAACTCCATTGGCCTGAGAACCATACCCCCATCTCCACAGCAGCCACAGCAAGCCCCACCAAGGAGACTCTGAGTTCAGACATGCCTAACCCTGCCCCCACCTGATTGTCCTTCTCTGCTTGCTCTTGTAGCGGAAGAAAAATGACATAATCTCTTGGGAGTTCTATGACCCCCCCCCACCTATCCCCTGATCCTCCCTATACTGCTGCAACTGATGCATTCTTGAAAGTGCCACCTCATGGCTGGAGGTCCACCAACACGAAAGTAGTGCAGTAAACAAAACTACAGCCATGTGGACTCACAGAGTCCGTTTCACTCTCCTGCCACCTCCACTGGAACAGGTGCTGGTATCCACAGCTGAAACACCTAAAAATGGATCACATTACAGGACTCCATGAAGCCACTCCCCAGTAGCAGCCCAGAACCTGGTAGCTCTGCTTGGTGGCTACATCCAAAGAGAAATAACAGTCACTGTAGTGTGGCTCTCAGGAAGCCACATCTCTAGGGGAAGGGGAGAGCACCACATCAAGGGAGCATGCCGGAGGACAAAAGAATCTGAACAGCAGCCCTTTAGTCCCAGATATTCCCTCTGACATAGTCTACCCAATGAGAAGGAACCAGAAAAACAATCCTGGTAATATGACAAAACAAGGTTCTTTAATCCTCCCCAAAATATCACACTAGGTAACCAGCAATGGATCCAAACCAAGAAAAAAAGAAACTCAGAATTGCCAGAAAAAGAATTCAGAAGGTCAATTATTAAGCTATCAAGGACGGACCAGAGAAAGGTGAACTCTAGCTTAATGAAATCAAATTCTTCATACAAGATATGAAGTGAAAAATCTTCAGTGAAATAAATAGCATACATCAAAAACAATCATGATTTTTGGAAATGAAGGACACACTTAGAGAAATGTAAAATATAATGAAAAGTCTCAGCAATAGAATCAAACAAGTAGAAGAAAGAACTTCAGAGCTTGAAGACAAGTCTTTTGAATTAACCCAATCAGACAAAGACAAAAGAGTAAAAAAAAAAAAAAAAAAAGAACAAAATCTCCAAGAAGTTTGGGATTATATTAAACAACCAAAGCTAAGAATAATTCATGTTCCCAAAGAATAATAGAAATCTGAAAGTTTGGAAAACATAATCAAGAATAATCAAGAAAAACTTCCCAGGCCATGCTAGAGATCTAGACATCCAAATACAAGCAGCTCAAAGAACACCAGGGAAATTTATTGCAAAAGGATCATTGCCTAGGCACATAGTCATCAGGTTATCTAAAGTCAAGATGAAGAAAAGAATTTTAAGAGCTGTGAGGCAAAAGCATCGGGTAACATATAAAGAAAAACCTATCAGATTAACAGCAGATTTCTTAGCAGAAACCCTACAAACTAGAAGGGATTAGGGCCCTATCTTTAGGCTTGTTAAACAAAATCAGCCAAAAATTTTATATCCAACAAAACCAAGCTTCATAAATGAAGGAAAGATACCATATTTTTCACACAAACAAATGCTGAAAGAATTCACCACTACCAAGCCAGCATTACAAGAGCTGCTAAAGGGAGCTGTAAATCTGGAAATAATTCCTTGAAATACACCAAAATAGAACCTCCTTTACACATAAATCTCACAAGACCTATAAAACAAAAACACAATAAAAAAAAACTTAAGGTATTCAGGCAGCAACTAGCATAATGAATAGAATTGTATCTCACATCTCAATACTAATATTGAATGTAAATGGCCTAAATGCTCCACTTAAAAGACACAGAATGGTAGAAAGGATAAGAATTCACCAAGCAAGTATCTGCTGTCTTCTAGAGACTCACCTAACACATAAGGACTCACATAATCTCAAGGTAAAGGGGTGGGAAAAGATATTTCATGCACATGGACACCAAAAGTGAGCAGGAGTAGCTATTCTTATATCAGACAAAACAAACTTTAAAGCAACAGCAAATAGAAAAGACAAAGAGGGACATTACATACTTATAAAAGGACTTGTTCAACAGGAAAATAATCACAGTCCTAAATATATATGCACCTAACGCTGGAGCTCCCAAATTTATAAAAGAATTACTATTAGACCTAAGAAATGAGGTAGATAGCAATACAATAACAGTGGAGAATTTTAATACTCCCCTGACAGCACTAGATAAGTCATCAAGAGAGAATGTTAGCAGAGAAACAATGTATTTAAATTATACCTTAGAACAAATGGACTTAACAGATATTTACAGAACATTTTACCCAACAACTGCAGAATAGAAATTCTATTCATTAGCATATGGAACAGAGCATATGATAGGCCACAAAACAAGTCTCAATAAATTTAAGAAAATCAAAATTATATCAAGTACTCTCTCAAACCACAGTGGAATAAAATTGGAAATCAACTGCAAAAGGAGCCCTCAAAACCGTGTAAATACATGGAAATTAAATAACCTGCTCTTAAATGATTATTGGGTGAAATGTCTGAAAGAGCACACACACAGAAAAAATCTAAGGTCACACCTCAAGGAACTAGAGAAACAAGAACAAATCAAACCCAAAACCAGTGGAAGAAAAGAAATAATAAAGATCAGAGCAGAGCTAAACATGATTGAAACAAAAAAAAAAAAAAACAAGAGATAAATGAAACAAAGAACTAATTCCTTCAAAAGATAAATAAAATTGATAGACCATTAGCAAGATTAACCAAGAAAAGAAAAGAGAAGATTCAAATAAGCTCAATTAGAAATGAAACAGAAGATATTTACAGCCAATACCACAGAAATACAAAAGATTATTCAAAGCTATGAACACCTTCATGCTCATAAACTAGAAAACCTAGAGGATTTGGATAAATTCCTGGAAATATACAACCGTCTTAGGTTAAACCAGGAAGAAATAGAAACTCTGAACAGACCAATAACCAATAATAAGCAGTGAGATACTTGCACATGCATGTTTATAGCAGCACAATTCACAATTGCAAAAATATGGAACCAGCCCACATGCTCATTAATCAATGAGTGGATAAAGACATTGTGGTATGTATATACAATGGAATACTACTCTGCCATAAAAAGGAATGAAATAATGGCATTTGCAGCAACCTGGATGGAGTTGGAGACCATTATGCTAAGTGAAGTAACTCAGGAATGGAAAAACAAACATTGTATATTCTCACTTATAAGTGGGAGCTAAGCTATGAGGTTGCAAAGGCATAGAATGACACAATGGACTTTGGGGACACAGGGAAACTTTGGGATGGGGGTTGGGACTACACATTGTGTGCAGTATATAAATGAATTAATTTCTATAATCATTAGATTGGTCATTTTGTGGTCTCTTTTCATCTGGAAACTCAAGTTGCTCAGTTCTGGAGATTTTTACTTTATTATTTTTTTGATAATTTTCATCCTTCTAATTTTAAATTTCTCTTTAAAATTCAAAAAATTTTATTTTTTTAACTTTTATTTCAGGTTCAGGGTTATATGTGCAGGTTTGTTATATAGGTAAACTCCTGTCTCAGGAGTTTGCTGTACAGATTATTTCATCACCCACCTACTAAGTCTAGTACCCAATAGTTTAGTTTTGTTTTTTTCCTGACCCTCTCACTCCTCTCACTCTCCACCCTCAGGTAGGCCCAGTGTCTGTTGTTCCCCTCTTCGTGTCCATGTGTTCTCATCATTTAGCCATTAAAAATAATGGCAAAGATCGCAATTACTTTTGCACCAAAATAATAATTCTGCTTTTAGCTCTTTAAGGAGTCACCATAATGATTTATGCAATGGTTGACTTAATTTACACTCCCACCAGCAGTAAACAAGCCTTTGTCACTCTCTGCAACCTTGCCAGCCTCTGTGATTTTTCGACTTTTTGCTAATAGCCATCCTGATTGGTGTGAGATGGCATCTTACTGTGGTTTTGATTTGCATTTCTCTAATAAGCAGTGATATTGAGCTTTTTCTTCATATGCTGTTGGCAACATGTATGTCTTCTTTCGAAAAGTGTCTGCTCATATCATTTACCTATTTTTTAATGGGCAAAGGACATGAACAGATACTTTCACTTTTTTCATTTGTTTCCTTTCTTGAAAATTTATGTAAATCCCTTGTAGATGCTGTATATTAGACCTTTGTCAGATACATAGTTTGCAAACATTTTCTCCCATTCTGTAGGTCATCTGTTTACTCTGTTGATAGTTTATTTTGTTTTGCAGAAGCTCTTCAGTTCAATTAGATCCGTTTTGTCAATTTCTGCTTTTGTTGCAATTGCTTTTGGCATCATCGTGAAATTTTTGCCAGGTTCTATGTCCAGAATGGTATTGCCTAGGCTGTCTTCCAGGGTTTTTATAGTTTTGGGTTTTACATTTAAGTATTTAATCCATATTGAGTTGATTTTTGTATATAGTGTGAGGAAGGGATCCAATTTCAGTCTTCTGCATGTAGCTAGCCAGTTATTTCAGAACCATTTATTGAATAGGTCCTTGAGTCCTTTCCCATTGCTTGTTTTTGTCACCTTTGTTGAAGATTAGATGGTTGTAGGTGTGTGGTCTTATTTTTCAGCTCTCTATTCTGTTCCATTGATCTGTGTGTTTGTTTTTGTACCAGTACCATGATGTTTTGGTTATAATAGCCCAGTAGTATAGTCTGAAGTTGGGTAGTGTGATGCCTCCAGCTTTGTCGTTTTTGCCTAAGATTGTCTTGGCTATTCAGGTTCTTTTTTGTTGTTGTTTTTTGTTTCATGTGAATTTTGATTTTTTTTCCTACTTCTGTGAAAAATGTCATTGTTAGTTTGATAGGAATAGTATTGAATCTATAAATAGTTTTGAGCACTATGGCCATTTTAACAATATTGAGTCTTCCTATCCATGGGCATAGGATGTTTTTTCATTTGTTTGTGTCATCTCTTATTCCTTTGAGCAGTGTTTTATAATTTTCATTGTAGGAATCTTTCACCTTGCTGCCTAGCTGTATTCATAGATATTTTATTCTTTTTGTGGCAGTTGTGAATGATATAGCATTCCTGATTTGGCACTTGACTTGGCTGTTGTTGGTGTACAGGAATGCTAGTAAGTTTTTTGTTTTTTTTTTTTTTTTTTTGAGATGGAATCTCACTCTTGGAGTGCAATGGCACAATCTTGGCTCACTGCAACTTCCACCTCCCAAGTTCAAGTGATTCTCCTGCCTCAGCCTCCTGAGTAGCTAGGATTATAGGCATGAACCACAATGCCTGGCCAATTTTTTTGTCTTTTTAGTAGAGATGGAGTTTCATAGTGTTGGCCAGGCCGGTCTCGAACTCCTGACCTCAGGTGATCTGCCCGTCTCGGCCTCCCAAAGTGCTGATATTACAGGCATGAGCCACCATGCCCGGCTGCTAGTGATTTTTGTATGTTTATTTTGTATACTGAGACTTTGCTGAAGTTGTTTATCAGCTTAAGGAGCTTTTGGGCTAAGACCATGTGGTTCTCTAGATGTAGAATCATGTCATCTGCAAACAGGGATAGTTTGACTTCCTCTTTTCCTATGTGGATGTCCTTTATTTCTTTCTCTTGTCTGATTGTTCTGGACAGATCTTCCAATAATAGGTTGAATAGGAGTGGTGAGAGAGGGCGTTCTTGTCTTAAACCAGTTTTCAAGGGGAATGCTTCCATCTTTTGCCCACTTAATATGATGTTGTCTGTGAGTTTGTCATAGATGGCTCTTATTATTTTGAGGTATGTTCCTTAATGGATATATCCCTATTCTGATTATCTATTTCTCCTTATGTGATTTTTTGAGATTTGTATATTTCAAGGAATTTTTTCATTACATCTAAGCTATCATATTTGTGGGCATAGAGTTGTGTTCGTTTACTATCCTTTCAATATCATTGGGATCATTAATGATTAATTGTCTTTCATTTCTAGTACTAATAATAAAATGAAATATGTTATATCTCTTCATATTAGTTAACCTGGATAGAAATTTATCAATTTTATCAATCTTTTTAAAGAACCAGGTTTAGGTTCATTGACTTTCTCTACAATTTTCCTATTTACAATTTCATTGATTTCTGTTATAATTTATACTATTTCTTCTCTTTTCCTTGTTTTAACTTAAATTGCTCTTCTTTCTGTAGTTTCCTATGGTGAAAGCTTGGATTATGAATGTTAAATTGTCCTTCTCTTCCTGTATATGCACTTAATGCTATGACTTTCCTTCTAAGCATTGCTTTCATTGTATTCTATAAACTCTGATAAGTTGTACTTTCATTTTCATTTAGTTCAAAGTATTTTTAAAATTTCTCTTGGCACTTCTTCTTTGATAGATAAGAAATGTAAGATCTTGTGGAAAAAAAACATAGAGATTTAGAGGTATGGCCACAGGGTAGATATAGTATAAAATAGAAGATAGACAAAAGATGGGTGAGTGTCAACAGCAAGAGAAAAGCTGAGAATGCTGAAGGATGTGTTTGGGGCTGGGAATGCTGGTGACCCACTAATACAAGGATACTGATTACTCCTCAGATCCTGGGGATAACTTGGAAAACAGGAGGAATCAGGTGCTCTAGTGGGTAATATCAGGGTTACCAGATGTGGAGGAAAACAAAAGGACTAATTGAGAGTTTATTTAAGGAGCAGTTGGATTCTGATATATATCCCACCATCATAAGCAGTAACAGATTTACCCATCCCTGCCCTGGAGAATTAAAAAAAAAAAAATGCTGGTATAAACTTGACTTACTAAGGAGGCTAACTCAGAGAAGTTTAGGATGCAGACACCAGACAGAGCTAAGAGCAAGAATGATCCACCTTTGTGCAACAAGAGGACGGAATGAAAACGTGCATATTCAATTATTGTGTGCATGCCACAGTGCCTTATGTGTTCAGTAAACATAGGAATAAATGAGTGAGTGAACGAATGAATGATTTAACCAGTTGGTTTCTAACTATTTACAGCTTTATGAGTTTTAGATTTTACAATTGACCAAATATTTTTCTGGAAAGAAAAATTAACCTAAAAGATTAACTGTTAATTGGAGGAAAGCAAGTACAGGGGCAATATAATGAAAGCAAAATAAAAGAGCATGCCCCGTGTTCTCCTCACTGGTAAGAGGACGTTGTATTCTGTTGGCACTGTAACTGACTGGTACGTTTCACTGCAGAGCATGTACATTAGAGACAAGTGGATAAGCTGACTCACTTAGCACCGGTAGCCAGGGAGACAAGCAGCAGAAGTCAATGATGATTTTAATAAAAGAGTAGCAATTTTGTTCAGACTTTTCCCAAGTCCAGAAATCATAATCCAAATTATATTTACTAGTTCAAGAAATATGCTAGTTCTTATGGCAGGATCCACACTCATATTTAACGCAACAATTACTGAAATTCTCCTCACATGTCTATACATCTCTTAAATTAATAAAGGCCATAAGTACTTCTTTAGTCATTTACACTGATCTGCACTGAATGTCTTTTTAGTAGTCTAAATGTAAATCATGGCAGGTAAAACAGTATAAACAAAAGGCAGTATAAGAAAGGCCAACATTACTTATTAATACGAATGCAAAAATCTATACATAATATTAGCAAACTAGATAGAATAATGTATAAAAAGAATGATGCACCATGATCAAGTAAGCTTATTCCAGATATGTAACATGGATTTGACATTTTAAAACATTAATTAATATTATGGACATTAACAGATTAAGGTATCAAATGTTTTGTTCATCCCAATAGGTGCAGAAAAAGGTTTATAAAATATTATCTTCATTTTGAAGTTAAACAGACGAAAGGAAAATAATAGCAAATTAGATTAAAAAATAAAGACCTTCCTTTACCAGATAAAGGATATCAACAACAAAAAACTGACTTTGCGATTAAGGAACCAGATAAGGATGCCTGATTATCACTGCTATTTAAAAGTATACTAAATATTTTAGCTAGTACTATAGAGTACAAGAAGAAATTTTAAATTAATGCTGATCAGAAAGAAAAAAAAAACAAAACTATCTCTCTTACAGATTATTTGATTGCATAATAGAAAATTAAAAAGATACAGGTGAAGTATTATAATGAATAGAAGTATATAACAAGGAAACTAGATATGAAATCAACGTCCAAAAATTCTTTGCATATTTACCTATTAGATAAATAAGTTTAAAAGAGATATAATTACAATAATATCAAAATTATAAAGTATCTAGGATAAATCTAACAAATATGTGAAAGATATTCATAGAAACCTTTATTAATGTTATTCAATGTTATTAAAGAAAAGTATTTACAAAAGAAGTTATATAAATGAAGAAAAGCATGTTCATAGATTGGAAGACTCAATATTTTAGAGATTCTACCTTTCCATGAATTTATCTATAGAATCACTGCAATCTTCATCAAATCTAAAGAGGTTTAACTACAATGGCTTATGTATGCACATATGCACATATCTAAGTATGCATGTATTTAGAGTCAGAGTCTCACTCTGTCACCCAGGCTGGAGTGCAGGGCAGTTGAAAGGTCATAGCTCAATGCAGCCTCCAGTTCCTGTGCCTAAGGGATCTTCCACCTCAGCATCCTGAGTAACTAGGACTACAGGCAAATGCCACCATGCCCAGCTAATTGTTTTCTTTTTAATGTAGAGACGGGAGTCTCTCTACGTTGTTGCCCAGGCTGGTCTCAAACTGCTGGCCTCAGGTAATCCTCTGCCTTGGGCCTCCCAAAGCACTGGGATTACAAATATGAGCCACCACATACAGTTTATGTATTAACAGGAAAATGACTAAATGTTTCCAAAATTTCTCTTTACTTCTAAAACTTCCAAATCATTGAAAAATGGGACAAGGTGTAGAGATTAACCGTATCAAACACTATGGTTTATTTTGAAGTGATAAAAATAGAACAGTGTGATTTTAAAATAAGTTCAAAAAGATAAGTGGAAAATATTGTAGTTCTCAGAAACGGATGAATGACAGAGGTGGTATGACACATCAGTGGGGAAATGAGGTACATGTTAATAAATTGTGATGAGATAATAGCGTTATCTTCAATGGGAAAAAATGAAGTCAAACCACTTTCTCACACCATGCAACTATTTAATTCTGGATGGATTAAAAAGATAAATTTTAAAGTTCATAAATAATAGTATCAGCAATTATTAAGATTTTATATGAATGCTTTCTTAAGAAAATAAAGCAAACATTGTAAAGGTGGCTATTGATAGACTTGCGTATAATAAAAATTTTAAAAGTGTTTGCATCAAAATATGTCATGAAGATTGTAAAAAACGTGTGCCACCTCTTTGTCTAGAATATGTAAATGAACACATAAATTAATAAGAAAAAGGCAAAAATCCACTTAGAAGGGAGCAAAAGATTTCAACAGCCACTGCACAAAACAGAAAAATTAAATGGCCAAGAAACACATGAAAATATGCTCAACATCATTGGCAATGAGGAAGACATAAATTAAGTCTGCAAAAGACATCATTACAACTCTAATAGGTTGGTTGTGGGCGGAGGATTACCTAGGCGCCGAGGCAAGAGACTGAAGGCACAAACTCTTTCAATATAATAAAGAAAATAGTTAGAATAAGAATAGTCATAATACAGTTAGATATAGCGATGATCATGGATAATTATCAATCATTATTATAAACATTATTAATCATTAGCTTTTAATATTACTCTTTGTTGCATTACTAATATAACCTAGGAATAACCGGTGGGTATAGGGTCAGGTGCTGAAGGGACATTGTAAGAAGTGACCTAGAAGGCAAGAGTTGAGCCCTCTGTCACACTCGTATATGGGCCGCTTGAGGGCTCCTTGGTCAAGCGGTAACACCAGTGTCTGGGACGGCACCCGTTACTTAGCAGACCGCGAAAGGGAGTCTCCTTTCCTTGGAGAAGTCAGGGAACACTCTGCTCCACCAGCTTCTTGTGGAAGGCTGGATATTATCCAGGCCTGCCCGCAGTCATCCGGAGGCCTAAACCCCTCCCCGTGGTGCTGTGCTTCAGTGGTCATGCTCCTTGTCCACTTTCATGCTCCTCCCGTACTCCTGGCTCCTCTTTGAAGTTCGTAGTAGATAGTGGTAGAAGAAATACTGAAAGTCTTAAAGTCTTTGATCTTTCTTATAAGTGCAGAGAAGAAAACGCTGACATATGCTGCCTTCTCTCTCTCTCTCTGCTTTCGTTACCTAAAAGGGAAGGACCCCATCCTGTAATCACGTGACTTGATTCACCTTGTCAATCACTTAGGAGATTCACCCTTCTTACCCTGCCCCCTTGTCTTGTATGCAATAAATATCAGTGAGCCCAGCCATTTGGGGCCACTACTGGTCTCCATGTCTTGATGGTAGTGGTCCCCGGGCCCAGTTGCTTTCTCTTTATCTCTTTGTCTTGTGCCTTTATTTATTACAATCTCTCCTCTCCGAACATGGGGAGAACACCCACTAAGCCCTGTAGGGCTGGACCCTACAGTTGGTAAATATTAAGACATTGCATTAATCAGTATTTTTCAGAGAGATAGAACCAATAAGATATTGATAGATGGATGGATGGATTAATGGATGGATGGATGAATGGATAGCCAGATGAGAGGGAATTTATTACTGGAATTGGCTCATGTGATTATGGAGGCTGAGAAGTCCTACAACAGACCAGAGTCTGCAAGTTGAAGGCCCAGGGAAGCCATTATCATGGCTCAGGCCAAGTCCAAAGTCTCAGAACCAGGGAAGCTGATGGTGTAATTTTCAGTCTCAGCGCAAAGGCCTGAAAACCTAGGGGGCTGCTGGTGAAAGCCTAGAGTCTAAAGGCCAGAGAACCTGGAGTTCTGATGTCCAAGGGCAAGAGACAAAGGCTCTCGAGCTCCAGGAGGGAGAGAAAAAGCGAATTTGCCTTTTCTTTGTCTTTTCATCTGGGACTGGAACCAACTGGATGGTGCTTATCCTCATTGAGGACAGCTCTCCCATGCTCAGTTCACTGATTCACACACCAATCTCCACTGGAAACGTTCTCAGAGACACACCCATAAGTAACACTTTACTGGCTACCCAGGCATCCCTTAATCAGGTCAACTTGACATATAAAATGAACTATCACAGACATCTTATATGAAAAAGCATTAGAATGTGTAGCTATGGCAATTCCATACAGAGCAGATAAGTGTGTAAATTATCTTACTATGTTTTGTGCTGCTATCACAGAATACCTGAGATTGCATAATTTATAATGGAGATAAATTTATTGGCTCATAGTTCTAGAGTCTGGGAAGTCCAAGACATGGGCCCAGCATCTGGTGAGGGCTTTTTTTGTTGTGTTATTTCATGGCAGAAGGGCAAAGAAAAAGTGAGAGGGAGAAAGGGGACCCCACTCATCCTTTTATAAGAAACCCACTTATACTGTAACAAAACCACTCCCACAGTAACAACATTAATCCATCAATGAGAGCAGCTCTCATAACCTAATCACCTCTAAAGATCCTACCTCTTAATATTGTTACAATGGCAATTAAAATTTAACATGAGTTTTAGAGGAGACAAACACTCAAACCACAGCAATTGTGCAACCCATTTTGGCAAAAACCAACACTCACATGTTCTTAACTAAAGAAATTTCAAAACTAGGTACAGATTTTAAAGAAACTCTTGCATATGTGAGCTACAAGACCTGTATAAGAATATATAAAACAGCATCATTTGTAGCAGCCAAAATCTGAAAACAATTTAAATTTCCACCAACAGTAGATTAGATAAATAAATTGTGGCATACTGCAAAATGGAATATTACAAAGTAATAAAAAGATTAGTAATACAGCCAAAGGCACCAAAATAGCTGAATCTTAGAAATATAATTTTCAGCAAAAAACACAAGTAATAGAAGAATACTTATAGTATGATTCTATTCATATGAATTGCAGAACAAGGTAAAATCCAATACCCCATTCTTTAAATATCCATGTATAGGTTATAAAATTATATTTACAAAAAGCAAGGGAGTGCTATTAAAATGTCAAAATAGCTTAAGAGAGAGGGTGGGAAGATACAATTGGGGAAGAACATATACAGGTTGTATGCTTGGTAGTTACAAAGTCTTATTATTAAATCTTAGTAGCGATTACATGCATACTCACATTATTATTGTTCTTTCAAATGTGTATATAGAAATACATAAAATTTTTATTTTTTCTTGTTTCATGATGTGTTTCTAATTAATAGGATCCTTATCAGACAATACAGTAGGCAGTAACATTGCATGAGTGTTATTATAAAGGCATAAACAGTCTGGTGTGCTGATGAAACCATGCGCTGATTAGGATAATCAGATAGTGAGTTGAAAAAGTAGAGGAAGGGATTGGGTGTCAATTTGCCAAAAGTAGATTCTAAATAGTGTGAGGGGCTTTAGTTGCTATCCAAGAAAATGGAATCATTCTGTGATCAGATAAGAGACAGCAAAAATTTCTGAAGAAAAATGACATATAAGAATACATGTTCATTCCAAATCTCTGGGAGTATACACACACACATACACACACACGATGCCATGAGAAGGGAGTGTAGAAAGTACTTAGCTCACAGGATGCAGGGTGTTCATAAACTGTAAGTTTTCTTTTTGGGGAAATGGAAATATATGCTTCTGCAGGTATTTGTGTTCATTTTTAGAGAAAACTACATTTTAAAAAGGATTAAAAATAACCAGGTATTTCTAGCCAGGTGATGGGGCATACAAATGAGGAGATGAGAAAAAGTGAGTAAAACAATGTAGGTTGAGAGTCTCTCTTCATGGAGTTAAAGTGTAACTATCAGAGAATAAAATCCTTGAGGGATTTACTATAGTTGGGAATGACAGAGGGATAAGGCAGATCTGCAGCAAAAACTTACACACATGAGAGATAGCAAAGAAAAAAACATTAAGGAGCCAGAGAAAGAAGGCTGTTAATGGTATAAAAGTAACTAAAATAGATTAATGCCCAGAATTCCAGGAAGAAGAAATGTTTGGGGGGAAAACCCAAAGACTTAAAATAGGCTCTTTGCAGGCTCCTTTCTGTGGAAGTGTTGCCCTCTTTGGCAGAGGCCCAGCCATGGATCAAGGCAGAAAGAGACCCCTTCCCAACTGTGGCAGACCAACCCTAAGATTGACCCCGAAATCTCTAACTCTTTAAATTCATACTCCTCTTTAGTGCTTTCCTTCTGAGTGTGGGTGGGACCCTGTGACTCGCTTCTCAGCAATAGAATCTGGCAAAGGTGGATGTCATTCCATAGCTACTTTGCATAATATGGTAACCTGTCTTGCTAATAGATTCTCTTATCCCTTGCCAGTTTTGATGACACAAGCTGCTATGTTGCAAGCTTCCCTAGGGAGGTGACCTAATCATAAAGAAAATCATAAGAAACAATGGGGTGGCCCCAGCGAACAGCCAAGAAGACACTCAAGTCCTTAGGCTTACAACTGACAAGGAACTATCAGCAGTCAACACTGCATAAGCTCAGAAGTGACTCACCAGTTGAGCTTTGAGATGAAATCAATTTCTTGATCAACATATTGCTTGTATTCTTATGAGAGATAATTAAGTAAAGGATCCAGCTAAGTCAGACTTTGACAGCTGACACTCAGAAACTGTAATGATGTATGTCATTTTAAGCCACTAGGACTGTGATATTTTGGTACCTAACAATAGATAACAAATACCCCAGTCAAATGAACCAAGTTCACTTGGTGATAAAGGCTACAGTGAACATCTCAATCCAATGGCTCTCATGTCCATGTCAAAGTCACCTATGTCAAATGCAAGTGAAGATGAAAAATTTATGCCAATCTTTAGCAGAGTTACTTTAGAAGGAAATAAGGACAAAATAACTTTGAAAGGAACCATGGGGAATTCCACATCCAGCATGGCAACATAAGGATCTGGACAGACCAACTCCCCAGTGAAACTTGTGAAAAATTTTAAGAAGGCAGCTAATTTGTATTTCTGGAACATGATAGAAAATCTAATAAATTCGTGTAAGTCTACTAAAATTGAATAAGAATATGAAAGTCTATGGCATTTAAGTTATAATATCCTTCCTTTCTTGTCTTCCCAGCTCAATATAAAAGAAACTTCACTCCAGACTGGTGTAGCCAAAAACCGGTGGCTCCTATTTCCCCCAGCAGCAAGTCAAGGGCTAAGATATCTTCCCAAGAGGAGTAGCACATCAGCATGTCTCATCCTGTCCCCCAGTTACTTGTAGCAGAGGCTATATTCTAGGCAATTTCAGCCAAGGTATCATGAATTCCTTCTTCTATCCAGTTGTCACTACTAGGTGTAGACTGCCTCAGACATGGAGTGCTGAGACTCCTGGGGTCCCAGTGTCATCTGGCTCATTCATAAGACAGAGGCTTCCAGTCAGGAGAGTCAATGTGAATACAAGAACAACAAAAAAAAAAAAACAAAGAAATACAGTTAAAAGTGAGCCGGAGACTTCAATAGCCATGGCACAAAATAGAAAATTTTGAAATGAATGAAAATAACGGCATAGCTTTTAATGTCTATAGTTTAGAAAAGAAAAAAGTTCTTAAACCAACAACCTAAACTTCTACATTAAGGCACTGGAAATAGAAACACAAACTAACTCATTATAAAGTATGCAGAAGGAAGAAAATAATAGCATGTAAATTAATGATACATGGAAGTAAAAATATAGATAAAATAAGTAAAACCAAAAGTTATTTTTTTGTAAAGACCAACAAAGTTGCCAACCTTTAGTTAGGTTAACCAGGAAAAAGAGAAAAGGCTCAAGTTAATACAATCAGATATGAAATGGTGGACAATACTACAAAACTTCAAGGAATAAAGAAATATTATGAAGAATTGTGCACCATTAAATTAGATAAATTAGATGAAATAGAAGTCTTCTGCTCACTTTTAACTGTATTTCTTTGTTTAATTAGATTAATTAATTATTTTTTATCTAATTAGATAAATTAGATGAAATAGAAAAATACATAGGGCTGGGCATGGTGGCTCACGTCTGTAATCCCAGCACTTTGGGAGGCCAAGGTGGGTGAATCACCTAAGGTCAGGAGTTCGAGACCAGCCTGAACAACATGGTAAAACCCCGTCTCTACTGAAAATACAAAAATTAGCTGGGTATGGTGGCGGGCAGCTGTATTCCCAGCCTCCTGAGGCTGAGGCAGAAGAATCACTTGAATCCGGGAGACAGAGGCTATAGTGAGCCAAGACTGCGCCATTGCACTCCAGCCTGGGTGATAAGAGCAAAACTCCATCTCAAAAAAAAAAAAAAAAAAAAACCTAGGAGGACACAAACTACTTAACCTAATTCAAAGAGAATTTGAAAATCTCTATAGGCCTATAACAAGTAGTGTTTAAATGAGTAATTAAAAACCTACCCACAAATAAGCCTAGGGTCACATGGCTTTACTGATGAATTTTAACTAACATTTAAAGAATTAATATCAATTATTCTCAAGGCTCCCAAATAATAGAGTAGGAAAAGTGCTATCACATTCTGCGAGATCAGTATTGCCTTGACAGTAAAACCAGAAAAAGACATTGAAAGAAGAGAAAACTAGAGGCCAATATCCCTTATGAATATAACCTTTATGAAATACTTGCAAACCAAATCTATTGACATATAAAAAGGATTCCACACCATGAATAAGTGAGATTTATCACAGGAATGCAAAGTTGGTTTAATATCCAAAAACCAATTAATGCAATAACCCATATCAATATAATAAAAAAGCAAAAACCATAAGCATCTCAATATATGCAGAAAAAGCAATGGGGAGGGATGATTGGAAAGACATTGGTCAAAGAATACAAAATTTCAGCTAGATAGGAAGAATAAGTTCATGAGATCTATTGTACAACATGGTTACTAAGTTAACAACAACATACCATATTGTACTCCTGAAAAAATGCTAAAATAGTAGATTTCAAGTGTTCTTACTACAAAAATAACTGTGAGGTAATGCTTAACTAGCTTGATGCAGCCATTCATATATATGTGTGTAAATGAGATAGTAAAGCATCATGTTGTACACAATAAATACATACAATTTTGCAATTTTGAAAATAAAATAAAACACTTAAAAGAAACTTTCTTTAATTTGACTGCCCTGACTTGTGTCATAGCTGCCCCCTGGGACCTCACATGACATCCAGGCTCCTCACACAGTGGTTTGGGGATCTTTTCTGATCCAGGAGACCACTGTAGTCTCCGCTCCAGCCACCAACACTGGGATCCATGGTGGCCAGAGCACTCCTTGCTGTTTCCTTTGCCTTTGGGCTCTATTCCCCACAATCCATTCTCCTCTTCCATTCCTCCAATTCCACCCACCATTTGCCTAGAGGAGTCCTATCGAGTTCCTGAAAGCCGTCTTCCAGCTCATAAGTCATCTCCCTCTCTGCTCCCTCAATGGCTTCATATCTCATTCATGTTTGTTTGTGTGTTTTATCTTCAGCTCCTAACATATACTAATGCTCAATGAATATTTGTCACTGAACATTTTATTATTAGAATAAAATTGTACATTTCTCCTTAAAAATAAAGCCAGTACAGTATATCAACCTTTAACTCATAAAGAATACATATTATAATGATTGTATTAGTACAAATAACCTTGAACATGCAAAATGAGTAGATAACCTAATATATATTGAATACTTCTATTTATTTAAAATGTATGCTTTGGCATGTGTGACTACATGTACAAAAAGATTGGCAAGGATGTTAACAGTTATTATCTTTGAGTTATGGAATTTATGAGGGATTTCTCTAGTTCTAATATTTTTGGTAAAATTTATAATTTCTGAAATGAATATAAATGGTTAGTTTTAATATATTATAAAACAAATTTTGAAAAGAAATAAATGATTAGGTGATGATGATTTAAAATGTTACTTAAAGGAAATAGGCCAAGCATTACTCAGCAGCATTTAGGTTCTTTTTCCTTGAACTAGACTTCACAGTAAGTAGAGCATATTCAATACTACCCATTGTCCAAGCGTTTGCATATGCATAAGTTGAATGTTCTTTCTTCGAATGCATGAAGAAATCGAAACAGAGAAGTAAACTTGCTCAATGTCACTACACCAGTAAATTGAAAAGTCAAGACTTGTACCCTGGATGTCTGGCTCTTTCACCAACTGCACTGCCACCTCTAGAGTCACTGGGCTATCTTTCTAGATTTAAAGCTTACATGTGGATAAAAGTAGGCGGTTTTCTCATTGCTTGTTTTTACTTTGAAGGCAAAATATGTCAGGTGATGCATGTATAAATGAATGGCTTGAATTAAATACAACCCTGATTATAACAAGACAAACTCTTTCCAACAGTGGCTTGTATATGTGGTTTCTATAATGGAGTAAAATATGTTGTTACAAACAAGATTTTGTTATGGTTTTGTCAGATTATCACCAATTTTCCTATGGTCTGCACAAATTATTCCTTCATTTTTAAGAATGTCTATAACTGTTGCTGAATGTAAACTGGCTCTTTCAGTCATCTGGAAAATTTTCCCATACGATGTAAATGTAAAGTTGTATTTGACAATCAGTGGAATTGTTTTCCCTTTGCTTTAAACTAAATGAAGAGAACATATAAAAGTAAAGAAACCGGCAAGCATTGATGACTATCTGTGGACCAGAATTAGGTGTTTTCATTAAACTATTAAATACCCACAATAATCCCAGAGTAGAAATTGGAAACTCTGCCTTACAGATGGGAAAGTGACTGGTTTCCATTGTTGGAAGCAAGATGGGTCAGGATGAAAATGCAGTCAGCAGTTTTCAAATATATATTAATTTTATTTTTTAAAAAACTATCAATTTTATAGCACTCCAGGTTTAAGAACAAGTTTGAAAACCAGGTAAATGAAAGGGGAAGAGAGAGAGACAGAGAGAGAGAGAAGACAGAGAAATCAGATAGTTGGTTACAGACTGAATTGTGCTCCCACCCAAAATTTACAAGCAGACGTTGTACTAACCTGCACCACCTCAGGATGTGTTTGTATCTGGAGATAGGGTCTTTAAAGAGGCGAGTAAGTTAAAATGAGGTCATTCGTGTGGGCCCTAATCCAATAGGACTAGTGTCCTTGTAAGAAGAAGAGACCTCAGGAATGAGCACACACAGAGGAAAGGCCACATGACAGAGTGAGAAGTACCATTTGTAAGCCAAAGAGAGGCCTCAGGAGAACCAAATCTGTCAACATTTTGATCTTGAACTTCCAGCTTCTGGAACTGTAAGAAAATGAATTTGTATTATTTATGCCAACCAGTCTGTGGTAGTTTGTCATGATCACCTTAATAAACTAATACAGATAGATAGAAAAATAGACTTTATATATGTATGTATGTGTGTGTATATATATGTGTGTGTATATATATATGTGTGTGTATATATACACATGTGTGTGAATAGACATATTTATATATATTTCAATTATTCTGGACTCTAATTTTGCAGTTCCAATTATTTAAAAAAAAATAAGGTAGGCACTCAGGGAGGAGCACATTTTTATAAGCTATTTTTGCATTGCTTCTAACTGCACGAGTAATCGTTATTGATATATAGCCAGGATAATTTTTGTCAGAGATTGATTTGTCTGGAAATAATTTAGTTTGCAGACAAATTTTACCTATCTTAGTATCAATCTGCTTGGAGTTTCATCTTCTGAAAACAAAGCTTTCATTTTGGTAGTAATGAATAACAGATGTTATTGTTAATGAGCTCTCCTTGGGACTGAAAGAGTTTCCCCTTAGCAATAACCACCACAAAGGGCAGGAGGCTCACATTATTACCATCACAGGGCTTGGTGACCAGTTAGGATCCAGCATGCATTCCAACTTTGTGAACACATTCTTGAATAACAAAAGTTATCTTGCATGATATCGTAATCCTATTTTAATATGTACATGTAATGTGCATTATTATGGAATTTTTGTTTCTTACATGAATTGTTTGGGCCTGTTCTAATAACTATTCTTTGTTCATTATGTTGCATTTTAACCTAATAATCCCATTAATGTTAATGGGAACTGCCAAGTTAAAACCCATGGAAGCAAATTAATATGCCCTGCAGTCCTTGGACATGACTTTGATACATTTTATATTATTAGTCTCATTCACAGAAGGATTTTATGTTGTTATAAATAGACATAATGAGACTGGATGCCTTCAGCAAAAGGGGAATGAGAAATCTAGCTTGTAGGTTGTTAATTTAGGAACTGTAGAGAGCCAATCCAGAAAATTCGAAAAGGAAGTTCACAGGACATTATGGAGTGACTCAATGCATTTGTAAAATGTCAGGCTTTCTGCCTATGATTTGGGCTGGAACTCCCACACCTCCAAAGAGTGTGACCCTCCTCCGGGTACTTTCAAAGAATGCTTGCAGCCCCAGTCTATACTAAGGTCACCATGTACTTTTCCGTTTCTCCAAATAGGATGAGAGCCATTCAAAGATCTTCATGTGATGTAATTGCTTTTATACATTATTGGATCTAGGGCTTACCTAAGATATAGTAAGCTCCTCATGCAGGCTAGGAAGAATCTGACCTTCGGAGTGATATTTTTGAGTCTTTGATTAACAGGAATTCAGAGAACAGACTTGGGGGCTGGGGAAGCAGAGCTTGTGGTGTCCACCTCTCATATGGTAGACCCCACACAATGCAAGCAAAATATAAGCCAGCCAAGTAACTGCTTTCTCCTTAGGAGGTGCTTTAGCAACATGTGAATGTTGTCACTGGACCATGTTCTGAGCCAGCTGCCTACTAATCCTGCTCAAACCCACCAGCACACCTCTGGCCTTGCAGGCCATTCTGGAAAACACCACTGAGTCGTGTCTCCTCTTCTCTTTTCCTTTTTTGTTTTCATCTCTTTTCTTGTCTTCTCATGTTATTTCCCTTCATTTCCTTTATTGGAAAGATGAGATAAAGAGCAGGCAAGGAAAACAAAAGGACAAGGTCTCCAGACAAAGCAGTGGTGATTCGAACACCAGACCCTGCCATGTGTGTACCACTCTGCAATGTGCTGAGTGCTTCGCTACTTGGTCTTATTTAACCTCAAGGAAGGAATGATTTCCCTATTTTTAACAACAAAGAGAGTAGGTATTGCTATTCATTTCCACCTTAACCAGACACGATGAGTAAATGACACAGATGGTAAATTGCACCATGGCAGTAGGTTGGCAGCTCAGTAGACCTGGCTCCCATCGGAAAACATGAGAATTCAGGAGGAGCAAGGCTGGAAGAAGCAATGGAGCTCTTTGTGGGGGTGCTCCTCTTGTGATTTCAGAGACCAAAATAAATGCCCCTTTATCAACTAAGAGGGACTGCGAGGTTAAAGAAGCAACATTACCTATACCTATAGGTTGAGGGTTCAGGAATTGACTGACATGACAACTCCCTAAATTCCTATGGCTACAAGAAAAACCACATGCTTGCTAAACTCCCTAACAATAGGAGCTATCAGATGAATGATCAGACCTGTCTTAACACTGACTTACAGTCTAGACCCCAACAACTGCGAATGGACAGAGGACCAGCCTGACAAACACCCTTTCCTGACAGGCAGCTGCAGACTTAAGCCAGTTTCAGCCTGATTATAGAGATTGTGCACAAACTGTCTTTGTGTCCTATGGTCCATCTTTCGATGCAAACAGCCAAATTCCACCTCATTTTAAAGCTAAAACCCCAACAGAAATTGAACCTGAGATGTATATTACATACAAGTTTACTCATTGCACATGTGCTCAGCTCCCCTCATAAATTAGGCTTTTCCCTAAAGCCTGTGGAATATCTAAGACTCTATTGCATGATATGGGCCCTGTGAGGCATAAACGCCAACTGCCCTTTCCCTCCTTGAAGAGAGCAACTTTGGCATGTGTGGGAAACTATCTCTTCCTGGTTTACAAACAGTTATCACCAGGAAAACTTTCCTTTCTACTCTTTAGCCATTCTGGTGTTCTTTCGGACAACACTCTTTTTTTTTTTTATTTTTTTATTTTTAGTAAAGACAGGGTTTCACCGTGTTAGTCAGGATGGTCTCGATCTCCTGACCTCGTGATCCACCCGCCTCGGCCTCCCAAAGTGCTGGAGGACAACAGTCTTTATCCATTAAATACTATCTAATGCATCAGTAGCCACTGACTGACCAACACAAGTACTATGTGAACATCTCTCTAAATTTGTGAAAATAAATTCACTTTGTGGATCTTTTTTTAAATATTATTTTAAAATTACCAGCCAGATGCAGTGGCTCATGCCTGTAATCCTAGCACTTTGAGAGGCTGAGGTTCCCGGGAGGATCACTTGGGCCTAGGAGTTTGAGACCAACCTGGGCCACATGGCAAAACCCCATCTCTACAAAAAATACAAAAATTAGCCCCACACACCTGTGGTCCCAGCCACTTGGGAGGTTGAGATGAGAGGAACACTTGAGCCTGGGAGGACTTGGCTGCAGTGAGCTGTGATTGCACCATTCTACTCCAGCCTGGGCAAGAGAGCAAGACCCTGCCTCAAATAATAATAATAATAACGATAATAAACAAAATTAAAATTACCAATAATATATAGATAGTATTTACTATGTGCCAGGCCATATTCCAAGTTTAATATATTAATTTAATCTTTATAACAATCTTTGAGGTAAATACCATCACACAGCTATTTTACACATGCAAAACTAAAGTGTGGGGGGAGGTGAAGGGACTTGCCAGAAGCCATACAGCTAACAGGCAGTGGAGCTGGGTTTCAGGCCCAGGCTTCCAGCCCAGAGCTGCTATTTTTTGGTGACCAGTGTGGTCCTGCCCCACACTGGAGGACTTACCAAAGCTTGCAAACCCTGTCTAGTTCATTTCTGGTATCTTTTTAAGAACTTACAAAAGTTGCAGTAGTTCGAATCCTTAAAAGAAAGAGATAAATGTGGGTAAAAATCATTAACCTTTATGTAAATAATTACAGGATCAAAAAACTGTACTTTTTATACACCGATATACTTGGTGTAAATGATATATATTTTCTAAGTATATATGTAATATTAATATCTACTGTGATATACATATATCTCATTACATGATGTATATTACATATAAAACACATAATCACATTATTACAAAAATAGGTATTTTCAAAAAATAGGTAGTTTCATCTCTTTTTGTCTTTTAATATAAGATATTTTTACATATAGAAAAAACATTAAAAATAATTTTTAAAAATTCCTGCTCATACAACCTAGATTTTTAAAATATTAGCATTTTACTATATTTACTTTAGATCATTCCTTTTCTTCCTGTCTTTCTCCTTTCATCCATTTCTTCTTTCTTTACTTCTTTTTTTTTCCTTTGAAAAAATAAAATGTTACATACACAGATGAGTTTCATCACCCAACTTATTCACCCTTTCTAGAGTTACCTGAAGGGGTGTATTTACTTTTTGGATATTTTGTTCCTTTACTGCATGTTTGTATAAGTTTAATAATATAGAATACTGTTTTGTTGTGACTTTTTGATTTTCCAGGATTGGTGTACATGTGTGTGTGTCTGTGTCTAAAATTCCTATTTTCTTACTTTAATTTTAATCCCCACCAGGTACACTTGGGGTCATTGTAGACATGTCTCCCTATTGCAGCCATGGGTGGTCACCCAGTTTTTTAATGCATCTCATTTTCCTGCTACAAGGCTGGAAGGCCAAGCCCCTATTCCTATATATCCCACATTCTCCTCCTACTTCTGGCCCCTCATAATTCAGCAGCCCTAGGTCTTCAACTCTCAAGTCTGGCTTTAAATGACTTTATTTCTGGCACCTCAACTTCTCTTTCTTTCTCTTGAACCCAGCCATGGATTTTGGTTTTGGTTTTGTCATTAGATTTTATCCAGCATATTTATATGTTGTGAGCAGGAGATATTTTGCAGTGGCTCATTTTACTATGTTACTGGAAACAAAGTCATGTTTCCATTTTTGCAGATGTAAAAATTGAGACTTGGGGTGATTTGGCAACTTCTCTGAAGGTGCTGGAACAAGCCACACTGGCACTTAGCACTGGAGCACAGCTCTGCCTCCAAAGTCCATGTTCTTTCCTCCCTCCCTGCACCTGTTACAAATTGCCTCATTTTAAAGGTTAAATAATGGTAGTTTATTTCAGTTCTGTCACTCTTCCCAAAGCAATACAAGTGGGAATATGTCATTTCAGCTTTCCTAACACCAATGCAGAAAACATAAATGGACACATGTCAGAGGA
This sequence comes from Pongo pygmaeus, assembly GCF_028885625.2. Classification (NCBI taxonomy): domain Eukaryota; kingdom Metazoa; phylum Chordata; class Mammalia; order Primates; family Hominidae; genus Pongo; species Pongo pygmaeus. The sequence continues at coordinate 37,004,464 of NC_072379.2, read as the reverse complement.
TTATTTTATGTTAATTCCAATTTGGGGGTTTAATGATGGGATTTTAATACTCCTCTCAAGGAGAATCATCTGCTAAGAGACAAGTAAAGGTTGAGGATTGAAGTCCAGGACTTCTTCTGCCAGATCCCTCCACACACACTTTCTCCATCCCCAGATGTGCAGTAAGAGGCACTTTCTGCCAAGACCTGCATCAGTTTCCCCATGTCCCCCATGGTTTGCCTCAAACATGCTGCTGACTGCCACAGCTTCCCACATCGGAAGTGTGATTTCTGCCCAAGTGCCTACAACTTCCTGGATTAGTCTTAGAGGTCTTGACTCTAAGTCAAGACTCAGAGTCTTGACTCTGACTGACTTTAGCACTCACTTAAAGCTCATGAAATGTAACCTACTTCTTTCAGTTAAAAAGTTTTCTTTGAAAAAACATCCTGAAGAAAACCCATGGGGAATGGTCAGGTGACTCAGACTTGTTTAATTTTATTTTGGTAAGCCAGAGCCAGTGCTGGTCTTTGAAAAATACAAAAACACATACATACATACATCCAAGGATTAAAAAAGATTCTGTTGAGATTAAGCCCAACTTTATTGATTCTCATTAATGTGTCAGGTACTGTGCTAATAAGAAATGTGCCACACACTTTTATTTGGGAAAGTGCGTTGCATGATCCTTGGAGACATTCCTCTTCTTGTTAGGACAATCAATGTCCAAGTAATTCATTCTTGCATCCAAATGTCCATCCTCCCATCTATCCCTCAAATACTTAGGATCTACCATGTGTCAGAAAACATCTCTTAGTAACCCCTGATGTTAAGTTTTTTCCCTGGCCTACTCAGGGTCCATATCCTGCTCAAAGATCCTTCTAGAAGTTGATATCTGTATTAGTTTTCACAGACTGCCTTTAGAAAATACCACAGACTGGGTGTTTTAAACAGCAGAAATTTATTTCTGACAGTTCTAGACACCAGAGATCCAAGACCCAGGGGTGGGCAGCGTTGGCTTCTCCCGACGCCTCTCTCCTCGGCTTGCAGATGCCGTCCACTCGCTGTGTCCTCACACGGCCTTTCCTCCACGCGTGCACATTCGTGATGGCTCTTTCTCTTGGAACGACAACAGTCCTATTAGATTAAGGGCCCACCTTATGACCTCATGTAACCTAAATTACCACTCTAAAGGCATCTCCACACACTGTCACTTCGGAGTTCAGACTTCAGCACATGAATTTTTGGAGGAAGATAATTGAGTTCCTAAAAATAAGTTTTCTATTTTTGTTTTGTCCCCTACCACAAACTGATTAGGATTCATTTTTTTAATATTATAGAGCTCCTTGACATCTATGTGCCTCACTGTTTTGATATTGGAGAGTAACTTTATACCCTAGCACTTTTACTGTGAATTCAATAAGATTTCAGTTACGATAAGAGCTTGCAGCTTCCTTGAGCAGGAGAGAAGGAAAGAAATTAGTTTTAGAGGAAGGAAGAGTGTAGTTGGTCCTGAGTGTAGGCTGGGAATGGGGGTGGGGGCGTTAACAGACCACACCACACAGTACAGACAGCGCAGCTCTAAAAGACATGTGCAAAGGAAGAAAACTTGTCAAAAACAGCTAAGACTGCAACAGGGAAGCCAGGACTAGCTGCCCTAGGTGTGCAGCCTCACTTGGCAGGCTGGGCTGCTGTGGAGTCAGGGAAAGAAAGCATGTGAAAGGGGGCTCCTGCAGCCTCTGCTTCTGGATCATGAGTCAGCAGCATGGATTCATAATCCAAACCGATTACAGCAAACCCCCTGTGCTTTCTGCTTGATAATTTGTTAAAAGGCTGTAGATTGAGCTCTCAGCCTTGTTAATTGACTAGGTGAAAAACTGTAGCCTGCAAATGTGTCTTCATCACATGCTAACTTTGGACTGAATCCATCTGAAAGTCATGGTAGTTCAAGAAAGAAAAGACTCAAGTGTACTTGGGCAGCACCTCCAAAAAAGGGAACTGGGCATCTTGTTCTGACAATCTCTTTGGCAGTGACCCAAGGACAGAGTTCAGAGGGTTTGGGAAGAGCAAGACACCAGAAAAGATAACTAAAAGAAATACAACTCTCAAAAAAAAGAAAAGGGTGAGGTAGTACCTGAGACCCCAGGACTGCTGGGGATAAACCCACAGGCTCACCTGGCTCTGAAGAAAAGCAGCCAAGGCAGAGAGCAGGTGAGTGCTCTCAGAGTCCCCAAGGCCGTAGGACAGGACCATAATGAGCACTTGGCTTTGGGCACCCAGTCAGGCACCCTGCACATATTAAGATGACCTCTCTGCTCCAACAAATGCATATGATTATTCCTAATCCTGGAATCATCCTTGCAGCTGTTTGCTAATTCCGCAAGTTTGTAAAAAATAATTCGTTTGTGCATATGCATGTTCTTGTTCCCACAGAAGAACCAAAAAAAGAAAGAAAAAACCCTCAAACTCTTTACCACACTGAATTGCAGGCCTGCCTGAGGTCACTGAGACAATAGAAATGGGAATTAATCCAGCAGCAAAGAAAGTTGCTGGCAGCAGGCGGGATGCAGATGGAAGAGATCGGACAAGCGCTGGAACCCAGAGTCAGAAGAAAGGCTCAGATAGAGAGCACAGAAGTGAGGAAGACAACCAAGGAGGAGCGGGCCTGATGAAGGGCCTGGGCAGGAGACACTCCAGGAGAACTTGAGCCCTGCCCAGAGGGTGGAAAAAGGGATGCCACAAAGAAGGTGCACTCATCTCTTCCAGGTTTCCCAACAGCAAGCATTCCTCTGAGCTTAATGAATCTTTTTTAAACTTACTAAGTTTATTGAGGGTCCACTCCAGCAATCTGAGGCCATCTCAGTGGGAGCTGTGATGCCCCCACTACTTGCAGGTCTGCCCTACCAGGGGCCTGAGCTGCAAATGGGCTCCACACCAGCCTTGCTTCCAATGACAATATGCTAAGGATACCTGCAGAGAGGCTAAGGCTCCTGTCTGTTCAGCAAGAGGAAGCACTCAGCTTCCAGAGGGTTGAATCTTTTCATCTTTTCTTTGCACCCAGTGCCTTATCTTTGCATCAACAGAAGTTAGTATTTAACACGTTGGAAAACTGTAGTACATCCCCATCCAAAAGACTGTCTATGATGCAGACAACTCCCACCCACCTCCCTCACGCACCTGCTCCCTGTATACAGAAGTTACTTAATGCATGTCAGCCAACATGACATGCACAATTGCTGTAGGAGCCTGTTGGTGGGGCAGGGCCCCTGCTTCTGTCTAAGTAAACTTCAACTCTCTTCCAGGATTTGGACGGGTACCCCAAGGACAAAGTGGGTGACTCAGCAGGGCAGAATGAAAGAGCACAAGTTTCAAGTTAAACATTCTTGAGTTTGAATGCCAGCAAGTTAAATATGCTCTTACCCTAAATCCAGTGTGGAGGAAATTAGCAATAAGGGATGTAGGGATCTGTCTCCTTGTATGTAGTAAAAAGTTGCAATTGTTATGTTTACTGCTAGCCAGTTTTCCCAAAGCTTGTATTTTGATCCTCTCAGGCAAGACACACATTGAGGTAGATGATCCTTTACTTTTGAAAATCTCTGATCCTCTCACCACCAGAGTGGGCTGCCTATGACATAACAAAACCATATAGAAAGAGTTACATAAACACATATACACAGACCTCACACACATATCCATGTACACAGACCTCCTCACACTCACATCCATGTACACAGACCTCCTCACACACACATCCATGTACACAGACCTCCTCACACAAGATTCATATACACAGACCACCTCACACTCACATCCATGTACACAGACCTCCTCACACACACATCAATATACACAGACCTCCTTACACTTAGATCCATATACACAGACCTCCTCACACTCAGATCCATATACACAGATCTCCTCACACACACATCCATGTACACAGACCTCCTCACACACACATCAATATACACAGACCTCGTCACACAAGATTCATATACACAGACCTCCTCACACTCACATCCATGTATACAGACCTCCTCACACACACATCAATATACACAGACCTCGTCACACAAGATTCATATACACAGACCTCCTCACACTCACATCCATGTACACAGACCTCCTCACACACACATCAATATACACAGACCTCGTTACACTCAGATCCATACACACAGACCTCCTCACACTCAGATCCATATACACAGACCTCCTCACACTCAGATCCACGTACACAGACCTCCTCACACTCACATCCACGTACACAGACCTCCTCACACTCACATCCACGTACACAGACCTCCTCACACTCACATCCATGTACACAGACCTCCTCACACACACATCAATATACACAGAACTCGTTACACTCAGATCCATACACACAGACCTCCTCACACTCAGATCCATATACACAGACCTCCTCACACTCAGATCCACGTACACAGACCTCCTCACACTCACATCCACGTACACAGACCTCCTCACACTCACATCCACGTACACAGACCTCCTCACACTCACATCCATGTACACAGACCTCCTCACACACACATCAATATACACAGAACTCGTTACACTCAGATCCATACACACAGACCTCCTCACACTCAGATCCATATACACAGACCTCCTCACACTCAGATCCACGTACACAGACTTCCTCACACTCACATCCACGTACACAGACCTCCTCACACTCACATCCACGTACACAGACCTCCTCACACTCACATCCACGTACACAGACCTCCTCACACTCACATCCATGTACACAGACCTCCTCACACTCACATCAATATACACAGACCTTGTCACACAAGATTCATATACACAGACCTCCTCACACTCAGATCCATATACACAGACCTCCTCACACTCACATCCATGTACACAGACCTCCTCACACACACATCCATGTACACAGACCTCCTCACACACACATCAATATATACAGACCTCGTCACACAAGATTCATATACACAGACCTCCTCACACTCACATCCATGTACACAGACCTCCTCACACACACATCAATATACACAGACCTCCTCACACACACGTCCATGTACACAGACCTTCTCACACTCACATCTATGTACACAGACCTCCTCACACTCACATCCATATTCACAGACCTCCTCACACTCAGATCCATATACACAGACCTCCTTACACACACATCAATATACACAGACCTCCTTACACTCAGATCCATATACACAGACCTCCTCACACTCAGATCCATATACACAGATCTCCTTACACACAAATCAATATACACAGACCTCGTCACACAAGATTCATATACACAGACCTCCTCACACACACATCCATATACACAGAACTCCTCACACTCACCTCCGTGTACACAGACCTCCTCACACACACGTCCATGTACATAGACCTTCTCACACTCACATCCATGTACACAGACCTCCTCACACTCACATCCATATACACAGACCTCCTCACACTCAGATCCATATACACAGACCTCCTTACACACACATCAATATACACAGACCTCCTCACACTCAGATCCATATACACAGACCTCCTCACACTCAGATCCATATACACAGACCTCCTTACACACACAACAATCTACACAGACCTCCTCACACTCAGATCTATATACACAGACCTCCTTACACACTTATCCATATGCAGCAACCTGCTCCCACTCAGGCAGAATGGGTCACACCTTTTCACACCTCCACTGGAGATGGCCCATAGCCCTTATCCCAACTAAGGCTAACATCAGGATCCAAGTTCCTGAAATTGCAGCACCTCATTCTCTAAAGTGATTATGGAGTTCCAGAAAACCTATTGTTGAGCTTAGTAGTCTCCTTAAAATGTGGAATGAACGTTATCAATTAAAAATATTATCTGGATGGCAGAGGCTACATTGTTCATTTTTTGCCAACCCCACAGAGCCCTACAGTTATCCTATCATTCATAAACGTGTTATTTGTCATAAAATTTTCATAACATCACAGGCTTTTGTATTCATATTATTCTTGACAATCATAAATAGAAATGAACATCTTTTAAAATCAAAGAGATCTACCTTCAAATCTTGCTTTCTCCACTTTCTAATTATTTGACTTTTGTGATCCTGTTTCCTCATCTAGAAAATGGAAATGATAACAACTGCTTCAGCTTCACAAAAGGCTGTGACCAAAAATTGAGATCATGTGTATGAAATTCCCTACACAGTTCTTGTTACAGAGTAGGTAATTATCAAACCAAAGTTCTTTTGAGACACAGAGGAAAGAGAACATTAACGTTTACTCTCTCTCCTCAAGCATTATGTTCTGTAGGTTCTCATTTTAGCACTAGATCTCTCATAACTAAAATTAAATCGGAATAATTAATTACATTTTCTTCTGTGATAAATTATTATAGTCTGCTTTCTGAGGCAGTAAATGGAAACTATAACATAGAAGAGGAATTTAATTATTTAAATGAATGTCATTGTACCTGTACCAGCTTATGAAGTAAGAAGAATTAAGTGGAGAAAAGCATAAACAGTAGAGGGAATCCAAGGAGAGGAAGTAATTGGAGGAAGAAAACACACTAAATGTGTTTTACCGGTGCCAGGGGCTACCTCCCACAGGAAGACAAATGTTTCTTTTCCAATTTCAGTATTTTACTCCATGCAGCCATTTCTCCCATGCTTGTGTACTTCAGAACATGAGCAGTGGAGTTCTGTGGTTGCTCTCCCAAAGTGATCTCATGTGAGGGAAACGAGTAAGGTGCAGCGGAACAGCAAGCAGAGATGGTGTGTATGAGTGGTTGTTCCTGCCTCCCTTCTTGCTGCACCTAGAGCCATTTTCTGACCCTACTACATTTCAGACCATATAGGTGCCCCAGTCCAGAGAGAAAGAAAGGTAGAAGGACACTCTTCAAAGGCAGGCATACATTTAGATTTTCTGCTCTGGTACCCAGACATATGGGTGTGGTAGTGCCTATCATTTTTTTTTCCTTATGTTTTTTAGCTTTAGCTATGTCATAATCATTATTTCAGGCACTTTGCATGAATACTCTCATTTAATCCTCAAAACTATCCTGTATGTTGGTGTTCTATCCCCATATTATAGGAGGAAACCCGATGCTCAGAAAATTCAAGTCCCTTGAGTTGAATTCAGGCTTTCAGACTTAAAGACCCATGCATTTGTCATCACTTCAACCTTGCATCAATTTCAGTGCCCAGTCTTTATATTTTCATCTGTGACTGGTTGCATTCCCTGTTTCTCTCCAGTATCCACTTTTCTTCAAGACCTCAGCTCCACTTGGCACCACCTCCTGTTCCTCAACAATTGTAAAGATACACCCAAACCCCAAGTATTTCTGAGTACACTCTTCCCCATCTCTTACACACTGCCAGCTTCTAGACCCAATCCTGCAACTGCCTGCTGGAAACTCATAAATGGAATCTTATGTGATGTAGCAAACAACACCTTCCACAGTTTTCCAACTGGAAATATAGCAGCAAGTTCCATGCCTTTCAGTAAGTAAATTATACTCAATGATACCAGATGACACAAACCAAAAATGCAAGTAAGACAGTCTAGTTTGACAGAGGGCCCAGTTCACCATTTCCCAAGCATGCCACCCCGTTGTGGTCTGACTTAATCCAACAGTCAAACGGGGGTAGCTGGAGGAAGGGGCGAACTGAGAGTCTTCAGACCATCATCTGTGAATATGGACATGTAACCCTACGTGGAAAATACATGGAAAAGAGTTTGAGATTATGTTCCCTGACAAGAATCTGGGTAAAAGAAATTCCATGTTGCTGCCTAAGGCTACATCCATGTGTTAGAATAGAATTGAGACCAGTATCTAAATCTTATCTTCACCAGTGTTTGAAGGTATGTGGTCCTGGGAAAATTACAGTGGGGGAAGGTAAAGGAGGGGAGTAGCACTCCCCATGCCATGCCTTTATGGTTTGAGTGATAAAATGAAAGTAGTAAAATTTATATCATGCAGTTTTTTGGAAGCCTAAATAAGCTCATGTAAGCAAATGTATATAGCTAATGACTGACACACACCAAGCCCCTGATGGGAAACTGTTGACTCCACATCGGAACCCCAGTCTTATGACTGAAGCACCAGTTCGTCTCGTTTACCCAGGGGAGCCAGTCAGGGCACCTCTTACAACAGATTATTTTTTTAACTGCAGAGTTTCATGCCAGCATGGGGTGATGCATTGCACAGCAGGGGACATTTACATTGGAAATTTTCATAATAAATCACTTCTGCCAACACGACATTGACCAGTGCAAGTGAAAACTGTTCCCTTTTGCTTTCTCTGAGAGCCTTACCTAGTAAAAGTTATAATTAAGGAAGTTGTGGACAGGAGATCAATTGAGAGGAGTCATAGTTGGAATTATTAATAATGCGCTATCATCATCATCAGAGTGTCTTTGTCACTCAGTAGGCATCTCCATCCCACAGAAAGATGAGCGGGAAACTCCAAGAAGCAGCCAAACACTAGCAAAGCAGCTCTCTTTGTTCTTATGGCACCTGCCGACAGCGGGATGGAAGGTGAGACATGGGCCATTTCCTAGAGAAAGACAGAAAGCAGTCAGAATCCAGGGAGAACCTCCTGGAAGCACTCTAATTTTCCCCCATCCCCACGAGGGGACCCAGAGAAGACACATGGCAGCAAGGCTGCTGGGCAGGAAAACATGGCCACCAAGGGCTTTCCTCACTGTCTTCACTCTACCACCTTTAAGCAGTTACTCCCAAAATCATTTACTCTTATCAACTTCTTCATTGACCACCAGTGTGTTTTGTATACATCACTCTCCACTTTTCTTCAACATGTTATCGTAATTCTTCCATCAGTTCTTTGGAGTACTTGCTTGAGTAATTAATTTCAGAAATTGTAAATGGCAGCTAATAGTTTTTGAGTTCTTGCTAATCCTAAAATATTTTCTTCTGAGGTCACTAGTGAATAATAACTTGGATGGATATGAAATTTTAGGATTAAAATCCTGCTTTCTTTAGAAATTTGACTATTGATCTGTTGCCCTAAGGCATTTGGTGCTAAGGATGGTAAGGCTGGAGATACTGACTTTTTTCATGTTGCTTGGTGACATTTTTTTCTTTTGAATTAGAAACTTGTGGGATTTTCTTTTTATTTTTAGAATTGTGAAATTCTCCTGATTTATGACATATCTATGTGTATGATTCCCTTCAATATATTCCAATGGTCCTTAAATGAGCCCTTCTGACATGAACTCATCTACATTTCTTTAGTAGGCATTTTTTTATTTTTTTATTTTTTGCTTTATTGCTTCCTTTCTGTGTCCTCTGTTCTCTCACTTTGGAGCTCCTTTCAAATGGATACCATGCCCAATATATTACATTTATCCACATACACTTAAGGGATATACAAAAAGTACCCCTGAGTTTCATCCACGGGCTGAGGTTTACCAAAAACTGTCCTAAATCATTATTTCATTTTTCTGCAAAGTTCATTAAACTCCATGGTTTTTCTAATTTTACTAATCACAGGTTGGAATAACAAGAATTCTTTCTTGCTTTCAACATTCTAGTTATCTTCATTCTTCATAGCTGCTTGTTCTTGTTATCTGGGTGCCACACTCTATAAATCTCACTGAGAGTAATAACTGTTTTTTACTATTTTTGGATAGTTTCTTTCCATTTGATCAGTCTAGCTTGCTTCTTCTAAGTTGTTGATTCTCCTAAAGTGATGAGGGATTCTTTTCTTGTGTAAATGCATATAGAGGTCTGGTTTGATCAGAACCCCTCTTGCTGCTGGCCACCTCAGGTGCATCTTCTACATAGTCTGGCATCACAGCCCCCACAGGGTGCTCATCCTCTCAACAACCCACTAGGCCAGAGTCCCATCTCCACATGCAGGGCTTTCAGAGACCCTAGTGTTGCACCCTGGTCACTATCCTACAAGCTCTCATGTGTCCAGTCTGTGCTGGTGATTTGTGGAGCTATCAGAGAGATTGTCACTGTTGGGAAATAGAGCAGGCATTGCTTTGGAGATGGGACTATTTAGACTATGTAATCTCTGAGCTGAATCTAATAATAGTGGCCTGAGGTTGCACAAGGTATTCTTCCTTCCCTATATGGCTGTGCTACTCATGTTTCTGCCACCCCACAAATCCGCACATTATATAGCAGGAAAAGTGAAATATGGGTATGAGAGCTGCTTGCAGGTTGAAAATTCATATTTGTGCTAGTCAGCTTCAGCTACCATCACAAACAACCACAAGCTGGCTGCTTTAAGCAATAGAACTTCATTTCTCACAGTTCTGGAGGCAAGGAAGTCAAAGATCAAGGTACAGACTGATTTGGTTCCCCAATAAAGGCTCTTTCTGGTTTGCAGATGGCTGCCTTCTCCCTGTGTCCACACATGGTGGAGATTGAGAGAAAGCAAGCTCTCTGGTGACTCATTGTATAAAGGTTGTAGCCTCATCATGAGGGCACTACCCTCACAACCTCATCTCAACATAATTAGCTCCCAAAGGCCCATCTGCAAGTGTCGTCACTTTGGGTGATGAAATTCAATTCAACATATGAATTTTAGGAGAACACAAGCAAGCCTAGAGCAATATCCATCTCTGCTTTTTTGAGTAACCATGCTGAAGCACACTCTTGTTGCTATGATTTTGAAGGTGTTTCTGTCCACTATTTAAAAAGTTGGTCTTTGTCCCACATTTCCTGAGTGGGTTAGTAGGACACTGTTGGCTTATTCTGGAAAATCAACCCTGATCAGTTTTTTTCTGTCCCAAGGCACCATGAGGGAGTCAGCTGGCCTGTGATCCACTCATCCCTTTGGGGGAGGGATGCCCTTGGGAAGGAATAGAAGACAGCATACCATCCAGTCCAATCTCTTTGGATGGTATCTGGGTAAACATTTGCAAGGGGAAAGAGTACTTATCTACAGCACGGACACAGCAGAATATTCCCAGTACACAGCTAAGGGATAACCTAGAGTAAATACACACAGATTACCTGAGACCTGGCTCCTAGACAATGTCTCATAGGTACACAGTTGTCTGTAAGATGATCTGGAGATGTTCCATGACTCACATCCTCCTCCTGCTGTGGGAAGCATCCTGAAAATCTCACCTAGAGGCCTCATCTACTATTGTGGTCCAGAGGTGCATGTCCAAAGGAGGAAGGGAGGATGTGAGAAGCCTCCTTTGATGCCCCAAACTGTTCTTGCCTTTGTTTGAGCCCCCTGGTTGTCTGCATGCCTGACATTAGTCCCAGAGACCAACACTGGGAAATTGATTTGTGTGAACCTCATTTGACAACTGGATCCCAGGTAGCTCCCCAACAGAATCAAAAGTTACAGAAATTCTCAAAATGTATAGCCTATTGATGGCACTCTTTTCTGTTCTCTAGCACTTTTGAGGATATTTAAATATCATTTTTTATATTTGTTTGGTCTTGTCTGGGCTGCTTCGAGAGAGGAGCAGTTGAACTATGGATTGAATGTGTCATATTGAAATTGGGGCCTCCCCCCATGGTCTTTAACAAGTTCCATAACTTGTCCTCTGCTGGGTGACAAAACAGTTCATTTCAAGTGAAAGCAGAATTTGTCACTTTTATCAGCACCATTTTTCCTAGTCAGAAACCAGTGATATGAGTCAAAATGACACAGCCCTACAATGAGCCAAGGATCAAAGAAATTTTTCATGCTGGAAGGCTTAACAGTGAAGTTCCTAGTGTAGACATAATATGTGCTCAGAAGAAGTCGGAAATGACAAACCAATAACTATGCACAAAATGACTTAGCAGGCAAGTGTGTCGTACCTAAAGGTCTGATTTCTTCCATGTTTCAGGACTTCCTCTAAGGGGATTACACTCTTTTTACACTCCCTTTAGTTTGTTATTTTTCCTGGAATCCTTGAGGCAGAGCTGCACTCTGGCCACCCATATGGTGAAATAAAATCAGAGGGAACTCCTTGCAGGATCTGTGACATGGGAGAAGTTACTGCATTCATTTCAGGGAGCAACACATTACTGGATACCTGCCAATGCATTACTTGCTTTACACACATTTTTTGTTTCCTTTTTGTGTTCTAATTAATAAACTTTATTTTTTTGGAGCAGATTTGCAGAAAAATTGAGTAGAAAGTATAGAGTTCCCATATACCTTCTCCCTCTTCCCCCACCCCACAGTTTTTCCTATTATTAACATTGCATTACTTTAGCACATTTGCTACTGGTGGACTAATATTGATACATTCTTATAAACTAAAGTCCATAGTTTACACCAGGGCTCACTATTCGTGTTGTAAATTCTATGGGTTTTGATAAATGCATAATGACATGTATCAACCATTACAGAATCATACAGAAAAGTTTCATTCTCTAAAAATTCCCTATGTTCCATCTATTCATTCCTTCTTCTGAATCCCTAGCAAGCGCTGATCTTAAGTACACAGGCTTTTAAGTTTGAATTCTTATAATTAGTGATACACGTTTAAGATTCCTCCATGTTTTTCCACTGCATGATTGCTCATTTCATTTTAGCACTAAATAAAATTTCCTTGTATGGATGCACCGCAGTTTATCCATTCACCTACTGAAGGGCATTTTCATGGCTTCCAAGTTTTGACAATTATGAAGAAAGCTGGTTTAAACACTTCTGTCAAGATTTTAGTGTGGATGTAAGTTTTCAGCTCCTTTGGGTTAACACCAAAGAGCATGATTTCTGGATCAGATGGTAAGAGTATATTTAGTTTTGTAAGAAACTGCCTAACCATCCTCCAAAGTGACAATACCATTTTGCCTTTGTACCAGGAATGAATGAAAGGTTCTGTTGCTCCACAGCCTCACCAGCATTTGCTGTTGTGTTTACATTTTAGCCATTTACTGGGTGTATAGTGACATCTCATTGTTGTTAAATTTGCAATTACTTAATGGTATACGGTATTAATTATTTTTTCAAATGCTTATTTCCCATTTGTACATCTTCTTTGGTGAGGTGTCTGTTCTGACCTTTTGTCTCTTCTTTAAATGGGTTATTTTCTTATTGTTGAGTTTTAAGAGGCTTTTAAAAATATTTTGGATATAAGTTCTTTATCAGATATATGGTTTACAAATATTTTCTCAAAGCCTGTTGCCTTTTTACTGTCTTGACAGGGTCTGTCATAGAGCAGAAGTTTTAGTGTTCAGAAATGCTTGTTATCAATTTTTTCTTTCATGAATCACACATTTGGTGATTCATGAAAAAAAAACTTATCACCGTACCCAAGATCATTTGGATTTTCTCCTACGTTCTCTTCAAGGAGTTTTATAGTTTTGTGTTTTACATTTAGGTCTAATGATCCATTTTGAGTTAATTTTTGTGAAAGGTATAAGGTATGTGTCTACATTTTTTTTTTTTTTTTGCATGTGGATGTCTAGTTCTTCTGGCACCATTTGGTGAAATCATTCATTTTTACATTGCATTGTCTTTGTTCCTGTTTTATACATTTTAAAAATTAATTCTTCATCAAAACAACTCCAAATTGGTTATTTTATATTCATTTTGCAAAAATGAATTATTTTTGCAAAAATTAGATACCTAAGTCATTTACCCTTAAAAGTAAAACCATGGTCAACCAGCAAAAGGTTTACCAGGGTGCGAGCCGATGTCTGAGCCTGGTGACTTCACTGAATCAGGTTTTTCCCAATGGGAGTTTTTTGGAAAAAACATTCCTTGGAAAGTTAAGTTTATGAAATAATACATAATTAATCTTTTCTCAGAGATTCAAAATATGCATTTGCCTAAAGAAAGAAACTTCTGTTAGTGTGTGCAACACAAGATTTTTCTGCCTGTTGTTTTAAGTACTAACGTTTGCTTCTGCTTCCAGCATAACTCACCTCCCATAGAATATCTTTGGCAGAGCCTGCCCCATGATAAACATTCTTATTCTATTCTGGGCTCTTGGGGGAAGGGAGTCCTTAAGACGCTTCTCTCTGGCCACAATGTGCTCATCTCTAAAATTAAGAAATAGACAGCCAAAGGATTATAAATCATGCTACTATAAAGACACATGCACACGTATGTTTATTGCAGCACTATTCACAATAGCAAAGACTTGGAACCAACCCAAATGTCCATCAATGATAGACTGGATTAAGAAAATGTGGCACATATACACCATGGAATACTATGTACCCATAAAAAAGGATGAGTTTATGTCCTTTGCAGGGACATGGATCCAGCTGGAAACCATCATTCTGAGCAAACTATCGCAAGGACAGAAAACCAAATACTGCGTGTTCTCACTCATAGGTGGGAATTGAACAATGAGATCACTTGGACACAGTGCGGGGAACATTACACCCTGGGGCCTGTTGTGGGGTTAAGGGGCAGGGGGAGGGAAAGCATTAGGAGAAATACCTAATGTAAATGATGAGTTAATGGGTGCAGCAAACCAACATGGCACATGTATACCTATGTAACAAACCTGCATGTTGTGCACATGTACCCTAGAACTTCAAGTATAACAATAATAATAATAAAAGAAATAGACAATGGAGAATGCAGACTTGGAAGGGTGAGGTGATGGGAGAAGGGTGGTTGATGAGAAATTACTTAATGGGCACAATGCACATGGTTGGGTGATGGATACTCTAAAAGCCCTAACTTCACCACCAAGCAATCTATGTATGTAACAAAATTGCACCTCGTACCCCATAAATTTATACAAATAAAAGACCAAAAATAATATCTCCTTATGCTCTGACATTCTGAAAATGCTGTGATATATCACTTGCCATTCACACATTTCTCTACACCAAGGTTTTCTGGACAGACTGTTTTTCTTGCTTATTGAAAAAAGCAGAGTCTGTGAAGACAATGTGAAGGCAGAGAGGGAGGAATCCATCCTTTACCAAATAAGTGGCCCCAGGACACATTCTTCCCTCTGCACAGCAGCTACATTCCCATTAGGGACAGTGGGCATTTTCCCATGCTGTCTATGTGCTGTGCCTTCAATAAACTGCCGTGGACTGTGAACTCACTTTGGCTGCTGCAGTGACGGCTGTGGCAGTGGTGACTGGAGGCGCTGTCCAGGCTCTCTCTCCTTAGCAGTGCTGGAGAGCGGCATCGATCTGGGCCGCCTGCAGAGGAGCTGCCAGCAGCTGTGCAGGCTGTGATTAGCAGCTCCTGAAAGGATCCCTTTCAAGGCTCTGGAGCCCTGCTTGGCAGCCCGCACTCTGTTTGCCTTAATTAGAGCAAATGATTTGTGCTTTCTCGCCTCAGAGATTGATCCTTGCTGAGGACCACAGTTACAGAAGTCAGGTGAAAGAGAAGGATGTCCTAGCATGCTCTGAACATAGACAGAAAATGCTTCAGTTTCCTTTCAGGGTGAAATATTGATGCTCAGCGATGACTTCAAATGCAATTTTAAAACATCTCTTTCAAATTCAGAGATTTGTGTGTCAGTTCTGCTCACTGTAGACACCATCAAACACAATTTGCCCTAGGAATCCAAAAACGGAGCTTAGAGAGGAATATCAGAATGTGAGGGGGCTGCAGGCAGAGGCTGACCCCCGCAGGATCAGCAACAATGGCTGACACCTCCAGAGCCTCCTGATAGCCAGGAGCAGTTCCCAGCCCATTCCATGCATGGCCAGCGCCTCCCTCACATCCCTGGTGGAAGGTTCTAGTATTGTCCTGTTGTACACTTGGAGAAATGGAAAGACAAAGAAACCTGTTCAAAATCTGTTTCAGTAAATTACAAAGCATGGTTCCCAACACATATTAGATGGTTAAAAGTATTAATTAACTAATTAAATATTATTAATAGTATTAATAGTATATATTTGAAAATGAACAGAAGAACACATCAATCAATGACTCAGTGAAATCAATGAATCAATCAAACAGTAGGTAGTGCATCACTTGAAATCTCCATGGGGAGAACAGGAATGAATTTGTATAGTGTCAGTGCAGGAGACAGAGCTTCTCATCAAGGCACCAACTCACCAGGATGTTCCCTTGTGGGTCACCAGAATAGCACTGCATCTTAGGGGATCCAGGTCAGGAAGTCGTAAGTGTGGGTGAGTGATAGACACTGAACTAGTTAAAATTGAAGTCTGAGTATGGAAATAGATGTATATGACAGAATAGAGCTGACTGTGAAGGACTGTCTGCGGCCCTACACTCCATCTGGGGTGAGCTCATGCTTGTGTTCAGGCTGCAATGCTCATTGGCTGTCCATCTGACACATCAGCCACCTGGAATGCAGGCTGACACAGAGGCTTCATTATGGAATGGGCAGAGATATGCCTAAGGAATATGGGGTAAGGGAAGAGCCAAATTGCATTGAATTCCTTCTATGTGCTTGGCACTAACATCAAGCAATTACACAGAAAGGCAGTCCTCATTTTGCTCATTTCTGACATGCGTAGATTCCATTTACTATGGCTGATATAATACCTGTCCCTCCAACAAAATGACTTTGACTTCACTGTTAGCTCTTCAGTTCACACATCCCTACATAAATACTAGATGTGCATCATGATCAGTGACCAATCACTTCACTTCTTGCAAAGTCTGCCAGTGGTTTGGCCCTGAACACCTGTTATTCAGGTCACACTTGTCAGGAGCTAGTCTAGCTGGAGACATAGCTGAGTAGCCAGGTGCCGGAGTAGCTGATACAAGGCAACAAGCCAAAACAGAATTCATAATCAAGGCTTTAATCACTTACTGCAATGGTATAAGCAAAAGGCTGAACCAGAAAAAGTGCTGACTCCCCTCTGTTCTGTTTTCTCCCATGGAATGGTGTTCCAGTCAAGGGTCAGCGTAGACATTTTGGGGCATCATTTTCACAGTTAAAGGATCTCCAAACAAATGGTTCCTATAATTTTACTGACCCAGGGGCTAGGAGGCAAGATGAGGGAGGATTTGGAGTGGAAAAATGCTGGGTAGTGAATTAGAATGGGAAAAAATGTCTTCAAGGTTTCCCCCTCCTCCCCATCTCTATAAGGAGACCTCAGCAGAGTCCCCTGAAGAGGACCTTAGATAAACAGACATAGGAATGAAATCATCTGGGCTGGCAGTGCAAAAATGCATAAGAAAATGGCTGCCCAGGGGGTGTGAGACCTTGACTGCAACTCCCTACAGTGTCTGCAAAGCACTGACTGCACAGATGTAGGGAGGAAAACGCTCCCCTGAGGCCTGCCAGGTAAAGCCTTTGTAATTGCCTATGGTTTGGCCTGAAAATTTACACATGGGTTTTTTGTTGTTGTCGTTGTTCTGGAGACAAACTCTGCAATGCATAGACAGGAGAGCATGTAGTTATATTGTCTCTTGTCCCCCATAATAAACTGGCATGATATTTTACCATTGGGCTTGGTACTATTTTTTATTTTCCTATATGCAACATTGGTAATCAAAAGAGGGAATTGGCCAACAAAGATAAAAGTGCAGCAAGGAAATGGAAAGTGATAATGCCAGAAGTGAAATTGAATAAAATGTAAATCAGGTTGTAGAAGAAATAGCTGACAGAGGGAACGTGAACACTCAGCCTTCGAGAGACTCCAGATGTGCAGTCAGGGAGCTCAGGGACAGAAGATAGTCGACAACAATGGCAAAAAAAGGACGTCATTTCCTGGAGGAAGGAAGGCTTGCAAAAGATCTCCCACTAAAAGGACTCTCAGAGATGTTTCACAACATGGAAAGCACTAAGGACAAAACATTGGAAGTTGATCCAATCTTAGAAAGGAGGATGGCTATCTGTCAAGGCATGGAAAAGATGCTTGCTCTGTATCATAAGGGATGAAAAGAAAGCAAACACTTTTCAAAGGCTCTTGGCAGGTTCCTAACAAATAAATAAAACCTCATAATTCTCCATGTTTCTGATATTTTAAAGTGCAGTTTATTAAATAATATTGGTTTTACTAAGTTTTATTTTCTCATACATCTATAAGTGACAGTAAGAAAGTTTTGAATGTTTTGACAAAAATGTTCATATGTCATTTTGTATTGATTTAAATTAACACCGTTTGCACAGTCAGATTTGTGGTCTTACACTACCTTGCAAAGCAAAGACTGCCTGTATTACCTAATATCTTTACAGAAAATCTTAAAGTATATTGTATTGTTTTTGCCAAGAAGATAGAAGCTAAAGCTCAGAGTAGTGAAGTAAGCTGTCAGAGATCACAGAGCAAGTGAGTGATAGAGCTTAGATCTGAACACTAGTCTCAATAACACTTCACTTTCTGCCCCCAACAGTACCCTAGGAAAGCAGAGAGGAGTCTGCTACCCTGGGAAACATTAGCAGTGGGTCAAATCTGGGGCTAGACATTTTCTCCTGTGCCAATAAACACATGATTCAAAACTGCTGGAAGGGCATTCCATAAAAGAACGACTTAGAGTTTATAGTAATTCCGATAATAAAAGAATTTTAAATGTATTTAGCACTCCCTCTGTATAGTGCGTGCACTATGTAACGGCCTCATAAGTGTTAACTCTTTTTTTTTTTTTTTGAGACAGGGTCTCCCTCTGTGGCTCAGGCTGGAGTGCAGTGGCATGATCTCAGCTCACTGCAACCTCCACCTCCCAGGTTCAAGCGATTCTCCTGCCTTAGACTACTAAGTAGCTGGGATTACAGGTGTGTGCCACCACCAGCTGGCTAATTTTTATATTTTTAGTAGAGACAGTGTTTCACCATATCGGTCAGGCTGGTCTCGAACTTCCAATCTCAGGTGATCTGCCCACCTCCACCTCCCAAAGTGCTGGGATTACAGGTGTGAGACACTGCACCTGGCCAGTGTTAACTCTTTTAATGCTGACGGCAACCTAATGAGGAAATTTCCATATTATAATATTTATTTATATTATATTATTTTCTTTGAAATGTACAAATTACATGGTTTTGTATATTTTGTATTTATTTTATGTTTTATATTTATGGGAAAAGAAACTGAGGGGCACAGAGGAAATGAATTCACCGCAGATCACACAGTAGTACCTAGCAGAGTGGAGGTGAAGTCTCAGGCCCCAGCTTCCCACCTGGATGCTTGTGCTCTGGGCACACCCTACCTGGCTTTAGTGCCCCTCTCTCAAGTGACTCACTCCCTCAAGTCTCCAGTGCCTATCATGTGTTCATTCCTGCCTCACCATGACTCCCTGTTCCTAGGCTTGCTTCTTGATAATTGCTTAGACCTGTCCTGGGTCCTGTTCTGCAGATTCCAGATCTGTTCCATTTCATTCCAGGACAGGAGTCTTGTTCCTACACCCATGCCTTCACCTGGAACTCTGATGGCACTTCTATGAGTGGCTTCCTACCAGAACCCCTGTTACCCTCAAGATGGCCAAGGACATGTAAGAGACAAGTTTATTTTACGCTCTTCAGAAAAAAGATTACCACTCCAGGTGTCCGGCACTGTGGTGCACCGTTTATATATATATTACGCAATTCCATTTTCACAGTAACAAGAATTGAGTTTGAGTTTTGTTTGTTCATTGTTCTTTAGTTTTTATTTTGATTTACTATTTTTCCTATGGATTTCAGGTGTGTATTAATCCGCTCTTGCATTGCTATAAAGAATTACCTGAGGCTGGGTAATTTATAAAGAAAAGAGGTTTAATTGGCTCACAGTTCTTTAGGCTGTTCAGGTAGCATGGCTGAGGAGGCCTCAGGAAACTTTCAATCACGGCACAAGGTGAAGAAAAAGCCAACACATCCTTACATGGCAGAGCAGGAGAGAGAGAGAGCAGGGGGAGGTGCTACACAGTTTTAAGCAACCAGATGTCGTGAGAACTCATGCACATCATAGGAACATAAGGGTGAAATCCATCCCCATGATATAATCACTTCCCACCAGGCCCTCCTCCAACACCGAGGATTACAATTCAACATGAGCTCTAGGCAGGGACACAAATCCAAACCATATCAGGTGCCCAGGAAATAATTAATAATAATTTTGGGTCATGGCATGCACTCATCATTGTTTTGACACAGTCAGCTAGTTTTGTTTAGTTAGTTATTATAATTGTGTATTAAGCCCTAATGTACCCACTACCCTAAACAAAACCCAGGACCTTGACACCCTGACAGCAGCCCATACTGAGCAGACCATGGTTCCTCCTATCTCCCTTCCTCTCCTAACTTAAAGTGATCAGCATTCTGAATATCATGTGTGATGGTTAATTTTAGATATCAACTTGATTGGATTAAGAAATAGCTAGAAAAAATGATAAATAATTATCTTGGGTGTGTTTATGAGGGTTTTTCCAGAGGAGATTATCATGTGGGTCAGAGTGGACTAGGTAAAGATCTACCTTTAATGTGGGCAGGCACCATGTAATCCACTAGGAACTTGGAGAGAACAAAAATTTTACAAAGGCCAATGTGTCAATCTATCTCCTGGAGCTGGAATACACTCATGCTCTGCCTTGGATAACAGAAATCTGGGCTCCCTAGCCTTTGAACTCCAGGACTTATATCAGCAGCCACGCTGGGTTCTCAGGCCTTTGGCCTCAGAATGAAAGTTACACCTATCAGCTTCCCTGGTTCTGAGGCCTCTAGACTTGGACTGAGCCACACTACCGGCATCTCAGGGTCTCCAGTTTGCAATTGACCTGTCCTGGGACTTCTCAGCCTCCATAATTGTGTGAGACAATTCCCCTAATAAATCCCCTCTCATCTATCTGTATACAGATATATCCTGTTGGATATATCTGTCGCTCTGAAGTACCCTGGCTAGTATTCCAAGTCCATCTTGCCCCTTTTTGTTAACTTTTATATACTTTGATATCGTTTTTAAGTACTTTCACAAAATATGGAACTGTTTTGGAAAAAAGGTGGAAATATGTATGTATGCATACACACACATATACTCCTACGCACAAACATATATGTATTAGTCTGTTCTCACATTGCTATAAAGAACTACCTGAGACTGAGTAATTTATAAAGAGAAGAGGTTTAATTGGCTCACAGTTCTGCAGGCCATACAGGGAGCATGGCTAAGGGAGGTCTTAATAAAACTACAGTCATGGCAGAAGGTGAAGGGGAAGCCAGCACATCCTACATGGCTGGAGCAAGAGTAAAAGAGTGACGAGGGAGGTGCCCCACACTTTCAAACAACCAGGTCTCATGAGAACTCTATCACAAGTATAGCAAGGGGAAGTCCACCCCCATGATTCAATCACCTCCACCAGGCCCCTCCTCCAATCCTGGGAATTACAATTCGACATGAGATTTGGGTGGGGACACAGAGCCAAACCATATCTATCTATCTATCTATATTTTTAAGATTCACATCTGTTTAATGTACATAAAGCCAAGGAAAGGACAGTCTCAAATTCAATAGAAATATTCTGTACAGGAGGGTGGAGCCAAGATGGCCAAATAGGAACAGCTCCAGTATACAGCTCCCAGTGGGAGCCATGCAGAAGACGGGTGATTTCTGCATTTCCAACTGAGATACCGGGTTCATCTCACTGGGGAGTGCCAGACAGTGGGTTCAGGACAGTGGGTGCAGTGCACTGTGCGTGATCCGAAGCAGGGCGAGGCATCACCTCACCTGGGAAGCGCAAGGGATCAGGGAATTCTCTTTCCTAGTCAAAGAAAGGGGTGACAGACGGCACCTGGAAAATCAGGTCACTCCCACCCTAATACTGCACTTTTCCAATGGGCTTAAGCAATGGCACACCAGGAGATTATATCCCACACATGGCTTGGAGGGTCCTACGTCCACAGAGCCTCGCTCATTGCTAGCACAGCAGTCTGAGATCAAACTGCAAGGCGGCAGCGAGGCTGGGGGAGGGGCACCCGCCATTGTTCAGGCTTGAGTAGGTAAACAAAGCAGCTGGGAAGCTCGAACTGGGTAGAGCCCACCACAGCTCAAGGAGGCCTGCCTGCCTCTGTACACTCCACCTCTGGGAGCAGGGCACAGACAAACAAAAGACAGCAATAACCTCTGCAGACTTAAATGTCCCTGTCTGACAGTTTTGAAGAGAGTAGTGGTTCTCCCAGCACGCAGCTTGAAATCTGAGAACGGGCAGACTGCCTCCTCAAGTGGGTCCCTGACCCCCGAGTAGCCTAACTGGGAGGGACCTCCTAGTAGGGGTGGACTAACACCTCACACAGCCAGGTACTCCTCTGAGACAAAACTTTCAGAGGAAGGATCTGGCAGCAGCATTTACAATTCACCAATATCCACTGTTCTGCAGCCACCACTGTTGATAACCAGGCAAACAGGGTCTGGAGTGGACCTCCAGCAAACTCCAAGAGACTTGCAGCTGAGGGTCCTGACTGTTAGAAGGAAAACTAACAAACAGAAAGGACATCCACACGAAAAACCCATCTGTACGTCATCACCATCATCAAAGACCAAAGGTAGATAAAACCACAAAGATGGGGAAAAAACAGAGCAGAAAAGCCGGAAACTCTAAAAATCAGAGCACCTCTCCTCCTCCAAAGGAACACAGCTCCTCACCAGCAACGGAACAAAGCTGGATGGAGAATGACTTTGACTAGTTGGGAGAGGAAGGCTTCAGAAGATCAAACCACTCTGAGCTAAACGAGGAAGTTCGAACCAATGCCAAAGAAGTTAAAAACTTTGAAAAAAAATTAGATGAATAGATAACTAGAATAACCAATGCAGAGAAGTCCTTAAAGGACCTGATGGAGCTGAAAAACACAGCACGAGAACTACGTGACGAATGCATAAGCCTCAGTAACCAATGCGATCAACTGGAAGAAAGGGTATCAGCGATGGAAGATGAAATGAATGAAATGAAGTGTGAAGAGAAGTTTAGAGAAAAAAGAATAAAAAGAAACGAACAAAGCCTCCAAGAAATATGGGACTATGTGAAAAGATCAAATCTACGTCTAATTGGTGTACCTGAAAGTGATGGGGAGAATGGAACCAAGTTGGAAAACACTCTGCAGGATATTATCCAGGAGAAATTCCCCAATATGGCAAGGCAGGCCAACATTCAAATTCAGAAAATACAGAGAATGCCACAAAGATACTCCTAGAGAAGAGCAACTCCAAGACACATAATTGTCAGATTCACCGAAGTTGAAATGAAGGAAAAAAGTTAAGGGCAGCCAGAGAGAAAGGTCGGGTTACCCACAAAGGGAAGCCCATCAGACTAACAGCTTATCTCTTGGCAGAAACTCTACAAGCCAGAAGAGAGTGGGGGCCAATATTCAACATTCTTAAAGAAAATGATTTTTCAACCCAGAATTTCATATCTAGCCAAACTAAGCTTCAATAGTGAAGGGGAAATAAAATCCTTTACAGACAAGCAAATGCTGAGAGATTTTGTCACCACCAGGCCTGCCCTAAAAGAGCTCCTGAAGGAAGCACTAAATATGGAAAGGAACAACCTGTACCAGCCACTGCAAAAACATGCCAAATTATAAAGACCGTCAAGGCTAGGAAGAAACTGCATCAACTAATGAGCAAAACAACCAGCTAGCATCATAATGACAGAATCAAATTCACACATAACAATACTAACCTTAAATGTAAATGGGCTAAATGCTCCATTTAAAAGACAGACTGGCAAACTGGATAAAGAGTCAAGACCCATCAGTGTGCTGTATTCAGGAAACCCATCTCATGTGCAGAGACACACATAGGCTCAAAATAAAGGGATGGAGGAAGATCTACCAAGCAAATGGAAAACAAAAAAAGGCAGGGGTTGCAATTCTAGTCTCTGATAAACCAGACTTTAAACCAACCAAGATCAAAAGAGACAAAGAACGCCATTACATAATGCTAAAGAGATCAATTCAACAAGAAGAACTAACTGTCCTAAATATATATGCACCCAATGCAGGAGCACCCAGATTCATAAAGCAAGTCCTTAGTGACCTACAAAGAGACTTAGACTTCCACACAATAATAATGGGAGACTTTAACACCCCACTGTCAACATTAGACAGATCAATGAGACAGAAAGTTAACAAGGCTATGCAGGAATTGAACTCAGCTCTGCACCAAGCGAACCTAATAGACATCTACAGAACTCTCCACCCCAAATCAACAGAATATACATTTTTTTCAGCACCACACCATGCCTATTACAAAATTGACCACATAGTTGGAAGTAAAGCACTCCTCAGTAAATGTAAAAGAACAGAAATTATAACAAACTGTCTCTCAGACCACAGTGCAATCAAACTATAACTCAGGATTAAGAAACTCACTCAAAACCGCTCAACTACATGGAAACTGAACAACCTGCTCCTGAATGACTACTGGGTACATAATGAAACAAAGGCAGAAATAAAGATGTTCTTTGAAACCAACAAGAACAAAGACACAACATACCAGAATCTCTGGGACACATTCAAAGCAGAGTGTAGAGGGAAATTTATAGCACTAAATGCCCACAAGAGAAAGCAGGAAAGTTCTAAAACTGACACCCTAACATCACAATTAAAAGAACTAGAGAAGCAAGAGAAAACACATTCAAAAGCTAGCAGAAGGCAAGAAATAACTAAGATCAGAGCAGAACTGAAGGAAATAGAGACCAAAAAAACCCTTCAAAAAATCAATGAATCCAGGAGCTGGTTTTTGGAAAAGATCAACAAAATTGATAGACTGCTAGCAAGACTAATAAAGAAGAAAAGAGAGAAGAATCAAATAGACCCAATAAAAAATGACAAAGGGGATATCACCACCGATCCCACAGAAATACAAACTACCATCAGAGAATACTATAAACACCTCTATGCAAATAAACTAGAAAATCTAGAAGAAATGGATAAATTCCTCGACACATACACTCTCCCAAGACTAAACCAGGAGGAAGAAGTTGAATCTCTGAATAGACCAATAACAGGCTCTGAAATTGAGGCAATAATTAATAGCTTACCAACCAAAAAAAGTCCAGGACCAGATGGATTCACAGCTGAATTCTACCAGAGGTACAAGGAGGAGCTGGTACCATTCCTTCTGAAACTATTCCAATCAATAGAAAAAGAAGGAATCCTCCCTAATTCATTTTATGAGGCCAGCATCATCCTGATACCAAAGCCTGGCAGACACACAACCAAAAAAGAGAATTTTAGACCAATATCCTTGATGAACATTGATGCAAAAATCCTCAATAAAAGACTGGCAAACTGAATCCAGCAGCACATCAAAAAGCTTATCCACCATGATCAAGTGGACTTCATCCCTGGGATGCAAGGCTGGTACAACATATGAAAATCAATAAACGTAACCCAGCATATAAACAGAACCAAAGATAAAAACATCTTATTGAGATAAGATTATCTCAATAGATGCAGAAAAGGCCTTTGACAAAATTCAACAACGCTTCATGCTAAAAACTCTCAATAAATTAGGTATTGATGGGACGTATCTCAAAATAATAAGAGCTGTCTATGACAAACCCACAGCCAATATCATACTGAATGGACAAAACCTGGAAGCATTCCATCTGAAAACTGGCACAAGACAGGGATGCCCTCTCTCACCACTCCTATTCAACATGGTGTTGGAAGTTCTGGCCAGGGCAATCTGGCAGGAGAAAGAAATAAAGGGTATTCAATTAGGAAAAGAGGAAGTCAAATTTTCCCTGTTTGCAGATGACATGATTGTATATCTAGAAAACCCCATTGTCTCAGCCCAAAAATCTCCTTAAGCTGATAAACAACTTCAGCAAAGTCTCAGGATACAAAATCAATATGCAAAAATCACAAGCATTCTTATACACGAATAACAGACAGAGAGCCAAATCATGAGTGAACTCCCATTCACAATTGCTTCAAAGAGAATAAAATACCTAGGAATCCAACTTACAAGGGATGTGAAGGACCTCTTCAAGGAGAACTACAAACCACTGCTCAATGAAATAAAAGAGGATACAAACAAATGGAAGAACATTCCATGCTCATGGATAGGAAGAATCAATATCGTGAAAATGGCCATACTGCCCAAGGTAATTTATAGATTCAGTGCCATCCCCATCAAGCTACCAATGACTTTCTTCACAGAACTGGAAAAAACTACTTTAAAGGTCTTATGGAACCAAAAAAGAGCCCGCATTGCCAAGTCAACCCTAAGCCAAAAGAACAAAGCTGGAGGCATCATGCTACCTGACTTCAAACTATACTACAAGGCTACAGTAACCAAAACAGCATGGTACCAAAACAGAGATATAAGCCAATGGAACAGAACAGAGCCCTCAGAAATAATCCCGCATATCTACAACCATCTGATCTTTGACAAACCTGAGAAAAACAAGCAATAGGGAAGGGATTCGCTATTTAATAAATGGTGCTGGGAAAACTGGCTAGCCATATGTAGAAAGCTGAAACTGGATCCCTTCCTTACACCTTATTCAAAAATTAATTCAAGATGGATTAAAGACTTAAACGTTAGACCTAAAACCATAAAATCCCTAGAAGAAAACCTAGGCAATACCTTTCAGGACATAGGCATGGGCAAGGACTTCATGTCTAAAACACCAAAAGCAATGGCAACAAAAGCCAAAATTGACAAATGGGATCTAATTAAACTAAAGCGCTTCTGCACAGCAAAAGAAACCACCATCAGAGTGAACAGGCAACCTACAGAATGGGAGAAAATTTTTGCAACCTACTCATCTGACAAAGGGCTAATATCCAGAATCTACAAAGAACTCAAACAAATTTACAAGAAAAAAACAAACAACCCCATCAAAAAGTGGGCAAAGGATATGAACAGACACTTCTCAAAAGAAGATATTTATGCAGCAAAAAATCACATGAAAAAATGCTCATCATCACTGGCCATCAGAGAAATGCAAATCAAAACCACAATGAGATACCATCTCACACCAGTTAGAATGGTGATCATTAAAAAGTCAGGAAACAACAGGTGCTGGAGAGGATGTGGAGAAATAGGAACACTATTACACTGTTGGTGGGACTGTAAATTAGTTCAACCATTGTGGAAGTCAGTGTGGCGATTCCTCAGGGATCTAGAACTAGAAATACCATTTGACCCAGCCATCCCATTACTGGGTATATACCCAAAGGATTATAAATCATGCTGCTATAAAGACACATGCACACGTATGTTTATTGCAGCATTATTCACAATAGCAAAGACTTGGAACCAAGCCAAATGTCCAACAATGATAGACTGGATTAAGAAAATGTGGCACATATACACCATGGAATACTATGCAGCCATAAAAATGATGAGTTCATGTCCTTTGTAGGGACATGGATGAAGCTGGAAACCATCATTCTCAGCAAACTATCGCAAGAACAAAAAACCAAACACTGCATATTCTCACTCATAGGTGGGACTTGAACAATGAGAACACATGGACACAGGAAGGTGAACATCACACACAGGGGACTGTTGTGGGGTTGGGGGAGGGGAGAGGGACAGCATTAGGAGATATACCTAATGCTAAATGACGAGTTAATGGGTGCAGCACACTAACATGGCACATGTATACATATGTAACAAACCTGCACGTTGTGGACATGTACCCTAAAACTGAAAGTATAATAATAATAATAATAATAATAATAATAAAGAAATATTCTGTACAATTAACATGGTGAGGCTGAGGGAGAAGGGGTGAGGCTTTAGAACCCACACCTGAACATGTACAAAAATAACTTACACAGCAACCCCCACCTGCAAGGATGGTGCAGCTCTGCCAAGCCCCTGGGGCTGGGGGGCACATTGCAGACATGGCACCATGGGAGCCAACCAGTGTGGGCCCCAGGTGCTGGTGGGAGTGAAGAGGGCACCAGTCTGGAGGGGAGGGTGGCTATTAGGAGGACTTGATATACATATGTTATAATTTTATAATATACATATGTGAATTTGGGTGGGGACGCAGAGCCAAACCATATCACCATATCAATATATCATAGAAAAATATGGGGTTAACCCAAAGAGGCTGGGGTAATGATGGGATTAACAATATATATTGATATGATTTTGCTCTGCATCCCCACCCATATTCACACAGACATAAACAATATTATTTATATTATTTAAAATTTTGTATATCAGGCATCATGCCATGTATAATCCTTGGGGATTTTTCACTTATGATACCTTGCTGGGATTCATCCACAGTTTCATCTGTCACTAGAGTATACTGGTTTGGATTGTAGAAAATTATTCTATTGTGGGAATACACAGCAATTGATTAGTCTACTCTCCAGGTGATTTGCATTCAATCATTTCTAGGTTTTCTCTTCTAAACAGGGAAGCTGTGAACATTCTTGCATGTCTTCTGGTGGATATATGTAATTGTTTCTCTCAAGTAGTTCCAAGTGGAATTGCAAATGTTACAAGGTATGTAAGTATTTCATTTTAGAAAATAATGCCCACCTGTTTCCCAAAGAAACTGCACCAAGCTCAATCCAGCAGCAAAAATTGTGAGTACCTATGTGTCCACATCCCTTCCAGAATTGACATTTGCAGATTTTGTATGTGTGCCTACTGAACGAGTATAAAATACTAAATCATCCTGTTCCTGATTTTCATTTCTCTCTTTACTAACAGTGTTGAAAATCTCCACACAGGTTTAGTGGGCACATGTGTTCTTATTTTTTAAGACAACTGTTCAGGCCTCTGCCTAACTTTCCATTGATTGCCCATGCTAACAATGAGCCTGTCACCAGAGAAACTGCCTCTGCATCACACCCTGAATGAGCATGGCTATTTCCAGGACTCTGACTCTGTGATTTCCCCCACTACTCTTATCTATGATGAGCTTTACTGTTTTGAGACTTTAGGGCAAACCATCTTCATACTAAAGGAAACTTCAGACAGGCAAAGAGAATGGGGAAATTAGAGACCAGCTCAAGAGATGCCCCTGGAATGATGCCCTATGTTAGACATCTGATCAGGTTCCAATGACTGCCTTAGAAGTTTCTAGTGGGTGAGCTGGGCAGAATCTTCAAGTTGGGATGAGTCTAGACGTCATTCAGGTAACAGGAAGCTCACAGGGGAGGGGATTCAAGCAATGTGTTTCATGGGCATACATTCATCATCTGCAAGCCATGCCACTGGACTAGGATAAAGTTAGGAATATTCCCTTAGAGGAGGACTGGTGGAAACAAGCCGAGACTGCAGGGCCCTCTGTATGTAGGAGCCACAGGCCTGGCAGATGTGGCAAAGAAACTGGCTGGAACTGGGGCATGGGAATTAATGCAAAAGTCTGTAAAAATATCGGGTTAACACAAAGAGGCTGGGGTAAGGATGGGATTAAAGAGCTAGCATGTAGAGAGACACTGAGATACAATTTCTAAAACTAAAGAATCATTTTCTAAACAAAAGGCCCCAGGTCAGACTGGCAGCAAAGAGATTTCTGGGAGCTATTTTGGGTTCTGGGAGTCATGTGCTCCTGTTGCATCATTCAAAGATCCAATTATTGAGAGACAGAGCTGGGAACATAGGTTCTGTCTCAGTCAGAGCTGACTTAGGAGTCACAGTGAATCTATGCCTCCATATAGGAAACCCCTTTGCCAGAAACTATGGTGGAGAAGAGGATTTTATTTTAATAAACATATATATATTTCATATATTCCAAGCACCTGATTTTGTTCAGGGGAACAGAGTTAAATAAGGTATAGCATCTGCCCTGAAGTTGCTGAATAACATTAATAACACGAATTTCATTTGCAATCAGCATGACTCACTGTACTAACCACTTCACATGAATTCTTTCACTTAATCCTATAACATTCAGTCAGGTATGGTGATGCATGCCTGCCATCCCAGCTACTTGGGAGGCTGAAGTGGGAGGATCACTTGAGCTCAGGAGTTCCAGGCTGTAATGAGCTATGATCGCATCACTGCACTCCAGCCTGGGTGACAGAGCAAGACCCTATTTCTTAAAACATAAAATAAAATAAAATTCTGTAACAACCATATAAAGTAAGTACCAATATTTTCCCCATTTTCCAGTGAGGACACTGAGGCTCAAAAAGTTTCAGAAGTTTTCCTAAGGCCATTCAGAAAGTAAGTAGAGGAGGAGGAATTTGAAACTAATCAGTTAGCTCCTAGAGGTCACGTGATTAACCACCCAACATATGTTTCCTAAGTGTCCTTTTATTAGAGGGGGCAGGGGCTCCCCATCCTCCTCATCAGGTAACTTATTGTGCTGTGATTGTAACTACCTAAAGACTTAAAACTAAGCACAAATTCCTTCAGTTCTCATGCCTGGTACACATCTCATAACATGGTATACATCTTTAAGTACTATGGAAACCACAAAATCAATAGAACTTAAATTAAATTTGCATGTTAATGAGGCAGAGGATGAGGTTTTGCAACCATAAATCTCATAAAGTTAGGAAAATCCATTTGAGGAGGTCTCCCCTGTGTCCTGGAGCCCCAGCATCTCCCACCACTTCCCTCTATTTGAGCAGCTACGAAACTTTGCTAGTACCACACACCGTGGTGCCATCTGGCCTCCACTAGGTGAAAACACATCATTTATTAGTTACTTCACCCAAATACACTTCCTATTAGCTTGTGACAGTGAAACAAGCATTTCTTGGTGCCAACTCAGTTATAAATACAAACTCATGGGCACTAAAATCCCTGGCTATGCTCAGGGGTAGACTAGCAATGGCCTAGAAAATTGTGGACCTCCATTTGAGAAATACCTTATTATGCTCTTCAGCCTCCTTCCAATCCCAGTCCTCATCAGAAGGCAATGACCTCCTTGTGTGATAAGTATTAAGGCAGAGAAAAACACAGAATCCGTGGGATTGGAGAGGGCACCCAGCCCTCTGCCCAAACAGTAAAGGAAAGTCTTCCTGAAAGTGTGACCACTGGGTCTGGCCCTGGAGAGGAAGAAAAGTGTTTCCCAGGTGGAAGAAATGACATAAAGAAAGGCAATAGGACATGAAGCAGCACAATATTTGCACAAGAGACAAAAGAATATATAATCCAAGAAGAATAAGAGAAAGAGGAAGCCAGAGAAGCTGGTAGAAGACACATCATGGGGTACCTACACCTATACCTATATCTGAGTGTCTATATCAACATCATCTACATCTACACCTACAGCTACATCTGAGTGTCTATATCTACATCCTCTATGCCTACACCTACACCTATGTCTGTATATCTACATCAGCATCATCTACACCTACACCAACACCTACATCTGTATGTCTACATTGACATCATCTACACCTACACCTATATCTACATCTGAGTGCCTACATCTATATCCTCTACACCTACACCTACATCTGTATATCTATATCACCATCGTCTACACCTAGATCTCCACCTACACTTACATCTACATCTGTATATCTACATCAGTATCACCTATACCTATACCTATACCTACAACTACATCTACATCTGTATGTCCACATCAACATCATCTACACCTACATCTACACCTACAACCATATCTACATCTGAGTGTCCACATCACCATCATCAACACCTACACCTACATCTGCATCTATATATCTACATCAACTTTATCTACACCTACACCTACATCTACATCTGTATATCTACATCAACATCATCTACATCCACACCTATACCTACATTTATATATTTAACTCTGCATCATCTCCAGCTCCATATATGCCTATACCAATTTCCACCTCCATATATCTATACCTACATCTACATCAACCTCTACATTTACATCTATATCTATATTCTTGGCCTGCCTATGAACCTTTTGAGAAAAGGCAGGAAAGCATTAGAATTCTCGAATGCTTTTTCATTTCCTTGTGCGCTATGTGTATAAGAAACACCTCTGCTTGGTTTGAAATGGAAAGATCATGACTATGGATGAGGCAGTCTTCCCCCAGTTGCCATGGACATCTACCTCGGTTGCTAGCTCCCTGCATTCTGGCATGGCAGGGCTGCAGGAAGTGCTTGAGTTGATGAGAATAACAAGGGACTATTTTATTTACCATCACCAGCATTAGCTTGTATTGCGCAGCCACGGTTTGCTTGGTCTTTTAAATTACATTCCCACTTCCCTGTGCTCTCATCATTGCAGCTCTCATGGCTACATTCCTTAAAGCAATAACTTTCATTTACAATAATGTTCCTTTAATAGGGGCATGTTGGACGATATTCATGCGCACTCACTTGGCATAGCATTTTTCATCGAAGAGCCTGTGCCAACATTAAATAGGTAAATTTAGCAAAAGCAGAAAAGCATAAAGAAGAAAATAAACATGACCCATGAACCCACTTCCTAGAGTAACTGTTTACATTGGGTGTGCTTTTCCCAGAGAAGTTCCTCTTTGCATATTGAGAACATATCGAATTATAACTCTTACTGTTAACATTATAATATAAACATTTCTATATAACTTTGGATATTTTGGAAAATAATTTAATGACTATGTGCTCTTTCTTTATATGTCCTCACATCATTGGTGACCGTTTCTACTACACTTTGATCCTTTTCTATTTATTCATTTATTAAATATCCATCAAGCACTTACTTGAATCAGCAAGACATGCAAGGGAGGACTTTGTGGGTTTTTGTTTCTTTGTTTGTTTCGAGACAGAGTCTCACTCTGTCACCCAGGCTGGAGTGCAGTGGCTCGATCTCAGCTCACTGCAACCTCTACCTCCTGGGTTCAAGTGATTCTCCTGCCTCAGCCTCCCGAGTAGCTGGGACTACAGGCTCCCGCAACCACACCCAGCTAATTTTTTTTTTTTTTTTTTTTTTGTATTTTAAGTAGAGACGTGGTTTCCTTTATGTTGGCCAGGCTGGTCTCGAACTCCTGACCTCATGATCCACCCACCTCAGCCTCCCAAAGTGCTGGGGTTACAGGCGTGAGCCACTGCGCCCCCAGCCGGTCCTTGTTTTTAAAGAACTTACAATTGAATGGGCAGAAGCAGATAGTAACAAGTGAATGAAAGTAGTAAGATCTCAGCTTTACAGACACTATATTCTAACTATGTTTAGAGAAAAAAAGTGCAGCTTTCAAATTTCATTTACAGTCCATCTTTCACATAGTCTCCCATCCACGACAGTGTGAGCAGAAAATAAATAAGTAAAGTAAAATAGATAAAAGTACCAACCAAGAAAGCTAGACTGATTTACAAAATTAATTTTCTTTTTCTTAGCTAAATCTTAGCTTCTTCAGTCAAAATACCCCATCACTTAGATTCCAACTCCCTTGCCAGAGCAGAACTCATTCCTGAAGTGCCTGCCTCCAGCATCCATTCTCAAACTCTCGGCCTTCAGGGTTATCTTAATCCTAACCCCAAGTTTGTTTAGTCCACTGTATTCTCAGCATCTCTAAGTGAATTCAGAGGAATTTCCAGTTTCCTTTTATGGCATAGGAAGACCAAAGGGATCCAGAAATGGTGCCAAAAAAATCTTTTGCCCCCTGCTTCCAAAGTTGACAGTTTATCCTTGTCCAGCATAGGGCAGAGGTCTTCCCCTAGAGCAGTAATTCTTTAAGCATGGTCCCAGACCATGAACACCAGCATCTCCCCAGACCTACCAAAGAAGAAACTGTGGGTGGGGCAGTGGTCCAGCAATCTGTATCTTAAAGCTCTTGAAGCTTATTCAAGGAGATTCTGATGTGTACTGAAGTTTCAGAGCCACTGCCCTAAAAGACTGCACATCCAGCAAAAGGAGCTATGCTCCTGATGTTCTTCTCACATGCAATATCCATCAAGATGTTTTGAGAAACCCCATTTCAAGGCACAAGCTCCAAGGAGTGGAGGAAATGCCAGTCTTTCAGGAGTGTTCCCTGTCTCCTTCCTCTGAACCATCTTACAAGTTTTGAAGGAATTGGCTTGCAGAGTCTCCTGGCCCTACATTGTGTGCTGCTCCCCCTTCTATTTCATCTCTCCTTACCCCTCCTTCTCCCTGACTGCACAGCTCACTTTCCTGCCAGCATAGGTGCAGGTGTTCACTCCACATTTCTGGAAGGAACAGGAATGCCATAATGTGCTGCCTCCAGGTTTGATTCTTGGTATTCCAAAAGGCCTCAGAAAGTTATTTCTCTCTCACTCTTGCTTTTACTCAAGCTCCCGTTTGTCCTCACAAAGTCTGATTTACAATCCTTATTTTCTTGATATAGGTTTAAACAAAAAAATCTACTTTGACAGTCAAACTGGAGAAATGAGTTTATTGATTTAGCAGGTATGTCTTCTCTCTCTAAAGTACTAAAACTCATTGCTTTAATCAGGGTGAAATCTCCAAGGCAAAAATCATCAGAATATAGAAATACATCTGAAAATGTTTCCAAAAGTAATATCCCTGCTGCACCAGCACAAAACTCAAAATGATTTTTTGATTCAACAAGTGTTTATTGAGGCCCTTCTATGTGAAGAAACTGTTCTAAGTATTGGGGAATCATCAGTGATACTAGATGTTCTGTAAAAATTGTTACATCATTTACATCATTCAATCCTCAAAACAATCTTATGAGTATAAACCATGAAGCTATTTTCTTAAAGAAGAGAAATTGGAAGAGAGATTGTGTTCTCTCTCAGTTCTCAGCACAGATATCTCCTCTTCCAATAGACTTGTTCTCCATTCTATTCTCCATTTCAGCATTTTCTTTGCTTCTGTCAATATGCATTCCTCGATGTGAAGTTATGTATGTATACAAATGAACATATACACAGAAATGCATGCAATTCATGTACCTGTTTATCTTGTCATCTGGCTTCCCTCAGCACAGTGTGTGATGGGCAGAAGAGTGCCTCCTCAGAGACGTTCATGCATTAACCTCAGAATCTGTGAACATATGATGACATATGGTAAGGGGGAATTAGGTTTGCAAATGGAATTAAGATTAGTAATCCACTGACTTTAAAATAAGAAAATTACCCAATATCATCTAAGCAAAGCCAATGGAATCTCAGGCATCCCTTAAATGTGCATAGGAGAGACAGAAGAGTCAACGTTAGAATGGCATGGTGTGAGACTCACCCCCATTGCTGACCTTGAAGACAGAGGCAGGGACCACAAGCCAGCCATACAGACAGCCTCTGGAAGCTGGAAATAAAGGTTATGAGTTCTTCTCTGGAGACTCCAGAAGGATGCAGCCCTGCCCACACCTTGATTTTAGCCTTCTATGACCTATTTCAGACTTCTAACCTCCAGAACTATGAGATCATAAATTTGTATTGTTTGAAGCCATCACATGTATGACAATTTTTTACAGTAAATAGGATGCTAATGCAGCATAAGCATCATGAAGGCAGCCCCTGTAGCTTCTTCACTGCATATATACCCAGCCCCTAGCACAGTGCTGAAAGCTCAGTGCCTGCTGATAGCACAGTGCACAGTAATGTTCATAAGGTGAATGGACACACAAGAACCTCAAACTGCCTCTCCAGAAGGATGCCTGTTTCCCACTTCTAGTCCCATATTATCCCACTCACTAAATCGAGACCTTTTCATGCATCACCTGGAATACCTCCGCAGCCTCTAAACATGTACCCTCTGCATCTAGGAGGGGCTTGGTAAAGTTTAGGTCTAGCGATGTAACTCTGCTTCCCAAAATCCATTGACAGACACTCAAACCTCTTTACACAGGCTTCAGAGCAGGCTGCAGTATGCCGTCACCTAAAATTCCTTATTTTCTACAACTTCTGGCTATGTGGACCAAAACCAAACCTCTCCATGCAACAGACCCACTTGTGTGCTCCTGATGGGCATGAGAGCTGTGTAGAGTTCTGTGTCATGCACATGGCGTTGCCCCACCCCAAACCAGCAGGTTGGAGGTGGAACCAAGTATCTTTAATATCTAAAAATTCCCACATGTGGCAGCCAAGTTGAGAATCACTGGTCCAATTATTACCCCTCTAGGCACCCCCCAGACTTTTCTGTGAAGACATCTCAGCCTGGGAAATAGAATAAACAACAAATCTCTCCCTCCTTTAAAACTCAATGTTATTTTAGCTATACTTCTAGCTATTAGCACTTTGCAGGTTATAGTTTTTACTGTGGTTATGTAGGTATTTTTCCTACAGTGACTACTAGATTTCAAGCCCTTGATCACAGGGAACTATACCTCTGCAGGGAGCTCCCTGAAAGCACAAGTATATGTTATGGGGCTGATTCACAGGTTCACATTTCATTGTGTGTTGAACCTGAAGTCATCCAAAGAGGTTCTCAAATGAATGACAACACACAACTATGACCAAGCTAGTCCTTTATTGCCTATATAAATTATTTCACTTAATGATCTCCCAAACTGCCCAGGACAACCTGATCCTCACCTAATTTTATACCTGATGAAACTGAGGATTCATGATATTAAATCATTTGTGGAAGGGTCTGAGGCAGGACTCACATCTGAGGGTTGCCTAAGCCACTGCTCCAGGCTGGTCTGGTGAACAGGTCTTCCCGGCGATAGGAGAGGTAGAGAGCAGCCAGGCTGCACTGGTCCACACTGGCTCCCTTTCTGCCCAGGAATAAACAGGCAGCTTTAGATTCTCTCTTTCAGGTCATCAGGGAATTTCTCCAGGTGCTGTTTCCAACCCTGACTTGAAACTTCTGACTTGCAATGATTTCCTTAATTTTCCTCTGGTCCCTGTCTGCCTAGTGACCTCATATTCATGACTTTACTGAGCTTTGTTCCTCCCATATGGCCTCCTGGATCCTTCCCTCAGGCTCCATGCTCCCACCACAGTTGGTCTAGGTGTCTCCCACCCCTAACCCAACCTGGGTCAGGAGCCCTTAAGCTTGGTTTCTCAGAGAGGGCATTTAACTAAAGACAATTCCTTGCCCAGAATAGGCTCAAGTAGATATTTGTTAATCTGGCAAAAGTTTCAAATAAACAACTGGTGTGCAGGTGGGTCCAAGCACTGTAAGGAATGATCTTCGACCCCCTCACATAAGACACCACATCATCATATCCATAGCCCCGAACTATAAGCCTGGAAAAATCAACAATGAAATAGAGATTTTTTTATGGTTACAAGGACCATTGCTGAATAGTAAACTATCTGTTGAAATTATATTGCCACAAATCTGGGAGTAAAATAAATGAAATCAATATTAAGGCAAGAAGTGAGTAACAGCCAGCTTAGAGCTAGAAACAGGCTTAGCTTGTGTCCTCAGAGCATCCTGCCTCTGTTCTTGGCTTCCTACTTAAAATGCAATAGACACAAAAGTGGGCAGCTTACTCAGCACCAGTGTTTGCTCTTCCCTGGGAATCATACAGCACCATGAAGCATTAGCATTGAAATGCATGCTTCTAGGTTAAAGCTTTGGCTGCAGCTGCACCAGGAGGGCTGCTGGGAAAACCTACCCTCATAGTCAGCGCCATCTAATCAGCAGCTTGAATCTTGTTTGTTTGTTTGTTTGTTTCTTAGCTGTTGTTCAGCCTTTTGCAATTAATCCATTCATTCATTCACTCAGCAAACATTTACTGAGCATTTCCTCTGTTCCAGTGCCATACTACTTTACAGGGATTAAAAGATAAAACACGTAGAGCCCTGCCATGGAGGAACCCAGGTTCTAATTTACGGACAATGAACATCCCGGTTTTCCAGGCCTGAGAGGTTTCCTCAGTCCGATCAGGAAAGTTCAGGGCAAGTCAGGACACCTCGTCATCCCGTAGTGGAGATAATAGTGCTGACAGATCATCGTGATGGTGTGAAAATGCTAAGTGGAGATGTTCCAGGAGCCTTTCCAAAGTCCCAGAGTGGCTCAGCATCTCCAGACTCCACCACAGCCTCGACTCACGAACAAACACAAGGAGCTGAAGCAAGCGGCAGCCCAGGGATCAATCAAGGAGAGTGAGGAAGGGCGGCGGAGAACAGAGAGGATGGCCAAGCACCTGCAAGCCAAGCACTCAGACTTCTGAGTCTCAGCAGAAAAGTGTGCCCATGAAGGCTGAGTGCAGCCTGCGGAAAGGAAGATGAATAGAAATGCTCACCACCTTCCAGGAGTCCGCGGTGAGGTGGGAGGAACAGAGGCCTCACTAAGCAACACTGAGCGCTGTGATCAATACGTGTCCAATACAGAGAAACCAGGAGGAGCAGCCGGCTTCCCGTGCCAGATGGGAAAAGGGAAGCTGTGCCAGGAAACAAGATGAGATTCATAAAGACGAGTCTCTGCAGGCTGGGAAGGAGGGTGTGCAAGAGCATTTTAGGTCACAGGAAAGAACATAGACAACGGAGGGATGAGAGGGACTTTCAGGAAATGGTGTCTAGACCGGGAGAGAATATTAAGTCTGACAGGAGGCGAATCCAAGCAGAAGGTGGGCCGCGGCTGGAGAGGAGGCCCCACGGTGAGAATTCCTCAGGCCAGCCTCCCTCGGTTTCCCGCAGTGACTCCAATTCCCCAGAACTGGAGCCCAGGGATAAGGCGCCGCGATGGCGCTTCCTGCCCTCCAGAGGCGGCACCTACAGCCCCCTCCTACCAGTTCGCCAACTGGGTCACACTGACCAGTGTACCTGGCACCCCGTAAACGCTGCTGCTGCAAGCCATGGGGATCAATGAATGAAGTTTTAATAGTAAATCCATAGGATCAATGTGTATTTATGAAGGGTAATTCTGTCTGAGGTGTAGAGGAGAGAGACGTGAAAAGAGAGGGAACAGTTAGAAATCAATTCCAACAGGAATGATGGGGAGATCTAGAGGCACGTCTGGAAGAACCTTCAGGAATCTGCAGCCTCCTAGCAGTGGACAGAGGCTCCACCCCAGCCTTGCCTGGTTCGCCATTACCACACACCATCCTGGCAGACATTGGCTGCAAAACTCACCAAGAAGACCCAGCCCACCTCCTCTTGCAGAGGCCTCATTCTTCGAGGTTCCTAGATGTGATTTGGGACAACTGACAGCCCGTTCTCCAAGTCTGAAATCACTTTAGGATGGTCTCTGGTAAAGATTGTACTTCATGACTCGTACAGATGTCACCACAGCCTACTGGACACAGGGGAGACATCTGACTCAGACCAACCCATAGAGTGAGCTAAAGTGCTCAGATTCCACTCCCAGGAGCTGACCTCTCCTATGAAGCCACGTCTGGGCAGGTCATCTCTGACCATGTGCAAACAGAGGAAAGGGTTAGGAGGACAATCTGTAACACACGTGAGCAATATTATGCAACCCCTAAAAGATACAAAAAAAGGAGTCTATACATCCTAATTTTCCAGTTCTCAGGAACTAAGGAGAAGCAGAAATTTAAAATATGATGCAATCCTGGAAGATACAAATGAAGACTTCAGATTCCAATTTTCTTATGGTCTGGCTAAGCTGAATTCCTTAAACAAGCCAATATATACAAAAGCTTAGAAGAATGCCTGGCAAACAGTGCACATGTGCCAGCCACTATTATTTTGGGTACAAATGAGATTGTCTTTTATAATGTTGGAAAATAAAGGTATTAAGGCAATCTAAGTGGATTGTCTCTTTGTTCTGCTTTCAAAGACCACGGTAAACAAAAGAATATTGTATTTTTTCCTCAGTGATGGAAATTTAAAGAATTGTGGATGGTTCCTATCAAACTAATTAAATACTCCGAAAAGCTGTTTTCAGGACCCATTGATCTTCATCCATATATCAATTTTGGTGTTTCATTTTCTTTCTCAATAATACAACTCTGTATGATTTTGTTTGGGCCCAGATCAGAGAACATTTTATACTCTACAGAAAATGGCAGACCTTATTTGTAAGGTCCGCTGAGCTCTTGCTAATACTCTTTAATCCAATGCAACAGCTTCTAGTCTTGAGTCATAAATTAAACCAGAGCAATGAAAATTACAGTTTTATTCTAATACTCATACCATAACCTGACAAAATTTGTACCTCAAATGAATCTGTTGGTGCCCATAGCAAAATGTGATTCAATGCAACTTACTTCCTGGAAGTCATATGCAAGGAGGATTGTAGGCATTTGTCTGTTTAAAGAAAGCATTTCTTTGGGTTAGTGTGTGCATGACTTTGTTCCAAAATCAAAATAGGGTGCATGTTAAGTTTAAACACTCTGGAAGGATTGGGTTCTCCTGATCTTGGTATGATGACTTAAATAGAACCAGGGTGGGCCAAGATCAGGAATTACTAGCAAGACGCATCAAGTGTAACCAATATGAGAATCCGAAGTGTAACCCAAGATGAGAATCAGGAGGGTCTGAAGAAAGAAAGGCCCATTCCTTGTCCAGCATAATCTGAAGTGGGGGTGCCACACATAGCTATTGTGGTTGTGACTTGCCCAGAGATCATCACCCAATGGGGCTGAGTCCAGCCCCCCTCTGATTACTAAACTGTGCACTCAGGCACCAGCCTTTTCTAAGTCACTTGAAGATACTTTAGGGGGCCTTAAGGTCTTGGCAGCAGGTCACTATGTAAGTGCGAAGTCAATCAATTAATCAATAATTAGATAAATACTTAGTAGAAATAGAATCAGCTCCCAGAAGAATTTGAAACTATGGGTTTAAAGAAATAGCCCAGGCTGTGCGCAGTGGCTCGTGCCTGTAATCCCAGCACTTTGGGAGGCCATGGTGGGTAGATCACCTGAGGTCAGGAGTTCAAGACCAGCCTGACCAACATGGAGAAACCTCGTCACTACTAAAAATACAAAATTAGCCAGGAGTGGTGGCACATGCCTGTAATCCCAGCTACTGGGGAGGCCGAGGCAGGAGAATCGCTTGAACCCAGGAGGCAAAGATCATGGTGAGCCGAGGTCGCGCCACTGCACTCCAGCCTGGGCAACAAGAGCGAAACTCTGTCCCCCCAAAAAAAAATAGAAAGAAAGAAAAGAAAAAGAAAAATAGCCCGCCCGCAGACTGAAAGTATGAAAGTATGTGGGGAGGAAGGGGGCAAGAGCTCTTCCTTTGTACTATAAATGGTATATACCATTCATATTATAAACTTATGGATAGGTCACTCTATTTAAAATTTCAAATTTACAGGAGGATATTTCAGGAGTTTCTCATAAAACGGTTGCAGAGCAAAAGAGATGCAGGCTCCAGCTCTACCAAATATTGAAGGTCTCAGATATGTTCAACGTGACAATGCCTCCCACAGCACAAAGGGGTTACCTCCCATGCTAAGGATCTGGTGCACAGACACTAAGAGAGGAATTTCAAACTGGAAAGGAGGGTATTCTTGTCATCAGTTCCTAAATGCCAGCCCATGCCAACATATCCCCAATTCAATCACACACAAGATATTTTGCCATGAAATTATTCTTCACATTTGAATTAATATTCTTAAAATCATAATGTGGCTAGGATAAAAAAGACAATTTACAAAGACTCATGGAGCCAGATCAGATGTCCAGGAACACAGGAATGGATTTCTGCTTCAACCAAGCCCCATTTGTGTGGATTTTAAAAAAATTCAACTTAATTGCCTATTCCAATTTTTTTTCATTTTTAACAATTGACACACACATATAACACTATGAAATTACATTTTGCATTTTTTGGTGTAAGAAACAAAGCCAGAACTTGAGGTACAGTGGAATGATCTCTTGTGGATTCACCACAAGTAGGCAATAACTTCAGATGAGAAGGGGAAGGAGCTATTTAAAATTGTAAGTCAGTAAGTCACTTCTCCATGTAATGAAAACAAAATTGCAGTTGAAAAAATAAGTAGGTTTCTAATTGGCTATTGCCATTTTTCTTTGAAAAAAAAACATTTTATCTTCAATACTAAAAATATAATTAATCAATCAATCAATCAATCAACAAACAATTAAGTATTTGTTAGATATACAATCAGCTCTCAGAAGAATTCCAAAGGGTAAATTCTTCCTATTTGGGGATGTCAAAATGACTTCTACCCTGTGAGATAAAAGTGATAGCATAAGTTAATGATTGTATTTATTATCTTTTTTACAAAATTTTAAAGTTAGGAAACATTTTATTGTGCCCCTGTTTCGTTTGCTTTAATTACTTTATCCCTTGGATTCCAAGCATTGAAACCACTCCAACAGTTGATAACTCTATGAATCCAACACTAAGAATGACTGGGCAAAAGCAATACAATACGAATTAGATCACCCAACTGTTCAAGTAATGTTGAACTGTTCAAATAGCTTGGGAGGGAAGAACCAAGAAGGACTTAACAAACTGGTTAATCATCCTGGTGCTAAATCTAGTAACTAGTTTATCACACATAAAACTCATGTACACATTCATTGATTCATTCATTGCCCCATCAACAAATTTTTATGAGTGTTTGCTCCATTCAACAAGTTTTTATGAGTGTTTGCCCATGGAGCTGAGTGCTAGATTTTAAGGACACAATAAATGAGAGAAGTCCCCCCACCACCAACAACAAAAAAAAACCTATCATATAAAATAGAAACCAGGTTATATGACAAATCCAGAGAAGATCCTATAAAAAGAATGTAAAGGATGGCTTGATTTATCTGTTAATATCATGTAATGATATTATAAACTATTTTAAGCATTATTTGGTATATCTGCCTACAATGGAGAGCATGCATTATGAACTTTCCAGAAAAATATACCCTTTAATTTCTTTAAAATATTTCTGGAGAAATAAATATTTTATCCCATAGAAAAATAGATTCTTAATATCTGCTCTCCCTAGAAACAGGAAGTTCTCATTACTTCCAGAAAATCTCTGTTCTCAGAGCTGCTTTGACCAATGAACTCTGTCCTCAAATGTACTCAAGCACACGTGGTCATCCTAGAACTTCTCACTCCCTAGGGTAGTGGAGGGAAATATGACTACAAGAAAGAATTCCTTCCAGTCTGTGTTAGGGTCAGGGTGTCAAAGAACCTTACAAATAATTGTATGAATCCATATCAATTTAATAATTTAACTCAAAAAGTTAAAAATTCACAACATCTGTTGTGAATATAAAATCAATAAAAAATTTTCTGGAAAGCAACTTCAAAATATGCTTCAAGAATCTTAAAAAGCTTTTTTCAGAAGCTATTCTACAATTTTTTTTAACTTTTATTTTAAGTTCAGGGGTACATGTGCAGGTTTGTTATATAGGTAAACTTGTGTCATGAGGGTTTGTTGTACAGATTATTTCATCACCCACATATTAAGCCTAGTTGTTTTTCCTGATCTTCTCCCTTCTGCCACCCTCCACCCACCAATAAACCCCAGTGTGTGTTGTTCCCCTCTATGAGTCCATGTGTTCTAATAATTTAGCTCCCACTTATATGT
Organism: Pongo pygmaeus; assembly: GCF_028885625.2. NCBI lineage: Eukaryota > Metazoa > Chordata > Mammalia > Primates > Hominidae > Pongo > Pongo pygmaeus. The sequence continues at coordinate 36,961,419 of NC_072379.2, read as the reverse complement.
GAGAGCATGCAGTACTTGGTTTTCTGAAGAACCTTAAAAATTAAGACAGCCTGTCACCCAATAATTTATTTTGCTTATAGCAAAAAAATACTTTAAGCGATTTATCAGATTTACATATTCACCACATTTTTGTAAATAAGAGCAAATATGTAGATCTCCAATATTGAGTTTGGTTAAACAAATTGTAGTGGACTCATAATGTGTAATCACAAAATGTAATTAACTGCATTTTTAAAGGAAAGAAATGATATAGGAAAATTTATATGATGGAATGTTAAGTGAACAAAGCAAGATGGAGAATTAATGTGCTGAAGGATTCTAATTTTGTGAAAACAAATGATACTCTATCTTGGAAAGATGAGGACATGGCTGATTTTTTTTATTTGTAACTTCTACAGTTTTAAAATTGTATACAACAAGCACATAACTTATTCAATGCTAGAGGAATTCTCTCTTTCTACGTATTTGCTTATCCAAGCCACGCACTTATATAGCCAATTTCATAAGGAGAGAAAGTTTCCTTTTACTTCTCTAAGGTCAAATCCTGGTCATAGTTTCCAAGAGGCAAGTGGCATCACGTTTCCCCATGATACTCTTTATTTGAAGTGTCAGTTTGATGTAAATCTCTGCCCAGTGCACCTTCCTAGCCAATATGCTTGCTTTAAAATCCATGTTAGGATAAAATTGCTTCCTATTTTTTTACAAAAATGGCTTCCAAGTATCCAAGTATAGTACAAGTGCTAATAATTTACACAGTTTTCAAACAACTGACAAATTGGCAAGCACCAAGTTTGCAGCTGCTCCAGCTCCTATTTGCTTTAGAAAAGTATACATTTCATATAGAAAAGACTATCAGGCATAAAGCTAACTCTGATTTATATTTACAAGTGTGTGTTATTTGAATTATCTGCTTGATGTTCAAGTTTGCTTGTTATTGACAGATTATGGTTATATCATAATTTATCCTAAAGCTCTGTAAGAATAGTTTCCACCTATCAAAAATTGCGAAGTAGTTAAATTCATGAAGTGAAGGATTAGATTATTATCTTTCAAATTAGAAAAAGAAAAGATGTCATTGTTATTCTTTGAGTCAAATTGTAGAGTTGCAACTATGTTGGCCCATAGTTAGATGCCCTTGTTCTATGCCTTGTAAAGCAGTATCTGGTGTGCAAATGAGGAAGCCAATCTATAAAGAAACTATATGATTTTCCAACAATTTTACCTTGTATTAAAGAGAGGTCTAGCACTTAAATCCTCCTGTCACTAATTCGGGGTCTTCAACATGCTACATCTATTTTGAGAGGTCTGTAAGGGAAAAGTAAATCAAAAAAGTAATGACATTTTGATAATTGGCAATAATATTAGTACAGACCATTTATTAAGGGCATGAGTATCAAAAATTCTAAAATATATTCACACATAAAAATGCAGAAATAAGCAAATCATATTGTCACAAATAGCCTTCATTTAAATAAAATTATGAAATACATATTTTTATGTCTGCTTCTTTCACTCAATATTATGTATGTGAGGTTGATCCCTGTTCTTCTCGGAGTGTAACTCATTTATATCTAGCACTTTATGATTTTTCATTATATAAATACATCACAGTTTCTTTATCCATTTTGTTGAAAACAATATGCTTCTTAATTAGATACAATTTTTTGCAGTTGTCACAGGAATTGATCAGTTACATTATTAGGCAATCCTAGAGGTTCATTTATTTGTTTATTTCTGGATATTTTCTCCCAGTTTACCTTGCATAATATGTTCTCATTTATTTCCTCTCTTTCCATCAACAGTTACTTTCTTTCCTAGATTGTTACTTTATACTATTTTTTATTTCATTATATTTTCTATAATTGCCTTGATTCACTGTTTCTTAATTTTATCTTAAATATCACAGATTATCTTTTCTGCAAGCTTAATTCTACTCTTTAATTGTTTCCAAATCTACTTATTTTGTTCGTTAAGGTCTTCTTTTCAATGCATTATCTTTCTGTCTCTATTTGTTTGATGCATGAAATACTCTCTAATCAAATTGAGAATAAATACCAATCACTCTATTATCTTATTTTATGAAGCAAATATTTTCAAGGGGAAGATCTTCTTTGTGTCTCTAAACATTATTCACTTGATCATTTCAAAACAATGCTAAATACAACAAATGTATTTGTTGTTAAATTTTGTATTTTACTGTTATAATAACAGATGATTTTCAAAGAGTTGCCTTTAAAATCTATCCAGAGGCACCTTTTCTAATAGAAAAATTATTTCCCTCCAGGGACAAATAGAGAGGTAAATCATTCTCATACCCTAATGCCAATCAAGAATCTTAACTGGATTCAAGACAGTATTATTGGATATTACCAAACACAACTTCATAGAATTCAGTAAATACAGAGAAATCATATAGGTTCAAAATTATGAGATAAACATATGGGGGAATATATTATAGACTATATTTCCAAAATTATTGAATGTAGAAAGCCCTATTGTCTTATTGAGAAAAGACCATATTCTGCTCAATGTGGTTGATGTTGCTCTTGCTGCTACAAATTCTCTTCCCTTTGGATGTTTTTGATGGAATAATTAGCATTGCTTCTTACTCTGTTGGGGTCTCAGAAGGACCTTTTCACTAGGCTTTTTTGTACCGTGTCATATTCTAGATTTCACTGAGTTAGTAATCAATCAACACTCTTGGATGATACTTTTCACTGAATTTTGCTATCAAATCGGGTGCCATATGGCTCACAGAAACTATGAAATAAGCACATTGTGAGCTTCAAAATGTGGAAACACCATTGAATTAGCAACATCAGCCAAGTAAGACTAGTGTTACAACACAACAAAAGCAACCAACAAACCAGTTATTTTACACAATAGAACATTATTTCTCATTGAGGTTAGGGTCAATATTAACATACCTGATTGCAAGACAACGCTTTCACGTGGTCAGTGTTTCAATGGCCCCAATGGACTTCTTGAAAGGCTGGGAAATTGTCATACAGTGGCTATAGCATTAATGATAGCCATAGGCCCACCCAAACATCTCCCAGGGCCAATACTACACATTACTTAACAGTAAGCTAAAACCTGGCCTGGGAATTTTTAACCCTGGCCTGGGGATTTCCAGAAGATAAGGCCAATTCAGCCAGATTCAACTATCGTAAGTCTTAAGACAAAGGTTATTCGTGCAAGAATAGTTTAACTCTCTTTAGGAAATACTTGGTAACTGACCGAAACTGAATACAGTTATAAGAAAGGGGGAAGAATCCTCCAAACTCCGAGAATGGTGTTGAGATGGAGATCCTCTCAGCCAGGCCATCACCTGACCCCTGTCTGAGACTGGCCCAGGCCTCAGCCTGCTCCCACTATCTGACTCTTAAGAACACTGCCAGAATAAACCGCTTGAGCATCTGGTGATGTCTAAGACTCACCTTTGATGAGAATCAGACAGAAGGGGAGAAGTTACCCCTGGGAGGCGGGTTAATTGGAACCATCTGAGAGCCCTGAATATGATGGAAATGTAGCCCCACTGTCTGCAGGGGAGAGGAAACAAAATGGGAGGAGCATATCGCTGTCTCTGCCATAGTCCACTCTTCTTGTGCCCAAGCATCCATTTCATTTTTTCTCTTAAACAGAAAATCACTTGCTCTTATCCAAGGAAGGCACTTCAGGTTCCATCTAAGTACCACACCAGCTCAAATTTCAAAATAATATAGATGATATGCAACATCATTCACTTTCTGCTGCAGATATGGCCCTTCGTGGGCTGGTGACATTAGTTTGCTGTGCAAGTCACGTGGTCATCACATACATGTGCAATACATGTGGGAGAGCAGAGGCTGGGCAACCTCAGTCAACCTTCTCCTTCAGAGTGTGTAAAAACATTGCACACAAGTCCATTCACCCATAAGCCTTGATGGGCAGCTATCCTCTCCTGGGTTGGGAGTCTTTCGCTGATTAGCTCCTGGTTTTGTTTTGGAGAAGAATCTCCATAGTCCATTACTATCTGTAACTTTGCTCCACCTATTCACACATACCCCCTTTGCATTCATCTTTGAGGGCCAATCTGACTTGAACATTATGTTTTCTGCTTTCTTTGGTGGCTTCCCAGTTTTTACAATTGATCTAAAGTTTGTGAAAATGTAAGTGCCTCAAGCTTTTACATTTTTTTTTTCCAGACAGAGTCTCACTCTGTCACCCAGGCTGGAGTGCAGTGGCATGATCTCTGCTCACTGCAACCTCCACCTACCAGGTTCAAGTAATTCTACTGCCTCAGCCTCCCAAGTAGCTGGGATTATAGGTACCTGCCACCATGCCCAGCTAATTTTTTGTATTTTTAGTAAAGACAGGTTTTCACCCCGTCAGGCTGGTCTTGAACTCCTGACCTCAAGCGATCCACCCGCCTCAGCCTCCCAAATGCTGGGATTACAGCCATGAGTCACCCCACATGGCCAAGCTTTTACATTTCTAACAGTTCAAGGAAGACTTGCATAAGCTGGTGAACCAATATTTTCCAAATGACCAAATCATTACGTAACAACAATCATGCGTGGATAAAAGATATATTCAAATGCAAGATAGATCAATGGACTTTAATGCCACCATGTATATAAAGTTCATTGCAACTAACCTTTAAGAAATTGTCTCTTCTCCAGTTTTGATCTAGAATCCAAAAAAAATGTCTATAATTGTAGCTCCAATTAATATCTACAATGAGAATACTTTTAAAATCCTTCTCTACTTTCCAACTACATATCTGTGTGAGGACACATTTGCTTTCATATATTTCAACCAAAACCACAAATTGAAACATACTGGCTATATTAATAGAAACAGGTACATAAATCCAGCTATCTTCTGTTAATTCAGGCAGTAAAGAAATCTGCAAACATATAATGTCACTTTTTTCATATTTTTCTGTTTTGGTAAATACATTCATTTTTCATGAAAAAATATGTTAACATTGTAGATTTATTATTTTAAAATTAATTAATATTTTCAAATTTACTTGTTTAATTTCTAATACAATTGATTTCAACACTCAGAAAACACATAAACAATAACATTTTTAGGATCATCAATAATTTTTTAAGCGTAGAGACTCTAGACCAAGAGGTAGAGGACAATTGGCATAGAAATAAGACCAGAAAGAACAGACATGAGTTTTTGGTAAATATATAATGTCCCCATTTACATTACAGAATTCCTACTTACAAGTAGAATTCTGTCTTGTAAAAATCATAAAATCACAAAAATACACACACATCATGAAAACACACACAAATCACAAAAAGTCATAAAAAATGTAACAAACCTGCATGTTCTGCACGTGTATCTCAGAACTTAAAGTATAGTAAGAGAACACAAATACCAGAGAACAAACAGTAACAAGCATCTGTGATATGATAATACATCAACCAAAAGTAGCTGTCTTGAGTTATTTAATACAGAAAAGACTTGTGGATGGGGAAAAAAGCAGCAGAACATGTGAAGCTATGGCTTTCCTCATTATTTAACCTGTAATGGGAATGGACAGCACCTGTGACCATCCATCCAACAGCTATGGCAGAACAGACAGGTTTCCAGATGTTCCTAAATTTAGGTGCTGTGATTTCCACTTTATGCCTTATTTTCAGAGCCTTGATATATTTACTTTAGTCTTTTAAATTGGTTCATAATAGGATATAGTCCATGTACATAGTTACTTATTTTTAAAATATTTTTGAATTGCTATATTCTTTGTTGTCATAATTTTTGAGACATATACATAGAAATAAGGTCACAAACTTAGTTCAATGTCTGTAATAGAACAGTTGCTTAATAATACTTGTTATTGCTTTCTAATATTAGGTAGAACAGCTAGGCAGAAATTAGTAAGAAAATAGTTGATTTGAACAACATTATAAACAATGTAAACCTAACAGACATCTAGAGAACCCTCCACCCCACAGCGAGTGCAGATTCCTCTCAAGCGCACATGGAACAGTCTCCAGCATAGACCACACACGAATTCTTACAAGCATCAATGTAAAAGGGCTGAAGCCATACAAAGTGTATTCTCCAGCCACAGTTGAATAGAAATCAATGACAGAAGAAAGTTTGAGAAATTCATAAAAACGTGCAAATTAAATAACATGCTCTTAAATAACATGCTCTTAATAATTATTCATATTTAATAATTAAAATTAAATAACATGCTCTTAAAAAACATACTCTTAAATAATCAATGCATCAAAAAGAAATCACAAGGAAAATTAGAAAACATTACCTAAACTTAGCTGGCAATTCTACATAGGTTGCTGGTGATCAATCTGCCACACCTGTGTCTCCATCTGACACCCGGAGTTGGCCAACCAGGCAACTGTGTGCATGTGTCTTTCCTTTCTCATTTCTTCAGGTGCTTCTCCAAAACCTCAGTTCAATCTTAAGAACTTCTCTAGTTCTTGGGTCACTTTAGCAGTGTAATCAGAAAATAAATTTGCCTGTCTCAGATTTCACATGTCCACAGTTTACCTATGACTATGTTGATTACATCCATTTCATATAAATCTTATAGTCATAGCACCTAAAAGAGCAATTTTATTACCATTTAAGCTATTAAAACCATTGATATCAAGCTGTTGAACACAAATTGGAGAAGCAATTAATGCACAGAGAAAAAACTCATATCTCAGAAATAATTGATATTTCAGGTGAAAATTGTCAAAAATACTTAAGGGAAAAAGTAATCATTTCCATTAAATGAAAGTTTAGAATGAGGCAGTAGGAAACTCCATAGCAAAAACCTAAGTGTCAAAAGATTTAGAATGTGTTTCAGAGTTGTCACTGAATCTCACTCAGATCCATTAAGAATTGTCCCCCTCCTCCCCAAACATAAAGAAATATGGTAACATTTGTATTCACAGCAGTTACTTAATTCTTGAAAAATATATTACAATTATAAGGTTAAGAGTCAAACAGTAAAATAATAGAGTAAGAAATCTGTCCCATCTATCAAATTACCATCCATCTCATCTTCAACCAAGTAACTACTATTATTACTTTCTTGTGTATCCTTCTAGACATATGTTACACACACACAAGCAAAAATTACCTCTCATTTTTCAGCTTTTTTTTTTTTTTTTTTTTGAGACAGGATCTTGCTCTGTTGCCCAGGCTAGAGTGCAGTGGTGTGATTATACCTCCTTGCAGCCTCGAACTCCTGGGCTCAAGTGGTCCTCCCACCTCAGCCTCCCAAGTAGGTAAGACTACAGGGGGAGTGCCACCACACCTAGCTAATTTTTAGTTATGTTGTAGAGACCAAGGTCTCACTATGTTGTTCAGGCTGGTCTGGAACTCCTGGCCTCAAGCAATTCTCTCACCTCAGCCTCCCAAAGTGCTGAGAATTTAAGAGTGAGACACCACAGCCAACCCAGCAAGCTTCTTAATACAAATGGCAGCATGTGATACACAGTATGCTGCATCTTAACTTATTAACTTAACCATGTATCCTGAAGATATTTCCATTTTACTACATAGGGAGCTCCCTTTTTCATAGTTTCATATGAGCGTCAGAAAAAAAGTACAGAATTTATTTTACCATCCCGTACAGATGAAAATTTAGGATTTTTTCCACTGTTTTGCTGTTAAAAACAACGTTGCAATGAATAATACTGTGCATCCACTATTTTTTAAATGTGTGAATATGTCCATAACATAAATTCCTAAAAGTAGAATTGATGGGCCAAAAGGTATATACATTGATAATTTTGATGAATGTTGATCGATTACACTCCCTCTCCCATAGGTGTTTAACCAATTTACATTTCCACCAACAGTATATGTGATCCCCTGTTTCCCACAGCCTTACTGATAGAGAATAGTAACAAACTTTAAACTTTTGTCAATTGTTAATGAGCTTGAGGGAGCTTGATCACACTGTCTGATGTTTTAAGCCACTTATCTTTATGATAATTTCAGGGATGGGGGGGCATTAGATTTTTAAAAGTTGTATTGGCTTATAGGATCGATTGATATATAATGAAATCATCCCCTTATTTGTGATCTAAATTGGAGCATTTCTCCAGTAGTTTGAATTTTACTATGCTTAGATTACATTTGTTTGTTGTTTGTTTTTACCAAGCATATGTTTTGTGGTTGTGCTTACTAACTTCTCTGTAATAGAAGATTTCATCTTGTTCCTTGGTGTCTTTTGAATTCTGAATAATGATTGGAAAGTCCTTTTCCACTGTAATGTCATAAATAGATTCTACTTTTCATTAATTATATTTAAATCTTTGGCTCATATAGAATTTTTTCAAGCTGTTCAGTATGAAGTGTTCATATTAATTTCTTTCCAGATGGATAGCTTCATTTTCTCAATAACATATATTATATAGTCCATATATTCCCCCACTGATTTGAGATACCAAATTTAATTTAAGCTAAATTTTCATATGCATGTATGTGTATTTTTGAATTATCTTACATCAGTGTCATGATATTTTAATAATTAAGTTTCTATAATAGTACAACTTGTTTTCACTTAAATTTTAATCACATGGAGACTTTTAAATTATTTTTCCAAATACTTTTTCAGAATGTGTAGGTAGTAATATGATTATCATTTCAAACATAGTTCCAAAAGTATTTGCATGGAATTGAGCGATGTACATGCATCACTCTTTTAATTCCTCTTTTCTTGTGGTTATTATGTCCTTACTGTTTATTCTGAGCATTTTTCTTGCAATCATCAGCTAATAGTTTATCTTTTTACCATTTTTATAACAGACCACATTTAGAATTTACTTCCTAATTCAGAATTATCTGTTCTATGTCAGTTTCTCCTTTCATCCTTATTAATTCCCTCCTTTGCTTTCCTTTAGTTTATTTCATTCTTCTTTGTCTAACCTTTTGAGTCAGATATTTAATCATACTTTCATGCTTTGTTTTATTAATGTAAGTATTTAAGTCTATAACTAATTTTCTTTTAGTGTTCATTAAGCTATATTCTGGAGGTTTTTACTTGTATTTTCATTGTTTTCTTTCCCAGTTGTTCTTCCATTTTTTGTTGGTGTTTGTTTCCTCCTTGAACAAGGAGATAAGTAAGAATATTTAAGTAAGAATATTTAAGGTTTTAGGACAAAAAAGTTTATTTCTTATTTTAAAACTTAATTTCTAGTTATATTACATTTATGTATGGTCAATTTTTGTGAATATAGAACTCTTAAATGTGCATATATATATTCTTTTCAGAGCACATATTCTAATCAATATTAATCAGATGTAACTTGTTCATTATATCACATTGGCTACGCTATTTTTGGGCCTTTTAATCTGTTTTTGTACTGAGAGAAATGAATAAAATTATCCTATTTCCTGTGTGTTTCTATTCTATATTTTATTTCCTGGAATATTCATTTTTAAAAACTTCATAATCTGCTCTTTCTTCAAAAGTATTTATGTTCCATATCTACTCATAATTGTATTATTTAGCATGATTACATATTTTTCTTTTTCTCATTTAATAATGTTAATTGGATTTCATTTTGGCTGACATTACCATTATGAATTTTTTTTTGCTTTTCCTTTTCCCACTTTATCTTTGAATATCATTTTTTATTTTATTATTATTATTATTATTATTATTATTTTGAGACAGAGTGTCGCTCTGTTGCCCAGGCTGGAGCACAGTGATGTGATCTCGGCTCACTGCAACCTCTGCCACCCAGATTCAGGCGATTCTCCTGCCTCAGCCTCCCTATTAGCTGGGATTACAGGCACATGCCACCATGCCCAAGTAATTTTTGTATTTTTAGTAGGGACGGGGTTTCACCAGGTTGGCCAGGCAGGTCTCAAACTGACCTCCAGTGATCCGCCCACTTCGGTCTCCCAAAGTGCTGGGACTACAGGCATGAACCACCGCACTTGGCCTTCCTATCATTTTAGTTTTAACCATTTGAATCCCACGGTATCCTCAGCAGAGGGTTGGGTTTTGTTTTATGAGCCGATATGAAAATATTATTTGTTTTACTTTTGTGAATTAAGCCCATTTATGACAGATATGTTCAGTCTACATTTTTTATATCTTGTAATGTTATTCTCTGTTTTTTCCTTAAGTCTTTTATTACGTGCCTTGGGTATGTTGTGTGTGCACATGTTTACGCATGGCGTGTGTGTGCATGTGTGTGTGTATGTTGTGTGTAGTTCTACTATTTACAAGTTTTATATTTCTTTATAATTATAAGCGATATGTTAGCTTTATCTCTAATGATTTGGACAGTATCTGTGAATTCTAACTATGAGCCATGGTGAAATTGGCTTATGCCCTCTTCTAGCCCTCCTAAACTCTCTTCTCAACCACTCAATTAAATCTTAAGTTTATCTTGCTTGGTGTATTGTTAGTTATGCTAAAATTTCCATTAGAGGATTTGTAAACTCCATATGTTGTCCTTTGACTGCCAGCTCTTATTGGTGAGGCAGCTATTGAGTTTGCTTCCCACCCTCTTCACTACTTTCTGTTTCAATTTCCTACATCATTATATGAGATTTCCATTCTCCTGTCACCCTAAAATCCATCTTTTTTCATATTAATTTAGTTAAATGTATTCCAAGTTTACAGCCAGTCTTTTTATCACCATTTTTTAGGAATATTTTAGTTGGCTAGAAGTGTGTCTTCTAGAAATTTTGTCAAGAAAAAATATTTCCTGACTTCTTGCATATTGAAACCCCTTGTTTTGCAACCTTTATTCTAGCGGAACAATTTGGCTGAATTTAAAATACTAGACTCACAGTTTATTTTCTCACAAATATTTAATGCAATTTTACTGTCTTCTCTCTATGAATGTGTTGACTGTTGCTATAGAGAAGTGAGAGACTAATTTTTTTTCCATTATAAATGACTTGATCTTTTTTGTAAGAGTGCCCAAGTAATTATTTATGCATGAGTTCCATTCTATGCCTCAATATCAACCACTTTAGGAAACGTTTCACCTGGTATAATCTTTCAGAGTGTGAGTTCAAATCATTTTTATTCATTGAATTGTGTCTTTAAATGTTTTTTTGATGTCACTGTTTCAGTTTTGTTCCTTGGAAATTCAATTTGTGCATATTTTGGTTCTCCTTTCCCTGTGTTTTATGGTTTTTAAAAATTTTCTCTTTGTTCTTTTTATTTGAAAATGTTTTATTTTGCTTACTCTTCTCATTTCTGTCCTCTCCATCACCTGCTAGGATTTTAGTAGGTTCTATCCTCTCCTTTACTGTTTTATTTCTATGATGACTTAATTTTTTTATTTTACTTCTCTCCTAATTTCTCCCACTTAATGTTGCATTTCCTCCTTTGCCATGTCCTCTCTTTCTTGATTTTTAAAATTTTTCTTATTTTGTGGTCTCTCTTTATAGAGTCTATTATCTACCAAGTTTCTGATTTTGTTTTTTTAATTTAAGCCAAATTTTTTGTCATAATTTTTATCTCTTCAGGGCAATATTTCCGTAGTGAATGTTCTCTATTAGTTATTTTTACTGATCTTTTCTTCATTTTTTTCACAGAGTATCCTTCTTCCAATATTATACTGAATCTTTTATATGTCTTGTCATTTAATATGTAGGCTTTCCTCAAACCAAATTCCTATTGGCTGAGGAAAGCCAAAGTAGTCTCTAAAGCTTTCTAGTTTTCACAACACAAATATGCTCTTTTTCTTGCTGCCTTCTCTGCTCCTGCAAACTGAAACCAGTTTACAATGTTTCTGCTGTAAGATGTTTACACTTAAAAGTATGTGCTTCTCACCTGGAGACAGTGCTTCTGTGTGATAGATCTCATGCCACTGAGGCCTCTGTACTTTCTTCATTCCTTCTCACTTCTTTGTTTTCTCCCTTCATTTTGTTTGTCTCATGTATGTCGTTACCGGCTAGGAATTATACGTATCTTCACTTTACTGAAAGTTGAGCTTTCTGAGTTCTTTTAAATTTTACTTTTGAATAAATTCCACGAGGAAAAAGAAAATGCAAGCTTTTGCAATCATGATCCCAATAAAAGTCCTGCTTAGTGATTTTACAACCACCTTTGAAGATTGATATTTTAACCAGAACAAGAAGACACAAAAATTCTCCTCAATGAAATGTTTCTTAGAAAACATACTTCAGCTGTCAACTCAACACTAAATTAGAAGAGATACTATAAAATGTAAATTTTATTTTGAGACAAAATATACACACAGCCAAACAGGTTTTAGACAAGGTCTAGAAGAGAAAATTTTAGCCATTCATGTAATCCCAATATTGTACACAAGATGAAACAGAAATGTTTTTCATTATTTACTACATTTAAGCTAGGAATTGGCATCATAGCAAATCACTTGGATGATTGTATCCCACAGATAAAACGTGCTAATACTAGATTTATATTTACTTAAAATGTAACAGTGACTACCAGACTCCTGAAAGAGCTGACAAATCACCTTTCCCATTTCTTCCATCTGTTCACTTCCCAGACTTTTCAGCCTCTTCTGAGATAGTCAGTGATGGAGATGTAGATTCCATCTTCTCAGGTACTCTCGACCAAGTGCAATTCTCTTGCATCACTACACGTATACTCTCCTCCCTCCAGAAAAATTAATATCACACAGATCTCTATCCACCTTCAGTAGAAACCCTTGCCTATTTTCAGAAATGTGTAGAAAATGGATGAAATCTCACTAGAGTTAATATTGGCAAACTGCTCAGTCAGACAATTTTTGTGTTGGACGGGAGAGGGCAGGGTTATCTTCTTTTACCTCTCTCTCCCTCTTGCTCTTGACAGATGATACATAGTTAGCTAGCTAGCTAGGTGGATATCCACACTGTACCTGTAGAATATTTTGTGATGAAAATATCCATTTGGTGAAATATCTGTGATGTCACATGGACAGTTGATCTTTTGTCTTCCATTGTTACTATCTTGTTTCTTCTTTTATCTCAATAAATTTTACTTTTCTACCCAAAGTTTCACACTTCAAGTCTTCTCTTCCTGTATTTCCTGCACTACTCTTACATAGTGGAATATTGTGAAAAAAGAATAGACCATATAAAAAAGTCCAACAGTTACTTACCTATGGTGCTGGCCTGGCTCATGTCCTCTTCTCTGGGCCTAGCTTGTCATCATAGTTGCTCCTACCTGCCCATTAAGGAGTGGAACTCATGGCCTACGAGTTGACAGCATCATCCCTCCAGGCCTGCTGAGCCAGGCTACAGATGGCTGAAACCAGAGTGGACTGTGAGTGCAAGCCGGAGAACTTTGTTTGTTCCTTCAATAATTTGGAATAGGGACTCAAAAACTACAGCTAGTCTATTAGTCATTTAAACCGAGAGGCTCCACAAATCTGAATTTGGGGCAGCAAGATTTATGAAAAGAATAAAAAGTTAAGAAAAAAGAGAGAGAGAACGCAGAAGTGAATAATGGAACTCAGGTGAGAGATCAGGTTTCTGAGAGAAACAGAGCAAGAAGGAGCAAGTGCCTCATTGTCAGATTTCATGAGTCCAAGCGTACTTTTTGATGCTGGGATCTGTAAGTTTGCCAATTAATTATTCTTTCAAGTTTCCTGTTTTTGCTTAAATTAATTTCACTAAACCTGTGTTTTATAAAGCAACAGTTCTATGATTAAATATACACATTCTTTAAATTAGGGAAACATGAAGATACTTGTCAAAAAAGCAATGATTAAAGCAACAGGAATATTTGAATTAATGAAATTACAACAGAGATTCAAATTAAAGGTTGGAAAAAAAATGTAACATATTCTATTGTTTGCAGCATTAACCAACGTGAAATAACTTATTTGTGCAGGTTCATTAGGCTTTGAGGAATACTCAGTGGAGCATATTAGGTAGAATAAAATTAGAACAAAATATCGCAACCTCCTACGTTTTCAACACAGCTATGAATATTGGAAGGCTATGTTTTTGTAACTGCTGACACATCGAAAATTGTAATCAGATCCTTGAGACCACACCAGACCGACTAATCCAGATTCACAGACATGTGACTAAGATAATTTCTTCTAGGCGAACTGGGGACCCTCTCTAGGGTATGGAAATCAGATGATTAGGAGCTATATTTTATTTAAAATTAAAACAGGAGGCAGCATACATAATGGTAATGGCAAGAATGGCTTCAGTGAACTTAATAGTAGGTCTGTTGATCAGATCTGAGGCATGAAGTAAGGGTTAATCCTCAGTCATTTTATCTAAATAAGGAAGTATAAGGCTTGGCTGAAGACCAAAGGATGATATTAAATTCCAGTCATGAAAGGAATAAACTTGGCCTTGTAATGTTTCTGCACCAACAGCTCATGCCCCAATGTTTGCAATGAATGTCTATGGTTGTTGAATCAGGGAACCCAAGTTTGTATACGTGCATGCATACATAAAGGCATGCATGTGCACACTTCTTAGACGTCTGCCCTGCATTCTCCTTCAAACACAGTGTCACTAAACCCTTCAAGGTTTGCGTGGAGGCTTCAGTCCTTGCCTTCTTTCCCAATTGTGGCCCATATGCAAATTTAGAAAAGTTGAGGTACTACAAGAAGAAATCGGATCATTTAACTTTAAAAAAAAACAAGTAATTGGCAAAGAAAAAAATGTATATATTCAAGATGTACCATATGATAATTTATAATACATATGCATGTTATGCAGATTACAACAAATTAAAATATTCATCACTAGCCATTGTTACCATTTGTCTGGAAGGGGGTGAAGACACTTAAAATCTGCTTTCTTATCTATTTTAAAGTAAACAATAAAATATTATAAATTGTAGTCACCACGCTGTGCACTAGGTCCACGGAATCTCCGTCTAACAACTGAAAGTCTGTACCCTCGGACCAACGTCTTTCCCCACTTTACTCTCCATTCAAACAGTGCTGCTCATTTCTTAATCAAATCATTTGTTTTCCTGCTATTGAGCTGTTTTAGCTCCTTTTATATTTTGGATATTGACCCCTCATCACTTGTATGGCTTATAAATATTTTCTCCCAATCTGTAGAATGTCTCTTCACTATGTTAATTGTTTTCTTTGCTGCATGGAAGCTATTTTAATTTGATGTAACCCCATTCATCATTTTTTGCATTTGTTGCCTGAGCTTTTGGGATCAGGTCCAAAAAAATCATTGCCCAGACCAACTTCATAGTTTTTCCTGTAATTTGTTTTTGTACTTTTACAGTTTTAGGTCTTACACTTAAGTCTTCTATCCACTTTGAGTTGATTAATGTATATAGTGTGAGATAAGGGTCCACTTTCATTTTTCTGCATACAGATATCGAGTTTTTCCAACACACTTGATTAAAAAAACTGTCTTTTCTCTCATTGTTTATTCTTGGCACCTCTATTGAAATCCATTGACTGTAAATGCATAGTTCATTTCTGGGCTCTCTATCTGCACCATTTGTCAATATGTCTATTTTTATGCCAGTAGCATGTGCTGTTCTAATTACGATAGCTTTGTGATATAGCTTGAAGTGAGATTGTGTGATGTCTCCAGGTTTGTTCTTTTTGTTCAAGATTTCCTTGAATATTTGAGAGGTTTGTGAATTTTAGGAATTTTTTTCTATTTCTATGAGATAAGATATTGGAATTTTGATAGGGGTTACATTGAATCTGTAGATTGTTTTGGGTCATATGAAGATTTAACAGCATTAATTCTTCCAGTTATGAACACAAAATATCTTTCAATTAATTTTTGTCTTCCTCAGTTTCTTTCATCAATGTCTTATCATTAACACTTACAGGATATTTCACCTCCTTGGTTAAATGTATTCCTAAGTATTTTTATACCTATCATAGATGAAATTATTTTCTTAATTTCTTTTTTGGATAGTTTGTTGTTAGTGCAAAGGACTGAATAGGAATTTCTCCAAAGAAGACATACAAATACCAAAAGAAACATGAAAAAAAATGCCCAACACCACTAATCTTCAGGGAAATACAAATTAAAATCACAATGAGATATCATGTTACACCTATCAGAATGGCTACTATCAAAGAGATGAAAGATAACAAGTGTTGACGAGGATGTGGAGGAAAGGAAACTCTTGTACATCATTGGTGAAAATGTAAGTTAGTATAGCCAATATGGAAAACTGTATGGAGGCTCCTCAAATAACTAAAAATAAATTGCCATATGATCAGCAATCCTACATCTGAGTGTACATATGAAGGATTTAAAATCAGTTATGTCAAAGAGATATCTGTGTTTCCATGTTCATTGCAGAAGTATCAACAATAGCCACATTATGGAATAAACCTAAGGGATGAATGCATCAAGAAAATGTGGTGTATATATACACAATGGAATTGTATTCAGCCTTAAAAAGAAGAAAATGCTGCCATGTGTGACAACATACGTGAACCTGGAGGACATTATGTTAAGTGAAATAAGCCAGGCACAGAAAGACAAATACTGTATGTTCTAACTTATACGTAAAATCGAAAACAATCAAACTCATAGAAGCAGAGTAGAATAGTGGTTACCAGAGGGTGAGACATGGGAGAAATAGGAAGATTTTGGCCACAGGATATAAAATTTCTGTTAGACAAGGGAAATAAATGATAAGTATTTGAGATGATGGATATGTTAGTTTGATGTAATCATTCCACACTGTGTACATACATCATAACATCACTTTGTACCCCATAAATAAACACAATTATAATTTGTCACTATAAAAATAATATGCAAAAACAACTGCAAACATCTGTCTTTAATTGTATACATAAAAAAGTTCATTTGACTTGTATGACCCTCTGTGGATGTGAGGGGCTCACACTTGCATTTCAATTCTTTTAGCTATATGATGTGAACTAACATGCTTACATTAACACTTTCCTCTATTATTTTGGTGCCTAGATGATTAGCATACTAAACAATGTTTGAATGTGGATTCAATATGAGTCATAAAAATATGTTGTTGTGTAGCAGGAAGCCTACTAGGCTACAAAGAACTACATAGGTTGAAGGTTTTTCTTTGGTGGGGGGCATCACCCAACTTGTTTGGCCCTTGAAGCCCTGCACTCAGGGTGGGGCTCCCACAGCCTATTCTCGTGTCTAGAGCAATAACCATGGCCGTTCATGTCCCTTATAATTTGGTACAAGGTGACAAGTAAAGGATTTGTTTTGAATCATTGGACCCACTCTGGAATGGGAGTAATATATATTTACCCTTAAGCTAGTGGCTTCCCAGCTGCTTTTTTTAAGCACCAGACACATTTTTCCCTAAACAAACAAACAAATAAAAAATCTGATTCAAAACCCTCATATGTGGAATAATGAAAAGCAGAGTTGCTCTGGCTGAGAAAGGAATGGCTTATAGCAGGGAGAAGTACTTGCCATTAGACCCAAGAGTTCCAAAGAACATAACTAGGGTCGGCGAACACAAAAAAGCCTTTCATCCTGGATGGATTTGGGGGAAAACTCGGGTTTCCCTCTTAGCCTCCATTATTGCCCCAGTCTGAATTCTTGAATTTTCCTCTTTTCAAAGCTTCTGCGTCTACAGTGATTTTGCTCTGTGTTAGTCCATACTGGTTTGAGCCTCTCTTACGTCAGGGATCTGTTCTTCGGCTTAAATATTCAACATAAATCCTGTTCTGTCTTATCTATAGAATTGTGAAGGAGGTTTTGATTTCTGCTGCTGTGTAACTTAAATATCTCCTACTAATTAAGTACAGTCCCAGGAAGGGTGTTATTTAACAAATGTCATGGTCGGCGATTATCCTCTGCTGCTCCCATAATAGGCATGTTTTGTCCTCATTGTGGCTGAGTCTGTTTCTGACTCAAGTTAGAACTAAAGGTCTTTCCCCAAAGGGCAGCAGGAGGGGCCTTGTAGGCTGGTTAGTGGAAGGCCCTGAAAATCACTGCCAGCCACCATGGAGGGTCATTGCCTCTCTGTGCTCCTGTCCAATGCTTGTTGCCTTCGTGGGGGCCACATGATTTTGCATGATTTTTAGTAGACTTTAAATAGACAAAATTGGCATAATTTTGAAGGTCCTTTTGGATTTTTTCAACCTTAGCCACACATTGGAATCACCTGGGGAGTATTGTTCAAACAGCTAAAATATCACTGATGTCCAACATAAATTCAATCAGAACATCTGGAGGGGAGCCCAGTCATCCGTTGTTTCCAACACGACTCAGGTCATTCCAGTAGGCAGCCGAGCCCTGGGAGCTGCTGCAGTCAATAGAGGCGAGCACTTTCCACCTGGCAAGCCTTCCGCGGGTTTTCATGATGGCTTGTGGGGCCTTTTCTACTGCTTTTTAAAAGCAGTGCTACACTACCTTTCTCTCGAAGCAGCACTATGCTAAATTAAAATTTCAGTGCCCGCTGTCAGATGTCTTTACTTACAGGGTGCTGAGGGTGTACACAGCCCTGCCTTTTCTCCTGTATAGCAGCAGCAGTGCTCTTCTCCTCACTCCTGGCTCCACGTTAAGCAGGAGAGGAAGCTGGGCAGGCCCTGAGGGCATGGTGTGTTAGCAGGGCTCATGGTTCTCAACTTGGGCTGCCTGTGATTTCATCAAAGAAAGTCCAGTCGTTCGGCCAAACCTCATCATCATCACTACCCTTTGACTAGTAATTTTGATGTTTTCATTCCTGCCTAGCTCCCAAGCCTGTTTCTCAATTGTGGTTCAGAATCTAAGAGGCACGGAATTGAGTGATTTCCCCTTCAAATATAAATCCATACAACATGGGTCCCTGGGGGACGGAGCGCGGTGACAAGGACCCCAGCCTGACACCCTCCATGCTCAGCTCTGTCTGAGGAGCTAAGGAAGGAGCTGGCAGCGCTGCGGCGATGCATCCCCAGAGGAGCAGCAGCCTCTGACGGCAACACCAAGTGCAGCAGCGGAGGGCAGGGGAAGTCACCTGCTGCCAGGGTTCCACCACGGGGACGATAAGAGAGAACAGCATGCACCACTGACTAAGTGTGGGAGTCAGGGATAGGTAGGTTTCCATACGTATTATCACTAAAATCATTCGTATTTTTTTTTTATTGTTAAGAGCTCTGACTATTGGTGATTTTCATTTTAGAGATTTTCTTACCTAAATTTTCTAAACTTTAGTCAGAAGACATAGTAGTTACAAAAGAAGAAGAAAGAAGAAGAAGAGGAAGAAGAAGAAGTAGAAGAAGAAGAAGGAGGAGGAGGAGGAGGAGAATGAGAATGAGAATTAAAAAGCACTGCTAAAATGATTGTTTTGTGTTTCCTTTTAATACTAGCACAAGTTTAGTTTGTGTGACCTATCTCCAACTTTTTGTTTTAGCTTAATATCTTGCAACTAAACCAAATCACCATTTAGATGTTAAAAATGTTCAATATACTTGAAAACCTACTACCAGTCAGTAATATCCAAGGTAATACACTAGTAATATACTAGGTCTTTAAGTCGTTTCAAATGTAGGTAAATTTCCTCTGTTTTACAAATGGAAAATTAAATACTCAAAGACTTTTATACTAGTTCTAATTCTCAGCTTCATTCTAATTTTTTTGTAATTAATTTGTAATTATGTTTTGTACTCAAAACTGTGGTCTAATTTATTCATGCTAAATTGGGATGGATTTTTTAAATGTTAAGGGTTTAGTATTATGAATATTTTAACAATAATATAAACTCCACTTAACCAAAGTGCAGTATCATATTAGTGCATTATTCCCTTCTATTGCATATTTTTATTTCAATTTCTTAACTAAAGAGTACACGTTTTGGAATCTCAAGAACCAGACATAAACCTTAGATTTCTCTAACATAAGAGGGATAAGCAGTAGCTTTGAAACCAGAAACATGGGATTAAATCCAACATGTCGTTTCCTCAGCTGTGTTATTTGTCCTCTCAAAAGCCCATTTTCCTTGTCTAGAAAATGGCAGCGATATTGCTTTCTTCATGAGATTATTGTGAGGACAAAATGAGGTAATGGTTATAAATCCTCTTGCACTGTGACTGGCACATTAAAAATGCTAAATTACTCTTGGTTCCTTTTCCTTCCCCTTAATCATACATACAAATAACTCAAGTTTATGTAGCTGAACCCCTACACAATTCAGTCACCATCCATATGTCTCTGTGATCCCTTGACTCACGTATAACCCACCAATTGAAATTTCTCAATCCTCCTTAATAAGTCCATCTAAATCAAGGATTGTATGTCAAAAATGATAGTACAACAGAAACATGCAATAAAGTTCTTTTTTCCTGGAAAAATGCATTTGACCTTTATTCCCTAGAGTGAACCCCGCTACAGGTGGAAGTCAGCAGAGTGAATGATTTTCTCACAAGAATTCCCTTGTGTTTTCACTTGGCAAGCACTTTACAGAACACCTGCTGCCCAGATGCTGGGGCTGCAGATGACACGCTATCATCTGTTTCCAGAATTAAATCAATATCCAAAATATTCTGTCCCACTGAATGGTTGATGGAAAGGAGTCCACCCAGCTCTAGAATGTTCAATGATAGAAGAATACAAAATCCTGGGACTTCTTCCCCCACTGAAGTATTTATCAACTCTGTGCTGCCTTAGGTCTAACGCTTGTGCCTTATAGTCATTCTTAGGAAGGTGTTTATACACCCATGTTTGCACACATGTACAAAGTTCCCAATGCCCACCTGAACCAGAACCCTAAACAGATGAATTTCAACTTTCTTTGTTTCTGGTTACACACATTGAATGTTGGCTGTGAAAGAGGGTGTCCTTCCAGAATATTTAATTTGTAAACCCACCTATTGCAGAGGTAGCTTCTACATCTTCCCTTACAGCTGGGCATTGGGCTGTCTGTGAACAGTAACGAGGCAAATGTTTAGTAGAAAAAGCATGGAATTGGCCAGATCTGGGCTCAATTCCTGCCTTCATCACTTAATCAATGCTTTAAATTGGATTCAAAAATTAACTGGTCTGAACTTCAATTATTTACAAGGGACAGCAAAACCAGCCCTACAGAGTATTCTCACCATTTTCGCTCCCCTTTCACATATAGATCCTGTCTGTTTTTCTGTGACTTATGCTTGCTGGTCTTTTCCATCCTGGTGACTCTCTGTCCTTACCATTATTTTTCTTCAGATAATCTCTCCTCCTTAGGCCAGCATGACCTAGCATTTCTGTATCACTACAATCTTTTCAATCGGAAGAAACAAAAAAGTAACTGAACTATCTTAGATCACGAGGGAGCTTTATCGGCTGAGTGATTGAGCAGTCTGGAGGTCTGCAGGCTTCCTGCCCTGTCTGCTGGAGGCCATAAGAGCTCCAGCTGTTTCCCTGCAGTTTCTCCTGCCACCCACATGCGCTGCCTTTGTCCCAAGACAGAGGCTATCAGTAGTAACAGGGCTTCAAGCTTCACATCTGGGGGAAACTATATGTCTCTTCTCATAGCTATTATAAAAACATGTTCAGCTTCACTGTGCATGGATCATCTCAAGACACGAACCCTTCTCCTGACCCATCACTAAGGCTGGGGCCCATATTACCTGATTGGTCTAGGTTAGGTGGGGTCTCTCCTAAATGGCTGGCGGGTCTTCCCACCTAAGAACACGTGACTGGCATACACAGTGACGGGAATGGCATCAATCTGATGAAGGCAAATACAACTTCCTCTATATTCCCTCACCAGTCAAGTCCCCTCTTTCAACATTTCCTGGTTCTATCACTTTTATTCTGATGCTACGTCCTTCTCACTCAGTGTCATCCCAGTGGACACCTGGAGAAAGTTCCATGGCAGGTCTGCTGCTAGATGACCAGTGACTGTGCTTCCAGAGAAGGCCACCCATCTGGCTGCCCTGTAATGTTTAAAGAATTTGCTTAAATTGTGGGGGAAAAAAAACCACAAGCCTCTTTATACGCTGGATATGAGTATGAAAGATTTCTGACTGGTTCCAAAGTAAACCCATCTACAAAACTAGACTTGCCACTGGTGAGATGACACTGCATTGTAAAAGAGAATACTTAGGGGGAAAAGTCCCATAAGAGAGGAAACCTTAATTACACTATGTTTTATTACTCACTTCATTACTTCCTACTAAAAAGACATTCCAAATGCATAGTATTATAGAATTTACTAATGATTTAATTTAAATGGGTACATTTTGATATAAAAGGCTCTTTACAGTATGATTATACTTATATAAAATGAATGGCTCACATCTGTAATTCCAGCACTTTGGGAGGCCCAAGGTGGGTGGATTGCTTGAGGCCAGAAGTTCAGACTAGCCTGGCCAACATGGTAAAACCCCGTCTACTAAAACTACAAAACTTAGCCAGGCATGGTGGCACACATCTCTAGTTCCAGCTACTTGGGAGGCTGAGGCACAAAAATCACTTGAGCCCGGGAGGTGGAGGTTGCAATGAGCCAAGATTGCGCCACTGCACTCCAGCCTGGACGACAGAGGAAGACTCTGTCTGAATAAATATAAATAAATAAATAAAATGCCATGTGTGGGAGGTGGAGACAAAGGAACACATAAACAAATTAGAGTTGTTCATCTTTGGGATAGTGGATACATTATTATTAGTGAAAAGGAGAATAAACATGAGCTTTCAGATTACAGCATATCCTGTCAACACATTCCATAGAGAGATTGTCACCTTATAATGAATATTCACAGTCTCTCAATGTGAGTTTTATATGAGTAATACCTGTTCTCTTTAGTTGTTTTCTTAAAATAAAATAAAAAATAAAACACCTATACCTAATCCCTCAAATATAGAAGATGGTACCTGAAATATTAGTCCTGACTGTGATTGGTCAATACAGTGTTAGTTATCATCTCACACACTTTTAGAATGTTTTATTTAGCCCCATCAAGCCTGTGCTATGTAAATAGTCCCGCAAAAAACTAGCCAACATACTACATGTACACACACAATAATGAATTTTAAAACTCACAAATAAATACAAATACATCTCTATTTGAAAAACTAACATTCTCATCAACGAACAGGGCCCTACCTAACAGAAACACCTACTACAGGATACCCAATAATTGTATTTTTTCCTGAGGAAAAACTGAAGCTAGGCGCATCTTCCTGGCTAAATTCCCAGATGTCTGATGTTTTAGTTTTATTACAAACCTTGCCCATTTTAATCTGATTCTCTCTTCATGATACATGAGTCTCTTCTTGCAGGGTAAGTTCATCTGAGAGCAGTTCTCTCATTTTAAATTAATCAGCTGCCTTCAGTGTTATCCAGATTGAAGTGTTGATTGTGTACTATTTATCTTCTTAATAAAAAAAATTAATCTGCAAAGGAAATATCAAAGGAGATGATCTCTCTACTGTGAGAGATGAAGTGGTCTGATGTTCTCACTGAGAGCCATATTTAACTCCTTATATTTATTTCTGGGTGGTCATAATTTTATTTAGATGTGATTGCTTTCTAGACTTTATGTTTTTGACATTATTCCCAGAACACCCATCAGATTCACTCCAGGTCTCACTAAGACCAGAACAGCCAACAGTCAGGAGTACTGAAAAGCCCCTCCCGGTCTCCATTTTTAATCCAACCCCCAGCATCCTTTCTAGAGCCACAGATGTGACCTCCACACCAAAAGCAAATGTTGCAAAGAGATGCTCGGAGCTACAAAACACTCCTTCCTTCCCCACTGGTCAATGCAACCCTTTCTTAACAGCAGCTTATTCTCTCATTTCTCACACCAACCACCTGCCCTCCTCCTTTTCTACAGTGTGATATGGGAAGGCATTCTCATTCACAGATGCCAGATAGAGCAAGGGAGCATATAGCTACCCACGTATGGCTAAGAAATTAGATCAGATGTTCAGGATTCTACTTACCAAGAGGTCGTGTCTGCATTTCATTGGAGAACACAATCTAGGGTTTCTCCTATGTTAGGATAAGAGACATTAAAAAAAAAAAAAACTATAAAACTCTGCTCAAAGGAATAAACAAAGATGACAATGGGGTCATGGTCGAAATGTTAACAGAGCCCTAGCACGAAGCCCTGGTCTACATATCATTCCTTAAAAAAATGATTCAGCCATTCAACTAGTGCCTGCCAAGTACTGACACCATGCCAAGTCCTAGGAGCCCGACAGTGAACCACAATGTTCCAATCCTGCCCTCAGATGACTTAGAGAACATGATCCATGAGCCCAGCACTAATTCAGACTGTTAGAGAGGTCTTGTTAGACGCCAGACATTGCTCTGACTGATTTATTAGTTCTTTTAATTCCCACAGAAATATTTTACAGAAGTTATTATTGCTGTCCTTATGTTACAAATGAAAAAAGATATACACAGAAAATCTAAACAATTTGCTTCACAATGCACGGCCAGGAAGTTCTGGAGGTAGGATCTGTGCACAGGCATGAGTGGCCCCAGAATCCATGTTCTTGACCCTGCTATATCAGGGGTCTTTGCCATCCTCCACATTCCTGTTACAGTTCATCCTCACTAAACAAGACATGATCGCTTTAGGGCTGAAAGTCAGGGAAGAAATTAACTTATCCAAAACTCTAGGTTCTGTGGAGACTGAAGCCCAGAGAGGGCTGATCACAGAATAGGCACTATGTGTCATGTCCCTATATTTCACTCCACTGTCTGCTTTTAAAATCAGCTACAGCAAAGGTGGTGTTTCATGCTAATTGAACCCCACAGCCTCTAGATAGTAGAATGAATATGTCTGAAGAGACTATCTGTATTTTAACTAAAGTTTCTCTGTTTTTCTTTTTCTTTACCTCTATGTCTCCTAATGCTTTGTCTAAGCTCTTGTAGCCTTGGGTCTTGACAAGGGGCCACGACATAGCAGAAAGTATTTTACCAACAAACAGTGTCCAAATCTCCTAAATGCAGGGTAATTTCTTCCGCTGTGTCCATCATGGATAAGTAAGTAGCTGACTTTCTGGAGAATTCAAGAAGATTAGAATGTGCCCCAAGCCTTAGTTACCTCCTGAGTGCAGCTGGGAGCCTCCAACAGTGTGGAGTAGTGGAACAGGAAAGTGAAGGTAGCATGTGACCCCAGCTCAGACCAAGCCAGAGATGCACACACAAGGCTCTACTGCAGCAAATGTTGGCTTCGTCCTTCCCTTGGCCTGTATGTCCTCACTTTATAACTGTGAGTAAAACTGTGTGATCTCTAGAAGAGTGGACTATCTCCTAACAAGTGCCTGAAACTATAACTTTCATTGTTAGTCAGGAAGATTTAATCTGATGTTGGTTACTTAAGTGTTTTCAGTTGGTGAAAATGTATCACTTTTGATCTGTGCACTTTCCTGTATTCCTGATATACCTTATAATATATATGAGATCTGAAATCACACAAACCTAAGCCTAAATTTTCAAGCATTCATTTCTACCTTTGATTCTGGGCAAGTGTGCTTATCTGTTCTGGACTCTATTTATAAATAAGAAAAGTAGCAACCCCCAGAGCTCTCCTAGGAAAATAAGAGATTTTCACACACGCAAAAACACCTGGAACACAGCAGCACTTCTTGATAATTCTCATAAGGAAGGAACCTGAGTCTTCTTTATCTTTTTCCCAAATACCCACAAAGGAAGATCTTAAAAAATGTTTTATTTGAATTACCAATTACATGATGAATTTGCTTATTTTTCTCAAAGAGATAAATCATTTGGTATAAAAATGACAAGAGAAGTTCACTAAGGACAATACTGAATTTGAGAGCATAGATATTCCTCACACAACGCAGTGGTAGACAAGAGTCACTAACATAATAGTCTATTCTCCCATTGATGTTGAGCCACAAAGTCCTGCTGAGTTTGTTAACATAGTCCTTCAAGACCTGGCTCTAAATGGGCCTTCTCAGGCCAGCAGACATGGCATGAGACAATGAGTATTTATGTCTGTAATTACCTGATTTGCATAACTAATTGCCCCCTGTTGCTTGTGTGGCTTGGGCTGTGCCAGTTGTCTAGATATGGGGCTGAGAGCCAACAACAGACTAATGCAAACTCTCTCTCTGCAATTCATTTGCTGAATGGCTTAAATAAATCACTTAGTGCCTCCACATCTCAATTTCCCACTCTCTGTAACCGTGGCAATGGTTTATACTTACTTACCAATTAGCTGACTTAGTTAATAAATTTAAATTGCCTTGTAGATAGGTGATATCGAGAGCAAGTAAGTATTAATTATTGTGATTTGTGAACACTTCTCAAGTAGTGAGTCTTACATGCAAATGAGGCAATAAGTAGCCTAATTTGGTAAAAAGAGAAATAAATGCTAAGTAGAAGTTGTGTCAGCAAGTGCAAATGTTTACATGAAAGCAGAAAGGAAGAATTAGAAGACTCATTGGTGGGAAATTGTCTTTGGGTTGCCAAATTAATCTGTTGCTTATGGAGTCTAAAATGGATTGCGAGAGTGAACAAGTTGGTGAAAGACCTCGGGACAGCTTCCTTCCTTGAGAAGAACAAGTAGAAATCTACACAGTTGGACCTGGGCGGCCCCAGGGTTTCTAAGGCCTTCCTTGACAGTAATGAAATACCATGTTCAGTATTCCCGGATTGAATGTGTGTTGTGAACCACATCCTCTGCTGGATGATTGGTAGCAGAAGTGAGACTAAGAGCAAGTGCTGATGAGTTATTTTCAGCCTTTGTGGAATTTGTAATCTAAGAGAGGAGAATCTACACACACAAGCAATTAAGTAGCTATAATAGACACATGGATAAGCAACTAGAGTTAGGAGAAAGCAGGAGGTGATGTCTGAGCTGGGTCCTGGATAATTAAGTAGACATTAGCCAGGGAGAAATGGGGAAAGGGATTGTGGGGGCAGAGCACATAGCGTGGCCTTTGGAGCAATGGGCTGGCAGGTCATTCTGGCCACTCTGTTGAAGACAGAAAGCACAGGATGAGAGACAGGCAGCCAGGCAGGAGATGATGGCAGGAGAGGTGGGGATGTAGCCTGGGGAAGGCTCTGATACCAACCTGTTAGCGCACTATCTCCTGGAAAACCAGAACCTACACAAATGAGGGAATTGGAAGACGCTTCTCTTAGTCACTGAAATTTCTCTTTTCAGTGGACCCTAAGAAAAGAAAAGCCATGACAAAGTAGAAAGAATATAAACATGTCAGGTGTATGCTATTAGATGTACAAGTCTAAGGAAGCCAAATACCTTGATTGCCTTACATAGCGAATATTGACTTTTGCAATTATCTGTAGGGGGATATAATCATTCACTCATTTCTTCACCCACCCACCTGACATACAGGCCAAAAACCTAGGATCCTTCACTAGTTATTTGTCATCTGGGGACTCTTGGGAAATGAACCCTTTTATTGTCTGAGGAGTCTCTCATTGTTTGCCCTTGGCAGAGGCAGTTCCCCACCTTTTTCTAAGGAAGCCATCAGAGAGCAGATAATCCCTCCCACATTAAGCAGCCAGGAGATGGGGGGTAACCTGGGCCCAGTCACCATCTCACTCCAGACATAGCCAAGACTATAAACATAGGGGTAGGAGGCTGAGGCAGAGGCCCAGGGCAGGTGGAGATTCCAGCAGGTGGCTGCAGAGCATAAATGGTGTGGTCATGCTAGTGGTGCCATCCCAGCCAGGCACTACCTCAGCTGTCTGACCTCCTGGGTTCTAGTCCTGGCCATTCTCCCAGCCTGGACCACAGCCCCTCAAGAGGACCCTGAAAAATCCCAATATCTACTGAATACATGTATTTTCTGTTTCAGTTTACAACCAAGAACACTGACTATACTACACACCTTTCCATCCTGAACCTGGAGGTGTCTGGGGTAGATCTGTCCTGTCGCTCCATTGTGTTCTCTTGATTCCAGCCCTACAATTAATGTCCAGCACTGTCCTGGAGTTCACCCAGTGCCAGACTGGTGGGGTGCTATGAAGTACTCCTAAATTTCAGCAGAACAGAAAGGAAACTGAAAGTTGCCCAATAATTGTTATGATTTTTTTTTCTATATTTATACCCCATGGCCCAAGTAAGAAAGCGAAAGAAAAATAAACAACCATTTATTTATCTCCTTCTATGTTCAGGGCCTTGTGCATATGTGTGTGTGGGTGTGGGGGTGTGTGTGTGTGTATATATATATATATATATCCCCTTTACATACATTATCTCATCTAATCATTATCTTTGTAAGGAAAGTATTATTATTTATGTTTACAGAAAAAGAAACTGAGGCTCAGAAAATGTCAGGTGACTTGCAAACAACATAGAATCAAGAATATATGTGCCTAACTTCCAAACCCTACTCTTTCTATTTCACCAAGCCACAGTTAAACTAGAGTCAGGGAATTTTAGTAATCTGTGATAAATGCCGTTTAACAGCATATGAAAAAGTCAGGACAGGATGACAAATGTTGAATTAAGAAGACAAGTGTTCGAATAGACGTTTCTCCAAAAGACATACAAATGGCCAATAAGCACCTAAAAAGATATTCATCCTCATTAGACATTGAGGTAATGCAAATCAAAGCCTCAATGAGATCCCACCTCATCCCTACTAGAATGACTAAAGTAGATAAACAGAAAAACAAGGGTTAGCAAGGATGTGGAAAAACTGGTATTCAATGCTTTGCTAGAAGAAAAATAAAATACCTTTACTGAGTAATGAAAATTTTCTAAACTTAGATAATGGTGATGATTTCACAATTTTGTATCAATAGTATCATACACTTTACACAGGTGAACTTTGCAGTGTATAAATTGTATCTAAATAAAGCTGTGCAAAAAAAGAATGCTATTAATTTAATTGATAATTATACCATCTGATATATTTCCTACTCAAATAACTCTTTAAAGTTTGTTTTATAACTGTCTTTCTTTATAGCTGACCAACCTGAGGTTACAAAGTTAAGTGACTTCCTCAAGGTAACACAGTGAATGAAAAATATTTAATTTCGAGAGGTGACAGCGTGCTGGCAGCCCTCACAGCCCTCGCTCGCTCTAGGCGCCTCCTCTGCCTGGGCTCCCACTTTGACCGCACTTGAGGAGCCCTTCAGCCCACCACTGCACTGTGGGAGCCCCTTCCTGGGCTGGCCAAGGCCCGAGCTGGCTCCCTCAGCTTGCGGGTACGTGTGGAGGGAGAGGCGTGGGCGGGAAACGGGGCTGCAGGCAGTGCTTGCGGGCCAGCATGAGTTCTGGGTGGGTGTGGGCTCTGCGGGCCCGCACTCGGAGTGGCTGGCCGGCCCTGCCAGCCCCAGGCAATGAAGGGCTTAGCACCTGGGCCAGCGGCTGCAGAGGGTGTGCTGGGTCCCCCAGCAGTGCCCGCCCACCAGCACTGCGCTCAATTTCTCCCCAAGCCTTAGCTGCCTTCCTGCGGGGCAGGGCTCGGAACCTGCAGCCCGCCATGCCTGAGCCTCCCCCACCCTCCGTGGGCTCCTGTGCTGCCCGAGCCTCCCCGACGAGCGCCGCCCCCTGCTCCACGGCACCCAGTCCCATTGACCACCCAAGGGCTGAGGAGTGCGGGCGCACAGCGGGGGACTGGCAGGCAGCTCCACCTGCAGCCCCAGTGTGGGATCCACTGGGTGAAGCCAGTTGGGCTCCTGAGTCTGGTGGGGACTTGGAGAACCTTTATGTGTAGCCAAGGGATTGTAAATATACCAATCGGCACTCTGTATCTAGCTCAAGGTTTGTAAACACACCAATAAGCACCCTGTGTCTAGCTCAGGGTTTCTGAATGCACCAATCCACACTCTGTATCTAGCTACTCTGGTGGGGACTTGGAGAACCTTTGTGTGGACACTCTGTATCTAGCTAATCTAGCGGGGACATGGAGAACCTTTGTATCTAGCTAATCTAGTGGGGACGTGGAGAACCTTTGTGTCTGGCTCAGGGATTGTAAACACACCAATCAGCACCCTGTCAAAACAGACCACTTGGCTCTCTGTAAAATGGACCAATCAGCAGGATGTGGGTGGGGCCAGAGAAGAGAATAAAAGCAGGCAGCGGGGCTAGCAGTGGCAGCCCGCTAGGGTCCCCTTCCATGCGGTGGAAGCTTTATTCTTTCGCTCTTTGCAATAAGCCTTGCTGCTGCTCACTCTTTGGGTCCACACTGCCTTTATGAGCTGTAACACTCACTGTGAAGGTCTGCAGCTTCACTCCTGAGCCAGCGAGACGATGAACCCACCAGAAGGAAGAAATTCTGAATACATCCGAACATCAGAAGGAACAAACTCCAGACACGCCGCCTTTAAGAACTGTAACACTCACCACGAGGGTCTGCGGCTTCATTCTTGAAGTCAGTGAGACCAAGAACCCACCAATTGAGACCAAGAACCCACCAATTCTGGACACAGTTTGACCTAAGCTGAAGGCAGCAATCCCAGGTGCATCTGTCCCTCCAGTCACAGAGAAATAAGTTCTATCATGTTTCTCACCAAACAAATATTATTCAAATGAAGGAACCCAATATGTTTAGAAAATTTTATATTTAGTCCCACAATCAGTTTGTGACGTCCATACTATTATTTCCATCTTGTGGTTGAGAAAAGGCTCAGAGGAGATGTTTTTACATTTTTCTCACACAATTAATGAGCAAATTCCCCAGATGCACTTTTCTTTGGCTTTTAAATGGGGACTCTTTCCTACTGTATACACCATGCTTCCTTCTGCAGAAATTTAAATCCCTAAAACCTATTTGCTTCTGAGATGTCAAAAAGCTATAAAAAATACAATTGTTTCTTCATAATTTGTAAGAGAAACAGGTACCAAAAGATTGCAAAAATTGTCAGAAGCACTATGTGTATCAGTGATGATGCTCATTCAGTTCTCAATCCAGTATTCATGAAAGTGTTTAAATGATACAGCACTACCTAGAACTTACATTTAATTTGGTTTCATTTAATTCTTGTGAAAGATATTTAATCTTATCTTTTCTTCAGTAGAAATGCAATAAGACAAATGCACTGATGGTACAAAAGCAAAAAAAAAAAAAAAAAAAAAAAGCATTTAAAAATAAATTCAAAGACCTGTCCATACAAGAACAGGTGTTAAATTAGCCACAAGAGAACTCTCATGTTACTTCCCGAATGTAATACTATAGAACTACGGGGAATGCATCATTAAAAAGGGAAAAGCTTTTTAAACTCCTGTTCTCCAGTCTAAATTAATAGCTTCTAGGTTTATTGGTTCCCAGAAGGAAACAAGCTGGGTTTGTTTACTCCTACATATGAATAATCATGTCCATCATGTCCCATTGGAGGAAAACATACAAAAATGATTAATGTTCCTGGTTATAAGAAGTAAACAGAATGCACAGTCAGAGGTAAGGAGGGAGGGAAGCTTGAAATGGAACACAAGTAATGGAGTTTGCTCTAGGAAATTTGGATCTGCTGGTAGGGCCCCCCAGGAGACAATAATCCAAGTGCAAAGTTCAATTCAGTACAAGAAAGACATAACCCCTACTCTGTGCCAACTAGCATCGAATAAGAAATATATTCCTGCCTTATGGTGTTTAAGGTCTCACACCAATCCCAATGCAGTACAGAGATTTCTACATTTGAAGAGAAAGGATACAGGAAAGTGGGAAATGGAAGAAGTAATTGTCAAGATAAGATGATCTTTACATGGATCTTATGTAAAAACGCTTAACATTCGCAAATCTTATTGAGCACGTTAAACTAGAGCAATCAGTGATTTAAATACACATAATCTTCATAAAAACCGTATGAGATATTATTGCCCATATTTTCCAGATGAGAGCACTGAGGTTGGAGCAGTTATGTGCCTGAAGCTTAGGTCTGTGTCTGCCGTGAAGGGCCATTTGACACCCAAAGCCAATCCCCTAAGCCCTGTGGTTATCATCTTCTCTGAAAGGGGTAGGGGGACTCAAGGCTCAGGAAAGTCACAGCAGGAGTGCAGGCTGGCAGGGAAACAACATGAGCTGATGAGGCTTGCTCAGGAGCCACCAGCCTGCGGGAGTCACTGGGGAAAAATCACCAGTGGGGAGAGGGGAAGCAAAGGATCAGAAGAGACAAGACCCTGGAAAGTGCTGCAAAGAATTTCTAACAGTCTAAGGTTGCTGCATAGCAATCTCAAATGTCACTGGCACACAAAACTCAGTAATTATGTCTTGTTCGCATATTAGTGGATAAGCCAGGATGACTCTCCCCCATATGTCCTTCAACCTTCATGCAGGACCAGCTGGCTACTGCAGAATGTCCTTCCCATGGCAGTGGCAGAAGCATGAGGGAGCTCTCCCAACTGCACAAGCACAAGGGAAGCCCCTGCCTGTACCAAGTCAGCTGTTAGCCTAACGGCCAAAACAAGTCACAAGGCACAGCCCAGTGTCAAGGGGTGAGTGAGTACACTTTGCTTTTGTGGTAGGAATACCGCAGCAAAGAGACAGAGGGTATAATACAATGAGGGGTGAAGAACAGGGGCCAATCATCCAACTTACCACAGCATTAAAATAATTTAACAACAGGTAGCTTCTGGGGAACCGATAACAGCTTTTACTCAGGGGATCTAAACAGTCAGATTAGTTTTGATGGGAGGATAGATTTAGAAGAAGTGAGTTTTGGGATGCATAGTTAGGGAATAACTTTTTTCCTTTCCTAAAAAATGTATGAAATATAGTTTCCATTCTGGCTGAGAAGAATAAATAGAATCCATGTATTTGACTCAAGCAGATGACTTCTGTGATTTGATACTGAAGATTTGTCAAACTCCGGGAAATTTGTGAGTCTATAAACAGAAACCAAAAAGGCACTAGGATCAGATTTTAAACTTGCTCAAAGTTAATCAATATGATTATATCTTTTTAAATGTTTTTTCACTTTAATCAAATGAACAACTGTTAAATAAACAACTGTTAATTAAACAACTGTTTAAATAACCACCTGCCTAATTTTTATTTAATATGCACATTTTCATTCAATAAAAATGTGAAATCCTATTGTTGTTTTTAAACCGACACAAGTATTTTTACAGCTCTGTACCAAGCTTATCTCATATTGTAGCATGCTTCATTACCAAACTATGTTTGAGTTTGCCTGTTGGAAAATGGGCTGTTATCATTGTATAACGGGACTTTGTAGTTATGTAGATAGGAACATGTACCTCCTCTGAGCTTCCTTTTTTTTATTTTTTATTTTTTTGCTTTTAAGATAAAAATACTAATACCTACATAATAAGGAAATTGTGGGTTCTAAAGAAAGAGTATAGTAGGCATCAAGCCTTTCAATACGTGGGAACCATGAATATTATTATTGTATGGCACCACCTTGTTAAAGTGGGCACACAGTTACGACACATCAAAGGCTTCTCCACTTAGGCATGAGCCACTATCAATCCTTTTGAAAACACAACAATCAGAAAGAAAATTGGATTGTTTCTTAAGACTCAGTGACTCAAGGAATAGGTTTTTAAAAAGCTACAGCATTTTCTCCTTGTTCAGTTTGTATATAGCTCTGCACTGCGAAGACTGAAAGTTATTACTACCTGATGACCTGCAATAAAGAAGCTGGGAGCCCTGATCAGTGCTGTGGAGACGTGTGTCTAGCCCAGTCAGATGAATGTTCTTAATTGCCATCCATCTTCACATACCCTGAGACAGGTGAAGAAGCCACTGACTGTATGATGTGAGATCCCTGGCTTCTTCTTGCAGGGCATTGAGGAAGAAGGAGGGGAGAAAGAAGGGAGAGGCCACATATCTACTTTTCTGCTTTACCCCCTTCCTGTAATAGAGTAGATTAAGCATCTCCATCCAAAACACATCAGTTTAGGTAAACATAAACTTGGCATTAGATTCATATTATGCTTAAGAAAAGTCCATGCTAATAAATGCAGCTCATATCTGACAAAGATTTTATCACATACATTTTCATGCTGTGTATGCTATAACCTTTTATATTCCTTCCAAAATTAAAGCCTAAAACACCTAATCATCCATTAAGCATAAAGAAGCAGAATCAGTGTATTTGGATGTAATTTGGATGTAATTTCTTAAGCGCAAGAGTCTTAAATTTCTCCCAAGCTCTTGCATTAAATGTTAAGGCGAATCTTCTAGTTGTATATGCTTTAAACTATGTGGGGAAAATATGTCAAATTGTTAAACTACACTGGAGAAAAAGACAATATTTTGTCCAGATTTGTCCTAAAAAAGTATCATGGATGTGAATATTTGGGCAATATGTTTATCATTTTTTCAAGTGGAAAAAAGCCAGGATGATTAGCAAATTTATTAAAAGCCAGTGTCTCAACCGACCTAAGAAGCAGTGATAAAGATAGCAGAATGAAAACTGACAAGGATAAAATCTCCTCCACTAGTTTAGTAGGTGCAGAGAATTAGTTTTTTTTTTTTTTCTTCCTTGAACCTATTTGAAAAAACTATTTTTAAGTTTCTCACACCTAGCCCTACAATAAAGGACACAAGAAAGGGATTAGGTACAGGTAACCCTGGACCAGGACCACTGGAGGCTGCCCATGTGACACATTGCTAGAGGGCTTTAGGGTAGGAGGCCAAAGGGATCTAACGCATGCATAGTGTGTCCAAGATATGTTCAACAGGAAGTCAAGGAATGTGCCAGGAGCCTGCAGGGAGAGCAGTAAGATAGCCACAAAACTTTAGGAGGCTGAGGCAGGTGGATCACTTGACGTCAGGAGTTCGAGACCAGCCTGACCAACATAGTGAACCCCCGTCTGTACTAAAAATACAAAAAACTAGCCAGGTGTGATGGTGGGTGCCTGTAATCCCAGCTACTTGGGAGGCTGAGGCAGGAGAATCACCTGAACCTGGGAGGCAGGGGTTGCAGTGAGCTGAGATTGCACCATTGTACTCCAGCCTGGGCAACAAGAACGAAACTCGTATCAAAAAACAACAACAAAAAAGATAGCCACAAAAGCCTCAACAAACTGTGGTACCAAAGCTGGAGACAGGGAGGAAACTAATGAGAGGGCATCACAGTGAAGCTATGGCTCAGGGCAGGTGGCAGGTGCAGGTAGGCCTGTAGGAAGGCAAGGCAGGCCCAAGGCCACACTTGCAAACACAGGCTCCATAGTACAGTGCCTGTGTATCTGGGCCTCACACCAAACCGAGGAGAAATTCAAAAGATGCTCTATTCTCCTGAGTGATTACAAGCAAGCCAATTAGTTTGGGAACCATCATCTAATAGAACCATAAAGTCTTCTAGAAAGACACACATTACAAGTGTACCAACTTCATTCATGGAGGTAACATCTCCTTTGGCCTTATTCTATTGGATAAAATTCATGCTCAAGAGGAAAATCTAACCAAAGGATGTGAGCCCCAAGAGGCAGGGATCCTTGGATACTATCTCAGACTTCGACAGCCACACTGGTCTTTCTTAGAAAGAAGTAGGAAAGGAAATGTTAAACAGTCAAACAAAAACCAAAATTCTAGCTACATTTCTTCTTAACCATTAACTTGTTTCACAACTATAATTTGTGCTTCATGATATATGAGGCTAATTTAATCTCTTGCCTGTTTGAAACTTCATTACAAAATTCTCAGGCATAAGAGAGTTTATAATCTTTCCTTTTTCAGGGATGGTGGGTGATGTACACAGAAACATCAAGACTTTACCCTGGGCCATCAGGGTATGAAAGCAGAAGGCTGAGGCACATGCCTGCAATCTCTGGCCGATGCTACTCTGTCTATTCAGTTCATGCTAAGAAAGCTCTCTCTACTATTATGACTTAAACCCAGCAATCCCATTACTGGGTATATACCCAAAGGATTATAAATCATGCTACTATAAAGACACATGCACACATATGTTTATTGCGGCACTATTCACAATAGCAAAGACTTGGAACGAACCCATATGTCCATCAATTATAGACTGGATTAAGAAAATGTGGCACATATACACCATGGAATACTATGCAGCCATAAAAAAGGATGAGTTCATGTCCTTTGCAGGGACATGGATCCAGCTGGAAACCATCGTTCTGAGCAAACTGTCACAAGGACAGAAAACCAAATACCACATGTTCTTACTCATAGATGGGAATTGAACAATGACATCACTTGGACACAGGGCGGGGAAAACATCACACACCAGGGCCTGTCAGGAGGTGGGGAGCTGGGGGAGGGATAGCATTAGGAAAAATATGTAATGTAAATGATGAGTTGATGGCTGCAGCAAACCAACATGGCACATGTATACATATGTATCAAACCTGCACGTTGTGCACATGTACTCTATAACTTAAAGTATAATAAAATAAACAAATAAATAAAAAAGAATAGCACATACAATTATGTACAGTACATAATACTTGACAATAATAAGTGATTATGCCATTGGTTTATGAAAAAAAAAAAAGAACAGACTGCCATGGGGGGCAGAGGGTTACTCATCACTGGAAGTTTCAAGCAAAGGCAGAACAGCTAGCTGTTTAGGATACTGGAAAAGGATGAAGTGCTTATACTATGTGAATTTTTGATGTCTCTTTTCTAATGTAGACAACTGGCAAGCACATTAGCATGGTTTGAACACCTAGTATTTGCCAGACACTATTAGAGATACTTTACCCAGGCAAACGGTGGTGGTGGAGGTGGTTGTTTTAATTAAATAATGACACAGTTCAATAGTGCCTCCATTTTACAGGAAAAAGAAAGAAGATTCAGAAAGATAAAGAAACTTTTCTGAGATTCCATATCTAAAGAACGTCCTGGGATTTAACCAGAGCCAGTCAGGATTTTTATTTTATTTCATAGGAGGGTTTGTTTGTTTTGCTTCATTACACAATACTACCTTACAGCCCTCGTACATGAGAAATGATTACACATGATCAGAATACGAATTTGATTTAGTTTGGCCTTTTTCACGAGTGACTAATCACATCACCCTATGATTCAGAAGGCACAGCAAATGAGGAAACAGTTTCTGTGGAATCATCTCATCCGAGGAGCTGGGCTGGAGGGGAATGAGAAAAAGCAAAAGCTATAAAAACAGCTTTGAAGGTGGAAATAAAAAATACACTCCTAAACAGGAATGGTACTTTTTCCTGGCTCCCAAATCTTTTTCAATCAAGAAAATGGTAGCTTGACAGGGGTTGAGATGAGAAATGTGAGAAATAAAGGGTAGCAGGGGTGGGGAGTATGGAAGATTGCCAAAAATCTAGGTTCCCCAGAATCAACAAAGTATTTCTACTCAACTCCTCAAATTCCCTGGCTTACCTGAAGATAGAACTTAACTTTCTTAGAAGTATGCTGTTACTATGTTGCTTGGAAAGGTTTTAAAGATTCCCTAAATCTTCCCTATGATGTTCTTGATTTCTGGAGGAATCAAGAATGAAGAGAAAAAATAAAGTAACAAAGAAAAAAAAAGATCTAAGCTAGACAATAATCTCCTTTCAGTTACTGTCATTAAAAAAATGCCAACCATTAGGAATGAGGAGACTGCAAAGAGGGTGGTCAACAGTGCGTGTGAAAACAGAGGGCATGGAAGGTGAGGCTGGCAGAAGTCAAACTTCAAGAGAGCAGTGGGACAGAAACTCATTTCTGATCTCCAAATTCCAGTCTAGAATTATACATAGTCCTTCAGCCACCTTTTCAGTTGATGTGTGTGACGTGATTTTATGTGGTAGACATTGTTCTAAAGGCTGGTATCAGATTTACAACACTGTTGTCTTCAAAAGACCCAGGACTGAAGAAGAGGGCAGGCTGGTTAGCAGACAGACAAAGCCAGTGTTCTAAGCAATCCAACAGTGGGGTACTACCTAGGGTGATACAGGAGTAAGGAGAAGGAAGGGTCTGAGCTCCTCATGTGGTGGGTCAGGGGTAAAAATAAAGAGTTTGTATTAACCAAGTAATTAATCCCATAATGTTAACCTTCTTAGCCATATTCAGTATAAACAATTATGTTAATGGGGCCAGAATTACATTTTACATCGAACAAGGAGCTAAGTCCCTTAGCTAACGAAATTGTTTCTGCAGGCATACTGCCTGGGTGGGAATCTCAACTCTAACATTTACTATCTATGGAACCTTGCATAAACTGTTTAAATTCTCTGATCCTCAGTTTTCTCAAAGTGAAAGGGGCATATCAATAGTCTTACCTCACGAAATTTTTATGAAGACAACAAAAGGAACATGTTTAGCATGGTACCTGAAATATATTACACCTTACATGAATGTTGGGAATTGTTTTCATTATAGATTAGTGTCTTAGTCTGATTGTGTTTTATAAAGGAATATCTAAGGCTGGATAATTTATGGAGAAAAGAAGTTTCTTTGGTTCACAGTTCTGCAGGCTGTACAAGAAGCATGTTGCCAGCATCTGTGTCAGTGAGGGCCTCAGGCTGCTTCCACTCATGGTAGAAGGTGAAAGGGAGCTGGCATGTTGAGAGATCACATGGCAAGAGAGGAAGCAGGAGAGAGGGAGTGGGGTGACAGGCTCTACTTAAAAACCAGCTCTCACAAGAGCTAACAGACCTAATAGTTGATAACTCATTTTGTGAGGACGGCACCAAGGCATTCATGACAAATCTGTCCCTATATCTCCAACACCTCCAACACTGGAGATCAAATTTCAACATGAGATTTGGAGGGGACAAACATCTGTGCCGTAGCTATTAGACACTAAGACTTGAATTTCTTCTCTCCATTGAGGGTTTGTAAGCCTCACAATGTTCTGGATAGAAATCTCCTTCATAGAGTGAATGGATCAAGATGATGGAGACAGGAGCTCTAGGTTCAGAATATGTTGTTTTTGGAGATGACAGCAGTGCTGGACTTTTTCTGGCTCAATTACAGAAGACTGATTTTTTTTAAGGACTCATTCCTGGTATAGGTACAAACATTATTTTGGAACATCTTGGCCTGCTGGGCTACAGATTGAAGAAATTGTCCATATTTCTCAGGTGAGCCAATAACAGCATTAATATATGTGTGAAAAAACCCAAGTTTTTCATACTATAGTGTCTCTAGAAAAGAAAATAGGCTGAGCAAAAATTGTGTGAATTTTAAGACGTTCAAGAACCATGAACACTGGATCTGCAGTATCTTTGCATTGCTCATGGTCTAGCAATATTCTTGCATTGCTCGTGGTCTAGCAAAATCACTGACACCCACAGCAAGCAATTGCCCATTCTCCCAGCTTCTCACTCTGTTACTTACAATCTTGTTTACAATCTTACCTCACCACCTCAGTCATTATGCTCTGTGACACTTTCCTGGTCACTTTCATTGCTTCTGTCCTTAACAGAAGCTTTAGGTGACCCTTCTGTCTACATGTCAGAGTGAACAACCCACCCCATGTCTAGAGGCCTTGGCAAGTGACCCGTCAAGAACAAACCCCCTCTAGACATGTTCTATTACAGCAAGCAATTCTAAGATTTTCCAAGTGTGTTCATCAGCAAGAATAGCTGCACAATCTATGAGGTCTAGTGCAAAACGAGATTGAAGATTCTTTTTTCAATATGGCAACAGCTGAGCAGTAAAGCAAGCATGAGCCCTTCCTAGGCCAGATCCCTGTACAATTGCCTAGGTTACACACCCATGAACCCAGCCCTGTCAGTTAGGGCCCAACCAGGAAACCAGAAGCCACCTTAAGTACTTGAAATGAAGAGAAATGAATTCAGGGAGTTGGTTACTCAGCTTATGAAAATGCTGAGAAGACTAAGAAACACAGTGAAGCATGCCAGAAATGGGCAATATCAGGAAGCCATCATTTTCAACCCTTAGACCAGAAGGACACAAGGAGTAGGCTTTTCTGAAGCCCAGCAGCTAGAGTCATCCCACAAAAACCAGAATTCCAATGGGTCTGTCTGCCAGAAGCTGCAAACGTAGACAAGATATTGCTATTGCCTATGATACTGCTGTCTCTTCCTTCCTCCTGTCCTCTAGTATCCCCCAATGCCTTCTAACTGACTGACTCAGACAGGAGGCAGTTGACACAGAAGCCTTCACACTCAGCCTGTAGGAATCAGCCCTTCTGCAAGACCAAGAAGAGGAGAAGAAAGATGAAGGGTGGTCTGAACGAGGCAAGCTCAGCACAGCCCATATGCTTTGCTGCTCACTGCTTGCTCTCGCCAATTTGCCCGTACTTAAAATTTTTCTTCTCTGTGTCACAAGCCAACAGTTGCATAAATGAAGACACGTTCGCACCTTCCCCAAACAAGACAAGCCCCCCTTGCTCATCGTATCCACTTCACACCCAGTGTCCCACGGATCTACAGTTCCCTGCTTGAAGTGTGGATATGACTCTATGTGGTCTGATAATCTTTGAACTAAATAGCACCAACACTCCTCATATGCAGTAGTGCAAAGGAAATGTTTGGCTATTGCATATACAACAGAAATATGTAATTGTTTCAGTCACCTTTTCTGTAACTAGTAAAGAGGGAGTAATTAATATTTATCACTTCCGTCATCCACACCCATTCCATGTTACCCTTGCCCTCAATTAGCACTTCCCTGATTTGTGTTCTTCACCTAGTAGAGTCCCTTAATGGTCCTCACTTTATTGAGTCATGAAGTCTTCCATTGATTTTTACCATTGAACCTGGAATTACTGAGAGGCTCTCTAAAGAATTCCCTAGTTTCCAGATCTAACCAGTACTGTCATTGTGAATAGCAATCCAATTTACCGGGATTGATCATTCCAAATAGCACAGTAATTTCCTCATGTGCCAAATGATTTACAATCAAGAGGAGACAAAATTAGCCAGGCGGCAGTATCAACTTCCGGCCGAAAGGGACTAGTGTTGTATCCACAGGGGGAAGCATTCCTCTCTTGGAAACTAGGATCTCTAGACCAGCAGATTTCAGGATTTTAGGCACATAAAGCAAAACCCCTGCAAAGGTTGTTTATATCCAGGCCCTGGCTCATTATGTGCTCCATCTGATAGAATAGCAATCCATTCTTAAATGTTGTTCTCTTCCAGTCATAAGCAAGTTATCTGTTGACACAACATGGCTTGATCAGATTACTTGCTCCTAGATGATGGGTACATGTTGAGACCAGCATTCTGGGCATATACATGAAATTTGTACCTATTTATAGTCACTTGGTGCTTCATGGCAAGTGGCAGTCTCTGCCAGGACTCAATGGCAAGCAAGAAGCTGTCTATTAAAAGGGATATCATCATCAACAGAAGAAAGCATGGCTTTGTTCTAAACCCCCCAGGGTCTGCCTCATGATTTTTATTTCAGGGACGGCCAGGGCCATCCTTATTTACTAGAGACCTCTCCTTGAGCATCATTAAGTCTACTGGATCTTGGGGCTCAAGTGGAAGGACGGTTCATGTCACAGCCTGGAACTGCTACAGAGCTTATTTCAGGCTGGGCCCCACTCAAAACTAGCAGC
This sequence comes from Pongo pygmaeus, assembly GCF_028885625.2. NCBI lineage: Eukaryota > Metazoa > Chordata > Mammalia > Primates > Hominidae > Pongo > Pongo pygmaeus. Next base: position 36,920,204 of record NC_072379.2, on the reverse strand, counting down.
CTTGTGGATTTTTCTGTGGCTTGGTTGGAGAAGTACATTTCCAAAGAGCCCAGGACTGGAATCTGATTAGAGTATATATGCCTCATGAGCAATCTCTTTAGAGTTTTAAAGGTTTCCAATTTCTTTTGTCTTAGCCCCCACTCACTACAGATACACCTGCATTAAGGCTTACCAAAAAAAAAAAAAAAATTTGCTGGACATGGTGGCACGTGCCTGTAGTTCCAAATATTCAGGAGGCTGAGGCAAGAGAATTGCTTGAACCTGGGAGGTGGAGGTTGCAGTGAGCCAAGATCGCGCCACTGTACTAAAAAAAAAAAAAAGAATTTATGCTATTGTCTCTAACCCTAATCCATTACCACATGAATGACTCTAGCCTTCTCCTCCCCTTGTTGATCTGTAATTCCAGCTCCAACAATGAAAAACCTGGATCCAACCATCTATCACCCATTTACTCAGGTATTTGACTCCAGCATACATGCATAACAGTACAGATGTTCCTCAACTTACCATGGGATTACATCCTGATAAACCCATCATAAATTGGAAATATCACGTCAAAGATGCATTTAATATACCTAACTTACAAAACATCATAGCTTACCTTTGCCTACCTGAAACATGCTCAGAACATTTACATTAGCCTATAGTTAAGCAAAATCATCTAACACAAAGCCTATTCTATAATAGTAAAAATAAACATAAGAGATCAAAATTCAAAGTATGCTTTGTACTCAACGTGTACTGCTTTCACACACTATAAAGTCCAAAAATCATTAGTCGAACCATCATAAGTCAGGGTCCATCTGTATGAGAATGGTTAACTCATATCGCCGTGGCAAACACCTTAACAACTAGAGTGCAATGCTTATATAAAATTACTTTTGCCTTTAGTCTTACAGACTTCCTTCATTTTTGGCTTAGCACCTTATTCATCTATCACCTTCAGTGGGATGTTTTCATGCATTTGTAATCAAGTTAGATGGTTTTGTCACATTCTGCATTCCATCCTGGAATCCCCTGATCTCTTCAGTGATTTTCTTCTTTTTTTTTTTTTTTAATAATTTTCATCCATTAAGGTTAACTCATTGTATTGTAAATTTCTACAGGTTTTCACAAAGTCATAATGTCATGTATCCACCGTTATAGTAGAATACAGAATAGTTTCACCACCCCCAAAAGTCTCCTGGGCTTCACCTATTCAACATCCCCCTCCGTCCCTGCTTTCCCCAAACCTCTGAAAACCACTGATCTGTTTACTCTGTATATCATTTTGCACTCCATGTTATATAATTGGAATCATTTAGTGTGAAGTTTTTCTTTTACTTAGCGATGTGAATTTACAATTCATTTGTGTCTTTTTATAACTTAAGAGCTCATTTTTTCTCTCCTTTTATGCCAAATAATATTCTATTGCATGGATGTAAAAAAGTATTTTATCCCCTCACCTACTGAAGGACACCTAGATTGCTTCCAGTTTGGGGTGATTATAAAGTTGTTATAAGCATTCTCAAGCAAGTTTTTGTATGAATATGTGTTCAAAATAATTGGGAAGCTATCTAGGTGTGTAACTGCTGAATTGTTGTGGTTTAAATGTCCCCTCCAAAATGCATATTGAAACTTAATTTTCAATGTGGCAACATTGAAAGGTTGGGACTTTAAGAGGTGATTGTATTATGAGGGCTCTGCCCTCACGAATGGATTAATCCATGAATGCATTAAAGAATGAATGATTTATAATGAGATGAAACTGGTGCCTTCATAAGAAGAGGAAGAGAGACCTGACTTACATATTAATTCACTCAGCCTGTCACCATGGGATTCCCTCCACTACCTTAGTACTCTGCAGAGTCCCCACCAGCAAGAAGGCTCTCACCAGATGCAGCCCCTCAACCTTGGACTTCTCAGACTCTGTAACTGTGAGAAATAAATTTATCTTCTTTATAAATTACCCAGTTTCAGGCATTCTCTTATAAGCAACAGAATATAGACTAATATAGTATGAATGGCAAGGCTATGTTTAGCTTTGTAAGAAACTGCCAAACTGTCTTCCAAAGTAACTGTATCCTCTGTATTTTCACCAGAAATGAATGAGGGTTTCTATTGCCCTATATCTTAAATAGAATTTGGTATTGCCAGGTTTTTTTTTTTAATTGTAGCTATTCGAATAGGTGTGCAATGATATCAGATTTTTATTTTAAGTTGCATTTTTCTAATGACAAATGATGTTGAACATCTTTTCTTATGCCTATCTGCCATTGCATTTTTCTTTGGTGAGGTGTTTGTTCAGATCTTTTGTTTATTATTTAATTGTGATGTTTGATTTGCTGCTTTGTTTTTCTTGATTTTCATATAGGTTGGATATAAGACATTTGGAAATATTTTCTCCCAAACTGTGGCTTGTATTTTTATTCTATTAATAGTCTTCCACAAAGCTGAATTTTGTAATTTTAATAATATTTAAATAAACAATATTTTCTTAAAGGATTGTACTTTTCACAATGTATTTTTAAAAATCACAAAAACTCAAGCTCATTTAGATTTTTGTTTTCTATTTTCTTGAAGATAGTTTATGGTTCTGCATTTTGCATTTATGTCTATGACACATTTTAAGTTAATTTTTTGAAAGATGTGAGGTCTATGCCTAGATTCATTTGTATTTGCATGTGGCTGTTCAGTTGTTCCAACATTATTTGTTTGAAAGACTATCTTTTCTCCATGGTATTGTCTTTGCTCCTTTTTCAAAGATCAGTTGACTATATTTATTTGGGTCTATTTCTGGGCTCTCTATTCTATTCCGTTGATCTATTTGTCTATTCTCTCATCAATATCACACTGTCTTAATTATTGTAGCTTTATGGTAAGTCTTTAAGTCAATGAGTATCAGTCCTCCTTGTTTTTACTCAATATTGTTTTGGCTGTTAGAGACCACTTACATCTTCTATAAACATTAGAATCAGTTTGCGAATGTCTACACAACTGCTTCCTGGGATTTTAATTGGGATTGCATTGCATCTACAGATCAATTTAGGGATGACTGGCATGTTAACATCCGGTTCATAAGCCTGGAATATCTATCTACTTATTTAGATTTTGTTTGATTTCTTTCATCAGGATTTAGATTTTGTTTGATGTCTTTCATCAGTGTTTTGTAATATTCTCCATAAAGATCCTGTACATACTTTGCCAGACATAGGCCTAAATATTTTATTTATTGATACTATTGTATTTTCTATTTCAAATTATAATTCTTCATTGCTGATATATAGAAAATTACTTGATTTTTATGTATTAGCACTGAATCCTTAAATCTTGCTATAAGCATTTATGTTCCAGGAATTTTCTTGTCAATTCTATATAGAAAATCATATAATCTAAGAATAAAGACAGTTCTTTCTTCCTTTCCAATTTGTGTATATTTTCTTTCCTATTCTTGTCTTATTGCACTAGGTAGACTACTATGAGGTTTAATATGAGCGATGATACTTTTTTAGATTTTTCATACTCTGTATTTCATCACCGTCATTCTGGGATGCAAAAGTAAAAAATAATATCCACAAGGCAATCTAAGAAGCACACTTTTAAAGCTCACCTTTTCAGATCCTGCATTGGCCAATCATCTTTGTATCTTTCCTATGAAATCCTAGATTGAATATAGCTGATATAATCAACCTGAACTCATCCTACATCATCATGACCAAATGGACTTTGTTTTCTAATTCTCACTTAAGAAAATAAAAGATTTCAATGGTGGTGATTGATATCAAGAAAGAGGGAACAACTTCAGACACTGGGCATGTAAGGGATAGCCAGGGTAATTGGAATTAAAGAAAGCTGACTTGAACAGGATGAATTTAGGGACTAGGAAGTGAAGCACAATATAGAAGGAAAATGAAATAACAGCAAATGCATGATGCATATACTTTAAATTTTGTTTGGGTTGAAGGGATGTGTAACCCACGTTTGCATCTTTATTTTCCCCTCCTGAGGAAGGACTTGTCTAATCTGAGGCAGCAATAAATCTTCTCCCTGCTGTCACCCTAACTCTGTGAACTTGAACTTATACTGACTGTCTTTTGAGAATTACTACAGACAAAAATATAAGAAATGAGGATAGCAAGATATACATTCATATAATGAGACTGAATGCAAAGAAAACAATTGACTGAGATGTTATTGAATTCAGAGGGGGAAAGTTTCCTGCAAAAAGTTTGGTCAGCAATGAAAGCATTAGAAATTAAGAACCAGGGAAGCAGCCTTTGTAAGACTCATGTATCCTCCCCATAGAAGGAGATGTCCGGCCATGGAGTTGAGCGCACTCTGCTCCTGGAAAAAGATAAACCTCTTCTGTGAATGTGGAGGCATGAAGATAGCCTAGCCAATAAAATCATCTCAGTTCTGAGCTCAAGAAGTAACCTTCTGACTTACAAGGCTTCCCATGCCACTTATTGATCTCAGGGAGTAGAGGCTCCAGCAATGTACGCCACAGGGAAATCCAGTCCTTGGGCATTATTTTATTCAAAATTCCAGATGAATAACTGGTATCTATTGTATAAAATTCTTTCTCTCTGGAGTTTTGTTAACATGATTCTGCATTCCTCAAGCTTGCTTAGTTTTAGGATTCTGACAATGTTGAGTGCCCAGGGCCTAAGGGACAAGCCCTGGACTCAGTGAGCACTCCAAGTCATATATCATTCTGTTTACAATATGACTGTTTTCAGCTAGCCTTTCTTGTTGAGAACCAACCACAACACTTTCCTTAAAATATCACTAATCCCACTAACAATAATTCTGTTCCAAAAACTTTAATATGACAAAGTAAGAGGTAAGAAAAGTTATCCTGGACCAGTTCCTAGTAAAGAATGGGCCTTCTCCTAAAGCAATTGCCAGGTTTTCCAGGTGCCATGCTTCTCCATCTTTTTGTTTTGTTTTGTTTTTTGTTTTTGTTTTTAAGACAGAGTCTTGCTCTGTCACCCAGGCTGGAGTGCAGTGGCACGATCTCGGCTCACTGCAACCTCCACCTCCCAGTTCAAGCAATTCTCATGCCTCAGACTCCCAAGTAGCTGGGATTGTAGATATGTGCCTCCGTGCCTGGCTAATTTTTGTATTTTTAGTAGAAATGGGGTTTTGCCATGTTGTCTAGGCAGGTCTTGAACTCCTGGCCTCAAGCAATTCAGTCACCTCGGCCTTCCAAAGTGCTGGGATTAGAAGTGTAAGCCACTGCACCCAGACTTCTCCATCTTTTTCATCTTATGATAAGTAGACCACTCAACACCTCCTGGCCTGAGTCTCAGTGAAGGTCTCATGGTTAGCTACTCATTGCAATAGAAGTAAGTGCTGAGGAGGCTGTGGAATAGTTCAGTCAAAAGAAATCCTCCAGTCTCTTCCTAAAGAAAACAATGCCTACAGAGGCATACAGAAAACAGACTGAGTGAGTGACCGGTACGGTAAAAACATTACCTAAACTCAGTGCTAGAGAAGAAAGTGTAGTTTAATTCACACCCATTGCAGGAGCAGCAAACATCAGGACATCTGGTGTTCTCCTGACTTCAGCTTAAATGATACCTCCATTTTGCATTTGTTTCTGAATGTGATGTCCATAATCAGATATATGAAGGGCAACTTTAAATAATGGATGCAGGCATGACGTCACTTCTTGCGAAAAAATATCACATAAGGATGATTAATGGCTTAAGAGCATAGGTGAGTGAATTGCAGTCAATCTGGGAAAATAAAAGGAAAGTGAAGAAATAAAATAAAATGCATATTCAGCAATGTTTCCATTCTCCTTCTCAAGGGAGAATTGTGATAAACTTGTGTGTGGTTTGGGTGCTTAAAAAGTCTACTATTGTTGGAAAAGGTATCTTTTCTGATACATAAAAGATGGTGTGGAAGGAGCAGCTACCAAAAGAGAGTCTACAAGGCTCAGCAGTTATAACTCAGCATAGACCTTACTTGAGCATGGGGGATTTCAGGGAGGCTGAATGCTGAGGTAATATTGAGCTTCTCTGAACATTTTCTATTTTCCTGTGTATTTTCTTCTAATGACATTGACAAAGCTCAAAAGGTTTCTCAGTTCCATTTTATTTCTTGAATCATAATGATAATGCAATGTGTTATAGAATTTTGAGTACATATGCAAAATTCAAATCAAATTGTGGATTGGTGGGAGGAGCTCATTCTTAGAGAGTAGAGAAAACTAAGGCCACATCAACAACCTTTCTTCCCAGGGCATATGGAAATGAGTGGTAAAGACACAATATTCCAAAACCAAATCTGAAGGAGAGCGACAATTCCATCAGATACTAATCAATGAGTCAATATCCATTGATTATTATTATGGATTTATATCCATAAATCCCTATTATTTGGTTGTCCTGACACAATATGGTGTCATAAATTTTTCTTCATAAATTACCCAGCCTCAGGTATTCCTTTATAGACACCATATGATGTCAGGACAACCAAATAATAGGGACTTGTTAATATAAAAAACACAGAAAGCTTTATGCAAAATGAAAGAAGAGCTTCCATGTGTTTTATATTTTAGATACCTCATGTAAGTGGAATCACGCAGTATTTGTGACAGGCTTATTTCACTGAGAATGTGTCTTCCAAGTCTATCCATGTTGTCACAAATGGAAGGATTTCTTTCTTTTTTAAGGCTGAAAAATATTTCATTAGGGAATACACCACATTTTATTTACCATTTATCTGTTGATGGACAGTTGAGTTGAAGGATATTCCTCTATTTTGAATAATGCTGTTATAAATTAAAGAGTGCAGATATTTCTTTAAGGAAAATAGAATGATAATTGCCAGGAGATGGGGGTTTGGGGAAAATGGGAAGTTGCACAATGGGTATAAAGTCCCAGATAAACAAATGAATAAGGTCTAGTGTCTTCCATACAACTTGGTGCCTATAGTTAACAATGCAGTGTTGCACACTCAAAATTTTAAGAGGGTTGCAACAGTTTGGATGTTTGTCCCTGCACACCTCATGCTAAAATTTGATCCTAATGTTAGAGGTGGGGCCTAATGGAAGGTGTTTGGGTCATGAGAGCAGATCCCTCATGAACTGACTAATGCCCTTTTTTCATGGGAGGGGATAAGTGAGTTCTCACTCTTATTAGTTTCCTTCTGAATTGGTTGTTAAAGAGTCTGGCGTCTTCTTCCCCTCTCTCTTTTGCTTCTTCTCTTGTCATGTGATCTTTGCGCATGGCAGCTCCCCTTCCCTTTCCACCATGAGTGGAAACAACCTGAGGCCCTCACTAGATGCAGATGCTGGCACCATGCTTCTTGTACAGCTTGCTGTACTACGAGCCAGATAAACCTCTTTTATTCATAAATTACCCAGCCTCAGGTATTCCTTTATAGCAAGACAAACAGAATAAAACAAGGCTAGATCTCATGTTAAGTGTACTTACCACACAGAAAAAAAGCAAAGGAACATAAGGAAACTTCTGAAGGTCATGGACGCATTTATTACTTTGGTTGTGGTGATAGTATCACAGGTGTATGCACGTGTGCAAACTCATTAAATTGTATACATTAAATATGTGCAGATTTTTATACATCAATTATACTTTAATAAAGCTGTGAAAAAATGAAATGAGAGATACTAGAAACAATACAAAATACCTTCCATAAATCAGATGAGAAAGATTCCTAGTCATTAAAGACTAAGCTGGATTCACATAGAAAGCCTAAAAATCCTAACTCCACAGACCGAGAAAGATGGTCCTATTAGCAAGAAAATGTCCAGAGAGGATCTCTAAAGGAAGGCCACAACCCAAAAGCTCATTTGTGTAAGACCTGACATCAGTCAACATAGCGAGTTCTTAAATTCATGGCATTAACATTCAGAGGTTTGATTTATCACCAGGAAATCCATAAAATATTGTAATAGATCATAATACTCAGAGTGCTTAGGAGAATTAACAGGAAAAGTGTGTAGAAAGTACCTGGAGCATATTTGAATTATGTAGGTGAGTGAGTCAAGCAGAAACACAGTATTTCCTTTTTAGTTTGTTACCTTACTGTTTTGTTTTGTTTTTGTTTTTAAATTAAATAGTGAATACCCATGTGCACTCCTTGCGAATAGGAAAATCAATTTTCTTCTCCACTGCCAATGAGTCCATAGTGCCTAATGTACTTCCAGGATTCTTTTTCATTGTCTAGTGCCTGGGTACGTGTTATCCTGTAGCAAAACCCTCATTGAGGATAGCAGAGGGCAGCCAAGAAAAATGGGGTTGTCTCAAGGTAGACAGACTACGCTCCAAAAAGAGTGAGTAAACATTTGAAGAGAAATGAAGAGGTTGACACAACTCAGCAGGACACAGAGAAGTCCGTGCAGTGGCTGCATCCAGGTAACCCAGGAAAGGTAAGTGGGTCTGCACCAGCTTCCATAACAGCAGAAGTCTGGACAAGAATTCCAGGCACAGCATCAACCACAAAGAGTCTGAATGTGAATCCTCAGATGATAGCAATGGCTACAAGCAGAGCACGATTGGTGAACAGGCTCTCAGAGGCTCTTGGAAGTGGCTGACTGAGCAGGAGTGGGCTCTAAGATCCCAAAAGTTACAGTGAGTGTCTGCATGGAGAAGAACCTGTCTTAAATAAGAAGCATTTGGGGAGGAGCAGCATTGGCTGAGGGCTTCTCAGATATGGCAATAGGAATTGCTGGATGAGATTAGTGGCAAGGTGATATTGTAGAATTAGGATCAGAAAATTTTTTCTGTAAAAATCAAGATAGTAAATATTTTAGGCTTTGTAGGCCACACAGTCTCCGTTGCAGCTACTCAACTCTACAACTGTGGTCCAAAGGCAGCCACAGACAATACAGAAACAAATTGGAGTGGCTGTGTTCCAATCAAATTTTATTTAGAAATTCAAGTGGCCAGCTGGATTTGCCTATAATTAGCTGATGTCCATCTCAGAGGAGATCCTTTACATTTTGTAATGAAATTTTATTCTTTTGTCTTGATAATAAAAACAGCAGGTTATCATTGTTGAAAATATAGAAAAAATAGAAAAGTATAAAAAATATTTTAAATCACCTACGTATCACCCCTCAGAGACCCATTGAAACATTTTATGTATATTCCATTCAGCATTCTTGCCAATCTTTTATACAAAATTGAAATTCTAATGTACAAATGATCCTGGCTACTACTTTTTCAATGAAAATTATGTCATGCATATAATCTCTTTAAAATCCCTCCTAAATATTTGGATCACTACATAATATTCTAACATATGGATATATCAACTTTTATTTAATCCATATAAACTGACAAAGAGGTTGTTTACAATATTCTGCTACTATAAATAGTTTGGTGTTAAACATTTAATACACTAATCTTCATGTGTCTTATCATATCCTCATAATCAATTACATGATGTTGAGTCTGAGTACAGAACCCAGGCTGTGGCCTTGGAGTGTACAAGGAGAAACGAGAGGAAGTGCTGCTTCTAACATTAATCTACAGGCTGACTTTCCTTAGGATAGAGCAGAGAATAAAAGAATTTTCTACAGTTGAAAATAACTATTATTGCAATAAGTGATAATTCTATTATCATGAACATTTCAATTAAGAAATTGAGATGCAGTCATTGATCAGAAAGCATAACAAGGTTAAACCATTCAATTCTGATAGTTGAATTTTAAATTTGGATATCAAGAAAAATAAATGCAGATAGAATTCAGGAACCAAAAGATATTTTGATGGAAATATTTATAATAATAATTTATATTCATATAATGACTGGTTTTTAAATAACGTTCACATACATTATACCATTTGCCTCAGAAATTAACTATTTCTCCTGATAGGTTTTTTAAGACAATAGACACATGACCCCAATTAAGCAAATTGGCTCCTGAACTAGGTACAAACGAATCAAAGCAGATCCATTCAATATACTGTACCATCACAAACTGAATTCTAACATTGTCTTTTTAAGAGAGAAGCTGGTGGCTAGGCATCATCCAGTACTTTTTGTTTTCTGCACCTGCTATGCTTACACAGGGCCTGATTGCTTATATTTTCTTTTTGATGACAGGCATTTGGTTCTTCTAAAGCAATTAACAACAGGCTTGAAAAAAAGGCCAAATTAGTGTCTGAATTAAATAAAATCTAGCATTTCTGTAACACTTTACAACTTACAAAGATCCAAACAAATGTTAGAACATGAGCTATTTGTCACTGGATTATATGAACTATTTGTCAATAGATTATAATTCCTATGGCAATGTTTTCATTCATAAAAGTAATTATTTCCTTTAATTATTCTGTACTGTAGGAGTTATAATCCATTATATGCTCACGTTTAAAAAATTATTTTGAAATGTGATTATACTAAATTGTGTAAAGAGATCTTCCTCATTCAAATTCACAGAAGAAAGAAAGATAATTTATATAACTAAACTCAATTGCAATCAATCCAACAATAACTCCCAGGGTTTTTTATTTGTTGATCATTATCACCAATTTTGATAGCCACTGGATAAACAAAAACAAGGGGTTAAAGAAAAATAGTGTCTTCCAAACTGATGCAGCTGGTTTTAATAGACAAGTAGTTTAGAACAGAATATAACATTTGCAATAGATTATTAGATTGAGGCACAAAATTTTTAAAAAACAGCAAAAAGTACAATCCATATTGGGAAATGATTTTTTATTAAAGTTCAATGGGTTCCCTATACCTTAAAATCGTTTAAAATAAAATAAAGCATTTTATACTACATAGTTTACAGCCTATAGCAATCAAAGCTCTCCATAACATTTTTTAAAATTTCTCAAAGGCCTTACATTGTTAAGGTTATCTCCGGCTCTGAACTCCTGTTTTCACTGACATAATTAATTAATAGGTTGATGTCTGGAAATCCTACAAATGTCCTCTCCATCTGTCTTACATGCATAGAGTCTCAGCTTATACATATGAACAGAATGCCACACACAAAAAAAACTAGAATAGCTACTAAACCAACTTGACTGAAGACTTCTTAGGAAGGGCAGAGAGGCTCACATCGTAGCAACATAAAGAATTTCAATTTAAACAGTATTGTCCTTAAAATATTTCTGCAAGAAACAGTTGTTGAAAGCTAGGGTGGGCGCAAGGTTGGGAGTCTAAAAGGTGACCTGTGTTTACAGGTGGGACGTGAACATCACACCATCAGGTTAAATGTTGATTCACCAAAAAACAAAGCAATCCTGAAACACAGAAGAAGACAACAGGAAGCATGTTTGTTTTAAGCTGAAGGCTGCATGGAGAACCTTTTTTAAATGTCTCATCAAACCTAACCAGAGTACATAGACAGAATTCGTGCTACTTGAGTGCCTGAAAACCCTTAGATGAAGAATTTAGCTGGACATAGTCTTGGGTTGGTGGTGTTAGAGGTAATTGACAGAAGTAAATGTCCTTAACGTATATGTATTTCAACCCATAGATAAATTTCCGAACTGTTCTAAAAAAATTCAATCACTCAAACAAAAAAATTACAAAACATGCCAGAAAACAATGCATTGTGCATAAAAGCAAAGACTTATAATGCAGTTATTAAAAGGAATGGAGACAGAAACTAAATACATGTAACTCGTGTCCCAAAACAGAAGTGGTGTTTTGAAATATAATAAGGGGCAAGGGATCTGGTAAATTTGGAAAAAATTCATACATTTCATTCTCAAAATTTAAAATTTTTTTAAATTATTGAAATTGGACATAAAATTAGTAAATTAGTAAACAAGAATATAGATCATCAAAAATTATTCAGAACACAGCACAAGAAGAAGAATATTGTATTAGTCTGTTTTCACATTGCTGATAAAGACATACCCGAGACTGGGCAATTTAAAAAAGAAAGAGGTTTAATTGGACTCACAGTTCCACATGGCTGGGAAGGCCTCACAATCATGGCAGAAGGCAAAGAGGAGCAAGTTATATCTTACATGGATGGTAGCAGGCAAAAAGAGAGCTTGTGCAGGGCAACTCCCATTTTTAAAACCATCAGATCTCATGAGAGCCATTCACTATCATGAGAACAGCACGGAAAAGACCTGCCCCCATAATTCAATCATCTCCCACTGGGTCCCTCCCACAACCTGTGGGAATTATCAGAGCTACAAGATGAGATTTGGGGAGGGACACAAAGCCAAACCATATCAAATATAAAGTATTAAAACAATATAAAAAAGAGGTTAATCTATTTGGAGAGTTATTAATAACAGTTCTAGAAAGGTCATAGAAGAATTAGGCGAGGCAATATATGTTATAATAATAATAGAGGATGTTTTAGAATGGTTGAAAAAATTGGTTCTCAGAATCAGGATCACAGTGAATCCTAAAATCAAAAACAGAAATAAAAATATTTTACTAAAAAAAAAGAGAGATTTTTCCACCAACAAATAAGTAACTTCTGAAGATCATATTTTCATGAAGGATTAATGATCCAAACTGAAAAGTCAGAAAAGCAAGAAAATAGGATTAAAAATTATGTTAGAATGAATTAGTAACCTAATTTATTACATAAAGCAATAATATTTCTATCTAGTTTGTGGGGTTTAAAAAAAAAGATAAAACCAAAATATTCAGCAAAAATAGCATAAAAGTTGAAAAGGAAATGACCCAAGTTAAAGCATTCACAGGTCATATTTTGTTCATGAAGATCATGAGATACTGATTAGTATCAAATATTAATTTAAAAGTGAAATCCAACAAGACTAATAAAATAATTAATTGTGAAGTCACCTAATAATATAACCTCAAATTATATAAATCAAATGTTAATCTAACAAATCAATAACAGGAAAGCAATGAACTTCACCAAAATTTCAAAATTCTATTGATAAGGGGATATAATTTTTAAAAAGAATGGCAGAAAATATTAGCTAACAGAAAATATTAGCAACCAATATATTTCACAAAGGACTAGTATACAGCCTATATAAATAAATCTTACAGCTCACTAATAAAAGGAAGACTTCCAAGAAAATATGGGCACAAGGTTTGAGCAGACGTTTCATAAAGGAAGATACATGCATGGCCCATAAACACATGAAACTTTGCTCACCATCAGTAGTCATCAAAGACATAATAATGAAAACTAAAATTACTCATCACTGCATACCCACCACAATGACTGAAATTTAAAAGACTGAAAATACCTGATGCTGGCAATGACATGGAATCCTAGAATTCTCACCTATTGCTGATGCAACTACTCTGGGAAAAGAACTGGCTATTTTTAAAATACCAAACATGCATCCAACAATTCTACCCCCAGATGTGTCTACAAAAGAAAAAGATTATACTAGAATGAAGCAAATTTATTCACATTAGCCCAAAGCTAGAAACATCCGTTAATGGAGAAATGAACAAAACAATAGTGGTACATCCACATATACAATGAACTCCTATTCAACAATTAAAATGAAGAAACACACAAAATCTCAAAATAATATACTGTGTGAAAGAAGCCTTTGAAAAAGGAGTATGTACGGTGTAATTCCATTTATATGAAGTTCAGAAATAGGAAAAACTAACCTATAGTAGAAAAAAAAATCAGAAAAGTTGTTGCCTGGGGTTAGCAGGGATTTACTAGGAAGAGGCATTACAGCCATGGTCATGTTCTGTATATTGACAGAGATTTTTGTTGCCACAAGTTCATATCATTGTTGGAACTTACCAGGCCCAACATTTCCCGATCCCCAGCCCAGCATCTGAAGGTGGCCCAAGTAAGCTCATTCCTCCCAGAGACTGAGTAATAATTCATTTACAGTATCACCAAGCCTAGCAAAACCAGCAAGAAGAATCAGCGGGAAGACCTGTCGACAGTAACTGGCCAGGAGAAGAGCTCTCCTAACCAGGAAATTAAGTAAACACTTTCATTTACAATGGCATTCAAAATTTTAAAAAAAAATAACTAGGAATAAATTTAACCAAAGGTATAAAATCTTATACAATGAAAACTACAAATCATTGTTGAAAGCAATAAAGAAGACCTAAATAAATGGAAAGACATCCTGTGCTCATGAACTGGAAGACTTAACATTGTGAAGAGGATAGTACTACCCAAAGCAATCTACAAATTCATTGCAATTCCTATCAAAATTTAATTGGCCTTTTTTATTTTTTGGCAGAAATGGAAAAGCTGCTTCTTACATTCATATGGAATTGCAAGGGACCCAGAATCGGCAAAACAATCTTGAAAATATTTTTTTAAAAAGCTGAAAGGCTCACACTTTCTATGATGGTTAATATTAAGGGTCAACTTAATTGGATTGAAGAATGCAAAGTATTCTTCCTGGGTGTGTCTGTGAGGCTGTTGCCAAAGGAGATTAACATTTGAGTCAGTGGACTAGGAGAGGCAGACCCACCCTCAATCCGGGTGGGCGCCGTCTAATCAACTGCCAGTGCAGCTTGAATAAAGCAGGCAGAAGAAGGTGGAAGGACTTGACTTGCTGAGTCTTCCCCTCTTCATCTCTCTCTCATGTGGGATGCTTCCTACCCTCGAACACTAGACTCCAAGTTTTTCAGCTTTTGGACTCTTGGACTTACACCAATGTTTAGCCAGGAGCTCTATGGCCTTTGGCCATGGACTGAAGGCTACACTGTAGGCTTCCCTACTTATGAGGTTTTGGGACTTGGACTGGCTTCCTTGCTTCTCAGCTTGCAGATGGATTCTCGTGGGACTTCACCTTGTGATCATGTAAATCAATATTCTTTAATAAACTCCCCTTCATAGATAGATAGATAGATAGACAGATAGATAGATAGATCCTATTAGCTCTGTCCCACTAGAGAACCCTGACTAATACACTTCCCAACATTACAGAGCTTAGTAATCAAAACAATATGGTATTAGCATAATGATAGACATAAAAACCAAGAGAATGGAATTGAGTCCAGAAATAAACCCATACATCTATAGCCAAGTGATGTTCAATGAAAGTGCCAAGTCCATTCAATGGAGAAAAAGAACAGTCTCTTCAACAAATGGTTCTAGGACAATCAGACATCTACATGCAAAAGAAGTAAAGTTCAATTCTTACCTCATATAATATTCAAAATTTAACTTAAAATGGATCAATGACATAAATAAAAGGGTTAAAACCATAAAAATCTTTGAAGAAAACATAAGGTTAAATGTTCATGATATGGCCTTAGATAATTAGATAGGATTCCAAGAGCGCAAACAACACAGAAAACATTAGATAAACTAGAATTCACCAAAATTAAATTTTTTGTGCATCAAAAGGTATTATTAAGAAAGTGAAAATACAACCTATAGGATAGAAGAAAATATTTGCAAAGCATATGTCTAATAAGGGCTTAATGTCTAGAATACATAACAACTCAACAACAAAAATACAAACAGCCCCATCTTAAAATATGCAAAGAATTTGAATAGATACTTCTCCAAAGGAGATACACAAGTGGACAACAAGCATATGAAAGAAAAATCCTTTGTCATTAGGCAAACACAAATTAAAGCCATAGTGCAATACTACTTCATACCGCCTGGGAAGCCTATAATTGTTTTAAAGAATGAAAAATAAATGATGATAAGGATTTAAGGAAATTAGACTCTGCTACATTGCTGATGGGAATGTAAAATGGTTCAGTCGCTGAACTAAGCAATTTGTTCCTAACAAAGTTAAGCAGTAATTACCATGTGATCCTGCAATTCTGCTCTTATATATACAAAATAATTAAAAACTGGTACTCAGACAAATACATGTGCACATATTCTCGTAGCAGCACTCCTCACAATAGCCAGAAGGCAGAAACAGCCCAAATATCCATCAATGGAAAAATGACTAAACAGATTGTGGTATATAGATACTATGGAATATTATACTACCATAAAAAGAACAAAGTATTGATACATACTATAATGTGGATGACCCTCAAAAACTTTATGCTAGGCCTGGCGTGGTGGCTCACGCCTGTAATCCCAACACTTTGGGAGGCTGAGGCAGGCAGATCACAGAGTCAGAAGTTCAAGACCAGCCTGGCCAACATGGTGAAATCCCATCTCTACTAAAAATACAAAATGAGCTGAATGTGGTGGCACACACCTGTAGTCCCAGCTACTCGGGAGGCTGAGGCAGGAGAATCGCTTATACTTGGGAGGTGGAGGTTGCAGTGAGCCAAGATCATGCCACTGCACTCCAGCCTGGGAGATGGAGCGAGACTCCGTCTCAAACAAACAAACAAACCAAAAAAACACAAACAAACAACAACAACAACAAAACTTTATGCTAAGTGAGGAAAAGCCAGACATAAAAGTTCACAATCATGTGATTCCATTTATGTAATATAGAGTAGGTGAACCCTAGAGACAGATAGCAGGTTAGGGGTTCAGAGAAACTGGGGAGAGGAGAGAATGGGTAGCAACTGCTTATGGGGTACAGGCTTTCCTTTGAGGGTGATGAGAAGGTTTTGGAACTACATAGTGGTGGTGGTTGTACGACAGTGAATACACTGAATGCCACAGAATTATACACTTTCAAATGGCTAAATTTATGTTATTTGAATTTCAACTCAGTAAAAAATACCAAACACACCTCGCACACATGCACACACACAAAGGGGAAAAAAGACTAGTAGTTGCCAAGGGTTGAGATTAGTTGAGGGATATGACAATAAAGGGGCAGCAGGAGTGCTATCTGTGTGCTCATGGAATTGTTCTGTATCTTGATTGTGGTAGTGGTTACACACATGGGCTTACACAATAAAATGCCAGAGAACCATGCACGTGCATTATACCAAAGTCGTCTTCCTGGTTTTGATATTTTACTACGGTTGAGTAAAATGTAACCACTGGGGCCAGGTGTGGTGGCTCACCTCTGTAATCCCTGCACTTTAGGAGGCTGAGGTGCAAGGATTGCTTGAACTCAGGAATTTGAGACCAGCCTAGGCAATATAGTGAAATTCTGGCTCTACAAAAAAATAAAAATTAAAATTAAAAAACAAATTAGCCAGACATGGTGGCATGCACCTGTAGTCTCAGCTACTTGGTAAGCTGAGGTGGGAGGATCACATGAGCCCGATTCTATAATTATTTCAAATTTTTAAAAAATAAAATGATGGAGACATTGACTACATTAAAATTAATAGCTTCTTTATTGACTACATTAAAATTAAGAGCTTCTGTTCATCAGAATAAAAGTTCACGAAGAGTGAAAAGGCAAACTAAAACTTTGGTAAAGATATGAAATACATATTATCTCAATAACAATAAGAAAAACAATCTAAGAAAAAATGGGCAAGCAAATTAAACAAATAACGAAGATGAATCATGAATGACAAATAAATAGATAAACATTTCTCAGCTTCATTAGCAATTAAGTATTAACTAAGCCATGTTAAATTATTTACAACCCCTAGTGTTGAGGGCAGACATGAAGCAAAGGGAACTTCTACCTGCTGCTCAATTCAGGCTAAGTAGAAGCAAGCAGCAAATCACTTAGGTAGTAAACAAGTTCAGCCTGACAACCAGACTTCCTAGCTATGTGTTGTGTGCAGTGGTTGCAGTGGAGTGATGTCAAGGAGAATATCATATGCTGTAATGAATATGTACAAATCTGGCTGTTTTCAAGCCATGCCCTAAGCACTCCCCATCCCCCCACCCACTCCCACTCCACCTCCATCCATGTAAGACCACAGATTTGACACCATACTAAGTCAAACCATTCACCATATCACCTAACACAATTACCTTCTTCTTCTTGTGGTCCCACCCCCATTCAGTATGTACATCATCCCAGAGCAAGGACTGTGTGGTATTTTTGTCTTTATTCCTAGCATCAATCATAGTGCCTAGAATAAATGCGACATACTAATAAACTTTGGTATCACACTGTTAAAAATGAGAATAACCTTTTATTCCCCACAAGCACTTAAGGTATTTAAGGATGATCTGTGTTTGATGTCTTTCTTTTATCTTTTCTTTGACAGGGAAACAATTAACAGAGAATGGACATTTTATAGTGCGGCTAAAGTGGCAATTGTGTAGACATTTCTCATCTTAGCTGCAGAAGGAAAACAATTTACAGTTCCTGTTAGTCCGTCTAGAAAAAATGGTGTTTGTCAGATAACTTTGGTGGACATAAGATACTCTTATAGGGAAAAAAATTACGGTATAGATTAAGTAAGTTAAGTTTTGAAATTGTAAACCTTTTTTTTTTTTTTTTTTTTGAGACGGAGTATCGCTCCGTCGCCCAGGCTGGAGTGCAGTGGCGTGATCTCGGCTCACTGCCAGCTCCACCTCCTGGGTTCACGCCATTCTCTTGCCTCAGCCTCCCGAGTGGCTGGGACTACAGGTGCCCGCCACCACACCCAACTAATTTTTTTTTTTTTTTTTGTATTTTTAGTAGAGACGGGGTTTCACCGTGTTAGCCAGGATAGTCTCGATCTCCTGACCTTGTGATCCGCCCACCTCGGCCTTCCAAAGTGCTGGGATGACAGGCGTGAGCCACCGCGCCCAGCCTGCACTCACATTGTTCTTAAACGTTCATGTAATTGAAGTCTCTAAGCTATCTAAATTAATGTGCAAAATTTTACTATTATATAATTCATGCTTATGTAACATATTTTGAAATTACAGAAAAATATAAATTTTTAAAAAATCAAGCATACTGAGAATACGTGGAAATACAGAAGGTATGCAATGTTTTTGAAAACAATTATATATTTTTCATAAATTTATCTACTGCTTTTATTCTGAAAAGTTATTCTCATCATATCAGTTATTCACTTACTTTTTCTAATTTATAATTATTTTATTTTAAATATATAATTTTAATTAATATGATTTTATTTCTAAGATTTTATTCTCTCCTGCTTTGCTGATTTATAATTCTTCCTTGTAAATATATTAAGTTCATGTGGGTACTGAAACCCATTTCAAAGAACTCCTTTCTCACTGATTATCTGGGATTTCTCAATTGCTATACATTTATTTGTTTTAATAAAGAGTGAGATGAGTTGCCTTTTGTTGTCTTCATTTTCAAATGTACTTTGCAACTGGTGGAGAAGTGGAGAAAAATCAAGCATGATATATTCAGCTTCTGGATTTTGACAGAAGATCAAACACAGGCATCCAAATTTGGTCCTTTTAGATATATCTTTACAATAAAGATTAACTTGAAAAGATATAAACTCAAAGCAACAGTGAAACCAGGAAAGGAGATAAGAACAGAAAATGCCAAAAGCTAAGACATAGATGGATGAGGTGGTAACTGACTTTGCAGAACCCCAGAAAGGTGAATCCCAAGCAGTGGGATAAGCTGAGAACTAACATGATTTACCCTGAAAAATCCTAAAAATGCACATGAACTGGCAACTTTAGTACCTCTGTAACTAGAGCTACTGTCAGAATGGGGCTTACATAGAGTATGTTATGGGATAGTGAATGTGAGATGAGAAATACTGCTGCACTCCACATGGCCTGGCCACAGCTTTTTCCTCGCATATAGAATCCTGGAAATGTATGAGAACACAAAGCTCAACTGAGGGCACAGGCTTGTATTCACCATCAAGGGAGGATTCAGCAACTGTGCACACTGAATGCTGAGAGTCCCCAACCCATGCCTATAGTGAGCTCCCAGAATGATGAATGGAAGGAAGACCCTTACCACCACGTGGGAGTTGTTAAGGCCCTGCTCTGGGTAATTCAAGAAACCCAATGGGAAAGTTCTGAAAGATATTCTCATTAGTTGCCTTCACAAGTAGCTTATATGACAGTTAAGGTCAAAATTAATGAGCACACATTCAGAGCTTACAATCAGCTTTTCAGTCCCCTACTTTTAATTATGAGAAGACAGCCATGTATTATCTATTATATATCTAAAGAAAGTCTTAAGGAAGAAAGACGCTTCCTGGAAAAAAGGAAAGATTGGAGGAGATAGAGAAAAAAAAAAGCACCGGAAGAGGAAAATGAAAACAAAACAAAAATTAATGTTCTCAAAACCATTCTGTTGGCCGAGCACAGTGGCTCACGCCTATAATCCTAGCACTTTGGGAGGCTGAGGCAGGCAGATCACCTGAGGTCAGGAGTTGGAGACTGGCCAACATGGCAAAACCCCATCTCTACTAAATATGCAAAAATTAGCTGGGCTTGGTGGCAGGCGCGTGTAATCCCAGCTACTTAGGAGGCTGAGGCACAAGAACCGCTTGAACCTGGTAGGCAGAGGTTGCAGCGAGCCGACATCATGCCGCTGCACTACAGCCTGGGCAATAGAGCAGACTCCATCTCAAAAAAAAAAAAAAAAAAAACACAAAAACAAAAACAAAAACAACTCTGGCAATTAAATAAGTAATTATATATAATTAGGATATATGTCATATATTATATCTATCTCACTTATAAAGAGATACATAATATTTTATTAATTATATTATTCTAATAAATAAGAATTGCATATACATTCATAAATATATATTTGACATATAACATTTATGTCACATATATGAAATTCAACAAAGAGCAAAGAGTTCTTAAGATTGAAGACATGATGGCATGAATATATAACTGAATAGAAGCATTTCGGAGTAAAGTTAAGAAAATCTGTAGTTTTTAAAAAAATATTAAGAAATTGAAATTTAAAAGGTAATCAGTTAAATTTCAGTTCAGAAAATCCAAAAGCCAAATAATAGGATTTCCAAAAAGAGATAACTAAGAGAAAGTCAAGAAAATCATCAGTGAAATAATTCAAGAAACCTTCCAAGAACTGAAGAATATGAAGGATTAATTGAATGATATTTTTTCTGGCTTTCAATTAAGATGTAAGAAGTTGAAAAATGTTTATCCAAATCTTACAACAATAAGAAAAAAGGATAATCCACAAAATCAAACTTTTTCTTCAATCCATTAGAGAGCTGAGATAGCAGGGCAAACTCATTAGTCTAGGCCTACACAGGGTCAGGAGCATCAGTATCACATCTTCCACCTCCACATCTTGTCTCATTGGAAGCCCTTTAGGGGCAATGACAGGCAGGGAGCTGTCATCTATGAAAACAATGCCTACTTCTGGATGCCTCCTGAAGGACCTGCCTAAGGCTGTTTTTTTATAAGTAGAAGGAATAAACTGTAAAATAATGATTAAAAGTGTTGTATAGTAAATGCATAAACCAGTTAACATAGTCATTTATTATGATTATCAAGTATTAGGTACTTTATGTAATGGTATTTGGTATACTTTTATACAACTGGCAGTGCAGTAGGTTTGCTTACATCAGTATCACTACAAACACATGAGTAATGCTACATTATGAGGACTATGATGCCACTAGACTACAGGAATTTGTCAGCTCCATTATAATCTTATGGGGACACCATAGTGTATACGGTCCATCATTGACCAGTATGTCCTTACGTGGTGGATGACTATCATACCAAATCTATGCAAACTCATTCAAAGTATAAAAGACAATGGATACTATAATTTAAGAAAACCACAGAACAATAGCATTTGTGCACATAGATGCATAAATCCTCAATAAATTCTTACAAATAAAATCCAGCAATATGTAAAAATGCTAATATGTCATGATCAAGTGTGTTTGGCTGGCTAGAAATCTGAAAGTCAGTCAATGTAATTCATCTTATTAATAGACTAAAGAAGAGAAAATGGATCATCTCATGGATACAGATAGAACACCCGACTAAATTAAACATACATTCATGATAAAAATGCAAAGCAAATGAAAAATTGAAGAGAACTTCTCCAGTCTGAAAAGGGACTCTAGGCCGGGCGCGGTGGCTCGCGCCTGTAATCCCAGCACTTTGGGAGGCTGAGGCGGGCGGATCACAAGGTCAGAAGATCAAGACCATCCTAGCTAAAATGGTGAAACCCCGTCTCTACTAAAAATAGAAAAAATTAGCCAGGCGTGGTGGCAGGCGCCTGCAGTCCCAGCTACTCGGGAGGCTGAGGCAGGAGAATGGCGTAAACCCAGGAGGTGGAGCTTGCAGTGAGCTGAGATGCCACCACTGCACTCCAGCCTGGGCAACAGAGAAAGACTCCATCTCAAAAAAAAAAAAAAAAAAAGAAAGAAAAGAAAAGGGACTCTAAAAAACAAACCGCTACAACAGAATACTTATGGAGGAAAGGCTGCCCAGTTTTGCCCTTAGTTCAGTCAAAAGGCAAGATGTTCATTCTAACAACTTTGGCATTCCAGGTTTTAAAGTAACTTGAAATTAGAGAGGTTCCCCAAACACCCTCTTCTTCACCACCTCCCTCTTTCATCTACAATCCTCCATCAATGGCATGTAAGCAAAGAAGGACACCAGAAGGACCTGTGGCCTCCGGGGGGGACAGGAGGATTATGGGACAGAGGAGCAGGTGAATCACCCATCAGGCTGCAATTTTGTATCTTGGGCCCACTGAGAGGGTTGTGGCTTTGATTCTGTCAACTGGAGTATTACTGTAATAGGTAAAACTTGATGATTACTATAGATCACTGGATGGAATGTGATTCTTTAAGAGTGTTGAGTCTGGAAATTCGGGAAGGCCTATTACTAGTGTCGTTGGAAGAGAAAGTGGGAAAAGCCACTGCAAGGTGAAAGGCTTTCACGGACAACTCCCTGATGAATAGTTGTCTGATCATGATGCCTGTGGGACCGGGGATAAGTCCCCACGATCTCCTGTGTTAGTGTCCTCATCTGTGCAATAGGCATTTAAACCAAGGGAGGTACTGTTGCTTTCTCATGCAACATCAATAGGCTGAATAAGAATACTTACAGGAATTTAAAAGGATGAGAAGAAACAGGTGAGCATTTGGCTCCTAATTTAAAATTTAAAAGGGCATCACAAATAGCATGGCATTTTATAATATATAACAGAATATGCTAAGATGTTTCTGCATGCACATGTTCTTTTCCAGGAAAATCAATGACCAGGAGCACAGACCTCCCAAAATTGTGTCTTAATGAGGCTTCCAAAGCTTCTACTTATATTTTGGTAAGAACTAAGAAAGCCCGGCATACAGTTTTTAATTAAAACCAAGTGTTTATATGTGGCTGCAAAATAGTGGTTTTCCCCCCTGGTTACACAAATTGTAGAGGATAAAAATGGTACAAACATCTCTTGATTTCTGACCTGAATAGCAAAGGTTGTTCCACTCTGCACAAAGCCCCCATAGGAGGAAGTGTTATAGGTGGCAGTAAGAGATGGCAATAAAATGGTTAAGAATTCGCAAAACGGCATTCAGGTAAGCAACAGTCTAGTAGTTCTTGGGTATTTTCTGCTTGGAAAATGTAACTCTACTTTATGTCTCATGCCAACTTTGTTCTATATTGATAAACGTGTCCAGCTCATAAATTGTAGACTTCTATGAGTTTTCAAAGATCAGAGTTTTCCTTGCTTGTACTATTACATATAGTATAGATAGCTATTGGTATTGTTTCTGTATATATGGGTGCAGCATTAGGCAGACATCATGCCCCCTCTGTAGAGCTTTACTCCAATTTGGAAAAGCTGGCTGGGCGCAGTGGCTCACACCTGTAATCCCAGCACTTTGAGAGGCTGGGGCAGGTGGATCACTTGAAGTTAGGAGTTCGAGATCATCCTGGACAACATGGTGAAACCCCATCTCTACTAAAAATACAAAAATTAGCTGTGCGTGATGGCACATGCCTGTAATCCCAACTACTAGGAAGGCTGAGGTAGGAGAATCGCTTGAAACCGGGAGGCAGAGGTTACAATGGGCTGAGATTGTGCCACTGCACTCCAGCCTGAGCGACAGAGCAAGATTCCATCTCAAAAAGAAAAAAATAAAATTTAGAAAAGCCTTGCAGGGTTGAAGCTGTCATGGAGAAGGTATAGCTTTGAAAACTCATGGCCCCTGCTGTAGGAGAGAATCCCTACTGGTGACCCGGGACTGCAAAGCAGCAGCTCCTTACAACTTGAAAAAATAAGAATGTCCCCAAATTATACTATTTCTATTTTCTTATTCATATTAGCAGTGGCATTTCATTTTATTCCTTTCCTTTTTTTTCTGTAACCTCAAGTAATATAGTCATTGTAAGAGAACAGGAAACAGATAAACAAACATGAAGAAAGTCACATAAAATTCCATTTACCAGAAAGAACCACTATTCATATATTAGTTTGTAGCCTTCCAGGCGTATACACATATGCATATATAATAATTCTATACCTTTAATACTCTACTTTTTCTTTTAGAATGCAAGGCCTTCTGTGTAATAAATAAAATAGCATTATTATTTTTAATAACTGCTGCTTTGAGTATGCCGTAACTTATTTGAACATTTTTAGCTAGAGGCTAGAGAAAGACCTTTGTCAATAAAAACAGACTTTTAGGGATATAAGATGGCAAAAGATCCTGGGAGACTGTGAAGGCAAGTAGTTTATATTTTAATAAATGGATCAATTTACTTAAAACCATTTACAGTGTATCTTCTGCATATATGACAATTTTCTAAGCTCTGCAAAAAAATAAAGATGGATCAGATGAAGATTCTGATCTCACAGGTTTACTATGCAATGGGGAAAGAGACCAACTCCTCAAATACACAGTTATTTAACAGCTATATAAAATGTGAGAAAGAATTTTATGCGTGGAAGAAGATGGTGTAGGAAAAGTGTCATGTTTATACTGAGATGGTGCTTTCTCCAACTGGGTGATTTGGAAAAGGTTTTGTGGAAAAGATGGCATTTAATTGAGGGCTTCTAATGGATGACTCTCAAGTCACAATCTGTAGAAAGGGCCAAGAAAAGGAAAGAACAGTCCATGCAGAATACAGCCCAGGACAGACCATGGTAGAGTCTGAGAATTCCCAGGACAAGTGCCAGCTCCAGCCTCAGAGACGCAGGAACGGTTTGGACCCTGAGTCAAAGGACTGAGTCTTGCTTCTCAAAACTCAAGGTGGAAGAAAACACTGCAACTAGATCAGAGCTGGTAGTAAATTAATCAGATGTACCACACACCAAAATCCCAACTGCTTACAAAAGATTAACTGGAGAAAATAGAAGAAGAGTAGCAATACAAATCCTCTGCAGATTCCTTCCTTGCATGAAAAAAATATGTGCATTAAATTACATAATCTTCATACCTATCTGTTTGAAGTGGACATGACTGACTCCATTTTGTAAATGCTGAAAACTAAGACTCAAAAAGCACCAAATTTGTCCCCTAATAATACAGGTAATAAATGATGGAATCGGGTGGAAATTCAGGCAAATTTGTTTTCAAAGACTATCCCCTTCAATCATGTCATTGCCACTCTGAAAGTGATTAAATGCAGGCAGGAACTGGAAATAAGCTTTTTAATGAAATGAAGGCCCTGAATTTGTGCAAGAAAATAAAAGCAAAAGTGAGTGAAAGAGAGGTAAAATAGGAGGGTGGAGATCAGAGCTTGACAGGCACGGAACATTAAATGATGCTGCTTCTCAACTCTACTGTCTGGAAAAGAGGCCTCTCAGGAGACACAGGGTATTAGTACAAAATCTTGTCTTAGAATGCTTGCCACCCTTCCTACACAATAGAGCTCCCATCCCTGATTGGGAAAGACCTAGGATATCCAGGGGTGAAAGGCGGAACACTTCCCACTTCACAGCTCATGCCAGGGCTGATCTAAGGGAAGCCAGGCCTGGGGAAAATTATGAGTTCCAAGACCCAACAAATGAATGAGGAAGAGGAGCCAGCCTCTGCAGCAGAACCCCAATTGCTCCAGCAGGGAGATTCCAGGCCACACGTGTGGCTCCTGAATACCCTTGGCCTAACTTCCTCTGGAGCTCTATGGGGTCTTTTGGTTCTGGGAAAGAAAAGGTACAACTAAAGCCCCTGCATCACTGTAGCCCAAAGAGTTCTGCTATGAACTGCTTCCCTCAAAAAGCTGGACGTGTAGAGGGAAGAGCCATTTCTGAAGGCTGGAAAAGAGTCGCAGCAGGAGAGAAGAAGGAGGATGGCTCAGTCTCAGAGCCTTGTCAGGTGGATAAATTTTACCCAGTGAATTTGAAATCAACTGTAGTAATGACTTTGCCAGTTCCCCATGGCAGTTGGATCTGTGAGACGTGCAATCATCCCTGAAAATTTTGAAATTATTTTGGTAGAAAATGTTTGGAACATAAGAAAGGACTTCCTGCTAATCAAGACTTTCAAAATATAAACTCTATTTTTGCCTGTGGAAGTACCTCTGTCTTTAAGAGCACAGGTCTCCTTAATTTTTGTCCTGTGGTTCTGTAACCTATATAATCTGTAGATAGATTTCTTTTCTTTTGATGGGTTTTTCCAAAGCAAAGAAATATGTCCAGTCACCTGTCACCTAACAATATTGATTAGTAAAATAGAAAATCTTCATGCATCAGTCAAAGATAAGGCTACAGATACTAACTGCATCTATCACCAGATTGTCTCTAGCAGTCCCTATTTGTCACTTGGCAAATTGTTGTAGAAGAGAATTAATCTTCCAATAAATCAATAAATCAAAGGCTGTTTCTGGACTACTACAATGGCCTATCCTTAGCTCTAAGGATTCCAGCGTCTTCCTTGCTAGGTCAGTTTTATATATTCTTCAGTGATGGATGGCTGACACTCAAGATGGCCTTTGCCCACTTTGGCATGGAGTGGTGAAAACAGCTCTTCCAAGTGACAGCAAATGACTGTGGACACTAAAGCCAATTATTGGCTTGGCTCAAATCTGCAAAAATGCAAGCAATTAACTGCTGTTACTGTAACAGATGGGCATTCTGTAGGGGGATACTAGGGAGATTATATCCTGGAGGTTTGCAATTGCATATATCATTCCAAGAAACAAGGAGTCTAGTGTAACAATTACTAAGACAGAGCAGAGTGACATCTTAGGCTTTGCATCTTTAGGCAAATGTGCATGTAAACATATGTACGGAGTCAGTATTTAAAAGTTGCTTTGCAGGATATTACAAAAAGCTGTTTCTTTAAATATGACTATATGTGGTCATAGGCTGGCTGCTTGAGTCTGAGACATAGTGATTCTACAAATATTTTACATACACGTGCACACACACACACTCACACAGATGCCCTCCTTATATCAAAATGTAGAATGAAAGGAATACATTAAAATGTGAAGGAGTTTCTCTTAGGTAGTCAGATTATCATTGATTATTTTCTTATACATTTTTATAATTATTCAAATGTCCTTAAATGAGCATATTTTATTTTTATTAAATGTCCTTCATGTAAATTTTAATATCAGTAAGAATAGTGCTTTCTTTTCTCAATGAGATTACAGTTTAATAAGAGAAATTTTAGTTCCATAAATCATTACATTTGCTTATGGCCTTTCCCTAGAACCCAGGAACATAAAGTGATTCCACTAATTCCACTATAAAACAAAACTCTATCAGCAAAGCTCTGGTCACATGTAAGAGCAGAAAGTTAAAATACACATGTTTTACCTTTTGATTTGGGAAAAAAAGGAAAACCCATCATTTTAATGTCTTGTTGTAGAAATCCTTAGCATAAAACAGTCAGCATTATGCAATGGAAATAGGGTTATCAGATTTTTCAAGGAAAAGTACAGGATGCCCTGTTAAATTT
The DNA here is from genome assembly GCF_028885625.2 of Pongo pygmaeus. Lineage (NCBI taxonomy): Eukaryota > Metazoa > Chordata > Mammalia > Primates > Hominidae > Pongo > Pongo pygmaeus. Next base: position 36,892,658 of record NC_072379.2, on the reverse strand, counting down.
GAATTTCCAATAAACAACAAACAATATTTTTAGTATAATTATGCCTCATGCAGTATTTTACATATTTTATCTGGCAATCTCAAAGGGAGAGAGTCCAAGATAAGAAACCTGGCCACTTACTTATTGGCTCAGACTCCAGCCCTGGCCCCAAGGATCTAGCTGCACTAACCAGGAGGGCTGGCTACTGTCTGTCCTGATATTCTATTTAAAGTCTTGGAGGGTGAGGAAGTATTCCTATGAACTTCATCTCCTAGAGGGTCATGATTAGCTATTTTTCCCAAAACTGGGACCGGAGGACCTTGAGAATTTGGGGGTACAGATTTTGACGTCTTATTTGTTTCATTGATTATAAGTGTCTTAATTTCATTTTTCTAATAATTTTAAAATCATATACTCAAGTTCCACTTCCATTTAGTATTTTGAAGGAAGTAAAAAAAAAATCACTCTCATCTTAACCAAAAAGCACAGGAAATGTTTTAATTTTTTTTTTTAAGTCATCGTGGAGCTTTGGAAGCAAAGAAACCAGCAAGAGCTAAAACTCCTGAAGGCAAGCATGGCCCAGGTGAGCAAGGGGCACAGTGCACTTTCTCATCATGACTGAGGGTGGCTGCAGGCATGGGAGAGGCATGGGCTGGCCAGGGAAAGACAGCTGCTGGGGTGAGGCAAAACCATCCAAATTACTGACACCCCTATGGACAGGCAGGTCAGCTCCAACTCTGGAGAAAACACAGAGGCAAGGATAATCCCTTCCATCCAGTAATTCTGTAACCCATGGATTTTATAGAGGGTGGAGGAGGTCTGGAGAACAGAAAGAAATCATGAGTTCTCACTGTCCGAGTCTCACCGTCCTGCAGCTTCCAGATCTCAGCCTTAAGGTTTCCCAGTTTCCATAGCTGGACATCTCTGAGTCATCAGATTTGCAACCCAGTGGTCTCTGGGTCTCCCACCTTTGAGGTGTAGCAATCTTCCTCTCTCTGACTCTGGAACTCTAGAGTCCTTCATGAGGAAGAGCCTGAGCTCACCCTCAAAGCTTTTGAAGTGCCAGGTGAGCTGAGTTTAAGCAAAGATGCAACCAAACCCCAACCCAATTAAATTTCTGTGAAAACTGAAGATAAACAAAGAAAGCAATTTTTGGTGCTTGAATTTCAAGGCCCTGCTATATATATTAAAGCCATAAAATGGTATTTAACCAGCTCAACTCTAGATCAGCTCAAACTGGTCAGTCCTAACTTAAAGATGCCAAACAGAGGAAAGGGTATTTCCTGAAATAAGGAGGATATATATATATAACATCTAGTCAATCAATAGAAACAAGCCAACAGATGGCTCAGATTTTAGAATCAGCAGATAAGTTATTTAAAATAGCAATGAGATGGATTTTTTAAAAAACTATAAAGAAAGATGGATAAAGAGACAAATCATTTAGGAGACATGGAAACCATATAGAATAGCATATTAAAACTAAAACATACAACATCTGAAATAAAATTTTACTGTATGGGATTAATAGCAGATTGGACACAGAGAAATGAGGATTAAGTAAATTTGAAGATAAGTCAATAGAAATCATTGAAATTGAACTACTGGCTGAAAAAAAATTTGTTTTTTAAAAAATGAATAAAGCCTCAGTGACATGGGGACAGTGTCGAGCATTCTGAAATACGTGTAGTTGGAGCCCAAGTAGAAGGAAAGATTGCAAAACAAAATGTTGGCCAAAACTTTTAAAAATTTGATCAAAAACAGCAATCTAGACACACTGTAAGCTCAGCAAACTTTAAATAAGATAAATAAAAATGCGCCAGGCTCAGTGGCTCACACCTGTAATCCCAGCACTTTGGGAGACTGAGGCCGGTGGATCCCATCAGGAGTTTGAGACCAGCCTGCCCAACATGGCGAAACCCCATCTCTACTAAAAATATAAAAATTAGCTGGGCATGGTGGTGGATGGCTGTAATCCCAGCTACTTGGGAGGCTGAGGCAGGAGAATTGCTTGAACCTAGGAGGCAGAGGTTGCAGTGATCTGAGATGGTGCCACTGCACTCCAGCCTGGGCGACAAGAGGAAAACTCCATGGCAAAAATAAAATAAAATAAAATAAAATAAATAAAATAAAATAAAAACCAATGGGCCAGGTGCAGTTGCTCACGCCTGTAATCCCAGCACTTTGGGAGGCCAACATAGTGGATCAGTTGAGGCCAGGAGTTCCAGACCAGCTGGCCGACATGGCAAAACCCCGTTTCTAGTAAAAATACAAAAAATAGCTGGGCATAGTGGTGGGTGCCCGTAATCCCAGCTATTCGGGAGGCAAGATGGTGCCACTGTACTCCAGCCTGAACTGCAGAGTGAGACTCTGTCTCAAAATAAATAAATACATAAGAAATGACTCTTAGGAGCAGCATAGGTAAGTGGTTAACTTAAAAATAATGATATAAAGAAAATCTTAAAAGAAGCCAAATAAGGAGGCAGAGTAGACACAGGGAACCAATATTTAGGAAACTGCTGAACTTCTCATTCAAAGCAATGAAAGATAAAAACACTGAAACAACATCTTTAGAGATCTAAGGAAGATAAAAACCTGTCAACCTAGAATTTAATTTCCAGTGATAGATATTTTCAGCAATGAAAGTAAAATGTTCAGATAAATAAAAGCTGAGAGATTTTGTTTCTAGAGGACTTATAGTATAAGACATGCTAAAGGAAGTTTTTCGAGTTGAAAATGGACTAAAATGGGATTCCAGATGGAGACTTGGGTCTACAGAAAAAAAATGAAGAATACTGGAAAGAGAAAATATGTGAGTAAATAGACATGTTATTTTTCTTTTTTTCTCATTCAAGAAAAATTTAATTGACTGTTCAAAGAAAAAATAGTATTAACTATGTGTTGTGGTGCTTATAACATGTCGATGTAAGATATAGCACAGTGCACTAATAGCCTGAACAATGGGATAGGGTATGTATTAAGTTACATTATTGTGAAGTCCCTACATTATTGACAAAGCGCAATAACATTAATCAAGGTGTAGTGTGATAAGGATAATACTGTAATTCATATGGCAACCATAACAAAAGTAGAACAAGCACATATAGCTAAAAAGCCAATAGAAGAGATACAGTAAAACACTTTTAAAAAATTAACTCACAAGAACACAAAAAGGGAAGAACAAAGGAAGAAAGAACATGGGGACAAAGAGAAAACAAGTAGCAAAATGATAGACACAAAACCAATTATACTGATAATTACAGTGGACTAAACACTTTAAATAAAGGCCAGAGATTTTTATTTAAACACAAGAAAGAAGGGGCACAGACGTTTAAGACACAGGATGGCCTAGTTGGCCTTTCTCACTTTATGCTGTTTACCAGATGAATTTTAAATACAAAGGTATATAAAATACAAAGATATATAGAAAGATTGAAGGAATGGAAAAAGATATGTAATACAAAGAAGAAGAACAAGAAAAATGATGTGAGTGTGTTAATAACAAACAAAATAGGATTTTATAAAAGGAGTATAAGCAGATATAAAAAGAACCATTTTATAACAACTAGACCTCAAATAATTGAAAGTATTAACAATCCTACATGTGTACAAGTAGTTTCAAAATGCATGAAGCAAAATTGACAGAACTAAAGGTATTAAAAGCAACCCCACAGTCATCGTTTGAGATTTCAATGTCTAGCTTGCATAAGTGATAAAAAATATAAACAAAAAATCAGTAGGAATATAAAAGATGGGAATAATATCATCAACCAACCAGCTCTGATTGCCACTTGCAGAACACCACACCTAACATCTACAGAGTGCACAATCCTTCCCAGGGCTCATGGAATACAGACCAAGATAGAACATGTGATGGACCCTGAAACCAGTCTTAACACATTTTGAAGGACGAAAATAGTAAATATTATATTATCTAGCCACATTTAAATTCAATTAAAAATAAATGTCAGTAATTATAAAATTATCTAAAAATTATGTAGAAACTCTCCAAATATTTGGAGATTTTGCAGCAGACATTAAATGAGAAATAGGTTGAAGAAAAAACTCCTCCAGAATAATTAAAAAATATTTTCAACTGAGTGTTGAAGAGACAAATATCGACATTTATGGAATGCAGATATGGTGGTCCTTAAATAAAACCAATAGCTTTAAATAGTTACATTTCAATAGAAGAAGAGAGTACAAAACTAATTACCTAAGCTTCTAATATAAAAATCTACAAAAAAGACAGCAAGATTTACCCCCAAAATATCAATGAAATAAAAAACAAACTACAGAACACATCAACAGAGCCCAACTAAGATTTTTTTTAAAATAATAATGAAATTTTAAGAAAAGTGAGAGAAAACAATTAAAAACAAGAGGATGAAATTAGAAAGATAGCTACAGATTTTTCAGATACTGAAAGGATAACAAAGGTTTATTTTGAATATTATGCCAAAACAACTTGACAACGTAGATAAACTGACTGAATTTCTTTAAAAAGTAATTTACCAGAATATTAGAAATTCTGAATAGTTATATGTCATTTTAAAAATTGAATTTATAATTAAACATCTACTTATAAGGAGACCTCCAGGCTCAGATGGCTTGACTGGTGAATTCTATCAAACATTTAAGAATAAATAGTATCAGTCATATACAAACTCTTTCAGAAAAGACAGGATAAGAAAATGCTTCCCAATTTCCATTGTGAAGCCAGAATTACCTTAAAAGCAAAAGCTAACAGAAATCTTACAAGAAATTATAGAACAATATTTCTCATGAACATAACATGAAAATCCTCATTAAATATTAGCAAACTGAATTCAGCATTATGACCAAGTGGGGTTTATCTCAGGAATGCAACATGTGTTCAACATTCAAAAATCAATATAATTTATACATTAAGAAAAAAATTCCTATGATAACTTTATTAGATACAAAAAAATGCACTGGACAAAATTCAACAGTTATTTATTATAAAAATAATCGCAAAGAAAAAAAGAAAGAAACTTCCTCAATCTAAAAAGGACATCCACAAATAAAACCTACAGCCATTATTATATTTAATCATCCATTTTGAATATTTTCCATGTATGAATGTGAGGCTCTGAGTCCTTTTATTCCACATTGTGTTAGAGGTCCCTACAGAATGAAATGAAGTATTTAAAAATAAAAACAAATAAAGATTGAAAGAAAGAATTAAACTTGTCTTTATTTGATGCCAATATGATTTTTTTCTTAAAAAAATACGAGGGCTATGCAAACCAATTACTAGAATTAATAAATGAATTAACCCAGGTGATAGGACATAAGATCAATATGCTAAAACCAATTTCATTACTATATACTAGCAAGAGACAATTGGAAAATAAAACTTTAAGGTATTTATAATAACATCTAAAAACAGAAAATTCTTTGTAATAAATTTTTTAAATTGTGTGTTAGAACTTTGTATTAAAAAATTCACAGAGAAAAGCAAGTTAACATGTAGAGACATGTACTATGTTCACAGATTCGAGATTCAATGTTATTAAGATGTCAAGTCTTTCCCAATGGATCTGTGGACTCAATACCACCCAGCAAGTATGTCTCGAGAGGCTGACACATTCCTTCAACTACTCATAAGGAAATTCAAAGCAATATACTTAACAAATTCAAAGCTAATACATATTTTTTTTAATCAAAAGGACCGACACTACATGATTTCAAGGCTTATTATAAAGGTATTTAATTAAGGCACTAATGGCATTGGCATACAAATCTATCTTTAAAGCTGTGGAACAGAACAGATATCTGACAAATACACTTGATAGTTGATGAAATTTTGACAAATACTGAAAAGAAAGTTATCTTTTCTAGGATATTTTTGTCTACTCTGAGGATGAGGACAGTCCTCAACAAATGATAATGGAAAGGTTAGGCATCTGTATGGAAGAAAGAAACCTTGACTTCCAACTCTGGATACATCACAAAATTACCCTGAACTAGATCATAGACCTAAATACAAAATCTATAACAATACGGCATCCAGAAAAAAACACGGAAAGAATTGTGCTCGACCTCAGAGTAGGCAAAAATATCCTAGAAAAGACAAAAAAATGAGGAATAATGAAGAAAACAAAATTTTTAAGTTGGAATTTGTTAAATTATTGCTTTTTAAGAGGCTTTAAAAATGTAGGCGTTTTTAAACTTTGTTTTCACTTCATTGTTAAAAAATGAAAGAACAAGATTTTAAAACTTTTAAAAAACAATGAAGGTCCGGGCACGGTGGCCCAGCACTTGGGGAGGCCGAGGTGGGTGGATCACGAGGTCAGGAGTTTGAGACCAGCCTTGCCAACATGGTGAAACCCCGTCTCTACTAAAAATACAAAAATTAGCTGGGCGTGGTGGTGCAGATGTGTAATCCCAGCTACTCGGGAGGCTGAGGCAGGAGAATCACTTGAGCCTGGGAAACGGAGGTTGCAGTGAGCCGAGATTGCACCACTACACTCCAGACTGTATGACAAAGCGAGACTGTCTCAAACTAAATAAATAAATAATTAAATAAATAAGTAAAATAAAAATTAAAAACAATGAAAATGGGGGAAAATATTTATAATTTTTATATCTAAGGATGTCTCTCCAAAAAATGTATAAACTCCAGAAACTCAAACAAAAAAGACAAATAATCAATTTGTTTTTATTTAAAAACAGGCAATTATAAATAGACTCCTTACAACATAATATATACAAAAGGCCAAAAGCACATGAAAAAGTGTCTGACATTGGCTAGTTAGAAGGCAAAGGCAAATTAAAACTAAGCTGAGATGCTACTTCACATGCACTAGGTTGGCTAAAATTCAAAAAGATTAATAACATCAATGTTGGCAAGGAAGTAGAACAATGGGAATTCTCAAATACTGCTGGTAGAAGTACAACACATGTCCAGACATTTTAGAAAGTAATTCTGTAATTTCTTATAGGGTTATATATATATACCATACATACAGCAATTACACTTCTCAGAGAGCATAAACCCATAAGAAGACATATCAGTTTATTCCCGATAAGCAAAGCCCAAAAACAACCCAAATGTCATTAACAGGTGAAAGGAGAAACAAACTTTTGAAGAGCCATACAATGTGACACTACTTAGCAAGAAAAATGAACAGTTTCCTAATGTACATAATCACATGACTAGATCTCAAAAACAGTATTGAGTGAAAGAAGACAGACACAAGAGACTATATGATGCTATGTGATTCCATGTATAGGAAGTCCTTAAGCAAAAGGGAAGTGATTTTCTGATATTGGGTGTGTGAAGTGTTGGTCTGGCAGTATTAACCTAAAAAACAAACAGAGTCAGGCTCTCTAAAAGAAAAGATATTTATCTGGGAATAGGGCATTGCAGTGGGAATAGACATGACATAATAAACTATGTGTGTATTCAGGGAGGTAAGGGAAAACTAAGGATTTTAAAGGGAAAATGAGAAGAATTTCATAATTGCTTTTAAATAATTATCTTTGACTACAAAGATCAATAGCAAGGGTGACACCAGCCAGAGGTTGGACAGGCAGTTGCTGGACAGATGTCCTGGAAGATTTTTTGTGTAGGGTTGTGACAGCCTTTGTGCAAAGTTTTGGTTTTTGTAGCCTTTTTTATTATCAGGCATACAAGCATGAGAAGTCTCTATTCATAGCCTTTCCCAGCTCTATTTGTCAGTGGTTTCTTAACATTAGTGACTCCATTTTGATTCTGACAACTTTCATAGCAGTCAGATAGGATATTGACTGAAATCGACAACAGGAAAGTTACTGAGGGGTAACAATGTATATTTTGATTGGTGTGTTTGTTACAAATGTATATATTTGTCAAAATTCATCCAAGCATATAAAGTCTGTACATTTTATTGTATGTAAACTATTCCTCAATAAAGTTGGTTAAAAATTACATAAGCATCTTTTAGATCTTTAGAAGATCACCTTGCTGAGGGCCATCATGTGATTTTGTTTCTCACAGTTCAAATGTTTATTATTATGCTGATACTGCTTTTGGTACAATTTTAATAGTCACAGATTCAATAAGACACAGCAGAGAGTCTTCATAAATAACAGCTACAGTTATGTTAAGTAGAGGCCAGTGACTTTATGGGAAGCCATGCTAATGAAGCATTGAAATAATCTAAATACAGAAAAATGTTGGAGAATCCAGGCCCCGCTAGGCAGGAATCCTCTGACAATGCTGGGCTCAGAACTCAGAGTAATTAGAAACATTGGCCTCCCAAGCTGAGCAGGCATGGGACTTCGGGAATACTCTCTGCTCTGTCCTGGTAAGCTAATGTAGCTCCTTTCCATTTCATTGGTTTTGTAGTTTATATCTGTTCTGTAAGTTTATTTTTATAGTTGTCTAAAAGCTATAAGCCTAACAGTTTGTAGTGTTTTATGTTTGCATATATATTTAAGTAAAATTACAATAAAAAGAATTTAAGTAAACATTGGGGGTCTGTGAGAATATTTTCTACTTTAAAGAGATCAATACATTATTCAAGGCTGGAAAATGCTGAGTGTTTCCAAATGGTGTTATAATTGGAAAAGATCCAGAAATCTTGATTGGATGCTGGGGCTGCCAGAAAAAAATGGAGCAGAGCTGGCAATGGTGGCTCTTTGCACAATTCAGAACCAGTTCTGCATCTGAGTGCATAGAGGCAGATCTGCTGGGATGGCATGAAAGGAATTCTTGTGCAGAAAAAGCGGTGGCTTAATTTCTAAGAGAGCACTTTTGAGAATACTGAAAATAGGACTAAAAACCATTTATAGTCTAATTATTATGGTAGAATTTTGATATCTGCAGATATGTTGTCAGGCCACCATTTGAATTGTGATATAGCCGATTCAATTAATGAACCATTTTATTTGTCAAGGCTTCTGAAATTCCAAGTGACAGAAGACTTCAATTCAAATAAGCCTGGGGAAAAAAAAAAACATGTGAATTGGCTCTGGTGATTACAAAGAGAACCAGTTAGAAACTTCTTTGAGCTGCAAGGACCTCACACCTCACATCACATTATCAGGAGTTGATTTGTCTTCTTGTCTTGCTTCAGTTTTCTTCTGTGCTTACTCCCTTTCAGGTAGAACCTACCTTCAACTTACGGTGACCCTAGCAGGTAAAGCCTTAATTTTTACAAGATTCAAGTCTAGTAGGAAAAAGAAAAGACATATTTTATTTTCATATGGTTCAAGATGGACCCAGCCCTTGCAGTCTCAATGGGATTGATCACAGGAGCATCTTTGAACATCCAGCATGACCAAAGGATGACAATGCTGGCCAGGTGGGGTCCCCTGCTGCAGCCGGCAGCTCCAACTGAGAATCGGGTGTGTTGAGACTGGGGCAGGAGTTGGTTCTCTAGAGGAAAACAGGTCAGTGTGTGTTATCAGAAGAAAGAGAATGGATATTGGGTGGCGAACATTTATATATCTGTTGTCAAATAGATATCAATATCTATCTTTCAGTGCACAATCTCCAACAAAATAGGTATTAGCATAAAAAATAAATCTATGCTGAATTAACAGCAACAATATCTTTGAGGCACATGGCAGAAATATGATTTAAATACAAGTATAGAAGGTGGCTTTGAAACTATTTGAAAAATTTTACTCAAAGGATACTCATGAACTTCTGGTTTCTGGTCCAGCACATAAGGAGCGAAGAAGTCTTCTCAACACCCTTACAAGTCAAAAGCTGAGTGAACTGAAAAAGCAACAAACAGCTCTTCTTAGATCTGTCAGGGAAATGAGATCACAGGCCAAACCACTGCCTCTAAATTAGACAGACAAGTGAATGACGATGTACCAGAGCAGAAATCCATGGAGGAGCAACCCCCATGGAACCGGTGCCAAGGTAGAAACTTCTGAACTGTAATTGACGAAGTGCTGGGGGTTCATTGTGGACAACTCTGGAGGTAAAATCTCTGGCTAGACCCAGTCACCAGGCACGGTGGGGGGGAAAGGGGCACACTTTTGTGAGTTTTGCCTTCTAGAGATCAAACAGGATCCTGCTTCCAGCAAGGGGAGGGGAAAAAGAACTATTTTGAATACACCAGAGCATTCTCTTCTTAACAAGGTCTGCCTTCAGAAGAAACTAGTTAACCAGAGCCCAGCCTGCCAGGGTTTTCTTGGAGTCTAACTACCTTGAGTGAGAGGAATATCCAACTCTAGCCCACTCCAGCCATCCTGTGCCACCTAAAGAGGGATGAAAAATTGAGAAGTACTTGATGAAGTTTACAGTCCAGAGGCACAGGCTTGCCACATACTGAGACCTACTCACAGGACTATAGCTTGTTTCCCCTCCCCACACCTTACCACCGCAGCACTAAAGGCCAATTGACACAGTTCCTTTCATGCATTAAATCATGCCCTGCTATCAAGAAAAAATTACAAGGCATACTGAAAGGCAAATAAAACAAAACAAAACAAAAAAAAACAGTTTGAAGAGACAGAACAGACATCAGAACCAGATATGGAAGGGATGTTGTAATTTCAATACCAGAAATTTAAAACAACTATAATTAATATGCAAAGGGCACTAATGGATAAAGTAAATACCATGCAAGAACAATTGAGCAATGTAAGCAGAGAAATAGAAATTCTAAGAAACTTTGGTTAACCAAAAAGAAACACTAGCGAAGAAAACCACTGTTAGAGAAATACAGAATGCCTTTGATGAGCTTATTATTATTAAATAGTAGACTGGACATAGCTGAAAAAAGAATCCCTGAGTTTGAGGATATCAGAAGAAACTTCCAAAATTAAAAAGCAAAGAGAAAAATGACTGAAAACAATAGAATGGAATTGAGACAATTATCTGAGACAACTACAAAAGGAACAATATATGTGCAATGGAATTCCCGAAGGAGAACAAAGAGAAAAAGGAATGGAAGAAATATGTGAAACAATAATGACTGAGAATTTCCTCAAGTTAATGTCAGATATCAAACCACAGATCCAGGAAACTCAGAGAACCCCAAGCAGGGACTGGTTATTTAATTTGCTGGAAGACAGAATGTCAATTATTAGAATAATAGATCAAATTGAATAATGTGATGTAAAGAATGAAGTTAAAGGCCAATGACTAAGTACATAATATCAACTCCAGAAGAATAAAATAGAGAAGACCTCTCCATTCTCAAATTCCATGGATTCCTGAGCATCTCTTCACTGGCCAGTGGTGGAAACCAGGTGCTGAATTCCTCAATAGCCCTCCAAAAGATTATTTTCTTGAATATCACAAGGGAGTATGGAATAATTAGGATGCATAAGGTATGAGAAAAGTGACATAACAAGAATTCTTGGCCCAGAACCACAGAGAAATTTCAGGCTTATTTATGCCTGGTGCTGAAAGAAAGGAGTTTCTTTCAATAGCTGGAGATAAAACTTAGCTAGCATGTTCCTGAGTGAGGGCGTGAAGTGGTGCCTGGAAAAGCCTGGAAAATGATAGAGAAGTCCGGTGGCCTGTGTTCCCTCAGTGCCCTAGGGCTCAGTGTATTTGCAGAACTGTTTTGCATGATTAAGTACAGTCCTAGTGGGTTGGTGTTGAGGAGGTGGGGAGCTTAGGGGGACGGATGAGGGAGTGGAGGGGATTGGTAACGGGAGATGTAGGAAAAAGCACTTTGTGTCATGTCATTTTGTGATTCTTTGTTAATTCATCTGGTAAACATTTATTGTGCCCCTGCTGCATGCTATAGATGCTACATGCTCTAGATGCTAGAAATACAGAAGTGAGATAGAGTAGGGGTGGTCGCTGTCATTGTCCTTGTCCCGTAAGTCCTAGATATCTATACGTTCTCATGTTTAGATCCCATGAAGAAGTTGTTTGGAACAAGAACTTACCTCCTTGTGACAATGAGCCCAGGATTCTTCTGAAGCACACACCCACTGTCCCAGTCCAAGTATGAGGCCCAGTGTCAGAGCTTCAAGCAGTGTCAGGGAGAAGTCAGGTTCTTGACCATCTGTTTACAGAGGGAATCCCTTGTACCTCCCATCCTCAGGTTCTGCCATTGTCCCGTATAGCTAGTGATACTTGGGAAAGAATTGAGGGGCCCCAGAGAATTTCAAAGTCCCCTTGGCACACCAGGGAATATTCTAGAGCTCAACTAGCTTGGGACCAAGGAGATAAGCCATCCCGGGAGACCCACTTTCCTGACTCTCCACCAAAGATGCATGTGCACCTGTGATATTATGAAATACATATTTGGTCTTCAACTCTGCTTCCTGGCATATATCTGCTAAAATCTTTAGAGTCTCCAAAGTAATGTCTTTTTGTATTTTAATGAGTCTGTCATGATTTAACCTACATTCCTGCCTAACGAAGCCTCCATAAAAACCCAAAAGGATAGCATTTGAAGAGCTTCAGGATAGCTGAATGTGCAGTGGTTCCTATGAGGGTGGGGCACCTGGAGAGGGCATGGAAGTTCCATGCCTTTTCCCCCACACCTTGCCCTATGCATCTCTTCACCTGTATCCTTTGTAATATCCTTTATAATAAACTGATAAACAAAGTCTTTCCCTGAGTTCTGTGAGCCACTCTAGTAAATTAATCAAACCCAAGAAGGGGGCTTATGGGATCCCCAATTTATAGCCAGTCATTCAGAAGCACAGGTAAAACAACCTGGGCCTTGAGATTGGCATCAGAAGTGGGAGTAGTCTTGGGGACTGAGCTCCCAACCTGTGGGATCTGAGGCTATCTCCAGATAGATGGAGTCAGAATTGAACTGAAGGACACCCAGCTGGTGTCTACTGCAGAACTGATTGCTTGCTTTATGGTTGGGGTAATCCCCAAACTTTTGGCCACAGAAGTTTTCTGTGTTGATTGTCATGGTGTGAAAGCAAATTAAAAATAAAGTTTGTTTTTTTCTCTTAGCCACTCACTCATTACGAGATCACCTGGAAACACCCTCCCCTTCCTGCACTGCTTTCTGCTGTGCTCAGCCAAGCAAAGCATCCCCTACATAGACTACAGGGTATAAATAATACTCCATCTCTTGTGGTATCACAGCCAGGTCCAGTGTCTGGCTCCTGGGAAGACCATGGGCCAGAGAAGTCAGGAGAAAACACATCCCAACTCAGAAGGGCTTCAGAGTGGATTTCAGGTTCCTTTTATTGACTCCAAGGAAAAATCCTGTCCAAATAGGGCCACATGGCATGCAGCACTATCCAGAGATTTCCTCCTTTGGAACTCTCCAAAAGTAAGAGGAGGAAACACCTTTAAAAATGCAACCTGAAGCTTCTTACCTCTGCTTTATGGACCTAGATCCTTTCCCACTATTGCACAGTGCTATGCCATCTGCATTTCCAACCATTCTAAGCCAACTGCTTATTGTACTTCTTAGAGTAGTAAACTTTGATAGGCCTTTGTTTCACAACAATTGTTTCTGAAACTTCTTTTTAGTCCATATCTATGGGGTCTGTGATACCAGTACAGTGGATGACTTTATAGTCTACGAAAAATGGATCCCTGGAAACCTCTTTTCAAGGAGGAAGATTTTGCCACTGATTTCAGAAGAATATCTGTGAGTCATCCATTTGATTATCTGAACAGATGCTGCTGACTTTTGGCATCGTAGCAGAAGGGATGAGTCCCCAAGGTGTGTTGTAATCAGGCAGCATGTGCGGCGGGTCAGCCCAGGGAACAGTAACTCTCAACTGCAGACATGTATCAAAAGGGGAAGCAGTAATGGAGCTGTTGCCCTGCCGACTGGTAGCTCGTTCCAGGGCAGAACTTTAATTAGTGGCTCCCTTAACAGCCAGGCCTGCTGTGTGTACATCCATAAAAAGCCATCTGAGCACCAAAGTGGCCTCTCCCACTCATTAATGGTCACCTTTCTGCCTGACCACAACAATCCTGCTGACCCTTGATTTCAGGTGGAAGTGGCTTTTATTCCGTCTAACCCTCAAAGATGGTTTCAAAGCATTTCCTTCACTGGCCCAAGCCCAGAATTCAAGTTAAATGGCTTTGCCAAAGGTGTGAACTAAATGAAAGAAAGCTCTTCTCCTTGGGCTCAGGCAATCTGCAGTCAGTGGGAGGAATGAGTGCATGAGCAGGAGTGGGGAGCCCTTTGTGTTTTCTGCAGACACTGCTGCAGCTGCTGTGCCTGGAACACACAGTTCCCAGGAGGCCCTCCTTCCCCAGGCAGCCACACTGTCTCCTCACCTGTAAAGGTGAGGCGTGGCAGCAGTCTGCCAGTTCTCTCCACTGCCACCTGTAAAGCTGGCTCACCTTGGCATCCCAAGCAGTTTTCCCCATAGAGCAAATATGCAAGGTTCCCTCGCTGGATCTGTGTTCCAATAAGGCCTTCTTGGTTTCCTGGTCAGGTCTGCGGTCATCCTAACTTCGTTTATGTTTTATTCCACAGTCTCTTTTCCACTTTCAAACCACGAACAGCTGGCACCCTCAGTTGCAGTAGACGACCTTGTCTCATCCTTCTGTGAGCACACCTGAGCTCCTTACCTCTCTTCTATTTCACTTGCAAATGGGTGCCCTCAGGTGCCTCTCCTCCCGGGGCATGGTCTCTTGTGTTTTCCTCCCAGGCAAACCTGCTCCTTGACTCTTCTTCCTCAGGGTCTGGGATAATATCCATCAAGGGATCCTTTCTCAGCCATGCATGTGTTAATGTGTTCTCTCATTTGTGGGCAAACTTGACATTTGAGTCCCTCTTAGAGGGGGTCCTGGCCTGAGGACATGAAGATGGAGTGGCATCTCAGGACTGCCCCCGAGGCCCCTACAACCCACTCTGGTCCTTGCATGACCTGTTGCTTCTCTGCTGTGATGAATGTAAGGCCTAGTGCGTGAGGTCGTGCAGTTCTGGCTAGAGAGAGAAGCTGGGGAGAGCCAGTTAATCCAGAATAGTAAGTCATAGAGCCACAGCCCACTTGAAGGAGACAGCAGTGGGGCTGTACTGGGACAGGACACTGGGAGTGCAGTCACAGGTGTCACTGTCAACCAGGCACTTGCCTTATTAGCTGGGTAACCTTAGTCAAGTCTCAACCTCTTTCAGGCATGGTTTCCCATGGGCAAAATGAAAAACAATAATGGTCGCTAAGACTAGTAGTACTGTAAGAAATTGAATGAGATGGATGTGAACTTGCCCAGTATTGTACAAATAATAAGTGAATTTCTCCTAGTTTTGGCTTTCCTTCCTTCCCTCCCTCCCTCTTCCATCCTCCTTCTTTCCCACCTTCCTTCCTTCTTCCCTTTCTTCAATCCTTCTTCTTCCCATCTTTCTTCCTTCTTTTTCCCTTTCTTCTTTTTCTTCCCTCTCTCCCTTCCTCCCTTCCTTTCCTTCCTCCCTCTCTTCTTACTTTCTCCCTTCCTTCCTCTCTTCCTCAGTTCTTCTCTTCCTCCTGCCCTCTCTTCATTCCTTCCTTCTTTCCCTCTTTCCTTTCTTCTCTTCCCTCATTCTTCCTTTCCTGCCTTCCTACATTTTTTTCCTTTCCTTCATCCTTCTTCTTTCCCTCTCCCAATCCCTCTCTACCTCTTTCCATCCTTCACTACCTTCTTCTCTTTACTTCCTTTCTTCCTCCCTCCCTTCTCTCTTTCTTTCCTTCCTCTCTCCCTTCTTCCCTCCCTTGCTCTTCTTCTCTCCCTCCCTCGCGTTTCTTCTCTCCCTCCCTCTGAATCGCCTTCCCTTTCTTTCTCCCCTCCCTCCCTCCCTCCTTCTTTCCTTCCCTCCTTCTATTGCTGCTTCCTTCCCTCCTTTTCCCTTTCCCTCCTCAATTGGTCCTATTGGCTCTAAGAATAGAAGGATGAATAAAGCATAGCCACTGCCCTTAAATAAGCAACCATTTCAGAGGTGAGTACAGATAATCTGGAGCTATGAAAAAGTTGACTGTTGTAAGGGACATTAAAAAAAAAAGTTGACATAAAAAAAGTTGACATTAAAAAAAAGTTTAAGGGACATAAAAAAAAGTTGACATAAAAAGTTGACTGTTATAAGAGACATAAACCACTCTCTGGGGAGAAAATAAAGGTAAGATTAATTCTGCCAAAAGGGACAGGAAAGGTGACTGGCCTAGAATCCTGACTGGAACCCACCTGCTCTGCATTGCTCAGGATTGGCCCTGTGGCCAAGCTCAGACTCCCACACTGGCTACTAAATATGACTGTACCTCAGCAGATGGATTTAACTCTTGCACACAGGAAGAAAATGGAAGCAACGAACTCAGTTAAAATGGGGCATGAAAGCAGAAATGTGCTATATTCCTAGAGTGCTTTGGGCTTCCTATTCATTCAGAGATCCTCTCTTTTTCCTTTTAAAGGTGAGAAAACAAAGAGCCTGTAACACTGAGTGACTTGTTCAAAGTTGCAAAACTGGCCCCTGGTGGAACTTGGATTACACCCATGTCACCTCAGTCCCTGACCAGAGATCTTTCTGCTCCTGCCTTGCACTCTGTATCCTGGAAAAAAGGAAAGGATGGAAAAGGAAAGAGGAAGGGGAAGGCAAAAGGGAGGGGAAAAAGAAGGGGAAGTGGAGAGAAAGAAGGAAAAGGGAAGGGAAGAGGAGAGGAGGGGAGAGGAGGGGAAGGGAGGGGAGGGGGAGGGGAGGAAAGGGAAGGGAAGGGAAAAAGGGGAGAAGGGAAGAGAAGGGAAAGGAAAGCAATGGAAAGGAAAATAAGTGGAAAGGAAGAAAGGAAAGAGGGAGGGAGGGAATAAAGGAAAGAAGGAAAGAAATGAGGGAGAGAAAGAGGAAAAGGAAAGGAGAGAGATGGAGGAGGGAGGGAGAAAGGGGAGAAGGAGGGCAAAGGGAAGGAAGGAAGGAAAGAAAGGAACAAAGAAGGAAGGAAAGAAGAAAAGTTAATCGCAACAATTCACTGCACTGGCAATAAATAAATTGTATATTCCTTCAACGCCTGCAAAGTTGCAAAGTCCCCTATATTTTTTCGAATTACTCAGCTCATCGAGCTGCATGGGTATTGTTCTTCACAAAGGACAGCAATCCCTTGGAAACTGCTTTCCTCCCTCATTCTATCAGGCCTATAACACTATCTCTGAGAACATCTAACAGAACAAAGCCATTTGGACACTCGGTCACTTAATTCATCCTCAGTTTTGTCAGGCCTCTTCTTGAAAACTTGGCTATCTCATATTCATGGCTCTCTACTGGAAGCAGCTGGCTGGGACAAGAAGTTTCTGATTCAAAGAGACCGGTGATTGAGGTGGGATCAATAAAGAGACATCATTATTTCCTCAGCTGAGCCCCCAATCAATTTTTCAGTTAGAATCTTGGACACACAATATTACTGTTTCGTTCTTATTAGTCACATGTGTTTGGGGCTACCCCATTGTAACCACATGAGAGTACTGTTGGCAAAACAAAACAAACAGGATGTTTAATGACAAGAACAGAATTAGCTAATAAGTCAAATAACAAAATTTGTAGCCTAACCCATGCTATAAAAGCACTTGATTTTATAGAACTGAGGGCCCATTTTGCACATTACATATGATCACACCTCGAGCCGTGTTTTTATTTTGGTGGTGTTGTGAAAGGTGTGATATTTGGATTAGAGCATCATAAAGACACAGAAGCCATAATTGATTAGAGCATGTGATGAGAGGCAGGTGGGTGGGTAGGCAGCTGCAGCCACAGCAAATGTGGCCTGTCTCTTTTCTGAGGGTAACAAGAAACGAAAGGTCCGAGTGTGGTGGCTCACACCTGTAATCCCAGCACTTTGAGAGGCCGGGTGGATCATTTGAGGCCAGGAGTTCAAGACCAGCCTGGGCAACAAAGTAAGACCCCATCTCTACAAAAACAAACAAACAAACAAACAAAAAAAACCAAAAAACAAAAACTAAACGAAACAAAACAAAGCAAACAAACAAACAAAAAAAATTAGCCCTGTGTGGTGACCTGTACACCCAGTTCCTCCGGAGGCTGAGGCAGGAGTTTGAGGCTACAGTGGGCCGTGATCATGCCACCACAATGAAGCCTGGGTGACAAAGTGAGATCGTGTCTCTAAAACATAAAAAAAAAAAAAAAAAGGAAAAATGAGAGTGAGAACTGAAACAGCAGAAGGGCTCAAATCATCCTGTACATAGAAATCCTCCATCCAGGCCAGGCGCAGTGGCTCACGCCTGTAATCCCAGCATTTTGGGAGATCGAGGCAGGCGGATCACGAGGTCCGGAGATAGAGACCATCATGTCTAACACGGTGAAACCCCGTTTCACTAAAAATACAAAAAATTAGCCAGGGGTGATGGCGGACGCCTGTAGTCCCAGCTACTCAGGAGGCTGAGGTGGGAGAATGGCATGAACCCGGGAATCGGAACTTGCAGTAAGTGGAGATCGCGCCACTGGAGTCAGAGCTTGCAGTAAGTGGAGATCGCGCCACTGCGCTCCAGGCTAGGCCACAGAGCGGGACTACGTCTGAAAAAAAAAAAAAAAAGAGAGAGAGAGAGAAAGAAATCCTCCATCCAGCCCTGTTGGTTGTGTTTGTGTTGGAGGGGGTGGAGGAGCAGCCTTCTCAGGCTTTCAAGGAGGACTTCCTAGCCCCTCAGCTAAGATTTGTTTGTCTATACTATTAAAAGATAGAGAGAAATAACTGTGTCCCAAACCAGCCTCCCCAGTTCCCACCAGCCAGAGCGCCTGCCCTTGCAGGGAAGCTTATCTGTTTACCATTCAAGCACTTTGAGGGATTCTAAAATGCCATGAGTGGGAACCACTGCCCTGGGCCATTTCCATGAAAATTCAATTTCGGGGATTAATTTGAACAGGTACTATTGACGTTTTCCCGTTTACACAAGATCAAAGAGTAAAAACAACCGGGCCTCTGCTTAACAGTTGAGGATTCTAGCAAAGTTAAGAAACAGGTTTATATTTGTAGAAGAAGAGAGAGCATGCAGAAAGAGGTAGATGGGAGCGGGGAGAGATTGGCAGAGATTCAGAAAGTTCGCGCTTGAGATTTTTACGTTTCTTACTCGTACACGTCTATTTCTCTGGGTTTCTGAATGCAAAGACGAGAAAGTCTCAACAGTCTGCTAAACTAACATGGCCTTCGAATCCTAAACTGAACACAGTAGCTGAAACAAGCTGTCCACAAAGAGGAAAGCCAGAGGGGGCCAATTAGGAAGGAAGAAATTAAAGAAAAGAGAAAAGCCAAGATGAAAGGTCCAGCGCAAAGTGAATGACTCGACTGGAGAATGGCAGCCCTGGCAGGGTCTGCGGCCAGCGGCGGAGGTGGGGACGCGGCCGCGCGGACGAGTGACAGGTTGGTCCGGCGCAGCAAAGGGAGCGGGTGCGGCGGTAGGGCCTCTCCGTGGGCAGCGCAAGGGCCTCCCCCGGGGCAGCGCGGGCCGAGGCGGGGCCTCCAGAGTGGGGGCAGCAGAGGAGGGAGCGGAGCGGGAGCCGGGAGGAGACGGCTGCGGCAGGGGGAGGCGGGAGGCGGGCGCGCTGGCTCCCAGGCTGGTCTCGGTGCCACTTGCGCGCCGGCCGCGCACCGAGCTTCTCTTTTCCCTCCGACGCGCCACGGCTACCCAGACATTCCGGCTGCCGGGTCTGGAGAGCTCCCAGAAACCCTCCGCGGAGAGGAGCGAGGCGGCGCCAGGGTGGCCCTCGGGGCTCGCTTGGTCTCGGAGAAGCGGGGACGAGGCCGGAGGATGAGCGGCTGAGGGCGACGCGGGCACTGACGCGAGTTGGGGCCGCGACCACCGGCAGCTGACAGCGCGATGAGCGAGTCCCCAGAGACGCCCTAGCCCGGTGCGCGCGCCGGGCAGAGCGCGCAGGTGGGGTTGGGCTCTCAGCGGTCCGCCCCGCGCGGGTCCCCGGCCTGCCCAGGATGGGCGCTGGCAACCCGGTCCAGCGCCCGCCGCTGCTACCCCTGCGCCCGCCGCGAGCCCGGCGTCCGGCCCGCGCCTTGAGCTCATGTATGTAGGTTTGGCACCGGTCTTCAGGGCTGAGGGTGCATGCTGGGTGTCCCCGCGCGGCCGGACGCGCTCCAGCTCTGTTCCGCCGCTCAGCTGCTCCGGAGGAACCCCCTCCCCCGCCCAAGTTTGTGAATACGGGCGCTTCGCCCAGTGTTGAGGTCGGCAGGGACCGGGCAGGGGGTGAGCAGGGCCGGGCACGTCCGGAGCCCTCAGGGAGGAGGGCTGAGGGGGAGGGGACAGACGCACCGGAGTGCGCAGAGTGGGGGCGTTCGGGGAGTGAGGCGGGGAGAGGCTGGATTGCCGGTGTCCTGCGGCGTCTCGGGCTCTCCCAGTCCCTTTGGGCGACAGAAACTTTGGAATCCAGAAAGGCTGGCCGGGATCCGGCGAGTAGGAGGGTCTCGCCCCCACTCTGCGCCCTGGGGCCCCAGCCTCCCGCACTGCACACCTTGGTGCTGCCCGGGCGCTTCTGCTCCGCAGCCAGGACACTGCAAGACTGAGCGCTGCGGCCGGCGACCTGGCTCCCAAGGCTCGGAGGGGCGGGCCGGCAGAGGAGCTGAAGCCCCGGGAATCCCCGACCCGGCCCTCTGGCAAGGGGCCGAGGGCATCCTTTCATGCAGCGGGGCTTAGAGAGCGGGGAGGGGGCGTCTGCTCCCGAGACGGGAGTCTTAAGAAGTTGTTAGAAATGAATCGTGGAGTCCTAGGAGAAGCTTTGTTTAACCTCCCCGCATTTTCCCAGCACAAACCCCTAAAGCAAATGAGGAAGAGTTTCCCTCTTATCTTCCTGTACATTCGTCCGTCTCTAACTCCACTGCTGAATTCTCCATTTAATAACCTTCGGGAAATGTGGCCAGGACCTAGGGAGGGACACCCTGGGTGCCTGAATTACTTGGTTCCCAGCAGAGCTTTGCAGGGGGGCGCGGGCCTGGCTCGCTGCGTTCCCTGGGCTCCGCAAGCCGCCCTTGGCCATCTCCAACACTAATCACGACTACATCTGAAACACGCCGGCCGGTGTCGTTCTTGGATTTCGCTTCCAATGTGTCGCTCCACAATTTGTGATGTCTAAGAACCCCGGCCGTGCACCGACGCTGGGCATGCTGCCCCCGCCCCCGTCGCCCAGCTAGTTAATCTAGAGCGATGCCGGAGCCCGGGTGGGGGCCGCGGCGGGCCGGGGCGCGCGCGGGCCGCGGGGCTCAGTTGTGCTGCTGTTCTCTCCGCAGGGACGGCGGCTCCCGGCTGGCGGCGGCGCGCCCCCGGGCTGTGAATGCGACTCGCCCCTCGGCCGCGCTCCCCGCCCGCCCGCCCGCCGGGACGTGGTAGGGGATGCCCAGCTCCACTGCGATGGCAGTTGGCGCGCTCTCCAGTTCCCTCCTGGTCACCTGCTGCCTGATGGTGGCTCTGTGCAGTCCAAGCATCCCGCTGGAGAAGCTGGCCCAGGCACCAGAGCAGCCGGGCCAGGAGAAGCGTGAGCACGCCTCTCGGGACGGCCCGGGGCGGGTGAACGAGCTCGGGCGCCCGGCGAGGGACGAGGGCGGCAGCGGCCGGGACTGGAAGAGCAAGAGCGGCCGTGGGCTCGCCGGCCGTGAGCCGTGGAGCAAGCTGAAGCAGGCCTGGGTCTCCCAGGGCGGGGGCGCCAAGGCCGGGGATCTGCAGGTCCGGCCCCGCGGTGACACCCCGCAGGGGGAAGCCCTGGCCGCAGCCGCCCAGGACGCGATCGGCCCGGAACTCGCGCCCACGCCCGAGCCACCCGAGGAGTACGCGTACCCGGACTACCGTGGCAAGGGCTGCGTGGACGAGAGTGGCTTCGTGTACGCGATCGGGGAGAAGTTCGCGCCAGGCCCCTCGGCCTGCCCGTGCCTGTGCACCGAGGAGGGGCCGCTGTGCGCGCAGCCCGAGTGCCCGAGGCTGCACCCGCGCTGCATCCACGTCGACACGAGCCAGTGCTGCCCGCAGTGCAAGGAGAGGAAGAACTACTGCGAGTTCCGGGGCAAGACCTATCAGACTTTGGAGGAGTTCGTGGTAAGATGCGAACGCCCGCCGGGCGACTTTGCACCTTCCAGGAAGGGGTGGAACAGCTTTGGTTCTGTGGTCCCCCACTTTGAAGAAGAGGTGCTCTCTGGTTCTGAGAGGGGGAGAGCGCTGTGCTCACGCCCCTTTGACATGACCTCACTTTTTCAGGGCAGAGGTAATCCTTCCAAGAGCACTATGGCCAATCCATAGGGATTCCTTCGGTGTTCACTTTAAAAGGGCTTCATGAGGATGAAGCCTATGGCACTGAAGGGAAGGGTCCCAACAGGTATCGGAGGAGGGACTTTCAACATTAATTTGCTGCTCCTCATTTGGGAATGTTGTCGGTGAAATGTTCAACCTGCTTTCAAACACAGGGTAATTTACCGTACCATTTGGGATATATTCTTCAACTAATAGCTAATTAAGGGAGACTATTCATATAAAAAGCCATTTCCCTAGATTATGTGTTTAGGGTATCATGCAAATGTTCTAAAAATTAAAAGAAAAAGAAAATATTTGCTCACTGGGTGCCAAATCATAGTGGATGGTGAAACCAACAAGTGCAGTTAATGTTTAAAAATTGTTTTGTTTTAGATGAGTAGTAGTAGTAGTGTTAATAATACCGGCCATCTCTCTAATGCCTACTGTGCGTCAGGATCCCGCTGTTTTTCATGTACGTTAGTTAAATCTCATACCATGCTAGGAGGTGGATTATTATCCATTGTCTCCATTTTATGGAGAAGAGGAAACAGATACAGAATATTTAAATAATGTGTTGAAGGCAGGACAGCTATTAAGAAACAGATTCATATGTCAAACTAAGCAGTTCTGCTCCATAGCTTAGGTTTTTAACCCTTATGCTCTACTTGAACCAAAAGCCCAGCTCCACTGGGGCTTTAGTTTGGGTGAAGGTGCTGCACAGCATGCATGCACAGGCTCCAGGTAAAATCCCTGCCAGTGGGCTAGGGGCCTGAGAGAGACCTGCACAGGTGTTCAGTTATTCCAAACACCTCAAGGTAGGCTCAACCTATGGCCTGCCTGGACTTGGCCCATTGACTTGCCAGGCCATAGCTTTCCTTTTCCCACCTGCAGAGGGCGTTATGGAACGTGCAGCTACTAAAGCAAAGCTTTAGGGAGGAATTCTGCTGGAATACTCCTCCTGGAATTAGCCTGAGATCTGCTAATTCCCAGGATGTGAAGCCCATGTAGTTACTGACTTGTAGCAATGAATTATCAAGTGTTATAGAAGTACAAAACCAGGAAGGACAGATCTATATATAGTGTACAAAGTATGGAAAGAGTGCTGGAATTTAGAGTCAGGAAACATGGTTATTCATTCTGGCTTTACCACTAACCAGCTGCAGGACTGGAACAAAAGACATATCCCCTCTGGGTTTCTTTTCTCTTACCTGTAAAATAAGGGGCCAGCTTTCCCTAGGCTCATTTAGCAAAATATAACTCCAGGCATACATTGTTTAAGTACTCACATTTGACTTCAGCCCTTTGGAGAAAGACAACTGGGATGAGCAACTTGTATGAACCACGCTCAGGCCATGCAAAATTAACTAAATCAGAAACCCTGCCCTCAAAATGCTTCCTGCCTACGGGAGGGTCTGGTAGATATCTCTCCAGGTGTTTTGGGTGCAGTACAAAAGTTCACAGGCAAATGTGTCCAGGTAAAGGAACCTGTGGGTGCTAGAAGAGCCCAGAGGAGGGGCCTTCCATTTTGGCCTGGAGCAGGGTCATAGAACACTAGAACAATTCTCTTAAGTTTTGAATTGGTAACATCATCGGCTCTTCTAAAGTCAAAGATAAGCAGTTGGTTTTTAAGTAATTCCTTTTGTTGTTTGCACTATTTATAGTTTCATAGTAATTTGCTAGAATTGTCCTAAGAAGTAAACTGAGGAATTAGTAGCACTTTGATCTAGTAAGCCCAAACACTTCAGTGTCCACCTACCTACCTGAGATCACAGGTAAAGGAAATAATTCAAACTTCTGTCTTAATAATTCATGCTAAATGCTAGCAGCCATGAAGCTACTTTTGTCTGTGGAGGAGAGGAATCTCTTATTTAATTCGTCTTTGCTACCTGTTTGGTAGTCCATAGGTAGAATGTGTTTTCAAACTCTGAGGATGGGAGATGATACTGACAAAAGGGAAATTGGAAAGATTACAATCTTAGGAAGAATTAAAATACCAGTAAAGCTATTTTTGGAATATTAAGTGCATCTTCCATCTTCAAATGACATTTCATTCTAAACTTTCATCATTTATTACCAGATGCGGGGATGCACACATGCTTGAATGTTGCAAAGTTGTTACATATTTTTAATTATATGCTTGTTCTTACAATATGTCAACTACATAAAGATTTTATAGTGTTATAGCATGTTTGCTCGTTTTTGTTAGTATGAGGAATATTTCTAGGCATTCCGCTAATTTATCGTGGCCTTGTGCAAGCCATTTATTGTCTCCATTTTTGTTTCCTTCAATGTACAAAAGAGAAAGCAATGCTTTTTTTGAAGAATGTTGAAAATATGAATGTAGAATGGTATAGGGTTAGTTGTGAGTCCACGGGGTTTGTGAGTTGCAGTAGTGGAGATTCGTCGTGATGCTGAGTACCAGGGCACAGAAATTGTTAACATGCCTGCTCTGGGTATTCTGGGTTTCAGAGAGAGATTATAGTCTGTAGTTTGCATAGCACAAAGTACATGGAAAATGAAAAAGGAAAGCATTCTGTCTGAAGTGCTTTGCACTTCTCTGAAGAAAATGTGATTCAAATGGAGATTGTGGTACAGTCGGGTCATGCCTGGAACACTTTACTTTAGCAAGGAAGGAAGTGAACGTGAGATTATTTGGGCCTCAGTCCCTGCAAGATGCATAGATCCTTTAACAGTCTGTTCTCTGCTTCCAGAGAGGGAGAGAGAGAGAGAGACAGAGACAGAGAGAGAGGGGAAATTACTAGTTATTGATGGAGGCTTGACCCTCTTTGAGCAGTAGATTAACTCCAGAGCCTGCCTGTGCTTGTGATGTGCAGGGTATTTGGCTCCGGCAGGAGTGCGGTTTCTCCCTGTCTTCATAGGCTTCTCTTTCTTTGGGCATGTTTTCTTGCTGCTTTCTCTACTCAGTTTTCTGCATATTCTAAACTTGTTTTTTCCCTTCTTTCTGTACTCTTTTACCCCATTAAAACTTCCTCTCCTTACAGCCTGTTTGATCTCAGTTAGATACTTGTGAAAGATCACACTGACTCCACAAAATACCATTAAGTTGCTAATAATAATGAGAGTAATGTGTTCATTCCTCCAGGGATGGCTGTAATTTAATTTGTACATCCAAATAAAAACATAGTTAATAGTAGAATTTTCTCCACTGCCTCTCAAATGATACCAAGTGTCTTTTTTTCTTTAATTTATACCAGCAGGCATCCAACTTTGAATAAGGAACCTTGTCTATTGGCTTTTTTTTTTTTCAGTAAAGGAATGATATTTTTAACTGTTTTCTGCTTCCTACAGTATATTAGTCTGCTAGGACTGCCAGAGCAAAGTAACACAGACTGGGTAATTTAAACAGAAATTTGTTGTCTTGGAATAAATCTGGAAACCCAAGATTTCCAGACTTCCAGATTTCCAGGTAATCTGGAAGTCCAAGATCAAGGTGTCAGCAGGGCTGGTTTCTTCTCAGGCCTCTCTCCTTGGCTTGCAGATGTCCATCTTCTCGCTGGGTTTTCTCATGGTGTTCCCTCTGCATCTGTCTGTGTCCACATCTCCTCTTCTTATAAGGATACACTCATATTGGATTGGGGCCTGACCTCATTTTAACTTAATTACCTTGTTAAAGACCTGTCTCCAAACAGTCATATTCTTAGCTACTGGCGTGAGGACTTCAAAATTTGAATTGTAGAAGCACAAAGTTTAGCCCAAAACATAGTGTTGATGACCAAAATTGACTTCCTAAAACAGACCTAACAAGGTAGTAACAGTGGGGTGTGTGAGGATGCATCAGCACGCATGATGGGAAAACAGTACTTATGATGAAGGCACAGAGTGAGTGGTGATGAAGTGTATGCCAATGAACATTAACTGAGGGGCTCATCTTGACCATTCTGATTCTGTGTCTATTGCATTCTGAGAGCTACTTTAGGAGTTCTTGTATTACTTATGTGGATGGATCCTTGTGTCACAGAAAACTAAAAGGTGACTAAGGGTGGGGAGAGGGGCTGTATTGAGCAGTTGTAAATTTTGCCTCAGTGGCCATGTGATTTGTTCAGAAGCAAATCACATTTGAAATGTGTTAATTAAAAAAAATCATTCTATTTTGCTCAACAAAACAAGTTGTTTTCATCATGGGAATCTTGGTCTCCTGGAGGACCATGATGGTGGAAAGGGGAGTTTGCAAGCTTATTTCATGTTTTATAGAACCTAGTGGAATTTTTGTGACTCTGAAATAGGGCCATAAAGGATAACTAAATCTTCACATTTCTTTGCTTTTGGTAGGATTGATATCAGCAAAGTGTGTCAACACTGGTTATCATAGCCAATCAGGAGCTCTGATTGGCAATTGTATAAGTCTTTGAAGAAAAAGGGAAGATGAATTATTAATAAGTGAAGCTTACTAGACTGTCTTTCAAAGCATAAGAACTGTTGAGAGAGAGATAACAGGAAGGGGTACTTGGAGGTGAAATGATTGGGGACCACTGAGTTAAACCAAATTCTGACTGCTTCTGTATCTGACTTGCCATTAACCCCACGGCAAAATCTTATTTCTAGGTTTTTATCAATCAAAAAAAATTTGAACATGAAATTTGGAATCAAAACTTCCATCTAAATAGATCTCTATATCAATTATGAGACAGTGCCAGCAAAGAGAAAGCCACGGTTATTCATACTTTTCAGTCTAATGGTATTTATATTCTTTTGGCTGATGTTACTTAACTGAAAACAATGCTATTATTATCTACCTTCACTAAGTAAAATGAGTCAATCTGTGTTCTTTTCTGCAAGTCAGGCTAATGCATGTACTGTTGCTGTCTCTGAGTTTGTTTTGGTTCTGAGTAAGATTTTGTAAATTCTCGACTTCTCATTTTCTACCCTTTTGTCTAAAGCCATTTAAACGGTGACTTTTTTTAAAAAAAAGGGAGTCATAAGCCATATCTAGACTCTTTAGATGTGTTCCTAACTCAAGTGGGGGAAACACAGCTTTAAAAACTGCTTATTTGCATGCTCTATACAGTATCTGATGTGAAGTATGATGGAATTAACAACATAACCTTTTACAATGGGAAGAAGGGAATCAATATTTATCTAGTGCCAATATTTTTTATATATTGGCTTTTCTGGAGTAATTTACACAACAGACTAATGAGTTGGTGGTATTTTCTTTATTTTTAAAGGAGAGAAAACTAAGGTCCAAAAAAGTTAAATAGCTTGATCAAGGTCATAGAGCTAGTAAATGGTGAAGATAGGATTTGAATCCTAGTGTGTCGGACTCTGAAGATCATGCATAGTGTCTTCGTGACCATATGGTGATGAAGTGGCATTTTGTGTGTGGTGGAGAACATTTCAGGTACCTGGGAAAAGGAAAAGCTATACAAGCCCAGAGTACTTTGCTCATATGTGTGTCCAATAAATGCTTGATCCACTTGGCTAAGCATTTATTTACATGGATTTGTCATATTTGACTTGGCTATCTGATGAACAAAATAATGTCTGTGTCCTTCAAAGGATGAAGTCTTGAGTCGTAATGGTGCTAAAAGCACTTAGTCCCAGGATTTCCCTGAGAGCAAGGGAGAATGAGTCCGGGGGGCAGTGAAAAGAAGACTAGATCCCAAGAGGCAGGTGGGACTCCAGGGATTATCAGATCCACGTGGGGCAACAGGTGACCCAAGAGGAAGATCTGGTTCTAGGAGGTATTCTATTTGGCTCATGGCATATAAAACATTTGTTTACTAGTGCCAGTATTTGACAAGCGGGAGGTTCATATAAATTCCCAGATTGCCTAATTCTTACAAAAATTAAATGATTCCCAGATGGCAGCCATCTGTCAGAGCTGGGCAGGGCTGCCCCTTTGGGAGGGCATTTGCTTTCCAGCTGACCACACCCACCTTGCAGATGTGTGATTCACCCATGCTCCTGTAAATAAATACATGACTTTGAAAAGCCTCTTGTTCCTAGGCAGTGAAAACTCACCTTAGAAAATTAGTACCCCCTCCAAAATCATACAGGCAGTTGATATCATGAGGAGGTTTAGGAAAGCAGGTCCCATGCTCTCCAGTCCTTTCCTCTTCAGTTTTGGTGGAGAATCAGCTTCTGGGACTTTCAGGACAGGGTACTTATCTGAACACGGTGGGGTGAACCGGGTTCCGTTTTATCCAGTGCTACCCTGGACAACTTTCAGAGCCTTGTTTTCTAGTGGTTAAAAAAAAAAAAAAAGATAATGGGGCCTGGTGTGGTGACTCATCCCTGTAATTCTAGCACTTTGGGAGACTGAAGTGGGAAGATGACTTGAGTCCAGGAGTTCAAGCCCAGTCTAGACAACATAGTGAGGCCCCATCTCTAAAACAAATTGAAAAAAAAAAAAAAAAAAAGGCCAGGCATGTTGGTGCTCACCTGTAGACCCAGCTACTTGAGAGGCAGAGGCAGGAGGATGGCTTGAGCCCAAGAATTTGAGGTTGCAGTGAGTCATGATTGGGCCAGTGCATTCCAGCCTGGACGACAGCATGAGACCCCATCTTAAAAAACAGAAAAGAAAAGAAAAAAAAGTGGATAGTATTCTGCATTCCTCTCCCATTATAAGAAGTAAATAAGATGTATGTGAAAGCAATTTGAACCTGTAAAGCTCTGAACAAAGTTGATGTGGATATTTAGACAAGTTCTGCAGAGTGTGCAGCTCAGGGGGAGGTGGCCACGCCCTGTTCCAGATTTTGGTCTCTAGAAGGACTCTTGTAGAACCTCTAATCATTAGGGACTGGCTCCATGGAGCTGCTTTTCCATAAAGCATTACCTCCTCAGATGATATCTCTAAATCTGATAAGTCCCAACAGAAAAATTATTCTTACATTTATTTGAAAATATTTAGGACACCATGTGTGCGAGGCCCTGGGCTGCATCCTGGAGATGTGACGGGAAGTAAATGGCCCCCTCCAGGAGACAGGCAGCAGTACTGTGGTGTGTGAGGCACTGTGAGAGCTTGGGTCAGGGCGTCAAGGGGGAACACAGTAGAAGCCACTCTATTATTATTAATAGACTCCACTGTTGCTGATGGCTTGTTTTTAAATGACAGAGGAATTCTGGGCCAGATGTTCTAGGGAAAAGAAAAGAGTTTGTATCAAATGTAACAACTGTGAGTTTGCATGAAGGATATGGCTTCCCACCCAGGCCTACCTACCCTGTGACCATCCTTCATGGTACTTTTCTGACCACATAGCTGGAAATCCTTCTTACTGCCTGTCTGTTCCAAGGCTGAGATCCTGCCAGCTGGATCATACTTCTCATTCTATTTCTGTCGGGCACTGGGGTGCGGCCAGGACATAGACTGCCTTTCAAATCTGTGGAAAAGGATGATGTCAGGCCTCTGCCGAGGGCCCTGTGAGTTCTCTCAGAAGCCTTAGGCCTGTGGAAAAGCATAGAGCTTGAAAATTAAAACTCCATGGCCAGGCACAGTGGCTCGTGCCTATAATCCCAGCAGTTTGGGAGGCCGAGCTGGGAGGATCACTTGAGCCCAGGAGTTTAAGACCAGCCTGTGCAACATAGTGAGACCCTGTCTCTAAAAAAATAATAATAATAAAATAAAATAAAGAAAAAAATAAAAGAAATTAAAATGCCAGGTGGCTCTGCACATTTCCAAGTATCCAAGAATAGCAAAAGTGATGATGCTTTAAACATGAAACTTCTCCTTCCTTTCCTGGGAATATGGAGGATAGCCTGACAACTCACCCTCAACAAAATGCCTGAAATCCTGAATATCATATAAAACACATATTTTTAAAAGAAAAATGTTATTTGTATAAATTGATGGGGTACAGTGTAATTTTATCACATGGATACACTGCGTAGTGGTGAAGGAAGAGCTTCTAGTGTAGTCATCACCAGAATAATGTACACTGAATCCGAATAATGTACACTACATCCATTACATCATCTCTCATTATCTACTCCCTCCCCATCCCTGACACCTTTCTGAGTCTCCATTGTCTGTCATTTCACATTCTACATCCATTTTTAAAAGCACAGCTGACGTGGCAAGGAAATAAGATAAATTAATTTCTAGAGGTGGAGTTGGAATCCATAGAGAAAAGTCTGCCTTGAAGTTGTGGCTGTCTGGGAGCATCTCTTGATCTTGGGGCCTGGGCCCTTGGCACTCATGGCCAATCATTGCCAGTGACCTGTGAAGAGTTCAGGTCCCCAAGTAGAGACAATCAGATCAGGATCTATCTTATAAAGCCAGGGGAACCAAGAGCCTGTACTGCAATGGGACAATGTAGGCAAACATCTTTCAATGGGCCTTGGCTCTGTCCAGAGGAGAAAGAAATGTTTGTGTTTTCCCCGAGTCATTGCCATCTGTAGCAGGCTTACCCTCTTATGGATGTGGAGCCCAATTCATGCTTCCCTGTGTGGTCTGCAAAGTCCAAATGGAATATGTGGTTTTAAATGGATCAACAGGTATCTGATCTAAACAAACACACACGGGGTAAAGGCACCTTTCACCCAGGCTGCAAAAAATTCTCACAAGTAGTGTTCCAAGGAATGTGACCTCAAAATAAAAATTACTCACAAGAAAGAAGGGCAATGTGAGCAAGAATCAGTTGAGGCAAAAGCAGTTGAATCAGACCCAGATATTGGGATGTAAAATGAGTATATTTGATATATACTTATTTACATATATATATATATATATATAAATATATAAAATGCTGGAATAAAGTACATGGGTAAAGAACAGAAATATATCTCCAATACTAATCAGCTTTGAATAAGAATCAGATAAAGCTTGTTGAAGTGAATGATACATTTAATGAATGATATCAATCCCATGGAATTAATATTCAATGGGAGGGATTTTTTTATTATTATTTTACTTTAAGTTTTAGGGTACATGTGCACAATGTGCAGGTTAGTTACATATGTATACATGTGCCATGCTGGTGTGCTGCACCCATTAACTCGTCATCTAGCATTAGGTATATCTCCTAATGCTATCCCTCCCCCCTCCCCCCACCCCACAACAGTCCCCAGAGTGTGATGTTCCCCTTCCTGTGTCCATGTGTTCTCATTGTTCAATTCCCACCTATGAGTGAGAACATGCGGTGTTTGCTTTTTTTGTCCTTGGGATAGTTTACCGAGAATGATGATTTCCAATGGGAGGGATTAACAGTTGTAGACTAGATGCAGTTTAAGATATAATTAGCAAACCAGCACACAGATCTGAAGAAGTTAACTAGTGTGAAACATAGACATGTAGACGGAACACAGGAAAGAGATGTTTCGATACGTGGAGGATAGAGTGAAAAGATCTACCACACATCTGCTTAGAATTCTGAGATTGTAGAGAATGGGAGAAATTAAGATAGTTCCAAGAGATGGCAATTCCAAGACTTTCTAGCTGAAAGACATCCATTTTCTCATTCAGGAAACCCAATGAATCTAAAGAAAGATAAATAAAAATATATTCACACCCAGCCATATTATAGAGACTGCAAAACAACAAAGGCAAAATGAAGATGTTCAGAGCAACCAGAAGACATTACCTCCAGAATAACAGTGAGTAGGCTTACAGCAGACATCTGATAAACAGAAAACACAGCACAGTAGGAGAATATTTTTAAATAAGAGAGAAACAAGTGTTAATCTGATTGATGCATCCAACAAAATTGTCCTTCAGGAATAAGCCTAAAGAAAGATACTTTATACAATAGAGAGCTGACCACCAAAAAATATTTACTAAAAGAACTTTAAAATAAGAGTCTAAAGGATGAAATTTAGGAAGAAGGAAAATGATCCCAGAAGCAAAGTCATAGAATCAAGAAGGAGTGGATAAAACTTAACTGTTTACTAAGCTGTACACCAGTGGAGCTCAGCTGGGGGCAACATTGCCTGCCTTCCCCCAGGAGACCTTTGCAAGGTATTTGTTACCTGGGTATATTGTGTGATGCCGAGGTTTGAGATAAGAATGATCACTCAGGTACTGAACATAGTATGCAACAGTTAGTTTTTCAACCCTTGCCCACCTCCCTCGCCCACCTCCCTCGCCCGTCTCATAGTCTCCAATGTCTATTGTTCCCATCTTTGTGTACATAAGTGCCCAATGTTTAGCTTCCACTTATAAATGAAAACAGGTGGTATTTGGTTTTCTGTTCCTACATTAATTAACCTAGGGTAGTGGCACCCAACTGCATCCATGTTGCTGCAAAGGACATCATTCCATTCTTTTTTATGACTATGTAGTATTCTACGGTGTTTATGTACCACATTTTATTTATCCAGTCCACCGTTGATGGGCACCTAGGTTAATTCCATGTCTTTGCTATCGTGAGTAGTGCTGCAATGAACATAGGAGTGCATGTGTCATTTTGGTAGAAGGATTTATTTTCCTTTGGGTATATAACCAGGAATGGGATTGCTGGGTAATAGGTGGCTCTGATTTAAGTTCTTTGAGAAATCTCCAGCTACTTTCTGCAGTGGCTGAACTAATTTACATTCCCTCCAACAGTGTATTAGTGCTCCCTTTTCTCTGCAGCCTCACAAGCATCTGTTATTTTGTGACCTTTTAATAATAGCCATTCTGCCTGGTGTGAGATAGTATCTCATTGTGATTATGATTTGCATTTGTCTGATGATCAGTGATGTTGAGCATGTTATCATATGCTTGTTGGCTGCTTGTTTGTCTAATTTTGAGAAGTGTCTGTTCACGTCTCTTGCCCAATTTTTAATGGAGTTATTTGTTATTTGCTTGCTGATTTGTTTAAATTTCTTATAGATGGTGGACCTTTGTTGGATGCATAGTTTGCAAATATTTTCTCCCATTCTGTAGACTGTCTGTTTACTCTGTGGATAGATTCTTTCACTGTGCAGAAGCTCTTTAGTTTAAATATTCTTAGAAAACAGGTACTGGGAGCCAGCTCAGCTTTAGGCCAAATCATCAAGTAGGTGAACACTTCAAAGGCACCCCCGGCTGGTCAGAACTGCCCACCACCAAGTTCTACTCAGCCATGGGGAATTTTTCTGCCCTTCCTGTAATGAAGGTCTGAGTGCTTGGAAATCAGATTCCTTTCCTACTGCTGTCTGTACCCTTAGGGCAATAGGCCAATCAGAAATAAATAGTACCTTCAGCCATACCAAACAGATTGGCCCTTCTGTATGTATCTTTGCTTTCCTCATGCCTAGCCTTAGAAACAATTCTTATTTATATTTTACTTCTAAATTCTGTATGCTTTTAAAAAAGGGAGCTCAATATTTTTGTTTTAGAAAGCTTGAAACAAATGAAGTATAATAAAATTAATTTCAAGTAAGTCAGTATTCTTATTAATTCCTCTTGATATGTCAGGAGCTAAACCTCCCCACCTGGTAACACTGTGGCACTGTTGACAACTATGCTCTAGGGACATGGAGGGACACAAGCGCCACCCGTGGGGAGCCTGGGATGTGCAGGGAGCCAGCAGGTGGCCAGATGCTCACCTTTCTTTCTCACGTGGGGCAGAACTGCCCCGAGCACCTCTACCTCCACTCGCTGTGCTTTTGCTGCATCACACACACAAATGTCAGGCGTGGGTAGGTTGAAAAAGAATATGGCTTTTGACAAGGCTGCTGCTGTGGCCTGGGAAGGAGAAGCAGGAGAGAGACAGGCAGCTGAGGGGTACACCATGCTCTAATGTTAGCCTCCCAGTTCAGGGTAACCTCCCACTGGTAGCAGAGTTCATGTCTGGGCTCCCAGTGCCCTCCAGTAAGCTAAGAAAACCAGCTCATCTTGCTTCTAGGTAACAACAAGGGATGACAGATATAATTTAATGGTCAGATCTCAGGGACCATTGCACTGTATGTCTGAGTGCAAAGACTCCCTTTCTGTGTGAGTGAGCACTGGTGTGTCTTCTCCACCAGAGCTTAAAACTCCATGGAAAGGGACTTCATTAAACGGAGAAACCGCAGTGGGTGTCCTGTTCTAATTTCAGCCTACTTTTGAATAGGCTTAGCTTCAAGAAGAGATTCAGGGCCAGTGATGGGAGCCCACAGTGCCTGTCCACTCCTGGCTCGGGCTGTGGCCCAGCACTTTCTGGGTAATTGGCAGCTGATGTGTTGAAGGAGCTTTAACAAGACAAGCAAACCCTGACTTCAGACAGTGTCCAGACGGGCATCCATTTGGGTCACTTCACAGTTGCGGGTGTGAGTGCTGCTGCTGGAGCCAGGCCAGCTTTGGGCAAAGGCAGACTGATGGGTGCCTTTGGTTATCTTCACTTCCTGCTTGTAGCGGGCATTGTCATTGCCGTCTCAAATAAAAGAATGCCAAACGGGAGCAGTGTAGTTCTGTTTTCTCCTGGCCTCTGTGTGTGTGTGTGTGTGTGTGAATGTGAGTGTGGGTGTGTAAGACAGTGTGTATGAGTGTGTGTGAGTGTGGGTGTCAGACAGTGTGAGTGTATGTGTAAGTGTGAGAGTGTGTGTGTGGTGGGTGTGTGAGTGGGTGTGTGGGTGTGAGTGTGGATGTGTGGGTATGAGAGTCTGTGAGTGTGTGGGTGTGAGGGTGTGTGTGTGTGAGAGAGGGTGTATGGGTGTGGGGTGTGTGTGTGGATGTGTGTGTGGATGTGTGGGTGTGGGGGGTGTGTGTGAGAGAGGGTGTGTATGAGTGTGGGTATGTGAATGTGTGACTGGATGTGTGTGAGAGTGGCTATGTGGATATGAGAGTGTGTGAGCATGTGTGTGAGCATGTGGGTGTGGGGGTGTGAGAGGGTGTGTGTGGAGTGTGTGTGGGTGTGAGAGAGTGTGTGTGTGGCCTGCATGTGTGAGAATGTGAGTTTGGGTGCATGTGTGTGCATGAGTGTGTGTGTGCATGAGAGAGGTGTGGGTGCATGCGGGAGAGTATGTCAGTGTGTGTTAGCATGTGGGTGCGTGTGTGAGTGTGGGTGTATGTGTGGGTGCGTGAGAGTGTGTAAGAGTGTAGGTTTGGGTGTGAGTGAGTGTATGAGATGAGATAGTGTGAGAGTGTAGTGTGTGTGTGAATGGGTGTATGAGAATGTGTGTGTGTTAGCATGTGTGGGTACGTGTGAGTGTGGGTGTATGTGTGTGTGTGGGAGAGTGTGTGAATGAGAGTGTAGGTGTGAGAGTGGGTGTGTGTATGAGTGTGAGTGGGTGTATGTATGTGAGCGAGTGTGGGTGTATGAGTATGAGTGTGGGTGTGTGCATGAGTGTGGGTGTAGGTGTGTGTGAGTGTGTGGGTGCATGTGAGTGTATATGTGACTGTGTGTGTGAGTGTGTGTGAGTGTGTGTGTGAGTATGAAGTAGGCATAGTGGTTTCATTGCATTAACATTTCCCCCCATTGGCTACAGTCTCCACCACTCCTTATTACAACTTAGTTCACGGCCTCATTTTCTTACTTGACTGGTCCCTGAAGTAATTTTAATTTGTCATCCCTGAGAGAACGAATCCCCATGTCACACCTATCTTTTAAAAGTCTATTCTTAGGAAGACATTATTTTAGTCATTTATATATTAAGTAAAAATTAAGCTCTCTGTTTTTTCTCCCAAGGATTACTTAGCTTTAATTCTTTAATTCTAAAACAAAAGGGTTTTGATCTTCCAATGTTTTTAAAGAAGAGAATCTCTTTAAAAATTTGTCAGACAACCTTCTTCTCTCCCCAAACAGGTGGTCAGATGCAGTTGACATTACTTTCCTTCTCTTACGGGCTTAATTTAGGAATCTGTAAATGAGCCAATTATCTACGAAATAATTCTACAAAGATTTCAGCTTCACCCATGCTTCCCAGGTGGAAAGTGAGAGGCCACTCCCTGCACTGGCCTTGGTGCTCCGGGTGGCCCTATGGCCCCTTGGCTCCTTGCAGAGGCGGGGGTGCAGGCCGCCAGCACGTTTGGCTGCATCCTTTCTGACTGTGTATCTGTTAGGCAGGCTGGCAGATTCCAGACTGCCCATCAGGTCTGAACCATCAGCAAAGAAGGTCTTCCTCATTCTCCTCCTAGCTGTTCTAATGTTTGCAACCAAATAAATATGTAGTGTAAACCCTGCCACTAGTTTTTCCCC
The DNA here is from genome assembly GCF_028885625.2 of Pongo pygmaeus. Lineage (NCBI taxonomy): Eukaryota > Metazoa > Chordata > Mammalia > Primates > Hominidae > Pongo > Pongo pygmaeus. The sequence continues at coordinate 36,856,535 of NC_072379.2, read as the reverse complement.
CTCATAATTGACCTAGCAAGTTCCTGTTGATCTGTATTAATGGGAGGGAATTATTCAGGAGAGGATTTAAAAGATATTAGTAGACAAGGGTCTTGCCTGAAGCTAAAGCCATAAAGAAGGAAAAGTTGTCTGTGGTGCCTGAGAAGAACACTGTATTGCCTCAGATTGTCAGGCTGCTGTATTCGTCATCTATTGTGTGGTACGTGGAGTTGTCTTCTTACTGAGACTCAGAAACTGACAGCCTCTGGGGACAGTTCTTAATTAAATCTCTTTGTGTGAAAATCTGTTCTCTGACAGACAGTGGAAAGACAGAGAACAGAAAAAAATTCTTTTCTGAATGGCACAGGCAGCAGCATCTCTCTGTCCTTAGTTTCTGTTGCTATAATCCTTGTGGTGGAGGCTGGAAGGTAGCTTGTGGATCAACTTCACTTCACATTAGAATTAGCTCTCTTTTTGAGGGAGAAAGTAGAGAGGGGCAGGGAGCTAGGTGGGGAGCCTTTCTGTGCCTGCCTGGATTGATGAAGGGACATCACATGGCAGGGCACCTGCCAGCTCTCAGGGGGTCGGGGACTCAGGCTGCAGGGCAAGAGTCCCCAGGTGGCAAGGGCCCTTCTGCTTGTCAAGTTTGGAGGGAGAATTTGGCTATATCCTGTGCTGGTTTGTTAAGACAGTTTCAGAGAAGAAACCTGAAGAAGGACGGGGGAGAGGTTTAGTTCCAGGTGACTGCTGAAAGGAAGACATCATTTTCCAGGTTTCTTATAGGTGGTGAGGAGGGCTGACAGGTGCAGGCAGAGCCACTTGCACTCCAGGATGCCTGTGGATTCTGAGTACTTATTAACGAAGATTTTCTATCAGTGGCCCTGTGGTATGACCAGACTTGAGTTCAGGCAGCAACCTGCCTCGAGAAGTCACCAGACCTGTGGGTGTGTTTTCACTCCATAAAAAGCAGAGTTGAAAGGAATCACTTCAGCATTTTCAGCATTTTCCTCCAGCTCTGAAATCACACAGTTACAGGTTATCAGAAGCTAGTAAGACTTCATTGTATAAATGGAAGGGACTTCGTGACTTGCCTCTACGTGCACCCTAAGGGTGTGAGCTGGAAACAGGTTTTCATAAACTGGGCAGCTAGAAAAGGCACTTTCGCCATCTGGTGACAGAACTGTGACAATGATTTTGGGAGGCTGCTTGTCCTGGGCTACGCGGAGAGACTGCTTTGTCGTTCATGCCTTTCACTAACTTCTTAATCTGAGGTCATCCAAATAATCATGTAACAGGGTCAAAATGAATACAACAAAAGTGGTATGTGCAGACAGGGAGGTCCTCTTAGTTTAGAACATTGCTTTTTCTTCCGTGGCTCCCAATATTTGCTGATGGCTGAAAGCAATTGTTCTTATTAAACTAAAGTTTCTGTCTCTGTTGGGATATCCCAGCCTTTTGGGCAGTCAGGAATCTGATCACTTCTGGGAAGTTACTCAGCTTTTCAGGAGTTATCTCCCAAACCTACGGCCATTTTTCTGAGTGCCCCCTACACCAGCTCCAGGCTGACTCAAGCCAGGGTGGTGGCATCTGACCTCTTGGCTTCGCCCTCATTCCATCCTCCTCCCTCGGGTCCTTCTTTCCAGACAAGAAGATGCTTCGCCTTCCTTTGTTATACATTCTTTCATTCTTCCCACTCTATGGTTGAACCTCCAGACTTTGGCTCTCGGTCTGTAAAAATCAAGCTCAAGAAGTACTGATAATGGCCACTGTCTTCCTAGAAAGCCTGGCCCTCATGATTCTTAAAAGCACAGCAATTATGTAGTTACTTGTTCTACTTACTTGTGTCTGCTCTCTAGAAAACCAAGGCTTAGCCTCTTTGTGTAGATGCAGTGGTAGAAGGGCCAAAGGGAAACATTGGTGAGAAAGAAATATACAGGTGTTACTTCAAAATACTGTCGTTCTCTCTGCCATGACTACTAGCACATTTGGCCCTCCACATCCACAGATACCACATATACAGGGCCACCTGGAAGGGACCTGAGCATCCTTGAATTTTAGTATCCAAGTAGTTTCCCGGAATCAGTCCCCCATGGATACCAGTGGACGACTGTAATTCATCCCTGTGGAGTGTCCATCATGAGCCACTCACCGCTGCAAGCACTTTGCCAACAGCAATTTAACCATCCTCATTTTACAGATAAAAAGACTGAGGCACAAGTTTCAGATAACTTGCTCAAGGTCCCACAGTTAATCAGGGGCAGAATTGGGCTTGATTGTCCTCTCCCGCTATGCACATTTACACTGCACTAGACACCTTTGATTTTGCACTCCTGTGACCAGGCAGTGACTGCGAGAACTGGTACCCCAGCGGGTTCAACAGGTAACTTCCTCCTTCCCCTTTCTAACATTAGGACATGGAAGCTCAGGAAGGAAAAGGGACTGGCTGGAGATGGCGCAGTCCAGTTCTAGAGCTCCTTCTCTTCCTGAGAATTGCTGTACTGTTGCCACATACACTATCGTTCCTCCTGTTTCCTTGGCCACCCTTCCTACCCTTGCTCTGGAAGCCTCCTGTCCTGGCGGCCAGAGGTCTCCCTATCTGCGCTGTGTCCAGCTTTGCATTTTCCCTCGGGCTTGGCTGGAGGAGGCCAGATGTCGGAGTTACTGCACAGCCTCCTCCCTGGGGAACCCTCATGGGGTTTCAGTGGGAGAAGGGAACATGGGATTCCTCCTGTGCATCTCATCTTGGTACTGTGATGTCGGGCATTCAGGGGCTCACCTGAGGCTACAGGGCAGGCTGAGGTTCGAGGTCCAGGACTGAGTTTCCCACGTCTCATGGCCTACCTGGGTCTCTAGATCTGGGAGAACCCTCGTGCTTATTCCTTTATAGTTAAGATGCCTGGCAGCTGCTCCCAGAGGCCCTGACAGAACTTTAAATTGGCTAATTATCCCACTCTCTGTCTTTGCTTTCTTATGGAAGAGCTGCAGCCCAGTAAAACATCACTAAAATCCTCCATCAGATGGCTACTGGTTGGAGGCGATCAGTGGGATTTGGAATATTTCCTGGCATTTTTCAGGTACTTCATAAATGACCTTTGATATGGAACAAATTCATATGTGAGATTTTTAAAAATATGTGTTTAAAATGTATCAAATGTGCCTAAATAATATGCAGACTCTGTCCAGGCATCATTGGATGCCACTTTTTTGTCACATTTGTTTCTAACCCTCTTTTTTTTTAAATGAAATTGAAGTGTACAGATAGAAACAAACCTGCCCTCTCATTCATTCTGTCCTGTCCCTTTTCCTTTCTGTTCAGAAGTAGCTGGTGCAGTGAAGTTGCTACATATATTCCTGCACTGACTTTCTTATTTTATTCATGAGCCTGTATCTGTAAGCAACACCTGTGTGTACATGCGTTTTCAAAGACTGACATTGATAGAAGCAACATAATACCATATATATTCTTTTGCAACTTTTTTTTCCTGTTTATGTTTTTGAGATTCATCTGTATTGTCACAGGTATATTTATTCATTAATTTATAACTGCTGTCTATTATTCCATCTGATTAACACCACAATGTGTTTATCCACTCTCTTAATGGTCAATTGTTTCTAACTTTTTTCTATTGCAAACTGTTAGGGCTTTAGGTCTTTGATAGATAGCATATAAATGGCATGCATTTTTTCACTTCAAAGTTAATAACCAACTGAGAAGGGACACAGAGTCCTAGATCAGCATCCTGGACTGGGAAGTGCAGCTAGATGGACAACACATTGCTGGTAGACCAGGGGCATTTCTGAACCTCAGCAGTCTGAGCAACTCAGAGCCCACCTGTACGGGTACCTGCAAGGTTTCTGAAAGGAGGGCACAAACGTGCTCATTCTGTGGACTAGCCAACACCAAAGAGCTAATCAGAGGGGCTAAGCAGAGCTGGCTGTAGAGTTTCTTTGAATGCCTCCTCCCGGAGAGACATAACTGAAGACTGGAAGAGAAGCAAGAATTTCTGTCACTCCCGACCCTCCCATTCTAACCTCCTATATATCCCAACCCAATGCCCTTTTGCCCATTTGCATGCTAGCAAATGTAAGAACTCTGGTTTCCCTTCTCTTGGCCAAGACCTGATGTTATCAGACATTCTTTTCATGCAGCTCGAATCTGCATGAAATACTATCATTTGGTTTGCATTTTTCTGATTTTTAATGAGATGGAACGTTCTTTTATACATTAATTGACCATTCAGATTTTCTTCTTTTGCCACTTAATAGAGCATTCACAGTTGAGGACATTGAGACGTAGCAATGTTAAGTGCTTGCCCAAGCTTACACCAATAAATACGTTGGAATTTGCATCCATACCTGTTAGCTGCACTGTCTTTGGCCCTTGTAATAGACAGGGTGTGTGCTCAGCAGGCAGGTATGTATGGGTGCTGGACCCAGAAGCTTGAGAAAGAAATATTGCATGTAGTTTGAAGAGGTTATTGTTGGTTATTGTAGATCCAAGTTGGTCTTGTCTTATGGTGCAAGGACCCTGAGCACAGGATATTCATCACCTCATTCCACATTCCCTAGGGTATACAGGCTGTATTCCTAGTGCCTTGCCTTCCCTCTCTACCTGCCCAGTCTGATCCACTGTTGCACTTCTTCATTGTAGTTCAGTTCGGCCAGTCTAGAATGTGGAGCATCCTTTGGGCACATCTCCATCCTCATCCTCTTGTCTACGTGGTCCTCTTCTCTTTTCTACCTGTCTCAATCCTTCCCACCTGACTTATCATATTCCAACTTCTCTGTCAGATAATTCCAGCCAGAAGTGACAGCACTGCCTTTAAAACTCTCAATATGCACATATCTCAGTTAGCGCTCAACATTTTCAGTCATTTTGTTAGTTTCTCTTCTATATATTTACGTCTCATCTCCCTAACCAGACTGAGCATTTGAGGTGAGTGACTCGTGTATTTCTTTATATCTCTCCTTGAGAACACAAGGAGAGATAATGTAGTAAGCCTATGCAATTGATCAAGAGTAGGATGGCTGGGTTGTTGATACCATTTGTGGGGCCTGTTCTTAGTATTGTTGCCCCAGGTCCCATGTGTATGTAATCTCTAATCAGCAAGACGGATGTGTATCTTTCATATGTGAATTTGAAAACTTTTGTCAATTGTGTAAGTATGAATCATCAATTATTTATTACACATTTTTAGCTGTTTAAAGAAGACATTGACAGAGGGAGTAGAGCAGAGAGTTAGACGTCTGGAATGGGTGGAGTGTGGTGTGCAGCTGTATGTGCCCTAGGTTCCGAACTGGAATCAGGACCTTGAAGTTCACTTTCTGATCTCAGGCTTTGCATTTATTCGCTTTCCACACAGGCTTCACACACTATCGGTCCCTTCTTTAAAGTCACTGCTTCAGTATCTATGCCTTCTATTCCCTTTGTGGATTACATGTGTAATTCAAATAATGATCCCTCTCAATAGAAAGGTTTACCTTTATTCCCCATTCTTAAGGGTTGGTTGCCTAATCCTTGAGCAGCTCTTTGTGAAGTGTTGAGCAATTGTTCCTATAGCAAAGTTGTAGATACTATTTTTGTTTTCATAATATGTTGTGTAAGTTTATTTTAGATCTTGTGTCTTTCCAACCATTTCTTTCTTGACTCAGTCAGTATTTCTTGAGCTTGTTCAACATTTTGCACTGCCCCAGTTACTGTAGCCATCATAGATGTGACTGAGAGATGGCCCTGGCCCTTGAGTTGCACTGAGTCTAGTTCACCACACTTTCTGCACACATAGGGGTTAAGAACCTCAGTGATAGATCATCTGTGTCCAAAAGGCCTGGAGGCTCCAGGGGTTCCAGAGACTTAAAGAATTTCAAGGAAGGGAAGGATTGGGAGAGGCAGATAGGGGGTAAGGGCCCCTATCTGGGAAGGGGGCGGACAGTATTTCAGTGTTTCATTGGTTTCATGTTAGTCTTATTTTGTATCATTGCAGAATCCAATAATCTGAAAGTTAGAAAATATCAATGCAATATCTGTACTAATGGAAGAAATAGCAAAATGGGAAGAAGAATATACTTCATGCTGAATAGTTGTAGTTGAGAAAGTTCTATGCTGAAGTTTCTTAGCTCATACTTTCTTTCTTCTCTATGTTTAAATTAACTCCATCTATGAAACCATTGCAATTACTTGGAAAATTGTTCTGGGGTTTTCATGCCTCCCATTTGTCTGCTCATGAGTGGGCATGTGCATTCAGCCTGGAATTACTCTCTAGCCACCGAAAGCCAGTGCACTTTGCAGCAGTGGAATTTCCTGGCACCTATTCCAGCAGCTCACAATCACAAGCTCCAGATTAGACATGTCATGGTGGTCCTTATTCAGGTGACAGGATTGTGAACATAGGCATCTCTTATTTCTCACAGAAAGATGTGTTTGAGCTGGATTTGAGAAAAATATGTTTGCATTCCCAGGTAGGTAGGCATCCTGGTAGATGGTGAGAGTTGCTGCTGTTGCAGACAGGATAGAGTAGGAGGTAGTGTCTGAAAAATACTTCCTACCTTCTATAGTGGAAAGACATTCGAGACATTAAAAATCAAGCTGCTTTCTGTAACATTTCAGAGCCTGGTCCTTCTCGTGGTTATAAAGATTATAATCACAGTTATGAAATTAAACAAGGCAAAGCTTCTTACAGATGGATGCCTAATTGGACTTAAGTTTACTAACATAAAATATATGCAGTGCAATATAAAGCTCCTTAACTGCTGCTCATATAGGAGTGTTAATCCCAACTCTCTACCACTTACCATCATATAGAGCTTTAGTTTATGTATGTCACTTGATTTAAGCAGCGTCGTTTTATAGGCCTCATTTTTCATTTAAGAATTGTTTTGTGTGTAAACTCTATTACCCACTCCTACTTAATTATTCAGAAATAGATTCAATATTTATTTTACAGTCCTTGCTGCCTATGTACATATGATATAGACATGTCTATAATTATTGAGCATTATAAAGGTCTAACTAATTATGAGTAATTTTACTTTGCCATCAAGTTAATATCTTTACAAAGCCTCTGCTATGCATGTAGCTATGACTAGCCTCTGCTAGTCATAGTTGAAAAAATATTCCCAAACATAACCATTCTTCATTGTTTTGCTTCAAGTTTGAGGGTGTATCTCTCAGATCCTGTTTAACTGCTGTCTTTAAGACAGAGGCACTGTGGTAACTGTGAAAGCAATGTGGATGAGTGAGAATGATTAGTGCATCAGCTTGGAGACCCTGTTTGTGGGGGTCAGGTCCAATGTGCACACCTTTGCTAATTTTCCTTACCAACCCCTGCTATTATCTGTATTCTCACCTTCCTGAAAAATGGTATAAGTAGTATTCATCTCTCTGGCCTCAGGACTGGAATGAATAAATGAACACATAGAGAATGTCTTCATTCTCACTCCCAATCCCAAGAAACCATGTTCTTTGGATCCAACAAATTTTTTCACTACTCCTGGCACACAGTAGGGGCCTTGAGAATGAATTCTTTTCTCAAATGCCTAACTGTTTCTCCAGGCTATGCATCTAAATTCTATCCATGCAAAACTTGGAAGATTGTGAAGAATGATATTTCTGCCATAAGGTATTCTATATAAAATGTAGGTGGTGATTTGCTAATAAGAAGTACTAGTGCTTTAAACTTAGGTTATCCCTAGTCAAGTTTCTTCTGGGAAAATGATAACTTTAGAAGAGGAGAGAAATTTGCGTCATCTGATTGGAAAAAAATGTGCATGGAAGTTCCTCCTGCTGGTTGCAGAGTAAATGATGTGCTGGGCATCTTGCCTTTAGTTTCCATGTGGGACAAAGAGCACAGCCTGGCAAAAGGCCCATGGTGCTTGAGTTGGCAGGTGGGGAACCATCAGCTTGGTGGGTGCTTAGAGTCAGAGCAGCAGCTTGGTATCTGACCAGGTCAAGGGACAGGCAAATCTTTCACCTCACTCCTAGACATTCGGGTCAGGTGCCTGGGCCTGCTGACCACGCCAGTGGGGATCCAGCTATGGGTTGGTGAAATGAGCTTAAAAGAGGGTCACTGTGACCCAGAAGGCCAGATTGGCCCTGATGACTGGGGATTAAAGCCTCACGTCAAAGCTAGAACCCATGGCTGGAGCCACGGCTGCAGCTTCCATCTGCTCCTTGGCAGCCTCTCTGTATCTCAGGAGGTGGAAGGCACTAGCACATTGTCCTGGAGGACTCTGAGCAGGAAGCTGCTTTTATGAGTGTACCGTGGCCATCCTGGGGCACCAAACAGAGCCCTGTTTGGAATGAGGGTCCTTAGGCAGTGTAGGGACTGGAACCATAGGAAGAGCTGGCCTGAATCCAGCTGGGTCTCTGTCGGATGTCCCCGGAGGACTCGTGTGGAGTTCAGTGGTGGCTTTTCCTCCCTGATGTAGTAAGGCTGCATCTTCCTCAGCTGGCTGCTGAGTTCACGTGGGCACTGGGTTTTGTGTTTGTTTTGTTTTGCTATTTTAACAACATTCCCTTCCCTACATGAGGGCTGTGCAAGGCCTAGGTTTGAGCTCAAGTGATGTCTTAATGGAGGGAAAGTGCCCAGTTTCATCCATGTTGGTATCAAAGATGGCTCCGCAGAGGAGGCCACGTTTGAGCTGGATCCATGACAGGTAGGAGTTTATCACATGTGAGCCAGGGAGACAGGACAGCATTGAGGAGGCCACTGCTTCACCAAACGAGGAGCATGGTGGAGTGGGCTCAGGGGGTTGGCATGGCGAAAAGGACAGGTCATTATTTTCATCTGTTGAGTCTGGGCACACCTGCTTAGTTGGGTGAAGTCTGATCAGTGATCAGGGCCCAACACTGGCAAGTGGCCCAGTAGCCCAGCAGGTGGTCTGAGATGGTGAGGCAAGAAGGTTTTACTGGAAGGTGGGTTCATGGGTTAGGATTGGAGCTGCCTCAGGCCTAGGACAGCCCGCCTGCAGGAGATGGGAGCATAAACCAGATGAAGGCAGGGTTCTTTTATGTGACCTGGATCCTGGGTAGGGATCCTGGAGCCTCCTTATCAGATGAGAAACTCTGACTTCAGGGCCAGTGACCAGCTTGAGGGCTTTTGCCCAGGCAGAACTAGCAGGGCACCTGGCTGGCATCTGAGGGACTCACACAGCTTTGCCACTTGCTGTCACCAGCCTCACTTCCTCTGGGAATTGAGGCAGGCCCAAACCTGGGATGGGAGTACATAGGAGCCCAGCATGGGTGCTGGTGAAGGCAGATGTAGGTGGTAGGAGGTGAGGCCTGATTGGCGATTCTAATTCTAAGCATCAACTCTCATTTTTTAGAAGTGAACAAACCTCCAAACACAATCATGCATCACTAAATGATAGGGAAGCATTCTGAGAAATGCATCCTTAGGCGATTTTATCATTGTGTGAACATCATAAAGTGAACTTACACAAACCTAGATGGTGTAGCCTATTTATTACACACTTAGGTTATATGGTATATCCTATTACACACCTAGGTTATATGGTATAGCCTGTTGCTCCCAAGCTGCAAACCTGCACAGCACGTTACTGTCCTGAAAACTGTAAGCAGTTATAACACATGGTATTTTTGTATCTAAACGTAGAAAAGATATGTAAAAATAAGGCATTGTAATCCATGGGACCATGTCGTATATGCAGTCCCTTTTTGACCCAGCTATGGGGCACATGAGTGAAGCTGAATCAGGATTTCTAAATATTTAATGACAATATAACTGACAATCAAATTTTTTACAAAGCTACAAAACCTTTGAGAAAATAGCATGCCGGCCTGTGTGCATGCCTTTAAGCAGTATTCTGTGGCATGGATTCAGTGAAATTTCAGCTCCAGTGGCAGTAAGAAGTGTTTTGTTTCCAGGCCAGTGATCTCTGCCCCATTTGCCAAGGTGTGTGCCTTCATGCAGAAAGCTGCTGGATGAGGCTGATTCAGGGCCTGCTGCCTAAGGACCTGGAGCCTTTTTGATGTGCAGTTGGACCTTTATCTCTGGTCCTGCTGTATTCCAGGGCCCTCCCTGGCGACATGACATAGGGCGTGCTCTGGCCTTCTTTTAAATTCCCAAATGGAAATGGTGCTTTTTATTCCCTCCCTGGTGTATGCCTAGGTGAGGAGTAGATGCAACGTTGTGCTGCTTCGTGAGGACAGACCTTACTATCTGACCCTCTTGCTCCTTGCTGACTATCCTGATGTCTATAGGGTATGGTGCTCCCCTCCCCTGGGGCAGGGTGTCTGGCTCTCCATCATGTAATCCACACCACCTGGGCTTGAGGGCTTATGCTCTGAGTCCTTCCAGCTGAAGGTTTCTGACACGCAATAAACCATGTCTCTTGCAACTCAAGATCTTGGCTTTTAAAACTCAGAATCCTGTTCTCATTCTTCTTGCTATGTATATATCCCCCTTGAGACAAAAATGCTACAGACTGAATGAGGGAATTGGTAGGAGACAGAAGGAAATGAGACCCACAATGATGACAGCAACAATAAAGAGCACCACTGGTTATGGTAGCAAAAAAAAAAAAAAAAAAAACCTAATTGTGCCAACAACAACAAAAGAAACTCATCTCAAAAACAGGCCTTTATATTACTTCAAGATTGATTTTAGCTTCTAAGGCTATATTGCCAACCAGGTCAGCGTTTTGCCTCAGGCTACTCTAAAGTTTTTCGAAGTTTCCTTTCTTTTTTACATTTTTTTGGCCAAGTACACATATATACACTCCTTAGCCCTCACTCCCAGCAGGTTGACTGTGGTCTAGTGCCTCAGAAAGAGACATGGTTAAACTCAAATTGAGCTTTTGCTTCTTGTAATAGCCAGTCCACTCAGTGGAGATTTCAGTTTTTAGTGTTTGTGTTGTATAGACAAAGGGAGCATCTGTGAGAGTTACTCATGTTCTTTACCTTACAAGTGGTATTTGTGTCATGGACATGGGGCACACAACTCAACTGGGGTCTCCCTGCCCCTGGGAAAGCAGGAACTCAGCTTGATACGACCCGTTTCCATGTCCCCCATTTCCATGGTCTTTCTAGTGGGTATCCCCACTTCCCAGTTTTGCTTCTGATGGCTGGGTCTGCATATGCTCTTCCTGCTTTGTCCTGGGTCAGCCAGATCAAAAATCACTCCATTTGTGGTAACCAGGAGATAAATCACCACGCCCTGTGTGAGTGACCGTGGAGGGTCCCATTAGCCATGTACAGCTTTCTTGGGAATGGCTGGTATGCTTGATTTGGATAGCTCAAGAAGGCAGAGTATGAACCCATGGCTGGAAAGTACAGAGAGGCAAATGGAAGCTTGGTTTCTAACAGAGCATCGTGATGCTGGATAGTGGGCGGAATGACCTGGAGGAGATTGGAATCACCATGGACTCGCAGTCAGGAGCCCTCAGTGGAAGAGCACCTTGTGCTCACAGGACAGACCTGCCCATGGCATGTTGCCTAACACCTCTGAGTCTCAGTGTCCTGTTAGTACAAAGGGTCAGTAATTTGAGTACATGTATTTTAGCACTGCTGTAGAAGTTCGGTGAGGGGAATATTCATAGAGCCCCCGGCCCTTGGCCCCGCTTGGATGCCACTCTGTTTCTTCTCCTTCACCCCTTTCCCCTTTCCTATTCCAGTATCTTCGTAACTGGAAACACTGGGAGTGTTCCATGTAAGGCTGGGTGGTGACTTGACAGGGTTATAGACAAGGGATTCACCTACATGGTGAGGGGATGGGCAAGAACTCAGCAGCAAGTTTTTATTTGTTTAAGTTTTAAGGAGATGAAAAACGTTTCTTCAAAAAAAAGTTTAATAAGAAACCCAATATGCAGACCACAAATTAAACAGTGGCTCTGGCTGGACAGGAGAGGGAATATCATAGTGGCCCGTCCTGTGCGTTTGCACCTAAGACAACTCACTAAACACCCAGCATGCCTGTGTCCACACTCTGAAAACCACTGGACTAAATCATTTTTTAAACATTCCTAAAACACTTAGGTGTCTTCGCAGAAAGTTTAGGGAAAGAAAAGTATGACCCTGTAGGGCCAGGTGTGGTGGCTCACTCCTGTAATCCCAGCACTTTGGGAGGCCGAGGTGGGCAGATCACTTGAGGTCAGGAGTTCAAGACCAGCCTGGCCAACATGGTTAAACCCCATCTCTATAAAAAATCCATAAATTAGCCAGGCATAGTGGTGGGTGCCTGTAATCCCAGCTACTCAGGAGGCTGAGGCAGCAGAATCGCTTGAACTCGGGAGACAGAGGTTGCGGTGAGCTGAGATCGCGCCACTGCACTCCAGCGTGGGCGACAGAGCGAGACTCCATTTCAAAAAAAAAATATGACCCTGTAGGATAAACTTGACAGCAGGCATGACGCTCTGATTGTGGGCTTGTGTTTCAGGTGTCTCCATGCGAGAGGTGTCGCTGTGAAGCCAACGGTGAGGTGCTGTGCACAGTGTCAGCGTGTCCCCAGACGGAGTGTGTGGACCCTGTGTACGAGCCTGATCAGTGCTGTCCCATCTGCAAAAATGGTATGTGAGATCCCCGTTGGTGATGGGGTGCACTTCCCACCCTGATGCACAACCCATGTGCTGCTTCATGGTAGACAGGACACATATGGATATGTGAGTTTCAACCTATGTATCTATACACATGCGTACACACGTGTGTAATCTTTCGGCCACAGTGGTTCTGTAGCAAGGCCTTCTCTCTCTTACTGGCATCAGCACCATGTTTTATGGATGTTAAGAAGTTCTTTGGGGAGAAATTCAATTTCCACCTTTGAGGAGAGTCACTTATTTTAATTTAACTTTGTTTGTTCTTGCAAAGCTGTTTCTATCTTTCCAAGACAAATTAAACACACTGGTTGGGCTCATTTACTTTTCATTACTAAGTGAATTAAACTTGGAACATAATTGAATATTTTTCATAAGCAAATTAGGCAGGAAGAGAGTCCCTTCCTATTCCCAGTGAGAGCCCCTGGTAGATCAGAAGCCTTGCCTACTTTATGAAAATGAAGTGGCAGGATGTCCTCGATCCTAATTTGTCATGGGAGAGTGTTTCCTCATCCTGACAAATGATTACTCTGTACCTGAGGTACTGAGGGCATTACACTATAAGACGGTTTTTGACGAGAGTGCATTCCCAGGCTGGCTGGGCCTGAGAATTATGGCCCGGAGGGCAGTTTGTCAAGAGGCTGAGCAGAGCTTGGGAAACAGCAGACAGAGGGGACACACCCGGAGTCCACAAGGATCTGAGTGGCCTCACTGACAGGAGCGACTGGGCTTTCTGGATGTTGCCTAGGGCATGCTGTGGGTACCCCTCATTGAGAGCATTCAGAGCTAACTTGTGATGCTGTCGGCCGTTCATGTGAGTTGCTGGACCGAGGCTTGATAGCTGTGTGGCATGGGTTTGGTAAGTGGCAGGCATGTGTCGGTGGATGGTGACACAGGGGTGGTCATGGTGCTCAGACAATTCCCAGAGTCCATGTCATGACAGTTGAAATTGTGTGGGCCATGAGGTTCCATGGGTACCTTCGACCATGTACCTGTACATATCCAAATTTTATTACAACACATTGTAAAACTCTTGAGGTAAATAATTGGAAGAAGGAATGATATGGCTGTTGAAGGATAGACCTGAAAGAACAAGATGACTGTGTTAGGAATGTCATAATCGTTGTAGCATAGTACATCCAGTCCTTCAAAGGCAAGTGGACAGTGTTAAAACAAAGATGTCACAGAGTGTACTTTATATAGGGTTGGCTGGTCTCTTGTGCATGTTAATTATGAAGAAATCCTGAGGTAGGATTCCATTAGACAAGAATGAGGGGGACTTTGAGCATGTAGTGTGTTTTTAAAAAAAAAAAAAAATGATGTTGAGACACCAGCTTTGAGATGGAGGGAAATCAATACAGTTTACTGTACTAGTGTTAATTACCACTAATTAACACTAATAAAGGGGGAAGAAGACTCTGGGATTGGGGAAGGAGAGGCAGATGGAGAATCTGGCAGAGTCTCGGTGTGGCTTTCAGCACACCCTCTGAGGAGCCCAAGTGAGCGCCTCTGGTCTGCTGGGAGATCTGAGGGCTGGCGCTCAGGCCATGTGCCCTGCGTGTCGGGGGTACTGGACGACAACAACTCTCACTGCGTCAGGGGGTTTAGTGAATGGCTTAAATATGGGTTGCTCAAATATTTGGCGTCTTAACTACCCAAGATATTCCATGTTTTTCCTGTAAATTTTGATTATAGACTAAGTCTTGGCATTAGATAGCTGGGAATCCTAGCTTGGGTGTTAACAATAGGTGAGAAGACAGGATTTCAACCTCTGGATTTTTTTTTCAACCTACAGAAAAGTTGAAATAACTGTCCAGTGAACAATTGCGTACCTTTAGCTATACCTGTTGCTAACACGTTGCCGTATTTGCTTTGTCTCTTTCTTTGGCCCTCTGTCTTTGGTTCTCTCTTGCCCCATCTCTATATATACATAACCCAACACCATCAATATGTTTACTTATTTTTTCTTTCCCATAAGACACACAGCACAAATTCTATTGAGACTACCACCAACCTGAAACCTACTGAATAGTGTTCAAGATTTTTTTAGAGTTTTTCTTTTGCCCTTAGGATTTATCCTTCTTAGAGCATATATTGAGCAGTTATTTGAATTAATACTTAAAAGTGTGCAGATATGTTAAATTTACAAAGAAGTAATTTATTTCTGTGTTCAATTTTTTCATTTAAGATATAATTATATTTTTGAGTAAAAAATGTACAAAAAGTAAACACTTTATAAATATTATATACTCAGAGATTCACAGTTTGTTAGTTTGTTTTAATATTGCATTGATGGTTTTGGGAGATGGTTGTTGTCCTGATGGTAGACTTCTAAATGTTGACCCTTTAACTCTATATTTTGAGAGGCAGTATGGGATGGAATAAGGCAAGATTTTGTGGTGGCCCATTAGAGATTTTTAGAAGGGAGATGAATATGTTTTTTAAAGCTAGATTTATATTACAGAAAGACTTCTATTATAAGGCTTGATCCAGTTATATCAAAACATCAACAACCTATTTTGGGGAGTATAACTGGAAATAAATTTAAATATGTCTAATCATGCACATACAATTACATTTCTTTTATTCACCAGATAGAGCTTGGCTTTCAGCTGTCTCTAGTTATAGGGTATTCTGACCTTGACAGGGAAAATGGGGTTTGAAATTCTTAGTAAAAGAGAGTTGCTTGAAAAATGAAAACAGTTTCTATGAAAAACAAATGCTCTATAATAATGACTGAGATTAATGAATAATTTACAGTAGTCCAACCCTGCCTCCCCACATAAACAATGTTCTTGTAAAAAAATTGTATGTTTGATATATCACAGATTAGAGGACATCAGAAATGAATGCTTTATATGAAATTAAAAGCTTGGATAGACTTATCTTGGATGAAATATGAAGGTTTTAACTCTTGATCTCCATAGACCGGCCTTTACGCCTCACTCTGGCATGTCTTGACCTGTAGCATTAAATAGCTCTTTCTCCGACAGAAGGAAAATTACAGTTCAGTTGCTAGCTGCCAAAGTCACTTGCATCAAAGGAGCAGAAGTTGGAAACCAAGAATGCCTTGAATATAAATAAATGATCACAAATCAAATGTACTTTAATATATTCACTTTGTTGACTTGTGCAGATCAATCTCCCAGTGTTTTTCTTTTGATAAAATGGATGTTGCATGGCATTATTTGTTTTTAAATTCCCCCCCCACAATGTTACAAACAGTGAGTGTTATTTGACTTTCAAGAATTCAGCTTTTCTCTGGTGATAGCTGCGCAGCACCCATTCTGATCAAACCCCTTAGTTTTAGACGTGCTTGTCTGCATTAAGTAGGCACTAGGCTCCCATTAGCGATCAGAAGGCTTCCATTCTGCAAGTATACATGTCGTCTTACTTTATGGATCCAAAGAAGAAAAATGATAAAAGTAGGACATTGGTGTTGAAGTATGAGGACTTTGTCAGAATTAGCTGTGCTTCTCAAAGGTGGAATATGGTATCCAAGGGAGGATATGACATATGCCAAAAGCACAAAGCCACTGGATATAAAGGTTGTATATCTCCCTGAAGTATTACTGCCACCTGATGATTATTATTTGAAGCTTTATTTTCACAGGAAAATATTTTTTGGAGGAAAGTGAAAAACATTTATGACACTTTAAAGATAAACACTGAGACGTCAAATTATTAAACATACTTTCATGGGAAAATATGTAAGAAGCACTGACTGAGAATTAGGCAGAGTTTTGTTTGTTTTCCTGTGTATTTCATAGAGTAGGATAAGATGGTAGTAAATGTCATGCAGTTAGACAAAACAGAATGGTGTGTGTGTGTGTGTGTGTGGTAATATCAAGATCTTCTCACAAAGAAAAGTCTGCTTCTATATGGTCTCACCATTGAATCCTTCCAAAATTTTTACCAAAGAAATAATACAAATTTTATGGAAACGCTCTGTGATTATTTTCAGATTACGTGATTGTGTCCATAAAAATTAAAGGAATTTACAAATATCAAAACGAAGAGTTGATTTTAACAAGGATGTTTAGCAAGATCAGTGTTTGAAAATCAGCTGTATTTCTATATACCAGAAACAAATAGAAGTGAATTAAAAACTAGAGTTTCAAATAACATCATACAAATCAAATACTTGGAAGTAAATCTAACAAAATTGTGAAGTCTCCATACTTAAAAAACATGAATCTTTATTGAGAGAAATTAAAGAAGACCTAAGTAGAAGGAGGGATATATCATGTTCATGATTGAAAGACTCAATAACATAAAGATGTGAGTCTGCTTCAAAGTAATCTATTGATTCAGTACAAAATTCTAGCCAAAAATCCGACTGCTTTCTGTAGCAATTATCAAACTGATTCTAAAATCCAAATGGTATACAAAAGCTAAAGGCTGGCTTGAGAAATAGCCAAGAGGAACAACAAAGCTGGAAAATGTACAAATATGAAGACTCACTCAAAGAGATAGTAATTAGCCCATTGTGGTTTGGTCCCAAAGAAAGACTGACAAATGGAACAGAACAAAGTCAGAAAAGGCCTGTGCATGTAAGACCACCAGCTGTGTGACTAAGCTGACATCACAGGACAGTGGGAAAGGAGTAATCTTACCAGTGAATTGTGCTAGACCAACTGAATAGCAGTATGGAGATGAAAGAGATCATGATTGCTACCTCACTTTCGACAAAAAATCATTTCCAAACAGATTGCTGATTTAAATATGAAGGCTAAAACAATAATCCTTTTAGAGGAAAATGTAGAACAGCTTTATCACTTTGAGTATGCAAAGGTTAAAAGAACATTAAAAGCACTAAACATAAGGAAATAATTTACAAATTAAACTTTTTAAAATTCAGAATCTTTGTTCACCAAACAACACTATTAAACAGGCACAATACAGCCCACATGTTTGGAGAAAATATTTGCAATACGTATAATTAACTAATATCTATTTAAATAATTCCAACACATCCAAATAAAGCAGAGAGATACCAAAGAGAGAAAAGTATAAGGAGAGATTCCCAACTTTCTTTGTACATCAATACCATTTTCCCAATTCCTCTGGTCAGCAAGATGAGTTTTCTTACTGAGTTTTAGGTAGTGGGCTGCCTGCATTATTTCTGTAACATTGCATTTTCATGATAGGTCCTGTTCTTGGTGCATATATGAGAGAAAAAATAAAAAATAGAAAAAAAGAATTTCCTGTTCTGCTGGAATTAAATTAATGTTAACCTGACATAGATTGTGATCACTTAAGATGCATTTTGTTATTCCTAGAACAATCACTAAGAAAATCAATAAAGGAATTAAACATGACACATGAAAGAATTGTATATCTAATTTTAAAAGGCAGTCAAGGAGAAACAGAGGAACAACTGTCAGGAAACTGATAGAAGGCAAGTAAAATTATATACATATATGTACTTAACAACAGAGCCCCAAAATACATGAAGTAAAAATTGATAGAATTCAAAGGATAAATAGAAACTGAAGTAATTGTAGTTGCAAATTCTGATAAACCATTAATTCCTAGAAAATCTAGACAGAAAATGAACAATAATATAGAAGACTTGAATGGCACTATATAGTGAACTTGATCTGACATATATGTATAATATACCACCCATCCACTGAAGAATACTCATTTTTGCCAAGTGCAGGTGGACACTCTCTACAGTTGACCGTATGCTAAGACATAAAACAAGTCTCAATCAATTTAAAGGACTTAATCATATAAACCTTCTTTTTTGAACACAACAGAATTTGAAAGGATTAAATTAGAATCAACAACAGAAAGAAATCTGGGAAATTGGAGATTATTTGGAAATTAAACAGCACATTTTAAATAACCCAAGGGCCAATGAAGAAATCTCAGAGATTTTAGAACATGCTTTGAACTGATTTAATAATGAAAACAGGACTCACTGTAGATTATTGGATGATGCTAAAGCAGTATTTAGAAGGAAATGTATAGATTTAAAGACCTATCTCTTAAAAGAAGAAAGGCCTCAAATCAGCAATGTAACCCTCTACTTTAAGGAACTAATAACTGATCAGCAAATTTTACTAAAAGTGTGCAGAAGGAACTCAAAAATAGGAGCATAAATCAATTAACTAGAAAATAGTAAAGCTTAGGGAAAAGTAAATAAAACCAAGTTAGTTTTTGAAAGCTGGTTCTTAACAGTATTGATAAAATTGACAAAACTTTCACTAAACTAACCAAGAAAAAATTAGAGAAGACACAAGTCAGGCATGAAAGAGGGGCATCACTACTAACCCTGCAAAAATGAAAATGATTACAAGGCAATACTATGAATAACTCTTTGCCAACAAATTAGAATATTTGAAAGAAATGGACAGATTCCTAGGAAAACACAAATTACCAAACCGACTCAATTCATTTCTGAATTGTCCTAAAACAAATAAAATACAAATTAATAATTAAAAGCTTCCCACAAATAAAAGCCCAAGCCTACATACCTTTACTGGTGAATTCTTTCAAATATTCAAAGAAAGAAATAATACCAATCTTTTACAAACTCACTCAGGAAATAGAAGCAAACAAAACACTTCCCTGTTTAGTTTCTGCATTTGTTGTGACCACAATAGTGAAGGTAGACAAAAACACCCCACAAAAAAGAAAGGTAGAGACAAATTTATTTCATGAACATAAATGGAAATCTCCTTAACAAAATGAGTCAATATCAGCAATCTGAATCCAGCACCATATAAAGAATTATACACTTTAACCAAGTGCAGTTGATTTCAGTCGTGCAAGGTTTGGTTTACTGTCTGAAAAATCAATTAACATAATACATTAATAATGTAAATGATAACAAAAACCACATATGATCTCAACAGATGCAGAGAAGGTATTTGAAATATCCAACACTCATTTATGATTGAAGCTTTCAACAAACTAGGCATAAAAGGGAACTTTCTCAATTTGATAAAGAGCAACTATGAATAATTCACAGCTAACAACTATTATGGATACTCTCTCAATACTCCTAAAATCTAGGAGAAGGTAAGGATATCCATATTGACCACTTTCATCCATCACTGTAGTGGAGGTCCTATATACAGAGAGAAAGAGAAGGCGGGAGATAAAGAGGAAGGAAAAGGAAATTAAGAAGTGTAACTGCCTTTATTAGAAGATGTTATGCTCCTGTATGTGAAAATACCAAGAATTACACATACACGTGCATACACACACATACACATGCGCACACACACATACACATGCATACACACACACATTCGCACACACAACTATGGGGGCTAATAAAGATTAATACCAGATATATATACAAAAATATACATTTTTGTAGTATACAATGGATAATAAAAATAAAGTTAAGGAAATAATTTCATTTAGAATAGCTTCAAAAAGAATAGATACTTAGAAACACATGTCACAATGCAAGATTTGTATACTAAAATCTGAAAAATATTGCTGAAAGAAATCAAAGGACATATAAATAAATGGAGAGACATTTCATGAGTGTAAGACTCAATGTTGTCAAGATGATAGTTCTTCCCAAATTAAAATATAAATTCAATACAATTCCTACACAAATCCCAGCATACGTTTTTTGTAGAAATTGACAGTCTGATCCTATAATTCATGTAGAACGTAAAGGATAGCCAAAAGAAATTTTTAAAAGAACAAAGTTGGAAAATTTGTACTATCCCACTTCATAACCTATTAGAAAATCACAATAATCAAGATACCATAGTATTGGTGCAAAGATAGACAATGGAAAAGAATTGACAGTCCCGAAAGAAATCCAGTATGCAAATCTTTATGTATTTATTTTCAATCAATGTTGTAAGATACCTCAATGGGGAAAGAATAGTCTTTTCATCAAATGGTGCAGGGACAATTATATACTCACATGCAAAATAAAACTTAGACCCTTACTTTACACCATATACATATTAACTCAAAATGAACCATAGACCTAAATGTGAGAGTTTAAACTATGTAACTTTTAGATTAAAAAGATAGGAGAATGTCTTTATGACTATAGGTTGTGTAAATATTTCTTAAAATTAATATCAAAATCATAATCCACAAAAGAAAAAACTAATAAATTGAATGTCATCAAAATGAAAATCTGTTGCATCTCAAAACACACAACAAATAAAATGAAAATACAAGCCACAAACTTTGAGAAAACATTTGTAAATCATGTATCTAATAAAAGACTTGTATCCAGGATATATAAACAACTCACACAACTTGAAAAGAAGACAACCTATTTAAAAATGGGCAAAGGATTGAACAGACAATTCAGCAAAAGAGACAAACAAATGACAAATAACCAATTAAGATGATGCTCAACCTCAACCTGGCTGTGTCCTCACCCAAATCTCATCTTGAATTGTATTTCCTATAATCTCCACATGTTGTGGGAGGGAAATGGTGGAGGTGATTGAATCATGGGGGGTTGATGCTGTTCTGGTGATGGTGAGTTCCCATGAGATCTGATGGTTTTATAAGGGGCTTTCTCCCCGCTTCACTCTGCACGTTTCCTTGCTGCCATCATGTGAAGAAGGACATGTTTGTTTCCTCTTCTGCCATGATTGTAAGTTTCCTGAGGCCTCCCCAGCCACCCAGAACTGTGAGTCAATTAAACCTCTTTCCTTTATAAATAACCCAGTCTTAGGTTATTTAGCAGCATGAGAACAGTCTAATGCAATACTACTATACCCTATTAGGATGTTTGTAATAAAAAGGACAGAAAGTATAGATGTTGGCAAAGATGTGGAGAAAATGGAAAAATATTGTTGGCAGAAATGTCAAGTGGTGCACCTACTTTGGAAAACAGTTTGGCAGTTGCTTAAAAAGTTAAAGAAAACTTACCATATGTCCCAGTTATTCCTTCCTAAGATTATATCCCAGCAAAATGAGAACATATTTCCACAAAAAGATATGTATGCAAATGTTCCTAGCAGATTATTATTATTCCTAGAATTATTATTAATGGTCAAAGAGTGGAAATAATGCAAATGTTCATTAACCAGAGAATGGATAAACAAATGTATTATATCCATGTACTGAATACTGTTTATCAGTAAAAAGGAATGAACTAATGACACTACAATATGGGTGAACCTCAAATACAGAAGCTGTTGCAAAAGATTACATATTTTATGCTTCTATTTCTTTGAAATATTTTGTGAAGGCAAATTTATATAGGAAGAAAATTGATCAGTGGTAGCCAAGAGCTATAATCAGAGTGGAAATTAGTTGCAAATCGCCATGAGGGAATTTATTGAGGTGATGGTATGTTTATTAATTGAGTTGCTAGGTGGATACACAATTAATTAAATTTACTAAAATTCATTAAATTGTACACTTACACTGGGTGAGTTTTATGGTATGTAAAATATTCCTGAATAAACCTTCTAAAAATCTTGACCCTCTTAACAAAGACAGGCAAAGTGAAATTTTTGTAATTTCCTTTGACTCACTCCCAAGGCTAATCTTGATACACATCCTTTATCTTTCCTCAGAGACTGACTTTTCTAATCCTGGTCTGATGTCTTTAATAGCTTTATGAAATCTTCCTTCTTAAGCCTACTGAAGCTGAGACCCTTATAAGTATATATTATTTGCCAGTGTTAAAATAGAAACTTAAGACAAATTAAACTTAAGAGTTTATTTGAGCAAAGGATTCGTGAGTCAGGCAACACTCAGAAGCAGAAGAGGTTCAGAAAGTTCCACCCAGCAGTGTGAGCAGTGAGCTTCTACAGCCTGAACACAGAAGCAAAGTGGAGAAGCCACCTGGTTTGCTACAGTCTGACATCTGCCATATTTGGGTGTGATGTGATGAGGCATTTCCCTTATTTGGGCATAGTCTGATCAGTTGGCTGCCTGTAATTGCTTGAAGCTCAGCTGTTTGTGATTGGCTGAAGCCCAGCTATTGTTATGAAAAGATACTCCTAAATTATGTTTTGGTTTTTTAGGTAGAAAGTCAAAGTAAGGAGGCTGCCTCAAGCTAATAGCCTCCTACTTATTTAATACCTGTTAGAGATAAGAAGCTGTAAAGAAAAATAGGCAAGGAAACACAAGTCTATAGCTAGTTATAGATTTTTTGTACTCTTGGTTCCTTGTGCATAATGTGGAAGTCCAACTCCCCACACGTCCCTCTCTCCTGTTACTATTTTCTTGCCATGCAGATACCTCTTTCTCCTTCAAGCAGTGCTCTTCTCCGTGTCATTCTAGGCTCTTCCTCTTTATGGATTCAGCTTCCCCGAAGATGGGGCTGAAAACTGAAAATGCAGGGAGAATGAAAGCCAGTGCCTGCCTCCTGCTCTCCTGCAGGCACTGCATACTGCTAAAACTGCAAAGCCCGCAATACAACACTCACCTGCTTTTTAGGATTCCCAAAGCCTCGTGTGTAGCAGAACCACTTCGAAGCCTTGGTGAAACACACTTTGGGGACCCATCCCTAGAGTGCCTGATCCAGAGGTCTGGCTGGGGCCTGAGAATTTGCATTTTAACAAACACTGTGCTTCTATTGCTGCTGGTCTTCTGTTGCTGTGTGCTTCTGCTGGTGCTTTGAGAGCCACTGCTTTCGGGCACTCATTTGTTCATATTATTCTTGGATATTTCCTGCCAGTCAAATTTACTAGAGAACACAGTGCTTATAAGGCTTTAAACATGAAATGAGATAAATTTGAGACTTCAAATGGATTCCAAATGCCTTAATTAATTTATGTTTGGTGTATTCTACAGATTTTAGGGTTTATGGAAATATATTAATGTGCAATAATGCTTTAAAATTGGAAAATATCAGGGCAGAGAAAACATGACTGTTGAATGGCAAATTAAGTCAGAAAGGGAAAGGTTTTATACAAAAATACACTCTCTATCATCATATACAGCTAGTTAGTACAGGTTGGCATAAAATTAGACTGTAGGCTTGCTAGCAGCCAAAGCAAAAAAGAGAACCATAAGAAACATTAGCTGCAATATTTAGCAGAAACACACAATTCTGTTTTTCTTGGTACTGAAGCCTGGAGGAAATGACTCGCTGGTGAATTGTTTCCCTACAAATAAATACATAAATAAATTTTTAAATATTTAAAAGCTTTATTTGGTTCCTCCTGTTGGCATTTCCCAACATTAGTCAAGAACTCTACTCCAGAGTGCTAATGTACTTATTTTACACGTGTCTTCTGTTTTACTTGCATTTTGATTTTGTGGGAATATTGATTCAGATGACATCCCATTAATCTGCATAAAGCCCAATGGGTATTAATTATTTATTCTTATTAGAGAAGAACCTCAGTATCCCAGCCTCTGTAATAAGTATTTTCACACTGTTCTTCATCACTTCCTTAACTAACACTAACTCTGTGTTTGCTGTTGCTATTTCAGGTTTTAGTGTTCAGTATTAGCAGAAGAGTTCAGATAGTACTCTGATCTTTTCATTTCTGACAAACTAGATAAGGAGGATGAATAGATAGCATTTGATCTCTTACGTATAGGAATTTAATTTGTTTTTATCTCTTCCTGAGATCTTTGAATTAGAACCTCTTCTTTGTAAATTTGAGAACAATTTAAAATGGCCCTTTTGCTTGCGAGTACTGGGGCAGAATCTTATTTTTAAGATAAATAAATAAAGTTACAGACAGACTGCCCCAAAGTATTTCTACCAGTTTATTGGGCTGAAATACTTTTCAGAATTAAGTGTTCTTCTACACTGCTGGTCAGAAGGTGTGTGCTGGTGGTTTTATTTGTATGCTTCCTCAAGACAAACTTCTCATGCCTTTGGGAATGGATTTCAGACAAAGCCAGGGACTCAGATCAAAGACTGGTGTCCACTAGGCATGGCCATTACCAGTTACACTGTGCCTCTTGAACTTGTTGTTGAGGACCAGCCCTGGTGTCACTTCCCCATCTCTGCTTCTCTTTAACTCTCACTGAGTCTGTATAAATGTGTGTCCAGAGGTCCTTGTGGGAACTTTCTCTGGTTGCTTCCTAATGGAGGTTGATTTCACTCGTGGCTATTCTCAGAAGCCACAGTCCTAATCCCATTGTATTCTTATGCCATTGATACTGAGTGTAGGAATTGTATAGACACCATGTTTTGTTGGACCCTTTGTTTTTCAGATTGTTGGAGAAAAGTGTGTTGTATGTATGTGCATGCATTTTTATATATATTGTAGCATATATATGTCACTCTTATAAAACACTGAGGCACTTATTGTTTATTTCACTGCATGTATAAAGATGAGTCAAGCAATGGTGCCTGCCTTTAATGATCTCACAGTCTAGAGGTGAGGTAGCCTTGTAAATTACTTGTGTTTGCTGTTTTACTTGAATTATGATAAAAGGAGTGAGGGAGAGAGGGAGAAGAAGTGAGTAATACTGCAGTAAACATCACAATGTATATGGCCTTTATTTGCCTTTGAATTCTTACATTAGGAGAAACTCCCAGGAGTGAGATTATTAGGTTGACAGCTTAGGATATTTTATGACTCTGATACATATCACCATGTTGTTTTAAAGAAGGTTGTGTAAATTTATAAAGCCTCTGATTTTATTATAACCTTGCTAAACTTTTGTTAATTTAAACTATAGAAAAATGATGCCTCATTATTTCAATATTAAGCACATAAACCTTACAATATTTTAGATGGTAATTTTTCCACAATGTATTATACTTCTCTACTTTATTGGCAAAATAATTTTGAACATAATCTAAATTGTTCTTAATAACTGAAGATCCTTGATGTGAAAAACCAATGGTCAGACTGCCCTGTAATACAATGGAGTATTATACAGTAAAACTTTGGTCAAGTAACTTGATTTCTCTGTATCCTTTTGGGTACCTGTAACTTGGAAATATTTAACATAGCCACATCAGTGGCTGCTTTGTGTCAATTAAATACCAGGATGAATTTCAAAGTCCTTCATTAATTCATTCAACAGATATTGACTTATCCTTTGCTGTATGCCACAGAAGAAAAAATGGCTAATAGGAAAACTTCCAGAACCATAGATTATGGGAAGAAAACAGGCAATTTTCATTGAATTTATGAAGGACACAGCATTGAGCAAGGAGAATGCCTGCTGCAGAGTGGGAGTGGGTCATGGAACGGGAGAAGAAGAGAAGGAGTGTGTGGGTTGTGGGCACACCATATGTCCAGAGGGTGGGAGTGGGCCATATTTATGCACTAGATTTGTTACTTAAGCCTGGAGTTGGAGGGAGAGTTGGAAAGTGTGAGGCAGGGATGTAAGAATGGACGCCAACTAGATTAGGAAGGACCTTGATACTTCATTAGGGAAGTTATTAGATTTAATTCTGAGTCAATGAGAAGCCAAAGAAGGGATTATAGGATGGAAATGGTGCAAATATATTTGACCTCTTGAAAGACATTCTGGTTGAGGGTGTCTGAAAAGAGGCTATTGCAGTGATCCAGAGAAGGGCAATAGTTTGGACATGGGCAGTGAACACAGGGAGACGTGGTGCACTAAGGAGATACATCAAAGGTCAAGTCAACTGCACTTCGTGGTTGACCGTACAAGGTAGGGGGAGATCAAAAGTTTACGAATGGGGCTCCACTTCTGATTTGGGTAATGACAAAGACTATGGGTTGGTCCTAGAGGCAGGAAGAATGGGAGGAAGAGCACATTGTAGTCAGTGATGGATGCTTTTTTGTTCAGTGCTCTGAACTGTCAAGTTAGACTGAATTCCTTGAAGAAATAGTACAAAAAGCCTTGGCTTTGGAGCTAGACTGGCACATTCTAGCTTTATCCCTATCACCTTGTCTAATTTGCTTCCCCTCTTCAGTTTCTTCACTTACAAAATTGGGACAATCTTCCATTCATTCCTTGTGGGCTTAATATGAGGATTAAAGAAGTCAAGAGCCCACTGTTGAATCCAGACACTCAAGACTGCTTTCTCCCTGCCATTGGCCCCCTGGGACTCCACCCCAAATTGAGTTTCTTAAAGGTAATATCCACCTCCAAATTTTCTTTCAATCAGCCTCTAAGACTTGTTGCCTGAACACTATGGCAGTTTGCCCAGTCTCAGGCAGTGGCCCCAAGCTGCAGAAAAGGTTAAATTTCCGGCTGTGTTTCACGGGCAAGGCCCTCTGTTCTTTAGAAGATTATCCATTCATACTCTTTCACCATTATTTATCTGTTAAAAGCTGCTTGGTCATTAATACAGTGCTCTAAAATATCTCCAGCCTGTGTCTTCAGCAAAAGAGAAATCAATTGTCACAATATACAATAAAGCTGTTCATCCTAAGGCAGATATCTTTACCACATCCACAGCGTGATCAATGGCACCATCACCAGAGGTAACTTGAATTGCATCCAAAACACTTACATGGGACACATTCTGGTAGAAATGATCTGTCAGTGGTAGACAGTGTGAAGACAAATAACCCTGTGGATGACTTGCCCAATCTGTCTCTGTCTCCAGGAGAATAAGCCAATGAATATTCTTAGCAAGGATTTTCAGTGGGTGCTTCCAGGGAATGTAAAATACCCTCTTTGTTGATCAGAAGACACATTCTGCTCTTACACTAACAGCAAAACCCAAACCTTTTATTTGTCTTTCAGGAAGATAAACTTCAGGTGTAAAAGAGTCCATTACCCCAGGAGGTATCCATAAACCTCCAATTCTGAAAATTGCATCTCATCTTTTCTAAAACAAATGCCTTCACTTAAGAGCAGTTACAATTTGCCAGTCCTGACAGCTGCGAACTGAATTTATCTTTAATCACACATTCACTGAGTGTCTTTTGAAAGCACATCAGCCATTGAGTAAAGCATTATCATATGGGGGGAAAAACATTGCCAATTCATTAATTAGGGAAACGGAAATTTTTCAGATAATAAGAATTAAATGCCTCTGAAGAGTGTCTGAATTTTAGCCTATGCTATAACTTGATTCTTATAATACTGGTTAAAAATAGCAGTTATTTGAACCTATTTTGTCACCTGATGAGCAGGCTAAGGTAGGTACAAAAGTATACCTTAGACTTGACCCCAAAGAGAGCCACCAAATGCTGAGCATGTCCGCATCTAGGTAATCTTAGGAGGGAATGGCTAAAAATGGATGGCAATTGAAAGAAGGCAGATTGGGAAGTGATACAAAGAAAAATCTTCTAATCATTAGAATTCCTATTACTTACGTATTCAGAGGATGGGGAGCCAAATTCACAGAGAAATATTTCCCAAATTGGACTAGATTATTTGAAGAGCCCTTCAACACTAAAAATCTATTATTCTTTGACACTAATGCATAAATGTCTCAGACATCGTTACTCAGTGATCCATTTTGAGTGCACAGAAAGAACAGTTGTTTTTTTCTCCAGTTAACTCACAAATTTTCTTGTTTTTCCCCATCTTATGCCAGTAAATCATGTGGTAAGTGAATGAGATAAGCACGTCAAACATTCATCTTTTATTCCTTGAAGACCCTTGAGAGAAGGTGCTGATCGCCTTTCCCCAAAGTGGAACAGAGCAAAATCCAATCTGCATAGAGGCTCTGCAGGACCCCGAGAGAGAGTAGACCCTGCAGCATGGGAGCTGGATCTGGCTAGACCTGCTGCCGGGGCCATCTGTGATGCATGCGCTTCACTTGCCTCATCTGTGAAAGGAGATTGAAAGTAAAATTGAAGATAAAAAATATATATAATGTATCTTCATATAAATATAAATTCATATATATATATGAATTTGCCTTCAAAATAAAATATTATGTAAAGGAAGGCAACAGCCTCCTTTATATATATATATATATATATTTGATTTATATATCGAACAATATATATCAAATATATATATTCGATAAAAATATGTATATCTTCATATAAATATAAATTCATATATGAAATCATATATATATGTATGAATTTGCCTTTAAAATAAAATATTATGTAAAGGAAGGCAACAGCCTCAGCAAATAAATTAAATGTGATTAATGTTTACGAAAAGTGTCACACATGTCCCAAAACCCAAACTTCACTTATCTCCTAATAACTCAATTTTTGAAGCCCTCTCACTAGCCCCTTGGGAAGACAGACACCTTGGCATCCAACAGCTTCCTCGCTGGTCTGCAGTTCCCTCTGTCATGGCTGCATCCAGCCCTTCCTTCTGTATCGAACCTACACAAAACTGCCAATACGTCTGTTTACCTGTTTTCGCTCTGTTGCTTACTCCATCCAGAATGCCTTAAACCGCTTCTCGAACAAACAGAACTCTACAGGAGTTCAAGGGTGGAGTCAAATGCCTGCCTCCTGCTTCACAAGGTCTCAACTTTGTGTTCACAGAAAGCGTTGTGTGTGCCCCTGCTGTGACGCTCACAGTCTTGGGTGACATGACTCCTAGGCCACCTTTATGAACTTGCTCATTTCACACTGCATTCTCCACGACCAAGTCCTCTGAAACATGAGGGACATGCAGCCAAAACACGGGCCATGCTGTGCAGCCTAAAATGTAAAATACTGCATGATGTTTCTTTATATTGTAGGGGAAAAATAACATAGGTTTGTAGTGGGGAGACCTGTTACAAAAGGCAAGTTAAGAGAAACCAACAAGTTTATTCACGTGTATATTTCATACACACGTGGGAGATACCCAGAGAATGAGTAGTTATCAAAGAGGTGGCTTTGAATTCCAGCTGATAACAGGGAAGGGTAAATTTTTAGAGAAGTAAGGAGACAAAAGAAAAGGACTTTGATTCTCTAAGGGGGGCCCGTGGGGGAGGGCAAATAACTGGCAGATAGAGACTAGTTTGTGATGCTTGTTAGTGTGGGCTCCTCTGGTACCATCTCAGGTCCAGGAGGGTCTCTGTTCTCCCTGGTAGAGGGGGACAAGTAGGGTACCTTTAGGCTTTGTAACACCATGTCCTATAAATAGAGGGAGGGCATTGAGCTTTCCTGTATCTGCTTCTTCTTAATTGTCTTCAGCTCAACAATCCTCCCTATTTTGGGAGGTGTATTTTGGTCTCTCACAATATATTTCTAAGGTTTTAATCCCTTCTAAATAAAGTGAGATTAGAAACACCAAGCTTCCTGTCATTACTTTGAGAGAGATTGACCCTCACAACCTCCCTGAAGCTCTTGAAGAGATTGATGATGATTTCTTACCTCTTGTAAACATTAGGTAGGTGCCATTACTTTTAATACCTCAGGAACGCTCTACCCCGCAGCCACTCTGTAGCTCTGAGCCCATTTGGAGTGCTGGAAACATCTCACAGGCAACTTCTCCGCACTCCAGGCACCATGAACGATGATTACCATGGCAGCCCACAGTCATTATTGAAAATACACCATCAGAATAATGAAGATGCTAAGACTCTCCCCTCTGGCTCCCATGAGTAATGAAAGCCTGAAGGAAGGGCTCATTCATTAAGATTTTATAAGCAGAGGAGAATAAATGCATATTTGTTTTAAAGAAATTCATTTCTGTCCGATATTCTAATTTTGAGGAACTTTGTAGGGAATACAAATTTATTTTTAAAAAGGATTAAAATGAAGTTCAGTTACTGCAAGTGAGTCTTTGAACTAAGTACTCTTGAAATCTTTCATTAGTAATATTTTGTTCAAAAATTCTAATCGAACTGACAAGAATTTGACTTTTGTTTCATTGTCTAAAGAATGTAAATATGGTCATTGCACATACCAGGAATGCAGAGAGTAAAGTGTACCTCGCTTACACTGACTATTCCCTATCATTTATCCTTGCAATGCCTTGCGATCCCTGATTAAACACAAAAATCTAGCACCTGAAACTTATCAAAAAGATGAACATTGACAGTCATCCCTCATAGGTGCAGCCCAGGTACAGGCTGAGGAAGACTAGCAGGACAAGAGTTCTATGCAGTGATGAGCATAGTCAGGTAAGAGCTGTCCTTCAGCCTGCACCACCTATGGAACCACAGTCTGGAGATGAGCTGCCCAGCCATCCCCGCCCAGGATGCTGAATGAAGGGCTTGTTTTCGTGTTAGCCAATATTATCACAACAAAAGTAACTAACTCATTCTATGAACTTTTCCATTTTGCAACTAATCCTTTCATTAGCAATGAGGAAGGAAGCAGGGAGGGAAAGAGGACATTTAGCCAACTTTTAATATTGATTTTTGCTTTTGCAAGGATATTGATGAGTGTTTAATATGCACAGTTTGCCCAGTCATTGTTGGAGGCTGCAGTAAACTCACTGGCCAGATACAAACAAAATGGAAAACATAAATTTGCTGAAGAAACATCAGCTTCTAGTTCAAAAGTTAATAGTTACAGTAAGAAGAGGATCTCAAGACAATGATGTAACACATCTGGCAGTAGAAGGAATATTTACTTGTCACTCTCTGAACCATGAATGCTCATTGACAGCAGATGAGAATTTTACCCTAGATTAACATCACTCATTTTCAACTGCAATTTTCTAATAGTTGTGCAAAAAGTAAAACAAATCCTGCTACTATATTGACTCCAATAGCACAAGAAAAAAGCAGCAAAACATTAAATAATGTCAGTTTTATATCAGTGTCTTACATGCTTCAAGTAGAAAAACAATTCCGTAATTTTCAAAGTTAGTAATTAAAAATAAATCTATTCTTGGATGAAAAAAAAGGTTTGGA
Organism: Pongo pygmaeus; assembly: GCF_028885625.2. Classification (NCBI taxonomy): domain Eukaryota; kingdom Metazoa; phylum Chordata; class Mammalia; order Primates; family Hominidae; genus Pongo; species Pongo pygmaeus. The sequence continues at coordinate 36,825,391 of NC_072379.2, read as the reverse complement.
AGTTGATTCCATGAGTTAAAACATCTAATGCTATTGCAAATTGTATTTTAAATTCATTTAAAGAATTCAGTGTTAAAAGTACAATTATTTTTTGACTCATACTTTGGATAAATTCTGGCAGGAGCAGAGTGTCATAAAAACCATGATTTAACTTAAGAAACCAATAGAGTACAAGTCCCCTTGAATTTGATTGTGTTGCACATATTCATAATTGCATCTAAATAAGCTGTGACATTCTAGAAATAAATATAGAAGCTATAATTGCCAAAATTTAAAAATATTCTTATAAACCCATATTTTTATGAATATAAAAAAAATTCTCAGTGTGGCAGTAGTGCTTTCTCTTTCATCAGTTGGAATTTCTTTAGAAATGGTTGAACTTTGGAAGACCTACTTTAAAGTCAACCTAAATGCCTAACAAAGTTTTTGACATTAAAAAATTTGAATTCTCTTTATTTTGGCTGCATATTTCTTTCCAACTAGAAATCTTTCATTACAGTATTCAACGAATTAAAAAAAAAACTCTAGCTTTTGAAGTTTTAGAAAGTTGCCATTGTTAATGCAGTTATGCCCTGTCGTATATCAATCACGTAGTGTTTTTAGTTTCTTCTTTTATAAATCATGCTTACTGAGGTATACCTCACATATAATTAAAAGCCTGCCTTTTAAAGGTGCAGTTTATTTCTCACTTTTCTCCCCAGCGCTGGCCCCAAGCAGCTGGTGCTCGGCTTTGTCTCACCATGGGTTTTTGTTTTTTGTTTTTTGTTTGAGATGGAGGCTCACTCTGTTGCCCAGGCTGGAGTGCAGGGCCAGGATCTCAGCTCACTGCAACCTCTGCCTCCAGGATTCAAGCAATTCGATTCTCCTGCCTCGGCCTCCTGAGTAGCTGGGATTACGGTCACCCGCCACCACACGCAGCTAGTTTTTGTATTTTTAGTAGAGACAGGATTTCACCATGTTGGCCAGGCTGGTCTCGAACTCCTGGCTTCAAGTGATCTGCCTGCCTTGTCCCCCCAAAGTGCTCGGATTATCACTGTGGTTATTTTTAACCTGTGCTTTACAGAATTTCAGATGAGAATCATGGAGTGTGAGTCTTTGTGTCTGGCTTCTTTCACTTGCTGATGTTTTTGAGGCTCACCTATGTTGTTGCCTGTATCAGTCCCTTCCTTTTTACTGTTGAGCAGTGCTCGCTTGTATAGACACAGCACACTTCATTCATTTACTACTTGGTGGAGATTTGAGATTTTAAGCTTCTGATTAGTATGAATAATGCTCCTGTGAGCCTTCATGGATAAGCCCTTGTGTAGAAATATGTTTATATTTGTCTTGGGTAGCTTCCCGGGAATGGAACTGTGGGAGTGAGTGGATGTGTTTTACTTTGTAAGAAACTGTCAAACAGTTTTCCAAAGTGGCTGTTCTGTTGAGCATTCCCTTCAGGAGTGCATGAGTGCTCCAGTTTGTTTTATAATTACATGATAATAGTTACGAGTATGGGTTCTCTGAATGGTAGGATATCACACACGGATGCTTGGACAGATGAAAGACAGAACTTTTGGTTACAGCTTTGAATGAGAAGAGGCTGCCACTTGGGCTACACAGTGGGCTGCATCCAGGGACAGGGTAACAGCAAGCTGGAACTATACAGCCACGAAATGTACTCCCCATACGGAAGGAAAAAAGACTAAAGACTGACTCTAAGAAAGTCTAGATGTTGGACTCTGCAGAGAAAGGCTTCAAAATAGCTATTAGGGTATGTTTAAAGATTTAAAGGAAAATATAATCTTCCGTATGGCAAGCGGGGTGGGGTGAGCTTGGTGGAGCTAGCTGGGATCCCTGGACATTGGGCATTTTGAATAATTCCAAATAAGAAGGTCCATTCCTGGGCCCTAAGTATCCTGGGGCCCTGGCAGTTGGGTATGTGTTTATTATAATTCAGTAGTGTTAGTGCCTGGTAAGGGAAGTAGTTGTGGTGGTGGCTTAGCAAACTGCCTGCATAAAGGAATTGAAAGTTTTCAGCCATGACATCAAACGTAGGTCAAAACAGCACTTGTGAAATGTTATATTACACTGGTATTCCACATCATTGCCTTGGTACTGACAGAGATTAATTTTAGAAGGTCTAAAAGGTCTAGTGCACCTTAATATGCATTTCCATAACCACCAGTGATGAGCATCTTTTCATGTTGTTTATAGCCATTTTTATATCCTATTTTTTGAAGTGCCTGTTCAAATCTTTGGCTCGTTCTTTATTGTTATTCTTTTTATTGTTATTGTTATTCTTTTTATTGCTATTGTTATTCTGTCATATTTCTTGCTATTGACTTGAAAAAGTTAATACAAATCCTTCGTCTAGTATATGTGTATATGGCATTTTCCCTCAGTCTGTGGCTTGCCTTTTCATTGTTAATGATATCTTTTAAAGAGCAGAAGTTTTTAATTTTGATAAAGTTCAGTTTCTCAATTTTTCTTTTATGGCTTACTTTTTGGTCCTATCTATGAAATATTTGCCTTATCCAAGGTCACAAGTTTCTCTTACATTGTCTTCCAGAAGTTTGTAATTTTAGCTCTCAGATTTATTGTCTGGGTACATGGAGGGAGATAAGAGTTGATGTTATCTCCATGTACCTTTTTGTACATGGAGGGAGATAAGAGTTGATGTTATCTCCATGTACCTTTTTGTACATGGAGGGAGATAAGAGTTGATGTTTGCTTTTACCCATATTGATATCTAGTTGTTTCAGTACCATTTTTTGAAAAGATTGCCTTTTTCCTATTGAATTATCTTGACTTTTTTTGGTCAAAAATGAATTCACCATATGTGGGGACCTTTTTCCAAACCATTTGTTCTTTTCCATTGATCTATAAGTTAATCCTTATGCCAATGTCAGACTCTTCTCTAGAATGATTGTAAACTTTGAAATTAAGTACTATAAGGTGTCCAACTTTATTTTTTAAAATTCCATTAGCCTTTGCATTTTCAGCAAATTTTAAATTTAGCTTGTCAGGTTCGACAAAAACCCTGTTTTGATTTTGGTTGAGTTTACATTTAATTTACAGATTAATTTTGGAAAAGCAGACATCTTAACCAGATTGAGTTTTTCAATCTACAAACATGGCATATCTCTTCATTTATTTAGATATTTTAAAATTTCTCGCAGTAATATTTATGGTTTTTATTATAGAGGTTTTGGATATCTTTTGTTATTCTTAATATTGAATGGAAATATTTAAATTTAATTTCAATTTCTAGTTGTTTGTTCCTTCAGTATAGAAATATATCCAATTTTTATTAATCTTGTATTTCCTACCTTGCAAAATTCTCCAAATGTGTGAAATTTTCATTCATTATTTATTGAGTTATTTTTCTGTTTCTTTTTCTCTTTCCTACTCTTCCTAAACCCAAATTATACATATGAAAACTTCCTATTTTATCCCACAGGTCTTTTAAGGATTTGTTTATTTTCCCTGTATCTTTTTTTCTTTCTGTTCTTTACATTGGATAATTTATATTGGTTTATCTTCAAGTTGATTGATTCTGTCTTCTGCCCTCTACAATCATCTGTTGAGTTAATTTAGTGAGTTTTTCATTTCAGTTATTGTACTTTTCAATTCTAGAAATTCCATAAAATTATTTTTATAGTTTTCATTTCATGTCGATTATCTCTATGTTCACTCATTAAGACTCATTAAGATCACATTTTCCTTAAAATCTTTATACATTCCTTAATAGCTACTTTGAAGTCTTTGTCTACAGAGCACAACATCTAGGCTCTCTTGGAGTCCATTTCTTTAGTTTTTTCTCCTTCAGTATGGGGCATACATTTTGTTGATACATTGCAGCAACTCTGGCTTCTGTTGTTTCTTCTGTGGATTGATGGTTTTCTGGTCCTGCCTGGAACCACAGTGATACAGATCTCCTCTATTATTTGCCTAGTTCTTTTTGCTTACAGCTGCTTCTAAATTGGCCTGGACCTCTTCAGAATTCACTGTGCCTGTGGAGGTTAGTGGTCAAGCAAAGTACTTGTGCAGTTTATGCTGGCATTTTGGGCCCAGCCATTTTCTGTTTCCTTGCTTCCATGTGCTCCTCTTCACTTTCCAGCTGCTCTGTTAATCCCAGCTATAAGGCTTTGCTTTCTATTACCTGAACTGCAGGTGAGTTGGGAAAGTCATACAATCAAAACAGCAACAAGAAACTGATGTTTCTTAATGCACTTTTGTCCTTTAATGATAGACTCCTCTCACATTTACACCTACTTTCTGGCCACCTCCTCAGACTCCTCACTGTACATGCTTATTCATTGGTTGGCCAGAGTTACAGGCAGTTTGTACTGATTTTGGAGTCTTACCCTTTCTTTGGCTTTCTTACTTCAGTGATCCCCACCACCCCCATATTTGCAACTGTTCTGCCAAATCTGACTCTGTCCTTGAGGCAGTAAGACTGTGATTTCCTTTGACTCCAGTAGAAAGAGAGGGTTGACAAAAACCCACCACAGGCAAAAAAGCCACAAACTCATGATTCTTACCCTTTGTTGTAATCATCTGTTTAGAGTAAACTGTCCTAGGTTTTCTGCCTGCTTTTGGTGACTTTCTGATACCTTCCAATAATTATTCCTTCTGTCTGGTTTTCATCACTGCTATCTGGGGGACAGTTTTTCAGTGACGCCATCATCATTACCAGAAGTCTTCCACTTTTAGTCTCCAAGAAAATGAAGATACAAGAAATCTTTAACAAGTGAGTTATTTTCACATATAAAAGTTTGTATCCAAAAAAGAATAATCTCCTTTAAAACATCTTAGAACATTTTTTAAAAAAGGATCATGCATTAATTCCCCTAAAAAAATTAGTGGACTGAAAAAGGTGAGACTCATAGACAGTCATTCAATAATTTTCAGTCAAGAACCTGTTATATACAGGTGTGATTCTAACTATAGCATTGCAGATGAACAAGCCACAGTCTTTAGCAGTGCACAAATGTATGTCCTATAAAATTTCAGTAGAAAAAAATATTGTCTTAATCATTTTTGCTCAAAGAAGAAATCATACTAAAATTATGTGCTGTTTAGAAACAAAATAAATACTACATGTCAAAACCAGTAATATTTTTAAATATTAATGTCTTGTTGTATACTACAAATCTGGTAGGAAATTTTTGGTGTTTTCATTTAAAAAGTTTTTAATAGATTTCTTATATGTTTAACTAATGTTTCAAATGTTTGAAAATATTATCACAAAAGATAACTTAAAGTCGCTTAACAGACTCTGGCCCCGATGGGTGGACTATATAAATATACTTTGTTTTTCCTAGCAAGTACTATGTATCATTTATGCCTTATGATAAATTTATGATTATATGAATTGGGTGTATTTTCTTAGGCAAAATTTTTATCTTTAGCATGTTCAGTAGTCCAAGTCAGGAAAAAATAGTTTATTCATAATTGTTTTATTAATTGCTTATATACACTTATACATAAGAATACACATTTCATTTTCATAATATTCCCAAGTTTTGACATATGCTTATTATAATTTTGAAGTTTTAAAATTATTTCTTGCTTTGTATGATTTTATATATTCTGTTAATACAGTTAGTTATGTCATATTGCAGTTGTGCTTATGAATAGGACTCACATATTTGTATGTTTAGATTTTAAGTACTTTTCTGCATTCTCAAGTTTTTATTGTCAATTCTGACATTTTTATACTCATGCTAGTAGAGTGAAGCTTTTCCCATTTTTTAGTATTTATATAATGCATTTTGACTTTAAGTGTTACTGTATAGTTAGCAAAGTGGTTTGACATGCTTTAAAATTTTTTTTAATTCATATTAATTCCAGGAAGTGCCTTCTTTTTTATAGAAAAGTCCAGCCCATTTTGGTATTTTATTAGTATAGGACCCCATTCTCCAATATGTTCAATATTGTAGCTAGCCTTTGTTGTCTCTTTTTATTTCTATGTTGTATAAAACAATAACTTTTTATTTTTCTTAGTATTGGATGGGAGGTAATTGCATGTTATTAAATTCATTTTCTAGGATTTATTATGCCATTATTTTCTACCATTCTTACAGTTACATTGTATTAATAATAATTACCATTTAAAAGGTCCACCATGTGCAAGAGCAATTCTAGGCCTCCTCTTAATAATGGCCTGTTTATTTCATGTCTCACCTCTTTTTTGGGGGACTTCTCTAAATTGGGCATTGGTATAGCCTTCTCTGGACACCCCATTACATCTTACCATTTAGTTTTTTACTGTAAAATGCAATGCTTACTGTTCTTTGTTTTTTCAGAATGCATTTTGCTTTCTTATATGTTCTGATCAAGTCTTTTATTGAGACACGGTTTACAAACAATAAAATGTACAAATCTTTATCATTCAGTTGAGTATTGATAGTTACATACTTCCACCAGCCATCATCCCAGAATGTGCCCTCATGCACATTACCATGTAATTCCCATCCCACCCTACCTGCCAGAAATACCTACTTCCGGTTTCTTTCTCTAGATTATTTCCGCTTGTTCAGAGACATCATGTAAGTAGAATCTTACATGAGATGTTTTATATCTGGCGTCTTTCACTCAGCATAATATTTTTGAGTTTCATCTATGCTGTGCCTATTTGTATTTTGGTTCCTTTTTTGGCTGAGTAGTATTCCATTGTACACATAAACCACAATTTGTAAGTGCATTCTTTTGCTTATGGATGTTTGGTTTCTTTTCAGTTTGGAACTATAATGAATAAAGTGCTATGAATATTTTGCACCAGGATTTTTGTGGACATACACTTCTATGGCTTGCAAGTAAATACTAAGGAGTGGGTCATGGGGTAGGTCTATGTGAAAAGTTAAAAGAAGTTACTAATTTTCAAAGGGTTTGTACTATTTTACACTCCTACCAGCAATACATGAGTGTTCTAGTTGCTAAACATCCTCACCAACACTCAGTATTGTCAGTCTTTCTAAAATTGTCCATTCTAGTGGGGTGTGGTGGTATCCTGTATGTGTTGAGCTGGGTCTGGGCTGTGCTGCTGCGTAGTTAGATTTAGTTCTGTATTAACCATGTCTTTTATGTTTTGTATTCTGATACTTTGACATCTGGAGCCTCACTGCTGCTAGACGGATGGCCTCTCCCACGGTTAATCAGTTCTGAGAGGTAGTAAACAACTTGCCAGAGAGCAGGCTTTTCAAATATAAGCAACCAATCCAGAGCTCACTCCCTGAATCACCTCCTGGTTGTCCTGTAAGCAGGCTCTTACACTCTGGGCCACTGTACCCTGCCCTAATACTCACCTAGGGCCAGGTCCCAGGGATAGCCCGGGTGCCCCACAGCCCACTGAAATGATTCAGACTAGTCAATGCTAAGCCTGCTTGCTCTGCTCTACCAATTCCTTCCCACAGAACCCACACCAAGGCTCTTGCCCACAGCTCCTCTCTCTCTCTCTGCCTCATGGCTAACCCTGCCGCTTCCCAGTGGTCCACTGAGGGTGGTGTCCCTCTTCTATTGGGACCTATGAGTAATGAACTATCTTGCAATGAGAGTTGTCTCCTGATCTGTTGGCCTTATTGTACCTCAACTTTCTGTTAATACACTATATTTTAAAACAATTCTTCACTGGCTTAAAATGTTTGCAAGGCTGTATCAGGATTTCTCTTTAGCAGTGCTTAGAATCTGAACACCAATGTGACTTGAGGTTTTTTAGAAAATAATATCCCAATGACCAGCTTTCTGAACTCTTAGAGTCTCTCCCCATTTACAACCTGCCAGAGTTTTGGGTTTCTAGGGAGTTCCTTGTTCTCCAGTTTTGCTCATGAGTCCCAATTCTTCAGTGGCCTGTCTCTCCTCTGAGTCCCATGGAGGCATCCATAGCACCCCCGGTTAAGATTCTGGCAGCCTGGCAGGGTATCTGGGCATTCATGCCCTTCCCCTAATATCCCCTTTCATTTGTTGAAGCTCATGGGAAAGGGCTGATATTTGGCTGCAGACTCATTCCATGGCTGGTGCTCTTCTGGGGTCTCATGCATCACGCCAGCCTACACACGCCCTTTGAAGTTTGTGATCCTATTGTCTCCTTTCTCCTTAGCCCTGCCTAAACAGCCTTCTTCCTCTCCCTTCACATTGCCAGTGAGGAGGGCAAGCTGTGTTATCTCTTTCTGCATTTAGTCCACCTGGATCTCTTTGCATCTTCAGCTCTCTAATGAGTAAATACGTTAAACAAACAACAATTACAACAAGAGCCTGTGGTTTCACAGTTTATCCAGCTCTTTCTGTTAGGATGGGAATGGCCATCTCTGGAGACTCTTTATTTGCTATCTGGAAGCAGAACTTCATGTTGATTGATTTGTGTGTCATTAACTATCTTTTGGGTTATTGTAATTGTTTCAATCTGTTCTCAGATCTCTATTGCTGCTTAGGAAGATTTTTTACAGCCATAGGACTGTGTTTACAGATTTTCTTTTTCATGTCCTCCAACTACTCTGTATTTTTCTGCCTTCAAAAGAAAAGTCAACATAACTGAATGTAGTACTTGTAGTGGAAACTTGCTTTTTTCTTTTGACTGTTCAGCTCTTCCCTGTGGTTCTCTTCCTTTTCAAAGTATCCAGGAAGAAATCTTAGGCATTATCCTTTTTGTCCTTGGCAAGTTGTAGAATCTTTTATTAATCTTTAAAATTTGAAAAAAAATATTTAACAAGTAGGAGTCCTGGAACAGAAGTTGTTTCCTTAAGAATCTGCTCTTCACTGGGGGGTGATGAGGGCTCTCTGTTGTCAGAAGTCTCTGGTTTCTCTGGTATCTAGACTTCATCACATGTTGTACTGCTGGGATTTCATTTCAAAATTTGTTAATTCACCTTGTATTATTATTGTTATTCCTGTCCACTGTCTGATGGTAATTTTCCTGGGCTAGTTTTATTTAACACTACTCTTTCAGTTTTTCTTTTTTTTATTATTATTATACTTTAAGTTCTAGGGTACATGTGCACAATGTGCAGGTTTGTTACATATGTATACTTGTGCCATGTTGGTGTGCTGCACCCATTAACTTGTCATTTACATTAGGTGTATCTCCTAATGCTATCCCTCCCCCCTCCCCTCACCCCACGACAGGCCCTGGTGTGTGATGTTCCCCTTTCTGTGTCCAAGTGTTCTCATTGTTCAATTCCCACCTATGAGTGAGAACATGCGGTGTTTGGTTTTTTGTCCTTGCAATAGTTTGCTGAGAATGATGGTTTCCAGCTTCATCCATGTCCCTTCAAAGGACATGAACTCATCCTTTTTTATGGCTGCATAGTACTTCATGGTGTATATGTGCCACATTTTCTTAATCCAGTCTATCATTGATGGACATTTGGGTTGGTTCCAAGTCTTTGCTATTGTGAATAGTGCCGCACTATTTCTTTCTATTCAGTTGTTCATACCTTCTGGAAAATTTGTTAATTACCCAGCCTCCACCCAGACATGACTGTTTTAGCAAGCCCAATACAGTGCCATGTGCTTGTCTGCATCTAAGGTCTTAATCACTCTTCTTTGGCTTTGGCTGAAGAAGTGACCAAACGCCTCCAGAAGCTCCCTGTGGCTCCAAGTTGAGGTTGCCCATCTCCAGCTGCTGGCTCTTCTCCTAAGGGCTCATGGTGGTGGCTATCTTCTTTTGTAAATTTCTCATTGCTTTTTGAAGTCATTCTCATTTATTTTGATGCAGATTTTGTTTTTTGAAATGTTAAACCCTGTGCTTTATACTGTCAGTAATTTGAATTTTTTATTTTTTCACGAGCAACTGTAAAAAGGACTATTCCATGCTCTCTGAACACTAGAATTCAGGAATGCTGTAACAAATGTATTTATTAACCTGGAGAACACGTAGGGACTTCAGGGGAGAAATGTTATGATATTTGAGTGCTTATTTTGTGGAAAAGGAAGTAGATTTATTCTGCATAGCATGATAGGGCGCACATGGGTAGAATATACAGGTGGCAGATTTTCACTCAGTGTAAGGAGACACTCCTCATACTGAGGGCTACCCCCAGAGAAACAGACACTAAGGAAGCAACAATTTCCAGGTACTGGAGGTAGAAGGGCAAAGGCTCGCTGGCCATGTTTTAGCTACAATGAGAAGAGTTCCTGACTCTGCCAATGATAAGAAGCATTCAGTTCTGTCAACAAGGTGATCAACCGCAAAATAAAAACATAAATCTGAACTTAGCAAGAGGAGACTTTTATTCAAAAGAATTTTTACAATAATAAAAGACTATTGCAAGCGGAAGAACAGAAGATCTTTAAGCAATTCCAGAACTTAGGCAAAAAGAGTTTCTTTCTTTCATAGACAGGAGTCAACGAGGCTAGAAAGAACCAGGCATGGGGAATTGAGATGAAAAAGTAGCATCATCAGATAGTAGACAGATAATATTTTCCCTGAGGCCAGGCTGTTCTCAGGAGGGGCATCAGCTGCTCAGGCTGAGGGGGCCCTGGAGGAAGGTTAACAAGCATTTTGTTTGGTTGATCAGTGGGGACAAAGCAGTTCAGCTAATTATTTATGAGGCAGAAAAATGGGAATTTGCAAGGTCTTTGTCTTTTTTACAGGGAACAAGGGGGCATCCATACATCTAAGTCATATGAGAGGGGTGAGTCTTTGCTGTAAGCTGTTTTCAGGGACACAAAAGGGTGGGATATTTCTTTACCTCATCAAAAGACAAAATTATAAGAAATTTTGTTTAAAGATCTAATTGGCTTTTATTTGCTATTCTAGAATTGAGCATCACCTCATTCTATTTTCTGAGAAACAGAATTTGCTGAGAAATAGAAACTCATTCTATTTTCTGAGAAATAGAGAATTCTACTCTCTATTTTCTGAGAAATAGAATGAGCTTCCTATGAGCTGATCAGAGGAGGGTAGCTTTATAGGCAGAAAGGACTTAAGGAAGCAGAAACAGGGAACAAAAAGTGTATTGGTCATTTGAAAGTTACTTTCCTTACAGGGTTAAAACAGAGGGAACTTCCTTATTGTGCTGAACCAGGTTGACTGAAATCTCCTGTTTTTTAGGAAAACTGACCCATTTCAAACTTCTGTTTGGTTCCATGGCACTTAGCACAAGTCTCTCCATTCTGGTCTGGTCTGGTCTGCTGGGGCCTAGTGCAGGAGGCTGGTCCAAGCCAACAGCCTCTCATCAACTGTATTTAACAACATTCAGGTAAAATTCTACATCGCCAAGACTTTGTCAAGCTGTATTCACTTCTTGGCAATGAGCTCTGTCCAGTTGTCATTTAGCTTTCTTTGGTCATTTGCCAAGTACGTCCAGGCACTTCACTAGGCTCTAAGGTTAAAAGTATGGATCAAAAATCAACCCTGCTCCGAGGAGATCACAGTCTAAAAGTCTTCTCTGGAGAAGTACACTTCCAGAATTGCAGCTATAAGCCCTGTACATCCTGAGTTGGAAATGTGAAAAGTCCAGAAGTCAAAATGACCACAGTAGGGGCTAAAGATCAAAGGATACTATGAAGGTTAGGCTAATAAGACTTGCTGATGCATCGCATTTGGGCATGAGAGAAAGGAAGGTTTCCAGGTTAACTGCAAGGAGTTTAGTGTGAGCAACTAAATGAATGGGATTGATGTTTATTGACACAGAGAAGAATGTGGGCATAACAGGAGGTAGTGGAGGGAGATGCAGAGTTCAGTTTTGTCTGTGCTAAGTTGATAAGTCTATTAGAAGTCTGAGTAACTTCTTCAAGTAGAGATTTGGAGTTTGGAATTCAGAGATGGGATCCAAGCCAGAAAGACGAATGTGGAGGTGATAATGAGCCAGCATGTTCTGCCCCTTGCACAATAAGCCAATCACTGAGATAACAAGTTTTGCAGTAGAGAAAAGATTTTGTTCACAAAGCATCCAAACAAGGAGGTGGGAGAACACCTCTCAAATCCACCTCCCTGAAGATGGGGTCTTACGGATATTTATGAGATAGAGGAGCAAGGTGGTCCAAGGCATTAGGAAAGGTGATTGGGAGTGAGGAAAAATGAGGTAATCAGAGGTCCATGCAAATGTAGTCAAGCTTCATGGCTCTTTATGGGACACATCTTCACAAAATGGCATCATTAACATCATCTGAGAGTGATGTTTTTGTCCCTCTAATGTTAGAAGATCACTCATTGAACATTGCTGCAGGGAATCAACCCTGTCCAGTTGGAGGGTCAGTGGTCTCAGATGGCTTGAACTGGACAAGAGTTGACCCCAAGTTCCTGAAAAACAATGTAAGCAGCTTACCACCATAACTTATAGATTCTATCTATAAGTTAGGCAGTGGGAATTTAGTTATATATTGTTTAGCTCATGACTTTTAGCTATATAGGTTTCAAGATCAACTAGAAAAAAGGAACTAAAAGCAAACAAAGCGGATAAAGTTTTGCAGGATCATCAGCTTAGCTGTTAATTCCAGAGGTGACTTGTGGATCATCACATCCAGAAGTCATGAAGTTGATCTCGTACCATGGGAAGTGTATTGGCTGAGCAAAACCAGCAGTGATAATGATTCTACTGGTTTCTAGGCTGATGGGCAGACTTGGGAGTAAAGGAGGCCTTCTATTTTCCACCACAGTCCTCTCTGATCTGTGCACAGGGCTGTTCTGGTTAGCTGAATATCACCGTGTGGGTTATGTGGGCCTTGAGGCAAACTTCAAGGTTGACCTGATGCAGTTCATTGGCATGTTCTCTTGTCCTCTATTCATTATCCCCAGTGGCTAATTCATTTCCAGGGGACTCTGTGGGAATCAAATAGTTCAATTATATGGAAAATGAATCTAGGTAGAGAGCTTTCATCATACATTAAGAAGTCCATGCTGGAAACAAGATACGAAACTATCAAAGTACGACTCCAATTATGTAAATATATATTCATGCAACAAGTGAATGAGCAAGTGGGGATTATTCCACAGATCTGTTAGTCCTACTGAGTGTCAGTCTGTATTATATGCTGAATTATCAGTAGAAAATAGGGTTTCTGGTCACATGGCAGATGGAGCTGAGGTTCATGAATCCTTCCTACTGCAAACACAAAATGCCGAGTAAATGCTGGATATATTTACCTTTAAAATATCTAGCTTAGTTTGGAAAAAATAAAATTCCCCAAGTGCTAGAAATCAAGTAAGAAGTAAATCCCAGAGTAATATCAGACAGGCAATGCCATGTGATTCTGGGGGTTTGGGACTGGCTGGAGGCCCCAAGGATTGGAATTGTGATCTCACATAGGGACAGGAAATTTGGCTGTAAATGCTTGTGAGTCAGAAGACCTGGAGCACACCCTCTGCATACAGTTGTTAATCTAAACCGTGTGTGGTGGTGGTGGAGGCCAGGATGGGGGAGATATTGTCAACCTAAAGATAGAATCTGAGGAAAAATTAATATAGAGAGTGTATTTGGGTCAAAGTTGAACACAGCAGCCTAGGACACAATTCCAAGTTGTCTTGGGGAGTGCTCCTTTGTTACAAACAGGTTCTTAAAGGCAAATGGGGACAAAGAGTGCCCTGATACAAAGTTGTTTGCCTAGAATTCTCACTGGTTTACAGCGGTAACATTGGTCAGTGATTGGCTATTCATTGTTGAACTATAGGGTAGGGGACATAGTGTCCAGCATATGGCATTTTATGGCTACTGGACATCAGTTAGTCCAGAGCCCACCTAGCAAGTGGCTTCAAGCAATAATTATTTAGTTCAAGGAGGAATGAGAGGTGACTGATGTAATTAGGCCTGATAATTAAAGGGGGCTCACATTCCTCACATGAAGTTTCTTTTCTTTCTCAGTATTTAAGCTAGTGACACATGTGGGCTTGGGTGCAAATTTTCTTACATGCATGGTGGGGGCCGGGATGACCAGAGTCAGTAATTTTTAAAGAGAATCAGGACTGAACACTTGTTAAAGAGGGCAAGACGGATTGTATTCAGACAGCTGCAGTAAGGGAGACAATCCAGTATAAACTGAGCTCAACTTCAACTAAGACCAAGGTGGCTGAGGTTTTTAAAAGGAGGACAGAGAGGGAACAAAAAGGAAGAACAAAAAAGAAACTTGGAGCCTACGAAGAAATGGAAAATTACAGAAGGGGCTCAGTGGAGAATTACTGAAAAAGTGGTGTGCCAATTTGTGTTGCGTCCACGTGCATTTTAGGGTTTAGCAGCATTGTGTTAAAGCAATTTAATTTATAAGTGAAATGTATGATTGATTGATTGATTGATACTGGAAGGAAATTATAAACTATTGGCATTAGCTATCTCTCTTTGAACGTTATTAAGACCTTCTGCTTCTTCTTTATATATTTTTCTAATTTGTTATAATGACCATTTTTTTAATTGTATGAAACAAAAAAGTCATGGTATCATGACTAAATTTCTTATAAAAACAAACAATGATAAATTAAATTGCTTTAGAAGAAAATACAATTTTCTGGTTATTGATTCCTAGGCATTAAATCATAATTTGCAAATGATAATGAATAGAAGCCAGAGAAAGGGCGTTTGCCAGTTAATTTGTTTTCATTCTGAGTTCAGACAGAAGTCTGTGTTGCTGTTCTCAGATTATTCCCTATGGCATCACGTCATCAAATTTAATTTGGATAGAATATTTTAGGCAGATACATTCAGTCAATAATTGTATTCATATTTGTAAAACCAAACAGAATTTTTTTTCTACTAACATGAACTAAGAGATAAATGTGTAGGCTGATGGTTTGCATTAATGTTTTTACACTTAAATTTTTGATCTGTGACTTATAGTGAAATGATATTTAAAATCTATACTTAAGTGTGGACTGGGCGCGGTGGCTCAGGCCTGTAATCCCAGTTCTTTGGGAGGCAGAAGTGGGCAGATCACTTGAGGTCGCGAGTTCAAAACCAGTCTGGCCAACATGGTGAAACTCTGTCTCTGAAAAAAACAAAAAAAAACAATAAAGAAAAACTACAAAAATTAGGGAGGCATGTGGCAGGCACCTGTAATCCCAGCTACTCCAGAGGCTGAGGCAGGAGAATTGCTTGAACTGCAGAGGCGGAGGTTTCAATGAGCTGAGATCTCCCCACTGTACTCCAGCCTGGGCAACAGAGCAAGACAGCCTGGGCAACAAAGCAAGACTCCATCTCAATAAATAAATAAATAAATACATAAATAAAATCTATACTTAGATGTGCATGGATTTATAAAAAATCTTGAGGCTTAGAAAAAATCTTTTAGGTTTTTTATATGCAAAGAATATACATACATTACAAAAGAAACCAAACCACTGTTTAGTTGTAGATATATGTAGATTGGTTTGGTTTCTTTAGTAAGGTGTATCATATATTCTTCTCAGAGAGCATCCTCACTTGATGTGTCACAATTAGATCAGAGTTTGACACCACCTTTTTCCTACCCTTGAACAAAATGTCAAAAATCATGAGAATGTGTGCACAACTAATTACTGAAGTATATAGTCACTAAATGCTTGAAATTTAGTCTTTGAAGTTTAACTTATTTGATTTGTGTGACATTAAAAATTGACTTTACAGATGATCATATGTGGCAACTATTGAAGTGAGTTGAGAACCTTAACCAAAATGACCCAGTTCTTTTCAAACATTTTTATTAAACATATTCCATAGAGATATGCAGACTTTAAATTAAGAATTGCAACTGTGATATTCAGTGAGGGAATATTTAAATAACCAGAGCACTGTGAGACTCAATGAACCATGCAAACATTTTGAATATTGGCTTGAGGAATAGAACTTAATTAAATTTAGACATTCTTAGAGTAATTGCTGAAAATTGTGTCTATCTTTTGCAAAACCTGGTATTAAATGGAAGGAAACCAATAACAAGTCACCTTGATGATGTGCCTACTGTGTCAGGCAATAGTATAAGTGTCCCCAAAACATGTGAAGGACTTTTGGGTCCCCCCTTATTAGCTTAAAACAGAAGAGGGATCTTTTACTTTGAGTTTTGCTTTGGAATCCCTGAAGGCTGGGGGAGGTTGTGGGGAGAGTGCTGGACATGGACTCAGGCCGTCTGATCAGTCATGGCACTTGCTGGATTCACAGTCTCCAGGGAATCAGTTGCATTATGTGAGGGAAAAATTTTAAAGTTATGAGATTTGAGAGGAAGAAGGAAAAAAGATAAATTGAATGGCAAGGTTATGCCTCCAAATGCTTTCCAAATACTTACTTACCAGAGATGGAATACAAATTTCATTTTGGATTTTCCAGTAGCCGAGGGGGTGGAAATCTAATCGATCACACAATCCACAGTGCTGGTAATAAAAATAAAGATGTGTTGCCTAGGAGGAGCATATTTATTTCTTATTTTGAGACCTGAGAGAAATTTTCCCATTAGTCCTTATGATATAATGAAAAATTTTTTCAAATCCTTACAGAAAATACAAACATAAACTTCAAAAATCTGCGTGTAACTTTCTTCCCTGTACATTGATGGGATAGTGTCACATGCAGCTCGGTGGAAGCAATTCAAAGGGAAGTCAATGCTAGCCAGTCCAGATGTGCAAGTCCCAAATGGACTGGTCTGGCCCAAGTATTGAGTTCACTCTAGCTAGGGGGACAGAGGACTGAAGATCCTGAAGGCTGTCTTCCCTATCCCCCCATCTAATGCCAGCCTGTGTGAATTAGGAGGCAGAGGCAGGGCTTATAACCTCGGTAATGTAAGTACATGCTGGGAGCACACAACCATAAAAGGCAAAACGCTCTAAGGATGTGAGACATTTCTCACTTGAGATTCTTGAACAATATTCTGTTAAGCACATAATGAGACTTATCTATTATCTCTCACTTTTTTTCCAGCAGATTGGTGCACTTTTTCATTTCCTTAGGAATAACTAATTGGACTTTTAGGGGAGTACAGATGTTGACAGAGTGGGGTCAGGAGACAGTAGGATTGAAGCAGACTCCGGTCTCCTGGGATCTTGTCAGTGGAGGATGGGAGCCGGGAGGCTGCCGTGCTGAGGATGTGAGTGCTCACAGCTAGAGTTCTCCCAGGGCTAGCACAGGAGGGCCTGTGTCTCTGGGACAGGCTGCAGAGCATCCTACAGTGCTTGGGTAGATAATGTCCTTGGAGTAGAACGTGGCTCCGTACAAGCAGTGTTTTGAGGGAAGAATTAACCAATATCCTCATAAGGTTACAAGGGACATAGTAATAGCTACAATTTATTTTTTAGGACCTAAAAGTTTCCAGGATTTTCCAGGAGCTTTTTTACTTACATTAAATCATTTAAGCCTTACGGTAACACTATGAAATCAATATAATGTACATTTTACAAATCAGAAAACAAGGCTGAGAGGTGATATATAAGTTGCCCAAAGTCACACAACTGTTAAGATGTGCTAGGAACTGAATTGTGTCCTCCTAAAATTTGTATATTGAAGCTTTAATCCCCAGTGTGACAGAATTTAGAAACAGGGCCTGTGAGGGACGTGATAAAGTTTAAATGATTTCCCAATGGTAGGGCCCTTCTCTGATAGGAGTGGGGTCTTTATGTAAGAAGATAAAGAGACCCCAGAGCCCTCCCTGTCTTTTTTGTGATGTGAGGACACAGTGAGAAGGCAGCTGTCTGTAAGCCAGGACAAGAGCCCGCACCAGACAAGAACCCACCTGGATCTGCATCTGGAAATTTCCAGCCCCCAGAACTGTGAGAAATAAATTTCTGTTGTTTAAGCTACCCAGTCTGTGATATTTTATTATGGCAGCACCAATATAAGAATGAAAGGCAGAATTTAAATTTGGCCTGTGTGTCCCCTGAGGTCTAATTGATACCATGGTACTTCTGCAGCAATGGGGATAACTTACAATATGTGACATCATTTAATTTATATGCTCTTTTAAAACATGCTCTAATGCCATCAAATTTGAGGACAACCAAGGCTTTGCTTGTTAAGAAATGTCTTTTATCCCTCCAAAATTTCTTGTTTGAACTGAATGATGTTTCACATTCTCATGATTAAAGCAGAGAGAAACCAACATAATAATTGTTGAGAAACCTAGGGGAGGTTTCACCTGGACAAGATCTGACTGGAGGATAACCACCTTCAAACAAGAGCCAAAAAAAAAAAGAGGTTTTCTTTGTCTGTTGCCAGAGATCTCTCATGTGGTACCCACGGTTAGAAGGCTGAGGACTATGTATGTTGGATCCATGCAAGTGGGAATTTGTAATATTTGAAAATGGCCAGAGAGGAAAGAGCTGCCTGCAGAAATAAAGCCACTTCACAAACGGGGCCTTTGACATGAACTCAAGTTAGGAGTGAGAACCACACACATATTTCAAATTGTGACGTCCCATGTCTCTAGAGCCTAAAGTTAGAAGCATTCAAAGAAGATCTGGTGGTTCCAAGCTAAGTTTTTGTTGTAGCTGTTTTCCCAAATGAATGATTTCTAGGATCAAATCATGTCTTCCTAAAGTCAAAGCTGTGGTGAGGGCCCAGGCAGTAAGGTCTGTTTCCAGGAAATGGGTGCTGGGGCGTGTCCATCTCACCTCATGGACAACCCCGGCCCACGGGCTGACCAGGCTTCCGGAGCAGGAGCGCCTTTACTTGGCTCTCACTTTGCACCTCACTTTCCACCCGAGGAGAGCCTGTCTGAGAAGAGTGACTGTTCTTCCATCAGTGGTAGAGAAAACCTAGGAAGCTATTTTCGAGAGAGTTGTAGATGAACAAATATGTTTCTCTGGATGCTAAATGTAAACTATGAAAATGACTATGGTGTTCTAGAGCTGTGGGGAATGTCTGGTGGTATGGTGGAAGGGCATGGAGTATAGGAAATTCTAGCAGTCATGCAGCAGATCATCGGCAGTGCTGAGTTTTAATTGCAGCAGATCATCGGCAGTGCTGAGGTTTTAATTGCAGCAGATCATCGGCAGTGCTGAGGTTTTAATTGCAGCAGATCATCGGCAGTGCTGAGGTTTTAATTGCATGTACTATCTGCCTCGTGGGGGCCCATCACATCTGATTAGTGACTGATTCCAGATCCATCATTTGTTCATCAGGATGTACCAGCTGCTGCTTGGTAGCCCCCAGCGTGGTGGGGAGCCATTTTATAAACCTCAAGTGTTGTGTAATAATGTTTATCAGTGGGAGGGGGTGATTATGGATCACTGAGCACAAATCAGTCAGTTAGGTTCTCAAATAAACAAGTCTTTGTTAACTCCTCTGATTCTATTTTGTGAGCATAAGGAGTATGGTTTGATTATTTTTTCTTCCCATATTACTAAGAAAATTGCTTCAGTGCAGCTTCAAAAGCTGTTTGCATAAAAAGCCGATTATTCACTCTTTTATTGTTCATTTTTGTGGATCCGGCATTCAGGAAAACTCTCCAAAATCTCTAGTTAGTTTCCCTGTATTTCAGATTCACAATGAGTCAAGCCACTCATAGTTTGTCCCTCTCCATCCTCTCTCTGACCCCCGAGGCAGAGCTGTTGCCCTGTCTCAAGTTTTCTGCCTCTTGGTGAAAGCTGGTCAACACTATAGTGGGTTAACATGAGTGACCCGATGGGATGCAAAGAACAGACTCAGATGGTGTCAGGAGAAGAGCTAGAAGGAATACCTTTTTCAAGATTGGACTCCACTGCAAGGACAGAAAATTGAAATATTTTGTCTTATTTGGATTCCAGAGGAGTGTGGACCGGAATATTTTTCTGTCTGAATTATGAGACATAATGCATACAAGCGAAGCTGTCTGTTCTGGCCCAGGAGGGATTCCAGAGCAAGTGGCCTTCGTGCTCCAGACTCAAGTAACCAAAGCAAGAAAGAGGCCTGACTGTTCCCTGTTTGCAGAGATGAATTCCACTTAGGCTTGTGGTCATGTTTTGAGAGCTAGCATTTGCTGAAACAGCCTAAGATGTTTACACATTACTTTTTTTTTTTTTTTTAAGTAAGAGAATCAGGCAAAAGCAGTAAACAGAGCAGTCAGCTCAAAGTACTGTAGGCAAGCAAAAAGAAACAATTTCATAGTGGAGAAATTAAATGGATTAGTGGAATTTAAGGTAGGGATTCAGTGTTTTAAGTATGGATATAAAATTTTCACTTAAACAGTACTGAACAAGTCTTTCTTTTGGAAGTTTCATGACTCAGAGCTTAACTATTATAGTGCATATAACAAATCGCCAGATATAGCAGATTTCCTAAAATGCTTTGGACGTGGAGCTTTTTCCCTCAGACCTTCTGGGAGGACAGAGGTTCTGTGGGACACACTTAGGGAGGCCCTGCAGTAGAAATGTACTTAGCATGGTTCGCATTTCTTCTAATCATTCATCCTACTTGATGCCCTTGTCCACACATTTCTTATAATGTGTAATAATTTTTGCAGACATTTTTCATGGAATACCATTTTTGTGGGAAATCATGACAAAGCAATTGTTTATATTATGCTTGATAGAAAATAACTCCTAGGAGGAGAATATTGTAAATTCAACTCTTTTTTTTTTTTAAGATGGAGTTTTGTTCTTATTGCCCAGACTGGAGTGCAATGGCGTGATCTCAGCTCACTGCAACCTCCACCTCCCGGGTTCAAGCAATTCTCCTGCCTCAGCCTCCTGAGTAGCTGAGATTACAGGTGCTCACCACCATGCCCAGCTAACTTTTTGTATTTTTAGTAGAGACGAGGTTGGTTTCACCATGTTGCCCAGGCTGGTCTTGAACTCCTGACCTCAGGTGATCCACCCTCCTCAGCCTCCCAAAATACTGGGATTAGATGTGTGAGCCACCGTGCCCAGCCAATTCAGCTCTTTTAAGTGATGTCATTAGTGTCATATAAATACTTGATAAATACATGTTAAATCTTAGTGGATATGCATGAACTAGTAAATGGCTATTGCAGTGCCATAGCTCATGAGAGAATGCTATCATTCAGGAAATAAAAAGAAACCTAAAACTATATTATCTGTATACTTTAACTTACTTAAAAGTTACTAAAAAGCCATGACATTTTTATTTTATTTTATTTTTAATTGGATGCCTTTAGGTATGATAGTTTAGTGAATTCAGTATAGGGGAGAACCTAAAACTTTAGAGATAATATAGGAGAGTAAATAAGGTTAAGAAACTCGTGTTGAGAGTTTCACCATCCAGTGTAACTCAGTGACATGACAGTGAATCCGCACCCTTGCCTGTAGGATGCTTCCAGAAATCACCCTATAATCATGTGTCAGTGAACTTAGGAATGTTCTTATCAGGGATTGTCTGTATACTTGCAGAATAATTGTCTTTAAAGTTATTGGGAATAAATATGGGAGATAATGCAATAATTCGTGCAAGTCCAATATTAGTAATTTCCCTGGAGATGTTGAAATAAAGGGAAATTTCATAGTATGAATTTGGCCATGTAGCTTTCAGAAGTGTGTTTACTCATGCTTTCACTGCATAATAAAAGATTTCTCATAATATTATTCATCTCCCATTTCTGTTTTTTTTCCAACTTTTATTTTTAAATTCAGAAGAATACATGTGCAGGTTTGATACCTGGGTATGCTGTGTGATGCTGAGGTTTGGGGTACAAGTGATCGCATAGTGAGCTCATGAACTGTGAGCATAGTACCCAACAGTTTGTTTTTCCCCTTCCCTTTCCCCGAGTCGCTGCATTCCCCTCCTGCTCCAGCAGTCCCCAGTGTCTACTGGTGCCATCTTTATGTCTCTAAGTACCCAATGTTTAGCTTCCACTTACAAGTGAGAACATGCAGTATTCTGTAAACTTCTTGCTTACTGTAACCAATAAGAAGTGGAAAATATGGGAATTCCAATATTCTGCCATAGTCATAAAAATCCAAATTCAAATTCTGGTTTAAACTTCGTTTTCTCATGGGTGAGCCCCTTTCCTGATGGCTCCAGGAACATAAAGCTCTCAGAAACATCAGATGTGAAAAATCTCTCAAGTGAAGAGGAGACACAGCTCAATGAGGCCCATGGGCATATTAAGCAAATATTTTCAGAGATTGTTTATATGTGTCAATTTCTTATTCAAGAAATGAAAGGGTCTACCATTAATGAGTTTGGACAGCAGAGGCCCAGCTTACAAGCACTAATTCAGGATAATTTGACTATTTCACTCAAGTAAAAAATAAACACCAAACAAAAAACTAAGAATTACTCTTCAATGAATGATTTTAGTTCTGTATGTACAGAAAGGTTTCCAATTTGTAATGTCCGCAACGTAGGTAAAGATGTCAAAAATGTCCCAGAGGGCTAGAGTCCTGCATGTTGGTTGGGGAACAGCAACAGCTGAGGTCTGTTAGAGACAAGGTCATAGAAGCACTGGAATGAGAAGCGAAGATTTGAAATGTTGCCCCCAGTGCTATAGGGCATTGTGCAAGGACTTAACCTGGGCACTGATGTGATGACAGTTCATCTTAGAAAACTCAGTCTGTCAGTTGTGCAGAGGATGAATGGAAAAAAGAAAACCAATGGTAATAATCCCTGATAGATGGAGAGATAGCAGAGCTTTAAAAGATGAAGAAAAGGTGACAGGACTCATTCTATTGCAGGGGCCTATGTGTAAGGGAAGGGAAAAAGTCAATGAAGATTTCTGGGTTTGGCCATGGAATTGACTGGATGATGATTCATGAAGGTTGGCAGCACAGGAGCAGACTGAGGGCAGGTTTTGCTGCAGGAGAAGATGGCAACAGGAGGATGAATGTGTGGTGTTTCGCCTAAGGTGTGTTGGGACCGCAACGTGGAAAGGTCTGCTCAGACAGGAATCACACACTCAGAGTGGACGTCACGGATGCTGGTAGAGAATATCTCTACATCAATCCGTATGATGACTGGCTGAGTCCCTGAAGGGCATCGATTCTATCCTGTCAACCTTTAAAGCAATTTAAAACACTGCAGTATTTACATTTGGAAATCTCCTTCAGTTACTAAAGTTTCCATTTTCACAGTTCTAGGTAAGCCAAGCCAGGTCTGTCAGAACGATTGGCTTTGCCCTGGCAGAGTTAGATAACTATAGATATGAAAGCTTCTAAAATATTGTCCTATAAATACTTCCCTGGGCAATATTTATACTATGTTACTCAATTAATTGTATAGCCATTGCTGAATATAAATTTCTGCTTATTAATGGGCCATAAAATTGTAGCAAACAGAAGCCCTAGAAAGGGAATGCAGCGTGGAAGATTGTGAGAGCCCTGGTCTTTGATTGAGACTCTCTGGTTTAGGGTCAATGGATCTGACACGTAGCAGCCACATTACCTTGGGCAAGTCACTTTTTAATTTTAATTTTTATTTTTTTTGAGACGGAGTTTGGCTCTTCTTGCCCAGGCTGGAGTGCAATGGCACGATCTCGGTTCACTGCAACCTCTGCCTCCTGGGTTAAAGCGATTCTCCTGTCTCAGCTTCCTGAGTAGCTGAGATTACAGGTGCCCGCCACTACGCCCAACTAATTTTTTGTATTTTTAGTTTCACCATGTTGGCCAGGCTAGTCTCGAACTCCTGACCCCAGGTGGTCTGCCCACCTTGGCCTCCCAAAGTGCTGGGATTACAGGCAGCAGCCACCGCACCCGGCCGGCAAGTCACTTTTGTCCTCATTTTTGGGCTTCACTTTTCCTTTTTCAAAAGGAAGTTATTTCTGAATGTTCTCACTTATAAATGGGAGCTGAACGATGAGAACACATGAACACATGGGCGGGAACAACACACACGGGGCCTGTCAGTGGGGGTGGGGGAAGGGAGAGCATCAGGAAGAATAGCTAATGGAGCCTGGGTTTAATACCTAGGTGATGGGTTGATTGGAGCAGCAAACCACCATAGCACACGTTTACCTATGTAACAAACCTGCATACACTGCACGTGTACCCTGGAACTTAAAAGTTGAAGAAAAAAAATGGTGATAGATGATTTAAGTATACAATCTCTAGGACTCTATCCATCTGTTAAGCATCTATGGTTTCTATAGAAACTTAGATTTTCACATACAATCAAAAATTTCAACAACAATGCTTGTGATTATTACTATCAATATATTAGTGAGATAGCAAACCCTTGACATTTACTTGTTCAACTGTAAAAAAGACTGAAATGTAGAATGGTGAAGGAATATATCTGAGAGAGAGACGCAGGCAAGGTGTCTGTGTAAAATTGGTCAGATGCTAACAAAATACAGAATATTTGTGGCCAAGAGGACTTCCTACCCAAAGTCAGTCTTCAAATACAGAAATTCCTGACTTTAAAATACCAACCTTCGGTGATACTTCAGAAGCAAATTATAATTCCTAATAAAAGACTTTGACATTGTAACAAAATTAAACAAACCCAAGAGCACTTCCCAGTACAAAACAGACATCAGAATGACAGGGTAAGTTTCCCCTGTCTCTATGGACACAGATTTAGAACTTTGTGATGTGGGAGTGGCAAACAGAACAGCAATGCAGGAAGGAAGAGCGAGTGAGTAAGTTGGTGTGAGTGCGTGTGCACACCCACACGTTTCTCATCTTACATATTCATCACTGGAGAATTTTTACTAATGAGTCTTTGACACCTGCCCCTGTGGATATTTTGTTCTAAATGCTTCCTTGGTACAGTCATGATAAAAGATGGCTCCAGCCCATGGAAGTTATCTGTGTTGTCCTGCTTTCCAAAAAGTATTTCAGGCAGCTTCAAAAATAAACATTGCTTTTTTTGGATGATATCACGTTGCTTCTTTAGAGATAACTATCCCAAGGATCTAAGCAAGTCAATAGAGCCAACCAGACTTACTAAGATATGAATCCACCCCATTTCCAATACCTTTCCATCACTCCATTTAGTGCAAAGAGTCGCCCCCAAGACTGTTGCTCCAACCTGCACATCACCACTTCCTCTGTGGTAAATATGGAAAGAAATTTAATGGACTAAAACAATAACAACAACAAACATAGGTCTTTACCTGCACTTCTGTGATCTGGTCGCTTAACAGCTGTCCGCTGTTGTTGCTCCCAGACCTACATGCAGGGCTCCAGCCCTGTGGGTCATTTTTGACATCTGCAGAACAACATAACGTTCTCCCTCACTTCCACATCTTTGCACATGCCTTTTCCTGTGCTTGGAGTGTCATTTCCAAGCTTCCAAATTTGGCCATGGCCTGACAGTGCTGAGCTCAAGGCTTATCACTGTAGAAAGCCTTGTGGGCTAAGACAGATGGCTCTCTCCTTTTCTCCTTATTACAATGTTATTATTATTGCCATACTTATTTCCTGCATGAAACTGTGAGTACCAGAGAGACGTTTTCATCACAGTATCCACTGTGCCTAAAGAGCAAAGAGCAGATAATGCTTAAGTCCCTGAGCTCCACATTGGTTGAATTAACTCATAATTTCCTGATATAGGAATGCATACATTTTCTCTCCTTTATACATATGTAAATTTCCCCAGCCTCATTTGACAGCCAGAGAAGTAGCTTCCTAATCACTCTGACACCTTGGCAGTTTAGCCTAGATGAGGTAAAATATTATGATACAAATATCTGATTGTTTTTCTTTGAAGGAATAATTAGCAGTTTGACAGATTGCATATGTGAATTATTCAGTGTGAGGCTGTAAATTTCCTACCTGCAGAATTTAACTTTAACTTGCAGTGAGCAGAAGGTCTGTGTCAAATTGTGGATGTCTTTGAAAATGTTGGCTTGTTATTTGCAAAGTTTTTAAAAGAATAGCAAGCTGTAGAGAGGGACTTGCGACACGAATAGGTGTATTTTAAAAGGGTCACTGCCAGGATATAAGAATCCCCTGTGGGATGTAATATTAAGACACAAAAATGTGTGAACCTATTATAATATAATATAATATAATTAGGTTGTAAATTCCACATCTGACTAGTATCATTTGCGACTGTTGACAAGTTACTTATCCTCTTTAATCCTCTATTTCTTAATATTGAAATTGGCATAATAGTGTTATCTGTGTTGTAGAATTGTTGTTGAGAGGGTCAAATAGTGAATGTGTGTGTGGCTTGAGCACAGAGCCTCGCCGGGATCCCTGACCATTATTAGTTCAGTGCTATTACTTGTGACCCTCCCAAGGGCAAGGGTTTGAAAATGTGGGTTTTATTATTGGGTATGGTAAGGTCAACAGATCATGAGATGATCATCATTGATCAAAAAGAGTTGGTTATACTCAGAGATCCCAAGAGAAGAGGGTGTTCTATTGAGGAACACACAGGGGCACGCTGGCCTGGGTCAGGAGGCAGCAGAAGCTTAAGTAAAATATGAACAAAAGCCCTCATGGTGGCTTCCGCGGGAAGAAGGGGCGAGGCAAGCTTAGGATTGGCTACTTGGAGTGATTTCAGCAGACTGTGAGCACAGGAACTGCCCCTGTGTCTGGAACCTGGCCCTGATGATCAGAAGAGGTGGACAGTGGCTCTCAGCGTGGAAGCCCCATAGAGGAGGTCATGGGGATGTGAGCTCTGATTGGGTAATCAATAAGAAAAGTGCACTCACAGGTGAGTGGTTTACTATCTCCTGGAATGGGTTAGCCCTGGGAGGGGCAGTCCCTCCAGCGTCAGCAAGGCCCAATGTCAAACAAAGCATTAGAATGCAGAAAATGAGATAGGGCTAGCACAGCATGTTGCTTCCACAGCAACATGGGTGGGAAGTCGGGGGCTTCTCCAGGTCTCAGTCGCTAATTAGATCTCTCTCCGGGAGAAATGTAACGGGAGTCAGCTTTGTGAGTGGGATGCCCTGTCTAACCAGTGGGGGCTGGAGAGGCTGCAAGATAGGGGCCCAACTTTGAGTGACGTATGAGTTTTGCACTTGTGCTGCAAGTGTCTTTGGGAGCAGTCTGTGGTGCAGCACTAGCTGTCTGGAGATAGTCACCCTCCCACCTCCACTCAGAGCCTTCCACGGCAGGGTCTTTCCAGGATCTTCTCTCTCCTGTGGGGTAGCTCCAAATGTCCTGTTCTCCGCTGACAAGAGGAAGCAGGCGACGCCCTGCAGTGTGTGGGAGCCGGGCATGGACCTGGACCAGCTGTCCATCCCAGGACACATGGGATCCTCTGTTTCCAGCCCACCTGCCCAGGGTCGGCTGTGGGCCATGGAAACTGTCGCTCAGTGAGCCCAGAAATGGTGTGTCTCCTGTAGCTGTGGTCTGCTCTCTCGTTTCCTGGTTTATCACCCAGCTTCTCTCTAGCTGCTCTCAGGAGCCATCTTTTCCCTTTCTCCACTTGTAAAATCTTGTCAAAAATATGTGCATCTATAAATCATTGACTGTCGTTTCTCACCTCCTCAGACCTTATATGTTCAAAGGCAAACACATTTTTGTGTTTTGTATGAATCATTTCTCTCACAGGTTAATAATATAGGTGGATATTTTGGTAACTGTTCTTTGGCCCTTAAATTATTTTTTATGCCACAGATCAAATACACTTTTATAGTATAGTCAATAAAATGATTACATTGTGTCTAATTCAGTAGACCAGAAAGGAATCTAGACAGAAAACACCTCTAATAATATTTTCAGAATTTCCTAGTCTCCATATCTCTTATATGATAGCACAAAAAGTTATCTAAACTGTGGAAAATGTGTGTTGATTATATCTGATCAATACAGTAGCCAATTGTCTCTATTTCTATTTAGGTCCTGCTTGCTTCATGTATGACAAATGTGTTGGTGCACTTGCCTCGCATTTCTTGTCCTACTGTATTGTATTTCTTATTTCTCAGAGTTTGACTTACATATCCCAGCAGTTCATACTCTACAGTCCCAGGGAGACCCCACTGGATCCCATGAAGCCTCGGCTGTGGGGGGAAAACCACTGCAGTCACCATCTCTTGATCACACGATGCTTTTGTCTTTTATGAATGAATTTCCCCGAGGAGAGAGAGAGAAAGTGCTAGCTGTATTAAATCTGCTTGAAAGTTAATTCCTTTGATGAACTGGCTAGGGGGAGCACTGGAAATTAGATGGCTAAGAAGGGAGTTTAGATTTGCTGTGCATCCTGCCAGTGCTCCTGAGGGCTCCAAAAGCAATCAGCTCTGCTGGGAGCAGACTGTCAGGAAGGGTCCTTGTGGGTCTCTGGATGGGGTTTGGATCTCCCTTCTGAAGTGCATCTTTCTGCAGCTCGCTGGCATATGCACCCCTACTCCATGCCACATTTCAGCCCTTCTACACACACACGCTGCCTCTCTTTGTTTCACAAATGTAAATGTTCCAACCAAGACTCAGTCTGAAAACATGCACCATTAGATAGAGTCTAACGCTGGGTGCTTGTTTCACCATTTGATAGTGCCCTATTTATTTCAGGGAGATTGTGGATGTCAGCAGAAGCCTGAAGAATGGGCAACCAGCCTGTCACTTATTCTGCTCTCTGAGAGTCTGACTTAATAAAAGTGGCTCCTGCTCTAACCAAGTCTTAGGGTAGCATCACTTCTCAGATTCTAACCTGCGAGGCCAGTGAAGCCTCATATAGTGGGACTGAGAGGACCCTGGAGAGACTGAGCACAGTACCATAGCACAGGTACAAAAAGATTCAGTGCAGTAGTACAGCATGGTGCACAGGAAGACTAAGCACAGTACCACAGCAGGGTGTGAAGGAAGACTGAGCACAGTGCCACTGCACAGTGTACAAGAAGACTAAGCACAGTATCCTAGCACAGGTGCAGGAAGACTAAGCACAGTACCACAACATGTTGCTGTAGAAAAACCGAGCCTAGCACATAGCATGGTGCTGCAGGAAAACAGCACAGTGCTGTAACACAGTATTCAGGAAGACTGAGCACAGTACCACAACACAGTGGTCAGGTAGGGTCTGTCATCAATGAAGGTTTGACTGTAGTAACCTTTCCACTTCATGCCACACACCAGGGACCTAGAATTACATCATCATCTAGGAATTTGCCCTTTATTTTAAGTCACATTGTTTAACACACCTGCCATCTGCCAGTTCCATTGGTGAGTCCAAGATGAACAAAACTGGCCAGTGCCATGACATAGCTTCACATCCAGTGTAAGAGGCCTCCTGTCCTCCTGTGGCATCCTTATAAGCCAAGTACTCCTGGAACTATGGAAAGAATGGCAGCTTAGGCACAAGGAGATGGACAGGGGCTCTGCAGGAGGTCCTGAGAGAGGAGAGGAGCATTTGCTCACGGGTGCATGCATGAACTCACAAGATGCCCACACACAGCAGCCTCATCAGTTTTTAGTAGGCCAGACCATGTCTAATTTCATATTACCTAAACAATCAACTGTTTGTGATCAGGAGATGTAATGCCATCTTCTGGAAAAAAGCCAGTGTCAGACAACTTGTTTTCATCTATTCGTCTCCAATATCTATCTCACCTGTGTGACTTTCCCCAAATTACTTCACACCGCATGACTCTCAGTTACATCACGGGTACAGTGAGCTCCGTGTATTTACTCAGCAAGCACGTACCGCCATTACACTTGGTCAGGCACTGTGCTGGCCATAGTGGACACCGCACCTCAGGATGACTCCCTGTGGAGAAGGCTGTGTGGAGTGATCGTGGCACCAGGCTCCATTAGCTCCCTGGGGCTGCCACAGCAAATCCCACAACCTGAGAACCTGAGTGGCTTTAAGGAATGTCAGTTTACTCGTCCACAATGCTGCAGGCCAGAAGTCTAAAGTAGGTCAAGGTCCCACAGGGTCAGTTTCTTCTGGAGGTTCCGAGGGCTGCTCCCTTACATGCCCCTCTCCTGGCTCCTAGTGGCTGCCTGCCACCCTGGGCTTCCTGGGTTTTAGAGGCTTCACTGCAGGCTCTGCCTCCATCTTGATGTGGCCTTCTTCTCTGTGCCCGTGTCTTCTCCTTTTCTTATAATGACACTTGTCATTGGATTTAGGGCCACTTGGGTAATCCAGGATGATCTCATCTCCAGACCCTTCTTAATTACATTTGCAAAAACCCTTTTCCAAATAAGGCCTCATTCATGGGTTCTCAGTGGACAGACATTCTGGGGGCCACTCACTCTGGTGCTAAACAGTAGAGCCTGGCTCATAGCAGACAGGCACTTAAGGACGTCTGCCCACAGGAAAGGGGACACTTGCTTAGCACAATGTTATATTGAAAGTGCTCCAGCGGATCTGACAGTGCCACATCACAGTGTGTGAGTGAACAGAGTCCAGGCTCTGGGACCAACTCTGAAATAAAACATCTGCTACAGGCCAGGCGTGGTGGCTCATGCCTATAATCCCAGCACTTTGGGAGGCCGAGGCAGGTGGATCATGAGGTCAGGAGATCAAGACCACCCTGGCCAACATGGTGAAACCCTGTCTCTACTAAAAATACAAAACTTAGCTGGGCGTGCTGGCACACGCCTGTAATCCCAGCTACTTGGGAGGCTGAGTCAGGAGAATCGCTTGAACCCAGGAGGCAGAGTTTGCAGAGCTGAGACTGCGCCTTTGCACTCCAACCTGGGTGACAGAGCAAGACACTCTCTAAAAAAAAAAAAAAAAAAAAAAAAAAATTCCGCTACAAAACGGCCAGACCCCCACAGAGCATTCACACCCACAACACTGGATCTCTAAAGTACAGTGGGCTCCTTCCCACTCCTGTTCTAAGGACTGCTAGGCAGTGAAGATGGCATCCTCATCCCCTGTAGATCACTGCTGTCAGCCTAGGGTCTGGATTTAATCCAGATTAAACCAATAACTATATTGAGCAGTCAGGATGCTGGGAGCCCGACAGAGGCCGGCAGGCACCAGTACCACCTGTGTCTGCTTTCTGGAGAGTCGGTCATCAGGCCAGGGCTGGTCTCTCTGCCCTGTGGCCACTGCCTTATCTCAGACCCTCACTAACATGGCCTGCGTCGAAAGTCCAGCCTCAAAAGCTCTTCCTTTTCCAGGTGAGTGACCCTGGAGCATCAGGGGGTCATGGTGGCTCTGTGGCTATGTTCTTCAAGGACCAAGGACATGCATGCAGATGACATTGCAGGCTCTGGTTCAAAGAAGAGGCCTGCCAGGCATGAGCTGGTGGTTGTCCTGGCCTGTTCACTCATATCCTTAACAAGGTGACTGGTACTGTTTTGCACTTGCTAGAAATCTGATCTGTGCGTGGCCCAGCCCTTTAGGGAGATAATTTCTTTCCATCTTTAAACTAACCTTTATAATTATCTTACAATTGGGGGGCAGAAGGGCTGAAGATCATACCTGGGGATAATGCTGTTTAGTGGTTTTTCCTGTTTCTGTGGCTTTTTGAGAAATGATGTTTGTGAGGAGTGAGGGGTGGGTGCAGGGTGATGTCTCACCTCCCCTCTTCAGAAAGAGCCCTACCACCTCGGCGTGATGGATGGGGGACGGGCCTTGCTCCTACAGATCAAAATCTGCGGGATTTAAGTGATTTAATCAACTTCTTAATCAACTTCTTCCAAACCCTGGTTCCTCCCTCTGCTCTCAAACTCCCAGATGTGAGGAACATTTGGCCATGACTTGGACTGCGTCTCCATCTAGTGCCTGGCTCCTTGAACTACAGGTGCAGATGGAAACTGGCTTCTGTAAAGCCAGGGCACTCTGTGGACTTGGGTAACTACAAGAATGAGTGTGGAGAAGTAAGGCCTCCAAACAAATCCAGTCCTTTATCGCCACAGATCTACTCCAGTCCAGAGCCCTTTCCTCTTCCTCACCCCACACATTAAAAACAACAGCTGCACCAAGGACAGAAGCAGGGGCCACAGGAAGGCAGCATGCCCAGCTCTTGCTGCAGGCTGAAGGCAGGCTCCCAGGCTATGGGGCAGGGCTGCGGGCTCCGAACAGGAGCAGTCACTGGGGTGGACTTGGTTTTGCTCTGGACCCCAGTTTGAAGGTGAGGCCTCTCATGGTCAGGCTCTTGCTGCCGTGTGGAGTGGGCATGTTCTGCATGTCAGACCCTATCAGGTATGACTGTAGTCTCCCTTAGGAACCTGTGGCTGGCCTCCAGCACCTGCCGATGGGGGCACACCCCTGTCCCTCTCCAGGCCCAGGAAGTCATGCCTGAAGTCTGGACTGGTCTTCGGCCTCAGGAGATGCTGGCAGCCAGCCTATCTGCTCTGTGCCAGGAGCTCTGCTGGGCATCGGGGCATATTAGGGACCCAAACCCCATCTCTGCCCTCCGGTGTCTTACAGTTCAAAAGACAGAGTGGAATAAGATAGGTCCTAAGTTGTTTTTTTTTCTTTATCATGGTAGACTATAAACCCTATAATGAGATTAAATGAAAGAATTTACATAAAGTATGTTTACGAACATTTGTTTTTCTACTTGTCATTTATTATTGTATCCTTTTTCTGTAGGAGCATTAAAAACACTTAATTTTTTATTTTTTTATTATACTTTAAGTTCTAGGGTACATGTGCACAACGTGCAGGTTTGTTACATATGTGTACATGTGCCATGTTGGTGTGCTGCACCCATTAACTCATCATTTAACATTAGGTATATCTCCTAATGCTATCCCTCCCCCCTCCCCCCACCCCACAACAGGCCCCAGTGTGTGATGTTCCCCTTCCTGTGTCCAAGTGTTTTCATTGTTCAATTCCCACCTATGAGTGAGAACATGCGGTGTTCGGTTTTTTGTGCTTGTGATAGTTTGCTGAGAATGATGGCTTCCAGCTTCATCCATGTCCCTGCAAAGGACATGAGCTCATCCTTTTTTGTGGCTGCATAGTATTCCATGGTGTATATGTGCCACATTTTCTTAATCCAGTCTATCACTGATGGACATTTGGGTCTTTGCTATTCTGAATAGTGCCGCAATAAGCATACGTGTGCACGTGTCTTTATAGCAGCATGATTTATAATCCTTTGGGTATATACCCAGTAATGAGATGGCTGGGTCAAATGGTATTTCTAGTTCTAGATCCTTGAGGAATTGCCACACTGTCTTCCACAATGGTTGAACTAGTTTACAGTCCCACCAACAGTGTAAACATGTTCCTATTTCTCCACATCCTCTCCAGCACCTGTTGTTTCCTGACTTTTTAATGATCGCCATTCTAACTGGTGTGAGATGGTATCTCATTGTGGTTTTGATTTGCATTTCTCTGATGGCCAGTGATGAGCATTTTTTCATGTGTCTGTTGGCTGCATAAATGTCTTCTTTTGAGAAGTGTCTGTTCATATCCTTTGCCCACTTTTTGATGGGGTTGTTTGTTTTTGTCTTGTAAATTTGTTTGAGTTCTTTGCAGATTCTGGATATGAGCCCTTTGTCAGATGAGTAGATTGCAAAAATTTTCTCCCATTCTGTAGGTTGCCTGTTCACTCTGATGGTAGTTTCTTTTGCTGTGCAGAAGCTCTTTAGTTTAATTAGATCCCATTTTTCAATTTTGGCTTTTGTTGCTGTTGCTTTTGGTGTTTCAGACATGAAGTCCTTAACATGAGCCACACATTTTACTAAATGCTCTAGATACATTGGTGCACTTGTCACAACACCTGGAAGGGATGGCTGTTATCAATCATATTTTTAGATTAGAACTATGAAGCTCAAAAAGGTTAAGTAACTTGCCCAATGCCATGCACCTTGGTCCAGGGTAGAGGGGCTGACAAATATGGCTTTTGGTCCTAAGGGTAGTGCCAAGCTTCCTGAAAATGCAAACTGAAGCATTAGCCTGCCTCTTTGAGAGGGATGAGGAGTTCTTGGCTTCTATATTTGAAAATAGAAAAATAAATATTTTCCTTGGTACAGCTGTGAAGATAGAAATAAATGAGATTGTGTATGTGAAAGGCCTGCTCACATTAGAGTCTTAATAGTTAATGAAATTATCATATTTCTTAGTTTCCAAAAGGCAAATCTTTTTCTCATGTCTCTGAAAATGGGATATGTTTTACAATAAATGGTTGAGGAAAACACTGGGTCATAGTTTATGGACAGTGTAGTCTCTTTCTTAGTGAAGTTTCCTGGTCTTCCTTATGATCACTGACAGCTTTGATTCAGTTCACTACCAGGTTGCCTGGCATTAGGTGGTACATTTACATGACAGGGACCTCGTCAGCATCTCTGGGTGGGAGTTTAACATCCAGAGAGTAGGCTTTCAGGACTCTCGGCAGGGAGGAGGAAGGTTTGGGTATTTCCCAGGTGAAAGAGGACAGATGTCATGGAGAGAGATAAGGAAGGCTCAGCGAGGCAGGTTCCAGGGACAGAGAGGAGGAAGAGACCTGTCAAGCGTTAGGTAGGTAGCGTCCCTTTAAGTCAGGACAGGTTTCTTGATCTGTGCTGCAGGAGAATGTGGCAGTTCTCCAAAATAATTTCTGGGGGCCTTGTGGTGGCAGATGGTGAATAGTGTGAATCAGGCAAAAATGAGTCCCCTGAGGGGCCAGTTCAGTGCTTGGCCTCCAGGGTCCCTGCCTCCCCAGCAGCCAGCCCAGCCCTCCCAGCTGCCCTCACCAGCCAGGAGCCAGTGGCCGACGGTGCACATTAATTCCCATAGCACCTGGCTCCCCGGCTGATTCCCAGGGATTTGGTGAGAGGGACAGAGTGAAGTGGGGAAGAGAAGGAAGAAAACTGATGTTTCTTTCAGATCCACTGAGAGACACTAAGCCCCACAGTTTGCTGCTGGGAGAAAGGGTTTCCTTCAGTTATTTCTGCAACCTGATTGAGAAATGCTTAACCCTGCTTAGTTCAGGTATACAAGGCTGCTTTTCAGGGCTGATGTTCCCTTCTGTCCCCGGAAACACCACCCTACTGGGAGGCAATGCATAAGACCATACAAGTAAAGACAGGTGATAAGGTTAGGATGTGTGTCCAAACTGGGAATCTCATGATGAACTGTGATCCCTAATGTTGGAGGTGGGGCCTAGTGGGAAGTGTTTGAGTCATGAGGGTGGATTCTGCATGAATGGCTTGGTGCTCTCCCCTTGGTAATGAGTGGGTTCTCAATCTATTATCTCAAATGAAATCTGGTTGTTTAGAGAGTCTGGCACCTCCCTTTTCTCTCTTGATCCCTCTTTCAACATGTGATATGCTGGCTCCCCCTTCTCCTTCTGCCATGATTATGAATTCCTGAGGTTCACCAGAAAAAGATGTTGCCCCATGCTTCTTGTACAGGCTGCAGACCATGAGCCAAATATACTTCTTTTCTTTAAAAATTACCCTTTATAACAACACAAAATGGACTAATACAGCAGGATTTCCTTTTCCCCCACCAGCTTTATTGAAGTATAATTGGTATATAAAAAACTTCACACAATTAGTGTATACAATTTGGTGAGTTTGGACGTAAGTATACACTCATGTTACCATCACCACAGTCCAGGTAATTAATATATCCATCACCTCCAAAAGTTCTCTGATGTCCTTTTGGTTTTATTTGTTTTGTTCTGTTTGTTTTGTGTTGTTATGGTAAGAACACGTAACATGATTGGGAGGCCGAGGCAGGCGAATCACGAGGTCAGGAGATCGAGACCATCCTGGCTAACATGGTGAAACCCCGTCTCTACTAAAAATACAAAAAATTAGCTGGGCGTGGTGGCAGGCGCCTGTAGTCCCAGCTACTCAGGAGGCTGAGGCAGGAGAATGGTGTGAACCTGGGAGGCGGAGCTTGCAGTGAGCTGCGATCGGGCCACTGCACTCCAACCTGGGTGACAGAGCCAGACACTGTCTCAAAAAAAAAAAAAAAAAAAAAGAATACGTAACGTGGTATCTACCTTCTTAACAAATTTTTAGGTGCACAATATCATATTGTTAACTATGGGCATGATATTGTGCAGCAGATCTCTAGAACTTATCTTGCATAACTGAAACTTTATACACATTCAACAACTTTCTATTTAACCCTACCCCCAACCCCTGGCAACCACCATTCTGGTTCAGCTCTGGTTCTATGAGTTTAACTCCTCTAGCGACTTCATATAAATGGAATCATACAGTATTTCTTCTTCTGTGACTGGCTTTTTCCACTAAGCATAATGTCCTCAGGGTTCCTCTGTGTTGTCACAAATGGCAGGATTTCCTTTTTTTTTAAGCCCAAATATTCCAATGTAGGCATATAGCACATTTTCTTCATTTATTCATTGTCCAGGGGCACTTGAGTTGTTTCTATATCTTAGCTATTGTGAATAGTGCTGCAATTAACATGGGAGTGTAAATATCTTCAAAGAAGACATACAGATGGCTGACAGGTAGAAGAAAAAGTGCTCAACATTGCTAATCATCAGGGAAATGCAAATTAAAACCTCCATGAGACATTACCTGACAACTGTCAAAATGGCTATTAACAAAAATCAAAAGAGAACAAGTATTGGTGAGGATATGGGGAAATTAGAACCCTTGTGACTCTTGGTGGGAATGCAAAATGGTGTAGTCCTTGTCGAAAACAGTATGGAGATTTCTCAACAAGTTAAAAACAGAGCCACCATACAATTCTGCAGTCTCACTTCTGGGTATAAATCCATAAAAAGTGAATCAGAGCTTCAATTTCTTTACCTTCTTTGCCTATGATTTTCAATCCTGGGTCTGAAAACGGTGGTGAGGGCATCTGAGCTAAGTTTGGTGTTTCCACAGGTCTACTGATGATGATACATCAGAGATGAGACCACACAGGCTTTCCCAGAACATCAGATTTCTTTTTCTTAGGCTTATAGAGTTCCCCTGTAACCTCGTGTCAATGAAAGCTATACATGGTATTTCTAGTTCTAGATCCCTGAGGAATCGCCACACTGACTTCCACAATGGTTGAACTAGTTTACAGTCCCACCAACAGTGTAAAAGTGTTCCTATTTCTCCACATCCTCGCCAGCACCTGTTGTTTCCTGACTTTTTAATGATTGCCATTCTAACTGGTTTACTGGGCATATACCCAAAGGATTATAAAACATGCTGCTATAATGACATATGCACACGTATGTTTGTTGTGGCACTATTCACAATAGCAAAGACTTGGAACCAACCCAAATGTCCAACAATGATAGACTGGATTAAGAAAATGTGGCACATATACACCATGGAATACTATGCAGCCATAAAAAGGGATGAGTTCGTGTCCTTTGTGGGGACATGGATGAAGCTGGAAACCATCATTCTCAGCAAACTGTTGCAAGGACAAAAAACCAAACACCGCATGTTCTCATTCATAGGTGGAAATTGAACAATGAGAACACTTGGACACAGGAAGGGGAACATCACACACTGGGGCCTGTTGTGGGGTGGGGGAGGGGGGAGGATACCATTAGGAGATATACCTAATGTTAAATGACAAGTTAATGGGTGCAGCACACCAACATGGCACATGTATATATATGTAACAAACCTGCACGTTGTGCACATGTACCCTAAAACTTAAAGTATAATAATAATAAAAAAAAGAAAGCTATATATAAGAAAGGGAACACAATGCAAGATTATGCATTTACCTTCAGTTTTGTTACTTATGTAGATAGTATTAAAAATGTTACTTATTTTTTATGTTTATAAAATTCATACAGGTGGAATCCCATTGTGTAAATTATTTAAAAACTTACCTTGCTTTCTTAGTATTCTCTTCCAGAGATTCATCCACATTGACAAAGGTTGAAGGTATATTTATTTCATTGCCCCACAGAGTTTATCAGAATATGTCAGGATATATTCACCCATTGTGCTTGCTAGACATTGGTGTTGCTATCTGATGGTTTTTAGCGACTGCAGGTGCTACTAGTGACACATTTTGTTCTACATTGTGGCCCATATGGGCACATACTTATTTAGGAAGCATACCTTAGAGGAGAATTTCACTCACGGGGCATGTGTGTCTTCAACGTTACTCAGCAACACCAAAATTATAATACCTTTAGGAGTTTTTAAAGTCTTCTTTAAGGGTTTTATATATTGCAGATATCTTGAGTTACCATATGGGGGGTTCTTCTTTTCAATTCTTTTGTGGTATCTTTTGATGGAATTAAAGTCTCTAAATTATCTTTTATGGTTTTTTATTTTAAGTCTGGTTTTTAAAATCTTATCCTCCTTAAGGTAACAAGGCTGTTCTCATATATATCCTCCTTAAAGTTTGAAATTCTTTAAATTTTGCTTGTTGCATTTAAACTTTAATGGAGATGATACTGATTTTTGTGTGTGTTGTGAGGTGGGAAATCTGATTTTTTTTCTTGTTGTTCTTCATGTGGATAACAACTTGTCTCAGCCCCAACAATGGGACCCTCAGTACAGCCTCTGTCATGTGGCTACTTTTACATATGTGTGCATTGACGTCTGGGCTTTCCATTCTGTTACACAGGTGTATTTGCCTATTGCATGCGAATACTCTGCTCTCTTAAGTGCTATAGATTTATACTACGTGTTGCCAATTGGTGGGCAAGTTAGTTTTCCTCAGAACTATCTTGACTATTTTCTCCATCTATTTCTCCCTACAGATGTACTTGATGTGTCTTAGAGCATACACACACACACACACACACACTCACTCTGTTGAGGTTTTAATCACAATTGCATTGATGTTTAGATCAACACAGGGAAAACTAAGAACTTTACCTAAAAGAGTTTTTCTATCTAGATATAAATAAATCAACATTATTTATCTATAAATTTGTTTACTTATGTATAAATATATACTTATATTTATATACATATATGTCCATTTAATTAGGTACTCTTTAAGGGCTTCTTTAAAGTTTCATAATTTTATCCATAGTTGTATACCACTTTTGTTATTTGTTTAAAGTTTTTTTAATTGTGACAAAAAAGATGACAAAAAATTGCCATTTAAATCTTTTTGAGTGTTCAATCCAGTGGCATTGTATATTCACAAGGTTGTGCAATCATCACCACTATTTCCAAAACTTTTTCATCATTCCAAACTGAAACCCTCTGCCTGTTAAGTGATATCTCCTCATTCCTCTCTACGTCAGGCTCATGGTAAATTTGAATCTAATTTGTCTCTAAAAATTTACCTGTTCTAGCTATTTCACATGAGTAGACTCATTCAATATTTGTCCTTTTGTGTCTGGCTTATTTCACTTACCATAATGTTTTCAAGGTTCATCCAACTTGTAGCATGGATTAGTGCTTCATTCCTTTCTGTGGCTGAGTAATACTCTATTGTATGTATATGCCGTGATTTGTTGCTCCATTCATCTGTTGATAGACACTTGGGTTGCTCCTATCTGTGTGGCCACTGTGAATAATGCTGCAGTGAACATTGGCATACAAGTATCTGTTTCAGCCCTTGCTTTCAATTCCTTTGGCTATTGTAATACCTAGGAGTGGAATTGCTAGGGCATATGGTAACTGTTAAGGACTGAATTATTTCCCCCAAAATTTATATGTTGGAGCCCTAACTTCCAATGTTTCTATACTTGTAGATAGAGTCATTAAAGATGTAATTAAGTTAAATGAGGTCATAAGGGTGAGGCCTTAATCTAATAGGGCTGGTCTCCCTACAAGAAGAAGAGACACCAAGGATGTGTGCACAGAGAAAAGGCCATGTGAGGCCACAGAAGGAAGGTGGCCATCTACAAGCCAAGGGGAGAGGCCTCAGCAGAAACCAAACCTGCCAACACCTTGACCTTGGACTTCCTGCCTTCAGAACCATGAGAAAATACATTTCTATTATTTAAACCCGTCTGTGGTATTTTAAATGGTAGCTCTAGTGAACTAAGAAAGTAACTCTGCTTTAACATTTTGAGGACCCACCACCCTTTAACATGGTGTCTGCACAGTTTTACATTCCCACCAGCAATGGACAAGGGTTTCAATTTACAAGTGTTACAATTTCTCCACATCCTCACCAACAGTTGTTATTTTTCTTTTATTGTTTGTTATTGCTATAACCATCTTAGTACATGTAAAATGGAATCCTATTGTGGTTTGGATTTGCATTTTCCTAATGATTAATGACATTGGGCATTTTTTCATGTGCTTATTGGCCATTATTTTTGGAGAAATGACTGTTCAACTCATTTTATTGAGTTGCTTGCCTTTTTGTTGTTGAGTTTTAAGACTTTTTTATATTTTGAATATTAAGCCCTTATCAAATATATGATTTGCAAATATTTTCTCCCATTCTGTTTCCTGTCTTTTCACTGTCTTGATAAAATATCCCATTATGCAGGTGAGTTTTTAATTTTAATGAAATCCAGTTCATCTGTTTTTTCTTCTGTTGTTCATGTTTTGGTGTCATTTCTAAGAATCTGCTGCCAAATTCTGGGTAAGAAAGATTTAAACCTTTGTTTTCTTTTAAGAGTTCTATGATTTTTAGATATTGTATTTAGGCCACAGGCCAATTTTGAGTTAATTTTTGTATATGGTATGAGGTAGGGGACCAACTTCATTCTTTTGCACATGGCTTTCCAGTTGTCCCAGCACCATTTCTTGCAAAGGCTAATCTTTTCTTCACTGAATAGACTTGGCACTCTTGTCAAAAATCAGTTGGCCACAGAAGTCTGGGTTTATTTTTGGACTCTGAATTTTATTCTATTGTTTATGTCTGTCCTTATGCCAGGACCACACTGTTTTGATTACTGTAACTTGGTGGTAAATTGGGAATTGTGTGTATTTTGACTTTTTTAAAGATTATTATGGTTATCCAGGGACCTGTGCAATTCCATATGAATTTTAGGATACGCTTTTCCATTTCCGTAAAAAATGGTTGTTGGAATTTTGAAAGGGATTGTATTGACTCTGTAGATTGCTTTGGGAAGTATTGCCATCTTGACAATATTAAGTCTTCCAAGCCATGAACATCAGATATCTTTTCATTTATTTGTGTTTTCTTTAATTTCTTTAAGCAATGTTTTATAGTTTTTAATGCACAAGTCTTTTACCTCAATTAAATTTATTCCTAGATATTTTATTATTTTAGATGCTGTCGAAATAGAATTGCTCTCTTAAATTTCTTTTCAGATTATTCATTGCCAGTATATAGAAAAACAGCCTTTTTGTGTGTGTCAATCTTGTAACCGGCAAGTTTTCTGAGTTCAGTTATTAGCCCTAGTATCTTTCTCGTGAATTCTTTGAGGTTTTCTATAGACAGGATCATACTAACCATGAATAGAGACAGTTTTATTTCTTCCTTTCCAATTTGGATGCTTTTATTTTCTTTGCCTAGTTTTTCTGGCTAGAACTTCCAATAAATGTTGAATAGCAGTAGTGAAATTGGAAATCCTTGTCTTGTTCCTATTTTAGGGGGAAAGCTTTCATTATTTCACCATTGAGTAAAATGTTAGCTGTAGGTTTTTCGTAAAAGACTTTATGATGAGGAAGTTCCCTTCTCTTCCTACTTTGATGTGTTTTTTTCTTCATTATAATAGAGCATCGGATTTTGTTAAATGCTTTATCTGCATCAATTGAGATGACCATGAGTTTTTTTTTTCATTCTTCATTCTGTTAATGTGTTGTATTATGTCCATTAATTTTTGTAGGTTGAATCACCCTTACATTCAAGGAATAAATCCCATTTGGTCATGATGTATAATCCTTTTAATATGCTGTTGTATTCACTTTGCTACTATTTCATTGAGGATGTTTTTTATCTGTCTCATTAGAGAAATTTACCTATACTTTTCTTGTGATGTCTCGATCTGGCTTTGGTATCAAGGTAATGCTGGCCTCTTACAGTGAGGTAGGATGTATTCCTTCCTCTTCTATTATATGGAAGAGTTTCAGAAGGATTTGTGCTAATTCTTTGTT
Organism: Pongo pygmaeus; assembly: GCF_028885625.2. Lineage (NCBI taxonomy): Eukaryota > Metazoa > Chordata > Mammalia > Primates > Hominidae > Pongo > Pongo pygmaeus. The sequence continues at coordinate 36,783,888 of NC_072379.2, read as the reverse complement.
ATATGTCTGATAAAATTCACCAGTGAAGCCATCTGGTCCTGAACTTTTATTTGTTGGGAGGTTTTGGATTACTGATTCAATATCTTCACTTGTTATAGGTGTTTTGTTAATTTTCTTCTTTTTGAGTCAGCTTAGGTAGTTTGTGTGTTTCTAGGAATTTGCCCATTTCACGTAGGTTATCTAATTTGTTGGAGTACATTTGTTCATAGCAATCCTTTACAGTCCTTTCTATTTCTGTGAGTTCTCGCTTTCATTCCTGATTTTAATAATTTGTATCTTCTCTCTTTTTATCTTTGCCACTCCAGCTAAAGATTTGTCAGTTTTGTTGATCTTTACAAAGCACCAAATTTGGCTTTATTGATTATCTCTCCCTTTTTTTCTTTTCTTTTATTTTTTGAGACAAGATCTCACTCTGTCACACAGGCTGGAGTGCATGGCATGATCTCAGCTCACTGCAACCTCCACCTCCTGGGCTCAAGCGATCCTCCTGCCTCAGCCTCCCAAGTAGCTGGGACTACAGGTGTGCACCACCATGCCCAGATAAATTTTGTATTTTTTGTAGAGAAGGGGTCTTGCCATGTTGCCTAGTCTAGTCTTTAACTCCTGAGCTCAAGCCATCTGCCCACCTCAGCCTCCCAAAGTGCTGGGATTAGAGACGTGAGCCACTGCGCCTGGTCTGCTTTTCTATTCTCTATTTTGTTTATCCTGTGCTAATCTTTATTATTTCCTTCCTCCTGCTAACCTTGGGTTTAGTGTGCTCTCTTTTTACTCATTCTTTTAGGTGTAAAGTTAGATTACTGATTTGAGATCCTTTTTTGTTTTACAATATAAGCATTTATAGCCATAAATTTCCCTTTTAGCATTGTTTTTTCTGTAAGTTTTCATATGTTGTTTAAAAATACTTTTCCTTTATTTTGTTTTAAAATATTTTTCCTTTAGTTTTGCAAAAATCATATATTGTTTATTATAATGTGGTAAAATTGGAAATCAGACTGCCTTTCTTCCAGAGGTCTCCTGTTTTTGTTGTTGTTGTTGTTGCAGGCTGTGATTGTTTGTCTGTTTTGTGACTTTTCTTAACTATTTTTCAGACTCTACTCCTTGCCATTTGTGTCACTGAATTCTCTGTTCCTTAGATATTGTTCAGTTAGCTTTTTCCAAAGGTTTCCTTGTATATCAAGGGAAAGAGAGGAAGACAGAGAAAGAAGACAAAGAAGGAAGGAGAAGATAGGAGAACCTCTTGTAGTCTCTGCAGAATGGTTCTGTGCTTGGACCTTCCTTCACCCCTTAACCGGATTTCCCGGAAGCCTCGGAATCCACCTGGGATGAAAGCTTAAGGTCTTCTCAGGTTTTTTCTGATCATGCATCTTACCTTGGGCATGTGCATGGTGTTCTAGATTCCTCCAAATACATGGGTGCTTTAGAATGCCCGAATATCCCAAGGAAGCTATTTCTGGGCTCTTTCTCCCTCACTCTGGTAGGCCTCTGCATGTCTCGACAGTTGTCTTTTGGCCTGGGTAGGTGGCTGCAGGTTATTGTCAGCCTTACAGTGTTTTCGAGCATCATCTACTGCTTTTCCATCCCAAATGGCTTCTGAGTTAGGCAAAACAGAGGCCTGCATCTTCTGTTGGTCTTTCAAGTAGCTCCAGACAGTTTCAAACAGACATGCACAATAATTTATGAATGCTGTCTGCTCCCTCCTGAACCCGGGACCAAGTTCCCAGCATGGGAATGAAGACTGCTGCTGAGCAGAGGAGGGTGAAGCAAAGACAAACAAGACTGCCTCAAAGCTTTCCTGCCATTTTTAAGTTGCCTTGTTCATGATTCAGTGCTTGCTTTGTTGCTGTAAACCTTTGACTGTTTTCCACGTTTCTAATGAAGCTGGTTCTGACAGTTCCTGTTTGTTTTTCAGTGCTCCTGTGGGGAGAATGGGAGGGGTAGAGCTGCCTACTCTCAATTTGCTGATATCCCTCTATATTTATTCTTAAAGGTCTTATTTTTTGTAAAGAATTGTAAATGGAATATTTTTCTGTCATGTTTTCTCGCTGAAATTTGCCATGTAAAGATGTAATTGATTTTGTATATTGCTTTTATAAGAATATGCCAGTTCAGGAAGAGGAGGAAGAGAATGTGCAGTTCAGTTGTTTGTGTGGTCCGTGGGGTAGGAGAGAAAGGCAAAAGCTTCTTGAGGAACAGTGATGAAAGAGTTGATCTCTGAAATCTGAGTACCTTGGATCAAGTAATAGATTCTCTCCTATCCATTTTGTAATCTTTGATAATTTACTGAAGTGTGTAAACCTCAGTTTTCCCAGCTGAAAAATGGGAGTAACATGAGGAGTGAATCAATTAGCTTTGGCTGTATAACCAACCACAAAACGTAGTGGCTTCAAGTAACAATTGTTTTATTTAGCTCTTGCTTTTGTAAGTGGCTGATATGGCTGGGCTGGTGTGGCCTCTGGCAATGTGGTTCCTCACCTTCCCATAAGCTAACTCATAATCCTTCACATAGTGGGCCTAGGACTCCAAAAAGCATCAAGAGAGGGCAAACTCCAATATGCAAGTATTTTTGAGACTCTGTTTGTATATCACTTGCTGTAGTCCCATTGTCCAAAGCAAGTCACATGTCAAGTGAAAGTCACACCTAAGAGTGTGCCTTCAGAAGGGCAGACCCAAACACAGGGGTCTATTTTGGTAACAAGCCAGCCTCCTGATCCACCCACCTCCAACTTGCAAGATACATCAACTCCATCCCAGCACCCAGAATGCTCATTCCATGCAACCTCAGTCTCAAAGTCCGGATGTCTCTCTACTTTGGGCAACATTTCATGGTTCAGTGGAACAACGTCCTTAAGATTCTTACAAGCCCATTTGTCCAGTTGAGAGAGTCTACTTGGCACCATCTTAAATTGCTTAGGTTTTAATAAAAGACTTTTACAGCCATACCTAGCTTTTATCATTTTTTCTTTTTTTAAATTTTCTTCCTTCCTTTGAGAATCTTTTGCCAGTGGAGAGGTTAGAAATGTGAAATGGTTTCATTCTTCCATCCAGCAAGTCCTGGCTCCTTCATATTGCCTCTAAGTTCTGCTTCTAAGCCAAACAATTCCTTCTTCAGATTGTTTCTCACTTGCTTATCTTGTCAGACACAGCTGGGAGAACCAATAGACCCTTCACCAGATGTGTTCATTGGGTATGCTTTTTTCAAGGTTGTCCAGCTGTCAGCTGTGCCAGGTGTCTTGCTGTGGCCTAACACTGGTTGCCACTTTTCCTGTCCTGACTGGCGTTCTTCACTCATTGCTTTTCTAACCCCTGCCTTACACTCTGTCCTGAAACTAATGCCACAGGCTCACTTAGGGCTCTCCTGTGGTGGTCTCAGGCTTGCGAGTGCAGTAGTGAGCCAAACCCTGCAGCCAAGCCCTTTGCAAGCCTCTGCTTGCATTACATTTGCTAAGGGTCCATTAGTCAAAGCAGGTCACATGGGCAAGCCCTGAATCTTTCGAGTTCGGGCTGACTCTTTCGAGTTCGGGCTTGCCCATTTGACTCGGAAAAGACGGAAAACAGCCTCCTTCTTGATGGGATGAAATGCAACATCCTGTCGCAAAGGGTGGTCAGTTTTGGCATCTATCACAGGTGCCTCATTTGCAGGATTGTGGTGCATTGCTAGAAAGAGGCAGTAACACACAAGCATCTGCTTCAGAGGATGATGGTCCACAGCTGGGTAGGCTGGAATTCTACACAAAGCGCAGCTTCCCTTTATGGCATTTAGGTTCCTGTATTTGCTGAATTGGATCTACATTTGCTTCCTTTCAATTCAGACAGCCCGAGGCATGCCTGAGGTGGGAACATGCCTGAAATGGCTCCAGTGGAGCAGCAGCACAGCAAAGCCACCTTCTTCTGAGGACGCACAGACCCAGAAGCCCATCTGTGTCCTCTTCTTGCTAGAAGCAAAATCATAAGTGAAACTTTAAACTACAGCAGGGATAATCCAGGACTGATTGCATTATCTTTGTAACCCTCGTTAGAGAGACAGATGGCTCAAGAAATGTAAATAGCCAAATGTCTCCCTGGGGGTTCTGCAGCTATGTGGGGAGCCTCTCGAGAGAACAACACACACAGACTAGCCTGTGAGGAAGGCCTTTCCCTTTCAGTCAACTTCATCTAAAGAGATCGAAACCTTGTCCATATCCCTTAACAATCCCATAGGAATATGATATTGACCAAACTATCACTTAAAATATACTTAAAGATTTTTTCATTCCTGAAGATTGCCAGAAAGGAAGAAGCATGAGAAACTCAGAAAGGCCGTCCTTACATTTACATATTCAGTGTCAGCAGCTGCTCGCTAGCACAGGAGGACAGATCTGGAGGATGAAGTAAGGGAAGGAGTACAGGTCAACGGAGAGGCAGAGGTGGGCCTCCCAAACGAAGGAAAATGTTAAGAAAGGATGCACCATACCAAACAGAGTATGTCTCATGTGCTGACATAGTCTTCTTGTTCTGTTAAAAATAAAAGACTGAACAAGTAACTAAAGGCTACATAGAAGACACAGGTGCTGTGTGGTGCTGGAGGCACAGGAGACATCTGAGGCATTCACCTTCCTGAACTCTAGCACCTGGGAGGCCCTGGCTGAAGAGACAGGAGAATTCTGGCCCCAAAGCTCACCTGTCAGTCAGCCATGATCCCATTACATGGGTACAAAAGTAGAAACAGCAGAAGACCTGCTGGTATCTCTCGGGGCTGCCTACTGCAGCCTTTTATTTAAGGAAAGTTACATTATTTTCTATTTTTTATTTTATTATTTTATTTTATTTTTTGAGGTGGAGTCTTGCTCTGTTGCCCATGCTGGAGTGCAGTGGTGCAATCTCGGCTCACTGCAACCTCTGCCTCCCAGGTTCAAGCAATTCTCTTGTCTCAGCCTACCAAGTAGCTGGGATTACAGGTGCATACCACTATACCCGACTAATTTTTGTATTTTTAATAGAGATGGGGTTTCACCATATTGACCAGGCTGGTCCCAAACTCCCGACCTCAAATGATCCACCCACCTCGGCCTCCCAAAGTGCTGGGATTACAGGCATAAGCCACTGTGCCTGGCCAAGGAAAATTACATTATAAGTGAGGAAAACCTGAGTGAATGATTCATTCACCCTGCAGTGACTGTATTTTGGTGTTTTTGTGTAACATTAATAGGTGCTGTTTCCCAAGAGCTTGGAATAATTTAGGTTTCATGAATAGGAAATATATGCTGTTTCTTTTAAAGCCGAGACTTGTTTTAGACCTCTTTTGCCAAGTTAATTTTGTAGATATTTCAAAGTATTGATGGTTCATTTCCTTGATCATAAATCAGTGACGATACATCTATTTAATATTTGTGAGATGAAGCACATCTAATTCAAAGCCACCATGTCTAACTGGGGTGTATATGTACTGCATTTTATAAAAATATCTAAATCACATAGAGTTAGAAAAAGTACCTCAAAATGTTCCCATATGTGGATTTTCATCATATGGTTCTACATGTATGTTTAATTTTTCTAAGCATTAATTTGCAACATGTAAATGTAATTTTCTCATGTAGGGAGTTTTTTGTTTTGTTTTGTTTTGTTTTGTTTTGTTTTGTTTTGTTTTGTTTTTAGATGAAGTCTTGCTCTGTCACCTAGGCTGAAGTGCAATGGCACGATCTTGGCTCACTGCAACCTCCGCCTCCTGGGTTCAAGTGATTCTCCTGCCTCAGCCTCCCGAGTAGATGGGATTACAGGCGTGTGCCACCATGCCTGGCTAATTTTTTTGTATTTTTGTAGAGACAGGGTTTCACCATGTTGGCCACGCTGGTCTTGAACTCCTAACCTCAAGTGATCCACCTGCCTCGGCCTCCCAAAGTGCTGGCATTACAGGCATGAGCCACCGCACCTGGCCTGGGAGATCTTTAAAAATAGTTATATGGAAAGAATTTTTCTTGTGTCAAATATATGTATGGTTTTTCAGAGTACGGTTTCTGAAGGGATAAGCTATAAATTAAGAAAATATTAGTTGTGTGTCTTTCTGAGTTGTAGGGAATTTTTGAAACCCATACAAGTGAGGAAACATTTACACTTCCTTTTTTTTCCCCCATAAATATTCATGGAACACTAGCTATGTGCTTAAACACTACAGTAAGGTTGAGGGCACAAATATGAATAAAACATGGTATTCTACAGCTTGGGAGAAGAGGCAGACATTGACTATAATTCCATGAGATAATTGTTATAAATTAAGCCTTTGCAAAATACACAGTGAATGGAGGAAATAATTCCTCCATTCAGGAATCTGGGGAAGAATATTAGAGGAAGTAATACTGAACAAGGTCTGAAAGGGTGGGTTCATCTGGCCAGGAGGAGAAGGGGAGGAAGGACTATTTCAAACAAAGCAACGATTTTAACAAATCAAAGCCTACACTAGGGTAGCAAATTGGATATAGGGAAAAAAATTATCTTGTATATTATGAAAGTAGGTGCTATGTTTGCTGTATCATGATATTTCTAAGCTTTATGTTTTATGTTTTTATACTGATCCTTTTGCAAAGATTGAAATCCTTATTTTGATCTTTTGGCTAAGGAATTAAAAAATTGTCCTAAAAAAGGATCTGTTTGTCACCAGAATAGTTAAAATTAATGGCAAGGATGTAAAGCCACTGGACTGCTTGTAAGTTGATGTGACAAACTTAAATCTATGTCTACACTATGATCAGCAAACATCCAAGAGAATTGGATGTGCATGGCCACCAAACTACATTTATAAAATGTACATATATGTTTTTTCATAGTAATCCAAAACGGGAAGCTTACTAAGTACCCATTCAGAAAAGAATGGATTAACAAACTGTGGCCTATTCATACAGCAGATGTCAAAAGGAATGACTACTTGATATATAGAAGATATGGTTGTCTCAAAATATTATGCTGAATAAAAGAAACTTGGAATAAAATAGTGCATACTATATGATTCTGTTTAGTTGAAATTCAAGAACAGGAAAACTGATCTATGGTGGTAGAAGACAGAAGTGTAGTACTGATTGGGAAGGGACACAAGGAAACCTGGAGTGAAAAAATTTTCGCTGGGTGTGGTGGCTCATACCTGTAATCCCAGCACTTTGGGAGGCTGAGGCGGGTGGATCACGAGGTCAGGAGATCAAGACCATCCTGGCTAAGATGGTGAAACCCCGTCTCTACTAAAAATACAAAAAATTAGCCAGGCATGGTGGCGAGTGCCTGTAGTCCCAGCTACTCGGGAGGCTGAGGCAGGAGAATGGCGTGAACCCAGGAGGCAGAGCTTGCAGTGAGCAGAGATCGCGCGACTGCACTCCACCCTGGGTGACACAGCGAGACTCCATCTCAAAAAAATTAAAAAAAAAAATTTTCTATATTATGATTGGGGTGGTAGATGCATGAGTGTATAGATAAGTAAATTTTACCAACCAGTAAGATTTCTATCTTTTTCTGTATATAAAACTAAACATTTTAAGAGGTGAGTACGTGGGAGTGGTGACTGGCACTTACACAGCTGAATACAGGGCATGTCTTTCGAGTAGGATTTTCACACCTGCACAGGGAAGCTGAGGCTATAGTTCACATGTGCATCACGAAGGCCGAAAAGGGCTCCCCTTCTGAAACAAGAGCTGGAAAACCATGACGTTATCATGAGTAGACAACAAAGTTTCTCCTCACTAATCCACACTGCTGAAAATGCAGCCTGCATGATAATGCATGATTGGAAGAGTCATCCACAAAAAAGGAATATAGACATCCACAAAAAAGGAATTATACTGATGCTTGTGGAAGAATCCCAGTTCGAGAAACCATCAACAAAACATATTAATAACAGGTGAACTCCATAGAACCTAGGCAAAGCAACTATGGAAGTGCTCCAGGAAATATGTTAAACTCTCTTAGAAGAAGACCCCTTTGCAAAATGAGTTGATAATCAAAATGGTAAAACATGCTAAAAAATGCAAAACCATGAAAAGTATTCCACAGAACCAATAAATTGGATAATTCAACCCTAAGAACGGAGAGCTAATGGAGCCATCCAAGAAGGACTTCAAAGTAGTATTTCATAAATACAAAAGGTGATAAAGGAATAAGATATCAGTTTATAGCAAAATTCAAGTGGTAAAAATAAAAATGAATAAGAATATCTATTGTTGGTGTCTTAAAGAGGCTTCTTACAGCCTTCTGTGTAAACAATTGGACATTTTTGCCTATAACTGAAATTTCATGGACCTTTCGATCCAAGTCGGATTCCCTGAAGCACTATGCAATTAAAACCCCTGCGCATTAAGGTATATCCCATGGTTTTCTTTATTATAACATTGCTTTTAATAAGAAAATATGAAACTATGGTGAAAACTCATCAGTAATGAAATGGCGGAATAAAATATACTGTATACATTCACGAGTTAATACACAGTGACTAAAAGCAGTGACTTTGTTACAGATGAGTTGGCTTGGTGGGGTTTCCATAATGTGTCTTTAAGCAGGAAAACGAATGGCAGAAAAGCTGATTAGTATCTCATTTTTCCTACAAGAAGCACTGAGAAAAACAAAAACCTCTATGTGTTTTTATTCATTGTGATATGAGAATGGAATGTCATGGAAAGAAACATACTAGGATGATACTGTTGTTCTGTGCAAATGTTGGGCAGGGGATTTAGATCAGGTAAGGAAAAAAATCAAAACAAATAAATGGTTTGTTTTAAACATATTGTCCTTGGAAAACAGCATGCATTTTGTAATTACATTTAAGGGAAATTATACATCCAATCAAACACATACATACATGTACATGTATGCATATACATACATATGTGCATATATATTATGTTTTTTGTGTGTATATGTGTGTGTATTTAAACACACACACACACACACACACACACACATACCAAGAAAGAGAGGGAGGGAAGCAGGGCAGGAAGAATAAGGGGAGACAAGAAAGAATGATGAAGTAATATATAGAAAAAAATTAATAAACTAAACAAAACTAAGTAGATGAATAATGTATATTTAAAGAACAGTATACTGTGAAACAGAAACCGGTAGTTAACATATGGAAAGCAATTAAAAATATCCCAGTGAAAAATATTTGGTCATTGAAACTAAAAATCCAGTTGATTGGTCACATTTAAGGAGAGAATTAGTGACATCGCTGGGGGTGGAGGTGGAGAGACAGAGGGGCTACTGTTGAAGAGACAGTGACTGAGGATTTTTGAGAAAAAAGTTAAAACATGAAAGGTCTTAGATTTAACGTGTCCACCAAGTGTCAAGTTAGATGTGCCGGGAACAATGACAGAAATGGTGACTCACACCCAGCCACATCACAGTGAAGCTGGAGGAGAAATTCTTGAAAATGTCCATATGGAAAGGCAGGTTTCTAGAAAACACCAGCAATCAAAGTAATAGCTTTCCTCTCAGTGATAATGGGCATGGAAAGGCAACGAGTATTTAAAATAGCTAGAGGTCCTGAGAAAAAAATAATGATGATCTAGATTTCTGTAGTTACCCATTTTCATTTGAGAATAAGGGTAAAGACATTATTAAGTTTACAAGAACTAAGACATTTTAATATTGAAGATGCACCTTACCAACAAAAATACCTTTCTCATCCAGAAAGCAATGGTAGGTCAAAACCAGAAAGAACAAAACAGTGATTTACAGATGCCTGGGAGTTGGGCGGTTGCAGTCAATGGAGTTTATCGGCTCAGCGGATGCCATCCCACAGAGACAAGAGCTGAGTCCTCTGTAGAACCCAGAAAAAGGAAGGTCCGTACAGCCCAGAGTGTGGGGGGCTGGGTGCACAGATGGCTGAAAGTGTCATGCCTCTCTTCCAGCTCTGTCTGATGTAAGCTAGGCATCCCTGGGCAGAGGCTGCCAGAAGCCTGAACACTCTCCTCGACTCTTCCACCATCCTCACTAACCCAGCACAGCACAGCACAGAAGGAAAAGGTGGAGAGGCAAGAGGATTCTGAGGAGTACAGAACTCTAAGCCAGAAGCAAAGAGAATGAAAAAAAAAAAGTAAAGCATTATGCTAAATCTATGTAAGTATTAGTCTAAAAATGATAATAGAAGGAAAGTAGGTTTTGTGTGTGTTCAGAATCACTTTGTAAAGAAAAGAATTGCTAACCATTACTTCAGAGTTAGCAAGGGTGTTTACAAGGCAGTTAAAGCAGAGCAACTTCTTTTTCTTTGAGGAGAGACTAGAAATACTGATTAACTTTAGTTAATTTTCAGTTATGTTAGAAAATATAAAGGCAACCATCAAAAGAATATGCATAGAATATTTAACAACTCGACTAGTAGAGGAAAACAAGGGGAATACACAAAATCAGCACCACGGGTGGAATGAAGAGGGGAGAAAAAAAAGCAAAGAGAAATATGCCAAATACAAAATGCAAAGCTCTATATGTTCTCCAAAATGTATACCACTTACAACAGTAACAAAAATATAGTTCCCATAAAAATTACTTTACCAAATATGAGCACAATGCTGAAGTAAAAACAAGCCAACCTAAATCCATACATATACCAGGCTTATGGATGGAACATCTCAGCATTGTCTTCCCTTCTGGAACTGGGCTGTATTGGTTGGCACGCCAGCAGCTGACTTGGAGCATGAGGTGAACTTGAGCAAGGAAACCACAGATTTTGGGGACAGAAATATAGGAGCCAGGCCTCTTAGAGCACATAACTGCCATGCCAGGCCTGAATGCTGCCCATGAGTTCCTGATGTGAGAGAAAATGCAGTGTAAGCCTGTTGTCTGCAGACAAGCCTAACCCTAACAGGTATTATTCAATAAATGCTGTCAAGAAAATTGGGTTTACACAGAAAAATTAGATTAGATCACTACCTCATAGTATATGCAAAAATAAGTCCTAGGTAGTTTAAAACTCGAAGTGCGGGGAAAAAAAGTAAGATTCAATATCTGTGAGTAAGAATCTATGGCTTACAGGGAATGAAAATTTTAAGATGCACAAAAAAATACAAAACACAAAGGAAAAAACTACCATATATTTCCACAATAAGATACAATAAAAGCCATGAGGATAAGAATTTGGGGCTGGGCGCAGTGGCTCACAGCTGTAATCCCAGCTCTTTGGGAGGTCAAGGTGGACGGATCACCTGAGGTCAGGAGTTCCAGACCAGCCTGGCCAACATGGTGAAACCCTGTCTTTACAAAAAATACAAAAAAAAATTAGCCTGGCGTGGTGGCGCACGCCTGTAATCCCAGCTACTTGGGATGTTGAAACAGGAGAATCGCTTGAACCCAGGAGGCAGAGGTTGCAGTGAGCCGAGATCATGCCATTGCACTCCAGCCTGGGAGACAGAGCAAGACTTTGTCTCAAAAAAAAAAAAAAAAAAGAAATAAAAAAATAAGAATTTGCTATCCAAATAAATAATTAATACTCTAAATAATTAAGAAAAAATCTGAGAAATGAGAAGGAACAGAACCAGAAGTACTGATGACAAGAATGATATGAAGAAAAAATGTTCAGCCTTAGCAGTTTTCAGGGAACTGCAAAACAATACAAAAGAAAGCAAATTCTTACCCATTAATTTGAAGAAAAAAAAGAAATTTGAGAGTAACAATTTGTCTTGGTCTGTTTGGGCTGCTATAACAAAATACATGAACTGGGTGAAATGTAGACAACAGACATTTATTTATTACAGTTTTGGTGGCTGGAAGTCCAAGATCAAGAGGCCTGCAGATTCAGTGCCTGGTGAGGGCCTGCTTCCTGCTTCATAGATGGCCCCTTCTCCCTGTGTCCACCTTGTAACGGAGGGAGGGCAGGAGCTCTCTTGGGCCTCTTTCATAATGGCACTAATCCCACCATGAGTGCTCTACCCTCATGAACTAATCACCTGCCCAAGTCCCCACCTCCTAATACCATCACCTAGGGGGTTAACATTTCAACATATGAAATCTGGGGGGCACAAACATTCAGACCATTGCACAGCGGTTGGCTAGAGTGTAAAGAAATGATGGTGCACACAGCTGGTGTGAGCATGAGTTGGAAGGACTTCTTTGGAAAAAAGTTTGCCAGTGTATTTCAGAATTGTAAATGTGCATAGCCAGGCAGTATGCAGTAATCATGAATTTTTGCTTGTGGGTTGATGGAGAGATGCTCTCATGCATTTTATACAGGGAAACTTCAACATGTATATTTGTTAAATCATTATTATTAATGACCAAAAATACAAAATAGAAACAGGCTGAATGTGGTCATCAAGAGAAAAATGGATTAATTAATTATGGAACATTCATATAATGTACTACTACACAGCATTTGTATTTATGCCAACATGGAGAAATGTCAAAACATATAACTAAGTAAAAAAAAAAAAAAGACTAAAAAACAATAAAACAAGATGAAACAGTATTAGTATGATACATTTATTTGTTGCAAATTCAAAGAAAACCAATGCATTATATTGTTTGGAGTCTGTGTGTGTGTGTGTTTAGCATATGCACACACTATAGCATACATGGCATATTTTGCTAGTGGCTTTCCCTGAGGAAGGAGTAAGGACAGGACTGGAGTTGGTGGGCAAAGGATGCCCTTGCTCTATGTGTTGTAGCCAAGGTTTTGAAAAAGTGAAACTATATACATGCACACACCCACCCACACACACACACAGTCATGTGCCTCATAACCACATTTCGGTCAACTATAGACTGCACATAGGATGGTGGTCCCATAGAATTACAATACTGCATTTTTACTCTACCTTTTCTATGGTTAGATATGTTTAGATACACAAATCTTTACCATTGTGTAACAGCTGCCTACAGTATTCAGTACAAGAACATGTCATGCAGGTTTGTAGCCTAGGAGCAATAGGCTATATTGTACAGCCTAGGTGTGTAGAAGGCTGTACTATGTAGGTCTGTGTAAGTGCACCCTCTGATGTTCACATCAACAAAGATCACAACAACAAGATCACAGAACATCACATTTCTCACAATGTATCCTCGTTGTTACATGACTCATGACTATATGTGTGTGTGTGTGTGTGTGTGTGTATGTATATATATACATGGAGAGAAAGAGAGAGAGAAATATAGCTGTTAGGTTTAGGTGACAGGATTGGGGGTATTTATGTTCTTCCTTTTTCTTTTCTGGAATTTATAAAATTGCTGTAACCTTTACTTATAAAATTATTATACAAAGACTCCACTAGCAGGCCTCGGGTTGGGGTACCTTTGCTATAGGACTGTGAGGTGATGAGAGGCCAGGAGTCTTACGTCTCACTTGTCCATCCTTTTCCTACTTCAGTAAAGATTCCTGCCCCTCTTGCCTAATTCAGAATTCAAAGAGTATGGCCAGAACCCACCTGTTGGTTCTTCCTATTTGTATGAGAGAGTGAGATTCTTGGAATTGTAATTACCCACAGAAGTCAGTTTTAAATTGTGCAGCGGTGTCTTTGAAATAGTTTCATCGTTTCCAATGGATAAAGAAATTTTGCAGAAAGAACTGGAAACAGTTTATGAACTTGTTTCTGTGAAAAAAAAGAGCTTCCAACATAAATAATAGTAAAAATTGGCCGGGCACAGTGGCTCATGCCTGTAATCCCAGCACTTTGGGAGGCCGAGGCGGGCAGATCAGGAGTTCGAGATTAGCCTGGCCAATATGGTAAAACCCCGTCTCTAATAAAAATATAAAAATTAGCTGGGCATGGTGGCATGCGCCTTTAGTCCCAGCTACTCAGGAGGCTGAGGCAGGAGAATCGCCTGAACCCAGGAGATGGAGGTTGCAGTGAGCCAAGATCATACCACTGCTCTCTAGCCTGGGTAACAGAGTGAGACTCTGTCTCAAAAAAAAAAAAAAAAAAAAAAAAAAAAAAGGAATAAATGTCATGTTACATATGTTTTTTAAAAATAGGAAAAAAATAAAGTATTTGAAGGTCAGTTCACTCACAATGTGGAGCCTCTGTGCTGAGCTGGGGAAGCTGGAGGAGAGCCAGTGTCCTTGGTATGTGGCTGGAGTCCTTTTGCATGATTGATGCGTGAAAGGTGGTCAGGGGTGCAGCTGCTGTGCTTTCCTAGGTGGAAACCCACCGCCTTCCAGTATCAGCTCTGTGGCCTTGGCTGGTCACTTTGCCCCCCTGACTCTCACTTTCCTCCTCTTTGCAATGAGGGTAATAACAGTGTCTGATGGGGTGGCATGAGAATTACTTTGTTTAACAGGCTGTATATTTAGCCCTTAAAACAATGCCATAGTAGTGCAAACAAAAAGTAACGATTTATTGTTAGTATTGGTATTATTATTCCTTTTTGCTACTGGCTCCAGGCTCCATGAGCAGGAGAATCCTGCTTGGTTTCTCACCACCTTGTCCTTGCCATCGACTATGATATCTAATAAATAGTGGTGTTTAATACATAGTGGCTGGAAGAATGAGTAGAAGAAATTGGTGTTGCATTGTGCTGGCACACTTATTCTGTACTGTGAATATGAAGCCAGGCAATGTTCTCAAAAATTACTTGACCCGTGTATCAAGTATCAAAATTGTTCAGAGTTTGTGGTTTGAAGATGGTACTTCTGGAAGCTAATCCTAAAGAAAGGATCCAAAATACAGACCAGGAATTATATGGAAGGCTGTCTTGGCTGTATAAGAACTTGGTAACCTTTAAGAGACACAGGTTGGGTAAATCATGTCCAGATGGTAAGATACTGAAATGCTTTGTCCAAGATAATTTGAAAGTATAGGTAAATTTTCATTATAGGGAGAAGTTGTAGTTAGTTTGGTGAAAAATGCTTTTCATTTAAAAGACCCAATTTTGATTTTTCTGCCTTCCACTTTGTGGTTGACAAGACTGGCCAGGTCAATATCTATGAGCCTTCGTTTCCACATCTATAGTGTGGGAAAACAGCACCTGTCTCCTAGAGTTTTGAAAATAATTAACTGTATGTAAAAGCTCTTTTAAAACCACAAACTCATCTATAATTATAATTCTCAAGTTGTATTCAGGGATATGCTGTTGACATGATTCACATTTAATTTAGTACTTCAATTAAATACCTACTTGGAGAAACTCTGTGAGCATTAATGAAAAGCAGCTCCAGGAACGAGATCAAGGGAACAATTGTCTTGTTTTTTAGAAGGCTTGACATTTTACCCTATTTTAAGATCCCCCTTCCTCTCCTTTCCCCTGACAGCCTGTATCTGTATTCAATCATTACCTGTCAACACAGTTTTATTTGGTATGAATAAATATGGCATAATTAGCTTGAAAACGATTCTCTTAATTACAGTTGTGGAGTTGCTTTATTTGCTCAGGCTTCATATCTAAAGAATATGACACAACGCACCAAGATAACTTAAAACAAAGTCTAAATTTATCAGTGGGATCCTTTTGATGCACTGCTGTCAGTGTCTTTGCTCAATTTCTTTTGACAGGTCTTCAAGGTTCAAATATATTCAGCCACATTTATTCCTTAGGACAGTCTTGGGGTACAGGGCACTCTACTTGACCATCAGTCTCCTCCAGATTACAGCTGATGCCCAAAGAGACTGGAAGGAAAGATGCTGTGGTGGTGTGAGAATCAAGTGAGAAAATACATTGGAAGACACGTATCTCTTTCCTGACACATAGTCTCAGTGCTCAAAAATATTTGGGGCCAGGCGCAGTGGCTCATGCCTGTAATCCCAGCACTTTGGGAGGCCGAAGCAGGTCGATCACCTAAGGTCAGGAGTTCAAGGCCAGCCTGGCCAACATGGGAAGCCCCATCTCTACTAAAAATACAAAAATTAGCTGGGCGTGGTGGCAGACACCTGTAATCCCAGCTACCTGAGAGGCTGAGACAGGAGAATCACTGGAACCTGGGAGGCGGAGGCTGCAGTGAGCTGAGATCATGCCATTGCATTCCAGCCTGGGCAACAAGAGAAACTCTGTCTCAAAAAAAAAAAAAAAAAAAAATATATATATATATATATATATATATATATATATATATATATTTGGTCACTTGCTCACCCATTTCATCCTTTGTCTTCCTTTTTTATGATTGTTTCCATGACTGAAGTCCAGACTCATGGATGGACCAAATTTGGTCTGTAAATGCTGTGATTTATCCGATGATGATTTACCTGTGGTGGCACCCCGAGAGTCATGAACTGGGTGTTAGGAGCCCTCCCATCTAGTCCTAACTTTTACACTATGGAGAGCCACTCACTTTTCAGGTGTCAGCTGCTTTTATCTAAGCCGTATTATTATTGTTGTTATTATTATTATTTGGAATAGGGAGTAGTCTCCAAGGCTACTGCTACCATTTCCCCATCACACTGTTAAGCAACTGCCACTTTGTCATCATCTTCCTGACCTTGCATCTGGGCAAAATGTTTTGGGTCTAGTTGAAAAACAGGTTCTGTCATTTTGGGATTTGGTGCCATATCATTTGGGTTAAATAATCTTCTCCTTTCTTGATATCTTTGGATGACTGACGGTCTTTTATTCAGCTTTCCATGTCTGTGAGCTCAGAAGTTTTTCTGGCTTTTTTCAGTGACCACTCCAGCTGTTGCAGTCTGTCCCCTTGATTTAAATGTTAATATTAATTGGTGCTTCTACCCATAGCCTGGGCCACACTCAGGCTTCAGATCACCTTACCTCCAAACACTCCCTCTCACACTCCCTCTGTTTCACATATATTCGTTCCCTGTATTTTAAACACAGCACACTGTAATATGTTAATATTGTGGTTTTCTGCAGACAGCAGTCACTGAGATCTGCTCACATATTTATGATTGTGTGGCTCTGCCTCTCCAAGCTCCTTCTGGGATACTTTTCTTTCTGCCTGAAGATTACCCTGTAGTATTTCCTTTAGTAAAGACCTGAGAGTGGTGAATTTTCTCGGTACTTGTTTATTTGAAACTGTCTATATTTTCCTTTAATTCTTAAATAATGTATTTGCTCAATACATACCTCTGTTTTGACTATTTTCTTTCAAAACTCTGAAAGTATTTTTTCACTGTCTCCTGACTCCCAGCTCTCAACGCTCAGTCTACTTTTTGCTCCTTTGTTTTTGTTCCAGTGGTTTTATTATATAATGGCATTCCAAGTTGTATATTATTATTAGTTTTTATTTTTCCTCCTGGTTTCTCTTATCTGTGGTTCAATGTCTTTGATAAGTTCTCTGCCATAATCTTTTTAAAAATTGCTCATGCACTATTTTCTCCTGTACTGCTGATATTTTAATTTCACATAGGTTAGACCAGGTGTGGGCAACCATGCCTGCTTTTGTGAATAAAGACATGTTGGAACACAGCTACAGTTGTTTATGTACCAGGCGTGGCTTTTTCCTGCTGCAACAGAAGAGTTCAGTTTGCTCCAAAAACTGGATAGTTTAATATGCCTGGAATATTACTGTTTGTCCCTTTACGGAAAAGTTTGCCAAGCCCTGGGTTAGATCTTCCCACGATATTCTTTATGTCACTGTGTATTCTCCATATTCTTAAATTTTTGTCTCTTTGTGCTCCACTCCACTGGATGTTTTCTTAATATCCGGCAGTTCATTCCCTTGATCCTCAAAGGTCTCTGCTTTTTCTTATTTATCTCCACTGCCTTCTTAATGTCAACAACTATATTTCTGGTTTTAGAACTTCCACTTGATTCTCTATAGTTTTCAGTTCTCTGCCTAAGTTCCTAATTTTGTCTTTTATCTTATTGAATATAGTGAGCAAATCTAATTGAAATTCTGTCAGATAATTTCAATCTCTAGAGCAATTATGCTTTAGTCTGCTGTTTTTATTCTTGTTTGTCTGATCTCATGTGTTTATTAATTTTTATTATTTGCTGGATATTCTTTTTGCAAATGTTTGTAGGAATGATTTGAGACTAAAGCTGCCATTATCTTATCCGGAGAGGGTTTATATGTGCAGGTACCAGACAGCATGCCATGTAATACAACCTGGAACCACCAAGCATGGCATGTAATAGAATGCAGAATCACCAAATCAAGTTGAGCGTTAGTCCTTGGTAGGGCCTGTCCACTTCCGTTTCACTCCTAGTTCCAGAACACAGTAGTTCCAGGTCCTGACCCAAAGCTCGTGGCATTCACAGGCAACTCTGTCCCAACCTCAGCTGGAAGGCCTTGTACTGCAGTTTTTGTGATATTTAATCTCTCCATCCTTGTACATAGTAATTCTTTCTCTTTGGTTCTTGTTTTATTTCTTTCCATGGTTATTTTTTTAAATAGGCCCTTTGCTATCTTGGCTAATTTTATTCTTATAATTTTAGTTGTGATCATAATTGTCAGTGGATATTTTTCTCATTTCCCTTTTTATGTACTTATTTTAAAACCTCAGAAAGTTATTTGGTTTTCTGGGTATCCAGTCTTACCAGCAGCATCACAGATGAGATTCATCACAGGTTTTCCAGTGTTTATTGAAGCAATTTCATTCTTCTCTCTGTTTTATTGTTTTACAGGCTTCAAGTTTCAAGAAAATAGTAATGACTAGAGGGAGCATCATTTTCTC
Organism: Pongo pygmaeus; assembly: GCF_028885625.2. Classification (NCBI taxonomy): domain Eukaryota; kingdom Metazoa; phylum Chordata; class Mammalia; order Primates; family Hominidae; genus Pongo; species Pongo pygmaeus. The sequence continues at coordinate 36,765,385 of NC_072379.2, read as the reverse complement.
CCAACTAAAATTTTCATTGAAATAATTTTAGGACATCATGATTTGGAATAATAACTCCTGTTAGATTTTGACAAAGTGTTTTTGTTTCATTTAAAAGCTTTTTCTGCTTTTGCAATATTTTACTAAGAGTATCTGCTAAATTTTATCAGTGTCTTTTTTACCCCTTCATATGATCATGCTTTTTCTCTTACATGTGTGGCTATAAAACATGTTGACACATTTCCATATATAGAACCACACTTGCATTTCTTAATATATCATTTTGTATTTTTAATGCATGATGCTGAATTCTGTGTATTGTCCTTTAAAACTTTTATCTGAATTTATAGATAACTTCGGGTTTCTTTCATGTTACCATCTTTGTTAGGCATTTGTAGCATTTTGTTTTGTTTTGTTTTTGACCTGGAGTTTTCCTTGTGGGAAAATTTTTTATTATGGATTCAAATTCAGCTTCTTTATTAGATATTGGGCTATTCAGATTTTTATATTTTTCGTCAATTTTTATAAATTGTGTTTTTTTATCATTTCTTTCTATTTTTCATTTTTGTTTATTTATTTACTTTTAATTATACTTTAAGTTCTAGGGTACATGTGAGAACACTTGGACACAGGGTGGGGAACATCACACACCGGGGCCTGTTGTGGGGTGGGGGAAAGGGGAAGGGATAGCATTAGGAGATATACCTAATGTAAATGACGAGTTAACGGATGCAGCACACCAACATGGCACATGTATACATAGGCATTTGTAGCATTTGCATTGAAGTTTACATGGCTTCATTATGTCATGGGAAGCTCTTCATTTTTGCCTATGACATGGAATACTGTAAATACTACTAGGATTAAAGGTTCTCTTACAGATGAGATAGGGCGCATTCAGGGTGGCATGGCTGTAGACAAAGGTTCTATTTTATTTAATCATCAGTTTATCTGGCTTTGGTGTGCTTTTTTAAAAGAGTAAGCTTTCAATCCATCCTTTGTACAATAAGTGATTTATTCAAATGTTTCATCCTTTCTTGGGTCCCTTGGTCCATTCTCTGTTGGCCATTATCTTGCCCTATCTTGTCCTCCATTCCTGGCCTCAGTTCTCTCAGCCTGAGAGGCCAGGTTTGCGTTTGACTTGTATTCAGTTGTCCTGAGCCTTCGGGGCTACTAGGCTCAGGAGGTGAAGCTGACTGAGCTTGAGCAGAGAGGAGGAGCGTCCTGTTCAGGTTGCCTCAGTCCCAGCTTTCCAATTCTTTTGTTCCATTTGTTTCATCAACCAGCTAAATCTTTAGAGTGCTGCTGGCCTATTAGAGACTCCACCCATCTGACAATACGGCTTATGGAACTTGAGAAATTCAAAAGAACTGCACTGAAATTATATTTGTGGTCATAGGGGAGTCTGGAATGAATGATTTAGTAGAAAGTTTAAAAAAGAGAGAGAGAGCACTAATTGTGCCTGACCCTACCCCACCTCTGCCCATGCACAAAACGTCCTGTCTCTTTTGACTGTGGCCTTAGTTATTTGGGCTGAAACTAATTAGGAGGAAGCTCAAGATATGTGTTATTAGCCCCACAAAATGTATGCTATATCGTTTCTTTGAAATAGTCTTGTTCCCATCTATCTATGCCTTGCTTGTCTCAAACCACTACAATATTATTTCAGAATATATTAGTTTTCCCTAAAAGTCTTTGGTTTGGTTAGATTTCTAGTAGAATAACTCTAAATAGGCTTTTGATAGGCAATTCATCTCCTTCAAAATATGGATTGAAATCACTTTGTATATAATAATAATTAAAATAATTCGTAATTTATGTTTGTACTACTAAACAGGTATTTTTCTGAAGTTGAATTCATAGATTTTTTAACAAAAGACACAAATATTAGGTATACTCAATCTCCAATTAATTAAAATTTTCCTTTCCTTTTTTTAAATTTGTCTTGAAAATAAATTACATTTTCGTATTATTTTATAAGCCTAAGAAAAAATGAAAACAGCATTTAGAGAAGCACCTAAGTGCCATCTGCCTGCTTAATAGTTGCTCATAAATTTTTTTTGTTTTAAAAATTATTTAAAACAAAAAAGATTGTATAAAAATGGATTTATATGTGCCATAATAGTTGAGAAAAAAACTGGTGATATAATCAATATTTGTTCTATTCTTTCATTAATTTAAAAGAAAACAAAACTAGTGGAAGTAACACTTTTTTGTTTACATGGAAGTTGTCCAGAGTTTTCAATTAAGAGTAGGAAGAGAGATTCTTGGCTATTTCTCTTTGTTCTGCTAAGCCTTCCCCACCTTACAATGTTAGCACATGGCAATAAAAAGCAAACTAGAAAAAGAAAAACATACCAGTATTTCACGTCAATAAACCATCCACTGTCTTTATTTTGTCTTCTGTTTTAGTCTCTTACCATATACATCCTATATGGAATTTAGATTGTCACTGTAAAGAGAGAGAGAGGAAGGAAGAGAGACTGGGACAGATAAGGAGACAGAGAGAGAAAAAGAGAGTCACAGGGAGAGACAGAGAGAGACAGAGAGAGACAGACAGGGAGTAACAAAGAGAGACAAAGAGAGAGACAGAGATAGTGAGTACAGAGAGGAGGCAGGGAGAGAGACACGTAGAGAGGTAAACACTACATCTCATCCCTGGTGAGCTTTTAGCTTCTGCACCTCCGGGTGTCAATTGAAGAGATCAATGTGTAACCTTCCTAAGGCCACACAAGAAGCACAGACAAAATTGTATTTAAAAGAATCTGATTCCCAACTTTTTTTCCTAAAAGGAAATTCAAGTCATTTATAAGTTTCAACTACATCTTCTATTTTTTGTGTTTTTTGTTTTTGTTGTTGTTGTTGTTGTTGTTGTTGTTTTGATCTGAATTTTCCTCTATCTTAAACTCTCTGGAGAATAAATCCACAGAAAGCCTCAAAGCTCCCTGTCAATCGCCTCAGTGTTGTCTCCATTTCGTCTCTGCCCTGGCCCCGCCTGCTTGCTACCTGGATTAACATTCCCTCTTCCTCCCTGAGCTAGTCTGGGTCCTTTGAGACAGAGAAGCCAAGACCAGATGAAATGGGCCAGAGATTTCCCAAAAGAAACAACTTTGAGGGGAAATGAGGAGGAAGGCACGGGGAGCTGTCAGACCTTCATGCAGGTTTGAGCTTGAGGAGAAGCAGGCAAGGAAGTCGACTGACCCGAACCTGCCAAGCGGAACCTAACCCAGGGAGGCGTCTTTCCAGAGCAGGGGCCAGAACAGGCGAATCCAGGGCACTGCCATGGAGAACAGACCAGGCTGAGTTAGCAAGCTGCAATATTGACTCAAAAAATAAGATTAAATATAAAAATGGCTTCGTCTGAAATAAATGTACTAAAAAAATAGGAAAAACAATTTGGAAAAAAGGTGATTTATATTCTCAAAATAAACATTAAAAATAATGATATATCCATGGCATTAGATTTAAACTAACTCAGGGAGATAGGAAAGCTCAAGAAAAAATTAAAATCATATTGGCCAATGTTCAAAAATCACAGTGTGAAACATTAGCTGCAAACATCGGATTGATGAGGACATTAGCTCAGGAATGTTCTTCCAAAGTTGTGGAAATGATAAACAATGTAAAAATAAAATGGGAAAAATTGACAGAAAAAGAGGAAATTTCACCTTCCTATAGTTGCACTTCCTCAAACAGACATCAGAACAGATCGAAGACAATGAACACAAATTTTGGCTTTAAAGTTTCTAACTGAACACAAATTTGAAATGGTCCTCCAAGTATCAGTTAAAATCAATGAACAGAGCCTAATTCATAGACATACCCTAGTGAATGTTTGAATTTCTAGAATAAAGAAAACAAGTATTCAACAAAGATGTAAAAGTCATGCTGGCTTTGGATTGTCTTCTGCTAAGAACAGAAAGCAGTAGAGAGCAATCCCCCTTAGGTGTGATGGTGGAGAAAGCATTTCTTCCTGCAGAGGGTTAGCACGACTGTGGGTGTGGGGACAGCCAAGGTAGGAGGCAACTCCCAGGACCTTCGGGCATCGCACACTTCAAGAACCCTAAGCACAGAACCAGCTGCAAACCTGTCAGGCTGGTAGAGGAAGGGGTTCCTGCAGTGGCCCCTGAAGCCACAGTACTGGGGCCAGTCCCATGGAGTGTGGGAAGGAAGAAGGGTCCAGGCTGCTGGCTGAGGAGCCACTGCCCATGTCTGGGCTGCAGGAAGGACAAAGATAGCAAATTGGTGCCAGTGCTACGGAAACACAGGGGTTCCCCCTAGGTCCTGCTGGCCATAGCATGGAGAGCCAATCACTGAGTTGAGTATTGCCAGGGAAGAAGGCTTTAACCGGGTGCTACAGCCGAGGAGAACAGGAGATAAAGTCTCAAATCTGTCTCCTTGACTAAAATTGGGGGATTCACATAGCTGGGAAGGTGGAGAACAGCAATTCGGGGTGGGGTAAGAAAGCCTTCCTGATGGATGAGGGGTGCGGCATCTCATTCTCTGGATCCTGGGATCCACTGAAGTTCAGGAAGGAACTCAGTTCTAAGACAAATATAAATTTCAAGTTTTAAGACAGTGGGTCAATTTCTATGTCTATTTAAAAACCAGTAAATATCATTTATATAGGACAGTTGAGCTGGTTTCCTCAGGAGACCAGGACCTGCCGCCTGACTGTGTCAACACCTGTGAGATTTACAGCCTAAACACAACTCAAGTTTTAATTCATTGTCTTAAATATTTTCACTCATAAACAGGGAAAAAAATAAATAAACAAACCTAGGATTCCGAAGGAGAGAAAAACAAAAGTCCAAAAATGATATAGACATCAATAGTTAATCAAAACAAATAGAAAAATAATACATTAGAAAATAGAAAAATTACAGAGGAAATTCAGAAACCTAAAAACTAATTCCTTGACCAAACCAATAAAATAATAGCTTCTAACAAGTCAAATAAAAAGATGAAAAGTATCAAATTTTTGAAATTAGGAAATAGGATATAAGAGTTGTATGGCTAAATTTAAAATTATAGAATTCCTTGTACTATTGCAACTTTTTAAATATTTGGTAAAATATCAAAATCTCAATTACATGGATATAATCTGGGTTCACTAAAAGTATCTCTAAAGGAGAAGCAGAAAGATAGAATCCTTCAAAAAGCACATAAGAAATTGAAATAACTGTTAAATAATTTAGTTCCAGAGAAGTTTTAATGTAACTTCTACAAGGCTTTTGAAAAGCAAGTAATATGTCTCTAGTTAAAATTGGCACATAAAATGAGAGGTAATTTCTCAACAGATTTCATAAAGTTAGGATAATTGTAAACCACAACCTAATTTTTAAAAAATATCTCTGAAAGGAAAACTATATAAATATATACAATTATGTTCATAAAAATTAAAAATAAAAATTTACAAGAAAATATGGGAAAATTGCACTTATTGATACAGATGTAAAATAGCAGATTAACTTCATCAAATTACATTCTGAAAAGGTAAAACTCCTTATGTAATTAGGATTTTTTCTAATAACGTTTTTCAATTACAAGAATTATCTATTTCAACTCAGTCTCCTAAACAGGGACAAAAGAGTGAAGCACAAGATATATTTTTAAGAAAATACCTCCTCTCATTTTATTCTGAAAGTTCTACCTAGTCCATTAATACAGAGGTGTTAACATGGTGATCAGGAATAGATACAAGAGTCTAGGAGCGTGTAAGCAATTGGGACTAATTTTAGATGCGGTTAAAGTATTGATTTATGAGTGCAGGTGCTTGTGGCCTGGACCACTAGCACAGGGGACGCAGCCCTGGAGCTGAGAAGCAGCAGCTGGCTGCTGCAGCATTCAGGGTAAACCTGGTAGGGCTACAGGCCCTTGGTGTGGCAGACGAGGAGAGGAATCAAGACCTCCGTGATTCTGGGGCTGTGCAGAGGAGTCTCCCCTCCCTGCAAGGGGAAGTTCGGAGAAAATCAGTTACATTTTTGACGTGATGCATTTTGAAATCGCTGTTGGACATCGGAGTGGAGAGGTCAGGAAAGCAGTGTGTGCAAGAGCCTGGAGATAGGGGAGAGGTCCAGATTGGAGGCGTCACCAGGTGCTGGGCAGTGTCTGAAGCCCCTGGGCTGGGCAAGTACAGATAAGGAAGCATCCCACACTGAATTTGGGGCACCACAGTGTGGGGTGAGGGAAGTGAGGGGACCTTGGTAAGCTGTGCTTCTACTTTACTGAAATTATCAGTGTGGCTTTGAATCACTTTTAGTAAAAGCCCTTGAATATGCAGACAATAGAGTATATTCCTATTTGGAAGCACAAAATTCACCATATTAGCCCTACCTCTATAATATTAAGCTTCCTATAGCTTCTAAATCATCATCTAATATGCTTTATGCTAATATAGATAATTAAAAATGATATGATTACTTTTGAATTTGGATTTCAAATGGATTTTTAACTATTTCATTGGTATGCTCTTTTCCATTTTAAGATGTAAAATGTTATTTCTTCATTTTTGTTTTTAATTTTACTTGTTCTCATCAAATGTCCTTATTCATTTCTTTTAGAATATGGTATCACATTATTATGTAGTGTACTCTTTTTTTTAACTTTTACTTTAGGTTCAGGGGTACATGGGCAGGTTTGTTATATAGGTAAACTAGTGTCAGAGGGGTTTGTTGTACAGATTATTTTGTTACCTATTATGTAGTTTTTTAAAAGAAGTGATGCATTGTTTAAAATTAATCTTTTGATTCAGCCTTTCTGAATTTTTATTTGTATTTATGTTCTTTGATACACAACATTTTGGTGCTCCTCTGCTTTTAATCAAAAACATTTAGCCTTTATTGCATAGAAAAATGTGTATGTTTCAATTGTTGGACCTCGTAAGACTTCTTCTACCCTAATTTCTACTTTATGGGTCCTTTTTAGTTATTTCTTTTTCTTTTTCTTTTGACTTATCTTGTTTGCCTTTACCTTCATTTTTACTTTTACCTATATTCAAGGCAAATTTTAAGTAATTTTTTCAGAAGATTTATTTTAAACCATAGCAATTCCTCTGTGATGTCTTTGCACATGAACATTAAACTACTTAAATTATAAAATCCTTTATCGACAAGGGTTTGTATATTTTAACTTCAGGGATGCTTTATACTGATCAATGATGATTTGGATATCCCCCCCAATCTCAATACTACTGAATAGATGCTAGATTTGTGGTCTAGCTCTGACATACACTTATTTATTAGTGGCTCTGTGTGTGATTCTTAGCAATTTCTCAGCAGCAATTTTGACTTCAGGATATTCTGCATCATTTGAAAGATTTGCAATTGACTTGTTTTATGTTTGCTTCCTTGGATGATGACACCATTTGCTAGTCATCAAGAATGACAGACAAAGATATTGACATCACTTTGGACTGATTTTAAATGTGGTTATATCATTGATTTATTAGTGTATGTGCTTGGATTACAATGTTTTTGTTTTCATAATAAAACTTGTAATTGTGGGGTATTAGATAACACCATGCTGTATTCTCCTTAAATGGTCTTTCAGAGTATCATTTCATTTGTGTCTATATGATAATCAGATGTCAATGGCAGATGTCAATGGTTTCCATTTATACAGGATTCAACACAACTTATGGAAGTAAAATAAGCCCTTCTAAAATTTCAGTGAATTATCAGAGAGGTTCATCCCGGGGCCCAGCTCAAATGCAAGTGTCTCCATTTGTTGAATTAGGAAGTCTATATACAACATCACACCAACCCATGGCACTTCCACTGTCTGGACTGCACTTTCCAGATATGGAACTTCTCTCCCATCCCCCAAAAATATCTATTCACAAATGTTCTAGCCTACTGCACTTAACCACCATACTAGCTGCTTGTTTCTTCCTTGCATTGTATTTATTCACAGTTCTCCAATCTACGTTTATTCGTTCACTTATTTACATTTGTGTATCGGTAGCCTGTTTCACTATGCATTGCCCTTCACAACCACTGGGTATCATGTATTTGTCCTTGTTGCTAGAGGCAGGCTCCTACTGGCTTTGATAATTGATCATGCACATCTCTGTCCAACTCAGGGACTCGTCTCAGCCTCTTCAGTGAGGTCACATTAGTAGCTCAAAATTGGCCTTGGTGGAAGTAGTCAATGGCAATTATTTTTTTCTGGGCCTTTTTAAAAATTTTCTGACAGCCAGTTAAATACTAATCAAGACACCACTAAGTTTCCTTTTTCCTTATCTTCTTAGGTTTAATCCTGCTCCTAATTCTACTTTTCCTTATTTGTTCACAGTAACTTGGTATTTATCGATTTTGTTAACTCTGTAGCTATTATTTAGATGATCACTGATTTTCCTAAATTTAGTTCTTGTTCAGATTATCAATTTAGGTATGGTATAGAGCTACAAAACTGGTTTCACTACATTTTATTCTATTAGTAATATTGATTTTTTTCTAATTCATAACATTCCATTCATCCTTTGTACCATGTCACTATGAAGGGGTTAAGACCAGTTCAGAAGGACTGGCTTCAGTATCTGAGATCACAGCAGGCCTCCCTGAAGCCTCAGGCAGCCTGCATCCCAGCACACTCCCTGGCCCACGGGTGTTTAAGAAGTGCAGCTTTTGCCGGGCGCGGTGGCTCACCCCTGTAATCCCAGCACTTTGGGAGGCCGAGGCGGGTGGATCACCTGTGGTCAGGAGTTCTAGACTAGCCTGGCCAACATGGTAAAACCCCATTTCTACTAAAAATACAAAAATTAGCCAGGCGTGGTGGCAGGCGCCTGTAATCTCAGCTACTCGGGGGGCCGAGGCAGGAGAATCACTTGAACTCGGGAGGTGGAGGTTGCAGTGAGCTGAGACCGCACCATCGCCCTCCAGCCTGGGGGACAAGAGCGAGACTTCATCTCAAAAAAAAGAAAAAAAAAAAGAAGTGTACCTCAGCAGACATATGGAGGATGGAGCTGGGGATGACCCATTGGGCTGACGCAAGTAGGGGCCACCTGGACCACACTGAGTGGTCTGTATGCTGAGTGAGGCTGTATGCTGAGTGCTGCTTTCTGAATTGGAGTTGCAAGTGAGACCAGATATACAAGGAATGTTCATCTTTTGTTTCTTCTGGGTACATTACAAATGATTATTCCCTCATTTCTGAGTCACATCACATTCACTTCATAGTCACATCACAAACAAGCTGATGTTTGTGTCATAGTCACATCACAAACAAGCTGATATTTGTGACTTTTAAAATATACTAATGGAATTTGGAGAAGGGGCATTTCCTGGTGTTGCCATTTTTCTGTGAGTTTTTCAAGATGCTACTTAGGCTTCTATTGTGAAGGTTAAACTTGACAGCATGTCATAGTAACCAGTGAATTGAGGTCTAACTATCAAAATAAGACGGTATAATTTAAACATATCATGGCAATATTAGTGCTTTCCCACATCCTTGAAATTGTTATGCCTCAAATGTGGGGAAGTAGAGGGAAGAAATGCATGAGAGGCAGAAGACGATGGTAAAACCAGGGCAGCTAAGACGTTGAAATAGGTCCAGTGAAAGAAGGAGTCCTGGGAGCTAGACACCAAGGCTGGTCAAAGGCGAGGATGAAAAGAGGAGCGGCTACAGGGTGATGACCTAGTCAGAATTCTGGGGACACACAATGGCCATCCTTGCAGACCCTTCTTGCTCCTTAAGTTTGCCCTAAGAGCTCCTCAAGGCTTTCATGTTGCTTTCGCCAGTGACCACTGAAACTGTATTGGAAGAAAAAAGAACTTATTGGAAATAAACAACAAACCTGATTAACATATTTTGAATATATTCTATTTGAATTCAAATAGTCCAAGTTGGTCTTTAACGATAACAAATAGGTGTCCCAGTATGCCGTCATTCACGCTTGCAATTCTGAAATAGGGAGACCATCTGGCATGTTAGATCCTACCGAAAAAGTTTGAGAGACAAATATATGTTTTGCAAAAGAGTCAAATAACTAATCTCAATTTTAATCTTGTGACTAGAATTGGGATCTAATTCTAGGTTTCAGTTTTCCCATCTGAGTGTTGAAGTATCAGAACAAAGATCACCAAGGCCTAATATTTTGTAGTTTGAGCATTCAAAGCCTCAATTTCCCACCTCACATTTAACACCCATACATCTCCTTTAGGAACAGAGGGAATATTAACACAGATGAAGCAGAGCTCTGAGGTCTTAACAATGAACAGCTGCATAAGTAGCAAAAAGACAAGGTGATGTACTATCCTAATAATTTTCCCAGGACAAGCGTATTTGATAAAAACTCTGAAATTCTATTATATAAATTATATTCTCACATAAATGGATCAGGGACACATGCAAAATTGTATTTAATTTCTAATGGTAGGACCATCAGGAAGACAAAAGAACTTGTTCAAAAACAGGGATTTACAACAGTCAGTATGGAAAGGAATGCATATATAAGATTGCTAAATTACATAATATGCTGTTTGACTTCTTACAGACCAATAAATCCATAACATCTCTGGGTTAGCATCCCTACTGAACTATAGAATCATAACACCTTATCAATTTCTGCAGGTTAACTTCTCATTTTATAGGGATACTTAGGATCTGCTCCTTTCTTATTTGGGAATTGTTAGTCAAATATACCGTGACAGTGAAATCATCCGAAAGCTACTTTTAGCCATGATGGAATAGGGTGCATGAGAGTAACTCCCACTACTGAGAACATCTAAGGGATAGAATGCACACACATTAAAACACAAAGCAAAACAAAAAAAAAAACTGATTTGAAAGCATGACAGAACAAAGGACTTGAAGGTCTAGTTCTCACAGGAAAGGAAGGCTCACTGAGATAAACCCCATGTTCACCTCCTTACTTTAAGATTCTTTTAAGATTTGTATTTAAGGATTTGTATCAGGCAATAGGAAACTCACAAGCCAGGAGACGGGTAAACAGGAATAAAAAAAAGGTCCTTTAGAAGACAACAAATGAGATAAAAGGAACAAAAACAGATGGGCTAAATAGAAAAGAACTACTAAGGCCATAGATTTAAGCCAAATATATTCATTAATATATTGAATAAAAATCAATTAAATATATTTTTAAGACAAAGATTTTCAAACACAGTTTCTTAAACTCCATATTCTGCTTTCAAGGGACACTTTAACCGCAGGATGGCAAAAATGTTGACTGTAAAAAGATACAAATATGGACCCTATAAATTACAACCAAAAAAATGCAGTTGGCAGAACAGACGAAGTAGATTTTAAGGCAAGAAGCATCTCTTGAGACAAGCAATAAAAGCCTCAATTTAGCCAGATGACATTACTCTGCTAATTATATATGTACCTAATAGCATAGCTTTAAAGTAAAGCAAAATTGGAAAGAACTAAGAGAGATGACAATTCCATAATTATAATTGGAAGTTTTATTTGTCATCACACATCAGACAAAGGACTTTTCCGGAGTACATGAAAATTCTGACAAATAAATAAGGATTTGACAACCAGTAGAAAATAATGACAAGATACTTCAAAAGACACATAGTAGCAGAGAATATCCAAACAATCAGTCATCAAGGAAATGCAAATTAAAGCCACCATTCGATAATATTGCACATCCGCCAGGGTCGGTAAAACATAACAATAAAAAAAAAAACAGCAATAATACCAACATCAAGCTCTGGATCAACTGGAGTTCTTATATACTGATTCTGATGTAACCACTTTGGGAAAACGTTTATTGCTTTCTGCTACACCTGAAAGTACACATGCCCTGTGACCCAACTCTTCCATTCCTGTGATAGTTGCACAGCAAGGACACTTCTAAAAATGCTTGTGGAAGAATGTTTTACTTCATAATAGGTCCTTTTAATAGCTACCACTATAGTACTCTAACTTTCTGCTATTGATAGCTACTTTAAAGTAAATATCTATCAAGAGTAGAAAGTAAATGTCTATCAAGAGTAGTAAATAAATTTTGATATATTCATAAAATGAAAAGATACAAATACGGACCCTATAAATTATAACCAAAAGAATGCAGTTGGCAGAACAGACAAAGTAGATTTTAAGGCAAGAAACATGCAACAATGAGAATGAAATAACTACAGCTACTTCGACAATGTGAATGAATCTTATGAACATAATATTGAAGAAAAGGAATCCTGCTATACAGGGGTATACACATTATGATTATCTAAGGAGTGCAGAGATAGGCAAACCTATTTTATTCTGTTAGAAATCAGCAAAGGCACATGAGGGGACATCCCAGGCCCTGGTCATGTTCTGTTTCTTGATTTGTGTTGCAGTTTCATGCTGTGTTGGCATTTTTGTGTCTGCTCTGTCAGGTGAGTGGGAAGGCCTATGTAATAATACTTGCCCAGTGAGTTAGCTTGTGCAGGCCCCAGGGATCTGCCTCTCAGTTCTGCATATTGTGTGCAAAGGAGACAGTGACATTTTTTTACTTACATTTTATTGGTTCATTTTTCAAACACTGCTCTGTGGAATGAATATAAATGTTCATCAGATCCTAATAACTGTGAGCAAAGACTTCTATGGTCAAGTGAATTTAGAACATGCTGCCCACTCTGCCCCTTTTGCTGAGGTTCTCAGTATATGTTAGCACAATTAAGGTTCTGAAAAGATCTTCAATGAAGAATCCTCACTTAAGTTGTTTAATGAAGCCTGTCCCCAATTTATTTTACAGCGGGGACACTTTTTTAAACAGAGTACCTTTTCCTATATTGGAATATAAACTTTAGGAAATATTTTTCCTTTTTTATTCCTTTGAAGAGGACATATTATTGCTGTTTCCTGAGAATGCTGAGCATAAGAATATTTTAGCCTTTAAAAATGGAGATATATTTTATATCTTGAATTTTGGTGGAGACTGGGTGGCATATGATAAATCAACTTGAAAGGACTGGAACAGGGTAATCAAGGAGTTATGCACTAGGTTCCACGAATTGAGAATAGGGCATGTTCCCAGAGGGCTGGAAGGAAGAGCATAAACTACAAGAAGGGCTCCTATTCCTGCATAGCACTCCCTGGGAGCCACTGAGAAAAACAGGATATTAATTTGGCAGGATAGTTTTCAAGTTGGCAGGTGTTTTCTTTTGATGAAGATTATTTCTTCCATAGAGACCAAGTTTGCTTTTTTTCGTGCTTGTTTTAGTCCCTCTTTAAAAACTGTTGCTCATTTGAACTCTTAGTTAAAAATGATTTTGTACTAGGTCCTTACTAGGAAAACACACATGTCCACATGAACACATAAATGTGCACAAACACATCAACATATTTTTAGTTTACTCTTAGTGAAATGAAAATGCATCTTAGGAAACCAGTTTTGTTTTTTTTTTATCCTTTTGAGACCAGCACCCTGTGAAACTAAAATATGTCAGGTATATAAAAGGGAAATCGAAATAGAATAGATGTTGATTCCTCTGTATAAATAACAGTTGGGAAATTTTACATTTGGCAGTCAGAGCTAGTGCTAAGGAACATAATTTACAATAAGTTACAGAAAAAGCAGCTGTTTCAAAAGAGGTTTGGGATGTAAAGTTTGGAATACTTGGGAATTATCTGTTGTTTAATTTCAGAAAAATGAAAAAAAAATTACCAATAGTCTAGTACCTAAGATAAAATGCATTGCCACAAGCAGATGCTGGACGCTGCTGGGTTCTCACTGCTTGGAGTTCTGCTCCATGGGGGCTGTGTCATTCTGGTGTGATGGACCATTCCTCAACACCTAGTCCCGGATGGAAGGGGAGGAGATATGACATAGACACCTATATGTGTCGTTTCTGGGCCCTTTCTTTTTTTTTTTTTCTTTCTTTCTTTTTTTTTTTTTTTAGACAGGTTCTCACTCTGTCATCCAGGCTGGTGTGCAGTGGCACAATCACAGTTCACCTCAGCCTCTACCACCCAGGCTCAGGTGACCCTCCCACCTTAGCCTCCTGAATAGCTGGGATTATAGATAGCACTGCCATGCACGGCTAATTTTTGTATTTTTTGTAGAGACGGGGTTTTGAAACCTGGGCTCAAGCAATCCACCTGCCTCGGGCCTCCCAAAGTGTTATGATTACAGGCGTGAGCCACTGCACCTGATCCTTGTTCATCAACACAGTCTTCCTATGGCTTACCATCCCTTGTTATAAAAATCCAAAACATAGTGGCAATTTATCCACCAACACAGCTGTGATACTTTTATTTCAGTATGCCAATTCATTATTTAATTTGAAGACTTAACTCAACCATACATATACTGAGCTCTAGCTCTGTGCTGCATGCAGTACTAGACCCTAGGGTGAGGCTGCAGTGCTGAGTTGGCTCCTGTCCTGAGGGACTTCCAATCAGGGAAAAGCGTGGGTGGGGACCTAGGGCTGTCACTGAGAAGGCAGTTTTGCTGGAGACACAAGAGCAGCCAGGAGGGGAGGCTCAACTAAAAATAGCCCAAGAGGTTCTAGCTGGATTTGGAATTTGTAAGCTACAGCCTTATCATCTGTTCAGCACTAAGTGAAAGCACCTATCCTGGGCTAGAGTGTGCTGGTAACTAGGGCAACAGTAGGCACCGAACACAGCCTCTGCATTGCAGTAGACATGTTGTGAAAGATTTTTTTTAAGGGATGGAAGATGGCTCTTCCCCAATCAAGAGTGAGTTTTTGTTAAATGTGCTAGGCCATTCTGATACTATATGTCTTAGTCCATTCATGCTACTATAACAAAATACCACAGGCTGGGTAATTTATAAACATCAGAAATGTATTTTCTCACAGTTCTGGTGGCTGGGAAGTCCAACATAAAGGCACTTGCAGATTTGGTGTTTGGAGAGGGCCTGTTCAATTGATGGTGTCTTGTCATGGTAGCGTCCTCACACAGCGGGCAGGGGAGGGATGGAAAGGATGAACAGTTCCCTCACATCTCTTTCCTAAGATCACCAAATCCCACTCATGAGGGCTCTGCCCTCATGACTTAATCACCTCCTGAAGGCTTCACCTCTTAATACTATCACATTGTTGATTAAGTTTCAACGTACGAATTCTAGGGGGACACCGATATTCAGATCATAGCATTGTGCATCAGCACCAGTGAGCAGGGTGGACATACTCATGGAGTCCAGATGGTATAAACAACAAAAAAAACCCTTCACAATGCAAACCCTCTGCTCTGACATCAAATGATCACAGAAAAATTCAGTTAAGCCAGGTTTATCAACAGTCCATGAGGCAAGAAAAGCATTATATCCTATAGTAATTTCAAAATTAATCATTTTTAACCAGAGCATCATTTAACTGAAACCATGCAAAATCAACACAATGTAACATATCAGTAATTAATTATCAGCCATATGACTTGGACTAATAGTCTAAGTCTCATTTTTCATATTTATATAATTTTTCTGCCTACATCATATTTCTTATAATATATAGCATATAAATATGAAAATTAAGTATAATCAATGTTAATTAATTAAGATTAACCCATTCTCCTACTTACTAATGAAGTTAAATGTATGGGAGGTTCCTTGCATTGAGTAATTATAATAGTAGAATCCATTTGTATATATGTATAAATTTTATACATTCTCTTAAGTAATTCATATTTTCATCCACCAGGTAGTCATGAGTGATATATTTCCCCAAGATTCTTAGTAGTTATTGGGCTTCAAGTCTATAAAATTAAAGTAAATGTTTAATGAAAAAGAAAATATAGGTCCAGTGTGGTGGCTCACGCCTGTAATACCAGCACTTTGGGAGGCCAAAGTGGGTGGATCACTTGAGGTTAGGAGTTTGAGACTAGCCTGGTCAATGTGGTAAAACCCTGTCTCTGCTAAAAATACAAAAATTAGTCAGGTTTGGTGGTGCACGCCTGTAGCCCCAGCTACTCAGGAGGCTGAGGCACAAGAATCGCTTGAACCCAGAAGGTGGAGGCTGCAGTGAGCTGAGACTGCACCACTGCACTCTACCCTGAGTGAAAGAGCAAGACTTTACTTCAAAAAAAGGAAAGTATAGCACATCACAACTTGTGAGAGACAGATAAAGCAGTGCTAAAAGGAAAACATATGGAATGAAATGCTCACATTAGAAAAGAGAAAAAAATTCCTAAATCAATAATTAAGTTCCTACCTGAAGAAACTTGAAAAAGCAAAGCAAAATAAACCAAAAGCAATGGAAAGAAAAAATAGTAAAGATGAGAACAAAAATCAGTAAAATTGAAAACAAAAAATCACGTAAGAAAATCAATGAAACCAAAAACTGGTTGGTTCTTTGAAAAGATCAACAATTAAACACATAGCAAGACAAAGGAAGAAAAGAAAGAAGACATGAATTACTAAAATAAGTAATAAAATAGGAGGTATGATTACAAGTCCAACAGACATTAAAAAGAAAATGAAGGAATATTATCAGCAACTCTGTGCACATAAATTTAACAAGTAAGAAGATGTAGACAAAGTCCTCAAAAAATGCAAACTACCTCAATTCATTCAATATGAAATAATTCACTTGAGAACTATTAAGAAAATTGGATTGGTAATTTTTAAAAAGCTCAAACTCAATAGTAATATCAAACATTGAAAGAAGAATTAATTAGTATCCCTAAATCTCATCCAATAATTTCCCAACTCATTCTATGAAGTTATTATTATCCTGATACCAAAACCAAAGACAGTGAAAAAAAATACAGGTCAATATTTTGCACGAATACTGCCACAAAATTTCTTTTAAAATATTGATAAAAAGAATACATCAATACAGAAGAAGAATTGCATGCCAAGACCAACGGGAGTTTATTCCAGATATGCCAAAGTTGGCTTAGTAATCAAACATTGATCAATAGAGTTTCCAGTCTGGCATGTAGAAGCTTGGAAGTTGCAACTCTATCCTAAAAACAAGTAAAACTCTGAACAAACTAAAAAATCAACAACTCTTCTTGGATCCCTCAGAGGTCACAGGACAAACTGTTACTTTCCAAATTGAAGAGACCTGTAGGCAAATACAGAAAATCACAACTTACCTGAACAGAAAGCTCCATGGGAACCAGTATTGGGTTAGGAAAATGTAAACTGTAATTGAGGAAAACGTAACCGGTAACTGATGAATTGCTGGAAGCTTGCTGGACAAGCTTGAAAGTAAAAAACTCCACAGGGACGCAGTCATAGGGTCACAGTTCCCACACTTTGAGTTTTACTGCCAGGAGCTCAACAAGGTTCTCACGGTGAATATTAGAGAAAAATTCGCTCACACTTCTTGCAGGGAGAGGGGAAAAATAGCCATTTGAAACACTCCAGGGCATTGTGTTCTTAGTTCTCAGGAGAAACTGTTTAACAAGAACTTAACCTGCTAGGGTTTTATCAGAGCCTAACTGATCTGGGGGAAGAGAAATACCCAACTTTAGCCCAGTATAGCCTTCCTGTACAACCATTATGTATGCTTTATATATATATGTGTGTGTGTGTGTGTGTATATGTATGTGTGTGTATATATAATATATATGTATGCTTTATATATGTGTGTGTATACATGTATGCTTTATATATGTATATATACACTTACACAAACACACAGATATAAGCATAAATACATTGTTGCTGTTATTATGAACTGTTATCTTTTAAATCAAGGTAAGAAAAAATTGAAGTTTGTTTTTTAAAAAAAAACCTTCACTTATTCTTTCTATGATGTTACTTCTTTCTTTATTTAGATCTGGGTTTCTTACCCATCCAATTTTCTTTCTCGCTAAAGAACTTTGAACATTTCTTGTAAGGCTGGTCTACTAACAACAAATCCCTCAATATTTGTTCGTCTGACAAACTTTTTATTACTCCTTCACTTTTGAAAGATAATTCTGCAGGCTACAAAATTCTAGAGTGGTGATTTTTTCTTACAACACATTACATATGTATATGCACACACACATATCATAAGCATACACACACACATACCCATATACATATAACCTACATAAGCTTATGCATAACATAAATGAATGACAGCAGTAGGACAATGGATAAAAAGAAGAATTAGGTTTATTTTGTTATTATAAGATACTCTCATTACCCACAAAGTGGTTTAGTGTTATTTGAAATCTGACTTATGTTAGCTGTATACTTCAAAGTCTACGGCAACCCCTATAAAAAGTAAAAAAGGAAATATAGCATGTATGCTAAGAAAGAAAAATAGAATCATAAAGTGCTAAATTAAAACCACAAAAAGCGTAAAAAAGTTGAAGACAAAAACAGGAAAAAAGAACGAGTGCAACAAATAGAAAATAGTGAGAAATATGGCAGATATTAATCCAACTATATTAATAGTCACTTTGAACATAAATGGGCTATATACACCAAGAAACAGATTTTCAAAGGGGATCAAAAACAACACACAACTATTTGTTTTCTACAAGAAATCAGACACATAGAGTATCCCCCCTTATCCACAAAGGATATGTTCTACAACCCCCAGTGGATGCCTGAAACCTTAGTTAGTATTGAACCCTATACATACTATGTTTTTCCCTTATAATAATGGGTGAGTAGCATACACACCAAGAATATGCTAGACAAGGGGATGATTTATGTACCAGGAAGGATGGCATGGGATGGCATGAATGTTCATCATGCTATTTAGAGCAGTGCAAAAAAATTAAAATTTAGGAGTTTTTTATTTCTGGAATTTTCCATTTAATATTTTTGGATTGCAGTTGACCAAGGGTAACTGAAACCATGGAAAGCGAAACTGTGGATAAAAAGGGACTACTACATAGCTTCAAAGTAAATGGATGGATAAAGTTACACCATGTTAAGACTAATCAAAATAAAGGATAAGTAGCTATATTAATTTCTGACAGAGCAGACTTCAGAACAAGGAAAGTTATCAGCCAGAGGGAGGTATTATGTAATGATAAACGAGTCAATTCTCCAAGAAGACACACAGGTCTTCAATATGCATTTGCCTGAAAACAGTATCAAAACACATGAGGTAAAATCTGACAGAACTGCAAGAAGAAACAAGTGAATCCACTTTTATACTTGGATATTTCCACACCCCTCTACCAGAAATGTATAGATTCGGGAAGCTGAAAAATCAGTAAGGACATAGTTGACCTGAAGAGTACCATGAGTCAAGTGGATATAATTGACATCTATTGACTACTTCATCAACAATAGCATAATACACATTATTCTCAAGAGGATATGGAACCCTCACTAAGATAGACCACATTCTGGGTCATAAAATACCTTAACAAATTTTGAAAAATGGAAATCATATAATAGCTGCTCTCAGACTACAAGGGAGTTAAATTAGATGTCAGTAATAGAAAGATACCTGGAAAGTCCCCAAATACTTGAATGTTAAACAATAAACTTATAAATAACACATGGAGCCCAGGAGTCTCAAGAGAAGTTTAAAAATATTTTAAACTAAATAAAAATGAAAACACCAATATGTGTGGGATATAGTGAAAGCAGGACTTTAGGGACATTTGTAGCATTGAATGCATAAATTAGAAAAGAAGAAATCTAAAACCAATAATCTAAGCTTCCACCTTTGGAAATTAGAAAAAGAAGAGCAAATTAATTTCAAAGTAGGCCAAAGAAAAGAAATGGAGCAGTAATCTATTAATTTGAAAACAGGAAAACAATAGAGAAAACTGATTAAAACAAAATCTTGTTCATTGAAAAGATTAATACAAGTTCTAAGTATCTCACCAAGCTAAGAACAAAAAAGAGGACGCAAATTGCTGATATAAGAAACAAAAGAGAGGACATCATTACAGATCCCATGGACATTAAAGGGATAATTAAAAAAATACTACAAACAACCCTATTCCTGCAAGTTTAATAATTGAGATGAAATGAACCAATTCCTTGAAAGACACAATCTGACAAAGCTCACACAAAATGAAATAGATACTCCAAATAGGTCTATATATATAAAAGAGATATAATCAATAATTAACATCCTTCCAAAACAGGAAGCACCTTTGGCCCAGATAGGATCACTGGTGAATTATACCAAACATTTAAGGAAGAAATGATATCAATATTTTACAATTTCTTTCAGCATTACCCTATTACCAAACCAGACATAGACACTACAAGAAAGGAAAACTAAAGACTAATATTTCTTAAGAATATAGATGCAAAAATACTCAACAAACTATTAGCAAATTGAACCCAACCATGTGTAAGAATAATTGTACATCACAACTACATGGGATTTATCTCAGGTATGCCTTAATTCATCACATCAGCAGGCTAAAGAAGAAAAATCACATGATGATATTAGTAGATACAGGAAAAAGACCTGACGAAATCTAACACCCTTTTATGATAAGGTAAACTAGGAATAGAGGACAACTTCATCAACTTGATAAAGACTATTTACAAAAAACCTACAACATCGTACTTACTGTTGAGAAACTTGAAGCTTTCCCACCAGGATCAGGAACAAAATAAGGATGTCTCCTTTCATCATTTCCTGTCAACATCACAGTGGAAGTCCCAACTACTGCAATAAGACAAGAAAAATAAATAAAACGTATACTGATAGGGAAAGAAGAAATAAAACTGTCTTTGTTTGCAGATGACATGATGGTTTGTGTAGAAAATTCAAAACAATCAAGAAAAAAAGCTTCAGGAACTAATAAGCAAGATTGCAGTGTACAAGGTTAATAGACAAAATTCAATCACTTTCCTATATATAGCAAATGACAACTGTAATTTGAAATTAAATACATACGGTCTACAGCTCCCAGCGCGAGCGACGCAGAAGACGGGTGATTTCTGCATTTCCATCTGAGGTACCGTGTTCATCTCACTAGGGAGTGCCAGACAGTGGGCGCAGGTCAGTGGGTGAGCGCACCGTGCGCCAGCCGAAGCAGGGGCAAGGCATTGCCTCACTCAGGAAGCGCAAGGGGTCAGGGAGTTCCCTTTCCAGAGGTGACAGACGGCACCTGGAAAATCGGGCCACTCCCACCCGAATACTGCGCTTTTCCGACGGGCTTAGGAAACGGTGCCCCAGGAGAGTATAGCCCGCACCTGGCTCAGAGGGTCCTACGCCCACGGAGTCTCGCTGATTGCTAGCACAGCAGTCTGAGATCAAGCAGCAAGTCGGCAGCGAGGCTGGGGGAGGGGCGCCCGCCATTGCCCAGGCTCGCTTAGGTAAACAAAGCAGCCTGGAAGCTTGAACTGGGTGGAGCCCACCACAGCTCAAGGAGGCCTGCCTGCCTCTGTAGGCTCCACCTCTGGGGGCAGGGCACAGACAAACAAAAAGACAGCAGTAACCTCTGCAGACTTAAATGTCCCTGTCTGACAGCTGTGAGGAGAGCAGTGGTTCTCCCAGCACGCAGCTGGAGATCTGAGAACGGGCTGACTGCCTCCTCAAGTGGGTCCCTGACCCCTGACCCCCGAGCAGCCTAACTGGGAGGCACCCCCCAGCAGGGGCAGACTGACACCTCACACGGCCGGCCAGGTACTCCAACAGACCTGCAGCTGAGGGTTCTGTCTGTTAGAAGGAAAACTAACAGAAAGGACATCCACACCAAAAACCCATCTGTACATCACCATCATCAAAGACCAAAAGTAGATAAAACCACAAAGATGGGGAAAAAACAGAGCAGAAAAACTGGAAACTCTAAAAACCAGAGTACCTCTCCTCCTCCAAAGGAACGCAGTTCCTCACCAGCAACGGAACAAAGCTGGACGGAGAATGACTTTGACGAGCTGAGAGAAGAAGGCTTCAGACGATCAAATTACTCCGAGCTACGGGAGGATATTCAATCCAAAGGCAAAGAAGTTGAAAACTTTGAAAAAAATTTAGAAGAATGTATAACTAGAATAACCAATACAGAGAAGTGCTTAAAGGAGCTGATGGAGCTGAAAACCAAGGCTCGAGAACTACGTGAAGAATGCAGAAGCCTCAGGAGCCGATGCGATCAAATGGAAGAAAGGGTATCAGCCCTGGAAGATGAAATGAATGAAATGAAGCGAGAAGGGAAGTTTAGAGAAAAAAGAATAAAAAGAAACGAGCAAAGCCTCCAAGAAATGTGGGACTATGTGAAAAGACCAAATCTACGTCTGATTGGTGTACCTGAAAGTGATGGGGAGAATGGAAACAAGTTGGAAAACACTCTGCAGGATATTATCCAGGAGAACTTCCCCAATCTAGCAAGGCAGGCCAACATTCAGATTCAGGAAATACAGAGAACGCCACAAAGATACTCTTCGAGAAGAGCAACTCCAAGACACATAATTGTCAGATTCACCAAAGTTGAAATGAAGGAAAAAATGTTAAGGGCAGCCAGAGAGAAAGGTCGGGTTACCATCAAAGGGAAGCCCATCAGACTAACAGCGGATCTCTCGGCAGAAACCCTACAAGCCAGAAGAGAGTGGGGGCCAATATTCAACATTCTTAAAGAAAAGAATTTTCAACCCAGAATTTCATATCCTGCCAAACTAAGCTTCATAAATGAAGGAGAAATAAAATACTTTACAGACAAGCAAATGCTGAGAGATTTTGTCACCACCAGGCCTGCCCTAAAAGAGCTCTTGAAGGAAGCGCTAAACATGGAAAGGCACAACCGGTACCAGCCACTGCAAAATCATACCGAAATGTAAAGACCATTGAGACTAGGAAGAGACTGCATCAACTAACGAGCAAAACATCGAGCTAACATCATAATGACAGGATCAAATTCACACATAACAATATTAACTTTAAATGTAAATGGACTAAATGGTCCAATTAAAAGACACAGACTGGCAAATTGGATAAAGACTCAAGACCCATCAGTGTGCTGTATTCAGGAAACCCATCTCACGTGCAGAGACACACATAGGCTCAAAATAAAAGGATGGAGGAAGATCTACCAAGCAAATGGAAAACAAAAAAAGGCAGGGGTTGCAATCCTAGTCTCTGATAAAACAGACTTTAAACCAACAAAGATCAAAAGAGACAAAGAAGGCCATTACATAATGGTAAAGGGATTAATTCAACAAGAAGAGCTAACTATCCTAAATATATATGCACCCAATACAGGAGCACCCAGATTCATAAAGCAAGTCCTGAGTGACCTACAAAGAGACTTAGACTCCCACACATTAATAATGGGAGACTTTAACACCCCACTGTCAACATTAGACAGATCAACGAGACAGAAAGTCAGCAAGGATACCCAGGAATTGAACTCAGCTCTGCACCAAGCAGACCTAATAGACATCTACAGAACTCTCCACCCCAAATCAACAGAATATACATTTTTTTCAGCACCACACCACACCTATTCCAAAATTGACCATATCCTTGGAAGTAAAGCTCTCCTCAATAAATGTAAAAGAACAGAAATTGTAACAAACTGTCTCTCAGATCACAGTGCAATCAAGCTAGAACTCAGGATTAAGAATCTCACTCAAAACCGCTCAACTACGTGGAAACTGAACAACCTGCTCCTGAATGACTACTGGGTACATAACGAAATGAAGGCAGAAATAAAGATGTTCTTTGAAACCAACGAGAACCAAGACACAACATACCAGAATCTCTGGGATGCATTCAAAGCAGTGTGTAGAGGGAAATTTATAGCACTAAATGCCCACAAGAGAAAGCAGGAAAGATCCAAAATTGACACCCTAACATCACAATTAAAAGAACTAGAAAAGCAAGAGCAAACACATTCAAAAGCTAGCAGAAGGCAAGAAATAACTAAAATCAGAGCAGAACTGAAGGAAATAGAGACACAAAAAACCCTTCAAAAAATCAATGAATCCAGGAGCTGGTTTTTTGAAAGGATCAACAAAATTGATAGACCGCTAGCAAGATTAATAAAGAAAAAAAGAGAGAAGAATCAAATAGATGCAATAAAAAATGATAAAGGGGATATCACCACCGATCCCACAGAAATACAAACTACCATCAGAGAATATTACAAACACCTCTATGCAAATAAACTAGAAAATCTAGAAGAAATGGATAAATTCCTCAACACATACACCCTCCCAAGACTAAACCAAGAAGAAGTTCAATCTCTGAATAGACCAATAACAGGAGCTGAAATTATGGCAATAATCAATAGCTTACCAACCAAAAAAAGTCCAGGACCAGATGGGTTCACAGCCGAATTCTACCAGAGGTACAAGGAGGAGCTGGTACCATTCCTTCTGAAACTATTCCAATCAATAGAAAAAGAGGGAATCCTCCCTAACTCATTTTATGAGGCCAGCATCATCCTGATACCAAAGCCTGGCAGAGTCACAACAAAAAAAGAGAATTTTAGACCAATATCCTTGATGAACATTGATGCAAAAATCCTCAATAAAATACTGGCAAACAGAATCCAGCAGCACATCAAAAAGCTTATCCACCATGATCAAGTGGGCTTCATCCCTGGGATGCAAGGCTGGTTCAATATACGCAAATCAATAAATGTAATCCAGCATATAAACAGAACCAAAGACAAAAACCACATGATTATCTCAATAGATGCAGAAAAGGCCTTTGACAAAATTCAACAACCCTTCATGCTAAAAACTCTCAATAAATTAGGAATTGATGGGACGTATCTCAAAATGATAAGAGCTATTTATGACAAACCCACAGCCAATATCATACTGAATGGGCAAAAACTGAAAGCATTCCCTTTGAAAACTGGCACAAGACAGGGATGCCCTCTCTCGCCACTTCTATTCAACATAGTGTTGGAAGTTCTGGCCAGGGCAATTAGGCAGGAGAAGGAAATCAAGGGTATTCAATTAGGAAAAGAGGAAGTCAAATTGTCCCTGTTTGCAGATGACATGATAGTATATCTAGAAAACCCCATTGTCTCAGCCCAAAATCTCCTTAAGCTGATAAGCAACTTCAGCAAAGTCTCAGGATACAAAATCAATGTGCAAAAATCACAAGCATTCTTATACATCAATAACAGACAAACAGAGAGCCAAATCATGAGTGAACTCCCATTCACAATTGCTTCAAAGAGAATAAAATACCTAGGAATCCAACTTACAAGGGATGTGAAAGACCTCTTCAAGGAGAACTACAAACCACTGCTCAAGGAAATAAAAGAGGATACAAACAAATGGAAGAACATTCCATGCTCATGGGTAGGAAGAATCAATATCATGAAAATGGCCATCCTTCCCAAGGTAATTTACAGATTCAATGCCATCCCCATCAAGCTACCAATGACTTTCTTCACAGAATTGGAAAAAACTACTTTAAAGTTCACATGGAACCAAAAAAGAGCCCGCATCGCCAAGTCAATCCTAAGCCAAAAGAACAAAGCTGGAGGCATCACACTACCTGACTTCAAACTATACTACAAGGCTACAGTAACCAAAACAGCATGGTACTGGTACCAAAACAGAGATATAGATCAATGGAACAGAACAGAGCCCTCAGAAATAATGCCACATATCTACAACCATCTGATCTTTGACAAACCTGAGAAAAACAAGAAATGGGGAAAGGATTCCCTATTTAATAAATGGTGCTGGGAAAACTGGCTAGCCATATGTAGAAAGCTGAAACTGGATCCCTTCCTTACACCTTATACAAAAATCAATTCAAGATGGATTAAAGACTTAAATGTTAGACCTAAAACCATAAAAACCCTAGAAGAAAACCTAGGCAATACCATTCAGGACATAGGCATGGGCAAGGACTTCATGTCTAAAACACCAAAAGCAATGGCAACAAAAGCCAAAATTGACAAATGGGATCTAATTAAACTAAAGAGCTTCTGCACAGCAAAGGAAACTACCATCAGAGTGAACAGGCAACCTACAAAATGGGAGAAAATTTTCGCAACCTACTCATCTGACAAAGGGCTAATATCCAGAATCTACAATGAACTCCAACAAATTTACAAGAAAAAAACAAACAACCCCATCAAAAAGTGGGCGAAGGACATGAACAGACACTTCTCAAAAGAAGACATTTATGCAGCCAAAAGACACATGAAAAAATGCTCACCATCACTGGCCATCAGAGAAATGCAAATAAAAACCACAATGAGATACCATCTCACACCAGTTAGAATGGCAATCATTAAAAAGTCAGGAAACAACAGGTGCTGGAGAGGATGTGGAGAAATAGGAACACTTTTACACTGTTGGTGGGACTGTAAACTAGTTCAACCATTGTGGAAGTCAGTGTGGCGATTCCTCAGGGATCTAGAACTAGAAATTCCATTCGACCCAGCCATCCCATTACTGGGTATATACCCAAAGGACTATAAATCATGCTGCTATAAAGACACATGCACACGTATGTTTATTGCGGCATTATTCACAATAGCAAAGACTTGGAACCAACCCAAATGTCCAACAATGATAGACTGGATTAAGAAAATGTGGCACATCTACACCATGGAATACTATGCAGCCATAAGAAATGATGAGTTCATGTCCTTTGTAGGGACATGGATGAAATTGGAAATCATCATTCTCAGTAAACTATCGCAAGAACAAAAAACCAAACACCGCATATTCTCACTCATAGGTGGGAATTGAACAATGAGAACACATGGACACAGGAAGGGGAACATCACACTTCAGGGACTGTTGTGGGGTGGGGGGAGGGGGGAGGGATAGCATTGGGAGATATACCTAATGCTAGATGACGAGTTGGTGGGTGCAGTGCACCAGCATGGCACATGTATACATATGTAACTTACTGCACATTGGGCACATGTACCATAAAACCTAAAGTATAATAATAATAATAATAATAATAATTACAATAAAAGAAAAAAAAATATACAAAATAAAAAAAAAAAAAAAAAAAAAAAAAGAAATTAAATACATAATACATTTATATTACTACCACCAAAAAGAAATACTTAGGTATAAAATTAGCAAAATATACATAAGATCTATATGAGGAAAAATATAAAATTTTGACAGAAAAGAATCATAGAATATACAAAGAGAGAGATGTTTCAAGTTCATGGATAGAAAGACTCAACATTATCAAGATCTATTGTTGAGCAATAGATTCAACACAATCCCAAACAAAATCCCAGGAAGCAATTTTATATTTATCAAAACGGATCCTGTTTTATCTGGAGGGGCAAAAGACCTAGAATAGCCAACACAATACTGAAAGAGAAAAACATAGCTGAACTTCATATAAAGAAACAGTAATCAAGACAGTGTGGTATTGGCAAAAGAATAGACACATTGATCAATGGAACAGAATACAGAGCCCAGAAATAGACTCAGATAAGTAACATGAACACTGTTTGCTAACAGAGTAAACATAGTACAATGGAGCAATGATAGTTTTTTCAACGAATGGTACTGGAACAACTGAGCATCCACATGTGAAAAAATAAATCAAGAGACAGACTTTACACCCTTCATAAAAATTAACTTAAAATAGATTATATACCTACATGTAAATCATAGAACGATAAAACTTGTAGAAGATCACATAGGAGAAAGTCTAGATAGCTTTGGGTTTGGTGATGAATTTTTAGATACAACATCAGTAACACGAATAATAAAGAAAGAATTGATGGGCTGGCCTCCATTAAAATTAAAAATTTTTGCTCTCTGAAAGATGTCAAAAGAATGAAAGGCAAACCACAGACTGGAGAAAACATTTGCAAAAGACATAAAAAAACTGTTATCCTAAATATACAAACAATTTTGGAATAGAATAAAGAGGGAAGAATCATTCCACCCCATTTAAAATCTATTGTATTGTGAAGAGGACAGACACATAGATCAGTGGATCAGCAGAACACAGAAACAGACCCACAACAGTTCAGCAAATTTATTTTTGACAAAGGTGCAAAGGTAACTCAATGAAAGGGTAGTTTTTGTTTGTTTTTTTTTTAACAAATGACACTGTAACAATTGGATATCCATAGCCAAAAAAAAAAAAAAAAATGAATCTCCAACCCAAACCTCACACCCTATGAAAAATTATCTCAGAATGGATCATAGATTTAAATGTAAACCATAAAAGTATAACATTCTTATAAAATAACAAGAGAAAAACTTTAGGACGTAGGGCTTCTTGATGAGTTGTTAGGACATCAAAAGCATGATCCATAAGATAGAAAATTGATGCATTTGACCGCATTGAAATATAAAATTTTTTTGAAATAGAAATTTTTTCTTTTATCAAAGACCCCTTTAAGATGATAGAAAGCTACAAGCTCAGATAAAATATTTGTAAACTATATATCTGATAAAGGAACAGTACCTGGAACATATAAAGAACACAACATTCAACAATAAAAACCCCAAACAATTCAGTTAGAAAATAGGCAAAATACATGAAGAGTCCTTTCACAGATGAGGATATAAAATGGCAAATAAATACATGAAAAGATGATCATCACCCGCCACTAGGGAAATACAAATTAAAACTTGAGATATCACTATACATCAATATAATGGCTAAAACAAAAACTTGTGACAAGATCAAATGCTGGTAAAGATGTGAGTAAACTGGATTCGTGGTTGGACTGTAAATTTTATAGACATTCTGGAAAACAGTTTGTCAGTTTCTTATAAAACTAAATACACAGCTACCACACAATCCAGCAATTGTGGTAGTTGTATTTCTCCTGTGCTTTCACTTAGGAGAAAGACTATGGCCACAGAAAATACTCAGCTTTATTTATAATAGCTCAAAACTGGAAAAAAATAAAATGCCACTCAGTTGTTAAATTATTAAACTGTGGTACATCCATACCATGGAATAAAACTTACCTGTTAAAAGGAATGAACTATTGATACTCACCACAACTTGGATAGATCTCAAAGGCTTTATGCTGAGTTTTAAAAGCCAATCCCAAAGCCCACTTTTGATACTATATGATTCCACTTATACAGTATTCTTTTAATAATAAAACAGTAGATATGGAGAATATTATCAGCCCTGAGGGATTAAAGGTGGTGGGGCAAGAGAAGGTGCAGTGTGACTATATAGGGTGGCAGAGGGAGGTCTTTGTGGTGATGGAACAATTCTGTGCCTTGATTGGGTGGTGATTACACAAAGTTATATATGCAATCAAATAACATAGATGTATATGCACATATTATTGAATCGGCTACGTTGTCTGGGGTATATACCCAGGGTTTGTGGTCTCGCTCCAGGAAAATTTAGGACAGGGACACACACAAAGAGTTTAGGAGCAGAGGTTTAATAGGCAGAAGAAAGAGAAAGAACAGCTCTCTCTCTAGTGAGAGAGAAGGGACTTCCGAGAGGAAAGACCGGCTGGTGGCAGATGTGCTGGATTTTATATTCCGCCTTGAGGAGGCAGTGTCTGGTTTACATAGGGCTCACAGATTGGTTGGATCAGATGTGACATTTACATAGCATGGGGGAAGGCTGGTCGCCCCACCCTCATCTTATTTTGTAAATGAACTCTCCCCTTGGTGGTTGCCATCTTGTCTGTTCCTTACTATACACGTGGCTGGCAGAGAAGGGAAGATGGAGCCACCATCTTGAACATGTCTAGTCAGTAGTTCCTGCTGGCATTCACTCTTGTAAGCTCCCAGCTTGTTTGTCTATGTCTGCAGCTCGACTTTACAGGCTGCTCTTTGTCAGAAAATGATTTTAGGCTGCTTGTCATTAAAAGAAAAGCTTTACCGAGGACTCCCATACCCTCACTATCTGCCTAAGTGATTTCTTCTTCACTCCTGTATTATCCTATAATCATGTAAGCTGTAACTCTGGGAAAACTGAGTGAAGGGTGCATAGGACCTCCTACTCCCTTTGCAACTTCCAGGTTTGATTTCAAAATAAAACACATTTTTAAAAAGTAGTATGTTTTTAAAAAGAAAATAAATGCACATACATGTAGATACACGTGTTTAGAGGGACTTGGTTGAAAGAATCTCACAACTTGATTAATTTATTAGGAATGCTGCTTATAGGAGGAAGGCTTTAAAAATTTCAGTAATTAAAATCTGATGTAATAATCCAAATTTACATTTTGGTTAAATTTTTATAACTTACCACTTTTACGTGGTTTTGATTCAAAAAGAACTTACCTATTACAAGAGCAGTAACTTTACATCATAACTAAATATTTGAAGCAGGAAAAAATAGCAACATAGCATATATTAATTTTTTTTTTTTTTTTGAGATGGAGTATCACTCTGTCACCCAGGTTGGAGTGCAGTGGCGCAATCTCAGCTCACTGCAACCTCCGCTCCCCTGGATCAAGCAATTCTCCTGCCTCAGCCTCCCAAGTAGCTTGGATTATAAGCACTTGCCACCACACCTGGCTAATTTTTATATTTTTAGTAGAGATGGGGTTTCACCATCTTGGCCAGGCTGGTCTTGAACTCCTGACCTCGTAATCTACCCGCCTCAGCCTCTCAAAGTGCTGGGATTACAGGTGTAATCCATCGTGCCAGGCCAGCATATATTAATTCTAATTGTTATCTGAATAATCCCCTCCTTAAGCTAAAAATCACTTAAGATAAAGAAAGCTTATTTTAGGAATTTTTAAGGGTCCACATTTATACAGCTTATTTGAAACATAAATTGACCTTCCATCACCTCAATTGTACTGTGTTAAGACAGAAGCAGCATATTCAACATAGGCAGTTCTATGATGTATTAGAAAAAGGGGTAAAAGACAGTACTCATCATGAGAGTAAATGATAGCCATGGAAAGTGACCATTCATCACTCAGCCATCTCCACCACAGCAGCCACTGCTACAGCAGTGCCACTGCTTTTACTCACGCTGTGAAAGAACCAGTACAATAGTTCTTCAAAGTCATCA
Organism: Pongo pygmaeus; assembly: GCF_028885625.2. Taxonomy (NCBI): domain Eukaryota; kingdom Metazoa; phylum Chordata; class Mammalia; order Primates; family Hominidae; genus Pongo; species Pongo pygmaeus. Next base: position 36,734,657 of record NC_072379.2, on the reverse strand, counting down.
GGGACTAAATAAACAAAAAGGAAGCAAATTTTGGTAAATATTCGTTTTTCACATTCTAAGCAAGTTTACATTCCCTCTTGGAATTAATTTCATTGATAATATATTTTAATGTGAGGTAAACCTTGATTTCTGTCATTTAAAAAAGAGTTTTATTTATTTGTATGCATTGTACTTTGTGTGTTTGTAAACTACAATACAATTGAAAACTCTACAATGAGAAAATTACTGTCTAATGGAGATGTCAGAGGTGTTTGAACCAGAGCCACTCCATCTTGAATAGGGGCTGGGTAAAATGAGGCTGAGACCTACTGGGCTGCATTCCCAGATGGTTAAGGTATTCTAAGTCACAGTGAGATAGGAAGAAACAGGTTGGCGCAAGAAACAGGTTGGCTCAAGAAACAGGTCATAAAGCCCTTGCTGATAAAACAGGCTGCAGTAAAGAAGCTGGCTAAAACCCACCAAAACCAAGATGGCCATGAGAGTGACCTCTAGTCATCCTCACTGCTACACTCCCACCAGCACCATGACAGTTTACAAATGCCATGGCAACATCAGGAAGTTACCTTATATGGTCTAAAAAGGGGAGGAACCCTCAGTTCTGGGAATTGCCCACCCTTTCCCAGAAAACTCATAAATAATTGACTCCTTGTTTAGCATATAATCAAGAAATAACCATAAAAATGGGCAGCCAGCAGCCCTTGGGACTGCTTTGTCTATGGAGTAGCCATTCTTTATTCCTTCACTTTCTTAATAAACTTGCTTTCACTTTACTCTATGGACTCACCCCAAATTCTTTCTTGCATGAAATCCAAGAACCCTCACTTGGGGTGTGGATCAGGACCCCTTTCTAGTAACAGAGTAACTAGATAAAATAATAATAAGGACAAAAAATGCAAAAAAGAACAAAGAGCTAAAGAATATAGTAAATATTAACTGTCAAAATTTTTTTTTTTTTTTTTTGAGACAGAGTCTTGCTCTGTCTCCCAGGCTGGAGTGCAGTGGCGGTGATCTCAGCTCACTGCAAGCTCTGCCTCCCGGGTTCACACCATTCTCCTGCCGCAGCCTCCCAAGCAGCTGGGACTACAGGCACCCACCACCACGCCGGCTAATTTTTTGTATTTTTACTAGAGATGAGGTTTCACTGTGTTAGCCAGGATGGTCTCGATCTCCTGACCTTGTGATCCGCTCACCTTGGCCTCACAAAGTGCTGGGATTACACACATGAGCCACCGCACCCAGCTAACTGTCAAAAATTTAATAAATCATACTATCATAAAATTCTTACCAAGAAGAATTATTATTTTCTTTTAATTGTAGCAGTGGGGGATAAACATCTGAAGTCCAGATGCTGTGTCACCTTCACCCCAAGTTTAGTCTGGACATTGTGACTCAAGCAAGGGAAACTCAGAATCAGTGTTTCTTCTCATTAGTCATTTAGCAACGATAAAGAGATAAATCTCTATATAACTTATTTGAAAGTGTATAAAACCAACTTTCTTACGTGAAACAGCTTGTAAATTGTTGCTTTCTGCCTCTAGGATTGTGTGTTTTAAATCATTTTAACACTTGATATTTTCGTTGGCTTTTTGTTTTTCCTCATGAATATAGGCTTTACTAATAAATTCCAGCAATTTTTGTATCTCTTTCTTGCCTGAAGCAGATGATTAAAAAAAAAATGTGCTAAGCATTTATATGTTTCCTAAATGCAGGGGGACCAGTTTCAAGTGACCCATCAATAGAGTCCATGTTGAATAAACAATGGTGAGGGCACACAATGGAGCCATAAAGAACAAGTACTGGGTCTGTGTATGGATGTGGAGTGATAAGCTGGGACATGTTTTTAGGTGAAAAAAAGCAAAGTACACAGCATTAAGAAGTATGTTACCTTTTGTGAAAGAAAAATGAGGAAATAATTTGCTTATTCTTAAAAAAAGTTACACTCGAAGGATAAATTAGAAATCACTGAAAATGATTGACATAATGGCTGGAGATGGGAGGTAACAGAGTAGGAATGAAGTGGAGAGGATAAATGGGAACAGATGGACCTAACTCTGTATGCCATTGATAATACAACCACACAGAGAAGAGATAAGTGACTTTTGAGCAAAATATGCTGACTATAAGAAGTGCAAAATATATATTAATTACTAGGAATGACATTTTCATTGTAATTTTTAAATTACATAACAGTAGGATAAAAATAGGAGAGTATATTAAGGATTTTAATAAATAAGAGTCTGTCAACAAAAAGAGTCAAACTCTGTAAAATATTTAAAGAAATTTATTCTGAGCCAAATATGAGTAACCATGGTTCATGACACAGTCCCAGGAGAGTCTGAGAATGTGTGCCCAAGGTGATCAGGACACAGCTTGGCTTTATACATTTTAGGGTAACATAAGACATCAATCAATACATGTAATGTGTATATTGGTTTGGTCCTGAAAGGCAGGACAACTCAAAACTGAGGGTGGAGATGGGGGCCACTTCCTGGTCATAGGTGTATTCAAAGATGTTCTGATTGACAATTGCTTGAAAGAGCTATCATATAAAGACCTGGAATCAATAGAAAGGAATGTCTGGGTTAAGATAAAGGGTTGTGGAGACCATGGTTTTGTCATGCAGATGAAGCCTCCAGTAGCAGGCTTCAGAGCTCTTATCAGATCTATAAAGGTGCCAGACTCTTCATTAATTCTCTCCTGGATGAGGGAAAAGATCTGGAAAGGGAAGGTGATTCTCTACGGAATGCAGATTTTCCCCACAAAAGACAGCCTTGCAGGGCCATTTCAAAATACATCAAAGAAATGTATTTTGGAACAAAATACACCTATTTCTTTCAGGGACCACTGTCTGTCATGTGATGCCAATACTAGAGTCAGGCTGGAATTTGGTGTCTTATTGCTACAAAAAGTCTGTTTTGTCAGTTTTAAGATCTCTATTTTAATGGTAAAGCTGGTCAGCTGTGCCTGAATTCCAAAAGGAGGAGGTTATAATGAGGCATGTCCAACGCCTACATTTCATCATGACCTGAGACAGGTTTTCAGGTTAACTTTGGAATGCCCTTGTCCACAAGGAGGGGTCCATTCAATTGGTGAGGGACTTAGAAGTTGATTTTTGGTTTACAGGTCTTAGTGTAAAATGAGACATATAATTAAAATCTAAATACAATAGGATAAGCAAAATAAGTAAATATGTTAAATTTAAAGTGTTTCATTGTATGAGAAAAGCCACATGTACACAAATCTAAGAGGAAAATTTTTGAATTATAATTAATATTATGAATTTATAATTTTTAAAAATGTTTGTGTATGTGTGTTTTTATGTGTTCCTATCTGTGCCCACCAAGAAGGCCTAGAAGTGCCACTCCAGTCAGTATACTACATGTGATAGCCAGGTCTTTGTTCTAAATATATTCTCCACCAAAAGGAAGAGAGAAGGTTAATTACAGATAAGGGCAAGATCAGCTGAAAATATCTTCTTAGTTTAGAAATGAAAGAAGTTTTTAGTGATTAAAGGAGTGTGTCAAAAAGACAGGAGAGCTAGCTTGAAGTCCAGATCTCCCATTAGCCAAATTTTGGACAATTTGAACATCAAAAAGAATAAGACTTCAATGTGTTGCAAAAGACTAAAAAATAAAGATTTTATATTCTACAGTAAAATGCAAAATGAAGAGTTAATCTTAGAATGATAAAAACTCATTACAAGTGACTATTGCCCTGACATAGAAAGATTAATTCAGGTAAAGACTTTTGCTAGCATTTGTAGAACAGGATAGGTGAAATATAATTATCCAGTTTAGCCCTCATGAGGCCCTGTGAGGTCTTTTTATTCCCATTAAGGCACACAATAATTAATTTAATCAGTCCAAGATCACATAACTATTAAGTACCAGATTTTTAGTCCAGATTTGTCTGGAGATGAGACCTGTCAGTATCTGTATCTAAGGATACAGGTCTTCTGGGCAGTTATGGTGTGGCTTCTCTGTGCAAAGCACACTGACAGATACTAGGGTGAAATAAAAGCAGATTGTATTTTCAAATTTACCTCTGCAAAAAAAGATGATACAGAAAAGAAGGCATGCCAAAGAGAGCTCAAGCCAAATGTGACTAATTAGGGAAACTTTTAAACATAGGCACTATCCGAATGGTCACTGTGGCACTGTTGGCCTTATGGACTAAGGAAAATGCACTACAGAGCAAGGGAGGCAGCAAACTGTGGAGGCCAGTTGTGTGGGGTGTGGTGGAGTGCAGAGAGGACTAGAATATCCTTCTGGGGCCACTGGGTGGGGAGGGGTCTTGAATTTAAAGTCTTACAATTCACCAAAGCTAATGGATATGTGACACTGGGCTCAGACATCATAAATCTGGTGTTTTCAGGTAATGCAGATACTGGTCCCCCGGAAACAAAAGACTGGAGCTCAAGCGAGAAAGTACAATTGGAACTAAAATTTGGGAGTCATTGCCAGATGAATGATTGTTGGGTTCTCTGAAAGAGAAAGAGTTCAAGGGCAGAACCTTAGGGCAGTGTCTGAACAGGGGACAAGAAGAAAAGAAAGTCCAGGGCTGGGTGTGGCAACTCATTCCTGTAATTCCAGCCCTTTGGGAGGTCGTGGCGGGAGGATCTCTTGAGCCCAGGAGTTTGAGACCAGCCTGGGCAACATAGAAAGACCTCATATCTCCAAAAATGTTTTTTTTTTAAGTTAGTCAGGTGTGGTGGTGTGCTCCTCTGATCGGAGCTACTCAGGAGGCTAAGGTGGGAGGGTCCCTTGAGCCCAGGAGATTGAAGCAGCTACAGTGAGCCATGATCATGCCACTGCACTCCAGCCTGGGTGACAGAGCAATACCCTGTCTCAAACACAAAACAAACAAAAAAGAAAACAGAGTTCAGGGAGGGAGAAGGGGGCACATGCAAGCAGGCAGCCATGTGCAGAGCTGGGCATCCAGAAGCAGGGGCCCTCCACCTCCTGGGCGAACTCAAAAACCACCACCACAGAACATGAGCTATGGTACTTAGAATTATTCAAAGGCTAATTGTTATTCTGGAGTTTGCTGGATTAATTTATTTTTTAAAATTTTGCAGATGGACCTTTTTCATCTCTTTGATGACTTCACACACTATAATTAAACACATTTTGGTTGTGAGCACATTATCAAAGATATTAGAAGCAAAGAAGGAAGGAGAATGAGAATTTTGCAAACTGTTGAAGATAAAAGTTGAGGGCCTTTATTTAGGACGCAGTAATTACGAGTGTTTGAATTTTGGAGGGAGGTATAGAGGTAGAGCAGTTGCTCATAGCTGAATGAGATCTACAGGTATGAACCATAACACAAAGTCATTAATCTTTAAAAAAAAATGTGTTTTAACTAACGTTGGAACTCTTTCTGATACTCATCTCTCCATGTCCTTGATCTTAACATAAAGTGCAGATGTGACACATTTGTTGGCTGATATATTATAGCTGATGTAGAATTGACTGAGAATTACAGAGATCCTCAATTCTCATGGAAGATTGTGAAAGATAAGACTCCTGCAACACACTAAGATGGTGCCTCTCAAAGTGTATCCCCAAACAAGCAGCATCCACATCACCTGAGAACTTATCAAAGCAAATTCTCAGGCCCCAACCCAAACCTAGTGAGTCACAAACTCTGCAAACAGTGTTTTCAACAGCCCTCCAGGCCATTGTAATGTATGGGAAAGTTTGAAAAGCTGCCCTAGGAGGCCTGGAAGGTACACTGAATTTATGTCACTTCAAGCAGTTTGCTTGTTTTAAGATATCTCTGCTGAAAGTGTCCGGAAGAAGACTGGTTCTTTGAAGGTCTTAGTTATGCTTTTTCTGTGAGTATTTAGAATTAAATCAAATGGTTTCAGATTTTAGCCCCAAAATGGAATAGTTAATGAAAGTCACAGTGTTGTCTCTTATACAAATTTTAAATGGTCTGGGCGTGGTGGCTTACACCTGTAATCCCAGCACTTTGGGAGGCCAAGGCGGGCAGATCACGAGGTCAAGAGATCGAGACCATCCTGGCCAACATGGTGAAACCCAATCTCTACTAAAAATACAAAAATCAGCTGGGTGTGGTGGCACGCCCCTATAGTCCCAGCTACTCTGGAGGCTGTGGCAGGAGAATCACTTGAACCCAGGAGGCAGAGGTTGCAGTGAGCCGAGATTGTGCCACTGCACTCCAGCCTAGCGACAGAGCAAAACTCTGTCTCAAAAAAAAAAAAAAAAAAAAAAAATTGCATTGGTTTCATTTCAGAACATAAGTAGAGTATTTCATATTATTGAAATTATAACTTTGCCACTGTCCTTCATAAAAGAAACTGAATAAAATATTTACCATTGGCCAGGTGCAGTGGCTCATGCCTGTAATCTGAGCACTTTGGGAAGCCAAGGTGGGTGGATCACTTGAGGTCAGGAGTTCAAGACCAGCCTGGCCAACATTGTTAAACCCCATTTCTACAAAAAATACAAAAACTAGCTGGGTATAGTGGCATGCCCCTGTAATCCTAGGTACTTGAAAGGCTGAGGCAGGAGAATTGCCTGAATCCGGGAGGCAGAAGTTGCAGTGAGCGGAGATCGTGCCACTGCACTCCAGCCTGGGTGACAGAGCAAGACTCTGTCTCAATAACAAACAAACAAACAAATACACACACACACACACACACACATATATACTGTAATGCTTAATACCTAATTATATATATTATATATTTATGCACACATATAGTATAAAACATTTTTCTGCCTTTCAGGTCCAAACTGCTTTGCAGAAACCGCGGTGATCCCTGCTGGCAGAGAAGTGAAGACTGACGAGTGCACCATATGCCACTGTACTTATGAGGAAGGCACATGGAGAATCGAGCGGCAGGCCATGTGCACGAGACATGAATGCAGGCAAATGTAGACGCTTCCCAGAACACAGACTCCGACTTTTTCTAGAACATTTTACTGATGTGAACATTCTAGATGACTCTGGGAAATATCAGTCAAAGAAGACTTTTGATGAGGAATAATGGAAAATTGTTGGTACTTTTCCTTTTCTTGATAACAGTTACTACAACAGAAGGAAATGGATATATTTCAAAACATCAACAAGAACTTTGGGCATAAAATCCCTCTCTAAATAAATGTGCTATTTTCACAGTAAGTACACAAAAGTACACTATTATATATTAAATGTATTTCTATAATCCCTCCATTAGAGAGCTTATATAAGTGTTTTCTATAGATGCAGATTAAAAATGCTGTGTTGTCAACCGTCCTCACTGTGTACCTGCATATCTTTTTCAGTTCTGATTCCATCACCCGGGAATGTTCCCCCTGCACATTTTCACAGGGCAGAGTCACGCATGAATGGATCATAAGATATTAGGACCAATTTCCACTGAAACCCTGTTTAAATTCTATTTAATTACAGACATATCTCTAATGTTGATGTCTACTTCACATAAATATATTTCCTTTTTATAATAATATATTGCTTTTATCTGCTTCATTCTCAGTCACTTGTGAAATGCAGGTGTAAAGATCACTAACTCATACTTTCTCAGTTTTTTCCTCTAAGCTCCTGAATTGTAGACTATAGGTAAGCACATACATATATTTCATTCTTATTTACATTATTTTCTCTTCTAAGCATAACTTTAATTCATTCCCTAAACTGAGGAATAAAGTAGGCTGGAAAATTTGCATTAGTGTTCCATCAAGCTGAAGAAGACAACAAAATAGGGGAGGAGTCCTTCGATTATCCTAGGATAGTTAAGGAAAATCAAACTCCTAAACAAGTTTATATACCTGAAATCTAAATGTGCTACAGATAACTCAGCTGTCAGTTCAGTGGAATCATATTTGTCATCAGACTTGAGTCATCTATCCTCCATAAACTACACAGTAAAATCTTGACTGATAATCTTGAATTAGCCACCCTTCACAAGCAGAGTGAGAAAGCAGTTATTTTGTTAAAACAAAGCTGAAGACCAAGTGTACTCCACAACTTTCCTATAATTATAATTCCAAACCAACTTATTTTCTCTTCATTTGAACAGAGAACATAAAAAGCCACTGCAAAGTCCTGCTAATCTAATCAATGCATAATAGAAAATAGTTCTGCCTTTATCAATCATATCAGCATGTGGTGTGTTGATGAAAGAAGTAATTGGAGTCTTAATAGGTGTAGGATAAAAAAAGCAAAAGTATAATCACTATTTATGTCTTTAAAGGATTAAAACATATATAATCATTATTTGAAGCCTCTAAAGGTATTTTTCATATTTTTGTTTATTCTAAAATTTTGCATTAAGAACCTATTAAGTACAAAGCATTGACAACAAGGGAATAAGGCTTGATTTCTTGCCTTCTTGGACTTTTGGTCTCTGGCATAAGAAGTATATGAAATCATAATGTATTGTATTAGGAGCCAAGCTAGAGACCAGCAAATGGAGATTAGAAAGCCTTCCTAATGAGAAGATGGAGAACATGAAAAAAATCATTATATAAAAAATAATTCAATTATTAAAGACTGAATAACATTCAAGAAAAATGGATACATCTATCATAATTGAAAAATTAAACTATTGTGGACCTGAGTAAGTATAAAGATGCCACTGACTGAGTCATGAAAACATTACATATAGTCATTTAATTTTTATCTTGTTCATAAAGAACACCTTGAGCCAAAGGGACTACCAGTACATAGATTTCATGAAAATACTCAGGGGAATTATTAGCTAATTGTTCTCAGGTGTAATCAGCTTTCCAAAATTTAACCTTTGTATTAAAGACTGGTAGACATTGGCCATCCCTCCTTTATTCAAGGATGGATTGTTTGAGACACAGTTATTTAAAGTTGTCGTTTTGCTAATAAATGGCCCTAGCCCCCATGGGTAGGTGGGCCATTAGTAACCTCTTCTCTCTCCATCAGGCATGATGCAGTTAGAGACTCAGTCCATGCAGCTCAAAGTCTTCCTGTTTCCCTTAATAATAATTCCTACCAGAATGGATGATGAGCTCTGAAATAATTGCAGTGGTGTTTTCAATGCTGTGAGAATTTCAGAAAACCTGGTATTTTGTTGCATATAGAGAGAATGAACCCAGTATCATCTTGGGAAATTAACTGACTCACTTGCTCTAAACTTAGTTTGACCTGCAGGGTCACCAGCACACACTCCTAAGAACTAAAGCTCAGTGGCTGTTATTACACCAAAGTAACTCCCCTCCCCATCTCTGATTTCAACCCCCTCATTCCTCTCTCCTCATAGAAATAATGCATAAACCAAACACATGGAAGAACTTAGTTTTATGACACTGCATATACGCATTAATAATAATGGCATTATTTGCATTTTTGTCCAAGATCAACTTCTTCTTGCAGTTAGACTTTCACAAATATATAGCTATCTCAGATTGACATTCTATTTTCCTCCCCTCTGTTGTCAGAGAACTCTTTGCTGAGATTATCAACAACAAACTGTTCTATTCAATAAATAACCTGAATAGCTGCCCAATAAAAAAGGAAAGTATAAGTTACTCAATTTCAAAATAATATGGTTTGGAGATAGCACAGAAAAGGGGGGCCTCAGAATTCAAGCATAGAAGTTCTGGACAAGCCATAATCACTAAAATTCAAATAGGCCTGCTCTATAAGTACCTAATAATTGTTAAATGATTTGTTCAAGTTAATAAACTAAATCGTGCTTACAAATGTATTAATGAATTTATTTCAAATTTTCAACCCATATTTAGATCTGAAAGTATAAAGCTACTTATGTAAGCAATAGAATGGTTCTGGAAATTATCTGATGTCTTAGAGGTTTTCAAGTTAAATTCATTCTTTCAGTGATAGGATATTTACTTGTTGGGTGGATTAACAATACTTTCTATTGACATTTCCCAGAAGTCTTGAGAAAAGTCATTTCAAAAACTTGTATTTCATCCCTGCATGCAACAAGTATTAGATGCACTGCAGTTCAGGCAAGTCCTGCTACAATGTTGCAGCTAGTGCAGATGGAGAGGCACAGTATCCTTGACATCAAGGGGTCTGTAAGCCTTGAAACTAATTTAGGTTTGATTAAAATACTTTTAATCTTTTGATACTTAGAATTTCATCACCTGCTTTGTGCAGTAAAACATGCTGAGAATTCTCATACAGTTTTAAGTTTGTAACATCAATAATATGTTTTATAAACTTTCCTCCCTACTTCTCCAACATAAATGTTGCATTTATATAAGGTTAAAAGTCCTAAAAAATCATAAAATTCAGATGTTTAATTTTTGTTTTTAAGCAGTGAAATGGGTTTTTAAATGTATACATTATCTGAAACTTACAAAATATACAATGTTTCAAACAAGCATTGTTGGAAACGAAATCCATTATTTTAAATGTGGACTATTTAAACATGTAGAAAACAAAATTATAGATATAACTATGATTTTAAAAATATTAACAATTTGCTAAATTTGCTTCAATGGGCAAGAGATCAATCCTACTTTTCATTATTTTTAATATCATATTTTTCCCCAACATAATGTTATTATGAAGAGTATCCGATGTACAAATAAGCATCATTGGTAAAAACATACATGCTTCTTTGGCCAACATAATTTGTAACTTTCTTATGGAACCTACTTACCTACTATATTTTTTTTCCTCACTAGTAGCATCTGATGGTTGATACAGTCAGTAACTATTCTGAAGAATTAGATTAAGAGAGAACAATTTACTTATTCAGGAATAAGTGCATTTTTACAGTATATATTTTTCACATTCCAGCTGCAACTTCCAAAGATCAGGTTCTCATTGCTCTGTAGCACAGATTAAACAGCCTACTTATGTCATATCCTCACTTCACACCAACCTCTTCAGTCTATTATTTTAGTTTTCTAAATGTAGATCTAGTTTTCAACTGAATTCTTTATTTTGAGGATCGCAATCACACACAAAATAACATCCAAACTCCTCAACATGGAAGACTGGTGTCTTCACAATTAGATCATGGACCACACCATGACCCAGGCCCCTGTGGCTGCTGAGACTTCTGGGCCCTGGGTACCACAGACTATACTCTAAACATGGTCTCTGCTATCTCAGATCCTGCCCTGAGTGTCCTTTGCAGCATGCTGAGATATTAGCCATTTTCAATGTCCAATTCAAGTGCCATTGCTGGTAAGAAGGCTTCTGTAGTTCTTATTGGAAGAATTGTCACTCTATGTCCCAGTAATAGTACTAATTTGGTTTCTTATTTTAACATATCATTTAGGAATCATACCATAGTTTGCATAATAGTTAATTTTATGCCTGCTTCTTCTATTATTTACAAATCCCTTTAGTTTGGGCTGTGAGATATTCAATTCCCAAAACATCACCCAATATCTATATGTTAAAGGCTTGTTGAATTGTATTCAATCTATTAATTCAGAGTTATCTGCTATTCTTGTTTAAGGACAATGTATGTATTAAAGAGCAACTAAAAGCTCCCATTACTGTTTGCCAACCCAGTTGTCTTTTGATTTCTCTGTCAACTTGCAAATATCAAATATCTAAGTCATACAACCCGGAGACACACCAAATACCCCAAATACCCCATGGTAGTTTTAGGATGAACTCTGGCAGCTATTGGCCATTTCTGGTGCAAGTCAGAAAAAAATTGCCTTTAGTGTGAAATTTTTGATGCTGAAGAAAGTTGATTGTACTGAAGAGACACTGGCCCTTTATGATAAAGGAAGTCAAGTTTACAGTTTTGATATTTGTTTACTTTCTTATTTCTAATTTTTGGAAAACAATTTTCTTAGAATTTCATTTGTGGTATTGATCACTTCTGCGTGTTTTAATCTTTCTACATAACATAATTAAACACCTCAGTAGGTATCTAGTGAACTGATACAATAATGAGCTGAGTCATTTGTACAGAAATATAGTAGCTTCCATAACCTGAATGATAACTATTTAAAAGTGATGGTTGTTGAAATTTTACTGTAGTGTCAAATTACACTTTAAATTTTGCAAAGCACCTGCTATTCTAGCCTTAACACAAAAATTTAGAAACTAAATCCAATGCCTAATTTTTAAACGAATAAATCCCATTGAATATTAAGTGACACTGACAATCACCCTGAAAAGTATTCAGCCAAAGTTTCAATAGAATTAGGAAACTTAAATGAAAATGTGCTCTCAGTGCTTGGCCCATGAGCAGTTTATGATTTAAGACATGCATACTGTTTAACTCTTTCCTTTAAAGTTCAGAAAAGTACATAAAGCCTCTGACTGACCTATTATATAGGCACAGAATTATCAAAAGCAATCAAAGTATGTACCTAAAGTCAATTTAGTATATTATGAATACAGCCTGATGACTAAACACAATTGCAAATATTGCGACTTTAGTTTTTAATTCAATTTTTAGTAAGTAGAAATATTTCTCAATTTTATTTGGTATCTAATTATATTAAGACCAACATATACATTAAAGTGCATTTAGATGATTAATATTTAATGATCATTATTTTATTTAATGATTAATATTTTCTATTATTTGAATTTCTGTAATTTATATTTTAGAAAGAACTGTTTCCAAACACATTTTATGGAAAGATTTCATTTTTCCATTCCTTTTACTTTTATATTTACATTGTCAAATAAATACAATTCTATTTTCATTTCTATTAGATTTCAGGGTTTATTCTTTTCCTAAGCATATAATTCTTATAATGGAAAAAAGTGAAAAGTATCCATTAAGTAATATAAACCTATGAAACTATTAATGTTCTTTATATTACCAAGTAGTTTCATAGTTTTAAAAAGCCATTCTTAAGCAATCAGTGAATGTATATCATCGGCCAAAAGTTATGGTAGGTTTCCTTCACTTATTATCACATTTAACCTCACAGTTCTCTCAAATTGTGGGTTACTTTTGTTGCAGAAAAGTAAATATAGGCTCAGGGAAATTTAAAAACTGCCTTAAGATTCAGTCTAGTAAATGAGAGGCTGAGTTAAGAATCCAAATCTGCTTTATATCAGAGCCCATGATTTGAAGTCTTATCATTTGTGTTTAGGTCAGGGACCTCTAGAAATTAGACAGAATTTTCAAAATGGTCTTTTACCCCACTCCCCATAAATAAGATAATGAATAGCAACACTGATTCCTAATTCTAGAATGTCAATCTTGATACTTGTCAAAGTAAATAGTAGCTCCTCACAAAAATGTTGTAGCCTCCCTAGTCTAAATGCTTATGCTATATTTTGATTCCTAAATCTAGAGATCTCTTTTTAAAAACAGTATTGAAGCATCAGGTTGTTCAGGTATGATTCTCACATTGAAATTTACAAAATATAACCAAATATTGTGACCCAGTTTTTCTGGAGCCAAGAGAAGTAAACTGCCATTTATTAGGTGATGATTATATGGCAAACACTACAATTTCAAATTTCAAATTCTTTTATCTTTTTTATTCATTTTATCAACTCTGCTGTATTGATGAGGAAGTCAACATATGGTGGGTAACATCCAAACTTCAGTGATGGGCTGGGCATGGTGGCTTACGCCTATAATCCCAGCACTTTGGGAGGCTGAGGCAGGTGGATCAGGAGTTTGAGGCCAGCCTGACCAACATGTGAAACCCCATCTCTACTAAAAATACAAAAAAATTATTTGGGCATGGCGGCACATGCCTGCAATCTACTCGGGAGGCTGAGGCAGGAGAATCCCTTAAACCCAGGAGATGGAGGTTGCATGAGCCGAGATCACGTCACTGCACTCCAGCCTGGGTGACAGAGCGAGACCCTGTCTCAAAAAAAAAAAAAAAAAAGTCAGTGATGGAACTGAGGCCAAATCTGGTTCCAAAGCTATCCTACATGGGGCACAGTCAGGACTGGAATGGATAGCTCTACCTGCTTCCAAATATTCTTCCCTGGGGAGCGGCTGTGAGTCTTACTGAATCAATTTATTCATTGCATTCTATGTGTCAAATGCAATTTAGGCCTGGGTGATAGAGTCATATATGGTCTTTGGACCCACGAAGCTCTGAGTCAAGGATACCAGCAGATATCCTTAAACTAATAAAAAAAAGCGATGGCATCACATGCCATTTTGAACTTTTGCATTAAAGTCATAAACTTACATCAGTATTACGATTTATACTTTTAAGCAAAGTTTTGCCATTTTCTGATACATAGTAGCTAGTGATAAAATTATGAAGTTACTATTGTATGTTCCAATGACATAAAAAACTAAGTGCCTGCTTGGGCTAGTTATACTCTGCAGTATACCCTGGCTTATTGTGAGGATTAAATAAAAAATCATCACAAACCCCAATTTAATTTAATATAGATTAATTATAAAAGTAATCTACCCATGTTACATAATGTTAAGTCTGTAGTTTCAAAGTGTATGGTATTTCTTAAAACAAAAACAAAGATTGTCTCCACTCCAAACAATAACAGCAATGGTGAAGGTTGTGGGTGGACAGAGGTAGCCCCACTCATCCCCAGGGGGCTCAGCTGCCACCGGCCAGGTCTATCTACTGCTCCCACCCGCTCTGACTGTTTTCTCTCAAGAAAAAGATTTTCATTTTAAGATAGGCATCAGTGCAATAAAGGAGCTCTATACAAAAATCATTATGTTCTATATATGTTTTTGTAGGTTTTAGATTAATTATGGCCAACTGTTACCTTAAAATATTTGTTACAAATAGCACTGAAGTGAGATTCAAAATTGTGCCTTCTATTGAAGCCAAGAAAGTAAATGTCTTTAAAATAAACATAATGGTGTTTTTTTTTTGGTACAATAAACAGCATACCTACACTTCAGAGGACAAATCATGTTATATAATAACCAGGAGGGAAAATAAAAGGATACATTAATTTGCATATGGAAGCAAAATGGAAATGTTGAAATTCAGAGCAATATAGAGCAAAACAGAGGTTTGTCTGAAACATTTAAAATATTAAGAAGTATGACTAAAAAACTCAAACATTTTAATACACGATGAATCCTTTTCTTAAGGAAAAAAGGAAAATAATAAAAGTGGTATTTGGATGAGATAATTTTCCTTTAAATTTATTCCTCAGAATGATGTAAATTTTCCAGCTGGAAGCTCATCTTTCTATACATGCATGCATCTACACAAATGGTTAAACAGTTACTCTCTCAATTCGCTGGGATAGGAAAGGTGGATACAAATATAAGCAAGGGTCTGATTAAAACAAAACAAAACAAACAAAAGACAAGAGAAGCACTGCACTGTTGGCCAGAAATTCCTTTTAAGTCAGACTTAAGTCCGCAGAAAGTTGGACCTAAGCAGTGAAGGATGTAGGGGAACAAAGAGAGACTCTGCTTGGCCGAGTTTGCTATTCTCATTTGTCCCTGTCAATACGGCTACATAAAGTTCACAACTATTTGCACATAGCTATAAATATAGCATGAATAAAACACATATGTATTTGTATTATTTACTATTTATAATTTGAATTAATGTTTAAAATAATTTTAAATACTTATTCCATAAACTCAGTATTTGAAAACTTAAAGTCATTTTAAATAACATCATTTACCAAGTCTGCGTGATGCTTTACAAGATACCTGATGAATGTAAAATTATAGCTTTTTGTCTTCATTTCTAATAGACTGTTATAGGGGAAATGTACTAAAATGTTGTACTTATTACATTTATGAATTTCAGACAGTTTCTATAGACTGAGAACAATGATATGTTTTTATAAATTATTTGGTGAAAGTTTTCCAGTAAGTGTTCATGTCCTGTACAAATTTATTAAACAACATCAATTTTACCTAACAACTGTAACCACTAATAAATCATCAGTCACCACTTTTCCTGCATATCTGACAGATGGAGAACACTGTGCTTAGTGTTGAAGATACCAAAGGGAATTCAAGTGAGGGGAAAAAAGGAGAGCAAACTGATCAAAAGGGAATGCCCATGATGCTTTCAGGAAACCAGGGTGAGAACATGCTGGCTGGAGGATGGGTCTGGTTTCCAGCAGAGATGATAGGAATTAAAAGGCATAGGTGAGTTGTTCCCATCCCTGGCCTGAGCCTTACTCCATAGCTATAGAAACATAGTCTCTAGAAACAAAGGCCAGAGCATCCTTTTAACATTTATATCATAAGTATTCTCAATAAATGTTTGCAATTTATTTGCTTTAATGTAACTTGGCAGTAAAGACTTTGGCCTTTGGAGGTCTGATTCTAATCCCAGTTCTACCACTTACTGGTTATTTATCAGGTACACGTTACCTACCTCTCTGTAACTCAGATTGCTCATCAGTAACATGGGGAGAGTGGTATCAACCACTAAGAGGATTAAATGAGTGAATATTTGTAAAACACGTAGCCTAGAATAGATAAATATTTATAAAGCACAAGATCTATTTAAAGTGTTTATAACATAATACATTGGAATATGAGACTATTGAACATTTTGAAGATTCTAATAAATGCATAATTTAATTTAGTGCTCATTTGAAAAATATTTTATCCTCATGTTTAAATTTAACATATATAATTTATATCTTAGTTTTTATCCCATTTATATATATATATTTACCAGAAAAATGTTTTGTAATACCTTAATTTTATGTGGAGTTGAATTTAAATAATTAGGCCGAATTTGTATGTATCGTTGGATGGGTATGTGTATTGACCTGATTTATAAAATAAAGTATTTATTAAACTGGGTTTTGCACTTCCAGGTAGAGTCACATTTAAGATAATCCTTTGAAATATTTTAGCTTTTGAAAGTAGATTAAGCAAGATAAATAAAATGTATGTACGTCATTAAAAATACTTAAAATGCTTTAAATATTTTGAGTTATTTAAAATATAATCCTTGAGGCTCACTCAAATATGTAACTTTTATTTCTCTTATTTAAATGAAAGATGGACGCTGCTGTACCCTGAAGTAGCATCTATAATGTAATATCCCATAGAATTGACTGTGATAATACATTTCTGCTTTGTCATTTCTAAAAGTAAATGTAATGATTATGAAACCACATATCGAGAAATATGGACTAACAGTAAGTAAATATCTTAGATTCAGATTTCTTTTTTTAATGGAAACACTCTAGAGGCTCCTCTGCGCTGGCTTGGAGAAAGGCTTTTTAAAAAATAAATTAAAACCAAAAAGTATTTTTTCTTAAGGCTACGAACTTCCCATTCCGGAACTGGAAGATTCGGCAATTTAGAACAATCCTCCTGCCAAGGGCAACTGGAAAAGCTGGGAAGAATAGACAGTTCTTCCTGAAGCCAGTGGAGAACTAAATACTTAGGAAAACCTACCAGACCAATGGCTGGAAAAGCCCAAATTAGAGTTTAGTCTGGCATTCTGAGCATTTTTCCCTGAGTACATTTCCTATTGGAATAGCATGCTGAGAAGCTGAATAGCACTTTTTGACATTTCATGGAAAAAATTGAGCAAAATTTAGAGTCTGGGTATACAAAGGTGGGTAACCTCCCTATATGTGTTTGTAGCCCCACTGGGCTGCATTCAAGGTGCAGAGCTGATCTGAGGCTACACAAATACAATGGAGCAGAAACAACAATAGGTTCAGAATCACAGTCTCCTAATGATGGAATAATCAGACCCAGATATAAAATAAATCTATATTCAAAGACTATAGGACAAAATTGGAGATTTCAGCAGAGGATTAGAAACCTAAACTGACCTAGCAAAATTGAAAAGAACCAAAAAAAGATTTTTTGAACTGCAAAATGTAATAACTGAAATTAAAGACTTAGTTGACTGGATTTAACAGATTAGAAACAACTTAAGAGAAAAGAGTGAATCTGAAGACAGATCAAATGAAAAGAAGTACAGATAGGAAATGCAGAAGAGGTAAAGAATGTAGCAGATACTAAGTTGAAGTTCCAAAAGGTGAAAAAGGATAGGACGGAACAGGAAAACAATGGTTAGAAAGAAAATGGCTGATGGCCTTCTAAAGTTGATGACAGACAATAAAACAAAGAATTCCCAAGTAGCAGCGCTACAGTGAAAGGAAGAAAAAATGACAATCATAAAGGCAGCCAGAGGAAACAGATTCCATGTAAAAAAGAATTATGACAATTGTGAATGTTTGATGCATGTTTAATATTCTTATCTTTGGATAAGGAATTCTGAAGGCAGTTAAACATCTTTAATACGCTGAATAAAAAGAACTGCCAACTTAGAATTCCATACATATAATTAATGCCCTATATAGTATACAGCCGTGACTTATTAAGACCTAATACTTATTGGTGCTTTTATCATTTTTATAGACAATGCATTAACTATTCCCTCACCATGTCTACTGTTTTGCTGTATCTTAATGCTGTGTGTTTTAAATATGAAAACTTCTTCTTCTTCTTCTTCTTCTTCTTCTTCTTCTTCTTCTTCTAATAGTCATTATTCATTTAGCCACATCCCCACATTTGCCATTTTCTTGTTTTTTATTGCTTCCTTCACCTTTCATTGTAAATCCTTTTCCCTCTGCCTGAAGAATACTCTTTAATATTTCTTTCGGTGAATTTCTACTGGTGATAATTTTTTCAGCTTTCATTTCATTAAAATATCTTTATTCAAACTCCATTTTTAAAGAATAAGATTATAGGCCGGGCACGTTGGCTCACGCCTGTAATCCCAGCACTTTGGGAGGCCGAGGCAGGTGGATCACCTGAGGTCAGGAGTTCAAGACCAGCCTGGCCAACATGGTGAAGCCCCGTCTCTACAAAAATACAAAAATTAGCTGGGCATGATGGCAGGTGCCTGTAATCCCAGCTACTCAGGAGGCTGGGGCAGAAGAATCGCTTAAACCCAGGAGGTGGAGGTTGCAGTGAGCCAAGATCGTGCCATTGCACTGCAGCCTAGGTGACAGAGCGAGACTCTGTCTCAAATAACAATAATAATAATAATAATAATAACGTTATAAAATGGTAAAAGCACAAATAAGTACTAGATCTTGGTAAGGCAAGGAGGCATACCATAATTTATAGGGTAATTTTTTATATGTAGCAGTGAATGAACAGGAGACAAAATGTTCATAAAATACATAAATACCTGAACAACAGAATTAACCAAGCTGACCTAGGAAACAGGTGCATAATTCTTCATGAAAAAATTACAAAATACAAGCATGTGGAAAATTTATAAACAACAACTTTACTCTGAGCTATAAAGTTTCATTATAAAGCATTGACATCACATGAATTATAAATCCTGACAATTCAATTAAACTATAACTCAACAAGAAAAGCTATCAATAAATAAAATGTCTCCATATGTTGCAAATTAAGAAACAAAATTCCAAGATGGGTGAGGTGACACACACCTGTGGTCCCAGCTACTCAGGAGGCCAAGGTCAAAGGAGAAGTCACAATAGAATGGAAAAGGGGCTGTCACTAGAGACTCTGCAGTGTTAAGAAGATAATAAAATTATATTATGGGAGACTTCTGGTTCTGGCAAGATAGACTAGCCCAATTTCTCCTGGGTTCTCCCTCTTACTAGTAAAAACCCTTGACATAATAACAACAAACAACCATAAAAAACTCTGAAAGTTGGAAAGAAAGTGGTGGCTGCCCAAGGACTTCAGGATTTGAGGAATGACACCCCAGTCTGTTCCATGGCTTCCTTATTGCCTCTCATAAATCCCAGACCCACCAACAGGCACCGACCATAAACACTCCAAGAAAACCCAATGCACAGGAAAAGGATGATCTAACAGCAAAAAACCTTTCTGGCTATGTGCACCCTACTCCAGGTAAACAACTACGTACCTCTGATTTGAATGGGCCCAGCAGGAGCTGGCGTCTTCATCCACTCTCCAGGCATGAAAGCAGGCAGCACTCCTGACCCCTGTTTGGTGGTATCTGGTCCATTTCTGCACCTCCTGTGCTGATAAGTGGTCTAAGTCCTAGTCATATGTTCTTTTGTGCAGGATTCCATGAGTGGGCATCAGCCCTCCTATTAGCCCCTGGGTGGTGGTGAGATATAGTATGTACACAGATATAGTATGTACACACACACAGTGAGTACGCTTACATCCCTGTAAAGATGAACCAGTGGACAGGAGCCAGATGGCACTAATTTGCTACTGAGTGGATGATTGGTGTCCCTGGGGAACAGTGCTATATCAGGACCCAGTGTTGGCCTCTGTTCCAGATAGGTTAGACATTGAGAGGTGGTAGTAGCTAAACAAGCCTGGGAAAGCAGGTGTCCATGCTATTGGGTGCATACGTCACTCCATCGCTCTATCCTGGCTGCTCCCTCCATATGTCTATGTGGGGTTCTGGTGGAGCTGATGATGAAAGATGGCCAATGCCAATCACCTGGAAAAAATTACCTACTTGGTTGTTCAGAGCCTCTTTTAAGGTACATGTTTTCTGCTGAGTGTTAACTATGTGACTGAAAAGTCTTCACACTTTGCACTCATGCCCATGTGTCCATCCACAGGCCTCTGCCTGAGACTTCCTTGTCTCCAGTCTTTTGGTCTTTCCTTCCAGGCCCCTGGCTGCAGCCACATCATTGGCCACTGTCAAAGAATTATACATATTCTCCCCTCTCCACTGTCTTTCAGGTCTCCCTCTAAAACAGGCAGTCACTATCAAATTTTGGCTTCATCCACTGAGAGAACCCATAAATCAAGCTTGGGATTTTTCCTCGTGTGAGCTTGGGGAAGGGAAATGGTATGATTGTTGTGGGTAATTTGGGAGTTTGGTCTGTCAGCGAATGTAGCTAACTTGGACCCTCAGGACCTGCTTGGACTCAGTCCTGAATGGACTGCTGTTGGGTCAGTGGACTCTGCATAATGGGCAGTTCTGTGTAGTCACTTGGTGCCCCATAGTTAAGCATTCCATCTGCCTGTAGTTCTTGCATTACTATCTCTACCTTTCCTCCCATCAATCCTGGCCAATAGAGAAAACCCCCCAATTACGTGTTCAGCGATGCTGGTGCTGCTTAGACAAGTGTGCCCCTGATAGTGCCATGAATGGTGTGTCCTTGAGTCCTCTTGTGGGACATAATGCTCTGTTGGGTTTTTTAACTTCATATAATTTATCAGCTCCAGCATTCCCAATTCCATCAGCTTCTCTATTCCTTCTTATACCACCTGCAGCTTAGGCATTTCTCATTTACTGTGTTGCCCATCACTTTTTCTAGCAGTAAGTTTGCCCAAAGTCTTCAATCTTGTTAAAGCCCTCAGTTTCTCATTCCTTTTCAAAGCATCTGCTTCATTTAACAGTTGTCAGCCAGTGTTGCTGTCCTTGGTGGCACCCTTGACTCCTTCTCAGGCCTAAGCCATAACACCTGCATACACAGGCCACTCAGAAGGGTACCCTCTTTGCCCACGGGGTGGCCAGTGAATGAATCGCAGAGCCCCATCCTACTGCCTGTATTCTCAGACCACTTCTGGCTCCTGGCATCACTTGGGTTACTTTGGATCCTCTGAGAAACTCACAAAAATAGGATTAGACATGTAAGAGATGTATCATAGTTTAAAATGTCTGTGAGAGAAAAAGCGAAGGAAGAGAGGAGAGGCTGTGAGATCCTCTGGATAATAATGCAGGAGAGCAGGAAGGAGGGAAGGCCTTAGACTCCAGTTAGCTTTGAGAAGCAACTGGCTGCAGAGAAGCGGCCCTCCAGCCATAGCAGCTGCAGGAAATTCTTGCATAGCCGGGAAAGACCGGCAGCAGGCCTCTGCTGTGCTCAGTCTAGAAGCACAGATGCAGCACAAACACAGTGGAATCAGTGCAGCAGTGGAGCCACTGGTCAGTGACTCCTTACAGCAGAAGGTCAGAGAGCCACATTTTCATAGCGGCTATACCTTCATTCTGTGCCATTACCAACCCCACCTATATTGGGTGTTATAGTCTTCAATTAACTTTTACCACAGGACAAGAGAGTACTCAGATATGCCACAGAGGATCTCCCCATCTCTGTTGTGTAATGGCAACCCAATTTCCCCTTGATGGTTAGGATCAATCACTCCAGCCAGTACAGTAACTTATTTTGTGCCAACTGGTTCAACAACATGAGGTGGCAGTCCTGGGTTTCAGTTTATTAGAAGCATTCCTCCCATGGGAAGTATGACTTCCAAACTAGCAGAGTCCAAAATTACAGAGACAGGAAGCAAATGTTTTGCTGGTGAATATCCAGGGTAGTAGTGAGAATCTATTCCCATCAACACCCCTCCAACCCACACACAATTCTGAGACCCATGAATCTTAATCATGGAAGCAACAGCACCATATATTAGAGTCATACTGGAAGGGAGAGTTCTAGCGGCTTCCACTATGACCTCCTTACAGTATTCACAAAAACACCATTGACCATAGAACCAAAGAGGGTGATTTGGCAAATTGCTATTAGTTGCTGATTCAGAGCAAAAAAATCACACCCAGGAGGAAATTACATTAGCTCAACTAAGTGATGTCACCCAGCTGGCACCATAAGCGTATTCAGCAGCCCATTTCACCATTCTGTTACTCCAGATGCTACAAGGTAATGGAGAATGTGGTACGACCAATGAATTACATGAGTATGAGCCCACTGCCACATGTCATTAAATATGAGTTCCCTGGTCAGTAGCACTGCTGTGAGGAATATGACAGCAATAAATTTATTTAGTAAGTCTACAGATGGTGATTTTGGCAGAAATACTGTAGTCCAGGAAATAAAATTTGTATCAGATTTCAATATGAACACAGCATTGCCCCTCTCATGATGAACTTGATCCAATGTAATCAACCTGGTACCAGGTGGCTGGCTCTCTCCCTTGTCAGTGTTGCCATATTGGGGGCTCCTTGGTGGACTCCGCTGTTAGAAAATTGGGCACTCAGAAGAGCTGTAGCTAGATTATGCCTTGGTAACCATGCAGACCTTCCATCTTTGTTTTCATGGCCACTTTGTTCATGAGTCTATTGGCAAGGAAGGAAGAGGCTGACCAATGCCCACAGGAGTCATGTTGTCCACTGGGTTACTAAGATTATTTGCTGAGTTTCTCATTAGTGTGCATTCCTACGTGCTGTGTGCTTGTTTGGAGATATCTAGTTACATAGACTTTTCTCACAATACTGTCACCAAATTTCCAATCTTATTCCTTCTATGCCTCTGATCAGTAGGCCAAATTGTTGACTTATTGCTTAAAAATCTGTGCAGTCCATACTTCTAGTCATCTCTCATTCTTAACAAGGTGGACAGACTGGTGTACTTCTCAGAGCCTTATCTATTGATATTTCTCTTCCCCACTCTCCTTCAGGACTACCCCTGTGGGCAGGGCTGTCTACTTGTGGCTGCTACCAACATACTAGGTACAGCACTCTGTAAGTGATGCTCAGATTTCATAAGAACTTCCCATGAGGTCACAGGTGCAGGCTGAAGTGGGGTGACAGGAACGGAAACCATGAAAGTCTGAGCCACTTGTTTGAGCAACTTACCACTCCCTCGGGACCTGCTTGAGCCCAATCTTGTACACACTGGTACACCATTCCCAGTGAATAAAAGAGTGCTGCTATGCATACCCAACTCCATGGCTCAGTGGGTTAGATAACGCCTACCTCATGATGTAGCTCAGATTACATAGTAACTTGTTGGCCCAAACTGGAACCAGCACCAATCCAAAAGCTGTTTCTCAAAAGAAGAATAGTTATCTACAGAGAATAGCATGGCTTTCTCTAACATCCCAAAGGTTCACACTGTGATCCTCACCTCTAGGAACCTGTCCAAGAGTCCACACAACACCTTTATCTGCTATGACACTCTGAGCATGCTTGTACCACTGGGTCACATTTTCCAAGCGGAGAGCACCTTTCACAGTGGCCTGGAATGGTTGCAGAACCAGTTTCTGCTCCAAGCCTCATTCAAAATTGGCAGGCTTCCCAGTGACTTAAGAAATGAGCATGCCCGATGGAAATAAATGTTGACTCCCAAATCAAGAGAGTCCTCCTCACTCTAGGCATTGAGCCTCTTTCTTGATTAAAGAAGTCAGATAAATGTGTCCATAGTCATGGAAGGATATGAACATGCCCTGGATCACAGGAAGATGAACTGGATGCAGAAAGAAGGAGAGATGCACCTCTGCATCTTTTGTCACCACGCTTGATCAGGATGATACTGTGTCCGGAATTGGTGGGTTCTTGGTCTCACTGACTTCAAGAATGAAGCTGCGGACCCTCACGGTGAGTGTTACAGCTCTTAAGGTGGCACGTCTGGAGTTTGTTCCTTCTGACGTTCGGATGTGTTCGGAGTTTCTTCCTTCTAGTGGGTTCGTAGTCTCGCTGGCTCAGGAGTGAAGCTGCAGACCTTTGCGGTGTGTGTTACAGCTCTTAAGGCAGCGCGTCTGGAGTTGTTCGCTCCTCCCAGTGGGCTCCTGGGCTCGCTGGGTTTAGGAGTGAAGCTGCAGATCTTCGCGGTGAGTGCTACAGCTCATAAAAGCAGCGTGGACCCAAAGAGCGAAAGAACAAAGCTTCCACAGTGTGGAAGGGGACCCGAGCGGGTTGCCACTGCTGGCTAGGGCAGCTTGCTTTTATTCTTTTATCTGGCTCCACCCACATCCTTCTGATTGGTAGAGCCGAGTGGCCTGTTTTGACAGGGCGCTGATCGGTGCGTTTACAATCCCTGAGCTAGATACAAAGGTTCTCCATGTCCCCATCAGATTAGTTAGATACAGAGTTTCCACACACGGGTTCTCCAAGGCCCCACCAGAGCAGCTAGATACAGAGTATCGATTGGTGCACTTACAAACCTTGAGCTAAACACAGGGTGCTGATTGGTGTGTTTACAAATCTTGAGCTAGATACAGAGTGCCGATTGGTGTATTTACAATCCCTGAGCTAGACATAAAGGTTCTCCAAGGCCCCACCAGAGCAGCTAGCTACAGAGTGTCGATTGGTGTACTCACAAACCCTGAGCTAGACACAGGGTGCCGATTGGTGTGTTTACAATCCCTGAGCTAGACATAAAGGTTCTCCACGGCCCCGCCAGAGCAGCTAGATACAGAGTGTCGATTGGTGCACTCACAAACCTTGAGCTAGACACAGGGTGATGATTGGTGTGTTTACAAACCTTGAGCTAGATACAGAGTGCCGATTGGTGTGTTTACAATCCCTGAGCTAGACATAAAGGTTCTCCACTGCCCCACCAGAGCAGCTAGATACAGAGTGTCCATTGGTGCACTCACAAACCTTGAGCTAAACACAAGGTGCTGATTGGTGTGTTTACAAACCTTGAGCTAGATACAGAGTGCCGATTGGTGTGTTTACAAACCTTGAGCTAGATACAGAGTGCCGATTGGTGTGTTTACAAACCTTGAGCTAGATACAGAGTGCTGATTGGTGTGTTCACAATCCCTGAGCTAGATATAAAGACTCTCCACGTCCTCACCAGACTCAGGAGCCCAGCTGGCTTTACTTAGTGGATCCCGCACCGGGGCTGCAGGTGGAGCTGCCTGCCAGTCCCGTGCCTTGCGCTGGCACTCCTCAGTCCTTGGGTGGTCGATGGGACTGGGTGCCCTGGAGCAGGGGGCGGCACTCGTTGGGGAGGCTCGGGCTGCACAGGAACCCACGGAGGTGGGGGAAGGCTCAGGCATGGCAGGCTGCAGTCCTGAGGCCTGCCCTGCGGGAAGGCAGCTAAGGCCCGGCGAGAAATTCGAGCGCAGCGTCGGTGGGCTGGCACTGCTGGGGGACCCAGTACACCCTCCACAGCCGCTGGCCCGGGTGCTAAGTCCCTCATTGCCTGGAACCAGCAGGGCCAGCCGGCTGCTCTGAGTGCGGGGCCGCCAAGCCCACGCCCACCCAGAACTCCAGCTGGCCTGCAAGGGCCGCACACAACCCCGGTTCCGGCTCACGCCTCTCCCTCCACACCTCCCTGCAAGCTAAGGGAGTGGGCTCCGGCCTTGGCCAGCCTAGAAAGGGGATCCCACAGTGCAGCGGTGGGCTGAAGGGCTCCTCAAGTGCCGCCAAAGTGGTAGCCCAGGCAGAGGAGGTGCCAAGAGCTAGCGAGGGCTGTGAGGACTGCCAGCACGCTGTCACCTCTCAATACAACACAACACAACCCAGCAAAAGAGAACTGTACTGCCCCTGAAAAATCCAAATCTGGCTGATAACAGCCTGTGAGTGTCTTAGGCCTCTGACTTCTCAAAGAAAGTGAACTGAAATATAGTGCAGCTTCCAGAAAGGGGAATGCAAGGAATAAGGAAGACAACCACACAGGATAGAACCAGGGACCAACCAACAAACTAAAACCAAGTTGACAGCAGGAAGATCTCACTGTATCATGTCCACCTCGATAAGTACTGAGATGAGTTTTGCTTTCCTCCATTTTCTGCATAGGAGTTTTAAATTAGTTACTCTATATTTTCTCATGCATTTTATGAGGTGGGGGCAGATAAACTGTCTAGACCATATGAGCCCTAGACCTGATGCAAACTTCTATATATCATCCGTGACTCAACATGCATCAACTGAGATGCAGTAACTGGATGACAGTTTGAAATTGTATTACATGCAGAGGAGAATGGGGACATTAAAGTACATGTTACTAACGTGAAGGGTGTGTATCAATGCACACAAGTTAAAGAGATGATTTGTATAAGAAAAAGACACTGGCCTGTTCAACACTCATTCAAAGTCCTTGCCCCCTTTTAAATTCTTTTCTCTGTTAATGAGAATTTAAAAATGAAGGTGTCAATTTCTAGTCTCCCTTATAGTATCAGGTAACCCTGTGACACTATTCTGTTCAATATAATGTAAAAGTCCTGTAGAGGATTTTTTATTTTTGTGTTTTTTTCTGAATGGAAGGCCAATTAAGAGCCTGGAGGCATAAGAGCACCTGCAACCATGAGAACAAAAGCTGCACTAAGGACTGGGGGCAACAGTACAAGTGGTCTGAGGTCAGGAGGATGCTGCAGAGCCACTGCACCAGCTAAAGAGAACCACTGAATCAGGGCCCTCAGGATCTTGCCACAAAACCAAATTGTAACTGACACACATCTTCACCATTACCAGCTGTGTAAACCTGGGAAGGTACTTAATTATTGTGACTCATTTTCCTCATGTACTAATTAGAGTAACAATAACTCACAAACTCAAGCAAATTAAATATGAAAATCTATGTGATGAGTTTCAAACAAAACCTTTCACATAATAAACACTCAATAAATAACTGCCATCAGCAATAGCAACATTATTACATGAGGAAAGTTAAATCTCACTAATACTAAAAAAAATGAAAATTAATAGAGGAAGAAACTTTCTATATATCACATTAAATGAATGACTTAAAAACGATACTGGAGAACATGCAATAAAATATGTATTCTGATATATCATTGTTGGTACTAGAAATTGGTATAATCCTTAGAAAATACACTTGGCAAATGGTCCAGAAGATAACAAATACCTAAACCTAGCAATTCTACTTCTGGTATTTAGCATGAAAAAAAACTTTAAAATACCACAAAATCTAAAGTAAGAAGATATCAACTGTAATGCAACATATAATAGTGAAAACTTGGAAGCAATAAAAATGTCCAACAATTAGAACAGCTTAACCATATGATTTGGTTTGGCTCTACGTCCCACTTAAATATCACCTTGAATTGTAATATTCCCCACATGTTGTGGGAGGGCCCAAGTGGGAGGTAATTGAATAGTGGGGGCGAGTTTTTTCTGTGCTGTTCTCATGATAATGAATAAGTCTCACAAGATCTGATGGTTTTATAAAGGGAGAGTTCTGCTGCACATGCTCTCTTGCCTGCCACCATGTAAGATGTGACTTTGCTCCTCATTTGCCTTCTGCCATGATTGTGAGGGCTTCCCCGCCATGTGGAACTGTGAGTCAATTAAGCCTCTTTCCTTTATAAATTACCCAGTCTCGGGTACATCTTTATTAGCAGCGTGAGAACAGACTAATACAGTAAATTGGTACTGGGAGTGAGGCACTGCTGAAAAGATACCTGAAAATGTGGAAGCTTTGGAACTGGGTAACAGGCAGAGGGTGGAACAGTTTGGAGGGCTCAGAAGAGGACAAGAAAATGTGGGAAAGTTTGGAACTTTCTAGAGACATATTGAATAGTTTTGCCCAAAATTCTGATAGCAATACGGACAATGAAGTCCAGGTTGAGGTGGTCTCAGATGGAAATGAGGAACTTGTTGGAAACTGGAGTAAAAGTCACTCTTGCTATGCAAAGAGACTGGTGGCATTTTGCCGTGCCCTAGAGATCTGTGGAACTTTGAACTTGAGAGAGATGATTTAGGGTACCCAGTGGAAGACACTTCTAAGCAGAAAAGTGTTCAAGAGGAAGCAGATCATAAAAGTTTGGAAAATTTGCAGCCTGACCATGGGATAGAAAAGAAAAACCCATTTTCTGGGGAGAAATTCAAGCCAGCTGCAGAAATTTGCATAAGTAATGAGGAGCCAAATGTTAATCACCAAGACAATAGGATAATGTCTCCAGGGCATGTCAGACACCTTAACAGCAGCCCCTCCCATCACAGGCCTGGAGGCCTAGAAGGAAAAAATGGTTTTGCGGGCAAGGTCTAGGGTCCCCCTGCTCTGTGCAGCCTAGGGCCATGGTGCCCTGCACATTCCAGTTGCTTCAGCTACAGCTGTGGCTAAACAGGGCCAATGTAAACCTCAGGTCATTGCTTCAGAGGGAAGAAGCCCCAAGCCTTGTCAATTTACACATGGTATTGGGCCTGTGTGTACACAGAGGTCAAGAATTGAGGTTTGGGAACCTCCGCCTAGATTTCAGAGGATGTATGGAAATGCCTGAATGTCCAGGCAGAGGTGTGCTGCAGGGGTGGAGTTCTCATGGAGAATCTCTGCTAAGGCAGTGTGGAAGGGAAATGTGAGGTGGGAGCCCCCACATGGAGTCCCCACTGGGGTACTGCCTATTGGAGCTATGAGAAGAGGGCCACCATCCTCCCAACCCCAGAATGGTAGAACCACCAACAGCTTCCACCATGCACCTGGAAAAGCCACAGAACACCAGCCTGTGAAAGCAGCCAGAAGGGGAGCTATACCCTGCAAAGCCACAGGGGTGGAGCTGCCCAAGGCTGTGGGAACCCACCTCTTGCATCAGCATGACCTGGATGTGAGACACAGAGTCAAAGGAGATCATTTTGGAGCTTTAAGATTTGGCTGCCCTGCTGGATTTCGGACTTGCATGGGGCCTGCAGCCCCTTCATTTTGGCCAATTTCTCCCATTAGGAATGGGCATATTTACCCAAAGCTTGTACCCACAGTATCTAGGAAGTAACTAACTTGCTTTTGATTTTACAGGCTCATAGGCAGAAGGGACTTCCTTGTCTCAGATAAGACTTTGGACTGTGGACTTTTGAGTTAATGCTGAAATGAATTAAAACTTTGGGGGACTATTGGGAAGGTATGATTGGTTTTGAAATGTGAGGACATGAGATTTGGGAGGGGTCACAGGTGAAATGATATGGTTTAGCTGTGTCCCCACCCAAATCTCACCTTGAATTATAATAATCCCCACATATCAAGGGTGGGGTCAGGTGGAGATAATTGAATCCTGGAGGCAGTTTCCCCCATACTGTTCTCCTGGTAGTAAGCCTCACAAGATCTGATGGTTTTATAAATGGGAGTTCCCCTGCTCATGCTCTCTTGCCTGCCACCATGCAAGACGTGACTTTACTCCTCATTCACCTTCTGCCATGACTGTGAGGCTTCCTCAGCCATGTGGAACTGTGAGTCAAACCTCTCCTTTATAAATTACCCAGTCTTGGGCATGTCTTTATTAGCAGTATGAGAACAGACTAATAAACCACATTACAGTTTTTTTGCTGAAATGTATGAAATATTATAGTCATTAAAATTATGTTAATGAAGCGAATAAAATAGTATGGAAATATATATATCATAATATTAAGGGAAATACTCAGTACATATGGTACCTATAGCATGAATAAAAAATTCACACAAAAGTAGGAAATTTACCAAAATGTTAACATTGCTGACATCTAGGTTATGAAACTATAAGTGGTATTTTCCCCTTACTTCTAATCCTCTACTTTACAAATTTCCTGTAATTAATACTGTATCAATTAGAATATTTTTAGCTGCAAGTAACAGAAACTTAACTTGCTTAAACAAAAGAAACTTTCTTATATGACAGAACTAAGAAATAGGAACACTTTTACACTGTTGGTGGGACTGTAAACTAGTTCAACCATTGTGGAAGTCAGTGTGGCGATTCCTCAGGGATCTAGAACTAGAAATACCATTTGACCCAGCAATCCCATTACTGGGTATATACCCAAAGGATTATAAATCATGCTGCTATAAAGACACACGCACACGTATGTTTATTGCAGCACTAGTCACAATAGCAAAGACTTGGAACCAACCCAAATGTCCAACAATGATAGACTGGATTAAGAAAATATGGCACATATACACCATGGAATACTATGCAACCATAAAAAATGGTGAGTTCATGTCCTTTGTAGGGACATGGATGAAGCTGGAAACCATCATTCTCAACGAACTATCGCAAGGACAAAAAACCAAACACTGCATGTTCTCACTCATAGGTGGGAATTGAACAATGAGAACACATGGACACAGGAAGGGGAACATCACACACTGGGGCCTGTTGTGGAGTGGGGGGAGGAAGGAAGGATAGCATTAGGAGATATACCTAATGTTAAATGACAAGTTAATGGGTGCAGCACACGAACATGGCACATGTATACATATGTAACAAACCTGCACATTGTGCACATGTACCCTAAAACTTAAAGTATAATTAAAAAAAAAAAAAAGAACTAAGAAGTCTAGTACAGGCTGGGGTTCAGGTACAATAAAGACAGTAATTCAACACCATAATCAATGCCCCAGTTCTTTTCATATCTTCATTGTGTGTCCTCAGTGTGGGCTTCATCCTCAAGCTGGTTCACCTCATGGTCACAACAAGGCAGTGGCCAGAAAAGCTATGTGTTGACTGGCTAAACAGAATCATTCTCTGGAGTAAACAAACTTGGTGCTTTTTTAGGAAGAAGGGGAGAAGTGAATTGATACTGGAGAGATAAGCAATGTCTTTTCTACTTTGCTACTATTTTAATTTTTCAAAGTATATTTATTGCTTCCAAGCTTGTGAATGTAATTCATTTCACTGCAGAAAATTTGGAAAACAGAGGGTATAAAAAAAAAAAACCTCACACATGATCCCATTACATGAAACAACCATTGTTAACATTTTGGTGCATTTGGTTTAAAAATCTATACAATATGGATAACAATTGTACACATGTGTATATAATCTTAATTAATTTGTAAATGTGATTTTAATGGCACAATAATATTCAATCAAATGGAAACAGCATAACTTATTCAACCAATTATATTGTCACTCACATTATTTTCCTTTTCATTACTATATATAATACAGAAATTAATACCATTGGATGTAATATTTCACTTTATTTCTGATTTACTTCTGTAGTAAAATTTCCATTGAGATTACTGGACCAAACATGTTAAGGCTCTTTTACCATATTGCCAAATAAACACATCTCACATATTTATAATAAGAAAAATTTAAATTAATGAAATAAAAACTGGGAATTATATTTGCCCTGGTAATTTCACAGGCTGGTATAATTATCAGATGATATAATTGCTAAAAAATGTTTCGTGAAAATTTAAGCATTATATAAAAGATATTATTTTGATGCAAATAAAAAACACTTGAAACTGCTTTATGACAATAATCTCTCAGGGATTCATGTATAATTTTTCTTGTACACACTTTAAACAACTTTCAACATTTCACATCTACCTGTTAATAGAAGCAACTTTTGTCTTAATTACTCAAGTATTTATACTCATAGAACTTTATGATCTATTCATTAATTTAAAAAATTATTAAGGATATAACTATGTGCTACGAAGAAGGCCATGAAGCTAGGAGTATCCTAGTATAACTGAATGTTGAAGACAAACATAATCAACTAAAATAAATGTCATAAGCGATATAACAAAGAACATTTTACTATGGGACCCAAGAAAAAGAAATAATTAATGTTTTCCTTCCTTCTCCTATTTTGTCCTTTGCTTCCATTTATTTATTATTATTATTTTTTTTTTTTGAGACAGAGTTTCACTCTTGTTGCCAACCTGGAGTACAGTGGCATGATCTCAGCTCACTGTACACTCTGCTTTCCGGTTTCAAGTGATTCTCCTGCCTCAGCCTCCCGAGTAGCTGGGACTACAGGCGCACACCACCACGCCCAGCTAATTTTTGTATTTTTAGTACAGTAGGGGTTTCACCATGTTGGCCAGACTGGTCTCGAACTCCTGACCTTGTGATCCGCCAGCCTCTGCCTCCCAAAGTGCTGGGATTACCAGCATGAGCCACCACGCCCGGCCCTTTGCTTCAATTTCTACAGCTTGTTTTCTTTGCCTGGACTTTACAAGTCTTACCTTGTTCTGCCTTCAGATATTTGTGTGGTCTCATTCTGGTGTGCCAGTAGCTAAAAATCCATGATTTGCTCTCATCCCACTCCTGTTGTTCATCTCCTCTTATCTGGGGTCACCTATCTCTTCGTGATTGCATTCTGATCCCCAGTACTTAGCACGGGCGTAACAACTCTGCCTGTGCTTTCCCAGGCTGTTGATGTGGTGCTGTTCACGCCTCAGAAAAATGCATTGTAAGTTAAATTATTAAAGATTTTAAATATAGGAAAAAAGTAAGCAAACATAAGGAACAAAAAGGAGAGAACATGTATTCTAATCCATTATTTATTATACAATTAAGAAATTTGGAAACTTTAGTAGATTACACTGCTTTTAGAGGTGGAGAGGTAGTCAGTCTTTTACTCTTTACAAAATACGTGTGTTAGTAATTTGGGGAAGAACAGTAACTCACCTGAACAGTGTAATGTGAATATGTCACTTACTAGAGGAAAGAAGGCACTTGAAAAACGTCTCTAAACCATATAAAAACAATTACATCATAGTGATGAAAACCCAAGGAATTTTTTTAGAAAACATTACCAGGGCTAATAACAAAGTACAGCCACATGTAATTTATCTTCCCTTTGTGTCTGTGTGAGAATTCTAGAGTTATATTTGTACGTAGCATGGAAAAATAAGAGGCTAGTTTATCAACTAGCTCATTTTTAAAAGTCTAACACATCCTAGGTATAGGTGAACTGTCCTCCTGTCAATGTATTGCACATTTGTACCCAGATCCAGCATGGGGTATGTTTGCCATTTACAAATGTTATGTCTTAAGAGAGGAAATATGAAGAGCAAAACAGTGCATGCCAGAGAGAGAAAGCTGATACAAATATAAATGAAACAATAATTAGAAAAATTGAGAAACTACTCATTTTCTAAATTACTCATGTATTTTCCTAGAATTTAAGTCTTTTAATTTTTGATAACATTTCATATTCAAATATAGCATCCCAATGTGAGATAAGATAAGTATTAGTGATGGTACGAGTAATTAATATCTGTTTTTTTTTCTTTTTATTATTATTATTATTATTATTATACTTTAGGCTCTATGGTACATGTACGCAACGTGCAGGTAAGTTACATATGTATACATGTGCCATGCTGGTGCGCTGCACCCACCAACTCGTCATC
Source organism: Pongo pygmaeus (assembly GCF_028885625.2). Taxonomy (NCBI): domain Eukaryota; kingdom Metazoa; phylum Chordata; class Mammalia; order Primates; family Hominidae; genus Pongo; species Pongo pygmaeus. Next base: position 36,701,051 of record NC_072379.2, on the reverse strand, counting down.
TAGCATTAGGTATATCTCCCAATGCTATCCCTCTCCCCTCCCCCCACCCCACAACAGTCCCCGAAGTGTGATGTTCCCCTTCCTGTGTCCATGTGTTCTCATTGTTCAATTCCCACCTATGAGTGAGAATATGCAGTGTTTGGTTTTTTGTTCTTGCGATAGTTTACTGAGAATATCTGTTATATAATATTCATTTTCATAGTGGAAGAAATAAAATAAAGGTTGTGATGATTGTTGATTATTTTTTCTAGAGGGGTTGTCAGGGAAAGAAATTGCTTGCTTTCTTTCTCTCTTTCCACTAAGAAAGTTCAACTATTAATTTACGCACATACAATAATTACTCCATTCTAAAATGCCAAAAAGGTAATTTAAGAAACTTAAAACTGAAAAGTTCAAGATAGTCACACTGAACTATATTAAAAAATCCACAGGGTGGTTGGAACTAGGCCTTATATTAAACAGGATAAAAATTGCAATAAGACCCCAGGCTTTAAATATGGCTTTAAACTGTGAAAGGTGAAACTAGAATGAATAAAATCCTATAAATTTAAATCAAAAGAAAGAAACAAACTGAAATTAAAGTTATTATACAAGAATATGGTGGCCTGGATCTAGTGAACATATAGTAAAGATAAAACAATATTTCTGAAAAATCCTGAAAAATCTTTTGGGCTAACCTGATAACAGTATATTTGAAACTATTTTTAAAATGCAGTAATACTAGAAATATTTTAGAATCATATGTAGGTTTGGCATTAATGGATGAAGACTAGAGGATTTTCTCCCTCATAAAGCGTTTGGACATACAGTATTTGATTAAAATGATGACACCATTTTTTGTAAAATATGATTAATTTTGGCATAATAATTTATTATGTTAATATTTCAAATATATACTTTGCATTTAATAAACCACTGAATAACTGAAGATAATGGCTTATAAGCATGTTTTTGCTCCATACACCAGGCTGCTATTGCATTGAAGGCAATGAATTCCATCACGGGGATTATATGATCCAGGGCTGCAGATCACTGTGAAAAAATAATAAGTTAATAAGTAGTATTTTCCTAATACGCATAATATAAAATTTCCAATCTCAATTCTTTTAAGTGTATAGTTCAGTAGCATTAAGCATATTCACATTGTTGTGCAACAAATCTACAGAACTTTTTCATCTTGCAAAACCGCAACTCTATACCCATTTCCCTGTTTCCCCAGCTGTTGGCAACCACCATTCTACCTTTGGTTTCTATGCGTTTCACTAATCTACATACCTCATACAAGTGGAATCATACACTGAAAGTTTTAACTATTTACTCTGAGATTCCTGTTAAGGAGCGTGCAACCTGGATCCCTCACATGCATGCTCAGTTGACAATAGGGTTGGTACTCCTATGAGAATCTAATGCCATTGATGAACTGACAGGAAGCAGAGCTCAGGCCATAATGCTCACTTGCCCGCCACTCACCTTCTGTTTTGCAGTCTGGTTCCCAACAGGCCATAGACCAGTACTGTTCCCTGGCCTGGGGTTGAGGACCCCCGCTTTAAGTTACATAGCAGAAGCCACAAGAGGTCAACACTACAGGAGGAACCAAATGTGCTTCACACATGGCCATCATAACTGTATTTTAGGTGGAAAGAGACTGCATTTTTTTCTAATAATCTCCTGATTTCAAGTCCTATTTCTACCACTTGCTAAATGTGCAATTTTGAAAATATTAATCGAATTTAATTCAGTCTGATCATCCCTAATATGAGGATAATGAAATCATGAATTTGATTAAATGACATCTACTACTGCATGACAGAATAGAAAGAAACCAAGGTCAGATACCATCTCTGTCACAGATTATCTTTGGTATCTTAGGTAAAACAGTCAACTCTCTTAGTTCCACTATCCTTATTTTGTAAAACAGGTGCAATACAATAATAACCAATTTCATAACATTAATGTATAAAAAAAATCACACAGTGTATCATAGGCACTCAATAAATGCTTAACTTTATGCACTCAGGAACACTGCGTCTACCAACCTGTTCTATTGTGGATAAGGGGATGGATATCAGGTGGTGCCATCAAGCCTCATAATTGGGCTGGGGTCTTTGATTATTCTGTTCCTCTTTTTCCTATTGCAAATGTAGTTGCCCAAGGATCTCAAAATATGTTAATAGCACATCTATGGCTTGTTTATTATGGGCCATCAAAGAAAATTCTTTTTCTAGCATCATGATTCAATGATACAAGTTAATATTTGAATCTAGTTCATACTATATTTTTAATTTCATGTCATTTACTTTTAAAATGTATTTTTCCAAATTGGGAAATATTTTACCATTTTTTAGAGGAAATATTTGCCATTCTATGTTCCAAAGAGTTCCTCAGTTTTAATAGATGTTTTATTTGGGAGAATAATGTTTCAGATGGAAAAAAGTTTAATTAAACAAAGTAGATTTATTTCCTCCAGTGATAACAACAGTATTTGAATTGGTAATCTACACAGTAAGCTTCCAATGATGTTTCTCAAATGTGTGTTGATTATGGCACATTTTCTCTCAAAACACACCTTAATATTTATTGAAGAACAAATGTGGAAATGTTGAGCAAAGATACTAAAAGTGTTAAATTATTACACATGCAGAAGAGAAATCTGCATGCAGTCTTTACACATATGCTTTATATTGATTATCAAAAATAGAAATGACACCAGCATAAAATCATCTAAATACAAGCTTAAATAAATATGACTTTCTAGTTACTATTCTTAGAATTAATAAACCCTCATAGTATGATATGTGTAACATCATATAGTTCCTATGTGTAGCACTCCTTCCCAGTATACATACTAAAATATTTTTTCTCTGTTAAGTAGAACTGGGGAAAAATGTTAAAATGTTATTTAAATTTAAAGTACAAAATTAGCCAACTCTTTAAATAAAGAGACAAAGAAGGATTTGCGACTAATCAATATTGACATAAAAAACATGATAAAGTACAAAAAAAAGTTATGAACTTTGGATAGGAAATAATTTCTTAAAAAGGAAAATGCACTAACCATAATGTAAAACATTTAATATTAAAATTAAGAAATTAATTTTAAAAATCATAAAAGTAACGATTGGGTAAAATAAAACTGTGGAAAGACTCTCCAAGCAAGATGGACTCCCTGTGGCTAACAGAGATGCTTTAAATTTGAAAAGAGAAGTAGGCATTCATAGTGAGGTGAGAGGCTGGTGAGTGGTCACATACTTTGTGTTTCTCTGAAGAAAATACAGCCTTTGACAACAAATTTTCTGCCTGTACAACTCCAAGCTGGAGTATCTCCTATAACCAAAGACTGAACATTCCATAATTGACCATCTGAAAATCCTCAATGAAAAGGGATTTGTGGTCTCAAACCTGTAGGCAACCCAATCACTCTGTTGCCTCAACCAGTCAGGGCTTGGCTACATCAACCAACTGGAACAGAACAAGTTTGAATCCCTCCTTTTCATAAACAGACATGATTGGGAACATGGGTAGGAACTTTATGAAAGCCAAACCCTCTCTTTGTTCTCTGCAGTGCACCTTCATTTATACCAAAGGCTGTGTCTCCCAATTCCATCCATTGCTTCTCAGAAAATATAAGCTTTCCTTTTGGCCTTTGCAGATCTCATGGTCTTTTGTTAACGATAGTCAAGGAATAAAATTCGGAAAAAAATTGCAACTATATAATCAACAGAAGAATGTTATTCAGAATAAATAATTAACTCATATAAATCAATTAGAGAAACAAATAAAAACTAATTTAAAAGTAGGCACCAAGGAGAAAATACAAATGGTCAACTAATGGCTTTTTTTGTTGAGCCAACAAAAAAGTACTCAAATTAGATCTAGGAAATCCAGATAGACATCAGAATGTAATACATTGAGAGTGAGATGCAAGAACTTCCAGTGAACTAGGAAGCTCCAGGCCCTCATTCCCCCATGAAAACATTAAATAAGTAACTAGAGACTGGCCAAAATAACTTTACAAGAGCTATGGAAACCAGCCATAGGTCTATAGCAATTAAGTAAGTTCTGAATCCAAAAAAAAAAAAAAAGCCATGTTGGAAATGATTAAAAAAAAATTGTGGCATTTTTATTCACCACTGTCCCACCTCCTTCCCAATGCAGCTCTGGAAGGTTCCATCCTACACAACTGAGAGAACACAGCAGACGAAATTTACGACCTTCTGACCTGTATGAGAGTCCCATGCCTGTGGGATGGGTGCAGTTCCTGAAAACCACAAGGAGACAGCAAAGGGGAACATAGGTGGGGCAAGAGATTCCTGAAAAATATAATATAACATGTAAAGCCCAGATAAGCAGCAGGAGTGAGCCTCTTAGAGAAATTAAGACATCTAAAAGCAGCCATGTATACAGAGGATTCAGAAAAAAAGCACATGCTCAGGACTAAGCATAAGAAAAGATGTTCTACATCATTAAGCATAAGAGAAAAATAAATCAAAGCTACAATGAGATATCAGCTCACAACCATTAGCACAGACACTATTAAAAAAACAGAAAATATGTATTGGTCACGATGTGGAGAAATTGAAATCATACTTGGTGGAAATGTAAAATGGTGAAGCTACTATGAAAAACAATACAGAGCTTCCTCAAAAAATTAAAAATAGAATTACCATGTGATCAGGTAATCCTGCTTTTGGGTATATATCCAAAAGTATTGAAAGCAGGATCTCTAGGAAGTACTGTATATCCATGCACCCATGTCCATTGTCACATTATTCACAATAGCCAAGAGGTGGAAGCAACTCAAATTTTCACTGAGAGATGGGAAAAGTGTTAGATCTGATAAATTCAGCAAAGTAGTAGGATACAAAATTGATACACAAACATCAGCTCTGTTTGTGTACATTAACAATAAATAATCCAAAAGGGAAATTAGGAAAATAGTTCCATTTAAAATACAATCAAATAATATTTAGGCATAAACTCAACCAAGGTGGTGGAATAATGTATACAATAAATTACCAAAAATTGTTGAAATAAATTCAAGAAGACACAAATAAATAGAAAGACATACCATGTTCATGGGTTGGAACACAATATTAAGGTGTTAACACTACACAAAGCTATTGATTCAATGCAATCTCTATCAAAATCCCAATAACATTTTTTTCGTGAAAAACAAAAATCCTTCTCAAGAGACTCCAAATAGCCAAAATATTGAAAAAGAAAAACGAAGTTGAAAGTCTCACATTTCCTGATTTTAAAACTTACTACAAAGCTGCAATAATCAAAACAGTGTGGTGCTGCCAAAAAGACAGACATACAGACTAATGGAACAGAATAGAAAGCCCAGTAATAAATCCTTGCATATAGGGACAAATGATTTTCACAAAGGATGCCAAGATCATTCAATGGGGAAAGAACAATTTTTTTCAACCAATGGTACTGGGAAAACTAGATATACACAGACAACTAAATGAAGTTGGACTCTTAGACCATATACAAAAATTAACTCAAAATGAATCAAGGACTTAAGAGCTAAAACTGTAGAACATTTAGAAGATGACACTGGGGAAAAGCTTCAGGACACTGGATTTTACAATGATTTCTTTTTTTTTTTTTTTTGCATATTTTTGTATAATACACAACCTTTTAAACGTTACTGCTAATATCTGAATTTTTGTGTTTGTGCTTCAGTCCCTCTGAGTCATTGGTCTTCTTTTGGTTCCCGTTTGTATTTTTCACATTGTGTGTTTCATAGTAGTGCACACAAATTTTTTTGGATTGTTACTGCTGTACTGCTCACTTCCATTCCTTAGATGTAAGCATCCTGCAAGTTTTACTTGAATATTCCTCTTCCCTCTGTGACTTCCGCTTATTTCCTTTTTTGGGAGATACTGTGTATCATCTACATCTTCTTCAGATATTTTTCTCTGCTCTTCATGTCTTTCAAATATCTTTTCGCTTAGTCCCTTGGATATTCCGACTCCTGAAAACTTTATAGCTTTAGCTTTGTCTAAAAACTTCTGATATTTAGCAATATTCTCATCTAGAGCTTTAATAATGGCTTTGGTGTGATTTTTCCATATGTTCTTCCTCAGATTCCTAGTAAGACTCTTCATCATCTCTTGCTTCTGCTCCTCTTCAATAGAAAAGCTCTCAAGCTCTTTCTCCAGATATGACATATCCACAGGAACCAGGTCATCCCCAGAAGACTGAGGCACCACACTGAGTTTGCCAAAGTTTTGCTGAACCCATGCACAAGAATTGGTTGCATCTCTGAGTTAGCATCCAGTGACTATTGTCTTCTTTTTCTTTTTCAATCACAGATTCTGTCACTTCACCTGCAGTTTTGGTATTCGTTCTGTCACTTCCTCTTCTGGATTGTTCTGGGCTGCTTCTGTGGCAACTTCCACAGTCTAGGAGGGTGAAAGCTGGGGGGCCACAGGTGACTCTCCATTAAGCAGCTTGACAAAGAAAGGAATCCAGCCCTCTCAGCCAGTCATTGAGGACTATCCACCCACAGTCAGTAAGTTACTCTACCCTTTAGTAACTTCCCAGTCCAGAAAGTTAGCTTCTCAATAAAGTTCTCAGCATTCTACCAAGAATTAATCTTTTATGTCTTGCTGATATATTCTGGCTTTACTTGTTCAAGTACAACATCAGTGCAGTCTTCAGGGGTCTTAATTTTTCCTACTTAACTCCTTTTAGCACAATGTCTGTCTTCAAGTCCTCAGAAGAGTAAACCAAACCTGGACAGTCAATGAAGCATAACCAACATATCAAGGTAATGTATTTCCAGATATTTCATCTACAATGGGGGGACCACATTGCAAACTTTCTTGGAACACTATGTTTATATCATAGAGCTCTTGCCAACATTTAGATAGCCAATGAACCCAACACTCATCTGTTTCTTGTCAGTGTACAACTTTCCAAACTGCCACAGAAGCTGAATAAATGCTCCTTTGCGAAAGGGGTCAGTAAGACTTGCATGGAAAGCAAGTGTTGGCTAATCCAAGGAGAGGACAGCAACCCATCATTTTGTTGCCCAGGTTGGAACAAGGTCACATTTGTTATGTACAAACATAAGGTGTTTCCAGGGTTTAGTCTTTTTCAAGTATGGCTCAAGGCTCAATGTGAAGGGAATGGGTACCCACTGGATCTCTAGCATCAGCAACCAGAACTACAACATCTGGTGAATCTATAACCCTGGAGAGCTCACCCTATATTCCTTTGGACTGTCCCTTTTTACATATCTCTTCTTGTGCTTCATTTATCCCACCAGTGTCTTCAGTTACTGAATCATGATCTTTTATAGAAACTGGTCATAGCTCTCAGTGGACATTTCAGCATTTTCTATAAAAGACTGCATATCACTTGCAAATAAATTTGGTTGCTTCCTTTGTGACATAGGGCCAAATGTACTTTTAAAACTTTCAGTATCAGGAATGTGCACCTTTGAGTTGAGGCTGGATTCAATCTTAGAGAAGAGACATTGGTAACTTGCTTTGTTTCATGACAACTGTGTATGAATCCTTCATAACTGTATCCACTTCCTCTTGAAGTTTTTGTAATCATGACTGCTTAATCACATGCGCATTTTCAAACTATTTGATATTTGGCTGTACTTTTGCCACTGTGCCAGAAGCCACCTTTGATTGATATTCCAGGGGCTTAATGATCTTACCACAACTGTTCTTGTATTTCTTTTGCCTGTACATATTCAGGCCTGAGACTGTGGCCTGGTCCCTCATGTTTTGACCTCCTGCTTCCTGCCCTCAGTCTGGGTTTGTACTGGCATTGAAGAGGTTGATGGTGCACTGTCCTTTTGTACTTGGGCTTTACCATCTTGGCGATGAGATGGGAACTGAAGTGCTAAGTCCAGCTTATGTTGGGTAAATGAGTTCAGAACTTCCCAGGCCTGGCTGAAGTGACCTGTTTTATTACAGCTTCAATCTCAGTAGTTGTTATTGGTCTCCTCAGGTGTTAGATTTTTTCATAGTTCAATCTTGGTAGGCTGTATGTGTCTAGGAATGTCTTCTAGGTTTTCCAATTTATTGGCGTATAGTTGCTCCTAGAAGCCTCTAATGATCCTTTGAATTTCCATGGCAGCAGACACAATGTCTACTTTTTTACCTGTTTTTATTTATTTTGTCTTCTTTTTTTCTTAGTCTGGCTAAAGGTTTGTTGATTTTGTTTATCTTTTTTAAAAATAACTTTTTCATTTCATTGATTTTTGTATTTTTTATTTCAATTTCATTTATTTCTGCTCTGATCTTTATTTCTTCTACTAATTTGGGGTTTGGTTTGCCCTTGTTTTTCTAGTTCTTTAAGAAGTATCAATAGGTTGCTAATTTGAAGTTTTTCTGCTTTTGTTGATGTAGGTGCCTATTGCAATAAACTTTCCTGTACTGCTTTCACTGTATCCCATAGGTTTAGGTACATCATGTTTCCATTTTCATTTGTTTCAAGACATTTTAAAATTTCCTTCTTAGTTTCTTCATTGAGACACTGGTCATTCAGGAGCATATTGTTTAATTTCCAGGTGTTCATATAGTTTCAAAATTCCTCTTGTTATTCATTTCTAGTTTTATTCCATTGTGGTCAGAGAAGATACTTGATATAATTTCAATTTTTTGACTTTTTAAAGATTTGATTTGCGGCCTAACATATGGCCTATCTTTGAGGATTATCCATGAGCTGAGGAGAAGAATGTGTATTCTGCAACTGTGGGATGAAATGTTCTGTGAATATGGCTATTAGGTTCATTTGCTCTATAGTGGAGATTGAGCCTGATATTTCTTTGCTGATTTTCTGTCTGGATAATTTGTCCAATGCTGCATGAAAGTAGGGTGTTAAAGTCTCCAGCTATTATTGTATAGGGGTTTCTCTCTCTTTAGCTCTAATACTGTGTGCTTTATATATCTGGATGCTCCTGTGTTAGATTCATATATATTAAGAATTGTTATATCCTCTTGCTGAATTGATTTCTCTATTCAATGACCTTGTCTGTTTTTATACTTTTTGTCTTGAAATCTATTTTTTTTTCCTGATATAAGTATAGCTACTCCTGCTCTTTTCTGGTTTTGCATGGAACTTTTTTTAACCCTTTATTTTCAGCCTATGTGTGTGTCTGTCTGGGTGTAGTGTGTTTCATGTGGGCAACAGATTGTTGGGTCTTGTGTTTTTATCCATTCAGCTCTCTATGTCTCTTTATTGGAGAGTTTAGTGCATTTATATTCCATGTTATTACTCATAAGGAATTACTTTTGCCATTTTGTCACTTGTTTTCTGGTTGTTTTGTGGTCTTTTCCTTCTTTCCTTCCTTCCTGTATTCTTTTTAGTGAAGGTGATTTTCTCTGGTGGTATATATACATATCTGTTGTGTTTTTTGATTTGTGGTTACCACAGCCTTGCAAATAATATCACGTAACCTATTACTTTAAACTGACGACAACTTAATGTTGATTGCAAAAACAAACAAGCAAAGAGAAAACTAGTAAAAACTCTACAGTTTAACTTCATCCCCCTCTTTTTAGCTTTTTGTTGTTTCTATCTTATTATACAGTGTTGTGAAAAGTTGTTGTAGTTATTATTTTTATAGGTTCATCTTCCAGTCTTTCTACTCGAGATATGAGTATTTATACACCACTATTGCAGTATTATAATATTCTGTTTTTTTGTGTGTATTTACTTCAGACAATTTCTTATTGTTCATTAACATCCTTTTCCTTCAGATTGAAGAGCTCTCCTTAGCATTTCTTATAGGCAAGGTCTGGTGGTGATGAAATCCCTCAGCTTTTGTTTTTCTGGGAAAGTCTTTATTTCTCCTCCATGTTTGAAGAATATTTTTGCCACATATACTATTCTAGGATACAAGTTTTTTCTTTTTCTTCCTTCAGCAATTTAAATATGTCATACCACTCTCTCCTGGCCTATAAGTTTTCCACTGAGAAGTCTGCTCACAAATGTACTGGAACTCCATTGTATGTTGTTTCTTTTCTTTGGCTGCTTTTAGGATCCATTCTTTATCCTTGACCTTTGGGAGTTTGACTATTAAATGTCTTGAGGTAGTCTTACTTGGGTTAAAGTTGCTTGGTGTTCTATACCTTTCTTGTACTTGAATACTGATACCTTTTTCTAGGTTTGGAAACTTCTCTGTTACCATCCCTTTGAATAACCTTTGTACCCCAACCTCTCACTCTACCTCCTCCTTAAGGCCAATAACTCTTAGATATGCCCTTTAGAGGCTATTTTCTAGATCTTCTAGACATGCTTCATTCTTTTTCTCTTTTGTCTTTTCTGACTGTATATTTCCAAATAGCCTATCTTGATGCTCACTAATTCTTTATTTTGCCTGATAAATTCTGCTGTTAAGAGTCTGTGATGCATTCTTCAGTGTATAAATTGCATTTTTCAGCTCCAGAACTTCTGCTTGATGGTTTTTAATTATTTCAATTTCTTTGTTAAATTTATCTGACAGGATTCTGAATTCCTTCTCTGTGTTATGTTGAATTCTGTTAAGCTTCCTCAAAATAGCTATTGTGAATTCTCCATCTGAAAGGTTACATATCTGTTTCTCAAGATTGATCACTGGTGCCCTATTTAGTTCATTTGATGAGGTCATGTTTTCCTGAATGATCTTGATGCTTGTGGATGTTTGTCTTGGCATTGAAGAGTCAGGTATTTATTGTCGTCTTTGCAGTCTGGGCTTTTTTGTACCCATCCTCCTCAGGAAGGCCTTCTAGGTATTCAAAAAGACTTCAGTGTTATGACCGAAGTCTTTGGTCACTGCAGCTATATCTGCATTAGGGGGCTCTCCAAGCCTAGTAACACTGTGGCTCTTGCAGACTTGCAGATGCACTGCCTTGGAGGTCTTGGGTAAGATTCAGAAGAATTCCCTGGATTACCAGGCAGAGACTCTTGTTCTCTTCTCTTATTTTCCCGCAAACAAACAGAGTCTCTCTGTGTGTGCTGAGCTGACTGGAACAAGAGGAGGGGTGACTCAAGCACCCTGTGGCAACCACCACCTGTGACTGCACTGGGTCAGACCTGAAGCCAGCATAGCATTGGGTTTCACCCAAGGCTCGTAGTCACCACTGCCTAACTACCACCTATGTTCACTGAAGACCCAAGGGCTCTACAATAAGCAGGTAGTGACTCCAGCCAGGCTCATATCCTTTACTTCCTGTTGGCAAGTTTCCTCCAGCTCTAACTGGGTTCAGAGATGCCATCTGGGAACCAGGGACTGGAATCTACCTGGTCCTCTATTCTACAGCAGCAGAACTGGCACCAAAGCTGCAAGACAAAGTCTTTCCCACTCTTCACTCCCCTATCCTCAAGCAGAGTAGTCTCTCTCTGTGACCATCATTGCCCCAGGCCTGCAGCAAGTATTGCCTGGCTACCACCAATGTTCACTCAAGGCCCAAAGGCCCTTCAGTCAGCTTGTGGTGAATGCTGCCAGTTCTGAGTCTGTCCTTTCAAGGCAGTGGGCTACCCCCTAGCTCAGAGAAGGTCCAGAAATCCTATCCAGGAGCGATGGCCTGGAACCGGAGACTCCAGGAGCCCACTTGTTGCTCTACTCCACAAAGCTGGTATCCAAGCTAATGCTTGATTCTTATGAAGGTGCTTTTTTGTGTGGATAGTTGTTCAATTTGGTGTTCCAGCAGGAGGGATAATCACTGGAGGGTTCTATTTGGCCATCTTACTTGGCCTTCTCCCTGTTTTGATTTCTTTTACGTGATACCAAAAGCACAAGAAATAAAATAAAAATTGGGTTCTATAAAAATAAAACCTTTTGTGTATCAAAGGACACTATCAAATATAGTGAAAAGGCAACCCACAATATAGGAGAAAATATCTGCAAATCATATGTCTGATAGGTGGTTAACATTTTTTTTTTATTTTAAACTCCTATAATTCAATAACCAAACAACCGAATTAAAAAATGGGAAGAAGACTTGAATAGGTATTTCTCCAAAGAAGATATACAAATGGCCAATAAGTATATAAACAGATGCTCAACACTACTGACCATTAGGGAAATGCAACTCAAAACCATAATGAGATACCACTTCAAACACAATCAGATGACAAGTATCAAGAAAATGGAAAATAACTAGTGTTGGTGAGGATATGGAGAAATTGTGAGCCTTGTGCATTGCTGATGGGAATGTAAAATGGTATAGTGGCTATGGAAAATCACTATGGTGGCTCTTCAAGAAATTAAAATAGAATTTCCATATGAATCAGCAATCCCATTTCTGGGTATATGCTCAAAAGAATTGAAAGCAGTGTCTCAAAGAGACATTTGTACGCATTATGGACAATGTTTGTGTCCCTCCAAATTGATATATTAAAGCCCTAATCTCCAATGAGGCAATATTGGAGATAAGGTCCCTAAGGAGATAAATTTAAATGAGGTAATAAAGGCAGGGCCCTTATCTGACAAGATTAATCTTCTTATAAGAAAACAGACCAGAAACACTGCTATCTCTTTCTCCATGAATATGCACCAAGGAAAAGCCATGTAAGGACAATACCAGAAGGTGGCTGTCTGAAATCAAGAAGAGAGCCCTCTCCAGAAACTGATCTTGGACTTCTAGCATCCAGAATTGTAAGAAAATAAATTTCTGTTGTTTAAGCCACCCATTCTATGAAATTTTATTATGGCAGCCTAATACAGTATATGTCTAAAATAACTGAAAGCAGGATCTCGCAGGTATTTGCTTACCTGTGTTTAACGCAGCATTATTCACAATAGCCAACAGGTGGATGTAACCCAATGCCCATCAGTGAATAAATGAAAAACAACATGTGTGTATACGTACAATAGAATGTTATTCAGCCTTAAAAAGAAGGAAATTCTGACACATGCTATAACATGGATGAATCTTAAAAATATTGTGCTAAGTGAAATAAGCCAGTCATAAAAAGACAAATACTATATTATTCCACTTATATGAGGTATCTAGAGTAGTCACATTTATAGAGAAAAAATGTAGAATGGTGGTTTTCAGGTGTTGGAAGGACAAGGGAATGGGGAGTTATTATTTAATGGGTACACAATTTCAGTCTAGAAGTTGAAAAAAATTCTAGAGATGGATGGTGATGACGATTTCACAACAGTGGGACTGAAGTTAATGCCACTGTGTATTTAAATTATACATTTAAATACACTTAAAATGTTAAATTTTATGTTATGTACATTTTACCATAATAAAAAGTGATATATACACATTCATATATTTAAATTAGCTAATATCTACAATTTGATTATGCCAAGAATTCACATAGATATGGAATAACAGAGTTTCTTCCACACTACTGTTGAAAATGTATTAATAAAAACAACTGTGAAAAATAGTCTGATATATTTTAATTAACTGCATATCTTGTGACCCAATATTAGATAAAGACCTTTAAGAATCTTGAACAGAATATATAAACAAAAATATTCATTACACCACTGCGTGTCACAGCAAAAAATTAAGAACAACCAATTTCAACCAACAATAAAACAGACATGCACCCTGATATATTCATATAATGGAAAATTATACAAAAATTAAAAAATTTTAAATAGTGTTATAATCACAAAAGTACAAACAAATTACACACATGTGGTCAACAATAATGTGAATAGGTTAAAATAACTATAACTGGATAGATTTATAATTAGATAAATTCTCAGTCTTGACTGGATAGAGTCTCAATTTTGATATTTAAAAATCCAGCTGTATGCTGTTAACACAAAAATATAAGTTTAAGACAAATTAATACATACATATGCAAAGCAATCACAAAATCTCAACCATGACAATTTTATTTTATGTGACTGGAAAAACCATTTTAAAATTGGCAGCTTTTAACAAGAATAAAAACAATGATCTCTACACATAAGACATTTTTGTAAGTTTTAGTAATAATCATAGATCAGTAAAATAAAAATCATAATTCTTTAAAAGACGTGTATATATGTATTTTATATGTTTAATATATGTATATGTCTATTTATATGTACACATATAAATACACAAATTAATATGGTATACACCCTTACTTCATAGACCTGAGGGTAAAGAAACAAAATTATGAAATTATTGAAATAAAATATTAGAGATTTTTTTCATGCTTATGAGATAGGTAAAACTTTCCTAAGAAGAAACAAATATAATTGCAAGGGGTCCAAAATACTCAAAACATATTTAAAAAATGAACAAAGCTTCCAGATGCAATGCCAAATTTCAAAACTTACTACAAAGCTACAATAATCAAAACAGTGTGGTACTAACATAAGGAATTGCCTACCACCAATGAAACAGAATACTGTACATAAATAACCTCATACATCTAAGACAACTGATTTTTCAACAAGGATACCAACACAATGAAATGTGGAAAGAACAGTTTCTTCAGCAAATTATTCTGTAACAACTAGATAGCCACATGTCAAATAATGCAGTTGAACTCCTACAACACACAATTTATAAAAATTAGCTCAAAATGCATTGATGACCACTTTGAAAAAAATATAGGGGTACGTCTTCATGATTTTGGATTTTGCAATGGTTTCTTAGATATGACACCAAAAGCATAAGCAATAAAAAATAAATATAAACTAGACTTCATTTTAAACCGTGACCAAATGGACAATATTATGGATGTGAAAAGAAAAGCAGAGAACAGGTAAAAATATTTGCAAAGCATATATTTGCTGAGAATCTAATATACAGAATATCTAAAGAGCCCTTACTACTCAAAAACAAATAAACAAAATCCCAAGTAGAAACACTGGCAGAGGATTTACGTAGACATTTCTCCAAAAAAGATACATAAATGGCCACTAAGCAAACACAGGAAAAAATGCTCAACATCATTACATCATTCAGGAAATACAAACAAAAACTGAATGAGACACTATTTCACATATGCTAGAATGGTTAGAATAAACTTTTTTTTAAAAAAAAAGGAAAATAGCAAGTGTTGGCCAGGATGTGAAGAAACAGGTACTCTCATACATCACTAATGGGACTGTAAAATGGTATATCTCTTGTGAAAAATGGTTTGGTTTATACTCAAAAAGTTAAACACAGAATAAGTAGAAAATAGAATAAAGTGGAATGACCCAGTAATTTCACTCTTGGTATGTACCCAAAAGAACTGAAAATGGGCACTTAAATATATACTTTTCATGAATGTTCACAGCAACAGTATTCACAATAGCCAAAATATGGAAATAACCAAATGTCCATCAATAAACAAATTGTATATATACATAAAATGGGATATTATTCAGCCATAAGAAAGAATGTAGCACTGATACATGCTACATCACAGACAAATCTCAAAAACATTATGCTATGTGAAAAAAGCCAGATACAAAATAATACATATTGTTTTATTTTATATGAAATATCCAGAATAAATAAATCCATAAAGATAGAAAGCATAGTGATAGTTGCCAGGGGGTAATGGTAGACATGAATGAGGCGTAACTTTTTAATAAGTACGGGGATTCCTTTTTGAAGTGATTAAAATATTTTGGAATTTGGTAGAGGTGTTTGCAAAACATTGTGATTGTACTAAATGCTATTAAATTGTTCACATTAAAATGGTGAATTTTAATTAATGTGAATTTCAACTCAATTAAAAAAATAAATAGAGCTTCGTTTGATCTGTGGACCAGTATAAATTGGTGTAACACATGTGTATTTGATAATCAAAAGGAGAGGTCAGTCAATCATGCATAAAACAATAAATGGTTAAAAGCAGTGAATTTAATGAATGACATAAATGAGCAGGTCAAAGATACCTGACAAACATTCCACACAATATATACAAAGAACTCCACTTTTAGGCACTACAAACTGCTATTTATTTCCTGTATAGCTTGGAGAACTTCTCTATGAGTTTAAAATAAAGATAAATGAGTTTTAATAAAGAGAAACTCCCATAGCTATACAGGAAACAAATGTAAAAGCCCATCACATCACAGGCAGGGTGGAGGGATCTATATAACTAGAAGCTCTCTTCTCATCAGAAACAATAAATGCTAGAAGAGAATGGAGCAATGGTTTACTAGACATAAAAGTAAATTTTACAACTAAGAAACTATCTTTTGAAACTAAGGGTAAAAATCCAATTTGTAATAAAAATTAGAGAGACATATTATCCAGGTAACAAAATAATATATTCTCCCAATTCCTGCAACATGCAATCTGTAGAATCAATCTGCACATGTACCCGTGAATAAAAGTTAAAAAAAGAAAAACTAAAGGAAGTTCCTTAGCCTGAAGAGATCTGTTACCAGATGTAATAATAGGAAATCCAGGTATCAACTTGCCTGAAACAATGAAAAATAATAATAATCATTCAATATACATAGAAAAAAATGGCTTTCAAGACATTAGTTATCAAACCACAAGGAACTATAATTCTTTGGAAATGAGAAACAAAAGATGTGAGCCCTACAATTGTGAGCCTACAATTAGTAAACTAACTTCCATAGCTTACTGTCTTGAGTGAGTTTTCAAATTATGTTACAGGGAACTAAGGTGGAGCCCAGCAAAGTCCCTCAATTGAGGAGACCAACCTAAGAGTCAGAGAAGACCAACACTGCTGGAGTTAAGACTATGTCCCAGAGAGGAGATAGCTACATACACAGAGAACCCCAGAGATGAGTAGAATATTTCTCCTAAACATGTTACACAACAGCAATCAGCAGGTATGTGTGAGGAAGCTATGTTATGCTGGGAAGAGGAACATCTATTTTGATAGCAATAGAGGGAATAGTGCCTGGCAGTCACTCAGGATAATGAACAGTGTCTGCTCCCAACAGCCAGTATGAGAAACTCAAAATTCAAAAGGCACTGGGTAAAGCACTTGGGAAGGTAGTAGGAAACAATTACCTCTGGAGTGAATATTGAACAAGAACCACCTATCAAATTACAAAGCAATACATAAAATAATCAAACAGCTTCCAAGAAATGCATTAATTGCATGTGAAAACAAAGACTCAGAAGAAACAAATTTTTAGGAACATCAAAATATCCAGCACCAAATAAGGCAAAATTCACAATGTTGGAATCTAAACAAAGATTACTGTGCAGTAATAAGAGGCAAGAAAACATAACCCATAAGCAGGGAAATAATCAAACAATCAAAACCAAACTGGAACTAAGGAGGTAAAATACACTGAAAGCTATAAAATATTGCTGAAAGAAACGAAAGATGACCTAAATAGACATTCTGTGTTCATGAGAATAAATACTTAATATTGTTAAGATGTTAATATTACCCAAAGGGATCTAGAGATTCAATACAATCCCTGTCAAAATTCCAACAGCTTTTATTGAAGAAATGGAAATGCCAACCCTCAAATTTATATGGAATTCAAAGGGCACTAAATAGTCAAAAAAAATTAAAAAAGAAAACAAAGTCGGAAGATACAAAACTCCCAATTTCAAAAATTACTACAAAGCAATAGTAATCAAAATAGTGTGGTACAGGCATAAGGACAGACTATATAGCCCAATGGAACAGAAATAAGCGTATATATCCATGACCAGCTCATTATTTATAAGGGTGCCAAGTCCATTAATTATGGAAATAATAGTCTCTTCAACAAATGGTAAAGAGACAAGTGGATTTCCAACTGCAAAAGAATGAAGTTGAACCCTTACTTCATATCAAATACATTAATTAACTCAAAATGGATTTATGACCTAAATATATTAGAGCAAAAACTATTAAATCCCTGGAACAAAACATAAGGTTAAATCTTCATGCCTTTCATACAGCAACAAATGCTTAGATCTGACACCAAAAACAAGGGTAACAAAAGAAAGCACACGTAACTTTGACTTCATCAAAATTAATATTTTGTCCATCAAAGTATATTATCAAGAACTTTGCAAATTGGCAAAGCAGAAATGTTTACAGGGTCTAAATAACTGGTACAATATATAAATACTAAACATAAGAAAGCTGGAATGGTTTTATATTAATATCTAACAAAATAGGCTTCAATGTAAGAAATATTATCAGGAATATAAAAATGTACTACATAATGATAGAGGAGGAAGTGATCCGGAAAAAACAGCAATCCTAAATGTCTATTTAACTAGTTACTGAGTTTCAAATACGTGGCAAAACTAAAAGGAGAAATAGAAAAATTCACAATGATAGCTAGGAGTTTCAAACATTCTGTTCTCAAAAACTGATATAACAAGTTAAAAATAAAAAAACAGGGATATAGAAGATTAACTTAATAAAACCAAAAATATCAGAATAAACATTTTATTCATGCGAGCATATAACATTTATCAAGATGTGCCAGATTTCTGGCCAGAAAACAATCTTTAGAACAACTGAAAGGACTGAATTGATATAGAATATGTTTTCTGAACATAAGATACTTAGTTGCAGATTAACAAAAATTATATTGGAATTGACCAGATATATGAAAATTAAACAACATACTAATGAATAAGACCTGGGCCAAATAAAATTATAAAATTAGATAATATTTTGGACTTATCAAAAACTTAAAAATCAACAAAAATAAAATTAGTGGGCTATAGATAAAGCAATGTTAGGAAGAAATGTAAAGCTTTTAAATACTTACATAAGAAAAAAGAGAAAGTTATGAAATCAATGTTCTATGCTACTCTCATAACAAACTAAAGAAAGGGCCAGACGCAGTGGTTCACACCTGTAATCCCAACCCTTTGGGAGGCCAAAACGGGCGGATCACAAAGTCAGCCATTCGAGACCAGCCTGGCCAACATGATGAAACCCCATCTCCACTAAAAAAACAAAAATTAGCTGGGTGTGCTGGTGTGTGCCTGTAATCCCAGCTGCTCTGGAGGTAGAGGCAGGAGAATCACCTCAACCTGGGAGGCAGAGGTTGCAGTGAGCCGAGATCACGCCACTGCACTCCAGCCTGGGCAAGAGAGCAAGACTCCGTCTCAAAAAAAAAAAAAAAACTAAAGAAAGAAGAGCACATTAATTTTCAGATAAGAAAGGAAAGACTTTGGAAACCATTAAAGGTATTAGCTAAAATTAATGAAATAGAAATCGGATAAGAGAAAATTAATAAACAAAATGCTGGCTCTTTAAAAGGACTACTACAATTGATAAACTTCCAATTAAAGTTTGGTAAAACTTAAAAACAAAAAACATATGTAGATGAATAATATCAGGAATTAATGAGAAAACATCACTACAGATCCTATGACATTAGAAGGAAAATAAGAGAACACTATGATCAATTTGTGGAATAAATTTGACATCTAAATAAAATAGACAAACTCTTGAGGATATATATTATCAAAACAGGCTCAGAAAATCTGAAAAGCCCTATATCAATTAACCACTGAATTATAATTAAAATCCTTTGCACATGGACTTATCATTTTGTTGTTATGGTCTAAGCCACTAATATCCAGCCATCCCATTGATTACAATTATATACTCAAAATAATTACATTGTAAAATAACTACCTGAGTACTCTAAAAAGCAAAGAGATTCAAGTGAATTTAGAAGGATGGTTGAAAGAAACAACTCACACAGGGAAGAGTATCCATTCTGTTTGTCTGTTTTTAAATTTTCTCTCTCTCACATTTATTACCATTATTATCTAGAAAAATCTTAAATATCTAAAAATATTTTGAATTTAATAACAATGAATATATAACACTGAAATTAATGGGATAAATCTAAAGCAGTGTTTGAAAAAATATCATTTTATATGTAGCTTTTATTAGGAAAAAATGGAAATTTCTAAATATCAATGCCCTTATTGAAAATTTCAAGAAATCTATTTTTGAAAAGTCTCCTAAAATATGTAAATTTAGCAAAGTAGTAGTAAGCAAGGGCAACGAACAAAAACTATTATATTTCTAAGTACTAGCAATAAACGATTACAAACCAAAATTTAAGCCACAATACCACTTATAATAACTCCCTCCAAAATGAAATAACTATATGAATCTAACAACCATGTATAAGATCTATATGATGCTAAGTACAGACTACCAATGAAAGAAATAAAAGACCTAAATAAATAGATGGGCATGCTATGTTCATGGATCTAAAGATTTAATACAGTAAAATTATGAAAATTCCACAAATCCTATATTGAGCTATAAGTGTAATACAATTGCTATCAATATCCTAGAATAATTTTTTTTGTAAATACAGATAAACTAAACTTCATATGGAAAAGCAAAGAAACAAGAATAGCTAAAATTAGCTTTGTGAGAGAAGAAAAAAGTAGGAGAAATCACACCACCAATTTTAAGACTTAACTAACCATAGTAATGAAGACAGTGTTTGCTATGGTTTGAATGTTTGTCCCTTCCAAACTCATGTTGAAATTTAATTGCCATTGTAACAGTATTTAGTAAGATCCTTAAGAGGTGATTAGACCACGAGGGCTTGGCCCTCATGAACTGATTAATGTCATTATCATGGGGGTGGATTCTGAGTTTGGCCCCTTTGTCTCTGTTCCTCTCTCTCTCATGCCCTCTCTTTGCACTTCCATCATAAGATTACACAATGAGAAGGCCCTCACCAGATGTCAATACCTTGATCCTGGACTTTCCATGCTCCAGAACTGTGAGAAATACATTTCTGTTCTTTATAAATTACAAAGTCTCAGATATTCTATTATAGCAGCACAGAGTGGATTAAGACAGAAAATTGATTTTGAGAAGTGGGACTGTTGCTAAAACAGTCCTCTCATCACAGGCCCAGAGTGCGAAGGTCTGGGAGAAGGAAATATGTGAAAAGAGAGGCCTAGTGGGCCCTCAGGACATCGAGGCTTGCTTCCCAGGGAAGTCTCAGCTCTCTGCTCCCTGCATTCTGGCACAGGCTCCTCAGTCACCCAGGTGTTGCTGAAGGAGGCCCCAGATAGGACTTGAGCCACTGATTGTAAGAATACAAGCAACAAATCTCAGTGGTGTCCACGTGGTGTTAAGTTTTCAGGCAGGCAGAATGCAAGGGCTGTGGAGGCATGGCTTCCTCCACCATTATTTCAAAGAACCTTGTTGTGAACAACCTGGGGGCCCAAGCAGAGACTTACCATAGGGGCTGAGCCACAGCAGAGAGCCTCTACTGTGGCAATGCCTGGCAGAATTGTGTGGTCAGAGTTTTCAGAGAGTCTCCACTACAGTAATGCATAGTAGAGCCACAAGAGCAAGGCCATGGGAGATAAGCCATATCAGCCTGGCAGAGCAGCAGGCATCTGACTCCAACCTACAAGAGCTGTTGTTTGAGCTATGACCAACAAAGCCATAGAAGTGTGGCTTCTCGAGCCGGAGAGGGCACAACCCCCACCCCAGTGTGCCCAGAAGGCAGGACAAGGGGTCAAGGAAAATTATTCTGGAGGCTTAATATTTAATGTTGTTTACCTTGTTGGGTTTTGGACTTCCTTAGAGCCATTTATCCCTTTCTTCTTGCCTATTTCTCCCTTTTGGAAATATATCCTCTGCCTGTTCCACGATAATATTTTGAAGTAGATAATTTGTTTGATTTCACAGGGTCACAGCTGGAGGGAAATTTGCCTCAGAATGTATTGTGCCTTGAGTCTTGCCCACATACATCTGATTTAGATGAGAGACTCTATACTTTGAACTTTTCAGTTGATGCTGAAACAAGTTAAGACTTTTGGGGCTACTGGAGAAAAATGACTGTATGTTATATGTGAGAAAAACATGAATTTTGGGGGTCAAGGTCAAAATGGTATGATTTGTATGTATCTTCAAAAAGGATATGTTGGAAACTTAATCCCCAATCCAACAGTGTTAGGAGGTGGGGCCTAATGGGACGTGTCTAGGTCATGATGGCTTGACCTTCATGAATGGATTAATGCCAATTATAGAATGGCTTGAGGCTGAAAGGTCAGTCTCTTGCTCCATCTCACTCTTTCTTTGGCCATCATGAGATGACACAGGAAGGAGGCCCTCATCAGACGCCAGACCCTTGATCTTAGACTTCCCAGCTTCCAGAACTGTAAGCCAATAAATTTATTTTCATGACAAATTATGGAGTCTGTGGTATTGTTTTATCTATGATAGCAGCACAAAACAGACTAAGACAGTGCTTTATTAGTGCAGGGACACACACATAGATCAATGGAACAAGCTGGTAACCCAGTGAATTCCATTAAATATCAGAGGACAAAATAATATCAATCCTACAGAAGCACTTTCAGAACAGTAGGAGAAAACAATGTCCAACTCATTTTATAATGCCAGCATAACCGTAATCCAAAATCACAACAAAGAAATTATTTAAAAATACAGAAAAATACTCTTGAAAAAAGTATAAATATTAACAAATCAAATAATAAATAAATGGACCATGACCACATAGGTTTTTATCCCAGAAATGCAAGGGTTGGTTCAGCATTAAAGAGTCAATCAAAGCAAATTACTATACTAATACAATAAGTGTTCTCAGATGTTCTTTGTCGGTTTTCAAACTGGCAAAGAACATCTCAGATAACCCTACAGCTAATACCGTACTTAAAATTGAAAGAGTTATTGCTTTTCCTCTAATATTGGGAAAAGGGCAAGAATGCCTTCTTTTGAAATTTTTATTTAACACTGTACTAGAGGACCTAGTCATTGCAATAAAGCAAGCCAAAAAAAAAAGACACAAACATCAGAAATAAAGAATTAAATCTGTTGCAGAACATATATTTATATTAAAAAGGATCTACAAAATAATTATTATATCTAACCAATGAATTAAGCATAATCACAGGATCCAGGTTAATATTTTAAAAATCCATAATATTCTTACATACTAACAGGAAAATTAAATCAAATAACATGCTAACTGGAAAATTAAATCAAATAACCATTAAAATAACTCAATTTAAAAGAGAGCAAATAAAACATAACATTCTTATGAATAAATCTAAGAGATTTGCTAGAAATCTGAAATGAAAACTATAAAACATCCCCAAAACAAATTTAAAAATAATTTACACACATGGAGAATCAACATGTTCACTATTTAGAAGACTAAATATATTTGAGATAACATTTAATTAATTTTGTCTTTAGAGTCAATGAAATCAATTCAAATTACAGTTGAACTGTTTGTAGAAATTGATATGTTAATTCTAAAATGCATACAATAATTCAAAAAACAGGGAAAAAAGCAATTTTTAAAACAAAAACAAAGCTGGAGGATTATCCTATGTGATTTCAATAGTTACTATAAAGCTACAGTAATCAAGATACTTCAGTATTGTTCAAATAACAGACATAGATGAATGGAGCATAATTAAATGCACAAAATTGCAGTCAGCTGAATTTTTGACAGAGGCAACACAGCATTTTAATAGAGGAAGAAAAGTATCTTCAACAAATGGTACTGGATCATTAAGATATGATATCTTTATGGTAAAAAATGATCGTCAACCTTTTTCTCACACCAAACAGAAAAATCAACTCAAAATGGATCATGGACCTAAATGCGGAATCCAAAATACTATTAAAAAACACAGAGGCCGGGCGCAGTGACTCATGCCTGTAATCCCAGCACTTTGGGAGGCTGAGGTGGGTGGGTCACCTGAGGTCAGGAGTTCGAGACTAGCCTGGTCAACATGGTGAAAGTTCGTCTCTACTAAAAATACAAAAAAAATAGCTGGGCGTGGTTGTGCATGCCTGTAATCTCAGCTACTCGAGAGGCTGAGGCAAGAGAATTGCTTGAACCTGGGAGAAAGAGGTTGCAATGAGCTCATGCCACTGCACTCCAGCCTGGGCAGCAAAGCAAAACTCTGTCTCAAAAAAAAAAAAAAAAAAAAAACCAGTAGAAAATCTTTGTGAATTTAGAGTAAGATAAGGTGTATTAGAACAAAAACACATACATAAACTATAGAATAGAATAAATAAAATATACTTATCCAACTTTTTTATTTAAAAACAAAAATGCAGGCCACAATCTGAGAGAAAATACAGCACATATATCAGCAAAGGACTTTTGTCCATACTATTGTAAGGACTCTTACAAGTCAATAATTAGAAGATAAACAACCCACTTAAAAATGGGAAAGATAGTTAAAGTATAAAACACATACCAATAGCCATTTGGAACTTGAAAAGATGCTCAAGATATCTTTTAATCAGGAAAATGAAAACTAAAACCACATGAGATACCACAATACACACATACTGGAATGGCTAAGATGTAAAAGACTGACAACACCATGCTTTGGAAAGGGTTTGGAGCAACTGTCACCTCACATATTGCTGTATAACTAGCTAAATTGACTAAAAAAGAAAGAGAGGACCAAATTACTAAAAATCATAATTTAAAAGTGAGGATATTACTATTGATTTTATACAAACAGAAAGAAACAAAATACTATTAACAACTGTATGCCAACAAATTGGATAACTTAGATGATACTAACAACTTTATAGAATACATAATCTATAAAAAATGACTCAAAAGAAATAGAAAATGTGAATAGATGTATAACTAGTACAGCAATTGAATCAGTAATCAAAAACTGTCTTATAAACAAGACCCCAGCAAGATGGTTTCACTAGCAATTTCAAACAAACATTTAAAGAAGTAACACAAATCCTTTACAAACAATCTAAATGTTTGCAGAGGAAGGAACTTCCTAACTCATTCTATGAGGCCAATATGATCATGACACCCAAGCCAGGAAAAGACGTTACAAGAAAACTACAGACCAATATCCCTTATTATTACTGATCCAAAATTCAATAAAACATTAGAAAACAAAATTCAATAACATACTAAAGGACTATATACAACGACCAAGAAGGTGTTATTTTCAGAATGTATGAATGGTTTAACATGTGAAAAAACAATCAATGTAATATACTACGTTAGCAGAATGAAAAGGAAAAAAACTACAAGCTCATGTCAATTGATGCAGAAAAACCACTTGTCCAATGTCAATCCCTTTTTTCTGATAAAAATATTCAACAAAGTATGAATAGAATAATACTCTCTCATCATGCTAAAGACTTTATATGAAAAATTCACAGCTAACATCACATTCAATTATGAAATGATGAAAGCATTTCCCCTAAGATTAATAACAGGGCAAGGGTGTCTACTATCCTCACTTATATTTAACATAGTATTGAAAGTTCTAGCCAGAGAAATTGAGCAAGAAAAATAAATAAAAGACATCCATCTGGAAAGGAAGCAAAATTATCTGTTCCCAGATGACATTATCTTTTTTGTATAAATCCTCAAGATTCTAAAAAAATCAAAATCTTTTATATCTCATAAACATATTCAGTAAAGGTGCAACATACAAAATCAACTTGCAACAATAGCTGCATTTCTGTACATTAGCAATGAATAATCCAATGGAATTTAAGAAAACTACATTTACAGTAACATTAAAAAGAATATAATGCTTAGGAATAAATGTATGCAAGGAGGCAAAACGGCGTGTACACTGAAATCTGTAACATACTGCTGAAACAAATTAACTCATAAATAACTGGAAAGGCATTCTGTGGTCATGGATTGGTAGATTCAATATTATTAAGATGGCAATACTACCCAAAGCAATCTACAGATTCAGTATTGTCCCTATCAAAATGTCAAGCATATTTTTGCAAAAATAGGAAACCTCATCCTAAAATTCATATGGAATCTCAATGTACCACAAATAGAACAATCTTAGAAAAGAAAAAAGTTGAAGAATCCACATTTCCTGATTTTAAAACGTATTACAAAGCTACAGTAATAAAAACAGTGTGATAATGGCAATAAAGACAGACATATAGACCAATGGAACAGAATAGAGGGCCCAGAAGAAAAAACACTTGCATAAATTGTCAACTGATTTTGACAAGGAAGCTGAGACTATTCCACGGGTAAAAGATTGTCTTTACAACAAATGGTGCTGTGAAAACCGGACATCCACATGCAAATGAATGAAGTTGGACCCTTAACTTACACAGCAAACAAGTAATTTAAAGTAAGTAACACACCTAAGCTAAAACTTTAAAACTGTTAGAAAGCCTAATGACACTGGGGGAAAAGTCTGATGACACTGAATTTGGCAACTACTCCTTGGATATGGTAACAAAACCATAGACAACAAAAGAAAAAATCTGGACTTAAAGTCTGATGACACTGAATTTGGCAATTACTGCTTGGATATGGTAACAAAACCATAGGCAGCAAAAGAAAAAAAAATGGACTTAACAAAAATTTATAGCTTTGTGTACTTAGGACATTATCAAGAGAGTAAAAATACAACTCACAGAATGGGGAGAAATATTTGAAAAATCACACATCTGATAAGATATTAATGTCTAGAATATATAAAGAACTCCTAAAACTCAATAACAAAAAACGCAACCTAATTTAAAATTGGACAAAAGACTTGAATAGACATTTCTCCAAAGAAGATATACAAATGGCCAATAAACACATGAAAAGATGCTCAATATCAATTAGTCATTAGAGAAATGCAAATCAAGCCCACAATGAGAAACACTTCACATTCACTAAGATGGCTAGTGTAAAAAACAAACAAGTAAGTGTTGGTTTGGAAATGGAGAAACTGGAAGGCTTGTGTATTGCTGGTGGTAATATAAAATGGTGCAGCTCTTGTGTAAAAGTTTGACCTCTCATAGAATGACCATATGATTCAGTAATTCCACTCCTAGGTATATATGCAAATATTTGTAAGTTGGGATTCATATAATTGTATACTAATGCTAATAAAAGTATTCTTCACAATTGCCAACAGATAGAAACAACCCAAATACCCATTAATAAATGAACAGGTATATGTAGTAGAATATTATTCTACCTTAAGGAATTTAGTTCTCATACAGGCTACCACATGAATGAACCTTAAAAATATTTTAACTAAAATAAGCCAGACACAAAAAGACAAATACTGTATGATTACACTTGTATAAGGTACCAAAAGTAGACAAATTCATACAGACCGAAAATAGAATGAAGAATACTGGGAGATGAAGGGAAGGGCTAATGGAGTTATTGTTTAATTAATACAATTTTTGATAGCCATACAAAAAGGATCCTAAATGGATAGTGGTGATGATTGCACAATATTGTGAATGTACTTACCACTACTGAATTTTACACTTAAAAATTGTTAAAATTGTATATTTTATGCCATGTATAATTTACCAATAAAAAAAAGCAGAGCTTCTGGGAGACATGGTTAATGAGAAAGTTTGGGCAGGATAATTAAAAGGCAGGCCTGGAACATGTTATGATGCCATAAAGTGAGAAACTGCTCAAAAAATAATGAAGGTATATTGCATGAGTACAAATTTTACTTTACAGAAACTATAATGGTGAAATTTTGGATAACTTGAACAACATAATAATGATGGCAATGAAAAATAACTAAAAGAATACAATATTCATAAATCCATAATGGCAAAAAAACAATAAATTGGGAGAGAATATAACTCTCCCTTAGAGTAGAATTATAATCAATAAATATAGAATAATGAATACAGAAACTGCCATTAGGCAAACAACACAGAAACAATTGTCACATGCAGGAATTATCACTGGATGCTAAAATTAGTTCATCATTTGATGTTAAACTTTGTCCATACATTTGGGAAATGTCTGATGAATATGCATGTTTCTGTAGTCTCAAACTACTTTCTAACAAGACTTTAAGACAAAGCAATGAAATAGCATCAGATCTGGTGCTTGGCATCCCCTGCATTGGGGGACTTGAGTGCAGGTTTGCCCAGCCCAGGCAAGAGGCCAAGCTGGGCAGGACTGAGCTGGGCAAACCTGCACTCAAGACCCCCAGTGTGGGGCATGCAAGCACCAGATCTGATGCGGGTCAGGGAGCAGTTCTCAGGTCCCTAGAGAAATGCCCCATTGAGGAGTGGAAGAACTGCTGCCATGCCAAAGACCCAGCATGGGGAAATGAGTGACTGGCTCCACAGCCTAGTGAGCAGTTGTAGGACCCACTTTGCTTTTATCCTCTAGACCCAGTGGCATTCCCTCCCATGCCCTGACCTTGGCAGCAAGTGGGGACAACAAGTTAAGTCACAAGCAGTTTGCTTTCAGTCTGCAAAACTCAGGCAAATAGCTTCCTGCTACAGTTCCATGAAGGTGGCAGGGGTCAGGGGTGTCATACTCATCTGTCAGTTCTGGCTATGGGGGCTCCTACCTTCCTCAAGACCAGAGTGCCAATCCCCAGTCTGAGATTCTCAAAAACAGTGACTGCCACTGGTGCTAACTGGCATGTTCCCAAGCAACTCACTAGGATCTAGGAAAAGGAATGGCCTCCTCTTTTGGTGCCCAGGTCTGGGAGCATGTTTGGTACACTTCCCAGTGCTGTTCCTTCTCATAGTTTCCTGACTGCTCCCCAAGTCAGATTCAGGGTTTGGGAGGGTCAAGGAGCTCTGCTGTGGCCTGGATTGCCTGGCTACCCAGTGGGAATGTGTATCACAGAGACACTCTCCCTCTCAGGTACTGGGCTTTCACACAATTTTTCACTGGACCTCATCATGTGGGCTACTGCCCATCTTCTTTTCCCAGAATACAAAGTTTTCTTTCGCTTTTATATTGAACTCCCGTGTTCTTCCTTGGATAAAAATTCTCAGTGTGAATCTCTATACACTATTTTGCTATTTCCAAGTGGGTGAGGTGTGCTGGCAAAGCCTCTATTCTGCTATCATTTTTTGGCTTCCAGGATGTCCTGGCATCCTGCATACTAATCTAATTCCTTCAGTTAACAGGTCACAAACGCTTCATAAGAGTCACCTGGGGTCTCCAGTATCTCAGGAGAAGAGGCAGTAGACATGGGACTCTGAGCCATACACACTGAATTTAAATTGATCGTTTCAGTGAAGTATTTTTTGTTCCAATTGTACTTTTTTGTCCCCTTTCCAACTTGGCTTCTTTTGGATAAATAAAGTGGAGTTTTGGGGTAACTTTTTTTCTACCTACTAATTGTTATATACATACTATTTTACTATCTTTTAGTGGCTGTCCTAAAGAATACATCATGCATCTTAATCTACTATTACAATCTAATACCAATCATTACTTATACCAGTTCTAGACAATGGTTGAAACTGAAAACATTTTATTTACTCCTCCTTGCTTTTGGTGTTACCATGATCATATATATTTAGTTCTACATATTTTAAGCACATAAAGCATTATATATTTTTGTGTAGTCAATATTTATTTACATTTATCTCTATGTTTTTCCTTTCCATTGCGCCTTATGCCATCCTGCATGAACATGTTTCTGCCTGGGATCATTTTAAACTAACTGAAAAATTCCCTTTAGTCCTTTTTTGAGTGTAGATTTGCCTACAGCAATTCTCTCTTTTATTATGTCAAATGGTGTTCTGATTTTCCATCATGTATGATGATATTTCCATCAGGTATAGCATTATAAGTTGACAACTGTTTGATTTCAGCACATAAACATGTCATCCTATTGCCTTTTGGTAACTGTCATGCATTTCCACACACCCCCTTCTATCCATGACAGAAAGGAAGGGAGCTATGCTGCCTCTTGAATCCTTATGCCCTGACATTTTACCAATGTCTTTAATAGAATGAGTAATTTTTAAATTTTATTAGACGTTTCTAGTTTTTCCAGAAAGAGCTTTTGTCTGCTATAAGCTACTTCATCATGGCCAGGAGAAGCACTAATTTTTGTTTTTTAGATTTTGACCCAGTAAGTCTTTATGATATTGTTAATTCTTCAACATATGTAAGACAGTTTCACTCAAATAAGTTTTTCAAATTACATGGACTGCTTTTACTGAAAATAAACGTATCGGCCGGCGCAGTGGCTCACACCTGTAATCCCAGCACTCTGAGAGGCGGAGGCGGGCAGATCACGAGCTCAGGAGATTGAGACCATCATGGCTAACATGGTGAAACCCCGTCTCTACTAAAAACACAAAAAATTACCCGGGCATGGTGGTAGGCGCCTGTAGTCCCAGCTGCTCGGGTGGCTGAGGCAGGAGAAGGGCATGAACCCAGATCCCGCCACTGCACTCCAGCTTGGGCGACAGAGCAAGACTCCGTCTCCAAATAAATAAATAAATAAATAAAAATGTATCTATTTAAGGAAAATCTGGGCAT
The DNA here is from genome assembly GCF_028885625.2 of Pongo pygmaeus. Classification (NCBI taxonomy): domain Eukaryota; kingdom Metazoa; phylum Chordata; class Mammalia; order Primates; family Hominidae; genus Pongo; species Pongo pygmaeus. The sequence continues at coordinate 36,670,918 of NC_072379.2, read as the reverse complement.
TCCACACTGCTAATCCATAGAATGACCTATCCATTGGCCATGATTTTTCAATTATTTAGTTTCTTCAGAAATATAATGATTCAAAATAAGAACAATGTCTTTGTGGGTCGAAAAGGCGGATGAGTTTTATTTCGTACTGATAATAGAACTATTTAAATACATGTAGTGAGAACGACGCAAAGGAAACTTTTTTTCTCTCTGATCTTCTGATGTAAAATCAAAACAAGGGTTCAGGGATGCAAGTCTTTAGGATAAATTTATTGACTCTGAAATGCTTTATTTAAAAACATTTTTACCTACTAAACAATTTGTTTTTCCTGCATAGTTAAAGTACCAATGTACACTTTATTAATAAAACCATCTCAAGATGATTAAATATGCTAACCTGCAACCTAATCATTTCTGTTCACACACACAGATACCGTGTCACAGTGAAAGAACTCCCTGCTGGAATTTCCATGTGATTATCAAAAGGCTTGAATCAGCAATAGCTATTCTTTTTTTAAAAAAAGAGAAAGCAATAGGAAAAAAAGTTGTCTAATCTATTATTGAGCTACACATTTAATCCATAATAATCAGTGGCAAACAGTCTGCTACCTCAGCAGAAGCACGGGCATCCTATCAAGGTACTGCCTTATCAAAACTAATATTCTGACATTCTGTGTGTTGCCTTATCAACATTAATACTCAGATATCTCAAACTCAGTGTATGTAAGAATCACCTAGGAAGCTTATAAATGTAGATGTCTGATTCCTAAGTATTGGATATGTTTTGAGAAAATCTCCAGGAAATTCTGATACACCTAAGAGTTTTAAAACCACTGCCATAGTTTAGAGAGAAAAAAATAGGAAGGGATCTGGGGTATTATGTCAAAGAATGTTACTTGACCTACAAGTTTGTTTGTTTTTTGTTTTTTGTTTTTTGTTTTAAAAATTAGCAGAAATAAAATGGGGGAAGTTGAATATACAAGCTATACAAAAATATAATAGAAATTGAAAAGTAAAGCATTTCAGAATCTGTGTTTTAACAAAATTCTTTTAAAAACAATGTAATATTTGGCTAGTCTTTGGTTGTAGTATATTATATAATTTATAAGATTATAAGACACTGATAATTCACAAATTTAATAAGTCTCTCTTTAAAGTGCCAAAACTGATTAACAAAATGATGTACATAATAAGCAATGGTAAATGTCAAATCACAGAGAAGCTTTTCAGTATAAATTAATTTAAAAGTACTAAATAAGTTAGGAAAAAGAAAAATAATATACGTAGAAATGTTAAGTCTTCACTAATTTATAAGGAAACAAGTTTTGTCTTCCAGAAAGAAAAGAACAAATCTGGTGCTTATTTCACCTACTATGGAGAAAGTAAACAAACTTCCCTTATGTCATAAAATGCTTTGTCTCAATCTTGTTTGTTGAATATAAACATGGTATATCATTTTATTCTGGACAGAAGTTGTTTCATGAGATACCTCATATATTTTATGAGCTCATCATCATTTTATCTAGTAGTCAGTTTCATACTTGAATAAATTTTAAATTCATTTACTATATTAATTTTGTCTTTTAACTAGTGTCATCCTAATTTAAAATACAGGGTAATTTGTTAAATCATTTTCTATTCAGAGAATGATTTAAGTATCTTTTTGAGTAGTTACATGCTTTTCTAAAATGTTAGGGTGATAACCTTCTGTGAAATAAACAAAAATTATTGTTATCCTATGGGTTCCCGAATGTTACATTAAGGGAACTGAATCTTGCTTAATAGCTTACAGGAATGATAACACAAAGATAATTATAAATTAAAATGTTTATTAACCATAAGATGGCACAAAATGAAATTTAGCAACTCACTAATTAATAAGTCTATTGACCAATGATGAAAAAAATCCAAAAAATAAATTTTATTTTATTTAAGCAAAATTCCCCCCCATAAACTTGATGCTCATTCATGCTATTGCTTGGATGGTACTTGCTATCCTGGTATCCTGCAAAGTAACTTCCTCAAGACTCAAAGACAAGTCTCACCAAGAAAGCCGTATCACAATTACATTGAACCCTTGTGATCTATCCTATTGCAAACTCAATTTTCTTTATATAATCTTCTTGCATTTTTTCCCTTAATAGTCTCTTGTTCCCTAATTGTTTCATGGATGCATCTCTTAAGTATATAAACTCCGTGGGCAGAGATCAAATATTCAGGAGCACAAAACAGTATTTTAGAGACAGAAAATATTTTTGAGATTCATGTTAAATTTTCTCATATACTTCTTATGACGGGAATAAAAACAATTAATTACCTTGATCAAATAGTGTAGTACATAATAAGTTGAGTGTAATCATTACATGGTGAAATTAGAAAACATTACAATTGTGTTGTTACCCAAAGTTTTTAAATACAAAAAAAAATTTTAATGATAAAATTATGTGTAATTCTGACATTCAAAGCTACTACTTCACTTGAAAGAGCTATGTTTGACAATTTCAAACTACTTATAATTGAGGAGATGCAAATATTTTAACAATTTTAGTTTAAGTCTTTTTTGAATAATGATATAAATATATGTAATAGACAGCTTAACTACTATGTTCCAGTTTATTTTTTGGGTATTTCTATGTTTTTCTTTATCCTTATCTGTGTTCTGGAGTTATATATATATATAAAATATATATAATATAATATATTAGATATTAGATATTATGTATATTACATATCTGTGTTCTGGATATATATCATATATTATATAATAGATAAATATATATTTATATATTTATACTATATATTATATATCATTATAATATAATTTTATATTATAATTATATATTATATTTATATTATAATTATATATCAAATTATATTATAATTTAACTAATAAAATTAAATTGTATTATAATATGTTATGTATTATATAATATAAAATAATATAATATAATATATAACATGTAATATAAATATATAATATATAACATATATTATATAAAACAATATAAAAATTAATTTTTCAGTCTTAAAAGAGTTTAAACAATTTATAGTAATATCACTAAATTTACATCTGTCTTAGTCTGTTTCATATTGCCATAAGAGAATATTTAAGCCTGGATAGTTTATAAAGGAAAATATAGTTCATTTGTCTCACGATTCTGATGGCTGAACAGTTTGAGACTGGGCATTTGGTGAGGGCCTCGGGCTGCTTCCACCCATGGCAGAAGGTGAAAGGGAGCCTGAGTGTGCAGAAATCACTTGGTGAGAGAGGAAGCCAGAGAGGGGGGCAGGTGCCAGCCTCTTTTGTATAGCCAGCTCTCACAGGAACTAACAGAATTAGAACTCAGTCACCCCTGAGGGAGAGTATTAATCTATTCATGAGAGATCTGCTCCCACAACCCAAACCTCTCCCACTACACTTTACATCCCAACATTACCACATTTGGAATTAAATTTAGACATGAGATTTTGTGGGAACAAACAAAGCATATCCAAATCATAGCAATATCATTCTCATTAAGTCATTTCTAATTGTTCTTTTGTCCTTTCTTTCTGCAATTTAAGTTAGATTAAAAGCCTTTTCATAAAATAGACTACTGACTATTCCTTTTACTTTGTTTTCTTTGATTTGGCTAGAGTTATCTTTATAACTTTTTGTGTTTTGTTATTTAAATATATGAACTTTCACAAAAATATAGTACAAAGGTATATTAGGAAATAGGATACAAATTAAACAAATAAATAACTTCCAACTGTTAACTTTGTAACTATTTTTAAAATTGTGATTATATATATTATTTTATATATATAAAATCACTGATTTTAAATATCACTGATTATTTCTATCATATAATGTAAGTTATATATTATATACTTATATATAATGTAATATATATTTATATACAAATTAGAAATATTTATATATGTTATATATAGATCATATATAATTATATATTATATATAATTATATATAATATATAATACATATGATATATATAATCACTGATTGTAAAAATAGTTACAAAGTTAACAGTTGGAAGTCATTTGTTTAATTTGTATTCTATTTCCTAATATACCTGTGTAATATATTTTTGTGAAACTTCATATATTTAAACAATAATGAAACACAAAAAAATTATAAAGATACCTCTAGCCAAGTCAAAGAAAACAAAGCAAAAGGAAGACCCTCACTGAATGCTCAATCTCAAACTTCTCAGCCATCAGAATCGTGAGACAAATAAACTTTTTTCCTTTATAAACTATCAAGGCTTAAGTATTCTCTTATGGCAATATGAAACAGACTAAGACAGGTATAAATTTAGTGATATTAGTATACATTTTTAAAACTCTTTTAAGACTGAAAATTAATTGGCCCATTAATCTCTCAATAATAGAAATGCAAAGACTTTGAATTCATGTGCTCAATCTAAGTCAACAGCCTCTACAGAACTCTCTTCTACAGTAAAGATGAAAAAGAAAGAATGAATGTCAGAGAGCAGCTCAGATCCTGTAGTGCTAGGACCAGAAGTTAGAAAAAACAATTGGTAATAAAACAATTCATATACTTATTTCAAAAGGAAGGAAAAAGTCACAAAGATATCTACTGTAGACTATACAAACCTAAACTCATCAATAATAGATTCTAAAAGATATATTAATTGGCTTTTTTTAAAGTCAGGAATTCTAAGTGACTCATAACTATTATTATTTGTGTTTCCTCCCAGATAACTGCCTAATGATCCTAAACTCCCTTGCTGTAATATTAATACCAAGGCCAAAATTAAGTCAGACTGTTTTTCTTTCACATCTTTAGATTCACTTTTCAAATAACACTACTTTAAATAAACTATGAAAAAATACCTAAATGATAGTAAAAATAAGTGATAGGCATTCACTTAGGCTTAATGAAAATAAGTAAATTTTCAACAATATAAAACATGAAATCATAATTCATTACGTACCACAGCACTCAGGACATTTTGGATGTTGCTGGATATTCATTCCATACCCTGGAAAGCAGCGATTAATCCAAACCATTTGGAGAGTACCTTCAATATAGTATATTTGAGGTAATTGTTCTGCACGTCTGCCAAGAATTTCCACTTGTTGATTAAAAAATCTCTCTATGAGATTTTTAGCCTAGAATATAAATACAATTTGATAAACTGTTAGCCATAAAAAATGTAATTTTAGAACAAATAAGGATGCATGTGGATTTAGAATTTGAAGAAAACAAAGTCTCAAGGTCATTTTTTCTTGCACTCACAGACTATAAATAAAACACACAAAACTGAAAAGATGTCATCTATACACATCAAATATTTCCAAATGCATTTCCAATTACAATGCAAAGAAATCATTTGAAGATTTCTTTTTGGTCCCTTTGTATTTTGAATAATATATGGATAAGCATACGAGCAAAATCAAGAAAGCTCTTTGAAATTGATTAAGAAATGTAATGTACTTTAAAATAATATATTATAAGCATCTGTAAGAAGCTTACCCTGAGGCACAACATCAACTCTTTTCACAAAGAAAAATTTAATTTAAAAACAAGAAAAAATATAACTTCTAGCTCTGTTTCAAAAATTAAGTCCAAAAAAATAAAGCATCATTCTGATCTATAATTATCTTTATGTTTGTAATAATTATACTGGCTTGCCTCCTAAAATTAACAAGAGCCTTAGACTTCTCTGACTGCTAAGATCTATGCATTCAAGTATGAGGTATGCATAAATTCAAACTGCTACAAGCTAGTTAGTTCTACTCCATTCTGTCAGACTAACTTGCACCTCCAATCTAGTCAGGAGCCCCAGGGATAAATGGACCACACAGGCTGATCTATAACTACTAATGGTGCACCTCATGTCTACTGAGTTCTTCCAATATCTTGTAAATTACATCTCTTCCATTACAATTTCTATAATGTCCAGGTTCTCCCATGCAAAAACACCCACAAAGGGTGATAAAATAATAACTCTGTTTCACACATAAAGTAACTTAAAATATTGCATAAAATTATTTTCAGGTTATCTGTATAAGGCAGTGGTTCATAACCTTTTTGGCACTAGGGAATGGTTTTATGGAAGACAGTTTTTTCACAGACCAGGGTGGCAGGATGTTTTTGGGATGAAACTGTTCTACTTTAGATAATCAGGCATTAAGATTCTCATAAGGAGCATGCAACCTAGATCCCTTGCATGTGGAGTTCACAATAGGGTTTGTGATCCAGTGAGAATCTAATGCTGTCACTGATCTGACAGGAAGCGGGGCTCAGGCAGTAACGTTCACTTGCTGCTACTCTCCTTCTGCTGTGTGGCCTGTTTCCTATCAGGCCATGGACTGGTACTGGTCCGAGGCCTGGGGATTGGGGACCCCTAGTATAAGGTATATATAAAACATAAATAAATTTTCTATTTAGATTTGGGTTCCATCCCCATGATATCTCATTTTATATATATGCAAATACAGCAGGTCCTCAAATAATGTCCTTTCCTTCAATGTCATCTTATTATAATGTTGAAGAGAAAAAAAATGCTTCCTAGCTAGGCCACTGTGCATGTGGAGTCTGCATGTTCTCCCCATGTCTGCATGAGTTTTCTCCAGGTACTCTGGTTTCCTCCCACATCTCAAAGATGCACGTTACATTAATTGGCATGACTAAATTGGCCCCCTGGGAGTAAGTGTGGATGTGTGTGAGTGCACCCTGTGATGGAACAGTATCCTGTCCAGCGTTGGTTCCCACCTTGAGCCCTGAGCTACCTGAATAGGCTCCAGCCACCTGTGACACTGAACTGGAACAAGTAAATAATTATTACACTTTGTTTTTATTACTCTTTCTTAAATATATGTATTTCTCACATTTATTTCAATGTTTAACATTAAAAATGTTTTGGGTCTTTATTTCAAAATGTGGTGATATTTTTGCAACCGGAAATATGCCAGAGCAACTTAACTCTTGTTTATATCATTTAGCCTGTGGTAAAATTTGTTTTGTTATATGTCATTTTGCTTAAAGTTGCAGTTTCCAGAAGCCTATTGATGAAATTAAGTGAAGACTTACTGTATTTCAAAATCTGAAAATATCTGAAATCTAAAATACTTCTGGTTCCAACCATTTCAGATAAAGGATACTCAAAATATGTATAAATGTGTTATGAAATTAATTGCATTTAAATTTGAGACTATAATTAAAAGTGTCAGGAGACACATTCCTAACCACTCAGATTATGTCACACAGAGCCTAATTAGGCTTCCTAATATCTCATGCAAAAAAAAAAAAAAAAAAACCTAAATGAAGTTAGACCTGAGAAAACCTAGTGATAGATGCAGGAGGCAGATAAGGGAGGATCCCTGGAGAATCCCCAACCCACCCCACAAGTGTTTACATCAGATGCTTTTGTGCAGATGTGGGAACCTGCCCAGGGTCTTGTCTGCACATGCTGGCAACAGACTGGGGGCCTGCCTGCACACTGGGAAAATGGGGTGCAGCCACCGGGGATTCATGCCTTAAGCAGTGAGAAGGGGCCTGGCCTCTTCAGCTGGTGTGTGTGGTGACCTGGTATTCAATCTGTGAGTTGAGAGCCTGCTGGCAGAACCCCTTTTTCTTCACTGAGAGCTTTCTTTAATAAATTCCGCTCTCCTCAAACTTTCAATGTGTCCATGCACCTAATTCTTCCTGGTTGTGTGATAAGGACCTAGATTTTAGCTGAACTAAGGAGAAAAATATCTTGTATCATTTTGGTGGCCCATGTGGGGACATAAGGAAAGGTGAGTAAAATGCAGACCAAAGCATCTTGTCCCCTCTTGTATCTGAGCCTTTTTGTCCTTGGACTTCTCAGAGTAGAAGAAACTGCATCCCTCACCCCTCATTGCTCTTGGGGGTCAGGAATGTCAACCTTGGTCTAACCCAGCCTTTTCTATGGCATTTTCCTTCTTTTTGCAGAAGTGTAATGGCACCACCCCACCACAATGGCCGCAGGCACCCAAGGGACTGAAAGGCAAGCAGCAGCACCCCATTCCCCCTTCCCTCCCAGCTGGGGCTGGGGCCCATGCCCAAAGGGTCCTGCGTGGCAAGCTGGCCAGCATTCCCTGCCATGTGTGTATCCAGTGTCTTCCCCTCCCTTGGCCAAGAAGTCCAGCTCTGTTCCAGCCCCAGGGAAGAAACAGCAATTAAGTTTCCCTCCTTGTTGGAAGAACCATTCACATAAGAATAAGAGGTTCTTCCCTCAGTTAACACAGCCCTGAACTTTAAGCTGTTTTTCTTTTTTTATTCTCCACCAGGTCAAGAGTTAACTTTTATGCGAAAGGCTTTTTTCCTTTTAGAAGATATTTTACTAGGCCAGGACCCCAACTATTACTGTTTATATTCTCCATAAAGTTTTATTTATGAAAAAGGATTTGTGAGGCTGGTCTTAAGTTATAGCCAATCTGGAGTGCTTTACATGTCTTTACGGTTCTGTCAAAAAGAGGGATACCTTAGGATGGGATATGGGCCCAGGACTCCATAGGCCCTCTATTAAAGACAGTCTGGTAAACTGGTCAGTGGCAAACTTCGCTGCAGGCCTTCATCTTGTTTTATGTCCTTGGAAGCATGACCTGTAAGCAGGTGGCAGTGCTTTTAGCCCCCAACATTTTACAATGGCGGCCTGGGTTCAATCTTGGCTTAGGGAGTGAGTCCTTTCTGGTTTGATATCTGTGTGACCTTTGACATTTGTTGATTCTCTTCCCCTCCACAAACCACCTTGAATTTTCCTCTCTCTGAGCACCTGGGAGATTACCTTTGATAAAGTTTCAAAGCTACAAATATTGGCTGTTTGGCATGGATAAAGTCAGGTAATAAGGGATTTAAAAGGATTTTTTTAAAGAGTACTCAGCTTAATTCAAAGTGGATATCCAAGTTATAAGTATATTTAAAAGGCCTTTATGATTTTTCTCTTCCTAAACTTTATTTTCCTGGAAAAAGATTTTTTTTCAGTCGACTAAACTATTTTTCTCCATTTTGCCTTGCCTATCTTAATGTGTGCATGAGAGGCCCCAAGATAATTTCTCATGGCCTGGGACTCCTTGGGAAAAACAGAAAAGGTGCCACAAATTCCATTTTGGGAGAGACCTCTGTTTCCCTAGCAATTAGAGGTGGATAGATCCCTCTCAAAATCTGTTTTTATCTTCCAGCTATACCTGTTTATTAGGTGCTGGAAACTGCATGCTTTCCTAGCCTTGCTTTAAGCCTTTCCTAGCCTTAGAGAGTTCCATCCAGAGGCCAATAATCCAATTAGGAGACTGGAAAACAAAAAGTCTCATAGTTACTGGATCTTCTTCTGCCTTTCTGTGTAGTTATATATGTGTTGTGTGTGTGTGTGTGTGTGATGTCTATAAAAAAGAGCTCTAATTAACTGACTTAAAGAAGGATAAGCACTTGGATCAAATATTTTTTAAAAGGAAAATAAAAGCTGTGGTACCTTTTAGTTCACGTGACATTAATTTTTGAAAAATAAAAATAGCCTTAAAGACTATTGGTAAAATGCAGATGTTATCAAAATGTAAATTTTTGCCTAGGGTTAAAGGATTGTTTTGAATTAGATAAGACAAAGCCAAAAGTTCAAACAAGTTGTGGAAGAACTGTAAAAATTAATCTTGCAAAAAAAATTTCATGTGTGAATACATTAAATTCAACAGAGTATTATATGGCTTTTCTGTAAATTAAGCATTAAAATAAAAGCATAACAAAATACTCTTAATGCACTAATCTGCTCTTTAGCTAAATCTGTAAAAGGTTATATAAGGTTTTTGCTTTTAAAAAAAATTCTAAGTCATCATTTTGGAAAAATAAATAATATGGAAATTTGGAATTCTTTCATATCATCAAGTGTTTTAAACCTCTAACATACTTAACAGGCCTCCCCAAATCAAACCTCAGTTTCAAAAATTGTCTTTCCCGACACCTAGCTTTTAGATGCTACAGAGGGCCCCTGGAGCATCTAGAAGAGTGGTAAACAAGATTATTTGACATGTTTAGGTACATGGGATTGCCAAAATGATGCTTAATCTTCTTTAGGTTATATTTTATGTAATAATGTTAATTTGTGTTCCAAAATTGTATGGGATTTCTAAAATTCTGAGTATATGCTATCAATCACAATTAAGGTTGTTATGCTAAGTTATTATAAACCACAGAGATAACCAAATTTCTTTGTTAATCATGTTTCTAACTGTAACTACCATGGACATTTTATTATTCACAGATAATTGTTGTCTTATTTTAATCCTCTTCAAAGGATGGTTTATAATCAGCCACAAAACTTTGACAGGCAGTCTCAAATGCAGGTTTCTGAAAACTTTGGAGATTTTGACATTGGAATAAAGAAAAATATACAGGACTCATGAAGAGTTGAAATGTTCACAAATATCAAGCAAAACAAGAGTTAGCTGAATGGACTGAACTAATAGAAAACTGAAGTAATGTTTTCAGTAACGACTTTTGATTGGAACATTGCTGATCCTTGTTTTGTTTTTCAGAGTCAAGGAAGCTTATTTTGAGCTATTTATGACATTTAATAATTGAGTAAGTTATACTCCTATGAACAAAATTTGGAGCATATTTGTCTCTCTCTCTCTGTGCATGGCTTCTTCAGAATTTGGAAACTAGTTCTGAGTATTCTTAATTTATGCCAATATAGTTGTTTGCATCAGTACAATAAGGATCCATTTTCTTTTGCAACAGGAATGCAATTGGAGAAATTGGTTGTTTTACCAAGGCTTTGACTGGAAGGGTATGCTTCCCTTTAAGGAATCAAGCTCAACTTGCAGATAAAGGTCCCATGGGAGAAACTGGCCTCATACCTTGTGTACACAGTCCCCGTACAGGGTTCCTAACCTGTGGTAAGTAAAGAATGTCAGTTTCTAACAGGCCCAGGAATCCCATGCTCTAGGGACCTCAAGAAGAGAGGAGTTTGCCCAACACACAGGTTTGAGGGTACAAACCCATGGCTGGGCTTGGCTTTAGAAAGTCTTATCTGAGATTCCTTGTGGAACAGAGTTCCATCAAAGCAAATCTAAAAGGTCTATGTAAAAATATTCTTGCTGCATTTTATGCAAATAATCAGGCCAAGTATAAGACTAAAGTCTATTTTGCAAACAAGCTAGTCCTATCATGATTTGTTTTTAACAAAAATGAGGACTAGAGAGAGAGAAATTCTGTTTCAAAACTTATCATACATTTGTCATCAAAATCTACACTCATTAGTTGCTTTTAAGTTTTTGCCTACATTTTAGAGTAACCCTGCTTATTCCTGTGAACCAACCAGTAATCTCTGACTGCAGACCAGAAGGAGAAAAAGGGTATGGGTAATGTAAAAATCTGGATCAATATTCTAGTTCTGAGCAACTATCCTGAAAATCCTGCCAGGTGATAGGAATAAATAGGGTGCCCATTACCTAGAGTTTTCCTTTTTGGGAAAGCAAGATCAAGGGAGCCAAACAAAGTCAAGACCCATCACCCAAATCTTAGCAAGCATAACTATAGCCACCAGTTTTCTTGGCATGTCACAGGATATCCTTTTCTCTCCCTTGTTGGAAGAGGACTCAATTTTACAGCTTCACCTTAGCATTCAGTTTATGATAAAGAGTCCCCCCAAAACACATTTTTGTCCCAAATTCAATTCCAAGCTTCAGGTCAAAGCCCTAGGAAAGAAAACCGGTTCTAAGGGATCCAGAGGCAGACAATAATGGAAGTTAAAAGGCACAGAGCAGGTAAGCATAACTAATTCCTGCTGATTAAGTCAAGCCTCCTGTTTCATGGATAAATGTCATTCTAGTATCCATGACATAAATGAGGTCTAGAAAACTCAAAGGCTACTGACAGCAGAGAGGATAGGGCGTATGTGGGTAAGAGCAGATATTCCCACCCCCTTGGGCACCCCATTAATATGGGTGAAAGCCGCTTTGACACCCATGGACAGCACCCTGTCGTAGTCACCAGACTCAGGGATACAAGGATGGATGAAAGAAAGAGGGATGCCTCACTTTCTCTCCCTCATATACCCTGGATATTCACTAGGAAGAGAAAGGAAACTGGGATGAGTCGCTCCCCTCTTTCTAGATGAGTAACCATTCATCTTCAGTCTGTACCCCTTTGGAATGCACCCTGCAACCCTGGGACTCCTTTGAAAAAAACGTCCCCTGAAAAGAAAAGCTTTATAGAGGGATTAAGTACATATGGGGGGGACTATGTTTTACAATAATTGGTCGATGGTTCAGGAAACAAAAAAAAAAACCTGTTACTGTTTCAACAATGAGCAATCTGTAAAATATACACATTTTTGCATGAAAATGAACAGCTTATTTTAATTACTACAATCTGTCCTACTGGCCATGCCAAGCTCATTGTGAATAAATATGACTCATTAACATATATTAAATATATGTTCTAGATTGGTCTATATATTTAATATATGTTCTAGATTGGTCTAACACACCTAACAAGAAGTCTAACAAGATTAGTTAACTAATTAGTCTAACAAGAAGGCAGCAACTAGCATTATGCGTGTTTTAGGATAGGCAACAGGTATCATACAGGATTATAGTCCAACTAGGGCTCAAATATCCACTAGGGGAGAACTAGTATTTACAAGGTGTTACAGATATTATACCTATAAAATAGAGTTCTTTGAATATCTCTGATTAACACCTATATTTGGGAATCTCTGGGATAAATGACTGTAATAATCAAAAGGGGTTGGAAAAATAATTTTAAAAAGGAGATGGAAACACAAACTTGTCTTGAATGAACTGGAGACAAATGTGAATTTTTGTAGGAAAGGTATTATTTTGATGCTCAGAATGCAAATAAGAGATAGGGGTGTACAGACTTTATAACATAAAGTCTCTACAGATAACTATAAAAAATGATTAACCAGAAACTCAAAATTGTCCCTCTCTTGTTAGGAACATCAGAACAGGAATAATGTGATGTCATATTACTGAATTAGGCAGAGATATATGAGATTGAGCTAAATTTGAGAGCAAAAGCAAAGGAATGAGGAAGAAAGTAAGGGTTTTATAATTTGAATTCTATGAAAGCTGGAATTCACTCCTAAGAAACATAATTAATCCTAAAACTTCAGATCAGAAAATTTTCACTTTGCAATGTAGGGACAACTTCAATCCTGAAGCAAAAAGCAAAACAATCCATTCTTCACTTTGTTTTTTCTCCAGAAACTGAAACTTGCACTAGAAAATTAGGCTCTTCAAAAGAAAGATTAAAGACAAATTATAATCTATATTTTGAAATTATTAGAGAGGTAAACTGGCATATTAAGTTTTTTTTAAGTGGTATATTTCTCATTGAAAAAAGCAGATAAGACAGAGAGTGGGCAGGTAGAAATGAAATTTAAAAATAGGAAAAATATGTCTATTTTTAACCTTGTGGTGTCCTAGATACCCTGAAAAAACCTCCTGTCAAAAATCACCTAATTGAAACACAGATTTTGTGTAGACACATTTCTACAGTAAGAGAGGGTGGGAGAAAAGGAAGAAAGAGAGGGAAAGAGGGAAAAAGAAAAGCAAGAATGTAGGAAGGAAGGGAGAGAAAGAAGAAAAAGGAAATGAGAGCTAAAACTGAGGAGAAAACTACAAACCTAATGATAGCTATGTCCCTAATTCACAGTGGACAAAGAAATTAAATTTGATTATAAAGGGGAGAAAACAAGGATTCTTAGAGGGTGGTAGAGGTAGGGAGGGTAGAGAGGTTGGAGGAGGAAAACTCCAGTATGAATTCTTAGACCAAAGTGGCTATCTACTTACTGATAAATGTCTAAAAAGCACGGCTTTATCAACCAGAATTATGAAGTAAATAATGAAATGAAGAAACATCGAAGCCACACCAGCCAAATTAGATCATCAAGCAATTCAGATAAGTGAATATCAGTTACGTAAAATACAAAATGATTTTAAAAGTGTATTTAAAATATATAAGCTTAAAATGGAATGAAAACATAAGGGAATTTATATCATGAAAAGAGAGAAAACACATTTGAAAAATAAACTATTTGAAAACACATAATGAATGGAGTGAAATTAAAAATTAAATAGACAGCTTTAGCAGCAGATTAGACCTAAATGTAGCCACAATAATGAAACACAATGAATAGCTGAAGATAATATTCAACATGAAAAACATAAACAGCTGGAAAAAAATATTACAATAGTATAAGAGAGATGGAGAAATCAATGAGAAAATCCAAATTACAGTGAATAGAAATTTCATTATTTTAGATAACTTCATTGAGATATGATATAATTTACATAAAATGCATTTATTGCAAGTGTACCACTGAACTGAAAAGCAAATGCAGAAAAGGGAATTTTCAAAACAATTCTGGCTGAAAATGTTTCTTAACTGCTGACAGCCAATGAATCCTCAGATCTGGGAGGCACAGTAAATTCTGGAAGAAAAATGACAAGAGAAGGAAGGACTAAAATATACAAACAAAAGCAAATAAATAAATAAAATTGTGGGTAAATCTAAACAGACACTGATATTCTGAAACAATAACAAGTAGAAAAATAAAAAGAATAGAACTAAAATACTAGAAACTAAAACAATGAAAGATAAAAGCAAGTCAGGAGAGTTAAAGGTTCTTAAGGCCTTGTATATTTCAGGAGTGTAAAATAAACTAATTTTCAGGACTGCTGCCTGGTACATATGTTAAACTTGAAGCAAAACCACTAAAGTAAATATTTAAAGTGTACAACATCAAACAGAAAAATAAGGTAAAAAAAAGTTTAATCAATTAAAAGAGGAAAATCTGAGGAACAGAAAACCAGGATAAATTATACATAAGAGAATGCCGAAAATCAATCCACATAGAATAATAATTGTGACATGTAAATAATAAAGAAACTACCAAGGTAGAGCTATGAAAAGGAATCATTTTTTAAAAGACACAATCTAAAGAAGGCAAAATAAAAGGAAAAGGGCTACAAAGAACAGATAGGAAAAATAGAAATGACAAGATGTTGGATTTAAATCCAAATATATTGATAACTAAATTAACCGCAATTAATTTAAACATTCCAATTAAAATGAAACGATTGTCAACTGGATTGAAAAGCAGTCACCAACTATAGTCTATGAACAATAAATGTTTTTCTCTGTATTAAAAACAATGAATTGTAAAATAAAATTTAAAAATATTTGTAACAACATTAAATAAGAAATACTTAGAACAAAAATCTTCCCATTCACTGATGAATGGGGCCTAATGTAATCAACCTGTCACCAGGTAGCTGGCTGATCACCATAAAGAATGGTGCCATGTAACAGGGTTCAGTGTGGGTTTCTGTTGTTGGCAGACTGGGCACTTAATGGTGGCCACAGTCATACAAGGTTTAGTGAATGGGAATCCATATTGCTGAACCCATGCATAATCTCATGCCCACCACCATGGCCATGTTGTTCATGAGCACATTGGGACATGACTGTGGTCGCTGAGGAGAAAGGCTGACAGTATCCACAAAAGGGGTCATCCCATCCCCTGCCTTATTAAAATTCCCCTTTGCTGTAGTCACCCATGAACATTCACATGGGACACACATATCTTCACTTTCTGCCCATTCAGAGAGGTCTTTCCACATTCCTCTTCTCCAAATATCTTTGTCACCAACTTTCCAATCATCATCTTCCCTAGTCGCTGAATATCCAGCCAAACCACTGGTGACAGCCCAAGAATTAATATATAATTTCACATCTGGCCATTATTCGTTCCAATTGCACAGTTTTGATGCATTGCCCAAAGTTTTCCCCACTCAGATTTCCCTTCACAACTGTCCTTCGGGGATGTCCCAGGCAGGAGGCTGTAGTCCAATAGCTGTCCAATTTTGGGTGATCCTGCATATTGTTGAGAACCATCTGTAAACCAGGCCTGAGCTCTTCCTCTGTCAACTGATCATAGAGAACTCGCCATGAAGCCATAGGTTCAGACTGGGAGAGAGACGCAGTATAGCAGGAATGGGGAACATGGGCATTTGAGCCACTTCCGCACTAATTTACTTGTGCTTCAAGGTCTGCTCAGGCCCAATCAAGTGAATACCACCTCCACCTGCTAACAGTGTTGCTGTGCATGATCAACTTTATGGCTTAGTGGGTTAAATAACACCCAGTTCATGATGGGTAGCTCAGGTCACATGGTAACCTGGTGGACCATGGTTAAGCATTCAATATTTCCTAAGGCCCTGTAGAAGAAGTTGTCTCTCCGAAGGAGAGTAATTATCGGCAGATGTCAGGGCATTCCTCCAAAATTCTAAAGGCCTGTGATATGACTCATATATTAGGGCCTGTCAAGGGCTCCAAGCAGCATCCTTATCAGCCACTGATACTTCAACCACCATCGGATTTGCTGGATCATATGGCCTACATGGCACATAAGCTTGTACAACAGCCTAGACCTGTTGTAGATCCATTTCTCTTGTTCTGGGCCCATCAAACCTAGCAGCTATCAGGTGACTATGTAAATGTGCCAGAGTAACATACCCAAATGAGGAATATGTTGCCTCTAAAATATAAATAAGCCTCCTAGGCATTGTACCCATTTTTTGATTGAAGGAGGACCCAGATGCAACAACATACCCTTCAACCTATAAGTGTTATCTCAA
Source organism: Pongo pygmaeus (assembly GCF_028885625.2). Classification (NCBI taxonomy): domain Eukaryota; kingdom Metazoa; phylum Chordata; class Mammalia; order Primates; family Hominidae; genus Pongo; species Pongo pygmaeus. The sequence goes on along the minus strand of NC_072379.2, from coordinate 36,654,277 downwards.
GAGGCCTCATACCATTGAACCCCTTGAAATTTCACTGAGATAGAAGGTCCCCAAATTTTAATCAGATTTATTTCTCACTCTCTGACACATAAAATGTCTTATCAATAAGTCTAAAGTAGTTGCTACTTCTCACTCAATATCTCCACTTAGCATAATGTCATCATAATGGACCAGCGTGATATCTTGTGAAAGGGAAAGGTGATCAAGGTCTCTGACAACCAAATTATGACATAGAGCTGGGGAGCTGATATTCTTCTGAGGCAGGACACTGAGGGTGTATTGGTGGTTTTCTCAGCTGAAAACAAACTGCTTCTGGTGGGCCTTATGGACAGGGATGGAAAAAAGGTATCTGTCAGATCAACAGCTACAGATCAGGTACCAGGAGATGTTGTAATCCGCCCAAGCAGTAAAACCACATTTGGTATAACAGCTGCAACTGGAATCACCACTTGGTTAACCTTAAAATAATCCACAGTCATTCTCCAAGATTTATCCATTTTCTGCACAGGCCAAATAGGAGAGATAAATGCGGATCACCACATCTGCATCTTTTAAGTCCTTGATGACGGCAGTAATCTCTGCAATCCTCCCAAGAATGCAGCATTGCTTTAATTTACTATTTTCCTGTGGTATATATACATAATGGAATACTATTTGGCCATAAAAAGAATGAAATCCTGTGATTTGCAACAACATGAATAAAACTGGAGACCATTATGTTACGTGAAACAAGCCAGTCACAGAAGACAAATATCACATGTTCTCATTCATATGTGGGAACGAAAAAGTTGTTCTCAAGGAGGTAGAAAGTAGAATGACAGTTACCAGAAGGTGGGAAGAGGGTGTGGGGGCGGGCAGTGAAGAGGGGTTCATTAATGGATACAAACATAAAGTTAGACAGAAGGAACAAATTCTAATGTTCCATGGCAAAGTAGGGTGACTATAGTTAACAACAATGCATTTTATATTTCAAAAAGGACTTCAAGTACTTCCACACATTAAATTAATAAATGCTCGAGGTGATGGATATTGTAAATGTCCTGACTTGATCATTATGCATTCTATACATTTAATAATATATTACATGTATTCCGTCAATATGTACAAATATTATGCATTAAAGACTTTCTATTTTCCTGATAATGGCAGCTCTAATGGCTTTCACTTGGCTTTTCTCACCATAATAGCCCTCACTCCATGGGTCACAAGACTTTGCAGGGGTTCTCCCAGCTGCTAAATATGTCTGTTCCAATTATGCAACTGGAACTGGGGAAGTAACCATAGGATGGGGTTGGGGACCCATGGAACTACCATGAGATGGACCTGAACTAAAACTCTACTGACTACCCGACCTCCACACATCCTTACTCTGACTGGAGGGCCACAGGGACATTTTGAGTCTTGGAATCAATGTCAGTTCAGAGTCAAGTCCATGAGTCCCTGGAAGACCTGATTATTTCCTTTTCCCCAATACACAGTTACCCTAGTAAAAGGTCATTAAGTCCCATTAGGGAAGGCTGGGAGAAAGATTAACAGTATAAATTTTTGGTTGTTTACTAGGGTCTTTTCACAAGGGGATCCAGCCACCAATTCAAGGTGGTCTGAGTCTGTAAACTGGTTCAAGCCTAGGAACTGATTGAGGTGACTTGATCTTCTGCTTTTATTTTATGAGTTAGACTTTGTTCATTTGACCTGGAACTTTTCTACCTAAACAGATCAAGTAGCAATTTAGTAGGTGTCTCATCTATTTCACTTCTAGGAGCACCATCATTAACTAGCCAATGCCATAGGTCTGCATATGTCAGACTATGCTGATGGCTGCCTTGAATCTGCTGTCCCTTAGGGTTACTATGCCCACCTTGCCTTTGGTGGTTGAGTTTCTCACTTAGTCTCTGCTAAATTACTATTAACTCTGAATCCAATTACTTCCGTTGCATTTAGGCTTCCAATTGATTGACTGTGTTTCCCACTGTAAAGTCTGGCCTACAGAGAAGAGCAATTAACTATTGAGTTCTTCAAGGATGCTGGGCTCTGCTCCCATATTTATTTTTCATAGCATTGGTGAAAGATATGTCTTCTGAGCCCTACCAATGTGAGTGAGTAGGTCTTAAATCACAAATTGACTTTAGCATTCCAGTCTCCCTAAACCTTTGAAATCCTTTGTCTCATTAACCAAGACAGATCAGGCATTTCTAATTCACTTACAGTGAGCCAGCCATATTTTGACCCATGTTTCAGCTAATCAACCAAACTGTTAGGCCCCTTCTAACTCCATGAGCTGCGATATTAACTGCAGAATGTCTGCTTAGTGAGCCCTTATCAGTAAATATGGCCTGATCCACCTTTAACATCTAATACCCCATAGCTCTAACATTCATTCACACACATTTTCCTTAGATTTCACTTGCATAAATTAGAAAACTTAAGTAGTTATTCTGAAGTATGGCCACCTCCCTCATTGGTCACACTTTGTGCTTCACCTTTAAGGGTCTTCTAGGACTTGAATCCAATTAGAGGTCTAGAAGTAAAGGGAGGTATTAGTGTTGTTTCCTGACGAAAATCAGCATTTTCTTGCATGGCAACTGCCTCGGGGGAAGCCATTACCATGTCCTCAGGCAATGTAGGATTGATCACCTCAGAGAGAAGTGGAAAGGCAGATACTACCATTGGAAGGGATGCCCCACTGTAGGTGGAACACCACTGTCATTAGGGCTGAAGAAGCCACTTTCACTGTGGTTAGAGAAGCCACTTGTGCTGGCAAAGAAGACTCATCAGAATTTAGGGGCTCGATATTTTCAATTTCATCAGGGGCTTGCAAAATGTCCCCATCCCACCTTAAAGGATCCCATTCTTTCTCAATTAAATGTCTTTACTTATTTATTTATTTATTTATTTATTTTTGAGACAGAGTCTCACTCTGCCGTCCAGGCTGGAGTACAGTGGCGTGATCTCAGCTCACTGCAACCTCTGCCTCCTGGGTTCAAGCAATTCTCCTGCCTCAGCCTCCCAAGCAGCTAGGACTACAGGCACACACCACCATGTCCAGCTAATTTTTGTATTTTTAGTAGAGACAAGGTTTCACCATATTGGCCAGGCTGGTCTCGAACTCCTGACTTCGTGATCCACCCACCACAGTCTCCCAAAGTGCTGGGATTACAGGCATGAGCCACCGCACCTGGCCTAAATGCCCTTATTTTAACAGTAGATACCCTGTGAAGCTGAGACTTCAATTTGCTTTGTAATTTGGCCAGTCACAGGATGGGGTCCTGCAATTGATTTTCAGCCCTGCAGCTATAGGAGATAAAACTCTCCCCTTCAGGGCACACCTGGAACGTCTGAAGCCATTTATGTGATACTTGAGCTGGAAATTCAAATATCTGAGCTAACCCTTTCCTTTTACTATTTTGTCCAGTGACATTAGGAAAAAATAAGAAATATCACTGAATTCCATAAATTTTCAAAAATGTTCAGAGTCACCAGGCTCCTTGCTTCTTATAAGTGGTTGACTACAAGTATCCACGGTACATAATTTTCACATCTCAATAAATACTTCCCGCTGCAGACTCTCAGTGCTCTCTTTAATATGAGAATCAGAGTAATTAGTATCATTAAATCTGGTAAGACTAGAGAGCCAATTCCAGAAACTCCAGAACTATTTCAGAAAACTTACCCTTAAAAATCTGTTCCTCTAGAACCACTCTTCAGAGAAATAGGATAGTGTACGTGCGTGCACACCACACACAAATGCACACAAACACAAACACACACACACAGGTTGAGCATCTCTAATTTGAAAATTTGAAATCTGAAATGGTTCAAAATCCAAAACTTTTTGAGTCCTGGCAAGAAGCTCATCGTCGCATTTTTGAACTTTGTATTTTTGAGTTAGGAATGCTGAACTGGTAATTTTAACATAAATATTCCCAAACCTGAAAAAATCCAAAACCCAAAACACTTCTGGTCCCAAGCATTTTGGGTAAGGGATACTCAACCTGCTGCATATACATACATACACAGACACACATGTATATAATAACTCTCCAATTCCTATAATAAATCTCCATATATATGTATATATATGCATGTGTGTCTGTATATGTATATATATGCATGTGTGTCTGTATATATATTTATATATATGTGTGTGTATGTATATATATATACTATATATATCATATATATATAAAACGTGGTGGTGTTATAATTTTTGCTTCAAAAGCTGGTGAGGAGAGAGTCTATTATCCTGTGATTTTTATGTGTCAAGCTGACTGCACCAAAGAATGCCCAGTTGTAGTCAGTATAATATTATTTCATATGTATAATACAAGGAGTAGATCTCCAAGATTTACTATGGGAATTTGTTCATGCAATTATGAAGGACAAGAAGTCCCACACTTTACCATCTGCAGGCTGGAGAACCAGAAAAGCCAGTGGTGTAAATTCCAATACAAGTCCAAAGGTCTGAGAACAAAAGGATGATGGTCTAAGTCCCAATCCAAGTCCTAAGGCCTAAGAATCAGGAGCACTAATGTTTGAGGGAAGGAGAAGATGGATGTTCCAGCTCAAACAGAAACAAATCCTCCCTTCTTCTTCTATTTTGTTCTATTCAAGTTCTCAGTGGAGTGGATGGTGCCCACCTACATTAGTGAGTGTAATCTTTACTCAGTCGAACAATTCAAATGCTAATCACTTTCAGAAATACCTTTCTACACACACCAGAAATAATGGTGTACCAGCTACAACTGGGCATCCTTTAGCCCAGTCAAGTTGACACATAAAAACCACAGGATAATAATCTATCTTTCTTCTCACCAAATTTTGAAGCAAAAATTATAACCCCACCTGATGTGCTTGATGTACACAGAGGAAATTAGTTATTTTTTTTAATAGGGAGGGTAGATAGAAGTAAATAGATGTAAGACTTCTACACTTTATTTTTAAAGTGGTAAAATATCTATACCAGTAGACTGTGATAAGGTATGTATAGATATTATAATTTATAAAGTAACTACTATGAAAACTGTACAAATAAAAGTAGTCAAAAATGAGGATATAAAAATACATATTTGAATTTTAATATTCTAATTTTAAGCCTTAGTAATTAATTGCAAAGCTGTCAATAAATAAGAATCAAATATGTTTTGTGATGATTTCTCATTCCCAAGGAAATAGATGTTGATCATTTTTCTTAAAGAAATTATTAGACATGTATGTCCCTTTCCCAGGGTCAATTAAATACTCTGAGAGAAAAGAAAATTTAATACTTGATGAATAAAGCACTTGTTTAAAGAATTTTTTGATGACTACACCAACTTGATTTATATTCCTATTAAGTAGAGATCTGCAATTAAAAGTATCAAATAATATAAGAGAAGGTCCATAACTTCTATTTTAAGGAAAAGCAATGAAAGCATCTGATGACCTCCAATGCAGGTCTCCCTATCTTGCTACCTGTTCTCCAGTAACGTTGGACTGAAAGCAAAACTTCTTTATACCCATCTCACTACAAAGTATACTGCATTAACCCAGCAAATCTCAGCTTCATTCACCATCCAGAAGCGGTACAGGTAGTATTTGAATGATGCTCAGCATTATAGTATTTTGTATGGAATAAAAAATAAATAAAAAACCTATAAATTGTTCTTTATATTTTGATGACCCAAGCTGCAATGAGCTGATTCATGCCCCCACCCCTACATTCATATGTTGAAGTCCTAACACCCAGTACCTCAGAATGTAATGGTATTTGGAGATATGCAAAAGATATAGGCCTTTAAAGATAGGACCTTTTAAGAGGTAATTAGGGTAAAATGAGGCCATTAGAGTAGGCCCTAATTTAATGACTGGTCTTCTCATAAGAAGAGGAGTTAAGGACACAGACACACATACAAAGAGGAAAGACCATGTGAAGACATGGCCATCTGCATGCCAAATAGACAGGCCCTTGGCAGAAACCAACCCTGCCAACACACTGATCATGCTCTTCTAGCATCCAGGACTGTGAGACTATAAATTTATGCTGTTTAAGCTTCCTGGTCTATGTTATAGGCTACAGCAGCCCTAGCAAACTAATAAACTAATCTTTCATCTTATTGTGCAGAAGTGAAGAACATGAAACTTCTGGGGAAGTTCTACAAAATTTTACCGTGATAAAATCAGAGACTTCAAAGAACCTCACCTTACGAGTTGTACAGTATTTGCTATGACAGAAATCTAAAATTTTCTCCTGGAGGCTTTTTAATGCTTGGAGACAAAAACTTTAAACAATATAAGGAAGAAATAATTGAACATCTTTTCCTCATTCTTTCCACTCCCATCAGTTTTTCATTTGTTATACATATAGGTGGGGGAAGAAAACTTAAGAAAACCTGTTCCTCTTTTTTGTATCTGGTAATGAGAGGAACATAAAATTACTGAGAACTTCTGCCTCTGGCCAAGAATGAGTAACAGGGACTGCCACTTGATAAAAACAAAAAACAGACAAAATATATGAAACAATAGTTTATAAGACACACACTGGGCATCTTGCAATGAAGGAGAATAACCCATTCCTAAAGAGCACAAAACAGATGAGGTGAGGTGTCTGAATACTTTACCTTACTACCTTGAACAAGTTTTAGCTGTGGTAATGATGGGAAACCCAGGAGGACCCCTGACTTGAAAAGATGGAAATTAGAATCTGGGAATGCCAACATGACTATTGTTAGTAGTAAAATGTAAAAAAGAGAAGAGAGAGCTGCATAGAGTGAGCCCTCAGAACTGTGAGGGTTATCCTCAAGTATTAATATTTATTTTGTATGAATGTATGCATGTATTTTTTTTAGATAGGTCTTGCTCTGTCACCCAGGCTGCAATGCAGTGGCACAACCGAGGCAGCCTCCTAAATAGCTGGGACTACAAGCACACACACTACCACACCTGGCTAATTTTTAATTTTTTGTAGAGACAGTGTATTAGTCTGTTCTCACACTGCTAATAATGACATGCCTGAGACTGGGTAATTTATAAAGGAAAGAGGTTTAACTGACTCACAGTTCCACATGGCTAGGGGGGCCTTACAATCACGGTGGAAGGCGAATGAGGAGCCAAATTATGTCTTACATGGCAGCAGGCAAGAGAGCTTGTGCAGGGGAACTCTCACTTATAAAACAATCAAATGTCATGAGACTTATTCACTACCATGAGAACAGTATGGGAAATACCACCCCCATGATCCAATTATCTCCACCCGGCCCTGCCCTTGACATGTGGAGATTATTACAATTTAAGGTGAGATGTGGGTGGGAACACAGCCAAATCATATCAGACAGGGTCTCATTATGTTTCCCCGGCTAGTCTTGAACTCCTGGGCTCTAGCAACTCCTCTGCCTCAACTTCCCCAAGGTGCTTAGATTACAGTTATTAGCCACCACACCCAGCTCATTCTCATGTATTTAGCTGAGTATTCATCAGCATATGTACAGAATCTTCCCAAGACCTAAAAAGAACTACCCAGAAGGATAAAGTATCTTAAGATAATACCAGGTCAGAAATGCTACTTCTTAATACTACCAGAATAGAAAAGCTGAACATTCACAGGACTTCTAAAGCATAAAGGTCTTGCCTTAGAAGTAAGGAATAATTAGATCTAGATTAAACACACTGCTCAGATCCTACTTTAGAAGTCATAAAAGCAATACTTGAATGAATCAAGCTGTTTTCCAAATAACTTGTATTCCAGAACAAAGCTCAGGAACATTTATAAGAATATCAAAATTCCCAGCACCCAACAAGGTAAAAATCACAGTATTTGGGATAAAACATTTATTGATAAAATGATTGTTATGCTACCAAAAAATCTAAAACTAAGGGTAAAAGTTACTGTATGTTTTCGTCCATGCAAAAATGCAATGTGTTATTCCAAAGCTAAAACAGAAATTATTCTACAGACACAATTTCCTAATAATTCCCTACTTGTTTTGTAGGAAAAACCCTAAAAGACATACTAGTACTGAAAATGGTATGGGAAATACACAAATATACTGTTAACATAGTATTATCATGATTGATTCTTCTGGACTCTAATTTGATTTGAAAGTGAAATAAAAATTCCACGTGAAGTAACATCAACAAGACAGCAGACTAGGAAGTTTCATGTTCTTTTTCCCCCATGGAAACCCTGAATAAACAATAATATATGGATTTAAATGGCTTTGTAAGAACTCTGGAAACTAGCTAAGAAGCTGCAGAACCTAACTTTAATGCTTGACCAAGAAAGAGCTGCAATTAGAAGAGGAGAAAATGTCATTACATTTTTCTCACTCTATCTCGGACTATCCCACCTCACCTCCAGTGGCACAGCACAGTGCAGTTGAAGTGAGGATGCCCAATTCTTCATTCCTCCATAGAGAGAGAAGAAAAGGTATGGAATGTGCTTACAGCATTCTAGCTGGTCTGGGGAACTACTTGAGAGACTAATTTCTGTCTCACTTGACTTGGAGAGCTGATGGAAACAGTGGCATAGTTTGGATACCAGATTGGAGGCCACTGACAGCAAAGGCAGGTGATGTGGTGCGCTAGAACTGCAGAAAAAGTTTGAAGGGACCCAGAACTCATATAATGGAGTAATTGGGGAAGCACTTCTCCGCACTAAGACACAGAGACAAGGAAAAGTGGCTATTTGTTAAACACTCAAATTTCAACAAATGTTTACAAAGTATATAAAGAAACAGGAAAAAAACGGCACATTCCACAGATAAAAATAAATCTTCAGAAACCAACCCTAAAAAACACACATCTCTTACTGAACTGACAATTTTTACAAATTTCCCTAAATATGCTTAATTACATAAAAGAGAACATGGATAGATGAACAAAATCAGGAAAGCAGTTTATGAACAAAATTAGAATAATAATAATAACGTGAGCATGTCTGCATTGAGGGATGCCTAGATGGCCGGTGAAGCATTTTTCTGGGTGTGTCTGTGAGGGTGTTGCCAGCAGAGACTGACATGTGAGTCAGGGGACCTGGAGAGGAATACCCATCCTTAAAGTGGGTTGCACCTTGTTCAGCTGCCACCACAGCTAGAACAAAGCAGGTGGAAGAAAGTGGGATAAGTTTGCTTGCTGAGTCCTCTAGCTCTCTTTTTTTTTTATTCCCATGCCAGGTGCTTGCCTCCTTTCCTCCTGCCCTGGGATGTCAAACTCCAGGTTTTTCAGCCTTTGGACTCAGGGACTGGGACCTGCAACAGCAGTCTTCCAGGAACTCTCAGGCCTTTGGCCTCGGACTGAGGGCTACATTGTAGGCCTCCCTGGTTTTGAGTCTTTCATTCTAGGACTGAGCCACTACTGGCTTCTGTCTTTCCCCAGCTTGCAGAGAGCCTTCCACTGGATTTTGCCTTGTAATTCTGTGAGCCAATCTTCCCTAATAAACTCCCTATTATAGATACATATATCCTATTGGTTCTGTCCCTCTGGAAAACCCTAATACAATCTACAAATAGACAGAAATAATAAAACCAAACAGAAATTCTGGAGGTTACAAGTACAATAACTGAAGTGAAAAATTAATTGCTATAGAGATTCAACAGCAGAACCAATGAGGCAGAGGAAACAATCAGTCAACTTGAAAACAGGTCATTTGAAATTAGCATCTGTGGAGGAAAAAGAATAAAATATGAAGAAATATGAATAGAACCTAAGCGATATGTGAAATACCATGTCAAGTTGATCAGCATAAGCATTATGGGAATCCAAGGTGGAGAGAGAGAAAAGGGCAGAGAGTTTATTTAAATAAATAATGGCTGAAAATTTTCCAAATTTATACAGACAGAAATGGCCACACAAATACATAAAGCTCAGTAAATGCTAAGTAGGAATAATTTAAAGATACGATATAAGCAGAAGTTATCATTAAACTGTCAAAGAAAACAACTGAATCATTTTAAAAAAAAAAGGCAAGAGAAACCTGACTTGTCACACACCAGAGAAACTCTGTAAGATCATTGACTGATTTCTTAGTGAAACCATGGAGGCCAGAAGATAGTAGGATGATATATTTCAAGTGCTAAAAAAATTTTAAATGCTGTCAACTGTAAATTATATATATAACAAAACTGTCCTTCAAAGAATGGAGGAGAAATTAGAGTATTTTCAGATAAACAACAACTGAGGAAGTTCATTACCACCAGCAGAATGTGTCTACTTGGAATGAAAGTTCTCTAGAGAATAAATCAAAGTCTTATAAAAATATAAAGTAATTCTGTAAACAAAAATATGTAGAAAAGTATAAAACCCTGCATTGTTGTAATTTTGGTTTGTAAGTCAATTTTTAACTCTTAAAAGATTTAAAAACCAAAAGCATAAATTTATATTAATGGACACACAGAATATGAAATTGTAATTTGTGACATCAAAATATGGGAAGGTGCAGAGCTGTAAAGGAGTATAGATTTTGCACGTGACTGACATTAAGTTGTTATCAGTTTAAAATGGATTGTTATAACTTTAAGATGTTCTATCTAATGCCCCAGGCAATCACAAATACAATATCTATACAATATACACAAAAAGAAATGAGAAGGGAAACAAAGCATGCCACTATGGGAGATCAACTACACAAAAAGGAAGAGAGTAAGGGAGGAAAAGAGGGCAAAAAAGCTCTAAGACATACAGAAAAACCCCAAAATGTCAATAGTAAGTTCTTCCCTAATAGTAATTACATTAAATATAAATGAGTTAAACTTCATAACTATATATATGTGTGTGTGTGTGTGTGTGTGTGTGTGTGTGTGTTTTGCCTACATTAATATCAGGTTCTAACTATATGCTTTCTATAAGAAATTCACTTTAGATTTAAAAATACATACAGGTTGAAGTGAGAGGATGAAAAAAGATATTCCTTGGAAAATAGTATTCAAAAAGAGCATATTAATATCAGAAAAAAGACAAGTCAAAAAATGGTTACAGGAGACATAGCATTATATAATGATGAAAGGGCCAATTCAACAAGAAGCTATAATAATCATAAATATATATACACCAAACATGAGAATGCCTAAAGATATGGAGCAAATATGGACAGAATTGAAGAGAGAAATACATAACAAAAATACCCCACTTTTAATAATGGACACAACAACCATAAAGAAGATCAGTATGTCAATAGAGAACCTGAACAATACCACAGATCAACAAGACCTAAAAGACGCACAGAACACTCCACCCAATATGACAAAATACTTTTTCCTAAAGTGCACATGGAACATTCTCCAGGGGAGACCATATGTAAAGCCACAAAACAAATATTTATAATGTAAAAGGTTGAAATAATACAAAGTATCTTTTCCAATCAATTTTCCATTTCTAATTTAATATGATTAAATTAAATACTGGAAAATCCACATATATTGATTAAACAAGATATCCCTAAACACGAAAGGGTCAGAGAAGAAAGCACAAGGGAAATTTGTGGGATTCAGTTAAAGCAGTGTTTAGAAGGAAACTTACAGCTATAAATGCTTACACAAGGGATAAACATTTCAAATCAACCTATCTTTACAACCTAGAGAATTAGAAAAAGAACAATTTACACCTATATATAGCAAAAGGAAAATAATTCAAAAGATTAGAGCAGAGATAAACGAAATAGAGGATAGAAAAATTCAGAAAACTAACCAAAACAAGAATTGCTTCTTTGAAAGATCAACAAAACTGATAAACGTTTAGCTAGATTACCTAAGATAAAGGGAGAAGAAAACTAAAATCAGAACTGAAAGTGAAGAAAGTACAACCCATTTTACAGAAAGTAAAAAAAAAAATAAGAGAATATTATAAACAATTGCACTATGGTCTGAATGTGTCCCCCAAAAATTCATATGTTGAAACTTAAATGCCAAGGTAGGGCCTTTGGGAGGTGATTAAGTCATGAGAGCAGGATCCTCATGAATGGGATTAGTGCCCTAATAAAAGAGGCTGAAGGGAGCTGTTGTTCCTTCTGCTATGTGAGAACCAACCAAGAGAAGGCACTATCTATGAAACAGACAGTGAGCCCTCAGCAAGCCTCTGCTGAAGCCTTGAGCTTGGCATTTCTAGACTCCAGAACTGTGAGAAATAAATTTATATTATTTATAAATTACCCTTTCTAAGGTATTTTTATAGCATTCCAAATGGACTGACAGAAAAAGTATGTCAACAAATTGGATAACCTAAATGAAATGGACAAAGTCCTAGAAACATACAACCTACAAAGCCTCCATCATAAAGAAACAGAAAGCCTGAGTAGACCTGTAACTGGTAAGGAAATTGAATCAGTAACCAAAAACTTTCCAACAAAGAAAAGCCCAGAACCAGATGGCTTTATCTGAGTAGACCTGTAACTAGTAAGGAAATTGAATCAGTAACCAAAAACTTTCCAACAAAGAAAAGCCCAGAACCAGATGGCTTTATCGGTAGCAATGTCACTGATCATTTAGAGAAGAATTAAAATCAATCTTCCTAAACTCTTAAAAACTGTAGAAGACAGAAACCTCTAGACTCATTCTATGAGGCCAATACTGCCCTAATCCAAGGCAAGACAAAGACTACATGAAAAGAAAACCATGAATGAATATCCCTGAGGAATACTGAGATAGAAAACTCTCAACAAAGCAGAATCCAACAGCACATTAAAAGAATTATTGTACGCCATGACCAAGAATGATTATTGCTGAAATGATAAGATGTTTCAACATACAAAAATCAATCAGTGTAATACATCACAACAGAATGAAGGAAAAACTACCTATTTTTCAACTGATGTAGAAAAGGTATTTTTTAAAAATTAATGCACTTTCATAATAAAACACTAAAAAAACTTCAGAATAAAAGAAAACTACTTCAACATAATAAAGGCCATATAACAAAAGTCCACCACTAACATCATACTCAATATTGTAAGACTGAAAGCTTTCCCACTAAGATTACAAATAAGATGAAGATGCCTGATTTTGCCTCTTATTTTCAAAACAGCACCAGTACTCCTAAGAACAGCAATCAGGCAAGAAAATGAAATAAAATAAATCCAAACTATATAGGAAAAAATAAAATTATCTCTGTTTACAGATGATATGATCTTACATACAGAAAATTTGTAAGATTCCACACCAAAAAACATAACAACACTGCAATAAATGATTTCTGCAAACTTGCAGGACAGTAAATCAACAGGCAAATATCAGTTGTTTTCCTATACATTAAAAACAAACTATACCAAAAGGAAATTAAGAAAACAATTACACTTACAATAGCATCAAAAAAGAATAAAACACTTAGTTAAAAAATTTAACCAAGGATATGAAAAACTTGTATGCTGAAAATTAGAAAATATTGCTGAAAAATACTTAAAATGATACAAATAAAGGAAAAGACATCACATTTTCATGCATTAACACATTTAAGATGTTAATACAACCCAAAACTATTTATAGATTTAATACAATCCCTATCAAAATGCCAATGCCATTTTTTTTTGCAGAAATAGAAAAACCCAACCTCAAACTCATATGAAATCTCATGAGACCCTTACTTGCCCAATAATCTTGAAAAAGAACAGAAAAATTGAAAGACTCACACTCTGATTTCAAAACTTACTACAAAGTTACAGTAATCAAAACAGTATGGTACTGGCATAAAGACAGACAAACCGACCAATGGAACAGAATACAGAAACCAGAAATAAGTCCTCGTATACATGGTCAAAATGATTTCTAAAAAGCATCTACAAACAATATGGTGAAAAGATGAATGCCTTCCCCATTGCTGGAGAACAATGAAAAGATGTCCACCCTCACCACTTTTATTAAGCACAGTACTGGATGTTTTAGCCACTGCAATAAGCAAAGAGTAAAGAAAGACACATACAGGGTCAGGCACAGTGCTCATTTTGCAATAAGCAAAAGATTAAATGAAGACACATACTGGGCCAGGCACTAGTGGCTCATGCCTGTAATCGCAGTACTTTGGGAGGCCAAGCCGGGTGGATAACCTGAGGTCAGGAGTTCAAGACCAGCCTGGCCAACATGATGAAACCAAGTCATTACTAAAAATACAAAAAAAAATCAGCCAGGCATGGTGGCACGTGTCTGTAATCCCAGCTGCTTGGGAGGCTGAGGCGGGATTATCACTTGAACCTGCTAGGTGGAGGCTGCAGTGAGCCGAGATTGTACCACTGCACTCCAGCCTGGGTGACAGCAAGACTATGTCTCAAAAAAAAAAAAAAGCACATACTGATTGGGTATGTTTTGTAAATTCTTAAAACTTAATACTTTCCTGATACTTCAACATCCCCTCAAACAGACTGTGAGCACCCCACCCAGATGGCCAGGTCCAGCAGTGAACCTGCCACAAGTTCACCTTCTTGCTGTCCCCTGATTAAGGCATTTGCCCAGTGGTTCTCTAGTCGTGTCTCTCATTCTGCACCCCCCTTACCCGAGCAGGCTCCCCACTTGCTTGGTTGCACTTACTCTCTGAAAGCTCCTACCACAAGGCCTCCTGCTTGCCATGCCATGCCCCTATCTCTAGGGCTGGTGGGTATTAAAAATCCTTTAATTTCATATATCTCTCTGAATATAATTTCTGTGGTCATGTTAGAACCATCCCTAAACATCTCACAAGTGAGACTTACTCCCTATATATAAAACACAGAGGAAACAATAAAACTATCTCAGTTTACAGCAGACGTAATTGTGATAGAAAATCCCAAAGAATGTAAAACAAAACAAAATGAAAAAAGTCTAAAATAATTGAATATATCAAGTTTACAAGAAACTATATCAACACATAAAAATAAATTGCATTTGAACATACTAATAATGAACATTTGAAAACCAAAATTAAAACATAACATTCTTCAAAATAACTCCAAAGAAAAGGAAATAATTACATACAAACTTACCAAAACACGTACAAGATCTGTATACTGAAAATTACAAAATACTGATAGAGGAAATAGCAGGCCTAAGAAGATGTAGAGACATATCATGTTCATGGACTGGAAGAATCAATATAGTAAAAATGTAAGTTTTCCCCAGAATTATATATAGGTTTAACACAATCCCTATCAAAATCCCAAAATGATTTTTGTACACATATGCAAGCTTATTCAAAATGTATATAGAAAGGTATGACCCTAAAATAGCTAAAACAATCTTGACAAGAATACAATGGGATGAATAACACTACCATTAGTAAGTCTTACTAGATAGCTACAGTAGTCAAGACCATGTGATATTAGAAGACATAGAACAATGAAACAGATTAAAGAACCCAAAAATAGTCCCACACAAATATGCTCAACTGTATTTTAACAAAGGTACAAAAGCTACTTAATGGAGAAAAGATGGCATTTGAACAAATGATTTTGGAGCAATTGGACATCCATAGGCAAAAAAAAAAAAAAAAAAGTAAAATAATCTTTAGCTTAAATCTCATACCTTATAGAAAATTACTAAAAAATTATCACATCTTTGACAGGAAATGTAAGACATAAAATCCAATGTAAACAAATCAGTTGCACTGCTGTACACCACCAATGACCAAACTGAGAATCAAATCACGGACTCAACTCCTTTTATAACAACTGCAAAAAAAGTAAAATGCTTAGGAATATACCTAACAAAGGAAGTAAAAGATCTCTACAGGAAAAACTATAAAACACTGCTGAAAGAAATCATAGATGACACTAACAACTGGAAACACATCCATGCTCATGGATGAGTAGAATCAATATTGTCAAAATGACCATCTTACCAAGAACAACCTATAAATTCAATGCAATTCCCATCAAAATACCATCATCATTCTTCAGAGAACTAGAAAAAATAATCCTAAAATTTATATGGAACCAACAAAAAGGCCCCACATAGCCAAAGCAAGACTAAGCAAAAAACAAAACAAAACAAAAAAAAACAAATCTGGAGTCATCACATTACCCGACTTCAAACTATACTATGAACTACAGTTGCCAAAACAGCATAGTACTGTATAAAAACAGGCATGCAGACCAATGGAACAGAATACAGAACCCAGAAATAAAGCCAAATACTTACAGCCAACTGATCATCAACAAGGCAAACAAAAACATAAAGTGAGGAAAGGACACCCTATTCAACAAATGGTGCAGGGATAATTGGCAACCCACATGTAGGAGAATGAAACTGGATCCTCATCTCTCACCTTATACAAAAATCAACTCAATATGGATCAAAAACTTACGTCTAAGACCTGAAACCATAAAAATTCTACAAGATAACACTGGAAAACTCTTCTAGACACTGGCTTAGGCAAAGAGTTCATGACGATGAATGCAAAAGCAAATGCAACAAAAACAAAGATAAACAGATAGGACTTAATTAAACTAAAAAGCTTCTGCACAACAAAGGAAATAATCAGCGAAGTGAACAGACAACCATGTTGCCCACAAAGTCTAAAATATTTACTACGTGGTCCTTCACAAGGAAAATTTGCCAACCCATGACAGAGATGATCTGAACAACACTATCATCCACTTTTAGATAATTATAAAACATCACACCCAGCATCTACAGAGCATTTTAATATGTACTTAATATATTCCACAAGGCTAGATAGCATGTTGAATAAATTCAGAAGGACTTAAAATATACAGAGTATGTCTTTAACCAAAACAGAATTAAACTAGAAATTGATAATAAGATATTAGGAAAAATTCCCAAAATCTGGAAATTAAGCAACTCACTACTAAATAACTCAAGAATCAAAAAGAAAGAAGGGGTTGGGTGTGGTGACTCATGACTGTAATCCCAGCACTTTGGAAAGCCAAGGCGGGCAGATCACAAGGTCAGCAGTTTGAGACCAGCCTGACCAACATGGTGAAACCCCGTCTCTACTAAAAATACAAAAATTGGCCGGGCATGGTGGTGAATCAGAAGGCCGAGGCAGGAGAATCGCTTGAACCTGGGAGGCGGAAGTTGCAGTGAGCCAAGACTGCACCACTGCACTCCAGCCTAGGTGACAGAGTGAGACTCCGTCTCAAAAAAGAAAAAAAAAAAAAGAAGGAAATTAGAAAAAAAACTGAAGATGAGAGAGAACACATATCACTCAACATATCAGAAAAGAGAGATAATCACTACAAATCTTACAAATATCAGACAGATAATATTAGAAGCAATTTCATGCCAGAAAAATTTGACAATTTTGATCCAATATATGAGATTTTTGAGACATGCAACTCACTAAAAGTGAACAAAATGAACAGGAAAATCCAAATATCCCTACATGTACTTAAGATATAATTACTTATTGAAAACCTACCCACAAAGAATACTACAGGACCCAGTGCTTCAACTAGTGCGTTCTATCAAACATCTTAAGGAAAGTAAGCTAATAACTAAAAACACTTTCAGAAAATATAAGACAAGGAAACAGTTACAAGTCATTTTGCAAGGCCAGTATAGTCCAAATATCAAAACCTGACCAAGACATTACAAAAAATAACATGACATATAACTTATATATATAAATCCTTAATAACACATTAACAAATATAACACAGATATAAGTTGTTTTCAACAAGATCAGAAAAAATATTTGAAAAATGTAACACCCATTTGTAATGTAATCGCCCCATAAATTGGGAATAGAAGAGAACTTCCTCATTCTGATAAAAGGTATCTATGAAAACCTAGAGTTTGCATCATACTAGATGGTACTTTCCCCTTTAGGATCAGGAGAAAGAAAAGGACGCCCATTCTTGCCACATCTATTCAATGTTATACTGTAGATTACAGGTATTCAGAGAAAACGGAATACATAAATAAAATGTACAAAAATAAAAATAATGAAGTAACACTGTCTCTATTTGCAGATGACATGACAGATTACATAGAAAATCCTCAGTAATCTGTAAAACAACTCTATAATTAACAAGTTAATTTAGCAAGGTGGCATGATACAAGGATAATATGAAAATATCTGCTGAAAACTGAAACAACTAGCAGGTGAATTTTTTAATATTCCATTTAAAATAGCATCCAAAACCCCCACAAAAAACTTAGGAATAAATTTAATCCAAATGACATATAAGACCTTTACACTAAAAAATGCAAAAAGAAGATAATTTTTTTCAAATTGATATATTTAATTCTGCAGAGATAAAATTATTACATAGAAGACTGTTCCAACCCTAGCCCTACTATTTTATAATATAGTTATTTAAATTATTTTACAGTATAGTCGTTATAATGTCACTTGATGTATGAAGTTGAAAAAGAGGAATATAAAAACCTGCATAATGTAACAGTGATTGAAGAAAGGCATCACATTTCTCTGACTGTAAAGAATAGGGTAATTTCCATGGGAGAGCTCATGAAGGAGACCACCATATAATGAAGTTCTTTTGGCATGTACAGAAGTTCAACATTAAACAAATATAAATATATTGCAAATAAAATTTCTGTGTAAAGCCATCAGTAGCAAATGTCTTGTTATATTTATTATTATACTATTTCCAATTCTAGGTAATAATAGTCTATTTTGAAAAACATAAGACAATGGCATTTCTCCTTTCAAAGACTAGTTTTTATTAATAATATTATAAAGAGATATAAAAATAATGGATTATGAATTTTCCAATATAAACTTTACCCAATTAAAATCTTTTTTTAATATTAGGGAATATTAGTCATCTTTCTTAAGAGTGATATGTCAGAGATGACCCTGATATGAAAGACTCAATAGATTATTTTCTGGGTTGTAATCAAGCTGCACTTGGTCTGATTTTCAACTGAACACTTGAGTCAAGTAATTATACAATTATTTGAATATAATGACACTATGATAGCTTGACTTGCAAACATACTTAAAATAAATGGATGAATGAGTAAATACCATCTGCTATGTATGGCAGTGGCATTGTTTTTCTTCTTCAACTTCTAGAAAAAATTAATCAATTATATATTATCCTATCATCCTTTATCTATTTCTGTTACAGTAACTGCTACATTGCATACATAAGGTAACCTGTCTATATGTTGGTTCTCCTACTTTCTCATGAACTTCTCTGAAGGAGGAGACAATATATTATTCATCTCCAAATAATCATATATGTTAATTTTTTTAAACATAGAGAGAGAAATGTAGCATTTTCATGTATTGGAAGATTGAATACTATTAAAATGGCACTTCTCACCAAATTGATAATTTCAAGGAAACTACAATCCTAACCCAAGCAGTCCTTTTTGAGAAAATTGACATACAAGCTGATTCTAAATTTTCTTGGAAAAGAAAAGAACCTAGAACATCCAGAACAACCTTGACAAAAAATC
Source organism: Pongo pygmaeus (assembly GCF_028885625.2). Lineage (NCBI taxonomy): Eukaryota > Metazoa > Chordata > Mammalia > Primates > Hominidae > Pongo > Pongo pygmaeus. The sequence continues at coordinate 36,634,958 of NC_072379.2, read as the reverse complement.
GAGGTTAAAAACACTACTGACAAAAGATAATGAAGAAAGTATGGCACTAGCATAAGGACTGACAAAACAGAGAAGAGTGGAAAGAAAATGGTACACTTAAGAAATATATTTAGTTATTATTTTTTATTTATTCTTTTTTTTCTTTTTTTTTTTTGAGACGAAGTTTCACTCTTGTCGCCCAGACTGGAGTACAGTGGTGTGATCTTGGCTCACTGCAACCTTCGCCTCCCGGGCTCAAGTGATTCTCCTGCCTCAGCCTCCTGAGTAGCTGGGATTACAGGCACCTACCACTACGCCCGGCTGTTTTTTTTATTTTTAGTAGAGATGGGGTTTCTCCATGTTGGGCAGGCTGGTCTTGAACTCCTGACCTCAAGTAATCCACTTGCCTCGGCCTCCCAGAGTGCTGGTATTACAGGCTTGAGCCACCACTCCCGGCCTAATACAATATATTTAGAACAAATCTTCAAAAGCTAGATACAACATCACCGGGACAAGTATGCCAAAGTAAATTTGGCCTTACTGTAGTCTGGAGACAATTTCAGTTACTTAAATCTTCCTAAAATCAAAAGATTGTATTTAATAACATATAAGATGCTAACACAAGATGAAAAGGTACTAAAGTTGAAAGGGAAATGAGACCAACAATGAGACAAATACATCAAATAATTTTTCAGATTTTTAAATGAAGGTGCTTTTGTGAAAATACCATTGCCTGCAAATTCTGAATTCTTTCTACATATGCCAATATACTGTTCTTATACTATCATCAAGACAGAAAAGCACCAGCTGTTCTTTATTTTGCTGTAACAAGCCAAATAAGAAACTTCTGTGCTGAAGAAGAAAGAAAGATAAACATATTGCATTTAAAAAAAAAAAAGTTTCCATGGGACAGGAAAAGTCAGACAGCAGATATTTGGGGAGGGAAAGGAACAAATGAACTTAATGAAACTACAGACCTCTTGTACTCAAAGCTTCATCGTTTGGAAGCTTTAAAAATTATTTTGAGTTTCTATATAAAGCATAGCAATAAAATTGCCTTTCAGTAGAAAATACTGAAATTTCATCCCTTCATTTCACCATACATAAAAATCAACTCATGATGGATTAAAGATTTAAACTATTAAAAACCCTAGCAGAAAGCTTAGGACATACCACTCTGAACATAGGCCTTGGCAAAGATTTCATGATGAAGTCTCCAAATGCAATTGCAACAAAACGAAAAATAGACAAATGGGACCTAATTAAACTAAAGAGCTTCTGCACAGCAAAAGAAACTATCAACACAGTAAACAGAAAACCTACAGAATGGGAGAACATTTTTGCAAACTATGTATCCAACAAAGGTCTAATATCCAGAATCTATGAAGTACTTAAATCAACAAGCAAAATACAAACAACCCCATTAACAAAAGGGCAAAGGAAATGAACAGCCACTTCTCAAAAGAAGACATATAGGGAGCCAGCAAGCATATGAAAAAATGCTCCACATCACTAATCATGAGAGAAAAACAAATCAAAACTGCAATGAGATAGCATCTCACACCAGTAAGAATGGCTATTATTAAAAAGTCAGAAAATAACTGATGTTGGTAAGGTTATAGAGAAAAAGAACACTTATATACTGCTGGTGGGAATGTAAATTAGTTTAGCCACTGTGGGAGGCAGTTTGGAAATTTCACAAAGAAATTAAAACAGAACTACAATTTGACCCAACAATCCCATTACTGGGCACATACCCAAAGGAATATAAATCATTCTACTATAAAGACACATGGATGTATATGTTCACTGCCACTATTTACAATAGCAAAGACATGGAATCAACCTAGATGCCCACCAATGGTAGACAGGATAAAGAAAATGTGGTACCTATACACCATGGAATACTATGCAGCCATAAAAAAGAATTAAATTCTGTCCTTTGCAGCAACATGAATGCAGCTGGAGGCCATTATCCTCAACAAATTAATGCAGAAACAGAAAGCCAAATACCACATGTTGTCACTTATAAGTGGGAGCTAAACGTTGAGCACACATGGACACAAAGAGAGGAACAACAGACACCAGAGCTTACTTGAGGGTGAAAGGTGAGGGTTGAAAAACAACCTATCAGCTACTATGCTCACTATCTGGGTGGCAAAATCATTTATACACCAAACCCCAACGATGTGGAATTTACCCATGTAACAAACCTGTACATGTACCCCCTGAATGTAAAAGAAAAAAGAATAAATAAAAATGACATAAGAAAGCTCAAACAATTATCACCTTGAGCCCACCATCAGGGAAAATAATAAAATGGATCAGATTCCGTCCCCTACTCCTAATCCCTATGCTTGAACACACATTCCAACCCCATTTCCAAATAAATTATCCTAGCTCAGGGTCTGTGACTGTTTAAGATTGGTAGAGGGTAAAAGATGTGTTAGGTAATAACTGACTAATGTTTAACACAGTACTCACATATTAAAAACTGAGAGAAGAAAATTAAGATTAAGTGCTCTCTTCATGGTGCCTCAAACCCTAAATCTTATTTCAAGAGTTAAAAAGAAGAAAACCTATCCCAAGGAAGAGAGGCAATGCTTAAGAAAATTTTTTAAATGGAAATATAATATGCGAATTGATGACTTAGACCAGCAGTTCCCAGCCTTTTTGGCAGCAGGGACTGGTTTCATGAAAGACAATTTTTCCACAGACTGGGAGGGTGGGGAATGGTTTGAGGGTGACTCAAGGGCATTACATTTATTGTGTACTTTATTTATATTATTATTACATTGTAATAAATCATGAAATAATTATACAACTCACCATAATGTAAAATCAGTGAAAGCTCTGAGCTTGTTTTCCTGCAACTAGAAGGTCCCATCTGGGGTTGACAGGAGACACTGGCAGACCATCAGGCATTAGATTCTCATAAGGAATACACAGTCTAGATCCCTCACATGCACAGTTCACAGTAGCGTTTGCACTCCCATAAGAATCTAATGCTGCGTTTGATCTGATCTGACAGCAGAAGGCAGATCTCAGGCAGTAATGCAAGTGATGGGGATGGGGGACTATAAACACAGTGAAGCTTCACTCTAACCTGCCACTCACCTCCTGCTGTACGGCCCGGTTCCTAACAGGCCATGGATTGGTACCAGTCTGTGGCCAAGGAGTTAGGGATGCCTGACTTAAACTATATTTCAGGAGGCTTACTGAGTACAAATTAAGAAATAATCCCCTTGTCAATTTCACTAGGCAAAAATAATGGATATTGATCTCTGTATACAATACTTATACCTTTAGTAGAAACACTTTACAACCATTATAATGTAAATAATTATATATGCCAAACATTTAAAAATATTACTGTTTACAATGTGTTTATGGTCAGTAAATTATAATTAGGCATAGGAAAATATTTTCATAAATTCATTGAACATGAACAATATGTTAAGTATAATGTAAAAAACAACTAATTTAAATTGCTTCTAGAAGATATAGCATCATTTTCATCCTAAGCATAGATACAGGATGCCGGGTATGGAGCAAAGCAATATGAAAATAGATTATAAAGATGGTTCAAATTTGCTTGTTATTTATGATGGACAATGGTAACATGGACAATATTCTATCTGAATAATAACTATAAATTAATTAGCAATAGCAAATAAGGCAAAACAAATAGAAAAACCATTCTTCTTCATATAACCAATTACAAAAGGCTAAATTTGAAAGTATTTTATAAAGATAAATTCTATTAATGTCTTATCTTTTATTAGCGGGTAAAGTTTTATTTTTATTGTTGAAATCCTTAACTGTGGGGATTCAATGTATTTTATAAATAGCTAGGATGCTTACTTACACATGGGGCATGTTCATTTAACTTTTTTTTTCCTTTTACCAGCCTCACATAACATACCTTAAAAAGTCTTTTGGAAGGTTCACAATTATGGTCTGTACATGGCTTGGGTCCTTTTTCAGTGTCTAGAGATGAAACTGAGAAAATATATTATATTTTATCATGGGTATAATGTATTCTGTCACAATATTTAAATTGGCTTTTGAAAAATGAAAGGATATTCTAATATTTCTCTTCCATTAAAATATTAAGCAATTTTCCTAGTGCTAAATGACTCTTTTTAGCAAAAAACCTAAGTCAACAATTTGCTTTCTATAAATCTAAACAACCTTATTTCTTCAGTGAACTTAAGAATTAATCAACTTTCCTGATAATGTCTGGCCGTTGATTTTGTAAAATCTGAGCAACAGATTTGTTTCAATTTTAATAACATACATATGTATATGTATGTATACATTTATGTGCATTCATTCAATACTCTATTTAACTCTATATAATATACTGTGTGTCATTTAACTCAATTCTTAATCTCTAGCTGCAAAATGATAGAGGTAGGACAAACTCTGATCACAATACTGGAAAGAGAAATGAGGTTGGATTTTAGTAGGGGCCATGGTAACTAAAATGATGAATATTTACATTCAGACATACATTCATTTATTTAATAAATAATTGCCAGGAGCCTACTGTGTGCCAGGAATTACTCTAGGTGCTTGGGATACGTAAGTGAACAAAATCAACAAAATCCCATTGAATTTAGCAATGTAGAAATGAGTACCGTCTCTGCAAGATCATCTGAGAAATGTACCTATTGTACATTTCCATGTACTTAAAAAATACATGGAAAGAAATCTGATTTCTAGCCTGAGTTCTACAGGAGGTCTACTAATAAACATAGGTATAATGTAAAATAACATTTGAGGCTTCTACTCTAATTTGTAAAACAAGGGGCTGAATAATGTGATTTTTGTCACCCTTTCCAGTTATGAGGATATATTTAAAAACAAATACTTTACCCCAGCAACCAAAATCTCTATAATTTATCTACTACCAATCTTGACAATTTTGTTTTTCCCATAACTCTACTCGGATGCTATCCATTCGCTATTCTACTCCAAATATTGCTCTATGATGCCTGTGTACATGACTTTAAGTTGTTCATTTTCCATAAAATTCTTTCAAAACACCAATAATTTTTCACGGGCCTCCTTAAGTGTTCATCTCCTTAATAACACCTTCACTTCCTTAGAACCCATAAAACACTTGGTAACTCTTCTACAGTATTTACATAAGTTGTACTATTATTATATGAATATTTTCTTTTTACCATAATATAATCTTGAAGAGGGATCCTTACTCTACATTACCAACATTTACCTAGTATGTCATATAAAATATGTCTGATGGACAACTGTTGATATGAAGATCATAAAATTGATCATAAAAGTATGAATATATGCAGAGTATATTCCAAGAATAATGGGAAATCTTTATTTTGTTGTTTAAACATATTTCTTTCATACCTTCCCAAACCCATAAATGGTGTAAAACTTCACTCTTGCCATCTGAGTTGATATTATGAGGTACTATACAATATTATAGACAAGACTACAAAATCCAACCTAGTGATTTTATAAAATTAGATCAGTTAATTTCAGACAGAGGTCCAACTAGGGTCACAGACTTGGGGGAGAAAAGGTTTTACTTATATTCTACTTTTACCTTAAGTCCTTTTAAAATGAGGTTATCTAAATCTAGGCCCAAGAAAAGTTAAATCTCTAAATTTTATCGCTTGAACCCGGAAGGTGGAGGTTGCAGTAAGCTGAGATTGCGCCACTGCACTCCAGCCTCAGCAACAGAGTGAGACTCTGTCTCAAAAAAAAAAAAGAAAGAAAAGAAATATACGTAGAGTTTTGAAAAGCACTAGCAAACTGTAGCCAGGTCTTTTAAATATTAATAACCTAAGGTACAGCTTTTGAATGTACTGTCCACAAAGTAATTCAGAAGGTGGCAGACCTGAGTCTACCAATGCATCATAAAATGATTATGAGATTGAATCATCACGATGATGTAAAATTTTCTTACTTTTGAATCTTTATACAAGTTTAAGGCAATTTTTAACATTCATTAAGATCTACTATTCATGAAACTAATGCAAAACTGTCAGAAACCACAACATAGAATCAAAAGAAATATAAGGTCTTTTCTTATCTATCTTTTCAGAATCAGTATACATAAAAGATTGCTAAAGTAACAAATATCTAGGAGACTGTTTCAGCCCAAGTCCAGTATTAATGGTGTCAACAGCCAACAGACATTATATCCATCCCCACCGTATCAGGCAAAGCACATGACACTCATGTTGTCTGCATCAGCTATCTCCTCCTGAGCTTCTTGCACATCCCCTCTTTATTTAGGCTAGCTGACTAACCTCATCCTGTATACAATCACCTAGCTTTTTGTAAGATAAGTTTTCTACAAGACGAAAAAATAAAGAAGATAGGAATGATGCAAGCAAAAATAGTAAAGAAGAAAACAGCTGGCCACCTTTTTCCATAGAAACATGGAAAAAAATGAACAAAAATGGTCAGAATCAACTTTTGTCAGAACTCCAGAAAATGATCAAATGTTTACAACAACCAAGTGAATGCTAAATCAACAAAAGATGACTTCAACACAGAATTTAAGAAAATCTCTGTCAAGTCAGTAGCTAACCACAAAGGTTAAAGAGAATTCAAAGGTTAAACATGTGTATGTAACAAAAGTTAAAGTAAATAGAAGACAGACCTCAGAGGACATGACAAAAGAAGAAGAAAATTATGAAACAAACAACTACAACCCACACAAGCAAGAACCATACACACTGAAGAGGCAGAAGGATCTGATTTCAAAAGTATCCATTAAAATATTTTAAAATGTAAAGTTTTCAAAAAAAATAGAAGTTATATAAAGAAACAAGAATGCATGGCTCATTCACAGAGAACAAAATATAATAGAAATTGTCCCTGAGGAAACACAGACATTGGACTTGCTGGACAAAAACTCTAAATCAGCTATCTTAAATGTGCTCAAAGAACTAAAGAAAACCATGAACAAAGAACTAAATAGGGAAAACGATGCCTTCACAAATAGAGATTATCAGTAAAGCAAAAGAAGTTACAGAACAAAATCTAATAAAAATTATGGAGCAGAAAATTGTAACAACTGAAATGAGGAATTCACTAAACATTTTCAACAACAGATTTGAGCAAGCAAAAGAAAGAATTAGTGAACTTGAAGACAGTTCACTGAAATTATCCAGTCAGAGAAGAAACAAAAAAAAATTTTAAGTGAAGAGAACCTAAGACATCTGTGTAACAACATCAAGTGTACCACCATATACACGATGGGAGACACAGAAGGAGAGAAAAATGAGAAAGTGGCAAAAAGAGTATTTGACGAAATAATGGCCAAAATTTCCCAAATTTGATAAAACACATACAAGATAAATAGAATCCACATAGGGTAAATACAAGGAACCCCACACTGAGACAAATTATAATGAAACTTTCAAAAATCAAAGACAGAAGCTTCTAGGTTGCTGAACATGCGGAGATACTGGGTGGTGGCATGCCCAAAGTGGGCATGTAAGCTCCAGGCCCCTTCCCACGTGCCTTGCCCTGTGCATCTTTTCCATCTGGCAGTATATCTGTATCTTCTGTAATATCATTTATAATAAATGGGCAACCATTTTTTAAAAAATCAAAGACAGAGAATCTTAAAAGCAGCAAGAAAGAAGTAATTTGTCACACACTAGGTGTCCACAATAAGATGAACATCAGATTTTTCATGAAAAACCACAGAGGATAGAAGGCAGTGGGATGATATATTTAAAGAACTGAAATAAAAACACTTCAACCAAGAATCCTGTATCTGGCAAAACAAGCTTTCAAAAATGAAGGAGAATCTAAGATCTTCCAAAAATCAACAGCTGATGAAGAATAGATAGTAACTTGTTACTACACACAAAAAAAAATACTGGAAAAAGTAACTACACAGGAGTACATCTAGGTAAATATAAAATGTAAATATAGATAAACATAACAGTCAGTATTCTTTTTTCACTCATCTTTTTTATATGATAATAGTGACAAATGAATAAAACAATAATTACAAATCTATGTTAGTGGATACACAATACATAGTAATGTAATTAGGGACAACAGCATAGAGAAGGAGTGACCTTCACAGGAGCAGAGTTTTGGAATACTGTTATAACTAAGCTGGAATCAATTCAAACTAGTTTCTTACGAGTTTGAAATTCTAATTATAGTTCTCAGGTTAGCCACCAAGAAAACAACTAAAATATATTACTAAAATGAAATGAGAAGGAAATTTAAACGGTATTCTATAAATAATTAAACACAAAAGAAGGTAGTAACAGGGATAATCAAACAAAAAAGATATGAGACAACTTCTGGTTTCTATTTGACATCTAAGGAACTTGTCAGTTGTCAGGCCTGTATCAACAACAACAAAAAAATCTGCAACTTTTCTTAGACCCATCAGAAAATTGAGCTCACTGGGAAAACTGCAGCTTCCAAAAATGTAGAGGCAGATAGGTGTATACAGAGAATCACAACTTACCAGGAGCAGAAGACTGCTACTGGAGCCATTACCAGGATAATTTAAATTATAATTGAGGGACTGCTAAGAAATTCAGAGTGGACAAGCTCCACAGTTAAAACTGCAATGGGGAGCATTCTTGGGCGGCAGGGGAGGGCTTCCAAACTTTCATGAGTTTTATGTCTAGGAAACCCAACAAGTTCTCAGGGTTAAGACTGGAGGAAAATCTCCTTGTGCTTCTAGCAAATGGAAGGAGAAAAGAAACCACTTAGAAGTAAACCAAACCAAAGTACAACAGGAGCATCTGAAGTACAACTAGTATATTGGGAACCCTGCCTCAAGAGAAATACCTTAACAAAGTTTCATTTTTACCAGAGTCTCAATGACCTGGGGGAAGGGAAATACCAAATTCAAACACCCTCTAGCCCTCTCAGTGTAAATTGACAAAGAGAAGCACTTGTGAAGATCTCAGGCAAAGGACTCAGGCTCTCTGAAAAAACTCAGAGCAAATCACAGATTTATAGGATGCTTACCCCCCATACATGCATATATTACCATTATATTTACAGAGTTCCATATAATGCCATGGTATTATTATGGCAAGCATTTCAAGTCTTATTCAGGAAAAAGTCTCCATATCACTGAAAGACCATAGGAAAGACAATAACAAGACGATCAAAAAAAAATATAGCCTCTAGTACTACGATAAACAGAACAAAGCCCAAATCCCAGACAGATAAACAGAAATATCACACACTAAAAGAACTATTTAACCAATTTTTTACTACCTGGTGCATAATGTTCAGCTTTCCACACACACACACACACACACACAAATGGAAAACATACTAAAAGTCAATTAAACACAGTTTCAAGAAACAGAGCAACCATCAAAACCAAACTCAGATATGGCAGAGATTTGGGAATTATAGTACAGAAACGTAAAATAACTATGAATAATATGCTAAGAGTTCTAATGGAAAAAATGGGACAAGATGCAAGAACAGAATGGATAATACAGTGAGAGAGATGGAAACTCTAAGAATCACAAGGAAATGCTAGATATCAAAATCACTTTTACCAAAATGAAGAATGCTTTTGATGAGCCCATCAGTGGGGCTGGAGGAAAGAATCAAATAGATTGAAGCTTGAAAATACATCAGTAGAAATTTCTCAAAAAAAGAATTGAAAAAACAAGAAAAGAATATCCAAGAACTGTGGAATAATAGCATAAGTTGTATAATACACAAAATGGTAATGCCAGAAGGAGAAGAAGAAAAAAAGGAAAAAGTGCTTAACATCACCAATAATCAGGGAAATGCAAATGAAAACCACAATGGGATATCATCTCATGCCTGTCAGGATAGCTATTGTCAAAAAGATGATAGATAATGTAGTGGTGAGGGTGTGGAGAAACTGGAACCCTTGTATACTGTTAGTAGGAATGTACATTGGTACAATAATTGTGGAAAACAGTATAGAGGTTACTAAAGAAATTAAAAATAGAACTACCATTTGACCAAGCAATCCCTCTTCTGGGTACATATCCAAAAGAAATGAAACCACAACCTCATACATTTATCTATGCTCCCATGTTCACTGCAGCATTATTCATAACAGCCAAGATGTTCAATGATGGATGACTGGATAGATATAAATAAATAAATAAATGCATTATACACACACACACACACACACACACACACACAGAGGAATATTATTCAGCCTTAAAAAAGGAGATTCTGCCATTTGCCACAATACAGATGAACCTAAAGGACATATGTTAAGTGAAATACTATAGGCTCAGAAAGAAAAATACAGAATGATCTCACTTTAAGAAAAAAAAACATTGAATACATAAAATGAGGAAGTAGAATGGTGGTTACCCAGGGGCAGGGCAGGGGTGGGAGTAATAAGGAGATGTGAATCAAAGTGTACAAAGTTGTAGTTAAGCAGGATGAATAAATCTAGAGATCTGATGTTCTGATGTACCACATGAGGACTCTAGTTAATAATATGGTATTATATGCTAAAAACTTGCAAGAAGAGTCATTTTACCATGAGTCATGCTCTTACCATGGGGTGGAGAGGAAAAGAAAGGTAATGATGTGAGATAATAGATATGTTAGTTTGCTTGACTTGCAATAATTATTTTAATATATACATATATGTGTATAAACATGTTGTATACCTTAAATGTATACAGTTAAAAATTGTTTTAAAAAGTCAATTGCTTTCCTATGTACTTGTAATAAACAACTGTAATTTGAAAACAAATGCCATTACACTAACAAAAATGAAATATATAACAAAATATGTGCAATATCTGTATGAGGAAAACTGTAAAACTCTGATTAAAAAAATCAAAGATCTAAGTAAATAAAAAGATATTCCATGTTCATAGATAGGAAGATCCACTATTGTTACAATGTCAGTTCTTGCCAATTTGATATATACTTTAAACTCAATGACACTCAAAATATCAGTAAATATTTTGTGTTTATCTACAAACTGATTCTAAAATTTATGTGAAAAAGCAAAAGACCTAGAAGAGCCAACACATTATTAAAGGCAAGAACAGACGACCAACATTACCCAACTTCAGGACTTACTATAAAACTACAGAAATCAAGACAGTATAGTACTGATGAAAGAACAGACAAAGAGACCAATGTTAAGTGAACAGAAATCCCAGAAATATACCCATGTTAATATATTCAACTGATCATTCACAAAGGAAAAAACGGCAATTCAAGGGAGAAAATATAGTCATTTAAAAAATGATGTTTGACCAACTGGATATCCACATGCAAATAAATCTAGACTTATCCTTTTCACCAAAATTAACTTCATAATATAATCACAGACACCTTTGTAAAATACACAAAACTGGAAAGCTGGAAACAAAGAAGAAAATTAAAGTGACCTTGGGTTTGTTAATGACTTTTTACATACAAATATGCATGTAAAAATGTGTGTGTCTATACTTTGCTCAATTTTTCTGTAAAGTAAAAACTGCTCTAAAAATAGTCAATGTAAAAAAAACCCACACAATAGAGAAAATGTGCAGCAAAAAGGCAAAAGTAAGTCCTCCCTTATCAGTAACAATTTTAAATGTAAGTGGTTTAATTTAAAGGCACCAATTAAAAGGCAGAAGTGGACATAATGGATAAAAATGCAGAATCTAACTATTGTCTGCAAGAGATTCACCTTAGGTGCAAAAACAGAAAAATAGGTTAAAAGTAAATGGACGAAAAAAGATATTTTGTGCAAATAGTCATCAAATCCAGATAAAACGGACAAATTGCTGGAAACACACTACTCTACCAAAACTAACTCAAGAAGAAACAAAAAATATAAACAGATCTCTATACAAACATCAGAGAAAACAAACTTTAAGTCAAAAATTGTTACAAGATGCAAAGAAATGCATATTTTGATAAAAGGGCCAATCTATTAAAGAAGATATAACATTTATAAGTATATAGGCCTCTAACAACAGAGTCCCAAATTATATAAAGAAAAAATTGACAGAACTGAAGGCAAAAGCAGACAATAATAGTGGAAGACATCAATACTGCACCTTCAATAATGAATATAAAAGGCAGAAGATCAATAAGCAGATAGAGTACTTGAACAACACTAGATCTATACAATATATACAGGACCCTCCACCCAACAACAGGAGAATACACATACTTCACAAGTACACATGAAACATTCCTCCAGGTAGACCATATGTGTAACCACAAAAGAGTCTCAGTAAGTATAAGAAGATGAAAATGATATAAAGTAGCTTCCATAATCTGAGAAACAAAAATAGATGCCCCTTTATCAACTAAGATGGACCCCAAGGTTAAGAAAACAAAAATTAGCTATGAGCTAAAGTTTCAGGGCTCAGCTAGCATGTCAATTCCCTAAATTTCTATGGCTACAAAAAACAAACAAACAAAAAAAACCACACACACACACACCTTGCTAAACTCTTTAACAACAGGAGCTATCAGACAAATTGCCACACTCCCTTCCTAACTCTGATTTACAACCCAGACCACTAAAATTCTGACTGAATAGGGAATCTGCCTTACAAATACTCCTTCCTGAAAGGCAACTGCAGACCTTAAGCCAGTTTCAGCAAGCTCATAGAGACTGCACACAAACTGTGTTTTATAGTCAACCTTTCAATAGACAGAGCCAAATTCTACCTCATTTTAATGCTAAAACCCCACCTGAAAGTAAACATGGAATGTAAGTTACATACATGTCTACCCATTGAACATGTGCTCAACCGCCCTCATAAATATGTATAGCTTTACCCAAAACAAGCTGAATATATAAGACCCTATTGTTAATATGGACCCTTTCCCTTTGGAAGAGAGAGTGCCTTCAGTCCACACCACAGACCATATCTTCCCAAATTGCAAGTTGATGTCACCAATAAATCTCTTCTTTCTACTATTTAGCTATCCTGGTGGTCATTTGCACTAGACTTCTATGACCACAAAAGAAAGAAATCAGGAAGCCTTAACAGAAGGACGTCTAGAATGTATACAAATATGTGGAAATTGAACAACGTACTCCTAAACAACAAACAGGTCAAAAAAATTATAAGGGAAGTTAGAAAATACTTGCAGATGAATGAAAATGAAAATACAACTTACCAAAAAGTATGGGTTGCAGTTAAAGCAGTACTCAGAAGGAAATGTATGGGTGTAAACATCTATACTTAACAAGAAGAAAGATTTCAAATCAATTACTTAATGTCATACCTTAAGAAACTAGAAAAAGAAGAATGAATTAAAACCAGAGCTAGCAAAAAGAAGGAAATAATGAAGAGTAGAAAAGATATAAAATAGAGAACAGAAAAAGCAATAAAGAAAACAAAACTGGTTTTTGGAAAAAATGCAATAAAATTGACAAACATTCACATAGAGAAATCAAAGTAGAGACATTACTACCTACCTTTCAGAAATAAAAAGGATAACAAGAGAACACTATAAACCATTGTAGGCCAATAAATTAAGTAACCTAAATGAAATAAATTGCTAGAAACACACTAACTACCAAAATTGACTCAAGAATAAACAGAAAATATGAATAGGTCTATAACTAAGTAAGGAGTTTGAATCACTAATCAAAAACCTGCCAACAGAGAAAAAACTAGAACCCAAAGGCCTCAGTGATTAATTCTATCAGTTAAAGAAGAATTAAATAAAATTCATCTCACTTTCTTCCAAAAGAATAGAAGAGGAGGTAACACTTCCAAACTCATATCATGAAGCTAGCATTACCCTGACACCAATGCCAGAAAATTATATGATTACAGGCCAATATCACTTATGAATGCAAAATTCTTAATTAAAAAATAGCAAACCAATTCCAGTAGTATGGTAAAGAATACACCATGACCAAGTGGGGTATAATCCAGGAATGCAAAGATTGTTGAACATATAACAATCAAAATAGAGTACACTGCATTAATAGAAGGCAGGGTGAAAATAAAAAAAACACATGATAATTTAATTTCATATAAAAGTAGTATTTAACAAAATACAAAGTCCTTTCATTATAAACCCACAGCAAGTATCATACTCAACAGTGAAAGACTGAAAGCTTTCCTCCTAAGATCAAGAACAAGACTAAGATGCCAATTGTGCCACTTCTATTAAACATTGAGCTGGAAGTTCAAGCAAGAGCAATTTTGCAAGAAAAAGGTGTAAAATGTATCCAGGGTGGAAAGCGTGAAGTAAAACTATTGCTATCCACAGACAACATGATCTTCTATATAAAAACTACTAAAGATTTCACAAAAAAAAAAAAAAACACTATTAGAGCTAATAAAGGAATTCAACCAAGGGTGCAGAATCCACTTTTTAAAAAAATAGCCAGTGTATTTCTATACACTAGCAATGACCAACGTACAAAGGGAATTAAGAAAATTCTACTTATAATAGCATCAGAAATAATAAAATACTTAGAAATACATTTGTCAAGAGTTACAGGACTATAGTTATACACTGAAAACTGTAAAATGCTGCTGAAAGAAATTAAACAAGTTCTAAATAAATGCAAAGCTATCCTGTGTTCACAGATTAAAAGACTTAATATTGTTAAGGTGTCAATAATATCCAAAGCTACGTCCAGATCCAATGCAATCCCTATCAAAACCCCAAAGGTGATTTTTGTCAGAAATGGAAGAGATGCTAATAATCATATGGAATTACAAACAATCTCAAATTACCAAAACAATTTTAAAAAGGAAGAACAAAATTGGAGGCACTCTCACTTCTCAATTTCAAAAGTGCCACAAATCAAACAGTAATCAAAATGGTGTACTGACAGGAGAACAGAAATATAGAACAATGCAATAGAATTGAGAGTTCAGAGATAAGCCCATATATTTACAGTTAACTGACTTTCAACAAGAGTGCCAAGACCATTCAATGTGGAAAAGAATGGTCTCTTCAACAAATGTTCTTGGACAACCAGACAGCCACATGCAAAATATGAAGTATAAGGTTGAACCCATACCTCATACTATATATACAATTAGCTCAAAATGAATCTTAGACCTAAGTGTAATAGCTAAAACTACAGAAGGAGTAAATCTTGATGACCTCAGATTTGGCAACATATTCTTAGAAATGCCACTGAAAGTACAAGAAACACAAGGAAAAAATAGGTAAATTGGACATCATCAAAATTAAAATCAACTGGGCATCAAAGGATATTATTAAGAGAGTGAGAAAACAACCTATAAAATGGAAGAAATATTTGCATATCACATATTAATAAGAATACAGTATTTGGAATATATAAAGAACTCTTACTACACCACCAAAAAGACATAAAACCCAATTTTAAATTGAGCAAAGGACTTGAATAAACATTTCTCCAGAGAAGATACACAGATAACAAATAAGCACATGAAAAGATGGTCAACAACATTTGCCTTTGGAGAAATGCAAATCAAGCCCATAATGCTTCATTTCTATTGGATATCATCTCTTTTATGAGTCTAGTATACTTTCAACTTTTTTTTGTTTTTTTTTGTTGTTGTTGTTGCTGTTGTTGTTGTTGTTGTTTTAACAGATTCTCACTCTGTCAGCCAGGCTGCAGTGCAGTGGCACAATCTCGGCTCACTGCAACCTCAGCTTCCCGGGTTCAAGTGATTCTCCTGCCTCAGCCTCCCAAGTAGCTGGGATTACAGGCCCACGTCACCATGCCCAGCTAATTTTTGTACTTTTAGTAGAGGCAGGTTTCCCCATGATGGCCAGGCTGGTCCCAACCTCCTGACCTCAAGTGATCCAGCTGCCTCAGCCTCACAAATTGCTGAACCTGAAGAGAGCCAAACTTTCAGGTTTTCTAAGGACTGATCTACCTATTAAACAGACCCAGGGGCTGGAGAAAAACTCTCAATGTATTTCTGGTGAAGAGGAGAGAGAGGGAAGGACAGGGAAGGGAAGGGGAATAGCAAGGGGAGAGGAAGGCAGAGGAGAAGGAAAGAGAGAAGAAGAGAAGGGACCAGAGGTGAAAAGTAAGGAAGATAAAAAACAGAAAATGAGACTGAACTTCTCTTGTTTTTTTCCCTTAAAGTTTCATGCCTCTCAATTGTGCTTCTAAAACTTCAATCCTAGATGGCCAAAAAAGAAGAGAAGGGAAAGTCAGGGAAATGGTTAAATACAATCAAACTCTGATAGCAGAGAAATAATAATTTTTAAAAAAAACACTAAAAAAGGAGGAAGGAAACTAGCAAGCAATAACATTTGAGATGAAAGGGGAGGGATGCCCTACTATCACTCGGACCCCTTAAAAACACATGGGTGGGTATTCCTAAGTGATCATTCATAAACCATTATAAGTATAAAGATAAATATAAAGATATAAATATAAAGTCCAATTCTTTGTTTTCCAGAAAATACTGGGCCTCTACTCCACATTATTAAGAAAAGCATACTAAGCTGGACGGTTCCTCTGGTCTATGATATTAACCCATCTTATAATTAGATGATTTTACAAATTAAATCATTATATCTAAATATCATGGCATTCCTTATATTAAATTCCACTCTACAGTAAATTATCATAACAGTGTAAGTTATTGAGGGAGCAAACTTTTCATTAGTACACGAATCAGAATTCTATTTGAGGGGTTAACAGCACTAAGTCAAAGTAGAGAACAAAATATATTTGGATGTGTAGTGTTTATATCGTAAAAATGCTGTGAGTAATTAACAACATTTTTTTAACTATTAGTTATGTGTTCTCCATTTGCTTTTCTAACAAATTGTATAGACTTACCTGAAAATGCAAAGAACAATTCATTTTGCAAACCAGCTCTTTGCATTTTAACATGATGGCATTCAGACTTAAGTAAGGAAATTTCACATGAAAGGTCAAGAAGCAGTTTGCTTAAAATCTGAAGAAGTTTCTTCTCAAAAGAAATATTATAAATACTATTGCAGGGAGCTGCATGATATCGAGCTGTGAACTGATAATAATAATGAGGCTCACGATAAGCTGTAAAAAATTAAGAAGAGAAAGACACAAAAATGGTTATTTAAATAATTCAAACATATCGCAACTATTTAAGAAATATCATTATTTGGTATAAATTCTTGGTACATGTTTTTAGATATAATTATATTTATTTTTAGTTCACCAACACTTATCTTGCAGTTACTAAGTACCAAATACTATGATAGACACTTTACAAATAGTGACTCATTTGAATCTCTCAACATCATTAAGATTTTCTATTCGTCATAAAGAAATTGAGGGAGGCAGGAATTATGTCACATGTCCAATGCCTATGCTATCAAAACTAAGATTCTAACTTACGGAGCCTGGTCCCAGAGCCTCTTCTATTAACCTCAACACTATGCTGCTCAAACTCAGGTATAACACTTCTCTAAGTTTAAATATTTATCTTGGAAGAAATTAAAGTCATATAATTATGAACAATATTCAAAAATATATGTTTCTAATAAATACACAATTAGTTTTATTGAGTTGAGTACAACATCTGGAACTGAGAACACACACACACACACATATATATATATTTTGCCCATCCCAAATTCTCACTGAAATGACACAAGAAAAATAAAAATGAAAAGAAATTCACTACAATACCAAAAGTCAGAAAAGTTCATCTTCCAAAACAGGGCGCTCTGTTGCTACTTCTGTCAAACAAGGGAGACTTCCCTGCCTGTTGCTGGATTATGCTCAGGAAAAGCTTCCTGCACACACTGAAGTGCACCCAGCTATTGTTTACCTTCCTACCTACACATTTAAGCTAAAATTAAGTACACATACTTAGCTACTGTCCATCTTTGTATTCGGAGTAGAGACCAGACAGCTTCTAATTGCTGAGGAAACCTCTATAGGTTTCATTTCTGAACAGGAATTCTAACATGCTTTTTGTACTGATTCATCCATCAGTGTAGGTACACATTTATCATGTATATATTACATATATCATGATTTATAATATCAAAGATATATAATATATACAAATATCACATAGAATAACTGAACCTGAGGGGTCAGAGCTGGAAATATAGTTGAGTCACAGTATGACTGGGAACAGGGAAAGAAAACTTTTTCTCTCCAGAAATCTGACTCATATCAAGGTATTACCTGAAATAGAACTAAGTCTGAATTTAAGTCAAAATATCCCCCAAATTCTCTGAAACACTGTATCAAAAGTATACTCTTCTGAGTGTCCAGCAGAAGTACACACAAACCAGCAACAATTCAGGATCAGCTTATGTGCATAAGAGTTAACGTTGCAGGTGGGAGGCTGCTTGCAGGATTAGCCCTTGGCTGGTAAACACTTCCCTACACAGACAGGAATCTTTTTCTTCACGATAAAACTGTCTTCTTAACCACCTGATGCACTGAACATCTTTTTGCCTTCTGGGAGTCTGAGATTGTTGTAGTTGCTAGGCAGAAGCGCCTACAGAACTGGTCCCTAATAAACATTCTGGATGTTATTACTGTTTATTCTGTTGCTTTTGTTTTTTCTTCAAAATCTCTCGCAAATCCTAAAGTATCTTCAAGAAGATTCATGGAATAGACTTTAAATACACTTAAGTACAGATTTCTGACATCACTGAGATAATACAATTAGACTAGGTAAGAATTTGAGTAACTCCAATTTTAAAAACTGGACTCATTAAATTGCTAATCTAACATGAAGCAGAAAAAGAATTATGTGGGACTGAACTGATGCAGGACTAAAATTATTTTTATGACTTTTTGTTGAAAACATTGCTGATTACTTTTTTTTTCCCAGAGTCAAGAAAGCTTTTTTTTTAGCTACTTGTAGTTTGCAGGAATTGGGTAAAGTATATTTTTGTAAGCAAAATCAAAACATTTACCTTTCTCTCTGATTTCTTCTGAATTGAGAAACTAACCATAAATATTTTTATTTTATGGCAATATAGTTATTTGCATAACATTAATAAGAATCTGTTTCCTTTCATGATAAGACACAGTTGAAAACACATATTACAAAGGCTTTGATTGGGATGTCACATTTTCAGGTATGACCAGGCTGCTTTAAGGAACTAAAGGTTAACTAGGATCCAATTAATCCCTTGGAAGAACTGGCCAAGTACCCTGTCTACATGGTTCCTTTACAGGGTTACTAGCCTTGTGGTAAGTAAAAAAATATCAGTTTCTGAGAGGCGCAGAATACTCTAAATATTTTGGGGACTTCAAGAAAAGAATTCACTCAAGTACTACAGGTAAAATCCGAGGGTGAGTCCATGGCTTGACTTCCTAACCTGGAGAGGATTTTAAAAGTCTTTTCCTTATGACAAGTTCCAGCAAAGCCAACTTTAAAAGAGTCTATAATAACGTCAATCACTATTCTTTCTACAGTTTGTTTATTTATTTATTTATTTATTTAGAGATGGAGTTTAGCTCTGTTGCCCAGGCTGGGGTGCAGCAGCACAATCTCTGCTCACTGCAGCCTCTGCCTCCCAAGTTCAAGCGATTCTCCCACCTCAGCCTCCCAGGTAGCTGGGATTACAGGTGCGCACTACCATACCTGGCTAATTTTTGTATTTTTAGTAGAGATGGGGTTTCACTATGTTGGCTAGTCTGGTCTCGAACTCCTGACCTCAGGTGATCCACTTGCCTCGGCCTCCCAAAGTGCTGGGATTACAGGTGTAAGCCACTGTGCCCGGCCTTGCTACAGTTTATATAACTAATCAAGCCAACTATAATGAGGCTAAAACTTATTTTACAACAAAACTGGACTCACTGTGATCTTTGGTAGAAATAGGTGACCAGAGAGAGAAAAATTATGTTTCAAGAAAAATTTAAAAACTTTAGTGCGCCTGTTATTAGATTCTAGCTTTGTCCATTTGTTTTTGAGGGTTTTTTAAAAATTATCTAGGCTGAGTCTTGAATTTTTAGTTTCTTCCAATATCTGACTATGACTCTCCAGACTAAAATTTCCAATATTTTTCCCACACACTCATCTGACTTGAAATCCCTAGACATCAAAACTGCTTTTTCTAAAGCCGTGCAAGTTAATGCTAGACAATCTGATATAAACTTTGAAGAAATCACTACAACAACTTATGTATGTACAGAAAGTTCAGTGGAACACCTGATTCAAATGACAATCTGGGAAAATCTATTGCCACTCCCTGCCCATTCCAACTGAAATGTTTTGAGTCAAAATCTAAAATATTCTCAGCTGACTGCCCTCCAAACTCAAAGACTAGTTTGCAGACTGCTCCAGATGTTAACTTTTGTTTTTCTGTGTTTTCCATAAAAATGATTCCACACTAAATACCAGTGTGCCTATACCATATAGAAGCCAAATTTGAAAAAAAACTCACCTGTAACACCACCTCCTGAAATCAGGCTCACCTGTTCAACTAAGCGTATTATTCTCAGGACTAAGAGACTCATTCAATAAGATATGGAACCCAAATTTGTTCCTTTCTACTTGTTTCAATCTGTTTCTCACCCTTTACCAGGTTAGAACCTCTAACCCAAATCTCCCCAAAGCTACCAACTTGGACTTTAATATGTAAAACTTTCTAAAACTAAAGCTGTAAAAGGGAGACTGAAGAAAAACAGAATATTTCTTCCCCAAATATTGATGATTGTAAGGTTAAAGACACTGAAAATGGAGGGGACCATTCTGCCTTAGCCTCTATTTGCCCCATGGCAGGACACCAATCCTTCCTTACTGGAGACAACACTTGCTAATCTGTCCAGAGAAAGCACCAGCAGGCACCAAAGGAATCTGGGAACAGATTTTACTATCATCCCACATTTTCTAACCTTTTAGAAGACTGGAACTGCTCTCTCCTATGTTTTGTCACTAAATTGGATTTATGGCTCTTTGTTAAAATATTATGTAAGCAAGGCCCCTAAGCCACCAATCAGGGATACTTTTGAATTGAGGCCTCTCCAGCACGATAGGTACAGCACACGCATAAACTTCTGCCACTTTCTCCCTTGTTAACCTGGCTTTTGTTTTCAGCAGTGTCTCAACTAAGAAGTTATTCAATTGCCAGTACAGTTCAAGGCCACTGCCTTGCTTTCTACTAAATAGGTGACAGTAATTCACCCACCGTAAGTGCAAATATCAACACAGTAGAAATAGCAAATAATGTCTTAGTATAATAATAAATTAGTTTTCACTTTACTGATCCCTTGAAAGTGTCTCAGGGACTCCCAGAGTTTCACAGACCATAATTTGAGAACCACTGATCTATAGTCAAAGTACTGTTAGAAATTGACAAGAGCACAAAAACAGGAAAACAGGCAAAATATATAAACAGAAAATCTTATATGGGAAAATAAACATACATAAATAGATGCTCAAAGATAACAGTATTAAGAAAAATGCAAATTATAAATGATACAGTTTTTTACACCCACTATATAGGTTAAAAGAGCAATAAAACCTATTTTGTTGGTGGTAAGGATACAAAGAAGTACATGTACATTATTAAAACTTAATAAAATGTAAAAATGTAAATCCTCAAAATGTTAAAGAAAGGAATAAATTAAGAACAGGAAATTATAAAACAAAAACAGGTGGATAACACCAAAAACAAGTGGGGATTAAAAAAATGCAAGATCTAATATATTGGAGAATGAAAATATAGTCATTGAAATAAAAAGAAAAAAATCACCAAAGTTAAAAAATAAATAACTTAAGTGAAATAGATAAGCCAAATGGCAGACATAACATACCTGAAGAAACATTTGGTAAATTGCATGACAGTACCTAAAATACAACACATTTGAAGATTCTGGTATATGAAAGACAAGCTAAAGGTTTTGAATGATAAGTTAAGAAATCATAATAAATATGTTTCTTTGTTTGTTTGTTTTGAGACGGAGTCTTGCCCTGTCGCCCAGGATGGAGTGCAGTGGCGTGATCTCGGCTCATTGCAACCTCCACCTCCCAGGTTCAAGCAATTCTCCTGCCTAAGCCTCCCGAGTAGCTGGGACTACAGGCGCCTGCCACTGAGCTGGCTACTTTTTCCTTTTTTCTTTTTAGTAGAGACGGGGTTTCATCATATTGGCCAGGCTGGACTTGAACTCCTGACCTTGTGATCCGCCCTCCTCTGCCTCCCAAAGTGCTGGGATTACAGGCATAAGCCACCACGCCTGGCCAATAAATATGTTTAATTAGCATTCCAGAAATAAAAAACAGTCAAAAGGAGGCTTTGAAAGAAGTCAACAAAATCCAAAACTTCAACATTGTAATATGTAAACCACATTCTCTGACACACAAATCAAAATAAAAATCAACAACAAAAATCCCTCAAACATTTTTAAACAAATAAAATAGTACTAAATAACAAATGACTATAAAAGAAATCATAGTAAATATGACTAAATATTTAGAAATGATGATAAACATATCAGTAATTGTGGGATTCAATTATAGTAATAAAAAGTAAATATATAGTCTTAACTAGATTTACCCAAAAAATAAAAAGAAAATAAATGAGCTAACTGTACAACTCAAGAGTCTACATAAAGAACAAGGTTAACACAAAAAAGGAAGTTAGGGAAAGAGAACAAGAAAAATCAAACAAGGAATGAATCCCTGAGAAATATAAAAAATAATTATAATTTAGGTAGAAGGACAGTAAAATCCATGATACATAAGGAAAACATCAAATAATGTACTAATTAACAGAAAAAACTGTAAAACTTAATATATAAAGAAAAAACAAATAACTACATAAAACACTATAAATATCTTCATGTCAATGAATTTGGAGAGTTGGATTAAAACTATTTCTAGGAGAAATTAAATTATTATTCATAATATGAATTACTATAATGTGTGCAAGAAGAAATAAACTGAATAAAGTAATAACTACTACTAAAAAAATAACTGGGAGACAGACTTCTGACTAGACAGCTGGAGGAGCTCTGCAAACTCCAACAAACATGCTATAAATTCTTTTTTAAAAATAACCATTGAACAGTCTTTGGAAATTGTCCTAAGAGCATAGAAAAAATAAAGAAACATTTATTCAAATAAGTCTATCGAATGTCAGTAAGAATTGTGTAATAGTCTGTTCTCACACTGCTATAAAGAACTACTTAAGACTGGGTAATTTATTAAGAAAAGAGGTTTAACTAACTCACAGTTCTGCAGGCTGTACAGGAAGCATGGCTGGGAAGCCTCAGGAAACTTAACAATCATGATTGAAGGCAAAGGGGAAGCAAGCAGGTCTTACTATGATGGAGGAGGAGAGAGAGAGAGAGTGCAGAAAGAAGTACTACACACTTTCAAACAACCAGATCTCATGAGAACTCACTATCACAAGCACAAGGAGGAAATCCACCCCCATGATCTAATCACCTCCCAACAGGTCCTTCCCCCAAAATTGGGGAGTACAATTAAACATGAGATTTAGGTGGGAACACAGCCAAACCATATCAAACAGTATTTGAACAAAGCATATGAACCAAGACCTGCTCCCTTCCTCCCTCCCCTCAGCTCAAGGAGAGAGACACTCCATTCCAGATTTCTACAGCCTAACCAGCTGACCCAGCTTTCAGTCAATAGACTATCTCCCAGGAAAGGAAGAATGCCAGCATTTCTCATCCTAGCCCCAGCTCCGTGTTGCTGAAGTAATTAAGTTGCAGGTGAATCTGGCTGAGAGATGATGGCTACCTTCTTCCACCTAGTCCTACCTCCTGAGACAGAGGCTCTAAATCAGGTAGAGGAACACTGAGAATATTGAGTCCTCCATCACCCTTACCCCAATTCATGGTGTAAGGGTTCCACATCAGGACTATAAGCTGATGATACCTATGACTCCTGCTACCCCTACATCAAGTGCTCAGCTCCTAAAGCACGGTGTCACCCAGAAAGAAGCACACCACTGTCCCCAGCCTCAGCTTCAGTGCTATCGCTCAGAGAATTTATCCAGGGAAGAGAACCAGGCTGCAGAACACAAAGCTCTGAATCTCAAAGGAACTGGTTTCACTTGCATGTAAGTGTAGACAAGCTCAACTGAGAACAGATTCATAGATTCACTGGCATTATAAGCTGAACTACAAGTTGGCCAGACAGCAACACAGAGTCACCTGGGAGAAGCAATACTGGGATCAGAACATATCTCAAACACTGATCTAAAGAACTAATACTTCAAGAAACCCAAATTTAACTGGATCAGTAGAGCAATTTGTTTCCTAGGGCACTGTTGAAAGCAATAGATCAATCATCTGAGTGAGTATGTTTAGGAAAAGAGACAGAGATAACCCTGCCAAAACTGCTGTGGGTACACCCAAGCTGCATCTTCCAAGCACATACATCAGAGGCTTCACCTAGCAACTTCACCCCAGAGTTGCTACAATATGCAGTCATGTGCTGCATAATTATGTTTTGGTCAACAACAAACGGCATATACAATGTTGGTACCATAGATGATAATACCTTATTTTTAGTCTACCTTTATTATATTTAGATATGTTTAGATACACGAATACCACAGTATTACAACTACATACAGTATTCAGTACAGTATCATGCTGTGTAGGTTTGTAGCTTAGGATGAAAAGGCCATACCACGTAGCCTACGTGTGCAGTAAGCTATACCATCTAGGTTTGTATAAGTAAACTCTATGACGTTCACAAAATAAAACTGTGTAATGACACATTTCTCAGAATATATCCCCATCATTAAGAAACACATAACTATATTATCTAAAATGTGAAGTTTCTGACAAAAATTTGGGAAACACGTAAGGAAACAGGACATATACTGGAAAAAGGGAAGCAACAGAAACTATCTGTGACAGTGACTAGATGTGGGATTTAAAAAATAAACACTTCAAATAATTCATTATAAATATGTTAAAAGAATTAAAGGAAACCAAAATGGAAGAAGATATGATTATAAAATCACATCAAATAGAGAATATAAATAAAGACTGAAATTATAAAAAAGAATGAAATGGAAATGCAAGAGCTGAAAAGTAAAAATACTAAGAGGGCTCAAGAGTAGATTTAAACTGGCAGGAGAAATAATTAGCAATATTTGCCACATACCTAGCTTATAATAAATTCTAAAAGAAGTGATTCAGAATTAAAAAATGTGATGCCAGCCAGTAATCTGAATCCACACACCAAAAAAAACAAAGTGTACCAATTAAGGTAATTATGTAATCAAAAAGACAGTACAACTATGCAGTTCTTCTACTCTTTTCCCTTTTACTGATTTAAAAGCAATTTCACAGAAGAATTTATATATAACATATAAATTGGGCCTATAACACATAAATATATATTTGCCAGTAATAACACAAAAGAGGTGGGTGAGAGAAGCTGTATTGGACTAAAACAAAATTCAGATGGTAACTTGAATCCAGGGAACAAATGAAGAGAACCACAAATGATAAATAAGAAGGCTCTATATGACAAAACCTATAAATATATACTTCCTCTCCTTTCTACTCTCAGCTTATTTGAAAGATACAAAATTACATAAAATAATAACAAGGTATTGTTTAGTCTGTAACATTTAAAGATGTAATATGTGTAATATTGATACCACAAAATACAGAGAAACAGAACAGAAGTACAAAAGAGTAACATTTCTATAGCTTTCTGGAATTAAATTAGTATAAATCTAAAACTGATTCTGATAGGTTAATATGTATGTAGCAAGCTCTAGAGAAATTAATAAAGAACTGGAAATAAACAGCAAAAAGTAATTAAAGAAATGAAAATACTATATTAGAAAATATTCATTTAATTCAACAGAATTAATGCAGAATAGAAGAACACACATGAAGAATATGGAAACAAAAAGTAAAATAGCAAAGTATATCCAAGTATATCAATAATAACATTAAATGTTAATGGATTAAACAAGCCAATCAAAAACCAGATGGTCAGACTAGATTTAAAAAGTTATATCCAACTACACTATATATTGTCTACATGAGACGCACTTTAAATTCAAAGATACAAATAGGTTGAAAGTCATAGAATGTTAAAAGATATACCATGCATACTGCAATCACAAGAATGCAATAGTGGTGACACAATTACCAAACAAAACAGACTGTAAGTGGCTGGCAAGATGGCCGAATAGGAATAGCTCTGGTCCGCAGCTCCCAGCGAGATCAACACAGAAGGCAGGTGATTTCTACATTTCCAACTGAGGTACCTGGTTTATCTCATTGGGACTGGTTAGGCAGTGAATGCAGCCCACAGTGGGCGAGCTGAAGCAGGGTGGGTGTCGCCTCACCAGGGAAGCACAAGGGGTCAGAGAACTCCCTCCCCAAGTCAAGGGAAGAAATGAGGGACTATGCCATGAGGAATGCAGCCCAGACACTACCCTTTTCCGACAGTCTTCGCAACCTGCAGAACAGGAGATTCCCTCGGGTGCCTACACCACCAGGGCCCTGAGTTTCAAGCCCAAAACTGGGCGGCCATTTGGGCAGACACCAAGTGAGCTGCAGGAGTTTATTTTTCATACCCCAGTGGTGCCTGGAACACCAGCGAGACAGAACCATTCACTCCCCTGGAAAGGGGGCTGAAGGCAGGGAGCCAAGTGGTCTAGCTCAGCAGATCCCACCCCCACAGAGCCCAGCAAGCTAAGATCCACTGGCTTGAAATTCTCGCTGCCAGCACAGCTGTCTGAGGTCGACCTGGGATGCTCGTGCTTGGTGGGGGTAG
Source organism: Pongo pygmaeus (assembly GCF_028885625.2). Taxonomy (NCBI): domain Eukaryota; kingdom Metazoa; phylum Chordata; class Mammalia; order Primates; family Hominidae; genus Pongo; species Pongo pygmaeus. The sequence continues at coordinate 36,608,313 of NC_072379.2, read as the reverse complement.
GGGCATCTGCCATTACTGAGGTTTGAGTAGGCAGTTCTCCCCTCACAGTGTAAATAAAGCTGCCTGCAAGTTTGAACTGGGTGGAGCCCACTGCAGCTCTGCAAAGCCACTATAGCCAGAGTGCCTATCTAGATTCCTCTTCTCTGGGAAGGGTATCTCTGAAAGAAAGGCAGCAGCCCCAGGCAGGGGCTTATAGATAAAATTCCCATCTCCCTGGGACAGAGCACCTGGGGGAAGGGGCGGCTGTGGGTGCAGCTTCAGCAGACTTAAACGTTCCTGCCTGCCAGCTCTGAAGACAGCAGTGGATCTTCCAGCACAGAGCTCAAGCTCTGCTAAGGAACAGACCACCTCCTCAAGTGGGTCCCTGACCCCCATGCCTCCTGACTGAAAGACATTTCCCAGCAGGGGGCGACAGACACCTCATACAGGAGAGCTCTGGCTGGCATCTGGCAGGTGCCCTCTGTGAGGAAGCTTCCAGAGGAAGGAATAGGCAGCAATCTTTGCTGTACTGCAGCCTCCACTGGTGATACCTAGGCAAAGAAGGTCTGGGGTGGACCTCCTGCAAACTCCAGCAGACCTGCAGCAGAAGGGCCTGTTAGAAGGAAAACTAACAAACAGAAAGGAGTAGCATCAACATCAACAAAAAGGATGTTCACACAAAAACCCCATCCAAAGGTCACCAACATCTCCAAAGGTCACCAACATCAAAGACCAAAGGTAGATAAATTGATGAAGTTGAGGAAAACCAGTGCAAAAAGGCTGAAAATTCCAAAAACCAGAACACTTCTTCTCCTCCAAGGATTACAACTCCTCACCAGCAAGGGAACAAAACTGGATGGAGAATGAGTTTGATAAACTGACAGAAGTAAGCTTCAGAAGATGGGTAATAACAAACACCTCTGAGCTAGGGAGCATGTTGTAATCAGATGCAAGGAAGCTAAGAACCTTGAAAAAGGGTTAGATGAATTGCTAACTAGAATAACCAGTTTAGAAAAAAACATAAATGACCTGATGGAGCTAAAAACCACAGCATGAGAACTTCAAGAAGCATACACAAGTATCAATAGCCAAATCAATCAGGTGAAGAAAGGATATCAGAGATTGAAGATCAACTTAATGAAATAAAGCATGAAGACAAGATTAGAGAAAAAACAATGAAAAGGAACAAACAAAGCCTCCAAGAAATATGGGACTATGTGAAAAGACCAAACCTACGTTTGATTGGTGTATCTAAAAGTGACGAGGAGAACGGAATCAAGTTGGAAAACACTCTACAGGGATATTATCCAGGAGAACTTCCCCAACCTAGCAAGACAGGCCAACATTCAAATTCAGGAAATACAAAGAGCACCACAAAGATACTCCTCAAGAAGAGCAACACACCACGATCAAGTCAGCTTCAACTCTGAGATGCAAGGCTGGTTCAACATATTCAAATCAATAAACGTAATCCATCACATAAACAGAATCAATGACAAAAACCACATGATTATGTCAATATATGCAGAAAAGGTCTGATAAAAATTCAACACCCCTTTATGCTAAAAACTCTCAATAAACTACGTATTGATGGAACGTATCTCAAAATAATAAGAGCTATTTATGACAAACCTACAGCCAATATCATACAAAAGCTGGAAGCATTCCCTTTGAAAACTGGCACAAGACAAGGATGCCCTCTCTCACCACTCCTATTCAACATAGTATTGGAAGTTCTGGCCAGGGCAATCAGGCAAGAGAAAAACATAAAGGGTATTCAAATAGGAAGAGAGGAAGTCAAATTGTCTCTGTTTGCAGATGACATGATTTTATATTTTGAAAACCCCATCATCTCAGACCCGAATCTCCTTAAGCTGATAAGCAACTTCAGCAAAGTCTCAGGATACAAAATCAATGTGCAAAATCACAAGCATTCCTATACACCAATAATAGACAAACAGCCAAATCATGAGTAAAATCCCATTAACAATTGCTACAAAGAGAATAAAATACCTGGGAATACAACTTACACGGGATGTGAAGGACCTCTTCAAGGAGAACTACAAACCACTGCTCAAGGAAATAAGAGAGGACACAAACAAATGGAAAAACATTCCATGTTCATGGATAGGAAGAATCAATATATTGACAATGGCCATACTGCAGAAAGTCATTTATAGATTCAATGCAACCCCCTTAACGCTACCATTGACTTTCTTCACAGAATTAGAAAAAGCTACTTTAAATTTCATACGGAACCAAAAAGGAGCCTGTATAGCCAAGACAATCCTAAGCAAAAAGAACAAAGCTGGAGGCATCATGCTACCTGACTTCAAACTATACTACAAGGCTACAGTAAACAAAACAGCATGGTACCAGTACCAAAACAGATATGTAGACCAATGGAACAGAACAGAGGCCTCAGAAATAATACTACACCTCTACAACCATCTGATCTTTGACAAAACTGACAAAAACAAGCAATGAAAAAAGGATTCCTTATTTAATAAATGGTGTTGGGAAAACTGGCTAGCCATATGCAGGAAACTGAAACTGGACCTCTTCCTTACACCTTGTATAAAAATTAACTCAAGATGGATTAAAGTCTTAAATGTAAGACCTAAAACCATAAAAATCCTAGAAGAAAATCTAGGCAATGCCATTCAGGACATAGTCATGGCCAAAGACTTCATGACTAAAACACCAACAGCAATGGCAACAAAAGCCAAAATTGACAAATGGGATTTAATTTAACTAAAGAGCTTCTGCACAGCAAAATAAACTATCATCAGAGTGAACAGGCAACCTACAGAATGGGAGAAAATTTTTGCAATCTATCCATCTGACAAAGGGCTAATATCCAGAATCTACAAGGAACTTAAACAAATTTACAAGAAAAAAAAAATGACCATCAAAAAGTGGGCAAAGGACATGAACAGACACTTCTCAAAAGAAGACATTTATGTGGACAACAAACATATGAAACAAAGCTCATCATCACTGGTCATTAGAGAAATGCAAATCAAAGCCACCGTAAGATACCATCTCACACCAGTTAGAATGGCAATCCTTAAAAAGTCAGGAAACAACAGATGCTGGAGAGGATATGGAGAAATAGGAACACTTTTACACTGTTCGTGGGAGTGTAAATTAGTTCAACCATTGTGGAAGACAGTGTGGTGATTCCTCAAGGATCTAGAACCAGAAATACCATTTGACCCAGCAATCCCATTACTGGGTATATGCCCAAAAGATTATAAATCATTCTACTATAAAGACACATGTATATGTATGTTTATTGCAGCACTATTCACAATAGCAAAGACTTAGAACCAACCCAAATGACCATCAATGACAGGCTAGATAAAGAAAATGTAGCACATACACACCATGGAATACTAAGCAGCCATGAAAAAGGATGAGTTCATGTCCTTTGCAGGGACATGGAGGAAGCTGGAAACCATCATTCTCAGCAAACTAACACAGGAACAGAAAACCAAACACTGCATGTTCTCACTCATAAAGGGGAGCTGAACAATGAGAACACATGGACACAGGGAGTGGAACATCACACACCAGGGCCTGTCGGGTGGTAGGGGAGCTAGGGGAGGGATAGCATTAGGAGAAATACCTAATGTAGATGACAGATTGATGGGTGCAGCAAACCACCATGGTATGTGTATACCTATGTAACAAACCTACACGTTCTACACATGTATCCCAGAACTTAAAGTATAATAAAAAAAAAGAAATGGTGGGAGATGTCTTCACAATATATCATGCTTCCACACCCTTTCTGATAAAATTATACACTAATGCTAATGATATACTAAAGGACAATACCAAAAAGTCAAGGCTCAGGTCAAAAAGGAGATGGATATTCTTACAGACCAGACACAGAGTACATATACAATGTGGGGAAAATGCCATAGGGTTGCTGGTCTATGGACACAGTACCAGGGAAGTGGCAGCAGGAACTTGGCCTCTGTGGAGAATAGCCTTACATGATTTTTATGTGAGATAGGAGACTAAAACTAGACTCACAGAATAAAACTAGGGACTGAGTATAGCACTCTGCTCATAGAAGCTAAAAAACCCAAATGGCAAAAAAAAACCCCAAACGGCTACAATTGGTGCTTGAAGCTATGGCTCATAACAAGCAGGGTGCGTCATGAGAAAATGATCGAAGTTCCTGCTTTCCAGCCAGGAACTAAACCAAGTCCCTCACAGCTTTCCTGAATGTATGGCAATATCTCCGTATCACAATAGGTCATTAGAAGACCTGATTTGGAACAGAGGCCCAGTGGGTGGAGTGCGCGAGGAAGCACTGGATGCAGAACCACTGGACAATGAGAAATATGTTTCTATTGGATTTAACAACAAGGGGACTATTGATAACCTTAACCTTAGTAGTTTCATGCAATTGCAGATGCAAGTACCAGAATAGTATGGGAGGGTAACTGAGGGTGAAAGGAGGAGTTGAGTGTAGATATCTTTCTCAAGAAATATAGACTACGCTTCTCCTACAGAGTCAGGTACAAGGAACACTGAAAAAAAAAAAAAAAAAAAACAGACTTTAAAACAACAACAAAAAGTTACTAAAGAAACAAAAGGGACTTTTATTATGATAAAAAGGTCAATATATCAGGAAGAAAGAACAATTAAAAACATACAGATATTAAAGAGGAATTAGATAATTCAATATTAATTGGAGACATCAATATCCCACTTACAATGATGAATAAAAAAACTAGGAAGAAGATCAACAAAGAAATAGAAGACCTGAACAACACTATAAACCAAATAGATCTGAGAGTCATCTACAGTAAACCGGCTAACAACAGCAGAATATGCATTCTTCTCAAATACACATGGAACATTCTCAAGGATAAAGCATATGCTAAGCCATAAACCTTTGAAATAATCCAAATTATTTTCTCTGATAAAGTAAAATTAAAAATCAGTAACAAAAGAAATTTGAAAAACTCAGAAATGAAAATTAACAGACTCCTAAATAATCAATAGATCAAAGAAAAAATCAAAAGATAAGTTAGAAATAATCTTGATATAAATGAAAATGAAGACAAAACATGCCAAAACCTATGGCATGCAGGTAAGACAGCACTTAGAGGGAAATAATATGCCATGCCTATGGCATATTATAAAAGAAAGCTCTCAAGTAGCCTAATCTTTTATCTTCGGACAATGAAAAAGAAAGAGAAAATAGAAAAACTAAATATAAAGCAAGCAGAATGAATAAAATAATAAAGACTTCAGCAGAGATAAGTGATAAAATAAATAAAAAATAGTGAAAATCAATGAAATCAAAACCAGGTTTTTAAGAAATCAACAGAATTGATCAAATTTTAGCTAGATTTACAAAAACAAGAGATAGAAGACTCAAATTACTAGAATCAGAAATAAAAGGGGAGAGAATATTGACCTTAAAGAAATAAAAGAATTATAAAGGAATACTACAAACAACTCTATGCCAACAAATTAGACACATTTAGATAAAATAAATTCTTAGGAAGACACAAACTAGTGAAACTGACTCAAGTAGAAATAGACAATCTGATTAGACTTGTAACAAAAAGGTCGAATTAGTAATCAAAAAACTACCTATGGAAAACAACCCAAGCCCAAATGTCTTCACTGATGAATTCTACCAAACAGTTAAGATATATTAGCAACAATTCTTCACAAACACTTTCAAAATTGGAACAGAAGGGAATACACCCGAGCACATTCTATGAAGCCAGTAATACCCTGATACCTAAACCAAAGACATCACAAGAAAACTATAAACCAATATCTCTTATGAACACAAACGCAAAAATTCCCAATAAAATACTGGCAAATCAAATCTAGCAAAATATTGAAAAAAATCATACACCATGACCAGGTGGGATTTATCCCAAGAATGAAAGTTTGGGTTAATATTTAAAAAATCAATTCATGTAACAAACCATAGTAATGAAGTACAAAATAAAAAACACGTTTATATTAATTTATGTAAGAAAAAACATTTGACAAAATCCAACATCCTTTCACAATAAAAACAATCCTCAAATATAAATGTAGAATAAGGGAATTTCTTCCATCTGATAATGGGCACCTACAAGAAACCCACAGCTAACATTATATATACTCAATGGTGAAAGACTAGATTATTTCCCCCTAATATTATGAGAAAGATAATGATGCCCACCCTCAACATACTTTTTCAACATATATCTAAAGTCCTAGGGTCCTCAATAAAAAAAAACAAAAATAAATAACAAATACACAGACTCTGTCTCTGTGTCAACATGCTACGAATGTCTCACGAAGAATCTACAAAAATCTAAAAATCTAGTATTGTTACATAACTTTGACAAGGTGGCAGGACACAAAATCAACACAAAAATAATATTTATTTCTACATATTAGCAATAAACATGTGTAATTGAAAGTTTAAAATATAATATTATTTATAATTATTCTAAAAAATCACAATAACACACAGTATACACTTAACAAAATATGTATATGCAAATAAAAGAAATCAAAGACCTAATTAAATGGATAGACATACCATGTTCATAAACTAGAAGACACAGTATAGGAAGGATGCAATTCTTCCCCAAATTAATCTATAGATTGAATGTAATTCCCATCAAAATCACATTAGGATATTTTGTTGATGCACATAAGAATATTCAAAAATTTATATGGAAAGGGACAAACATTTAAATAACAAAGACTATTCTTGAAAACTATCTTGAAAAGAACACTCTCCTTGGTATTGAGGTTTTCTATATACTTACAGTAATCAACAGCGTAGTACTGGTAGAGGAGGTATAAACCTATAAATCAATGGAAGAAATTACAGAACCTAGAAAAAAAGTACCCACACAAATATCTTCAACTGATTTTTGACAAAGATGCAAAAACAATTCAATGGAGGAAGAAAAACCTCTTCAGGAAATAATATTGAAGCAACTGAACATCCATATGTAAAAAATAAAAACAATAAAAATCAACCTTAAACCAAGCCTCAGCATACTTTACACAAAAATTAACTGAAAATGCATCGCATAGTTAAATAGAAAAAGGAAACCTGTGCTGGGAGAACTGGCTAGCCATATGCAGAAAATTAAACCTGGACCCTTTCCTTATACCTTATTAAAAAATTAACTCAAGATGGATTGAAGCCACTGCACTCCAGCCTGGGCGACAGAGCGAGACTCTGTCTCAAAAAAAAACAAAAAAACAAAAAACAAAAAACAAAAACCCTAGAAGAAAACCTAGGCAATACCATTCAGGACATAGGCACAGGCAAAGATTTCATGACAAAAATGCAAAAAGCAACTGCAACAAAAGCAAAAATTGACAAATGGGATCTAATTAAACTAATTAAACTTCTGCACAGTAAAAGAAACTATCATCACAGTGAACACGCAATATACAGAGTGAGAGAATATTTTTGCACTCTATTCATCTGACAAACATCTAATATTCTAGAATCTCCAAGGAACTTAAACAAATTTACAAGATTTGTTTAAGTTAAAAACAACCCCATTAAAACATGGGCAAAGGACATGAACAGACACTTCTCAAAAGAAGATATTCATGGGGCAAACAAACATATGAAAAAAAGCTCAACATCACTGATCATTAGAGAAATGCAAATCAAAACCACAATAAGATACCGTCTCACACCAGTCAGAATGGCAATTATTAAAAGGTCAAGAAATAACAGATGCTGGCGAGGTTGTGGAGAAACAGGAACACTTTTACACTATTGCTGGGAGTGTAAATTAGTTCAACCATTGTGGAAGATGGTGTGGCAATTCCTCAAAGATCTACAACCAGAAATGCCATTTCACCCAGCAATCCCATTACTGAGTATATACCCAAAGAAATATAAATCATTCTATTACAAGGATACATGCACTGATATGTTCATTGAAGCACTATTCATTGAAGCAAATAATGATTCCATGTCATTGAAGCAAAGACATGGAATCAACCCAAACACCCATCAGTGATAGACTGGATAAAGAAAACGTGGTACATATACACCATGAAATACTATGCAGCCATAAAAAGGAACAAGATCACGTCCTTCACAGAGACATGGATGGAGCTGGAAGCCATTATCCTCAGCAAACTAATGCAGGAACAGAAAACCAAACACCACATATTCTCACTTATAAGTGGGAGCTGAACAATGAGAACACATCAGCACAGGGAGGGGAACAACACACACTGGGGCTTGTCGGTGATGTGAGGAGGAAGAACATTAGGAAAAATAGCTAATACATGCTGGACTTAATATCCAAGTGATGGGCTGATAGGGATAGCAAACCACCATGGCACATGTTCATGTGACAAGCCTGCACATCCTGCATGTTACCCAATAACTTAAAATAAAAATAATTTTTTTTAAAAAAAAGGAAACCTACAAAACTTTTGGGAAAAAAACAGACTATCTTTGGGATCTAGAACTAGGCAAATAATTTTTCATCTTAATACAAAAAGCATGATTCACAAAAGCAAATCTGAGAAACCAAATTTTCAAACAGGCTCTGCAAACATCCTGTCAAGAGGATGAAAAGACAAAATACAGACTGGTAGAAAATACTTGCAAATAATATATATCCAACAAAGAAAGAGTATCTCTCTGTGTATGTGTATTAAATATCAAAAAACCCAGTGGTAATACATCAAACAATCCAATGAAAAAATGGTCAAAAGATATGAACAGAAATTTTACCAAAGAGGATGTACAGATGGCAAATAAACTCATAAAATATATTTAATACATCATTAGAAATTATAGAAATGCAAATTAAAACCACAATGAAATATTACTTCACACCTATTAGAATGGCTAAAACAAAAGATAATTATAACACCAATTGCTGGTGGAGACATGGAGTAACTGGACTATCCTTACATTGCTGGTGGGAATACAAAATGGTACAGCCATTCTGAAAAACAGTTGGCAGTTTCTTATAAAACTAAATATGCAACTATCATATGATCAACCAACTGCATTTTAGGTATTTACCCCACAGAAATAAATACTTATGTCTATAGAAAAACAATCCACAAATATCCATAGAAGCTTTACATGCAACAGCCAAAAACGCAAAGCAACCTAGATATCTTTCAATGTGTAAGTCATTAAACAAACTGTGGCATATGCATACTATGGAATGCAACTCAGCAATAAGAAAGAGTGCGTGATAGATGCACAAAACTTATACAGGAATTTGGAAAAATGAAAAAAAGTCAATCCCCTAAGATTATGTACTATAGTACTGAATTTGAATAATACTTTTGAAATGAAAATACAGAATTAGAGAAGATTGGTGGTTGCCAGGAATTCTGGATGGAGGTAGGAGGGAAAGTGGGTTCAATTATAAAAGGTCAACACAAGGTATCCTTCTCTTGATGGGACTGCTCTGTATCTTGTCTATGGTTGTAGATACCTGAGCCTACCCATGGGATAAAAATGGCAGAATTACACACACACACACAAAAGTACACATAAACCTGGAAAAATATGAATAAGATGGGTAGACTGCAACAAAATCAATATCTTAGCTTATAAGATATTACGATTTGGGGAGGCTGGGTAATGAATACATGTGATCTGACTGTATTATTTCTTGCAACCATACGTTAATCTACATTTATCTCAAAACAAAAAGTTTAACCTGAAAAAACAGGCCTAAGGTTTAACTTGCCTTTTCAGGACCATTCTCAGTCTACTTTTCTAAACTACTGGAACTTAAATTATTGAAAACTTAGTAATTGCTGAACATACAATAACCTTTCCTTGTATGTAACTGAAAATGGTTTAAGAGCCAACAATTCAAGTATGACAATGAAGCAGAACAGTTCTAATGCTCAAGCACTTCTGTTCTTGTGTATGACTTGCAGCCTTAATTTTCTGTGTGAAAATGGTTACATTATTTCCTTAGCTTTGTTTGTTGGAGACAAAGAAGGAATGCTTGTTAAGTATGTCAAAACATAATCTTACCTTGTGAATTTTTGTTAATATATTATAGAAGATAGATTTTTCATTTGCCTAGAAAGCTTGTATAACGCATTTGGAAATTTCTGCTCTGTAACATCTTTAGAGCTGACAGTCTGTTTTTTACTTCATGCTGAAGTATCATCTGGCGGTTTTGTGAACTGGTCAGAAATTCACAGGTTTTAAGCGTCTTAAGAAAATTTATATTGAACATTGCTCTTTGTCTAACAAATAAAAGATGTTAATTTATTCCTGTTTAAAAAAAATAGGCCTAGAAAATATAGGAAACAATTTTTCTTTTCTTTTCTTCTTTTTTTGCTCTCTAAGGCAGAGTCTCACTCTGTCACCCAGGCTGGAATACAGTGGCATGATCTGGCTCACTGCAGCTTCCGCCTCCCAGGCTCAAGTGATTCTCTGGCCTCGGCCTCCTGAGTAGCTGGGATTACAGGCGTGCACCACCACGCCTGGCTAATTTTTTTGTATTTTTAGTAGAGACGGGGTTTTTCCATGTTGCCCAGGCTGGTCTTGAACTCTTGGCCTCAAGTGATCCACCCACCTCAGCCTCCCAAAGTTCTGGGCACTTTTTATTCTCTAGGTAGGAAACAATATCTTAGAAAACAAAACTAAAAAAACAAAAGCAAAACAACTCAGAGAATTAAAATTGATAGCTCTCATTACAAAAAAAATGGAAACTTCTGTTAGTATAAACATCTTAAGTGAGAGAAGGTAGAAATTATTTAAAGCATGCATAAGAAAAGACTAGTATCCAAAACAGCAAAACATCTAAAAATCAGTAAGAAAAAGACAAACTATGCAAAAGGAAGATGACACTGGAATTGAAAAGGCAATCTACTGAATAATAAAAATATGAAAAGCTGTTCTAACTTACTAATAATTAAGAAGTGTATATTAAAGCAATGAGTCACCATTTTATACCTAGTGTCTTGCCATATTCAAAACCGATAACGATTCTTGATTTTATTTTTGTAATTTTCTAAAATTTTTAAAGGTTTTATATATATATATATATAAAAAATTATAAGTTGATTTTACTTCTTACAATCCAGGTAATGGTGAATATCTTGCTCAACACAGTAAAAAACATGAGTCAAAAAGAAAATGCCACTTGTAGTTTATATAAAATTTTTAAATTTGCAATTATCCTTTACTTAGAATATAAGAGATTAATAAGCTAAAAACAAAATACAGAATACAATGCATTTGACATAAAATTAATATCTACATAGCTATATATCTCTTAGTAGCTACTCAGACACACACACGTACACACACACAGAGCTCACACAAATAACAAGATTTGAATAACCCACCAAAGACCAAAAAATGCATATTAAAACTACAAAATACCATTAATTTATTATATTGGCAACACTTCAAAATACAGCATTAAAGGGGTTTTAGAAACTGAGGTTCTCATCTATTATAGCAAGGTTGCAAACTGCTATACAAAAGAATCAATCAAAATAGCACTATGAATTCCCTGCAGATTTTCCTTTATAGAATTCATCTTTCTGAAAGACTAACAACTTATCTTACAAAATACAGCAATGTTAGTATGGTATGGGGTATGGTGTATGTGTGTGTATACACAGATCAATGACGGATGGATGGACAGATATTTAAATGTTTCATACAGTACCATCTGAGGTAGGGAAAATGTGAAACAAACTAAATAATAATTAACTGAAGAACACTCAAATAAAATCCGAAACACCATGTAGCTATTAGAAAGATTAAAGGAGGTATGTATAATAAAATAGAATCAATTGCATTTGTTTTAAGCATAAAAAGAGTAGGTCTCCAAAGTCAGTTTATTAATCTGGTCTTCATCCTGCTGGCATTCATATAACAGTGGTGTACATAGTAGGATATCATAAAGCATAAGAATACTAACTCTAGGACCAGAATTCCTAAATTGAAATCTGAGTTCTCCCCTCCCCTACTTAATAGCTATGGTCTAGAGAAAGTCACTTAACCACTCTCAGTTTCCTTACATTTACAAGACCAAAAATAGCAGTGCCTACATCACAGTTTGTTTTGAAATATATTTAATATAAATAAATCAGAACAATGCTTACACTAAGCAAGCATTATATAAATATGGATTTTGCTGTTGTTGTAATAATTACTTGTAAAAACACAGCACTGCCTGGTACATCATAAGTGCTCAGTAAATATTAGCTATCATTATCATTATTATAAACCAGCACTCATTTTAGGCACTTTTACATTTGTTAGCATATGTGAATATGTACTTATGAGTGATTCTGAAGTACATTTATTATAAGTTAGGTACATGAAGTAACAAGATGGAGATAACTACTATGTAACAAAAATGAAACATGACTGATTAAAAGGTTTAAACAAATTATTTGCCTAACAAAGTTAATTATCTTACCAAAACATTATGTTTCTCTTTGGCTACATGGGAAAGTATTTTTTGATTAACCAAAATATTATCAAGAAACCACTAATAATTCTGCCAGTTGTTTGGCACCTTTGCTGTCAAAGTAATGATGTGTAAGTTACCTTATTGACACTGTAACAAATTACCACAAACCTAATGTTCTAAACACCACAAATTTATTACCTTATGGCTCTGGAGATCAGAAATCCAAAATAAGTCTTACTAAGCAAAAATCAAGCTGTATTCATTCTGAAAGCTTTAGGGGGAATCCAATTCTTTGCCATTTCTAGCTGTAGTGGCTGCCTGCATTATTTGGCATGTGGCTTCTTCTTTGATCTTCAAAGAAAATCACTGCAACTTCTCCTTTTGTCAGCACATTTCCTTTTTCTGCCTTTGACCCTCTTGCCTTCCTCTTAGAAGGAGCCCTGTGATTACACTGGACCCACCTAGATAATTCAGGATAATCTCCTCAACTCAAGAGCCTTAATTTAATCCATCTGCTAAATCCCTTTTGCCATGTAGGGCAACACACTTACATGTTCTGGATGTGACTAGTTATGGACATGTTTAGGAGCCATTATTCTGTCTGCCACACATGGGTCCCACCAGTGAGATGGAACCTACAAGCAACTTGAGCTCAGGCTGTTCTCCTGGCTACTCCATATTGACAGAGCAGAAGCAGCGTCATCTCGGACAAACGCCGCCACTTTAAGTTCCAGCTCCCTTTCTAGCCTCACGCATTTCAAGGAAATCACCTCTCTTCTAATTACAAGCAGCCAGAAAGAGCAGACAGTAAAACACAGATAAGACAGCTGGGGCACAGAGGGAGATGGGGTAAAGTCTCTCAGGTAACTGCCAAACTTCATCCTTACACAATGGGCCCCAGTAAAACAGTAGGCCTTGGCTAGGTGTGGTGGCTCATGCCTGTAATCCCAGCACTTTGGGAGGCCAAGGTGGGCAGATCATGAGGTCAGGAAATCGAGACCATCCTGGCTAACACGGTGAAACCCCATCTCTATCAAAAACACAAAAAATTAGCCGGGCATGGTGGCACGTGCCTGTAGTCCCAGCTAGTCAGGAAGCTGAGGCAAGAGAATCGCTTGAACCCAGGAGGTGGAGGTTGCAGTGAGCTGAGATCGCGCCACTGCACACTCCAGCCTAGGTGACAGAGTGAGACTCCATCTCAAAAAAAAAAAAAAAGTGGGCCTTAATAAGCACATTCTTTTCCCTTCGGTTGCACTAAGAGAAGCTAAAAGCAGACTTGGGGGATATGCCTGCAGCTGCAAAAAGATGTATGGGAACAGACATACAACTCTCCCTCCCAGATAAGCACAACAAAGAGACACAGAAGCAGTCCAAGCCTCTGATAAACTCTCTCACCCTGAATCCTTAAAAACTCTTAGTCTGTAAGAGTGTGTGCCTCTGACCTAACTCGGTCAGACGGCGCCTCTCAGGTTTGTTTTCTCTAAAATAAGTCTGTCTTGACTGGCAAGCCACCTTTTCATGTTTCTTTCCTCTTTCTGTAATTCTTACACATATCAACTGAGCTCTGCCAATTGTAAGCCTCAAAAGGTCAATCCACCAGAAAAAGAATTTACAGTGGTGTTTCACGCTCCTGTTTTGGGGGATGGCAGTGTACCAGAAATCATGATACTCAAATTTAAAATACTTAGAATCTAATACAGTACAAGCCATAATATCATCATAATAATTTGAAAACATTTATACATCCCTGGCCCTAAAATTTATCTGTGCGTACATGTCAACATTCCCCTGAAGAAAAATAAGACTACGATCTGTTAACCATTCTGTGCCCTCACCACTAGCCCTTTACAAAGTACTTATACAGGGAGGCAGTAATTCTTTTCTAATTAAATGAGACTAAAAATAACAAAGTCCCTTTAAGACAAACCTACTTAAACATATTTAAATGTTTAAAATCATTAAGAAAGGTTAAAACACAACTAACTTTACTTCTTACCATATATAGCATATTTTAGTTGAAGACGTTTAACAATTTCTTCCACAGTAGGTTTATATTCGAGGAAACATGTATAAATTCCACTCATACTCTCCTCAAAATTTTGGAATACAAGGCTTCCTGTGGATGTTATTTGTGCAGTGCGGTTTCCTACTAAAGGAATAAGATACAGTTATGAGTTGCTTAAATTACATGAGACAAGTATCAAAATATTTTCTCAGCAAGGTAAAACCATCATAATTTACCAACACAGTCAATGAAATGAGTGGGGGGCATAGCTAGGACACTGCATCTGGTGTCTGCTAATAGTGGATGCCAGGATAACCTTCTTACTGCCAGATGTTCACTAATCAGAGTTCATCAATTGCATTGTTGCCTAAGTAGAAAGAGACTAACAAGGATACATACAGAATATGCTCCTAATCTGCTCCTTGCATTGAACTGGGCACTATCAGAAATGCAGTACACATATATACAAATATATACACATACATATATACATATACTTTAACATAATTATATTTATATTTAATGATAAATTATGCCCTCAGTAAGCTTACAAACTGCATATGAAACAGATAAATAATATACCCAGAACAAAGGCTATCAGAATATAATCACTAACAAGAGACTTCTTATCACTACACATGATAAAAAGCAAAATTCAGCTTATAAATTTGAGGTTTGCAGAAGAAAAAAAAATATTGGATATGAGATCACCTGACTTGCCCAACATCACATAATCACACAGTTGCAGTGCTGAGGGTTAGAATGGGATGTAAGCTCCCTTTTCATTTCAACATACTTCATTATTTAAGTGTCAAGCAGGGAGAAAGCTATGTTGTGAAATGGAAAGTAAATCTGCCTTTAGAGGCATTGACACTTGGGTTTGAGACCTACCTTTCCCTCTCACAAACTGTAACCGTGAGTAACCAATTAATCTTTCTGAGATCCAGTTCCCTCATTTGTACAATGAAAAATCATAATATATGATAGCCTATCTCACAGGATTTCTCTGTATAACAAATACAATGAACGCTAAAGTACTTGAAAAAGCTATAAATCTGTTATTCTGAAAGTTCATAATCACAGATTTTAATTAGAAAAATTCTTAGGTATTAAAATTTGCTTAGTCTGATATTCCATTCATTAGAACTGAAAGTACTACATCAGGAAATAACTACCTTTTTTCTATTTTAGGTAAATGATTTATTGCTTATAAATTTTAAGTTGATATATTTCTCCAAGACAAATAATGAGTGTTCATAGGGATGAAATTTTCATTATTTATTTGTTCAATAAATATTTACTGAGTGTCTAGTACATGCAAGCCCTGCTTCAGGTATTGAAAGAGAAATGAACAGATGAATATACCCACCCTCAAGGAATTTATGCCTTGAGAACTTCCATTTCTATATCCTGGATGAAGCTGAAAAATGTGATATGAATTTAGAATACATTTCTATTGTAATGCCTATTTCTTCATGATTATCTTTTAATGAAATATTACATATTTATCCTAACATGCCAAGTCTTTTATAAACGAAGTTAACAGTTTGCAAGAGTTCACTATGTATTTCAGCAGAAACACCTCGTAGAGATGTAATAAAGGGTTCTCATGAAGTTTAAAGAAATTATAGAATATTACATCATCAATGAGATTACATATTCCTTGGCAATCATTTGAAATGAATGTTTCCCACACTAGAGAAAGCAATTAATAAGTGTATCAAAATATATACCTAAATGCCTACTACAACACTAAACATTATGACAGCCAGAAAATGTAGTAATATACAATCTATAATAAAATGCCCCCTGACTGCCTTCTTATTTAAAAAACGTTTAAGTAGATCTAAAAAGATAAGGGGGCTTAGAGCCAAGATAGCCAACCAGACACAGCCAGCAAGAGCATCTCCCACCAAGAGGTAAGACCATCAAGAAGACTAGCACACTCTGAGCAGATCTTCAGAAGGAAGGCATTGAGAGTAGTCGGAGGGAGGACGCAGATCCTGGACTGAAGGAGCAAGAAGCTGGGGACCCTGCACAGGGTACCCAAGCATCAGGACTTATTCCTTGCCCTGAGTGGCTTCTGGGGAAGGGATAAGTTAAATAGACATGGAGCGGCCCACTCTCACTATGGAACTCTGGAATCCTAGCTACAGAAGAACCCATGGACATTTAAGCTGGAAAGGGAGAGCTTCTTGGAGAGCTGGCGGGGACAAGACTCCCCTGCATGGAACCCATAGTATTTGCCATGGGACCTGATGCAGTGGAGCATGGCCAGGGACACCATCCCCCAAGGCTTGTCAAAATCAGAGCTGAACTGAACAAAATGGTGACACAAAAAAACATACAAAAGATCAACAAAACCAAAGGCTGGTTTTCTGAAAGAACACATAAGGCTGGTAGACTGCTAGCTGGACTAATAGAGCAAAAAAAAGAGAGAGGATCCAAATAAACACCATCAGAAATGACAAAGGGGACATTACCACTGACCCCAGAGACATATAAAAAACTGTCAGAGACTATTACAAATACTTCCATGCCCATTAACTAGAAAACCTAGAGAAATGGATACATTCCCAGAAACATACACCCTCTCCCATGATTGAACCAGGAAGAAATTGAAACCCTGAACAGACCAGAGTGAGTTCTGACACTGAAACTATAATCAAAAACCTATCAACAACAAAAAGCCCTGGACCAGACAGATTCACAGCCAAATTCTACCTGACATATAAAGGGCTGGTACCAATCCTAGCTAAACTATTCCAAAAAATTGAGGAGGATCAACTCTTTCCTAGCTCATTCTATGAGGCCATTATCATTCTGATATGAAAATCTGGTGGACACAAAATGAAAAAAGAAATTTTAGGACAATAACCCTGATGAACATAGATGCAAAAATCCTCAACAAAATACTAGCATAGCAAATCCAGAAGCACATCAAAAAGCACATCAAAAAGCTAATTCATCACAATCAAGTAGGGTTTATCCCCGGGATGCAAGGTTGGTTCAACATATGAAAATCAATAAATTTGATTCATCACAGAAACAAAACTAAAAACAGAAATCACATGATCATCTCAACAGATGCAGAAAAGCCATTCAATGAAATTCAACCTCCTTTATGTTAAAAACCCTCAATACACTGGGCATCAAAGGAACATACCTCAACATAATAATAGCCATGTGTGACAAACCCACAGCCAACACCATACTAAACAGGCAAAAGCTAGAGGCATTTCCCCTTGAGAACCAGAACAAGACAAGAATGCGCACCCTCACCACTCCTATTAACATAGTTCTGGAAGTTCAAACAAGGGCATCAGGCAAGAGAAAGAAATAAAAGTCATCCAAATAGGAAAAGAGGACTTCAAATTATCTGCCTTCACAGACTATTTGATTCTATACCTAGAAAACCCCATCATGGCCTCGTGTGGTGGCTCACACTCATAATCCCAGCATGTTGGGAGGTCGAGGTAGGCAGATCATTTGAGGCCAGGAGTTCAAGGCTAGCCTAGCCAACATAGTGAAACCTCATCTCTACTAAAAATACAAAAATTAGCCAGGCATAGGGGTGCAAGCCTGTAATCCCAGCTAACAAAGGGTTGATTTTAATGATTTTAATGATTTCTCCTGGCTATTCCATATTGACAGAGCAGGAGCACCATCATCTTGAACAAACACTGCCACTTTAAGTTCCAGCTCTCTTTCTAGCCTGATGCATTTCAAGGAAATCACTTCTCTTCTAATTACAAGCAGCCAGAAAGAGCAGACAGTAACACACAGATAAGACAGGAAGCTGAGGCATGAGAATCACATGAACCTGAGAGGCAGAGGTTGCAGTGAGCAGAGATCACACCACTGCACTCCATCCAGCCTGGGCGACAGAGTGAGACTCCATCTTAAAAAAGCAAAGCAAACAAACAAAAAAACATTGTTTCTGTTCAAAGGCTTCTAGATCTGATAAACAACTTCAGCAAAGTTCCAAGATACAAAATCAATGTATAAAAATCAGTACCATTTCTATTCACCAATGATATCCAAACTGAGAGCCAAATCAAGAACACAATCCCATTCACAATGGCCACAAAAAGAATAAAATACCTAGGAAAACAGTTAACAAGGGAGGTGAAAGATCTCTACTATGAGAATTACAAAGTACTGCTTAAAGAAATCACACATGACACAAACAAATGGATAAACATTCCATGCTCATGGGTAGAAAGAATCAGTATTGTTAAAATAACCATACTACCCAAAACAATTTACAGATTCAATGCTTTTCCTATCAAATTACCAATGAAATTTTTCATAGATTAGAAAAACCTACTGTAAAACTCATACGGAACCAAAAAAGAGCTGGAACAGCCAAAGTAATCCTAAGTAAAAAGAGCAAAGCCAGAGGTAACACACTACCTGACTTCAAACTACACTACGGGGCTATAGTAACTAAAAGAGCACAGTACTGGTGTAAAAACAGACACATAGACTAATGGAACAGAATAGAGACCCCACAAATAAAGCCACACACCTACAACCATCTGATCTTCAACAAAAATGACAAAAACAAGCAATGGAGAAACGAGTCCCTATTCAATAAATGATTCTGGAATAACGGCCTAGCCACATGCATAAGATTTAAACTGGCACCCTTCTTTCTACCATACATAAAAAATCAATGCAAGATGAATTAAAGACTCCTGGAGAAAGGGCAAAGCAAGATGGCTGAATAGAAGGCTCTACCGATCATTCTTCCTGCAAGGACACCAAGTTAACAACTATACATTGAAAAAATACCTTCTCTTAATAACAAAAATCAGATGAGCACTCATAGTGCCTGGTTTTAACTTCATATTGTAGCCTGATTGATAAGGAATCAGAGAGACTGATGGGGTTCAGGAGGATATTTATTATTTAGGTGCACTAGCCCAGTTGGATTAACACCCAAAGTCCCAAACAAAGAGTCGTTACCTTTTAAGCATTTTGTGGGGTGGGGGGAGATCAGTGCAGGGGGAAGCATATTACAGAAGAGAGAAACAAAGACAGTTATTCAATTAATTGAGACATGCATTACATCATTTTTTACTTTTCAAGAAATAACATGTTTTACGACTTGAGTTTATCTGTCTGGTGACCTTGCAGCTGCACAGCTAGAGAAACAGAGTCTTTACAATGCCTGGGAAGGGAGGAGAGATAAGGCTCACTAGCCACAGAAAAAGAGGCAGTTAATTTTTGAAAGACTCCAGTTCTTTCTTTTTCTCAGGGGGAATTGGGTTTTCTTACATACAACTGAGTTTCTGCTTACACGTTTTTAAATTTAATTCCTGTTCCATTCCCCCATTTGGTGCTTTTTATCACAGAGGTGTTCATAGAAAGCACCACTATTTGCCATCTCTGCGGAGTTGAGCTTTTTCTTCTACTGGAAGCAGCTGATATTTGGTTAATGCCATCAACTGCGCAGTAGTTTGTCGGGTTACTATTGCCTCTATAGTTGACTGAATACTCCTAACAAATAGAGGTAAAAGGCAAGGGAGGATGAGGCAGATGCCAAGGATAAGCAAGAACCTACCAGTGAGGGTTTTGAATCTTTTAAAGCTTGAGAACCATTTTTTTTTTAAACAAGGAATCCGGGGACCACCTGGACTAAGTCTGAACTGGAACATGGGCCAAAGCACATTCTAGCTGTGATTTCCATGATAGCTCGGCCATGATCATCAATTTCTAAGCAACAGTTGATTAAATTAAATTTTTCACATACTCTTCTTTCTGAGGCTAAGAGGTAATCTAAAGCTAATCTATTTTGATATATAGCATTTTTTATTTGTGTTCCTTATATTGCCAATAAATCTAGTGCCCTTGATGTTTCATTGGTTATAATTTCAAGAACTGCCTGCAACCTTATGACGCAGTTGAACATATAGATTGGGGTGCAGTACCCCCATGACCCATCTTGCACCCACGTAGCTGGCCTATAATATTTAATGATTTTTTTCAGGAGGCCATTCATTATCTTTCCAGTCTCTTATGTATCAGGGGACCTGCCCCAATAATCACGTAGGTTCTTTTCTATTTTTCCTAAGCATCAGCCAGCTTGAGAAATAAAGGGACAGAGTACAAAAGAGAAAAATTTTAAAGCTGGGTGTCCAGGGGAGACATCACACATTGCTAGGATCCGTGATGCCCCACAAGCCACAAAAACCAGCAAGTTTTTATTAGGGATTTTCAAAAGGGGAGGGAGTGTGTGAATAGGTGTGGGTGATAGACATCAAGTACTTAACAGGGTAATAGAATATCACAAGGCAAGTGGAGGCAGGGCAAGATCACAGGACCACAGGACCGAGGAGAAATCAAAATTGCTAATGAAGTTTTGGGCACCATTGTCATTGATAACATCTTATCAGGACACAGGGTTTTGAGATCAACCAGTCTGATCAAAATTTATTAGGCAGGAATTTCCTCTTCCTAATAAGCCTGGGAGCGCTATGGGAGACTGGAGTTTATTTCATCTCTGCAGCCTCGACCATAAGAGACGGCTACGCCCGGGGGGCCAGTTCAGAGAGCTACCCGCAGGCGCACATTCTCTTTCTCAGGGATGTTCCGTGCTGAGAAAAAGAATTCAGCGATATTTCTCCCATTTGCTTTTGAAAGAAGAGAAATATGGCTCTGTTCTTCCCGGCTCACCGGCGGTCAGAGTTTAAGGTTATCTCTCTTATTCCCTGAACAATTGCTGTTATCCTGTTCTTTTTTCAAGGTGCCCACATTTCATATTGCTCAAACACACATGCTGTACAATTTGTGCAGTTAATGCAATTATTACAGGGTCCTGAGGCGACATACATCCTCCTTGGCTGACAGGATTAAGAGATTAAAGTAAAGACAGGCATAGGAAATCACAAGGGTATTGATTGGGGAAGTGATAAGTGTCCATGAAATCTTTACAATTTTATGTTTAGAGATTGCAGTAAAGACAGGAATAAGAATTATAAAAGTATTAATTTGAGGAACTAATAAATGTCCATAAAATCTTCACAATCCACGTTCTTCTGCCATGGCTTCAGCCAGTCCCTCCGTTTGGGGTCCCTGACTTCCCGCAACACTTATGTCCACATCTCTTTGACATTTGTGTCTATTTTTGTGATTATGCTCCTATTTTTTTATTTTTATCATAAACTGGATATCTTAAGAGTTCCTCTTGCTTTAGAGGAATTAGAAAGAGGAAGGCTTGATTGTTTTTAACACACATGCCCTCATCCATTTAGCCAGCAGTTGCCAATATGCCCATGTTCTACAGATCTAATACAGGCCAGAGGGTGCCTTCCAAGCATTTGGAGCCTCTAGTTGATCTCAAGAGTGGCTTAGAGGAGAGAATCAAGAGAAAGGGTTTGGATCTGGTAAGTAGGAGTCATTCTGGGCATTTCTCCATAGAGTTTTGTTTTTAGTCTTATTATAATACTGTTGCCTTAGGCAGGTTGTTTTTCCTACTGCTTCTGTGAAAGCCTTTTCTTATCAGGCGATACAGTACTTTTCAATTATGGAGGTTTTTAACAACCAAACACTGGCTGAGGCTGTTGGTTCACTGACTGGGTTAGGCGAAGTGAATTATCTTGTGGCATTAATTTTTTTGCCTCCCATGGCCACTGGTCTCCCATTTTTGTTTCTCACATACACAGTATGAGGAAATCCTTAAGCTGCCAGCTATGTTTTCAGCTAGTTGAGCAAATATGTTTTTGGTTGATGGGAGAAGCTCAGGCACTGACTCATTAAAATGCTTATAGAATGACTTATGAACCTGGAATTGCAGGGTTGGATGCATTTGAGTCCTTCTAGTCTTTTTGACAATTAGTAGTGGAACTCCAAGGCCTGTTCCTTTTAACTTGTAACAGTGCTGTCTGTCCTGTAGACCAAAAAGGTAGCTCTGGCTTTAAGACAGTAAAATTTAAAGAATTGCATATCCTTGTATTACAATTTCATTTGGTTGACATACTACTTAGTAGAGCAGTCTTTCCTGAATGTAAGCATTGGAGCTGTGTTAGCATATTCCACTGAATGTTACAGTCTGGGCATCTGATTTGTGGTTTTCTGTACAGATGTTTAGGGCTGCTGTTGCTAAGCCTCTCTTGTGTTAAACCATTGCAGACTGCTTCTGATTGTTTTAGGATTATGAACATATGCTGCATGGCAGGTATCAAAGTACAAGGAAATAGGCCTTTTATAGGAGAGAGGGTCTTCTTTGGTTTGAGCTATAAGCTCTCTTTCTTTCTTTTTTTTCTCTGATTTAATATGTGTTTTAAACCAGAATTTATAGGGTAAGAGCTTAGGGTCATAACATACATATAGCTGATTATTTCCTGGGTCACAGACCGAATAGGTGGTCTGCTTGTATGTGCAGGTTCCTAACTTGGTTCCTGTACATTTATAGTAGGTATGGTAGAGTTGTAACTATGGTATTCCTTACCCAGGTAGTGTCTACACAGTGTGGGCATTTTTCTAGAGATTTCTTCCCTTTTAGTATAGGCAGAAATGGTAAAAACATTAGCATAGGCAATAGAACTATGCTTACACTACACATGGGCATGGCAAACATTCCTCTGTGCATAGACATTTGCAGCATTGGCAGTAATAACATAACAGAACAACCAGTACTGACAGAATTATAACTAGGCTTATACACTGTATTCACATTTACTTATCCAGAGATGGTCCTCTTAGCTTCAGCTGTGCATAGACTAGTCAGCTTTCGGGATGTGATTAGAGCAGAGCTTGCAGGATCCTCAAGCTTCAGCTGTGCATAGACTGACCAGCCTCCAGTGTGGTCAGAGCAGGGCAGTTGTCCTTACCAGTGGCTGGGTTTCACTGTAGGACTACTCGGGTGGGGCGATCTGGGTCTTGTTGGCTAATCCACTGGTCGTCGTCGGGAGTCACTACTGCCGCTGATTTTAGCCAGCTACGGTGAATCCAAGGTGTGACACCTGCAACTTTAACAGCAGTGGGAGTAGACATGATCACAATATGGGGCCTATCTTATATGGGTCCTAGAGTGGTTAGATCCTGTTTTTTAACCTAAACAAAGTCCTCAGGTTTGAAAGGGTGTACTGGGTCTGTTAGACTTACAGGCATTTTTTTTCATACCTAACCATGCATCTTTTGTATGGCCATACTTAAAGCCTGCATTTGCCTTTATGTTTGCCTTTCCCTTTTTTTTAGCCTTTAGTGTTCTTGCTTTTTGGTGCCCCTTTCAGCGCATCACTGCCACCTCTTTTGGAGCCCATACAGCATTTAAGAGCTGTAGAATTTCTTCCTCGTACTTTATTTTTTTACTTCCAGCAGTTAAAATCTTTTTTTTTTCCTTTGTAAATAGCCTCATGAACATGCAAAGCAGCAGAAGCATATCTGGAATCTGTGTAAATATTTGTCCTTTTGCTAGCCAAAGAGTTCTTGTCAGAGATATTAGCTCTGCTTTCTAAGCAGAAGTTTCTATAGGCAAAGACTGCACTACTGAGTCCAAAGTCACCACTGTATACCTAGCTCGGTGGACTCCCTTTAATATGAAACTACTTCTATCAGTAAAATATTCAATGTCTGGGTCCCTGAGGAGCCGATCTGTCAAACCTCTTCGGCGTGAGAACACTTCATCTACCATGTCCACCCAGCAATGAAGAGGGCCTCCTGGCACTGACTCAATGAGGAGCAAGGTAGCTGGGTTTAGGGTATTCACAGTCTCTAAAGTCAGTTTATTAGCTTCCTGCACCAGTAGGGCAGTGGCAGCTAGTGTTTTAAAATAAGGAAGCCATCCAAGTGCCACAGAATCTAATTGCCTGGATAAGTATGTCACTGGGTGATGCCATGACCTTATGACTTGAGTTAGAGTTAGAACCGGTGTGGTCAGAGCAGGGCAGTTGTCCTTCTAAGGACTTCTAACTTAGTAGTTGTCCTTCTACGCTCTAACTTAGAGTTAGAACCTCTATGGCCTCCCTTTCACTTGTGGACATACAAGAAGAAAAGCTTAGTTAGTTAGATCTAGTAGTCCTAAAGCTGAAGCCTGAGTCAAGGCTTCTTTGATTTTTTTTTTAAAGCCTTCTCCTGGTTGGCCTCTTAGAGGAGGGACTCCTTTTTTTCTCCTCTTTGTGGCTTTGTATAATGGCTTAGCCATGAACAAGACATTTGGCATTTAAATGTGGCAGAACCTTGCTGCCCTTAGGAACTCTCTTATTGGATGCCAGGTGGTTGGAGTAGGAAGTGCACAAACAGTCTGCTTTTGTTCACTACCAAGCCATCTTTCTTCTTGGCTTATATAAAAGCCCAACTACTGGACACTTCTAAAGCACATCTGAGCTTTCTCCTGACACTTTATATCCTGTCTTTCACAGCAGGTGCAGGAGGTCTTGGGTTTTTCTGGGTGCAGTAGCCCTTGGCCAGTGGTTTTTTTTTCATACTATGGCCCTGACCATTTTCCTTATTCTTTTGACATTTATCCTTCTAGTGTCCTTTTCTTTTGCATCATGCACATTAATCTCTCTCTAGCCTCAGCCGGCTTTCAAACTCCTGTCCAGACTAGCTTTTCCACGACTGCATTCACGCCCGTGTCCACACCTCCTTGCAAAGCCAGCTTCTCTTTCCGTAAGGGCTGCTGCTAGTAAATTAGCCTTTTTAAAGCCTCCGATCAGCCTTCTGATCTCGGTTAATTTACACCTTGGTAGCCACTTTAATAAGCTAAGTAGCATTCACACCTATGGAGCTTCTAACTTCTGCAATTTATGCCTGATATCTCCTTGGTCCTGCCTTACAAACACAGTATTCACCATGTGCTGATTTTCAGCAGCCTCAGAGTTAAACGGAGTATATAACCGAAATGCCTCACAAAGTCTTTTAT
Source organism: Pongo pygmaeus (assembly GCF_028885625.2). NCBI lineage: Eukaryota > Metazoa > Chordata > Mammalia > Primates > Hominidae > Pongo > Pongo pygmaeus. The sequence continues at coordinate 36,583,016 of NC_072379.2, read as the reverse complement.
AAAATTGGCTGGTGCTTTTATCTGCACCCTGGAGCACCTCTGAGATTTTTATATTGGTTGCCTTTCTTTTACCATCCGTTAGCCTCTGCAGAAGTGCTTCTCAGCACCTTTGTAGGTGCTAAAGCTCGACTGCATCATCTGGCTCTTAGTGGGAGTCCTCTTGTCCTCTCAAGAGGCATAAGCATAACTTGGACATGGCCAGACCTAAGACGGCCTGCCTGACTTTTTGAGCCTTTCATTTTAATTTCCCTGAGCTCTGATTTCTCCTTCTCATGTGAGATTGAGAACCTGTATTCCTTTTAACTTAACTGCTTAGGGGCAGTTAGCCTTGGTAAACGGGGGTAGATTGGAATGTAGGGAGAAGGGGTCTATATTCCCTACTGTGGTTCTTGCAAAACTGGTTTTTCTGCCTTTCCAGATACTTTTTTTTGTCTCAGCTTCTGGGGCAGCTGATTTTTACTTTCACTATTGGCTTGGCGGTGCTACAAGCCTCTGTGACTTTCCCGTTAACTCTGTAGCTGCCAGCACAGCTGGTTTCTCTTGGCGTGAGCTGCAAGCATTTTACAATAAACTGCTAGGCAGGGCTGCATTCATTTAGTCATGAGTCAATACAAAGACTAGGTCTGAATGCCTTGGATGTCCTCCAACCCTAGTCACCACCTTAAAACACATGACCAATTTCTCTATAGTGTCTTCGGCCAGCCATCCAACACTAAGAGGGCTATTCTAATTCACAGTATGTCCTTAACTTTTGAACATCCAGCTTTATCCCATAATCACCTCTAAATCTTCTTTTTTTTTTTAATTCTTTATCATGCACTCCAAAGGGGTTGGTTTTGACGCTTTCCCTCCCATTTCCTTCCTCGCAACGCACTTTCACTCTCACTTTCACTCTCAGATCCACCAGACCGGGTCCCTTACAGGAGTTTCAGACACTGCTCAGCCAGGAACGTGCCTTCCCCTGTCACAGCCTGCTGTGGCTACGAAGCTGGTCCTATCAGTCTTATGCAATGTCCTCAGTCTGATTTCCCCGACACTTGCCTTGGAGCACACAGACTATGCTAGGGATCTATGCCTCCCCACGCCACTCCCTGCGTTGGCCTCTCCCAAGACCATCCCTTTCATGCCATTTCACACACCTCCCTTGCCCCAGGACTCCTAACTGGACAAAACGAGCCTCTCTCATTTCCCAGGTGAGCCTAGTTAGGCTCCCACATTCACACACATACACACACCACTCCTACCCCAGGACTCCTCATCAGACAAAACGAGTGTCTCTCATGTCCTGGGTAGGTTCACACACACCCACACACTCCCAGTTCCTGTCTCCAGATCCAGTGAATCACTTTCACTTTGTCAGTGGGGACACGAGGTTCATCCAAATTGGCAGGCCACTCCTGCCACCCCCAGCCACTCTGGGTTGGATTAGTGGTTGGTACCCGGGAGGTGATCAAACTCCCCTTCATCCCTCTGGGATGGGCTTTCCTATCTTGGGCCCTTCCTCCTTACTTCAGTTCCTAAAGTGCTGGTATTGTCCTACAGCCCCATACCCGGTTCTGTTGCACTGCCAGGCAGGGTGCCAGGACACAAGAGAGCCAGTTTCCATCCGGGTGAAGCTCTCCCATGGCGCGCCTTGGATGCTGGGTCTCCCCCAGCCCTGGGGCTCTAGTCCCACAGGCGAAGGGGACAGTAAATCTGTCATCTCCAACCCCAGACAAGCCCCCAGAAATGTAGTGGAATTGATAAGGAATCAGAGAGACCGATGGGGTTCAGGAGGATATTTATTATTTAGGTGCACCAGCCCAGTCGGATTAACATCCAAAGGACTGAGCCCTGAACAAAGAGTCAAGTTACCTTTTAAGCATTTTGTGGGGTGGGGGGAGATCTGTGCAGGGGGAAGCATATTACAGAAGTGAGAAACAAAGACAATTATTCAATTAATTGAGACATGCATTATATAGTTTTTTACTTTTCAAGGAAAAACATGTTTTACGACTTGAGTTTATCGGTCTAGTGACCTTGAAGCTGCACAGCTAGAAAAACAGGGTCTTCACAATGCCTGGGAAAGGGGGAGAGATAAGGCTCACTAGCCACAGAAAAACAGGCAGTTAATTCTAAAGGACTCCAGCTCTTTCTTTTTCTCAGGGGGAACTGGGTTTTCTTACATACAACTAAGTTTCTGATTACAAATTTTTTAATTTCTTTTAATTCTTCTTCCAATATCACTAAAACAGGCACTGAAAATACTTTTTAAAAATCCAAAATCACCAATGCCACCCCTACCCCACCACCACCCCCATGCCCCACAGTGGTGGCCTGGTGCAAATAGTGTCTCTGGGTACTGGGGGAGGGAGAACACAGCAATTGTGAGGTATTGAGCTCAGAGCTGTCCTGTTAGAGCAGAAAGGAAAAGCAGACCAAATTCAGCTGACACCTGCCCATGGAGTGAGCATTTAAACCAGCCCAAACCAGAAGAGAATCATCGATCCCAGCAGTATGAACTTGAGTGCCTACAAATCTTGCCACCAAGGTCTACAGCACTCTGTTTACTCTCCAAGTAAACTTGAAAGGCAATCTAGGCCATAGGGCTGCAAAACATAGGTGAGTCCTGGTGCTGAACTAGGCCCAAAGACAGTGAACTGAGGGCACACACAACATACTGAGACACCAGCTGGGGAAGCCAAGGGAGGGCTGGCATCACCCCTCCTCTAACCATAGGCTCCACAGTTTGCAGCTCCAAAAGGCACCCCTTCTTTCCACCTGAGGAGAGGAAAGGAAAGAGTAGGGAGGACACTGTCTTGCATCTAAGATACCAGCCCAAGCATAGCAGGATAAAGCACTGGTCAGAGTTGTGATGTCCACATTCCAGGCCCTAGTTCCAAGAGGGCATTTCTAGACATACCCTGGGCCAGAAGGGAACCTGCTGCCTTAAAAAAAAAGACCCAGTCCTGGCAGCATTCATCATCTGCTAACTGAAGAGCCCTTGGGCCCTGAATAACCAGCAGTGATAGATACCCAGGTACAACATCGAGGGCCTTGGGTGGGCCTCTGAGACTTGCTCACTTCAGGTGAGACTCAGCACATGACCAGCTGTGGTGGCTATGGGGAAAAACTCCTTCTGCTTGAGAAATGCAGAAGGAAAACTAAAGGGTACTTTGTCTTACACCTTAACTACCAGCATGGACACAGAGGGGGAGAGCAACAAGTGGACTCTCAGGATCTCCAGTGAACAGGGCTTGATGTTTGGATGGCATTTCTGAACCTGCCCTGGGGCCAGACAACAGTCCACTGCCCTGAGGTAAGTCCCAGGCCAGGAAGCACGGGCCTTAAGGGAACATTGGTGGTAGCTGGCAATAATCCCACTGGCCTGGGGTGGTGGTGGCTATCAGGTGAGGCTCCTCTCCCTTTGGAAAGAGTAGCGGGGTAGAATGGGAAGGAGTGTGTCTTTTGCTTTGAGTGCCAGCTCAGCTGCAGTATAATAGAACATCAGGCAGACTTCTAAGGTTTTTCACTCTAGTCCCTGAATCCCAGACAGCACTTCTGAACCCACCCAGGGATTGGGGGACCTTGCAGCACTGAAGGGAAGGACAAAGGCCTGGCTGGCTTTACTTCCTGCTGATTGGAGAGCCCCAGGGCCTTGAGCAAACACAGGCTGGAGTCATGGAGTGGTTACAGCAGGCCTGGCTTCAGGTCGGACCCAGTGTAGTCACAGTGGTGGTAGCCACAGGGGTGCTATTGTCACTCTGCCTCCAACTTTAGGTGGCTCAAAACAGAGACAGAGACTCTGTATGTTTTGGGAGAAAGTAAGGGAAGAAAACAAGAACCCCTGCCTGGTAATCCAGAGAATTTTCCTGGATCTGGTACAAGACCATCAAGGTAATACCTCTGTGAATCTGCAAGAACCAAAGCATTACTGACCTTGAGGTGCCTCCTAAAACAGATACAATTTAGATCATAACATCCAAGTCCTTTCAAATATCTGAAAAGCCTTTCCAAGAAGAATGGAGCCTCCTAAAACAGATACAACTTAGATCACAACACCCAAGTCCTTTCAAATATCTGAAAAGCCTTTTCAAGAAGAATGGCTACAACTAAGCACAGACAGTGAAGACTACAATGAATACTTAGCTCTTCAATGGCCAGACACCAAAGAACATCTACTAGTATCAACACTATTCAGGAAAACATGACCTCAACAAATAAACTAAATACCAGGGACCAATCCTGGAAAAACAGAGATATGTGACCTTTCAGAAAGGCAATTTAAAATAGTTATGTTGAAGAAACTCAAAGAAATTCAAGATAGCACACAGAAGGAATTCAGAATTAGATATATTGAACAAAGAAATTGAAATAAAAAGAATCAAGCAGAAATCCTGGAGCTGAAAATGCAATGGCATGCTGAAGAATGCATCGGAGTCCTTCAACAGCAGAATGAATCAAGCAGAAGAAAGAATTAGTGAGCTTGAAAACACACTACTTAAAAATACATGAAGGAGACAAAAGAAAAAGGAGCAAAAAACAATGAAGCATTCCTACAAGATCTAGAAAATAGCCTCAAAACAGCAAATCTAACAGTTAATTGGTCTTAATGAGGAGACAGAGAAAAAGATAAGGGTAGAAAGTTTATTCAAAAGGATAATAACAGAGAATTTCCCAAACCTAGACAAAGTCATAATATCCAAGTTTAAGAAGGTTACGGAACACCAAGCAGATTTAACCCAATGTAGACTACCTCAAGGCATTTAATAATCAAACTCCCTAAAGTAAAGGTTAAAGAATGGATCCAAAAAGCAGAAAGAAAAAACAAATAACATACAATGGAGTTCCAATACATCTGGCAGCAGACTTTTCAGTGGAAACCTTATAGGCCAGGAGAGAGTGGCATGATATATTTAAAGTGCTGAAGGAAAAATATAATTTATCCTAGAATAGTACATCTGGCAAAAATATCCTTCAAACATGAAAGAGAAATAGACTTTCCCAGACACACAAGAGCTGAGGGATTTCACCAATACCTCAACTTTCATACAAGAAATGCTAAAGGGAGTACTTCAGTTAGAAAGAAAAGAAAACTAATGAGTAATAAATAATCACCAGAAGGTACAAAACTCACAGGTAACAGTACACAGAAAAACACAGAATATCACAACACTGTAGCTGGGATGTGTAAACTAGTCTTTGATGAACCAATCAAAAATAGTAACTACAGCCAACGTTTCAAGACATACTCAATACAATAAGATATAAATAGAAAAAACGGAAGTTAAAAAGCAGGAGGATTAAATTAAGGCACAGAGTTTTTATTAGTTCTCTTTTTGTTTGCTTATGCAAACAATGTTAAGTTTTTATCAGGTAAAAATATTGGATTATAAGATAGCAATTGCAAGCCTCATGGTAACCTAAAACCAAAAAGCATACAATGGATACACAAAAAATAAAAAGCAAGAAGCTAAGTCATATCACCAGAGAAAATCACCTTCACTACTGGAAGACAGAAAGGAGAGAAAGAAGGAAGAGAAAACCAGGAAACAAATAACAAAATGGCAGGAGGAAGTCCTTACTTATAAATAATAACATGTGTAAATTGACTAAATTCTCTAATAAAAAAATAGACTGAGTAGAAGAAAAAACAAGACCTCTGATCTACTGCCTATAAGAAACACACTTCACCTATAAAGATACACATAGGCTGAAAATATAGGGATATAAAAAGATACTTCATGCCAATGGAGAGCAAAAAAGAGTGGCAATCGCTATACTTACATCAGACAAAATAGGTTTCAAGACAAAAACTATCAGAGAAAAAAATGGTCACTATATAATAATAAAGGGGTCAATTCAGCAAGAGAATATGACAATTATAAATATGTATACACCCAACATCGGAGCACTCAGATATATAAAGAAAATATTATTAGAGCTAAAGAGAGAGAGAAGCCTCAATACAATAATAGCGGGAGACTTCAACACCCCACTTTCAGCATTAGACAGATCCTCCAGACAGAAAGATCAACAAGAAAACATCAGACTTAATCTATACTACAGACCAAATGCATCTAGTAGACATTTATAGACCATTTCATCCAAGAGCTGCAGAATACATATTCTTTTCCTCAGTACAGAGATCATTCTCAAGGATAGACCATATGTTAGGTCACAAAACAAGTCTTAAACATTTTTTAAAAACTGAAATAATATTAAGCATCTTCTCTGACCACAATGGAATAAAACTAGAAATAAATAATGAGAGGAATTTTAGAAACTATACAAATAACATAGAAATTAAACAATATGCTCCTGAATGACCAGTGGGTTGTTAAAGAAATTAAGGATGAAATTGAAAATCTTCATGAAATAAATGTTAATGGAAACACAACATACCAAAACCTATGGGATACAGCAAAATCAGTACTAAGAGAGAAATTTATAGCTATTTAAGTGCCTACATTGAAAAAAGGGGAAAAACTTCAAATAATCTAACATTGCATCTTGCAGAACTAGAAAAGCAAGAGCAAACCAAACCCAAAATTAGTAGAAGAAATAATAAAGATCAGAGGAGAAATAAATGAATTTGAAATGATAAAAAATACAAAAGATCAATAAAACAAAAAGTTGGTTTTTTGAAGAGTTAAACAAAATTCAAAAACCTTTAGCCAGACTAAGAAAGAGAGAAGATCCAAATAAAGTCAGAAATGAAAAAGGAGACATTATGACTGATACTGCAGAAATTCAAAGGATCATTAGTGATTACTATGAGCAACTATATGCCAATAAATTGGAAAATCCAGAAGAAATGGACAAATTCCTAGATACATCCAACCTACCAAGATTGAATCAGGAAGAAATTCAAAAGCTGAACAGACCAATAACAAGTAACAAGATCGAAGCCTTAATAAAAACTCTCCCAGTAAAGAAAAGCCCAGGACTCAATGGCTTTGCTGCTGAATTAAACGAAACACTTGAAGAAGAAATAATACCAATCCTACTCAAACAATTCTGAAAAATAGAAGAAGAGGGAATATTTCCAAACTTATTTTACAAGGCCAGGATTACCCTTATACCAAAACCAGAAAAAAACACATCATAAAAAGAAAACTACAAATCAATATCTCTGATGAATATTGATGCAAAAATCCTCAACAAAACACTAGCAAACTGAATTCAACAAAAGGTTAGAAAGATCATTTGTCATTACCAAGTGGGACTTATTCCTGGGATGCAAGGATGGTTCCAGTATACCAAATCAATCGGCGTGATATATCATGTCAACAGAATGAAGGATAAAAACATGAACGATCATGTTTTGATTAAACTTCAAAATTGACGCTGAAAAAGCATTTGATAAAATTCAACATCCCTTCATGATAAGAACCCCAAAAAAACTGAGTACAGAAGGAACACACCTCAAAATAATAAAAGCCTTATACAACAGACCACAGCCAGTATCATACTGAATGGAGAAAAACTGAAAGCCTTTCCTCTAAGATCTGGAACACAACAAGGATACCTAACTCACCACTGTTACTCAACATAGTGCTGGAAGTCCTGGCTAGAGCAATCAGACAAGATAGATATAAAGGCATCCAAATTGGAAAGAAAGAAGTCAAATTATCCTTGTTTGCTGGTGATATGATCTTATATTTGGAAAAACCTAAAGATTTCATGAAAAAACTATTATAACCAATAAGCAAGTAAAATTTCAGGATCAACATATAAAAATCAGTAGCATTTCTATATACCAACAGTGAACAATGTAAAAAGAAATAAAAAAGTAATCCCATTTACAACAGCCACACATAAAATTAAACATCTAGGAATTAACGTAACCAAAAAAGTGAAAGATCTCTATAATGAAAACTATAAAACACCTGATGAAGGAAACTGAAGAGGACACCAAAAGATGAAAAAAAAATTCCGTGTTCATGAATTGAAAGAATCAATATTATTATAACGTCCAAACTACACAAAGCAATCTGGAGATTCAATGCAATCCCTATCAAAATCCCTATTCACAGAAATAGAAAAAACAACCCTAAAAATTATATGGAACCACAGAAGACCCAGGAATAGCCAAAGCTATCCTGAGAAAAAAGAGCAAAACTGGAGGAATCACATTAACTGACTTCAAATTATACTATAGAGCTATATTAACCAAAACAACATGGTACTAGCATAAAAATAGACACATAGACCAATGAAATAGAATGGAGAACCCAGAAACAAATCCACACACCTACAGTGAATTCATTTTTGACAAAGGTGCCAAGGACATACACTGGAGAAAAGACAGTCTCTTCAATAAGTGGTTCTGGGAAAACTGGATATCCATATGCAGAAGAATGAAACCAGATCCCTGTCTCTTGCCATATACAAAGATCAAATTAAAATAGATTAAAGAGTTAAATCTAATACCTCAAACTCTGAAACTATTATAAAAATTGGGGAAAATCTCCAGGACACTGGTCTGGGAAAAGACTTCTTGAGCAATACCCCACAAGCACAGGCAACCAAAGAAAATACAGACAAATGGGATTGCATCAAGTTAAAAAGGTTTTGCATAGCAAAAGATACAATCAATGAAGTGAAGAGACAATCCACAAAATGAGAGAAAATATATGCAAACTACCCCCTTTGACAAGGAATTAATATCCAGAATATACAATCAGTTCAAACAACTATAGGAAAAAAACCTAATAATCTGATAAAGAAAATTGGCAAAAGATGTGAATAGACATTTCTCAAAAGAAGACATTCAAATGGCAAACAGGCCTATGAAATGGTGCTCAACATCACTAATCGTCAGAGAAATGCAAATCAAAACTACAAGAGGTATCATCTCACCAGTTAAAATGGCTTATATCCAAAACACAGACAATAACAAGTGCTGGTCAGGATGTGGACAAAGGGGAACCCTTGTACACTGTTGGTGGGAATGTAAACTAGTACAACCATTATGGTGAACAGTTTGGAGCCTTCTCAAAAAACTAAAAACAGAGCTAACATATGATCCAGCAATCTCCTTTCTTGGTACATACCCACAAGAAAGGAAATCAATATATTGAAGAGATATCTGCATTCCTGTTTGTTGCAGCACTGCTTACAATAGCTAAGATTTAGAAGCAAACTATGTGTCCATCAGCAGATGAATGGATAAAGAAAATGTGGTACATATACACAATGGAGTACTGTTCAGCCATAAAAAAGAATGAGATCCAGACATTTGCAACAACATGGCTGGAACTGGAGATCATTATGTTAAGTGAAATAAGCAGTCACAGGAAGACAAACATTGCATGTTCTCACTTGTCTGTAGGAACTAAAAATCAAATCAATTGAACTCATGGACATAGAGAGTAGAAGGATGGTTACCAGAGGCTGGGAAGGGTAGTGGGGAGTTCTGGGGGGAAGTGGGGATGATTAATGGGTACCAAAAAAATAGAAAAAATGAATAAGACCTACTATTTGATAGCACAACAGGATGACTATAGTCAATAATAACTTAATTGCATATATTAAAATAACTTAAAGAATGTCATTGGAATATTTGTAACCTAAGGAATAAATGCTTTAGGGGATGGATACCCCATTCTCCATGATGTGCTTATTTCACATTGACTGCCTGTATCAAAACATCTTATCCACCCCATACATATATACACCTACTATGTACCTAAAATTAAAAAAAAATTTAATATTCTTAAGAAAAATTTTTAAAAGACTTAAGTGTAAGACCTAAAACAATAAAAATACTAAAAGAAAATCTAGGAAACACCACTCTGAACATAGGCACTGGCAAAGCTTTCATGAACAAGACTCCAAAAGCAATTGCAAGACAAACAAAAACAGACAAGTGGAAACTAATTAAACTAAGGAGCTCTGCATAGTAAAAGAAACTATCAACAAAGTAAACAAACAACCTACAGAATGGGAGAAAATGTTTGCAAACTATGCCTCCCATGAAGTCTAATAACCAGAATCTATAAGGAACTTAACAAAACAAACAAAACTCAAGCAACTCCACTAAAAAATGGGCAAAAGACATGAACAGACACTTCTCAAAAGTCAAACATGTGGACAACAAGCATATGAAAAGATGCTCAACATCACTAGTAAGAGAGAACAAAAAAAAAAGAGAAGACACAACCAATATCAGGAGTGAATGAGGACACATCATTATAGATTCTGAAAAACAGAAATCTGTTATCTATAAAGAGATAACACAAAATACTACAAACTACTTTATGCATATAAATACAACACATTAAAAAATCCAATGTTGGACAAATTCCTTGAAAGATACAATCTACCAAAATTCATGAAATGGTGTGTTCCTACCTCATTGAGATTATATCTATGAACTCTGATAAACGACTTCAGACATATGACTTTAGGAAAGTACCTTATTCTCTTAATGCTTTTGTTTTCCCATTTATAAAATGGAGAAAATGGCTGTAATTACTGCAAAAGGTCATTGCTAAAATTAATATGTGTAAATTGTTAGAATAATTTCGGACACATGGTAATCTTATGTATTATTTTTATAAAATTCACTGTACTAAGTAAAATAAGGCAGAAACTGAAATACGTAGAATCTAAAACAGTCACACTAATACTCATACAAAAGTCACATTCACACTCCACCCTACCACAAATATAGGGTAGAATGGTGGTTATTAGGGACTGGGGGGTTGGAGACATGTGGTTCTTGGTCCAAGAGTATAAAATTTCAGTTATAAGATGAATAAGTTCAGGAGACCTAATGTATAGAATGGTAAATACAGTTAACAATAATGTATTGTATACTGAAATTTTATGAGAGTAAATCTCAAATGTTCTCACCACACACACACAAAATGGCAACTATGTAAGGTAACTGATATGTTAATAGCTTGATGTAGGAAAGCTGAACACATGTGTGAGTACTTATACATGTTTGTGTGAATATTTAGAAAAGCAGGTAAGTCCCCACACCAAAAAGAGTTAATTCATCAGAACAGTATTAGGGTCAGAGTGGGAGGTACAGAACTTGTTGCAATAAATGCAATTACCTTTGTAAATAAACAATACTAAACTTTCAAGAAACAGAGAAAAAGAGAGACACCAAATCTAAGACTTGCTCCCTATGTTTCATAACACATCTAAACAACTTGAGTATTTTCTCCAAAGGAATGTACAAGTAATCACATAATTACATGATTTATTTGGCTCAAATTAAGGGAAACTATCTTTGAGATATTCATAAAATGATAAGTACAGTGTAGTTTAAACTACAGTCCAAAAAGCTTCTCTGTTCTTCAAACTTTAAGAAATTAGACCTCTTCCAGTCCTTTCTGAAATAAAAAGTATAGTGTTCTTAATAAGTTTTACAACTGGTAGACAGTTACCTATGATAAAATACTGTATTGAAAACCATAATATAATCATAAAGTTAAAATACCAGAATTCCCTGAGAACAGTTTTTATAAAGATAAAAACCAATGTAGTAACAGGATTATATCTTTACCTGGAAACACTACATTTATGAATACCTACTTTTCTATTATAAGAGTGAGTAAAATAAATATTGCTCCTACTTAAAGGATAAATTGAATTTCATACTATATTTTGCAATATAAACTGCAAGACCTGGCGTCGCACCTCGAAGAAGAAAAAATTTCAAATTTCAATTTCCAAATCAAATGAGCAACAAATGACAATAGAAAATGTTTCTGTTTTTCAACTTGCAAAGTTTCAATATAAAATGTAAAACATATTTAAAACACATGTTTCTATTACATTATGTGCTACTATTAGAGAGCGATAAAAATAAAATTTGATTGTATTTCCAGTATTGGGTGCTTTTACACCTGGACCACTTCTCTGATTATATAAGCGCAAAACCTATTAGAATTTCTGTTGTTGAGCCCTGCTGATCCCATGAACAAGCTGCACAATCATTCCTACTTTGCTAGTGTAGTGAGGCAGAGGTTATGTCTGATCTTTCTATCCCCCATAAAACCTAGCACAGCGGCTTCCACCAAGTAGTCATTCACTAAATGAATGATGAATAATTTGTCCTAAGAAAAACACAGACTGACCTGAAGAGGAGATTAACTCTTTAAAATTACCTATTTTAGTATCAACGTAAATATCACAGAAACGTACAGCTGAGATCTCTTAGCTATATAAATGTGAATTAAAACATATTAAAAAATTAGTATTTCCTATGTTTCTTTAGCAAGTCTTTGTAGAAATATATTGCTCTCCTTCATCCAAGAAAATAAAATAAGCCTGTAAGTTTCTGTCCACAGGCATGATCTCAAAATAGCAATAAGATTTTTAAAAAGAAAAGAAAGAAAACATGGTAAATAGAGCAATAAAGAAAAACTTTCTCTGAGGGTATGCAAAAATGACTGAACAGATCTTCAAAATGAAAACTCATTAATCTATATTTTTTGCAAGGCAAGAAACAAAGCCAGCTAAGTTAACTGTAGTTTTTTAAAACTACAGTGTTAAAAATCAGCTTTTATCCAATTAAAAAATTAGAATAAAAGTAAAAAGTAAAATCTGTATTTCAGGATTAAAAAACAAGAAGTTGACTAGAGGAAATACTGATCAAATCAGTCATACAAACAGTAATTTTTAAGTGGAAAAAAGTACCTTTGGGGGATTATAGATGCTTTGAGAACCCCCCAAACAGTTCATTCTTAGAGTATGTCCCTGTATCAAAATAAAATACGTAAAAATGGGAACACTATCTACATTGTTAGCTCTAACTCCAAAAGGAAATCACAAGAAAAAGAATTGAGGAAATAACATAAATATGTATGAGATACAAACATTCTTTTTGTGTTGCACACAATTCAGATACATTTATTTAATTACAATAATTGAAACAAAATCCTACCTGAAACAACTTTTCCTTTAGGCCCATACCATTGGAATGATGGGTCTATCAGTTCAGCATTTCTCAGTTGTTGCGTTACACATAACACGTGTGGACTCTTTTGATGGAGCATGACATACACTTTCACTGAAAATACAATATTTAAAATGTTCCAATAGTATTTTATCTTCTTTTCTTTCTCTATAATGTACACTTTTGTAGTTTGGGTTACATGCAATAATAAGAGTACTTTGAATTATTGCTCCTATTACTTGAAAAACTAAATTTCATTGCATTCTATGTAATAAACATTAAGGATATATTATGTATTTGTACGTATATATGTGTATGCATGTATGTGTGCGTACATGGATCCCCAACCTGAGCATAATGTGTTAGTACTTTTCATTCAGAGCTCATACACACTAACCTGTTTTATTCTCAGAATATTATTTCAATAACAAAGTATTAAGATAATACTATATCTACACTTTATCTGTTTTGTAAAGACACCAAACATGATTAGAGCTTAAAAATTGTTTAGATTAGCAGAATAATGCATTATTCACAATGATGTAGCATGATGTACTGAATAAAAATGATAAAGTGATTAAAAAGTCAGCAAATTTATGCTTTTATTGATTTTAAATATTAAAGCATTTTGTTCCATTTGCTTTGAAATTTAAATCCTGATAAGTAAGCAAAAATAGTATCCTTTAGGAGATACAAAAGGAACCCGGTAAAGATTCCATTGTTTTGAGTTTACTCATAAGTAAACTTTTAGGAAAGGTTGCAACAACCTTTTAGATACTGCATGCCAACTCTTCACTGATACACTGTATACAAAGATTTTTGTGATGGAGTAAAATAAAGAGAATCAAAATTCTCTTTGACTTTTGAGAGACTTCCTCTAAAGTTTTACCATAAAGCATGATGCTTATTGAATGTACTTTTAGGTACGTACCCTTCCACAGGTTAGGAAAGATCCCCTCTGTTCTTGGTTATTTGTTTTTATCATAAACATAAATCAGCACTGAATTTTAAGAAACGTTTTTTCTATATTGATTGAGGTGACTTTTTTCTTTTTGAATACTTTAATGAAATGCTTGCATTAATAGATTGCCTAACTTCTTTAATAAATGCTTACCCCATAAATTTTCACTCCTCAGCATGATTTACTGGCCCTACACTCCATGATCTTTTGCATATATCTCACTATACCTCTTTTCACACCCTCTGCCCTAACCATGCCATGGCAGCACACAGCATCATTCTTTTGTGATTTTATTGATATAAATTCCTCCTCATCTTTGGAAACTCAGCATAAGTATATCCTTTGTGCTTTGGCTTGACAGTACCTCATACCATGACTGTACCCTTCCTCTCACCCCCACTAATCCCTGTACCTATTTCACAGCAAATATAAATGAATCCAGAAGAGTTTCCTAATGCAAGATCAACATACAAAAACAAATAATATTCCTCTACATCAACAATAATGCATTAAACCATTTTATAGGAAAGAAGATAATATTTAGAGTACAATAAACAAAAGTCACTCTATAATCAAGTAAGATCTCTGTGGGAAACATCTTCAGACTCTAGCAAAAGACATAAAATTAGACCACAATGCCATAATCATGATTGCATACACATAACTTTAAAGATGTCAATTTATTCCCAAATTTATTTATCAACACATAAGCAAAATCCCAGAAGAAATTATTTAAGAAGCTCTTCAATACTGATTCTAAAATCCATTTGGAAGATTAAAGCTTCATAAATATCTGAAAGAATTCTATAACAGAAAAGCAAAGAGGAGGGACTAGCAATAAGAGTTACTGAGATATATTAACATTTACACTAAATAAAAGAAGAGAGGCCTGGTGTAGGAACAAATAATGGGTCTAGGGAAAAAATCAAATTGGCATAAATAACTGATATATATGTGGTAGACAAGGTACCTAAAATCACTGGAGAAAATATAGATTATCAATAAATTATAGTTAAAAGTTATCTCAAAATATATGCAAAGGTAAACTTAGATTTATACCTCTTACCGTATATAAAAATAAATTCCAGGTACACTGAATATCTGAAAGCAAGTCATTATTTAAAGAAAATAATACCTTTATGTCTGAACCAGTTATAGAAAATTATCTTAATGCAAAAAGCACAAATATAAAAATACTGAACTCGACTTCTTAAATGGTAACACTTTCTGTTCGATCCTGTATAACACAGGCAAAGTTAACAAACTTGACTGCAGGGAGAGGGTATTTGCAACAAAGTTAATAATGCATTTATAACTGGAATATAAACAATATGAAAAAGAACTCCTTTGAAAACAACAAAGAAAAGAATGGGCAGAGGCACCTTAATCTTCAGCTTAGCAAAAATGGAAAAAGTTGGGTAAAATTTTGTGCTGATAAGGATGTGGGAAAATGGGACCCCCCTCAAGAACCACTGAAGGAAGAGTGAACTGGTGCAGCCTTTTTGAAGAGCAAAGTTAATGAGAATGAGAATGCTCAGGTCCTATGATGCTAAAACCTCTTCTCCTGGATAATACAGTCCCAGAAAACTTCTGAACATGTACCAAAAAAAAAAATTCAAAATGGCATTTATTATATACACCAAAAAAATAGAATAAACTAAAAGTGCAACAAAATGTAAATAAAGGCTCAGTGAATTAATTAATACATGAATTAATGAAAATGGAAAACTAACTGAACTGAAAAGAATATGTAAAAGGTGAGCGAGTTAAAAAGAGGGTCACAAATCTGAAAAGTGGCCAACACAGACAGATGCCAAGACCTTACCTGACAGAAGAAATGGTGGGCACAAAAAATCATGCAGTCACTATATTATGGGTCAAAACCAATGAAACATCATATAATAATCTATTCAGTGATATAAGAACTACCTAGTGAATTGGAATGGTAATCTATTTTAAGAATAAATTTAATATTATACAATAAAAGAAAATGAAAGGGAAATTAGTTACCCAGATAACATTTTATAATTCAGCTTTAAAAGTTGTCATTAGGGAGATCAATAAAAATGGCAGAAAAAGGAACTCCAAAAATTACCTCCTTCATAAAAGTAATGAGGAAAAATGTAGAAATTATCAGAAAAAACATTTCCAGAACTCAAACTCAAAATTAATCAAATACAGCAATCCAGAAAACATTTATTCAAGAAAAACAACTGGATCTGATTTATGGGTTAATTGTGTCCTCCCTCTCTTATTAATATGTTGAAGTCCAATCTCCAGTACTTCAGGATATAAACTTATTTAGAAATAGTCTTTACTGAGGAAATCAGGTTAAAACGAAGTCATCAGGCTGAGTCCAAATCCAATATGACTGATCTCCTTATAAAAAGGGGAAATTTGGAAACACAGATGGATACAGAGTGATAGGGAAAAGATGGCAATCTAAAAGCCAAAGACAAATGTCTGGAACAGATTCTTTCTGCAAAGTCTTCAGAAGAAACCAACTCTGCCAATACTTTGATTTTTGATTTCTAGCCTCTATAACTGTAAGACAATAATTTCTGTTGTTTAAGCCACCCTGTCTGTGGTTCTTTTGTTCCAGCATCCCTAAGGAACTAATTACAATCAGTAGGAACAGTGAGCTTGCAGTATTTTAATGTGCCTGATTCCCATGCCTCCTTCTCCAGCTCTGCAATAAGCAGCCATAATAACCAACAGTTTACAATCACAGTGAGAACCAGCAGCCTGGCAGCCAATGGAGGGGGCAGGCATGGTTAGAATCCCTTCAAAGCCTCCTTCCCAGAGTACTATCAGTATGTGACCTGTGAGTCAACATCCTGGAAGATCTCATATTAAAGGCTATCTGTACTTGACCTGATTTGGACTTCGCCTACTGCAAAAAGCCTTTTCCTCAAAAGAATTCGTTAAAAACAAGTAGAGGCCCTCATTTAACTTTGTGACTGCCTGATATACTGAGCAACAATTGGGGAAAACAATAGGTTAACCAAAAACCTTAAGAGGAAAAGCTGGGGAATGTCATGTCCACAGGAGCTTTGACTTGTTCTGAACATTCCTGAAAAAGTAGCAGGACACATGCATGCAAAGGACTGTGTACATGCCCAGGACAATCTGTATGCTCAGTAAAGATGAAGAGGCCTTAAGTTCTCTCTTTTGGCTGAAATTGAGGTTCTGCACAGCATAAAGTGAATGATAAAGGTAGAGTTGCCAACTATCTGAAAGGTATGTCACAACGTGCACAAAGACACTCTCAGCAAAGACTAGGAGACTAACTAGTTCAAGACGTTTAATGAAAACTCTGTCCAATCATTAGCCTAACTAAGCTAATTAAGCAGATATTTCAGTGCTTATGTGATGAAGAACACATAACTTACACAATTAGTTCAGAAACTCACTGAACAAATACACGATATCAGCAAACAGCAACAACATCACACTCTGGGAAGTAGAAAGAATCTTATTTCCAGTGTTGCTATGTTGTATTATTGTAAATGTCAAGTTTTCAACTAAAAATATGAGACATGCAGAAAGCCAAGAAAATATGGCCATATGCATAAAAAGGTAACCCACTGAAACAGACTCCAAGGAGGGCAAAATATTGGAGAAAGATCATTATGTTGGACTTACTGGATAAAAATTTTAAGTGCGATATTTCATATATGATCAAATAAAACCATGTCTACATGTAATAAAGAATGTATGACATTCCAAATAGAAAATATCAATAAAGATACAAAAATTATTTTTAATAAACTGCAGATTAAAAAGTACAATAACTGAAATGAGAAATTAACTAGAAGGAATCAATAGCAAACTGAGAAGGCAGAAGAATCAGCAAATTTGAAGATTGGTCAACATGGGATTACCCAGTCTGAGAAAAAGAAAAAAAGAATAAAGATCAATAACTCAGAGATCTGTGAAAAACCATTAAGCATATCAATGTATGCATAATCAGAGTCCCGAAAGAGGGGAGAGAGAGAAAAATAATTTTTTTAATAATGGCAAAAAATCTCAAATTTGATTGAAAACATGAATCCACGTATCCAAGAATTCGATTAACTCCAATTATGATAAACTTAAAGGAAATCCATAGCCAGACACATCATAATCAAACTGACAAAATCCATAAACAAGGAGATAATCTTGACAGTAGCCAAGAGAGAAGCAACTTATCCCACACAAGTAACCTTTGATTAATAGTTTCTCATAAAAAGTCATAATGAAATAGAAAGTCTGAATAGGCCTAAAATGAGTGATTAAACTAGTAATCAAAAAACCTCCAACAAAGAAAAGTCCAGCACCAAATGAATTCACTGGTGAATTTTACCAAACAATTAACAGAATTAACAACAATCCTTCACAAACTCTTCCAAAAGATAGAAGAGGAGGTCATTACACACCAACTTGTTTTATGAAGCCAGTATTACCTTAAAACCAACATCAAAGGCATCACAAGAAATTTACAGACCGATTTTCCTTATGAACATAGCCATAAAAATCCTAAAAACACTAGCAACCAAATCTAACAACATAAGAAAGGATTATACATCATAAGCAACTGGAATTTATCCCAGGAATGCAAAGCAAGTTCAAAATACAAAAATCAATGTGACGCATCATATTAACAGGATAAAGAACAAAAAACACATTATCGTCACCATACATGGAGAAAACGCATTTAGCAAAATTCAGCCCCTTTCACAATAAAAGAACTCAACAAACTAGGAATTGAGGGGAACTCCCTAAACCTGATAAAGGGCATCTACAAAAAACTCACAGCTAACATCATACTTAATGGTGAAAACTGATATCAGTTTTACACAACACCAGTATGAAAATATCAATTGTGTTTCTATATGCTAGCAATGAACAATCCAAAAGCTAACTAAATAAAACCATTCGTTTACAATAGCATTGAAAGTAACAAAATATTTAGGAGTAAATTTAACAGAAGAAATGTAACACTTGTACACTGAAAACTATAAAATATAATTGAGGGAAATTAAAGATCTAAATAAATTGAAATAATGGAAAGACACCCCAAGTTCATAGATTGGAAGACTTAATGTTGTTAAGGTGACAATACTCCTAAAATTGATCTACAGATTCAATGAAATCCCTGTTAAAATCTCAATAGACTTTTTTGCAGAAATTGACAAGCTGATTGTAGAATTAATATGGAATTGCAAGGGACGCAGGGAAGACAAAGCAATCTTGAAAAGAACAAATTTGAAGGACTCACACTTAATGATTTCAAAACTTATTATAAGCAACAATAATCAAGATAGCAAAGTATCAGCATAAGAATAGATATATAAATCAATGGTATAGAATTTAAAGTCCAAAAATAAACCCATACATCTGGGGCCAACTGCTTTTCAATACAAGTGCCAAGCCAATTGAAAAGAAAAAGAATAATTTCTTCAACAAATGGTGATAAAACAACTGGATAGCCATGTGCTAAAGAATGAGCATGATCTCTACCTTGCACCATATGCAAAAATTAATTCAAAATAGATCAGAGGCCTAAATGTCAGAGTTAAAACTACAAGATTCTTATAAAGAAACATAGGAATAACACTTTGTGACCAGTGATTAGGCAATAATTTCTTAGATATGATACCTGAAGCACCAGCACCAAATAAAAAATAGAAATTAGACTTCTTTATCAAAGTTTAAAACACATGCTTCAAAGAACACATTAAGAAAGTGAAAATGCAATCCACTGAATGGGAAAAATATTTGCAAATTATATATCCAATATATAGAATATATAAAGAACTCTACAATTCAACAACAAAAAGAAAACCACCAAATTTAAAAATGGGCAAAGGACTTGAATAGGCATTTCTGCAAATGACATATCCATATAGCCACAAAACACATGAAGAGTTACAACATCATTAGTCATTAGGGAAACGCAAATCAAAACCACAATGATACCTGTTTACACATACTAGGATAGCTATAAAAAAAGAAGATGGACAATAACAATGTTTAGGATACTGGAAAATCTGAACCCTCAAACATTGCTGGTGTGAAAGTAAAATAGCTTAGGCTCTTTAAAAAATAGTTTGGCAGCTCCTCAAAATATTAAACATAGAGTTACCATATGTCCCATATGTACTGCTAGGTAGAGAAGTGAGTATTATTCCACCCTAAAAAGGAATGAAGTATTGATGCACTCTCTAACATGGCTGAACCTCAAAAACATTATACTAAGTGAAAGACAGACACAAAAGGGCACATAGTGTATGACTCCATTTATATGAAATTTCCAGAACAGGCAAACCTATAGAGACAGAAAGTAGATAAGTAGTTTCCAGGGCTGAAGAATGATTGCATAATGGATTAGGTCTTTCTTTTTGGGGTGATGAAAATGTTGTAAAATTACATAGGGGCAATGGTTGCACAATCTTGTCAATATACTAAAAACAATTGAATTGTGCACTTTAAAGGAAGAATTTTATGGCATGTGAATTTGCCACAACTTAAAAAACACCAAAACAAGTTGTAGTTGCTATACTTCATGTGACTACTGCAAATCTTTGAATCCAAAATATGTATGATTTGTATTACCATATTTGCACTACATACATTTAATATTATAGCTAATTATTATATAATAAAAATCCACACAGGCAACTTTAGATAACTTTTAGGAATAATTATTCTTTGTACACTTATGCAGTTATAGCATACAGTATTAGAACTGGATGAGTCCAACCATATGCAAACAACTTTAATCCACTTCTGTAGAAAGAAAAGGGCCTTAGGAGACTAGGATAAATGAAGAGCATAAGCCTTTTGGACAAGACTGATAAAATTTAAACAAACGCCAATAACTTTTAAAAATTAGTGAAAATATATTTATGAATACCTGGAAAACTTGTTGATCCCACTATTTTCACTGAATCCTTGGTCAAGCGAAAAGCTCTTGGTAATCGAACCAAGTGTCCAACTATCAAAAAAAAATCAACAATTTGTCTCATTAGATATTCTAAAATATTCAAGTATAGTATTACAGTATCTTTGGTATTGGTTGAAGGGGAGAGCCATAATTCAATCTCCTCTGACAGTTGATATCACTGTTCTAACTCTATTCCCCCTCAGATGATCTGATAAATTTAATCTACCTACTGCTTCTCCATATTATATCTCACCTCTGATTTTTTCTAAATCCATTTAGAATACTCTCTTCATTATTAGAAGTTCAAATCTCCCACCATTCAAGACCCAAATCACAAGTCCCTTCTTCAAAACTCGTTTGTCCTTAGCACTTCTTATCTGCCACAGTACATCACCAGCACCTTTTTAATAACACTCACCTTTTTAATAACTATAGTTCTTTGTTTTTAATTTCCTTAAGTTTCGGAGGAACAGGTGGTATTTGGTTACATAAATTCTTTAGTAAGGATTTTTGAGATTTTGGTACACCCATCACATAATAAACAGTAAAGCCAATTTGTAGCCTTTTATCCCTCACCCACTTCCCACCGTTTCTCCCACCCCCGAGTCTCCAAAGACCATTGTATCATTCTCATGCCTTTGCATCCTCATAGCTTAGCTCCCACTTATAAATGAGAACATATGATGTTTGGTTTTCCATTCCTGAGTTACTTCACTTAGAATAATAGTCTCCAATCCCATCCAGGTTGCTGCAAGTGCCATTAATCCATTCCTTTTTATAGTTGAGTAGTATTCCATATATATATATATATACACACACACACACACACATATATATACACACACATATACCATACACCACAGTTTCTTTATCCACTCGTTGATTGATGGGCATTTAGGCTGGTTCCATGTTTTTTTAACTGTGAATTGTGCTGCTATAAACGTGTGTGTGCAAGTATCTTTTTCGTATAATGACTTATTTTCCTCTGGGTAGACACCCAGTAGCTGGACTGCTGGATCCAGTGGTAGTTCTACTTTCAGTTCTTTAGGGAATCTCCACAATTTTCCATAGTGGTTGTACTAGTTTACATTCCCACCAGCAGTGTAGAAGTGTTCCCTTTTCACCACATCCACACCAACATCTATTCTTTTTTTTATTTTTTGATTATGGCCATTCTTGCGAGAGTAAAGTGGTATCACATTGTGGTTTTGATTTGCATTTCTCTGATAACTAGTGATGTTGAGCATTTTTTCATATGTTTGTTGGCCATTTGTATATCTTCTTTTGAGAACTGCCTATTCTTGTCCTTAGCCCACTTTTTGATGGGATTGTTGGGTTTTTTTTCATGCTAATTTGTTTGAGTTCCTTGTAGATTCTAGATATAGATTCCAGATATTAGTCCTTTGTCAGATGTATATATTGTGAAGGTTTTCTCCCATTCTGTGGGTTGTCTGTTTACTCTGCTGACTGTTCCTTTTGCTGTGCAAGAGCTCTTAAGTTTAATTAAGTCTGACATATTTCTCCTTGTTTTTATTGCATTTGCTTTTGGGTTCTTGGACATGAAATCTTTGCCTAAATGGTGCTGGGATAATTGGAAAGCCACATGCAGAAGAATGAAACTGGATCCTCGTATCTCACCTTATATAAAAATCAACTCAACTCAAGATAAATTGAGGACTTAAATCTAGGACCTGAAACTATAAAAAATTCTAGAAGATAACATCAGAAAACCCTTGCAGACACTGGCTTATACCATAGTTCTTGATGCACACATACCATTTTCCTTATTAGATTATAAGCTCCATTGATAGTGGGATCAATGTTTATGTTAACTTATCAAGAATCAGTATCAAGCACTATACCTTGAACACTGTAAACATTAAATAATAATTGTGAAACATATTCTGATAGTCTTTATTGTTAAATAAGCAAATGTGATGGGCATAATAGTGTGAGGGGCAGTATAAAAATGCAATAAAGCATTATACCCAAATAGCCTTTAGCAGACAGGAATAGTAAAGTGCAAAGAAAAGGATGTGGTATCAAAGCCAGAGGACTTGAGTTTAAATCCTAATTCTGCCACTTACTGGTTTTAGCAAAATCACTTTAAACTTTAGGGCTTCAGTTTTCTTATATGTAAAATGGGACTAATAATAATTCCATCCTTACAGTTACTGTAGAAAATGAGAATACTGTATAAATTGTAAAATGCTATATAAGAGGCCTTCACTATTCATCACTTAACAAGATACTAACTGCTTATTCTATTTCTTATATCTCATAGGTCTAATCTTACTATTTCATCAAAAGATCACCAGGTAAAAATTTAAAATACAAACCCTTTCACACCTAATACATGACCATGAACCACATCCAAGAAGCATCTTTCTCCTACATGGCAATTGATGGCTATCGGCTATTTATATACTTATAGAAGAATAATCTTTGGATTCCTGATGCCCTGACTTTGATTTTTAATCTCTATTCACTCAATTTATTTCCTTTCTCCTCCCCTATCCCCTGCCTACCTCCACATTCCTTTTACATTCATATTCTTGGAGGACTTCTTTTTTTCATTATTCCTTATTTGAACAACTTTTTTCATTTGAAGAAAATCTCTGTGATTTTATCAATTTTGGGAGATATTTTGTTTTATGAGTCTAGAATTTCAACACAAAATAATGCAGCCAAAACCTTTCTAGTTAAATAACAGTTCAATTAAACTTTCACTTCCTTCCTCAGTGTTTGTTCATCAGTAACTTAAATGTATTTTTAAAACAGTATAGAAAAGTACTTAATTCTTTAGAGGTCAAAACTTTAAAATCGCATTATTTCCTGTATTTCACAGCTAAAACCAATAGATGGCGCTCCACCATCACGGATAATTTGAAAGCAGCAGGTTGCCTATTTGAAATACACTGAGCTCATCATTACAGAGTTCACACACTGAAATGCAAACCTGGCAGATGACCCATGGACTGAATTGGGGAGTTTATGGACAAAGCAATTTAATTGTAAAACTTCAACTGTGGGTGACGTAGTGATCTATCTATACCTTAATTTCCTGTCATTCACTCCTCTATGCAAATACAGAGTGCCTTTGTACGACTTCCATAAAAAATAAGCCCTTCTTGTCACGTATTAGTGAGCAAGGTGTCTCTATATAAAACGGATGCACGTGACACAAGAAAAGGCAATTCGAAGAGTGGGGGAAGCTGCGGTTGTCCCTGCGGAGCCGGCAGGGCGGCGCAGACCCTCACCTGATGAGGGCACCCGCACCAGGAAGGCGGAGATAAAGAGGAAGATGGCGGCCCAAGAGAGCAGGGAGCCGGCGGCCCAGGTCCGCCGCCTGCCCCGCCGCGCTGGGCCAAGGGCGTAGGCCTCCATCCACACGCCGCCGTCACCGGCCCACCGTCCACGCGGAAGGTCGTTAGGGAACGCGCGCCTACCTGCAGCCGGAAGTTGGCGGGCGGAGGACCGGAAAAACGGACGTGATAGACGTGCTCCCACTTCCGCCAGGGTGGTAGACTAGGGGTCAGCCTCTGTCTCCACATAGCTGGTGGGGCCTACACTCGCCGGCTGTGCTGTGCGGCCCCCGGACCTTCGGGACAACACCGCCACGCAGGGCATCCTCAAGAACATAAGTGATTTGTCAAAGATCCTAGAGCTGAGAGAGAATCGTTGGGCCCCAAAGCCCGTGCTTTTACCTTTGCATAGCGTTTGTGATTGGAAGGCCGTTTTTATAAGCCAAGTGGTAGATGTGGGGCCCAGTTTCTAACAACAGATAATGAGAATGCATGAGTTAAGATGTGTAAAGCCCTCAGTGGATTGCTTTGATCTAGTAATGTCAGCAGATAGTATTTTATGGATGTGTGGAACTTAATTGGGAGATAAATGCAATACACATTTAGTGGGAATTAAAGGTAAGTAAGGCCTTTAGCCTCAGAAAGAAGCTTGATGGAAGGACAGAGGAAACAACCATAGATGAAATTTACTTTCTAAAATAGACTGGAATATCATCTTATAGTGTCACCTAAATTCAGCAAAACATACAAAACCATCTATCCTGCATGGGAGACCAGAATATACCTTCTCAAATATGAAGGATTTCTGCCCTGAAGACAAGAACCAGCAGATGCAGGAGAGCTGTCCACCTGCCCTCTTTTTACCCAGAAGCAAGACATAGATTTAGAAAGAGAAAAGGTATCCTGCCCCACTCCTTTACCAGGGAGAACAAAGTTTAACCACTGAAGACAGCTTCAGACCCTCATTAGCCTTGAAATGATATCAGAGGAATTAATATTAGCTTTTTTAAAACCATCTTTCGTCTGCTATTTGTTTGCTTAGCCCAAGTTACTGCCTGTAGAGACTTAGAGTCCTTTTCCTTTGTCACATCTCTAAAAATTTCCTAGTCTTTGTTGAAGATGCTATACAAGCTGGAATTCAAAGATGCTTCTTTGAGAACTGCTCATTCTCTGGGTGTTCCTTATATATAAATGAAATATATTAATAAACTTCTGTTTTTCTCTTGTTAATCTGTCTCTTGTAAAGGATCCATTCTAAGTACAAAGTTATGGGGGTTATTATTTTCCCATACGCAGCCTAAGAGGCCATTTATAGCCAGAATTTGTTTTAGAGAAATTGAAAGAGACTCATGCCTCTACTTTGCTGCTGCTGGAAGGATTTACTTAATGGGAGCAGAGCTGTGATAGAAATAAATCTTAAGCAGTTGGTTTAAATACATTGAAGAATGAAGTTTGAGCAACTAAATATAGAATGCCTAATTACAAGTGAGTTATCACTTTTGATATGAAGAAATGAGTGATCATGAGTGGACTAAAAACTGTCACTTGATATGCTATGATCTGGATGAGGGATTTAAGACTGACAGCCTAACCACCTAATTTAATCTCACTTGTTTAATAGTATATCTCAAAATTGTAAAGACTTTCAGTGGGGCATAGGCATTCTGATTATAACAAACATATCACCCTTGACAGTTGGCCTGATTAACGATTATGTGCCTGACTCTTCAAAGCTAGAATCTTGCCTGTTTTAACATTTTTGCTGCAGTAAGGATGATGTGAACTTTTACCCCAAATTCTAATATTTGCATTTCCTCTTATAGTAGTTCATGCAAGATGAAGTTATCCAGGTGAAAGAGCTTTTAAGTGAACTAATATGTTAGCGATTTAAATGTTATTTTGTGTGTAGAGAGTTAACTGATACCCGTTGTGGTTTCCTGAAATGAATTTAAAACTCTTACTGTTCTTACTCTGGAAACCATGGCAAATTTAAGGGAAGTAACGATAATTTAGGGCATGTAAAGATGTACCTGTACTTTCATTATAATTTTCTGTTTTTCTTAAAAATTAGATATACCAGGGCTGGGTGCGGTATCTCACACCTGTAATCCCAGCACTTTGGGAGGCCAAGGCGGGCGGATCACAAGGTCAGGAGATCAAGACCATCCTGGCTAACATGGTGAAACCCCGAATCTACTAAAAATACAAAAAATTAGCCAGACATGGTGGCGGGCACCTGTAGTCCCAGCTGCTTGGGAGGCTGAGGCAGGAGAATGGCATGAACCTGGGAGGCAGAGCTTGCAGTGAGCCGAGATCACACCACTGCACTCCAGCCTGGGCGACAGAGTGAGACTCCATCAAAAAAAAAAAAAAAATTAGATATACCAATTTAACTTTAGTAATGTTTATATTTTGTAGTGCATTTAGATTTACATTTAATTAGATAGCAAGTGTTATATATATAAATACTTAATTGTAGTCACATATATACTTTTGGGAAATGTCACTGAATTAACTGCTTTATTTACACTCCTTAAATATATTTTATACCCATAAAATACCAATTTATGGAAAAATTTTAAAATAAGTAAATGAACACAGCTTTCCTGAGCACTGAGGAGAAAAGTATCATGGAAATATTAGTACCAAGGCTATTTTTGTTTTTCTTAAGAATTATGATGTACATAATAAATGGTTCAATGTGTTAAGAGTTCTAGCAGTTGCCAAGCAACAAGGGCTCTGCTTTTTTCTCCTTCTGTCCTGTTCCTTCATCGCCCTATTCTTCCTTTGGTGGAGGAAAATATTTACCTTAAAAAGAAAAACAAAATTATCTGCCAACATTTAGAAAGCTGTGTCAATTTTATACTAGTTTAACACAGATCTTTAGTTATTGGAAATAGAGTTTATATAGTTAAATATAAAGGAATTATCAGAAATACTTTATAGTTATCAAAAATTCTAAAGAAAAAGGCTATGGATGTAGAGATTCAGGACACACCTGGAAAGATAAGTATCTCTAAAAGGTCCATCCTTTCAGGAACTGTTGAGAATATAGATTACCCACACTATTGTGATCTCTTAAGAAAAATGAACATGCCTTTTGTGAAAGGTCTTGAGAACAGACATAACTATGGCAGGTTTGAAAAGAAATGCAACCCTGCTTTTCTTAAATTTCACCCTTATCCCCCTTCAGTTTTGCCAGACTATCATTTACATTATCCTTATCCCCCACCATATGGGCCACATTATCCATTATTTCCACTTCGGGATGATGTGACCTTAGGTGATTCCTGTTCAGGGTTTATGAGTCCTGGTGGTGATGCTGATTTAAATCCTGGCATTGGCAGAACCATACCAACCCTAGTGGATTTTAGTGATGTGAAACCTCAACACCGAGTTCCCAGACCAGACACAGAATTTCAAACAACAATAAAAAGGCAAAAAATTCTATCAGAAGAACTGCAGCAGAACAGGAGATGGAATTCCAGGGAAGTACCAGACATTTCTATCAGAGCAAGACTTGGAGGTAAATGAAGTGACATGAACTTTCTATTTTTTAAATACTCGAGGGAAGAGAGTATGGACATAAGATTCAATATTTAGGCAGTTAAATTAACAAAATTACAATGATCTGAAAAAGGTTTTATTTTTAAGTTACAGATTATAAGAAACAAAGGAATGATAAACCTTATAAACTTATTTGTAAAAGAAAATTTATTCTTTAAGAAAAGAACATTCATTAGTGATTAACACAAAATATATAACATTATTTACTCTAGATATATGGATACGCTTGTTTTACCACAGGGGAATTTATGTATCACTTTTATAATTGTATAGAAATCCTCCTCATCTGTCTCTCTCCTTTGAAAGAATTAATTCACTGATGATTATGAAAGAGTTAGTTTTAAGGATTGAAATAAAATGGGAAAAATTTAAGTACTTGAACCTAAAATTTTTGGCTCCAATAAGAACAGAAGCTGAAATGAAGCAAACTCTGCATAAATAGCTCCACAGCCGTGGAGGCAGGTTTGATGACCCCTTACTGACATCTGCACCATGTGGTTTCTCTGTAAGAACTCCTGTAAATGGAGTTCCTCTAAATGATGAGAGACACCTCCAAAGGAAAGCCACAGGTACTATTTTCTGTATAAAAGCTGGCAGGCAGGCAGGAATGTAAAAAGATCAACATTTTTAGCTTGGGAAAAGGAAAGGACCAAATGCTATAGGAAGAAGACTTTTAAACATTATTCTAAGAAATGATAGGTTGAAGAAATGGTTTAGCAAAGCTAACATAGGGCTAAAATGGTGTTAACAGACTTTGTAACACCAAGTCAGAACCAGGTATAGAGCTCATCTGTCCCATGTATTTCACTGCCTGAATCAGTGAAACAGAGGAATTTAGAGAACTGGCTTTAGACTCAGACTGTCTGGCCTTGAGCTCTGGCAAAAACTCAGTTGCTGTACGACCCAGGGCTAGTTACTATTCTCTTTATGCCTGTGTATCCTTACTTGTAAAACTCACCTAAGAGTAAAACTTCGTAAGATAATAAGTAAGGGTCATTTTATGTTAAAAAAAAAAATCGCCTAAGAGTGAAACTTCATAAGATAATAAGTAAGGGCCATTTTATGTAAAAATACCTAAAATAAAGAATTAATGTCAGATTGTAAGAAGTCCAAAATTTTCAGTTTCTTCATACATAAATTAGGAATAATCTTACTTCTTTTATACATTTGTAAGAATCAAATGAATTAACACTTGTAAGTGCTTAGCAGAATCCCTGAAACCTGATAAAACATTTCATTAATAGTAGCTCTTATTATTAGCTATTAAGAGTTTCAAAAAGTAATACCTGCAATTTGGGGACAGAGTTCAATATAATTTGTCCTAGGCTTTCAATGACTTTGTACATCCTGGAAACAATTAGTTGTAAATGATAAGTACTTTCAGGTTTTAACAAACCTAAATACACATTATTTCTAATACATTCTCATAAAGACAGACATTTCAGAATTAATTACATCACACACTGGTATGCTCTTCAGTGGACTTTCACAAATATCAAAGAAAGATCATAAAATATTATATTGCTGATTTCTTCTTGCCCCATTCCAAACTTGTGTAGACCTTTTACTGAGTTTAGTACTTCCTTTCTTGAGCCAGTTGTCTCTCTTTATCATCTACCAATTAACTATTCTAAACTTATTCTAATTATATTCAAATCCTTTCTAGAACTCTGCCTCTCATTGCAGTAGATGATCCAGTCTTTGTTATCACAGAAGAGATAGACCTCATGTATTGTCACTTCCTTGATTGTCCTCCACTTTGGCCTCATGATATCAATATTGATACCACTTCATATGTCTTTCTATCTTTTTTTAAACCATTGTATTAAGTCACATTGCATGACAAAATACTAAAGACTGGGTGGCTGAAACAACACATATTTGTTTCTCATAGTTCTAGAGGCTGGGAAGGCAAGAATCATGGAATCGGTATATTTGATTGCTGGTGAAGACCTTCTTTCTAGTTTATAGAAGGCTTCTTTTTCCTTGCATCCTCAGAGAGAGAGAGAGAGCTCTAGTCTCCCTTCCTCTACTTAACACTAATGCCATCATGGAGGTCTTACCTTATTTACCTCATCTAAAGCTAATTACCTCCCGAAGTCTTCACCTCCAAATAACATCACGTTAGGAGTTAGGCTTCAACACACAAATCTGGGAGGGATACAGACATTCACCACAACCATCTTTATAGTTAATTAGTATTAAGTAGTATATTCATACTGTGCAAATATCACCACCATCCATCTCCGGGATTCACTTCATCTTGCAAAACTGAAACTCTTTGCCCGTTAAACAACCCCCTATTTCCCTCCCTGCCAGGAGTTATGAACTCCTGGCAACAACTGTTATATCTTCTGTTATGTATGATTTTGACTACTTTAGGTTCCTCACTTAAGCAAAATCACGTATTATTTGTCTTTTGTGATTGGCTTATTTCACTTACCATAATGTCCTTCAGGTTCACTCATGTTGTAGTATATGTCCAAAACTTCTGTGTGTATTAGGTCTATTTGGTCTATGTGTTATTCAAGTTCTCTATGTCCTTATCGATCTCCTGTCTGGATGTTCTATTCATTATTAAAAGTGTGGTACTAAAATATCCTACTATTATTATATTGCTGTCTATCTCTTCCTGCATTTATGATTCTCTTGACCTTGGTGAGCATTTTTGTGACAGTTTTCTGTGGGATACATTATTTAACTCTATTTTATTAGGATTGGTTTCTGAAAATTTATCTTCTTCCTTTGTTTGGAGGATCTTTGCCTGATTCTTCATTTTCCTTGACTATCTGTGTAGGTGTTTCCACATTAGACAAAGCAGGCGCTTCTTCCATTCTTCATGACCTGGTCTTGTAAAGAAGAAGATCTTCACCCTTCAGCCTGGCCAGAGATTTGGGAACCTCTGCCAACGTTTTCCTTCCCAAGTGAATCTGAGAGATGGGATTTTTGTTCACTTGCTCTGTGCTGACAGGAGAGTGAACTATGGTGTCTACTAGCCCAAACTCCCATTTACATTATCCCATAGAAAACTAGACTGCGCCAGATTCATCAGAGTTTCATGACAGATAAGACAGATGCTCTTTTTTGGAGCAACCCCAGAGAAGCTGGGGTCCTGAATCAACTCTTGGATCTAGGGTGACTATCTCTAGATCTAGATCTGTGGCATCTACAAGCCCAGGCTACCTTCTCCGTCTTCCCCCAGGGGTTAAACTATGTTGGATTCATCAGAGTTCCAGGACTGGTGAGATAAATCATAGTTCTTTAGGCAAGTACCAAGAAGTTGGGGTGCTGGACACATGAGTGAATCAACTTTTTCTAGGGGGCTGAGAGAGAGGATTATTTAAAATCTGCTTACTCTGTGCTGAGCATATGGGAGAGTCTGTGCTATCCACCAGTTCAGAATGCAATCTCTGTTCACTCTTGGATCATTAGATTGTACCAGACCCCTCAGGGCTCCAGGCTGGCAAGACAGAAGCCAGTCCTCTGAGGAGCTCCCTTGGAAAAGTTGGGGTGCTAAACATGGGAACCAATTGAGGGGAGAACAACCTGAGTGAATCTGGGAGCTAGGAAATCTCTTCCTGATTGTCTGCTACTGCACCAGGGGCAGGGAATCTGCAAGAGGGTGACTAACTCAAATCTGCATATCAGCTTCAGTGCATCTGTTTTGCATTCTGTCAAGGTGCAGGAGCTTTTCACTTAGTTTCTGTATTTCTCACAAAGGTAACTTGTTCATGAATTGTTGCTGAATCAGTTTATTAATTGGGGAGAGGAAGTTCAGAGTTTCCTACTCTGCCATCTTGCTAAGGTCATTCCCCGTAAATTTTGTTGTTTAAATTTTCATTTTTCAGTTGGGCACGGTGGCTCACGCCTGTAATCCCAGCACTTTGGGAAGCCGAGGCAGGTGGATCATGAGGTCAGGAGATCGAGACCATTCAGGCTAATATGGTGAAACCCCATCTCTACTAAAAATACAAAAAATTAGCCGGGTGTGGTGATGAGCACCAGTAGTCCCAGCAACTCGGGAGGCTGAGGCAGGAGAATGGCGTGAACCTGGTAGGCAGAGCTTGCAGTGAGCCGAGATCACGCCACTGCACTCCAGCTTGGGTGACAGAGTAAGACGCCATCTAAAAATAAATAAATAAATAAATAAAAATAAAAATAAAATAAAATCGTTTTTCTCAAGATAATTTCCATTTCCTTTATGATTTCTTATTTGATCCTTTGTTTTGTGGCATCATGTTTAATTTCTATATATCCGTTAATTTTCCAGTTTCCCTTCTTTTGTTGATTTTTAGTTTCTTTTCATTTTTACTGGAAAAGACACTGTATGATTTTAACCTTTTTAAATTTATGAAGAAGTGATGAATGGTAGCTGGTCCAAAAGTGATCCTCAGCAATTCACCCTGTTCCTGTATGTGCCTGCCACTCTTACCAATAAACTCTGTTTACTTCCCACATTGACATTGGGTCTGGACATTTGACTGCCTTGGGCCAATTATATGTTAGTAAGCATCGTGCAAATGGAGACTTGATAAGCACTTGCACGTTGGGATTAGTCCTCTTCAGAGTCTTATCTGGGATCTCAGTCACTATCCTGTGAAAGACCAACCTATGCCCACAGAAACAAATACAAGACACTTGCCAGTATGCCCACCTAAGCCCCCAGCTAATGGTCAGTACCAACTTGCCAGCCATGTGAGTGAGGCCGTTTTTGAACCTTTGCAGCTATTGAAACTGACACCATGTGAAAGAACCACCCCCAAATATCTTCTGAATCCCGGGAGAGAATAAATAGTTGACTTAAGCCATTAGGTTTTAGAATTGTTTGTTTTTCAAATAGTAGATACTGAAAAGGAGTGGAGGAAAGGATATCCTCATACTTAGTCTTAAATTTGATGACTTTCAGGTGTAATTCATTGTCTAGAGTCCGTCCTTCTAATCTGGCTTAATATTAGAATTCAAGTTTTATTGTTTTCCTAATTTCCTGCTTTTTCAAAGCAGTTGTTTGAATGGCTCCAAATAAGATAGATACCACAAAATGCCATCCTGTTGCTCTTGGCACAATAGACTTCTAGAGAGTTTCCTTTGTCCAGCTTGTCACAGACAGAATCATCTTCATGGTTCTTAAAACTGAAATGACCATGGGATTCAGCATTCCTTTCCTCCCTTTGCTTTGGCCTTTCACCTCTGTGTCTGTATTAGTTTTCTCTTGCTGCTGTAATAAATTGACACAAACTTTCCAGCTTAAAGTGAAACCCATTAATCACAGCTTTGTGGATCAGAAGTCTGGGGAATGTTATCTGGGTCTTCTGTTTAGAATCTATGATAATAACAATGCCAAAATTGGCCGGGCACAGCCATGGCTCACGCCTGTAATCCCAGCAATTTGGGAGGCCAAGGCAGGCGGACTATCTGAGGTCGGGAGTTCAAGACCAGCCTAGCGAACATGGTGAAACCCCGTCTCTACTAAAAGTACAAAAATGACCTGGCTGTGGTGGCGTGTGCCTGTAATCCCAGCTACTCAGGAAGCTGAGGTGGCAGAATTGTTTGAACCCAGGAGGTGGAGGTTGCAGTGAGCAGAGATCATGCCACTGCACTCCAGCCTGGGCAACAGAGTGAGACTTTGTCTCAAATAAATAAATAAAGCCAAAATCAAGGTGTTATCTTGATTCTTATCTAGAGGGTCTGGGGAAAAATCAACTTCCAAGCACATTCAGATTGTTGCAGAATCCAGTTCCTTCCATCTAAACTGTTTATTTCCTCATGTACTGTCAGCCAGGGGACTCTGTCTGCCCCTAGAGGCTACCCATATCCTACTCATGTGATCACCTCAAGCTGCAAAGTCAACAATAGTGCACTGAGGTCCGCTGACACTCTATTCTCTAACTGGCCCTTCTAAAGCCGCAGACTATCCAGCATACACATGTTCTCTATTCCTCCTTTGAAAATCCCCATTTCAGATTCTGTCCTGAGTTTCTCAGTCAAATATTGACTGAATTATCATCAATCATCATCATTATCATCATCATGAAAATAGTATTACTACATTAGTACTAAAAATACTAATGATATTACAACCACTAATTGTTAATTAATAAACATGTTGAGCACTTAAACTACATGCCATAGTTTGCCTATTTCTTTGTATTCATTAATTATAGTTTTTATAACTCTGACAATAGTCATTAAAGTTTAGGAAAATGAGGCTCAGATGGGTCAAATAACTCATGAAGGTCACTCTGGAACCCAAGCAAGTAAGTATATGCATTACTTATATATATATATAATGTATATACTTGTAAGTATATAATATTATATGTAATATATAATGTATATACTTGTAAGTATATAAGATCATATATAATATATATTTATATGTATATAATATATAATATTAGATAGGTGGCATCTGTGATAGAGCTGCACCAGAGTGGCATGCACAGATGACCATGGAGCTCCTATCCTTCCCTAAGCACCTCTCACAATGCATCTCTCTCATGCTTCAACATCTCTGTGCTGTCCATTCTGATCTCAAATTTTAACTTTTAATTTTACATTTTGCCAAGTTGGATTAATTCGTGGAACAAAGCTATGAAGTAGGGGACCAAATCAGAAGCCCCCATGGGATAGGAGAATCTATCTCTATGGAAACTACCAGAGGCACCCCAATTATCTTCACCTATGCTAGTCACCTGCCCAAACCAAAGTAATCTATCTCTCTTATTAAAAACCCTTCAAGGGCAATCCATCTGCAGGTTGAGTCTGAGGTTTTCATGTCCTGATCTTGGACTATTTCTTTTGCTTATCTTCTACCATTTCCTATCTACCATTTTACAGTCTGCTATACCTAACATTTTTTAATTTCTATACACATTAAGAGGCTCTCACAGAGCAGGACTACCATTGTACATACTGTTTCCATTCCTGGAACAACTACCCTTCCACTACTTCTCCTTTTTCATCCAAGTTCTACTTTAATTGTCAAGATTATATCAAGTGTTATCTTTGGGGAGATGTCCCTGAGCCCGGACAACCTGGTTAGACTAGGTATTCTTAGATATCCTTCCTATGCACCCCCACAGCACTCTGAGCTCAGCTATTGCTGTATTGCCGCACCATATTGAAATTATCTACTTATGTGTTTGTACTTTCCATTTGCTTATGGACACCTCAAAACCAGGAGCCCGGTTTTTCATCTTTATATAAAAGCTTCCAATTACAGTGTACTGAATATTTTTGAAGGCTGCTTTTTATAATTTGCTAGTATTTTAGGACTTCTAATCTATCATTATATGCATTATCTGCATAATAACCAGACTCATCTTGTGTCACCACCATCCCCAACATGTCTGTGTGCACATACATAGATGTATAGTACCAAATAGGTATCTTCCAATAATAAGTAAGAAATAACAAGTGATTCTGCACTATTATAATTAGGCTCACGTAGAAATTCCAGAGCTATTCTGTTCTCACAGCTAAAAGATCCAGAAAAGTTATTAAATAATCCATTAAAAATGAATTACAATCACACAGTCTAGCTTCTAACAGTAAATATTTCTGTTGAAAAAGAACTTTTATTGTGTTTTTAACCAAAATCCCATTCACTTTTTTTGTGTTTTCAGGTTGGACAAGCCCTGTGAAAGTTACTCCTTTACAACCTCATCATGAAGGACGCTCAATAAGTCACATATTTACATTTGATGAGGAGGCAACATGTACAGTAAGATTTTCTTGCTGGGTGGTATTTTATATATATATATAAAATTAGTTTATTTCATTGTATTATATATATATAATTAGTTTATTTCATTGTTTAGTTATTTGATATTGTATGCCTTGGATGAATAGCTACTATGTATACAGTTCTTCTTATGTTCCAGGTACTGTGCAGACCCTTGCAATCAATGTATATTATGCATTACCTTGCATCATTCCTGCAATACCACGGGGGAGGAGTGAGTAGTAGATGCAGCTGGTGCCCATCACAGACTTCCTTCACTGGCAAGTGTGTCTATTCCCAGTAGCAATGAGTGATGACCAGTGAAAGGCTAACAGCCACCAGACTGGAGGACTGCACCTTCTCATACTGTCTCTTTCAGATTTTGGCCAGTGACTGACTGACTTCTTAGAGCAACAGATTAATGCTACTCTCCAGCTGCATTCTCACTAGCTTCTTTTCCTTCTCCTATTCTTCTGTCTTCACTCCCCTTGGCCTGAGGGCATTCCCACAATATATCACTGGAACAACAATCCTGTCTGAATCCCTGCTCCTTAACAAGTAGTGTTGTTATTCTCATATTATTTGAGAAAACAGGAGCCCAATGATGTTAAGTAACTGAGTTTTGATAAGACGGATAATAAATATAAAACCAAAATTTAAACCTAAATATTTTTCAGAATTTAAGGATTATATTCTTAATCATCTTCTTGTGTAGATTTTATAGTCTCTAAATCCTTGGCATTTAAATTGAGATACTTAAAGAATCCTAAGACATACACAGATATAAAAACATTTTTAAAAAACAGCTTTATTGAGATATATGTCATGCACCATAAAATTCAACCCCTTAAAGAGTGCAATTCAATGTTCTTAGAATATTCACAGAGTTGTGCAACCGTCACCACAATCTAATTTTAGATTTTTATTACCTCAAGAAAACCCATATTCATTAGCAGTAAAGGTATGAATACATTGTAAAGAATCAATTTCCATTTCTGTAACTCCTATATGTATTTCTTCTAAAATTGATCTGCCTGAGAATTTACCCATATAGTGCCATGTTGATTTCTTTTTTTCTCACCTTTTCCTTCACAATAACCCTTTCTAGTTTACTACAAAGGGAAATGGGGCATACCTCTCACATATTAACAGCTGTACTACGGTACATGGCCATGAAACAAAGAGCATGAAACAGAAAGGTCATTTAAAGTATGTGTCCTCAATGCCTCCTTTACTCAAGATGTCACACACTGTAGGACTTTATATTTTTCTTTGTCCTGTGCATTTTTCTTTTATAAGAAATTTATGGTATTAGAAATAGTGGCAATTTTGCCTGTTCTAGGCTATTCTGAATTTAGACAAAATGCATAATGTGATTGCAAGGGTAATGAAAATTTTTATTTATTAGTTTTATTTATTCTATCTTGAAATCCTTAACAAAAAAATCCATTGGTCCTGCAGGTAAATCCTGTGAGAGCAAATCAAACTGAACCTTATAAGAAATTGAAGACCTTGTTACCTTTTTAAAAAACCTATGCTACAAATTTATGGCAAGATTCCATGCTTTAACTATTTTAAAACTAGAATTCTGAAGTAGGAACTTGTCATGGAAAGGCTTATTAGCATACTTATTTAAATTTAAAATAAGTTTAGACTTTTTATAGCGTGAATAAATCTAGATATTATTTCCAGCAGTGGAAGCTAAGTAATATGGACCAATATTTCCAATGGCAAAACAACTGGATTAATATTCCTTTTTTCTAATACAGTAGAGAGAAATTACTGGGCCAACAAGAGGATAGATGCTCTAAAATTTAAGCCTAGCACTTAGGGTCACTGTGACACTGAAAGAATCTGCAGTTTTTGAAGAGGCAACCAAGTTTGATTTGAACTTCTGGTGGTCTCACAGAAGTAAAAGATGAGAAGTCGGAGTTGATCCATAAAAGCCACCTATGACTGTGGGCTGAATACCTGGAGGCCTGAACCCTCCAAGTAAGGATAGGTCAACAGTAAAAAGCACTTGAACAGACTGCAGCCTAGCTTAATCCAAGTAAATAAGAAAACTTCAAGTCCTGAACTAGGATGAAGGTGATCCTAGACTGCTCTCATTTCCAGAAATCAGGCAGAAGTAAATAACATTTTTCTTCGAAGGAAGATATTATCTTATTAAACCTCAAAGTATTCTCATTAATAACTTTTAAAGTGTAATGTTCATCACATAATTAACGTATCCAAATACATAAGGAGAAAGTACACTATGAGTGAGAATAAGCAGAAATGAAAGAAAACAGAAACAGATGCACATTGAGTCCATATATTACAAATATGCATAAAATGTTGAAGGAGAAAAAAATGAGCTCACAATTTTTGTAAAAAAATTATAAATTACCAAATGGAAATTAAAAGACTGGGGGAGGGGCCAGGCATGGTGTCTCACACCTGTAATCTTAGCACTTTGGGAAGACAAGGCAGGATCACTTGAGGCCAGGAGTTTGAGACCAGCCTGGCCAACATAGCAAAATCCCATCTCTACTAAAAATACAAATATTAGGCCAGGCTCAGTGGCTCACACCTGCAATCCCAGCACTTTGGGAGTCCAAGGTGGGCGGATCACCTGAGGTCAGGAATTTGAGACCAGTCTGGCCAACATGGCAAAACCCCATCTCTATTAAAAATACAAAAATTATCCAGGTGGGGTGGCACATGTCTGGGAGGTCAAGGCAGGTGGATCACCTGAGGTCAGGAGTTTGAAACCAGTCTGGTCAACATGGCAAAACCCCATCTCTATTAAAAGTACAAAGGTTATCCAGCTGTGGTGGCACGTGTCTGTAGTCCCAGCTACTCTGGAGGCTAAGGCAGGAGAATTGCTTGAACCCAGGAGGCAGAGGTTGCAGTGAGCCAAGATAGCGCCACTGCACTCCACGCTCCAGTCTGGATGACAGAGTGAGACTCTGTCTCAAAAAAAAAAAAAAAAAAAAAAAAGAAAAGAAAAAGAAAAACGAAAGAAAAGAAAAGAAAACTGGGGGTAAAAGTAATTCCAGAACTGAAAAATACAATAAACAAAGAACTTTATAGATGGGTTCAGTAATAGATTAGACACAGTTAGAGAGGGAATTGGAGAATTGGAGAACTGGTAGATAAATCAGAAGAAATTATGATGAAGCACAAATATACAAAAATATGAAAAATACAGAAGTGAAAGTCACAAAACTAGGAAATATAGGCCGAAAAAATAACACATGCTTATTTGGAATCCCAAAAGTGTAAGAGAGAAGAAATAGAACACAAGCTAAGATACAATTTTTATATCCACTGCATGTTTATTTCTGATAGCTCACTGAGGCATCCCCTCACATTCTCTGCTGCACATTGAGGATGAGTTATGGCTCTAAACAAACAAGCCAAAGGTGACAGCAACAGAAGCATTCTGGCAGTCTCAGCCCCAGCACCAAGAGTAGTGGCAGAAAAAGTCTCAAGTTAAAGGAGGCAAAGCAGGGAGAACATAAGAATGGAAAAAGGAAAAATCTGAAAGTTCATTTTTCAACATAGTTTATGGTAATTGCATTATTTGGAATCTGGACATCAGTGCCATATTTTGTCAGGTCTTGTTAAATATGAAGCAATTCTGGAAATTGAGGCATTTAATGATGCTGATGGTACTAAAGTTTTATTAGGACATAAAGGAAGTTCTACTTCAATGTGATTACTTTTATCAGAAGAAACTAAGGAACATTTACAGTTAGAAGTAGAGATTCCCACTGAATCAGATTCCAAGAATAGCAAAGATATCAAAGAGCAAATTTAGTCCCTTCTCTATGAAATAGTAGACACACAACATGTAGAAGACAGCAATAGAGAGAAGATGCACCAGCAAGAAAATAGCCACTAGAAAGTGAAGACAGACAGCAAGGAAATAAGGTAGATGATAAATCTGAGTACCTGGAAATGAAAACATTTTATAAATAAACTGAAGATACATAACATATACAAGTGAGTTTATAGGAATATAATCAGAAAGTGGAAGAGATGCTATATTAGAGAAAAATCCAGATTCCCCTGAAAGATTATGCCATACTATCGTGATATTGCATACCAAGATAATAGTCAACAAGCATGTGAACTATAGAAAATATGACATAAATTTCAGATACTGCTAGAGGAGATTTAAACACAGGTTTAGAAAAAGTAATTGTCTCTCTGATAAAGGGCAATAAAAACTGGTGTATTTCAGACTATGATGACTCCGGCTGATGGGAGTTATTATAAACAGTGATACTTACATTGATTGTACCTACCCTGATATTTTTGTCAGAAATTACTATATTAGTTTCAAACATACTACTTAAGACATAAATTTTTATCTATTTGAAACATGTACCTAATTAATCAGAAAAAAGTTAATGACATTTCAATAGAAGTTTGAAATGACCATAATGTAGTTATTTTAGTTATCAAAGTATGGGGGATTGGGTTGTGAAATGCCTCTTAGGACACAAGCAAAATATATGAATTGATGTATAGTACAAAACACTTCTTAGCACATTAGACTGGTCATATCACAGCTGCTGTTATTAGACACCTGTTTAAATTTTAGGAAACTTACATAAATTACTAGCACTTAATTTCAGGCTTGATTTGCCTCTGGCTAATTAAGCACTCTCACACCAGTAGCTTTAGTATTGCACTACGTTTTTGAAATAAAAGTAAATAAAGCCTCCCCATTAAGATTGATTTATGATATATAAAATGTCTCATGGCCTGCTTGTTTACAAAGTGTAAACCATTTTCACTGGAATTTACCTATTTATGGCTCAGAAATAGTTTTATGTTGAAAATATTTATATTTTAGAAAAGGAGATAAACACAACTTCATTCATGAAATAAATATTAGCCTAAAGAATAATAAGAAATGTTTTCCTTTAAGTGTCAGAGGCAGCATTTGATCAAGTTAACACAGTTTAATTAATTAATTAATTAATTAATTTAAGACAGAGTCTTGCTCTGTCGCCCCAGCAGAGTGCAGTGGCATGATCTTGGCTCACTGCAACCTCTACCTCCTGGGTTCAAGCAATTCTCATGCTTCATCCTGCCGAGTTGCTGGGATTACAGGCATGTGCCACCACCCCTGGCTATGTTTTGTA
This sequence comes from Pongo pygmaeus, assembly GCF_028885625.2. Lineage (NCBI taxonomy): Eukaryota > Metazoa > Chordata > Mammalia > Primates > Hominidae > Pongo > Pongo pygmaeus. The sequence continues at coordinate 36,542,490 of NC_072379.2, read as the reverse complement.
TTTTTAACAGAGACAGGTTTCACCATGTTGGCCTGGTTGTTCTCGAACTCCTGACCTCAAGTGATCTGCCTGCCTCGGCCTCCCAAAGTGCTGGGATTACAGGTGTGAGCCACCATGCCAGGCCAACACTGTTTTAAAATAAGGTAATTGTTTTGGTTACTAGGGTCAAAATCAAAGAGATTATATATTTTTTATTATATCTACCTCAAATTGCAATCTAATAATTTCTGCATATGTAGAATAACCCAAAATAATAAGCTGGTAAAATAAGCTGTAATTTTTCTGATGTGATATTACTGATAGATACAGCATTGATATTGTTGATACAACATTGACATTAATTTGAATAATGTTCATTTATATTCTCAAATTTAGAATGCTATTACTTTCATAAAGCAATACTTTTATAAGAAGCTTAGGAGTAAAAGAGCTGATGAATAAATAAAGTAAGTTTTACTGGATTTTTCGGTACACAATCATTCATAAAATTCTGGGAATTGAGGATCAATTCTGCTGTAGTCAATTTGAATATTTTGTAATTCCAAATCTGAATAAATAAAGCTTGTATTTAATTACGTGGTAAAATGAAAAAAGTTAATAAATTTTTTAAAAATGTAAAATTTCTTCACTTAATATTATTTGAAAGCAACAAAATACAGAAGAATTTAAAAAGTAAAGACCTAATCAACCAGAGAAAAACTGCATAAAACCAAAATCAATGATAATATCTTAAAAGCAGCCAGAGGTGGGGGAAGAAAACACAAATTACCTTCAAAGCCTTGATAGATCTTTTCTACATAGCAATAATAGATTACAATAGGAGTTCTTATATATATATATTTATTACATATTTAATATATAATATATTCATGTTTAATATGTTGTATATAGTTTATATATTATATATTGTATATGTGATATATATTTTTATATATTATATTATGTGCTATACATTATATTTATATATGGTACATTATATTTATATATTTCTATATTTGATATATACTATATGCTTATATTTATATATAATATTTACTACATTTATATTTGACATAGTATATGCTTATATTTATGTATAATATATACTACATATTATATAAATATATTATATAATATGTATACATCATATATACCATATAATACATTATATATACATATTATTATATATAATATATTGCATATATTATATTAAATATTATATATAAATATGTTACATGTTATATGATATAGATTATAATATATAATTATAACTAATATGATATCTAACATATATAATATAATATATAATCTTATTATATATTATATGTTATAATATATAATTAGATATTATATTATATTACTATATATTATTACATAGTATATGATTATATATAAAAAGCATAAGCTAATATACAATATGTAAAATATAAATATATATTTATAATATGGAAACCATCAACTAATATATATAATAAATATATATGTAATATCTTTATTACATATAAAATGTATATTATATATTTATGTATATGATGTTATATTATCATATACATGATAAAATGTTCTATTATATTATATGTGTATATGTTATATATATTATATTATGTTATATGTGTATTGAAATGGTGTCATTGTCTGGGGTAATACCCGAGGTTTGTGATCCCTTGGCCATGGAAAACTAAGACACATCAGAGTGAAGGTAAGAGTGGTTGTTTAACAGGCAAAAGAAAGAAAAGAGCTCTCTTCACAGAGAGGGTTCCTGGAGAAAACGGGTTCCTGCTTCCGCAGTGAAATGCAGGTTTTATAGATGAGCTTGAGGAGGTGGTGTCTAATTTACATAGGGCACACAGGATTGGCTGAACCAGATGTGCCATTTGCATAGCACATGGGAATCTGGCCACTGCCACCCTAATCTTATTATGTAGATGGGTTCTCTACCTGGCTGGCACCATGTTGCTTGCTTTCTACAGTACACGTGGTGACAAAGAAAACGGAAGATGGAGCCTCCATGTTGAATATACCTGGCTTCCTGGTAGCCCTTCTCTATTGGCACAGCTGACAGCATTCACACATGCAAACTTCGAGCTTATTTATCTATGTTTACAGCTAGATTTTTCAGGCTGATCTTTGTTAGAAAAGAAATGATTTAGGTGCTGCTTTTTGTTAAAAGGGAAACCCTGCCAAGGACTCTGTTGCACTTACTATCTGCTTAAATAATTTGTTTCTAGCTCCTGTATCAACATGTCATTGTATTTTGCTACACTGACAGAGCACCATTAAATTAAAAATATTGCAAACCACACAAAATCCACAAAACAAACAGAAGAAAATAAAATAAATCTATTCAAAATTCAACCAACTATAATAAAACAAAAAACAAGAATCAAAACAATCTAGTGAAGACAATTACTCCCACATCAACTATTTAGCAGTAAATGAAACATTGTACTACACCACTCCAAACTGAATTACATATTTTCAAATAAGCCTTTGAGATTATAAAGGTCTGCCTTCATACAGAAATCCAAAAATTAAATACAAATCAGTGACAAAAAATAAAAAATTATCTTGGAATAATAATTAAATGGTGCAAAGGAAAAACAGAAAAAAATAAAAGTTTAATAAAGAACGTTGAATAAAAAATGAAAAAACATCCAAGAGAATGAACATGACACAAAGAATATTTAAAAGTATTAAAGAGAAGGTGATTGAAGTGGAAGATAAACAAAGAAGAAACAATATACATATAATTGGAGTTCCTGAAGAGCAAAAACCAAACAGTGGAACAGAATGTGTTAAACCGTGGTTTCTGGACCTTGGCATGGTCAGAAGTTTGGGCTTCATAACTCTTTGCTGAAGGAAACTATCCTGTGCAATGTAGGATGATTAGCAGCACCCCTGACCTCACCCACTAGATGCCAGTAGCACCCTTCCCAGGTGAAAAGCTACAAAATGAACAGCAAAGTAAATCAAAAGAAAGCACGAAAAGAAAAATAAAAAAATGATAAGCAAAGTAATGAATAAATTAGAGAAGATGAAGTAACAGGCACTCAAGCTACTTTTCTGCTTTAGCCAAATAGAAAACTGGACAAATTATAAAAAATAATCATTTCCAGACACTGGCCAAAGGCACTGAAGGACCGGGATCTCTAAAGAAGGGAAACTAACAATGTGAGCCCTACAATTACACCAGCTTGCTTCCTGGGGGCAGTTTTTAAGCCACAGCCCAGGAAAGTGAAACCCAAACATAGCTTTACATTCTTGTTGGATTGAAGAGAGAGATTAGAGTTCTGGGAAGCCAAGGAATGTTGAATTTGCAGGGTAAGATGGCAGAGAAGAGGGAGTTATGAGGATGTGGAGAAGCAGTGGGGCTTTGGAGATATGCAGAAGAGATAGCTCAGGTCTTTGGGTACTGATCTATATATACATAAGAAGGAACTACTAAAGCTAAGGAAAAACCCACTGTAAAGAAGTGGGCATAAGCTTTCCCTGAAACTCAAACAGGACAGGGAATGTTTTATGCCCCCACAAACTAGAATAAAAAACTTTATAGTACATAGGTACATCAGGTCAGATCTTCAAAGGGATATTACCTTTGTAGTCAGGCTTAACTAGTCCAACTTTAAAGAGTCCTCTGGACTTTCTCAAATTTTAAAAGCATCCAACTGATTCCAATTACTTTATTTGCTGGAAAAAAGAATCCAAAACTTAAGAATAAAACAACTTCCAGCAACCAACCAACAACTTAAAGTCCAAAATAAGTTCTCAGTTTAAAAAATAAAATGAAACTACTTTTCATGCAAAGAAGCAGAAAAATATTACCCATAGGGGAAAAATCTGTCAATAATAACAGTTCTATGAGTGATAGACATAGAAGACCAAGCAGCTATTGTATTCAAACAACTATTACAAATCTGTTTCATATGTTCAGATCATAGAGACAGAGCCATAACCATGATGAGAACAAGGGATGATATGAAGATGCAAACGGACTTCTAGACATGAAAAATACTTCTGAAGTAAAAGATAAGTTGGTAGTTTTAAGAACAGAGCAGATCTTGCATGATGAAAGATCAGTGAAAATAAAGACATAGCAACATAAACTATTCAAAATGAAAAGAGAGAAAATAAAGCTTCAAAATAAAGCATCAGTTACTGTGGAACGGTATCTAGTAAGAAGTCTAACATACATGCATTAGGGTCTCAGAATAAAAGTGAGCTGAAAAAAAGAATGGTGACACAATTACACAAATTGTTGCTAACTGATAAAAATTATAAATCTGAAGACACAAGATGTTCAACAAATTTCAATCTGTATAAATTTTTTTTAAAATTATGCCCAAAACACATCAATGACATTACTGAAAAACAGTGATTGAGATAAAATCTTAAAAACAGCTAGAGAAGAGATATTTACAAAGAAACACATGTAAGAATGACTTCTGGCTTTTTGTCAGTTTGTGCAAGCCAGAAGAAAATAAATGCACATATTTTAAGTAACAAAAATAAATAACAATAAACTAAGAAGATATTAACTAACAATAAAAATATTTAAAATTAGAGGCAAAATAGAAACATTTTTGTAAAAACAAAGCTGAAAGAATGCACTGCCAGTAGACCTGAAGGAATTTCTTTAGACAGAAGAAAATAATGTATATGAAAATTCAAGTTTACATAATGAAATAAATTGAGATGAACAGAAATGGTAAACATACGGGTAAATATAAAATACTATTTTTCATCTTGGAGTTCTTTAAAGTATTACTGTTTAAAGCAACAATAATAGTAATGTGTTTCAGGTTTATAGCATACAAAAAAGTAAATTGTGAGACAGTAGTAGAAGGGATAGCAAAGAAAATGAGCATATGCTGTTTAAATTTTTTTACGCTATTTTTGAAATGATATATTATTATCCTGTAAACCCTGGAGTTAAAGATGTATATTGTAAAATATGTATACTATAAATCCTAGAGAGACAGCAACAACAGGAAAGAAAAAAATTTTTAAAGCATATGTAGTAAGTTAATAGGAGGAGATAAAATGAAATTTTAAAATTAAAAAAATTCTTAACTAACTCAAAAGAAAATAACACAAAAGAAAAATAGAGAAGATAAAACAAATAGAAAACAAAAACAGATTTAAACCAAATTATGTCCACTGTTAAATAGAATTTAATATAATGAACTTAAAAGTCACAAATTGTTAGTTGGATAAAAAATTAAGACCCGGCCGGGTGCAGTGGCTCACGCCTGTAATTCCAGCACTTTGGGACGCCGAGGAGGGTGGATCACCTGAGGTCAGGAGTTCAAGACCAACCTGACTAACATGGTAAAACCCTGTCTCTACTAAAAATACAAAAATTAGCCGGATGTGGTGGCGGGCGCCTGTAATCCCAGCTACTCAGGAGGCTAGGCAGTAGAAACGCTTTAACCTGGGAGGCAGAGGTTGCAGTGAGCTGAGATTGCACCATTGCGCTACAGCCTGGGCAACAGAGTGAGATTCTGTCTCCAAAAAAAAAAAAAAAATTAATACCCTACTTATACACTGACCACAATAAAACCATGTGAAATATAAATAGAAGTTTAAGGTAAGATGTGAAAATATATATCATTCAAAAACTAGTCAAGTTAATGCAGAATTAGCTGTAATAACATCAGACAAAGTGAATTTCAGAACAAGAAATTTTACGAAGGACTCAGATATTTTACAATAAGAAAGGGATCAATCCATAAAATGTACATAAAATGTATTTAAAATGTATATCACCTAATAACAGAACTCAAAATACACACTCAAAATATAAGTTTGAAGCACAAACTTATAGAACTGAAAGGCAGATTTACTGTTAGTAGATATCTCAAAACTCTGTCGTCAGTAGTTTATAGGAAAGGTAGATAGAAAAAAAGGGGGATATGGAACATATGAAAAACATTATGAACTAACTTGGCCTAATTGATGTAAATAACAGTGGCACACAGAACATTCACTGAGATAAATTATATTCTGGAATATCAAACAAATCAAATGAAATCAAAAGAATTGAAATTATAGAAAGATGTTCTCTGATTGCAACACAATTAAACTAGAACTCAATAATAAAAGATGCCTGGTAAAAAATAAAAACATATATGCACATTTAGAATATAGCGATATACAAATGGTTAATACATCATTATAAAGTTAGGTTTATTTCAGTTACGTAAGGTTTGCTTAACTTTAGAAAATTGATAAATGTGATTCATTGCACTAACTGATTAAAATACAAGCCATCTACTCATCTCAAGATATGAAAAAAAAATTGACAAAAAGGATTGACATTCTCCTTAAATTAATAATGGATATCTGTGAAAAGGTAAATCAAACTTAATATTAAATAGTGAAATGTTGAAAGCATCCCCTCTGTAATCAGTCTCAAGCAAGTATGTCCTCTTTCACGTTCTCTTTTCTCCTCCTCCTTTCACCTAAGCACTGAAGTTCTTAGCCAGCCCAGTCAAGCAAACATAAAAATGGTATACAAATTGGAGGTGACTAAACAATACTATTATTCTTCGTAATATGATTATGTATGTAAACATCCAAATAAATAGGCAGTTAAATTACTTTTCATTTTATTTTACCTTATTTTATTTTTAAGACAGAGTCCTTCTTCGTCACCCAGGCTGGAGTGTAGTGGTGTGATCACAGCTCACTGCAGCCTCAACCTCCCAAGCTCAAGCCATCATCCTCCCTCAGCCCCCCAGGTAGCTGGGACTACAGGCATGCACCACCATGCCCAGCTAATTTTTGTATTTTTGTGGAGACTGGGTCTCGCCATGTTGCCCCAGCTTGTCTGGAACTCCTGAGCTCAGGCAATCTGCCACCAACTCCAGGCTATACAGTTAAACTACTATGATAAAAAGAAACTGAATAAGGTTTTTAGAAATAAACATTATTGGAAATGCATTTATTGTATTCTAAATATCAGCAAGAAACAGAAAGTTTTAAAACATTTAACCTATCACTTAAAATTGTATCGAAAACTATTCACTATTGAGTAATAAATTTATGAAACTATATTCAAGAATCCTATGGCAAAACTAGTAAATGTATTGAGAGAAAATCTAAAACCTAAATAGACAGGGAAATATGCTATTATCTGGAATGGAAACTTAAAATGTTTAAAAAGTTCAGAGCTTCCTAAGTTGATTTATAGTTTCAGTGCCATCTAAATCAATATTCTAACTATATTTTTGTGGGATTTTGAAAAGTTCTTTAAAAAAAATAGATACACAAAAACAAAGAATCAGAAATAACTAAGACTATTCTTAAGTACAGGGGAAAAATTCAATATCCTTTTATAGCCTCACAAGGGTCACAATGTTTTAATGGAAAAACTTCTGTTTTTCAAGAAAAAAATGTTCACTCACTAGGATGTAACCTGAGTGTTGAAGCAATTCTCCTCTTGCCTGAGAGAATAAAAACTACTCAAAGCTTTTCCTGACCTACAATTAAAAGAAACAATAAGAGGCGTTCTTGAGCTTGCAGGATAATACAGATTCTGGGTCCCACATTTTCCCTAACGGCCTCACCATTGGGTTAGCTTACTAGAAACTCAGTATCAGAGCCTTTACCTTGAGAAGACAGCCATGAGCAGGCTTTTCTGCAAACGAAAATAGCCTTACAACAGCCTTCAGTTTTAGAACTTCCAAATTATGCTAAACCTTTCACCCTGTTCATTCATGAAAATAACGTTCAGGCATTAGGAGTACTTACCCCAAAACGTGAAGGAAAATAGAGACCAATCGCATATTATAGCCTGTGATTGGACTCAGTAGCTAAGGCATATTTTAATTGTTTAAAAGCAGTAGCAGCAGCAGCCAAATTGGTAGTTTCATCTGAGCCGCTTTTAAGACACGAGCTTTATTTGCAAGTCTTGCACACTGCAAAATATATATATTAAATTCCAGTCAAACTCTGTATTTGTCAGCAAGTAGATTAACACCTTCTGGAATTCTTCTCTTGTCTCCTAATTTCTATCTGAAATGTTGCAACTTACTTAACCCTGCTACTCTACTACCCCTGCCTCATGCAGGTGAAGACCACAATTGTGAGTGTAGTGTTAGAAATAGTGGCTTCTCATGTTCATATGTGAGATAATCCCTTTGATAATCCTGAGTTGATACTTTTTGGTTTTGGGTCTTATTATAAAACTCAGAAGGAAAATACCAGGCAGGGTATGATCTTTTCACCTGAAATGAGTTAATACAGAAGAGAACTCTCACCTAATATAAGTCAGTTTCTCCTGAGCTTGTACATATAGCTAAAGACAAGTCAGTAAATATTTATACAGATAGTTACATGCTTTTGGAGTAGTCCATGATTTTGACGCGAGGGACCCCCCATTAAAAACAGTCTCCAAGCAAATGCACTCCTTTCTGCTATCCTCTTATCACCACGAACTGCCATTATTAAGATTGAAGCTCATAGCTGTAAAACTGAACCTGAATATCAAAGGAATTCCCTGGCAGATTTCTATGCTAAATCAACTAGTGCCGAAACTGTTAGGATACACAATTTGAATAAACTCTGTAAGATTGATCCAAGTCAACTCCCATATGTTGACCTATTTAACAAACTGTGAAATGTGCCTGATTTGGAAAAACAAAATTGGTATCCGAATGGCTGTAAATTCAGTGTTAAACGTGAACTCAAAGAGCTCTCAGATGGGTGCCTAATACTTCCTTCTGGTACTTCCTGAGTCCTTGAAGCTTCCACTGTTAAAAGGTTTGCACTCCACAAAGCTCTTCACTCTACAACTCATCATGTAACAGACAGCATGATCCAAATTATGAACAAATACTGGTGGAGTAACTGTTATCAAATTGATAAAATGGCTTATAACCAATGTTTGCTTTGTCAAACTCATAATCCTGTGAAAACAATAAAAACTTCAGGTGGTGTATTTTCACTATCGGACTTTATTCAGTTGTCATTTTCAGTGGGATATCCGTATATTTACATGTTATCTGGCTGGATACATGGTATCTGATCTTGTGATGGTAGCTAAGAAGTTATTTAAAAAGTATTTCCTTTATGGAGCATCCCTGGGGAAATCTCCGGCAACAGAGGAACCTATTTCACTGGACAATTTAGAAAGCAGTTGAATAAGCTTATGCGCACAATGGCATCACCATTGTCCCTATTACCCTTAGTCTTCTGGAAATGTCAAAAGACAAATGGCATTTTACAGCTGAAATTGGCAAAGTTAACTGAATCAAACTGATTGCATTGGCCAAAGATATTACCTCGGCTTTAATGGTAATCAAATCCACCCCCAGTGGAAAACATCGATTGACTCCTTATGGAATAGTTCCTGGAAGGCATATGCCCTTAATAATAGAACCTTGAGTATCTTCCATTATCCTAAACTCTGATATGACTAAATACTGCAGGTTTTGATGAATTATGTCTAAGTGTATTTTCACCAGGTGAAGGAGATCTTCCATGACTCACAGACTGAGAACAACCAGACCTTTCAAAACCCAGAACCTGGAGATTGGCTCTTCTGAAAATGACATCAGAGACCTCATTGAACCCACGGTCTTCTCCCTATTGGAAGAGACCATACCAAGTTCTACTTGCCACCCACGCTGCAGTAAAATATCAAAGAGTTAAACCATGGGTTCACATCTTAAAACTCAAAAGGGCCCCTCCAAGCTCCTGGAAATGTATGCCTGTTTGAGACTTGAAGGTAAACCTGACCAGGAAAACTTTTCCCCAGAAGCAGACGGCATCCTAGACATTGACAGCTATCCTAAGGCCATAGATCAAGACTTTTCTGACATCATAAAAACTGAAAACCTTATCCTTTTTCCTCTTTTTCCTACTTATGCCATCCTAATCCTTCGCTTTCTTTACAGGAAAAGCCATGGACTGTAATTTGTGGATGGCTTTAGCAAAGGCTTATGCTCCAGTAAGAAACCAGAACAATTGTTAAATTTGTAGCTAATGCCCCCAAATCAGGAAACGATTCCACTAATGCCACTGCCTGTCTGTGTTACCAGTGACAGTCATGCTAAAACCTCAAAGGAGGAGTAGAAATTGATATTCTAGACATGACTGCTACTTGCTTTCCTATGCTTATTGAAAACAATACTCTGACCTTTCCAATTAATAACAGAGTGGCTACCAAATATAAAAAACCTATCCAAGTGATGCTTACAAAAGGTATATTGTGCTTCCAGGCATTGAATACTCAAGATTTGGGGATCACTTATGGGGGTACGAATAATTGCTTGTATGATGTCACTGGACTAAATCCAGTAAGGTCTCGTTCCACTGAATACTGTTATGCATCCTTCCAGCATGCTATAAAGGGACCACACACAGAAAATAAATTACTCATTGAACTTGGCTCACACGCTATGTAGGTCTGTGTGTGAAAAAATGTAACTGGCATCTGCTCACATGCCACCAGGTGGCCCTCTTTTCCAGCTCCTGGGGGCCTGCAGACACATTGGGTCTGAGGAGAATCTGTTTACTGTGTTCTGCCTCCTTGCTGGTTCACATCTTGCTAATGGGCCTGGCTCACTCCTGTCTTCCAAATAGCTTTCTCTGAAAGTTTCCATAATACCTTCCATAATCAAAGGCCAAAGTGATCAATAACCAAAATTAGTACTAACCTTAAAGTGGAATGAAGATAAATTAATTTCCACTAAGAAAAGTTTCTAATGAGGTTCCTGGATGCTCACTCTTGTTGGTAGATGGCGCCAGTTGTATGGAACTTGAAGGTAATCCATAAATTGGGAAAAAATCTTGAAATTTGTAGCCAATTATATTTTCCAGGGTTTAAATGGAAAGAAGCCACTCTCCTGAAGGGGGATTAAAAAAAGGTCATGTTCAGCAAAAACACCTGATAGAACACCATACGGTGTTAGATCTCTTCTTGGCTTATATTGGGGTCTTGCATATGGTGCTAAACAGAACTGAATGCTGCACTTATCTTCCCCCTGGTTTTACTACTACAGAAAGCTTAATTTAAAAGGTAGCCAACACTGCAATTCCTGTAGACACTGCCACCGAATGCACCAGGGACATTTCTTAGGGGAAAGAAACACATGATGTGTTTATGGGAGTAGCTAACAGCTGGTTTGCAGGCGTCCTAAATGGTGGATGGCAAGGCTGGCTAGTCTAAGATTTTCTCATCTCTGTGTTTCATTTAGTCATCTACAGATTACTATGATTGATATTACCAGGCTAACTACAAAAATAGATACCTCTTTAAATCAGACCATTTTACAGCACACTATGGTTCTTAATTGCCACTCCACCCCAAACACAGACTATGACCACTAAGACTTAAATACTGATGAATTGTCTTTATTGCCTGAATTTTGAATTGTTTGTTCTGGTGAGTTTGGTTCGCAGAGATTTCTGTTGCATAGTGTACTTCACTTTCTTTATATTATCCTCCCAGTAGCCATTATAGTGGCCTCCCTCCTGTGTTATATCCCTTAAGAATCATAAATACTTATATGTAGCCATCCTTTGTACATCAAAATATCTCATTACAGTTAGAGTAACAAAAACACAAGGAAAACATAATCATCCAACTAATTTCATATAACGAATTGTGAATTTATATAGAGATCAAACAAGTCCATTATGAAGGTGACAGAAGGGAGTGTCAATGCCAAGATTTTGGTTAATCTCTTAAAATTGAGTGGCTGAGCAAAAGAGAATAATTGTTAAATTAAATTACATTTGGCCTGAAACTAACCTATGTATGTAATAAACTGTAATCTAAATTATAGGTGAACCAACTGCAACCTAACAACTTGTGAGTAAATTCTTGCAACGTGCAGCTGTGTTGCAGCCAATCATAGCAGCCAAGCTTTCAGCCAATCACAGGTTGCAAACCAGCAAAACTTGTTAAACTAAGGCAAACACGGAACTGTAACCATGTAGACTATTTTTGTATGTCACTTCTGTTTTCTGGCTATAAATATTCCCTGCCCACAATTTGTAGTAGAACTCTCTGAACTGCTTTTGTGTTGAGTGCTACCTTGTTCACGAATCTTTTTTTTCTGCCCAATTAAACACTGCTAAATTTAATTTAAGGTTCTTTTTTTTTTTTTTTTCTTTTTTTGAGATGGCGTCTCGCTCTGTCACCCAGGCTGGAGTGCAATGGCATGATCTCAGCTCACTGCAACCTCCACCTCCCAGGTTCAAGCAATTCTCCTGCCTCAGCCTCCTGAGTGGCTAGGATTATAGGCACTTGCCATCATGCCTGCCTAATTTTTTTTTTTTTTTTGTAGAGATGGAGTTTCACCCTGTTGACCAGGCTGGCCTTGAACTCCTGACCTCAGATGATCCTCTGGCCTCGACCTCCCAAAGTGCTGGGATTACAGGCATGAGCCACCACATTCGGCTTTTCTTTTTAATAGTAACATATTCACAGGTTCCAGGGATTTGAACATGGATATATTTGGGGCTTTAAATATGAATATATTAAAATGATTTTAAAAATTCAAGTAAAGGAAATGAGGGAAATTTATTCCCAACAAGTGTACATTAAAAGAAATCCTGCCTAATAAAATGTTACTTTTTTCTTTTTAAGATTCATATGATTGTTTTAAATAAAAGTATAACATTGTCCTCTGAACGTATGTATGACAACTGTAGAGTAAGAGATGAAAGCATGTGATAAATTAACATAAGGTTGCAATGTTTGTACACGTTATGTGAAGTGGTATGTTAACTCTAAGTGAACTGTGGAGAGTTAAACATGCACATTGTTTTCTCTAGAGGAGTCACTAAAATGCAGTGTAAAGAAGTATAGTTAAAGAGTCGACTGATGGCTTAAGTTGGAATACTTAAAAAGCAAAAAGACAAATTTAAATAATTCCCAAAAAGGCAGAAAAAAAAGGAACAGAGAAATAGAAACGTAGGGCTTTCCAGAAGCCAGTAATAAAATGCTACACTTAATCCAAATATATCATAATTACATTAGTTACATTAATGGTAATATACTAAACATTCCAATTATAAGGCAGACATTGTCAGAATAGATAATAAAGCAAGACACAGCTATATGCTATTTACAAGAGGCATACTTCAGATATATAAAGATATAAATCCATTGAAAGTAAGCAAATGAAAAATACATACAATGTAAATAAAATATAAATAGGCTGTAGTGGCTATTTTGAGATCAGATTAAATAGACTTCATGAAAAAGGGTGTTACAAGACATAAAGAGAGTCAAGTCTTAGTTACAAAACAGTTAATTTGTCAAGAAAACCTAACAATCATAAATGTATATGCATCTAGTAACAAAGGTTCAAAATACTTGAGGCAAAAATGAACAGACCCAAAAAGGAGAGATACACAATTCCACTGATCACCTTACGGGATTTTAACATCTTTGTCTACTTGATGAAGCAACTAGACAAAACAACTAGTAAATACATAGATCTAAACAATACATCAATCACCTTCAGGTAGTTGATATTTATGGAACACTACACCAAACAAACACTAAATATTCTTTTCAAATGCACATGATATGTTTACTACTATACATGATATGTGGGGACATAAAACAAGTCTTAATACATTTAAAAGTATTGAATTCATCCCACATATGTTCTCTAGCCAACACAGAGTCAAATTAAAAATCAATGACCATAAGACATCTAGGAAAATATCAAATATTTCAAAATTAAACACACTTCTAAATAACCTACAGGTCAAAGAAGAAGTCACAAGATAAATTAGAAAATATTTAAACTTAGTGCAAAATAAAACATATCAAATTTTGTATAATGCAGTTAAAACTCTGCTAAGAAGAAAAATTAGCCTTATTTGCTTACCTTAGAAGACAAGAAAGATCTAAAATTAATGATAATGTTTCAATATTAAGAAACTAGAGGCTGGGTGTGGTGGCTCACGCCTGTAATCCTAGCACTTTGGGAGGCCAAGGTGGGTGGATCACTTGAGGTCAGGAGTTCAAGATCAGTTTGGTCAACATGGTGAAACCCCGTCTCTACTAAAAATACAAAAATTAGCCTGGCATGGTGGCGGGTGCCTGTAATCCCAGCTACTTGGGAGGCTGAGGCACACAGATCGCTTGAACCCAGGAGGCGGAGATTGCAGTGAGCTGAGATCATGCCACTGCACTCCAGCCTAGGCAACAGAGTGAGATTAAGTATATATATATATATATATATATATATATATATAAAGAGAGACTAGAAAAATTATTAAATTAAACCAAAAATAAGAAGGAAGAAAATTTAAAATTAGTAAGAATGGAAATTGTGAAATGGGGGATAGATACACAAGAGAAAAAATTTGAAAAGTCAAAAGTTATTTCCTAAGTGTCCATAGACAGACGAATGGATAAAGAAAATATGGTGTGTGTTCGTGTGTGTATAAATATATATTAGAATATTATTCAGCCATAAAAAGAAAAAGAACCTGCCATTTACCACAACATGTATGAACCTGAAGGACATTGTAAGTGAAATAAACCAGGCACAGAAACAGGAATATTGCATGATTTTACTTATATGTGAAATCTTAAAAAGTCAAGCTTATAGAAGCAAAGAGTAAAATGGTGGTTTCCAGGAGCTGAGGGTTGGAGAAAATGAGAGATGTTGGTCAAAGGGTATAAACTTTCAGTTTTAAGATGAATTAGTTCTGGAGATACATTATGGGGACTGTAGTTAATAATACTGTATTTCTTACTTGAAATGTGACAAGAGAACAGATTTTTGGCATCCTCACCACATATACACATACACACACACAAATGATAACAATGGGTGATGACAGATGTGTTAATTCACTTGACTGTGGTAATCGTTACACAATGTATACATGTATCGAATCATCATGTTGAACACCTTGAATATATACATTTCTTTTTCAATTAAATATTTTTAAAAGCCCAAAGGTTTTGCTTTGAAAGGATTAACGAAAGTGACAGACCTATTGTTAGTCTGATGAAGAAAAAGAGAATACACATTATCAATATAAAAAATTACAGATCCTAAAAAAAGATAAAGGAATATTACAAACTTCTGTGTGCCAATTAATTTGGCACTTAGATGAAATGAACAAAATCTTTAAAAATACAAGTTAACAAAATTAATACTAGATAAAATAGAATAAGATAAATGCATATATATATATATATATGAAGTTCTGTTTTTTTCTTAATCAGAAGACTTACCACAGTGAAAACTTCAGGCCTAGAAAGTTTTACTGATAAATGTTATCAGACATTCTAGGAAACAACCACCAATCTTATATAGGTTATTTCAGAAATAAAAGAGGGAGTACTTCTCAAACAATTTTAGGAGTCTAACTTTACCTCATATAACAAAATCAGAAAACGATTTTACAAAAAATAGAGGAAATCTTAGATTAATATTTCTCACATGCACAAACACAAACATCTTTACAAAGCAAATAAAAAACAATAATTTATAGAAAAGATATAATCAAGTAAAGTTTATCTCAGGAATGCAAATATTCACTTACCATTAAAAATTAATCAATGTAATTTAACATACTAATGGAGTAAAGGAGAAAATTAATCATTTTGCTAGATATAGTTTGAAGAATTTTTAAAAATATATAATGAACAGGTATATTGAACACAGAGTAGAAAAAAAGTGAAAAGGGAAATCACAAACAGAAAAGTTAATTCTTCATAGGAATAGAAAAAATACTACATTTATATGAAAACACAAAAGACCTGGAATAGCCAAAGCAATGCTGTGCAAAATGAGAAAGCTAGAGACATTACACTTCCTGACTTCAAAATATACCACAAAGCTATAGTAACCAAACCAGCATGTTACTAGCATAAAAACAGACACAGAGACCAATGGAACAGATTAGGGAACCCACATATAAATCCACACAATTACAACCAACTCATCTTCAACAAAGGCTCCAGGAATGCACAATGGGAAAAGGACAGTCTTTTCCATAAATGGTGCTGGGGAAACTGTATAGCCATCAGCACAAGAATGAAACTAGACCCCTACCTCTCACCATACACAAAAATCAAGTCAAAAGGGGTTAAAGATTTAAGTCTAAGATCTGAAGCTCTGAAACTATTAGAAAAAAGGAAGGAGGAAATGATCTAGGACATTGGTCTGGTCAAATATATTTTGCGTAAGACCTCAAAAGCACAGTCAACAAAAGTAAAAATAGAAAAAATGGGACTACATCAAGCTAAAATCTCTGTACAGCAAAAAAAA
The DNA here is from genome assembly GCF_028885625.2 of Pongo pygmaeus. Lineage (NCBI taxonomy): Eukaryota > Metazoa > Chordata > Mammalia > Primates > Hominidae > Pongo > Pongo pygmaeus. Next base: position 36,526,255 of record NC_072379.2, on the reverse strand, counting down.
AAAAAAAAAAAAAATGAAGAGACTACTCACAGAATGGGGAAAATATTTGCCAACTACCCATCTGACAAAGGATTAATAACCAGAATGTATATAAAGACCTCAAACAAACAACTCTATAGCTATGTATATATATGTATGTCTTATTTTTATGTGTTATTCTGAAAAACGTCTATTCATATCTTTTTCTATATATATACTGATTAAAAATGGGCAAAAGATGTGAGTAGACATTTTTCAGAATAAGACATAAAAATAGTCAACAGGTATATGAAAAAATGCTCAACATCACCAATCAGAGAAATGCACATCAAAACCACAGTGAGATATCATCTCACACCAGTTAAAATGTCTTTTATCAAAAAGTCAGGGAATAACAAATGCTAGTGAGGATATGGAGAAAGGAAAACCTTCATTCGCTGTTGGTAGAAATGTAAATTAGTAAAGTCACTATGGAAAACAGTATGGAGGTTCCTCAAAAACCTAAAACTAGAAATACTATATAATTCAGTGATTCCACTACTGAGTATATATCCAAAAGAAAGGAAAACAATATATCAAAAAGATATCTGCATTCCCATGTTTATTGCAGCCCTTATTCACATTAGGCAAAATGTGGAATCAAGATAAGTGTCCATCAGTGGATGAATGGGTAGAGAAAATGTGGTATATATACACAACGGAATATTATTCAGCCATAAAAGAGAATAAAATTCTGTCATTTGTACCAACATGGATGAAACTGGAGGTCATTATGTCAAATAAAATAAGCCAACTACGTAAGACAAATATTGCTTGTTCGCACTGATATATGAAAGCTACAATGGTGGATCTCATGAAGATAGAGAGTAGATTGGTGGTTACCAGAGGCCAAGAAAGGGAGTGTGGAGGGGGGATAAGGAGAGGCTGATTAATGGGTACAAATATACAGTTAGATTCAATAATTAAGACCATGTTTGATATATCAGTGGGGTGACTATAGTTAACAGTAATCTGTTGCACATTTCAAAATAACTAGAGGAGAAAATTCATATGTTTCTAGCATAAAGAAAAGATAGATATTTAAGGTGATGGATATTCCGATTACTCTGATTTGATTTTTACAGATTATATGAATGTATCAAATTATCACATTTACCCCCAAAATTTGCGTATCTATTATGTATCAATACAAATACATTTTAAAACTATGAAAGTTGATAGTGGCAGAATAGAAGGTACATGCGGAAGTTAGAGATAAAGCAATGCAAAAATTAAGAGACATGAACCACAGAATGAAAAGTCCAGTATTTGTCTGATAGTAATTCTAAAAGAAGAGAATAATTATAATTCATTGACAGTAAATAGATAAAGATGGAGAACTATTTGATGAAAGTCATGAATTGTTAAATTGAAGAAGTATAACAAGTCCTGAGCCAGATGAACAAAAATATAGCCTCTCCTAAACAAATTATATTGAGTCTGTAAAAAATCTCAAGACAAAGATAATGTCCTAAATTTAAGCAGAGGGGAGGGAAACAGAATACCTGCAAACAATTAAACTCAGTGTGTTTTAAAAGCAACAATACATCCTCGAAGTCAATGAGGTAAATTTGTTACTAAAAAAATCGACACTAGAATTGAACTAGAATTCTGAACCCAAGTTAGAACACTTTTCAAAACTGAGGGTGAATTAAAACATAGAACTAGAAAAAATTTACATTTGTGAAAGAATTAACAAAAATTGAACTTAAGCAGAAAGAAATGGAATCAAGTACCTAGGGGAGAAAAAACAAGTACAATAAAAAGCAAAAGGAGGCAACGAATTGGTAAAATATCATTGAAAATTGAAATAAATAGTAACCATTAAAGATAATAATGATTATAACAATAATTAGTTAATTAATTTTGATAAAATAACTGGAAGATAGAGAAAAGTATCTCATAACTAATCTCCTTATTAGAAGAAAAGACAATACATTTTAAAAATGTTTTAATTACATTGTGCTAAAACTAAGTATTTGCTGATGTTTCCAATTCAAGAGCTTTCTCTTAAGTTCTCACTTTCCATTAACTTTAATATACATTTTGTGAATTTTAATTTAATGATTATGACAATAAAACAATTCAAATTCCTTAAACAGGAGAGGAAAAGTAGGGAAGCATTAAATCTGGTCAATCCAAGAGGTGCATGAAAGAAGAAATATGAAGAAAAAGGAATCCAAAAGAAAACATGACTAGAAAACAATAGCAATTCCCATTTATATTTGGTCTCTTTTAACTTATTTTTCATGCCTTCTAGGATGAAGGTAAACCACTTGTTCAAACAAACAAGAAATGTAATGCAAAGGACTCATTTTACAAGTCCTCTACACAAAAGTAAGCAGTTTTCCCAGTGGAATTTTGATTTTGGAATATGTTTCTTTTTCCATTATGACACATCCTCTTTATGTCTATAATATCCTGGATCTTATGAGTGACCCAGAGAACATCAAACACAGACATTTACTGATATTGATTGCTAAAATAAACATTGAAGGAAGAGTCTTAAGACACACCTATGCTTGATGGAAGAATAAAACCAAAACAGAAAGTAAATGGTCAAAGAGAGAGGGGGGTGATAAGAGTACAGCATCCTAGAAAGCCAAGACAGAGAAAGTTTAAAGGGGAGAATTCATTGACTCAGTCAACAAATATATTGGGTACCTATTACGAATCTATGTCTTAGACTATGAGCTACATCAGTGAGTAGGCAAAGATCTCTGCTCTCAGATCTCTCATTATAAAGGTGTATTGATCTGTTTTCATGCTGCTAGTAAAGACATACCCGAGACTGGGCAATTTACAAATGAAAGAGGTTTAATTGACACGTTCCACATGGCTGGGGAGGCCTCACAATCATGGCATAAGGCAAGGAGGAGCAAAGTTACGTCTTATATGATAGCAATCAAGAGAGCCTGTGCAGGGCAACTCCCATTTATAAAACCATCAGATCTCGTGAGACTTATTCACTACCACGAGAACGGTATGGGGGAAACTGCCCCCATGATTCAATTATCTCCACCTGGCCCCACCCTAGACAGGTAAGGATTATTACAATTCAAGGTCAGATTTGGATGGGGACACAGCCAAACCATATCAAAAGGGAAACAGACAATAATAAACAAACACACTTAGTAAATAGATCATATCGTAAAAAGTGACAGATAAGTCTATGAAGAAAAGGTAGAACAGGACAAGATCAGGAGTCCCACATGTACAGGGTAGCAGGCTTTGGTAATAAGTAGGAGGTGTGGGGAGGCCTCCCCAGGTGCTGAGGGGTGTGCAGAAATTTGGAGGAGTTGAGAGAGCAGCCATGCAGAGACTTGGAGTGACTCTGTACCCTGAAGAGGGAATACAGAGCAAAAGCCCAGGTCAGAAGTATGCTTAAGATGTTAAGGAAGAACAAAAGGCCAGGGTCCCTGGAGTAGGGTAGCAGTAGGGTAAGAGGAGGGAGTAGCAAAAGGAAAGGTCAGAGAAGTGCTAGGAACCAGATATTGTGGGACACTTTAAGCAATTGTAATTTTACCAGGACTGTCATTCTGAGTGACATGAGGCTTTAGCAGAGAAGTGGAAAGATCAGACTTATACATGAAGGTAATAATCATGGTGGCTGCTGCGATCAAAGTAGATTTTTACAGGGGAGAGAAGATGGAACACCAGTTAGGAGGTTATTGTTGTCATTTAGGACAGAGATAATGGTAGCTTGGGGGAGAGTGCTGGCAGAAAAATTTGTAAGCAATGGTTGAGTTCTGGATGTATGTTGAATGTAGAGCCAACACAATTTTCTGATTGTGATGAATCTGGAGGAAAAACGACTAATGATTCTAAGGCTTTGGCCTATGCAGCTGGATGTACTGATATTGCCATTTCATAAAAAGGTGAAGGCAGTGGAGAAGTCAGTTTTATATACATTGAATATAAAGATGTTCATTAGACATCCAAGTGGGTATGTCAAGTAGGCAGTGTGAAATACGGATTTGAAGTTTGAGGCAGAGGCCTAGGCCAGAGAAATCAACCTGGGTGTCATGGCTTATAGAAAGGTATGTAAAGCCATGGCACTGAATGAGAACACTAAAGGAGAAGTATAATCATACAGGCAAAGGGCACTGAGTCCTGGCATCTCGTTAAAAAAGAGAAAAAAAAGAGGAGAAGCCAGCAATAGAGACTGAGAAGGAGCAACCAGCATGGTAGGAGGAAGAAGAAGAGTCTAGGTCCTGGAAGGCAGATTGAGGATGTGTTCAGGAAAGAGTAATGAATGCCTATTCACATCATGCAAATAGGTCAGGTGGGATGAGGCCCAAGAATGGATAATGGGGCTGACTAGTGGTTTTAGAATTCAGCAGAGTGATAGAGTGAAGGCCAAAACACATGGCATGACACAGAGAAATGGAAGAACAGGGAGAGAGAGGCAGCAAAGATAATAAAGAAATGACAACACGTGTGGACCTCAAAGCACTCCGTATCTGCCCACTCTTTTTTGTTCACATATTTTGAACACTTCAGACAGGCTTCACATTTCAACTTCATTTTTTTTTCATTCAAATTGAAAGTATACCCATAACCAAACATAGCGTCATGAAACACATGTATGAATGCCTACTATCCCAGGGGTGTTATGAAAACATTTAAAAACATGATATGAAGTTGGATTTCAAAGTATTAGAACAACATGAGGAAAAAGTCTTGTTCATCAGCCATCTTAGAATCCAACTCTAAGGCTCAAAACATACCTGCTTGCTGAATATGGGACCTTAGCATCCTCCATTCTTTTTCACCTCAATTTTCTCATCTTAAAAATGAAGGATGATAACTAAATGGCCCATAAATTCCTCTCTGACTTTTGGGTTTATTTCCCATTGTATTCTTATCTTGATTTTAATTTTAAAAATTCCAGTGATCGTCTCAGAAACAGTTAATATTTTTATTAAGGTTGTGATACTTCACTCAGAATGGAAAAGTTTTATTATAAGACAAAGTATCAAATCATAGTATTAAGTAGTTTCTCTTTAAACATATAAAGTGTCCTTAGGGAAAAGTTTATTACTTTCATGGAAAATTCCATAAAATATTTATGAAATTTATCAGAGGCTCAAACAGTGAGGTATCTTTTAAGATTTCACTGAACTCACAGATTAATTTCTTACATACAACACTAGTCAGATATGTTAGAAAACATTTAAGACTTTGCTATGATTTAAAATATCTTATTATATTTAGTACTTCTATGACATTAATTTTAAGATAAGTAAGTTCAAAATGTATTCACACACAACAAGAACACTATGGACTCATCACTGATCTATTTAACTTTTCCAATATTATGTTTTTTAATTCTCACAGCATTCCTATGTGGTAGAGACAATTTTTATATTGGTCCTTTTTCACTCTTGTATCATAAACACCTAGCACAAGGCTTGAAATACAGTCATCTCTGAACAAATATATGTTGAGGAAGTGAGAATCACTGGTAATTCTTTTAAAAATGACTTTGACTGACAGTGGGATTTTTTTGGAAAGATATGCCTTGCCCATAGAATGGAAAGATCAAGTTTCACACTAAGTGGGGATAGGGCAGGAGAAGGTCTGGGGTTCCATCTATCTTGTCAGAATATAGTCTTTAAAATGAGGGTTTTATGGTTTTCAATCAGGATCCAGTTGAAATTGATTTCACTGTGTCTGTCATATATGCCTGTGAAAAAGAGCAACTTTCAAAACTCCAAAGATCCCCATATTTGTGTGTGTGTGTGTGTGTGTGTGTGTGTGTTTAAAATAATTGCATGTCATCGGATGGCTGAAGCCCTTCAACCATGCTAAAAAAGTTGTACAATTTGGCTGCATTAGTGTGGAATAGTGGGAATGTTGCTGAATCTTAGGAGGCAGATTATTTTTGCAGGGGAGAATCCTGACTTTGACCAATAGCTGACCTTAAGCAAAGGAAATCAGTTTTCTAAACCATAGTTTATTTGTAAATTAATGGTATTCTCTGAAGTTCAAATGAGCATTTTTTTGGAAACTGTAAGATGTATGTAAGTTTTCTACTTCTGTGTGACAGACTGCAGGAACTTAGCAGCTTCTGTTATCTAGCAGTCCTGTAGGTCAGAAGTCTAGGTATGTCCCAACTGGGTTCACTGTTTAGGGTTCCCTAAAGCTGGAATCAAGGTGTCAGATGAGACTTGGTTCTCATCTTCCGGGATCATTCAGGTTGTTGACAGAATTCCATTCATTGTGGCTATAGGACTGATATTTGTTTCTTCAAGGGCAGACAAAGAGCATATGTTGTTGTTTTGTGTCTCTTTTTAGAGCTTGCTTGCTAAGGTTGGGCCTATTCAGGAAAATCCCACCTTCTGATTAACTCAAATTCAACCAATTAGGGACCTTTACTATATGTGCCAATCTCTTGGGGCGTATAAAATCACATAACACAGGAGTACTACCTCATCATAATCACTTGCTCTGCCTACTGTCCAGGGGAGGTGATTATATATGGTATACACACCAAAGGGCAGGGATCCTTGGGGTCATCTTCAGATTCTTCTTATCATAGTATAATATTGTTATAAACTTTACCAATTGAATATGCTTTTCATAAGATGTTCTTATTTAATAACTTCATAGAGCTTATGAAGATGTTCCTTGGGATAAGATGCTACCACCAAAACTTGTTCCAGAAGAAACAACATTGGAAAAAGCCACTGACCCCATCTCACAGTGTTTTACTCTGAAAAGATATAAAGGGGTGCCAGCAATAACTCAGGTCAGCAGACTTCTCTGACCAATAATGTATTTCTCATTGTTATTCAAATGAGTTCTAAAACTTTAAGTCAAAATAATACTTATTTTATTGTTAACAATACCTAAGGAAGTAAATTTATGTAAGATAAGTAAATATATATATATATACACACACACACACACACGTATGGAGTTGAAATTTCCATAATCATGCAAGTTATTGATGACTGCAAATACTCTGATGTTTTCAATATTCAAAACTTTTATTGATTATATAAAGACTACCTCTTTCTCAAAAGTAATTTGCAATGACTGTGTTTATTTTTGGAATTGCAAGAGAATGAGTAAATAATGAAGAAGACAGAAATAATTTTACCAGATAACCTATGCTGAAGATGGTTCTTCACATAGGATCTAGATCTTAGCTCTGTACTTTTCATGGCAAAAAGAGAAGATCCATAGATTGCTATCTGATGTTGTCACTTATTATGTGATAAAACAAAGCATACCAACTTTTCAGTAGTGACACTCATTCTTTTCATTTCCGAGTATCAAGAAGAATTTATCACGGGAATTATCATATCTATGCCATAGCCAGAGAACTTTTCGTAATGTGTGAATCTGTTTGTGTTACTCCACTGATTAAACCCATCCTTTTTTATTAAAAAAAAAAAAAAATCCATACTCCTTGACATGACACAGACCCAATTCTCCATTATTTGCCCATGGCTCCCTCCTTAGCTTCATCCCTGCCCCATTCTCATCTTCTTACTTTTCCTCTTTATTGCCCAAACATCACCCCACTCTGTACTCTGTCCTTTCTCTGCTGAGCTTCTCTCAAGTCCTCAAGTCTCCCATGCTCGTTTCCAGGTTGTGCGCTTTGCAAAGATTGTTCCACTGCCTTCATCACTCTCTCTATTTATGCTAGGTGAATCTCAAGAATTCTTCAGGTCTTATTGTAGCCCTCACTTTTGACCTCCCGACACTGGATTAGATGTCTCATCTCTGTGCTTGCAAAGTACCTTCTACTTCCATTGATTCCTTTATCTTTTTGTGCCACTTCTCACTGCGTAAGAGTCTGGTTAAGCCCTTGGGCTTTTCCCATAATGAAGTTTTTGAGTACATAAAATCCATAGGATTAAAAAGAAAATCAATTATATTGAAATACAGCTCTTAATATAGATCCCAAGAGGTCCGCTGATGGTAGGTTACGAAGCCTATATTTTCTTGTAAAATTTATTCAGCTTTTACAGAGAAAAATGATAATAAAAGAGGAAAAACATGGCTTTAATATAAAGACTCAAACCTGAGATTTTTCACATAGAAAAAGTGAATTAAAATAAAAATATATATGGTTTCATCTAGCTAATTTTAAAGGATCTGTAAACTACTTTAAAATATTTTTATACCTGTGAAAGTTGGTCCTTTCATTACACATTCCTTGGCGTTAAATTCTACTAGCATCAAAAGTCTTTCTTGGGCCAGATGATATTCAAAGCTTAGGATCTATGCTGGTTTGGAAGTGGGAAACTGGCCTGGGTTTGCAGAGGGTAGACTACAGTGGATCCAAGTCAGAACAGTAGCTAAGGATGAAAACTAAAATCAGACTTTCCACATGGGTTTCGGTATGAAACAGGTGGATAATGAGACAGATTCCAGCTATGAGAAAACAAATTGAAATTGGAAGTCTGAGACCAGATCAAAGACCATGAGTGGCTCCAGACCGAATCCATGAAGTGCTAGCGAAGCTTGGAGACTGCATTTCCTAGAGAGCCTGGGGCATAGCTATGATGTAGAAAGGACTGTCAAGGGGACAGGAGCTTATCCACCAAAAATTATAACGTGCTCATTAACTGCCATTGATTTTGATGATTATTTTTAGATGGTTGGTGAGCTCTGGGACAGATTTCAAACAAGATCTTTCTTGACACCAGTCAAACCAATTAATTTGTAAGTTTTATCTCCTAAAGTTCTCACACTAGGTTTCTCACTATCATGTATTGTAATTAAGAAGCTAATGCTGTAGCCCTTGGCTTAGAGGGTTGGGTGAGGGATATGTTCTCTGACGGAGAGCATCCCAGGGACCCCCTGACTCAAGTCCTTAGGGCTGGGAAGATGATCCAAATCCCAGGGCAGTTGCTCAGTGTGCCTGCTTCCTTTACTTTCTCTTTACCCTCCTAAGATTTAGAATATTGGATGTACCGTAACCATTTTGGAAAACTGAGTGCAGTGACTCGTGCTTGTAATCGGAGCACTTTGGGAAGCCAAGGTGGGAGAATTACTTGAGCCCAGGAGATAGAGGCCACCCTGGGTGGTCTGTAATTGAAATTGAGTTGTAATTTCTCTTTTGTAGACATGATAAGACCATATCTCTACAAAAATAAAAAAAAAAAATTAATTGGCCAAGAGGGATGGTGGTGCACCTGTAGTCCCAACTACTCAGGAGGGTGAGGCAGGAGGATCCCTCGAGCCCAAAAGTTCCAGGCAGCACTGAGCCATGATTGCACCACTGCATTCCAGCCTGGGTGACAGAGCAAGATCCTGCCTTAAAAAAGAAATAAATAGGCCGGGCATGGTGACTCATGCCTGTAATCCCAGCACTTTGGGAGGCCTAGGCAGTGGATCACCTGAGGTCAGGGGTTTGAAGCCAGCCTGACCAACATGGTGAAACCCCGCCTGTAATCCCAGCTACTTGGGAGGCTGAGGCAGGAGAATTGCTTGGATCCAGGAGGCAGAGATTGCAGTGAGCTCAGATCACGGCACTGCACTCCAGCCTGGACAATGAGTGAGACTCCATCTCAAATAAATAAATACAATAATATAAAATAGGGAGGGCTTTTAAACAATTTGATATAAACAATTATAATATTGCTAAAATCCATGGTCTTTATATAAAGTAGATTATACATTATTTTCTATCAATTTTTGTATTATATAGTTACTTTGTGTTCTATTAATGTTAGAAACTATGGTTTTATTACTACTACTTCCTTACATGTAATTTTCACATTTAGTCTAAAAAAGCTTGGTGTTTCTGCCTTTGAAAACATCACAGTATTGTCTGTTCATTTTTGCTCTTAACACAACCCACAACACAGGTTATCATCTTTGTTTTTATTTTGTATTCATTTTTGAATGTTTTATGTACACAAAAATGTATAAGAATATGATATTTTCTGTGTGTCTGCTCCCCAACTTTAGAAATAAAATATTACTTACACAATGGAAAATTTCTATATATTTTTTTTTCTAAGCACATCTATCTTCCTTGGGGAGCATGACTAGTATTCTGGATTTGACGTTTCACATTTTCATGCATTCTTATAATTTTTTAAAACATGTGCTATTGTTAACCAATATATGGAATTGTGTTCTTTGTTTATAAACCCAGTATTAGTGGTATCATACATATATTTATGCAACTTTATATTTTTGTTCATATGAAAAGTTACATATGAGGAAGTAATACTAATAAAGTCATAGTTTCTAACATTAATAGAACACAAAGTAACTATATGATACAAAAATTGATAGAAAATAATTTACATTATTTAATTTCACATTATTTAATTTACACAAAATTTATATTTGTGTTTGTAAGATTCATATCTCTTGACATCTGTGTTTCTAGGAGTTTGTTTTCACTGTTGTAGAGTCTTCCTTTAAATGGATGTGCCAAAAATTATTCATCCATTCTCGTAATTATTTTCTGATTTTTATTACAGTTGGTACAGTGCCCACATACCTTCACATACCTAAGTGTAAAAATATTTCTGAGTTTTATATACTCATATTTATGTCTAGAATTGTTGGGTCATGTGATGTGTGCTTCTCTGCTTTTTAGATATTGCTATGTTCTTCTCCAAATGAGTTTCAACAACGGAATCTCCCATTATAAGTGCTTGGGCTCCCATTACTGCACATCACAGCCAGTATTTACAATTTTCAGATTAAAAAAAAAATCCAGTCTTATGAATAACAAATTGTGCTGCATTATAATTTTAGTTTACGTCTACCTGATTACTAACGATCAGTTTTTGCAAGTTTATGACCTGTTTGAATTTTCACATCTGTAACTTGCCTGCTTATATATTTTGTCCCTTTTGCTGTTGGGCTTTTACTTATTGATTGTCACAACTTTTCTGTTCAATATTCTGGGTAAAAATCCTTTCTTGGTAATATGAATCAAAGTATCCCCTTCTAGTCTGTGACTTTTTTATTTTAAGACTTTTCTATTTTTGCTTATCTGAAGTTTTGAATCTTACTGTAAGTAAATTCATCAATATTTTTCTTCAGTTTTTGTTGTTTTTGTGAAGATTTTAATGAGTGTTTCCCTGCCTTGAAATAATAAAGATATCCTCCTTTTATAACTTTTTTTCTAAAATATTCAAAGTTTTGCTTTTCACATTTATTATTTTTAAAGCATTTGATTACTACTTATGATAAGAGCTAAGGATCCATTTTCCCAACATAAATAAGCAGTTATGCTAGCTCAGTTTAATGACAGGATCTTACTAAATAGTTTAATGAGTGATTTGTAGGCCTGTTGGCTAAAGCCTGTGAGTGCTGAGTCACAATCAGCATTTTGCAAAAATGAAGTTGAATAGGAAATATAAAAGTGAATCACATGGAATTTTAAAATGGAACTATGTATTTTTCAATAACTACTGTGGGCAATTATGAAGAATAGCGTGAGACAGACAGACATTACATATAAAAAACACATGCCACTCCAGAAAAAATTATTCGTTCCATCTTTTGCTCCCTGGAATTTCATCTGATTTTCTGGTTTTTAGATGATCAATTTGATCATCACCTCAGTGGAATGGTTAATCTTATATATTTAACTTTATATTTACCTATTCCAAATTAAATTTAAAGCAAAATGCAGAAGATATTGGTCCACAGCAAAATTAATGAGAGTTCTTGCTAAATTTTAACGATCAAAAATCAATATCAAGGATACCATTTTAAAAATCTTTAACAACTGCACCACTTCAATAAAAGTAGTATAAAGTGACCTTTAAATGGGATTTTGTTTTGGTAATTGGTAGAAAAAAGAATGAAATGGAAATACGCAATGCTGTACTCAAGTCTGACTGCTGGATCTAGAAATGCAAATGGTGACAGTACGGAGAACAATATTGAGTCTTGTCAGAAAACTACCATTTTATTGAACCATATCTAAAAATGATGTGCAAGATTTTTGATAAAAATTATTTAAAATATGGTTTTGCCAAATGTGTAAAATACCCCACTATAGACCCCAACGTGTAAATTGAATGGTAATCGTTTAAATAAAAGATTGAAATATTTAAAAATTTAAGATTATTGGCCAGGTGTGGGGGCTCACACCTGTAATCCCAGCACTTTGGGAGGCCGAGGCAGGCAGATCACGAGGTCAGGAGATCGAGACCATCCTGGCCAACGTGGTGAAACCCCATCTCCACTAAAAATGCAAAAATTAGCTGGGTGTGGTGGCACGTGCCTGTAATCACAGCTACTCGAGAGGCTGAGGCAGGGGAATCACTTGAACCTGAGAGACGGAGGTTGCAGTGAGCCAAGATTGTGCCACTGCACTCCAGCCTAGGCGACTAGAGTGAGCCACCATCATCTCAAAAAAAAAAAAAAAAAAAAAAAGATTCTTGTTCATATAGCAAGCTGAAGTTGATGATAATCCCATTTGAATACCTTTTTTAAAATGTAATTTTTTTCTACTAATTCTTAACATGTGAATGTTAGTTCTAAAACTTTATTGGTATATTGGTATTTTTAATTTACATATCATGTGGTAAAATGGCAAATAGCTCAGGCAGATGATAACTTTTTTATTCCAGTTTACATAGATCCACTTAATTTGTTGATTATAAGTCAGCTGGCAAATGAAAAGCTATGTGGGTTAGACAGCACTGCCACATCTCAGAATTCTTCAGCATACTATTCACAGTGGAAGCCTCTTGTATGTAAATGTTCCTTCCAAGAGCTCACACAAAGACCTATATGTGAACGTTTATAACAGCTTTATTCATGATCTCCAAAACCTAGAAACAACCAAGATGCCCTTCAGCAGGTAGATAGATAAAGGTACTGGAGTATGCCCATACAATGGAATACTACTCAGCAATGAAAAAGAACAAACACAACACACAACAATATAAATGAATCTGAAATACATTTTGAAAGCAACCAGACCCACAAGTTTATTATATGGTTCCATTTATTTGACATTCTGGAGAAAGCAAACTACATCCTTAAATAGTCTCTGTTTAAAATCACAAACCTTTAAAGGACAATTCCTATGAGATATCTGTGAAGGCTTTTGTCTTAATTAGAGAAATACTGTAATAATTTGATGTTTATTAACTTAATATAAATAACCCAGTTGCCTCTCTTCTCTTTTTTGAAGTGTGAGTTCAAGTTCTAGAAGTAAATATATTCCTCTCTATACGTAAGTAATGTTTCTCAGTCTTGTAAAAAAATTTTAGATTTATATTTTGATTGTAGTTGCTTTCAGCTCACACATGTTGTATTCACTTTTTAAGACAACTTATATATTGTAACACATTTCTAATGTTTGTGTGGCCTGTTTAATATCAGAAGTCCCATCTAAGGTTTGATTTTGATGAAAGAAAGAAAGAAAAGAAAGAAACAAAGAAGGAAGGAAGGAAAGAAAGAGAGAGAAAGAGTGGCATTTTTCTGTTTTTCCAGATAGGTTACCTTTTGAAATAAAATACCTTGGATGCTACCACTATTGAGTGTTACGAATCATGAAAACTGTTATAATTGCAGAAGGGATGAGACGCTCAGTAACAGTGAAGTGCAGGAAATATCACCTCTTATTTTCTACATTTAATGCCGGCTTTCCATGGATGGCAAAAAAAGTACATTATCTGCCAGTTGGGGTCTTCTCCTGGTTTTTAGATGAAAGAAGAACCTTGAAACAAAGTAGATCCAAGAATATGGAGGAGGGATCTGGACCTTTAGTCCTGGCCCACCCCTCCCATTACTCGGCCTCTTCAGCTCTGCAGTTGACTAGTGTTTCTACCAGTGGCCCCAGAAGTCTTTGAAACCCTCTGATTGGCATTAACTCAGCCTCTCAACTTTCTCTCAGGCCCAAGGGCACGTGGCATGTTGCCCAAGCTCCTCTGCACCTGTGAAGGTTTCCATTCACCAGGAGCCTTATAATCTCTGGCACACACCCGCCTCTTCCTTGCCCAGCCTCCAGCCGGTCTCCAGAGGAGCTGTGCTGGGGCTGCAGGAACAGCCCACTTCTTTGTTCAGAAACACAAAACAGCCCTTACTGTCACTCTGGCTCAAACTTAAGATCAAGGAGCATGCCACCGCTCATTCTGAAGAAGAGAAAATTATCTTTATATTTTTTAAGGAAAATTGTTCTATCATTATGCTTTACATTTTGCATTTTGAGCCTTTGATCTACTTTGGCAAATAAATTTCCTTTGGAAGTTAGAATACTGTTCAATGGTTTCGTCTATGTTTCTTATAAAGAAATATATGCCTTCTTTCCTTTCCACTCTTAACAGTGGTCATGTGCAGTCTACAAATGCTGATGATGTTGACAACCCCTTGGGAGACATCGCATCACTAGCCAAGCAGCGGTGCTCTAAGCCTCTTTATACAAACACAAGTCGGTGAGTTCCATTCATGATTATTTCCCTTGTTTTATTACTAAGGATGAAACATGATGATGGACTTTACTATAAATGAAGCAATTTAAACGTGGCTTTTACTGAACATTGCTGAAGAAGAAAGATACCTGCTTCCTAAAAGAAATGTGGTTTGTCACAAAGGAGATTTTGGGGATTGACTCACTTGGGGCCCTTGAGCAAGTCACTTCATCTCTGTGACTTCAGTTTCTTCATCTGAAACTTGTGAGAAAAAAAATGCCACCAAGTGAGGTGATCGTGGGGGGATCAATAATGTTTGTAAAGTATCTGAGACACGGCAGATCACTAACAGAGAGGAATCACTTTTTTTTTTTTTTTTTTTTTTTTTTTGAGATGGAGTCTCGCTCAGTCGCCCAGGCTGGAGTGCGGTGGTGCAATCTCGGCTTACTGCAAACTCCGCCTCCTGGATTCACGCCATTGTCCTGCCTCATCCTCCCGAGTAGCTGGGACTACAGGCGCCTGCCATCACGCCCGGCTAATTTTTTGTATTTTTAGTAGAGAGGGAGGTTTCACCGTGTTAGCCAGGATGGTCTCGATCTCCTGATCTTGTGATCCGCCCGCCTCGGCTTCCCAAAGTGCGGGGATTACAGGCGTGAACCACCGCGCCCAGCCGAGAGGAATCACTTTTACACGTAGGAACTTGAAAGCTGTCGTGCTGTGCTTCGTCCTGAGGAAGGATCGGTGGGCTGGATTCTTCCATACACTCTGCAAGGAAATCATTGCTATTACACATAATAATTCTAAAAATCTAAAGGAAGGATATAGGAAGAATGCCAATTTAAAATATTCTTCAGGCACAACAATTTAGGATTGTTTCTTCTTTGATACGTATATCTAAATTTTGAAATGTATGAAATATTCTTTCTAAAGAATCAAAACATATTATTTGGGGTCATTTCTTCAAAGAGAGTGAAGAGCAGTATGGCAGCATTTTAAAGATTTGGTGTAAAAATGAACCACTTAACTTCAATAAATTTGGGCATATAGCATTCCTACGTCATCTTGCTGTTAATTTCTGTTTTTAAGCAAACGATATTTGAGCGAATCATATAAAAGAATTGAAGACATTAACTGTACTTATCTGATTTGGGCACTAGAGGGCCTCCAAGGTTGCAAGGTTTTTCTTTTGATTCGCTTTCAATTTTTAACGGAATCTTAACCTGTTAACACAAAGAAATGTTTTTCATTTTTATTTATAAAATATTTATAGACACAGAAAGATATAGTGTCACATATAACGTATCAAATAACATAAGTAAACGCCTGTGTATCCCCTACCTAGTAACATAGAGAATCTTACTCAAATCTTTTCAACCATGTGTGGGGCCCCAATCTCATTGCCTATGCTTCTGCTTCCCCAGCTCAGAAGCTATACTCCTTAGACTTTATGCCTTTCTTTTGCTTACTTTTCTTTCTAGTTTTGATACATACATATGAATCTCTAAACAAATTATTATGTAGTTTCCACAATACTGCTTGAGCTAAAAAGCAAAGTACAGGAGAATACAAACAATATGATGTCATTTGCATGTGAGCACATGCGCTTACTTAGTGCCAAGTAAGGTATAGAGAGCCATCCTATTAAAAGCAAATATGTCTCTTCTTGAATTTTTTTATCTTAAAGTTTCTTGAAGAGAAATGGCTTTATGATAGTATCTTTAGAGTCCTTTTTAATGATTGGTGGCACTTAATCATGGCTGGGAAGCCCTGCTATACCCCTGCCTTTTCAGTGAAAGCCTTTTTTTTTTTTTTTTTTGAGAAAAGAGTCTCACTCTGTCACCCAGGCTGAAGTGCAGTGGCGTGATCTCGGCTCACTGCAACCTCTGCCTCCCAGGTTCAAGTGATTCTCCTGCATCAGCCTCCTGAGTAGCAGGGATTACAGGTGCACACCACCATGCCTGGCTAATTTTTTGTATTTTTAGTAGAGACGGAGGTTTCGCCATGTGGGCCAGGCTGGTCTGAAACTCCTGACCTCGAGTGATCCGCCTGCCCTGGCCTCCCAAAGTGCTGGGATTAAGGTGTCAGCCACCACGCCCGGCCCAAAAGCCATATTTCAGGCAAGGGTCAAGGCCATTTACTCTCTAGTTCAAGTGGTTTCAGCATTGGAATCACCAATTTTTCTACAGGGCAAAAGTTTTAAAAATTTCCTTCATCAGTTGATTTTGTTTTATGGTTACTAAGTCATCTGACATGCCCTGTGTTTTTTATATTGGTAGTGATTGTGCTAATAGCTTAAAAATAGTAGTTTTTATTTTTATTGTAGAACTGAATCTGATCATTAAAGAAAAAGTATAGAAATATTGATAACAATGACAATATAACCAAACTCTTACACATAACCATTATTAACATTTTGGCATATTTCCATCTGTCATACACACTTCTAATCTTGCTTTTATATATTTATATAGCTATGATCACACTACACAGAACATTTTTACCACCATAACATTACCACATAATTATGGGTACATGTTTTTATGAGCTTATCATAGCTTCTATTTGTGTAGATGTACTGTAACTGCCTCATTCACTTAGGTTACATATGTAAATTGTTTCCATATTTTTTATATGACTCTTTCTTGATTTGAAATTATTTACTTAAGTGACACTCCTCCAAAAGGATTCTGGGATCAGAATATGTAAACATTCTTAAAAAGTTCTTAAACTTATGGCTATCATTTTCTTGAAGTGTTATGTGAATTTACAGAGATTTGGTGAGCCAATGGTTATGCTCAGTATTTATGCTCACCTTTAATACTAACATTGAATCTCCACAAATAACATTTTTCCAAAAGTGTTCATTATGAAAATAATTCAGATATTTTTGAAGTGTAGAAAGCAAAATATCTCTTTTATTTTCAATCCCAATATTAAAAGTTTGATTTCTTTTTAGACTCTTCCCCTCATGCATTTATGAATGTGTGCAACATATATATACAAGTGTATTGTGTGTGCATGGATAGGTGGAGTGTGTGTGTGTATGTAAGATTGAAATATGCACTAGATACTTTTGCATATTAAAATCTTTTTAATGGCTAGATGTATCTCACCAAGTCTATAACAAGTTTATATTGCCCAAGCCCTGACTACTTTTCCTGTTGTAAACAATATAGCAAAAGCAGCCTCTACATATATGTTTGTACACTTATCCATGCATTCTTTTGGAACAAATCACTAAAAATGAAATTGTTGCCTGAGTTTTCTTATTAAAATTATTTTCGAATTTGGTAGGCATGCCCAGTTATTAAATGGCATTTAGAGTTCAGGAACTCAAAATGTTAATGCGGTTTCTACTGCAGTTCCTAACTTATAACTTGAGACTAGTTTAGGAAATAGAAAATCCAAAATAGTCATTGGGTTCAACAAAAATTATTGAAGCTCAGTATAGCTATACAGTTATCTTTGTTTCTTCAACAAACATGTACTGTTGACCGGATCTGGGTAGTGTTCAGGATTTTTTTTAAAATGATGCAAATTCATCCCCACTTATAATCTGTGTCAAGCAGAAACTTAAGGTAAGACTGAGATGAGAATCCTGCTTTTTCAGGCCTGGCACGGTGGCTCACATCTGTAGTCCTAGCACTTTGGGAAGCCGAGGCAGGTGGATCACCTGAGGTCAGGAGTTGGAGATCAGCCTGGCCAACATGGTGAAACCCCATCTCTACTAAAAAACACAAAAATTTGCCAGGCTTGGTGGTGAGTGCCTGTAATCCCAGCTACTAGAGAGGCTGAGGCAGGAGAATCGCTTGAGCCTGGGAGGTGAAAGTTGCAGTGAGCCAAGATCGCGCCACTGCACTCCAGCCTGGGTGACAGAGACCCTGTCTCAAAAAAGAAAAAAAAAAGAATCTTGCTTTTCAAATCTGTTGTTTTTATCCTCTTCAATATAAGATCCATATTCTTTGCAAGGGCTCAGTGAAAAAGTTTGAAGAGAAGCTCAGTCCCTTTTAGTAACCATTTTACAGTCCCATATACTTTCAGTGCTTTGCAGTCATGAGTCATCAGTACAAGGAACATAATAATTGAATGATCTGTAATGGCAAATATTTGTCCTTTCCCAGGGATATGGAAAGAGGTGTTGGGGTGCTTTTTCTTTTGTAACGGACTCTATTGTAGATATATTTATACACATATGTATATATATACCTATGTATATATATGTGTGCATGTATGTGTGCGTGTGTGTGTGTGTATGTGTATATATATATATGCATATATATACACATATATATATATGCATCTTACATATATGGGAGAGAGCCCTGGGATATAACATATATGCATCTCACCCTTGTATTTCCAAAGAATAAACAGCCTCAGCACAGGTGAGGTGCAGGCCCAGCTAACAGAGCAGTACAGCCCATGCCTTCTGAACCCAAACCCAGCACTTGCAGTCACCATTTGCTTGTTTTTCCAAACTAGGCAGCTGCCTCTGAGGTACCATCCTCCACTAAGTTATAATCTTTTATCTCAGGACGTTACAAGGTTTCATATTTACTGTGCTTTTTGACCTCAATGATTTCTCTGAGGAAGCATTTGCAAATAAAGAGGAATTGTCGAACATGGACCCCCAGGCAGCCCCTGGCACATGTCTCCCATCAAAAAGGGGGCTTCCCTGTCAGTCACTGGACTGTGTTGCAGCTTAACAAAAAAATCTTACCACAACCCAGGTTAAAGAATAACTCTATGAATAGTAGTTCCTTAGATCAGCCCAACACTTCTGCCTTTTCAGACTACTTTCACACACTCCCTCATTTGTCTTTCAAATAGTGTGCTAAGGCCAGAAGTGAAGGTGCAAGTTCTATCCCCATTTTGCAGATGAGGAGGCTGAGGCCAGAGGAAATGACATAAAGAGCCAAGATCACTCATTTCATGAGTGGTAAAAAGTCCAGAGAACTGGCCTCTTAATCCCCAGGGCAAGCTCTTGCCTTAACTCACATTAAACATGGCTTCTGCCTTTGGCAAATAATGGGTTCTTGGAGCTTTGAGTTATACTGTTTCTACATTCCCTTCTAAATGGAAGAATTGAAGATCCCAAGAACACAGGAGGAAAGAATATACCCACCAGATGAAGAGAATAATCAATAAACCTGTAATTCCTAAAAAATATCTTGTGGCCACGACATGATATTCAGAAAAATGCAATCCAATGACCAAAAGTCATTGCAAAATGTTTCCGGTTTTATTTGCATTTGTCATTGAACAATAAAATCAGACAAACCCCAACTCACAATGAACTCCTGTCTTTTCCTCTCCAGCCGCATCCGCCTCACAGTTCTCTGCAGTCCTTCCCTTCTCTCAGCCCCCTGGGCTGACCCTCCCTAAAGTCCAAGCCTGGAATTTACTACTCTTCCTCCCTCTCCCACTTTCTGCTCCTCTTGCTCACCCTAACTTCCATCCATCACCTGCTGCTCCTCTCACATTGGTCTGCACCTGCTGCACGCTGGGCACTGTGCCAGGCCTTTACTTGCATCACATTGCCCCCAGCACCCTCCAAGAGAGTGCAGCTACCCTGACTGATGGCCAATTATAGGTGAGGATGCCTGAGAAAACTTCAGTTGAGGTCTAAGTTCACACAGCTGGTCAGGGCAGCCCTGGAATTAAATGTGTCTGTCTCACACCCCCCTCCCTTATGTCGCATCAATGGTCTTTGTCCACTTGGGATCTTTAAACATTTAAATGTGCATTTTTAAAATTAAAAGCATTAGTGTGAAAGCTATTGGGAGCTAAGTCAGCTTGATGTCTGCCTAGAACTGTACCTGATATAGAATGGCTCTAAATGAAAGACTATCACATTGATTTGAACCTGCACTTACACCCCGCCCGGTATAATTGCAGCCCACTGTGAGCTAACGAGGCTCTCCTGGCTGGGCTGGGAGTAATGCCAACGGCCCTTCCTATTCAGTTCAGTTGCACTGAGGTCCAGTTCTACCACTTGCCAGCTTGGTTGGTGCTGGCCATGATACTTAGACTTTCTCTGCCTCAGTTTCTCCATCTATAAAATGGACATGATCATAGGACCTATGACACAAGATTGTTGTGAGAATTAAACAGTCAATTTACATCAAGCATTTAAAAGGGTGCCTGGAATATAGAACATACTCAATGACTATTAGTCACGTTTAGAGTGTAGAGTGAGAATTTGTATGCATGCCTAAATTTTATGCATATATACAATACATATATTCTACATATAACATGGTTTTCTCCACATATTTCCCATCTCATATTTAACTTACATACCATCTGTGCTCCCTTCTTCTGAGTTACTAAACTTCTTGATTTTCTTAAATTACTTAATTTCTATTTTATCATGTTTTGTCGAGAACCAATTCATTGTAGACTTGGGCAATAATATATTCAAATTTATCAATTAGTGAACAAAATCCTGGCTTATTTGGAACTAGGGAGTACAAAATGAGGTGCTTAAAGGACTAGAAGCTGTGGAGCAAAGGCAAAAATGAAGACTTCTTATTTTTAAGTGGGTCTCTGCTTCTCTCTACTTTCCTCAAATGGGGAGTGGAATTCTTTGAACATGCGACTAATCTGGAAATCCATTTCCCGACTTGTATGTTTCAGTATCTTTAATAGCTTTGTTCCCTCCAGCTGAAAAATAATGTTTCCTAACAGCAGCAGTCTAAAGTGTTCCCCAGAGAGTATTCTCCTCTTAATATAAGGTCACTGTGTTGCACTTAAGATGGCAAAATTCCCCTTGTTATGGCCATATGTGCCAGGGTTAAATGGAATAGATTTAGAATCAGTGTGGGTGAGGACTTTCGTTTTCAAATATTTGGCAGTTTATTATGCAACTGAATTCATTCTCAAGACTGAGCAGCTAATCAGTCTACTCTTTCATGAAATGTTATTATTAAATATGATGTAATCTAATAGCATTAAGACAATGCAACATATGATACTATTTAGCATCAATAACACGCATGCCACAGAGGCACAGAGGCTGTGCAATGTTTTTTATCAGGCCCTTCATGTGATTGACAGATGGCCTGCGTCCATCCCTCTGACTTCTTAACTGCTCTGATGGCAGGATATGACTTTAGAGGCATTTTAATTCTGCAGGTGTTTTCAAAGGCAGTGGAAAAAACCTTTCACACAGATGGAGGGGATTTCCTTTGTAACATGCATGGAAGCTTTAATGAATGGTTGGGGGAGAGACACACGCATGAATAACCTTGCCTCATTCTGGGTTACCTCTCTAACTTACAGCTGCACTTTTCCAACAAAATTCCAAGAAATCCTGCAGGGCACTGCCTAGAATTCGGCAGCTTCAGTTCACTCACCTAGGTCCCTCCAGCAAGCTTGACAATGTGGCTGTAAAACAGAGGCTCCCGAACTTAGCAGCACAGAAGAGTCATCTGGAGAGCTGTCAAAAGTCCCAGTGCTCAGGCCACACCACTTACTAGTTACATAAAAATGTGGGGCTGGGCCGGGCGTGGTGGCTTACGCCTGTAATTCCAGCACTTTGGGAGGCCGAGGAGGGTGGATCACGAGGTCAGGAGTTCGAGACCAGCCTGACCAACAGGGTGAAACCCCTACTCTACTAAAAATACAAAAATTAGCTGGGCGTGGTGGTGCAAACCTGTAATAGCAGCTACTCAGGAGGCTGAGGCAGGAGAACCACTTGAACCCAGGAGGCGGAATTTGCAGTGAGCCAAGATTGTGCCACTATACTCCAGCCTGGGCAACAGAGTGAGATTCCATCTCAAAAAAAAAAAAAAAATTGTGGGGATGGGAGCCAGGCATTGGTACCTTTAAAGATGCCCCTGAGATGTCAGTGTGCAGCACCATTGGGAACCTCTGTCTTAGCATCTTTTCAGCTGTCTGTACTGGATAAACTTTGCAATCTCCATGTGTATGGCCCTTATTTTGTAAATGTTTTATTTCTTTAAATTACTGTATTTCAATTGAAATTAGTTTAGCATCTATTAAGTGCTAACACTTTGCTGTTTTCACGTTCATTGAATTCCTCTAATCCCCAGAGTGCCCCTAAGAGATTAGTGTCATCCTCTTCATGCAGCAGTTGACCGAGCTGAAGCCCAGAGAGCTTTCTTCACTGGAGTAAAACCTCACAGTTGATTAAGGGGCAGAGTCAGGCTTGCCACAGAAGCCTGCTTCTCGATGCAGTGGGCTTCCCCCACTCTTTAGCTGCCTTATTTTCCTAGTCTCACAAAATCTGTTATTTTGTACTATTGATTCTGCTGTTGCCATAGATGTAATTTCCCTTCACTTTGTTAGTCTCTGGGTGTCCTTGATTATATCACCTGCAAGCCAATAAGTCATCACCAACAGAGTCATAAATTACACAGCTGGAAGAGAATTAGGAGATTTATTAGTGCAATTCCCTGCCTGATACGTATTTTCCCCCTAACATTCTGATACTTGCACATAATCAATGTGGGAAGGACACCAAGAAATTGCAATGTGAATCCTTCTCATTGTTTCCACTTCTCCCTCACCCAAGTCCTTCCGGTTGGTATCACTACCGGGGGTCAGGCTGAGGCTAGAAGGCTCCAAAAGACTATGTCCAGTCCAGATCCCAGAGATGATATGGGTAACCGGGGTCTGAATCTTCCTCCCAACCCTTAAGCACACACCCCTTTCACTAACCTCTCTTCTGCCTGCCTTGTCACCTGATACTTTCAGGAGCAACTCCTATAAGCTCCAAATTTTGAAAATTACTCCTAAGATAAGTGGTTTCTGGAGAAGGCTTTGTTTGGCTTACTTGTCGTGTGGGAAGGTCATGGATATAACGAAGGCAGCTACTGAAGAACCGTTCCTCCACCACCCACAGAGGTTTGCTTGTTGCTACTGTGTTGCATTTTGTCTGGGCGCCAATTTTGAATCGGGAACCATGCCACAAGGATGTCCTGCTCTCAGAGAAAGGCCCAAGGATGGCAAGTGAAAGCCACTGAGATGAATGAAATTTGCAATCTGCCCACTGGCCCTTTCCTCCCTGGGGGCAAGTTCATGATGGTGGCCTTTCTTATTCCTCCCTGAGGCCAGCACAGTGAGCTGAGGCCATGGCGTTGATACGACTCTGCAAAGATGGTAGGCTATTACACAGAGCCTCATGACCTGTAAATGTTGTGTTCTTGGACTTCGAAATACAATTTAAATCTTATTTTCCTCAACTCATTGCAGCACACAGAATGGAGCTTCACACTGGGCCTGTCCCATAAACCTTACCCACCTCCTAGGAAATAATCTGTGTAAACCACCTTGTGTGCTATCATGGCAAGAGCATTCATTATTCTTCACATTCCTTCCTCTGAACTACCCACTTAAGCCTTTCTCTTAAATGCTTGTTTGCCTTTTCGGGAGAGAGAGAGCTTTTATACACACTGAAGAACGGCTTCTTCACTCTTGTGTTTTCCTTTTATCTCCCACTGTCCCTGGTGGAGAAAAGAACAGGGAAGCAGAAGAGTCAGTGGAATTCAAACTAAACTGTTTAAATTCAAATTCTAAACCGACTGTTGTAGAATTAATGCTGGTGTACATTTGTTTCCAATGGGCAATTTTAGGAAATCATCTGAAATTTATAATGCAGTACATTAATGGTGATAAGAAAGATATCTGATAAAAGTAACAATGCTATAAATGTAAGAGTGTATATTCATTAATATTAGAGTCTGCATTACAGAAATATGTGTGGGATACAGGTCTGCCGCTCTGTCAAGACCTGGTATCTTCCTGCATTATGAAACAGAGCTCAGCAGTGAGTCATGTTTGTAAAAGACATGGAAATTTAAAATAGCAGAAAAACATGAACTTGAAATAAATTTTATCGACCCCAGAATAGGGCTGTTATCTAAGTACCTGTGCATCAGCATGCCCCAGGCCTGCACTGTTTCGTTTTTGGACAGCCCAAGTTCCACACCTTATACAGGAAAAAAAAAATTAGACTGCATCTTTCTTTATATTTTTCATATTTGGGTGCTAGTTACCATGACAATTTCACAAATCATCATTTTAATTTCCTCTCTTCCTCCTCTCTTAACTCTTCACTTTAGTGCTGCAAATATTCCAGGATATACCGGCAAGGTTCATTTCACAGCCACCCACCCAGCAAATTCTAATATTCCATCAACAACCCCATCACCAGATTCAGAACTTCACCGGTAAGTATGAATCCTATTACTCAATTTGCTCAGATACATTAGGAGGGGAAATCCTAATTGTGTTTATTCCATTAAAGAATAATTAAATAGTAAAAGCAAATTTACATTGTTTTTAAAAATGTGGCATCAAATCCGAAACAGAAAAAAGATAATTTTCCATTTTCCTACTGAGGGGAACTTTATTAAGCCTTGTATGTGTTTCCTTTTTGAATCTTACCCAAAATTACACTGAAAACCAGGTGTAGATTAATGTTATTATGAATGTGACCAAAAGGGGCATATGAAGGTATTTCAGGCGCATTAGAGGAATGGCATCTTTGCTTCTTAGGCTCACAGCTGTGCACACACATCACCCTTCTGCATGACCATCAGAAGACACATGGAACATACATCAGATACATAGTTACTTCTTGTGAACAGGCACCTTACTTTTATAAAAGACAAAATTCTGTTGCAAGTCACATATATTTTTAAACTCACATTTTGGAAATTGAAAGCAGGAGATGTGGCCAGGCATGGTGGCTAACGCCTATAATCCCAGCACTTTGGGAGGCTGAGGTGGGCAGATCACTTGAGGTCAGGAGTTCAAGACCAGCCTGAAGAACATTGTGAAACCTTGTCTCTACTAAAAATACAAAAATTAGCCAGTATGGTGGGGGGCACCTGTAATCCCAGCTATTTGGGAGGCTGAGGCAGGAGAATCACTTGAACTCGGGAGGCGGCGGTTGCTGTGAGCTGACAGTGCCACTGCACTTCAGCCTGGGCAACAGAGTGAGACTCCATCTCAAAAAAAATCCCAGAAAACAGGAAATGTTAGATTCAAGGTTACTGAAGTTTCCTTTATTTGAAGCTACTAGTGAGAAGGAGCACATCGTTACTCACTTATTATAACTCAAATTTGAAAGCACCTGATGGAATTCCTGGCATTGCAAAAGGTTTTGAAAATGCAAACACAGTCTGAACGATGTCTAGTGGTTGGCCCAGTGCAGATGAATATGCTAGCACAGTAGGAAGGCAGACTATAGGGACAGCAGTTCACCCCCTAAAGGAGAACTTGTTCTAGATCACATTCTTTTGGTAGAGGATTCATTCATTTATCACACATTTTATTTATTTATTTATTTATTTATTTATTTATTTATTTATTTATTTATTTGAGATGGAGTACTCTGTCGCTCAGGCTGGAGTGCAGTGGTGCGATCTCAGCTCACTGCAACCTCTGTCTCCTGGGTTCAAGAGATTCTCATGTCTCAGCCTCCCAAGTAGCTGGAATTACAGGCGTGCACTATCACGCCCAGCTAATTTTTGTATTTTTGGTAGAGACAGGGTTTCCCCATGTTGGCCAGGCTGGTCTTGAACTCCTGACCTCAAGTGATGCTCCTGCCTTGGCCTCCCAAAGTGCTGGGATTACAGGCATGAGCTGCTGTGCCTGGCCTTATCAAACATTTATTGAGCATCAATTCTGGGCCAGGCACTGTTCAAGACACTGAAGATAGAGGGCTGAACAGACAAGGTCCCGGCTTTCAGGAGCTTATTTTCTGGTACGAAAGATAGACAGTAAAGAAGCACACAAGTTAACTGAAGAAATGAAATAATAATCTTAGCTAGTGAAATGTAGAAGAAAGACTGATGTAGAAGAGAGTTCCACAGAAGGGGCTTATTGAGCTTGGTGGTAAGGGAGAGCTTTCTGAGGAGGTGACTGTCAGGCCATGGATACCAAGCCAGAGCTCCTGCTCTGATCAGCTTCTTAAAACTTTCAGAAAGGCAATGGCTATGAATGGGAGCAGCTGCCATGCATGGGCCTCTTGGGCTGTGGCTCCTGGTCCACCCAGCTGCTAATCCTTTTATTCACTCACCCATTTGCTGGTGGATTCACATGATCTTTTACTAAGTCAATGCATGTTTACTGTGCTCCAACAAATCACAAGAACTGCTTGCAAGGAGCTCACCATCTCACAATGAGAAATAATTGTAGCAGAGGATGACAAAAAATGTCTTAACACTAATAATCACTTCTGTTGGCTGAGTGCTTTGTGGGTACTAACTCATGTCACGGTCCCAGGAACCCTGTGAGGAAGGGAATGTTACTATCCCCATTTTACAGATAAGGAAACTGAGGCACACACAAGCTGCCTGGGGCTCTGGGATGGGGCACTAGAGAAGACTTCACAGAGGAGTGGCTCAGGCAGTGACTTGAAGGAGTGGGGCTTGGTCCCACATAATTGAGGGCAGCAAGCATTCCTCGTGGCACAGTAAAGGCACCCTAGGAGGCGGCTCTCAGGCCCTGACTAGCCTGTTGTAGGCCACTGCGTATAGACAGTTCTACGCATCCCACAAGCCCTGTGTGCGTGGCCTTTTCTAAGGTGCTTGCCAATAGGAGGCTTTATCAACACATCTCACTTTCTGGATTGGTAATTTTCTAGCATCTCTCCAGGCCATTTGATGAGAAACATTTTAAAAGGAGGTCAATGGCTTTCTAGGCTAATAACTTGCATTTGTTTTTTTCTCAAGACACATTTTTTTCCCAGTCTCAATATTTGCATGTATTTAAAAAACAAATTCTGTTGTGTATATCATCCTAACAACATGATATTATGATGAGATATGGGTATATAGTAAAATGGTTACTATAGTGAACATATTAATATCCGTCATCTCCATAGTTACCCATTTTCCCCTTCCCCCTGTGGTCAGAACAGCTATAATCTACTCTGTTAGCAAAAATCCTGAATACGATGTACTATGACGCCCTGTAGTCCTCATGATGGATCTTATGTCTCAGGCTTGTTTCTCCTGCGTGTCTGCTACTTAGCATCCTTTGACCTACATCTCCTGTTGCCTCACCCCCCACCGAATCCCTCATAACCACTGTTCTATTCACTCTCTCTGTATATTTCACCTTTTATTTCTTTTTTAGATTCTACATGTAAGTGAGATTGTGCAACGTGTTTCTTTCTGTGTCTATTAGCAAAATGACTTCCAGGTCCTTCCGTGTTGTGCAAATGGCAGGATCTCCTCCTTTTAAAGGCTGAATAATATTCCATTTTCTTTATCCATTCATCTATCAACAGACATCTAGGTTGTGTCCATATCTTAGCTATTGTGCATATGATGCAATGAACACAGGAATGCAGATATCTTTATGAGTTGGTAATTTCATTTCCTTTGAGTATATCTCCAGAGAAGGAATAAGTTATTTTTATGTTTAATTTCTTTAGGAAACTCCATACTGTTTTCCATAATGGCTGCACCAACCTACATTCCCATCAACAGTCTATCATTTCTCTACACGCTCATCAACACTTATTATCTCTTGTCTTTTTGATGGCAGCCATTCTAATTGGTGTGAGGTGATATCTCACTGTGGTTTGTATTTCCCTGATGAGCAATGTTAAGCACTCTTTCATACACCAGCTCACCATTTTTGTTGTCTTTGGGGATATGTCTGTTCAGGTCCTTTGCCCATTTTTTAAATTGGGTTATATATTTTCTTGCTATTGAGTTGTATGAGTTCTTTATAAATTTTGGATATTAACCCCTTATCAAATATATGGTTCCCAAATATTTTCCCCCAGTCTGTAGGCTGCCTTTTCATCTTGCTGATTGTTTCCCTTGCTGCACAGAAGTATTTTAGTTTGACATAGTCATATTTACTTATTTTTGTTTTGGTAGCCTAAGCTTTGGGTGTGATACACAAGAAATCATTGCCAAGGCCAATGTCAAGACATATTTTGAAATGTTATAAATCCATTTCCAAAGGCAAAGCTGGTAGACATTTAGACAAGTAATATATATTTACTTCATGTGAGGGACATAAAACAATGTCAAAATTAAATACATCCTTATATTGATCATTTAGACTCACTGTCCAAAGAGAGCTGGGATGAAACCTTGTGGCTGGTTCTTGATTTAGGAGGGGTCCGATGCAGAGATTCTTTGTCAGTGCAGCTATAAACATTGCTAATCCGTTTTCTTTCTTTGTTCACAATCCATCTTCTCACCCCCAAATCTCGGACCCCACCCTGATCTCTGATTGCCCTAACATATCTACACAACACATAATCAAGCCATCCAATGTGTGATAAAAGGTTCCTATTATCTTTCAGATAAATCTCTATTTCTAAATGAAAAACTGTCCCCTACTGTTACTCCCGGAGAATATAACTTGTATCTTTCAGCCAGACTTTCACATCCAGATTCAGGCCCATAGCTGACTCCTGGGGGTCCTCGCAATCCCTCTCAATACACACATACTACACACGTGGCTGTCATCCATGGCCCTCACTATACACACATACTGCACATACAGCTGTCATCCATGGCCTGAATGGGGACCCAGCGCCCTCTGAGGTAGCTTCCCTGGGATTCTTATTCTCAGGGTGCAGATAACTCTCTAGAGAAAGTGACACTAACCACAGTGTCACCCACAACTAAGTGATGGCTCATGCTGGGCCCAGATGTCAAGGCCTGCACTTCTGCCTTCTCCCCTAACAGCAGCTCCTGGCAAGTGGTGGTATTCTGGCATGAAAAATCATGGTGCGGAGGGGCAGGAGGGAATTTAAACGTGTAAAAACTCACTGTGCTTTCATAAGGACTGTGCCCTCTAGTAGGAAGGCCTGGCCCTTATGATCAGAAAATTGGGCCTTCCAGGCTCTTCACATCAAAAAGTATCACTCTGATTGTATCTAACACTATAATTTATTTTTCTAAAACTTTCCAGTGAAAGTATGAGCCTTGATCTCTCTCTGATGAGTGTCATGAGAACATAGTGAGCTAACTTCCTCCTGACTGTTTCTGCTTGATTTGATGCATTTTTTCCTGTTATTTCTAAGAAGTCGTCTTCACATGGGCATCCCCTGGGAACTCCTGAATATTCACTGCTACTGTACTCTCACTGCTCCTCTGCAATAGGTTCCTCGCTTATTAAGAGCTAATGCCATTCCTGTGGTGGCTGTCTTCAAACCTCTCTGTGCCAAACGAGCTTCCAGTCCCTTCCCCACGCCCCTCTCAGCTGGTCTTGCCTCCTGCTTGCTGGGGCACCCAAGGTGACCCCTTCATTTTCCCTGCTAGTGTCCCCTCCTCCTCTCCACATCCCAGGCTCTATTTCCATCACTGTTGTCTCCCTTTTCCCCCAGGAAGACACACTCTTACTTTTCTAAAATATTGGTCATTATTTCTGAGCTCTGAGTCCTGTGGTCCCATCAGTCCTGCTTCCTCCCCTTCTGCCCCGCAGTGCTGGCCTCTCTCAGCTGGCCAGTTGTTTATGAAGAACCCCAGCGGAGTCTCCCTGTGGCTTCCCTGTGAGCTGCCACCCTGTTCTCCCCTCTCGTTCCTTTCACTTCTAAACTTCCTGAAAAAGCAAACAGCTAATCTCCCGTGCCTCCTGCCTTCACTTCCTTCCTGCGCACTCTCTCCTGAACCTGAACCTCCTGGCTCTGGATTCTGACACCAGCAGTCAAGTGACATGCTCCTGCCTGCCAGGCTGTACACTGGAAGGGGGACAAGAGAGAGGCCATTGGATCTGCTTGATGCAGAGGCAAGGAACAGTGCATTTGGCTGGATCTCTGTAATTGAGAAAACTGCACTGGTGGTTTGGAGGTTTTATGTTGTTTAGACCTCAAATGTTGATGCAAAGGGGTCCATGGCCATATACTCCCATACCATATTTGGAGCAAAGTGCATAGGGCCCCCACAGTGCCTCAGGATGAATATTGGGATGGAATGCAAACTGAGAGGAAGGGACAGTTGAAAGAGATTTGAAGTGAGGAGATGGGATGTGTTGGAGGTGAAGAAGAAGGGATGTGACCTACCTCCAAAGTTGTGAGCAAGGGCAACACAGGCACAAATGCTTTTTCTAGCTCCCATTTCCACGACAGTCCAGTGTTTCTTGCCCACACCCTCCCACCAGAAGGTAACCTTCACAGAAACTTGCCTTCCCACCTCTGCAGCCATTTCTCACAACATATAATATACATATGTGTATGTGTGTGTATTTATATATACAAAGCAAAATAAAATATTAGTTCAAGGTGATCATAGCATAAAACAAAGCCATTTTAGATGTAGTCACTATATAGAGGGTTAATTTTAATTATTTTTAATTTCCCATACCAGCATTGTAACTCGCTGCTAATACAAGCACTGCATTGTGTGTGTAATTCAAATAGCAACAAATTCACAGCAATATTACTTCAGGCCATGGGCCTGTGGGGTTGCTCACAATAGCTGGCCCAACTCCTGTGATACTGGGACAGCCACCTCCAGGAAGAATAGGGAGTTTGGGAATGCCAGTAACCCAAGGGGATAAAACATTACTTGCAAAGCATTCCACATTTTCAAAGCTTTTCAAAAAAAAAATATTTTAATTATCACACCAAACTTGATAGGGCAAATTTGTTCCTACTGGGTATAAAAGCAAAGTAAAATGAAGCTCAGCCATGAGCCTCCTGTGGGAACAGGCAACTTAAATGCACTGGCAGAGCCAGTAAAACCCTGTACACCCCGCCTTGCTCACCCTCCCCCAGCAGCCTCTGGGGGAGGCCCAGGCCCCTCCCACCCATGTCTTTTCCTGGCCTCTGGGTGAGGCCCAAGACCCCCACCCATGTCTTCTCCCAGCCCCTAGATGAGGCCCAGGACCCTTCCACCCATGTCTTCTCCTAGCCTCTGGGTGAAGCCTGGGTCCCTCCCACTCCCCATGTCTTCTCCTGGCCTCTGGGTGAGGCCTGGGTCCCTGCCACCCATGTCTTCTCCCAACCTCTGGGTCTGGCCCAGGTCCCCCAACCCATGTCTTCTCCAGGTCTCTGGGTGACCCACCCATGTCTTCTCTTGGCCTCTGGGTGAGGCCCAGGCCCACCCCACCCATGTCTCCTCTTGGCCGCTGGGTGAGGCCCGGGTTCCCCCCTCCCATGTCACCCCTGTCTTCTCCAGGCCTCTGGGTGACCCAGGTATGTCTTCTCCTACCCTCTGGGTGAGGTCTGCCTGCCCCATGTCTTGTCCTGGCTTCCCTGGGCCTTATCTGTCCGCCCCTCACTCCTCCTTGGAGGAGACTCCTCTTGATTCCCCCGGCCACCCCGCCCGGAGAGCTCTCCCCAGCGTGCGCTGGGCCCTCCCCAGGCACGGTGCAGTGGGGTTCCTTGGGTGGCTTTCTGCAGATCACCCCCATCCCTAGCACCCACCATAATTCTCTGCGCAGCGCAGAGGTGCAATCCCTGAAACTGAGTGCTCCCCAGCACGAGTCATCCTCGCTCCCTGCCTGCAGTGCGCGCTCTCCTCCCCTTCCCGCACATGGGTATCATTAGTTGGATGAGGTTGTATATTTGTATATGTATTTTATGTCTCATTTTCCTCCTTTTTTCCCCATCCTGCCTCAGCGTCTTACGGAAAGAAATGGCAGTTGACCTCTTCCGTCACCAGGCTCCGCTGTCTCGACTGGTCACAACTGTGAGACCCTACAATCCCTTCAACAAGAAGGACAAAGAAACCATAGACTACTAGAGGAGGCGGCCTTGCGCGGACTGGCCAGGCCTCCGCCTGGGGAAGGCTTGTGCGGCGGTGGGAAATAAAGGTGGCTTCTCCCCGCTGCGCAGCGTGGTGGGGTTTGGTGCTGTTCTCCGCTGGCCTGCGCATCCCTGCCCAGCCCCGCCTCTCTCCTTCCGCAGGTGGCGCTCAGCTGGACCCGGGGCGCCGGCCACCCGCGGCTCAGACTCCCAAGCCGCTGGCAGCAGGGGAGCAGGGGCTGTGTTGCAGAAGATTCCTCTTTAGGGTTGGAATATTGGGTCTACCTAGAGGTTTCACATCGGACCACTTCAGTGCAGGGATTCTAGAGCAGAGAGCAGACCATAGCTTTTAGAATCTCAAAGGCAATCTAGTCAAAAATCCATATGCTGTCAGTGGGAACACTGAGCTACTGAGAAAGTGCGTTCTTTTCTCGCAGGGGACACATCACACAAGGGGACAACATCTACCCTGTCTTGGCCTGCTCCAGTGTTTCCCTCAGAGAGAAGTGTTCCCCAGTCCCCATGAGGGTCCTGAAGTCTAAGTCAGGACCACTTTGGGTTAGAGGGTGGCCTGACCCGGCCTTGACCAAAGAGAGCACCAGCTCGCAGAATCTCTCAGGGGTGCATGTGGGCTGAGGGGGAGCCCTCTGGCCTTCGGAATATACACATAAAGCATATTTATATAGTATTTGCATACACATATACACATACACAGAGCCTACTGGAGTTTACAAAGTGCTTTTGTAAACCTTAGCTCATTTGATCCTGCAACCTTGTAATAAGTTCTTGTAGCAGGCATTTTACAAATATCTTGCATTTTATGAATAAAATAGACTAAGGCCAGGAGAAGTGAAGTATTTAAGGTCACGCAACTAATAATTAGTAGGGTTATAACTAGAATCCAGGTTCTCTAAATTTAGATATTATACCTCTCCTACCCTTCCATTTTTTCAGCAAATTGGATAACCTTCAATGAATTATAAAAACAAAACAAATAGAAACTGAAAAAAAAAAAACCCTCCCTGTGTTTCTAGACTTTTCTGAAGTGTCTCAGGGTTTTTATCTGACTTCTAAGAAGTTAAGATCAAGATAGTTATACCTCAGAACTCCAAGTAAATGTGTAAATGCTTTTGGGGGTAGTTTGTTCTTGATTTTCCCATAGAAAGGAGGAAGTCAGCTACCTTTGTGATGGAATCATGTATTGCCTCAATGGACAACAACACAGACTTCAATGGTGAGTGTTCTACCAGGATGAAACAGGAAGGGCAACAGCCATCCATCCTGAGGGCGGACGTGCCTGCATGCAAAAGGAATGGTTCCCCCTGAACCCAATCTTGTAGTTTCATTATTTTTAGAAAGAGTGAATTGGAAAAAAAAATAGACCCAAATAAAAATCTTCAACTCTGGAATGTTCTCAGCAAAACACAAATGGGGCAGTATTAGCCTCCTTCAGGAAGCAGGTTAACGTAGGTACCTGAGATTACATTTTGCGGTAAACATCCCTGGCAGGCCACTTTGTCAGGGGGTGGTGGTGCTCACAATCTGAGGCACCTCTTCATCATTCTGGGCATTGATAGGGCTTCAGTAATACTGGATCTTAGCATTTTCCAGGCTAAGATAATTTTTCCATTCTCTACAGTGCAGATACCTAGACACCTGTCAGAGCACTTGAACACCCCAATGCTGCTTCTAGAAGGATGTTGGCTTTGTCTGTAGCATCCCTGGGCCTCATTCAGAAAAATAGAAATGGTGACTCTTCATTTGCTTGTTCAGACTTCTCACTTGTGAAGATAAAATGCAAATCCTGCTCACCACAGACCTAGAATCCAAGGTCAGTCACAACAAGGAAGAACATAGAATTACCAGTGTTCCTGACCCTGAGCTGTGGGGTGGGTGTAAGTTGTAGTATTTGGGCTTCTGTGGTCAACATTACAACTAAAAGTCACAAAAGCCATGGAAAATAGTCTCAGGGATACACATCTGCTCTTCAGATTCTGAATTCTGGTCTTGCATGATTTCTTTCACCAGGAGCCAGCACAGCTGTGCTTCCTCGGACTAACAACTTGCCCTTCACTCCCTACCCTCCAGGCACCGTCTCCTCTATAAAGTCACCCTCTCAGCTTTTAGTTATCCCCAGGGATGACACAAATACAGAGAACTGTGGCATTTTTAAAGCATTTAGGTGAAAGATGTTATAAATTATACAGTTCACCTGAGAGAGAAAATACATGCTAAACCAGGCAGTGGCTCACACCTGTAATCCCAGCACTTGGGGAGGCCAAAGTGGGAGGATTGCTTCAGCCCAGGAGTTCAAGATCAGACTGGGCAACACAGTGAGACCTCTTTTCTACCAAAAAAAAAATATATATATATCAAAAAATGAAGTAGGAGGATCGCTTGAGCTCTGGAGGGTGAGGCTGCAATGAGGCATGATTACGCCATTGCACTCTTGCCTGGGTGACAGAGTGAGACCCTTCCTCAAAAAAAACAAAAACAAACAAAATGAAAGACAGAAGAAAATCCATGTGAATAATCTTATTCTAGCAAATAAGGATGTTAGAATGCAGCATATTAAAATATTACAAAAGTACAATACTATGAAAAAATATGGCACTCAACACAGAGCAGAATGGAAACTAGAATCGAACAGAGGAAAGCATTTTGAACTCCTGAGTGCAGGATAGGTTTTTTTCAGTAGATGGTATGGGGACAACTATTTGAAACAAAAAAGAAATGTAGATCCACTAAATGAATTGTTCCTGGAATACAGACTTAAATAGATAAGTTACAGATTACTCGGAAATTCAGGGGAATTGGTTTATAAGGTGGAGGGTGTGAAAAAAATTTCTGAAAAGGACACTGAAGGAGATAAAAAGCTACTTTCAGTATAAAAAATACAACCAAAATTTTAAGATAAAACTGCCAGGAAAATATGTCAAAGGATTCATATTCTCATTGTAAAAACAGCCTATGATTTAAAAATGATTATACTAATAAAAACAAGTCAAAGGATGTTAACAAAAAATAAGAAATATGAATGGCCAATAACATTTTTATACCTCAGTAGTATTAGAGAAATTACAGTAGTATTTCACTTTTCACCCACAAACTGGTGCTCATGAGCAGAAATAGATGTCTGTATACCACCAGTAGTTTACATGGGTAACACCTTCCTAGGGGATATTTGGCAAAATGTTTTAAGAGCTTTCACAAGTGGCATACGTTTCAACTTTGTCATTTCGCTTTTAGGATTTTGTCAAAGCAAATAATCATGCAGTAAGCAAATATATTTGCATAAAGAATTAAAGGTGCAGCATTTTATTTAACTGAGAGAAAATGAAAACAACTTACTGTCCTGTAGGGTAAACACAACTGATAGCAATAACTTAAGCACACTCTTAGAATGACCCTTATGGCAGATGCACCGAGATGTGTGTTCTGAGCTAGGGAATCTGGGAGCGGCTAACACAGAGATTGGTTTCTTATCTGTAATAAACATCTGAGCCCCTGTCCCATCCTGTGGAACATGGCCGAACAAGAGATTGAGGCCCTGAGTTTTGGGTTCATGAAGGTTGGCAGGTGGTGTTCACTAAGAGGAGGATGTTAAGTGAAAATGCTATATAAACTGCATGCTGTTTGGAAGCAGTTGCAGTTTTCCTCCCCACCCTGCTGCCACTGGGTTATGTGGTTATGTTGTCCAGGATAATTCTGTAATTAAGGCAGTCCTATTATCCAGCCTGCCTCCATTGGACTCTCTCCCCTGTATGTATGCTCCTAATAAAATCCCATGCCTCATTTGCTGTCTCTGGGTCTCTTCTTCAGCCTCTTGAACCTAGCGTCTTCCCTATTGAGATGCATAGTTCGATACAACACGCCTATCAAAAGAAAATGTGATAGGCTGGGCGTGGTGGCTCACACCTGTAATCCCAGCACTTTGGGAGGCCAAGGCGGGCAGATCACCTGAGCTCAGGAGTTCAAGATCAGCCTGGCCAACATGGGGAAACCCCCATCTCTACTAAAAATACAAAAGTTAGCCAGGCATGGTGGTGGGCACCTGTAATCCCAGCTACTCAGGAGACTGAGGCAGGAGAATCACGTGAATCCAGGAGGTGGAGGTTGCAGTGAGCCGAGATTGGGCCACTGTACTCCAGCCTGGGCAAGGAGAGTGAAACTCCATTTCAAGAAAAAAAAAAGAGAGAGAGAGAAAATGTGATAAATTGTTGTACATTAATATACTGAAATATATGCATTAAAAAAATAA
This sequence comes from Pongo pygmaeus, assembly GCF_028885625.2. NCBI lineage: Eukaryota > Metazoa > Chordata > Mammalia > Primates > Hominidae > Pongo > Pongo pygmaeus. The sequence continues at coordinate 36,489,927 of NC_072379.2, read as the reverse complement.
TAGAGCTTCGTATTGATTATCATGAAAAGATGTATATGCAATATTGGCAAATGCAAAAGCAGGTATTACAACAGTGTGTATTTAATTATTTAAATTTTAAATATATGTATACATAGAAGAATGTAGAGAAAAGGTTAATAGTTACTAGTTCTGAGATTACAGGTGATTACCCTTTTTTACTGTTACTACAATAGGCGTGTATTCTTAAAAACTGGAAAACTTGAGAAGTTATAAAAAAAGTCAATGCCCTTTCTCTTCAAAATTCCTTACATAAGAAACTATCCAAAACTTTCCTTTTAATAATTTAGAACCAGAAAAATGAGTGTCCCTCCTGAAAAAAAACTGGTTTTAGAGTACGAGAATCATGTACATTACCCACCTCAATCTCTTATAAAATCTGCTGGTTTGTAATATATACAGGAGTGAAATTATATAAGGTAAAGTTCTTCCACTTCCCCCTGCCTGCCAGGGAGCTCAAAGCTGAAGTGAATAAATATATTAACTGATAGCTTAAACACTTGAGCCAGGGTTCCACATTTAAAACTGACATTTGAATAAGCCACTAATGGAGTCATCCTGACCCAGGTTCAAGTTTGACAACCACTGATGACTCTGAGGGCTGTGTGTCTTCTTCCTCCTGCATTAGCTAGATTTTAATAAAATTTGTATGTTCTCTGTTTCCTCAAGGATCCAAGGTATCTCCTAATACTGTAAGGACTTAAAGTGGACACAGAAAAATCTAAAACCTACGTGGCTTCATGTTTAATTTGTTTCCATGAGTGTTTCATGCACAAAATCGAGCGTTGGTTTTAGGAAAAAAATTAGACCCCTCTCCTAATAATTGTCCAAATTGCCTCTGTGGTCAGAGAAGGCAATTATCCAACAGTAGGAATAACTAACCAACCCAGAATTATTTTCTCATAAGTGAAAATATTCCAAATTTAATCTATTTGCTCCCTTTAGCACAGTGTAGACTCTGGGCTGGGTGACATGGTTTTCAGTGTTTTTTGTTTTTTGTTTTTTTGTTTTTTTGACTTTGTGTTGTAATACACCCTTATGCATCCTATCCAAATGGTATTCGGAAACAATACTGTGGTTTTATTTGACGCCATTGTATTTTTTTTCATTATGGTTGGTTTAAATATAATACAATTGCTGTTGTCAAAGCAATTCCCATTTCACCCTCTATAAATGTAGATTCCTCATGGAGTGGTGAAATTGACATTGAAGAGCTGTTTCAGCCCTGTTCATCTTACCTGCTAATTACAGGTGCACAGGAAGAGCGCTGGTTTCCTCTGTGCCGGCCCAGACTTGGATGGTTACCCAGACTGGGTTTCCAGGGCAAATCCCATTGGTTCTAGTTTGTAAACTGTAAATGGAAACAGATTTACTTCCTTACATGCACACTTTGGAAATAAAGCCCTAAAAAGTGTTCAGTGTTAATCTATGTTTCCAGTGCTGGTAGATTGTTTTTATTGTGTCTTCCGTGGGCAGAGCCACAAGATAAAAGATAAAGTCAGACAGCAATGGGCCGGTGAGGACAGGCAGGAAGAGGTGTCTGGGCAGAGGAGGGGTGGGGAAGAGGCGCTGTGGGTGTGGTGCCCTGAGGTTGTAGGGTGCACATTGTGGAAGGTTGGGGTATCTGCACTGGAAGGCCAGTGTCACAGCATTGAGGCTGTCTGCTCTGGAGGGACCAATCGCTAGGGCCTAGACACAGCCCTGGGATGGCAAGCCCACAGTGCTAAGCACAGTTCCAATGCAGGATTGCTGAGCTCAGGGCAGGGCTGCGGGCTGAGTGGGAACTGAGCTGAGCAAAGCAGAAATCAAGGAGAACTGATGTCTGATAGCTGAGGGTACGGGGTGGTATCAGAACACTGACTGTTGTCTAATTCCTTCTAGAAGAATGACTTCCAATCACAAATTAGTATATTGAGTAAATATTCCCCAACATTTAATGGCTTAGTACTATGCTTTCATACTCAGTTATCTAAGAAGACAGATACAACCAAAGTCTTCCCTGAGAAGTTTACTAAAAAGTCAATGTTTCAAGGTAGATGCCCTATGGGTCCTTTCCTGGGATGATTCTAAGATCATGTGAGCAATTGTAGACTCCTAGTCCACAATCTAAAGCTTGCCTAAATAGACTACAAGGATAACAGTCATGTCAAACGCTGCTGGGAGCACCTGGACTGGTTTCTAAGGAAAGTCTTGGCCTTCCGGTTGCTTCCTTGGCATGCATCATGGTGGAGTGGCCTCTGTTAAGGCACAGGCCTTGGTAAGAAGCTCAGTGTTCAAAGCGTGAGGTCCAGCTTATGCTGAACTGAGCTCAACAGTGTGGATGGGGTGGGAGAAACCACTGCAACTCTACCTTCCTCAGCCATTGGGACCCCCCCACCCCCCGCAGGAAGCAGGCTCATGGCTGCAAAATCAAATCCAGGTTTGTTGTTGTCGTTGTTGTTGTTTTAGAGACAGAGTCTTACTCTGTCGCCCAGGCTGGAGTGCAGTGGCGTGACCGTGGGTTACTGCAACCTCCGCCTCCGGGGTTCAAGCAATTCTGCCTCAGCCTCGCGAGTAGCTGGAATTACAGGCACGTGCCACCACGCCCGACTAATTTTTTTGTATTTTTAGTAAAGACGGGGTTTCACCTTATTGAGCAGGCTGGCTTTGGACTCCTGACCTCGTGAGCTGCCCGCCTCGGCCTCCCAAAGTGCTGGGATTACAGGTGTGAGCCACCGCGCCTGGCCTAAATCCAGGTTTTATTGGCAAGTTTGGCCCTGCCATGCTTGGACCAATGTTTATGGAAACAGAGGAGCATTCAGCAGGAAGACAGAAGGTGCTGTGTGCTCCCTGCTGATCTATGTTGAGGCAGCCGCCATCCATGCTGAGCAGACAGCTTCTCTTATCTTTCATTTTGTCATCCAAATACTAAATGTGTAATCCTTTTAATATACAAGCAGATTATGTAAGAAATAATAGGGAATTTAAAGGGGTGTAAAGTGCTACAGCATATCAAAAGATGTATCTGAATCCATGTCTACAAAAATTGGAATATGGATATATTCATATATTCATGTTATATATCAATATATTCATATTCCAATATTTTGTGTATCTATCCATCTTTGAATACCTTGGAATATGGATAGATATAGACATATCATTTTATCTGCACTTAGAAGTCCTCTTGACTTCATTTTTTCTTTGGGAAAAAACTTATCTTTCCTAATTTGCTCATTAAACTAGGGTCAGAAATATTCATTTTAGGTTATTGGTTTTCTCGGTTTTGCTGTTTAAAAGAATATGTCTCAACTGCCATCTGGGAAAGGTCACAGAAATATTAATATACTTCTAAAACTAGAAGACCAAAAGCCTCAGATTTCAATATAAGTTAAAGTGTGGTGATGCAAATTGCAGAAAATCAGTGGCCTGTATCTCTTCAAGAATTATTTAATAATGAATTTACCAGTAGCAAAATAAAAGGACCTCTCCTGAGTAAGCTTTAAACACAACTGAAATACACGCAGAGGAGGAAGAGCCACTGGGCTTTCTGCGACTCTGAGGATGACAAGGGAAAGGCCATGTGGTGTTCAGACACCTGGGAGGGCCAGGCAGGGCCCTGAAATGACGGGAACCTCAGCCAAGGAGCTGAGGAAGCAGGTAGGGAAGGAGGGAGAACCAGAAAAGGGGATGCACAGCAGAGACTGGGTCAAGCCATGATCCCCTTACAGCAGCTGCCAGGCCCAGCAGGCCAGCACCTTCCTCTCATGTTCTCAAGGAGCTGTCTTGAGTAAATGCCCTACATGAGTACACGTGGATTCCTTTGATCTACACACGGGGGACTTCACAACCTTCACTCATCCAAGGATGAGTGGTCGCTGCTCTTTTGGGGCTACTGTGAGCATTTGTGCAGTGAAGTCAGTTCTTGGCTCTGAAAACCAGTGGAACCAAGCAAAGGTTCTCCCCAGATGGAGTCCAGGCTCTGTGAGGGCTCATGGGCTGCCCATGGGTGCATGGCCCAGCCTTTCACTCAGCTTGACAGCCAGATCCTCATGCTGGATGCCAGGCTATCCCTGGGGAGGGCTCCTGGAGCTCAGGCGTGAACTCCATGGTGCTGTAGAGGTGAAAGCATGGGATATTTCTCCAAACCACTGGGACCTTTACAAAACCTTTACTCTCTTCTGCTTAAAAGGTTAGCTTAGCTAAGGCAGAGCAGTGACGTTGTTTTGGTTGTGGTTTGATTCTAGTTCCTTTCAATTCTTCATGGTTTGTCCTTCAAGGTTCCTGGAGTCTGGGGCTCCTGAGAGCAAGCCCCAGCCCTCTTCACAGTGACAGCACCCCTTCCTTTCTGGCACACCCTGCAGGGAGGCCACCCTTTTCCCCAGAGGCACCTCTTGTGAGTGAATTGCTCCTGTTCACTTCCTGCCTGAGGGGCAGCATTGAAGGGGGCAGGGAGAAGCAGGAGGAGGGATGTTTAGCAGGGATGAGGAGAGGAGCAGCCGTTCTGGGCATGCGGAAATTCCAACTGTGCTGAGACTGACGCTCAAGTACCCCTGCCTCTGGCTGTGGGACAAGAGTATTTGCCTTCTTGGTGGAAATTTTCCCTAATACTTAGTTTTTATTTCCCTAAGTTTCTAACTTTCTACAACTTCAAAGTTCACATGGAAATACCATTAAAGCCATAACCTATTCCCTTGGACAGTGGCTGTGTGCTGCACTAGGCCCTACCCAGGAAGCCACGCACCTGGCCTATGTCAGAGTCGCTGCTCCAGGAGAGGTTAGGACACAGGATCCAGCACTCACACTGATTTGTGGCATGGAATTTATGTCCTCAAAGCCTCCCATTTCTCACTGGGAAGATGTAGGGTTGTTGTGGATGTTGAAGAAGAGAATATGCAGAAGTACCTGGCACATTAGATGCAATCAATACGTATTACCAATCATGAATATTAAAAATCATTATCCTCTGAAACACGCCTTGGCATCCCTTCTTAGCCTGCAGGTACTGTCCATGTAACAAGTAGCCCTTCCCCACCCTGCCCAGCCCCAGGAGCCATCACGATGAACCATGTCCTCTTTTTTTTTATTATTATTTTTTGAGACGGAGTCTCTCTCCGTCACCCAGGCTGGAGTGCAATGGCGTGGTCTCGGCTCACTGCAACCTCTGCCTCCCTGGTTCAAGTGATTCTCCTGCCTCAGCCTCCTGAGTAGCTGGGATTACAGGCACTCACCACCATGCCTGGCTAAGTTTTGTATTTTTAGTAGAGATGAGGTTTCACCATGTTGGTCAGGCTGGTCTCGAACTCCTGACCTCATGATCCCCCCTCCTCAGCCTCCCAAAATGCTGGGATTATGGGTGTGAGCCACTGCGCCTGGCTAACCATGTCCTCTTACTCCAGCCAGGCTGGGCCTCTGGCAATGCTGAGGAGCCAGGGATACCAGGACTCACATGGGCACCAGCACTGGAGGCTGAGAGCCAGCATAGAATCCAGAGCTCTCAGATAAACCCCGACATTTATGTTACTTCCAATATTGCCTTACTTAGGTTTTGTCTGTAATATGTTATAGCAGTGATCTCATTGTCATGAAAGGACCCTTTTATGTATTATTTTCCCTGTTCCTTCAAGTCTGGTTTTATTCCTCTTGTTGAAAGTCATGTTTTATTCTTCTTGGTGTGAATGAGGGTAATGTATGTAGCCAGGTACTATTAGGTATTTGCAAATATCTGCAACAAGGATGCATGGATAGATCGATGGATGGATGGATGCTTAGGTACCTAGAACTCCAAGCAGTCCCCTTAGCAGAAGATATTTAAACCTAAAATTCACAAGGTGGAAAGTCAGAAATTTCCAATACTTTTTCTTCTGTGTTTGTACTCCCAATTACTACCTTTTTGTTCCCTGTGTTTTCTCCTTCAGATCATTTTCTTTCACCTATTGCTCTGGTCAGCATCCCTCCTGTCTGCTGCTTCCCTCTGCTCCCCAACCTCATTGCTTACAATGTGGGTCTGCTGGTAATAGTTCATCTAGTTATTCCAACTACACTACAAGGTAGGTATTATTTCTTACATGTTACAGATGAGGAAGCTAGAATTCAGACAGCATGTCCAAGGTTACACACTAGCTCATGGTGGGTTGAGGCATCTAGCAGAGATCTGCCTCCAACCAGTGTCAGACCACTGATACTCTAATTGCAAATGACTATGAACTATATTTATTCAAGTACCACTCATTCTAAATATTACTAAAAGAGAGAAACTAATTCTGTGAAAATACCGCTAATCCCAGTTTTTGGGCTCCATGTCAGATGGAAGTGCAAATTTTTTTCAAAAGAACATCTTATTCTCTGTGCACATTCCCCTTCAGAATAAATGAACAGTTCTGGGGCTGCTTATCTGGAAATTCAGTACATCAGCCTGGAATATAAGGAGCCACCATCTTTCTTTCTTTTTTCAAAAACAAGCTCTCATGTGTATCTCCTAAAGTCCAAGGCATACAGATTCCCCAGGATGTGCCTCCTAAAGTGCGAGGCATATGAACCCCAGGTTGTGTCTCCAAAAGTCTAAGACACACAAGAGAGCTTGATTTAAAAAAAAGAAAAAGAAACAAATAAATAAATAAGGAGGGAGAGAGAGGAGAGAGAGAGAAAGAAAAGAAAGATTGGGAGGCCGAGGCAGGTGAATCACCTGAGGTCAGGAGTTCCAGTCCAGCTTGGACAACATGGTAAAACCCCATCTCGACTAAAAATACAAAAATTAGCTGAGCATGGTGACACATGCCTGTAATCCCAGCTACCTGGGAGGCTGAGGCAGGAGAATCACTTAAAGCTGGGAGGCGGAGGTTGCAGTGAGCCGAGATCGCACCACTGCACTCCAGCCTGGGTGCCAGAGCAAGACTCTGTCTCAAAAAAAAAAAAGGGAAAGAAGGAAAGAAGGGAAAGGAGACAGAGAGGGAGGGAAGGAGGGAGGAAGGACGGTTGCTTCCCCAGGGGCATGTGATGTTTTCTGGTTGCAGAGATAAATCCCATAGGTGAGACAAAGTCCAAGGAGAAGAAGGTATTACCTAAGAAACTCCAGGAGAAGAATGGAGGCTCCTGCTTCAGGGGAGAGCAGGCCACTTCCTGGGGTCAACGACTTCAGCAAAGCCCTGAAGAATATCAGGAGTTCTATGAGGGGGAGGAGTAAGGAAAACATTCCTGGCTCCACTTGAGAGACTCAAACTGATGACTCCCTCCATCATGTGGGAAGATCTCAAACATTTTGATTTTAGGAATTCTTAACACCATTTAAACTTATTAAGGTTCCCAAGGACTTTTGATCATATGGATTACATTATCGATATTTACTGTATTATAAATTAAAATTGAGAAATTTCAGAATCTGGATCAATTCATTTTGAAACCATAATATTAATAACATAATTTTATGTTAACACAAATAATTACTTTTTAAATAAAATAACTACATTTCCCAAAACAAAAAAAAATTAAGAAGAAGAGTGTCATTGTATATTTTTGCAAATCTTTTTAATGCCTGACTTAACAGAAGAAAGCCAGATTCTCATGCCTGCTTCTGCATTCCAAATCTGCGGCAATAGGTGTTTTGGGTTGAAGAATATGAAGGAAGTCAAGCTTCACACAGATAACTAGTAAGGAGAGGAGTATTTTAATATTTTGGGGGGTATTACAGATACTATTCCTTGATTCTATACCAAAAATTGACAAGAGGTAGTTTTTGCAAAATTATTTGCCATGTGCTATTGGAAACTGTGTTCTGTTGAAAATTGATAGGCCCATTGCTTTGTGGTGGTTTTGTGATGCATCATCTTGGCCAGGTTGAACTCCATTCCCCAGAACTTCCATTCTAGCATGTTTTTGGTAAGAGTGGGCTATGAGGGAGATTTTCTCAGGAAAGGAGTTAGAAGGTGGGAGAGAAGCAATGGCCATTTTGTATCTTGCACACATTTTCCCCAGCTGTTTGTCAAATGCTGGGAACAGAGGCCTCTCTTCAGGAGTCTCCTCAGTTTCTCTGCCTCCTGGGCCAGGTGTGCTTTGCTCCCTGAGAAAGGACCCCAGTTTTCCCACATGCCCTTGTCAATGAGATCAGTGGCAACAAGAGCAGACATAGGCTTCCATCTGTCCAGCTCAGCACTGTGGTTCCAGGCTGCTGGTGATCTTCCTGCCTGACAGCCTGCCAATGGGCTTCGGGCTCCAGCCTGGTATAGACTGCTTAGCCTGCCCACTCTGTACTAAGATCATTTAAAAAATTACCTATGTGTGTGTATACACATATACTTACATGCACATACACATATAACATGGGTACCTTACTGGTTCTGCTTCTCTAGTCAAACACTTCAACCAAATACACACTTCCAGTGGACTTTTTTCCTATCTGTGATTTGACCTCACAGATATCTGAAAGGTACAGGGTATCCCAAGTTTTCTCAAATAACTCTTTGAGAACTGCAGGTACAGGGAAAATAGGAGGCAGGCTAGGGCCAGATCTTAAAGGATCCTTGAATGCCAATATGCGAACTTTGGACTCTTCCCTGTAAATAACAATCAAGTAAAGATTTATAAAGATTTCTGAGTGTTTTAAGATGAGTTTGAATCAACTACAGGAAGTTTTGAATAGGAGAGAAACTAAACACAGGAAAATAACATTCATGTGCAATTTTCCCTACTAAGGTGTGTTCAGTTGCTTCTATCTGCTGGTGATCCACAAATAAATCTTGATACCCCATCCAGGGATCCAGTCCTGTAGTCAGGAGCCCTGCATATAGATATTAAAAAATATATCTACTAATTTTTTAAATCTTCTTTTCTCCATTCCTAACTCTCATTTTCCTCTAATTCAGACCCTCAATGTTTTATGCCTGATATTTTGTAATAGCCTTTCAGTGGGGTCTCTATCTCCTTCTCCTCCTTTTTCTCCTCCTCTTCTCCTCTCCTCCTCCTCCTCCTTCTTCTTTTCTCTCTCACTCGCTCTCTCTCTCTCCCCCTCCCTTTCTCCCTCTTTCTCTTATTCTGGGGAACATGGATTCTCATTCAAATCCATCTTCCTCAGTGTTGCTATATGATGGGTCTAAAATATGAATTTGTTTATTTAATTCTGTGCTTAAAAAAATACTTTAATGGCTCCCATTTCCTTTACAACAAATCTCTAGCCCATTCAGGACACAGCAATCTCTCAGAACACAGTCACATGGTCCCCATCTCCTCTCTTTCCAGGCTACCTTCTGCCTGCCACCATCCCATCCCATTCCATTGCTGCCATGGCAGCTGCCAGGAATTGTGTCACACCTCTTTATAGGTTCTCTCGCCTTTGCCTAGAATGCCTGCCTTTCCCCACCAACTTTCTCACCCTAAACTTAAAGGCCCCATGCTAATATCCCATGCTTTGTGAAGTCCTCCTAACCCACTGGGGGGATTAATGACTCCTTCCTTATCATTTTCATTGCACCTTAGGCACATATCTATCTATTAATGGATTTTTTTCATATTTTATCTGTATGCCCTGTTGGTCCTAAACAGCTGGAAACTATGTCCTCTAGGGGTAGAAAAAATGCCTGGCATATATTCAGAAACTCAACTGAAGTTGGAAGAAGGAAATTGAAGTTCACATATATGAGACAAAGAAAGTTGTATCTATTTACAACTCTACGATCTTGTCTCATATGATTCCTAAAATGCTGAGGATGAATTGAAAAAATTCCAAACTCACTGACTTAAATCTTTCACTACTTTAGGAAACATTTACTAAATGCCTCTTACGTCTCAGGAAAACATGCACTACATTCTAGCTACAAATGGAAGTGAGTCGTTGGCACACAGCATGGCTAAAAAGAATTCTGCACGATGGTCACTTGTGCAGACACCTGGAGAAGATTTTGTATGGAATGAGCACCGTTGTGTGCTGATTTGTGGGAGAAGCTTGCGTGTTGATAGGGATGCTTGCCAGGAGACAGTCACAGTGGGGGTGTTGTGAAACCCCTCAGGCAGTGGGCTGCAGCTGAGGCATAGTGGAGAATAAAATAAAGGAAGTTTCCTTTCTAAATCTGACAGAGCTGGCCAGGTAGGAGGAAGCTGTTCAGTATACAAAGCCTTTGCCCTCTGATGCTGTCCACTGATGGCAAAATCCCATGTTATTCCAGCTCTATTCTTCGAGAATTTCCACTGTCACTGAGGGTGCCTTACACTCGCATCCGTGTCTTTGTTCAGGAAGGAGAATGCACTGTGGAGCCTTCTCAAATTTTTTTCAATATGAAGCTGGTTTTTTGCTATTTTAATTCAAAAAAAAGTGTTTTCATCTGTTTATTAACTAAAAGACTGCTCCCTTGATTTTACATAAAATGAGGGTGAGGTCTCGTCTTAACATCCTAGATGGCTCCTGAGTTCATTTTGAAGCACAGTTTGTGATTTTCTGCTATTAACTTTCCTACAGAATAATTAAATACTTTGTATGGACTGCCACCATGTCAAAACATTGTTTAGCCAATTAAATAATTAAAACTTAGTCTATAATTACTTAGGCAAAAGCACCTGATACGATAGCATGCATTTTATGACAGTCTGAGAAATCACTAAATCCTGTCAACTGACCTATAAGGAATTACAGGAGTAGAAATGATGTAGCAAAGATGGCCCAGAACAGCGAGTTCTGCCTTCGGCCAGCTCCAGCAAGTCACATGGTATCTCTGGGCCTCAGGTGACCCCTGTGAATTGAAGTTGTCGCTTTCTAAATACTCTTTCATCTCCGTCTTTAGGATATTGTGACTAACAAGAATATCCCTGATTAAATTTGCCAGTCATGAAGCACCTATAAGGATTGTGTAGATTACTTCAGGTGCTTGTTGAAATTACAGGTGTCTTGGTCTTTTTAGATTGCTACAACAAAATTCTTTTGGCCAAGTGTAGTGGCTCAAGCCTTTAATCCCAGCACTTTGGGAGACAGAGGCAGGCAGGTGGCTTGAGCCCAGGAGTTTGAGAGCATCCTGGGCAACAATAACAAAACCCCATCTCTACAAACAAAACAAAACAAAACAAAACAAAAATTAGCCAGGCATGGTGGCGCATGCCTGTGGTTCCAGGCACTTGGGAGGCTGAGGTTGGAGGATCGCTTGAGCCTAGGAGGTCAAGGTTGCAGTGAGGTTGCACCACTGTACTCCAGCCTGGGTGACAGAGCAAGACCCTGTCTCAAAAACAAACAAACAAAAAAAAGAACAACAAAAATACCTTAAGCTGAGTGGTTTATAAACACAAAAATTTGTTTCTCAAAGTTCTGGAGGCTGGGAAGTCCAATGTCAAGGTGCCCATAGATTTAGCGGTCCAGCTTTGCCTTCCCAGGGCAGAAGGGGTGAGAAAGTTCTCTGGGGTCTGTTTTATAAGGGCACTGATCCCATTGACAAGGGCTTGGCCCTCATGACCTTATCACTCCCAAAGACCTCATCTCTTTTTTATATCCTCACCTTGAGTGTTAGAATTTCAAGATATGAATTTGGGAGGGATATAAGCCTCCAATTTATGGCAATAGATAAATGTCGTGACGACTTTGATGTATATGTCATCTCTCTGGTTATTCATTTCAGAGCCACAGAGGAGGAACTCACATGCAAAGCCCTGAGTACAAAGCTGGACCATGAAGTTTCACTCACCTTGGACTTCAATTCACACATTCTTAGGATGTAGGTCACAACCTTAAGGGTCATAGATGCCTAAGCCCCAACCAATAACATCACTGAGAGGTTAGGGATTTGGGTGGTTGGGAGAACACAAGGGCATTCAGCCAGCTTTAGCCTGTGCTATACCCAAGTTATTCTCAAGAATCAATGGCCCAGACCTGGAGCCCAGGGAGGCCAAGGCAGTCCAGCCAGAGTCTGCTTATCTGGTAGATTTCACTGTACCCAGTGACTCCATGTCTACCTTCCCATGGTGCAGGGACCAGATCTCTCATCCCTGGTGCTTCCTTCACCATTTTGCTCAGGAACACAGGGCTTTCATGCAAATGGGCCTCCTAGAAACTTGCCCACAGATAACACAGGATTTATTAAAGATATTAAACAACCACTTCACCTGTTCTAATGTGTTTCTTCTTTCCAGCTCTTGACTCTCAGTACTCTTCCTGTCTATGGTCCCACTCTTGCACCTTAGGCTGTCCATTTGCATTAATTCTCTTTAGTTTCAAAGACTTTCTTGTGAATTTATTGGGCCTGGTCACTCATTTCAGACCTCCTGGGAGACAGTATCTCCCTCATGTCCTGATCCCACGATGGTGATGGGAGTGTTTAACACAGAAAAACAGTGGTTTCCCCGGATTTCCCACTGCAACGATAATGTCTCAGAAAGCTTCCTCCCACCATTGTCACTAGCTCCTCTCTCCTGACTTTGCAGTACCATCAATTAAGGAGTAAGATTCTGCCCTAAATGCAAACATTCAAGCATAGCACACTCTGGTGCAAACCCAAGGCATGCATTTCTCTTTGCTTCCATATAAATTTGTACTCAAAGTTTACAAATATTTGTTGAGTTGGGTGTCATTCGATACAAATATGGTATGATAAGATTTCTTTTGTCCCAAATAGTGTCATCTTTACTCTTCCTTGCTCTTTTAAGGAAAAAGTGAGTTTCATAAATTTTTGTAAAAAGACCAAAATTTGTTAGCATAAAATTTGTACTATTATATAAGAGTATTAAGGCCTTTAACTTATATCATATGCTAAAATTACTTCAACACGGAAATGGAAGACCTAAAACCATAAAACTCTTTTTTTTTTTTTCATCTGAGACAGAGTCTCACTCTGTCACTCAGGCTGGAGTGCAATGGCACGATCTCAGTTCACTGCAACCTCCAACTCCCAGGTTCAAACGATTCTCCTGCCTCAGCCTCCTGAGTAGCTGGGATTACAGGTGTGCACCACCACACCTGGCTAATTTTTGTATTTTTAGTAGAGACAGCGTTTCACCATATTGGCCTGGCTGGTCTTGAACTCCTGACCTTAAGTGATCTGCCTGCCGGCCTCCCAAAGTGCTGGGATTGCAGACATGAGCCACCGCATCCAGCCCAGAAAACTCTTACAAGAAAACGCAGGAGAAAAGCTTCATAATGTTGGATTTTTCAATGGCTTCTTGGATATGACACCAAAAATATAGGTAAAAAAATAAAATAATTAAGTTGGATAACATCAATAATAGAAACTTCCATGCATCAGGGAATACTATCAACAGAGTGAAAAGGCAACTATCAGAATGGGGAAAATACTTGCAAATTATATATCTGATAAGAGACTATTAACCAAAATATATAAGTTACCTTTTAACTCAGCAATAACAACTCAATTAAAAATTGGGCTTGAATAAATATTTTTCTAAAAAAGATACACAAATGATCAACAAGCATATGAAAACTGATCAACTAATCATTAGGAAAATACAAATAAAAACTAAAATGAGATGTCACTACACACCTATTAGGATGGCTACTATTAAAAACAACAGCCGGGCACCGTGGCTCACACCTGTAATCCCAGCACTTTGGGAGTCCGAGGCGGGCAGATCACCTGAGGTCAGGAGTTCGAGACCAGCCTGGCCAAGATGACAAAACCTCATCTTTACTAAAAACACAAAAATTAGCTGGGCATGGTGGTGCGTGCCTGCAGTCCCAGCTACTCAGTAGACTGAGGCAGGAGAATCGCTTGAACCTGGGAAGCAGAGGTTGCAGTGGGCCAAGATCATGCCACTGCACTCCAGCCTGGGCAACAAGAGTGAAACTATCTCAAAAAATAAATAAAAATAACAAATATTGTTGAGGATATGGAGAAATTGGAACCCTTGTGCACTGACGGTGGGAATGTAAGATGGTTCAGTGATTATGGAAAACAGTATGCTAGTTCCTCAAAAAACTAAATATATAATCCAGTAATTCTACTTCTGGGTATATATCCAAAAGAATTGAAAGCAGGGTCTTAAAGAAATACTTGTACACCCACATTCATAGCAGTGTTATTCACAATAGCCAAAAGGTAGAAGCAAGCCACGTGTCTACTGATGAATGGATGGATGGATGGATGGATGGATGGATGAATGGATGGATGGATGGAGGCATGGATGAATAACATGTGGTCTATACATACAATGGAATATCATTCAGCCTTAAAATGAAGGAAATTCTGACACATGCTACAACATGGATGAAACATGTAGGCATAGTGCTAAGTGAAATAAGGCAGTCACAAAAGGACAAATAGAGGATGATTCCCCTTATATGAGGTATCTAGAGAAGTCATATTCATAGACAGAAAGAAGAACGGTGATTTCCTAGGGCTGGTGGTTGGAGAGAGGAATGGGGAATTAGTGTTTAATGAGTTTCACTTTAGGAGAATGAAAAAGTTCTGGGGATGGATGGTGGTGATGGTTGCATGACAGGTATTTAACACTATTTAAATATACCCTTAAAAGTGATTAGGATGATAGATTTTATGTCATGAGTATTTTACCTTAGTTGTAAACAAAACTTATGCTATGAGAAATGACCAATATTGACAATAGGGAGGAATAAGGGAAGAGACCAGAAAGGAATCAGCAGACCATCAGAGTTCCAGGGTTTAGAGGGAAAGGCGGCTTGCTCAATCAAATAGGTAAATACTTATTTGCACCATTGTTTGGACACATTTTATATTCATCGTCACTTAGGAGTAAGATTATTTTCTATTGGCTACCAGTTATATCAGGAAAGGTTTCCAGACTATTGATGAGAATGAAAAATATATCCTGCGCTTTCGAATAACTAACTCCCTGGAGCAACAGACACATATCCAATTAGCTGGCAGTGCTTTTATGGAAATATAAACAAAATTTAATGAAAGCAGTTTATTTTCCTTGAGCACATTAGAAAAGCCATCTCAGAGTACTTTGCCTTAAAAATGCTCAGGGTCTTTCTGATAAAGAAAGGGAGCAAGCGTGCCAACCACAGGCCCAGTGTGAGCAATGACACAGACCCAGTTGGGCCCGGTGCTCTGCTGAGAGAGCAGGCAGGGAGAGAAGGAACTCACGCTGAACCTGCGACAAGCCCATGAAGAGCTCTGAACACCATCATGAGGACTGTGATGATAGTTTGCCTCTAAGAACCATCTCAGTTGGCCTCTGCCTGGTGCTGCTACTTGCAATGGTGCTGCTACTTCTCCCAAAGAAGCCTGCCTTTGCTCCTGGGATTGCCTTAGGAAATGCCATTCATGCCCAGGGCAAAATTATCATTGGAAAACTACCTCACATACACTTCACGCTGAGGCATGAGTTAAGCTGATAGCTTTTATGTGGGCAAGCTAGTAGTCTGAGTGTGCACAGCTCACCCAAAGCTTGTTTGCTTTCGTTAGTACCAGAGATGCAAGAAAGCCATACACCAGATTATCTATAGCAGTCAAACGGAGGTAAACCAAGGCTTACAAATAAAAATTCATTGCCCCTAGCTTTCACTCATGACTAGAAAAATTCCAATTGTGCCTTCATAGTTTTCATTCAATAATCATTTTAAAGCATCTACTATCTGCTGGCATTTGTACTGGGTGCTGAGAATACAATGGGAAACAAAACACATTTCTGGCACTCATAGGGCTCACAGAGAAGGGGCAAGATGGAAACACACAGCTGATGGTGAAGCCGGGTGAAGGTTACCATCCTGCAGTCCAGATAGTATGTATGTGTCGGCACCTCAATAAGCTTGGAGCTCTCGTATGCTACAGTAAACCTGACAGGTCATGCTGTCATTAACAATCCCATTTTCCAGATCAGGAAAACTGAGACCTAGAGGGGAAGACCACTGCAGAGCAGGGATTGACCTGCAATCTCAGTCACTTGCAAGGAGGAGAGAGTCCTTGGAAAGGAATAGCCCCCCAAAAAAAGGCATGACCAGGACTAGCAGAGAGCACTTCTGGGACAGCAGGGAAGGGACTTGGGACATGGCCAGATGGTAGCTGCTCCTGGGCCTTGAAAGCCAACTCAGGCATTTTTCTTTATTAATTTATGTCCTGAGCTCAGGCAGCTTTCCTCATGATTCCATGGGGGTTTTGCTTTTTCTTTGCCTTAGAGTTAATTAAACCAATGCGCTGGCCCTGATAGCCATGCAATTATATTTCGTAAGTGCTTTCACACACGGCTGGGTTTAACAACAGCCGATGAACAGTTTGGTTATCCATGGTGCAGTCGGTGAGAGTCCAGCACAGAATTGAAAGATATCTCTGGTAGAATTAGCTTCTGAGGAATCTAGACCAGAGA
This sequence comes from Pongo pygmaeus, assembly GCF_028885625.2. Lineage (NCBI taxonomy): Eukaryota > Metazoa > Chordata > Mammalia > Primates > Hominidae > Pongo > Pongo pygmaeus. Next base: position 36,473,664 of record NC_072379.2, on the reverse strand, counting down.
ACTCAGAGGCGGGTGGCAGTGTGACCCCGAAGGCACTTGGCTCTGCAGCTGGCTTTGCCAGAACCCTGGGGAATTCCACCTGGAACCCTCCAAGACCCCAGAGGCAAAGAAAAAGCACACATAGACCCCTGTGCATTACCGTTTTTTCAAACTTTCCAGGAAATAAATCCTGTCACCTTTACCAAGTTCCTTATCCATCCAGATACTTCCGTTAGAAATGCGTTTTTGTGTTTAATAAATTGCTTCTACTTGGCGGAAAATCATTTCTCACTGTTATCTCTGTGATCAGTTACTTCTGCCCTTCTTTAATGGACTTCACCTGATTATACGGCTAGTCATTAAAAGCTTAGTCCCCAGTACAATGGTATCTTCTGTAGAGTGATCCATGAGAGCTTTATAGAGGCTTACCAGCCACAGCCTTAATTTTACTCATTCGTCTTAATTTTTTGTAATCATTTTTTGTAAAGAGGGTATAATGTCAGGCTTGCTTCCCTGCCTCTGACAGATCCAATCTAGCAGATAATTACCATAAGGAAATTGATGCTTTAGTGTGCAGGAGAGAATTTAATTTACTCAGACATCCTACAGTACAATGCATTCCAGAAGATATGAGGATTTAAGTTTTTAAGAAATTAAATTTTACTATTTAACATGATTACTTATGTTGAACATCATTAACTAGCTTTTTTAACTGTTTGAAATAATTACAAGCACACTTGCTGTGTCTAAAATCCAGAGCCTGCATTAAATATGGGTTAAGGATCCATGAAATGAAAAGAAAACCTGCACTCTTTTTTTTTCTCTCCAGTCTTCCAAAAATTGCTCTTTGAAACCTATGGAGAAGTACTAAGAAAATGCTCTCTTTGAAAGATATAGATTCTTTTCTGCATGATGTTCTAATGCATACTTTAATATAAGTATTACATTCATTGGTCTGGCCTGTTTTTTTTTGTTTTATTTTGTTTTGTTTTATTTCAATTTGTCTGGCTTGGGACAATGTTATTGGTATAAAGGGTTAGAATAAGCAGGAACGCATTTTGGAGTGGAGGGGTGGTGGTTATTCTGGTGCACTTTGCAAAAACGCATGGGTGTGCATGAAGAAATAAGCCACTTCCAGTATTTCCTGTCTTTTTCTTCTTTTTAAACCTGGAGGGAGGAAAAAAAAAAAGACAAATGCCAAGTGCATGCCAATTGCATGCTCAGGACCACCAGAAAGTTGAGAAACTAAGACAGGATGTAAAATTGGCTCCATTTCTTAGAAGAAAGGCCAAATCTCAAGTCTCCTTGGCCTTAGCGTGCAGCAGCATGTCCCAGGAGGCCCTGAGAGCCAGACATGGGTGTTGAATTTCTTTTCATTGCGTTCTAAACCTTTGTTAACTGGATTCCCAAGAGTTCCTCAATCCTTTCCTAAACGTGAAGTGAAACACTCAACAGGAAATTTCTGGACAAAGCCAGCCCAGAAGTTCCCTTTATCCAGCACTTCTCCCTGGTCACATTTCCTCTCAGGAGAAGCCATCACTGTCCTGCACCCGCTGCAGACCCTGTGACCGTTTGGGTAAGAGCTGGGGGATTGCCCAAGGGTCCCACTTTAAAATTCCCCTGTCCCCTCAGGGAGGAAGCTGCTGACTCTGCGGTGGTCCTGGTTTGAATGGGCTCCTGGAATACCACGCAGCAGGGTCTCTCCTGCACTTCGCCCTCAGAGTGTCTGTGAGGATGGCCATTTCGGTTTCTGATGCATCGGATCCTGGCAAAATTATGACATTTGATCAAGGACCATTGACGTGCCTGAGACAGAGGACCATTCCATACACTAGGAACACAAATGCCAAGGATTTTTAAAACTGTAATTATTAAGGCATGGTGCATTCTGTCCTTACTGAACAATCACCTCTCCCTGGTAACTGCTTAATTATTTGAAACCTTAAATATAATTTGATTTGGGAATATACTTGGAGTTGTATTTATTTTTAAGTGGTGAAGGGGTAAAAAAGGAAGTGAAATACAGTATAAAATTGTAATCAGGTAGCCCGTGTCTGAAACAGGTGATAAGCATTGAACAGAGGTTTTGTGCCAGAGGCTGTTTACCAATTTTATCTATTTGTCTCTTACAACTAATAATAATAGCTAACAGTTTCAGAGATCTTGCTGTGTTCTATGCATGATTCTAAGCATCTCACATATATAACTCCCTTAACACACACACACACACACACACACACACATACACACACACAGTACTATTACACGTCATTTTAAATTCAGAGAAACCAAAGTATGGAGAGATTGAATAATACGTCCAGGGTCTCACAGTTAGCAGGTGGCTGAGCTGGGAGTTTAACCCAAGACAGTTGATACCAACGTCCTTGTTCTTATTTACTAGTCCATGCTGAAGTGAGAGCTAGGCCCTCCTCCAGGCCCAAATTCATCTCCACTGTACCAAAGCCAATGTTGGCAATTGGTATTGCTTCATTTAGTTACTATTATAATCACGAGTCTAGGATTTATTCAATCATTCCAACAGTAGGCCAGTTGTTCATTCACAAACATTTGCTGCCACCAGCCACTTACAGAGGCTATGCTAGGCACTGAGGGTGCTAGGGCCATTAGGAATGCCAGATAAAAATAATTGTCAAGGGCTGGGTGCGGTGGCTCATGCCTGTAATCCCAGCACTTTAGGAGGCCGAGGCAGGCGGATCACCTGAGGTCAGGAGTTCAAGACCAGCCTGACCAACACGGAGAAACCCCGTCTCTACTAAAAATACAAAAAAAATTATCCGGGCATGATGGTGCATGCCTGTAATCCCAGCTACTCGGGAGGCTGAGGCAGGAGAATCACTTGAACCCGGGAGGTGGAGGTTGCAGTCAGCCGAGATTGCGCCACTGCACTCCAGTCTGGGTGACGGAGCCAGACTCCGTCTCAAAAAAAAAAAAAAAGAATCATTGTCAAAGAAAATAGTCACTTATTTCTGCCAAGAGATGCACATATCCCTTGAACCTGCATTAAAACATTCAGCTTCTCAAATCACTTTATTTTTCACTGTGAGCACAACAGCATTGCAAAGTCCCACAAGTCCTGGCTGTTCCTGTCCTGGCCCTCCATGCTGCAGGCCTCCCCAACCCCGACCACACAAGCACAGGCTGCAGCTTCCTCTTTCCACCCTGCCAGGCTCTTCCCATGTGGGCTCCTTACTTCTGCTCCCAAGGAAATGCATATCACTCAGGCCATCCATGTTAACTGTCTCATTGCTGGATTCAGTTCTGAGTCTCATCTGCTACTGTCAAGTTCCCTAATTGTCTAAAAAGCTCATTTCTATGTTCTAAGTCTGCATAGCATTCAGAGGGGGCAGTCTGCAGTTTCTAATCTGCAAGGACAACTGCTTCTCATCCCCCCAGCTGCTGGGAGGCACGACCTTGGATACACACTTCAGCTCTGCTTGTGATCCGCTTGAATGAAGGAGCTGAGCCTACCGGGGAAAGCATTCGTTCACATGGCAGCAACTCAACACCAAGGACTCGCATTTATGCTCAGAAAAATGCCACGAGGTAGTGCAAAAGTTGTCTTGTGATTTAATAGGTACAGCAGAAGAAATAGTGGGCTGGAGAAAGAACGTCACATATGGCCCATGCTGGCCTCCCTCTCCCCACACGGTGCTTACTGAAATGTCCCACAGTGAAATGTGAAGTGAGTTTACTGAATATTTATTTGCAACTGGAGTGTCCTTGGGTGTAGTAAATGGAAATTTTCTCTAGCTCTAGAATTGCTAATAAAAGCATTTTAGGATTCAGGAGCTAAGGCAGTTTCAGGAAACTGCCAGCAGGTGATAATCAGGTGCCATCCCTACAGCTGACGTGACATTTTTCTCTCACCAGATTCATTCACTGATAACTACATCTAAGGGCATAAGTTCCATGAGGTAGTGTGTCCTATGTGTCATCTCCATTGCTCTGGCCCCAGTGCCAGGCACAGGCCCAGGCACATTGTGGGTGCTGGAAAAACAGGAGTTGAATGAATGAGTGAATGAATAAATGACTATGGAAAATTTGAGGGTTTTCCTGTACATCAGTTTTGTTTTGTTTTGTTTTGTTTTTGTTTTTGAGATGGAGTCTGGCTCTGTCTCCCAGATGGAGTGCAATGGCTTGATCTCTGCTCACTGCAACCTCCACTTCCCTGGTTCAGGCGATCCTCATGCCTCAGCCTCTCGAGTAGCTATTATTACAGGTGCCCGCCATCACGCTTAGCTAATTTTTATATTTTTAGTAGAGACAGGGTTTCACCATGTTTTCCAGGCTGGTCTTGAACTCCTGACCTCAGGTGATCCACCCGCCTTGGCCTCCCAAAGTGCTGGGATTACAGGTGTGAGCCACAGCGCCCAGCCCTGTACATCAGTTTTTAACTGTGGTTGCTTATAATATGGAACTTCGTAAGAAATTCAGACTTACTGAATCAGACTCTAAGGAGATGAAGTCTGGAACTGATATTTTGCTGAAATTTCTGAAGAAATAGAGATTCACAGAGATAAGTAATTTTGCCTCAAAGCGCACAGCTAGTAACCATCAGGGTCTAGTCTAAAGTCCCAGGTGTGTCACCTCCTAGACGTATGCCGCCTCCACTAGACGTTCAACCAACATGCTTGGACTCCATCTGTTCCCACGCCTCAACCCTCAAACTCTGACAGTTACTGTGTACCGGACGATCAGTGGGCTGACACCACCCCACTCTGCCCAGGGAGAACTACCGCTATGGATGAACTTCCTTTTAAATAGTGGGGAGTTAAAATTGGTTTGTATTTTACAGTCATAGATAATGTGTTGTAAATCTTAATATTTTTCACCCATGAAAAAATGTTGTTTTGCTTTAAAAATGGAAAGTTCACCTCAAACTTTTCTAGAGTGGAAGGCTAGATTGCATTTTTAGAGGACCCTTGGCCTGACTCCATGCAGTCCTCCAGGAAATAGATTTAATGTCTGTCCCTCCATGCCTCCACTTCATGCTTCCTGTAGATATGGCCATATGTCTGTTCTAATAGCAGGTATTGCAAGTGTTCAGCCACATTTAGAGTCAAAGAGAGACAAGACAAAATAGGACTTTGCACCCAAATCCGATTATTAGCATAACTAGAAAGTTGATCCTGGAGGCCTTTGGGGTCTCTGGGCCTTGCCCCGGTACAGCCGGGATGCCAGCTCTTCATATGTGTGAGCTGTGCTGACTGTGTCCTTCAGACACAGTCCCTATGTTGCTCGCATTACTCAGTTTCTGCTGCTTATCATGCAAAACGTGTTAAATATCCATCCCTCCGATCACATGCACACAGGTCCACTTATTCACCAAGTCCTGATCATTCTACCCGTTGAGTAAGTGAACCTTCTTTCCATTTTTGCTGCCATTGCCCTCAGGTCCTCTTTGTGCCCCACCTGGGCCATGACAGTAGCTGTGGAGTTGGTCCCACACCCAGGTATCTTCTTTACAGTCCACCCTGTTCCCTGCAGCAGGCACAGACACCATGAGCTTCCTAACCTGGGTCCCCAACTTCCTCAAGGGCTCCCCAGCCTTTGCATAGCTCGCAGGGCCCTCCCTGACATGCCCAGCCTCAGCTCTGCCACTTCCCTTCTCTAGCACCCACTGCCCCCGCCTGCACCAGGAACCTTGCTTTGAGTAACACCACAAGCAGTTCCCACAACATGAGATGACCTTGGCCTCCTCCCAGCTTTGTACTCTTTCTTCAGCTAGAATTTTTATGTCTTCTGGTCCACCTGCATGTTCTTACTCAAGATGTAAGATTATAATTAGATGCTACCTCCTCCATGTGGCCTTCTCTTGCTTTGCCAGTCAGTGGTGGAATGTTCTCTCCTTTGTCATCCACTGTGAGGCCTTTTGAACCTTGTGCTCTGCGGGTCGACTAGTGAGATGGACACCCTAACTCCATCACCACCAAGTAATCTAGAATCTAGAGGAAGTTGTCTGATCTCTCTAGACCTCAGTTTCCCCACGTGTAAAATGGAGTAAGAATATTCCTAACCTCTTTGGGTTCACTGTGAGACTGAACCCTAAGCACATACTTAGCACAATATAAGCACATACTGTGCAATTAAAATAAATAGTTATAATAATTATCATGTACTACTGTATTGTTTATAGCTGAAATTCTGCACTAAACTGCAGGCAACTCCTTGATAAAAGAGGCTGGATCTGTCCACATACAACCACCCAGAGTGCACAGCCCCACCACACACATCCTCTCAGTAAATGTAGGTTAAATGACAGTGAAGCAAAGCTTGGCTGGCTGATAGTAGGAGGCATTCAATGCACTCACCACCTTGATGAGCTCAAATGGGATGGCCCTAAGAGGTAGGGTGTTAGGTACCCACTCACTGCCGTCTCTGCCACCACTAGAGACCTTCGAGGAACATTATCTGGGAAAGATAAAGCCTAACATTTTGGCTGTCAGTGATGCTGTAGAACTGCAGCCTGCAAGCGTGAATGCAGAGGTGGAGTGCATTGTGTTTTTGATGACTATAGCGAAGAATCCGGGAGAGTCAGTTCAGGGAAATGGTCACAGCGGTGGGCTCTGGGCTCCTTGGGTGCTGGGTGCCTGAGGCAAGGGGAACTGGAAAGGGCAGTGGTTGCATGACAGAGAAAGCCAGGCCGATTCACTTTCCTTTTCTGGAAATTTGAGGAGCTGCGTGAACTTTGGGCAGAGGCAGATGTGACCCACTGTCCCTGAAGATCCTTCCATGTGGTTGGTAGCATGGTTGTTAAGAGCCTGGGTCATAATGTCAGATGACATTTCAGCTCAGCCACTTAATGGGCACTTCATGTGTGAATTCAGGACTTTTTCTTTAACATCTTTGAACCTTGGTGTCCTCATATGTAAAGTGGCATAATAATACCTATTCTGTGGTATTGCTATATAACAAAGATTTTTTAGAGTGCCTGCTATATACAAGAAATGCAATAGCTAGTGACCATCACAATTAATATGCATTCTTTTTTTCTTTCTTTCTTTTTTTTTTCTCACTGCAACCTCCACCTCCCAGGTTCAAGCAATTCTCATGCCTCAGCCTCCCAAGTAGCTGGGATTACAGGTGTCTGCCACCACGCCAAGCTAATTTTTTGTATTTTTAGTAGAGATGGGGTTTCACTATGCTGGCCAGGCTGGTCTCAAATTCCTGACCTCATGATCCGCCCACCTCAGCCTCCCAAAGTGCTGGGATTACAGGCGTGAACCAGTGCGCCCAGCCACAATATACATTCTAAGACACTTTCTGTATCTAACATATAGTCTAGACCCAGTGGGAATCTCTGAGAGGCTTGGGAAAAGAAAATGAAGATAATAACTTTCAGAGGGCAGCTGCAAAAATCACAGTCTACTACACACTGAGCTGTTTGTTGACTACTCACTGCTTTCCAGGCACGATGCTACGCACTTCATGTGTTAGCTCATTTATTTCCTCAACATCCAAAGGTTACGCATCAAGGTATTTGGACAGGCCCCTTTTCCTTGCACAAATGCTCATGATTGGAGATACCAGATCATACATCCAGTCATACCGGACAAGCGTTTTTATTAGAGCCTCTCTGAACATTGATCAGCAATAACGGGGTTAATGATGCTCTTATTCAGAGTCGCAATTATGTTTCAACATTAACACCCATTAAGATGAATGACAATGCATTATAAGTAGTGTTTCAATTTGAAATTGAAATTGTGTCAATTAGCCTTTAAACTAGCCTAAATAAATTCCGTTTGGTAGCTCAAAAATTATTCAAATGCCATGGTTCTGAATAAGAGGTTTTAAAAAAGTTTTTAATTCTATTCTAAAGATTCATACTAATAATCATATCTGCTTCCATAATCTCTTGTTGTAAGAGAGAGGAATAACAGGGACTATGAGCTGCTAAATCATCACATCTGATTGTGAGTGTGTAGCAATTGTGAGAATGATTATTTCTCAAAGAGGGAAACAAACAGAGGAGCAAGGCCCTTCAGATTGCTGGGAAAGAAGATGATTTTTAAATCCCCAGGAGGATGAGGGTATAGCTGTTTAATGGGTGCATAATGACCAAACACTAACCAGCCTCCTTGGCTACCATCTTTAGTGGGTCCTCTACCCCCAGTTATCAGGTAATGGGGCCACAGCCTGAAAACCAGGTGGTATTCCCACCAGCTAATCAGCGGCATTCTCATTCTCAGTTCCTACTTGGCCCGTCCTGCCCCACCTCACTTTCCCTACTGTTTATGCACACATCTAACTCCTTTTTGAGTGTAAGCACCATCAAAGGCAACAACCCGATCTCACTCGTCTCTCTAACTCCCTCCATCTCCCAGTATCTAGTGAGCTGTACTAACAACATATTCCTATTAAAATAAATACTTGATTCTTTTAGATAATGCTCCAGCTCATTAAATTTTTCAAATAGACACACGTTCAGTGCAAGAAACTGAATGTTTGCATCCCCCACCAAAATTCATGGGTTGAAACCCTAATCCCAATGTGACAATATGTGGTGATGGGGCCTTTGGGAGGTGATCAAGTCATGAGGGTGGAGCCCTCATGAATGGGATTAGTGCCCTTATTTTAAAAAAGCAAAACACGAGACAGAGAGATAGAGAGCTTGCTTTCTCTCTGCTCTGCTTTCTGCCATGTGAAGATGCAACCAGAAGTTGCCAGTGTGCAACCTTGAATAGGGTCCTCATCAGGGTTTTCTATTGCTTTAGAACCAGAGATCTCTGTCCCAACATAGTGATTCCAGTTATATGACTTGAATAAATAACTTCCCATCAAAAATGAGGGTTAATTTCCTTCAAATGTCTTCCATTCCCCTCTCTCTCCAAAGGTAAGCTGCAATTGGCTCTTGCTCTAATACTGGACTGACTGGCTGTCAGCTGCATGCCTCAGTGTAAGATGCTAAGCCTCTGGAAATCTCAGGCTTATTCATAAAGCAGGGATAATGATTCTCATGTTGTCAGGGCTGCTGTGGAGCTAAATGCAATATCTGACACAGGTGTGACGCATGTAGCTGGCAGGTAAGAGACCAATGCTTGATACACGAAATATGATGATATTTAAAATCATCCATGGAATCTGAAACATCTTTACAGCTCTATTTGTTTTGTGAGGGGAATATTGTGTTGCTTGGTTAAAGTGCAAAATGAAAACAAAGAAAAGTTATGAATGCCTCCTCGTGAGGAAAACCAACCATTGCTACTTTCTCTTCCCACTCCCTACTCCTCCATTTTAAAGTACACTACTAACTAAATAGACCGTATGTGGAGGAATTTGGGTAGATTTTATTTGCAAAGTATTCTTACTAATGTCTTGGAACATACATGCATAAGCATCCACACTTTATCACCACATAAAACCGCCTAAGTTCAGGAGAATGGCATGAACCCATGAGGCAGAGCTTGCAGTGAGCCGAGATTGCGCCACTGTACTCCAACAAGACTCCAGCAGAGCAAGACTCTGGTTCAAAATAAACAAACAAACAACAACAACAACAACAACAAAATGGCCCAAGTTGTAGAAATTGGTAGATAAGAGCTCTGGACTTGTCCTCCCTTGCTTAAAATTTGTGCAATATTTTGGGACCTGAGTTTTCTGCTTGGTAACATGGGGCTCATAGTGATGACTTACAGATTTCCACGAGGGTGGAATGAATTGGTGTACATGAAGGCATTTTGAAAACTGTAAAGTTCTATGCAAATGTGATAAAGTGTTACTGGTCTACCCGGAAAAGACTCTTGGGGATTTCCCAAGCAATGCTCCTTGCCCTTGATCCATTTATAGCCAGGAGGAAGTTATCATCTTGGGAAAAAAAATTGTTAACGAAGGAGTTCAGGAAATGCCACCCCCAAGTCTGCTGCTTTGGTATATTGATTATTGAGCTGAAGGCACTTGCAAAACAGCGTGGACACCCCTTATCAGTTCAAAGATAGAGTTCCCAAAGGACCTCAGTTGTCATCAATCCCCTCCCAGGGAGTTTCATTAACCAGGGAAGTTGGACTCTCATCACAGGGGAGAAAGCTAAAGTGACATCACACCCAGACAGACCTTGCCACCAACCACCAACTATTCTCCTAAGGGCCAGTTCACCTTTCTCCAAAAAATCATTACTCTCACGTATGTTGCCTACAACCCTCTCTGTTCCCCCCACGAAGAAGATGTATAAGCTTCTAAATCTCACTGAGTATATTAGTCTCTTTTCACACTGCTGACAAAGACATACCCAAGACTGGGTAATTTATAAAGAAAAAGAGGTTTAATGGACTCAAAGTTCCACACAGTGGGGAGGCCTCACAATCATGGCAGAAGGTGGAAGGCATGTCTTACATGGCGGCCGACAAGAGAGAAGAATGGAAACTAAGTGAAAGGGGTTTCCCCTTATAAAACCAACAGATCTCGTGAGACTTATTCACTACCATGAGAACAGTGTGGGGGAAACTGCCCTCAATTATCCTGGCTATTCCAGTGGGAGATTCAATTACATCCCACTGGGCCCCTCCCACAACACGTGGGAATTATGGGAGCTACAATTCAAGATGAGATTTGGGTGGGGACACAGCCAAATACCATATCACTGGATTTTGGAGTATTCACTTTTCTTTCCTGTGATGCCCCTGTGCACATAATAAATTTGTCTACTTTTTCTCCTGTTAATCTGCCTGTCGTCAGTTTGTTTTAAAGACTCAGTTGCTGAACCCTCAGAGGGTGGTGGGCATGTCTCCCCTTCTCTACACTAACAGTGTGCGAGCCCTCCTGATGGATAATGAATAGGCTCTAACTCCTCCTCATCTACCACCTGCTGCATCCTGGCTCCCACAGCTCCGACCACCTTTGGCTCCAGCCACTGCTGGCAGCCAGCTTCCCACAGGCCTTACTAACAGCACCTGCCTCTGGGCATGGATGGTCACTCTCTTTCTGCCTCAGTCCTCTTTAAATGCAGACAGCACTTGACCGAGCCAACTTGGAAGTGCAAGGGAGTTAGAGCCTCAGGAGGTGCCCAATGAGCAGCAGCAGGGTACTGGAGCCAGTGGGCATGTCTGAGATACATTCCACTGCTGCATGGAGGACACCAGCCCAATGGAGCCCAGCGACTTTTCTCCCTCCCTGTTTTGTTCTTCTGCATTCCCTGTTCCTAATCCCTGGCATCACTTCCCACTCGCCAACCTGGCCTCTCTCTACTTGCTGCCAGGAATCCAGGCTGGCTCCCTGAAATAATTGGCTATCTGCAAAGATGATTTGGCACTTCCTATCCATGGCACTCCTGGTTCCCATGAGCTTGACAGTGGCAGGGTGCACTGGAGATCTCAAATGACTCACTAACTCAGACTCAGGGGAGACCAGCATTTGGCCAAAGAGTCTCCATCCTTGTCCCCGCATTTAGAGGCAGTGGTGAAGTAGAAACAGTGGAGCTCAGGAGTTGGAAATCATAGGCTCAAATACCAGCTCCACCAACAGTAACACAGAGGAGTCACTTGGCAAATGGTGCCTAAGATTACGGTGATTAACATTATTAACTAACTTGTCATCACTCAACAAATGGTAGCTATGATGATGATGATTAATGTCATTAATTTGTTACTTTATGCATCCTGAGTTTGCTTTCTCCACGTGCTGACGGAGCTACTTTCTCTTGATGCACTCCTTTTCCCTCATATTTTAAAATAGTTAAAAAAAAATCTGATTCATTTTAGCATTCTTTCCGATTTTGTCTTTTCTCCTATGTTCCCCGGAGCCTTAATTGACCCTTTATTACTCCCTTGCTCCCATCATTTCCCATTTCCAATACAGTTCCAGGCGGGTAGCTCTAAAGCTGCTGTTTGAACCTGTCTCACCATAAATACAATTTGACAAACTATTTCCAAGCAGTCAGTAATGTGAGAAGGAGGCGATCCTGGCTTCTCGTCTCATTGAGTCTCGCACATCTTTTCAACGTGAGCAGCTGAGCTGAGTGAATGGCGATATTATTTTGCTTAGATTTCAGACAATAAAAACTGTAATCATCAACCTCGGGAACCACTTTCAGACTTGACCCTTCCCTTTGCTGATAGACAAAAAGGTCACAGCCATTTCAAGAAGGATGGGGCGGGCACAGGACAAAGAACCCTGGAACCCATGCCGAATTTGTACAGCTTTGTGCAGGACCACAGAGCTAAGGAGACTCAAAGAGCAGAAATTTGACAATCACACCCAATGGGGGAGGGCACACAATCCAGGGAAAAAGATGCCCGCATAGAGCAGGCACGTTGCTTAACACTTGCTTAACATTTTCTGGATACACAGATAATTCCTTCACACATATAGAAAACTTATGAATACTGGCTTTCCGTCAGTCTTTCTGTAGCTCGTGAGTGATAATGGTCCATCAGCTCCGTTTGAAGAAGCAAAGCTGTTTTTATATACTGGAGTAGAAAACACGGTTTTTTAAATATCTGTATGTGACCTGTTTTATCAGCTTGGAGTACAGATGAAAGCATGCTTTTTTTCCTTGTTAATTGATTGAGCCCCCAACATCTCTTATTAGCAAGGCCTGCATTTACCTGCTTAGGCTCACCTGGTCCAAGGGGTCAGTCTCGCTTCCAGGCTGCAGCAGAGAGGCAGGGAATGGGATACCTGATGGGTCCACCGTACCTTCCACTCACTCGCTGCTGGCTGGTTCTGTCAGCCTAAAGAACCCACTTGGCGGTAATTCTCAGCTGGTCCAGGCATCAACACATGCCACGTTGATGCTTGTACCTGGACCCCATGATCAGGATGTGCTCTTGGCTCACACACCATGTACCCTCTCCACTCCCAAAGTGGCTCACCTTCAGCTCTCACCACGGGTCAGCCAGCTAAGAAGCTGACCTTTGTGTGCCAGGTGGCAGCTGGGTCCCTGACCTCCTGCTGAAACAGCTCCTTTGAAACAGCAAAGCTGAGTTAAAACCCCAGCTAGAGGGTTGTGAGGGTCTCAGCCTTCCCAGCCACATGGCTTGGGCTCCTTTCCTAAGTTGCTCTAGTGCTCCTCATCCCTAACGGAAGAGGCTGTGTTTAGAGGCAAATGAAAAGTCTCACTCTATCCTTCTGCATTGTAAGATGTTTTGCTTAAATGACACCTTATTTAACAAAGAAGATCCTTTCCAAGGTGACTATCTGCCTCTGCCATACAAAGCTGTGGTGGATATAAGTAAAACAAACAACAAAAAAACAGATAGTGTTGAAATGCTAGTACCGCATTATAATAGCCCCTTCTTGTCCTCTGAGGATACCTGAAGACCCCCAGTGGATGCCTGAAACCACGGATTGTAGCAAACCCTACCTATACTATTCTTCCCAAACAAAAATACCTATAATAAAGTTCAATTTATAAATTAGGCACAGTAAGAGATTAGTAACAATAACTGATACTAAAATAGAACAATTATAACAACATGCCAGCATCATCACTCTTGAGCTTTGAGGCTGTCATGGTAAAATAAGGGTGACCTAACACAGGCACTGTGATGATGTGACAGTTGATCTGATCACCGAGACAACTTCTAAGTGACTCATGGTGGGTAGCTGAGACAGTGCGGACACACTGGACACAGGGATGATTCTTGTCCCGGGTGGGATGGAGTGGGATGGCAAGAGATTTCATTCCACTACTTAGAATGTCACACAATTTAAAACGTATGAATTGTTCATTTCTGGAGTTGTCTATTTAATATTTTCAGACTGCAGTTGACCACAGGTAACTAAATTGAAGAAAGCAAAACTACATATAAGAGTGAGAGACTATGATATATGTCAGAGAAAAATAAACTCTGCTAAGAAACTTATTGGCTTCCCCAGCCCCTTCCACGTCCAATTACTTGTAGCTCCACAACTCATACTTGTTCTGTGATATTCGGGATGTTGTTCTAGTTAGATTCTCAGGAATTATAATCTGGGTTGAAGCTGTGGCTCCTTACCTGTTCTTCACTCATTGATTCTCTAACCGTCCTTCACACACTGCCAGGTCTGTCTTCCTAAAGTACAGTCCCAGCCCTTACTCTACCACTCAGAATGGTAACTTTCCCATTGGCAATTGGCAAATCATCCTGGCAATTCATTCAATTCTCTCTATATTTTGACCTGAAGCAAGAAGTTTTGATATGAACATTACGTGACAGCCAATGGGCATAATATGTTTTAATGTAGTCTTGGGAGTTGGGGGGAACCCTAAATAATATTCTTTTCATTTATTTCATGAAAGTCACCCATAAAATCAGGTTGAAAGTTGGGGTACTGGGCGGGACTGGGATATGGCTCAGTGTTGGAGTGGAGGTCAGACAATGAGGTAAGATGCAGAGATGGGAAAGAGGTTGGGGGAGAGCCACTAAATGGGAATGAATGACCAGATGTTCCCTTTGTCAAAGCTGCCATATCAGTATGGCAATTGGAATGCCTATACCTCTCAGAGGGTAAGCCCCAATCTCAGAAACTAGAATACCACTGGAGTATCCTGAGCCTTAGTGCTGGAGCCAAATTGCTTTGTTTGCCTTTAGAGAGTGAGTATTTTTTCATGCTACTGGATCCTCCAGGAAAGACCTCCGTGTTTTCCCTATAGCCATCAAAATCCTCTCCATCCTTCCAATGCCTACTCAGATTCTAGATCCCAGGAAAAATTTGCATTGATTTTTTTAACCGGATTTCATATAATCCTACCCTAAATTTCAGTGTTTTAAAAGGTATTTAACTCAAAAAACAAATATTTAGGCACTTTACAGCAAAGACTGCATCTTATTTGTCTCTTTTATTTAGCCTTCTCAGAGTATCAGAAAAGGAACTTGCCTGCAGTAGCTATTAAAAAGTCGTGATTGGGTTGGTGATCATTTCTTGTGCATGAATATTTCCAAAGCTTTGGCAGTAGGGATTGGAACAGCAAGGCATTGCACACCAAATCAGTCACCCGACAGCACAGATCAAAAAGGCAGACAAATGTTGGCGAGCACGTACAGAAGGTGGAAGCCTCATACACTGCTAGTGGTGCAGCCACTCTGGCAAAAAGTCCCTTAAATGATTGAGCATAAAGTTACCATGTGACCCCGCAATTTCACTTTGAGGTATAGAGGCAAGAGAAATGAAAACTTATGTCCTGCAAAACCTGGTACATGAATATTTACAGCAGCAGTATTCATAATGGCAAAAAAGATGGAAACCACTGAAATGTCCATCAGCTGGTGAATGGATAAACAAAATGTAGTGGGTCCATGCAATGGAATATTATTTTTTTTTGTCATTTTATTTTTTATTTTATTTTATTATTATTACACTTTGGAGTACTAACACATGCTACCACATGAGTGAACCTCAGAAACATCATGCCAAGTGAGAAAAGCCAGTCACAAGCCACAAAGTGTATGATTCCACTTATATAAAATGTGCAGAACGTGTAGCTCCATAGAGACACAAGGTAAATTATTGATTACCTGGGGAGGAGACCAGCTTGGGGGAAGATATAGGGAATGATTACTAGTCACTACAAATAATGAATGAAAGTATTTTAAACTCACATTGTAGTGATTATTACAGAGCTCTGTGAATATATTTTAAAACACTGAATTGTACAATTTAAGTGAGTAAACTTTATGGCATAAAATTTTATTTCAATAACACTACAACACATTGAAGTATGTGGGGAGGGGAAGAATAATGCCTGTGGGTGGCCTGAGCCACTGGGCGAATCTGTTTACTGAGACCGCAAGATCAGTTCACTGGAGTTGAGAGCCACAAGCTTCGCTTTGCCCCTGAGGAAGTGGAGAAACCTATGAGAAGCCTGCATAGGGTGCCAGGTGTGCAGGTGGAGGTGCGGGTCTGGATTTTCAGGGAGGGGCCAGGATGAGAGAGAATGGGGGTCATCAGGACAAGCCTGACCTGGAGGAGGTTCCGGGAAGAGTGGTAAAGGAGAGAGAGGGCCAGAGCAGAGCCCGGCGGGGGCTGCAGCATTTCAGCACCATAGGTAAGAAACTAGGAAGGAAACAGGCAGAAGGAAATCCACCAGGTAAGAGTCCACAGAAGCCTGGAGAAAAAGCAGTTTCCAAAAGAAAATGGTGCCAAATGCCGATAAGTGGTTGGAATCAGACAAGAAGAATGGAACATGACCTTGGCAGCCATCATGGCCTGGGATCCTCAGGGCCCTGACAAGAGCCATCTCCTGAGGGAAGAGGCTCACCGGCAGGGCTGAGACAGAGTACATGTCTGGCACTGCTGGGCAGCCAGGAGCCAGGCCCGCATGGAGATTTGCTGTGACCTCAGGAGAAAAATGGGCCAGGAGTGGGTGGAGAGGTAGGAGCAAGGGACAGATTTATTTTGTCTTTTAAGATGTGAGATCCTGAAACATGTTCGTATGCTTATATTCATGACTCAACAGGGTACACTGGTCAGGGTTCTCCAGAGAACAGAACCAATAGGCTGTCTGTATACAGAGTGATTTACTTTAAGGAATTGGCTCATGAGAAAGTGGGAGCCAGCCGTTTCGAAATCTTCAGGGCAGGCCAGCAGGCTGGAGACTCAGGGAAAAGCTGATGTTAACAGCTCAAGTCCACAGGCAGTCTGGAGGCAGGGATCCCTCTTTCCCAAGGGCTGTCTCTTCTGTTAAGACCTTCAACGGAGAGAATGAGGTCCACCCACGTTACAGAGGACAATCTGCTTTCCTCAAAATCTACAGAGGTAAATGTTAATCTCATCCAAAAAATAATTTCAAGGCAATATCTAGACTGTTATTTGAGTAAAACCTGGCCGCTGTAGTGCAGCCAAGTTGACACACAAAATTAACCATCACTTTGAAGAAGGAGGTGGACACACGATTCTCCCTGAAGAAGGCCTGAGCAATTCATTTAGGTGGAGATGTCAGTTTGCTGAGACCATATTGTTAATACTCAAATATGGGGAAAATTCCCACCCCTGACTGTCCCTGGTTTTCAGGGACAGTCTAAACTGGCTGGCCATTTGCTCAGGGAGTCCTGGCTTTTCCAGTCCGCATTGTTTCTCACAGCATGTGATCCTAAGCTAGGTTCTTCACCAGCATTACAGAAGAATAAACCTTGGGCTTAGGATGTCACAACACTTGGTCTGTAATAGATTTTCTCTGGAAATTCACCACGATGAGGAGAATGTAAACACGACTGGTCTCCAGCAGCCCAGCTTCTGAGCAAGCACTAAGTGGGCCCCATCTTGCCAGCAGCTGCTCCCAGAAGACCTTCGCTTCTCTCAGATCCACCCTGACAGGAGCCATCACTCTCCTCACCCCTCCAGGTTTCTGGAAGTCTTCAGTCTGCTTTCAATGAGATCACCATCAAAACTCATCCCTTTAGCCCTGAAAGCCCAGCTATGCTCACACCTGTCACTTCTAACAGACTCTCCCCAGGCTGGCTTACATAAGAGGATGGCAATATAGAGAGGAAAACTAAAAGCATGCCTCAGCTACCCCTGCTCCCGACCTGGCTTGACATTACCACCTCCAGGGTCACCTCGTCGTAGGCCCCGGTGCAGCTGCCATATTGCCAGAGCCGCCCCTTTCTCCTCAGGACCCGTGGCCCAGCCCCACCTTACCCACCATTCAGAGCCACAGGAGATGGGAACAGATGGCCTCTTAAGGCCATCACCGTTACCTGGGCAGGAAGGCTTGCTGCTGCAAGGAAGAGAGAGTTCTCTCACCATTGCCAACTGCAGATTTTCTTAGTCTGAAGCAACGACATGACTAAAACTCATCACATTGTTTTGTCTCCAAGAACAGAGGAGTAAGAATCTACTCCCAAGACTGATTTGGACCTCCAGAAACCGATTCCCACTAAAAAATAGCTCGTTTGTTCCTTGCCCAGTGAGATGAAGAGGCCTGGGTGTTGCCCTCCCAGCCTGGGAACTGGGAGATAGGAAGATCACATCCTGCGGAGGAGGATCAGGAGGCTCACAGGGGCTGGGCCTCAGGGATGAGTCATGCCGCCAGGCCAGGGAACAGGTGGGTGACAGGCTGAGGGCCGCACTCTGACTCAGCGGCCTGCCCGCTGCAGGCACCTGACGCCTGGTGCTCTGTGGGGTGGGAGTATGAAAATGACCTTCAAAGTGATCATCATGACTCATGCAAGGGGTTGCCACCAGCCTTGGTATTTAGTTTTCCAGAGAAAGGTGATGTTTTGATTCTAATTTATTTTTTTAACTCAAACTACTGCTGGATATGTAAATTGAGTTTGCAAACCTTACATGTAATTTCCAAACTGCTGAGAGCATATTTGAATCATAGATTAAGAAAACAAGATGCCAAGTTTTTTCTTGTATCTTTATGAAAAAGAATAACACATGAGTAAAAGATTTTTCACCTTTTAATTTTTCAAGGGAATAGAATCAGATTAATCTTTCAGGAGACACTCAGCTCTTACTTATTAAAATTGATTTTAAGGAAGGGAAAATGAACTAGAATTTTATCTTTTCATATTCCACCTTTAAGGTGTACTCTTGAGCAAATGTGAATAAAATTTTGCCACCAGTAAAACTAAGCCTGTAGGATGTAGTTTTCCAGGATAAAATGATTATTCCATTTTCTCGATTATGTTAATTACTAGGCATCCTTTCAAAATGAATGTTAGGTGAAAAGACAATGCAAGGACTTGCTTCTGATTCTTCTTATTCAACTATCGGCTCTATGAGGGCAAGAAGACAGGCTAACTTATTCATTAAATGTGGTAAACACCCTCAAATATTTATTAAATAAATGAATTAATAATGGTTGATTTTCAACTGCCATACATAATGATATACACTTCATTTTTTGTTCTTTGTTTTATAAAGAAATTTAAAATTTCTTTTCTTGCTGATGGCAACGGTCTTTCATCTGGCACCCTGTACAAGTGCAGCGTTACATTTGGGTCAGTCCTAACAGGAACGTGCACCTTAACCAGGTGGGCCTGCTCCTCACATCTGGACTGCCCACCTCTTCTCTGTTCCCTGATGTTTGCCTACCCTGTTTCCCCAGCCCTGAACCTCCGCCATCCAAATATTAGTTACTTTTCCTTTTTTTTTTTTTGAGACAGAGTCTCGCTCTGTTGCCCAAGCTGGAATGCAGTGGTGTGATCTCAGCTCACTGCAGCCTCCGCCTCCCAGGTTCCAGAGATTCTCCTGCCTCAGCCTCCCAGGTAGCTGGGATTACAGGCACGCATCAGCATGCCTGGCTGATTTTTGTATCTTTAGTAGAGACAGGGTTTCACCACATTGGTCAGGCTGGTCTCGAACTGCTGACCTCAGGTGATCCACTAGCCTCGGCCTCCCAAAGTGCTGGGATTACAGGTGTGAGCAACTGTGTCCGACCACAAATATTAGTTTCTAAATCTTACCCATTTTCTAATGCAAGTTCACATTTTCCTTTCTCCTTTGATTTGAATAGAACTTGCCATTGTTCTGCATCCACCCCTGTCACTGTTTGGCCCATCTTTCACATCATCCTCTCGCAAACTCCCAGGTGTGTCCTCAGCTTGCCACGCATTTCACATCCATGACTTCTTGGGGGTGAAATAAGACATGCATGGAGCCAGCAGGGAGACAGTGATGCATAAGAGAAAGGTCCAGGGCACATGCTGTAACCACTGAAAAGAGGGAAGGAGAATGGCTTCTCTGGGAGTCCTTTGGATGGGGCATGAATGATCAGTAGGACCTGGCCAAGTGAAGACAATGGCATGAGCAGGAGCACTGCAGTCAGAGGGAACAGCATGAGGACAGGTAGGGAGTGCAGGAAGCACAGGCCTGTCCAGGAGCAGCAAGGAGCAGGTGGGCTGCAGGTGGCATTGCATAAGGAAAGGAGGGACTCTCAGAAGCCACTGGGCATGGATGGGGGCCTGAGTGTGGACTTCATGCCACATGTATGCTTTCTGTTTGATGGAGAAATTTAATATTGCACGTGTTACAGTAAGAACTCAAATCTTCTTAAATAAAGGAATTATTCTGATACTTCTGAACAGAGAGGGGTAAAGAGAAAAGCGTAATTTAGGGAATGACATGTGTTTGGATTTGTGTGCTGACTTTCTTGTTTATTAGCTGGGTAGTGTTGGATAAATTAGCCCATTTTCTCTGAGCCTTAAGGTCTTGCACAGTGAGATGAGAATCTTATCAACCATGTCATAGGGCAATGTGTGAGTGGACTGAGAAGAAGGCGCCTGCATGAACCCGCAGAGTGCCTGGCAAAATGTCTCCCCTGTCCTGGAACGGCCCAAGTGGCCCAGGTTATGTTGCCTGATACTGAATTGCACTGGGAAAAGGCACATGGTTTAGCCCAGATAAGCCAGTGGGGAGGCCAGATGTCATCTCTGAGGTTTTATAACTGAGTGGAACTTTTTATGTAGGAAAACAAGGTAAAAATTTCCCAAGGGGTTTCTACGAGATTTCCAGCACTTCCTAAATTAGCCCTGACCAGTAAAACCACGAGAGAAGACTTCCTGGCAGGGCTTGGCACTTCCATTTCCAGAACCAACCGAAAGCAGGAAGCATTGAGACAAGTAATAATTCAACTCTTCAGTTGGCTTCCAAAATTATCCACATTTGAGTCCCTTGGCATTTGTACCAAAGGTCAGGAGTTATTTTGATTTTATCTGTTCCAGGTCTTCAACTTGTTTTTGAGTGAATCAAATGCTACTCACTGATGGAGGTATTTTATGTCTTCCTCCTCACCCCAGTGTATGCTGAACAAGCTGCCCAGTGATGAGCAATTCCATACAATTAGCAGAAATCCCATTAGCTTGAGGTTGTCCACCATTAACCTGGAAAGAAAAACTTTAAAATTCTGCTCCTTGGATTTACATCACCTTGGTACAATTCTCAGCTCTGCTGTTTATTAGCTTTGTGACCGCGGGGAAACTTTTAACATTTGCTATGTCTTGGTTTCCTATTCTATAAAATGAAGAAGCTCCATATCCATTAAGATGGCTACTCATTCAAAAAATAAAAAATAAAAAATAAAAGAAATAACAAGCATTGGCAAGGATGTGGAGAAATCATCATCCTGGTTGGGAATATAAAATTGTACAGCTGCTGTGGAAAACAGTATGGCTGTTCCTCAAAAAAATTAAACATAGAATTACCATATGACCCAGCAAGTCTGCTTCTCAGTATCTGCCCAGAAGAATGGATCTGAAAGAGATATTTGTATGCCCATGTTTATAGCAGCATTATTCACAATAGCCAAAAGGTGGATGTTTCCAGCTATAAATGAATGGATAAACAAACTGTGGTAAACACACAATATGGAATATTACTCAACCTTGAATGAGAAGGAACTTCTGACACATGCTATGACATGAATGTCCCTAAGGACATTATACCAAGTGAAATAAGCCAGTCATTAATGAATAAGTGCTGTTTGATTGCTCTTATATAAGGTCCCTAGAGTAGTCTAATTTATAGAGAAAGTAGAATGGTGGTTACCAGGATATAGGGGGAGATGGAAATGAGGACTAAATGTTTAATGAATTCAGAGTTTCTGTTTAGGAAGATGAAAAAGTTCTGGAAATCATAGAGAAAGTAGAATGGTGGTTACTGGGAGATAGGGGGAGGTGGGAAAGAGGATTAAATGTTTAATAAATACAGAGTTTCCATTTAGGAAGATAAAAATGTTCTGGAAATGGCTGGTGGTGATGGTTGCATGACAATGTCAATGTACTCAATGCCACAGAACTATATGCTTAAAAATCGTCTGAAATGGTACGTTTTATGCTATGTGTAGTTTACTACAATTAAACTTTTTTTTTAATGAAGAAGCAGTTTATTTTCAAAAACAGTGTTAGGACATTACAATTTTTCTATACCAGAAATTCCATCATAATGCAATTGTGGATTCTAGGCAAAGCACATAACCATACTAGACCGTCACAGGACATGTCACCTCATTGGTGTGGCGCATTCTTAGAAGGCCTGGCCTTGGCTTTAGAGTAGCAAAGCTTCTCTGGCAGGTATTCAGCTGCAGCGATCCAGTGCCTGCATGGGCATTCCTGCCTCTGGACACGTGGACACATGGAGTTTTCTGGCTTCTTTGTGAATGATACTCAGGCCATGAACCCCAGTCCCTCCACTAAGAATAAATCCATAACCTTATTTGGAGCGCATAATCTGATAGATCATGATGCCAGTGATAGGTTTGCCTCACTATTTCCTTCTTCTATTTTCTTTTACTATGGTATTCTTCCCCCCTTTCTTTTTTCACTTTTCTAAGCTTTATTTGAATGTTTCTGTCTGCTGCAATGGTTTATCCAAAGATCAACAAGAACAGACAGGGTGTGGGTCCCCAGTCACAACAGTTTTTGACTCCTGTGTTGACTCAATGAAGTCAATAGAAATTCAAGCCCATCCTTTTTCTCTGACATCCTGGAAGCTCCTGTGTCTTCTCTTGATCCCTTTTGATGGCCTTTGCTCTGTGACCAGAAGAATTCAGAGCATGCTGCAGTTTGGGACCTCAGCTCTGCTGTCAGCACTATGACAAGCTCTTGTAATCTGGTCTCTGTGGTTTTTGATGGGCCAGTGAAATGGGGAGAGGGTGGCCTTTAGGGCCACATAGATGTGAGTGCAAATTCCAGTCCTGCCACTTAACGGTTTTGCATCTACTCTGTGAGGCTCAGTTTTCTTATCTGTAAAATGGAAAATTAATAAGAACCTTGCAGGGTTGTTGTGAGCATTGAACAAGATGATGCAATTAGAGTATGTCATGTAAAAGAGGCAATGAACTGTTCCAAAGCCTAGTGGCTCAGAAGAGCAAGGAGTTGCTGTCTCTCAGGACTGTGCGGATTGTTCCCTGAAGAGTGTGGCCTCAGCTCATCTGTGCAGCTTCTTTGAGCTGTGGGGTCAGCAGAGCTGGTGGTCACATGTCTGGCAGTTGGTGGCTGCCTCAGTTCTTCTCCATGTGACTCTCTTCCTCCAGAAAATCAGATAGGCATTCCTTCCCAGTGGTATCAGGGCAGTTTCAAGAGGTCAAAAGCAAAATCTGCAAGAGCCCTCAAGGCTTAGCTTCTGGAACTTGCACAACTCTGTCTCCATCCATTTCATTATCCATTGATGTCAGTGCAAGTCACAGGCTGCTCCTGAGTCCAGACTCCAGGGATCAGGAAATGGACCCCACTTCTTGATGGGAGAGCCCCAAAGCCACATTGCCTTCTTCTGCTTTTGTATGCTCACCTCTGACACTATCTACTGCCATATACCATCTTCGAGAGTGAAAATAGAAGAGATAGAGATTACTGACTGACACTTAGCATTCCTAAATTTTGAATCCGACTCTGGGTCGGCAACCTACCCCTGCAAGCTTCCCATAGGAAGCTAAGCCTCAAGAGAAAACCCCTGGGTGTCACTGTTGGCCTCAAAACCACGTAGAATCACTTCAGTGACACCACTTGCCCGAACTGAAGGGAACAGGAGTAAAACCACTTTACTTCTTTGTTTTTCTCAGCCTAGCCCTGTTATTATCCTTACCCCTTTGATGGTAACAGGAAAAATGTTCAGCAAGGAGAAGCAAATACAAAACACAGGAACCAGAGCAAAAGCACAGAACAGTGTTCACCCTAATGCCTGTTTATTTTGTATCTCTCTGTCTAATGCTCACCAGAACTACATGGCCCAATCAATATCCCTGGACTAGACCAATAAAAAAGCATTCCTCTTCTTTGAGGATAAGGAAGGGAAGAAAAACTAAGGGAGCTGGGAGCTTCCCCCTGCTAGAAGTCACCTCCCAAGGCTGAGGCCAAGTATTTTTCCATTTACTCATTCAACAACAATTTATTAAGCAACTATTAATCTTTTACCCCAGGCACTGCTCTAGTACAGAGACCCTGTGTGTCAGTGAGGAGCCTGCACTCTTCTCATACGATTCTCTCTGTGAGCTCAGCATGGCTGGCCATGCATCGTAGGCTGCTGTCCACGAGGCTTGCCCAGGCCAGCGACCGCCCCAGTGCTAACTGTGCTTTCTCCCCCAGGCTCCATCCCGCACACTGCCTCTTTCAGATCTCTTTCTCTCTCCCTTTGTAGCTCTGTTCCTTCCGGAAGGTGGGGAGGCTCTCTTCTCCCCTCTCTCTACCCAGTAAATTTCCATTTACCCATCAGTTCTCCATACAAGATTACTTTCCTCAGTGAAGCCTGGCTGGCTCCTGGGCCGGGTAAAGCTCCTCTGTTCTATGGTCTTGTATGATAGGTTCTTTGCCTTCATAATATTCTCAGTTGTAATCATACAGTCATTTATGTGATAATTTGGTTAATCGCCATCTCCCTCCATGAGGCTCTATGCTTTCTGCAAACAAGCACCAAGGTCATTTTCTCTCAGCGCCCTATTTCCAGCACCCAGCATAGTCCTTGCAGCAAGCTGTTTATGATCATCGTTTGCATGAGTGAATGGATGGATGAATGAGCAAATCTCCCTGTGTGGTCTTCAGAGGTATCCCCTGAGCCTGTTGGTGGGAATGTAGGGCCCCAAGACAAAACCTCACCTCAGATGAAGATGTCTTCCTAAAAGGCTCAGATCCATCTTTCTCTCACTTCTTTCAGGTCCTCAACCAAGAGCCCCTGGGACCTCACTTCAAGGGTCCCTCCTTCTGTTTCTCACAGGAAGACTAGGAGATACTCGTGCTAACAGATTCCATTGGCTGCCTTAACTGTCCCAAAATCCCAGAGTCAGCCCCAATCCTTGCCTTGCGATAATTCAGGTACAGAGAAAACATAAAGACGTTCACAGTTGTAGAGTGATAAAAGCAAATGCTCTTCCATTGGGCCCACGAGTTTTGAGCACCCACTGTGTGCCAGTACCAGCACTCACAATGAAGCAATTCTATGCTGGGATTTTTTGACATCTTCAAATGCCACTTGGTAGTGGTTTGCTAAGAGAGACAAGAGGGAAGATCACGAGTTGAAAGCTGCTGTCGGAGACAGTATAGTTTTCTGGTAAAGACGCATCCCAACTCAGAAGCAGCACAGACAATCTACGACTTCCTGTTGGCTGCTCTTCCAGACAGCCTGACTAGCCTGCCGACATAGCCCTGGTTTTTGAGGGGAACTTAAGCCCTGCATTTGAGGGCCTAGATCATTGCTGCAAGTATCAAAGAACAAAAAACATAGTCATTATTTTCTGGAATGACGGCTGTAATGAGGAGATGCTGACCTGAAGTCCCAGGAAGGAGAAATTAGCAGTCCACATTTTGTCTTTCCATTGACTGTTGTAGGGTTACAAGGAGAGATAAAGCAATGAGAGTGGCACTGGTTGGCTGTGCTTGCTTTTTAAATATATATATATATATTTAACAAGCTTTCATTTTGTCCTAAGAGAAATAAAATGCTGCATTTAGGGGCCTGCAGCAGAGCACAGAATGGGTCGCTGGCCCACTCCTAGCCTGAGCTGCTCCTGACCTTGGAGTTGAAGCTTATGTCGCTGCGGGAGGTCTGACAAGGCGATCTCTGCTCTCCTCGGAGATGCATAAGTGCAGACAGCCAGAGAGTGCTGTGGGTTTCCACCAAGGCCAGGCCATTCGTCATGGGCTCTCCTTGTGGACTTTGCAGGTCTGGGTGGGGGTGGGATTTTAGGAGGGAAATAATGGTGAGGAAATCCTCTCCCTCTCACACTAAAAAGCATTTCTTCTTCCCCTGTGAGTGGGGAAAAAAATGGGAATTTTACCAAAATAAATAAATAATAATGATTGCAGAATTACTGTGCTGGAGCTTTTAAGAGCCCAATCTGCAAATGGGGTAAACGGCCACCAGATGGCAGTACTGACCAGGTCCTTGAATCAATCAATGCGGAGCCCACAGACAGAATCCCGCATCACGCTCTGGGGGAGGAAACTGAGGCCAGATCCCATGAAATCATTCGCCAGATGTTTAAAAAAAAATCAGCTGATTCTATTCAGCATGGCTCTGCTTTCTACAGGGGTCAAGTCTATCACATTGCTATCTTAAAGGACTTCACAGTTGCAGTGATAGAAGCAAATTCTCTTCTTCCATCAGCCCACATGTTTTGAGCACCCACTGTGTGCTGGCACCCAGCCAGGCACAAGGATTTGCAGGGAATGAAATCAGCTCCTGCCCTCCTGGAGCTCACGGAGCACTTGTTCTTCTTTCTTTCTTTTCTTTCTCTTTCTTTCTTTCTCTCTTTCTTTTCTTTCTCTCTCCCTTCCTTCTCTCTTTCTCTCTCTCTTCCTTTCTTTCTTTCTCTCTTTCTTCCTTTCTTTCTCTCTCTCTTTCTTTTCTTTCTTTCTTTCTTTTTCTTTCTTTCTATCTTTCACTTCAACCTTTATTTTAGATTCAGGGGGTACATGTGCAGGTTTGTTGCGTGCATATATTGCTTGATGCTGAGGTATGGGGTACAATTGATCCCATCAGCTGGGTAGTGAGCATTGTGCCCAATAGGTAGTTTTTCAGTCTTTCCCCCTCCCTCCCTCCCTTTCTAGTAGTCTCCCATGTGTGTTACTGCCATCTTTATGTTCATGTGTACCCAATGTTTAGCTCCCTCTTACAAGTGAAAACATGCGGTATTTGGTTTTCTGCTACTGTGTTAATTCACTTAGGATAATGGCCTCCAGCTGTATCCATGTTGCTGCAAAGGACATGATATCATTTTTACAGCTGTGTAGTATTCCACGGTGTATATGTATCATGTTTTCCTTATCTAGTCCACTGTTGATGGGCTCCAGGTTTGTTTTGCTATTGTGAATAAGCACTTGTTTATTACAATGTACCTAGGCAGTGCCAGCACCAAAGTCTTACCCAGTTGACGGGAGTTCAAAAGGAGACAGCATCAGCTGTGGATGGGGGAGGGCAAGCCAGGAAGAGGGGCAGGTAAGTTCAAAGAGAAGGTGACATTTTAGTATGTTTTGAAGCCCTGTGTGACTCACACTTGCCTGCCAGGGAGGAAGATGAGGTTATTCCAGGCAGAGGAGCAGCCAGGCCAACAAGACCCTGCATAGCTGGCCACGGAAGTTGGCTGAGGTTGCAGTGTGTAGAGTGTGTGCAAAGTGGGGGGTGGGGGTGATACTAAAAAGGAACATGGAGCAGCTTGTGAAGGGTGCTGGACCTGTGATGAGTCCCTTCCCTAAACACGGAGCGACTCATCACATTGCACAGGGGTTGGTCCGGCTCAGGGAGAATGGGGGATCAAGAGAAGGAAGCCAGGGCATCCCTCCTAGGACTGAGGAGCTGGGCCAGATAAATCTGGGATGGAATTGACCTTAGGCTACCCACCCCCAGCCCCCACCAGGCCGATGGGGTCCTTGGGGACTCCCGCAGCACCCTCTATCGCCGCACCACTCCCTTCACAGCAGTATCACTGGTGAGCTCCTCTGTCCCCTGGATTAGGAGAGGAACCCCCCAGAATGCAACGCTGCTGGAAATGGGCTTCTGCTTTTGTTTCTCTGTCCCATCAGGATCTGCCTAAGCTCCCGTGCGGAGTGGGTACCCTGTAAGCCACTGTGTGGTGTGGACGCACGAGGGGTGTGGAGCAGGGGCAGTCAGTGAGTGTCCCTGAGTTTTCTAAGGCAAAGCAGCAGCGGCAGATGATGGGACCTCCATGGGGAAGGCCACGATGCCGAGGAAGGAGGGAGAGGTGAGCGCTCTGGCACCAGGACCCAAGGCCTTCTCGTCCACGTTAGGCCGCAGCCCCCACTGCATGTTAGCCTGCCCCTGGGCAGAAACACCCTGGGGTGCACAGTGTATGGGGAGCTCATGCTCCTGGGAGGGTGGCAGGGAAAGAGGAAGGCGCTGGAGCAGGCAGAGATGGAAGCAAGGAGGAGATGTAACCAGCAAAGATTTCCATCAAGGAGCTTAAAGAGGAGGGGTTAGGAAAAGTGGGTATGAGGTTGTTCACCTCAAACTCATTCATTCTGGGCTGACCCTGTGGCCACTCCAAGGCTGGCATCGCTGCAGCACTGGGGCTGAAACTGGGGAGGCTCCAGCCAACTCCCCTCAGGGAACGTTGCTTCCAATGAGAGAAAGTTGACCAGAAATAGCAGCAAAGACAAAATCTGAATGTGGATATTTTCTTTCCCACTGGTGCTGGCAAGAGACTCACTCCAGCTGAGTGGCATGGGCCGGTGGGTGTGGCCAGGGAAGGCCTCTTTGAGGAAGTGACATTTGAGCAAGACTTTGGGGAAAGGAGTGGCCCTTCCAGGCCGAGGGAAGGGCAGGGAGGAGATGGAGAGGCGGCCTTGGGTGGGGTGTGGGAAACTCAGCTGGGAAGGACGTCGATTCTGACTCCCAGAATTAGGGGAGGCCGAGAGGTTTGTGAGTGGGACCTGCCACCCTGGGGGATGCTGTGAAGCTGGTGAACTCTGTGGAAGAGAGATGCAGGGCGCAAAGGGGGAGCAGGGACCTGGGTGGAGGGCCACAATCAGTCCAGGACAGGAGGCTGGCCACCAGAAGGTGGGTAAGGGAGGCCATGAGGGTTTAAAGTATTGTCCCTCAGAACTAACTGCTGGTTTAGGCATGCTGGGGTCAGGGAGGAAGGATAAAAAATGAGTTCTGGGGTGAAACACCACAGGAAGGCCCAATGTGTGAAATCCCAGCACTTCACAGGAGGCTGGAGGGACAACATCATCAAGACTTTTCTGGCAAAAGATGGACGTCAGCTGAAGGCACACACACACTTAGGTACAGAATAGTAGCTCTCAACTAACCGAGACCCTGTTTCCAAAAAAAAAAGGTGCCTCCTCCTTCTTGGCTCATGCAGTCAACCCCCACAGCCCAGGCTGTCCTAATTTGCCCTCCCTCCCACCACAGGCTGTCCTTTCCGTGGCACTGGGGCTCTTGGTCTGAGTCATCTGATACAAGAAGCCCTTCGCTTTTCCAGGTTGTCATCTGCCATTCTTCAGCTTGTCCCTATTGTGCCCTTCCTTCCTTCCTTCCTTCCTTCCTTTTCCTTCCTTCCTTTCTTTTCTTCCTTTCTTGCTTTCTTTTCTTTCTTTCTTTTCTTTCTTTCTTTCTTTTTCTTTCTTTCTTTCCTTTCTTTCTTTCTCTTCCTTTCTTTTCTTTATTTCTCTTTCTTTCTCTTTCTTTCTCTCTCTCCTTCCTCTCTTTCTTTCTTTCTTTCTTTCGTAGAGGCAGGGTTTCACCATGTTGGTCAGGCTGGTCTCAAACTCATGACCTCAGGTGATCCACCCACTTCGGCCTCCCAAAGCGCTGGGATTACAGGCATAAGTCACCATACTCAGCAAGCTTTTCTTTCTTTGTGCCCTTAGCACTAATTAAAGTCAGGCCATCAACATCTTTATTAACTGAGAAGGGCACCCCTGTGTCTTGAGTCCTGTCCAACAACAGTGAATAGAGCAAGTCCACAGCTGAAACAGGTAGACCATCTTGTTTGATCGAAATAGTTTTCTTTTCTCTCTTCAAGGAGAAAAACACAGCATGAAAGAAAGCATTTCTGTATTCTGTTCAGAGATTCCAGGCTTCAGCCACAGCAGTGCATCCATCACTGAGATGCCCTCTGCAATAAGGAACTTTCATGACCTGACTTATTCCACATTTCTCTCAAGAAAGTGTCCTCTAAAAGTATTGGTATCTATTTTTCAGAAACAAAATATTTTCAAACATTTTAACAGAATCTTAGAAAGGTTTTAAGACAAAAACGTAAGGTGGCTTCAAATACATAATGCCAGGTCTTTATTTTGGTCGTGACACTTTGTTTGAAAAAAAGTAATTTATGGGTATATATTATCCCTAATTTGATCATTATAACATAATAAATTATAGAATAAGAGGCAGGTATTATACAGATGAGGAATCTTGTCTAAGAACACAGGGCATACACGTGGTAGATGTGGGTCTAGAGCTGGGGTTGTTTCCAGTCTGATATAGTCAACAGTCAGTGTGGAATCCCAGAACCTGCGTGGGAGACCCAGAGGGGAGTGTTCATAATCGTAAATGCCTGCCTGCTAGAAAGACCTTTGGGGTTTTTCCTCAGAGAACAAAATATTTATTATACAGGGTTGACTGCTATAATTTAGCATATTTTTCATTGAATTGGCAGGTCATGTAGGCAAGGTGGCCTTATGACTCACACAGAATAAGTGCATACATCTTGTAAGTGTGTAAGACTTAGTTGTCACTTTCATGTGCTCTTTGCCCAGGGTCACTACCACACACCGTGTGCTCCAGCATGGTGGCAGGGGTTCACAGCTCCACACATGCTGCCCATGGACCCCTCGGTGCCTGGCAGTCACTTCCATCGACTCCTGGCTCCCTCTCCCTACTGAGTCTGTTGGTTAGACATTTTCCTTCTGTGCTTCTCTGAGCAGAGCTCACACCTTTCCGCTCTTTCTTCTACACACACTGACTGTAGGCTGAGCCTTTTGAAAGACGGGAGGCAGGAGGGGCTGAGGACACACACAGCCCAACCCCATCCTTTCTGATGGAGATAGAAGACCTGGAAAGTGACGTGAGTCGCTGCCAGGGCTCATTCATGCCATTCTCTTAATGACTCTCTGCAAAAATAATTACTTTATATTGAAGTACAAATAAAATGATTCCCTAGAGGATGGAAACGATTGGTCTGGAGACCTTGTCTCATAGGATGTGTCTCCATACACCACCCTGCATTACAAGGGCTGTGCCAGAGACAGCATCCACAGCTCACACTTAAAGGGCTGTCACAGTTCCCATAAGTGACCCTAATTCATTTTCACAGTAGTCTTTTGAAATAAATGCTATCAGGATCACAATTTTCCAGAAATAGAAACTAACACTCAGAGAAGTGAATTATCTGCCCAAGTCACACAGAACATGATGGAGCTGGCAGTTGGGCCTCTGTGTCTCCAGAGCATGTAACGATGGTCCATTCTGCTGATCAAAGTGAAACATTCTCTGCCCACTAGGAGTTGTGCTTGACCACTCAGTGACTTGTCAGAATTAGACAGAAATTGAAGGAGGTGGGAGGATGGTTGCCTTTCACGGAATTCTCCCATGAGTGAGTGGTTTCACGACCTGAGAGTTGGGTCAAATGGGAATGTGTGCAAACCAGCTGAGGAACTACGCAAATCTCTCCTTATCTGTGCGGGCATCACCTTTGCAATAACTGTGTCCCCAGCATGAGCCAGAGAGGACACTCGAAGGCTTGACCAAGCAGCCTTGTGCAACAGCCTGCTGTATCCAGAAATCTCTTACCCAAGATCACCTTCAACCTCTCTCTTCTTGAACACTGGAAGACAGCGTGGCCAAGACGGGATGTGTGGTCTCTGCTCACCAGGGTGGGAGAAGCATATGAGCTAGAGACAGAACTTCTAACACTTTCTCTGCCACTCTCTAGGTGTGGACAATTCACTTTAGCCCTCTTTAAAATGCCATAATAAATACCTGACTGTCTTTCATAAGCTGGTATCAAATAAGCTGAAGTTACTCAACAAAGGCAAAGTGGTAGAATTTTATTTGTAATAATATTGTTGGGTTTGTTTATCTCCTTCCTTAGTCACAGCTACAAAATCTTGTGCTTGGTTCTAAAGACTTTTTCAAAACATCAAAGTATGTCTGGTATGGAGAGGTGAGATCTGTACACAATCATAAGAACTGTTTTGATGCACGTGGCAGCTTCTGAGATAGAAGGGACAAATGCCAAGGGATCCACAAGTGGCCAGAGAAGCTGTCTGCAGGCCAGGTTGTGTGTGCCAGTCCCTTTCCTGCCCTCCAGTTGGCAGGAGGACTTCACTCCAGGACAGACTCAGCTGAATTCAGCCAAATTTAAGGGCAGACCTACAGTCAGCAAAGTTGATTCCATATGTTTACCTGCCAGACAGCCCCTTCCACAGACAGAACTTGGCGAAACCAGGAGTCACCTGCAGTGCAGCAGGAAAGGAGGATGGCCTCAGGAGGCAGGCACTGGCACACTGCCGTCAGGAGGAGGTGTCCGCATGCTGGCCTTGGGAGGAGGTGCCCACACACCGGCATCAGAAGGAGGTGTCCACACAGTGGCATCAGCAGGAGGCATCCACACGCTGGCACCGGGAGGCAGGTGTCCACACAGTGGCATCGGGAGGTGTCCACACATTGGCATCAGGAAGAGGTGTCCACACATTGGCATCAGGAAGAGGTGTCCACACGCTGGTATCGGGAGGCAAGTGTCCACAGGCTGGCATCGGGAGGCAGGTGTCCACATGCTGGCATCGGGAGGCAGGCGTCCACAGGCTGGCATTGGGAGGTGTCCACACGTTGGCATCAGGAGGAGGTGTCCATACGCTGGTATCAGGAGGCAGGTGTCAGCACGCTGGCATCAGGAGGAGGTACCCTCACACTGGCATCGGGAGGAGGTGCCTACATGCTGGAATAGGGAGGAGGTGCTCACACGCTGGCATCGGGAGGCAGGTGTCCACACGCTAGTATCAGGAGGCAGGTGTTCACACGCTGGTATCAGGAGGCAGGTGTTCACACGCTGGTATCAGGAGGCAGGTGTTCACACGCTGGTATCAGGAGGCAGGTGTTCACACGCTGGTATCGGGAGGCAGGTGTCAGCATGCTGGCATTGGGAAGAGGCACCCTCACACTGGCATTGGGAGGAGGTGTCCATACGTTGGCATCAGGAGGAGGTGTCCACACGCTGGTATCGGGAAGCAGGGATTCCCACGCTGGCATTGGGAGACAGGTGTAGCACGCGTGCTCTGGGCTCTGCTGACTGCAAATGCTTCTAGCACCCCCGGCGAGGGAAGGGTCACTTCCCAGGCTTAGTGAAGCTGAGACCTGGGCCAGTGAGGCAACTTGTTCTCACCAAGGTAGAACCCTATGGCCCCTGCAGAACCTGCCTGCCCTATACCCTCCCAGTCCCCTTTTCTTTCCCTTTTTCTTCTCTCCTCCTACCCAGGCCTGCCCATGTGCCATCCTGCCACAGGTCCTGCGTGGATAACAATACCCTGTAGGCTGAAGCTCACGTTAGAGGTGGCAGAGCACTTTCATAAGCTCTTAGTCCTGCTTACAATACACCAGGGGATGTTGGCAGACAATCCCAAGACCAGCGAGGGGTGCACTCAGGAGCTGACACTCACTTCCCAGAGCCTGTTGGGAAGAGGACTGCCAGCCCCGAGCACATGGTCAGCCCTGTGAGCGCCACTATTTCTATTGTACAGGGCTCTTGTGAGATGTGCTGAGACGAAAAGATGAAAGAGAAATGGCCCCGGTCTGTGAGGTTACCATATATTCAGTGAAGAGCAACAGATGCATAAAGAGATGGTGCCAATAAAATGAGGAAGTATATGACAGAGTACCCAGCAGGGGACAGAGTGGGGCTGGCCCTGAGCAGCCCATGAGACAAGGCTGGAGCTGAGGCTTAAGGCAGAGCCCAGCCGGGAGGGTGGGTAGGGCAGATGGGAGCCCTGCATACTGCAGAGGGGAGCGGATGGCCTGATCCAAGGCACAGGAACAAGAGCTAAGAGCAAGCAACAAGAAGATGCTGGAGAAAGAGTGGGAGGCAGGCCAGGGCAGGGGATGGGGGAGGAGATGGGGCAGGCGGACAGGTGGGCTCATGGGGCACACATCCTTCTAATACTTCTGCTCTCACACTGTGTCTTTTCTCTATCCACAGAGAACATATGTGGCCTAGATAGGAAGGAAGAGTGAGAGGGACCCTATCCGTGGTCATGGGACAGACATAAGCCATAGTGCTTGGCCTGGGCAGAGGCTCTAGCCAGGTTGAGGCAGCAGAGTGATGTGGGTTGGGGGAAGGGCAGGGCAGGGCAGGAGCAGGGTGCACAAGGCAGGGGGACCTCGGGCAACAGCCTGGGCCGTGGGGAGCAGTGCAGTGGGAACGTGTGCTGGGCACCCTGCTCCCCTCGGTTCCAGGCCAGCACTTATCTCTCAATCAAGTGTGCATGAGGCCAGGATACATATCTTTTGGGGCCTCCAGAGAGTTGGAAACCACATCCGTACCTTGGCTTCTACACGAGAGGAACTGCCCAGGGTTGGAGAGCGCCTGGTCTTCACCAGCTGCCTCCGTTTCCTCCCAACAAGGTCTGCTCCAGGCAGTGGGACGGGTTTTTGCCTCCCTGGCTGGAGAGCACAGGCCCTTCTGCTATTCTGGGTCTTTCCACATGTGCACATTTTTGTGCCTCCTCACTCCCCACTCCTCTTCATTTCAGTCTCAACAAATTTAGCACAACCCACCGCCACACACCACGGCAATTGCACCCTCCCAGCCCTCTTTGTCTACACCGTGTCCCTCAGACAAACCAGGCCTTGGTGCTGACCCCAGGGAAATGGGAGGGGCTGAGCGCCTCTCCTGGCCACTCAGGGACATGCTGCATCTTGTGTCCTCTACTGTACTCTCTTCCCTCCCCCTACAACCCCTCCATGGATCTCCTCACACAAGCTGCCTTCCGTTTTCCAGAAACAACCTGACAGAGTGTAGGTTTGAAGCACAACCTGGGATCTCAGCCGTCTTGGGCAAAATCTCAGCAGATCACCTCCTCCTATGTGCCTCAGTTTTACAGTTATCTGTAAAGCAGAGGGTAGCACCAGGTTTAGTACATAAAATGATGAAATTATCACATTGCCTGGCTCATAGCTGCCACTAAATAAAGACGAGCTACTTTAATTAACTCATCAGCATGAAGGGAAGAAGCTGTTGGTCTCCTGGCCTCTGCAGGAAACTGAGGCCAGGCCAAGTATTCACTGTCACATCCAGTGAGGCCTGATAAGCCCCTGGGAAGGGAGATTGCATCGGGCTGGACAAGGAAGATGAGGAAGTTGGACATGAAGCACAGACTGTCAGGTGCTCAGCTACTGAAATTGAGTTGAAAAGAGAAAGTTCTTGTTTCTGAAAGGAGCATTTTCTTAAGGGGCTGAGGCACTTGACTGTTTTTTCAGGGAGCCTCAGGCACTGCCTCTCTCTGGAAGGAAGCTCTCTCTGGTCAACCAGCTGCCCCCAGATGCCTGGGTAGGAGCAGCTGCTGCTACACTCTCTGGGGTCCCCATACCCTTCTTAGCACAAAGGGGAGCCGCAGAGATGGGGTGATGTGGCTGAGAACTCTGACAGAACTGCTCCCATACCAGACCTGGAGGCACCAGGGATTTATCCAGACCTCATTCATCCACCTCCCTGGTGAGAAGCTGGGGACACGAGTGCCCCCAGAGCAGTGTGGTGGTACTTTCCAGAGAGCACAGGGACTCTGCTCACAGCAAGCCCTGGACACGTGAATCCTATTGACTGTGGCATGATGCTTTCCAGGAGAGGTTCACCTTTCAGCAAAGATTGAGGTGGAGACAAGTGCGGCATGTGCCTGAGTTCTGCTGCGCTCTTCTGAGCAGGTCTCTCTCCCCCATATCTTTT
Source organism: Pongo pygmaeus (assembly GCF_028885625.2). Classification (NCBI taxonomy): domain Eukaryota; kingdom Metazoa; phylum Chordata; class Mammalia; order Primates; family Hominidae; genus Pongo; species Pongo pygmaeus. The sequence goes on along the minus strand of NC_072379.2, from coordinate 36,438,413 downwards.
TCCCTTGAGGCCTGTCCTTTTCTGAATATTAGCAGTTATTAAACTCGCCTTATCTTTGCCAGTTTTTCCATCTGTCCCTCTGAGATAATCTATAAATGGTCTAGCACAGAGTCGGGCATTGACAAGAATTCAATCAGTGCCAGTTCTATGAGCTCCTTGGTCCCTCCAGACCTTGCAGTCCTCAGACACTATTGCTTACAGTTTTGGACCCTGGCACTTCCTGGGGCCTAAGTAACAACAGTTGTAATAAAGAGATGCAGAGACGCACCATTTAATTTCTAAAACTGCAGCCAAGTTCTGTGTGACCAAAACTAGGTAATTCACCCCCATCAGAATTAGAACTGCAATAGTTCTATGTCCTCTCACCACTCAGTCATGGCATCAAATGGGATCAAGGATCCATAACGTCCCTGCCTAGGTCCCCATGCTGGAGCTGCTGAGGGAAAGGCCCAGGAAACCCTCAGAGAGCACGCCTGTTGCTGGAGGTGGGCTCACCATGCCCCCAAACTTGCTCTGCACTGGCTGGAGTGCTCCCTGCAGTCCCAGGATTGGAGCATGTCTGCAGAGGGCTGGAGAGGAAAGGCACCAGGTCGCACAGGGCTTTAGAGCTCTGCTTCAAACTTAGACTTGAGCCCGTCGGCCCCGGGGAGCCTTGGCAGGGTTAAAACAGGAAAGGAAAAAGTTACCTTTGTAAAGCTCAGTAAGCCAACGGCAGAGCCTGGATTAGAGAATATGGAATTGGGAGGCCAGGAGACCAGTGGGGGCAGTTCAGAAATTCCCGTGAAAAGACAACGCTGCACAGTGGGCCTGAAAGGAGAGTTGGGAAATTGGCTTTCAATACAAGAAGAGATGGGCTGCCTCCCAGACTCCCCATTCACATGCCTTGTTATTCCCCATGGCTGCTATCAGGGACCATGAACTTCAACGCTCATGTTCCAGGGGGAGCTTGGGTTATTTTGAAGCAAGAATGCAGTTTGTAAAAGAAGACCTTTCACCTCCCTAATATGCACATCCCCAACACTGGCCTGCTGGAGGCTCCCACTGGAGCATCATGGCCATTAATGCAGGGAAGGCTGCTTCCCTGAATCTCGCCTGAGGGATGCACTTGACCCTGGAGTGAGGACGGAGCCTGCAAAGGCAGAGCTGTGTGAGCATGCGGCTGAGTCCCCCATTCCCTCCTCTAGGGCCCTGTGCCTGTCATTGGAGTGGAGAGGACAGAAACATAGGGTTGGTAAGTACTTGGATTGGGTGAGGCTGCCTTGGGTGTTGGGGAAGGACACAGATCCCTAGATGTAGTGACACCTATTGACATGTCTGCAAAGTCCATTTACAACTCTGTGCAGGTTCCTGGAGTCTCAGGAACAGCCTCTCATTGTCCGATTTTCAACCACGTGTGCCTGCCAGCCCCCACCTGCAACCACAGGTGAGCATCAGAGACCAGCACCTTCAAACTCGGCATCCCTGTGGAGTTGAGACGGAAAGAGTCTTGGGTGGGTGGATTTATGGAATATTCTACCATAAGCAGTGAGGAACAAAGAACACTGGTCTCTGGAGGGAGAGTCAGACACCAACAGAATTGTGTGTGTGTGAGACAGAGGTAGTGCAAAAAAGCTGAAAGCTTCCTGTGGGTTCAGAGAGAGACCTGTGCCTTCCCATAATAAACATTGCTGTTTTACATAAGATCCCTGGAGGTGACTCTGATTGGCCCCAGAGTGCCTTAACTAGTGCGTCTGGGCAGCTCAGGAGGTTGCCCTTCCCTGATCCAGAGCAGGGTGCTCTGTACCCTTCAAGGCGCCATAGGGAGAGTGTGGCAGCCAAGCACCCAGAAACCCTGGGTCCTTAGCCTGGCTCAGCCAGTTGATGTCCCCAGTGATGCTGGACAAGCCTTTTCCCCTGGGGCCCAAATGTTCCCTTTTCTGACATGAGGGCTTGATCTGGTGATACCTTGGCCCAACCCAGCAATGTGGTCTCCATGGCTGCCTGTCCTGAGGAGTCCAGGCCGGAGCTCCATGCCCTTGGGTTTTGTTGCTGACTGGGAGCTTCACACCTTTCATTTCTTTTATCATGCTTTGAGGATACCTTTGATTTTCTTGTGTGTATATTAGGTTAGAGTACAGCCATTTCCAAGCACAGGCAGCATAGTGGACCATGGGTGCAAGATTCCAGAAGTCATCAGTCCCACAGACCTGACTGTGAAGGCCTCCCCAACCCCCAGGGGAACTGGGCACCTTGGTGGCCTCGCGCTACAACTGCCATGAGAGCAGAGGGTGGGTTGGGTAGGGCTGGGCTGTGGGGGTCTGCATGGCACTCCTTCTGGGACGGGGGTTGGGAGTCTTTGTCCCAGCTTGGCTCCTAACTTGTGGATTGTGCCTTGCTAGGCCAAGGAACAGCCTGGACCTGTGATATGAGGAGGTGGTCTCTGGGTACTCGCTGGCATTACAATTCTATAATAACGATCACTGAGGATCAAGACCTTCTGTGAATAGAGTCATATGTGGAAGGAGCCTGCATTACAGCTGTCTACCTAATATACTGGGTGGATCACTCGGCGTGCCAAATCTCTTTTACAGACTTTACCAATGGCCTCTCCTGACATGCTGAGGCTGTGTACACCGACTGTTTAAAGCTCGAGTCCATTAAGACTTAAATGAAATGACTTCTCTCTGATTTCCACAAGACCTTAGAACCAGCAGCATTTCAGAGGGCAGGGGAATTCACAAGTCAGCTTTCATCCCTTGAGGTTGTTTCCAATGTTAGAGGATATTGTGGGGATATTTTACTACCACTTTATTGGTATTAGTCTCCAATAACAATAACTACAACTGGGCAAATCTCTTTTTTCATTTCACCGATTAATATTAGAGGCAAAGTTTAAATGCCCGAGAGAAGAACCATCTGTGAAAATGAATTGGGAGGGCTGTGATGCAAACTCCCTTATCGAGGTTGCACTGTGTGCTTGGCATCGATTTCATTATCTCCCATTTCCTACTTATAATGTAATGGTCAGCCTTTTCCTGTTACCCAAGGGTAGCAATTTCCACTTTAGAGAACATATTTCTTACATATCCTTTGGTAATCATGGACAACTTAATGATTTCCCCTTGCTCTCTACACAAGAGCCTCCTGCTCTCTTTCAAGTAAAAAGCCAGGCTCTCCTTTGCAGGCAGGAAGCCTGTGGCCAAAGCCCTGCTCAGCAATCTGGGATTGCACATCTCACATGGCAACGGAAACTGAAGTGGTCTTTAAATGCCAAAGAGGAACCACTTCTCAGGTTGAAATCAGGCTACCAGGCCTTTGGGAAAATGCAGGCCAGTAACTAATTTCTGAGGGACAGATCACCACAAGAGAGAAACGTGCTCCCCAAACAAATGTAAACCTCATTTTATTTAGAAGCAAGTCTTGTTCATCCTCTCCAACTAGCAGCCGTGCTGAGGTGGGGGAAAGGTACTGACTTACCTGCTCTCCCTGGCTGATGACATAAAGGTGAGCACTTGCCAGGCGTGGTGGTTCACGTCTGTAATCCCAGCACTTTGGGAGGCCGAGGCAGGTGGATCACCTGAGGTGAGGAGTTCGAGAGCAGCCTGACCAACATGGAGAAACCCCATCTCTACTAAAAATACCAAATTAGCAGGGTGTGGTGGTGCATGCCTGTAATTCCAGCATTCAGGAGGTTGAGACAGGATAATCACTTGCACCCAGGAGGTAGAGCCTGAGGTGAGCCGAGATCGTGCCATTGCACTCCAGCCTGGGCAACAAGGGCGAAACTTCGTCTCAAAAAAAAAAAAAAAAAAAATGAGCACCTTTCCACAGTGCCAGTAGAAGGTGAGAGTCTAAGCCAGATATGCCCAGAACTCCAAAGCTCAGGAAGATCCCAGGGGTTGGGAGCTGCAATCCAGAGGAAGGGTGACTCCTGGTGGAAACAGGGGCTGCAACCACACCACAGGGCTGCTTGGCTCCAGAGCAGACTGAATGCCTTAGAAAAGGACCTGGGAACAGCTGTATCTTGTCCTTCCGGGATCCTCCAGATGGAGAAGCCAGACATTGGGTGGAGGAGGGACTCAGATGGGGCTTCAAGGGAAGGGCCTTGTGAGTACTGTAGGTGGCACACACTGGCAGAGGCACTGAACACATGTGACCTCCATCCTCACAAGAACCTGGGAACCAAGTGGCAACCCCATGCTCAGAAACAAAACTGAGGCTCAGAGAAGTTGGGGAATTTGTCCAAGGTCATGAAGTTGATAATAGAGGAAAATGGGATTCCAACTCAGGGGAGTTAAGCTCCAAGCCCTTGATTTTACCACTTGGGCCTTGTTACTCAAGGTCCAGGAACAAGCGGCACCTGTGCCACCTGGAAACTGGGTAGAAATGCAGATCCTCGTGCCCCACCTCAGACCTACAGAATCAGAATGTGCATTTTCTCAAGAGTCCCAGGTTTAAGCATGTGTTCTGCCTTCCTGGGGAGGGTCCTTGAGCACTTTGGGATCACAATTCAGCACCAAGTGGTGGTACATTCCCAGGTCAGGAAGAGGCTGTGCATCTCTGGAGTGGAAACCCTGAAAGGCATAATAAGCAATAGTGCTGAGGAGTAAGTGCTCAATTGTGATAATCAAACAGATAAGGAAAATGATGAGAAGGTGAGATTTCATGAAAGACAAAAAGACTAGTAGATGTTATACCTCTGGTTGTTTCTGAGTTTGTGAGCTCTTCGTCCATCTCTCCATCCACTCATTCATCAGAATGACTAAGGATCTAAAGTGTTGGAAGGACACAGGCTGTCTCATTTTGCCTGTTTGGCCCATAGAGAGAAGTTAAAAGAGTTTGTTCTTACACCGAAGATGAGCTTCTAAGTTCAGTTACCAGAATTCTCAAGCAATGCAGAAGGTGGCACTCTGTAGTGGTCTTTAGAAAAGCAGTATCTCCTAAATCAAAGCAAGGGAGAATAAGACCACACATAAATCAAATGAAGAAACAGTAGTGCCATCAATGATAGAGACAGACCTGAGGAGAGGGTGGTGGAAAAAAAATCTGAATTAGAAAAGGGAGGAGAAGAAAGCCATGAATGGTGCTTGTCAAATTTGGGACTGGGCCCGCATCTGCATTAAAGAGACCTGAATAGTACCTAGAAGTGTTCTGGGAGTTTTCACCATCCTGTGCTCCAATCATATCCTAATAGTTACTGATTTGGAAGTGGTACCCTGTGTCACATATATCAATATCACTAGAAAGAAATGATTCTTATGGTGAATTCACAAAGGGATTATTTTTGTATTATAATTTGGCATCATGTGAGTTTGCCTATCATGGGTTTGTTTCTGAGAATGTGATCACCTCAAGATGCCCTTACAAAATTGATCCTCTCCATCCTGAAAAATTGTAAACCCTTGACCTGGCTTATTCACCTAACTACTGAGTGGCCCAATCAGCAGGTCTCCTTTCCTGACATGGCACTATAACCTCCTCACCCTGGATCTCTCCCACTACTTTCTTACAATTCAGTTAATAGATCACCCATACCCACATCCTCACTCTCTCTCCCACACTTAGTTCCTGAATCAGTTTTGACTGAGGTTGCAATTACTTAAACTTTTGCAACCATCCCCTTCTCTCTATTCAACAGGCAGAACCTAATATTATCACTCTTATTACGTGGCTAACCAGGGAGCTCCTGCTCTGTGCCCCAATCACCAACTCTCCCTGTCCTGTGCATGCCCTAGTCTATGGAAAGGACTTTAAGTGCCCTTTTCTGTCTCCATTTTGTCCTCCAAATGGCTTGCTCTCAATATTGAAGTTCAGCTTCTGAACACTCTACCAGGTGGCAAGGCTCCAAGAACCATTTTTTCAAGTGGTTCCATACTGCTTGGCATCATTTAGCCAATATGCTCAGGGTCTACACTCCATCTACCACTGGGATCCCATCACCGCCTGCCTATCCTACTTCCACTCCCACAGCTGACAACTTTCCCTGAACAAGATTGAGATTGCTGTGCTCTGGGACACTTGTGCCCAGCCTCCCCTGCCCTGACAGCATCCTTGCCCTGTGGGTTCCTCCAGCCTCCATTTTCTTACCCCAGTGGGAAGACTAAGCACCACCTATGCCTGTCTCTTTACTTCATTACATGGCTGGAGATGGAGTTCCTTCTGTAAATGGTATCTGACCTATCTCAAGATAGAGGAGCCCAAAGGAGTGACCCGAGTGAGTGAAGTGAATTAGTGACAACTTCATGCAAAAAAGTTTGAGACACGTCATGGAGATGAATTAGGGAAGAGGTAGAGGAGGACCTCCAAATAGAGGAAGTGAGGTAACACTTGCAGGGACTGGGCAACCACCAGCTCAACAAGGGTGGGGACAGAGGTCAGCCTGTGGCAAGGAGCTCCCAGCCCCTCCCTCTCTGGGAAGAAGCAGTGGAAGCACCTTTCCTCCAGTTCTGCTCTGGACTCCCAGCAACAAACCGTCATGTGTTGGAAACTTCGCACAGCCAAGGATGAAATGTCAGCCCTCAAACCTATGTCAGAGCTGCTGTGAAAATTGGAAATAAGCAACTTATGATAGGAAATTCATTTGCATGTACTATTTTACTTTTAACCCAGAATGATAGCTTTAGGCTTAAGCCATCCTATATCATCTGTATGAATTATTTCTTAATTTTCACTGATTGTTCAAAAGTAGAGTCATGTTTAATCATATACACACAGAGATGCATATACACACATATTCATACCTGCATGGTGGGGGAGTGTGTATGTGTGTGTGTGCATAAACACAAGTTGCTGGGAGGAGATTAAATGAATAATGCCATACACTCACAACTTTAAAAAATATTGGGAGTATTAGTATTTTGTTTCTCAATTATTAATTCCAATTAATGTAGTGATTAGAAAAGGAATCCAAAAACATTTACTGGAATCTAAGTTCAGCCAAACATATTGAGACAGGCTTATGTTATTTTTAATAGGCTTTTCATAGCTCATCTCTTAAATACAGAGAAACAAAGAGGTAAGAGAAATCAAGTTTATTCAAAGGCACATTCCATCCATGATACCAAGATTACAGCAGTTCTCTCATGGCTATAAAGCTTTGTTCCTGTCTCTTTAGCCAATTCAATAAGTAAGCTTACAAATGGGATAAAATAGATTAAGGAAGCCCTAAATGTAAGTGTCAAAGATAAATAGAAAACATAGTATACTCTTTCTTGCTCTTTTTGCACTGTTGTGTGACTTAAAACATTTTCCCTAGTTAGTTAGGAGACTTGGAATACTTCCAATCTGCCCGTACTCCTTGCTTTTTTAAAAATTTCATTTACAATACCATTCAAAAGAATAAAATACATAGAAATAAATTTAACTAAGAAGAGCCAATATTTCCATGCTGAAAAACTACAAAACCTTAATTTAAAAAAAGAGACATCAATAAATAGGAAGACATACTATGTTCATGGATTGAGAGATTTAATACCATTAAAATGAAAATACTCCCCATGATGATCTATAGACTCAATCCCTATCAAAATTTCATCAATCTTTTTTGTAGAAAATGAACAGTCAATCCTGAAACCCACATGAAATTACAAGGGACCTTGAATAGCCAACCAATCTGAAGAGAAAGAACAGAGTTGAAATGCTCACACTTTTCATTTTCTTTTTGTTGTTGTTCTTTTTTTTTTTTTTTTTTTTTTTTTTTGAGACAGAGTTTCACTCTTGTTGCCCAGGCTGGAGTGCAATGGTGCAATCTCAGCTCACTGCAACCTCTGCTCCTAGGTTCAAGCTATTCTCCTGCCTCAGCTTCCCGAGTAGCTGGGATTACAGGTGCCTGACACCACACCCAGCTAATTTTTTGTATTTTTTAGTAGAAATGGGGTTTCACTATGTTGGCCAGGCTGATCTTGAACTCTTGACCTCAGGTAATCCACCCACCTCAGCCTCCCAAAGTGCTGGGATTACAGGCCTGAGCCACCATGCCCAGACCAAATTTTCATTTTCAAAGCTGTGATACTGGCATGTGATACTGGCATAAGGATGGTCATATAGATCAATGAAATAGAACTGAGATACCAGAAATAAAACCATTCATAGTCCATTGGTTGTACAATGCAGTGCCTACATTATTCATTTGGTAAAGAAGAGTCTCTTCAATAAATGGTGCTGGGACAATTGGATATTCATACATAAAAGAATAAAATTGGACACTTACCTCATAAAATATACAAATATTAACTCAAAATTGATCAACAACCTAAATGTAAGAATTAAAACAATAAAACTCTTAGAAGAAAACATGTGAGTGACTCTACAGGGCCTTGGATTTGGCAAAGGTTTCTTAGACATGACACCAAAAGCACAGATGACGTAAAACAAATAAATCGATACATTGGAGTTAGTCAAAATAAAAAACTTTGTCCATCAAAAGACATAATCAAGACAGTGAGAAAACAACTCACAGAATGGGAGAAAATATTTCCAAATCATACACCTGCTATGGGTCTAACACCCAGAATATATAAAAAGCTTTTAAAACTCAATAAAGAAAAGCAAACCAATTTTTAAATGTGCAAAGGACTTGAATGGACATTCTTCCAAAGACAATATACAAATGGCCAACGAGCACATGAAAAGATGCTCAACATGATTAGTCATTAAGTAAATTCAAATCAAAACAACAATGAGATATCACTTCATACCCACTAGAATAACCAAAATTTAAAAAATGGAAAATAACATGCATGGGTGAGGATGTGGAGAAAATGGAACCCTTACATGCTGTTGGCAGGAATGTCAAATGGTATAGTTGCTGTGGAAAATAATTGACTGTTCATCAACAATTTAAACATAGAATTACCGTATGACCTAGCAATTCCACTCCTAAGTGTATACCCATAAGAATTCAAAATAGATGTGTAAGCAAAAACATATACACAAATGTTCATAGTGACAACAACCCAAATGTCTATCAACAGGTAAATAGATAAAATGTGGTGTATTCAGTCAATGGAATATTATTCAACTATAAAATAAATGATGCATGATTACAACATGCTGCAAAACCATTATGCTAAGTGAATGAACCAAGACACAAAAGGTCGCATATTGTATTATTCCATTTATATTAAATATCCAGAACAGGCAAATTCATAGAGAAGAAAAGCAGATTTGTGGCTGCTAGAAGTTGGGGATGAGATTAATGGGATACAGATTTTCACTTGGGATCATACAAATTCTGAAACTAGATGATGGCAATGGTTGCAAAACATTTTGAATAAAATAATGTCACTGACTTTTTAAAAATGATTTAAATGGTACTTTGTTTGTTTGTTTGTTTGTTTTTGAGATGGAGTCTCGCTCTGTAGCCCAGGCTAGAGTGCAATGGCATAATCTTGGCTCACTGCAACCTCTGCCTTCTGGGTTCAAGCGATTCTCCTGCCTCAGCCTCCCAAGTAGCTGGAATTACAGGTGCCCACCTCCACGCCCGGCTAATTTTTGTATTTTTAGTAGAGACAGGGTTTTGCCGTGTTGGCCAGGCTGGTCTCAAACTTCTGACCTCAGGTGATCCACCTGCCTCAGCCTCCCAAAGTGCTAGGATTATAGGCGTGAGCCATTGCATTTTATGTTATGTGTGTGTTACCATAATTTTTAAGTATGATTTTTAAAATTGTAAAATTTTTTAAAAGCATAAAGTAAATCACACTTTAATCTTCTTAATATGAAGATGCTCACACATGCCTGAAAATTGCATTTTATAACAAACATTTTTGAACTCAAAGTAGTGTTATTGCTGTTTTACAGAAGAAAAAAGACACCATTGCAGTGTCTTATTCAGGACCTAAGTCTGCACCTGACACTTGGTAGAAACTTAAAAGATGAACGAATGAAGGAAAAAACAAACTGAGATTCAGAAAGCTTAATGTGCTTTCCCACTCTTATGTAGCTGGTAGGTAGGTGGGCCAACATTTAAGGCAGTCCCTCAGTTTCTGCCTCTCTCATTCATTCCACTATATCATGCTATCTGCCATAAATACATTCCCTGCATTATTTTGTCTGTACTTCAAGGAATTGTTAATAATTTAGAAAAATAAGTAATGCACATTCATCATTCTTTATTAGTTTAAGCACCATAAAACAAAGCAAAACAAAATCTAGAAAAAAGGTCAGGGTTTCCCCAAAGCTATAAGGCAAGATTTTCCTAAATGTTGTTTTGATAAATTAACAAGCAGAGAATTTCCTCAACACTTAACCATGAGCATGATCCTACACCACCTATTGTCAGGGTCCTGTGACATCCTGGAGCTCAGCAGTAATGCTCCAGGGCATGAAATGGCCTCTCATGTCTTTCCGTAATCCCATACAAAACAGCAGAAATTGCTAGGATAAGGGGCTTAGATGCTTGTCACTTTGGCTCATGAATCATGGCATCTCATGTTAGCTAGGGACTACTTCTACAGGGACCCAAACATCTGCTTAAAAGTAAAAAGATGTTATTTGTCAAAAGATTTGTTTACTTGATACAAAATATGAATATATTTATGTCTACTTGGATTTAAAATCATGTTTAAGCTGGATATTGAATCACAAGTGTGCACATTTACATATAAATATTTGGCATTAAATATTTAGATAAGTGAAGAAATAATTCAGGATCCAACACCAAGGAGACAATAGAATATTGTGACAGAGCTCAGGATCTGAAGTCCAACAGCCTGGATGAGAATCCCAGCACCAGTGCCTCCTAACCACACACTCTTGAGCAAGACCCTTCACTTCCACATGCTTAATTTTCTTTATCTGTTAAGTGGGTTCATGACAATACCTATCTCAGAGTGTTAGTATGAGAATTAAAATACAGAGCACATGTAAAGCACTTAGCATAGTGCCTGCAAATAGTAATCTCTCAAAAAATATAAGCTGATGCACTCCTTTACAAACAAAGAATATCTCTCTAAAACTCAGATTTCTAGGCACAGTCTCATCAGTGTCAAAGCAAGCAAAAAAACACAAACAAAAAAGAGGTAGCATTCCAAGGTCCAAGGCTCTCAAAACAAAGTGTGCTCAGAGGTTTGCAGTGAGCCGAGATTGTGCCACTGCTGTCCGGCCTGGGCTAAAGAGTGGGACTCCATCTCAAAAAAAAAAAAAAAAAAGAAAAAGAAAGGAAGTGTGCTCAGAGGTTTGGATAATGCTCAAACACGTAGCTTGGGTTTGAATTCTCAAAGAATGTGCTTAAGAGGAAAAGGACATATAATCAAGGTCAAAAATAAGAGCAGATGCTTGATGATTAGAATGACACTTGTGGAACTAATACAGCGAAGATGCCTCCTCAGGCTGTGTTCCAAGCCAGAAAGGTGCAGACTGGAGTGGCCCAGTGCTGGTGACGGAAAGTGTGGGGAATCCCTGATAAAAGCAAAATGAAGCCCAGGATGAGTGGGGAGGTAAGAGTTTCAGGCTGTGCTGATTCATCTCAAGCCCAGTAAAATTACATCGCAGGCAACAGAGAAAATTTACTAAGCTGACTTTTAATTGCTGTCAATATGGTGCAGAGGCTTTAGATGCAGAGGGGCCCTGAGATCAAATTTTTGTTCTGCCGTCCTCTGTTTCACTTTGGAAAGAATCAAATTTGGGCTGATCTTCTTATCTCTTATCTTATCTTCTTAGCTCTGTACATCCCATCTGATTCATTTATATGATGAGAATGGTAGTATTAGGTCGAAAAGTTTATAATAGCCAATACTGAATTACTTTTACCTCCAGAATTAGCAATTTAATATGGTTTAACCTAATGGCTAATTTGCATACATGGTAAGGAGAGTAATATTAGATAACATGTAGGTTTACTCCAGTTAGCTTGAAATATATCTGTTCTCTCATTCACCTATATTGGAAGATTTGACAGAAAATTAGAAATAGGAAAATACCAGAGAATGGCCCGATTTTATACAAAGAGGATATTCATAGTTTAAAAATTAGAGTACTCTAAATAAACTCTAAACCCAAATTCCTTAATAACAATGATAATGTCATGAATGTCATAATGCCCATAGCACTCTTTCTATCATTGTCTTATTTTGATTCTTATAACAATCTTAGGAGCTATACGCTAATATTGGTCCCCTTGCCACACTTCCAGAAAGCAAGGGACTTATTGGTCCAAGGACAATACATAAATGGTAGACACAAAGCTCCCAGCAAAGTCTGTGGTTCCACAATCAGAGCTCTTTCCACTGTACCATACTATCTTCTATATTTACAAGCAAAAATTCCCAGAACTAGGTCTTCAGATCTAAGCAAAGCAAGCACTTGGCTGCTAGGTTCCATGTCCCTGGTGTCCTTGGTAGAGGGAGCTCTGAGTTACTTGGAAACTGAGGGAGGGGCAGCGATTCTCATTATTTGCTTAAGAGGGTGGTAAGTACCAAATATTTTGTTTGGAACTAAGGTTTCCAACTCCTGGGGATTCTTACAAAACAGCTAAGTTATCTGAGCTGCTGTGAATACAGAGGAACTCCTTGCGTCATTATCTAGTGGAGGGAATCAGGATTTGGGTTTCAAGCTGGCAGTTCTTAGAATTAGTTTCCTATTTTCAGCTAAACATCACCTTCCTCATTTTGTCCTTTCTGTCATAGATTGTAATACTTCCTGACATGCTCCTTTTTAAAATGGGGAGAAAATCCATGTATTTAAAAATTCCACTTATTTAACTACGTAAGCACTGAACACTATTGTGCAAAGATAATTGTGGTTTAACTGCCACAGTTAGTATCAAAATCAACATATATTTCCTGTCTTGCTGTTTTTCTGCGTTAATCTCATTACAATTCAAATCCAGGAGAATATCTATCCTGAAGCATAGCACATGTGCCCGTGTTCTCCTACTGAATGTGACTGTCATGTAGGCAGCTGGTGTTCTGGAGGAACTTTCCAAACACCTCCAACTTCTGGGAAGAGCTCAGCGTTCTCCATCCTGCTCCCACTTTAGTGAATGAGAAGCATGTCAGCCTGCACAAGAGCCAATACAACAATTCTTTTTGGCAGTAGCTAATTGTTAACGACTTCTCCAATGTATTCATTTCAAAGACAAAAGTAATAATAGATTACACACAAAAGTCTCCTTAAAAATCCCATCTCGTCCACACCCAATCTCATCTCTAGCAAAAACCCAGAATTTTATTTTAATTTGTGTTTGTAGTTATAGGAAACTTCATCTTTATCTTGTTAAGTAGTTTATTTTAAAATTTTAACTAAATTTGTCTTTTTAAATGAGAAAAGCAAAACAAACCCCTTCCAGTTAGAAGTGTTCCTCTTTTCTCTCAATCTTCAGCAGTATTTTAGGGCTTAAAGGAAGCAAGTCTCGTCCTAAAATGTAAATATAGACCTCCCATTGGCTCCAGACATGGCTTTGCTTTGTGGCCGAATTTTGCAAACCATCCAAAGCAGAGTGGTCATTCTGCATTACTGAAGTGCTCAAAATTCTCTGCCAAACATTCAGTCGTTCACATTCATCATCAAGACAGGGCTTATCATGAAGAAAGGATACTCCATTTTCTTCATTGCAGGATGCCATTGATTCTAAAACTATCATAGATGTAATAATATTTGTAAACATTCATGTTGGGGAAATACTACAGACTAATTTCTCACATGTTACCTTTCTGATATTGGAAGGCATTGCATGATCAAAACATACATATTAATCACATACAGATCATGCTCTGCATTCCAATATTAGGTGTGTAAACATATAAGAAAACATGCACCTAGCTTTGAGAAAACTCAGTGTTTGTGTTTACTTTTTCCTCACTTGTTTATTTAGTGATCCCCCATCTTCATCTTCAGTCTATGTTATTGATTAATTGGAAACATTAAATTCTTTCCTTCTGGTGAAATTTTCAAAGGTAAGTTAGAATTCTAAAACATGGACTAGGCATCCCTGAGCTGGAACTTGGTGATGGGGATGATGGCAAAGAGAAAGATGCAGGAATGATCAAACTATTTAAGGAAATTCTGTTAGGAACACCAATTTCATCCAGGGTGGAAAAATTACAACGTGTAGCCTGAGAGGAGTTGGTATCGATTTTGTTTGGTTTTGGCTTTATGAGGCTTAAGAATCAAAAATCACCTCTAGAGATTTTATTTTTTACATAAGAGAGGCTTAATAAATATATTCTGGGAAAAATTTAATCATCCAGAGATCAGCTCAGTGCAAAAATGGTAATATGTATAGAAAACTGAGAGGTCAATATTTAGACCCTAGCCTATAAAGGACCCAGGATGGAAAGAAACAAATTATCTTGCTTTGGAGAACTATCCAGAGGCAAGGAAAAGAAAGATCATTGGTTAATTTAGGCAAGGCTCTATTCTTACCAGGGCTCATTATTTCTTGCCAGGGCTAGTCTTTTAATTTTATAATGTGTTTCCCTGTCTCCAAACCATTTTTAATGCATCTTTTTAGGGAAACCCCATTACAAGTGGATGATTGGGTATTTTGAAGACCAGGCTGTTTATCAGAACTCAAACACAGCTCTCCTCCATTAAATAAATAAGATAGCTGATAGGATGACATGTGCCTCTGACCATGACATGTCACAGAAGAGAAAAATTCAGGAATCAAATTTACCTAGAAGCTAGTCATGGCGTAAAATAACTAAACCTGCAATTATAGTAACCCACCACCAGCTGGCAGTAGTGTTAAATTACGGTCTGACAGTGGTTTTTAGAAATCGAGTTCCCATTTAATGTGGAATTCATGCATGAAGCGAACAATAGAGACTGCAATTCAGCAATTCAAATCTCTATAGCTTTAAAAAATTCCCCCAAAATATTTTTCTAGATAATAAATAATAATCCATAATCTTTATAAGCATTTGAAAAAAAAATCTTAAAACCACCTGTAATACTACCTCCCAGAATTGTCATGTGTTCTTTTAGAGTCTTTTTTCTTTATATAAGTACTTTTCTTAATTGGGATATACATGTGTGTGCATACATACAAGACAACACAAATACATATATACATACACATATATATTCATCATTTTACCCACACACTTAACATAGTACTTAGCACACAGCAAGTTAATATAAACATTGGTTAAAAAATTAATACTTGAATACATTCTAGATAAAAAAAAGAGTTTTAAAAAGGGAAAAATCTGCTCAAGAGTTAAAAAATAGGCAACAAACTCTTTTTGCCCCTTTTGACATCAGACTTGGGCTATTTTTCTATAGATTGTTACCTTCATTTTGCCTTTTAAGAAGCAGTGAACTAAAAAAAAAATGCAGTTATGAGTTTGGGAGGGTAGTCATAGATGTTTGAACCTAAGAATTGAGTACCACATTTTCCCTACATGAAAAACAACTGCTCACTTTATTAAATGGCAAAGCAACGATTGCAACACTGCAGTAATAACAGATAGACTAGAGAATGTGGCATAGAGCATGAGTCCTAAACTGGGCTTCCTCTTCCCTCCTGCATAAACTTAGGAAGACTACATGGTTGAGAAACTTAGTGGTTGGAGTTCCAGCCCTGAGGCCCAAGCTTCCACATACCAGACTGTGTTTCCCAGTATAGGAGGAGGTAGAAGATCAAGGCTGAGACTTTCAGCTTCTCCTTATAGCAAATCAGATTCTGGGGAACAGATATCTGATTTCTTTTTTCCATCGTACTCCCTCTGCCCGGTGAGGGGCACTGCCCTAATCAGGCTTGTCCATTTACTTAAGCATTTCTCTTCTATCCAGTAGCAAAGGTCTGAAGTGTTCTTCTTTTGTTTTCATATATTTACTATAATAGTTTTCATTTTTTCTTATGTTGGACCTGTCAATCAGATCTTCTAAAAATATTTTTCCAGCTATTTATTTGTTAATATTTAAGAAAGTTCCTCATGTCTGTCCAATTTGCTAAAATCTTTTATTGTTTTGAATAGTTTTTGCACCTAATGTTATCCTATTTTCTTTTTTTATTATTATTATTGTTATACTTTAAGTTCTAGAGTACATATGCACAATGTGCAGGTTTGTTACATATGCATACATGTGCCATGATGGTGTGCTGCACCCATTAACTCATCATTTACATTAGGTATATCTTCTAATGCTATCCCTCCCCCCTCCCCCACCCCATGACAGGCCTCAGTGTGTGATGTTCCCCTTCCTGTGTCCAGGTGTTCTCATTGTTCAATTCCCACCTATGAGTGAGAACATGCGGTGTTTGGTTTTCTGTCCTTGTGATAGTTTGCTGAGAATGATGGTTTCCAGCTTCATCCATGTCCCTACAAAGGACATGAACTCATCCTTTTTTATGGCTGAATAGTATTCCATGGTGTATATGTGCCACATTTTCTTAATCCAGTCTATCATTGATGGACATTTGGGTTGGTTCCAAGTCTTTGCTATTGTGAATACTGCCGCAATAAACATATGTGTGCATGTGTCTTTATAGCAGCATGATTTATAATCCTTTGGGTATATACCCAGTAATGGGATGGCTGGGTCAAATGATATTTCTAGTTCTAGATCCTTGAGGAATTGCCACACTGTCTTCCACAATGGTTGAACTAGTTTACTGTCCCACCAACAGTGTAATAGTGTTCCTATTTCTCCACATCCTCTCCAGCACCTGTTGTTTCCTGACTTTTTAATGATTGCCATTCTAACTGGTGTGAGATGGTATCTCATTGTGGTTTTGATTTGCATTTCTCTGATGGCCAGTGATGATGTGCATTTTTTCATGTGTCTGTTGGCTGCATAAGTGTCTTCTTTTGAGAAGTGTCTGTTCATATCCTTCACCCATTTTTTGATGGGGTTGTTTGATTTTTTTCTTGCAAATTTGTTTAAGTTCTTTGTAGATTCTGGATATTAGTCCTTCGTCAGATGGGTAGATTGCAAAAATTTTCTCCCATTCTGTAGGTTGCCTGTTCACTCTGATGGTAGTTCCTTTTCCTGTGCAGAAGCTCTTTAGTTTAATTAGATCTCATTTGTCAATTTTGGCTTTTGTTGCCATTGCTTTTGGTGTTTTAGATATGAAGTCCTTGCCCATGCCTATGTCCTGAATGGTATTGCCTAGGTTTTCTTCTAGGGTTTTTATGGTTTTAGGTCTAACATTTAAGTCTTTAATCCATCTTGAATTAATTTTTGTATAAGGTGTAAGGAAGGGATCCGGTTTCAGCTTTCTACATATGGCTAGCCAGTTTTCCCAGCACCATTTATTAAATAGGGAATCCTTTCCCCATTTCTTGTTTTTGTCAGGTTTGTCAAAGATCAGATGGTTGTAGATGTGTGTTATTATTTCTGAAGGCTCTGTTTTGTTCCATTGGTCTATCTCTCTATTTTGGTACCAGTACCATGCTGTTTTGGTTACTGTAGCCTTGTAGTATAGTTTGAAGTCAGGTAGCATGATGCCTCCAGCTTTGTTCTTTTGGCTTAGGATTGTCTTGGCTATGCAGGATCTTTTTTGGTTCCATATGAACTTTAAAGTAGTTTTTTCCAATTCTGTGAAGACAGTCATTGGTAGCTTGATGGGGATGGCACTGAATCTATAAATTACCTTGGGCAGTACGGCCATTTTCACAATATTGATTCTTCCTATCCATGAGCATGGAATGTTCTTCCATTTGTTTGTGTCCTCTTTTATTTCGTTGACCAGTTTGTAGTTCTCCTTGAAGAGGTCCTTCAGGTCCCTTGTAAGTTGGATTCCTAGGTATTTTATTCCCTTTGAAGCAATTGTGAATGGGAGTTCACTCACGATTTTGCTCCCTGTTTGTCTGTTGTTGGTGTATAGGAATGCTTGTGATTTTTGCACATTGATTTTGTATCCTGAGACTTTGCTGAAGTTGCTTATCAGCTTAAGGAGATTTTGGGCTGAGACAATGGGGTTTTCTAAATATACAATCATGTCATCTGCAAACAGGGACAATTTGACTTAATCTTTTCCTAATTGAATACCCTTTATTTCTTTCTGCTGCCTGATTGCCCCAGCCAGAACTTCCAACGCTATGTTGAATAGGTGTGGTGAGAGAGGGCATCCCTGTCTCATGCCAGTTTTCAAAGGGAATGCTTCCAGTTTTTGCCCATTCAGTATGATATTGGCTGTGGGTTTGTCATAAATAGCTCTTATTATTTTGAGACACGTCCCTTCAATACCTAATTTATTGAGAGTTTTTAGCAAGAAGCGTTGTTGAATTTTGTTGAAGGCCTTTTCTGCATCTATTGACATAATCATGTGGTTTTGTCTTTGGTTCTGTTTATATGATGGATTACATTTATTGATTTGTGTATGTTGAACCAGCCTTGCATCCCAGGGATGAAGCCAATTTGATCATGGTGGATAAGCTTTTTGATGCGCTGCTGGATTCGGTTTGCCAGTATTTTATTGAGGATTTTCGCATCAATGTTCATCAGGGATATTGGTCTAAAATTCTCTTTTTTTTGTTGTGTCTCTGCCAGGCTTTGGTATCAGGATGATGTGGGCCTCATAAAATGAGTTAGGGAGGATTCCCTCTTTTTCTATTGATTGGAATAGTTTCAGAAGGAATGGTACCAGCTCCTCCTTGTACCTCTGGTAGAATTCGGCTGTGAATCTGGTCCTGGGCCTATTTTCTATACATATGCCATATCATCCACAGGTAATAAAAATTTTGTCTACTTCCTAACATTTAGATTCCTTATTTCTGATTGCTCTCTTGCTTCATTAGCCACAAGTTCTGGGATAATGTCAAATAATGGGTACATTTGTCTTTTTACTTTGTTAATTAAGCATTTCTAATGGATCACTTTTCACTAAGATATCGGCTGCTGCATTTATAAATCTATATATTTATAGATATAGAAATACATGTTTATATATGAAGAACCTAAAGGAGAAAATTGCACATTATCCTTTACATTATGCATAAATAAATATTATATTTACATATTATATAGCATACATATTATGTCATATTATGTGTAATGATAATTATACATAATTAAATTATATGATTAAATATATATAAAGCACATTATACTTTATATTATATGTACATACTTTTTCATGTTAAAAACCCTTCCATTCTTTTTTTTATGTTTATAGTGATTTTTTATAGTTATTTTATTGTTTTTTATTTTAAGTTCCAGAGTACATGTACAGGATGTGCAGGTTTTTTACATAGGTAAACCTGTGCCATGGTAGTTTGTTGCACCTATCAACCCATCAGCTAGGTATTAAGCCAAGCATTTTCTCTAATGCTCACCTCACCCCCAGCCTCCCCTGACAGGCCCCAGTAAGTGTTGTTCCCCTCCCTGTGTCCATGTGTTCTCATTGTTCAGCTCCCACTTATAAGTGAGAACATGCAGTGTTTGGTTTTCTGTTCCCACGTTAGTTGGCTGAAGATAAGGGCTTCCAGATTCATCCATGTCTCTGCAATGGACATGATCTTGTTCCTTTTTATGGCTGCATAGTATTCCATGGTGTATATGTACCACATTTTCTTTATCCAGTTATCATTGATGGGCATTTGGGCAGATTCCATGTCTTTGCTGTTGTGAATAGTGCTGCAATGAACACACATGTGCAAGTATATTTATAATAGAATGATTTATATTCCCTTGGGCATATAGCTAGTAATAGGATTGCTGGGTCAAATGGTATTTCCGGTGCTAAATATCTGAGGAATTGCCACACTGTCTTCCACAGCGGTTGAATTAATTTACATTCCCACCAACAGTCTTAAAGTATTCCTATTTCTCCACAACCTTTCCAGCATCTGTTTTATTTTGTTGTTGTTGTTGTTTGTTTGTTTGTTTGTTTGTTTTCTGAGATGGAGTCTAGCTCTGTCGCCAGGCTGGAGTGCAGTGGCGCAATCTCGGCTCACTGAAACCTCTGCCTCCAGGGTTCCAGCGATTCTCCTGCTTCAGCTTCTCAAGTATCTGGGATTACAGGCGCCTGCCACCACACCCAGCTAATTTTTTGTATTTTTAGTAGATATGGGGTTTTGCCATGTTGGTCAGGCTGGTCTCGAACTCCTGACTTCAGGTGATCCACCCACCTCAGCCTCCCAAAGTGTTGAGATTACAGGTGTGAGTCATTGCCCCCAGCCATCTGTTGTTTCTTGACTTTAAAAAATCACCGTTCTGACCGGCATAAGATGGTATCTCGTTGTGTTTTTCTTTTGCATTTCTCCAATGATCAGTAAAATCCTTCCATTCTTAATGAACTAAGTTTTAAAAAATAAAATATTAAATGTATATTTACATATGAATTTTTTCACCATATATTTCAGCATCACTTCTTAAATTTATATTTGACCTATCAATATATTGCATGATCTTAGAGGATTCCTGGACATTAAGCCATTTTTACATTTCCATGGGGGACCCATCCAATTGATGTTTATTGTATTAAGCAACTTAAATAGTAGCTGGCTGAACTGATTAGGTTTTGTACTTATATTTGAAAACTATATTGTTTTACACACGGTTCTTTGTGCTTTTTCATATTTTGTTCTCCTAGTTGTCCTGGTTTTATGATATGACCACAGTTTCCAGCTTCTTCTTTGCTTTGAAATTGATTATGTGGTATTAGAATAAAAAATTACTTCGAAATTTTTTTAAATGATCTATAATGTCTTTTACATTTATAGTCAGATTTTTGGTGGAAATTTTTGGATAAAATTTTTTACTTCTTCCTTGATTATTGACTTATTTGTGATTTCCACTACTTGTTCAGTCAAATTTAATGACACACTATCTTAGAATGTTATCCTCACTACTATATTTCTAAGCGTATTAGGAAATGTATGTGTATGATTGCTTTGTAATTTCTAATTTTCTCTGTATTCACTTTATATCTGGTTTCTCGTTTATACTTTGTTTATTTTTCTATTTTTTCCTTAATTTAATCTGTCTAAAATGTCAATTTTTTATTTTTAATAAAATCAGTTATTGAATTTATCAATATACTGCTTTCTATTGCTTTTATTTTAAAAGTGTTTTTGCTTTTATACTTTATTTGAACATTCTCATTTTAACAAACTGGATAACTTAACAAACTATCCCCCAAAACTGATATGATTAAGCAGTAAAAAAAATAAGCAGAGTTATCAATGACTCTAACAATACAGCTACTATTATGTAGAATTTTACCCCAAAGAAACAGAAAATACACATTCTTTAAAGCACATGTAGGACATTCTAAAAATAGACCATACATTAAACCATAAATGAAGTCTCAATAAATTCTGAAGGTAAAGATGTAGATGTTGACTAGTAATCCTCTAGCAAGCTCTGCCATGATAGTGACTATGGCTACCCAAAATCCAGACACACACTTCTTCCCTACACACACTTTCACCCTCTGCCTAAGTGAAGCAACCCGAAGACCTGTCCAGTTACTACATCCAGCTCCTAGTCAGAATCTTTGGGAAATGTGCATTTTTCTCCTTTAGGTTCTTCATGTCTGCAAGACTAAAAATATGAGGACTGTAGGTTCCAGTTTGTCCAAGAAAGTCTCTGTTAGTGACTGTGTCCCTGCCTCCTGTCTGGTAAATTGGTTTAGGTTTTTCACGTTTTAGTGAAGTACTGCCATTATTAGGAAGTACATCAAAATAAGCCAAGAAGGGATGAGTAGATGAGCATTCATCCTCTCTGAGTGTGTAACTCAGTCAATAGAGAAAGTTCAACTTTAAGTGTGAGTGAAAACCAGTAATGATCTATCCTTTTTGTCCTGAGCTTCAAATGTGTGTATGTGTGTGTACAGCTCTGTATAATTCTATCACATGTGTAACTTCATGTAACCACTTCCATAATCAGAATACAGAGCTGTGTCACCACAAAAATTTCTTGAGCTACCCCTTTATAGTCACACCCACCCTCCCTCATCTTTTACCTCTGACAACCACTAATCTGCTCTTCTTCACTGTGGTACATCTCTGTAATTGTCTTCTTTTGTGAATGTCATATATTTGTGAACTGCTTTTTTATTTTGCAATAAATCATTTTGACAGAAATGTTTTTAAAAAGAAGGTAAATACTTAATGAAAAATTAAGTAATTTCCACACCTCAATAAACCTAATAATGACTGTATATTGCACAAAATATATGCTAATATTTGCCAAGTACCATGTGAGCTGCAGTGTTACAAGAGACTATCAGTAAAGCTAAAGACAAAAGTCTGGTGAAGTACCAGCATCAGCTTCAAAAATTAGAAATTATTCTAAGATAAAAAAGGATTTACACATCACTCAGTGAAATGCAACTGTTCATTTGGATCAAATGACTGACTCATTTGAAACTTATTTCACTCATTTTCAACTACAAGATTTTTTGTGTGCATATTAAAAGTAAAGTAATAGTTTTACAATGTGTTGGCTCTATTAATAGGAGAATGTTGCAAATAATAACATTCTTGCAAATGTTATACCAAGCTCATCATATACTTCAAATAGAGAAACATTTAGATTCAAATATAATTCATTTTTCAATCAGTTTGTGGAATCAAAGTAAAACTTCTTGAAGTTCCTTCAATCAAAAATTAAATATCTATGATCATTGTGAATTTTACTGTAAATCCTACTTAAATATTTGACATTAAAGAGAAAACTGTTTTTGAAATAATATTGTTAATAGAAATTTTGATGAACTGAAATGCTAAAAAAAGATTATTTTTAAATTATGAAGTTTATGAAGCAGAAATATTTTTTGACTTTGTTTTGGAGCATAAGTAATTAATAAATACAGTTCTAACAAGTTATTATATTTTACTATCCAAAAGAGAAACAATAGTGGTTGTGAAATATATATATATATTTCACACACACACACATATATATACATTTCAATGAATGAATGTATACATATGAATGAATGAATGTGTATATATACACACACAGATGTATATATTTAATATATTTATTGCTATTGTAGCTGAACTACAAATTTTTTATGATAAATCTAATTTTAAATACAAAAAGAGAAAAAACTTTCACTACACAGTTTTTTCTCTTTGTTGCCCACTATTATTCAGATTTTGGAAATGTTTGAATGATGGTGTAAATCAACCTATGGGTTCTACAATAGTGTCAACCAGTCTGTAAACAAGTTCTCTAAACATGAGGTATATTCTATTTGAAATAAGCTGAAAATCTGTAATCAACATATTCAACAAATGCTAAACAAGTGCTAAAGATCTTACGCTTGTAGATCTTGTGTTTGTAGATCTTAACAAATAAAATCCTTGAAAACAAAGTTGAAATCATCTACAGTCCTGTCCAGTTACTGCATCCAGATCAAAGTGGCAAGCAAGGAAAGAGCTGAACAAATTAAATGATGAGCGTTCAAACAATAGACTGGATTTAATTTTGAATATTTATAATCATGTTTTGAATTATCTAGATATGTAGAAAAATATGTTTGTAGAGCTTTTTTTTATTTTGGATAAGTGTATATTCTATACCAGAATAGAAGAAAAGTGAGAATTACTATAACTTGGTGCCATTTCAAAGCATTCAAAAGAATCATAAATAGAGATGATTTATTCCATTTTTTTTTGTCTTGTAAAGATTTGTCAAATAAGAAAGGTTATGCCAGATAATAAAAATCTTTGGGATAATGTTTTCATAAAATATTAGAATAATCTCCATTTAGTGGAATTTTCTTTGAGCAAGCATGTATTTCAGCACCTAAGGAAATATTTTTTTCAATTAAAAGTAAGTTTTATAGAGAAAAGTCAAAGGTGTCAACAGTTTCAAATGTAGTAACCACAAAATGCATATTTGAAGAGATGTTATACAATTTTATTTTTAAGAGACCAGTAAGACTATATTTTTAAATGTTCTGTAAAAAAGCAAATTGTTAGAGTCTATGAGGAACATTTTAGAAAGTTTAGAAACAAACCAAACAAATTATCAATAACATTGACATTAGTAAAATTTTAAAGACACCTTTTGTCCTATAGAGTCTCATAATTTGATATGATTAACTTATACATTTGACTTTGAATCAGACCTACCAAACTTTGAGGAAATAGTGGTTCCAGGCTTGAATAAAAAAGGTCCCATATATTTTGTAAAGTTAGTGTATTCTTGGTTTCCAAACAAAATATAAAGTCCATGCAAATAAACAAGCAAAAATTTATAGATCCATGTTACTTATGAATATAGATGCAAAAATGTTAAATAAAATGTAATGAACTAAAACTAATAGTGTGTTTAAAATATTGTCATACAAGAATGCCCACTTTCACCACTTCTATTCAATATAATACTAGAAGTCCTAGCCAGAGCAATCAGTCAAGAGAAAGCAATAAAGGTCATCCAAATTGGGAAAGATCAATGTACAGAAATCAGTAGCACTGCTGTAAACCCACAGCAACCAAGCTAAGAGTCAAATCAATAACTCAATCCCTTTTACAATAGCTGCAAAAAATAAATAAATAAATAAATAAATAAATAAATAAAATAAAAAAATAAAATACCTTGGAGTATACTTAACCAAGCAGGTGAAGGGTCTCTACAAAGAGAACTACAAAATGCCGCTTAAAGAAATCGCAGATGACACAAACAAGTGAAAACACGGCCCATGCTCATGGATAGAGAGAATCAATATTGTGGAAATGGCCACACTGCCCAAAGCAATCTACAGATTCAATGCAATGCCCATCAAAATACCATCATCATTCTTTGCAAAACTAGAAAAAAAATTCCTAAAATTCATATGAACCAAAAAAGAACTCACATAGTCAAAGCAATACTAAGCAAAAAGAACGAATCTGGAGGCATCACATTACTGGATTTCAAATTATATTACAAGGCTACCATTACCATGGTACTGACATAAAAATAGGAACTTAGACAAATGGAGCAGATAGAGAACCCAGAAATAAACAGAGCATGGTACTGACATAAAAATAGGAACTTAGACAAATGGAGCAGATAGAGAACCCAGAAATAAACAGAGCAGAGAACCCAGAAATAAACAAAATATGGATCTTTAATGGAGTATACAAACACATAAATTGGGGAAAGGACACCCTATTAAATAAATGGTGCCGGGAAACCGGTAAGCCACATATAGAAGAATGAAACTGGATCGCCATCTCTCACCCTATACAAAAATCAACTCAAGATCGAGCAAAGAGTTAAATTTAAGACTTGAAACCATACAAATTATAGAAGATAACATTGGGAAAACTCTTCTGGACATTGGCTTAGGCAAAGAATTCATGACTAAGACCCCAAAAGCAAATGCCAAAAAATTAATAAATACATGTGGCCTAATTAAACTAAAGAGCTTCCGTACAGCAAAAGAAACAATCAGCAGAGTAAACAGATAATCCAGAGTGGGAGAAAATATTCACAAAGTATGCATCCAACAAAGGACTAGTATCCAGAATCTACAAAGAACTCAAACAAATCAGCAAGAGAAAAACAAATAATCCCATCAAAAAGTGGGCAAAGAACATGAATAGACAATTCTCAAAAGAGGATATACAAACAGCCCACAAACACATGAAAAAATGCTTAACATCACTAATCATCAAACAAATGCAAATTAAAACCACAATGAGACACCACCTTACTCCTGCAAGAATAGTCATAATTAAAAAGTCAAAAAACGATAGATGTTGGCTTGGATGTGGTGAAAAGGCAACACTTTTATACTGCTGGTGGGAATGTAAATTAGTACAACCTCTATGGAAAACAGTGTGAAGATTCCTTAAAGAACTAAAAGTAGAACTACCATTCAATCCAGCAATCCCACAACTGGGTAGCTACTCAATGGAAATGAAGCCATTATGTGAAAAACACACATGCACATTCATGTTTACGGCAGCACAACTCACAATTGCAAGGATATTGTACCAACCTAAGTGCCCATTGACCAGCGAGTGGATTAAAAAAACATGTGGTGTATTGACACCATGGAATACTATTCAGACTACTCAGCCATAAAAAAGGTACAAAATAACGTCTTTTTCAGCAACTTGGATGGAAATGGAGGCCATTATTCTAAGTGAGTAACTTAGGAATTAAAAACCAAATACCACATGTTCTCACGTGTAAGTGGAAGATAAGCTATGAGGATGCAAAGACATACAGAGTGATACAATGGACTTTGAGGACTTGGGACATGGGGAGGATGGGAGGCGGTTGAGGAATAAAAGACTACATATTAGCTATGGTGTACACTGCTTAGGTGACAGGTGCACTAAAATCTTAGAATTCACCACTAAAGAACTCATCCATGTAACCAAAAACCACCTGTACCCCAAAAACTGTTTAAATAAAAATAAATGAATAAAATATTATCATTGAAATCCCAGGAGTACAGGTATGATTCAATATCAGAAAATTTATAATGCAATCTGCAATCTTAATATACTAAGAAAAAATATAATTATTTCAATAAATGGAGAAAAATAGCCTTGAGATAGAACAGAGCTTCATTAATTTTATTTAAAAAAATTTAGAGTAAACATTTACTTGATGAAGGAAATGTAGATGCATTTTATTTAAATTGGCAACAGAAAATAATAGTCATAACCATCATTACCATTTAACCTGGTGTTGGTGTAGGACTGGGAGAGAAGACATAATGTTATGCTTATTTTCGTATAACATGATTACTTTATGCAGGAATTGCAACAGAATTATCAAATAAACTATTAACACTAAAAATAGTATTTGCCAACTTTTCTGTAGACAAACTTAACCTGAAAAATTCAATAGTGTTTCTAAACACTAGCAAAAACCAATTACTTATACAGTCAATTGTCATTATTCATAGTAGTTCTGTTCTACAAAAGGAAAGAAAGAAGGAAGGAAGAAGGAAGGAAGGAAGGAAAGAAGGAAAGAAAGAAAGAAAGAAAGAAAGAAAGAAAGAAAGAAAGAAAGAGAAAGAGAAAGAAAGAAAGAAAGAGAAAGAAAGAGAAAGAAAGAAAGGGAGAGAAGAAAGAAAGAAAGAAAAAGAAAGAAAGAAAGAAAGAGGACAGAAAGGAGGAGGAGAGAAAGAGGAAGGAAGGGAGGAGGAGAGAAAGGGGAGAAAGAGAGAAAGAGAGGGAGGAAGGGAGAAAGAATGAAAGAACAAAAGGAAAGGAAAGGAGAAAGAAAGAAAGAGAAAGAGGGAAAGAAAGAGATTTACATAAACACAGAAACATTACACCACACTACAAATTCTACAAATCCATGAAGGGTAAGCAAAATAACAGAAACCCAGACCAATGGCGCAGAATAGAGTTCAGAAGGAGACCAACATGTGTATGGTCAATACAGGTAGTACACAAAAATAAGTGGGAGATTTTTTAGACGATAGTTTTGGGAAAACTCATCCATGACATACAGAAAAATAAACTAGCTCTCTAAAATGAGTTCTTTAGGTCAATGCTACCTAATAGAAATGTAAAGTGAGAGGTAGATGTAACTGAAAATTTTCTAATTGTCATATTTTAAAAAGTGAAAAGAAACAGGTGTATTAACTTTAGTAATATATTTTATTTAACCCAGTGTGTCCAAAATATTATTATTTAAACATGTAATCGATATTTTAAAACTTATTGATATATTTTACCTCCTCTTATTCTAAGACTTCAAAATATGGTGTATATTTTACACTTACAACCCATTTTGATCCATCTCTAAATCTCACTGGAAACAATTTATCTATGTTAGATTTCAGAAAATTTACAGTTGAAATTTACAGTTGATTCACGTATCCAAGCTGTTCTAAACACACTTAATAAATTTTCAATAATTAAATTGTGCATGAAATAAAAATCACTTTTGTTTAATGTTTGAATCCACATTGGTAAAATTAATCCACTTATTTTTTAAAAATCGATTTAACTTGAAGAAAAAGCATATTGGTACCAATAGTATGTCTGTCCAAGTTAAATAATTTCACTAACTCATTTATCAGTAAGCATCATTAACATAAAATCAAAGAGGTTATTGTACCATAATTATCCATATCAACAAAGCGTACTCCAAACTTTTCCTGTAGGCTTTGCAGCCATTTTACATTATGCTGTAGATTGCAATTCTACATTCATAATACCGTTAACAGAAGTTAAAAGCTTCATGAAACTAAACAAAAGTGTTTTCAATACTTACATAGTGTGGAATGAAGCAATAAAGGAAATATCAGTCTCTCATTTTAAAATTCTAGTGAATCCAGATTTTCAACCTAACATAGCTGGAATACTCTGTTGTGATAGAAGCTGACCTTTTCATATCTATCTGAAATCCTTCTTTGAAAAATAGAAAAGATTCAACAGTATTTATACCACAAGTTTAAATTTTTAGATTGTGAATTGATAGTATTTCTACATACATTTGATAGTTTTTTGAGACAAAATATATCCAAAGCATTAGTTGAGTAGCATCTCATATCACAAGATGCATCCAGAGGTACTGACAATTTTTAAAATGTTGAATCAGTTAATCTTTGATATTGTGAGAAAGGTATTGCACTTTATGGGCAAATTTTCTGTGGCTTAGCTACAGGTCTTTTGCTTACAGTAAAATATCTTTTTTAGTCTTTTTCTTACAACTTTCTAACAAATTTTTCATAAATTAATAATGATTTTTGCCATCTTTCTGACTAAAAATGATTTTTTCCTGTTCAAGAATTTAATTCAGTTTATAGCTAGCCAAAGTTATAAGCCCAGTTTCCGATGAAAATCATTTAAAAGTTTTGTGTTGATCATTTAATTCTGATTTCAGTTAATTATTGTCAATGCTTTTTTGACTATTGAGAGGAAGCATCTTATTAAGTTCACTACGTATGTGCTGAAAACATCTCTTAATATTATGTACCTTATTATCTTTAAAACTTGCTTTTCTTACTCTGATACAACAATTTGTAATTGTTATTTATCATGAAATTTGTGACATACTTTTTTCCAATCTTTCTCTTTTTAAAAATGTTTCCCATTGTATTACACACAGCTGCATCTGCATTTGAATCTGTAGCAGTAGTATGGTTTTATTTTAAATGTAAAAATTTGTTAACATTATTTTTACACTAAAAAAACAAACTACATATATCAAATAATAATAATATTTAATGTAATTACTGATTATAATTTACTTAGGCATCACTCTAAGTCTTGATGGTTTTGCAATATATTAAAATAAACAATCTACAATGTTACATCGGCACATAGAAAAAATCATTTGGACTAAAAAAATTGTTTGATGCCAATTATATTGGTTATGTTTCTGTGTACCAACAGAAATAATGCATGTGCCCAGCAGGTACATCACAATAAAGCAATATCTTACATGGTGCAATAGTTAAATTCAAAACAATACATTATGTATGATTTTACACTGATTAAGTTTTTAAGTTTAAAGTAATTAAAACCAAACAAAATTAAAATTTAGTTTCTTAGTTGTACTAGCTACCTTCAAGTGTTTGGTAGCTACATGTGACTCTTGGCTACTAAGTGAATAGCCCAGATTGAGCTGAATTAAAGATTTAAATGTAAAAGAAGAAACAACAAAGTTTGACTAAGAAAAATGTACAGCAGTATCTTAGTGATCTAGAAGGGTAACAAAAGCATAAACCTTAAGTAAGGAAAACTGCCAATGGAGCATATGAAAGCTAAATATTTCTGTTCAATATCAGGAACTGTGGACAAAACTTATAGGTAACAAAATTAGAAAGCAAGATAGAGTAAAGCATTTGGAGATTATGTGGAATACACATCCTCTCTTGCATGGCTTGTGGAGGTATAGACTGACTTTAGTGATTGCAGAGAGCAATCTAGTACCATTAGTTAAATTAAGTATAATCATACCCCAGATATAACCCAGGAATTCTCAACAGCACAAGTATCAAGATATTCCCTATAGCTTTCACTATGGCGGCACAAGAAAATACACAGTTGAATACCACAGTGAAATTTATGCAAGAAGAATGGATCAGTAAAATGTGGTGGGTATTCGCAATGGAGCATTACTTAACAGTTAGAAGAAACAGATTAGATGTACAGAGGCAGACACAGAGAAATCTTTAAAAATAGCACTTACTACAGAAAAGTAATAAAGAAAATAAGATTATATTATAACATGTGTGATGCACATGTTATCATGCACACAGCAATGCACATTTTGAAAGAACACCTCCAAAATACATGTTGAACACATGATGTTGATTGTCTACATGAGGAGAACAATGACAATGGGGTGGACTAATGGTTATAATGTGTCATAAATTTGGAAGTGTGATTAAATATTCAATTTTTGAGGTCCATGAAAATTGCTTTTAAAAACTGAATTCCATTTCTGGCATTATGGTAGAATGTCCTGGGATACTCTCCCATGGAACAAACAAAATACAATATAAAACATATTTTAAAATATATTTAATGTATTTCTCAAAATCAAATAAATAAATGAAAAAAGAATCCAATGACATAAGCAAGTACTTAAGCTGTCTTTTTCCCAGAAGCATCAGTTGAATCCTACTGAAGTTAACTTTCTGGCTTCATGTCTACGCTTGGAGCACAAGGAACAAGAAATAAGCCTAGTACTTTCCCAAGTTGGGGCACCAAAGAGATGTCTACTTAAAGTCAAAAGACAGAAGGACAGGGTAATTTAGAAACAAAATTACCTTATTTAAGGACTCAAAAGTAAAAGTTGCCTACCTTGACACTGACACTATGTAAAAGGATAAATATCTCTACTGAGATTTCATTGTTCCTAGATGACATTCACATGCATTTTCAAACTCAAATTCTGGCTATCTCTATTGCCTGAAAAATTTAAAGCCAGGAATTCAAGCTGTCTCAGATTAATAGTACCCATAATTTCCTAGAAGGAAACACAAATTCTTTCCAAGAAAACTCATTTCAATTCATTTCTCCCAGAATTTTCCCACAGATAAATGTCAAAGGAACATCAAAAGCAAAAGGAAATAGGGTATCATGAGTAACAACCAGTGATATGAAAATATGATTAGGCATGTTAGAAAATAAAAGTATATCAAACTTCTAAAAATTTCTTAAAGTATTTCAATTTGAAGTACAATAGACAACAAATTATATATAGCTGAAGAATTATTTATCTGATACTTAAATCTTAAGAAATTAGACTATGCACATAAAGAAAATGAGATGCTAAATATAAAGAGAGGTTATTAAGAGACATGGAAAATAGATTATGATGGTCTAACATTTATTCAGAGTCTAGTAGGAGAGAAATAGGACAATATCTTTTGTGGAAATGGTTGAAAATATTCAAGAGCTGATTATTAGATGTTTCTCTTAACATTCAGGTAGCCCAGATAATCTCAAACAAAATAAATAAAATAAAATTCATACCTAGATACAAAGTGTTGATGTTTCAGAACACCAAAGACAAAGTAAAGATCTGAAAATTAGTCAAAGAAAAGACAAAAACCTGACATTAAATGGCAATTCCACTGACAGCTGACTTTGCAACAGCAGTAATGGAAACCAGAAGACAATGGAATAATATCATGGAGGTGCTGGCAGAAAGATCTGTCTGTCTAGAGTTGTACATCTAGTAAAACTCTAGAATACAGAGGAAAAATAGAAAATGTTCTCAGATAAACAAAAATGGATCTATAGACACCAACTGAAGAGAAATTCTAATGGTGTTTTTTTTAAATAAGAAATATGAACTCAGATGGAAAATCTAACCTGTAAGAAAAAATTATAAGTAAATACATTACTAAATCTGATGGGTAAATCTAAATAACTATTGACTGTATGATAAAATAATAATAGAAATAATAACAACATTTAATTTTAGGTGTTAGAAACAAGGAAATCTTAAGTACAGACATGAATGCAATTTATTTAAAAAATAACTGAAATATATATAACCTGTGAAATTTAAATTACACTTCCAAATAACTCCTCTACTGAAGAATACATAACTTTTGGAACATTATTAAATTGTTAAATAAACATTACTTCAAAAACTACATATCAAAACATATAGGCACATCACACCCATTAAGATGGCCAATATCAAAAATAATAATAATAGCAAGTGTTGGTGAGGATGTGAAGATTTGGTACTCTTGTGCTGGTGGGAATGTCAAGTAGTGTAGCCACTGTGAAAAACAATATGCCAGTTCTTCAAAAAAATTAAAAATAGAATTACCATATGATTTAGAAATCTTACTTCTGGGTTATACTCAAAAGAACTGAGAGTAGAATCTCAAACAGATCTCTGTACATCCATGTGCATAGCAGCACTATCCACAATTGCTAAAACTTGGGAGTAACCCATGTCCATCCATAGGTGAAGGTATAAACACATGGTCTTTACATGCAATGAAATGTTATTCAGCCTTCAAAAGGAAGGAAATTCTGACATGTACTACAACATGGATGAATCTTAAGGATATTTTGCTAAGTAAAAGAAACTAGTCTCAAAAAGATAACGTAGTTAGAGAACTCAAAATTTTAGCGACAGAAAGTAGAACAGTGAATTCCATGGACTGAAGAGTGGGAAGAATAGAGAGCTGTTGTTTAATAGGGACAGTGTTTCAGTTTTACAAGATCAAAAAAATTCTGAAGATGGATAGTGGTGATGGTTGCACAACAATGTTAATGCACTTAATACCACTGAACTACTGTATACTTTTTAAAAAGGTAAGGCAGTAAGTTTTATGTTCTGTACATTTTATTGTAATGAAAAATTGGAAAAAATCACATAGGACTTACCTAAAATAACACTTAATAGAAAATGTACAGAAGTAAAACCAAGAAAGAAAAGAAAGAAGAAAGAAAGAGAGAGGAGGAGAGAAAGAAAGAAAGAAAGAAAGAAAGAGAGAGAGATAGAGAAAGAAAGAAGGAAGGAAGGAAGGAAGGAAGGAAAAGAAGAAAGGAAGAAAGAAAGGGGGGAGGGAGGGAGGCAGGAAGGGAAGGGAAAGAAGGCAAGGGAAGGCAAGGGAAGGGAAGAGAAAGGAAGGGAAGGAGAAGAGGAAGAGGAAGAGGAAGGAGAAGGAGAAGGAAAGAAAGGAAAAAAAAGAGAAAGGAAGAAAGAAAGGAAAGAAAGAAAGAAAAAGAAAGAAAGCGAGAAAGAGAAAGAGAGAGGGAGAGAGAAAGGGAATCATCCTATTTTAATTGCAGAGAATAAACCCAAAGACAGTACCCAGGGCAAAATGGTAAAGATAGAAACAGAAGTTAATAAAATAGAGAACTAAAATATGACAGATTAGAAAAACAAAACAACAGGTTTATTTTAAATCTCATGAAATTAAGAAATCTCTAACGAAAATTTTCACATTATAAAGAGAATGCACAGAAGCAACTTCTGAAAAGGAAAATAAATTCAAACTATAGATGCTTCAAGAAGTAAAAAGATGAGTATACTGAGTACAACCTGATGACAATTTAATATGTAAACCAAACTAGAATGAACAAATTTCTAGAAAAAAATATAACTTAACGAATAACTCAAGGAGAGTTAAAAAAAAATCAAACAGTCCAACATCCCTTAAATCTATTGAATCAGTAGCATAAAATCTTTTAAAAAAAGAAAATATCATGCCTATACCTGATAATTGTAAAAGTAAATTCTTGCACAATTTACTCAAAAAATTCTAATTTGATACAAACTCTTTTAGAGTACAGAGGAAAAGAATACTATTTAAGTTTATGGAGTTAATTTGCTCCAAATACTAAAACCAGATAAGAATAAACAGGTGAAAAAAAAAGCATAGGCCAATCTAATTCATCTGCGAAGAACAAAAGAAAGAACATGTGCATGAAATCTAACATGTATAGAATGTTATGTTATGGCTATGTAGGGTTTCATCTTATAACTACATGGTTTAGCATCAGAAAACTCATTGATAGATAAAAATATTTCTACATAAATGGGGAAAAATGAGAAAAAGGGATGTAATAGCATTCATTATTCATGAAAGTATTGCTCAGAATAGTAGGAAATTAAGAAAACTTACTTAAACTGATAGAAGGAGGCTACTAAAATCCTAGGAAAAACATCGTATTTAATGGTGGACTGTTAAAAGCCTTCTGTTTATAATGAGTTTCATGACAATGATTCCTAATATCACACTTTCCTTCAACATTATGTCTGAGGCCATAGCCAGCAATAAAAGACAAGAAGAGGATACAAAATAAGAGAATGGCTCTTAAATGACTAGAACATCTAAATGACATATAAGATGTCAAAATAAGAGAATGACATCTTAAATGAATAGAACAAAGCCACAATTATTTGCAGATAATATGATGTTCTGTAGAAAATCCAAATGAATCTACTGATGAATTATTAGAATTAAATAATGGAATTTTAAAAGAATGTGTGATACAAAATAAATAGAGAAAAGTTAATTGCATTTGTATACCTCAGTCAAAAGTATTTACAGTGTGGAAATTTAATATTAAATAATATGAAATTTACAATAGAAACCAAAATTGTAAATACCTAGGAATAAACATAATATTAATAGATGTACAAATTTAGAAGACCTAAACAAAAAAATTAGATATCTGTATAGGAAGACTTAATATATTAAGATGTTAATTATCTTCAAATTCATCCTTCTATTCAAGAAGCGGTGTGGGGAGGGAGGAGGGATAGAATTAGGAGATATACCTAATGCTAAGTGATGAGTTAATGGGTGCAGCACACCAACATGGCACATATATACATATGTAACAAACCTGCACGTTGTGCACATGTATCCTAAAACTTAAAGTATAATAATAATTTTTTTAAAACCCTCCCAAAAAAAAAAGAAAAATCCAAACAAATTTCCATCAGGTAATCGGTTACATCAAGCTGGCTCTAAAAAATGAGTATTGCTGAAGGGAAGAATACATTGGAAGGATGGACCTTACCACATATCAAGACATATTATAAAAATATTATCATTGAGATATGTTTTATTTGTATAGAGATTAACAAATATACTTAGAGAACAGAATAGACTACCCAGAAACAGACTTAACAAAAAAATAGAAACTCAGTTATGACAGCTACCATTGGAGAACATGGGAAAATGGACAGCAACAATTACTTTTACATAGGGAAGAAAATGAACTAGGATTCCTATCTCACATAATACACTAAAATCATTTCAAGGTAAATTTATGACATAAATCCTAAAAGTTTTGAAAGGCAATGTAGTAGACTATTACCATGAATGGGGAAAACTTTCTTAAAGAGTCAAAAAACACATTCAAGGAAATGATTGACCAATTGGTCTGAAAATTGAGGTACAATGAAGATGTGAAAAGATGATACACATTGGAATAAAATATTTGCAACACAGATCACTGAAAGTATTTTTTTAAAACATATAAAAGAGTCCCAATATATAGATACAAAAATGACAATTCGATAGAGAAGTGGACAAATTATTTCAATGGGTACTTCATGCAAGAGAAAAATAAAATGTGAAAAAGATGCTCAATCTCATTAATAAGCAGGAGAATTCCAATCAAAGCCACAATGATATTACAGTGGCAAGGAGCTTGAAGATTGACAATATCAAGTGCCGAAGACATTGTGGGACAGGGGGGTAGTGAGTACTTTCTGTGCCTAACACACAGGAGGGCGATTGTGTAACCAGTGTTACAAAGGGTGTTCCTTGACCATGAAAAGCAAGTCCGGCAAAAGAGTGAAGAAGCCAAGTGGTTTTAACGGCAAATCAAAGTCCCTCAGGTTAAAGCAAAACCGGTCACACTGACTATATTTTCAATGTATTCATTCAATGGACCTAGAATCCATTCAGTGTCCAAAACTGTGATGATCAAATTAATTCAAATAACTATATCACGAAATCACAGTAATTTGCAAACCAGCTGCCATCTATTTTTATAGCCATAGTGAGAGATTATATTTTAGATGACGATAAAATAGTCGCTAAAATGATTTTTAAATTGTTAAACTATTACAAGCGTAGTCAGTACTTATTAATGCTTTATTATGATCTGCAAGTCACACAAGTTTGTAAACTATCATTATTGTAAGAACTGTTTTAAAACAGATGACAGGGGTTGTGTTTTTTTGTTATTGTTGTTTTATTGTTTTGTGTCTTTAAGACATTTTCTGTGAAGCAATAGATTCATGAAGGAGAGAGAACAACATTGATAGGAAGTAACTAAAACTTTGTTTCATTCAACAAAAGTTAATAGATCCTCCATGCGCTTTAATATCCAATGTCCTCATTGTGAAGTTGCCTCAATTATTTGCGCTACAATTTGCAAACCAGTTAAAAATAAAAATGATAAATTGGCAACTAAGTTCAGCCAGTCCTGGAATTCTAAAATTCTAGGATACACCATTGATTACAGGTAAAAATACAAAGATTCTCCATCATCTTGAATTTTATAATTCTGACTGCTTTATGGAAGGAACATATTCTGCCATTGTCCTGGGCATCACTCTACAAGCTTTCTTGCTTGTAAGTAGATCCGAGCCAAGTGCCAGGGGTGCAGAAGCAAGTTCTAGGGCTTTGGAGTCAGACAGCATTGGATTCCCACTGAATTAAGCACTGTGCTTCTCCACCTAGCCTCAGGTTTACTATGTATAAATGAAGTCTAAATACCCACCTGGTGGGCTAGTTGCAAGTATTAAGCACAATAATGCCTCTGAAAGGCCCAGGACATTCTTGGAACAGAGAAGCTCTGTTCCTGCTCAGCCTGTCTCCATTCCTGCCTGATTAGCTCAGGACGCCACGGAGAGCAGGAGGGGCAGCCACAGAACAGGTTGGGGGGTGCGTCCTTTGGACCAGCTTGCATGTAATCTCACCTCTGACTGCACTGTCACTGGCTCTCATGTGCTCTCCCTTCTTTGTCTGCTAAGACCCTCCCAATGGTTTGCTGTTGACATCCAACCTCAGCTCTGTTCCCTAGACTCCAATGCACATCTCCGCTCTCCAGAACCTGCCTCTATGGAATGGCATTAAACATCTGCCATCCTGAGCCCTTGCTGGTATGGTCCCAAGACCTCCCACAAATGTCACAAGTACCGCCAGACACCTGAAACATTCTTTCCCCAACTCTTGTCAGAATGTCCCAACCATAGGCTCTCAGAACTGAAGTTCTGCCTGCCTGGTGACATGCCGGCCTGAGGCAGTAGGACAGCCTTGCATGTTTGGCAATAGAGCTGTGCTTCTCTGAATGATTCAGGAATGATCTGGGTATATTAAAAAATGAAAAATCCAAGGTATCTATTATGATACATGATTGCCAAAGCTGCCACTCTTTATCTCCCAGTTGTTCCTTGTCCCATTACAATTTGGTTTACAGTTAACCATTCCCTCCAACCATTCTTGCTGGGTTGTAATTGTAATATGTATGCAACGGACACAAAATCTGAAGCATCTCTCCCTGAGTCCTGGTCTGATCACCTCTAACTTGCTTTGTAAATAGTCACTCTGTCTATTTAAAGTGTCTCCACCCTCTTCCTTATATCTTCTGTTAAGCTACAGGAATGCTGTTTTCTAAAATGCCATCCTTTATGGAAAGATCATGACATTCCTTTCCATAAAATCCTAAAATGTCAAACATAAGAATCATTTGGTTCTTTGTAATACGGCTCTAGCTTTACCTCCCACTATCTTTTCAAAACCTAATACGTACCTTATATTTATTTCTTCATGTATCTTACATTACAAACATATTGACCCATGTGGAATTTTCCAAATTGATCATATTCTTTCTTTTTACAGTAATGTTTTCTGGAAACAGTCTCAAATTTAGAGATAAGTTTCAAGAACACTACTAAGAAGTTTGTACCTTCAAATCATTGATGACAGGTTGTGGACATAATGCTCAATCTATCCCAAATTAGAGCGCATTTTCTATAAACAAAGAAATTACCCAAAAACATATTCCATAAGTCTATCAAAATACAAAACTAAGATTGTTATATGACTGCCATTCAATCCACAAACCCAATTCAAGTATTGCCATTTGGTCCAAAATATCCTTTACAGCAAAGGGATCAAGTTTAGAAACATGCATTGCTTTTAGTTACAATTTCTCTTTAGTCTTCTTCAGCCTGAAAAAGTTACTCAGTATCTTCTTGACTTTCATGTTCTTGGCAGGTTTGAAGAATACAGGTCAGGTGTTTTAGGAATTTCTCCCAATTTGGATTTGCCTGGTGTCTCCTCATGATTTGCTCTGCTGTGATTTGTCTTGCTGTGTCCTATCAAGTGGAACACAATTTTGATTTGTTTCATTACTAGTGATGTTGACTTTGATTGCTTAAAGTGGTAAGTGTCATGTTTCTTCACTGTAAAATTGTTCTTTTTTCCTTTTTAATTGAGTGTTGTATGGGTAGCTGCTTTGAGAGACTATGCAAATATCCCATGCCTCATTAAAGTTATAATTTATTCACTTTTTATTGTCTATATCACTATGAACTATTAGTTCCCTAATAAATTCAGTGGATTATAATCCATTACTATACTGATGTATTTTAATGTTTAAATTCTTCCAGATTTGAACAGTGGGACCCTCTTCAAGTTTTCTTCTGTGTCCTTTTAATGGTTCCTTTTCAAACTTTAACAACTTTCTTACTTTATCACAGCAAAATATTCCAGGCTCATGTCATATTTTCTCTGTTCTAGCTTCGGAATCAACCATTATTCCAAGGATCCCTGGTTCCCATTTGGTGGAAATGGTATTGC
The DNA here is from genome assembly GCF_028885625.2 of Pongo pygmaeus. NCBI lineage: Eukaryota > Metazoa > Chordata > Mammalia > Primates > Hominidae > Pongo > Pongo pygmaeus. Next base: position 36,399,817 of record NC_072379.2, on the reverse strand, counting down.
AAAACCGAGAGCTGGGTCTAAGTGTACTCATTGCTATTGAATGTTGCTCTTTTTACTATTTCTTGGAGACAGAGCTAGGGCATATCATTGTATAAATACCTACACATAGGTGATATATGGGCAAATCTACAGATAGCTTCAATTTCAATTCGGAACCATAGTTTTAGTTTGGTTCTTTTATATTTCTAACATCCTTCTCCAAAGATAAGAAACTAGTTCTCATTATTCTTAATATTTATTTAATTAATCTCCTTGGCCATAACCAATCTCCCTCTCCTGCACTGATGCCTCTCTAATTCCAGTTGGCCCAGACACCTCACATCAGGCTGCATGGCACACATCCAGGTCTTGTTGCAAGCTAAAAGCCAACCATGAAAAAGGACACTTACCCTATATCGTGTCTTCTTCTGAGTATCAACTCCACTGTGGCATCTGCCTATGTTCATTCACCCCGGTGCCTTCAGGTCATATTTTTGTGTTTTGTCCAGGGTTTTTAGCTAGTCTCTGGGAGGTTTGGTCCAGCAGGAGCTAACTCAACCATAGTGGAAGCTGCTATAGGATTTTGTTTATTTTCTTTTCCTTCTGTTTTGTATTTGTGAATTTTCTTTATAAGATTAAGAAAGGATTCCTGGCCGGGCGTGGTGGCTCACGCCTGTAATCCCAACACTTTGGGAGGCCGAGATGGGCAGATCACGAGGTCAGGAGATCGAGACCATCCTGGCTAACACGGTGAAACCCCGTCTCTACTAAAAATACAAAAAATTAGCCGGGCGTGGTGGCAGGCGCCTGTAGTCCTGTCTACTCGGGAGGCTGAGGCAGGAGAATGGCCTGAACCCGGGAGGCGGAGCTTGCTGTGAGTCGAGACAGCGCCACTGCACTCCCGCCTGGGCGAAAGAGCAAGACTACATCTCAAAAAAAAAAAGAAAGAAAAAAAAAGAAAAGATTCCTAGTTTCCTAAGAATTTTTATTGTGAATCGGTATTCAATTGTATCTCATGCTTTTTCTTCATTTATGGAGATAATCATAAGATGTTTCTCTTTAATCTGTAAATGTGGAAAATTACATTGGTTAATGTTCCAATATTAAGCAAAACTTGACTTTTTGGAGTAATCCCTTTTTAGTTGTCTGTATTGCTGTTTATTATGTTACTGGATTTTGTTAATGTTTTGATTAGGCATTTTGTATCTGTGTTCATGAAAATGATTTGGCTGCTAATTTTCCTTTATTGTGATGTTCTTTGAAGGTTTTATATCCAGGGTATGCTAACATTATAAAAATAAATTGAAAGGTTCTTATTTTTCTATTGTTTGGAAGTGTTTGGAAAAAGTCACCAATAAGGCCAATTAGATAGGAGTTCTCTTTAGTGGAAGGATTTCATGACAGATTCAATATCTTCATTAGATAGAGGATTATTCAAATATTCAATTTCTTATTGTGTCAATTATAGAAAGTTGTATTTTCTAGGGATTTGGACATTTTATCTGAATCATCAAGTTTATTGACATAAAGCTTTTAATAATATCCTAATATTAGCTTTTTAATGTCCATAGCTTCTTTATAAATGTCCCTTTTTTATCCCTAATGTTGATAATGTATGCCTGTCTCATTATTCTTTTATCTGTCTGGCCAGAGATTTATCAACTTGATTGGCTTTTTCAAAGAAATAACTTCCAAGCTGTCTGTGTCCTTATACCTGAGGTATAAATCTTATTTTTTTGAAACTTTAAATTCAGACTGACAATCATAGTCTTTTTATTTGAAATATTACCAATTTTCATTATTTCCACTACTTTTATATTTAGATTGAAATCTACTATCTTGCAATTCATTTTCTATTTGTTGCACTTGTTCTGGACTTCATTTTTTCCTTCCTTTTTTTTAAATTCTGTGCTAATTAAACTTTAAAAAAGTTCCTTCCATTTTTCCCTCCATTTACTTAATGGTTATACGGTCTCTTATTGTTCTTTCAGAAGTTACCTGATACATTACAACAGGCTGCTTTGACTTACTAATAAGTATTTTACCACTTCCTGAACATTTTAGAGTTCCCATCTGGACTTTTGGCCTATTGATTTCATGTTTAGGAAAGGGGGATTTTTTTTAACCAAACTTTTAAACTTTTGAGATAATTGTACATTCACATGCAGTTGCAAGAAATAATGGAGATCCCATGTACCCTGTCTCCTTATGCTAACATCTTGCAAAACTACAGAACAATATCACAACCATTGACATTGACACAATCCACTGATCTTATTCAGATTTCCTCCATTTCACTTATACTTGAGGGTGTGCTTGTGTATCTAGTTGTATCAATTTTATTCCATGTGTAGGTCCATGGATCCACCATAGCAGTCAAGGTACAGAGGCATTCCCTTGCCACGAGGACCCCTCAGGCTGTGCTTTCATAGCACCTTCCACCTTGTCCTTCTGCCCACCCTATGCCACTCCTAACCCCTGGAAACACAGATCTAGCCTCTACTTCTAAATTTCGTCCTCCTGATTTATTTATAGCATTTATATTTATTGGTATGGTTTTCTTAGCAGTGACCCTGGGTATTACATTATACATAAGTGACATCACAATCTACTGGCATCCAAGCATATTATCAGTTTTATATTTGGTAACTTTGGTAAAGGGTTATAGTTACCTGTTACGGTTTTTGGCATGGAAGTTCTTAGAGATGATAATATTCTAATATGTACCATCAATATCCGTGATACTGACTTGATGTGTAGCATTTCACAAGGTTATTTGTTCTGAAAACCTTTATTTTTAGTAGATCAATTAATATCTCAGGGAACTTGTATTCTGTGGATGCCACTCAAAATGTTTCAACATATCTTTGCATTAAAAAGATATGTAGCACTGGTTTTAACCATTGGCAAATGACATCCCCATCTTGAAAATCCATCATATATTATATTTTATATTTTTTCTATTTTATATATGTATAAGATAAATTATTATTTAGTTTTTGTATATATGTTATGTCGATTCGTATTTTAACTATTTATAAACTCTAGATATAAGCTTTAGTCTAGATTATCAATTATGTTTAAGTGTTTCTAGGCTATGGAAATGCAAGGGTGACATGACAGTGGCATATGAGCGTTCATACCTGAGCACCTGAGGCAGGCCTTACAGATGGACCACAGGAAATACCACTAATCAATCACAGCACCCTTTCCCTTTGAGCCAGGTGTAGCCTCAGAATCCTTCACAATTCTACTTTCTAGGCAGCCATGGAAACAGGTCAGAATTCATATACAAGTTAGGAATTATACTCTGCAGTAATGCTCATTTAGATGACTGTTATTAAATTGTTTTATTTTCAGTTTCAGAAATAACACTAATGTTGTATTCAACTTGAAACCAATCTTAAAATACTTAATTTTTACCTCTAGTCCTTTGATATTTTAACTTTCCTATTCTACATTGATTAAATTTTGATCCGTTTATTGGATCTGTTTTTCAGATATTCAAAGAAAATATACCACTTATATCACTTTTATTTAATAATGGCAATTATTGGCATTTAATAATGGCAGTTATACCATTATTAAATATAAGTGATACATTTTCTTTGAATATCTGAAAAATGCTTTATTCTAGCCCTTATATTAGAATAGAAATTTGGTGGTGTATCACATTCCTGAGCCAAACATTTTGTACTAAAATCCCTGTAGATGCTGTTTCTGCCTTTTCTTCCCAGAAGTACTGTTACAGAGGAAAGCTGTGAGATGATGGTGATGATAGTTATTATGCATTTGTGTATAATCAATTTCCTCATTTTTTTCTTGAAGCTTACAACAGATTTTTTGTTACTATTATCTTTGTATTTGAAAAATCTTGCCAAGGCAGTTCTAGTGCACTCCTTATCACTTAGTTCACTTCCATTTCAGGGCACTTTGTTATTAGCTCAGGAATGTTTCCATCAGTCTTGATTTTATTTATTGCTTCAATTCTAATTTGCTTGTTTTCTTCTTCTGGAATACCTATAATGCTTGGTTAGTCTTTTGTCTCCATCCTTCATGACAACCATCTTCTCTTTCATCTATTTTACTTTTGTCCCTATGCTTAGAAAGACAGTAGAGTTTCTTTCTTCTACTTTTCACTTCACATTTTTTATTTAATTTTCAACTGTGTAAGACCTGTTTTTTACGAATAAAACCAACTTTTTAGAATATGTCAATTTAACTAGATACAAAATTTAATTAGGCCTAAACCCTACCTTCAAGATATTGTTAGAAATATACATGCAACTTGGCCAATAGATTTAACAAATGGAGAGTCTCAATAAAAAAAATTAAATTCTTTTTAAAGAACCCAGTGAAAATCCTGGAGTTTAAAAGAATAAACCTGAAATGAAAAATTCTCTAAAGAGCTCATCTACGTATTTGAGATGGCAGAAGCAAGGTTCAGTAACATTAAAAATATATATCAATATGAATTATTTAATATGAAAAACAAAGAGAAATGATTGAATAAAAATGAACAAAGCCTCAGAGATCCACGGTTCAATATCAAGTCTATCAATATACGGGTAATGGGAAACCCCAGAAGAATGAGAGAGAGCAAAAAGAAATTAAAAATTCTTTGAAAAAATAGAGGCTGAAAACTTCCCAAATTTGATGAAAAAATAATAATCTACAGATCCAAGAAGCTTAATGACACCAACTTGGACAAACGCTAAGAGATCCACACCTAGACTCATCTTAGATAAATTTTAAAACACGAAGAGAAAATCTTGAAAGCTTCAAGAGAAAAAACAGCCATCAGGTACAAACAATATAATTAATGCTGTCTTCTCACAGGAAACAATGGAGGCCAGAAGGCAATGGAATCACTTTTTCAAACTGCTAAAAGAAGACTACCAAACAATAATTATACATCCAGTAAAACTATCCTCAGGAATGAAGGAGAAATGAAAACATTCCTAGGTAAACAAATACTGAAAGGATATGTTTGTAGCAGATCTGCTTTATAAGAAATACTTCAGGCTAAAAGGAAGTCGCACCAGAAGGTAACTAAACTCCACAGGATGAAAAAAATGAGCACTAGAAATGATAAATATGTGGATAAATAGAAAACACTCTATAAAGATACTTTTCTCATTTCTTTCCTTAACTTTAAAAAACATAGGATTGTGTAAAGTAATAATTATAATGCTGTATTCTTACATTAATTACCTCTGCAGACATAATATATATGGCAATTACAGCTCAAAGGAGTGGTAAGGAAAAGGAGCAAAATTTCTCTCTAAAGTTGATGGTAATAAGTTGTGTATTGAAATCTCTACCACGACTACTAAGAAAAATTTTTTTAATATAGTAAAAACATGAATTCATACACTGCACTAAAAATATTTACTTAACATTAAAAAAGCAGCAAAGGAGGACCAGAAGAACAATAAAAGACATGAGACAAATGGAAAACAGATTTTAAAAACCGATAATCATAAATTCATCCACATCAATAATTATATTAAATATAAATAAACTAAACACCCCATTCGAAAACTATAGATTGTCAGACTGGATAGAAAAGTAAGACCTACCTGCAGTTGGCCCTTGGTATATGTGAGTTTCACATCAGTGGATTCAACCAACTGTGGATAAAAAAATTTTTTTTAAATTGTGTCTGTAGTGAACGTGTATAGACCTTTTTCTTTTTATTATTTCCTAAACAATACAATATAACAATAGCATTTACATGGTATTAGGCATTGCAAGTAATCTAAAGATAATTTAAATTATACGGGAGGATGTGCATAAGTTATAGACAAATGCTTCACCACTTTATATCAGGGACTGAACATCTGCAGATTTTAGTAGTCACAGTCGATCCTGAAGCAATTCCCCACAAAAACTGAGAGACAATTCAATATGCTATCACCAGGAAATACAGCTTAGATTTAAAGATACAATTGTTGAAATTAAAAAGACAAGAAAGATATACCATGCAAACAATAACCATGACAGAACAGGAATGGCTGTACAAATAACAGGTAAAATAGACTTTAAGACAAAAAAAAAAATTATAGGAGACAAGGACAGACACTTCACAATGACAAAAGGGTCAACACATCAGGAAGATATATAATTTAAGTGCATATGCACTTAAAAACAGCCAAAAAATACATGAAGCAAAAACAGAATTCAAAGGAGAAATATGTATTTCATCAATAATAGTTGAAAACTGTAATACTCTCTTCAATAACTGATAGAACAACTAGTCAGAAAATAGCAAGAATATAGAAGACTCGAACAACATCTCCCCCAGCTCAACTTAACTGACTTTTGTAGAACACTCCACCCACTGACATATTCTTCTCAATTGAGTGTGGAACAGTCTTCATCAAATAAAGCATATGCTGGGTCACAAAATACTCTCAATAAATCTAAGAGACTGAAATCGTATAAAATATATTCTCTACCATAATGGAATTAAATGAGAGATCCACAATAGGAAGAAATCTGGAAAAACCCCAAGTAATCGGAAATGAAGCAGCACGTTACCAAATTAACTAGTGGATCAAAGGAAAAAAATCATGTGGGAAATTGTAAACTATTTTAAATGGAATTAAAATGAAAACACAACATACCAAAATTTATAGGATGCAGTTAAAACAGAGCTTACAGGGAAATTTACATCTTTAACATGCATACCAGAAAATAACAATGTCTTAGAGCAACAACTGAGGCTTTCAGCTTTCGGCTTTCAGATACTAGAAAAAGCAAACTAAAGCTAAAGACAGCAGAAGAAAGAGCATATATTTTGTGCTAACAATATACAGGGCATTGGACACTCTTGCAGTACAATCTAGAATGGTATATAGAATAGAAATCAAGAAACGTTTTCTTCAGAGGACCAGATAGTAAATAGTTCAGGATTTCTGAGCCATAAAATCTCTGTAGCAACTACTCAACTCCGCAATTATAGCATGAAAAAAAACATAGACATTGAGTATGAATGCATATGATTGTATGTCCAAGAAGTTTTATTTATGAGCACCGAAATTTGAGTTTTCTATAATTTCTACATGTCAGGAAATAGTATGCTTGTTTTGAGGTTTTTGCAACCATTTAAAAAATGTAAAAACCATTCTTAGTTCACAATTGAATACTAACAGGGACTAGCCCAAATGTGGTCCATTGCCATAGTTTGCTCATCCCGACCTGATTGATAGAGGCAAAAAAAAAAAAAAAAAAAGAAAGAAAGAAGAAAAAGGAAGAAAGAAACTGTAAGCATTGAGCCCCACTGAGGAAGGGACTGTATCTTTTTAGTTCTATATCTTCAGCCAGTTAATACATGAGATAACAGAGTTTAGGAGAAGTGGTGGCATCCCATGGAATCTCTAGGATGAAAGAGAAGTAGCTGGACTGACTTGCTGGTACTGTTTATAGAAATAGGATTACTTAGTTCTGGTAAATCTTTAGAGGGAAGGAACTAAAGATGAAATCTAACATAGTAAAATTTCATTCATAGTAAGTACCTAATATGTTTATTTTATTTAATCCTCACAAACCTTCCATTTTACAGTATTCCGCCTCAAGATCCCATAAGTATTAAGTGGCCAAAACAGGAATAGAAGAGGCTGGTAGCTTAAAGCTCAATTCTTTTTCCAGGAAGCTGAAAATAAATGGTGGTCATGAGCTCATCCTCTGCTGTCTCCATGCTTCTCTTTCAGTATTAACACATAGAGATCACAGTTAGGAAAGCATGAGCCTGGATCCCAGCAACAGCCCTGGGCTACTTCTTGCAGATCCTCATCACTGTCACTTAATGTGTTTGAGCCTCGAAATTCCCTGGCTGTGTCATGGCAATGATAATGACTCTACCTATATCCCTGATAATTAGGAAGATCAAGTAAGTTAACGAGAGTGAGAGTGTTTTGAAAAGTACAAAATATGATACAAATAGATGGTGGAACTTTTTTGTTCATTCTTAATTGAGTTGGGCCTTATTTTTTTTTCCAGAATGGACACATCTTTGTGAATCAATCACTGTGCTCTATAAGCATGTGTCAGCTTTTTCTACATGCGATGCGTGCCTGGATGCAGCCCTTGTTTATGGTCAGGCCTCAGTGTGGGAGAGATCTGTATCTGTGGGTATTCAGATAACTAGGACACCCTGTTCTGTTTATAAGTCAATCTTTTACTGATGGGATTTTTACTTTTTCCCTCCTAGTAGCGTATTATGGACAATATTTGTTACTGGCATGACTAACTATAAAGTTAGAATACTCAGCACCCTCTTCCTAAATTATAGCAGCAATGATCATAGAAAACAGTCTTTTACAAAAGAGGTACCTGACTTTCTCTGGTTTTGAAGCTAATGAACATCAGGATGCTTGAAGTTTAAAGTTAGATAAGTATCAAGAAGCTGAATGCTTATCTGGAAACTTTGAACTTTCAGTGCCTATTTGGGTAGAAAATGTCATGATTAAATTTTGTTGCCTGATTTCCAGAACTTCCTGAATTTGAAGGGGCCAGAAATTCTTTGAAAAAAGAAAAACCACTGTGGAGTCCGACTGCCTCTGATGGCAAATAGAGTGAACCAAACGTAAGTGTTCAGGAACCACCTCAGCTTTCCCTCTCCACCTAACCCTACCCCATAGATAACCCTGCACTTCCTAGATTTTAAACAATCGGTAGTTGGATGGCAAGGAGTTGCAGGATTTCTGGTTTTCATTTGCACCTGGCAGTTTTATCTCTCTGTGGAGGGGGGTTAGTACAGCAGGCCACCACCCAGACCTTCCACTCACTCTCTCAAACTCCTCATCTGAAGATGTGAACAGAGATCACCATTTCACAAGGTTCTCATGGGAACTGGTAAGCCAACGTACATTTCCTGGCACACCTCAGGCTCTGAAAATGCCCATCTCCCTCCCCTTCCTCTTCTGCCTTCCACTGGGGGGACTTGTTCTGGTAATGGGACTGCCCTCCCCCAACAAAAAAAAAAATAGGTTATATAATCCACCATGTGTGTTATTGCACCACATGATGAAGAACTGAACAGACAACCTGTGAATTTCTATAGAGAGCCTGCTCCCCAAGATGGAGTCAAGGTTTGAGAAGGCCACGCAGGAGGAGGGAGACTACGCTCACCACACCACTTCTCTCTGCAATAGAGAGAAGGCCCCAAAGAGGTCACTCCCGTCTGCTTGATTAACCTTGCTTTAAGTCAATTAACAAACTTTTTCTTTGAAAATTTCCAAGAATAATTGTGATTATCCCTGACTACAACACATTGATTCAAAAGCACAATGGGAAAAGAGGAAGAAAAGGTCCCTCCCACCTCTGTCTCTTGCCTTTCCTAGATTAGGTGAGTGAGCACAGTACTGAGTCACCACTGGACTTGATTCTCATTCAGTAGCCTCAAACCCAATGAAGTTGGACAAAACAGGAAATGATCTGAAAGAGAAGATCTACAAGGGCCAATACGAAATGGCAGGGTGCTCTCCTCTCAAAGGAACTCTATGTTAAACTGTGGAAGTTAACCACATAATTGCCAACTCAGGATATTTCAGAATAGCAAACCTGATCTTTCTTTTTCAAACTGAAAATCCAGTAAGAAATGTTTTCTTACACTATTGTTTTATATTATCTTTATCCTTTTCACTTATCTCTATCCTAAATGTCTATTAAATTTGAATTAATCTCTCCTTTGATACAGTTTCTCTCTTACTATCTGGTCTGTAAGAATTTAAGGCATAGACTATGTATATCTTTGTTCACCAGCATCGTTGGTGCTAGCATAGTTCCCGGCATAGTGGAGAAACAAAATCACTATATAATGCACTTTTTACTGTGGGTTAAAGCCAAAAAGATTGTAAGTGCTTGAAGAAAAAAAATCTCTCTTTTGCCTCATATGCATCCCCCTCTACAAAGCTGAGCATCTCGCCTTCCACATAACGAGTATTTATTACCAAATGAATGAATGAATGAACAAAAGTATTAAACATTTATTGAGAACCTTCTGGAGGGCAAGCTAAAGAGAAAAGTAATAGAAGACAGGTTCCCTGTCCTTTATGAGGATAAAATTTAGTTGAGAAGGGATGATATAGATACAGAGAGTTAGATAACATTGTCAAGTAAATTTAAGTTACCTATGATGTGTGCAGACATGGAACATGGAAGAAAATTTACTAAAGACATGATCACAGGCAGTTAGGAATGCCTTCTGGGAGATACAAAGACTGGAAGCAGCTCTTACAAGAAGGACTGTAGAAAATGGAAGATGTAGGTAAGGAAACTAAAATGTTGCCATGTGTTTGATGCATATTTTCTTATTTCATCTTCACATGTCATCAAAGAGGGGGAAAAAAATAAGAGCCAATGCATAGTAAATAGTGGGTCAGGATCTGAATCCAAAGCTATCTGACTCTCTGAAGAATATTTTCATTCTTCATGGGAATACCTCTCACCTGAAAATAGGAAGAAGGAATTAAATGAAAGGAGAATGGCATGAGAAAGGACCTGGAATTAGGGGGCATGCCTGGTTGCAACTGAAGCTGAAATGTTAAGATGGAGTGGAGTTTGTTTCCAGGGAGGCAATGCTATAAACATAGATAGAAGCCAGATGAAAGCAATAGTCAAAAGCATCTTGGACTTTGTTCTGTGCTTTGAATGGAAAACTTTTTAAAGATGTTAAAATGTAATAAGTATTCCAGGAAAATTGGTCAAGCTCTTATATAAGGTAAAGTAAAAGGGGAGGACTCAGAGGCAGAGAATGAGAGCTATTACAAGTGCCCAGAGGAATGATGCTCACAGACTTGGGTAAAGTGAGTTATTCATTCATTCATTCAGTCTCTTAAGTATTCTCAAGCATCTCAAGATATGCAGCAAAGGAACAGGATAGGTGCAATGCTTTTTCTAATGGCACCCACTTTCTAGTGGGGAAGAGAGACAGTTAAGAGGAAAAAAAATGAATATTGTTAGAGAGGAACAGCATCATGAAGAATCATCAGGACAGTGGGGTGAAGGGTCAGGCAGAGGGGCTGGTGATGAGTGAGGTTGAGTGGACAGGGAAGGCCTCAGGAGGGCAGAACAAGCCCCAGGACCAGAAAGGCCAGGCAGCAGAGCTAGGAGGGAGCCTGGCTCAGGGAGAGTCTGCAGAGAGGACAGAGGTCTGATGATGCAGGGTTCATATTGAATGAGGGAAGAAAAACATGACTGAGAGAGACACTAGGAAGATAGGTTCTGTTGTAGGTTCTGTGTGTCTTTGAACATGGGGAGAAGAAGAACTTCAGGGTGATTTCAGATTTGTGATTCTCTAGGACTAAGAGGTGACAAAGAGAGGTGAGGGTTTGGCTTGGGGGGAAGGGGAAGTTTTCGGTTTTATGAAAAAGAGCAGTAGGAGATAGAGGTAGTCCATGACTCATTTGTGGCTTGAAACCTCTTTCTTATAAGAGCAAAACTATTTTCTTTCATACCATTGTGGAATTTCCGAAGCTGGAATTGCTGACTACATCACAGAACTCATTTGCTCAGCTGAGAATGTTGTGTGCCTTGGGAAAGGTGGTCACACCTACCTCTACCTACAACGTGTGAATGTGGAGTGCGCAAAAATGCCAAAGGGGCAGGACTCCAGGCATTTTTCTATCAAAACACATTTCACTGGTTTTATGTTTGGTTATGAATAGCTCTCCCAATTTTGAAATTGTTTTAAAGTTGGCTCACAGTTAAAAAAAAAACAGCCACATTAAGAATGAAATCAGGGAGCATGAAATATAAAGGAGTGAAGATGGTGGAGGGTGTAAAGAAAAACCTCTGTTGAGAGTTGAGCGATAGAAGATAACATACACAGAAGCTTAGAAACTGATTGAGACCTTGACTCTGAGCTTCCTTGGTTTGTCTAAGTCAGGACAAAAAAGGAAAACTCCAGGCTGCATAATTCCCAGTCTGGTCACAGTGGATCTTGCTGCTTTTCAGGAAAAATCACATTCCTTGGCCCCGTGCTTTAGAAGGGTATATTTGCATAAGATGCAAAGTTATTAATAACATCCCTGATTTTTTAAAAAATGGCCACAGTAACAATTATTCCATGTGGCTGTTTCTTTCAACAATCCTTAGTGGAAAATCTGAATCTGAAAAGCTTTGTGGCATCTTGAGGGGCAGAGAATTGGGTCCAGGTATGTACATTTCTGGAGGTCTGGATTAGTCCTGGGATAAAGACTGGATAATCTTGATGAAGAGCCCATCACTACAGCCTAGGGTATCCTGGGTAAGTGGTATCTCTGAAGGTGGTGGGTCTCGCCTAGCAGACAGGCACTCTACCTGCAGCCTGAGGGAGAGGCTCTTGCTCTGGTCAGAGAGGGTGTTATGTTGAGAGGGTCGCAGAGCCGGGCTTGTGCTGGAGCACAGGGCAGGAGGGGTAGGGGGCAGGGCTGTACTGCCTTTACTGGTCTTCACCTCCTCCCTTCTGGTGGGCTCCACCAGCTCTTCTTGCTGCCCCAAGTGTGTGGTCTGCACCACCCAACAGTTGTGACTTTCCTGTCATTCTTTGCCCCTGTGCAATGCTCTCTTGCTCCTGAGAGTCTAGGCTCTTTGCTGGGAAAGATCATCACAGCTCATCTTCCTGGAGAAACAAGAGACTTTTGCCTCCCACCCTGACTTCCCAGTATGTCAGCTTGGATAAGTGCTTCAGAGGGGGTGAATGACACTTTACACTTTGAAATCAGGAGTGTCTGTTCTCAGGCTGACCCAGAGCTGCAAGGCCACCTGTGGCACCCCTTCTCCATGCCCAGGTGACTCTTCTGAGCCGTCTCTACCCCAGGCACTTCTGCAGTCCTGCCCCTCCACCTTCATTGCCTTGGCTTGTCCTAAATAAAATTTGTAATTAAAAAAAAAAAGAAAAATCAAAAGCTGGTAATCGCGAGCCTTCCTTGTAAAAAACACAGCTTATTTCTATCATTAGCAACCTGTGCTGCAACAGAGCCCCTGACACGTGCGTTTCAGGAGCAATTAGGAATCGCTGGCTGCATTTACATAACATTAAAATCACTGTCTACATATGCAAAATAAAATGAATCTTTTCCCATTGCTCCCACAGGCACTGGCCTGAGATAGATTTCTATCTGCTTTTGCATTTTAGCCACACGGATTTATTTGATCTGCCTATTATTTGCTTTCCTGGTAACGGGAGGTTTCCCTCCACTCTAACTGCCTGGCCAGGAGCAGCAGGCTGGGCACACCCGCGCCAAACCACTCGGGAAGAGGGGGTGAGGCGGGGCCTTGGCCTATCTCATCTCCCCTCCCCGGCATGCCTTGCAGCTGCAGGAAGCCACCCACCCATATTTCAGAAACCACAGGCTCCTGTGGGTTCTGAGAGCCTCTGTCCTGGGTGTGCTTTGAAACATGCACACAGTTTAATGTCTTGTTAGTCACCTTCTTTTACATTGCTCAACTGGAACTGGGAAGGAGCACCAATTACTGTGAACCACGTATGGTTTGATCTTCAGTCTTCCCCTTCCCTCAAGAGCAGCCATTCTGGTAGCAATGCCCCACTGCTGCATGACGGAGTTCTAGCTCAGCTGGTGTGTAGAAAGGAGGAGACTGTTTCTTGTTATGAACACCTTCCAACCACACAACGACAAGCTCTAAGCAAAACCAAGATGTTTTTAGCTGCCACCTGTCATATCAGAACCCAGGATGCTTCACTATGGAACGAGGAAGAAAAGGCCACCTAGTTGGAACCATGATTGCTTCCCCCCTACTCCTGTGCCCCTGCAGTCTCTCTTTCCATCCAGAGCCCCTCTTCCCTCTCTCACCTGCCTACTCCCTTATTTAAGACTCAGCCCAGGGCCTGAAATGCACACTTTCCCCTCGAGCTTCTTCATGACTTTCCTCTGGCTCATGAGGCCCCTGCATTTCGCTGCCGTAGCCTGTGGTCTGAGTCCCTGGGGGACAGAGCAATGTCTATCCCCCATCCCTGGAGCTCAGCAAAGAGTCTGGCTGCAGGAGGCACTCAGAAGATGCTCCTCAGCTTGAAGTCAGGAAGACCCTGGTTTGCCTAGCTGAGGCCTACCTGGTTGCAGAACAGTTAAAGAAGGAATATTCTAGATCAGAGGTAGCCAGCTGAGGCCAGCGGTAGACTCTGCAGCCACCTTTAGGCCTGCCTGAGGCTGCAGTGAGCACCTCAGCTGACCACATTCTGCCTTCCTGATTGCAAGACTGGAGAGGCCAGCATGCCTTTGCAGCTGCAACTCCAGAGCCAATTAATCAATTGCCCAGGGTAGGAACCCCTCCCAAGGCAATGCCCCCCAGTTTATGAGGCCTCTGCACTCTGTGACTTCTCCATCCTGACAATGCCCTGTTACATGGGCAGTGATTAGCCACAATGCGCAGATGAGGAAACTGAGGTTCGGAGAGGTTACACCACTTTTTCAAGATCATATAACTCATAAAGACCAGACATACGAACCTACAAATGTTGATAAATCCAAGTCACTGTGTTTTTGGTTGTTTTCTTTTCCCTAGCCACCCACTAAGCCTGGTGGCAAGAGCAGCTTCATGGGCCTGTGAGCAGTGCAGTCTCTCAGGGTTTTACAGTTAATGCTCTGTGGTTGCAGTCTTGAAACTGTGAATAAATTTGCCTTGAATTTGTGTTTTGTCCGTGAAGTCTGATGAAGCAATGGAGCATGCATTGGGGACTCGGAGACTCTGCTCATGTGGGTCTCCCTTCCATGTGCCTCCCCCACCCAGGGATGGGTTCTCAGCTACCTGCCCAAGCAACCCCCAGCAACCACTGCCATCTACTGGGAGGGGACCTGAGCCTGTGCATGGGAATGGTTGGGCCTACACAGTTGTGAACAGGGCCCCGGGTACCTGTGAGTGTCTGCAATCTCCCCATGAGTATTCCTGTGTCCAGGGGATGTGACATTAAATAGCAAGTAAAAAACACCATGACAAGAGAGAGACCTAGAAAGAAGGAAAAAATGTTTTTCCTGCCATTTGAACAAGGGATCCCCTAATTTCAGTTTGCACTGGGCCCTACAAATTATGTAGCAGCCCTGTCTGGCAGAGGTGTGCCAGGTAACCCTATGTGTCCGCTACCTTGCAAGATGGATGGTGGGCAATTGGCCCTTCCAGTGCCCCACAGGGCCTAGTATCTTAGATTGTAGTTATTCTTAAGGAATAGGATAAAAGAAGGAACAGCAGCAAAATGCCACCTTCATGACGTGCTCCAGAGACTGACCTCCTTCCACTTCTCAAAACTCATGCTATGCTAAGCCAAGGGCCTCATTGGCCAACAAGTTGAGTTCAGGCCACCTCCTGCTCAAAGGAGAGGATAAAAAGTATTGTTGAATATCTAAGAGCTATATTTTTAACACTTGTGTCTAAAACAAGGTCACAATTTTGCATCTGCAATAATTTATGCCTGGAAATAAGGAAGTGAAATTCCCACCTACTGGAAAGACAGTTAGGAGGGCTGTTCCATGGGGCAAGTGTGGTTTAGAGCTGTGCAAACACACATAGCAGGTGCAGAGAGACTCAGGAGCCATGAACAAGCAGCTGCCATGAGCACTACTGCTGGGTACCAGAAAGGGACCAGCCTTCTTTCCTCATTTGAAATGCGGGAAAGGGCAAGAGTGCATACTTTACAGGGGACAGGCAAGGTTTGAAGGAGACCAGACCAGAGCAGGATTTGTCTGTGTGAGATGTGTGTCCCCACAAGGGCAGTCTGCACTGCCTGGCATTCCATCCCAGGATTCTCACTGCCTGTTAAGATGCTTGCAATCCTCCCCTGTTAGTCTCTACATAAAACTGTGTAACTTTTTTCTGTCCTGCACATGCTGGTTTCCTCTACTGAGCATCCCTCATGTGCTCTTCAGCCTTCACCTCTGCTGGAATTTCTTTCAGAAATCTCTGAGCTGAGATATGATTGGTACTGACTCCTCCACCAGCTTAGGAGCGGCCATGAGGGCTGACACCCATCCTGGTATCACACTACCTTGGCCTGTACAGGGTTGGGATCCAATCAGAGGCAAGGATATTTGCTAGGGCCTTGGAGAAAAAGAAGCTTTGTCTTGTGGGAGACCTTCAAGGGCAAACATCATCCTTTTCTTTGAATGGTAGGGCATGAGAATACAAGGTCTGGATGTGAGGGCTGAGATGATCCAAGGTCCACCAAGTGCAGTCCACCAGGCTGGCACTGCAGCAGGCAGACCACAAAAGTAGAGAGAAACTGAGCCATTCATTTCACTGTGGATCCATTCACTGGATCCTGCCCCTGGCATCTGCTCTCAGCTTTTAAAATTGGAGCTGATACATTTCCCATATCATTTAGACAAGTTTCAGGTTTTTTTAATTTAAAAAATTTTACTCATGTCATAGACATTAAATTATATATCGATGTTCAACTTGCATTTTCATAAAGTAGTGAGGTTAACTCTTAATTTTACCTCTTCTTGACCACATGGCACAGGAAAGCATCTCAAAGTCCTTACCAGGATAACTCTGTGGACTGGGTGATTGATGCACCCCCATGCGAGCCTAGAGCTTACATTGTGCTCATTCTATGGAAAAACAGTCAATCTAAAGAGCATGGCAGAGTGGGCTATGGAGACTGTGGTGGGCAGAATTCTCAGACAGCCCCAGTGACCCTCACCCTTGTATAATCTCCTTCCCTTGGGTGTGAGCAGAACCTGTTGAATGTGTTGAAATAGCCACTCCTGTGCTTATATTACAGTTCATGGCAAATGGGGTTTTGCAGATGGAATTAAGGTTAGTAATCAGTTGACATTGAGTTAATCAAGAGAGATATCATCTTGTTGAACAAGAGCCCTTTTCATCGGTCTCTAGCGGTCAGAGATGGGAAGTGAGATGCTCAAAGCATGAGAGAGATAAGACGTGAGGAAGATTCTCTGTGGCTGGCTTTGAACATGGAGGGGACCACCTGGCAAGGAACATGGGCAGCAGTGTGAGCTGACAGCAGTCCCTGCTGAGAGCCAGTGAGGAAACAAGGCCCAGCCTTACAACCCAGAGGAACTGAATCTTCCAATAACCTGAATGACCTGAGAAGGCGGTTCTTTCCCAGAGCTTCAGGATTGAGGACTCAGCCCAGTGAGCATCTCAATTTCAGCCTCAGGAGACCCTGAGCAGAAAGCCCAGTCACATTGTAACCAGCCTTCTACCCACAGAATTGTGAGGTGATAACTGGGAATTGTTTGAAGCCACTAATTTCATGATAATTTGTTATGTATCAATAGGAAAGTAACACAGAGGGACAGACCACAGCAGCTGTCTGAAGTCTCACCCAAAGCTACAAGGCTATTTGTACCCTGGCCTTCACAGTTATTTGGAAAAATAGAGTCCTTTTTAGCCTAAGTTTATTTAAATTCAATTTCCATTCTTGGTGACCAAAAGCCTCCCAACATAGTTCTTAAGTTCTTATAATATCTTTTAATTTATGTTTTATGATATGCTGCAAAGAATAGGACTACCTGGACCAGGGATGTTCAGATTTTTAGCAACCTTGCTGAGAATTTTTAATTGTTTTCCAAAAGAGTTATGTCAATATATCCTGCCACCAAAAAAACAAACAAACAAAAACTATGAATTTACCAACAGCAGCATAAATCTACCATTATCACTCCTCTTGTATTATTTGGTTAAAAGGTGGTATTAATTTGTACCTGCATTTTGTTTTGTTTTTTAGCTTTCAAACTTAATATGTGTAATCAATTTGTGTGAACTCTCTGTTCATTCATTATGATCAACTTTCTATTGGAGTGCTGGTTTTTTTCTTACCATTTTTCAATGAGAATATCTATTAATTTTCTGTCATACTTAAACCATTTCTCAGTTTTTTTTTTTGAATTTTATTTCTATTAGGTATATTATACTTGTTTGGTAGAAGTCTCTTATTTTTATGTTTCATATCTGTTGTTTCCTTTAAGATTTCATATATTGGCCCAAAATTTTGGAATCATAAAAACTTTCTGATATACACTTTACTCCTCTTTACTTCTATATTCATTTCCAGGATTTGTCCATGTCATTTAGTTCTTCAAATACTCACGTCTTAGATTTATTTATCTATTTTGTTTTGGTGTGTTTTCTATTTTTTTCTTTTATCACATTTTTAAGGTGGCCTCAGTTGCCAGATACAGAAACTCAATTCAAATCAGCATGAACAACACTTGATGATTTATTTAAAAGACGTTTGGGTAGTTCACAGATTCGAAGGCCAAGATGAAGAGTGACGAGGGTGGAGGAGGCCTAAGAGGGAAAACTTTCTGCCTTCCTCTCTCTTTCTCTCTTAACTCCAGGAGCTCAGACTATTATTTTTTCCATTGGCCTAAATTTTGCCCTGCTGAAGAGAACAGTTCAGCTCAGGCCTGAAGTTCTGCAGCTCCATCACTCAAGGCAATGATGAGCCCTCTTCCAGAAGCACCCAGTAAAGTCCAGGGAAGGGCCCAACTGGCCCAGCTTGGGACACCTGCTGGCCCAGCAGATGGAATCCTATAATAACTGGTGAGTGTTGCCTCTAGAAGACACTTCTTCATTCTCACTTAGTGAGAAGGCACAAAAACTCAACATTAGTTTTGAGCTCTTCATGGTACAAAGCCTCCTAGAAGTCTGAACCAGGCAACAGGCTGACCTCCAAAGTCAGGCAGTGGTCTCATCATTAAGAGGTGCTGGGAAGCTTCCTGATGACCCTCCTTCCCGCCATGCCCTGTGTTCTCCCAGGAATGACCGTGGGCACCTGCTACTGCTGGAGAGCAGGGATTTCCCAGGCTGCTGTAGGACGCAGGCCCCCAAGGAATCTCACATCTACCATTCATCTTTGGAAAGAGATTCTCTAAATCGGGACTCCTTGGTTTTATTTGACTAAATTGAAAAGCTTTTGGATCGAGCTTTCCTTTGTTATTTTAACAAGAGTAGGAAGACCAGGAAAGCAGTATTCTTTACAGAATACTCTACTTTGCCTGAGTATCACGGTCTGCTCATGCTATTTACTATATAGTAATTTAACAAATTTCCTGGGCTCCCTTCTTAAATAAGTATGCTTTTTTAGTAATTCACTCCTCATTGGATACCACATTGCAATATCTAATGATAACTTTTAAGACACATTCTGGGAGGGGAGGGTAACAGGCTTCTCTCTGCTCTCTTATATACTTCTCTTTCTCCAGTTCATGTTGGTTAATTTTATTTGCATCATTTGGAGCTTTGATTTTAGTCAGCATTATTAATAATTTACTCTTTGACTTAATGGGGCTGCTGAGGGGATGAGACAGGTCTGGTTGAAGCAGTGTGAGCTCCCTGGTATGGACAGCTATGGGCATCGTGTGTGTTGCCAAGTGCATTACAGAGTAATAAATGTATAACGAGTTGGGCCGTCTGGGTGTGCTAAAAATGAACTCTGAGTTAAGTAAGAGAAGCATTTCCATTGTGCTGCCTCTGCTACTAAGGAGCCCTTTCTGTGAACTGTCCTGAGCTAGAGACTTGTTCAGAATCCACTTCTGAGAATGGGTGCAGTGTGTTTAAATGACTAGCCTTTGTACCTGTAAACCTTGAATTACTTTAGAAGTTGGTTCTAATTATTTAGAACTGTGTCTAAATAAGTTACTTTAATCAGGAGAGATCTGTATCCCTGTTCCTAACCATGCACCATGGAACAGGTCTTTGGGTGCTACTCAAAATCTCTCCTTTCATTTATTTAGTTAGGCATGGTCTAAACTGCACCAGTATAGCTTGTGGATGTGAAATGGTTAAACAGTAAAACCTCAAATGTGTGCAGCTGTGGGTTGGGAGAGCTGGAGTCTTCACCAGCTGGACACAGACAATGTGGGAGAGAGAACCACATTCACAATGGGGGAGAATTTGTTGTCTATACTCTAGACAACTCTGGTTCCCCTTGCACTAAATCCAGAGTAGTCTTCAGATTGGAGGGAGAAAACTCATGTCCAGGTAACAATACAGAACATTCTAGAAAGACTAAGCTAGAGGAAAGACTCTCCCTTACATTCAGTGGCAACCAAATAGATTTAAACACAGGAGTGGGTGACTGTCCTTAAGATATAAGTGTCAATCAGTTGCAGAGAGAGGCTGAGAATCTTTTCAGTTGGGGTGAAAAACTCCAGGCAAGAAACAGCCCCTTTGTCATGGACAAGGTGTGGAGCAGGAACAGGGGTGCTCCAAAGGGACTCAACAATGATGAAGACCTGAGAATTCCAGACAATGACAAAAAATAGGACCAATAGCAGTCCCTCCACTGCACTCAGCTGAGAGCTTCACCAGCAGAGGGGGAGTGAAGACTAATGTCAGACACATTCAGCAATTAACTAGTTATTTTTATACACATAATCATAAGAACCTCTGAGTTACAGTTACCTATTGCAATCCAAATCGGTAGACCATCACCAGAAACTCAGTCTGCATGGAGTGCCCCGATGTCGTACTCAATGACAACTTTTTAGACATATTTTTTTAAATCAAGCTTTTCTCTATTATTTTAAGAAGAATAAGGAGACCAGGAAAGCAGGTTTCTTTGCAGAATTTTGCCTGAAAGTCACTGTCTGTGCTATTTAATTTATTACAGAGATATATTACAGGACTTCCAAATTTTTAAAAAGGTGAGCAGAATTAGCTTTGGATTAAATTTTCTGCTATTTCTATATACTTCTAGGATTTCATTGTATTCAACACAGTACTTCACCAGCAGGTAGGAAGGAAAGGGACATTTAGCCCAGCCCTCTCCGCTCTCCGCTCTTGACTAACTCCATCCGTTAGAGTGGGAATGGGTTGTGTCTTCAACGCAGCTTCCTCAGGAGGAAGTGGGCAGGAAGATCAGTCACCATTCCAGCTATCCCCTCAGCAGCAAGGCAGGAGTTCTCCTCTGGCCACAAACCCCGTGGACACTAAGGAATGGCAGCCCCCTTCACCGTGTGGGGCCACAGTGATGAGATCGACCTGAGGGCCCCTCCTGCCGATTCTCCCACAAAGGAGCCCAAGTGGCAGCCTGTGAGTGCCGAGGACAGAATTAGCCACCATCCTGGAATAGGGACCCTATCTTTGTTTGTTCATCCAGTCAACATGTATTGAGCATCTATCATGAGTCTAGATACCAGAAGGAAGCTCCAGATCCTGCTCTTGAAATTGCACACATCATGTTCACAAAATCTTGGGCATGTAAAACAAGAGTGAGGAGGAGATCTAAGCAGCTCCATCTTGGAAGGACGATGGGGTCCTGAAAGGGATTTCTGAAACTTACTCTTCTCATCCTGCAGTGCAAAGTTTAAACATTTGTCTGCAGAGACAGAGAAAAAAAGAACAGCTGTGCAGAATAAACCCATTAAGTTCTTACAGAACAACCTATTTAATTAAGTGCTTGACATGTGCCAGGTATCATTCTAATTACTCTACACACCTATTTAATCATCACTTTACACTGCCTTAGGCCTGTGTACCAGGCATATCTCTGTGTACTTTAAAAATAAGAAATAATTCAATTCTCTAAGCAATCTTATGAAGGGTACTGTTACTATCCTGATTTTACAGATGAGAAAATTGAGACACAGAGAAGCTAAATAATTTGCCTAGGGACACAGCAAGTAAGAGGAAGAGCCAGGATTCAAACACAGGCAATCTCACTGCGGACTCCATGCTTCTAACTCCAGTGCCTTATCCCAGGTAGAGAAGCAGCAAACGTCAGGCACAGCAGCAGGACTGGAGGTGTCTGTTTCAGTAAGAACCCATCCCTATTACCAGATATTCAAACAGGGAGACAGTTGTAGTACCTTCCACTGGGCTGTGGGGTTGGGGGAGAGCTTGTAATGGAAAAGGAAAAGTAAATTCATACCAGACATGGGATTTCAAATCTTAGCTTCACAAACTACCAGCTGTTCTGAGCCTCAGTTTTACCCATCTGCAAATTAGGGATAATGATGTCTGCCTCGTAGAGGCATGATGAGAATTCAGTGATGCATGAATAACTATGCACACAGTGTCTAGCACAAATTTGGTGAGTAGAAAATACTCTCACTTCTATAGCCCAGGTCACACCTTCCTGGATGGAGATTTACTGTGAAGCCGGATCAGGCAACAATCCTTCCTCAAGTGTCCCCAGCGTACCTGTGGCACCTGGAAAGCTGCCACTAACAGCTTCTGCTGAACACGCAGACACAGAGGCTGTTCAGACCACAGTGAGGTGACCAGGTAAGATCTGAGGCTCTTTCTGGTTCAAACAGTTTATGCTCCAGGAATCAAGATTATCATAATTATGGTAATTATCCATAATTATTATATAATCCATAATCCATAATTGGTATAATCCATGTGGTATAATCCATAATTATCCACTTCTCATTATCATTGACAAGCTAATCAATAATCACAGAATAAAAATATATTGACATTGGAAAATTAGTTGAAGACTATCTTGGGCAAACTTCCTTTGCCTTTTATGTAACATATTAGCAGGAAACTAATATAGTGAATGCAATATACTTGTTTAAATACAAGGAAAAATGTGTCATTACTCAATTCCAATAAAGTCCAGAAATAAAAAGAAATAATAACTTGTGAAAAAACTAGTAGTGATGTTGGGGAAAGGAGAATCTTACTTGTTTAATGTCACCTGGTAAGACTGAAATTTTTACAAAATGCAGTAGAAGATTAAACACATTTTCAGAATGTCTAAACAGAAAACTTTATTTTAGTATTTTCTGTCTAAAACTAAAAAAAACAGTTTTAGACAGGAAAAAAATACATTGTTGCTGTCCAGATAGTGACAAATGGTGTCAAATGTTAATACCTAGCAGCTACTTACCACTACATGTAAACCTGCTTTAATAGTCACTATGGAAGATTATATAAGTAAAGTGATTGAGAGAGGAGAAAGAAAAGAAAGAGGAAGGGAAGGTGAGGCAAGAGATCATACGTTTTTCTAATCTGATTTTACAATGGCTCAATTACTCTCTTTTACACTTCATTTACCCTGTGCTTCTAAATTTATACAGCTCATGAATGGGCCCCACCTCCCCTGGAATATTGCCCATCAGACTCCGTATCTTAAAACACCACACCTCCAGCAGAGCTCCTGACCTTCTTTAGTGGTTGAGCTGATTGATCTCATTAATTGGCAAAAATCTATTTATTTCTTCTGTAATAAATACTTCCTATTAATTCGATTAATCTCCTTCCTAGAACATATGCTAAATTTAGAGAAGGTTCTTCAACCACAGAGGTACTATGATGCAGGAATATTTCTATAATAGCAAATTCATTCTTTCCAGAACATTAGCCCAGAATTTTTAATAACCTTAGGAGCTATCAGATTTGCACACCACAACAATGGCTAAGTCTCCAACCCAATTTATCCTCTTACTCAGATACCCACTTTAACTAATTTTCATGCTAGAAATGTAACCATTTTAAATTGGGAATTTAGAGGTCTCCTTGATAGAAAGCAGTAAAATAGTACGCTCTAATTTCAGGCATATCTAATGGAAATCTTATTCCTAAACTGTTATTAAATTACTGGGATACTGTGCTTGTGGTTTATGTGACCCGTTACATATGGCAACATCTCTATTTAAATGTCATCTTGGGCCATCTTTTCAAAGACACATCAAAAAAATAACAAGAGTTATCGCTTATAAAGAAACTCATTTCTCAACAGTTCTCAATCAAATAAATTCTTTCCTTATTGGATGGGTCAACAAATTAAACAATCACCAAATGTTCATTACGTATCACAGCGGCAGGAGGGCCTATATATACTCCAGTCAACTCACCCTGGCCCTCTTGGCAGAGAAGGACTGAAAAAGAACTTTACACCTCCTCTTCCTTTCCCTTCTCATCCCTTTGTACATCCAATCCTTGGCTCCCGCATTGTCTAATTACGCTCAATAACCATACAGAAAACACAACTCCTGAGTTTTGCAGGGAAAAAAGAAAACACACTAAATTTGCTTATAACAGAATTCCATGTAAGAGAAATTTGCATTTGGGCAGCGACTGGGGAGTAACAGAAGTTTTAGCAAAACTGAAGGACCCACTACTATGGGGGATTAAGGAACACACAGAAAGTCTTTGGTGTTTTGGAACCAACCTGTATTCCAGAAGAAGATTCAGCCTCACAGAATGACTATTCACCCCTCTCCCATCTCACCCTCTGCTGTCTGATTCCCAACCTTTCCTTTTCTCTTGCACATTAGTTTAGCTGTCTCCTTTCTGGGCTAATCTTTGACCACACCAATGTCCTTGGCATCAAATCTTCACATGTGTTTGCTTGTTTTGTTAAACAAAGACACTTTCTTTGTTTTATTTTTTTTAATTATTAAGATGTCTCAAAATTGTGTTGCATGAGAATAGCCAAAAATTGAGAAAGAAAACTCTTAAATTTACATCAATAGGGAAATAATTAAATAAAAAAGATGTATCCATTCAATGTAACACTATGCATTTTGAAAATAATGATATAGAATTGTATGTTTGAAGTTCAAAATTGTTCATGAGGTTATAATTTTTTCTTAACTACTGAGTAGACACAATATTATAAAATATACATAAAGTATAACGATTAATCATGCAACAGTCATGAACCCAGCACTTGAGAAAATACTCGTCATCCTTACTCTGAAGTCCTGGGGATGTCTCTAATCTCATTCTCTTCTGTACCTACTCAGAGAAAATCATTATCCTGAATCTTAGGTTTATTTCCTTATGTTCTTCAGAAAATTATTGTTATTTTCCAACATCTATTAAATAATATATTTTGACTTCTGTGTCTTTGGACTTTATAGGAATGGAAGTATAACTTTTATATTCTTTTGTGATTTGCTTTTTCCACTCAAGACTAAGTTCCTGACATTCATCTGTATTGACGTGTAGCGTAGAGTCAGCTCACTTCACCTGCTTTGTGGCCTCCCATTATAAGCATACATCACAATTTTTAAAAATATTCACTTCCCAGTGGACCTTCTGGTTTCTTAAGTCTTTTGTTATTACAAAGGGTGCTACTAGAAATAATATTCTTAAATACTTTAATGTTTGCTAATTTGATAATATTCTAATACAGTTTTAATTTGCATTTCCCTAATTATGAATAAGATTAAGCATCTTTTTATGTGCTTGTAAGTCATTTATGTTTCTCCTAGACCCCTTCCTTACACCTTATGCAAAAATTAACTCAAGATGGATTAAAGACTTACATGTAAAGCCCAAAACCATAAAAACCCTAGAAGAAAACACAGGCAATACCATTCATGACATAGGCATAGGCAAGACTTCATGACTAAAACACCAAAAGCAATTGCAACAAAAGCCAAAATTGACGAATGGAACCTAATCAAATTAAAGAGCTTCTGCACAGCAAAACAATCATTAGAGTGAACAGACAAACCAGAGAATAGGAGAAAATTTTTGCAAGCTACCCTTATGACAAAGGTCTAATATCCAGAATCTACAAGGAACTTAAACAAATGTACAAGAAAAAAACAAATAACCCATCAAAAAGTGGGCAAAGGATATGAACAGACACTTCTCAAAAGAAGACATTTATGTGGCCAACAAACATATGAAAAAAAGCTCATCATCACTGGTCATTAGAGAAATGCAAATCAAAACCACAATGAGTTACCAACTCACGCCAGTTAGAATGGTGATTACTAAAAAGTCAGGAAACAACAGATGCTGGTGAGGCTGTGGAGAAATAAGAAAGCTTTTACATTGTTGGTGGGAGTAAAAATTAGTTCAATCACTGTGGAAGATAGTGTGGTGATTCCTCAAGGATCTAGAACCAGAAATATCATTTGACCCAGCAATCCCATCACTGGGTGTATACCCAAAGGATTATAAATCATTCTACTATAAAGACACATGCACATGTATGTTTACTGCAGCACTACTTATGATAGCAAAGACATGGAATCAACCTAGATGCCCATCAATGGTGGACTGGATAAAGAAAATGTGACGTATATACACCATGGAATACTATGCAGCCATTAAAAAGAATGAGTTCATGTCCTTTGCAGGGACATGGATGAAGCTGAAAGCCATCATTCTCAGCAAACTAACACAGAAGCAGAAAAACCAGACACCGCATGTTCTCACTTATAAGTGGAAGTTGAAAAATGAGAACACATGGACACAAGGAGGGGAACGTCACACACCAGGGCCTGTTGGGGGTTAGGCGGCAGGGGGAGGGAGAGCATTAGGACAAATACCTAAAGCATGTGGGGCTTAAAACCTAGATGATGGGTTGATGGTGCAGCAAGCCACCCATGGCACATGTATACCTATGTAACAAACCTGCACGTTCTGCACATGTATCCCAGAACTTAAAGTAAAATTTAAAAAAAATAAAATAAGTCATTTATGTTTCTTTTTTGTAAGTGTCTATTCAAGCCTTTTGTCCATTTTGCTGTTATTTTTATTATCAATTTTAAAAATCTGAGTTGGAGGGTAGTTTTTTTCTAAAACAAATGTTTGGTAGTTCACAATTTTATCTGTAATAATTTTATTTTAGAGAAATAGACTGAGAAAAGATTCAATTTTCATTTTTTTCCTGTGTGGATAACAAATTAGTCATACCACATAGGTATGAGTGTGTTTCTAGGCTCTCTATTCTGTTCTGTTAATCTGTTTAATTTCAATACCAGACCATCTTAATCACTATGTTATTCATAATATTTCTTGTTGGCTGTTAAGGCATATGGCCCCACGTTTTTAAGGATTTTCTTAGCTATCCTTAACTCTTAGAGCTCCTGACATACATATTAAAATTATCTTGTCAAGCTCTTTAAAAAGAGGATGTTTGATTGGGATTGCATTGAATTTCTAAATCAATTTGAAAAAATAACATCTTTAAAATATCAAGTTTTTTGATCTATGAACATGGTATATCTATTTAAGTGTATGATAGTACATTTACCTATATTTCCATTTGACTTGTGTGTCCCTTTCTGTTTCTATATTATGAGGCAATTTCTTAGTTTAAAAGCTTGGAATAATTATATTTTTCTGATGAGGCTGTAATTATTCTCTTGGTGTTTTCATAATATCCTTTACCTTAGAGTCTCTTTTGTTTAATAGGAATAAAGCTGCACCTGTTTTTATTTGTTTCTTCGTTGTTGGTTTTTTGTTTGTTTTTGTTATTTTGGTCTCTATTTGGCTATGATATATTTTCTCACAGTTTCATTTTTAATCCTTCTGATAACTTGTATTATATGTCCATTGTAAAAAGCACATAGCTTGCTTTGTGTTTAAAATCCACTGCAAATCTAGTTCAAGCTCAACTACAGAATTTGGCCTACTGAAATTTCTTTCAAGTAAGGACATACTCTAATCTATTTCTTTCACTTTATGTTTTCTATTTGTACTACTTTTTATATTTTTAGTCTTTTCTTGCTTCCTTTTGGATTTAGTGTTTTTTCTTCACTACTGGTTTGGAAGTTATCTACCTTATTCCTGTTTTTTAGTGGTCACCATAGGAGTGTTAACATGCGTACTTAATATGAAAAGTTAATAAATATTTTTACCTCAATCCAAATCATATTGAGACCTGAGAACATCTCCGCTTCAGACCTTTTCCTCCTAATCCTGACTTATATGCCTATTGCCATAGTTGCAACTCAACAAAGACTGGCCAGTGCCTTAGATTTCATCTAGATGGTACTTTTCCTGAAGCTGAAATTCATTTCCATATTGGCACAGCCCCACCTCTCTCCTCCCAGGATCTCCCATCACCAGCTTTGGATAGAACTAGAACGAGTTTATCCTCAGGCTTTGGTGAAATCAGAGAAAGTCAGAGGAGAAAACTGCTATACTTGACTGCGTCTTTGCCAGGATGAAGACGACCAGGGAATATTCTTGTAGCATATCTGCCCATCACTGAATCCAGTCCATGTGGGCTTAGACTGTAGAAATTAAGAGTTGTGTCTATTACATATTCTATGCTTTTGGGCTCTATTTCTGGTTGTAAGAATACTCTAAGGTTCTTTTTAGAGAGGGGAACTTTGAGGCTCTAAGAGAGGAAGTGACTGAGGTCACCCAGGAGTCAGTTGGCAGAACCAGAAATAGACCCCAGGTCTCATTCTCAGTTCAGACAAGGCAGCATGTTCTGCTCTGATGTTGAGTGAAAAAGAAGAGAGAGGGAGAGAATTTTCAACAGACCATATCTGTGAAGTGGAAGCAAGAGAATTATTTTCCTTAGAACAGACCTTTCTTCTCCGCTTCCCCTCAAGCCTGTCTGAAACTCCTCTGCTAAGTGGCTTGAACACTTGGAATATTCCAGATGTAAGAAACGCAGACGGGCAAGAGCACCAGCCACCCTCCCACAGCTGCAGCCCAGATCTTGTGATTTCCGCCAGGCTCAAGCTTGGCCTCTTGGTTTCTCCTTGTCCCGTGTGCTGATTGTGGGAAAATTCTGCGTGGGACACGTCTTTTCTTCAGCACTCTGGGAGTTTGCCACGCCGGCCTCCCCCTCCCGAGGACAGCAGCAGACGTGCACATCTGCTTAGGGGCAGGGCTGGCAGTTCCCAGACCACTCCTGGAAGCTGAAGTGAGAAGATCCGTTACTCTGAGCTTCCGTCTTGTGCACCTCTGAAGTCCCCAAGGATAGGGCCTCCGAGAACAGAGAAAGCGTGGCATGCTCTGCTCCCAAATTCCTTGGGAGAAGAGGTTTCATTGTCCTTGGTTTCTTCGGCTTGTAAAACTTTCCTTTTCTTTTTTTTTCTTTTTTTTTTTTTTTTTTTTTTTGAGACGGAGTCTTGCTCTATCGCCCAGACTGGAGTGCAGTGGCATGATCTCGGCTCACTGCAAGCTCCGCCTCCCGGGTTCACACCATTCTCCTGCCTCAGCCTCCCGAGTAGCTGGGACTAAAGGTGCCGGCCACCACGCCCAGCTGATTTTTTGTTATTTTTAGTAGAGACAGGGTTTCACCATGTTAGCCAGGATGGTTTCCATCTCCTGACCTCGTGATCCGCCTGCCTCGGCCTCCTAAAGTGCTGGGATTACTGGCATGAGCCACCGCGCCTGGCCAAAACTTTTATTCTCTGGTGAGGTTGTTTGAGGCTCTCCATGCAATCTCCCGAAAAAGAGACTGAAGCCCACACAGCATGAGAGGAGAGAAATGAGTACAAGCTAAACGCAGTCCCTTCTGATGGCCTCTCTTTCCCAGAAATAAGAGGTTATAGAGAAAACACAAATGGAATCTAAATCTGGTAAGATTTGCAGAACCTCAAGGTTTCGCTGGGTCAGGAACAGGGTAAAAATAGTCTCTGAGGATGAATCCTGGCCAGGAAAATAGAGACAAGTCAAGGACAGGGAAATACATTGTAAAATTTCACTTTTTCCAGCTTCCTATTTGGTTTCACTCTGAATTTTCTCTGAATCATTTATTTCTCCCACCGCCTTCATAGCACTACAAGGAGCCAGCTACAGTACCAGAATCCAGGAGATGGAGGCATGGGGGCTTTTCAAATGTCCATTGGTAAAAGGTATAGTAAAAATAGATCCCAGAAGTAGGCAACATGCCCACAAAGCTGGCCAGACAAAGTCCTGGGATGCAGGAACCCAGCCACTCGGCACAAAAGACACCCATGGAGCTCGCAGTGCAGACGCAAGGGCCCCGAGAAGAGGAACAGCCAAAGGTCACCTCGTTTTTGGAATGCTTCCAGCTATCCCAAACAAGCAAATGACGATCACATTTCTGAAAATCCTCACCACGGGGGCATTCCTGCTTCCCCTGACGGCTGGTTCCTTTCCACTGGCCAGTTGTTTCAGACACTTATGTTAATTTTCCTGGGGGCAAGCCTGTTCCATTTTCATCTAGTTCCTCATTCTCTCCAGAGGGCCCTATTATGTGCTAGGGTCACAGAGCCAAATAGATGGACTTGAAGATACAATTCCTCTGCCATTATGGTCATGATCATCTTTTTATAAAGGACTGCCTAAAGAAATTCAGCCGTGAAGGGCAGCAATAGCAACAATAACTCACAGTTTAACCATTTGCTCTTTGGATAATTAGTCAGGTGGAGAGTAACAGAGACCCATTCAGCTACCTAAAGTAAAAATTTGTGTTTGGTTTTATTTTCTTTGTTTCTTTCCAGAATGAGGTGAGTCCCATGGTGTCCAGGGGCAGAGAGGCACCCGAGGCCTTTTCAGAAGTTAGAAGGAGAAACAAGAAAGTCCCAGTGAGCTCAGCAGGAACCTCAGCCCCTCTCCTGCCTCCAGCAGACCTTAACAGAGTCTTCTGTCTTCCTTTCTAGGGCCTTTCATTCCTATAACTCTGCAAAAGGCATGTGCCTGTTGTGTTATACATATGAACACATATGAAAGCCCAAACCTCTGTTTCACAGCCTTCTTTGGCTATCAATCAGCATGTTAGGTACCAATGCCAAATTCCTGGGGGTGAAAATCTAACTGACCCATTTGGAGTTAGGAGGCTGCCCCAGGTCCTATAAACAATGCCCAGAAGGTGGGGGGCTACAGGGTGAGATAGAGATACTTGCCCACTTTTTCAGTGAGACCTATGTAGACTTCCAAAACCTATCCATTACAGAGACTGGCTAAGAACTTTCACAGACTTAAAGTAGTTAATAAGCTTTGTCCATCCTACTCTGTATAAGAAAATGGCAGCTCTAGAACCTTGGAGGAGAGATTACTTGAGCACTTATATTCTTCCTTGGCACTCTTTACTTTTGCTAGGATTAAGCCTCAATGTGTGAGAAACTTTTGAGTGGGCCTGAGCCCTCCCTGGGTGTGGTCAATGGTAGCCCACATCCTGTCCGCTGAACAGATCAGTGTGTTAATGGGCCGTGGGTTAGTTCATGCAGGGATCAGTTAGTAGTAGGTGGGTCCCCTGCACAGGTTTGTCCCCAGTACTAAACCCATTCCCACTGTGCTGCTGGCCACAGGAAAGTGTGAGCCAGTCAGTTTGGACAGCCAGCCTCCATCTGTCACTTGTCAGAAGGAAATCGCAAAGCCCAAGCACTCTTTATCATCTTTGTAAAGATGAAATAAAGAACTGAATTATTACTTGGAGGATAGAAGACAGGTAGAATACAAAGCCATAATGATGTCCACATTTCAATAATCTCTTAATTCACCAAATGATTTATAAAGAAGCCCCTGACTAGCATACATCTCCTCCTCTGCATAGCATTTATCACCCTGAGTGGCATTTGATCTCATTTCTGTCTTCCTCAGTGAATACCGGTGTTCTTGAATGAAAGCAGCATATTGTAGCCTCTCGCAGGCTTGGGGCCCAGCCCAGGATTTGGTATGTCACTATAAACAGTTGACAGTGGATGGATGAAGAAATGATGAATGGAGGGAAACATTTAGGGATTAAAGGTCTGAAAGAAAATAGGAGGGACTGAAAGGAAAGCGAAGGAAGGAGGGATGGAGGAAGGAAAGAAGGAAAGAAGGAAGGAAGGAGGGAGGGAGGGAGGGGGGAGGGGATGGGGGAGGGGAGGGAGGGAAGGATGGTCTTCAGTAGCAAGTGTAATAATCCCAGTGAGCACTGGGGTCACGCATACTGTGATATGGTGCTGCACACAAATGAGTGCAACCTCCTGGACCAAACCTCCTGGACCAACACGGAGCTGGGACTGGGCTTCACTCAAGAAGCAAATGAGCTTGACCCAAGGCTAAAAGTTCTCAGTGTCATGGTCTTCAGGGAAATCCTTCCTTGCCTCCTCTATGTGTGCCCTTTCCCTCCACTCGGGCAGCAGTGCTCTTCTGGCATCCTCCCAAAATCAAAAGGGAAGTCACTCCCACTGGGCATTTGCTCTTATTGATGGATTACACTGCAATAAATATGCTTCATCGACTTTAGCCCAGTAGTTCTTAACCTTTTTTGGCAGGAGAAGAGAGAAGTTGGCTCGGTGCATCACAGACCTGCCCTGACATCTTGATAAAAGATATGGATCCTCTCCTCAGGAAAATGCACCCCCCCACCACCCCTTAAATGCACCAACTCAGTTTCAGGGCTTCCCAACTTGAGATCTGTTATCAGGGTCTACTAGACTGTATTATTTGGCTCTTTTTCAGTTTTAAGCTTCTGATCTCTAATTGGGGAAGTCTGTTACTTAGAGGATTATCAAGCACCAATAACCAGATAGGGAGGAAGACATTTCTCTGGTCAGAATCAGACTTCAAAGTGCACAAATGAAACCCTGTTAGACTTCTGGGTAACTGGGAAGCAGTAAGATAGCAGGGCGACGTAGGAGCACTACTCCTGTCCTCTGGGATCTCACTGGCCCCTTGTGCCTCTCTTTCTCTCTCACACACACTGGCCACTGGATGGAAGTCCCAGAACATTAAAGCCCCTGGGAAGCCGCCCTCCATTAATGATTGGCATGTGTTAACCGGTTAGCAGCCTTGCTTCCTAATTTTCTAGAATTATCTACCTTTGGCCTTCCAGGACAAACTATCACATACATAATTTTTAATAGATCTTTTTTTTCTTTTTGAGTTGGAGTCTTGCTCTGTCGTCTAGGCTGGAGTGCAGTGGCACAATCTTGGCTCACTCCAATCTCCGCCTCCCGGGTTCAAGCGATTCTCCTGCCTCAGCCTCCCAAGTAGCTGGGCACGTGCCACCATGCCAGCTATTTTTTGTATTTTTAGTAAAGATGGGATTTCACCATGTTGGCCAGGCTGGTCTCTAACTCCTGACCTCGTGATCTGCCTGCCTCGGCCTCCCAAAATGCTGTAATTACAGGAGTGAGCCACTGCACCCGGCCTTCACAGATTTTTTTTTGAGACAGGGTCTCACTCTGTTGCCAAGGCTGGAATGTAGTGGCATGATCACAGCTCGACCTTCTGCTGGGCTCAGTATTTGTGTTTTGTACAGATGGGGTTTTGCCATGTTGCCCAGGATGGTTGCAAACTTCTGAGTTCAAGTGATCTGCCTGCCTTAGCCTCCCAAAGTGCTGGGATTACAGGTATGAGTCACTGTGCCCAGCTGGCTTTATTTTTTAGAGCAGTTTTAGGTTTACAGCAAATTTGAGCAGAAGGTACACATTTGTTACAATTGATGAGCCTACACTGACATGTCATTATCACCCAAAGTCCAAAGCTTGTATTAGGGTTCATGTTTGATGTTGTAAATTCTATGCGTTACAACAAATATATAATGACATATATCCACCATTATTGTATCATACACATCGTTCCACTGCCCTAAAAATCCTCTGTGCTCTCCTAATTCATCCCTCCTTGCTGCCCCCCAGCACCTTGCAACCACTGATCTCTGTGCTGTTTCCATAATTTTGCCTTTTCCGGAATATCATAGAGTGGAAATCATAGAGTATGCAGCCTTTTCAGACTGTCTTTTTTAACTTAATAATATGCCTTTAAGATTCCTTCATTTATTTTCATGGCTTGATAGATCATTTATTGTTAGTGCCAAGTAATACTCCATTGTCTGGATGTACCACAGTTTATTCACCTATTCACCTACTGAAAGAAATCTGCTTGCCCCCAAGTTTGGACAATTAAAAATAAAGCTGCTAGAAATACTTACCTACATGTTTTTGTGTGGACACCAGTTTTCAGTTCATTTGGGTAAATATCAAGTGAGTGATTACTGAACTGTGTTTGGTAAGAGTATGTTTAAGTTTGTAAGAAACTACCAGCAGAATTCCACAGTGGCTGGACCATTTTGCATTCTCCCCAGCAATGCGTGAGACATCCTATTGCTCCACATTTCATCAAACTTTGGTGTTGTCAGTACTTTGGATTTTCATCATTCTAATAGGTGTGTAGTATTATTTCATTGTTTTAATTTACAGCTTCTTAATGGCATATGATATCGATTACCTTTCATGTGCTAATTTGTCACCTGCATATTTTCTTGGGTGAGGTATCTGTACTTCCGTGCTGTTTATTCTACTGGTAATGAGGTTTCTTACAGCAAATGCTATAACCTTGTTTCTCATGAAATCGTTGTAACCCTTCCTTGTTGGCTTTTATTTTAGATCAATTTTCTCCAAAACTAAAATTATGTCCTTATTTTATAAAATGAAAACCAAAATTAATTTAAGTATTTGGTTTGTCACTAGCAATCCAGTTGGTTACTTCTCTTATAGCTTATCAATTGAAACCACCTTATCATTTTTAGAATCATCCAGAATCTCTTTTTAAAGTTGGTGACTATTTTTTATTTCCTCTCTTCAATGAAGAAGTAGTGGCTCAGCAAACAACATCTTCCAATTCCTTGGGTATCATAGAATGTAAGCCATTGGGCCCAATTGCAATGAACAAATTCATCCTTCACAGATACTTTTTGGTCACTTTCTTTCCAATTCTAGTATACATTTCATTTCCCCACATAAAGGCTTTTAGGTTTTAGGTCACAATTTTTTTAAGAAAACAAAAACCATAAAATATCTGTACTTTCCTAATTTTACCCTAAAGCTCCATTTTCACCAAACAGATTAAGAACATGCATTTTTTTTAACAACAACAAATCTGAAAACAGACATTTTAATTTGAAATATTTTGGGAAAGATATTTAAGGAAATAATCATAGATTATAAAACATTCTGAGGTTACTCTTATCAAAACATTTGACTACTTCAAAATGCAGTTAAAATGACATTAAAATATGACGCGGAAAGCACACTCAACAAAATAAAAAGAAAGATAAACTGAACTTCATCAAAATTAAAACCTGTAGTGCACTGATGCTACTATCAAAAGAGTGAAAAGATAGCCCACAGAATTGGAGAAAGCTTTTGCAAACCACATATCTGATATGATTCTCTATACTAGAATGTATAAAGCCAAGTACATATCCGGAAGATATAAAGTATCAAGAATATATTAAAGAACACTTACAACTCAACAACAAATGACAATCCAATTTAAAAATGGGCAAAAGACTTGCCTATCATTTCTCCCAAGATACACAAGTGGCCAATAAGCACATTAAAAGATCCTCCATGACATTAGTTATTAGGAAAAGGCAAATTAGAACCACTTTACAGTCACTAGAATGGTTATAATTCAAAAAAAAAGAAAATAATGGGTGTTGGTAAGGATGTGGAGAAATCAGAATACTCATATATTGCTGGAAGGAATTAAAATGAATTACAGTGTGGTCCTACAATTCCACTCCTAGGTATATACCCAAAAGAATTCAAAACAGGTGTTCGAGCAAAAACTTGTACATGAATGTTTATAACAGCTCTGTTCACAGTAGCCAAAAGGTAGAACCAACCTAAATATTCATCAACAGATGAATGGGTAAACCAAATATGATATATTCATATAGTGGAAATTGCTCCACTATAAAACAGAATGGAATACTGATACATGCTGCAACATAGGTTAATTTCAAAAACATTATGCTAAGTAAAGGAAGCCACAGACAAAAGGCCAAAAAGTATATGCCCCCATTTGTATAAAATATCCAGAACAGGCAAATTAATAGAGACAGAAAACAGACTAGTTGCTGCCAGGGGCTGAGGGCGGCAGAAAATGGGAGTGACTGCTTAATGGGTATTGGAATGAACAAGTTCTGGAAATAGTCGTGATGGTTGCATAACATTGTGAATGTACTTAATGCCACTGAATTGTATACTTTAAAAAGCTTATGATGGTAAGCTTTATGTTATGTGTATTCTACCACAATAAAAGAGACAATAAATGCTTCAAAGGCATGATTTAAATTAGTTTTACTAGTTCATTTTATTTCAGAAACCGGTGTTTACATTGTCTAAAGGTAGAATTAATCCCTGTTTTAAGCTTTTGTTCTATACGGGGGAGAGAGAATGTTGTAATGTTTCTCACCTTCACCCTGTGTTCTTGGAGAGTATTTAATTTGGCTTATTGGCTGCAAATGTACATTATTTTTCTTTTTGAACTTAATTTGACCTCCACAGTTATGTGGAGGACCTCCAAGTTATAGCTTGGGGTTCAAGATATAGGATAGTTTCATCATAAATGCTTCTGGAATCATATTTATGAGTTTTTCTAAACTTTGTATATGTCTGAGTTGTAGTTACTGTTTTACAGTAAGCCCAGTCTTTCAATTTCCCAGTAAAGTTAATGGCTATTAAAATTGCATCTAACATTTTTGAACT
Organism: Pongo pygmaeus; assembly: GCF_028885625.2. Taxonomy (NCBI): domain Eukaryota; kingdom Metazoa; phylum Chordata; class Mammalia; order Primates; family Hominidae; genus Pongo; species Pongo pygmaeus. The sequence continues at coordinate 36,363,761 of NC_072379.2, read as the reverse complement.
CAGTTATCTCTTAGATTTAATTTAGTTTTCTAAACAGTCTTTGCTTATTATGTATTTTCCTTTCCCTCCAAAAATGAATCAATTATTAGTTTCCAACATAATTTTGACCAAATTTAAGTTCTTATTAACACTTTTTTAATTCTATGAAGCAAGTCAAGTGAGTTATCTCAACTACATTTTCATAATGTACGTAGACTTATTGATAATATTAAGTATTACTGCAATGATTAATGTTATATGTCATCTCTCTCTGTCTCTCCCCAATCCCCCCATCCCCCGCCCACCGGTGCTTAAGCTTGGACATCCATCCTCTCCTGCCCTCGGATATTGACAGGCTCCTGGTTCTCAGGCCTTCAGGCTTGGGATAGAATCTACACCACCAGGTTTTCTCAGCCCCCAGAATGCAGATGGCAGATCATAGGCCTTCTCAGTCTCCATAATCATGTGAACCAATTACCTCATAATAAATCTCTATAGAGCTATGTCAGTACCTACACCTATATGTATTCTATTGGTTCTGTCTCTGGAGACCTGTTGATACGGTTTGGCTGTGCCTGCCCCGCTGCCCTGCCCTGCCCAAATCTCATCTTGAATTGTAGTTCCCATAATCCCCACATGTTGTGAGAAGGACCTGGTAGGAGATAATTTAATTATGGGGGTTGTTACCCTCATGTTGTTCTCATGATAGTGAGTGAGTTCTTACAATATCTGATGGTTTGGCTTTTCCCCTTTTGCTCATTCTTCTCTGTCCTGCTGCTATGTGAAATCGGACTTGTTTGCTTCCCCTTCTGCCATGATTGTAAGTTTCCTGAGGCCTCCCCAGCCATGCTGAACTGTGAGTGAATTAAACCTCTTTCCTTTATGAATTACCCAGTCTTGGTTATGTCTTTATTAGCAGCATGAGAACTGACTAATACACCTATAATACAATTACTAATAAATGATAATGTAGCTCAGTCAGGGAATATAGAAAATTATTAAGAAGAAAATATAAATCACTCAAGAACCTCTTACCTGCTGGCAACGTTAATATTTTAGTGAACAGCCTTCAGATATATGTATGAGAGATATGTAAAATGCTTAAAACAATCCTGCAATTTTCATTTTCACTCTACTATGCATAGCGGATATCTTTTCATCTTAGAAAATAGACATAAGTCATCTACTGATAGCTCCAAAATATTCATTTGTGGGAATATATCAAATACTATTTCATTTGGGATGAGCATTCAGTTTTCAATTCTTCCTTCTATGAACCTCATTCTAGTGAATGTTAAACACACATATGTTAAATGTTAAATACATGTATTTACATATACAATTAGTTATCTGTACATGTATTTCTTGAGGTTATGAAGTAAAAGGCCTCACGCCTTCTATAGTTTGAATTCTATTGATATTGATATGTAATGCTGACTTCCCTCTGATCTGTCCTCGGAATCCCACCACCAGAACCCAATCTCCATGACCTAAAGACAATCTTTTCATTGTAAATTTACAAATTACAGTTGTATATATTTATGGGGTACAAAGTGAGATTATGATTTAATCAATTTATTTAAAATTTTATGATTTACAAATATAAAATGATTTATAAATGTGATCTAGAAAAATTAAATCAAGCTAATTAACATACCTATTACCTCAAATAGTTTTCATTTTTTTATGGTGACAATGTTTACTCTTAGTGATTCTGAAAAGGTACAATACACTATCACTAATTATATTCACCACACTGTACAACAGATCTCAGAAAACACCCTTATCTCTCTTGTCTAATTGGGGCTTCATCTAACAGTTTATTTTAATTTTTAGTTTTTAACTTCTACTAAAGTTGAACATTATTTTGCATTCAGTGGTCTTTTGTATTTTTTTATAAATTGTATAATCATGTTCTTCACCCATTGCTTATTGAGTATTTCTTTTTATTAATTTGCAAGAGCTCTTTATATATTAGGAAATGTAACTCTTCTTTCATATTCATTGCAAATATTGCCTCAAAATATCATTAGTATCTAATAAGGGTATCCTTGTCATTTTTCTTTCTTTCCTAAAAATACTTTATCTCTGAAATTTTCAAATAGATACATAGAGATAATTACATAAGGAATCCCCTTATAGCTATCACTCAGCTTCAATAATTATTTTAACTACTACCAATCTGGTTTTATCTTTCAATCACTCTTTTTCTTTGTTGTTTTAAGCCAAGTTCATGTTACCCATAAACATATCTGTAGGCATCTCTAATTAATATAGACATTTGGACCCATAATCACATACCATGTTCTCAACTTATCCACCTGTAATATGATGGAAATTTCACCAACTCACACAAAACCATTTTGGATAGCATATACCCATTTTGAAACTTCTTACCGTTATCCATACTCCTTTTCCTGGACCTTCTAAAGCTGTTCGGCCTATTTAATCAGAAACTATTTCATTCATCTACTTGTCATAGGTTCTTGAACATATTTTCATAATGTTTATCAGATTCACTTTTTCCACAAAGGTTTTGTTTTCATTCAGATGTTCTCCACACATTGTTCACTTTCTCTTTTCTGTGTATCAGATAATTGTAGGCTTTTGAACCTAAAGGCAGTTGTAATTCTTATTTTCACTGCCTCTCCTCAGTTGCAGCTCAATATTTCCAATTTAAGTGATAGTGTCTGTTGAGATGGCAAGCTCTTCCTGTTAATTTTCCATGTTGTAGGCATTTACATAGGCATTTGGGGAAGTTAAGGGTTTTCCCCAAAGCATTTCCCACTTACCACAACTGTCCACCTCACAGCAGACTTCAGGATTTCCCCCAGATCGATACACTTATTTTAGTCCCATATTAACTCATCTTCATTAAATCTCCCTTTGCCTATGCAGCAAGCAGCCTGGCCCCAGAGTCCCAGTCTTCACCAGGTGTCTCTCTTCTTTTACTCAGGAGGACTTTCCCAGGAAAACCATGCCACCAGCAAAAAAAAAAAAAAAAAAAGAAAGAAAAAACATAAAACTTGTCTGTGAGGGATCTTTATCCCTAGGATGCTTCTGTTTTATTTCTTTTTCAGGTTAGGAGAATTTGTGACTTCTTCACTTCTACCCACACAGTCCTGAAGTCAAACCATCCAAGTTTGACCAGAGAGGGTTAGTCACTATAGGTTAGCCGGTGATGGAGTTGGTGATTGTGTTTGTGCATATCTGAGGGTGTGATAAGCCCCAGCTGGTTTTAGCACAGTTAGCTCTCAGTGCTTGAGTCCTTCTGGAATGGTATGGCATATAAGCCAGGGAGGTCAGGTCCACTTAGAGATGATGGGGCAAGAACTTTCAAAGCTTTTCCCTAAAGCAGTTCTCAGTTCCATACCAGCCTCCCAGATATATGTTACCAAGGCCAAGCTGAAGTTACGGAGTATCAGTTAGGGGGCTTCATAGAGATCATCTTGTCAACCTCTATCATCTAATGAATAAAAAAACCAAAGCTTAGGAAGATGAACTGAATGACTTGCCCAGAGTTGGAGAAAGAATCATGACCCAAACCAGGTCTCCTGAATCTTCCATCCACCAAACCAAACCAAACCATCTCTGGTAACACTCTCTAGCTACTGTGCTTTCTACTCAAGCACACAAGGCCAGTGTTGACTCTCCAAAGCATCACGTGTTACAGCAGAGCCTCAAACAACCTCAGTGGGACTAACTGTCATAATCAAATTGACTCCAAAGGACATGGAACATAACTTTCTCAATCTGGGATCTCATTCGTCGCAATTCTAGAATCCCTCATGATGGACATCAGGGAATTGGAATTTAGTATGGCCCTGTGGGATAAACTAAAGTTTACTAAACAAAAGGGAATAGTGAGCCTGGGACTAAGAAGAAAAATAGACTTCAAAGGAGAACAGATGATGAGCTCTGGTGCTCACAGGATGCCCCAGGACAAAGTTTCAGTCCCATCTTACCCTTGACCGGCCTCAGACCTTAAAGTAGTTGGTCTTTTGTCTGTAAAAAGACAACAGGATTGGGTCTTTAAGTGAAGAAATAAATAGTAAGTAGTTCTCCAGGTTTTCTGCAGCTATGTCTCATATTTGACAATCTTACACTCACCGACTTGACAGTCTGCTTTCACTAATCCATATGCATATAAGGTGTATATTACCCCCATGTCTACGAGATTCTCACTTAGCCAACGACATCTGTCTTTGAACTGTCACGAAATGCTAGAATGATTCTTTTTCTTTTGTGGTGTCAATTCCTCTTTCTGTCATTATTAACCTTGTTAAATACCCTCTTCCCTCCCCTTCTGAAAGGCATGAACTGAGTGCTAAGTTTCAAACATACCCCCTTAACACATCCAGATGGGGGGAAAAAAGCACATCTAGCTATCTACTTAATCAAACATCTACTTTCACTCCATCAACGGGGAGTAGGCCCTTTTGTACATTTAACAAATTCAAGCAATTTAGCAACTGGGTTAAAGTCTATGTAAAGTACTTCAACAACATGGGAAATGAAGACACTGGTCTTCTGTCTTAGAATTGGTTAATGGAAGATGTGAAGTCTCAAAACGTGCACAACAGTGGGTTCTTACGGAGCTGCCTAATGCACTGCTGGGAAAACCTTGAGAAGTTTTCCATCACAGGGGGAGGGGGGTTGACAGTTTTTGCCTTTGCTGTCAGTTCCACTGTGGGAGGCTCCTAAATTTATTATACCTGGGAAATGATTCTAGCGCAAACCCATCCTGAAAGAAGCCAAGAAGTGAGGCATGCAGAACATCCTTCTACAGGTATTATTGGTTCCCACCCCAAGTTACAGAGGCCGAGTCAAGGCAACTCCATGGGCCATGACCATGGGGTACTTTATCTAACTTGATCAAGGTGGAGCAGAGCAAGAAATTGGTCCTATTTGCCTTGCTACATCAATAAGTTTTCCAAGCCTTAACTTAAAAAAAAAAAGTTTACCTCATAAAACAGAATTGTCACAGTGGAGTGGTGGTATTTTCTACCAGCAACGATGTCTCTATAAAATGCCCTTTCTACTGAGTATTCAAAATGCTCAATGCCACCTGTTAGAAGCTCACATGTCAAACAGTTTTTTGGGTCATCAAGAAACAGCTGTATTTCGTTCTTAAAAAAATAAAAAATAACTCTCCTCACTTTGGGGGACTCCTTTACCTCAGTTTCCTCATCCATAAAATAAGAATAATAATGTGGTCCAACTTCCTGGGGAGGAGAAGATTGATAAGCACTTTTTGCTGATGAGCTCAAAAGCTATGCAAATATAAATTATTGAGTGCTGCACATATTGCCACACTGCTACCCGAGGTGCTGGGAGCTTTCACTGAAATCAACAGGAGTCCAGGAATGCAAAATAAATATGTACTGGGAGAGATGGGTCGAGAGCATTTTGGTGTGCTTATTGAAGCACAGTGTTGTAGTGGAGGGGCAACTGCTAAGTGTATGATTATCGACCGCTGCATTTGGATTTGCTCTGAGAACTCTGCTATATCAGATAGTCCTGCTCAAAGGACATCAATCATTTGGTGCAACACTCTGTGTCTTATGGGCTTAATGGCCTTTGAATCCAAAGGGCCAAAAGCTACCCTCTGAAGTGGGCAAAGGGCTCTTCAAAGGCTGGAGGAGTACGAGGAGGATGAACTGACTTTTGATTCACAAGTAATAAATAACCTAAAAGTAAGATAATTAAAGTAGCATACAGGTTCTAACCTTCAAAGGATCAATAAACAAATGCATCTCCTGCTCTACACTTTAGCCACTGGAGCCAAATCCCATGATTCTACCCTCAGTTTAGTCCCTTGGCGTAATCATCTTTTGATTGGCCATGGAATTTGTACCCAACTATAGTCAACAGTCTTACAAACATATATATGTCCTGTATTTCTATTTGTACAAAGAATTGGATCTTCATCCTGCATATTATCTTTTCAAAATTAGCCTTTGTTTACCATCTATAAATCAAGACAACATTATTCCTTCTCCCAAAATGCAGGGTCATTCAATACAACTTGTTGGAAACAACCTGCTTGGCTGAAAATGTTTATGAGCTATAATCATAGAAAATAAAGGGATATTATAATGAGAAGTCAATCTTTCAGTTTAATTGCAGAACACTTTTTAAGCTACAGAAAATTGTGAATTTGAGCTCTGAAGTGGAAAAAAAGTTGCCAGTTTCAGACTGCATATCACAGAAAATGAGTTCTTTTTCTTCATTAGAAAAACATATCTGCAAGTAATAAGATATTATGAGTAAATATTAAAAGAATACATTGTACTGGGCTGTGTGTAGCTACAGAATACATTATATCTTTAAATTATTTCTAAATCACCAATTTAGAGAAAGTCCTGCTCCTGGCATTACCATATTATAATCTGTATTCTTATCCTACAGAAATAAAGAGGTATCAACTCACTTAGGATAATTGTCTGATACAACCAGAACAGGATTAGGGAAAATTCATTATGGTATTGCAGTGTTGTATTTTAAAAGTGTTCTTTGCTTCCTTTTTGAAAAATGGCTTAAAAATGAGCAGAATAATGTACATACAAGGAAAGTGTGAACTAAATTGTCAACTTTTAGTTGAAAGAAGGAAATTTGGAATATTCTGTGCTGAAGCCTTTACTGCTAAGAGAGCATTAAATAGGTGAAGAAGCAACACTTCTAGTGCATGACTGCAGAACCCCAGACAGGACAGAAGCATAGGAAGGGATGGGGGGCTTTCAGCTGTCAGGAGAGGAAAACACAGTCCCTCTACATATTGGAAAACAAATGTGCCAACTCCTTGCCATGTTATTTAAACAAAAATATTTTTCCTGTAAGATAAACTCTTCAAAAGTAGCACCATGAAATGGAACTATCTGTTGAATATCTGCTCACTGTTCTAGCAACTGTGAGGGAAAAAAAATAGAAAAAAACCAAATCTCTACTTTCAATGAGAGCAAACAATAAATGTTACCAATGAAAAACAAAGAGAAGGCAGGAGAAAAGCTAACGCTCAGGTGGGTCAAGGTTGTTCCCTTTCATGGAGAACAGACAATGACAACTCAACCACAATGATAATGGACCAAACACCTGAAGCCAGTAAGGGGGGTGGGCAGGCAGAAATTCAGGGGAGAAATTTCTAGGAGACAGCAGTAAGTGCAAGGTAGTGAGCTGGTCTGGAGCACTTGAGGACTACAAGGTAGGGCCAAGTGGCCAGAGACAGGCAAGCAAGTGGGAGAGTAGCCAGGCCGATGTTGTCAGGAGAGAGGGATGAGAAGGGAGGGAAATCACACATCCTCCTAAGACTTGGGCTTGGACTGGGGGGTGAGTCTGGCCTGCATTCAGCACAGAAGCACCCCGATCTGACTCTGCTCTTCATCAAGCTCTCTCTGGCTTCTGTGAAGGGCGGGATGGAAGTAGAGAGACCCCTGAAGAGGCTGCTGCTATTTGCAGACTAGAGGTGACCAGCCTGTCTGCAATGGAGGGAGAGTAGGTCCGACCATGGACACCTGATACATGCAGAGCTAGCGGGATCCCCCGATGGACTGGATGGTAAATGAGAGAGAGAGGCATCAAGAATGACTCCAAGGTTTTGGCCTCAGCAATTGCCAGCTGGTATTCAATGAGACGAAGCAGTCTCAGTGAAGCAAGTAAGAGAGGAAGATCAGGGATTCAGCTGGGAGACAGTAAATATGAGTTGCCTATTAAGCCTCCAAGTAAAGGTGTCAAGGAGGTGGGAGAGTTCAAAAGGAGGTCTGAAGAGCAGATATAAATTTTTGGAGTAAGGGTGCAGAGATGACATTGCAAACTGATTCTGGAGAGGCCTTCAAGGAACTGACTGGGGAGGGAGACATGTCCGGAGAGCTGCAGCATTTTAGGAAAGAGGGGAGAAAACAGCCAATGAATGGCACAAGAGAAAAGCGTGGCGAGTGGGATGTCCTGAAGATCTACCTCACTGATATCAGGGTTCAATAAAATGTTCATGCATTTTTTGGTAAATTTTCAAGTGCTAGATGAATGCTGACTTACTACCTTTGGGACCAGCTGGACTTTGCTCCATCCACTGAGATCATTCTTTCCAGCTCTTCTTAGATTAAAAAAAAAAAAAAAAAAAAAAATCCACTTTTAACTTAGTCAAGGTTAGTCCCAACTGAGAATCTGGAGACACATTCCTGGGAATCAGAAGCTCTGCCTACTTTTGACTTGTTAGATAGCACTTTCTAAGAATTCTTACAGCCACCCATAAACAGGGGAAAGGGAGAAGGGCTAACTCACATTGATTACTAGGTATTACAATTGAAGACTTATGTTCATGCTTTTGTTTAATCCAAGCCACAACTCCACGAAGCAGGATTCATTTTCCCTGTTGCAGAAATGAGAATGCGATCCTGAGAGAGGTGATGTAACTCAGCTGAGTTCACGCAGTGCCCTCGCCATGCACCTGTGGTCCCAGTTACTTGGGAAGCTAAGGTGGAAGGATCCCTTGAGCCCAGGAGGTGGAGGCTGCAATGAGCCAAGATCGTGCCACTGTACTCCAGCCTGAGTGACGGAGTGAGACTCCGTCTCAAAAAAATAAATAAATAAAAATAAAGAAAAGAAAAGAGAGTTGCTATCATAATTCAAAAATAACTAGGCTAAATTTCAGTCCTACTTGATAGGCTGGAAAGGCTGTTCACGTATCTTACTCTTTCCTGGACAGGTCCACTCCCTCTGACCTCTCTACCAAGACTGTTGCTTCTAAGACTGACAATTCGGCCTTAGCAGAAATAAAAGATTTAAAGGGAAGTGGAGGAAAATGCTTCCCACAAATTGGAGAAAGGTGTCTTAAAACAGCAGTACCCAACCTTTTTAGTGCCAGGAACTGGTTTCATTGAAGATAATTTCTCCACAGAGGTCAGGAGGGGATGGTTTGGGAATGAGTCAAGAGCATTACATTTATTGTGCACTTGAGTTCTATTATTACTATTACATTGTAACATATAATGAAATAACAACTCACCATAATGCAGAATCAGTGGGAGCCCCGAGCTTGTTTTCCTGCAACTAGATGGTCTCTTCTGGGGGTGATGGGAGACAGTGACAGATCATCAGCCATTAGATTCTCATAAGGATCATGCAACCTAGATCCCTCACATGTACAGTTCACAATAGGATTTGCAATCCTAAGAGAATCTAATGCCACCATTGATCTGATGGGAGGTGGAGCTCAGGAGGTAATGTGAGTGATGGGGAGTGACTGTAAATACAGATGATGCTTTGCTTGCTCACCCACTGCTCACCTCCTGCTGTGCGGCCCTGTACTGGTCAGTGACCCTGAGGTTGGGAATTCCTGTCTTACAGGAATCAGTCCTTGGAGAGATCTCATTTCTATGCTGGGAAATGTGGCATAAGCAGGAGGAAAGAGGATAAGTGTGGAGCCAGAGGAGGAGCCAGCATGATTCGCAAGGTAATTTGAAAAGAGAGGGCAGACGCATGGCTGAAATATTATAACTGACCAAGATTTGTATCCCAGCCTGGTCACATAAAAACTGAATGCTTCAAAGTGCCAAACACTTACCCAGTGCTTGATATCTGCTAAGGAGCAATCAAAGTGTCCTTAATGTGCACTAACTCATTGAGACCTCAAACATTTCTGAGGATGTTTGTGCTATGGCAATGTTCCCATTTTATAGAAGAGGAAACTGAGGCATGGAAAAGCCTAGTAACTTGCAGAGCTAACTCCAATAGTTTGGCTCCAGAGTCTGTCATTTCACAGCCAGGTTCTGACCTTTCCATCAACCCCCAGCGAGTCACCTGCCCTGAGCTTCAGTGTACTCGTGTGAAATGGGGAACACAGTGTTGGCTTTGCTGCATCGTTAGATGGGAGATAATGCCTGAATGCCTGTCACAGAGCTGGGCTCAGGGTGGGGGGATGATTACAATATTACTATTAATCTTGAGTTAATTCTCTCTTTTGAGACGGATGTTTCTAAGCTCTCCTGCCAGCCAAGTGTGGAGTAGAAAAGCATTTGCTCAGACCTCCTGTGTAATCTCTCCTCACCACCTCCCTCCTTTTGTCCATGAAGCCTCACCCAGCTCTGGCAACTCTTTAGTGCTAACCTTTGTGTTCCATAAGGCTCATGTCAGAATTTATCACGACACATTTTGCATCAGAATGAAACTATTAATTGTCCACCGACTTTACTAGATTGTGAGCTCCTTAAGGGACAGATCTTCCTTTCTGCTTTCTTGTGACTACCTGCATCTCAAGGGCCACCTGCAGTGGTATACTCTCAATAAATACAGGCTTTCTGAATAAATAAATGAATACATGCCACCAGAGTGTTTATGCTTCCAGAAATCCTGCTCCAATCCTGTTCCTATTCAAAGAATCAACTGGGAGTGACACACAGCTCTGTTCTTCTTTGTTCTGATCTCTTCAGGTCAGATTAATATATTATTTTTTATTACTCATCAAAAACACCTTCAGAAACTTTTCATCGGAAAGTTTTTTTTGTGTAAACCTATCTCCTCCAAATCACTATATCTGACTCAATGTGATTTTTAGTCTCTTCTAACCAGATGATATTGATAGAAATTTGCTTCTTTTGAGAACCTAAGTGTATTTCTCTTACAAATTTCAAAGGGAATAAAGTGAAAGTATTAACAGGAAGTGGGGAGAATTCATATGTCAGCTGCAGCCCATCCCTGATTTGAAACCTACAGGCAGAGATGTGAATGGTCAGTAGTGCTAAAGGATTTCTGTGGTTCCTGCAGAACCAGGAGCCACTGAGGTGCCCAAACAGGGCGTTACAGATGTTTCAGGAAACCGAGCACCCAGAGGAGTATCTTGCCAGGTTCACCAGGTGCTTCCTACCCAGGCACTGCCAGCAGGACAGTCCTAGCTCTGCACCAGCCCCCTGCCTCTCCTCTGCATCCTGCTCCTTCACCTCCAGCAGCAGGCGGGAGCCAATGGACTATGCTTAGAAATAGCCAAACCAACGAGGGAGCCCAAGAAAAAGGATCGAGGACTTCTCGCCAGGCCAGTGATCATTAGTTTTCAAAAACAGCAGAGGCAGAAGCTGGAAGTCATGAAAATTGGGAAAAAGAAACTGAAGAAGCAGTGTCTTTGTTGCAACAGTTTCATCCAAGTCCTGGGTATATAAATAAAATAAAATTTTATTTTTTAGCAAAAAAACTTTTGCTGTTATTTAAAAATATTCTTGCTGTTTTCCAACCATCAGAGGAAACATGCACTTTTCATTGCTGTTAACAGATCTTTTTTTATTGAAGAAAAATACAATTATGATAACTTCCATAGATTATTTCATTTAATTTCACGTAATTCTATCAAGACCATTGTGAAGCAGATGTGCTCTGCAGTTGAGAAACTGAAGCTCAGGCTTTAAACAACTTGCCAAACACAGTTACTAAGAAACAAAACTATTAACCATATCATATCACCTCAATCATCCTTTTACTTTCCTTTGAAAGTAAAAAACTCACTCTCTTTTGAAAATCCCATCCAGGCTCTACCTGGACAAAAGTGCCTAGCTGCCTCTCTTTCCATAGTGAGCTCTGAATAAGTAGCCTTTGATTAATCCTATAGGTGGTCTCTATTCTTTCGATAATACAGCCTCATAAGAAGAAAAATTGGTGATTTAGCAATTATTGCCTGAATAAATTAAAGTGCTTTATTTAACACTCTTAACATTATGAAGAGGGCAATATATGAATTAATATGTAAATAAAATAAAATGACTTTAGACATAATATGAAAAAAAACAGTTTTACATGTTTCGATTTCTCCCTATATGTTTTCCCATCCATTGTGCATTTTACTGTTGTCCCTAAGGGTTTGAACATTTGATTTATATCACCTCTCTGGTCCCTCTGAGTCTATCCACAGACCCCAGGTTATAATGATATAAGCTTGACTTCCTTCAACTCCACTCGGTTGGGGGCAAGGGTAAGTCATGGTACCTGCAGCCTGACTGCTGTTTTGTTTTGTTTTGTGACAGGGTCTTGCTCTGTCACCCAAGCTGGAGTGCAGTGGTGCCCATCATGGCTCACTGCAGCCTCAAACTTCTGGGCTCAAGGGATCCTTCTGCCTCAGCCTCCTAAGCAGGTTGTTGGGACTGCAGGTGCAAACCACAACACCTAATTTTTAAATTTTTAATACAAATGGAGTTTGATTTTTAAAGTTTAAAATTTTTTTGTACAAACAGGGTCTCGCTTTGTTGCCCAGGCTGGTCTGGAACTCTTGGCTTGAAGTGATCTTCCCACCTTGGGCTCCAAACGCAGGTGTGAGTCACTGCACCCAGCCAAGGAGCCTGACTCTTCACAGTGCACTCCTCATCTCATTGGGACATTGGTTGGGCTAGCAGGGAATAACTGTTCTTACTTGGAGAGTACTCCTCTCTGTCAGGCATGTGGCAAGGTCTTCCACATGTGATCTCCTTAACCCACAAACAACCCCACCAGGAAGGTTATATTATCACCACCAATTTACAGATGGGGAAATTCAGGCTTTGAGAGATTAAGGACCTCAGACAGATTCATAAGCCCAAACTATCTGGGCTCTTAGCCCCACGTGCTCCCGCCTCAGTGGGTTACACCTTGGTGAGATGCCTATGTTTTGGTCCACTGGTCGACTCCTGAAGACCAAGGCACAGGTTTAGAAAGACGTACCAGGGGCTAAAGGTACTTCTGCATCCAAGAACTAGAGGTGTCCCATGTCCCCTTTACAACATTGTTGACCTCCCTCTGGGCTTTGTACCTTATGTTTATTGCCTCATTTAATCCAGGTAAGGACTCTTTAGGATTGGTGGCATGTATTCTTTTTATAGACAAGGAAGATGATGCTCAGGAGTTTGGATAACCTGCTCAAGGTCACGCAGTGGAGGAGAGGACTAGAAGGTAAATCAATGGACCTTTCACTACCTTCCCCTTCTCTGGGCTGTAGCAGTGAGTTAACTGGCTCAGTCTTGCCCAGCGGAATGCCCTTCAGGACACACTGAGTACTGTAGTAAGAGCTGCATATGCGCTCAGGAAGAATGTGGATAGACGCTGTTTGTGATTCACGGGTAAAAGGGCCTTCTACCAGAGGTAGCAGAGGCAGATCCTGTCTCTGGTGTGCCCTGGCCCCCGACTTGGAGGCCTCCTGGGCCAGGCCACGACCTTCCCCGGCAGCGATGGTGTCCAGCCACACTCGACTGCCCTGAAGGGACATTTCCTGCTTATTCCCTTGCCCGGCTGTGCCCTCCACCCGGAAGGCCTGTGCCTTCTTCGCCCGCATGTCCTACCCTGAGGAGGCTCCCTTGGTCTTTCATCGCTCTCCCTACGGGTCTTCACGCCTTCCCGAACCACCGCGCCCAAGCAGGAGCACGCCCTCGGCCCTCTTCACAGGGCGCTCCTCCTCACAGGGGCGCCCGGGATTTTTATTCTGCGCCTTTCTGGTGGCTCCTACAAGTCTGGAAGGGCAGGAGGCGCATTTCACTCCTCTGGGTCCCCTCCCCTAGCGCCTGGCGGGAGCCCAGGCTGCATTTGTGGAATTCATGACTTTTTCTCTCCTGCTCAAGCTGAACACACTGCTGGCTCCTGCTCGGGTGGAGCCCGGCTAATCAGAGTGAGGGGCTCCCCGTAGGGCGAAGGGGTGCGCTGTCAGAGGTGGCATTCCCGTTTTACGGAGACACACGGTGTCTTACACGCCAGGGAGAGGTCTGAGACGCAAAGAGCCGTCGAGCGGGCTGCGGGATTGCTTCGCTGTCACCTCCGCCTGCAGCCACCCTTCCGCACGCACTTGTGTGTGCACCCAGGCCAACATGGAAGGCGCCATCCTAACTTCTGCCGTGAGCAGGTGGGAGGGAAGAGAGACGAGAGGTATTCCATTGGTTGTCTGGGAAAATGAATTGCACCTTCCCCTCCCTTGCGGAGGATCAACTTTTCCCACCCCCTCGGGTGGGCACTCGCATCCTGGGGCCGGAGCCTGAACCCGGGAGCCAAGGGGCCCCAGTTCCAGGGACTTGAAGCTGAGCGTACAGCGGGCGCTCCCAGACACTGGGGAAAGTGCTTTACGATATCCCGAGTCCCTCGAGTCTCGCCAGCGGAGCGAGCGTGAGGATGCCCCGACCGACCAGCGGCCCCGGGTGCAGGGTGGCAGGCCCGGCGGCGCGCGTCCCCCTCCCCCTCCCGGCGGCCCGCACGTGTCGCCCGCGCCGCGCCCCCACGGGTTACGCGCGGGTCCCGCAGCGCCGCGGCCAAGCTGGGCTGCCCGGCCCGCGGGCACAGCGCCGACCGCCGCATCCCGTGCGTGGCCGCGGCGCGATGCTGCGCTGGAATGAGGAAGCGCGGCGGCGAGGGGAGGGCCCGGGCACGGTGCGCGCGGGGGTGGCGGCGGCGCGCCGAGCGGGCCCGGCGCGGGCGAGCGGGCTGCAGCCGGCGGCGGCGCCAGCAGGTACGGCCCGCGCCCGCCGCCGCCCCGGCGGCCTTTGGGGGCTGAGCCGGAGCCCGGCGCGGTTGCAAAGTTTTCGTGCGCGGCCCCGCTGGCCCGGAGTTGCGGCTGAGACGGGCGCCGCGCAAGCCGGGGGACTCGGCGACGGGGCGGGGACGGGACGACGCACCCTCTCCGTATCCCGCTCTGCGCCCTTCTGCGCGCCCCGCTCCGTGTACCGGAGCAGCGATCCGGGAGGCGGCCGAGACGTGCGCGCGGGGCCGAGCCGGCTGCGGGGCAAGTCGAGCAGGGACCGCCAGCGTGCGTTACCCCAAAGTTTGCGGGGCGGCAGGGTGCGCGCTCGGGCCACCCGCCGCTCTGGGCGGCAGCAGGTGGCAACGCGAGGGCGCGGCGGGGGCGGCCGGCGCGGAGGGGGCCAGGTACGCGGCCCGCGGGCGGCGCTGTGCGCGCGGGGCAGCCGGTCGGCCGGGAGCGCGAAAGCCGGGACTGAGCCGGCTGGGGGCGGGGAGTGTGGCGAAGAAATGGGGAACAATGCGAGTGAGCAACTTCAGGAAGTTATTGTGAAAGAAAGCTGGGAAGAGCTCCGCGGCCAAGTTAGCAGGACACTCTAACAAGTGCCTGCGCGGCCCGCGCCAGGGGCGGTGACTGCGGCGACCCCCCCGGGTCCCCGCGCGGCGCATCCCAGCCTGGGCGGGACGCTTGGCCGCGGCGAGGCGGGCAAGCCCGGCAGGGCAGAGGGAGCCCCGGCTCCGAGGTTGCTCTTCGCACCCGAGGATCAGTCTTGGCCCCAAAGCGCGACGCACAAATCCACGTGAGTGTTTTCAAATTGAATTTCAATAGGAAAACTTGGGGTAACTGGTGAATTTAAAAAGAAAACACACAGTAAAGAAAAGCGGTAAGGTTGATAGACCCTGCTGTCGCTCAGGTCCGCCTCTCCTTTCTGAGGACAGTGAGAGCGTTCACTTCTGTCAAGCGTCTG
Source organism: Pongo pygmaeus (assembly GCF_028885625.2). Lineage (NCBI taxonomy): Eukaryota > Metazoa > Chordata > Mammalia > Primates > Hominidae > Pongo > Pongo pygmaeus. The sequence goes on along the minus strand of NC_072379.2, from coordinate 36,348,369 downwards.
CTGCTCTGCACTGTGCCAGCAGGTGCAGGACCAGGCCGGCATGGGACACTTCTGAGCAGCCCCGCTGTCACCAGGAGAGGAGTTGTAGCTCCCAACCATATTTAAATTTATATAGACCTACATGTACCCACAGAAGTCAGCCTTTATAAAGTCGTGTGTAAAGAGTGTTCCTTATATTTGAGCCGAGAGCTTTCTTTTTATACTATAAATATGATGAGATCGAGTCTGAACTTGATTTCTGCAAGAGAGGAATTATCCCGGCTTTGAAAAGTTAGTCCTTTTGCTGACCGCAGGTTTGGCGCTCAAGTCACCAAACCTTCTCAGGAAAACCCTTAGTAATATTAAGGCATCAGGTTACTTGCAGTTATATTTGAAATGTATTTTAAATATTTGTCAAGCATCGCTGCTGATGCCTAGGGAACCTCGTGAGGGCTTGTTTTTCCTTCTAATTTGGAGGCATCTAATGACCGAAAACCATAGCGATTCCATAGGGTCTGACCAGGCACAGCTTTCAAATGCACAGCCCCTCTCTCTAGGGGCTGCAGCCCACCCAGACTGAATTTCAATGCGGCGCGCTTTGCTTAGGTTACCCACTCACAATTTCCCACTGCGCCGCAGGCAGTATATTTCAGCTTTGAGATATCTTGTTTTAAAATTCCAGACAAAATGGTGTTGAGGAAATGTCTCCTTACTAGTCCCATCAACTTCTGTTAAAAGAGGAAAATTTATGGAATTTGAAAATACTGCGTATAATATTTAAACTTTCATAGACATTCAAATGCTTTTAAGGCCAGGTTCACTTTGGTTATGAGTTGAGGGGTGGGGGAAACCCACATAAAAATGTCCTGGGTGCTCTTAAGTTTATTTCTTTGTTTGAAGATGTTTGTTCAATGAGGTTTATTGTACTCATCTTTTATATGGAATTTTAAAAAGTAACAATTTCAGTATTATTTATATTAGAATGTGTCAGAATTATTTCTGTGACAAATCGTATAATTTGGGCTGTGGCTTAAAATGTACACGAGGCAAAATATTCATGACAAGAAGATTCACCTTCTTACGCTGGCATCTTGTAAAATGCAGAACAAGTTAAAGAAATAATGGGTACACATACAAATGATGTCACATTAAAAATACTACACTATTCTTGCTTGATGGAATGTATCTGATTTCAAATTTCACCATGGACATATTTCATACCTTTTTTACATGAAAAAAAATGTGACTCTAAGTCGCACAGTCAATCAGAGCTGGTGACCAGAACATTTTATTGAACTAAATGGACAAGTTTTCTTCCCCTTTTGTTTCATAGTGAGAGTTGAAGGAAGGAGTTTAGAAACTCTCCAGTACTTGTTTAATTCATCAGTGTTCTAATTAGAGTGCTACCTCTTGGAAAGCTACACACCCCCCTAATGCAGAAACATCATAGCAATAATCACCCACTCTCAGGGTCTCCAGGAGACCACAAGGGCTGCAGATAAAAGTCTGGATGTGTTAGGTTTGACCCTTTTGAAGAGTTTTACACAGGCTCCTAAAGAGAAGATCAGCTGTGGCCGTTTGTAGCCATTTCCTTTGTCGAAAAACTAAGATCGCAGTGAATGTATTGGCCAAGAGGTCTAAAGCTCTGTTGTACTGCAGGCCACTGTCTTCCTTGTTTGACTAGAGACTTGGAGTTTGAGAACAGTGGTTCTTTGGTTTGGATACATTTTTTGTTCTTGATTTGGATGTATGTGTTTCATGCGTGGTTAATGTAGCATATTTTCAATATAAATGTCAAAAATTTTGAAATAGGAAAGAACTCTCTGTGTATTAATATACGTATACACACACTTCAAGATTATGCCTATATTAACAAATACATGAAATAAAGAAATTCCGTGTGCATATGCACATATGCACACACACAGAGCGTGCACACACACAGCATGCACACAGCGTGGAGTGAGAGATATGGGGCAGTGTGGAAGAGTTTTAAGATCAAACAGATATGGGGCAGTGTGGAAGAGTTTTAAGATCAAACAGACCTGAAATGAGTATTAAAGGCCCCCTTTATTTTTAAACTTTTACTAAAACAAGATGGATTTCCCTATGTTATATAATGGTGAATTTTAGGCATAAATAACGTTTTTGAGTGTTGCATAATTGTACGTATCAATGTAATGTAACTGTAGTTAACTAAGAATTCATCAAGGATAGCACGGTTTGTGGCATTTTTTTTCCTCCTCTAATCTTTGGAATTGTGAAATAATTTCACTATGAAATAAATGTTGGTTCTTGTCATATTCTAAGGGAGATTGATGTAAGTGGCTCCACTCCAGCTTACAGAAGGTAAACCACGACCTTTTTGCGTTCTCTGAAAACGCTTGTCTTCCGATGCCTCTGTTTCTAAGACTGACAAGCACTCTGGGGGCACTGTGACGCCTGCTTCTAGCGGCAGAGTTGCTGCAGCTCCTGTCCTGGCTGTGAACATTGTTCTCTGTCTGGTGTCTCTATGTTCATAATTACAGAGACTTCAGCTTTATTCCATTTCATATTTGTGCTGAATAATCATTCCATTTTATGGGAGAAAACACAAGATGTAAAAGCAACAAGTGACCCATCCTTTGAAGCTTACAAGAAGAGAAACATGAATCTATTTCACATCTTAAAAACAGATCAGTTTTATTTTGCTCAAAAAGGGCACATGTACATTTTTGATTTAGGTCTTAGAAACGTAGAGTTTCAGAGGATCAGCATTATACACACTGTCACACAAACACACTTAAAATTCAGATGAGAAACAAGATAGGAATGAGGTTTTCTTAGGGACGTAGAGCACCTAAAACCAAAGGATATCAACAGTAACAAAGCTGTTTTTACGGTGGTGCTGACTGAACACCCATGCTAGTGTCTTCATGTGGACCATGGCTTTCTTGTATTTCTTTGCAGTTTAATAAATGACTTCATATCTCAAGTTACCTTTCCACATCTCCTGGAATATATGTTTATGTCCTTAAAGTTTCAGTGTCATCACTTTAGTAGCTTTAGTTTGAGTTTTTAAATGTTTGGTGATATTCCAACAAATATTTTTTAAGACATTATGAAACCTTATGAAGTGCCATATATTACAAGTGAGAGAAAACAGCAAGCAAAAGAAGGTTTGCAGAAGGTTGTTAAGTGGCGAAGTGCGGGCCTGCCCATTTTGGTGTCTCCTTGGTGGTTACTCCTGAGAAGGGCCTGGAGGAAGAGCAACCGAGGCCTAATCTACAGGCAACTGCCAAACTGTTTCAGCTGACATTTTTTCCCTCTCATGTTTGACTATGATAAATAGGTAGATGCCAAAGGAGTCTTCAGCCAACCACCTGGTAATAAACTGTTAAAAATGGTGCAAACCCTAGGTCACAGGTGTGGGGGCCATTTGTCTTGCCTGTTAACAGTCCTGGCCTTAATTCTTTTCTCTCATGGCCATTTCTGCCTTTGGGGAACTCACAATTCCTGTTGACTAAAAGAGCACCCTTTTCCACCACAAGCCTGACAAATCAGACGTCCACATAATTTCTGAACTCATTTTGGTTAGGACAGGAAGCACAGGCTCCCTTCCTGTCTGTGTTTTCCTAAGAGAAAACGGTCTTCCCTCCTTTTTTGCATATTTGGCAAGTGGTTCCACCTTTCTCTGCACCCTGGTGGAGTGTGAAGGCAGCAGAGGAACCTTTTGGAGGAGGAAGAGGACACAGAGGCCCTGTAGCCAGGCACCAAGATCCCTCCCAGGTGGCTGAGTCTGAGGGGAACTCCGAGCAGCCCTAGGTCCTCAAAGTCTGGATTTGTGTGGAAAAGGCAGCTCTCACTTGGCCTTGGCGAGGCCTCGGTTGGTTGGTGAGTGCCACACGGTTTCTTTGTGTGCTTGCATGGATTGGAATAGCCAGTGTGTTCTTCCCTCTTCCCTGCTGGTGTTTCCACAGTGGGTGGCCTGAGCCCAGAGCAGCTCCCCATATCCCTGTGCAGGCCACCTGTCTCGGGTGATGGAGAGCATCATTATGCTCCATCTGAACGCTCTGCTTTCGGATGGCCCCATGCTCCACCTCCTGATAGCTCGTGGCGCGGGGCCACGGCTTAACAAATGGCTGAAAATGGGTCCTAATTAGTGGAAAAGTGCTTTCTTCATATTTTCTCACTCAAGTGTGCAGTGATTCATTTTTCTTCTGCAATCAGCTTACTGCTAAAGTAAATCTGACTCTCTTCCCGCCATTGCACACCAAAAGTTAACTCTAACTCTAATGGGTAGGAGGTTAGGTTTGTTGAGAGAGCAATGCAGTAAAGAGAGGGGATCCAATGTGGTCTTGTCTGTCTGGTCTTCCTTTCTTCCTTTTTTCCTCCCTTGTCTTCTCTGTCTTTCCCTTCCCTCCATTTGCCTTGCCTTTCCTGTCCTTCCCTTGCCTTCCCTCCCCTCTTTCTTTCTATAATTGGTGGGGGTTTTGCAGACTGCCGAAACACTAAGAACAGTGTAAAGTGTTTTTGAATGGCCTTACACATATTGAAGTAGATTTTTATGCTCCATTTTTGAGATCACACACTAAAATCTATACCTTTAAAGCATTTTCTGTTAGTTTGAAACTATTTGAAAATGAACAATGTGGTTTAGATTAGAGTCCTGTTCTGAAGCTAGGAGTTCCACTATGAATATTGATTTATCAGTTTTTGATGAATTTTTGTTGTTATATCAGATTTTCACTGGCAAACCTAGAACAAATAAAATTCCACATAAGATACTTCCCTAGATCTAATGGGAAAAATGTTTAATTTAGAGTCTTTAGGAGAAATGAGAATGAGGAATTGACCTTTTGTAAGCTTACTTCTGAGGCACTCTGAAGTGTGTTCCAGTGCTTTTAATGGAAACTAGAGAGAGCCAGCAACCCCCTAGTGTGAGCACCACTTTTAACCGGAAAAAGTGACCTTTTCCTCCTCCTTTGTGCTGAGTTTTGCGTAGGGCAGAAAATTAAGCTGATATTCAAAGAGATTCACTGCAAAAACATATTGATAAATCATATGTTCTATTTCATTAAATTAAAACCATACTGCTAATTATCTCAGGTTGTTAAACATAAAGCAATTAATTATCATTTTAAAAATTGGTAGGAAGTTGTGAGTACTTTTGCAGTATGAGTGTTTTCCCGCTTTAGTATGAGGTTGTGTATATTTGCTTGAATTTACAGAATTTTCACTTTAAGGGCAGACAATGTTTTGTTAAAGAAATGAAATTTGCTAAAAAGGAACATGTAAAGTGAAACATTAAAAATAAATAATTTCAACTTACTTAAGAGCTGCAGAAAAATCTGATTGCAGTGTTTAAAATGAATTTTCCCACATTTCGCTCTCTCATGGACAGGAGCATTTTCTGTCAGGTTATAAATAAAGACATGCCCATTTTGTACCCTCACAAATGAGGAAGTTGTAAGCTCTCTGAGGTTTTACTGATGAGCCCCCTCCCCCTGGGTTTGCATGAAGAGATCATGGGCCACAAATAAAGGACTACAAAATGGGGTCTAAACTATCCTGGTGGGGCCTGATACCCACGTTTCGCATGGACCTTACGATGTGATGAATGGTTTTCACATGAGTGTCTTCCAGATTTGGGTTACAGGACAGCCATCGCTGAGCTTCCTGTTGCAGAACAAAATAGGAATCTAGAACATTCTTGCTAACAGGATCCAGCTAAAATACCAAGTTAGATTCTTAAATGATGTTCTTTTCTGTCACTATTTGATTGTTGTCAGTAGCAGTAATTGTTACCAAACCATTGATGCATTTATTCTTCCCTTTGCCCTTCTGAGACACAGCTCATTTTGACTTCAGTGGAACCCCTCGAAGGTGGGGTGATGAGCAAGGTGAATTTTCAAAGTAAAGCTACTTAAGAGACCAAACTACAATTTAAGGAACCTGATTTTTGAATCAAATTCTATATACTGTCGGTGTAGTTCAACATAGATTAATTTCTTATAGTTATTATGAAAAAATCTCATCTTAATTGATGATAGCTGATAATTTTGTGGGTGTCGTAAACAAAACGGAGGTCAGAATTCAGTCCCTTGGGGAAAATTTCTGATTAGTCGGGAAACCAAGTGGCCTACCTTAGTTTGAAGACACCCATCAGGATGTCTGCACCTTTTCATCCTCTCTGGAGGAAAGACTAAATACCCATTATTGTATATAGGTCAGGCCAAAGCAGCCTTTTATATTGCAAGGAATAAGAGTTAAATAGATATATGAGCAACAATGAATCCCCTAATGTGTTTACTCTAGAACACATGTTCTTTCTGTATTTATATGTAGATTTTGTAGATCTTGTCTTACCACCTGCTATTGGTAGATACTATATCTAAATAAGTTGAGGAAAATTTATAGTACCTAGAAATGTGTCCTCAGTGGGCCAATCAATCAATCATGACTTCAGGTTATTTTTAATAAATATACACATATGGGTTCATAAACAATGTGATGTTCTTATGAAGATCTAAATAATTTTACTTCTTTGGGACTAAATAAAATATAGCTCTTGCCAAATAAACTCACACAGGCACTTATTTTAATAGAAGTCAAATGGCTTTGCAGAAACTTCAGTTTTACAGGTGCATTGTTTGAAATGTTACGGGTATACAAGTGGATTTCTCTATTATGTACGGTGTTAAGTTTGAGTTTCAGAATGTCCACCTGAAATGATTTACTTGTATGTTAAGATAATTTCACTGCTAAGAAGGCAAGATAGAGCATTCTTTGTGACACCATATGGCCTTGATGAGGGAAAAACTTACTGTTACAACTTTTTGTTTCTCTCTCTTTTTAAAAAAATGAAGAAAAAAATGTTTAAAATAATGGGAACACAACAGTTCCTGGGCGCCTCTGTCTCTTTATCTTATTATAATAAATTACCAAAAAAATAATGACCTGGGGCATGTCTGTGTGGACCCTTCTTTTGGAGGCAGTTTCTGTGTTTTGTAAAGCTGTAGGTTCTATCTTCACTGCACTTCATATTGTTGCACAGCTCCTGACCATGCATGAAGGTCTTCTGAAATCGGTAAGAGGGCAGAAGAAAATGATTCTAAACTTAGATTTTTGTAACTTAAGTGATGAAGTGTGAAATGCCATTTATATTTGAGGAAGCTACCTAGGAAGTGGCTCATGTCGATGGCCCAAATCAAAAGAGGGCCTGTAAAAAGCCTCTGTCAATTTTGACTGTGTATGCTTCTCCCATGGCTGCTCAATAAACAGCAGTAGTAGTTTAAGAGTGGATGGTACAGTAGTATAGACAGGAAGCCTCTCCTCTCCGTGTGAACCGTGCACCCCTGTGAGAGGGTGGAGACAATACAATATGCATGTAACGTCAGGACAGTCATGGCCGGCTTGAACTCCAGCCCTGGGCTTCTTACAGCAACAAACGTGAACGCAGAGGACTGTCTCCACCTCCACTTTCTCTATTTTTAAAACAACTTTTTGAATACAGTATCTGCCATCTTTTCTTATACCTCACTTTGAAACAGGTGGCTCCACTGTGGCATTTAAAATGTTCTGTTTCTTTTCCTTCTGTTATCAGATACCTCTTTACCAAGAAAACATTCAAACAGCATAGTTTTTAACTGTATTTTGAAAGGTTTCCTTAGTTCCCTTTGACCCTTCCTCTTTTGCATATCAGTTCCTGGCCATAAAAATAAAAAATGCTAGGACAGAATTGCACATCTGAGCTGATTTGCCCTCAAAAAGTTTCACAGTGGAACAAACCGCAGGAGGAGTTTTCTGTGGCTCAGTTAAATGTCGGGGGAGGGTGGTGTGAAAGCCAAATTGGATTCCTGCTTTCCTGTTTAAATCTTGTTTTTCATTGTTATTTGCACCAGCAATACTCTGTGGAATAATCATGAAAATGTGTAGATTGGCAGCTAATTTTTGAAAAATGAAAAGAATCAGAAATGAAATAAGAGTGCTCGGAAGTTTTTATGTTCTCTCAACCTGTTTTATCAAATTGTTACGAAAACCTATAAGGTCTCTTTGACTAGATACAAAGACTTTGCATATTGCCTTAGCTTTCTCTTGAAGCATTTCCTTTTTTAAAATACAGTGTAATTCACAGTGATATGATAGATTTGCAAAAGTAAAATCTACCAGTCTGAAGATGAAAGGACTTGTCTCTTAGCAGGAATAATGGGTTTTATTAAAGAGGTCTGTGACCTAAGGCATTTTAAATAAATTACAGGCTTGGTCCATGTCCCCCCCATGTATCTACTCCCTTCAATATAAGCATCATTGAGTATTTAAGGAAATAACCCCAAATGTAACTCTAGTGTAGCTTCACTTGTCAGGGAGGAAAAAGTAAATAGCATACATTTGGCCAAATAACCAGAACTTTACTGTAGAAGTTTTATGATGAAATTTGCCTTTATTGCAGCGTATTACAAAGATCATGTTTAGTTTCTAGCAGTATATAAGTAGCATCCATCCTTATCTGTCATGCATTTGGAGTGCGCGACCCCTGCACTGGGCTGCAACATTCTGATGGGCAAGAGTGCTAGGGAGAAAGAGGCATCACCATCAGACTGCACAGGTTCAAGTCTCAGCTCTGTGGTTGATTAGCTGTGTGACCTGGGGAAAGCTATTTCTCTTAGCCTTGGTTCTCTCATCTATAAAATGGAGATAATAATGCAGATGCCTTGGGTTTAATTGGGAGAGTTAAAGACACATTTACATATTTAGCAACTAGGTGTTGAATTCTAGCTCTACATTGGACACTATGCCAGGTGCTCAAATAAACAAGTGGACAAGACAGACAACACCCATGGTCTTATGAGGCTTAACCATTTGCCTCTTCAATGCCAGAAACTTAGTAGGTTGCTCAGATAAAGCCAGTGAGTACCAGTATCCTTTTCTTTGCGACCTTTTCCAGGCACACTCAAAGTATTCAGTACATATTATGAAATATCACTGGACAAAGAATCCCCCTTAGAGTACCAGTGGAGAAGGAAGGCATTTGCTTAAAAGCAAACCAACAGAAAGACACTGTAAGGCAGTTGTTTAAGTCTCAAAGAACTATAATTTTTTTCTTTTTCTTTTTTTTTTTTTTCATCTTGCTCTGTCACCCAGACTGGAGTGCAGTGGCGCGATCTCGGCTCATTGCAAGCTCCGCCTTCCGGGTTCACGCCATTCTTCTGCCTCACCCTCCCGAGTAGCAGGGACTACAGGTGCCCGCCACCACACCTGGCTAATTTTTTGTATTTTTAGTAGAGACGGGGTTTCGCCATGTTAGCCAGGATGGTCTTGATCTCCTGACCTCATGATCCGCCTGCCTCGGCCTCCCAAAGTGCTGGGATTACTGGCATGAGCCACCATGCCTGGCCAACTACAATTTTTTTAAAAGCTTGTAGAATTACTGTGTGCTACCAACAGACAGGCTAATTTTGAGTGACCCTCAGTACTTTGTACAGTTAATTTGGCACGCTGTGTGCTTAGTGGCTTTTTAACAGCTATAAATTTGCGCTGCTAGGAAAGTAGTAAAGTTGTGATTCTTGACAGGCGTCTATCTGCATTTTCATTTTTACTTCATTTGTCTAGACTCAGCTTGTCAGAATTATGGAAGAGACTCCTTGTGTCAGGGCAAGCACGGTGAAGAGAAGTATTCACTGTCAGAAAAGAGAGGGGAGCTGGAGGCAGCTCAGAGGCCTGAGACCCACCTCCACAGGGGCCCCAGCAGGCTGGGCGGGGCTCTGGCCAGACTCTCCTCTGGGATGCTGCAGTTAGAATGAGTTCACTTCCCAGCTAGGCTTGCCAAGGCTCCTCACCTGGAAGCAGCAACTGCCCAGGGCTGTTGGATGTTTCTCCCCAGGAGACAGCCAGGTCCCAGTCCCGCCTCGATGTGGAAGGAGGAAAGGCCGGGTCCAGGAAGCTGTTTCAGGACAGGCCCAAGGTCCCCCAGGGACGCCTCTCAGGGTCAGCGGAGGCTGTAAGTCAGCAGGGCCCACACGGCCTGGAAGAGGCCCCTGTGCTGTCGGCTTGCCCATCTCCTAGTCCGGCTTCTGCTCCTCCTTTGTAAAGTTATGGATATGCTAATAGTTTCCATCTGAAACTGGGAAAGTAAGTCCTATTTGACACTGTTTGGTCAGAAAGAGGGAGAGAAAGGAGAAGGACAGAGAGAGACTGAGAGAGAGACAGTCTCAGACAAAGGGAGACAGAGGGAGGGAGGGAGAGACAGAGAAAGAGATGGGAGGTAGGTATGGGAGGAGGGAGAGATGCAGAAGGCAGAGGAAAGGCAGACAGAGATTTAGACCTCCCAAGTCAGTGAGCAGTCCAGAGTTGGAGCGGAGGGTGCCTGGTGGCTTGTGACTTCAGACTCCACTCCCCGCTTCTAGAGGCACAGCCATGGACAGCTTCTGTCACGTTGGCCCTGCACTTATCTCTGCATCTATTTCCCCCTGTGCAAGATTCAGAACTTCGTGCTCCATAAAAACAATAAAAGCATTCATGTTCATAAGAATTGCACAGGTGAAAAGTAGTTTGCTGATATTGTTGTATTTTTTACTGTCGCTTCTTTTAGCTCTTGCCTGAAATTGTTTGGGTTTCCCAGGCAAAGTAGAAAACTGCGATACGTTTCTGTGAAATAATTATTCCTTCTGGCATCTCCCTTTACAGACCTACTGATCTTGGTTTTTCATTTAGGTGAAAGTTTGTGAAAACATGCCATTAGCTTGCTTTGTGATTAACTCCTTTTACTGAATGTAAGCTCCTTTTAAGCTGAGGCCATATCAGGCTTAAATTCCATATTTTACTTGGCACTCTGCATTTCTTCCATGTGGGAGAGGAGGGGCTCAGTAAGTGCTTTGTAAAATACACAGCTGAAGTGATGCACGTGCTAACAAAGGAGTGTGACAGGACTTGAGTGCCCTTCTAGACACTTCAGGCTCCCCTTTGTAAGCTGTCTTGGAAGAGGCCACGTTTCCTTTCCCTCAAACAGTTTTTCATTGTTTGATTATTCTTTTAGCCTTTCTCTGGAAGCAAAGCCACTTTTACGAGAAAGTCACTGCTTTTTCATCTCAAGAGATGCAAGTTTGGAGTTTGGGGAAGTTTTCAGGTGCCCGTCAAGTCATCTGATGTCAGATAAGGCAGGCCACAGAATTCACAGGGCTCAGTGTAGACTGAAAACTTGAGGCCTCTAGTTCAGAAATTATTAAAAATTTTGGTGAACATCACCCCAAGCAAAGAGATCCCCTAAGCACCAGCCCCCAAGCAACTGCACTGATAAGCCCATGAAGCCCCCTGCTGTCAGAAACAATGTGGTTGAAATTGTGTATGAACTTGGAAGTGAGGTGGATTGCAAAACACAGGTCTCCATGCTGGGGCAGGAGGTGGTGATAGGGCATCGAGTGGAAATGTCCAGCAGGCCCACGTGTGAAAATGCAGAGAGCTCTCTGGCTCTCGCAGACTTGGCTGCTGACAACAGACCCACTCCAGGAAGGTGCTTGCTGTGGTGTGATCTGCTGCCCACCCCTAGCTCCCTCCAGGAGACTGGTGCGGGGACTGTTTGCAAATGACTGCAAAAGTAAGAAGATTCCCACAGAGCAGAACTTGATTTGGGGACCAGCCAAGGGCAGTTTGTCAGGATTCCGGCTTGAAACTGTTCTCACGTCTTACCCCCTGAAAGGACGAGTGTGTCCAGAGGACTTAGCATCGATCACCTCTGTTTCCATGCAGCAAACTCAGAGGCTCAGCCCGAATTCCACTGTAAGGGCGTTTGCCAGTGGTGTTGGGTGGAAGAGCCTTGACTTTGCCTTAGGAAACATCTTTTTTTAAGAATTGAAAATAACTTGAGTATGCAACAATAGGGCATTGGTTATATAAATCAGTTGACTAGTGTGTAGCCAGTAAAATGGTGATGGTGGTGTGTATTTGTTAAATAAAAAGATATGTGTGGTATTAAATTAAAAAATATTTTAAAACAACGTATTTGTAATCTGTTTAGTGTCCTCGTTTTGTAAAAAGCACAGAAATAAATATACAGAAAAAAAAGTAGTCCTAAGTGGTAGAAATTATGAGCATTTCTTGCCTTTAAAAAAAGTTGTAAAAGATTGTATCATTTATGTAGCAAAAAGTTTTAAGTCACCATTCTAAAAATTTCATGTTGGTATAGTTGCTGTGACAAGGTTTAACTTCTGTATGCTTCATCAATCAATACAGAGGTATTTAAGACCTGGTGTGTGATAGGCCGCACTAAAATACTATACACATCTTCAGAAAACTAGGGAACTAACTTCTAACTTCTTATATTAGTGTGGCACGGCTGTTACAAAGATTTTTCTCATTTGAGTCTTATTTCTTTATCATTGTTTTGACAGTTTCAAAGAATCATGGCTTTTCCCCTTTTTTACAGTAAAGGTATCTGAGACTCTTGATGTATTGCCTTTTGGAAATGCTTGTGTTGGTCACATGCTTGCATCTGGGCTAGTGTGTCTGGCTTCCGTGTGCTGGTGGGTGCTTACTCTGGTTTCTGAAATACTTTTTCTGTGCAGTGGCCACTGGCTGTACTCCTAAGCCACACGCCCACCTTGAACATTCATGTCGCTTTTAGAAATAGATAAAAACCCCTCCCATCCAGAAAAAGTGACTATCATGTATATCCTCATCATGACTAATACTGATATTCCTGAAATTGAAAATACATATTCCGTATGCACCATAAAAGGTATTAAAGATACATGGAGTGATAGATATATTATATATAACACTTCTACCCTCACAGTTTTCAGCCAAATTGAGAGGGTAAGATCCCTGAATCATCCATCAGTTTTTCAGGTCTCTGCTGAAAGCAGGCCGCAGCTCAGATCCACACATCTGAACCAGAGACAGAGGTGGCCAAAAATAAAAAGGGGGACAGGGGGACAACCTGGTTTAGAGTCAACAAATAGACTGCGTTTTCTACTTAGTGAAGGAGCTCTCCTGAAAGTCATATACCAGAGCGTAAATGAGCAGATTTCCTTGAGGTCACCTTCTGCTGGCCATAGCTTTCTTATCTGTGGAGCTGCCAGCTGTCATCCACTTTGGGGCACCTGAGACTGCCGAGTGGCAGGCCAGGACCCAAGTGCGAAACACAGCACATCTTTTTGTTTCTACTCCGCTGACACTGGGGTTCTCTCCCTGGTGTTTGTGGCTCGTAGTACACTCTGTGGAACATTCACTATGGTCATCGAAGGGCAGCATCTTCCCAGTTGTTTCTTTATTTTCTTTTGTTTTTTTTTTTTTAATTTAAACTGATCTGAGAAGCCAGCCATCTGTCAGCAAAACAGGAAGGCTTGGGCTCTCTCCTGGGCTCGTTTTGCTGCCGTAGTGAGCTTCACTTCTCCCCGTTAAGAGCGCTGGTGAAGGCTGAGGCAAGGGCCCAGAAAGACTGAGGGACAAAGACAGGAGCGCCCGCATTGCCCGTCTGCCAGGCTGGAGGTGTATTCATTATTGATGGAGGTAGTGCAGTTGCTGCTGAGATATGCAGCCCTGCCTGGGTAAATGAGACATTCTTCAGCAAATTGCTTCGTTTTTTGATTGCTGATTGTACGCGTGTCACCAAGCTGACTCGAGGTTCATCGATGCATGCTCGGTAAATTAGAAAGAACATAACTATGGATCAGCCAAGAGAATGAATTCTGTACCTACAATGACCCAGGGCCATTTAATTTTCTGCTTAATTTTGTCGCAGTCAGTTTGCATTTTGGGTTATTATGCAGTAGGAAATTAACAATCAATAACAAATTTGGTCCTCCTGTGCTTGTAATGATATTTTTATAAATCTTTGTAATGCTGTTTTTAAAAGGATCAAGGCCTGTGCCAGTCTGATACTCCAGCAAGTATGTGAGGAGGAAAATGCATTATTCTTGCTCGATAACCTTGTTGTTAAATAGCATAGGGGTTCTTTCTCTCTCTCTCTCTCTTTCTCATATCTTATTAGTATTTTTGCTTTAAACTAAAATCCCTTCCTCTCTTTCTCAGATAACCTGAGGACAATGGATGCTGATGAGGGTCAAGACATGTCCCAAGTTTCAGGTGAGACCTTATGAGATACCTGTGTGGGAAGTTCATGAGAAAAGCTTCCCTGGGGCCAGAAGTCAGAGTGCTTGGTATGCTCATGGGGGAGGAATAGGGGCTATTCTGCAAAAGAAAAGACCATGATGGAATTTGCCTGAGTGTTTCCTTCACCCGTTACAAATTATCTCACTTTGAGAAGCTGAACAGAAAGCCTTCAAGATGACATTAGTTTTACTGTTAAACCTCAGGAAAAAAAAAATGGGAAGAGTTAAATACATTTTTGTACTGTTGGAAGGAAAAATGGCTGATTGGTCTAAAACCCAAACACATGCCAATGATGGTACTTAGAGAGAGAGAGAGAGAAGCTTGAAAACATAATTGTTGGGCACAGTCATGACTACTTGTTCATTAAGCATGGACACAACATTGCTCCCCTTTGCCATATATCTTTTCAAGCCATATTGGACATAGCTCTTCTCATCCAGGAGACCCAGGAAGTGGAGAAGTCTGTAGTAGGAAAAGCCTAAGGGTAGGTTACAGACTGTGACCCTTTGGCAGTACTGAGGATGGACGGCGAGCCAGTCCAACAAAACCAACAAAACCACACAGTTCCCCAATGCATGGACATAGGAAGACAGCTTTCTATCTGGCCCTGTATCCAGAGGCATCAGCCCCAGTAGCAGCTTTCATGGACTTTGGGGTTTTTGGTATTTCATATTTTTGAGCCTCACAGACTCACAGCCAGCCCCAGAGCCTGACCTCTATTTGAGAAAGTTCTCTCAGTGACACCTCGCCTTGGCTGAGCGCCCTCGTGTTTTGAAGTTTCTATGGGATTCTACAAGTCGGTGCTCCTGATGAAGACCAGGACCTATGTGTGGCTGCTCCCCTGTTTGGTGGTTTCCCTGGAGAAGGTGCAGGAGAGGACCTTCTGAGTTCCATGGAACTGGAGATAGATCTGCCAATCACAGGCTTCCTTCTCCACCACTCCTCAGCCGCTCTATTCATGTTTCAAGTTTTGGACTTAAACTCTCCCAGGTGCAAAGAACAAACGAAAGGCTAGCTTATTTTTCTTTTAGAGTTAGGCTTCATATTTATTACAATATAATTGCCACATTCTTTGTGTAATTCTCACATTTATATCTTAAATATAATTCTCATGAATGAGAATTATATAATTCTCTTTTTGTATATCATTGAATATTTTCACTTAATTTTTAATTTTCTTAATCAACACAAAATAATTGTGTACATAGACACAAAATAATTGGGTACATAGTGATGTGATATATACAATGTATAGTAATCGGATCAGGTAAATCAGCATATTCATCATCTCAAACATTTATCGTTTCTTTGTATTGGGAACATTCAACATCTTCCTTCTAGCTATTTGAAACTATATATTATTGTTGACTACAGTCATCCTGCAATGGTGTAGAACACTAGAACTTATTCTTCCTACCTAGCTGTAATTTTGTCTCCTTTAACAAATCTCTCCCTATCTTCCCCTCCCCCTGACCTTTCCAGCCTCTATTAGCCTCTGTCCTACTTTTTACTTGTAATGGTGACAGCAGCATTTGTTAGTTTCCACATGTGAGTGAGAACATGTGGCTTTTTAACTTTTAGAATGTGGTATTCAGGCACTTCATGGTACAGTTGGTAAAAGTGAAAATGTGTCCAAAAGTTTGTGATTATCTATATAAACAAAAATGGTATAAATCCAAATATCAATTTTATCAATTTTGCATTAAAGAACTTACCTTAGAGGTATATTCTCACAAGTACACAGAGCATTTAAGCATTTGTTCACTGCAGCATTGTTATCAGTATTTTGAAACTATGGTACATCCATGTACTTCCACATACAGCTCTTAAAAATAAGGAGGATATGAATGAACTAGTATGAAAAGAAGTCCAAATACATGTGAAAGTGAGAATAGCATGGTTCTGAATGGTATGCAAAGTATGATCTCATTCTTTAAGAAGAAAATAAATTACATACACATACACATTTTCTATATGCTTGCCCATAACGTTTAGGAAAATTCTGGGGTGATATTTATTAACCTGGACTTCCTCTTGGAAGATTGATGGTAGAAGGAAGGGGATGAGTTAGGGAAGAGGAGGAGGAGAAGGAAAACTTTGCTTTCCATCTTCTACCTTTTAGCATTATTTGAATTTATTTTCCTTAAGCATATACTTTGTTTCTTAAACAAAAAAGCACAACAACAAAAAACGAGTTAAATGGGAGAAAAAGCAGTGTAGCTCTTTATAGCCTCTCATTTGGCTTCGCCAGCCTCTCACTGCAGCCTCGGAGAGCTGGTCTGGGAAACATTGGTAGATGAGGACTGTGATCCTCACTCATGGAAGAGAATCTCATTCACTGGGTTTGCTGACTGTGACTAGAAGTGATTAGAGTGTCAAAAAACCCAAGCAGGTTAAAAATTTCCAGAGGCCAAAAAGATGCTTTAATTGTTCTGCTCTTCTTTTCCTTGTCATTTTCACTTTGGGTAGCTTCCAAATTGGTATTTTGCATGGTGCATTTAAAGAAAATGAGACCCCTTTGGCCAATGCAGGGGTCTATACTCTGATATTCTAGAGTCAAAGCTGAATGCTGACACCTAGGAATTCATCTCTAGAATGTTTATATAAGGAATAGCCCCTCAGTATTCTGATCTCATATCTTAGTAACAAAACTCACAAAAGCCTGATTCTCCTCTGGTAGTTTTCTTGTCTTTACCATTATACAAAATAAGTAATTTGTTCTGCACCCTGACTGTTCAAAGGATAGGGTAGCTGGGGGTGGGGACAAGAATGGAGACCTTATTACATAAGACTTCCTGAAAAAGGAAACTCTATTTTTGTTTGAAATGATTTGGTCTGAAATTTAGTTTGTGTACACTTACCAAAGGGATTCCTATTTCTAAAACACTCATAGTACTTTTGATTTCTGTTAACCTTTGAGCACTCTACATAATGATGAGAGCACCTAAAGAGTCATGTCACTTTTAGTAAAGAATCAAAGGATACTTTTTCTACTTCTTCGAGTTTGATCTCTGCTTCTCCAGTTAAAACCAGTATTTGTTTTTTTCATTTCTAAAGTTGGAAGAAATGACATTTATGGCATAAGGATGTACATTTAACCAAATATGAGTTGACATTCTTGGTAAGAAATCTTATCAAGATTATGTTATAGATTATAAGAAATCTTATCAAGAATATGTTCCTAAATCATCCTCTTTTCCCATAAAATATTAAAGTATCAGCCATTTCATAGGATTCAACCTAATGTCTGTGAAATGCTTGATAAACAGATAAATACTTAATATCAGGCTTTTTTCAAAGCACTGGGTTATTTGTTCCTTGAGATTTATCCTAAATGTGGGCTATACCCTGGTTTACGGTGTCTCGCAGATGTGTAGTAGTAGACACTCCATAAGTGTTTACTGACTTGAATCCACAGGGTATTGAGAAAATGCTACTGATAGACTTGGAGGAGAGCATATCTAAAGCAAGCTACCCTTTCCTTTAGGGCACATCTCACTAATTCTTTGGGTAAAGCATATTTTTCTTTCTTTTGTGTTTTTGGAAGTCTTTCCAAAATGTGTGTTATACCTATGCATTGTTTTTTGGTTTGGTTTCTAAAGAAAGAGTCAGCCGGTGGGAAAGTGAAGGATGTGGGAGCTGAGAGACCTGCATCAGCATCCCACCTCTACCTCCCACGATGGGACCTGAGACAGTTATTTTTGCCTCCTGGACCAGTAGAGTATCATCTGTAACAGGAGGGACTTGAGCCAGTTGATCTCTAAGGTTCCTCTGGCACCTGTGACCCTAAATATATATTGGATATTGGTTTAATGCTATTTGTAGTGTGGTTTTTTGGGGATATGGAAACCAGAAATTTGTTTCCATAAACATAAACATAAACTATATATATCTAAAGGATATGGAAACCTTTAGATATATATAATCTGCTTACATAAAGAAGGTTTGTATATATTGCAGTGTCAATGGGAATATTTTATCAAGTTAAGCATAGTAAATCACGTTGATTAAATGCTTTGTATTTACCAAACATTACCCGAAGTGTTTTCTCATTTCAACTTCACAAGGATCCACAGAAGGAAATACAGTTATCGTTTCCAACCTGCAGGGAGCTGAGACACAGAGAATTTAAGCAACTGACTGGAAGTCCAATAGGGAGTCAGAGATTGCTCTGGGGTGTGATCCCCACTTGGACACTAGAGTGGAAGCTTCTCCACTACTTTATAGAGTTGAGATTCTATATTTTGAGCTTGTATTTACCCAGAGAATTATATCCTCTTGGGCAATTGTATATAATAAAACCTCATGCATTTAGGAGAGGGAGGATGACAGAACTTTGTTGAATGAATTATAATCTACTTGAGAAATTATTTGCTTACAGTTTATAAGCTAATTATACCATATCTCATCCAATTTTCCCAGAACACTTCTCATAGGTAATGCTTTATTTGAAACATAGGCCATAGGTAAGTTAAGTGTAAGTGTGTATTTTTATAATTTAACCAGAAGTTTATTTCATTTTTCTAAATAAGTGAAATTGTATTGCATCTTCTAAATTATTCTATTTAAACACTTGATGTCTTGCTGTCTCCATCTCTGTGTGTTTGCATGTCATTGTACATGTTCTTAGGAAAAGTGTGGGAGCTTGATGCAATATATACCTTATGTTTCTATGTACATATAGTTTACCAAATAATACCATAAGTTTACTTAGCATATTAGAATCCATGCACATTATTTTTATTTTATCTTCACCACAATCCTGTGGGATAGACCAAAATCATGTTTTTCAGCCTCCTTTTTCCACTTTAGGAAAGGAGTCTTAAAAAGGGGACCAGTCTCATGTTCCCATTCGTCTTACAATTAATTGGTCAAGCCAGAAAGCCAGAACTATGTCCTGGGTCACTAACTCCTAGTCACTGTGTGTTAGTATTTGAGATGCCTGTTGGCTTGATTTAATCATTTATTTTTTAGTGTTTTATAATCCTTGCATACTTTTACATTTTAAATGGTTAACCAGGCAAATTGGTTTAAAATCAGTGCATAAAAATACTGTGCCTATCATGATGGATTTCATAAAGTGATAACTTTTCATCGTGGAGATCCTCAGCTGTCACAGAAGATGAGGGGCCCTGGGTACAGAGGCTCATGTGAGGGATGAAAGTCTCAGCAGCCTGGACTCACACTTTGGGGCTTTTAGGCAAATCAGACAACCTCTTAAGAACTATCACTGAGTTCAGGCAAGGCGAGCTTGAATTAACACAGGGCCCTTGATGGGCATATGAATATATCTCACTTCACTACCATCCAGTTCTGACTCTTTACTAGATGCCCCTGTACATACCAAGACTGATTTTTTATTCTCCCTTCTCCCCATGTGGTTTCTTCTGCATAGAGAGTTCCTATTGATCAGTCTGACCCATGGTATTTTAGAATTGCGATCCCTACTGTTTCATTATTCCTTTTTCTCCCCCATGTTGAAAAAAATAAATGTCCTGAGATGCAAGATCAAGGACACTGGAGCACTGACATTTAGTTCAGTGCAGCAACTGAAGGCAGATGTAATTCTTAAGAAGCACACCTGTTATTACGAACCATCCTCAACAAATTGTAGTGGATCTTTTTTTCTCATAGATGCAGCAGTTAAATTTTTTAGTAAAAGTAACTAAGAGTTATTTGGATGTATTTTAGCATGCACTGAGCAGAAAGTATGACATTTCTTCACTGGGTAAGTCCTGATTCTTTATTATCCTCACTTGGTTCCAGGGCCCCATGCATCTAAGGGCATCTCAGAGCATCCTGCAGTGCTCCAGTGTGATCGCAGGGAAAAGCTATAGGAGGAAAAGTCAATAAAGTTTAGTTTCTCAACCTCCCACCTCCACCCCATAATAATGACAGCTGGTTAATCATGAGACACGTGCACACCCCACATGCCCTGTACATGTTTACTCATTGGGATAGCATGTCAAGCCAGGAGGCTCCATGGTCATTTCTATGAAGGTACTTTAGCAGGTCTTCAAGAAGGCAAGTGGCCTGGGTCCCTGCCTCCCCAAATTGCAAGGTCCCAGCTTTATGTAGGAGACCTATGTGTATATTACAGTTCTGTGTAAGATTATTTTGTTATTCTTACCCCCACACCCACCCCCCCACCCCCCGCTGCCACCAAGAAAAAAAAAGTATTCCTCTGACAACCTTCGTAAAGTCCTGGAAGTTTGAACACCATTGCTCTAGGAAGTCATCTTATACAAAAATAAGAGTTGTGAGGTGGTTCATATACCTCCTGCGTTCTCCTATTTGGAGTTTTTCCCCATTTATGAAAGAGGTGAAAACGCTAAGATATTTAGCAATTATTACTTTAAACATTTTCTATTTATAGGCCGGGCACAGTGGCTCATGCCTGTAATCCCAGCACTTGGGAGGCCAAGGCAGGCAGGTCACGAGGTCAGGAGATCGAGACCATCTTGGCTAACACGGTGAAACCCTGTGTCTACTAAAAAAATACAAAAAATTAGTCGGGCGTGGTGGGGACACCCGTGGTCCCAGCTACTCGGGAGGATGAGGCAGGAGAATGGCTTGAATCTGGGAGGCCAAGCTTACAGTGAGCCAAGATCGCGCCACTGTACTCCAGCCTGGGTGACAGAGCAAGACTCCATCTCGAAAAAAAAAAAAAAAATCTATTTACAGCAATGAAAATAGTACTCACTTAATGCACATTTCCAAGGCTTTAGCATACAGAGCACTTTCACTCAATGTCTCTCTGGCCTTTTGTTTTTCCTTGGGAAGTTCTTATAATCCTGCTCCATCTTTAACTATTCATTTTGTATTGGCTATCCAAATATACCCAATAATGCTCTTTCTGAAAATGTGCCAATAGTGGTAATTACAGCTAAGCTGGAATATTAAATTGTGATGTCTGTTTTCCAGAGAATGAAGTAGTATTCCCCAGAGCATAGGCTTGGTGCCTGTGCAGGTTCTGTTTTAAATATTCCAGGAAGGGTTGTTTTATATACTGAGGATGATTTTACTGGTCTTGCCAGTCGTCTGAAATGCTAGTGTTACTCTTGTGGAAGGTTTATTCAAACAAACAAGGACATTTCACACAATACCTAGTCATGTTTTTCAGACATTTTAATGTTTGGTTCATCATTGCACACACTCTCAAAAATCTAGGTTCGTCTATGTGTTCATATCATTTTGCCTGTTGCCAGCTCAGTCAGCAGGCACACTCTCCCAGGCTGTTGCTATTTTGTTAGACTTCTTCAGGACCTTTATTTAAAATGGTCTCCCACACGTAGCTGTACTGCATTAGTTCACATCATCTGTTTCTTGCATGTGGGTTGTGTCTCAACTCAAGTTTAAGTTAGATCTGGAAGGGCAGAAACTATAGGAGTTGCAGCTCCTGTGGAGAAAAGAGCATTTCCTACTAGTTATGGCTTCCCAAGGAAGGTTAGATTCCTCAGAGTAGGAGTGATTCCCCAATGCTAGAGCCTCTGGTCAAATATAATTCTAATCCAGTCAAAATAAATACAGGTATTCTGTAAAACCCGATTTCATTTTGTAAATCCTACTTTGTATAGTATAAGCAATTTTCGTATTTGTGTGGATTATATTTTATTTTCCTATTTCAAAGAGAAGAATTTGTGTTAGCAGACTCCCTTTGCATGCGGAGAGGGGATCATTTTCCCAGTAGGCATGGGGTTCCCTTCCACTCCCTGTCCAGTCTTCTTTTCCCCACTAAGTTAAGTCAAACTAAGCAGCTGGTAAGATATTCCCTGGTTCTTGCAAAGAAGGTGAGCAGATGGCAGAATGTATAGCTCTGAGCAGAATACCTGGTGTGGTATCCTCAAACACAAATTGACAGGAGGGTGTGGTGTGGCAAGCTCATTGTGGGGTAAATTGGAACAAGCTTATGGGGGAAAGTTGACAAAAGATAGGAAGAACCTTAAAAATATAGATGCCTTTTATGCCGTGATAAAATGTCTAGATATTTATACTGTGGTGATTATTATGAATATGTGCAAAGATTGGCCATTAGAATGTTCATTACAGTGTTGTTTAATAATTATAAAAGGACAGAAAGCAATATGGACTCAAAAATAGGAAAAGAATTTAAATAAATCCTAGTGTACCTGTTATAAATGAAATTATGGAAATATGACCCTGAGCATGGAAATATGTACATGAGAATGTCTAAAAGCTAGTTCATTTTGAAAAACAAAATAATGTCACCTCATATTATTTATAGTATATAAAGATGATTTTAAGAGTGGCAGTGTCTGGGATTATAGGTGATTGTATTTCTTCCCTTTTGCACATCTATGTTCTCTCATTTGTCTTGTGTGGGGAGAAGTGACTTTTTTTATAAAAAGAAAAAGGTATATGCATCCCAGCAGAGACGCACTGGCTCCACCCAGTACCTGCCTCTTCATGCCACCCTCTCAAGCCAAAAGCCGGGGGAAGCCCAGGCACCTTGACCATGACCGCCCGAGACTCACACTTCTTCTTTCTCATCAGGGAAGGAAAGCCCCCCTGTAAGCGATACTCCAGATGAGGGTGATGAGCCCATGCCGATCCCCGAGGACCTCTCCACCACCTCGGGAGGACAGCAAAGCTCCAAGAGTGACAGAGTTGTGGGTAAGTGGGTCACCAGCGGCCTCTGTGCCTGTGAAACCTTTATCTCTTTGTATTTTTCCAAGACAGTGATGAAGGGATGCAAGTCATTTTATCCATTGTGTTCCCTCAACCGGCATATTAAAGAAATATGGCACAGAGATCAGCAGGATGGGGGTCCTCTGGTGTGTGGGAGGATGGACACTCACAGGCCAGCATGGCCGTGAGAGCCACACACCCCGCAAAATGTCCAAGTTGAGGAGCAGTCCTGCCCAGGGACGCGTCTCTGTCACTGTCCTCTGTCCTCACTGCACTTGCAGGAATATCAAATGTTATGGATTGTAGATCGTGAAAATTACACACTTATGTGTTTTGGCAACAGTGCTCTTCAGTGTTTGGGTTTAGAAGAAGCCACATCTGGCCATTTTATGTTATCCCTCTAATCTCTAGTTCTTAAATTTCAGATTTAACTGAAAATAGAAAGTTTCATAAATGGTAATTTTTAAATGTTAGAAAAAAATCGAAGCACACATTTACATACCTTTTCCATAAAAAAGTGCGTGTGGAACCATCTGCAACACCACTGGTTAACTTACACATGTGACAGTTTGTGTTTGGAAAACTTCACCCACCCTCTTTATTTCAAGAAACCAAAGACTGAGAGAAGTTCAGTGAATTAACCAAGGTCAAATGACAGAGTCAGAATTGAACTGAATTTCTGACTGAAAGACTAGTTCTCGCTCCATTATACCATGTTCTAATGAGCTAATGAGTCAGCAGTTCCCTGGAATACCTGTTTTCTTCTTTAAAAAGAGAAAGAGCTGTGATACTGAGAGCCACCTATTGGCACAAAAGAATATCATGAAGGACATACAGGTAAAATGAGGTAGACTGGATCAATGTGGGTCAGCTACATAAGCCCCCATAGCCAAGAAGGGAACATGTATGTAAAATTCTCAGGCTTATGAGAATCACCTCAACAGTCTGTCTATAGGACATCCTAATGCAATAATGGGAAAATGTGATAACTGAATTTTATCTACATGTATAGAAAACATATTTTGGGCCAGGCACGGTGGCTCAAGCTTGTAATCCCAGCACTTTGGGAGGCCGAGGCGGGCGGATCACGAGGTCAGGAAATCGAGACCATCCTGGCTAACACAGTGAAACCCCACCTCTACTAAAAATACAAAAAATTAGCCGGGCATAGTGGCGGGCGCCTGTAGTCCCAGCTACTCGGGAGGCTGAGGCAGGAGAATGGCATGAACCCGGGAGGCGGAGCTTGCAGTGAGCCGAGATTGCGCCACTGCACTCCAGCCTGGGCGACAGAGCCAGACTCCATCTCAAAAAAAAGAAAAGAAAAAGAAAACATATTTTGTATGTTTTTTATGTGTCTTAGAAACCAAGTGGACTAGGTATAATGGTTCTTTTTTTTTTAACTCAGCAGCACAGTTAATGGCACAAACAGATAAAGATGGTGGCTAAAGCCATTTGGTGTAGATGAATCCAGAAAACAAGTACATTTATGAATTATTTTACCCTATTGGAAAATGGCTACTATATGTGGAAAGTAGAGGGGAAGAGAAATGAACTTGTGGATTATCTACTCTATTCTACCAAAGAAAGATACATATATCATTTCAGGGTTTTCCAAAGTTGGGATGCAAATGATCATGTTTCATTTTAATTTATGTATTTATTTTTGAGATTGTCTTCTATGTATTGCAAGTGATACTGGTTTTACCATGCACTGTACCACCACAAGGGTTCCTTTCAAAACACATTCATATAAATTAAAAAATCAGTTTAAATAAAAACATCAAGTCAATAGTAGTACATAGATATGATAAAAGTTTGCAAAAGTGGCACAGGAATAGTCACTGGGTGGTGATGTTCCCTGATTTTTTTAGTCCCTGAAGCACCCAGCACCAAGGGTACTGTTCTTCCTGCTTAACACAGGAGCAAACAGATGCTCACACCCTGCCCAAGAACACAGAGGCTCAGGGACTGAACCAGAAGAAATGATCCATTAACCATGTAAATGAACGGAGAGCCTGGATGTCAGAGTGAGGATGCCGACTCGGGTCACTGCGGAGAAAGAGATGGGCTCTCCCTGGAATCCCTGCAGCTGCCCTTAGAGGCTGTGAGCCATCGTGGCTGGGGCATCTTTAGAGAACTGAAAGTCAGGCCCATTCCTGGAGAGTGAAGAATAGCACACGTGCCTTCAAAGCAGTGTCAGTATCCTGTCCCTTATGGACATCATGTTGTTGGTGGGTTTTCCTGGGTGGGAGATCAACCAGCATCTGGTTGGCATTACTGATGGGTTCCCAGAGCTGTCTTTTGGTTTAAAGTCCTGCCCTCGGTCCCAGCTGCCCCCAGCACAGGCGTCACCTTGGAGTCAGGGGTGGGTTTGTCGTTGCCCATGGGTCCTGGCCCTGCCCTTTATCATGTTTGACATAATTTTCAGTCTACTTTTCCTTCAGGATGAAATTTTAGAAAAATATGATTTCAGAATTGTGAAATTTAAAAACCCTAGAAAACCTCTTTGCTTGGCTTGTAAATAGCAGTTGATGCAGCCCTGTGGACAGGCGGGGACAGCCATGTGACGTAGGCACTGAGATGATTTGGGAGAATGAATGCTCCTCAGTGGGGCTAGAGGCCACAGGAGTGATAGGTTACTGTAAAGAAAGCAAAAAAGATGCAAAAGCCCACATGACAAACCGGGCACGACACAAAGGAGAGGCTTGAGAAGAGGAAGTGAGGGAGGGAGAGGATCCCACAAGACCGAAGTACCCAAGAAGACATGGAGGGAAGAGGGTGCTCTTCACAGAGCTGAGTTTAGAGATCACCCTCGATGGTTCTGGAAGGAAACCAGCCGGCTTTCATATGTGGTGACAGGCTGTTCATTAATTTGTAATGTATAGCATTAAATAAATGAAGTATGTAGAGAACATTAGGAAACAATATAAAAAGGTAGGGGAATTCGTGGATAAAGGGAGTAACCTGGGTACTGTATTTCATCACATTATTCCATGGGAATAAGGCATCAGTGCAAAGGACTGTAAAGAGTGCACAGCAGGAAATGAAAAGACAGAAGCAGTGGGGCCGGCAGGAGGAAATGGAGTTGCTGAAATGCAGGGTGAGCAGCGGGGGCGGAGAGTGCCCTGTGGGTAAGGCATACCTCAGAAGGGACAGGTCCAGGCCCCCTCCTCCCTGGCCTGGAGCTTCTGGCAAGGCTTTTCTTCTCTGAGCCTCAGTTTCCTCTTTTGAAGGTGGCAGTAGCAACTGAACCTGCATCACGGAATGGCCTTGAGGGTTAGATGGAACATATATAGACATAATTTGTTGAAGACAGAGTAGCAAAGCCACAAAGTTTTAAAAAGGACAGAAAAAAGAAATGCAACTTGTGCAAAATAGAAATTTCAAAGATTTACAAGAAGGGTAAATGAAGCTATCATAGCTTCAGTTGGGAAAAGGGAGAGAACAGATGACCAGCACCAAGGATAGAAGAGGGATTTCTTACTTAAAAAAAAAATGGTCCAAAGAATAAGCAAACTGAAAACAGCCAGAAGAGAAAGGAAGAATTTGTTAGAATACGGCAAGACTAAAGGACAGAGTAAGGGTGCTGGCCGCCACCTGACTCAAGTTCAAGTTGAGCTGCCACTGTTGAAATTTCAAGGAGAAATGGTGAGAGGCCAACAGATGCAAAAAAAAAAAAAAAAAAGAAAAGAAAAAGTGGGCAATTATTTGCCAATAATAGATTACAAGGGTGTCTGCTTTATAAAATGACAAGGAACACTTTTGGAAAGCTGTGAGCTGTTATGACCACTGGCATCCTTCAGTTTTAGACAAATCTAATCTCAACAAGGATAACAGACCATATTAATAAACAAATTGATGGGAATGGTGGAAATCAGTTCCCTATCATGAGGGTGTGAAGTTATACTGATTGGTGAGTCACTCCCAGAATAAACAAGTAATGGTTTCACACCTCATTGCTTCATTCAGTGTGGAAGGAACATTCTAGGTTTGTGTGTAAGTTTGGGGAGAAGGAGACAGAGCCAGAGGGCAGAGCAGCCCTGCAGCCCTCAGTTGGCCTCCATTTTCTTCCAGGTCTGAAGAAAATGAAACAAAGGATTTAAAGTGTTGCTTGAAGAATTTAAGTTAGACTTAAAGGAGAGATGTGGTCTTTACTTTAGTCATCAGAATGGTCTATTTAATGAGACTCCAGCTTGTTCTTCTGAAGTGGTCTTTTTAAAAACTAGAGAACTCTCACCTCTCTGAAGTGGTTGTGTATGAAACTGTTTAAAGCTGAGGATGCACTCAGTGACCTCTTCAGGCAACCCCAGATTTACTCAGTCAGCCATGGCACACATGCTAGAGAAGTAAAAAAATGAATTGAGACTTGTTCTGAAAACTCTTGAGCAGGGGCTCTTAAAAGTGTTTCATTTAGGAATTATGTCAGGGTTGGGGTCTGGTCTGGAGAGCAGATAAGTGTTTTGTGTGAGAAAAGTAAAAGCTTAGTTATTTTCTTCCCTTATTCAGTAATCCTTGCATTTTTTTTCCTCCTCCTTTATACATACATTTTTGCCAGTTACTGACTTCTCTCTTGTACACATTTTCGTGTCCTAAATTAACCAAGGGTCCTCAGCCACTAGGATTCTATTGACAAGCACACAGGTCTGGAGGTGTGAGTAAGGGCATTCCTCCCCCATGAAATCAGGCAGCAGGGGAGGTGTTTGGGTGGGCGGAACAGAGGAGCAAAAGACCAGAGGACAGAGAAGAAAGATTCCAGGCTAGAAAACGGGATGGCCACCCCTGAGAAAGAGGACAAGCAAATTTAGGGCTTAGAGTAGAATTGAAGAAAAAACCCAGGGCAGAGGCACAGGAATGCTGTAGGACTGAATTGGGACCATGATTGATGTAAGCGGAGATGGGTTGGTTGAATCCACGGAAGGCCAAAGGATTGAGGCCCATATGGGCCTGGGACAGGGCTTACTAAATGACTTGCTGCCTGGCTTGATAATCGGGACAACCTCAGGCAGTAGTTATTCAGGCGGGAGGACACATGAGTTTGAATATAGAGAGATAAGGTATATTTCTATATGCCCTGGTACATTCCAGAATGTGCTTCTCTGGCTCTGTGCACTGGAGCAGCCAACTCCTGGAGTTGTGAGGAGATCGCCATGGTTTCATGAGTGGTTTATTTCAGCTTGCATCTCACAGTATGGTGTTCAGAGGCATAGGCTCTAGGCTCCCTGGCAGCACTGAGAGATAGAAACTGAATCAGCACAACTTAGGTCCTTCACGTTGAATAGTTTGAACAGAATTTGATTTACCCTAGCCTAATTGAAAAAAAAAAAAAAGTAGAAAACAAAATCTAGGTATTTTCCCTCTGGACTCCAGAACAAATGATTGAGTGTGTAAAAGCATAAATCTTTTTTATTCATTCAATTGAAGTAAAAATTTCTTTACTCAGCCATGAGTTCTAAG
The DNA here is from genome assembly GCF_028885625.2 of Pongo pygmaeus. NCBI lineage: Eukaryota > Metazoa > Chordata > Mammalia > Primates > Hominidae > Pongo > Pongo pygmaeus. The sequence continues at coordinate 36,320,199 of NC_072379.2, read as the reverse complement.
ACTGCAGTGGGAATTGTAAGAGGATTACCATATTTTTAATTGGCTATTCTGGTGCCAAATCTCCCCTTCATTTTACAGTTTCAGGCAGAAGACCAGCACGGTAGTGGGCGGGGGGGAGGGTAAAGAAATGGTGGTAACAGTCCTCTACACTCTGGGAGGGAAGGAGCGGTGCTGGGGACAGCTTTCACCATGGAAAGAAAGCAGCCGCTCTGGTCTAATTGGAGATTGGGCAGCAGGCTTTTGAGCACGGATGCGGAGCCTGCTTATCTAATCAGCAGCTAGAGGAAGTTGTTTTTATCTGCGAAATGCATCTCTTCTGAACCGATAAACCCCATTTTAGCTGGGGAGAAATATTATCTAGCAGCATCTGAGCATTAGCTGCAGCTGAGCTCAAGCATGTTCAGATGTGAGAGAAGTCTCAAGCCGAGAACTGTTTGCCGAACTTCAAGTGGCTGGAGTATTGGTTTTCAAGTTTTCTTTTTTTTCTTCTTTGAGGAATAACTGAAAGCATATTATTTGGATTCTTGTTCACCTTGCTTTTTTAGTTCCTTCCCCCTTCATAGTTGAATTATTGTTCAGTGGTCCGTGGAGCAAATTTTGAAAATTCTATGTTATTCATCTTGCAATTTATTACCACTATCTTGGAATGCCTCGTGAAGACAGCAGGTATTGTCAGCATGAACATATCCAAACCCAGATGATCCCGGTTGGAAAGCCTCCCCTTTTTCAAATTTCCCAAACATGAGATATAGCATTACAAAATGATCTGCCCACCTCTAAGCTTTTCCATGTTTGATAAGAGAGGCCACCATGTAACAGGTTCATTGCTTCGCATTTCAAAGTCAATTTTAATTTACAGTCTTCCAGATTGCCTTTTGGGTAGGATTTTTATGTCTACTAATTTGTCAAATAGTTCAAAATGTTTAGGGATCATGATGTCTTCCACAGAACTTCATGACAGTTTTGATTTTAGATTAAAGTAAGTGACTTTTGTGCTATATCAGATAACATCTTGTACTGGGTTTTGGAATAGACCGGTGAGATCAGGCAGCAGAAGTTTAATAACTTTCCTTGGAAAACTGAAATTGATGTGTGTGTGTTTGTGTATATGTGCATGTGGTACATGTGTTGTGTGTGTGCAGGTGTCTGTATATATGTGTGGGGTATATGTGGTGTGTAATGTATGTATATGTGTGTTTGTGTGTGGCATGTGTGTATCTATGTACGTGTAGTATGTTTATGCATGTAGTTGTACGTTGTGTATGTCGTATGTTTGTGTGTGCATGTATGTGTGTGGTGTGTGTATATGTATGTGTAGTGTATATGTGTATGCTGTGTATATGTATATGGGGTGTGTATGTGTGTGGTGTGTGTATATGAATGGGATGTGTAATATATGTGTGTGCTGTGTATATGTGTATGGGATGTGTGGTGTGCATATGTAGTGTGTATATGTGTGTGAGATGTGTATGTAGTATGTGTGTGTGGTCTGTATATGTGTATGGGATGTGTGGTGTGTAGTGTGTATATGTGTATGGGATATGCGGTATGTATGTATGGTGTGTGCGTGTGATGTATATGTGTGTGGGATGCATGATGTGTGGTGGATATGTGTGTATGGGATATGTGGTGTGTATGTGTGAGGTATGTGTGTGTATGGGATGTGTAATGTGTGGTGTGTGTGTGTATGGGATGTGTGGTGTATGGTGTATATATGTGTATAGGATATATGGTGTGTATGTGTGGTGTGTGTGCAAGTAATGTGTATATGTGTGCAGGATGTGTGGAGTGTGGTATATATGTGTGTATTGGATGTGTGATGTGTATGTGTAGTGTGTGTGGTGTGCATGTGTGCATGGGATGTGTGGTGTGTATGGGATATATGGTGTGTGGTGTGTATATGTTTATGGGATGTGTGGTGTGTATGTGTGGTGTGTATGTGTATGGGATATACGATGTGTATGGGATGTGTGGTGTGTGGTGTGGATATGTATATGGGATGTGTGATGTGTATGTGTGTCAGATGTGTGGTGTGTATATGTGTTGTGTATGTGTATGGGATGTGTGGTATGTGGTGTGTATGTGTGTATGGGATGTGTGGTGTGTGGTGTGTATGTGTGTAGGGGATGTGTGGTGTGTGGGGTGCGTGTGTGTATGGGATGTGTGGTGTGTGGTGTGTATGTGTGTATGGGATGTGTAGTGTGTGGTGTGTATGTGTGTATGGGATGTGTAGTGTGTGGTGTGTATGTGTGTTGTATGTGTATGGGATGTGTAGTGTGTATGTGTGTTATATGTGTATGGGATGTGTGGTGTGTATGGCATGTGTGGTGTGTGGTGTGTATGTGTGTATGGGATGTGGTGTGTGTGGTGTGTATATGTTTATGGGATGTGTGGTGTGTATGTGTGTATGGGATGTGTGGTGTGTGGTGTGTATATGTTTATGGGATGTGTGGTGTGCATGTGTGTATGGGAAGCGTGGTGTGTGATGTGTATATGTTTATGAGATGTGTGAGGTGTATATGTTTATGGGATGTGTGGGGTGTATATGTTTATGGGATGTGTGGTGTGTATATGTTTATGGGATGTGTGGTGTGTATGTGTGTATGGGATGTGTGGTGTGTCCGTGGTGTATGCGTGCACATGCATGTGGCAGCTGAGCCACTGGGGTGTTTGCTGTGCCTGGGAGCAGGCCATGTGGATAGGTAGGCCTGGCTCTGTTGATTCCTAGCTGTTGGCTGTGGCAAGTGGCTCTGCTGTTCCTGCATTGTGAGGGGAGGGCGCCCCCTCACCCGATCCTGGCTGTCATGTCTGTGAAGCCTGACCCAGCAGGGCACAGCATAGACGGCTGTCCGGAGCAGCTGCACTGACATCATCATCTGCATTTTGGCCTGCTCCACGTCTGACATTCCTGTTAGGCAGGTGGCTTTAGGGAGAAGCACTGACACACTGATCCCAACAAAAAGCTTACAGTTCCTCGGTGATAAAACACAGGGTGCAGCCCGTGGCCAGGCTGGGTCCCCGGAGAAGACTCTGTCGGCAAACGCCATGTGGTTCCCACAGCTGGTAGCACTGGGGGAGGAGGAGCCCTGCCTGGCCCCGGCAGGGGCAGGGGGAGGGTGCAGAGGGAGGGGATGACTCATTTTGCTACAGGCACACATGTGCTGGTGAAGGGGCGTGCATGGGGACCATGGGTCACACCTCGGCTGTCCCCTTCTTTAGGAAGGGGTGGAGGTGGCAGGAGTGGGGCGGGTGCAGGCTCAGGCACAGGAGGCCCTCACTCACTCTGAGGCTGAGGAATAAATGGTGCGGTGCTGGGAAAGGAACCCTCAAACGTGCTGACCGGGAATAGCCCTTCAGGTGGCCTGTCAGATAGCTCGCCCTTGGGACAGGCGGCGGCGAGAGGCCAGGAGGCCTTTGGTGTGGGAGGGGAAGAAGGGCAGAGAGGGGCGTCTCAGCGGGCAGAGAGGGGCATCTCAGCAGACCCGTGGTGTTTGCCCCTTTGAGGCGGTTCCATCTGTTGGCCGCATTGTCCACCTCGGTGACTGGGGCCACAGTGATTCTGCTGAACGCAGTGGGAACTGTACCCAGAGTAGGGGTTCGCGTGAGACCGAGGGATGGTGTCTAGCCACGGAACAGTCTGGAAGGTAGGGAGGTAAGCCATAGGGCAAGTTCCATCTGTGGGACACTATCAGCTCAGGAGGGACAGCCAACGAAACAGCAGGACCACAGGGGCCCTGGGGAGTAAATGCCTTTAATTGTGTAAGAGAGGAGCAAAGAAGGAGACAGAGAGTGAATTGTGTGATTCAGGTAAAATTTCTAGAAAGAAACATGGCAGGGAAGCCCGGGACAGCGATTTTAGCAAAGGCGAGAGGAGTTGCTGGGGGCAGGATAATGCCCTAGAAAGAGGTGTCTGGGGGTTGGCGGTGGGTTTCCCACAAGCGGCTCGGTAGGATTGGGGCAGAAACCAACCATGTGAGAGGGACCGGGAGCGGCACAGGAGAGGAGGCAGCAGCTATGGGCTGTCAGGCGTCAGGAACCAAGGGAAGAAGACAAGGAGCTGGTTGGGGTCGGGGGTCGCAGGACTAGGGGATGGTATTTACAGGGTAGTCTTTTTAGGAGAATGTTTAAATGTGATTGAAGGCCAGTAAGTGGGAGCTAGCAGAGAAGAAAGGATTGAAATCTAACTAGCAGCCCCAGGGTAGGCCAGCGTGAGTCACCTATGAGCTGGGCCTGGGCCTGGGCCTGGACTGTCCCCTAGGTTTCCTCTTGGCGCTCTCCTGCCTTCCCACAGGGCTCTGTGCAGAGGTCCCCACACAGAGAGGTCTTCCTGGACACATGCCCTAAGATAGCATTCTCAGCACTGTTGCTGCTTGCCCTGCCTTATAGCAGCAACATCACCACTCATAGATGAAGGACTCAGCTCTCTGATTTGCTTCCTGCATGATCCCCAGTACCTGGGCATCCCCCGGCCTAGAGTAGGTTGGTGTCCAATACATTGGTATTGAATGAATGAGTGGGAATGTGGCACTGCTTTCTCAAAGATGAGGGCAAATGGAGCATGTAGGACAGTAGAGAGAACTTTCAAAGTGAGAGGAGAGAATTTGAGGCTGCATCTGATGTTCATCATCTTATTTTAGGTGACTGTTTCTCAGTGGGCACAATGATATTTGAGGTAGGGGGCACTTCTTTGGGTTAGACTGTCCCTTCCATTGCAGGATATTTAGCCACCCACATCACAAGTGGTACCATGGTGATTGTGACACCCAAAATGTCTCCGCATTTCTCAGGTGAGGACCCTGCTGGAAAAGCCACCAGTTAGCCCAGACACATTCATCCTCACTTCCTTCAGTACTTCCCACTCGTAAGAGCTCTGAAAATTCAGAGGGGCAATCTTTGGCAGATTTGTTAAGGTTTTTTAATATAGCCAGTAATGTTCCAGAATCTGACATGTGAATTTAAAAAAAAAAACTATAGAGAAATTGGACCAGAAAAGGTTGAAAAATGCCAAACCTTGCATTTTCAACCATGCTTGCAGTGATGACTACATGTCTTCAAAGGTGCAGATTAACTATGGAAAGTTGCTTATTTTTATAAACAAAAACCAATGTTAATCTTCATTTTATTTTGATGCCTTAAACTCAAGATCACATTGAACCTAACTCGTTCAATAAATAGAACCAACTTCTAGAAAATAAAGAGATTCTTAGATTAAAAGTGCTGTCAGAGTACATAGATAACATTTTCTGTTGCCGGGTTTTTGGTCCCAGTTTTATTTTCTGCTTTGTTCCATCTGTGTTGAAAGAATAGTTAGCTCTGTGTATAAAACAACCAACTGACATTTCGTTAACTTTCCTTCTACATGGGGTTTCAGAAAGAAATGGGAAAAAAAAGGCGGGGGAGCTGAGCTGTGGTTGCCAGTTGCCACCTGTCCCCCTATCTGGTTAGGGCATTTTCTGATTTGGGAAGTGTAAATATAACCCAGAAAAAACAGCTTCCCCTCCTTTTATGCAAAAGTAGAAAGGCTTAAACAGAGTGCAGCCTTAACATTGCCCCGGAAAGTTTCCACAGAACCCGTTAGACTAAATGAAAGCTCTTGCTCTGGGGGAGTGGGCCATGCCAGGAAGCTGCCCTACCAAGCCCTCTCTTGCTGGCAAGACAGGGCTGGGCCTGGGCTACTGTCTCCCACCAGATAAGCCCAGCTTTCTTCAAGGCCCTAACAGGAACCTACATTTCACAAATTACCGCAGACATGCTCACAATTTTAAACTCTTTGCCTGTTAGGATCAGTGAGATAACAGAAACTTACAGGGAACTCGGAAAGCGTGCTCTGGTGAGCAGTGAGCCACCTCGAATCAGCCAACTGGTCATATGTGGAAAATCTGCCAGGCTGTTGGTAAACTTTTGGTAGCTTGAAGTCTACCGTGGTTGGGAGTATTTACACCACAGAAATCGGTGAACGCTGCAAATCAAGGCTTTTTCTTTTTGAGAGCCAGTTTATCTGCGCACCACTAGCTTAAATACACTTTTAACGTCCTGACAGCTGAAATTTGACAGTGAAATTTGAAAGGAGGAATTCTTTTGGGTAGGGTTGTGTGTGTGTGTGTGTGTGTGTGTGTGTGTGTGTGTTTGTGCGTGTTGTGGAGGAGGAGCTGGGAAAGGGTGGATCTATTGGGGAGGACTGTGGGGTACATATAATTTGTCCAACAAAAGAGTTGGTTCCAAATGACTCTTTGCTGTTGACGTCACAAACTGCAAATGTTGGAGCAACTGGACTCTCCGTATTCTAAACAAAACACATCTTTAGCATTTAGTTTGGTTGATGGGGGAGTATGATTAGAAAAGGATTTGGCCAGGCGTGGTGGCTTACGCCGTAATCTCAGCACTTTGGGAGGCCAAGGCGGGCAGATCTTGAGGTCAGGAGTTTGAGACCAGCCCGGCCAATATGGTGAAATCCCATCTCTACTAAAATACGAAAAAAAATTAGCCGGGTGTGGTGGCGCATGCCTGTAGTCCCAGCTACTGGGAAGGCTGAGGCAGAAGAATCGCTTGAATTCGGGAGGCTTGAATTCGGGAGCCAAGATTGTGCCACTGTACTCCAGCCTGGGTGATAGAGCGAGACTCCGTCTCAAAAAAAAAAAAAGAAAGAAAGAAAGAAATAAAAGGATTCTGTGTCTTATTTATGAGACATTATTGCTATTGCTGTTATTTGGGGCTGAATGATTTTTAAATGTAAAGCAAGATGTCTAAATTACATTGATATGTTACTAAATTACTATGATTTTTCCAGAAAAATATTAGCCCATGCAATATTCTTTAATTCCTGTGATTAAGTTGGTCTTCTGCAAGGAAATTTCTGTTGACTTCCTTAGGTTAAATGCAGCCCTGAGATGGGTGTGCAGGTCCAGGAAGTGGCCTGTGCAGTTCTCCCTGTGCCTGCAGGGGTGGCTTCTTGAGGATATTTTCTCAGTAAGGGCTTAGCAATATGCGCATGTCTGAGGAGTCTATCAGAAAACTACCTCTACTGTGGAAGGGCTGGAGATTGTATTTTTGTGCTTTGAAGCACCTGACACTTGCTGTAACTCCATTAACTGAAGAGCCGTTTGGTGCCCTAGTTTCAGGAGTGAGTTCAGCTGCAGGGATCTCAGAGAGACAGGTCTAGGGTGTGTCTCCGCAAGGCGTGCTGCCAGGAGAGTACTTCCCCCACAGGGGATGTGGCTGCAGGCTGTCGATTTCCACTGAAATCACCAGGCGATGATTCTGGTGAAGCCCTGAATATCCGGTGTCACTCCTCACCAGGCTGGGTGTGATCGATGGAAGGCCTTCAGCATGGCCCCTTGCTGCATGGCAGAGCCCAGTGGTAGATGTGGCTGTTCTCTTTTTCAGAGTGAAGGACTGTTACCCTAGAAGTGAAATCCTGCTGAAATGAGAAAAGGGCTGTTATTATATTTCTACAGTCAGCTATATGATCATTTTTATTATGATTCTTGGAGCCTGGCAGAATTTTGACTGCTTTTGCAATATCTCTGTGCTCTCCACTTGAACTTGGTGGCAATAAAATTAAGAATCTGCCAGTGCCCCCCAAGCATTTCTATTCTGTCCATAATGTTTAGTGACAATTAACTATTACCAGGTATAGCCACCCTTACTTAATCTTAGTGTTATGGTGCAAGTAATCTTTAGTGAAATTATTGTTCTGTAGAGAATGCTGTGATGATCTAAGTGAAGTGACTTTCATCCTGAGATGATAATGGATTTGTTTTTGTCATTGTAAAGGCTGCATTTACTCGCAGTTTTAAAGCATTATTGCTACTCATATATGGTCTCAACACTGATTTTTATATTTGACTTTGTAGCTTTAAGTGTAAAAATTTCTGTTAAGGTTTTATATGTGTTAGTTAATTTTTCCCATTTCAATAACCATGTTTTATTATTGATGGAGTCTCCTAAAAATATACCCTTAAAATCTGCTTGCCCTGTGCCTGCACACATATTTTAAATGTTGGATATGGAGTCTTTTTTTTTTTTTTTTTTGAGACAGAGTTTCACTCTGCAGCCCAGGCTAGAGTGCAGTGGTGCGATCTTGGCTCACTGCAGCCTCCACGTCTTGGGTTCAAGTGATTCTCCTGTCCCAGCCTCCCAAGCAGCTGGGATTACACGCCCGCTACCATGCCCAGCTGATTTTTTGCATTTTTAATAGAGATGGGGTTTCACCATGTTGACCAGGCTGGTCTCGAACTCCTGACTTCAGGTAATCCACCTGCCTCAGCCTCCCAAAGTGCTGGGATTACAGATGTGAGCCACCGTACCCAGGCTGTATGGAGTCTTTCTAATCAGGACCTAGGCAGACAGTCCCAGCCCAGCTTTATGCCTTATGAGATGCAACAACCTTGAACAGTCATTGTTTGAGGGACAGAGGTTTTACAGATGGATGATAACTAGCATCTGTGGAACATTATTTGTGAAATATAGAAATCAGAAATTCCAGCGTAGCACTGTCCAAGGGGAACCTAATTTGACCTGCATATTTACTCGTCCATTTTTAGTAGTCACATTAAAAAAGAAAAATGACACAGGTGAAATTAATTTGAATATATTTTCTTAATTCAGTATGCTTAAATATTATTTAAGTATGTACTCAATATAAGCAATTGTTGATGAAATATTTCACTCTTTTTGAACTATGTCTTTGAAACCCCGGGTGTATTTTTTTTTATCCTCACCACACATTTCAATTCGGGTTGGTCACATTTCAAGTGCTCAGGAGTCACATGCAGCTAGGGGTTACCTATTGGACAGGCAGGCAGATCTTGAGAGCTCCAAAGAACTGTGTGTCATTATATTGTGGAAAAAAAAAAACTTTTTAGATTAACCCTTGTTGAATGTTAGCCAAAGACTAGTCATTTATCGACTCTCTAAAAGTAGTTTTTAAATCAATTTGCTTTTCAAAACATTTTCTCAGTGTTCAATCACAAATGTATGTGAACATCTGCTTTTGAAGTCTTTCATTTTTTGCCCACATTTGACGTAAAGAAAATCTAGGTCCAGTCCAGTTTTAACATCAATTGGGTTTATTTTATGTAGCTGTGTTTTAAGTACAGGTCTTGTACTTGTAGGCATTTTGGTTGAGTACAAAGTAATGAGAATACAGCAACATGTAAACATGTCAAACAAATCAGTTTTTCAAAGCTAAGTAGCTGAATTAAATGTAGAAAACATGACATTTAGTTTTTGTCTTCATCCCTTCATTGTATTCCCATGTACTCTATGGTAACTTTTTTAAGTTGGGAAGTCCTCTTTAAATTTTTGAAATGAGGTAGCTGCTTTATAGACATGAGGCAGATTCCCCGAAAGCACCCTTGAGGACAGGCTGTAAGCAAACTAAGCTGCAAAGACAGACACCATCACAACTATGGAATTGTTTTGCAAAAATTGTGGAGAGTGATGCCTCTTGATACTTCCTAAAAGATGCTTTTGCAACCTGATGAAGCAACCGAGGAGAGGTGGTGAAGGAAAGGCTTTTTTTTTTTTTTTTCCAAAGAGAGAGAAGCAGCAAGCTGCCTGCCTGCAGCCTGAGAAAGCAGTTCCACCTTGGCACCCATGTCCTCATAGCCCAAGCAGGGCCACCCTGGCAGGTGAATCTGCTCTGCAGTGTGCAGCCCAGACCCCAGCCTTCCTGTGTAAGGGACACCTCCTGCTGCTAACCGCTGCTCTTCCTGCAGTTCAGGAGACGGCGTGTGCTCCTGTGGCGGCTGCATTTCCTGAGTACACTATGATCCAAAAAGGCACAGATTCGTCATGGAAGCTTTGATTGGGCCATTACTGTCTTTTGACCTTTCTTGTTTGCTTACCCTTTTGTTTCTTTCCTCCTTTTTCATTCCTTCCTGTCTTTCTTCTTCCTTCCTTCCTTTCTTCCTTTCTCTTTTTCATTTTCCTCCTTTCTCTTTCTCCTTTCTTTCCTTCCTTCTTTCCTCTTTCTTTCTTTCCTCCCTCCCTCCTTCCCTTTCTTCCCTCCTTCCTTCCTTTCTTCCTTCCTTTCTTTCTTCCTTCCCTCCTTCCCTCCCCACCCTCCCTCCCTTCCCCTCCTCTCCCCTCCCCTCCTCTCCCTCCCTCCCTTCCTTCCTCCTTTTCTTTCTTTCCCTTTTCTCCTTCCTTCCTTCCTCTCTTCTTTTCTCCATCCCTTTCTTCCTTTTAACATTTGATCATGGGTATCATTTCATCAAGATTCTGTTACTTAGGTCCAAGGACTAGTGACCAAATTGTTTTTCCCAGGAGTAAACTTTTCTACAAGACATAGAGAAATGGCTGCCAGTGCCATCAGGCACACCATCCTGTGTGATAGGTAACCTAAAATACTGGTACAGCTGGGAGTAACTGGAAGAGTCACAACTACACAAATCTCTTGCATTTTCCTGATCATTAAATGAATTAGGGATTTCCTGGTTTGAGATTTGTGGACAAGGAGAACTACTTCTTAGTACAAGAGGCCTGTGCCAGGAGAAGACACGCTGTGGTTACAATGTTACTGTCTCTAGCTATGGTCATCTCATGTCTTTAACTGAGTGTACCTAGAGTGTAATACAGTGCAGCAGCGATGGGCTGAAGGCCTGATGCACCAGCACACGTGCCTGGAAGACCTGACGTTGAGGATCCGCATTTTTTTCATCACTCACATTTATTTTACATCTCCCTGTTTTGATTACCTTCAGAGACCCAAGCACTTGCTTTTGTATATTTGAGTCTGGGTTTTATTTTCTTTTTAGAAATAGTCCAAAATCCTTTTAGAACCTAGACCTTTGAATAAAGTGCTAACTTAACCTGAGGAATGCTGGGTTTTTTGTTCACAAATAAGGCTTAATTGTGAAGTCGTGAGAATTGCTTTCTGAGCTGACTTATAAATTTACCCACCTCTTTTTCCCCAAACCCCCAAAAATCCTCCAGAAGGTGAGCCCAGCTTGTTGTAAAAGATTTTGAAGCTGAAGTCCTGGGTTTAAGCTTCAGTTCTCTGCCTTACCAGAATCGGGATGTGTGGGGCAGGGCTACCTCCTCTTTCTTCATCTGCAAAATGCATTGAATGAAATCATATTTTTTCCTAAATATATGACATGTAAAGTGGTATTTCAAAAACTCATTGATCTGCATGACCGGGTCAGAAAAGACGCACCTTTTGCCTCGTGTCTAGTGTGTGACTGTCCTCACATGTAGATGACCCAGGCCACATCCATTGATGTTCTCTTCCTTCACTTCTTTGTCCCTTCCAAAGACTCCTTTATGAAGTCAATCAGCAGTGTTTCTAAACCAGGTTCCTTCTCTTTACACATCCCCAACCCACAGGGCAAGTCATCCACATTTTGCCTCTCCATTTTTTGTGCTTTGGGAAACACATTTTACAACTTCCAAACTATTTGCCTAAGTTCATCTGAGAGCACATCTAGAATTATTCCACTCTTCTGCATCAGTGCCAAAAGTGCAAACATGTATATAAGCTGTTATACTCCAGCTATTTTGTACCTCATGTGCAGGTAGATTGTAAGATCCTTGCAGGCAGGTACTACATCTACTTGAATTGCTTCACGACCACGTAACACAATGCAGTGTTAGAAGCAGAAAAGTAACTGACATCTTGACTTACAGAAACACTAAATTCAGTGTATTGTGATGATATCTTTTTGTGAGATAGGCTATAGAAATAGAAAATCATCTTAGTTGGAATTGAAAGTCAGGAAGCAACATTTTAAGTAAGAGATGAAAATACTGAAAAGGGAAAGGAGCAGTGCTTACACGGATGAGGGGAAAAAAATAAAATGTATCATCTGAGAATTTAAATCAAATGTATTAGGTTGGTGCAAAAGTAATTGCGATTTTTGCCATTAAAAGTAATAGCAGAAAAACACAGTTACTTTTGCACCAATCTAATAGATGGGAAAAATAAGAGGAATGAATATTTTAAGTTTTGCTATATAATTAAAATATTCTTAGAAGTCTGGAGTCTGTGAAGGTCACACCCTCTGGTCTTCTCCCAGCCCATAGGATATAAATAATCTGAATTAATGGCATCCGGGGATCTCAGAAATTATTAGTACATCCCACAGTGAATTACCACCTTACTAAAATATTCATGGGTATATACTATGAATTTGTTTTATCCTATTTAGTCTTAAAAACCATAAAGAAATCTGCAGGCTTATTGACATATTACTCAGAATCATATTGTCTCCAAAGCACGAACTGAATCAGTTACAAGATATTGGACTAGAGATCATGGCAAATCAGAGGTACATAAGACCTAGTTCCCTTGTGGAGCTAAACAAACTGCAGAGACCTAAAGGGAAGCCTCGCACCACACTCTAGGTTTGGAGCTCAGGTTTTGGGTGGTGTCAGCACTCCAGAACACATGGGATCCCTGGGAGGTGGAAATTGAGCCATCTTTGGAGAATCAACTAATGAGACAGACGCATGTTGAATGTCTGCTGTGGCCCAGGCACTCTGCTAGGCAGAGGGGTGAACCAGAAAAATGAGATTTATGGGGCCAAAGAATTTGCCTTCTGGTGCAAGAGAAGATGGACACAGCTTGGCAGAAAAAAAAAAAAGGTAAAAGATAGAAATGAAATACAGAATAATCTATCTCCTCATCCCACAAGCAATTCTGCCTGGTTTGAACATCTGGTTCAGTTAAAATACTTCGTGAAAATATTTAGCTTGATGCACTGAAGTCCATCACTGCTTTTGTGGGATGCACTGATTGCAGTCTGACTGTTCTCCTAGTGGAAAGGGGAGCAGTAGCTTCTGTCTGCATGTGCATGAAACAGACGGAAATTTAGAAGAGATTCTAGTGCAGACACCTTCATCCCACCCCTGCTGCCCACAGAGCTAGCCATGTGCACAGTGTGTTTGAATAATGTTATGTTGCTGCTGTGCACAGAGATCCCCAGTCTCATAAAACATACTAGATGGAAGACTGTCGAGAGATCATCAGGCCCCAGTGCATAAGTTCTTCCTAAGCATCCTTAACAGGTGATCACCTCGCCTATTGAGACCCCTCAGGAGGCAGCCCACTTACGGAAGCACTGATTGTTACAAAAGCCCTGAACTAAATCTGCTTATCTCTAAAGCCAGCCCTGCAGATGTCTGCAGTGTAACTACTTTCTCTTCTCTCAAGCAGTTCAGCCCTTCAAATCATTGACAATAGCTCTACAAAGCCCTCTAAATAGCCCGTTCTCCTGGCTGAAGTGTGTTGGTTTCCTCAGAATATAATGAAATAAACACCATGATGCCTTTGCCTTGCTTCTTCTTGCTGGTATCACTCTTCCCTGGCATTCTTCAATGTGCCCAAGTCCTTCCTAGAACATTGCACCCAAAGGGCCTTCCTGGTCTTGCCGGGGAATGCAGAATGAAAAAGAAATCCCATCCCCTGCCTCGAAAGGAGCTCTTCTATGTGTAAGTCTACCTTCCCCCTCAGGGTGTAATGGGAAACAGTTTGCCAAAGCTAACTGTGTAATTCTACATGACTCACTGCCATTAGTCTGAGAAAGCATGGCATATTAAACTCATTTTCCATGCTTCCCAACTTTATTTACTATTCCAGTTCTGAGGGGCAGAGAGCTGAGCAGGAATAACACCTTCCTTGCTCCTCCTAATAGGGCACATGTGCACATATAAAATTGTGTTCGATCTTTGCAGCCATGACCCATGTTAACTGTCAACTGAGAACTCATGAGTCAGTTTCTCAGGAACAGCCCTGAAGACATTATCTCCTGCATCTTGTATTTGTGCCTTTGATATGTGGAGGGAAGGGTAGGATCTGGCAATTATCATTATCTCATTTGGTTCAGTGTTTTTCATTTCAGCCTGTTAAGATCTTTTGGAAATACTGTATGTGCTAGTTACAGGGACAGTGATAAATAAGACAGCATTCCTGCCCTTGAGATGCTATTTCCACAGCTCCATGAGATGCCTAGTTAAAAACAGAGCCTTTTTTGGAAACAGCCTAATAATCTGTTAAAATAATAATGGAAAAAGATAAAGTTAGCATACCTGAGCTGCAAGGGCTGCCTCCTGGTCTGATCTCTGATAACGATCAGATCCTAGAGCCTCTGAGATCCCTGTCCTCCCTGTCTGCACAGGCACTCGCAGAAGGAGAAACAGTTTATGATGGTTCATCATGACTTTGAACCAAGCTTAAAGTCAAAGTCATACTCTTTAAACCATTGGAAACCAAGTTTTTGCGAGTAGCCTAAAGTGGGCAAAAATCCCACGATGCACCTGAGCACAAGCAGGAAAACATGCCACTGTCTCCCCCGGAGTCCTCCTTGACTTCTACTTTACTTTATCCATTGACACTAGTCTTATAAGTAGCTTTATCTGTCCAATTTTTAATTGAATTTCGTTTTTATTTTCGTGAGTGGAAATATCACCTTGAAAGAAATCAGTCCTCTCCTGAAATCCAGAATTCCTAGAGCTCAGTTTACATGTTTGACCCATGTCACATGATTCCACAAGTCACTCAAGGGCAGGAGGACTACCATCGATACGGAAAGATTTCTTAGAAAGCTTAAGTGAAAGGGAAACCAGGGAGAAAGTGTGCTTTGTGAGAATAGGTATGCGGACAGCTCTTTGTGACGCTCTGTGCAACCCTCGTGTTTGCATTGAACCAAGCTGTGCTGCAGGTGGACACCCATCCCATTTCCCCGACTCATACCAGGGAGGCCCACTTTGCAAGGTACACAGAGGAGACCACAGAGCAGGGGGCCATGCAGGGGACCAAGGGACATTTTAGTGTAACCAAAGTGTGAAGTATGCCCTTTATTTCAAAACGATAAAGAAAATCACAGGTTTTCCCTCCGATATGCCAGGGACATTTCCAAGAGAATTCCTTTTTTGAGAGAAGTCTCCTTTGATACCCCATCAGTCAGCCATACTGCATAATTGTTAGATAGTGAAAGAAATTCATTTTTTAAATTAGTCAGAAAAATAAATTCTTTGAAGTCTTAAATTGCTGCCACTGGACATGACATATCTGGCTCTTCCAGAACCCATGTTAGTCCTAGCTGAGGAAGAAGGAGAAGGAGAGGGGCGTTTGTTGATTATTGATTTTGTAAGATGCCCCACACGTTGGCTATTAGCAGAATTCTCACTTCCAAAAGGAAAACGAATGTGAGCTATGTTCAATGAGAAACAGTTATTTTTGGGACATTCTTTGAGGTAAAACACCTCCTTAAGATGCTGCTTCCTCATTGCTATGGGACCAAAATTAGAGCAAGAACATAGTGGTTTTCAGACCCTGGACGTCATCCACAGCCGCTACAGAGGCCCTGCTCACTTGAACAATGAGACAGGCCACCATTTTGTTTTGAGAATGAACAAAGTGAACCACCATGCCAGATGTTGTTAAGTCAGCAACTCTTCTGAAGATGGACATAGTGAAAAATAAACAAACAAGGCAGCACTTGAGATGGTCATGGCAGAGCAATCTCAACAAGCGATTTGTTATTTTGCACAGTGATGTACCCACTCATTGACTAAAATGCACCAGAACCATGCACTACAGATGCCAAGGAGAGTTGTCCTTCAACAAAGGAGACAGGCTCCACTGGCTGTGGGGAAGTTTATGTTATTTGGTCCTTGTCATGGGCAGGCATGGCCCTCTCTCTGCTTCACAGATGAGGAAGGTCCCTGGCACAGGCCCGGTCTCCAGCATGGCCTAGAGGTGGCAGGTGCTACTTAGCATTGCCAGCCTCCTGCTTGGTCATGGGGTCAGCCAGTTTATAACATGAACGGAGGTTAATGAACTGATCTTCCCGTCACGCAACTGGTATGAACCCACGTCTTCTGATTATAAATCTTTTGCTCTTTAACTCTTAGTCATTACCACTGTCTAGCGTAGGCCTGTGTGTTCATGGCCTTTGTTGCCACCAAAAGATCAACTATTAGGTGAATCACATACTGAGACATGTTGGTGTTGTGTTCTAAATAGCACTAGTAAACTGGTAGGGAAATCTGACTATATAGCTACTATCCAGTCTAGTTTTTCTTGCGAAGTGTTTCTTGAGTGTGTAATGAGGAGTAAGGAAGGTGAATAAGAAATGGCCTCAGTCTTTACAAAATAAGCAAGGAGAGAAATCAGTTTTGATGAGAAGCACATGGAATTTTTAGAAGATAGGACATGTATTATGTACCTATAAGAATGGGTAGGATTTTAGAAGAGATGGATGGGGAAAAGGAACAGGGAGTGGGAACAAAACATGAACCAAGGAAAAGCGGGTGTAGCCATGGAAGCCCCACAGCTGGCTTTGGTTTATCGTGGGCCAAGGGGACAGACCCTGTGGGGAGGGCTGGCAGCAGGGAGGTCTTCCAGAAGTCTATCCTGCAGGCAGTAACAGCCACCCAGTCTATAAGCTGAGTGGGCATGGGGGTGATGGGGAATGGGTGGGGAGTTATTGGGGTAACTTACCCCAAAATGATAGCTAGTTGGAACCATTTATTCTATTGCCTTTTATCAATAAATCTTATAGGAAGTACCATCCTAGTGAAAATCCTGTCACATTGAGGGCATTCGTGCTTATGTTTTAAAACATGTTATTGGGTCGGTGAAAAATAAGGCTGAAACCTATGAGCACCCTCCATGCAAAGTTTCAGTCAAGACTTTGGAAACAAGACAGAGTGTCTTACTTGCTTTATAAATTCATTGAGAAAGCTGTAGGTTTGAAAATTCCAAACTTAGATGTAAGAAGCTCTGAGAAACACGTGAAATCATCCCCACATCAGTAGAGATGTCTCAGCAGACATGGGAAGAGGGGCAGCAGGGTGTAGGGAGGTGGGGCAGGCCCGGGGTGGGCCTTGCAGGCTGGGCTTGAATCCCACGGCCACCACCATCCGCTGTGAGGCCTGGAGCCGGCTGCCCGCTCTCTGACCAGCACATGTTGATGCTGTATCCTCGAAGGTACCGTGGTCTGACATCCTGGGATGCAGACCTGAACCCAGCACCCACAGGGTCTGCACATGCCCTCTTTGAGGTGGAGCCCAGCTCCAGAGGCTGGTCCCTGACTCTGTTTCTCAAGAAGCCTGTACAGATGTTCCCCTCACCACTGTTTCCAGTCACCTTTGGCTTTCACGGTGCAGATGCTAAGTTTGATTTTCAGGGCCCATCTGGGAATTCAGTGAACTGAGCAGGTAGCATTTCTGAACCCACCCGTAACCCATGCCCTCCCCACTGATTTTGAAAGAGAGTTTGCTGCAGGTGACTTTGCAGCTGGGTAGAGAATCCTGGGGCAGGATTCCGAGGCAGGCAGATGAGCGAGGATAAATTGGGTTCTGATGGCACGTTGCACCAGTGGACTCTAACGACGACCTTACCTCGCGCACAGATAATTCTGCCTTGTGCTTAACCGTTAGAAATGTGTCACTGAAGTGTGAACATATTTATGCTGTTAGATTTCCCATCATTTCTGTTCTTTCATTCCCTCTCATTTGCATTGGTTACTCATAAATGTAGATCTTTGGTACGATTTGTACAACTGCCGGGTGTCAATCTGTGAAAGAAATCGCGGAGCAAGCTGGGCTCTGGTAGCACTTTATCCCTGCATGCTGGCTTGCCCGGGTTGACTCAAAGGCAGTCTCACATTCAGCTGCGCTGGGGCCAAGGACCCAGGGAGCCAAGTGTGCTTCTGTTTTCTGTATTTACCAATTTAAGACCTGCGTTTAAATACTAGCTATGCATTCTAGCAAAAGAGGTTTATATTTTAACACAGTAACTCTTAATTGTTTTTAATTCAGTTCGTGTGTTACTTCTTGGAATAAAATAGTGGAAGCCAATTAACTATGGACTTCATAAGTTTGGATTTAAGATCACCAAAACATTTACCGCATCTCAATTGTTCGTTACATGCTCTCTCTTTTTTAATGTAGTTTTTATAATATGGGGAGTGGGGGTGTGGTTTTAACCATTATATTTTTATCATATTGGGAGTAGATTTAACCATTATGTAAATTGGGTTTTTTAATTTTAAAAAGTTACTTATCTTGATGTAAAGTCATGTCTTAGTAACTTTGATAAACTAAGTTTTGCATGATTACACCTTAAGGTTAAAACATATTTCATTTCATCATTTCCCAGAAGGGGCACTGAATTCACCCATTTCCTGTTTTTCATCTCAGAATGTTCTGTGTTTCCTCCATATCTACTTTCCCGGCAGCAGGACCCTGGAAGCAGTCACACCAACCTCATTTACCCCACCTGAGATTTATGCACTTTGAACGTAGTTGCAATCAAATCAACAATATCTTTGCTCAGAAATGGATATGTGAAGTAAAATGTGCTGCCCTGATCATGTACGAAATCATTCAGCTAGCTGGCCAGTGAGCCCTTCATTGCACCAAAGATTTTTCTAGAGCCCCTGCACTATCTGGGGCTATGCCAGGCCTCATACTCCTGCTCACACGTTTGGAGGCTACCTTGGCCAGTATTACCTTAATCCAGCATTTAGGGGAGGGAGCATTTCAAGACTTAATTTTCTAAACTACTCAAGCCTACCTCATTTTATTTCTTGTGTATTTTAACACTTTTGGATGAGGACTCTTCCTAGAACCTACTAACAATTCCCCCCACCCCCATGCCAAGATTCTCTAAAGACTTTCTTGAAAACACTTCAGTCTTTTCTTCTTAGCTCAAAAGTACTATCCTAAATACTAGCTCTGGCATTACAGGGAGATAATTTGTGGGCACACACAGTAAGTTATAAACCCCTTAAGCATAGAAGATTGTATTATCAGTTTATTAGTTTTCTTATTCATTCCTTCAGCACACATTTCTGTTGCCTCCAATGCAGCAGAGAAATTGACTTCTACAGTTTCCACAACAGTCCAGATTTCAACTGTGTAATCCTCTTTCAGCCAGAAAGTGCACTTGTGTTTCCCTGGCCATAGGTCCTGAACCTCACTTCTGAAAAGTCATTGTGCATGGAGAGCTAATAGCTGTACCCTGAATGATCCTGGCTTTGAATTCTCTTATCTGTTTGGATAGTATTATCTGTCTCTTCCTCTGCATTCTAATTTGCTACTTCTAATCTGCTGGGAATTACAATAAGAAAGAACCATTTAATCATTTTTACAACTGTGCATAAAGCGAGTGTAAGTGCTGAGAGAGTGTATGAGGGACTTGCCCATGAGTAAATGCATGAATTTTAGGTCAAGGGTTTTTTGCTTCCCTTTTGGTTGATTACCTCAGATATCAGTTTTACTTTCTTTCTCATTCTTGACCTATCATCACTAGCTGATATGGATGATGTGTACAACTTCTGAGTAAGAATAATGTCAATGGGATGGGATGGGATTGGCTGGTGATTCTGTTGGTCTTAAAGTTTACATATTTTAAGTTTAGTGTTTCAGAATGAGACCAAAGCAGTGACATTTTCAACCTCTTTGGTCTCTCTTCAGTTTTTTTCATTTTAAGTTCTTGTTGTGCTTCTATCACTTAAAGGAAGCCTTCAAGTTGAAATCAAATACTAATGACATTTTTATCTAATGTATAAATGTGTTTTTATTATTTATTAGGAAATTTATTTTACTTGGCCCTCAGCCATGACATATCATGGCATAGTCACTATCCTAAATTTGTATATCTTATCCTTGCATAAGGTAAGACTTTCTATGAATTACACATAATATGTATTTTCCTCTCTTACATATTTTAAGAATTTTTTTTAGTTTGTTTTCTGCAAATTAAATATTGCTCATAAGCAAGGTGATGGCTGCCCACGCCTCTTTTCCCCTGCTTACCCTTGCTTAGATCTTATGGCAGAATCTTTTCATAGAAGACACAGAAAGACATGAAAGAAAGAGCTGGAGAAGCCTGAGGGGCTGCCCAGTGGTCTGCTAGGATGCTGTGCCACAGCCCAGGCACAGGAGGCAGGGAAAGCAACGGGTCTCTTCCCTTCCACCAGCATTCAGCAGAATTTGCAGTTCCATGTTTCCAAAGCTTCCAGGGCACTTGCATTTAAAGAGAGAGAGCAAGCAAGCTGCCTTTCCTCTTCCTCTGTTCTGCCAGCCACACTCTTGCCATGATGAGCAGTTTCAGCCAAAAGCTCCTTCCCCTGCCCTAACACCTCCCGCAAGGCCTGAGGTCTGGAAGCCACCTGCGCCTGCTGGCCCGTCCTTTCTTGTTTCTGCAATGGATGTTGTGGCCCTGTGAGGGAGAAGAGAAAAAGAAGTTGCCCTCCTTTCTCTATCCTCACCTCCTGCTGTGCTCTCACCCTTATAAGAGAGAAGGGCTAACCATCCAGGCCAATCCTCCAGTGACGCAGGAGAGGACATCCTGGCCGGAAGAGTCAGAGCTTCCAGATGAGCTCAGGTGGGTCAGCCCCCGAGGCTGTGAAGAGCCCAGGGACCAGTAGATGCCACTTTTGCTCCAGGAAGAATCTTCAACTGTGTCCTTTTTTTTTTAATTTTATTATTATTATACTTTAAGTTTTAGGGTACATGTGCACAATGTGCAGGTTTGTTACATATGTGTCCTTTTTATTCAAGGGGCTCTCTTTTCAGTGAATCTCTAGATGTACTAGTCACAAACAATTGTATTTATTTAAATGTATCCATGATCCCACAATCCTCTTACATATTTCTCTCCAGGAGCATCTCATTTCCGAGGGCCCTGCGCCTGTTTTGTGCAGGAAGTTGCTGTTGTCCCGGGTCCCCCTGCCCCCAGCACCTCTGTTACAAGAAGCAGACCCTTCATGCCACACTGGGACCCAGGCAGGCCCCAAGCCAGGATGCTGGGATCTTAGTAAAGGTCAGAATGATGTCAGAACATAGAGGAGGCAGAATTCCCCCCCATAGCATCATCCTGGAGGGCGCTGATTTGTGTGCTCTGCCAGGTTCATCTGTAACAGGATTTAAAAGCCCCAGGTGTAGTGTGCCTTCTGTGCCTGCAAGGTGCGTCTTTAGCAGTACTCCCTGGTGTGGAAGGGTCAGTGGTTCTTGCAGCCTGGGCACGCTCCACAGCAAGCCCAATACAGGTGCTGTGAGCAGCTGGTTCATGAATGGTGATCCTGGGGAGAAGGGGAGGATGAAAATGGAAAACCAGTGCAAAGGTGTGTCATCCAGTTGATCACTGCTGTGGGTGCCCAGGCTTCCATCCCACCAGAGCCCCCACTGGCCAGGGCAGCCTGGCGGAGGTGAGCATCATTCTGCTTTCTGGCTGCACCTGTGTGGACAGAGCCCGTTCCAAAGCCTCCCAGGCACAGGGCAGACATCAAGCAAGGGGCAGAGCTGGGGCGAGGGCTCTGGGTGCCCCCCTTATTGAACACAGGCCTGAAGGGAGCCTAAGAGGTGGCTGGCAGGAGATACTACAAGGCAGAATGACAAAGCAGCAGTCTTTATACTGTACGCTTTTGTTTTTTAAGACAGAACAAAAGGCAAGGTTGAGAGATGAGAAATACTCTTGCCAAAAAGAGAACACCAAAATCCTGGAGTCACGGGTCTTCCTTTGCCCTCTCTAGCATTTCTGCTTGTCTTTTCCCTAGTATTGGTGAAGAATTTTTAAAGTAACCAATCCATACCGTTGGTTACAGGCCCTGTGGTCACCGGGCTGTCTCCCCATGATGGGGATGGAGAGTGGTTAGTGCAGAAACTTAGACCTCCCCTCCAGCTTGTTGAATGCCCTGAAGTTTATCTAGGAGGGAAGACACTCAAGCGTAGGATTTCAGTGATGCATTTGGACAGCATCAGTACTATGCTTCAGCGTCAAAAACGTCACTTTGGGTAGGAACAATACATAATGCGTGGCAATGCCTTTTGTGACACCTGTTCAGGAGATTCCCATAGGAAGCTTCTGAGGCAGAGTCCTTGGGTGAGGAGGGGGACAGGCCTGGGTCTTGGGGGAAGGTGGAGATGACCAGCTTCGTGCTTCTCTCCCCAGTGGCCTCAGCCTCCATCAGGCAAATCTTGAGCAGCCTCCTCCATTCTGCAGGCAAATGACTGAGATGTCTGAGCTCTCCTTCCCAACAGGCGGAAATTCACATGGGAAAGGGCACCTGTGAACGGCCTTCTAGAACTATCAGGAAGTTCTGGATTTAGTACCCTGTGAGAGCAGATGGTCCTGGGTGCGCTCGGATGATCCTGCACAGCCAGCTGGATTGCAGAGTGGTCATCATTATCAGTGAGCTATTGAGGGGTTGAGAGCAGTCAGTGTCATGTATAAGGATGGGTCGGGGTACCGGCCAACCCCCGCCGTGAGGCCTGGCCACCAGATGGGAGGCGAGAGCACAAGAGAGTCCTGGCTAGGTCTGCCCCGCTTTGCAGGGCCACACCATCCACTGGAAACCCTGTGCCCACTGGGCTGCGTGCTAAGAGGCTGTGGCCGATGCTCTTGTCCAAATTTTGCTGAATCTGCAGTCTCTCTTGTTTTAATTCACTCCAAAGTTTAATGTGTTAGCTTGCAAATAAATAAATAAATAAATAAATAAATGGAAAGAAACATTCCTCAGAAAGTCCCAGTCAAATTTTAATTCCAACAGATGATCAGCAGTTTCCTCTAAGAACAATGAGAGTTCTGGGGCTAGCCAGTGTTTCTCTTGGAAAATAAGGAAGAGGGAAAGCGGTGTATTCATTTAAAAACCTGCCCTAGGGAGGCAGCGTTCCCTGTGAACTCCGAGGCCACAGTGAGCAGAGCAGGCTGGAGGCCTCCCGGCTGTCCTGCCCCTCCTGCCACATGCCTGTGAAAATGCTAGATAAGGACTTTTTCTCAGCAACCTCCATGCTCCTTCGGTGGGGATGTCTTTGACTCAGAGCTCTGCCACTGGTTATCTCCACAAACAGAAAATGCCACAGACGGGTTAATTCACTGTGTTGTTCTCATTTTCCCTCAGTTTCAGGCTTTTCTCTCCTTGCCTGTTTTCCTCGCTTAAAAAATGATGTGGGGGTCCCTAAACGCATCTACCCCGATAGATTTGTTTTCTTTTCCATTAGTCCACTTTGCGTCTCAGCCCTAAAATTAAGTTTTTGATTATAATGTAAGGAAGTTTTACCATATTTTAACTCTGGCTTTTTAAATACAAAAGAAAAACAACAGAATGGCCTTCTAGAACTATCAGGAAATTCTGGATCTAGTACCCTGTGGGGACAGATGGTCCGGAGCCAGTGCACTTGGATGATCTCTCCCAGCCAGCTGGACCGTAGAGTGAACTTGTTACTGTCCCTCCAAGGCTGACAACTAAGAGCTCATACTCTTCTAGCAGTTGATTTAGACCCAAGAAAGGCTGTGTGTGTGTGAATTTGTGAGAGTGTGTGAGTGTGTCTCTGTGCCTGTGTTTCTGTGTATATATGTGTGTACATGTGTGTCTGTGGGGTGTGTCTGTGTGTGCACGGCTGTGTGTCTGCGCGTGTGCATGGCTTTGTCTGTGTGTGTGCGCATGCACTCTGCTAAGCTACTCAATGCAATTCCTTGCTCTTACTTCCCTTTCTGTCACTTCTCCATAATTCTTTGTATTTCGGTTGGGCTGGTATCTCGCGGCGGCTTCCTCTTTTCCTGCATTCCTATATTTCATTATTTGCTCTTGTTCCTCTTCTAGGGCTTTTACAATACAGCCAGGAGGATGTGGAAACCCAGTTACAAGATGACACACAAGCACAGTGTCACAATCGCTGTGCTTGGGCCCTACCTCCTGGAGACCAGGGTGGGACGGTGTCTCTGGATGTGGAGAGAAGGGCAGAAGATCACGGGGTGGCAGAAGGCCCGACTGTCGGGTCTTCTGGAAGCTGGGGTCTCGTGGTCGCTGGGCTGGTGGTGCTCTAAAGCCTAGAGTAACCGAGAGCAGGATGACTGCACCCCTGACTGCCGACTCGCCGGGCTTCGGAGGGCCATGGGTGTGTGATTCCACTTGTGATCCTCCTACTTCCCCTGCTCACCCTGCTGGTCCCCCACTTCTCTCTCTCTCTCTGCCTGTGGAGTGTTCTAACCGACTCCTTCTTCTAGGCATCTCCATCCCAACCCCAGACCAGTTCCCTTAAACCACCTCCCACCACAGGACCCCCACAAGCAGGGACCTCTCACAGTTCCTGTTGCCTGGGGACTTCATCTCAGCTTCCAAGGCCTCTGGAACCAGGCCCTGCATCCTGGGGATGACTGTCCCCATGACTCTCTGAGCCAGCCACCACCCCACCCTGCCCCCCAAGTCCACTGCTGACCCTGCTGTGGTCCCGCACCTCCACTTGTTGAGATTCTGTCTTTCTGCTTCTCATTTTGAATGTCACCCTTATGTGACTTCTCACAACCCCCCTGCCACCCCTCCCTCCAGTTGGCATGCCTTACTCTTCCTAAGAACATGTGCTGCTTCCCAGTACCCAGGGCTGCTGTGCACCATAGCACGTGAGTTTCGGTGCATTTTCCTCCTGCTGTTTATAGATTGCAACATCCCTGGACAGATCTTGGATTTTCCCTCTATAATTTCTCTGGAGACTCCCTCGGGGTTTGCACACACATCTGTGGAATGCCCAAGTTGGAGATGGTCCTCCCTGATGTGTAGTGTGGGTTATTCAGAGGGCCTCATTTCATAAACTCATTAACAGCTAGGACGCGAAGACGGAGAAGTCAGCTCAGGACCTGCGGAGTGGGAGGGAGGCAACGAGTTAAGAAATGGGCTTTGGAGTGCCACGAATTTGGCCTCCACTCTTCTTTTCTACTGTCTTACCTGGCCTTGGGCAGGTCAGGTGACCATCGTGAGTTGGAGTTTCTCTCATTTGTAAGATGGGGGTGATATTTTTCTTACAGGGCTGCTTCAAGGGTTAACAAAGTTAACAAAGTTAATGTGTAGGAAGGACATAGCATAGCACCTTCATCTGGTTGCAAGCCCCCGGAGTCACATGGCAACAGCTGTGGGACCGGGTAAATGACTTGGCATACATGTTACACGCTCTTACTTGTTCGATTTGTAAATGGGAAGAGTGTGTGACACAAATTGGTCGTTTCCAGATATTTCCTGGTAAATGGTTGTTGAATCATAAAACTAGAAAGATGGGAAAGAAAGGGAGGAACCCCCCTTACTTCGAAGAAGTGTTGTTGATGTGAAGGACAGGACTTTTTGAGACACTCTCATCCTAAGAAACAGCTGATATCTACTAGGAAAAAACATGACATTTGAAGTTTCTTCCTAAGAGATGTGAGGTTTTGACAGAAGTGCCAGGAAGCCGGAGGTGTGTGAGTAGTGGGCCAATCTCGTGTGAAGGCTGTGGGACGAGGAAGGAGAGGGGCAGCCAGCATTTCCTGAGCACCAGCTAATGGCGGGGACCTGGCACCTTTGCTCTGTGACTCTCCAACTGTATGGTGACATGAGGCTGGCGTTTTCTTTGGTTTCATACGTAAGGAAGCTGAGGCTTGGTGATGTCCTGTGCGTGGCTCGGATCCCAGAGCTACTCAGAGGCAGAGGCCGTCTGTAAACACCTTCAGGTGGTTGGAGGCAGGGTTCTGCAGCCAATGCTGATCGCTCACAAGCCAAGGCTTTATTGTAAGGGCTAAATAAAATAACATATGCCTAGCATTTGTACAGCACAGGGCTTTTTAGGAAATAGTTAGATGACCTTGGAGAGGTGGAGGAAGAGAGATGGGAAAGAAGAAAAAGAAAAAAAAAAAGCCTTGAAGAGTTCCTTAAGAGAACTATAAATTACAAAGTCCTGGGAGTTTATTTTTCCCTGGTTAGACATAAGTTTACATGAAACGTTAAACGGCTTAAAGTATCCACATCTCCTTCCTTATGTCTTCTCACAGCCACTTATGAGTTTCTTATCAAGATACAGAATTCTGGCCAAGTGCAGTGGCTCACACCTGTAATCCCAGCACTTTGGGAGACTGAGGTGGGAGGATCACTTGTGCTCAGGAGTTTCAGACCAACCTAGGCAATATGGTGAAACCTTGTCTCTACAAAAAAAATACAAAAATTAGCTGGGCATGGTGGCATATTCCAATAGTCCCAGGTACTCAGGAGGCTGAGGCAGGAGGATTGCTTGAGCCCAAGAGGTCAAGACTGCAGTGAGCTATGATCGAGCCACTGCACTCCAGCCTGGGCCACAGAGCAAGATCCTGTCTCAAAAAATAAAATAAAATAAAATAAATTCTGCAACAAGTCACAATTCCTTGCTCAGAAATCTCTACAGGTGTGCTTCTTTGTTAAGACATGGAGGAAACATGAGTTTCATCCTGACTTCTGAGTCTTGTAGAGACCAGATCTGACTCCTGCAGCCTTCTGCCCACAGAGCTGGCAGGTGGGGGAATGTGCGCAGAGTGAGGAGGAGCAGATTTGACGTTCAGAACAGTGGAGACTGCTGCCTATTTGGCTGCACCACTGTCCTTCTGCGTGGAAAAGTCACAGTAAATAATGGACTCTCTACCTGTGAGTCGACTTTACTGAGCTGCCTTTTTAAATATATGTGTAGAAAGGGCGATCTCTGTGTGTCATTTGCACATGTGCATACACATGTACACACACGTGCACATGTGATCACTTGTGTACACGTGTGTGCACCAGTGCACCAGACCAGATGCACCCACCCAATTCCACGCTCGTCAGCCCCTTGCTTTCCTCTGCAGACAGCCAGTTCAGCTAGTTATGCCAGATTGCCTGCACTCTGATCTTTACCATCACCAGGCTCTCAGCTTGAGCTCGTGCCTGAGAAATCCACTTTCTGGGAGGAAGGCAGAAGAAACTGCCAAGGCAGGACTGAAGACTTGACCTGCACCTGTAGTGGGGTCAGGTCACCAGAGGCTGGCTGACTCCCCAGGATTTCTCAGCAGAGTACTACACAAATACACCTTCCTTAAAGATTAGCAACCACTCAAAGACACAAAGTGTGCAGGACTGTACCCATGGCCGAGAGCGGCGGGATCAAGAGGGCAACTGAGTTGTTCTTCCCATCCCTCCTCCTCTGTGCTGAGTCACCTTCTGCTTGGAATTCTGACAGGGACCCGTTGGGCTTCTGGAAGGGAGGGACAGCAGAGGATCCACCCTCTGTGTGTCCTGGGGGAGATTACTTATCTCTGGCCTCCCTGAAGCAGGGCCTGGGCTTCTGGAATCTTTGAGGCTGACACCCTGCCAGCCCTGGGGATGAGAGGGAATGGCCGTGTCTGTCTGCAGAGGCTGAGGAGGAGCTGAGCGCAGCCTCCGGAGTTCTCTTCAGTTGATTGCTTAGGTGGACAAAGGCCACAGAAATGGATTTAAACTCCTCAGCCCTTTCTTTGCGTGTTTGTTCTCATTTGAAGTCAGAAGTGATATGTCCTACACCTCAAGAACGTGTGAAATGCACATACAATAACCCCATTTCAGGAAGCCAAGTCCAGCTTAACAGTCAAAACATTTCCTTCAGTCTTTAGTCCTTCACTTTGCCAAACTCCCTTTTACACCGGCAGCAACAGTTTAACCTGTTGCTTCTGTAAGAGTGTGCTACTGGGAAAACCACATCTAAAACATGTGTGCAGTTACATCAGCTAGAGCACATGCTAAACAGTTGATCAAAGGCTCTCGCCTTGTGGCCCACGCTGCAGATACTCTGACGACTGCCGAGCTCCACAGCCCCAGGTCCCTTCCGCACTGCCTGCTGTGCCTGTCCTCTCCATGTGGCAGGGAACGCAGCCAGTCATCACCATGTGGCTCTGCCTGGCGCTGCCCCAGCATGTCCTGACAGGGCCTAGATATGGAAAGGTGGCTCTCCATGCACACACCCCAAGCCCCTCCTGCCCACTGAGTGGCCCACACTCTTGTGGGCAGCCCAGTTATTTTGTAGAATTTCCCTTCCTTATCATTTTGGCCCATGTGATCCAGTACAAATCTCCCTTATTAGAATAAAATTTGGAATGACAAAATTAAATTTCATTTTTCACTTAATTGAGGACCTCACACTCTTCACCCCGCCACGATCCCTGACAAGAGCCTTCCTATCTAATCATTGTTCCTCCAGCCCTCTTAGTTTTCTTCAGCCTTTCTTGATTGCCTGAATGTCCCTTTCCTTTCTCCTTTTAAAGCATGAACCAAGCTTTCTTACTCCGTTCTCATTATCATTTTTCCATTTTCTTCTTTGCATATGATTCTCCTTAAATTATAAAACTTGGGGGTAATTTCTAGATGTGCCATCATAGTGCTTCTGTCTACTCAGTGTCTTTAGAATCAGCAAATATCATTTTTACAAAAAAGTAGTATTTCTTCCAAAAAAGAGTAAGCAAGAAGGGTACAACATTGGGAAAATATCCCTAAGCCTGTTCTTCAACCCGTTGAATGTTTTCCCCTAAATTGTTATATGGAGATCCTGGACCCGGAAGTTGGCTGACATGAAACAGGCCTAGCAGGGCAGCTGAGGAAATGCTCCAGCCTCAGGATCCAGGAAGATTGCACATGGCACCAAAACAATCATTTAAAAGCTAATCCCGGCCAGCCACAGTGGCTCACGCCTGTAATCCCAGCACTTTGGGAGGCCGAGGTGGGCTGATCACAAGGTCAAGAGATCGAGACCATCCTGACCAACATGGTGAAACCCCATCTCTGCCAAAAGTACAAATATTAGCTGGGCATGGTGGCGCGCGCCTGTAGTCCCAGCTACCTGGGAGGCTGAGGCAGGAGAATCATTTGAACCCGGGAGGAGGAGGTTGCAGTGAGCCAAGATCATACCACTGCACTCCAGCCTGGTGACAGAGCAAGACTCCATCTCAAAAAAGAAAAAAAAAAGCTAACCCCATAAAAGAACCATCATTTTGAACCTGCTGTTTTCTTTCTTGTACTCTTTAGAAATACCCATTTCTCCCTTTCTAAGCCATAGGTGTATTAATTGGAGCTTTTTCTATCTTAATTAGTTCACTATGAACAATTAAAATTGTGTTAATAAAACAAAAGCAAAAATAGGACTGGTGCCTAGTTGTGCTACATGAAGAGACAAAGGGCCAGACATTGGTATTTCCTAATCTTCTGTCAAGTTCTGCAAATCATCTGCTCTGGAAGGTAGCTCCAACAGCTGGGATTTGAAGTAAAGCATAGTGACTTTGGCCATCACTGACATGTCCCACTTGAAGCAACCAAAACTGTCCCTCGACCTGACACTCATCCCTGAAACACCATGAGGGTAAGTGAGGCGCTTCGGAAGGTCCACTCAACCCCATTGCCAGATAGAGTAAGTGTCTGCTGGGGCATTTGGAGCTGAAGGGGAGACTGTACAGACTCAGGGTTTGCAGGCACTGAAGGCGTTTTCCTGCCTTCTTTTTCACCTTCAGTGGACTTGAAAAGCACTAGCCCTGTTGTTCTTCCCATGTGGGAAACATGGTGAATGTTGGTTGGTTGTAGCTAATCCTATGGGTCTTGAGGTCTTTGTTGACAAGAAGATAGATGTTATCTTTATATGCATGTGGCTTTCTACTAAAACATTAGCTACAGGGCTCTCTTTTTTGTTTTAAAGCGTTTTTCCATAAGGTTCACCCTTACTATTGCTTATCTGAATAATATTACCTGCTGAGAAGTTTATTCATTGCTCACCAGTTGTAGGGAGATTTTGACGCAGGACTGGAGGATTTTTTTCTCGTCGTAACAGTGCAGACCCATGGAAAACTTTGAAGCAGATGTGACCGGATAAGAGCAGCTTGAGGATGATAATCTTAGGGCAATGAGCAGGATGATTGAGAGGGGTGCCTGAAAGCAAGGTCCCCATGATGCAAGCAAACAAACTCACATGCCAGACGGCGGACAGGAAACACAGGCAGGATGTGGTGCAGGCTGGGCTGCCTTGGCTGGGCAAAGGCAGGGGCTTCATGGCCATGCTGGGATGTGACGTGGTTGGAAAACAATAAGAATGGAGACCTCTCCAAAGACCTCAGACATAATTTAGCCATGAGACGCAAGAGTAGAGGCGAGCCCCCTGTGGGTTGGAGTGTATGGAATCCAGATGAAGCACCATCAACGTGCGTGGGCTACATAGGAGAGCTGGGACTGGGGGAAAAGATAGGGATTTGGGTTTGGGTGTGCGTGTTCCAGGCATGGAGGGAAGAATGGGCAGATTGATGAGGATCAAGCCCTGGTGGAGCCCCCAGACAGGGGCCCTGGGCATATTTCCACTTGCCTTCTTCTGCAAACTTTTGTGTGCCTATTGGGTGGAAGGTACTATGCTGGGGCCATCCAGGATCTGGAGCGGTGTAAGACATCATGGCCTGCATGGTGTGACCCTTGACTTCTGAAAAGAAGGAGCTGGTAGAGTGGGAAGGAGACAAGTGGCAGCAGAGTTGACATCATCAGGACTGACCACAGGACAGGCGGTGAAAGGAGCCACTGAGGAGTTACCCAGTGCCCTGGGGAGCTTAGATGTGAGACTTACAGCAGCCAGCACTCCCCAGCTCTGTGTCCCTGGGTCCCACTGAACTTGATTGTATTTTAGTTGCCTCTTTTCTAAGACTGGA
The DNA here is from genome assembly GCF_028885625.2 of Pongo pygmaeus. Lineage (NCBI taxonomy): Eukaryota > Metazoa > Chordata > Mammalia > Primates > Hominidae > Pongo > Pongo pygmaeus. The sequence goes on along the minus strand of NC_072379.2, from coordinate 36,289,793 downwards.
GCAACAATGCCTTCCTTGAGTGTGCATGTGCAGTCCATAGATGGCAGCCAGTGTTCTCTTCCCATGAGAAGACTCTGAGCCTCCTCACTAGAGGGTGGTCTAAAAACAAATGTATCCATCCACAGAAGGTCTGAAAGGTTTTCATAGAATCTTGACTTGGTAGCACTTCAGGATCTAACTCGTGCTTTCCAGAAGTGTGGCCTGTGGTGTTCTGTCTGTAGTACTTGGTCCTCCCATCCACCTCCACCTTGCTGTCCTGTCCTGTGACTCTCACTAGCTCAGTCACGGGGTCAGGAAGCCCTGCCATGAAATGCTAGATTTGGAGGCATTGCCAAGGTACCACAAACCATACTCAAACAAGGTCATAATAGACTAATGATCTCACCGTGACTAACAGGTTCATGTGATTTAAAGAATGACAGCATTTTTTCTAAATTTTATAAATTTTCTAAATTTCTCCTAAATACAAATCTGAATGTGTTTACCTTTAGACAGATTTTCCCAGAAAATTGTCGGTGTTCTCGCATTTGAAAGTAGATCAGATCTCCTCCCTCTAGTTTTGAAAATCTCAAGTAGGTTTAGCCTCTCCCCAGAGTGACAATGGCACAAGAAGTTTATAATTTTATGCACAGCTAAATGCAAACTGAAAAGTGTGGTTTGTGGGCATTTCGTTTTTCCCATAACGTTCATCAATTTGGCAATTCAAATAGGATTCAGAATCCAAGGTGTTCGCAGCATTTTATATGAAAATGTGCATGAGAGTTTGGGGAATAGAAATTCTTACCAAATGAGTTAAATTTGCTCTTGATAAGAATATATTTTGTAAAATGTAGAAAACCGAGAAAAAAAGTTTAACACCATTTTATCTGCACCCTTTTATTAAACAGTGACCTGAATTTACTAAAGGACAGAGAACAAGGTTGAGAGGTAATCACTGAATAACAGCTTCGCTAATCCCACAGTGACTGCTTCTTATGACAAGCGAGAGGGTCAGCTTAGAGGCAGGACTGTCTTCAGGGGCAAAAGCAAGTCAGCACCTACAAACCTCTCCAAGAGAGTGAGAAAAAGCAGGTCGTATGGCTCATTTTGCAGCTTGCCAGAAGCAATGTGGGAATATTGTCAGACTGCACAGACCTGGGGCCAGCTGGCTCCTAGCGTGTGAGGAGCTCTCAGTGACTGCTGTGCATACTCACCTGCTCTGTGACTTTGTTCAGTCCCTACCCTGGATGTGTGGTGAAGGGTGCCAGGCTTAGCTGCTGGACCAGTGAGGTCCCTGAGGGGGCGGGGCTAGGAGGTGTAGCAGTCGCACTTGACCAATCATTGATTCACTGGTTGGGAATTGGTTCATTGGGGGAACACCATTACTCCCCATGCCTCACGTGCAGGTGAGTGTGTGTATATTTGCATTAACACACAAACACACTTATGTGTGTCCCTGTGTGTGCAGCTGCAGTACCTTACACACCTTCCAGTGCCTCTGAAGCGTCATAAAAACAGCTTCCACAAAACCTCTACTACCCACCTGGCATCCACAGAGCTCCCAGTGATTGGCTCCCAAAAGATACTGAACTTTAGCATGGAACAGAGTGAGTTTCCACATTTGCTGTTGTACATAATTACCTGTCCAGCTAGAATAGTACACACTTCTTTTACTGAGCCCAGAAGATTATGTGCATGAACACGGATGGTACAGGAACAAGGGTGAGTGCTTATCAATTCAGCATTACTCTGGAGACATGAAACAAACTGATAGGTACAGCTATATTTTGTTTTTTAAACAATTTTGTGAACCACGTATTTGGGACAAAAATCAACAAGTAAATTTGAATTACACTAGGCAAAGGACTGATTCTTTTGAAATGTGATTGACATTCAATGTCTAACTTTCCAGAAGAAGACATACATGTGGTCCACAATCATATGAAAAAAAGCTCATCATCATTGATCATTAGAGAAATGCAAATCAAAACCACAATGAGATACCATCTCACACCAGTCAGAATGGTTATTAATAAAAAGTCAAAGAATGACAGTTGCTGGTGAGGTTGTAGAGAAAAAGGAACGCTTATACACTGTTGAGGGGATTGTAAATTAGTTCAACCATGTGGAAGACAGTGTGGCAATTCCTCAAAGACCTACATACCATTTGACCCAGCAATCCCATTACTGCATATATACCCAAAGGAATATGAATTGTTCTACCATAAGACACATGCATGCGTGTGTTTGTTGCTGCACTATTCACGATAGCAAAAACATGGAATCAGCCTACATCCCCATCAATGATAGACTGGATAAAGAAAATGTGGTACATATACACCATGGAATACTGTGCAGCCATAAAAAAAAGAAAGAGATCATGCCCTTTGCAGGAACGTGGATGGAGCTGGAGGCCATTATCCTTAGCAGACTAACCCAGGAACAGAAAACCAAGTGCAGATGTTCTCACTTTTAAGTGTGAGCTAAATGAGGAGAATACATGGGCACATAGAGGGGCCTATCAGAGGGTGGAGGGTGGGAGAAGGAAGAGGATCAGAAAAAATAACAGGTAGTAGATTTAATACCTGGATGACAAAACAATCTGTATAACAAACCCCCATGACATGAGTTTACCTATATAACACACCTGCACGTGTACTCCTGAACTTAAAAGTTAAATTAAAAAAAAAATTGTCTAATAATATATTACAGTATTCTTCATATTCAGTGGCAATGTGTGAAGTGGGAAGTGTCTTGACAGAATTTGGTATTTCAAGGCTTACACTTTGATGCCCAAGAGTGCACAAGGCTACATTTTCTACTGGTGAGACAAATTCCAGACACATTGCATTCAGATCTAATCTCTTAGCTCCTTCATCTTCAGGGTACTGGTAAACATGAAGACCTCCCCAGTGCTGTAGTCATCATGATATGTACAGCAGGTGGCTGAGCTCTGGCAGTAGAGCTTCAGGGATATATTAGGAAGTTAACTCTCAAGGCAAGTCATCCTCAAGCACCATATCAGCATGATCCGCAGTATAAGTAGTATCTCAGTGCTTTGTTGTTTAGTCAGAGTTTTGTACTCTATCACCCATTGTAATGTTCCTATTTGCAAAAGGTAATACATACCCTTTAAAACATCTTTGCTTTTTCTCCCATTATCGAGATGCTAGCAGCTTCATAAAGCAGAATAACTAAGGGCAAACAGATTATATAAAGGGCTGGAGCTCAATGAAGATAACAAGAACAGCAAAGGTTATTGTAAAACTGGCTGTTTGTGGGCCAACAAGCACACCCATATGGAGGCAATCAGTTTATGCTACCTCTGTTTGATAGGATTCATAATATTGACTTTATCCATTAGATTTGGACTACCAGGGAATAAAATAAGCAGATGAAGAGTAAGGATTTGCTAGGAAATAATTCAGCCAGTCACTTTGAAAGCTGTTTCTTGAACAGCTTTCAAAGTGTCTCTCAAACTATGTTTGCCCATCATCCCTATAATTTATTTCCCAATAATTTCATGGGAAAAGAAGGAGGTTCTGTGGTCAGATAAGTCTGGAAAACACTGGTTTAAGCAAAGTTCAATAGGTCTGCTTCCCTGCAGGTCACCTCGGAGTCTTTACTCTGCTAACCTAGGAACTCATCCAACAAGTTTAATTTAACAGCTACACTGTGTACGTAACTTTAACAGTCACTGAGATGTGACTCTTGGGGAAAAGATTGTGCGTGTGTGTGTGTGTGTGTGTGTGTACACATGTGTGCACATGTGCAGAATCTGCCAAATATTAAGAAAAAGGAACATGCTGGGAAACTGTCCTATGAAAGAGAATAGAAACCTGAAGATTTGAAGCAGTGATAGCATTTATGAAAGCAGCTGATAAGGACTAATCACCGAAAGGGATAGCTCTTTTGCTGGTTGGGGAAAACAATAATTTTTCCCCCACCCAATATGCTGCATTTTCTAATTTTCTATGAACACTTTCTAAGAAAAAGCTGAATGAAGAACATTTGCGATGCAATCAGCTCATTAAGAAACATGCACTTTTGTGGAGATACGTGTTGTCCCAGGAGACGCTCTGCGAGGAGCCTGAGTGTTTGGACTGGAGCTGCTGAATGGTTTCTCACAGTTCTAGAATGTTTGGGGCTGCACCCTCTAAGATATTGAACCCATCAGTAATTGCTCCAAACCACTTTATGGGATATAATGCTGTGAGTTGACCCTGAGGTGATTGTGGTCCTGTTCATGAGTAATTACTTTTCTGTTGCCTATAGAAGGGCCAGCAACAGCAGATTAGTAGCTGAACAGTGGTTTTGAGTAATAAAACGTTCTTTTTTTAAAAAAAGTAATACTTTCTGTTAAACTCTGACTATATCTCTCTCCTGGTATCACAACCCAGCTTTCTTTTTGCCTTCTTTATTGCAGTTACATATGGGGCTGATGACTTTAGGGATTTCCATGCAATAATTCCCAAATCTTTCTCTCGTAAGTATATGCCTCGCTTCTGGAAAACAAAAGCATGCCTTCATCTCCTATCATGTAAATATCGTACATGCATGTTCCTTCATCAACGCCCGAGATACATTAAATATTCACTATTCTATTCATTAGACACCTACCATATCATTTTTGGGTATTTATACCATGAAGTGCAAAACAAAGGTCTAGGCAGTTGTGCGGTGTCCTGGGAGCATGGCAGTGGAGTAACAGTAAGGGTTGAAGTCACAGTAGCACTGATGGGATTGTTACTTCGCGGGTGCTGCTGGACAGCTTTGAGATTCCTCTTGTGATTATCTCCTTTTTATTGAGTGTGAGGATAAGATGGCCATACTTTCTGTCACCAACAAAGAACTGAACATGGTTTCAAGATAATTTTTACAATTTTGTGGGACAAGAGAAGGAGACATGCTCTTCATGTGTGGTTCTGGAGTATTAATTTCAGAACTGAGAAGAGAAAATTGCAGGCCTCCAGGCCGTTATTCTGTGGTGTGTCGTTGCTGGAGCCAACGTTCTGTTCATGCTTGGTGCCCGCAGGACCTTCTCTGATCTGAGCTGTTAAACCAAAAACAGATGTGAATTTCATTTTTCTTTTTTAGATATTGAGCTGATAAATGATAAATTTATTTGGGTAACATCCTCAGATGAGTACTTTAAAGAACAGAGAGTGCTTTTAAAAATGTATAGAGAGCTGAATATTTAAAGTCATACAAGTTGATAATCCCCTTAGGACCTGTATTAGTAAATTCTCTAATACTATAAAGCAACATCAGAAAACAGGTCGCATTTGTTAACACTGTGACAATTATAATTATAGGCTCTAATTTGAACAGTGCCAATAACAGTTAAAGACAGGTTTCTGACATCCTGGTTATCAAAAACTATCTGGTGTCTAAGGAATTTAACAGTATCAAAGTACATCTTTTTGCTCACAAACTAGTTTGGCTACTTTTCCAGCCTATAAAAGTTACAGAAATCTTTCTTTTACTGATATTCCTTTGATTCCACTTTAAAGCAATAGCTTGATACCTACTTTTTGAGATGTATATGTATGTACATGTAAATGCTTATATATGTGTATCTGTTTACACGTGAGCTTATATGAACATATAAAACATTATGGTATTGGACAGAGAAATGATATTGATTTGAAGAATCATATTGTTGAAGTATTTTGAGAAGTCAAATGCACTTGAGAGTAAGCTAACGCATCCTAAAACATGTTTCTGTGAAGTCTGAGGAAGGTGTCAGCCAGAGCATATGTTGAAGCAGACCCTTCAGTGAAGCCTTCAGTCTGTAAGAATCGCTGCATGTGAAGATGTGTTAATGTTATGATAGTTACAGTTTTTATAAAAGAGATGATATACACTTGGATACGCTTTCTGTCTATATTTATGCAAATGTGTCCATAAGGTATTGGTGTCTCTCTTTCTCTCCCCCTCTCCCCAGTGTTGGAATTGTGACTATCCTCCTCACACAAGCGGCTACTTGGTCTTGATGCCTTCCCCCGCAAAACAGCAACCAAACTGTTCTGGGCCAATATCACCACCTTGTGGTCATGATGAAGAATTGCCCTCTTTGCCCTCAACACCTCGTCTTGAAAATTAGAAACAACTCCTTTCACCCCCTCTACTGTCCTTATTCCAGTTTGTATCCCTAGTTGCTGGAGGAAAGAAAATGCCTATTGCTCTTTTTTATTCTCTTTATCTTTTTACTTTTCTGCCTTTCTTTTCTCTCCCTGACTTCATTCCATTTAAAGGCCTTAAATTGCAAATAACGAAAAAAGTATTTTCTAATAATATACCCTAGTGGGACGAAAGCAACCTTCTACATTTTAAATGATATTAAATTATAATAAATGGTTCCATGAACTTTAAAATGCTTAAAAGTTTTATAAATCTCTTTTAGAGGCAACACAAAAATATCTATATATATATCTCCTCTTCATCTCAAATGTTCATTTAATTACCATGATTCAAGATATATCTTAAGTATTTCCATTTCATTTGATTTTTACTTGCTAGTCACCAGTGTTGCAAGAATATTTCTGTACCATTTTTCAAGTAAAATATTGAGCATTTCAAGCTTACATGGCCTAAACTCACACTAGAGTGACTACTTCAGACTATCTTTTCAGTGGAAAAATGTATTCTGAGTAACAAACATTTACTTTTTCAGTAAATATGAAGACACATTCTAAAAAGGAAAGGGAAATGAAGAGGAAGCATAATTCATTGGTCAGGTGGGGACTGACAGGTGTACATTATACCTATGCATTAAAAAATGTTTAATTATCCATGAGCACATACAGTGCCTGGCACAGATTCAGTCCTCTTGGCTCCTCTTGGCATCTGAGTTCCTTGGATTCTCCAGATTCTTCAATCCAAACTTGTCTATCTACCAAAGTCCACCTTCCATACAGGGGTGTGGGGTCTCTCTTAGTACTGTTGGGTGCCAATAACATAGAAGCCCTCCAAGATAGGTCAATGAGATTTTAATTTTTCCCAACTTTAAATAGCATCTGGGAAGGAAAGCAGCTTTTGACTAGGAGTTTGAAAACATCCACTCTTCATATTTGTCACATTTATTGAATAATAAAATTGGGCTCTTGTCCATTATCTCTTAGTCAATGAAAGAGCCCACGGTGGGCCTAAGCCAGAGTGTTCCGGAGAAAGAGAGGACCAGTCTCCATTTCATGTTCTATATGTAATCAGTTCAATTCAGCACCTTACTGAGTTTGACATTTTTCTAAGTAATGGGGTGGGGGGTTACAAAATATTTATAAGTATCTTTCCTATCTTCAGGGAGATGTACCATTTCACTGAAGCAATACCACAGCTAAGCAATTCCAGCTCCAAGTAACAGAGGAAGGAGTGAGCGATTTAGGAACTCACAGAAGGGCATGGCCAGGCAACTCGGGCCCTGGCAAATGTTCCATAGAGACAGCATCCATGGGGTTGAACCAAGCACAATGCCTGCAAATCAGGGGCAGGCGGGTTCATGGAATTGATTCTGGGGCAGGTATGATCAGCACCGTTAAAGGAGTGGCAGTTGTTAAGAAACTGAAGGGATTTCTCATATGGCATTTTCAACAGAATTCAGCAGGAGCCTTGCATATCCCTTGGGGTGGGTTCCGGGGTATTATGGAGCTGCCAGGAGGTGCTCAGCTTCAGTAAGTGCCAGTCATTCCTTCCCAACCTCCTTCATTAATGGAAGCATCAGCTGGTATCATTGCCTTCTTCAGGAGGATGGATTTCAAAATGAAGGGCCAACAAAACTTACATTCTCGCAGAGCCTCCCTCACAACTGCATGTGTTCACTGCCATCAACAGGCCAACATCTGCTTGTTCTTTTCTTCTAGGTAAAGGAAAAGGTCTGTGGGACAAAGGCTCTGAAATCCTCACTCCTTAAATAGGATGCATATTGGTGGAGGCTGTCCACAACTACGGGTGGCAGGAACCTGCCATCAGGGTTCCCACCAGCCTCCAGGGCTTGCTTCTCTGCCCTCTGTGTGGACACCTTCCGCCACTGCAAACCCCTCTCTCAGAAGGACCACTTCTTGCACTCACCTCCCACTTGCCTCTCCTCGGCACCTTCTCCACCCTCAGGGGCCAAGAGGAAGTGTGCATCCTGTGCCACCAACCTTGCTCGCAGGAATTAGTTTCAGACCCCAATGACTGACTCTTCCAAACGTGCACCAGCCTGTGCTGCCGTTTTGAAAGGAGGCATGCATACGGCCTGGCTGGTACAGAAGATTCCAGATTTCAGTAACTACAGGACTCTGTCACCCCTTCTTCTGTTTTTCTTTTTTCTGTCCACATCTCTGATTGAGCATACCTTCAGGGAAAACCCCAGAAACCTTTTTCACATTTACATGGGAAGCCAAGACACTCTCATCCTGGGTTTGTGTTTTTAAAATCTATATTTTAATTTCACAGGTCCTTACATTTATGACTAATAGGTTTCAGATTTTGAGATACAGTCTGTAGTTGCAACTTATGAAGATAGTTTCATGCCCTGATTTCTGTCATCTATGAAAACAGTAAGCAAGTTGCTTGTATTCTCCTCCTAGCTGGATAAGAGACCCCTGTTTTCATGTACAGCCTCCTTGGGTGGACAGAAATCTCCTGATCTCGTCTATGTAACCAGCACCCACTTTGCATTTTTCCGTAAAGAAATGAGGAGCTTAACCCCATTTACAGGAAATCCACGCACTGCTTGAATCTTATGCACCCCGTGGTGATGGTGTTGCCCACTCTGTTCCCACCAAATCCTGCCAGCACCTGGCAGTCATCCAGTCCTTGTCTTAGACTTCACCAACCTTTCCCATCATAACATGGCTTAGAAGTTGTCCGAATAGTGCTAGAAGCTTCCAGCCCTGGAATGCTCAGCATCTGCCATCTAACTTCCATTTAAAACGTTTTGAGCATTTGCTGATACAGGTTCCTCTGTCCTTTGTCCATTATTTTCAGTTCCTTGGCCTTGCCCATAGTGATCTGTGGATATTGTCTGCATACTCTTTTTTAGAAACCTAGAGCATCGCAGTGTCCTTAATTTTCCTCTTCAAACTCTATATATTCCTGAGCTGATCATCCCTACTGCTGTTCCTACAGACCTATGTGACTAATCTTCTATATATGTCCCTACATCTAGCCATCTAGGTGGAGATCTAGGTACCTATCTCCTTAAAATTGTACTTGGTATCCACATTGATCTCAGGACAGTATGTGATAGGCTCTTGTGCCTTTTTGACTAGGAGTTTGAAAACATCCACTCTTCATATTTATTGTCACATTTGTTGAATAATAAAATTGGGCTCTTGTCCGTTATCTCTCAGTCAGTGAAAGAGCCCAGGGTGGGCCTGAGCCAGAGTGTTTGTGTCCCTAGTTCTGTTTTGGTTCTGTTACAGCTCTCAGTGACAGTGTCATAGAGGCTAACAAGGACAGAGTACTGCTTTCAGCCACCATTTGTCCAATGAGTGGCTGATCTCCAGGCCTCTGGATTTGAGGACATCTGTGATATCTAAGGCAGCATCCATTGTGGGCTTTCCCCCATGTTTCTGTTTCCTTCCTGTCACATAGCTTTGCCTCCTCCTGCAAGCAGCCTGCTGTAGCAGAACCGGTGTTCCTGAAGCCAGAAACCCAAAGGTCGTGTCCAATGCTTCCCTGCTGCTCCCCACCTGCAAGCGCCCACACACTGATCAACAGCACTCGCCATAGAGCATGCCAAAGAATCCCAGAAATACTCATTCTTAATGATCCAGAAGAACAAGTGATAGCTTCTGGCAAGTTCTAATAGGCCATATGTGCCCATGGGAAAGCAAGAGTCAATTCTCTGTAGCTGGTTGCCTCTGAATTTATGAAGTCAAGCCGCGTAGGGGAACATGCCAAGAGGATTATCCCAATGCCTGTTCTGCGTGGTGTCCTTTTTCTAGCTTCGGAAGCACTCGGCCTACACCTTCGCTACAGCCCTCGTCTTAGCGCCTGTATTTGAAAAACTTGCCCCACCAATCTTAATTTGCTCCATTGTGTTCTAATTTCATTTTAAAAACCACAAGATAAATGATTAAAAATAATCTTAGATTAAGGAGTACACAGATCTTTACAGCCTCATTGTGTTTCCAGAGCAGGCTGGTGTAGACACTGGTGAACAAGGAGGGCCTAGAGAATTAGCTTCCTCCCAGAAAGATGCACAGCCTCCACCTGAGAGTACCGATTCCAGAGAACTCAATGGTCATTAAGCACCATTGCCTCGACAGCCAACCAGCCTCACTTGCCTGCCTATCTCCTTTATTTTCCAGGTATCTTGTCCCTGGCAGTGGGGAGAGGTTAGCAGGAGGCTGCTCAGATGCTCTGAGTCTCTGATCTTCAGGATTGAAGGGGAGAGCATTTGGAGAATCCCCATTGCTGGATTTCTCAGGACAATCCTGCATAATGCCAGGATCTAATGGAGGAGGCAGGCAGCTCTGTTAATCCTCTGGTGCATCCTCACTTCTGTGGTCTCCAAGTCCACCATGTCCCAGTTAATTCATTTCATTATTCATCTGTAAGTCATTTCCCTAAAGAGCTAATAAGAAAACACTGGCAGTACAGTCAACCCTCTATATCCATGGGTTCAGCCTCTGGAAATTCAACCCACTGTGGCTTGAAAATACAGTATTCAAGAGACACGGAACCTGTGGATATAGAAGGCAGATTTTTCATATCCATAGGTTCTATAGGGCCAATTTAGGGACTTGCACATCCACAGACCTTCAGGAGTCTCAGAACTGATGCGCTGCAGATACCAAGAGATGACTGTGTAAGTGGTTAGGAATTTGGATGCTGGGGCCAGGCTGCCTACAGTCACCTTCCAGCTCTGCCACTTGCCAGCTATGTGACCTTAGCAAGTTGTTCAACCTTTCCTGTGCCTTGGCTCCTTCAACTGTAAAATAGGATCATGATAGCACTTCCCTTATGGAGTTGTCGTGAAGGTTAAATAGCAGAGTGCAATTAATGTGCTATGTGCCCAGCATGTGGTATTGGGGTTAGGTGAAATACTGTACTTGGATCACTGGGGGTGAGCCTCCATGTGCCATGCCCCAGCCACTATCCTCAGCTAACTTCTTATCTGTCTGTGTTAGGCTGGTGCTGTAATAATTTCCATTTTCATGGATGAGGAAATCAAGGCACAGAGAAGTTACATGACTTGCCTAAGATCTCAGCACTTTTAAATAGTGCAGCTAAGATTCCAGACCAGGTATTTTTATTTCAGTGTCTGGATTGTAGATCTCTAAATCAAGAGAAACTTGCTGAATAAAATAAGCTTGGAGTGCTATTAACTAAGTTGGTTATTTAAGACAGTTGTTCTCAGTCCTCAGTGTACATTAGAATCTTCTGGAGGGTGTGTTAAAACAGACTGCTGGGCCCACCCCAGAGTTCTTGAGCCTGCAACTCTGGGGTGAGCCTGAGAGTCTGTGCTTCTAGTAAGTTCTCAGGTGATGCTGATGCTGCTTCTCCAGGGACCAAACTTTGAGAACCATTGATTGAAAATGTTGATCAAAAATTATGTGGTCTAGGCTGAGCACAGTGGCTCACAACTGTAATCTCAACACTTTGGGAGGCCGAGGCAGGTGGATCACTGAGCTCAGGAGTTTGAGAACAGCCTGGTCAACATGACAAGACCCATCTCTACAAAAAATACCAAAAACAAATGGTCGGATGTGGTGGTACACACCTTTAGTCACAACTACTAGGGAGGCTGAGGTGGGAGGATCACTTGAGCCCGGGAGACAGAGGCTGCAGTGAGCCATCCCACTGCACTCCAGCCTGGGTGACAGAGCAAGACCCTGTCTCAAAAAACAAATATTTAGTCTTGATTGTCATCTATCTCATTGATCATTTTACTTGGCAAAATTTACCTACCTACTCTTATTAGTCTGTAAAAATGTTTATTAAAATGGTGGCTTTCAGTGTAACTACAAATTCTCTTAGACATTACAGTGTTGGATTCACCAATGTATCATCAGTCAGTGTTTCTGAAGTGTGTAAATGAAATGACTCCTACTTTCTTTAGGAAGAAAAATATTCAAATGACATAATTACCTTGTGATGTGTGACTTAAAGGTAACAGTAATGCAGAGTCAATAGTGGTCATTGTATTCAAGACACTAAAAGTTCACCTCCCACCCCCTCACCCACCACCCAACACGCACACAAGCTTTTTTCTCTTTGGAAAAAAAAGCTCTTCCAGATATCTACATTCATAAACTATCCCAATTAACCCTTCAGCAAGTGGAAGAAGTGTAAGAAAGGGTACCTCTTCTTTAGAACACAGGGTTTGTTTATGTTATTTAAGATAAACAGGAATTCAAATGGTCATGTACCAAAGAAACAGAAAGATCTTCCAGAAATCTGAAAGGGAACTGTGGTCAGAACTCTGAGCATTTTTATGTTTACTGAGTTTTGTCCCAAAGTTTATTAATGTTTACATGCCACAAGGAAAGGTAGCATCACAAGTAAGAGACGTTTTTCAGGCTTGATAACCACTTATTAGGTATTTTGCCAGACAAGTTCACACATCCTAGAGAGCTGGATTGTGTGACCCAGAACCCACCCTCTAGGGCAAGGTGCCCATCTGATGAGTAGGATGTAGGAGTCGGCCTGAGACCACTCCTGACGTGAACCTGCTTAAAATGAGGGCTCAACTCTAAAGTGGGAACTATGTAAATACCTTTCTAGTGCATTTTCAGATACTCGCCATTGGGCCTATGGAGAGGGCTGGCAGATCTCCCTGTAACCCCAGGTGCATCCCGAGGCCTGCCGCCGAAGCCCACTCGAGGCTGAATGCACGGCGAGCTCAGGCTGCTCTCCCCTTGGTATTTGCTAAGAACTTCTGTTTAGTAGCTCTCTACGCCTATTTGATTGTCTTTTTGCTGCTGTGTTGTTTTGTTGAGTTTTTTTTTTTGCAATGACACTGAGTGGCCTCCTGTATTGTTTCTTTCAGCCAGTAATGTTAAAGTAGAGACTCAGAGTGATGAAGAGAATGGGCGTGCCTGTGAAATGAATGGGGAAGAATGTGCGGAGGATTTACGAATGCTTGATGCCTCGGGAGAGAAAATGAATGGCTCCCACAGGGACCAAGGCAGCTCGGCTTTGTCAGGAGTTGGAGGCATTCGACTTCCTAACGGAAAACTAAAGTGTGATATCTGTGGGATCATTTGCATCGGGCCCAATGTGCTCATGGTTCACAAAAGAAGCCACACTGGTAAGGCCTGGCTCAGTTTTTCCTTTAGTGGCCTGGAGAAGGTGCATGGGGTTTGAAGGAGGAAAGCATCCTGTCTTCCTTGAGTGTTCTGAGCATGCTTTCAAATTGACTGGTAGCTCAGTTGTTGCAAGCGATTGGTTCCAAGTGGTACCGAGTCATAGAGTCCTTGTTCTGGTACAGCCTTGTAAGGGACTTCTCAATGTACCAATTCCACCCTATAAATAAAACAAGGGAAAAGTGAACAGCATCACATGAGAGGCCTGGCGAGGGCCTGCTATTATAGTAACACATACTAAGTAGTCTCAGCTGAGCCCTCAGGGTACATGTGCTAAGTGGTCACCCTCCACACAACAAAAAATCCTGATACATCAAAACTTACTTCTCAAATTTTCCACTGAGAAACCATGAGTAAAATGTGTGTTTTAATCATATCCAAACTAACAGGGCTTGATGTTTAGAAACAATAGTGAATGATGGAATAGCAGCAAAATCGAGTTTTCAGAAAGACCTCAGATGAGCTTTCAAATGGCTTGCCCTCTAACAGGGAAGACTTTGAATCAGATGCTTCTATTGCCACTGGTTATCAGCTCAAATTCCTAAAGAACTTCATCCCAAACCCCCTGTCTTGCTGAAAGGTTTACTGGAAGTATAAGAGAATGTCATGTTCTGTGTCCAGAAGGGAAGGAACACGGGCACCCTAGTGTCAGCGAGTTGTGCTCAGGCTCGTAGGATGCTTCCTCACCAGGGACGTGGGAACACGGCGAGCCCCAGCTGGCCGCGCTCTGCCAGTGTTTCTAATAGCTGGTCACGTTGATGGAAGTGTCACAGAGTTGTCCAACAGAACTGTCCAGTCAGAAAACCACCACTCATGGTGCTGGAGTGTCTTAGAAGTAAAATATGAATGGCACACACTTATTTAACTGTAGGCAGGAGGTTTCTTATGAATTGAAGAGAAACTTTTCTTTGCACAGGAAGCTGTTCTAAAGTTGGGTAAAACACAATAGATCCACCACCTCTAGCAGCCACTGATAGCTGAAACGTGAAACATAGAGACCCTAAGCTATCACTGCCTCTGAGCTGGCATTGTTAGGTCATCATAAAGCTAGCGTCTCCCACTGCAAAACCCGAGAGGAAAAAAAAGTTGAAAATCCTATTTTAAAGGCCTAGCAGATTCTATAAGATAACTCGGGAAAGTGATGATGATGACTTGAAATCAGACCCTCGTGTGCTGCTTCCGTGGGGACGAACAAAAATATGTTTATCAAAAATTAAGCAGGAATTCAGAAAATTTTATGAGCCAAAAAAGCTGTGTTGTCAGGAAATGCAGGTATTTGTGGGGTTGTAATTTTTTATATTTGAATCGGGCGGTTTCCAAAATGATCTATTCCATTTGTAGTGTATCTGAAAAACTATAAAAATAAGTTGATATCAATAGATATCCATCTTCGATAAAAATTCAACTTCTAAAATTAAGCAAACTTTGCTTTTATTAATTGCCCCTTTATCCTCAAATTACCCACTGAAATAGACAGATCGCACTCAGCCTTAAGTGAAGCAAGCGTGCACGAGAGTAGTCCCAGCCTCACCTTTGTAATGAGGTGGAAATTAACATGAAGGTAGGCTACCCTGTGATAGACACTTAACAGGATACTCGGGGACCCATGGTAATACATCCCTGATGAGGAGTAGACCTCACAAATGAACTACTTGCCTGTTAATTCATTTAAAGCCTGACTGTACAGTGAAAATTCTCTTAAATAAATATTTGATAAGTGGATCAAATTCTGGCATACTAAGTTGCCAAAATATAATGACTGCCTGCCTTGATAAAAAGAATAATTACATTTAATGAATAAACCTGCCAAGTACAGATATGCCAGGTGGCACCTGCTGTTTGCTGCTCACTTCTCCCAACAAATAGCAGCTAGGTGCCACCTGCACACCAATAAGCTGAGTTTTTCACTTACGGAACAAATAACTTTCAGAAGTCAATTTTATAGTTTCTGCCTTGCCCTTTGTTAAAAAAAATACACACACTTGAAGCAAGGAACTCATGAATTGTTTTCATCATGCATTTCCACTTGCCTAAATATAAAGGGTCCCAGGTAGATACAGAAATACCTGGTTTGGCCAAACTTGGTTTGAATAACTAGACATGCTAGAAAAGGTTTTCATTTTCCTGGGATCTGAGTGGAATATGTTAGAAAAGGCATGCTTTCTGAATTCTCTATGCTTAAAACATTTCTAGAGCAGTGCTTCTCAAACTTGAAAGAGCATGTAAATCACCTGAGATCTCGTGAACATACAACTCTGCTTCAGACCTGGGGGGAGGCAGGAGAGCAAGCATTCCTAACAAGCTCCCAGCGTGTGGAGCACAGAGCCGCCTCAGGCAGCAGGGCAGTGCAGCTGAGCAGTGACAGTGAACAGGGCTATTCGGAGGGCTCTCCACCTGGGGCTTAGGTACGACCGGAATCCCCACTGGACAAGCTAGGACTTGCACTGTGGCCATTGTTCCTCCTCCTGCCCATGGCTGAGTCAGCTTCCCAGTCCCTTCCAGGATACACTGAGAGGATTCAGGGGCGGTCTCCCCTCTGCCCATATCCCCATGTTGGTGAAGTACCACTGGTGCCATTTTCTAATCAGCTCATCGGCACCAGCACGTCACTTCCCCTGTGGTGCAGATCAGTTTTATATTTTTGACTCCGGTGTAATAGTAACATCTTCCCCACCAATGTCTCAGGGTTAGTTGAGAACCAGAGAGGAGAGAGGTAGGAAGGAAGCAGGAAATGCAGGGTGCAAATACACCACATTATTATTCTAAATGATGGGATTTTTAATAACAAAGACCAAGAAGATTGTCTGTGCCTACCTAGTTCCCATCTGTAAGATAAAAAGGTGCAGTCCCCGAGCTTCCTAAAAACAGCACCCTAATGGCACTGCTCCTCCCAGGTACGACTGCAGTAGACCTATGTCAGTTCTTGCAGTTCAAACATATTTTTTTCACTTTCTTCTGAAATGCCCTCAAATTCTATGACATAGACATCCATGAAGACTTCCCTTTTTACCCAATGAAGTTATTAGAGGGGTTTCAAACCTTCTTACAGAGGGTTCCTAAAATGGGAGATCTGTGGAGTCATTGGGATTAAAAATGAAATTTCAAATTCATGACATCAATGTCCTCATCCCAGTTAAATAAAAGTAAATACAACCTTGGAGAAATTTGACCTACTCAGCTGCAATAGCTGTTGACCTGCAGAAGGCAAATGATGGACCCCGGCCACGCAAGAACACACATGGCGTGGGCTGCGTTCTTGTGCCCCAGCTCCATGGACGTGTCTTCTTAGCTGCGGACCCATCCAGAGGAAACTGCTTGAGTGGAGTGCTCTGTATTGTCACTCCCGGGAATGCTCTCTTAACACCCCCATGCCTTGTGCTATGTGTTCATACCAGCATAGGCACTCAGAAAAAAAAAATTTCCAATGAAATTTGTTTGCAGGCAGGTATTAAGACACCAGGCACTGCAGGATCCAAGCGAACCCCTGCCTGCTTGCCTGCCTGCCCTGCTCTGCTCTGCAGAAGGGCAAGTGTCTATAGCAATCTGCCCTTTCTGTCTGCGATGGAAGAGACCCTGGCTCTGCCTCCTGTTTTCCCTGTAGCCCTCCAAACCTGGGGAGAGACATGGGACTCCAGCACCTGCCCAGCATGGAAGGGGGTCTTTCCCAGGTGTAAGTGCAGGGCTGGATTCACTAATTTAGGCTCATACCACAAACACTGTTGTGTCACCAGGATGTCATCACATCCTTATTGTGAGCATTTTTGTGACATGAGCTTTCTCCTGAGAGGCCACCCTGTCCAAATGAGAGCTGTGGTTGGAGGCACGTCCGTCTCACACTGCCTGGGTCTCCCTGCACCAGCTCACTCTACTTTTCCTTTTTATCCACTTGGAGTTAAATGCACACATTTATGCACAAGTGCACAGAAGGCCCAGAACTGTTCCTAATAGATAATTAAATGATCTCTTTCCAGTGGAAACTCTCCTGGGCTACCTGGCTGCTAGCTGTTTTAGCCTGTTCATCCAGTATTGATTTACATGCATCGGTTTGTAACTCAGGCAGTATAGTTAGTTAGTTTGTTTCACCATCACCTTCCAACCTGCTTACGTTTAAACGCCTTCTCTCTGCTTAGCTAATACAAATTTCTGTAGGGATTTGGAGAAATACCAGATATCTCCTGGTTAGTATCAGGACCTCTCCATTGGCCTATAATTGAACATCACTGTAAATTAGTTTCAGCTTTTATAGTAATAAATCTAACCTGCCAGCTTAAAAAAAAAAAGTGATGATAATCATGAAATTCAAGTGTCAATATAGACTTTTAAATCTGATGTGGATGTTAATAGTGCCAGATATGCTTCTGTGTAATCATTTTTGAGAAGCGCTGTCTTCTTTACCGTAATCACATTAATCAATCAGGAAATGGTTAAATAGACATTTTAATACATTGTTTTTTCCTGAGAAAAAAAGTGACTCCAGGAAATATGTTGTTACAATATCTCAACACCAGGAATTGTGGTCACATAGCATTCTTCTTCTAAATAAAGCATTTGTTTTACAAAAGAGTTTCATGTTTACTTGTACATGACAAATGTATCACTCTTCGAAGTGAGAGCTAAATGAAATGTTCCCTGATTCAGATTCCAAGACCTGTGACTACTCAGTAGGACAATAGCATATTTCTTTTACTCAGATACCTGTTTATCCCTTTGTCAGCTTCAGAATGGAGACACAGGTGCTGCCACACAGAGCAGAGGGTCAGGTGTTTTCTTAGTCAAAAATGCAGCAGTCTCACCCCTGAAAGAATTCCTTCATAACAACTAAATTGCACCTCTTAGAATACCTGTACTTAAAATAAAATTTGTCTTCTATGGATATAGACAAATAATAGCTTAAATGTTTTAGGATTTGTAAAGAAAGAAAAAACTAGAAATCTCAATGCAACTCTGACTTGTATGTCCTGCCATAGAGAGGTTTGGGACTTTTCTTTGGAAGATGGGGGCTTCCTTCACAGTTTCTTAACTTCTCATTTTATTCAATCTTTCTCCATCTCTCTCTCTCTTTCTCTCATCTCACGCTCTCTGTCTGTCTCTCTCCTGATTTGCCTGCTTAGGGACAGACAGGTAATGGAGAAGAAATTGAAAGGGAAAATACAGGGAAAATGTAAATGAAAAGAAGTTATTATAACTGTTATAATGAAGTGCCTTTCATTTAAATATAAGAATGTAACGCTGAAATGAACTTGTGATCCTGAAATGCATTTTTAATGAGTTTCCTTTTTATTTTGCTGCTTCAGTGGCATATTTTAAAGACCCTTTGAAAAAAGCCACATTAAAAAACCCCACCAAATGCCACAACACGCAAAATTGGATATTGGTTTATTCCAAAACTGCTGATCAGGAAGAGTGGCTCTTCATCACAAAATGTTGCAGTCACTTTATTTAAATGAGTTTGAATTTGCATTGTGATGTGCCATTCTGATTTAGGGAAAAAAAATTAGATTTTCAGATCAAATTGACCCAGCCAGTGAAGCGTTAAGGAGCTGGCAGGTTTAGTCTGAAAGCCTCATGTTCTATCAAACCTGCAGCCGGTGGAAGTCACCAAGCCCCCATGGGAAACAACTTTCTTGTAGCATCATCCTCGTGTCCCCACGCTGAGTTTAGTTCTCACCAGCTCTCCTCTCTCCATCCCAGGAGAACGGCCTTTCCAGTGCAATCAGTGCGGGGCCTCCTTCACCCAGAAGGGCAACCTGCTCCGGCACATCAAGCTACATTCCGGGGAGAAGCCCTTCAAATGCCACCTCTGCAACTACGCCTGCCGCCGGAGGGACGCCCTCACTGGCCACCTGAGGACGCACTCCGGTAGGTCCCCTGGACACAGTCCAGGGCTGTCTGGGTGTCCCGGGACTCCTCCACTCTGCCCGCATGGGTCCCGGATTGTATCCTTGCTGGCTAACCCTGAGTCCCTCCCAGCTGGCAGTCCTGCATCGGGTGTAAGCTGTCGCTTCTTTGACATTGCCTCATCCCCCCTCCCCATATTCTACTTTTCCCACTGCACCAGGGAGATTGGGCGCTGGACCCCCATGCACACACACACACACACACAGAAGTCTCACCTTAGGTAGCACGTTTCAGAACAGGCCTCCTTATCCCGTTTGTCAGGCTGGTATGGTTTCCCTAAAGGATTTTGCGGGAAATGTTTTCACCAAGTGTACTGCTAAGACCCAAAACGTTTTCAAGTACAATTCTTTATGTTGTTAAGTCCCGCTTTGGAGTGTTTTACACAGGTGTAATGGATAGCTTTTTTGCAGAGCTGGTAGAGAAGGGTGATTTAGGGCACACCCATCCAGACTGAGCCAATTGTGGCCCTCACACCAAAAACCAGCCAAGGCCACAGTTGCAGAGGCCAGTCTGGGGCTGCTACCAGATTTTAGACAGCAGCCTTTCTCTTTGAATTAGACAGATAAAGTACAACCCACATAATCTGGAGTCTTGGCAAGATCATCATAGGCATAAACGCTCTATCATTCTCAGAACACTCCCAGCCTGCAAAGTTCAAATCCACTAAAGTTTGGTTAGATCCTCTGCCTCCTGAGAAATAGTCCTGGGTGTTTCATTATCCAGCAGTCCCTTAATTCTACAGGGCAGAGGAAGAGAGGGCTCTTGGCCGGCCTGTCATGGATCATGTTTGCCTACAGTGTGGTCTATACAACATGACATGGCACAGGTCTCCTTTATACCGTCCAGTTGGGGATATTTGCTGTAGCGTACTGCCTGAGGCTTTGGAGGTGAAAGGTTGATGGCTTTTGTCCTTCCCCTCAAGGAGCTTCCTGCCCCAGCCAGCCACCAGCCAGGGCCCTTCTCCAAGCAGCAGTCTCTCTAAGCAGGTGCCCTGGGGGATGGCAATGCCTCAGACCAGCTGCTCCTCACCCAGCCCGGGTAGCAGGATAAGGAGGAGCCTCCCTCAGGAAGGCAGACGTGTGTTCTTTGTGAAAGGTCTGCAGCGGCCCAGGCCATCTCTTCCCAAATGTGATGCGTGTATTTGATGGTTGAGGGTTTTAGAGGCTGCTCATTGCATCCATCTCTTTATCACACATTTACTGAGCACCCCGGGTGCCCATTCTGCACAGAAGACCTCAGGTGCACACAAGGAAAGCACCAATGTGTTACAGGAGGGATGACAGAGCGTCTGAGGGGACAGTGGGAGCATAAGGAAGGGGACAGTGGGTCCTGGGGTGGAAAGTCAGGAGAGACTTCCCATAGAAGGGAGGGGCTTCTGAAGTACATGCTGGAAGGTGAGTGTCTGAGGTTTGCTTTAGAGACATTCTAAACGAGTATGTGAGTCGGCAGTAATCCCAGAGAGGGGTGCGGCACCCATGTTGGCAAGAACTCGGTTTCTCTCCTGGTAGGTGGTCCCTGCAGTGGTTCACCCAGTTGGCTGGAGACAAAAAGGAGAGGAGTCACAGGGGCTGGTGCATCACCTCCTCTCCATCCTGACCTCCTTCCTGGCGGTGCACATGGAGAAGGATCCCCACATGCTCTCCATCAGAAAATTGTCATGATTTGGGTGATTTGACTTCCTAAAAACTTCCAAGAAAGGAGCTATACCAAGCTGAGGAGTTGCTTGCCCCAGAGGGCGGGCGGGTCAGCAGGGGGACCATGGAGTGGGAGACTTGCCTTGTTACAGAGGGACAGGGAGAACAGGTGGTTCCCCTGAGATAGGAAGACAGTAGCATGACAGTGAGCATCTTTAAATGTTCACATGGGTGATGAGCATGTATGGTGGTCCCACCTGGAGACAAAGGTGGTACCTGGGCCTGATAAGCAAGGCCCATGGAGGCCTCGGCTAAGAGGACTGTGCAGTCTGTGTGCCATGCTAACCAGTGGTCTAGGAAGAAGCTTCACATTTGTTGTTTCTAAGGATCCATGTAGACATAGACACAGTTGGCAGCAATATTGCCTTGGGTTAGTGGAAAGCACCACTTCCCATGTCAGTGGAAAACACAAACACTCATTCTTAGGTTGACACCAACCATAGGTCATCATCACTCCTAGATTACTCTGATTGCAATGGAATCTCTCATGCACATCAGTCCTTAAAAGCAGAGCTGCTCGCTTTCTTTTCTTGTTGTGGAGTTAGGAACATGTAGTGGAGTATTTTACGTTATTCTGGCTCCCGGCCTATGTATTTCATTTGAGGCATGATGGTTTCCTACTCTAAGTACCACTAATTATTGAGTAGTTATAGAATGGTGGTAGACTTTGGACCCTGTATTTCTATTCTGGATCCACGGATGAGCAAGTGGAGAAAACCCATCATGGATGCAGGGCTGCTGGGGATCTGTCTGTCCGAAAATGCTGTAGAGACACACACTGCTCTTGGGGAAAAAAACAGTGGTGATTTCTTCAAAATGATTTCACTGAAGTGAAATAAGGATTTTGGCCTTTGTCTGGCAAATTCAGATGTGGCCACACTCTACTCCATTGGGGAATGGTGACTCCCCGTCCCATTAAAAACCAGGATCAACATCACAGCTTTCTCTAGCAACTGGTGGTGGCCTGAGGTCTTATGAACTAGCATGTTAGCAGGGATAGAGTTAGGGAGTTTGTCCGATGCTGACAGCAAGAGGGGGCTGGGGGAGCTGGAGGGGTGGAGAAGTGATCTGCCTTCCTGCCTCATGGCTTCCTTTGGAAGTTGCAAGCTTAGAATTTCTTTCCCAAAGAATATTGGACTATATGCTTCAAGAGACACTTGAGTTCAATTGCTTACAGTGAACATACGTCTTATGTTCCAGAGTTAAAATCAATCATATTTTCAGAAAAATAGATACTCAGACACCATGTCATATATACAGGAAGCAATTTGATCATGGAATTTACTGAAGTCATAGCTTTTTCAGGAAAGGGTATCGAGTGGTTATCTATATCCTATTAATTTCTAAAAGCAATGCTCAATAAAATGTGCAATTTTAGGCAATATTCTGTGTTTCAACATTATTTCCTTATGTTGGGGGTACATCACTTTATATAGATAAAGAAAGATCCTTTTCATTCTCTATTAAATGGTCCAGAGTCAAATTTTGGCTTTCCTGTTGGTCTTCTTACTGTAGCTTCTGTTCACCTAGGAAAGAGATTTAACCAACATAAGCTTCGGCTAAACCATTGTAGCAAACATTTCTATTTGGATGCTCTTAACTTTTATACAATACTTTGAAATGTGTTCAATAAAACAACATGAGAAAGAAGTAGAAGATTCTGCTATTAGGTTGGAAATTTATATTCCTTATATAAGTGATTAAAGATACTTTATTCAGTTTATCCCTTAAAATGGTATCTACTGAAGTCCTTAAAGTTAGGCATGATATTAATTCCTGGCTAGTCTTTCTTTTTCCTAAAATATCACTCAATAAAATCCAGGAAGGACTAAAACTCATTATATAGAACTGCATTGCCCAATACAGCAGCCACTAGCCACATGCAGTATTTTTAATTATAATAAGTTAAAAATAAACAAAATTAAAACTTCAGTCCTCAGTGGCATTAGCCACACTTTTTATGTCCAACAGCTACATGTGGCTGGTAGCTACCATATTGGACAGCACCAATAGAGAGCATTTCTATCATCATAGGAAGTTCTGTTGGACAAGGCTGATCTGGAAGCTACACCATCCTAAAGCTCTTTGGCAAGAAAGCAGAGCTTTTCCATAAGCTCTGTTTATGAACAATATATTTTGTATTTTCTATGTATATGTATATGAGAATACATATATGTAGAAATATATGAAAATACATGTGCATATAAATATACATATACATAGAATAGAAATACATATACATAGAAAATACAAAATATTTTGTATTACATATACGTATGCATGGAAAATACAAAATATTTTGTATTATATAATACAAATGTAAGATATATTTATATTATGTAAGAAAATACATTTGTGAAATAAAATGCTTATTTCATTCAAGCATATTTGTCCAGCATGGTTTCTTAGAGACCTCAAGTTACCCAGTTTAGCACCTGGAACTGAATTCACTCTGGCTGTGTTAGATGTAGCACCAGCGTCATGGCAGATCCGGCCCACAGCATAGACTGAGGCCTACTCTGGAGGCAAACCTGCAGACAATGTGGCCAACACACGGGCCTTCCTCACATCTCTGTCCAGTCGCTGGTATCCACGTTATAACACGGCAGTGGCTCTTTTTCTCCAGTTAAAGGCTAGGCTTCCGTGATTGAAGCAGGAGAGAATTTGGTAGTCAGTGAAATAGACAAACTAAGACAAAACAAGAGTCGCATGAGTTCTTGGTACAATGAAAGAAACCCTTGGCCACCAACATTTTTAAATTCAGGAATTTTCACCAAGTCCGTAACACTTTTAGCTCTCAAGAGTAGAATTTTTTTTTTAACTTTTTTGGTAATGATTGTATTGCATGCATTCCCCTTACACAGAAGGCTGGCATTTAATTGGGGTCTTGAACTCAATTGTGTTTTCTGCAGTTGGTAAACCTCACAAATGTGGATATTGTGGCCGAAGCTATAAACAGCGAAGCTCTTTAGAGGAACATAAAGAGCGCTGCCACAACTACTTGGAAAGCATGGGCCTTCCGGGCACACTGTACCCAGGTAAGCGCTGCTGCTCGGAGGCCAGCCTGGTGGGCTCTCCCCCCAGCACAGTGGGGAAGGAGGGCGCTCTGCATGCAGCCTTAGGAGCAGAGCCTTGGGCCTGCTTCCTGCCGGGGCTAGGAGGGAGGGAAGTTTTTGGCCAATAACATCACAGTTTCACCAGAAGCACGTTGCGCTTCCCAGCTTTTTAGGTCCTCATCTGACCAGAGAGAGCTTGATTTTAAAACCCTTCCCGCTTCCAATCGGGAGAAACTCCTAGGATAGCAGTGACCTTAAAAGTTTTGGGGTTGTTTTTTGGATGTTGGTGGTTTTAAAACAACAACAACAAAAAAAACACCTCAAGTAGTGATATTTCTTTGTAAACAAAATAAAATGTAAAATCTTGTTTTGAAACAATTTTTTAACAAGGTTGATCAAATAAGAACTTTCAGGCTGTGATTTTAAGCATCAGTTCAGACTGAGGGCAGGGTAACCACTCCTGCATGGAGTGTGAAGTTGAAGTTTGTTGGAAGCCCCTGGTAGTTGATAGTATTGAGGTTATCAAAGGATGAGAGGAAAGGTTGCTTCTTTCTTAGGAGCTGTGATGCTCCACTGTGTTGCATAACGAGATAGCACTTGATTCAGACCCCAGAGCCTGTAGAATAAATGATGTGGAGAGAGTATTGAGAAAGGCTGGATTTACCTGGGGGAATGGCAGTGTTATAAAAGGTTCTTCCCTAATTTTTTAAGAGATAAGCAATTTATAAAGAGATCAAATAAAACTGATCTCTTTCAAAACAGTATTCATTTAGCACTACCCCTGGAAAAATCATCACTAGACTGTGAGGTCGAAATTTAACGAATGGAGGAAAATTTATTAAGCCTCATTCACCTTTCGGACTTTAACAAATGGTTCAAAAGGGAAAATTCACCAGAGTACCCTCAGATTATTAATGGCAGATGAGAGCAGGAAAAAAGAATGTTGAGAATGGCTAAAAATTGATTCCAATTAGTCTTGGCATGGAGAGGCAACATCTCACCTCGCCAGAGCTCTGCAGCCAGAGTGCTGTCTCCTCTGCCAATCAGCCAGGAATCTGGGGCTTACAGGCGATTCCTCCAGGCCTCAATCTTCTCACCTGTGAAATGGGAAGATACCATAAAATTGTCATTTGGCTTCTTTCAAAATCTCAGGTCTAGAATGGAAAGACATTGAAGGTGAGTGGAAGAGAAGAAACTGGATGTTAAAATAATAATAATGTAAACAGTTATTAATTCACATGGCCAGACCCCAGGGCAGAAGACTAATGGATGAGAGGATGATTATGTTCCTTTGAAATAAAATGTCAACATTCAAATATTGTTTTTTCTGTAAAAAATAAGGAATGGGTCTTGGAAGGAAGTGCTCCTAATGATGTAGTTTACATATTAATGCTTAATAAACCACTTTATTTACTCAACAAATATTTACTGAGGACTTATAATCAATAACACCAAGCCCTATTGAATACAGTAATCTAATATACACATAGAATTGAAAAGACAAAATGAACAAAAGATACAGACAGTATATCATTTCTGTTTCCTCCGCTGTTTTCATTACTCAAGAAACAAGCTGCAGTACACAGCCGGCTGAGAGCTGCTTCCAGGGGAGCAGGAGAAGCAGCACTCATTTCACTGAGACCTGGGTTTGAGTTCTCTGTTTTTGAATGTGACCCAGAGCTTATCGCTTAAATGTGAGTGATAATTTGTGCCTGGCCACCCTCATAGCAGCGCTCTGAGAGAAACATAAGGGAGTGGATCCAGGTGTGAGCAGGAGCCTAGACATGTGTCAGGTACTTACCTAAACATGGATGTTTAGGTCACTGACATACTGACACCATCAAGCTAATTCTTCTCTATTGGTCTCTATGTCAGTAAGGCTACGTGCCAGTAATGTGTATTAAATATTACCCTGTGGTGAGTATCAATTTCACCCTAAAATGTTCATTTATTCCCTTTGGTGGTTAAGTTACTTGGACTACCACAGTGATGCCTCTATGTCCCCACACTCAGAAGGTATGAAAGCTTCTCTAGGAAGGAGCAGTGGTCTTGTCTCAGTGTGGCAGCAGACAAAGCCAGGCTCGCACTTAATTACATTGAATTCTTTCAGTCTGGTATGGCCTCAAAAGGTGCAAAATGATCATAAATACCTTTCGACAGTCACCTTTGGTTTTTGCTGTTGCCAACACCTAGCCCTTGTAGGTGCTGCTGGTTTAAGGAACTTGGAGTATTGAGGGGATCCATAAAAGGACTTTGACTGAAGTCTTCCTGAACTGCGCTTAGGACCAGGAAGGCAGGCAGGGGCTTGGTCATTTCAGCTGTGCTGTGCCCGGGTGGGTGGAACCTGTGCCTTCTGATGCATCTCTCCTCCTCTGTTCCCCTCTAAGAACCCCTTGTCTGTGCTCAGATGGATGAGCAAGTAGTCTCTTCTCCCACCCCCAAAACCCCCTTAGATTGGGTGGATTCAGTAAAATCAAAGCCTCAGTTAGGCGATATAGGAAAAGATGAATTTTTCTGAATATAATTTTCTTTAGTAAAAGGCTTTTGGTCACCTCTTATAATTTCTTATTGTCTTTATGGAAAAAAATAAGTTTCTCTTGAGCCTTTGGTGCACAAACAGAGTCACCAGCCCTTGGAGGTACATGCATCTAATGACAGAGCAGCCCGTGACTCGCGAGCATCAGGCTCACTTGTTCCTTGCTGTGATTGACTCTGTGGGTGGAGGTTTTTGGGAGGCCCTGCACCATGGTGCAGAGGAAGACCCCTGACCGCTGGGAGCCCTGGGCAGGCCGTGGGCGCGGCTTTGCAGAGAAGGATGGACATGTCAGGAAGCATATTAGCTTAATAGATGAAGTGTGTGACCAGTGGAATTGGGTTTTATGGATTTATCTTTATCTTGCATATAAATCAGGGTGTGGCCTATGTATGTTTGCCCATTTAATAAAAAACACATATTCCAAATGTTAAAATATAAAATATGCCAGCAACAATAGCCGATTTGAAATATATGTTTTCAAAGTAACATTCATAATAGCAATGAAGACATAAATACTTAGAAATGAAGAAAACCAGCAAACCATACTGAGGCAAGAAAGAAAACATGGGAGATTGGAGAGGTAGAGAGGTCTGGATGCTGTCCATGTGCCTCTGCCCAAATTACCGTATCATTTCAACATAAAGCTGGCTTGTAAATTTTACTGGAATCTGGTAACCATGTATCATAAAGTATCTGGATATATACATGAGATAATTGGCAACTTTTTAAAAGAAGAATAATGTCAAGTGATGTATGAAAATGTAGCTGAAATGGATGGAACTCTTTGAAGAATAGGCAGACAAATCAATAATAGAGATGGATACCCTACCGAAGACCCTATGATAAATCAGCATGAAATATCCGAAGCAGGAGGAAGCATAAGGCAGGAATGGTATTGGAAGAATTGATCAGGCATTTAAGATAATCAGTTTACATTATCAGCTCCTTATACACTAGGATAAATTGCCGGGAAATGAAAGAGTTTTATTTTTATAACTCCAACCACAATAACCGATGTAAATGTAGATCCAGCTATGCAGGATACAAAGTTGTATCTTCAATTATGGAAAGAGATGACATAGAAAAATCGAGAATGACTAGAAATGGCCCACACATCAGCATTTACCTCCATAATTTCTAAATTTTCTACAGCAGTCAGGGGTGCTTTGATTTTCAGGAGTTTATTGTATGCTCAGGGATAAGGGGCTCTGGGTTTTTCTCCACATTGCCCAGATCTGCTGTAGGCTCTTGGGGGCCACATTTTTGTATCTCAGTTCACTGTGCTGGTCCATGTTAGGTCACACAGTTCTTTGCATCTCAGAGGGCTGCTGTTAGGGACTGACTGAGGTAGTGGATTTGGGAGTATTATGAAAAGTTAAAAGGACTTGTCAAAGGGACATCAATACTTAATCCCAGTCCAGCCTCTGGTGATGGTAGTGGTGCCTGTGCATTTGGACTTAAAGAGGATGATGTGTGGTGAACAGCTGTTGGAGGAAGAAGCATTTGCAGGTGGCTGGTCATTGGCATTGCTCTGGCTGCCTCTGCCTGTCTGGCAGTGTTGCTGGGAAGATTAGAATTAATCTCTAGGAAGGGCCTGGCTCTTGTAGGCACTTAACAAATGTCAGATTTAACATTGGACATGACTGAACCCTTTAAACATAAGCCTTTCTAAACTGGCCTCTCTAACTGTCTTTGACTTTAGTCATTAAAGAAGAAACTAATCACGGTGAAATGGCAGAAGACCTGTGCAAGATAGGATCAGAGAGATCTCTCGTGCTGGACAGACTAGCAAGTAACGTCGCCAAACGTAAGAGCTCTATGCCTCAGAAATTTCTTGGTAAGAGTTAAATGTTTGCTGTCTCTTAAAAAAAAACTATGTGGGTGTTTTAGATGCAAGTAGAAATGAGTTGAGGGTAGAAGAAAGGGAAAAAATCTTATTTTTTCAAAAGCAAAAATTGGTAAGCTTAACATTCCTTAAATATCTTAGAATTTTTTCCAATAAATGTCTTAAAAATAACAAACCTCCCACCAGTTTTTCCTAGATTTGATTTTGCAGCATCTGGGGCCTGCCCTGTGATCTGCCTGTGGACATCGCTCCTAGAGGCAGCTGCACCAGCGTGCACAGGGTGGAGAGTTTGGGCCTGGCTCATCCGGGGGACACCACACTGCAGGACACTCCAGGCCTGGGCGGCTTCTCAGAGCTTCAGATCCTCATTTTTCACATGAAGGTCTTAATGCTCCCCTTATGGGGGACTCTGAAGGGTTAATGGGAGGACTCATACAGTGACTGACCCCTGAGAAGTGTCCAGTGAAGACAGGGCTTAGCTAGGATTGCGTTTTGCCTAATGCTTTGAGGTATTAAAAAAAAAAAAAAGAAGAAGAAGAAGACCATCCTTTTCTCTAGGAGCATTGCCCAGAGTAGGTATTAGACACACCAACACCACCATCCAGCCAGATGCTGCAGAGACGGTGAGCCAGGGTCCGAGTGGAAAGGCACTAGGCTTGGGAACCAGCTCAGAGTCAATACAGAGCCACCGCCATTCGCCAACTCTGTCAGCTTAGTAAAATGGCTCTGCCCCTAGAGCCTTGGTTCCATTCTTTAGTATCTCACAGGGTGATTGTGAATATCCCATGACTCCGAGATTGAGAAAACATTTAGAATCCCTTGGTGTGAAGGTTAACTCTGTCCAGGAAGGAGGACCAGTAAAAGGTTCATGAGGCTGAGATGCACCTTGGAAGAGGAATAGAGTTTCAGCACATTCTAGGTGTTGGAGGAATGGGGGAATCTAGGCAGATGTTTAAAATCAATGAGAAACCAGAATGCTGATCATGAGGGCTGGAGTGGGGGCCTAAGGACATGATGGAGGAGCAGGGTGTGTTCCCAGCTTAACTCAGGTACCCATGGGGAAGCAGAAAAAGTGAAGGTGTCCTAGGCAGCTCTGCCAAAGGATGAATGGCTTCAGATGCCAGGTGAGAGAGGGACCCTTCATTCAGTCAGCAGGAAAGAAGCATTGGCGTATTTTTTATGAGAGCAAAGGCTAGGATAGTAAAGACAGCAAGTACCAAAAAATGACTGGAAAAGGGAGACTGTGGAGGCAGTGGCAGCAGGCATGGAAAGAAGGGCTTGCGAAGGGGAAGGGTTGGTGTCAGAGGAACATAGGGCTGAGGGCAGGGATTAGGTGAGGGAAACCATGAGTCACACTGATTCTAGAGTAGTGTGCCCTTGATGAAAAGGATAACACCAGGTTCTGGGAAAAGACGGGGTTCTGTTTTTGACGTGTTGATTTTCAAGGACTTCTGGTGTCTGTGACACATGGGGAAATTGTGGTGGGAGAGAGGTGGGGCCAGAACAGGGGCTGGTGAGGCCAAGGGTCCCAGAGGGCACCTGTTGACCTTCAGGATGACATGAAGGGGGAAGGACACAGGCAAGGCCAAGTCCTGGGCACCAGCCTCCCTCTTGCAGATTCAAATAGGGCTCCATTTTGACCTTTTGATTAATTAGAGGTTTGTCATAGGTTGGGGGTTGAGAGGAGCAAGGGAGAGAAGGATTCAATGTACAAAAAGAATGAAAGCCACTGGCTGAGCCTGTGGGGAGTTGTCCGCACACACATGAGCCTTTGGACCATGAGAACAAGGGAGGCCTTGCCTTCCTGAACAGAGTAGGAGTGAGGTCCTGTGCTGAGCATAAGCTGTGGAATTCCCACAGCACTGGGCACAGGGCCCATGGGCTGCCTCCTGAGCAGCCAGCATCTGCCTGGGGTGGACACAGTGACAGAGAGATGGGTGGTGACTGGGGTATAGGCAGAGATAAGGCAGCAAGTGTGCAAGGGGAGTGAAGGGTTACTGACCTTAAGAAGCAGGGATGGCGTCCTCTGTCAGTTGAGGAGCCTGGAGAATGCTTTGGTGAATGAACATTTGCAGCCCCTTTTAGCTTTTGGAGACTTGAAACCAAATGAGAAATTCATCTGTGAAACTCTACTGGAGCCACTCCCCAACCCCCACCCTTGTGAGACCACAATGTGGGCGTTGGCTTGAGATGCTTCTGTGTTAGTAGAAGAAATAAACAACACAGTGCTCTGATGAGGCAAAGCGAAGATGAAAAAGGAGTTCCCAGGGGACATAGTAGGAACAGTGGACGAGGGTAGCAGAAGAGGAGTTTGGAGCAAAAGACTCACAAGCAGCTGCATAATCTGTTGGTGATTGGTAGTTCATTTGTAAAAATGATGCCTCTTCCTGCCCTAAAATACCTACTTTACCCCCGCTTCAACTTGATGAGATTTCCATCAGTCACTCCCAATGTGTCACAGCTTCTGCAGCCCTAAAATTAAAAGGTGAGTGAGTCTCTAAGGCCCCTCTCCACTTCTCAGATGCTGAGTTTAGCCTTCATGTGAATGTGGAAAGAGTAGGAATACAACTGTTCTCACGCAAGCTGGCCCAATAGTGGTTCAGTTGAGAGAGCCCCATGCTTCAGAGTCAGCCGCAGCTAGGAGTGACTGGTGGCCTTGAGCATGGTGCTTTGCTTAGTGTTGCCATCTGTGGAATGGGTGTGGGTCTGTCGCCCTGCCTCCTCCCAGAGCTATTCTGAGGCTCAGAAGGGGTGATGGATGTGATGGTGCTCCCAACACTAGAAAACATCTTCAGAATGTAAGATTTTCATGATGACTATTGCTCAGTGTCCTATAGTTTTGCTTTATTGATCTATAACCTATGATTAAAATTTTTACCTTAAACTTTGATGTGAGTGTGAATAAATATTTGTTTTGCCAGCAACATTCCTCACCACTGGGGCCATTAAAGATCTCCCCCTCTGAGATCATCAAATACAGGTCAACAGGACTGATTAATCTAATTAGAAAAGGGCTTGTATTAAATAGCCAATGATAATTGTTGTTTTTAGTCTGTCTGGTGCTTGACTTGGGAACGTTTTTAAAATAGAGAAAAGCACAAAGAGGAAAACAACAATTACCAATATTCCTGCCACCCATTATAATTGTCTAGGTATATTTTCTTCTTTTGTAGGAAAAAGAAACCCTGTTATATTGTTAAAATAACACAAAGTTAATATAAAGAATTTTAATGCAAAGATTAATGTTTTCAAATCACCACAAAGCCCAACATCCAGAAATTACCACTATTAAAAGTAGATAAGTATCATTCTAAATATCTTCTGATGCATATGTATGTGAGTGGATAGGCTGATGAATTAGGTGGATTGATGGATAGGTAAATATGAAATAAATACTTGCATAAAGATTCCAACATATCATACATGCCTTAAATTCAAGAGGTGAAAAAAGACCCAAACAATACTGGAGAAGTGGCTTATCTTAAATATCTTCTGACATAAAGGAATATTATATTTAAAGGATCCTCTAAGATTAAAAATGTGTATTATGAAAAACATTAAGAAATTAGAATTTTTTTTAATCCATTTGTTTCCATTTAAGCAGCATCTACTGGCTCACTGCTTTGAAAAATAAGGACAGTATTCCAGTTCACATTCAGTGTCCAGTGTTCACATTATCTTATTATTTTTACATTGTCCAGCTTTGTAATATTCACATTCTGTTCTGTAATCATAATTCATAGTAGTTTAGTTATTTATTACTAACTCTATTTAAATAGATTCAAGGATCAGACCCTGCCCTTTTCTTCTTATTTCTGTTTATTTTGATTAATCTCTTAATTGATTGGACTTTACATTCAAGCAACTTTTTAAAAAAAGTTTCTATAGATGTTCTATTTCTATCATTGTATTGTGTTTGAGGATGTTGGCCTGTTGCCTTTGTATTTGACGAGCATTTTGACAGAGTCTATGGTCTTGGGCCACTCTTTCTTTTTCTCCCTTGAGAACTTTTTAGATTTTGCTGACGGCATTGCTTGTTGAATGTTGCTGTGGAAACATCAAGTCTAGTGTAACTGTTTCTTCTTCAAGGTAATTTGCATTTTATTCCTGAATGCCTGAGGGTTCTTTATTCAACCCTGAAGTTAGATACCCTAATTAGGATGTATCTTGGTCTATTCATTCGGAATAAAAAATTCCTGCCATTTTATCTAGAGAGTCCCTTTTTTTCTCTTTATTTCTGGGAAATTCTCTTTTATATAAATATGTTTTGTTCCATCTGTTGTGATCTCTGTTGAGGGATACCAGTTGTCCATATGTTAGATAATTTGTCTTCCATATCTGTTAACAGTTCTTAAAGTTTTTTGTTTATTTCTTTGTCTATTTTTACATTTACTCACTGTTCTCTTGTGGTTTTCCTCTGTCAGTAATTTAATTTTTAGTAGTTCCTGTTCTATTACTTGCTATTTTTAATCCATGCATTAATTCTGTAATATTATTATTTTGCTCCTTATTTTGTCTCCTGAGATCCGAAATCTCTTTTTTCCTCTTATTCTGTTGCTTTTGCATTTTATTTTGAATATTTTTAAAATTGATTCCATGTTATGAAGCAATTATGAGACATTTCTTCTCTTCTTGGAATTAAGGATTTTTTCCCCTAGGAGGGACTCTATGGTCTGTGTTTTACTTCCTTTCTTCCCCTGTATTTCTAGAAAATATTTTCCTAGTAACCCTGACATTTCTTTTCATCTTGTTTATTCTAGTTAGTCTGATATAGCTTGATTGACATTTCAGCCTTCTTCCCACTATATTTTTTTTCCTGTGAGAGCTATTGAGTTTTCTAAATCCTGAAAGAATGCCAAAGATGGGGTTGGAGGAGTTTGGTGAGGCAAAGTGCAGCCTTTGTTAAAATACTTTTCCTTTGCTCTCTCTCCCTCATCTGAAATTTAGTTAAATACCCTCAGCCGTCAGCACTGTACCTAGTTGGGGAATGCTTTCATCCCCACAGGAGATTCTCTGGGGCTTTGGGCCATCTTCCCCTTCAGTGTAGACCACAGAGGACTTTGCTTCTGTCCCAGGGAGGCTGCAGGGGCTCACTTCTCCATGGTCATCTGATTCTTGTCAGCCAAGGTTTCAACTGCTTTTCTGATCAGAAGAGCGAAAAGATACCTATCTGAATCATGTCTTTATAGATATGAGGCTATGAGGGAAAATTCTGAGGTTATTCTTGACTCACACCTAAAGATTTGGAAATGAGATTAGCAGCAAAGCTTTGCCCTACATCTCATGTGAGAATTTTCTGTTTCTTTCTAGTCTTTGAGTGTATGTGTGTTCTCACACACACCATAATGAAATGCATATTATATATAATTATGTGTATATATAATATTCTGTGACTATACATGACATGTTCCTTTAGCTGATTGCTGATAGAGAAATTTATAGGTTTTTATTTTTCTTGTTTTGTTGGGTATTAAGGAAGAGAAATTCTATGGTAATTTTCATGTGGCATAGTAATCTGGCATATATGTTGATTTTTTTCCTACACCCATTTGTTGTGATACCAAGTTTGAAAACAACAGATTTCAGTGGTTGCTTGGGAAACCACAGAACCATGACTTGGGGAGAGACAGGATGATTAGGTGGGAAAGCACCCTTTTGGTGGGGCTGTAAAGACTTTTATATTTAGCAAAATTGGCTACAAAGTCCATTCCCCTCCTTTTCTTGCCTTGATTCGGTAGAGGGATAGACTTGGATACAAACTAGAATGGATTCATTCTGCTCTGGAGTTAGTGTAACAAGACATTTAGCTGCTCAACACAAAAACAGAAACAAAAAAATTGTGTGGTTTCAGTAGTGCTATACAATTACTTTTTCTGACCTTTAATGGAGAGAAACACCACTTCTTTGGTCCCTACCATCAGCTTCATAGGGTTTTCATCCTGTTCTGTTTCTGGGAGGGCGTAACTGGCCATGCACAAGTTTTCTTTCTCTAATCAGAGTGTGTGCCACTTCTGACCACCAGTAGATGAAAACAAACGGAAACCAGGCTATTATATGATACATATCCATTACAAAATAAGACATGAAACTCAAAGGTACTTTATGGTATAATGGGGCATATATTTCTGGACAATTCTTAATGGTCACAGATTTTATAAAAGGACTATTAGTAAATGTTTGAATTACAGAGTAATTTATCCTTCTGTTAGTAAGAACCAGCTGATGACCTCAGTGTCAGGTGCATCGTGGGAGGTGTTGGGACCTTCCCTTGCCACCACCCTCACCAGCCATCATCAGCCATAACCTGCACATTGGGGAAGTTTTGACTTATCCCTCACTTTTGCCCCTCTTCAAGCTGTTCTTTCCACAGTGAATGAGAAGGCCACTTCTTCCTTCAAACCTTTCAGTGGTTTCCATTTTCCTTTAGACAAAGTCTCTGCCTAGCTGGCCTCTGCCTGCCCCTCCTGCCTACCTCTCCAGCACTGCGCCCACCTAGGGCTCTGGTTCCCCAACCTTCACTCTGTCCTGCCACACCTCCCAGCCCCTTCTCCCTTCAGAACTTTCCTTCTTGTTGTCCCCAACACTGGGACACAAAACCCTCCTTATCAACCCTCCTTATCTGGCTGACTCTTACAAGATCAGAAACCTGTGTAATGCTCTCATAGCACGCTCCCCTTGTCTTCGTGGATTTCTCAGATGGGAAGGAATTATCTGTGCAATCACGCATAAACTTCTACCTACCCTCCCCTAGTAGCTGTCTGCTGCTAAGGATGGGGACCATTCTCACTTGCTCACTGTTCTGTCCCTCTGCCCAGTCCAGATGTGTTGAAGGATGGAAATATACAGAGTAGTGATAAAATATAAACCGTTCAGACATTCCAAGGATGGGCTCATGTGCTTTGACTCATTAATGTACCACCACTGAAAATAGAACACAGCCGCAGTCTTGCCAGTAAGAGTGCAGTTACTGTAATTAATGAATTTGCTAATTAAGCCATGATTTCATACTGAACTTATGACCAACATATTGAGAAGGTGTGTCTTCAAGAAAATTTATTTTTTGTATTAAGATATTTACTCCAAAGCTAATTGAAGAAGCCAAATCTAGGCTCTGATTTCACCATTGCCAGGGAAATGAGCTCATGGACTCCTATGAACTGATGATGTTAGATCAGAAGTTTCTCAAGGCCAGGGCCCAATCACTGCTGAGGCGTCAGCAGTAGTTCCTTGTACATCAATAATTCTCATTACTTTTTAAAAATAACAGATGAATAGCAACTATTTTCCCTGTAGCTCCCTTGCTGTGCCTCCTACCCTCCACCACATGTTTCTGGGGAGCCCTGCTTTGGGCCTGCCAACTACAGAGAATTACTTTTGAGTATCCTTTCCACTCTCATCACAAGACAGACTTCATCTACCTTTGGGTTATTTGTCAAAAATGTGTCATTTTATTACAAAAAATATACAATCATCATGTATTTTGATTAAATTTTACACTAGATTATTAAAATTATTAAAATTATTAAATACAATTATTAAAATTATTAATTTAACATATCACATTATTTTAAATATATTGTATATAATGAATAATAATATAATTATTGTGTATTTTAATTCAATAAATGTATAATAAGTTAGCCAGTTGTAAATTATTGAGAACACTCTACTGAAAAAGCATCATTTAAAATACACTATTTGAAATATTAAATGAAATACAATAACATAATTAAATTAATCTTTGGTTCCCCTATTTATGTATTCATTTATCCAACAAAATCTCCTTAAGTGCCTATAATGGGTAGGTCCTGGCTCAGTGTACCCTAGACAGATGCATGGGCCTTCCCCCAGCCCGTCAGTATGGTGCAGGTGTGATGTGTCCGCAGGTGTGTGTGTATGTGTGCAGGTGTGGGGTCCCCAGGCGTGCTGGGCCCCCAGGTGGTGTTCCCCTTCCCCTCCCCGGGTGTAGATTTCAGCTGTTGCTGCCCGACATGACCGGTTCCGGAGGTGGCCGCGCCCCACTCACTGTCGCCTGCTTTCCACAGGGGACAAGGGCCTGTCCGACACGCCCTACGACAGCAGCACCAGCTACGAGAAGGAGAACGAAATGATGAAGTCCCACGTGATGGACCAAGCCATCAACAACGCCATCAACTACCTGGGGGCCGAGTCCCTGCGCCCGCTGGTGCAGACGCCCCCGGGCGGCTCCGAAGTGGTCCCGGTCATCAGCCCGATGTACCAGCTGCACAAGCCGCTCGCGGAGGGCACCCCGCGCTCCAACCACTCGGCCCAGGACAGCGCCGTGGAGAACCTGCTGCTGCTCTCCAAGGCCAAGTTGGTGCCCTCGGAGCGCGAAGCGTCCCCGAGCAACAGCTGCCAAGACTCCACGGACACCGAGAGCAACAACGAGGAGCAGCGCAGCGGCCTCATCTACCTGACCAACCACATCGCCCCGCACGCGCGCAACGGGCTGTCGCTCAAGGAGGAGCACCGCGCCTACGACCTGCTGCGCGCCGCCTCCGAGAACTCGCAGGACGCGCTCCGCGTGGTCAGCACCAGCGGGGAGCAGATGAAGGTGTACAAGTGCGAACACTGCCGGGTGCTCTTCCTGGATCACGTCATGTACACCATCCACATGGGCTGCCACGGCTTCCGTGATCCTTTTGAGTGCAACATGTGCGGCTACCACAGCCAGGACCGGTACGAGTTCTCGTCGCACATAACACGAGGGGAGCACCGCTTTCACATGAGCTAAAGCCCTCCCGCGCCCCCACGCCCGACCCCGAGCCACCCCAGGAAAAGCACAAGGACTGCCGCCTTCTCGCTCCTGCCAGCAGCATAGACTGGACTGGACCAGACAATGTTGTGTTTGGATTTGTAACTGTTTTTTGTTTTTTGTTTGAGTTGGTTGATTGGGGTTTGATTTGATTTTGAAAAGATTTTTATTTTTAGAGGCAGGGCTGCATTGGGAGCATCCAGAACTGCTACCTTCCTAGATGTTTCCCCAGACTGCTGGCTGAGATTCCCTCACCTATTGCTTCCTAGAATCCCCCTCTCCAAACGATTAGTCTAAATTTTCAGAGAGAAATAGGTAAAACACGCCACAGCCTGGGAAGGAGCGTGCCCGACCCTGTGCTAAGCACGGGGTTTGCGCACCAGGTGTCTTTTTCCAGTCCGCAGAAGCAGAGAGCACAGCCGCTGCTGTGTGGCTCTGCAGGTGAGCAGACAGGACAGGTGTGCTGCCACCCAAGTGCCAAGACACAGCAGGGCCAACAACCTGTGCCCAGGCCAGCTTTGGGCCACATGCATCTAGGGCGGAGAGGCTGCGCTTTTGAGAGAAAATACTATTTTAAGTCATATTCTGCGTAGGAAAATGAATTGTTTGGGGAAAGTCGTGTCTGTCAGACTGCCCTGGGTGGAGGGAGACGCCGGGCTAGAGCCTTTGGGATCCTCCTGGATTCGCTGGCTTTGCGGAGGCTGCTCAGATGACCTGAGCCTCCCGAGGCTTGCTGCCCCATAGGAGGAGCCTGTCTTCCTGTGGGCATATCTGGGGAGCCCTGTTCCCCGCTTTTTCACTCCCATGCCTTTAATGGCCCCCAAAGTCTGTCACTACAATTTAAACACCAGTCCCGAAATCTGGATCTTAATTCTTTTTGAATCTCTCAAACGGCAACATTCCTCAGAAACCAAAGCTTTATTTCAAATCTCTTCCTTCCCTGGCTGGTTCCGTCTAATACCAGAAGCCTCTTTTCCTGAAGAAATCCAATCCTAGCCCTCATTTTAATTATGTACATCTGTTTGTAGCCACAAGCCTGAATTTCTCAGTGTTGGTAAGTTTCTTTACCTACCCTCACTATATATTATTCTCGTTTTAAAACCCATAAAGGAGTGATTTAGAACGGTCATTAATTTTTAGCTCAATGAAATATGTGAAGCCCAGCATCTCTGTTGCTAACACACAGAGCTCACCTGTTTGAAACTAAGCTTTCAAACATGTTGAAGCTCTTTACTGTAAAGGCAAGCCAGCATATGTGTCCACACATACATAGGACGGCTGGCTCTGCACCTGTAGGATATTGGAATGCACAGGGCAATTGAGGGACTGGGCCAGACCTTTGGAGAGTAATGCCACCAGATCCCCTAGCAAAGAGGAGGCAGGTGGCACTGCAGGTGAGAACCCCACCCATCCGTGCTATGACATGGAGGCACTGAAGCCCGAGGAAGGTGTGTGGAGATTCTAATCCCAACAAGCAAGGTTCTCCTTCAAGATTAATGCTATCATTAAGATCATTACTCTCAACCACCTAGGCAATAAAGAATATACCATTTCAAATATTTACAATACTTGTCTTCACCAACACTGTCCCAAGGTGAAATGAAGCAACAGAGAGGAAATTGTACGTAAGCACCTCAGCATTTAATCCAAACAGGGGTTCTTAGTCTCAGCACGATGACATTTTGGGCTGAATACTTATTTGTTAGGCGGGAGCTCTCCTGTGCATTGTAGGATAATTAGCAGTATCCCTGGTGGCTACCCAATAGACGCCAGTAGCACCCCAAATTGACAACCCAAACTCTCCAGACATCACCAACTGTCCCCTGTGAGGAGAAATCACTCCTGGTGGAGAACCACTGACCCAAATGAATTCTCAACCAATCAAATGTCTGGGAAGCCCTCCAAGAAAAAAAATAGAAAAGCACTTGAAGAATATTCCCAATATTCCCAGTCAGCAGTATCAAGGCTGACTTGTGTTCATGTGGAGTCATTATAAATTCTATAAATCAATTATTCCCCTTTGGTCTTCAGAAATATATTTCCTCATAAACATTTGAGTTTTGTTGAAAGGATGGAGTTTACAAAGATACCATTCTTGAGTCATGGATTTCTCTGCTCACAGAAGGGTGTGGCATTTGGAAACTGGAATAAACAAAATTGCCACACCAATGCACTGAGTGAAGGAAGAGAGAGAGAGGAGCAAGGGCTTTAGACAGCACTCCTTCAATATGCAGTCACAGAGAAAGATGCGCCTTATCCAAGTTAATATCTCTAAGGTGGGAGCCTTCTTAGAGTCAGTTTGTTGCAAATTTCACCTACTCTGTTCTTTTCTATCCATCCCCCTGAGTCAGTTGGTTGAAGGGAGTTATTTTTTCAAGTGGGATTCAAACAAAGCTCACACCAGAACTGTAAATAGTGGTTGCAGGAATTCTTTTCTAAACTGCTTTGCCCTTTCCTCTCACTGCCTTTTATAGCCAATATAAATGTCTTTTTGCACATCTTTTGTTGTGGTTTTATATTGTAACACCATTTTTCTTTGAAACTATTGTATTTAAAGTAAGGTTTCATATTATGTCAGCAAGTAATTAACTTATGTTTAAAAGGTGGCCATATCATGTACCAAAAGTTGCTGAAGTTTCTCTTCTAGCTGGTAAAGTAGGAGTTTGCATGACCTCACACTTTTTGTTGCGTAGTTTATTCTGTTGTATGATGGCGTGAGTGTGTGTCTTGGGTACCGCTGTGTACTACTGTGTGCCTAGATTCCATGCACTCTCGTTGTGTTTGAAGTAAATATTGGAGACGGGAGGGTAACCCATAACAGGTTGGCCTGTTGATTACAGCTAGTAATCGCTGTTTCTTGTTCCTCCCCCTCCCTTACACCCCAGCTTCCCAGGATGTGGAAAGCCTGGATCTCAGCTCCTTGCCCCATATTCCTTCTGTAATTTGTACCTAAAGAGTGTGATTATCCTAATTCAAGAGTCACTAAAAATCAGCACATTATCATTGCATATCAGCAAAGGGTAAAGTCCTAGCACCAATTGCTTCACATACCAGCATGTTCTATTTCCAATTTAGAATTAGCCACATAATAAAATCTTAGAATCTTCCTTGAGAAAGAGCTGCCTGAGATGTAGGTTTGTTATATGGTTTTCCCCCCCTATTTTTGTGCTTTTTTCTTGTTTTGTTTTGTTTTGACTGCACTGTGAGTTTTGTAGTGTCCTCTTCTTGCCAAAACAAACGCGAGATGAACTGGACTTATGTAGACAAATCATGATGCCAGTGTATCCTTCCTTTCTTCAGTTCCAGCAATAATGAATGGTCAACTCTTTTAAAATCTAAATCTCTCTCATTCATTTCAATGTATTTTTACTTTAAGATGAACCAAAATTATTAGACTTATTTAAGATGTACAGGCATCAGAAAAAAGAAGCACATAATGCTTTTGGTGCGATGGCACTCACTGTGAACATGTGTAACCACATATTAATATGCAATATTGTTTCCAATACTTTCTAATACAGTTTTTTATAATATTGTGTGTGGTGATTGTTCAGGTCGAATCTGTTGTATCCAGTACAGCTTTAGGTCTTCAGCTGCCCTTCTGGCGAGTACATGCACAGGATTGTAAATGAGAAATGCAGTCATATTTCCAGTCTGCCTCTACTATGATGTTAAATTATTGCTGTTTAGCTGTGAACAAGGGATGTACCACTGGAGGAATAGAGTATCCTTTTGTACACATTTTGAAATGCTTCTTCTGTAGTGATAGAACAAATAAATGCAACGAATACTCTGTCTGCCCTATCCCGTGAAGTCCACACTGGCATAAGAGAAGGCCCAGCAGAGCAGGAATCTGCCTAGACTTTCTCCCAGTGAGATCCCAGTAAGAGAGGGAGAAGAGATGGGCCTCAGGACAGCTGCAATACCACTTAGGAACACATGTGGTATCTTAATGTGGCCAGCGCAGCAGTTCAGCGCAACATACCTCCCATCTACAACAGTGCTGGACGTGGGAATTCTAAGTCCCAGTCTTGAGGGTGAGTGGAGCTAGAGGGCAACAAGAGATACATTTCCAGTTCTCCACTACAGCATGCTTCAGTCACTCTGTGAGCGGCCAGGCCCAGGGTGGTGGGAGCACAGAAGACAGTGGCCACAGTGAATACACCTTCAGCATAGGCAGTTTGCAGAGCCACACATTGTGCCAGGACCAGGCCAGTGATGGGAGGTTTGCCTGAGCTCTGCCATGGAATTGTACTACTACAGACTCTCTGTGGTGAAAATCCTTGTCCCTTTTGGATGAACAGCCAGACATCACTTGGGTTTAGATCTAGCAAATCAAGTGAGGTGACTACCTTTAATGTGGCATGACACCAGATCCAAACAAGATGAAACTCTAGTGAAATAAACCGTGTATTGGGTTTCACATCCGGGCCTGGCACCACTACCCAAGAGGGACTTTTTAAAATATCTTTGCCAAGGCAGCATCTTTAGGAGAACTTTTCAGCCTCCTCAGGTTACTCATTGAGGAATCATGTTGTATATATGTACATATACATATAATGATACATCTGTTTACAAATTTGTTCAGTCATTTTTATAACTACACCCTGCATACTTCCCAGTGATCATGGTGCAAATAAATAAAGAAAGAAAGAATATCTACAGTTAGTTAAAAATAACCTGGACTCAAACTAAGAGGAAAAAGTAATTCAGAAGGGTAGGGGGTAGGACAAGAGGATGAGAAATATGTTGATGTATAATTTTGTAAAACTGTATGCTACAGCCTAGCAGCTCAATGCCTTAGGAAACTAGAACAGCAACATAGTGACATGAAAGAAAGGTTCTAAAACTCTTTTAGGATCCATGGGTAGGATGACAGGCTTCATTTCTTAGTTTTCACTACCTTGTCTTTTACATAGTCATAAGAATTATCTTCAGCATAGCCTTTTGACGCTGTAAATCTTGAGTATTCATTTACCCTCTTCTGATCTCCTGGAAACAGCTGCCTGCCTGCATTGCACTTCTCTTCCCGAGGAGTGGGGTAAATTTAAAAGTCAAGCTATAGTTTGGATGTTAGTATAGAATTTTGGAATTGGGAATTAAAAATCAGGACTGGGGACTGGAAGACCAAAAATTTCTGATCCCATTTTTGATAGATTTGTTACACATTTTCTGTCAAAATAAAACGTCCTGGAGGTTATGACTCCTTGGTGAAACCTTCTCACATTCTCATTGGAAGCACATGGGTTCTCAAGGAAAAAAAAATCCCTTTGGCTGTTTCCAAAACTCATGTCTTTTCTTTTATGGCCTTACAACTCCAACACAGGACTAGGCACAAAAGACACACTCAAGGGATTGAGCAATTGGTAAAAGACCTGGAGGAAGTTCTCAGACAACCAAGACAGAAACTCCACATTCCTCCAAAGCCCAGGAAATCCTTCGCAAAACTTCTGGCCTTTTCTCTGCACCAGAACCCAGAATGGGCTGGCACAGTGTTGCTGTGTGGAGCTGAAGGCAAAATGTTGCTGTTGCCTGCACAGATCTGTCTTCTCTGACTTTTTGCAAATCATCCGCCCCTAACTTCCTCTAAGGAGGCAGAAAGGGATTCCCCGTGGCTCTTAGAATAGCAACACTGCCCTCAGCATCCTAGGCTCCCACTGGCTTCTCCTGCCATTAAACAGGCCTGAGCAAAACCAATCCCTAGTTTTGAGCTCCATGAGACTCCCTCACCGACTCCAGCCTTGCCCTGGCTCCAGTGCCTCCAATGATCTCCCAGGACTTTGTTTCCCAAATGCAGCTTATAATCATCTGAGTGGCTGTTAAAAATGCAGCTTTCAGAAGCCTCCTCCTGAACATTCTGGAGCTGGAGGTCTGGACACAGCCCACCCTCGAGGTGTGGGACCAGCCACCAAGTCATGCTAAGCAGACTCCCAGTCCATTCCTCCTAGAGACAGTTACAGCCTTGCCTCTCTTCCTGGGCCCAAACCCATTTTTGGAAGGGAGGGGAGGAACCAATAATAGTCTCTTTTTTTCCCCCCTGAGTTTGAAACAACCCAGATATTATAGATAAAAGAATCAACAAGTGGGAATCCAAAAAACTAGCTTTCTTACTCATAAAACCGAGATGAGAGGACACAGCTTCACGGTGTGACCCCAGCGGGCATTACACTCATTCTGCATTAGACGGACTTGCCCACCTGGCCACAGGTAGCAATTAAACTTATGAGGCCCCAGCAAAGGCTGAGCCCCTGCCCTGCAGGATGGGGAGAGGGGACCAGAACCTACACCCTGTAGGCAGCAGACCCCTGTGGAGCAAGAGGAAGCGCACTCGGTTCCTACGTCCAGTCTCAAGTCCAGGCCACTCCTTCCCTCCTGGGGTCCAGCAAGGGGTTTTACCAAAGTCCATCCACATGGAGACAGGGGTGAGAAAATAGAGTCCACAGCCATCCCTGCATCACCCCCTGGATC
The DNA here is from genome assembly GCF_028885625.2 of Pongo pygmaeus. Taxonomy (NCBI): domain Eukaryota; kingdom Metazoa; phylum Chordata; class Mammalia; order Primates; family Hominidae; genus Pongo; species Pongo pygmaeus. Next base: position 36,246,242 of record NC_072379.2, on the reverse strand, counting down.
TCAGCCTGTTTCCCCTAATGGAGAAGCCAAGCCTGTTCACCTGGCCCTCCATGGTCCACTAAGATGGAAGGCCATGCCCAAGCTGCCACTGGTCTCCGCAGTGACCCTCAGTGTCACACAGTCTCTCTCCCTGGCCCTCCTTCAATGGGAGCCTCCTAAAGGCCTCCTTAACTCCCGAGTCTCCTTACTCCTACCTAGACTTTTGACTTCTCAATAGTGATTGTGTTAAACCAGGAACCTGATCAATCACTGGCCCTGCCCTGTGCACAGAGATCTCCCCTGGTTTCCTGCTACTCCAAAGCCAAGTGCCATTTCCTCAGCCAGGAGCACAAGGTGGCCCTGCCTTAGAGGTGTCCCTCTGGGCATGTTGAGATGTGCATAAGGCATGGTGATTAGGAATGGGACTCTGGAGCTGCCAAGCCTGGGTGTGAATATCTGCTCTGTACATTAACGCTGTGTGACATTGGACACATGGCCTAACCTCTCTGAGCCCCAGTTTTCTCCTCATTGAAAGCCTGGAAGGTTACAGGAAGGATTAAATCCTCAGTGTCTGTGGAGCACTGGGCTCAGTGCTGCGGGAGTGGCTGCTCAGCCTTTCCTGCCTCACCTGGCGTTTGTATAGCACCTTCTAGCCCCCTTATCTCATTCCAGCTGCATGACAGCCAAGTGAGACAGGGACCCATCCACATCCCCCTTAGAGATCAGACAATTGTGTCTGGGAAGCGGCAAACCTCCTTCTCAGCCATCACCATGCTGGGCATGTCCTGCGTGAGCCTGGGGAAGATGATATGTGCCCCATCGTAAAGTGAAAGAACCGCATCTCAGGGCTCCACAGAGCACCCAGAGTCCAGTGCGGCAGAGGCAGAATGGGCCCAGGGCCCTCAGGCCCATTCTTCTCTCGGCTCCCCTTCCATCTCAGCAGTGCTTCCTCCAGGGAGGATGTAGGATTTGATCCACAGGAATGACAGGGTCTGGCAATCCCATAGCTTCTGAATTCCAGGGAGGGGAGGAGAAAGATGCGGGTGAAAACCTGCTTTCAGAGGGTTTTCCCTTGGCTGCCTCCTCAGCCAAACTCACCCACAAATTGCATGTCAAGTTTCCCAGCCTCCACCTGGGGAGCAGGCCCTTTCACTTCAGAGAATTCAGAGGCATCTCCAGGGCATATGCCAGGGCAGGCACAGAGCGAGGAGGTGGGGTTGGGGGTTTCTGGACAGCTCTGGTCCCCTCCAGCCCCACAGAGCACGCAAGGTGGCTGACACTGCTGGAGAGCTGGTCCCTGAGAGGATGGAGAATGCGTGAATCTGAACTAGAAACAGAAGGGCGGGAGGACCAGGAAAAGAAATGAGGGCCAAACAGAGTCTGAGCAATGAAAGGATATTTCAGAGCACAGGAAACACAAGCTAAGCTAAGAATCAGGGGACTGGGAGAGCTCTGCAAAATATCAGGGAGCCTAGAGGTATCTAGTCAAAGATGAGTACAATTACAACCAATAAACTCAAGACCAAGAACAAGAGCAGGGGCATTTCCCCAATTAGACAGTGCTCCCTCTGTGTCCCTGCCCCCAACACACATTGACACATTTGGCTTTTGACTCCATTCTGTTCTCCCTGCACTGCATCTTATCCCTGGCTCTTCTTAATCTTAAGATCCTTCATTGGTTTGTTGAATACCTTGAGCTGCAAAGCAGAGACTGGGAAGTTGGAAATAAAGTAAATCAATTTCTTCTTGATAAAAGAGACACTCCTGACATCACATAATGACTTGACCCACTCATATCACATTGCTCCTGAGCCTTCAGTGCCTGGCTATGTGCTGGGATCAAGGCTCACAGCATCACAGGGGTTGGGGGCTGTAACCACCTGCTTGTGCCATGTGTACTCCCTGTCTGTCTCTACAAGTACCATTGTCACCTCCAGTTCTGCAGATGAGGACTTTGAAGCTTGGTAAAGCTGAGTAACCTGCCTAGGGTCACACAGCTAGAAATACTAGGACCAGCACTCGCCTCTGAGCACCTGGCTCCTGTGCCTGCACTCTAGAAAGCACAGGGAGAAATGACCCAGCACAAAGGTGATTACAAAACAAAGTGCAATGAAAAGCGCTCTAAAGTGATAAAGTGCTGTAAAAGCCCAGTGGAAGGAAACATCACTTCTCACTTGAGGATTACAGAAGGCTTCCTGGAGGAGATCTTGTCTGATCCCAGCTTTTCAGAATGATTGGGATTTTGACATTGGAAGCAGAGGATTGGGGGTGTAAGAAGGGCATTCAAGACAGAACAAATGTGAATGAAATCTGTTGTATGTCAGAACAAGAAGTCCAACAGCAATAGCCCTGTTTGTCTGGGAAAGAGTACTCAAGGAGAAAAAAATAGATAAATTCAGAAATGTAGATTGAGGATAGACAGGAGAAGTTTGAACAGGTGATTGGGGAGGCATCCAGGAGTCTTAGGAGGTAAGGGGGAGGGAGTGATGCAATGAGAACTCTGGAGACAGCAAAGGGGGCCATGCCATCCAGGCAGAAGAGAGGCTTTACCCACAGCAAGGGTGTTGACACTAGCCAGCAGAAGTCAGGAGAGGAGAGAAACAGAGAAGAGAGGACTGGACTCTGCCACTAGGACGCAGGCTTCATGAGCAGGGATTTTTAAAATTTATTTAATGCTATATCCTCCGTGTCAAAAAGAGTACCTGAAACATATTAGATGCTCAATAAATATTTATTGCATAACATCTGTTTAAGATGATTAAATCTATTGTGCTTTGACGAGAGGTGAGGAGGTGAAACCCAGTCTCAGAACCTGTATGAGCCATTACTGAGAAAAGGGAAAATGGGCAGAGGATTTGAGGAGGGGAACTTGGCTTTGTGTAAGCATGGGTGGGACAGCCAGGTCCCCATGGATGGCCGATGCATTTGGGAGTCATGAGGCATAGGCTACTGTAATGGGAGCTGTGACAGGTACATGTTGCCTCAGGAAAGAGGTGGAGGGTAGGGGATGGTTCTGGGGAGCGTGAGGAGAGGAGAAGCAGGAGGAATTAGGCAAAGGAAATAAGAGGGGCTGTTCCAGATAGGAAAGCTCATTGGGGACAGCATCTCAGAATTGTTTTTTTTAATTCAAAAAAAGAGGCCCACAAATAGGTTCAATAACGCAGATGCAATAAGGAAGGGGGCAGAGACGAGACCACTGAGCCAAGTGTTTAGGATGCTGGTAATGACCTTCAAGTGGTGGGTGACAGTGGACGGCAGAGATGGGCTCTGGAGAGCAGCCGGCAGAGAAAACAGGACCCTGCAACGCAGCCCAGGCCTCATGGAGGCCGATGCTTTGGAAAGGCCAAGTTCTTGGCTGCACTTTTCTAAGGAGAAAGGTAAGAGCCTCATAGGGATGCTCCCTTGCTTTTTCTGCTTTTTGACATGGCCAGGACAGGAACAAGGCAGACGTCCCTTGAACTCTGTCTCCTGTCCACGTCTGGGATCTGGACTGCTCAAGGCAGGCTGCATCACCTTCCAGCTCCAGGAGTGGCCCTGCAGGTCCTGGAGCAGCAGCATGGCCCCTCCCCACGCCCCCTCCTCCCTGGCAGCAGGCCCTGGGCCTGGGCTGAGCAGATGGGCCCTGGTGACTCGGTGAATCGGAACCATGGGAAGCAGATGCACCCGCCATGGGTCCCCGGGCACAACTGGAACCTGCTGGGGGAGGGAATTTGCATAATAAGGATAATTTGGTACCAAAACTGTCCCCTGAAGTGAACTGCATGGATCTCGATACAGTTAACAAATTTCACTTCTTCTTTCCCATGTTTTGTCAAACCAACTAATTGTGACGTTGAGTGTGTGAATTGTCCCAATGTTTCTGTTTCTCTGCCCATGAGTCAGCCCTGGCCTCTCTCTCTGCTTTGTACCCCCTGGGCCCGAGGAGGTGCCATGCACATGCATATGGGCCTCTCCTGAACAAGGCCACCCTAAGACCTCTCTCTGTGGTTGCGACCACGTGTGATCCCAGGTTCCCAGAAGGCCTCAGTGGCTGCGGCCTCCTCTCCACCACCATCTCACGGTGCTGTTCCTCCCCAGGCACCTGCGCGAGCTTCCTCATTGTCATTCTCCCTCCAGCTTCCTGTGGGTAGAGGGTGGGCCGGGCCCCACAGTAAGGAGGGTGTGTAGTTTCAGGGTCCCTCAATTCGATTCCCCTTTCAGGGACCTCCTCCCTCTGGGCACTGCCCTGATCCCCACCCTCAGTGGGCACTGCCCCTTGCAAAATCCTCTGTAAATCCCCTCGGCCCACACCCACTTCCCACCTCTGTGAGCACCACGATTGCTTTTTTAAGTTGGTCTCATACCGCCCCATGGGAGAACAGTTGTGTGTTTACATGCACTGATGGGAAATTAAAGCGGACAAGCATGGAGGCAGGGACCCCGAGAGCTGCGGGAAGCTGGTCAGCTGGTCTCCCAGGTCAGATCTCATCTCCAGGAAGGCATCCACCCTCAGTGAGGTGTGACCCCAAATGATCCCTCCAGCCTCCTCCCAACCTCCGAATCACACCTGATTCCCAGGTTTCCTCACATCACAGGGCCCTGCTGGTCCTGGGAAGTCTTCCCACGCTTGGCTGCCTGCTGAGTTCTTCTGCAAGGCAGAACTTATTGCACCTAATTTTTGGAGGTTTCTCAAGACCTGGTCTCTGAGTTCCTCAAGCCCTCATGTCAGCCGTCTTAGGGCTCTCACTCCACAGTGTATGGGATGTCCACCTCCTCCATTGGACTGTGAGTCTGTGGAGGGCAGAGGCTGGTGTCACACATCCTGAGCCTCCAATGACAACAGAGAGAAGCTTCTGCTGGAGATTCCATCCCAGAGCCCTGGACTCCCTGAGGTCTTTTCTTGCTCCAGGCAATGACGTGGGCCTGAGGCCCATGGCTTTCCCTTTGAAGCTCTGGCCATCTTTCTACTTGCTCCACAGCCAACATCGACTGCCCGCCCTGCCGCCCACTCCCAGAGAAAGGGCCAGACGCAATAGGATGCTGACCCCTGGGCTCCCTGGGTGCTCCAGGAGGGTCCTCTCCTCATCTTAGCATTCAGGCCCTTCTTTTGCACAAGGAACTCCTCCAGGGGACAGGCAGAGCCTCTGGCCCTGGGGTGAACTGGCTGAATCTAGAGAAGTGCTGTGGGGCAGGGAAGGCTGGAAGAGCCCCCTTTGGGCAAGGAGGAGTTCAGCCTTGCAGCAGTCACGTGGGGGAGAGGGGATTTCCCTCAAGAAGGCTTCTGGGGCTTTATTTTCCAATGTAAACATGCTCTTAGTACTAAGAATGTGTGTTTGTGTTAACACTCATTCAGGTGCCGCCCTATATACATAGTTCTGTCCTGTCCCACCAGCATTGACTAGGCCTGCCCTTGTAATCCCAGGACCAGGAGCCAGGGTCAGAGACATGAGAATGTAAGGCCACCACCCTGGAGGAGCCGCGGGTGAAATGAGCAACCGTCAGGCAAGACTGTCCATACACAAGCTCTGTGCTGCCGACACAGACACCTGGGACCCAAAGGTACTCAGGACCCATGGGACCAAGTGCACCTCAGCTGAATCTTGAAAAAGAGAAGGCAGAGAGGGCACAAATTGAATTATACAAAATACTCAAAGCCAAAGAAGGCAAGAAGAGTGGAAGACAAACACAAAGCAAAACAAAAAGGCCCACACATAGAATAGAGAACAGTTACAAATGTAATCAGTATGAATCCAAATGTACCCATAATCTCTTTAAACATCAATAGTCTAAGGACAGCAATTGAAAGATAGAGTTTCAGTGGATCCAAAGATGTGACCCAACTAGATGTTGTTTATAAGAAATCCATTTTTCATGCCTGTAATCCCAGCACTTTGGGAGGCTGAGGCGGGTGGATCACGAGGTCAGGAGTTCAAGATCAGCCTGACCAACATGGTGAAACCCCGTCTCTACTAAAAATACAAAACTTAGCCAGACATGGTGGCACACACCTGTAGTCCCAGCTACTCAGGAGGCTGAGGCAGGAGAATCGCTTGAACCCGGGAGGTGGAGGTTGCAGTGAGCTGAGATTGCGCCACTGTACTCCAGCCTAGACGACAGAGTGAGACTCCGTCTCAAAAAAATAAAAAAAGGAAAAAAAAAAAAGAAATCCATTTTAAGTATAAAGACACATAAGGATTAAAAGTAAAGAAATTAAGGAAAAATACCATAGTTACACTATCAAAAGAAACCCGGAGTAACTATACTGATTGATTTCAGACACAGCAGAGTCACAGCAAGCAAAGGCATCAGGGTAAATGGGGGCATTCCATAATGACACAGGGGTCAATTTTCCAACAAGATGTAACAATCCTTAGCATATGCACTCCTAACAACAGAGCACCAGCATACATGAGGCAAAAGCAGAGAGAACCGCACAAAAATCAATGAACCCACTCCTAGAGCTGGAGACTACAACATTCTCCATCAGAAATGGACAGATCCAGCAGGCAGAAAATCAGTAAGGATGTAGTTGAACTGAAAGACGGGAGTTATTTGGGCAAAGAAAGGCAGCAGACAGTTTCAGGCAGAGGGGGCAGTGTGAATGCGGTACAGAGGCCTGGACACGGAATAGTGCTGAAGGAAGGCCAGGCCGTGCGGTTGGGCCGGAGGAGTGTCCTGGGGGCTGGGGAGTGCCAGACACCTGGAGAGAAGTGGTCCACCACTCAGCCAAAGAAGTGCCCTCTGAGGGTTGGGGAAGGGAGCAGGAGCTGAGCCCCTGTCCTGACCTTGAAGCTGCAGGGCTGTCATGAATGCATGGGCCCCCTGAGGAAGGGCGGAGAGGGGTGTGAGCACCAATTTCAGGTAGTGAAACTAAGGCCAAGGAAGCAGAGAGCTGTTTTCAAGGTCATAGGGAGTCACCGTCAAGCCACATTTCCTAAAGCCCATTATGCATAATGCAAAAAAGGAGAATGGGGCAAACGATTTGGGAAAAGCCACACACTCTTCCCTCTTTTGGAGATCCACAAGGTGCCTTAGCATTTGAAATGCCCTGGGCAGAATGGAAGATGGTTTATTTAATCCAGCTTTCCACAAATATAGTTAAACTAAAAATGTCCCACCTCCCCTCTTCAACATTACCATTAATACGCATGTCACTGTAGGAAGGGAAACACTGTAGAAAATGGGATCCTAGAGGGAACACCGAGAGCCAGGGAGGGACCACAGCCAGCCTGTCCCTGGCTCTTCCCTGGCCTGGCCGTGTTCCTGGCCTGATGCCCTCGGGTTGCTAATGTTCCCAGCACTGTCGTTCCCTTCATTCCCTGCGGTGCCAGGCCCTGGATCATGGATGAAGTCACAGGCTTGGCTCACAGGGTGACTTGGCCGCGGTTACGCCATCCCAGGGTGAAGCAGGGTGGCCCAGAACCTGCTCCAATGTCATCATGCAAGCTGTCTCCTGACTTCCGGAAATTACCCTTGCCCTGAGAGTGGAACTGGCTTGGTGGGAGCCTCTATCTGCTGCTGGGGGATTTCAGTGCTGAGGCTGCAAGGGAGGGAGGGGGTGCCTAAGGCCTTTCTCCCTAGAGCAGGAAGCAGAGAGGCAGGACTATCTGCCTCCTCAGCTTGCATCTCTACTTGGCATTGAAATTCAGGATGTGACATTGGGCCTGGATAATTCAGAACAGATTTGGGTCCTAAGCATCTGTGTGAACCATATGAAAAGTACCAGCTTACAATTTCTATGTCCTTTCTCGTTCAGGCCTGGATGAAAAGTAGCATTAGATTCACTGTAAAATGCTTAGAGACTTGAATAAAAAGGATGGAGGAACATTAGCATTTGCTGCATTGGTATCATATAAGTGCTTTTGTCATTCTCACAAGGTGTTATTGTGCCCACTTACAAATATGGGATCCTAAGGCTCAGACAGGAAAAGTAACATCCACAAAACCATACAATGTTCACAGATCCTCGAAGCCAGGATAACACAATTCACTATAACAAAATCAGTGCAATACGCCAATATTGAAGTAATATGAGATCTTAATAACATATCTGTGTTTTTAAAATAGAGAAGAAGAAACGGTATCAGTTAAGTTAATAAATTATCTTTGTTTTCCAAATATTTCCCTACAACTGGATGCCTTTAGGTGATATTCATTTGTATGTTTGACAGTGTACAGACCTTTCTATGTAGAGCCGATCATTTGAAATCATGAAGAAGAATCCTCAAAATGGTTTCTCTTGGGTAGTAAACTCCCTCACAATACTGCATGTGAGAGGTTGCGGTGGGGAGGATAGAATAGTTTTGGGAAAGAGAAACATGATATAGAGATTTGACAATGCACTTCAAAGGCATGCGCCTGACTTTCAACAATGGAACAAGGAAAAGTGCTGAACAGGACTGATAGTTCAGAAGGAAAATCAGTAGGAGAAGTAGGCCGGGCACGATGGCTCACACCTGTAATCCCAGCACTTTGGGAGGCCTAGGCAGGCAGATCATGAGGTCAGGAGTTAGAGACCAGCCTGGCCAACATGATGAAACCCTGCCTTTACTAAAAATACAAAAATTAGCCTGGTGTGGTGGCAGGTGCCTGTAATACCAGCTACTCGGGAGGCTGAGGCACGAGAATTGCTTGAACCCAGGAGGTGGAAGTTGCAGTAAGCCAAGATCGTGCCCCTGCACTCTAGCCTGGATGACAGAGTGAGATTCAGTCTCAAAAAAAAAAAAAAAAAAAAAAAAAAAAGAAGTAGGAGAGGTAGTATTTTGAGTATTTTGGGTAGAAAAATAGCACATAAGAAGATTCTGTTGTACCCTACTTGTTAATATGTAGTGATTATTTTCAAAGTCTTAGCCAGGTATCAAACAGATACACAGCACAAGATGTCACCTTCCTGGGTAAAGCAAGTCTCAATGATCTCAAAAGAATCTCCTCCACAGACCCTGTTCTATACTGCACAAAATCCTTAGCCCAACCTTGGGATAAAATTAAATCTTTCCTGTTCTTGACAATCTCCATGCTTTAAAAGCACATTTATAAAGCTGCAAGTAACAACAAAGCCTTGCAGCATTAGCAGACCCCAGAAGGCATAATGCTTAACCTAACAGCACATAGTAGGTGTGGAGTAAATGTTTGTGAAATAGTCATAATCCCTCCCTTCACATCCCTGATGGCAGCTTTTCTGTTCATTTAAATATTCTTTAATATGAAGAACGGCTGCAGACCAGGGTACGATGAATGTGCAACTTCTTTTCTGCCCTAGGATCTGAGAGGGCAGAAAGCTGCTGCACTGGAGCAGCCAGCCATCTCCAGCATTTCCCATGTCAACCAAAAAGGAAAGCCTTTCTCACTGCCAGGCATTCCTTCAGAAGGGCTCCAGACCCGGGAGCTAACTAGCTTTCTCACTGCACAGATGAACAGAACATTCCCCACAGTGGACACCAGCACAGTTACAGAATGAGGATTTTTACGGGCCAGACACATAGAGAAAAGAAATAGAGGAGTCGTTATCCCCACACCTTAGAGAGAAGAATGGGGCTGGGCCAGCCCCTCACTGAGGTCCCCCAGCTGCTGGGTACCACACCTCTCACCAGCCCCTAGTGCCCTGGGGGCACCTCAGGCTCCCGATAATGTAAGCTGTAACTCATAAAGAGCAGGATGATGCTGAGCAATCAAAAAAGAAAACACTCTGTCATCCTAAGGAGTACTTGGTCACTGATACACACTAGGTACACACAACCCCTGCAGGCTGTACTAAGTGTATGAGAGAGTAAATGTAGTCAATGGAAAGGCACACCTCCCAGATGCACCCAGCAATCCTACTTCCTGATTGTCTTCTCAGAGAAACCGAGCAACCATTTCACACCTGGAACATCATGATGCCAGAACCTGCAACACAGTGTGTTTCTTTCATTCCCCACATCAAGGGTCTATGTGGAATAGTGCTTTTCCACAGAGTAGCTACTAGCTGCACATGGCTATTTCAATTTACATTAAAATGAAATAGAATTGAAACTTCAGCCCCTCAGTTGTACTAGCCATATTCCAGGTGTTCTATCAGCAGATGTGACTGTACCCACCATATTGGACAGCACAAATGTGGAAGCAGACGTTTCCATTGTTGTAGAAGGCTCTGTCGGGAAGTGCTGATGACATGCCAGTACCTGCCTTGCTCCCTGGAGCTCCCCAAGGTCTAGCACAGTGCCTGGCACAAGGTGAGGGGGTGCCCAGAAAAGATTCGATTCCCTCTCCAAGTAAACCATTCATTCCCAGCTTCCCCAAAGAAGTCTGCCCTGGGGTACCAAATCCTGAAGGCTGCCTTTGGTATCCGAAGTATGCAGCAACTTTCACTTCTTCTTTTTCGACCTGGCCCTTCACTCTGCCTGAGAGGGAAATGTCACTTGCCTGAGGACATGTGCTTTTTCTCAAGCAGGCACACTGGTCCCTTTCAAGGTGTGGGCTGACATGCTGGCTCTCTTCCCTGTATGCCGAGACACGCCTGGGATCTCCTAGCTCCACACTCTGTCTCTCACGAGTCTGAGCCCTGTGGATTTCTGTGACTTCCAGTCCTCTCCTGCCAGTAGCAACCTACAAAACAGAAACCAAGACGTGCAATAGCAGGAGGGTGGGATTTCCAGCAAATAGGGAAGGACTCAGTACGCCTTGCTGGTAGATTGTTGCAGGATCATCCTCCTCTCAGGAGAAAAAGAGGAAAAAAAGGCAAATCACTTTCCTCTTGCTTCTGCTTCTCCTAAATAAACTGCTTGCCTAATTTCCTTTGCAGTTAGAGAAATGTTCCTTGTGAAAGCTGCTATTTCCACACATTCACACACTGTGCAGATTCCGGGCCTTCTGGAGTCATTTGCTTTTCCAGGTTCCCTCTCTCTGTAGCTGATGCTGTCCTTGTACCTCCACTTGAAAAGCAACCCCAGGGCAAGTCAGCCTGGCTGAAGTCTTCGGATTCTTTTTTCAGTGGAGGGGTGCTGGCCTCCACTGGACTCTAGGGACAGGCAAGACACAGCTCTAGAAGGTTCCATCTGAAGGCTGGGGATGTCCCTGCATGGCCCCCATAACCATGCCAGCCAACACAGCCACCTGAATGAGGCAGGCTTCTCTGGGTCCCTACTGCTAGATGCAGGATTTGAGAAAGTCTGACCACTCCTATACTCACGGACACTGAAATAAAGTCAAGTCCCTTTCCTAATTCCAACCTATGCTTGGATAGTTTGTGTATGTTGGGGTGCAGGTGGGGAATCTATGTGGCCAATCATAGCCTCGCCTGCTTCTTCTATAAAAGCAGAGACTAAAAAATGCTCATTGTAAGAGGAATAGGAAGGATTCGGTGAGATAAGAGATGTGAAGAGAGCACTTGGTAAATGCCCAAGGTGATCAGTTCACTATCAGGCATGATTGTGAGAATAGTTTGCTCTGTGCTGAGGCCTTATGAATACCCTGGGGGGTAACAGAAATCTCAAAAACATGTCAGCTGAAAGAATGAGTCCTTACCTCTCTCCCACATCTCCACTATTTCATTGTGTCTGGTTGACGCAGGAGAGAACAGTTCACTTAAGAGATCAAAAGCACTTTTCACATAGAGGCAAGCATCAGTAAAGCAATTCTGCTGGAAATCTCCCAAGTAATAAATATAGGCCAGAACATTTTTAAAGTTCAATTTATTTAGTATAAAAGTTTAAAAAAAAAGTACAATATATTGAAATCGGAAAATAGAAAGTGAAGAAACTCAAAATTTGAGCTTTTGGGCAAATGAATTGACTGAATATTTCCTAACATCTAAATTGGAATTCCTTAAAAAGCTGTCAAAATTTAAAGTGGTTTTCATGGCGGGAAGGCTAAGACCGCCTCCAAGGCCTTCAGGGAGCAGTGGGGAAACCTAAGAGACGCCCTCCACCTAGTGGTGAAGGAACGCAAGGCTGGGAAGAACGGACGTAGTTAACCAATGCCATTTCCAGGGAGGAGGCGCCGCACCACTGGCCCCTGCAGGCCTAGCCCAGCTCCTCGTGGGGAGAGGGAGAAGCTGAGCCCAGGGCCAGTAGGGAACTTACCCAGGTCACTTACCAAGTTAAGGATAGACATAGGGGCTGCCACCCAGGTTGATTCTTTGCTTAGGGCTTGACTTCAAAATTATCCTTAAAATCAGCTATTGTACCTGCTCACATCAATTCTTGCATAAATCCTGCTAACACGCAGAGCAGGGATATCTCCCACACCAGAGGGGCTGTGCAGAGACCATGGCTCTGTGGCCCAGAACCCTTCTGGCCTGGATGGATGCTCCTGTCCTACTCTGGCCTGTGGACCCTCCCTGTCCCAGTTGAGCTTCGCCCAGGCCTGAACAAGGGGCGTAAGGACCCTGCATGTGCTAAGAACCCAGCTCAGAATGCACCTTTTCCCCCCTGCTGGCTCCTTAACCGGAGCTGTCGCTGCTGTCTGCCACCTGCACGTGCCACAGCTTTAGAGGCCGTCCTGGAGAGGGTGGATGAAAGAAAACAGCCCTGGAAGCCAAGAGACCTGGGCTCAAATTCCAGACCTGCAAATTGTGAGTCAGTTGGGCTTGGGCATGTTATTTACTGTCTGCAAGCTCTCATGTTTGCCTGTGAAGTTAGATGATAATAATCTCAGCCTTAAAAGGAGGCTGTGAATATGCAATGAGATGGCACAGGAATGACACAGGGCCCAGCACATGGAAGTCTTGGAAAAAGACAGCTCCCTTCCCTGGGCCCCTCAGCCTCCCATTCACTCCCACACCCTCAGTGCTACTTAGATCTTGTCATCTACTTATCAAAATTGACTCACTTAGAAGTGAGTTGGGCTCAGCTTTCAGACAGGGAGGTCCAGGAGCACCACTGTGGCGAGGACACAACTGAGGGGAAGACAGGCGTTCCTCACAGTCTCTAGACCACACCCCTCTTCCACACGTTTTTCTTTTCCTGTTCTCTCTCCGTGAAACAAGGCATCTTCCACCAGAAGCCTTTACTTCTCTTGTGATGAATCACTTGAATCTTTGAATAGGCAACTAAATTCAAGCAAATCATTCAGCACTATTGATACCAGTTTTATTCATGATAGCCAAAAACCAGAGACAACCCAAATATCGATCAACATGGATGGATAAAAACCATGACACATTGATGCAATGGGACACTACTTAGTGAAAAGGAATGAATACTGATGCATAAAATGACATGAATGAACTTCAAAATAATTATGTTCCATTAAAGAAGTCAGACAAAAAAGACTCTTTATATAAAATACTAATAGATGAAAACTATTGTCTAGGTCAAGAAAGCAGTTCAGTAGTTGCCTGGGTTGGGGGGAGAGCCATAGGTGGGAGAAGAGAATTTCCAAAGGACACAAAGGAATTTGGGGGTTATGCATGTGGATTTTATTTTCATTGTGGTGATGGTTTTATCTGTGCATATATTTGTTAAAATTTATCGAATTTAAACAGGTAGAGTTTATTGTGTCTCAATTATACCTCAACAAAGCTGCTTTAAAAATTTAGGTATCTGACTGGGATGAAATCATTTTGAAACTGCACCTGACTTGAGAGCTTTTCGGAGAATGTTGCCAGATCCCCAGGAGGCCTTCAGAGCTGACTCTGCCAGGCCTGAACATCTCAGGAGAACCCTCAGAAGCTGGGGTACACAGCCATGAAGCCAGGGTAGGCAGCCAATCTGGACTCACAGATATTGTTGTGACAGTCAGACCACATCTGGGGTAGCCTTTTACTTTTAATTGTATTTAGTTAATGTTTGAATTATGGCTCACTTCAGTTTAGAAATTCTTTGAGATGATTTTTGAATACATAACAGTCCCCAATAGCAGGTGTGTAAGAAGTTACATTTTTGCTTTCTTCCTTTTTTATTTTAATGAATTATTTTAATTTTACCTCCAGGCCTTGTCATATTAAGATAGCAGAAAACCAACCTCAGCAATCCCAGGCCCCCCACTAAGGCTGCCAAGCTCTCAGGGCCTCACACGGGGCTGGGATCCAAGAGTCCCCTGCATCAGCTGCCATCTTTCCACTGAGGATGACCTCTCCTTGGTCCTTCTGGCCTTGCTGGCTCTTTTGCTCGGGGCCGTGCTGAGCTGAGGAACCCTTGGTGAGGTAAAGTCAGTTCTTCCTGTTGTATTGTGGCCCCCACCTCTGAAGCCCTGTCATTCATTGCCTTAGGGCACTGCCAAAAAGCTACGACAGTGGATCAGTTTTCCCCTCTCCCCTGCCCCTTACCCTTCTCTCTTCCCTTCTCTCTTCCTCCTCTCTCCCTCCATCTCTCTCCTCTCTGTCTTTCCCCCACCCCCTTTTTTCTCTCTCTCTCCTTCCTCTAGTCCAAAGAAGCATTGCTTTTGTCTGAAGGGAATCCCCTGTCCTCCCCATATTTTCTTCAGGCACCCCTTTTTCTCATATCCTATTGTCTTTATTAGATTTAGGAAGCCTGTCTTAAATATCCTCCCAGGCAAGAAACTACAGACTTAGCTATCTGTTATGGGAAGGGAAAGAAGAAAAGAAAATGGGAAAAATAAGTGAACATCTCAAAAACTATCTTTCCCTGTATGTAAGAAAATATAATTTTAAAAAATCATTACCAGAGCTAATATAAAGTAGAACAAATGGTTAAAATGAGGCAAACGCACACACAGATACACATTGTTTGTGTGCATGTCTGTATCTATAACTCATCTTCTGATTTAGGGTCCTAAGCTATGTTACTAGTTCCATGGCTTTCCTTTTAAGAGAATACAATGTACACTGCACTTTACTCTGAGAGAAATGTCTTCCTTCATGGGACTTCAAATAAGAGACCCTGTATATTTGTAATGCTTTAATCCCCAACCCTGCCTGCATGACAGGATCGAGTGGTAAGCATTTGCAATACAAATGCAAATTGGTTCGGCTCAGGACCCAGGCCGAACCAATGACATCAGGTCATTGCAATACATATAATTTGCAATACAAATACAAATACATACAAATACATAATTTGCAATACAAATACAAATTGGTTCAGCTCAGGACCCAGGCCGAACCAATGACATCAGGTGTCTGGGGGAGCTTAAGGGTCTGTTGCTTCAAAGCTGCCCAGGTGCAGCCAGGGCTGGGAACCACTGGCATAGGTGGTTGATGTCCTCAGCCGTCCCCCTCCCCAGGCACTGCCTAATGGGGTTCTCCAGGCTTTTCCTTGCTAGACAGCTCAAGGTAGCCTGAAGACCTGATGTCAAAAAGTAACACAGTGGTCAATCCTGGCCCAGACATTCAGCTCTCAGGTGATCAGCCTGGATCCAGAGATAAACCAGGAAGCCAGCCTATGGAACAGTCATCCTCCCATACGACCAAGCACTGCAGAGACTGCAGTGAAAAAATATTTACTTAATCAATGATTGTGACCAAGAGATGAGACTGATTCCATGTGAACACAGAAGGAAGAACTGGAACAATAGAAGAAAACTAGAGAAAAACTTTCCACAGTGAGAGATGGCTAAAAGATGCCTGGGAAGGTACCGAATCCTCTGTCATTGGAGATATTCAAGTCTCCTCAGAATCACTGGAATTGGTAAGCATCCTGGGATTTGAAGATTCCAGCTCTCTTCTATTCTAATATGAGTTTTCTTTTTGGAAACATGTGAACATCAAAGCATGCTGATGATCTTTGGTAATTCATGGACAAGCATGTTGCAGAATAGAATAGGCACTCGGCATTCACAAGCAATTTGGGCCAAGGGAGATTTACAGATCCCCAGCTTCACAAATACCACCACAAATACACCCTGCTGAGATCCTGAGTAATGAGGAGCAGAGATTAGAGAAGCTGATGGCATCTTCTATACTAGTCTCACCTTTTAGGCTGAAAGACTGGCCAAGCACACACAACATGTCCATAAGATCCAGGCCTCAGCACAGCTAACAGCACTTCCTGTCCTGAAATTTGGGTCCTCACAAATGGCCAAAATCTCAAATGTTTAACCAAAAATGCAAGATTTCCTGTATACATTCACTTTAAAGCCAGGAACTGAGTCATATTGTGTGTATTTCATGCTAATTCTCAAGTCGAAATGAGATAGTAGTTCTTATTTCATGATACAAAGAACTTTGCTTCTGCTTCACTCTGAATATTATAGACAAAAATAAATAATGAACACCTAATGCAAGAAATCTCAAAATCAAAGAGTTGAGGAAATACATTTGGCAAAGATTTTAGCTCTAAATTCAGGCTTGGGTTTCGAGCTTGAATCCATTGGCTGAATCACTGATATAATTATTAGGCAACCAAATCTCTCATCTGTAAGATGGGGATAAAAATTGTTAAGAAAAATTATCCAAAACAGAAAGGAGAATGATTGGGTGTGTCCTTTTAATGTCATACTGGGACACAGGCTAACAGACCCACCCAAGGACCCTTTAATTCTCTAGGAGAATCTATTTGTGTTTAACCAGCATTGCTGTTGACTTGACCCTAGATTCTGTGAAGTTGCTTATATGCGTGTACATTTGTCCTGTAAAGATACAAATGATTTCTGCCCAATAGTGAAGATAACCCCAAAAGTGACACTTTATTGACCTGAAAACATTCACAGGCTTTGTTGCTAACTTAGCAAACCGGCTCCGGCATTCCCCTCCCAGCTACATGTACACACTCAGCCTCTCAAGTGCTCTTTTCCCCAACTTGACATCCCTCTCATCCCCTCATGAACTCATTAAATAATTTCTGATGAGTCCTCACTATTTTTATGTGTTGTGGATTGCACAGTGTTACCGAAAATTCACATCCACCAGGATCCTCAGAACATGACCTTATTTGGAAGTAGGGTCTTCACAGAGGTTATTAAGGATATCAAGAGGAAATCATTCTGGATTTAGGGTGGGCCCTCGATCCAAAGACTGGTGTCCTTATAGGAAAAGGGAGTGACACAGACAGATACGGAGTCTCAGGGGAAGAAGGCCATGTGAAGACAGAGGCCAAGACTGGAATGGCGCCGCGGCAGGCAGAGGAGCACTGGGAACCACCAACAGGAGCGTGGCCTGTCGACAGCCTGAGGTTGGACTTCTGGCCTCCAGAGCTGTGGGGAAGAGATTTCTATTGTGCTGGTCATTTGTCACCACAGCCCTAGGAGACTAGTCCACTGTTTGTCAGAGTCAAGTTTCAACTCTGAAAATTAGACTTTGCCATAATAGTACCTGCTTCATAGGAGTGTTGTGCTGATCAAATCTTTTAATGCATATCAAGGGCTTAACACGTGCCTGCAACACAGTAAGCACCCGATAAGTATTAGCCATTATGATTAATGTAATCGGTGACTAGTAGGGTTTCCACCAGTGGAGACTGATGATGCGGGAGAGTGCCAGCGGTTTCTGTATTTTGTGTGGATGCTGAAATTTCTCATGTCAACTTCTTCTTTTGCTCTGGGAGCAGTGGGGACAGCAGGTACAGCTGGGGTATCTGTATCCATCATCCTCAGCCCACCCCCAGAGTAAATAGTGCATAGCTTCAAGGCCAGTCATTCTGCAGCCTTCCCCATGGTTTTGCCTGGCTCCTGGAGTGGAAGATTCTCCTGAAAGGAGAGACTGTTCTGGCTGCAGTTACCCCAAGCAGGAAGGGAAGAACTTTTACTGTGGGGTGAAGGATTCTTTGGGGGCTTCAAGCAATTGGGTCTGGGCTCTAGGCAGGACGAGGCTGAAGATCCTGTGTTGTAAGATGAGCAGCCTTCTGTAACACTGAGGCTGGGAGTCATCCGGCTGAGATGTCCCCAGTGGCCTCTGGGAGACTCCCTTCCAGTCTGTGGTCAGTTAACTTGAGGAACAGTAATATGTCCTATATCATTTTATGGTTTCCATTGAATGCATAATAACTTATCTCTATGAACCACAAAATTTCCACAAAGTCTGTTAAACTCGACAGCTTGGTGTTGACTGTGCTTTGGCATCTCATGAGAGGGTCCTGAGCCCACACAACTTGAGGGAGAATTGGAAGCAGTGCCGCCCTCTGGCCTTGCCCATGAAGCTCGAAGGGGAGAGTCTGTCCTTTTTGTGGGCAAGTGCTGGCAGTACAGAGTCCCTGTGCTGAACCTGTCATTCAAACAGTCTTCCCTGTGGCATGTCATATCATGTATCATATCAGATCACATTATTTTCGCTACACAAAAGTGCTTCTTGTGACGAGAACCACCCAGGGCTCATCGTGCCATGTTTTCCTAGTGGCAGCATTCCAAGTCCATCTTTCCTTCAAGTAAGAAAAATGTTCACATAGCGAGTGGCCACGATTCCAGTTGCCAAAGGGTGGGATTGCCCAGAGTCCCCTAAGACTAATAAAGGAGGCATTAGAAATATCAGTGGGGAAAGGAAGATTATTCAAAAATTTTTGCTGAGATAATTGGTGAGTTATCTGATAATATACATCTAAATATCATTCTGACATTTAATGATATTGAGAGAGCTCTGCTGCATTTCATATCTCACTTCATGTGCCTTGTTATTTTTTCTTTTCTCTTAGCCCCTTTCAGATTCTTGCATCCTGCAAGTTAATGCTGTCCAGGAAAATATTCTGTGGTAAAAGAAATGTTCTATATCTCTACTGTCCAGTATGGAAGTTGCTAGCTACATGTGCTCCTGAATGTGGCCAGTGCAACTGAGGGACAGATTTTTAATTTTATTTAATTTTAATAGATTTATGTTAAATAGCCATATGTGGATAGTGTCTGCTGTGTTAGGCAGCACAGCCATAGCTGGATCTGAAAAAATTTTATCACCCATCTTCTAAGTAGATTATTTCCTTAATGGTATCTAATTATTTTGCTTTGCCACAGTTACTGTTCATTGTGTTTTTGCCAGAGTTTGCACTGGTGAGATTGAATACATGCTTAATCTTAAGTGAAACATCTCTATAGGATTTTAAACTTGGAAAATTTTAAGGTGGTTAAGCTTGCTTGCCTATCGTGAGAGATGTGAAGCAAAGAGAATCCGTAATTTAGCTGAAAAAACTACAATCATGCTCACATGAAGTCTGACACTTAGAATGTCCATGGACACATTATTGAAGTGGCATTTATTATCACTGGACACATTGAAGTGATATTTATTATCACTTTAGTAATATAATTCAAATAACAGTGCCTCTCTTCTTCCTGGGACTCTACCTTGTCTATTATCATTGTTGCTGTTGCTGCTGCTGCTGTTATTTTGGTAGAGCCACCCGCTCCCCACACCTGCTACCCTCCAAAGCTCTCAGCAGCTTGGGAGCTGAGCGCCCTCTGGGGCACAGGCCTCGTCAAGGCCCTGACGAATGGATCATTTTATTGCTATGTTCATGTTGGTTAGCAAGTATAGATTCCCACTGAGGCTCATCTTGCGGGTTGGGATCTGAGGGCCCTGCCCTCTAGATAGTACTAGATAGATCTGCAGCCACATTTCTTGAGAAGTTCCAATATAAGAAAGACTTTCCATGTAGGGTGAAAGCCTACTAATAGATCTACCAAATAGAATTATTTTTCTATTCAAAAAAGGAATCAGATGATGTTGATAATGTATTATGCTTGTGTACAATGTTATCATTGGGGGCAAGTGGGTGAAGGGTACTAAAGAACTCCATGTTATATTTGCAACTTCTGTGTCTGAAATTTTCAAAATAAAAAATTATTTTAAAATGAAGAAGGTAGGAGATATTTTAATCAGACAAAAAAAAGGTGCATGAACTAGCAAGTTTCCAATAAGCAGTAGGATCTCTAAGTTTTTACACAAACAATAGCTATTGGAAGGACACTCAGGAATTTATGGAGGTAAACCATGTCTTTCTTTCACTATGAGATTTTTAGGGATAAATACATATGGTTAGCAGTGAACTCACAAATAGGGCAGTATGTTTGAATTTTGGGCCACAAACTCAAGTGTGCTAGAAATATCATTTTACTGGCCTTACTATTTACTGCTACATAAAATTTATTCAAAAATTTAGCAGTTTAAAACATGAGATATTTATTATCTAACCGTTTCTGTGGGTCAGGAATCTAGGTGCATTTAGCTTTGTTTTCTGGCTCAAGGTGTCTCACAAGGCCTCAGCTTGGGCTGAAGTCTTATCTGAAGACTCAACTAGCTGAGGGTTCACTTCTAAGCTCATTTTATGATTGTTGGGCCCGAGGCCTCCCTCTGTTCCTTGCCACATGGGCCTCTCCACAGGGCAGCTCCCATTATGGCAGCAGGTGTGAATCAGAGTGAGTGAAAGAGCAAGAGAGGATGAACAAGCCAGAAGCCACAGTCTTTTGGTAAATTAGTCACAGAAGTGAGACCCTATCACTTCTAAATTCTGTTCATTAGCAGAAAGTCCCAAGTTCCAAACACCCTCAAGGTGAGGAGATTACACAGAAACATGAACAGAAGGCAAGGTTTGCAGGGACCACCTTAGAGTCTGTCTGCCAGAGTCCACCCTCTGGCCCCCAGTGATTCACATCCATGACACATGCAAAAGACATTCATGCCTCCCAGGGTTCCCCAATGTCTCTGCTCATTCAGGTGTCGGCACAAAATCCACAATCTTATCATCAAGTCCAGGTCCAGATAAGTACAGTTCCTGGGGCCCACCTTCCCTTGATCTGTGGACCTGGGAAACAAAATAGAAGAATGATCTGCCCCCATCTCACCCTGTACACGCAGGTGGACAGGCAGAGGATAACAGCTGTACACATTCTCATACCCGGGAGGTACAAAAGAGTCACCAATCCATTACAGTTCTGAAATCCAGGCAGGATAATGTTGGGTTTCTTGATTAAGCTTTAAGCCCTTAGAATAAATGACCTGTGGCTCTTGGCTTTGCCTTCTGAGTATTAACGCTGCCCTCTGGGTCATCCTTCCATTTTCCTAAAAGGCATTTGCAGGTGAGCAGTTTTATCAGCCTTTATCCTGCCAGTAGAATTTGGGAGTCTGACGTGGCCTTTTGTTCTACTCTGTCTGTCCCCATTAGTCTAAGCTTGCGATGTTTCTGCTGAAACAATTTTCTCAAATATTCTATGGGCTTTCTGTGGATTTTAATGGGTTCCCTCCATTGGACACAAGTCACATCCACAGAACTTTTTGTAATAATACCTCCTCCACCTTGGCCCCCTGGGCATGAAAGACAGATAGTGCCCTTAAGCTTCCCAGAGGCCCGCTAGTTTATTGAGAGGGTCTGTGAAGCACTGAAAGGTATTTTGTGTGAGTGAATATTCTGAGCTTGTATTCCTTCTAAGATTTTGGCAAATGGTTGTATAGTTACACCCTCTGCTTTTCTCCCAGAGTGCATTTTCCTGACAATAAATCTCTTCATGTTGGCATCGTTGCCATTTGGTGAGGCTAAAGAATTTTCAGAGTCCTCAAGTCATGGTTCTGTTTTATGCAGTTATTCTGTCAATATACCTATGCCCTTGCGTTTTACTATAAGCAGCAAAAAGAAACCAGGCAGCACCTTCAACACTTTGCTTGCAAATCTCTTTCACTATATAGCTAAGTTAATCATTTACAAGTTCAGCTTTTCATAGAATTTCCGGAGACAGTTTCATTGAGCTTTTTGCCACTATATAATAAGATTCTGCCTCTTCCAGTATCTAATAACATGCTTCCCCTTTTCTTTAGAGATCTCAATGACAATGCCAGAGTCTGCATAGCTAATAACAGTCTGTCCAAGGTTCTTTAGGCATTGTCTATTACACTCCTCAAAATTCTTCCAGCCCCCACCATGGCCTGCTTCCAAAGCCACTGCCCCATTTGTAGGGATTTGTGACAGCCCCCAACCACTTCTAGATACCAAAATCTGTATTAGTTATCTAGTGTTACATAACAAATTACAACCAACTTAGCAGCTTAAAATCACACAGCGTCTATTTGTTTGGAGTCTAGACATAGCCTCGCTGGATTCTGTTTCAGAGTCTTACCAGGGTGCATTCAAGGTGCCATTCAGGCTGCATTCTCTTCTGGAAGATCAACTGGGAAAGGCTCCATTTCCAAGCTTACTCGGGTGGCTGGCAGAATTCATTTGCTTGTGATTATATGACTGAAAATTTCGGGGTTTTGCTCCCCGCTGCCTGGATGTGGCCCTCAGCTCCTAGAGGCTGTCCCACCTTGTGGCTCTCACAGCAGGCAATTCACAACACAGCAGCTTGCTTCTTCAAGGCCAGAGGGAGAGTGAGAGTGAATGTTCTAGCAAGATCAAGTCTTAGACAACACAATCACAGGACTGACAGCCGATGACTTTTGCTGCATGCTGTAGTCTAGAAGAAAGTCACAAGTATCCACCCCATTCAAGAGAGGGACTGTCAAAAGTCATGAGCCCCAGGAAGCAGGGATTGTAGAGGCCACATCAAAATCTGTTCACCACTGATCTCATCAGAAATGTCCTGAAGTATTGGGAAGCTGCTCATAATGAAAAGCTTCCTAAAATTCCAATTCTTCTTTGGAAACTTAAATTTTATATTTTGAAGAAATATTCAGTTGTTCTGCTTGAAGTGACAGGCTCATGCCATTCACTTACAAGAAAATCTTTGCCAAAAACTCAAGTGTGAATAAACATAGTGTGCCTGTCATTCTTTTCAGTAAAAATGGTGTTCCATCAAAGAAGTGAATTAGATTAGCTAATTAGATTAGCTTATAATTCAAATAATTGTTCAAGTGCTTTGCCTTGAGAAAACAGGTACTGTGATATGCTGTAGATTTGCTTTATGTCTACTTCCCATTTTGTCTCATAAAATACCAGATGTTTACTCATGGATTGAGATTATTAAAAAAAAAACTAAAAACTTCTACTGCTTCATCAAGGATATTCTTAAGTAAAACTGGAATTTTTTAAAAACTGGGAATGTGTTGCAATGAGAAATACAATGGCTACCAGCATAGTGTGGAGTCACAGTGGTGATTCAGGCACCAGCAGTGTTACCCACCACTGCTTTTTCACCATCACTGTACATATGAACACAGGGGAAAGCAAGTAATATCTGGGTTTTAACGTTGCATATCCCCTGAAAGGGGCTTAAGGAACACAGAGATCTGTGAACCACACTTTGAGAGCTGATTCAAAAGAACAAGTAGATAAAAAACAAACAGGAAAAAGCATAACTATGCAATCCATGATGCTTTAAAATCAGTAAGCTACTAGAAAAAAATCAATTAGTGCCTCATCATATTAAACACAAAAGATATCTAGACAAAAAGGTGGGAACATAAATACAAGAGATATACAGGATATCTCACCCCTGGCTAGAAGTATTTCTAAATGGAAAGAAAGAAATCACAAAACACAGATTTGAAGGTTTGACTGATAAAAAATCTACTTCCAAGATGGTTATCCCTTCTATTTCAACCTAACTTTCCTCTGAGTTGTTCCAAACCCCAAATCCCATTTCTTAAATTTAGCCTGATATATTTGTGAACAATATTATAACTTGAAATGATTTCAAGAATCATACCCATAGGCTGCTTTTTGTACTATTTTGAAATATTGCTGAGAGTTTTCTAGTTGTACCCTTTCCTCTGTTGCATGAAGCCAGAGCTTCTCACACTATAACATGCGCTGGAATTACCAGGGGGATCTTGTTAACATGCAAATCCTTGAGGCAGTGGGCCTGGGCTGGGTCTCCAGTGATGAGGGTGCTGCTGATCCCTAGAAAACACCCAGGAACTGAGGTGCTGACAAAAATAAACTTCTGGAGATCTTGTTAAGGCTATCAACTCCTTATTTCTCTTAAGCCCATATGGCTCTCTGCTGTTCTTATAAGAGTTTTCTCAACACCTAAAGATCTTGTCCTCTACAACAGTGGAACATCCAGGGACCAGTTGAGTAAGCATGGTACACCCACTCAGTGGAAAACTATGCACCCCTGAAGAGTTATTAGGAATGTAGAGTTCTGCATATAGTACATAGAGATGTTTTAATGATGACTGTATCTACAGTGTAATTCTAGCTTTATTAAAATATATTATGCTATGTGTTTGTGTGTGTAAACAGAAAGGGTAATATGGAGATAAATACACCAGAACATTCTGAGTTGTGGAATTGTGTCTGTTTTCTTCTCCATTTTGCATTGTGTACTTTTCAGATTTTCTTCAATGAGTATATATTACAATAATTAAACTTTTATTATATGCATTAAATCTGTTTTAAATTAAGATTGCTCTAATCTTTAGAAGAATCTGTGGTGGAAGCATACTGCAGATATCCATAAGGAAACTTTTCACCGTAGTCTCAAGGTGAGATTTCATAAAGATAAATTTTCTGAGTTGTAGTTGTTTATTTTAAAAAGCCAATAAAGTATTAATTTAATTAATATGTTATTATTTACTTGTTATTATCATTTGCTTTATTATTTATTCAATGAAATATTTTATTGACTTTATAGTAAAAAGTAGAGAACATTATCTTTATGAAAAATAAAACACAGGCTGTAATCCCAGCACTTTGGGAGGCCAAGGCAGGCGGATCACCTGAGGTCAGGAGTTCGAGATAAGTCTGGCGAACTTGGCAAAACCCTGTCTCTACTAAAAATACAAAAATTAGCTGGGCATGGTGGCGGGCATCTGTAGTCCCAGCTACTTGGGAGGCTGAGGCAGGAGAATCGCTTGAACCTGGGAGGCAAAGGTTGCAGTGAGCCGAGATCGCACCACTGCACTCCAGCCTGAGTGACAGAGCAAGACTTTGTCTCAAAAAAATAAATAAAAATTAATTAATTAAAACACAGGGAACATGAAGAAGAGACAAGAAACACAGAGATTGTTGAGTTCTAGTACTTTTTAGAGCCAGTTTGGGGTGTTTTATTTTTTGACCCTGGGCCTGTACAAAATTTTACGGTTACCTCAGAAAATGTGTTTTCGTTTCTTATGCAAAGTTATCTTTGTTCATTTATTTTCTCCCGTTTAAAGTTAATAACTAATCTTAAGCTGATAGCATCATTTATCATGTTACCAGGGAAGATTTTTCCTTGCTTTTTAAAAAAATGTAATATTTTCTCTAGAACATTATATAGTACCTACTATGCTTACATAAATTAGCACATTTAATTAAATAAAGGAAATACTATATTGGATTCCTCATTTCTGAAACTAGATATCTATGACTTGATTCCTAAATTTGGGTATAATTTTAGGAGATCCTTAGTAATAAAGTTTACTGCAC
This sequence comes from Pongo pygmaeus, assembly GCF_028885625.2. NCBI lineage: Eukaryota > Metazoa > Chordata > Mammalia > Primates > Hominidae > Pongo > Pongo pygmaeus. The sequence goes on along the minus strand of NC_072379.2, from coordinate 36,221,148 downwards.
AGGCTGCAAGAAAGACAAGCCTGCCTCAGTACCACTGCCAATAAACCAAAACTTGCCAGGTTGGAAGGTATCACAGCCTTGGCAGGGTACTCAGATTGGGCTCATCATCACTGACATCACTTCCCTGTTGTCTGGCAGTGATCCCAGGTGGGGATCTCTCTGTTCAGTCTCCCTAACTTATTTTATGCTGAATGAAATAACCAACTCTACCATGTCAAACAAGACTCACCAGAACAAAAAGGAATTTGTGAACTCCATTCAGTGAGGAGCAACTTGACTGCTTAGGCAATGTCTGACACGAAAAGGTGCTCAATAGATTATGCAGTGGAATTGAAAAAGAGACTCAGAGAGAGGCTTTGTAATTAAGGCTCGACTAGGATTAAGTTTTTCCAAAGCACTAAAAAGGCCTAGGAAAAATATTTTTTTCATTTCTATGTGTACAATTCTAAAGTGAATATTATGTGCATTTTACACTCTAATTTAGACCAGTTGAAAGGAATAAATAATGAAGTGCTGACATATTTATTTTGCATCTACTAAGCTTATCCATTAAAATAGATTTATCTGCACCATTTCTCTTAAATTGCAATCATGCCCTGGTTTTACAGCAATTTTCTGTATTTTGTGAAATTATGCCTCCAGATGCTTATCATGCACTTGGGGGTTGCATTGTTCCACCAGGTCAGAAGCATGTATATAGTCATGCTATTTCTTCCAGATGTGAGAGCTCAACATTCTCTGCATCCCAAACTCCGATAAAATAGAATTTATCCACTTCTGTGGTCACAGATGTAATGTTATGCATATATGTTGCTTGCTCAAAGATTCCTTTGTAAAATGGGTTTCTGAACGTTTGGTTTCTTAACATGCAGATGAAATCTGTATTTGCCTCACAACTACTTATTAAAGCAATTTCAATAGGTTTGCTCAATTTGGAGTTGGATGAATGACTATTTGCTAAGATTCTGATTCTGAGAGGTTTACTTCTAAATACAATCTTACATGTGTGCAAAACATGGAGACTTTCAATCTGTTTTTTAAAGATTCATTTTCTGTTTGGTCATTGTCTTTTCAGCCCCATTTCCTAAATGCAATGCATGATGTTTTCTGAGAGGAATTCGTAATAGGGATTTTCAATTCTTAACCACTTGCCTCTCCAAACAAACCTAATGGCGCCAGTTGAAAAAAAAAGTTTAATTATTTAAGAAAGCTATGTTCAGTACTTTAAAAATAGTATTTGAGTTTTTTTAATTATAAAAGAGTAGATAGTCATTGTACACAAAACAACCATATTGTGTGTGTGAGTGAAGTCAAATATGGAAATCTTCCTCCCTCGCACAACACCTACCTCCAGAGAGGTAAACACTCTTAACTGTCATTGTATGCCCTTCTGGAGCTTTTTCACATTCCTTTACTTACACATGTAAGTACATGGACTATGTGCAGCTTACTTTTTTCATTGAATTATAGAACTTGGAGCTCTTGCCCTATCAGTGCACATACATTGACTTGATTTTTAAAACCCACTGCACAGATCATAGAACAGATTCAGCTATCTTCCATTGATGGATATTTAAGCCATCTATTTTTTACATATTAAAATGTCTCAGTGAACTTATTTATGTAGTATAGATTCCTAGAAGTGGAATCACTTTTGGTAGATATTACGATTCCTTTCCAAAAAGGTTAAGTTTATCCACATTCCACAACAGTGGATGCCAGGATCTTACTCTCCAAATATTTGCCAACACTGGGTAATGTCACTATTTCCAAATGCTATGCTAGTATTTTAATAATTTTTAAATTTTAAATTTACACCTTTATGTTTTTAGCTCAATGTGTAAACATCTGTGACTGGTATTTTCTTTATGTTTGGATGCTTTTAGCTCAATGTGTAAAGGTTTATGATGGATGTAAAGGCAAAAACTTCTTAACAGTATAAAATATTTTTCTTTATCGAGTTTATTGCTTTTTACCTTGATTCCTCTTTTTTATGGTATTAATAATCCTATTCCTGATCTTTGTTGGCACTTTCCTGTTTATATTTCTATTCTTTATTTTCAATATTTCATTTTATAAAGATAATGTAATTAAACTTTGCCTTTTTGCCTAATTTAGGAGGCTTTGCTTATTAATCAAGGAAGTTTTTGCATTTGTTGCGAATCCTGAAATGTTTCCTCTTTTTCCTGACATCTTATTTAAAATTTTCTCTTTATTAAGCTTTTATTAGTTTCTCTTCACCTTTAAACATTTTTTTCTCAATTTCACGAATTGGGTTTCCTTTGTTTTTATTTTTTCTCTTCCGATTTGGAAGTTTCATATCCCATTTCTGATCTATGTCCTATTTCTATTTTACTAACAGTTACACTTACATTTTAGACATAAACAAATACATATATATGTTTTGTTTTGATCTTAATTTATATGATATACACAAATTTAAATATATGTATATTCACATGTTACATATGTTTAGTTAGATGTTTTAGCAATACTGATTGAATACTAATTTTTTATTTACATGAAAGTGAGCATGTAAAACACCTGATGATCATTTATTAATACAAAGTCATCTATCTACCTCAAGTATTAAACAGGCATAACACAAACAGTAAATTAAAAGGTAATGTTAGAAACACATTATTTTGTGAGTTTCAAACTTCAGTATCAACTTCAGGGACATTTTTCAATAAAAACATATATCAATAATAGCACTATTCCAAGCTTTCTATTTTTATATAGCCTTATGTTCTTTTGCTCTTCAATATGTAGTACTTCTAAATTATTTATAACTATTAACAAAATATTACTTTTTAAACTTTTCCTCTGAAAATAATTTTATGGTATAGTTTGCACCACATGAGTTTAGACAATGGAATGAGCCTGGACTGCAGCAAAATGCCTAACAATGAAGGCTAAGAGTTTTTAAAGATCAGTATCCAAATCTGTGGCAATGTTGGGGTAACAGGACGTGAGGCTCTTAAAGAGCAGAAGCCAGTCTGTTTCTGTGAAGCACCAGATTCTCAACTTTTACCTTAAAGGTATAAAAATTAAATTATTTTGCAGTTCAAAAGGCTGCCTGCAGATATACAGCACAGAGTTGTAAGGGAAACAGCCTTAATTACAGACATGGTCACAGATGTTATACTGGTCTAGATCTGCCCTGTCCAACGTGGCGGCCTCTGGTCTCATGAGACTGTCTGAGCGCTTGAACTATGGTGAGGTGGAACTGAGATGTGCTTTAAATGCAAAATATACACCGGATTTCAAAGACTCAATATGAAGAAGAAAAATTTTATAAAGTATCTCATAAACAATTCTTATATTGATTACATGTTGAAATAGGATATTAATTTCACCTGGTTCCTTTTACTATTTTAATGTGGCTACCAGAAGGTTTAAAATTTCATATGTGGTTCTCATTATTCAGAGGTAATATGTTAATTATCATTTTCTTGGCGTTCCAATAATTGTCTTGACAACACCTGTGACAGTTCCAGGTCTGCCTAGTTTAATTCAGTCCAAAGGATTTCAGCAGTAATTTGCTGAAAACAGGAGAGAGTATCCTCTCTTTAATGCGACAAATGTCTACTGAAGTCATTTTCATGGCAAAATGGTAGCTGCCTTTTTTCAATTTAGTTATTATCATATGTTCCAACTTCATGATAGGGCTCAGTAATGGGAGCAGTGGCTGAATTTCTGAGTCTGGATTTACTTTGTTTTTGTACCCTATTATTCCTGTTTTCTAACTACTCAGAGCCCTTGTAGTTGATAAATTACACTAAACTTCTCCTGTGCTCCATAGATATATTACTCTAAAATCCTGACTTCTTATTGTTATTGTTGTCCTCTATGAAGAGTAATATCCAAGCCTCCTGACAATGTCATCCTTTTAGGAAAAAATGTGATCTTACTGTTTGCTTATTCACCGTTCTAAAAGATTAGTGGATGTGCTCATTTTGGCAGTACATAAATTGGAATGATACAGAGAAGATTAGCATGGCATCTGAGCAAGGGTGACATGCAAATTCATGAAGTATTCCACATAAAAATACTTTAAAAATAAAAAAATAGGCCGGGCACAGTGGCTCACGCCTGTAATCCCAGCACTTTGGGAGGCCGAGGCGGGCGGATGATGAGGTCAGGAGATCGAGACCATCCTGGCTAACACGGTGAAACCCCATCTCTGCTAAAAATACAAAAAAATAGCCAGGCTTGGTGGCGGGCACCTGCAGTCCCAACTACTTGGGAGACAGGCAGGAGAATGGCGTGAACCCGGGAGGCGGAGCTTGCAGTGAGCCGATATCGCACCACTGCACTTCAGCCTGGGCAACAGAGTGAGACTCTGTCTCAAAAAATAAATAAATAAAAATAAAAATAAATACATAAATTTAAAAAATATTGTGGATAAAGCACATGGCTTGAGTAGGGTTCCCTGCAATGTCCTCACCCCATGGCCTTCTGACTGCCTTCTGCCTTGCTGTTATGTGGCCAGAGCCTGACCCACCCCAACCCACCCCACAGGCTTCATTTCAAACACCTTGTGCCTGCCATGGGCCCCACCTGTCAGCCTCAATGCCCCGGTCCTAAGCCTGAACCTACATACTTTCTCTCAACATCAAGACTTACCCGAATATATGCCAAACTCCCTCAAACAAAACATAACACAATAAAATGTGAGTAGCTGCTTTATTTTTCTTATCTTTTATCCCTGTTTGTTGAAATCTTCTGGAATTTTAGTTTTGGATTTTTTTAATGTTATGTTTTTATTTCAAGAATTCATTTTAACAGTTGTATTAAACTGTGCAACTACATTGTCAAAAATTATTTAGACTTAGTCACAGGGTTTGCTGGTTCCTTTGCCCACGGTGGCTTGGCATGTACTATAGCTTCCCTCTTGCTGACTTCCTTATCCTGATTCATTTCTCATTTGCCTAAGGCATCCTTCAGGGGCCTTTTCCTCTTTCTTCCCCAGAAAGAATATATAATAATTTGGGGTCCACTGTATCTAAACAAGAATTTACTGTAGTCGCCCATTTGACATCTTAGATCTACAATTCTAATCTCAAAATTATTTGTCCCCAGAACTTTGTGAGCACTGTTTTATTATTATTATTTTCTTTTTAGAGACAGGGTCTCACTCTGTCACCCAGGCTGGAATGCAGTGGTGCAATCATGACTCACTGCAGCCTTGAACTCCCAGGCTCAGGCTCAAGTGATTCTCTTACCTCAGCCTCCCGAGTCTCTGGGATTACAAGCATATGCCACCATACTCAGCTAATTTTTTTTTTTTTTTTTTTTTGGTAGAGATTGGTGTCTCACTATGTTGCCCAGGCTGGTCTCAAACTCCTGGCCTTTAGTGATCCTCTCGCCTTGGCCTCCCAAAGTGTTGGGATTACAGGCGTGAGCCACTGCACTCAGCCCCGTTACTTTCCAGCATTTAATGTTATCTGACACTTTAGTTGACACTCTGATTCTTAGTCTTTTATAGATTGCCTGTTTGGTTGTGCTCTCTTGCTCTCTTTCCCCAGAGACTTTACGAAGGTATGTCTCAGTCCATCCCCAATTCTTAACACTGTTTAGAGAAAACTCCCTCTAACCGCACTTTTCCTTTACTCTCACACAACAATCATCAACACAGAAGACTTCTGTGATCAAATGTGGGTTTTTTCCCCATACACCCATCAGCAGACTCCAGCTGCATGTCCTCTAATTCAATTCCAACACTATTTACCTAGCGATGGTGTCAGATCCCACAGGCTGAGGGGTCAGTCCCCAAGACTGCCCCTCCACACCAGTCGCCAAGTCCAGGCCTTCAGAACTTCTGACCAACCAGCTTCAAGGTTCCCATGACCCTTTCTTTGGGTTCAATAAATTTGCAGGAGCAGCTCATACAACTCAGGGAAACAGTTCACCAGTTTATTGCTCTATACTGGAAAAAATACAGACGAAGAAATGCTACGGCGAGGTATAGGGGAAGAGGCTTGGAGCTTCCTTGCCCTCCCTGGGCACACCACTCTCCCGGAACCTCCACATGTTCAGCTATTGGGAAGCTCTCTGAACCCTGTCCTCTTGGAATTTTATGAGTCTTAAGACCCACAATCAGAAAGGTGGGAGAATATTAGAGTGGAAGGAGGGCAGAACACCAGAGGCCTACCTGAGGCCTAACACATCCAACATTATAACAAGACTGTATAAGGGCTGTGGGAGTTATGAGCCAAAGAACCCTGGATGAAAAACCTACATATAACACCACACTCTCAGTAGATGCTTTTGATATGAACTATGTATTTCACTCAGAAGAATTATCTGCTCTTAATAATGCAATTATCATCTACCTCTCTCCTTTTTACTTTCTATAGATTCCCCATTATATGGATATTAGTTTCCTGGAATCTGTCATACTACTTAACTCCTCACTCTAGCTCTGTCTGCTGAAGATTGTAAAATAATTCCACAGCTTATTCTTCCTTTTAACTATCTTGTTTCAGCCCTTTCCATTTTAAAAAATTCAGTTCTTCCACTAAGATTTTTATTTTGACCATTAGAATTCTTCTGTTTCCTGGGCCTTTATTTCACAGCTGTGATAGATTCTGAAGCAGGATCCATGATCCCTACCTCCTGGTAGTTGTCATTTTTAATACCCTTCCCTAAGAGTGGGAAGGACCTGTGTCTTGCTCTCACCCTACAGAATACAGCAAAGATGACAAAGTGTTGCCTGTGTGATTACATTACAGAAGATAGTAACATCTGTGCTACTGGAAAGGCTCTCTCCCCTGCCAGCTTTGAGGAAGCAAGCAGCCACACTGGAATGCCTACATGGCAAGGAACTAAGGGCAACCTCCAGCCAACAGATGGCAAGAACTAAGGCCCTCTGTCCAGCCATCTGTAAGAAACTGAATGTTGCCCAACCACCACGTGAGCTGAGAAGTGGATCCTTCCCCAACAAGCCTCAGATGAGACTACAGCCCTGACCAACACCTTCATTGCAGCCCTGTGGGTCCCTGAAGCAGAGGACCCAGCTAAGCCTGAAAGAAACTACAAGGTCATTAATGTGTGTTGTTTAAAGTCACTAAGTTTGTGGTGATATTGTTATGTAACAATATACTAATACAATAGCTGCCTATTTTAATTTGGTGGCTACCATGTCTTCCGGGATCAAGACTTTCTAAAGCTCTACTCAGTCTCCTGAATCAATGGTTTTCTTTGATAGGAATCACTCTGCTTCTTCTCTGGGTGCCTCTCATGTTGGGTTTTTCAGAAATCTCATGAATCTTGCGTGGTTGTGAAGTGCACATAAAATCCCTAGCTGTAAAGAACTTTCTAATGGGTGTGAAATAGGATTAGAGACAAAGACAGTAAGCATAAGTATTTTCAGTTAGTAACAGTTACCAATAAAAAATGTAGGATAATATGATAGTGATGGCATGCATGTGTTGGAAGTTAGTGGAGGCTATCTCCCCAGTGGTCAAAGAAGGCCTTGATGGAGAAATTATATTTTACTAACTTGAAGAAGCAGCTGTAAGGAAGAGCTTCCCACACTCAAAGAACAGTGTAATGTTCCCTACCCCACACTGCTGCTGTAACAAACTACCATAAACTTAGCAGTTTAGAACCATACACAGTTATGACCCCACAGTTCTGTACATCAGAAGTCTAGAAGTCTCTGCCAGTTTCTCTGCTCTGGGTCCCATAAGACTGAAATCAAAGTGTCAGCCGGCCTGGATTCTCATCTGGAATCTCTGGGTGAGGCTTCCTGGCTTATTTAGGTTGCTGTCAGAATTCCCTTCTATGCAGTTGTAGGACACCTCTGGTTTTTGTTGGCTATTGTCTGGAGGCTCCTGTCAGCTCCTAGAGACTTCTCTCCAGCCTTTGCGCATGGGCTCCTAATTCACAGAGCTGCAACTTCGGAGAAAATTCTTCTCATGCTCAGAATCTTGGACGTCCTCTCTGCCACATCTTTCTTCTGCCTCTTCAGCCCTCCTCTTCTCTAACCAGCCAAAGAACATTCTCTGCTTTTAAGGACTTATGAAATTAGATTGGCCCTACACAAATAATTCAAGATAACCTCCCTATCTGCAGGTCTGTAACCGCATTACCTCTGCAAAGTCCCTTCCCAGCAGTGCCTAGATTTGACTGAATAAGCAGGGGATGGGTCTCTTGGAGGAACATCTTCAGAATTCTGCCTACCACACTTCCTATATGAGAAACATGTTTGTTGCACCTTAAGATCCAGTGGGATGAAGCAAAGTAAGAAAGGAGTGTGAAGAGAAACGATATTTGGCTCTAGGAAGGAATCTGGATTTTATTTTCATTTAGATGGGAATCTATTGGAGGATTTTTACAAGGGGAAGTAATGTTAAGTTATACTTTAAAAGTGATCAGTATGCTGACAGGGGAAAGCTTCCTTAGCATTTGTCTTTCATATTGCCCAGCTGTGGATAGAGATGTGTTAACCGTAGCGTGAGCATGACCTCCTCTATGTCTCAGCGTAAGCCTGCATGTGTCAGTGGCAAGGATATAGAGAAACTGTAGGAAGTGTGGGTTGACCCTTAAAAAAATGTTGAAGTAGGTAAAAAGTTACCAAGACAGGAGTTAGTTACATAAAGAAGTTCCACTGCTTCATCAAATACTTGTGATTCTGTCTAACGTGGCAACCAAGTACCTGCCATCCTTACTCACTTCTCAGGCTGCAGGGCCCACAAAAGCCAGGCGACTGTAAATGACTCCCCCTGATTTAGGGAACTCCACTTCCCAGTGGCTCCACAAGAACAGTGGGGCATGAGCTCTGCAAGGCTTGTCTTGGCAATCCTTTCAGACACCAGACCACTGGCCCACAGCCTATTTTGCTGCCTAAGCTAGGGGTACAGCCCAGGCACTGCTGAGATAACCAATCTCAGCTGGCGTTTTCACAGCCATTATTTAGCTCAGGGATTCCAACAACCCAGTACCATTTGCCTTGTGACCTCCAGAAACACCTGTCATATTTGAAAATGGTAACCTTCTCTCTTTTCCAACATCACATTGGATTTATTCTTAGTGTGTATTTTTTCATTTCAATGAAAATTTTGCACATACGGGCAGGAAAGGTAAATTTGTGGCTTAGGCCACTATTTTAAATGGAAAGTTTGTTACTATACCTTTTATTATTAAGCTAACATATTCTTCTGGGGGAAAAAAATGCTGGGGTAGTTTTTTCCTAGAAGCCTTTTAAGGGAAAGTTGAGCTGCATGCATTTCTTGGATACAAAGGTAAGGTGCAACTCTGACACTAAAGCATGGGACTACCAAGCGCTGATGGCTCCCTCTCTAGGACTGCATGGCTTCATCACACATGGGGATGAGAACCGGGCCCTGACAGTCCAGGGCAGTGAGTGAAGGTGAGCAAAGGAGGAGACAAGGCCTCTGCTCTGGACTCACTGACTGCACAGGTTGTTGTAGTATGGGAGTGCTTGCCCTGGCCATATCCAAGGAACCTGGGACTTAGCTACGTTTTCCCCGCCATCTCTACATTTCTGAGCAGAAATGGATTGAGAGAGCTCTAATAGTTGTGCTTCACTGGCTGTGGCAGGCCCTGTTGGTCAGCAGGCACACTGCTGCTTGTTGAGATGCCTGAGCCCAGCTGTCACAAAACACCAATGGCCCAAGTGTCCTTAACCACAGCATGTTGCCTTTATAAAACGCCACCTTATGTGGACTTCCTAATTTTTCTTTTTCCTTTAAGTGGTTTATTATATATTAAGTGGTCCATTATGCTGACTTAACTCCTTAATAAAGCCCTCTCTTCATGTTTTCCCGTTGTTTTTATAATGAGCCAAATTAGTAATAAAGTTAGCCCTTACCTGACTATACTTTGTTTTGTACCTCCCAGTACCCAGCACCTGATATTGTGTAAGCAATTCTCAAATTCATAAATTTTTGGTAAGTGATAACAGAAATCTGGATGTGTTATTAAGGATTGTCCAGTACAATTTCCTTTTATCACTAAAAAAACAGATCTTAGGGAGTCTGTACAAGCTCTCTAAGGTTAGAATCACTGGCAGTTTTCTAACGTCCATTTTAATGCTCTTTCCATTATAAGCCGTGTTGTAAAAGTATTTTTTAAGGGCAAGAGTTAAAAGTGGTGACTGCATCTTATCTACTCTCCCAAGACTCCCTCCATTCACCCAGGCTGCTGGGGCAAACCTTCAAGATGGCCCCACCTGCTTAAACTGTTTAAAATGTGCTCCCTCACCACCAACTCCCGAACTGAGGTCAAGAACTAGGAATATAAGAAGGAAGTTAAAAGATGTTATCTTTATCCAACCTGTCCTTTTGCCATGGACCTTGGTAGAATCCTTTCTTTTAATCAGATCTCTAAAGGTAGGCTGTAAAGTGTCCTTTAAAAAAACACTGCGGAGTAACAGTGGAGACCAATAAATAACATATAAGCATGAGTAGAGAAAAATAATAATCTGGGACAGACCTTTAAAAAAGTTCTAAAGTGTAGAAAAGGAGAAACATAACTAAGAGATATTTCTTTGAAATTAGAATTTTTCCACAAAACTAAAGATAGATGGCATATGATCTATAATAATATGATGCAAATACCACAAACACTAAGCAGAATGAGCTAGGACAACCACACAAAATAGCTGAAAAGATCGTTCACAGCAACAAGAGCAAAATCAAGGCAGATTCAAAGAAGATGCACAATCATAAAACATGAGCCAGGCCTTTTAAATCTGTATTTTACTATTTAATCCTCACTCTCCAACAAGACAGGTATAAACTATTCTCACTTTAGAATTGAGATTGAATAACTAAGTAACCAACAGTCACCAGTAAATGACAGAGCCAGAATTCAACAGGTCTATTTGGCTCCACAGCCCATGATCTTTAGACTATGATTCCATCAAGACCAGCTTGTCAATATGAAAGGCACACCTGAGAGATATTTTAGAATTAAGAAAATGAGTTAAAATTTCAGAAAAATTAGAAATTTACCACAGAATGAATACATATCAAAAGGATCATATATTATTAGATGTATAACAAAAAGATTTAAGAAGGCCTGAAATCATAAATTAGAATTACCATATTCATATCAAAATTGTTAAGCATTAATACCATAACCAAGTGACATGCTTAGTAAAATGTGTATTTCTACTAAGGGAATGTAATTTTTGAAGACATTAAATATCAGGCTAGCATTCATGTTTCTGAAACAATAGCTAAAGACAGGGCAGTGCCACACTCAAGAGAATTTAATCCAAGATTATTATATTCAATGAAGACAATTGCATGTGGCGAGAGTAAGAAATCTTAAAGTTTCAGTAAGCTTCCTATCCAACTGCTTCAAACACTCAAAATCACAAAGTGTTGAGACAAAGAATGCTTCTCTGTGGTATAACGTAGAAACAACAGTTGACTCCCCAGCTCAAATTTTCTTTCCAGCTTTAAAATATCCTGACTATTCCCTTCAGGTTTAGATTCTTATTTAACAGAGTAGACCTTAATTCAGGAAAGACCATTTCTTGAGCTAACCAGAGACATGGGCTCTGCTTAATCCAAGATGAGCTAAACCAACTAGACTTTCTCTCCTTGTCACAATTTCTAAACTCCATAGAAAGAAGTGGCCCTGTGGCTGGTGATCAAGGGAGCTTAAAGTCAGGGCTGGCAGAAGCTGTAACTAAAAAAAACTGATAATAAATATTAAGACCAAATTTCAGAGCTAAATAAAACAATAACAGCTAGAGGGCAAATGCTGATAAATCTAAATAGCTACAGTAATTTTAAGACCCAAGAAGGTGGGAGTGATCTGCAATTAAATACCAAGAAAGAAAAACTAGAGAATTCCTTGACATCAATACCAAAGAAACCAAGGTTATAGTGCTGTTTATATAGAAAGGGATAAAGACAGTAATGAATATTGTGGAATGTTTTAGGATGTTAAAAGATATAACTAAGAACTGAAGACAAGTTTAACGTCCAAATTCTAATAAAAAAGGCCAGGTGTGGTGGCTCACGCCTGTAATCCCAACACTTCGGGAGGCTGAGGTAGGTGGATCGTTTGAGGCCAGGAGTTCGAGAGCAGCCTGGGTAACATGGTGAAACCCCATCTCGATTAAAAATACAAAAATTAGCTGGGTGTGGTGGTGCACACCTGTGGTCTCAGCTACGAGGGAGACTGAGGCACAAGAATCACTGGAACCCAGGAGGCAGAGGTTGCAGGGAGCTGAGATCACACCACTGCACTCCAGCCTAGGCAACACAGTGAGACTGTCTCAAAATAACCAAAACAAAACAAAAAATGAATTCTAATGAAAGACAATCACATATTACAAAGGGAAAAACTAAAAATTGCAACAACAATCTTTTAACATAAAAACAGAAGGCAAACCAAGAATAAAAATTTAAACTATATACACAAACTGTCTAAATTCAACAACTAAAAGTGTTTCAATTTGTCATTTCAAATTGCACTGTTCACAAGAGAAAACATTAGAACTAAATGTAACCTCCATGAAACCAAGGATATTTGTGTTGTTCATTGCTCTACTTTCAGTACCTTCAGTTTTTTGAATAAATGCAAAAAGAATGCCAACAAATACCAAAACTGCCTACTGCCCAATGCTGCCATAGCTCTGATTCAGTGCAGATGGAGTTTTACACAGGAACTACTTTTTCAAGAGGACAATTTAGAATGCAAGCCAAAAGCTTTAAAAAGGGCATATTCTTTAATCCAAGAATTACTCAAGAAATTTATACATTTTTTAAAAAGATCACCAAATGCATCCCACATAGTTCCTTTACAACAAACAAAAGATAAACAACCTAGCGTCCTGTCCTATATGCGCTCTACCAGATGACTCAATTATAGTCCATCCATCCATGGAATCCTAGACAATCATAAAATGACATTTATGTTAACATGGAAAGTGAAGATACGCTTTGAAGAGCAGGCTACAAGAGAGAATACATTATACAATCCTACTGCTGTATAAAACAAAACATCTGGAAGAATCTATGCTTAAATATTAATAGTGTGTCCCACAAAGTGGTAGGATAACAGTGACTTTTATTCTTTTTACTTATCTCTATTTTCTCATGTTTCTGTAATGAACATGTTTCATAAAACAAAATGGGTCTGTTATAAAAATCTGAAAACACTTATTTTTGAAAGAGAGCAGTATTACAGGCTGTAGTGTCAAATAAAATATTAATGTTAACTATCACACGCTCCCCTGAAAATAACCAACATTCTTAATTAACCTTTCAGTTCTGTGAATATCTCTCTAATACTAGATCACACCTTGCTATTTCTGAAAATGTTAGTCCTGATAAAAATTAAAAACCATAAAAGAGGTAACAAATTGGCTGAAGAAAGTAAAAATTGGCACTTTAGCTTTGAGATCTTAAATCTACTTAAATAACACTAAGCAATACTTTGTCCAAATGTAAACCATTATACTAGCGGACATTAAGAATTATGTGGCCATCAGAAGGCATTTTCTTCAATAAAAGATGAATATTAATCAGACACAACTTTATATGTAATCTTCAACTAAAAAAAATTTGAGCTCGCTTTTCATGTTATATAGCTTCAAGAGAAAGACTTCTTAGAAACAAAATTTCATTCTCACTTTGTTCAAATAGGCTTACATATCAGGTAATCACTAGAAAGCAAAACTTACATTAACATACACTATGTCAATCAGATGTAAAATCTGTGCTATTATTTGAAGTACAGAATTTGAATATATTCTAAAAAACACAATTAACACATCCCCAACTTTCTATGCTAAAAAATAAAGAAGACTGTACTACAGAGATGCCTTGATTCCAAGTATCCCATTTACTTTCCACAACCAAAAGTTTTGTTCCAGTTTTCATAAAGCTCTAAATCTTTTGGAGAAACACTAGGTCGCACAGTTCTAAAAGCATTTTCAAAATCAATATAAGCTATGGGTCGAACTTGATCCGGTGTTATGGTAGCAATGTCAGCAGTTTGTAAACTGCGAATAGGACCAAGAGAAGCCTCTCTGCAAAGCTGTGTCATGTCTGCTCCTGAGAACGCATCAGACTGCTGTACAATCTGTTCAATTTCTTCTTCACTGAGGCAACACTGCTCTTTGGACATTAGATTAATTACTATCTGTTTCCTGGCTGAAGCTTCTGGGAGGGGAATATAAAGCCTTTTCACCAATCTTCTCCGGGCAGCCTCATCAATTTCTTGTGGCCGATTTGTTGCTCCCACCACTAGGATACGATCTTCAGAAGATGTTGTTGCTCCATCTAATTGAACTAAAAATTCTGTTTTTATCCTTCTAGAAGATTCATGCTCACCATCTCCCCGTTGAGATAACAGGGAATCAATTTCGTCAATAAATATCACAGCTGGTTGCTGACACCTTGCAACAGCAAACAATGCACGGACCATCTTCTCCCCCTCACCTACCCATTTAGAAGTTAAGGATGAAGCAGAGATGCTAAAGAATGTGGCCCCAGACTGACTAGCAATGCACTTGCCAATTAGAGTTTTACCAGTTCCAGGAGGACCAAAGAGCAAAATTCCTTTAGGGGGTCCCCTTAAACCAGTAAAGATGTCTGGCCTCAACATGGGCCACACAACTATTTCCTTTATGGTGGCTTTAGCAAATTCTACTCCTGCAATATCTTCCCAATTTACTGGAGGTCCATGATCCATAATCTCATTCGTAATAAGTTCGATCATCTTTGGCTCCAAGTTCTTCAGACGCTCATCAAATGGATGTGCTGGTTCTGTAGGTCCTGCCCCATAAGGCTTACACTGCATTCCTCCATTCTGCTCTCCCCCATCTTGCTTGGGTATAGGAGGAACAAACTTTCCAAGTATCCCTCGGGATCTACTAGCTCCTAGAGACTTTTTTACACCACCATATGAAGACCCTGATGCACGCTGAGGCTGGTGGTACTTTTTTTGCTGATCTACCCATAATTGTTCTTTTGCAGTTTTAAATGTAGGCAGGCTGCTATCCTCCTTTGGGCCATTATCTTCTGTTTTACTACAAGCCTTATTCAGTATTGGACTGGAAAGTGCATCAATGGTGCCAGAACCATAAAAAGACTTCCTCTGTGGATTTTCACAGGCAGCAGGAAAACAAGACTGGTTAGATAAGAACATATTAAGTCCTATGTTTTCTTTTGGAGAGCTGTGATTTTCCTTTTTGACATTTCCAAACAACGGTGTGACATGGAATTTTGCAGTAGCTGACTCACCTACAGGTGCTGAGAATGTAGGACAAGTCCTAGCAGTGTTAGTCACCATAGGTGGCTGGGCACTCTGAAGGAGTTTCAAAGGCTTGCTCTCTGGGAAGTCTTGGGTCCTATCTCGATCATGAGCTGAGTTAGGTAATGGGTCACTCTCTTGAGAACTACCACAAACACTAAATTTAGGAAGATCAAAGACAGTGGCCTCCTTATGGATTACCACTGATGTAAGAGCAGGTTCCAACAGGGAGTCTTTGAATTTTTTGCCAGCTTGCATCATCTTCTGTACACTACTCATTTTGAAAACATTATTTATTGACAATCCAGACTGCCACTTGTCACTATCTGTTTGTTGAGATCCTGCCAAAGTTAAAATGTTTTCTGCATAATTATTCAAGCCAGATTCAACATTGTCAGAATCAATAATTGCAGAATATTTCTCTGCATATTTTTTGAACAGTTTGGTAGCA
The DNA here is from genome assembly GCF_028885625.2 of Pongo pygmaeus. Taxonomy (NCBI): domain Eukaryota; kingdom Metazoa; phylum Chordata; class Mammalia; order Primates; family Hominidae; genus Pongo; species Pongo pygmaeus. Next base: position 36,205,448 of record NC_072379.2, on the reverse strand, counting down.
CAGACCTGGGAAATCTCAGAGTTTGCCCATGCATACTGAATGCGTAATATCTGTGCACGGTATGCATCTGCCTTCCGTCCTGTACATATGCCAGATGTAATTGTGAAGTAATTCTTCTGCCATTCACTCAGGTGCACAGATCTAGAGCTGGAGGTCTGCATTTTAGAGGTTCTATAACAAACAATAAAAATGAAAATCAGTATGAAGAAAACAAAGACAATACTTTAAATATAGTTTTAAAATTTCTGCTAATCTGAAGGAAGGGACACTGGACTTTTTATTTATAATGTACATTTATAAGGACAGGTTATAAGAGAAATATCTAGTTAACTATAGATTTCAAGTATTCAAGATATATCAATATGAAGTCTTCAAAATTAAAGACTTGATTAAATAATAATTTATGAGTTAAATTGTTTTAGTTACATAATTTTATCTGTAGGGAAAGCATTCATAAGGTTTAAAATTAATTTTAAATTTTAAAAACAATGGAACTATAGATACATAAAGAAAAACAAAATAAACAAGAGGTTTAAGTCTGATCTATAAAACTAGGTGAATGAGCTTAAGCGAGCTTTGTACTATCACTGATGGTTTATTTTTATTTTATTTTTATTTTTTTTTGAGACAGTGTCTCGCTCTGTCACCCAGGCTGCTGGAGGGCAGTGGCGCTATCTCAGCTTACTGCAACCTCCACCTCACGGGTTCAAGTGATTCTCCTGCCCCAGCTTCCCAAGTAGCTGGGATTACAGGCACCCGCCACCACCCCTGGCTAATTTTTATATTTTTAGTAGAGATGGGGTTTCGCCATGTTAGTCAGGCTGGTCTCGAACTCCTGACCTCAGGTAATCCACCCGCTTCAGCCTCCCAAGTGCTGGGATTACAGGCGTGAGCCACTGCACCCAGCTGGTTCTTCAGTTTTCTTATCTGCAAAGTGAGAGGAACCATTGGAAGAATCAAATCAAGTAATGACTATGAAAATAATCTGAAAACTATCATTATCCTTATCACACAAATGTAGAAACTGAGGCTGAGAGACTTAAAGAACTTACTTGAGATCACACAGCCAGTTATGAATGGTACCAGAAATCGAACACAAGCAGTTTCACTCCAGGTACTGTGCACTTCTGCATGTACACAATGCTCCTTGATGCTGCTATCCTAGGTCACAGATTGAACAGCATGGATCACAAATTTAAACTATGGCATATTTAAATGGTTTTAATAACTTATTCATGAATAAGTTCATCACCCTAAAGAGAATGCCCTAGAATATCTCTGTTTCCTAATTTCACATAATTATTAAAAAGTGAAACTGTTACAATAAATGAAATAAGAACAAGCTAGCCTACTAGTAAAATGTTTTACTTTAGATTTCTTCTGTCAAGTTATTCGCATAAGCTTCCTCACATTGTTACCTTTAAACAGAACTATAGATGTATCATATTGTTAGACATATAGAATCCACAAGAAAAATTTATTAAAAATTTTTTGTTTCCTAACAGTATTTCAATTAATTAAATGAAAACCAAGAAACCCTACTTTAGGTTCAAGTATGTGAAATTTTGCCTTCCAAATTACTTGTAAGTACAACAACCAGGTTTAATGCAGCTTTTATCTCCCATAATGCCTTACAAAGACATTTGTCACATTGTAAGTAGGTGTTCATAAATCTTTGCTTAAAAAACAATAAGAAAACTTAAGATCCAGAGCTTTAAAGACACTGTAATTTATTTAAAGCTGTAAAGCTAAATAAGCTAGAGTCAAAACTAGATCTGACCTCTTCCGTCAAGCAGTTCATCCTTTTTTTCACTATACCATTTTGATGTTAAACTCATTTATACAATACTGGAAATGAGAAACTGAAAGAAAGATGACTCGGAAAACACTTGACACAAACTTTCACAATTAGTATTATCATTCTCTTCCTCTCCATGGCTTCATTCCACTTTATCATCTGTTATCCTGAAATTTCTACCATAACTCAGAGTTCTAGTCACTGTTCTCAGAATAAACCCCCTTCTCTTTTCCATCTTCACCTTTCCTTCAATATTCATCTTCCAAGTCTTACTTCTTCCTTTCAATTCAATCATTTAAATGGCAAATATGGATAACCAAAAACTGGCCATCACTGATCAGTGACACAACCATTGTCTTGTTTACCACTTCCAAGTCAATTTAACCTTTATGCCTTTCCTAGATCTAAAAAGTATGATTAATTAGCACTGTCATATGAACTGCATTTCAATCTTCTTTATTTTGCAAATGTTCTGATTATTTTAATAATGCCATTATCTGTCTTCCTAGATAGTTGGCTTCTGCAGGGAGGAATTGTTTTCCATTCCATTCACATTGTCTTAGTACCTAGAATACAGTGTCCTTTGGAATAATAGCTACTAAAATACTGACGGAGTGCCTACTCAGTACCAAGCACTGCACAGGCCTTTCATAGGATTCTATTCTTGATGCAAAACGGGAGTTAAGAGCACAGGGTCTGGAGCCAGGCTGCCTGCGTTCAAATCCTGGCTCTATCATCTGCCAGCAGTGACTGTAGGAAAATCTCTTAATGTCTTTCTGCCGGTTTTCACCTATAAAAGAAGCGCAGCAACATCACTGAGCTGACAAGGTATTTTAATTCTGCAAAGCACTCGACAGAGGACTCAGCACTTAGAAAATACTCTATAAAATACTGCTTCTTCTGATTCCTCACAATGACCCCTGAAAGGTATGAGCCCTTCTTTCTCATCACAGAGATTAAGAGCTTGCCTGGGTCACAGGGGAGCTGACTGACCCCCGCTGTGGGCGCCCAGAGCCCCGCTGGGCCCGGTAAATGCCTGCGGTAAGCGGCCCCGCCCCCGGACAGGCTCTGCCAAAGGAAGCCGCCCGCAGACCTGGCCCCAAGCCTGCCGTCCACGCCGGGCCCCAGCTTCCTAATCCTGGATGAGTCTGGTTCTGGGCTAGCGGGTCTGCCACCCTTCCCCTAAGACGGAAGCAAAAGGGCACAGCCACTGCCTGGCTCCCGCCTCCCACGGCCTCCCGCGAAGCCCCCGCCCCGCGACCCCCCAGCATTCCAGAGGCACCCGCCCGCCTCTCCCCTACGCCCCATCCCTGATGCTCCACAGGGGTCAGCAGCGCCCCTGCCCCGCCTCCCGTCACCGCGTCCCACCTGCGGCTGGTCTGGGACGCTGGCAGCCTCCGAAAAGCGCGGGGACCAACGTGCGCCTGCGCGCTGCTGTCGCCCTCGGGCTCGCGCCGTACGTGCGTGCGTGAGTGCGTGCGTGCGTGCGCTCGGCCGCGGGGCGTGGGCGCGGCGCCTGGGCCCGGGTACCACCACCTAGGCCCTAGCTCCGACCAGTGGTGTTCTATAAACGCTTATTACATCATTGTGCATAGGCTTCATTTTTAAAAGTACTCCCAAATAAATACAAGGAGGCGATGGAAATTGAATGAAGATTCGAAGGATTCCCATAGAGCGTGGCTCACCGGCCCTCACTGGGAGAGCGAGCCGCGGCTCACCTGGAAGAGCAAAGCGTGGCTCTCCTGCGCCCACCCGGGAGAGCAAACAATGGCTCACCTGCGCCCACCCGGGAGAATGAAACGTGGCTCACCTGCGCCCACCCGGGAGAGTGAAACGTGGCTCACCTGCGCCCACCCGGGAGGGCAAAGCGTGGCTCACTTGCGCCCACTCGGGAGAGCCAGCCGCCATCCTGTGCTGCAGGCAGGGAGCCGGCGGCGGGAGGGGAGCGGATCCACTTAGGTCAGCGGTTAAGACGTCGTTACAACAGGCCACCTCGGCCTCGCGGGGCCTGTGGCTGCGCCCCCTCTTGAATTCAGGCCTAGCACATCTCACCTCCGCCCCTCGCACCCTGCAGTCTGCGCTAATACAGCACGTGAGCGGGTGCTCAGCAATGTTCCCTGGCTGAAAGAACCGCATAGAGTAGCATGCAAAAATGACATGCATGTTTAAGATAAAATAAGGGAGAGGACACCTGTTCTGACTGAATCCGGCAACTCAGATCTCCCCGCAGCCAACATCTACATTCCTTTGGACAGCTCTCTGCTGTGTAGGGACACCTCCCTGGAACTTTGAAAAGCACCCCATCATTACCTTCCACTTTGTTCTGGAGCAAGGTTTCAAAAGAAGAGTGCCGTATTTTGATTAATTTAGTGAACTGGATTTTCAGACACAAGTAACAGAGCATCCACTCAGTGGCCTCTGCAGTAAATAATGATAACAGATCACAGAACAAGAAGACTGGAGGTTGGCGGGAAATCTGGACCTGGTGACTCAAAGAAGTCATGAAGGACCATCTCTCCGTTCTGCCACCTTCTCGCCTGTGGATTTTCCTCCCCAGGCCTGTCACCTCATTGTCGAGAGATGCCCTCACAGTCCAAGCCAGGCAGCCTCACATGGCCAGATCTAAAACACAAAGAGGGAGCCAAACTGAGAAAGGACCTTTTCCCTCTGAACACTTCTCTCTTGGAAAAAGAAAATGTTTCCCAGAAAGCCTCGTAGCCTTCCTCTTATATCTCCTTGACTAACTGGGATCCGGATCGCTGGATATCCTTTCCTGAGAAAGAGAGGGTCTGGGGCAGGGGATAGAGAAAATGACTAGCAACTAGCAGCACATGATGTTTAAACACAAGATTTAAAGAAATGCAAGGCACTAACAATTTGAAGACTTTTTTAAAGTTTTTAAAATCTTCACAAAATAAAAAGGAATTGGACAATGCACTTTAAAAACTAGAAGATGTTTCACTGAAAACAGCAGCTCCTAATTCATTTCATGGCTTAGATAGTAATAGAAAATTATTTTATTCTAATTCCATACTTTATCAACTAATTTTAATTATTTTATAATTACCCAAAATATGTCATGTAGAATGAAAATAAAAGAAAAAGAAAACAGTTATATCAAGCCCAAGTCAGTTGTATGTTTACTGGCTATTTAGAAATTTCTAAATACGTGTATATTTAGAAATGACTATATAGATAGTATTTGGGTAATGTTAGCAATGGAAAGTTTATGTCCACCCAAAATTTGTATGTTGAAATCCTAAGCCCAATGTGATGGTTTTAAGGGGTGGGGCCTTTGTGAGGTGATTAGGTCATGAGAGTGGAGCCTTCACGGATGAGAATAGTAAGTATTCTTATAAAAGAGACTCCAGAGGCTGGGTGCAGTGTCTCATGCCTGTAATCCCAGCACTTTGGAAGGCCGAGGCAGGTGGATCGCCTGGGGTCAGGAGTTCGAGACCAGCCTGGCCAACATGGCAAAACCCTGTCTCTACTAAAAATACAAAAATTAGCCAGGTGTGGTGGTGGGCACCTGTAATCCCAGCTACTTAGGAGGCTGAGGCCTGAGAATTGCTTGAACCCAGGAGGTGGAGGTTGCAGTGAACTGAGATCGTGACACTGCACTCCAGCCTGGAGGACAGAGTGAGACTGTCTCCAAAAAATAAAATACAATAAAAGAGACTCCAAATAACTTTCTAGCCCTCTTGCCACCACCTAAGGATGCAAAGAGTTGACAGTAACCTGGAAGAGCCCTCACCAGAACTCGACCATTCTGGCACTCTGACTTCCAGCCTCTACTTGAGAAATAAATTTTATTGTTTATGAGCCACTCAGCATATGGTACTTTGTAGCCCTAGACAGGCTAAGACAGATAATTAGCAATTTTAGGTGATTTTCATTATCAAAATTTTCGTGATGGCATTTTGGAGAATTCACATAAACCACTCTGTTACCCTCCTAAAAGTATTGCTCAAATACTGAATTATATTTATGCTTGCCAAAGTTAACTTTTTTCCAACAAGTAACACTAGCCACTTCATTTTGTGCTTTTGATACACAAGTATTTCCCAATCCAGCGGCTTTCATCTTCTGGCCTGGTTGGCAAAAGTGTAACTCACTTCTGCACCCTCTCTGAACCCTAGTCTCCTCAAATGTAAAACAGGAATAAACCTTTCTCGCCCAGGAAGCCATTATAAGGATTATAATCAACATAAGATATAATTCTTTAATTATCAAAGCAGTTGCTGACATGTGGCAGGCATTCAACAGAAACCGTGTTGCTATTATTTTTATTGTTACCATTAATATTCCTATTGGGATTGAAACCCTTATGTCATATCAAAACTTTTACATCTTTGACAAATGAGACATATTAGGATAGTATCTTAATAATATGTAAGAGTTTAGTGCTTGAGCTATTCAATTATTAAACTTTGCTTCCAAGACCACAGACTGGTGGTAGATACTGTGTGCGTGTATGTGTGTGTGTGTGTGTGTGTGTGTGTATGTGTGTATGAGAAAGAATATGCTGTTCTTTTCTTCTTCTGGGTAGAAGTTGTTGAGCCTTCAAGGGAAGAGGTTTTCACCTACAGCAGACAGTGCCAGTTCTCTTGGTGTGAGGGATTCTGGGAGATGGCTGCCCATTTCCATATTCATGAATTTTATAAACATGGTCTCAGATAAATGCCAGTGTACACTTCAGTGAGCTCATTTGTTTTTGAGCAGAGGGGATAATACGGCACTAAATAATGTGCCTCGTTGTCAGCCAGGAGAGTTACATTCTGGAGATGTGTGTGTCGGTGGGTGTGGGAGGCAGGTGGTGTTGAGGAGATAGGGAAGCCAACAGGACAAAGCTCAGAGGGAAAACAGCCCAATCTAAATCCAGTTCTTTCTCTGTGTGGATTCCCACTGACTTCCAAACCTCTCAGCTCCCTGACTCAGTGGTAAGGAAGAAAAAAGTACCAGGATTGAGGGGATGGTGTTCTAGCCCTCCAGCAGAGGAGTAAGATGTGTGGGCCCAGGGTGAACCAAGTGCACAATTTTAGTAAAAGATTTTCATTGGCCATACTGAGTGAATCATAAAGGGATGTGAAGAGGCTACCTCTGGCATCATTGTCGTAAACACAGCTGGTGAGGAGGGAGGTGGTGTTCTCCTTGTGTCAAAAGACAAAATTATTTACAGATCAAATTGGCTTTTATTCATGATTCATGAATCCAGTAGCCTCCATTCTATAAAATAGAATTAGAGTTCCCACTGGGCAATGGCAGAACAGTGGTTTTGTAAGGTGGGAACAAGGAAACAGTATTATTTTAAAGGTTGATTGGTTAGTGTCAGCTTACTTCAGACTACTTTTCTTGTCATGGTTAAAGCAAATGGGACTTCCTTATTACTCTGACTCAGGTAGACTGAGCTCTTTCTGATGGGTTGCTGTGAATCTCTTGTTTTCAAGAAAAACTGGTCTATCTGGGGACCACCAGCTTTCTTAAAGTTTCAGCTTGGTTAAAAGGCACTTAGCATGAGTGACTCCACTTTAGTTTGGTCTGTTGGGACCTAGTACAGGAGCTCCCTCCAAAACATGCCCTCCCATAATTTTTCTATAGCACCTGAAATGGGGCAGAGCAGAGACGGAAGGAAACATTTGCTTGGGTCATCATTTTCCTCAAGGACTGCGCTACCAATTGGAGTCAACACTTCTAGGTGCCTCCAGTTTGGTACGGTATGTAAGGGGTTGAACTGCATCCCCTAAACAGATATGTTGAAGTCCTAACCCCTGGCACCTGTGAATGTGGCCTTATTTGGAAAGAGGGTTGTTACAGCCGTAATCCAGTTAAGATGAGGTCCTTCTGGATTAGAGTGGGCCCTCATCCGATTGATTGGTGTCCTTATAAAGAAGAAGAAAAGAGTTGCAGAGGGAAGAAGGCCATGTGACGATGGGGGCAGAGATTGGAGTGATGCTGTCACAAGCCAAGGAATGTCTGGGTTACCAACACCTGGACTTTGCAGACAGCATGGCCCTGCCAACACCTCGATTTCAGTTTCTGCCTCCAGAACTGTGAGAGAACACGTTTATGTTGTTTGAAGACACCAAGTTGTTCCAGCAGCCACAGGAAACAAATGCCCTGCATTCTTACAGCACTGCGGCAGGGGGTGGAGTGATTAAGAGCAGGGGCTGTGGAGTCAGCTTTCCAAGGTTCAAGTCCCAGCTCCACTGCTCAGGAGCGACTACTGAGAATTGTTCAAAATCAACCCAGCTGAGGTCTGAAGATCGTTTAGACCGGAGCCTGGCCCACGGTAAGCACTGCCCAGTTGCCAGGTGTTATTATGGCTGGGCTGGCCAGTTCTTCCTCTTAGGTTTCCTTGCTTAGAGTTTGGGAAGGAAAAAATAACCCACCTTGTTGGTGTTTTTTTCTACTGTTTTTAGGCTGCTTAACCTTGCTGTTTCATAAAGCAGCCAAATTCTCTTATTTTCACAGGACATTGGAATCTCAGATATACAAGGAAGCTGAAGAATTTTCTAATTTTCAGTCTAATCTCATGGACCGAAAAGTCAGTCTCATAGAAAAATGACTTTCCAATGTCCCAACTCTTGGTTTTTGCCTATCTCCATTTGAGCACCTACAATGGAGAATTCACTGCCCTGTAAGAAAACACTTTCCACTTGCTGATAGGCTGACTTCTGGGGTTTTTTTGTATTGAAAATCTGTCTCTTTCACTTTGTCTTTGGAGCTAGAGAGGAGACTCTTCAAATTAAAGGGAATGTAAAATGTGAAGACAGCTGCTGAGTCCTCTTTGAGTCTGTCCTGTGAGACACCCTTCCATTTAGAACTCTTCCTGTGTGACTTGGCTCCTCTCTCACAACACCTGGGGACACATCCATCTCATAAATGCTGGGGTCTAGATCTCACTTCCACATTGGCGCACTTTGGGATTCACGAGGTCTGCTGTAATACAGCCTGCTCTGTTATCTTCTTCCTCTTTCCTCTACCATCCATTGCACATCTCTGCTCTGGGGAACCATTCACAAGTTTCTCTAAATTGGTAGCTCCAGATGTATCCAGTTTATGCAAGCAACTTACACTAACAGTGCTTTCTTATTAATTTTTTTCTACTACTTATTACAAATGTAGGTTATGGCAAGTAACCCAGAAGTATTAAGGAAATAGATTTTGATATCAAATGCAGTTGAAAAGGCAAAAAAAAATTCTAGTGTTTGATGTTTGGATATTTACATAATTTAGAAAAGCAATGAAATGATCCCTAGATAAAAAAGCCGTTAGTCAATGTTCATATCTTTCCTCAAATGTAGACTTTCTGAATTGTATACCAGCAGAATCAGTTTCTAATTTGTCACGTCTATTGGATTTCTGAATTAAGGGGTGCGAGTGTGGAGTCAGTGGATATTAGAACTGCCCTCCCTTGGGGTCTTCTCCTCTCTTGTTTCTCTTTGAACTGCGGCACACCCTCATGATGAACAAAGGGCCACCCAGTGACACCTGCTCCCCTTTTTGTCTTGGGCTTTCCTGCAGGCTCCTTGGTGATGGGCATGTGGTCAGCAACAATGAGATTCTCCAGGTTTAGGGAGTATTGCTGTTTGCTGGATTTTAGAGAGGAGACATGTGATTCCAGGACAAATCTTTCATATCAGCTGTTAGTTGTGTCTAGATCAATCTGGGACTTTCCCAACACTAAGCAGGAGGGGCCTGTTATCAGGAGATACCAGAGGTCAGTAAGGAAACATCTAATTCCAGTGCCAGCAGCACTTTGTGCACTCTTTTTGACACTAACTTGAATATGTATTTAAATAAAGATGCTCTGTATTGACCACAGATTAGTCTGAATAATCCAAAACTTTAAAAACTTCCCCACATTGGATGTGGGGTCTAGAGTCCCCCTAGGGGTGGTCTAGGGGCCAAGACTTTACCTTGGTAGGCAAAGATAGGGCTTTACCCAGAAGACAATAAATGTCTTTACTGCCAGTTACCTTCAGAAATGGTTAATCCTGGGGAGCAGATGGCATCTTTTGCAGCATAGTTTACTGGGCAAGAGCATGGATTCTAGAGCCAGACTGCCTGGGCTCCAATCCCAGCTTGGCCACTGATTATATGACCTTGGGATAAATCACTAAACCTTGCAATACCTCAGTTTTCTCACTTGTAAAATGGGCATAATAATTGAGCCTGCATCATAGAATTTTAAAATAAGTATTAAATTAATACTTTAAAACACATATAACAGTGCCTGGCATACAGCAAGTGCTGTGGGTGTGTTCTTGTTAAATAAGCTGGGAGGAAGTTATTCTTCCTGTTTCTAGGACTAGGGGATTCAGATCTGAGAACCACTTTGTGGAGGAACCTGGAGAAGTCAGGAGGCGGGGTGAACTGCCATGAGTTACGTAGAAATGAGTGAGAAATCAGACAAGATTTTCTCTCTGTTGGGTCTGTGTCTAAGCTGATGTCTTAGACTCTCCATCAAAAGGATCCAGCCAGTCCGGAGGGAGGAAATCTTCAGTCACTTGCTGGCCTCCTGCCCTGCTTCTGCACAGCATCCCCATTGGCCCCTGCCACCCAGTCTCCTCCCTCCCATCAGGTCTCAGCCATCTTTCTGAAGTATATTTGTGGATGAGGCTGGATGAGCCCACTAAAGCAGAGAGCTGGTATCAATGATGTTGGTGGCTCACACTGGGGCCCTTGCAGCAATCTTAACTCAAGGGCTGAAAAAGAATCTTGTAAAATTTAGACATCCCAGCTCAACTCAAGCTGAGTACTCCACACTCCACTGGTCCTATCAAGGGTGGCCCCTGGTGGGCCCCAAAAACACAGCCTCTGTCCCCACATCATGATGGAGGTCAGGTCTTGTTTGCTGTTGAGTAGAGAACAAATGACCTGACTAAATTAGATGGGGAACTACTTGGCATCTGACGTATTTCCAGATTTTTGAGTAACAGATCGTATCATTCACTTAGTTCACATAGATATCGGAGGTCTTTGAAATTCAAATATACTTACTAATAACCCAAGGACCCTTTCTGACAGTGCCTTTGACAGTTCTGTAGTCTTCAAAGGACAAGAACTAGTCTTAGGATTAAAACACATGTTTCTAAAAGCAAAGTGGTTCCCAATACAGATACGGAACTTAAAGTGAGATTGAGTAAATACCATATCCTTGTTGGAATTAATGTTTACAGAAGTACTCTTCAGTTGCTTATCAATCATGATACTACAGGACAGATAGACTTGTCAGACCAGAAAATCAAGGCCCAGAAAGCCAGAGAATCCTTCCCATCACAGCAGAGACCTCGATCTCATTGCTCCAGGTTGACTCTTGGTTCTAATTTTATTTCCACAGAAGTTGAAGTCATCTTCAAGTAAAAACTGTGTATTGTTAATGTATCCAGAACAGTGCCTGACATATACTAGGCACTCAGTGAACATTTGCTGAATAAATGAATGCCGTTTAAAAACATCCCAAGGTTGCTGTATCTTTGTCTACTTTGGAGGGAATGTCTGTATCACAAGAATAAATTTGATACAACATAGAACAAGATGATCATCTGATACAATTAGTATTTCACTTGAATTGTTTATTAGTCATTTAGCCACATGACAAAAGACAATTTGAAGACCACAGATATAATTTCAAGTTGCATGAACATAGAATGCCCTGGAAAATATGTCAGTGAGGCTTTCCTGCCACTTCTGATGGCTGCAAGAACATGAAAATCTGTAATGTTTTAATCAACAAAAATCACAGTTAATGAATAAAAGCTATGGCCATGAAGATTAACTTTTTATATAGCAAATAATATTTCTTTGTTGATGAGACACTAAGCAGGCAAAATCACAACCCTCTGGATAACTTTGGAGAAAGACATGGGAAGCCACAGACAGACTCGGTTCCATGAAGCCAGGATGATATTTATTTGCTTCTTATTCCAGTTTTCAGATATATCTCTCTTCAACCTTTGATTCCTACAGGGAAAAAAAATAGCATGAGCATAAGGCTACATTAAAAAAAAAGAAAAAGAATTGCATGTACTTCTTATTTGAATATAAAGAACGAATATATAATTTCTCCAATGAAACAGAGACAATTGTGCAATGCCAAAGAGTTTGAACTTAAATAAAGGAATTTTTATTGCCAATCTGGCTTCTCTGATGAAAACTGTATTAGTGTCAACTAGAATCTCTGCCTAATTTTCTACCCTCTGTAAAATAAGAATAGTTCCTACTTTCTCTCAGAGCTATGACCACATGAATATGTGTAATAAACTCAAATAAGTACAAGGAAAATCAAGATATTAAGATTTTTATTGTTCTAATCTGTCCAAAACAACATACATGCATTAGGACTTACTACTGTATCACATCTTTTTAAAAATTGAGTTTCATTTTCACCTTTTGAATCTACAGCAAATATAATGACTTCAGAGGAACTGAGACTCCTATCAGAAACACACCTTTGCTGATAAATTTTCAGAGCTACACTCTCCACATATGTTCTTCTGGGTGTATGTCAATAAGATCCTGATATGATACATGCTTATGAGATAGATGCAAACATGGGGTTGCAGAAATGCGAGTCAGGAGCGTTTGCCTGATAGGGATTTGTTTCGTATAGAGCTTACAGCGGTACTTTCCCTCCCCTCACATAGTCTTATGCTGAGAGCAATGGAATAACTTCAACATATAAGCCTCTCCCCACTACCTTCCAGAGATGCTTGAGATACCCCTTTGGAGTTGCTCTGGGTCAGGAGTTCTTCCTCAGACCCCAGGTCTCTCTCAGCTTATGAGTGGGGGAAGGCCCTGGTTGCACCAGGGAAAGGACCTGGTTCTCAGGGCACATCTTGACTGAGAAGGTAGCTCTTTGACTTCAACTTTCAGGAGCCATGGACAGGTCTATCACATATACCAAAAATGATTTTCAACTTTTGACTTGTTGAACACTATACTTTTTCAGATATTCACAATTAAAATCAACAGCAAAGAAGATAAAATTGTAGGCAATCAGGAAATGCATTACATGATCCACAGATTCTAAATCCCCCACAGGTTATAATGAATGAGCCATTGCGAAAGGGAGAGGGAGAGGGAGAAAGAGAAGCAGACCCTAAGGAGGGATCACAGATTCTTCCACCAAATGGGACAAAAAGACAAAAAAAAACAAAACAAAAAGAAACAGAAAAAGGTAGACATACCCCAACAGGATGACATTCTTAAGATAACCTAATGAAGAGGCTTTCTAAGGTTGTCTGGGTTCCCACAAACATAATTTTAAATACCCTCCATGTTGCCAACACCGCATTTATTTAAAATGTGTGCTTTGTTTTTACAAATTAACTGCATGCTGTCTCCAGGGTTTAACTGTGAGGGGTAAACCCCTCACAACTGCAAGAAGCCCGGTAGTTGAAACATATCCTTTCTTCAAACCATCAAGAATTTGGACGGCAAGTCGTGAGTCATAATAAATTCCCTTTTTATTGTTTTTATTGGTTCTCTAAAGGTCACCAGTTTCTTACATGAGCTTGTTATGATAGTAAGTTATCTCAACAAATGCTGTTTGAAGAAACCTGAAGTATTATAGAGATTGATGTAAGAGAATAAAAAGTAAAAATCTAAGTTTTAAAAGAATTATTACAATGTATCATTCCTTCTACTTCTCCAGAATTAACATGGTTTTCTCTTCTTCCTTTTTTTTTTTTTTTTTTTTTTTTTTGAGACGGAGTCCCACATTGTTGCCAGGCTGGAATGCAGTGGCGCGATCTCGGCTCACTGCAACCTCCGCCTCCCAGGTTCATGCGATTCTCCTGACTCAGCCTCTGGAATAGCTGGGATTACAGGTGCATGCCACCACGCCCACTAATTTTTGTATTTTTAGTAGAGACGGGGTTTCACCACATTGGCCGGGATGGTCTCAATCTCTTGACCTCATGAGCTGCCCACGCTGGCCTCCCAAAGTGCTGGGATTACAGGCGTGAGCCACCGCACCCGGCCTTCTCTTGCTTATTTTAAGGTGAGGGAAATGCACTCTGGCAGCATTGAGTGGCCGAGCTGGGCCTGTAGCTGGGTCTGGACTCCAGGAGGACACTCTTGCCACGGGACAAGGAGACAGGCAGAAAATGAGCCCAGGGCAGCCTACCTGCAGCTGGCTTCACTCCTACTCCCTCTCTGCTTGCAGCACGTCGGCCGCCAGCTCTTTGATGTGTTCCCAGGCCCGCTGCACGTGGGCAGATTCCACGGTGCGAGAGCAGATGGCAAAGCGCAGGACAAACTTGTCCCTGAGGTGACATGGAACCAAGTGGATTTTTTTGGCACTGTTTATTCTTTGCAGAAGAGCTTCATTCACTTTGTTGGAACCCTGGAGGGATTGAAAGAGAGGAACTGTGCTCAGGTCTCTGAGGACTCAAAAATCAACTGGTCATGTAGGAAAGCCAGTGCTTGGCAACCCTACCGTACATCAGGAAGAAGCCGACTAACCATCCCCCTTGTGTTTACGATGTTACAAAATTCAACAAAATAATAGTAATGCACCCTAAAAGACTGCATGCATCTTCTCCCCACAGACAATTTCTCTATATTCTGATGTGCCATCAAAAGATGACCCTTCCATGGTCTAAGTTTTTTTAAGGAAAATAAGGATCCCTGGATATGTAATCTACAAATATATGAGCCTAAACAGAATTGGGATTTCTGATGGCACCAGGGGAAGAGTCTCTAAATTCTCATGGAAACATAGAAGAGTCTCAACAACCTAGAAAATGAAGCATAATGGTCAAGCTAGTGCTAGAATCTGAGAAGAATATCCATGAACCACAGGACCGAGCAACCACTGGTGCCTCTCCAGACGAGCACGGCCCACCAGCCTGGGGTAGGGGCAGAGGCCCCCCGCCTCCCACTACACTAGAGATGGAAGCCTGGTATCAATAAGCCAATGGGAAGCCCTTGCTGTCCTGCCTGGGCCCTGCTCCCACAGCAGCTGGTCTCCTGACACTTCACCTCCACCTCCCTTTGCTCCTCTGTCCTTCTGTTTGCAGGCAGTGACTCCATGTCTTCCAAGCCATGGAGTCTTAAATAGAAGAAACTGAATGTGGGACACTGCATCCTAGTCACCCAAACCTCACAGGACTGCACTTCATGGCCCTGTCTTCAGAGTGGAGAAGCAGGGAGGATGAGTGGGAAGGAGAGAGTTCTATCCACCGCATGGAACCACCTCAGACAAGCACCTGCTGGATGCTGGCACCTGGCCATAGAGCTGCGCAAATCCCCTGGCCTCTAGCTATGGGCCTGAGCGCCCTGCTCCTGTTGTGCCCAGGTAGACAGTGATGGGCCAGAGGAAATTTGGAAACCGTGGGTGAACACCAGGGCTCGGCGAATCTGGATGAGGATTCAAGGATGAGGATAGAGAAAAAAAGAAATTATCATACCAAGGGAATGGAATTTTACCAAAAAGACTCAGTATGAGAGCAAACATCTGCAAAGTATAGAGCACAGAAAATGGAAGCAAATTATTTAGGAAAAATGTGCTTGCCATTTTCAAACAGACTGGATAGGGCAGTACTTCCATGAAGTAGAGGCAAGAAGTCTAGCAGAGGTGGGACAATGACAATGAACAAAGTAGGCTGAGTGCACACAGATGGAGACCAAGCAAGTTCTGGCCGCAATGAGGATGGAGGGAGAGGGACCATGATGCCATAGCAACATCACATCTGCTTTAGTAAAGAGCCACATGACACACTGAAGCATTCAGCATGAGAGGACCTGAAATTCAGATTAGAGAGGATTAGACCAGGAGAGAGTGAGGCCAAGATGGCAGATATGGAGACAGAAAAGTGAGCCACAGTGTTTGACTAATGTGCTTCCTCCAGAAACTGGATTTGCAGACGGGAGGCACAAGCAAAGTTTTACAAAAGGAAACATTTGTCAGCTGAAAAATGCCCTGGACTTCCGGCACGAGAGGACTCACTATATGGCATGAGAGAAGAATGGACAGAAACCAGTACACAGATGGGTTTGGTGGCATCTGTAAATTATGCAAATAAAATAAAAGCCATAACCTTGACGACATTATGCTAAGTGAAAGAAGACAGTCATAAAAGGCAATATGTTGTATGATTTCATTTATACAAATGTCCAGAATAGACAAACGTACAAAGACAGAAAACAGATTAGTAGCCCTGAGGACGGGGAATGTGGTGTGACTGGGTGTGGGGTTTCTTTTAGGGGGATGAAAATGTTCTAGAATTAGATTGTGGTGATGGCTGCACAATTCTGTAGACATACTAAAAATATTCAAACGTAGCCTTTTTTTTTTTTGAGATGGTGTCTTGCTCTGTCACCCAGGCTGGAGCGCAGTAGCACAATCTCGGCTCACTGCAACCTCCGCCTCCCAGGTTCAAGTGATTCTCCTGCCTCAGCCTCCCGAGTAGCTGGGATTACAAGCATGTGCCACGACTCCTGACTAATTTTTATATTTGTAGTAGAGAGGAGGTTTCAACATGTTGGTCAGGCTGTTCTCAAACTCCTGACCTCAAGTGATCTGGCCTCCTTGGCCTCCCAAAGTGCTGGGATTACAGGCGTGAGCCACCACGCCCAGCCCAAATGTAAGCTTTAAATGAACAAAGTGAATTATATCTCAATAGAACTATTAAAAAAATAGAATATAAAAGTCCTAGAAGAAAACTGTCAGCAAAAACAAGAATGAAAACAACTGCTTGACAGCAGATGAGTCTAATAAGCACGATGCCAACACTAAGATTGGTTGACTGGACACATCCTGGACATGGATGGACTGAGATTTCTCCCACAAACACCCAGAGCGTGTCTTGCCCTCTCGGTCCTCTGTGCACCTCCCAGGTCTCATCACTTTGTGCTTTTCCAAGGGCTCAAGTTTCCTCCCTGCTCTGCTACCTGCAGGCTTTCCCACAGCTGCAGCTCCTCCTCGCCTCAGAGCTCCAAGAGTCAGGTGAGGCAAAAGGACATGGTAGGTGGAGTGGCAGTGCCACACTCTGACTGGCAGCCCCTTGACAGTGACACTGACCCCAGCCTGCTCCTTCTCCTGAGTGCTGTCTTTAATTTGAACAAGAAAGCCTCCTGGAAAGGCTTGAAATGATTGTGATTTAAAAGCTACCTCAGCTGGGCGCAGTGGCTCACGCCTGTAATCCCAGCACTTTGAGAGGCCGAGGCAGGCAGATAACGAGGTCAGAAGTTCGAGACCAGCCTGACCAACATGGTGAAACCCCATCTCTAAAAATACAAAAATTAGCTGGGCGTGGTGGCACACACCTGTAATCCCAGCTACTCAAGAGACTGAAGCAGGAGAATCACTTGAACCCAGGAGGCGGAGGTTGCAGTGAGCCGATATTACACCACTGCACTCCAGCCTAGGCGACAGAGTGCAAGACTCTGTCTCCAAAAAAAAAAAAAAAAAAAAAAAAAACCTCATAAACCAAACAGAGCATTAGGTCTCACCTGGCTCTGTGTATACAAGGGAGATTACCAAGGGGCATGTGTGCAGTGCATCTTAGAGCCTTTTTGAGAACTGTATCATGATTCTCAGTAGAGATGGCTTATGCCCCAACCTGTGTGGGCCAGCCTGCCCTCACCTGGTGAACGCACAGCATCAGGCAGCAAAATAACAGCATGCCACAACACAGTGTCAAACAGATTCCTGTGTAGGCATCTTGTAAAGGTGCGCAGCCAGCAGCTCTAGGGTGGGGCCCAAGACTGGCTTTTCTAAGGAGCTCCCAGACAATGCTGATGATGCTGATGCTGTTGATCCACAGAAGACGCTCAGATTAGTGAGGCTATGGACAGGCCACTGTCCTCCAAGGAGGGCCAGTGGCAGAGGTGTGGGATGGAGCCTTGAGGAAGGAAAAATGGTAAGGATTCTGGAGCCAATAAGCTATGTAAGTGAGAAGTCTCAGGGCAGGCTTGAGGAAGCGGGAACAGCCGCCGTGTGTGGAAGCAAGGCTGTGCAGCATGGGGCAGGGCGGGGCAGGGCAGGCCGGTGGGCCGAAGAATGCAGGCTTTGCTCTGCCATCTCTGGAGAGCCAGTTTCGGTTTTTGAGCATGGAGGTAATGAACAACACTTTCCCCTCTGTCACATTCACAGAAAATGAAGAATGGAATAGATGTAGACAAACCTTTAGCCGAAAGCAGACAAGCCCCAGAATGACTTCCACACAGATTTCAAAGCGGGGATCCTGGCGCACCAGTGACTCAAACTCATGGGACAGCTGGACATGCTTCAAAGAGGAAAGGGAAAATCTGTTTTTCTCATGGCCGTTTCATTCAGAACTTAACTACCTAGAAAACCTTATTAGACTGCCCATGTATAATTCATTTAGACGCTCTTGGCAATTTTCCTCAAGTGCTTGTACCGTTCACTGACCAGCTGTTTCCAGGCAGGCTAAGAAACTCATTCCCTACATTAGCACAGGTCTAGTGCCTTCAGAACACCAATCATCATTTTCTCTGTTCATGGGACTATTCTTATCCAACCCAAACTGTCTTTTATCATGTTAGAATAAACACCGTGAGGAGGTATTTGATCATTCTGGAAGAGACAATGGCTAATGCCCATCGAGTTGCTCCTCTGTGCTTGCGGTGCCAGCGCTCACCACTGGGGCATCCTCAGGACAGCCCACAACACAGAGGATATCGTGATTATCCCCATTTTGGTGATAAGAAAACAGGCTGGGAGAGGGTGAGTGACATGCCCAAGGTGCACCCGGAGGCCTTGGCTGAGCTGGGATTCTAAGGCAGCCTGATGGAGCTGCAGCTCTGTGGCTGCCACAGCTGTTGCTCCTCTTCGGCGTTTGCCACCTAGAGCTGGGCATCCTGTCTGCTCTGTCACATTCAGAAACGGCCTTCCTCTCATTGAATACACTGACCTTATTTCACTTCCAGATAGTTATAGAACTCAGAAGCTATTCAGATAGCATATGATCCTAGGAGAAGGAGCCCTCTGTGGCGTAGGCCCGTGGCTTGCTCATTCTAAGCCCGCACATACAGCAGGGGCCCCATGTTGCAAATGCTGGGGAGGACCTGCGTAAACGCGGCGCCTCGCGGGCAGGAGGTGGCTGGGAAAAAAACACCTGTCATACGAGCGGTTCCTCGTCATGCCACCAGAGAGCGCCAAAGACCTCGGCCTCATGGGCGATCCCGAAAGCCGGTTCCCGCCCAAGGAGACAGGCTTTGAGCATCACTGGACTCTGCTCCTAAGGCAGGATTGGGTCCCCTTTAAGAAAGAAGTGGGGTGTGTTTTAAACAGGAGCCAGCATGATCATAACTAGTTGTCCTTGAGCTTAAAGATGTCATCATTGTGGAGAGATAAATCCCTTATTTTTTGGCTTTCTTTCCCCAAAAAAGCTGAATTCGTCTCAAATGGGGAGAGGGGAATTTCCTACCCGTGAATTCATATACATACTCCTTTCCCAGTTCTTGCCCCCAAACAGGTCCTGGTAGTGCTCGGCAGCTCCTGGAACTGTCCTCACCGAAGCTTTGGGAGTAGGCAGTTCATGCATGGCACATCCTGGGCATTCTATGAAGCTTGCAAATGGATGTGTTTTTATACGCTGTGCCACAGAGGAGGCGGCTGGGGACACCTGCTCCTGCACAGCTGGTTGTGAAGCGGCAACAGGACTTAAAATGGAGGGCTGTTACCATCACTAAGGCTGAATATCACAAGTGTGCTTGTTCCCATGAAGCCCGGGGACCTCTGTCCATCAAGATGAGGCCACAGCTTAGGAAGGACACCAGGATCAGAGGGAGCCAGCAGAACAGCAGCAGGCCTTCTGCAGCTGGCTAAACGGGTGGCTCTAGGCAGGTCCAGGCTCATATTCAGGACTCAGTTTCCTCATTTTTTTTTTTTTTTTTTTGAGACGGAGTCTTGCTCTGTCACCCAGGCTTTAGTGTAGTGGCACAATCTCTGCTCATGGCAACCTCTGCCTCCCGGGTTCAAGTGATTCTCCTGCCTCAGCCTCCCGAGTAGCTGGGATTACAGGTGCCTGCCACCATGCGTGGCTAATTTTTTGTATTTTTTTTTTTTAGTAGAGACAAGGTTTCACTATGTTGGCCAGACTGGTCTTGAACTCCTGACTTCATGATCCGCCCACCTCGGCCTCCCAAAGTGCTGGGATTACATGCGTGAGCCACCGCGCCCAGCCAATTGTTATTTTTTTTAAAAAAGCGGGGGAGTGGGGCTTGGAGCTGATGAGTAGTTCTCAAATTTTAGTGCATAGAGAAGGTGTCTGGTTTGCTTGTTAAAACAGAGGTCGCTGGGCCCCACTGCAGGCCGGCACTGCTGGTCTGGAAGCGTGTCTGAAAACCACTGGACTAGGGAATATCTATCTTATTCTGGCAATTTTGGGGGAGAAAAACACATTCATTGTGTTCTCATGATTGCCATTGCTCAATGAACTTCATTCTTGGCTAGATGTGGCTAAAGCACAACCTATGTGATGTTTCTACTGTGACCATCTTCCTGGACCTGATGACCTGCAATCTTAACGAAAGTGACTTAACAGATCTTATAAATACCCTCATCTCAACAACCCAAACTACAGTCTGGTTCTCTTGCCCGTGTATTTGCTTATTAAGACATTTGAAGGCCAGGTGCAGTGGCTCACACCTGTAATCCCAGCACTTTGAGAGGCTGAGGTGGTTGGATCACCTGAAGCCAGGAGTTTGAGATCAGCCTGACCAACATGGTGAAACCCAATCTCTACTTAAAATACAAAACTTAGCTGGGCATGATGGCGCATGCCTGTAATCCTAGCTACTCAGGAGGCTAAGGCAGGAGATTCGCTTGAACCCAGGAGGCAGAGGTTACAGTGAGCTGAGATTGTGCCATTGCACTCCAGCCTGGGGGACAAGAGTGAAACTCTGTCTCAAAAAAAAAAAAGAAAAAAAAAATTGAATTTATTTCTAAAGTCCCGAAAGACCTCTGCAATTTTACCGTGATAAATAATAAAAACAAAGTCACCTTGCGGATATAAGCCTGCAGTCCTTTGACTCCATACATCCTAAATACAAACCACATTTTCAAAGAGCGAAATCTTCGGCCCAGTGGTATCTGCCAGTGCTGAAATGAAACAGGAAACGGACCATCAGTGAGGAAGGTATTAAAAGCTGGCTTCCTTTTTGGCTCACCGGCTCGCCTATTTCTCTTGGAGGTAGCCGATTCCCTGGTGGCCACCCTGCTCCCATTGCCATGGCCTGTCTTGGATGGCAGGGCCCTCAGTGATGTGGGCAGAGGCTTTCTTTGCAAATCTCCAAGAGAAAAGAACACAGACGGGGACTGTTGACCTGGGAGCCAGCGATGTTCATTGTTTTCACTCAACAGATGTTTGCAGCGTGCACAGCAGGGCCAGACCCTGGGCTGTCCCCTAGGGTTCCGTGGTGAGCAAACAGGGAAGACATGGCCCTGCCCCCCAGTGAGCTCACCATCCAGTGGGGATAAGGGGGTAATTTTCATTGATGTCCTTGCCTATGAGGACGGAGGGAGCCAGAACCTGCTCTTGTCTGCCACTTCTGCCCCGGATGTTCTGGCATTGTTTTCTAGAGCAATACTAGTTCCCTCTTGGTCCCACTCATCACCATGGAGTGACCCCAAGACCCCTCATCAGAAGACACAATGTGTGTCTCCGTGCTAGTGCTCCAGAAGCTTTCCCTGTCCTTCCACTGGTTTTCCCAGACCCAGTCAGTTGACTGGCCCCCACACTTGAGGGATGGAGATGTGGTGAAGTGAGCAAGGAAGGACTGGGACGAGGAGACTGCTGGGAAGTGAGCATAGCAGCACTGCGTGGTCATCTTAACAGTCATATTCTATTTCAGCTATAAAGGAGACACTGAGGAGAGCTGAGCCAGCTCCCTACTGGGCCTGGGTGACACAATGCAGCCAGGCGCGACACTCTAGCACAGCTGGGCCATCTGCCAGGTGGGACTGCTTAACCGGAGTCCTGAGTCCCGCACTGCTCCCCGGTAGGAGGGCTTGCAGGTGTTTTTTAAAGTGTGGGTGAAGGCCGGATGCGGTGGCTCACACTTGTAACCCCAGCACTTTGGAAGGCCAAGGCAGGTGGATCACCTGAGGTCAGGAGTTTGAGACCAGCCTGACCAACATGAAGAAACCCTCTCTCTACTAAAAATACAAAAATTAGCCTGGTATGGTGGCACATGCCTGTAATCCCATCTACTTGGGAAGCTGAGGCAGGACCCAGGAGGCGGAGGTTGCAGTGAGCCAAGATGGCACTATTGCACTCCAGCCTGGGCAATAGAGTAAGACTTCATCTCAAAATAAATAAATAAATAAAATAAAGTGTGGGTGGAATGAACGGATGGCAACTGCTTCTGAACACAAGAGAAGCAGCTCAAGGGCCCAGAGCCAGAGTTCTGCAGGAGCTTCTCAAGTCAAAAGGGAAACAGGGACCCAACCTCTGACTCAGGCATTCAGTGTGGTTCCCCCCAGTTGTACGCTAGGCCCTGCCTGGTGTGTTGACACATTATCTCCTTTGAGCTTCCTAGCAGCACTGTAAACAAGGGTTCGGATACCCATTTTCTTGGAGCAAAAGCAGGTATGGAGAGTGACTTGCCCAATGTTACCAAGCCAGCATGCAGCAGAGCCTGAGCCGAACCTGCACACACAGTTGTCTGCTGGTCAGCACTGTTTGCAAGCTGTTGGGCTGCTCAAGAACTAAACTAACTTGTCTTTTGGGAAATCTAAAAGAAGAACCCTTTATCCCACCACTAGTTGACTGAGTATCTAACTAACAGTCAGTAAAACAACGCTTCCCTGCCATGGTTCAGCACGAGTGCTGTGTTCCAAAATCATTCCTCGACCAGTCAACCTCCTACAAATTAAAATGTGATTTCAGTCTAACATTTGGAAGAATACCAAGGTAAACTTAATTTCTGTGGTCCTGGAGTGAAAATGCACACCATCTAATTGAATGCTCACTCAAATGTGGCTCCAAATGTTGTCATGTTCTCTCCAGAGACTGAATTCGATGCACTGTCCCCTCCCCCAATATGCTCCTGGGTGCCTGCAGTAGACGGTTGTGACCCCTGTGTACCCAGCCTCACCTCCTGCCAGACTAAGTTCCTAGAGGAAAGGGACTCTGTCTCATTTGCCTTTTTAGTCCCAGCCCCAAGCCCAGCACCTGGCTTGGCATGGCGCGGCCAGCCCAAATTTTGTGGAAGATTGTTGATGGATGTACTTAAATAAATCAGGAGTAAAACCCATTTGACCCTCATTCATGGGTCATCTGAAAGGATTCTTTATGTAGAAGTCAATTCATATTTGATGCTTCCCGGACATCAAATGAGCTATTTCCTGGTACTTTTTCCTCCACAATTGATCATTTTTAAACCTGTATTTTGTCCCATTTTTGATAAGCCATCAACATCTTCCAGAAAATGCAGTTTCCTCATCCAAATAGCATGCAGAGCTGCATGGCTCAGTAGCTTGTGACCTAGGTCTGTGGTCCTGTCTTTCAATAGGTTCAGCAAACTTTTCTGAACCTCTGTATCCTCCCCTATGAAACAGGCATAATGATACCCACTTTACCCAGGACCGTGCAAACTGGAGGCAAATGGTGCTGTCTTACATCTTCAGTGTGCCATTCACCATCAGAAAGAACACAGAGCTCTCTTGCCACACCTTGTGTCCTGAACAGCCTCCTCCTGGGCCTAACACTCCGTCCTCGTGCCCTCGTCCACTGACGGGGGATAGAACTACCAGGGCCTGCTCATCCTTTTCACCCCACACTTCCTCACTGGCCCAGTAGGCAGCCCACCATCCAGGGATCTTCTCCCCAGACTGATGGCTGTGACAGCCTTAGGTTTGGGTTTCCAGCCTCTTTGAACAAAATGAGAATGTCTATGATATTCCTTCCCATTCCCTGCTGAGCCCAGCAAAGCAAATGCTCTGGGGACATTTGCCTGGAATTCACATTCAAGGTGGGAATCATAGAGGAGCCTGAGAGGTGCATGTGAGCACAGAGAGAGAACGAGGTCACTGCATTGTAGCTAAAATAGCGGCAAAGAGAAGATGCCGGGAAATACGGCCAGGGATATCCCTAGGTTGTGGCAGATGGAGAGGGTTCAGTGAGAGGCAGTGACACTTGTGCCTGCACCCAAGGGATAGAAAGAGCAAAGCTGGGCTGAGAGGTGCCCTGGGGGCTCTGCACACCGGGGGCCCTGAGGCTGCTCCCACACTCACACCCGGCCAACTTGTGTGTGCTTTCCCGGTGGCTGCCCGGGGCTGTCCCCACATGGCCACTCCTGCTTCCTGGGGCTGGTATGCTGAGGCCTAATGCCTGTGCTTCGCATTTAGAAGCCCCTCTGCTCCAGAACAGATTTCACCTTCTGCATTCCATCTTTCGTAATGTTCATGCGTTTGTCCCCTCATCAGCCATGAAATATTGGCTGTGAACACATGATGTGCCATCTCCGGCCCTCTCTAGGGACACAGCAGCACAGAAGGCCAATTACCCCAGAGAGCCTCCCAAGCCTGGTGGATGGATGCCAATGGGGCTGGGCTGCTGTGGTGCTTCCCACCTGCCTGGGTTCCTTTAGAAGCAACAGGCAGCCAAACAAGGAATGTCCCCACATGGCTCCTGACTCATGTACTGCCAGCCATAGTGCCAGGGACCTCAGCATCATCGCCTGCCACAAGTGGCAAGAGGAGAGCTGGCAGGCAGAGGACTAGCTAAGGACTTGGGGCATGTCCTCTTGGGCCACAAAGGGCAGGCTGGAGGATTGAGGTGTCTCAGGTGTGTTTCAGAACAGGCATCAGGGCCTGCGCTGTCTGCGCCTCTGTCTCTCTCAGTGGCCTGGGAGTCTTGGAGGTGGCTTTGGGCCTCACTCACCTCTGAGTAGCTGCAGGAGCAGCTCATAGCTCCTGGTTGGAAAGGGAGTGCCAGTCAAAGGGCTGCCTTGAGATGGGGTGAAAGAGATCCAGGTCTCACAGCAGGACCAACAGGGTGGGGAGTACAGGGGCTGCTCAAAGGATGCTTTGAAAGTAGGGCTGGAGCACAGGTTGCTGATGCTTGACCTTTCCTTAACTGAGGCCAATGCCTTTCATTAAGCTAGTAGAGATAACTAGTAGAGATAACTAGTTGAAGTAACAGAAGGACAAATGCTTTTCAAAGAACGCTTGGCCCATCAAGGCGAGGTGAATGGTGGGCTCAAGTCTTCTGGATTAGCAATGGGGAAAGGGGGTGTGGCCTGAGGTGCTAAGGAGAGTGAGGCTCAGCACTAAAGACAGAAGGGGACATAAAGACAGGGATCAGATTCTTTCCTCACCCCATGAGGGTCAGAGACTGGTGGTGGAGGGAGTAGGATGAGGAACCTAGGGTTGGGGAGAAGGAGTGAGCCCTGAGGACTGGAAGGCCCTAGATGGAGCAGAAGAACAGGCTGGGGAAGCCTCAGGCAAGCCCTGCCACCTTCACGGTCCTGCAGGCAGGTGCCAGTACAGATCTGTGATTCTTGGTGAACAGTAGAAACTGTCTGAGGAGATCATGTTCCCTGAGCTGCTAGATGCGGGCAGAGCTGGGCTGGTTCTTGTCTTGGGCAACGTAACATAAGCCAGCATTGCTGGGGATTGTGCCCCAGGCCTTTGAAAGACAGTGCCAAATTTATCTAAAAGGATTTGTTAGTCAAGGACTAGTTCCTAGAGGACTTGTTAGTCAATACGGAGTTTTTAGCAAAGGCTATGTTATTTTATGTGAACCAGAGATGGTGTTGTGCCTTTTTTTCTAATGATATCTAAGCTGGAAATGAGCAACATTAAAAAATAATAAAATAAAAGGCATGAAGTGTTCGTGCCTGTTACCCCATTTTCAGTCTCATGCTGCAGGAAGCAGCTCATCCTCAGCAGAAAGCTGGATGTGTCAGATGCCCACTGCATAGTCGTTTAGGAAAGCAAGGGACTTTCCCAGGGAAGTAGTTAAATAACAGGGAAATAATTATACCATATAACGTGGGATTCTGTGTAGAGTTTCTGTACTTACTAAGGCTGTGGAGGAGTGGAGAAGGTATTGCAATTTTAGTTTCGGTGCCATGAGAACCAGCTGCAATGTGGTCTGTACAGCACGTGGCCCTCATGCAACATGAAGTCTGAGAAAAGCCACGAACCAGAGGAGGAGACAGAAACACAGGCCACAGCATTGCGGGGATGCAAGGTCAGGGTGAGCTGGTCCTCAGGTTATTTTTAATATTATTGTCATATTTTCCCTTCAATAATAACTTTCTAAAAGATAAGTCAGATTGTTAATGGGGATTTATGTGAAAGTTTTAAATGGCATCATCCATGGATCTTCCCCGTGTGCCCTTATGTGCACACACCCTGACCTTTCTCCTTGGGTGTGGAGCTGGGTGGTACCAGGCAAACTTTGCCAAAACTGTCCTAGGACAAGCCTTGATGGTTTGGGAAGGTTTACTGCTGCCCCCGCCTCCTGGCTCACAGCTGTCACAGGAAGAAGGCAAGCTACCCATGCCTTTGAGGGGCAGCCCCTGCTGGGTCATTATCACACCGGCTGCTGACAATGTTTGCTCCAAACGCACTTAGACACACACCTCTGTCAGGAAATGGCAGCCTCTGCTTTGATGATGTCTGGTGCCCACCACACGTGGACACAGGTCATTTTTTTTTTTTTTTTTTTGAGACGGAGTTTCACTCTGTTACCCAGGCTGGAGTGCAGTGGCGTGATCTCGGCTCACTGCAACCTCTGCCTCCCAGGTTCCAACGATTCTCCTGCCTCAGCCTCCGGGGTAGCTGGGATTACAGGTGCCTGCCACCATACCCGACTAATTTTTATATTTTTAGCACAGATGGGGTTTCACCATGTTGGCCAGGCTGGTCTCAAAGACCTGACCTCAGATGATCCACCCACCTCAGCCTCTCAAAGTGCTGGGATTACAGGAGTGAGCCACAGCACCCAGCCACAGGTCATCTCTTGATGGCAGAAGACAGCCAGCTCAGTGGCCACACCTCTGTTCCCCCTGAGTTTCACCCTCCCCCTTAGGTTCTATTCTTTTGATAAGCCTCGCAGTACTGTCTTTGGTCCCAAATTCCTTTCCAGACTAACACTAGAACAACCTGGCATTTTCAAAGTATGCCTCATTCAACACTTGTTTCAAATAAAAATGAGAGAGGACCAATGCATTTGAGACTAGGCTGCTGAGATGACTGGCCCCACCTGGGAGCTTTTTATGTTCCCTGACTCCTCCCTCACTCTCCCACTGCCACCACCAGTGCAGCCCCAGGCACACAGCAGCCCAGGGCAGAAGGGCCTTTTCCTTCCAGAGGAATGAGGGGCAGAGGCTCCTTCCCCCTCCCCAGGAGCAAAGTCCAGGGTCCAGGTTTCCCCCTCCTAACCTGAGACCTCTGACTAGGGGGCTCAGCACAGCTGCCCGCCACCTGGCAGGACCCCCCTAATTTGTCAGTTAGGACCCAGTTAGAAGGTGCCCACCAGTGCGTGCTGATCATGAGAGTGGGGGAGGAGATGCGTGACAGCTGTGGCGTAGCCCCCAGCACTCCACTAGCATTTGAGATTACAGTGGAATCTCCCACTTACCCGGTAGTCAGTGATAAGCCCTGGAGAAAAGAGAAAGAAAAAGAAAAAAGAAACTGTTAGACAGGTTTGTTGATCACACACTAATCCTTTTCATCTTCCAGGTAAATTTCTTGTGTTTTCTAAGCCAGAAATAAAACTGCCCAAAGGCTGGGTCTGGGTGTTCTTTGTGGCACTTCCCAGGGTAACATATTCTAAGGGAGTGTCCCGAGAACAGGATGCCCAAAACACAAATTGGAAATGTTACGCTCTCAACAGACCCCCATTAGTTTTGCTTTCTGCAGTTATATAGCATGAACATCTGAGGTTTCATCTAGTGCCCAGTAGAGAGTTAGCATTCAGATCACGTAAATCGTTCATCATTCATTCATTCATGCATGGGAAGGTGAATTTGTGATATACGGAGTGATTAGAATATTTTAAAAAGAAGAGAATGAAACTCTTGGTGGGATTATTCATCTCTGTAACCGTGGATTTTAGCAGATCTTAGTTCAGTATCTGGGACAGAGCAGACACTCAGTGAATATCTGCTGAGTCAGTTTTAACATCCAGGAATCAGTGGCTCCACATTGGTTATGAAAAATGGCTGATTTGCTTTTGAGCCTCCCCTCATGCCTAAAGCAGCAAATCCCAGGACCATAAAGGAGAAAGAACCCTGGATGCAGGCTCAGAGACGGGAGTTTCTATTAATACAAGTGATCCTGCGCAAGGCGTCAGGTGAGGATTATGACAACATGCTGCAGTCCTGCTACACAGATAGGTGGAAAAGGGAGTCTCGTGCTCTGGGAGTAGATCCACAAATGTGGGCTGGACCAGGCACATCAGTGTCCCCTACTTCCCCAGTCAACAGGGCCTGTGGCAGGGCCATAGCAGGCCCTGACCATGCTCAGCTGGGACAAGCTGTCCACCTAATACAACCCACACCCCACCCTGCACTTCATCCACTGCACAAGAGTGCCTACGTTGTATTTACAAGAACATCTGAAGTCACCAGTTTGTATCATTCCCTAATAGTTATTTTCTCCACTAGCATAAAAAACGGCAGTGCTGGGAGGAGATGCAAGACCTCCACCCCCTGTTTTATGAGTGACCGAGATGGAAGCCCAAAGTCACACAGCCTATCTCAACCCATATGCAGTACTCTCCTTTAGGCCACACGGCCTCTGATTAGTAAGGGAGCTTGTTAAACAAACATAACATCAGTAGCAGCATCTGGCAATGATTTACAGAGACCACTGCAAATGAAACAACAGCACTCAACAGAGTGCATGCAGGAAGCACTCAGTAAGAAATTGTCGAGGCCGGGTGTGGTGGCTCACACCTGTAATCCCAGCACTTTGAGAGGCCAAGGCAGGCAAATCGCTTGAGCTCAGGAGTTCAAGACTAGCTTTGGCAACATGGTGAAACCCCATCTCTACCAAAAAAAAAAAAATTCAAAAAATTATCTGGGCCTTGGGCTGTATGTCTGTGGTCCCAGCTACTTGGAAGGCTGAAGTGGGAGGATCACTTGAGCCTGGGAGGTGGAGGCTACAGTGAGCCAAGGTTGTACCACTGCATTCCAGCTTGGGTGACAGAGCCAAACCCTGTCTCAAAAAAAAAAAAAAATTGTCAAAGAACCAGATGATTGTCATGAATGAAAATGAGGGAATGGCCCACCTTTTTAGTTTCTATTACTGCACCATCTGATATGGTAGCTACTAGCCACATGTGGCTGTTGATATTTAAATTTAAGTTAATTAAAACTAAAGGAAATTAAACTTTAGTTCTTCATCAGACGAGCCACGTTTCAAGCATTCAGTAGCCACATGCGGACTGGTGGCTGCCATATTGGGTGGTGCAGAATTATAGAAGACTTCCCTCATTGCAGAAACTTCTACAGGAAAGAAAAACTGGAGGCTTTCAGTAGAAGAATTCAGATACGGTGTCTAATTAGTGCAAGTTCCTATCTGCTTCTCCGTGAATCTGCTTCCTTATGGATGAGTAAAGAACTGGCCCAGTTAGAAGCTTCCTTGCACAATTCTTTACTGTTAACATAAAGAAATGACAAACCTCTTAGCCAGTAATTTCCTCTGACAATGGTTTTACTTGAACTGTGGACTACTTAATAGGTCTTATGTGCCTCATAAGATGTAAAACTCCATGAGATACATGTGGGAAGGGCAGCTTGTATATTGGTAATTGGTAAGTGGTGCAGAGTTAAAACAAAGCAAACAATGCATTGAACAAGACTGGTAAGAAATACAGCAATATATTAGAATTGTTTGCATTTGAGTGGTGGGATTATGGGAATTTTCTGGCCCAGCATTGACTCTATTTTCCAAATGTACATCTTTAATAATAAGGAATACATCTTCAAAGCCTACATGACTAGTGTAACCACTTTACCTCCTTACCAGTGTTGTGACAGAATTTTCAGTTATCAAAAAAATTCTATTTATTTTGGTTCTAGTTCAATGCCTACCATTAATTGGCCAGATACACTGGCCCAAGTCAAATGAGACGACATAGGTGAAGTGCAAAAGCCAAGAATTGTGCATTCCCTGCTGTGGCCCCAGAGCAGCCTGTATCCCCTGATGCCACTTGATAACTGCCCGCTCATCTCCTCCCTGCTAGACGTTGCAGGTGGGTGCTGAGCCTCCTTGGCTGTCACCAGCGCCAGGCACAGAGAGCAGGCCTACTGACCAAATGACTTAGGTGCACCTTTGTGTGCTGATCTGAGCCTTGGCTTCATCTTATTTTCTCTTCCCTCACCAACCCTACTCAACCTCCTTCATTTACTTTGCCTCCTCATGGTATGGTGGAAGGTGATGCAAAGCCTTTTTGTAGACATTATGGCCATCGTTATGTTGAAGACGTTTCCTTGTCTGCAGGCAGTATGCATGCCCATATTAAAATCCCATGGCTATGCCCACCTGCCCCCTCCTCCTGCAATGAGCCCAGCAGGTTCTCAGTGCTTCTAGAACAGAAGCCTCCCCAGGGAGCCTCCCCAGGCCTCTTAACCAACCCACAGGGAATGGGCTACAAGGGCAAACCCAGGAATGCACAGCACCCCGGCTTCTCTGTGGGAGCCTCCTTGGATATGGATGGTCTTCCCCTAACTCCCAGGGACCTCCAGGGCAACTCTGACAGGAACAAGACCAGAAACAGTCCACAGAAAGCAGGCTCACAGCTTACCTGAATCCTGATGGCTGTGCTTCAGGTAAGTGGGGTCCAGTCTAAAGGCTCCCGTTAAGTCTGTTCTCTTTTTCACCCTGGTTTTAGAGAACAAATGATAGGGCTGATAACCAAGCAACCTAGACTGGACCACCTCTCCCCTCTCCCCACCTGCCTCAGCTCAGGTACCTGCTCCCGGCCCTGCCATAAAAACCACTCTGCCTTCACGGCCCTGTCTCTGCTCCGAGTACCTGGGGAGGGGGTCTTAGAATAAAAAATAAATATTTGGTCTTTGTTACCGGTTCCTGGCACACAGCTCCTAAAACTCTTGAGATCTCCTAGTGATAAGAGTGGGTTTTGCATGTTAATAAGATAGCTGGCAGCTGGGGTCTCCTCAATGGCTTCCAATCTCCAGGGAGGGTAGGGGGCTGGAGGTGAGTTGGCCAGTGATTTAAGCAATCATCCCTACTGAATGAAACTCCATTAAAAACTCCTAAGTGGCAGGGTTGGAGAGCTCTGGGTTGGTAAATGCTTCATGATGCCGGGATGGTGGCATACACAGAGAGGGCATGGAAGACACGTGACCTACCACCACACTTGTACTTTGCCGTTGCATTTCTTCATTTCTACTCTTTATAACCTGTAAACCTAAGTAAAATTATTTTTTGAATTCTGTGAGTTGTTCTAGTAAGTTACTGAACCTGGGGCAAGGGTTATGGGAACACCCCTGAGCTTGTAGCCATGGTGGACAGAACTGGGGGTAACCTGGAGACCCAACACTGTAACTGGCATCTGAAGTGGGGGCCGGCTGATGGGACTGAGCCCTTAACCCTGTGGAGTCTGATGCTACCTCTAGGTAGTTACAGTCAGAATAGGAGTGAGTTTAGGACACCCAGCTGGTGTCTGCAGAGTTGGAGAACTGGTGTCAAGAGAGAAAACCACAGAGGTTAGCATTTGCTCCTCTCTCTCTTTCCAGGGACGGCACAGTGCCTGGCCCTGCTGGCATCAGTAAGTGTGTGTGGGGTGAAAATTCCAAGGGCTAATGAGCGAGAAGGCCAGGATGCCCTGGGCTGCAGACAGGGGTCCTCTTTCACCTGTCTGCACACGGAGCACTCACACTGGTAGTCATTCTGCAGAACTTGGACCCAAACTCTCACTGGGCTGGCCTTTGAAGGACCTGTGCTTTATGGTAATTGCCATTGCTCTGCTTCATTGGCAGTGTGGTGACACCATCACAAAGCAATTTTGTAGCAAATAAAGTATCCTAAGGGCAAACTAGAGAAGAAATGTTAATCTGACAGTAGCTTAGGCTTGAAACAAATAAAACGTGAGAGTCCCTGAAAGACAGAACTCAGTGAGCACAAAATAGGATGCTGGGATGTGGCTTACCAAGGAGGTGAGAGAGAGGCTGGATTTATCTATAAAAGATCATTGAGCCTTTATTTTTGTTTTAAGGTTAAAGACAGACAAAGTCAGTTGGAATAATAAGCTGTCTAGTATATATTATTTCTTTGACTTGTGGAAGAAAATTGATTGCACCTAATTTTGTGTGTGTATGGGAATTTTCTTGCATCATAGGCATTTTATGGGGAGCCACTGGTTGTGGGGGGAGGTCCTTTGGGTCTCTGCATTAGAGAAAGCTCTGTGCCTAGCTTTAAAGAGAAGGAACCAAGAAGGATGTGAATATTTATGGCTATCAGTAGAACTCTGCCCTTTGTCCACAAAGACCACACTTTCCCTTCTCATTCTCAGCAGGGGCCTTCCAGCTGTTTTTTAATTTAAAAAATTTTGCACTAATTAAAGCCATACAAAAGATGTAAAGAATAAATCACCACCCCCTGCTTATGAAATAAAACTTAAATTATAAGTATTAATAAAAGTTAAATATTCCTGTCCCTCACCTGCTTCCTCTCCCTGTCCCACACAAGAGGCCACAAGGTTGAATTTGTGTTCCTACTCTTACGTAGTTCTACAAAATTTTCTCTCCAAATCCCTAAGCAATCTATATTATTTTGCACACTGCTAAACATACTGTAACATAAACTTAAGATGTATTATCTTAAATTTTATAATTCCATGCATGTTTCTATAATTTACTTTCTTACCCCAAAATAGACCTATGAGTTTCACGTTCATTCATGCGCAGAGCTCTTGCTCACTCATTTGTATGACCTCATGGGATTTTAGTGCATGCACATATCCCAATCCATTCATTCTATCATTTCCCATTTATTGATAGACAAACTACACTGATGTGGACATGGGACAATCCCTGTGCATACTCCTGGAGCCCCTAGTGCAGCGCCCGTCAGCCATGCATCTGCCAATGGAATAGCACAAGGTGAGCTATGTTAAGGTTGGAGGAAAGCATCTATCTATGGCCCTACTCAATAGCACCAAATCAGTCTCCACAACAGTTGTGCAGTCTGCGAGCTCCTCTCCATATTCTGTTCAATGTTTAGTATAAAGAGACTATTGTAAACAACCTATAGTGTTTTACTGGGATTTCAGTTTACATTTCTGATTACTAAGGAGGGTGAGTAACTTCGTATTTATTAAGCATATCTGTTTCCTCCTTGAAAAAGAATTTTTTATTCATTTTTCTGTTAGATTGCTTATCTTGTCATATTGGATTGCAACAATTATACTGGTATAATTCATACTACTGGTCAAGTAGTTTTATATTTATGTTTGCTAAATATTATAAGGTGTCAGTGTCAATATTTGGAATGAGGGTTATAAAGCCATAAATGCAGCCCAAAAGAGAATTATCTTTGTGTAACTTTTGGTAAGTAAGGCATTTAATATTGTTGGTTTAATAGCAAACAGTTAATCCTGAATTATTTGGCAAAAAGAAAAAACAAATATATTTATTTAACCTTAAGTTTTTTACATAGGTAAACACCTGAAATTCGCAGGCTATAAAATTGGTTAGCAGGGAAATAACTTTAAATGATGACCATCAGTTTTTATAAGTAATCTATTAAAAAATTAATTAGATAAATATAATAGAATAAATGCGTGTTAAAAAAACTTGACATATAATTTAGAATCTAAAGTAACATTGAACAAAATAATAGATATTGCTTAAATGTCTGAGTCATTTCCAATTCAAAAAAAATATAGGAAAATGTTTTTCTAAAAGACAATGTGTTCTTATTAAAAAGAAATAATTTTTGTCTAATTCAAAGATTACTTAAAGGTCATTTCTAAAACAAGGTAAAAGGAAACAGTAAATAAAAGAGATGCAAAATATGTTATAAATATTAAGTGGTATTTTTGGTAAGAAAGATTAAAAGGAAAATAATTTTACATGACAAAAATGTGGTGTGATATATTTTTTGTCCTAAAATAAAATCACTGGTTATTTAAAAAAGAGGATGTTTGGGATAAAACAGAAACTCCAAGTATTCAGTAAATGGTTTGTGTAAGTCATAATAAGGTTTATAAAAAGATAATTTATGAAAAAATGTTTATGTGATCAAGTTGGCCATGATTAAAAGAAAATTATTTATAATAGTCTTTCTAGAAATTGGGCTTTGATATTAAAAATACACTAATAAACTAAAAAATTTGTTAGAACAACTAAATTTTCTTAAGGTACTGATTTATTCTTAATAAAATTACAAGACATTTTAATTTTCATAAACCAAAATTTCAACTTTAATTTCATCTCACTGTTTTCAGCTTTCTCTCCCTTTCAAGAGGGCCTGAGATAGTAACTCTTTCAACTTTTTATCAGCTCCTTTAATTTTTTCCCCTCTGGTTCTGACCAACGTTGTGGCCTGATTAAAAAATATATCTTATCTTAAAGGTCTAAACTGAATGGTTTTCTTTGTTTGCTTGTTTGTTTGTTTGTTTTTGAGATGGAGTCTTGCTCTGTCACCCAGGCTGGAGTGCAGTGGCACCATCTCAGCTCACTGCAGCCTCTGCCTCCCAGGTTCCAGCAATTCTTGTGGCTTAGCCTCCAGGATAGCTGGGATTACAGACACACGCCACCACGCCCAGCTAATTTTTGTATTTGTCGTAGAGATAAGGTCTCACCATGTTGGCCCGGCTGGTCTCGAAGTCCTGACCTCAAGCAATCCTCTCACCTCAGCCTCCCAAACTGCTGGGATTACAGGCATGAGCCACCACACCCAGCCTAAAGCAAATGCTTGCTTCCTATATTATTCTCTAAATTCTTCTATGAAATAGAAAACTCACTTATAACACAGGATGCACTCTTCCTGTGTCTAACTAAAGTCCTATGAAAACTGAGATTTAAAAAATTAAGGTTATTATATCTATATAACTTTCTGTATTGCTTCTAAAGTCATTGTACTGTTACAGGACTTTGACTCCTGGGTCTAAAAAAGATACCAAGTCCAGCTAAGTCTTAAACACTGACAGCAGTTAAAAGCCTCATCTTCAGACCCAGGAGAAGATGACAATCAAAATAAACTGTGTTCATGAGACACAGAGCCAGAAATTAAAACTATTCAACCCCTCTAGGCCCAGGGACTATCAGACTATCACAGAAGAGGTGGATACATAAGATTGGAAGAGCTAATATTGAGAGATAAAATTAGTTTAGTTTCTCTATAAATTAAACACTAATATCAAAGGTACACTGATGCAAGACCAGCATCTGTGTCCCTATGCCAGATTAACAAGGTTTTCTTGGGACATTAACCCATTCTTTAATTAAAAAATTATAAAAGGTTATAAAATGATTTATGGAAATTGTATATTTTGGTCAAGATGATTAAAATTTAATAGATTTGTTTATAAAATTTGAGAGAGATTTAATTGGCCTCATACTGTCTTTATTAGAGTTTATTGTTTAGAAAAGTAAGTCTCTTCTCTCAAAGAATAAAGGTTGTGAAATCTTTGAGTTATCGCTTTGGCTAAATGAATGACTGATTTTACAATGACCTCTGTGTGATCCTGTTCTGTCATTCGTTATTTTACCAAGGCCTTGATTGGAATGACATTTTCACATTGCCTTGAGAAAATAAGGGTGACCTACAGAGCTAGTAAAAGCCTCTTAGAAAAACTGGCCCCATACCTTGTCCTTTACAGGGTCCTGACCTGTGGTAAGTAAAAAATGTCACTTTCTAACAGGGCTAGGAACCTCAAGTTTTCTTGGGACCTTGAAAATAGAAAAATTCAACCAATTCATACAGGTATCTATAGGCACAGAAAAATCCTTGACCGGGACTGAGGCTTTTAAAAAGGTCTAAATCAGCTGGGCACGGTGGCTCATGCCTGTAATTTCAGCACTTTGGGAGGCCGAGGTGGGTGGATCATGAGGTCAGAAGATCAAGATCATCCTGGCTAACACGGTGAAACTCCATCTCTACTAAAAATACAAAAAATTAGCCAGGCATGGTGGCACGCTCCTGTAGTCCCAGCTACTCAGGAGGCTGAGGCAGGAGACTGGTTTGAACCCGGGAGGTGGATGTTGCAGTGAGCCGAGATCATGCCACTGAGCCGAGATCATGCCACTGCACTCCAGCCTGGATAACAGAGCAAGACTCTGTCTCAACAATAACAACAACAAAAGCTCTAAATCTTAGATTCTTTATGAAAAGGTTCCAACAAAACCAATTTAAAAACAACAACAACAACAACAAAAAGAGCAAGAGAGCAAACCTATATGGCAAATGATTATTCTTGCTGCACTTTATCCAAATAATCAAGCCAATCATAATAGAACTAAAACTTATTTTACAAATAAATTGGCCCTATTATAATCTTGTATTTAATAAAATTGGGGAACTGGAAAGAGAAAAATTATGTTTCAAAATAAACTATAGTACATCTGTAATTAGAGTCTAGCCTTGCCTAATGTTTGTCTGTTTTTATTATTTTCTACAATTTGGGCTGAATTCTAAAATTTTTCGTGGCTACAATTCTCCAAATAATGTTGTCAGTTTTTTTTTCCTCTTTCTTTTCCTTTTTAATCGTGATTTGAAATCACTAAATATTAAGCTATGCTTTTCTTAAAGCCCTGTAAACTGAAGCTAGACAACGTCAACTTTGGAAGAAAATAACAGGAACCTATTTATATACGTAAATCACTTTCATACCTGCCTACTGACATAGGGACTTCAGAGTAATACGGTTTATGTCAGTTTTCCAGGGTTGTTCTCCCTTTATGTTTGTTTGTTTGTTTGTTTCTCTCTCTCTTCCTCCACCTATTTTCTTCTTCATGGGTCATGAGACTTTACAACCTGCTAAAAATGAGCTTTCCTAACAACATGGGACCTGTCTAGAAATAAACTGTCTTAGTCACAAGAGGCCAGACAAAACCCCAAGACTAGAGATGCATTTTCTTCTAAAATGCATTTTCTGAAGACTTTTTTTAAAAGGGGATGGGAAGAAATGTGAATGGAAAATAAAAACTTGGTGTCTCAATTTACTATGCCAAAGGAAAAAAAAATAAGCTGGAGGCTTTCATGCAAGAAGATACCTTTCCTTTTGTTCCTAAGCAGAAAGCTACAGATAAAAGGTTAAATATCTCTACAGGTAGCTAGTCTATGCTCACCTTATCTTATATAAAGAGCTGATTTACTGGGCGTGAAGACAAATATATCATTGACTATTCCCCTACCTGCTCCTTTTCTCTTACAACACATGGATTCAGTAATGTGACCATACCCTCCTTCTTTCCCCTCCAGCTTGCTTTCACCTTTAAATACTGCCGGCCTCAAAATCGTCTTTGGAGAAAGGCACAAACCACACCCTGTTTTTGTGATTCCATGTTTATTCTTCCAGGAGTGTCCCTAACCTTAGCAAAATAAAACATCTGAATTGATTAAGACCTGTCTCAGATATTTTTTGGTTAACAGGCCCTAATCCAATGTGACTGGTGTCCTTATAAGAAGAGGACATTTGGACACAGGTGAATAGAAGGAAGACCATGTGAGGACAGGGAGAAGACAGCCAACTGCAAGCCCAGGAGAGAGGCCTCAGAAGGAACCAGCCTGCTGATGGCTTTATCTCAGACCTCTGGCCTCTAGGACTGAGAGAAATCATCTCTTGTTTAAGCCAATTGTCCATGGCACTTTGTTAAGCCAGCCCTAGCCAACTAATGCAGGCACAGTGCCCCCAAACAGTAAAGATCAGCAATTTCTGTGCTAAAACACAAATCCTTCAAAAATCAGATTTCATCTATCAACGTTCATGCCATTGTTATAGTGTCATGGGACAAAAACTTGGGTTTTGGAGAGATCTGATTTTTCCAGGTACAAATCATCTCACCAAATTCTTTGACCTTTGTTCTGTCGAGAACGCACTGGCTCAGGAGAAAAAGAGCACATTCTCTATTGTAATTTAAAAACATATTTTGTAACCTTTCAAGCCCATAGGAAGGTAAGAGGTTCCTGAAGTATTGCAACCACCCTGCCCCACCACTGTTGCCCACTCCAGAGGATGGGAACTAACCCCATCGCCCTTCTCTTGTGGCAGACTTCGAGACACCGCAGGCCTCTCTTGTGTCTTAGGGCTTACGTTTAATTCCTTCTACAAGGAATTAAACTCTGTCCTCTCTCCCTTTTCCAAATGGCCTGGCCTCATCCCTGTGTGTCCTATGTCTCTTCCCTACATCACCTCCACTTTGTCAAATTTCCCCTCACAGGCTGGTGGCTGAACTGAACCCCGAGTGCCAGGGAAGAGTTGTCCGGGACAGATGAGTGCACAGCCGCCAACTTGCTGGCATCAGCTCTGCAGTGTCTGTGGCAGCCTTGGGGCATCAGCTCTGCGGCAGGCACTCCACGGCCCAAAAGGCTCAACTCCTTCTCACCACTGCACTGACTAAGCAGGTTTTCCTCAGCCTTAACATACGCACTAGTTGTCTGGACCTGAGGGCAGGACGCCGCATTCATTACACTCCTTCTTATCATGTGTCAGTATTTGCCTCCAAGATTAGGGACCCAAAATATTTCTGGTCCCTGACCGCTTCAGTTTCCTCATCTGTAAAGATGCGTGGCAATGTCTGTGTCCCTCATCACAGGGCTGTCGTGGGGGTCCAGAGAGCTACGAGAGGTTAGGGACTTAGAAGGCAGCCTGGATGTATCTATCCACAGTCACTAACAGCCTTGCTGATATCACTGTTCTATCCAGGCATTGAGGACTGCCTCAGGGCACACGAGAACCCCTCCTCTGGACAGCCCATCAGCCCTCGCCCTGCTCAAGGGTGGTTCTAGGGCTTCCTTTGTGGAAGGCATCTGAGGACGCCTGCCCCTTGCAAAACAAAAGCATGTGGGGAGAGCCACTTGTTCCTGCCAGAGCCTGTGGACACTCTGCCTGGTCCCTCCGAACTCCAGCTCCCTTAGAGAATTTTCCCCACTGACCAAAAACCTCAGCAGAGTGGATTTACATTTCAATCAAAATTACCCCTCGAATAAAGGGACCTCTGGCACACCGTGCAAACTGTCCTCACTGTGTTCCACCTTGGGTGAAACAGAAAAACACAACCACAAGAATACAAAAGAATACTCACATTCATAA
Source organism: Pongo pygmaeus (assembly GCF_028885625.2). Taxonomy (NCBI): domain Eukaryota; kingdom Metazoa; phylum Chordata; class Mammalia; order Primates; family Hominidae; genus Pongo; species Pongo pygmaeus. Next base: position 36,166,433 of record NC_072379.2, on the reverse strand, counting down.
CAGCCATGTCTTTCATAAATACTTATTTCAGACAAAATTAAGTCTGAAATGCCCACATACCAACTGGTTTTAAAATTATATAGCGGAAGTTTGGGGAAAAAGACTGACAAAAAATAATTTGATTTGTATACAAGTAAAGGACTAGAAATGTGGTTAGCCTTAAAAAAAATACAGGAAAACGTCAAACGGATATTTTGGTAACCTTGAGAGCTGACATTAGTTGTTTTGTATAAAAATTGCTTTCCTCATGCTTAGGAGGAAAGTGAAAAGTTATTCACTTAATTACATACTGAACAATTTTGCAAAGCCTTCTGAAAATTTGGAAAATTTTGCAATTTTGCATACTGTACAAAATTCATGCAAATCCTCCTGGCCCTATGATCAATCAATCAACTTCTTACTTTAAAACTTTAGAGAAACTAGTTTCTAGTGTCCCTGTACCACTGCCCATCATCATTTCTTTAAACATTGTGCAGGTCGTGTAATATCACCCACTTTAATGCTTTAGTTCTTTTTCTTATTCTAAATATCACCAAGGTATTATTGTGCTGTTATTAAGAATTTCCAGCCAGGCGCAGTGGCTTACGCCTATAATCCCAGCATTTTGGGAGGCCGAGGAGGGCGGATCATGAGGTTAGGAGATCGAGACCATCCTGCCTAACACGGTGAAACCTCGTCTCTACTAAAAATACAAAAAATTAGCCGGGCGTGGTAGGCGCTTGTTGTCCCAGCTACTCAGAAAGCTGAGGCACAAGAATGGCATGAATCTGGGAAGCAGAGCTTGCAGTGAGCCAAGATCGCACCACTACACTCCAACCAGGGCGACAGAATGAGACACTGTCTCAAAAAAAAAAAAAAAAAAGAAAAGAAAAGAATTTGAGCCAAGATTGCACCACTGCACTCCAACCTGGGCGACAGAGTGAGACACTGTCTCAAAAAAAAAAAAAAAAAAAAAAAGAAAGAAAGAAAGAAAAGAATTTCCAGGGAAATTCTTAGGAAACATGGTTACTATTATTTTTCCTTCGTGAATACTTTTCTCTTTTTTTGGAGACAGAGTCTTGTCGCCAAGGCTGGATTGCAGTGGCATGATCTCGGCTCACTGCAACCTCTGCCTCCCAGGTTCAAGCGATTCTCCTGCCTCAGCCTCCTGAATAGCTGGGATTTCAGGAATGCACTACTACACCCAGCTAATTTTTTGTATTTTTAGTAGACACGGGGTTTCACCATGTTGGCCAGGCTGGTCTCGAACTCCTGACCTCAGGTGATCCACCCGCCTTGGCCTCCCAAAGGGCTGGGATTACAGGTGTGAGCCACCGCACCTGGCCTTAGCAAATACTTTTAAGCATTTGGACTCAGATTGCTTAAACTTAGCATTAGACTAAGACTGGTTATGAATCTAAGAATGAAAACACAGAAGCTACTGAATTAGAAGTGTGTACTTGCATTTGTTTTCTGTTAATGCTGGATAAATCAAATTACAAATTGTCCTTTTTAGGCTCCTCATTTCTTATGCCAGTATGTTGCAATGATATTCCCTAGATAAAAGTTTCCAGCGAGGCTAAGAATTAGCAATAATTCCATCAAGGGTTCAGAAACTGCAGCAAGCAGTGAGCGAAGTGACTATTGCACCCCTTTGGCTCTGGCATCTTCCCTGCCGGCTTCTTTCAAATGCACTGTCACCTCGGACAGGCAACTGACATCTGTGAGCAGGGAAACTTACCACATGGCAGAGCAGTCAAAATTCACCAATAGCCATTTGTGGGGATTAAAGTTGAATGAATCTGCAAACTGCCAAAGAACAAGAGTAAGAAAAAGAAAACATTTTCCTTATAAATATTTAATTATAAAGAAGACCCCATACATGATAATAAAAGTTTATGGCACAACTAATCCACAGTGGTAGAGGCCAGGTAGGGTTGCCCAGGGGAGTAGTAACTTACAGTGGGTAGGGGAGTCTTCTGGAGTGCTGGAATTGTTCTACTCTTGAGCTGGGTGGTAAGTACATGGGGGTGGGTTTATGTATTTAGAGTTGATTTGTATGTTTTGCTATATCTAGATTATACCCTCATAAAATGGAACAAGAATTTTAAAATTAAAAGTTTATATTCCCAAATGAAAAGCATTTTCAAATTTACATAATCTAATGTGACATAAAATGTATCCACATCATATTTTAAATTACTGGAATATTTGGAAAAATCAGAATTGTCCTTCACAAGTACAACGTACAGGAATTGTACTGATTTGGCCTGTGAAATACTTTATGCTTGAAGTTCCTTCCACTTGTTGAGCTAGCAAAGTTCTCAGACTACACGTGTCAGGATAAACAGTGGGAAAGAGGAAATTTTATTACTAATCTATAGTAGGTAGGGATAAACCCAGTTTTCATTTAATTGATGGGTTCTTTTGCCAGCATTGCTGTAACATATCAACAATTCTCCCCATTTATCTAAATGTTTCTCTCTCTCTCTCTCTCTTTTTTTTTTTTTTGAGCAACAGAGTCTTACTTTGTTGCCCAGGCTGGAGTGCAGTGGCACGAACACAGCTCACTGCAGCCTCAACCTCCCAAGCTCAAGTGATCCTCCTGTCTTAGCTTCCTAAGTAGCTGGGACTACAGGCGTGTGCCACCACACACAGCTAATTTTTAAAATTTTGTTTGTAGAGACAGGGTGTCTCATTACGTTGCCCAGGCTGATCTTGAACTCCTGGGCTTCAGCCATCCTCTTGCCTCAGCCTCCCAAAGTACTGGGATTACAGGTGTGAGCCACTGCACCCCAAACAGATCCTTTATTTTTAAAGACAATATTCAAGTTCATTGCATTCCTAACAGCTACAGACTCCCGTAGCTGGAAGATCCTGGATAACAACTGTGAACAACCGGCTCTGGCTGCGTGCATCAGTGTTAGGGGCTACCTTATCTTCAAGGAGAAAATAAGAGATTCCAGCCACCAAGAGTAGCAGAGGAGGACACTGAATTTTCCCTTAGCTGTCATAAATGGTGCTTTCTTTTTCAAATGCATGTCCTGGCTTTTCAAATCATATCCTGGTTTATCACCTGACTGGTGAACAGGAACAGGGTCCACCTTAATGGCCAGGGATTTGGCCATGCGGCTAGATTCGTAATTGATACCGAAATAAAGGTGGCTGCTGCAGTGAGGCGCCAGTCTGGCCGACTCTCCTACTGGGAAACTTTTCAGTCTTCCCAACGCCCTAGGGCACCTCCTGTCTACTTGGTTTCAGGGATGTGCACCGAGGAGGCAGCAGAAGCTTGAGGGACCTGGGGGGCGTCCTGGGAGGCATTTGGTCGGTGGATGACAACTTTCCACTGCTCTGGAGATCCAGGTTCATTTCCTTCTAGGTTTCAATAAAAGTAATTTTGAGAAAAGGACAGGAAATTACAGCAAGTTTCATTTGTTGATAAAAGGAGACAAAAGGTTAAAGAGGAGCTCTGTTTGCTAGGAGTTTTATGAGTTCCCTCCTATGGGGCTGATCTGTTTAAACTTCTCTCATTACCCAGCAGTGATATTTTCCTCCTGCCGACCCGAGAGAAAGGCTCTTATCTCCAAAGGCAGGGCCACAACAGGATATTGCAGCCTCCTTATCTGCCCCACTGAGACGCACAGCCCTCAGCTGGGCATGGAAAGAGAGTCGGGAGCAATAATGCAAGAAAAATGGCAATGACTCATTGTAGAGCATGAAATCCTGTCTGCTGCTGATAGGATCTGGCTGGAAAGCCCATTGCTATGGTGGTCTGACAATGAGGCACCCTTCTATGAAAGATGAAACCTCAAGTTGTCAGTTCATGGGGAAAAGAAGAGCAGTGGTAGGAAAAGATCACGAACCCTAAACCTGATACCCAGAGTTAGAAAAGAGCATCAAGCTCAGGCCAGCCTTGGGGAGGGCACATAAATCCCAGAGGACTGCTTAGCCCTTCCTCCCTTGAAACTGTCCCAGGACAGATATTTCAAATAATGGAGATTATCTCCATCATGCCATGCATTTATATGATACAGAGATTTACTCTTCATTTCCCAGCACCAAACACCCACCAAACTAGCTACCGGCAATGAACTATATCAGCTGGGTACTGGCATCACATTATGAGAACTACTCATATACTACACCCTCTCCCCAGTGCATACATAGGCCTTTGGAAGCTCCATTTACCCCCAAGGATCCATCATGTAAGTCCTAGGTTGTATTAAGTACTCAGCAAGTAATTATTGAAAGAATGAGTGAATGATTGTGACGGAGACATAAACCAGAATACTACTTCATTGATTAGTAGTAAGAGGATTATTCTTTCCAAGATGGGGCCATTTGTATTCTATACCTCTGGTACCCACTTTTCTGATATTACAGCATTATGAGAATTCAAAGTTGTAATTAGAATAGTGATTAGCAAACCTGACATGCAAGCAGAGGAAGGTGTCAAGGGAAAGGTTTTCTAAGACATGGTAGAAAATAGCAAAAGCACCTAATGCAAGTTCAGTATTTACTGTCTGCCAGACACTGTTTTTAAGCCCTTAAAACATGATTAACTCATCTATCCCTGGCGACAATCCCACACCGGATGTATTCTTATGAAATCTATTTTATGGAGGATAGGGAGGATATCTAACTCGCCCAAGGGTACACAGCTAGTCTTAAGGATAAATCTAGGATTCAAACCAAGGAGTCTAATGCAGAGGACTGTGCCCTTCATCTGCCATCACACATGGGTGAGGTCTCACGACACCTCCTGCCCCTTGGCAGAAAGCATTTCTTTCTTGGCCAGTGCCACAGCTCCCCTGCTTTGCTACCTCCTTCTCTTGGACACACTGCCAAATACTGCCTCTCAGGACCCTCTATGGCATTCAAAACTGAGTTCTTGGGGAAGAGAGACTTCCCACCCTATGAGCCACCACCAACAATGAAATCCCACTTGAGTCTGAAATAACACACCACAGTATATCAATAAGGTCATTTCTTTGTGTTAAGTCTGTACCAATTTACATTCTGTTGCTTTTCGGAGAAGCGGAGTGTTGGTCAATAATTTTGATTGCTACTTCTCAAAAGAAGCAGGCATTTCACTTAGCATTAAAGACCATGCTTTACAATTTCCAGAAGACTGCCTGGGGCATTTAAATGCATTGGTAGCTTCTCGTTCAATATTGGTTAAAGTGAATATCATGTTCAGATGTATGGGCAGAACATGACTGTCACATTGAACCAGATTGTATGGAATTGCGGGTTGGTATTTTAAATTACTCTTTTGAGTTTAAGTTCATTAAGATTTTATTTTGTTCCTACTTTCCCACAGTTTTATAAGCTAACATCTATTCTTTCTGTTTGGGATTTGTGTAGATTGAAATGGAACTGTAAGTGTCAGGAGTATTTCAGGAGGACAGGCTGTATGACTGGGGAAGGCTCTCAGCCCCTGTTCTGAGGAAGTGGGAATTGGTTCAAACATAATTGGCTAAAACAAACCTCATAGCGAGAGATTGGATGTCAGCTCCTCATGAAGGGAGAGGTCAATAACAGAGCACTGTGAAAACAGCCTTAGGGAGAGCGAAAGGTGCACCTACCTCCACTCCATTCAGAAGGTGCCGGAACTCAGGGCAGATGAACGCACTGCCTGCGTAGGCCGCATCGACGTGCAGCCACATGTCTTCCTTGTTGCCTAAAGTTCAGAATCAACTTGTGAGTCCCCAGATGGATGCCTCACCATGGAGCCTGCCAGCTGACCTCACCCTGTCTGAGCACCTTCTTGCGTAGAGCATGCCAACAGTATTTGCTGAACTAATGGCTGAATCCCCAAAAGGCCCCCTCATTCGAAGGCTCTAAAGCTGAGGGCAGTGTGTGTGCTGCTGGCCCCAGACACACACCAGGGAAAATGGAAGCCGCTGCGCCACTTGATTTTCTCTCCTGACACTGGCGGCTAAGTGTAACTCCGAGGGACCATCGTGTGACAGCCTCATGTTACTCACCTGCATTTTCCTCCAGTGACACCACCCTTTCCACCCACCTGGAATTCCCTTCCTGGTTCCCTTTGCTAATCCATTCTCAAGTCCTCCCCCAAACATCACCCAAGGGGAGGTCTGCACACAGTCCACGCTGACCTCTACCTGCCCCACTCCATCCCCACCACCAGGTGAAGTTCTTTACTTTACACCATCTTAGACCATCCCCTGCTTTCTTCACGAACAGGGTTCTGTTTTCCAACCATGCATAGCAGCCTTGTGGGCAGGGGCTGCCTCACTCAGGAGCTGGGAGAGCCACAGATGTAGCATGCTCCTTCAATTTTGACAGATCTGGGCTCAACTCCCGCTTCCAGTTGCTCCCCAGCCAAGGAGCCCTATCTACTTCTCTAAGCCTCACTCTCCTCCCAGGAAGAAGGAGATGAAACAGTACCCATAGGCCCGAGGGATGAGCGAGGGAATATTTACAATGTGCCTGCCAGGACCCCAGCACTGAGCAGGGGAGAAATAAATGTGGCTTCCATGGTTGCTGCCTGTCAGCCCTAGGCACCCAGGAGAGTAAGAGTTGAAGGGTGAAGGACCACAGAGATGGCGCAAGCCACCCTCACCTCACAGGGTGGATACCAATGTCAGGGTACTGTGGGGTAGGTGTCAGGGTCAGCATCTGCATTTGTAGGGATCCATGGATTCATCGTTCACTCACCATCCACGGTGCTCATTGTGCAATGAGGCGTGAGACTCTCAGGGGCACTAATTAGTCACAGTCCCAATCAGGAGGGCTCCACTGTGCTGACCTCATTACCACTGCAAGGCCCCACCTCCAATACCATCACCTTAGGTTAGAATTTCAGCAAATGGACTTTGCAGGGGACACAAACGTTCAGACTACAGCAAGCTTCAAATTTACACCTATCTTATGATGGGATCTGAGGTTTTTCTCAACCTTACCGCTGATCTGAGCTACAAGGATGGACATCCCGTGATTACTGAGTGACTCCTCAGGGAGAAACTCTGTGAATCCTAAGGCCTTGTGCTTTTCCTGGCTCACTGCTGCATCCATCTGGGGTTATGCAAGCACCAGGTGAGACTGATTCTGGGGGAGGTGATGAGCCCCTAAGCCTCGGTTCAGGTCCACACTGCTCTGTGACCTTTGGCCTCCCATGCCCTGGGGTGGATATCCATGTCTGCAGGACACACTTGACCTTGATCCAACCGAGGGCTTTCATCCTGATGATAAAACTGAGTCAAAGCTTTGAAATGCCTTACGTCTTTTATCGGCTTTGTGGAGGACTGTGTTCTCTCTAAGCTTGCAGCTGGCCTACAACTCCTGCAGAAGGGAACTTACAGACCCCTAAGGGAAGTGGACTCTGGAGGGCTTCTCTGGTTTCCATGGGGATGCATGGAGCTGTGGGCATGCCTCTGCATTCTGTGTCTCATATGTGATCTGCTAACAGCACACACTGCATAGCACGGCCCGTCTAGGAACCAGGAAGACACAGAGACCCTTGGCCAGAGCTCAAGGAGTTGCATGCACCAGGGGCACACCTAGCCCTGAGGCAAGGCTGCCTCAGTGGGGAGGGATGGGACAGCCTCACATCCCTCCAGCTTCCTGCTGTCAGTGACTCTTTCCTTCTGAGACTTTCCGGGAACTTGCGGCAGGCCTGGCTGCCCCTCCAGCTGCAGGTCCTCTCCTCAGTTATGCTGGCACCTCAGGATGCAGCTTTGGCTGCCTGCCCTGTGCTATTCCCTTCCTCACTCCTTGAGATGGCCTCCCCAACTCAGCCCATACCCTCATCCTCAGTTTCCCCACTTCCCCACTGGCAACCTAACTGACTTCAACTATCCACTTTTTGTATCCCATCTTCTTCCCAGTAAAACCTGCCAGACAACTGATCCATCCAAGCAGACCAATCTGAATACCCTCACTGGCAAATCATTTCAAATCCAATAAAAAGAAAATGTCTTTCCTAAGGCAGCAATTGGAAGAAAACCATCTTCTGATTTGTTTTCTTTGTCAAATGATGGTGGGTGAATAACTTATCTGAATTATGTTAGATTATTCTAATCATATATAGAATAAGGTCAGCTCAGGATCTCGGAACAGTCCTGCTTGGAATTGGAGAATGCTAAATATCCGGTGATAGGAAAAGGGTAGCAAGAGAGGGAAAGGAGGTAAAAAGGTGCTGACTTAATTGTTAAGGTACCACCAACAGTTAGTAATATACCACCATCAATAAAAATGGAAATGTTGGCTGGACACAGTGGCTCATGCCTGTAATTCCATCACTCTGGGAGGCTGAGGAGTAATTCCATCACTCCTGACATCACCTGAGGTCAGGAGTCTGAGACCAGCCTGGCCAATATGGTGAAACCCCATCTCTAATAAAAATACAAAAATGAGCCAGGCATGATGGCGTGTGCCTGTGATCCCACCTACTCGGAAAGCTGAGGCAGGAGAATCGCTTGAACCCAGGAGGCAGATGTTGCAGTGAGCTGAGATTGCGCCAGTGCACTCCAGCCTGGGCCACAGAGCAAGACTCCTTCTCAAAAAAAAAAAACAAAAAAAAAGGAATTGTCAAAACCGATCTCCCCTATACATTCTGCCAATGGATGAAAGGGTTTTGGCATTCACCCATGTCAGCTCCTTCTGCACAACCCCAAAAGCAACCTCAGTGTTTCAAACCAAACAAATCATAAATCAAGCTCTGTCCACAGCCTCCAGCCTCTACAATGAAGAGGGGGCCCCAGACAGCAGGAAGGCCTGAGCTGGATCCATCCAGGGGACTGTGACTGGCAGGTGGCACACGCTGGCTGTCATCTCCATGGTCCAGCGGGCAGCCCACACTGGGCCCAGGGGACAGCAGGCCATGTGGGCTCTGTCCGGCAGAAGACCTCGGCCCTTTAAATCCGATAGCCCTGGGGAATTACATCAGCCAGCTACTGGCCAGGACATTCAGTTCTTAGCCTGACATCTGAGTCAGAGGACTCCAAGTTGCTTGGCTGAGCTGATGAAGGTTTGCAGCTGATGAGGCCAGTGCTGTGGCTGCAGTCCTGAGTCAGCCAGTTCTATCCCTTCTCCCCAGCCCGGGGCTGTACACGACCACTTCCCGCCAGTTGTTCTTACAGTTGTGTGCCACAGAGCATAAACGGTGGAGCAAAACCCCGTGAGAGCGGGTAAGTCTATGCCACCCACCTCCCAGTAGTTCCCAGCACTGCATTCCTTGCTGTGCAGCAATGCACTCCACCTTTGGGATGGTGCATTTTCCCTGCATTAATTCATCCTCTGAATAATCGTGTGGGGAAATATTGTTATTTTATGAGCACAAGTGGGGTTTTTCTCTTCACTTTACAGACAGAATAAATGAAGCTCAGAATGTAAGATTCAGGGGTGGATCCTGGGCTGGACCCTAGCTTCCTTGTCACCAATTCCATGTCTAGCTCACACAAGGGCACCTGCACCTTGAGCACTGGCCTTCCCCAGCTGCTGACCCCAAGAGGGGAGGCCAATGCCCAGGAGAGGAGGGTCCACTCCTCTGAGTATGGACCATGGGTGACTCTTGGGTTAGGAGAGGTGAGAACTGTGCTTGGCTTGTGCAGACTAAGGATGAAGCCAATTCCTTGGTAGCTGTTGTGGGATCTGGCACAGGCCACAGGTGTGTGATCTGAAGGCCCCACTCAGGCAGCTCCACTCACAGCCAAGCGGTCAGAACATTCTCATCCCAGAGGGACAGAGAAAGAGGGAGCCCCCTGAGCCAGTGTCCCTGCCCTACGAGGGTTCTTCTGTCCACAGAAGCAGCTTCAAGGCCTGCTGAGTTCCCAGAGCTACATGTCAAAGGTGAAACTCTAGAAACAGAGCTGCTCATTCACGTTCACCTTTTGAAAACACAGCATCCTAGTCTCAATGAGAAAACCTAGGATCTCTGAATGAGGAAGGGAGGAGGTGAGAGTGACCAGGAAATCATCTGAAGCACAGATTATTCCTTGGCAAAATCTAGTTTCATTGTGTTGATTTGCTAAACTACCTTCAGCGATTTTCTTAACTGCATTCAGTAACTCCAAAAAAAGGTGAAAAAGGGATATACCAAAGAATTAAATTCAACCGTGGACAATTCTCATATCAGGTATATGCACGACCCACATATGAAGGTGGTTACTCTAAGATTTTGAAGAGTTTATTCTCCTCAACAGGGCCAACATAACCTGCAATTTTACATAACTTTTATATTGCTTGGAATTTTTTTTCTTACAAATAGTGTGTTGGTAGAACTAAGCTCAGTTCTTTTCCAATTAGCCCAAATTCTGAGTTTGTGAAGTTCAAGCTAATGAGGCTTGTGTTATTGCAAATACGAGAAGAGCTGGGCAAACCATCACAATATGAAGTTAACGACAAGAAAGAGAGATCGATGAGGAAGGTTTGCTAAATTCCCCGTATACAGAGAACATTTTCCAAAAAGAAAATGGAATCGGATACTTACAGATAGGACCGACTTCTAAGAGACTGTCAAAGGAGCAGCATGTTGTGGTCCCCAGGGTGGCAACCACCTAGAGGGTAAAAAGCAGACAACCTTTTATTCCCCAGGTGCCAGTCACCGCTGTAACCTCCACACAAGCAACTGCTGCCCCATGGTCCAACCCAGGGCCATGAGCCGAGATCCCAATTAACGTCTGCTACATGGAAACATAAGCCCATGGATGCACATTGAATCTTTGGGTGAAAGCATCACAACAGGTTAAGAGAAACAGATTTGCAGACAGAAAACTAAGCTCTGAGGTTAGAAACCGGGAAGTTGCAAAAGATTTTCCAGGGTGCCTTGGGGCAGAAATGAAGCAATCTACCATCTGGACAATGATACCTATATTCTACTTTATTAAATATACATATATATGTATGTGTGTATACTTTTGTTAAATTTTAATTAATGTTCTATGTAACATTAGTGTAACTATGTTCTTATATTCCATACATACATTTTAATTTAATTATAATCTAATTAAATTTATAATTAAGTTATAATTAAAATATACACAAGTGTATATATTTTATTTTCTATATATATATGTGCGTGTATATATATATACATATATAGAGAATGTAAGAACATAATTACTACTGTGGAGCAGAAGCCTGGGATTTTTTCCTAGTTTAGGGGGTGTGTGTGTGTCTGTGTGTGTGTGCACGTGTGTGTGTGCATACACACATGTGCAATGCACAGAGCAGAGCAAGTGCAGTAGAGATGAGGCTCCCTCCAGCAGGGCCCAGACTGCCCAAGGCACTCGTGGAATGCCTCTTTCAGAACAGACTTTGGCATCAGTTAAGAGTCACACTAGGATTTTGAGCAAGAGTATCATTTACCAGCTTTAATCCGCTGCCTTTCTCTTTCTGAATGATACTGTTCCCAAAGATTAATTGAACCCTCAGGAGGTCGTGAGAAAACACTGCTGACATTGAAAATAATTTTAAAAGGGATGTTCTGAGAAAGCATTGAGTGCTGTCAGTCACACAACCCAGAAAATACGGGCTAGGAGTCACTGCGGCCTCTCCTGACCTCTGAGGACCTTGTGGTGCCACGATCGCACTGGCACAGCCTGATTGTGTTGTCCCCACACACGTGTCTGTCTCTCCCTCCAGACCCATGATGCTCCCAAAACCAGGGACCCTGTCTCATTGTTTTGTGTTAGGCTGAGCATTTGCACTTTGCTGGACATTGCACAGATGCTGAAACCTATTGCTGAATTGAAACAGCTCTCTCCAAAGGATCAAAACGCATATTATGTTTACAAAACCAAAGGGCCTAATTGATTTATGGATGTCATGCAGTCTAGATAATGAAATTTCTTTGCAGATGCGACAAGAGTGTGGAATAGAATTAAATTTGTGTGACCTTTATTGAGCCCCCTGTGAAGTCTTAGCAATGCCATGTGTCCTGAGGATAAAGATAGAGAGGTCAGAAACTCGTATGTGAGAACCCCAGTTGGAGACTTTTCTGGCTCCATTTCACCTAGGACTGCCTCGCATTTCACCTGGAAACCAACTTTTCCTCTTAGAGAGAGACAAAGTGTTCATGCCCAGGTAGCACAGAGTCAGCCTGAGGAAGGTTCGTCTCACCGGCCTTGCCCTGTTCCTCTCACAGGTGGCTGGGCTGGACGAGGTACTTCTCAGACAGAGCGATGCCTGCTCAGGGACCAGAGTTTTCCATACTAAACCCCGGGGCGTGGGCCCAAAACAGGTCCTGGCTGGACTCTGGAAGGGCTCTCTGTGTCACTGAGCTATGCCCAAGGGAGTCAGTCCCCAAAGGGGCTACCCTCGGGCGCAGCAGGGGCAGTCTGTTTAAATGTAGGCTTTCTTCTTGTTCAGGATGGTGAGCCCAACAAGTCAGGAGATGACTGCCATTAAAAACAGCTTGTTCCTCACAGTCCCCAAGGGGATGGGGACATGGGGAAGCACCAGGGTCAGTTGGGCAGCAGAGGGGTGGGGGAAAAACAGTGGCAAGGGCCTGTGTTGTGGTTTCCACAGGAAGAACCAGGCAGGGCAAGGGTGAGCAGGATTAGGATCGGCTGGTTTGAATAATTTCAGTGGGCTCCGGGGTCACATTTGGTCTGCTCCAGGTCACATTTGGAGCAGGGGCTGTCCCTAGATGTCTGGTACCTAGCCCTTGAGTGGTCAGGGCATGAGGATAGTAGCCCAGAGTGTGAGAGCCCCACAGAGGAGATGCTGGGGTAGGAGCTCTATACTGATGATTTTGCATTTGAAAAGTGAACTTGCTTTTTTCTTATAAATTTATTTGAGTTCCACACACCGGGGCCTGTCGTGGGGTGGCGGGAGTGGGGAGGGATAGCATTAGGAGATATACCTAATGTAAATGATGAGTTAATGGGTGCAGCACACCAACCTGGCACATGTATACATATGTACAAACCTGCACGTTGTGCACATGTACCCTAGAACTTATAATAGAAAAAAGAAAAGAAAAGAAAAGAAAGGTGAACTTGCAAGTGAGTCCTTTAAGAGTTCTAGGAACCCCCTCTCCCTGAGAAGGGCAGTCCCTCCAGGGTCAGCAAGACCTAAAGGTGTCACAGCATCAGAAGCACAGACAGTAAAAAGGCACAGTGAATACAGATAGTTAAACCATGTATGTGGGGCACAGAGCCCTGGGCTGGAGGCCCAACTCCATGTCACATTGGCACCTGGCTGGGCTTTATTTTTCTTACCTACAATGCAACATATTGCACTTACAGACCTGCCCGGTCTATCAGGTGCCAACGGGCTAACATCTTGCATACCTCAGTGTTTCTCCTGGTGCTGTCAGCATCCTTTCTTAACCTCTGGATGTCCCCTCCTCATGTCAAGCATCAAGAATTCTCCGCATTTGTTTCATTTTGGCAAGATAAGTCATTTAGTGGGAATTGAAGTCAGTGTGTTGTTTTTCTCTGCTATTTGCAATTTCATCTTGACATATAATTGAATGTTAAAGCACTTTATCTAAGACACCTGGCTACTCAGTTTGTAGAGCATGAGAGTCTTAGAATGCCTTATCTTTGTCCTTAAGAGAATAGCGAAAAAGCAAAGAATGACTTAACAATATTAATATTGCTTGAAACTTATTTTCTCAACTCCCAGAGTCATATCTTAGAAATCACATATCTCTAGTTTAGCAATCCCTTCTGTTTCATCTGACTTTCTTCAGTTAAACACTAAACTAAATGCAATAACTTTTTTTTTTTTTTTTTTTGAGATGGAGTTTCGCTCTTTTTGTCCAGGCTGGAGTGCAGTGGTGCGATCTCAGCTCACTGCAACCTCCACCTCCTGGGTTCAAGTGACTCTCCTGCCTCAGTCTCCCGAGTAGCTGGGATTACAGGCACCACATCCAGCTAACTTTTTGTATTTTTAGTAGAGACGAGGTTTCACCATGTTGGCTAGGCTGGTCTCTAACTTCTGACCTCAGGTGACCCACCCGCCTCAGTCTCCCAAAGTATTGGGATTACTGGCGAGAGCCACCATGCCCAGCCAATAACTTCTATTATTAAAATTAATATATTAAATGTGCCATTATTAAAATTAGTTTCTCTCTATTAATGTGTGCATAGAAGAGCATCTAGAGTGATGTTCACCAAACAGTAATACTGCATTTCTCTTAAGATTTTGGTTAACATAAACCTTTATTCTTAGATTCTTATGTAATTACTGATTTTTTTTTATTCTGAGTATGAAACATCTTTGTAGAAACAATAAAATCCAGCCTTGTCCTGGCAGTGGCCTAGGTTGAGAATAGGGGCGATGTTCTTTGCGGCTAACTCTGCAGCAGGCCTAATGCTGAGAGCCTTTCCTATATGATATTTAATTGCCACCACCTTATGAGTTAGATATGCTCGTGATTCCCACTTTACAGTTGACTTATGTGAGGCTCCAAGAGGTGGGTAATTGTCCCAGGACACCCAGATAGGCAGGAACAGACCAAATGCGACCCCAGGCTTGGTTAGCTCTTGTTGTCCTGCCACACGCTGGGCAAACAGGACCCCTGGGACACCAGCCTCTGAACATCAGTTAACGAGCTCAGCACCTGGGCCATGCCAGAGGCCCCTCCAACAAACCCAAGCACTTTGCTGTGGTAAGGAGGAGGCCTGGGGGCTGCAAGGACAATGTTCTAAGTGGCTTGTCTACGTGGGGCTAAGCTACAAGTCAGCCTGTCCTAATTCTCAGAAGCCACTTTAAAGCCAGCACCTGCTCCGCTCCAGGCTCTGATTACCCCGGCTCAGCATTGCTCAATGACGCTAACCTGATTCCAGGCACTCTGCAGAGGCATAATCACATTTGTGCAGGGGGAAGGAGGGGTAGGGGACAGTGCAGGCCTCCATCTCAAAGAGCCTGCAGTCTTCCTGCAGTGGCAGAGCTCAGCACGACCTCCTCTTCTGCATCCTTGCCCCTTCAACCAGCCCGCTGTGCTCACGTAAGTGCCTCGCAGGCATCGCCCTCTGTGGCCCGACCTTATCAAGCTGGCCCATTAGGGAAGCAAGCTGTCCTGAGAAATAAGGGGAAACTTTATTACAAGCCCCAAGCCTGTTCATGGAAGGGCAATGATTCAGCTTTTCTGGTTCAAACCCTGCCAAATGTGCCCCTTGCCCTCAGCAGCAAGTCTTGAATTTTAAGGGATCTACAGCTCCTTTGAGAATATAATGAAGACCATGTGGCTACATCCCAGAAGGACGCATATAGTCATTATGTACATGCCCAGTTATAACCACAAGGGCACAGCTGGGCAGTGAGACAAGGCTCAGGCTCCAACCCCTCTCCTGTGAGGGCCCGGACTCTCTCCGGCTTTACAATCCTTTGGCTGCCAGTTAAAGACAACAAACAAGCTGCATTTCATGGAATGTCCTGTGCTTTTCTACATCTCTGTACGCTGCAGCCCTCTTCCCTCCAACAAGAAAGGCACCATGCCCAGAAGCACCTGCCTGGATAACCCGACACAGCTCCTGTGTTCTCTCTCAGCAACAGGCTTTCCAAATCCCCTCTCGGAAGTTTATTTGCGCCCTCTACCCATGTATATATGCATTGTTCTCATCAAATGGCGTGGAGATGGGAATATACCTGTCTTCCCCACCAAGAACCATGCCATGAGGAAAGGGATCATAGCTCACCACACACCTCCGGGGCTGGTACGGTGCCGGTGCATGGAGCAGTCTACAGCAAAAAAGTGATTCTCCTCTCTGATCTGATACCTACAATTGGCCCACATCTGTGGCTTCTGTCAGCAGAATGTTCTGGAATTTTGGTCTTTAGGGCAAAATTCCAACAAAGGCATATTAATTTGGTCCTTCCATCTTCCTCAAAGAAAATAAAATTTGATTTTGTTTCTCTTAACGAAATGTGTAGTCTTCTCTTTCGTGCTTCTGCCTCCTCCACCAACTCCTTCACATGCACAGATAAATCTCTCTCTCAGCACATCTCCCTCGGCCCAACTTGCTCCAGCAATGGCACTATTTACTCTTCTTTTCTTCACAGGCAAACTTCTTTATAAAGGAATCCATTCCCACATTTTTCATTTCCTCATTTGCCCAGTGGAATCTGAATTTCACCCATGGACACTCTATTAAATAAACTCCTAAGAAAATCGTAAATTACTTCCTCTTAGCACATGAATGAATGAATGAATGAATGAATGAATGAGTCATCTCTTAGTGCCTGTATTACTTGGCACCTCCAGCAATTTCACCATTACATTTCTTTCAGTAGAAGTCACTATTTTAACATTATTTTTATGTTTAATAACTTTTTATAAAGAAACTTTTGGTATAAATTGGTACAATGTTTTTGAAGGAGAATGTGATAGTATGTATCAAAAGTCTTGGGGAAAAAAAATCCATCTCTTTCATTAAGTAATTTCAGGGCTATAAATCATTCCCAAGAAATTCTGATAAGTAAATTTTCTCATTTACTTATCTTACTTATATAAGATACTTATGTATCTTTTTTTTTTTTTTTTTGAGACAGAGTCTCACTCTGTTGCCCAGTCTGGAGTGAAGTGGCACCATCTCAGCTCACTGCAAGCTCCGCCTCCTGGGGTTCAAGCCATTCTCTCACCTCAGGCTCTGGAGTAGCTGGGACTACAGGCGCCTGCCACCATGCCCGGCTAATTTTGTTTTTGTATTTTCAGTAGAGAAGGGGTTTCACCATGTTAGCCAGGATAGTCTCGATCTCCTGACCTCATGGTCCGCCCACCTTGGCCTCCCAAAGTGCTGAGATTACAGGTGTGAGCCACCGCACCTGGCCACTTATGTATCTTACTTATTTACTTTGTTTACATAAGTTATTATAGATAAGTAAATAAGTAAATGAATAAAATTTTTAAGTGCACCAATTACTACAAGAAAGAATGTAAGTAGGCCAGGTGCTGTGGCTCATGCCTATAATCCCAGCACTTTGGGAGGCCAAGGCTGGCAGATCACTTGAGGTCAGGAGTTCAAGACAAGCCTGACCAACACAGTGAAACCTCATCTCTACCAAAAACACAAACATTAGCCAGGTGTGGTGGTGCACATCTGTAATCCTACCTATTTGGGAGGCTGAGGCAGGAGAATCACTTGAACCTAAGTAGCAGAGGTTGCAGTGAGCTGAGATCACACCACTGCACTCCAGCCTGGGTGATAGAGTGAGACTCCATCTCAAAAAAAAAAAAAAAAAAATGTAAGTAAGATGGCAGGGTGTGGTGGCTCACGCCTGTAATCCCACCACTTTGGGAGGCCAAGGCGGGCGGATCACGAGGTCAGGAGATCGAGACCATCCTGGCTAACATGGTGAAACCCCATTTCTACTAAAAATACAAACAATTAGCTGGGTGCGGTGGTGGGTGCCTGTAGTCCCAGCTACTCGGGAGGCTGAGGCAGGAGGATGGCATGAACTTGGGAGGTGGAGCTTGCAGTGAGCCGAGATAGCACCACTGCACTCCGGCCTGGGCGAAAGAGCGAGACTTCGTCTCAAAAAAAGAAAAAAAAAACTCAATGGTTTAACACTAGCTTATTGCTAGGATATTAGGAGATATATATATATATATATATACACACACAAAATAATATATAATTTATTTAATAGAAATTCATAAAATATGAATTTTATGAATACATAAAATACAAATACACACATATATGTATATACATGTGAATTTGTATCAAATAAATTACATTTATATTTATTTATGTTATATGTATGTGTGTACATATGTGTATATATAAGAGAGATGGCTGGGAAAGATAGAGATATAATAGAGTATTATGCGACTTTTTTAACAAAATTATACTTTTATATAATATATAATGACCTGAAAAAAATGCTTATAATATTTGATGTAAAGAAAGAAAATCTGACCAGGCATGGTGGCTTATGCTTGTAACCCCAACACTTTGAGGCCAAGGCAGATGGATCACTTGAGGTCAGGATTTTGAGACTAGCCTGGCCAACACTTTGGGAGGCCGAGGCAGGCAGATCACAAGGTCAGGAGATTGAGGCCATCCTGGCTAACACGGTAAAATGCTGTCTCTACTAAGAATACAAAAAAATTAGCCAGGCATGGTGGCACACGCCTATAGTCCCAGCTACTTGGGAGGCTGGGGCAGGAGAATTGCTTGAACCTGGGAGGCAGAGGTTGCAGTGAGCCAAGATTGCACCACTGCACTCCAGCCTGGGCGACAGAGCGAGACTCCATCGCAAAAAGAAAAAAAAGAAAAAGAAAAAAAATTGATTCACATACTAAGAGAGAAGAAAAGATAGAATTCTATAAAATGCTCAGTTAAAACAAGAGAAGGCAAAGAATAGAAGACCAAAAATGAAACAAAGAATAAGAGCAGCAAATAGGAAAAGGTAATAAATATTGTAGATATTTATCCAACTACATCAATAATTATTTTAAATATCAATGGTCTAAATGCATTAATTGAAAAGGGTAATGGGTGCACCAAAATCTCATAAATCACCACTAAAAAACTTATCCACATAACCAAACACCACCTATTCCACAAAAGCCTATTGAAATAAAAAATTAAAATTAAAATAATTAAAAATAAAATAAAGCACACAGACTGTCAGAATGGATAAGAAAACAAGACCTAACTATATTTTGTGTATAAGAAATGCACTTTAAATGTCAAGATACAGATTAAAGGTACAGCGATGTAGAAAAATATACCATGCTAACACCAATGAAAATAAAGCTGGAACAGCTATATTAATTTTAGACAATGTAGATCAAGAAAATTATTAAAGAAAATTGTCAGGGATAAAAAAAGAGCATTACAGATGTAGGGTAAAGAAGAGATGAAGGAGTAGGAAGCACCAGGAAATCTGTCTCCCAGCTAAACAAAACTTTTACCTACTGGCAGAATCTGTTTGATGCAATTATTTTGAAACTTTGGGGTCTATTGAAGGCTTGCAACTTCAATATAAGGGTTGGACAGTAAAATACAGTTAATTTTGGTCAATTTTAGCTCTAGTACAGTAGTACCTACCCACCCACCACCCCCAGGCCCATGGCACATAGCTGAGCATGTGTCCCTGGAGCAGCTTG
Source organism: Pongo pygmaeus (assembly GCF_028885625.2). Classification (NCBI taxonomy): domain Eukaryota; kingdom Metazoa; phylum Chordata; class Mammalia; order Primates; family Hominidae; genus Pongo; species Pongo pygmaeus. Next base: position 36,147,418 of record NC_072379.2, on the reverse strand, counting down.
CACAGAGCTTGCAAGAGCCAAAGTGAGAAAAAGGAAACTGTCCTCCAAATATTGGGAGTCTGCACTTTGATTGCTGATTGTTGATTACTGATATCAGTCACAGGTGCAAAGAGGTGGTGGCCATTGTTGTACACCCTGCCCATTGCTACAAGACCCACCTTATCCAACTGAAGTGACTTCTGGGGGATAAAAAGGGCCAGTGCCTTTTCCCCCCCTTATTTTCCTCTTTTCCCTTTTTAAGGATACAGACAGTGAGAAGACTTGGATATTCAAAGACTAACACCTGTGTAGGGGAAATTAGAAAGTCATCACACATACCCAGGAGAGACACAGGCTCAGAAAATAACTGAAAGAACCTTACATTTACACCTAAGGCCAATCATCATGGCACATGGGAGGCAGGACTAGATTGAGATTGCAGCACTGGACAGAGCAGCGTGTGGAGGCTCATATTTGTGAATTTTAGCTCCAGGTTGACTGCAAGAACAAACCAGCAATCCCGAGAGGACCCATAGACCCTGTGAAGGAAGTGAAATGCTCCTGCAGGTCTCAGGAGACACCCTAAGTACTGTGAGTGCCCCAGTTACAGAAGTGGGAAAGGGAGACCCTCCTCTCCTGAACACACATGCCCACTAGAGAAAATGAAGTTCTGTTGCAGGAGAAGTTTCCGACTTTACCTGGATCTGAGTCAATTTAGAGAGTCGAGCAAAATACAGGGGTAGAGGAAGCAGCAGAAAGGCCCTAGGAACTCACTGGGTTCCCAAGCAGGTCATTCCTGCTGGCACCACAGGGATCCCCTGGGAAGGCAGCCAGAGGAGCAGTGGGTAAAACTTCACAAGGAGAAGGAAATCTCCAGCTCAACATTGTAACAGTTTGAAGGGATGAGAAGCCTCCTGGCCAGAACTTGGGGACAGTGCAAATCCAGTGTGCAGACACCAGAGGGAGGGGAAAAACCAAGCCCTTTTCTTTCATAGCTGGGAAGTAGGTAGCCTGGGGCAAGTTTTCAAGCCCCTCTCACCCACGCCCAGAAACAGACTTGGGGCTGTTGGCGGAGGCAAGGTGGGAGGGAGACAGGCCCTTCGGTTTGTGTGGGAGCTGGGTGAGGCATGTGACTGCTGGTTTTCCCCACTTCTCTGACAACCTGCATGACTCAACAGAGGCAGCCATAATCCTCCTAGGTACACAACTCCAGTGACCTAGGAGTCTCACCCCCATCCCCGACAGCAGCCACAGCAAGACCCACCCAAGGAAAATCTGAGCCCAGACATGCCTGGCCCCACCCCCGCCTGGTGGTGAGTCCCTACCCACCCAGGTAGCGAAAGACAAAGGGCATATAATCTTGGGAGTTGTAGGGCCCTGCCCACCACTGGTCCCTCTCCATACTACTACAACTGATGCTCTCTGGAAAGCACTACCTCCCGGCAGAAGGCCAACGAGCACAAAATCAGAGCATTAAACCACCAAAGCTAAGAACCCTCACAGAGTCCATTGCACCCCCTCCCCAACTCACCTCCACCAGAACAGGTGCTGGTATCCATGGCTGAGAGACCCATAAATAGTTCACACCGAAGGACTCTGTGCAGACAACCCCTAGTACCAGCCCAGAGCTGGGTAGACTGCCTGGGTGGCTAGACCCAGAAGAGAGACAACAATCACTGCAGTTCAGCTCACAGGAAGCCACATCCATAGGAAAAGGGGGAGAGTACTACATCAAGGGAACACCCTGTGGGACAAAAGAATCTGAACAACAGTCTTCAGCCCTAGATATTCCCTCTGACAGAGCCTACACAAATGAGAAGGAACCAGGAAACCAACTCCGGTAATATGACGACACATGGCTTTTCAACACCCTCCAAAAAAATCACACTAGTTCACCAGCAATGGATCCAAACCAAGAAAAAAATCCCTGATTTACCTGAAAAATAATTCAGGAGGTTAGTTATTAAGCTAATCAGGGAAGCAACAGAGAAAGGCAGAGCCCAATGCAAGAAAATCCAAAAAACAATACAAGAAGTAAGAGGAGAAATATTCAAGGAAATAGATGCATAAAGAAAAAACAATCAAAACTTCAGGAAACTTTGGACACACTTTTAGAAATGTGGAATGCTCTGTTCAATAGAATTGAACAAGTAGAAGAAAGAAACTCAGAGCTTGAAACTTCAGACACACTTTTAGAAATGTGAAATGCTCTGGAAAGTCTCAGCAATAGAATTGAACAAGTAGAAGAAAGAAATTTAGAGCTCGAAGACAAGGTCTTTGAATTAACCCAATCCAACAAAGATAAACAAAAAAGAATAAGAAAATATGAACAAAGCCTCCAAGAAGTCTGGGATTATGTTAAACCTAAGAATAATCAGTGTTCCTGAGGAAGAAGAGAATTCTAAAAGCTTGGAAAACATATTTGGGGGAGTAATTGAGGAAAACTTCCCCGACCTTGCTAGAGACCTAGACATCCAAATACAAGAAGCACAAACAACACCTAGGAAATTCATGGCAAAAAGATCTTCACCTAGGCACATCAGATTATCCAAAGTTAAGATGAAAGAAAGAATCTTAAGAGCTGTGAGACAGAAGCACCAGGGTACCTACAAAGAAAACCTATCAGATTAACAGCAGATTTCTCAGCAGAAACCCTACAAGCCAGAAGGGATTGGGACCCTATCTTCAGCCTCCTCAAACAAAACAACTGTCAGCCAAGAATTTTGTATCCAGCTAAACTAAGCATCATATATGAAGGAAAGATACAGTCCTTTTCAGACAAACAAATGCTGAGAGAATTCACCATTACCAAGCCACCACTACAAGAACTGCTAAAAGGAGCTCTAAATCTTAAAACAAATCCTGGAAACATATCAAAATAGAACCTCTTTAAAGCATAAATCACACAGGACCTATAAAGCAAAAATGCAAGTTAAAAAGCAAAATCAAAAAACAAATAAACAAAAAAAGTACGCAGGCAACAAAGAGAATGATGAATGCAAGGGTACCTCATATTTCAATACCAAAATTGAATGTAAATGGCCTAAATGCTCCACCTAAAAGGTACAGATCCACAGAATGGATAATAACTCACCAACCAACTATCTGCTGCCTTCAGGAGATTCACCTAACACATAAGGACTCACATAAACTTAAGGGGTGGAAAAAGGAATTTCACAGAAATGGACACCAAAAGTGAGCAGGGGTAGCTATGCTTATATCAGACAAAACAAACTTTAAAGCAACAGCAGTTGTAAGAGACAAAGAGGGACATTATATAATGGTAAAAGGCATTGTCCAACAGGAAAATATTGTAATCCTACATATATATGCACCTAATACTGGAGTTCCCAAATTTATCAAACAATTACTACTAGACCTAAGAAATGAGATAGACAGCAACACAATAATAGTGGGAGACTTTAATACTCCACTGACAGCACTGGACAGGTCATCAAGACAGAAAGCCAACAAAGAAACAATGAATTTAAACTATACCCTGGAACAAATGGACTTAACGGTATATACAGAATATTTCATCCAACAGCCACAGAATACACATTCTGTTCAACAGTGCATGGAACTTTCTCCAAGATAGACCGTATAATAGGCCAAAACAAACATCAATAAATTTAAGAAAATTGAAATTATATCAGGCACTCTGTCAGACCACAGTGGAATAAAACTGGAAATCATCTCCAAGAGGAACTTTCAAAACCATGCAAATACATGGAAATTAAATAAACTGCTCCTGAATAAGCACTGAATCAAAAACGAAATCAAGATGGAAATTTAAAAATTCTTCAAACAGAACAACAGTAACGACACAACCTACCAAAACCTCTGGGATACAGCAAAGGGGATGCTAAGAGGAAAATTTATAGCCCTAAACGCCTCATCTAAAAGACTGAAAGAGCACAAACTGACATTCTAAGGACACACCTCAAGGAACTAGAGAAACAAGAAAAAAATCAAACCCAAACTCAGCAGAAGAAAGGAAATAACCAAGATCAGAGCAGAACTAAATGAAATTGAAACAAAAAAAAATACAAAAGATAAATGAAACAAAAAGCTGATTTCTTTGAAAAGTTAAATAAAATTGATAGACCATTATCAAGATTAACCAAGAAAAGAAGACAGAGAATCCAAATAATCTCACTAAGAAATGAAACAGGAGATATTTTACAAGTGACACCACTGAAATACAAAAGATCATTCAAGGCTACTATGAGCACACTTATGCACATAAACTAGAAAACCCTTAAGACGTGGAGAAATTCCTGGAAAAATACAACCCTCCCAGCTTAAATCAGGAAGAATTAGATAACCTCAACAGATCAATAACAAGCAGTGAGATTGAAGTGGTAATTTAAAAATTACCAACAAAAAAAGTCCAAGACGAGACAGATTCATAGCAGAATTCTACCAGACATTCAAAGAATTGGTACCAATCCTTTTGACACTATTACAGAAGATAAAGAAAGAACCCTCCCTAATTCATTCTGTGAAGCCAGCATCACTCTAACACCAAAACCAGGAAAGGACATAACCAAAAAAGAAAACTACAGACAGATATCCTTGATGAATATAAATGCTAAAATCCTTAACAAAATAATAGCTAACCAAATCCAACAACATGTCATAAAGATAATCCACCATGATCAAATGGGTTTCATACCAGGGATGCAGGGATGGTTTAACATACACAAGTAAATAAATGTGATATACCACAGAAAGATAATTAAAAACAAAAATCACATGATCATCTCAATAGATGCAGATGCAGAAAAAGCATCTGACAAAACCCAGTATTCCTTTATGATTAAAACTTTCAGCAAAATTGACATACAAGGGACATACCTTAATATAATAAAAGCCATCTACAACAAACCCACAGCCAACATAATACTGAATGGGGAAAAGTTGAAAGCATTCCCTCTGAGAACTGGAACATGACAAGGTTACCCACTCTCACCACTTCTCTACAACGTAGTACTGGAAATCCTAGCCAGAGCAATCAGACAAGAGAAAGAAATAAAGGGCATCCGAATCAGTAAAGAGGAAGTCAGACTGTCACTGTTTGCTGCCAATATGATCACTTGCCTTGAAAATCCTAAAGACTCCTCCAGAAAGCTCCTAAAACTGATAAAAGAATTCAGCAAAGTTTCTGGATACAAGATTAATGTACACAAATCAGTAGCTCTTCTATACACCAACAGCAACCAAACTGAGAATCAAATCAAGAACCCTTTTATAATAGCTGCAAAAAAAACAAAAACAAAAACCTTAGGAATATACCTAACCAAGGAGCTGAAGTCCTCTACCAGGAGAACTACAAAACATTGCTGAAAGAAATCATAGACGGGGCCGAACATGGTGGCTCACGCTTGTAATCCCAGCACTTTGGGAGGCTGAGACAGGCGGATCACAAATTCAGGAGATCAAGAACATCCTGGCTAACATGGTGACACCCTGTCTCTACTAAAAAATACAAAAAAATTAGCTGGGCGTGGTGGCAGGCGCCTGTAGTCCCAGCTACTCGGCAGGCTGATGCAGGAGAATGGCATGAACCTGCAGGTTGCAGTGAGCCAAGATCATGCCACCGCACTCCACCCTGGGTGACAGAGCGAGACTCCGTCTCGAAAAAAAAAAAAAAAAGAAATCATAGATGACACAAACAAATGGAAACACATTCCATGCTCATTAATGGGTAGAATCAATATTGTGAAAATGACCATACTGCCAAAAGCAATCTACAAATGCAGTGCAATCCCCATCAAAATACCACCATCATTCTTCACAGAATTAGAAAAAAACAATTCTAAAATTCATATGAAACCAAAAAAGAGCCAGCATAGTCAAAGCAAGACTAAGCAAAAAGAACAAATCTGGAGGCATCACACTACCTGATTTCAAACTATACTATAAGGCCATAGTCACCAGAACAGCATGGTACTGGTATAAAAATAGGCACATAGACTAATGGAACAGAAGAGAGAACCCAGAAATAAATCCAAATACTTACAGCCAACTGATCTTCAACAAAGCAAGCAAAAACATAAAGTGGGGGAAAGGACACCCTTTTCAACTAATGTTGCTGGGATAATTGGCTAGCCACATGTAGGAGAATGAAACCGGATCCTCATCTCTCACCTTATACAAAAATCAACTCAAGATGGATTAAGGACTTAAACCTAAGACCTAAAACTATAAAAATTCTAGAAGATAACATTGGAAAAACCCTTGTAAACATTGGCTTAGGCAAGGATTTCATGACCAAGAACCCAAAAGCGAATGCAATAAAAACAAGGATAAATGGCTGGGACCTAATTAAACTAAAGAGCATTTGCACGGCAAAAGGAACGGTCAGCAGGGTAAACAGACAACCCACAGAGTGGGAGGAAATCTTCACAATCTATACATCTGACAAAGGCCTAATATCTAGAATCTATAACGAACTCAAACAAATCAGTAACATGAAAACAAACAATCCCATCAAAAAGACAATCCCATCAAAAAGTGGGCTAAGGACATGAATAGACAATTCTCAAAAGAAGATAGACAAACGGCCAACAAACATATAAAAAAATGCTCAACATCACTAATAATCAGGGAAATGCAAATCAAAACCATAATGCAATACCGCCTTACTCCTGCAAGAATAGCCATAATCAGAAAATCAAAAACAGTAGATGTTGGCAAGGATGTGGTGATCCAGGAACACTTCTACACTGCTGGTAGGAATGTAAACTAGTATAGCCACTATGGAAATCTGTGTGGAGACTCCTAAAAGAACTAAAAGTTGAACTACCATTTGATCCAGCAATCCCACTACTGGGTATCTACCCAGAGGAAAATAAGTCATTATTAGAAAGAGATATTTGCACATGCATGTTTATAGCAGCACAATTCACAATTGCAAAATTGTGGAACCAACCAAATGCCCATCAATCAACGAATAAATAAAGAAACTGTGGTACATATACATACAATGGAATACTACTCAGCCATAAAAAGGAATGAATTAACAGCATTTGCAGTGACCTGGATAAGATTGGACATATTCTGAGTGAAGTAGCTCAGGAATGGAAAACCAAACGTTGTAGGTTCTCACTGCTATGTGGGAGCTAAGCTGTGAAGACGCAAAGGCATGAGAATGATACAATGGACTTTGAGGACTTGGGGGGAACAGTGGGAGTGGGGGTAAGGAATAAAAGACTACAAATATGGTGCAGTGTATACTGCTCGGGTTATGGGTGCACCAAAATCTCACAAATCACCACTAAAGGAATTTACTCATGTAACCAAATACCACCTGTACCCTAATAACTTATGGGGGAAAAAAGTTTACACCTAAGGCCAATTTTCAGCATAGAGGTAGTCTACAACAATCAAAACCAAAACAAACAAACAAAAACCAGTAAATCCTGAAGATGGGCGAGAATCTACTTTTCACAGTTACTATATTATTAGTGATAGAACTCTAAGGAGAAACAGATGAACTCACTCTCATAGTTGGAGACTTTGGCACCCCTTTGTCAGAAATGGACAGGTCTAGCAGTCAGAAAATAGGTAAGGATATAATTGAATGGAAAAGTACCATCAATCAACTGGATCAAATCAATATTTGTAAAATATTTCATCCAATGACAGCAGAATATATATTCTTTTTCATGCTCACAATCAACATTCACCAAGATATACCACATTCCAAGCCATAAAATACATCTCAACAAATTTAAAATAATGGACATTATACAAAGTATGCTCTCAGACTGCATTGGAATTAAATTAGAAATCAATAATAAAAAGATAGCTGGAAGACCCGAAAACTCTTAGAGATCAAACAACACATTTTAAAGTCAAAGGAGAAGTCTCAAGAAAAATTTAAAAGTACTTCAACTTCAATGAAAGTGACGATAAAACTCATCAAAATTTGTGGGATGCAGTGAAACAGTACTTAAAGGGAAATTTACAGAACTGAATGCATACATTAGAAAAGAAGGGAAATCTTAAATCTATAATCTAAGTTTTCACCTTAAGAACCTAGAAAAAAAAGGCAATTTAAATGCATTGTGGCTGGGTGCAGTGGCTCATGCCTGTAATCCCAGCACTTTGGGAGGCCGAGGCGGGCGGGTCACCTGAGGTCAGGAGTTCAAGGCCAGCCTGACCAACATGCTGAAATCTCATCTCCACTAAAAATACAAAAATTAGCTGGGTATGGTGATGCATGCCTGTAGTCCCAGACACTCAAGAGGCTGAGGCAGGAGGATTGCTTGAACCTGGGAGGTGGAGGTTGTGCCACTGCATTCCAGCCTAGGAAACAGAGCAAGACTCTGTCTCAGAAAATAAATAAATAAATAAATAAATAAATGCAATGTAAGCAGAAGAAAAGAAAAGAAAAGAAAAAAAATAATAAGAATTAGAGCAGGAATCAGTGACATTGGAAATAGGAAATAAAGAAAAAAAGCTGACTCTTTGAAATGATAAATAAATTTTAAAACATTTATACAGGTTAAGAAAAAAGGCACACATTGCTAATATCAGAAAGGAAAGTGGAGCCTTCATTACTCATCCTATGGACATTAAAAAGATAATAAAGAAACATAATGGATTCCAAAGCCACAAATACAAAAACCTAAAAAAAGGGACCAATTTTTTGAAGGACACAATTTACCAAAACTCAGACAAAGAGAAATAGATAACCTCAATAGTGCTACATCTATTTTAAAATTAGATCAATAATTAAAAACCTTCTAAGACAAAGAAACCATGCCCAATTGAATTCACTGCTGAGTTCTACCAAACATTTAAGGAAGTAATGATTACTTACAGAAAATAGAAGCAAAAGGAATACTTTTGACTCATTCTATGAGACCAGTATTACAAAGACATTGCAAGAAGGAAAATTATAGACCAATATCTCTCGTAAATATAGATGCAAAAATTCTCAACAAAATATTAGCAAATTGAATCCAACAATGTAAAAAAAATTATATATCACAACCAAGTGAGATCTATTCCAGGATGGAAGGCTGATTCAACATATGAAAATAAATTAATATAATCTATCATTTCAACAGGCTAAAGGACAAGAATCTCATGATTATGTGAATAGATACAGAAAAGTGACAAAATTCAACACTTGTTCATGATAAAAACTCCTAGCAAACTAGGATTCGAGCAGAACTTCCTCAACTTGATGAATGACATCTACTCTTAATATCATACTTGATGAAAGAAAAACCTACTCTTAACATCATACTTGATGATGAAAAACTAGATGTTTTTCTACTAAGATCAGAAATGAGGCAAAGATGTCTGTTCTTACCACTCCTATCAACATTGTACTGAGAGTTTCAGCTAATGCAATAAGACAAGAAGAGGAAATAAGAGATATATAGATTGGAAGGAAAGAAAGAAAAGCATCTTTGCAGATGACATGGTTATCTATGTAGAAATCCCAAAGAATAAACCAAAACAAAACTCTCTCAGAACTAAGTAAGTAATTATGGCAAGCTGTAGGATAAAATGATAATATTAGACAAAAGTTAATTGTTTTCTTATCATCCAGCAATTAAAAAAATGAAATTTGAATAATAAAATAAAAACCATTCCCATTAGCACCAAAAAAGTTAAAAAAAAAAGAATGAGCTTTATGTGAGGAAAACTACAAAACTTTAATGAAGAAAATTTTTTAAAAGATCTAAATAAATGTAGACATATTTCACATACATGGATAGGAAGTCTCAATATCATCAAGATGTCAGTTATTTCAACAAAAAGTGTAAATTCAATGCAATCCCATATAAAGTCCCAGAAAGTTATTTTGTGCATTTTGCTAAACTGATTCTAATGCTTATATGAAGAGGCAAAGGACCCAGAATAGTCAACATAACATTAAACAACAGTGTTGGAGATCTGACATGACACTACCCAAATTCAAGACTTAGTAGAAAGCTACAAATCGAGACACTATGGTATTGGCAAAGGAAGAGACAAATAAATGAGTTGAACAGAAATAGATCTGCACAAATGAAGTCAACTCATCTTTGACAAAGGAACAAAAGCAATTCAACGGAGGAAGTGTAGTATTCAATAAATGGTGCTGGAACAACTGGACATCTGTATTAGTCCATTCTCACATTGCTATAAAGAACTTCCTGAGACTGGGTAATTTATAAAGAAAGGAGGTTTATTGTTCCTTTACAAAGAAGGGAACTATTGGTTCATAGTTCCACTGGCTATACAGGAAGCATGGCTGGAGGGGGCCTCAGGAAACTTACAATCATGGCAGAAGGTGAAGGGGAAGCAAGCACATCTTCATATGGCCAGCAAGAGAGAGCAAAGGGAGAGGTTCTACACACCGTTTAAACAGTCAGATCTCATGAGAATTCACTCACTATCATGAGAACAGCAAGGGGGAAATCCATCCCCATGATCCAATCACCTTCCACCAGGTCCCTCCCCTAACATTGAGGATTACAATTCCACATGGATTTGGGTTGGGACACAGAGCCAAACCATATCAACATCTACATGCAAAAAATGAATCTAGACATAAACCTTACACCTTTCACAAAAATTAACTGAAAATAGACCATAGACCTAAATCTATTTTAATGTTTTAAAGTGCAAAACTATAAATTTCTGAGAAGATAATATAGGAGAAAGCCTAGATGACCTTAGGATTGATGATGAATTTTTGGAGACCACACCAAAAGCATGATCCATGAAAGAAGTAATTGATAATCTGGACTTCATTGTAATTAAAACTTCTGCTCTGCAAAAGACATTGTTTAAAGGATGAAATAACAAGCCAAATACTGGTAGAAAACATTTGCAAAACACATATCTTGATAAAGGATTGCTACCCAAAATACACAAAGAACTCTTAAAACTCAATAATAATGAAACAATCCAATTAAACAGTGGGCAAAAGACCTGAACAGACATCTTACCAAAGAAGATGTTCATGTAGCAAATAAGCACATGAAATAATGCTCAACATCATATGTTACTAGAGAATTTTCAAGTAAAATAACAATAAGATACCACTACACATCTATTAGAATGTATAAAATAAAAAACACTGAAAAAATTAATAGCTGACAAAGATTTGAAAAACTGACACTAACATTCATCATTTGTGGGAATGCAAAATGGTACAGTCTCTTTGAAACACAGTTCAGCCTTTTCTTATAAAACTAAACACACTCTTACCATATGATCCAGCAATTGTGATCCTTGGTATTTACCCAAATGAGTTGAAAACTTATATACACACAAAAACCTACACACAAATGCTTATAGCACTTCATTAATAATTGTCAAAACTTGGAAGCAAACAAGATGTCCTTCAATAGATAAATGCATAAATGAATTGTGGCATGTTCATATCAGAAAACAGCATTCAACAATAAAAAGAAATAAACTAGTACAAAAAAACATGGAGGAAACTTAAATACATGATAGTGAAATAAGTCAATCTGAAAAGGCTACATATTGTATGATTCCATCTGTGTGACATTCTAAAAAAGAACAAATGATGGAGACAGCCAAAAAGATTAGTGGCTGCCAGTGGTTCAAGTGGAGGGAGAGAGGGATAAATAGGTGGAGCACAGGGGATTTTTACGGCAGTGAAACTATTCTGTATAACACTGAAATGGTAGATACATGTCATTATACACTTGTTAAAACACATAGAAAATTCAACAGAAATAGTGACCCCTAAGGCAAATTACGGATGTTAGGTATTGGTGAATCAGTTTTAATAAATGTATCACACTACTGCAGGATGCTAATAATGGGGGAAAATGAAGGTTGGGATATAAGAAGGTATATGTTCTTCCTGCTTATTTTTCGGTAAGCCTAAAACAACTCTAACAAAATTAAGCTTATTCATTTAAAAAATCAGTCCATCATCCAATTAGAAAATGGGCAAAAGACATAAAGACACATGTCATTGAGGAGGACATATAGACAGTGAATAAGCACATGAAAAGATGTTCATTAGTTATCAGGGAACTGCAAATTCGGACCATGATAACATATTAATGCATATCTATCAAAATGGATAAAATAAAAAATGGTGACAATAGCAAATGCCGGTGAGGATGTAAACAGCCTGATTTTCTCAAGCATTGATAATGGAAATGTAAAACAATACAGTCACTCTGGAAAATACCTTGTCAGTTTCTTTTTTAAAAAAATTAAATGTAACAACTACCATAGGACCCTTAATTGCACTCTTAGGCATTTATCCCAGAGAAATGAAAACATATGTCTACCCAAACACCTATACATTAATGTTCCTGGATGTATTATTTGTAATAGCCAAAATATGGAAACAACTACAATGCCCCTCAACAGATGAATGGGTAAACAAACTGTAGTATAGATAATATGGTACCAAATCTCTGTGGTGCAGCAACGAAAAGGAACAAACTATTGATACATGCAACAACTTGGATGGATCTCAAGGCCATTATGCTGAGTGAGAAAAGCTGATCTTGAAATGTCACATATTGTATAATTCCATTTACATAACATTCTCAAAATGACAAGAGTGTAAAGGTAGAAAACATATCAGTGATTGCCAAGGGTTGATGATGGTAGGAGATCAGGAAGGTGAGAGTGACTATCAGGGAGTAGCAGAGGCAGACCTTTGTGGTGCTAGAGGATTTCAGTATTCTCATTGGCATGGTGGCTGCATGAATCGACACTTGTGATAAATGACATAGACCTATACACACACAATGAACCAGTGTCAGTCTCCTGTCTTTGATATGGTACTATAGTTACAAAAGTTGGAACAATTAGGGGAAATCGGGTGAAGGGTTAGTACACAGAATTTCTGTGTGCTAACTTTGTAATTTTCCATGAATCTACGATTATTTCAAAATAAAAAGTTGGCCAGGCACGGTGGTTCATGCCTGTAATCCCAGCACTTTGGGAGGCCGAGGCAGGCAGATCACCTGCAGTCAGGAGTTTGAGACCAGCTTGGCCAACATGATGAGACGCCGTCTCCACTAGAAATACAAAAATTAACCAGGTGTGGTGGTACACACCTGTAATCCCAGCTACTCGGGAGGCTGAGGTAGGAGACTCACTTGAACCTGGGAGGCAGATGTTGCAGTGAGCCAAGATTGCATCACTGCACTCCAACCTGGGTGATACAGTAAGACTCTGTCTCAAAAAAAATAAAATAAAATAAGTTAAAACTTTTTAATGTTTAGAATTATGAACATGACATATTTATCAGCTAGGCATAGCTAAAGAGATTAATTGGTAAATTGTAACTAAGTTGACCGAAGCTTGGAGATTAAAAAAAAAAAAAGAATGTGAGATATGTAAAAGGGCATAAGAGATGTATGGCAGTCTGCAGAAAGATTTAACATATACATAATCAGAGTCCCAGAATGGGAGGAGAGAGGAAATGAAGAGAGGCAAACTTTGGGAAGATAATAGGTTAGAATTTTCCAAAACTGAGGAGAGACACTAAATTACAGATTCAGGAAGTTCTGTGAAATCCAAGAAGAGTAAATACAAAGAAAATTATCCTTGTATCACAGTAAAACAAAGACAAAAAGCAAGCAGCACCCCCACTGGCAGCACAGGAGGAAATGTCATATTTTTATATGTTCTTCATCATCACAACATTAAAATTACAACTGATATCTCAACAGAAATCATGGAAGAAAGAATTCAACGGACTTATACAAAGTACCAAAAATAAAACTAGCTACCAAACACTCTAGAATTCTATACCCAGAAAAAATATCTTCCAAAAGTGAAGGCACAGTAAAGACACTTTCAGAATAACAAAACTGAGATAATTCATTGCATCAAATTCACACTAAAAATTTCTAAAGGGAATTCTACAGACTAAAAGAAAAGATGCCAAATGGAAATAAGAAAATGCAGAGATAAGAAAATGGAATAATATGAAATAATTAATCCAAGAAGAGGCAAGAACATAGAGAAAAGCAATCATATAATAGTTGGGCCAAGTAAAAAACAAATAGTAAGACAGTAGATAATATTTAAATGTATCAATAACTACCTTGAGTGTAAATGAACAAAATAAATATCAATCATCACACTGGATTTTAAAAACAAATTTTTAAAATAGCAACGATCAATGCTGCTTTCACAGGATACATCTTAAATATAAACGAACACGGAGGTTGAAAGTAGAATGGAAAATGTCTATATCATGCAAACATTAGCCAATAGAAAATATATGTAATTACAGCAATGTCAGACAAAGTAGGCTGCAGGACAAAATGCATTACTAGAGATATAAAGGGCACTTCCTAGTGATAAACGATCATTCACCAGGGAGATACGGCAATTCTAAATGTGTATGCACCAAATTAATATGCTTCAAAATATGTACACAACTTAACAGATATAAAAAGTGGAAATAGACATATCTACACTCGTAGTGTGAGATTTTAACATACCTCTCTCAGCAACTAATTTGCATTTCTTTGGTTATTAGAGGATCAGAATTGGTTTTGTGTTCTTCTTAGTTTTTTGTGGTTATATATGAAGCTGACTTCATATACTTCGCATGTTTTCCCACTGGAATGTTGCCTTTTTGCTTATTGATATGTAAGCCTTCTTTTTAAGATTTACTTTACGACATATGCTATAAGTGGTTCTTGCCAGCATTTGTCTTTTTATTTTATGAGTTTTGAAATTTTTGTAAAATACAATCTTCTCAACATTTTAAGTGATGTTTCCTGCATTGTTTTCATTCCTGAAACCTAAAAGAGTGTGTTTTGATAGATTTATTTTTCCCTAGACAGAGTATTCTGAGTCTTAATATTGACACTATAGGTTCAAAGAAATTCACCTTATTTAAATAGAATCTATTCAAATTGTACTGAAATTGTTTGTGGGAATTTTAAGGGAGATCTTTCTACCTGAATGATCTTTCTTCCAAATCTTTATTTGTTTGACAAATATTTATTGAGCTTCTGTTCAGTGCCAGGCACTGTTTCAGGAGCTAGGGATAACGCAGGGATTCAAATGGACCTTCCCTTCCCGCACATTCTGTTAGGAAGAAGGAAGCAGTAAACACATGTAGGAACAAACCTGTATGGACCGTGGAGATGAACGCAATGGAGAAAGATAAGACGTTTGGGATAAGATGGCAGGTACACCTTGATCCACTGGCAGACTCTTTTTGCATCCTTCAAAATGTCTTGGCTGTCACCTTGCTCTGCGTGCTAACTTTGAGCCATGTCAGTCCTTCCACATTACACTGATTTGCTTATGCTCCCGACTCCTCTATGACCTCCCCAGATTAGGATAAAATTTTACATAAAAATCATATCCGCCACGACTTCCCCAGTCACACGTTAGCTATTCATGGGAAGTAACTTGGGAAGTAACTTGAATTGACAAAAAAAATAAAATAAAATAAAATGGAGGTAAAAAGCGTTTCTCAAAGATTAATTCTTTTTTTTTGAGACAGAGTCTTGCTCTGTCACCCAGGCTGGAGTGCAGTGGCGCGATCTCGGCTCACTGCAACCTCCGCCTCCCGGGTTCACGCCATTCTCCTGCCTCAGCTTCCCGAGTAGCTGGGATTACAAGCATGCGCCACCATGCCCGGCTAATTTTTTTTGTATTTTTAGTAGAGACGGGGTTTCACCTTATTGGCCAGGAGCCACAAGTGCTGCCGAACTTACGAAGAACGGAATCAGGCCAGCCGCTTTGTCTCTCTCCAGGGCTTCCTGCAGGGCAGACGCACGCATAGCGAAGTTGCCATCTGAGGGGATGGCTTTTAATTTCACTCCACCAATTAACCCAGCTCTTTCCACTGAGGAGTGTGCCTGGAAAGAAGACAGCAGAGTTGGATTTGTACTGGTGTGTGCATGCAGTTATTACCAGGCCCTGGATCCGCAGAGAGCAGCCAACATTGCAAACACAAGGTCCCTCTTACGGCACAGGAGGCAGAACTGCTCTTGACTGCTCCCTCTCCCTTGCACCTTCGTGAGACCCCTTTTTTCCTGGAGTTGTTTCTGTTCCTGTTGAATCTTGCTTTTAAGTTTAAAGTATCAGGCACTAACAAGGGTAAAGTGCTGGGTCAATATTCATGAAGTTTTTCATTTGTTTGAATTCAAGAATAAGCGGCGAGACCCTGGAAAGTAGATCCCAGAGGTGGACTTAAGAAATCCTAGGCTCAAATCTGTGCCCTGCCCCCTGACTGTGGAGCCTTGGGGAGCTTGGTGGCCAAGCTTAGTAAACAGTGCCTGGAGGAAAGAAACCAGCCAGGAGGCATCACCACTGTGGCAGATCCATCCTGTCTCAGAGATTCTCAGGAAAGGCAATTCTCATGAAAGCCGGCCACCTTTTGCCCTGCAGCCCCCACTTGACCCTACCCAGGGGCCTGAGATCACAGAATAACAAAGCTGCAGTTAGGGCCCAGGACTTTGATCCCCATATCTAGTTTCTCTGCAGTGGTGCTCGGAAGGCCAGATAATCACAACGTAAGTCCGCACTGGTAGAAAAGGTGACAGAGCCAGTCACGGTGATGTCTCCACACATTTATTTCCTTCTTAACTTGATCTATCCAGTTCCCACCCAAGAATCCACCCCTTCCCTGTAGTTCAGGTCTCTATTTAGTGATACCTGAGGAACTGTTCTTAGATTTGGAAGGATGCTGTTTGGTTTGGTTTGAATTTGACATAAAACCAAACATTCAGGTCTTGAAGTCTTGGCTGATACTCCCACAATACACTCACCTGATCGGATGAGTAAGCCACCAGCTTCTCCATGATAGCGGCTTGTGTGAGCTCTGGGGACGCTGCCTGCAGCCGATGGATCACTTTGGTCCGAGCGGCCAGCAGGGCCACCAGGGTGGCTTCGCTGGCACTTCCCTAAATTCAAGAGAAGGTCCAAATGAAATCCCAAACATAGCGAAGGCAGTGGTACCTACACTATTGGAAGACATATTGTTTTGTGTCCATAGCTTTCTTAAAATGAGTCTGAAATGGCAAAATTCACTCTCCTTTGCTTAGGAGAAACCTAATATTTTTGACACCTGAGCCCACCACTTCAGCTGTTAGTATGTGTTTGCCGTTGGTGGGTCTATTTTGTGTAACAGCAGCAGCTAACATTTCTGACCACTTCCCTGCGCCAGGTATTGTGAGAGCTTCTCCTCGTGGACTGCCCCCAGCCTGGCCTAGGAGGACTGCTCCTGTCTCTATCAGAGGAGAACGGTCCAGGGCAGCAGCATGCAAGCCTGACTCTGCGTTCATATTCACTCGGACAGAGCGATTTGCATTTGTTTATAAAATAGGGGTGCATTTTCCTTGAGACTAAGAGATGCCTTAAAGGGTTTCTTTTGATTCCTAATGACACCGGCTGAATTGTGTCCCCCCAAATTCATGTGTTGAAGCCCTAACCCCCAGGACCTCAGATGTGACCATATTTGGAGATAGGCTCTTTAGAGAGGTAATTAAAAGAAAATGAGGTCACATGGCTGGGCTCTAATCCAATCTGACATGTTTCTGATAACAAGAGGAAATTTGCCTATAATCCCAGCACTTTGGGAGGCAGAGGAGGGTCGATCACTTGAGCCCCGGAGTTCGAGACCAGCCTGGGCAACATACCGAAATCCTGTCTCTATAAAAATACAAAAATTAGCCAGGCATGGTGGCGTGCCTGGTAGTGCCAGCTACTCGAGAGGCTGAGGTGGGAGGATGACTTGAGCCTGGGAGGCAGAGGTTGCAGTGAGCCACAATTACAACACTGCACTCCAGCCTGGGCGACAGAGTGAGACCCAGTCTCAAAAAAATAAATAAATAAAAAGAAGGGGAAATGTAGCCCCCAGACACGTGGGTGCACAGACGGAAGACCATGTAAGGACACAGGGAGAAGGTGGCCATCTGCAAGCCCAGTAGAGAGGCCCCAGGAGAACCAACCCTGTGGACACTTTGATTTTGGACTTGCAGCCTTCGGGACTATGAGAAAAGAAATTCTTCTTCGATCCACCCAGTCTGTGGTATTTTGTTAGGGCACCCCTGGCAAACTAATGGAGTCAGGGCCTGCTATGTTATCCCATTTAAGTTGTAAAAATAATCCCATTTTTGGGTTTTATCATCTTCAGGTGGGGAAACAGATGTGCAGAGGTTCAATAACTTGCCCCAAATCAGCAGCTAGGTAGGGCATGGTTAGGAGTGAGCCCACACCTGCGCTTTTTAGGGTGCCATGGGCCTAGAAAGGTAGGGGCGGCGAGCACCTTCACTCTTAAGTAAGTCCTAGAAGAAACCCATCTACCGACCAGTATGAAAGGACATTAGAAAGGGCAAATAAAAGAAGGTAGATTCTTGTTGACTCTGAAAAAGTTTATAACATGATAGGTTTTTACAGAGAAATATATAATAAAATAATTAAGTAGAAATGCTAACCTCTCTTCTTAACATTCGATGCTCTGTTCATTGACCCTGATTTCTCATTTTGATTTTGCCTTGACACTACTTTTACTTATTCTTTTGAGCCAACCCACTTCCTTTGGAGAGACAGTAATATTGAAAGATAAATACATTTATTCATGTTTCTGTAGCACTAATGGATGGGTTCAAATATACAGATATATGCTTCTCTTAATTCAGCATCAAAAATGGGTACTTTATTTCCTTCAGGCTATATTTTCATGAGCAATTATTTTAGACATTGTTTTAGGCCAGGTTTACAAACCTTGGCCAGAGGAGAGAGAAGGGGAGAAAACAATATTGGCTGGCAAAGCTAAATCAGCCATCCCAGGAAACCCAGGCTCCCTGAGAGCAGGCACTATACCTTACTTACGCTTCTCCTATGCACCCCATCATTCCTCTCCCTGATTTCCTCCTGTACCCCTATCTGCCCCCACACACATTTTGTTTGTCATGTCCCACCCATTCTCATTGGAAATGTAACATGAAAAGCCTAGTGGAAGGCACGGTTCCCTGTTCTCATGCTTGACAAGCAGGTGTGACTGCAGCTTCCCCGGCTAAATTCTATCCTCTGCTTGAAGCCTTGGAACACAGGTGTTCATTCTCTGAACATTCTAATGAAATGAGTCACCGTGAATCACCATGAATCACCTGAATCACCATGACAACTCATTATGGCTTTTCTCTGGGGGGGGATGGGGGAGCTTAGTTCATGTCCTAAGAGAAAATTCACCTTCTTAAGTCAACAAAACGATGTTTTAAAAGCCTGAAGGAGCAAATCGTCAGTAGCACATCTAGAACCACACCACCCTGATGCCACCAGGGTGGCCTGGTGGCCTCAAGCATGATGTCAGGTGGAGCTCTCTGCACTTTGCTGGCAGCAGATCTTAGCGGAGAGAAGCACGGGGAGGGTGACGTGTGGTACAGAGCAGGAACGATGGCTCTGCGCGCGATAGCAGCAGACAAAGGTTGCCATGGCAAGCCTGCTCGGGAGGTAGGAGGGGATGCTGGTGAGGTCTGACGCTTCCGGCTGCTGATGCCGTGAGCAGAAATGTCCTTTCGTCTTCTGTTTTTTTCAAAGCAAAAAATTGGCTTTTCTTCCACAAGAGCTTTAAAACCCAATTAAGAGACCATTTTCCCAGCCCACATTTGTCCAGCCTCACAACGACAGTTTGCCATTTGACTCAGACACCCATCACTGCGCTGACGCCCACAGCTGTGATTACAGCTCTGAGGGGATCAATAATGCAGGCTGGCTCACAGGCTGTCACCAGGCTCCTGTGCTCTTTGGGGCCTCACCAATTACAGACAATCAGCCTTGTCTGCTGGGAAGGGTGAGCTTCCGGTGGCAAACACAGATCCCATTTCTTCCTTTTATCCAGAAAAAGACTGAGTGGATTGGGCTCACAGGAAGATTGTGTTAAAGCGGGGGCTGACAGATGCCAGGAATATTCCTACCCAAATGCTAAAGACTTGTATGGTCTCTCAAAAATGAGGTTGTCTTTAATGAAATGAAAATGCAGCCCATAGTAGCATGCACATCTCTGGACACCAACCCAAGCCTATGGTCAGGGATGAGCTGGTGTAACAGTCATAACTCTGGTTGTCTTTCCTACTAGCCTTGGCTTTAATTCACTTTTGCTGCTATGCATGTTCTACTAACTTTCTGGGACTCAATATCCTCATCCATGAAAAAGATTGTCCATAATGCAATCAATCTTCATAAATATTTTGAGGATGAAGACAATAACACAAAGCACAAGACATAGGCTAAAACATAGCCAAGCTCATAATTGCTATTCAATGAAAAGTAGCTCTTATTATAATAGACACGCCTTATATTATGGGGGATTGATAAGTTTTTTTGAGGAGTATATAATTAAAGGAATCATCTGCTGAAAAAAAATTGAATATGAAATTGTTTTTGTTATAAGAAGCAATGACCTAGAAATGCTTCAATTTTTGTTTTGTTCCATTTGGATTTAGTGGGGAGCATGAATGTTAAACATGAATACAGCCAGGAGAGTCCCGGGAGGAAGGTGATCATCTTGGAAGATTGTTGCACTTCATCCTAAAGCGTGTCCTCCAAAATTTTTTTTATAAGAATGGAAAATTTGATGCAACACAGGTATCTTAGGTATTATTTACATATTTATATAGATTGTGATGCATCATAGAAAATCATGGAGTAATACTTTTTTCAAAGAATATTTAAATAGTGGGAAATGCTCACAATAAAATGATAAGGAAAGCACCATGCAGAAAATCCGTATGTGTTGTATCATTTCAATTTTGTTTGTATACATATATTCACTTGTAGATACTGAAATAACACAGGGAATATGACAAGAAAGCTCCTGTGCCTTTTCATTTTTACCACGAATGTCCAGTATCTAGGTGGAAAGGGGACAATATATTTTTTTTTTTTTGAGACAGGGTCTTACTCTGTCACCCCGACTGGAGTGCAGTGGCGTGATCTCAGCTCACCTCAACATCCACCTCCTGGGTTCAAATGATTCTCCTGCCTCAACCTCCCGAGTAGCTGGGATTACAGGCACATGCCACCACGCCTGGCTAATTTTTGTATTTTTAGTAGACATGGGATTTCACCATGTTGGCCAGGCTGGTCTTAAACTCCTGACCTCAAATGATCCACCCACCTTGGCCTCCCAAAGTGTTGGGATTACAGGCGTGAGCCACCACACCAGGTCCATAATCACATAATCATGTGGAGAAAACCATGAAAAGCTTCCTAAAATATAGAAGATGACAAAAAAGGGAAATATCAAAAGAAAGAGAGAAATCATGGAAGAGGTACCCAATCTGTGGAAAATTGAAGTCCCTGAAAAAGAGTGACGTGGCCCACAATGACTAACATACAGTAGAAGAAAAATCTCCGCACTGCACAGAGCTGAGTCTTGGATCAGCAGGGTTCACCAAATGCTAGGGAGGGTCAAAATGAGGGGAACAGGCTGGGTGCAGTGGCTCACTGCTGGGTCTGTCCTGCAGACCCTGGCCAATGGATGAAATGAGTGCTCAGACACAGGTATGCAGTGTAAGAGCAGCTAAGTGACTGCCTGGCTCTAGTGGCCAGAGAGCAGCCCCGAGAAGCTGGAGCAGCTTGCTTTTATTGAGTGCAAGCACAATGCTGAAAACCTGGAGCAAACACAACATGTAGATAGTTAACATTTATTGTTCCCCTTTCAGGGAATGTCACGTGCAAAGATGTTCCAAGGTCAGTTCCTGGACAACTTCTAACAAACAAGCTTGACCAAGATAAATTCCCCTACACTCCCTTGTACCTACTCCTTGCCCTCTGCCTCAGGGTTATAGAACAGCGGCCTTCAGCTTCTGCCCTGGAGCTTTGCAGAGCCTTCTGACCTTTCAGAAGGCCTCCTCCTTTTCCCTATAGTTTCTCCCACCACTCTGACCGATCTCCTACAGCTCACACCTGTAATCCTAGCACTTTGGGAGGCCAAGGTGGGTGGATCACCTGAGGTCAGGAGTTTGACACCAGCCTGGGCAAAATGGCAAAACCCTGTCTCTACTACAAATACAAAAATTATCCAGGCATGGTGGTGGGTGCCTGTAATCCCAGCTTCTTGGGAAGCTGAGGCAGGAGAATCGCTTGAACTCGGAGGCAGTGGTTGCAGTGAGCCGAGATCGTGCCACTGCACTCCAGCCTGGGCGACAAGAATGAGACTTCATCTAAAAACAAGACAAAATTAAAAAAAAAAAAATGAGGGGAACAAATGGAAAAGAGATGGAAAAGTAGACCTTGTCCCATGTATAAAAGTAAAAGTAAGTCGGCCACCAACATCCAGGCCTCTTGTAAAGGGTTAGACCATGCATGCCCTTGCCTGGAATCAAAACCACGCCCTCTGCAGGTGCGCAGCTGTCCCGCTGGGTCCCTGAGTGCTGCTGCCCTCTGTCCCCTGGAGAATCAGGACTGATGTCCCAGAGGCTAGAAAGCCATCTGGCCCTCACCAAGGCAAAGTGCAGCCGACAGAGCATTGGCTGGGGACCGTGTGCAGTAGCCCCCTCCCCTCACTGGAAGGGCACCTGGGACAGCCTATCCTTGCCGTGATCTTGGCCAAGGAGGCTTCTCCAGCTGCATACCCACTGACCAGAAGAAAATTGTGCTGGGACTGAAGCATGATTCATTTGCTGAATCATTGCTGAGTCATTGTTGCTGCTACGTAGAATGGTACAGTTCACAGCAACGTATTGAAGCTTTGCTTACAACACAGCTGACGTTTTCTTTTCTTTCTTTCTTTTTTTTTTTTTTGATGGAGTTTCCCTCTTGTCAACCAGGCTGGAGTACAATGGTGAGGTCTTGGCTCACTGCAACCTCTGCCTCCCAGGTTCAAGCAATTCTCCTCCCAAGTAGCTGGGATTATAGGTGCCCGCCACCACACCTGGATAATTTTTGTATTTTTAGTAGAGACAAGGTTTCACCATGTTGGCCAGGATGGTCTCAGACTCCTGACCTCAGGTGATCTGCCTGCCTTGGCCTCCCAAAGTGCTGGGATTACAGGCGTGAGCCACCGTGCCTGACATTTCATTTCCATCAGCTCCCCATTTAATATCACTTATGTCTGATGGAAAAAGAGATAACCAAAGAATGCGAAGGAGGAGTACACGGAGGGATGACTCTGAGCCTGGCCACAGGGCCTGTGGGTCATGGATAAGGCAGTCATCAGTCCCGGCATGTGGCCTATTCAGGAATCTGGGTGTCATCCAGATGAATTAGCATTCATATGTTTTGGCCCAGAGTCTAGGAATAGGCATTATAAGCAAGTTGCCTCCATGACTCTGAAGCACACTGGATGTGGTAGGCAGATTAATGCACCTTCATTCCCAGAGATTCCAGGTCTTGGTCCCCAGAATCTGTGACTGTTTCCCTTCCAGGGAAAAGGTGACTTTGCTGATGTGATTAAGTTAAGAACCTTGACTTGAGAGATTATCTCAGATTGTCTAGAAGGACCCAATCCAATCATATGTGTCCTTAAAAGTGGAGACCCTCTTTCTTATCTTATATGTGGTCACAAGGAGATGCGACCATGAAAGTGTGAAAGGAAAATAAATCTTGGGACCCCCAAATCACTAAGCCAAAGGGAAAAGCCAAGCTGGGAACCGCTTAGGCCAAACCTGCCTTCCATTCTATTCCTAAAAGAGATAGCTACTAAGATAAAAAGCTACATGCCTCCCTCACAAGGAATTTCCTTTTGGATGAAGGACAGACAGAACTCAAAGTTACCCCTCTGCCCACTGAGATAGCTGCACATCTGATGGCCTCCTTTGGAAAGGCTAATCAGAAACTCAAAAGAATGCAACCAATTGTCTCTTATCTACCTATGACCTAAAAGCCCCCTCCCTGCTTCGAATTGTCCCACCTTTCCAGACCAAACCAATGTACATCTAACATCTCACGTCCCCCTAAAATGTATACAACCAAGCTGTGCCCAATCACCTTGGGCACATGTCGTCAGGATCTCTTGAGGCTGTGTCACAGGCACGCATCCTTAACTTTGGCAAAATAAACTTTCTAAGTTGATTGAGACCCATCTCAGACATTTGGGGTTTACAAAAGAAAGGTCAGAAAGATGGGACACAGCTGGCTTTGAAAATGGAAATGGGGCTGTGAGCCAAGGAATTTTGGAAGCCTCTAGAAGTCAGAAGAGGCAAGGAAACAGATTCACCCCTGGAGCCTCCAAGGTGTCAACTTTGGTTTTAGCCCAGTAAGACCCAGGTCAGACTTCTGATGTACAGAACTGTAAGATAATCAGTTTGTCTTATTTTGAGCCACAAAATTTGTCACAACATCAATAGAAACAAATACATAAAATTATCAGTCTTGTTGCTCATTCACAGGACTGGAAGTGGGGAGACTTGCTTGCTAGTTTCGCTTGGCCACAGTGGCCACGTGCTTTGCACAAAGGTGTTCTTCAGTCTGTGCCTCACTGTTCTCATCCACTGAATGGGCCTTCACCAATTCTCAGAGCCTTGTGGAAGACAATATCTGAAAAGGAAGCCCCTTTTTCCCGAAGTTAACAATGCTTTCCTAATGAGACTATCATCTACTTGACATGAGAAAAATGATTAAGGGAGAGTACTGGGTTCAATATAGTTCATATTCCATGCTAGGAAATTTTTTTTTTTTAATGCATCAAGTCCAAGTCATCCCAGTGCCATTTGTCCTGCAACCCCAGTGGAATAGAAATTCCATCATGATTGTCTTTTGTCTATCTTGTTTCCTGGTGTAAGCTCTGACACACTGTCACTCTCAATAGATACATGTTACATGAGGAGAATGAATTCAGTTGCTGCATAGAAGCAGCAGCATCTTTAAGTAAATGATTGGTTCAAAGACAAATAACATTTATAGCCTCTGAAGCCTGGTCACAGCTGCCACTTGTGCCACCTAGTCACAGCTGCCACAGCTTCACTTCCAAGGAAGATCACAGGCTCTGAGCCACACAGAATCTATAGCTGGGAGCCATGGGGCAAGCTACCCAATGTTCTGGACCCTAGTTTCCTCTCCTGTAAAAAGGGCTATTAAAATGTTTCTTCACTTGTAAAAAGGGGTATTAAGATGCATAATGTTGTTGTGAGAATTAAATGAGTTAATGCCTGGAAAATGCTTGGGCACAGTGGCTGGCGATGGGGAACCCCACACAAACAATAGTTGCTGTAGTTGTTACTTCCACACACCTGCTGTGAGATAATGGCTGTGCTATCTACCATAGCTAGTGGCCTGGGGAACTGGGGAACTAAGTGCCCTGCCCTGGGGAAGCGAGTGAAAGACAGCACTGGGATCCTAATCCAGATCCTGCCAATCCCAAAGCCAGAATTTTCCCAAGAGCTCGGTTTTGTTTATTCTCCAGGAGAAATTTGAGGAACTAACAAGAAGCATGAGTGCCTCTTTCCCCATCTGCGGCTACAGTCCTGTGCAGAGCCCATGCATCCCAAAAGTGGCCCTCACAGCTCCCGCCTTACCTGGATCACTCCTCCCCCTTCTCCAGCTTTCTCAGCCAAAAATGCCTTTGGTAGTTCCAGCATCTTCCCGAGCCAGTCCATCATCACAGTCTCCAGCTCTGTGCATGCTGGGCTTGCCGCCTGTGGTGGGGGAAGGGAAGGGATTAACAGAGGGCCAGGCATTGCAGAATTTGGGGAGCAGCAGTAACAAGGGGATTTAACCTTCCACTAAAGCCCAGATTAAAATCACCCAATCTCAAATGTGATTCAAAGGCCTGAAGGCTGTTTGACCTAGAATCATGCAAGGAGAGCGGTTGGGAAGGAACATACAGGCCACCATAATGAACCTTACTCCACTGAGCCTCACTGCATGGGCACTGCGGGCTTGCTAGTATATTCATTTGTTCATTCACAGAAGGGTCCAAAAAGCCCACTGGTGGACTTTCCTCCATAGTCACAAATGAAGGAATGAGGAAGTGGGCGCTGGGCAGCTGTCACCCTCTGGGCATCCCGAGAAGCCATTGATCTTGTCTTTTAAACTCCCAGTGACTTTTCTCTATGAACTCTCCCCTCTCTCTGAACAGACTGGTCTTGAGCCCCATCCAAGGTGGAGGCAGATTGAGCCTCCACCTTCATAAAAGTCTCCAACATAAGGGGTCCAAGATGCTGTCGTGCCTAGATGTGCACAGCAGCATCCCGACGCGTCACCAGTAAGATCTAAATGAGAAGAGTGCATTCTCCCTTCTGGTCAGCCCCATCCTGCTGGGTTCTACCTGAGCCTGGTCAAGCCCAGCTCTACCAGGGGCCTATGCTGTCTGCTAGGGACGAGGTATCAGGCGACGCAGCCTGAGAGATAGTGAGGCACTCCCTTCAAGGCCTGAGGGCAATCAGACTGTTCCAGAATAAGCAGATAGAGATGGATGCCAAGTACCTCTGCGGGACAGAATGGATTTGGACCAGCAGAGCTAAATGAAATCTGCTGCAATATCCAGTGATAGAAAATGCTCTTTGGGAGAGGGTGTGCTCAGCCCAGGCCAGCCCTGCCCAGCAGAGAGGGAGGCCCCAGTGCCTAAAGATGAGCAGCACAGACACTGAAGAGCCCATCTGTGGGCTCTTCAGCCCTGCCTGTGGGGCCCATGATGCCTGCTCACCCGGCAGAGAAGTGCAGCCCAGAGAAGAGCAAGTGCCAGGCTGGTGAAGCAGAGGTGGCTCAGCTGGGCCCTGTGGCTCAGTGCTGCAAATTCCTAATTGACAGCTCCTTTACGCATCACAGCATGCCACATAGACCGATGCCCACAAGTCCACCTCGCTCCAAGCCACAGACAAGGTGAGTGCTCTGGACCCCGAAGGCCAAGGACAGCCCCTGGCTTTTGAGGAACTCCCCAGGGTGCAGCAGCCCTCAGACACTGGCCATCAGCAGGCAGCTCTACCTCCAAGCTCTCTGCATTTGGGAGGAAGGCATCTTTCCTGTAATCTGTGCCTGGAGCAGAGAGCCACGGGCAGAGCCAGCCCTGCCTACCGTTCTTCTGAGTAGGGACTTTTTTAGGCATTTTACCTCCAGATAGGGTGGGACTGGTGGTTTGCAGGCAGGAGCTAGGCCCTTTTCCAGAGACCCCCTGCTCCAAGGCTCTGGACACATCTGATGGGCTGGTTGGAGCCTCTCCCCGGGCAGCAGCCCTGGCGGATAACAGATGGAATGAGACAGAGGCAGTCGCGGTTTTCAAGCTTTGGAGGATATAGAAATTCTCTGAGCTGCTTGGAGAAATGCAGATTCCCAGGCTCGAGCTGCAGAAACTCTGGGCCCCAGACCATGATGTTAGTTCATACCAACTGCTTCCAACACAGCCTGTGCAGAATGGGCTTTGAGTTGTTGAGACTTTCTCTGTTCTCAATCGCTACTTCCTCAGAGGCACTCTCTCTGGGCTGAATCCTTTCTCCTCCCTGCAACAGTAGCCCGTCTGCCCACAGACAGCACCGCCATCTGCTCAGGTCCCTTGTGCATAGGTACCGTGTCCCCACCCCGGGATCCCACCACGGCCAGGACCCCCTCCCAAAGTGCATCCGGACACTCACCCAGGAGAAGCCGATGCAGCCAATGGCCCCACACAGCATGTCTGCTAGCATGGCCGGATACGAGCTGGCAGTGGGGAAGTAGGCGAAGAAGTAGGGGCTGTGCCAGTGCGTCACCTGCATGGGAGGACGGAGCAGCTGCTGAGGAGCGAGGAAAGCCAGGCCTCAAGAGAGCAGGGGACCCAGGTACCCCCATGGCCCCCAGCTGCCAGATGCAGCCAGACCCAGAGTTAGGTGAGTGCAGTTCCCCAAATGTCAGCCATCCCAGTACCTTCCTCCATTATTTCGGAGCATTTACACATCACCTTACTGTCCCTACTCCCTTTAAACCAGCTCCCTTTTTGATACTGGAATGTATTTGCTAGCTCAGAAGGAAAAGTTCTATCTCCAAAATAAAGTGGAAAATCCTTATCATTTTCCATAACAAAAGAAGTCTCAAAAAACCACACTGTGCTTCAAGTTCTTGCTCCGGTGCTCTCGTCAGTGAAGGCGCTGCCCCAAGGCTGATCTCTTTGTGCCAAAAGCTTAGAGCTTAGTTTTCCTAAAACTACTCTAAAAAATAAAGTCTCCATTAAAAAAAAAAAAAAAAAACAACCAAGATCCTGATTTTCGAGGTTTCTTTAGTCAAGCCACAAACATGCACCTGGTCTTCCTGCTGCCCCTGGCTCTTCTAGAGGAGCTGAGGCCTTCCCTCCAGCCAAGCAGCTGGATCACCCCGCAGATGTCTCGCCTCTGCTATCCCTCAGCCTGGCCACTGTCCCTTGCCATTTGCCCTGGCTAGGGGCATCCCACCTTTCTCCAGCCCGCAAGGTGAACACCTGCCACTCCCTGGGTGAGGCACAGAGGAAAAGCTCATGTGGGCCAGGGAGGAGATCCATAAGGGGTAGTGACAGCTCCATGTGGTATGCTTGGGGACAGGGGGTTCCAGGATCCAGGAGGCAAGGGTTGTGGTGGACACCCAGGCAGGGAACGTCTAGCAATGGTAACAAGGGGCCAGCCTCAAACATCTTGGAGTCTGGGAGGACAATCAGGGGAGGACAGAGAAGGAGCAGGTGTAGCCTAGTCTTTGGGTCTTTAATTTGTTCCTGCCAATGTGGTACCTGCCCTGAAGGAACAGAATAAAGTCCTAAAGCCCTCAGGACAACCCTCAGCCCCTGTGCATGGAGAAGGTATAGAAACGGCCATTCAGACCCCTCTCGGGCTGTGACCACGCACTGGTTTCTGAGAGACATTGCCCCATTCTCCGTTGTCCCCTGCTGGTGCTCCATGTCCATCCTGCCTGTGGGAATAGCATGGTGTTGGGAGCACCCTTGGACTGCAAGTCCAGCAGGAACCCTGATTTGCTGGGTTACCCCAGACAACTGACTGCACCTCTCTGTCATCCCCTCAGATAAAATGAAAGCACGTGCTCTGATGCTTCCTCCAGGTCTGGCTCAGAATCCCAGCAGCAGAGGATATGCTCTATCGGGCTTGGCTGCTCTGCTCTGAATGTGAGTATCTGCACACCATTCGTGTCAAAATCCTAACCCCCAAAGTGATGGCATTAAGAGTCAGCATCTTTGGGAGGTGATTAGGGCATGAGGGTGGGGTCCCCTTAATAAGATTAGTGCCCCCCTACAATGGGATTAGTGCCCTCATAAGAAAAGGCAGAGAGCTGGCTACCTCTTGGTTATGTGAGTACACACTGGGAAGACGGCTGTCTGTAAACCAGGAAGAGAGCCCTCACCTGAACCTAATATCTTGATCTCAGATTTCCTGTCTCTAGAACTGTGAGAAATCAACGTTGTTTAAGCCCCCAGTCTACGTCCTTTGATATAGCAGTCCAAGCTAAGATATCTGTAAGATATCTCTTACAATCTGGGAAGAGATGCAAACATTTATTTCTCAATAGCACTCATCGTTAAATATATGTTGTCTAAGATGTAGCATGAGCGATCCCCCCGATTGTGAAGGCAGCCAACTGAGAGAGCCCACCAAGAACTAGGAGTGTTCAGTAAGGTTTATTTAACAACCACGGCCACCCCAAGTCTGCCAGGGCTTGGGGAGTGGTGGAGAGAGGGAGCTAGCACAGTCTAGGCTTGGGGGCTCAGGTGCGGGAGGTTGGTGATGAGGCTGAGAGGCCGAGAGGAGCTGCACAGGCTGTGATGCCTTCAGCACAGCAGGTCCAGGCCCACGACACAGTTAGGGGCTGAAAAAATGCTTAAATTTCTTCTGTAATCAGGAGGAAAAAACAGTGAACTTTCAGGTTGAAGAAAAAAAATCGATGTTAATATATTCATCTTTATGCCAATGCATTTGTAAAGCATAATTTTCCATATTTCTAGGGAGGACGGAGCCGATAAAGACAAAGCGCCCGGGGCCCAGGAGAGTAAGAGCAGCCCTGCGGCTGACTAGCCCCTCAGCACCTGGAGGGCCCATGTGCCTTTGTCTCTCTCCCCTTCCTGTGGTTTCTGGGCTGGAAAAGGACAGAAGCGATTCTTGATTAGGTACAGATGTGTGCTCTTTTGCTTCACTCTCCGCTGATATTCACAGCAACTTTTGAGATGGCTGGGCCTGCACTTGCTCCGCTCACGGCTCGAGAGCTCACCTGGTTTCCTGTGATCACACAGCCAGCAGCTCGTGGGCTGCAGCTCCCACCCAGGGACCCTGCCCAACGCCTGTGCATTTCCCAGCTCAGCTCTGCGCAGTGAATACCCCCATAGAAGGAAGCAGAAAGACTTCAAATCCTCCCTCAGTCTCCTGTACTCCCCACTGCCTGACATTTAGCCACACCTCTCCTGAAGCGTTTTATGCTGAACAGCTTAGTGTATTTGCACAATTTCTAGCAAGAACCTGAATCCCGTTCTTTGCTCAAAGCATAAATGCCAAGTGAGAATCCCCTGGAAGAAGAAATGTGAGCAGTGTGGTGAGAGAGGCGCTCAGCTACTGAGAAACCGGTCCCTGAGGTCCAGGGCCTGAAGCCTAGCCTCAACCCATGATCAGTGGCCTGTAACCTTGGCTGACCTTATGCCTTCCCAAGGTCTTGGCATTCTGTCTGGATTGAGGGAGTGGGTCTTGATGGTCCCGGACCCCTCTTCTATGAAAATCATATGTCGTTGCTCATAGGCCTTACAACCACAGACGTGCTGGGTCGTGGCAGCGATCAACCAGTGGAGCCCACGGAGATTTTCCCTGCCTGGACTCTGCACATTGTTGCATGGAAGGGCAGGTTTGGCTACCCTCATAAACATTCCTGATCTAGAAATTGGCCGGGCTGCAACTCCCACCCGGACCCTGACTAGGCCAGAGCCACTTTAACCAACAGGCTTTTAGGTGAACTCCTTGGCAGAGAAGATCTACCGTGGAAGCGTAAAGCTGAAGGGAAGTTTCTCTGAGCTCCAACTCTGCTGCCCTGTGAGTGAGTATCGGAGACAGCAGCCAGTCCCGTTGATTTCTGCCCTCTGTGTACCCCAGGCCTACTGGCTTCAGAGAAAGAGGGCTGCCTTGGTGGGCAGTACCACGCTGCCCACTCTCAAATAAACTAAATAAAACGTTTCTTCCACATATGCTAATTCCCTATTGCTAAACCCAAGGATGGTGGAAGTATGCTTTATTTGGGGCAATTGACTTATTTGAAAGCAGCCACCAGTGTCTTGCTTCCTAATGTATAAGAGGACATGCTCTATGTACCGAGTGTCTCCGGGCAGGGACTGAGTCTCAGGGGACCTGGGGGAAAGAGCCTCACGCCCTTGGAGCCCACAGAATTTGGATTTTAATCCTGACTTCACCGTGTACTAGCTGTGTGACCTGAGGTGGACCACCTAACCTCTCTGAACCTCAGTTTCCTCAGTTGTAAAATAGAAATGACAAAAGTTTCTCTCCAACCTGACTGCCATAGCGATTCCTTGAAACAACGCATGTGAATTGCTCAGAGCCCAGTAGGTGCTATGTGAGTTCTAGCCCTCCTGTTTTCTGACCTTGGATACACACTTACCCCAGGCATGATTATCTTCTCAACGTCATTGATGATGTCCTCAAACGTGTCTGGCTCCTGAGGGGCAGTGGCAGGGATCAGCGGCCGCAGGTACCCGGGCTCCACGTCAGGGTAGACCTGGCGTCCCTCAATGCCTTCCATGTAGTTGGCCACGTAATCCACCATCTCCTTCCCTCTCCTTCGGAATTCACTTGTGTTCATGGTGTCTGGGCTCTGTCAGAGGTGAAAACTGCAGAAAGAAAATGATTCAGTGAGCAAAGTTTGCAACCTCTGAACTGGAAGGCAGGGATACCAAGCAAGCCATGGGTAGGGCCACCTGGGCAGTGACTGCATACCCTGGAGGCCACTTGGATCCCAAGTAAGGGGCGCTTTCCCTCCATGTCTGTAGGAGGTAGAAATGGCACTGGATTTGGAACTGAGGCAAAAGCTGCTTCTCCTCTTCACCAGCTATTCAACTGGGAACAACACAATGTCGCTTTATTTCAATAGACTAGAAGCACACTTTTATTTTCATGATCGATTCCAACTTTAAAGACAAACACTGGTCCAAGTCCTGCCTCTGCCCTTACCTGCCTTTGAAAGAGACAAGCTTGCCCCTTAGAGCCCCTCTCCTCATCTAGGAAATGAAGACTGCGATGCTGACCTCTCAGGAGGGCATGAAGGCACAGTCACACAATGCACACAAGCCTCAGCTCAGAGCCTGGGGCAGCACACCCTCTCAAAGTTAGTCTTCTTCCCTCCTCTTGATTCTGTCACAGATGGAACTGCACCTTTATGCACCATCTGTTTTTTAAAACTAACGCTCTCCTCCCTCCTTGCATAAGTAATATGCAGGCAATTCTCATTATTGCTGGTAGCTGTGTTCTATGTACAACAGTTGCCATGGCCATAAACTCTGAATTAGTGAATACTGAACCATTTCTTCTAGGGGAAATACAATTTCCTGAAGAGTGATCCCAACATTTTTGTCAACAAATCAATACATAAACTTTTCATGTGTTTTTAAGAGACACTTTATTTAATATATATTGATTCATTAACATTGGACTCACAGCCAACAGCACTGTAACTCCTGTCTGGGGAAGCTTCTCTAACACATGTATTTTCTCCATAAGGCACATCTTGTGCATAAGATGGCTAGAAAGCACTTCTGCACCACATTTGGGGGTCATTTTAAACAGCAAAATCACCAAGAAGAAAAACATAAAAATGTGAAGGATGTGGCACTGAATAGACAGAGAGAAGGACACATGTTTACATTATGAGAGCTGAAGCAAGAAGGCAGTGTGTCCCTTTGTTCAGCCTCAGCTGGGAACATACGCATCGGACAAGCACATTCTCCACTACGCTACACATATGTATGTCCCTGAATGGTCTCAAAAGCACCATGAGTATTGATATTTATTGACATTGAGGGTTACAAATGAATTTTAGCAAGTAGGAGAATTTGCATATGTGGAATATGTGAATAAGAATCAATTGTATTTTCAAAACAGGACAGTGAACAACACAAAGAAAAAGATAAGCCTAGAATCCCACCACCCAAAATTCTGGCACGTGTCTTTCTAGAATTTTTATTTTACTTTATTTTATGTATTTATTTTTTTGAGACGGAGTTTTGCTCTTGTCGCCCAGGCTAAAGTGCAATGGCACGATCTCAGCTCACTGCAACCTCTGCCTCCTGGGTTCAAGTGATTCTCCTGCCTCAGCCTCCTGAGTAGCTGGGATTATAAGCACCCACCACCATGCCCAGCTAATTTTTGTATTTTTAGTAGAGGCAGGGTTTCACCACGTTGGCCAGGCTGGTCTCAAACTCCTGACCTCTGGTGATCCACCAGCCTCGGCTTCTCAAAGTGCTGGGATTACAGGCATGAGCCACGGCTACCAGCCTCTAGAATATTTTCTATTTATGAGAGACAATTGCATGCTAGGGATGGACTCACAGCCAACAGCACTGTAACTCCTGTCTGGGGAAGCTTCTCTAACACAGGTATTTTCTCCATAAGGCACGTCTTATGCATAGGATGGCACAAGGAAAATGCATAGGGATGCATTTTCAAATCTTTTTCATACTCCAAAGTTTTGTAGATGAGGAAATGGAAGCTCAGAGAGGCAATGTGACATGCCCAAGATCACATGACCAGTAATTGCAGAAATAGGATTCAAATTTATAGCTGGCTCCAGGACAAATTTAAGACAAATTTTCTCATGAGAGTTAAGTGCTTAGGAATACTCTAAATTCAATGTTATTAGCAATGGTGATGACCTTAATATCAGCTTCCAGCACTTCTCTATTTTCCCCATTGTCCATGCTGGGATTTTTAAAAATTTTTGTGAGGTTAAAGGTGGTAAAGAAAAATTGTTCACTAGACACTTGTTAAAAGTGACAAGACAGATTTTACTCAAGACCACTGCAATAGCGATAGAATGTTGCAAAAGGGGAGGGACTGAACTCAATTCCAAAAATAACAGGGGCACACAGGGACTTACAGCCAACGGGCAGGTGAGAGGGTCCGTGGGTGGAAAATTACTACGAGGAACTTGGGTAAGTATCAAGGGTGGAGGGGAAAAAGGAACTCTGGATTAGATACCAAAAGTGGAAGCACATGAGCCTGATTGGACATCAAAGGTGTGCTCAGAAGGCCAAGGAGGAGACTTGGCTAAGCTCTTCCCTCTTGGGCCAGAGAAGCTTGGCTGATGTTTGGTCAAGGTACTTTGACAAAGGTAAACCTGCTTGAATGTGCTTTTCCTTCCATTGGCATTCTCTCTAACATTTTTACTTCCGTGTTCTCTGTTAAATGAACAGTTACAGCAGTTTTTATGTTATTTCAAGGCTTATTAGATCCAGCCCCCATGTTAAAGCTATTGTTTGACGATGCATTTCTCAGCTAGTGAGTGCTTGAGTGGCAGTGATTGAGACGTAAGATTAGACTCTAAATTATAGCAACAGCAAATGCCAAACTAACAAGCATGAGAACAACCACAATGACTGTCTGAAGTTCTGTCGCACCTTTGTGCTTCTTAAACCAACGACCAAGGAGTGTCCTGTTCACCAGCAAAACATCATGGCCATGTGCTAAAGCAGCCAGCTTACAATTCCTTGGGGCCTGCAGGCTTTGAAATTAGTTTTTAGTTCGAAGTGACTGTTTTTTTTTTTTTTATTTTGCACATACAGTGAAACTTGGTTTTCACCTCAAGTGGAAGTATTTCAAATTAATATGACTCAAATTTTTAACTCAAATAGTATCACACTGCAGATCTTTTTGCTAGCCTGTTTTTCTTTACTAATTTCTCAGTATATTTCTCATGTTGATAAATACTTTTCTTTTTTTTTTTTCTTTTTTTCTTTTTTTTTTTTTTTTTGAGACGGAGTCTTGCTCTGTCACCCAGGATACAGTGAGGTGGTGCGATCTTGGCTCACGGCAACCTCTGCCTCCCAGGTTCAAGTGATTCTCCTGCCTCAGCCTCCTGAGTGGCTGGGACTACAGGGCATGGTGGCACACACCTGGCTAATTTTTTTTTGTATTTTTAGTAGAGACAGGGTTTCGCCATGTTGGTCAGGCTGGTCTTGAACTCCTGATCTCAAGTGTTCTGCCTGCCTCGGCCTTCCAAAGTGCTGGGATTACAGGCATGAGCCACCGCACCTGCCTGATAAATACTTTTCTATTGTGTGATTTCTCACAAGTATTTCACAATGTGAATGTGCCATTTCACAACATGTACCTCATTGCTGAGCATTTATATTATTTCCAATTTTCACCCACATAGTGGGAAGCATTGGTGTATCCCAGTGGCCAACACTCCAAGACCGAGAGCCAAAGAAAGGACTGCGAGTCACACCCTGATTCTATGTATTAGCTATCGTAATTGCATGTATTAGCTATTATAATAGCATGTATTAGCTGTACAACCCAGCGTAAATTGCTGCCATGCTAAACCTCATTTTCTTTAACTGGCAACAAAAATCATGACAATAATAGTATAGGTACACCCTGTTTTATTACATTTTTTACAAATAGAAGGTTTGTGACAACCCTGAATCCAGCAAGTCTATAGGCACAATGTTTCCAAAAGCATGTGCTCACTCAATGACTCTGTGTTACATTTCAGAAACTTTTGTAATATTTCAGACCATTTCATTATTATTAATCTGTTATGTGATCTATGGTCAGCAATCTTTGATGTTACTATTGTAATTGTTTTGGGACAGCATGGACCATACCCACATGATGGTCAACTTAATAAATTTGTGTCTGACTGAACCACTGACCCATTATTCACCTGTCTTTTTTCCTTTCTTTGGGCCTCCCTGTTCTCTGAGATGTGACAATATTGAAATTAGGTCAATTAGTAACCCTGCAATGGCCTCTAAGTATTCAAGTGACAGGAAGAGTAGGTAGTATGTCTCTCACTTTAAATCAAAAGCTAGAAATGATTCAGCTGAGTGAGGAAGGCATGTCAAAAGTTGAGCCAGGTCAAAAGTGAAGCCAAACAGTTATCCAGGCTGTGAAAGCAAAGGAAAAGTTATTGAAGGAAATTAGAAGTATAACTCCAGTGAGCACAAGAATGCTAAGCAAAATAGCCTTATTTCTGATACGGAGAATGTTTTAGTGGTCTGAATTGAAGATCAAACAAGCCACAACATTTCCTTCAGCCAAAGCCCAATCCAGAGTAAGGTCTTAACTGTCTTCAATTCTATGAAGACTGAGAGAGGTGAGAAAGTTGCAGAATAAATGTCTGAAGTTAGCAGAGTTTTGTTCATGAGGTTTACGGAAAGAAGCTGTCTCCATTACATAAAAGTGCAAGGTGAAACAGCAAGAGCCAGTGGAGAAGCTGCAGCAAGTTATCCAGAAGATCCAGCAAAGATAATCCATGAAGGTGGCTACGGTAAACCATAGATTTTCAATGTAGACTTCATAGCCTTCTATTGGAACAAGATGCCCTCTAGGGCTTTCATAGCCAGAGAGGAGAAGTCAATGCCTGGCTTCAAAACTTCAAAGCACAGGCTGACTCTCAAAGAGGGTAACACAGCTGGTGACTTTAAGTTGCAGCCTATGCTTACTTATTATTCTGAAAATCCTAGGGCCCTTAAAAACTATACCAAATCTACTCTTCCTGTGCTTTATAAATGGAACAACAAAGCCTGGATGACAGCACATCTGTTTACAGTATGGTTTACTGAATATTTGAAGACTATTGTTGAGAGATACTTCTCAGAAAGAGAGATTTCTTTCAAAAATATTACTGCTCATTGACAATGCACCTGGTCACTCAAGAGCGAGATGTACAAGGAGATTAATGTTTTCATTCCTGCTAACTCAACATCCATTCTACAGTCCATTGATCAAAGAGTAATTTAGACTTTCAAGTCTTATTAAGAAATGCATTTCATAAGGCTACATCTGCCATAGATAGTCTTTCATCTGATGAACTTCAGCAAAGTAAATTGAAAACCTTTTGGAAAGAATTTACTATTCTAGATGCCATTAAGAACATTTGTGGGCCGGGCGCAGTGGCTCACGCCTGTAATCCCAGCACTTTGGGAGGCCGAGGTGGGTGGATCACGAGGTCAGGAGATCGAGACGATACTGGCTAGCATGGTGAAACCCCGTCTTTACTAAAAATACAAAAAAAATTAGCCGGGTGTGGTGGCGGGTGCCTGTAGTCCCAGCTACTCGGGAGGCTGAGGCAAGAGAATGGCATGAACCTGGGAGGTGGAGCTTGCAGCAGTGAGCCAAGATCGCACCACTTTACTCCAGCCTGGGCGACAGAGCGAGACTCTGTCTCAAAAAAAAAAAAAAAAAGAACATTTGTGATTCATGGAAAGAGGTCACAATATCAACATTAACAGGAGTTGGAAGAAGTTGATTCCAATCCTCACAGATGACTTCAAGGTTCAAAATTTCAGTGGAAGAAGTCACTGCAGACATGGTGGAAATAGAGAACTAGAATTTTAAATGGAGCTGGAAGATATGACTGAATTGCTGCAATCTCATGATAAAATTGTACAGATTAGTTGCTTCTCGTGGATGAGCAAAGACATCTTGAGATAGAGTGTATTCTTGTTGAAGAGGCTGTGAGTATTGTTGAAACAACAGCAAATGATTTTGAATATTACATAAACTGAGTTGCTAAAGCAGCAGCAAGATTTAAGAGAACTGACTCCAATTTTGAAAGAAGTTCTACTGGGGGTAAAATGCTATCAAACAGCATCACATGCTACAGAGGCATCCTTCATGAAAGGAAGAGTTGATCAATGCAGCAAACTTCATTGTTACTTTGTTTTAAGGAATTGCCACAGCTACCTTAACTTTCAGGTACCACCACCCTGACAAGTCAGCAGCCATCAACATGGAGGCAAGACCCTCCACCAGCAAAAAGATTATGTTTGCTGAAGGATCAGATGATCGTTAGCATTTTTAGCAATAAATTATTTTTAAATTAACGTATATACTTTTTATATATAACGTTATTGCACACTTAATAGACTACAGTATAGTGTAAACAGAACTTTTGTATGCACTGGAGAGAAAAAATTCATGCGACTCTCTTTATGGTGGTCACCTGGAACTGAATTTGCAATATTTCTGAGCTGTGAACACTGAAAATTTGAGACAGGTCTCAGTTAATTTAGAAAGTTTATTTTGCCAAGGTTGAGGACACACCCGTGACACAGCCTCAGGAAGTCCTGATGACATGTGCCCAAGCTTGGTTTTATGCATTTTAGGGAGACATGAGACATCAATCAATTTGTAAGAAGTACATTAGTTCCATCCAGAAAGGCGAGACAGTGCAAAGCAAGGCCCTCCCGCTGCGGGCTTCCAGGTCATGGTAGGTGAGAGACAGATAGTTGCATTCTTTTGAGTTTCTGATAAGTCTTTCCAAAGAAGGCAATCAAAATATGCATCTATCTCTGTGAGCAAAGGGATGACTTGAATAGAATGGGAGACAGATTTTTCCTGAGTGGTTGCCAGCTTGAAAGGGCCTAAGATATTTTCCTTTCACAAGAGGTATTCCTGTAATACCTTGAAGAATTTTGTGTAACAACTAAATAAATAAATGGTAACAAATTAGCACTCAATAAATGTCAGCTATTAGATTTTCTAAATAATCCTAAAATGTGCAACCTCTTGTTTGCATTTCTATACACTTTCTTTTGCATTAAAAACTTATAAAAAGGAGAACACTTATTTTATAATTTATTTAGAACAAATTATTCTAGAGATAAATATTTTTAGTGTCTTGAAAATATATTGCCAAATTTTCCCCTAAAACATCTTTTTTTTTTTTTTTTTTTTTAACCAAATTACTCTCCCAATAGGGAGTGTATAAGAATGCTTATTTTACCATACAATCACTGGGCTTGAATATTCATTTTAAGTTTAACCAGCCTTATAAGCATTTAATGATTCCGTTGTACCTTTTTTTTTTTTTTTTTTTTTTTGAGACAGGGCCTCACTCTATCGCCTAGGCTGGAGTGCAGTTGTGTGATCTGGGCTCACTGCAATCTCTGCCTCCCAGGTTCAAGCAATTCTCCCGCCTTGACCTCCTGAGTAGGTGGGATTACAGGCGCGTGCCACCATGCCCGGCTATTTTTTTGTATTTTTAGTAGAGACAGGGTTTCATCGTGTTGGCCAGGCTGGTCTCTAACTCCTGACCTCAAGTGATCCACCCACCTCAGCCTCCCAAAATGCTAGGACTCAGCCTCCCAAAATGCTAGGACTCAGCCTCCCAAAATGCTAGGATTACAGGCATGAGCCACCGCGCCCAGCCCCATTGTACTTTGATTAATGAAACTGAATAGCTTTTTCGTGTGTTTCTTTGCCATTTGGATTACTTTTTTAATGAATTTCTTGCTCACTGCATTCTTTTCCACTAGGGTGTTAGATATTTCTTATTTAATTGTGAGAGTTCTAATATACTAATAATTCTACTCTTATGTCTGTTAAATGTTTTGCAGGCATTTTTCTCATTTTTGTTGGACCCAATTTGCTTATAATTCTATTCTGACCTATGAGAATGTCAATTTTTATGTACTGAAATTTCATAATCTTTTCTTCAGGACTTGTACCTGGTGCGTGACTATTAGCAATGACTTTTGAAGCAAATATTCTAGCTATATCTATTTGCCCTCCTGGGGGGCCGCACATGTGAGGCAGCAAGCTGAAGACTCAGAAGGGGTAGCTGGGCAAGGTTCAGAAAGACGCTTAGCTTCTGGGGGTATCAACTTTAAGTCACAGCACCAGGCCAAAGCATGTGGCTCTGGAATAAACAAACACAACAAGCAGACACATACCACATACACCAAAAGAAATATTCCTAGTCAAAGTGTAAAATAAGACCTGGTTCTTATATTTTAAATTATTCTCTGTTATTTATTCACAGATTATTTCCCACAAAGACCTTTTTAGAAGGCTCTTAGCATGAAGCCACAGAGAATCTTCTGCTCATTTGCAGCTGTTTGATATTTTATGCCCCCAAGCTGTGTAAATATTAGCTGGAAGACTTAGCCTATGATAAAGGCTGCGGCTTATGCCTCTCCAGGCCCTTGAAACAGCTTCTGTTGACATAATCTGCCCAGTGTTCCAGCAGCTGCACACGACACTATTCTCCACACTATTCTCTACCCCACACTATTCTCCATGCTGCACTATTCTCCATGCAGCCCCTGTGGTGCATTGCCTGTGCACAGTGATCCGGCTGCCTCCCTGGACTTCTGGCTCAATGTCTTTTTGCATCAGCAACAGTCAGAGCTCATCTCCAGCCCCACATGCTTCAAGAAGAGATGGACTCCCCTGAACTCCCTCAGACCTCCTGATTGACATGTGGGGTTATTTTGTTGTAACGCAACATTTCAGTAATACCCTTTGCTAATGATGGGCTTCTCCAAGCAGGGTCCTCAACTTATTTATTTTTGCATTCTCAGGACCAGTCACAGGCCCTGGACAACAGAGAGCACTGTAGGTATTTGCTGAATGATGAATGAATGAATGATATTTGGTCCTCCAGACATTTTGTTTCTGTAATATATCCTATTGGACTCTACCCTCTACCTTTGAGACAATTCAAATCACCAGCCCCTCACATATTTGCCACAAGGAAGAGTCACAGGAGACACTATGGCTCAGGAGCCACAGCCCCTCCCACCATTGAGTCCTGACCACTTCCACCTGTGCCATACCCTGTCTCAGTCCCTGCCCAGCATCTAGCCCTCCATGCTCAGCACTTGACTAAGTGTCCCTCAGTCTGGGCACCGCAATTTCACTCTTAGGACTTCTCTGCCACAGCCACTGAAGAGAACCCAGCCCAGACCCCTAGCACCACGGGCAAGCCCATCCACGCCACTGTGCACGTGAGGTAGTGGATTCCTCACAAGCCCGGAGTGGGGATGGCAACCATGCGCTGTGGATCTGTCCATGGTACTGCCTGTTCATGCATGCAAGACATGATTTTGCTGCAAACACCGGGACACTGGAGAATTTGTTCAGCCTCTCTTGACTTTCCTTTTCCACCCTGATGAAAAGAATAGGGTTGACATTTTTTACACTATTCCAGAAAAAAAGAGCCATAGTTACGTCTCAGAAAATGTAAGCTTTTGGGACTGAGGCCCTGGCTCACTATCACCCTCAAGCATATACTTATAAATCCAGGCACAAAACTAATTTGGCTGATTTCCCCCTGGATTAACTGCTTTCTTTTTTTCTTTTCTTTTCTTTTTTTTCTTTTTTTTTTTTTTTTTTTTTTTTGAGATGGAGTCTTGCTCTGTTGCCCAGGCTGGAATGCAGTGGCATGATCTTGGCTCACTACAACCTCCGCCTCCCAGGTTCAAGCGATTCTCCTGCCTTAGCCTCCTGATAGGTGGGACTACAGGTGTGTGTCACCACACCCGACTAATTTTTGTATTTTTAGGAGAGATGGGGTTTTACCATATTGGTCAGGATGGTCTTGAACTCCTGACCTTGTGATCCGCCCGCCTTGGCCTCCCAAAGTGCTGGGATTACAGGTGTGAACCACCGTACCCAGCCTGACTGGTTTCTTGATGGACATTTTCTCTGTGGGTTCAAAGACCATAAAAATGTCCAGTGGGAGAAATGCTTCCAAGCGAGACCATAAAGAAGTTTCTAGCCATGAGAGCTTTTTAATAACAGGAGAATGGCTATCTGATAAACTTGCCTCAAAAAAAGATCCTCTAAGTTATTTTTTTAACCCTTAAGACTCTGGTTAAACAACAGGCCACTAAGAAGCTTTACATGAGCATTTTTGTCAGTGGCCAAGAGGCACGTGAATAATCTAAATCCGCTCACAAGTGGCCTCCAGCTATACCACCAAGTGTCAGGCAGACCCGAGGTCAAGAGTCACTGCTTTCAGTTACTCTGTTACCTTTAACCTCCACCCCTTTCTAAGGCTCCTTCTCAGCCTCTGTGAAAGCAAGAATGCATGCAAATACCTCCCTCCAGTGCTGCTGGGAAGATGAATGAGATGACGGGGTGAGAGCCTGCTGCAGTCAGTGTTCAGTAAAACATTTTCATTAATAATAGGGCAACTGTGGGGGGCGGGGGGAGAGGGGAAATATGAGGACTCTACTTTCTGTCCAACTTTCCTTTACACCTGAAACTGCCCTGAAAGTCTATTAATTTTCTTTAAGTAAAAAATAAAATTATTAACTGGGCAGAAGTGTCTCATTTTGAGGCTTTTGAAGCTGGCTTCCTCAGCTCCTTCCTTCCTCCCCTTCTAGGACACATTATCTTCACCTGTATTTCTCTTCCACAGCTCTCAAACTCATCTGTTTACAAACTGGAAATCCACTGTTTTGCAACTGCTGGGTTTTTTTAGCTTACAAGACTTAGGTAGCGCTGACAGATTTGTCAGATTCTTTGATGAGATAATAGTCAGGGACTAGAGCCAGAGTTAGTGCTCAGGGCTACTTTCCATACAACTGCTCTTCTCAGAGACTGTGGTCCTCAAAGCCAATTATTCTACATGATTGACCACAGGTTCCCGCAGCGTTCTTCAGAAAGTCATGAAGATTCTGTGTCACTGAGGCCCTTAGCACATGGGTTTTATAAACTACAGAGAGAGAAACATCACAGACTTCCTTACGTGGGTAAAAAGCAACATAAATAGAAAGTGTTCTGGGAGGCAGCATGGCACTGCGTGGGAGAGGGGTGGACTCGATCCAGAGAACTCGGCTTGCATCTTATCTCCAAGGCTTACTAGCTGGGTGACCTCAGGTAACCGAGGAAGCTCAGGTAACCTCTCTGGCCACTATGATGCACTCCCATCCCTCTGATGGAGAGATGGGAGAGACTGTGCTCCTGGAACCAGGATCCAGGCTGTCCATGCAAAGCTGCCACCAGGTCAGGCTTGCTGGGAGAGCAGGCATGCAGGAGGAGGCTGAGCCAGTGTCACGGGGATGGTGGTACCTCTGCCTTCCAGCCTCCCACTAAACCTCCCATTGGCAGAACCCTTCCACAGTCCAGGTGTCCTGGGTTCCTGAGAAGCATGGCTTGTGCGGTTTGGAGTCAGTGGGGGAGACAAGAGATCTGTTGGAAAAGAGACCCAGGACAGGCTGACGTCTTAGCTCCTTTAATGCTTTATTGGTGAGAGCTATTACTGTGCTCATTTTAAAAGGGAGGGACCTGGGACCCAGAGAAGGGAAGGACTGTCCCAGATGTGAAGCTGGTTGCAGCAAAGCCAAGGCAGAACCCCTGTTTCCTTCATCCTGTAGGCCAAAGTGTCTCTACTTATAATTGACACAATAAAGCCAGGGCACCACACACACACATACGCACACACACTTGCGACTATCTTACACTTGTACCACTACTTTTATGTAAACCCGGGTGTTCTTGTTTAAATAGGCACTCTCTCATTGGTCTAAAAAATAGTTAACATTGATATGAACTTACATATGCCAAGAACCACGTTAAGCTCTTTGCCTGGTTCTCGTATTTAATCTTCATATGAACCTTGTCAGGACTACTATTACTCCCTTTAACAGATGAGAAGACCGAGGCACAGAGAGGCTGCACAACTGAACCAAGACTCCACACCTGCTGTAGTCAGATGAGGCCACAGTTGAACTCCTGCAGTCTGGCTCCTGAAGGCACCCGAGAGAATGTCCTGGACTCAAACACAGGTACAGAGCATCCCTAACAGCTGTAGCCAGATGCATATCAGTTGATGAAAAGAGCATGGCTTAAGTAACTTCAGGTTTAGAAACTTGTAAAACCAATTTCTCCCAGGGCTGCAAGGAATGATTTCTTGAATGCCTGCTGAGAACCACAGGGGCACCACAGCTTCCACGGTGCCTTGGTTGCTTATAGATCATGTTCGTTACAAATGGTAACCAGAAAGAGAAAGGGTTTGGGCAGCTCTTGGCTGGAGGTGAGACCGTGGCCAAGCCCCCTATCTTAGTCCCTTTGGGCTGCTATAAAAAGTACTATAGGCTGGGCAGCTTATAAACAACAGACAATGATTTCTTAGAGTTCTGAGGCTGGAAGTCCAAGATTAAGGTCCCGGCAGATTTGGTATCTGGTGAGGCTTGTTTCTCATGACATAGCCTTCTCTCTATGTCCTCACATGGTGAAAGGGGTGATGGGTCTCTCTAGGGTCTCTTTTATAAGGGTACTTATTCCATTCATGAGGGCTCTGACTTCATGACCTAATCACCTCTCAACATTCCCATTTCCTAATACGTTGCAGGTGAGGATTTCAACATAGTAATGTTGGGAGAAACACACACGTCCACTCCATTGCAGCTCCACTTGCAATCTGTACCATGGCCATCATCCTAGGCACCACACAGAACCATGAAGAGAGTACCAGCTAATTACAAGGTAGATGCTCAAAGCATAGCATTTCACTCTCCACACCTGTGGAAATTCAGGAGGAATCAAATCCGTCATCTCAAGGGAGTTTCTGTCCAGAAAGGAACTCCTGTAAGGGACTTTGCACTGGGTTCTAAGTCCCACTCCGCCCAGCTGGCCTCCTTGGCGAGATTGGTCTGCGTTGGAAAATGGACCTGCCACAATCAAGTGGAGCTATGCTTTCAGCACTACAATTCCACAGGACAGTCCTCCTCCTCCTCCTCCTTATGAAGAGTAGAAAGAATGGTGGGTTTGCATTCAGAGAAAACAGCTTGAGTCCATAGCTCTGTGGCAAGAGGCATGCAGCTGCTGGCTGACATCTTGGCCTCTCTGAGTCTGTTTCTTTACTTGTAAAATGGGGCCGCAAGCTCATGCAGGCAGAGAGCACT
This sequence comes from Pongo pygmaeus, assembly GCF_028885625.2. Taxonomy (NCBI): domain Eukaryota; kingdom Metazoa; phylum Chordata; class Mammalia; order Primates; family Hominidae; genus Pongo; species Pongo pygmaeus. The sequence continues at coordinate 36,102,711 of NC_072379.2, read as the reverse complement.
TTGGACTGTAAACCTGTGTCTAGCAATTATTATTACTGATGCTACAAAAGACAGGCAGAAGCCTCTTCTCCTGGGGTAGCATAAGAGAAAAGGGAAAAAATTTCTACAACAAACAAAGATCAAAATTCAGGGGAAAGCTTTGCTCCTCTGCTGACATGAAGGAGGAAGGAGCTTTGTGCAGCTGTTTCTTATTCATTCCCTGTTTAATAAACAATGCTCTGTCAAAGTAGATTCTTGGCCAACAATTATCCGTGGAAAGGAGCCATAGAGAACTTTGTCTTGGTTTTCAGTTTTCCTCCCATGGAAAGATGCTACTTCCACTCATATCTCTGTAACCATGCTGTGACCTAAGTGAATGCTGGCTGGAAAAATTCATAACTTGAGCAATTTCAAAAGACAAAAAAGAATGCCAAGGACATGAAACTGATTTTAGTCCTGACCGTAGACAATTCAAATAGTTGCAATGAGGGTGTGTGTATGACTGGGGATCCTTTTTTCACTTGACATTTTTCCTGCATGCCTAATTACAATATGCAGAATTTCCTTAACCTAACGCTCCTATTTGCACTTATTAAGGGCTGCTGGGTGGGGATTTCACCGTGTTCCTATGACACCATCCATCCCCACTTTGCCTGTTAGCTGTTTGCTGTTATGGACAGCACCGTCATGAGTAGATGACACCCCACCATCACCATACACGTCGCACCTATTGGGTCTGTCTTTCAAAGATATTAATTCCCCAGTGGAATTGAGACATGTGAGTTGTACAGTTCTTTTTGCGTGTTGTCAATTTCTTTTTGAAAAACTGGAATGATACAGAAATGTCACCCATCATCAGACATTGAGCATAGACACTCCATCTCTGTAAGCTTTGCTCCTTCATTCACATTTTAACTTTAAACCTTAAAACATTCAAATTTTATTATTTTCATTCATGGTTGCTAATTTTGAAAGTTTATATGATAACTACTAGGTAATTTTAACTTTTCTCCTTTGTTTTCATTTTATTGAAGAGTTATGTCAGAAGAAACTTTTCAGAAATCACCCCCCCTTACAAATTTTTTCCCTTATTTTTTCTCAATTCTTTCCCCCTTTCTCTTGCAGTCACATTAATAGTTCACAAGAGATCATAACCATCTGCCTTTGCTATTGGCTTGAGACAATTCGAATTATGTTCTAGTTGGTTGCTTCTTTTCATCATAGTCATAACATCCAGTGCCCATGACATGTCCTGGTTTACCGTCTATTACAAACACAGGACACCTGCACTGTGAATCTATTTAGTATGCTTTGGTACACTCTTTGAGGAGTCCTTATGAGCCAGTTTAGTGGTAAATATTGACTTCTAGATTCACAGCGAATGCTTCCCTATTCCTCATATTGAACAGCTGCTGGCCTGGGGCCTGGTGTTGCTAAGAAGCCTGCACTTGAGGTGCCGCCCTCCAAGAAAAAATCCTGAGAATCTATTGAACTCTGGTTGCCACATCCTATTGTCCAAGAAACCAAACAAATCAGCAGTGCTCAAGCTCCTGATAAGCTCATGGTATACATTATCTCACTGAACACGCTCACAACCCTGCCAGGCCAGTAGAGTTATTGCTGTTTAACTTGACCACAGCCACACAGCCAGTAAGTGAAGGAGTGGGTGCCGGTGTTCTGAAGCCAGCATTTTCCTAACATACCTTTGGCCTGGGAATCCACTTACACCTGCACTGTCAGCTGCCTGTGTCCTCACCATGGCCAGAGATGAGACCACAGGACTCTAAACAGGGCTCCCACTGGGGATGGGGAAGGTGGTGCCTGCAACCCAGAGTGTGATCCAGGGCTCCTGCCTGGTTCACTGCACATGAGAGAACAGGGGAATGTGGCTTCAGGTGGGAGCGCTGAGCCCACAGACACACGTCTGCCTCCACCCACCTGGGCTGATCCCAACAGAAACAGGCAGAGGCTCAACAAACTCTGCTGCCCTCCATGCCCCAAGAGAAGTGCCTCTCCCCTACCTCCTCCAAAGCAGAAGAAATGTTGAATAGTTGCCATATACAGGGCAGCAGTGTAAGCCCTTTACCTATATTCTCCTAAACTTCACATCAGCTCTGCAAAGTAGCAGCCTGATCCCCTCTACAACAATGCGGAGAGGCTGAGGGAAACATGCAGCAGGCACAGAGCTCCTCTCAGCCCGCACAGCTCAGAAATGGCTTTCACACTTGCCTCTGTACAAACCAGAAGACCAGGACCCTCTGCTGTCTCTCAACACAGTGGGATTCTAACCTTTTCTATGAGGTCCTGTGCCCATCGCTGTCCCATATGCCCACAAGGTGCCTCTGGGCTCCCTGAATGTCTTCCTTCAGAAATGCCAACAAGCACCAGACAAACACAAAACATCACAACACTTCTTTTTTTTGGTTGTTTTTTTTTTTTTTTTTTTGAGACAGAGTCTTGCTCTGTTGCCCAGGCCGTAGTGCAATGGCATGATCTCGGCTCACTGCAACCTCCGCCTCCCGGGTTCAAGCAATTCTCCTGCTTCAGCCCCCTGCGTAACTGGGACTATAGGCACACACCACCACGCCTGTCTAATTTTTTGTGTTTTTAGTAGAGATACGGTTTCACCATGTTGGCCAGGCTGGTCTTGAACTCCCGACCTCAGGTGATCCACTCACCTCAGCCTCCCAAAGTGTTGGGATTACAGGCGTGAGCCACTGCACCCAGCTGCAGAACACTTCTTTTAAAATACCCAGGTAGTATGGTTTTCCTAGAGCCATTTCCTAAACTTAACAGCTGACTCAAGTTGAGTGTCTGAAAGTAAAACCTTCAGAATAATCAACATCTTGAAGAGCAGAAAACAAAAGTAATTAGATCCCTCAGGCTATCTCTTTGAATTTGTGGCAAGGGGAGTTAAGGGGGATTTATTTTAATTATTTTCTTCACACTGGCTGTGTGTAGAGGCCCACCCAGTGTGTGCCCAGAAGACAGGAAGAAAAGAAACTGCTGAGAATGGCTTGATTTTGTTTCCTTCAGAACCATCCAGACACCCCTTAACTTGCTCTGTGGTCAGCCATCCAGGATGCCTGTGTTCTAGTCTGGGGTCACCGCACGCTGCCAGCAGGACTCCCGTGCCCCCAGCAAAAGGAGTGTTTGTCTCTAGCACCCTTGACAAACCAACAGAGGACCAGCTTTTGTGCAGTGATTGTCACCTTTTGGAGGTGAAACCCTGCTTATCTGAATGAGAAATTTTCGCAAGGAGCCTCTGCCCTTGGAGTCTTCAAGACAGAAACAAGCCTGTGGAAAGAACCCATGTCACCTGCCTGAATTTTGCTTGGAAACTGAAGAAAACAGGCTATGGAGGGCGCAGCAGACCACTCAGCAGCATTTTCAGTGCCCTCACACTTTCCTCCCTTATTCACAATAGAGCTCTCATTTATTGAGCACCTATTGTGTGCCCGCCCCTTTATAAAATCAAACCTGGTTTTTACTATGATCTGGGGGAGGATGCTGTTAATTAGCTCCTCTCCTTCACGTCCGAGGAAGGAAAGGCGGCCAGGGAGGTGTGCATCTGAATGCAAACCCGAGTCTGTGGGGCTGCATAGCCTCCTTCTGTCCCACCCATCGTGTGGTCTCCACGGTCTCTATATGCACACGAGCCAGTCTGGAAAATAATTTGCACTCACTTAGTTATGTTGCTGTCATGGCTCTAGGAATGTGGCCTAAAAAGCAATCCAAAGTTTCGGATTCTCTGCCTGACCTGTTGCTTGCAGATGGCACAAAAAAGCAAGCCGACCTAGGTTGGTGCCTATTTTCTTGAAAAGTTCCTGTAAACCCTGTGTCACCTGCACACACTGAATGCTCAGCTGTCCCTGTCGGCCGAACCTCCTTCCTCCTGCAGGAGGGGAACTCAGCACAGCTAGAATCAACCGGCAAACCTCCCACCCCAAACCCCAGGGTCACGGCCATCCAGGGAGCTGGACTCGTGAGCCATGAGGACAAAGAGCAGTACTCACAGGCAGCCGGGAGTGACTTGCTCTCTGTCCTCTCTCTCTCCTCTCCACAGTGACAGTTAAGAGGCACAGAAGATGTGATTGCCATTTATGTAGACACAGTGTCTGCCTCCCCGAAGCCAATCAGAGCTGCCGGCTCTGCATTATTTACTGAGCAGCATCCCTCCACCCTCCCACCACCTCCTGCCCCCACTCTGCCCCCAGGGGGAGAGAGCCATCCTAGCAGGACGGAGAGGAGCAGCAGGGCCTGCTGGGGCTGGGGAGAGGCCAAGGAAAAAATGGGCCCTGTGTTCCCAGGCACTGTGTAGGATGCAGATTTGGGGCCAGGGCTCCTGGGACTCTCCCAGCAACTCTGAGAACCCCCAGGCTCCACTCCAAGGGTGAGGAAGGGACGGCGTGGCATTTGGGGAGTGCTCACTCTGGGTCTGCTCCTTCTGTGAGGGACTATTAGGACCCTGTGATACCCCGGAGGCCCAGAGTCCCAAGCCCACTTCCCCATATGAGAAAGTGAAGTGAGATGTAGATTAGGTGTTGAGCCGCGAGCATCTCAAACTCCTGTGCTGTTACCCTTAAGCCTATCAGCATCTAAAACATGGTTTGGGCTCCGTCTCTCCTCCCACCATAGGGCAGCAACAGGGAGGATCATCTTCCCCACCTCCACCCCCTTCCCCCACTCCTGGTTGATGGGTGCAATAGAAAGAGCAGGACTCCGTTTCTCCTGAAGGTGCACGCGGAGTCATGTGAAGCTAGGAAAGGGGCCTGGACTTTGCAGAGAAGGAATAGTGGGGAACAGGGTCCACTCAGATGACGAGCAGCCTGCAGGTGCCCCTGCCCCGACCACACACACATGCACACACACCATGCACATTATGCATGCACACACATACACAAGCATACATGCATGCATGTTTATACACACTACACACATACAATAGCACATGCATATATGCATGCATACCCCACACACATGCACACACACACACATACCTAAGTGCATGCATGCACACACATACACATACCACATCTAGGGCTTATGGCACAGTCCAGAGCTAGAAATTCCCCAAGGAGAGCCATCCATCCTCTGACTTTAAGCAGCATCTTTTCAAGGAAGAAGCTACCCCTCTAGAGCAGGGACCCCCATGGAGCTGGGACAGAGGCAGCCGCCTTCAAGGCAGCAGAATGTGCCATGAGTGCAGGGGCTGCAGGGCAGGGAGCTGGCAGGTGGTACAAGTGAGGGGATCCTGGTCTCAGCCTGTGCATAAGCAGCTCCCTCCAGCAGCCGTGCAGGGACCCGCAGGCAGCAGCCACGTGGACAATGGAGGCAGTAAGGAGATTAGGCCCCATCTGCGCAGAGGGCAAGATGGGAGCTGCCCAAGCGTCACCACCCAGGGGGAGCCAGAAGCCAGCAGCAGGGTGGCTCATCCCCCCAAACACTGTGAGTTCAGCCATGACCACAGAGGAGAGGCAGGCCCCAGCCATGAGCATTGGAGCTCTGTGGGAGGGGACAGTGTCAAGCTGGACAGCCAGGCACTTCTTCAGCTGAAACTCCTCTGTCCTGAGGAACACAGACTGCCCCTTTCTTGCCCCTGGCAATGCACCCAGGAGAAAGAGCCCTGGTCGGGGAGGACTGGCCAGGAGCTTGGGGGCTGCAGTGGGTGACTGAGCACAGGGCTCCTGCAGGGCAGAGCTGGGGCTGCGCTGCTCCCTGGGTGTGTGCCCTTCACCCTGCATACGGCTTGGGCTACACACCAGGGGGACACAGGTATGAGGAGGTGCTGATATTTTATTATCATTTATGTATAAATAGTATTTAATCTCTATTTTGTTTTTCTTTGATACATGAGTTATTCAGTAGCTATTCAAAAAATGTCCAGACTGCCAGGCACAGTGACTCACGCCTGTAATCCCAGCACTTTGGGAGGCCAAGGTGGGCACATCACCTGAGGTCAGGAGTTCGAGACCACCCTGGCCAACATGATGAAATCCCACCTCTACTAAAAATACAAAAATTAGCTGGGCACAGTGGCAGGCACTTGTAATCCCAGCTACTCAGGAGGCTGAGGCAGGAGAACTGCTTGAACTTGAGAGGCAGAAGTTGCAGTGAGCCGAGACTGTGCCATTGCACTCCAGCCTGGGTGGCAGAGTAAGACTCCATCTCAAAAAAAAAAAAAGTCCAGACATACATAGCAATATTTGCTTATTTTTTAATTGAATTCTAATTTAATTAATTGGATTGAATTGCGGTCAGAGAACATGTTGTTGTGAGAGAAATTCTCTGATAGATGTTGACATTTGCATAATGCCACTTAAGACACTTAAGAAAGTGTATCTTCCAATTTTTAGGTATTTGATTCCATATATGTCCAATAAAGCAAGATGATTACTTTTGTTTTTGAAATTTTCTAAATGTTTACTAATGTTTTGTTTGCTAAATCTATCATCCAGTTTACTATAATTGGTAAAGATGGTGGATTTGTTGATTTCTCTCCATAGTTGAACCAAGATTTTCTTTATATATTTAAGGCTCTATGTATCTTTAAAACTGCAACATATTCCTGGCAGAGTAAAACTTTCATAATTTTATTTTATTATTATTATTATTTCTTGAGACAGGGTCTCACTCTGTCACCCAGGCTGAAGTGCAGTGACTTGATCTCGGCTCACCACAACCTCCACCTCCCACGCTCAGGTGATTCTCCTGCCTCAGCCTCGTAAGTAGCTGGGACTACAGGTGCACACCACCACACCTGGCTAATGTTTGTGTTTTTATTGGAAATGAGGTCTCCATGCTGCTCAGGCTGGTCTCAAACTCCTGAGCACAAGTGATCTGCCCGCCTTAGCCTCCCCAAATGCTGGGATTACAGGCGTGAGCCACAGCACCCAGCCCTCATTTTATATAATAATTAATTTATTTATTGAGTTGATTACTCAATTGACCTTGTTAAAATGTGAAAACTCCGCTCTTCTTCCACATCGTACCTGCATTCAATATTCCTGAGCCTCTCCCCTTTCCTGGAGACCAGGGTGGCGTGAAGCTCAGGGGTGGCACTGTAGGCAGATGGCTGTGTCTCTTCAAACTTATTTAGTAATTTTTAAGAGTCTGAAAATTATGATTTAAATATTAAGCAGCACCAACATGTCCCTGGTTTCAAAAATGTCACGTATCCACTTTGCCAGGACTTCCAGGGTAGAGTTCTATAGGGTCATCTTCATCCTGCACCACATCCAGATAAGCACAGAGAGCAAGGCTGAATGCTGGAGGGACTTACCTCAGCCACGGGAGCAGCACTTGTCGCCCTGGACCTACACACTGGATTGCTTGGCTGCCCGACAGCACCAAGTGCAAACGGGCTACATTCACATTTGGTCTCTGCCAGCTGCAAGATCTTATGCCATCTTCCTCCCCTCCTCTGGCTGTTTGCTCACTTGTGAAATGGGGATGTGACTGGAGGTGAAGAAGGTGAACCTTCTTCTAGACAGAGCCCAAAGCAAACTGACCACTCAGAAGTAATGGTTTTAACTCACGCATGATGGAGAGCAACGATTTCCATCGATTAAGCTTTGATTCTTATATGCTTCCGACAACAGACTTAAAACCAGGAGAACTTCGACTCCTCGAAGTTGATCACCGAACAATTCTCCCAATAGAAATTCCTATCCGCATATGTTTTCAGATGGGAATTGTACGCAGCATGGCAAGTTGGTGGGAAAGAAATCTTCTAATTCTCCTCAAATCACACTGCATAGGTAGACACCAAATTGACCTCTAAGTAGACTATATCATACACCAAAAGGAGAGAGCCCTGACGGAGCCTCAGATGTTATAAAGGGAAGGGCAGAGTTCACGTTTACTAATCACCTCCATAAAATTATGGGATTTAATCCTCACAAGGTAGATACTAAGAAAATCCTCATTTACCGAAGAAACAGAGGCTGGGGGAATAAAATACCCAACACCATCCCTGGTGGTGCATGGAAAAAATAGAATCACATCTGGCCTGCGTTTGCTACTGAGCTACAGTCACGAAATCATTCCCAGTACCTATCAAACATGTGTCACTGGAGTGACTGTGTGTGCATGGAGAGCCATCAAATGCACAGCCCCCACAGAACAAAAACCCCTGCCAGCCTGCAGCAGAAGAGAAAGCACCACACAAGTTCCCTCAAGTGAGTTAACCTTTAAGCAAATGTTCAGTAACATGGGGCCAGAGAGTCAAGGTACATGTTGCTGTTTTCCACTACTACAATCTGAGTAGGTATAAAACCAGAGACTTACATGCTGGAAATTCGAATTCCTTACAGGGCTACTCTCCTTGATGGGATTCTCCAACTTTGGGGACTGAAGAGCGTGTAGAGAAGCCGCTGAGGCACTCCGCACTGAGACAGTCACTCTTGAAACTCTAAGCCACACGTTTCCCTCTTCTTGCATTTCCAGCCTCATGTGCCAGTTAAACATTAATTCCTGATGGTGACAAAGGTCAAGGAAATCTTGAGAAATAGCTCGCCTCTGGGAATCCTGAGAGCACATTCTGAAGAGACTGTTTCATTCCAAATCCTGGAAGCTTGGATATTTCTTATGTAATTCTACATACATCCCACCTTTTACTAAGCAGCCCTGATTTCAAGTTTGGAGCCCATTCAGTCATCTGATAATGTTCCAGCCCTGCACCAGGTGATGCCTGCATTGCACACAGCCTCCTGCCCCTGAAGGCAGCCCCAAAGTAAGCCTGTACTTCCCGGTGTGGCACTCAGCAATATGGGTAAGACTTCCAGGTTCAGATATCAGCAGAACCCAGGAACTCACCTTCTTTCCCCAAACCCATCAAAATCATAGTTGAGATGCATGAAACAATACTCTGAGTGGAATTTGGACAAATTTATAAAAAAAACCCAAGGTCGATAGAATTTTATGAGAGCACAAAGCAGGGCTGAGAAAGCCACATTGAGAAGTTGAGCAGGCACAGCCTGCAGGGATCTTAGGAGCTGGTCTTTCTGGTAGACCCCCAGCAGCTCCAAGCGTGGGGCTCGCTGGGTGCGAAGAGCAGAGTGAGAGTGAGGCTGGCTGTGGGCAGCTCATTAAAGGACTGGAAACAAGGCAGAGAGGGCTGTCACTAGAGGCATTTGTCACAGGCTAGATGCAGGGAAGAGCTCTCCTTGCTCTATCCTAGGGGACTGGAGCAGGCTGGGGCGGGGTACCTAGGGTTCGTATTGTTAGGACTGGAACTGGAGAGAGAAGCAGAGTGACATTGAGGAGTCTCCAAACCTCCACAGGAGCCATCGGAGGAAAGAGGGAAAAGAGAAAGAATGGCAAGTCAGCTCTCCAATGACGCACACCCAAATGCTCCAGCCTGGAGTCTCACAGGAGCTGAGACCTGAAGAAGTGATTGTCCTTGGTAAGGGGAAGAGTGAGGGAAGGGCTCCAAACAGGGAACAGCCTCTGCAAAGGTACTGAGGATAAAGCTCGGCATCTCCCAGGCCCTGACAGAAGGCCAACCCCTAAGGACCATTCAAAGTAGGGGAGGGGGAGTCTTGCAAGCCACGTTACATAATTTGTATCCCCCCAACTGTAATAGAAGGCATTGAAGTGTTTCTAGAAAGCAGTAACCTTAGCTTACTTATGGTTTAAGATCACTCTGGCTCTGGGGTAGAAAAAGGATGAGAGGGAGATAAGGGTGAAAGGATTAGACCCTTTAAGTTGGACCACCAATTCCCACCACATTCCTAGGATTTCTGCACTTTCCTGCAAACCAGGAGTGAATTCAAGTGAATCCATTCTAGGAGATGGGCTGGGGGAGGGAAGGAGCTTGAGATGAAGAAGCGTGGTAATATTCCCCGTATGTGCTCGTGTGCACGTGCACGTTAGGAGGTTGCTGGGGAAGGGGAGGAGTCAAGGAGGTGGAAGGACTACCCAGTGATGAAGCCAGTGGGCAGGGGATGACGGTCATGGACTGAGAGGAAGAAGACTGGGGTGGACCAGTATTGGTGTGGGGAGGTGAAGGACACCAAGGATTCAGTTTGGGAATTAAATTTCAGATATCCACATATCAAGTGATTTGAGATGTCCAGTACAGCTCAGAAAAGAGGCCCAGACAGGAAATAAAGTTATGGGTTGAAAGTGTTCAGATGATATTTGAAGCAATAGGACTGGAAAAAAAATATCCATAGAGAAGAGAGACCACAGTTTTGAAATCCTCAAAAAAGTGCACTAGTAGTGTTCAACTACTGACCAACAGTTATCTCTCAATAGAGAAATCTACATAGGAATCAGCATCCGTTCCCAGAAGGGACTCTTTTCACATTTCCTTTCTTCTTGCAGGTGTGGGATTTATGGGGATTGGGGTGAGGCTTCGAGGACCAAAGAAAGAAATCTAGGGCAGGGTTTCCAAACCATGGCACTTTATCAGTCAGGGTTCTCCAGAAAACTGGAAATAATAGGATATGGATATAGGAATATAAGAAGAGATTTATTGTAGAAATTGGCTCATGTGATTATGGAGGCTGGGAAGTCCCACAGTCTTCCATCTACAGGCCGGAGAACTAGATAAGCTGGTGGTGTAATTCAGTCTGAGTTTGAAGGCCCAAGAGCAGGAGAAGACGGATGTCCCAGCTCAAGAAGAGAAAGAATTTGCCATTCATCTGGCACTCAACAAACTCGATGTTACCAGCCCGCACTGGTGAGGATGGATCTTGTTTACTTTCTGGAGATCCCAATGCCAATCTCTTCCAGAAACACCCTCATGAACACACCCAGAAATCCTGCTTTACTGGCCCTCTGGGCATCCCTTAGCCCACTTCAGTCGACACATAACATAAACCATCCCAGCACTATTACATTAAGGCTGGATAATTCTCTGTGATGGGAGCTGTCCTGTGCATTATAGAATGTTTAGCAGCATCTGGATTTTACTCATTAGGGGCCAGTAGTCCCCAGTTGTGACAACCAAGAATGTCTTCAGGCATTGCATGTTTCCTGGTGGCAAAATTGTCCCTGGTTGAGAATGGCGGATCTTGTGTGATCTTGTAATGCCCCAGGGCAGGGGAAGGTAGCATGGGTTGCAGCCAAGGCTGTTCCTGGAAGAGGGTGAGTCTGCTCTTCCACAGGAGCAGCAATGGCCATCTCTCATGATGCCGGAGTGGCCTGCAGTCAGTTCTCTCATGATGCCGGAGTGGCCTGCAGTCAGTCGCAACAGTGTGCATGTTGCAGGAGGGAGACTGCAGGTGCAGACGTGACTGTGAAAGAGATTCACGGTGCACCTGAGTGTGGCTTCTGGGAGCAGAACAGACGGGGCTTCCTGCTGAGACCACTGTGTGCCAGAGCAAGGTGGGCACTGGGGGCTTTGCTGAGGCCATGGGTGAAGAGAGAGGAGCTCTACTGTTATGCCCACACTCTGGCCAAGCCCACAGACAGGAGTGTCGGGGGAATTGAGTTTTCCGGGAAAAGCCAATTTGTTTAGGAGCTGGTGAGAATATCAATTCTGTTTTCTTTTTTTCCAGCGTAGAAGTTTTTTATTTTAATGAAGTCCAATTCATCAGTCGTTTTCCTCCATAGACTGTATTTAATGGAGGAAACTGGTGATTTATCTAAAAGGTCATCATCAAACTAAAGGTCACCTAGATTTTATCTTCTGTCATCCTCTAGGAGTTTTATACTTTTGCATGTTACCTTTAAGTCTATGATCCATTTTGAGTAAAGGTCTAGATCTAGATTCATTTTTTTTTTTTTTTTTGCATGTGGATGTCCATTTATTCCACAACCACTTGTCGAAGAGCCTATCCTTTCTTCATTGTATTGCCTTCACTCCTTTGTCAAAGACCATTTCACTGTATTTGTGTGGGTCTATTTCTGAGCTCTCTATTCTGTTCCATTCATCTATTTGTCTCTTCTTTTACCAATAGCACTTTCTTAACTACTGTAGCTTTGTAGTAAGTCTTTTATTCATTTACTTATTAATTTACTTACTTATTTGAGACAGAATCTCGCTCTGTTGCCCAGGCTGGAGTGCAGTGGCGCTATCTCGGTGCACTGCAACCTCTACTTCCTGGGTTCAAGCAATTTTTGTGCCTCAGCCTCCCAAGTAGCTGAGATTACAGGCAAGTACCACCACGCCTGGCTAATTTTTGTATTTTTAGTAGAGATGGGGTTTCACCATGTTGCCAGGCTGGTCTTGAACTCCTGACCTCAAGTGATCCACCTACCTCGGCCTCCCGAAGTGCTGGGATTACAGGCGTGAGCCACTGCACCTGGCTGTAGTAAGTCTTTAAGTTGGGCAGTGTCAGTCCTCCAACTTTGTTTCTCTCAAAAGTCTCAAATCATTGGCCTCAGACTATTGGTGGGTCATGGAATCAGTTTTGCAGGTCTCATGACCAGCATTTTAAAAAATACAATAGAACAGAATAAAATAGAAAACAGGAGACATTGCACCTAATGATGAAAATATTGCTTTCTGAACCTTTCAATGATGTACAGGTATATGTGTACTGGGTCATAATATAGAATGCATTTCTTACTGTAGGTTGTGATCAGACTGCAAAGGCCTCTATCAAGAGATGATCTCATTCTATAAAAATAAAGTGGGTCGAGATTTGTGAAATCTGAAAGTGAGGATTAATCAATGACTACAAAAAGCTAGACAAGGCAACTCATGGACAACTAGCTATGCCTACATTTTCTATGTATTTTAAAAATTACATTGAAATGTTCCACAGCCATGTGTAGTTTTTCTTCTGTGAATTTCCCGCTTCCATTTCTCATATGCCTTCCAGCCAGGTGGTGGAAAGGACTCAGCTTTTCAGGGGAAGAGCCTAGTGCAATTTGGAATTAGGTTTCTCTGTTTAATCGGCTTGTCTTTAGTGTGCTGGACCAGTCAAAGAATCCTGCATCAAAATCGAGAGAATGAACAAGCCTTCATCACCATAGCACATTTACCTAAAAAGAAAGGGAGAGATGTTGTGGGAAGTCAGGGACCCCGAACGGAGGGACCTGCTGAAGCCGTGACAGAAGAACATAAATTGTGAAGGTTTCATGGACATTTATCACTTCCCCAATCACTACTCTTATAATTTCCTATGCCTGTCTTCACTTTAATCTCTTAATCCCGTCATCTTCATAAGCTGAGGATGTATGTCACCTAAGGACCCTGTGATGATTGCATTAACTGCATACATTGGTCGTAAAGCATGTGTGTTTGAACAATATGAAATCTGGGCACTTTGAAAAAAGAACAGGATAACAGCGATGTTCAGGGAACAAGGGAGATAACCATTAGGTCTGACTGCCTGGGAGCCAGGCAGGATAGAGCCATATTTCTCTTATTGCCGAAAATGGGTACGAGAAATATCGCTGAATTCGTTCCCTGGTAAGGAATATTAATACTTAACAGCCCTGGGAAAAGAATGCGTTCCCGGGGGGGGCCTCTAAAATGGCTGCTCTGGGGGTTGTCTGCTTTATGCAGTTGCAGATAAGGGATGAAACACGCCCTGGCCTCCTGCAGCGCCCCCAGGCTTGCTAGGATTAGGAAATTCCAGCCTGGTGAATTCTAGTCAGACCAGTTCTCTGCTCTTGAACCCTGTTAAGATGTTTATTAATGACAATGCATACACAGCGGGACATGGAACTTCACTAATAATTCTAGTTTCTCCCTGACCTTGTGATCTCACCTTGACCTTCTGCCTTGTGATCTTTTATTGCCCTATGAAGCATGTGATTTTTGTGACCCACACCCTATTCATACACTCGCTCCCCTCTGAAAATTGCTAATAAAAACTTGCTGATTTTACAGCTCAGGGGGTATCATGGAACCTGCCGACATGTGATGTCGCTCCCAGACACCCAGCTTTAAAATGTCTCTCTTTTTTTTCTTATTATACTTTAAGTTTTAGGGTACACGTGCACAATGTGCAGGTTAGTTACATATGTATACATGTGCCATGTTGGTGTGCTGCACCCAGTAACTCGTCATTTAACATTAGGTGTATCTCTAAATGCTATCCCTCCCCCCTCCCCCCCCACAACAGGCCCCAGTGTGTGATGTTCCCCTTCCTGTGTCCATGTGTTCTCATTGTTCAATTCCCACCTATGAGTGAGAACATGTGGTGTTTGGTTTTTTGTCCTTGTGATAGTTTGTTGAGAATGATGGTTTCCAGCTTCATCCATGTCCCTACAAAGGACATGAACTTATCATTTTTTATGGCTGCATAGTATTCCATGGTGTATATGTGTCACATTTTCTTAATCCAGTCTATCATTGTTGGGCATTTGGGTTGGTTCCAAATCTTTGCTATTGTGAATAGTGCCACTATAAACATACGTGTGCATGTGTCTTTATAGCAGCATGATTTATAATCCTTTGGGTATATACCCAGTAATGGGATGGCTGGGTCAAATGGTATTTCTAGTTCTAGATCCCTGAGGAATCGCCACAGCAACTTCCACAATGGCTGAACTAGTTTACAGTCCCACCAACAGTGTAAAAGTGTTCTTATTTCTCCACATCCTGTCCAGCACCTGTTGTCTCCTGACTTTTTAATGGTCACCATTCTAACTGGTGTGAGATGGTATCTCATTGTGGTTTTGATTTGCATTTCTCTGATGGCCAGTGATGATGAGCATTTTTTCATGGGTCTTTTGGCTGCATAAATGTCTTCTTTTGAGAAGTGTCTGTTCATATCCTTCGCCCAGTTGTTGATAGGGTTGTTTGTTTTTGTCTTGTAAATTTGTTGGAGATCATTGTAGATTCTGGATATTAGCCCTTTGTCAGATGAGTAGGTTGCAAAAATTTTCTCCCATTCTGTAGGTTGCCTGTTCACTCTGATGGTAGTTTCTTTTGCTGTGCAGAAGCTCTTTAGTTTAATTAGATCCCATTTGTCAATTTTGGCTTTTGTTGCCATTGCTTTTGGTGTTTTAGACATGAAGTCCTTGCCCATGCCTATGTTCTGAATGGTATTGCCTAGGTTTTCTTCTAGGGTTTTTTATGGTTTTAGGTCTAACATTTAAGTCTTTAATCCATCTTGAATTAATTTTTGTGTAAGTGTAAGGAAGGGATCCAGTTTCAGCTTTCTACATATAGCTAGCCAGTTTTCCCAGCACCATTTATTAAATAGGGAATTGCTTCCCCATTTCTTGTTTTTGTCAGGTTTGTCAAAGATCAGATGGTTGTAGATATGCGGCATTATTTCTGAGGGCTCTGATCTGTTCCATTGGTCTGTATCTCTGTTTTGGTACCAGGACCATGCTGTTTTGGTTACTGTAGCCTTGTAGTGTAGTTTGAAGTCAGATAACGTGATGCCTCCAGCTTTGTTCTTTTGGCTTAGGATTGACTTGGCAATGCGGGCTCTTTTTTGGTTCCATATGAACTTTAAAGTAGTTTTTTCCAATTCTGTGTAGAAAGTCATTGGTAGCTTGATGGGGATGGCACTGAATCTATAAATTACCTTGGGCAGTATGGCCATTTTCACGATATTGATTCTTCCTACCCATGAGCATGGAATGTTCTTCCATTTGTTTGTATCCGCTTTTATTTCATTGAGCAGTGGTTTGTTGTTCTCCTTGAGGAGGTCCTTCACATCCCTTGTAAGTTGGATTCCTAGGTATTTTATTCTCTTTGAAGCAATTGTGAATGGGAGTTCACTCATGATTTGGCTCTCTGTTTGTCTGCTATTGGAGTATAAGAATGCTTGTGATTTTTACGCATTGATTTTGTATCCTGAGACTTTGCTGAAGTTGTTTATCAGCTTAAGGAGATTTTGGGCTGAGACAATGGGGTTTTCTAGAAATACAATTATGTCATCTGCAAACAGGGACAATTTGACTTCCTCTTTTCCTAATTGAATGCTCTTTATTTCCTTCTCCTGCCTGATTGCCCTGGCCAGAACTTCCAACACTATGTTGAATAGGAGTGGTGAGAGAGGGCATCCCTATCTTGTGCCAGTTTTCAAAGGGAATGCTTCCAGTTTTTGCCCATTCAGTATGATATTGGCTGTGGGTTTGTCATAGATAGCTCTTATTATTTTGAGATACGTCCCATCAATACCTAACTTATTGGGAGTTTTTAGCATAAAGCATTGTTGAATTTTGTCAAAGGTCTTTTCTGCATCTATTGAGATAATCATATGGTTTTTGTCATTGGTTCTGTTTATATGCTGGATTATGTTTATTGATTTGCGTATGTTGAACCAGCCTTGCATCCCAGGGATGAAGTCCACTCGATCATGGTGGATAAGCTTTTTGATGTGCTGCTGGATTTGGTTTGCCAGTATTTTATTGAGGATTTTTGCATCAATGTTCATCAAGGATATTGGTCTAAAATTCTCTTTTTTGGTTGTGTCTCTGCCAGGCTTTGGTATCAGGATGATGCTGGCCTCATAAAATGAGTTAGGGAGGATTCCCTCTTTTTCTATTGATTGGACTAGTTTCAGAAGGAATGGTACCAGCTCCTCCTTGTACCTCTGGTAGAATTCGGCTGTGAATCCATCTGGTCCTGGACTTTTTTTGGTTGGTAAGCTATTAATTATTGCCTCAATGTCAGAGCCTGTTATTGGTCTATTCAGAGACTCAACTTCTTCCTGGTTTAGTCTTGGGAGGGTGTATGTGTTGAGGAATTTATCCATTTCTTCTAGATTTTCTAGTTTATTTGCGTAGAGGTGTTTATAGTATTCTCTGATGGTAGTTTGTATTTCTGTGGGATCGGTGGTGATATCCCCTTTATCATTTTTTATTGCATCTATTTGATTCTTCTCGCTTTTCTTATTAGTCTTGCTAGCGGTGTATCAAGTTTGTTGGTCTTTTCAAAAAACCAGCTCCTGGATTCACTAATTTTTTGAAGGGTTTTTTGTGTCTCTATTTCCTTCAGTTCTGCTCTGATCTTAGTTATTTCTTGCTTTCTGCTAGTTTTTGAATGTGTTTGCTCTTGCTTCTCTAGTTCTTTTAATTGTGATGTTAGGGTGTCAATTTTAGATCTTTCCTGCTTTCTCTTATGGGCATTTACTGCTATTAATTTCCCTCTAAACACTGCTTTGAATGTGTCCCAGAGATTCTGGTATGTTGTGTCTTTGTTCTCATTGGTTTCAAAAAACATCTTTATTTCTGCCTTCATTTCGTTATGTACCCAGTAGTCATTCAGGAGCAGGTTGTTCAGTTTCCATGTAGTTGGGCGGTTTTGAGTGAGTTTCTTAATAATGAGTTCTAGTTTGATTGCACTGTGGTCTGGGAGACAGTTTGTTATAATTTCTGTTCTTTTACATTTACTGAGGAGTGCTTTATTTCCAACTATGTGGTCAATTTTGGAATAAGTGCAGTGTGATGCTGAGAAGAATGTATATTCTGTTGATTTGGGGTGGAGAGTTATGTAGATGTCTATTAGGTCCACTTGGTGCAGAGCTGAGTTCAATTCCTGGATATCCTTGTTAACTTTCTGTCTCGTTGATCTGTCTAATGTTGACAGTGGGGTGTTAAAGTCTCCCATTATTATTGTGTGGGAGTCTAAGTCTCTTTGTAGGTCTCTAAGGACTTGTTTTATGAATCTGGGTGCTCCTGTATTGGGTGCATATATATTTAGGATAGTTAGCTCTTCTTGTTGAATTGATCCCTT
Source organism: Pongo pygmaeus (assembly GCF_028885625.2). Taxonomy (NCBI): domain Eukaryota; kingdom Metazoa; phylum Chordata; class Mammalia; order Primates; family Hominidae; genus Pongo; species Pongo pygmaeus. Next base: position 36,085,133 of record NC_072379.2, on the reverse strand, counting down.
TACCATTATGTAATGGCCTTCTTTGTCTCTTTTGATCTTTGTTGGTTTAAAGTCTGTTTTATCAGAGACTAGGATTGCAACCCCTGCCTTTTTTTGTTTTCCATTTGCTTGGCAGATCTTCCTCCATCCCTTTATTTTGAGCCCATGTGTGTCTCTGCATGTGAGATGGGTTTCCTGAATACAGCACACTGATGGGTCTTGACTCTTTATCCAATTTGCCAGTCTGAGTCTTTTAATTGGAGCATTTAGCCCATTTACATTTAAGGTTAATATTATTATGTGTGAATTTGATCCTGTCACTATGATGCTAGTTGGTTATTTTGCTCATTAGCTGATGCAGTTTCTTCCTAGCCTCAATGGGCTTTACAATTTGGCATGTTTTTGCAGTGGCTGGTACCAGTTGCTCCTTTCCATGTTTAGTGCTTCCTTTAGGAGCTCTTTTAGGGCAGGCCTGGTGGTGACAAAATCTCTCAGCATTTGCTTGTCTGTAAAGGATTTTATTTCCCCTTCACTTATGAAGTGTGGTTTGGCTGGATATGAAATTCTGGGTTGAAAATTCTTTTCTTTAAGAATGTTGAATATTGGCCCCCACTCTCTTCTGGCTTGTAGAGTTTCTGCTGAGAGATCAGCTGTTAGTCTGATGGGCTTCCCTTTGTGGGTAACCCGACCTTTCTCTCTGGCTACCCTTAACATTTTTTCCTTCATTTCAACTTTGGTGAATCTGACAATTATATGTCTTGGAGTTGCTCTTCTCAAGGAGTATCTTTGTGGTTTTCTCTGTATTTCCTGAATTTGAATGTTGGCCTGCCTTGCTAGATTGGGGAAGTTCTCCTGGATAATATCCTGCAGAGTGTTTTCCAACTTGGTTCCATTCTCCCTGTCACTTTCAGGTACACCAATATAATGTAGATTTGGTCTTTTCACATAGTCCCATATTTCTTGGAGGCTTTGTTTGTTTCTTTTTATTCTTTTTTCTCCAAACTTCTCTTCTCACTTCATTTCATTCATTTGATCTTCCATCACTGATACCCTTTCTTCCCGTTGATCATATTGGCTACTTAAGCTTGTGCATTCATCATGTAGTTCTCGTGCCTTGGTTTTCAGCTCCATCAGGTCCTTTAAGGACTTCTCTGCATTGGTTATTCTGGTTAACCATTTGTCTAATTTTTTTTCAAGGTTTTTAACTTCTTTGCCATGGGTTCGAAATTCCTCCTTTAGCTCAGAGTAGTTTGATCGTCTGAAGCGTTCTTCTCTCAACTTGTCAAGGTCATTCTCCATCCAGCTTTGTTCCATTGCTGGTGAGGAGCTGTGTTCCTTTGGAGGAGGAGAGGCACTCTGATTTTTAGGGTTTCCAGTTTTTCTGCTCTGTTTTTTCCCCATCTTTGTGGTTTTATCTACCTTTGGTCTTTGATGATGGTGACATACAGATGGGGTTTTGGTGTGGATGTCCTTTCTGTTTGTTAGTTTTCCTTCTAACAGTCAGGACTCTCAGCTGCAGATCTGTTGGAGTTTGCTGAAGGTCCGCTCCAGACCCTCTTTGCCTGGGTATCAACAGCAGAGGCTGCAGAACAGCGGATATTGGTGAACAGCAAATGTTGCTGCCTGATCGTTCCTCTGGAAGTTTTGTCTCAGAGGAGTACCCGGCCATGTGAGGTGTCAGTCTGCCCCTACTGGGGGGTGCCTCCCAGTTAGGCTTCTCAGGGGCCAGGGACCCACTTGAGGAGGCAGTCTGTCCATTCTCAGATCTCCAGCTGCGTGCTGGGAGAACCACTACTCTCTTCAAAGCTGTCAGACAGGGACATTTAAGTCTGCAGAGGATTCTGCTGCCTTTTGTTTGGCAATGCCCTGCCCCAGAGGTGGAGTCTACAGAGGCAGGCAGGTCTCCTTGAGCTGCAGTGGGCTCCACCCAGTTCAAGCTTCCTGGCTGCTTTGTTTACCTACTCTAGCCTCGGCAATGGTGGGCGTCCTCCTCCATCCCCGCTACTGCCTTGCAGTTTGATCTCAGACTGCTGTGCTAGCAGTGAGCAAGGCTCCATGGACATAGGAGCCTCCAAGCTAGGTGCGAGATATAATCTCCTGGTGTGCCATTTGCTAAGACTGTTGGAAAAGCGCAGTATTAGGGTGGGAGTGACCCGATTTTCCAGGTGCCATCTGTCACCCCTTTCTTTGACTAGGAAAGGGAATTCCCTGACCCCTTGTGCTTCCCGGGTGAGGCAATGCCTCGCCCTGCTTTGGCTCATGCTCGGTGCACTGCATCCACTGTCCTGCACCCACTTTGCGACACTCCTCAGTGAGATGAACCCGGTACCTCAGTTGGAAATGCAGAAATCACCTGTCTTCTGCGTTGCTCATGCTGGGAGCTGTAGACTGGAGCTGTTTCTATTCAGCCATCTTGGCTCCACCCCTCTCTTTTGTACTCTTTCCCTTTATTTCTCAGACCAGCCGACACTTAGGGAAAATAGAAAAGAACCTACGTTGAAATATTTGCGACTGGTTCCCCTGATATCTGGCACCCACGTGATTTTCTTTTTTCCTAAGTGTATATGGGAACCCGATTCCCTTTGGTAGGTGCAGAGAAACGTCATCGGTTCAGTCCACAGAAATGCATGTTCGACTCCTTGACAACTGGTGAGTAGTCTGTGTATGGTCCGGGTTAACTATGGGTCACATGGAATCTAAAAATTATACTTATCTCTTCTATATTAAACTCAGATTAAAACAAATGAAAAGGGTTCAAGTGCCCATGGAAAATATGGTCACTCTATTCAGGGCAGTGGAAGAATATGGTCCTTGGTTTCCTGAAAAAGGAACCTTAGATGTAGAACTATGGGATCATGTTGGTTCAACATTCCGGGAACTGGTCTCGGCAGAGAATTATGTTCCCGTCACTGTTTTTGGTGACTGGGCCTTGGTACGTGCCATCCTAATGACATACCAATCCCGTGACCCCCTACAGTTACCACAATTTTCTGAATCTGACGACCCTCCATCTCTTCCTCAACCCTCCTCTCCTGCACGGCCTTCGTTATCTGATCAGCCTCTCCTTTTGGCTACTCCTCCCCCACCTGACTATGTTGAGAATTCAATGTCTAACCCCGGTGAGTTTGGATTACAGTCAGCACCTGATGATCTTATTTCTTTTCACAAAGAGCTGGTACTCATAGCTCCTGTGGCCCAGACCCACACATCCCAGGACCATAGATATGCTAATTCTTCCCTCTTCAAACCTTTGCAGCATTTGCCCCTGGGCATCACCTAATGGCTCCAGGACCAAACTAAATTTACCTGTAATTCTGCAGACCCTACCCCATCCACTGCAGCCCCTCACCCTCCTGTCATTTCAGTTCCTCAACTGGTCACTTTGCCATCCACTCAACCTGCTTCCCTGTACCTTTCTTCTTGTACTCAGCATGATCCTACTTCTCCTTATGTTAAAATCCTATTACAAACTTTTTGTACAGAGGTCACTTTGCTTCCTTTAGACTGGGACCTTTTGGCAAAAGCTGTTCTAACCCCATCTCAGCATTTACAATTCCATACCTGGTGGTCAGAGGAGGCCCATCTGCAGGCTCAGCCTAATCGGACTAATGGCATTCTAATTACTCAGGCTCAGCTCAAAGGTTCTGATAGTTTCTCTGATACTTATGCCACTGGTCTCATTATTCTTATTCACCTGACGAGATTAAACTCATCCTGACTGCCAAGGTTCCTGTTTCCATTCCAGCCGGTGAGTGAATTGCTCAATTGCTTTTACTACCTAATATTGTTTTAAACAAAGGAGATAAGACTCGTGGCCCTGGGATGGGCTCCAGCAGTCAAAAGTCTGCTTATTGGATTAATATAATTTCTAAACAACGGCCCAACTGTACCATACACATTCAAGGAAAAAAGTTTGAGGGCCTAGTAGATACTGGGGCTAATGTTTCTATTATTTCCTCTAGTTTATGGCCTTCCTCCTGGCTTAAATATCCCACTAACATGGGACTAGAAGGTGTTGGAAAAGCCAAAGAAGTTTATGAGAGCACATTTATCTTGCCTTGCACTGGCCCTGATTGTCAAAAGGGTACAATTCAGCCTTATATCATGCCAATCCCCATTAATCTTTGGGGAGGAGAGTTACTGGCACAATGGGGGGCTGAAATTAATATTCCACATAACTCTTACAGTGCTCCCAGTCAGCATATGATGGGAAACATGGGGTTTGTTCCTGGACTTGGTATCGGTCCAAAACATGAAGGGATTACTAAATGTCAGGCCTCTGAGCCCAAGCCAAGCCATCGCATCCCCTGTGACTTGCAGGTATACATCCAGATGGCCTGAAGTAACTGAAGATCCACAAAAGAAGTAAAAATAGCCTTAACTGATGACACTCCACCATTGTGATTTGTTTCTTCCCCACCCTAACTGATCAATGTACTTTGTAATCTCCCCCACCCTTAAGAAGGTACTTTGTAATCTCCTCCACCCTAAAGAAGGTTCTTTGTAATTCTCCCCACCCTTGAGAATGTACTTTGTGAGATCCACCCTTGCCCACAAAACATTGCTCTTAACTTCACCGCCTATCCCAAAACCTGTAAGAACTAATGATAATCCACCACCCTTTGCTGACTCTCTTTTCGGACTCAGCCCACCTGCACCCAGGTGAAATAAACAGCCATGTTGCTCACACAAAGCCTGTTTGGTGATCTCTTCACACAGACATGCATGAAATTTGGTGCCATGACTTGGATCGGGGGACCTTCCTTGGGAGATCAATCCCCTGTCCTCCTGCTCTTTGCTCCATGAGAAAGATCCACCTACAACCTCAGGTCCTCAGACTGACCAGCCCAAGAAACATCTCACCAATTTCAAATCTGGTAAGCAGCCTCTTTTTACTCTCTTCTCCAACTTCCCTCACTATCCCTCAACCTCTTTCTCCTTTCAATCTTGGCGCCACACTTCAATCTCTCCCTTCTCTTAATTTCAATTCCTTTCATTTTCTGGCAGAGACAAAGGAGACACATTTTATCCATGGACCCAAAACTCCAGCACCGGTCACAGACCGGGAAGGCAACCTTCCCTTGGTGTTTAATCATTGCAGGGATGCCTCTTTGATTATTCACCCAAGTTTCAGAGGTGTCAGACCACACAGAGATGCCTGCCTTGGTCCTTCACCCTTAGTGGCAAGTCCCACTTTTCTGGGGGAGGGGCAAGTACCCCAACCCCTTCTCTCTGTGTCTCTACCTCTTCTCTGATTTTCTGGGGCAGGGGCAAGAACCCCTCAATCCCTTCTCCTTCACCCTTAGTGGCAAGTCCCACTTTTCTGGGGGAGGGGCAAGTACCGCAATCCCTTCTCTCTGTGTCTCTACCCCTTCTCTGCTCTTCTGGGGCAGGGGCAAGAACCCCTCCACCCCTTCTTCACCCTTAGTGGCAAGTCCCACTTTTCTAGGGGGCAAGAACCCCCAGTCCTTTATTTCCATGCCCCAACCCCTTTCCTGCTTTTCTGGAGGGTAAGAACCCCCGAACCCCTTCCCTCCATGTCTCTATGCTCTCTTTTCTCTGGGCTTGCCTCCTTCACTATGGGCAACCTTCCACCCTCCATTCCTCCTTCTTCTCCCTTAGCCTGTGTTCTCAAGAACGTAAAACCTCTTCAACTCACACCTGACCTAAAACCTAAATGCCTTATTTTCTTCTGCAATGCCACTTGACCCCAATACAAACTCGACAGTTGTTCCAAATAGCCAGAAAATGGCACTTTGAATTTTTCCATCCTGCAAGATCTAAATAATTCTTGTAGTAAAATAGGCAGTCTGAGATGCCTGATGTCCAGTCATTCTTTTACATATCAGTCCCTTCCTAGTCTCTTGTGCCCAATGCAACTCGTCCCAAATCTTCCTTCTTTCCCTCCCTCCTGTCCCCTCAGTCCCAACCCCAAGCGTTGCTGAGTCTTTCTAATCTTCCTTTTCTACAGACCCATCTGATCTCTCCCCTCCTCGCCAGGTTGAGCTAGGTTCCAATTCTTCCTCAGCCTCTGCTCCTCCACCCTGTAATCCTTTTATCACCTCCCCTCCTCACACCCAGTCCAGCTTACAGTTTTGTTCCGTGACTAGCCCTCCCCCACCTGCCCAGCAATTTATTCTTAAAAAGTGGCTGGAGCTAAAGGCATAGTCAAGGTTAATGCTCCTTTTTCTTTATCCCAAATCAGATAGCGTTTAGGCTCTTTTTCATCAAATATAAAAATCCAGCCCAGTTCATGGCTCATTTGGCAGCAACCCTGAGACACTTTACAGCCCTAGACCCTAAAAGGTCAAAAGGCCGTCTTAGTCTCAAAATACATTTTATTACCCAATCTGCTCCCGACATTAAATAAAACTCCAAAAATTAAATTCTGGTCCTCAAACCCCACAACAGGACTTAGTTAACCTCGCCTTCAAGTGTACAATAATAGAGTAGAGGCAGCCAAGTAGGAATGTATTTCTGAGTTGCAATTCCTTGCCTCCACTGTGAGACAAACCCCAGCCACATCTCCAGCACACAAGAAATTCCAAACACCTGAAATGCAGCGGCCAGGCATTCCTCCAGAACCTCCTCCCCCAGGAGCTTGCTACAAGTGCCGAAAATCTGGCCATTGAGCCAAGGAATGCCCACAGCCCAGGATTCCTCCTAAGCCTTGTCTCATCTGTGCGGGACCCCACTGAAAATCAGACTGTTCAACTCACCTGGTAGCCACTTCCAGAGCCCCTGGAACTCTGTCCCAAGGCTCTCTGACTCCTTCCCAGATCTTCTCGGCTTAGCGGCTGAAGACTGATGCTGCCTGATCACCTCGGAAGCCCCCTAGACCATCACGGATGCCGAGCTTCGGGTAACTCTCACAGTGGAGGGTAAGTCCGTCCCCTTCTTAATCAATACGGAGGCTACCCACTCCACATTACCTTCTTTCCAAGGGCCGGTTTCCCTTGCCTCCATAACTGCTGTGGGTATTGACGGCCAGGCTTCTAAACCTCTTAAAACTCCCCAACTCTGGTGCCAACTTAGATAATACTCTTTTAAGCACTCCTTTAGGTAGTTATCCCTACCTGCCTAGTTCCCTTATTAGGCTGAGACACTTTAACTAAATTGTCTGCTTCCCTGGCTCTTCCTGGACTACAGCTACATCTCATTGCCGCCCTTCTTCCCAATCCAAAGCCTCCTTTGTGTCCTCCTCTTGTATCCCCCCACCTTAACCCACAAGTATAAGATACCTCTACTCCCTCCTTGGTGACCGATCATGCACCCCTTACCATCTCATTAAAACCTAATCACCCTTACCCTGCTCCCGCAGCATGCTTTAAAAGGATTAAAGCCTGTTATCACTCGCCTGCTACAGCATGGCCTTTTAAAGCCTATAAACTCTCCTTACCATTCCCCCATTTTACCTGTCCTAAAACCAGACAAGGCTTACAAGTTAGTTCAGAATCTGCACCTTACCAACCAAATTGTTTTGCCTATCCACCCCGTGGTACCAAACCCATATACTCTCCTATCCTCAATACCTCCCTCTACTACCCATTATTCTGTTCTGGATCTCAAACATGCTTTCTTTACTATTCCTTTGCACCCTTCATCCCAGCCTCTCTTTGCTTTCACTTAGACTGACCCTGACACCCATTAGGCTCAGCAAATTACCTGGGCTGTACTGCCGCAAGGCTTCACAGGCAGCCCCCATTACTTCAGTAAAGCCCAAATTTCATCCTCATCTGTTACCTATCTTGGCATAATTCTCATAAAAACACACGTGCTCTCCCTGCTGACCATGTCTGATTAATCTTCCAAACCTCAATCCCTTACAAAACAACAACTCCTTTCCTTCCTAGGCATGGTTAGTGCGTCAGAATTCTTACACAAGAGCCAGGACTGCACCCTGTAGCCTTTCTGTCCAAACAACTTGACCTTACTGTTTCAGCCTAGCCCTCATGTCTGCGTGCAGCGGCTGCCACTGCTTTAATACTTTTAGAGGCCCTAAAAATCACAAACTATGCTCAATCACTCTCTACATTTCTCATAACTTCCAAAATCTATTTTCTTCCTCATACCTGACACATATACTTTCTGCTCCCTGGCTCCTTCAGCTGTACTCACTCTTTGTTAAGTCCCACAATTACCATTGTTCCTGGCCCGGACCTCAATCTGGCCTCCCACATTATTCCTGATACCATACCTGACCCCCATGACTATATCTCTCTGATCCACCTGACATTCACCCCATTTCCCCATATTTCTTTCTTTCCTGTTCCTCACCCTGATCACACTTGATTTACTGATGGCAGTTCCACCAGGCCTAATCGCCACACACCAGCAAAAGCAGGCTATGCTATAGTACAAGCCACTAGCCCGCCTCCTAGAACCTCTCATTTCCTTTCTATTGTGAAAATCTATCCTCAAGGAAATAACTTCTCAGTGTTCCATCTGCTATTCTACTACTCCTCAGGGATTAATCAGGCCCCCTCCCTTCCCTACACATCAAGCTTCAGGATTTGCCCCCGCCCAGGACTGGCAAATTAGCTTTATTCAACATGCCCCGAGTCAGATAACTAAAATACCTCTTAGTTTAAGTAGACACTTTCACTAGATAAGTAGAGGCCTTTCCTACAGGGTCTGAGAAGGCCATGTAGTCATTTTTTCCCTTCTGTCAGACATAATTCCTCAGTTTAGCCTTCCCACCTCTATACAGTCTGATAACAGACCAGCCTTTATTAGTCAAATCAGCCAAGCAGTTTTTCAGGCTCTTAGTATTCAGTGAAACCTTTATATCCCTTATGGTCCTCCATCTTCAAGAAAAGTAGAACAGACTAAGGGTCTTTTAAAAACACACCTCACCAAGCTCAGCCACCAACTTAAAAAGGACTGGACAATACTTTTACCACTTTTGCTTCTCAGAATTCAGGCCTGTCCTCGGAATGCTACAAGGTACAGCCCATTTGAGCTCCTTTTTATTAGGCCCCAGTCTCATTCCAGACACCGGACCAACTTAGACTGTGCCCCAAAAAAACTTGTCATCCTTACTATTTTCTGTCTAGTCATACTCCTATTCTCCGTTCTCAACTACTCATACATGCCCTGCTCTTGTTTACACTGCCGGTTTACACTGTTTCTCCAAGCCATCACAGCTGATATCTCCTCGTGCTATCCCCAAACTGCCACCCTTAACTCTTGAAGTAAATAAATAATCTTTGCTGGCAGGACTATGCTGAATCTCCTTAGGCACTCTCTAACCAGATGTCCTAGGTCCTCCCAATTCTTAGATCTTTTGTACCTGTTTTTCTCCTTCTCTTATTCCATTTAGTTTTTCAATTCATACAAAACCGTATCCAGGCCATCACCACGACAAATGTTTCTTCTAACAACCCCACAATGTCACCCCTTACCACAAAATCTTCCTTCAGCTTAATCTCTTCCACTCTAGTTCCCATGCCACCCCTAATCCCGCTTGAAGCAGCCTGAGAAACATCACCCATTCTCTCTCCATACCACCCCCCCAAAAATTTTCACCGCCCCGACTTCAACACTTTTGTTTTATTTTTCTTATTAATATAAGAAGGCAGGAATGTCAGGCCACTGAGCCCAAGCCAAGCCATCGCATCCCCTGTGACTTGCACGTATACATCCAGATGGCCTGAAGTAACTGAAGATCCACAAAAGAAGTAAAAATAGCCTTAACTGATGACACTCCACCATTGTGATTTGTTTCTGCCCCACCCTAACTGATCAATGTACTTTGTAATCTCCCCCACCCTTAAGAAGGTACTTTGTAATCTACCCCACCCTTAAAAAGGTTCTTTGTAATTCTCCCCACCCTTGAGAATGTACTTTGTGAGATCCACCCCTGCCTGCAAAACATTGCTCTTAACTTCACCACCTATCCCAAAACCTGTAAGAACTAATGATAATCCACCACCCTTTGCTGACTCTCTTTTCGGACTCAGCCCGCCTGCGCCCAGGTGAAATAAATAGCCATGTTGCTCACACAAAGCCTGTTTGGTGGTCTCTTCACATGGATGCGCATGAAACTAAACCCCTCCCAATTACTGCAAAAGAAGACAGAGCTGGTTTAGGTTATCCTTTTTAATGGCAGCCGCTGCCATGCCTCCTGATCCTATTCCTTTGAATGGAAATCTGACAACCTGTATGGATAGAGCAGTGGCTGTTTTCTAAAGAAAAACTGGAGGCTTTAACTCACTTGGTTTCTGAACAGTTACAACTTGGAAATGTGGAACCTTCTCTTTCCCCCTGGAATTCTCCTGTGTTTCTAGTAAAAAATAAATCAGTTAAGTGGCAGATGGTAACCGATTTAAGGGCCATTAACGCTGTAATGAAACCTATGGGGGCCATCCAACCCGGCATGGCTGCCTCTGCTTTAATACCTAAAAATTGGCCTCTCATAGTTATTGATCTTAAAGTTTTTTTTTTTCATATTGCTTTACATAAATCGGATTACAAAACATTTGCTTTTACTCTACCATCTATCAATAATCAGAGCCTGCAGCTCGTTATCAATGGAAAGTACTTCCTCAGGGAAGTACTAAATAGCCCTACAATCTGCCAGCTTTATGTTGGACAAGTGTTTTCACCAGTTCGAGCCCAATTTCCCCAGGACTATATTCTTCATTATATTGATGATATTTTAATTGCTGCCCCCACTGATAAAGAATTAATTGACTGTTATCAAATTATGAGCCGCTGTTACAGAGGCTGGATTACACATTGCTCAGGATAAAATTCAACAGACCACTCCTGTTCAATATTTAGGAATGGTGGTCGATAAACAACGTATTTAACCTCAAAAAATTCAAATTAGGAGAGATTCTTTGAAAACTTTAAATGACTTCCAGCAACTTTTGGGTAACATTAATTATTTAAGACCTACTTTAGGCGTTCTGACCTATGCACTGTCTAACTTGTTTTCTACGCTGCGGGGAGATCTCTGCAGTCCCAGGACTTTGACCCCTGAGACTTCACTAGAACTAGAATTTGTAGAGGAAAGAATCCAGACCGCCGAGTTATCTACAGTACAGCCATCTCAGCCTTTTCAGCTTCTAGTTTTTGCTTCATTGCATTCCCCTACTGGGCTAATAGTTCAACATAATGATTTAGTAGAGTGGTGTTTTCTTCCTCATTCTGTCGAAAACTTTGTTTATCTGGACCAAATAGCCATCTTAATTGGACAGGCTTGGTGTAGAATACTTAAAATTTCCGGATTTGATCCGAGTTTAATTGTAGTTCCTTTAAATTGACTTGAAGTTCAAGCCACCTTTCAACATTCCATACTGTGGCAAATTCACTTGGCTGAATTTATGGGCGTTATTGACAATCATTATCCAAAAAACAAATTGTTTGATTTTATAAAAATGATGTCTTGGGTGGTCCCTTGATTAATCAAAGATCAGCCCATTCCTGAGGCTGTTACAGTGTTCACTGATGGCTCCAGTAATGTAAATGCTGGTTATGTAGGTCCTACAGACAAGCTTATTTCTACCCCTTATACCTCCGCTCAAAAGGCAGAGTTAATTGCTATAATTACTGCCTTACAGGATTTCCCCAAACCTTTAAATATTGTCTCTGATTCTACTTAATGTGGGAAAGAGGATATGCTTGTGTTTCACCAGGAGATCATCAAACGAAAACCACAGGGAAAAGACGTCCGTGTCACAAACCGCCCTCAGACGTGGTGAGATCTGTGCCAACTCCTCAGAAGCTGGCATGCCAAATCAAAATGGGTCTGATTCAATCCTCCCTGATGGCAATGGAGACCCATCTAACTAATCCCACTTCTCCTGGTTACCTTTCTTTTTCTCCTTACAAACCTAAAAATCTCACCATTTCTATTAGCCTCAAAATAACATCCATCTGTTCTTCTCTTCCTCCTTCAGCACTAAATCTGTCTTACACTAGGTTTTATTCAATGATTCTCCTCCTTATACTTTCTATCTCGCTAGTTTCCTCTCACACTGATTTACCTGCTACACAAAATTAATCTTATTGGGCTTATGTACCTTTTCCTCCACTTATTTGACCTCTCACCTGGATGGAAGCTCCTGCAGAAATCTACACTAATGATAGTGTGTGGATGCCTGGAGCTACAGATGACCATTGCCCCACTCAACCAGAAGAAGGCACTGCATTTAATGTTACCATGGGTTATAGATACCCCCCTCTGTGCCTCGGACATGCATCTGGTTGTATCCATATAGAAACCCAAGTCTGGGCAGCTTATCTTCTGGAGAGATCAGCTACAGAAAAACCAGGACATTTGGTCTCCAGCCTCTCCCTTTCTCCTTTAAAACAAATGAAAGGGGGAGTAATGGGAGATACTCCACACTTTCAATACAAACCTGCAGGAAAGCCATGCCCTAAAAATTTTGAGGGCCCATCTAAAACCTTAATTTGGGAAGATTGTGTTAACTCACATGCAGTAATATTAAAAAATGACTCATATGGTTTAGTAATAGACTGGGCACCAAAGGGCTATTTAAAACACAATTGCTCCTCTGGCAGAAGGGAATGCCTTGAGGCTACTTATTTTATTTCTTATCAGGAGAACGAGAATCATCATTCTACTTTGCATAGGAGGATCAGGTCATTCTATCCCTTAAAATGGGAAGATAAAGGCATTACCCCCACCCCCCGCCCGAGGCCTCATATGATACTCCCCATTCTGAGCCCAGAACACCCAGAACTTTGGAAATTGGCTATTGCCACGTCTGGACTGTGAGTATGGGAAGGGGAAACTATTCTGTCTGTTGTCCCCACTACCCTCCCCCTCTCTCAGTATCAACGTAGATCCACACATTCTGCTTTACTTACCTCCAACCTGACTGTTCCCATACAGAGTTGTGTTAAGTCTCCTTACATGCTGTTAGTGGGAAATATCAAAATTTGGATAAAAAATCAAACTGTCCAATGCATTAATTGTCATTTATACACTTGTATTAACTCCCATTTTGACTCCAGGAAAAGTGTAATGTTGGTTCAAGCTCAAGAAGGAATCTGGATTCTGGTAACTTTTCCCAGACCTTGGGAATCCTCCCCCTCGATACATTGAATTAATAAAGTGTTACAGCGAATTCTAAAAAGATCTAAGAGATTTGTTTTCACTTCAATCGCTGTGATCATGGGCCTAATTACAGTCACTGCAATGGCCACCACTGCCAGAATGGCGTTACATCAATCTATTCAAACAGCTCATTTTGTTAATGATTGGCAAGCCAATTCCACCTAAATGAGGAATTCTCAACAAGGCATTAATCAAAAATTGGCTAATCAAATTATGATTTCAGTCTGTTATTTGGCTTGGAGATTGGGTAGTGAGTCTTGAGCATCACATGCAAATGCAGTGCGATTGGAATACCTCTAATTTCTAAATCACCCTGTATTCCTATAATGAGACTGATCATTCATGGGAAATGGTCAAAGGACACCTTCTGGGTAGGGAAGATAATTTTATCATTGGACATAACTAAATTAAAGAAACAAATTTTTGAAGCCTCTCAAGCTCATTTATCCATTGTGCCTGGAGCTGAGGCATTAGATCAGGTGGCAGAAAATCTTTCTGGACTAAATCCCATAACTTGGATTAAGTCTATTGGGGGCTCCACTGTAGTAAATTTTGGAATTATGTTTCTCTGTTTAATCAGCTTGTCTTTAGTGTGCTGGACCAGTCAAAGAATCCTGCGTCAAAATCAAGAGAATGAACAAGCCTTCATCACCATGGCACATTTATATAAAAAGAAAGGGAGAGATATTGTGGGAAGTCAGGGACCCCGAACAGAGGGACCTGCTGAAGCCGTGACAGAAGAATATACATTGTGAAGATTTCATGGCCATTTATCACTTCCCCAATCACTACTCTTATAATTTCCTGTGCCTGTCTTTAATCTCTTAATCCCGTCATCTTTGTAAGCTGAGGATGTATGTTGCCTAAGGACCCTGTGATGATTGCATTAACTGCACACATTGGTCATAAAGCATGTGTGTTTGAACAATATGAAATCTGGGCACCTTGAAAAAAGAACAGGATAACAGCAATGTTCAGGGAACAAGGGAGATAACCATTAGGTCTGACTGCCTGGGAGCCAGGCAGGACAGAGCCATATTTCTCTTATTACCGAAAATGGGTAAGAGAAATATCGCTGAATTCTTTCCCTGGTAAGGAATATTAATAAGTAACAGCCCTGGGAAAAGAATGCATTCCCGGGGGGGGCCTCTAAAATGGCTGCTCTGGGTGTGTCTGCTTTATGCAGTTGCAGATAAGGGATGAAACACGCCCTGGCCTCCTGCAGCGCCCCCAGGCTTCCTAGGATTAGGAAATTCCAGCCTGGTGAATTCTAGTCAGACCAATTCTCTGCTCTTGAACCCTATTAAGATGTTTATCAATGACCACGCGTGCACAGCAGGACATGGAACTTCATTAGTAATTCTAGTTTCTCCCTGACCTTGTGATCTCGCCTTGACCTTCTGCCTTGTGATCTTTTATTGCCCTTGAAGCATGTGATCTCTGTAACCCACACCCTTTTCGTACACTCCCTCCCCTTTGAAAATTGCTAATAAAAACTTGCTGCTTTTATGGCTCAGGGGGCATCATGGAACCTGCCAACATGTGATGTCTCCCCCAGACACCCAGCTTTAAAATTTCTCTCTTTTGTACTCTCTCCCTTTATTTCTCAGACCGGCTGACACTTAGGGAAAATAGAAAAGAACCTATGTTGAAATATTGGGGGCTGGTTCCCCAAATACACCATGACAACAGAGTCCCCAGTCTGGAGACTCACTGTCCCAGCACTTCCTCAGTCACTTGGATTCCTGATCAAAGACAAAGTGATCCACTCATTACTTTTTAAATTAATTCAAATCAACCTTCCTGTAACCAGGCTGTAATGCATTACAGCTGGAATTCACACTTATTCTCTTGCTTGTGCCTGGCCTGGGAGATGGACAGAGTTGGTATTGGCAGTCTCATTTTGCAAAAGAGCAGAGGGGTGAGAGGAGTCAGGAGGCAGAGCTGGAGGGTGTGCTCCCAGGGGTGTTTAGGTTGGCAAGAGGGAGAGGTGGCGACACACAGTCCCTTTGCTGTTACCTGGCCATAGGTTTAACGTGACTTTGAAGGCCACTATTAGGTTCTGCAAAGGATGATTCAGTGCAGACCTCAGCTGCAAGGAGAGAGGATGGAGGGTACTGGGAGAAACCCAGCCAGGCCAGTGGGAGACCAGGTGCTGGCCTGGCTTTGCATGAAACAGCTGTGTAAACCTGGACATGCCAAATCGACCAGCTTCCTTTCCCTTTGGTGAGCAGCAGGTGGCTGATGGGCCTCGGGCAGGGAGTGAGACTGAGACGACAGGGGGCTGCACTGCCTCCAGCCCTGGGCATCATCTACAGCACCCTGGGGAAAAATGGAGCCTGCCAGTGGGTGGTGCTGAGCTGGAAGCTGCCCGTGTCCTGCCTGGGGCCCGAGTCCTCCATGGGCCTTTTCCAGTGGTGCCCACTCTGAGTTCACTGGCACATCCCCTGAGGGCAGCTTTGGGTACTTTAGAATTTAATCATCAGCCTTTCGCCCACACTACCAACACCACTACATTTAGAAGCTAAAATCTCCAATGGTTTGTGAAGGGATGAAGATGAAGCAAATTCATAAATCATAAGTTACTGGAGCTCATGGAAAGCTGGAGATGATCTCATTCACCTGTGGTGGCATGTGAGAAAGCACTTTAATTGCCAAGTCAAAGGTTTTTACTCTACAGGCCTTAGGAAGGCCCAGAGATCTGTGGGTTTGCACAGCCCTCCAGGTGACTGATGAGTGGGCAGATTGGAGTCTGTTGCTGTGACCCAGTGGCATCCTGTTCTGGCTGTGTCGAGGATTCCCCAAGTCATGCTGCTATCGTGTGGCAGAGGAAGCCACAGGCCTGACTCCTTGGCATCTGCTGAAATTCCCTTTCCCAGTGGGGGATGCACGGAATCACAGGGGAGGCCTGGTACAAAGGCACCATTCTGTCCCTTGCTTAACTTACTGAATCAGAATCTCTGGGCCTGAGGCCAGGAATGTGTCTGCACTGATCATATTGAAGGTACTCATTTTGGAGAGAAAGAGCCAGAAAAGCAGGTTTGGTACAGCCTGAGGAGTCCCATGTTATAGCAGGCTGAGCTATAAAACCAGCACTGAAAATGCAGAATGATCCCTGTTTTAAGTGTCATCGCCTAGGACAAAACGGTCTGTCTCTTGAGAAGTCCTGCACAGACAATTCTTAGTCCTGCAAGAACTAAGAAAAAGGCGGCTGTGTCTTCAGACAAGCACCAGATGAACTTGTTGCTTACATTTCACACTTTATATTTAAACAATAAAACTATACTCTGCTTTCCAGGGAGATGCTCAAATGACAGTATGCTCACAGTAATGGTGACTAACTTGGGAAACAGACAATGTACACATTCTACCTCTGGCTCACTCCAGGTCATCTGCTTATTGAGTAGGGTGATAACCACTTGGGATGCCATCATTTTCCTAGGGAGGTTGTGGAGGTGGAGGCTACACAGACACATTTGAGTTTTGTATACAGCACACATTTATGACTCGAAGCCGTGGGCATTCAGTTACAATTGGAAAGCAAGCAGAAGTGGGTGGTTTCTCACTGGTTGTGAGGTGAGTGTGTCTTATCTGTGGATGAGACAGAGGTGCCACTCAAGTGGAAGGACCCTCAGCCTGGAATCTGGAGTTGGGCTCCACCAATTCAGAGCATCCCCCAGACACAAAGACCAGTTCTCACATGACTCCCTCCTCATTCCAATCATCCATAACCACCTTTGTAATTTAGGCAATCATGGCCGCTCACCTAGGCCGGAATTCTCCGACAGAACTTCCCTTGATGATGGACCTGTTCTAGATCAGCACGCTCCAACACAGTAGCCACCAGCCACGTGTGGCTACTCAGAACTAGAAATGTGGGCTGGTGCAACCAAGGACTACACTTCTCATTTTACTTTATAATTAAAATTAAAGTTTAAATAGTCCCATGTGACTAGTATTATATTGGACAGAACACACCTATGTAGGCTGCATAGTCTCTTCCTGCCTGTGGTCACACTACCCTCACGTTCATCCACACACACCTTCCAGACGAATCTCCCATGGGACTCAGGCTCACCTCTGTGCTCCCAAGAGAGATCTCTGCCACAGCTCTCACAGGATCTGTGTGCACATCCGTAAGTATACAGCTACAGCAGAGGGGATCTCTGTCCACGGGTGAGTACACAGCTACAGCAGAGTGGATTTGTGTCTACGTGTGAGTATACAGCTACAGCAGAGTGGATCTGTGTCCACATGTGAGTATATAGCTATAGCAGAGTGGATCTGTGTATTCAGGTGTGAGTATACAGCTACAGCAGAGTAGATCCTTGTCCACATGTGAGTATACATCTACAGCAGAGTGGATCTGTGTATTCAGGTATGAGTATACAGCTACAGCAGAGTGGATCTGCGCCCACGTGTGAGTACACAGATACGGCAGAGTGGATCTGCGCCCACGTGTGAGTACACAGCTACGGCAGAGTGGATCTGCGCCCACGTGTGAGTACACAGCTACGGCAGAGTGGATCTACGTTCACGTGTGAGTATACAGCTACGGCAGAGTGGATCCGTTTGCCCACGTGTGAGTATACAGCTACAGCAGAGTGGATCTGTGTACCCAGGTGTGAATATACAGCTACGGCAGAATGGATCCGTGTGCCCAGGTGTGAGTATACAGAGCAGAGTGGATCTGTTTGCCTACGTATGAATATACAGTGATGACCAATGAGAAAATGTGGTTCTATCATAAATTTACCAGCTGTCATTTCTGGAGTTTCATCTGGAAGTGCTGTAAGGGCTGGACGTGAAGGTGGGGTGACCACAGGAAGTGAGAGGAGTTAGTTGGTTGGCCGCCTTAATGGCTTACGTTGTCAAGTTCTTGAAACTCTCATACTCAGCCTTTGGACATAAGGGTTTATTTACTTTTGTTTTGTCCCGGTAGCATCCAACACAGCCCTTGTGGACTTCCCTGCCCAAACTTCACGTCTATTGGCTAGTCCAAGAAGAGCTCATCTCCTTTAAAGAACCAGCACTGATCTTCTATGTAGATACCCCAAGATAAAAGAAAATAATAGGAAAAAAAAATGGTAGCAAAGAGCATTCTGTAGAAAAACATTGCCGTGAGTAGATTAAAATTGCAACCAAACATAATGTCATGAACTTAAAAGAACAAAACAAGAAACAAGAAAGCAATCACATCACCAAAGGTCAAAGCGGAGCTGTAAGAGCTCAGGCACTAGATAAAGAAAGCTGGCAGAGCTCTGAAGAGAAACGTCAGAGAAAAGTGAAGCCAGTCTAGCAGGGAAGTGTGCATGGAAACGGCACGGAGAACAGACCCTACTGAAACACCATCGCGGATATGGAGGAGGACAGGACTAAGACAGCAACTCAAATTCAAACGCCAAGAGAGCTGCAGGGCCCGAGAAAACGCAAATGCTAGGAGAGGTTGACAAAAGGGAGCAAACACACAATTTCCATCTTTTTGCAAAGATGTAGCAACATGGACGGAAATGGAGACACCATTTGAAGTGAAATATGCTAAGCACAGAAAGACAAGCTTTGCATGTTCTCACTCCTCTGTGGGAGCTAAAAAAGTGGATCTCATGAAGATAGAGAGTAGATTGGTGGCTACCAGAGGCTGGGAAGTGGGGTGGAGCAGGGGAGGAAGCAGAAACATTTATAAGGACTGTACACTTAAAATGTAAAGATGGTAAATTATGTATGTATATTTTACCTCAATAAAAAACAAATTAAAAAGAAAAAACAAAAAGAACAAAAAATGTATTTAGATGCAATTCACAAAACATTCCCAGAAATCAAATGAGACTTTGATGTAGCTACAGATCAAAAGTGCCCACCATGTCCTAAAAAACAAAAAAAGACACCAATTGCCACCAACCCCAGTGTTTTTCTCCTTGTTCCCAGAGGACCCCAAGTTCCCCGAGGGGCACCACTCATCCTGAAGTGCCCTTTGCTAGCTGTGCTGAGGCCAGCAGCCATGGACATCCTGTCACGTGGCCCTTGCTTGATCTTTGCAGGCCTCCCAAGCTGCCCATCTTGTGGATGATGACTGGGGATGGCAGATGAAGCCCAATTTTGTCAAAGGCGGATTTTTCATTTTTGTTTCCTGCCCTTCTTAAGGTTGTCTAACTTCCAAAATGAAAAGGGGTAACGCTGCCTTTACCGTTCTATAATCGGAAGATGTTGAATATTTTACCTTTTTACACTTAAGAAGCTAAGGCTTTTATCATTAAACAAAATCCCTTTTTATAATTTTACTAATCACTCAAATGCTGTGAAAACCGATGAAGAACGTGCTGGAGGCAGTGAGATGCATTCTTGCGTTGTGCCACAAGGGTGCTCTTGGGAGACCATCGGCTGGCCCTGCATGGCTGCACCTACAAACTTCTTTGGTGTTACGATCAACACCTGCGGTTGGCCAGGTGGGTCCCCACCTGCCCTGGGCTCTCCTTGTATGTTGAAGCAGAGGGTGGGCTTCCAGAAACTGAGAATTCAGATTCTGAAAACAAATGATGGGAGAGTCCACACAGCACAGGGGCCCTCCTGCTGGTAGACCAGGCTAACTTGTGACAACATGCACATGCCCTCCAGCTGACCAGGGTGTGACAGGGAAGAGGTGTGAGACGGCAAGTCTGGCCCAAGTGTCAGGTCAGTAAGTCAGCCAGGATCCTCCCAGGCGAGGGCCGGAGAAGCAACAATAATGGGCATCTATTCTTATTCTGTCAGTTTGCTGGCTTAGAAAACCTAGGCTCTAGACATTTTAATTGTCCTACTGCAGTGGAAAAAATGCCAGTTGGGCTCAAGGGTGAATGTGAGTTTCTTGAGGTCTTTCTTAAGCCTGTGTGGGTATCTGACAGTTTCTGAAACCTTCTGAGGTCTGTTATTTTTATGGGGGAGGAGAGGCCGGCTGAGAATGTCTTGCCACCAACTTGGAGCACTAAGCAGCCAAGAGTCTGGTGCCTCACGAGGGCTGTGCAAGCTTGTGTGTGACACGTCCCAAACAGCTATGGATTCCTTGTGATAGTGTCTAGCTAGTGGTAAGAAGTGTGTTTTTAATATTCTAAGTCATTTCAAAAGGTTTTTAGTGGATGACAGGCCAGTGTTTTTTTGTTTTAATAGGAGTCTTGCTCTGTCACCCAGGCTGGAGCGCAATGGCACAATCTTGGCTCACTGCAACCTCCGCCTCCCAAGTTCAAGTGATTCTCCTGCCTCAGCCTCCTGAGTAGCTGGGATTACAGGTGCGCACCACCACGCCTGGCTAATTTTTATATTTAGTAGAGACGGGGTTTCACCATGTTGGTCAGGCTGGTCTCGAACTCCTGACCTCGTGATTGGCCAGTGTTTTAAAATTAGAAACAGACATCACCAGCAATAGAAAATGAAGAACACTGTATTAATGTTTATTTCTAATTACAAGAAACAGAACATCAGTCCCTTATTTGTACAAAAATACCTGAAAGTTTACAATTAGGTTCACGAGCCAAAGAGCTATGTACAGAATGAAGCAAAGCACATGGAATAAAGGTTTTGTCTCTTCATTAATACCTTCTGCATTCCCTGAAAACGTTTATACACGCCAGGCCAATTTACAGTCACTGCAGTTTGCACTGTGACATCACAAATCTACCGCCAGCTTGCCCGCCCCCGGAAAGGCGCAGAGATCGGTCATACTGTCAGGTATTAAGTGCAGAAAAGAGAAGACAAAACATCTAGGCTGAGGCACATGTTTCTTCAAGGTTTAGCAAACAAAAGAACGTTCTGGAACTCTAACACCTAGTGTAACAGAGCTTACCTATTAAACTCTAATAACCAAAGCATTTGGCGTTTTCCTTCTCAACTTCATCCCGGTTGCTACATGGAGTTTCATTTAGAAAAGAAAATCACAGGCAGAGATACAAAGTCAACAGGCTCCAAAACAACCCTGAGCTGTCCCCTTTACATTCATGTCAATTAAATACAAAAATAAAAGTCAAATGTCCTTCCGTCCCCGGTTTGCGGGACTTGTTCTCAGGTGGAATTCCCAGCCGCCCAGCGCGAGGCCAGCGAGCTGGGGCCTTAGGAAGTCTGCCGCCACGCGGAGGCGGTTTACATTCTCCAACAATTCACTTCGGCAGGGAAAATACAAAAGACTACGTCAAACCAGCTACGTACAAAACTGTGAATCAGAGTCAAGCTTTTGTTCTCCTTTTAAATAAACGCATATTTATAAATATGAAATACTGCAAATACAAGCTGTCTACTGGAGAGAGGCGTGAAAGAGAGAGATTATACACTGATGGGACTGGTCTACGTACACAGAAAAAAGAAATCCTAGAGTTGTTTTTCCTTGAAAAGGGTTTACCTCAAGCCAGTGAAGAGAAAGGAATCGTGGTGTAACTGCAATGTCCGTCCCTACAGTGAAGCCTGCCGCCAGGTGTGAACGCGAGAATTATCTTACTGTCAATAGTTCGAAAGACTGACTGGCTGCGAAAGGAAGAAAATGCAATTGAGCACTGATGGTTAAAAACACGTTTTGCTAGAAAATTCTTCATTTGTATATCTTTCACGGAAAACAACTAGAGTGTGGTCTGTAGACTGAAATACAGTGTTACTATATGGTAGACTGACTTCCAGCTGATTGGCCTTACTGAAGCTCGTGACACTGCTCTAGGCTACGGGGGTTGACTGAGGAGCAGAGAAATGCTGTTCCTTAGGGAGCACTTCAGTGGGGCAGATTTGGGGCAATATCGTGGCTAGCACAGATTCATAGAAGCCAGGCAGGTGTTATCTTGAAAAAGGAAATCATTCTGCTCACCACAGTAGTTTGTTGCTTGTCAAAGGAGTCCTTTCTGCTTTGCAGGGATCAAAGGTAAGGAAATGGCCACTCTCACACCTGATCACTAAGCTAAGGGGACATGGCAAAGGGGGCCACCCAAGGGGCGGAGGGGACCAAGTGACAACTCAAGCCACTGTCTGACTCATCTCCCGGAGCGGGGACAAAGTGTTGTGTTGACAAAACTCTTCCATGTCCACAACCACTGTGAGGTACTTCTGACCCTAAGCCAGCAGAGGAGGAGCCTCTAGCTGCTCTGCGTTCACTGGCTTATGGGGGTTTTCAGCAGGACGGAGGGCTGCAAGCAAAGATCTTTAAATATCAGCCTGTGCCTGTGCCCTCTGCGGCGTTTCCTTGTCTTTATCACCATGGAAACCCACGAGACACAGCACGAAGACAACCAGGTGCCATTTTCTCTTTAGATCCTTTAATCCCCCGAGGGACATCAGCCGTGAAACGACTCACACCACTGCAGCAGCAGGGGTAAGGCAGTGATCGTTCTAGAACAGGCTGAAGGCTGTGGAAACGCAAGGCTGAAGTACCCAGGTGGATTATGCAGCATCCACTGCTGGCCGATGACGGGTGCCAGGTGTGTCTCAAGGAGGCTGGCCCACGTCAATCTAGAGGCGAGGCCATTCAGCCTGCTGTTTGTGGAACAGTGAATTTTCCAAAGGAATAAAGTCTCCTGCGCTGTGCAGAACAAGACACACTAATAACAAGAGGATCTGACATCTGAGCATAGAGAAATGATTAACAGACTGTGGTTGCTTGACTGAGTCCACAAAACATGCCAAATGCCTACCACAGTGACACCTTTTATTTTAACAAGAAAGCTTTTCAAGTATACTGGGAAGGGCTGGGTTTGTCATTTGGGAGCTGAATCCACACCGTGGTAGTCGGCAGAGGGTGTGGAGGACCCTCTGGGAACATTTGGGGACCCATATTCAGTTTGAAATCTGCCCATTCAAAACTTTCTGTATTTTATGAGTTGAAACGCCACATCCCCCTCCTACCATAGGCTGAATACAATATTGAAAACAAAGAAGGAGTGCAAAAAAGTGATCAATACAAAAAAAGTAAACATATCAGTTTTAATTGTCAAGATTATTCCAGGGCAAGAGTTCATTTCCAATCACTTCTCTCCGGTTCTTGTTCCTAAGCGGCCCAAGCCAAGATGATCATTCCAGTTTATTTTCAAATTTCCGCTGGATCTTCCATGCCCTCCCCAATTTGGCCGACGCAGAGGGAGGCGACCCTGCTGGGTTCACAGCAGCAAATCGTCATTTAAGTCCAACAAACTAGTCAATCTTGGTCAGCTGGCACCGAATGAACCCATCTCGCTCTGGGTCCCCAGGTGCAGAATCGATGTGTGTTCTTAACCAACGCACAGACCGCTTCTTCACTCCAGTGTTCACTTCCTCCAGTCTTCAGCCAAGAGGACATCTGCGGTCATAAGGCCACTCGGATGCAGTGGTGCTTGAGTTTGCAAGGCAGGACTCCTTTGTTCAGCTGGTAAAAGTCAACCAGCTGGATCAGGTCAGAGAATTTGGTGTTCCCGTCATCCAGGCTGAAGAACGTCTGCCCGTCGTCCTCGCACTGGAGAGACACAAGAACACTTGCCAGGTTAGAGGCCGCCACCTCAGGGAACTGAACGGGGACCACGGCCAGCAGCAGCTACATCTGCCCATGATTTGATTCCAGAGGGACACACAAGGCAAGGTAGGCTAGAAAACACCAGGGGCGGGAAGGACAGGGGAGCAGAGGATGTGTGCTGGGGGCTGCCATGTCCCTGAGCGAGGGACAGACTTTGGGTGGGCTGTGGAGGCTGCCGAGGACAGCTAGCTCCCCTGCTCCCTGAGGTGGTAAAGGGGAAGGGCTCGAAGTTGCCCCCAGTTCACCTAGCTCATGAGAATTACATTTACCAGTTAACTTGTAAGTACCCACTGCACACAGCATACTCCGAGAAGACTGCACAAACCTGGGTCCTCACTATACGACCTCAGCCAACTCCTGAGGCCCCAGGGGTTTACTCTGCTCCATGATGAAGCAACCGTTGGGTGACTATGAGGGATTAATAAGCTCACGCAGGTAAATTCCCTTCCTAGGTATGGGGCAGTTATTTTTATTAAAGCAGGGGAATGCCACAGTATCTCCCAGAGAGAATCATAATCCTAACACCTATTTTAACTCAGTTTTCAATTGGATGACTGTAGTACAGTGCAAAACACTGCAGAAAGGAGGTCGTGTTGTTCACAGGGAACAGGTCAGCTTTAAGGCTTGGCTAATTAATGAGCTTGGAACCACTTCGTAACTCTAAAACCACTGCTAGAGCTAACAGCACATCCCACAGCCAGTTTTCACACACAGAGGCTGCACACTTAATGCCCTAAGTCCCAAGTTGCTGTTCTTTTGTTACTCGTAGGATTTGGGCATTACACACTCTGCCTACCATGAAAGCCCCGTTCTCTCTTTCTTTTTTTTTTTTTTTTAATTTACTCATCCAGCCTAAAATGTCAATCACTTTTCATTTTATATTTTGAGCTAAAAGAATTATAACTGTGTGAATAATATAATGCAGTAGAAGAACAAAAAGGATCGTCTATGCAGCACTTTCCCTAGGATAGTAATTCCTGTATTTGCATATAAGGTTGGCTGGAAGCTGGGAAGGCTGGGCTCAGCCCCAGATTCTGTTCCTCACCCCAGTGCAGTGCAGGGAAAGCCGCTGACAGCCAAGAGCCTCATTTTCCTCACGAGTAAGGTGGGGATGTCAGCACACAGCAGGAAGCAAGCAGTCACAGAAAAGACAGTGCGTGGCACACTGCCTTCCCCTGGCTCACAAAAGCTAAGCAAGACACCCTCCTCATCCTCTGTGGTCCATGGCTGCCGGTCACTACATGAGTCTTGAGATCATAACAAAGTCCTGGGGGTCAGATAAACCTGAAGAACTCCAGGTTCAACTGTGTAAAACAGGTGAGCTTAGTTAATTTAAGTCTTCTCAGAGCTTTTTCTTTGCTGACATGCAGATTGAATCTCTGAGAGGAAACTATCCCGCCAGCCTCTTTTGGTAGAGTTTGGGTTCCACAGGATGCATTTCACAAACATTATCATTACCTGCAGAATTTATCAATTCAGCATGTAAACAGCTGCTATTAATTTCGTGTATTGTATTCTCAACTAAACTGAATTCTTGCAGGCGCTGATCTAGCACTCTAATCATGAACTAGAATTGAACTGTGGCATACTGAAGTGAGAGGTAAACAACATCAGGCAAATCAAACAAAGTGCTTTGTCAAAAAAAGTAGTGTTGATTAATGTATTCTGTAATGAAGTTTTTAGAACTGTTCAAAGGGAGAATGGTCTTTAGATCCAAGGACCATGTGGAAGAAGAAACAAAATTAACTCTTTGGGAGGCCACTTATGCTTCTTGGATAGCCCTGGTGTACACCAGGACAAATGACAAGACTCCTCAGACTCCAGCAGCCAACAGGCAATCCTGCTGCACAACTCCTGCCTTCCAGACCCATGTGCTCACGGCTGCTGGGCCCTCAGCTAATTCTCCTCCACCTCCCCTTCCTGTGACCTTGATCCTCCCCATCAGTACCCTTTCGGCTGCAGCCAAGAGCTCACAGGCTCAAGAGGGGCCTCAACACCCTATCGCCACTTTCAGGATTATTTCTAGGGAAATGTTTTTCTAATTTCAAAAGACAAACCTGTAAAGAAATTCTTGAAAGTTTCTTACCTGCAGCGTTGAAACTGTCTGATACTTACCGGTCTTGTCGGTTTATAACTTGAAAATCGCATTAAGAATGAAACCAGAAAACAAACCACAAGGACTGGTCTGAGAACATCAATACTTACAGGTAAGATCTGGAAATTTTTAATTTTCTGGTGATGACACAGTGTGAGTACAAATGCCTTTGGATTACTCTGGCTGTCACGGAGGAGAAAAAGCCTGGGGAAGGGAAATAGTTGATTGCTAAAATATTTTAAAATCTGGAACTAATCACACACACATACTCTCTTTCTCTCTCACACACACACACACACACACAAACACACACACAGGCTTGGAGCCACAATGCTTCAGTGCTTTGGCATCTTGAGTGGCCTCTAGGGGCAACAGCACACCAGGCAAGCACCAAGACGGTAATTCTGAATTGTCATTCTCCATTGGAAAAAAGCTGGGCTCCTTGGGGATATGCCTGACTACAGGGTTAGGGCAGGGAAACTATAGCATGAAAAGGAATATTTTGTGCCTGCATATCAAGAAGTGCTCAAAGAATAATGAGGACATGTCAAAAAGACACAGGAGGCAGGATGACTAAATCTGGGCATCAAAATGAATTTTAAAAGTAATGGATCATAACCCATGAAATCGGAATCCGTGAGTCTGTAGTATTATTTAAAAATAAATGAGCAAATAAATTAATAGGGGAGAAGGCGAAGATCTTTTTTGGAGGAGAATGTCAGCCAATAAATAAAGGCACGATGTATTCAAAAACTACCCTTTGGCAATTACTGTAGTAACTAACAATTAACGAAGGAGAGGGGGATCTTCAACAAATGCTGAAACCGGCAGACGAAAGGTGGATGAGAAACAAGAGTATTTTCATGGCATCAAAGTGTTGTACTGTTAATACTTATTTACTACAAAGGGGAAAATAATAGCTTTACAGTGGAGAAATCTGGCCGACAGCATCTTCTTCATCAAGTATGTAAATTACCACCACTAGCAATGAGACAAATTGATCTTGAGGGCCTCCAGAGACGATGTACTGAAGATGACACAACATCACTTTTCTGGGGTGCTCCTGCCAAAAGTGCATAGCCTGAATCTCACCATGAGTGAGGAGCCTAGGCTGAGCCCAGGCACACTCTACAAGAACTGAGGCTTCTACTCAAAATGCAGGTCAAGATTACGAATACATGCTGGGAGAGAAGATTTAGGATGAAGATGTTCTTTTGCTATAAAGGAGGCAATTAGGAAGAAGGGTATAGATCAGACAATGAACTGCGTCAATGTTAACTTCCTGGTTTTTCTAATGGTACTGTGGTTATAGAAGTTCTTGTTCTTAGAAATTTTACACTGTAATAATTCAAATTAAAGGGACATCATGCCACAACTTACTCCTAAATGGTTCAGAAGAAAAAACAATAACTAAGAACAATAAGGCAAATGTGCCATAATCTTAATAACGGTATCTGGGCGAAGTGTGTACAGTTCATCCTATGATTATTATTGCAACCTTTCTACAACCTTAAAATTATTTTTTTAATCTTAAATTAGAATAGCACAAAAAAGGCATAAAATCATTGCTCTTACATGAAAAAATCTGGAGTTAGCTGAAAAGATAGTTATACATCAGAAAGCGAAGAAAGAGCCAATGAAAGCTACAAAGAAGAAATGGCCTGAGAAGGAACTCACTTTAAATGTATCCAAAACCAAACTACAATCATCAGCAAAATCACCAGTTCTAGATTGTAATGTGAAAATGGAAAGCACTTAAATAAGACTGGAAAATCCCATGCTGAAGAGGTAAAACAAATATATTTTACTACAGGACTTCTCAGAGCCTTAAATATGTGAATATTCATGGTAACTGTCTAGCAGTTTTCCAATCTTACCTACGTAGAAACCTCCCCCACCCTTTCTAATATAGCACTTTGCAGGCCTTGTTTCTTCAGGATATACTTTGGGAAACACCGATCAGAATGGGATTCCACGGTTTGGCTTGGTCAGGCCAGATGGGACGGCGTGAGGAAGCTCAGACCCCACTGGGGAACACGCGGCACCGCCAGAGAGAAGACGAGGAGATCCAGTTCTTCTCCCGAGTGCTGGTGCATGCTGGGCAGCTGTGCCCACCTCAAAGACTTGTCAGAGTCATGTCATTCCAAATAAAACATTGTTACTCTGACACCCCGAAGTTTGCCAAGCTTCAGCTCTAGCTAGAGGAAAATGTGGGGCGTCCCTTTCTCTGCCGTTAACTATCTGCTGTCTCCTTCTGCTGATGGGAAGCTACAGATGAGTGAATGGCAGCATGGCCCAGGCCTGTTCACCCCTGAGAGGGACGTGCACCCCTGAGAGGGGCAGGCTCACCCTGGGAAGTCCCAAGGCTGCTGAAAGGCTTGAGCTTTACAGGGAATGCCTGAAGGTTGTCTATCTGAGATGACTGCTATGGGGGGAGAATGGCATTGCTTAGGCATCAGCAGGAATCCTGGATAGGTCACTTATTATCTTCATCATCTTGGGCAACTTGCCTTCGCAGCCTCAATTTCTTCGTCTGCAGAAGGGGAACAACACCTCTTTTTTTTTTTTTTCTTTTTTTTGAGACGGAGTTTTGCTCTTGTCACCCAGGCTGGAGTGCAATGGTGCAATCTCAGCTCACTGCAACCTCCGCCTCCTGGGTTCAAGCAATTCTCCCCTCTCAGCCTCCCAAGTAGCTGGGACTACAGGCGCCTGCCACCACACCCAGCTAACTTTTATATTTTTAGTAGAGATGGGGTTTCATGGTATTAGCCAGGCTGGTCTCAAATTCCTGACCTCAGGTGATCCGCCCGCCTCGGCCTCCCAAAGTGCTGGGATTACAGGCGTGAGCTAGGGATTACAGGCGTGAGCTACTGCACCCAGCCAGAATAACTCTTCTCTTACAGGACCATTGAGAAGACTATGGCTGATGTATATACAGCTTTGTGCATGATCACACGCAATACAAGGTGGCTTGAAATAACAGTCACTGCAATCAGCCAACTGCCACAATCCAGTGATTTCTAAGGGGATTGCAGTTATAGGAAAGATGCCCAGTGAGAAGCTAAGCACGTTAAGTGACTACTAGCCAGGCTCAGAAGTTGTAAACATGGCCCAGGATGGACAGTGGCAAGAACCAGGTAAGTTCTTAAGAATGGATGCTAGGGATGGTGCACTCACCAGTCCATCATAAATGAATGAAGAGCCCCTTGTGACAGGACCCGACAGTGATCAGAGTACAATCTAGACCACGTTTACAAGCAAGACACCATGCAAAGTGTTTCATGCACGTATTAACTCATTTATCTTCATGGTGATACTGTTATCTTCATTTCACAATGATAAGGGAAGTGACACACAGAGAAGCTAAGCAACTTCCCCAAGGTCACACAGCCAGTCATGGAGGAGTTCCTGGTTCAGCAGGAAAAGCAGACGACAAGTGAAAGTATCCCTCTTAAAAGGGTGCTATGTGAGTCCTATAACACCTCTCTTTCTGCGGCTGGGAGAAGGGAAAGCGTCAAAGAATTCAAATTTTGCTGAAGAGGTTTCCTTCCAACATGTGGAGGGGCATGAAGTGCAGACAGAGGGACTGCACAGGCAGATGACACAGGGGTTGATGTCTGGCACAGCAGGAATGCCAGTGGGGCTGGACCATGAGTGTGGGCGTGGCGGGGGGGGGGGGCATCCACATGCCCTGGGGGGATAAGCATGGTGCTGGGGGTGGGGTGGGATTTTTTGGCAGAGAGGACTACAG
The DNA here is from genome assembly GCF_028885625.2 of Pongo pygmaeus. Lineage (NCBI taxonomy): Eukaryota > Metazoa > Chordata > Mammalia > Primates > Hominidae > Pongo > Pongo pygmaeus. The sequence goes on along the minus strand of NC_072379.2, from coordinate 36,055,732 downwards.
ACCTAGATTTGCCCTTAAAAAGATCCTTCTCCTGCAGTTCTGGGATGGGCATGGGTGGCAAGACAGGAAGGAAGCAGGCGGCAAATTCAGTGCAGGGCTGGTAAAGCACGAGTATGCGCGCGCACACGCTCAGCTGCATGGGTGGGGACGGGGATGGGAGGGGAGCTGCCTGGATCCTGGGATTTCAGGAATACTTTACGGGCTTATTTAAGGCTCTGATGTCTCTTTCTAACTGCGTACACCGTTTGAGAATAAAGCTATGGAAAATGCTGTTGTTATATTGTCTGTCCAGAATCTTGTGCTGTTTTTCGAGGTGGTTTTCCTTTCTTTGTTGTTTAACTCTTTAAACTGGCTTGCCTTCATCATCTCTGCAGGGATCAGTAAAGATTAGAAATGGATTATTTACCCTGTTATACAAATACACCTCCTCCCTACACCCAAGAATTGAGAGGAAGATGAGCTGTTCCTGTGTTAACACCTGAATCGATCCCATTATCTGCATTTCTGTGTGCGGTTAGCGCTCCAGCAGCCTAAGGCGGGAGCTGGAAATGACAGCCTTGGAGACAAGGAAGGCTCCAGGGAGGACGGAGAGGTACGCCTGCTCATGAATAAGCCGGGCTGATTTGGGGAATGGAAGGTAACAGGTGATGCTTCTATTGCTTTACAAGTCTGGAAAGACAGATGCCTCGCCAACTGGGTTTCTGATCCAAGAAAAATTGAAAGACAAACATGGCTGGGGGAAGCAAAACGCTGACACACAATTCAGGTGGCCCAGCAGTGCTGACCTGCAATCCACCCCACCCCAAGGCAGCCCTTTCAATCCGAAGTGGACAGAGTGGGCCTTACCCCAGAATCATTCAGGAAGCTTCTTCAAACATAGGACTGCCACGCCCATCCCCGAGGTTCAGAAACATCTTCGCCTCGGGATGATGGGCGTCCTCACTGCCCTAGCCTTGGGGAGGACACTTAGTGGCCACAGCACCAAATAAAGCCTCCTGTGGAAGTGCCACTTCTCCAGCAGAGTGACGCTACCCTGAAGTGAGCCCGCGCTGCCTCCCACACACAGCAAGGGTAACAGAGGTCCCCCTAGAACATTCTGGGCCCACTGTTGATGCGGTTCAGGGGTATAAGCAGGTATACACTGTATTAGAAGCCCCAGAACACACAGATACCCCTAACTCAAAAATGTCACAGAAAGAGAAATTTCTGTGTTAGGTTTTTCTCTCCTCAGGCATGCCAGAAACTTTAGAGGAGAAACATACTGTTTTATAGTTAGAGGAGGAGTTGCTTCTAATGCTTTGAGAGACTGCTCTGTGATAAAGCTGACATCTCGAGTAAGGAGTTTTGGAGCAATTGTAAAGCCACATGGGAAACAAAATAAAATCAGACCCATACTCTACCCAGCAGTGAGGATAAATAAACCCAAGTGCATCTGGGATTGAAACAAAACCAAACCAAGACCAAAAATGAACCAACAAGGACAAAATAAAGAAAGGGAGAATGGAAAGAGCAGGAAGGAAGGAAAGAGGAGCAGAGGGAAGGAAGGAGAGAGAGGGAGAAAAGAATCCAAGTATAAGACAACATGAATGCACCCCTTTATGATTTAGGAGTGGGAAAAACAAAAGTGTCTGCAACTTAACTGATTACAAAAACGGACAAAAAATGTAAACAGGGCAGAACTGCCAAAAGACAAAGTCGTCCTTCCATACATGAAATCAGGGTCAGCCTCCTTCATGAGAGATGCGTCTGACAGCGTGACTCTCGGATGAAGAAGTAAGCCTGCTGAGGGACTCTGGTGACACTTCACAATATTACACAGGCCCTGCCCTTCCACCCCACAGCCCCACTTCTCAGGACTCATAGCAAAGATACACAGCAAAATTATGAAACAATGCAGCACTGTGTCTCATAACATTTGCCTGGAAACATGGTGAATATCCCTCAGTAGGGGACATTTTAAAAAATGATGTTCCATATACATAAAAGAAAACCCAACAGTGGAAAAGAAATGTGGGCCATCGCGATACGCTGCTGTGGAGCGATCCTTGGGACGCAGAGACTGCGGGAACTGCACAGTGCAGTACTTGCAGCATGCTACCTTTGCTTAACGAGAGGCAGAAAACAAAATCTTTTCACTCGTATTTGTACAATGAAATGACAGAAAGATAAACAAACACTAATAAAAGCTGTTTATCTGGTGTAGGGGTTGGGAGGCAGAGTTGAGTGGACAGGGCATGTGCCTTATTTCATAGATCTGACTTTGGAACCATGAAAATGTTTTATGCAATTTACAAAGCAGCATTCAACCAAAAAGAAAATAAATCAGATCCACTTGCAAACACTACAGAGAAACAGAAACAAACAAACCTGATTTACCCAGCAGTTTGGTGACAGAACCATAGAGAAGAATTACTTTAAGTGACTTTGGGCAAGGTATTTTAAGGTAACCTGCCTGGATTAATCCTTAAGGATTAAAAGGACTGCAAAGAAATCGCAATTCAGGAGTCTTACTGAATTAATATCAGCATTTACATTTTCAAGATATTACATGTATGTATTTTATATTATGTAATATAAAGTAATAAGTAATTAAGTTAATGCCATTAACAGAGATCATCAGAGGAAAAAAAAACCCAACAAAATCAAAGAAGTAAAAAAATCCTGTAATCTCAAATTTGAACTAGCAATACCAACATGAACCCAACATTTATTTTTTGTTTTAAAAAAGCCATGTCCTAGCTCTGTTTACTAAAAAGATCTAAAGATTGTAGTCTCCAAATACCATTTTCCATTAGAAAGAATCAGGGTCCCTGTGAGAAATGCATCATTTCAGTCTGATACATCTTGTCACCCCAAAATCAAATACCATTAATGGTAGCTCAAAAGAACTCAGGAAGCAACTTGAAGGAGCCATTGGCCAATGAGGGGCAAAGTGAGCGTCAAGAAGAGGAGGTTTTGACTGAAATAAATCAAACACAAAAATCTAAGTTCATAGTGACAGTTTAAACAAAATCCAAACAAACTAACAACAAAAACACCCCTTGTTTGCCTCTAGTGGAAGGTGGGAGAACACAAACTCATTATTCTAAAAATTGACAAGTAAAGGGGAAATCCAGGCACTTACTTACTTTTTCCAGGAAATATCTAATGCAAGAAAGAACTTCAGCTCATATAGGAAGGAATTAGAACATGATGATTTTGGAACCCCTAATGAAATACTGAACCTGGGCAAGTTCACCAAGGGCTGCTAAAACCATGTGGTGGACGGGGACGGCAGCCTCAGTGGGGAGGTTCCAGCTGGCTGCACTTGAATCCCTGCTCACCCAACACCACTAAACAGCAGCCAGGCTTCAGGCCTCCTCCATTCCAGGCAGCAGAGCACCCAGTACCTGCCCTGCAGACACCAGGCAGAAGAAATGCATCTGATCACACCATGACCACCACTCCCCAGGAATCAGGGAGACAGAGGAACTTATTAAAATAAACCACAAACATGCTATTAGCAAATGACACACTTCTTTAACGAACAAAAGATGTTTAAAAAAATAGAAGAAAAACGGAGTGATGAGAAAGACTATTCTATATCCAAGGAGACAGAAGTATATGGTATAGCATCCAAATGCCATTTGTGGGTCCTGCCTTAAATAACTTCAATTTAATTTAAAGGAGTTTTTTTGGTGACAACTGGGGAAATCTGAACATGGATTAGCTTTTAGATGATAGTAAGAAATTCTTATTTATTTAGTTAAGTGTAATAACATTGCAGTTATATCAAAACAAAAAGGTCCTTTTTTTTTAGAGACAGGCATTGAGATGTATTTGCTGGCAAAAATTTAGGATATCTGAAATTTCCTTTAAAATAGAAGAGGAGGAAGAGGAGGAGAAAAAAGGAAAAGGAGAGATGAAGAGGAGGAGGAGGAGGAGGAGAATGTAGGAAAGGGAAGAGGTGAAGTAAGTTAGCAGGTTGAAGCTGCGTGATGGGTAAGTGGGGTTTCGTTATACACTTATGTAAATGTGAAAATTTCCGTAATAAAACTTTTTGTAAAACGAAGGACACAAGAATCATTCTTTGAGTTTAGCAGCTTCCAGGAACCTGTATTTTGAGCATTCAGACCCCATATGGGACAGCTCCCATATGGATGTAACTACTTCCTCAGGGAGGATGATCAGCCTGTCTCTTCCTGGAAGACTCTGCTGGCTCCGCAGTGTCGGCCTTCTGTGGTAACTGCATCCCATGTCCCTGTCCCTATATCCACACTGTGGCTAGCTCCTTCCCAGGGTCATTCAAGTGTGGTCTTGGGATTTGCTTTGGTCAATGGGATGGTGGCAAATGTGATGCTACGAGAATCTTGAGAAGTCTCGTGCATGTGTAGTAGGGTTTAACCTCTCTTGCTATGCCTGGGAGCCTCAAGTAACCTGCTGCAGACACATGCCCAGTCACTCATTGCCACGGCAACAGCTCACAGCAACAACCAGACACGAGTGAACCTATCCTGGACTGTCCAGCCCCAGCCAAGCTGGCCCAGGTGAGAAAGGCCACTCAACCAACAACGATATGTAATTTATTTTTGTTGTTTTAAGCCACTAAGGTTTGGGGCTATTTGTTCTCAGCAAAACCAACCTCATATAGTACACAATCAAAAAGTGTAGGCAAAAGCATTTTTTTTTCCATCTGCCCACTACCTTATGATGATAACTTGTGTTGTCCATCTCTTCAGATTTCATACCAGAGGTGAAGGATAATTACAGATACAGTCTGGGCAGACATGAATTAGATCCCTTTCTGCCCCTTACTAGCTGGGCAAGCCCTGCATACCACTTACATCTCTAGCCTACCTTTTCTCCTCTTTAAAATGAGGACAAAACTGCTGCCTGTCCAGCAAGGATGTCTGAGGAATTAAACAGAACAGATCCCCAGCACAATAAAACCTTAGCAGACGACAGCTCTTATCAGTGGTGGTTCCTTACCCATCCACGAGCCCTTGCTGTTTAATGATCCTGTGGGATTCCTCCCTGGAGATCCTCCCGTGAAACCAGTGCTGTGTCCTGTGAATCACTGTGGGGGGAAGAGAGGAGGAGGGTAGGATGTTGGTGCCTCTGCAGAATGGCTTCCCTGACAGCACAACCAACTCTGATCAACTCAGAGCCCCTGACTCCCCCAGCTACAGCTTGTGTGGTGCACTCTGGCCACAGGCAAATTCGTAAGGCTCAGGGGGAATGGAGGAGGGGGGTGCTGTTTGATTTTCTTTATGTACAAAAACATCAGGCAATGTGCCCTGTTTACCTGTACTTAGGGTAGAAGGGTGGAGGGGACTTTGGCTACCTAGGATGTTCATCCGTGTGCTTCGCTTCTGCAAAAGAAATCCCACATTAGCACCGAGGACAGCAGACAGACACACCAAGTCACCCAATATGTCCAAGCTCATGGCAGGCCACTGGGTGGGGTGCCTGACTGGGCTCACAAGGGACCTTGCCCCATCTGAAGCCCCCACTGACCCCTGAGAACAAAGAGCTCAGGGTTCGCAGTTGTTAAGAACACCCTGAAATATCTCTAGTAGCCCCAGTATTGAAGTAGACATGCTTATTTCTCACACTGAAGACATACGATGAAAACGCCATGAACATCCTGGTAAATCTCAGGAGAAACACACAAGCCTTTCTATTAAACTCACGCAGTTCTCAAAACATTGGGCATTGGACTCCCCGTGCTTGGGACTTCCTTCTTTTTCCCATCCCCTGAGGCTGAAGTACAGAAAATGCCAGAGTCCAGGCTCCTGCTTTGCACATGGCCTTTAAGTCTCAGGACTTAGAAGCTGAGTGATAGTCTTCCCACTTAGAGATCAAGAACCTAAGCCTCAGGGGTGAGGGAGCAGCCCAAGACCTCCAGGCTGTTAGTAGCAGACCTTGATGTGAGTACCTGCTGGCCCCACTCAGGCCCGGGCTCTGTGCACTCCACAGACAGCCACTGCCAGTTCATCAGCAGAACAGTTCTGCATAGGAGCCAGGGAGGGCAGAGAGCTCTGTTCCTCTCCTGTCCCTTCCATGAAAGCCCAGGGGACAGGGGACAGCAGGGAAAGGCTGGGTGCTGGGAACGTGGAAGGGGCCTAGAAGGGCCAACTGCTTCCTGCAGCTGAGAACTCAGAGGCCACCCCACCCAACATGCCACCCCTCTCGCCAACCCGCATAGAGCTTTTCCTCTGGGAGAAGACCACGTGGTGGGGCTACCACCTTGAGGGTGCCCCTCCAGGCTGGCCAGGGCCGGGGCCTTACCCTCCAGGCGTGGCCCTCCTCCAGGGCTGCGCTCTGGGCCTCAGCCGGATTCTCTATCACGCGTCCTGTTTGCCCAGAAAAATCCATTGCCACGAGGGAGTTCTCGGAGACACTGCGCTGAAAAGGAAAGGCCGCAGTTCTTAAACTGCAGGGAAATAAGGCAGAGTGGAGTCTTGGCGTGAAACTATCATCAAGATGGTCAGGCAAGGGGAGCAGAGAATGCTCGCTTTCTACCTCTGAACTTCCCAAGTTTCAGGTGGGAAATTCACCGGTTCAGGCTGAAAATTCAGTGGCCCCTTCAGTTTTTCTTAAGAATGAAACACATTCTAGTCCTCCCTGAGTATTAAAAAGGCTGCTGGTGAGGCCCCCGGCACCCGCAGCATTTGGACCATGTAGTCCTTCACAGGCTCCTAACCTGCACTCCAACACATCAAAGAAATCAACAGCCAGGGTGAGCCTAGGCCTCCCCAGTGAGTCATTCCCTCAGGGACGTGGGTTCAGGAAAACTCATGGACCCTTTCTGTGGCACCATTTGGCATCTCAAAGGGGCAGATGCTGAAGGACCCTCAGGACTGTATTTTGAGAAGATGAAGTGCTTCTGCCCCTTTGAGAACAGAGTGCCCAGAACACAAGAGGAACGATGACAATCTCTAAATTCTCACCAGGGAATGAATGCAGCGTAATAGTCAACAGCTCCCATGGGTCCCAAGGTTTAAGGGACAAAAGCAAAAGGCAGGAAAGGCAGTACCCCACAAGGCCACAAGTTGTTGCTGCCATTTTTGAGCACTTAAAGAGAGCCACCTACTTACACAACCCTGAGGGGAGATGCAGGGACGGGAGAAGAACGGCAGAGGAATTCACTCCCTGCCGTTACACCATTGAGACTACAAAGCCCATGTCATCGTGGGACATACTGGCTTCCCTGAAACGCACACACACTCTCCAGAGCTTCTCTTGCCTACCTTGTGTGAATGAGGCGTCCTTAACACATGTGATGCAGAAGCTGAAAAGGCACTAGACTTCTGAAGCTCCTGGCTTTACTTACCACTGGCGTTGAGAACGGGGACAGCAAGGCCTTCCTCTGCTGAGGGATTCGGTAGTTCTGGTACAGGAGCATTCCATACTGGAGGGGAGAAGCCACAGTTAGTCACTGGCCCAGGAGCCCCGAGGCCCAGCATGTGACAAATGCCACAGCAGGAAAAGGCAATGTTGAGTGCGGAACAGGGAGTGATGCCCTGTACCAGCCTCCAGGAGCCTGAGTGCCGCTGACCCTGATCAACACAGGGATTAGGGGCAATGACGCCCCTTGAAATAAAAAATCCGAGGATAGCTTTTGACACCCCCAAAACTTACCTACTAGTAGCCTACTGTTGACCAGAAGCCTTAATGATAACATAAACAGTTAATTAACATGTATTTTGTATGTTATATGTATTCTATACCATATTTTTATAAGGAAGTAAGCTAGAGAAAAAATGTTATTAAGAAAATCATAAGAGACAATACAATTATGGGATTGTACTGCATTCGATTCTGTAAGTCTACATGTTGACACAATGAATCATTTGTGTGATGTGGAGGGCAACCATTCAATCTCTAGTATGTATCAAGCAATTTAAGTTTTTCTTGTCATGTCATGACTTTTCTCTGTTCTTGGGCGCACTTCCAGCTTCACTAGTGGCATTTCATATGGGTCCCATGGTGTTCTTTAAAGTTCCTGTATTGCACTACACACAACGAAAAATACTCCAGAAACATGAGCCCATTTTTTACTACAACACACAATTTATTGGAGAGAGGACCTGCTCATGGGGAGATAATTAGCAACACAAGGTGGGTTTTTAAATGGATATTTGCAACATCTGAGTTCACTGTAATAGCAACAGGAGGTGTCTACAAAATTATGACAGTAATACAGCAGGGACTATAGTTAATTTTATGCAGTTCTGAGGTAATCCACATCTTTGTTTGTTTACATCTCTTGACCACAAATGGTGCCATATACAGTCTGTGTTTGTGTGCATTCAGTTTTGATAAATTTTAACTTTTTATGATAGATTTATATACATAAAAAAATCTCTAAGTGGACCTGCACAGTTCAAATCATTCAAGTTCACATTCAATATGGTGCATGCCCCAGTGCTGCTGCTACTGTTGCCCGTCAGGAGGGAAGAGCTGACTGGTTTTGGAATAAGCGGGACAGTGACAAACATAATAATAATAACATCAAGAGCAAGTAATCTTATTGAGTGCCACTATGGGCTACGTATGTGTCTAAGTGCTTTATGTTGTTATTTCATTTAATCCTCTCCATTTTATGAGCTGTATACTATAATTATCCCCATGTTACAGAGCACAGAACTGAAGCACAGAGGAATGAGGCAAGCTGCCCACAGTCACGACTTTGAACGTACACAGCCTGTTCCAGACCCAGTGCCCTCCCTAGCTGAGGCTTGCCACCTAATTGGCTCAGTAGTCTGCACTTTCTGATCCTGGCAATGAGGACTCAGGGCCCTGCAAAATCTCATACACATCCAGCATCCCAACCTACACACCCAAATCACACATTCCAACCACGTGGAGAAGAAGAAAGAATCAGAAACAGGAAGCGAAGTCATCAAATGGGACACCTCTTCTTTCATGGGATCTAAGCTCAGTTCTGGCTCTAGGTCTCATGGCACATACTCATTTCTAAGATAAAAATACCTAGAACATGATGCAAAGGTCTAATACAGGAACGACTGCACTCCAGCAAGAGAAGAGCGAGAACAGGTCAGGAGATATATCTGATGAGATAATGCCAAAAACTTTCCAAAGCTGACAAAAAGATGTCAAGCTACAGATTCAGGGTGTAGGATAAATAAGCCCGCTCCGAGCATATATCATGGAAAGATTGCTGAGAAACAGACACAAAGAAAATGTCAAAAACAACCAGAGGAAAACATGCATTATTTTCACAGAAGCAATGGGAAGACAGACAACTCATGTTTTTACATAAATTATAAGATTCAGAAGACAATGCAGTGGGAAGATGCAGAAGAGAATAACCGCTAACCTTGCATCCTATAACCAGTGAAACGTTCCTTCAAGAATGAAAGTGAAACAAAAAGTGAGAAAATTTCTCAGGCCCACATGAAAAGAACCGCTAAGTTGAGGTCTCCTAGTCCCAGAGAGAAGAATGCAAATTTAGAAAAGATTAAAGTGCAAACGTGTAGGTGATTAAAATTAAAATTGAGTATATAAAACAATAACAACAACATTATGTATTAAGAGGTTTTATATATATGACAAGAATCCTTCAAAAGGGACAATGGAGCAAATGGAGTGAAAGGTCCTCATGCCTGCCTGAAAGCAGTCAGTAAATGTACTACATTATAAAAGATTTTAATAAGTTCAAGGGGCATGTTAGGCCAGGCGCGGTGGCTCACGCCTGTAATCCCAGTACTTTGGGAGGCCAAGGCAGGCAGATTACTTGAGCCTAGGAGTTTGTGACCAGCCTAGGCAACATGGCAAAACCCTGTCTCTATAAAAAATACAAAAATTAGCTGGGCATGGAAGTGCATGCCTGTAGTCCCAGCTACTCAGGAGGCTGAGGTGGGAAGATGGTTTGAGCTCGGGAGGTTGAAGCTACAGTCAGATGAGCTCATGCCACTGTACTCCAGCCTGGGAGGCAGGGTGAGACCCTGACTCAAAAAAAAAAAAAAAGGTGTGATATCTAGGGTAACCAGGGGAAAATAGTAAATGTACATATAAGTATTGGGTTAATACAGGGAAAAACATAAATATACTTAATAAATCTAAAAAATTAAGAGAAAAGGAATACAGGAGAGGTGGGACAACCTGGAAAAAACTGCAAATTGCAGGTTCAAATACAAATATGATTATCACACTAAATAATACAATTAAATCACAGTAAATATTCTGGTTAAAAGATAAAGATTATCAAAGTAAAATAGTTACGTTGTGCTTAGAAGAGATATTCCTTAAACATAAGGACCCAGAAAGGTAGAAAAAAGATGGTCCAAGAGAAATTATATAATGAAGCAAAGCTGAGATAAAAACCATTAAATAAATTAATATGTGCCAGATTAGACTCTGGGGCAAGGAGCATTGCTAATAAAGCATATTTCATAATGTCTTAGAATTGACATACCAGGAAGATACAAATATTCTCAATTTTGGGTACCTAATAACATACACATTTTATTTTATTCACACGTTTGCATGTATATATTTACATATATGGGTGTGTGTAGACAGAGAAGATTAAATGGTAATAAATAATTGTTGCAGTTTTAATGCTGCGTTCATTGCCTTTTCAACGTCAGGTCATGTAAAACCAAAGCAATCAGTACTAGGGACTCTTGCATGGACGTGGTAAGACTTCCCTCTTGGGGATGAATTTCTACAGTAGATTAAGAGACTTCTAGAAGACAGAGGGAGGAGGAAAGATGGTAATAAATAATTGTTGCAAAGTTTTAATGCTATTCACACAGCTCCTATAGCATCCAAGAAATTACCTAACAAACAATGTAACAGGAAGAAATGAGACAAAAGATTATCTGCTGGCGCTACTAAGAGCATCTTTCTGAAAAGCTAAGTAAAGCCATGCCAGCTTTCTCCTATGTAGACCCAAGTTATAAGATTTATTTATTTTTTTCAAGAAAGTGTATCTGTGTAGGTAAAGATGTAAGAAGGTCCTAGGTTAATTCAAAATAACAACCCAGCTCTGCCTTTCCATGGTTGATATGAAGATGCTGTTTGTAGTAGATGGTAAAAGGGCCCTGTCAACTTCAGCCCTCAGACCCTCTTATCCTCTAAAAGGGGATCCGGCATCCTGTGTCCTCCTCTGGAGGAAGGCAGAGCACACACATGGGATGCCTTGTTTTAGAATGAATGTCAACATGGAGACCCTGGAGTCATAAGGAGTTACCTCCCCACTGTCCCTAACTCTATCCCGGTTATCATTTCTGTATAGTGGGCAATGAATCAGTGACGACAACAATGAAATGGCATTTCGATTGCATTACAATCCTATGGCTATTTGGGGCAGAAACACATCACTCGCACTCCACTTGAGACTGGCCCCGAGGCTCTGCCACCTTCCTGTCAGGTCTGGCTCGCCAGCCTCCTATAAGAATAGTACCTAAGAGGTATCCTTAATGACTCTAGAATCTGTGTATCACTGGATGCAAAGTGCTTCCCTGCAAAGTGGCTGGGACAACAGGAATGCATTCAGAACTGACTGCAGCTTCCAGGTGGCTCTAGGGAGGGCAGCAAAGCATGGTAGTGAGGAAAGGGGTTCTGGGGCCAGAATGTCAGGGCTCTGACCCTGCTCTGCCACATCGTGGCAGCCACAGCTTGGGCCTCAGTTTTGTCATCCACAAAATGAGGATGATAATATGCATGTCACCGAGCTGTCACAAACAGTAAAGTGATACAGAATGCCTGGCCCATAGCAAATGCTCAAAAAAATCTTAATATTATGTAACACATCATTGTTAACACTGACAACAATAAAGTCAGTTCGTTTTGCATTAGTCACTCTGCCCACATCCTTTCCTGTGGCTCGTTATGTTAGCGCAACAAAGGAGAGACACCCAAGAAACAGTGGTTAAGAACCTGCTACTTGGATTTATTATATATTACCCAAAGTAATAGAATTCATAGCTTCTTGGAGTATACTACCACTTTCCTTTTTCATTTCCTTTTTTCTTTTTTTTTTTTTTTTGCCTTTTCCAAAACAGATTATTCATTTGCAGATTAAAATTTCAACCATATACAGACAGCTTCAAAAGATCACCCCTGGCCGCTGCCCCTATCTGCACAGCTGCCTCTCCCATCTCCTCTCCCTACTAAGCAACCTCTTTCTTCTCTCCTGCAGCTCACACAATGCTCATGAGCATACCATCAAATACAAATATTCCAATTTTTCCTGTTCCCTTCACACAAATGTAGCATTCTCTCTATATACTGTTCTGTAGTTTGCTTTTTAATTGTTAGTAATTTTTCCACAACAGGACACAAAGAGCAATCTCATTCTTTCTGGAGGTCCATGCAGAATACTGCCCTCGATGGATAGATATTATGTCACCTATGTGACCAGTTCCCACTGATGACCCTTACACTGAAAACCGGCTTACACAGGAGTGGTGTAGGATCTATGATGTATTAACATGGACATTTCCTCTTCCATTATGAATTTGTAAAGTTTTGATTTCCATAATTCTTTTTTTAATCAGTGAAAACATAAAATAAGGTTCTGGGAGAGAGATACAGGAAGCCAATCTGTGGAACTTTTGGTCTGGGCCCCAGCCTCCTATAAAAATGGCACTAGGATGTATCCTTAATGTCTCTGGAATCTGTGGATTACTGGGTGCAAAGTGCTACCTGCCAAGTGGACAGGACAACAGGACTACATTCAGAATTGGATCTGCAGCACCTCCAGGAAAGTTTTGAGCTATGCTTCCTTCGGTTCCTCCATCTCCTTAATTGACTTCACCTTGAGTCTCTGGACCAGCTCAAAGGCCACTACAGTTCAATGAAGGCTGGGAGTTTTGGCAAAGAAATCCCTAGACCATTGTATCTATTGGCTCCAGTTGACTAAACAAACATCTCCTATGGAGACCCCTGGACTTTAGCCAAGCTCACCTGGGCCAGCTAACTTACAACTCACAAGGACTCTGTAGACTTAATTCTAGACATGTGGGATATGGTATATGTGCACAGAAACACTGTGGGAAATCCAAAGTGATTACAGTAAACAGCCGTATGAAATCACTCTGGCAATTGGCATGAAATTGCTGTCAAGGGCATTACTCTATATGCAGTACCACGTGATAAATTTCCTTTAGAACTTACAGTCAGGAGGTACTGTCTCCGCTGAGGAGCTTCAGTGAACTGTATAATTCATCACGTTTACTTCATGGCCCTGGCTTTTTGGGAACCTGAGAATTGGTTCAGTCATGAAAATAATTAACACCTCATGTACTATTTCCTTTCTCCCTGGTCCTGATTTTTCGAATCCTATTCTTCTAATTTAGTGGTCTCAACCAGGGGCAATTCCCCACCCTCTGGCTTCAGGGCACATTTGGCAACATTTAGAGACATTTTTGGTTGTCTCAACTGGCCGGGCATGCGACTGGCATCTAGCAGGCAGAGACCAGGTATGCCACACAGCTAAGTGGCCTGCAATGCTTGGATGTCCCCCAGACCCTCGACGAAGAATTATTCTACCCAAAATGTCAGTAGTACTGAGTCCGGAAAACCTAGCTCTACTCTGTTTAATATTAGGCCCTCTGTTAAAAGCTCCTGAGATCTTGTTTAGAAAGGTGCTTAACTACATTTGATAAATAAAATATTGTGACAGAACAGCGGAAAAGTTATGAGCATTTTCCTGCCAGAACAGACATCAAGTCCAGAGGCCAATTTTCCACGAAGAGATGTGCACTCAACACAAACTGCAAGATGTCACATACCTTGAGGAGTCTGAACGCTGTCATCCAGCACGTCCTCGTTTGCTCGTCCTCTGCACAGAGCAACCTCAGCTCTTTAGTTTCATTCCTGACTTTGTTTGGCTACAGGAGGTAAAAGAAAGTCCTGTTAGTGTTACACAGGGAGTTAGAAACAGCTTCTGTCAAGGCAGGGCTGCATCTGACACAAACCAGAGACAACCAGCTGGAGATCCCCCTAGCAAGGAGCACAGCAGATACACACACACCTGCGTGTTAAGCGTTCATTCATCCGCCTTCCCGACAAGCCTTTATTAAGTGCCTACCATGGACTGGCCCCAGGTTCTGTACCACTTAGCTGAATAATAAGCCATCCTTCGGGAACTTCAGAGGAGACAGAAAAACAAACTAGCACAGGACAACATAACGTGGTAAGCACAATAGGACAAAGAGGAAGAGGCATCTAACTCTGTCGAGGGACTGGATTCTATGGGAGGAGAGCCTGCCTTCTGATTTACAGGAGGAGAGATCTTAAAGTTGCCCCCAGGCCACTGAGAGGAGGGGCTGCTGCAGGGCTTAGCCAAGAGGGGCAACTCCTGAGGAGCTCAGGGATTCTGATGTCTGAGCAGCCCCAAGATCAGACCCCAAGTAGAAGGTCCAGAGAGGGAGACTGATGTTGGCTCTGGAGAATGAGACAGAAGGGGAAGTAGGCACCATGAGGAGAAGACAGGTGCCCCTCCAGAGGCAGGGCCCTTTGGTGAGGGAGGAGAATTGTTGCAGGGATAAACTGACCTGCATCTCCAGAAGAACCCCCAACTTCAGACTCAAGAAACAATGCTGGACACGCCCCAGCTCTCCCTCCCAAGAATCTAGAGGGGTTGAGGGACAGGTGTGACTACCCTGTGCTCGGCTGGTGCTATGAGAGAAGCAGAGACTGCGTTTGCAGAGACAGGCAAGCATGGCTGGTGTGGGCTGGTGGGAAGGGAGAGTGCCAGCTGCTGCTCATACCTCCAGCCCCACCTGAGGCTGCCTTGGGCCTCTAGCTGGTGTGAATTAGACGCCTATTACTTACAACTGAAAGAGTATTCCCTGAGCAAGGTATGAGGTGATATTTTGGAAAGAAATTTTCCCCTAAGGAGGGGCTCCCCGTGTTGTGTGTTCTCGGGATATGGCTTGGGCTATGGCTCATAAGTCAGCCTACAGGGCAAACTCCAAGCACAACTATTCACTGGCTACTGGATGTGGGCAATGTGGCCAACTTCCTATCCCACAAGGGACTGTGAAGATTAAGATAATGGATGTAAAACTGTTAGTGGAACATCTCATGCATAGTAAGCATTCAGTAAATATCATCTACCATTATGATTATTAACACCACCACGACCTCACCAGGGGAAGAGGAGTGGGCTCTGCCTATAGGTGTGTGCACGTGTGTGTGTGTCTATGTACATGTGTGTATAATGTATGTGTATGCACACAGGTGTATGTCTATACATGTATGTATGCACGTGTGGGTATGTGCATGTAGATGTGTGTGCACACGTGTGTGCATGCCAGCACACACATGCATGCAGAGGGTGGGCAGCATTGTGTCTATTCCTGTCTGACTGTCCCCACAGCCAAAGGCCCAGACAGAAGCCATCAGCTCACTCAGTACCATGCAGGCAACCCAGGTGACAGGCCGGGGGTCCCCTCCCTTGCCCTGCCTCCCCTTCCAGCTACTGGTACTGGGCTACAGCCACAGCCCACCCTTTGAAGCCAAAAGCCACCCTCCCTAAAACACTGAGCCACTGGCCACATTATCCATCCCTGTCTGCTTGTCCTTGAGCTTCTGAGCTACTCAAGGACTGATAGCAGCAAGCGTACAATAAAATGTTTTTACAGGAATGAATAAATCCAGTGTGAAACTATGTTTCTGTTGAAGACAATAGAAGCAACAATCAAGTGCTGGGCAAGAGAAGAAGTCAGTTTCCGGTGGGCTGCTGAGCATGCGCGCCGTCTGTGGACAGCTCATGGGTACCTTTATGCAGAGCCCGTGGTCTGTAGGGGCGTTGTACTGCTTCCTGCCGGCGATCAGGGAGAAGATGTTGCTGTCCTCCAGGTCGGCCAGCAGCTGCAGGTGTCTAGGTTCCTGTGGCAACACTGGCCAGGTTAAGTCTCAAGCACAGCAAAGAGCAAATGTGTTCACCTCTGGTAGATAGAGGGCAGTCTCTGCGCACTTACAAGCACTTTCCCCGATGACACTTTACATATTATATATGATTATTACATGAGCTGTAATAAGAGCTAAACTAAAACCAAATTCACCCAGTCTCACCCAAAACACCCACTTCCCCAGTTCTCAGACACACAAGGCTGTTGGAACGTATTTGATACTGCCAAATCAAAGCCCCATGACCGGATATTCAAGATAAAAAGCAGCAGAAAATCTATAACCCAAAGGTCAGAGTTAAGAGCACAGGGCCTGTCTGCCTTTGGTTTGCTGTGAGTCCAGAGTCCGACCGTACCTTGGGTTTTCCCACTGGTAGCTTGCTTGTCCCATCATTCTCCTCCTCAACTCTCCAGCCCACCTCTGTTTCCTGCTCTAGGAAATACCTCCCGACTTCAGCACACATGAGGACAGTGAGCGGGCCACACAGCAGAGCTGGGAGGTCAGGAAGCTACCATGCCCTGTGTCAGTTCAAAGCCCCTCTCTGCAGACGCCACTTCTCTCTGGCCCATGCGTCCGCAGCTGCTGACTTCCCAGAGCCGGCCTGATGCTCAACACCTGTGCCGGGGTCCCGCCAGCTCCCTTTCCCCTCTGCTGGCCAGAGCAAAAGAGACCGCAGCCCTCAGATGTTAAGTGATCAGCCAGGTATTGGGTGGACAAGGCTCCTGCCACAGGGTATATGTGGATAGCACAAGAAGAGAGCAGACAAGAGTGTACATGGGAGCGAAGGAGCCTCCGGCCTAAGCTCTCTTTTGAGGGCCTGCAGCTGTTTTCCATCTCCCACCTTCTTCTCACTGGGGATACATGCAAGCCTGCAGTTTATTTCATAAAATATTATGACACATAAAGTTACACTGGCATTAGGGTGGCAATAGTCTATCAAACATCTTTACAGCTAGCTTAAATCTCAACTTATGAGAACTAGGCCAGTCTCTGAAGTGATGGGGCAGCCAGGGGGGTCTGCTCCCAACCCACGGTGGGGGTGGGGCTGGGCAGGTGGGGTTCTTAGGCCTGTATTATTTATTACCTAGTTTCTGAGCGAGACCAGGAAACCTGTGACTCCAAGTTCAGCTGTTGCACAATTAGCTTATTAAGAAGTTGTCCTGAGCTTGGAGGAGTCTAAGGTGCATTTAAAAATGAAGCCCAGGTTCACTCTGAGGACCTGGGGGGAGTGACTGGGGCAGAATTAGGGCTGGTGGTGGTAGGTTTTAAAGCTCACCTTTGAAGTTCCCTTGGTGGAGCAATAAAGGCCAGATCTCCGCAAACACACATACAGCTTTTTCCATGATTTCTTTCCCAGTTCTTTCACATGCAAAAACCCTTGAATTTCAGGACAACTACTGGAGTTCAGAAAATTCTGTTGAAGAACAAATTTTAAAAATCACATAATGCTAATCTAAAATAATTAAAGCAGACATGTTATTAGCATAGCTGACATTTTCTGAATTATTAAAAGACTCCTTTTTTGATCAAAATGAGAGTGTTCTCCTTTCCAAAGTCTTAAAATCCCATCTCAATTGGTGTTGCATAGAACATAATTCGTATTTAAACATATGCAAGCAAATGGACCTTTCTAACACTGGTGATAACACGAGTCATGAATTTCCCTATAAGATAGTGCACTGAAGGATCCAGTCTGATATCAGACTGGGGGCAAGAGCAAGTGCCACGACCAAGTGACTGGGACTCTGGGGACTGACAGTGAGTATATAGTGGCCACTTTTACCCAGGCACCCCTCCAGTCAAGGGTCACGTAAAAGGTGTCATCTGTCCGCAAGTGATGCACCCAGGTGCAGGACATCCTGGTGATGTCCCCCTGTTCCAGCTAACTCTTCCCACAGGCAGCCTTAAGAATAAAGGCTTTATCAAAAAAAAAAACAAAAACAAGAAACTATGCTTTTCATCAAAGGGAAGACAGGCCAAGGGCCAGGTCACAGAGCGAAGTTGGGGAGGTGACGCTGGCAGGTCCTGCTACTAGACTGGGAGGCGACAAAGCTCTTTTCCCCCAGGTGGGAACAGCACGTCGGACAGAGCCCTGGTGCACCTGGGTCAGTCCTTCTTGAGTCTCAAGAGATCACTGCACATCTTCACAAAGCACATGGATCCTCTCAAAGTCAAGGCAATTAAAACAGAATCTGCCATTTCACTGTTCACTGTGTATAGGTGGTAACTTAGTGCTGACACCTTTCACCAGAACAGATGCATGCTATGGTCAGAAGGGCTTCTGAAGACACCACCAGAACAGAGCTCTGAAACTCTTTATCTTTTAGATGCTGAAACAAATTTGGTGATAACAACGTAGAAAAAGGGCTTATGAGGAGAATTCTGTAGGAACTAAATTTTAGTAGTTTCTCTTATATGTAATGTCACCTGGATCTTGTTGGTGGCCTTAGGAAATGGTTTATTCTCTCACTTTTAACATGTACACAGGCACATTTTTAGGGTGTAGCTGTAACATTCCCATTCCCCACTCCCAGCTTCCCCGGAGGAGTGTGTGTGAGAGCTGGGCACAGAGGCCCTGGCGGCTCCCTCCACTGGAAGAGGAGGTGGGGAGAGACCAGGTTTTCTTAGAACAGACTTTATGAATCAGGATAATTAAAGCAGGTTTCTTTATTTGTAATATATGGCAAGTTACTTTTAAAAGTCTGTTGTGGTAACCCGATCATCTTTCACTACAGACTCTGTGCTTCTGCAGAGATTTCCAAGCAGCTAGGCGGTGGCCTGACCTGGGACCCCTGCTCAGAAAGGAGCTGGGGAGCCCTGAGACTGGGGTTTCTCCATGCACCCCCTGGCCCACACTCAGCAGTGGCATCACTGGACTCTTCTAAGTCAGAGCAAGGGCATTCTGTGTGTAAGTGCCTGTTTGGCTTAGAAGAAACCCAGCTACACACAGATTTTCCAAGGAAACTTTTAATTTCTGGTTACTCTAAACGCCCCCCACCCGCCCCCTTAAGAGCCAAGGTTATAAATGATGAAAGATGCAATCTCTTCAGGTTTTTTACAATGCTGTCATTCAGTTCCAAGAGGATTTCTATTCAGAAAGTCTATTTAGGCAGAGGTCTATTTTGGTCCAGTACCTGCAAAAGCTGGGTTTGACTGCCATTTGACTGCTGGCACCAAGTAACCATCTGTTCTGGGAAGAAATTCTAAGAAAACGGGAAAAAACAAATACGTAAAAGGTTAGCTTCAAAGTGAGGGAAGGTACGTCATACAGATATGTCAATTTTAAAACTATTCCTACCAGTATAATTACGTACACCTGTATTTAAAATGGCAGTCCTTTTTATTCTCCTATCACACAGAAGAAACACCTCCTTCAAAAGGTTGTATTTCATTTCCTGAAATACTGGGTACGAGTATGGAATACCAACTATGTTTACTAAGGGATTCATGTCTCACAGCATGCTCCATGGCAAAGAGTGATGCCAGCGTCCCAGCCCAGTGACACAAGTGCACAGTGTGAGATAAAGAATTCCTGAAACTAAAAGGTGAGCCCAGTCATGAGAAAAGCCTTTTCTGCTGCATTCCCCAGAAACAGTCTTCAAATTTCTTACTTTGGAATAAAAAAGCAGCTAGATTATGAGAGTCAGAAATGGCCCTGGGTCTTCTCCTCAGTTGATGCAGCTCTGCCCCATGACTCAGGATGACAGTGAGTGCCCCAGGAGCTAGGAGGTGCCCTCCCTATCCGGGCCTCTCACAGGACAAGTGCCTCTCCCAAAGAAAGAAAAGAGAGATCAAGGTGATCTCTCAAGATCAGCTCAAGGTTGGATCAGCTCAAGACACCAACCAATCGCACTGATTTCTCTAGTCATTCTTCCACGTATGATCACAAAATATATTTGCTATTTGCAGAGAATAATGAGTTTTTCTTCTGCTAAGTGTTTGATCAGTTTAACTGAGAACTTTCAAAATAACAGAAAACATCCAGCCTCCCCCAGCTCGTCTTAGAGACTAACCCCCTTTACACTGTGTCTATTTGGAGGAGACCTCTACCTTCAGCCAGTCCCAGGCACATTTAGTGAAGCACGAGACTGGGTTTCAAGCAAGGATTGCTTCATTAAACTACAACTCTGATTCTCAAACCCATATGCTACGCCACGCCTCTCAGTCACTTTCTGAGACTACGAAACCCAAGTATAAACTTCAAGATTTCAAGAGTCCCAAACCCCAAACCTGAAGAGGTAAGACTCACCATGGGATTTTTAAAGAACTCGTATTTTGCGTAATTCTTCCTGAATAGAAATTTACTCTCATTGGCCATGGTACTCTCCACCTGGACCACCAGCTCATGGTCTTCCAAGCACCTCTCTGCAGGGGCAAAGCATCACGTGTGAGACGCAACAGGTGGGAAATTCATGGTAGCTTTACAACCAAATGGAAGATTTGTTCAACTTTCTATTCTTCTTTAAACATTACGAATAAAGATGAGGTCAGGAAGGAAACTAAATTTAAATCTCTCTTTAATGCACTACCAAATGCATAAGAGGTCTTAAGATACACAGCATGAAGAATTCAGGTCAATACTTATTTTTATATACTTCTTTTGAATTTGGCATCAACCAGATGTTAAGGAATGAGCCCATAAGACTCTTAGCAAATGATTTTGCCCTTAAATTAAGAAATTTCAACTCTTGTAAAGAAAAGACTATAACAAGTGAGAAAATACTCAAAGACAAAGGAGAAAGAACTTGAAAGAGGTGGAGGAGGGGGATGACCAAGAAGGTGCAGAGATGGAAGGAGATGGAAGCTTTTTGATGACATCAAACTTGGTTGCCAGAAAAGATGGTGCTGTGTACTGTGGGAGGGGCCATGATGCACAGCAAGACTGTACGTACGTACTCATCTTTCACACTGAAGCCTGCACGCACATCATGGAATAGTTCTTGTCAACTGAATTACATGTGAAGGCAGGGAAGAAAAACACACTCCATCCTCCAGCACCTGCTGTGGACACGTACACACACATGCACGTATGCACACGCCTCCTTCACAGCATCTTACATAGCAGCACTGTCCCCCGGAAAGGGAAAAGTCGCTTCCCTCACTGTGTCAACACAGTGGTTCCAAGCGGAGCGGGAAGAACTCAGCATACTCTAGAAGAGCGTGTGCCCAGAGACGCTGCGCTGCTCCCTTTCATGGCAGTTGTGTCCCTTCCCAGGCACCTCCTCAGAAACTGTCATGGGAGGACGGTGGCCACGGGAAACTAACCTTATTAAATCATGGAATAAACAAGATGAACAAATGTACAGCAGGGTCAAAGTGTGAACTGATGCCAAAATGGTACAGATTAACATGCTATGGAATTGACACCGGGGTAGTTCTGTCATCCTAAGACCCTACCCTCCTCTCCCGCAGCCAGACTGGAATCTTGAGGAAAGTTTCATCTTGGAAGGAAGGAATGAAGTTAAAGGCAAAAGCATTTCTGAGTCAAAGTGATCTCAGAATGCAGAAAAGACTTTCCGTCTACAAAGAACAACTGTCGCCATGGGCACTCATCTCAGATGGGTCCCAACCGGCACGCAGAAGCAAATTCTGGAGCTGATTTGTGCTCGGCTCCGGTTTTGACATTACAAGGAAAGGATTCCTTGGTAAAAACACATTTAAAGCCAGAGTTTGTGAAGGAAAGGAATTTTCTCCCCGTGGCTGCCAGAAAGCTCAGACTTGGCACCACCAGCAAGTGTGGAGCAGTTCCCATTTGTCCCTGTCTGGGAGGGAATGCTGCTAGCAACATGTGAACCAATACATGGCCCTCATGTCTCCCCATGATAGAAAAAGAGAGAAACCAAGAACATGCAACAAAAACTGTTAGGTTTGCTTTCCAAAAAGAGGTTCATTCATCGAAAATGGATTTTCCAGAAGGAAAACAAATCAATGACTTCTGTTGAAATGTTTATTCAGAGAAAAATGTCTTTCTGTAGTTACAGGAAAAAACAAAAACAAAAACCCAAAACCAAAACCAACAATCCAATAACCTGTTGATGGTTGATCTACAGAACTAAAAATTTTTATCAGGCAAAACAAGGAGAAATAAAAATGGGAGGCGACAGCTACCTAAATGAGGAGGATATGTCTGTTTCCAAAGCAAAGGGCATTTTGTCTCCAAAGAACCCTGAGGAGAGCCAAAGAGGATACCTGGGACAGCCACCAGCCCCAAAGGGGATGGCCAAACCCACGCAGGCGCCCATCCTTGTGGACAATACTTTCCTGTCTCCCTGTGCCTCCCCTGGAAAGATCGTGGGAAAGTTGCACACGGCAGTGTAAACACACAGGGGGACGTGTCCCTGGTGGTCAGATCCAGGTGGACAGGTGAGGGCTTGGTGCCCTAGCAAAGGGGGGCTCAGGAACTCGGGATAACCAGTGGGCTGCGAAACCGACTGTATATCCTGAAAGAAGTGTGCTTTTCTGACGCTGGTGACTCCAGAGGGAGCCTACCATCCCCAGAGGTGGGTCCCAAGACAAATAAAACATCAACTCCCTTTTCGTCACTCACAGCAGGTCAGTGAACACAACGTGGCAGGTGACCCCTTTCTCAGAGATCCAGAGCTGTGCAGCCTCCGGATGCAGCTAAGTGCCCCTGGCACAAATGCTTCGGGCACCAGTGTTCCAGTCGGCCGTTGACTGTACAACATCTGTTCAAAGATCTTCCCTCCAGTTTTAATTTTCTCCATGATTTAAAGACATGTATTTTCAAATGACCTTGCATGATTATAAACAATTGCATCACTATCTATAAACTGCATATGATTACAATGGCCTAAGTTAAATGGGAACACTACTTTTCAAGATAATATTCCAAAAATAATTTCAAGAAATGGAAAAGGCAAAAATTCCTTGAAGTACATTTGTATTTTTCAAATTTCTGAAACTAATGCTGGCATTACTCTACTCCTCAAGAAAAAATATTTAAATATCAAGACAACTCAAAAAAGAGAATCTTACTTCCTTGCCTTAACCCTTGCAGCTAAAGTGTGACTCCTCGGCAGAAACCTGTGCTGCCACTTGGCAGTGGAGGGGCCATGGCAGAGCCGGTTGCACGGAGGCTGTGCACCCCACTGTCTCGGCCTCACATCGAGCTGCGGCCCTTGGGCCACTCCCTGCCCATCATGCCTCAGCACAGCCCACCCAAGGGAGAGAAAAGAGCTGTCAGCAAGCTCAGGGCTTTCCCAGGCTAAGAAACTGTCAACAGAGTAATCAGTGAGATAGCCCTGACGTGTGGATAAGGCCGTAAGTGGACTTCTTTCTATTTATAAATTTTAGTGGGGGAAAGGACATCTTTTGTTGCTTTTCACATATAAAAGGGAGAGAGGGACATAAAACCAGCCTGCAAAAGGCCCCCTCTAATCAGCAAGAGTCAACAGGCGCCGGCTGTTTCTCCCTCCACACCTTTCTGCATGTCCAGCTGTCAGCATCCAACAGTGTGGCAGCCACAGCACTTCCAGAGTTACTGCCACGGTGTTTCTCATCTGACCAGGAACAAACACAAAGCTGTAAACAGCCTGAAAAGGACTTGTTGCTCTTTCTGTTTCAACCTAATTCTCAGGACAACAGAATTCCTCAAATCCTTGAAATTTGTAGGATCTAGTGGAAAACCTCTTCTCTTTACTGTGTTCTCTGTGTAAGTTCCAGCCTTTCCCAGATTATCTGACCTTAGTATGGCCTGATGGCTACAGTTACTTGGGGCCTGGGTACAAGAGCCCCAGGCACCGGGTGCCCCCCACATTCCCAGGGATGGGTTTATCTGCAATCTCATTTTCAAGTTCAGGGGCACTAAGATACTAGTTTTCTATGTTTAAATATGTATTTTTCAAAATTCCTTTTATCTTTTATTTTTGAGGCAGGGTCTTGTTCTGTCAACCAGCTGGAGTGCAGTGATGCAAACATAGCTCTCTGCAGCTTCAACTTCCTGGGCTCAGGTGATCCTCCTGCCTTGGCCTTCCAAAGTGCTGGGACTAAAGGCATGAGCCACCGCGCCTGGCCAAAAATACCTTTTAAAATATAATTTGTTTACTTCATATGTCTGCAGGCTGACTGTTTAATATCACTGCATCCTCCATGTGTGAAGCTGCCCTGGCTAAGGTGAACCTTCCAGAGACTTGCAGCTCACCATGCTTGGGGCAGAAAGGATGGGGCAGAAAGGCAGGTCTTCCAAAAGACCTGCCCCATTCTGGCAGCCTCAGCTGGACTTACTGTCGGCTGTTGAATAGCCTGGGTCAGGGACAGTGTTTTCATGGCTAAGAATTCCACTCCAGACACTGAGACTGAGAAACATCTCCAACAGGTAGAACATGGGGGCAGTGCTAACATAGGAAGGGACCATTTAAATGGACAAGTGAACTGGGAATCATAAAACAGACCATCAAGTCACTAGGGCTTCGCCTACCAGGGCAAGGGGCTTTGCAACAACTTTTTCAAGTGCTTCCAGTAGTGAATGTCCCCAGGAGCTAACACTGGGAAGGGCCACCTGACCTCAATCTGCTCATAGGAGTCATTCTCTGCTTATCCACAAACACAGTGCAGAGCGGGCAGGACAAACCACCCTCAGCCAGAGGGGCTACTCTGCCGAGTGACAGCAGGGATGCCACTGTTGCTGCCAATGGAGGGTGACCAGCATCTCAGAGGAGCGATGCCCTCCAGACTGCAGACACCCACACATGGTGCTTTTCTCCCACAGAAAGGGAACCACCTGCTGCAGGCTATCCCACTTTTTCTAAAGCCATCACTTCCTTCTGGGTATAGAAAAGGTTTAATATTATTAAGGGACTGATATTTTAGCTGTTAAGATCCTTATACAGGTTGAATATCCCTTATCCTAAATGCCTGGGACCAGAAGCTTTGGTTTTTGGATTTTTTTTTTTTTTAAATTTTGGAACATTTGCATTATAGTTACCAGTTGAACAATCCAAAATCCCAAAATCAGAAATGCTTCAATGAGCATTTCTGTTGAGCATCAAATCAGTACTCAAAACGTTTCAGATTTTAGAGCATTTCAGATTTCAGATTTTTGGATGAGGGATATTCGATCAGTAATAATGTACTTTGTACTCTGGAATCTTCAATTCTGGAGGCTATACATAGGCTTAAAATGCTGTCCAACTTGGGTGCCTTATATCCTCAATTATGGGGGGTTTGGGTTACAATCTGCCTTAGTATCTGCCTTATAGACTTGCAAGCACTACCTGCCTTTTGCCCCAGCCACCAGCCTGGTGTATGTCCACATCCCTGTGAGAATACCTGACATATAATTACCTAGGAAAGTGCTCTCTACAAGGAGATAGCAATGCCTGGGGATGTGCCCTGAGAGTTGGAGGGCCAGAAGGGCCCAGGAATACCATCCACGACAAAGAAGAAACCCCTATTGGCCTTGTGGCCCTTGCGTCCCTTTCCAACAGGGATAAAGCTGAGATACCCAACAGGCTCTCTGAGAGGCACCCCACAGCCCTGCATTTTCTCACTAATGAGTTTCTGATAGTTGAATGCTGCTAAATCATGGCAGAAATAAGATTTTTAGTTAAACAGCAACTTTATTTTTTAAAAAATGTTAAGTGATATGGTTGGGTCACAAAACAGTATTCAGAGAAGTTATAGGGATGGGGACACAGAAGCTCTGTGTCAACGGGAATGAGTCCTGGGGGTGCGGACCTTATAGGTTAGTGAAACTGGTAGCTCTAAAAACTTGCAAAGTCCTCTGCAAACCCAGCCAATAGAAAAATGTGTTTCCTAGTAACTGATAAGAATGGAACTGGCCAGGTGAGAAAGAAAACTGAGGAAGGAGAGGAAGGATATTCTAAGAAATTTCATGTATCTTCAAATCCTGGCTGTGTGAGGTTAGTTATTTTTTTTTATTTTCTACTTTTTTCGTGGAACAGGACCCAAAATTTGACACAAATGTTCCTCTTTTTTTAAAAAAATCATTTCACTTGTTTCCCTTTCCCTTTTTTTCCTTTTATACTTAATTTTAAAATAAAGTGTCATCCCCCACTAGAGTGTATTAAGTCCATCTATAAAGAAGAGAAAGAAATAAGGTATGTAAATATCACATCCCTATAAATCCTGTGTGCTTATGGACATTTCTTTTTCTATTCTCTCAGAGTAAATGGTTCTTCCTTTGGTTAAAGTTTTAATGTATCATTTATTTATCTACCATATGATAGTCTAGAAATCAAAGGGTATCACATGAAATAGATAACTCAAAATTTCTGAAACATTCCTTATATGTTAAAATTTTATGTATGTGTATCTGTACCCAATTTCTATGTGTCCTGAGTGTGTCCAATTATATTCAAGTACTAAATATCTGCAGAAATCCCTTCCATAGTTCTTTCAAATGAAAAGAATATTCAGACTTTTGAATGGGCTTTCAACAATAATCATTGTATTTGGGTCAAACTATACAGACTTGTTTTTAAAATTTTTTATATATATATTTTTTCATACATATATATATATACACATGTAGAGACACATGCTGAAGGTTTCCCACCACTGTCTAATTTCCAAGTTACTTGTGTGTCAACAGGTGCTTTTGACAGCCTTATCAGACCACTGTAGGATCCACTCATGGACGTCCCAAGCTGGAGCTCGACGGGACAGCCAGTCTCCGTGGGAACAACTGTGACATCACGGTCACTAACTGTGGACCTAGTAAGTGATCCTGGCAGGAGAAAGCTGTTAGTGACAATGGAGGAGAAGGCTTCTGTCATCACACAAATGCATTTGGCAACTGGTAGAGATGGGAAAGAAACCAGCAAGAGTTCTATCCAATTCCTTCAAAAAGCATACCATCTGCCCAAAGTACAGGGCGTATTAGAAAACAGAGACTTAAGATGGTGACAGCTCAAATTTACACTGCATTATTTAGGCTTAAATTGTATAATATTACCTGGAAGGATGCTACTCCAGACCTAGAGGTTTAAATTAAGTATTCCAGACCTAGAGGTTTAAATTCAATTTATTAATCTTTCAAAAAAGATTCATGAGAAAAATTTAGAACTATGGGAAGTTTCCAATCTGTGTTATTTTTCTCTCCTTCAAGACATGGAACAAATATAGCTGTTGACTTAGAGAAAATTTTGGTTTTCAATATTTTACTATGACTTTGTAAGAACTATATTTATCAGATAAGAATTTGAGCAAAAGTCTGAGAAGCTTTTTACCTAAAATAAGCCACCTGAACAAAATACCTCTAAGTTCTGTAAAGAGTCAGTATCTTCAAATATTCTGTGATACAAAATATTCTCTTACTTTTTAGGCATGACACACGCACACACATATACACGTGCATGAACACTGTTCAAAGCCTTATTAACCAGCATGCAGAGATGCCATGTAAGACTCAACTCGAACTTACAGCAAAGTGCTTCATAATTTGCTCCAATTCCCAGCGGACCTCTCTGCACTTTGCTGCCTATAACCATGGCTCCCTTCCCATGAGCTGAGGAGCTGATTTCAGAAGGGCAGCTGCAATCCTGTGCATGGCCAGCTCTCTCCAGAGCACCTCAAGGGCACCTCCCTCCTGTCCCCTGCCCACAGGTGTGCAGCAAGCTCCACGTGGCTCTGACAGCTGGGGAGGCTGGACAAGCCACAGGGAACCTCGCTATGTCTGAGCCCTTGGCAGGTTATTACCTCAACCATCCAAGGCAAGATTCCCAAAGCACTAGGGGAAGGGGGCTGGAGGGAGGAGAGTGAAATTTTAGGAGAACCAGAAGAGGCAGGAGAGTTGAGGGGAACCTAGAGACTGCCTGCTAATTTGGCAGGGGACACTGCGGTCACGCATTTGGCAGCAGCGGTCTTCATTGAATTGCACATGAGCATCCCCAGGTGCCATTCCTGTTCCGATGGTTCCCTACCTAATCCTAGGTGCGGGTGGTGCTCCACTAATGTCCAGCTGTTGTCATCCACACAGTGACTTTTGTAAACCAGCAATTGGCACAGGTCTCTGGCTGTCATGTCTGCTAGAATCTCCACCACTTTGCTTGTCCCATCTTCACTAAAGACTTTAACATCCTGAAACACACAAAGGGGATACTTACAGATAAACAACTTCAGGCTTTCAAGAAATAAAAACTGAAACAAAAGAAAACAGGTAAAGTAAAAGTGGCAGTGCTCCAACACATGGGCAACTGTTTTTCCAGGCAGCCAACAGGTGCCCACCAGCTGTAGGGATGTGACTCTTCCTCCCCACCTCCCCTTTCCCACCTCCTGGGGGCAGAGCAGGTAGGATTACAACATGATACTCTTAAAATGCCCAGGACAACTCACAGGAACATATAGCACATGGCTAAACCACCAAACCTGTCTTAACAAGTGACAGGATTCACAGGATTCATTTAAAATACTGCTGGTGGTCTCAGGGTTGGACATTTTACAGTTGAACCAACTGAAAACACAAGCAAGCAACAACAAATCCTGTAAATCTCCCTCTTCCCATCACAACTTTTGACGAGTCCACCTGTTCTCCCCAGGGCACAGGGTCCAGCAGCGGCACCTACAGCCTTTCCCGCAGCACCTCACCCCTCACAGACACCGAGGCTCAGGGCGGAGTGGAGAGGAATTAATACAAAAGAAGGACATAATAAAAACATAGTCACAAGATTCTTTAGCCCCTAACCCCTACAAAGTTACAAGCAAGCTTCATTTGCCCGGTACCGTTCAAATCCATGAACACTGAGCAGCTCCAGCCCAAGGGACGGAGAAGTAGAGTCCAGAGGACGGGAGTCTATCCCTCCCAGGCAAGACCCCACAGGAATGCACCCTTCCCAGAACATGAGGTGTGTTTAACAAATCCTTACCTCGACAGCCCGGAAAAAGCAGTCAGAGGAGCAAGATGGCATTTTAAATCGTGACTGCCTCTTGCAAGGGAGCGTGTTTCCGTCTCTCCCCACTGTCCCAGGCTGGCTGTGTGGAGCCTGCGTGTGCCCTGGTGGGCAGGCTGTCTCCGGGCAGCAGGGAGGCCACCCACCCACCCGCTGGGCTCCCAGGCTGCCTTGCACCGGATCCCTTATGGGGTGAATCCAGCCACAGTGATACAATCACCCCACGGACTTGCTCTCCCACTCCCATACGACAAGACCCGGACTTGGGGGTGAGGACGCCAACCACAATAACCGCAATAACACAACTCTCACACCAACTGGTCAGAAAAATCCCCGCTCAATGCTTTCCCATGGCAGTGAAATCACACACAGGCAGCTGAGAGGCTGAAACATGTGTGTTCTCTGAATCCAGACCCATCTGCCAACCTCCAAATAATCTTTGTCCCGCAACTGACATGTCAGTGGCAGCTTTGGAGCTGGATCTACAGGGTGGGTGAGAATGTTAGTTTGTCCTGACAAACTCCCTCCGAGGCTCCCCGCTCTCTCTGGCCCCTTTTCTTGTGTTTGGAAGGGGGTGCTTACTTGCTCTGAACTTCGATTTCTGTGGCTGGCGTGGAGTCTGACAGCAGAGGGAAGGGCTGGGAGGCCCCCGCCTTAATCAGGAACTGGGACCACACCATTCCACAGGGACCCTCTTGACGCTCCTACAGCTAGCTACCCTCAGCTGTCACCAGGTGTGCAGGAAGGAGTCAATGTCACTCAAGCTTGAGTGCCCAGGTGGGGGTGGTAGGGGCGGGGCTCAGTGACAGCAGAAGAGCCCTTCTCTGTGAGGGCAGGCTAGCCTCCTAGCAGACGGGACCAGCCAGGGGAGCCTGCACTCTCAGGTAGGGTCACTGCCCCCTGCCTGCCACCTACGGGCCACTTCTCCAACTCAAAGAAATCCCAGGGCTGGGGCTGGATCAGGACCCAGAGACTTATTTTCAACTCTTATTTATTTTTCAAGAAATCCACCATCTCTTTTCCAGAATTTATGTGTCAGTCAATGAAAGTATACTTCCCCCTAACAAGCGAAATATTCAAATACAGCTGACACGGCTGAATAAATCTATAGAAATACAATTTAAGTGAAGAAATCATGTCTTTGGGTTCTAGGTAGGAATGTTATTAAAATGCATTAACATAAAAGAAAAACAGGAATTTGGAAAATATAACTGAGCTCCAACAATGCTTTATAAATGTGCTAACCATCACAGGGAGTCTTCAGGACCAGTGCATGCCTTCTGCTCCCCAAAACAGGGTTCCTAATGCTCCTTCTTCCCTGAGTCTCTCAATGAGCTTATCTGCACTGAGGATACATGATCTTCTCTAGGAAAGTGAAATTATGTTGAAGTGTGTGTCTCGTATCTCTCCAAGTCTCTTTGCCACTTTTCTTGTTCAAATCAGCCATGCCAATGGTTTTCTCATTTTTTTTCTCAGCCCTGCTGCATTTTTCTTTAAACTCTCTCCCCAACCCCTGTTGTTCCACAGCCATCCCCCCAAAGGTCCATAAATAGCCCAGGTATTAAAAGCTGAGATGTGCTTGGTCACACGTCCACCTCCACTCCTTTTTAGATTCCCACAGAGGCTGGGCTGGCAAGACCCCGAGGGGGCAAGGCAGGCAGGAGACTGAGCCAGACACAAAGGCAGGCACCCTCCAGCTCCAGCGACAGGCCCCTCTGCCCCTGACACAGCGCTCTCTGGTACTTCCCCAATCTCACCAGGGCCCTCCAACCACACACAAAACTAAGCCCCAGAGACAGAACCAAGAAAGCCCTGTGTACAGCAGCCATCTCAAACCACCCCGTCAACACTTAGAGCTACTGATGAGAATGTTTGTAAGGAACACAAGAGGTACGAGGGCTCCTATTACAGGGGACTGCCAGCCACCGACTGCGGAGTCTTTTAGAGCTGGCAGTTCTAGAAGGAGCATTCTGTACAGCACCAACTGCCCTTTTAGTAACAACCTGAGCACTGCTGGGGGCCCAGGTCTCCTGTGGAGCAGGCCTGGGTCTCCCTGGCCCATCCGGTGTTCAAGCATCTCACACGAGGTGGGCCTAGAAGGTTCTCTCGAGCAGGTCAAGGCCCTTGCCCCGCAGCAACTCACAGTTCAGCACGGAGATTGTTACCACGGGCAGTTAATTTCCAAGGTATGATTTGCTTAGGGAATATAAGAATCTGTTAACACCAGGAGGGGTGAGAAGCTGAGACCCACAAGTTCTATCTGAGTTCTATCCTGGCTTAGCCTCCTACTGGCTGTGTGACCTCGGGTAGGTAATCAGCAATCTAAGACTTGCTTTCCTCATCCAAGCTGTGGGGAACTGCTCTGAGAATCAGTAATGTAAGCAAAACACTGCTCAATCAATGTATGGAAGTTACTACATTAGTTATGACCTATCTTGGCCTGGGGTGGTGATTCCAAAGAGGAACTTAGAAACAGACTGGGCCATAACCATGCTTCATCAGTAACTAGCTGTGGGAACATGGCTGAGCTATCCAGCCTCTCTGTGCCTCAGTTTCCTCATCTGTAAAATGGAAATCTGTAAGCAGCACCAGCCTCATAGTGTTGCTATGACATGGGCCAATGAGATATCCTCTTGAAAAGATCCCGGCCCCTGATACGTGCCCTCCCTGGGACGTGCTTGGATCCAGCGTGGATCTGGGAACAAGGCAGGACCCTGTAGACAACCACTGAAGGGTGGAAAGGCAGGACCCTGAAGTCTGCTTCCAACTCAGGATTTCAGTTCTGCAAAAGCAAACCTCATGACCAGTAAGATGCAGCAGGAACAATTCAGTCAGAAAAGCCACCCCTCAAATCCTCAATTTCTTTTTCTCTACTGCAAAAAAGCCCCTAAATAGCGAATTATTTTTAAAAATAAAACAGCAATATTAAAGAGGGCATAATTATGTCAACAGCATGAAACTCTGTCTTTTTAGAGTTAGTTGGGGGAGGAATGGTTTGCAAAGCTACCCAGGCCTCCAGCTGGCTTGGCACTGAATCCCGTTATAAAAGCCCTGAAGTGCTAATAGAAGGTTCCACTGTTCCCAGACTTTCTGTTGTCACTTTTTACATATTCACTGCATAGACAAAAAAGCAAGAGCTTAATTTTTTTGCAAACTTAAAGGAAGAACTTTAAGAACAATTGGAGTTGAAGGCAGATCATTATCTCCACGGCCCCAAACTCCACCCTGGGGCACCTGGTTTTTTGTATCAGTGGCCCCCACAGGGTTGATGTGTGTGTGGGAGTCATTCAGGCTCCTCCTTGCTGTCAATCTTAGCACAGACCCTCACTCTTGCTTCCTGCCACAGTCTTAGACCTTGCTCTTGGATGACTTACAGGCTCAGGGAATCTCATTACTGCATCCAAAAGACCTCCTGACTGGCTGTGAGTCTTTGCTCAAGGCTCAGCAGTAATCACCTTGTAAAAATAGCAAATGGGGCACTCTCTTTGTCCTCTTCGAGCCCTCTGCAGTGTAAGATGTCCCTGGACAGACGGCCCAGCCTCCAGGATGCACACACTGACCCACCGTACCCGAGATCCACGCCTACCCTGAGACCTTCACACAGAAACCAAGACATCCGAGGGCTTCTGGGCCAGCAGCTCTTGCGACCAGTTTCGTCCTAGTTCTTAATCACGATCTAGCATACTTTTTAGTTCAAAAGCTCTTTTAGGATGTAATGTAAACTGGAGTTTTTAGTAACTCTGGTAAATACTTGTGGTAAATGTTTTGGAGAAGCCAGGTTGTAATCACAGGGCCAAGTGGAGGCATTCACAGGGTAAGAGAAATTATCAAAGCAGGCAAAAGGGCCCGAAGACGTGATATGAGGTTGTGAATGTGGATGAAATCCTGTTCTGGGTGACCTACCCTACCCTACCTGGCCTCCGAGGGGCCTTGAGGAGAAAGCAGGAAGACTGCTGGGCCAGGAAGGCAGAGAAAGCCTTAACTCCACGCACATGTCTCTGCCCCTTTGACAGGAGGAGGAACTATTTCTGGAAGGCAGAAAGCTTGCCCGATGTCACAGAGGTGGAAAGTACTGGAGCCAGGATCTAACCAGGGCTCCCCGCCCTGGCTCTGCTTGCCTTTCTTCTCCACTGCAACCCACTACCCAGCGTGTACCAGGTGGGCTCCAAGGCTTCACACAAAAAGGCTTTTGATTCCATGTGGCCCTGAAGGCCTCAAATTGGGCAGACCCTGAAGCCTGGAGGTTTGGGGTAAATTACATTTACTTCAGACTAGGGCATAACCAACCAGAGTAGGCTAAATTAATCTCACCAAAAAGGAATGTAATTCTGCCATTATTTTTTAGTTCTGTTTTAAATTAATGATATTATTTCTTGATATAAGGGATAACTGAAGCACTACACATGATTATATGGCTCTACTCACCATAATGAGAACACGCATAATAATCCTGTTCAATTATAATGACTCAAACCTACTTAAAAAAAAAATGTGCTTAATAGCCTGAATTGTCCCACCTGAAGTGGTTTGTTGTTAGCCTGGGAGCAGTTCAGTGTCCCCCACTACAGCTGAGGCTTGACCCTGAGGCCTGGTCTCAGCTCCCCAGGACTCAGCACACTGCCCAGGGCTATGGAGATGAGACTTGTGGCCTGATTTCAAATAGTGGAGGAGCCCCCACTGTCTGAACACAGCAAAGAGTGTGGCACAGGTTCAAGAGGTGGCATGGGAGCCGGGTGCCTCACCCTTAGTGAGATCAGACCCAGAAGGGTGTGGCCTGATAGCCTTGGTTTCCGCTGCAGGGAGTCCTGAGGTCCTGAATACCAGGAGCTCAGGGCAGTGTGGATGACTTGGGAGGAGCCTAGCTGGTTGGGCCAGTTGCTAGGGCTGGATGCTGGAGGGAGAACCACAGAGTTGGGGGAGTGTGAGCTGGCAGTCTCCAGGGCCACCTGCTGGGCTAAGCATCCCAGTTGCTCCTCCTACTGAAGAGACTCTGTTGCACAGGAAAGGCAACTGTGCTGCACACTAGAGGGTTGTCCCAGTGGCCTGAGAGCTGTCCCTAGACCCCCGCCAAGGTTGGTGCTTGCACCTGCCCTGGAGAGCCTGGTCACAGGCTTGTCAGACCCAGCCCTGCCCAGCTCTGCCGCCTCCAGCCAGGGTGGTGGCAGAGTGCAGGACGGGATCCCTGGGAATCCCGCCCATGGCCAGGGAAACCCTGGTATTTCCCCACATCAACTAAGGCCAAAAATTCCATTGCTATTATTGCAACTGCCTCTCAACTGCAAGCGCCACCTACTGGTCTGTAGGGTGAACTGCATAACTCGATGTAATTCCTGCTGACAGAAGTATACAGCGGTGGGGGATGAGATAAGCCTC
This sequence comes from Pongo pygmaeus, assembly GCF_028885625.2. Lineage (NCBI taxonomy): Eukaryota > Metazoa > Chordata > Mammalia > Primates > Hominidae > Pongo > Pongo pygmaeus. The sequence goes on along the minus strand of NC_072379.2, from coordinate 36,021,617 downwards.
CCGAAACCTCCACCTCCCCATTTCTATGTAGGAGACAGTGAGTCTGACCACTGGCCCAGCACACTGTTACTACAACCTACAAACAACTAGCATTTGAGAAAACCACTACACTAAAGCTATCTATAACCAAGTAATTCATAAAAGCCTTGGCCCCCTAAAACTACAGAGAAGCCAAGACAAAGGAACTTAACCAACATACAGAACAGTCACATCCTCAAGGTGGGGGAGGGAAGAAAAAATCCCAACCAAATGAAAGTAAATTCAAAAATAAGTGACAGCTTCTACAGATGAGAAGAAACCAATACAAGAACTCCAGCTCCATGAAGAAACAATTGCGACATCCACATTAGCCCTCTAGCAATGGCTCCTAACCACAATGAAAACTTTGAAATGACAGATAAAGAATTCAAGATATGAAGTGTAAGGAAGCTCAATGACAGCCAAGAGAAAGCTGAAAACCAACACAAAAAAACCAGAAGAGTAATTCTGGAGATGAAAGATGAGATAGATATATTAAAAACAAACAAAACAACAACAACAACAAAAAACTTTTGGAAATGAAAAATTCACTGAAGGAATTTCAAAAAACAGTTGAAAGCTTCAACAATAGAGTAGACCAAGCAGAGGAATTTCAGAGCTTGAAGACTAGTCTTTTGAATTAACCCAGATAAGAAGAAAAAACAATTTTTTAAAAAAGAATAAAGCCTTTGAGAAATGTAAGATTACTTAAACCTAGGACTTATAGGTATGCCTGAGGGAGACGAAAAAAAATAAGTTTGGAAACATATTTGGGGGAAATAATTCAGGAAAATTTCCCCAAACTTGCTAGAGATGTAGATATGCAGATACAAGAAATTCAGAGAACCCATTAGAAATACTATAGAAGAAGCACATTCACCAAAGAATGGTCATCAGGTTAATTCAAGGTCAACATGAAAGAACAAATTTTAAAAGCAGTTAGATAGAAGTGTCAAATCACCCATAATGGAAATTCCATTAGACTAACAGTGGACTTCTCAGCAGAAACCTTACAAGTCAGAAGAGACTGGGGGTCTATTTTTAGCCTCCTTTAAGAAAAAAGAAATGTAAGTCAAGAATTTTATATTCTGCCAAACTAAGCTTCAAAAATGAAGGAGAAATAAAGCCTTTCCCAGACAAGCCAATGCTGAGGGAATTTGCCACTACTAGACGAATCCTACAAAAAAATTCTCAAAGGAGTGATAAAAATGATGATACTCACCATCATAACAGCACACATAAGCAGACAAAGCTCACTGATTGTATAAAGCAATTACACAACTGAGACTACATACAAACCAGCTAACAACACTATTACAGGAATAACACATCAACTACCAATATTAACCTTGAACATAAATGGCCTAAATGTTCCACTTAAAAGATATGGACTGGCAAACTGGACAAAAAAACAAGACCCAGCCATCTGCTGCCTACAAGACACCCACCTAATGGCTAAAGACACCTACAAACTCAAAGTAAATGGGTGGAAAAATATATATCATGCAATGGAAAACAAATGTGAGCAGGTGTAGCCATTCTTATGTCAGATAAAACAGACTTTAAGCTAACAACAGTTTTAAAAAAAGAGAAAATGAAGGGCATTATATCATAAGAATGCATTCAATACAAGAGGACATAACTTTTGGAAATATGTGTGCAAGCACCAAAGCACCCACATTCATAAAACAAATACGACTACACCTAAAAGAAGAGAATGACAGCAATACAATAATAGTGGGGGACTACAACACCCCACTGACAACACTAGACAGGTAACTGAGGCAGAAAGTCAACAAAGAAACTCTGGACTTAAGCTAGACCTGATCAAATGGAAATAATAAACATTTATAGAACATGCTACCCAGCACCTGCAGAATATACATTTTTCTCATCTGCACATGAAACAAAACTGACCAGATGCTTTGCCATAAAGCACATTTCAATAAATTTTTTAAAAAATCAAAATCATATCAAGTATCTTCTTGGACCACAGTATAATAAAATTAAAAATCAATACCATAAGGAACTCTCAAAACTGTACAAATATGTGGAAACTAAAAAACGTGCTCCTGAATGACTTTTGGATAAACAATGAACTTAAGGCAGAAAAAAAAATTTTTTAATGAAAATAGAGACACAACATATCAACACCTCTGGAATACAGCAAAAGCAGTGCTAAGAATTAAGTTTTATAGTGTTAAATGTCTACATCAAAAAGACAGAAAGTTCTCAAATTAACAACCTAATGTCACACCTCAAGGAACTAAAAAAACAAGAACAAAACCCAAAGCTAGCAGAAGAAATGAAATAAAGATCAGAGCAGAACTAAGTGTTATTGAGACCCCAAAAAACAAAACAAAACAAAACAAAAAACAAAAAAACCCACAAAGGACCAATGAAATCAAAAGTTGGTTCTTTGAAAGGATAAATAAAATTGATAGCTAGCAAGTTTACCTAAGAACAAAAGAAGATTCACATGAGCACAATCAGAAATGAAAAAGGTGACATTACAACTGATACCACAGAAATACAAAAGATCATCACAGATTATTATGAACATCTCTATCCACACAAACTAAAAAACACAGAGGAAATGGATAAATTCCTGGAAACACCCAACTTCCTGAGACTGAATCAGGAAGAAACAGAAATCCTAAATAGACCAGTAGGGGTAATAAAATGGAATCAGTAATTATAAAAATTGTCCAAAAAAAAAAAAAAAAAGCCCGGGACCAGATGGATCCACAGCACTTTTTTCTTTTCTTTTCTTTTCTTTTTTTTTTTTTTGAGACAGAGTCTCATTCTGTCTCCCAGGCTGCAGTGCAGTGCAGTGGTGCAATCTCGGCTCACTGCAACCTCCGCCTCCTGGGTTCAAGTGATTCTTCTGCCTCAGCCTCCCAAGTGGCTGGGACTGCAGGCACGTGCCACCACACCTGGCTAATTTTTGTATTTTCTAGTAGAGACAGGGTTTTGCCATGTTGGCCAGGCTGGTCTTGAACTCATGAGCTCAGGTGATCCACCCACCTCGGCCTCCCAAAGTGCTGGGATTACAGGTGTGAGCCACCACACCTGGCCCTACAGTCAAATTTTAACAGCCATACAAACAAGAGGTGGTCCCAATCTTACTAAAACTATTCCAAAATTTGAGAAGAAATTCTTTCCTAACTAATTCTACAAAACCAGTATCACCCTGATACCAAAATCAGGCAAGGACACAACAAAGAGAGGATACTGCAGGCCAGTATCCCTTATAAAAACATAGATGCAAAAATCCTCAACAAAATACTAGCAAAGCAAATCCGACAGTACATTAAAAAGATAATACATCATCATCTAGTGAGTTTAATTCCAGGGATGCAAGGATAGTTTGACATCTGCAGATCAATAAATGTGATTCATCACATAAACAGAACTAAAAACAAAAATGATATGATTATCTAAATGGATGCAGAAAAAGCATTCAGTAAAATACAACATCCCTTCATGAAAAAAACCCTCAACAAACTAGGCCCTAAAAGAACATACCTCAAAATAATTAAAGCCATATAGGACAAACCCACAGCCACTATCATACTGAATGGGGAAGAGTTGAAAGCACTTCCCCCTAAGAACTGGAATAAGATAAGAATGTCCACTCTCACCACTACTATTAAATGTAGCACTGGAAGCCCTAACCAGAGCAATCATGCAAGAGAAAGAAATAAAAGGTATCCACATTGAAAAAGAGAAAGTCAAATTTTCTGTGTTCATTTGATAGCATGAGTTGTGTTTTTTTTTTGTTTTGTTTTTGTTTTTTGGCAGGGTCTGGCTCTGTCACTTTGCTGGAATGCAGTGGCGTGATCTCAGCTCACTGCAACCTCCATCTCCTGGGCTCAAGTGATCCTCCCACCTTACCTTCCTCAAGTAGTTGGGATACAGGCATGTGCCATCACACCCAGCTAATTTTTTTTTGTACTTTAGAAGTGAGGTCTCACTATACTGTCCAGGCTGGTCTCGAACTCCTGGACTCAAGTGAGCCACCCACCTCAGCCTCCCAAAGGGCTGGGATTACAGGTGTGAGCCACTGCCTTAATCTTATGTTTAGAAAACCCTAAAGACACCTCCAAAAGACTCCTAGACTTGATAAACGACTTCAGTAAAGCTTCAGAATACAAAATCATCATATAAAAATCATTAGCATTTCTATACAACAATAATATTCAAGCTGAGAACAAAATCAAGAACTCAATCGTGTTTAAAATGGCCACACACACACACACAACATACATACACATAATACTTAAGAATACATCTAACCAAGGAGGTGAAAGATCTCCATAAGGAAAACTACAAACCCTCATGAAAGGAATCACAGATGGCACAAACAAATGGAAACACATCTCATGCTCACAGATTGGCAGAATCAGTAACATTAAAATGACCATACTGCCCCCAAAGCAGTCTACAGATTCAACATAATTTCTATCAAATTTCCAATGTCATTCTTCACAGAATTAGAAAAAAAGATTATAACGTTCACGTGGAACAAAAAAAAAGAGCTTGAATAGCCACAGCAATTCTAAGCAAAAAGAACAAAGCCAGAGGTATCATATTACCTGACTTCAAATTATATGGCTGAAGGAACTAAAACAGCATGGTACTACAAAAACAGACATACAAATCAATGAAATGGAATAGAGAACACGGAAATAAAGCCACATACTTACAACCAACTGATCTTCGACCAAGTTGACAAAAATAAACAATGGCAAAAAGACATGCTATTCAATAAATAGTGCTGGGAAAATTGGCTATCTCTATGAACATCTCTATCCACACAAACTAAAACAACTACAGGAAATTTTAGCCATATGCAGAAGAATGAAACTGGACCCCTGTCTCTCACCATGTACAAAAATTAACTCAAGATGGATTAAAGACTTAAATGTAAGACTGGAAACTGTAAAAGTCCTAGAAGAAAACCTAGGAAAAAACTTTTGGACTTTGGCCTAGGCAAAGAATTTATGACTAAGCCCTCAAAAGCAATGCAACAAGAATAAAAATAGACAAGTGGGACTTAATTAAACTAAAAAGATCCTGTGCAGTAAACAGACAACCTAGAGAATGGGAGAAAGTATTTGCAAATTATGCCTCCGACAAAGGACTAATACCAGAATCTAAAACGAACTCAAACAACTCAGCCAGAAAAAACAAACAATCCCATTAAAAAATGGGCAAAGAACATGAACAGATATTTCTCAAAAGAAGACATACAAGCAGCCAATAAACATATAAAGAGATGCTCAATATCACTAGTCATCAGAAAAATGCAAATTAAAACCACAATGAGATATCACCTTATACCACTGAGAATGGCTATTACTTAAAAGTCAACAAAACAAAAGATGTTGACATAGGTGTGGAGAAAAGGAAAGTCAAATACACTGTTGGTGGGAATGTAAATTAATACAACCTGTATGGAAAACAGTATGGAGATTTCCCAAAGAAATAAAAATAGAATTACCATTCAACCCAGTAATCCCACTACCGGGCATGTATGCAAAGGAAAAGACATCATTATATTAAAAAGACATGCATCTGTATGTTTATCAAAGCACTATTCACAATAGCAAAGACATAGAATCAACCTAAATGTCTATCAATGGTAGACTGGATTTAAAGAGTGGTAATATACACCACAGAATAGTATGTAGTCATAAAAAAGAATGAAATCATGTCTTCTGCAGCAACATGGGTGGCGCTGGAGGCCATTATCTTAAGTGAATTAACTCAGAAACAAAGAAGCAAATACTACATATTATCACTTACAAGTGGGAGGTAAACAATGCATACACATAAACATAAAGATGGAATTAATAGACACTGGGGACTCCAAAATGGAGAAACATGGAAGGAGGGGGTGAGGGTTTTAAAAATTACCTGTTGGGTACAATCTTCACTATTTGGGTGATGGGTACAGTAGAAACTCAAACCTCATTATTATGCAATATATCCATGTAGCAAACCTACACATACACCCCCGAGCCTAAAATTTAAAAATACGTTTTAAAATTCTGCTTTATAATTGATAGGTTTCAAGTTTGCAGTGAAAATTAAAAAGATGTTGTTTTTAAAAATCTTTTTTTCTAAAGGAGATAAACTTCTAGAAATTTAGTTCTTGAAAGTCAACCATGGTTTGCCGGGCGCGGTGGCTCACGCCTGTAATCCCAGCACCTTGGGAGGCCGAGGCGGGCGGATCACAAGGTCAGGAGATCCAGACCATCCTGGCTAACATGGTGAAACCCTGTCTCTACTAAAAATACAAAAAATTAGCCGGGTGTAGTGGCAGGTGCCTGTAGTCCCAGCTACTCGGAAGGCTGAGGCGGGAGAATGGCGTGAACCCAGGAGGCAGAGCTTGCAGTGAGCCGAGATTGCGCCACTGCACTCCAGCTTGGGCGACAGAGCGAGACTCTGTCTCAAAAGAAAGTCAACCATGGTTTTCAGAGACCCTAATAGGACTTTCCACAGTGAACAGGTCTCACTGGCTAAGGGGGTGGACAACAAGATTCAAAGCAGTAGTCTCTACCCTTGTTTTATACCAAGTAGACAGGCTTATTTGGAAGAATCAGTTTTGATGTGCTCATCTGCATTTTTTTAATTCTTCTAAAATGGATATGCATAGCCTGTTATTTTGAAAAACATATTTTTATAAAATAGAATCATTTTGTCAAAAATAAAATTGAAAACCACTTTTAAAAAATCTCCACTGGTGGATTAAAGGGGAGCAAAGATAAGATTATGGCATGAAAGGCATCTGGGCTGTGACCCCCATTACCAGTGTCTTTGCTGGGGTCATCTCCAGAAAGGTTTAATCTGGGCTGAAGATACAACCTGAGGGCTCCTCCCAAACAGGGGCAGGGCCCTCTTGGAGCTACTGCCCTTTGGGACTAAGATTCCAGAAGGGACACGGTTAGCTTGCTTTACAGTCAGCTAGAGATTTCTGTTTTCACACGACTCCTTGTTGGGTATGGTTTTTGGCTCTAAGGATGTTGCAGATCCCCAAATGGGCTATGTGCCATAATCTGAGTTCCTACTTTAATCGTGTGGTCATGACAGAGGCAGGTCCAGCAGGCACAGAAGGACATGCTGGAGGAATGGCTGCCCCCTTCGAGGTAACCTTCAGATGGGTGACATCATGGAGGAAGCCTGTGGTACATTTGGAGACACCATGACACCACATTAGATTTACTGCAAGGCTGAGCATTTAGTCCTGTGCCCCTCCACCCTTCTCTTTAGAAGGTGCTGAACTTCAAAAGGATGCTGTAACCCACGACTGTATTTTACTTAGAATTAGAATTTACGCATTTTCACTCGAGTCAGACATTGCTACAAAACTTGACCATAAAGAGAATTTCACCTGTCCTCTCAAACCTATGAGGAGAGCCAGCATTCTCTCTCCTCTCTGTAGCTTAGTTGCCATCCAAATCATCTCACATCTAAAATCTTCCTTTTCTTCTGACATCTCACTGACCTCATCCATGATATCCAGGAGTATAAGCTGAAGTTTTTCCTAAATTGGAATTAACTTTGGGACTCTTGCCTCTACCTAATCTATTCCTTGTACATCGTTTACAGCACTGAACTGTTTTTCTTGTAGATGGACTCAGGGGAGGGCCTCTGTGGCCTTCCATCCTCAGCTTTGCCGGATCCCAGCCCTATGGAGCTGAGCACAGAAAGGCAGGCTGTAGTGCCTGGAGCCTCAGTTCTTCACATGACACAGGCACAGCACCACCTCGTCTCCAGGGCTAGTCATGCAGGCTCATGGGAACGCGGTCCTGCTGCCAATCCAGCGAGCGCCTACCACTGTTGCTGGGAACAAATTTTTTGTCTTTCTTCCTCTCCTGAGCTCCTGGACAGAGAGTCACATCTTGCTCACTCTTCCTCACTCTTGCTTGCTCTTGCTCACTCTGCACTGTCCACCTGTTCGTCTGTTCGATGAATGAACCCTAGGAAAGAGTTGCTTGCATCACTTCTACTATGCTTGAATTTTATACTCATCAAAAAAAGGGGGGGGGGGGCGGTGGCCTTCATTCAAACCTACAGCTTCTTCTGCTTTCAGCCAAAACGTTTTACTGGTGACTGTTCAAGTCTTCCACTCAACATTGCACCAAGATGTCCCTATCTGAATGGCTTCCCTCTACTGGAGTGTACAGAGGGCATGCAAGTTTCCCTGAAGGGCATCCTAAAAGCCCTGGCACTAATGTAACAAGGACACATTCATGAGAGCTGTGAAGGGCAGTACATTTAGAACAGATAAGGAAAAGGACTTTCTTCAGGCCAGAGGCCACTTGGGGGCACTCATTTTCCTGTGTAAGGACAATGACAGCAGCTGAAGGCTGCAGCCACTCATGGTCCCTGCAGCTGTGCAAAGTTGGGAGGGGTGGAACCATGAGTTCCAGACACACAGACAAGGCAGACCATCACAAACACAAACACGTGGGCAGCTGCAGGGCCGCAGTGCCCACTCCTGCTGCTCCAATGTCTCTGCGGCAGGACAGTCAGCTGGTGACACTGGCGAGAGAAGGCACTGGGACTGCTGGTAGTGACAGCCTTCTCTTGGGCTGATGCTCAGTGGCCTGAGGATTTACCGTGAGCGAGCCCAGAGTGCGTCTGTAGACTGGTGCCGAGGAGTCAAGGGCGTGGGAAAGCTCAACCCGACCAGCAGCAGAGTACCAGGAAGTCTGCACAAACTCACTGCTGCTCACCTGAGGAACACGGGGTGGGGAGAAGGTGAGGAGTTCCGCAGCAGCGACAGGGGCTCTGCACAGAGGCTCCAAAATCTGTCTCTAACCTGGCTTGCTGCGTGCCTGGGAGTTTTCTTAACTAGTTGTTCTGGGTCCTGTTGCACTCCACTCACTGTCCCCTCCCCTTGAGCCTTAGAGGCCTAAGCCGGAGGCAGAACCAGCAGGGGAAACTGCAGAGCATGCAGCCAGGAGAGGCAGGACAAAGGGCCATGCACTCAGAACCAAGGGGCCAGAACAGCCAACCAAAGAGGATGTGGGCTTGGAAACTTCACACACACACACACACACACACACACACACACACACAAACACACGCATGCACACACACACACATATAAACACATGCACATATGCAGATACACAAATGCGCACACATATATGCCGTATACACCTACATATACGTAAACACGTACACATATACATGCAAACATGCACAAACACATACACATATGCACACATGCACATGCTTCATACATACACACACATAAATATATATACACATACATATAGGTCGAGTATTGCTAATCTAAAAATACAAAATCCAAAAAACTCTAAAATCTGACACTTTTTGAGTGCTGACATGATACTCAAAGGAAACGCTCATTGGAGCATTTTGGATTTTCAGATTGGGATACTCAGCTAGTAAGTGTACTGCAAACATTTCAAAATCAGAAAAAAATCTGAACTCTGAAACAGTTCTGGTGCCAAGCATTTCAGATAAAGAACACTCAATCATTATACTCCTACACACACAGACACATAGACACATACATACATTAGTTTTCTATTATAAATATAATGTGTTCATTGTAGCAAATTTGGAAACTAAATAAGGAACAAAAACAAAAAATAACTGATATTCCTTCAAGCAGAATGCCTACTCAAGAATGTAGAATGATAGACAAACTGGACAAAATCATCAGGACAGCACCAGTCAATGGACATCTGCAGAGAGCAGAGGATCGACACAGTCTCAAATCATCTTCCTTCAAATTACTTCTTAATTACAAAAGGAAAATACATTTGACCCTTGGACAACACAGGTTTGAACCATTCGGGTCCAGGAATAAGCACAGTTTTTTCAACCAGATGCAGATGGAAAATAGAGTCTTGGTGGTATTTGAAACCTGTGCATATGAAAGGCCAACTTTTTGTATATTTGGGTTCCAAGGGCTGACTGCGGGACTTGAGTATGAGCGGATTAGGGTACATGCAGGGGGTCCTGGAACCAATCCCCCACGTATACTGGGGAAAGACTATAGTAACTTAACAATGAGAAACTTAAGAGAGAACACCCTAATCAAGTCATAAATATCAACATCAGCATGAACTGGACCAGCCAACATCATGCCTGTAGGCCACAGCCTCCAGTCTGTGGACCAGATGGGACTCCAAGGAAACACCACACAAACCAAAGTGGCCCTTCAAGAAATCCCATCTGTCACGACAGGTGTGGAAAGGCTGAGGAACGCTCTGTACTAAAGGAAACTAAAGAGATCTTAAAGTGAATGCAACTGGTTCCTGAACCAGAATAAAAGAATAACATAAAGGATGTTTATATGAACAATCAGGGAAACCTGAATGAGGTCTGTAGATTTCAACCCTGCATCTTATTAAGGGTAAATATCCTGACTTTGGTAACTTTATTATGATATGTAAGTGAGTAACCCTGTTTTTAGTCAATAGACTCTCAGGTATTTAGGAGTAAAGGGACTTGATATCTACAAATGAGTCTCAAATGGTCCAAAGAATCATGGTGTGTGTACATATAAATGTATATATGTGCGTATATGTGTCTCTATATATGTACAGGACAATGGAAATGACTTAAAATGTAGCAGAGATATTAACAATTGGGGAATCAGGGTAAAGAATATATGAGAATTCTTTGCTCTATTACTGCAACTTCTCTATACATTTGAAATGTTTTCAAAATAAAAGTTTAAAGAAACATACATGCATGAAAATGATGACCTGCGGCTCTCTTCACTCAGCATCTCAGTAGTATCTTTTCCCATAGTAACGATCACCCCAGAACATGAGGTTACATAGTGGAAAGCATGGGGGCCCTTGTTTCAGGGCTATCTTCACCAGAAGCATCTCTGTTCCTTTTCCATTCAGCAGTTGTCTTCACTATCCCAGATATTTAAGATCCAAAATACTCAGCCAGTGTGGCTCAGTCATAGACTAGGAGCTCAATGGGTTCAACAAAATATCCCAGGTGTCCAGGTGGGTTTCCTTGAGTCCAGCCCCTGGAAATGGGTCCCTATAGGTGTGTGTTCACCTGCCCAGAGAGGTCTCACAAGCTGACCATCACAGGGTCCCCTAGTCCATGTCCGAGCTCTTTATTTGGTGGCTACGTGATGGCCGAGCTCAGGGACACAGATAGGGAAGGGATGTGGCACCCGCTTCCACTGCCTTCTTCCTTCCTCTTGTATCAGCAGCCCAAAAGCAGCCCCCCAGCAACCTGAAACGCATGCAGTATAATCAGTCTACTTTTACGGTAACGTACTGTCTTTATCAGGACAACTTCTCCTTCATGTCTTATTTCAAACCCTGTCACTGACTGATGGGCATTCCGTTTCAGAAAAACTCTCACCTGAGCCAATCAGTAAGCAGGACAGGTCTAACTGTGATTTCCTGAGTAGGGAACCTCAGGTAAGCTCTGTAAGGCCTGCTGTGCAAGCGGTAACCTGGATCACAGCACCGTCCTAACAAGAGTGGGACATCAGCCTCTACAAAGCCCACTGGGCCACCACCTACTGGCCAGTGGAGCAGGGCTGTCCTGTCTGCTAAGGCCCCATGACCAAGAAGGTGTCGACAGATGCTAGACAGACAGAACAATGACAGACAGGTGGATGGGGCTGGGTATGGGATGGGCGGACCAGTTGGTGAAGGAAGACTGGCAGATTCACAAACAGTGAAGTTTGAGAAGCTGAGAGACACAGCAGGTGCAGAATTGCTAAAACACTGCAAAAGCGCTACAATCCCCAGTACCATCTCCAGTCTGGACGACGCAGAAAATGAGAGCCATGAGAAAAATTTCATAAATGGAGCTATCGTTTAGGGCTATAATTTTATTCAATTACAACATTCCAGAAAATGTATTTGAAGATAAAATTTTCACCCTGAAAATCCCAATTTATCTCCAAAATATATCTGCTATGAATATAGTTTATGCTAATAATCTTTATACTGCCCATAATTAATTTTTTAAAAAGCAAGCTTACATACCATCAAAATGAGATTATATAATCACAAAAATACTGATAACTGGAAAGGCAAAACAGAAATTATGGAGATTTCTTTGAAAAAGCAGAACACATTCACTGGCAGCCCTTGGACTCCCAGCCTGCTACTTTTTCAGTACTAAAAACCATACAACCCAAGCAAAAATCACCAGTGACCCACAGCAGCTTTCAGCCAGCCACGAGTATGTCTGCTGGGCTGGCATGGAAGAAACATGAGCCAAAAACACTGCCGTTTGGGCACTAACTCCTTTAAAACCAAGCAAACAAAAGGATTAGCTGAGCACCAGCTCAGAAGGTCTAACACCAAGAAGAATAAATACCTGAAACTGACTGTGCACATCTTACCCCCATCCTCCAATCGCCCGGAGTTCTCAGACTCCGAGAGGCCTCCAGGCAGATCTGAAAGCAAACGCCATCGTATCAGACCTCTTGGGGTCTGTCCATTTGCTCCCAGACAGGCTCAGTAAACATCGTCTAGAGTTTCTTGAAACTACAGAAACAGCCAATCAAAATGATGGATTGCCTGGACACGGTCCCCTCACCACCCAGGGAATTGTCACCAGAGCCCCAGTGGTGCAAGGCCCTAGGCAGTGAGAAGAATTGGTCCAAAGCCACACTGCGAGGAACTGCATAGTCCTATCCAGTGGCCAGCCCCCAAGTCACATGCCTTTCCATCATATTATAAGTGACATACAGCACTTGGCATTATTTATAAAAATGAACTTTCTATACCCACCCACATACTTATAAATACATAAAACTTTTGCTCCAGCAATGACACTGCTGGAAACCAACCTATCCATCTGTCTATCCATCCACATCCCCATTCATGACCAACGACCTATGCACGAGAATGTTCATTTCAGCTCTATTCATAATTAGGAAGAGCTGCAAACAAAAGTAAGCTTATATGCCACTAAAATGGTATATAAGCATCTCAGTAGTGTCTTTTCCCATAGCAATGATCACCCTAGAATGTGAGGTTACACAATGGAAAGCATGGGGGCCCTTGTTTTTGGGAGCTGTTCATCAAAAGAGGGTTGAGGTAAATCCATCACGGTACCTCCATACAACACAACACCATGAAGCTGCAGGGGAAATCACAACAATGCACATCAATTTTGTGAAGAGATACACAAGATACTGTCCGCAGTGTCACCTCTGGAGAATGAGACTAGAGTTGGAAACTGAGAAGAAAGTGAATCTCACCGTTTACCAAATACCTTTTTGTAGTATTTGTTTCACTTTTTGTGTTTTACTATGAACGTTACTTTTATAAATAAAATAGGTTCTCCTTTTTTTGGTCTCCTGGTTGGACACAGAGGTGATATGGTAATAAGTCATGGCAAACTTACTCCTGACTCTGAATCCTGTTTGTAGTGCTAAGTTCTGCAAATTGTCACGCCCTGACTGAATGAACCAGCTTCTTTGGAAAGAGATGAGTGGGGGTAGAGTGGGAAAAAGTTTTCACGTGAACATCTCTGGGGAAAATGCTAGCTTCTAAATATATTCATGTTCCTGGAGGCCTTTTTCTCCAGAAAAGGAAGTAGCTCTTGGACCAACTGGTGTAAAGATTCAACCACCAATCCTCCATCTCATCTACTGAGACTTAACCAGCCCTGCTGCTACGGGCACCAATCCCACCTGGTTAGGCCGGTGGGGCCAGATAGGAACCCTGGTGCAGAGCCAGGCTCAAGGCTCCTCCACTCATCCCAGCCACAAAGTCGGCAACCCCAGGCATCCATAAAAGTACCACTAACTAAAAAGAGGCAGAAAGCGTGGAGCATAAGAGGAAATGTGCTTATTAATGGAAGACAGCTCATTTAGGCATGAAGAGTCCAATTCTCTCTTCGGACAGGAATCACAACAGTGTCAGCAAAACAACAAAACAAACTCACTTAGAATCTATCAGTGTCTAAATAGAGACATTGGTTATATAGATATGGCATCTAACCACAGTATTTTATAACATAAAAAGCAGATCAAAATAGTGCTACAGAATTACAAGAGGGATTTCCACGAGTAACATCTTTTTTTGAAAAAAGTTTCTTCGGTGGTAATCAAACTTTAATGAAACATTAAACCTAAAATGTAATCTATAATTTGAAAAAATGTTTTCAGATTTGAGTCAGATTGGCTGAACCTTTTCAAGCCATCTCAGGCCCAGCTGCATGGGGAGGGTGGGGATGCGCCCTCACTGTCACTCACTGAGCAGATGCTCCCTGAGAACCTTCTCCATGCCAAACACCAAGGTGCTGGGATTCGGGTCTGGAATAAAACCCCTTGACTTTACGGAACTTCATTCAAGTAGGGGAGACAGACAAAAAGCAAAATTCAGAGACTGTCAGATGGCGGAAGGCAAAGGAAAAACATTCAGCAAAGGGCTGCTGGCTAAGAAGGTCCTCGAAGGCAGCAAAAAGACGCCACGGGCCGACTGTGATGCTCCCTCCCAGGCGGCAGAAACTGGGGACCAGCTGAGTCAGGAGGCTCCCATGACGACACAGGCAAGGAATGTAAAGCCCAGGCCCGGGTCCCACAGCAGAGACCAGGCGCGCACTGTCCAATTCTGGTACACAGGCTGGGGTGGCATGAAACTCGAAAGAGGAGTGAGGAAGGTAACTGGGAATTCTGATGGGGGGACTGGTCTGCTGCTCCGAGATGGAAATTTGGAGGTATCATGTTTGGAGGGAAGGATCAGATGCTGACTTTGGACCTGTTGCATTGGCAGTGTCTTTTAAGCACCCACATGGAGGTGCCACGTTGGCAGCTGGAAACAGGAGTCTGGGCCTTGAGGAAGAGTTTGGATGGGAATGTAAACCTGGGAGTAATCGGCATAGGGACAAGATGGAAAGCTGAGGGAACGGCCACGGCTGTCCAGGGAGGGAGCGCAGAGAGGAGAGACGGAGCACCAAGGCCCAGTGACTGGAAGAGCCAGCAACAACGGCTGAGAAGGAAAGTCCAGCAAAGAGGGTGGAAACCCAGATGGAGCTGTGGAAAGGAGAGCAGCGAGCAACAGGAGCCCTGATACTGCTGCAGGCCCGGCAAGTGGAAGACAGAGAACCCCGCTGGCTTTAGCCATGTGGATGCCACCCTGATGGGAACAAGAGGAATTGAATAGCACAGTGGGGACAAAAGCTGGGCTGCTGGAACATTTTTAAAAAGGTTTAAAAAGGAGCAGTAGGAAACCAAGGAAAATGATAATCCTCTGAAAACAGTAATTTTAACCACTGCCTTAATCTGTGAGGGAAAGGAAGGCAGAGCCTCGACCCAAGGCGGTAAGGAAGACCCATCCTCAATTTCGCCTTTGGGAATCCTTATCCCAAGTCCTCTGCCAGCCCAAGGATGGCAGAGCATAGGTCCCCCTCCCATAAAACGCGTGAGGACTTTCCAGTTGACCACACCCCTCCTACAGCTACTCCCTCTGGGCTTCCAGAGTTTCCCTTCTTCAGGGCAGTGTGCTGTGAGCCCAGAACACTACTTCTGGAGGTCATCAAGGCCACTGAGACATAACAATGGACTTATGGTTTGAAGTGGTCCCAGGTCCTTTTCTTTGAAGCTTTTGAGGGCAATCTTCTCAGCTCTGCCGCTCCACTAGGAGAGGACAAAGTAAATATTCTGGGTGTGACTCCCAGGCCTCAGATCTACTCAATGTGGTCGGGCTAGCTCCTGATGGATGCATTGGTTAAGGGCAGCTGCCTCTTCTTCCTGCTCCTGAGTGGCCACAGGACTTGGGGTAAGAAACCCATGTTGGGGAGCTGGGTTCTGATCCTGGCTCTGCCAAAGCAAGGGCGACCATCCCCCTAGAGGAGCATCCAGAACTTCTATAAAAACAAGACCATCGTCCTTGTACTTGCCTGCCTGAGATGTGCTGGGCTCCATTCTCCGAGGTGTGGACAGAGCAGTGAATAAGAGACCCTGTCCCTGTCCTGGGGGACTGACGTTCTAGTGGTAAAAATAGAGAACAAACAAAATAATCTCAGGAGACAGTGAACAACACGGAGACCACAAGCTAAGTGCTGTGTCAGAGGGAGGCTGGCCAGGGGAACTGCCTTTTCCAAAGAAGCCCAGGATAGCCCAGAGGAAGAGACATTTGAACTGAATGTCTCTTCTGAATGATGACCAAGTGGCAGTGAAGAAAAGGTCTCAGGAAAGAGCCTCTGCGTGGAGACGCCACAGGGGAAATGCACAGAGGTGGACATGAGCTGACAAATGTGAGGGACCAAGAAGGCCAGGGCAGTTAGAGCACAGTGACGACACACACGGGGGAGGGAATGGAGAACGGGACTGTACACCCCACAGGGGAGAGCTTGGATTTAATTCTGGGTGTGATGGGAGAACAGTGGGATTCAAATGACTCTCTAGAAATCGTACAAGAGCTGCTGGGCTGTGGATGATATGAGGCAAAGCGAGGTGAGCAGGAGACAGGCTGCTGTGTCGTTCCAGGCTGGGACTGGAGATGGCATGGTGGAGAGGACAGGAAGCACTGGATATGGGACACATTGGAGACGGAGAGTTGACTGGATTTGTACCTGAGTCCAAAGGGGGAATCAAGGATACACTCCTCTTCCTTGGCCACAGCAACTGAGCGGACAATGACCCCTTTTAGTTAGGCGAGGAGGCCTTGGTGTGCTTCGACCATATTTTCTTTTGTCAAATTTCACATGGCAACTAGAGACCCAAGTGAAGACGGAGGGTACCTTTCAGTGATGACTTGTCCTGGTTATAGATCTGGCTCATGAGCAGAGAGATGGCATCTGATGGCATGGGGCCAGATGCAGTCTCTCAGAGAGAAGACCACTAGAGTGCGGGAGGCTGAGGACAGAGGCTTGCAGGCCTCCAAACACCCAGCAGCCTGGCAGAGCAGGAGACAGCAAAGGGATGAAGGAGCAGAGAGATGAAGAGATCACAAGCTGGGGTCGAAAACACTTAGAGAAGAAAGTTTCTAGGTATCAAAGCTGTGTCACATGCTGCTGAGATGCCACCCCCAACTGGCCACTGATCCTAACTAGAGGCAGGCCACAAGGCCCCTTGATGAGACTCATTTCAGGCAGCTAGTGGAACGGAGCGCCAACTAAGGTGGGTGGGGGTGAAACCAGGAGAGGAAAAGTTGAGACAGGGAGTCAAGCAGCTGGTCCTGAGGGGTCTGCAGAAAAGCAGCATAAAAGGAAGCAGCAGCCAGAGACGAACGTGGCCACAGAAGGGCTTCACTTAGATGAGATGTGTCAAGGCACGTCTGCATGCAGGCAGGAATGATTCTGGAATGAGGATAAAACTGACCATGGAGGAAGGAAAAGAAAATCAATGACTACAGACTCAATGTCCTAGAGAAGATAAAGGGGGCAGCTGTGAACGGAGTGGTGGCCCTGGGAAGATGTAAGGATGTGTTCCCGTTTGGGTGGGAAGACAGGCAGGTGAGTGCTGATGGGGAATGGATAAAACAGGTGGTAGACACAGCAGGTGGCTCTCATTGAGAGCAGGTCCTGTCTACTAAGCCCAAGGCTAGGACAACAGGTGAGAAGTTAGAAAGGGGAAGAAAAGGAGTAAAAAGTTGTCTTTTTCATGAAAGTAGTGAATGAATTGGGAGTAGGAAAATCTCCTGGGAGAAAAAAAAAATCAAGGGATAGAGAGGAGATTTACCTTTTTCTTACTGATTTATAAGAGCTCTTTATTTAGGATATTGCAAATGTAAATATTGCAAATATTCTTTTGCAGCTTATTAACAGTTTAACATTTGATTTATAGCATTAATTTTCTTCATGGTCAAATCCAGCAATCTTCCACTATGATTTTACCTATTGCTTTAATAGTTAGGGTTTCATTCCTTAATCTGAGGACCAATTAATTATTCAACTATATATTTTTCTATTCCTCCTAAGGTCTGATTTTTTATTAACAGATTAATTGACCTGGAAATATTTCAGTGTATGTGTATTAGTTTGCTATGGCTGCCATAACAAAATGCCATGAACTAGATGACTTAACAGAAACTCAGTGTCTCACAGTTTCGCAGAATAGAAATCCACGATCAAGACGCGAGCAGGTCTGATCCTCCCGAGGTCTGGAGGGAGAACCCGCTTCTGGCCTCTCCTGGAGGTTCTGGCGGCTGCTGGCATCCTTGTCATTCCTTGGCTTATAGAAGCATCACTGCAATCTCCACCTTTATCTTTATGTGGCATTCTCGTCCCGTGTCTATTTGTGTCCAAATTTCCCCTTAGAAAAGGACACCAGTCATACTGGGTAAGGAGCCCAGCCTACTCCAGTATGACCTCATCTTGATGAATCACATCTGCAACCTTATTTCCACATAAAGTTACACTCAGAGGAACTGGGGCTAGGACTTCAACTTATGTATTTTGAGGGGGACATAACTCAATCCATAACAGTGTGCAATAAGGCCCTAATTCAGCTGCTCATCCAAATAGTTTATAGTTGTCAAAGCACATTAAATTAAACAATGATGCCACTTTCACAAGATTCTAACCTTGTATATATTTGACTCTCTGAGTACATGCTTCAGTGCACAGAACTTTCACTCTCCATTCTTCAACTCAAACCATGTGGTTTTCATGACAGTAGCTTTATAACATCAAAGCCACTCTTTTGAAGAAGGTAATCTGTCACCATTGAAAGACCGAATCCAAATGGTCTCTTCTGTGTTTCCATCCAACCCAACCTCTTGGCAGGGCTGGACCCTGCTGACGACCCTCACTGGAAGCCCAGCCCCACGGGTCCCACTCAGGCTGTTCTAACCTCTTCATCTCAGGCTTCCATGTACTGTCCCCACTTGGAAGGGCCCTGATCTATTCTGGAAATTGTAGGTAGAATTTTGCATTCCAAATTTTCAAAAACCTAGACGTACATAATGTGTATTTCTAGTTCCAAATCAGGGTTCTGACTGATTCAGTGGCTGAGACAATATAAAACTAAATTAAAACAAAAACTCCATCTATAAAAGTGGAATACTATCTATAATAAAAGAATATGAGAGCACACACTGCTAGTGTTGCAGACACCCGTTAAGTACCTGAAACCTGATGGGCTGAGCAGCAAGCTTCTAGGTTCCCATCAGGGCCGCGGTTACGGCAGGGGCAAATCTGGTTCTCTTAGTCTCTATGGCATAAAAATTGTTCACCTACAGGAACAACTTCGGTTTCTAAAGAAGCAACTTGTCCTTTATTAGGGGAACTCCAAATTACACCAAAGAGGGTGGATACAGAATAAGAGAAGAATGTTTTCCACGGACTTCGGCCACTGAACTGACTGCTAATAAAAGAACAATGCCTCTGAGGGAGATGGCCATACAGTGTCACCAGAGACACACAGACAAGCCACATGCACCAGATATGTGTCCAAAGACCAGGTCATTCTAGAGTGGGAGGACAGGGATTCTGAGACTTCTGCTGCTTGCTAACAACCAAGCCCTCCGATCAAATACCTGAAAATCTTAATAGCATGAGATTGGTCAAAGCTGACACCACGCAGACTTCATTGAGACTGCAGATTTTTCTATCAAAATGTTTCTTTTTACCCATCCCCTTCATTTTCTTTGCCTCATCCTTTGGCTTACTGCACACCAGGTTTAGTTTGACTCAGAATTATCAGCATGGAGATAATTCACTCTTGATCCTCCAATGGCCCAGTCTTCTTTGGATTCCTGCCCTCAACAACACAATTCACTGTGGTCAGAATTCACATTCCCAAAGCTGTTCCTAGTTATGCTCTTGGTACCTACTAGAATCTTATTGGAATAAAATGAAGAATTTTTGTCGCCTCTCATGTAACTGGTTACAAAGAAGGTGAGCAACTGCTGAGTGCAATATACCAGGACCCACTTCACACTCCCCACTGCTGGCCTCCATGCCCTTCTTCAGCTGGCCCCAGTATGATGAGGAGCAAGGCATCTTCTTGGGCATGGGCAGCAGGCAGGCACTGTCTTCCTAGGCACCGTCAGCCCCAGGCCGTGGGCCCCAGTGCATGCCCTGAGGGAGGACTGTGTGGTGGGGCTGCAGGAGGTAGCCACAGCAGGAAGAATCTGTGCCGTGCTGCAGCACTGCCCATGAAGCCGGGAACAGCCACAGCATACATAAGGGCTTGCACAAGAGGAGTACAACTAATCTCCCACAGCCTCCAGACGCTATTGCACTAAAAGCTGTTTGTCTCGGCCAGTCCCACCCGCTGCAACTGGGACAGCCAAGAGAGTGGGGGACTCGGGAAGAGATTTCAGGTCTGACATTTTCATCTCATAGGAAATAGCACACAAGTGCAGGTGTGTGTACACACGTGCAGCTTAGGCTCTGCACAACTGCCCTGCATGTATTCCAAGCCACAACCCTCCCCAGGCAGGAAGAGCCCTCCCAGCCCTCTGAGTTCTCCCACACTCCTCCCCTTGGAAATTGCCAGAGACCACTTCAGCCACCGGCCTCCCCGGGCTGGTGAAACAATGCATCGGGAAAAGACTTAAGTTTTCCTTCTACACACTTCACCACTGTTCACAGGGTCCATGACTAGCCACCCCTGCCATCCCCCAGGTGGCTACATGAAGAAGCTACCCAAGTAAAGTTGGTAGATCAAAAAGGGACCTCTAAAGCACAGGCTGGAAGGGGCACACAATGATAACAAGATCTTCCTCTTGAACTGTAAGTGATTACAGACACTAATATAAATCCAGCTAGAAGTGTAACCATGCAGCTGTCACTGTGCTTGAGACCATGAGGTCTTTATTCCCTTGTGTTCTGTCTTCTCAGGAACCTTTCACAGTATGCTGAGGCTCAAGGGCTGAAGGCTCAGGAATCCCCCGCCCTCGGATGACGTTTATACACAAGGAAGCTGAGCATGGAAGAGACAACCCCCTTTGCACAGTGTGTTCTGCCAACAGAATTATGAGTATTTCATGGCTTTTGGAAAGAAGGAAGGAAGCAGCATCATGTCCCCAGCTTCTCCTTAAGTGTGGGGAATGCCTGGGGATGCCTAGGGCACCGCAGGGTCCCAGGGAGGTGGCTCTGCGAGTGTTTCCCGTGGCCAGCAGCACTAGCTCAGAGCGTGCCTTGATCCCAAGTTGTGAAAAACCAGAGACAGATCAGTTGATGGCAATAAATATTCTCCTGCCTTCAGGTGGCCGCTGCCAAGCCTCACAGAGTCCCAGGCAAGGGCACCTCTGCAGAGCTTGCCCTGGTCTGGCCTTAACAGACGAGATTCTGGTCAATAGGGAGAATTACTGTGGTATGACCTGTTCAGTTCTGTTTTCTTGAGGTTTCTCCTCTAGAAAGAGCTCACTGCAGCACCAGTACATGTTAAGAGGCACATTTTTTATTCTAAGCAGGGGTTTTTCTTTGTTTAGCATTTTATTTTGAAATAATTTGTTAAGCATTTTTACAAAAAATGTGCAAAAAGCAATACAAAAACTCTCTGTATATATTCTTCATCTTAGTTCTCCAAATATTAACATTTCACCCCATTCACTTTATCAAATTCCCATTCTCTTTCCCTACCTATCTAGGAGAGTGGGTTGAAGACATCTAGCCCCTTTCCTGCTAGATGGCTTTGTGTATATTTCCTATAAACAAGAACACTCACATAACTACAGTACAATGATCAAAATCAGGAAATTAACACTGATATACTACCATTAGCTAATTTACAGACCTCATCCAAATTTAGCCAAGTGTCTGACTCCTGTCCTTTTAGAAAAGAAAAAAAAAGTGTTGTTCTTGGTTCATGATTCAGTCCAGGACCCAAGCTGCGTTTGACTGCCTTGGCTCTTTAGTTCCTCAGATTTGGGTTTTGTTTTTGGCTTTTGTTTCTGTGGGGGTCTTCTATGACCTCAAAACCCGAGGTCATTCTCTAGGATGTCTCTTGGTTCTGGTTCAGCTGATGTCCCTTTGAGATTAGCTGTAGAGATGCTGTGTCCCCCTGGGTGCCACAGCTCAGGAGCCACACAATGCTGCTCTGACCCTTTTTTGGTGACATCAGTGTGGCTCACCTGGGAAGAGTGTCTGACAGGTGTTTCCACACACGTAAGTTAGTATTTTCCCCTGGCCCTTCATGCTGGCTCCTGTGTCTTTATGCCATGTCCCCTTCACTCTTTAAGCATCTCCCAGGCAGCCCTGGCTCCTTTTATTGAAGAATGGTATCTAGAAATGACCTGAGTGTTAGGTTGAACACATATTTAAAGACAGAGGAAACACAGAACTGCAAGTTGTCTTACAGACCGTGAAAACTACGAGAAATCAATAAATCACATCTTACCAATTTTACTTAGATGCACTCAGTTGTCCAACTTCACTCCATTGCCCTAGTCCAGACAACACGTCAGCATCTCCTGCACCTGCATCCCAACCGGCCATCCCACACCTCCTCCAGCCCAGTCCATCCTTCACACTGCAGCAGGCAAAGCAAAGTACAAAGCTGCTTTCCCCTCTCTGCCAGAGACCTCCTTTGCCCTGGAGACCAATCTCTTCCTGAGACACCTAAGGCCCTGGCTTCCTAGGCACTGCCTCCTTCCTCTATACTATCTCAGCCATCACCCATGGTGCCTGTGCCTTCCTCAACTGTCCTCATTCCCTCTTTCTGGAACACTGTATGCCTTCCAAGACACTTAAGGATTCCTCATCTTCGGCCCCACTGATAGCTCTCCCCACATGACAGAATGTCCTGGCAGCATGTTGGAAACCATCTGTGATAATGTGCCTCTATGAGGTGATCAGCATTGGTTTCTCTCATTGGGTTATGGGCTCCCAGAGGGCAAGGCTGTGTCTGCCCTGCCAGCCTCAGACCCCAGCACCCAGGCAGTACCTGCATGTAGGAACCACCTAAAATCTATCAGTGAATGGGCACAAGAGAGGAACAGAGGACAGTAAGGGCGTTATTTCCTGACTGTGTCCTGGTAGGGGAAGTTGGATTCCTGAGGAGACAGGCGCAGGCTGAGCGCAGAGTGTGAGATGTGCAAGCATATGAGGGGTTTAGACAAGCAGACCCAAGGTCCTTGCTTGCTATCGGTCACTCTGATCCTCCGTCCCAGGGCGATCCTGTGGACTTGAGACCATGTCAGGGAGGCAGTGGCAGTGAGCTGTGCTGCCAGCTGAAAAAGACAGGATGTGTAACTACTGGAACAACACATGCTGGAGATCTCTACGCTCATAAGGTCAGAGACCCGATGTAGTGACTATGCAGTAACCTATGCAAACGCCACTAGACTCTCTTCTTCCTCCATCCCTGTCACTGCAGAGCCACACAGGCCTGACTTGTCATACAATTATTATACACCCAGAAATAGCCACGGAAAAGCCAGAGGGCTTGCTAAGGTGTCTGCGGTATTCTGAAGACACAAATCCTGGAGTCCCTGCAAACAGCTGCTGACCACCTGGGACACAGAGTTCCACCCCTGCTGGGGAGGGCAGGCTTCCAAAGCCACCGTGTGCTACCATGCGGCGCCTCTGAGCCACTCTCTCATTAGGGAGAATGCAGAGGTGGAGAAAGGCTCCAGGAATGGGGTCAGGGCTCGGAAGTCCTGAAACTCACTCTATCCCGGATGTGGTAATCAACATAAGCAGGTCTTGGCAGATAGATATAGCAACACACATCCTGAGCTATAAAACATCCTCAATATTTTAGTAGGAATATGACTTCTAGGGTCTACCCTGGGGAAAGCATTCAAAATGTGGCAACAGCTGCATTGCAGGCACCCAGTGAAGCATCATTTATAGCACAGACACTGGACGACAATGCAAATTATCTGGCTACTGCGAAGTAGGTAAATATGGCACAAATCGGTACTCATCAATATAGGTATCAGCTATCATGAGTGTTTTTTAGGAAGACCACATTAAGAAACACAGAAAATACTTATGAGATGTTAAATAACTGAAAACACAGCTAAAATTATATCCACCTTCACTAAAACCTGATAAAATGCCGAGGGCCAAGAACTGAACCAAACTCTGGGCAGATGGAAAGAGCTGACTTTGTTTTTAGTACTGTTACAATACTGTTTTTGTGCCAGTTCAATGGTCAGAGTCAAAAGGGCAGTCACGCTTAGGCTCTAAGGTTAAATGAAGAAGAAAGCAATGTTGCTTCCCACTTCCTCGAGTGTCTGTGATGTTCCCGCTGCTCCTGGCACGGCAACGCTGCCTCTCATTCCCTTCCAGGATTCTGCAGAGAGACCAGGGACTGTGTGAGCAGAAACACTACCCGTGAACAAAAAGAGAGGAATGTGCGCCGGTACATGGTGTTCCCATTTAAATCTTTTCGGGGATTTCCTCATATAAATAAATCTGAAGATGCCAGGGTTCTATAAATAGGGCTAGAAACTACTGCCCTGATTCAAGAGAATCTCTGTTGTAAGATGACAGCGAAGATGCTATTTTAGGGCAAAGTAAAAGATAAACCATGTTAGTCATTAGCATTTGGTTCTCTCAGGGACCAAAAAATAAAAATCACCAGCAGAGGGTATGTATTTGTAAATCTTCCCACACAGGGACTATGTCTGCGCTCTCTTTCCTAGAAATGTCCAGACTTGGCACCAACAGCGGAGGGAGGATGTTTACCAAATTCTCTTGTGAATTTTTTGGATTTTCAAAACACTTTCACTTGGTTTCCTCCACTAATTCTTTTTTTTTCTTTTTTACATTTTTATTACTCAAACTACTTGTCCTTCAGCCAGTTAAGAGACTGAGGCAAGAGCCTAAGGAAAGAAAAACAGAAAAGACATGGAGGAAAAAAGATGGCCATTGTCCAGGCAGTGGCCTAGATGGCCCATCTCATCTTGGGTCTCAACCAAGACCCAGAGGCCTAACACTTCTCAACTGTGTAAACTCTAGAACACTTTATCCTAAACTGGGTGGACCTGCCACACGTGCCTAATGCAGGAGAAAGCAAAAGTCCCTCTGTGGCTGGTCACAGGTATAAATAAAGCGCTGATGTCCACGTTCAGTGAGTTTAACAGGCTTCTCCAGTGTGTGAACTATGGATTCCTACTCAAAACCAAACACAAACCAGCAGGCTGTTTGCTTGCAGTCATTTATGGCAGAAGCTGTCAGGTAGGTAAATTGGGGAAAGTGCATTGTCTAGTGGTTCCCCCTTACCTGATGAAATTTCGAGTCAAAGCAGCAGCAAGAATTAGCAAATCAGTTTGCCAAGGAAAATTATTTCCTGTTGCTAGCAAAATAGGTGGTCTCTGTGAAAGCACTGATGGCCACGGATAACTGATGACTGCACACTGCCCTTGCCTTTGAGTCCACAGGAGCCTCACGTAGATGGCCACAGGTGGGCAAGGCACAGACTTAGATTTTTGGCAAAACTATGGTGATTCTTCCTGTGAAAGACGTATATAATTTAAGTGCTCACATTTCCAATGCTCTTGACAGCTACAGATATCAAGAGGTATTCAATGCTACAATCAAAGATCTGTTTTAGGCCCCTCAAATTCAGACGTTTATATTTTAAAAGATATTTGTAGTCCAGAGAAACACTAGTAGTTGCGATTTCACATAAGATTCCTGCACTGATTTCCTGTCTCATATTCAGCCAAACAAGTGGTCTGCTCCAGGTCACGACTGCCCCGCTGCAATTGCATCACTTGCTCTGATGCAAACACGGGAACATGCAGGTGCTGTCACCTCGGGGCTTCGGGATTATTCTCAGGCTACAGGGGCTGCGGTCCCTAGACAGCTGTGAGAGACCTCGGCTTTAGCAAAGCTGCTGGAGAAGTCTGAAAAAGTGAGGATGACATTCACCATTTTAAAAATAATCATGGGCAATTTAGCGCCCTTTGCCAAAGTGGGTTCTGTGTAAAGTTTACAGGTGCTGTCTCTAAAGCACTTCTGTGATCACAAATGTTTCAGATGCTCTAGCTTAGCTTGAGTGAATAGGTAGGTTTTCTTTTTCTGTAAGATTTTCCAGATCCTCTAAAACCAAATGGGAAATGTAGAATTGCCAAGAAAATGATAGATGATGCCAAATTTCCCAAACTTACTGAACCTGCATGGCTTTTCCCCCCTCAGGACAACTCAGCTAACTGGAATTCTAGAAAATGAGAGGTAAAAAACGTGGAGAGATCTCAGTCACCTCAGCAATGCCAGAGGAAGACTGAAACCAAGAAAGCCAGACCCTACTTAAACCATGGAGAGCTGAGGGAGCCTAGCCAAGCCCCGCTTTGAAAAAAACACGTCCTGGCCACCCTGCTATTAAAGCCTTGGCTCAAACACAATGCTCACAGCCACCGAGGCCCCCCGAACCTGTCAACGCTCAAGGCTGGACGCAGGGCTGCTCCCAGGTCGCTCTGGGTCCTGCACCTATCTCCCATGCTGAGCTAAGCAGCTGTGCAACAGTGTGTGTGCCCACATCTCTTCTCCGGGTAGCCCAAGTCTTGGAAGGCAGACGGTACAGCACATTCATCTGTCTAGAGCCTGTCCAGGGCAGCACCTCACCTAGAGGAGGACATCACAGGACCACGAGGTTAGAACATCCATCCTTCAGTGGTGGCCATGCCGGAGGGCATAAATGATGGTGGGCAACGCAATGGGATCTGCTACATGTGTGGGTTTTGCTTGCACGGTTTCAGGGATTCACATGTCACCTCATAAGTAATTGAATGACATGTTGAGTGTTCACTTAGGTGTACTGAAATGCATTTCTGTCATCTGGGGCACTGCTGTGGCACACTGAGAAGACAGCTAGAAGCTCGGGTCCTGAGTCTAAACCCACTTTTTGTGATGTATTTGTCAATGACCTTGGAAGATGACTTTATCCTCCCCGGGCCTCAGGTTCCTTAAGAACACATGTCTCGTGGTCACTCCTGATGAAGGCAGTGATCACACGGCAAAGGGGTGGGGCACAGTAGCGGTGCTGTGTTCATGCAGTAAAGGGGTGTGGGGGGCGCAGTAGTGGCGCCGCATTCATGCAGTAAAGGGGCATGGGGACACAGCTGCGGTGCCGTGTTCACGTGGGAAGTAGGGGGTGCAGCCATCGTGCCGCGTCCACAGGGGAAGTGGCGGGGGCGCACAACTGCGGTGCCACATTCAAATGGGAAGTGGGGGTGCAGCCATCGTGCCACATCCACAGAAGTGGGGGATGCAGCTGTGGTGCTGCATTCATGCAGGAAGGGAGGTAGGGCACAGCCATCGATCGAGCCATGTCCATGCAGGAAGTGGAGTGGGGTGGACGTCCTGCCATGTTCACACGGCAAGAGGGGGAGCAGCCGTGGTGCAGATTTGACTGTCCTGAGCTCCAAGACACAGAGACGTCGGCAGGGCCCCGCCTCCTCAGACAGAGCAGTAAACGGAAGTTTCCAGAGATGCTGCCACGCATCAGCGCTGGAGCTGGGTTCTGCCCCAGCACCTTCCGAGTGCCGTGGGCAGGAGCTCCCCCTCCACACCACGGCCTCTCGGTGCAGAGGGGAAATGGTTACAGGCAGGAGGCTTCCGTTGGGAGACAGGAGCCACACAGTAGCAGAAGGAAAGGAGTTAGAGATGCAGGTGTGAGGGGGGCCGAGGACGGAGGATTTTAACTTGAAAATGGCGGGATGAGTTGAAGTGCACCTCATGCTGACTCTTGCGTGGGTGAAGCCACAAGGGACCATCCTGTGATGGCCGCATCTTATCCATCCCACCAGGGCCAAGGCCCCAGGGGCTGCAGACCCAATTCACTGCAGCCAGCACCCCTCAGGGTCCCCAGCACTCAGGGTAAACTGCAGTTAGGCTCAGGCCCCAATGTCTTCTGATCTCCAAAGGCACCAGAAAAGGTGACACAGGCAGACCGTGGAGGCACTAAGAGTAACAGGGCTTGCCAGCAGGTGGAAGAGGCTAAAGGATGGAGGAAGTCCATCCTCAGCAAGGCCCACCAGCAAACTGCTCAGGACAGGCCCAGCTGCAGACACACATTTGCAGGAGAGAGCATTCTCTCCGTGTAACACACTCTGTGAAACAACCTGCACTGGGAGGCCAGGACTAGTTTTTCTCAGCAAAGATGGTCTAACATATTGCATGCAGTTAAAGCCTCAGGAGACCTAATTTTGATCATTAGTAAATAATTGTATGCACAAACCCTTATCCAAAGTGATTACTGTGGTTCCAGAAAATTAATTTTTAAAATTAAGCAGAGGGAGAAGAGCTGATCAGAGCTAAGACAAGATTTATGTCCTATTACTAATGGGGTTAAACTATGTGACTAATTGTGTTTGAATAACAAATGGAAAAATGTGCTCTAACAACTCATTATGTAGCTGCACGAGAATCTTTATTGGCTGAAAGAAAGTGTGGCCTGTCCAAGCCACCCCAAAGTGCCCACTGAGCTTGTCTTAATCTCTGCCTGCTCTTGGTTTCTGCTTCTTCAACATGTGAATCTGTTCTTGGCATCACGCACCACAACCAACTCACTGGGACCTGTGGGGTCAGTGCACCCCACACGTTGCCTCAGTTGCCCTTGCCACCACTTCACATTTCTGCATACCTGGCTTACCCACCCGTATATGGAACAGCTGCTCTGGGTGACAAGCCCAACTCTGGTCTCACCAGCTCCTGTTGTGGAGAGAGGACAAGTGCCGGGACACAGGACGAGGCTGTGGTGGCTGCCGTTTCCGGCCCTAGACTTCCTGTTCTGCAAAATCAACTCTCCTTCCAATAGAGACCAGAAGGGTTTGGTTTTGTTTCTTGCAGCCAAAGGTATCCTGAAGAGCAGGTGAAGCACAGTGTCCCACGCTTGCCAGGAGAAGGACTCCCCACATCTCAGCAGCTGGTGTTACTACTGTCATTACCTGCAATGTTGTGGAGTTGGAGTCTGGCCCCATGCCCAGGTCCCTTGTCCTTCTCAGTCGAAGACCAAGCCCCTGGCAGTCCCAGGCTGGTGCATGGCAGGAGGGGCAGCTTCCTGGCAGTGGAGGTACTGTCCTTAAAAGCCCCTGGGCCTCCTTCTCAGAGAGGTCTTCCTCTCCGATGGTCATTACCCAGGATGTGCGAGGCACGATCAGGAAACCAAGGCTCCCTGATAAGTGGAATAAAAGTCTCCCAATACCTCCAAGGAATGAAGCGCTATGCAGAATTGGATGCTAAGCTCCTCCACTGCTTGCACAAATCCATCTCCTTTCAGCAGCAAATGCCAGTGTGTGCTGCATTTGGGGGGTGATGCTTCAGCCCCAGGCAGGAGGCTGGACAGACTCAGAGTGTCTTCTCCAAACTCAGCAGGGTGCTGACCTCAGAGGTCTGCGAAGAGCAGGAAGAAGACTAAGGCTTTGGGCTCATCTAGATTGAGTACATTTCCTGCCTGTACCTCTAGTTGGCTGTATGACTCCAGCCAAAGTATTTCACCTTGTGGAGCTTCAGGACCTTGGTTTCACCATATGGAAACAGTCTCTCCCTTGCAGCATGTGGAAGTGCTGTGAAAATTAAATGTGTAGTAACCACCAATCAACAGATGCTAAAAAACAGGAAAATTAAGATTCCACCTGATAGATTCTCTTAGAACCCAAATATGAGTCTTGGTCTAACATCACCTGATTCATCTGAAGCCTCTTCCTTGTCCATCTGGAATGCAGAGAAGCTATTCCTTATGCTTTCTGGTGATGCTCTTACAGACACCTGAGCTAGACTCTCAAGAGAATCTACTTCAACCTTAACCAGTTTTGCAAATTCTCTTCCATAACACAGATTCATTTGTTGATTCATTACATTTTCAGTTATCCCTTGACTTAAAACATTTCTTTCAAAGGCCTACTCGCTGTCCCTGTTCCACGGGTGAGGATGACAGGGAAGAGGGCCCGGGGTGCGTCCTCAGGGCCGACATGGAGATACAGCCAGCACAGCCTGGGAAGGGCGAGGCCACTCCTGCTGCAGAGTGAGACGCTGCTGGGACATTCCAGTGACAGGAAGTGGGAGCCCAGGCAGCCCCCTCCCTGGGGATGCTGACAGGTGAAGGGACCTTCCCCCACAGGGAGTAGGTTGCACCTCCCTGTACCTCTCTGGTCCTTGTTCCAGCCTCTGGACCCAGAGAGTAGGAGGCATCCCTCCCACGTGTGTGCTATAGGAAATAGCCACAAGTGCCCCAAATGATCCTTAACCACTTTCCATTTTCTCCTTTGCCTCCTGCCATAGCCTCTCACCATCGAGTCCCTCCACTTGGGATGAGCGCCATGTGACTAGGGTCCTTCTCACAGGGACAATGACATCCAAGACAGAACACAACAAAGCCACTAGCTTCTAGAAAACCTATTTCTGTCAGAGCAGAATGGTCAAGCCAGCCACTCAGGAAAGGTCACACTGGACTTCTGACTGGAGCCACGTGTCTAACTGACTGAGCCCTTCTCTCACACGCAGCAGCGGCTGCAGCTGCCATCCTCTTGGTGATACTTTTGTAGCTGCATGTGCAGACATCATTTTGAAAGCCTATTTAATGTAATCCTTTTTAGATTTGGGTCATCATCCCAGCTTGCTGAGCCCTTAGTGGACGCCAGATCCAGTGCCCATCAGGGAATGCCCCTGGCATGCCAGGTGCAGGGAGACAATGCAGACACCACAGGAGTCACCTCGCAGGACGCCACAGCCAAACCCAGCAGGCCAAGACCTGCCTGCCAGGGTGTCTGCTTCGGCCCACACAGTGCTTACAGAACACTGAAATGTACAAAATGTGGAGAGTTCAGGTTTTCAGTGGCAATTCTGATTTCTTTCAAAGCATCCAATTTTCTGGTGACACTGGTCCCGTGCTCCTGCTGGCCACGCTCGGCTGGTGGGCGGTGGCTGTGGACACAGGGCCCCTCTTCCCCAGCGTGGGCACTGACGCTCAGTCTTGCCTCAAGGAGCTACTTCCTCCCTGACTTCTGATGTCACTGAGCTGAGACCCTCCTCACACAGCAAACAGCCAGGATCAGAATGCAGGAACCGCGAAGGCCTTTGGGACAGCCCCCCTACAGGGTATCGCACCCACCAGCCTGAACAGTCAAATGTACCTACACACAGGGCTCCCCTCAGCCTCTCAGAGCCTTCTGAACTTCACCCAGCACCTGCAGGAGGAAAATGGCACCCCACTCACCTTTCTGTCCTCTCCCATGACCTTAAAGAAGTACAGCAGAGGGAGACAGTCACCAGGCCGTGGCGTGGGGCCAGCCCACCTGCCAGGGTCCTCTGCAGTGTGTCTGTGGGGGCAGGGGGGACAGCTCTGGTATTTACCCAGGATTGTCTGGTACCTGGCCCAAGCCCCAGGTCTCCGAGCACATCTTCCTTGGTGACCCTCCCTCCCGACACCCGAGGCCAGCTCCAGGCACACTGCATGGCGCTTCCTCAACTCAGAAGGCCCCGGCGGGTCTGACACAAAGGAGGACCACTGCGGCCTGTGTCCGCCAGGACACCAAGATCAAAGGGAGCCTCACCACAGAGACCCAGTGGCACCAACTAGACTGTGAGCCCAGCCTCTCCAGCTGGGGCATGGTGCTTGGCCTCAGGGCTCACAAGTCTTTGCTGTATCAATCACCCTTACCACAACAGACTGTCTTTTCAAATGAGTCACAAAGCAGTTAAAAATGCCCTGTTATTTTTACCACAAATATCCAGTTTCCTGAACAATGACTAATTTAATTTCACCACCGTTTAGAGGAAAGAAATTAAACACTCAGAAAGGAATTCTTATGTATTTGTATTTTTGGTAAGTCAATGACGAGATATTATTAAACTTAAATAAATCAAATCACTGAATAAAATTAAATGCCATTTAATAAATGATGGAATGATCTCCACAGAAGCTATACCTTCCAATGAAAGTCACTCACTGGTGAGAAGGAGGACTGCTGTCACCTCTAACAGACACTATGTAAAACCATACATCACGGTTCCTCTACGCACTCTCCCGGAGCAAAGGGGGATGTCTGTTCTAACATCAGTTTTTGCCTTCCGTGAGGGAATAGGTCTGTGTGCTCTCACACTTTAATGGTGAAGCCATAGAGTACAACCTCAGGTAAACGCAAGACCAATAGACTCTGGCTTAAATATTAACAAACAAGCCAAAACATTGCTGTTTTAAAATTCATCATCAAAAACAAGATAAAACAGAAAGCCCAAGAAGTCTAGACAGACAACTCCAAAACATCTCACACTATTTATGAGCACCCAAACACCAGTGAGGGCCCATGAACCAGTGGCAGAGGTGCGTGGAAGTGCCTGGGTTTACTGGCTCCAGGTTTCCATACTTCCAACAATGGTCTGACCGGCCCAGGTGCGGAACCCATAGCACATTGGACAAACTGCTCTCAGGGCTCCCCCTGGCCAAATGCTGAGCAGCTGCAGGGCGGGTGCCACCCCACGTTGGGGTACCAGTGAGCCTGGGCGGGACCAGGGAGGTGAGACCGACCCTGCACTGCTTCTGTAGAAGCACCTGGGCAGGACCCCAGACCCAGAAGAGGAAGCAGAGCCTGGGCAGGGTGAGAAAGTTGAATCCAGGGCAGGTGAAGGACAGCCAGACAGGAAGGAATGAGTGGGCTGTCGGATGGTGACATCCCAGAGCACATGGATCTCCGATCAAAAGTAGCCCCCTTTGTGCCGGTGTAAGTCTCCCCCACAGCTGGAGGATCACAGGTTTGAAACTCAGCTATTCCCGCCAACCCAGATGACTCACGCAAGCCCCATGGGTACCCTTAGCAAACTCGGCACAGCACTCAGGAAGAACCTGGCCAATGCAGAGTCACAAAGTCAGGGTGCAGTCATCGTGGAAGAACTTGGTAAGCCTGCCTGGGGCTGCTGCATGCTCTGGGATCCCCAGGGAGACGACGCAAGGCAGCTGGGGAAGACCTCCCTGTTCATCCAGATAGAATAATGGCTGCTTTCTTTTGGCACATACCTGTCATGTCTTAGACTACCAACTACTCCATCCTGCTTCCTCTCAGATAGCTCTTCACTCTGTCACCATCATGCTAAGCTCACGAGAGCAGGGCCCACTTTGTGGCCAACCTCTTAGTCTCAGGGTCTGGCAAAAGACCCGTCCCGTTGAAGGGGCTCAAGGTGAGTGAAGGCAGAGAGCTCAGAGGGAGGTGGCATTGGAGGAATCTCGTGCTGCTGAATAGGAGGCTGAGGGCTCTTCTCTACCCATGACTGCTCCCATGCAGAATTTCCCCCCCCCCCTTCCTTCCTTTCATCAAGTCCCATTGGCCCACAGCCTTCACAGGGCACTGAGCTTGTAACTTACATGTCTAGAAAGGAGACACACCAGAGCTGCAGGTGGAACTCAGACCTGTGAGGGCCCACAAATGCTGCAGTGAGACCACTGCCACTCTCCCGCCCTGTCCCAGCACGCGGGCCGGGGGACTCAGCATGCTGTGAGGAGCGCCAGGTCCACATCATGGCAGTCGCTTGCTCTCAGACCTGGGGTCTCTGGACACCAGCATCTGATCTCTTATTGCATTATGGAGCTACCAAGGAGTCACTTAAAAAGGAGAGAGGCAGGGCCGGGCGCAGTGGCTCACATCTGTAATCGCGGCACTTTGGGAGGCCGAGGTGTGCGGATCACAAGGTCAGGAGATCGAGACCATCTTGGCTAACACAGTGAAACCCCGTCTCTACTAAAAATACAAAAAGTTAGCCGGGCGTGGTGGTGGGCGCCTGTAGTCCCAGCTACTTGGGAGGCTGAGGCAGGAGAATGGCATGAACCTGGGAGGCGGAGCTTGCAGTGAGCCGAGATCGCGCCACCGCACTCCAGTCTGGGCGACAGAGCAAGACTTTGTCTCAAAAAAAAAAAAAAAAAAAAAAAAAAAAAAAAGGAGAGAGGCAGAAGAAAGGTACTAATGCCTGTGTGGGAATTTCAGAAGGCTTTGGCTACAAAGCTTGGGCAAGAATGATTTTTCCTTTCTCATGGAAGTTTAAATATCTCTACTTTTTCCTCCCCTGTTCCCTCCTTCATGAATCTGCTATTTAATAGTGAACATACGACATGAATGAGGAAGTTTCCAATCACCTCACTATCCCGTTACCTTCGATAGATTTTGTTATGCTTTCTTCTTTTCCTATGTTAACTGAGTTCTTCCCCATGAGTAAAGCCACTTTATGTATCGGGTCCACTTTGTCAATTTTTCTACTACTTCAGAACCCTTGACTAGACCTTGGTCTCAGCATTACTTCCTCTGACTTGAATGAGGGGAAGAAGAACATCAGATCTCTCTTTTCCTCAAGCAAGGGGCAAGGAACGGAGCCAAAGCTCTTTGCCCGGCACTGTCCCCCATCGTGATCCTAGATCCAAAGCCCGGGAAGTGGCTGGAGGTTGTCCAGCACTTGCTACCCACTGCACTGGGAAAACACACTTTTCATGAGATCAGAAGTCAACACCAAGTACAGACAAAGAAATGTCCCTTCAAGCAAGTCGGGAAAAAAAAAAAAAAAAAGAACAAAGAACAAGGACTTTCTACAAGTAGTTCTCGTTCTGAGTGAGAAACATTCTTCCTGCTCATTTCTGTGGGCTTGAGGACACGAGTGACACAGACACCAATGCCACGTTCTCATGGGGAACTAGCTCTGATCCCAAGAAAAACACCAGCAGGCAAAATTCCCCAGTTTCCTTGTTCTGCTTACAAATTTGGACAATCCCTGGGGGTGGAGGCCAATTTTCTTGCCAAAGGCTGAGAGAGCCAGATAATATTTTCATGGTCTTATTTTAGAATGGGTAGCTCTGTAAACAACCTCAGTGACAAAACCCACAGACAGCTTGTCTGGATCCTTATTTGAAGCAGAAGGTCACCGGCGAGGTAGACATCCCAGACGCACTTTAGACATGTGACAAAGTGCACAAGCCCAGCTAGTGCTGGCTCCCAGATGAGGGACACTTACCTCACCTTCTAAGTTTTGATAGTGCCATAATGCAGCCTGCTCCGGGGGCCTGAGGTCAGAACGGGACCCGCACTTCGCAGCCAGCGGGTATTGGAAGAAAGGTCTATCTCTCAAGAGGGCAGACCTTGCATGGCACAGGACAGGCAGATTTGCAGAGAAAGGGATGGCTGGCCTGTCTTGCTTGAGAACAGCAAAGGTAGGGAAGTGAGACCAAGTAGGGAGAAGAGATGATTCAAGTAGAAGGGCAAAATAACTTCTAAACAATATGCATTTAGCAGAAGGAAAGTCAAAGTCCCGGGAAGCCAATCAGCACAGTGGCTGCAATCACAGGCTCCAAACCTGAGGCCGGGTCACACTCAGCCGCACCATCAGGTCTCAGCCACACTCAGCTCAGCTGCTTACACGGGCCTCCCTTCCCTCAACTGTGGAACAGAGGGAACATGCGTACTTAATTCATATAAGATGGCATGAGGAGTAAATGAACATATAAATAAACAAAAAATAAACATATCCACCACTTACGACAAGGCCTGGCACACAGAAATCCCTCACTCCATAAACATCAGATGGCGCAGTTGTTCTAATGATCACCTCCACCCCTAGGGGTCTTCCTCCAGAGGCTGCAGCCCATCCTGGCTCACAGCCCTGCCAACCGGTAGGGAGGAACTTTCAACCCCTTTCTCTGCCAGTTTCTCTGCTAAGCTGACTTGTTGGCTGTTTGACCTTGGACACATTACTGAAATTCTCTGTGCCTCAGTTTCCTCACATGGGGACAATGGTTGTGTCCTATCTACTTCATGGATGTACTTTAAGTAGAAACTACAAGTTCAAAAAGGAGGTTATTGCCCTGTGGGTCCAATGGAAACTCTTCTGCTTTCAGCAGATCATATTCAAAGTCAGGACTATAAGACAGAAACTCTTCAACTCCCGTGTACTGACATCCAGGTGCCCGGGTGAGCCCAGCATTTTCACACCTATTATTGAGCCAGTGGTGAAACTTTTTCAAAGAACTAAGATTCATCTTTACACATCAAATCATTGTTATTATTTGCCATTTTTTATGAGACTTTTTCTAAAATATACACATAAATGGAGTTTTGATCAATAATGAAAACAGGTTTAATTGCTTCATGGTTCTGCAGCCTGTACAAGAATCATGGTGCGGGCATGTGCTCGGCTTCTGGTGAGGACTTAGGAGCTTACAATCACGCCGGAAGGCAAAGCAGGAACTGGCGTCTCGCACAGCAGGAGCGGGAGCAAGGGGAGGAGACGACACGCACTTTTAAACAACCAGATCTCGCGAGAACTCACTATTGTGAGGACGGCACCAAGCCATGAGGAATCTATCCCCAAGATCCAATCACCTCCCACCAGGCCCTGCCTCCAAAACTGGGGATTACAATTACACATGAGATTTGGAGGGGACAACATCCAAACTGTATCAGCCTCATAGGACAAGTACTGTGACAACAAGAAAAGAACTGAGAGAGAAGATCTCAGGACTTCCCGCCCTTCTTCCCAAAGTAATAATCTGGCACATCTGTGCAGATCCCAATAATCTGGCATATCCCTCAGCCTGGGCTCCAGCCAGGGGCACACTCACCTGCTTTGCGGCGGCCTGGCTCGGAGGTAAAGAACCCGGTGTGAGCACAGGGGGGCTCCCAGGGCCACAGAGTTCAGGAAAAGGATTGGGGATGGCCGGCAGAGACGAGGTTCTAAATTGCTGGTCTTCCTCCTGAAGGCGCCTGGAAGGCAGGGATAAGTGCCTGTTAAAAGCTGCCATTCCCCACATGACCCAGCCTTACCACTGTGGTGATACACCCAGAAAGCAGGAAGCAGGGCTTCTAGGAGTCACTGGCATGCCCACGTTCACAGTGGCATCCTTCACAAAAGCCAAAAAGTAGAGGCATCCCAAGGGTCTGCAGATGGATGAATGGATGAACAATATGTGGCATATCCATACCATGGAACACTACTCAGCCATGAAAAAGGAAGCACATTCTGACACAGGCTACAACACAGATGAACCCTGAAGACATTACGCAGAGTCAAACACGCAAGTCACAAAACCAGAGACACTGTGATTTCACACAGTGAGGTAGGTAGCATATTCAAACCCATAGAAAATAGAACGGTGGCTGCCAGGGACTAAGGGGAGGGCAATGGGGAATTGCTGTTTATTGGGGACAGAGTTTCAGTTTCATAAGATGAGAAAGTTCTGGAGATCGTACAACCATTGTGAGTGTGCATTAATACTACTGAACTGTACCCTGAAAAAACAGTTAATATGGTAAATTTTATGTTACATGTATTTTACTAAAACGAAAACTTTAAAAAATTACAAGTTGTCATTCTCAGACCCAAAGGGTATTGGGTATCAATTCTCTTCTTCATTAGGCATCGGGGCGGGGGGCGGGGGGGCGGGCGGGGGTGCCGAGGTTCTGTTGTCCTGGGTGCGTGCTCATCTCAGGCAGCATTCAGTGCCTGACGTGGCATCAGCTCCAAATACCTCATCCGTTTGATCAGTGAATACCTGATGTGTGAAAGTTTTCTGAACAGGAGCGTTTTCATGAGAACAAGTGTTTTTCAATGTCCTTGAAATGAGCATTAATCTAACCAAATGAAAATATGAGAAAAGGCTGCGTGTGTTCTCATCTGAATTATGCAATGGATGCTTATTTATATAAAAAGGTTGTTGATACTGAATTAACTGGAAATTATAGCTTCAGGTATCTGTCCTCCCAAGGCCTGTGTCCGCATTAGAAACACACCTTAGAAACAACACGCTGAATTCACACACCACCTCTACTTTCCTGGCACTTCTCCAGGGGCATCTGTTCTCTCCTCCGAAAAATGCACAACCCACTTGTCACACAACTATGCAACACACACACAGTATGATGAATCAGAAGCAACTGTGAACAGCAGAGAAATCAAGTTCAAAGTCAAAGTGAATGTCAAGTGCCTGGCGCCTTCCCCCTGTAGAGTAACTTCTGGCCCACACCTCCAGGGCACTCCTGGGCACACAGCCTCCTCCACCCTTCCTGAGGCCACGCAGCCCTGTCCGCAGCCTCCTACCTTCAAGGAGAGGGGAGCAAATCTCACATTATCTTCACTCAGCATTTCCAATCCCTCCCCATGTTTAAACATACCTCAGAAACCCCCATGATAGGCTGTGTCTTCAAGTAATTTTTTTTGACAATTTTTACGATTTCACAAAATCAACAATCCGTTAGCTTTCCCGGGAGATTTGACACTACAGAAACACATTTTGTGACCATATTACTTTTTCTCTTTTACCAACTTTCCCTATTTTTTAAAGGAAGATCCAGCTAACTATCCCACGTAGACCAGCAAATGATGCATGGATTTAAAATTACGAGAACTCACATGGCATGAAGGGACTCAGTGCTGAGAAATACAGGAAAGCCGTTCCTATAACGGTTTGACGACATGACAGAAAGTTTATTTTTACTGTGAACAAATCCCACTCTCTTCTCATAACAGCTTCAGCCTTGGCAAGGTGTCCAGCTGAAAGGTCTGGCCATTGTCGTACAGGAGGAGATGAATAAAACGGGTGGCCAGTGCCACTTTCCCATCCATGGCTTCTAGCCAGTGACTTCACCCCGAAAAGATAATCCGATGTTTTAGTGTCCACAAAAGCTTCTCTCTTTATTGGGTTCTTCTCTCTTTATTGGGTTCTTTTGAGCATTTTAAAAAGTCCTGTGTTGACTTTTAAGTGGCTCAGAGACATCGCCTAAGGCAAAACTAAGGGACATCACACAAAGACAAAAAAATCCCCACGAAAGAGGCTCACAATAGAAGGGACAGTGACTATGGAGAGGGGTGCTGAGATTTAGGGACATCAGGGATGGTGGCAGGAACTGCAGAGCTGGGGGGCGAGGTGCGGGTCCCTCTTCTCTGTGCCTTGGCCCACTTGCGTTTGTCTAGAATACATGTGTGGCCCTTGCACTCTCAAAAGCCTGGGTTCCTTCCCCGTACAGAATCGGCTCACCCATCGGCTTTCCTATGCGCGAGGCCCTCTTGTCCTTCCCAAGCGTCTCCTCCACCCATACCCTGCCTGCCCCCCAGCTCCCTTCAGGTTGCATGGCAGCCTCCAGGAAGTTTCCCTGCAGCGTGGACCATGCTCCGTGGCCCCCGGTACCCAGCAGCCTGCTCCATAGCCACTTCCCACCTGATGTGGTGGGCCCAGTCACCGCCCCGCTGTGCCTCGGTTTCCTCACCTAGGAAGCGAGGGTAACCCACACCGCCTCCCTCCGAGGGCACTGATAACAAGGAGGAGCTCATCAGCATCTGCACACAGTAAGCACTCAGCAAATGGCCTCACTTCACAAAATAATCTTTGGTGATTCTAGACTGATCTCCATATTTTTTTTAATCCACCTGAAAGTAAGAAACAAAACTACTTATCTGAGAGGACACCAGTGAGAAGACACTGGGCCCAAGAAACAGCGCCTGTGACTCTGTAGGGAGAGGGCTTTGCTGTCCCACAGAGCAAGCCTGCCCCTCCATCCCGGGGACTTAGCGCAGGTAGCCCCAGGGTACATATGGGTGAGTTCAGCCAGAACTCAAGGTTCAAGGGTCCTGGGCAACTATTCCAGCAGGGAGGCAGGCCTTCTGGCTTTCCAGCCCACCCTCGGGCACCTTCACCATGCGACTGCAACTGCATATTCCCAGGCCCTCCCAAAGGCTACTGTGATGCTCCCAAGAGATGCTCCCAAGAGAAAAACAGCTCTCCCACCAGACTTAACTCCTCAGGAGCTAAGTACAAGGGGTCACGCTTCAAAGAGCAAAGTCGAACAAACCCTGGGACAGGCATCATTCAGCATCAATGAATATGACAAAAAGTGAGAAGTCGGAGGGGAAGCTGGGGTGGGAAGCTGGGGAGGCAAGCTGACCATGGGCGCCAGGGCCGCTGCACCCTCTCCCCTCCGTAAGTAACAGCTGCCACCTGGGGCAAGGTGATTATCTGGGCTGCGGAAGACCCAAGATGTCAGACCACAAAGAAAACTCTCAGAAGTTTCTAGAAGCAAGGAAGATCCCAGGAAATGAACGGAGCTCCCCGGAAGATGGGGTGCTGAGAGAGAAGGCACCAGAACCCCATCCTGACAGAGGCCAGTGAGGGCAAGGGACAGTCCCAGCAGAGATGGCTGTACATCCCCCACGAAGGCCCAGAGAGGCAGGCAGGGTCCCACGGAGCCCCACGCCATCCCGACTGCAGCAGGGCAGA
The DNA here is from genome assembly GCF_028885625.2 of Pongo pygmaeus. NCBI lineage: Eukaryota > Metazoa > Chordata > Mammalia > Primates > Hominidae > Pongo > Pongo pygmaeus. The sequence continues at coordinate 35,981,524 of NC_072379.2, read as the reverse complement.
CGGGCGGATCCTTGAGGGCTGCCCCTGGCTCTCAGCTTGATTCTACAAAGATCTTCAGAATGTCTAAGGTGCTCTCAGCACCTTTCCCTTCAACATGACCATTCTCTAGACACCCTCCTCCCAGGCACTCAAGACAAAATCCAAGTCACCCTCCACACACTCTCTGTCTCCTCACAGCCCTGGCAAAATTCAAGTGCTGGCAAAACACAGCTGCTGCTCCTCAGCAACGTGCTCAAATCCCCTCTCCTTCTTCATCCTCAGGCAGCGCACAATCATCTCCCATCCTGGGGCTTCTGAGACCGCTTCCAAACCGGCCATGCTCTTCCAACCCTGCTGCTCTCTACCACTGCCCCCACAACCCCTGGCAACCAGAATGCTGGTGTGAAAACCCAAACCCAGCCCCTTCACGCGCCTGTCCAGAACTCTTTCCCATGTGGCTCCTGAAAAGGGCACACAAAGTGCTTCAGCACCGGCCCCCACCTGCATCATCTCTTCTGCTCACAAAACCTCTGCCTCCATCCATCTGAGCTCCTACCACCCTTTGACATCCGTTCAGAGATCCTACCTCCCAGGAACCTCCCTCAACGTCCCCAGCACGTTCCTCCCTCCAGCCTCCCTGTTTCCACAGAGATGTGCCTACCCCTGAATTAGCAGGGGAATGTGGCAAAATGCAACTCTGAGGGAGGTCTGGGGTTGCACGACAAGCTCCAAGGGGTGCTGTAGCTGCTAGCCTCCCGTCCCTATTCTGGGTAGTGAGGACTTGGGGCATGCAATCAGCTCCATGGCTATTCTTCCAATCTTTACAGAGATTTTTCCTCTGGTAGTTTTCCTGCATATCCCTCTACCTAGCACAGTGCCTTGCACATAGCAGGCACTCAATAAAAGGTACTGGAATTGAACCGGCTACAAAGTTCAACCCAAGGGCGGCACACCGCACACACTCAGTGTATCCATTATCCCATCAAAGGACTGTATCTGCCTCTTGATTTTGCAAGACCAACACTACTCCCCACAACACCATTTAACTCACAGAGAGCAGTGTCCCTGCCGACAGCTCTCAGCCTTGGAGAAGGCTCTGCCCACGAGGCCTGGACCTACCTGACAGCGAGGATGTGCACAGGCTGGGAGCGCTGCACCCTCTGCCTCGGGGACACCTGCGGCTGGACGGACCGAGGAGGGCCTGAAGCCCGAGGCTGGCTGCGGGCATGCTGGCCGTTCTGCAGGAGGGGCACCGTGTCTGACTGCATGCTGCAGGCCGAGTACAGGCTCTCCAGGGATGCGTTCATATCGTTCACCAGGGCTTCCAGGTCCACATCATCCTCTGCACAGAAAAAGGCATGAGCAAAAAAGAAACTTTAACAATGGAGAGCAATCAAACCCAAATGTACATCTTGGTGATCAGGTTCCAAACCTCAATCCTATTTTTCAAATGTTATGTAAGGGGTAGAGGGGAAACACCGAGACAAGTATGACTGTATGGAAGCATGCATGTTACATGCATTCATCATGACTGACATTCCAGAGACAATTCAATCATTAGAGCTGGGCTGCATTTCTACCTGTCTCTAGGCAGAAGCCATTCGGAGCATCTGCTCAGCTCCCTTCAGCGCCCGCTTCTCTCCTCCCCACCCCCTCCGGTAGGCCGCACACAGCCACAGCTGCATAGCACGACCCCACTGGCCTGGACTCAGCTGACTGAATCACGGGTGTCTCCCAGGATCAGGACTCTCCCTTGCCTGGGATTCCAGAAGTGAAACAAGAGACAGAAACAGAGCAGCACCCAACACTGACTCTGGTTCCAGCCCAGAACGGTTAAGTAGGGGCTGACACTGTGGCAGGGGTTTGTGTGTGGCTGCTGCTACGACACATGCCTGAGGGCTTCGGGTGCCCACCCATCCTCTCGATTGGCCAGAGTGCAGAAGGAAGCCCATCTTCACAGAGGAAGGCATGGGGCAGATGCAGAGAGGGAAGCCACAATGGCACAGAGAGTAAGTGAGAGAGACAGCGGCGGAAAATGCACTTTAGAAAGGGAGGAATGAGCACGCAGAGACTGTGATGGTTGGTTTTATGTGCCAACCTGGCTGGGCCATGGTGCCGGGTTTTAGCTAAACACTAGACTAGATGCTGTGAAGGTATTTTTTAGATGTAATTAACGTTTAAACCACAGACTTTGAGTAAAGCAGATTGTTCTCTCTCATGTGAGAGGGCCTCAGCCCATCACCTGAAGACCTGAATAGAAGAAAAAGACCGGCCTCCAAGGGGAAAGATGGAATTCTGCCTCCAGACCTGAGCTGCAACCCTTCCCTGGATGTCCGCCCTGCCAGCCTGCCCTGCAGATTTTGGACTTGCTAGCCTCCAAAGTGTCATGAGCCAATTCCTAAAACACGTGTGTCTCTCTCTGCATACAGCCTATTTAATGGGTCTGTTTCTCCAGAGAAACAGAGACCTAGGGCTGCAACCCAGCACATGGAGATGGGGAGGGGTTGGGGTGGGACGGGGAAAGGGAGCCAGGAGCTAGGTCTGTGCAGCCCGGCTCTGGGCAGCCTTGAAGCTCAGCTTCCGGTGCTTTCTAAGGCCTGGCTGCATTCCTGCTCAGGAAGATTGGTAAAACATTCTTGCATCCATACAATAATTTTGTTGTTGTTGTGCTTAAGCTAATTTGAGTGAGTTTTTTATATGTAACCCAATACATTCTAATAATATTGACTCCTTTTTTCTGCATTTTTAGATTTTTCGCTTTTTGACAACATGGCAAATAATGATGGAAGCTCACATAATTCGTCCTCTCTTCTGTTCCCAGAATAGCTGCAAGTTACACCCACTTAACACACAGGGTCACAGACAGCAAGACCCTCTTCCTACCAAAGGCTACGTTGGTAGGAAGGAAAGGAGAGACTGGCACTTGCAAACTTGCTCACCCTGCCCTGCTCCTACTAGCTCTGGGCCCAGGGCCCAGGATGTGGGCTTCCTATTTTTTTTTTTTTTTTTTTGAGACAGAGTCTCGCTGTGTCGCCCAGGTTGGAGCGCAGTGGCGCGATCTCAGCTCACTGCAAGCTCCGCCTCCCGGGTTCACGCCATTCTCCTGCCTCAGCCTCCCGAGTAGCTGGGACTACAGGCGCCCACCAACACGCCCAGCTAATTTTTTGTATTTTTAGCAGAAACGGGGTTTCACCGTGTTAGCCAAGATGGTCTCGATCTCCTGACCTTGTGATCCGCCCGTCTCGGCCTCCCAAAGTGCTGGGATTACAGGCATGAGCCACCGCGCCCGGCTCTAACATGAGCTTAGCAATAGTGTCCACCCCACCGGGCGGCTGTAAGGACTAGGTTAGTTACTATCTGCTTTATAACAGAGCTTGGAACACAGTAAACAGGAAGATGTTATTTATTAGCCCTATTTCATCTATTTCTTACAAAATAACAAAAAGTGATCGTTATTAACCTGGCTTAACAGCTGAGGAAATAGGCCTGGAGGAATTAAATCACCTGCCCAAGGTCACATAAGCGGTACTGAAAATAAGCTTTGCATCCCTCATTCTCTCCTACCAGGTGTGTGCTCCTCACAGAAGCTCCAGAGGGGCACTCGGCCCTCTGGCTCGGAAGGCCTTTGTTTTAAAGGGCTCCCCTCATCTCTCAAGGCTAAAGGGCATAACAAGACAAGACATAAGGAAACAAAACAACAAGGAGGGAGAGAGGTCCTGGGCAACCACGGTAGTGCAGAGGGGGTATGGAGGGGGCAGGGTCACCCCCGGGGGTAGTGCTTGGGCTTCTGGGGTGGGTGGGACAGTAAGAGCAGGGTTTAGCCAGATCACGCTCAAGATCCTGGTGAAGACAGACAGATAGAAGGGAGGGGTGAGGACAGAAGGGAGGCTGCTGAAATGGCAACGATGAGATCACTGAGGCCTGGCCAGCACAGCCCTTGCTAGAAGAACAGAGGCCACATTCAAACCAGGGCCAGGGGACAGGGCAGGGGCTGGGGAGCATCAGGCTGCAAAAGGAAGGTTGCCTTAGAAAAACAGGGGTCAGATGGATCTGAAGATGCAGACTGGGTGAAATCGGCAGCTGAGACGCAGCAAGCAGGGCCCTGTGTGCCCAGGATCTGTGTGGAAGGAGGGAAGAAGAGAGATGTTGCCATAGTTCGGATTGTGAGCGGTCAAATATTAATCCTGGCCAGATATTAAAAGGACAAAGTGCTGAATCAATAATTAATAATTACTGCATAATCAATAATTAATCACAAGGAAGAACACTCAGAGTCAGCAGGCGAACTCTTGCTCATAGCTGGGGTGAGGTGGGGTGGGGAAGAGTTGGTTGGCAAAAAATCAGGACCCTTGGAGGAGCAGGCATGTACCTGCCTGAGTTCCCCGAGGCCCAGAAGGCTTGTGGCCTCAGGGAGAGGAGAGCCTCACTGTCAACTGCTGGAGCGAAAACTGCAGTTCAGAGAACTCTGCCTGCCAAAGACAAGACCTCAGTTCTGTATTTATTGAGACTGCTGCATTCATCTTGAGGAAAAGTTATAGTGGAGACCATGAATCTGGGGCTTCAGGAAAGTTCTAGAACGTATGCATCATGCACCCACTCATCTCCTACACTCCTATTTAGCTGACAGGGAATAGCTGCTTAATTGAAGCTCTGCAAAACAATTAGCACGAGTGCCACTCTTAACTTACCATATTAACAGCTCAATATTTCTATCTCAGTGGGCTATCTAAAAGTCAATACTGGCCAAAACACCAAGTTCACTGTAAGTATAGTCAGTCTTGGGTGATGCAGGTTGGTCTCAATGCCACACACGTGTACACATGCAAACATGTCCACACACGTGCACACACATACACGTGTGCTGTGGGGCCACTGTGCCAATTCAATGCCAGGCTTTTAATCCTGCTTTGGAAATAAAACAGTGGTACAGTTCCTACTCTGGGACTGTTCTCTTCTAGGAAAATAACATGTTTTCATTCCCTCTGGGGAATTTGCATGTGCAGTTATTTCTCTCTATGCATTCCCAACAGCCCCTTGGCTGTGCTCCCCAGGCAGGCAGCCCCCCGGGGTCTCCTGTCCTTTTCCTGCTAAGCCTTCTGTCTGTCAACCAGATCATTCCTGGGTCATAGCTCTGCAATTAGGTCAAATGCAAAGTAATTCTGTTATTATTCAAAGTAAATATAAGGTAATAGATGCCAAAATATAAACGCAACACGTATCCTCAAAATGCTTTTACTCTCCTCTGAGGTGGATTATTTGTACAACTACTTTCTACTTTAATACATTCAATCATGAATATTTTCAACAAAGCCAGGTCAATCTGGTAACTCAATAGGTTATAATCTTCATAAACTGAATCCAACCACTCTATCTGGATGTTTCAAACCTTCATACTTTCCAGAGCCATTACAGCAAAAATAAAACTTTTTAGAAAATTTAAAATGCCATACTTTAGAAACAACTGTAAAATGTCCTGTGGGGCTCATTAGCATTTTATCTGTTTAGATAATAAAATCACTTATGGTTCTCTGACTTCTAAGCTTCACTAAATTCTAACTAAGAGCGACAGTTAAATCTTCCAAACAGGGGTTTTAAAGGTTTGATTCAAAAGAAGACACTTTTTCATATTCTACACCAATTTTTTTTTAATTACTATATTAAGATACGACTGAAATCACACCGAGTTCTTACAAGCATCCCTATGGCGTTTATTCTGTCAGCTGGTCTACCTCAGTAAGGACTCCGTGTGCCACCTCTGGGCGTGTGGTCAACTGCAAAATTCTTGTCTGGTCCCATGAATCCAAGTGGATCAATAATCACCCATTTGTGAAAGGCCTTCTGCCATGTAACAGAAGTGGGAGAAACAAGTAAACAAATGCTTCTCGCAGTGAATATTCAGATTGTCTATTTAATGTTAACTTGACGTCAAAATATTTTCCACGGGGCTGCCCCCCTGGGAGGAATAGTGAAAGGTGAAGAAAAACATAATTTTACACATAGAATTTCACTTCAGACGGATTTATAAGAATGTATTTTCTGCACAAATATAGATCAAACAACATGGCTGTCAATCATGTTATTAATAGTTATTTTCCTTCTTTAAATAACCCAACCCAAAACTGGGTATTAACTTTGCCCCAAATACTTGAGTAGCTTGTCTGATCTCAAATTCACATCTCATCTAGTTTCACTGTCATTAGCAAACTGAGGCTGGCTTAGTTTTAAAATAGATATAAACTCAGGGAAACACATTTGCATTGGACTTATAAATCATCATGAGTAAATGTCTTCCATATAGAGGGCTAGGTGTGCTGACTAGGAAAAGGCAAGGAGGACAGAGAAACTCCGGGGACAGAGGATTTAACTTCTAGCACCACCTCACCACCTTCACCAATATATTTCTTAGTTTACAGCACCATCTAGTGTCTTCTTTACATTGTTTAGGGATTAAAGATGACACTGGATTCACTTTACTAAATGATTTGGCACCATAAGGACATGTTATTTGCACTATGTGTTTAGGACGTGTCCATTACGGTCCCTTCTTCACAGACCTACACAAGCATCCATCAGTGTGCGATGCCTTCAGAGCTTTCTCCACTACCCCCTTCCCCCATTTTCATATGGAAGATATACCCTGTTAAGTCATGAACAGCTGGGGTGGGGGTATATCAGTAAGTCAAAGCAGATTCAGTCCCTAAGAAAAAAATAAATGGCACTTTACATGAAAATTCTCTAACACATGTGCAAAAGCCAAAGTCCTTACACATTTCTATCTAGAAAAGAAGTGAAGGTCAGGCTGCAAAAGTGTTTTCCACTAGACCATGTTCACTTGGCAAGCAATTTCTGTTAACTTCTAACCAATTAAAACTTTGTGCAAATATAACTTAACCTTCTACTGAAATATCTTTTTGAACAACAATTCATCTTCTATTCTCATGTATTCTAGTCACACGCACTTAATTTTCATATATAGAGTTTGGACATAAGTAGAATAAGAAAACCAGGTATTATACGGTTAGAGTATTATTCTCTATCATATTTATGATATTTAAAGATACTCAGCAAACACAAAAGCAAACCACCTAACCACAACTCCAAACAAAAATACAAATGGAATCAATGCTTTATTTCACGGGTTCCTACACACAGGCAGGATTTGAGGCAGAAAATAAAATCCCTAGAATTAGTCTGTCCAGCAAATGCATATAAATATCCTTGTACCTAGAAAGAGCTACACAGTCATAACTCTTGGCTTTCAGTGTTTACAAGAGAAACTTCCTTCTCCCAACCTTTGTCGAAAATGGCATCCTCTCCTCTCTACTCAGCTCACAAAAGACAAGGGGAACCACCATTTTCAGTCTCTAGTAATTGAGAAAACGCATATCAAAAACTGATGAAAATTTGTAAGAATATATGTTTTTTGGTTTTTCATTATGAATAGACACACCTGCAAAAGAGTCGTGACCTATACTAATGGGCAGTGGCAGGGCTCCAATCAGTGCTGGTGCCTATGGAGACTCAGAAGTCTCCACTCCGACTCCCAGGACCCACAGGCCACATGGGCAGAATCGCCATCCAAAGCATATTCAAAGTTCATGATGATATAAAATGGGACAAAAATAAACATATCCTGGGCATAACATAGTTAGACAAAGCTAAAATCACAAGGATCCTCTCAGTTTGCTGAGGCTATACTCACTTGTTCCCTGATTACTATTTACAGGTGGTTTCTTAATTATTTTTCTTAGAATGTTTTTTTTCTTCTCCTAAGACAAATGCAAGCTAGTGTATCCAGGAAGGCTGCATGCATATTTAATCCTATATCCAATTCCCTGAGGGCAGGGGCATTTTCTTCTGCTACCTTGAAACTCCAACCAGACCCTCCTCCAAGAAGATCCCAACATGACTTACAGATCCAGGGCCCTACTCAACAATTCTACAGATAACACAAAATATGGAGACTACTGATTCTCTGCTTTCATAAAATCTGTCCTCCGCTCTCCTTAAAGCTACATTTAAATATACACATTCTTTCTAAATAAAGCACTACCCCGCCCTTTGAGTGTTTAAGTATCTATGGCTGCTACTTAGATTCAAAGCAACTAAGAAGCGACTGAGAGCCAAATCCCAGTCTACAACCATGAAGATGAGGCACAGAGCAGGTACAGCTCATGAGCTGCCTAGCAGGGTGCAGAAGGCTGGGAGACTAGAAGAGGAGCCCCTCCACGGAGAAGCCTCCGGCTCTACCCCAAAGACTACCGTCGGATATGCAGAGAGCCCTGAGCTGCATCCCTGGCCCTTTTGGACTTCAGGCAAGCTGCTCCAGTCTTCCGGCCTCCTCTTAGTCCCAACTCGAGGGGCGATGGTGTTTATGGCTCCCAGGATGCGTCCCGACCTTAAGGCTCTCCAGACCCTTTCTTCTTTGTTTCCTTGAAAATGTGACTGTTAACAGTGGATAGAGAAAAATCTGTATTTTGCAAATGAGCTGCTAAAATCATATCTCCCTTGTGGAAGGGGAGAGGATTCTTACAACGAAACAACCAGGAAATGATTCTGTGGCCAGAATAATCCGGTTTATGAGCCTCTTTCCTCTGTGTGCACACGGAGCCTGCCATGAAGCACTGAAAAGACTGCCTGGGCATCTGAGTGTATTTGAGTTTATGGGGCTCCTTCAAAATGCGAAAGTAAACATTTGACATGCTTTCTTCAAGTTTCCATTTGCATTTTTCATGTTTCACAGGGGCTGCACCCTTGCCTTCCATGTGAGGTGTAACTTCCCCTTTTAAGTCATTTTGCCTTAGCCTTCCTGCTTCTGCGCCTGGTAGGAGTTTAATTTCACCAGCCAGGGCTGCCAACCTAATAGAATTTCTGACTCTGGGTGTGTCAGTGCTGGGCGGAGGAGTCTCTGAGCCCCGGGGTGATGAATCCTGAATGTGTCAGGTGATCCTTAGAAGAAACAGAGCAGGAGATGGTAGGGGGCTTTGCTTTCCTTGGCTGGAGGCAGCCCTGCCACCCACTCAACCCAATGTTTCTGTTGCCCCCGAGCACTGGCCACCTTGGGAACCAAGATATTGGGAAGGGACCTGAAGGGCATAAGGGAATCCAGAGACTCTTGAGAAGGGATCGTAGCTCACCTCAGAACGCCTGGAGCAGGTGGCTAAACACAGCAATTTTAGGAGCCCCTGACCCCTTTGTCCAGAGTGTGGCGAGTCACTCCAGTGAGGAAGAGAGTTTGGCAGGTGGCAGCCCGCCTTTGCATCTGTTTGGGTAGATTGCTAGGCTCTGCTCATTTTGGCCTACACCTCTGCTGACGTTTTCCCCAGGCTCTGGGATTTAGGTGGGAAAAGTCATCGACGTGCCCTCAGGCAGGGTCAGAGCCATGATATCTGCTCTTTGGTGTTTTTGATTAAGTGTGTGAAAAGGATTGGTAACAGTATTTGAAAACCAATGATCATGTCGGCTCAACATCACCCGAACAAAGGGATGACCCCCATTTTTGCTTTTTATCTTTCAGGCCTTTAGTATTTCCAGTTAAGTATTTGACAAGTTAAAAACCAATATATATACTACTTTGTTTCTGTACTTTTTGGCTTGTCACTTTATAGCAGTGGTTTGAAAAGTTTTAAATCAGAAATGAGTATTTACACTTTGGAAAATATATTTGAATCAGAGAGGAAAGGTGGCCTAAGGAATGAGATTTCATGACAGAAAATGGTTTTTATTAATTAGTAACTGTCAGCATATATTTTCTGGTCCAATTCAAAGGGGAGGGAAACATAAATCTGTTAAATCTCAATGCTCACACTGAAATGTTGCAATGGGGAAATTTGGGCTTATTCATATTCAATAATTAAATATCTTCAAAGCTTAGAAGAAATACAAATTTGTTTGTCTTTCTTTGTTCTATTTTTAAAAAGTAAAAGCAGGTATATACCCCCCAAAATTGAAAGTAGGGACTTGAACAGATAATCGTACATCCTTGTTCACAACAGCACTATTTACAACAACCAAAAGGCGGAAACAGCACAAGTGTCCCTCAACAGATGAACAGATAAAGAAAATGTGGCACATATACACACAATGGAATATCATTCAGCCACAAAAAAGGAAGGTGACTCTGAAACGCACTAGAACTCGGAAGAACCTTGAGGACATAATAAGCCAGTCACAAAAGGACAAACACTATCTGATTCTGCTCATGGGGTCCCTAGAGTAGTCAAATTCCTAGAGATAGTGGAATGGTGGTGGCCAGGGGCTGGGGAAGGAAATGGGGTGTTATTTATTTGATGGGTACAGAGTTTCATTTTTGCAAGATGAATAGAGTTCTATGGATGGATGGTGGTGAAGGTTGTGCAACAATGTGAACGTTCTTAATGCCACTGAAATGTGCATTTAAAAATGGTAAGGATGGGCTGGGAGCAGTGGCTCATGCCTGTATTCCCAGCACTTTGGGAGGCTGCGGCGGGTGGATCACCTGAGGTCAGGAGTTCGAGATCAGCCTGATCAACATGGCAAAACCCTGTCTCTATTAAAAATACAAAAATTAGCCAGGTGTGGTGGTGTGCACCTGTAATCCCAGCTACTCAGGAGCCTGAGGCAGGAGAATCGCTTGAACCCGGGAGGCGGACATTGCAGTGAGCTGAGATCGTGCCACTGCATTCCAGCCTGGGTGACAGAGCGAGACTCCATCTCAAAAAAATAAATAAGAAACAAAAAATAAAAAATAATGGTAAGGATGGTAAATTGTGTTAGGTATATTTTACCACAATTAAAAATAATAATTAAAAAACAAATGCAGTTTTTAAATTGAATTGTTCCCAGGTTACCCTCCAGGTGATGCCAGGCAGATTGGCTTGTTAAAGGACCAGGACAAGGCTGGTCATTTCCTAAGTTACACTAAACATAGATTCCTCTTCCTAGAAAAATAAGAATTTTCAGTATAAATGTGTATGCTTCCCCACCAATCCTGCAGACCATGGCAGGTGGGATTTTAAAAAACTGTTTATCTTTAATGACACATGCCAAGTGCCGCCGCCAGTGGAGGCTCATTAAATTAAACTTATAAAAATGTAGAAAGTCTATCTCCTTTTACAGACAGCTGGGCCAACAGCCCCTCACCCATTTCCCCAGGACAACTGGTAGCAAAGGCTAAAGTCTAGGGCAAACTTCAGAATCAAATGCAGATAGCCTGGCGGCCAGACAACTGCAACTCAATCATCACCCAAAAAAAAAAAAAAAGTAAGGTAATAATTAATCACTCTGTACTTTGATTCCAGTGAGATTTTTTTTTTAATTGTGGTTTAGGGAGTTGTACAATAATTATATTTTTAAAAAATAAGGAAAGCAATTCATCTTAGTGATTTCATCAAAGACCTGGCATCCAATGTTCAGTAAGCAACCCCTAGAAAAGCATGTAAAGTTTCCTCTTCCCTGGGTTTTATCCTGCTACACTGCTGCAAGGAAGCACCTGGGCATTACTAAGATCCCGTCAGGCCCTTTATAACTGCCTGGACTCTGCACCATAGAGCCTATACAACACAGGAAACAAATTTTCCACTACCAAAACATTACAGCCTGCCCAGCAAGAACCAAAAACCTAAGCTAAAACTGCATTTAATGTGCACAGATTCAGCTAAGCAATTTCTATCTGTACTACTCAAAAGACACTTCGGGAGTGACAGAGAAACATACCCACAAAATATCACTCAAAAAGAGCAAAGGATTAACTGTATCTTTCCCAAGTCTTCCTTAGCCATTTGATCTGTTTCCTCTCAGGCTTTTTATTTCAATTCCTAATTCTTCTCTTACATCACCAGTCACAGAGAAGCAGAAGTACAAGACACTATATAAATAACTTGTCATTCTGGAAGGTTCTCATTTTCCATGAACCCTAAAAATATTAGCCGGAGAACACTGGAATTGAAGAGGGAAAATCCAGGTTATGGTCCAAATTTCTGTCACTCACTACCACTGTGCTCTCAGAAAGTCCATTTTTTAAAGGTAAATTAGACACCGGGGAATCTTTACCATCACATCCAATGTTAACACTCTATGATTCTGTGGATTTAACTCCATAAATTTAAAATCCATTCATTTACCCGATATTTTTCTTCATTCAACAAATATTTGCTGAACACTAACTACATCACTTCAGGTATTGGAAATACAGATGTTAACAAAACAGACACAAATCCCTGCCACCTCGATGCAGTGACGTCTTAAGCAACGACCTTTGGAAAAGGATTTACAAGGCTAAATATAACATAGCAAGAAAGGACAGGAAACTGTTTTTACTACTTCTGGAAAAATAATTCCCTCCACAAAGAAGCTAAAACCTGCTTCAGTTAAGTGGCAACTAAAGGAGAGAGGAGGGGGTGGACATATCCCGTAGGAAAGAGTGGGCACCCAAGGGCAAGGGGTACTGGAGCCCAAAGGAGGGATCCCAAGCCCCAGCGTTCTGCAAGAGAGGTGAAGGATGAGTGGGAAGTCAAGGGAAGTGCAGAGTCGAGTACAGTGTGCGTCCTCAGACGAAGAGTTTCCTGGCAGAGTTCATGACGCTCCCAGTTTATAAAAGTATCCCAGAGGCCAGAAATTCTCCTAGGATGGTTATGCACACTGCTTGGCAGAGAGAAGAGTTTTAAAATGAGATCTCTGTTTACAGGCAAGACAGTCAAGTAGAGGGCATTCAGCTCTGAAAAGAGCCTGAATTCTAAGGCATCAGGATGAGAAAAGTCATTCTAGGAGAACAGTACCAGGCGATTCCAAGAAATGGCAGTTCTCCAAAAACTGAAATGCCCAGGAGAGAGGAGCTGGTTTTCCAGAATGTGGATGGAAATGCAATTTAACCAGAAAAAGAGGACACTCCAGATGGGCCTGAAGGGGCAGATGATCTAGAGCTGTAACCCTCAAACCGCCAGATGCTTGGGGCCACCTAGGAACTTCTGGGGTGGGAAACCCAGTTCCTGAGATGCACCTGGCATTCTGATTCCCAGTCTCCGGGGGTGGGCTCAGAAAATGAACAGAGTTCCTGTTAGGGTCTGAATATTTGTGTTCTCCCAAAATTCATGTGTTGAAATCCTAACCTCTACAGTGAAGGTATTAGAAGGTGGGGCCTTTGGGAGGTGATTGGGTCATGGGGGTAGAACCCAAATGATGGAATTCGTGCCCTTATAAAGCCCTGGACAGACCCTTCCCCATTCCACCATGTGAGGACACAGCAAGAAGACGCCATCTGTGATGCAGAGGGAGAGTCATCACCAGCTGCCAGATCTGGGAGCACCTTGATCTTGGACTCCCCAGCCTCCAGAGCTGGGAGAAATAAATTTATGTTGTTTGTAAGCCACCCAGTTGATGGCATTTTCTTATAGCAACTCAAACAGACTAAGACAGTTCCAAAATGAATGCTTACTATTTTTAAGATATTATTTTTGAGGTGCCTTCTGAACAGTGCTCCAGGGAGAGAGGATGCTCCAGGTTTTGATGAACAAAGTGTGGAACAGGCACAGGGAGAGAGATTTCACAGTGGGGAGTCATGAGAGGGGAAAAGACTCATGTTATGATTTTTATTGTTTCTCTCTATAGAACATTACATTATTAATGAGTATGACAAACAAAAGCCACCATTTTTTGGGCACCTGCAAGGTACCAGATCCTATGCCAGGCAATTCTCATAGTTCAAGCTATTTCTAATCTTCCTACCAAACCAGCCAAGCAGGCATTTTTATGTATTTCAGGGGAAGAAACTGAGGCACCCAATAACTTGGCTACCAAGACACAGAGTGGAGAGTCTGCCTAACTCCAAAGTTGCACATACTGCCTCCTTACATTTTAATAATTTTCTTTAGTTTTTTCCTCACTAAATATAAGTTTTATTTTTTTATTTAGATACGTTCCTTTGTCAGTGAACCTGAGTTTCTAGAAGGCTGGAGCTGCCCTTGCCTCATGACCTTACCCTGAGTCTGGCACACAGCAGGTGCTCAGTACATGTTTGTTGAGTAGGTGGGAAATAGATTCATCAGTTTCCGTCAATCAAGCGGTAGAATTTTCCCGAAAGCCAGACAGCCAGGCAGGGTTCCCAAACTCTCTGGAGGCTGCTGTATCTCCAATCTTTTAGTTTCTTGGAAAAAGGCCCAGAGGGTAACCCACCAGGTACATAAATGCCAGATTATCTTCTTCCAAAAATGGATGGCACGTGTCCAAAGAAGAGCTGTTCCAGGCCCAGGAATCTATTGGCAGGATACATTCCCCAGCAGTCAGGCCTTACCAAGTCTACCTGACCATGCCAGGCCTCCCTGCTCCTCCGTAGGCTCCAGGAATGACACTCAACAAGCCCTCCTCTATGGCGAGCCTTCACACCTCTGCCTTGAATCCTGCCTTGCCCATCCCAATAGTGTTTCCGTCCAGGAAGTACAGCAAATGCAACGCCTGCCCTGGGCTTTTCTGCTCTGAGAAACCCCCGCTGCCTCTTGCATGCACGCTTCCCACACAAGCCCAAGCCTTTCATGTCTCCACTCAACCCTGGATGCAGCTCCATGCATCTGCGGATACTGCCGTAGGGAAGACACCATTTTGCATGTCACTACCTTCTTCTCTACTTCCGCATGGTGTCTACAAAACAACAAATCTGCTGTCCTTCTAAGGCACAGCAGCTGCCCATGATATAAGGTCAATCTCCCCCTCAGTATCTTGTCTTGCCAGCAGAGACCACAATGGAATATGAGAAGTTGGTGCTTGGTGGGATGCTGGGCGCTGCCCTGGGAAGATTTCTATTTCCAAATGGAAGGTGAAAATAAGAGTGTGTCTGACACATCGTGTACTTACTGCTCACATCTCCAAGGAGCATAGACACTTAGCACTCAACAAAGCCAAATTCAGTATTGTATTTCACAAGTATTCCTCGTCTGTTCTGCTCGATGCAGCGTATGCTGGTGAAAAAGAGTGGTTCAGATTGAGAAACCATGGAGGGGAGGGAGGAACAGTACAAGAATCTAGCACTATGCCAAATGTTCACATATGGCATCTAAGTAGCCTTATGCCAAACCATGAGCTAAATGCTATCAGCCACATTTCACAAATGAGAAAACCAAGGTCAGCAAGGCTAAAACACACACTCAGCACCACATAGCCAGGAGTAAAACTTGATTCCTCCTCTGGTTTAACTACAAATCCAACATCTTTCAGTTTTCCCAGATTTAAAAAACAAAAAATAACATGATCCCTGGGCTTAAGGAACATAACTGCAAAGACAGACATGTATTTGATAATTTAATAAAGTGAAGTATGACAGGTCTGGGGGAGAAGTAAAAAGCCACAGGGGATACCAAAGAGGAAGCAGCTGCTTTTAATGGGCAGAGGGAGAAAAAGAAGCATCCAGGGAGAAGGTAGTGTCATCTTTGTCAGGACCAAAGAATGAGAGAAACTTAAACACACAAAAGAGGTTAAATCATTCCTGGCTAGGGGCTGCCCATAGACAAAGGCCGGGGAGGGCAAAAATAAACAGCGGTTCCAGAAAAGCAAGCTGTCTATGCAGCTGGCCCAGGTGACGTGTGTATAGGAAGGACGTGAGAAGACGCCAAAGGGTAGAGTGAGGACTCACTCCTGGGCCACTGAATCCCACTCTCAGAGAAGACAATGGTGTTCCCAGACTGTTTAAAAAAAAAAAAAATCTGACAACCACACAGAATGGTCAGAAGGTGCAGAGGCAGGCAGTGAGTGACAAGGGTAGGGGTGGGGGTCGGGTGGGTGAGGGGGGGCAGAGGTGGAGCAGATGTTGAGTGAGACCTGGGAGAAACCGAACTGTCGGCAAGCACGTGAACAGGGAAAGATGGATTCCAGGTCACTGCAGAGTGCACCAGAAGCAGGGGTGGAGGTTATCAGGGGCATACTGTGAGTCTGTGACAGGAAGTACTCCCAACCAAGGAGAGCTGGCCATGCACAGAGCCTGCTCCTGCTGGAGGGTGGAGGCCAGGAAGAGTCCAACCAGACAACTTGCCTTCATCTCTCTCCAAAACCACTCCCTGCTTCAAATACCCACAGTGGATTAGCCTCAGTCTAGAGTCACTGGGTCTAGAGTCTAGAGTCACTCAGTCTAGAGTCTAGAGTCACTGGGAGTGCCCCGTCTGCTCCAAGGTGGGGAAACCATTTTGCCATGATGCAGAAATCTAGCTGATCCCCCCATCAGTAGCTGGGGTGCTGCAGGGAATCCCCATTCAGGGTGCTGAGTCCCCAAGAGGAAGCACTAGTTATGCAAAGGTACTTTCAGCCATTTGGTACGCAAGTAGATTAGAAGCCCGCTGCAATTATTTTTCAGTGCATTTAAAAATATATCCACAAAGATGGGAAGGTTAATGGCTGGGCACTAACTTCCTCTTGTCATTGCCCCCTCACCCTTTGAACAACTCAGGACTATCGTGAAAGACTTTCTTGGTCAGGCTGAATCCAAAGTTGAAGGGGTTTAGTGGCCAGTCCATGCAGGTTGTAAGGGAAATAGATGGGGATGGGGAGACCACAAGGCAGGTTCCTAGTTCCAACACTTGCTGAGTCTCGGGGCACCCTTGAACACAGAGCATTGAACACCACTGAAATGTCTGCTCCTCAGAGGGTCACTGTAAGGACTGACTGCAAATGTGCACACAGTGTCTACCCATGGGTAAGAAACTAACATTTTTGAGGACCTCCTTAGAGATGGGATTAATTCATAGTGGGGAGTATAATATTAGCCATGTTAACAAAAGTGATATTGGAAACCTTGCTAAATTGCTTCTGAAGGCAATACTAGTACATTCTGTAGCAAATGACAGAGGGTTTTTATTTTTATTTTTTTCCTTGTAATCTAACTGAAATTCTCTAGTTTGACATCTTCCTTTGGGGATAGAATTTAAAATTGTATAAGAAAGATAACTCATGCCAAAATAAGGAAGCATTCTACTTATTTGGAATGACTAGAGTCTGGCTGATTAGTACTGGTTAATTGTGGTTAAAAAGGAAAAAAAAAAGGCTGGGTGCGGTGGCTCACGCCTGTAATCCCAGCACTTTGGGAGGCCAAGACGGGCAGATCACCTGAGGTCAGGAGTCTGAGACCAGCCTGACCAACATGGAGATACCCCATCTCTACTAAAAGTACAAAATTAGCCGGGTGTGGTGGTGCATGCTTGTAGTCCCAGCTGCTCGGGAGGCTGAGACAGGAGAATCGCTTGAACCCGGGAGGCGGAGGTTGTGATGAGTCAAGATCGTGCCACTGCACTCCAGCCTGGGCAACAAGAGCGAAACTGTCTCAAACAAACAAAAAAACAGAAAAAAAAGAAAAAGAAAAAAAGGTAAATTTAGGCAAAGTACAATATAGTGGAAAAATATAATACAGACATTGGATTTTAGGAGAAAGAATATTCTCATTTCTACCTAGGGGAAATTTAAAAGTATTCTTTCATCACTGATCTTGATGAAATGAAAGAATTATTTCTTTCTAAGTTGTACTCTGCTACTTCGAAAAAGGATTTGCACTTCCGTGGACGAAAACGGTCCATATGTTGTGGATCATTAAATCAGAAATGACTCGCTGCTCACCACTGCGTCCCCTGGGCCTGGGCCCCAGGCCTCCTATCGCCTACACGAGCAACCGATACTTGTTTCACAAATGAATGAACGAATGAACGAATGAATGAAAGACACAGGGAAACTGCGGAGCAAGAGGATGAAAAGCAAACACACCAGGGGAACAGAAAGAGTTGCTGGGATAAAGCCCTCTATTGAGCTGCAAGCATCCTGACAGCTAAAGGAAACATGAAACATTAATGGAGTCCAATTATCTACCAAAGGGGACCAGACAAAAGAGTGGCGTGAACTGTCAGAGCATGGGGAAGGCGAAGGCCCAGAATAGCTGAGATTTGAAAAATTACAAAGGATGACAATGGCTTTTTCAGTTCTGCTCCAAATAAGGACCAGGAGGGAGAGGTCTGCTGCTTGCCTAACACACTGGGGCAAAACAAAGAGAACACAGGCTCCTCAATGCCTTTTTTGTTCCTATCTTCCTTATTAAGACAAATGATCTTCAAAGTGGAAAGGAAGGAATAAGCACAATTAAAGGGAAACCACTGTCCCAGGCAGGGGGGGCAACTGTAGGGATTCAATCTACTGCTTTCAAGGCCAAGGAAAACTCAATCCCTACAGCTGAAATCTTGGTTTGAGCCACCGAACGATCTGAGGAATCAAAAAGAAAGAAAATACTGGTGGACTTGGATAAGGAAGGAGGGCTAATCTAGAAGCAGAATAGTAGAGGGACGAAATGCTTAGAGGCCATCAGCCTGGGTTCAAATCCCAGCTCTGCCACTCTCAAGGGCTGTGATCTGGGCAAGTCCTCTACTTCTGGCTTCAGTTTCCTCAGTTTCCCTATAAATATGGAGATAATAATAGTGCCTACCTCATATGACAGGTAGATTCAATGGGTTAAAATACGAAGCATAAGTTCTTAATAGGTTAGGAACCTACTACTATAGCTGGAGAAGTCACTTAAACATGTAAGAAACAGAGATGAAGGTAAGAAATCATGGCATATCTAATAAACTATACTATCATAATTTAACTGTAGGTTGCAGAACAATCATTAATGACATGTAAAAATGCTATTATTTGCTGTGGCATGACTCCATTTCCATAAGGCTGAAATAAAATATGGGCATTAGTTATTTTGTGGGAAAAGGATTATAGATGATTTTTCTCCTAGCTTTTCTGCATCTCAACCCAAATAGAAGGTATTTAGTGTCTGGGGTGGGGGCAGTCACAGAAATCACAATTATCATCAACTTTGGCATCAGTGTGCAACCGGAGACCAACATTCACTACTTTTCAGGACTGTGTTGAGCGTTTCAGAAAAAGAAAGTTACCACTGAAAATAGCACAGCTTCACCATGAGAAAATGATACTAACACAAAAGTTACTTTTGCACAGATACAGTTAGCCCCCCATATCCACATATTTAACCAATTGAAGATTGAAAATATTAAGAAAAACAGTGTACTTGCACATGTACAGACTTTTGTCTTGTCATTATTCTCCAAATAATTCAGTGTAACAACTATTTCCACAGCATTTACATTGCATTAAGTATTATAAGTAATCTAGAGATGATTTAAAGTATAGGGGAGAAAATGTGTAGGTTATACACAAATACTATGCCATTTTACATCAGGGCCTTGAGCATCCTTGGATTTTGGCATTCGCAGGAGGTTCCTGCAGATATCAAGGGACAACTGTGTACACACACACACACACACACACACACATATATAATGAATAAAATCTTGAAGATTTTTTGTGGATAACATAGTAAAAGATCAGCTAGATAAGAGAACATTAGAGGAATCATGACACAATATGCTGTCTTCCTGCTTGAGTTCCTGTTCTCTCATCAATCATGCCCTCATCCAAACTGCTAACGATGTCTCATGAATGGCAAGGCACAGCAGGAAGACAGGGCATTGGGGACTGGATTCTACCTTTGCTTGCCTAGAGTTACCAGGACTTCCCACAAGAAGGGGAGAGGCAGGGGCTCAGGACCTTTCTGGAGCCCACAAGTCTATTAATGGCATGTGAGTTCAGGAATTCATTAAATATCTATAAAGTATGACTTCAGACCAGGCAGTACAGTAGAACCTTGTGGTATATACCAGGCAGTATATACGTCACAGTAAGTAAGACATGTGTACTGCCCTCAAGAAATGTATGATCTAGGGAGAAAGGGAAAAATACAATATATAAAATAATGCTCGCAACAGGCAGCTTATACATATAGGTGTGTGCAGGGTGGCTCCTCTAAATTAAAACCTGAGATGGACTTTGGCTTTGATTCCACCACTGAGTTAACACCTGTCTGTGACTTCTGGGCAAGTTATCAAACCTCTCAGCCTCAGTTTTCCCATCTGTAGCTCTGATGAGGAAGATAAGACATGCAGGGAGGTTCCAGCACAGGCCTCAAAGTCGTCATCAGCATCATTATTTTTGCCAATAATTATGCATGATGGGTACATGCAAACGAAGAATCTAAAGTGCAAAGTGATTCCTAACTTACCCCTAGTCAAAGAGCATTGCTGGAAGAGACCAAAAGACAGAAAAACAGCCAGCCCAAACCCAGGCTGTGTCCCTCGGCACCTAATGTTGCTCAGAATGGCTTCTTGGAGGAAAAAAACAAAATTTTTTCTTGATCTATTTTACCTTCTCTAATAACTGGCATTCTTTTCTAATTTTGGTCTTTTCCTCTTGACAGTCTCTCCACTAAGAAATTGGTGCTTCTGAAATACTCCATCCTCCAATCTTTCTTCTACACTTCCCCTGTTACGACAAAGGAAAGCACTGCACCAAACACATTGCTACAAATTAAAGCTGCATGCCTATAACCAGTATTTCTGGCTTAAAGAAAACCAAGAGAAGAAGCTAAAGAAACTAAAGTCAGAAAACAGCTGTAATGGGTTGGAGAGGACCTCTGAACTCCAGAGCCTGAAAGACATTCCTCAAGTCAGGAGTCAAGTGTTTGTGTAGGATGTCTCCATCTGAGAGAATGAACTACATACAATTCCTGGGTTATGACTCCAGCAATCAAGGAAAATGTTTTGATTCCAGCTCAGGAGGCTTCACTATGACAATCACACACACAGCCCTGTTCTCCAGACGGAACAAAGGCATGATGAATGTGTGTGCTTTGCAGGCATGGGATTGGAGCGCCCGAGGTACACATGGAGCAGAGGAGACAGACACAGAAGGCACAGAGGCTGGAAGAGCACAGTCTCCACTTTCAGGCAGGACCATAGCCTGCCCTGCCCACAAGGCTAAAGCAGCTACACCAGCAAGGAGAAAGGGAGACCCAAGCAGTTGCAGTCAGCAAAGAAGAGAAGCCAGCCGGAGCAACAAAGTGTCTCTGGCCAAGCAGAAGACAAAAAAAGCTGGGCAGAGACTCTGCAAGGCTTCTGTTACGGAGAATAGAGGGAAGTGGGTGGGTAGGACCACTTCGTCTGTGGTCAGAAACTCTGCAATCCTGGCTCACGCCTGTAATCCCAGCACGGACAGATCACCCGAAGTAAGGAATTCAAGACCAGCCTGGCCAACATGGTGAAACCCCGTTTCTACCAAAAATACAAAAATTAGCCAGGTGTCACGGCACATGTCTGTAATCTCAGCTACTTGGGAGGCTGAGGCACAAGAATTGCTTGAACCTGGGAGGTGGAGGTTGCAGTGATCCAAGATAGTGCCACTGCACTCTAGCCTGGGCAACAGAGTGAGACTCTGCCTCGAAAACAAACACCACCAAAAACAGAAACTCTGCAATCCATCACGACGCCACTAACTGATAACAATGCAAGAGTAGGGGGCTAGGGTCAATTTGTGACGGGGTATTTGAGGGGACTAAGGACATGCTAAAAATGAGTTTTGGGCTCTCTGCCAAATTCTCATAGAGTGGACCTCTCAATAGAGTGAATGACCTTGAATGACTCTGGCCAATAACTTAAATTCTCAGATCCTGTCTCCACCCAAACCAGGCTAGGTGAGATCTCACAGCACAAAGAATCTGTGGTGTATGCAGCCACTCATCCCTCACCTACCCACAGGCTGGCACTGATTACCGAAGCCTGTCTTCCTAGGGATGAGACCTCAGACTACCCCGAGCACTGAACTCAGGGGTCTCAGAGCACCTGTTAGTAGGAAAATTCTGCAGTTTGGTGAGTACACTGTAATGGCACAATCATTCATTTCAAATTTTTAATTTATATAACTTTTTTTCCATTGTAAGAATAACCACATTATAGGCACATTGAGAAACTGCAAATAAGCCAATAACAAAAACACATTTCTCACCCCAAGAGGAATGCCATGATAGCAGGTAGACTGTCAATCTCTAAAAACTTGACAATGCATGTCTTCCTTCCCTCTCTCAGCTCCTAACCTCTCTGCTATTGGGAAGCCCCCCAGATCCTGAGAGCTTTAGGCTCTCTCCCTCCCTGTGCCTGGGACACACCTCTGCATCCTCCCAGGGTGCAACCCACTGGATATGTCCCCCACCACCTGCTCAGACCATGACTTCTCCCCACTGCCTACACACCGCCTCGTCCTCAAAGGTCTGAAAATATTCTTGGGAAATAAATCAAGAAAAATACTCAGAGTGAAATAAGTCAACTTCCTCAAATTTCAAACTCATCATCTATTCATTTTCCAACTAGTGGTGCCACAAATTGCTCCAGGATGATGTATCAACATCAAAACCACACATTACTGATAACAAAACACCCTATCTCTTGACAACTGCAAAACCTTTGAGGAAGGCATTATCCTGGATCAGTAAGTTTTCTAGGGAGTGAGAGTGACACACCTTCCAGCAAGAGGACCTATTTTCATTTTCCCTCTTGTACATATCGTACATCATCCTCTTGGCTGCTTTCTTTCTTAAGCAGGGGGCAAAGAATATAACGCGACCTTTAGTGACTTCAGTCCTCTCTCTGGGCATGATTGATGTCCACTGGGCTAATGAGGTGCAATGCTATTTGCTCCTAGGTAAATGGACTTACCCTGCTGGACTCCGTGAGTTCTAATGGCTCCTTTTGCTGGCCTCTCTCTTCCAATACTATACCGCTGCCAAAACCAACTCTTACTGAGGTGAACTTACAGGAATTTCCAGGGTCTTTTGTTCTTTCCTGTCTGCTATAGGTTTAGATAATAAACATTCAAAGTTCTGTCATTGTATTTTTAAATAAAATGAAAAAGAATAGTAATTATACTTTTATTTTCATTATG
Organism: Pongo pygmaeus; assembly: GCF_028885625.2. Lineage (NCBI taxonomy): Eukaryota > Metazoa > Chordata > Mammalia > Primates > Hominidae > Pongo > Pongo pygmaeus. Next base: position 35,958,769 of record NC_072379.2, on the reverse strand, counting down.
AAAAATTGTTACGTTTGTTCAAAATTTTTAAATACACAATATTATAAGGTGAATAAAAATCACCCATAATCCCACCACCCAAATTAAACATCATTATATAAAACATATATTGTGCTCTTATTTTCTCTTTCTACAAAATTGGGACCATACAGTACTGTAACCTGTTTCCCTGTTTTTTTCACTCAGTAAATCTGAGCATCTTCTCAAATTACTAGATATTTAACATATTTTAAGACAGAATCATCAGTGTATGTAATGTTTATCTGATCAGTCTTGTCTTTCCCTATTTCCTTTATTCTAGGGGAATATGCTATCGATTGAATTGAAGTGGATATACATGCACACGCATGCACATGTCATTGAAATAAATTCCTGGAATTAATGGGTTTAAATGTATGACCTTTGCAAGGCTTTTATTAGACAGTAGCAAACCGCCTTCCAGAATTAGACCCACTTCTTCGCACTCTCCAGCAAGAGTTACTTCTTAAAGAGGGCACACCATGGCAGACATGATATCCTATGCTTTACAGACGCCTCTTTCCAGTTCTCACAACAACTTCACAAAGAAGGCACTGTTGTCCCATGTTATAGACAAGGAAACTGAGGCTCAGTACACAAGAGAGCAGAGTTTCAAATGAAACCAGCGTTCACTGGCAGCCTCTCAGGCTGTTACCACTGCACCACAGGGCCCACTAAGCTCATGAGCCTTTGGGAGCTCTCTACAGAGTCAGCTCTATCTACTTTTGTACACAGACTTCAACATCTCTTTTTCAACCCTTTGGGCATCTTTACTCAATTGTGTTCCTGGTGAGAGGCATGGCCAGGAATCTCTGCTTGGGTCATGAGCATTAACAACAATCAGACAAAATTTGCCTAAAACTGAGAGGCCAAACTTCTAAAAATAAAACTTCACATCTCAAAAATATTGTTGAGGAAAAAACTAAACGTAGCATTACCCTACAATCCAGCAATTCCACTTCTAGATACATACCCCAAGGATTTGAAAGCAGGAACTCAGACCCTTGTATGTCAATGTTCACAGCAGCACTATTCCCAATAGCCACAAGGTGGAGGCAACCCAAGTGTTCCTCCCTCAACAGATGATGGAAAAATAAAATGTGGTCCATCCACACAATGGAATATTATTTGGCCTTCAAAAGGAAGGAAATTCTGGCACATGCTACAACATGGATGAACCCTGAAGACATGCTGAGCTAAAGAAGCCAGTTACAAAAGGACAAATAGTGTATGGTCCCATTTACATGAGGTACTAAGAACAGGCAAATCAAGTGACAGGAAGTAGATTAGAGGTTACCAGGGACCGGGGAGAATTATTGCTTAATGGGTACAGAGTTTCTGTTTGGGGTGATAAAAGAGTTTTGGAAACAAATAAATGGTGATGGTTGCGCAACACTGTTCATATGATCAATGCCACTTAATGTACACTTATACAAACGACTAAAATGGTTAATTTTGTTTTATATATTTTTAATAAAGAAAGGTTTTTTCAAAATCATCAAAAGTAATTCCACCTATTGCAAAACCACCCCCTTTCAAAGAAAAGTGCATCCCTCCCTGCTGTGTGCTGCTAAGAAATGTGGGAAGCATTTTTAGCAACTGTCACACAAAAATAAGCTGCTTACATTAGTTAGGAACAAGGTAATAAAACAGGAGCAATAAATCCTCTTTGCCAGATAGCAGTAACAGGTCAAGGAAAGTCACAGCTAATCTTTTATTCTAAACATCAGGTTCCATGCAAGGATCCAGGCCACTCTGGATCAAACATACCATGTAAAGCTACAGCCTATGATGGCAGCATCTGATTATGCCTCGAAAATTAAGGAAGCAGGAAAGAACCGCACTGTATGTTAGTTAGATTTGGTCATAGGTCCCAAAGCATCTCGTTAAAAAGAATCCCCAAAGTTGAACTTGGTGTCAGGCACAGAGATGGGAAAGGGAAGGCACTGACTCCTGTAGGCTGTGCTGTGGGCTGAACCACCCCCACCCCACCCCAGGGAGGGAAGGAGCCTTTGTACCCAGTGCCAGGGAGCTGCAAGCCCCAGGTCCATTCTGCAGACTCACAGGGCTGTGAACACGCCAAGAGGGAGGATGAACACTCTGCACTTGGACCCACTTAAAAGAAGGATCTGTGCCTTTCTGTTCCATCTAACAGCCCTCAGAGCACAGGCTTCCTTGATTTCCAGCTCAGTTGGTTTCCATATTTTTCTTGTGAAATGAGTGTCCAGAATCAGACACAAACACATCATACTTTCCTTTTTTGTAAACTGCCTGCTCATGTTCTTTGCCAGTTTTTCTGTGTAATTGTTTATCTTATTTTATTTATAGGATTTTTTTTTTACATAAACAGGATACTAATACTCTGCATGTTACATGCATTTTTGTATGTACATGCAAGTTACAAATTATTCTCCCAGGCTGAAGTGTGCCTTTCAGCATGTTAAATATCATCTGTAACATCTACACAGAAATTTGTAATGGTAATACAGTCAAATTTACCATTTTCCCTTTATGGTTGTGCTAAGTCTTATTCACAAAAGTCTTTCTTAGCCTAAGAGAATAAAGATTCTCACTATTCATTAATTCTTGTCATTCAAATAAATAAAAGGCATTTTGTTCTTTCACTTTTAATTATTTAATTGGCCTGAAACCAATTATTGTGTAGAATACACAGCAGGTTTCCATTTCTTGCCACCCCACGTGAACAGTCATGGTTCCTGTAATCTCTGTTCTGCCGCGATTTCACTGTGCTGTATTAGTTTCCATAAATGTGTGGGTCTCTTTATGGGATATCTATTCTGGTCCTTTGGTCTATTTGTCTGGCCTTGAACTAATAACATCCTTTCTTAGTTGTGATACCACATAAGAGGGACTGCTATCTGATAGTGCAAATCAATCCTCCAAACGCCTTGTTGTTTTTCAAATTTGTCTTCAAATTCTTGAGTTTCACTCTTTCTTATTAAAGTTAGGAAACATTTTTCAAGTCACAAGTGACAAAACTATTAAGAATTTGGCTGCAACTGCATTAAATTTAGAGATAAACTTGAGAATATGTGACATCTGCACTATATTCTGTCTCCTGATCCATGATCATAGTATAGCTCTCCACTTAGGTTGTTTTTATGCTCTGAAACATCCTATAATGCCTAGTAATCTTCCTGAATATACTCCTAGATAGCTTATAATTTTTGTTAATATTATAAGTGGGATTTCTTTTTATATTACATTTCCTAATTGTTTTTTCTTGGCATACAGGAGTACTATTACATTTTACCTGTTGATCTCACATTATATCTGCTTAGAGAATTCTTGCTCATTTTAAAAGTGCTAACATATCTGTGTAAATTTTCTATTTGGATAATTATTTGCAAAAAGACACATATTTCAGTCTTCCTTTCTAATGTTTACATTTTTGTTTCTTCATTTGCTTCTTTTATTACACTGTCTAAGACCTCCAGTGACAGCAGGCACCGCTGTCTAATTCTAGATGTTCATGAACATGACTCTAACAGTCTTCCATTATGTATGATGCAATGCTGTAGGTTTTTAACAAATGAACTTTAACAAGTTAAGGAGGTTTCTTTTCAGTACTAGTTGAGTACAAATTTTGTTATTATTTGTTATGTATTATAATGAGTGAAGAGTTGTATTAAATAGTTTTCTGCCAGGTGAAATGATTATCTTTTCCCCTTTAATTCTGACATATTCAGTGTGTTCACTGTTTTATGATAGTAAACCACCCCTGCACTATTATAATAAAACCAATTTGGTCATAACATTTGTTTCATTTACATTTCACTTAAGATAAGGTACTGAATTTGGTTCATTAGTGTTTTACTTAGACCTTTTGTTTTATGTTAAAATGTAAAATGGTATTGTAATTTTGATTTCTTGTACTGTTTCAAAGATACACAAACATGGCATGAATCGGAGATCTCTTGTCCTCTGTGTAAGCTGTTGTCCTCTGTGTTTAAGAGTGTACACACTCTTAAACTGTGTGTATAAAAAGAGAAATTGTTGGGGCCAGGCGTGGTGGCTCACGCCTGTAATCCCAACACTTTGGGAGGCCGAGGAGGGCAGATCACGAGGTCAGGAGATCGAGACCATCCCAGCTAACATAGTGAAACCCTGTCTCTACTAAAAAATACAAAAAAAAATTAGCCGGGCGTGGTGGCGGGAACCTGTAGTCCCAGCTACTCGGGAGACTGAGGCAGGAGAATGGCATGAACCCAGGTGGCAGAGCTTGCAGTGAGCCGAGATCTCACCACTGCACTCCAGCCTGGGTGACAGAGTGAGACTCCATCTCAAAAAAAAAAGAGAAATTGTTTGTTTCTTGAAAGTTTAATATCACTCATCTGCAAACCACTTGAGTATTTTTGAAGGTATAGTATTGATTACAATTTCTTCCAGAGCTGTTTCTCTATTACGATTTTATATTTCTTCAAGAGTCTATTTTGTTTTTACATTTTTGAAATAAATCATCTATTTCCGCCCGATTTCTATTTTTTCGTTCACAATTTTCTTGATGCTGTTTTTAAAACTTGCTAACGTGCTCTTAAGATGATTTTCTTGGGCACCTTTTGGCCTCCTGAGTGTCTGTGCTACAGGTTTGCTGTTATGGTCGTTTTTACAAAAGACTGGTGTTTGATTTTGTTCCTATTGGTACTCTATTTCAACAATTTCTGACTTTAATTTTTATAATTAATTCCTTCTACATTCCTTATTCTATTTCATTTCTGTAATTTCAATTTTTCTTTTTTTGAAGCTTAGAAAGTTAGCCTTACCACCTTTGCAGCAGTGTATGACTTTCCACCTGTTCTATGTTCACCTTCATTCAGTTCTAAATGATTGATATTTCCATTGCAATTTCCTCTCTAACTCATAAGTAAAATAAGAGTCGGTGTGTTTTAAAGTTTCCTCATGCATGTTTATGTGATTTGTTTTCAACTTTTTATGTTGACGTCTGATTTATTCACACTGGGTCAAAGAACAAGCCTTGCGTGAAATAGATTGCTTAAAATTTAGTGCAACTTTCTATATACAGTCAACTTTTCAAAAAGTTACACAGGTTTTAGAAAAGAATCAAGTCTCTGTTGGGTAGAGGGAGCTATGTGTGTCTATTAACTTGAGTTTGTTAACACTATCACGAATTGACTTGGAATTACTCCTACTATCTTATTTTGCATTTTGTTTAATATCTTTTTTCTCTTCACATCTTGTTTTTCTTCTGTTTTCTACTTGATGTTGTTTGACTGTTGTTGTTGTTTTTCATATATAATCCCTTATAGGTTGGGAACTATAGATTATATGCACATTCTTTTATTAATTACAGTCAATACTTTAGATGCACCTAATATTTTTAAATACACAATTGATTATTCATCACCTATTATTTTCCCATATGTGCCGTGTTTCCCTAGTATCCACATTCCTTCTTCCTTAAGAAGTACTTTTAATCATTCTTCTAGGCCAGGCACCGCGGCTCACACATGTAAACCAAGCACTTCCAGTGGTCGACATGGGAGGATAGCTTGAGGAGTTTGAGACAAGCCTGGGAAGCCTAGCGAGGACCCATCTCTACAAAATTTTTAAAACTAGCTGGGAGTAGTGGCGCACACCTGTAGTCCCAGATACTCAGGAGGCTGAGGCTGAAGGATCACTTGAGTCTAGGAGTTCAAGGCTGCAGTGAGCTATAAGCTGCTCTCTGGCCTGGGTGAGAGAGCAAAACTTGGTCTCTTAAAAAATAAAAATAAAATAATAATCATTCTTTTAGTGAAGACTGCCAGTGACACATTTTTTCTCAATCTTTGCCTGAGAAAGCTTTATTTGGCCTTCCCTAGTCAGTGATGTGTTGGCATAACATTGTAGATGGATGGTTATCTTCCCCCCTGCACTTGGGAGTACACTGCATTGCCTTCAGGCATTGCCCAGGGTGCCCAGGTCTTGCCTCATTTTGTCTTGTTGTGTTTCATAGTTTCTTGCCTTGTCTTACAGACATTATTCTTTCATGCACCTGTCTGAGCATTATGAACACATATTTCAAAGCCTTGGTCACACTTTTTTTTGTTGCATATAGGCTAAATTGGTAATCTCTTGGTTTTGTTGGCTATACCATATTTCTTAGTACGGGACTGCTTCATGTGCTTTTGGAATGCTGGTTTGCAGACTTGCCTTAGGTGGATTGTTTTGTTTCTCTTTTCCTGCCTCCCCCACCCCACTGAGTGGTCAAGTCAGGACAGTCTGGAGCTGCTGCCTCATGGAAGACTGTGAAGGTTGCAGTCTGTGTCACAGCACTGGGAGGCTGCTTGGGTTAGCTCTGGCTGCAGGGTTGCATCCACTCTGCCTGGCTGCCGGGTTGCATCCACTCTGCCTGGCTGCCTGGCCATGAGTTCACATGCACTACAATTCCTCCCAGGCAACGGCCCTTTTCCAGCATCTTTTGAAAAGAGGGGAGCCCCACCACAGCTCTCGGCTGGACACGGTGGGCCTGGCTCTGGCCCTGCTTCCCCAGTCACTGCCGGAGAAGGGAAAGCGCAGCCCTTTGTATTCCCTAGGACCTAGGCCAGCAGCACCTACGCCGCTTTGGGAGCCACAGCCCTGAGGGGATAGCACTATTCAATGCTCTGTGGACATACTTGGGTCTGAGCAAGGCTGAGTCCTTTTGGCTTTCCCATTTTACATGCTATGTGTATGTAAAATGATTGAGAGGTGGCCAATGTCAAGGGTGTGCTTAAAGGTATCAACCCTCTGGGTCACTGAGCAGAGGTAGGGTTCAATATAGTGACGTGTTCATCCATTCCTTTAAGCCCTGTTTCAGGTGTGGGGATACATCCGAGACTCAGTTTCAACTGTATACTGTGTAACTCCACATCAAGGAAGAGAACCAGCTCTCTTCTACACAGAATGTGCTCCACGTTCTGTGCTGCAAATGTCCCTTAATTGAACGACTTTGATATCTGTAGAATATTTGAATGTACAACTTAAAGACAAAGGATAAAAGGTAAGCCTTAAAAAGTTCTTTCAGTGTAATTTTTTCTGGTTTCCTAATTAAAGTATTAACCTAAGTTTTTATATGAGCATTAACACCAAGGCTTACATTATTTCCATTTAAATGAGATCATTTGTGAGCATACAACGTAACACGTTAAAATTTTCTTAAGTTTTGAAGTCAACACTAACAAATTGGTACCCTTTCCCCACATCATGTCATTTCAAAGTTTTCTAAAAGATGATCCTAAAATTATGCTTGCCACAGAAAACCTTGACAGCTTTTATGAATCTTCTAACAATTGAGAAAACATTGCTTTGACTTCATGGTCAGATCCCAGCTTTTATTTTTATAGTCAACCTTTCTCATTAAGTAATTTAAGATAATCAGAATATTCACATTCCCACCAGCTCTAGGACCTGTGATTTACTGTACTTAAACTCTCCAATAAGCCAAACAATGTGCCATGCGCACGTTTTGTTCTATCTAATCCTCAGGCTCCTCATCCTATGGCAAAGCTTCCATTTATTCAGTCTAATTTCCTAAGTAGTCTAATTTTCTAAAGGTAGTTCCCTTTCATTCCTTTCCCACAATGACCTCATTGGAAATTAAATATTAATAGAAGGAACAGAAAGAATCACAGAAAGGTAGAGAAAGACCAAGAGTACATACACCCAAAACCATCTTAATTGGAAACATAAAAATGCCAAAATCAAGAGGATTCACCTTGGAGTACCCTTCAATAGGTGACATCAAGTCGCCTTTCGGCTGAAACCTAGATAACTCGTATGAAACTGATCTTGAAGTTTTGCTCACTGAAGTTTGCTAATTGAAAGGAAATACATGAAGATATCAGAACCAAGGATCTTTCTCTATTTTGGAATTCATTGTCCTTAATGAGAAAAGAAGAACCAATGTTAGAATTGTAATCTATTAGTGTCAAGAGCAACATTTTAGAACATCAGATCTTGGCACTGCTGCAAAGCTAGAACTGGGAGTGTTCTTGTGTTTTGCTCATTCCTTACCCTGGTGATTCGCAAGTCGGTCAGACTGTGCAGGGAGTCCTGGTCCTGCCGGGTCTTGTTGACTGCGAGGTGTCTGCTCCACCTTGTCCTAAAGAAACAGGACCGCAGCAGAAAGGCTGTGAGTTCACAAGAAGCATCCCACACTTTTCAACACCCAGCTTCCCCAGCATTTCCTTTCTTCCTCAATTCCTTACTTCCTTTCCACTTACTTACTTTTTCCGTTTTCAATGATAGTTGTTGAAAACAGACTGCATAAGGGAAGCTAATCGTGAAAAGGTGCAAGTTTGGCAAAGGAGTTAAAAGTTACTCCTGTGTTTGGGCTTAAATAGCTTTCCCTGAATAGCAATTCAAAGAGAATTATTGCCAACTGCTCCATTTAGGCAGTGAATAGAAATAATTAACATTCCATGGAACACATGCATTTTCTGTAACAACTACAGGTAATCAAGTGCTGGGCGTTCTGTTACCTGGGACAGAAACATCTAGAGAGTGTTTTATAAATGGTTCCCTCTACAAAATGTTAAGGAGCTCGGTGGCATTTTTTTAGACATTAGTGTGAGAACAACACTTTCAGGCAAAATGTAAAACAGCAATATTATGATCCTAAGCCCATAATTCTAGAAACACACCTGCATGGGACCAGAAGCCAATGAAAGACACATTCAAATGTGGGGAAAGAAATATTATCAGTGACTAACTTGGGGTGGAGAGATGTCTGTTTTCTCTTATAGATTTATAAAAATCTTTGAAATCTTTATGATGCATATGTACTACTACTGTAATTAGAAAGGTTTGAACTGTGCCAAAAGTATAAGATGTGCCCCAAAACTACTATTAATACATTGTCACAAATATCATAGTTGACTTCAGCAAATTCCCTCCTATTCGTGCAAAAGAGACCTTCCAGATTGCAAACCGAAGCACGTGAAACATCCAGCATGCAAGGTGCTGGCAACAGCCAACATGCACACACAGCTCCCTCTGCCAAGCGGGGCTCCTGCCACAGAGGCGGCCACTGAGGCATGGGAAGGTGAGTTACCCTCACAACCCTCATCACCCAGTGGGTCCCGGCTGTTCTGGGTCTCGAGCTACAGGGTCCACACTCCTTCCCACCACTCTGCAGTGCTCAAAATGCCCAAGAAACTCAAAAGGCACATTGATTTCAACAAGGTGCCCAAGCAGCAGGCCTTGGGAATGTGACTCTTAATTTCTGCCTGAATGCTTCCCAGCAAGCAGTTTCTCTACCCAGAGCCCTCCTTGCTCACGCATGAAATGGGATGGATGCTCACTTCTCTGCTGCGTGCACACTGACCTGGGAGCAAACAGGTTTAGGTCTGGTCAACGCTGTGCTTCACGGACCACTCACAATGAGGGGAAGCAGAGGGTAGCCCAGGGGACAGACTCCAGCAGGGTCAGCTCACCCACATCTATCACTTAGAAGGAGGATGCTTGTTCCCTGGGAGGCAAAGTTGCGTTCACACCTTCCTCCAGAATATCTGGAGAAAACAAAATAAAACGAACAAAGCCCTAAGGAAGGGAGACATTTTCACCAGCTTCTCTCTTTTTCCCCTTTCAAAAGAAATAGCTTTCTTTTCATTTTTTAATCACAGATGTAAAACTTGCTAAGTATAAAAATTTGTATTTTTGTATGCTAAAAAATGAACAAAAAATTAAAACAGAACCTCTCTTTTTATCAGAATAACAAAAACAGAAACTACCATGTGCATCTATGCAATGTTTGGATTATTTGTAGAGAACATGCATACTCTATTTGAGTCACATGGGGATTACAAATGATCCTGATAAACACTGAATCATAATTATCTTCCACATATTGTGTTTTAATATCGTTTTTGAAATTTTTCAGGCCAACAATCATCATCTCTGTCGGCACTCTAGTGTACCCCACCAAGTAGAAGTGTAGTGTAATTCATTTCACCAATATCCTACTGATGAAAATACAGGTTGTTGGAAATGTAAGCTTTTGACTAAGAAAGAGGGGAAGGACAGTTTGGAGCACACAGTGTCTGGGAGGAAAGGGCAAGGTCCCCAAGAACCTCCGCAACAGGCACTGAGGAGGGAGCTGTGCTCCCCTGGCTATCTGAGAAGGTGGTACCTCCCAGCCCAGCCCCTCAAGTTCAGCCATCCCCCATCTAGTTTCTGCAATTCCATGGCCAACATTTCCCACCCAGTCTGCAATTTAGCATCTGAAATATTTTTCCTTTTCTGAATTTTACAACAATCTATGCAAAGAAAATTTTTATATAAATATCTAACCTAGAGTAGATAGAAAATTAGCCTAAATACTGTAACAGTGGGATAATAGCATTCCCGTGGTCTTTGCACCTTTGTTGTACATAACTAGACACTGTTGAAATGCGATTGTGTAAATAATTCTGTGTTTTCCTGTCCCTGTCTTCAACTATTTTAAAACTTAGGTAAATATCATTTTTTTCATATTCTAAACTACTCTAGTAGACACTCTGTAGTTGTTTTCAACTTTCAGACAGCATAAATAATGATCAAATAAACAAACACCTTCGAGCACAAAACTTTGTCCACATTTCTGATTATTTGCTTAGGATCCCTAGAAGTAGAAGGACTAGGCCAGAGGCCACGTGCACTTTTTTAAGATTCTAGATACACACAGTCAAACTCTTCTTCACACACTCACCCTTCTACCCGGAGTAGAGGCAACCGCCTGTTTCATAACACCCAAGCCAGCCAGTGACTGTTTATTTTTCTGGAATTTTTTTCTGGCTAATTCCAGAGGTAAGCAGCCGCCCCACCCTGTGGTTTTAATATGCAGGTCTATAATGCTGAGGTTGAACATTTTTCATAAGCGAATTAGACCTTTGTATTTCTTCTTTTGGGCTATCCTTTAACAGGTCAGCTAGACTAGATCCTGAGGGCACAAGGGGTTCCCCATAAAAAATGTCCATGAATGAATCACAACCCCGACACTCATCAGCTAAGGGTTTGGGGCCAGTTACCTGGATTCTCTGAGTCAATCTGCTCATCTGTTTATGATGGAAAACATCAAGCCAGGCTGAGCCCTGGGTGAGCACCCATCCCTGGTGGCCCGCTGGCCTCCCGACCCTGTCACTGAACACCGCTTGCTTCTACTTCTCCCATGATGAGCTTTTTACGCAGTAGGCAAGTAAGTTCATTCACATTTGTAGCAAATGTTTTTCCCACTTTGCATGTCTTTAAATTTAATTATACTTTTGATTCTTAAAAGTATAATCCAATCTAGTCAAGTTTATTGACCTTATCTTTTTGGCTCATCATTTAACCGTGAAAATGATTTGCAGCCTCTATCAAGAAAACTGAAAAACCTTCATTTGTGTTTTACTCTGATTTCTCTTCTGACTTGATGTATTACTCTTTCCTCTTCCTGACATTTATTTTGGGGGAAAGTAAAAGGAGAGAAAATACAATGACTCCTTCCCCCAAAAAGTAGTTCATCAGTTCTACCAGGCCCACTTAGCACCCAAGCCTTCCTTTTGTCTGATTTGGGAGGTCACCCTGCTCACGTGTTATAATCTTACACACATCCAAGTGTTTCTCAGCCACCTCCTCGCCGGTTCCACAGAGCTGCCCGCTCCCGGGCCGGCAATCCCACATTTTCCATTCTCACAGCCTGCCAACGTGTTTTCTCATCAGCAGAACATTTCCCCTCTTGCTTCTTTTATATGAATTCCTTAGTCATTTTCTTCCAAGCAAACATCAAAATAGTTTCAAAGTTTGCTTAAATTATTAAAACATCTCATCTGAAATATTTACTGCTATGTATGTGAATAATTACTACACACTGCTAATATGAATGTTGCTATTGGGTTGATCCCACAAACACTGAGAGACTATATTCAGAAGATATGCTACTCCACCTATTTCAAAGGGTGGGTGGGACCAGCCTCCAGATCACGCAGGGCCTGCACAGCCCTGCTCCAGGCCTGTCCTGCAAGAAGTCCTAAGGCCCTGCAGGTTAACAAGCCCCTTGGGTGCTTCCTGTGCACTGTGAGGTGTGAGGCCCATTCCTCTGTCAGATGACTGCTTTGCCCGAGACCTCCTCTTTTAAGCGCCAACCAGGCTCCACTGAGACATCTATTTAGAAGACAAGTAACTTGCAAACCTAATTTAAGGCAACCTTGTCTAAACAGTGTCACCAGATTTAGCAAATACAAATACAGGATGTCCAATTAAATTTGAATTTCAGATTAATAACTAATAATTTTTGGGTATAAGTATGTGGCAAATATTTCATGAGACTTATCCTTAAAACGTATTTGTAGCTTATCCGTAATTTAACTGGGGATATTATATTTTATCTTGCAACTCTATGCCTCAAGCACTGTTAAAATCTGACAGGCCTGCATGACAAAGTATGGCAGTAAGAACAAAATTTCAACAAGTGGCTCATCTGTTTATGAAATTCCAAGGTCAAAACAGAAACGTACCTTCTTTAATTCAATAGATAGACACTTCAGACATGAAGTCTGTTGTCTTGAGAAGCCAAGAAAGATTTCATGGTATGACAAATGATGATGATTGTAAAATAAAGCCAAAACACAAAAGGCGACAGGGAAAAAGTTAGCCACCATGGCACTAAAGATCATCCGGACACAGCTGGAAGGTAAGCGGCAAATGTCTACCCACCATTCAGAGGCAAACAGTGGCGCTTTGCCAGGTGCAGGGTAACGAACACAGGGACAAGAATAAAGGTTTATCATTGTGTTAGCTTGGTTTCCTCTCCAGGTTAGTTTTTGTTTGTCTGTGTGTCTGTTTCCCAGCCTCGCCCACTGGGGGAAGGACTGGGAAGGGAATGGGGGAGGCCCTGTGAGTCTGCTTTTTTTTTTTTTTTTTTTGAGACGGAGTCTCACTCTGTTGCCAGGCTGGAGTGCAGTGGTGTGATCTCGGCTCACTGCAATCTCCACCTCCCGGGTTCAAGCGATTCCCCTGCCTCAGCCTCCCAAGCAGCTGGGACTACAGGCATGCACCACCACACCCGGCTAATTTTTTGTATTTTAGTAGAGATGGGGTTTCACTATGTTGGCCAGGATGGTCTCGATCTCCTGACCTCATGATCCGCCTGCCTTGGCCTCCCAAAGTGCTGGGATTACAGGCGTGAGCCACAGTGCCCGGCCGTGAGTCCGCTTTTTACTCAGAGCCCTTAATCACTATGCTCTCTACCTCTAGGGGAAGGTAAAAGGATGGGAGAGGGCAGCCAAGCTCCTTAATTAAAGTCCCACAGGTCACTTCACTAATGCTGAACTTTCCCAAATCCACATGCTTTAGAAAAACTTGCCAAAGTCAGAATCAGCCCATCCCGCAGATCAGGGCAGAAACGCCACCTTCATAAAGATGAACATGAGAAGCCCTCCCTCTCCTGGGGTGACCCAGTCCCAGGCCCTGTGCTGAGTCATCTCCTGTAACAGAGCCCTCCAGTGGGTGAGGAGAATGGTTTCTGTCTGCTCCCCCGTCCTGTGCCGGGCAGTGAGTCTGCCTGAGCTGCATCGACCAACAGCTGGTCCTCTGGCCCCCAGTGGTGGGCGGCCGATGGAGCCAGGCCAGGCAGGAACATGGCCCGCGAGGCCAGCTGGGCTGTTCCTTCCGTAAGCCATGTTTTGGGGGTTGCACAAATGCCCCCTGGCCTCACTCCCTCTCCTTGCTAGCCCCAGGCTAGGACCCCACAACTCAGCTGCTTTCTCCGGACCCCTCCATTAAATTCTTTTTTTTGCTCCCCACCCCCACCCCGTGCCCTCCGGAGGGTGCCCTGCTGCAGACTGCCGAGACCCTGGCTAACAGAGGCAGGTGGCTTAACTTCCCTCACTCTGCGGAGGAAGGGCTGCAGGTTTCAAAGAGTACACATAAAAAGTGACTTGTGGGAGGAAGAAAATGGTGAGTTGTGCTGTGGACTCTGTGGGCATGCCTGTTAGGGTACCAGGTGGCCTGGTGTGGCTGGCTGGTCCTTACCTTGGAGAACATGGTAGAAATGCAGGCTCCCAGGCCCCAGCCAGAGCTGCTAAGTCAGGCCCATGATGGGGGACCCAGGTGTCTATGTGTGAACTGCCCTTCCTAATGTAATGTGACTCATACCTCCATGGTACTCTAGGAGCCACAACCCAGCTGGTTTTCCTTGACTCCCAAGTGACCGCTATATGCCTCTCACAGCACTCGGCCCTGGATGCTCACTATGTAGAATGTTCTCTACCCCATCCACCATGCACACCCCATCAACCCATCCTCAAGGCTCGTCCCTTTGGTACTTTCTCTGACAACCCCAATGAAAAGTCTACCTCCTCGTACCTTACCCAGCAGCCCTGCTTTAATTCCAAGTAGGAAGTAAAAAGGGTGAATGGATTGGTGCCCACCCTCTCCCCAGAAACGGGCCTCCTTGACTCATCCTCACAACCCTGGCACACAGCCCAGCCTCACCCCAAGATCTGGGGCAGGGAAGCCTCTGCCTCTCTGTGAGGATAGAGGGACAACAATGCTCCACGACCCACCTTTCAAAGCCCAGCCTTCAGCAAAAAGCATCACAAGGTAGCCTGGGCACAAAACAGCGGGGAAGCAGCCCCTACCACCAGTCACTAGCATTCCGTTTCAACTAGAGCATCAAATGCACTCTTGCCTCTGCTGGGTACCAACTAAACACTGCAAGATGCACAAGAGGAACCGGCCCCAGAGAACCAGGGTATGTTGTTCATTGGGCGATTCAGGCAGTTTTCTTATCTAAAAAGCGGGAGCAACGCACGGCTGGAGGGGCAGTGGGAAAACTGGATGAGAGGAGTGCCATCATCAGTGTGGCAGGCACCGCAGGTGACAAATGGAAGGACTGCACAGCAGGCCGGACACTGGCTCAGATCCCAGGCCCCCACATGCTGGTTAGTCCTGGGACTCAGGGCAACTGCCTCACCTTCGGGGTATCTCCACACCTTCCTGAGGCAGAACGACCACTTCATAGGTCACTTCTGAGGTTCAAATTAAAATAACATAAATAAAGGGCTTGCCCAGCAACTAAAGGTACTGAGTGTTCTGTAGACAGCGGGCACTGGCCTTACTACGGAACACAGGGCCGGCAGCTTGCATAGGAGGTCTCTCTCTCCCTCTCTCTACAGTGGGTATCACGTGGCTGTGTCCTCAGCCTGCCCTGTGTACAATATTTTCAGAACCCGGAGAACGGCACAGAAAGCACACTTAATAACTCCACTAAGGTAAACAAAGACCAATGCCACAGAGAACAGAATGACAGGGATTCGAAATGTCTTCCACCTGGGAGAATGCCCGATCATAACCTAACGGGCTTAACAGGGATCAACTTTAAACATTACAGGTATGCAAAAACAACCAACCAAATTAAAAAAAAAAAAAAAAAGCAACAGATGAGAACAGTGGATGAGAACTGCTCCTGAGGGTGCAGTTAAAAGGGGCTCTTCCAGCCCTCCCCCACCCCCCAAAACCCTCTCCTGCAGCTACCCTCAGATTTTTGATGCAAAGGCAAAGGAGAAGACGCAATCCTACACGACCCACCATCCGGGTCCCAGAGCTCCTTGGGGCCTTCCTGCAGGTAGTTTCCCAAACCCCTCCTGCCCAGCCAGGGATATCAGCTGAGACGGGTGGGGCACATTGCTGGAGTCCACCCAAGGGCGCTGAGTCTGCAGATGAACATGTGAACTGCCACAGGGATGGGGTTTGTCATTTCACACAGGATGCACTTAAAGAAGTAAAATGTTTCAAACCGCAAGTCTATTAAGCTATTGCAGCCCAAGTGAAGAGTGACTACCTGTGTCACCTGCATTTTGAAAGTGGAGGCATCACCCAGCTCATCAGTTCCCTTCCAACGCCTGATACCCTCTCCACCAACTGCACATATGCCTGCTCTAGAACTCTGAACACACACAAGCCATCAGATACAGTGTAGTTACAGATTTCACAACTACCCTCCCTCAGCCATGTAATTATACTTTTATTAAATATTAATGTAAAAATGGCAGGGATTCTACTAATATTATAGTTCCTGGGTACCAGGTACAGTGCTAGACAGTTTACACACATTCCCACTTAAATCCTGTCTCTAATGGGTACTGTTGCTACCTCATCTTTACAGATGAGGAAAAAGGAGGACAGCAGCTTGCCCAGCGAATCACATCTCATAAGCATGGGTATGAAGAAACCCATTGGGGCTGAATCAGAGAACATGTCCTTAACAACCGAGCTACGGGTAACTACAAAATCTGTCACTCAGAGAATTCCTAAAACATGCAGAAACTCCACAAGGCTGAAAAAGGCTGAAAAAAAAATTCCTAAAACATTAGTGAACTTGGTAAAAGCTGCAGTATCAGCACTCCTATTCTGCCAGTTGCAAGGTGTGCAAAACTAGTCCCTCAAATGGAAATAACCCTCATAATAAATGAGCCAGAGCCATTTTTCTCACCCAAAGTGACACTGCCTGTTTTGATATTATACTTTATGTCTATGCAAGAGGAAAGGGAGCAAGAGGTTTTTAAGCAGAGATTTCAGTCAAACTGATCCTTAAACCAAAACAAAAGCTGCTTCCAAAAGCCTGAGATGGGGAAAAAGAAAACTCAGCAGGCCAGGTGTCTCGTATCAAGGAACAAGGGGAATGCTCTTTACTTACAATTGTATTCACACAGGCTGCTGAGGCCGACATGAAAATATCTGGGCAAGCCCTGGTCAGAGTACAAAAAAACTTTTCTCCCAAATGGTAAGAATGCCTGGCCTGGCAGGGAAAATACCACCACATAAAAAATGATCACATTTTCACTAAAATCATATGGCCTAAAAAACACACATATCAGTGGCTTGTACTCCATATTCAGGCACTTATTTCCACATAACTACCTCCAAGTGCGGCCATTCTTGAATTAAAAGCAAAAGTAGTGCATGAGCTGCCTCACTTTAACCATCCACTCTGCAGTGTTCAGCACAGAAACATCAATTCCGGTTATTCACAAGGGGAGGAGTCTATCAATCATTTACATTTTAAACAGCTCTACTGAGATATAAATTACATAACATAAATTTCATCTGTTGGAAGTGTACAAACCAATGAATGTTAGTATAATTAAGGATCTGTACAACCATCGCCACAATCTAATTTTAGAACATTTCCATCACCCTACAAAGAAACCTCCTGCCCAGAGCCTGTCAATCTTGACAAATGGTTTTCCCAAAATAAAATGCCTTTGCCAAGTCAGTTTTGTTCCTGTTTTTGGATCCGGTATTCCCACATCAATGAGGCACTTTGGCTGAAAGGGGGACAGCACTAGCTCTAGAATTTCTACAGAAGAGTAGCTATATGACCTTGCGGAAGACATTAAACCACCCTGTGTGAGTATAACCTCCAAGGACTATTGAAGATTTAGTGTGATCACGCATGGAAAGCACAGCTCAGTAAATCTCAGCTGCTATTTTTACTACTGCCACTACTGCCCCTGCCTCCTCTTCCTCTACCGTCACTACCTCCCCTCCCAACATTTCCACCAGCACTCCACCCCTTCCCACCACCTCCTTCCATCTCCATCACTTCTACTGCCACATCAGCTCCTCCTCTACCTTCTCCACCTCCTCCACCGCCACCTCCATCTCCTCTACCACCCCCACCATCATTTCACTACCACCTCCATCATCACCTCCAGCACTTCAACCAACTCCTCTACCATCTCCACCATCTCCTCTACCATCTCCACCATCACCTCCACTTCCTCCACCATCACCTCCACCTCCTCTGCTACCTCTATCACCTCTACCTCCTCCACTATCTCCATCCTCACCTCTACCTCCTCCACTTCCTCTACGACCTCCACCATCACTTCCACCATCTCCACCATCACCTCCACCTCCTCCATCCTCACCTCCCCCTCCTCTACTATCACATCACCTCCACCTCCTCCATCCTCACCTCCACCATCACTTCCACCATCTCCACCATCACCTCCACCTCCTCCACTTCCTCTACCACCTCCACCCTCACCTCTAGCTCCTCCTCCTCCTCCACTACCTACCCCTTCATTACCACTTCCACCCATTCCATCACCTCTACTACTTCCCACCACCCTTCACCTCTTACATCTCCAACACCTCCATTGCTACCATCACATCCACCTCCACACTCTTCATTATCTCTATTTCCTCCTCCCACTCCACCACCACCCTCTACCATCATCTCTACCTCTTCCCCCCTACCTTCACCCCTCCCCACCACTTCCTCCATCCCCAACTTTAACAAAAAGGCAACTATTCAGACACCAAAATATCCACACATATTAACATAATATTAATTTGTTAGAATAGTCAACATGTAGCAGTACCTTAATCAATTATGAGTTCTAGAGTAACTTAACAGTCTGAGAAATTAGAAGATCAGAATCTCTAAACTACCCACTTAATAACGCTGACAACACAATCTTTAAAGTACTACAAGACAATCAGTGACGATGCAAGTTACAGTCAAATTATATTTATATACTTTAAACATAACTTGAGGCCAGGCGCAGTGGCTCACGCCTGTAATCCCAGCACTTTGGGAGGCCAAGGTGGGTGGATCACGAGGTCAGGAGATCGAGACTATCCTGGCTAACACGGTGAAACCCCGTCTCAACTAAAAACACAAAAAATTAGCCAGGTGTGGTGGCGGGCGCCTGTAGTCCCAGCTACTCAGGAGGCTGAGGCAGGAGAATGGCATGAACCCGGGAGGCGGAGCTTGCAGTGAGCTGAGACTGCACCACTGCACTCCAGCCTGGGCTACAGAGCGAGACTCTGTCTCAAAAAAAAACAAAAAACAGAGTGCAATCCTGAGCCCTCCTGAGCTCTCGGGTGGGATGTACAAAGCCATTGCAATTGCGCTGAACCCAACTTCTTCAGCTTCAAGCTTCTTGTTTTCTCTCTGGGTCCCGCAACCCCAGCAACCTCTACACTAAACCCAGAGAACCAAACCATGTGCAGCTGTGAGAGTGATCAACAAAGCCAGAGTTGCCCTCCTAGCAGATCAGGGCCGTAGGAGGCACATGACACACCCACACTCTTCCCCCATGAGCAGAAGGAAGAGAGAAATCTCTTCCTTGAACTTTCTCAACAATAATCTCAGAATTTGGAAATAACTCTCATTGTCCTGGCTGACCAGGAAAAGGCCCCAGGGTTTGATATGATGTAATCCTTGGTGGTGGCTTTTCCTCATTTCTAAGTCCCTCCCACAGGCGGAGGGCAGGGGGCCAAGGGTAAATGGCAGCTGATGCCAAGAAGCTGGAGGCAGAATGAGGTAAGCTAGGTCTGGCCTGGAGCTCCAGCCTGGGGCTCCCAGGTGTGGCAGCCCTTCGAAGGGCAGGTGCGATCTGGAGCAGGGAAGGGCATGGAGCAGCTTCCAGGTGCAAGCAGAAGGGCTGGGCTGGCAGGGCAACAGGACGGCAGTTCATAGTGTTGCTCCCCAGAGGCTTTGGATAAAGCTCATTTTATTTATAAAAATGAATAAACAGCACAGATCCCAGGGCTCAGGAAACTCCCTCTGCCAAAGAGTGACTTTTCCCAATAAGACCAAACTCGGGCAGCCATTACAGCAGGAACAACTGGTGGATCCCAACCTTGCTGTGGGCCGTGAGAAACAGTTCACCTCGCCCTTCAGGTATGAAAAATCTTACTGTGGCATGAGCCAAATGTTTACAAACTGCCAGTGTGACAAACTATGATTCTGAGCAAATAACTTCACTCTCTGGGCCTATTTCCTCACCAATAAAATCAGGTTTTTGGACCATATGACGTCTAAACTTCTTCTGAGTTCTAAGGCTGAGTCTGCACATTCCACAAAAATGTTCCAAAGCAAATCTATTCCTAGAACCACGGTTAAAATAATATCATGGGTGACTTTTGGGCTTCTGTCCAATACGGAATATAAAGGATTAGATGTACCCTCTCCCCCTAAATAACTACTGAAACAGTTTTCACACATTTGACAATAGGCAGCATGGGACAGTGATTCCTGAGACATGATCCACATGACGCAGCCCTACTAGTGCCCACTCACTGGCTGGAGAGAGCTCCCAAGCTGCAGCGCAGGGAGGGGGAATCTCCCTTCCAGGCAGAGCCTGCGATAGTCCTAAGGAGACAGAGTTCAGCACTCAGGAAGGTCAAGGCAGAGAGGAGAGCGCTCAAGAGAGGGGGCTCTCCACACACATCTCCAGCTGAGGATTAATGACGCATGCATGTAAGGAAAATACCAAGACTGGGAAGAACCACCAGAATGAAGGAGACAGAGCCATCTGGAGAGAAGCGTGTTCCCACCAACCCAAATGGAAAACTTCCTTACGCATGGGACACAAGACAGACCTCAGAAGGGTCCTGCCTCAACAGTGGGAGCAAATTAGCCCCAAACTAAAAGTGACTCTGGGCCCAGCTAACAAAGCTTATAAGCCAGCCTCAAAAGGGTCAAACTATTTCCAAGAAGCTTCTTTCCAGAATAAAGCCCAAAATATTTAACAGAATAGCCCCCTCCCAAGAAACAGCCAACACCCAACCAGGTGAAATTTACAATGACTGGGATCGAAACAAAAAGTACCAAGCATGAAAAGAAAATAAAACCCATAATGATAAGGGAAATCAGCCAAGAGAAATGGATACAGAAATGTCCAAGATGATGGAAATAGCAGGCAATATATTAAAATGATGAAGATAAATATGCTCTGTGCATTCAAGAAGGAAAAGCAAAGCATGAGTAATAAGGAGAGAAGTGGAAGATATAAAATGACCAAATCCAACCCTACAGATTAAAAATGCAATACAGGAGATGAAAAATATGCGGGCAGGATTAACCAGACATTGGACACCACGCTTCTCTCCCCTCCCTCCATCCCCAGTGACCAATCGCCAAAGACACACTGTGAGGCTCCCTCGCCCAACGGCTGGCGTGGTCTGGAGAGGCCTACGGTAGGAGCACCCTGTGAAGACATAGTAACAGAAACTATCCAGAATGGCACACAGAGAGAAAAGGAAGACGGAAAAGATTACGATAAACTACCTCCAAATGATGATGCCAGATGAGGGGAGGGAGGAAGGAGCTCAGGTTTGGGGCCAGAGAAAATAAAGGCTGCAGCCAGCACTTTCTGCATTCCTGCTATTTGGCCGGGCTGGATAAGTCAACCAAAGTTTCTGAGCCTCACTTTTATTGTAGGCAAATTTGGATCATACCCATTTCAAAAAGTTTGGCAGGAAAATTGAGTGAGATGAGGTATCCAAAGTCCTGTCACAAAACACATGCTAGCTCCTTTCTCAACCTCCAAGGAGACAGTCTCCCACTTTGTGGCAGCCTAACACCTGCAAGGGGGTATCAAGGACAGAAACACAGAAAGTCTTCACCACTCCTTACACTCAGAGGTGACCCTACTCTTACGGACTTGAAAAGCAGTTACAAGCGCAATAGTCTGGTTACTGCTCCAGCTTCAACCAACAGCAAGGGAGTCAGGGGCAACTGGGCTCCACCACAGGAAGCAGCTGCCAGGCCACATGCTCCTAATGCTGCCACCGAAAGGAGGGACACTCACTCGCACGATAAGCTTGAAGAGTGTGTGTGTGTGCATGCACACGCGTCACAGTCACATATATATGTATATATACATAAATATGAAATTTGAACCATATGTGGAAACACAAGTAATACAAACTTAAAATGTACACAGATACAGGTAATCTACAGATATGACAACAGGCCCCTCCTTATCCACCACTGAAGCTAGAAAACATTTCTTTATCTAAATACTTTCTCCCTAAGTTAGGAACCTCATTCATTATCAGTAGATCTGAAGAGCGTATCTTCTCCTGTGTCCGTATTATCAACCAGGTGTTTAGATGGAAATTGCTCTTTAGCACCACTTAGCCAAGGCCTCATTCTCTGAAATGAGGTTCTTGGGGTCTCTGGATCCATTGAGGAGCGATGGTCAGATACACAGATCGGTTCACCCTGCGCTGGTACCAGCTCCTGGAGGGACCTACGAGGCGCAACCACAAGGCCATGGCCATGCTTTGCTTGACCCCACTCCAGACTGCTCAACATGCAGCAGGCCCAGTTCTGATCCCCCCAGGTAGAGACTCCTCTGTCACTGCAGGGAGTCCAAGGGGCCCTGGGCGCCCAGCAAAGGGAGGCGGCCAGGGACTCAGTCGGCCCAGACGATTCCAGCCCACTGACTAAGTGCCAGGACAAAGAGGGGAGAGGGGATTCCCAAGCCAAGATCTGGAGGCTTGCGAAACTGTGTCCAGCAGGAAGGAAGAAAGGGAAGGGGATCCAAGCTCCCTCAAATCAGGAAGCCCAGTGCCCAGTTCAAGGGAGAATTAACAGAGAGAGGGGAGGCCAGTTTGGGGAATGGGAAGATGAGTTTGGTTTGAAATGTCTTTCTTCTGAAATGCTGGCATTACCTTCACCTCCCTGAATGCCAGTCAGCCATCTGCATGGGTTAGTTACCCATGCAGAAATCAGTCAGCCTCCAGCTCCTCCTTATCCACCTATGAACTGCTTACTGGTCCTGATTATTTTGCCTTCTACATCCACTTCCACCCACGCTTTCTTCTCACGGCCACTGCGGTGCCCTCGGCTCAGGCCACTCACTGCTGCTTCCTGAGCACACTGACTGAGATCAGTGAGAGCTCACTCTCACACGAGGGTCCCAGAGTACAGAACTCATGGACTCTCCAGCCTGGGTCTTAAACTGGCACTCTACATCTAATATTTCAGTCTTTGAGGACCAGAGATCTAACTTTACTCCAAAGTAATTTGTACATTAAGGGCAGGTTTCAAAAACACATTAATACCTAGTTCACCAGGAGCCCAACATAAGTCCCATGCATACTGAAATTGTAACCGTCGAAACCCTGAGAGCAGAGGTTGCCATTCATAGCTCTCAGGGTCAAGAACGCTTAAGCAGCAAGAGGGGCCCTGCAATTACTGTCCAATGTCTAAGCTTGTTGAACCCCTCAAAATCTTCACCCAAGGGTGACAGAGTCATGGATAACCAATCACAGAGTTTCAGAGACTTGGAGTATCCAACCTCTTGGACACCCAAGCAGAAGAAAAATATAGTCAATCTTCAGAGAGACTGATCTATTCAACAAATATTTACCAAGCAATTACTCTATGCCCAGCATATGAGTGTTTAAAGCAACAATCTTGACCTATGGAGTTTGTATTTTATCTAAAGAAAACAAATAGTGAGCAATAAACACACCATTTACTTGTTTATAATCTGAGAGTATGGTGCTATGGAATAAAAGAACAGAATAGAGCTGGATAAACAGGGCGGAGACTGCAATTTACACAGAACACAACAGAAGGCCTCACTGAAAAGGGGTCCAAAAGTGAAGACTGCAAGGAGGAAGGGCCAGGCCCACAGGTGTCCTGTGACACCTACATGAAGGAGGAAAACAAGGCAGAAGAATATCACTGCAGACAGAGACAGAAGGCCCTGCAAAGGGACTTCATCTTAAGAGCGACCATCCTTTGAAGCTGGAAGCCATCATTCTCAGCAAACTAACACAGGAACAGAAAACCAAACACTGCATGTTCTCACTCATAAGTGGCAGTTGAACAATGAGAACACGTGGACACAGGGAGGGGCACATCACACACTGGGGCCTGTCAGGGGGTAGGGGCGAGGGAAGGGAGAGCATTAGGACAAATACCTAATGCATGGGGGGCTTAAAACCTAGATGATGGGTTGATAGGTGCAGCAAACCACCATGGCACATGTATGCCTATGTAACAAACCTGCACGTTCTGCACGTATATCCCAGAATTTAAAGTAAAATTTAAAAAATAAAAAAAAAGAGTAACCATCCTTAACAATTACACAGATGCCACTTTCTCCATGAAATAAATGCTACAACCAGCTCCTTACATTTCCACTACACTTTGGAATTTCCTACCAAGAATGACAAGTTTTGTTTTTCCTGTGAGTTTACTCCTTTTATAGGTTTTTTTTTTCTTAAGTCATACTATCAAGTGATCAAATCCCAGTTCCTGCATGCTACGCAGGATCTCTGGCACCTAGAAATAGCTGGTGGAGACACATTCTTCTGCCCCCCACTCCAGCTGCTGGGAGTGGGGCTGAAATCCTTCACAGAACTTGAATGCCTCTCAACAAACACCAGAGAACCCCTAACAGAGCTGCAGGCTGAAGTCCATCTTCAGAAAAAGAAACATGGTCTCCTACCACTCTTCCAGAAACACTAACAAACACATCAACTAAGTCACAGAAAGTTCAGTAAGAGGAAAAACTAAATATGAGCTAAATATTTACTTTCTTCTTTAAGATCAATGATAGGAAAACCTCACAAAAGTTAAAAATAATGCTAATAATTCATATCACAGTCACTTCGAATACTTTGTTTCTTTCTAGTTAAGATGATAATAATAATAAATGTACCAGTAGCCAGTTTCGCAGGGTCTGCTTGAAACACACATAAATATTTAACAGGTTCTGGGGAAACTGCCAAAGTGAGAGTATTGACTGCATGATGAAGACAGGATCGCAAACCCTACCTAAGTGACCCCCTTTGCTGAGACTCATAACCTGTGGCAGCAGACACAGATGATGAGGCCCATCTGACACCAGGCGCCAAAGAGGCCCAGAGAGCAGAGGACAGGCACATCCCGGACGGGGAGCCCGGCACATATGGCAACACTTAAAACCCCAAGGAAAAATAACAGTGAAAGCAAGTCATCCCAACTAAACGTGCATGGTACGGGAATATAAAAATATAATTTAAACAAAGTTACCACCTTAAAAGACCAGACACTTCAATCAGAAAGTAAGTAAAGAAGCTTATGTTTAAATTACTCTGTATGCTTTTAATAAAAGGAATAATTTTAAGGTTCCTCTCTCTGCCAAAGTACACCATTTAAAAAAAAAAAAAGTTGCCGTTTCCTAAATTTTCATCAATGTATTTACTGCTTGTTTAAAACAGCATTTTCCTCTGCCTGGCTGTCTAAAGCACGATATTATCCAACAGTTTTTCTCTTCTGCAACGGAGCAAGCAATCACAGAAGTTGCACGGCACCCAAATCCAGTGCAGGAAATTGTTGCAATAAATACCCTCTTCATCCAGGTGCCAGAAAGAAAAGAAACACCCTGCTTCATTGAAAAGTTTCATAAATCGTTAACATGAACACCACATACAGTATCTGCCACATTCAAACAATTTTAACACAGTAAAGGTACCCAACCATGAAACTATTTTAAACTTTCCTGGAGAATACAGTAGTCCCCCCTTATCCTGGTTTTACTTTCTGTAGCTTCAGTTACCCACAGTCAACTGTGGTCCAAAAATATTAAATGGACAATTCCAGAAATAAATAATTCATCAGTTTCACACTGTGCGGAGGAGTGTGATGAGATCCTGCACCGACCCGCTTTGTCCTGCCCAGGATGCGACTCCTCCCTCTGCCCAGGATGCGACTCCAAGATCCACGCTGCAGGCGCTGCCTGCCCATGAGTCACAGAGGAGCCGTCGCGGCGATCATCAGATCAACTGCCGCGGATCACAGAGCTTGAATTCAAGTAGCCCTTACTATACTGAATAACAGCCCCAAAGGGAAGAGGAACGATGCTGGCCATTTGATTATGCCAAAGAGAAGCAACTCATGACAAAGTGAGCCCACCCCACCTGCTGCCACCTTCTTGCTCTGCTGGCCCAAGCCCCAGCCTGTTAGCTCTTGTCTCTGCCCCTCGTAGGACTCTGCAGCTTGAGAATTAGGTGTTCTGACCTGGGCTGGGGACGGGGTGCCACCTCACCATGTGACCCATTCCCCACTAGGTAGGGGCCAAGCAGAAGGGTGATAGGTCTCCACTCTGTCCTCAAGCAGAATCTGGGGTGGCTGAGGATGGGGGAGGACAGACGACAGCATGAGGAGGGGTCAGGCAGAGGGAGGCCCAGGATTGGCTTCAGGAATGCAAGAGAAGGCTCCATGGGGGTGCAGCAGGGACTGCTGCAGGAAGGGAAGGTGTCCAGGCCGAAGTCCAAGGAAATGGCCCAGGCAAAGAAACGGAAGAAGAAGACAGCGCGTGGAGCGGGGAGGAGGGAGCAGAGCAGTTCAGTATGACTGGTGGCAAAGGAGAGCCCAGGCTGCTGGTAGGGAGGATCAGGCCAAAGACAGGCTGAGGAGGCTGGCCCGGTCACTATGCTACCTCCTGTGCCCTCCTCTCCTCTCTCTCCTGCACCCCACAGGCAGGGTGTACCATGGGCCCAGCAGCTCCCAGCTTCCCAGGCTGTCCCCCACCAGCTGAGCCCCAAACCCTTAACCTACACACCATGCCACAGCCCCTCTGCCCTACCCACCCTCGTGCCCACTCAGGAGGCCAAGGACTGGCCATAAACTTATATTCAAGGACTTCCTGCAAGGGTCATTCCAAGATCCAGAGCGGCTTCCTAAGGCGATAGAAAGGTCCCCTGGAAGGCCCCAGGGTAACCCCGCCTGGCACCAAAGAAGTGTCAGGGCAAAGATGTCGGACGGCACAGACAGAGCAGCTCCGACAGCATCTGCAGTCCCTCGAGCTTGCAGCAAGGTGGGAAATTCCACGTGTTCGAAGATTTCAAAGCCACAGAAAGCACATTCCCATCTGCCAGGAGAACATAGTTGATGGGGGCACATGGGCAGCAACAGCTTCAAAGCCCTACAACGAGGACTCAAGAAAGGGGAGTCCAGGGTGAAGAGGTGACAGAACCAGTGATGCGAGCCAGGGCGACAGGGCCCAGGGTGACCGGATGATGGGGGATGGACTATGGGGGAGAATGCCAGGGTGACGAGGTGACAGAGTGATGAGGTGGGGTGACAGGGTACCGCCCCCTCTCCTTCCCCAACATTACTTATACCTGGCCTCCAAACACACAGCCTCTCCTCAGAAGCTGCCCTCAATGTCCTCCTTGGGTAGGGTTATTTTTAATCCCATTTCACCCACCTTAGGTAAAGATAGCACCCTCAGGATTAAGTTGTTTCTCTAGATGCCCTGGCACTCACCCCTCATACTGCACAAGCTACAAAGGCCACATTTATGCCTTAGAAAGCTGAAAAATCCATATAAGTACCCTGCAAATGCCAAGAACCTGACCTCAAAGACCAATTTAAATGGAATTAACACCTTCACAATGTTGAAAAATAAAATACATTTATACAAAATTTACTTTTCTTTTAGTGAAGTTCTGAAGGGACAAGTAAAGCAAAATATAACTTTATAGCTATTTTTTCACAATACCAAATATCTTTTTTTTCTTTAAAAAAAGAGAAAAGTTGCAGTGAAGCAATGATGTCCTTGGCAGTGAAGGACTCAAATTCCATCTGTGTCCACAGACAGAGGGGTCAGGTGTTTCCTATTTAGAGGCATTAAACAACAGGTACAATTCTCCTTCCTCTATTACTTGGGTACATCCTTTAAGCCCCGGCTATGTCTTAACGCACTTTTGTATTCCCAGAATGGGCAACCACTAAGAAACTGCCAACCATTTCCTCACTGTTCAAAGAACGAAATGTTCTAATGTTGTTTGGTCCCATCTTACAAATAAGCTGGGTTTCAGTTGAGGTCTGGAAATGTAGGATGAACCCCTCAGCCAGTACCCCAGAGCCTGCTAAACCAGAGTCTGGGGGCAAAGGAAGATGATGAAGTGGTCTTTAGGGATCCAGCCCCTTGGATCCCAGGAGCAAAGGCCCTGTTCAGGGTTCCAGCCCAGTGCCCCTGGTCAACTGGGATTTCCTAAGGCCCCACTAGTTGGGTGGTCCCTGGAGGCTCTCGTTTCATAACAGTGCGAGTATAACTGTCAGCCTCACATGCCTGAAGCGGTACTGGGATTCAAACCCGGGGCCTGCATGCCTCCTGGGCTGGCTCACCTCCCGCTGGCCACATGACCCCCCAAAATGGTGTAGACTCTTGATGGAGCCAAGACTAGAACAGCTGCTCAAGGCAAACAGACATAGGAAAGTGGGAGGTAGGTCACACTGAGAGCTACAGAGGGACCCACAGGCACCTTCCAACCTTCACGCCCTAGTGCAGCGGCAAGGAGGTGGTTAAGGACGTCAGCAAAAGCACAGTGGAGTCACATCAGGCCTGTAGGGAAGAGTGGACGACACAGTGGGAGGGCACAGATGCTGTCCCCCATGATCCGCCACTGGCTGGAGGCAGTGGACTCGCATGTTCCAGCAGCGCCTGAGGAAATCTCACCATGCACAAATGACACACCAAGGCCACAATGGGCCATAAACGCAAAGCTTCAACTTTGCAAACTGGAGCTGCCAAGGACAGAAAAACCACAGGCATGACAGTGATATCCTGAGATAGCCAAGACTAGTGCTTCCGGAGCCATCTGCGGGGAAGAAGCAGTTTTTGCTGTCCCTATCAACCTGTCAAGCATGGATACTTCACAATTCACAATAGCAATGAATTGCTAGAAAGTAAAATAAAACAAAAATACGATACATATCCACATTTTTATTCTTAAGTTCAACATTCAAATTGCTATAAAATCTCTAAACACATTTTCTCAATGTCTCTACTTATAATCAACTGGAAATAAACACAACCTGGGACACGACAGTGGGTGCACGAAGAGACCTTCCTTCAAAAAAGTCAACATTGCGCTACAATGAGGGATGGGAGGATGTGTCCTGAAGGGAGAGCGTGAGCCGCCCAGCTCTGAGCTGGTCATTCTCATCTGAAGTGTTGATTAGTTCTGGTCCTTTCCCTTGAAGAGGGCTAGGCAAAACAGGAGAAAGGAAACAGGAAAAAGTGCCACAAACCCCGACAAAGGAAGGATGCCTGAAGGAGCTGGGGGCTGGGTGGGTAACGACACATAACTTCAAACGCAGAGAAACAGAAGTGATTTGCTCTTTGCTCTGCGTTACTGACAAGGCCAGAAGGGAGCACAGTCAATGTTACAGGAGGCCCATCTTCTGACCACAGATAAACAGCCTGTCCCTGAGGGTCATGAGTTCCCTTCCCTTTGGTAATCAAGTAATATGACTCTGTGCAAAGAAAACAGTTGAATCAAGGATTCATGCTCCAACCAGGTACACCATGATGTCTTTCCAAGTCTGCGTGCACTTGATACTGCCATCTCTCCTGGAAAAACACTCCCACAAGGTAGCCCTGCTGCTGCCTGCTCTGCTGGTTACCTGCCTGCTGCCTGTCCTGCCTGCTGCCTGCCCTGCCTGCTGTAATGGCGACTGATATGGTTTGGATTGGTATCCCCGCCCAAAATCTCAGGTCCATCCCCAAGGTTGGAGGAGGAGCCTGGTGGCAGGTGACTGGATCATAGGGGCAGATGTCCCCCTTGTTATTCTTCATGACAGTAAGTTGTCACGAGACCTGGTTGTTGGAAAGTGTGTAGCACCTCCCCTTTTGTGCTCTTTTCCTCCTGCTCCAGCCACATAAGACTTGCCAGCTTCCCCTTTGCTTCTGCCATGATCGTAAGTTTCCTAAGGCCTTCCAGCCATGCTTCCTGTACAGGATGCAGAACTATGAGTCAATTAAACCTCATTTCTTTATAAATTACTCAGTCCCAGGTACTTCTTTATAGCAGCAGTGTGAGTGTGGACGAATACAGTGACACGCACACACAGCAGGTAAGTTTTGGTTTTTGTAGGTCTAATAGAAACTTTGACACTTTACAACTGAAGAGGCAACCATCTGGTCTCATAAGTAAAACAAAAACAAAGACTTTGATAAGTGATTTCATAGTAGCTTCTGGGCAGATAGATGGCAAACAGAAAGTTGATTACTAACATTGAACTTTCATGGGATGGAAAATTATAAGAACACAAATATTTCTGTGGGGATTTAATCCCCGTGATAAGCAGGAGGAAAACAGAAGTGGGATATAGGTATCCATGATTAGATATGTCCTTCTCAAAGGCAGTGCAAAGTCATAGACCAATAATGTGTTCTGTTCCTCCACTGCTTATGAAATCTTACTAAAAAGATAATTAACTCTAGCACCTCCAATCAATCAAATAGATATCTACACAGCCAAGCACATGGTGCCAAGGAAAAACCAGACAGTGGAATGGTTAAGGACACAGGCTTCAGGCTTGACCCCGCACGCCTGATCCCTGATCTATCCCATACAAGCTGTGTGACCTTGGGCAACTTACCAATATCTGCAAGCCCTGGTTTCCTTGAAAAAAGAAATAGAAAAAATAACACATCCAGAGTATTTGCCACTGTACCAGAGAGAGGATAAAAATAACACAGGCTGGGTGCAGTGGCTCACCCCTATAATCCCAGCCCTTTGGGAGGCAGAGATGGGCAGACTACTTGAGACCAGGAGTTCAAGACCAGCCTGGCCAACATGGCGAAACCCTGTCTCTGCTAAAAACACAAAAATTAGCCAGGTGTGATGGTGCGTGCCTATAATTCCAGCTACTCGGGAGGCTGAGGCAGGACAATCGCTTGAACCCGGGAGGTGGGTGTTGCAGTGAGCTGAGATTGCGCCACTGCATTCCAGCCTAGGTGACAGAGTGAGACTCTGTCTCAAAAAAAAAAAAAAAAAAAAAAAAAAATACATAGGAAATATGTGATACAGTTGTTTATATTATTCAAAAAAAATCAGACTTTAAAGCCCACACTTAAGAGGATGATGATGTTTGAGAAGATTTAGACATTAAAAAGAAAAGCGTTGAGAATATATACATACTTATGTATTTTTATTTCCATTTATTTACTTACCTGTCATATTTCATTGATTGTAAGACATGCCCCACTCCCCATTTTCACATTTTAAAAATGCAAACACCTTACGATCAGCATACATGACACATTTAGGGACAATACATAATAATCTTTATTTCAACTGAAAAGCTGTTGTTAAAACTGACTTATGGCATTTCATGATCAAAGAAATTCAGTAAGTCCAAAATTGCAGGATACAAATTCAATGTTTTATTATAATAATTCTGAGGAGGAGATTTTGGCATTTGGACAAAAACTTGTTCTCCTCAGTCTCACCAACATTAAACATACACACACTTCACAGAGACGAATGTACCTCTGTTACTCAGTAGGAGAGATGGCCTTTTTCTGCTTTGATAATCTCATCTGTAAAGGGGAGAACATGAAGGTCCCCACCGTGTAGCATTGGCAGGAGAGAAAATCCAAGTAAAGTCCTCAGCATGATGACCAGCATATAATAAAAACCTCAGTTTTCTCATCTATAAAATGGGTATCATGAAGGTACCCAATTCATAGAGTCGGTGGAAGGCTGAAGACAAGGCAAGTACACAGGAAGAGCTTAATCTTTTCCCCCCTGCCAGCCAGAGTGGTCAGCTTGCAGGCTGTCGAATATGTAAGTTTTACGGTTCTAGCAGGAAATGACATGGGGTGGGGGATTAATCACCCTCCCCTCTACCTGTCTGCACAAAGCACAACACTGACAGCATCCCAGGCCATGGTGGCCCACAGCTGGTTGTTGTGTCTGTCTCCCTCCAGGGCTGGGAGCTCCCTGCAGGCAGGGTTGACATCTTGTTCACCTGGTACCCTAATACCCAGCCATGGTCTGCCAATCAACTGTTCATAAAATGGTAAGCGAATAAACAAATTAGTCAAAGTTACTTAGAACATTTAAAG
This sequence comes from Pongo pygmaeus, assembly GCF_028885625.2. NCBI lineage: Eukaryota > Metazoa > Chordata > Mammalia > Primates > Hominidae > Pongo > Pongo pygmaeus. The sequence goes on along the minus strand of NC_072379.2, from coordinate 35,927,129 downwards.
AATAGAGTTTTCAACTGATTCTGTTAGTTACAGAAAGTATAAACTATTTACTAATATGTAATTAACTACCTAGGATTTAAATAAATAAAGCCAGTTAACAGCAATTTGCCAGATCAATGAAAAGTATTTTCCCAAACCAAATGCCATCTATTTGTTTTAAGTGAATATTCATGTGATTTTAAAGACTTAAAAAGATTATAATCTCAAATTTACATAGGTATCACACAAATCACTTTAAAAAAAACTTACATTCTTAAAAATAATTCTACACTCAACAAAAATTACATACCAGCTCATCCAAACAGTGGCTCACATTTAACAGGGTCTTTTGTATGCTAAGCACAATGCCAAAGGCTTTAATATAAGTGTCTTCCAATTCTCACAATGACTCTCACAATGACACTGAAAACAGAAGAAATGTGGAGAATTTAAACACCATGCCTAGAGCCATGCAGGTGAATAGTAGTCAACACACTGCCTGTTTTACCTCACAAAATATCTCCATAACATAGTTGCCGTTACTAAGTTCAGAATCATAACCTTAAATGACTTGGAAAATCATTTTAGGTAAATGTCCTATCAGCTAGAAAAGTCAAATAAAATTTAAAGAGAGACATTTCAAATGATCTTCATAACTTCCCACCTCAAAGGTTAAGAGTGGCAGGTACTATCAATAAATTTCTTAAAGAAAATGTAGTCTAATAAAATGTCCTTTAGCCAAAGTATGGGGGGTGTAGTATTTAAAAATGAAATACTACAGAATCACTCTTTCACTAAAAAAAATAATAATAATAATAACAACAGTGACAGACTTTGGGAATGGAATTCATTTTCAGGAACTGAGACCAAATCAACTCTCAGAGATGATGTCATCTTTCAGCTCCTCCATGCACTGCCAAAAGATTAAGGAATCTAGGGCACCCAACAGAAAATCCAAAGCTGTATGTGATCAGCAGATGAAGTCTCATCTGAGGACTGTTTCTAACCCAGAAAATGGGGAGGAGATGAGCTGATACAAGGAGGCCCCCTTGAGCCTCTGTCCATCCAAAAAGGTTCATTTTAGCAGTCAGAAAAAAAAGTTTTTTTTACAGAAAAAACTTTTTTCTGTAAAAGGTCAAACACTACCCAACTCTGCTGATGGGGCTTGGAAGCAGCCACAGACAACACAAAAACCAATGGCCAAGTTCCAATAAAACTTTATTTTTTGGGACCGGGTCTTGCTCTGTTGCCCAGGCTGGAATGCAGTGGCGCGATCTTGGCTCACTGCAACCTCCACCTCCTGGGTTCAAGCAATTCTCCTGCCTCAGCTTCCTGAGTAGCTGGGATAACAGGTGTGCGCCACCACGCCTGGCTAATTTTTGTATTTTCAACACAGACAGGGTTTCCCCATGTTGGCCAAGCTGGTCTCAAACTCCTGGCCTCAAGTGGTCCACCTGCCTCTGCCTCCCAAAGTGCTGGGATTACAGGCGTGAGCCACCATGACCAGCCTCCAATAAAACTTTATCTGCAAAAGCAGGTTGCAGTTTGTCAAGCTCTGCACTAGAAGAGCAGGTTCCCCGCCTGAAGGTTCAGGGACACAGCACTGAAATGGAACTACAACACACACCTCGCGGTGTCCTTGGGCTGGACAACATGTATGTGCACTAATGCTGTTGCTCATATCTCCACCAAAAGCTGAGGCTCTGCAGGGCAGGATGGCAAGGAGAGTTTCTAAGAGCTCATTTCTAAGCACGATTGTTTTTAATTCAGAAATCAGGAAACTATGAAAATAACATTGCTTTTGGAAATTCAACAGTAAATTTAATCACCTATATAAAATTCACATGCAAGTTGTTTCATTTCTAACGCTCAGTTCAACATTGTGTATGGAAGTTTGTAGCCAAGCGCATTTTATTTCCTATTTTGCATTTTTCTGAAAGATAATAAATGTTGCTTTTATTTACCATAACTTTTATCATAGGTGCATAATCCCTTCTTCAAAAGCCTGAAGGCTGGACACGGTTAAGAATTAAGAGTTTTGGGGAAGGGAGAATGATAACACAGTGTCCACATCAATGAACACAGATGTGCAGGGCCCAGAGGGAGCCCCATAAACCCCATCCCACTTCCTGGGCAGACCCTGTGTTCGGCAAAGCTCTGGACTCTGCCGTGGCATAATAAATGAGGAAATTTCTTGCTTCAGACCTTTTGATTTTAAAAATGGCAGACAATGAGCTATAGGACCCTACTAACAGAGCCCCCCTGAAGACCAAGGCAGCTGGCCCTCTCTCTCCCGTTGTCCCATTTTATTTGCTTCAGAATTAGTATCATTATTCACAACTATCTCACTTGCCAGTTGTTCCATGTCTGTCTCCTCCACTGGGATCCAGGAGCCCCAAAGATCTGTCTGCTGAGCTCAAAGCTGGCTCCCTAGCCCAAAACATGTGCCTGGAACCTGGCTGGTGCTCTATCAAGATCCAAAGAATTAAAGATCACAGCCCTTGACTCAGCTTCTAAAGGATGACCAGGCGCCGGGTAATTTAGACATATTTCCTCTAATCCCTGCCACAACCCAGATACCATTAACCCTTTTCTACCAAAACTTCTGTATGGAAACTGCGGTAGGAAAAGTGGCAGGACTTCTCCAAGGTCAGAGAATTACGATGTGTCACATTCTAAAGGAAAAACTTAAGTCTTAAAAGTGAAGTGGGTCATCCCCAACCTTGCCAGAACCCCTCCCCAACTGCTGCCCTCCAACAGCAGGATGATTAAATGCATACAGTAATTTTGGTGCTTCTGTGCATATTTTAAAAATCACATCAGTGACTCACGGACTGAACCATCTATCTAATCCAAGCCACTGCTGCAAGTGAACAGCTAGAACTAGAAAATTATTTGTATGTTGAAGGATTTAAGAATAAATTTTTCTCTATAAAACTCCGGAGATTTATCTAATTATTATTATATAATTACGATTGCTCAAGACTGGAACCCACTGTAAATCATCCCATATTCTGAGAAATTCTGGAACTGTCATCTTATTTTCCAGGAACAAGGGACATATGCTGCCAAGTCTTGCTGTCAGATTTTTTAAAGAGTAAGACAGTACTTTCGAATGGCCCTGAGAAGCAATGAGTATTTCCTCAAAGCATGACAGCACATAGCCGGGAATGCCCACGCTTCCTTCCTGGCTTCCTGGCTCCAGGAAAGCAGCCTGGGGCAGTGGCGACTACAAACACCTAACAAGGCCATCAAGGGAGGAGCTGACACAGCTTGCACGTCTGCCACTTCTGTAGGTACCAGCAGGAAACTGGAAATGCCAGGAAGGGAGGGGAAGCTGACAGAACCTCTGTGGCCATTATCTGGCCCTAAAAGCCTATTCTATACCCAGCCGAGGACAGCACTACTAAAATGACCTCAGAGAGACTTTCCCTCGGGGACGTTGTTCTTTGAGCTCGCTGACTGCACTCTCTTGCGACTGAGTAGGAAGTGGCAGGCAGGGGTGAAGGGTGCAGTCGGGCCCGGACAACTAGCTGACGCTAACTAGCCACACAAGAACTGGACTCGTGACCCGTGGGTGCAGCACAGAGCTTTAATCAATGGGGGGAGGCAACCACAGCCTCTTTAAGAACAAGAAAACAATTATGCAGAGGCAGAGGCAGATGCCTTTTCCAGAGCTCACAAACTACACAGACCCAGAGGTCACCACCAAACTTCGCAGTTCACTAAGGTTTTAATCCTCTTTTCTGGCTTGTAACCAATTTTGGCTTTGTGTCACATTCGATGATTAGAATGAATGGTATTCCTAATCTTCAGCCTTTCTTCGAAGGTTTGCTTCACTTAGATACCAAAAAAAAAAAAAGTTCAAAGGCGTCTTTTTGCAGCCATAATGCTGTAGGCAATTTCTCATCACAGTAGCTAAAAAGAGACTTCACAGACTAAGAGAGAAAACAGTAAGTTCAAAGAAGTGCAAAAACCTGACCAAACCCAGAGCATATGAAAGGACTTCCAAACCTAGGACTGCTCCAGCCAAAAAGTCACAGGCCTGGGAGAGATGGTGTAAGTACTTCCAATGACAAAAGCACGAGTAAGGATGAACCAGGATTCGCGAATCAAATCTAAAGAACCAAAGACCATCCCCTAAAAATGAATCCGTCTACACCAAGTGAAAGTTCAAATAAGTTCAAATAAAATCTATTTCAGAAGATGAAGGGAACTTGCAGATGAAACTGTTCTAGCAGCCCATGAAGAAGAGCTAGAGAAAGTGAAGGAACAGATATGAACTTGTTCTCCCACAAAATTCCACCTAGGGCTCTCACGAAAGGAAAGAGCCAATCTGTGGAGAGCACTCCCTCTAGAACATCTGTTAAGACACCAAGCCCTTTCTCCTTCCCACTCCCTCACGCATGAGCACATGTCTCCAGGTGAATGTCCCGACATCCACCATCACTGCAGAACCCGTCATCAGGAGTGTCTGGCCCGACCCAGAAGGTGAAAAACACAGTGCTTGCTTCATTCCAAACATGGAAGCCCGGCTCTCAGCGGGCAACTCTGTCCTACAACCAAACTCTTTTAGAGAAGTACGCACAGTCAAACGGGAATATGACCACGCTATCTTACAAGGCAAAGCAAGACACAGAAGACCGAGGCAGAAAAGGGCAGTGGGCCTCTGCACCATGGGACTTGTCACCAGCCCCTGCTCCAGCGTGTCCTAGTGACCTGAGAGCTACAGAAACGATCCATGGCTGCTGGCGACATGTGTGCCCTGGCCCTCGACCAGCACCATCGGGCCAGGATCAGATATACGTGCTTGCCCATACCTGGTAGTACGGATGGTGCAAAAAGGAATCTGGGGAGCCAGCTAAAGCCATGGGTTCCTTCTGCCTTCTTCAAATTACATTTACTGCGCTGCAGCACCTGGAATAAAGACAGACTGTGAGAAGCCAAGCCAGAAAAAAAAAAATCCACTACTTATGGCTGGTTCAAGTGTGACATGTCTGAATGGGCAGCTCTTGGCCTTAGCTTGTAGGTTCAGTAAGGACACTTGCTCAGGGCACCAACTTTTTGCTGACATGCAGAGATGGTCCCCAACTATGGGGCCCTGAGAGGTCATCTGTGAAGTCAAAAGTCTGTGGGGTAGAAGGGTGCCCAGAGTGGTGAGGGTGACATCAGATCCTCTAAATTTAACTCACACTTTCCCAGCACTCTCCTGCACTGCCTCACCCTTCTTCCCTATACCATCTATTAATACCCTGCAAACTTCATCATGCTTTCACAAACAGGGATTCAGACAAATTCCAAAGAAGCCCGGAAGGGGTTGTGTGTGTGTGTTTGGGGCCAGGACCACAGAACATCATTTGAGTGAACACTAGCTCCACCAGCCATAGAACAAATCGGAATTCTCAGTGGACATCCAACCTCACAAACTCATTCCACACTCTCCCCTGTGGGCCACGGCACCCAGTACAGAATAAAATGAGGGATATTAATTCTAACAATCAGAATAACAACAACAAAAATCAAGACAAGACCCTGTTGTGGGATGAACTGTATCCTCCCAAAGTTCCTAAGCTGCAGCCCTAACCCCTAGTACCTCAGAATGTGACTGTATTTGGAAGGAGAGTCTTTAAACAGGTCATTAAGTTAAAATGAGATGATTAGGGTGGGCCCTAATCCAATAAAAGCGGCGTTTTTGTAAGAAGAGAATATTAGAACACAGACTTGTACAGAGAGAAGACCATGTCAGGACACCTTGAGAAAATGAACATCTGCAAGCCAAGGAGAGAGGCCTCAGGAGAAACCAAATCGGCCGATACCTTGATCACGGACCTCCAGTATCCAGGACTGCGGGAAATGGATTTCTGCTGTTTAAGTCCCCTCGCCCCCTCCCCAGTCTGTGGCACTTTGTTATGACAGCCTTCCTAAACTAACACAGACCCAAAATATAAAATCACTACGAAATTCTCATCACAGCTAAAAGGAACAGAAGCATCCCAGATCTGTAAAATTTACTACCAATCATGTTTTCTGCAAGAGTTTCTCTAGAATCCCTCAAATCACCAAAGAATGCCCCAGACCACTTTGCTGGGGCTGAAAGGAAGCAGTCAATAGCAGTGGAAGTACTGGCACAACGAAGCGAGCATGTCCATCACCTGGCTCAGACGTCCCCAACCTACTGAGTGAGAACTGTGGCCGCATCCACCCTTCACCTCGGCCACGACCAGCAGCCCCAAGGCCTCAGCCTTCTCCAGCTCGCAGTCAGCCTGTCCTCGGGGTAGCTGGTGTTACACGTCAACAGCCCAGGCTCTAATTCCCAGTCACTTAGTCAAACACCAGTCTGGCTGTTGCCATGAAGGTATTCTGTAGGTGTGGTTAATGTCTACAGTCACTTGGCTTAAAGAAAATGACCCTTAACAGAGGCATTACCCAATCCACAGAAGGCCTTGAGAGCAAACACTGAGATTTCCTAGAGAAACAAGAATTTAGCTTAAGACTGCAGCAAACTCCTGCGTGAGTTTCCAGCTTGCCTGCTCTGCAGATTTCAAACTTGCAAGTTCCTTAAAATAAATCTTTATATATTGAATACATATGAATATAAATATTTATATATTTAAATATATATTTATTTATTTTCATACACATATAAGCTTGGGTTCACTGGACAGGCCGTCACCCCTAGCCCTTGAGGTGGATCAGTGCCCCAAATCATTTGCTGCCAGATCGCAGGACCATGCCTGGATGTCTCCTGCGGGCAGCCAGGCGGCCTCTGCCTTCCACACCAGCAGACACACTCTTGTGTGACTCCTCACTCTCTACCTCACCCCACCGCCTCCCATTTCCTAGCCCCATCTCCAAACACTCCTTCTGCCTTCTCCCCTAACTGCAGGAACCTGTTTTTCTCCCCTTCGCCCACATCTCTGAGGGCCTGGGAGAGGAAGGAGTGTCCTCTTGGCCACCTTGCCCGCTGGGTGACAGTTCTGCCACATCCCACCAGGCTGCCCACAACCCCCACGCACGCCGCACACCTCCCTGCTGTGGTCATCTCCCAGTCTCCCAGCTCATCCGTGGAGACTCACTGGCCCTGACTAATATGCCTTCTGGAATTCCTGGATGTGTTCGACATATCGAAATATGTTCTTATTTTCTCCCTGAAGTTTCAAACTTAATGTGTGTTAAGACTGTCAAAAATATCACTTAATATGCCGATTTTAATACCTAAAGTTCACCTTTGAAAGTATTTGCCAAAGGAGATGGCTTCTCAGCCAGGAAAACATGTGTCCCATAAGCCCAGTGGAACAGTTTCCTCGGGACAAGTAAACTATAGTTAGATACAGTAAGAGGGCTGGGCTATCTCTGGTCTCTAATAAAATGTAACCAATCCACAGCTAACATCATGCTTAATGGTGAAAGATGAAAAGCTTCTCCCCTGAGATCAGGAACAAGACAAGGACGCCAATTTTCACCACTTCTACTCAACATAGTATTGGAAGTCCTAGCCAGAGCACTGAGACAAGAAAAAGAAATAAAAGGCATCCAAATTGGAAAGGAGGAACTAAAATCATCAAGGTTCAGAGATGATATATGACACAATCTTATATGTAAAAACCCTAAAGATTCCATAATAAAAAACTATCAGAGCTAGTAAATAAGTTCAGCAAAGATACAGGATACAAAGTGAACACGCAAAAACCATTTGTGTTTATAAATTAAGAACAATCCAATAGATAATTAAGAAAATAATTCCATTTACAATAGCATCAAAAATAACAAAATACTTAGAAATACACGTAATCAAAGAGGTGAACTACTTGTACACTGAAAACTAAAACATTGCTTAAAGAATAAAGACATAAACAGTAAGACATGCTGTGTTGGAGGAACTAATATTGTTAAGATGAAATACTACCTAAAGCAATCTACAAATTCAATGCAATCCCTATCAATATCCTACTGGCATTTTTTTGCAGAAACAGAGCTGAGGGTGTGTGAAGGGCTGATCTTGTGAAGTTCTGTGAGCAAGTTGGCTAAGATTGAAAGGGGATGATTTAGGTTTTTCTGTAGGTTGAACATTAAAATGAAAGCACACTGATGCAGGGCCAGAATGTGGGCCCATGTGTCTGAATAACAGGGTTTCCTTAAAAAAACTGATCTGCTATTCAATGAAAAATTGTAAAGGACTCTAAAAAGTTTATGAAAATCTTACCTTATGGTTAAACTAATTAAAACTAATAAAAACTAATTAAAACTAGACAGATTTATAAAATTTTATTAAAAAGTAGCTTTAGCATTAAAGATGTACTAATACAAACATGAAATTTGGTTTTCTCTTTTGAAAAAGATTTTTATATAATATTGTGACAATGAAAGATTTTTTGTTTGCCTTTTGAGTAAACTACAGGAAAAAAAAAACTGGAAGAGAAAGAAAAAAAAAAAACAAAAAACAAAAGAAAAAGCCATCCTAAAATTCATGTGGCTTCTCAAGGGACCTGAACAGCCAAAACAATCTTGAAAAAGAACAACACGGAGAACTCACACTTCCTGATTTCAAAACTTACTAACGGCTGGGCATGGTGGCTCACGCCTGTAAACCTAGCACTTTGGAGACCAAGGCCGGCGGATCACTTGAGGTCAAGAGTTTGAGATCAGCCTGGCCAACATGGTGAAACCTCATCTCTACTAAAACTACAAAAATTAGCCAGGTGTGGTGGTATGCGCCTGTAATCCCAGCTACTTGGGAGCCTGAGGCAGGAGAATTGCTTGAACCTGGGAGGTGGAGGATGCAGTGAGCCGAGATTGCGCCACTGCACTCCAGCCTGGGCAACAGAGCCAGACTTCATCTCAAAAAAACAAAAGAAAACAAAATGAACAATAACAAAAAAACTTACTACCAGGCTACAGTAATCAAAACAGTCTGGTACTAACATAAGGACTAACATACACCAATGGAATAAAACAAACAGCCCAGAAATAAATCCTCACATATATGGTCAACTGATTTTCAATAAGGATGCCAAGACCATTTGCAGAGGAAAATAGTCTTTTCAATAAATGAATGGTTCTGGGGGCTGAGTGTGGTGCTCACACCTGTAATCCCCACACTTTGGGAGGCAGAGACAGGTGGATTGCTTGAGCCCAGAAGTTTGAGAACAGCCCGAACAACATGGTGAAACACCACCTCTAAAAAAATTAGCCAGGCATGGTCATGTGCACTGTAGTCCCAGCTAATTGGGAGGCTGAGGCAGAAGGATCAATTAAGCACAGGAATTGGGGATGCAATGAGCTCTGATTAACACCACTACACTCCAGCCAGGGCAACAGTGAGACTGTTTCAAAAAAATAAAAATAACCAATTTTTTTTAAACGGTCCTAGGAAAACTGGACATCAGCACGCAACAAAATGAAGCTGGACTCTAAACTTATACCATAAGCAAAAAGTAACTCAAAATGTATGAAAGACCTAAACATAAGAGCTAAAACCATAAAACTCTTAGAAGTAAAGACAGGGAAAAATATTCATGACATTAAATATGACAGTGACTTCTCAGATATGACACCAAAAGTGCAGGCCAAAGAAAAAATAAACTGGGCTTCACCAAAATTCAAAATGTTTGTGCATCAAAGGATGCTATCAAAAGATTGTAAAGACAACACATAGAATGGGAAAAAATACTTACAAAGCATTTATCTGATAAGGGATTAAAATCCAGAATATATAAATGATATGGTCTGGCTCTGTGTCCCCACCCAAATCTCATGTTGAACTGTAATCCCCAGCGTTGGAGATGGGGCCTGATAGGAGGTGACTGGATCATGGGGGTGGTTTCTAATGGCGTAACACCATCCCCCTAGTGCTATCTCATGATAAAGTTCTCCTGGGATCTGGCTCTTTAAAAGTGTGTAGCACCTCCCTCTTCACTCTTTCTCCTGCTCCAGCCACAGAAGATGTGCCTTCTTCCCCTTCACCTTCCACCATGAGTCTAAGTTCCCTGAGGCCTCCCCAGCCATGCTTCCTGTACAGCCTACGGAACTGTGAGTCAATTAAACCTCTCTTCTTTATCTCTTCTTCATAAGTTACCTAGTCTCAGGTAGTTCTTTATAGCAATATAAGAACAGACTAGGCCGGGCATGGTGGCTCACACCTGTAATCCCAACACTTCAGGAGGCCGAGGCAGGCGGATCACCTGAGGTCAGGAGTTCAAGACCAGCCTGACCAACATGGTGAAACCCCATCTCTACTAAATATACAAAAATTAGCTGGGCATGGTGGCAGGCGCCTGCAATCCCAGCTACTCAGGAGGCTGAAGCAGGAGAATTGCTTGAACCCAGAGGTGGAGGTTGCAGTGAGCTGAGATCACACCATTGCACTCCAGCCTGGGCGACAAGAGCAAAACTCTACCACAAAAAAAAAAAAAACACAGACAAATACAATAAAGAATGCCTACAACTCAACAACAAAAGACATAAGCAACCTAATCTAAAAAGGCACAAAGGGCTTGAATAGACTTTTCTCCAAAGAAGATATACGAATGGCCAAAAAGCACATGAAAAGGTCCTCAACATCACTAGTCATTAGGGAAATGCAAATCAGAACTGCAACAAGATACCACCTGACACCCATCAGGCTGACTGATATAAAAAATAATAACCACAAGTATTGGTGAGGATGTGGAGAAACTGGAACCCCTGAGCATTGCTGGTAGGAATGCAAAATGGTGTTGCTGTGGTTGAAAATAATATGGTGATTCCTCAAAAATATTAAACATAGAATTAACATATGATCCACTTCTAAGCATATAATAGCAACTCCACTTCTAAGCGTATAATACAAACTAATCAAAAGCAGAGGCTCAGGTACTTCTATATCCATGTTCATAGCAGCACTATTCACAATAGCCAAAAGGTGGAAGCAACCCAAGTGTCTACTGATGAATTAATGGATAATTCATCAATAGACAAACAAAATGTGGTATATACATACATGGAATGTTAAGGGACACGGTCTCCCTCTGTCACTCAGGCTGGAGAGCAGTGGTGTGATCAAAGCTTGCTGCAGCCTCAAATTCATGGGCTCAAGCAATCCTTAGCCTCGCAGGCAGCTGGGACTTATGGGACTAGAGGCGTTCACCACCATGCCCAGATAAAAAGCTCACTTCTGAACATCCTACAGTTATACAACTGGATCATCTACTGTGCTACTTTAAAGAGTTCAGATTCTAAATCATCAGCTGATTTATCAAAATATGTGATTCATATTCATAGATAATGAGGAATAGTTTTATAAGCCAGTAGATAGATAGCAGCTTTATGTCTATAATAACTAAAGACTTTCTCATTAACCGTTGTCGGATGATTAAGAAATTGTATCAATATCTGTTGTCTTTTTGCTTCCCTTGATTAAAAGGGCCTACTAACAAGTTTGGCTTGCTGTGGTGGTTTCACATTGTCCTTTTAATGTCGAAGGTTAAACCCTCCTTTGCAAGATTACCATTATAAATAAGGTATTAAAATTTGTTTATTTTAATTAATGAAAATTTAAATAATCTTTATGATAGAGCTTAAACTTCTTTATTAGACTATAGCTCAGAAAAATCGTTCAGGCAGAGTCAAAAGTGTACTCATTCTAAAGTCAACATTTTTCTTAACAATGCCAATATTTACACTTCTGGATCCAGCAGCTGAAGTTGAACGTCTTTGTTTTTCTGATTATATGGGTTGTTTTTTGTTTTTCCATGTTAGGGCAACTTGTACTAGTTAAATTAAAATGATACAATTGTCATAAACTTGAAAAATGTTGCACCCAATAACACTTTTTCTGAAAAGTACACTGGGTGTTCCTAACTGAAACTCTAGAGTCTGGCAGACTGTAGATGATACTCTTAGGCCCTCACCTCACAGCTAATTGCAAATTATGTTCATGGTGGATTTAAACTGTAGAGCGTTGACCCTCCCATCTGAAAAGATAGTCAAATAGACATCTTCTAACCCAATGCCAGTAAGCAGATGACCACATGACACATCCGTGACCAATCCATGCTCACTCTGTCTATTCCGCATGGCATGTGGCTCATCACACATGGCAACGTGCTAAGTGCATGCTAAGAACCCATGCAATCCACTCTCATATTTCCTTTTCTGTTCTACTGTATTTATTAAAAACGCTTTTCATGACCTACTAACTTGATTTCAAGACCCGATAACAGGTTGAAACCCACAGTTTGAAAATAGGGCAGGGCTATATTTGGGCTTATGGTCAACATCGGGGTCACCAACTTCAGTTGGAGGGCCCGCTCCCTCACGTCCCCTCCCATGTCTGCCCCTTCACACCCTAGTGCTGTCCAGGGCACAGAGAGGCTGGCCCACTGGCCTTTCTCTTTCTATTCCCTCTTCACCCCTCAGTCCTCACTCCTCTCCTCCCTGGCTCAGGAGAGCCAGAAACATTCCCAGCAAACACCACAGCTCTTATGCCACCTCTTCCTGTGAGTCCCGCTCTTCGAAAACACAGCTCACCTGCTTAAAGGAACCCAGCCAGCCCGGGAACTGTGTGAGGCTGGAGGGAAAGTCATGTGACTGTGCCACACGAATCCTTTCTTTTATTTAGCCACACATCCAAAACGTGCATTTAACAGTACTAGAACATTTTACTGCATTCCTTAGGAAATCTACATTGAACGTGTATTTCAGACTTTCTCCTCTCTCCCCCAGAACGCTGGCCCCCACTTGCAAGTCACTCAGATGACAGTCGCATGTCTGCCACACCTGACCCATTCAAGTGGCACACCATTCTAGCTCATCGCCCTGGTGTATCTTTTCCATGGCAACAACCACTTCCTGACAGCTTCACTTTTGAGACAGTCACAAACCCCATCTTGTTCAAGAACTCAGTCTTGTTCCCTGCCATACCCAGAACAGCACATAGTAACAGGGACCCAAGAAAGATTTGCTGACTAATAAGGGTAAGTTGTATAATTAATGATGATCAGGTTAAATAATAAAATTCAATTTAAAATTTAAAATTTTAGAAAGACGTTTTGAGTCTTAAATCATCGTAGAATTGTTTTTTTAAAAGCTGTACCTTCCATAACAGAAGATCCTACTCTTTATTAAGAAAAATATAATTGAGCAATGTTCATGGTATATTAAAATAATCACATGTAGAATGGAAAACAATATGTACATTCTAAGCCATAATAAAAACATAAAAAGAAACTAATAATTCTTTAAACATTAAAGGGAAACCCAATTTGCAACAGAAGAGAGAAGACATAGCAGTAAATGTCAGTCATCCAATTCTCCTTTTCAAAATAATATTCAAAACCATTCTAATGAAAAAAAAAATACCCAAGGCAAATAGAAAAGCTTTAAAAAGGGAGCTAGAAAAGAAAAAGACAGAATGGACAGATATAAAAACCAAACACAATGCAAACAAAATAAAAGCAATGGTAGCAATGATAATCAAGTGTCACTTAAAGCAAAGAAACAATAATCCAAATATTAAAAAGCACTGATAAAAGCATAATTGATAATGAATAAAAACAGTATTATCCTCCAAACAGCAAAGTATCAAAATACATAGATCTAAAATTAGAAGCAAGTTTAATAAAAAGTTTACACTTCAACAAAAAGTTTACATTAAAAACAAAAACAGAGTCTCAAGGAGAAAACGAGGAAAACTAGTTGTTGCAGATGTTGGTCTATTATGTAGGACAAAGAAATAAAATTGGAATAATGAGTAATAAGAAGGCATTAATTGATATTTATGAAAAACAGGCATTTGCAAATATTTATAAACATTTGCAAAATTATTTTTTTTAAAAAATACTAAACCACAAAGAAGAGCAGTGCATTTTAAAATGCAAAGATCTCTGGAGTTACAGAACATGGCCCCAAGGAAAAACCTGCTACATGCTGCCTCCTCCCAGCCTGCATGCAGCTGCAGACAGGACTCCAAATGTCCAGCACTGAGACAGGGACCGTAGGCCAATGTGCCAAGGGGCTCCATGCTACAGCCAAATACAAGAAAACCAGAAATTAGGAACGTGTTAAAAAAAATAAATAAATAAGGCACTTGAAAATTAAAAACAAGCTCTGGCCTAAATAAGTGGTTCAAGGAGGAAATAAAGATACAATACAGTCCTAGACAATTAGGACAATGCACACCCCCATGTGTCAAGACAAATAAAATGAAGCAAGAGAAATAAAAGAAAAACTCATGCCATGAAACGCATCTTTTATAAAGACAAAATAAATGAACACCAATCCATCCATCTTGAACCAGAAGGAGGGAAATACAGTCAAAAATCGGAAAGCAAAGCATGACAAAATTGAAATCCAAGAAATATAATAAAAGACAAATTTCTTAAATGTATAGTCAAGAAAAACATACAAAATTTTAAACAATGAAATACAATGATTTTTAATCATACAGTAATTTTATGCACACCACTAAAGAAATAAATTTTGAACATTACTGAAATTTTAATTTTTACAAAAATATATATACCCAAATCAGAATCATCTAAAGTAAAAACACTTAAAATATAAACAGTGAAGACGAAACTGAGTAAAACCCAAACTCCACCCACCTACCAATATAAAAGAAAGTGAATGGACTTCGATGGAAGAAGGAATCAATGACCATAATTTGTCAAGGGAAGGAAAGAAAGATTCTGAAGCACTTGTTAATAACAGGCACTTGGCTCAGTGCTTTTTATGTATTTGTCTATGTGTAAACACACACACACACACACACACACACCACACATAGCATCCATTCCCACTAATCACAACAAGAAAATGAAGTGCTGAGATGAAGGCCCAAGAGCTGGTGATGGGACTCAATGAAGGAGATGGAGCTCAGTCCAGGAGTCCATGCTCCTAACCAGGGTCCTACAAGTCCTAGGGTTTTCAAATGATGGTCTCTGGATGTACAGCATGGGCATCACCCAGGGGCTTGTTAACATACAAATTGTGGAGCCCAGACCCTGACCTACTAAACCAGAAACTCAGTGGAGGGGGTGGTGTCCCATAACATGTGTTTCCGCAAGCCCTTGGATGATTCTACTGCTGACATAGTCCCAACTACTGGACTGCACATTACATCACTAGGGGGAAAGGAGAAGACTCTGCATGCTCAGGCTGCATCCCAGACCAAGGAAAATGAATCTCGGGATGGGGAGGGGGTGGGGGGTAATAGTGTTATAAGCTCCTCGGCTGTTTCCAAAGGTAAGCACCACCACTCTTTTCTTTAAATTACTGTTGGTTTCTATGATGTCTGCAGGGGGAAAATATTGGGGAAAAAATTCAGTAACACTTTGAAGAATCATATCCCACTTCCTGGGGGCTGGGAAGGTGGAACCTGCTGCTACTACACTGCTTGAAGTAAAAACTATACTCGGTTCCTCAAAATGCCCTAACTGAATCCTAAGTACTAGATCCCTAACTAAAAGCTGTACCTGTTCTGCTTCCTGCCTTAAAAAAAAAAAAAAAACCTCGGGTTTTTTGGCATATGCAAATACGAAGAATGCCTTTTAGAACACCAATTTCCGCTTTTCTTCCACAATGCATTGATGGGAGAAGGGGGAGAAGGCACAGATTCAAGAGCTATTTTAATTATCTGCAGCAAAGCATGACCTCATTGCTTCCAACTGCACATTATTAGGTACAAGGGTCTATATGTGACCATAGGTATGAGGATGACCTTTGATTTTTTATTCTCAGCAGTTTGAAAAAGACTTGTGTGGCATATTCTATTCAAGCATCTACAGTTCCTTAAACTTCAGCAGTCTGGTCAGCCTCCTGACTGAAAAGAGTAAATTTTTTAAATCAATACATGATCTTGAAGCTGTTTCGATGGCTTTGAAATATAAGTGTGGTCAGATCACGCAGCGCTGCGAAGCACAGCACCACTTTACGGTGGCCACATCCCTACTGTCATTTGTGGGAAGCATCAAGTCCCCTCAACGAACCTGTGCAGAGACACTAGCACCATCCCCATTCAACCGATGAGAAAGAATCCAAGTAACTTGGCCAGCAGTCACTCCTGCTGCACAGCTGCATAGTTAATATTGAGATCTGCTCTCCGCAAATCCAGAGCCTGAGTCCTGAAGGGGACAGCACAGAACCCCAGTAGCGAGATCCTTCCTACTCAGGAGAACCAGGAGAGGCCGACACCAGAAACTAATTTTCACTTTCTAGGCACCCTCACCACTAGCACTGGTGTCGGAGAGAAGGTCTTCCCTTTTGCCGTGCTGTGGTCCACATACAGACACGAAGGCCCAGGGCAAGACTGTTAATGCAGTGATCCAACTGATTTGAGACCCAGAAAGTCAATAGAAAACTTGAGCAAAGGTAACCACAGAAAATAGCCTAGGCTATCCACAGGCAGGAGGTCCTTGAATCCCTCTATCCTAAAAGCCTCACCAAAGGAAAACACCAATTTTCTAGCCCTGAAAAGAGGTGAGGTGATGAAGGCCACCTCCACATGCAGCCTTCTCAAGCCGCATTCACCAAGAGTGGATACCCCTGCTCTGTGGTAGGCGTGTGCAGAGAAGAGGAACCCATGTGCACAACGAAGTCTAGACACACTGTGGAACAGGTCAGAGTACTGCCTCAATCGCACAGATTAGGATGCAGGCGCTGCAACACCACGACCACAGGACCTCATGGAAAAGAAAAGAAACCGCGTAGAATCATCACAGGCCGGCAGGCTGGAGTCAAAGAGAAGGACAGCAGGGAGGGAGCAGTATCAGGTGCTCCAGAGATCAAAGCATCCTACCTTTATGCACCCCAGGAATATTGGCGTGGAGAAGGATGGGGAGAGAAGAATAAACATTACACAGCTGAGCACTGAACAAGGTAGGAGTTGGAAAACGAACACCCCATGCAGTTAAAAGCTCATGTATAATTTTTTAGTCCCCAAAAACTTACCTACTAATGACCTACTGTTGACCAGAAGCTTTATCAGTAACATAAAGTCATTAACACACATGTTGTATGTTACATAGGTATTACATACTGTATTCTTAGAATAAGCTCTTTGGGAGCACTTCCAGTTTCACTAGTATGGGTCCCCTGTGTTATTCAAAGTTTACGGTATTGCATTAAACATGAAAAATACACAAGACCCACGAGAGGTCACTTTTTAATGCAATGAGCAATTTACTGCGAAGGGAGCTTCTCATATGGAGATGATTAGCATCACATGACATTTAAAGTGTATACCTGCAACATTTGAGCTCACGGCAACAGTGGAATTATTACAGTAGTACAGTAATTCTTTCATAACTATGAAATTAAGTGCCGTATGTACTACAGTTAATTCTATGCAGTGATGATTTCATACAGCACCTTCATGGGTTTTTTTACATTTCTGTCAATAAATGGCTCCATGTATGGTCTGTGTTTGTGTAAGTTTTGACAAACTTTAACTTTTTTATAACAGATTTGTATATATTTTACAGTAACAGCCTAGTCTTCTACATATATTTTATGCATTCATGACATAGCCTTTTCTGAATTTTTTTGGTATTTCTCGGCTATGCTGTAAGATTTTTCAAACTGTTGCAAACCTCCAAAAAATTTTCTAGTCATTACTGAAAAATACTCCACATATAAATAGAATCACACAGTTCAAATCCATGTTGTTCAAGAGTCAACTGTAATTTTAAATTTGCAATGCATATTACTTAAATATAGATTTAAAATTGAGTTCCTTTTAAAAGAACTTACTGTTCTCTGATATATTAATATTTTTGTAAATTCATTAAAGATTTGTTTCTACCTTTGGAATCCTTGATACTTGAATTTTACAAATTCTTACAAATTACCGAATGCCTCTGGGTGTCTTCCAAGGAACAGATCTTTGTACATTTAAATTATAAATAGAGAAACAAAAATTAAGAGACCAAATCAATTAAGACAAAGAGGGGAACAATAGCCATGACAACACATTACCAACTATAACCCCCACTGGTCCGGAAGCACTGTCTTCCTTTGGGAATAGATAAAGCCAACGGGAAGGAAAAGCAAAACCACTCAGATCTGTCTTTGCTGCCTAAAAATACTGAATTTCGTAACTGTTGGGAAAACGGCTAGAACTTTATCTGAAAAATAAAAGATGCTCTATAAAACAGCCCTTGGATTTAAACACTTTATAAACTAAATGTGCTCCAAAGTCATTCCAATCAACACTAGATGGTAAACCATTTGTCCCTACAATAAAACCCAAATAACTCATAGAAGGCATCTTTTTACCTAAAGAAAACTTTTTAAAGGCCTCAAAAAGTTAATCACTCTTTCTAGACGCTAAAGTAGTTAATCACACTTTCTAGATGCTAAAGTAAGCTCTCTGGCTAAATTAGGAAATACTGAAGATAGTGGCATCAGATCTTAACCTCATTCTTTTGGCAAATCTTGAACAAGGCCTGTGATTCGCTCTCTTCCCAATCAGGCCCCAGAGTCCAGTATCTGAGCTCTGTAAGGACGCTGTCCTGGGTGCCACTGAGAGTAGGACGTGGCAGTGTGAAACCATACAGGCTCCACAGGGAGCCTGGTTTCTTCCAAGGAAGTGATAATCTGTACAGATGGTTCCCAACTTGACAATGGTTCAACTCAGGATTTTTCATCTTTATGATGAGTTGATGAGGATGTAACCCCATTTTTAGTTAAGAATCTCCTTACAACTTACCATTGGGTTACAGTTTCTACTAAACGCTTTTCGATTTCGCACCATCAAAAAGTCAAAAACATAAAGCATTATTAGATCAAAAAATTAAAATTAAAACAGTCAAACCATCATTAAATCAGGCACCGTCTACTGTGTTGCCAGCACTGAATGCATTTTCAACTTACGACATTTGTGTCTTATGATGGGTTTATCAAGATGGAACCCTGTAAACCGAGGAGTGATTTATTTTCTTTTATACCTAAGACCGGGATTCTAATGAAATAAGGGAGGAGTGGGCACCCTCTGGTGACACTGCCAGACCCAGGAACTGTGTGGACTCCTGTGAGGGCCTTTTCTCAGCAGCACCAAAGAGGATAATGGCAATCACCAAAAACTACCTGCAGACCCTCCCTGCTGTGCTGCAAATCTTCATTCACCCTCAGCTACTCACTTTCTCCACAAAAGAGGCTTTTTGCCTACCTACTGCCCTAAACCTCCCATCCCCACCCTTTTCAGTGCAGCATCCCCAAACCCTTTCCTGCAGAACACCCATATCACTTCAGGGCCTAAACACCACCCAGTCTCTGCCCCCCCGGGCCTCCAGTCCCCAAGGCTCTCCTGGCCTGTCACTGCGTGAGCCACTCTGTGCTCTCGCCTCCATTCATGACCTCTTCCTGCCCATGTCCTCCCTCCCTTGGGCCCATGAACATTTGTGTGCATTTCCCACTTCAGGAGGGAAGGAAGGGAGGGAGCAAAGGGACGTTTCTCTTAACCATGTCCTCCTCTAGCTCTAGCCCTTTCTCTCTCTGCATCCCTCTGCAAGTGTTGACAAAGGATGTTCGAAACTCGCTGCCTCGCACCCCTCAAATCAGCAGTCTCTCCGAAGCCCCAGTTTCTGCAGCAAAATTCTCTCGAAACTTATTTGAATCATTAAGAGTTTCCATCATGGTCTCTTCTCACTCTCACAGTCATGGTCGCTGCTGGTGGGCACTACAATGAGGAAGCCAGGCTAAGGAGAGACACACGACTTATCCCTGAGCCACGAGCCCAGGCGCGGTAGCTGAACCTGGCCTGGGGCTGGGATTCCTGCTTCTGAGGAGGAAACCCACAAAGCAGAGCCGGTCCCCACCGTTCCCTCCAAATCCACAAAACAGAAGGCGCTTACAGTCAAACAAGTTCAGGTTTTCTATGAAGTCAAACGTTTTCCTTTCTTCCAGTGCTTCTTTGAGCCTTTAATCTAGCAAGGCAGCTCTCTCAAGAAGAAAAGTGGGGTGAAGCACTTTCAAAGATGGTTTTACCCTCTCTCCAACTCTTTGGGATTTTTCTCCCTCCACCCCGCTTCTCCATTTCACCCCCAGAGCTGACTGGGCAGGCACCCACCATGCTCACTGTTGAGGGTTCTGCTCCAACACTGAGAGAAATGGCATGCAAGCATGGAGCAGGGCAGCTCCATGGGACCCCAGCTTCTCTGCTGAAAATAGGCCGCCTGGGAGGAGAGAAGCTGAGAAACCAGTTAGCAGAATCCTGTACCTAGGCCTTGGTGGATGCTCAGGAGAGAAGTGGTGCATTCTGAATCTAGCAGGTGGGACACGTGAAAGAAAAACGCAGTGGAGACCTTGGGCCTGGGCAAGTAGAAGGAGGGCGTCTCCAGGCACCGAGATAGGAAAGGCGTGGGAGATGATGAATGGGCAGGACGCATGTGTGCAGATGGGAAATTCTAGAAGGCAAGATGCATGCACAGGTGGGATTCTAGAAGGCAGGAAGCATACTTGCAGGTAGGAAATGACAGAAGGCAGGACACATGCGTGCAGGTGGTAAATTCTAGAAGGTAGGACGCATGCTTGCAGGTGGGAAATTCCAGAGGGTAGGATTGTTCTCATCCCTGCCTGATGAAGCTGGTGACACTGTTATTTCAGGATGGGGAGGGAGTGGATCTGCTCTAACAACTGAACGTAATCACTCACCCCCTCCATCTTTAACGGAGTCCTGTGGATTCGGATTAAGGAAACCCTAGGTAGGGGTTTTCCTCCTCTCTGCCTAGCACCCTGGAGGAGGCCCCGTGGCCCATGACGGAGCAGCCATGTGCTGGTGTTAGAGATGGACATCAGACAGTGCACACCTACCTGCTATAGGCCAAGTGCCATGCAGATGGACACGAGTGGGCACCACAACAGCCGGGCAGAGCGTCACAGCAGATGTGAGAGTTGAGCTCGGGAAAGTGTTGGAAATTAGGAGTGGAGAAAGGGGGTAGGAGAAACAGCATAACAAAACCAGAGGCAAAGGCACACACAACAGGCTGGGAGAATGCGGAGAAAATCAGGGTACCAGGGATGGGATCAGGGGTAAAAACAAGCCTTTGTGCAACATTTATAATGGGCCAGGTTCTCAGCTAAGCGCTGACTTCCATTTTCCTTCTCATTCTTCCTAACAATACCCCGAGTGTCACTGAGGAGGAGCCTGGGGCTCAGGAATGTAAGCAACCCCAGTGTTTAGCTGCTGTGGCGGGGACTGAGGCCTTTGGACCCCATAGTGCTCCAGGAATAGGCAGCAGTTGGGGTAAAGGGCAATGATATCCATCTTGACCACAAAGACTCTGAAGTAAAACAATCAAGTTTCACGGAGAGAGTGAGACTCATGTGTGCAAAATGTAACTTCTCTAATCCTCAAAACAGGGAAAAGCTACCAGGACATTTATTTCCAAAAGGCCATAAGAAATCAGAACCTCTACTTTATAAAGAGGTGCTACATTAAAAGACATATTAAATAAAAACTCTTGTTCTCTCACCTGTAAAAGGGTGGAATGGGTCTAGACTTTACAGTCTAGAGGATGCCACAATTTGTCAAACTCAAATGGTCTAGATGTTTACAAACACGTTAGTCAATTCTATATAAAACGTTGATTTTTTTTTTTTTTTTTTTGAGATGCAGTCTCACTCTGTCTGTCATCCAGGCTGGAGTGCAGTAGTGCGATCTTGGCTCACTGCAACCTCCACCTCCTAGGTTCAAGCGATTCTCCTGCCTCAGCCTCCAGAGTAGCTGGGATTATAGGCACTCACCACCATGCCCAGCTAATTTTTGTATTTTTAGGAGAAACAGGGTTTCATCATGTTGGCCAGGCTGATCTCGAACACCTGACCTTGGGTGATCCACCCACCTCAGCCTTCCAGAGTGCTGAGATTACAGGGATGAGCCACCATGCCTGGCCAAAATTTGGATTGTTATAAAATTCTTTAATGTATAATTGTGAAATGGAATTTTAAATAATTTTGCTTTGATAAAAGTAGATTTTTTTCTACTCTGGCCACACTCATCCTATATTACCAGAGCTTCTATAAATAATCTCCAGTTCTTCTTAGAAACTTTGTATAATTTGCAGAATTTGTCATTTTCAAAGCATTTTTCTTCCATTGGTTCTAAACACTGCAATAACTAGGTAATCATCTTCTAATGCAATCATCTACATCAATCAAGCACACTCTGGACCCCTAGTCATCAACTCGTTGGTCTATGAAGTAATCCATCAAAATAACCATTAACAGTACAAAGAGAGGGCACCTTTGAAATGTTACCCTCTTCTTTCCTCCATCCCATCTTCGGGCCCACAGCTCTATTACCTCTGAAAGCATGAAATGCTTTAAATGTAGGTATTCAAGCAGAGTTTGTACTTATCATAAATCTCATTGCATGTTATTACATTCCTCCATCTTCCTTTAATTGAAACTGTAACTTAAAAAAAATTAATCTTCTTTTCAACTTAGGACAGACTGTAACAGCCTGTTGATCCTGCTACTCCCCCAGTGAGACTGCTGCCAGGCTGGCCCCACTCTCCCAGGTGGGGGCAAAGAAAAAAAGAGAACCTATTTCATGAAGACAGTTGGAATGTCTGGCCTGCAGATTGTCTACACAAGCACAGAGGAGCCCTCCGGCAGCTCTCCGTGGGAAAGCACCCTAAAACCAGCTCCCTCTCAACCTCA
Organism: Pongo pygmaeus; assembly: GCF_028885625.2. Lineage (NCBI taxonomy): Eukaryota > Metazoa > Chordata > Mammalia > Primates > Hominidae > Pongo > Pongo pygmaeus. Next base: position 35,904,512 of record NC_072379.2, on the reverse strand, counting down.
GGAACTGAATTCTCTTGGAAGCTGCCAAGGCAGCAAGTTCTTTGCAAATTTTATCTTCTTTTTTTAATCATAAATTTCAAGGATGACCATAAGCAACATCTTGGTCGACTCTGCTCTCACCACTCATATATAAAACCTTTCTGAAAAGTTGAGTTAACTTTGAATGCTGGACAAAGACCAAAATAAATAAAATGAAAGGGGCTTTCCCGCACCATTTCTTGTCTTCCACCTAAGCAGGTGCACACGCAGAGGAGATATCCAACGGTTGCCATTCTCCCTCCACTTCAGGGCAATCCTGTTCAATAGAAGCTCCAATGATCACAGCACACATTGAGCCTGCTGAGAGTCTCTCTTGGGGCGAGACATCTAGAAGTGCTAGGGAACGCAGTCCCACAATTCCAATAACCAACTGCAGACAGAACTATATAGATGAGTATCATGCTTAGGTTTCCTACACCCACCCCCATCTGTGAAGTCAAAGAGCCTGCTGTCAATACCAGAAGAGACAAGTTTGTACATCACAAAAGATACGCAAGTCCCCAATCTAATTATGCCAGCCACTTTAGAAGGAGAGCAAAGATAGCAGACACTCTGGGCAATGAATTACCCTAGGTCTCAGCATCAAGCCTGCACTCATCTCCTGGGTCCCAAAATAACTCACCACTGGTCAGAAGGATGCATGGGCCCTTCCAAATCACAGCCTAGGCTGTCTGAGGATAGCTCTCCCAGGAATCATCTCTACCCACCTATGACGTGAATGGAGTTAATAAATAAGGGTACGCTCTGAGGGTCCACAGTGGCTTGCTTGGCCCCCAAGCCTGCAAATCAGACTCGCCAAGAATTAATGAAGGCAGTGACCTACAGGCACCGAGAGCTCACTGACCGACGAGAGAGACGCCACGTCCCAGCCTCGGCTTGTCTTGGACACTGCCCTCCTCACCACTCCTACCCCTCCATATCAGGCCAGAGCTCAGACTCCAGGTAGACCCACAGCCATGTCCAAACCAGATACCCAGGACCTCAGCAGGAAGAAATCCAATCCAAAAAGAAGGAAAAAAGGAAGGACACTACTTTCCTAGAAGCCTAGAAGGAGGCTCAGATACAGAAAGAAAGCAATCTACAGAAGCTGTGTCTGAAACAGCAAAAACCTGGAAACAAGCCAAATGCCCATCAAGAAGTGGATGAATGAGCCAACTGTGATGTATCTATACAATGGAACACTACTCAGCATTAAAAAGGAGTGAAATATTGACAGATGAATCTCAAAATAAATAGCCAGAGGCCAGATAAAATAAATTGATTCCTTTATGCAACACTCTAGGAAATGCAAGCTATCTATACTGAGAGAAAACAGATCAGTGAAAGGGTGGGAAGGAAGAACTGCAAAGGGGCACTGGGAAGTGTGGGAAGTGATGAATATTTTCATTACCTTGGTTACTTGATGATGGTTTCACGTATGTCAAGATGCATCCGTTTGCACATTTTAAATATGTGCAGTTTATTGTGCTCAATGTATTATATCTAAATTGAGCTGGTTAAAAAAAGAATGAAAACAATTTGGGGGCAGATGGATATCAAGGAATTTGGTGTGACCAAGAACAAGTGGAGTGATTGTCCTTATTTGTGGTGTAGTTAAGGGCTTTAAAGTCACCCCAAACACTGAATTAGTGAATGGTGAGTCTTTGGCCCTAGGGGAAATACAGAGTTAGGTTTCTATGAGCTGGTCACATTTTCATCAACCAATCAATATGTAACTTCTTTTTATGTGTTCCTGTTCAAAGACACTTTACTTAAATATACTGTTGAGGTATCTCGCTGGCTGATCAAGGATGCCAAGGGGCATGAATGATGCCTGACCCAAGCTTCCCAGCGCAATCCAGTGGGAAGAAGCTCGTACAAAACCACAGAGTCAGGGTGGGCAGGTTAAGTGCCCCAAGTAAGGCAGAAACAAGACAATAAGAACTCCACAGAACAATGTGAGAGGGCTCTCCTATGGGGAGGACAGTGAAGCAAAGTTATTAGGGGGGAAAAAATGAGGGGCTACAAAAACAGAAAAGGATAAACAGGAGATTCAGGGAGGCTCAAGTTATAGAAGCCAAAAGTTGAGAGGATGTCAAAAAAGGAAGACTGAGGCAACATCAAGGTACATAAGAGTTTCTGAAAGAACTTTCCTACGGGAAAGGCTATGGGACACCTTGAGGAGCAAAACCGTTGTGTGGCACAACTGTAGAAGTTTCCTGCCTTTAGAAAGAGAAAGGTGAAAGGCATACCATTCTTGATTAGTTTCTGAAAGTTTTTTAGTTCAAACTCTCCTATAAATGGGAAAGAACCATGCATCGGAGCATCTGGGCAGAGAAATGGTCTCTACCCTTAGCCAAGCTCTGTGTCGCTAAGGTAGATTGGTGTCACGATAATGAGCCCTCCCCTGACTGCATTCCAAGGGTGACCAGGGCCATGAGAGTTGCCCTCCTGTGTGAGTAAGAGCCCAGCAAGAGCTGTACCATCGCAGCTGGGCCGGTCTCCGCGGGCCAAGAGCAGAAGAACAGAGCTCTTTCCTTGAGGCCGAGCCCCGCAAGGCAGAAGCTGCTGCATGAACACTGAGTTTGGGGATGTGATGCTTTGAACCCCAGGCAACCCCTAAAACTTCTCCCATGAGAACAAGACAAGTAACCAAAAATGGGGACAGACGAAAGCGAAGCTATGGTCCCCAAGGAACCACAGGCCTCAGGGAAACACTCAGAGGTCTCTTTGGGCCCAAGAGCTAACGAATAGAAACTGAGACCATTAGGACCATTTGCGTATTTCTGCCTCCCTCCTTGACCCCAAAACAAACGGGGCTGGCTCTTAGAGGCAGTGAGCAGTGAAGGACGGTGGGAGGGTTGCTCTGAGGCCCAGCTGATTCCCCCAAGTCTAGTGCCATGGCCCGTCACTACAGGGTCTGGGATTCCCACCTCAGGCCCCACCACATCCAGGCCTGGGTGCCCTCAACTGAGACACTCTGCAAACCGAAGTCTACTCTGACAATAACTAGCTCTTCTCAGACTCTATTATTTGGATTTGTAGCATCTTTCTGAAACCCCAGGGGATTGGGCTTCAACCGTTAGGTCAAGCAAAACGTGAGTTCTTAATAGGACATCTTTCTACCAAAAATACATTCCTTGCAGGCAGGAGCTGGGGCCATCTTGCGACCATGGTGCCCTGGCACTTGGACAGTGCCAGGTACCAAATGGGTGCCCACGTTCACTCATTCACTTGTTGGACAAGAGGGAGCCCATCTGAGAGTCCCAAGTCAAGGAAAGGTTTCATGGCTTATAAAGTTTGGAAACTACTTCCCAGAGCACTCCCTGGAAGACCATGCCTCATTCAATACCTGCTGACCCCTCGAGGGACTCAAACTTGTCAAATGGGGCCACAGATGGCCACAGACTCAGCATCTCCCTCCTGGAGGACGGAGGAGACACCCCACTGAGTGGACCCACCACACAGGTGGACCTGCTCTGTAAGCTGCCTGTGATCATCAGATTTCAAGCCAAAAACACAAAGACTAAGTGGGAAACGAAGTTTTGTTTCAATGCTATGTCCATGCCAAGCAGTCCATAATCAGGCAATTGGAATGCAGAGGCTGGGAAGGAGATTTCCCTTTGAATTATATGACCGGTAAGAAAAGGCAGGAAGCGCAAGGCTGTCAGGTGATCCAGGAAGTGGGTGCTGGGGCTGGTGAGAGATGGCTTTTTGCCTTTTTCAGATGTGTCCCTTCAACACTGTAAAGCCCTGCCAGAAAGAAAACTCGTCCCAAATCTCAAGGAATCTCAGCATCACTCACAACAAATCTATGTCACCAATGAAGGATCTTGGGCAATGCAAAGGGGCAGACGGGTCCGAGGAGGGCGACTGCCTGCCCGTGAGCACAGCACTCCCTGATTCAGCTTCGCAGGGCTGCCTTCCTGAAGCTCGCACACCTGCCTGACGGTTCAGGCACTGCACACTGTCTGCAATGAGCAGTCAAGAGGCAAGACGAGGGACCCAGCTGCCCTAGAGCCCTGCCCTGGGTCTCAGGCATGGAAGGGTCTGTAGAGCTACCACTGGCCACAAAGCGGTGGCTTTTTCTCTGACCCATTCTGAGATAGGGAGGTCTGCTACCTTCACTCAACTATGCTGTGAGGAGGAGGGTGAAGGGCCTGTTTTACAAAAGACAGTCCATCCCAACAGCACAGCCCACTTCCTTGGCAAGGCAGTGGCAGTTGGGGGAGGTCACGGTTCATGCGTGACCAGGGCGGGAGCTGCAGGAGGCTCCAGCTCCCCCTCCTCACTGGCGCCAGGACCCTCTCTCTGCAGGGGCACAAACTCTCAGAAAAAAAGCAATGGCAGTGTGAGCTGTCTGGAGAGAAGGAATATATCCACATGCGCACCTTTTGAATTTAGAAGGGGATGTGTAAAATGTCATTCAGCATCTAACACAAAGCTAACATAAGGCAGACATTTGGGAAAAGATAGCCCAGAAACTTCCTACCAAGGGTGTGGATATGAGGGAAGGTGACTGGCAGTACCCAGGTCCCCCAGCCTCCCTTCAGGCCTTTGACCTGAGCTGAACTGCATTCCCAAACAGTCCTATGTTAAGCCCTAACCCCCAACACTTCAGAATGTGACTGTATTTGGAAACAGAGTCTTTACAGAGGTCACTAAGTTAAAACCAGGTCACAAAGGTGGGCCCTAATCCAATACAACTGGTGTCCTTACAGGAGGAGGAGATTAAAACACAGACAGGTCCAGAGGGAAGAGCAGGTGAGGACACTGCAAGAAGACAGCCATCTGCAAGCCCAGGAGAGAGGCCTCAGGAGGAACCAACTCAGCTGTCACCTTGACCTCAGACTTCCAGCCTCCAGAACCATAAGAAAACAAACTTCTGTTGTGTAGCCAGCCAGTCTGCGGGATACTGCGGGGAAGCCCGAGCTAACAGCATCCTCCACTCTGCAGGCAAAAGCTCCGGCAGGTCTGTGTGCTGAAGCCATTCTGGCCTCAGCTGTCTGCCTGCATCTCCAGCTACCATCTCAGACCTGCCAATGTCACTGTAAGAATCCCATACCCTGGGCCAACCAGGACAAAGAGAAGGTCCATTCCCAGAAAGGGCCACCTGAGGCTGACATGCCAAGGGAAGGCAGGGGCGCCAACACTGCCCTGGTCCTCCGTTAGTTACAGGGTCCTCAATCTCAGTGCTGACTGAGGCAGGGCCACACTAACACACACATCAGCAACAAGGCACAGGTCAAGACCCTCCCGCACTGTGTTCTAGCCCACCTTCAGAACAACAGCTACCAACTCCTGAGGCTCACAGGGGGTGCCCAGAGTGACCCAGGAGGCAGGCAGCATCACCCCCACCGTATGGAAGGGCACAGGGAGACCAGTGAGGCCCAGAGGCATGTCCGCAAGGAGAGTGTGCACAGCCCGACTCTGCTGCAGCCCAGGTCCTCCCGTCCCTACCCGACTCAGCCCGGTGTTCCCAGGCAGAGGCGAGCCGAGGAGGAGAGGGAGAGATGGGAGACTCTCTTTGGGAACCTTGGAATAAAGGTTCTGGTATCAGGCCTCTACCTACAGTGACACGCATTCACTGAGCACCTTAATGAATACTGAACAGGCGACTCTCCTGCAAAGAAAGGCACTAGTGACTAGTGTCACGCATAGGGCTTACCTGTCAGGAGTTGGCTCTGTAGCGCTGTCTGCTGGGGCGGCCACCCTGGCTTCACTGAGAGGACCCAGGTGAGGACCTGGCTGCCGGTCACTGGGCTGCTGGTCACTGAGCCGCCAGTCACTGGGCCTGCAGCTGCTGCTTCCTGCTCAGCATCGTGGTCAGCGCCAAAGCTGGAAAGTCAAATGGGCCATCACTGAACTTCCGTAGAATTTATACAAATGAACTTATACTCTGAGCCCAGGAATAAAACTTTTAAAACAGACATGAAATATTTTTCTCCAGGAAGATCATTTAAGAGTGTTCTGAAGAACAAAACAAGGACGCGACTACGTAAGATGTAGGTTTCTAGTTGTCACGTGATGCCCAGAGACAGAGGACAGAGGTAAGATGCCCTGGGCTCTCTGCTCACTGCCCACACATCTCTACGTCTCCAAAGCACGCTGCCTCCAAGGCAGGCGGGGTATGAAGCACACAGACCTTTGCCCTCTTGCAAGGCAAAGTTACCTAGAACTCACTTCGGGCCCAGGTCAGGGTCCTCCCAGGCTACAACCTTCAGCCCACCCAGCAGGAACCTGCCTCCATGTCAGACCCGGCCCCAGCCCACAATGCCTGGTACTGTTCTCAGCAGACATCCCGCTGGGCACTCTGCATGGCGCACATGTGTTCCACGAGAGGGGTGCAGAGCAGGCAGACCTGGGGTTCCAATTCTGGCTCTGATCTTTGATTCATCACTCAAGTCCTATGAACTGAGAGCTCAAGGCACGGAGCCCTCAGTTCACAGGTGGGTTCTAGGCATGGAGAAAAGGGTGGAGACCAATTGAAACCCCTACCAGAGGAGACTTTATAGTGACCTGGGCAACTCACTGGTCTTCCCAGGCTCTGGTCCCACTGCAGAGCATGGGGATAAAACCCACCTCACTGAGGATTTTAATACACTGCATTGGAATGCCACTGGATTTCAACATATTTAAATGAAATACACAGAGAATGACAGCAGTGTGACTGGCATGCAGCAAGGGTGCCATCCAGGAGCCTCCTATCACTGTTGTGCTGGAGGAGGTCCCCTGCCTACAACGTGGATGATCTCAACAGATCCCTCCATGAAAGAGTCAGAAGCTACATTTTCCTAATTGTTAAATGGTGAAAATGAAACCTGCCCCTGCCTCTTACCTGACATCAAGAAGTCCTGGGCCCAGATATAAGAAGACCAGTCAAATGGCTGTTTTTTGAAACAGGTCCCACTGAACATGCTTGCTAAAAATCCAGGCACCAGAGAGTCTTGGTTCATCTCCAGATGCCACCCCTTAGCGGCTGATGTCTGGGCAAATTATTGAGTCATTGGGGCTCAGTGTTCCCAGCTACAAAATCAGCATGAAAATAGTATCTCTCTCACGGAGCTTTTATTAGGATTAAATGAGCTAATGCATGTAAAGGCTTAGGACAGGGTTCAACGTATAGCAAACGTTAAACAAATGTATAGTCATCATTAACTACAACACGCCAAATAATTCTCCCATTTTCAGCTGTGAAACACACCAGCCACCTGCAAGCTATGAAGCCTGCTAATGTTTAAAGGGGATGCTGGTCTTTTTAGGACCAAAAGGGAATTTATGTGATACATGATCATGAGACTGATCAAAGTTGAACATCACCTGCCTATCCAAAAGCATTTTATTAAGGGTATCACTTTAACCCTTTCAAAGAATTTGGAAGTTTGGAAAGTATCAAGATGATTATGTCGACTAGAATATTTCTTAGTTCTAGTATCTTAAAGGGTGCATGGGCAAACAGGTATGAGGGTCTGTGACATGGCAATGGGAACACTGGGAAATGGACTTACGGTCACCATCACAACAGCATATGAATCACCTCTAATTCTCATATCCTGATGTGTGTCCCATCTCTAGAGAGCCTAATCTTTTCCTCGATTCTGATTCAAATGCCCAGGATCACTTCCCAAGGCATCTTCAGGCATGTGGCTTCAAATGTAAGACATGTGCTTGAAAGGTTTGCTTTTTCTCATGGTCACGATAAATTAAATACATCACTGAGGTAAAGTGAAATATACTTGTCCTATCAAACCCATCACCACTTCATCCATTTTTGTCTATTTTCTAGGAAGTTGATATTAGTCTTTACAGTTGACAAAACAAAGACAACATGCTCTTTGAACCTGATAAACTGAAGAGTTAGTAAGATACAACACCTCCTCAATAACCTCAGTGCCCGCCCATCAACACACAGAGGAAAGCCTGCTACAAACACAACCTCTCGGCTCTGTTTACAGTAGCCTCATCTGGCACCGACACCCAGACCACCAACACCCCGAGAGTAGACCAGCACGCTTCACACGCTGACCCGGACCACTGGACAGAAGTTACAGAGTCTAAAGGGCTCACTCAGCTATTTCCCTATCAGTCAGGAGAGACTTCTTCTGCAGTTTCCAGTTAGATACGACTTAAACTTGAGATCTTAAAGAATATACTAACCTGAGGAAAAATAAATAATGTCTTAACTTACTTCCAAAATATCCCAGAAACAAAGGGCCTCTTGATTTCTGTTTAGTATCTTTGATATCTTCCAAAAATTCCTGAGCTAATATAAAGTTTTCCTTCTGTCTAGCTTTCTCACACTAAATATTTAGAGTAATAACAGTGACTATTTAGACACTCAACAAATCCTAACTTTCATGACGAGGGTGTTCAGCCTGTTCAGCCAGAGAGCTCCAGAGTGAAGTCTAGGCCTTCTCAGAAGGGGACAGAATACTTTTAGTTAAACAAAAAAATTAAACTCCATTTTGTACTGATATCAGAGACTCAGAGATGACTGTGTTTTCCCAGAGTAAGAGGGTGCTTATGAAGACAAATTGAGAAATATGTAAATAGAATGGAATTAAAAGGAACATTTCTAAAAAGTAATTATAAAATTTCAGAATGCTATTGCCAGGACCTGTGGACAGCTTAAAGCTGAAACAACAACTATGAAATACAGGCCAGGCACAGTGGCTCACATCTGTAAACCCAACACTTTGGGAAGCCAAGACTAGAGGATTGCTTGAGCTCAGGAGTTCAAGACCAGTTATGGCAATATAGCGTGACCCTGTTTCTACAAATAAAAATCTTTTTTAAAAAATTAGCTGGGTGTGGTGGTGGGTGACTGTAGTCCCAGCTACTTAGGAGGCTTAGGTGGGAGGATCGCTTGAGCCCAGGAAGTCGAGGCTGCAATGAGCCGAGATCACACCAATGTACTCCAGCCTGGGTGACAGAGTGAGACTCTGCCTCAAAAAAAAAAAAAAAAAAGAAACGCCCAACTTCACACCACTTTTATCAGGTGTATCTTCTGGCCTCTTCATTCAGTAATGCAAATCCAGCAGCCACAGCTCCTTTCCTGGTGAAGATGATAGAACAGGAGGCCCACAGAAGCGCGCAGCAGATGGAAGCGAAAACAGAAACCATCCCACCTCAGTGCCAACATCATCTCTCAGCACCTATGACGGATCGGTTCCAGGACACCAGAGACACCAAAATCCATCAGAGGATGCTCCAGTCTCTGGTATAAAATGGCATAGTATTTGGATATGACCTACACACTTCCATTGACTTTAAAACATTTCTAGATTAATTACAATACCTGACACGATGTAAATGCTATATTGTTTATGCTGTATTGTTTTTATTTGATTTTATTGTTTTATTGTTATATTTGATTGTTTGTGGGGGGGACTGAATATTTTTATCCATGGTTAGTTGAATCCAAAGATGTGGAACCCACAGACGCACAAGCTGTGGAATAGGAGGGAGGCTGTACTTTCAAATCACCAAACATACAGAAAGGCTCAGCAGCAACTCAGCCGCCAGGGACCCATTCATCTGCCCAATCCTAGGAAGGTCCTTCTTCCCTCACTAACCTGTCCACCAGCAGACACCAGGAGAGGGCCACAGAGACGGTGAATGGCCAGGGGGCAGCACGCGGACACTCCGGGAGCAGCTTCTGAACTGCCACCATCACTGAAACCAACAAAACTTAGCCAAAACGTGTAAACAGGCCCAGACTCCACCTAGGTCTCAATTTCAGGGTCAAGCAGGACCAACAGGCCCAATAATCCTCAGTGTGGGGCCTCCAGGAGCCACCAGCCGAGCAAGCACAAAGATGGGTTAGCTGGAGAGCGTGCTTCCCCCTACGGCCATACAGACCAGAAGCACAGGGAGGTCAGAGGCTGCCTACCTGAAAGAGGCAGCACACTGCTCTAAAACTAGCCAAAGGCCAGCACAGCGGTGAGAGGCAAGATAAATACACATGCACACATGCACAGAACAGCAACTGAGCAGAAAACCTACAGAAAAGACCACACTCACAATAGTTTATATACATAGGTATGCATATTTTAGGTTAGCCCTAAGAATAATCCTATACAAACCATAAAATATCATAGCACTTACTTAGGAGATATAAAAAGACCTAAATGAATGGAAACACGCTAAGTTCCTAAATGGAAAGATTAAACATCATAAGGATTAATTCTCTTAAAAGTAATATAAATATCCAAAACAACTTTATAAATGAAATGTAGTATGTATCTATCTAAATTCAAGCAGTTTTTTTCTTAGAACCAGGGGAATAATCCTAAAACTAACAAAATAAAATAAGTGGTAAGATGGTCAATCATAGAGCATTAAGGGAGAATTACTCATCATCTAGTAAAATGCACCCTAAAGCAAAAGTAGTTAAAATAGTGTGTACTTGGCACAAAAATACATGCTACTGTTCATCCAGAAGAGTCAAATCTGCAAATACGAACATGAGTATTTTTATCATGGCACCACGTGCTATACAAGCTACACTGAAACAAGAGTGGGCACGTGTCTTCACTCCACAATCGAGCATACAGGATCCCTGGGACTAGAATCTCAGGGCTCACAGCCATTCCTGACTCTCCAGATGATGCCACCCAAGATGGTGGTGACAGCTATGATAACTGTACTCAGGGCAATGGCAGCCACCCTTGATTGACAACCTATTACCTGTCAGAATCTTACCAAATGCTTTACAATCTCTCATGGGAGGGCTTTTTGAAGATCAAATTGAAGGAAGTAAAGGCATGTGAGACACAAAACACAACATGCAAAGATAGGTGGGTTTTAATTAAGAACAACTAGATATCAATCCTTTGAGGCAGCACTGTTACCTCATTTTACAGATGCAGAAACCAAGGCTAGGAGACGGTAATTATATGCCAAGGCCACACAGTTAATCAATGGCAGAGCGAAGATGCAAGTCAACAGATACCTGGATGTATGAATCCCTGCCACATAGTTTGTGATTTTAATAAAATATCAGTTGTACCATAAGGAAAAAAATAGAAAACTTTTACAATAATTGTAAAATTTCTCTTCATTTTGATTCTTCTATCACTTGCTGGAACAGATTTTATCATTTCCTTTTAGGGAAAAGAAAATCTACTAGAGTGAGCCTGAAATCCAAAGCGCAGAAGGTAACAGAATTTCTTTTAAAATCCCCTGCATGCCAGGAATGAAAGATTTTAGTGATGAGGTATAAATAAGGAACCCCCTTAACCTGATAAAAGGCATCTATCCAAAACTTCCAGCAGGCAAGTGGCACACGTAATGAAGAAGCACAAATGACATCCCCATTAACATTAGGGCCAGAAAGCTCACAATGGCAGTATCAGATGTAACTGTTCTAGGGGTCTAGAAAACACAGTGAAGTAAGAAACAGAAACAAGGTGTAAATACTGAATTGAAAAAGATTTTTAAAAACTGTCTGATATGGTTTGGTTCTGTGTCGCCACCAAATCTCATTTCAAATTGTAACCCCCAGTGTTGGAGGTGGAGCCTGGTGGAAGGTGACTGGACTGTGGTGATGGATCCTTCATGAATGGTTTAGCACCATCCTCGTGGTGCTGTTGTGATGGAGTTCCCAAGAGACCTGGTTAAGTGTGTGGCACCTCCCCCCACTTCTCTTCCTCTTCCTCCAGCCACATAAAACATGTCTGCTTCCCCCGTCGCCTTCCACCTTGATTGTAGGTTTCCTGAGGACGCCTCAGAAGCCGAGCAGATGCTGCCGTGCTTCCTGTCCAGCCTGCAGAATCAGGAGTGAATTAAACCTCTTTTCTTTATGAATTACCCAGTCTCAAATATTCCTTTATAGTAGTGCAAGAACAGACTAATACACCGTCGCTATTTACAGATGAAATGTAAGACCATGCACTGAAAAATAATTAGAACCGATCTGAACGTTTAGTAAGATTGCGATCCCAGAGCAAACTACAAACCGTCCCCAGCCCTTCTGCACAGCAGCTCCAAGACACCTAGGAAGTCTAATTGTGAAAATGATTTAATTCGCAGAAGCAACCAAAACAACGCACTTAAGAATATATACGAGATCCTTTGAAGAAAATAAAAAATTTTTGAGGAAGCCAAAAGAAGATCAGAAGGGTTAGAAATGCACCACCTCCTTTAAAGGGAAGCCCTCACATTGCTGACGGCCACTCCACCTCCACATCAGTGAGTTAAAGCAATATCCTCCCAAGGAAGGCCCCGTCTTCAAGGAACTCAGCTTGCTGATTTACAGATACAGGAACAGACAGAATAAAAGTAAGAGAATGCAGCCAGAGGTGAATGATGACACATAAATTAAAAATAAGATCATGGATAGCTGGCAACTTATGCTCAGTAAGATCCCACAGTCATATCCTCACCTCCCATATGTGCCTTAAACATTACAAGAACTACTAAACTACTAAGAGATAGTACAGAAGAAAAATGTTATAAAATCTGAGTGAGGAAGATCTTCATAAGCAAGATTCTCAGCCTAGAAGCCATGAAGGAAAAACTAACTTCTGTTCAGCAAAAGACCCTATAGACAAATCAAAAGACAGGCAAAAAGCCAGCGGGGCGCAGTGGCTCACATCTGTAATCCCTGCACTTTGGGAGGCTGAGGCAGGTGGATCACGAGGTCAGGAGATCGAGACAATCCTGGCTAACACGGTGGAACCCCATCTCTACTAAAAATACAAAAAAATTAGCCGAGCATGGTGGTGGGCGCCTGTAGTCCCAGCTACTCAGGAGGCTGAGGCAGGAGAATGGTGTGAACCCGGGAGGCGGAGCTTGCAGTGAGCCGAGATCGCGCCACTGCACTCCAGCCTGGGCGACAGAGCAAGACTCCGTCTTAAAAAAAAAAAAAAAAAAAAAAAAGCCTTGGGACAAAATATTTCCATTACCACGCAGCCAACAATCTGCATTTAATCTCTTCTTTACTGAAATAAGAGATAGGATATAAGCAGCCCAACATAAAAATGGGGAGAGGATAGAAGCAAACAATTTGCGAAACAGACATGTGAAACATGCTAAACTTCACTAGGAGCCAGGGAGACATAGACAAACACATGAGCTATAATTGATAGCTGAAAATTAAAAGGACTGGGACTACCCAGAGTTGAGGATGGCCTGAACAGCAACAGGGCTCCCCTAAACCGGAGGTGGGATCACACTGTACAGGCATGGGGAGGCCCGCTGGAGTGGGGGCAGCAGCTTTCAGACTTTAGTCTTAGGCGCAGGCATCCTACTTGGAATAGCTTATCCTACAGAAAGACTCACATGCATACACACGTGTACATACACACATACACACACACGGAATGTTTACTACACACTTTAATACAGAAAAACTGGAAGCAACCTAAATGTGGCTGCCCAAATCACTCCTCTCCCCCAGTTCATGGCACCCACCAAACTGCACAAGGCAGAAACAAGCGTTCTCCATTCCTAACTTTCTCTTCTGCCTTCCATCCATGTAATCCGCTAGCCCAGCTCATTGGCTGCAGAAGCATCTGAGAGTCATCCACTCCCTTCCATCTCTGGGGCCAACTCCAGGCCTTTGCCCCTCATCTGAACTGGGACTCAGCTGCCCTGTCTCTAAGCATCCTCACTGCTTCCCACTCAACCAGCCCTAGCTCTGGGGAGCCCATGAGGTGACACCTTTGCCCTCTGTACTTCAAATGCACCCGACTTCTCAGCGACAGCTGCCAAGACTGACCCGTGTGGCTCCTGACTCCTCACCAGGCTGCCCAGACACTGCTGTCCCATGCTGGAGTCACCTCGCTCACCAGCCTGGCCTCCTCCAGGTTCTCAGACTCTATCCTCCCTCATGGCCTTTGCATGCTCTCTGCCTTGTATCTGGAATTTTTTCAAACACCTGTGGCCCCAGCTGCCTTCCACCTTCCCCTACTGGTAGCCTCCTCAGAGCACCAAGGCTCCCCATCCACCCTCTCCTGTCCCCGTCCACCCTGAGGGATCAGGCTGCCTGACCCACTCCAAATCCTCTCCACACGGGTCTATAGCTCAGCCCTTGGCTGCCTCTTCTGCAGAACACATCAGGCTTGCTAGTGCTGTTCTTCTTCCTGCCAACTTTTTTTGTGTCCCTTTCCCAAGAAGAGGTAGCTCTGAGGCCGAGAACTCTATCTGTCCTGATTACTGCTGTATCCCATCTCTTAGCACAGGGCCAAGTGGCTCAAATCTTTGCTGAACTTATGGAAAAACATGCCTGGACAGGAGCCGACTTAAATATAGTAGAGCACAGTACTCCTCCAGCATGGGAAGCAGCACTGGAAGGCACGCAAAAGCTCTAAAGGAGCCACGGGGACATAAGCTCTGGTCTGTGGGAGGCAGCTGTGAAAGTGGCTCAGAACCCAGCCTCCACCAGCTGGGATAGGGGCAGCCTGCACAAGCGCTCAGCCACTCTCTGCCTCAATTTCCTCAACTGTAAACTGAGAACAAAACAGTCCCAATTTCATGGAAGGATGAAATGATGCAATTCCCACAGAGTGCTTCACACAGCACTCTGTGAGAAGGCAAGTATTTAATAAAGGAGGCAAAGAACTAAGCACCAGGAATAAGCAACACTGCCGTAAAAAGGGGAAAGCAGTATATCTGTGGGTGTCTGCACCCAGGAATTCCAAACAGAGAAAATGACAGAAACTATTTGCAAACTACTCATCTGACAAGAGATTAATAATCAGAATGTATAAGGAGTTCAAACAATTCCAGAGCAAAAAAACAAGTAACTCGATTTAAAAATGGGCAAAACATGTGAACAGACATCTCTAAAAGAAGACATACAAAGAGCCAACAGGTGTATCCAAAAAATGCTCAACACTAATATTTATCAGGGAAATACAAATCAAAACCATAATAAGATATCATCTCACCCCAGTTAAAATGGCTATTATCAAAAAGGGAATAATGGATACTGGGGAGAATGTACCAAAGGGGACCCCTTGTACTCTGTTGGTGGGAATGTAAATTAGTGCAGCCCCTATGGAGAACAATATGGAGGTTCCTCAGAAAACTAAAAATAGAACTATTATATGATCCAGCAATTCCACTGCTGGGTATATACCCAAAGAAAGGATCTGTATCAAAAAGACATCTGCACTCCCGTGTTTACTGCAGCATTATTCACAATAGCCAAGATATGGAATCAACCTAAGTGTCCAAAAACAATGAACTCATTTAAAAAAGGTAGTACATACACACAGTGGAGTGCTATTCAACCATAAAAAAGGAGTGAAATTCTATCATTTGCAACAGCATGCAATAACATGGAAGACAGGCATAGAAAGACATATGACATGTTCTCACTCATGTGCAAGCTATGAAGTGGATCTCATGAAGACAGAGAGTAGACTGGTGGTTACCAGAGACAGGGAAGAGTAGGGGGGTACGGAGGATTAAAAAAAAGTTGATTAATGGGTACAAATATATGGTCACCTTATTGATTTATATAATACTAGGCCTTATTTCTGCTCATTCTTGAAATAAGTACACTTAATTAAATAAATCAATAAGGTGACTACCGTCTACAATAATCTATTGTACACTTCAAAATAGCAAGAAGAGAAGAATTTGAATGTTTCTAAAGTTAAGACAAATATTTAAGGTGGTGGGTACATCAAGTACACTGATTTGACCTTTACGAATTACATGAATGCATTAAATTATCTCATGTACCTTGAAACTATGTTTATCTATTATGCATCAATAAAAAAGTAATTAGTTAATTCCACAGAGCAAAAGGAGCCAAAAGAACCCTAACACCAACCTCAAAGGAGGGCCATGAGAAGTGAAATGAGAATTTCACTCTCTACAGACTTCTGAGTTCGACTATTTAAAATAAAGATCACAAATTACTCACGCAACTTTAAAATTTATCTAAGAAAGAATGTTTTCATCCAATTTCAGGCCAAGGGTCCTATATGCTTCTCCTCACACAAAAACCTATACTCAGGGTCCCTTGTGATCCCCCTCTGCCCTTGTGGAGGGCTCCTCCTCCCTTTCTAGGAATTCCAGAGAAATCACTGCTCTATACCTAAACACAATGAGGCTATTAAGTGCTTGAGGCCAAGTCACATGAATATTAACTGCACAGGCCCTTTTCTATACAGGCAGCTTCTGGAAATACTGAAAGACTTTGCCCTTCTATTTTCTTTTCTTTTTCTTACTTTCTTTTCCTTTTCTTCTTCCCTTAAAGGAGTTTTAAAAAAAGTTAAAGGAGTTTAAAAAAAAAAAAGGGGAAGTGAAAGAAAAAAGATACACCTCAAAAGTAAAGAGGAAAGACATTCTGGCTTGTGGAGGAAACACAATGTAATTGTAATCATTAAAACTGTGCGAGGAGTAATAGTTTGGAGTGAAGAGGCGTGCACAGTTGATTAAGATCTCTCCTCTCCTCAATGAAGAAAGCTGTGGGGAAACAGTCAATGTGCTTTGGACACTTTACCACCACCCTCAAACAGCCAGTTATCAACATTAGCCCATCACCAGCACACACACCAGAGCCCACTAGGGCCTGGCATTCTATTCTAAAGATGATGACATCTTTTCATTCTCTATATAATTAGTACATTCAGTAAGTAACTACTGTGTGTTCTAGGTTTTCAGGGTAATGTCTACATAAACATGTACAAGGAAAACCAATCCTCAACTCAGAAAATCAAGAATTTCGCAAAGACAATAGAAACATAGGGTTCCTACAAACAGGAATGGTTGGCAACGATGATTAATGGCTCTGAAATGCATCATTATCATACAGTAGGCAGGTCGCACAAGATTGAAAACTGACACAGGGTGTGGACACATTAAAAATGACTTTATCTAGCAATGTAATCTAACTTTTCTGCAGTATTCTTTTTTAATGAGTGTGCATGATCTCCTGTATTTAGTTCTCTTGGTCTCCTGCACAAACTGGTGCAACATCCTCCCAGGTACCTGCTGCCCGGCCACCGGGAAGTCCAAGGCAGGAGTACCAGAATGCCCGCCCAGAGGCCCAAGGCAGGAGTACCAGACTGCCGGCCCCTCTGGCTCCTGATCCTTCAGTTCCAAAAGGACACTTGGATCCTGAAGGTATAGGGCAGGCAGGTGCAGGCAAGCATAGGACACCTTAAGAGTATGCTCACCAACTGCAGGGAGAGTCCTGTGTTGTTTCCTGCCTCCAAATGCAGACGACTTCCATCCTGGTACGGCCTCTTGTCATCTGCCTGCCCCAAGACCATGCTCTCTGGCCACACGGTCACAAGGACTCCAGGGATGCTCCACAGGAAGCAGAATGCTCTGGTCTGGGCAGAACTGGCCCACTTTGAGGCCCACATCCACCCATCACACTCTTGAGTCACAGTATGGCAGCCCCCATGCCATACCCTCCATACCTACAAGAGTCCCTGCGGCTCCTGGCCAGCTGCAGGTACACTTCAGCTCCCAACCCATCCTTGGGGACCCAGAGACAGTTCTTACGTCATCCTATCCAGGTATCTTTCTTAAATGAGACCCAGCAGTGAGCCACTAGGCCCACCATGTTGGGGACCCTGACTGTGTCTTACACTAGGCTGCTCACACCTCATTCACAGACATGACCCATCTACCACTTTGCTCCTGTGTTACAATCCAGATGCCCAAGCTGTGCCTCTCAATGACCTGTTCTGCCTTTCTGGAACTGGGGAGACCAGTTGAGGAAGCAGCAGAAACCCATGATGCTCTCCAAAGCCGGTTCCTTCTCCGTGCAGAGGGTTTCAGGTAATCATCTGCCTCCTACACTGGGGTTCTGAGTGAGAGCTCAGCATTCTGCTTCCCAAAAATACCTACCCAGCAGCCCTATGGTGCTGCCCAGCTAGGTCCGCTCAAACCTCTCCCAACACCCCCAGCTCCACCCCATCATTGACACCTCTCAGGCCTGCAGCCACCTAGACACAGCCTCAGCTCCCATGACCTGGGGACAAACTGTGCAATGACAAAGGCAAACCCTGAGTGGTGCCTTAACTAAAGAAAGTAAACAACCTGTAATTTGGCAAATAATTTAGAAAAATCGATGCAGGAAGCTCAAATACCAGATTCTGCACTAATTCTCTTTTTACCTGGCTCTTGCAATTTGGGTAGAAAAGTTTAAGACTCCATTGCTACCTCCTTCAATCCCCAAATTAAGACTTCAATTGCCCTAATAAGGCCTTCATAAACCCCCAGGTTCATTGTGGTCAGCTGGGAGTTCTGTCTTCACTTCCTTTATAATCACCTCTTTCTATGTTTCCCCTTAGTCCTGAAATTCAGTATTCTTTAATTCACTCAGTACACACTTACCATGTGATCACTATGTTCTCAATCTTAGCATTGTCACTTACAGAGCCACCTCCAACATGTTCCCTAATCTGGTTTCCGTAGGTCTGTGAATGCAAGATGCCAAAAGTGCAACCAAACTTCACCCATTGATCAAGATCGTAGAATGATGATCTCAACAGAAGCAGCTTGTGGCAAGCATGACCGACCATTGCTTTTATCAGTTCTGCAAAAGCTGCATGCAAGGATACTGGAGGCGCTTGTTCACAGGTGTCTGAAAAGGGGCCCTCAGCTGTTGATGAGGCCCACAGGGAACCGCCCTCCACAGTTGGTAACTTTAGTTCTAGCTATTCTCAAATCATTGGCCAAAGAACAGCTCCTCCTTTTCTATTTCAGGAAGTTTGCTTCTTGGACCAGAGGCAAAGCCAAAGGGAGAAAAGTGGAGCCCCATTCACTGGGCTGATGAACAGAAAGCTAGCCGGGACCACAGACACGACTGGTATGCAGGCAAATCACTCTGATGCCCACCTCTGAACTCAGGGGAATCCATCTTAAAGCATCCACTACTCCCCATGAAAATGGAGTCCCCATGATGAGGCTGTGTTCTAATCAAAGCTAATTCAAACTTCCTTCACTCCATCAAAATCCACTCTTAGTATTTAGTATTTCATTACACGAGTTATCCTCCTCTCCACAATTTGAGCCATTAAAAGAGTCACAACAATCGAATTTCAAACTGTCTAAGTTTCCTCTAAATCTTTTTAGAATTCCATTGTCCTCCACTGTTGTGATGCTAAGTAGTCAGGAATCTGACCAGAGCCATGGAGCCACACAGGAGGTTGAGCTTCCCAGGAGGAAAGAGTGTCCTGGGACCCAAGAAAGAACCTGTCCTTCATATCCGCCAAAACCACCTGCTTAGCTTCTCTTGGCAAATATAGATCAGGTCCTCTTCACTTCCCCCATCCTTCCTGACAGAGGAAAATGGGTCCACGGTCCTGAATGTCTCGCCCTCCCTCCAAGGCTGCCCTTCTACAAAGTCAGCTCATGGCCAGTTTTGTGCACCCTGCACCCCATGGTTCAGGGGTCTCTGAGCACCACACTAAGGACCTTTGTGCTTCAGGAGGTGGTGAGACTCACAGGGCCTCTGACAGGGCACAACACAGCCACATCTGTGTGTGTACTCAAAGACTGTCAGCCTGCAACAGCAGTGGGGAGGAAAAGAATGCAGATCCCCGCTTTCTCTGCAACACCCTTCTCTCCTCGGCTCCTTTACATGTCAGGTAAAAAAAAGCCACCCTTCTTATTCTCCGGTCGCTGTCGATTAACACTCCTTTGTTCCAAGGCACTCTCGGGTGGATCATCGAATGACGTTGGTATCACAGTTTCTTTTACAAACCTTCAGTCTGCCCCCCAGTAAAGGTGACCTGAGGATAGAAACTGTCGTATATACCTGGGCAGCCAACACAGGACACATCACACTGGCTCAACAAACACTGGGGGAAGAGACAGAGAGACAGCTGCCTGTGCTTGTGCATCACAGCCCCCACACTTAAGCTGTGCCAAGAGTCCCTCAAATGCTGCTGCCCTGCCTGGTCCCAGGCTCTCTAGACTCAGGCGACTGAAGCTAATCACTTCATCTAGTTCCATCAAGGTGGTATGCAGCATCTAGCATTACCACTTCCAGGCTGCATCCACGTTTTAACACAAAAAGGGATAAAGTCTTTCTAGAAGACTGAAGAACTAAGTTCCCTCATTTGGCACATAATAGTTATGGACCAAGTATCCTCAAGATCTCTCTGAGGCCTAAGCTGCTGAGTTTCTGATTCAAACAACAGACACAAGAGAACAACCAGAGGAACTGGTGGTTCCCAAGCACCTCTCTATCTGAATTCAGTGAGGGGGTGTTGCAGCCCCTGGCCTCCAAGGTCTCTGCCTAAATCCCCACACCTGTGCTTCCACCTGTGGTAGCCTCTCACATAGTACCCAGGTATGAGTGACCTTACCCCTATGGCAAGACCTCCAGGAGTGGTGAAGCCAAAATTATCTTCAAGTAAGATATGATGTGTCCTTGTCCCTTGCATTCCGTCACGAATGCACAGCGGAGTTTTCTAGAGGCCAAATAGCATGCGACTGATTGCAGATGGTGGGGGGATGGGGGGGGATCCAACTACCTTCTCTTAAAGCAGACATTAAATGGATTTAAAAAGTACAAAAACAATGCCACTCTTCTCATTTTTTTTGTTGTTTTTGAAAATACAGCTTTTTTCCATAAAAGATGTTATGTTTACATATAATGGGTTAATATTCTTTTTATATGGAGAAAAAAATATTTTTAAATGCCTGTCAATTCCTAAAATAATAAATTTCAATATATACAGCCACATAACCACAGCCCTTTGGGGCCTTCAGTAATTTTTAACAGTGTCAAGGCGCCCTAGGACCCAGCCCTGGGGGTGCTCCCCTGGGAATCTCAGCCCTGCCCAGCACCCAGGACTTCAATGTGCCCTGTGGAACAGTCTGACAGAAGCCAAACCTCCACCCCTAGACATGGAACTGCTGCCCAATGAAACTCTGCAAAGAATCTTAGCTTTTATGGAGTAAGAGTCCATGGAGACTTCTTCATTCAGAAAGATTTTCTTAAAAACAATATTGAGTTTGAGACCTGGCCACACAAATGAACATCACTGGCCAGAAACCATGTGCAACTCAGCCTGCTCCACACAATCAGCAGGACATTCCATTCCAGTCCACTCCACCAGTCTACTCCTCCAGGGCCAGTTTGAAGTAGGGGGTCCCAGAGGGTCACTGCCTTTGAAAAGTGGCTCAACTGTTCTCTCCAAAGGCTTGTCCTGCTTGTTGATTCTGGCAAGATGCATAGCTCCAGGTCATTTAGAATGTTCCTCCCCTGCCTCCTGCATAAGCCACACGAACGGCGAGAGTCAGAAGGAAAATGTCATATGTCCAGTATTTCCAGTTCAAAGTACAGCCAGCAGGACGGACTGCCCCCCTGGGGTTGCCAACACTCACAGGTGGCCAGAGCTTCACCATCTGCCCTCTCCCTGTGTTAAAACAGGGGCCAAAACTAAACAGCACACATCGGCGCCCAAGATTCGTGCTACTCTCAAATGACACTGCGCTTGGCTATCTGTGCCATTTTGTTTAAACTGGTAGAAGAGACCAGAACCCGCAGCCCAGTAGGAATGAACCCCAGACCTCCCCACAACTTCAGGGCAACGTCCTCCTCTCTCTGCCTGCTGCGGGATTACCACTCTCAGGATTCGGCACAACGCTTAACAAGAGGAAAGAGGATCTATTTCTGACCTGGCAACATGAAACTTACTCTTCTAAATGGGGCATGGGCCTTCATCATATCTATTGTTTCAACTCATGAGTCAGGATATTACAAAGGTAGAAAGTTCTTACCTGTAGGAAGCCAAAATCCACCCTGAAAAGTCATTACAAAGCCAACCTCACTTGAATGGCACGTGCGTCCCCTAAACGTGGTACTGAAGTACAAGAGGCTAAGTGAAATTGTGATGGGGATGTGGATCTATTCAGGTGACCTCCTTCAACATCACCACCACCCTATGGTCTCAATCATTTTGAGACAAAAAGGGAATAAAGTTGTGAGAACCTTGTTATAAGAACCCCCCTTGCCTCTGAAAGACCACTCAAAACCTAAGGCGTTTGCTGCAACCCTCAAGACTACAAAATGGCCACTAGGTCTGGAAAGAAAGGTGAACTGACACCACACTATAACACAGAACAAAATCATGTTACTTGTGTCTCCCAACTCCCCAGCCACCTTGTTCTGGGCTTCCAGAGTCCCAGGACAGTCAAAGAATACAGAATCATTCCCGAAACATTCCACCAAGGCAAGGGAATTAAATATCTGTTAATGTCTGTTATAAATTCCACAGCAAACATCATACTCAATGGCGAAATAGTGAAAGCTTTTCCCCAAAGAGTGGAAACAAGACAGAATTCTTGCTTTTGTCACTTCTACTTAACACAGTATTGGAAGCTCTAGCCAGAGCAATTAAGTAACAAAAAGAAATGAAAGCCATCCAAATTGGAAAGGAAGAAATAAAATTATCTCTGTTAAACTCTTAGAAGAAAACATACGCAAAAATCTTTATATGGACATTGGATTTGACAATGACTACTCAGATATGACACCAACAGCACAGGCAACAAAAGAATAAAATAAATGAACTTCACCAAAAATTAAAAACTTTTGTGCATCATAGGACACTATGAAGACAGTGAAAAGACAGCCTGCAGAAAGGGACAAAAAGTTGCATATCATATAACTGATAGAGTATTAATATCCAGAATATATAAATTCCTACAACTCAACAACAAAAAGCAAATCAAAACCACAATGAGCTATCATCTGATGCCTTGTATTAGTCCGTTTTCATGCTGCTGATAGACATACCAGAGAACTGGGCAATTTACAAAAGAAAGAAGTTTAATGGACTCACAGTTCCACGTGGCTGAGGAGGCCTCAAAATCATGACAGAAGGTGAAAGGCATGTCTCACATGGTGGCAGACAAGAGAAGAGAACCTCTGCAGAGAAACTCCCCTTTATAAAACCATCAGTGAATAAGTCATGAGACTTATTCACTATCACTAGAATAGCATGGGAAAGACCCAACCCCGTGATTCAATTACCTCCCAGCAGGTCCCTCCCACAGCATGTGGAAATTGTGGGAGCTACAATTCAAGACGAGATTTGGGACACAGCCAAACGATATAACACCTATTAGGACAGCTATAAGGAAAGAAAGGGGAAGGGGAAGGGGAAGGGGAAGAGGAAGAAAGGGAAGGGAAGAGGAAGGGGAAGGGGAAGGAAAGCGGAAGGGGAAGGGGAAGGGAAGGGGAAGGGGAAGGGAAAAGGGAAAAGGAAGTGAAAGGGAAGGGATAAGGAAAGGGAAAGGGAAAAGGAAAGGAGGGGGGGAGGAGAGGGGAGGGGAGAGGAGGGGAGGGGAGAGGAGAGGAGAGGAGAGGAGAGAAAATGAAAAATGCCAAGTGTTGGCAAGAATGTGGAGAAATTGAAACCCTTGTGCATTATTATTGGGAATGTAAAATGGTGCAGCTGCTCTAGAAAACAGTTTGGCAGTTCCTCAAAAAGCTAAGCATAGAATTACCATATAATGAAGCAATTATAATCTAGACATATATACAAAAACATGGAAAGCAAGTACTCAAAGATACTTATACACCAGTGTTTACAGAAGCATTATTCACAATAGCCAAAAGGTAGAAACACAAATGTCCATCAACAGTTGAATAAACCAAAAGTAGTATATACATACAAGAGAACTGATTTGTTTGTTTATTTATTTATTTATTTTGAGACAAAGTCTCGCTCTATCACCCAGGCTGGAGTGTATTGGTGCGATCTCAGTTCACTGCAAGCTCCGCCTCCCGGGTTCATGCCATTCTCCTGCCTCAACCTCCCGAGTAGCTGGGACTACACATACAAGGGAATATTATTCAGCCATAAAAAGGAATGAATTACTAATGCATGCTACAACATAGATTAACCATGAAAACATTATGCTAAGTGAAAGAAGACACTCACAAAAACCACAGACAATTCCATTCACATGAGATGTCCTGGACAGGGAAATCTATGTAGACAGAAAGTAGAGTTCCTTAGGGTTGGGAAAGCAGGGGGAGCAATGGGATGGCAGGGAGTGGGGGCATGATAGCTAAAGGGTGCAGGGTCTCTTTTTGTTCTAAAATTGGCTATGGTGGTGGTTGCACATACCTGTGAATATATTAATTGAAGACTGTATATACAATGTATGTGTGTGTGTTTATTCATTTCCGCAGTTATAACAAAATACTTGAGACTGGATAACTTATAAAGAACAAAATCTATTTCTCACAGTTCTAGAAGCTGGGAAGTTCAAGATCAAGGTGCCAGCATTCGGTGTCTGGTGAGGGCCTTCTTGCTGTGCCCTCACATGGCAGAATGCAGAAGTGCAAAAAGGGGATACTAGCTAGTTCTCTCCAGCCCTTTGATGGGGGCAAGAATCCATTCATGGGACTGGAGCCCTCATGACCTTATCACTTCCCAAAAGCCATACCTCTTAATACAGTTGCACTGGGGAAGTGATAAGGCCATAAGGAGACACAAACTTTCAAACCATGGCATTCCACCCCAAGTCCCCCAAATTTATGTCCTTCTCACATACAAAATACATTCATTCCATCCCAATAGCCCCAACATCTTATCTCAGGCCAGGATCAATTCAAAAGTCTGAAGTCTAAAATTTCATCTAAATCAGACATGTGAGACTCAAAGATGTGTTTCAACCTGAGGCAAAGTACTTCAGACTTCAGCAGTGGCTCACTCCTGTAATCTCAGCACTGTCGGAGGTTGAGACGGCTGGACTTCTTGAGCTCAGGAGGTCGAGACCAGCCTGGGCAACATGGCAAAACCCCATCTCTAATACCAAAAAAAAAAAAAAAAAAAAAAAACTAGCTGGGCATGATGGCACATGCCTGTAGTCCCAGCTACTCAGCAGGCTGAAGTGGGAAGATAGCTTGAGCCCAGGAGGCAGAGGTTGCAGTGAGCCAAGATCACACCACTGTACTCCAGCCTGAATGACACAGCGAGATCCTGTCTCCAAAAAAAAAAAAAAAAAAAAAAACCGGGGGACAAAGAACAGACATTCCCATTACAAAAGGGAGAAATAAGAAAAAAAAAAAAGAGGTAACATTTCCCAACCAAATCCAAAACCAAAGAGGACAAACATTAAATCAACGGTAAGGCTGGAGAATAAATCTTTGGTTCCATGTCCTGCCTTCCAGACACAATGGGGCAGGAGTTGGGTTCCCAAGGACCCGGGCAGCCCTGCCACCAACTGCTGGGCACAGCCCTCACAGCAGCTCTCACAGGTTACAGTTGGGTACCTGCAGCTCTCCCAGGCTGGTACTACACACTGGTAACTCTACAGCTACAGGCTCTCGAGGGCAGCCCCACCCCCACAGCTCCATTAGGCATTGCCCTTGTGGGAGCTCGCTGGTGTGCCCCCAGCCACAAGACTCTGCTAGACATTGCCCTAGTGGGGGCTTTTTTTGGCACTCCTGCCCCTATGGCTCCATTAGGCATTATCCTAGCAAGAGTCTCTGCAGCAGACCTATCCTGCAGCAATTCTCTGTCTGAGCCCAAGACTCTCTGAGGCATCCTTTCAAATCTAGGTGAAGGTAGCCATGCATACACAGCTCTTGCACTCTGCATACTTGCAGACTTAGCACCACGTGGAGGCCACCTAGGCTTATGGCCTGTGCCTTCCAGAGCAATGGAACTAGCTGCACTTGAGCCCCCTTGAGCTACAGCTGGGATATCCAAGGAAGGCTGCACTGTAATGCAGAGAGCAGAGAAGTGATGCTGGGCAGTGAATGCTGAGGTCCTGCAGACGCCCAAGGCCTCTCCTTTGACATAGTTCTGTTCCCTGGGCCTTGGTACTCTGGGCCTCTGATGGGAGGGGCAGCACTGATAATCTCTGAAATGCCTTCAGGATCATTCTTCCATTATCTTGATGAATAGCATCTGGCTTCCTTCTATCCACACTAATCTCCTTATCAAAAGGTCACTTGGCCACACCCTTAGTGTTTTCTCCCAAACATGTTTTTACAACCTGGGCAAGCTAAAAATTTTCCATATCCTTAAATTCTGCTTCCTTTTTTTTTTTTTTGGAAACAGGGTCTCATTCTGTCACCCAGGCTAGAGCACAGCAGCAGAATCATGGCTCACTGTAGCCTTGACCTCCCAGGCTCAAGCGATCTTCCCACTTCAGTCCCCTTGAGTAGCTGGGGCTAAGTGCACACCACCACACTCCGCTAATTTTTTTTTATTTTTAGTAGAGATAAGGTCTCATTATATTGCCCAGGCTGGTCTTGAACTCCTGAGCTTAAGCAATCCTCTCACCTTGGCCTCCCAAAGTGCTGGGATTACAGACATGAGCCGTAGTGCCCAGCCTCTGCTTCCCTTTGGATTATAAATTCCATTTTCAATTCACTTCTCTCACATTTTACCGTAAGCAATTAAGAGAAGTCATGCAGCATGCTGACCACTATGCTCAGGGATTTCTTCCACCAAATATCCTAGGTTGTCACTCTTAAATTCTGCCTTCCCCAAAGCCCTAGAGTATGGGCACAATTCAGCCAAGTTCTTTGCCCCTTTGTAGCAAGGACTGTCTTTCCTCCAGTTTCCAATAAGATATTCATTTCCATATACGACCGCAGCAGAATGGGCTTTACTGTCTATAATTCTACCAGCATTCTGATCACAGCCACTTAGAAATTTCTAAGAAGACATAGGTTATCTCTACAGCTCTCCTCTTCTTCTGGGCCCTCACCAGAATCATTCTTAATGCTCTGTTCACAGAAATCTAGGCTTTTTCTAGCAAACACTTCCAAACTGTTCCATCCTCTACCCATTACCCAATCCCACTTTTCTTTTAAGTATTTGCTATAACAACACCCCACTCTCAGTATCAATTTCTGTCTGTCTGTGCTGCTATAACAAAATCCACAGGTTAGGTAATTTATAAATAATAGAAATTTATTTCTCATGGTTCTGGAGGAGAGGAAGTCCAAGATCAAGGCACTGGGGTTCGGTGTCTGGTGAGGGCCTCTCTCTGCTTCCAAGATGGTGCCTTGTTGCCACACCCTCCAGAGGGGAATAAATGCTGTATCCTCATATGGTGGAAGAGCAGAAGAGAGCAAACCCATTCCCCCTCAGGCCCTTTTAAAAGGGCCCTAATCCCATCTATGTCCACCCTTATGACTTAAACACCTCCTAAAGGCCCCACCTCTTAATAACATCATGTTGGCCATTAGGTTTCAACACATGAATTTTGGGTGATACATTCAGACCACAGCAATGTGTATACACACACACACACACACACACACACACACCACTGCACATATCTGTAAATATACTAATTATAATTGAATTATATACTTCAAATTTAAATGAGTAAATTGTATGGTATGTGAATTATACCTCAATACAGATTTTTTTTAAAAGAGAGGACTCTATGAAAAAACTAGCCCGTAAAGATACATGCACACATATGTTTATTGCAGCACTACTTACAAAAGCAAAGACATGGAACCAACCCAAATGCCCATCAATGACAGACTGGATAAAGAAAATGTGGTACATATACACTGCGGAATACTATGCAGCCACAAAAAGGAATGAGATCATGTCCTTTGCAGGGACATGGATGAAGCTGGAAGCCATCATCCTCAACAAACTAACGCAGGAACAGAAAACCAAACACTGCATGTTCTCACTCATCAGTGGGAGCTAAACAATGAGAGCACATGGACACAGGGAGGGGAATAACACACACCAGGGCCTGTCAGGGAGGGGAGAGGGACTGAGGGGAGGGAAAACATCAGGACAAATAGCTAATGCTTGGGGGCCTTAAAATCTAGATGACAGGTTGATAGGTGCAGCAAACCACCATGGTACACGTATACCTATATAGCAAACCTGCACGTTCTACACATGTATCCCGGAACTAAAGAAAGAAAAAACTAGCCCAATGAAATAATCAGCACAAGAGGGGTTCTAGCTCCACCCCCTGACCCCCCAAAATTTGGAACCACCATAGTCTAGCCATATTCCTTTTAAAGTGTCACAATACATCGTGGCACACAAAATTTTCTGAAATGTTGTGCCATAAAAAAACCAACTTTATCTAATCCAAAGTTTCCTCACTTACTTGGCAATAAATTATTAGCTCCTGTAGTATCTAAAACCTTCAGGAAGCATTAAGTTGCCCAACATCACCACCAGCCTAGGAAGACTGTTAATGAAAGATGACAAAGGAATGGGTCCAAAGTCCCATGGCGCCCATCAATGCATTTACTGACCAACTAGAGCAGGAACAAATACAAACATTCAAAAATGTCTTCACTATCCAAGGAAGAACTTTGGTGGTAGAATTTTTCAAAAGGTGGCATTAAGCAGAGGTGATCCACACAGTGGAGCCTTATACACAGAACAGACTCACAGTGCAAGCAAGACAAAAGCTGCTTTAATACCACCTACCCTGACAGGGCAATAATGGGACAACCCAATCCTACTTCCAAGGGTAGGGTCGGGCTCACGCTGACAGAAACAGGCAAGGGCCCCAGCCAGAAGCCCCACTGGGACATCTTTATTGCTTCTCTCTATGGCTTGGAGGCATTCCAGGTTCCAGGCTGTGATGCTGAGACATGAAGGCACTGAGCAAGGACCTTGGAAGAAGTAGGGTGTTAGCGTGCACAAGCTCAAAGCAGATACAATTCCTACATTCTTAAAAGAAGGCAGGTGGGGCTTCCAAATCCGCTCAAGATTCAAAAGGTTTCAAACCTTTCTAAAAGTGTTCTATCATCATCAACAAAAGAGAAACCACTAAATAAAATCCATAGGAATCCATACAAATGTCAAAGCAGGACACCGTACAAATATTTGCCCCTGGAATAAAGTATGGACACATTTAAGAATGTCATTTACAACAACGTAGGGCTAATCACTAGAAAATTCTTGGTACAAAAATTCTTAGATTAAGTAATTGCATTATTAATAATAGTTCTTACCAGGTAAAGTGTCCTCTTCAGAGAATTTCTAGAGAAAAAGACACTAAAGTGAACACAGGGAGAAATGCATTAAGACCTTACTGCACAAAGTGTGGGCCACTGACCAACTGCAAGCATAACACCTGGGAGCTGGTCAGAAACCCAAAACCTCAGGTCCCACCCCAGACCAACTAAATTAGAAGCTGCATTTTATCATCAGCCCCAGGAGATTCCCATGCATATTAAAGTTTAAGTTGCGGTATTTTCAGACATTGTTAATATTTAACTTGTATCAGAACTGAAACGTGCCAGCTCCCTTTAAGAAAATAAATAAGCAAAATATATTAACATCACTATTTTATTGTTCAGTCAACCCAGGCCATCCCTCTACTCACCCTCCCTTCCTACACAGATTTCATTATTTTCCATCTAAGTAAGGCAGGAACAGATGACGGAGACAGACTGGCTCCTCAAACACCTGTTGAGTGAATGACAGGCGGGGTCCCTCGTCAAAAGCCACCCAGAGCACTCCTTGCCATTCTCATCCCACTTCAGTGCTGAACAACTGCTCAGAAGTGCGCAGCCATTGTTGGCAACGGCACATCACCAGTCTCAAGCCACCAGGACTACCTTGACAACACTCAGAAGCTGGCTCCCAGACACAGCACAGGAAAGGAAAAAAATTATTTGTAGGTGACTTACAGGTACCATTTACACATTTAGAATTTTCTTCCCTCACTAATATGAGATTTGAGCCTGAGGCATCTAGAGTTCAGCCCAGACTCTTCCAGGTGCCTTCAGGCAAGTCTCCACAGACCAGAAACGCCCCTGGAGAGATAGTCCCGGACCCCCTGACCAAAGAGGCAGAGAAAAAAAGGGAAGAAAGAAGCAAACGGAGCCAATAAATGCCTACTGGCCCCCCAATCCTAGTCACAGCTCAGCACTTTCTGGCCCCTTTAATTTAACCTCTGCCGGCCGTGAGAGGAAGAAAGCCCATTCCACATGAAAACAGAAGAGAAATATGTCTCCTGAACAAATCAGAATAAACCGTCATGGAAAGGGTTCCAGGGTTTGGGATGGGTTAGGACTTTGTGGATCATGCCCAGCCAGTGAATTCTGTGAAATATGAGAAAATATGGTCCATCACACCAGTTCTGCACGTGATGCATGGCCATGCCCACTACCAGATGTGCCAAGTTATTTGTTTAATCTGACAGAAGCAAAAGGCCCACATAAAGGCCTCTTTTGACATGTGCTCCCAGACCTCCTAGGGTCCACAGGGCTCATACTGCCTCAAAGCCTCCCCTCATTCTGCCCTTGACCCTTTAGACAGGAGCTGCTAACTTTCTAACTGAATCACCAGAAGCCCCAGTAGTTACCAGGCCCAGAACACCACATCAGTTCTCAAACTTTATGCCTGTAAGGATCACCTGGCATGCTTTACAAAGACAAATAATTCCAGGTCCCAAGCCCAGAAAGTCAGTTTCACAGCTCAGAACTGAGGCCCCGGGATATTCACCGACAGGCGGTCGGCTCTGATGTAGGTGGTTCAGAGGTCACACCTTAAAAACTCTGGTCTCTCCTATACATCCTTCCTCCTGAGAATTATCAGAATGCAGCCTCCCAAGTCTGAAAGAAAGGTAAAACCATCTAGTCCAAGCAAGTTTCCTAAGACATTCTTACTAAGTCACAAGTACATACTCCAAGAAGCTTCCTGGCTTTTGTGGGAACACAAGTGTCAGTGAATTTAGGCTGTGGCCTAAATATGCAAATTTTGGAGCCTAATCTCCAAAATTCGAAAGATGCAGTGTTCTCTGGAAGTTTGGAAGCCCAGTTCTGGGGTGGTAATTACATGATGACTGGAGGAGCAACTGGTGATGGAAATCCTTAGGAGACATTAAAAATAACTCAGATTTTAATCGACCAATCTGAAACTTCTCTCACCCCTTCATGCCAATCGTGCAATTACCATAACTCCATTCACCGTGTTCTTCAGCAGTTAGTATGCACCATTCTCAGTCCTACAAGATAGTAACTATTATCCCTGATTCACAGGTCCAGGTACAAGGGCAGGTAGCACAAGACGGGGAGGGGACTGAACCACACTGCACTCACACCCCACCCTACAATTAAAAACCGTCCTTCAGTGCGTGGCTGCCGAGCACCTCAAACTGAAACAAGTGTTCTTTACCACCTTTCTCTGGAGTGACAGAGAGAAAGAAAATCCCAGTAAGCCCTTCTGGCCCTGCCCACCACCTCCCCTGTTCCCACCCAGGCCAAAGGAGAAATGCGTGGGCCCTGCTCCCACCCCCGATGCTGACATCAAAGGAGCAGAGACACGCAGGAGACTCCAGGCAGCACCCGAGGCCCTGGCCGCCAGCACGTCATAATCCCTGCAGTCGTCATAATCCCTGCAGTCGCTGCCTTTCAGACTTAAAAAGAACAATGAGGAAAGACACCCACGCTTCCCCTCACTGGGCTAGGAAGGAGAGCTTTGCGGGTTTAGACTGCAGTCTCCCCCGCCCATAGCCACCTGTGTGCCGGCTCCGCAGATGAGGTCCCCCCAGCACCCTGGCAGGGACTATGCTATCAACAGACAAATGGCAGCCGACCAAGGAGGCGACTGGCGTGTGGAACAGGTGATCCGATTGTTTTTCTAAAGAGCAAGGGTTAGGACGTCCTACGTGTTCATATGCACAATTTTTTGAACTCCATCAAGAACACAAACCCCATGCCCACATCTTCACTGCTCAATTCGCATTAATTGTCTGATATGCACCTTCCAGGGAGAAGGAGGTTTTCATGGAGAAACAGGCAACGTTGACGATATGTGTTTACCCAAGGCTTTTATATCGGACTACATGCCATCCAGGTTTAAGAGAAGTCCAGGCAGGCTCTGGCATTATGTTTTTCACAGAAAAAGCCGGTGCAGTAGCCTGGATGCCCAGATCCACTCATTTCCCAAACCGGTTCCCACACCCGCTGCCCACCGCCTGGCGAGGAAGGAGCGGGCGAGGTTCGCTCGAATCGTCGTCACGAGTTTCCGTGGGTACAGTTATTACTCGTTACATAATATTAAACAATTAAGATTAAAAATGGTTACATAATACTGTCCTATGGCTGGCGGCAATGAAGCTCGGGATCTCGGACTGCAGCGAGCCCGCGGCAGGCGGGCAGGGGGCCGCGCGGCAAGACCTCCCCGCCTCCCTCCCGGGCCCTGCCCGCCGCGGCCGGGGCCTCTGCAGCCTGCGCAGGCCGATCCGCCCGCCGCCCCGGCTCGCGCCCACCGCCCACCGCCCAGCGCCCGCGGTGGAGCCCACCTGAGTACCTGGAGAGCGGGCGGCAGCACTGGCCGCACGGGGTCGCTGCGTGCGCGCCGCCGGCCCGGGTAGGGCTTCGGGGCCCGGCCCCCGCAGTGCCCGGAGCGTGGACAGCGCTCCGCATGGACAGCGCTCGGAGCCGGGCCGGGCTGGTCCTCCACGGCTCCGCCCCGGCCAGAAGCCTGCGGCACAGAAAACCGACCCGGGGCCTCAGGGCCACCACGCGCCAGGCGAACGCGCTAGCACGAAAAGCGGGCCAACGCCGCCTCTGGGGACGCCATCCGGGCGAGGGTGGGATGCCGCGCCACCGCCCGAGCGTGCCCGGGGGCTCCCAGCGCCATCACCGCGCAGGTGCCCGGAGGCCCCTCCGCGGAGCCGGCTGCCGCCCGGCTGCAATACTCAGCCTCCGAGGGACCGGGCGCTCCCGAGGAGCGGGAGGACGACGGAGCAGCGCCCGGTCCTGGAGCACAACAGGAATCCCAGGACCAAACCCATGTGACGCGGCCACGCCCCAACGCCCGGCGGGGGCCCTCTGCTGCCCAATCCCCGGATCCCTGGTTCTCATGGCAACCCTGAAGAACCCCTTGTTCCCTCCACTGCCTCCTCTCCTCCCCCACAGCCCCCCCGCCTGATGGGCAAGGACGCGCACACTGGCCACTCTGACGATGCTGAAAGCCCTCCATGTCTACCCGCTACGCCGCATTCGCAGCCGGGCGGGGGACATCGCGGCCGCGGCAAGCTAGAGATGCCGCCTGCTCGAGCAACCTTCCACCTGCAGGGCCGGCCAGTTCTACTCTTCCAGGATCACTGTCGTCTCACCCTTCTCCCCAAAATGTCAGAGCAAGAACCAGGAAGGGAGAGGCTCTTTCTGGAAGCCACAGGCATAACGCTACTGAACAACGAGGACAAAGTAGGGTCCCATTTAAACTGAGAGTCAGCGAGGGAAAGAAGAGATCCTATACATACCAAGCATCTGCTATGTGCTAGTCACTTCACACACATACACACCCCACATACCACACACACACACACCCCACACACACCTCACACACACACCCACACACCACACACATCCCACACACCCACCCACTCACATACATACACACCACACACATACATACACACACATACACCACACACACCCCCACATACCACACACACACATACTCCCCCACCCCCACACACACATACACCACAGACATACACACGAGCCTGCAACGATGGAAGCAAAACAGAAGGTTTGGAGATATTCACTGCCGTTTACAAGGCCACAGTAAGCAGTAAGCAGATTTTCTACTCCCCTCTAGCAGAGAACACGGTAGGAAAAGCTAGACATTGTAGACGGCAGTAAGAATGTAACAGTCAACAGTGGACAATGGATTCTGAAACTGAGATCCTATACTGCATTCACACATGTTAAGGGGCAGGGCGCTGGGAAAACCCCATCTCAGTCTGGGGTTCAAAGAGTGGAAAGCTACCCTAGTCCAACTGCTTGGAGGCCAGGTCAGGCCCCTGAAGGTCACTGGAGGAGGAGGAGGCTGGAGAAAGTGCAGATATGCACTCCGAAAGGAGAGGTTCCATGGTGGTCATGACCACAAAATTCCAGTATGTTTAAGTCGATCAAACAAAAGCAGAGTTAAGGCTGGTTCTGAGAGCAGCCAAGAGCAGTTTTCAACACAACACAAAGGGTAACACAAGGCTTTCTTTTCTCACAGTCCGGGCTGACCACATATGGCCTGGCTATTGCAAGAAACATTGAAGGTGTTAGTGCTTTTAACTCTAACTGCGCACCCCTCAGAGAAGATGTCACAGAGTGAACATCACAAGGCACAGAATGGGAAATGGAAGCACAGAATCAAACCCTGAGATTCGGGGAGAAACCAAAGTGTGGAGAAATTATGTAACTCATCCAAAGTCCAGAGCAGGTTACTGACTGGGAGAACTCGGTGTTCCTACCAGACTCCAGATATGAGACTTTTCTGCGGTCTGACACAGTGGCTTCATCCACCTCTGCGGTCAACCCCACAATGGTGGCTTGAGTGTTCCTCTGCCTCCCTGCCCAGCAGCTCCCAGCCTGGATGGTGAACTCCTTTGCCTGAACATCCCACGCACCCTGCCATCTCCTGGGCTAGAACAACAGGTTGTGCAGGACAGAGGGCTTCCCTGCCACACTCCCCTCTATTACAAAATGCCAGAGGTCCCAGCTCAAAGCAGCTGTTCCTGGATGTGGGAAGAGCAAGAAAGAAATGATCTAATGATGGACAAGGAATCTTGAAAAGCCAGACCTTCACTGAATGGCTGACAGGACACACATTTTGCTTTACTAGAACAAGAACAGAATCTTTGAAAAGGCATAAAAGCCAGTGATCAAGAAGTAACTGACAGCAAAGGCAAAAGAGATGAAGGCTAAGCTGGAAAGTGGAGATGAAGCCTGATGATATACTCAGTGGAAGACCAGAAAGTCTCAGGTATGAGAACTACCATTCACCTGTGGAAATGGGAAACGTAGAGTCCAAAACAAGATTAATTGGAAGTGTCAGGAACAGCTGGGCCCCATTTCATCCCAGGTCCTCTCCCCAGCTCCATCAGCTAGGTGACTTCTTTTCTGAAAGCAGGGACACAGGTCTCTGGACCAGGGTCAGCAGACACAGCCATGCCTTTAGTCCCAGAAAGATTTGGTGGATCACATGCTAGCTGCCATATGAATCCCACCACCATCCCCAGCAGCTCCTGGAGCAGCACCTCCAACAGAACTGAAAGAGGCTCCTGCAGAGCTGAGAAGAGACCCAAAAGCATGAGCCCCACAACAAGCAACCAGGCGTCCATCCACAGAGACCACAGTTAAGTGCTCACTCACACAGGGCTCCTGTCGACTTCTGAGCAATGTCCTTTTGAAAGTGGGAAGACAAAAAAGGGCCCCAGACAGCTAAGCAAAGCCTCTAAGGTGAAAGATGGGGCCAAACTGCACGGGACAAACACTTCCTATGCCTCACCTCCCTGGGCCCTGTCCACGGCTCTGTTGAGCCGCATCTGATGGGACCCCTATGTCCTGCAGCACAGCCTCCTCCTACTAGGGCTCTAAAGAGCGTGTACACCCAGCACCCACGGGGATGTAGCCCAGATGCAACCCTGGCCCATGGTGATGGGCACTGACAGGAGATACATCCTCCACCCCAACCCCTTCCCAGCACTGTCTGGAGGACTGGGAGCTCGTGACACAAGCCAGCCCCACATGTGGAACCATTGGCTTCACTCAATTCTAGGCACTGCCCACCGCGGGCACCCCGCCTCACCCTGCACCCAGGTTCCCTCCTTCCAGCCTCCCTCCCCCAGGCTGGCACACCCTCCTACAATAGAAGCACACAAGGTTTTGCCATAGGCTCTGCTTTCCAGGTAAGCTGGACACAAGCAGAAAAATTAAAAGTAAATCATTTACAAATGGGAGAGAAGAAACGATACAGAAAAAGTTTTTAAAAATTAATATCTACAAATGAGATAGATGTATTTATGAAATAAGAATATTATGCCTTTAAAAAAAGAATACTCACTTTGAATGTCAATAATGTGTCAATAGTCAACTGTAACAAATGTACAGGATTCCCAGTAGTGAGAGAGGCTGTGCGTGTGTGGGGCAGAGGGTATGTAGGAAGTCTCTGAACTTTCCATTCAGTTTTGCTGTAAACCTGAAACTGCTCTAAAGTCTGTTTTTTAAAAAGAATATAAATATATATATATATATATAGAGAGAGAGAGAGAGAGAGAGAGATCCTAAGAAATTCAAAATGAAAATAGAAACAAAATCCAATAGAAAGGTTAAAAGGTCAAATTGAGGACATATCCCAAAACCTAAAAACAACACAACAGACACAGACTATTAGATCAAAAACACAGAGAACCAATCCAAGTGGCTAAAAACCAAATAACTGCCATCCTAGAAAGAGAGAAGAGGAAAATGGAAGAAAAGAAATGAAAGGATTAATTCAAAAACATGTCCAAGACCAGAAAGATCTGAGATTCTAGCTTCAATGGGCCCTTCAACATACCCCGCACACAAAGTGTAGACCCAACAAGACGCATCTTCAAGGAACTTCGGAACAAAGGCACAGAGAATATCCTACAAGTGTCCAGACATGACAAAACAAAACAAAAAACAAACCAAAAAACCACTCTGGTACTCTTTCATAAACAGAATCAAGAATCAGAAGAGCTTCTTTCTCAACCCCATTCTGCCTAAAGGCAATGGAAGCCTCTAAATTTTTTAGGGAAAACTATCTTTAATTTAGAAATCCATATTCAGACAAACCATAAACTGTGAGAGTAGAAGATGGACATTTTCCCAGACACGCAAGGTCTCAAAAAGTTGACATCTTGTGCACCACTTTTTGGAAGCTTCTATAGAAAGTACTCCATCAAATTTTGGAAATAAACCAAGAAGAAAAGTCATAAGATCCAAGAGAAAGGCAAAGGGGCATTCCTGGGACAATGGAGAAGAAAGACTCCAAGACAACAGCTGTGCAGGGAGCCTCAGAGCAACCCAGCCTGCTGCAGGCCGAAAGGCACATGAAGAACTGCTTCCAAAGATAAAACTGCAGATCACCTTAGGCCTTGGAAAGGAGATTCACATAATTCTGTAAGTTTGGAGGGGAGAATGATAAGTACATTTTAAAAACTAGGCAAAAACAACTCCAGGAGAAAACAAAATGTCCTAGGAGAAAAATCACAGTTAACACAGTATACTACATGGCTCAGCTATGAGCAGCATTAGGGGACCATCCCAACACTGCATACTGATGGAGCCGGATGGACCAGAAGAGACGATGGGGAGACAAGAGTGAGTGTAGGGTGGGGATGGGGCAAAGGGCACCACCCTCACCTTCCATGGGGTTTGAAGTCAAAGAATCACATGAAAAATGGGGCTCTGGAGAGCAGGAGGAGGAGGAGGAGGAGGTTGCCAGGAATCGCAATCTATTGTCTAGACCTCTTCGGAAATATGGAGGTACGTACAGAAAAAAATCTGCTGATAAGTTACTTCTGGGGAATTATTTCATCTTTAACCTATGTCTACATACCATTCTGATTTTAAAAATCAAACTAAATTTTAAAATAGTTTGCTCTGGGTGTTTAGGAATTAGGAAACCAGGTGATCCTTCAGATGAAGAGAACAGAAACACTGTGTGATATGGACAGGCAAGGACAGCAGGGGACAGCGCCCTGGGCAGGGACGGTGGGTCAGGACAGGGACAGCCTGTGTCCACTCACTGCCCTGCCAGCCCAGGTGGGGAGAAGGCCGGGGAGACCTGTGATGGAGAGATGAGGCAACAATGACACTAGGAAGCCCTCCTGCCTTATCCCTCCTGCGTCGCTCCATCACCTCACTAGGATCGCAGGCCAAGACACTCAATGTTCTCCTCTCTGGAGGGGATTCTGTGAGATGCATGCGATTTTCTTCAGAAGAGAGAGGGCAGTACCCTAGAACAGACACCTGGAGGCTCAAGTAACACCCCTGCAGCCTGTCCTGGGCCACGGTGGTGTGGCCAGGGTGAAAAGATGGGCGGGCGAGGTGCCCTCTGGCTTAAATCAGGCCATACGGGACAATTAGAGGGCACTGAACATGACCCAGCCAGCTCAACTTCCCACAGGATGTGAAGACCGTCTAGGAACAGTGATCTCAAGCAGGGCCCCAGGCTCAGCACCAGGCACTGTCCCTGGGCAGGAGGCTGTGGTACAAACTTCTGCATTTAAAAGTTACTCAATTCATGGTAGCTTCTCAAAGCAGGCAATCTAAAAATTATTACTATGAGATATGTGGTATTATAAAGGTTTTTATACTAAAGGGGATTCTTCACTTAAAAAAGGCTGAAAGCTACTGCCTAAATACTCCCAGGGATGAAAGTTAAAAATCAAATAAGTAAACTAAACGCCCTGCACATCAGAGAAGTGGGGACCTGCCGTCTCAGTGGGGCCCAGGTAGCTTGCAGTGAGCAGCCTTGGAGGTTCCTGACCCTTGACTCCCATGTGAAAGGACAAGAGAAGGTAGAAAGCGGGTCTTCAGCTATCCCTCATGGTCCTCTATTGCTCAGACGTCCCCTTGGAGCTCCCAGAGTGAGACACCTGGCAGCTCACAGACAGGACCAGACAGACAGCAGTCCCCAACGCAGTGCCACCTGCACTGACCCAGCACATAAGGATCCCAGCCCCCAACCCCACATTAGCTCTAGTGACCTTAATGACACAATGATGAGGACCAACACACGCCAAAGTGCCAAGTACTTTGGGAAACCCATGTTAATAGGCAAGACTGCCGCTGTTCATGCCCAGTTCCATTTACCTAATACAAAACCTTTCAAGAACTTCAGGGAGAAGCAGGACTGCCTACTAGCACAGCCCTGGATAGAGCTCGGAGCCACATCCCAGGAGCACATCAGCCTGACCAGGATAAGCGGTCCACAGTCATTTCAGTCCCAGCTGGGATAAGTGCCTCTGTAAGAGTCCAGACACCAACCGCGGGGGCCTGAAGACAAATGCCACAGGCTCTCCAGGCCTGGAGACCAGAGATCTGTCTCCACACCCAATGCTGCTGCCCATCAGAGCTTGCGCGCTGCAGGGGTCTTCGCAACTTTTGCTCCTGGTTGAAGGAAACCAATTTTTGACACCTGCTATTCACTATTACCTGGTTCAAATGGTTTGCAGCCAAGTGAAGTCTGCAGTACACCAGCTATCTTTGCTCTTAGAATTCTACCTTTGAGGAGTTCAAACTGTCACACTAAACACAGTCAACAAAAGGATTCTTCTGAGCACTGACTGTGGCTCAAAGAACATTCAGATAAATTCAAACAAGATTTTGTGCAACTAGCATGTACAAAGCACTGGAAGACAAAAATACAAAAGCCAAGTCCCCTTTCTAACCAACCTTATAAATCAATAGCAAGCAGGATATCAAGTCCACAAACTGCTCTAAGACAAGGCTGACGGCAAAGTGCCTACAGACATCGCCACAAAGACTGCATGAGCTCTGCACCGTGCCAATCACACACATCACACCTCATGCTACCTTCCCAACAAGCCATGGGGATAAACAGGCCTATGGCTTCCATTTTAACGGATCAGGTTGGTTCACTTGTTCAGCCTGGCCAAACTAGTAAGTAGTACAACCAGGAGTCAACTGAGGCAGTGTGCCTGCTGCCCTGGTCAAACAGAGCAGAAAAGAAGCGATATGGTGGGAGGGGTTATTCCTCCCCAGCGCCCATTCTCACGCTTGACGTTAAAAACAAAAAGTCCACTCTGTTGCTGGGTCCAGCCCAAATAATAAGCCCCTCAAATTAGGGATCTGAAAAGACAAGAAGAATCTCCCCAAAAATCCATATGTAAAGTAGATGGTTCAAAAATATGAATATTCTAATACAGGGGAAAAGAAAAAATCTCCTTAGAGTCACTATATCCTAAAAGCAAAAAAATCAGAACCACTCATTTCTACCTCTGAGATTATTTTTGATAACCCCAGGAAATGGCTTTTTCTGTTGCCATCTCAAAGGACAATCACACCATTTTTCAATCCATTATTAAAGAAGAGCCATCAGCCTGCCTTTCCACGAGTAAGCGGGTGGTTTTAAGCTTTGACTGCTTTTATCTCCCTGCAGTTAGCAGGCCCTGTGATCACCAGGAGCATGGACAAAAGCCTCCGGAAGACAAAAGTGCAGGAAAGCTCATTTCTCAGAGATCCGGTCAGAAGTGGTCCAGGTTGGGGGTGGGAGTCCGATGCAAAGGTGTCCCAGCCAAGAGGAACAAGGAGTGAAAACAGATACAGCTCCCTAAAAGTGTGCAGCTAAAATATTCACACAAATTAAATACCAGCCAGTGGCTGAATGGATCAGACCAGTTACACCCCTAATAGTATGCAAACTCTGAAAGTGGTCCCTAGAACTCCAAAGTACCTGTCTGCCAAGTCTCACCCACCAAGTAGTTGGACGACCTTAATTTCTTCCATAATCTCCCACACTTCTGTACTTCTACAGTTATATAAAAAATAGCACAGGTTAAAAGTCTCCACTACCAGGAAAAAAAAAAAAAAGTTTATTTAAACTTTGAAGGACTGATTACTTAAGTGAAAGACAAGGCAAATATGTTCTCCTTACAAGCCATACAATGCCACGTTAGTTTAATAAACTGAGAAACAGAAGCGGGGATTACGGAGCAAACGTGCAAAGGCACAGGCTTCCCCTCCAGGGAGCAGGACCAAAATCCCCTGCAGTTAGCTCTGAGCTCTGACACGCTGGCAACCTAACCCTAGATACAAGCTCAAATGCATTCTACCATCCCGTAGGTTTCTCTTCTCCTTGCAGTTAAGAGTCGGACAGAATTCCAAGGAAATAGGTTCCATTCCTTAAATTATGCCACCTTTAAAGCATTAGGTTTTACCACATACACCAATCAAGAATTTCTACAGTTCTAAGATGAAGCTGAAGGCACAAGAGATGACTTCGTTCAAGCTGGAGTTTGATTTCTACACATTATATAGTCTGTACCCGGAGAGATCACCAAAATCAAGTTCTGAGCTAACTCTTCGAGTCTGACTGCTCTCTTTTCCTACTGGAGGCTGAGTAGACACAGACATAGCCCTTGAAACTGGGCCAGGGCTGCCCTTGGTCCCAATCCTGGTGGCCATCACCATACAAAGCTCTGGACAAGTAGCTGGCATGAACCTGCCCAGTTCTGGGTTCCTGATCCACAAATGAAAAGCATTTTGAGTGGGCCAACGCTGCTCCAAAAGTGACCAAACAGGTAATATGCAATAGATAACTTTAGGGGTACACAGCTTTTCTATTTTAATTACAATAAACATAACTACCACATCAAAACTCATGACTTCATGGATATCAAAATTTCTTCCCAAAATAAATGTGTATTTAAATGTAAAAAGAGAGTGAACTAAAAGGAAATATCTAGAATGCTCTGGTAACATGGCATTAACCTGGAAGGCTGGGAGCCCCCAGACCAGGCAATCATCATTCTCCGAGTGTGTGACTGGCAGGCTATACATACCTGACCCACGCCATTTCCCTTTCAGAAATGGATGTACTTTTGCAAATAAAACACAAGACTAAAATGATCCAAAGCTTAGGTTCTAGTGACAGCTTTGTCACTTGCTGACAGTATGACCTCGGGCATGCCAGTTAACCTCCTGAGCCTTGGTTTTCAGACCTGTAAAATGGGGATCAGGAGGTTGCAGAGGGGATTAAAACCAACAAGGCTTTTGAAAGTGCCTTGTAAACTGTGAAATGCTACAGAAGTATCAGTCGCTACACTTCTCAGTTACAGGAGCAATGCCTGCTGGGCGTGTAACTCTGTCCTCAAATTCCCTCCCTGTAATCTGGGGATTGGCCTGTGTTGCCCTTCTCTTTCAAGTGGTCCCAGTAAAATTCAAATATTACGTGCAGTGATCCTAGAGTTTTGATTTTTAAGAGAAAAACCTAGACATCTAGAATCATTCCTGGAAACAATAGTTGGTTTTCAATGCTTTTACTTAAAATACTCTCCTAAAAGACACTTCACCGCTGTCACAGCCAGAAGTCCCACTGCTGTAGAAACTCTTGATTCTAACTCTTTCCTCCTGGAAAGAGAGGAACTCGGGGTCAGCTCGTTAAAATATTGCCAGCATTGTCTTGTAAACCCTAGTCAACTCCGGTTGCTGCGCTAACAACATGTGTTCTTGGTAAAACTGCTTGAAACTTTAAATAGACCACCATTTCTGAAACTCGGGGGCTCCAAACGGCTGAATCAGCATTTTCAGAAACAAAGTGTTCTAGGCCTGGCCTTTTAAACAGCAGCAACGAGCAAGTTGTGCAATAACGCATATTTACTCACGAGCTCTCCTTGTTTTGGTCTTTCCCCCCTCCCCCCCCATCTCTTGAATGAAACTGAGCACCAAGTTTGCAAGAAAATATTCTTTCAAACGCATTGTAAAGATCCAGGACCCTGTAAAAATCACCTGTGGCTCTCTTACATTACCCAACGTTTCGGTGAAAGCAAACCATAAAAAGTTCGCGTTTCTTCCAATCCCAAGAAAAGACGCACACAATAAAAAGTAAAGGATACCCTAATTTCCATAACGCACATGCTCCAGGGCAGTCGTCAGGCAGGCGTTTGGAGAGGCAATCAGCAAAGGCGAAGAGTTGCATCAGAAATTTCCTTCTGCAAACGGTACCGCTCTTATCACATTTCCACGGCTGGCGGGCGGCTAATCCGCGAGCCCTCAACTTGGTGTTAGGCCCCAGCGGCGGCTAACGGGTCACCAACAGAACCAAAAAAAAAGGTCCTCCGTCCGAGGCTGGGCCGGCTCGGGACTTGGGAGTGTCTGGCACCACTGTCCCGGACGCCCGGGCGCGCGCGCCGCGGCCCCGCCGCGCAGTCGGAGCACCCGGGGCTGCAGGGACGCCCGAGCGCCCACCCTCCCAGGCGGCGGCCCCCAGGAGCGCGGCCTTGACCGCAGCCCCCGCCACAGCCCGCGAGCCGCCGGCGTCTGACAAGATGGTTCAAGAATGCACTGCTTGGACTCCACACCTCCCCCCAGGGGTCGGGAACGCAGCGCGGAGAGCCCGGCGGGGCGCCCGGCTGCCTCCGCCACCACCGCGCGCCCGCAGCCCCAGTCCCGCCTCCGAGCACGGCCCGCTGCGGGCCCGGGGCGCCGGAGCCCCCGGCCCGGAGGCGACGCCCTTCCGCCCGCCGCGCCTCCGCGGGGCCCGGCGTTCCCGGCCGCGGCCGCCCAGCGCTCAGACAATGACGGCGCGGGGACCCGCCTGGCCGTCCCGGGCCCCGCGGGGACGCCAACCACAAAGTAACTTGCCGCCGCGCTCCCCGCCCAACTCCGTACCTGCCGCGCGCGGCTCCCCGCCGCCTCCGCGTGGCTGCGGGCGACACTCGGCGTGGCCGGCGGCGGGCGCGGATCCCCGCGGGGCGAGGCCGGCGCGCAAGACTGTCCCGGGCGCCCCGCGCCGCCGGCGCTGCCGCCACCCAGGGGCTGCGCGGAAACTTTGGGCTCCACCGGGTCTCAGAGCGCCGAGCCCGCCCGGCCGCAGCTCGCTTCCCTCTCTGCCTCCTCCCGGCCTCCCCACCCCCTCGATGGGCTTTAAACTCGCCCGGCCCCGCCCGCCTTCCCCGCCTCTGCCGCCGCCGCCGCCGCCTCCGCCTCCGCCTCCTCCCCCGGCTACTTTTCCTGCTCCTCCTCCCGCCGCCGCCGCCCGGACCGCTCGGCGGCCGCCAGCGCGGGAGGAGCCGGGGCCTGGGCGCAGGGCGTGGCGCGGGGGCGCGGGCCGCGGGCCGGACGGCCCGGGGGCCAGACGCTCCCGGAGGCTCCTGCCCCGGGCTGCTGAGCGGTTTCCCTCCTCCTGCACTCCTCGGGACTCGGGCGCGGGACGACGACCGCCGCGGCTCAGGCGGCTTCGCCAGTGAAAGGACAAATTGGACCTGTCCCGAAAGACAATTTATAAGCGAACTGTTTGAAACGCACAAAGTATTAACTGCGCCGTCCAGATCCTTTATCCTGGGCGCAGCAGGACGGGACGGAAGAGCTGGGGCTGCCCCGTACTCTGTCGTGGGCTGAAGGCACCCGGCCTGGGAAAAGGAAACCTGGGTTTGCTCACAGCCAGCCAGGTCTGGGGCCTCACCTCTCTGAGCCTCAGTTTGCCCCATCTGCGTATGAGTATCGGAGTGCGGGTGGAGTGAGAGGCTGCCAAGCCTGGTGTCCTTATCTTTACAGTGGGCTAATAACGCCCGCCTGAGGGTTGGTGTCCTGGGGATTAAATGAGGTCATAATGGGAACATAAAGTGACTGCGAAAAAGACTCCCCTACCCCCCAATTGACGGAAGCCATTGTCGTTAGTGTGATTCTTAGTATCTCTACCGAGTCAAAACTATAATACACATAGCATAACGATAATTATGTCTTTTCCTGGGTCTTGGTATTCTAAACGCAGCTGCAACAATATTTTGCCTTCATGGAGCGTGCACTTTGTGCAAAACCTTCATGAATCCTTGCATGTAACCCCCACTGTGGCCCTCTAGGTGTTACTGTTAGAGTCCCACTGTACGGACTGGGAAACTGAATCTTGGAGAGGTTAAGTAACTTGCTGAAAGTCAAGTAGCTGGTAAGTGCAGAGCAAGGATTGGAAGCCATGTACGGTATTGTACCAAAGCCCCTTGTAGGCACCTGCTTCTAGCAGGAGTTATTCCACCTTAGACAGATGTTACTCATGGAAAGGTCATCCTTCCCTGTAACTGAAACAGACCTCCCTAAAATTTTTGCCTATTGGTCCAAGCTCAGAAACACGTAAGATGAAAATCAAGAGAGGATGATGTCAAAGGATTTTAGATTCCTAGAAGAAAGGAACACAGAGGACTCCTGTTGCAGACAAAGGACTCGAAAAT
The DNA here is from genome assembly GCF_028885625.2 of Pongo pygmaeus. Lineage (NCBI taxonomy): Eukaryota > Metazoa > Chordata > Mammalia > Primates > Hominidae > Pongo > Pongo pygmaeus. The sequence continues at coordinate 35,859,869 of NC_072379.2, read as the reverse complement.
TAAAGAACAGAAAACTCAGTTTGAGCCAACTTCTCACAGATGCATCAGCTTTGAACCTTCTCGCTTCTGCTGAAGGTCCAAACAGCAATCCATGCCTACATCAGTCAGATAGCCTGATAGGCAAGGAGGCTTTGATAGAGGTTTCAAAAGTTCCTTGATACATAGACATATGTTCTTTCGGAATCACTTGTGGGTAAATTCCATACACCATGGCCCCTTTACCCCTAAATACATTGATGTGTCTTTCTAAGAGTAGAGATATTATGTACATAACCACAATAGTCACCAAATTTGTAAATTTATATTGATAAAATACTTGTATCCAATCTAGGTCCATATTCCGGTATAGTCAGTTGATCCGACGATGTCTTCCACAGTGTTTCTTTCCCTCTGTTACAAGATCCACTACTGAGGTCTAGAGTCAGGTATTGCATTTAGTTGTCTCAAAATGTATGGATTTTCAGACATTACTATTCACAGAGAAGTGATCAAGATTAATGTCCTCAAGTGTTTTCCTGCTAGCATAAGTCTCTAGAATTCCTAGGACAGGCCCTCATTCCCTGCATTTCCTGGCTCTCTGTAGACATCAGTGGGCAGAACCCATTCAAAGACACTTTCTGATGCAAGTTCATGAACTTGTCACTCTTGTGGCTGCAGAAGCTGCAGCTGTCCTCTGTGCAGTGATCCTGGATGAGCCAATCCTATATACAGATTGTATCTTATAGCCTTCCCTTCCCCCAAACTCCAAATGCCCCTGCCCACGCACAATGCTCCCTGTCAACAGGGTGGCAGCCACCGTGGAATCTAGCCATGCAGCCTATACGTTATCCTGGAGAGCTCAGCCTACTGGGCAAGGCAGGGAGGCTTGTAGTTCAAGCACTTCCCCAAGGGGAAACGTATAAGCTGGAATTAGGTGTCAGGACACAGGATTCCGTGATAGTGAGAAATTCAATTATCTAAACATGAGCTAGAAGCCTCCTTCAGCTGAAAGTAGAGAATCTGATAGACTCTAATTTTTAATTAGTAATGAATGGATTAACATCTGTCTTCCCCTGTTGACTGTAAGCATGGTGACTGTGGCAACTCTGTGCCCCTTCACTAGTGTCCTTCCAGCAGGGGGAGTGCCTGGGACAGAGAGGGCACTAAGTGTATAGTCATTACTGGGGAATAGTGTCCTGTGAATTAATTTCTCAGGAGCCTCTGAGACCCGGGCACTGTCTCAAACATTGCCAGTAACCTTGGCAAAGGGAAAGTAGTCAGAGTGAATGGCACCCTGACAGCTAACTGCTTTGAGCAGCAGTGGCCCTCGCCTCTGCTCTCATGAGCCACTGCTAGTCACATGGCCCGGCCACCATCCCTTGTGGCCCATGCGGACATGCGGAGCACGTGTTTGGAAAGCAGCCTCCTGCCCACCCCTGCAAGGGGTAGGGGGTTGTCTATAGTCATAATATAATCATAGTGCCTGCCCCAGAATACCTGAGGAGCCTGCTTCCACTACAAATCCCTGGGCCCACCCAAGCTCTGGAGAGTTCACACCTCCAGGGTTGATCTGCCTTTTTTTTTTTTTGAGACGGAGTCTCTCTCTGTCACCCAGACTGGAGTGCAGTGGCGCGATCTCAGCTCTCTGCAAGTTCCGCCTCCTGGGTTCACGCCATTCTCCTGCCTCAGCCTCCCGAGTAGTTGGGACTACAGGCGCCTGCCACCACGCCCAGCTAATTGTTTTGTATTGTTTCAGTAGAAACGGGGTTTCGCGGTGTTAGCCAGGATGGTCTCTATCTCCTGACCTCATGATCCGCCCACCTCGGGCTCCCAAAGTGCTGGGATTACAGGGGTGAGCCAACACGCCCGGCCCATTTTTAATAGACTCCTGCACAATGCACGATCTACATCCTCACCAGTATTCCAAACACTCCTAAACAAGACGGACAGGCCACTCTGGAGTCTAGAGGTGGGGAGCCTGGCAGCATTCAAGGAAGGCTTCCCAGTGGTTGCCATGCCCCCATGGCACCCCAGAACATCAAAGATGGTAAATTGGCAAAGAGAACTAAAGAAAAAGCCTTTGGGATTGAGGGACAGGCGTGTCTCTCAGACCAAACCCATGAAAGACCTTGGCTCCCTCAGGGCGCAGTACCAAGTAGTTGCATTTAGTCACAGAATGTTGCTGCTGGGTCTGGGGTTAGAGTTTTGACAACACACTAAGCTGGAGTGGTAAGAAGGGACTTATTTGTCAGATTTATATTTAACTATTTATACTTATTTGTCAAGCACAGGCTTATTCATATATGGTGATGAGAGCACCGGATATGTCTGTTATGGGGCCTACCAGCACAGTGCCCCCCAGCTAGCACTGCTCCGTCTAGAGGTTCCCCACAACCCTGGTTTTCCCTGATTCCTAAGTACCAATTAAATTGGTCAGGGATGACGCTTGGCCCAGAGATTCCCATCCTGTAGGTAGGTGGGCCAGTGGGCGGAAGGATGACCTAACCAATCGGAAGCCTGCACCTGGGATTCTGAACCTGAAGTACTGGTGGGATCCGCACAATGGAGACCAGGTGAGGAACGGCGAAGTTGGGCTCAGCATAAGGATGGTGTAAAGTACAAAGACCCAAACAGATGCCGTCGTGCCTCCCGTCTCTCTGGCCCAGGCTGGTACAGCTATTGTTTTGAACTTCCATAGAATTTCATTTTCCGTCATTGTTTGTTTGTTTTGGTTTGGTTTTGGTAGGGGGTTGGAGAATCTGGCTCTGTCGCCTAGGCCAGACTGCACTGGCGCAATCTCAGCTCACTGCAACCTCCACCTCCCAGGTTCAAGCAATTCTCATGTCTCAGCCTCCCGAGTAGCTGGGATTACAGGCATGCGCCACTATGCCCAGCTAATTTTTTATATATGTAGTACAGACAGGGTTTCACCATGTTGGTCAGGCTGGTCTTGAACTCCCAACCTCAGGTGATCCACCTGCCTCGGCCTCCCAAAGTGCTGGGATTACAGGTGTGAGCCACCATGCCTGGCCCTATTTTTCTTATATTGTCTTAATATCAACTCTCCTTTTCTGAAGTTGCTTGGATCAAAATGTCTTTACAACCAGAACAGAGGCTCACAGAAGGATGTTTATTCAGGCTGGTTACTTAGGTATAATTTGCTGACCAGAAAATTTATCATTTTTTAATGTACATTTTGTGGAGTTTGGAAAGGTATATAGTTATGGAACCAGTCAAGACATTAATACAAATAGTTTTCACCCCAAAAAGTTTTCTCATGCTCCTTGTCAGTCCCCCTCCCTACTCCACGCAACTGATCCTCTTTCAGTTCTTAGGTTTTGCTTTGCTTTTCTTTTCTTTTTTTTTTTTTTTTTTTTTTTTTGTAGAGATGGGGATCTCCCTGTGTTACCCAGGCTGGTCTTGAACTCTTGGCCTCAAAGCAATCCTCCCTCCTCAGCCTCCCAAAGTGCTGGGGTTACAGGTGTGAGTCACCACACCCAGCCATGTTGCTCTCAAGATTGTCATCTGAATAAAATCACACAGTAGGTAACTTGGCATAATGTCCTTGTGAATCATCCATGTTTAGTGACTGGATAGCATGATACTTTAATTGGGGTAGGTGTACATCCACTTGTTCAGCCATTCTCTGGCTGGTGAAAATTTAGGCTAGTACCAGTTTTGGGCAATTATGAATAAAACTGCTATGAGTATTAGCGTAAAGGTTTTTCTGGAAATGTAAGTTTTCATTTCTCTTGGGTAAATAACTAAAGGAGAGACTGCTAGGTCATATCTCAGTATATGTTTACCATGAACTGTCAAACTATTTTCAAAGTGAGTATATTATTTGTGTCTGCACCAAAAATGTATAAGAGTTCCAATTGCTCTACATCTTGCCCAACACTTGCTGTTGTTTGTCTTTTTCATTTCTGCCATCCTGATATTGTGGGGGCAGCTTCTAATGTCATGTAGTGGTATCTCATTCTGGTTTTAATTTACATTTCCTTCATGGCTATTAATGTTGAGCACTTCTTCATGGGCTTATTTGCTGTGCCGTGCATATACAGTGTTTTGTATAGTGTCTATTCAAATCATGTGCCCATCTTTTTGTTTTTTTTCCTTCTCATTGAGTGCTGACAGTTATTTATATTATCAATCCTTTAGTAGAGATGTGTTTTGTGAGTATTTTCTCCCATTCTTTTCATTTTTTAAATGGTACCTTTCAAACAGCAGAAGTTTTTTTATTTTTTTATTTTTTATTTTTTTATTTTTTTTGAGACGGAGTCTTGCACTGTCGCCCAGGCTGGAGTGGCGCTATCTCGGCTCACCGCAAGCTCCGCCTCCCAGGTTCATGCCATTCTCCTGCCTCAGCCTCCCGAGTAGCTGGGTCTACAGGTGCCTGCCACCACGCCTGGCTAATTTTTTGTATTTTTAGTAGAGACGGGGTTTCACCGTGTTAGCTGGGATAGTCTCAATCTCCTGACCTCGTGATCCGCCCGCCTCAGCCTCCCAAAGTGCTGAGATTACAGGCATGAGCCACTGTGCCCAGCCAGCAGAAGTTTTTTGTTTTGTAAGTTAAATTATCAATTTGTCCTCTCCTGGATTGTTTTTTGTATCCTATCTAAGAAATTCTTTCCTGGACCAATACTGCAGTGATTTTCTTTTATGTTTTCTTCCAGAAGTATAGTTTCGGCTCTTACATTTAGAGATATAATTAAATTGTAACTGATTTTTGTAGACCATGTGAAACAAGGGTGAAGGTTCTTTTTTGTGGCATATGGATGTCTGCTTGTCCCACTGGGTGATTTGAAGTCATTAGGTGATCCCAGTTTTGTTTTAGAATGCTCGATCCAGCTACAGTGGAGCCAACAGACCAGTTGGGAGACTGATAGGTGAGGATGATGATGGGCTGTGACAGAGGGGAGGGACAATAATGAACAGATTGGGGTGAGTATAGGACATACGTATCACAGCAAGTCTCTGCCCTTCTGGTGGCCCTGGGCTTAGATGAGACTGTGGCAGTGAGCACAGTGCCCGGCACAGAGGGAGGGAGACACAGAGCAGGGAGAGCGCATGGCCATGTTGCTGCAGGAAGATTCCATCATGGAGCAAGCTCAGCACCCTCCCCTGGGCACTCTTGCTGAGACATCTCCCTCTTAGTTGAAACAACACTGCACCCATTAGGATGCTTTGGGCTGCAGGGAACAGAGCAGAGCTTACCAGCCTTGTCCAGGATTTCTGTCCACGTCATTCTCAGGGCCGTGGCTTTGCCTAATGCTTGCCCCGGTAGCGTCAAGATCACAATGCAGATGCAGTTCCAGGCATCAGTTCCCCTGATAACTGTGTCCAAGGGCACAAAGGGGACATTCTCCTCCCTTGCTTCATGCCAGAATCCACTAGGAGATTTCTTCTCACATTTCAGGATCTAGAACATGGTCTCAGGCCCGTGCCCTAGCGGGAAGGAAGGTGAGAATGTGTACATCACGCATCTTTAACTTCTGTATTGTGGGGGCAGCTTCTACCAGCAAGAAAAAAGGATCAGGGATGGGGGTGGCTGGTAAATGGACCACCAAAAGGACGTGGCCAATAGCAGATGACCTTTTTGGCAATGAAGAGCTGAGAGCCCCTCTAGTTTAGAAGGAGCTTCCTAAATAAATGCAGCCTGGGAATTAGGATCCTAGGGATGACACGCAATTCTAAATCCCTAGGCATCCAAACCTAGTTATATCTCTAAAACATGAGCTCCTTTCCAGCCACTTAAAAAAAAATCATTTCAGCACCTTAACCCCATTAGAAGTAATTAACCATGAATGTAGCACAAACTTTACTTAATAAAATATATCTCCATCCCAATACACTTCATGATTTTAATAACCAAAGTTCCAGAGCTAGTAGGAGAATCCAAAATAATAACAAAAATTTTTAATTGGTAAAAATTATTTAGAGCTACTGGGGATTTAGTATTAGCATAACCTGTACGGTGTGTGAGGGTAAGTGAATGTATGTTTTTGAGACAGCACCTTAAAGTTAATGTTTAAGATGTTAAAGCCAGAAGCTGCTTCAGTTAGTCAGCATACATTCTTTAAGAGGATTAATCTGCCTGCATGAGGTACGAGACTACACAGAAAATAGAACAGCTAATCCTGGAGATGAACCTGATAGATATCCCACAGTTGGTACTTACAGCAGTGAGGAACCCTGTCCAGGTGGAGGGTGATCACGTGAGTGTTTGCATTCACTTCGGGCTTGCACTTCTGTTAGCCAAGTCTGGGTGTTCAGTTGCACAGGAGAGAATTATATTTTACAATAATTTGCAGAGAGTCCTTCTCATTCATTTATATGTAAGTGTAGCCCAGGGTCATTATTTTTTAGGACTCATCAGATTTAAAGATTGAGTGACTGTATGTGACAGATTTTTCTAGGAGAAGCAGTACTTTTTCTTCTTCTTCCCTTAGTTATTATCTTCTCTTTCTTCTCCTCCCTCTTCATTCTCAAAACAAGCACCATCCCTAAGTGCCTGCTTCAGCATAAACAGGTGATATATGTTTAATGTGTACCTTACATTAGACACTGTACCAGGCACTTTATATACATATTTCAGTTAATCCTCATAATAAATTTGAGGCAAATATTGTTTTCTTAGTTTTATAGTCAAGGAAGCAGCCTCAGGGAAGCTACATGGCTTCTCAAGGTCACTTAACAAATCAGTGGCAGGGCTGGCATTTGAAGCCCCCTTTGTCTGACTCTCAGTCCCTTCTACCTTCTTCCCACTATTCCTGGCTGTCTCTACTGTCATTTCTTGTCATTTGATTATTTTCCTTGTAACCAGTTATTTAAATGTATGACCTAATGGGATGTCTTTTGTGCGAAAGTCCGCAATTAGATTTCAGTATCATAAAGTTCTCCCTCTTTAGGAAAGGTGTTCTCATTTATTTTTGGATCCTAAAATGTGATCTCATTTCTATTTAAGCATGTGTCCCTGAATCCCAGGTGGAGGAAGGGGAGGGTCATAGGAGGAAGATATTAAAGTCTTTTATTTGTTCAAGTTAGGGATTTTAATGTCACACCTACCCAACCTCCTTGCCCTCCTACTGTTAGGGAGTTTGACTTACTTGGCTCTGATGCTAGCTTGGGAATTCTGACCTCCTGGAGACCAGAGACACCCACAGGATGGGGATGGCACCATGACAGGCAGCTCCAGAAATGGGCAGTGTGAAGAGCCAACCCTACAGTGGGTAGAGCTGGGTCAGTGACGATGCAGCCAGACAATATATCCAAAAAGTGCAAAAGAGGTAGATGTCCTGCAGATGAGTGACCCTCATGGTGATGAGACACCTGGTGGACAGAAGGAGCTAGCAAGTTCTGCTCACAGATGGAAGTCCAATGGCAGATATTCAGTCCCTGGGAAAGAAAAAGATAGGGCTTCCATCCAGCAGGAAGTTAGTTAGGAGATCAAGACTGTTCACAGTAAAAGTTGGCGCCCCACTGCAAGAACTAGGAAACAAGTCTGTAGAGGACCTGAGTCCCCGAGCACCCCTGTGACACTCCTTCAGTATTCCCTCAGGAGAGGAATACCAGTGTCTGCAGGGAATCTTTGAGGGAGGAGGAGGAATAAGGGGGAAGGAAGTGACGCAACTCAGAATGCTCGTACTAGGCCGCGTGCGGTGGCTCACACCTGTAATCCTGGCATTTGTGGAGGCTGAGGTGGGTGGATCATTTGAGGTCAGGAGTTCAACACCAGCCAGGCCAACATGGCGAAACCCTGTCTCTGCTAAAAATACAAAAGTTAGCTGGGCGTGGTGGCGGGCGGCTCTAATCCCAGCTAATCGGGAGGCTGAGACACAAGAATTGCTTGAACCCAGGAGGCAGAGGCTGCAGTGAGCCGAGATCACACCACTGCACTCCAGCCTGGGCAACAGAGTGAGAGTCCGTGGAAAAGAAAAGGAAGGGGAGGGGAGGAGAGGGGGGAAGGCAGGGAGGGAGGGGAGGGGGGAAGGTGGGGAGGGAGGGGAGGGGGGAAGGTGGGGAGGAAGGCAGGGAGGGAGGGGAGGGGGAAGGCGGGGAGGGAGGGGAGGGGGAAGGCGGGGAGGGAGGGGAGGGGGGAAGGTGGGGAGGGAGGGGAGGGGGGAAGGTGGGGGGGAAGGCAGGGAGGGAGGGGAGGGGGAAGGCAGGGAGGGAGGGGAGGGGGGAAGGCGGGGTGGGGGGAAAGGCAGGGAGGGAGGGGAGGGGAGGGGAGGGAAAGGGAAAGGGAAAGGGAAAGGAAGGGAATGGAAGGGAAGTCCTAAAGACTATCAGGGATAACTCATTCAATTAACAGACACTGATTAAATGCTGACTACCTGCAGGATTGCAGGTAGGTGCAAAGCAGTCCAGAGGCAGTCAAGATGTTGGCATTGATGGCCTTACAAAGGCTTCTGCAACAGGACTCTGAGAGGCTGGGACAGACTCTTTGGGGGCCTGTACGATGACGAGGGCAGATGAATACCAGAAAGACCGTTCCCAGGGAGGGATGCACAGACTTTCCAAACTGCCCAGGGGCCCTAAGTGTCTGAGTCGTCAAGAGTCCAGGGTTCCAGCTGGGGCTCTGAGAGACCAGTCGGTGAGGGCAGCAGTTAGCAGCTGCCCTGTCTCTCAGAGCCTCCATGTCTGCATGTCTGAAAAACTCCATGAGGACTTCTTGTATAGAGGCCATCACCTGTGGAGGAAGTTTGTCACAGTGCCCTAGTAGAGCATTCGGTTGGGGGGCTCCATATTCATTCAGTTCTAGTTAAGGACATATGTTTTGGAACCAGGAATTTGACCCGGGTTCAAATTCTAACTTTGCTTCTTGTTAGTTGTGGGACTGTGGATAAATTACACAGACTCCCTAACTCAACTTCCTCAGCTGTAGAGTCAGGATGGTAATTCTTACCTAATACTGTTGTTTTAGTGGATTTTTATATCTTACTTTTGTCTGTAATGAGTTAAAATATAATGCAGCATAATAAACCACCCCAAATAGAGTGGCAGAAAACAAATATCATTTTATTTTGTTTGCACAACTATGAGTCAGTAAGTCAGGCATGGCGCAGTGAGGACAGCCAGCTTGCCTCTTCTCTACCATGCCTGGCAATCAGAGTCATCCATCCTTGTGTCCCAGAGATATAGTGGTTGGCTTAGGAATGGGCCTGGGAATCAACTCAGGCCAAAGAAGAGTGAGGGGGAGGAAGTTTACTGGGGGTGTCTAGAAAAGGAGTTTCCGTTCCTTTCCTATGTAGGACACGAGCTATGAATGAGAAAGTGTGGAACCTAAGGTGTACTGGCAGCCTCCCTGGCTCTAAGGATAGTCCACTGAGGAGGAAGCTGACCCTGTGGGCCTCAACGTAGGGGAGCTGAGGAAACATGGGCATCCGAGGTCATCACAGACCATCCCGCCCTGGACTTCACATTCTGAGAGTCAATAAACATCCTTACTGTTTTTTGTTTTTTGTTTTGAGACAGGGACTTGCTATGTTGCCCCAGCTGTTCTTGAACTCCTAGGATCAAGCAATCCTCCCACCTCAGCCCCCTGAGTAACTGAGACTACAGACACATGCCCTGACACCTGGCTCACGGACTACTGTTTTTACTTGAGGCTTAAAGCATCATGACTAATATGATTGTTCACTATGATAACATGGGGTAACCACTCTATAAAGAGGAGCAGTATCATGGAGTTGCCTTTCTGCACAGAAGCCTCTGTTCCTTTTGCCCTCACAGCATCAGGTATACCAATATTCATGAAAAAGGCAGGGCTGCTTGATTATTTAACCTACTCTTTTCTAGGGAGGAAGTGTCCCCAGCCAGGGAAAGTGCATCAGAAAGCCACAAACTCTGAGTGGGGGCTGGAAAGGGGTGCAAATCCTCCACTGAGACTGTGGACCATTCACCCTACCCCATAGTTCCCACCAGAGACTCTGGCCTGAAACAGCATGGGTGTTTTGGAAGATACACTTACCATTCTGCTCTGTTCTATTTGTGTTGTTTTGGAAAAAAAAAAAAAATCTCTACACAGTTAACACTTTGCTTTCCAAAGCCTTTTAGGGAACAGGGTCATCCTCATTCATTCCTAGCATCTCAATCAATTGTCTAAAGTCTTAAGCAGAACTCTCCAACACTTGATGCCAAAATGCCTTCATAGCCCCCAAAGAGACACTACTCAGGGACTCCCCACAATCCCAGGGTCAGAGCTATAACTGAATGCTCAAGTTAGGGTCTTTCGGGAACATGTCATGAAGCACAATCACTCTTCCAGAAGGGCTACTAAGAAATCCTATCACAGTGAAGAGGACAGATTTGGGGGTCAATACAGCCACACCCCTTACTTGCCATGGGTCATAGGCTGGCCACCCAAGCTTCAGTATTCTCAGTATTTTTCAGTATTCTTCAGTATTCTCAGTATTCTTCAGTATTCTCAGGTATCATGCAGGGACCATCTACTGTGGGCGAAATCAAGTAGACTACGGGTCTGAAGTGCCTAGCAAGATAGCGGCTCATGGTAAGACTTAGCAGGGATTATACTTCCTCCATCACCTGGAGGAACTTAGTAATATCTGGAGTAGGTTCAGATCCTGCTCGACCACTGGTGAGACCCCTATTCTGCCTCCTTTCCTCATCTGTAAGATGGGGAAATAACAGCACCTACTCCATAGGGTGGCTTCTTAGGATTAAATTTGTATGTATGTAATGGAATGATCTGTGGTGCCACCAGCAATAAACTCTGGGGACCATCCCTCCAGGTGAGCCATAAATACATGCTTGGAATCATCCTGACTCCTAGGCCCATGGTTCGTCAGGCTCATCTTGCCAGGAGAATGGCCTGACCGGGGATGGCCCTCAGTTACTTTCTTCTCTGGGGAAGAAGAGACTCAGAATGACAGCCCGGTCAGTCGATGGCAGTGTCCAAGGCATGGACCACCTGGGTAGGTACTCTGTGCATGGGACAGGACATCCTGTGCCTGTTCCCACCCTGATATGTTGACAGGTCCTTTGAAGGGCTGGGCAGGGCTGCCTGCAAGGTGAGTTTTGAGCTGGGCACCCTAATCTCAGCTGACAGGGACTCACCACACATATCCTCTGGTCCACCATTCAGCCCTCATGGCATCATCCAGCTAGAGCCAGACAGGGGAACTCGACTTTGGTGGATATACACTAAAGAAAGAGAAAGAGGAAGCAAGGCTGCCTGGCACTGAGCATCTCATTTTATAGCCATCTGTGAAAGAAGAGCTATCATTTAATTTAAATTTCCCTTATATTCACAACTTTACAGGAAGAGTTAAAAATACATGAAATGTCAACTATTTGGATAACCTTTTGCCACTTCCCAATAAATATGATGTACATGTTTCCATCTCAATAGCCAGAAGTGAGTTTCGCATTCTGTTTTGGTTTCAGCTGCCTCCAGGCACCCCTTTCTATGAATCGACACCCTCCACCTGCATGTCTGTGGGGCACCTGGCCTCTTTCCAGTTTTTGGCTGCTGTGAATAGCACCGCAAGAAACGCCCCTGGGCAAGCCATTTTTTTTTTCAAATCCTTTACATATCTCACTAGAACACTGCTGTTTCCTTTTCTTCTTTTATTAGAGTCAAGGAAGAAAGGACTTATGCCAGCTACCTGAACAGAAAGGGCTCATTAAGGGGAATCTTTCTGGGAGGACAGGCAGCAGCTGTTCTAGGGGGGAATCACTGTTGCTGGTGAGTGCAGGGGGGTCGCCGTTGCTGGGTGGTGCCACCACTCCTTGCCCCCTTCCCTCCTCCTGCATCCAGGTCTGCTGGTTGGCACCTGCTCCCTGTGGTCTGCCCCTCATCACTGGCTTTCATGAGGACGCTGTGGCTCCTGCGGCACCAACTGGCTGATTTCCTTGCAGTGTTGATTTCTACCTTCAGCAAGCTCAGTCTGCCAGATTCCATAGTCCATATTCCTCAACTGGCTGTCTCCTTAGTCTAAGTCTGATTTCACACAAGGCCAGGGCATAGGTAGGGCCTATGATGGGGCAGGAGGGCTAGGTCATGAAAGGAACCAAATTTAGTTCACAGTCAACCCTTTGGCCACATGGGTTTGAACTGGGTGGGTCCGCTTAGGCATGGGTTTTCATTCTCCTCTGCCACTCCTGAGGCACCAAGAACAACTCCTCCTCTTCCTCTTCCTCAGCCTCAAGGTGAAGACGAAGCTGAAGACCTTTACGATGATCCACTTCCACTTATCGAAGAGTAAATACGTTTTCTCTTGCTTATAAGTTTTATAATAACATTTTCTTTTCTCTAACTTTATTTTTTAATTTTTAACAATTTTTATTTATTTATTTATTTTGAGATGGAGTCTTGCTCTGTTGCCCAGGCTGGAGTGCAATGGCGTGATCTCAGTTCACTATAATCTCCGCCTCCCAGGTTCAAGCGATTTTCCTGTCTCAGCCTCTCAAGTAGCTGGGATGACAGGCGTGCGACACCATGCCTGGCTCATTTTTGTATTTTTAGTAGAGACGGGGTTTTGCCAAGTTGGCCAGGCTGGTCTCGAACTCCTGACCTCAGGGGATCTACCCGGCTCGGCCTCCCAAAGTGCTGGGATTACAGGCAAGAGCCACTGCGCCCGGCCTTTTTAATGTTATTCTTTTTCTCTCTAGCTTACTTTAGTGTTAGAATACAGAATATGACACATGTAATGAAATATGTGTGAATCAACTGCTTATGTGGTCGGTAAGTCTTCCAGCCAACAGCTATTCGTAGTTAAGTTGGTGGGGAGTCAAAAGTTATATGTGAATTTTTGACTGCACAGGGGTCGGTGCTCCTAGCCTCAGTGTTGTTCAAGGGTCAACTGAAACTTGATCTCCAAATGGGATTTTACAAACCACGCCCAAAACTTAGTAACTAAAAACCACCACCATCTAATTTGTTCACAATTTTCTAGACCAGTGATTTAGACTGGGCCTAACAGCACGGTGCTTCTGCCAGCCTCCCCTGGGATACTTCCTGCCCTGGGGCTGGGGCTGGGGTCGCCTGCTGGGGTGTGCAGGCCGGGGGTCCTGAGCCAGAACAGCTGCTGTGTTCCTCCATGGGATTTCATCCTGCACTTGCAGGACATTGTCTCAGGTGGGTGGAGAGGGCAAGTCCTGGTGGCCAGGGGCTCTCCGTGCTCCTGCTGCATCTTATTTGCTAGGGTTATGTTGGCCAGTTTGGGAGAGTGATGTCCGTGGGTGCAGACATGTGACTTAGTGTGCTTTGGGAGCTGTTGCCTTAACACTTTACAACACATGTGCATGAAACTTCATACGAAACCTGAAAAGTTTGAAAGAAGATACATACTGCTTTACACTAAACATACTACTTTAAACATACTACTTTAAACCAGGTCTCATTTCTGTATGTGGTCACTGTGAATACATATCTTTTATTAAGCCTTATAATTATTTCATGCATAGCAAGATCATATTACATTTGTCTACTTTTTAAAAAGTTTTAACATATTTAATATAAACATTGAAAATGTACCACAAATTTTGTAATCCTGATATAGCTTTTTTTTTTTTCATTTTTCTATACCAGGTGACTGTAAAAATAGAAGTGAAATGGGCCTCTACTGGCCCCCCAAACCTCTGGTTATAAGTCTGGTTATAGGGTCGGCCCATAGATGGGCTGCTCTAAGGTGAGAGAAGCCAACTTAGAGGTGGAGATCAGTGCACAGGACAGTCACTGGAGGGTGTTCTCGGGATCACCTGTGGGAGGGAAGGAACAAAGTAAGAGTTGAAGATGGTGTTGAATGGCAACACTGTCACAGAAGTCTCAGCTGACCCTGTGGGCAGCTCTGTGCTGGTATCTCCTAAACTGGGGCAAAGAGGTGGGGTTCTCATGATGACCACTCCCCTGTCAGTCAGCCATTGGATGCGGCTGCACCCCCAGCAAGGGCACCTGAGTGCAGGCACGCCTTGCAGAGGGACTCCACTGGGCACAGCTGGCCACCCACACTGGCAGCAGCTGGAAGAGTGAGCCCATTCGTCGAAGAAGGGGGATTGGGCTGGGTGGCCTGGCATCCTCATGCCACCCTGGTCACACATCTCCTTCCTTGCACCCTTGCAGTAGGGGTCAGACCATGAAAGAGCCACGCAACCACAGGGAAGCACAGCTGCCCGAGCAGCAGGTCTGCGGGCACAGCAGCTTCCCCTGGAAGGAGCGCGGCCCCGGCAGGCCTGCTGAGGCTTGTCCAGTCCAGTACTGCGAACGCTGGTGAGAACTAATCTACAGATGTCTGGGTGCCCTGCCTCTTTGACATATATATTGGGGTTTTCTGTCACAGGCATTTCTCTGCGAGCTTAACTGCTACCTCCTGGATCAGCTGCAGTCTCATCAATGGGCAGCCTCCCCTAACAGCCTGAATTTAGGGGAGACCAACCACATTCATAAACCCTCTTTCTGGTCTAAGACTTCCTGTCATGGGTCTCGCAGCACTGACAAAAGCCTAAAGGCTTGCTCTCAAGTGGTGATCCCCACACGGCACCACCTACAAATGTGGTCTTTACTGACCCACCTGGAGTCTCTCCCATGCAGCGTCTTAGCCAGCTCGGGCTCCCATAAGAACATATCACAGACTGAGGGGCTTAAACAATAGACACTTATTTTCTCATGCTTCTGGAAGCCAAAGTCCGAGAAAAAAGCCTGCCCAAGGTGTGGGCAGGACTAGTTTCTCCCGAGCCCATGCACCTGTGTTCTCACAGGGTCTGCCCACTGAGTGTCTGTGTCCCAATCTCCTCTTATAAGGACACTAGTTAGGTTGGATTAGGGCCTACTCTTATGACCTCCTTTCACCTTAATTACCACCTTGTAGACCCTGTCTTCAAATACAGTCACATTGGGGTTTGGGCTTCAACTTATGGATTTTAGGGGATACAGTTCAGTCCACAGCATTCCCAGCTCACTGCTCCATGCAGTGGTGTCCTCTTGCAGTGGTGGCTTCCAACCCTGGCCACAGGTCACCTTTTGCTTTTTTCAGCTGCTTTTCAGAATTTCCTAGGCTTGAAGAGTAATGGGATTATTTACTTCCCCTCCACCTAAACCAAGACCTGTGATCTAGTGTGTGCTGGCCTCCAGTGGTCATCCTTGATCAAAAATCCTTGAAGCATCCTCCTGGAAGAGGCCTCAGATTGAGTCTTCAGCCACTTCAGAAGCTGGCCTCTTCTCTCTGCAGAAACAGGACTTGCATTCTGTCCAGCTGCATTCTCTGTCCCTCCTCCTCTTCCTCTCTGTTCCTCTAGGTTCTACTACTCACCTGCCCCCAGGTCCACTCGTTCCATCCCAGCATTTTTACTGCCTAGGAACCAAGGCTGAGGAATTCTAGGCAGGGTGCCAGGGCTGGCCTGGAACCTCCAGGAGGGACACCTGTAGGGCCAGACCAGGCCACAAACTGAGGCAAGACTTACAAAGAGAACTTTCAGGAAGCAGGTGCCTGACAGGTCACCACGATCTGGGTCCTGTCAGTGCTCCAGGGAATGCCATGAATGCGGAGTGCTGAAGACAAATGGCCAGGGTGTGTGTGGGGGAGGGAGGGTGAGACCATGAGAATGAGTCCTCCTTGTCGAACCCTGTAACTCTTCCTGAGTCATGCCACCTTCCTTTCCACTGATGCGCCGATGGCTGCAATTCAGCCTACTCCATGAGCTCCAGACTCGCGTTTGCAACCACCTTCCAGATATTTTCCCCCGGGCCCCCTGCACACACTCCAAGCACGGCATTTCCCACATGGAGCTTGTCATCCCAGACTCCTTTCTTCTTGCAGTTGGTGGTGCCACAACTGACTGCACCTGCATGCCTGAGCAGGAGGCAGAATAACCTGCCCCAGGCTACGCTGAGTAGAGCTGTTCCTCAAACTGTTGTCCTCAGCCCAGCAGCATCCACGCCTCTTGCAAACTTAGTAGAAATGTGAATTCCTGGGCCCTACCCAGACCTGCAAAATCAGATCCTCGGGGGGGCGCTCCAGGTATCTGTGCCCTAACCAGTTCTGGCATGCTGGCCTTTGAGAACAACTGGTGTAGAAAGACCAAGACCCAGAAGTCATCCCAGACATAGCTGGGCTGTTTAACGTCCATCTTCCCCATCTAACAGGGCTCTAGGGGCCCAGATTCAATCCCACTCTCCTTTCACACCAGCACTGACACCTGTCTGGCTTTAAGGGCTCAAATGCTTCAAACAGAACTGCAGTCATGATACTGGTTCAAAACGGTTAGCTTAGTGCAGGAGATGTCCTGATGTGTGAAAAATTTGACCACTTCCCCAGGCCCGTGACTTTGTTGGGTTCTGTAGTTGCTTGTGAGGACAGGAGACAATAGTTGACACACATCTGTGGCTTTCCAGGACAGCATCTCCCTGCAGCATTGCTACCTCCTCAGTGCTCCAGGTAGATTTCCTGGTCCAGATTCCATTGATTAAGACTGCATTTGATATTTAAATAAACTATGTTTTCACTCCTAGACAAATAGTAGGTGTGCCGTGCAATTTGTCCCAGTCCCTGAGGAAATGGGTTTGTGTGGCAGCAGCTATGGAGGGCAGCTATGACCTTGGTCCCTTGTTCTGGACCTTGGGAGAGTCCCTGGCAGCCTTCCCCACACTGAGCTCTGCAGAAATAGCACAAGGCATGGTTGCACCCAGAAAATGGCTTAGTGGAAATAAGTATGCCTTCACTGTAATAGGGTATATGTGATATCTCAAAACATTTTTATTTCAAAGTTGAAATAATTCATTTAATGAGCAAACTTATTGCACTCTGCTGTGATTTATACAATGAGACCGCCATAGCTAATTAGGCCATTGATAGGCACCAGAGCCAGGGTAGCCAATTCAGAGGCCAGTGAATGACCAGTGAGATGGCCAAGATTGAAACAATCCCCCAATCTCTCTAATTCTTGCCTTAGAGCATCTATTTGGGAAATAGGGTGAGACTGACCTAGTTTCCAGTGAGGGTATCAGACAACACAATGTCATGAGATCACATGTGAATAAGCAGTGGAAACCCAAAGAATAGAAGAAAATGGAGATTTGCTAAGGTACCACAAGGAAGAGCCTACAATGAGAGAGAGAGAGAGAATTGGTTGATGAAGCTCATTTGCTTTCTGCAACTTCTGAGATTTAGTCTACATGTTTCTTGCTTTACCCAAGGTAAATTTGAGTGAGCCTCTGTTTTTTGAAACTAAAAGGAACTGTTCTTTAAAACTACAGGCCGCTGGACTGTGCCAGGATCTGGTATTTAAGCTTAATTATCACCAGTACTTTTGGAGTAGCAAGTATTTTATTGTCATTTGTAATAAAGGCAACACCAGGGTATGAAGGTGGTCACGGACCTAGGAGCCAGACTTCCGGGGTTCAAATTGTTCTTATTTCCAACTGGTCAATCTCAGGCAAATTATCTAATTTCTCTGAACCAGTGTTTCCCCAGCGCCTGGAACAAAGCAGCGCTCAGTAAACATTAGCTATTCAAAACTCTCACCCTTCCCTCTATCTTGTAGTATTCCCAGAATTATTCACAGCACTCCTGAAATCCAGTCCATTTTAACTTAATATTTTTTTAGTTACCTGAATTCAATGAGACAGTGTAACAGAATAGCAGGTTAGTTGCTTACCACATGCAGAGTCTGTTATAAAGAAAGTGATTTATTCTGAAACTAGCTTAGGGGAAGAGGCACAGGCATCCTGCCTTTAAATGTGCCACTTCACTTTTGGAGCAGAAAGCGACCACTTTTAAAAGGCAGCGGAGGAAGTGAACAAGGGCAGAGAGCTCTGCATGCCAGCTCCAGTGCCACCAGTGACTGCTAGCGCATTCGTGGGCAGGCTGTTATCCCTCAAGGCAACCTCCTGTAGGGTGAGAGCTCCCTAGTGGGGATACTTTGTTTTGTAAATCAACTGTTAACTCTCAGGAGTTCCACCTTGAAGCCCATAGTTAGATGAACTTGTCCCCTTAGGGAGAGTCTGGTGATGGAGGTGGGGAGCGGGGGTAAAAGGCTATATATTTGCATTTCGGAAAGGTGAGGAAGTGGGGAACCAGAAACAGGAAAAGAAGAAAAATATAATTAAACAATCTCTTAGAAAAACGGGGGTACTCAGTCACAATAGAATGCATGAAAGGGCTTTATAAACTGTTAAGCACTTCCTAGATCAGTTGTTTTCAAAGTGAGATTTTCCAACCAGCAGGATCAAGATTACTTGGGAACTCTTTGGAAAAGCAATTTCTCAGTGCAAGCCCCAGACCCAGACTACTGAAACAGAAACTCAAGCAGGCCATTTATTTACCTGGGACAATAGTTATAAGTAGATTTTTTATCCCTACCCTAAACTGTGGAATTTTCCCTACCTCCCCCACCCCTCCAGAGACAAAGGAATCATAGCCAGGGTCCTGAGAAGATAACCCAAATGAAAATCCAGTCCCAAAGGGCCAACTTCCAGCAAGCTTACCAGACCCAGGTTGCCTGTCCATGCATCATGTAGCATGCAGTAATGGGAACTCCAAGGCCTGGACCCTGCCCACATTCCAGGAAACTCCCAGCCTTGGCCGAGAACCAAGATGACATCAGGTCCTGAGGCCTACACCCTTATGTGACCAGAGGCCACTTGTTCATCCTCCAAAATGAGAAAGGAAGCAGCAACCTCCTGGAGCACAGGGTTCCCCTCCTGTCTTATGCTACAAAAAGAAATAGGCAGCCTTACATATCAACTGTAGCCTTGTAGAATTCACAAAGCGCGTGAAGTGAACTCAGCGTTCTGCACAGAGAAGCCACTGCTGTCTCTGAGCTCAGGAGCTGCAGGGAGCTTCTGCTCTTCTCCCTCCAGGTGTAGGAAGGCCCTGCTCTGGCCACAGCCAAGGAATCTTCTCTTCCCCATGGTTAACACTACTTGTACTCCACCATCCCTAATCCACAGCAGTTTCAAACTAAAGTAACTCACACTTAAGAATAAAACCAACAAAGAGTGCAAGGATGTAGTTAATTGAATCCTCATTTTATTCATGATTTTTATATCTGAAAGGTGTAACATTGGTAAATATTTCTGTTCCTTAAAAAATTGGAGCAAAACAGACACCTTTTTTTTTTTTTTTTTTTTTTTTGAGTCACAGTTTTACTCTGTCACTCAGGCTGGAGTGCAATGGCGCGATCTCGGCTCACTGCAATCTCCGCCTCCCAAGTTCAAGCCATTCTCCTGCCTCAGTCTCCAGAGTAGGTAGGATTACAGGCACCCGCCACCATGCCTGCTTACATTTTTTTGTGTTTTTAGTAGAGATTGGGTTTCACCATGATGGCCAGGCTGGTCTTGAACTCCTGACCTCATGTGATCCACCCACCTCAGCCTCCCAAAGTTCTGGGATTACAGTTGTGAGCCACCACTCCCAGCCCCCAGACTTTCTTAATAGCAATGAACATATTAATCCTGAGGCTTTATAATTTTCATTTTAAAATTGCCTATTATCTCAAGCTGAAAATAAAGTGAAAAATTATTGCATATACAATCATAATGATAAATGAGAAATGCCCAGTTTCTATTTTCTTGGTTATTACAAAACATATTAATACAGTGTTTAGTTTTAAAAAGTGTCTGTTTATACACTATGTCAACTGAGTCCTATTGCATTGATTCTCAATCTTTATGGTACTGTGAAAGGAAAATAAATCTTGGGACCTCAAACTCACTCAGCAAAAGGGAAAAGTCAAGCTGGGAACTGGGTCATGCATACCTGCCTCCCATTTTGGTTCCTGAATAAGATGACTACAAAGAGGAAAGGCTACATACCTCCCTCACATTTTGCCATGAGGAAATTCCCTGTGGGCCTCAAGAGCTTTACCCTAAAGCTTAACTGTTAGAGTTCACCATGGCAACGTAAATTGATAGCTTATCTTCACAGGTGCAGAGACATAGGACAGAACTCAAAGACATCCCTCTGCCCACCTGAAACAAATGCATATGTGATTGTTTCCTCTGCCCTATTGTTTCCATTATCTTATGTAAAAATGCAGATTCACTGAGCCAGACAAAGGCATGAATGACTATTTTCCCCTACTGCCCTCTCACATGAAAATTGTATATTTCTCAATATCCCACCCTTTCTCATTTAAATATTGAAGCTCTCAAAGTCATCTTTAGAGAAAGGCATAGACGTCTTCCAGCACATCCTTAACTTTGACAAATAAACCTCCTAAAATGATTGAGACTTTCTTGGTAATTTTCCTTGATTGACAGTACCTATGAGTCATGTGGGAAACCTGTTACAATGAAAATTCTGATTCAGTAGATTTGAGGTAGGGCCTGAGATGGAAATGTTTTATTTTATTTATTTATTTATTTATTTGAGATGGAGTTTCGCTCTTGTTGCCCAGGCTGAAGTGCAATGGCGTGATCTCGGCTCACTGCAACCTCCGCCTCCCGGGTTCAGGCGATTCTCCTGCATTAGCCTCCTGAGTAGCTGGGATTACAGGCATGTGCCACCATGCCTGGCTAATTTTTTTTGTATTTTTAGTAGAGATGGGGTTTCTCCATGTTGGTCAGGCTGGTCTCGAACTCCCGACCTCAGGTGATCTGCCCGCCTTGGCCTACCAAAGTGTTGGGATTACCGACATGAGCCACCGCGCCCAGCCAATGGAAATGTTTTAAATGCTTCATGGACTATACATTAAGTATGATATTGTTTGGCTGTGTCCCCACCGAAATCTCATCTTGAATTGTAGCTCCCACAATTACTGTATGTCATGGAGGGACCCAGTGGGAGGCAATTGAATCATAGGGGCGGGTCTTTGCCATGCTGTTCTTGTGATAGCGAACAAGTCTCACAGGATCTGATGGTTTTATAAAGGGGAGTTCCCCTGCACAAGTCCTCTCTTGCCTGCTGCTATGTAAGACCTCCCTTGCTCTTCCACCATGATTATGAGGCCTCCCCAGCCATGTGGAACTGTGAGTCTCAGGTATGTCTTTATTAGCAGCATGAGAACAGACTAATACAGAGTAGCCATGTCAAAAATTATTTTTATAGAATTTTTTAAAAATCCTAAAATTCATATGGAACTACAAAAAATCCCAAATACCAAGGCAATCATGAGCAAAAAGAACAAAGCTGAAGGTATCATACTACCTGATTTCAAGCTGTACTACAAAGCTATAGTAATTAACACAGCATGGTACTGGCAAAAAATAGATACATTGACCAGTGGAACAGAATAGCAAGTCCAGAAATGAACTCATGCATATATAGTCAACAGACTTTTGAAAAGGTTTCCATGAAAATATGCAATAGGAAAAGGACAGCCTCTAATAAATGGTGATGTTGTGAAAACTGGAATTCCACATGCAGAAGAATTCATTCATTCCATGAAAACTGAAATTCCACATGCAGACGAATTCTCATTTTATTCATGATTTTTATATCTGAAAGTTATAACATTGGTAGAGATTTCTGTTGCTTTAAAAAATTGGAGCAAAAGAGACTTTTTTTTTGAGACAGAGTCTCAAATTCTTCTTCTGCATGTGGAATTCCAGTTTTCACAGAATCTCACCCCATATACAAAAATCAGCTCAAAATGGACTAAAGACTTAAACATAAGACCAGAGACTAAAACTACTAGACGACATAGGGGAAAAACTGTACAACATTGGTCTTTGAAATGAGTGTTTGGAGTTAACTCCCAAAGTATAGGCAACATAAGCATAAATAAATAAATGGGTTTAGATCACTCTAAAAAGCTTCTACACAGCAAAGGAAACAACAGTGTATGGAGACAACCTACTGATTGGGAGAAAATATTTGCAAGCCATACATCTGATAAGGGGTTAATATCCAATATATATATGGAGCTCAAGCAACTCAATAACAAGAAAATAAAAAAAATAGGCAAGGGACCTAAATAGACATCTCTCAAAAGAAGACATACAAATGGCCAACAGATAATGAAAAAATGCTCAACATGGGCAATCATTAGGGAAATGCATATTAAAACCACAACAATATATAATCTCACACCTGTCAGAATGTCAAAAAGGTGAAAGAGAATAATAAGTGTTGGCAAGGATGCGGAGGAATGCACCCCTCATACACTGTTGGTGGGAATGTACATGAGTACAGCCATTATGGGAAACAGTATGGAGGTTCCTCAAAGAACTAAAAATAGAATTGCCATATGATTTGGCAATCTCACTTCTGGGTATTTACCTAAAAGATTTGAAGTCAGTTTGTGGAACAGATGTCTGCGCCCCTGTGTTTGCTAGAGCACTGTTTGCAATAGCCAAGTTATGGAATCAATCTAAGTGTCCATTAACAGATGAATAAAGAAAATGTGGTGCATATACACACAGTGGAATACTATTTAGCTTTAAAAAAGGGGGAAATTCTGTCACTTGTGACAACATGGATGGAATTGGAAAACATTGTGCTAAATGAAATAAGTCAGCTAAATGAAAGACAGACACCACATGTTCTCACTTATATATGGAATCTAAAACAACTGAACTTAAAGAAGCAGAGACTAGAATGGTGGTTACAGGGCCTGGGGGTGGGGAGAATGGGGAAACATGATGATCAATGGGTACAAAATCTCAGATAAACAGGAAGAGTATTTTTTCTTCTTTTTTGAGTTCTATTGCAGAGCATGGTGAATATAGTTAATAATAGAGCTTTGTACATTTCCAAATTACTGAAAGTAAATTTCAAATGTTCTTAGCACAAAAAATTGTTTAGTATTTAAGGTGATGGTTATGTTAACTAGCTTTTTTTTTTTGAGACTGAGTCTTGCTCTGTCACCCAGGCTGGAGTGCAGTGATGTGATCTTGGCTCACTGCAATCTCCTTCTCCTGGGTCCAAGCGATTCTCCTGCCTCAGCCTCCCGAGTAGCTGGGATTACAGGTGCCGGCCACCATGACTGCCTACTTTGTTTGTATTTTTAGTAGAGACGGGATTTCACCATGTTGGCCAGGCTGGTCTCAAACTCCTGACCAGGTGATCTGCCCACTTTGGCATCCCAAAGTGCTGGGACTACAGGAGTGAGCCACCGCACCCGGCCACTAGCTTGATTTTATCATTCCACATTGTATTCATACATTATAACGTCACTCTTTATCCCATAATTATATACAATTATGAACTGTCAATTTACAATTTTAAAAAAGAAAAAAGCTGAGGCTCAGAGGAGTTACCTGACTTTCCCACAGTCTCTCCACATTCCACAGGAAACCATGATTTCAGATGTTTCCTCAACTCCAAGTCCAGCGTCTTTGCACAGCATGGAGACATGTGACATGATGTGATACTACACTGCTTCACACAGACGATCCAAACCTTACAGAAAGGACATTCTTTCTCCCTCTTGGCCTCTGTGCTGTTGTTGTCATACATTTTACTCCATGTTGTAGACCTCATAAAACATTTTTATTTGTTTTGGTTTAAATAGTCAATTATGTTTTAAAAATATTTTTTTAAATCATGAAAAAGTTATTTTATATTTGCCCACCTATCATTCCTGATACTCTTCATTCCTTTGTATAAATACAGATTTCCATCTTTACTGTGATTCTGCTGGTGATGAATGGTTTGAAAGCTTTTTAGTGCCTGAAAATGTTTTTATTTGCCTTTATTTCTGAAAAAGATGTTGTTTCAATGTTTCTGGTTTGCATACTTCCGACAAGAAGTCTGCTGTTGTTCCATGGATCTTATCTAGTTTTTAAATTGTTTCATATGGGAGGGTAAATTTGGTTCCTGTTATTCTATCTTGGCCAGAAGCTGAAATCCTTTTCTCAATTTTGAGTCCTTATTAGTAGTGACCTTTATCTTGACCTCAGGCCTCTGTCATTACAATAATACTTTTAGCATTTGCATACTATGTTACTCGGGTACCCGGGAACTTTTGAGTCACTTGTATGCACTACATAGACCATAGGTAGCCAAGAAAAATGCCATGAGCTCAGCTGTCTATACGCCTTCTGCTGTTGTTTTTGTGGTGGCTGCATGCCAGGTTTCCTCCAAAGATTTGCAACCTCCTCTGGCATACTTCCCTACTAGTCCATTCACTCAAGCACACCAGTGGCACTAAAGATGGAGAATTATATTTGGCGGAGGATTCAGTCTCCATCATTCTCTCCTCCCAGCCATGATGCTGACATCTGGACTGAATTATGAAGCAGATAATTCACATCTTGAGTGTGTGAGGCTTAGAGAAGGCGATGGGTACCAACACACTTAGAAATCATAACATTCATTGAAATAGAATATAATGTTTTGTACTTGCATTTTATTTGGGTGTGTTTAATGGCTGTAGGTTATAGTTTAGAACATACAAATAAAACTCTTTATTGGATTTATGGGGAGCTAGAGATGCCTTGAATTTCTGCTCATGGACCCTTATCCAGTTCAGGGATTGGCACATCCCTTATACAATTATACCTCTACACCTTACACCCCTTAAACATCTCTTTCTCTACCCAACGCAGTAAACTGTCTCAAATAATCTCTGTCTCAGACCTTGGCCAGAGAAGTAAAAAAAAAAAAAAAAATACTGAAGTACAAATCAGGGGACAAAAGCTGTGGCCCTTGGAAAAGAATATCGTCCCCAGGTGTTTACTGTTTGACTTACACTTTGCTTAACAAATGCCCACACGGTCTTTAGGCCGAGCTGTGTTCTTTAGTGACGGTCAACTGCTTCCTTGTCCTTTACACGTTGATCTACCTGACTTCTGAAGACATCCGACCCTGACTATTTAAGCAGAAGCCACTTTGTTGAGGGAAAAGGAATCTATTTGTACTTAGGCAAGAGAGGAGTTTCTCCAAGGGCTGGTGTTTTCATGTTGTCAGTTAGTAGTCTGGAGTTTATTGCCTTCTCTCAGGCAATAGGTACCGTCCTTAAGCACTCCCTTTGATTGGAATACTCATCTTTCCAAGCTTACTCGCTCATTACTGTCCCACTCGGCCACTCTGGATTAGGACTTCCCCTGCCCTCCGCCATGCACCCAATGCTCTTTTAAGCATCTCTCCTTGTTTCAGTCTTACATATGTTTTGCATCCTTATTTGATCTTTCACAGGTGAGAGAAATGAAGTCTCATACCTGATGTGTTTGTTTGTTCTCATAATGCGCCTATGGTAGTTACTTCACGGATTTTGATGCTGTTATTTTTTATTTTTATTTATTTATTTTTTTGAGATGGAGTCTCGCTCTGTTGCCCAGGCTGGAGTCCAGTGGCGCGATCTCGGCTCAGTGCAAGCTCCACTTCCCAGGTTCCTGCCATTCTCCTGCCTCAGCCTCCAGAGTAGCTGGGACTACAGGTGCCCGCCATGACGCCTGGCTAATTTTTTTTTGTATTTTTAGTAGAGACAGGGTTTCACCGTGTTAGCCAGGATGGTCTCAATCTCCTGACCTTGTGATCCACCCGCCTCGGCCTCCCAAAGTGCTGGGATTACAAGCGTGAGCCACCATGCCCAGCCTGATGCTGTTATTAAGTGTGTACATGTTTATCACAGTTAGATCTTAGTGCATGTTGTACCATTTATCATTGAAACATGACCTTCTTGGTCTCATTTAATATTTCTTTGCAACTTTTCTGTATGTTTGAAACCTTTTGTTATAAAAGTAATTGTTGAAACTAGTTGAAGGTTATTTAGATATTCATTGTTTTATTCTTTCAATTTCTCCATAGGCTTGACGATTTTCTAATTGAAAAGCTGGAATGTGGGAGGATAACAACATGGAAGCCACTCAGAGTACATGTTCAACAAATGTGAATCCTTGTGGTTTTGGGAATATGTGGAAAGTGCATAACTTTGGCTCAAAAGACCTGCGATCAAATCCTGGGTCTACTACTCACATAGGTACCTTCATTCCCTGAGCCCCAGTTCTTTGCCTGAAAATAGAAGCAAACAAACCCAGAGGGGTTGTTGCAGTCCTTGAAGCAACATATGTGAAATTGGTAGATACATAATAAGTACTCAGTAAAAGTGACTTTTAAATCTTATCAGGGGCAATGCTATAACGAACATGCAATCAGTTTTTAGGCTCAAAAGGTCCAAATTCCAATCCCAGCTCTTACCACCTGCTCTGTCACCTCAGACAAACCATCTGACCTCTCGAATCTGGTTCTTCATCTTCAAAATGATATGCCTTGGAGAATGGTTATGAGGATTAGATGTAATAAAGTGCATGAAGTGGCTGCATGAGAGTAGGTATTTAATAAATAAAAGTCATTACTGTTGGCAAGATGTCACTGTAGGTATTTATCAAACACTTAATATAGCACTTATTAGGTGCCAGGCACTATTCTATATACTTTTAAAATACTAACTAAATTAGTTATCAATGAATGCATAGTCCTACAACGATCCCAATTTTACTCATGAGGAAACAAGCACAAAGAGACAGTAACTTTGCCCAAAGTCACACAGCTGGTAAGTGGGAGAGACTGGATCCACATATAGGCAGTCTGGCTCTAGAATCTTTGCTTTTATTTGCTACTCTCCCTCAACATCAACATTAGAAAAGAAACATCATCATATCTGGGGAATATCTCTCCATGTTCAATGATTGATTAGTTGGTTGAGATCATTTTGATATAATCTAAGTGTGTGTTTTAGATTTTCCAGAAAAGTTCATCAGTAACCCTAGTTTCTCTAGCAATTCTGGCAAAACAAACAAATAAATAAAATCAAATAAACCTGGCTCCAAACAAAATGAAACACAGAAACAAACAAAACAACAAAGCCTTCTGATGGATGAAAGTGTGGATGTAGGACAGCTGAAAAATATTCTTCCTAAAATTATCATTAGATGGAAAATCTCAGGTGGTAAGGTGCAGAGCTACTGGCTATTAAAGCCCATCTTTATCTGCAGATTCATCTGCCAACACATTAGAATGGGCCTCTTCGAAGCAGGAGAAGACACAGTGGGTGGGCCATGAGGACAGTCACGCCAAAGAATCTTCTCTGTGAATCAGCTCCTTTGGGCTTCAGTAACTTGGTAAGGTCCAAAAATTATGTGGAAAGTGGGCACCCCTATGCGTGTGCTCCCTGAAGGAGAAGGAAAGAGACAACTTACTGCCAGCCGTGTTGTTATGTGCACGCTGACAAACTGTGGTACGTGCTCCACGTGGAGAATGTGGAGGAGAGGGGATTGCCTGGAACGTCATCATAGGGAAAGGTCCTTTCCGGCTGCAGAAGCTGAGTCATCTGGGGACAGAACCATCGTCTCACTTCCAGCCAGATGAGAACAACTCTCTTTGGTTGCTCACAGGGCACACTGTAGCTTTAGACAGTGACAAACTATTTGACCGGCCAACACCAAAAAAGTATTTTGAGCTTATGGAAAGTTAGTATGAGATCATGCACTGCTAAAATATAAAAGGGGAGCTCAGATAATGCCTGCAGTGACAGGCACACAAATGGCCGGTGTCATATATCGCCTTTATTTGCAGACAGGCTTTTCCTTCAGCCTGATCAGGCTGGTGTCTGATGTTAGCACTTGGGATCAGCTTTAGAAAAAGCTGGACTGGGGAGAAGATTCATTGGTCATAACTATTGAAAAGAAGACAAAAAGATTCAGAGTCTGTAATTTTCCCACCCACATTAAGTTATTTGGATAAAAGTCCGCCGTCATAACCAGACTGAATTCACTAAAAATAACGTACGTCTGAGAATATTTCCACAGGTTTGACCACCGGTTCCCTAAGAAAAAGAGCAGAGAATACAGTCTAGTACCAGAAAGTTTAGGATTTAGTTGAAATTTATTGCAGGAGATTTATCGACTCATGAGATAAATATTGACCAAGGCAAAGTCAAGGTTATTACTTATCTTCAAGAATAATAAATCTTGGTATTCTCAGTGACACAAAGTCAATATGTATGTTGCTACATAAATTCCCAAAGAAGAGTTTCATTGAAACATCTGTAAATCTCTCCATCATGACCACGAGAGTAGCTTTTTAAAATTTGCTATTAAAGGGAAATGGATACCAAGACCTGATGGGAACATCTACTGTTCACCCCTGTGAAACTAACCAGGTGGCCTTAATTTTCATTGTGATGGAATCCCTGATTAGTTCATCAAAACATAGTCCAGTCGTTGTTAGTTGGTCTTTATTGTCACCGATTCCAAGTAAAACAGTCAAAATATTCTCATCCCAAGTAAGAGGCAGAATGAGCCCATATATTCTTGACAACCACTATATTTGAGGATAAAATATAGTTACTTTTTAAATATGTGCAATAGATGAATTCTAGCAAGGTTGAAGGAGAACACGAAAGAGAAAGAAAATGGAGTCTTGGTGGCATGTGTAAGAGATCTGCTTCTAGGACTTGGTCCTCCACCTTTTCTCTTCAACCCATCCAGAAGCACTCAGCAGGCCCTTACTAGAGTATGCATGAGTGGGCGTGTATGCATGAGAGTAACTAGTGACTAACTAGACTATGCACTTAACCCTCTGTAAAAATCGGTGGAGATGCAAAACAATGGAAAACCATGGCATCTGTCCCGAAGAAACTCTTCTCCAGGGAGTTTTGTGTATGTCAGGGCCAGTATTTGCAATTTCCTGCTTTAATCTGGGTTCTATAATTTTTGGTCCTCAAGAATGTAGGTGGATGCATCCGTGTGTGACTGCATCGTGCCTGGCAGCCTTTACAGAATTTTGGCTGTGCCATGGGAGCCCAGCTCCTGACAAGGTTTGCTGCCACTTCTGATCTGTGAGTTGACCCTGACCATCACCCCCTTCCCAGCCTCTTTGATTCCATTCTCAGCACGACAGCCACAACATCTGTTATGGTTTAAGATCATGCCATTCTGTAAAGCCCTCTGGTGGCTTCCCATCTGTGTTAGTTTCTTAGGGCTCCCATGACGAGGTGCCACAAACTGAGAAGCTTAAAAAAACAGAACTTTATTCTTTCACGGTTTCAGAGGCTGGAAGTCCAAAATCAAGGTATCAGAAGGGCCATGCTCCCTCCAAAGGCTCCCGGGGAGAATCCACCCTGCCCTTCCATCTACGGTGCTCCTTGGCCTGTAGCTGCATCATTCAATCTCTGTCTCTGTCATTCTCCCTGTGTGTATCTGGTGTGTCCCCCACTCTTCTTTTTTCTTTTGAGACAGAGTCTCGCTCTATCACCCAAACTGGGGTGCCATGGTGCGATCTCGGCTCACTGCAACCTCCACCTCCTGGGTTCAAGCAATTCTCCTGCCTCAGCTTCCCGAGCAGCTGGGACTACAGGTGTGTGCCCCCACACCTGGCTAATTTTTGTATATTTAGTAGAGATGGGGGTTTCACCATATTGGCCAGGCTGGTCTCGAACTCCTGACTTCGTAATCCACCTGCCTCGGCCTCCCAGTCCTCCCTCTTATAAGAACACCCATTATTGGATTTAAGGCCCCTCTGTTTCCAGCATGACCTCATTTTATCTTGATTACATTTGCAAAGACCCTATCTTCAAATAAGGTCACATTCACAGGCACCAGAGGTTAGGGCTTGAACCTATCTTTGGGGGACACAGTTCAACCCACCACACCATCTTACCCAGAATGAAAACTGACCTCTTTGTTCTTGCCTCTGAGGCCCACTCGTATGGCTTCTCCCTCCCTTCCCAACACCCTCTCAGGCACCCTCGCCGTTGATACTGCTCCATGTGTACTTCCTATTCCTTGAGTAGGCCTTACTCTTTCTCCCCTTGAGCCTTTCTCTTGCCTTCTCCCTCTGTCTGTAGTGATCCTACCCTAGTCTCCAAACAGCTGACATCTTCTTCTTCAGGGCTCTGCCCAGAGAGCCTTCCTGAGCCACTCAGCCTAAGTGCACCTGACACCTCATCTTTGTCCTGTCACTCTGCTTGCTTGCTTCATGGACTCACTCCTGCCTGAAATGATGTTTTAAAATTTGTTTTCTTATTTATTCCCTTTCTTCTCCACTAGAACGTAAGTTTCAGAAGAGCAGGGACCTTGCCTGTCTCAGTCTTGCTTTATGAGCAGCTGCTAGAACAGAGCAGACCCTTACCTAATATTTGTTGAATGAATGAGCAGTCAGTTTCCTCTACCATGGCCTTGAGGAGGGGACATCCCGAATCCGGGAAACCTCTACTATCAAGACACTGGTCTCTAATTCGTGAGGACATTTTCCTTGCTTTTCCAAGCCTTCTTTCATGCCTCTTACACACCTTGTCCTTGGGATACCACATGGAATATAAGTTCAGTCCTGGAGCGTTAAGAATTCGAGATCTTAAGGA
The DNA here is from genome assembly GCF_028885625.2 of Pongo pygmaeus. NCBI lineage: Eukaryota > Metazoa > Chordata > Mammalia > Primates > Hominidae > Pongo > Pongo pygmaeus. The sequence goes on along the minus strand of NC_072379.2, from coordinate 35,829,686 downwards.
AGTCTTGGCTATTCATGTGCATTTATTTTGGCATTAAATTTGTGTTTTAACTATCGGAGGGAAAATATATTGAAACTTATTTCGTTGCTTTTCACTTATTTAAAAGCATTTAAGATTTACTTCACTTTACGATTCTATCAGTTTATTGCCTTTACAATTCTATCAGTTTATTGTCTTTCTGGAGTTTTTATTCTCCCAGTCATATTCCAAAATGACCCAGGATCTGGAAAAATTCAAACTGAGTGACTGTCCTCAACCTCATGTCTTGGGATGAGTCCTGTTTACTCAGTGGGCGGGCTTTGCCGAGCTGTCTGGGTTTAAAGGATGCCTCACCACTTGTGGGCCCTGAAGATCAAAGCAGTCCGTGCTCACTGTAGAGTAACCCTCAACACAGAAGGGTAAGATGCAAACGCCCAGCCTTCTCACCCCTGCCTCCTTCCCTGCCCGCCCCGTAACGAGCACATATGCCCCAGGGCTCATCCAGACAACAGTTTCTTTTGCATCCTTATAGATGAGTTTTTCAATCTCTCCAGGCTACAGTTTCTTTATCTATACCAGGGCTCAACTAATGTTTTCTTCAAGGGTCTAGATAGTAAATATTTCAGGCTTTGCAAGCCATATGGTCACACTCTTCGGTGTGAAAGCAGTCGTAGACAATATGTAAATAAATGATCAGGGCTGTGTTTATAAAACTTCAGTTATGAACACTAAAGTTTGAATCTGGTCTAATTTTCACATGTCACACAATAGTCTTCATAGATGTATTTTTCAACCATTTAGTCACATAACAACTGTTCTTAGCTCATGAGCCCTATGAAATCAGGTGGTGGACATGTTTGGGCTGAGACCCCTGCTCTATGGGGGGCATAAAACGCACAATATTGTGAGAATTCAGGAGCACGAGCTTTAACTAACAGCAGAAGGTGTATCACATGAGAGTCATTCAGTGGCTGGTATTCACTGATCTCGATCAGAGCAGAAAACAGGTGCTTTTCGTGAGCGAAAGCAGGAGGCTGAAAGCCCACTGCACTTTTCTCGTGGGTCATTTGGGGTCTATAACCAACACCTAAGGCAGCAAGCCATTTCTCCTCAATCCCTGAGTTACTCTGGTGAGGGAATCAAGTTTGCACTGCTTTTCATACTTTCCCCCACTAAATTTTATTTCCCTTTTGTTGGTTCTTTCTTTCTCAATTCTCTTTTCTAAGCTGCCTGCATTTCTTTTCTGGAAATTGCCAGTCTTGTGGGGCCTGGGCATTAGGGATTAGGAACACTTGCAATCTGAAAGCCTGTCTCTTAGAAAGGTGTATGCAAAGGGAATAAGTAGAGGGGAACCCCCTGTGAGCTGTGCAGTCCAGACCAGGTTTTTCTCCTAAGGTAAGGGTGTTCAGGAGGAAAAACAATGTGCAGATATTAACTCTTCCTTGAAAGTTTGTTATGTAGAGTTAAAGATTGCAGATTACAGGTTTTAGAACCAAACTGCCTAGGAGCTAAACACACACTCAGAACCACGTGACTATAGATAGTCGCTAAACCTCTCAGATTTGGTAGCCGCATCCATAAAATTAGCATGGTAATGATAATAGCAGATACCTCAATGTTATTGTTAAGATTTTTAAAAGTTAATATATGCATGGCCCCTAAATCAGTGCCTAGTGTGGAATGGGTAATCACTGTTAATTTCTCAAACTTTTTATTTTGGAATAATTTTAGATTTAGAGAAAAGCTGTAAAGATAATACAGGGAGCTTCCCTATACTCTCCATCCAGTTTCCTGTAATTGTTAACATCTTACATATCCGCAGCATGTTTGTCACAACTATGAAATTAACACTGGCACAATACTACTAACTAAACTCCAGACTTTTTTTGTATTTCACCAGTTTTTTTCACTCATGCCTCTTTTCTGTTCCAGGATTTCATCTGGGATCCCACAGGGCATTTAGGTTGTCTCCTTAATCTCCTCCCATCTATGCCCATTTCTGGGACTTTGTTTCTTTTTCAAGACCATCACCCTTTGGAGGAGTGCTGATCAGGCATTCTGGATGATGTGCATCGCTCTGAGTTCGGCTGATGTTTTCTGTGATCGATTGGGGTTATGTTTTGGGGGTGAGTGCCATGGGGTGAAGTGCCCTTCTCATTGCCTCACCTCGGGGGCACATGACCTCACCGTGACTCATCTGTGGTGATGTTAACCTTGAGCCCTTGGTTGTGGTGGCATCTGCCAGATTACTCCATCGTGAAGTTGCTATTTTTCACTTTCCATACCCTTCTAGAGGAAGTGAGTCACCAGGTCCAGTCCACACTCACTAGGAGAGCAATGAAGCCCCACCTCCTGGAGAAGTGGCTGCATCAATGCTCCCCTGTATTACTTGTGGTGCTTCCGTGAGAAAGATTTGTCTCTTCTTCCCTATGTATTTGCTTATTCACATGTTTACTTATATTGGCACAGACTCATGGATTGTTCCAGCTTTGGCCATTGGGTGCTGTTTCAGGATGACTCCTATGTCCTTTTGATGTGTCCCTATTTTTTAAAGCATGTCCTCTGATGCTAGAGGATGCTTCATGCTGATCTGGAATTTCCCGTAATTCAGTTATTAATTCAGCCATAGGATTGTATGAGGATGCATGACACAGGGGACTTTTATTGTTTGGTCTGCCCAGGATACCCCTTCCCTGGAAGAACTCATCTCCCCATTCCTTGTGGTCCTAGGATGTCCATCAGCACACCACCCCCCCAGCTGACCACAGGAGGAAGGACTGATGCGAAGGGTATGCGTTTCCACAGGACCAGGAGGGCCTCCCTTGAGGTGGCTATGTGTATGTTGGGAAGGAGAGTTCCACTTTCTCTGTACTGCTAAACTGGGAAGCTGCTGGTGGCCATCTTCCCCACTTCATGGGAGAACTTGCCTTCAGAAGAAGCCAATACAACAGGAGGCAGAGCTGACCTTGAGAGAGAGCCCTGCCTGTATGACAGCACCTCCCATCCAGCTCTGCCTGACACTCTTCAATGTTCCACCTACATGGACCAAGACACTCCAATTGCTTTTTAAGCTCATTGTGCATATGACTACATGAAGCACCTAGCATGAGGACCACATCTTTCTGCCAGTCCAGCCCTTCATAGAATTTACACCCCACCTACTGCGATGGACACCAAAATATAATTCTCACACTTGACCCAGACACACCCATTATGCTGATTGAAACAAATCAAACTTAAAAGCACTGCAGAAGACTACTTTTTAGAATCTAGTAATCACCCTTGATTTATGCTTTATGCAAAATTACACAGATTTTTAATGAATTTTTGCACAAATCTAAGTATCAATACAGATGCTCCTCAACTTACAATGGAGCTACTTCCCAATAAACCCATCATAAGTTGAAAATATAGTTAGTTGAAAATGCATTTAATACAGCTAACCTACTGAGCATCATAGCTGAGACTAAAACATGCTCAGAACACTTACATTAGCGTACACCTGGGCAAAATCATCTAATCCAAAGCCTATTACAAAAAGTGGAGAATATCTTATGTGATTTATTGAGTACTGTACTGAAAGCGAAATTAAGAATGGCTGTATAAGTACTCAAAGTACAGTTTCTACTACATGTGTATCACTTTTGCACCATTATAAAGTTGAAAAACCTTAAGTTGAACCATTGTAAGCTGGGGATTATCTGTATATCACTTTAATAAGGCGAAAACAATACTACAACCTAATGATCATAAAGATATAGTGGAATAGGTACATTTATATATTACAAGTAATAGAGTAAAAGGTTATACAAATCAACATCCATAAAATTGTGAGATTTTTGATCTAATAATCTCACTTGTGGATGTAACCTAAGGAATTAAAAAAAGTTTTTTTAAAGACAGATTCATAAGTTTTTTGCAGTCTGATTATTTAATAGAGAAATATGGGAAACAATCTATGTGTTCCACAATGGGGTCTTTTTTTTTTAAGTGAAACCTTAACTTTTTGAAATGTTATATGATTTTTAAAAATTATAAACATGAAGAAACTCAAGCAAGATAACAATGTTTATTATGGAGGCTGCATAACTCAGGACAGGTTAAGTTATTATGCCTTAGAAGAAGGGCCCCCAGGAGTGTGTGGACAGAGGAAAGGGATGTGAAGACATAGTGAGAAGGCAGCCGTCTATAAGCCAGGAAGAGAGCCCTCACCAGAAATGACACTACCTGCACCTTGTTGTTCTTGGACTTCCAGCCTCCAGAACTGTGAGGAAATAAATTTCTGTTGTTTAAGGCACACACAGTCTGTGGTATTCTATTCTGGAAGCCTGAGCTGACTAATACAGGGGCAGAAAGGTATGCTTATATCTTGCATACCCCCGGAAGTGAAAAATACTGGAAATAATTGATGAAAAGCAGTGATGTCTACTAAAGAGGGTGAAATAAAAAACAAAGAAACAGAAAAACAGAATACATCCTTGGTGATTTAATAGCTGTATAATATACTTTCATTTCTCCCTGGCCTTTAATACTATATCTTGTAAATGTTTTATTGAGATACAATTCACATACTATAAAATTCACCCTTATTGAGTGTACAATGCAGTTAATTTTTTAGTGTATTCACAAAGTTATGCAACCCTAACCAGTGTCTAGCTCTACAACATTTTTATCACTCCAAAAAGAAATGCCATTAACAGTCACTCCTCACTTGCCTCTCCTCCCAGCCCATGGAACTAGTTGTCTACTTTCAGGCTCCATGGGTCTGCCTTTTCTGGACATCTCATGTAAATGAAACCACACAACCTCTCAGTTCTGTCTCATCAAATTATGGAGTCTTCTGGCACGTGGGTTCCTCCCTCTGCGCTGTTACCTGGGAGCTCTTTCAAGAGAGGGGCAATGTTAAGGCTTGCATGGTTTGCTTCCTGCCTCATGGTGATCACTGTCCTGCATCAGGTGGTGTCTACTATCTTGAAAGCTGATGGTGTTTTTAACTTGTTTTATTGTTGTTGTTATTATTTTCATCAAGAGGATAAATGTGATACCTGTTACTCTATGTTGGCCCAAAGTGGAACCCTACATTGCATTTATACATTTTACATATTGTGCTTTCACATAAGACCCTGTTTGAATAGTGTGTTCTTCAGGTCGGCTACAAAGTTTGAACACTTTTTTTTTTTTTGAGATGGAGTTTCACTCTTGTTGCCCAGGCTGGAGTGCAGTGGCATGATCTTGGCTCACTGCAACCTCTGCCTCCCATGTTCAAGCTATTCTCCTGCCTCAGCCTTCTGAATAGCAAGGATTACAGGCATGTGCCACCTCATCCGGCTAACTTTGTATTTTTAGTAGAGACAGGGTTTCACCATGTTGGTCAGGCTGGTCTCGAACTTCTGACCTCAGGTGATCTGCCTTCCTCGGCTTCCCTAAGTGCTGGGATTACAGGCGTGAGCCACTGCACCCGGCCCAAAGTTTGAACACTTCTGATGTAGAGCTGTGATCACAGTAAAGAAAATGGAGGAGGAAAGAAGAGACCTGGATTTTATTTTTATTTATTTATTTATTTTTTTGAGATGGAGTCTTGCTCTGTCGCCCAGGCTGGAGTGCAGTGGCACGATCTCGGCTCACTGCAACCTCTGCCTCCCAGGTTCAAGCAATTCTCTGCCTCAGGCTCTTGAGTAGCTGGGATTGCAGGCGCCTACCACCATGCCCTGCTAATTTTTGTAGTTTTAGTAGAGACGGGGTTTCACCATCTTGGCCAGGATGGTCTTGAACTCCTGACCTCGTGATTCACTCACCTCAGCCTCCCAAAGTGCTGGGATTACAAGCATGAGCCACAGCGCCTGGAGAGACCTGAATTTTATTGTATACAGTCCATACACAAAACTCGGGTGCAACTTGTCAAACTCCAATTCATCTTCCAAACTTTCTCTTTCAGAAACACTTCCTATATGAGGTCTTCCTGCAAATGTCTGCACTGCCCTCAAATTAATCATTCCACCTTTGTATCATTTTGTCCAGTTTCAATATCTTGTGCATATTTGTTATTGCTTGTATTATAATTATTTTTGGCCTCATTTTTGTCTTATTTGACTGCAAGCTCCATGAGGCTAGCAGAATGTGTTATATGTGTTTGGTCTGCAGACTTACCATGATGCCTGGCTCATGGTAATTGTTCTATAAATATTTTTTGCACTAAATTGTATACATATCTTTTATTTCACAAACTACATCCATTAAGTAAGCAAGCTAGTTTTCCTTCTCTTTTAGTAGGAAGAGGGAAAAAAAGTGAAAAATATCAAATGTTTTGCCTAAGATGAATGATCAGGAAATTGGAGACAAGGATGGAAACCCAGCCAGGGCTCTAGGTCTTCCACATCATTTGCTTCTCATGAGCAGTACTGTCCAGCAGAAACTTCTGTGAGGATACAAATCTTCTATATCTGTGCTGTCCAGTATGGTAGCCACTAGTCTCATGTGGCTACTGAGCACTTGATCAGTGTGACTGGGGACTTCCATACTTAATTTAAACTAATTTAAACCTAAACCTAAATAGCCACATGTGACCATTGGCTACCATATTGGACAGCCCAGCTCCATACTGTTAAAGACAGAGCCCTTCTCTTTTTCAACCCCTGAACTGCACATGCTCAATAGAAAAGAAGTTCTGAACCTGAGGGGTTTTTTGTTGATTTCTGAACAAAGAAGAAATTCAACAAAAGTGTCCAACCAATAGTTTTGCCAAACAGAAAGAAAACTGTCTAAAATAAAAAAAAAACAAGATGAAATTTAGGAAAAGTAGATTAAAAGATCAACAATAAAAATGATCAAGTAAATAAGTATTCTTAAAAACAGCCATGAATTTCAAGCCTTGGCAAAGGGTAGTTTGACCTTGAGGTTCTCTGTACCTAAGTGACTTCCATGGTAAGCGTGGGTATGATAAACACACACGCGCACACACACACACACACACACACACACACGAAATTGGAGAGGAGGAGGAGGAGGACTGGAACCCAGCCAGGGCTCTAGAGCTCTAGTCTCATGACTTTCACATCTTTTGCTTCTCATGAGCATTATTGTACAGCAGAACCTTCTGTGATGATGAAAATGTTCTGTATCTGTGCTGTTCAATATGGTAGCCACTAGTCACATCGGCTAATGAGCACTGTATAAATACAGATAAAGGTATAGACATATGTACTCTTAAAATCTCTTCAATTGAATTGCCTCATACTCCACTTAAGGGGCCATCCATGTTAAAGGTAAGTCATGGCCTCAGCAATGATGGCCAAGCCATTCTGATCTCCTTCAATGTTGGGGAGATCTCCTTTGCCCCGCCCAGCTTGTCTGTCTCCTCTTTTTGAAGGGCAGCGTGCTGCCCTTCAAACGGGGCTGCCATAACAAGCCATGTGGCTCAAACAAGAGAAATGTATTGTCTCGCAGTTCTGGAGATGAGAAGTTGAAGATCCAGGTGTCGGGTTGGCAGGGTTGGTTCCTTCTACGGGTGCTGAGGGAGGTCTGTTCACATGGTGTGGGGAAAGGAAAGGATAGCAGAGGGTTGCCATCAGCGTTGAGGGTGTCTGCGAAGCCCACACTTTTTCCCATTGTGGGGATGGGCTCTGCACATATGACATTCACCTATCTTCTGTCCAACGTGGATTCCTGGGAGAAATTCTGGAATACATTTGCACTGGAAATTCAGAAATAGGGTGGAGAGAATCTGGTCAGTCTGAACGGAGGACCGTGAACTTGAGGCTTCAGGGATGGTTGTATTTAACCAAAGAGGGTGTGGAGAGACTGCGGGGAGCAAAAGCCAGCCCGAGTTGCATTTCCTGCTCCCTGTTTCCGAATTTCACTTCTATCTGAAGTCTGCATATGTGTCCTTTCTTTGGGCTTGTGGAGATCACCCAATATTCTGTGCAAAATTCCATTTTTCTTGTCCAAAGTCATGTCAGGTGGAATAGTCTTTTACAACTGCAAGTCTTGGCTGAAACTTAGAGGGAGACAGGGCATGGAGCACAGGAATTGGGGGGTGGAGTATCCCGGCCAGTAAGCAACTGCTCAGAGCAGAGATTAAGTTTGAGAGGACTGCTCCTTTCCTCTCCACATACCCAAGCAAGCAGTAGGTGCCTTCCCAAAGAACAGGTATTGCTCCGTGGTTTCCAGACCAGCTCCAGTGAGTAAGACGAAGCTTTGTTTATCATCATTTCTCCACCCAAACCACACTCAAATAAGCAGTAAAAACCTCTAGACCTTAGTCATCAGTTGAGGTAAATTATAAACTTCTAAGAGTGTGGCTTCTCAGAGATACCACATTTTCCTCGTATAATAAGCCTGCAGTTTGTGGCAAAGAATGACTTAAGAACAAGTGAACTCACTGTCTAAAAGGAGAATTTTTATCACTATCAATTGCTCTATGACTGACAGGGCTGTTATTTCTTTCAGTAGGAGAAAAGGCTAAAGTACAGAGAGAAACCCTAGAAATAAACACGGCCTGCATAAAGGCAAGGTTTTGTGTTGCCAAAGTCAAAAGAGCACGTTCCTGGGTAAGAATCCTCACCCATCTTGCCCCGTTCACAGTGATTCTGTAGCATCCAAGTCAGTTACAAAAGCAGCCATGGCTGTGTTGGGCTGGGAGGCAACAGTGGTTGAAATACTGTCCTTGTGATAAAGGAGCTTAGAGTGGAAGAAGAAGACACTGGTAAACAGAGCATGAGGATTCCCCGTGAGAAGTCCTCCAGATGGAGGAAGTCACGAATCACTTCGTGGACACGAGGACCAATGGATTCTGCCTGCACAGGTCACAGAAGGCTTCCCAGAGGAGCGGACATTTGAGGCAGATGTTACGGGATGCATAGGAATTGCCATGCACAGGACGGGAAAATGCTGTAGTCAGAGGCTGCGTGGAGGCTGGAGAGGGCATGGTGGGCCCAGTTAGTCACCGGCAATGTGGCCTGGCGGGAAGGTGGGGTATGAGAGGGGGCTGGTGGGAGGGAAAGCCGAAGGACAGAATGGGACTGGGTCACAGTGTGTTCTGGCTGGCATGGCGGGACCACAGAGGCGTCACCACATTTCTAAGTAGTGGTTGATATTCCAGATCTCAGATTTAGAAAATAATTCTGGCAGAAACGTTAGAGATGTATTTGGAGGGTGCTGGCTGCCGGGAGATCCAGTAGCGGGTTGCTGCAGGAACCCAGGCGAGGTATCCCAACATGACTTTGAGAGGTGGTCTGTACTTCTATCTGGTTTTGTAGAGCAAGGAGGAAGTTCAACGTTTCTATTTTTAAGTGTTTGCCCTGCTGTTAATTTTGTATTGTTACTAGTAAAATTCTTAGAGGCAGCAGCAGAAGGCACATTGCAGATGGCAGAGATATTTTTTCACAGCTTGTATGGTGGATAACAATATATGTGACATTTTCCTCATTAATGTGAGCTTTGCTGTATGATTAAACATGCTAGGCATCTGTGATCTAAAATTACAAATGTGAAGAGCAACAGCTCAAATGTTTCAGTCAATAAATATACAGGAGACAGTCAACATGAAACAACTCCCCCCTATGCTCTCTTCCAGGAGGAGCTGCACTGACAGTGACAGCATTTTTGGCAATGGCTTGGCCTTCATCCCAAGGAAAGCAAGGGAACTGAAGTCCCAGACTGCTAATTACACCCTGAGATTCCAACAGAGGAGAGTGGTTTCCATTAGGAAATCTCAATGCTAAGTACCGACAGAGCTGGAGAGGGAATGGAGGCTTTACTGAGGACAATAGGGAATTACTGAAGGGAGCCATGGAGGAGAAGAACTTCACTCAACCATCCAGACACAATGGAGAAGTGTGTAAGGTCAGTGGACACGTCCAGTGACCAGTAGACAGGACGCCTACATCTTTTTGCTGAGGGAAGTCTCCCCATTGCATGTGAGTGTGTGAGTGTGCACGTGCACTTGTGTGTGTGTTCTGCGCTCCCAGCTAAAGTAGAAGACGATTCTTGAGTACTCGCCCTCTTCCCACAGACTGATCACAGTAGGTGAGAAGCTTTCCCTTTTCTTAACTATTCTGATCTGTTGGCAGAGGCTGCCTCGAGTCACCATCGAGAACGATTTTCATGCCTGAATCAGCTTAATGGCTGGGGATGCCAGGTTGCTCAGTGATGTCTGGCATGGGTACAGAATCAGGAGTGGATCAGGGCTTCCGTTCTGACCATATGGACACAGTCAGAAAATAGGGAAGTGCAGATTCCAATAGAGTAAAGAGGATTCAAATAAGTAATGATAGAGAGTGGAAGAAGAAGTCCAGATAAAGAGATTCTGCCAAAGCCATGGAATAAAAATGAGGCTTTTGCTCATGCCGGGTACATCTCCACATTCTGAAAAAAACATGGCATGGTGTGTGTAACGTCCAGTGATGAGGGACTGAGAGAACAATCTGGAGTTGCGGTGGTGCAGAGGAGAGGAGTGTGACATGGTGGTTGAGAGGAGAAAACCAGGGCTGATAGGATTAAGCAGTAGAATCAAGGCCATGGGAATACAATTGGAGCAAAGATATTCACAACTCCATTCACTCACAAGTACAACCCTATAGCTGAGTCATGTTGATATGAGATTTTATCTCTTTTGGGGCATTAGAGCCAGGCTGCTGCTCAGAAATCCAAATTCTCCAGCACTGGCATCAAGGTGCCTGGGTTTGTTTGCTCTGGTCGCCATAACAAAGCACCACAGGTGGGGGACTTCAACCACAGAAATGTATTGTCCTGCAGTCCTGGAGGCTGGAAATCCAAGATCAAGGTGCAGGCAGGATTGGTTGCTCCTGAGGCCTCTCTCCTTGGCTTGCCTTCTCTCTGTGTCCTTGTATGGTCTTCCCTCTGAGTGTGTCTGTCCCAACCTCTCTCTTTATGAGGACGCCAGCCAGATTGGATTAAGCCCACCCTAATGGCCTCATGTTACCATAATTCAATCACTTTCTGAGGTCTTGGGGATTAGGACTCCAACATATGAATTTTAGGGGACACAATTTAGCCTTTAACAGTGACTTCAAGATGCTGTGGGTGAACTGATGCCCCACCTCCCAGTGCTTATTCAGGATGCTCACACCGTCATGATCCATGATCATTCTTCCCTGCACAGGAGATCAGAGCCTAGAACTGAGATCTCTGATAATGTCTCTCCATTGCTGGAAGAGTTCATCGGGCTGTGACTGACCCTCCAGACTTCTAGGAATCAGCCAGCAGGTGACACATGTCCTGAGCTTCAGTGAATGCTGCCTGAAGGATGGGGGGTACGAACAACAGAAGTCTCCCTTTCTCCCTCCACATACACTCAAAAATTGAGCATCTCAAAGAGAAGGGCCAGACTATCCTAGACTGGGTGGGAGTTTAAGCCATCACAGCCATGTTCCTCCAACCTGACCTCGCTCTCTCCCACCTCACCCCAAATAATCCAGCAAGAGGTGAATCTAGCTGCTTCTCCTTGTATCTGCTCATGCCTCCTAAGTAAGGGAAGAATGACAATGACATGCTGCCATGCTTTCAGGCACATTTTTAATGGGTTCAAGTTTCCACTCATCAGTGGCTCCATCTTTATCCTGTGGTCAGCTCCCTGAGGTAGGGCTTAGCTTAGCCTGTGACCAAATGGGTCATCTTGAGTCTATCAGCTCCTGAGGTCTAAGCTTAAAACTTATATGTGAATTCCCATTGGCTTTCAAGGGAGGCCGAACTTCTACGATCAAGTTAATCATTCGCTATGCCTTGTTTCAGACCAGTGAGACCCCAAGAGGACAAGACGGTCAAGAGGTGGAATTTGCATACCAAAATCCACCCTGAATCATCAACTGTTCTGTGGTGATTATTTTATAGGTTTTTGTGAAGATTAAATCAGATGGCATATATCAGTTGCCTGGAATGTGCTGAAGCTGGCACAAGGTACATGTTCAAATTCCCTCCATCCCATCTAAGGACACGTACCTGTGGTGTACCATAGACCCTGGTCACAGCTTTGTTTAGGGACAGGTCTGCCCAGCACCAGGAGGTTCAAGCTCAGAGAAAGAGAGGAGAGTTGGCCTAGAAATCCCAGCAGTGATTGACAGGAGAGACCCCCTGGTGGGTGGGACTCCATCACAGGTGCCAGTTTCCAGGTGTCTGTGGCAGAAGGCACAGAAGGAACCTACAGATGGGGTAAGAGTGCTGGCTCCCTCCCACCCTGGTTCACATCTAGGCTGTTCTCTGCACAGCAACCTGAGTGGGCCTGTTACATCGTAGCATGTCCCTTGTCCACTAAAAACTCTCTGATGACTTCCCTTTATCCTGAGTGGAAACCAAAGTCTTTACAATGGCTCGTAAGTCTCTCCTCAATCTTACACCCCTTGACCTCTCTGACTCCATCTCCTATCCCTCTCCGCATTGCTATGCCTGCATATGCCAGGTAGGTGCCCACAACTTGGCCTCTACATGTACTCTTTCCTCATCCTCTAACTTCCCACTTGGATGATGGCATGGTCACCCCCTTCCTGGCCTGGTCTCCACTCATATGCCACCTTTTCAGTAGCCCTCCCTCACCATTTTCTGCTTTATTATTATTTTTTTCATCATGACACTTATCCTCAGCTAACCCGAAATCATCATCTGTATAGAGCTAACACACTGTGTATATTATTCACATATCTCTTGCTCATTTTGTTTCTGTGATTTCTTCTGCCTTGAAAATAAACTCCATGAGGGTAGGAATATTTGACCTTTTGTCTACTTTTAGTGCTGTATCCCCAGTAGTCCTGGCACATAGTCAGCAAACAAAAATTGAATGAATGAAATAAATGAATGTTCTGAGAAGAGAGAGGCTATCATCCCCGACCTGCCCTATTAGCCCGTCCAACCACAGATGGAAAGACCTCAAGTCTAACTGCAGCCAAGCTCATTGCAACCAAGTAGGTGAAGGTTATACAAGCCCCATACCTGTGCGAAATGGTCTGTATGACAGCAGGAAGGAGACCCCAGGCAAAAGCAACAGGAGCTATTTACTAGAAAACTGTAAAAGTAATCATCATATGAATGAGGTATCAGGAAACTAACAATTCAATGTGTGCTCATGGACCAGGGTTGGGAATAAATGAAAGAAATAGAAGGCCTGCCAGAGATCCCTGAGCACACGTTTAAAAGAAAGAAACTGCAAAATTGAATGTGGCGATATCATAGAAGTAAGACCATAAAAGACAATAAAAACATAGCCTCACTGTGGGTTATAAGATTCTTGGACATCATTAAAAAGAACCACGAAAATGGAGCTACTTGGTAGGGATCCAGTTGGAATAAGAACTAAAGTGGTCTCCCTCTGCCTCGATGTCTGTGACCAGAGGCGGTCTCTCTGAATGGAGTATGTGCAGCAGATGTGAGTGAGTGCGTGTGAAGGAAATTTCCCAACAGCTCATTCAGTGCACGGGGAAGACAGCTCCATGAAGGCAAGGCCTGAGTGTCTCTTTTGACTGCTTTGTTCCCATTGTCGGCTCAAAGCCGGACGTGTCACTGACGCTTAGTCAATGTTTATAGAATGAGTTCATACTGAAAATCAGACTTCATTGCCATCGGTGCCTTCTTTCCTGAGCTGTTTCTCAAGGGCTCCAATATGGAGAATTCTTCTGGCTCCTTTGACATTCTAAGAAGTACATGTGTGTGCACATGCAAGAGTCTGGAGTTCATTTTAGGGCCAAGAGCCTGGTGTCCAAGCATCTGGGTTGGTCTCTTGGCTGGTTGGTTGTATTTTGCCACCACAGACAGGTTTTGTCAGTGAGAGAAAAATGGCACAGGAGCCAAGAGTTAGGTTCAAATTTCAGTTCAGCAGGGTCCTCTCCGTGTGACCTGACAAGTTACTGCATTTCTCTGGGACTCCATTTCCTTACCCATAATGGAGAAGTGAGGGTTCTTCTCTCGTAGGGCTGAGCTTGGGATTGAGTGAGGCAATCCAGGTAAAGTACTTGGGCATGTGCTTGGCACTTGAGAAGTGCTCGCTAAGGGGTTCATTCTTATGTTCCCTGTGAAGAAGGCAAAGGAGAGGTTATATAAGATGAGTCCACCAGCTCCTCTGTGCAGGCAGAGCAGAGAAGGAAGAGATGAGGCTTGTCTTACAGGTGGAACTTGGAGTGGGTCAGGATTTGATGTCTTCCGGGAACAGGAAGACCGTATGAAGTTACTTCCAAACACATCAGACACTAAAGGAATGAGCCAAGACCAAGTCTATCAGAGACAGCCCACTTTCAAATAAGGAAGGATGGATAAGTTGAAGGGGCCAGACATACGCGCCAGGGTCTAGGTGATAAGAGTTCAGAGTTCAGGTGGAAATAGAGACAAGAAGCAGCCAGTTTTAGAACGGAAGGGAGGTGGGTGGAAGGGCTGGGCCTGAGCTGTTGTCTCGAATGCCATCACCTACTGGCTCCTGGCGGGCTTGCGCTTGAGTCAGAATCACTTAAAAGGTCAGGGACAGGGCACACAATAAAAGAAAACAGCAAGGCAGCCCAAGGAACTCTCTGGTGAGCTCAGATTTAAATAGCACATGAATAAAACGGAGAGAAATGGCATCATATTCTCCGGGGAATAGGAGAGGCATGTGAGTTTATGACAATAGCACTAGGAAGACTAAGGCCTGATGTGTACTGGGGTTACAGAAACTCCTAAGGCAACAAAAAGAGCTAGGAGAGAAGAACAAGGATGAAGCAGGCCTGTGGCTTGTGGCCTGTAGGGCAATCAGGACAGATGGCGAAAATGACACACATACAAAAACCAGATGGCAACAACAACAAATAAGACAACTCTTTTGCCCTAAGTCAAGCAGAACATTCCAGCACCATGGTGTGGGGAAGATGAATCCCATGGAAGCACAAGCGGGTCGGGGAGAACCTTCCTCCAAAGCGGCTGCTCTCAGGATGCATCCCTGTGATGAGTTTTGTGGGACCTGCATGGAATTGCAAATTTAAAGTGGAAACCAAATATTTTAAAATCCACGTTTCTTCTTTTAAAACAAAAACAAAAAATACCCTGGCATTTCTGGTGTTTCTTGCAAAGTTAGGCAATTTGACAATGTTGGACACTTCTTCCTGGATGGCAAAATCAGATGGGTGCCGCTAACTTTCAGTGGGTGTCACCAGTTCCTCACTGTCTCCCTCCCACCCACCACCCCTGCTTCGCTCCTGTAGACATCTGAGTTTGGGATCCCTGATATAAGTGCTCTAAACCCATCCAAGTCTCCTGACATAATCCCCAGGGACTGAGAGACCTTGAAATTGACAACATCGAAATTCTGTGTGTGATCTGGAAGGAATCCTAGAGAACTTAAGTGGTGCTATGAAACTGAAAATGAACAGTATCATTGCAATTCTCAAAAACAACAAAGAGAGAGAGATTCTATGGAGAAGTTGGAGAGATGCTCTGAGCAGAAATATGATCAGGTAGATTTTTAGGTTTCAGCACCAAAGGATAATCCTGGAATGAAGTTTCTAGGACTATGGCGAGGGCTATATCCCCAAACCTGACCTTTTCGCCTTTCCCCCCAATGATTTGGAGAAAGATAAGGAAGTTACAAATACCAAAAAATGTATGTAACACAAACCTGAAAAGAATCATTCAAAGTGAACAACTGTTATTGGGCTACAGTCCCCACCCCACTGTCCTTGTACAGGCTGGCGTGGGTGGGATTATAGAACAGCACATGAGCATAAAAATAGAGTTAGGGTTTAGATCATAGTAGGTAAGCAAGATTTAATCATATGGTTGCCAAAATGGCCAATCTGATCTTTGGCTACTTGATTAAAATTGTAATACCTAGAATGAGGAAAAAATTTCCAGTCTACTGGGGACATATGTCAACCACAGCACAGGTGTTCATTTCAAACAGTTCCTTTCTGCTTTTTATCCCAACTTTTTATTATAACAAATTTCAAACATATAGAAAAGTTGAAATTATACTACAATGAACACTTGTGTATTTATCACACAGAAACAACAATTTTTAACAATTTGCCATATTTGCTTTATTCATTCATATATGTGTATGTTAGAATATATGTATATACGTGTATATGTTTGTGCATGTGTGCATGTGTGTAAGAATATGCACTGTATTTGTATGTGTGTATATGTATATGTGTACTTTTTTTCAGAGCAATTTAAAAGTAAATTGTAGATATCAAGGTACTCTATCCTTGAACACTTTAGCCTACATCTTCCAGGAACAAGGACACCTCTTATATAATCACCATCCTACCATCATGAGCAAGAAGATTGACAATAATTCCTAAATATAATCGAACTTTCGGTTCATATGAAAATTTTCCCAGTTGTCTCTAAAATGTCTTTTATAGCTATTTGAGTCAGTTCTTCAATAAGTGAACTAAATCTACTTTCTGTTTATTTATTTTTCTTTCTTTCTTACTACTCACTCTGGCAATGAATTGAGTAAATCATGGTACAATTCACTGAGAATGGCCGTGTAGGATGAAGAGCAAGTTTTGAGAAGGAAAACAAGTTCCATCCTATGAATTTTGAATGTAGGTCTGGAGCTCAGCAGAGAAGTCAGGACTAATGGTACATATTTGGGAGCTGTCAGACCAGAGGCAGTAGCTAAAATGTTAGGAGTGGGCCGGGTGCAGTGGCTCACACCTGTAATCTCAGCACTTTAGGAGGCTGAGGTGGGTGGATCACCTGAGGTCAGGAGTTTGAGAGCAGCCTGGCCAACATGGTGAAACCCCGTCTCTACTAAAAATACAAAAATTAGGTGGGCGTGGTGGCTTGTGCCTGTAATCCCAGCTACTCCGGAGGCTGAGGCAGGAGAATCACTTTAATTCAGGAGGCAGAGGTTGCAGTGAACTGAGATGGCACCACTGCACTCCAGCCTGGACCACAGAGTGAGACTTTGTCTCAAAAATAAATGAAATAAAATAAAACGTCAGGAGTGCAGGAGATCGTCTAGGGACACTGTTGTCACCATCATCATCATTACCATCTATTGACTTCACAACCTATCTGGCATTGTACTAAGCACTTATTATCATTAGTTCATTTTCTTACAACAATCTTCTGTGATAGGTATGATTACCTTCATTTTTGTGGGAAGGACGCAGTCTCAGAGTGGCTTCGTAACTTGCACAAGTGATCGTGGCTACTGCATCTGGGAGCTGAGTCGCCCCCCTGTCTGGTGGCACAGTCCCTGCGTGCGCTACTGTCTGGCCTGGAAAGGAGACCCAGAGATGCTTGAGCGTGGGGAGGAGGGATTTACCACAGGATCCTGGGAAGAAAAGGCCAGAGAAAACCAGAAAGAAAGGATATTGGGGAAACCGAGGGAAGAAGAAGTCTCAAGAAAGAGGCTGTGGCGCATATTCACTCATTCCTGGATTCACTCAACAGATATTTTTGGGACCAACAGTTTCAGGCACTGTGACTGGCCCAAGAGTAGGGTGGTGAGTAAGACAGGCAGTCTTGCTGTGGAGAGGAAGGGTGCATGAGCTGTCGCCGAAAGGCCGGCATGGGAATCCCAGGAGGACAATTCTTATGGGGACATGTGGAGGCTACTGGTGGCTCCTGACCAGCAGTTCCAGAGAAACAGTAGGCAGAGGAAAGGACAGGAGGCAAAGTCAGCCCCTAAAGATGGGAACTTCTGGAGGTGTGGCTGAGAAAGGAAGGAGAGACACAGTTGGTAGATGGGGAACTGGGAGTCGAAGGGTTGTTTTGTTTTCCAAAGAATGGGAGAGACTTCAGAGGGTTTCTCATTATAAAAAAGGAAGAGAGTAGACAGGAAAAGGTTAAATATAAAGGCAAACCAAGGAAGAACAGAGGGACGGCAGGAGAGATGTATAGTGAAGGCAGGGCTGCGGGTCCCAGTGGACAGGGCAGTGCACCTGTTTCTCTGAAACTGATGGGGAAGGGACAGAGGGAAGGGACTGCATTAGACTGTGGAAACAGGGGCCAGGGGAAGGTCAGTGCCTTTGTTTTCTTGGTAAGCAGAATGCGCTTAGTGAAGTGGAGTGAAGATAATCAAGTCGTGGTGAGAACAACCGTGATGGTTATCATCAGATTAACAATAATAGGCTGAACTCTTTGAACTTGCTGGGGTCTGATGACATGAGACCTATAAGAATGGTTTCTCAGGAGAAAGTTTGGAGGAGGCTAAGTGGCTGTCACAAACTCGTCTCTTCCTTCCCAACAGCGACGCCTTGGGAATCCCTTAGATACGGCCTCAAAGTACTGACCAGAGAGCCACATAAGGCACTGCCTCCAACCCCTCTCCTGAGCCCACACACCCTGCCCTGCTCCTCATGTGACAGTCCCCATCTTCCCCAGGTCATGCAGATATGTACACTTTTTTTTTTAATGAAAGTTCTCACAGATTTATTAATGAACCCATCTGACTAGTGCAGAACATATAAACAAAGAGAAAAAAATATATTCCCAGTAAAACATGTCCAAGTGTCCAGATAGTGGTGACATTTTCAGCTTGACATGGCGATGATGACCTTGATGCAGCATAAATATGTGTGCCATCTCATGTGCAATTCCTTACAGACCCAGCTTGGTTATTCTCCAATGTCTCCTCTTGGACTTGCACCTGACTTATCACCAGTTTTCATCTGAATCCATTGGGGAATGGGACAATTTTGCTTTTGTGTCTTGGCCAGGAATCGCTTGACCCTGAAAGTCTTGTGAGAAGAAATGGTGAGAAATGGAGTCACCCACCCACACCACGATGGCGGAGAAAGCCAGATCACGCACTTTTAAGATTCTCTGGGGCCTGACTCTGAACTCCAGTTAGCTGGGCATCCAGACAGCTTTGTGGAAAGGAGAGTGTTCTCACTGGGCCTGCAGGGCTTTTCCCAGGTAGGACGCTGCAGTGTGAAGAATGATGTGAGCATGGTCAGGAGCAAGAAGGCAAGTGAATCTGTTTGGCTGGTGAAAACTAAGCAGCCTCCAATGACCTTGAATTTCAACAAAGGGGCGTAGGCTTTTTTCTGTGGGTACAGGATGCCTGGAAACTTTGGAGAACTTGAGAAACAGTGTGGGCTTGTGAGAGCAGATCTCTCTAAGACAGGGCGTCTGGGGTGGCTGGGGGAAATGCGGAAGGGAAGAGAAGACAGCCCTGATTGTGAGTGCTTGGTAGAAGGGAGACAAAATTCCCCATTTGTCTCATCTGCTGCTTAATGGAAACTCCAGAATTCTCTCTGACTGTTTGCTCTGGGGGAGCTCATGGCTCCCCTCTCCAGCCTGGGAGACAAGGTATCACTCACCCCATTGCTGAATTCTCACTGGACTTCTTCCCTCCAAATCAGCAGTGGCTTCTGCCAGGGGACATCTTGAAGGAAGGAAAGGACAGCTTTGCCTCCTGTCTGTCCCCACCTTTGGCCAAGCTTCTCTAGGACAATTGTCCTTCATATTTTTTATCCTCAAAATGAATTTTGAAAAACTATATATCTTTTGTGTGCGTTTTTAAGTCAACATCTAAAATTTTTGGTAAGTTTAAGCAGTGGCAAAGGATGCCCTTTATACTAATATGTGAACATGGACATTTTAAATAAAAATAATTATATTTCTCCTTTAAAATGTAACAGTGGTGATATGGTTTGGATATTTGTCTCAGCCAAATCTCATGTTGAGATGTAATCCCCAGTGTTGGAGGTGGGGCCTGGTGGGAGGTGATTGGATCATGGTGGTGGATTTCTCACAAATAGTTTAGCACCATCCCCTTGGTGCTCTCCTCGTGATACTGATTTCTTACATGATCTGGTCATTTAAAAGTGTGTGGCATCTTCCCCATCATTCTCCCTTGCTTCCGCTCCTGCCATGTGAGATGCCTGCTCCCACATGGCATGATTGGGAGCTTCTTGGAGCCTTCCCAGAAGCTGAGCAGATGCCCATGCCATGCTTCCTGTACAGCCTGCAGAACCAGGAGCCAAATAAAACTTTTTTCTTTACAAATTACCCAGCCTCTGGTATTTCTTTATAGCAATTCAAGAACAGCCTACCACGGCCTGGCACAGTGGCTCACGCCTGTAATCCCAGCCCTTGGGAGGCCGAGGCAGGCAGATCACCTGAGGTCAGGTGTTGTGGGAAGTCAGGGACCCCAAACAGAGGGACCGACTGAAGCCATGGCAGAAGAACATGGATTGTGAAGATTTCATGGACATTTATTAGTTCCCCAAATTCATACTTTTATAATTTCTTATGCCTGTCTTTACTGCAATCTCTAAACACAAATTGTGAAGATTTCATGGACATTTATCACTTCCCCAATCAATACCCTTGTGATTTCCTATGCCTGTCTTTACTTTAATCTCTTAATACTGTCATCTCATAAGCCAACGAGGATGTGTGTCACCTCAGGACCCTGTGATAATTGCATTAACTGCAGAAATTGTAGAGCATGTGTGTTTAAACAATATGAAATCTGGGCACCTTGAAAAAAGAACAGGATAACAGCAACGTTTAGGGAACAAGAGAGATAACCTTAAACTCTGACCGCCGGTGAGCTGGGCGGAACAGAGCCATATTTCTCTTCTTTCAAAAGCAAATGGGAGAAATATCACTGAATTATTTTTCTCAGCAAGGAACATCCCTGGGAAAGAGAATACGCGCCTGGGGATGGGTCTATAGACGGCCCCCTTGGGTGTGGCCATCTTCTATGGTCGAGACTGTAGGGGTGAAATAAACCCCAGTCTCCTATAGTGCTCCCAGGCTTATTAGGAAGAGGAAATTCCCGCCTAATAAATTTTGATCAGACCTGTTGCTCTCAAAACCCTGTCTCCTGATAAGATGTTATCGATGACAATGGTGCCCAAAACTTCATTAGCAATTTTAATTTCACCCCGGTCCTGTGGTCCTGTGGTCTCGCCCTGCCTCCATTTGCCTTGTGATATTCTATTACCTTGTGAAGTACGTGATCTCTGTGACCCACACCCTATTCGCACACTCCCTCCCCTTTTCAAAATCACTAATCAAAACTTGCTAGTTTTGCGGCTTGTGGGGCATCATGGAACCTACCAATGTGTGATGTCTCCCCCGGACACCCAGCTTTAAAATTTCTCTCTTTTGTACTCTGTCCCTTTATTTCTCAAACCAGCTGATGCTTAGGGAAAACAGAAAATAACCTACGTGACTATCGGGGCAGGTTCCCCGATAGTCGGGAGTTCAGAACTAGCCTGACCCGACATGGAGAAACCCTGTCTCTACTAAAAAAAATACAAAATTAGCCGGGCGTGATGGTGCCTGACCGTAATCCCAGCTACTTGGGAGGCTGAGGCAGGAGAATTGATTGAACCCAGTGGGTGGAGGTTGCGGTGAGCTGAGATCGCGCCATTGCACTCCAGCCTGGGCAACAAGAGCCAAACTCCGTCTCAAAAAAAAAAAAAAAAAAACAGCCTGCATACAAATGGAATACAAATACCCAAATAATTTGATACCCACCATTATCTATTACAAAAACAAACAAAACATAGCAAGTTCATCTTTAATGTTGGGAATGTGTATAATAGAATTTTAAAAAAATTTTGGTGACCATAAATGTTTAAAAAATTTTTCTTTTGAATTGAGTTATCCATAGAGTTAGTATTAGTATACAACTGGTCAAATCAATGGACATTTTAAATGTTGATCAATAGTTATTAGATACAAAGGTTAACTTTTATCCCAAAGATAGCCCTTGTTTTGGGTGGATTCAAGGACTTTTAGTGTCTTGATCAAAGCAGGATTTCTGCCACCAGAATTCTGGATTGCCCCTTACTTGGTGTTCTGGAGGATTTGACACCTTGGGGTATGCAATTCTCAATTCTTAAGGTGGGAGAATGTCATTGTGAGAGGATGGGGGCAATGGATGTGGGCCAAGGGCTTTGAGTTTAGACTCATTCTCAGGAAGATCAGTGTCAGGAGGGCTTCAGAATTTGTAGTTAATGTCCTTCAGTTGGTTGCCCAAGGGTCTTTGGAGAGTATTCCATGGCCTCAGGTGCACTTAGCCAAAGAGAAGGGGAAGATGGACTGTGGGTGACAACAAAAACGATGATTATTTTTGGATTAATAAAAACAGGCTGACAAAGTTCAGTTAATGAATACAAGGTTATAGCTAGATAGGAGAAATCAGTTCTAGTGTTGTATAGCACTGTAGGATGACTGTGACTAACAACAATTTACTGAATATTTTTAAGTAGCTAAAAGAGCAGATTTTCTGTTTTCAACACAAGGAAATGATAAGTGCTTGAGGTGTTGGATATGTTAATTACCCTCATTTGATCATTATGCATTGTATACATGTGTCAAAATATCACACTGTATAATGCAAATATGTACAATTATAATATACTGATTACAAATAATAACAAAAGCAAAAAAAGAATTATGAGTAGCGGAGTAGTGATTTCGAAGGAGCCTGTGCTGATGATATCAAAGAGCTGCTGAAAGAAAAGTTAAACTCTTTCTTCTTGTTGAAAAAAAAAATGGGCTGAGCTATTCGAACTCTCTGATGTTTAACATTAAATGTATAAAAAGGATGACTTCATGTAGTCTAATCTAAAACCTCAGCAAGTTGTTACAGCGGTCTTATTAAGTTGTTAGCGGTCAAGTAACAGTCTAAGAACTCAACACAATGTCTTATCAAAAAACACCTCAAAATGATCTCAAAGAAGTAGGTATTTTCTTCCATTTTCTAATGAGGAGACTGGGGCTTAGAGAAGTTAAATAATTTGTTCAAAGTGACCTAGCTAGGAAGGTACTGAGCTCTAAATGAGTCTAAATGGATTGTAAATATGGTTACATTCATCTGGATGCATTTGTGGCATTGTTTCTAGAGAAAGTTCATCCAAATCAGAATATTCAGCCCTCATTCTATGAACTTGTGTTACAGGTTAAAAAAAAGCAAACAACTTTTCCTGCTCTCCTTCCTCAAATGACTTTTATAGTAAAAACAAGATAAACCAATATGCTGAAATTCAGCTTGACATCAATTGAGATAATGTAAGAAAACAGAGCCATAAAGTAGGAGCTAAAACACTAACCATAAAAGAGACCACACTCTTTGGCCCGGCAATCATGCTGTGGAAAATAGACCTCAAAAATAACCCAAAATCTATTTGCACAGGAATCTTTATAATATAGTATTTACAAGCTGGAAATGACTCAAACACCCAACCATGAATAATAAACACATGCATAGCATTTTATGGTTTACAAAGTACATTCACACGTCTTTGTCAATTTGGGCTGCCATAACAAAATGCCATAGACTGGGTGGCTTAAACAAGAAATGTATTTACCATAGTTTTGGAGGCTGGGAAATCCAAGATCAAGCTGCTGGTAGATCCAGTGTGTGGTGAGGGCTCTCACTGTAGATGGCCACCTTCTTGCTAGGTGCTTATATGGTGGAGGAAAGAGTGAGAAAGAGAGAGAGAGAAAAAAAAAGTGTGCTTTGGTCTCTTCTGCCTCTTATAAGGGTGCTGATCTCATCATAGGGGCTACACTCTTATGACCTTATGCAAAGACCCCCATCTCTACATACCATCACATTGGGGTTAGGGCATCAGCATATTTTAGGGGGGGGAGGACAGAAACATTCAGTCCGTAGCAACACACAATTATCTCCTTTGAGTCTCATCAGCCCTGCCAGGTGTAGGCCAAGAATGAATAAGTTCCCCACTGGGGCTTAGATGCGACGTGACTCTACAGGGAAGAAAATAGTGAAAGAGAAACTGGATGTGTGAGTTGTTTATCTTGTTCTTAACTCTGTTTTGGAGCTCCCTGGGCCTTATATTATTAGGTGACCACTTCTCACCTTGGCATCCCAGATGCATCACTCGCCTCTCCACACATGAGCTGGTGAGGTCGAACTGATCGTCAAGTGGCATTTCAGGAATTTGGGTTTTTGCAGGCATTCTTCCCTTTGCCTGCAACCCTCTTCGCCTGGTTAACATCTTCTGATACATTGAAGATGCAGCACAGACAACGCCTCATCCCGAAAACCTTCATCCTCCCCTCGAGGCTTGGGCTCCTGCAGGACCACTCCACTGCACAGCTCACCCCCTGGCTATTGTGACACACCTGTGCTGGTAAAGAGCAGAGCCTGGTGGTGCCAGAAGCATCTCATTGCCTGGGAGAACAGCGCTCTGTGAAAGGATGGAGCCCTGAAGGAAAGAATGGCCCCATGCCATCTGGACTTAATATTTCCCTCTTTCCCTGAAGACATAATCAGGACCGATCCTCCAGCATCCCCATCCCTGTCTTCCTCAGCCACCTGCAGAAACACAAGCCCTGCAGGGTGTCCAACATCCTCCAGCCCTGCTCCCTGTGCATGTCCTTGGCCTCCCACTGTACCCCTGGAATTCCAGGTCCAACAGTGATGCCCCTCTGTCTTCAACCTGTTCTCTGCATATCCCCTCCCTGTCCTAACAGAAACTTCTCTGTCCCCCAAGGTCTCTGCTTTCTCTGAAGCCCACACAAGCAAGGCCTTTTCTTTTCTCATACTCAACATAGCCTGCACCTAGTGGTAGGGGCTGTGTCCTACTTGCTCCACTTTCTGTCTCTCAACCATTAATCTCCCTTTTCTCTAAAACCTCTAGCCCCTCATGCCTCCATGCTCCTTCTTGTTACCCACCCTCCTTCTTCCTCATCCTGAGGACTTCAGGGCCAGCTCCCTGTCTTCCTCTCTTCCTCACCCCTATCCCAGGCCTTGGTGATCACAGCCTCCATGCAGATAACCCACCCAGCACCCTTCTCTCCTCTTCACTTTCTGATTTTACTTGACCTCAGCCTCACATTCCCACTGTTGGTAGGTTTCAGTCTGGAGGCCGTCTCTCCTGTGTGGTTGCTGACTGTTGAAGTGACCCAGGATCCATGGAGCCCATTGCTCTTCTCTGGCCAATACAGCCTGCCCAGGTGACCTCCCGAGTTGCATGGCCATAGATGCCATCTCTGTGCCAAGGGGTCCTGTCTCCCCTCAGGCCATGACTGCTCCCAGTCCTTCCATATTCTCCTCCTCTCCTTCCCCTGCCAACTCCCACTCACCCTTCAAAGCCCAGGTCACAGTCTGTGGCAACTTCTGGAACTCCACTGGGGAGATGTAGTTCCTCCCTTTCTGTGCTCCAGGGACACTTGTACCTCCACTAAGTTGGTCCATGGCACGCCATGTCTTTCTCTTACAAGCCCCTCAAAGGCTGGAACCATGGATTACTAATCTTTATACCAACAAGTATAGTGGAACATTGTAAAAGGACAAGTGGATATGAAGAAGATGAGTAAGAAGAGGTTATAGGGTGATGTAACCCACTGGGGATTTGGTTTTGAGGGGCTCTTGGTTGAAGTGGTCCCTTTCCCACAACAGTGTTTTGGTGAAGAGTATTGTTTGGTAAATTTGTGAAGCAACTGACCCTTCAATATTGATGTGGGTAACACTTGTTAAAAATGGCAATACAACTTATTACATTTTTACCCAAAGTTGAAAAAAATGTGGTAGGCAAGAAGGAAAAGAATAAGTAAGTGAAAAAATTAACACTGTTACATTCTTCCCAAGAAGAATTTAAATTACCAGGCAACCTCCTTGGTCATTTTGCTTCATGAATGGCTTCTCTATTTATAGTCAATGTCCCTGAGACCTGAAAGACAGCAAAACCCAAGAATATGTCACTTGAGAATTCTGTTCCTGCGCCAGGCATGGTGGCTTATGCCTGTAATTCCAGCACTTTGGGAGGCCAAGAGGGGAGGATTGCTTGAGCCCAAGACATTAAGGCTGCAGTGAGCAATGATTGTGTCTCTAGCCTGGGCGACAGAATGAAACTATGTCTCAAAAAATAAAAAAAGAATTTTGTTTCTAGAAATTATTTCAAAAAATTCTTATTTGTTCTGTTAAGCAAGTTAAGTCCAATTCTGTAGCAAAGAAAAGGTCACTGCTTTGCATCCTATACCATACAAGCATATAATTTTGTCTGAAAGTCTTTGAAACCGCCGTGGGATGTAGAGAATGAAAGGAGCTGTGCTTTCCCTGGCCATCCTGAGAAAGGTTATTTAACATCCCTGGGCCTTGGCTTCCTCAACTGTGGCCATTTATAAGGTTATTAAAATTAACTTACATAACAGTTGCTAAAATTCCTAAGGTCTGGTCTGTTGTAAGCTAAAAAAATGTTCATTCCCTATTCTATTTTGATTTAACCAGAGGTTACTCTTAAAATCTGGCATTGCCTCTTTCAAGCTCTAAACTAGAGCCTCTGTTCATAGAGGAGGCATTTTCCTTACGAAGCTAGGAAATTTCATAGTGGAGTTTTCCTGCCAACTCCTACGCACCCTTCAATGAGTAAGAGTTGTCTGGTGACCAAACACAGACACTCCTTATGGAAAACCGAAAGGAGGCTTCCCTTTTGGGCGAGGGGAGGGAAGCAGAGCAGAAGCAGGTTTCAATCATGCGCTTGCCGCTTGCCACTTTCTGGTCTATATGTGTGGTTCCATCTGCCTCCACCACAGCTTCCCACCCGAGAGAGCAGGTGGGGTGGAAACTCTGGTCATGGGGGAGGCTTCCAGCCGTGAACATCTCACCATGACTCCTTCCCAGGGCATAACTCACCAACAACTCCAGCTATTAATAATTGACTGACATTAAAATTAACAGATTAAAATGTACAGGACTATGGAAGAAGCATCACCTGAAAAGTACCCACTTATCTATGTTTACTGAACAACATACTATGTCTCTCTTGGGTGAGATGAATACAGTGAATTTTTCCTTCAGAGAGTGGTGGCCAAAGGTGGGTGGAAGAGTTTCATGAAGGCTGAGATTGTGTGTTGTGATCTAACAGCGGTGCATCTTAAGTGTGTCTGTGCTGGGAGGGAGCCACCGACTGCTCTGCTAGCTGTGGCTGAGGGGAGCCTCGTGCAGGAGCTAATATTCCAGCTGGGTGTGGTCGGGAACTAGACCTTCTCCAGGTGGAAAGCGGGGCAAAGGAGGTTCTTCGGTGGGATTCCTGAAGTTGGGAAACAGGAGGACAAGGGAGACAGGCACTGGAACCACGAGGGCAGGGCTGAGGAGTTACAAGATCGGGGCAAGGGAGACAGCAGAGGTGTGCATGTGAGTGTGTCAGCCTGTGTGTCTATGTGCGAGTGTGTGTGTCCATGTGTGTCTTTACGTGTTTGTGTGTATGCGTCTATATGTGTCTGTGTGTGTATGTGTCCGTGTCTATTTGTGTGTATAACTGTGTCTGTGTCCGTGTATATGTGTGTGTGTTTGTGAGTCTGTATATCTGTGTGTGTAAGTGTGTGTATGGCTATGGGTGTGTGTGTCTCTTTAGTGTGTCTGTGAATCTGTGTGTTTGTGTGTGTGTGTGTGCTGATTTGTATGTGTGAAAGTCTGTGTGACTTATGTATGTATCTCTGTGTGTCTGTGTATGTGTGTATGTGTTTATCTGTGTGTCTTTATGTATGAGTGTGTTTCTGTATGTCTGTGTGCAAGTCTGAGTGTATGTTTTTGTGTGTATGTGTGTCTCTTTATGTGTGTCTGTGTATATATAAATCTGTGTTTATGTATGTGTGTTTCTGTGTATGTCTTTATGTGTGACTGTGTGTGTCTCTGTGTTTGTGTCTGTGTGCATGTCTTTGCCTGTGTATATGTGAGTATATGTATGTCTGTGTGTGTACGTGTGAGTGTGTGTCTCTGTGTGAGTGTGTCTCTGTGTTGGTGTCTGTGTGTATGTCTCTGCCTGTGTATATGTGAGTATATGTATGTCTGTGTGTGTATGTATTTATATGTGTCTCTGTGTGAGTGTGTCTCTATGCTTGTGTCTGTGTGCATGTGTGTGCATGTGTGTGTGGGTGCATGTCTGTGGCTCACTTAACTTCCACCCCTTAGGACCACCTGGCAGGAATTTCCGAAAGGAATGTGAGTCCTCACCGGAGTCAGGCTCAGAGCTTCAGGCTGACTCATCTGTCTTCCCAATCCAATTCTCCTGCCAGTCCTTGCACCCCTGCAAACCCACCAGTGGGAGTGCTGGATGGGCCCTGGACACTTGGCTAGGCTGCAACAATGTTTCCTAGAATCTCTTGCCCTAGTAGGATAGTTTTGGGTAAGGGTGAACAAAAGAGGAACTTGTGAGATATTTGAGAGGCAGGAGTGAAGCGGCTGCCATGACTCTGAGAAGGCCATCTTGCTCAGACGTGGAGACAGACAGATGCAGGATGCTCTGTGTCTCCCACCCACATTCTATGCTCTGCACCCAGCTCTTCTTCCTGCCTTCAGCTGCTGCTGACCAAGAGTGTCCCAGGCTAACAACCAGACACTGGTGCAGACCCAGAGGGGCAGCTGTCACCAGAGGCATCAGCTCCTCAAAATCTTCTCCCTGAGCTCCCTGCTGCAGTCACTTTGCTGGCTGGACATGCTATTGGCCTCCTGGCTTTCCTGACATGCTCCCATGTGGCTACTCACACCATTCTAAGGCAGGCTGGTTGCTGGCTCCCCTTCCAGACCTTTACTCCCCAGCATGTGGGTAAGGCTTAACTCCAATAAGGCAAGCTGCATTTCCACCATGCTCACAGTGGCGGTGGCTCCACTCCCCAGGGCCCCTGGACTGAAACCGTGGCTGTCCAGCCTGGGTTTGCATTTTCCTCTCTGGGTTGAAGGACTGCTTCTCCTTCTGCCCACAGAGCCTGGTTCCATTGCAATCTCTAGTCCAGTCCTTCTACCCTATGGTAAGTCCTTCCGGTATTTGTAAAGCTGCCACATCCTCCCAGGTTTTCAGAGGTGTTGAAGCAGAGGGTCTGGGTAGGGCCAAGGAGTCTGAATTTCTTTAACCAGGCTTCCTCCCCCACCAGGAGATTCTTCTGTAATACACAGGTTGTGTTCTAGATTAGCCCAAGGCAGCCATGGACACTATACCACATCCCCTGGCTCTTTTGTCTATACTGTACTTTGTCTGTTTCTTGTCAGTTTCACCTTCTGATTTTAGATAATGGCAGTTCACCTCCATATCCTCAGAGGACAGTTGCTGCTTTATTACCTGTTGCTAAATAAATGTTTGAGAGAAGAAAAGGAAGATGGAGAGGTGGAAACAGTGAAGATGAAACAAAGGGCCAGTCCTGGGCAGAGGTCAGGCTCAGCGAGGGCCCTAGAGGTAGGAGATAGACAGGAAGCAAGGGCACCTGCAGGGCTGGGATATTTGTCTGCCCCCAGCATAGGTCCAGGCAGGGCACACCTGCCTTCTCTGTCCACGGTCCAAGAGGCTTGACTTCCGGCAGGTGGGAAGCAGAGGCTTTCGAAGGTTGCCCCTGCTCTGACTGGCCCCAGGAGCTTGCAAGACAGCTAAGTGAGGACTGGGTGCACTCCATTGGCAGATAGAGGCAGTGTGGCCCAGGAGGACAGACACAGGCTCTGGGGCAGACAGACATGGGTTCATATCCTGGCTGCCTCTCGTTTTAGATGAGCTCCAGAACTGGGGTTCCTGTAGTACCTACGTCATCAGGGTATGGTGAGGATTTGCAGGAATGACAGAGTGCCAAGCACAATTCCTGCACACAGCAGGTCGCCAGCAGATACCATGTCCCTCCATGTCACACACACTCCTCTCAGTCCCCTTCAGTCATGACAAAATACACCCCTGAGCTGCCTGGCACTGAGGCCAGTCATCTCCTTCTATCCCTATGGCTGTTTTCACCCCAGGAACTTAGCTAGTTTGCCACTTTGCATTTTGGGGTGTCTGGGTGCTCTTTTGTTTTCCCATACTGAGCAAAGAACTGGGAAATGGTGAGCCATGGCTCAAGGATGATTCCAGGCCTGAAGGACTGATTGTTGGGTTATGGGTAGAACCTGTTCTGCCAGGTTTCCTTATATTTAGTAAACATCCTGGGGGTGATTTAGGAAGGGTTGCTGATATCCCAAGCTCAGGCATTTCTCTGAAGATTGTCGTCACCAGGTAAATGGCAGGGCCCAAAGACTGATGCTGTGTCCTCCCAGCAGACAACCACCACCTCAGGTCCTCCTGTCTGTGATCCAGCTTCCTACGATGAGCAAATAAGGTTTGCACATTCTTGGGACACATCAGGAAGCCCAGCCTAGAAGTTTCTGAGTGTTCTGACACATGGGTGTCTGAGGGAGATAGTGATGGTCGCAAGAAACAGAAGCCCCTCAAGCTCGATAAGGTGAGTATCTGATGAAGCCCAGGTGGGGGTCTCCAGGCCTTTCCCAGTGGCAGGAACTGGGAGTGGAAATCCATCAGGAGCCAGGAGCGGTGGTTTTCGCAGCTCTTGCACTGTCCTCGGGGCTACTTCCTCTAGTCTCTCTGCTCTGCGTGCTGTCTCTGTGATAGCCTCCAGCCTCACTCTGCAGCAGAGCTCTCCTCTTCCTCATCAGTGCACACAGCCCCAAAGGACTGAGAGCCTCCAGCTACTGCTAGCATCAAAAGCTGTCCTGAGCCCCCTTATCCCTTAGTTCAAATTTTTCATAGAGAAAGAATCTGATTTGCCTGCTGAGCATGCTCCTTTACCTCCCCCATCCTCAGCCTTTGAGGCAGGCTGGACAGCAGAATGGAGTCTTCTCCAGAGGCCGGGGCAGCTCATGATAGCACATAGAGCTGCGGACCACTGGAGGTCTGAGGCTGCCGCTCAGAGGACAGGTACAGTCCAGGTCACTCACTGAGTAGGTTTAACAGAGGTAGGACTCCTCACAGCAAGCCTTTGAAAATGCTGGGCTTCAACTTACATTTAGGCATCCTTGTCTGTGCCGGGTGGTATGGCATGATGGGCTAGTGCATAGGCACAAGACTGCTCCGTTGCAGAGCCGAGTCCACAGCCTGACCTTCCACATAGAGGTCCAGTGTTCCACTCATGCAGCCATGACCCGCAGGACTGGGTTTGACCAGGCCATGAATGCAAATATAGCCTGATAAGCCAGTGACTTTAGGTCCCTTCTCCAATATGGCAAGTTAGGTCCTTTACAAACCCTCTCCTTTCATTTTTGTATCTCTGAGGTGCTTAGAAAATGAATTCTGGTTAAAAAATTCTGGCCAGGGCTGGAACGAAGCCAGGACTAAGCAGCCTTGGAGATCCTGTAGATTTGTGGAGGTACCTGTCTGAATTAGAACTTGGCTCCCATCTCTCTTTTTTGCCACCCCCTTTCTCTCCAGTGACAAAGCTGACAAAGTTGGCTGCCCTGGGACCTGGTTCATATGGACTCCTGCGGGCTCTGAGCAGGTCAGCCTGCATCTTCCAGGCAGTGATAGCTTCTCCCAGGTGAGAGGCAGGACAGTCCTCCTCCGTGGCACCCTCAAGCACCCGAGCTCCAGTTCCCTCTGCAGGCCATGCCATTGATGGCACTCGCTGCCACCGCAGGTTTCTTGAACACAGGGATGAGTTCCCAGTTCAGGCACCTCACACTCTGACTTCATCTTGGCCACCTACAAGCACCCCAGGGATATCAGAAACAACTGCAGCTGGAGAGGGGCTTCTACAAGACCTCACTTGTTGCTGCAGAGAGAGGGGACCTCTGCTCCCTAGAGTGCCCTTCTCTGGCCATTCCCACTCAGGACCAGGATGCCACACTCTGAGAATCTGAGACACACAAAGGGGCCACAGGTAGGTGCTCTGGTCTCAGAGGAGTGCCCCCTGCCCACCCCCACCTCAGCCATTCCAGCACAGGCTGTGGACAGTGAGTGAGGAAGCCACCAGGAAAGGAGCCCACTATTGCTCCATGCAAACCACCCCAAACTCAGTGGCACAAGATAGTCACTTCCTGATGCTCAGGAATCCATGGGTAGGGAATCAGGGCCTGGGAAGGCCTTTCTCTGCTCCCTGGTGACTGGGGCTAGCTGGGAAGACTGGAATGCCTGGGAGGAGGCAGACAGCCAGGGCTGCGGGCCCCTTTCCAGGTGGCTTCCTCACTCACTGTCCACAGCCTGTGCTGGAATGGCTGAGGTGGGGGGTGGGGGGCGCTCCTCTGAGACCAGAGCACCTACCTGTGGCCCCTTCATGTGGCTCAGATTCTCAGAGTGTGCTATTCTGGTCCTGAGTGGGAGTGGGCAGAGAAGGGCAGTCCAGGGAGCAGAGGTCCCTAGAGAGCTGCACAAACTTCTCTGACCAAGCCTTGAAGGTCAGCTCATCACTTCTGTCTCACGCTATTGGTGGACACAGCAACAAGCATCCTCAGATGCAAGGGGTGGAGACACAGATGCACCCTCACTGCAAGGAGTGCCCAAGTCACTCACACAATAAGACAGCATTGGGGTGACAAATATTGTTACAGCCATCTTTGGGAAAGACAGCCTACTGTGCCCCAAGCTAACAATTCTTTCTGAGCCTTATTTATGCTTTAGTGTTCAACACCCAGGGTGGCTCCAGCCAAGAGCAAACTGGTGGGGCAGTGTCTCCCCTGACTACTGGAGAGACAGGACACAGACACACAGCTGTCTCCACCAGCACGGAGGATAGCCTAACCAAGTCCCCATCTCTCCATTCCAATTTCTCCCTGACTGTAAGGAACCTGCTATGTCACCTTCCTGTGTAGGGAGACAGAAGAAGACTGAGCTTCAAAGGGTAGGTTTTGTGTGTGTGTGTGTGTGTGTGTGTGTGTGTGTGTGTGTATGTGTGTTTGAGATGGGATGATTTGTTGTTTCAAATTTTCTAAGATTTTGGAGTAATTTTACTTGGGATTCAGGTCAAAGCCCCTCATGTCTCTATTCCACCAGTTTGGCCAGCAGATATAGGGGGTTGCTGAGGAATGGGAGCTCTGTGGTGAGATGCCGCAGAGGCAGCACCTTCCATTTGCAGCAGCTGACAGCAATCCCCAGAGAGGTCAGATTCATGCGCCCTTGGGTGCCTGCCAGGCTCAATGTGCCTTCCAGGAAGAGACTCTGGGAGCCATTACCAGCTGTCAAAGGGACCCTCTGTGAGTTTGGACACCTCAGCTTCTGGGAGGGGACAGGATGCATTGCATTTAGGTCACAGTTGGATGTCCCCCTTAAGGAAATGCAGTTTCAGGAGTGGACGGAGTGTTTACTGTTTGAGCTAGATTTTTTTCTTTTATTGATACATAATGTTTTACATATTTATGGAGTACATGCGAGTGTTTTTTATATGCATAGAGTGTTCCATTTGCCCCCAAGATACACTCAGCTCTGTTTGTCCACTGCTCTGTGCTCCAGGAAGCTGGACAGTATGGGCCACATTAATAGACTGTCCTTCCCCCAGAAATACAGTTCGGTTCACACCTGCTAGAGATCAGAGGAGGAAGGAGCAGAAGTCAGTGATTTATTTCTTGGCTTCATCTCTGTGGTATTTTCCTAAACTGGCTGAGGTTGAAGGCAGGCTTGTGCCATATGCTGCTGGTAGATGAAATGGGTGACTGCTGCATTGCAGCCCCGCCCAGGGTGACCTGAGACAGGGATGAAGGAAAGTCCTCCAGGTGGGCAGAACTCATTATTTGCTTCATACAGTGAGACAGGAGGCCTAAGGTACAGATATGTGTGGACTCCTGGGTCTTGGAAAAGAAATGAGTTGGACAGGACTGGGAAGGGACAAGACTGGAAGACTGGGGACAAGGAAAGCTGGGCAGGGGCTCTGTGGTACACCTGTGGATCTGAATGCACAGCATGCACATCTTTGTGCTGTGTGTTGATGCCACCAGAAGAGCTGCTGAACCACAGCTGGATAGGACTGTTCCTACTGCCATGCCAGCCAGTATCTCTCCTAGGCATACTTGCTGCCCTATGGCTCCCCATGATGGGGATGCCATGAAAACAACATGAGTAGCTTTGTGTGAGCTCAAAGTCATGAACTCTTCATCATAAAGTCTCAACCAGCTGCAGCTATAGCAGAACATGCAACTTGTCAGCAGCAAGGGCCAATGCAGGACCCTCAATGGCATCGTGCCTTGAGGAGACCAACTAGTCACTTGGCGAAAGGTCAATGGCATTGGATACCTTCCACCATGGAGGAGCATCCATCTATGTTCACCATACCCACTGTGGGTGTGAATCTGCCTTTCTAGTCCCTACCGTCTCTGCCAGCATCACCAGCTCAAGGTTGACCGAGTAATCCTTTACATGATCTTCCTTCCAGACCAAGTGTTGCAGGTTGAATTGTGCCCTCCCAAAAGACGTGTTGAAGGCCTAACCCCTGGTATCTGTGAATGCGACCTTACTTGGAAATAGGACCTTCCTAAATATAATCAAGTAAAGGTGAGGTCATACTAGATGAGGGTGGGCCAGCTTAACTAGAACCCTCATAAGACAAGGGGAAGATGCACAGACACACACAGAGGGACACGACCATGGGAGGACAATGGCAGACTGGAGGGATGGGATTGCATGCCAAGAAATACCAGGCATTGCTAAAACCACCAGAGAGGAGACAGGCTTGGAACAATCTCCCTCGAAACCTACAAGGGGAACCAACTCCGTGAAGAGGTGGATTTCAGGTTTTTAGCCCCAGATTTGGGAAAAAATCCATTTTGGTTGTTACAAACCATCCAATTTGTGAAACTTTGTTTGGGAAACCCCAGGATACAAATATACCAAGTGCTGCAGACTGAATGTCTGCGTTTCTCTGAAAATTCACACATTGAAACCCTCATCCTAAGGTGATGTAGAGACAGGGAATTGGAGAGGTCATTAGGTCATGAGGGTAGAGCCTTCATAAATGGGCTCAGTGGCCTTAGAAAGGAGACCCCAGAGAGCTCCCTTGCCCTTTCCATCATGTGGACACAGCAGGAAGACAGGCTCTGAACAAGGAAGCAGGGTCTCACCTGACACTGAAACTACCAGTGCCTTGGTCTTGAATATCCCAGCCACCAGAACTATGAGAAATAAATTTCCATTGTTTATAAGCCACCTGGTCAATGGTGTTTTGTTATAGCAACCCAAACAGACGAAGACACCAATGAATCAATTCAATAGCAAAATACGTGCAACAATAGCCATGTGCCTGCAGAATCCACTGCTCTGACCATGTACTTCATGTACTTTCTACACAGAAGCAACTGGCCTATGAGAACAATGAACGGCCTGTGGAAAACTGAGCCAAGATCAGTCAATGGCCAACATATGGTGCCACGTTCCCAACAGCTAGAGTAAGTGCATCTGAGAAGTCAGGGGTGGAAGTGGGATTGATCCTTCTCCCCACCACTTCCAGGAACCCCTTTTGGAGTCTGTGCTTTCTGTCCCTGTCAACACAGGCTCTGCTTGGTTAAAAAGCCTGGTTCCAGGGGAAAATGCATCCCCCAGGGGACAGGACAAAGTAAGGGCTCTGTGGAAATGAAAAGGTCAACTCCCACCCGGCCCAAGTGAACTCACAAGGAAAGCAAGAACTTACTGCCCTTATGGATTACTGCTGGGAACTCAGGGTGCTGCCACACCACACACACAGGGGGAATGTGTCTGACATATTAACTGCCTCGTTAGGAACTTTGACTACTGGGGCTGGGAGTTGCCAGGTTAAATTCTTCTCTCTTCCTCTCTCCTGTCTCCCTGCACTGACTCTCCTGAGACCAAGTGGTGCTTGGCTACTCTGAGGGTGGCCTGTGAGACTTAAAAGATGGCCCTCGATACTGAGTAGTGGCCAATGTGGGGATGCTTCTCCTATTTGTCCTCCCCCAATCCAACCTCCCTCCTATTCTCCCCAACTTCTGCCAGCCTAGGCTTGTCCTTCCTGATCAAGTGTCCCATGTATACACTGGCTTCAGCCTTTGCTTTCCCAGAAACCCAGGTCAAGCCAGCATAACATGGCGAGTAGGGCATGCAATCCTGGAGACAGAAACGGTGTAAGGGTTCAATGTTCTGCAGATGAGGACTTCAGCAGTTTGTACTAACATAAAATCTTGCTTTCTTCCCACCCACAATGAACTCATATTTTAGGAGTGACATTTTGAAGGGATATTATGTTATCGGTGGTTCATATATCTTCCTCTAGATCTTGGCCACTCCTCATTCCCCTGTCCCCACCCAGGCTTCCAGGACACTGTTTCCAGCACAAACTTTGATGACAGCAAGTCCTCACTTGCCTGGAAGTTGACACAATCTTCCTTCAATGAGAGGTGACCGAGGGATGCTGTGTTGGAAATTTAGGAGGAAGGAGCTGTGGTGTCATACTGACAATGCCAGTCAGAGCCAAGGCAGCCCACTCACACCTCTCTGGGACCCACAGGGCAGCTGCAAACCAAAATTCAAAAAGGACAAGTTGGGCCATCAAGCCCCGGACAGCCAGGTATGCCTCATGCTAAAGCTTATGATCTTGTCTGTGGAAAGAATGTGGCTTTCTAGGTTAGAATTCCAACCCTTCTAGGTTAGAATCCAGCATCTGACCTTTATGAGCTGTGTGACCCTAGGCAAGCTCCTCAACCATTCTTATTTAGGCAACCTTTTTCACAGAGGTGATTTGAGCTTTAATGAGGTGATATATGGAGAGCACCTGGCACACACGAATGACTTAATAAATATAAATGCCCTCTTCAAACAGGAGTGGGGTGGAAACATCAAGGAGTATTATGGATTGTATCCAGAAACCAGAAATAAGGATGAGTTCTTAGACATTAGACCAGATGATGTCTGCCTCCCACTGCTATCGTGCGAACGAGCATATTATTCACAGAGCCCATTGCCTGATACTTGATAAGTAGATGCTCATTGCTGTTATCCAATGTTGAATTCTCTCACAGTCCTGCATAAAATTACGCAATGAACAGGGAGCCCTGTGGCTTGCTGAGCTGGTGCAGATCAATAGGACAGGTTCCAGTCCTCCTCTTCCACTATGACCATGATGCATTATAAAGAACCATTGGAAAAAGACTTGGAGGAAATCGTGTCAGCTTGAGCACACCTTTATCAATTCAGAACAGCAGGACAGACCCTGTGAAGTAGGAAGGTAGAGTCAGACCCTCAGGGACCAATCCTGGAGCCTTTGGTTTCTAGCTTTGTAAACTTGGGTAAATTACTTAACCTTTCCCTTCAATTTCCTCATCTGTAAAATAAACATGACTTCCACCTCATGGGTGGCTGTGAGGATTAAATGCAAGAAATAGACATGAAGTCACTGGAAGAGTGGAGGGTCCATGGTAGCCTTTTAGGAGGCAGATGGTGCAACTCCGTTAACGGAGAGAAGAATGAAGTTTTGTGGAATCTACTGGAAGGAGATGAAGATCCTTCGCAAATCCCCTCAAAATTTTCACAATTGATGGTTGTGAGCTTTAGACATCTAAGTTTCCTCTCTGGTTCCTTAGCTGAAAGTTGTCTGAAATAATATGATCTCATAGCTCCTGAACGTAGTTGATGGGATCCGTTTTTCATGACACTGTCCATTTGCATCCTCCAAGATGTGAAAAAGCTTTTGGGAATATTCTCCACTGCAGGTTTCCTGAAATGTAGATAGGCTCTGCCAGCAGGGGTGTGATGGACGGTAAGCCACACCAAGGACACTGGCCGTCTGTATTAATCAGGCCCTTTTCTTTCTGAGATTTTTGATACTTTGACATCTGGGGTCTTGGTGACTCTGGAGGGACTGCCCTTCCCAGGGCTAGATAGAATGACTTCCTGCCTTGCATATGCAAACCAACTAGCCCAGAACCCTTATCTTCTTTACGGAGACCTTCTTTATCGAGCTCTTACACTCTGGTCCACTGTGTACCTGTCCTCATCCCCCAGGTCAGGTACCAGGCAATTAAGGGCAATTAAAAGTCTGTGCCTCAGGGTGGATCACTTGAGGTCAGGAGTTCGAGACCAGCCTGGGCAACATGGTGAAACCCCATCCGTACTAAAAATACAAAACTTAGCCAGGTGTGGTGGCACATGCCTGTAGTCTCAGCTACTCAAGAGGCTGAGGCACGAGAATCACTTGAACCCAGGAGACGGAGGCTGCAGTGAGCTGAGATTGCACCACTGCACTCCAGTTTGGGTGACAGAGCGAGACTCCGTCTCAAAAAAAAAAAAAAAAAAGATTCTATGCCTCACAATCTGTTTGAAAAATTTCAAAGTAGCCAATCCTAAGCCACTTGTTTTTCCAGTTTTTCCTTTCCTGTGGAAAGAAAGGCCAAAGGCCCCTGCCCACACTTCCCCAGCTCCTTTGGCCTCCTGGCAGACCCTGGTTCTTCCCCATGTGACCTGCACAGTGTGTCGTGCTTCCAGCTTCTGGGAAACTCTGAGTATCAATATCTTCCTTCATGACAGTCATTTCAATGTCTATATATCTTGCCTGATTTACCCTTGTGACACATTAATTAGCTTCTCTGCCCTTTAGGGACAGAAGGGCACATATATAATTAAAGTGAAACTAAGAAAACCATACTTTGTGAAACAGCCAGATATTTCAATTACATTCTGCTTCGAAGTGCCAAACATCACAGCTGAGACTCAGGTCTACAGAGACCCCTGCATCTTTATCACCTTTCAATATCTTGTCTACACTGGCATGTGTTGATGGCTCCCTAAGCTGGCTTTCCCACTGGCTGCAAGCTTCTTGAGGATAAAGTTCCTAGTTTTATTTAATTTCTGTCTTCCTTATGTTGTAGAGAGCCCAATACTCAATAGGCCCGGAATGCATGGTTATGAAATGAATTATTGGAAGACTATGGTTCCATTGCTCTGGTGCCATGCCCACCCCAAGCCCTGATGAATATGTCAGCATCATTGCAGATAAGTCTTAGTCTGCTCTGGCTGTAGGGTATAATCAAAAGTATGTTTGGTCTCTGTCCCAGGTTCCTGTCACAGAGCTCCTTGAACTCTGGGAATTGCCTGAGTGATGAGTGTCTCTTGTTATTCATAATGAGCCCCTTTGGCTAACACTCAGGTGTTAGCCAAAGGCATAATGCTCAGGCGGTGATTTGGGGTGGGGTCCCTATGTAGCCTCAGGCTGGGACCAGTCACTCAAAAGACCAAGTGATCAGAAAAATAGAGGGTTGGAGCTTTCAGCCTCATCCACCAACTTCCAGAAAGTTGGGGGAGCTGGAGATTAAGGTCAATAAAAACTCTTGAACAATGATGTTTGAGGAGCTTCTGGATTGGAGAAGACATCCCTGTGCCAAGAGGATAGTGGACTCCAGCTCCAGGAGGACAAATGTTTCTGCACTCAGGACCCTTCCAGACCTTGCCCCATGTACCTCTTTATTCCAGCGGCTATCTTTATCCTTTATAATAAATCAGTAAACATAAATTAAGCGTCTCCCTGGGTTCTGTGAGCCATCCTCCTAAATTATTGAACCCATAAGGGCAGTCATGGGAACACTAATTTACAGCATGTTGCTCAGAACTACACGTCACAGCCTGGGCCTTGTGATTGGCATCTGAAGCCGGGTTGGGGCGGGGGGGGGCAGCCTTGTGGGACTGAGCCCTTCTCCCGTGGGATCCGATGCTGTCTCCAGGTAGCTAGAATGGAATTGAATTGTAGGACATCCATTTAGTGTCCACTGGATAATTGCTTGGTGTGTAGGAGAAAACCCCACACACCTGGTCACAGAAGTGTTCTGTGTTGTGAGAGGATAGGAGCAAGCAGTGCACATTCCTCAGAGGCTGCTGCAACAAAGTCCCCCTAAGTGGGTACACTTAAACAACAGACACTTATCTTCTCACAGTTCTGGAGGCCTAGAAGCCCACTGTCAAGGTGACAGAAAATTCTGTTTCTGGTGGGGCTCCTTTCCTGGCCTGTGATGCCCCCTTCTCACCACTGTGTCCTCCCATGGCCTTTCCTCTGGGTTCCTGCAGTGAGAGAGAGTGCTCTACGTCTCTTCTTTTCTCACAAGGACTGCAGCGCTATTGAATCAGGGCCCCCCCTTGATGACCTCATTAACCTTAATTGCCTCCCTAAAAGCCCTACTGCCAAATACACAGTATCCTCAGGGATTAGGGCTTCAACAGATGGATGGGGATGGAGTGCAATTCAGTCCACAGCAATAAGGAATCAAGAAACAGTTTGAAATCCCAGAGCTGTAACATGCTGGTGGGTCATGCTCATTTGTTAAGAGTGGCAAAGTTTGATGCTAGTAAAGCACCAAAGTTTTTGGATGATTTACTAACAAACAACTAGAATAGCCCCTCCATCACATCCCATCATTAACCTGCATCCCGTGATATACTCCTGAGTTACAGAAGCTGCCTCTGGAATTGTGTATAACTTCATGAAACTTCATATTGCCCAAGGCAGGGGGTCCTGTAAGGAAGCGTCGTCACATGTCGTGGCGGATACAATATTGAGATCTCCAGGCTCAGGGGACCACGAGTGCTGCATGCTTCGCGATGGAAACAGGTGTGAACCTGAGATGGCAGTGATCACATGACTGGGGGCCTGTTGATGCAAACGTTGAGTCAGCTACTTGGACACAGTTCGTTTTCAGCAGGGTATTCCTCACAGCATGCTAATTGTCATTATTATTCTTGTCAATGTTTTTTTGGCTAAGGAAATAACAAGGAAGCAGATTCTGAAATTGGACACAGGATTGGTAAAAGTCCTGTGCACACTGGCAGGCACAGCAATGGGACTTTCCAAACACTCTTTCTACACATATTCTCTTGCCAGCTCAGCCCTTTAAATAGGACGTACCCTGAGGGAATGTTTCCCAGCTCCACAGGGAGCGGCCCTGGTACGTTCTAGTATATGGAGCTAGATTGCTCCCTTTAAAACAGTTGTTTTGAATTAGAACTAACCTAATGTGCTAACGTGATACGAATACCTTTGATATCTCTGTATTTCTATTACTATTTTATTTCCAGAAACATAATTCAAACGTTTTACTTGTTTAGTTTTCCACTGCAATTTACTGATAAAGTATGCTGGCCAAATTGCTTATGGTTTATGTTTTACAGTGACTAACTTTCTAGCTCCTAAGAGCATTGGTATTATTACAGAAAAACCTATAGCACAAAGGGCCTGAGCCTCCGTTGGGAATCTTGGGGTAGGTATCTTAACCTCTCAAAATTATGCTGACCTCATATGTATTGGATAAACAATTATTCATTTTCTCACTCAACTCACACATTTATTTGTTAATGCAAGGAGTTTCCATTGTATCTATCGATAACCCACTGTCATCCACTACCTTTGCCTCCATTCATTTCTATAAGGAGAACAGCCACAAGGGTTCTCAAATTCTTTGTAGTGAAAGATCAGTTTGATTTTTATTTTTGATTCATTGCAGATTAATCTTTTTATAAAATAAAATAGAAATAAATTACTAAAAAAAGATGCAAATGATAAATCCCAACTTCTAATTATTAGGTTCAACATACATTCAACAGGTATAATTACCACACTATGCCACAATTGCTCTGAAAGTTTCTGAACACTGTCAATATTCATCTCAATTGCAGCTTGGTAACTGATGGTTTGGATATTCATCCCCTCTAAATCTCGTGTTGAGATGTAATCCCCTGTGCAGGAGGTGGGGCCTGGTGGGCGGTATTGGATCATGGGGGTGGACCCCTCATGAATGGCTTAGCACCATCGTCTTGGTGATGAGTGAGTTCACGTGAGAGCTGGTTGTTTAAAAGTGTGTGGCACCTCCTCTCTCTATCTCTTGCTCCCTTTTTGGCCATGGGATATCCGTGCCTGCTTCCCCTTCACCTTCTGCCATGATTGTAAATTCCCTGAGGCCCACACCAGAAGCAGATACCAGCACCATGCTTCCTGTACAGCCTGCAGAACTGTGAGCCAATTAAACCTCTTTTCTTTATAAGTTACCCAGCCTCAGGTATTTCTTTACAGCAACTCAAGAAGGTGTAATACAGTAGCAAAGAGTTCCTGGACCAGCGTCGATTCCACAGACCACACTCTGAGTAGCCCTGGAGAAGAGAGATCCTTCTATGGACTTCCCATCACAGCAAACAGCAATACTGTGCTCCAGCCAAAACCCATGGTGCCGCCCTGGGCAAATTTGGCTTTCTCAGGTTGGTCCTAAGTTGGACCTGGGGGCAAAAATTAAGGAGGCTGTCAGTTATTAATGAAGTCTCACTTTGGGACTGATTGTTGCACTGGCTATTGTTTGGCTTTTTTGGCTGGTTGCTAGAGCCCTGGGGCTGGCTTCCTGGGCAGGTTGCTGGGGGATGTGGGTCAGATTCTATTTTTATAGATGGTCTGGCCATTGTCATTTGTATATTCAGTCTCTCAGCAGGGATGAGGGTGGGGGCAGAGTCTACCATACACTCTCCCCGACCCCAAGGTTTTGTCGTCTTTTAAGTTGTATCACACATGCCTGCATCAGCTGCATTACATAATGACAAAAGAAATAACATTATACAGCAGTCTGTGCTTCCAGATATGCTAGCATAAGCCCCAAACTATTAATACATGTTTTAGTTTTTTTGGACTGTTATGAAAAATCTCTGTTGTTTACAAACAACAGAAAATTATTTTTTTGCCCTTCTGGAGGTCGGAAAGTCTGGGATTCCCTCAGGTGTCCGCTGAAGGCTGCTTCCAAGGGATGCCTGTTGCTGCCCCTCCCGGGGGTGAGCGCCGTGTCTTCCGTCCTGCGGTGGAAAGCAAAGGGGGCAAACTCTGTGTAGCCTCCTTTATAAGGGCTATGATCCCATTCAGGAGGGACTGTGAATCCCACCCATGACCTAGTCACCTCGTAGAGGCCCCTAAAGCTCATATAAAAGGCAGCACGGGTGCAGGAACACAGTTTCCAGGAGCGCAGGGGATGGCCTGGCTTCTGTCAACTGACTGGCGAGATGAGGCTTTTTGGATGAAGGATTCTAAGGTGTGTCTCTTTCTAACAGCACGGTTGAGACTGAGACGCACAATACCTGAGTGGCTAAGTATGGCAGTGGGCTGGGGTGGCAGTGGTCTTAGGGCTTTAGGTCTTGACACGATGGGGAACCGCGGCAGCAGATGCAGCAAAGGCAGTGAGACCAACCGAGTCTCTGGGTCTGCAGCCGGGAAGCTCATGCCTTCTAGGGCAGCAGGTCTGTCTCCTTGGTGCTGGGAGCCTCCTCTATGAGACGGGGCTCCATAATGTGGCTCCACGTTCCCTTTCTCCTCCAGTGTGGAAAAAAAAATCCTGTGTGACACACATTTTTTTCCATATTGGAAGAGAAAGGGAATGCAGACCCATACTGCCTGTGTGCCACACACCATTTGCAAATTAATAATAACTGTGATATGCACTCATTCACTGAGGGTGCTTTGGACCTCTCTCCCACTCCCCATGAGTGGATGCTACATTTTTCCAGAATCTACTGGATCTGCCATTTCCCAGGGACTTGCCTTTTTCCCACAAAACAGAGTTGAGGCAACGGAAAAGCCAGCCCAGGTAGAAGAGGCAACAAAGGCAAGGGGTGGGGATCTGCATCATGATTTCAGGGAACAGCAAACGTTCCATGGGACTGGAGCCCTGAGTCTGTGAGGAGAAATGAACAAGTCTACCACAGCCATCCAGAATGAGAGGCAAAATTATGTCACAAAAGGTGTGAGTGGGAAAATTGGCCCCAGCAGCAGATTATTCCAGGAAGGGATTGTGCCTTTGTATGTCTCTGCAATGCTAACCTCAATGCCAGTTCCTCAGAGTGTTACAGATATTTGCCATGCATCTGTTACTCAAGTGCCCTGCTCAGAGAGGGTCAGTCTTAAGCCCTCAGGAGCATCCTGTTGTGAATCGGTTCACACTTCTTTGAGATGGGCAAGAGCGAAATGTGATGTACTGGGAGAAGAGGGGTGGAGGAGAGGTTCATTTCTCTAGAGAAGCTGATGGAGACAACCCAAGCTTTAAATAAATCAACTCTGGTCCTTTAAACAAGAAAAGGGGATTTCATTACTATGTTGGTCAGCTGGAGACAGCCCTGGGGCAGAATATGTAACCTATTAAAGAAACAAAACCTCTTGTAAATGCCCTTAAAGCCAACACAGTTCTGTTCAATTCAAATAAATTCTCTTTATCGCTCTAAAAGGACTTTCTAAAAACTTCAAGCTTACACTTTAATAAAGTTGAATCATTTATATGTAGAGAAATGCAACATTTCATTGCTATAGTACTTTCTATACCTCAGCCTTTTCTTTAATTCAGCCTTTTAATTCAGACTTGCTGAATTCGAATCAACAGCAGACAGCAGGAACTTTGGAGTCTTATTTACCTGGGGTTCCTCCCCATCTCTCATCTTGATGGCTGGTCAAGTTAGCCAGCTTCTTGAAGCCTGTAGTTTCCCCTTCTGTACACTGAGGACAATAATAGGACTCATCCCAATGGGCTTGCATGAGGGTCACATGAGGTAATGTGTATTATGCACTCAATGTGCCCAAGACATTTGTGCACGTATTATTATTAAGAACAAACCAGTGGGGTTTACTTTTTGATAGCTTCTTAGTTCTGAGGTAAGTTTTTTATTTCCTTGCTAATATTCCTTTTATCACATATAAAAGAGGTATGTCTAAATCTCACTGCATCATTATGAAAACATGGCTCACAGTCGAATCATGTGGGTGGTAGCCAGACACTGTGTCTTTGTTTGGTCATTTAGTGATGCAACCCTTGAAAAATCCTCTCTCTGATAATTCTGT
Source organism: Pongo pygmaeus (assembly GCF_028885625.2). NCBI lineage: Eukaryota > Metazoa > Chordata > Mammalia > Primates > Hominidae > Pongo > Pongo pygmaeus. The sequence goes on along the minus strand of NC_072379.2, from coordinate 35,785,271 downwards.
TGGGAACAGTTTCCAAGCCATTAAAATGTTATTCTTCCAAATCCTCCTGCATCGGCAACAGGGGAATAAAGACAAAATGCAGCGTCATTTGGGCTTTGCCTAAAGTGAATTGAATCCTCCTCAGCGACAGATAGAGTGTGAAATTGATCATGAATTTTCTGAAGTCAGAGTCGTGACTTGCTGATGATATGTGTCACGAATGCAGGTAGAGGGATATCTCCTTAGCATAATTTTCATGAGTTTGGAACTGGAGGTAATTTCTACAGGTGACTGGAGCAGGAATTTACACCTGCAGGGACCAAGGGAAAAGATTTTTTCAGCAAATGAGTGACTATTGATACTTCAGAAAAAACATTTACCTGAGACAGTTAAGCATTTTGCAGATATTCATTTACATAGAGGTAGTTGGAAATTAATTACAAATAATCCTTATCTATTTTTAAAGCAGTTCCACTAGGGAGAAAACTTGAAAGTCTTGTACAAGATTATTCTATGCACAAGATAGAACTTTGGAGCCAGAAGAACAAATTAATCCATCCTCCTAATTTTGCAGATGGGAGAAGGCAGGAAATAGGAACCCTGTCTTGGATCATAGAAGTGGTGGTGACCAATGAGGGCCTAGAACAGGGACAGCAAACAGGCTTCTTCTTTGGCCTTGGCTTAGTGGATTGGAAGGGGTTTCATGGACCCCTGTTAGAAGGATATGCACCATGGACATGACAGCATAAGGGCAACCACGGGGGTCCATTCCTGGACCACTGTCTAAATTACCTATGTTAACCAACCAGCATTTATTATACACCAACTCTATGCTTTATCTAATTTTTTTCAACCATGCATACTCCCCCTAAAGGTATGAATTCATAGTCCAGTAAAATCATGGCATATCTTCCCAGAGCTTCAATTTTACTCGGTGGGTAGATAATTTACAATGAAAATTTTCTATGAAAGCAAATGGACTAGAAAGCCAAATTCATGTGAACAATAAAACATGCGAGTTAGGGACATGTTATGGTTATAGTTTTAGACTCTGCTCCTGGGTTTCCCTGTGTAATCCACTCAGAGACATTTTGGCAGAAAAATTTGAGAAGTGGATCCAGATAAAGTAGTTGAAGTTTATTCCTGGAGTCACACATCCTGGAAGGGGTGGCATGGAGGTCTGTGTAACTGAAGAACTGTTGTGCTTTCTATTACAGAGTCCAGAGTGAAGGGAGGAAGCCTTGAGTTTAAAATCAAGGGCACTGGAACCAGATCAGAGGGGAAGGCAATGTTATGCTCTGCCTACTGTGAGGCAGCCACAGCAGAGACTTGAGTATAAATTCAACATAACCACTTTCAACATGTCTCTGAACATGGAGCCCCCTTAAGGTCACATGGCCTGCCCACCTTTATAAAGCCTACAAAGACCCTGGATCTCCTAAGAATATAGGGTTTGTTTTGCTGGAGAACAGAAAAGACAGTAGGGGGTGATGTTCAAGTATAGTTTTAAAAACATCATGGGAGACATCAAATGCCTGGCAGAGCCCAAGATGTTCTAAGCATTTCTTTAAATGTTTCTGTCTCCCTTTTTGGCTGGCTTGGACATGTCAGGTTTCACTATATTTGGAGACAGCTAGTTGAGTTCTTCTGGGGTCCCTGTGATAACTGGGTGGGCAGCCACAGAACTCCAGATTCCTCTGTTGTGATGGAGGTACGGGAGGGCATCTCTTGCTGTGAAATGCTAGGGCAAGAATTCCACAAAGAGAATTTGTCTATTATTGACGCCTTGTATGTCTCCATAGAGAGGTGTGTTGCTCAGGAAATGTGTCAGCCGAGAACCTAAGGTCACTCAGATAAGCAATCAAAGAAATCAGATGGGTACACATCAGAAGGATGTGGGTAGAAGAGAATAGTTAGTACCAACTGTGAACCCAGAATATCTGAGAGAGGTCTCAATCAATTTAGAAAGTTTATTTTGCCAAGATTAAGGATGTGCCCATGACACAGCCCCAGGAGTTTCTGACAACATGTGCCCAGGGTGTCTGGGGTACAGCTTGCTTGAATACATTTTAGAGAAACATGAAATATCAATCAATATGCGTAATATGTACATTGGTTCCATCTGGAAAGGTAGCACAGGGCCAGGGGAGTGCCAGGTCACATTCTTTTGAGTCCTTGATCAGCCTTTCACTGAATACACAGTTTAGTCTGGCTCGGTGAATCTGTATTTTTACATAAACAATAGGGCAGAGGAAGCAATCAGATACGCATTTGTCTCAGGTGAGCAGAGGGTTGACTTTCTGTCCTGCATCTGTGAGGATAAGCTATCAGTTTACATTGCCAGGGTGAAATTCAACAGAACTGTTTTAGGGATGAAGGTCTTGAGGCCCACAGGAGTTTCCTCATGGGCAAATTGCGAGGGAGATATGTAGCTTTAAAAAAAAATATATATATATATATTTGTAGCTATCTTACTTAGGAATAAATTGGGAGGCAGGTTTGCCTGATGTAGTTTCCAGCTTGACTTTCCTCTTGATTTAGTGATTTTGGGGTTTGAGATTTATTTTCCTTTCACACAACTATAAATGTTTGATTTAGAAAAGTGGTTCTTGAGCATAGGGGCTAAGATGGCCTACTAGAAACAGCTGCGGTCAGAGGCTGTCACTGAGAAGAATGAAAACGGTGAGCGAATCCTGAACCGGCAACTGAGGAACCCTGGGACTGACTATGCGGTTGGTGCAACTCATGGAAAGCGAGGAAAAGCAGGGTGGAGCCATGCCCACCTGGCAGTCGTATGGGGCAAGGGGAGCCCCCACCCACAGCCAAGGGAGTCATTGGGTGATTGTGCTACCCCACCTGGGAAACCACTCTTTTTCCATAAATCTGTGCAACCCACAGATCAGGAAATCCCCCTCATGAGCCCATGCCACCAGGGCCTTGGGTCCCAAGCACAGAGCTGTGCAAATTCTCTGCTGCCACTAGGCTGGAGACTGCTTGAGACTGCTTGAGACTACAAGTTCCTGGGGGGAAGGTGGTGGCCATCACTACAGCTACAGTCTGCCATTATTCCCTGCTTCTTCTGGGGAGGCTGAGCGGTTTGGACCCAGGAGGAATTCCCCACAGCACTGCACAGTGGCTGTGGCAGATCATGGCCAGGCTGCCTCTTTAGGCTGGACTGTGACCCAGCCCTCCTCACTGGGCGGAACCTCCCTGCAGGAATTTCAGCTACTCCAGCCAGGGGTTTACGGACAGAATTCTGATCTCCCTGGGACTGAGCTCCTGTGGGGAGGGGGCCACACTCTCGGCAGATCAGCAGACTTAGTCTTTCCCCCTGCTGGCTCTGAAGAATCTGGGGAGTCCAGACAAGTGGGACTCCCCCCAGTGCAGCACACCCCCTCTGCTAAGGGGCAGCCAGAGTGTCTTGTTAAGTGGGTCTTGGATTCTGTGCCTCCTGACTGAGTGAGACCCCACAACAGGGGTTGCCAGGCACCTTATACAGGAGCGTTCCCACTGGGATCAGTTTGGCACCCTTTTGGAAGGGAGCTCCCCAAAGAAAGAGCAGGCAGCCATCTTTGCTGTTCTGCAGCCTCCACTGGTGACATCTCTAGGTGTGGGAGGGGCCCAGGCAAATAGGGTCTGGAGTGGATTTCCAGCAAACTGCAGCAGCCCTACAGAAGAGAGGCCTGACTGTCAAAAGAAAAACAAATGAACAGAAAGCAACAACAACAACAGCATCGACAAAAAAAGTCTCCACAAAACCCTATCCAAAGGGCAGCAGCCTCAAAGATCAAAGCTAGATAAATTCATGAAGATGAGAAGGAATCAGTGAAAACCACTGAAAACTCAAAAAGCCAGAGTGCCTCTTCTCCTCTAAATGATCACAACACCTCTCCAGCAAGGGCACAGAACTGGGTGGAGGCTGAGATTAATGAATTGACAGTAGTAGGATTCAGAAAGTGGGTAATAACGAACTTTGCTGAGCTAAAGGGGCATGTTCTAACCCAATGCAAATAAGCTAAGGACCATGATAAAATATTACAGTAGCTGTGAACCAGAATAACCAGTTTAGAGAGAGGAACATAAATTACCTGATGGAGCTGAAAAACATAACACAAGAACTTCACAAGGCAACCACAAGTATCAATAGCCAAATAGACAAAGTGGAGGAAAGAATTTCAGAGCTTGAAGACTATCTTGCTGAAATAAGATAGGCAGACAAGATTAGAGAAAAAAGAATGAAAAGGAATGAACAAAACCTCTGAGAACTACCAGATTATGTAAAAAGACTGAACCTACGACTGATTGGGGTACTTGAAAGAGACAAAAAGCATGGAACCAAGTTGGAAAACGTACTTCAGGATATCATCCAAGATAACTTCCCCAACCTTCCAAGACAAGCCAACATTCAAATTCAGGAAATCTGTAGAACCTCAGTAAGATACTCCATGAAAATATCAACCGCAAGACACGTAATCATCAGATTCTCCAAGGTTGGAATGAAGGAAAAAACTTTAAGGGCAGCCAGAGAAAAAGGCCAGGTCACCTAAAAAGAGAAGCCCATCAGACTAACAGCACACCTCTCAGTAGAAACCCTATAAGCCAGAAGAGATTGGGGGCCAATATTCAGCATTCTTAAAGAAAAGAATTTCCAAATCAGAATTTCATGTCTGGCCAAACTAAGCTTCATAAGTGAAGGAGAAATAAAATCTTCTTCAAGCAAGCAAATGCTAAGGGAATTTGTCACCACCAGGCCTGCCTTGCAAGAGCTTCTGAAGGAAGCACTAAATATGAAAAGAAAAAACCATCACCAGCCACTACAAAACACACTGAAGTACAAAGACCAACAACACTATGATGAAACTACATCAACGAGTCTGCAAAATAACCAGCTAGCATCATGATGACAGGATCAAATTCACAATAACAATACTAACCTTAAATGTAAATGGGCTAAATGCCCCAATTAAAAGACACAGAATTGCAAGCTGGATAAACAACTAAGATGTATCATATGCTGTATTGAAGAGACCTATCTCACGTGCAAAGACACACATACGGTTAAAATAAAGGGATGGAGGAAAATTTACCAAGAAAATGGAAAGTAGAAAAGAGCAGGGGTTGCAATCCTAGTTTCTGATGAAATAGACTTTAAAACAACAAAGATCAAAAAAGACAAAGAAGGGTATTATGTGATGGTAAAGGGTTCAATTCAACAAGAAGAGCTAACTATCCTAAATATTAATGGACCTAATACAGGAGCACCGAGATTCATAAAACAAGTTCTTAGATACCTACAAAGAGACTTCGACTCCCATACATAATAGTGGGAGAGTTTAACACCCCACCATCAATATTAGGAAGCTCATCAAGACTAAAGGTTAACAAGGATATTCAGGACTTGAACTTAGCTCTAGATCAAGTGAAACTGATAGATAAATACAGAACTCTCCACCCTAAAACAACAGAATGTACATTCTTCTTGGTACCACATGGCACTTACTCTAAAATTGATCACATATTTGGAAGTAAAATACTCCTCAGCAAATGCAAAAGAACTGAAATAATAAAAAACAGCCTCTTAGACCACAGCGCAATCAAATTAGAACTCAAGATTAAGAAATTCACTCAAAACCACACAAAGACATGGAAATTGAACAACTTGCTCCTGAATGACTCCTGGGTAAATAATGAAATTAAGGGACAAATCAAGAAGTTCTTCGAAACCAATAAGAACAAAGAGACAACATACCAGAATCTCTGGGATACAGTTAAATTGGTGTTAAGAGGGAAATTTATAGCACTAAATGCTCACATCAAAAGGCTAGAAAGATCTCAAATTCACATCCTAACATCACAACTAAAAGAACTAGAGAATCAAGAGCAAACAAACCCCACAGCTAGCAGAAGACAAGAAATAAACAAGATCAGAGTGGAACTGAAGGAGATAGAGAAAAACCACCAAAAAAATCAGTGAATTCAGGAGCTGGGTTTTTTTTTTTTTTTTTTGGAAAAAATAAATAAAAAAGATAGACTTCCAGCTAGATTAATAAAGAAGAAAAGAGAGAAGAATCAAATAGACACAATAAAAATGATAAAGGGGATATCACCACTGACCTCACAGAAATACAAACAACCATCAGAGAATACTATAATTACCTGTATGCAAATACACTAGAAAATATAAAAGAAATGGATACATTCCTGGACACATACATCCTCCCAAGACTGAACCAGAAAGAAGTTGAATCCCTGAATAGACCATTAACAAGTTCTGAAATTGAGACATTAATAAATAGCCTAACAACAACAACAACAACAACAACAACAAAAATCCCAGGGCTAGACAAATTCTACCAGAATATAGCTGAATTTTTCCAGAGGTACAAAGAGGAACTGGTACTATTTCTTCTGAAACTACTCCAAACAATTAAAAAGGAGGGACTCCTCCCTAACTCATTTTATGGGGCCAGCATCATCCTGATACTAAAACCTTGCAGAGACACAACAAAAAAGGAAAACTTCCAGCCAATATGCTTGATGAACATCAATGCAAAAATCCTCAGTAAAATGCTGACAAACCGAATCCAGCACATCAAAATTTTATCCACCACAATCAGGTCTGCTTCATCCATGGGATGCAAGGCTGGTTCAACCATACACAAATCAGTAAACGTAATTCATCACATAAACAGAACTAAAGACAAAAACGACATGATTATCTCAATAGATGCAGAAAAGCCTTCAATAAAATTCAACATCCCTTTATGTTAAAAACTCTTAATAAACTAGGTATTGATGGAACATACCTCAAAATAATAAGAAGCATTTATGACAAACGCAGAGCCAATATCATACTGATTGGGCAAAAGCTGGAAGCATTCCCCTTGAAAACTGGCATAAGACAAGGATGCCCTCTCTCACTACTCCTATTCCACGTAGTATTGGAAGTTCTGGCCAGGGCAATTAGGCAAGATAAAGAAATAAAGCATATTCAAATAGGAAGAGAGGAAGTCAAAGTGTCTCCGTTTGTGCATGACATGATCCTATATCTAGAAAACCCTATCATCTCAGCTCAAAAGCTTCTTAAGCTGATAAGCAACTTCAGCAAACTCTCAGTATACAAAGTCAAGGGGCAAAAATCACAAGCATTCCTATACACCAACAATAGACAAGCAGAGAGCCAAGTCACAAATGAACTCCCATTCACAATTGCCACAAAGAGAATAAAATACCTAGGAATACAGCTAACAAGGGAAGTGAAGGACTTCTACAAGGAGAACTACAAACCACTGCTCAAAGAAATCAGAGAGGACACAAACAAATGGAAAAACATTCCATGCTCATCGATAGGAAGAATCAATATCTTGAAAATGGCCATGATGCCCAAGGCAATTCATAGATTTGATGCTATTCTCATTAAACTACCACTGACATTCTTTACAGTACTAGAAAAAACTATTTTGAAATTCATATGGAACAAAAAAGGAGCGCATATAGTCAAGACAATCCTAAGCAAAAAGAGCAAAGCTGGAGGCATCACACTACCAGACTTCAAACTATACTACAAGGCTACAGTAACCAAAACAGCATAGTACTGATATAAGAACAGACGCATAGACCAATGAAACAGAATGGAAATCTCAGAAATAAGACTGCACATCTGCAACCATCTGGTCTTCAACAAACCTGACAAAAACAAGCAATGGGGAAAGGATTCTCGATTAAATAAATGGTGCTGGGATAACTGGCTGGCCATATGCAGAACATTGAAACTGGACTCCTTCCTTTCACCTTATACAAAAATTAACTCAACATGGATTAAAGACTTAAATGTAAAACCCAAAACTATAAAAACCCTAGAAGAAAATCTAGGCAATACCCCCTTCAGGACATAGACATAGGAAAAGATTTCATGATGAAAACATCAAAAGCAATTGCAACAAAAGCAAACATTGACAAATGGGATCTAATTAAACTAAAGAGCTTCAGCACAGCAAAAGAAACAAGCATCAGAATGAACAGACAACCTACATAATGGGAGAAAATGTTTGCAATCTATCCATCTGACAAAGGTCTAATATCTAGAATCTACAAGGAACTTAAACAAATTTACAAGAAAAAAACAAACAACCCCATGAAAAAGTGGGCAAAGGACATAAACAGACACTTTTCAAAAGAAGTCATTTATGTGGCCAGCAAACATGAAAAAAAGCCAACGTCACTGATCATTAGAGAAATGCAAATCAAAACCACAGTGAGATACCATATCATGCCAGTCAGAATGGCAATTATTAAAAAGTCAAGAAACGACAGATGTTGGCGAGGCTGTGGAGAAACAAGAATGCTTTTACACTGTTGGTGGAAATCTAAATTAGTTCAACCATTGTGGAAGACGGTGTAGTGATTCCTCAAAGACCTGGAACCAGAAATATCATTTGACCCAGCAATCCCATTACTGGGTATATGCCCAAAGGAATATAAATCATTCTATTATAAAGATACATGCACAGTCACATTCATTGCAGCACTATTCACAATAACAAAGACATGAAATCAACCCAAATGCCCATCAATGATAGACTGGATAAAGAAAATGTGGTACATATATACCATGGAATATTATGCAGCCATAAAAAGCCTTTTCAGGGACATGGCTGGAGCTCAAAGCTATTATCCTCAGCAAACTAATGCAGGAACAGAAAACCAAACACTGCATATTTTCACTTGTAAGTGGGAGCTGAACAACGAGAACACATGGACATAGGGAGGGCAACAACACACACTGGGGCCAGTCAGGATGGAGTGAGGGTTTGGGGGAGGGAGAGCATCAGGAAAAATAGCTAATGCATGTGGGGCTTAATACCTAGGTGATGGGTTGATAGGTGTGCAAACCACCATGGCACACATTTACCTATGTAACAAACCTGCACATGTATCCTGGAACTTAAAATTAAATTTAATTTAATTTAAAAAAAGAAAGAAAAGAGAAATGTTTATATTAGTGACCATTAAAATTGCTCAGGTAGCTTTGAGAGATCTCCTGTGCCAGGACCCCATCCCCAGAAATTCTGATTGGATTGATCCTGAGGGAGGCTCCTGTCATCAGCGCTTTAGAAAAGATTTAGAGGTGATTTGAATATGCTGGAGGGGCTGCAAACCACAGGTTTAGGGGCTTTCCTTCCAACTAAAAGCAGAAAGAAGTTACTGAAATGCCAACCCTCTCTTCCCAAGGCAAGGAGGCAGTAACTTCAGGAAATGCTAGAAACCTGGGAGACAGACAAGAGAGAGATGCACAACAGTGGGGCACATTGGAAGCTGGGCATGGGCAGTGGTGCAGGCCTGTCTGCACAACTGTGACAGCCCTGGTGAGCTATCTGGCAGGAGGAGCGGGCTGCAAGTGAGGGCTGCTGGTGAGGGCTGTGGGGGCGAGTGGGGAGTGATGGGCTATGGGGGGCTATGGGGGGCTATGGGCTGAAGGTGGTTCTGAGCAACAAGGATAGGGGGAGCAGGGTATGGAGTCCCACATCCTAGGAGCTCTGTGTCCTTCTCCAGAGAGTCTTATAAAACAGAGAAGCTCATTCTTTTCCAGGCAGAGCAGTGGGTGTGGGAAGGGGCTTCACTTACAATCACGCAGAGAACAACCAGTGATCTGGGGAGGGGAGCAAATGGTGTTTCCTTGGTAAAAGAGAAGGACTGAGAATTTGTCCAGAATAACTTGACCTGGTGTGTCAGTTAAGGTTCCACCAGGGAAAGAGAACCAGCAGAATGGATGATATAGATAGATAGAGCTATAGATAGGTGATAGATAATAGATACAGATAGGTATTGCTAGATGATAGAGATAGTTAGATGACAGATATAGATAGGTGATAGGTAGATGATAGACAGATAGAGATAGATGATAGATAATAGAGGATAGATATAGATTGATAAGAGAAGACAGATATAGATAGATAATGAAAGATCATATATAATAGATGATAGAAAAAGATAGGTGATAGAGATAGATTATAGAGAATAGAAGATATAGATAATTATAGATAATAGGTAGATGATAGATAATAGAAGATATAGATAGATGATAGAAGATACAGATAGATGATAGATATAGATAGATGATAAATATATATAAATAGAGATAGTTGATAGGAAGATTAGATAGATGGATACATAGAGAGATTATTGTGTGGCTTATAGGATTATACAAGACTGAAATCTACAGGGCAGGTCGTCAACAAGGATAGGCAACAGCTCTCAGGAGGAACTGAAGCCACAGTCCACAGATGGGATTTTTCTCTGCCTCAGGGAAACCTCAGTTCTGCTCTTAAAGCCTTTCAGTTGATTGGATGTAGCCCTCCCAGATTGTGTAGGGTAACCCTTACCTAAAGTCAATAAACTGTAGCTGACAATCACAATCACATTTACACATAGATTAGTGTTTGATTTTGTAACTGGGTAGTAGAACCTAGCCGAGTTGACACAGAAAACTGAGCCTCACACCTGGGTTAGCAAGGAGGTTCATCAAATCCTATAAAACAGCATTCCTACCCCAAACTTCCCATTTACATCAGTGGCACCACCAGAATCCCAGTTTCTTGGAGTCTTTTCTTCTGGTTCCTCAGCAATATAATTTTCAAGCCATGAACCGTCTGTGCAGATTTTCTGGGAATTGCCATTCACACCAAAGCTTTCTCCAAACCTACACTCACCAGCCTCTCACAGACTCCCAAACCTTTACGCTGAGAATCTCTGCTCTAGTCTCATTAACTTTGTACCAAAAAGTAATGAAACACCTTTTTCTTGTATTTCTTCCTGTGTTAAAACAAAGTCTATCCAGTCTAAATTCCTTGTCCCAGCATCTTAGTTCTTCCATCACTCCTTATTGAACTATTCTGCCCCTTATTCCCCAGCAACTCCTCTCCAGCAGCATCTACTTTTGGTCAGATCTTGGCACACCAAGTCTCATATTCAGCTCTTCATCCACATTCTTGGTGGTCCTTACAATTACTTCTGTCAATCTTGGAGCTGGTATTTATTGAGCACTTTGCTTCTGGTTTCGTGCTGGGTGCTGAGGAGTTGCCAGCAGAGTGAATGTCTCCCAGTGAAGTAAAATATTAGCGTCAATCAAATGTACTGACAACCCAGCTAGGGATGTCTAATGGGAAGTGAAGACAGAATGGTGGAATTTTACCTTAGGCTGAACCTCATGAAACTGTTGATTTTGGGGGTTAAAAACAGTGGAATATAAGCAATTTCATATGGTCTGGGTGAGTTTAGAGTCAGTGGTGACTGAGGGGATGGGGCTGAGGGAAGGATGCTGTCCCATTGGTTTACTCTCCTGTGGCTGGAAAAGAGGTGGCTTCGTGAATAGTGGTTTGAACATGGTGGCTGATGGAAGAGTGGCTGACAGTTGGCAAGTGGAAATCTCTAAGCAGGGGTGCTGGTGTTGGTGCAGGGACAGATGGGAATGTATCATCTGGATCCTTGGGGGAACAGAATTGGCACTGTGTAGAAAAAAAGTACAATGTGCATGGCTATTTACTTTCCTTTGGGGGGCTTTAGATTATTCTGTCTACTTGCTTACTTATTTGTTGCTGTCAATACCAATATGTCATAAACATCCTATTAGCTAATTTGTTCGTATTCACAATTATTTCTTTAAGATGAAAGACTAGCAATGGAATTACTTGGTCCAGCCCAATGAAGCATGGCTTGGTTGTTTGATGTGTGCTGCCGCTTACCCACCAGAGCGGCCTGGGACATTTGCCTGCCCACTAGCCACGTGTGAGAGGGCTTGTTTCTCCACCTGTTTTCAACAATATTAGCATTTCATTAATGTGATAAACAAATCATAGTTTATTACTTTTTAAATAATTTTTGAAATTACTGACATTGCTGAACACTTATTTTGGACTTCTGTATTTTCTTTCTAATCCTACTTTTTTCCAATAAAGGCAGCTTATTTAATACAAAACAGAAATTCTATTTGTGAATTTTTGAAATTTAAGTTGATTTCAAGTGACTTGTTAAGTTCTATGTATTTCCCCCGTCTCTTTTCATTGTTGTTTTCATGAGGTAGAAAGCTTATCAGGAAGTGAGGATGCCCTTCCTATTGCCTTCTCTGTGTCCATATGTTCTCATTGTTCAGTTCCCACTTACAAGTGTAAGGTAAAGTCTGAAAATTGCTTTACAATCCTTATGAAAGTCCACACGTTTACAAAACGTTATCATAACATTTAGCTGATGTTAAAGCTACATTAAAATAAGCAGAGGGAGAGAAAATTAAAGAGGTAGAGAAAGAAAGGGGATCAGAAGGGAGGGTGAGGGAGAGAGAACATGAGTGCTCATGATATGGACAGAGACAGAAAGAGAGAGATTGAGGTCCTGAGAAACAGAGCATTTCCTTACACATGGAAAAGCAAATGGAATGAGTGGGCTATTTGACAGGTGATGCTTGCATAACAGTATCATGACTGCATAGATTCCTGGTTTGGTTTTTGAGGATGAATATTCATTATCCCATGAATTCTATCCGTCTGCACTGGCTTTTAAAGTACATCAAATGGGTCTATAATGGCCCAGATATGAAAGCAAAAGTACAATAGAGACAATTGAGCACACTTAGAGTGTTATTCCCCCTCTAGGGATTTGGTCACATGAATTCCAACTTTCAAAAAGAATATTCTGTCTATTGATCCAAAGTTGCAAACAGAGAACTCTGGCACTGCAACCTGCAGGAAAGAATGAATAGAGTTGACAGAATCTGGGTGAATCCTCTGCCAAATTATAAAAATATTTGCATAAAATCATCTGAATTCTACAATTTTCTCTAAAGAAATAATGGATCTAGTGTAATGTTAGGCAAGAATAGATTATGAAAAGCCTTCAGGACCACCTGCTTATACTTCGGTACCCACAGTGAGAAAGATTTTATCATTTTGAAAGTCAAAGAAATGCTTGTTTCATTTTATTGAAATGTGACACTTGCCTAACTAGAAATGATGAATGATTTTATTGGTCTAGTTAAGAACTGACTTCTTAATGCCAAAAGAGGAACTTCTGAGGATGGTGGCTCTTACAAGAAAATAAATCACATGATGGGTGAAGTAAAAGTAAGGATATTACAATGTCTCCTCCCATCTTCCTGAGAATTAGGAGAATCCCCAAGACAAGTGAATTAAGAGTGATGGCATAGTTCAGTCTATGAATATGGGTCCCTAAGAAATTGGATTCATTTCTTGTCTGGTCTGGAGGAGAAGAGTCATCGTATTGATGATCTCAAGGGGTATGGAATTTTACCTCAGGGTAATATAGAGAAATGGATTATCAGACCCCAACTCTCTACTAGAGTAGCTAAGCATCCAGGGACCAGGGACAACAGCCTGACATCTTTTATAATTTTACAGCTAGAACACCTGGAAAAACCAAGGTCCAGGTGGTCCACACTACCTCCAAAAACAATAGAAATCAATAAGAAAGGCAAATAAAATTGTCTTTCACACCTTGAAAGACAAAAATGTCACACCTTGCATACTTTCTCAACATAATAAGAAAACAGAATGCACTATAACTTCATACCTCCTAAATACTAAACATAAGCATCATTTTCTAGTGGGGCTATTTTCTTAAGTTTCTACCCCCAGACTTTGCAGGGACAAGGTAAGGTCTTTAAAAAGCCACATAGAATACAGAAGAGGAAAAACAAGACTGAATTAAAGCCATTTTAAAAATCCATTTTAAATATTTTTTAAAAAACAAGTTTTAAAAGCTGAAAAGGAAAGCTGATATTTTAGACCACTAAAATTTAATAGATGGGACTCATATAACTGACTGATTAAAAAGCTGATAAACTAGACAGTAAAATTTTAAGTGTGAAGCTACAAATAATGTTATTAAATAATAAAAATATTTTTTAAAGCATAAGGAAAACATATCACATCAAAAAGAGAAAATATCATACACAGTACAGTTATAACAAAATTAATATGACACAGTTGAGACCAAATATAGCAGTCATCCTAAATGTGAATGAGCTTAACTGACTTATGAAAAATATTTTAAACTTGGCTCACAAAACAAGACACAGCTCTGGCATACAAAAAACACATCTTCCCTCAAAATAATTAGTGGCACAGAAAGACTAAAGATAAAGAGATAGGCAAAATTCTGCCAGAAAAAATGCAGGGGTTGCAATCATGATGTCAGCAAAGTATAATTCAAGCCAAAAAACATTATACCTGACTAAAAATGACACTTTTTAATGCTAAAACCACAATTCACAAAGAATATATAATAGTTATAAACATCTATGCACCAAGTAATACAATAACCACCTTTATAAAGCAGAAACTACAGGAGATGCAATGAGACATAGAAATGTGCTAAGAGTGGAGAACATAATAGGCATTCTTAGTAAAAGGCAGATTAAACAAAAAATAAAAAAGGCCATAGGAGACCTACATGACACGATCAATAAAGTAGATCTTCTACTTATATATGAACATTTATATTCTTATAAAAGAGAAAACAGCTTTTCTTAAACATATATGCAGCACTAAGCAAAGTTGAAGACATATTAGGTTATAAAGAAGGGTTCAGGATGTTTGTATTGTATAAATATTATAACACTCTCTGATCACAACGTGATAAAATTAGAAATTAATCAGAAAATAAAGGGTCTTTTCCCTGACCTCTGGAAATTTGAAAAAAACAAAACAAAACAAAAAGCTCCTATGAGACAACTAATATTGGGCAAAAGGGAAAATATAAACAGAAATCAAATAACTTCCAAAAATTAATGATACTAAAAACACTATATATTAGAATCTACAGTATACATTTAAGATCATTAGAGGAAAATCCGTTGCCTTAAATATACCAATAAACATAAAAGAATAATAACAAATTAAAATTTCAACTCCAAAATTAGAAAAAGAACAACAAAAAGTAAACTACATGAGAGCAAAACTAAGAAAAAAGTAAAAACAAAAGCATAAATTAAATGAAGTAGAGATAGAAAACAGTACATTTAGTTAATCAAAATTTTGATTTTTTAAAAAATGAACAAAATAGATGAAGCATTAGCTAGTTTAAACAAGAACAAGGGGGGAGAAAGGAAAAATGTACAAAATATGAAATGATGGGGGAAATAATATTGAAACAGAAGTTTTTAAGAATACAAAAGATTATTTTGCAGCTCTCTGTGAAAAGAATCTGAAAATAGAGATGAAGTTGATAAATTCCCAACTGCAAACTGTCTATTTACAGAAGATCATGAGGAACAGGGTAGAAAAGATGATGTGTGTGGTGAGGTGGGGGGTGAACAGTGAAGAGTTATACTTTCTGAGTCTTCCTTTTTATGTAATTCAGATGTTTGGAGCTATATTAATGTTTTGCATACACAATAAATAAAATAAACAAAGATGTGAAAAGAAACCCTGAAAAGTACACAAAGTGAGACAAACAGACTTATCTATATGTAAGAACCACATTGAAGGGGAAAAATATTAACTCAAGTAATTTTTGAATACAATATTTTGACTATATCTTCAGACTAAAGACAAAAATTATGAAGAAAGATTGAACTTTAGGGTAGGAAGTTTTGCATGGGTTAGCATTTCCAAAATTACTTTCTATGCATTCTAGTGTATCCTAGGATTAAGCAATAAGTAGCCAGATGAGGACAATGGGAACCAGGTTTCTCACTGTTGGAAAAGGCAATTATAAATATGGATAAGAAAATGTGGAATGAATCCTATGTTATTTAAGTGTAATTCAATGTTGGAATTGAAAGAATCAGTAAAAAACTCATGATACATATTATCAGTCTGTTTATCTTTATGTATTTACTTTTTAGCTCTGTCCACTACAGGCTAAAGCAATGACACCCCAGCAACAATGAGCACACCTAGTGCCAAGATCTTCATTTCTAAATATACTATTCATCAAAAAGAAACAGAGCTCCTTTGATAAATAAGCTTATTCCGAGACTGGAACTGGGAAAGTACAACACGAGTCCAGAACATCTTACTGTTCAAGAAAGTTAGAAATAGTTCAAAGATTCATGGAGACATTTCAAAAAGATACATAGCCAGTTTTAAGGGACTTCATTGGCAAAGCCTGGAACAATTTGAACAACCAAATCAATAATGTTAGCAATGGATCATCACCTGTTGAAGAAGATGATTCTATAAGTCCATACTAATAGAAATTAATGAATAAAAAAGGAATAAATCAGAGAATGAAAATATATTTATTACTGTAAAATATCAATCAATAAATGATGATGACATTAGAAAATCACCACTTGGTTTTCTGCATTTCCAACTGAGGTATGAGTTTCATCTCATTGGGACTGGTTGGACAGTGGGTGCAGCCCACGGAGGGCGAGCTGAAGCAGGGCGGGGTGTTGCCTTACCAGGGAAGCACAAGGGGTCATGGGATTTCCCTTTCCTAGCCAAGGGAAGCCATGGCAGACTACCTGGAAAAACGGGACACTCCTCACCCAAATACTGTGCTTTTCCCAAGGTCTTAGCAACTGGCAGACAAGGTGAGTCCCTCCCATGCCTGGCTTGGCAGGTCCCACACCCATGGAACCTTGCTCACTGCTAGTGCAACAGTCTGAGATCTATCTATGAGGTGGCAGCCTGGCTGGGGGAGGGGTGTCCGCCATTGCTGAGGCTTGAGTAGGTAAACAAAGCGGCCAGGAAGCTCGAACTGGACAGAGCCCGCTGCAGCTCAACAAGGCCTACTGCCTCTAGACTCCACCTCTGTGGGCAGGGCATAACTGAACAAAAGGCAGCAAACAACTTCTGCAGACTTAAAAGTCCCTGTCTG
The DNA here is from genome assembly GCF_028885625.2 of Pongo pygmaeus. Lineage (NCBI taxonomy): Eukaryota > Metazoa > Chordata > Mammalia > Primates > Hominidae > Pongo > Pongo pygmaeus. The sequence goes on along the minus strand of NC_072379.2, from coordinate 35,768,456 downwards.
ACAGCTCTGAAGAGAGCAGTCATTCTCCCAGCACAGCGTTTGAGCTCTGAGAATGGACAGACTGCCTCTTCAAATGGGTCCCTGACCCCTGTGTAGCCTAACTGGGAGACACCTCCCAGTAGGGGCTGACAGACACCTCATATAGGCAGCAGCCCATCTGGGACGAAGCTTCCAGAGGAAGGATCAGGCAGCAATATTTTGCTGTTCTGCAATATTTGCTGTTCTGCAGCCTCTGCCAGTGATACCCAGGCAAACAGTGTCTGGAGCGGAACTCCAGCAAACTCCAACAGACCTGCAGCTAAGGGGCCTGACTATTAGAAGGAAAACTAACAATCAGAAAGGAATAGAATCAACATCAACAAAAAGATCATCTACACCAAAACCCCATCTATAGATCACCAAAATCAAAGACCAAAAGTAGATAAAACCACAAAGATGGGGAGAAACCAGAGCAGAAAAGCTGAAAATTCTGAAAATCAGAGCACCTCTTCTCCTCCAAAGGATTGCAGCTCCTCACCAGCAATGGAACAAAGCTGGATGGATAATGACTTTGACAAGTTGATAGAAGTAGGGTTCAGAAGGTCGGTAATAACAAACTTCTCTGAGCTAAAGGAGGATGTTTGAACCCATCGCAAAGAAGCTAAAAGCCTTGAAAAAGATTAGATGAATGGCTAACTAGAATAAACAGTGTAGAGAAGACCTTAAATGACCTGATGGAGCTGAAAACCATGGCACGAGAACTTCGTGACACATGCACAAGCTTCAATAGCCAATTTAATCAAGTGGAAGAAAGGATATCAGTGATTGAAGATCAAATTAATGAAATAAAGCAAGAAGACAAGGTTAGAGAAAAAAGAGTAAAAAGAAATGAACAAAGCCTCCAAGAAATATGGGACTATGTGAAAAGACCAAATCTGTGTTTGATTGGTGTACCTGAAAGTGATGGAGAGAATGGAACCAAGCTGGAAAACACTCTTCAGGATATTATCCAGGAGAACTTCCCCAACCTAGCAAGGCAGCCCAACATTCAAATTCAGGAAATACAGAGAACACCACAAAGATACTCCTTGAGAAGAGCAACCCCAAGACACCTAATTGTCAGATTCACCAAGGTTGAAATGAAGGAAAAACTGTTAAGGGCAGCCAGAGAGAAAGGTCAAGTTACCCACAAAGGGAAGCCAATCAGACTAACAGCAGATCTCTCAGCAGAAACCCTACAAGCCAGAAGAGAGTGGGGCCCAATATTCAACATTCTTAAAGAAAATAATTTTCAATGCAGAATTTCATATCCAGTCAAACTAAGCTTCAAAAGTGAAGGAGAAATAAAATCCTTTACAGACAGGCAAGTGCTGAGAGGTTTTGTCACCACCCGGCCTGCCTTATAAGAGCTCCTGAAGGAAGCACTAAACATGGAAAGAAACAACTGGTACCAGCCACTGCAAAAACATGACAAATTGTAAAGACCATTGATGCTATGAAGAAAATGCATCAATTAATGGGCAAAGTAATCAGCGAGCATCACGATGACAGGATCAAATTCACACATAACAATATTAACCTTAAAAGTAAATGGGCTAAATGCCCCAATTAAAAGACACAGACTGACAAATTGGATAAAGAGTCAAGACCCATCAGTGTACTCTATTCAGGAAACCCACCTCTTGTGCAAAGGTGCACATAGACTAAAATAAAGGGATGGAGGAAGATCTACCAAGCAAACAGAAAGCAAAAAAAAGCAGGCATTGCAATCCTAGTCTCTGATAAAACAGACTTTAAACCAACAAAGATCAAAAGAGACAAAGAGGGCCATTACACAATGGTAAAGGGATCAATTCAACAAGAACAGCTAACTATCCTAAACATATATGCACCCAATACAGGAGCACCCAGATTCATAAAGCAAGTCCTTAGAGACCTACAAAGAGACTTAGACTTCCACACAATAATAATGGGAGACTTTAACACCCCACTGTCAATATTACACAGATCAACGAGACTGAAGATTAACAAGGATATCCAGGACCTGAACTCAGCTCTGCAACAAGCAGACCTAACAGACATCTACAGAACTCTCCACCCCAAATCAACAGAATATACATTCTTCTCAGCACTACATCATACTTATTCTAAAATTGACCACATAATTGAAGTAAAGCACTCCTCAGCAAATGTAAAAGAACAGACATCACAATAAACAGTCTCTCAGACCACAGTGCAATCAAATTAGAACTCAGGATTAAGAAACTCACTCAAAACCGCACAACTACATAGAAACTGAACAACTTGCTCCTGAATGACTACTGGGTAAATAACGAAATGAAGGCAGAAATAAAGATGTTCTTTGAAATCAATGAGAACAAAGAAACAACATACCAGAATCTCTGGGATACATTTAAAGTAGTGTGTAGCGGGAAATTTATAGCACTAAATGCCCACAAGAGAAAGCAGGAAAGATCCAAAATTGACACCCTAACATCACAATTAAAAGAACGACAGAAACAAGAGCAAACAAATTCAAAAGCTAGCAAAAGGCAAGAAATAACTAAGATCAGAGCAGAACTGAAGGAGATAGGGACACAAAAAACCCTTCAAAAAATCAATGAATGCAGGAACTGATTTTTTGAAAGGATCAACAAAATTGATAGACCGCTAGCAAGATTAATAAAGAAGAAAAGAGAGAAGAATCAAATAGACGCAATAAAAAATGATAAAGGGGATATCACCACTGATCCCACAGAAATACAAACTACCATCAGAGAATACTATAAACACCTCTATGCAAATAAACTAGAAAATCTAGAAGAAATGGATAAATTCCTGGACACATACACTCTCCCAATACTAAACCAGGAAGCAGTTGAATCTCTGAATAGACCAATGACAGGCTCTGAAATTGAGGCAATAATTAATAGCCTACCAACAAAAAATGTCCAGGGCCAGATGGATTCACAGCCAAATACTACCAGAGGTACAAAGAGAGGCTGCTACCATTTCTTCTGAAACTATTCCAATCAATAGAAAAAGAGGGAATCTTTGCTAACTCATTTTATGAGGCCAACATCATCCTGATACCAAAGCCTGGTGGAGACACAACAAAAAAAGAGAATTTTAGACCAATATCCCTGATGAACATTGATATGAAAATCCTCAATAAAATACTGGCAAACTGAATCCACCAGCACATCAAAAAGCTTATCCACCACGATCAAGTCAGCTTCTTCCCTGGGATGCAAGGCTGGTTCAGCACACGCAAATCAATAAACATAATCCATCACATAAAGAGAACCAACAACAAAAACCACATGATTATCTCAATAGGTGCAGAAAAGGCCTTTGACAAAATTCAACAGCCCTCAATGCTAAAAGCTCTCAATAAGCTAGGTATTGATGGAGTGTATCTCAAAATAATAAAAGCTATTTATGACAAACCCACAGCCAATATCATACTGAATGGGCAAAAACTGGAAGCATTCCCTTTGAAAACCAGCACAAGACAAGGATGCCCTCTCTCACCACTCCTATTCAACATAGTATGGGGTGTTCTGGCCAGGGCAATCAGGCAACAGAAAGAAATAAAGCGTATTCAATTAGAAAATGAGGAAGTCAAATTGTCCCTGTTTGCAGATGACATGACTGTATATTTAGAAAAACCCATCATCTCAGCCCAAAATCTCCTTAAGCTGATAAGCAACTTCAGCAAAGTCTCAGGATACAAAATCAATGTGCAAAAAAATCACAAGCATTCCTATACACCATTAACAGACAAACAGAGAGCCAAATCATGAGCAAACTCCCATTCACAATTGCTTCAAAGAGAATAAAATACCTAGGAATTCAACTTACAAGGGATGTGAAGGACCTCTTCAAGGAGAACTAGAAACCACTGCTCAACGAAATAAAAGAGGACACAAACAAATGGAAGAATATTCCATGCTCATGGATAAGAAGAATCAATATCATGAAAATGGCTATACTGCCCAAATTAATTTATAGATTCAATGCCATCCCCATCAAGCTACCAATGACTTTCTTCACAGAATTGGAAAAAACTACTTTAAAGTTCACATGGAACCAAAAAAGAGCCCACATTGCAAAGACAATCCTAAGCAAAAAGAACAAAGCTGGAGGCATCATGCTACCTGACTTCAAACTATACTACAAGGCTACAGTAACCAAAACAGCATGGTACTGGTACCAAAACAGAGATATAGATCAATGGAACAGAACAGAGGCCTCAGAAATAATGCCACACATCTACAACCATCTGATCTTTGACAAATCTGATAAAAACAAGAAATGGGGAAAAGATTTCCTATTTAATAAACGGTGCTGGGAAAACTGGCTAGCCATATGTAGAAAGCTGAAACTGGATCCCTTCCTTACACTTATACAAAAATTAATTCAAGATGGATTAAAGCCTTAAATGTTAGACCTAAAACCATAAAAACTCTAGAAGAAAACCTAGGCAATACCATTCAGGACATAGGCATGGGCAAGGACTTCATGACTAAAACACCAAAAGCAATAGCAACAAAAACCAAAATACACAAATGGGATCTAATTAAACTAAAGAGCTTCTGCACAGCAAAAGAAACTACCATCAGAGTGAACAGGCAACCTACAGAATGGGAGAAAATTTTTGTAATCTACCCATCTGATAAAGGGCTAATATCCAAAACCTACAAAAAACTCACACAAATTTACAAGAAAAAAACAAACAACCCCATCAAAAAGTGGGCAAAGGATATGAAGAGACACTTGTCAAAAGAAGACATCTATGCAGCCAACAGACACATGAAAAAATGCTCATCATCAGTGGTCATCAGAGAAATGCAAATCAAAACCACAAAGAGACAGCATCTCACACCAGTTAGAATGGCAATCATTAAAAAGTCAGGAAACAACATGCTGGAGAGGATGTGAAGAAATAGGAAAGGTTTTGCAGTGTTGGTGGGAGTGTAAATTGGTTCAACCATTGTAGAAGACAGTGTGGCAATTCCTCAAGGATCTAGAACTAGAATTATCATTTGACCCAGCAATCTCATTACTTGGTATATACTCAAAGGATTCTAAATCATGCTACTATAAAGACACATGCACACGTATGTTTATTGTGGCACTATTCACAATAGCAAAGACTTGGAACCAACCCAAATGTCCATCAGTGATAGACTGGATTAAGAAAATGTGGCACATATACACCATGGACTACTATGCAGCCATAAAAAATGATGAGTTCATGTCCTTTGCAGGGACATGGATGAAGCTGGAAGCCATCATTCTCAGCAAACTATCACAGGAACAGAAAACCAAACACCGCATGTTCTCACTCATGGGTGGGAATTGAACAATGAGATCACTTGGACACAAGGCGGGGAACATCACACACTGGGGCCTGTCAGGGGGTGGGGGAGAAATACCTAATGTAAATGATGAGTTGATGGATGCAGCAAACCAACATAGCACATGTATACCTATGTATCAAACCTGCACGTTGTGCACATGTACCCTGGAACTTAAAGTATAATAATAATAATTTAAAAAAAAGAAAATCACCACTTGGCAAAAACTGTAGTAATAATTGATTCAGGCAAGAATCATCAGTGGCTAAAATGAATGGGTCACCAATATTGTGACAAACTGATATTTTGTGCCTTTGATATTATATACTGAGAAGAATATACTATCACTTCTCTATTACCCCTGCTAGAAATGGATTATTGAGTTAAATTATAAGAAAACATTAGATAAATCCACTCGAGGGACATTCTACGAAATAACTGACTTGATTTCTTTAAAAAATATCAATGTGATGAAACATAAAGCATGAGAAACCAAGATTAAGGGAGTTTAAAGAGGCATTGTGTATTAATCTGTTGTCATGATGCTATAAAGAGCTGCCGGAGACTGGGTAATTTGTAAAGGAGAGAGTTTTAATTGATTCACAGTTCCACAGGGCTGGGGAGGCCTCAGGAAACTTACAATCATGGTGGAAAGGGAAGCAAACATGTCCTTCTTCTCATGGTGGCAGGAAGGGGAAGTATGAGAACTGAGCTGGGGGAAGCCCCTTATAAAACCATCGGATCTCATGAGAACTTACTCACTATCATGAGAATAGCATGAGGGTAACTATCCCATGATTAAATTACCTCCTACTAGGTCCCTCCCACAACACATGGGGATTATGGGAACTATAATTCAAGATGAGATTTGGGTGGGGACACAGCCAAACCATATCATCTGCCTCTGTCCCCTCACAAATCTCATGTCCTCACATTTCATGTCCTCATGAACTGAATGAAGGGGGCCCCTTGTAAAACCATCAGATCTCATGAGAACTTACTACCACGAGAATAGCATAAGGGTAACCACCCCCATGATTAAATTACCTCCCACCAGGTCCCCCCATGACAGGTGGGAATTATGGGAACTACAATTCAAGATAAAATTTGGGTGGGGACACAGCCAAACCAGGTCACACGGTAACTAAACATAAAGCATGATAATTCTGAGTTAGATCCAGGATCAGAAACATCTTTTTCTATTGCTATAAAGAACATTATTATGACAATTGGTAAAATTTGAATAAGATCTGTAGATTAGATAATATTACAGTACCCATGAAAATTTCCTTATTTTTACAGTTGTACTATGGTTACATAAGAGATTATCCTTGGTTTTCAGAAAATACACACAAGTATTTAGAGGTTAACTAAATATATACTCAAGTGGTTCAGAAAAGATGGAAAATAGTAGAGCAAATATGGTAAAATATCAACACCTGGAGAATCTAGATATAGGGCATATGAGAATTCTTTGTACTATTGCAACTTGGCTGTAAATGTGAAATTATTGAAAATGAAAACATTTTTTAAAAGTCCAAAATGATTGAAAGATAGCATCAAGATAACACAGGGTGGAAGAAGAGATTTACAATGTGTATAACTGACAAAGGGGTTTATATCTAGAATGTATAAAGAAATCTTTCACATCAATAAGAAAAACAAAAATAATGTAATAGAAAAATGGGTAAGAGACTTTGAGGCACTTCATAAAGGAGGATGCTCAAGTGACCAATCCATATATGAAGAAGAACACAATCTTATTAGTAACGCAAGAAATGCAAATTAAAAGCCCTTTGAGAAGTCACTCTGCATTCACTAACATGACCCAAATTTAAAATCCTGGCAAACCCAAGTCTTGGCGACAATGAGGAGCAACAGGAACTCTAGACATTGTTGGTGGGAGTGACTATTGGTAAAGCTGGTATTATCTATTAAAGCTGAACTACATGTACTTGAAAACTCCCAAATCCCACTTCTAATCAAATACCCTATAGAAATGCATTAACATATTTAGCAAAAAATGTATAATTGTTCAACAGATGGTTGGATATTTTATGCGATAGGCACTCCATATAGTACTATATAGCAATAAAAACAAACACATGGCAATATGGACGAATCTCACAAAAATGTGAAGTGAACAAAGCCAGACATAGAATATATAGTATAAAACTGCATACACACACACACACACACACACACACACACACACACACACCATGTAACAGGCAAAATTAAACTACAGCAATAAGACTATTTGCAAGCTTTTGGGAGGAAGGAGGAGCCACAAGAGGGTTTCTTGAGCTCTGGTGATGTTCTATTTCTTGACCTGGGTGGTGTTTACATAATTAGGTTCACTTTGTGATAACTGAATTGAAAATTTTATTATCTGTCCCCTCTTCTATATGTGTGATATGTCATAAAAAATTAAGAAACTGAAAAACTAAAGAGACATAACAACAACAACAAAAATAGCAAAAATAATTTTTAAAGCAATTCTGCCAGAGTTGGGCAAGTGGGTAGCTAAAAGGCAGTCACACTTATAGCTCTAATGTAATAACATCAACACCTAAATTCAAACTGCAGATATACTATAAATGAATCTCATCTTCCAGGTTTATAGCTAAATTTCAAAGGCTTCAATTAGTTTAGGAGGTAATTTGGGAACCAGGGAAAAATATCGTGCTAAAAATGACATTTTCCTGGGGTAGATGGAGTTAAGTCTGTGGAGTACACAGACCCCTAACTGAGATGGAGATATAGCACCAAAATCTCATATATTTATATGGCTTGGTCATTTTTGATTTTTCACTTGATAAAATTTGTTTTAATGATCACCATTATATTTGGTGTCACGTTTCAGTAAAAATTTTTCCAGCAGAGTCTAACACTATTCTGAGTGCTAGTTTTATCTTCCTCTAGAACGGGAGAGGTTCCCACCCTCATTTCTCATGGTAACTTTTATTTTAATATTTGAAACCACAAAGCAGTAATTTTTCGCAGTCAATGGCTAATTAAATTTAATGATCTATTTCTGTGCTCACAAGTGTTTCCTTATCTCAGTCTTTTCCTCTGGGTTTCATTTTGCTGCTGAAGAGAAGAGTGTTCTTAATTTGTTCTTTTAGTAAGCTGTAGGTGGTAAACTCTTCTAGTCTTTGAAATCAGACAATGTCTTTAGTTTGCACTCTCATTTGAAGAATGATCATGTTCAAAGTTAGAAGTTGACAATTACTTTTCCTTGGCAATTTGAAGATAATATTCCATTATTGCTGATTAGAAGTCTGCTACTAATCTGTTATTCTTTTGTGTTAATCTATCTTTTTTATGTGTTAGCTGGAAGATGTTCTCTTTATTGTTGACGTTTTGCCATTTCATAGCCATGTGCGGCTGAGGTTTTATTTTTATTTACCCTTATTCAAATTCAGTGTAAATTGTCTGAGTGATTAGGTATTTCTACAATTCTAAAACATTCTCGGTGATTATCTTATGAAATATTTAGTTCCTGTTATTCTCTTTACTTGCTGTTAGTGAAATTCCTAAAAAATATATTGTTCCCTTTAAATCTATCCTTTTTATTCCTTAACTGTTCCTTAAGTAAAATAAAGTCTTTATTTCCCTAGTACAAGTTCTGGGTAAATTTTTCATTGCTAGCTTCCAGCTCTCTAACTCTCTTTTGGCCTCCACTTTGGAATTTATTCTGTTTTTTGATTTATTGAATTTTTAATGTCTATATTCTTTGTTTCTAAGAATCTTAAATATTTAAATATCTACCTTTCTTTTTTCACTGCTTGCTTTTTCCCAGTTTACTTAGGCATAATTTGCATCACTTATTTTAAGTGTATAGTTTGATAAAATTTGCCAATTGTAAACAGTTTTATAACCATGGCAACAATCAAGATGTTGAGCATCTCTAATACCCAAGAAAATTTCCTTATGTCCATTTGTAGTCAATTCCTTTCCAGACTCTTAGCTTCAGGAAACAACTAATCTGCTTTCTGTTACTAAAGTTTTGCCTTTCCAAGTGCATTAAAAACAAAAAACCAAGACACAACTATCTTCTGTCTTCAAGAATCCAATCTCATACTAATACGCATAGGCTCAAAGTAAGGAGATAGAGAAAGATCTATCACACAAACGGTAAACAAAAACGAGCAGGGGTCGCTCTTATATCTGATAGAACAGACTTTAAACCAACATCAAGACAAAGGAGGGCATTACATAATGATAAAGGGCTCAGTTAAACAAGAAGATGATTGTAAACATTTGTGCACCCAACATCAGAGCACCTAGGTTCCTAAAACAAGTACTTCTAGACCTGCAAAAAAGACTTAGCCATACAATAATAGTGGGAGACTTCAACACTCCACTGACTGAGTTAGATCAACAGGACAGAAAGCTAACAAAGATATTCCGGACTTAAATTTGACACTTTACCAATGAGACCTAATAGACAGCTACAGAATACTCCACCCAACAACCACAGAATACATGTTCTTTTCATTTGCACGTGGAACATACTCTAAGATGGACCACATGATTGGCCATAAAGCAAGTCTCAATAAATTCAAAACAATCAAAACGCCAACCATACTCACAGACCGCAGTGAAATAAAAATAGAAATCAATACCAAGAAAGTGTCTCAAAACCACACAATTACATGGAAACTAAACAACTTGCTCCTAAATGACTTTTGGGTAAACAATGAAATTAAGGCAAAAATTAAAAAAATATTTGAAATAAATGAAAACAGAGACATAATGTACCAAAATCTCCGGGACGCAGCAAAAGCAGTGTTAAAAGGAAAGTTTGTAGCTCTAAGCGTCTATGTCAGAAAGTTTGAACGATCTCAAATTAACAATCTAACATCACATCCTAGAGGAAGTCAGAGCAGGATTGAACAAAATTGAAACCCACAAATCCACACAAAAGGTCAAGGAAATCAAAATTGCATTATTTGAAAGGATAAACAAGATCCACAGACTACTAGCTAGGTTAACAGAAAAAATGAGAAGATCCAAATAAGCACTATCAGAAATGACAAAGGTAACATTACAACTGATCCTGCAGAAATACAAAAGATCCCCAGAGGTGATTATGAACATCTCTATGCACATAAACTAGAAAATCTAGAGGAAATGGATAAATTCCTGGAAACACACAACCTCCCAAGACTGAATCAGGAAGATATGAAACCATAAACAGACTAATATTGAGTTCTGAAATTGAATCAGTAATAAAAAAAACCTACCAACAACAACAACAAAAAGCCCCAGACCAGATGAATTCACAACTTAATTCTACCAGATGTACAAAGAAGAGGTGGTACCAAGCCTACTGAAACTATTCAAAAAAATTGAGGAGGAAGGACTCCTCTCTAACTTATTCTATGGAGCCAACATCACCCAGATAACAAAACCTGGCAAAGACACAATGAAAAAAGAAAACTACAGGCCAGTATCTGATGAACATAGATGCAAAAATCCTCTCTAGAATACTAGCAAACTGAATCCAGCAGGACATAAAAAAGGTTAATTCACCTACAATCAAGTAGGCTTCATTCCTGGGATGCAAGGGTTGGTTCAACACACAAAATCAATAAATGTGATTCGCCACCTAAACAGAATTAAAAACAAAAACTACCTGATTTTCTCAATAGACACAGAAAATACTTTTCATAAAATCATAAACACCCTCAACAAACTAGGCACTGAAGGAACATACTTCAAAATAATAAGAGCCATCATCATACTGAATGGGCAAAGGATGGAAACATTCTCCTTAAGAACTGGAACAAGACAAGGATGCCCACTCTCATCACTCCTATTCAACATAGTTCTGTAAGTCCTAGCCGGAGAAATCAGGCAACAGAAAGAAATAAAAGGAAAAGAAGTCAAATTTTCTCTCTTTGCTAATTATATGATTCTATGTCTAGAAAACCCAAAAGGCTCTGCCAGAAGCCTCTTGAAATTGATAAATAACTTCAGTAAAGTTCAGGATACAAAATCAATGTACAAAAATCAGTAAAAATTGTTTTTGAGACAGGATCTCACTTTGTTGCCCAGGCTGGAGTGTAGTGGTGTGATCACAGCTCACTTCAGCCTTGACCTCCTGGGCTCAAGCAATTCTCCCACCTCACCCTCCTGAGTAGCTGGGACTAAGGGATGCACCACTTTGCTTGGCTAATTTTTTTTAACGTCAGAACTTCCTGCTAATTGGCCAATTAACAAAAATTATTTTAGAGATGGGGTTTCACTATTTTGCCCAGGCTGGTCTCAAACTCCTGGCCTCAAGCAGTCCTCCCACCTTGGCCTCCCAAAGTATTGAGATTACAGGCATGAGCCACTGCACCTAGCCCTTCAGCAGCATATCTACACACAAATAGCATTCAAGCTGAGTGCCAAACAGGAATGCAATCCCATTTACAATAACCACAAAAAAATAGCTAGGAATATATCTTACCAAGGATATGAAACATCTCTGCAAGAACTACAAAATGCTGCTGAAAGAAATCACAAATGAAAAAATGAAAAAAAATCCCATATGCATAGATTCAAAGAAGCAATATTGTTGAAGTGGTTTTATTGCCCAAAGCAATCTACAGATTTAATGCTATTTCTATAAAACTAGCCATGTTATTTTTCACAGAATTAGAAAAAACTATTCTAAAATTCATATGGAAATAAAAAAAGAGCTCGAATAGCCAAGGCAATCCTAAGCAAAAAGGACAAAGCCAGAGACATCACAATACCCAACCTCAAACTATGCTGCAGAGCTACAGTAACCAAAAACAGCATGGTACTGGTACAAAAACAGACACATAGACCAGTGGAGCAGAATACAGAACCCAGAAATAAAGCTGCACACCTACATCCAAGAGATCTTTGAAAAAGTTGACAAAAATAAGCAATGGTGCTGGGATAACTGGCTATCCATATGCAGAAGAATGAAACTGAACACCTACCTATCATCCTATACAAAAATTTGTGGAAAATGGATTAAAAACTTAAATGTAAGACCAAAAACTATAGAAATCTTAGAAGAAAACCTAGGAAATACCCTTCCAGACATTGGCCTTGGCAAGGAATTTATGACTAATCCTTAAAAGCAATTGCAATGAAAACAAAAATTGACAAGTGGGACCTAATTAAACTGAAGAGCTTCTGCACAGCAAAAGAAACTATCAACAGAGTAAACAGACAACCTACAGAATAGGAGAAAATATCTGCAAACTATGCATCTGACAAAGGTCTCACTTATATGTGGGAGCTAAACATTGGGTACTCATGGACATAAATATGGAAACAACAGATACTGGGGACTACTATGGGTGGGGGAGGGAGGAAAAGAGGGAGGCAAGGGTTGAAAAACTACCTATTGGGTACTTTGCTCACTACCTGGGTGATGGGTCCATCGTACCTCAAACCTCAGCATCATACAGTATACCTGGGTAAGAAACCTGTAAATGTACCCCCTGAATCTAAAATAAAAGTTGAAATGAAAAATAAATAGCTTTGCTTTTTCTAGCAATCATATAGTATGTAATCTGTTGCCTTTAACTTCTTTCATGTAGCATAATGTTTTCAATGTTTTTGATTCATCTATGTTGTTGCATACATCAATAATTTGTTTTTATTGCTGAGTAGTATTCTATATTCTATAGTCTGTTGGTATAGATATATATATATATCCTTTCATTTAAAAAATAATACTTTATTGTGGTCAGAACACTTAAAATGAAATCTATCTTCTCTCTCTATATATATATATTTATTATTATTATTATTATTTTGAGATAGAGTCTTACTCTGTCACCCAGGCTGGAGTGCAGTGGTGTGATCTTGGCTTACTGCAATCTCTACCTCCCAGGCTCAATTGATCTTCCTGCCTCAGCCTCTTGAGTAGCTGGGACTACAGGCACATACCACCATGCCTTGCTAATTTTCGTATTTTTCGTAGAGACAATGTCTTGCTGTGTTTCTCAGGATGGTCTTGAACTCCCAGGCTCAAGTGATCTGCCTGTCTTGGTCTCCCAAAGTACTGGGATTACAAGCATGAGCCACTGCACTTGGCCAACAAATATTTAAGTGTATAATACTTTATTGTTATACCTGGGAATACAGCTAACAAGGGAAGTAAAGGGCCTCTAAAAGAAGAAATATAAATCACTGCTCAAAGAAATCAGAGATGACACAAACAAATGGAAAAACATTCGATGGTCATGGATAGGAAGAATCAATATCTTGAAAATGATCATACTGCCCAAAGGCAATTTATAGATTCAACGCTATTCCCATTAAACTATCATTGACATTCTTCACAGTACTAGGAAAAACTATTTTGAAATTCATATGGAACCCCCCACCCCCCCAAAAAAACACCCAAAAGCCCAAATAGCCAAAGCAAACCTAAGCAAAAAGCACAAAGCTGGGGGCATCATGCTACCCAACTTCAAACTATACTACAGGACTACAGTAACCAAAACAGCATGGTATTGGTACAAGAACAGACACAGACCAATGGAACAGAATAGAGAACCCAGAAATAAGACCACACACTTACAACTATCTGATCTTTGACAAACCTGACAAAAACAAGCAATGGAGAAAGGATTCCCTATTAAATAAATGGTGCTGGGATAACTGGCTAGCCATATGCAGAAAATTGAAACTGGACCCCTTCCTTACACCATATACAAAAATCAACACAATATGGATTAAAGACTTAAATGTGAAACCCAAAACTATAAAAACCCTAGAAGGGGTTGGGCATGGTGGCTCATCCCAGCACTTTGGGAGGCAGAGGTGGTGTAATCCCAGCACTTTGGGATGCAGAGGTGGGCGGATCACGAGGTCAGGAGATGGAGACCATCCTGGCTAACACAATGAAACCCTGTCTCTACTAAAAATACAAAAAAATTAGCCAGGCATGGTGGTGGGTACCTGCAGTCCCAGCTACTCGGGAGGCTGAGGCAGAAGAAAGGCATGAATCCAGGAGGTGGAGCTTGCAGTCAGCAGAGATCACACCACTGCACTCCAGCCTGGGTGACAGAGCGAGACTGTGTCAAAAACAAACAAACAAACAAGCAAACCCTAGAAGAAAACCTAGGCAATACCATTCAGGACATAGGCACGGGAAAAGATTTCATGACGAAGATGCCCAAAACAGTTGCAACGAAAGCAAAAATTGACAAATGGGAGCCATTTAAACTAAAGCTCTTCTGCACAGCAAAAGAAACTATCATCAGAGTGAAAAGACAACCCACAGATTGGGAGAAAATTTTTGCAAACTATGCATCTGACAAAGGTCTAATAACCAGAGTCTACAGGGAACTTAAACAAATTTACAAGAAAAACACAAAACCAATTAAAAAGTGGGCAAATGATATGAACAGACACTTCTCAAAAGAAGACAAACATGCGGCCAACGAGCATATGAAAAAAAGCTCAACATCACTGATCATCAGAGAAATGCAAGTCAAAACCACAATGAGATACCATCTCACACCAGTGAGAATGGCTATTAATAAAAAGTCAAAAAATAACAGAAGCTGGCAAGGTTGTGGGGGAAAAGGAATGCTTTTACACTTTTGGTGGGAGTGTAAAGTAGTTCAACCATTGTAGAAGACAGTGTAGCAATTCCTCAAAGAGCTGAAAGCAGAAATACGATTTCATCCAGCAATCCTATTAGTGGGTATATACCCAAAGGAGTATAAATCATTCTGTTATAGAGACACATGCATGTGTATGCTCATTGCAGCACTATCCACAATAGCAAAGATATGGAATCAACATAAATGTCCATCAATGATAGACTGGACAAAGACAATGTGATATGTATATACCATGGAATACTATGTAGCTATAAAAGGGAATGAGATCAAGTCCTTTGCAGGGACATGGATGGAGCTGGAGGCAATTATACTTAGCAAACTAACACAAGAACAGAAAACCAAACACCACGTGTTCTCACTTATAAGTGGGAGCTAAACGATGAGAACACACTGACACATAGAGGAGAACAACACACTGGTGCCTTTTGGAGGGTTGAGGGTGGGAGGAGGGAGAGGATCAGGGGAAACAATTCATGGGTACTGGGCTTAATACCTTGGTGATGAAATAATTTGTACCAAAAAAAAAACAGAAAACAAACCCATGACATATGTTTACCTATGTAACAAACCTGCACATCCTACACATGTACCCCTGAATGTAAAAGTTAAAAAAAATTTTTATTGTTGACTATAGGCGAAGTGTTGTACAGCAGTTCTCTAGAGTTTATTCTTCTTGCTTGACTAAAACTTTGTGTCCATTGATTAGTAACTCCCCATTTTCCCCCCTTTTCAGCCTCTGGTAACCACAATTCCACTCTGATTCTATGAATTTGACTATTTTAGTTACCTCATCTAAATGGAATCACACAGTGTTTGTCTTTCTGTCTCTGGTTTATTTCACTTAGCAGTGTGTCCTCCAGGTTCATCCGTGTTGTCACATATGGCAGAAGTCCCTTCTTTTTTAAGACTGAGTCATATTCCTTTGCATGTAAACACCACATTCTCTTTATTCATCTGTCAATGGAAATTTAAGAGTGATAATATATCTTTGAGATTCTGACTTCAATTATTTTGAATAAATATTCAGAAGTGGGATTACTGGATCATATGGTGGTTCTATTTTTAAGTTTTAGAGAAAGCTCCATACTGTTTTTCACAGTGGTTGCACAGTTTTGCATTCCCACCAACAGTTTACAATGGTTCTTCTAGTTTCTCAATATCTTTGTTGTCTTTTTCTTTTAATAACGGCCATACTAATGGATGTGAGGTGACATCACATTGTGGTTCTGATTTGCATTTCCCTCAGGATGAGTGATGTTGACCATTTTTTATATGTCTGTTGGCCATTTGTACATCTTCTTTGGATAAATGTCTGTTCAAATTCCTAGCCCATTTTTACATTCAGTTATTAGTTTTTTTCTATTGAGTTGTAAGAGTTCCTTATATATTTTGGAGATTAACCTCTTATGTATATGGTTTGCAAATATTTTGTCCCATTCTGTACATTGCCTTTCTAGACCTTTTTCCTTTTCAATTTACAACATTTTCAGTTTGTAGACAACATCTGATATAATAGGAAACTCTAAAGATTCCATTAAAAAACCTGTTAACAGTTCAACATCAATTTATCTATTGAACAAACCCAGTAAAGTTGCAGGATACAAAATCAACATGCAGAAATCATTTACATTTCTATATGCTAACAATAAACTACCTACAAAGCAAGTTTACAAAGGTAAATTTATTTATAATAGCACCAAAAATACTTTACGAATATACTTAACTAAGAAGCTGAAAGACTCGTATAGCAAAAAATACAAACTGTTGAGAAAAGACACTAAAGAAGGCACAAATAAAGTAAACACATCCTATGTTCATGGGTTGGAAGACTTAATATTGTTAAAATGTTCGATATCGATCCTGAGCCAAGATGGCCAAATAGGAACAGCTCCGGTCTACAGCTCCCAGCATGAGCGACGCAGAAGATGGGTGATTTCTGCATTTCCATCTGAGGTACTGGGTTCATCTCACTAGGGAGTGCCAGACAGTGGGCGCAGGACAGTGGGTGCAGCGCACCGTGCGTGAGCTGAAGCAGGGCGAGGCATTGCCTCACTCGGGAAGCGCAAGGGGTCAGGGAGTTCCCTTTCCTAGTCAAAGAAAAGGGTGACAGATGGCACCTGGAAAATCGGGTCACTCCCACCAGAATACTCCGCTTTTCTGACGGGCTTAAAAAACAGTGCACCAGGAGATTGTATCCCGCACCTGGCTCAGAGGGTCCTACGCCCACGGAGTCTCACTGATTGCTAGCACAGCAGTCTGAGATCAAACTGCAAGGCGGCAGCTGCTGGGGGAGGGGTGCCCACCATTGCCCAGGCTTGCTTAGGTAAACAAAGCAGCCGGGAAGCTCGAACTGGGTGGAGCCCACCACAGCTCAAGGAAGCCTGCCTGCCTCTGTAGGCTCCACCTCTGGGGGCAGGGCACAGACAAACAAAAAGACAGCAGTAACCCCTGCAGACTTAAATGTCCCTGTCTGACAGCTTTGAAGAGAGCAGTAGTTCTTCCAGCATGCAGCTGGAGATCTGAGAACGGGCAGACTGCCTCCTCAAGTGGGTCCCTGACCCCTGACCCCGAGCAGCCTAACTGGGAGGCACCCCCCAGTAGAGGCAGACTGACACCTCACACGGCCGGGTACTCCTCTGAGACAAAACTTCCAGAGGAACAATCAGACAGCAGCATTCGCAGTTCACGAAAATCCGCTGTTCTGCAGCCACGGCTGGTGTTACCCAGGCAAACAGGGTCTGGAGTGGACCTCTAGCAAACTCCAACAAACCTGCAGCTGAGGGTCCTGTCTGTTAGAGGGAAAACTAACAAACAGAAAGGACATCCATACCAAAAACCCATCTGTACGTCACCATCATCAAAGACCAAAAGTAGATAAAACCACAAAGATGGGGAAAAAACAGAGCAGAAAAACTGGAAACCCTAAAAAGCAGAGTGCCTCTCCTCCTCCAAAGGAACGCAGCTCCTCACCAGCAATGGAACAAAGCTGGATGGAGAATGACTTTGACGAGTTGAGAGAAGAAGGCTTCAGACAATCAAACTACTCGGAGCTACAGGAGGAAATTCAAACCAATGGCAAAGAAGTTAAAAACTTTCAAAAAAAATTAGATGAATGGATACCTAGAATAACCAATGCAGAGAAGTCCTTAAAGGAGCTGATGATGGAGCTAAAAGCCAAGGCTCAAGAACTACATGAAGAATGCAGAAGCCTCAGGAGCTGATGCAATCAACTGGAAGGAAGGGTATCAGTGATGGAAGACGAAATGAATGAAATGAAGCGAGAAGGGAAGTTTAGAGAAAAAAGAGTAAAAAGAAATGAACAAAGCCTCCAAGAAATCTGGGACTATGTGAAAAGACCAAATCTACGTCTGATTGGTGTACCTGAAAGTGACAGGGAGAATGGAACCAAGTTGGAAAACACTCTGCAGGATATTATCCAGGAGAACTTCCCCAATCTAGCAAGGCAGGCCAACATTCAGATTCAGGAAATACAGAGAACGCCACAAAGATACTCCTAGAGAACAGCAACTCCAAGACACATAATTGTCAGATTCACCAAAGTTGAAATGAAGGAAAAAATGTTAAGGGCAGCCAGAGAGAAAGGTAGGGTTACCCACAAAGGGAAGCCCATCAGACTAACAGCGGATCTCTCGGCAGAAACTCTACAAGCCAGAAGAGAGTGGGGGCCAATATTCAACATTCCTAAAGAAAAGAATTTTCAAACCAGAATTTCATATCCAGCCAAACTAAACTTCATAACTGAAGGAGAAATATAATACTTTATAGACAAGCAAATGCTGAGAGATTTTGTCACCACCAGGCCTGCCCTAAAAGAGCTCCTAAAGGAAGCACTAAACATGGAAAGGAACAACTGGTACCAGCTGCTGCAAAATCATGCCAAATTGTAAAGACCATCAAGGCTAGGAAGAAACTGCATCAACTAACGAGCAAAGTAACCAGCTAACATCATAATGACAGGGTCAAATTCACACATAACAATATTAACTTTAAAAGTAAATGGACTAAATGCTCCAATTAAAAGACACAGACTGGCAAATTGGATAAAGAGTCAAGACCCATCAGTGTGCTGTATTCAGGAAACCCATCTCATGTGCAGAGACACACGTAGGCTCAAAATAAAAGGATGGAGGAAGATCTACCAAGCAAATGGAAAACAAAAAAAGGCAGGGGTTGCAATCCTAGTCACTGATAAAACAGACTTTAAACCAACAAAGATCAAAAGAGACAAAGAAGGCCATTACATAATGGTAAAGGGATTAATTCAACAAGAAGAACTAACTATCCTAAATATATATGCACCCAATACAGGAGCACCCAGATTCATAAAGCAAGTCCTGAGTGACCTACAAAGAGACTTAGACTCCCACACAATAATAATGGGAGACTTTAACACCCCACTGTCAACATTAGACAGATCAACAAGACAGAAAGTTAACAAGGATACCCAGGAATTGAACTCAGCTCTGCACCAAGCAGACCTAATAGACATCTACAGAACTCTCCACCCCAAATCAACAGAATATACATTTTTTTCAGCATCACACCACACCTATTCCAAAATTGACCACATAGTTGGAAGTAAAGCACTCCTCAGCAAATGTAAAAGAACAGAAATTATAACAAACTGTCTCTCACACCACAGTACAATCAAACTAGAACTCAGGATTAAGAAACTCACTCAAAACCGCTCAACTACATGGAAACTGAACAACCTGCTCCTGAATGACTACTGGGTACATAACGAAATGAAGGCAGAAATAAAGATGTTCTTTGAAACCAACGAGAACAAAGACACAACATACCAGAATCTCTGGGACACATTCAAAGCAGTGTGTAGAGGGAAATTTATAGCACTAAATGCCCACAAGAGAAAGCAGGAAAGATCCAAAATTGACACCCTAACATCACAATTAAAAGAACTAGAAAAGCAAGAGCAAACACATTCAAAAGCTAGCAGAAGGCAAGAAATAACTGAAATCAGAGCAGAACTGAAGGAAATAGAGACACAAAAAACCCTTCAAACAATTAGTGAATCCAGGAGCTGGTTTTTTGAAAGGATCAACAAAATTGATAGACCGCTAGCAAGACTAATAAAGAAGAAAAGAGAGAAGAATCAAATAGACACAATAAAAAATGATAAAGGGGATATCACCACTGATCCCACAGAAATACACACTACCATCAGAGAATACTACAAACACCTCTACGCAAATAAACTAGAAAATCTAGAAGAAATGGATAAATTCCTCGACACATACACACTCCCAAGACTAAACCAGGAAGAAGTTGAATCTCTGAATAGACCAAAAACAGGCTCTGAAATTGTGGCAGTAATCAATAGCTTGCCAACTAAAAAGAGTCCAGGACCAGATGGATTCATGGCCAAATTCTACCAGAGGTACAAGGAGGAACTGGTACCATTCCTTCTGAAACTATTCCAATCAATAGAAAAAGAGGGAATCCTCCCTAACTCATTTTATGAGGCCAGCATCATCTTGATACCAAAGCCAGGCAGAGACACAACCAAAAACGAGAATTTTAGACCAATATCCTTGATGAACATTGATGCAAAAATCCTCAATAAAATACTGGCAAACCAAATCCAGCAGCACATCAAAAAGCTTATCCACCATGATCAAATGGGCTTCATCCCTGGGATGCAAGCCTGGTTCAATATACGCAAATCAATAAATGTAATCCAGCATATAAACAGAACCAAAGACAAAAACAACATGATTATCTCAATAGATGCAGAAAAGGCCTTTGACAAAATTCAACAGCCCTTCATGCTAAAAATTCTCAATAAATTAGGTATTGATGGGATGTATCTCAAAATAATAAGAGCTATCTATGACAAACCCACAGCCAATATCATACTGAATGGGCAAAAACTGCAAGCATTCCCTTTGAAAACTGGCACAAGACAGGGATGCCCTCTCTCACCACTCCTATGCAACATACTGTTGGAAGTTCTGGCCAGGGCAATTAGGCAGGAGAAGGAAATAAAGGGTATTCAATTAGGAAAATAGGAAGTCAAATTGTCCCTGTTTGCAGATGACGTGATTGCATATCGAGAAAGCCCCATTGTCTCAGCCCAAAATCTCCTTAAGCTGATAAGCAACTTCAGCAAAGTCTCAGGATACAAAATCAATGTACAAAAATCACAAGCATTCTTATACACCAATAACACACAAACAGAGAGCCAAATCATGAGTGAACTCCCATTCACAATTGCTTCAAAGAGAATAAAATACCTAAGAATCCAACTTACAAGGGACGTGAAGGACCTCTTCAAGGAGAACTACAAACCACTGCTCAAGGAAATAAAAGAGGATACAAACAAATAGAAGAACATTCCATGCTCATGGGTGGGAATAATCAATATCATGAAAATGGCCATATTGCCCAAGGTAATTTATAGATTCAATACCATCCCCATCAAGCTACCAATGACTTTCTTCACAGAGTTGGAAAAAACTACTTTAAAGTTCATATGGAACCAAAAAAGAGCCTGCATTGCCAAGTCAATCCTAAGCCAAAAGAACAAAGCTGGAGGCATCACGCTACCTGACTTCAAACTATACTACAAGGCTACAGTAACCAAAACAGCATGGTACTGGTACCAAAACAGAGATATAGATCAACGGAACAGAACAGAGCCCTCAGAAATAACGCCGCATATCTACAACTATCAGATCTTTGACAAACCTGAGAAAAACAAGCAATGGGGAAAGGATTCCCTATTTAATAAATGGTGCTGGGAAAACTGGCTAGCCATATGTAGAAAGCTGAAATTGGATCCCTTCCTTACACCTTATATAAAAATTAATTCAAGATGGATTAAAGACTTAAACATTAGACCTAAAACCATAAAAACCCTAGAAGAAAACCTAGGCATTACCATTCAGGACATAGGCATGGGCAAGGACTTCATGTCTAAAACACCAAAAGCAATGGCAACAAAAGCCAAAATTGACAAATGAGATCTAATTAAACTAAAGAGCTTCTGCACAGCAAAAGAAACTACCATCAGAGTGAACAGGCGACCTACAAAATGGGAGAAAATTTTTGCAATCTACTCATCTGACAAAGGGCTAATATCCAGAATCTACAATGAACTCAAATTTACAAGAAAAAAACAAACAACCCTATCAAAAAGTGGGAGAAGGACATGAACAGACACTTCTCAAAAGAAGACATTTATGCAGCCAAAAAACACATGAAAAAATGCTCACCATCACTGGCCATCAGAGAAATGCAAATCAAAACCACAATGAGATACCATCTCACACCAGTTAGAATGGCAATCATTAAAAAGTCAGGAAACAACAGGTGCTGGAGAGGATGTGGAGAAATAGGAACACTTTTACACTGTTGGTGGGACTGTAAAGTAGTTCAACAATTGTGGAAGTCAGTGTGGCGATTCCTCAGGGATCTAGAACTAGAAATACCATTTGACCCAGCCATCCCATTACTGGGTATATACCCAAAGGACTATAAATCATGCTGCTATAAAGACACATGCACACGTATGTTTATTGTGGCACTATTCACAATAGCAAAGACTTGGAACCAACCCAAATGTCCAACAGTGATAGACTGGATTAAGAAAATGTGACACATATACACCATGGAGTACTATGCAGCCATAAAAAATGATGAGTTCATGTCCTTTGTAGGGACATGGATGAAATTGGAAATCATCATTCTCAGTAAACTATCGCAAGGACAAAAAACCAAACACCGCATGTTCTCACTCATAGGTGGGAATTGAACAATGAGAACACATGGGCACAGGAAGGGGAACATCACATTCTGGGGACTGTTGTGGGGTGGGGGGAGGGGGGAGGGATAGCATTAGGAGATATACCTAATGCTAAATGGCGAGTTAATGGGGGCAGCACACCAGCATGGCACATGTATACATATGTAACTAACCTGCACATTGTGCACATGTACCCTAAAACTTAAAGTATAATAATAATAAAATTAAATTAAATTAAAAAAATAAATAAATAAATAAAATTTTCATATTACCCAAAGCAGTCTCCAGAATCAGTGCAATCCTTATCAATATCCCAATGGTATTTTTTACAGAAATAGAAAAAACAAATCTACAACTCATATGAAACCACAAAAGATCAAGACTAGTCAAACCAATCTTGAGAAGGATGAACAAAGCTAGAAGCATTACAATGGCTTGATTTCAAACTATATCAAAAGGCTACAATAATCAATACTGGCATAATGACAGACATATAGACCAATAGAACAGAATAGAGAGACTAGAAATAAATTCATGCATTTATGGACAAGACAAGAATAAACAATAGGGAAAGGATAGTCTCTTTGACAGATGTTGTCAGAAAAACTGGATATCTACAAGGAAAAGAATGAAATTGGACCCTTGTGTTGTACCATACACAGGAGTGAACTTAAAATAGATTAAAGACAAGCATAAGACTTGACAATGTAAAATTGCTAGAAGAACACATAGGAGAAGAGCTTAATGACATTGGTCTTGGTAATAATCTTATGGATATGACACCAGAAGCACAGGCAACAAAAACAAAAGTGAACAAGTATTCCATTGTGTGCGTGTGCGTATGTGTGTATGTGTGTGATATACTGTAATTTACTCATTCATTTATTGATGAAACCTTGGGATGTTCCCAGTTTATGATGATGCTATAAGCATTCATGTACAAATATTTGATGTGGACATGTTTTCATTTATCTCTTGGATAAGTATCTAGGAATGGAATTTGCTGGGTGATATGATAGGTATATGTTTAGGTTTATAAAACACTGTTAAACTGTTTTCCAAAGTTGTTGTGTCATTTTACGTTTTAAACAGAACCTATGAGATTTCCATTTGCTCCACATCCTCGTTAACACTTGATATTGCCAATCTTTTAAAATTTAGCCACTCTAATGGATGTGTAACGGTATCTCATTGTGGCTTTTTTATTTTCTTGATAACCAATGATCTTGTACATGTTTTAATGTATTTGTTGGCTTTATATATTCTGAATATAAATCCTTTGTCAAATACATGCTCTTCGAATATTTTCTCTCATGCTGTGGCTTATCTTTTCATTTTCTTGCCTCCTTTTTTAAAGCAAAATTTTTAATTTTGATGAAGTTTATTTTATTAATATTTTGTTCTGTGGTTTGACTTTTTCTGTCCTGTGTAAATCATTATTGCCTAACGCAAGGTCACAATAATTTTTCTCCTCTGTATTCTTCTGGGAGTTTTATTTTTTTATTATTTATTTATTTATTTATTTATTTATTTATTTGAGACGAAGTCTTGCTCTATTGCCCAGGCTAGAGTGCAGTGGCGTGACCTCGGCTCACTGCAACCTCCACCTCCTGGTTCAAGTGATTCTCCTGCCTCAGCCTCCCGAGTAGCTGGGACTACAGGTGCATGCCACCACGCCCAGCTAATTTTTTGTATTTTCAGTAGAGACAGAGTTTCACCATGTTAGCCAGGATGGTCTCGATCACCTGACCTCGTGATCCGCCCACCTCGTCCTCCCAAAGTGCTGGGATTACAGGCATGAGCCACCATGCCCAGGCTTCTTCTAGGAGTTTTATAACTTAGCTATTATATTTAGGTTTAACGTCAGTATTTTTTTTAAATGTGGTGGAGATAAATGTTGAGGTTAATTTATTTTCATACAGATATCCAATTGTTCCAGTAACATTTTGTGTAAAGATTATCCTTATGGTCAAAGCCCAATTGGCCACATAAGCGAAGCTCTATTTCTAGGCATTCTCTATTTGGTTACACTGGTCTATACATGTGTCAATACATCAATGCCACACTACCTTGAATCCTACAGTTAAGTCTTGAAATTTGATAAAAGAAGTCCTTCACCTTTTTCTCTTTTTAAAGATCAATAAGCACATGAAAAGATGCTTGACATCATATGTCATTAGGGAACCGTACATTAAAACAATAATGAGGCCAGGCATGGTGGTTCACACCTGTAATCCCAGCACTTCGGGAGGCCGAGGCAGACGGATCACCTGAGGTCGAGAGATCAAGACCAGCCTGACCAACATGGTGAAACCCCGTCTGTGCTAAAAATACAAAAATTAGCTGGGCGTGGTGGCACACGTCTGTAATCTCAGCTACTTGGGAGGCAGAGTCAAAAGAATCGCTTGAACCTAAGAGGTGAACATTTCAGTGAGCCAAGACTGCACCACTGCACTCCAGCCTGGGTAACAAAGCTAGACTCTGTCTCAAAAAACAAACAAACAGACAAAGAAACACACACACAAAACAATAATGAGAAACCGTTACACATCTACTGAATCCCAAACACTGACAACAGAAAATGTTGGCAAAAATGTAAAGCAACAGGAACTCTCATTCATTGTGTACTGGAATGCACAAGGGTACAGCCATTTTGGCAGACAGTTTGGCAGTTTCTTACAAAACCATTAGATCCAGCAATTGTGTGCCTTGGTATTTACTCAAATGAACTGAAAACTTAGATCTACACAAAAACCTGCATGTGGATGTGTATAGTAGCTTTATTCATAATTGCCAAACCTTGGAAGTAAACAAGATCTATTTTAATAAGTGAGTGGATAAACTGTGCTACATTCAGAAAATGGAATATTATTCAGCACTGAAAAGAAATGAACCATCAAGCCATGAAAAGACAGAGGAAACTTAAATGTATATGACTAAGTGAAAGGAACCAACCTAAAAAAGCCAAATGCTGTATGATTCCACCAAATGATATCCTGAAAAAGGCAAACTATGGAGTCGGTAAAGGGATCAAGGGTTGCCAGGAGTTGGGAGTATAAAAGGATAGATAGGTAGAGCACCCAGGACTTTAGGGGAGTGGAATGATTCTGTATGATACTATAATGGTGGATACATGTCATTATACTTTGTTAAAATCATAGAATTTCCAACATCGAGAGTGAACCTCAATGTAAACTATGGATGCTGAGTGATAATGATGCATCAGTGTAGCTTCATCCATTGTTACAAATGTCCCATTCTCAAGGGGATGCTGACGACAGGGGTGGCTGTGTTTGGGTGGGGGAAGGAAGGTGTGGGAATTCTATTTTCTGCTCAGTTTTGCTGTGAATCTAAAACTGCTCTAAAAAATAACGTCTTAATTTACAAAACAACATATTTTTAAAAGAGTTGTGGAGTATAATTAAGCAAGGTAACATAATCCCGTGAAAAATGTTACTAATTCTGAAAACTAACTTTGTGCACCATTTAGAGCAGAAATCATCTACAATGTTCATATCAATGTGAAGGATGAAAAGTTGAAAAAAAATCAGAGCTAAAGACATGGTCTTAGAGAATTCATGTTTATGTTTTTCAGTTATTCACCCTGGGAGTATGCATTTTCAACCCATTTTTAATCCATATAGCTGACTCATTTCCCAAGCCATTCTTCCCAACCTTGCCTATAGAGATATGATATCCTTGTTCCAAAGTCTTGTTGGAATCCAAGTATACAGACTATTTACCAGTCTAGGAATTGTGTCAAAAAGTCCTGAGACTTCTCTGCGCTTTCTTAGTGAAGCTACGTGGGGTTGCTAATGGTCACTGCCTTGTTTTCTACGTTTAGGTTAGCTCAACAAATGTTTGAGTGCTGTTATATATAAGTCATTGTGGTCATCACCACGAAGACAAAATAATCTCTATCTTCAAGGGATTTTGAGTCTATTGAGTACATGAACGATCCTTAGGAAATTAGTTTTGGAATCTTGATCAGATGAACTTTACAATCCCCAGCCCCTGTGTAGAAGTTCCTTCCCCTTTCTTTTTGTTAGTGTTGAGAATGTATATTCCAGAGCTTCTCACCCCACACATCACTTTGTACCCCCAGTTCCTCAGGCCGTACCAACAGGCTCAAGGAGCTTTTAGAGGTGCCCTGCCCAGATGACTTGCTCACCTTCCCTTTATCTCTGGACTTGATTTGAATTTCCCCTTATTTTATTTCTACCCAGTTTAAAAATCTGAGTCACTGACTAAGAAGTTGGTCAGGGAAGAGAGGCAGAACAGCTTCCTTCTCTATCATTTATTCACACCTTCAAGCTCAGCCCATCAACTTGCGCATCCTATTCCTTTTTCTTGTTTTAAACATAACTGAAAACACATCCCACCCAACTATCCTAAATATATTTCTGAGCATCAGTTTCTTTTTGGCTTTAGAATTTCTGATAACACTTTTCTATGTCTTTGTCCTTTGGAGAAGAAAACATACCAGAATAGAGATGTGGATTCTGTTCTTGGCTATGCCATTTATTTGCTGTGTGAATTTGTAAAATTACTTAGCGTTTTTGACCCTCAGCTTCCTTCTCTATAATGCGGGTATCATAATAACTATGCTGCCTCTATGGTATCATTGGCCTGAGGGTCAAAACCAGGGTCCATAGATGTTAAAATGTCCATTGAAAACAATGACATATTCCCAAAAGGTTACATGTTATTTTGGTGGACTACTTACTATTATTTGAGTTTTAAAACTTAGAAATTGATATTCACCGCAGCGTGGCACATGAATAGATGAGTCTGAATCTAATTAAAAGGTAATGTTCCGCTATTCAGATTCTTCTGCCTCGCATATCAGAAAGGCAGGTTTCTCCACTGGCATTCTTGGCTCAACTTTGAGAGCTGTGTTTATGCTGTGCTTCACTGGGGACAATCTCAAAGACACAATATCATGGGAATTGAATTGAATCACTGGAAAATATGATGTTAGGAAAAACAGGCAAGCACAACTTTCCAGTTTTATTTGCTTCACTTTTGCCCCTTTGATGAAGTGAGTCAGAAATTAGTAAATATAAAGTTCATTGCTCTTTTATGTGAAAATAGCATACTGAGTAACAACACAGGTCTCTTATGCATAGCATTTAAAAGCATCTTCTTTCTCTCTGTCTTTCAAACTGAAGGCCAAGGGAAGGGTTTGCTGTGTCATCTCTTCATCAGGTGTGGCGTTCCCAGATAAGACCAGGCCACACTCCCAAGCTGAACTGAGGCCTAAAACAACAAGCTCAATGTTGCTGTGATTTTTTCTCATTCCTTTGGCAAGTTAAGTTCTCAACTATTTCAGATAATTCCTTTGGTTGGTTGGTCTTCATTTTACCTGTAATAGCATCTTTATCAGAATAATTCCACAGGTCTCCTCCTAGTTTAATCTATCTAATAATTTCCACCTACATAGCACTCTTTCACTACATTTCTGGAGGTGTGGCTTCTGTTTATTTTGTCATGTGTGTACAATAGTCCATCACCAACAGCAAAAGTAAGTTAGTCAAAAACCTGATGGGGAGAGAATTTGCAACTGACATGCTTAAACTCCAGAGAAAACAGACGAGGAGTCCTCATAAATATTAATTATGTGCACTAAAAAGTCAGAATGCTGAAAGGGATGACAAATGATACTTCCCATCTATGGATAACAAGCAGTTCTGTAAAATTACTTTCTCACGATTCCTTAATTGCCAGAGATGCTAGAAACACTGCCCCAGGAATTACAGCCAGATGGTTTGTCCACATTTTTGCTCTGATACAGGTAATATGCGTAGTAAGAGGCATTTTCATCTATGTGTGGGGTCCCCCATCAAAATATTCAATATTTTTCTGGTGTTATGAATCAGAATTTTTGCTTCCTGTTTCTTGGGTCCCATCTGAGGGCCTGGTACTTGGATATTTGATATGGGAACAGCCTTGAGTGTTTTCTAACAACCTCAGCATTGGTGACCAGGTAGGCACTTCTCCGGTTCCATCTCCTGGAGGTGACAGTGTGGCATCCATGCTCAGACCATCTGAGTTCTAGTCCTGAGAACTCCACCAACCTATACTTCCTTAGCCAAGTGACTAAGTGTACTCTAGAAGGCTTAGTTTTCCTGTCAGTAAAATGGAGGCAATCGCAGCAAGCATTTCCTGTCCTTGTTTTAAGGGTTGATGGAGATGGCGAGTGTGAAATGCAAAGGTCTTTCTAGAACATGAGTGGCACCTGAATAAACCTGGCATCTTGTTATGTGAGGCAAAAACCACATCCAAGAATAGGTTGAGACTATCATTACCATTAAAACTGTTGGGCAAGCTTCTCATAGATCAAGCCACATGGTTTTTCAGAGACCATGTTCAGGTCTTTTCACCTTTTACCACAAAATGGTTCTTCTTATTCTCTCTTTTTTGTTGTTCATCACATACTCTACTGTGAAAACTGCAGGATTTCCCAACTCCTGTACTACTAATAAGATAAGACTCCCCAGGGTTGAGGTGCATATGTGACCACCAGCTTCCAACAGTCAGCAAGAGCCCACAGCCCTTTTGTCATCAGCTGTAGGCTGCAAGGATGGATTCACATACTTTCCAATGATGGCATTTTGTCTAAAAATCTGTACTCAGATCCACTTTTCTATGTCATGAGTAAACATGGGAAAATTGCAAGGTGAAATCACAGCAGAATGTCATTTTCTTGTGACACTAGAACCTCAGCAATGTACCTTTCATATTTCATCTCATTGACATCATCTAAGAACCAAAACAGGATTTAAGGATCAAAAGTGAGATGATTAAACATTGTGATGGTTGAGTTCGATTATGCTGATATTAATATTTAATGGAAAAGTAGACATGTTTTGTTTTATGAAACAGTAAGCCAAGTCCTGAATAGATTAACCCTGACGGCAGGATGAAGGGTGCACTTGGATTAGAGAGTCAATGACTGGGTAAAATATGGGAAGAAAGGAAATTTCTGAAGCCAACAGAACTGCATTTGCAATGGTCATGAAAACTGATTGAGAAAAAAAGTGCATATCTGTCTCCCACCAAGTGTTTGCATTTCCCTCTAGCTGACTTTCTTCAGCCTCGATATCACTGTGCTCTCTGAAGAAAAAGGCAGCAAAAGGGGCTGACCCTCCCCTGGGGCTTTGGCATTGACTGTGGCCAGAGCCCAGGGGACATGTAACAGGCAAGAATACCCAGCCTTGAGGAGGAAATGCACTCTAGGAGGCCAAGGCTTCCCACTCCAGACCACACAGCAGAAGCTCAATCGCCTTTGCTTCCTCTAGCCCCACCAAGATCAAGGTTCCAAGACTCTGGGGGAACTCAGGCACAGGTGACTAAAAAAATCTCTCAAGCAACTTGAATGTTCAGCCAGGGTTAAGAACTGGTGAAGTGGAGGATGAGATTTGCTGGTCTGACCATCCATGGGACCACCCATAGCCTCAGTTTTCTCAACCACAAAATGGGATGACCATAGCAAATATCTCATCATGGTCTCATAAAAATTAAATGGTATAATTGTGCAAAGTGCTCAAACACAGTGCCTAGCAAATATAAGTGCTCAGAAGCCACCTCCACTGGCTCAGGGAGTCTGGGGGCTTCGAGAAGGTACTCGGACTCTGGGCAGTACCAGTGTACAGATGAGCAACAGGTTGCCTCCTTTGTGAATAGGAGTCCCTTGCAACTGTCCCCAAAGCTGGGTGCTGGAGGGGCCATCGGCTTGTGCAGGTTGTGGACAACATCGGCTTGTGTAAGGAATTTATTATCTTATATGACAAGAGATCTGAAGATAAAAGGGCCTTAGAGTTAGCTAATTCAGAGACTTAATGACATAATCAAAGATCCTTGATTTTGAAACTTGCTTATGGGTACCCTTCAGCCTCCTGTGAGTCATGTAGGGTGGGTGGGGAGCGTGGGAGTGGAATGGAGAGCCAGGCTCTACAGAGATCAGTTGAACTCTAAGGTTGGAGGAGGGGAGATATGCAATGTAACTGGTACAGTATCTTTTTTACATGTACCTGTGGTGCTTGGTTGTGGTTTTACATGAAACTGCCTGATTGAAATGCGTGAAAGGTATAAGCAGCCCTGCCTTTTAGTGTGGAGAAATTAGCTTTTGGGCTCATTATCCTCTTGAGCAGAACTTTTAGTGACAAATCTAAAAGAAGGTCCCATCCAGATGGCAGTAAGATCGCACAGATATTCTGTGTCTCAGGCTCCAAGTGTCAATCACTAGGTTTAGAGGCTCTGCGATTATTTCCACTCAGTGTTTGCCGAAATGAGGTGCTGGTTCAACTGGGCATGAAGTGATAAGCATAAAAAATGGTTTATTTTGATGACTATATACATTAGGAAAAGAGTACCTTGCACATTAACCACAAGAAATCAATGCTATTAAGTAGGACAGATCTAGGTAAAAGTGAGCGTACTCAAAGAAAAACAGCACGTGATTTACGGCACGTGGAGATATCACTTAGGATGCTTGCCACAAGTCACCAAAAATCCATTTGAAACTGGCTTATTTTATACAGTTTTGTAGCTAATGAAACTGAAAATCCAGGAACAGCAGAGGCCGCAGCCACGGGCTGATCTAGAGGCAGCGTGTTCATCAAAGAGGCACCTTTGTCTTGGAGGTTTGCTCAGCCCTGCCTTCCTTGGGCCCCGACCTCTCCACAGATGATTCCCTCCTGGGAGCAGGATGGCTCCCAGGGCTCTGAGGGCCACAGCTTCTGCAGCCTCATCCAGAACTTCCCCCAAATAGAAAACAAAGTCTCTTCTCCTTAAACCCTTCTAACTGGATACTTATAGTATGTGATGCATCTGTTGGCTTACGCCTGTGTTTCCAACACTTCCCTAACCTGTGTCTAGGATGATGGCATCAACTCAGGAGCGAATCCCCCGTGGCCACCCTGGAGTTGAGGGTGGGACCAAGATGGCCAACATGGCCCAGCTGAGAATTGCAGGCTCGTGTAAAGCAAGAGGAATGGAGACAGGATGCTGCAGAGAAATCAGCATGTCCACCACAATGGATCCGGAAAATCTGTGAGGTTCTGTCTTGAATGACTCAAGTTTGCAAAATATTTCATGGAAACATGCCCCCACCCCTTCCAAGTCTAGATCTAGGCTGTTCTAACTTTCAGCGTTCTTGTAGAGATGGCTGGCAGTGTGCTACTTGCTATTGCAATTTTGTTGCTCCGTGCTTCTTGTTGTGTTTTGTTTCTAAGAAATGGGGGTTTGCTTGGACCAGAGGCCTTGTGTGCTCTTTGTCACATGGTGGATCTGGGCCAGCCTGGGCTGCCAGAGCATCTCCTGGGCTGGGCTCCTTGTTGGCATGCTACATGTGGCTACCTGGATCTCACCTGGACTCCAAAGCACCGGGTGCCAGGCAACCCTCAGTGCTGGCGAGTGAGCTGAGGCCCCCAGCATGGCGTAGAGCCATTCTGGTGAGGGACATTGGATCCTGTGTCTCCATCTCTACCTCCAGCCTTTAGCAAATCTCCTAAAAACTTTACAGCCCAGGCTAGGTCATGCTCAGAGAATTAGGAAGGCTTTTTTTGCACTTCCATCTCTAAGCCCAGGGAAGAGCAGATTCCACTTCTTGGGCGCAGAGTAGGAAGCTTTCGTGCAGTAGGACAGCTGTGTTGGAGGCTCCACTGCCTCATCGGTCTTTGACAACAGAGCAGCAAAGACGTGGCTTCTGTAGAGGAGCACACGAGTGCCTGTTTGGTTAAGGGTTTTCCCTTAAGATGGGGGAGCTCTTCCTTGTCTGTGTGTTCTCTTTCCACTGGCCACGCCCATCCCCTATGAATGTAATTCAGTGACAGTAGGCCCCTCTTCATCTTACTCACTGCCGAATCCACAGTGCCTAGAATCGTGTGTGCATAATATTCATTGAATAAATGAATAGCAAATATAGAAGGGAGAGAGGAAGAAATGATCCATTTCTGTATTAATTCAAAATGGGAATATCTCAGAAATAAAAGTGTGATGCCCCATCTCATAATTTGAATATAAAAATGAAAGGTATAACTTTTTTCTGTAGTCACAGGTGTTTCTACAGAAAGACATGAGGGTTAGACATAGGGGTTAGATCTATTTGCGACATAAGGGTTAGAGCTATTGAAGCACAAATATCATGGTAATAGAATGGGGTGTAGCACTGAATTTTTAAGATAAAACTTCAAAGAAATTTTAAGCTGTGTCAACCCATGTTGAGTTTGATTTCAGATGATTTCATATCCTGGAGCTACCCATCCAATTTCTACTTTTTGTGTGGTTTTTATTACTATCAAGATTATACATGCATGTGGTTTAATCTCATTTAGAAAAAAAAAGTGCAGCTCACTGCCAGCACTCATTTAATCTTACATAAACACACTCTTTGAGGCTGAAGCAAATCTGACTGATTTTCAATGTGAAAGTAAAATATAAAAATTGTTCTTGGAGTTATTTCTAAACAGAACTAACATCAGAATCGTTTGAATCATCAGAATCATCTATTTTGGAAAAATCAGATTCATCAAATGAATGAATCTTTGGCCAACAATTGTTTGAGAATGATCTTAACATCATGCATAGGAGTGCTACGTTTTCTAGGATTTGACATTTTCAGCGATCAAGAATTACTACATTTTGTAAACGGAAATACCCACTAAAACCAGAATGCTATAAATAGGGTGATGTCTTTTGTTTCCAAAGTCGATATGCTAGAGTGATATGAAATAATAATAAAAGCGAGATATTTTGTGACCAAGTTATTTTGGGGTCAATGCTGCAACCATAAGCTGCATGAGAATTCTCTGGGCAAATAGAAAAAGGGTTAAAGGGTAAGATATTCATAAGGTCTACAAGGCTTACTATAAAAAACTGTCATATTCTTACTCTCTCTACTGCTACCATGTCCTCATCCACCAGAGGAAATAACTTTTAACTTCTTTACCAATTCTTTTTATTCTTTTTTTTTTTTTTATGAGACGGAGTCTTGCCCAGGCTGGAGTGCAGTGGCATGATCTCGGCTCACTGCAACCTCCATCTCTCAGGCTCAAGCAATTCTCCTGCCTCAGCCTCCTGAGTAGCTAGGATTACAGTTGTGCACCACCATGCCTGGCTAATTTTTGTATTTTTAGTAGAGACAGGGTTTCACCATGTTGGCCAGCCTGGTCTCAAACTAAACTCCTGACCTCAAGTGATCTGCCTGCCTTGGCTTTCCAAAGTGCTGGGATTACGGGCAAGAGCAACTGCGCCCGTCCTCCAATTCTTTTGATATTTGCATCCACATCTATAAATAACAGGCATGTATTGCTACTAATGACTTTTCAGTTTTAGGTGTTACCTATTAACTTCCCAAAACAAAAGATGAGGATTTAGTCTCAGTCTGGCCTCTATGTACGTGCGTAATTCCTATGTCACTATCTACCCAACAGTTACACTATAATTTTGGTTGGATAAACATTTAGTGCTCCCATTATTATGATTTTATAAATATTACGGACGATTGAGCTATGTAGTATACCATAATTTTCTATTCCTTCAAAGTCTTGTTTTCCTAGAGTTAATAATTTTCCTGTCCTGTTTGCCTTTGGTTTGCTCCAATACGGATTTGTTGATGGCTAGATTTTTTTTTTTTTTTTTTGAGACAGTGTCTTGCTCTATTGCCCAGGCTGGAGTGCAGTGGCACAGTTATGGCTCACTGCAGCCTCAAACTACTAAGCTCAAGTGATTCTCCTGCCTCAGCCTCCTGAGTAGCTGGGACTACAGGCACACGCCACCAAGCCTGGCTAATTTTTTTTTTTTTTTTTTTTTGTAGAGATGGGGTGGCTACATGGCCCAGGCTGGTCACAAATCCCTGGCCTCAGGTGATCCTCCCACCTCAGCCTCCCCAAAGTGTTGGAATTACAGGCATGAGCTACTATGCCTGGCTGGCTAGATTTTTTACACAGATTATATCTTGGGATTTTTCTTTTTCATTATTCTAAGTATTTTCATTCCTTCTCCCCTCACTATCCCTTCTGCCTGCTTCTTTCCTGGTTTAACCCAAAGGTCAGAATACTGTGGCCCCCTATCTGTTTTTGAAAATACAGTTTTATTGGGGCACCACCACGCCCATTTACTTGTGTGTTGTCTGTGGATGCTTTCAGTCCACAGCGGTGGAGCTGAATCGTTGAGACAGAGGCAGTACAGCCACAAAGCCTAACATATTCACCATCTGGTTATTAATGGAAAAATTTTGCCAGATCCTGACTTACTGTATCATTTTGTCAAGCACATCCTCCCAGTTTTCTAGAAAGGTTACAGAGAAAAATATATAGATTTTTTAAAGACATTTTAAACATTTTTAGACATTTAGACTTTTTAAAAAAGCCTGAGTTGTTTTTTGTATTTTCACCCATAATTGCCAGTTTGGCTGGATAGAGATTTCTAGGTTGAAAAATAGTTTCTCTCAGAAACTCTGAATACATATTTTATTGAAGCATTTATAGTAAAGTACACTGTAGTAAAGTAAAGTGTAGAACTCGATTTTCCAAACATTCACGCTTGTGTAGCCATGGCCCAAATCAAGATCTAGAACAGTACCAGGACCTCAGAAACCACCCTACCACCCCCTCAAGCCATTACCCCCCCTTAACCATTGCCTTTATTCTATGTTATTATAATTCAGTTTCACCTAATATACATTTTTATTAATGAAATCATGTAATACATAATTCTTTGTGTCTGTCTTCATTCTCTCAATGAAATATTAGTCATATTTCTCTTAGTTCATTTGACCTGCTATAACAAATACCTTAGGCTGGGTAATTTATAAACAACCGAAATGTATTGCTCACAGATCTGAAGGCTGAGGAGTCCACGATCAAGGTGCCAGCAGATTCAGTGTCTGGTGAGGGCTTGCTTTCTGCTACAAAGTTTGTTCCTTCTTGCTATATACTCACATGGCAGGAGGGGAAAACACGTCCCCCAGGCTTTTTTTTTTTTTTTAATCAGGGCATTGATCCCATTCATGAAGGCTCCACATCTTAATACTACCACACTAGGAATTAGCTTTCAATTTTTGAATTCGGTGGGGGGACACATTCAAACCACAGCAATATTCATCCATGGTGTTTTGTTGTATTTATTCTTTTCTGTGCTATACATTCCATTGCTTAAATATACCAAACTTTATTTATCCATTCTATTTTTGATGGACATTTGGGTTGTTTCCAATTTGGAGCTACCATAAACAGTACTGTTATGGGCATTCTTGTACATGTCTTTTAGTGAATTTTGGGGCATTTTTATTAGATATAGAACTAACAGAGGAATTTCTGAGTGATAAGGTTGTACTTTTACAGCTTTAATAGATGCTGCCAAATGGTTTTCTGAGCTGATTTTTTTCAATTTATATTTCCATCAGCAATTTATGACAGTTTCAGTTGATCTATATTCTTCCAACACTAGATATTGTCCCAGTTTAAAAAGTTTTACTTATTCTGATGGTTGTATTTTGTATCTCACCATTGTATTTTGTGTTTTCCTGCTAATAAATAATGTCCAGGTCCTTAGCCCAGCTGGCTAGATTTTTTTTACACAGATTCCGTCTTGGGATTTTCCATGGTAGTGATCATTTGGATCCTCTTTTGTGAAGGATCTAGATGAATCTTTTACCCATTTTGATTAGGTTATGTATCTTTTTTGTCGACTTTGGTGGATTGCAATGATATATGTGTTGTAAATTGGATGGCCATTTATGTGTGGATCAGTTTCTGAACTCTACCTTTTCCATTGGTACCGTTTTCTATCTGTGCATTAATATCACAATGTTGTAATTAAGGTAGCTCTGGAAAAGTCTTGCGATCCGGTGGTGTCAACGCTCCAGCTTTATTGTTTTTCTTCCAGGTTGTCTTTGCTTTTTCTAGCCAATTGCATTCCCACCTGAATTTTGGAATCTTATCAATTTCCTTGAAAAAGTATACTAGGATACCAACTGAGATTTCATTGAACATATAGATTGATTTGAGGATAATCAAATCAAATGATTTGATGTTCATTTAGTGTTTCAGTCCTCGAAGGTAGAGTTGATCCTCATTATGAATTCTGTATTTCTGAATTCACCTACTTGCTAAAATTTATTTGTGTAACCTCAGAATCAATACTTGTGGCACTTTTATGGTAACTGTGAACACACATAGTTGTGAAGAATGTACGTTGCCTGACAGGCATGTTCCCAGCTGAGGAAGAACAAGGCCACACCCTGCCTTCTTGTTCCAGCTCTCATATTAGCAGTAAACAAATGTCCTTTTTCATGGTTCGTTCTTTTTTCATTTTTGCGTTTTTTAATGATAATTTTTCTGTTTAAAATGGCCTCCAAGTGTAGTGCTGAGGTGATGTTTAGAATTTCTAAGTGTAAGAAGGCTATAAGAATTCCTAAGTATAAGAAGGCTGTGTTTCTCCATCTGCCTTATGAAGAAAAGACCTGTCAGATAAGCTCCATTCAGGCACAAGTTATACTGCCACTGGCTCTGCATTCAATATAAACTGGATTAATGAAATAGATTAAATACTGTGTCTTTAAACAGAAGCGCAAGTGAAACAAGGTTATATATTGACCAGTTGACAAATATGCTGTGAACAGAGGCTCACAGGAACCTAACACTCTTATTTCTCTTAGGAGCGATGGTCATTATTTGCTAATTCAGTGTTAGTGGTGACTTTATAGAATAAC
Source organism: Pongo pygmaeus (assembly GCF_028885625.2). Lineage (NCBI taxonomy): Eukaryota > Metazoa > Chordata > Mammalia > Primates > Hominidae > Pongo > Pongo pygmaeus. The sequence continues at coordinate 35,730,998 of NC_072379.2, read as the reverse complement.
TACTGTGAATAATAAGAATTGATTGTATTTCCCTCTAAATTTGGGTCTTTAGTTCCTCTTAGTAATCTTTGGTCTTTTTCTGTGTAGAGGTTTGTACACATTTTATTAGATTTATTCCTATGTGGCTGATTTTTTTTATACTATTAAAATTTTACTTTCTGTTTGTTTATTGCTAGAATATAGAAAAACCACTTATTTTGTATATTGGTACTATATCCAGTGACTTTAATAAATTTATGGATTAATTCTAATAGTTTGTGAATTATTTTGGATTATTCTCATATATCATTACATCATTTGTGAATAATTGCAGTTTAACTTCTTTTCTTCCAGTTCACTTATCTTTTTCTTTTCTTTGCCTTGATCACACTGGCTGGAACCTTTTGTAAAATATCAAAGGTAAGTGAGGATAGTGGCTGTGATTGTTAATTTTATGTGTCAACCTGGCTAGTTCACAGTGTACCCTATTTTTTTTTTTTACACAGCACTCTAGATGTTGCTGAGAAGGGTTTTTTTTGTTTTGTTTTGTTTTGTTTTTTTGAGACAGAGTCTCACTCTTTCACCCAGGCTGGAGTACAGCGGCGGTTCACTGCAACCTACACCTCCCAGGTTCAAGCGATTCTCCCGCCTTAGCTTCCCAGCGAATTTTTATATTTTTAGTAGAGATAGGGTTTCACCATGTTGGCCAGGCTGGTCTTGAACTCCTGACCTCAGGTGATCCACCCACCTCTGCCTTCCAAAGTGCTGGGATTACAGGCATGAGTCACTGCGTCCGGCCAGTATTTTTTAGATGTGATTAACATGTAAATCAGTGGACTTTAAGTAAAGCAGTTTGCCCTCCCTAAAAATGGGTGGGCCTCACAGCAGAAGATCTTAATAGACAAAAGACTGAGATACCCCAAGACAGAGGGAGCCCTGCCACTGGACTGCCTTTGGACTTGAGCTGTAACGTCAACGCTTCCCTGTAACGTCAACGCTTCTCCAGCCTGTGGGCCTGCTCTGCAGATTTCAGACTTTCCAGCCTCCACAGTCATGTGGGCTCATTCCTTACAATCTCTCTCTCTCCCTGTATATTTATGTGTGTGTGTGCGTGTGTATAGAGATATATATGTGTGTGTGTATATACATTTTATTGGTTCTGTTTCCCTAGAGAACCATAACACAGAAGATATTCTTGTCTCATTCCTTATGTAATGGAGAAAGCTTTCAGTATTTCATGATTAAATATGTTGTTTACTGTAGGTTTTTTCTCTCCTTTTTTGGTAGGTAGGTACTTGTTATCAGATTTACAAAGCTCTTTTTATCCTAGTTTGCTGATTTTTTAAAGCTGATTATTAATGGATCTTGAATATTAGCCAAGGCTTTTGTATATTATCAATCGTGATGTTTATATATTTTTTTCATATGCCCTGTTAATGCGGTAAGTTATGATTGATTTTTAAATGTGAAACCAAGTTTTTATTCCTGGAAACTTACTCATGATATATTAGTTTTTTAAATATATTGGCAGCTTTGATATTTGCTACTTTGTTTACAAAGGGGATTGGCCATTTTTGTAATGCTCTGGTCTGGATTTGTTATCAAGATTACCCTGGACTCAGAAAAGGAGTTATTAATTATTCACTCCTCTTCTAGGCTCTGGAAGAAATTATAAATATATTGTTCATATTTCTTCTTATTTAAAACCTGCAGAATCTTAATTCCAGTATACCTTTTACATAGAGATATTAATAATTTGTTTTTTCTCGATCAGTGTTGCTAGGAGGTTATGAATTTTATTAGTCTTATTGGCAAATATTTTGACTTTCTTGATTTTCTCTGTTATATGCATTTTCCCCCCTATTCTCTTAGTACTTGCTTTTATTGGTACTGGCTCTTTCCACTTTGAGTTTAATTTGCTTTTCTTTTCCAAGCATCTTGAGATAAATGTTAGATCACCGATTATCAGTCTGACTTATTTTTAACAACTTGTTCTTTTAGAGCATTTAAGATTATCAGTGTCCCTTTAAATCTATATTAGCAGTATCCCACTGGTTTTGATATATCATATTTTTGTTATTATTTAGTTCAATGTATTTTCTAATTTTTCATTTTGATTTCTTCTTTGATCCATGGGTTATAAAGAAGTATTGCTTTCTTGCAAAATGTTTGGGTATTTTCCTGGTTATCTTTCTACTTTTTACTTCTAGCTTAATTCTAGTGCAGTCAGAGAATCTACACTGTATGACTTTAATCCTCTAAGACCTGGTGTATGGTTATTTTAGTTAATGTTCTATGTGTCCTTGAAAAGAATGTGTATTTTGCAATTTGGAGCTATAGTGCTCCATATATGTCAAATAGATCAAGTTTCTCAAATAGATCAAGTGTTAAGAGCTTCTGTGCCCTTACTGATTTTTGTGTTTGTTTGTTCTATCCAGTCACAGAGAAGATTTGTAAGTCTTTAATTGTGATTGTGAATTTGCTGATTTGTTCTTTTAGTTGTGGTAATTTTTCAAAATATATTTTGATGCTATTAAATGCATGCAAATTTAGAATTGTTCCACACTTTTAGTGTCCTCTTTAATTTCTTAATGTGTATTAATTTAAGCCTGCCTTGTAAGAAATTGGTATAGGGTTTGTACAATATACCTTTTTTATCATTTTACTTTGAACTTTTCTGTGTCCTTATTGTTTAAGGTATGTCTCCGAGTACCATTATAAGATATTTAAAAATCCAGTCTGACAATTTTATTATTTAATGAGTAGCATTTTTTCCATTTATACTTCATGTAATTACTAATATCTTTAGATTTAATCTACCGTCTTCCTATTTTTTGTCTTACCTGTACTTTCTACCTTTTATTTTTCTTTCTTTTGTATTAATCATGTACATTTTATTTTTTCCTCTCTTATCTTGAATACTCTTATGAATTCTATTGGTCTTCTTTTAGTTGTTTTCATAGATTACAACATGCATATTTGATTCTACCTTAAGTTAGTGCTTTTAGCAATTCTGGCAAAAATATAAGAATCTTATAACTCTTCAATCCAATGCTGCTTCTACCTTTTTTGATATTTATCAGATATTTTAATTTTACTTAGTATATTACTAGTCTTACTAAAATCTTTAATATTCATTTGTACTTACCAGCATAGTTACCATCTCTGGCAGTGGTGTTTTCCTCCTGTGTCACTGTGCTTCCATGGAGATCATTTTCCATCTGCATGAACGTCTCCTTTCAGTATTTCCTGGAGTGTACATGGTTTCACTAGGTTTAGAATTGTTGGTAGGATTATTTTATTTTCTCAACATTTGTAAAGATTTTATTTTGTGGTTTCCATAGTTTCTGTTAAAAATTCAGCTATCAGGTTTTTTTGGTCATTTTTTTTTAAAGTAAGATGTTTATTTTTCTCTGGCTGAATAGAAGATTTGTTTTTCTTTCTTTCTTTCTTTTTCTTTTTCTTTTTTTTTTTTTTTTTTTTTTTGAGACAGGGTTTCACTCTGTTGTCCAGGCTGATCTTGAACTCCTGAGCTTAAGCAATTCTTTCGCCTTGGCTTCCCAAAGTGCTGGGATTATAGGTGTGGAGCCACCATGCCCAGCCTGTTTTTTTCTTTTTAAGAATTATTTTTCCTTTGCAAGATTTTCTCTTTAACTCTAACGTACGTGTGTGTGTGCATGTGTGCTTTGTATTTATCCTACTTTGAGCTTTTCAAAATTCTTAATTCTGTGTCTTGATGTCCTTTGTCAATTTTGGAAAATTTTTGACCAATTATGCTTTAAACAAGTCTTCTAACCCTATCTTTCTCTCCTGTCCTTATGGGATTTCAATTATACATCCATTGGACCTATTCATCTTGTGCTACACATCTTGTGTGTAATTTCTACCCTGGGGTTTTCTTCTGCATGCCCCAATCTGAAAACTTCTACTAATCTAACTTATATTTCAATAATGTTCTCTTTTGTGTCTAGTATGATATTTAAACCTATCTACTGAATTGTTTATTTCATTTTTTTGTACTTTTTTATTTTAGAATTTTCATTTGATTTTGGTAATTTTTCTGCTAAAATCAGTTTCATCTATTTTTATAATCATAACTATTATTATTTTTAATTGCATGAATGACATATAATTAAAAATAATTACATCTCAGGTCTGTTTCTGGTAATTTTTGATTGAATATTGGACATTGTGTACAAAGAATTGTTGAGGCTCTGGAAGCTGTTGTCCTTTTCTAAGGACAATTAAATTTCTTCTGGCTGGCAGATAATATATGAGCAGATCACTGTGAAACAGGCTGGTCTGTCTCCATATTGCCCTTACTTCTAAAGTGTAGCTCTTCTTGGATTTTGTTGAAATCCTAGAGTGTCTACCAGTGTTCTTCCTTCTTAGCAGGCCCTGAAATCTGATTTTTTTCTCCCCAGCGCTATGAGACCTCCAACTTCTCTGCACAGATTTAGAAGCCATTATTCTGGTTTGATCTGTCTTACCCGTAGAATATACAGCTTAGGAGCTGGCAAATGCCTTTAGAGATTTCATACAGAGTATCTTAGCTCATTTTTAAAAATAAAAATATATCCTTTTTTCTAGTAACTCGCTGCCTAAAGTCTGGGCTTCTCATTAGCCTTCAACTCTGATTTTTTTCTTTCCTGTTCAGTGGGTCTGCAGCAAGCTTTAGGACACAGTTTTGGGTTCAACCTCTTTGCCCTGAGCTGCGAGGGGAAAACTGTAGCAAATAAGGCTTACCTCAATCTTTTTTTCTTCTTACAAAGATCTTGATTTTTCAAATGCTGATTCCTTTTGTTATTCTCTAGTGCTTTCCATAGTTGACTTTTTAAAATAATTTTTTTATTTTAGTAGTTTTGGGGTGCAGGTGGTTTCTGGTTACATGCATAATTTCTTTAGTGGTGATTTCTGAGATTTTGGTTTACCTATCACCTGAGCAATGTACACTGTACCCAATATGTAGCCTTTTATCCCTTGCCCCGCCCCAATCTTCCCCTTCCAAGTCCCCAAGTCCATTATGTCATTCTTATGCCTTTGCATCCTCATAGCTTAGCTCCCACTTATAAATGAGAACACATAATATTTGGTTTTCCATTCTTGAGTTACTTCACTTAGAATAATGGCCTCCAGCTTCATCCAAGTTGCTGCAAAAGACATTATTTCATCCCGTTTTATGGCTGAGTAGTATTCCATGGCATATAGATACCACATTTTCTTTATCCACTCATTGGTTGATGGGCACTTAGGTTGGTTTCATATCTTTGCAATTGTGAATTGAGCTGCTATAAAGATGCATGTGCATATGTCTTTTTCAAATAATGACTTCTTTTTCTGTGGACAGATACCCAGTAGTGGGATTGCTGGATTGAATGGTAGTTCTACTTTTAAATTCTTTAAGGAATCTCCATATACACAATTGACTTTGTATTTGATAGTTATTCTTGGTGAGATAGTTTTAATCCAAGTATTACTCATTATAAATAGGAGGGTAATTCTAGTGAATTTTGAGAAATTTGATCTTTTAGTCCTTGGTGTTGCTGTTAAGGAGTCAGTGTCATTTTTACTCTTTACCCTTTATAAGAAATGTATTTAGTTTATAGTGCTTTCCATGTTTCTGTATCTCACTGGTATTATGTCTACTGGTTCTTGAGAGTAGAATGATAAACCTCCAACATGACTGAATTTGACTGTTTCTCCCATAAGTTCTGTTATTATTTTGCTTCATGTATTTTGAAACTCTATTATTAGGTGCATATATTTAAGAATTCAATGTCTTGATGAATTGACCCCTCATTATTATGTAATGTCCCTACTTGCCTGCTCATACTATGTCTAGTTTTAAAATCTATCTTGTGAATGTAAATATAGTTACTCTAGCTTTCTTATGGTCGGTGTTTGTATGGCATTTCCTTTACCATCTTTTTTGCTTTTAACATACTGTATCTTTAAATTTAAGTATGGTTTTTGTAGGTAACATAACTTACATCTTGATTTTTTCAGGCTTTTTAAAGATATATAATTGATAAGTAAAATGTTATTTATGGTGTACAATGTGATGTTTTAAAAATATATATACATTGTGAGATACTTAAGTCGAGATAATTAATATAACATCTGGATTTTTCATCAAATCTGATGATCTCTGACTTGTTGCAAACACAAATTATTGAGCTGTTCTCTAGACCTACTGAACTGGAAATGCCAAGTGATTTTAGTTTATACTAATGTTTGAGAACCACTGATTAAGGGTTACATGTACTTAACTTATCACAGTCTACCTTTAAATATTATGCCACTGCATATATGATGTCAGAATTACGGCAGTATAATCTGTTTCCTTCTTTCTGTTCTTTATGTTGTTATACATTCTACTTCTACTAGCTATAAATCCCAAGACATATTGCTATAAGTTTTGCTTTAAATGGTTAATTAACTTTCCAAAAAATTTTTTAAAGAAAAAAAGTGAAATGAGAAAAAATTTCTAGCACCCTTTCCTTCTTTGTGTACCATATTTTCTTCTAGTATCATTTTTACTCGATCTGAGGATCTTCTTTTAAAAGCTGTTTATTTCTGCTGGTAAAGAAATTCGGGTTTTGTTTGTCTACAGATGATTTTGTTCAATTTCAATTTTGAAATATATTTTCACTGAGTGTAGCTTTGGTAGATTGATAGGTTGGTAGATTTTTTTTCTTCTTTAAACATTTTAATGGTAATATTTATTATCTTTTGACTTGCATTAGTTTCTGACAAGGAATCTGTAAATTTTTATTTTTTTCTCTGTATATGTTTTTTTCCTGGGTGCTTTTAAGGTTTTTATACCAATGATTTCATCAATTTAATTATAGTTTACTTTGATTTTGTGTCTATGTGTGTTTTTTTAAAATCTAGCTTTGGGCTGATAGAACTTCTTGGATCTATGGTGGATGGTTTTCATCAAATTTGATAATGTTTTGGCCATTATTTCTTTCACTAATTTTTATGTTCCTTTCTTTCTCTTCTCAGTTTCTAGAACTCCAACAGCACAGCTGTTAGAACATTTGCCGTTGTTCCACAAGCCACAGAAGCTTTTCTTCTCCTTCTTCCCCTCCTCCTCCTCTATCTTCCCTGTTTTTTCCTTTTTATTCTCTGCTTTAGTTTCAATCCTTTCTATTGCTATGACTTCAGGCTCATTGATCTTTATTTCCTTTTTTTTCTTTTTCACTTATGTAATATAAGCTGCAAAATAGTGGTGAACTATACCAAGGGGTATAGCCCTCTGCTGAGTGTGGTCTTTTCTTTATTTTCCAAAACAGCCCAAGTAGGTAAAGGTTATTTTAAAAACTTCCACCCCACAAAAAGTAACTTTTGATAGGTCTTTGTTTCTTTAGGGTTTAATTTGCTTTCAATTTTTAAAATCTTAGTGATTTTTTTACTCCATATTTTGTATTTTTTTCCTTTTAGATGTTCCATTTGGGTCTTTCTTATATCTTCTATTTCTTTCCTAATTATGTTCATGTTTTCCTTTAAATCTTTGAGCATATTTTTAAAAATTATAATAGCTGTTTTAGGGTTTTTGTTTGCTAATTTCATATTTTTTGGTTATTTCTGGTTCTGTTTCTACTGACTGGTTCTAGTACATGTACTTTTGCTGCTTCATATGTCCAGTAATTTTTTAACTGAATTCTGGCACCACTTTTAAGTCAGGAACTTTTTGGAGTCACTCCTGAATGTCCATATATTCCTCAAGATCTGGCTACTCTGGCTGATGGGAACTGAGCACTGTATGAGTTCTGGAAATCTTCTGGCTTGTAGCTCCCTAGTTGTTTCCTCAGTTGTTGTTCTTTGCCTGGCCTCTGGAAGTTTCATTTATGTGTGCCTGAATTTTTATTGATACAACAAATTAGGGAGATGTTTGACCTCCACAAAACTGGACTCTGTTTAGCTCCCCTCTTCCTGGTACTTTGCTCTGAAAATTCTAGCTACTTTGACTTCCCTGAACTTTAATCTGTTTCTTCTACTCAGCAAGATTGCCAAGCTGTTTTATTTTCCTCCCTGTGCCACAGTCTGAAAATATCCACCATGCAGAAAAGCCAACGTTATTATAAGAATTTACCTTCCTTCTTCTCCTCCCAGCTATCATAGGTGCTGCTTATTGATCAATATCCACAAAATTGTTTCATACATTTTGTCCAGTTTTCTAGTTGTTTATCATGGGAGGGTAAACAGGTGCTCCTCAGGTGATGGAGTGGAAATCATACTATGTTTGTGCTTATACTATTTGTTAACACGATTCCGATTTTGTAAAAACCTGCCATTAATGTGTTCCCAAGTGACTTAAGAAAGAAAATCTGCTCTAGGGTCATATCCTTCTAGGTTTAAATTTACTGTCAGAGTTAGACTGCATCTTTAACTTGGGATTTAAGAAATAATTCTAAGGTTCACTCTGATTGCATAGGCTCAGGTCATGGACTTATCTCTAAAGCCATCACCGTGCTACAGGACTGCAATACTTTGATTAACTTAGGGTTGGTCACATGCTGCGCTCCTAGTGTGGACTTTCTAGAGTGTGGGGATGGAAGTGGAGCAGGAGAGGAACTCAAAATTAAAATTAAAATACTATGATTAGAAGAGGAAGACATGCTGGGGAGGCAAATGACCAGTATCCACTGCCAGTGTTGAAGGGTGATCCAGGCTTGACCAGCTGAATGAGAATTACCATGGAGTTTCCCTTATCTTCTGGAAGCCTCAGTTTTCTCATCTGCAAAATAATGGGAACATTGTGCAGATTTCTAGGGTCTCAAACTCTTTCATGTTTCATGGTTGACATCCTTGTTCAGAACCCTCCTGCAGCTTTCTTCTTTGTTCTTGAGATTAAGACATGGACCACAGGGTCCTGCATGTCGTGAACATTCCCACTTCTACAAAAAAGCAGTCTGAAATTTGTTCAAAGGGTCACCTTCTCCCTGTTCATTGCTCTTTAGTCATTACGGCTATCTCACAGAGCCTTCAGAGGCATTAAAGCCTCCCACTTCAGTGTCTCACAAGTGCTCCTCCTGTGTCCAGAACACCCCTCCTATACTTCTCTACCTGCCTAACAAAGGTCAGGTTTCACCTTATGTGTCATTTGTTCAAGAAATCTTTTTCAAAAACTCAGTCCTGGCCATAAGATCCTCTTAAGCAGCTATAATTGCCTTCTAACTTATTTATTCATTAATTTTTGATGCTGCCAGGTTTAATGTTGCACATTTGCTAGACTGGAAGCTCCAAGAGGGAAAGAATGTGTGTGTTTTGTTCACTAGTGTAACCATGGCCTTACAGAGTACATTGCACATACCGGATGCTCGGTGACTATTTCACCCCTGAATGATTGCTGAAGCAGCAAACTTGCAGTATGGTGCCATCACTAAGTGCACAGGCTGCTGGCTCAAATTCCAGCAGTGCTATTTAATAGCTGTGTAACTTGGGTAAATTACTTAATCCCTCTGTGCTTTGTTTCCTCATCTATAAAAGGGGGATCATCAGAATATCTATCTGTTTGTGTGCTGTGGGTGTCAAATAAGTGTCTAAGGGTTGAGAACAGTGCCTGCATCCCGTGTGCTGTCAGCTGGTATAGTCCATTGCAGGTAGTTGTTCAACATGAACAATGACGCTGGAAGTAACCCATGCAACTTCCAGTATCTCACAGCCCCAGCTTTCCATTTCATATCAGTGAGGCCACACATCAGTGTTTCAGTAATGACTCGTGGCAGGTCCCTGTACTCAACGGTGATCTAAGTGGGTCTAAAACCTCACGCCCCAGACTTTCTTCCAACCCTTATGCTCATCTTTTCACTTACCACGTGTCAACACTGAGCCCCATGACAAACTGGAATGAGCATGTCCTCACCTTCAGGTGGCAGTGGTGGACAGGGCAGGGACACAGGCCCTTCTTGTCCATCTACTTGTGGCTAAAGTGAGCAGATGAAGCCCAGGGTTTTCAGGGATACCTGGGGCCCAGGCTCAGTGGCCACCTTACTTTAGCTCTGGCAAAAAGCCTCCTCTACCATTGTTTAACGATTAAAAATACTTGGGTTCAGAGGCTTTTCCAATGTGCTAGATAGCAAGGGTATAATTAGACATTTCCCAGCTACACGTAGCCGCTTTAATTTTGATGCTGTCTTCATCCTCTCACACATGCTCAGTAACCTGAAAAATTTAGGCGTTCTCGTCTCCTTTTCTAATTATTAGGGAGCATTATCATGGTTTGACAGGAATATCTGATTTTATGCATCTTGTCTCTAACAACTGCCAAAAGTTTCTAGTTCACATTCAATTGTAGGCTTCAAAGCCAAGTTTTGATAATACAGGCATTCCATCACATTCGCCTTAAGATTCACGGCACAGCTCAGGCCGGGGTTTGGTAGTGATTGTTAATATAAATCCACTTTGGAGATAGATGCAAGTACAAATTACAGAATGTCAGGGTGCAATTTGATTTTGAATGCTTTTTTTTTTTTGCTATTATAAATAATGAAGGATGCTGAAGATGGTTCAGCATATTCTATTGGATATAATTAAAATCCCAAAGGTTGTGGTTTTTAAAAGCTGCATCTGCCTGTTGCCTGCTGGGATTTAGAGGTGACTGGAAGGTTTCAGGGCTGGGCTTTGTTCTAGTCTCTCTCTTTACTGATTTGTATTTTTATCCTTTTATGTATTTTAGAATAAAACACAAATTAGTTGTTTTAAAAGATAAGGTAAGTTTTAATTTTTATAAAGCACTTCCTTGAGCTTCAATATTTATAAAAACAAACCCTGTCTTTATCCTCCTTTATAGCAGTGCCCACCATAATTTGAAATTCTATTTCCAGCCATGGCCCCACCTTGGCGGCACCCCTGCCCGACCGAGGTTGGCAGGGCACTGTCCCAGGGATGTGAGGGCGTGGTGTCGTCTCATCTCTTGGAGTGCTCATTTGTTCATATCATAAGAATTAGGTGTTTTAAGGCATTAGTGCTATGTGCAATTGAAAATAGTTTCCCCAGCTGCCAGTCTGCTGAGTCCTGCAGACCAGCTGTTTTCCACGACCACAGAATTGAAATTCGACTCTGAGTGGGGACATGTCAGCTGGAGGCTAGCAGCTGTGGAGCAGCACTGAGCCACGTCTGACTCTGGATGTGGTCAAGGCCAAGGGGAGCCCTTGTTTAGCAGTTTTGGAGTGAGGTGGGCTGGCCCAGGAGCCTTCAGGGAAAAGAGCTGCCAACCTGTGCTCTCTGATGGAAACCTTGAGACAGCAAAGGCAGAATTAAGAATGGGAGGAGGCCAGGCATGGTGGCTCAGGCCTGTAATCCCAGCACTTTGGGAGGCCAAGGTGGGTGGATCATGAGGTCAAGAGACTGAGACCATCCTGGCCAACATGGTGAAACCCTGTCTGTACTGAAAATACAAAAATTGGTTGAGTGTGGTAGCACATACCTGTAGTCCCAGCTACTCAGGAGGCTGAGGCAGGAGAATCACTTGAACCCGGGAGGTGGAGGTTGCAGTGAGCTGAGATCGCACCACTGCTCTCCAACCTGGCGACAGAGCGAGTCTCCATCTCAAACAAAACAAAACAAGACGAAAAGATACAATGGGTGGAGTCCCAGGAGAGTCCAAGGAGGCTCTTGGCCTAAAAATGTCTCATAGATATTGTCCATTTTACAGAAAATATTAGCAAAAAAATTGCATGTAAATCATACCATTATTCAGGAATCTATCTAACAATACTTGGTAAACTTGTCATTTTTTTTTTTTTTTTGGACACGGGTTCTCACTCTGTTGCCCAGGCTGGAGTGGAGTGGCATGATCTCGGCTCACTGCAAGCTCTGCCTCCTGGGTTCACTCCATTCTTCTGCCTCAGCCTCCTGAGTATCTGGGACTTCAGGTGCCCACCACCATGCCCAGCTAATTTTTTTTTTTTTTTGTATTTTTTGTAGAGACAGGGTTTCACCGTGTTAGCCAGGATGGTCTTGATCTCCTGACCTCGTGATCTGCCCACCTTGGCCTCCCAAAGTGCTGCGATTACAGGTGTGAGCCACCGCTCCCAGCCAACTTGCCCCTTTTAAAGAAAACATTTTTTAAAATCTCCCTGAATTTGCCCACCATCAATTTAGATCTGCTGCAGAATTTGGTCCCAGGGAATGGCATAGTAAGGATGGCTGAGTGGGAGTTCCAAATCTCTCCATCTTTTGGTCCTGCCTCATTTCTATTTCTATATGTGAGGTTTGCAGAGAGAGAGCAATCGCATTTCTAGGCTCTCTGAGACCCCTCTCTCTTCCTAGTGGAAGTGTAAATTTGGTCAGGAGCAGGTGGGTGCACAGAGGAGGTCCATGGGCAGACAGGTGGGGGTTAGGAGCAGCAGTTGGCAAGAGAGGCCTCATTAGGCACCCTGGATGCTGAAGGGTGCTTTCCTTGGGGGTGCGAGAGTGGGAGGGGCTTGGAGCCTCTGTGCTCCCGGCAGGCTTCAGCAGGGCTCTATGTTGAGGAATTTTGTCTCTGGGAAACCTGCTGATTCCTGCCAATCGCCACCCCTTCTTATTTCAGGATTCTTTGGCCTCTCTCCTCTTGTTGTTTTATGGACAGTGTGCCTCCAGATTAGTAACTAGTTCAGGGATGCCTGCTTCCTCCCCTGACAAAGAGAAGCCTTCAAGGCATTTGTGGCCTTTGAAACAGCAAAGACACAAAACGTTCGGCTGTTATTTTATCTTTGGAGTCAAGAATGTGGGCACGTGTTTTGCAGCTGTGAACTCTGGCACACGCAAGGGGAAGGTTTGAATTATGGGGACTGCAGCTCCCTGTCTTCAAGTAGGGGACAGAGAGAGGTAGGCACGTGGCTGTGCCTTCTGGATCTGCTGCATCTAGAGTCTGGGCACTTTTGCTTTGACTTTAGTTATGGGCTCGCTGCATTCTTCTTTCTGGACTTACTGTGAAGCCTAGCAGTGTCAGGCCTCAGAAAGATGTGTTGACCACGATGCCAGGGACCCTCCACCTCCCCACCGTTTCCTCTCTTCATCCACAGATATGGAAGCATGGTTCTGGGCCCTGGTGCCTCCACCAGGAAAGCAGAGGGATGATGTTCAAGCCTCCTCTGCACAGGAGATAGCTGGTGGGATAGAGGAGAGGCTGAGTCTTGGGGGCTGTTCCACACAGCCGGCTTCGGCAAGGTGCAGCCTCCCCTTCTGCAGAGCAAGGATGTCGATGGTTTTTAAATGGGCCATAGGTGGATCTAGATGCTTGGCCAGGTGACTGGCAGGTGAGGGTACTGATTAGCTGTTGGCTGGCAGCTACCATTGTGTGCTTATTCTGGGTCAGGCATCAGGAAGACAACAATGAGCAAGACAGTCTCCTGAACAAACAGAACCATGAGGCATTTCAGGGGTGATGAGTTCTACAAAGAACACAGCACAGGGGGATGCGATAAGAGTGGCTGGGCTGGGGTGTGGGCCACCCTGGTGATCTTGGGGAGGGCAGTGGGACCTCCTCTTCTCAGTGAGACTGGAGAAGAGGTCCCATCTACACTCACATCTTCCCCATCATCTAATGCAGGAAAAATCCTAGAATGCCAGCCAGTGTATGGTCACATGACAGGAGATTGGCCAGTCAGGTTCTCCTGATGAGGATTTGACTGTGGAAGGAACAGCAGTTAGGAAATTATGTTTGGAGGTGAGGGGAACCCAAACCTTATTCTCCAGCTTTCCCGAATGCAATGGGAGCTCCCTGGGAGCTTAGGCTCAGGCTAGCCAGAGAGGTATGTATCTGTATTTGGCAACACATGACACTCACTGATGAAAAATTATTAAGAAATTTTTCTTAGGTGGAAAAAGGCATAATGTAGAAAAATATGAGCACTAAAATTGTGGACAATTTCAGTAATACTCCCAAGCTAAGCGGGATGGGAAAAGGGAAACGTGTGATAAGATTCTTATGTTTCTTGGAGAGTAGAGGAAATAATCAACTATGATCAATTCTCGATGTGGAACAAAATGTGTGGTCTTAGGTTTGTGAAAATATTAGAAGTAAACATAAAACAAAGGGAGACACAAGTGTGGTTTGAAAACAGTCTAATGATGTGCTCTTTATAAAACAAATATTAAAATTAAATTACACAGAAAGGTTCAAAATGGGGATGGGCAAAGATATAAAAGCAAACGTTTTACAAAATGAAGCTTAAAGTTATATAATCATAAAAGTAGAATCTAGGCAAAAAACATTACATGGATCAAAGAGGTATATTTTCTATTGATGAAAGTGATATTTCTCCAAATATATAAAACTTTAATCACCCAACACAATGACATTGAAATCTAGTAACTCAAAAGCTGTTAGACAAAAATAAGTAAAAATACAGAATTTAAAATTTTATATCTACAATCTGAACTATCTAATCAGGAAAAAATAAAAATTTTATATTTTTATCACATGTATTTTTAGAACACAATACAACAGAGAAAGAGTTTACCCATGGGATATTTATAGAAACTTACCATGTCACAAAGAAAAGCTTAATATACACTCCAAAGGGCAGAAATCAAAATTATAAAAGAATGAAGACAAGTTAGCTAATGATTTAACTAAAGAAGCTATGAAAATGAACAACAAAATAAAACAAAGCCAAAAGTACATATGTAATGAAATGGAACAGTAAAATTATGGTAGGCTTGATCAAGAAAGCCATAATTAGGTTCTTTGAAAAGATCAATAAAATAGAAAAATCCTTGACAAGTCTAATAATAAAATGGAAGGAAGGAGGGAGAGAAAGAGAAACAGAGGGAGAGAGAAAGAAAAAGAGAGACACATAGATAGAACCACAAATGGTGAATATCAGGTATAAGAAAGGAGTTTTAGGTCAGGAGGCAGCAAAAATTTTTTGTAAAGAACCAGAGTAAACATATCTGGCTTCATGGGCCACATACAGTCAATGTTTCAACTACTGAACTCTGCCAGTGTAGCTCTAGAACTGCCATAATCATTAGTAAATGCATGGGCGTGGCTATATTCCAATAAAACTTTATTTACAAAAGCAGATGATCTACTAGATTTGGTGTGAGGGCCATAGTTTGCTGATCCTTTTTTTGGGTTTGGGGCAGGGGAGCATCTGGTCAAGATGGCTCGGTAAAATATACGCTTTGCCACAACCCATTGTGTTCCAAATTTCTAGTAATGATAGATGAAATGTAAAAAGAGAAAACTAAAACATTCAAATTCAAAACAAGATAAATATTTTCATGAATCAGAAAAATAGACAAAACCCCAGACAGAGAATTGCAAAGCATGGCAGTGCTGAGCAGGGCTGTGGTGGAGGGTGGACAGCTCGTTGGGTCTGAGAGTGGGCTGATGTGGCTGAAAATTCAGGAAATCCCTGCAGGGAGCTAGACTTGCTCCACCAGAGATGAGGTCTGAAGTGACCTCTCTTATTAAGGAGGAAATTATGAGACCTCTGCTACATGCTGGACTGTTGTTCCTTCTCAAAGAGGTTGACACATGCCAGGGCCTTCTTGAAAATTGGGGCTATTTTTGGTTGTCATGATTGGGGAAGCCCCTCTAGTCTTTAAGTAGAGGAGCAAGTAATACTAGACCTTCTGCCACCCACAGATCTGCAAAATTGATCTGTTCTGAATGTCCCAACAGACTATATTTATTGTACCTAGAAATTCATGATATTTTAGAATATGATAATATAGAAAAGTTTTTATAAGATAAAATTTCCATCAATGTTGTAGAAGATTGTTAGGAAAAGAGAAGCTTATGTGGGAACAAAAAAGTATTGTCAATTTTTTTTGTTAAGTGGCTTAAAACTACAGTTATTTTCTCTTATTTTCCATGGGTCAAGAGTCCAGGTACCATGTGACTGAGTCTTCTGCTCACAATCTAATTAGTCAGCAATCTAGGCGGTGGTTGGATTGCATTCCTTTCCAGAATCTGTGGTCCTCTTCCCAGCTCATATGGTCATTGGAAAAATTCAAATTCAGTTTCTTGCTGTTGTAGGACTGAGGTCCCTGTTTTCTTGCTCAGTGTTAGCCAGGGGCTGTTCTTGACTCGTAGAGGTTGGCTGTATCCTCGCTCACTCACAACATGACAGCTTAGTTCTTCAAGACCTGCAAAAGTATCTCTCCATCTATTCATTTTTTTAAAAAATAAATGTGTTGTCTGTAATCCCGTCATCCCAGCTACCCTGGAGGCTGTATTTGCTTTCAGCTATGGAAGGAAAAGAGCATGTGTGCTCACCCTCCTTCCTGTGCCATGCCGTGCCATCACTTAGGGAGTGACTTCCACACTTTCTCCTAACAAGGCCCAGCCCATTCATGAGAATATCATGGTGCTCCTCTCTTTTTCGCTTTGGCTGTCCGTAGTTAGTCTTGATGTGTTCTCACCAGTGTAATTAAAATCATTTCCTCCTTTTCTCCATCCATACAAACAAATGTGCTCTGTTATTACTTATCCTGTCAATTATTTTTAATCTGTGTCCATCCTATCTCCACTGTTTCCTTTTCTTGTGCTTCTTGTGCAGAAATGGCTTATAATTTTTAAACTTTTTCTCATTTTGTTCTGCCCATCCTTTCACTTCTTTTCTTCAAGACTCCAATTATATGCATATTATAACTTTTGATATTGTCCCAGAAGTCCCTAAGGCTGTGTTCATTTTCTTTTCAATCTTTTCTTCCTCTCTGATGTTCAGACTGAATAATTTCTATTAATCTATTTAAAAGTTACATGACTTTTTTGGGGGTAATTTCTTATTCTGCTATAAAGTTTATCCCATGTTTACTTTTATTTCAAATATTATATTTTTTCATTTTAGAATTTCTATTTTTACAATTAATTTCTATTTCTCTGCTGTGATTTCATATCAGTTAATTAATTACAATCATATTTTCATTTAGGTAATTGAGGAGAGTTATAATAACTAATACCTTCACCCACTTATTCCAGTATCTAGGTCATCCTGAGCTGCTCTCTGCTGATTGTCTTTTCTCTCTTATTCTTTAGATATTGAGTAATTTTGTATCGTAACTTGGACATTGTGAATGTTATGTTGAATTTTATTACATATAAGACTCTGAATTTTCTTATATCCCTTCAAAGACTTGACTTTTGTTTAGAAGGTAAATAACTTGGTTAAATTCAACCTGCAAACTATCCCATGGGAAGCAACTCACATCTCATGTCTGTTCTTTCAGACCTGGCTGAACTCCTTGAAGTCTGTCCTGAACATGTGCTTCAAGGGTCAGCCAGAGACTTGGCCAGAACAGGGTTTGTGGCTCCCTTTCTCTGGCTCTCTCCTTTCTGACATACCCTCTCACTTTCCAATGGCCCTGGTTGTCCTGAATTTTACCCTCTGGTTCTTCCTTAGAAAGCTGGCATGGGCCAGGCATGGTGGCTCACGCCTTTATCCCAACACTTTGGGAGACCAAGGAGGGCAGATCATGAAGTCAGGAGTTCAAGACCAGCCTGGCCAACATGTTGAAACCCAGTCTCTACTAAAGATACAAAAAAATTAGCTGGGCGTGGTGGCGCGTGCCTGTAATCCCAGCTACTCTGGAGGCTGAGGCAGGAGAATAGCTTGAATCCAGGAGTCAGAGGTTGCAGTGAGCCGAGATCACACCATTGCACTCCAGCCTGGGCAACAGGGCCAGACTCCATCTCAAAAAAAAACAAAAACAAAAAACAAAACAAAACAAAAAAACAAGGAAAGCTGGCATGAAGATTTTCTACTGGAGTTTTAGCCATTCTGTGGCATGTAGACAGGGGCTGCCCTCAGGCTAGAAGTTGTGGAAATAAGACATTCAGATTATGAGAACAAGATGGCAGACTGGAAAGCCCTACTGCTTGTCTTGTGCACAAAAACAACTAAAACAATGAGTAAGCAATTACTTTTTGATGAAAATAATGGAAGGAGAGCACCAGAGTACATCAAAGGAGTGACAGAAACCTTGGTGAGCACAGAAACTCAGAATGGAGAATGGAAGGACACACCCAGCCTTCAGCACCCATGCCCCATCTGGGATCATCTGGGACCCAGAAGTATCTTCTCCCTGCAGGGAAAAGGTAAGCAAGAGGATCCCAGCAAACCCCGTCAACACCCTGAACGTTATGTTAGTTTGTTCTTGCATTGCTATAAAGAAATACCTGAGACTGGGTCATTTATAAGAAAAGAGGTTTAATTAGCTCATGGTTCTGCAGGCTACACAAGCATGGTGCCAGCATCTGCTCAACTTCTGGGAAGGCCTCAGGGAGCTTTTACTCATGGCTGAAGGTGAAGCTGGAGCTTGTATGTCACATGGCGAAAGAAGGAGCAAGAGAGAGGTGGGGGGAGGTGCCATGCTTTTTAACAACCAGATCTTGTGAGAACTCACTATCATGAGGACAGCACCAAGCCATGAGGGATCTGTCCTCATGACTCAAACACCTCCCGCAAGGCCCCACCTCCAACATCAGGGCTTACATTTCCACATGAGATTTGGGCAGGGACAACATCCAAACTGTATCAGATATCTACAGCTCTCACCACTACGGGCACTAAGCTCAGCTGAGGGAGCTGCCTGGAGTCCACACAGCTGTGCTCCTCCCAGAGAAGGAGCCAACACTGCCCATCCCCTGTGTCCCATGCAGCTACTGTACTACACCATCTTGGCAATGGAACTGCTGCTGGAGGATGTCTTGCTCCAGCTGTGAGTGACCATGGCACCCTTTCATCCCTGAGGCCAAGGTGCCACTGAATCACCTCTGTTGGTGGCCCAACATCCCCAAGCTGAGCTGCAAGCAGCAATTACACTCTTCCCTGTGAGGCCGAGCAGTGCTAGAGCTGCTCCACCTCACCCTCCCAGTCATGAATGCACCCTAACCCCTCAGGCTGGAGCTGAAGGTACACACTCCCATTGCACCTGGGCACTGGAGCTAAAGCTGAACACTGCCTCCAAAGGAAACAGTGCCCTGGCGGAGCTGCTCCAAAAACCTCTCCAAGTTGCAGCTGTGTCCTGCCCCATGGGACTCAAGCTGAAACCTCCCAGGGCACCATTTGGTGATCCCCACATACCCCTAGCAGACACTGCTGTACCTTGCCCTCCCGTGCTCGAGCTGAAGCGGTACTTGGTGTCCTGAGGAAACGGTGCTGTGGCTGCCTATACCCCCCTGTGCCTGAGCTGAAGTGGTACCCTGCCTCCAAGGAAAATAGCTTGGCCACCCAGAGCAGTCATGCCTCCCTGGAACCTAGGTTGAAGCAGTGCTCTGCCTCCCAGGAAATGGTGTCTTGGCCACCCAAAGTGGTCATGCACTGTAATACCAAAGCTGAATTGGTGCACCATATCCCAGGGAAATGGGCCTGGGCAGCCCAGAGCAGTCATACCCCGCAGGCTTCAGCTGAAACAGTGCATTGCCCCATAGGGAATTGGTTTCCTTGACTGAGCTAAGCAGCTACACATCCCAGGGCTGAGCTGATGGAGTACCCTATGTCCCAGAGAAACAGAGCAGTGGCTCAGCTGAGACCCTTGCCTTATAGCCAAACAACTCAAGTACCCTACTTCCCTGGAGCTGGACTCACCCCCTAAAGTCTGAGCTGCTGAGACACCCCTCTTCCTGGGGAGTAGCCATAGCTGCATTAGTCTCTTCTCTGCAGGGCCCAAACAACAGCTGTGCTCTCATTTTGGGGTCCTTGCTACTGCTGCACCTGGCCTCAAAGAGTGTGGGTCACTGCCAAGTCCCACCATCCCAGCGTCTACCGTTGCCACTCCAGGAAGCCTCATTTCCTGTGACCCAAGTTGCCACTGACTTCTATGGGCTCAGGTTCCTAAATTGCAAGCATCCTCTGCTCTCTGGGCCTAAATCTCCAGGCACCTCTTCCTCCCCAGAGCCATGTCAGTGCTGTGTCCTGCCCCCAGGGTCAGAATCCGAGCTACAACCGAGCTTCCTGGTCCTGAGCTGCTAGGGAGTGCCTCCACATTACAGATCCTATGATGTTCTAGGCAACCCACATCCAACTTTGCCATAGAGAGTAAACCTGCTCTCCAAGACTCAGGTGCCACAATAGATTCACAAAACCCAGAGCATAGGATGCTGATGCCATAATCACTTCACGCACCTGCACCTGGAACTCAGAGCCACTACAGCTGCTTGTAGGACAAGTTAGATTTGATGTAAAGATGGATATCCTTGGCTAAGTCCCCTTTGTGGGAAAAATAAGAATAGGAGGACCACAAAAGCCATGACATTAAGAACCTTAACAACCTATGCTACCACCACTGCTGCCACAAACCTCTACAGCCTAGGACACTGAGGCACCCACAGTTATTGTTGACCTTGAGCATAGCCAACAAATCGGCACAAATACTATACCACTGCACCTACTTGAAAACAGAGTCACCACAACCTTCTCAATTGGCACACTAAGATCTAATTGCAGGTGAAAGTGTTTCTCTATGAAAGCCACTCTAGAAATTTTAGAATTTCAGTTATTTTACCAGGTGCACAGACATAAATGAAAGGACATAGAAACTTGAAAAGGCAAGGAAATATGACATCACCAAAGGAATATAATAACTCTCCAGTAACAAACCCCAATTAAAAGGAAATCAGTGCATTTCCAGAAAAGAAATTCAAAATAATGATCTCAAGGAAACTCAACAAGATGCAAAACAATACAGATAGGTAATTCAATGATATCAGGAAAACAATTTATGATATGAATGAGAAATTCAACAAACAGAAATCATAGAAAAGCACCATATAGAAATCTTGCAGCTGAAGAATTCAATTAATGAAATTTTAAAAAATACAATAGAGTGCTCCAATAGCATACTTGATCAAACAGAAGAAATAATCTCTGAACTTGAAGATAGGTAGTTTGAAAGTGCCTA
The DNA here is from genome assembly GCF_028885625.2 of Pongo pygmaeus. NCBI lineage: Eukaryota > Metazoa > Chordata > Mammalia > Primates > Hominidae > Pongo > Pongo pygmaeus. The sequence goes on along the minus strand of NC_072379.2, from coordinate 35,710,172 downwards.
GTCAGGTAAAAGAAAAGCAAAACAGTGAAGAAAGCCTACAAGACTTGTAAGATACCATTAAATAAACATTGAAAAAAACAAAATATGATATGGGAGTTTCAGAAGGATAAAATAAGAAAAAAGACATAGAAAACCTATTTAATAAAGTAATAGCTAAAAACTTTCCAAATCTTGGGAGAGATGTGGTCTAGATCCAGAAAAAGGAAAAATCCTCAAGTAGATCAACCCAAAAATGTCCTTCCTGAGGCATATGATGGTCAAATTGTCAAGTCAAAGACAACAAGAGAATTCTAAAAATAGCAAGAGAAAAGTGTCAAGTCACATACAAGGGAATAATTATTAGACTAACAGAAGAGTTATTTGCAGAAACCTTACAAGCCAGGAGAAAATGAGATAATCAAAGTGATGAAAGAAAAAAAACTGTCAGCCAAGAATACTGCTATACTTGGCGAAGCTATGCTTCAGAAATGAGGAAGAAATAGTTTTTCACAGACAAAAACTGAGGGAATTCATCACCGCTAAACAGGACTTACAAGAAATTCTCAAGAGAATCCTACAACTAGAAGCAAAAAGATGATAATCATTATCATGAAAACATGTAGAAGTATAAAACTCAGTGGTAGAGCAGTTACACAAAGAGAAAAAGAATCAAGCCATATATTACTACCATCAAGCCATATTACTCCTATAAAACCACCAAACCACAATGATGAACATTAAGAGAGAAGAAAGAAACAAAGCATTTACAAAACAAGCAGAAAATAATTAACAAAATGACAGTATTAGGTCCTCATCTATCAGTAATAACCTTGAATATAAATGGATAAATTCCTTACTTAAAAGATACAGACTGGATGAATGGATTTTTAAAAATTATCCAACTATATGCTGCCTAAAAGAAACATCAGCTGAAAAGACACATAGACTAAAAGTGAAGGGATGCAAAAGGATATTCCATGCAAACAGAAGCCAATAGCAAGCAGGAGTAGCTATATGTACATCAAATAAAACACTTTAAATTAAAAACTGTAAAAAGAGACAAAGATGGTCATTGCACTATGATCAAGATTCATTCAGCAAGAGGCTACAACAATTGTAAATATATATGCACCTAATAGCAGTGCACCCAGATATATTAAGCGAATATTACTAGATCTAAAGGCAGAGATACACTCCAATAAAATAAGAGCTGGAGACTTGAACACCCCACTCTCAGCATCAGACAGGTGACAGAAAGTCAACAAAGAAACATTGGATTTAAACTGCATTGTAGACGAAATGGACCGAACAGACAATTACAAACATTTCATTCAACAACTGCAAAATGTGGTCTATCTTTCATCAGGATTGACCACATGGTAGGCCACAAAAAAAGTTTCAACACATTTAAGAGAATTGAAATCATATGGAGTGTCTTTTCTGACTACAATGGACTAAAACTAGAAATCAATGAGAGGTACTTTGGAAAATGTACAAATATATGGAATTTAAACATGTTCCTGTACACCAAATGGGTCAATGAAGAAATTATGAAAGAAATTTTTAAAAATTCTTATAAATGAAAATAGAAACACAATTTACCAAAACTTTGGAGATACAATAGAAGCAGTATTAAGAGGGAAGATTAGAATAATAAACTCCTACATCAACAAAAGTAGAACGATTTCAAATAAACAACCTAATGATACATCTCAAGGAACTAGAGAAAAGCAAGAACAAGCTAAACCCCAAATTAGTAGAAGGAAAGAAATAATACAGATCAGAGAAGAAATAAATGAAATTGAGACTAAAAGCAAAACAAAAGATCAATGACACAAAAAGTTGTGTTTTTTTTGAAAAAATAAAACCAACAAATCATTAGCTAGAATAACCAAGAAAAAAGAGAAAATACCCAAATAAATAAAACTAGAAATGAAAAAGGAGCAATTACACCTGATACCACAGAAATATAAAGGATCATTAGAGACTGTTATGAACAATTATTTGCTAATGAATTTAAAAACCTAGAGGAAATGGATAAATGTCTGGTTACATACAACCTGCCAAGCTTGAACCAAGAAGAAATAAAGAACTTAAACAGACCAATTATGAGTAATCAGAGAGAATATATAATATAAAGTCTCACATTAAAAAAAGTCCAGGAGTGGGGCATCACAATTTCTGACTTCAAACTATATTGTAAGACTGTAGTAACCAAAACAGCATGGTATTGGTACAAAAACAGACATATAAGCCAATGGAACAGAATAGAAAACTCAGAAATAAAGCTGCATGTACATGTTTTTTAAATTATATTTATTTGTAAATTGCATTACTGATGAATTATATTTTAGGACAGTAGAGTGGCAATTTAAAATAGTTATTTAACAATGGGGTGGTTTATGTGATAGGTTTGAGAAAGTTGACTTATGAAGCTGTATGCCTATTAATAATGAAGAACACACACATAAAACATACACATGGGAATAACCAAGAAACTTGTTGTCTAGCTCCTGAATCAGAGATTTCTCCATTATCAATACCAGCAGAAGTCTTGAACCATTAGTATGCTATGGGATCTTGGACTGGGACCATCAAGGGGCAAGAAAAGGACAATGACAAATTTATTAAACAGGAAGAGGTGGGGAGGAGAGAGGGAAAGAGAGAGAAAATCTTTCCAACTCAAAATGTATATGAAATAAAAATTTAGAAACTCTTGGACAAATTTCACAATAGAAAATTCTGATAATCAACTCAACTTGGTAAAATTAGTTTTGGTTAAATAAAAAGAATAATCTGACAAAGACTTCAAAGTGAGTTTTTGGAATTGCTTAGAGTTGTAACTGTAGATATATGTAATAATCCAAACTATGACTAAAACCAGATAGAAATTATAAATATACTTTTGTATGCAAAAAAGTACTAATTAGACATCCTTAATTGAAAAATATGGTCACAGGAATGCCTGTGCTGACAAGAGACACGAGTTCTGAAAACATTTTCTGACTTTTCTACAGCTTCTCACAATTTGCCAAGTTCCACCTGGTAAGGACAGACAGCGATAAGGAAAGCAAGGGAGAACATCCTCCTCAAAGACTCCCCTGCCTAATTTTCCTAGAAAAATCTACTAAAAAGAGAATTGGCACGAAACCCTGCCCTTTACTATGAAATTATTCCTGGATGTGAATATTTAGAATTTCTACCATAGCAAACAATTTTCCCGAGTTAGAAATTGTTTCTAATGGCAAACAGTCCTTTTTTTTTGCAAGTGAAAGGCTTTGTAACGTCTAAATAATGTCCTTCACAATTAAAAACACAGGCTTTGAGGCTGGGTAGACCTGGGTTTGCTTCCAGCTTTGCCTTTTACTCAACATGAGGTTGTGGGCAGTATTTGTGTGCTCTATATTTCCTTATCTGTTAAGTGGGGACATTGACTACCACTTAGCTTGTAGAGACACTGAGGACTAAAGAAGTAATGCATGAGAAGTCTTCTTTTTACAAATTTGCTTTCAGTGCAGGTAGAAACTCTCTTACTCGGGGTCAAGCTGGAATGCCTTGGGCAGTGCTACCTGCTTGAGCCTTTTGTGTGACAGGAACTGATGCCAGCATTGTTCATTTACCTCTTTTACTTGCTACTTAATCCAGGCCTGTCAAGGACTCCCCATGTAGATGCAGCCAAACCCGCCTGAGAAGATGCCAGCTGAATAAAGCCCTCACCATCCCCTTCACTGTTTCCTATTGTTTGTATTTTGATAATCCCACAAGCTCACTACAAACTTTCACTATTTAAAAAGTGCTCTGTTAAGCAATGAGAAGTCACATGCACATTAGAGAGCTGATTTTTGAAACCGAGAGTTGGCTGTGGGTGCTGGCATTGGCAGTGTAGATGTGGAAGCAGGTACCTGCCCGGTGGGGGGGCAGGGCTGGTCCATGCACAGTTCTATGGGAAGGATTTGCGGACTTCTCTGTGAGAGGTGACATCACATTTTAATTACCACCAAGCTTGCTCGGCAATGCATCCTTTCTTGGCAACATGTGAAAAAATAGTTTTGCAAACTGGAAGGCAGACTGGTGGTTGAATTCTTCTTTGAAAAAGAGACTCTGTGGTGCCCAGAGGGAAATGATATTTTAAGCTTGCCACAGGGCTCCATGTTGCACAGAGAAAGACATTTCTCCATGCTATTTTGTGCTCCGCAAAGCACTGGGAAAGTCAAGGCACACATGAGAACAAAACTTTCGCAGTGGGGAGTAATTTGAGATTACATCCTTGGGCTTGAAGGAAAACCGTGAGATGACCATAGTTTGTACTGATTTCCTTTTCCCAGGCTCCTGTGCTGGTAACATGGACAGGAGTTTGCCCTTTTCCACCTTCCTCTGCCATGCATTCTTGGCCGGACTCTGTCTCTCCACACCACCTGGGGCAGTCTGGACTCCCAGAGCGTGGGAGAGTTTTGTCACTTGCCTTACACAGATAACATAAATAAAATGTTTTCCAAAGCAGACAGACACTTGGGTAATTCTTTTGGAACACTTAGTTCATGACGTTCCAGTAAATTATTGCATCAGTGGAGAAGAATGGTGCAGGGCATGAGGGAAAACTTTGAAAGAAAAGTACAAGAGAGAGTTTAGGCAGATTAGCAAATGGCAGAACAGCCACGGCCAACCAATGGCCACGGGTCATTGCAACCTGTGGAGGGCTCCATTGTGGAGGGAGAGAAGTGCTCCTTGCGTATGTCTCTGTCCTGCCATGCATGCTCCTGAGACGCTTGGAGTGCTTTGGAGGCCAATAAACAAGGAGGACACCCCAGCTCCTTTAAGGGCTGGAGGAAAGAATTGAGTATTGAACTCGATGATCTTTTAAAAATCAGGAATAAACCTATGTTATTGTCCTCCAGTCCCCTAATCAATGGCACAGATGTGGGAAAGAGCTTGACTGAAAGTGCTATGAAGACTTCCTGAGTCTTTTCCTCAGCTTCCTTTATGTGCTGCAAAGCTAGACTGAATGAGCACCCAGAGAGAGAGGGGTGACTCATGTAGGTCAGGAAGCTGGTTTCAGTGGCTTGAGGGACTGGTCTATGCCCCTATTGTGAGTGAGACTGATGGAGCTACAGGACAGACCAAGGTCGGTCTAACCCCCTCAGGCCTTTCTCACTCACCAGGCTGGGTCAGGCAGTGAAATTAGGGCCCAGTCACTGTGCCTTATTTCACTTTTCCTGTCCCTGCAATGTAGGCGGCAACTCCTGAATGATTAAGTAAATTCTCCCTTACACTTTTCTAGTGAGTTTTGTGTTGGGGCTAAAGGTGTATATCTGGGCCATTCCCTTTGAACAGTATCTTAGTGATTTTTATTTTGAGATTAGGTAGAAAACTGATTTTTTCCTTTCTGAATGGAAAGAAACAGGTGCAATAGAAAACACGTTTCAGTCTTAAAACGTCTGCAGTGCCTCCTGTGAGTACTGATGGTTGGTTCATACCCATCTGGTGAATGCCACAGGTGGCTTCAGGGGAGCAGGGAGGTTGTGTGGGAGCCGTGCTTGAGCAGTAAAGACCCAGGCCTCGGAGGCAGGGACTTGGATCTCCCCACGCACTGGCTGGGGCAACCTAGGGGATGTTTCCTGACCTTTCTGAGTCTCCCTTTCCTCATTTACAGAATGCAAAATGTACTAATAGTACCTATTGCGCAGGGTTATTGGGAGAGTTAACAGTGATAGAGCTGAGCCTAATTTTTACCCTTAGCCCGTGCCTGGGTGTGAGTGAGCTCTACTATTAGTATTGGTGATCATACAAGTATTAGTATTTGCATGGCTGGAGGTATTCGATAGCAGCAAATCCCCAATTCTGAGAATAAGACCGCTCCAGAAGCTTCTCTGTGAGGATCTGTCCAATGGTCACAGGAGGAGGAAGTCTGGCCCAGGGGCAGGACAAGGATGCAACAGGAAGACCAAATGGCCCCACTGGGACTCATAACCAGCTCCAGGGGAAACAGGAACTTCTATGACTCTACTTCTACCTATGTCACGAGTGCCTGAACGACTTGCTAAGAAGGCCAGGCAGATGAACCAGCTTGTTCCAGGCTCCCTCAGCACACCCGATGGGCAGACGTCTGCATCGGGTCCAGGGGGAGCCCTGATCCCAGGTTCCTCTGCCCAGCCCTGTGAGGCCCATGCAAGAGGGCAGGGCTGAGGCTGGAACAGTGAGCGCTGCAAAGTGTTGCAGAAGAATGATTTTCTGTAGGAAAAAGGGAGCAGCAGGAAGATCTAAAGTGGTGTTTGTATGTGGTGTATATACCTCGATTATAGTTCACGTAATCCCAGCACTTTGAGAGGCTGAGGCGGGCAGATCACCTGAGGTCAGGAGTTCGAGACCAACCTGGCCAACATGATGAAACCTCATCTCTACTAAAAATACAAAAATTAGCTGGGCATGGTGGTGGGCATCTGTAATCCCAGCTACTCAGGAGGCTGAGGCAAGAGAATCGCTTGAACCCGGGAGGCAAAGGTTGCAGTGAGCTGAGATCACACCATTGCACTCTGGCCTGGGTGACAAGAGTGAAACTCCATCTCAAAAAAAAAAAAAAAAAGAAAGAAATACCTGAGCCTAGGTAATTTATAAAGATAAGAGGCTTCATTGGCTGATGATTCTGCAGGCTGTACAGAAAGCACAGCAGGGACATCTGCTCAGCTTCTGTGAGGCCTCAGGGAGAATTTATTCACAGCAGAAGGTGAAGGGGGAGCAGGCACCTCAAATGGCAGAGCAGGAGCAAGAGAGAGAGAGCGAGTGGGGAGATGCCACACACTTAACCAGATCTCCTGAGGACTCACTACCATGAGGACATCACCAAGAAATGGGGCGTTCACCCCTATGAGCCAAACACCTCTGGCCAGGCCCCAGCTCTGACACTCGGCGTTACATTTCGATATGAGATTTGGTGGGGACATATATTCAAACTACATCAGCAGGCTAAAGAGAGTTTGTTCCCAGAAGGGTCCCTTTGTATGGCAACCGCCCTTCCAGTGGGGCCTCGCTGCCAGGCACCAGGTCTGACCTTGCAGAAGTGCCATCTTGGTGAGATTCCTGGTTGCAAGATGTAGTGACAAACCTCAGGGCAGAAAAGGAGCAGGTGTGAGGACACTCATGGGAGAGCCAGTCTCAGAGAGAAGGTGGGGATGGAAATTGTCCTGGGGTCTGAGAGCAGGAGCAGCCATCTATCTTGTACTACAAGACAGGATGCAGAGAGAGGGGAAGGGTGTACTGCTGGGGGCTACAGGGCTGCTGGGGGTGGAGCAGCAGGCAGGACGGAGGTAGGAGTCTGCTCCCATTGCTGCAAGATGCCCCTCCTCCCGCTGTTCTTGCTTTGGAAACCTGTGGGGTGGCAGGTCGGGAGGTGTCCATCTGGCTGACCTGGGGCAGGCGTCCGTGCCCTGGAAGTGGGTGATGGAGAAGGCAGAAACACTCCTCTGCCCTGGCTTTCAATGTATGAAATACTACTGTGTCCAATACCACAGGAGGTAGCAAACCTCCCTCTGGAGGAAGATCAGAGGAGATCAGAAGCCAGAGAGAGAAAATATCAACAAAGGGTCAGTATAATCAAGGAGTCTAGAACCCATGAAAGAGTACACGCCCCGACTTACATGCAGACAACACAAGGGCACAGGTGCACCTTGTGGGACTGTCTTTCTTAGTATTTTTAAACCTTGACCATGCACATTTCAGCCTGTCCTCTTGTCGCATGAGAGGGAACAGTACGCCACACTCCTCATCCCTATCGCACCTGCCAAAAGTAAAGTTGCACAACAGTCATTCTAGGAGTGATGGTAGGGCTTTTAGCTTTAGGTAATGTGAGACGATTTTGCCCAACGCTGTACTTTACAAATAAGGAGACAAAGGACTTCCAATTTGTCTGAGGATTCACAGGGTCAGAGCCACCCTCCTTTCTGCTCTCCGAACCTCAAAGCATTTTTTTCACCTCAAGCAGTGAAAAACTTGGTACATTCTATAATTGGGTATTTTCAATCATGCTTGACATGTCTGCAAAAACTTCACACTTCAGTTGATGACTTCTGACCTCTTTCTCTTACAGCTTCTGAGACACTCTATCTTTGGCCTTGTACAGTTGCACTGTGATTTGTCTAGGTGTGGACTTCCTTAATTTTCCTTCTAGGGATGCACTAGGCTTCTGAAATGGGTGGATTAATGTCTATGCTGGGTAGAATGGTGTTCCCCCACCAAAATACGAGTCCGCCTGGAACTTCAGAGTTCATGACCTTATTTGAATACAGGGTCTTTGCAGCTGTAATTAATTAAGATGAGATCATCTTTCGGTGAGCCCTCAACTTTTTATGGAAAGTAAAGCTTCTTGCTGATGAACATGGACTGAGGAGATTTCCAAGCAAAGCGTTGAAGTCATGTCCTGGTTTCTCCTTGGTGCTTAGAGTAAAATGTGGGAGGAAAGACTCAGATCTGAGAAGGAACCGAAAAGAAAAGGAATTGCCAGGAGCCATCAGAAGCTGGAAGAGGCCTGGAAGAGTCCTTCCCTAGAGCCTGCAGAGGAGTGCAGACCTGCTGGCCCCTCCAGTGTGGACTTCAGCCCCCAGAAATGTGAGATAAGACATTTCTGTTGTTTTAAGCCACAAGGCTTGTGATAATTTGTTATGGCAGCCCTACCGGGCTAAGACAATGCCTTTCAGTGGCTCAGGAAACGTCTCAGCCATTACCTCTTTAAATATTTGTTCAGCCTCGTTTCCTCTCCTTTCCTGCTGGGACTCTGAGTAGATGAATGCGATTTCTTTTTACTCATCCCAGTCTCTCTCTCTCTCTCTCTCTCCCCCCCTCTCTCTCTCTCCACACCCCCTCCCCCGCCCCCTCTCGTTTGTGTATGAAATGTATAGAGATTGTGTCTATACAATCTCTTCCTCACCAGATCATAAATTCTGTCTTTAGCTGTGTCTAATCTTCTGTCACACCTATCCACGGAGTTTTAAATTTGGTTTTGCATTTTTTATTTTGAGTGAGACTATATTTCCTGAAGGCCTGGCCCTCTTCTGGTTCACCCCCACCCTCAGAGCCAAGCCCTGAGGTCCTGGCTCATTGCGGGAAATCTGTTGGACTTTTTACCTGGTGTGAGCCTTGAACTTTGATGTCTGTACCTGTGTTCCATGAGACCTTCCAAAACAAATGTTCGAATCCCTATGCGGGAAATGCCTTCAGGCTGCTCTTCAGGTTTGGCAGTTCTTCCTATCAACTAGCTCTTCCTTGCTTCTAAGAGGATTCACACATATTTCACCAGGTTTTTTTATTGCTGTGAGCAGTAGGGTTAGTATAAATAACTGGGGCTGCCACAATTAGGGCAGGAGAAAGTGATACATTCCACAGAGCTTGCTGTTAAGAGCACAAGTTTTGGAATTACATCTACATTGGAATCTTCCTTAAATCTTCCTCTGCTCATCTGTAAAACGGGAATTACTTGTACTCACATTTCAGGGAAAGTGTTTAGCAGAATTTCTGCCATATAGTACTTACTAATCTAAGCTTTTAGACTTAAAAATATCTTAAAAAGACATAATATTCAGCAAAGCTTAGGGGGAATATTTTTTTTTCTCTGAAACTCAGAAAAAGAGTCCTAGGTTATAGGACACCCCTTTCTGCAAGGACGTCTTCCAGACAGTGCTTCCTCTGTCAGCCAATACTAGCTTCTTACAGACATAAACCTAACATATCAGAAACCATCCAGGTATATGCAATGTGGATTCACCCATTTGGAGCTTTAAAACATGTCTTTGAATAGAAAGTAGAATGTCTTTTCACTGGAACTCTATCCTGTTGGGAGCAGACATTGTTTCCTTTTGCCTCATTATACATAAGGCATCCAGAGTATAAATTGTTGCTCTGCAAATTCTGCTCATTCTTCAAATGCACTTTTAGTGGGAAAAGTCTCACTTCACAAGAACTCAGAATACTTTGAATCTTATCTGACTTTTGCAGCTCATGTGTGAATTTATCCCCTAATAGCATTATCCTCTAAAATCTCCATCCACCCATCCATCCATCCATGCATCCATCAATGAGCCTGTCCATAAACGGTTCATCCAGGAGGCTATATTTAGCTAAGAAGATGTATTTTCAGGGGGTGGTCAGGTGTGGGATGAACAAGAGTATGTAGGCGATGCTTTAGCCATAGAATTCTCCTACTAAGGAGAGAAATACTTTCTGTTACTCTCCCACAAATAGCAGTTGGCTGAGTTTTATGCCAGCCTATAGTCCAAATTTAATCCTCACTGATAGGACCATATTACTCCAAATTTAATCAAAACCAAAATCAATTGTAGTGGTTTATCATCTCATATTTTAAAATGACAAAACCCAGCCAGAAATACTAAAGATTACAGCAATATAAAGCAGTCAGTAAGCAGCCTGGAGCCAAAAAGTTCATAGAAGTTAAAAAATCAGTAATTCACATTTTCTCACTACATGTGTATTCTCACCTTGAATTCTCCAGATTGTGGAAGTGGGTGCCACAACAAGATATGAGCTAGTGTTGGGATAGCCACCTCTGCTGTCAGGCCAAAAGGAAACCTCTGACCCCGGAGGGACCCTGTGCCATGCATCATCCAGTCTGCTCCTGCCCCTGCTCTGTGCTTCTGGGGCCCGCCTGTGGGAGTGAGACCCCAGCTCCTCACTGTGCTCCTCGTACTGCAGCCTGCTGGGTCAGGCAAGGTATTTAATGCATGAACCACGAGAGATTTGGAGAGACATCAACCTCTAGAAAGGAAAGGAATTTTCATATGTAATTTGGAAGTCATGATTTTACTGTCAAGGTTTCATAGCTGAATCCCTTCTGCAGAAATGGAAGACTTGACAGCAAAGATGTTTCCCCAGGCTCATCAACACTAAGCCTGTCCTTGCATGCAGAAGAGGCTCCCATTCTCCATGGCCCTGGGACTCAGTGCTGCAAGTTGGGGGTCTGGCAGGTGGTCTGTACGCCCAAGGAGGGCCACACAGGTGCAGTGTGGATGCTGGCCCCTGTGCTGTGCAGCATGACAGCCAGGACTCGGTGGAGTCTGGAGTGGCTTTCAGAGGAAGGGCCACAGAATTTTTATTAAAGGAGTGGTTCCCTCCACAGTCCTCCTCTGATCCTCGCTTGCTCAGACATTCAGAGGAACAAGAATTCATGGCATTTGGCTTTTCTTTCTTTGCTTCCATCATCATCATCATGGTAACAGCAATAGAATCATTTTCTATTATTAGAGAGTTGAGGTCACATAACTGAGGTCATGAGACTGGTCAGTGGCTGAGCCCAGATCTGGACCCCAGGAGTCCAGCTGCAGAGTTCATGTACCTGCCCTTGTAGGTTGGGTCCTTGAATGTGTGTGTGGCATCTGGGCGTCCAAGGCTAGAAGCCATTCAAAATATACTCCCAGGCCTCCCTGACCTTTCCCATCTCTGTTATATCAAGAGGGAGATTTCCTTTCCATTAACCAACTATTGAGCACTTACTGTCTATTGAAGGAACTATCTTTGGTGCTGGAAATTAAATGTTGAACAAGAAATGATAATCCTGCTTTTAAGGATCTCATGTCATAGTGTGCAGGATACACAGGGAAAACAAATAGCCACAAAGAAGCAAGAGGATTCATAGTGATAGACTGTCTGCTGGAGGGGACACAGGGCCATCGCTGGAAAGCAGGGGAGGTGGGGGACTGAGCAGGGCTGTGGCAGGGCCACTGTCCTTAGACATCAGGGAGGGGCCCTTCAAGAGAACAACATCTCAGTGCAGGCCTCTCTGCAGAGAAGAAGCCAGCCGTAGGAGGGTGGAGGCAGCTGCGTCCAGCAGAGGCAAAGCTCCAGTGAGGGTGCCCAGGCAGGACGCAGCTTAATATGCTAGGGCGGAGCTTCCCAGACCCACCCCATCTTAGCCTGTTCAGGCCACTGTGACCAAGACACAGACTGGTGGGCTGAAACAACGGGAATGCATTCTCTCATGGTCCTGGAGGCTGGAAGTCCAAGATAAAGGTGTGGGCAAGGGGGTTTCTCCTGAGGCCTCTCTCCTTGGCTTGCAGACGGCCATCTTCTCCCTGTGTCCTCACGTGGACTTCCCTCCGTGTGTGTCTGTGTCCTCCTCTCTTTAAAAGGACACCGGTGCCACCAGATTAGGACCCGCCCTAATGACATCATTTAACCTTGATTACCTCTTTAAAGGCCTATCTCCAACACAGTCACATTGGGCTTAGGGCTTCAACGTATGAATTTTGGGGGACACAAATGAGTCTACTTAACATTGTTAAATGCGCGTTGCCAGGCACATCCCCAGAACTTCTGAGGCAGTAGGTCTGGGATGAGATCCGAGAATTTGCATTTCTAGCAAGGTCCCAGGGGATGCTGGTGCTGCTCATCCAGGGATCCCAGCTTGAGAAATATTTTAAAGTTTCCAGAAAGGCAACAAAGGCAGCAGCAGAAAGTGCCCTGGGAGATTGGGAAGGATATGGCTCGGGGCAGGAGGAGGAGGCAGACTCGGCAGGGTCCTGGGGCAAAGGTGAGGCTCTGGATGTTCCTCAGAGGTTGGAAACCATGGGAGGGGAGGACCGGGGAGCGCATTTCACAGAGCCACATGCCAGTGCCCTATAGAGAAAGGCTCATAGGCGACAAGGGGGTCCAGGTGGGAAACTGAGGCAAGAGGTCCTGGCTGCAAGGCTGGAGCCTGACCAGGTGGTGGAAAAGCCATGGGATAAGTGGATAGAGTTGGGGTATGTTTAGAAGACAGAGGCCCAATGGCTTGCAGCTTCGCTGGCTGGAGGAGACAGGTGAAGAAAAAGTAGAAATTAAGGGTATGTCCTAGGTTGGGGCTTGGGCATCTGAGTAAAGTTGACGCTGTTAACTGCAATGGGAAATACTGGCATAAAAACAGGTGGGGGGAAAAAGTGGAGACTTTTGGATTGGGCACATGAGGTCTGAGATACTATAAGAGGTCAGAGGCTGGGTGTGGCAGCTCACGCCTGTAATCCCAGCACTTTGGGAGGCTGAGGCAGGTGGATCACTTGAAGCCAGAAGTTCAAGACCAGCCTGGCCAATGTGGTGAAACCCCATCTCTACTAAAAATACAAAACATAAATAAATAAATTAGCCGGGTGTGGTGGTGTGCACCTGTAGTCCCAGCTACTCAGGAGACTGAGACAGGAGAATCTGTTGAACCTGGGAGGCAGAAGTTGCAGTGAGTCAAGATCATGCCACTGCACTCCAGCCTGCACAACAGAGTGAGACTCTCAAAAAAAAAAAAAAAAAAAAAGAGGTCTGAGATGTTACAAGACATCCTGGCAGAGATTCCAATCTTGAGTCCAGGCTGGAGAGGGAGGCTGGGAGGCTGAGGGAGAGGGTCCATAGAGCTATGGGTCCAAGTGAGCCAGAACACCAAGGCAGGGAGTGAGGGCCGGGATGGAAGGAAGGCTCGGAGGGAGCCCTGGGCATCCAGCACCCAGAGGGTGAGGAGGGGAGGGGAGCCACCAAAACGTGTGCCGTTCAGGAGGAAATCTGGGGAGTGTGAGTCAACCAGCAAAGCCTTTCAAGAGGACCAGAGTGGCCAGATGAGTGCACAGCCCCTAAGGGATAGATTAGAATGAGGACTCGACCCATGGGAGGGCTGGACGCCCGACCACGTAGGCTGCAGCACATGTGAAGACCAACACCAGCAGTCTGACCACTGGTCAAAAGCATGAGATTTGGTATAAAGGAGATTTTTGTGTAAGCAATAGTTTCTCTTCCTGTTAGCCACATGATTTGAGAAAATTATTTAAATGACCTGAGCCTCACCTTCAACATGAGGAACATCATATTCCCTTTGATAAAATGTTGCTGGTATAAGCGCTTCATAAATGACAGCTTTTATTAGCAGAAGCAGAGATAATCCAACTTCAACAGGAGATTAAACAACGACTTCTGTTTAGAGCTTTAAAATGAGTGAGATGTGTCTACCACTGGGGTTCTTCTCTTGGTGCCTGCATTGCCGTGCAGGAAGCCTGGTGGTGGTGCCTGGTGTGGTCTGCCAGCTCTCAGCTGGGTGGGAAAGTGGTGTTGAATGGCCCCACCTCTGCTCTGGGTTTTGCCCCACAGGTCACTGCAGGCCTGCCTCTGGGCTGTGCTCAGTCATCTCCCCAGGCAGGACCTCCCCAGGCAGGCACAAGGCACTGGGATGTGCCGCCCCTTGGGCCCAGGCCAGTGGAGTTTTAATTGCTGCTCCTCTATTGTTGGCTCTGGTTCCGCTTCTGGAAGGTTTCCAGCCTTTACTCCCGGGTTTTGGTCTCTTCAGGGAGCCTCCAGCTGCCTCTTTGTCATCAATGAAGCCACTGAGCCCTCCTCTTGGCACTCCCCCTCCTCCTCCTCCTCCTCCTCCTCCTCATCTTTGCTGGATTATGAGGACTTCAGATCTTGTTTCTGAAGAGAGAGGCTGAGCTGACTTCTGAACGGTGGAAGGCACCAAACAGGGAGAGGTTTCCAAATCTGGGGACACAGGACAACTGAGTCCCAAATTGTGAAAACTTTATTTAAACCCTAAAGGACAGGTCTTTGAGGACTGACTACAGAGGCCACTCAAGGGGATGGAAAGAATATGGGCTTGGGAGGCACAGGCACCTGGGTGCAGACGCCTAACCAGTTCCATCAGGACCTGTGGCAGGTTGTCCACCTACACCAAGCCTCAGTTTCCCCATCTGTGGAATGGACTGATGTCCACGTGCAGGCCATAGGAGAATTGCAGACAATGCATGAAAAGCATGGAGCCCGAGGGCTGGCTTTAGTGGGAGTCAAAACATGATCACTTTTTCTGTAAACTTTAATTTGGAGATAATATCAAAGCTACAAAAATTACAAACAGAAAACTAGTACAAGGAACATCTGACTCCTTTATGCAAATCTCCCTTATTGCTGACATAAAAAATGGTAACGTGTTAAATTGATATTTTTAATGTTTAAGCTATTGCGTTGCAAAAACTTTACACTGTGAACCCAGGCATGTCTCTCAATGTCTCTGAGCCTGCCTTTGCTCATCTGTGAAGTGGGAAGGATGTTGTAGCATTTACACCAGAGTGAGGGCCGAGCAGGGAGTTCTGGCCTAGCTGCAATAACACAGCTGTCTAACGAGGCAGGAAAATAGGGTCTGGAGGCAGAGAATATGAGGCCAATTCACACTTGAGCTATAACAGGAAATATCCTCTCCATAGGGCATACACTATAAATGACTTTGTAACTTTATTTCATCCTCTCCATTTACATGGGGTATACACCAAGTCACCAATGTAATCCTCTGGTGGATATTTAAACTCAAAAAGCCTCTGTAACAGGACCTTTGATCCCCTATGCTCAGGCCCGCTACCACATTGTGGAGTGTGCTTTCATTTTCAATAAAACCCTTCTTTCCTTGCTTTGTTTGTGCATTTTGTCCAACTCTTTGTTGAGGACGTCAAGAGCCTGGACACCTTCCACCATTAACATATTTTGGCGAGCCAGCCAGAAGGAAGAAGTAAGCCCAAAGTTTGGGATTCATTTTTCTCTCTTTCCTTTCTGCTCCATACAGGGGCTCTCTCTCTCCCTCTCTCTCTTTTCCTTTCCAACTTGGGACCCTTGGTGGGCAGCGGGTAAACATGGAAGCAACTGCAGGTTTCTGGCCATGGCCAGTGAAACTAAGGGGTTTCCATGTGGAGAAAGCTGACCGCCACCTCTTCATTCGCTTAAGGAAACTTGGTCTTTTTCATTTCCACCTTCCCACCCCCTACTGCCATCCCACTTTCTTTTTCAGTCTTTCAGCGGCTGTTTCCTACTAGCTCCTTGGAAAGTGAGGGCAATCGGCTGCGGTCACTCCCCAGTACTGCCTGAAGGTCTAAGAATGAATGGGAATGATTGCCCTGCCACAAATGGTAAGGAGTTGTTTTTTTATCTTTTGCAAGTGTTGTCCCTGATCCCTACATGCACCGCAGCTCAGGGCAAACTCACATGTGTTTCAGGGGACATAAACCTTCTTTTCTTATGCTAAATTCTTTACTTATCGTATTCAACTGGCTGAGGAACAAAAAGGCCCACCCGGCATCCAGTTCTTCTCATTACAGTTCATGGCTATTCCTATAAAGCTCATAGTAGGCTCTGGAGGGGAAAACCTGCATGTGGCACCCACCTGAGGCCAGAGACGTCTGGAACTCTAAGATTGGACCCCACAGGAGGATGCTGTGTGGGTTCTGTGGATCCCAGCCACTCCAAAGAGGACACTCTCGGCAGAGATTCTGAGGTCTAGTTTTAACCCTCCTTAGAATTTTCTCTCGTAGTTGCAATGCTGTTTGGCCCTAACATTGTTTGGAATCTGGAGTTTACTGTAGA
The DNA here is from genome assembly GCF_028885625.2 of Pongo pygmaeus. Classification (NCBI taxonomy): domain Eukaryota; kingdom Metazoa; phylum Chordata; class Mammalia; order Primates; family Hominidae; genus Pongo; species Pongo pygmaeus. The sequence continues at coordinate 35,693,840 of NC_072379.2, read as the reverse complement.
ACGGACAGTGGAATGGCACTGCATGTATCCAGGCTTCTGTGCTGCAGTTCTAAGCAGGGGGCCTGGTTAACGTGTGACGCCCTCCTTTGGTACGGTTTGGCCCAGTGCCTGCTGGAGTCTGGGGAGATTTGGCCTTTAAAAATCAAACTGCCTTGGAGACTGCTTTACCTGAAATTTTGGTTAAGCCTAAGCAATTTTCAAGTTCACGTGACTTAAAGTATTACTTTACTAAACAAACTAGCTTTAAGATTATTGGTGGAATAAAAATAGAAATGCCTTCAGAATTGTCAGCATACGTTTTGTCTGAATTTTATGTTTGTCTTTGCTAGATATTTTAAAATGTCAGTGTTAATTCAAGCTGGGAGCTGCTTGGGGTGAGCCTGCCTCCCATTCTATTCAAAGTCTCCCTGAGATAAATGCCTATCTGGTCACTTCCTTTGGAAAGGCTCATCAGAAACTCCAAAGAATGCAACCGCTTATGATCTGAAAGCCCCCAAGTCCCCTCCTCACTTTCAGTTGTCCTGGACAAAACCAATGCTCATTTTACATGTGTTAATTGATGTCTCATGTATCTCGTTAAAAGTAAAAATTAAGTACAGTGAATGGGATAAATGTTTTAGGTAAACTTTTTGTGTAAATTAAAATCTTAAAGTTATTTTTAACACTCATTTAATATCTAGGTCATTTCCAATTAAGAAAGAGTTGTAATATGTAGAAATATGTTTCTGAAATTGTGGAATTGTTCTTATATATAAATGCTCATATCTAATAGTTCAGGATTTCTTGTCTTTTAGGGTTTCACTAAAGTTTTAGGTTACTAAGGATAAAATTCTAGTTAAGACGTAATTCTGTGGTTATTATTAAGACGTAATTTCTGTTGTGTTAATAACGTAACAGAAAGGGTTATGTTATTAGTGGGGAAAAATGTAATTTTGTTGAATTCAGAAGTTATCTAAAAGTTAGTTCAAATTGCAGATTTGGAAAGGTTATTTATGAAACAGTGTATTAAGGAATCATTAAGTAGGGGAGAAAGATGTGGAAAAAGTTTAAATAATAAAATATTCTTTAAAACCTAATAAAGAATTGGAAACATTTGGCTAATTAACATTTACATAGTTAAAGTTCTTAGTCTTCATTAAAAGAAGAAGTATTGTAAAAATGCATCAGTAGTTTGGCAATTGTTTTTTAATACAGTTAAGCATGAAGCTGGATTTAGTGTAAAGCCAAATTTTACATATATGCTTGCATTGCTTCACACTATGTTGACTGTTTTGCATGGATAGTGCTGGAGTACTTATTGCTCATGTGCCTAAAGTGGATTTCTTGATTGCACAGGATGTATGATGAACTTGGGGATGTTGAATTGTGTATCAGGAATAAAATATTCATTATGTGGGTTTTCTGGGGCCCTAGGTAATGCTGTAGACTCCAGGGTAAATTGAGTAGGAAAACTTAGGGTTGGTTTCCTGCTTATTTGTTTTTGCTTCTAGTTTTCATTCATTTGTTGTTTATTTCTCCTCTGGCTTTGCTTGTGTATGCATATGTATAAAACTATGATTTTTTTTTTTTTTAGTTCCTGGTGGAATGCTTTCATTTAGTTCTGTGTTCCTATGCATTTCCAGCAAGTCATGATTCATTCCATTTTTCTAGAATTCCTAAGCTACTTTTGTTGGGCCTGCAGGAATTAATGGGGCACACCAGCTTTTTTTTACTTAAACTAATTTTTTGGATTTTAGCCTCCCTGATACTTTGTGTTTAGTATACTCTCACAACTAGAATTTGATACTTTGTGTTTAGTATACTCTCACAACTAGAATTTGATACTTTGTGTTTAGTATACTCTCACAACCAGAATTTGAGTCATATTTCTCTCTCTGCCTAATTTCTCCAAAATTTGTAAACTATTTGTGAATATTCTTAATTCATGGCAATGCGTTTGTTTGCATACAGTCAAGCACGGCTGCCAGGGCCGCTCAGGGGGAGAGAACCCAGAAATCTGGCATTCTGGCAAAAGGGTAAGAATTTCTTACCAGTCAGTCTCTGGCCTCTTTCTCTCTGTGCAAACTGGTTAAATATAAAGAAAAAGTCACTGTTTATCCCCTCTGTAAAGTGTTAAATTAATTGGTTTGATAATAATAAGAGCTTAAATCAAATATTTTGTCAGAAATGTAGAAAGTATAATGCCTTTTAGTTCACATGACTTCAGCAATCTTTGACAAATAAAGACAGTTTTAAAGATTATTGGCAAAATACAATTGTCTTAAAAATGTAAACATGTGGTTTAAATTATGTTCAAATATTAGGTTAGCTATATGCTTTAAGGTCATAAGCTGCTTCTTTGGCTTTTGAAAATTGTTTAACTTGCCTGCTTTCCAGCTAGGTAAGGCCTGAGGACAGGTGGAGTTGGCCACACCCCTAGCTATGTGGGAAACAGTCAAACTTTATCAGAACATAACTTACCAGGTTTTATATTAAAACCTGGTAATTTCAAATTATATTGAAATTGCTAAGAGTCGCCATTGTAACATGCAATGAAGACTATTAGAAACAATTTTACGTGCAAGGTGTGTAAAAACAGTAGAATGTGCTTTTTTTCATTAAAGGTTATAAAAGGTTTTTGCTTCTTTAAAATTTGAGTCATCATTTTGGCAAAATAAATAATTTATGGTAATCTGAAATTCCAAGATCAAACTTCAGTTTCAAAATTGTCTTTCCTAATGCCTGGGTTTCTGGATGGATCAGAGAGCCCCTGAAAACATCCAGAAAAGAGGTAAACAGGATTATTTAATGTGTTTAGGTAAATGGGACTGCCAAAATGATGTTCAATCTTCTTTAGGTTATATTTTTGTGAATAACACTAATATATATTCCAAAATTGTATGGGATTTCTAAAAATCTACTGTCTAAATATATGCTACCAATCACAATTACAGTTATTATAAACCACAGAAATAACCAAATTTCCTTGCATAAAGCTACTAACCCAAGACAGACCAAAAAATTAATTAAATATCAAGAAAATACTTTCATGTTAAACCAGCTAATGCTGAAATTGTTTAAAATAGTTTATGGCCAATGCTGGATCCCATATTCCTGGGAAAACAAAGCTTCAGGTACATTTAATCACCTGGTTGGCCATTTAAACATTTTATGAAGGGATTTCATTCAATTGTTATTTTCGTTGCATGTTTTCTGGTTGTATAAAAGCTTTCCCATGCAAGAGGGCTGATGTTATAACAGTAGATTATTAAGCTACATTGTATTTTCAGCAGGTAAAAAAGAAGGTTTTTATGGTTTGGATCTTCTGAGAGCATTGAAGAAAGACTGTCCTTGCCATCCACACTACAAAAAAACTTCAGGACTTTGCACTTTGGGTTCATGGTCTCGCAACTGAGAAGGGTCTCTCCACACTTTTAGAACTGTGCACACATTGGAACCTGAGGTAAAACTAACCAGGGAATTTTCTCCCAACAAGAGGATGGTATCCTGGAGATGAGAAATGTTCGTCAGGTGGTCAGGGAAGAAAGTCCTTTGAGGAGGTGACATTAAGGTGTTGGTCGGTTCTAGAACACACAGAGCTCTCCCCACTTCCAAACCTTCTTCTGCCTCCCCAGTCTTCTCATGGTTGTCTTGTTCTCCGCCTTAATGTCACCTCCTCAAAGGACTTTTTTCCCTGACCACCCGATGAACATTTTTCATCTCCCATCATGCCCTCACATTTCATCCCAGGCACTTATTGAAATTTGCAGTCACTTGATTCACTTCCTATTTTCTCCTGTACTCATGGCCTTCCTGTGTTTTCCTCCCTAGGGAGAACGGGGCCCTGAGATACCTTAGGACTGGCTAGTGAGGGAGCTGGGACAAGGAGATGGCAGGGTGGGGGAAAGTTTGGGGATGGGGCCAGGGAGAGTATTGTTTGGGGCCAAATGGGAAAAGTCTTCTTCTCCCAGGAGATTTGGGTCCTGCACAGGTGACTCCATGGTTCCCCCTCTGGATTCTGTCCCTGGAAGTGGGTACACGCTGGTGTGATCCTCTAAGCCTGGGCAGGGGCACAGGTGGCAGTGGTTAGGGCAATGGCTTCCTATGGGGAGGCAAGTTCGGGCTTCAGGAACAGAGGATTGGCTGATGTGGGGTGTCAGGTGGGCAGGGCAAGGCGCCAAGGAAGGAATTCTAGCTGGGCTTGCCGCCTGCACTGGGGCCTGCCACTCCAGGGCGCCTGACCAGGCAACGTTTAGCTGTCACCTGATCCAAAGGAGCAGCTTGAGCTCCTACCTCTTCTCAGGCTCCGCCTCGCTCCTCTCCTCTTGCTTCCTGCTCCTCCCTCCTTCCCTCCCTCCCACAAAACTCAGATTCTCTCACCAGCTCACATGCACCGCCTGCTCTTGAGCAGCTTCTTGGAAAGCCAAGTTCCAGTCTGCCTTTGGGAACCCACCACCTTTCCGGGTTCTTAGCCACACAGAGGACTGGGAAGGAATGCTGTGATTTAATTCAATGTGCCCTTCAGAAGCCACTGGAAACTTTAAATAGCAAGTATCATTTTTACCCCCTCCTTCATGCATAGGAAAAAAGAATTAAAGGAAAAAGCCCCAGATTTATAACAGATTATCCCTAATCACAGGATCATGAGGGATTTTTTTTTCTGTATACATTTTGTATTTTCTGTTTTCCCTAATGAGCATGTGTATATTTTAATTATATAAAGATAAGGCCTGGCACAGTAGATCACACCTGTAATCCCAGCACTTTGGGAGGCCAAGGCGGGTGTATCATTTGAAGTCAGGAGTTTGAGACCAGCCTGGCCAACAAGGTGAAACCCTGTCTCTACTAAAAATACAAAAATTAGCTGAGTGGTAGTGGCAGTCGCCTATAATCCCAACTACTCGGGAGGCTGAGGCAGTAGAATCGCTTGAGCCTGGGAGACGAAGGTTGCAGTGAGCTGAGATGATGCCACTGCACTCCAGTCTAGGTGAGAGAGTGAGGCCCGGTCTCAAAAACAAAATAAAATAAAATAAAAAATAAAGGTTATTACTGTAGAAGGGCCTTGTAGTTGGCGGGAGCTGGTCTAGTATGAACAAAGCATCTACTCCTAATTTAATGAAGGGATGTTGTTGATGGGAGAAACAAAGCTTTTCCAGAGGGTATTTGCAGCAGGAGTGAGGGGCATAAAGTCAAGGGCAAACAGACCCAAGAGGAAGCTGAGTTCATGGACAAGCGCAGGTGGCTGCTTCTCCATCCCCAGGCTGAGGGGACTGGCATGTGTCACCTCCATGGAAGGACTTGAGCAAACCCCAAAGGTCGTCCATTGGACATGAAATCCTTGGAGATAAAATATCTTTGCCTCAAAACATCCCCATGAAGTGTAGATGTCTGGATGGAGTAATCCAGTGAGTTTTCTTCAGCTGTTCATGTCTTAGCATCAATGAAAGTATTGATTTTTTTTCTTGAACAAGGTTCAGCCAAGGTGAGCATGGGTGGAAGGCCACAGATAATTCTTCAGAATCGGGGTTTTCTCCCAGTCACACAAGCCCGGAGGGTGCCCTGGCTGGGGCCCTTCACGTGGGCGAGCAAAATGCTCTGTCTTCTACTTCTAATCACTCGCTGTGACAATTGTGGGCAGTTTGTGTGATGCTGTGTGGCAGAAACTCTACCTCAATCATCAAAGGGGAATGAGTTTAGGAAGACAAGAGAGGAAATAAAACACTTAATTTAAGAATTATAAAACATTTTCAAAAATAAAAGTAGCGTAAAGAATACTTGGATATCTTTGCCTGGATTTCTACTCTGACATTTATAATACAAATGTAATATGCATGATGTAAATAATATCATGTATAATGTTATAAATGTAATGTAAATAATCAAGGTACCTGCTATTATATTTTTCTCTTTGCTTTATTGTCTACTCTCTCTCTTTTTATTTTGTAAGTTACACACATTGTGGTCCTAAATACTTCAGTGTGTGCTTCCTAGGAGCAGGGGTGCTCTCCTACCTGGCCACAGTGCCAACGTCAGTGTGTTTAAACAGAGACAAAACTGTTATCCACCGTTTCTATGCCACTTAACCCAGCAATGTCTGCTTGAACGTCTTCCTCTCCAGTAGAGTCTAAGGGCAGGGATTACATTTTTTCCTTGTCATGTCTCTTTAGCCTTATTTAATCCGGAACATTTCTAATCTTCCCTCCTCTTCTGTAATTTTGAAATTTTAAAATAATTTTTTTGAGACAGGGTCTTGCTCTATTGCCCAGGCTGGAGTGCAGTGGGGTACTCATGGCTCACTGCAACCTCAGTCTCTTGGGCTAAAATGATCCTCTCGCCTGAGCCTCCCAAGTAACTGGGATTAACTTTGACATTTTTGAAGAACACAGATCCCAACACTTCCTTCCCTTTTTAATAGGATATTCCTCATTTTGGTTTCATCTGATGTTTCCTTGAGATAGACTGAAATTATGCATCTCTTAACCCTTACCTCTGGCCCTCAACAGTACTTAATCAATCTGTCTATTATTGTATTCCTCTGCATTCTCATTTCCCCAGTGTTTTATAATTCATTACTGCACCTGATTGTTTTCATAATCAAATCAGTGACCCAGGCGCTCACGCATCCTTGTGGCATGTTTCACCTAAGGGAGTGAGGAAGAGTGAGCGCCTCCTTACTTTCCGGCAGAACAAGCTGTTCCATACCCAGCTGCTTTTCTCCAACCTGGAGGCCGCCATTTCCCCAAGTAGCCCTGGCCTCCAAAGAGACTAAACTTGAGCCCTAAGTGTGCTCCATACTCTTGACCTTTATGTGGACAGAGCTAGAGCCTCTGATTCCAGTCCATAGGCTGGGACCTTTCTTGCCTCTCTCCATTTCAAATTCGTGTGTTTCTTCTTGCACAGTGAGAACCCTGGCTCTTATCAATCCAACACGTTCATTCATTTGCTCACTCCTAAAGCACATCTAATATAGTTTCAGGCCTGCTTAACTCATGTCACTGCTGCAGCTAACAAGAGTTCAGGATGAATTTGTAAGTCCTCATTCCCCTTCCCTGTTGTCTGTGCCCCCAGACCCCATCCAGACAGGGAGACATTTAACAACAAACTAAATAGTCACAGCAGGAAATAAGATAGAAGTGAAATATGAGCATTGTTTCACAGTTGTTTCTAGTTTGATGCCAGTTTGCAGAGAAAGTAAGCAAGCAAGTTGGACAATAGCAGGGGGCCATGGAGATTGGTTTAATAACAGGCCTGCTCCCTCATGGTGATGGCCAAGAGGCTTACACTGCAGCTAGGATAGGTGAGTGCCTTATGGAGAGGACAGTCACATTTTTCTTTACAGAAAAATAACTGAGCTTTGCTATGCAGTAAAACACTTGCTGCTCAAGTGAACTATTTTAGTTGGATTTGTCCAGGAACACATACAAGTTACTAGTCTTGGCTCTACCGATCAAATTCACCATGAGAACAAGGTTGTGTGATGACAATTGCTAAAGTCTATACTGTCAACAAAGACCTTGTTTCCTTTTTATCACTACCTGTGCACAACTGTCAAGTTTATGAGACGACTTGAGGTTTGCTGTTGTCTCAATGTGTCCAGCCTCACCCGTCCCTCTGTGGCTCTATCAAACATTCAAAAACACTGCTAGATTCCGTTGGAACAGCACGGTCAAAAGTACTTTGGGAATCTCTCAGAGTTGTCAACTACACAGTCATTTCCTACCGAGAACAAAGCTCACATGCACACATTCATGAACCTGGTTTTTCTCAGCAGGCCAGTTTTCCATGGTGAGGCCCTGCATTTTAGTTGAGAGGTGGCCTCTTGTCCCTATGTAAGGAGTACAGTGGGTTGCAGTGGGATGCCTGAGAGATTTCTCTAGCAGAAAGCTTTGGGACCTACTGCCCAGGTCTTGCTCCTGCCTGCAGCTCTCTACATACTCATTCATTCAAGACACATCCAATTAGGGTCTGCAAGGACCGGGCCACCTGCCAGGTGCTGAGGCGCAGGGGTTGAGCACTGAGGATAGGAGACGGCGTGGTAGGGAGCACTGCCATCCACTGGGGCTGAGCCTGGGAGGGGAAGACACTCTGGTTGGAGTCGTGTGTAAACCATGTCAGCAGGATTACATGGAGGACACTCAGTCGAGGGGCAGGAAACGTGCACCCCAGGGAGGGCAGGAACTGGAGGGCAGCCATGTAGGGCAGTGGGGTGAGGTCCTGCAATCTGGAAGGAGAGGTATGAGATGAGGTGAGGGGCCAGGTGAGGTGCCTAGTGGGCAGAAGCACAGTAAAGTGTTTCTAATATATTCTTCCTTATCCTAGCATCAAGGGGAAACTGAGAGATTGTAAGCAGGGAACTGTGGTGATCTCTCAGTTGCTGCGTGGACAGCAGGTTGATGTGGGTGGAGCATGGCAGGGAATGAAAACAGGAAGACTGGGTGGGGACCGTGACAGTTCTCTGCGTTCTGATGATGGTTTGGACAAAAGTGGTGGCAGAGGAAGTGGGAGAAACCACTGAACGCTTTCCTCTGCAAATAGGGACACAATACTTATTTACACAATAGATTGAAAATGTGAAGTGTGTCTAATGATTCATTGCAGCATCTCACATTAAGCTGATCTTGCTGTGGATGCTGAGAAGTTAAAGAAATACAGAATTTTAGTCAGGAAAAAATAACCAAGATTTCCATTTCTGGTCGTTAACCTTGGAACATTTTGATGTATTTTTCAGATTTTATTCTGGAATGATGAACTACAATGCATTTGTGCTATATAAACAAGTGGATTCTACTGTGTTTACATTTTGCATAGTAGTTTTATCATGGAAAAATTTTACGTGTCTTCACAATGAGAATCGTTAATGGCTGCAGACTAAGCATTAAAGTGACGTACTTCAGTTTCATAGTTGTTTCTTTGTTGTTGGATGGTTAGGCAATTTCTACAATTTTACATCTCTGAATCACACTGTAATGAACATCTCTGTCCGTAAGAGTTTTTCTTGGAGACTCTCATGCTCTTGCAGCCCAGTGTTGGCTGTGGATGCTGGCTTCTGAAGGCCTGACTGGCGGGGATGTCTGCCATGGCTCCCGGTTTTGATCTCTCTTAGCTCAGAAGTCAGCAGGTATGGCTGCCCATGGCCCCTGCATGTTACCTCTTCAGTGGGATGCTGTTGCCATGGTTGAACTTCTCACATGGTGGCTGACTTTCCTCAGAGAGAAGGTCCCCCAAAATTGGGTGGCAGCTTTAAAGTTCTTTATGACTTAGCCTCTGAAGTCAAATGGCACATCCACCCTATTCTATTTGATGGAACAACCACAAACCCACCGAGGTTCAAGGGGAGAGGATGTAGGTCCTACCTCTTTATATTAGAGGGTCAAAGCCTTGAGCAGACATGTTTTCAAACTGCCTTCTGGCCCTCCGTGCCCTCTGACTAAAAATTATTTATACTCCAACCGTATGAAAAATACACCTACCCTTCCCAAGAGCTCCTCAATGTCTTGTTCCATTACAGCATCAGGCCCAGCTTCAAGGTCCAAAAGCTCATCATCTAAGTTAGGTTCAGGTTTCTTGGAGGCACCTTGCATGAAATACCTCGAGTGCTGTCCTTTCTGGTCTGATGCCCCAGGAAATCTAAAGACACAAGTCATCTGCATCCCATTTAACCAACATGTAATTGTGGGACAGGTGTAGGATAACTCCTTGTAGTGGGTCAAATGGTCACCGCCCTCCAACACACTCTGCCAAAAAAGATACGTCCAAGTCCTAACCCGGGTATCTGTGATTACAATCTTATTTGGAAAAAAAGTCTTTGCAGATGTAAGTTAAGGATCTTGAGATGAGATCCTCCTGGATTTAAGGATGTTCCTAAATCCAATTATAAGTATCCTTATAAGAGGAAGAAAGAGGAAGATTTGGGATCCACAGACCCAGAGAAGAAGGCCATATAATGACGGAGGTAGAGATTAACGTCATTCATCTCTAAGCCAAGGAACATTTGATGCCACAAGAAGCCAGAAGAGACAAGGAAGGGTTCTCTTCTAGCACCTTCAGAGAGAGTCCCTCCCTCCCAACACACTGATTTTGTACTTCTGGTCTCCCAAACTGTGAGAAAATGAATTTCCATTGTTTTAAGCCACCGTGTGTGTGGTAATTTGTTACAGCAGCCTAGAAGACTAATGGACTGCAATTAAGAGTCCTGTTCCACTGGGGGTTATGGGGGAGGAAAACACACACTGTCACTGGCCCACAGCAATTCTGAAATCCAGCTGATCACAGATTGCCAGTTCACTAAATACAACATGAAAGACTTTTTTTATTTTTAAAAATTATGGTAAAATAAACATAACATACAATTTACCATTTTAACTATAAGTGTATGGTGCAGTAGAATTAAATATATTCATCTTGTTGTACAATTATTACCACCATCCATCTCAAGAACTTTTTTTATCTTCTCATGTAGAAACTCCATTTCCATTAAAAACAACTCCTGGCTGGGCTGGGTGGCTCAGACCTGTAATCCCAGCACTTTGAGAGGCCGAGGTGGGTGGATCGCTTGAGGTCAGGAGTTCAAGACCAGCCTGGCCAACATAATGAAACCCATCTCTACTAAAAATACAAAAATTAGCCAGGCATGGTGTACGCCTGTAGTCCCAGCTACGTAGGCTGAGGCAGGAGAATCGCTTGAACCTGGGAAGTGGAAGTTGCAGTGAGCTGAGATGGTGCCACTGCACTCCAGCCTGGGCAACAGAGTGAGACTCCCTCTCAAAACAACAACAACAACAACAAACAAACAAATAAAAACATCTCCTTAGTCCCCCAACCCCCGAGCCTCTGGAAACCACCATTACACTTTCTGTCTTTATTTTGTGAACCCTGAAAATCTGAGACAGGTCTCAGTTAATTTAGAAAGTTTATTTTCCCAAGATTGAGGACACACACCTGTGACACAACCTCAGGAGGTCCTGAAGACATGTGCCCAAGGTGGTCAGAGCACAGTTTGGTTTTGTACATTTTAGGGAGACATGAGACATCAGTCAGCATATGTAAGATGAGCATTGGTTCCATCCGGAAAGGTGGGACAACTCAAAGCGGGGAGGGGGCTTCCGGGTCATAAGTAGATAAGAAACAAATAGTAGCATTCTTTTGAGTTTCTGATTAGCCTGTCCAAAGGAGGCAATTAGATATGCATTTGTCTCAGTGAACAGAGGGGTGACTTTGAATAGACTGGGAAGCAGGTTTGCCCAAAGCAGTTCCCAGCTTGACGTTTTCATTTTGCTTAGTGATTTGGGGGCCCCAAGATTTATTTTCCTTTCACAATGTATTTAATTACTATAGAATAACTCCCATGTGGGGAATCATTCAGTATTTGTGACTGGCTTCTTTCATTTAACACAATGTCTTCAAGGTTTATTCATGTTGTAGAATGTGGCAGAATTTCTTTCCTTTCTATGGTTGAACAATATTACATTATATGTTTATACCACATTTTGTTTATCCACTCATTCACAGATGGACACTTGAATTGCTTCCACTTTTTGGCTATTGTGAATAATGTTGCTATGAACGTGGATGTACAAATATCTGTTCAAGTTTCTGTTTTCAGTTCCTTTGGAGATATACCCAGAAGTGAAATGGCTGGATCATATGGTAATTCTATTTTTAATTTTTTAAGGAACTGTCATGCTGTTTTCCATAGTGGCTGTTTTCCATAGTGGCTGTGCCATTTTACATTCCCTCTAGCAGTGCAGAAGAATTCTGATTTCTTCCCATGAAAGGCTTTTTTAAAAGTACAAACAGGCTGGGCACAGTGGCTCACACCTGTAACCCCAGTACTTTGAGAGGTGGAGGCAGATGGATTGCTTGAGTCTAAGAGTTCAAGACTAGCCTGAGCAACATGGAGAAACTCTGTCTCTACAAAAAGATTAAAAAAATTAGCTGGACTCAGGAGGCTGAGGCAGGATTATAGCTTGAGCCTGGGAGACAGAGATTGCAGTGAGCCATGATCATGCCACTGCCCTCCAGCCTGAACAACAGCGTGTGAGACCTGGTCTCAAAAAAAATAAAAATAAGAAAGTACAAATAATTACCTCCATATTTTTCCAATAAGATGATTTTCTTCTACTTTCTTTTTCAACAATAAGCCCATAAAATACATATTTCATTAATATATGGCCTGCTTTGCCATCCTAATATATCAATTTCCCTACTATAGCCAGTTAAAAAAAATCAAATGATTCCTTTAGATCATGTTAACAAAAGTTGCAACAAAGTTGATGAAGACAAGTCATGCTGTGATGTGTGTACATGCTGGATATTCTAGCTCACTCGTCTATAAGCTGTTCTATCAGAAATACATGAGATGTCATGTGTGATAGTCTCCAACACACTGTGCCTGACCACAGAAAACTCTCTAAATGTTACTCCTTCCCTCTCAGAACCCTGAACCAAAGTTAAATGATTAGTAACACGTCATGTATCATCTTGTCATTGATTTTCAAAACTTTTATGAGCTAAACAATATCATTTTTAAAAAATTGAAGATTGAAAATGTATATCAATACATAAACAGGGGAAAGAGAGGCTGCTCTGATTCCCCAAGGGTAAAGTAAGTTGGAGTGGGAGATACCACCCCCAATTCCTTCTTTTACTTGAGGAATCTCTTCAGAACATAGTTTTAAAAGTAATACCCTCAAACCAGGGTTGGCAAACTATGGCCTGTGAGCCAAACCCAGTCCACTGCCTGCATTTGTCAATAAAGTTTTATGGGAACTCAGCTGTGCCCATATGTTTACATGTTGTCTGTGGCTTTCTTGGTACAATGGCAGCATTGAGTCATCACAACAGACCATATGGCCCACAAAACTAAAATATTTACTATTTGGCGCTTTACAGAAAAAGCTTGCCAACTGTTTTTCTAATTATTGAGCTCAATGAACAGAGAAACTCATGAGTAACCATGATAATCAGGGCTCAACTGCAGCCTGTCCAGGGATGTGGTTCATAAGTGACCAGCTGGGGCACTTGAAGGCTTCTGTGGTGAGAGCATAGAGCAAGATAGAGGATAAAGCAGGGTATTAGCAGTCTGACCAGGACCATTTGAAGTAGGAGGCTTGTGGTTTCCTAAAGGAAAAAAGAGTGCTGTTAGCAGAAAGAGGAAAAGATATAGGGCAAGGAAGCACGAAAGAACATTGCAATATCTGTTTTTAAAACAATAGAAAACTAAATGAAAAAATAATCAAACAAAAATGGAATACAAATATATTCTTTTTTTTCAGCTTTTATTTTAGATTCAGAGGGTACATGTACAGGTTTGTTACGAGGGCGTATTGCGTGATGTTGAGGTTTGTGGTGTGATAGAACCCATCACCCAATTAGTGAGCATAGTACCAGATAGGTAGTTTTTCAACCCTTGCCCCCTTCTCTACCTCTCTGCTCTAATAGTCCCCAGTGTCTGTTGTTCCCATCTTAATGTCTATGAGTACCCGATATTTAGTTCCCACTCGTGAGAACATGTGGTATCTGTTTCTGCATTAATTTGCTTAGGATAGTGGGCTCCAGTTGTATCTATGTTGCTGCAAAGGACAGGACTTTGTTCTTTTTTATGGCTGCATGGTGTTCCATGGTGTATATGCACCACATTTTCTTTATCCAATCCACTGTTGATGGGCACCTAGGCTGATTCCATGTCTTTGCTATTGTAAATAGTGCTGTGATGAACATACAAGTACATGTGTCTTTAATTCTTAATAGAAATGTATATTAGCAATACAGCTAAGTCTTTAAATTGCAAGCAAATGGAATGGATTTGTGCCTTGACATTGGCAAACACACAGAGAAGTTTTCAGTTTTCAATTGCCAGAGCTTTCAGACTTAATAGTTATATCTATAATAAATACTATCATCCCACGGCATTCCTTAAGCTACCTAAAAGCATGTGGAAAATCAAAGGGCTCCCATGCTTGTTCTTAGCACTCCAACAAGACACAGAAGAAAATACTACAATTTAAAGATAACATTAAAAATCTGAAACCCATTTCTACTTTGTCTTGAAATCAGTAACTTTGACCAGTATATGATAAATATTATTTGACTGAAATTTCTGCACACTTCCAGTTAAAAAATAAATAAATAACAAGGGTCTGTCCACCTCCACAACTGCTGTTTGTGTTCGCTGATGCTGATGAGGCTTTTTGAAGTCTTTTGGTTCAAAACCCTGCTGAGATCAAAGAGCTTTCAAAAGGAATCCAGGCACAACAGTGACACTTGCATACATACTCACCCTTGCTCTTTGCACATTATAATCCAGGCACTCTGTACTTTATTCCAGTGTCCCACAGAGTAATAAACATGTTCTTTGGACAGAAAGAGAAATTCAAAAACCAGTGGATTGTGATATTACTCCTTGATTATGTTCATATTTTCTTCAGTACTATGTAATTAGTAGTCACAAAGGCTGCGCCAAATAGGGATTAGAAGGGGACTTAAACGTTACGCAGCTGACAGAATGAATTACTCATTTCTCCTACTGTATGTGTGTTTAAATATTTATGGGATTTTACCTACAGGATTGTTTTGGTGGCCCACTGCCATAATGAAATACAGCATTCTGTTTAATTACAGTGTAGCCAGGCTTTAAGGAAAATTCAGCCAAGTTGGGTTATTTTGAAATGGATTGCTTTCAGTGGGTTGACTGGTGACTAAAGTCTCTTCCATGGCTGTGGTTGGTGCTGCTGAAATGTCCCATTCACATGGGTCCCTCATGAGCCAGGAGTTCTGATTTGGTGAATTGGCCACATACAATTAGTGTCACCAGTGCCCCATGTTCAACCCACTCATTGTCAGATATAATGTAAGGTAAAAGTCAAGGGCAGGAAAGACTTAGGAGTGTGGCTGAGTCTGTGTCCAGAATCAAATCCTATGTTGCCTCCTGGAATTTGTAGGGGCACAACCACAGGGCTCTCCTCACATTGACCTTTCCATGACCAAGAAAGAGCTCCTGGCATCATGCACACATTCTGCCAGGCTGTGTGTTGTCAACGGATATCACTATTCTGTTGAAGACCTAAAACTGTAGCAGATGTGATTGCCATTTTTAGCTATTGTTAATTGGTTTCAAACAAATTTACTGGGGAAAACATTTTTCTCAGATAGAATTGTAAAATAATATATGAGGTTTCCTAATTTTTCCTTTTCACTTAATATTTTTAAATACCTTTCCATTTAAATAATCGTTTCAACACCATTTTCAATGGCTACAGAGTTCTCTTTTGTATAACTAAACCATAATTTATTATACCAATTCCCTATGATTGAACATTTCTTTGTATGTACATATTCATGCTCTATTCGCTTCACTTGTGCTAAATTTTGAAAATGAACACTAAATCAAAGATACGCCCTTTTTAAGGCTGAACTATATTTTCAAATTGTGTGACAGAAGCATTGTAATAATTTATATTTTCACCAGTAGCTACATGAGATAGTATTCATCTCCCAACACCCTCAACAATATAATTTTTTGCCTCAAGTAACTTTGAAGGTGATTCTATTCCCTCACTGTTGTTTTAATTTGCACTTTCTGTAAACTCTAGAAAACCAATTTTTCACTATTAAAACCTGCAGTTGTAGGCCATATAAGATTTCCTCAACAGCTTACAAGGTTGCATCGGCTTTGATTTGCTTTCCCTAATTGTCCCGCATCCTCTCAGTGTGCAACTTCAATGTTCAGGCACCTTCAGCTACGCCCGCATTCCTGACCCAACTCTGAGACCTGAGCATGGTGTTGACTTCATGGTGGGGATCCATACTGGGGCCAGGCTTTCAGGCTTGTGTTTGCTCCGGCTTTCCCCTCCTCTGTCCTCTGCATCTCCCCACACACCGTCTCCCTGTCTGCTGCCCTACTCAGGAGAGCGTCCCCACGAGGGCACCATCACCCCTGTCTTCACAGTTGCGGAGTCCAAACCCTCACTGTAAAGTGTCGCCATCCTTTGCCTGTTTGACAGTATGACTTTAAGGTCCAACCAATAGCCCCATTGTTCTGCAGATTTTCTATGAACTTAAATCTTAAAGTTGCTGAATTCTGAAAGTGACATTCCCCTGTTCCATCCCAGGCATTTGAACTTGGCCCAGACCTCTCTTCTAGTGATTCTTGGGACTTTTCGGTGTTCAGCTTCAATAAGAGAGGATACGATTTGGGGTAGGGCAGATGCAAATTTATGTTCTGTCTTCACCATTTACTTTCCCCCTGCCTCAGTTTCCTCATCTGTAAAAGACGGACAGGTAAGAATGCTCGCCACTCTGCGTTTTTGTGGACATGAAATGCTGGCACTTCATGACTGCATCCTGTGGAGTGTGTAATGTTGTCAGCAACAGTAGCAGGGGATCAGAGAGGTCACCTGCTGGTCTACCACCTTCTTTGTCTCCTGTTTTCATAGCAAATTGTTCTCTGAACAGTCCTGGAATCTATTTCCTCCCCAGGAGTAGAGGATGGACTGAATTTCTGAATGTATCGTTCCTGCTCCCTTTCCTCTTCCCCAAAGCTGTTACCTGAACCAGGAACTCCTGCAAGGGTCACAGCCTCTGGAGTTGCCAGAGCAACACCCTGGGGACATGGTGCCTCTGCCTCACAGAGCGTGAGGAGTGGTGGGAAGGGTGTGCCTCTCCAAGCCCAGCTCATAGGACGCGGCCTGTGGTGAGGACGGGACTTCCACTCCTATGGCACAATGCCTGACCCCTCCAAAGGCAGCCTGCTCTGTCACAGCCTGCCATCCACAAGCAGTAGGTAATAATGCAGAGGCCAAAAAATAGGGAGCCTGCCCTTGCTTCTGCTGCCCTCAGTGTGGAGATGCTGAATAACAAAGACCCCGTGCAGGGACTGTGCTGGTAGATGGTAGCTGTCAAGTTGACTGAGTCACAAGGTGCCCAGATGTTTGCTGAAACATTATTTCTGGGCATCTCTGTGAGGGCAGTTCTGGATTAACATCTGAATTGGCCAACGGAGTAAAGCAGATGGCCCTCCCCAGCGTGTGGGGACTCATCCTGTCCATTTAGGGCCTGAATTGAATAAACAGCACCTGTAGTCCCAGCTACTTGGGAGGCTGAAGCAGGAGAATTGCTTGAACCCGGGAGGCAGAGGTTGCAGTGAGCCAAGATTGCACCACTGTAATCCAGCCTGGGTGACAAAGGGAGACTCTGTCTCAAAAAAAAAAAAAAAAAAAAAAAAAAAAAAGAATAAACAGTCGAGTGGACAGAACCTTCCTCTCTGCCTGACTGTCCTCACTGGGACATCAGTCTTCTCCTGCCTGCAGACTCAAACCTGACCTGGAATGGTACCATTGGCTCTTCTGGGTTTGTACTTCTTATTTCTGCAATAACATGAACATATTCCTTATAATAAACCTCTTTATGTTGATACCCATATATATATATATAAATACACACACACACACACGCACACATACACATACATGTCCTATTGGCTCTGTTTTTCTGGAGAACCCTGACTAATATTAATACTTTTCTCCTTAGTAATGGAAGATGTAGGTGACTGTGTGAAAGCCATTTGTCCTCTCTAGTTTCCTCTTTTGTACAACAGGAGTAAAATATTGATCTCACATGTAAAAGTATTAAAGGATTAAGGGGCCACTTAGCACTTTGTGTTGGGTTCACGGTAAGAGTTCAATAGACCGTGGCTTTGGGGAGGAGGTGTACAAGGCACATTAAAATGTGTATTGCATTCCCAAAGACATTTTGATTCTTACTCCAGGAAATCTTCTGGATCCCTCTTATAAACACTGACCGAACTGCTTCGCTGAATCTCTAACACACAGATCTTTTCTGCCTTCAAATATTGTTTTTCTTTTTATTAGACCAGTGTTTTTCAAAGTTGTATCCCCACACAAATGCACTAGAATTACCTGTCAATTTACATGCGAAGAAATATGCACATTCTTGAATCCCACCCAGACCTACTGAATCAGAATACCTTGGCAAAGAGCCAAGGAATTTGCATTTTTAACAAGCTCCCCGGGTGATTCTAATGCAATTAAAATTTGAGAGCCTCTGCCTTATGCCCTGCTGAGTCCCCTTACTCCACACAGACATAATTAAGCCTCTTAATTACACTTTTTGCCATGAATTAATAGAGTCTTAATTATCTGAGAACACTGATTGACAATAAGAGGCATGAGATAGTTTGGTTTTTATTAAAAATGAAAGCAAGATTTGAACATCACTGATGGTAGCCATCTCCTGGTGTAACTGGAGGTTTCTTTTGACAATACTGTGGCCATTCTGAACAACCTCTCTATTCTATGGTGGCATTAGTGTTAGTGTAATGGGGTTCACGGTGATGATTCTGCATACCCCTAAGTGACTTCATAAGCAGATGCTTGTTAAATTTGCAGATTTTCCCAAATGAAAAGGGTCAACTTATCCCTGAAATGGTATCCATTTGGGTACCTACAGAGGTAACTCTAGAATCCTGTTGTCTTCTCACCTTCCTACCCATAGGCTAGTCTGACCACTAAATCTATAGGAACCATCTTCCCACCAGAGTAAGGCTGATGCTACCATCATTCATTTATAGCTCACAGTTGTGGGCAATTGTTATCATCTTCATTTTACTGGTGTGGAAATGGAGATGCAGAGGGGGTGAGTTGACCTTTTGACAGTGTCAACACTGACATCCAGATTTTTAATTCCGACTGCAGGGCCAACTGGGCCTCTACTCTTCCTCCTTCATCTTCATTATTGTCAAGTGTCTGCTCATATTCACTCCAGTCTTTGAGGCCTGGCATGAAGGCAGAAAACTGGGCTCCTTGGGTCCTGCTCTGAAAAGTCCTGATGCAGGAGCTGGTCTTCTCCAGAAGAGAAATAACTAGTTGTTTATGCAGACTTGCCACCACCAGCCAGCCCCTACTTAACTATCCCATCGTTATTGTCAGAGGTGTTTGAACCAGAGCAACTCCATCTTGAATAGGGGCTGGGTAAAATAAGACTGAGATCTGCTGGGCTGCATTCCCAGGAGGTTAGGCATTCTAAGTAACAGGATGAGATAGGAGGTTGGCACAAGATGCAGGTCATGAAGACGTTTATGATGAAATATGATGCGGCAAAGAAGCCAGCCAAAACCCACCAAGACCGAGATGGTGAGGAAAGTGACTTCTGATCGTCCTCACTGTTCATTATATGCTGATTATAATGCATTCACATGCTGAAAGACACTCCCACCCATGCCATGACAGTTTATAGATGCCATGGAAATGTCAGGAAGTTACCCTATATGGTCTAAAAAGGGGAGGAACCCTCAGTTCCAGGAATTACCTACCCCTTTCTTGGAAAACTCATGAATAATCCACCCCTGTTTAGCATATAATCAAGAAACAACTATAAGTATACTCAGTCCAGCAGCCCATGCCACTGCTCTGCCTATGGAATAGCCATTGTTTTATTCCTTTACTTTCCTAACAAACTTGCTTTCACTTTACTCTACGGACTAGCCCTGAATTGTTTCTTGCACGTGGTTCAAGAACCCTCTCTTGGGGTCTGAACTGGGACCCTTTTCCAGTAACATTATCATCCTGTTGTGAGCCAGGGGCTTTGGCCCTCAATAAGGCAGCAGAGTTTCCTGGAGGGCAGACCATCATAAGCTATTGTGCTCCATGACTTGCTTTGCACGTTTCAGCTCATCATCTTCGTTAAATAAGTAAATCACCACACAAGCCTCTTTAAGAATGGGAAAGGGGCACATTTACTTAGATTAGAGTTGGGAAGAGAGAGGAGAGCACTGGGCTTTTTGTGACATGATTGTAGCTGCCCATAGGCTGGAGCCAGGGTGAAGTGGAACAGAAAGGGACTAGAAAGGAGGCACAAGGAAAGATGAAATCTCAAGCTCTAAATCGAATCCTTCTTCTGACAGCTGCCTCCAATCTTGGTGCTCCTCCTGATTCTCCTTCCCCAGGCTGCATAACCTAGTGGTCATTATGATGGCATTGAATTTGGGAACCTCTTACACTTGGATTGTTCAGGTTTCAAACTTTTAATTTTTCCCTTCAAATCCTTGGTTACCTTATTGTGGCTTTTTGTTAATTAATATTATCTGAGACTTGCATTTAATTTCAAGATGGAAAAACAGGAACTAGATTTACCTTCCTTTATAAAGCTACCAAACACTAGGCAAAAGGTATGAAACATTGGTTTGCAAGACACTGGCCATTAAGCAATGAAGGATAGTGGTCCGTGAAAGATGGGAAACAAACCAAGTGAGCCCTACAATTTCCTAATCTTCCTGCCTTGAGAGTTTCCAGACCTTAACTGATCTCTCAAGGATGTTCAGAGAGAGGCCAGGATACCCTGAGATGAGGAGACAAAGAAGAGAGTAAGGGAAGGCCAAGAAGGAAAGTTGCAGAGAGAGAGCCTTCCTGAGATCTGCAGAGGGTTCCCCTTGAGCATTCGGCTGAATCCTATGCATGACGAAGGTCTCTGAGGCTAGGGAAAGAGCCACCCAGAAGAATTTGAGTAGCAATACCCAGCACTCACCCAGGTCAAGGAATAACACTGACCAGCCAGACTGGAAAACCTCTATGTCCATGTGGAACTAGGTAAAACGAGCAGAAAGGTCTTGACTAAATAGGAAAAAATTATTAGTGCTAGGATGAGCACTCTCAGTTCCGCCTAACCAGTTTTTTGTTTGTTTGTTTGTTTGTGAAGGAGTCCTGCTCTGTCACCCAGGCTGGAGTGCAGTGGCGCTACCTCAGCTCACTGCAACTTTTGCCTCCCAGGTTCAAGCAATTGTCCTGCCTCAGCCTCCCAAGTAGCTGGGACTGCAGGTGCATACCACCACACCTGGCTAATTTTTGTATTTTTAGTAGAGATGGGGTTTCACTGTGTTGGCCAGGGTGGTCTCCATCTCCTGACCTCAGGTGATCCACCTGCCTCGGCCTCCCAAAGTGCTGGGATTACAGGCATGAGCCACCGCTCCTGGCCCCTAACCAGTTTTAAGTAGCTTCTGAATCTCATAATGATATAAATCCATCCGTGAAAGGTAACACAGAACTGACACAGATGCTTGGATTAGCAGGCAAGTATATTAAGACAGGATGATAACTTTATATGTTTTAAAAACTTAAGTAGAAACATGGAAAATATTTAAAAATGCCCAAATTAAAATTCTAGAGTTGAAAATTGGAATATGTGGGATGAAAAAATACATTAGATAGAATTAATGGCAGATTAGACATTGCATAAGAACATTTTAATGAACTTGAAGAATAGAAACTATCCAAAATTAGATACACAAAGAAATACAGAAAGAAAAGGTAATAAATAAATAATAAATAAAATGAACATAGCCATCAGTGAATTGTGGTATAGTTTCAAGAAGCATAATATACATATACATATGTATGTGTCTATATTATATGTTATTATATTATATTAGTATTATACTATATACATAATATTTTATATATATATATAGTGCCAGAAAAAAAGACATTTGTATAGCAGAACAAATATATGGATAACAAGCAGATGTCTCATCAGAAACTATGAACAAGAAGACAATGTAGGAAGTATGGAAAGGAAAAAAATCTGGTAACCTAGGCTTTTATACTCAGTGAAAATGTCTTCAAAAACTAAAGCACAAGGAAGTCTTTTTTCAAGCATACCAAAGCCGAAAGAATGCATCCCCGGCAGACCTGTGCTATGAGAAATGTTAAAGGAAGTCCTTCAGTCAAAAGGAAGTTAATTTTGGAGGGAAATACAGATCCACACAAATGAGTGAAGAGCTCTGGAAATGGCATCTAAATAAATAAGATTTTTTTTCCTATTATTTAAATTTCTTGAAAAGATAACTGATTGTTCAAACAAAAATAATAACAATGTAATATAGGGTTTATAACATACATAAAACTGAAATATATGACAAGAACAGAGAAAAAGAATGGGAGAAGAAAAATGGAAGTATGCCAATATAACATTATATTATAGGTAAAGGGGGTAGTATCCATCAAAAGTAGATTATGGTAAGTTAAACATATATATATATATATTATAAACCCTAAAGGAACCACTAAAATAACAAAACAAAGTGCTATAGCTAATAAGTAAAAAAAAAAAGTAACACAGATATCCATAAAAATATTAATTAATAGTACCTATTAATCCAAAAGGAAGCAGAAGAAAAAGCAGAGATTGCAGGTCACACAGAAAAGCAAGACCAACTCTATGTTGCTGTGGTACAATAGGAAACATATATAGTCATTCCTCAGTATTCCCAGGGGATTGGTTCCGGGACTCCTTATGGATACCAAATATCTCTAGATTACTTATAATACCTAATAAAATGTCAATGCTGTGTAAATAGTTCTCATACTGTATTGTTTAGGGAATCATGACAAGAAAATCAGTCTGTACATGTTCAGCACAGACACAACCATCCTTTCTTTTCCCCCTGAATATTTTTGATCCACGGTTGATTGAACCCATGGATTTGAAACCCATAGATGCAGATGGCTGACTCTATTTGGTCTTTGTCCTCAGTCCCTGGCAGAGAGCTCCTAAAACTCTTGGAATTTCCTGAGTGAAGGGGTTGATAGGCACTTTTGTTATTCGTAATGAGCCCCTTTCCACCATGCCTGGCATTATGCTAATGAGTTCTGTTGGAGAGCCCCTAGGTAGCTTCGGGATGGGGGCTGGTCACCAAAAAGGCCAAACCTTGATTAGATGGCTGGAAATTCTAGCCCCACCTCCAATCTCCATGGAGGAGGGAGGAATCGGTGGTGGTGGTGGGGTGGGGGGTTAAGTTCAATCACCAATGGCCAGTGATTTGATCAATCACATCTATATAATGAAACCTCCATAGAAACCCTAAAAGGCAGGGTCCCAGGAGCTTGCAACAAATTTGTGTGCTGGGAGGGTGGCTCACAACTTCACCAGGACAGAGGCTCCTGCGCTCTGACCTTGCTCTGTGAGCCTCCTCACCTAGTTGTTCATATGTATCATTTATAATAAACTGTAATAGCAAGTACAGAATTTTCCTGAGTTCTTTGACTCTAGTAAATCATAAAACCTGGCAAGGAGTACAGGGGAGGAGATTGTGAGGACTCCCAAACTTTTAGCCAAGTCAGACAAAAGTGCTGGTAACCTGGAAATCAAGTGCTTGTGGCTGGCATCTGAAGTGGGGGAAGTCTCCCTTAAACCTGTGGAGCCTGATGCCAACTCTAGGTGGCCAGTGTCAGAATAGGACTGAATTGTACGACACCCAGTTTGTGTTGGGGATCAGCAAGCTGGAGAATTGGTGTTGGAAAATATACCACCTATTTGGTGTCAGAAAAAACTTGAGAGTTGCCTATAAGAAATTCACGTCAAATATAAATACACAGGTGGGTCAAAAGTAAAAAGATGGAAAAAGTTATATAATGTTAATACTATAAACAGAAGAAAACAAAACAAACCTGCGATGGCTATATTGACATTGGACAAAGTGGATTTCAGAGCAAAGAATATTTATAGGGACAAAGAAAGTCATTTCATAACAATAAAAGGGTAAGTTTGTCAAGAGGACATAGAAATCTCAAACATTTATGGACCTAATAACAGAGCTTCAAAATACCTGAAGCAAAAACTGGTATAACTAATAACTCCATGGAGAGATAGACAAGTCCACAACCATAAAATAAATTTTAATATCTCTTTCTCAAAAATTGATAGAAAAAAATGGTAAAAAAAAAATA
The DNA here is from genome assembly GCF_028885625.2 of Pongo pygmaeus. Lineage (NCBI taxonomy): Eukaryota > Metazoa > Chordata > Mammalia > Primates > Hominidae > Pongo > Pongo pygmaeus. The sequence goes on along the minus strand of NC_072379.2, from coordinate 35,670,126 downwards.
GAGAGAGTAAAGAATATAGAATATTTAACAGCACTATCAACTAAATTGACCTAATTGACACTTATAGAACATTCCACATAACAATAGAATACACCTTCCCCTCAAGTGCCTGTGGAACATTTACCAAGATAGACAATATTCTGAGATAGAAAACAAGCTTTAATATGTTTGAAAGGATTCAAGTCATACAACTTATATTTTCTGACCATAATGGAATTAACTTAGAAATGATTAAAGATAAATCTCCAAATGTTTTTAAATGATGCAACGCACTTCTTATTTATTTATTTATTTATTTATTTTACTTTAAGTTCTAGGGTACATGTGCACAACGTACAGGTTTGATGCATAGGTATACACGTGCCATGATGGTTTGCTGCACCCATCAACTCATCACTTACATTAGGTATTTCTCCTAGTGCTATCCCTCCCCCAGCCCCCCAGCCCCTAACAGGCCTCAGTTTGTGATGTTCTCTGCCCTGTCTCCAAGTGATCTCATTGTTCAATTCCTACCTATAAGTGAGAACATGCAGTGTTTGGTTTTCTGTCCTTGTGATAGTTTGCTGAGAATGATGGTTTCCACCTTCATCCATGTCCCTGCAAAGGACATGAACTCATCTTTTTTTATGGCTGCATAGTATTCCATTGTGTATATGGCAACACATTTCTGAATAAAATGTGGGGCAAGACGAAATCAAAAGTGAAACTAGGAAGTATTTTGAACTGAATGAAAATGAAAACAACATAAAATTTGTGAGATGCTTCAAAAGGGAAATTTATAACACTAAACTATATTAAAAAGAAGAAAGGTTTCAAATCATTGACCTCAGCTTCCACCTTAGAGAACTAAGCCCAAAGTAAAAAGAAGAAAGGAAATAATAAACTTGAATGAAAAAAAAAATGAAACAAAAAAACAATAGAGGAAATCAATGAATCCAAAGCTGGTTTTTGGGAAGGCCAATAAAATTGACAAACTTTTAGCCAGGTCGATCAAGACAGAGAGAGGAAACACAGATTACAAATATCAGAAATGAGCATGGTGGCATCACTATAGATGCTACAGATACGAAAAGAATAGTAAGAGAATTTCATGGACAACTTTATGCCAATACATTTGACAATGTAGATGAAATTGACTAATACCTTGAATCACACACAAAGTGTCAAAGTTTACACAAGAGAAAAATACCTAATCTACATAGCCCTTTATACATTAAATTAATTAAATTTAAAAATAAAAACTTTCCCTCAAAGATAACTACAGGCCTCGATGGCTTCACTGGTGAAATCTATCAATCTTTCAGGGAAGAAATAATAACAATTCTACATCAACTCTTCAAGAAATTTAAAGAAGGTATACTTTCCAACTGATCCCATGAAGTCAGTGTTACCCTGAGATGAAAACCAGACAAAGACATTATAAGAAAAGATAACAACAAACTCATATCACTCATGAACATGGACATAAAATTCTAAAACCAGTTTTCAGAAATTGAATCTAGCAATACATTAAAAAGTATCATACACCATAACGAAGTGGGTTTTACCTCCTGAATGCAAGATTGTTTTAATATTTGCCGAGTAATCAATGTAATCCATCATCTTAACAAGTTAAAAAAGAAAAACCATATAGTCATCCTAGTAGATATAGACATCCATTCCTGATAACATCTCTCAGCAACATCGTAATAGAAGAAAATTCCTCAACTTGATAAAAGGTATCTATAAAAAGCCTACAGATAACATTATACTTATTATTAAAGATTGTATGCTTTTCCCTTAAGATAAGGAAACAAGAATGTCCACTGCTACGATTCAACACTGAATTCAGTGAATAGCCTATACGGTAAGGCAAAATAAGTAAATAAAAGTCAACTAGATTGGAAAGAGAGAAATGAAAAATGTGTTTATTCATGGATGACAGGATTATCTATGTAGAAATTCAGATGGAATCAACAAAAAAGCTACCAGAGCTGGTAACTGAACTTAGAAATGTTTCAGGACACAATAGCAATATACAAAAATCAATTGTCTTTCTATAACTAGCAATGAAGAATCAGAAATGGAAATATTATTTACAATAGTACCTAAAATATGTCATACTTATGAACAAGTCTGACAGGAGAAGAAAAGACACATACTTTGAAATCTACAAAAAATTGTTGAGAAAATTAAAGAATACTTAAATAAATGGAAAAATATACCATGCTTATAGTTTGGGACACTTGATATTGTTAAGATTGATGAATAATTTCAAAACAATGCCAATCATAATCTTAGCAGACAGATTTTGTAAAAGTTGACCAAGCTCACTCTAAAATTTATATGGCAGATCAAAGAAAAAGAGGCAACTTCAAGCCATACCTTGAACCATAGACAGCATTTAATACAGAGTGGATCATAAATCTAAATGTAAAATCTAAAAGTATAAAAGTTGTAGAGAAAAAAATAGAAGAAAACTTTTGTGACTTGGGTTAAGTAAAGATATCTTAGCTATGGCACCAGAAACATGACCTAAAAAACAGAAAATTGATAAATTGAACTTTATCAAAATTAAAAATGTATGCCTTTCAGAAGAGAATGAAAACACAAGACATAGACTGTGCCAGTCACCTGTATGGTAAAAGACTTATATCCAGAATATAGAAATAATTCTCAAGTTCACTAATAAGAAAATCCAGTTAAAAGTGGGCAAAACATTTGAAAATAAATTCTTCAAAGAAGATATGCAAGTGGTAAATGAGCATTTGAAAAAATACTCCACATTATTAGTTATGAAAATGCAAATTAAAACAAAAATGAGATAAACACCTATTATAGTGGCTAAAATTTTAAAAGTGTAACTATGATGATTAATTTTTTATGTCAACTCATCTGGGCCATTGTGCCCAGTTATGTGGTCAAATATTCTGCATGGTTCTCTGAGGGTGTTTTTGGATGAGATTAACATTACACTGGTAGACTGTCTTCTATAAAGTGGGTTGGCTTCATTCAGCCAGCTGAGGGCCGGACCTCTTCCCAGCCAGCCAGAATCCCACAGCAGGCTGTCTTTATACATGCACTGAGCATTGGCTCCTCCTGGGTCTCCAGCCTGTTGGCCCACCCTGCAACTTTTGGACTTGGCAGCCTCCATAATCACATGAGCCAATTCTTAAAATAAATCTTTTTACATTTATATACATGTCCTGTTGGTTCTGTTTCTCTGGAGAACCCTGATTAATAGTTAGCTATACCATGTGTTTGCAAGGATGTGGAACAAGTGAAACTCTCACACACTACTGATGAAAATGTAACTGGTGCAAGAATTTTGGAACACAGTTTGTAAGTTTCTTAAAAAGATAAACCTACATCTATCGTATGATCTTCTACTCCTAGGTACTTATTCAAGAGTAAAGCAAGCATACAGTCATTCAAAGACTTGTACGCAGTGTTTATAGCCATGTTATTTGTAAACTCCCAAAAAAAGTAATCTCTCAAAACGACCTAAATGTCCATCAACAAGTGAATGCATAAACAAACTGTAGTACTATATCCACACAATGAATTATATAGCAAGAAAGGGATGCACTATTGATTATTCAAAATGGATAAATTTCAACTTAATTACGATGAGTGAAAGAAGACAGACAAAAGATACTGTATGATTAATTTATCTAATATTCTAGAAATTGCAAGCTTATGTAGAGCAATGACTTGAAATGTGGGTGGGGTTCAGGAGAGAAAAGGAGAGATTATGAAGAAACATGAGGAAACACTGGGGCTGATAGATACGTTTGCTGTCTTGATTCTGGTGATCTTTCGTGGATATATACATAGGTCAAAAACTCATCTAATTCTATATTTTAAGTCCAATTTATCACATGTTAATTACATCTAAATGAAGGTATTACAAATACAACAATACATCCTTCCATTTTTTATTTTTATTTATTTTATTTTTTTGAAATGGCATCTCTCTCCATTGCCCAGGCTGGAGTGCAGTGGCATGATCTCAGCTCACTGCAACCTCCACCTCCCAGGTTCAAGTGATCCTCCTGCCTCAGCCTCCTGAGTAGTTGGCATTACATGTGCACACCACCATGCCCAGCTAATTTTTATATTTTTAGTAGAGATGGGGCTTCACCATGTTGGCCAGGCTGGTCTCAAGCTGGCCTCAGGTGATCCACCTGTCCTGGCCTCCCAAAGTGCTGGGATTACAGGCACGAACCACTGCACCCGGCCTCTTATCTCTCCTGATAAGACTTTTTCAGTATATGTTTTATTTTATTTGTATGAATTTAAGGGGTACAAGTTCAATTTTGTTACATGGATATATTGCATAATGGTGAGGTTTGGGCTTTTGGGGTATCCATCACCCAAATAATGTACATTGAACCCATTAAGTAATTTCTCATCATCTACTCCACTCCTGCCTACTTCCCCCTTTTGACTCTCATTCCACACTCCATGTCCGTGTATACATGTTATTTAGCTCTCACTTATAAGTGAGAACATGTGACATTTGCCTTTCTGTGTCTGAGTGGTTTCACTTAAAATAATGGCCTTCAGTGCCACCCATGTTGCTGCGAAGTCATGCTTTCATTCTTTCTTAGGGCTGAACAGTATTCCATGGTGTGTGTGTATATATATATATATCTATATATCACATTTTATTTATCCAGTAGTCTGCTGATAGATACTTAGGTTGATTCCATATCTCTGCTATTGTGAATAGCTCTGTGATAAACATGTGGATGCAAGTATCTTTTAATTTTTTTTCAACTTTTATTGTCGATTCAGGGTAGTGCAGGTGTGTTCCCTGGGCGTATTATGTGATGCTGAGGTTTGGCATATAAATGGCCCCATCCCCCCGGTACCTAGCACAGTACCCAACAGTTTTTCAAGCCTTGCTCCCCTCCCTCCCAGTAGTCCCCAGTGTCTATTGTTGCATCTGTACATCTGTGAGTACCCAATGTTTAGCTCCCACTTACAACTAGATACCATTTCACCACAGTCAGAATGGTAATTATTAAAAAGTCAAAAAACAACGGATGTTGGCAAAGACTATGGAGAAAGGGGAACATTATACACTGTTGATAGGAATGTAAATTAGTTCAGCCACTGTGGAAAGCAGTTTGGAGATTTCTCAAAGAACTTAAAACAGAGCTACCATTCGACCCAGCAATCCCATTACTGGGTATATATCCAAAAGAAAAACAAATCATTCTATCAGAAAGACACACACACACTTGTACTTGTTCATTGCAACACTATTCACAATAACAAAGATGTGGAATCAACCCAGGAGCCCACCAAAGTTGGACTGGATAAAGAAAATGTGCTACATATACACCGTGGAATACTATGCAGCCATTAAAAATAATGAAATTATGTCCTTTGCAGCAACACAGATGCAGCTGGAGGCCATTATCCTAAGCGAATTTATGCAGGAACAGAAAACCTGATATGATTTTTGTAAGATTTCTTTCCACCAGCTTTTAATAAAACAAAGTTATTTTATTATTTTATTTTATTTTTTTCAAAGGCTTTTTATTTATACTGCACAGTTGGTAATGGGCAGAGAGTGATCTTTGCTACAAGGTCCGTGGCCTGACTAAAGCAACTTTCTTACCTCTCAAAGACAGGACACCGATTTCATCTGCTAAAAGTCTCCTCTTGGTTTTCAGCCGCCGCCATCCAATAGTGTTTGCTTTGGAATGCTGCAAAGCAAAGAAAAAAGAATTGCCAAAAAAAAAAAAAAAATTCAATCATTTTCTTCTAAGGGCAAAGATGGAATGATGCTATGACAATATTTGAATCAGATCTTAATAAGCAATTATATTTCCATTTTAATCATTCTATTGATGCTCTTTCTCAGGTGGACAGTATATGTCCCCTGTGAGTGAATTCTTGATGGCAGTCAACTGAAATGATATTTTTATATAGGTAACATTTAGGTAATAAATATGGCTTATTGTATATATCCAAAAAATGACAACATAAAAATCTAACCACTTTATTACTTTCCATCATGTATCAGTTCTTTAATTTTCACATTCAGGACAAATTAAGTTATCTGCCTTTGTTAGTTTCATAATTCAATTATTTTTAGCTGGGGCAAAAATATTCATAAGTCTATTTAAAAAAGAATTTTTCTTATATTCTTTTATTTGAAAGCCATAGAAGTAATTACAGGATTCAAATAAAATATTTGAAATTATTATAAAACATAATAGTTGCCGACCTAAGATCAAGTGCAAAAAGGTCCAGGTGGAATGAACATTTTCTGATACTTGTGGGCACAGGGGTGTCTTATTTTGGTAGAGAATCTGATATTGCACATGCTTCCATGAGAATTCAGACATATGTCCTCACCTATGGTTCTTCTAATCAAATTATAGAGTTTATCAAGTTTATCCATTATGGTTTATGAGCCTTGAAGCATCACTAACACCTAATCAATATAATTCCTAATACATGGGCAAGAATGCATGCACGTGTGTGTGTGTGTGTGTGTGTGTGTGTGTGTGTGTGTGTGTGCTGGGGTGGGAGATGCTAAATGGAATCCTTGGTTTCAGGGAAAGTATAGTCTAATAGGAGATAAAATGCTCATCTATGAAAGATTGGAAAGCTGTTTCAGAGGGCATATGTGAAGGTGAGACAGCCCTTGATCAAACCACAAGGGGCCAGGGAAGAAATGTCTGAATCTTGTTATGTTTTCACTCTTGAATCTCTTGCTGGTGCCTTCCCTTGGTTGGACCTAACTTAAGTCAAAGGACAATGGGACCAGGATACACTGTCCATTGAGGTCAGCATCCCACATTATAAAGCAGGGCAAAGAGGGCTGTGGAAGAGCAAGTGGAAGGTGTCTGAAACCCTAGCCAAACTTCCCTTCGATTTTAAATTCACTAGAAAAACAACTATGAGCATTCGAGAACTCAGGACATATTGCTCTTCCCATAAGTTATTCCTGAGGAATCAATTTGTTGAGCTTCAGATGACCAAAAGATCACTGAAGCATCAACATAGATTCTGGTGGTAGGCATTGGTTTACTGGACTAAAGATTAATTGTGATACAGGTGACAGAATAGAATTTATGTATTGCATGTTCTGATTCAATGAATGTGTTACAGCTAACAAAGATACATCAAGAATGGGAACAAGCTTGCTGACTGCTTCATAGGGATAAATTGGGAATAAAAGCTTATCATGTTCAATTAGATACTGAGAGAGTAAAGGGGGGAAATACGTGGGTCAATTTAATTTTATTATTGTGACTATTTGGAATGAATAGTGTCAAAATTGGGGAACATAGGTGTATTATATAAAAGCATTAGTATAAAATGATCATTAAAGTGAAAAACTTTCTCAAATACTAAAAATATATTTTAGAAGTCTTAGTAAACATACCTATGAAAGTGACTAAAATTAAAAAGATGACAATACCAAATATTGATGAGGATTTGGTGGAACTGGAACTCTCAAACACTGCTGGTGGGAATGTAAAATGATATAACCACTTAGGAAGACAGTCTGACAGTGTCTTCAAAAGTTAAATGTGGCCGGGTGCAGTGGCTCATGCCTGTAATCCCAGCACTTTGGGACGCCGATGCAGGTGGATCACTTTGAGCTCAGGAATTTGAGACCAGCCTGGGCAACATAGCGAAACCCTGTCTCTACAAAAAAATACAAAAATTAGCCAGGAATGGTGGCTTGTGCCTGTGGCCCCAGCTACTCAGGAGGCTGAGGCTGGAGGACTGATTGAACCTGGGAGGTGGAGGTTGCAGTGAGCTGAGATGGTGCTACTGCTCTCCAGCCTGGGTGACAGAGACCCTGTCTCAAAAAAAAAAGAAAAAAAAAGTTAAATGTACACCTACCATATGTTCCAGCCATTCCACTCCTGGAATTTTTCCCAGGAGAAATGAAAGCATATGTCCATGCAAGGACTTGTACACAAAAGTCCACAGTAGCTCTGACTGCAATAACCAGGAAATGGAAGCAACCCAATGGCCATCAACAGATGATGAGATAAACCACCAATATGTCTGTATAGTGGAATACTATTTAGTAATAAAAAACAATGAACTATTTGTACATGTGATAGCAAAGATGAATATTAAAGTCATTATGCTGAAAGTTTCCATAAAAATCTTACATTTAGGTTGGTGATCCATTTTGAGTTAACGCTTCACTATTGCTTAGTTTGTAACTTTCAGATTAATCGTTCCACACAACTGAGGCAAGACCTTTTTGCATACTCTACCCAATGTCCCATGAGATCTAAGATTTTCCAGCCTAGCTCATGGAGACAGGATACTATTCTCAGCCTTGGAAGAGGGTCCAGTTCTGTTCTCTTGAATCCTTGGGAATGGTTCTTGCTCTGGCCTCAGTTAATTTCCTTGCATGCATTCACTGATTATGACTCAGCTGAGTATTCAAGAGGGGCCCTCTACAGAGCTCTGGTTTTCACCTTGTGCAGCTCTCCTTCCCTTTGTTGTCCTTGGACTCTCAGCTCCATCTCCTCTATTCAAGGAGTCCACCAGGCTTTGCTTGCATCTCATCCTGGAAACTCTCCCAAAGCAAGAAGCTAGGAAGTTGCAGGGCTCATCTATTTGTTTTCTTTCTGTGAGAGAATCACTTAATTGCTGGGCATTCAATTGCTAAAAAAAAATTGTCTCATGTATTTTGTCCGTTTTTTCGTCGTTTCATCTAGGAGGTAAAATCTATTTCCTATAATTCCATTTTGATAAGAAGTGGAAGTTTACAAGACATTATATTTAAATATAAAATACATATTGAAATATAACAAACAGTATTAAAGGTCAAACATATTGGTTGGATTAATAAGTATAAAATTGGCTTAATTTACATAATAATAGGAAAAGATTACCGGATGGACCAACAAAGCAAAATTCAGCCGTCTGCTGTTTATAAGATACAGCTAAAATAAAGAGATTCAGAAGGTTCAATATAAAAGTGATAGACAATGATATACTAGGTAAACATAAATAGCAAGAAAGCAGAATTTATGTTCTTGGTAGCTACAGCAGACATGTCAGGGCCCTGCTCCTATCTCTTTATTCTTTCTACTGTGCCGTGCATCAGCTCCAAATTCCACTTTCCTGCTCCTCATTCTTTGCATGGTGGTTTTCTCTGGCATCCAGAGTCTTCTTTGTTTCCCATGGGCTGATCAGAGGTGCTGGAGAATCAGTATCCTCTGAGAGCAGTTCCCAATCAATCAGTGATGGTTGGTTGGTATATAATTACCCCAGCTCCCTCTCCTTTGGATGGAATAGCTCTGAGGCATGTGTATTACACTGACACCTAGAGTTTCCAAGTGGAATAAAGCTCCAGCTGTGTATTAGTCAGGGTTCTCCAGAAGGACAGGACTAACAGGACAGATGTATATATAAAGAGGAGTTTATTAAGGAGTATTAACTCACAGGATCACAAGATGAGGTCCCACAACAGGCTATCTGCAAGCTGAAGAGCAAGGAAGCCAGTCTAAGTCCCAGTGCTGAAGAACTTGGAGTCCCATGTTCAAGGGCAGGAAGCATCTAGTGTGGGAGAAAGATGTGGGCCAGGAGACTAAACCAGTCTAGTCTTTCCATGTTCTGCCTAAGTTTATTCTGGCCGCGGTGGCATTGGATTAGATTGTGCCCACCCAGATTGAGGGTGGGTCTGCCTTTCCCAGTCCACTGACTCAAATGTTAATCTCCTTTGGCAACACCATCACAGACACACCCAGGAACAATACTTTGCCTTCTTCAATCCAGTCAAGCTGACACTCAGTATTAACCATCACAAGCTGTCCACAGTAGTAAATGGCTTTAGAATGTATCATTTACTTTCCCACCCTTTGCTGACTCACTTTCCCCTTCGCTTATCAATGTTTTCTCCACTTCCCAAATAAATCACTTGCACTGGAATCCTAGTCTCAGTATCTACTTAAAGGGAACCCAAACCAAGAAGATAACAGAAAAGGCAAAATTCAGCCCCTACAAAACAAACCAAAACACAACAAACACAAACATCAATAATGCTAAATATTAAAATTTGTAAGGAAGTTATAAATATCTATGTATTCAATATCAGATCAATCACCTTTATGAAACAAGAAACTAGAGAAAAGGTAAATAAAAGTAGATTAAAACTACATTTTAGTAGGAAACTTCTCAATCTAAGACAGATGAAGTAGATAAAACATTTAACAAGGATATAAAATACCTAGTTAACAAGTTCAGTAGGTTAACTTTTATAGATATACATGGTACTCTGAAACCAGGCTATCGAGAATATACTTCCTTTCAAGTACAGATGGAGCTTCCTTAAAAGTTGACCCTATTTTAGAACACCTCTCAAAAACCTTGAGTAGCTCTAAAAAGTAAAATAACACTAACAGCATTTATGACCATAATACAGTAAAATAAAAATTGTATGCTAACAATTTTTAAAGGCCCTCCAACAATTTGAAAACAAGCTCAAAGCAGTAAAACTTTCTCTAAACAGTAGGCCAGGGCAATTGTAGATGTCACCTTACTTTCCTTTCTGTCGGATCATTTCATTAAGCAATGGTTGGCTGTTAAACAATCTTGACTCAATGGGGAAATGTAAAATTAAATTTTAGAACTTCTAGAAAATAGCAAAAATGAAAACACAATACATCAAAATCTAAAATTCATAGCAGTAAATACTTATTACAGTAAAAATGAAAATAAATCGCCCAGGCAAAAAGCTAGAAAAAAAAGCAACAAAGTAAACAGAAAAAAGAAAAAAAAATCAATGACAATAAAAGCAGATTAAAATGTAGGGAAAAAACCCACAGCAGAGTTAATAAGAAAATATAAATCTTGTTCTTAGGAAACAACAGCAACAAAGCTGACAAACTACTACCCAGATTAATACAATAAATGAAGTACAAGTACACAAAGTAAGAGATGATACAAAGTAACTATCAAAAGAGAGGAGATAAAATGAGATTATACATTTAGCAGAATGTTCTGCAAATAAATTTGACAACTTAAATAAAATGGGTTACTTTCTGTAAAATATAATTTATCAAAGCTGGCCCCAGTACAGAAAGTCTAATCAGGACCAATTCCCATACAAGAAATAGAAAAAGTTGTAAAAATGTTTCTTTACAAGTAAGCACTATGACCAGACAATTTAATAAAAAAATTCTACCAAATCATGAAAAATCAGAAAATTGCAGTGCTACCCAAAATATTCCAGAGCTTTGTTTTTTTTTTTTTTTTTTTGAGACGGAGTCTTGCTCTGTTGCCCAGGCTGGAGTGCAGTGGTGTGATCTCAGCTCACTGCAATCTCTGCCTCCCAGGTTCAAGTGATTCTCGGGCCTCAGCCACCCAAGTAGCTGGGACCACAGGTGTGCACCATCACGCCTAGCTGATTTTTGTGTTTTTAGTAGAGACAAGGTTTCACCATGTGGGCCAGGCTGGTCTCGAGCTTCTGACCTCAGGTGATCCGCCAGCATCGGCCTCCCAAGGCGCTGGGATTGCAGGCGTGAACCACTGTGCCCCGCAGAAAATATTCCAAACCTTTAAAAAGGAGTGACATGATATGAGTATGACATGGATATCAAAACTTAACAAATGTAATATGAAAAAGTAATTATAGGCCAATCTCACATATTAATATCAGTGCAAAAATATTAAACGAAATAATGATAAGTAGAATCCAACATCTCATTTAAATATGAATTCTTTCTGACTACATGATGCTTATGCTAGAAACAGAAAAAAGATTAAATACTGACAATCTATTAATATCATTCAGTATATTAAAAGTCTGAGAAAAATCCTATCATCTCAATAGATGTCAAAAGAGCATTTAATAAATTTCAACGCTCATTCATGATTTTTTTAAAAAAAGTTAATGAAAGAATATGGATAGATTCTTTCTTTAAAAAAAAATTACATAATTCCTATCAAAAGCCAGCTTCTTATAATGGGGGAAACTTAGAGGCTGTTCCAGAGAAAAATAAAAGAAGCAAGGATGTCTACAATCTGCACTACCATCTAACAGCATATTGGTGGCATTAAAACAATGCAATTAGACACAAGAATTGGAAAGAAAAAGATAAAACCATCTCTGTAAGTGACAGCATTGTTGACCTGCAATTATAGAAAACACTACTACAAACAATAGAATACATAAGGCAATATCAGTAATCTTTATATATATAAACAAAACTCTTAGCAGATACGTGGAATAGCAAATATGTATAGTTACAACAGCAAAAATTTAATAAAATAAAATAAGAATAAAGCTAGCAAAATAATGTGCAGAACCTTTATGAAGAAATCTATAAAACAAAAATGGACATGGACAAATTTATATCCATGTACATCATATCTACTTGTATGGACAGCATGTCTATTTTTTTAAATTCAATTTATAATTTATTACTATGTCCACAAAAATACCATTTTTTCCCCTGAAGTTAAGCAAGTTGATTTAAACATTGATTTGGAAGATTAAATGATCTCGCATAGCCAGAAAATCCTAAAAATGAAGAGCTTTTGTGGAGGGTTAGCCCTTTGATACATGAAAACATAATAATAGCAAGTCTCTATGAATAAAACTGTGTTATTTATGCATAGGCAGACAGACAATGAAGCAGAAGAGGAATCTTGGAAGTAAATAAATACAATTGCATATGGACAAGTAGAGAGTTGGCAGTTGAGGAGGAGAAAAATGGACAGGATGAAGTTACTCTTGGTTTTTATGAAACAAAATGGAGCATTTTGTTGATGGATTGGCTGTGGGGATGGGAGAGAGGGAGGTGTTGAGAGTGTTTCTTGGGTTTCTGGCTAATGCGGTGGGGTGAGGTGGCAAAAGGTACTACCTAGTGCCCATTCTTAGTTACCTTTGGAATACTGGGAGTGCAAGAGAAGCTCCCTTGTAGTTGCAAAAAAAATGTAACAAACGAAAACACAATGTCATCTATAATGATGTTAACTGTGTTGATTTCATATGGACAATCACTTGTGCTGATTTCACACGTGCTGGCTTCGTGATGGGAAATCTTGTGGCTTCTCAGTTTATTATACATTATCCATACTTTATTCCACCTTATCTATGGTCACTGGTGCTTGATTTCTGTTTTAGTTTCGTATGGGATATCTCAAAGAGCTTGTGTCTATTTTCAGCTTCTGGCACTTTCCAGGACTCGACTGCATGAGCACGATCTTGTAGGTAGCCAGGAAAACCCTCTTTCCTTCGCCCCAGACAAACCGCAGTTCTTACCTCTGTCCTCACTTGCTTGAGTTGCTAGCCATCACTTTATTGTTGCTTTCCTTTCTCCACTCGTGCTCCTGTCTGCTCCATCAAGCATTCTGTAGTCAGAGCGATGTTTCTAAATTAATCTTGTTATGCCCTCCTCAAAGACTTCAGTGACTCCTCATGCCTTCAGGATAAAATCCAAGCTGTGGCTTAGAAGGCTCCAAAGCATTCAGTCATCTTCTCTGAAGGTCATTTTCTGAAACTTTGTACCTTGCCCATGGTGCCCTGGCTCTGCTGAACACTATCTCTCTGTCTAGAATGACTAGCTAACCCCTTCTCATTTTTTGGCTCTCCATTCAGGTGTCACCTTCTCCAGCAGCTTTCTTGACACCCTAGCTGGGATTTGGGACCTCTATTCCCAGTGTCACTAGCACTCTGTGCACCTATCATAACATCTTTGCCACTCGTCTTGCCTCCCCTGCGAGGCTGAGCTCCTTCTGAGAAGGGCGGTGGCTCCGACACTCCTGTTCCCCAGCATGAGGCCCACGGACTGGCACAGAAGGGCCCTCAGCAGTTGTTGAATTTAAGGAGGAGGAAGAGTACAGTCCTATTTAGGCCCCATTCATTTCTATCGTTGCTCAAAACTTGTCCTCTCCTCCCTTCGTTCTCCAAATCTCCTAAGCGTTCCCAAACTGATTTATTTCTCACATGGCCATGAAATTACTAATTGGAATTGCTGGTGCCCAATTCATCCTGCTGGCATCTTCCCCGCTTGTCCCATTTCGGTCCCTGGAAATTCCACATTACTAATGAACCACTACCCTTTGCAATAAATCTGCAATTCATCAATATGGTCTAATTTTTTAAACATTTCTTTTTTTCCTTGGTGTTGGGTCACTTCAGGCCATTACGAGAGAGAAATAAAGTGGCTTGTTGAAACATAATGATTAAAATATGAGACTGTCTTTTTATCTTCACACTCAGACAAGCTTGCTAATTGCAAGGTAAGGTTGGAGCAGCTTTAAACTTCTTGGCCACATGCAATATTTAGGAAGGAAAATGAATGAATGATTAATTTTTGGTAAATAAGAGAAGTGGAGGCACATTTCCACTGTTGCAATATTGTGAGAGGAAAAAGAAAACTGCAAACCTCTAGTTGGTATAAAGAAAGATTAAACTCTGTTTTACTTGGAAGAATTACAAACTCAAATTGAATTCAGATATTCACTTGTGTTGTTAATTCAAAGTCATCTTTTGCATCTTAACACACCTCTATTCTGATGACGTATTGAGGTTTGGTTTGCTTTGCCTCTCCCTTCTTAGGCATGTGGAAGACCCTCCACTGGCCCTCCCAGAATGTCTTTCTCCCTCTCCCTACCCTGCTCTCTGCCCCGAGAAGCTGCCCAGTATGGACTGCCTCAACAGCTTCCCTTGTTTGTGAATTCTGGTTGGTCTGGACAACAGGAAACACTGGACGAGATGGGAGGCAGAAGAAGAGAGAGGATGGGATGTTTACTGTCACAGCCAGCCCAAGGTGATGGCTGTGTTTCTCCCTCAAAGGCCGTGTCCTGTCTAGCAGCCCCCTGCTATGGACAGAATGGTGGCCACGCTGTGGAACTCACCTTGCCCTTTCAGACTGAGGAGTGGTAAAGAACCTCCCAGTTGCCAGCCTTTGTTGGTTTTCTTGAACCCTGTTCTCACCTTGGTATATAATCCCAGCATTAAGTTTCCTCAAAATCACCCATTTCAGAGGGCCATTTGTTTCCTGGGACTCTGGCCGACATTCACATCAAAAAATTCAATTCCAGAACACCAAGTATTTAGAGGTCACTTCCTCCAAGTTCCTCACTTTGCAAAGGAAGAGAATGAAGCTCACAGAGAAAGGATGGCTTGCCACCTGCCATGTAGCCGTTGACAGCATAGCCAAGACTGGAACCCACAGCTCTTGTATTTTCAGACTAGCATTCCTACTTTGGTGGCAAAAGGCATGAATCAAATAATTGAGCTTGCTTATGAATAGCAACTATTACCACTATTATATTAGTTAGCTTTTACTGAGGGCTTCCTGCATGGTGGGTGTGTGCTAAGTGTATTTGTTTATCATCTTCAGCTCTCCCAAACATATGATGCAGTTCCTGCATGTTTGCCGATGTTGTCGATTGGGAAAGTCGAGCTAAATTGTGTGTCACCAGTCACACAGCTTGGGGTAATGTGTGACAGCCCAGGATTCCCACCTGGATCTTTCTGACAAGAAAGTCATGTTTAGACCACCCTGTAAGATACATTTGGCCAAGACCCATGATGTGGGCTGAATCTGAAACCAAATAATGTCTAAGAGGCCAGAATAAATGTCAAATGATGTTTAAGCCAAGAGAGCTGCCGTGAGCATGGAAAGGTTGTGGGGCCGTATGGTCAGCCGGCAAGTGTGGAGTTGGTTCGTATGCTTCTCTCACCATTTCGTGGCTTGCCCCAGTGAAAATGGCGGTTCCAATGGGATGGACCATGCCAGAAAGTTTAGTCCTCATCAGGCAGAAGCCCCTGAGAAAACGGGGGCTGACAGAAGCCCCTGGGAGATGCTCAGGGAGTGGCCCAAGGTTGGGAGCCAAGCTGGAGTCCAGAGTCAGAACCGGGAAACTGTCCCGATCATGGGAACCAGGGATCTGGGAAGCACTTGGACATGATTCCACCAAAAACTGTCTCTTTCACTCAAGGAATCTTAAAGAATTACACACAGCCACTGTCCATAGCTATTTTCCACATGATTAAATCAGTATTTGCTTAATAAAGAAAATCTGGTAGAAATGAGGAAGTGGAGAAAACAAAATAAATTTTTTCAGCTCAGGAATGTCACCATGTTTGCCACAAGAGCCCATGGTTTGGGACATTCGTGTCTGGCGGGGAAAGGGGGATATCCCAGATGCGGGATGTGGCAGAGAAACTATGAGGGAGAGCACTGCCAAGTCCCTTCTGGGCCCCACACCTGGGCCTGCTGCCCTGTGGCTCCCCAAGGACTCCAGAAGCAGCAAGGAATGGGACACTCAGGATCTGTGCCAGCAGTGCCACCTTGAGCAAGCCATGCCCCTTTTCTGAGCTTCAGTTTCTGTATCTGTAAGAGGAGCATGGTCAGCTCTGCCTGTGCAGGTCTCGCCATCTCACAGCGCCCTGTCCTCCAGCTGCATTTTTGCTGGAAAGCATGGCCCGGCTAGGGAATCCTGCTCCCCTCTCATTGCTCACCAGGGCTCCCCTCATCTCATCTTTACCCAATTCCCCTGGCCACGACCTCCCACCCACCATGGGAAGCTGCAGCCCTGGTAGGACCCATGGATCCCGGGTTTCCTGGTGGTCACCTTCCTAAGTCAGATTCCGATGCTGCCTTCTTCGTGAGGCTTCTTGTGTGGATTCTCTTAGCGTCAATCCGCGGTGCCAGGGGATGTTTAGATTAGGTCATGCGCCTACTCCCAGGAAGTTGCATGTGTCCTCACTGGTTCACTAAAAACATATTTCTTAGAAGTGAGGCCTTACTGCTCAGCTGGCCTAAAAACACAAGCAGGATGAGATCACCCACAGGACCCCAGTCCTGGCTGAATGCTGATGTAGTCCCTCCTGGGGGACAGGGGTGCAGCTGTGATCCTCAAGCGAGGAACTCAAGCTTCTGCAAGGTCCCTGGTTCTAGAATGTCAGTAGTAGAGACCCTGCTTCCCCCAGCCAGACACACCTTGGATACACAGGCCCACTTTGAGACCATAAGACAAAGCTCAGGACAGGAGCCCTTCTCGACCCTAGATCTGGTGAATGAAAAGGAGGTGGGCATTTCCTTTCCATTACTTTAAAAATGCTCCGTGGGCTGGGCACGATTGCACACCTATAATCCCAGCACTTTGGGAGGCCGAGGTGGGTGGATCACTTGAGCTCAGGAGTTCCAGACCAACCTGGGAAACGTAGTGAGACATTGTCTTTACAAAAAATATAAAAATTAGCTGGGCATGGTGGCACGTGCCTGTGGTCCTAGCTACTTGGGAGGTTGAAGTGGGAAAATCTCTTGAGCTCGGGAGGCGGAGGTTGAAGTGAGCCAAGACTGCGCCACTGCACTCCAGCCTGGGCTATAGGGCAAGATGCTGTCTCAAAAAAACAAAAACAAAAACAAAAAAATGCCTCGTGCCTCTGTCTCCTGAGACAGAAACACTTCCTGGGGTACTATGAGGGAAGGGTGAGATTTGGGGCCACACCAGCATGAGGGGGAACACAACTGTGTGACCACGGACAAGTCACTACATGTCTTGGGGCCTCTTGCTCAGCTATAAAATGGGGAAAGCAGATGTTAGGAGACCACATATGTGAGCACGTGGACCAGTGTCTTGGCATTGTCCCAGGAATGGCTTGTGAACTCTACTTGGCTGAATCATCTGAACTTTTAGGAATCCCAGTTGTCTGGCCTGTTGAGGTTAACTACTCATGTGGTTCTGATTTATATAAGGGAAGATAAAAATGGCAGCTACTCGGGAGGCTGAGGCAGGAGAATCGCTTGAGCCTGGGAGGCGGAGGTTCCAGTGAGCTGAGATTGCGCGACTGTACTCCAGCCTGGGTGACAGAGCAAGGCTCTGTCTCCAAAAAAAAAAAAAAAAAAGGCAAAGCAAACTCACAAACTCAGAAGAGGAGAAGGAGAAGAAGAGGTGGCTCCTGCTACCTGCCCTCTTGCCCTAGTATGGACAAGCATGCCACACAGGCAGGTAGACCCTCGGGGCAGGAAGGAGCTGTAAAATTCCACTGTTCTCAGCACTTGGAAAACAAGCCTTCAGTGAGCAGCCACTCGGCCTTTGGTCTTGCTTTGCTCTGACATCCAGGATCTAGCCAGCCACAGGGAGATCTGGGGTGGTGAATGTCCTGCCTACATCACAGCTTGGGCACAGGAGCTTTTCATGGCAGGCTCGTTTGCTGTAGGACATGCACTATTCCGGATGAAAACTCTGATTAGATTTCCAGGCCAGAGCCTTTCTGGCGCGCCCGTGACTCTCCCGCCATGCTGTGGCTGTCGTGGACCTGCTCACAGGTCCGACAGCCTGTGGACCTGCTCACAGGACCTGCTCACAGGACCTGCTCACAGGTCCGAGCTGCTTGTCTGCTCCCTCACTCCGAGCGCCCACCTCCCGATGCTCTCCTTGCTTTCAGCCTCCCTGCCCAGGCCTGGAGTTTGGCCTGCTGTGCCCTTTGACTGGACACCCGCCAATGACTCCACTCTCCCGCCCTGGCCACCCCTCTTCACTGCAATTTGGAGTCTGTCCAGGTCCTCTGAGATACCTCATAGGAGGGCTCTGTTTCTCCCCACAATCGGGCATGTGCTCATTAGTCATGGGATGAGCGGGTCATTTTGGAGCTTTCTACCTGAGGCAGGGGCCGTGGGGTTGATCCATTTCACTGCCTCAAGGCTTGGCAAGGCACGGGGAGGGCCACTGCTGGGCAGACCCACCTGGGCTTTGGTCAAGAGGGTGAGTGGCAGCCTGGGGATGCAGCTTCTCCCGCAGTCCCCCGTAGAGGCATGGGAGCAGCTGCGTGATGACAACCTGTGCAAGGAAACTCCTTTTCAAGCCGACTTCTTAGGAATGAGGTGCTGCTCTAGAAATCTACAACAGAGACCAACTGCCACTGCCCTGGCCACAGGGTCCAGCTGCGGATTAGGAAATGGGCGTAGTGCAGGAAGATAGAAAAATCAGTCCCCGCCTTCCTTAGTAATGACGCTGTCAGGTGGGAGGAAGGAGCCTTGACTTCCCGAGCCCATCAGAGGCTCTGGGACAGGACTGGGGTGGGGATGCTCGACTTGGAGCCCTTCTTGTACATCCTCTTTGAACCCTTCTCAGCCTCCTGGAACCCTGGCAGTTGGTCCGTGGCACTTTGGTCCTTCTGCTGAGTTCTGACAGCCCAAGGTCATCTTCTCTCTGCCCCTTCCCTGTGTTGGTGCCGCGCATCCGCTGTCCCCTCCACTCACATCGTGCCAGGCCCCATGGTCTGGAACCATCTGCCCTCTGCTCCATCAGAATCTGCCTCAGATCATGTTGCAGCTTGCTCAGTTCCCTTCATAAAACACATATAGCGCTAACACTGTGTTCCTAGGCCTAAAGGCCCCACGTGAGTGAGACCTGGCCCCAGAACGCCAAGTCACAGAAGCCCGTGGATTCTAGTGTGCAATGGCCACAGCAACCTGAGGTGCCACCTTCCACGGGACAGCGGCATGAGGATGCCTGGTCTCCTATGGGAGGTGGCTGGGCTTTGGAGGATGAATAGGAATTCTAGTGCAAAGCATGGAAGAGTCCACATGGTGTGTCTGGGGAAACACACATAGCTCGGTGTTTTCCAAGTTGAGTGGAGGGGCACCAACTGGAGTACAGTCTTGCCACCGACTCACCGCATGCCTTGCTGGCCCTTTGCTTTCCTGGGCAGGTCTCTCCATCAGGGCTGGCCCACCACACAGTCTGCAGTATGGGGCACCCAAATGCCAGGGGAGGAAGCAGGGGTTCTGTGTGTGAGGGTGGGGCTTGGGCAGAAGCCACCAACCGTGTCTTCAGGAGACCCAGAAAGCCCCTGCTAAGGACATGGGTGGGACAGCAATGCATGGAGAGCAACGGGCTAAGAATTTCACCTTTCTACCTCACTTATGCTCCTCAAGGTCTCTGCATCTATATGAAGGGTCTGGAAATTGAGTCCAACCACTGTAACACGTGGCTTTTTCCATTAGCAATGAGAGTGGGCTCCAGTCAGCTCTGCAGGAGCTACTTCCCCCTGTTCTTACTTAACCAGAGCCCCGGTTGGGCGCTTGGCCTAATCACTCATGAGCAGGAGCCAAGTTCATCACTTCTTGACTCTTCAGCTTTGAACACCTTTGCATCTTCAGTGAAACTTCTGGATTTGCAGGTGACAATCTCCATCCTGGGCCTGTCTCAGTGGTGGAAATAACATGGCACGGAATCACCCTGCATTCCCCCAGGAGCACACCCCTGCGAGGCCCTGGCATGTGTTCCCGGCCTCTGGACATTTTCAGGTGTTGCTCCTCTGCTTGGCTGGCTGCCGCTGCTCTTTCACCCTGCTGAGAATGACTGGACTCTTCCACGCTCATCAGCTCACAGCTTCTGCCCAGCCCCTCCTCTGGAAGAATTCCCTGCCTCTCCCCTGTGTCTCCCCTCTCTTGGGACACCAGGCTCACTCACTGTGATTGGCCAATGCCATGTGGCCCCTCTACTAGTGGGCTTATTGGAAGGCAGGGACTAAATTAATTTGTAATTTCCCCCCCTAGCACTCATCACAGGGTCTGGCTTAGAGAAGCTCTCTTAGTGTTGGTTGGAAGAAACGACAAAAGGAAGGAAGGAGGGAAGGAAGGGAGGAGGAACAGAAGGGAAGAAGGGAAGGTGGAAAGAAGGGAAAGAGAGGAAGCAAAGGAGGGAGAGGAAGGAAGACAGAGAAAGGAAGGAAGGAAAGGAAGGAGACCTTTGGTGACAACAGAAAGGCAAGGTTGCTTCAGTCCCTGAAACACTTTACCCCAAGGCTGCGGGTGGCCCTCCCACTGGGACATCCCCAACAGGTCCACATCTCTTATTTGGATCCTGCTGGCTGCTGGCATCACCATCATGCCAGGGCCTAGTGCCTGCCTCCTGGCACTGGACTACAGAGAAGGGGGTGGTGATGTTGGCCCTGGCTTCCATTTGTAGGACCTGGTGCCATAGATGTCCCATGGAGAGCTCCATGGCACCTGTTAGGAGATGGGTGGCAGAGGGAGGCTTTGCTATGCTTGATGTTCAGCCCCTTGGGAGGTGCCTCTGGGAGCTGAGGAGGATCTGCCTGAGAACAGCACACCAAAGACAACTGCAGCCCCAGCCTCCATGCCCTGTCAGGGCCAGCGGTACAGCCAGGTGCCTCAGACTGCTGGAAACCTCCCATCGGCCCCGTCCCCTTCCTTCCCAATCAATCAAGTGGACACCACACCCTGCCACACTCAGACAGGGCTCAGCCTCTCCTCATTTCCTAGATAGTCACTGTCCAAATCCCGCATGCTGTCCCCTGCCTGGATCTTCCCAGCCCTCCCTCCTGCCTCCCAGAAGCCAGTCCAGTCCCCTCCCCAGTGACAGTATGGTTCTTTGTGATAGGAAAAAATAAAATTCTTAAGAGTAAGAAAAGCATCCATAGATCTCCACTCCAATAAAGCCCCTTATTCTGGGGCAAAAGCTGGGATCAGTCAGTAGCTCTGAATCCGAGTCCACAGGAGCGGGCACACCTATGCTCAGATGCCACATCCCCACATAGTGCATCAAACCAGGAGGAACTATGGCTGCAACCCAATCCGCGGAGGTGTCTGGGCCCTGGAAAGCTCCCTTACACAGCACAGGAGTCAGCAAGACGTGGGGAGTGAAGCAGGGAAGGGCGGCCTTCTTGGATGTCCCTCTTCCCTCCCTGTCCTTGCTCTCCCCGCGCCGCCATCCCGGAGGAAGCTTCCTGATCGGTTAGATTTCAGAACTGCACTCCGGTGATGTCGCCGTGTGTCGAAAGGCTCCTGAAACGAGTGAGTGGGAGCTGCCGTGGGACCTGTCCAGGGCCGACTCGGCTTCATGCACTCAGTCTGCCTCCTCCCCTCATCCCCCACAGCGTTGAGATAAGAAGGGGTGAACACAGCAGTGGACTTGTGGGCTGGGAGGACGGCCCTGCTGGGCTTTGGGTTCGGTGGTCGTATTGGTCTTTCTCTTTGCCCCTTTTCTTTTCTTTCTCCCTTGTTAACCGATGTGATGACACTTTTGTTCCTTTTAAGTTCCAAACCAGTTGAGAAATCTGACGCTGAAGTCAGGATGATAAAGGTCAGCTTGCCCCATGGCTCAGCGCTGGGTTGCCTATCGCTCCCCCACTCCTCACCTGAGTACAGTGAGCTACCCTCAGTGAGCTCGGGTCTGGGAAGGCTCCGGCGCTTGGTTAGCTCTGAGGTCAGTGTAAGGAAAAGGGGAACAGGTCAGAGGCCACACTGTTAGGACGGTGACCAGAGAGGCCATGGAGTGGAAGCAGCAGACGCCTGATGGTTGTGGGAGATGCCTGTGGAGATGGGGAAGCTGCTTCCTCCTTCCTCCTGCCTGAATGGCCACTGAGGAAGGCCGTCCCCGCTGGTGCGGGCAGTGGGGCGGGGTGCGACTGCTGTTCAGGCGAGGCACTGCGAGTTGGCCGGGCATGCGAGCGAGAGATTTTGTAGGTAACTAAAATTTGAGATCAGGAGCTTTGGTGAAAGGCTGCCCAGGGCTGTGTGGGGACTGTCAGCACAAAAAGGATAGTCTGAAGCTAGGCAGAGATGCCTAGAGCAGGACATTACAGCACCAGTGTCCAAGAGGCAGTGTGGGATTCTCAGGCAGACTGCACATGCACCCGCCCTGTCTAGACCAGGGCAGGAGGCATGATCCAGGTCCTGCCTCAGGACAATCAGCAGGTTTTGGAAGCTAGACCCATTGGGGAGGTTCTCCACGGCCTGGTGGGAGGCCTGGAAGGACCCACGTGGGCTCCCTTCTGGGTGTAATGTGTAATAAATATAGAGGCAGGGAGAAAACGTGAAGTCCGGACCAGGCCAGATTCCCCCTGCTGCTTCCCCTCGGATATTCACCCTTTCATTGAACATTTACTGACTACCTCACCTGAGCCAGTCAATAAAAATACCATAGGATTTATGACCTAAACTGGGACAGTTTGGGAAGGAGAGAGAACGCCAGTAATAATATGCTGGGATAACCGACGTGACCAGGCCTTTTCCTGGGAACTTGGCCTGGAAAGCTCAGAGCTGCATGTTGCCCCCGGCTCGAGGCTATAATCAGAAGGCAGGTGTGAGCCCCAGAGGGGAAGGTGACGTGGGGGTCAGGCAGAGGGAACAGAGGCAGACGTGGGTGCGGAGGGAGCAGCGAGGAGGGCTTGACCTTGACTGTGGCAGAGACACACAGAGGTCTGCGTCTCGAGGACAGGGTTGGCACTTCTGGTCTATGCGAGTGGGCAGGGGTGGTGCTGGCATCTCTGGCAGGTTAATGTGAGGGGGGCACACAGGAGCTCCCGGGTGCATTCGGGAACTTGTTGGTGGCTTGATGTTGATACAGGACATGGGGGTGGACATTGTGGCCGGGGACTTGGGATGTGGGTAGTGTCTGTGTGTGTGGGCAGTGTGGATCTAGGCACTAAGAGTCCTGTAGGTGAGTGGTTTAGACTTAACTCTGCAGGCAATCCAGAGTCGCAGAAGCATGTTTCAATACTAAGAACGTCACTGAGGTACTTAATCGTCTGGACCTTCAGTGTGCTCATCTGGAAGACATTGCCTTCATACCACCTGGGCTCACTGAGAAGATGAACCAAGAATAATCATGAAACACTCTGCAAAGAGACCAAAGTAAGGCCAGAGGCTGTCATTATTCCATATTCCACACTTCAAAACCCAGGCTTCTGCACAGCTTGAGATACAGAAGGCAACACAATTTCAAAAGTAGATTTAGCCTAAAGTGGGTCCTCCTCCCCTCACAAGGAAAATGAACTAGGGAGGTGGGCACCCTCTCGTCCTTCCCGAGGCCCACCTCTGGGACCCTTCTGTCTGCTGCCTTCTTGGTCTGGCCAGGGAGCAGGGCTGCTCTGAGAAGGGGAACACCATGCAGTATGTGAAGACCAGGGGCAGAGGCCAGCAACATTGTATCTGCTCGACCTCCCATTCTTGACAATGGCCTCCTTGTGCCCCTAACACCCAGGCAGCGTCCTGCCCCAGGGCCTTTGCACTCGCTCTTCTCGCTGCCAGTCATGCGTCCATCCGGAATTTGCTCCCTCACTTCCTTCAGGTTTTTACTCAACGGCCACCTTCTCACTGGGCCTTTCTTCATCCCCCTGTCTCCTTCATCCCCCTTTCCCGATGGTTTTTCTTCTTTACACTTATCAGTGTCTAAATGTACTCAACATTTTGCTAACTTATATCACATCTATGGTCTGTCTCCTCCATAGTAACATAACATGAATTTCACAAGTGTGGGGATTTTTGCCTGTTTGTCAGCTGCATGTAACCCAGGGAATGGAAGAGTGCAGGAGGGAGCCAGAAACGTGTGTTGGTTGAATAACTGAATCCGTCCTTCCCATTTTGGAAGAGGGGTATCCAAACCAACTGTAGTATGAAATTCACACAACAGCTAAGATTTGATTTTCTTTTATTTGTGGCACTAAAAGACAAATAGCTGTGATGAAGAGCAATTGGCTGGTAGCTCGTGCCTCACCAAGAGTTTAGCAACGTTAATCAGCGAATGCAGAACAGCTTCCATTCTACCTGAGGCCTAGATCTGAGATCGCTGTGAAACATTAAAGTGACCTCACCATACTTGTTTTCTCACTCAGATACACATTTTATTTCAACACATCTTGATTTCTATTACTTTTTTCAATATAACAAAATGTTTTAGAGATATATATGAAAAACTACTGCTGTAGTTAAACCTCATTATAAATATTGGTGACTGGGCACCTTGTGAGAAGACCACGATATCATACAAAGGGAGCCAACGAGCTGTTGGGCAAACGCATCAAGGCTGAACCAAAATTGTGACGCTCTCAGCGCAACTTTGATCTGAACTCTGTGACGGGTGGGCATCCAACATCCCTGCTCCTTGACCCTCTGCAGGATTCCAGAAGGCTACCAGAGAAGTCACCAGGCTCCGTACACAGGCACCATGGGGAGGCCTATGTCACTTCATAGCCTGGGGAACGGCTGTCCATATGGGGCACTGCCCATCCACTCCAGTGGTGGTGTGACCTCAGCCACCTGCCACCCTTGGAGGACTTGGGCATGCCCTGGCCACATGATCATGTAGGATTGTTTTCTGGGTGGTAATAGTTGATTTTTAAAAGCTTAGTTGGTCAGATCATGGACTGTGACCCTCTGTGAAGTGTTAGCCCCAAATATTTGAGGAAGAAGAATCCAGTAGTTTTACTACCTAACAAAGCCACCTTTGAAAAGCCTCCCAATGTTTTTTTTTTTTCTTACTACCAAAACACACAGCATCATGGAGCATATCATATTCAAATTGTTCCATCTGATTCATATATTTTTTCTAAAATTCAAAAGATCTTAAATCAGTAAGTGGTTTCATCCATCTGTATGTGGTAAAAGTCTCAAAGGTCCAAAATCAGTCTAAGGCATGATTCTTTTCACTTTGCTCATAAATATAATTAAGTGTGCGTGCTGGGCTCCAGCATTTATAGTCCCATTAACCTGCCAACAAGAATCGTTTATTAGCAACTTAAGATATTCAGAGGCAAAACACATTTCCTTGGCACACGAGCTGCGCAGCAGCGCAGCATCTTTTCCTTTCCTTTCAAGCCGTTATACAGGAACACACCGAAAATCAACTGTGCACATTTTGGCCTGTAGACAAGAAAGTAACACCAAAACTTGATGTTCCTGGCTATGCAGACTCCTTGAGTGATGCCTGTGGGCGTATTACAGGTGGGTTTCTGCAATTCTCTGGCCTCTGTTCATTCACACGAGCAAGGGCACCTGCAGGGAAGAGAGATTCACAGTTATTTGGTATCTGCCAATAAGCCCAGGATGCAGATCTTCCAGTGCTAGAGAGCTCTGTGCACAGCCACTCTTGCAAAAGTACCCCTGGAACCCCCTTCCCAGTTCCTTTGACCTGCAGAAAGGAGGCTGTGATCAGGGCTGTCCTCACAGACCTTCTCACGCTCCAGCTTCCTCGTAAAGGCTGCCAGGGAAGGACGACTAGCAGGATGCAGAGGCCTGAGGTCAAGGGAACTGGGAGGCGGGCCCTGGGGTCCTGGTCCAGACAGAGGAGACTGCCTCTTGGGCTGTGAGGGTACGCGTCTGAGGCCTTGCCCTCTGCTCAGGTGTAACTGAGAGGATCGTGACTAACATTTGATGTGGGATGAGTTACCCTCTATAACTTCAGTTTCTTCATCTTTATATTGGAGACATACCCATAATAATGACAATAATAAATTGCTTGTTTGGTTGAGCTGATGTTTTAATGAGTGGACTTGTGTCATGCTTTAAATGGTGTCTGGCACATTGTAAGCACACAGGAAGTATTCTAGGTACTTTCCATGTGGTGATGGTGGTTGTGGTGGTGGTGGCAGTGGTAACGGTGGTGACAGTAATCGTGGTAGTGGTGATGGTGGTGGTGGTGGCAGTGGTGGTGGTGGTAATTGTGGTGGTGATGACGGTGGTGGTGGTGACGGTGATGGTGATGGTGACGGTGGTGGTGATGCAGACCCTGCCCTGTGCACGCTCTCTCACGCATCCCTCGCATCAAACTTACAGATGAGGAAGTGAAGCCCCAAGGCCCAGAAGAACTGGGAGGATCAACACCACCCGAGTCTGTCTGACACTGGGCGCACCTGCCCTTTTCCCAATGCTCCTCCAAACCCCTGTCTTCTCTAGGTTCCCTCGGGCCCTCTTCCTGAATTCCCATGGTAGGGATTTAACATCTACTTCAAGCCTGTCCAACCCATGGCCTGGGACCACTTCAAATGTATCCCAATACAAATTCATCAGCTTTCTTAAAACATTATGAGGGTGGTCATAGTGGCTCACACCTGAAATCCCAGCATTTTAGGAGGCCGAGGCGGGCAGATCACCTGAGGTCGGGAGTTCGAAACCAGCCTGACCAACATGGAGATATCCCGTCTCTACTAAAAATGAAAAATTAGCTGGGCGTGATGGCACATGCCTGTAATGCCAGGTACTCAGAAGGCTGAGGCAAGAAGAGAATAGCTTGAACCCGGGAGGTGGAGGTTGCGTGAGCCAAGATCGCACCACTGCACTCCAGCCTGGGTAACAAGAGAGAAAATCCATCTCAAAAAAAAAAATATATATATATATATATATATTATATATATATATATATATATATTATATATATATATATATATATATATATTATATATATATAAGATTTTTTTGCAATTTTTTTAAAGCTCACCAGCTATCGTTAGTGTTTTTTATATGTGGTACAACACAATTTGTCTTCCAGTGTGGCCTAGGGAAGCCAAAAGATCAGACACCTCTGATCTACTTGTACAAATACAGTGCTCCACTTAGCCAGATGTTTCCTGAGGGCCCCACTTATTAATAGGGGGAGTGTTACAGTCTGAATGCTTGTGTGCTCCCAAATTCACATGCTGAAATCCCAACCTCCAAGATGGTGGTATTAGAAGGTGGGACTCTGGAATTTGATGAGGTCATGGGGGTTGAACCTCATGAAGGGATTGGTGTCCTTATCAAGGAGGCACCAGGGAGCGTGTCTACCCTTCCACCACATGATATGATGGGCAAGACTCATGGAACTCGTGATGTGGAAGGGGAGGCAAGCATGCAACAAAAGCCACACCAATTGCTAGAGAAATTAGAGCTGTGGTTTGCATTATGAAGGAAAAATTATGTGACGCTGTATTGGGAACCTAATCTAGACTGAGGGAGGCTTTCCGAAGACGTGAGGTTAATAAAGGAACAAAGGGATGAGTCAGGAATGAGCTGGTCAAATGTGGGAAACAGCTCTGGAGGAGTGGAGAACAGCATTTGCTGGCCCTGAGGGTGGTCACTATGGTAGGTGTGCTTCTCCCAACAGGCTCCTCCCCGTTCTACCTGCAGAAGAGGCAGCTGACTCAGTAGAGCTGCAATAAGCAGAATAGTCACACGCAAACAGTCTGCAAAGACAGAACTGACCCCTGGGCCTCAGAACAATTTCACATTAACCAAAGCACACCACAGGTTTACATTACGAGCAACCAAACCCAGGGGTGATGCAACTGTATTGTGGGTCACATTCACATCCTGATAGAAATTGCTATTCCCTAGTCACAGCAACTTGCAGTTCTCTAATGCACATGTGAGGACCTGGGGCTTAGACGAAAGGAGAGTTGCTGTGTTTTTTCTCTTTCCTGGTTTGGGGCCTCCTGTTACTGTCACATGTCTAATTATTTCTCACAAGGTCTGTGGTCAAGGCCAAGTGTCATGACGCGTGTGGCCCGCATCAATTAATTCCTGCCGTGGGAAAACAGGCACCTGAGGGCCCAGACGAGAGACTGGAACTCAGTTCAATGGGATGTTTCCCAAAGCAGCTAGGAGCTGATAAGGTGTCTGGGCCCAGCAGCAGCAGGACCTACGGAAGGGCTGGGAGAAGTCACTTATGATGTCTGTGCCCCATTTTCGCACCTGTCAAAGGGGAGCTATGACCTTGACTTCCAGGAAGGTGTCGGGGTAGATGCTTGCCCTGCTGCCCTCCTGGGAGGAAAGATCCACAAGTCATCGGGATTAGCCTGTCCCAGCTTCTTTGGAAAAGTTCCTAAGGTCAACAGACTCCGCACCCCCGCCCCCTTCCTCTGGCTGAGAGCTCCTGAGGGCACAGACGAAGCTTCTTTCGTCTATCACAAGCAGCTCCGACAGTGCCTGGACCCTGGTAGGTTCTCCGGAAATGCTTGTGGAATGAAGCACTAGACGTGAATGTTTTAAATATACACACAGATTAGGAGGGTACTTGTTGTACATTCCAGGCCTTCTGAAATAATGCATTTAAAATATCGACAAAGACAGTCAGACACATACAGCTTTGCCTTTAATAAGAACACAGGGCTGAGTGGAAGCAAGCACTGAGTGTGGGGTGGGGGCAGATCTGAACACTGCCTTCAGGAGGAGTGGGTGTTCCACTGAGGAAGTGGGTGCACATGCAGCCGAGCTGCAAATGCTCTTATTTGGAGCTGGAGGAGAAACACAGCTGGAAGTTTCCCTGGCAGCCACAAATACAGAGGCAGAGACATCATTGGATTCACACCGTGAAGGCAAATGTAATTTCAATTGCCTTGAAAAATGGCAAAGTCACTGTTAAGGTAATTATTCCTCCTACATCAAATTTACTCTTTTGTATTTGATCATGGGCAGCTTACTGCCAATGTGAAACTTGTGTATTACAGGTTGGGTGACCAATCACCCAATTTGCCTGCGACTGTCCCAGAAAACCTTCCCAGCATAGCTGGACACCCTCATTGAAAGGAGGAGGCTGCACTGCTAAGGGGAGGAGGACAGCCTGCAGATTCATGCACTGCCTTGCTGGGAAAGCCAGGGACACCCCTCCATTCCAGGATGTGCTCCCAGCAATGCTGTTCTGGAGCCATCACTTAACACCCAAAAGAAGACCCAGGAAACTCTACATCTACTGAGAACCTATGGAGAAACAACCAACACTGCACGCACTGGGAGCCCCTGAATTTACTGTATTTTCCTCAAGGTTAGCATAGCTTTTAACATTTTACTTTTTTAAAAAAATTCCATTTATTATTTTTTAAAGAGAAAGGATCTTGCTTTGTCACCCAGGCTGATGCAAGCTCAGTGGTATGATCATAACTCACTACAGCCTTGAACTCCTGAGCTCAAACAATCCTCCTACTTTCACCCCCCAAGGAGCTGGGACTACAGGCCCATGCCACCACACCTGGCTCATTTCTGTATTTTGTAGAGATGGGGGTCTTGTTATGTTGCCCAGACTGGTCTCAAACTTCTGGCCTCAAGCAATCCTCTTGCCTCAGCCTCCCAAAGTGCTGGGGTTACAGGTGTGAGCCACTATGCCCAGCCAGCATAGCTTTAAAAGTCCAAAAGCTGAAATAAAACTAAACCATAAGAGGTAAAGTCCATATAATTTGATGTTCACATGCCATAATATACATGAAAGTGTATTTGCTACGAAGACAATATAACCTCCAGGATCCACGCATAGCAGAAAAGTGCCATCTAACCAGGCTTATTAGAAAAATTGTAATTCATTTCCTGAATCGCAAATGTTTCCTGTGACCACAGGTCTACTCTCAACACAAATGAGTAGACAGGGCAAACTTCTAGGAAATGCAGTTGGTTAATGCCTTCAAGAGAATGAATCATTGGTCCAGGTGAGGCCACCTTGGCCCCCTGCACCTGAGTCTCCCTGATGAATGCTAAACAGAGGCCAGGAGGGCAGGTCGATCACCCAATTCCTGCCCTCGTAGGGCAGGCTTTCTTCAGCAGATTTTCTGTGGTTCTGTGATAAAGCGTCAAGTGTAGGAAGGCTCTGGGTTCACCAGGCATGGGAGTGATAATGAGACTGAGGGGAACGTGGTTTCCAACGTAGGACTCAGCCAAGGAACTCAGGGCCCAGCTTTCAGCCCGGGAGCATCTTGTAAATGGCTCGGGGCATCAAAACCTCAGAAATGCCACATAAATATTAATTGCCTAGAACTTTCCAGGGTGGATAAGGCAGGCCACACGACTCAGACTAATCCAAGAAACAATCAAAACCTGGACTTTTGAATGCCCTTTGAAGCAGCTGACAGATGGCTGAGACTGTGCGAGAAACACAAACCCGGCTCCCGCCCTGGCCAGCACTTTACAGCCGCAGTGACCTTTCCTCCAAGCATGCCTGG
The DNA here is from genome assembly GCF_028885625.2 of Pongo pygmaeus. Taxonomy (NCBI): domain Eukaryota; kingdom Metazoa; phylum Chordata; class Mammalia; order Primates; family Hominidae; genus Pongo; species Pongo pygmaeus. Next base: position 35,639,474 of record NC_072379.2, on the reverse strand, counting down.
GCCTCGCACGGCACCAACGCCCACGGCTTCATCCAGGCCCGGCCTCTCTCTCTCCGTGGCCTGTGCATTTCTCCCCACTTTCTTTCTCACAGCACAACTTCCTCTGTTCTTTCGGGCTAGTCCAAAACTTATTTTTTTTTTTCCTTTCTGTGAGGCAGAGGAACGCATTCTCAGAAGCCAAAAGTCCTAGTGTTATTATCTCCTCCGCTTGCTGGTTGTGGACCTTGGGCCAGCTTTCAGCATCTCTGGGCCCCAGGCCCTTCATGACTCTGCACAAGATGGGGAGGGTAAAAGAAAAAGATGCAGAAACCAGTCACTGAGATGACTTTTATAAAGCAGTGAGTACAGAGTGTGGTCATGGCCTTCACAGGATCCCAGTCGGTGCAATTCAAAATGCCATGAAAGGCCCAAATGAGAGAGACAATTGTCTCCAACCTTAATGTAAAGTCACTTGGAAAGCAATGGAAAATTGCAGATTCGTAGGCTGAAAAATGTGATTCAAGATGCAGATGTCCTACGGACCTACATTGAGAAACACCTTTAGAAGCTCAGAAACGTACCCTGGGATCAGTAGAGTGACAGAGCTGATCCCAATCGCACTGCTTCAGACTCCTCCAGAGAGCCTTCCGATGATCAGCCCTTGAAATCGGTGGCTGTCATGTGTGTAGGACAGACAGGATGCCTCGGAGCTGCACTTCAAGAGCCATCTTCAACAGAATTTGTGCTCATTTTTAATGAACCCTATTTAGCCATTCACCCCAATTTCTTCACTTTTCCCTCGTTTTACATAAGTACATACATTCATCAACACATAAATTCCACAGGAATAAAAAAGCATAAAGAAAACCAAAGAGCCTTAAGTAATTTTTAATTGCCCCCTATCCTGAGGAGATGGCATAAAACTTGCCACATCCCTTGCCATCTGGGTAAGGAGATTTTTCTCCCCAGCATCCATGGGTGGGCTGTGCATTCAGTGATGACTGGCTAGCATCTTTGCTGGCTGATGTCTCAGGGCCACATCACACAGCTATGAATGCCTCACCCTCACACTGGGACAAGCTCTGGGGAGCTGACCCAAGAGCCATCACAAATGGCCCCTGGGGAGCTCAGAGAGCCACCGAATCAGTGGGTGCTCAGGCTGTTCTTGCACAGGGAAACAAAGTTGTGACCTCTGGGTGTCCACAGGGACCCATCCCTCGAGGCAGTGCCTTTCACAGCAAGGCTGCCTGCGGGGTGTGGGGCTTCCTCCATTCTCAGCACCCCGAGGCTTCTGAGTGGGAGATCTGGAGAGCTGTCTCCCTTCTCCATTGTGCCAGCAGTCCTACGTGAGAGTGGCTTACCCAGAGTCTCCTGGGTTACCTGCTGTCTATGGAGCACACAGCTTGTGACCTGGGGATGAGCACTTCTTGTGCCCAAACTGATCCGCGTCTAAGTCCAGGCCCTGTGTGACCAAGCCAAGCGACTCACTCCTCTGAGCCTGGCCCACTGTATATAGAAAGTGAGGATAATCTTTAGCACCGAACGCTTGGGTATAAGTGAAAACATAAGCTTAGGATCTGGAAATAATCACTCAGAACATAAAATCTTTGCCGGGCGCGGTGGCTCATGCCTGTAATCCCAGCACTTTGGGAGGCCGAGGCGGGCGGATCATGAGGTCAGGAGATTGAGACCATCCTGGCTAACACAGTGAAACCCCATCTCTACTACAACCACAAAAAATTAGCCGGGCATGGTGGCGGGCGCCTGTAGTCCCAGCTACTCAGGAGGCTGAGGCAGGAGAATGGCATGAACCCGGAGGCGGAGCTTGCAGTGAGCCGAGATCACATCACTGTACTCCAACCTGGGCAACAGAGTGAGACTCTGTCTCAGATAAATAAATAAATAAATAAAATAATAAAATAAAATAAAATCTTTTTCCAACCTCCCAATTATTAGCATAACTCCCCACACCCACTAGGAATGGGCAGGGACGGAGGGTCAATACATTTACTGAATCATGTCAGAATTGAAACAGGTCTCAGAAGCCATCTGGCCCAAGCAGCCCTTTAATCTAGGAATTCCATTGCAGGGGCCAGGTGGGCAGTCATGTGCAGACCAGCACAAGACCAAAATGCGAGAAGCTGGAGAAATCCAGAAAGTGCATGCTCTGCCCAAGGGACTTCAGATTCCGTAACTGTCCAACATTAGGCTGGAACGCAACCATGTACGAGTGAATGAATGAATGAATGAATGAATGAATGAATGAATGAATAAGGCTGGCGGCTTCCGTGCCAGCTGAGGGCCATGAGTTTGTGATGTGTGCTCTGTGGGGCCCCAAATGGATGATCTTCCATCCTCTCCATGGACCAGTAGAAACTGTGGGTTAGGGTGGGACTGAGCTTGGGTTACAGTGGGTTTTAGATTCCACCTGTCACCATCACCAAGGAGCTGAGGACTGGAGCCGGCACCTACCATCCAGGAGGCTGACTTTCTCACCTGTGGACGGAAGCCTTCATCTGCCACTCTGGTCAGTACATGTGAGAGACACAGTGACGCCGGCTCTCTCCCACCCCACTCCCATGTGACCGCCTCACGGCTCCTGCCCACAGGCAAGCGTGTCCCTGGATCTGCGCTGCACCTCCATCCCTCTGGCCCCATAGAAATCTGCACACACAGTCGCCGTCACCTTTCTCAGTCTCGCAGCCCCTGTGCCGGAGCGGATGGCGTCCATCAAGGCTTGCCTTGCATCTGCGGTGTTGCTGAGGGTGCCTGTGCTGAACCTGGAGGCCGTCCTTGGTGCAGAGAGAGCCTGGGAGGGTGGAGGGGGTGGTGGGGGAACGGCTGGTGGGGGCAGAAGGCCAAGGTCTTCTAGCAGAGGACTTTCCGAGCCCTGTGCAGAGAGTGCGGCATCTCGGAAGCTCTGGAGCTCCTCAGAGGCAGAGGATGCCACCTGGCAATGAGATGATGAAATGACTGCTATAGAGTGAATGTCTCCCAAAATTCAGCTGTGAAATCCCAACGCCCAAGGTAGTGGCATGAGGAGATGAGGACTGGGGGTGACTAGGTCATGAGGTGGAGCCCTCATGAATGGGATTAGTGCTCTTATACAAAAAAGGCTCCAGGGAGCTCTCTCACCCCTGCTACTATATGAGGACGCAGAGAGAAGGCACTGTCTATGAACCAGAATGTTGGCCCCCACAAGATACTGAATCTGCTGATGCCTTGATCTTAGACTTTGAGCATCCAGAACTGTGAGCAATAAAATTCTGTCATTTATAAGCCACCCAGTCTGTCAGATTCTGGTATAGCAGCCCAAACAGACTAAGGCAGCGACACTGTCCCCAAAGGTTCTGAGAGAGCAGCACACAGCTGATTATCTTACCCTTGGACCTGAGACAGTTCTTTTGCAATAAGCCCAGGAAGTTTGTCCACTCCATGGCCGAGACATCTGCCCCCATGCTCTGTTGGCAGCCAAGTAACTGATCCCAGAGACCAGAAGTTGGAAGTCCTGCCTTAGTGAGAACTCTCTGACCTCATGACTTTTCTTGGCATATAAGAATAGACATAGAGGCTGGACACATATATCCAACCCATTATTGGGGGCAAGACATGCACTCAGAACCTAATAAGTAATGTACAAGTCACATTGGTCCTCAATTTCTGTGAATGGAAACTAAGACGAGACCATCCTGCCCTAAACTCAAGTCCATACTGGCTCCCAAGGATGTGCAAAAACCAGCGCTATATTCCTGCAACAACTTTTTTCCAGGTGTGCAGTGGCTTCAGTCCTGGTTGTCCAGTTAGTGAAGCCTGGAAACCACACCAGGTGTCCAAGTGAATTTGGAAAAGTGCTCAGTTCTAGGCACAGGAAGGAACTGTGCTTCAGCAAAGGCTAAGAGAGTGTCTGGAAGCTCTTGCTGCTCCTTGCCATGGCTGCCCCAGGCTCTTGGAGCAGGGTGTCCACCCCAGTGTCTCAAGCAGGCTGGGATGGCCACTTTAAAGACAGATGGTTCACCATCCAATCAGAAGAACAGAAGCTTCTGCAGCCACCACCCAAGTGCCTCGGAAGAAGCGGTGAGTGGGTTTGAGCTCCTGGCACCAGGGAAGGCCCTTCACCTCTTACCTTTCTCAGGCTGCAGGTGCCGCTGTGCCCGCGGATAGCTGCCAGCAGTGCAGATCGTTCGCCCTCTGCCTCCGCGTAGGACAGTTTCGTTGGCCTGCCCTCCCTGGTGTGTTCTGCCGTCTAGAATAATAACAGTGTCACACATTTCACTGAGAACATGGAGAAATGTGAACTGTAAGGCAGCTCATGAGAAAACCCACTCATGGGCCAGGCACGGTGGCTCATGCCTGTAATCCCATCTACTTGGGAGGCTGTGGCACGAGAACTGTTTGAACCTGGGAGGCAGAGGTTGCAGTGAGCCAAGATCGTGCCACTGCACTCCAGCCTGGGCCACAGAGTAAGACTGCGTCTCAGGAAAAAAAAAGAAAATCCACTCATGTCAGCTGAGGCCTATAGGGTCAGTTTTACACCCCTGTCTATGAGAAGGCACACATAAGAATCAAAGGCTGCATATCTGGGGTAGTTTCAAACAACTGCCTCTTAATGGCAGACCATTCCTGCTATTCATCCTAGTCTTCCAGAGCTGATATGTGTGTTTACATCTTGCAGACCCAGAAGAGAATCCATGACCCCCACTAGCTAGTGCCTGACCTTGGACTAGGCCCCTTGGCCTCACTGTGCCTCAGTTTCCTCATCTGCAAAATAGAAGAAATATCTCCTCATTATCAGCATTGGTGTAGCATGCAAATGAGATAATACTTGTGGTGTGTTAAGTGCCTAGACAATGGGCAAGGCATGTCCTAAAATTACTCCTGTGTTACTGAAGAATGACAGTTCACTGCTGCTACAAATGCATATGGGAAAGAAGTGGCCCTGCCTGAATTTTCTCCCCCATTCCATTGTTCAAGGATGACCACATGGATGGTCCTGCCCCTGGCCTCTTCATTCCTCTGGCCCTGTGGATGGACATCACTGGCTGTTACCTTTCCCACAGGGCAGCCAGGGGCCTGAAGTCAGTGTGGACTAGCCTCACACCCATCCATTTTGTCCCTTTAATAGTTCAGTACAAATATCTGGAGGCAGTATGATGGGAATTCTAGTTAAAATGAAACCTGTGTGGTAAGCCTCACTGTTATCCTAATCCCGTCTCTCTCTCTCCTCCGCTTTATTCTGAGACTCTGAGACCAGTGCACTGAAGTGGGAAGGTGTGGAAGGCCTGCCCAAGACCTCTCTGCAGCCTGCCCTGGAAGCCGCCATCCTCACCTTGCGTAGCCTGTCCTTCCCTCCCGCAGAGTGGATGGCTTCCATCAGGGCAGAGTGCAGGGATGTGTCTTTTGGGACTGGTCTCTGGACAACAGGTTTGAATTTTTTCTTCGGCCCAAAAATGCTGGGTGGCCAAATACTGTCTGTTTCATTTCCATCTGTAGAGAACACACTGGGCTTTTCCTCTCTTTCTAGGAGAATGTGGTTTTCTGTGCCAGACCCTCCTGGAGGGTGGGAAGACTTGCCGTGGCCTGGGGCGCGCACAGAGCCATTGGCCAGCTCCCTGCTGCAGGCCTGAGTATCAGATGTGTGTGGAGGGGGTGGGTCTATACCATCAGGTGTGCGTCTGGGCTCAGATGCTGAGCTGGCCTCCTGGCTACTTGTGCTTTGCTTTCCACTGAAACCACAGCTCTGTCCCACAGAAACACGATCCCTCTGGGAAGACTGAACCAGTGAGAAACAGGAGCTTCTGTGGATAGCAGCAGGTCTGTCCTGAGTAGACAACTTCCCGTGTGGGCCAATGACCTCCCCGCTAGGAGGGGCTCCCACTGCCAAATCTTCCCCGTGGTTGTTGGGAGGAGTGACACAGGGCCGCTGGGCACCATCCTTCCATCCTTGTGTCTCTGAGTGTGGGGTGGATGTCCTGTCATCTTTCACAGTGACAGGTGGTGCAGCCAGCACTGGTGCCCTGCCTGCATAACCCTTCTCGGCATGACCGTGTGGCCTCACGACGTCAGCATGGACTTTTGGGGCTCCTATGCGCTTGGCAATGGCAGAGGCCACATACTGGCTGGAAGTTCTTCTCTGAGGCTTGAGAAATGTGACTTCTGTGGTGTGAGCTGCTGGCACCTTCACGTGAGCCATGCCCATGGTGGGAGGCTGGCTTCTCCCCTCCCCTAGGGGGTTCTGGCCCTCATGGTGGGCAGACTTCTGCTGGGGCGATATTGGCTTGGGGTCTGCTTGGAGTCTGCTGTCTGGATGCTGCGTCTGGGTGGGCACAGGGGTGGAGGGGGGTCCCCTAGCAGAGCTCTCTGAGGGCCGGCCCAGGTGTTTTTCCACAGAGTTGCACCTCCAGAACTCTTTGACTTTCCCAATGGGCTGAGATTCTGCTTCAGGCACAGATGAAGACAGAGAAATGATCCTGATGCCGGTGGCGTGAGGACTCACCAAGTTCCCCAGCTCGTCAATCTTAATGGCTCCGGTGGAGAGGGACACATCTCTGTCGTAACATCGCATCTCTGACTTTGGAGGAATGATTTTATATGTTGTGAGGCCGTGCTTAAGTCTGTAGCTTCTCCCTGGGTTTTGGCCTCGTTGGTGCCATGATGTAGGTGCCAAGGCAGCGTTTTTATCGTTGCTGTCCTTTCCATTCACCGGTTGGGAATTCACTCTCTCTGCAGCCTGAGTCCTCTCCCCGTCAGCACAGCCATACACTTTGTCTTTCACTTTTGCATTTAGGTTGTCTGTGTGAAGATTCGAAGCAAAAGAAGTCACCCTGGGTGCCGTTTCCATTAGATTCCCATCTTTAGAGATGTTGGATAAGGCCACATGGATTCCTTTTCCGATGTCACGGGAAGCGGGGTGCAGGGCAGGTACTTCCTCCCTTGCCTTTTCATGGGGCTGGCTGTGCTCAGCTTGAAATGGCACCAGGGAGGCTCTCCTGCTGGCAACACCCTCCGAGTCGAAAGACCCAGCATTGTTGTTTCTATTGGAAAACAACCCCGAATCCACAGGATCATCTGAAACTTCCCCTATGAATGTTACTGGGATTGCATCTGTGTTGCCGTGAGGGATCATGGCATCTTGTGGGCAGTGGTTGGATGCACCATGGATGGAGCTGGTGAGGGAGCTGGTGTCTGTTTCATAGCTGTCTTCCATTTCTGCAAAGAGGGACAAACACAAATCACAGATGTTTCCCACACCAATTACTTAGTGTAACTGCAGCCATGACTTTGATTTCCCTGAGGTTACTTTTGAATACATTATTTACATACGTTTTAAAATGTTATTGGGGTTTGTAATCTACATAATATGCCTGGGGCCAGAATCTCAACTTTCATTACTCAACACAGCTGTTTGCAGATCCATGATGTTTCAAGGCAAGGTATTCAGTTACAACGTGCTGCCAACATCCTTCACTTAAAAAATTGATTTGTAGATCCAAGCCTCTGGAAAAACTGTCTCAACACAGAAACATGAAAATGAGTTTTGGGTTTTGACCTCCATGTTTCTCATGTCCACTAGAAGCACAACAAAATCCAGAGGACCACGGGCTCTAGCTTTAACTTCTTAAGGAAGCAGATGACTAAATCTTGAGTATCTCAGAATTACCGTGGCTCTTCCAAGCACCAAATGATGCAATGGTCATGGGGTCAGAACCTGCGGGACACACTGTGGCTGATTCAAATTTTTAGCTCTGTCAACTATACATTCTCAGGACAGGAAACTGAAAAGTGAGTCAGACAAAAACTACTTGTCAGTTTTGCAGTCTGTTATCTTCTCTCTCTCTAAGGCACGATAAATATCTAATTTTTAGTTTATTTTCAACATGTGCATTGGAGAAAATAACATAGCTGCTTTGTTTGAAAGATTCCCTAGCTGTTTACTGCAATTGTTTGCCATCAGCTTTGGCCTTCCAGTATTATTTCCCCAAAATATATCAATATAATAGCAGTGCCATGAGATGCTCCATTATAAATGGCTTCATTGTGGTCAAAAGGCTGAGTATTTCTCATTGAGAGATATGCCATATATTAACAAATTAAGAGAAGTCTTAATGAGGAAATCTGTTTATTTTTTGTGCCACCGTTTTTATTCTTTAACATGTGTGGCATACTTTTTAATGCACCGAATTAGTATTATTCAGAGCACACTGTAAGCAGCTGTCCGGATGTTTCCAGGTACTGCTTGGTAGCCCAGATAAAAAGCAGTCTACCGGAAAACTGTGTGTGCCTCACATCCATACTTTCACCAAACTGACCTGGAATTCCTTCTGAAGGCCGTTTCCTCACATAGATACATCAAAGTATGCTCAGAGGAAGTTACTGTTGGCACCTACTTTCATGCAGCATAATATCAGAGTAGCAGATCAGGTGGTTCTTACCTTCCAGGTCTTCATCAAGTTCTGCAAGGGTTTTATGGAACTCTCCAGCAATTAATGGGTCTTCTTCATCATTTGAAGCTGTGGCAGCTTTTTCAGTTCTAGGGAAGACCAAAGAGAAAGGAGCACTCATTTCTCTTACTACTGATTTAACGTACTCCTTTCCAGGAAAATCTGAGGATAGAACAGCTCATACTCAAATTCAAGCAGTCACATACACTCATTGTACTGCTGCTGTCCTCAGAACTATGGAGACGCAGATTGTTCATGGGTGTGTGTGTCCCCCGTGTATGTGCACAGGTGTGTGTGGGATGCATGTAGCGTGTGTGCATGTGTGGAGTATATGTCTTGTATGTGGTGGACATGTGATATATGGTATGTGTGGGGCCCCAAAGTGTTACAGTAACCAAACCACACACAGCTTTCATTCACTCTGCAGACTGAAGTCAAAGTTTTAATTCCACTGCACAAAAGACGGTTCATGTGATCCAGGATTTGCTTGCATCTCTGCCTTGCACTACAGCAGTCCCCTGCACCTGGTACCTGGCAAGAAGGAGTGAAGCCATCTGGAGGCCAAGCATGTGCACGTGGCTGGGGGCTGGTCCACCTCACCTCAACACTGCACAGCCTGGCTGTTCCTTGGCACTTGGGGATTTGAGTGCAGCGTCGTTCAAGGTCCCAGTGATAAAGGCTATCCGGTGCAGGATCTGCCTGCTGTTAGGAGGTCCGTGGGGAGGGTTGTGCAGGGCTGCATGGGGGAGTGTTCCCAGAAGTCCCACCAACTTTATAAGCTCAGCCTCCATCTGTGTCCACCCTAGCAGTGGCCCACCCTGCCAGACTCAGAAAATGAGAAATTTCACTCCTCTACTATAAATGACTTTTACAGACTCTTTGTTTACTTTGGCTTAATTCCTACCCTTGGTGGGTGACAGGGAGCCTGATAATGCCACTTGCAGGGGCAGGGCTTGGGGGCCTGATAATGCCACTTGAAGAGCTGTACTCCCTAAGATCTTGAACTGGGACATAAAGACAATGAGGATGGCCCAAAAATCTCACAGCAACAGTAACAGGAGTAACTGCTCCACCCTTGACTCCGCAAGCCCCTTCCCAAGGGCCTCCTCTCAGACTTAACAGGAGGAAGCTCCTAGCAGTGTGAGGCCTGTCTGCATGCCTTTGTGCCAGCCCCCGAACAGAGCTCTTTTGCATAAATTATCTTATTATAACCCTCACAGTTTTTCAGGCAGGTAGTGTTGTTGTCACTGTTGTACAGAGATGAAACTAAGTACAGAGAGACTACAGAGCTGCCCAGGTCACGCTGGCATCCAGAACCAGGCCTGCCTGCCCCCAAAGCCCAAGAAGGACCAGCTGCATCTGGGGCCACAACACATAATAATGTGGCCCCTGTGGCACGGGGCAGCCAGGAAGATGTCAACCCGTCTGCTCCGAGAGCGGGATCTGGCTTTATTTGCGTCATAGGGACAATGGCATCTGTGAGACAACTGCTGCCAAAACAATTTAAAAACTGTCTTTGCAAGGGCTCTTGCCTCTATTTTCCTATTGTGCAGAAAACACAGAGACATGTCTATGGCAATTGTCTATCTTCAGTGAAAGCTGAAGGTTTGTTTTCCGCTGATTGTTAAAAATTGAGGACCAATTTCCATCACTGCTAATCAGGCCCAGATAATGATGCATGAAATAAGCTTTGCACAATCCTCACGTAGCAAAGTTTTTATTCTGATAAATGAGTCTTTCTTATTTGGTGACTATGTCCATTTGGGAGCCAGGAAGTGGCTTCCAGATTAGTCTCAGCTAATGTCCTCTGACAAGCTACACAAAAGGGGGCTGGTTGGAGATGTGTGTGCATGTGGACCCATTAATAAGGACCACAAGAGGTGCATGACTGTCTTCCCTATTGCTTTTGCCATGGACTTTAATTATTTGAATGCACTTTACTAAAGTTGTGCTTTTCTCTTTCATGGAATGAGATGGTTTAAATACATTTAAATTTTTAATAAAATATATGGCAGAGAAAAATGGAAATTGCCATATAAAAGAGCAATCTGAAATGGAAAACAGATTTAAATACTTGGAAAGATGGAAAACTTTTTAAATGCTTGCTCTTAGTTTAGGATGCTTAAAGCCCAGCCAAACAAAATTACAGACATACTTTTACTTCGAAGTATTTGCCTTTATTTTAAAGTATGCTTGATCACGTCACTATGAGACATGGAGCATAATGATATCAATAAGAATTAAAAAAAATAATAAGATAAAAACTCCACTGATTCTACCATTTTGCAAAATAGCAAAACGAAACAAAACAAAACAAAATAAAAACCCACCCCAAGCTGATGAAGATGTGATGAATCTGAGAGACCCACATTTGTTGCTACAGGTTTTAACTGGAAAGCAATGTGAAAATACATATCAAAAAACACACAAACAAAAATCACTTTATCTTTGTAAGAACTTTGGCCCATTAATCTCTTTTTTAATAATCTGCTTTAAGGAAACCCAATAGAAGAAAAAATATAAATACAACAATGTTCATGTAAGAATTCTAGAATGTCCAGCACTAGGCAGTTACCTAAATTATTACATATATATTTCAAAGGGCATTACAATCAGTAAATATGATGATCATTAAGTCTATGTAGAAACACAGATCCATGCTTATGTTAGTATGTTATGTGAAGAAATCAGCACACACATATATAGAAACACTGTGATGATTTAAAAATAGCAAATACCTTTGGACAAGGCGGAGACAGAAATCTAACAAGAAACCAACCAGCGTGACTTAAGGAAAAGGATGAATTAGGATAAATATTTCACCCTTTTTCTTTAGAATTGTGCTTGGTTGAGTTCAAAGCAACTTGAGTGACAGAGCAAATTTTTAGCCAGAAAAATTTAAAAGGATAATTTTGTCCTTTAGTGAACAAGAATTCTTTCCTGCAAAGGAGTTTGCATTCTTCTTACACTGCACACAGTAAGCACTTTATTTTGTTACTGAGTGCCTAGCAATCCTAGTGTGTGGCTGTCAGCCTGAAACTGTAACAGAGAGGCTGTACAAGGTCTGAACAGTCTCAGCCCTTCAACACCTTCCTCCTCCCAGGGTCCGGGCTCCCTGCCCTCTAGAAACAGCAGGAGCCCAGCTCCAGGCACTTGGGGCTGCTTCTGAGCTGGTTTCTCCCCTATCCACCAGTTACAGCTGCCTTTCTGGAGTCTGGGGACCCTGTGCTCAGCCCTAGTCCTTCATCCCTGTGTTCTTTCCTGTCTAGCTCCCTCCCACCACTGGCCTCACCTGACACTCTAGAGGTTGCCCCGGATGCTGCTGCTTGGTTCCAGGCAATGCTGGTACCTCTGCATCCCACCTCTGCTCCAGCTTTGCTCCCCCACACTTCAGTGTGGGGCTGGCTCCTTGGGGCCCTGCTTGCCTTGAAAGAAAGAGTGGACATGAGCTAGGAGCTCCCAGCCTATGTGCACCGTGGAGTGAGAGAAGGTCTGGCCACCACGCAGCCCAGGACCTTGTTTGGTGTTTCTCCTGAGGCTGCCAAGCTCCTGGCATCTCTGAGAGAGGAAAGAGGAGCAGCCTGCTCTTCTCTTGATGAAAAACAGGGCGGCTGTGTTCTGAGCATGTATGAATGGATTATCTAGCAAAAGCCAGAGCCAATGGCAATGTAGTGATTTTACTTTCCAGTGTAAGAAAGCAGGAGGGAGAGACAGCAGTATCTTCCTTCCTTACTAACTCCCATCTACTTCTCTCCAAAGGGTTACTAATGGATTATAAACATTACTCTCTCTTTGCAAAACCACCAGATTTATGCCCTTAGTCACTGGGCTTGGAGGCCAGTTCCCTGTGGGCTTAGCAGGGGAGCCCTAGGTATGTGTCCCTGAAGAGTTAGCAGTCAGCAAGAAACATCAGCCTCTGTTAGCTTAAAGTAAACCTGCCCAGATGTTTTTCTCCCGGGCTTCCTTCCCCCCCCCCCACCAACACATACCCCAATCTTTAGAAATGTTCCTTATTGACAGTTTGTTCTGGCTTAAGACCAAGAAAATAAAATGCAAACAAACACAGGGAAGACATTTTGATATCAGGCTGCATGTGTTGAATAAGTATTGCAGAGTTATTTTCTCACACGGAGTTGGGGAATCTGCAGGGAATGTGAATGTTTAGGCTACTGGGGCACGCAATATGAGGGACACAGCTCAGCACAGGCAAGTTTCAAACCAGAGTCTGCCCAGGAAGTGGACCTGCGTCCTTGGGCCCAGCCTCTTGGGATGGTCGGAGGGTGGCAGGCTGACCGATCCACCCAGCCGGGTGTGTGCAGGGCTTGCTGAGCCTCTGCATTCACACCCCAGCCTCCAGCAAAAACGAGAACTAGGGGCAGTCACATTCAGTTAGTGCCAGGAGCCAAAAGCGCTTTTTGATTTGTTGTTTTCATTTGCTATAAGGGAGAACGGGCTGAATCTGACCAATCTGAAATGTACAAGATGGGTTCATAGCACATGAGGTCACTTTTTCTTTTTGATGAGGCTAGGACAGTGGCAGAATTAATGAAAAAAAAAAAAGTCTGAGAGGAGAAAGATGTTGCTTTTAGGTAGCAATCCAATTTGCTAATGACAACCAAACCAACTCCTGTGATTTCAAAGTGATTACTTGATTAACTAAAGGCAAGAAGCGTGGGAAAATATGAAGTTGATGATAGTCATATGTGCTTAACCTTCCCCTTCCATTTGTAAATGTTCCTGTATTAGCAAAGCTTCAGAGTCCTAGAACAATGGTGCCCAATATAACATAAGCCACATGTATAATTTAAAATCTTTTTATAATAACATTGAAAATGTATAAAGAAATAGGTAGAATTTTAATAAAATAATTTAGTGATTTCTGCCAATAATTAATATAAAATTATTTCTTTCTGTACCAGATTTGATGTATATTTTACACTTACAGCACATGTGAATTTGGACCAGACACTTGGCAAGCACTCAGCAGCCACACACATACTGGATGGTGCAGCATTCCAAGGTCTCAGGTGTGTTTTAAACACTCCTTTGTAAATGCAGTCACAAAGTTTCAGAGTTCTAGACGGGGTCTGGAAGGTACAAAATGTTTCTAAATGATTCCGTAGTCACAAAGTTCTTATGCAGTCCTCTCTCTGTATCTGAGGAAAGGGGGATTGGTTCTAGGATCCCCCATAGATACCAAATTCTGCGGATGCTCAACTTCTTTGTATAAAATAGCATAGTAGCTGGGTGCGGTGGCTCACACCTGTAATCCTAGCACTTTGGGAGGCCAAGGCGGGCAGATCACTTGAGGTTAGGAGTTTGAGACCAGCCTGGCCAAAAGGGCGAAACCCCATCTCTACTAAAAACACAAAAATTAGCATGGTGGCATGTGCCTGTAATCCCAGCTACTCAGGAGGCTGAGGCAGGAAAATCACCTGAACCCAGGAGCGGGAGGATGCAGTGAGCCGAGATCGCACCACTGCACTACAGCCTGGGTGACAGAGTGAGACTCCGTCTCAAAAAAAAATAAGCATAGTATTTGCACATAATCTATGCGCTCTTACACAGTCATGAGTTGCATACTCACCTATCAGTCAACAATGAAGTTTCAAGGTTCTAGGTGGTGCCAAATGTTTCTAAATGCTCCTGTGTCACAAAGTTTCTGCAGTCACCAGGTTTCAGAGGTTGGCTGGTGTGATCTGGGTCCCCCTGCACCTCTTACTGTAGGCCCTCAATCCCACAAGGCTCCTCATAGCCACAAGCCTGCAGGTAACAGCACAGCTCCTCACAAAGTGCTTTGCAGCCATCATCCCCAGCATGCACCAACAAGTGGGGGCTGAGAAGGAATGTACAGGCTGCCAGGCTGAAATGGGACATCGGGCACTCCAGGGAGGCTCCCTTCAACTGGAGAAGCTACACTCTCTACCTTTGGTGGCTCTGCATATGATTTCAGTTTGGCCTTACTGTTAAAAAAGAAAAAGCCTGACACCCACTTATTCAATCTCTCTCTTTTACTTCTCACAGCATTCCTGTGGAACTGATGTTCTCAAAAGGAACCCTAGAACTCAGATTTTCACAATAATTATACACAGTTAGATATTGCCTGATTATAGCAAGATTGCTTTCAGAATTCAAGAGTTTATAATCAGTGATAGTTCCACTGTTCCTTCCCTGCAGGCAGGAGGAGATAACAGTCTCCTCTACTTCCCCATCCATCTCTCTCTCTCTGTCTCTCTCTCTCTCTTTCATATATATACACATACATGCACATATACGCATGCACACATATATATGTGTCTATTTATCTCTTTTTCAAACATGTTATAAATAAAAAGGAAGATGATCAAGTTACAAAGATTACCTAGCAAATCAAATTTCTCCCCTTCCTCAGTCAGTTGTACATAACAATACCAGCAACAATAACACCAGCTACCAATTGTTGAAGGCTAGCAATGTATCAGGCACTATTGTAAGGAGGAGGTAGTGCATATCTCAATTTTACTGACCAGGAAACTGAACCAAGAGGTGAAGTCACTGGGCACACCACTGCCAGCCATGGGCAGTTCCTTCCCTAAGCAGTCTAAATGCGGACTCTTCAATCTTCACATTAAGTGATTCTTTAACTATTAGGAGCGTTGGCTGGGGTCATATGTAAGGGACAGATGCCTGTGGGAAAAGTCTGTGAGTCCATGCAGTCCAGGGCAGAGCTGTGTGTGAGGCACGCAGGACCTTCCCTGAGGGCCATGCCCAGGTGTCCCCAGAATGAAATGCAACCACCACACGCACATTTCTATTATTCCTGTTCAGCTCTTGGGCTGAGCTCTTCCTTAGGAGTTTCTTCACTTGCTGTACTATGTTGAGAGGAAGACTCTGGGAGTCTGATGTTCCCTTTACAAGGTCAAATTTCAACTGAGATTTATTTTTCAGTGAAAAATTATAATTGGATACAATCAAATGACTTGATGAAAAACATATCCTTTTCAAATTGCAGCAGCACATATAACATATTCCAGTAATTATTATTTTTTGAGATGGAGTTTTGCTCTTGTCACCCAGGCTGGAGTGCAGTGGTGTGATCTCGGCTCACTGCAACCTCTGCCTCCTGGGTTCAAGTGATTCTCCTGCCTCAGCCTCCCTATTAGCTGAGATTACAGGCGCCCACCAGCACGCCTGGCTATTTTTTGTAATTTTAGTAGAGATGGGGTTTCACCATGTTGGCCAGGCTGGTCTTGAACTCCTGACCTTAGGTGATCCACCTACCTCGGCCTCTCAAAGTGCTGAGAGTACAGGCGTGAGCCCAACGTGTAACATATTCCAATTATTACCAAGCATTCACACTTGCTCTTCTTAGAAGCATGGTATTCTTGAGACTCTTCAATTTAATGCCTTGGCTCCAAGGACACCAAATGGAGCCCACCAATGCTGCCATGTATGAAGCAGGTGCTGCAGCAGCAGCGAGGCCAGTCGAGCCTCTAAATACAACTGCACACAACCCAAGCAGTGAAGATGCCACTGGGCCAGGACAGTTTTTAGCTGCGGCCGGCCCAACATGGCTCTCTCCTTGGACAGGTGGCAGAGCTCTTGAGGAAATGGTGTTTGCCTCCAGCTTGTCAATGTGTGAACCCAGGCATTCCTAGCCAAAGGAGTCTAGATGATTTTGACCTTCATAGCGTGCAGAGAAAGGAGAAATAGCTAAGAAAACTAGAACATAGCGAGGTAGACCTTACACACTTGGGTCTTTCCAGGTGATGAAGGGTCTTAAGGCTGTTCCCAAACCGTGTTTAGTGAATACCCAAGTAACAGAGGGGTAGCAATAGAAGACACCACCTTGGCCAAGTTGATAAACCATGAGCAATCCTCATTTTCCTGATGACTGGGACTACTGCAGAGACTTTCTGCAAGCTGAAGATGTCTGGGGCTATCAGGGACAGCTTCACAACCTATCCAACTCCACTCTCAGCCTAGAGGCCGGGCCTTGCCAGCCAGACAGAGGGTGACTTCTGCTTTGCCTGAGCCCCTAAGGCCTGTCATTCAGAGGGGATGGAGAGGGCTTATGTCACAGCCAGGTCCTACATCTTTGTCGTTTGCCATGTAAGACAAACACGGGTTCTGGGAGCACAAATGGGCAGTTCAGGATGAGTTGTGGAAACCAGGTATGGGGGGTCATCCAGGGTAGGGCCAGGAGGCTGGGCTCAGGGACCAGGCACAGGGCACCATGAACGGTGGTCATGCCCTCTCTGGGCAGCCTCCTCTTGATTAAGGTGGTGTTGAGTATGTGTTTCAGGGGCACAATGAAAGAGGAGCTTGAGGTGCCAACTAGGGATGCTCTGCCAGGCTTTTGCTCACACTGCCTGTCAGAAAACCTCCTTTTTGCTATTGTTTCTCTCAACCGCCAGAGTCTGAACACGGGTGCTGCTGTTTAGTGTTCTGATAGGGTTCTTCTGTGCAGGTGGCCAAGGTGAGGGCCACATCCCTGTGAACAGTGGTGGGTTCTGTGCTCTCACGAGTTCACCTTGAGTCTGGGCTGTCAGCCCCCAGGCATGGGTCCTCACTGTAGGGATCGTGACCACCCGACCGGCCTGCTCCATCGGGCCACATCTCAGTTCTGCTGCCTGGGCAGCTCCCTGCCAGCCCTGCCTTTATCACCCCTGTGCTGCCTAGGCTTTCGACAGCGTTCACTCCAGATGTGAATGCCGAGTCTGTCCCTGGAACACACTATTTTCATCAAAAGAGGCAGATTCTCTCTACGTTCCCAACCTTATGTGGGAATCAATATTTTTTAAGCGATATAGCACAGGGAATACCTCGGTAGCTACAACTGTATTCCAAAGTTGGCAAATAGGCAAGCAAAGTAATCTTGTTTCTCCCAAAGAGAAGTGGAACAATCGATGCAGCCTTCAGTCCTCAGGAGGATGTAAGTCTGGGAACAGGCCACATCCAGCCTGCATATGTGTTCCGTTTCACCCTGAGTGCCTGAATTGGTTGTCAACATTTACAATTTGGGAGACATCACATAAAAATCTAGATTTCTGGCTTCTCTTCAAAAACTGGCCACACTAGGTCTGTAACCCACAGGGTGACAGTTGGACAGAGGGAGCAGGGCTGCTCTCTTTAGAGAAAGCATGTGTTTTCCACACTGCCTGTGATCTCTCACCTGCTGAGCCTCCCTCAACCTCGCCTAACCCCTGCCTTACCCCTAAAGCATCCATATTTGCAACCCCTGCATTCCATGGGAGGCACTGCTTTTAAGTAATCCCGAAATTTATTGAAAACCACGTATTTGGGAAAAAATGTGATATACCATGCTGAAATATCTGAATATGTCTAATTTGTCAGTTGAGATAATTCCTGTGAAAAAAAAAAAATCTCAAAATGGTGCCCAAAAAACTAGATTCATTCTATGAAATCCCCCCTCCCCTCAAAAACACACACACACACAAAACTATAGTAATTCCATGCAAGGGCAGAGTCAATCCCAACTCTTTGGCAAATAACCCAGCATCACAGACAGGGCTGAGGGGCTCAAAGAGCATCTTCATCCTCATCTGACTGATGAGCTGACCACATCCCAGTGAAGGAAAGTGATTGTCCAGGGCAATTCATGGTGCCCCCATTTCCTAAACTAAGGGCAGTAGTTCTGACAATGGGTACTACTTATTATATATGCAACATGCATGGTATCATCTGTGCTGGGCTTTTCCCAGGCTCATGACAACTCTGATAGATAGGTGGCATATCTGCACTGTGTATGATCAAAAGGTAATGTTTGGCAAAATTAAGTGGACTCTTAAAGGCCAAACAGCTAGTTAGTGGTGGTAAGATTCCATTGCAGGTCTATCAAGTTCCCAAACTCCCTCCTTCCCCACCACAGTACTCTCAAATTCAGTGGCACCCCAGAGATGAGGGCAGGAAAACATGCTATGTTCCCTGTTTGCATAAAGCATCAGGTTCCAAAGACTCAATGATTATTCTGGCTGTGGCCATAGTCAATATTAACCCTCATTATTTGGATAGAAATCAGCAAGATTTTACATCAACGGTCAGCACCAGCAAAGCAAACAATGAGTCCTATGCGCAGCATCCCTCGGGGTGCAGAGTAACGCATGTCTGATTAGTTTCAGATGTGGAATGCAAACCTGTGCAATCCCCATGCAAACTGCAGAAAACACGTGGAGATTACAGTAGAAAGTGATTTTTCTTTATGTTAAATGACTAAAAGGAAAAATGCCATAATTTTCCTCTGTTCTCACAGATGTAAACAACACAGGCCAACCTCAGCAAAATGCATCTTGTGTAGGGTAGGCAGGAAGGAACCAATCGCTGCCTTCGAATTTCCTTTCTGATGAAATATAAACTTGGTCTTGGAGTCATCCTAAGAATTGAAGAGCTATACTTTAACATTATTAGGGACTGTGTATAACAACATGGGGAAGTGCTCATGACAAACTGTTAGGTACAAAGAAATATAAAGTATTATTGATAAGACAATTACACTAACCAGATATAGATTTGTGTGTTCATATGAAGAGGGTTGGAACAAAACCTGAAAAATATGGCTTATGAACTATTTCTTTAAAACTATTTCTTTCAATCATTTTACCTTATTTCTTTCAATCATTTTACCTTATTTCTTTTTTTCTTTTTTTTTTTTTTGAGACAGAGTCTCACTCTGTCACCCAGGCAGGAGTGCAATGGTGCAATCTCGGCTCACTGCAACCTCTGCCTCCAGGGTTCAAGCGATTCTCTTGCCTCAGCCTCCCAAGTAGCTGGGACTACAGGCAAGCGCCACCACACCCAGCCAATTTTTGTATTTTTAGTAGAGATGAGGTTTCACCATGTTGGCCAGGCAGGTCTTGAACTCCTGACCTCAGGTGATCCACCCACCTGAGCCTCCCAAAGTGCTGGGATTATAGGCTTGAGCCACTGCACCCAGCCCATTTTACCTCATTTCTGTTAACATTTCAATAATATTTATTTGATGAGTTCTTACACTTATCTAAAAGATGAAAAACATTGGCGGGCTGAAGAGAATCAACATGCCTTTCTATATAAGAAAGAAAGGAATCCTGACAGTGTGGTGTTGGTACAGAGATGGACAAATACACCAGTGCTACAAAAAGAGCGTTGGAACAGAACAACGTGCACATGGACACTTGATGTCCGACCATAGTGGGGACAGGAATCAGTGGGAAAAAATAGATCCTTCTTCATATCACACCCCAAAATAAACCCCAGGTACAAGAGGGCCCAGATGTGAGAAAGCAGTTTTACAAGAAATTCAGACTATCTTTAGTCTTTTAGGGTATGGGAAGGATCTCTTAAATAGGCAAAGATTATATACATCTGAGAGAAAAAGGAAAAATTAAATAATATTAAAATGTAAAGACAATCATTGTACAAGAAAACAAAACATAACTAAGTTCAAGCCACAGGCTTAGAAATGTTCCATGTGTAAATAACTGACAAAGGAGAATTAATAATCAAAAAAAGTAAACATAACAATGTTTAATTTAATTCAATTTTTTTTGAGACTGAGTCTTATTCTATTGCCCAGGCTGGAGTGTAGTGGTACAATCTCAACTCACTGCAACCTTCACCTCCTGGGCTCAAGTGATCCTCCCATCTCAGCCTCCAGAGTAGCTGGGACCACAGGCACATGCTACCACGCTCAGCTAATTTTTAAATTTTTTTGTAGAGAAAAGGTCTCACTATACTGACCATGCTGGTCTTGAACTCCTGGGCTCAAGCAATCCTCCTGTTTCAGCCTCTCAAAATGTTGGGATTACAGGCATGAGCCACCAAGCCAGGCCAAACGTAGCATGTTTTTTAAAAGGGCAAAGGCTATGAAAAGGCAACTAATACAATATAAGACCCAAATTGCTAATAAATATATGACAAGATGCTCATCCTTCCTAATCACAGAAATGTAAATGAAAGCTACATGAGATGCCATCTGACGCCTACATGCTGGCAAAGCTCAAGATGTCTACTGATCTTAATTACTGGCATCGGTGTGCAACAAGGGGACCTTGCAGACACTGGGGGGCCTGCCAACTGCATAAGCATTTCAGGTATCCCATAAAGCTGAAGATGAGTCTCTTTCCTGTCACTTTCCTCTTCTAGAAAAGTCTCTACATGTAGAGACATATGTTTCTTGCTCATTGTTTCTAGCCCTGAAAAACTAGAACAATCTAGCCCTGAAAAACTAGAAAAACGAACAAGTGTTCGTTATCAGGAAAATGGGTAAATAAATGAAGGAACAACACAGATATCATCATGGATAAATCTTACAAACATGATATTGAGTAGAAAAATATACTTAAGGGTATGGTGCCAAAGCAAACAAGCCACTCTTACACAGTCTTTTTAAGTTACTGCAGATGTATAGACAGCACAGAGACACGCTTGAGAGCAGCTGCTGTGAATCAGGGTCGGGGCCCCTGGTGCAGAGCAGGTTGTGATAGCATGTGTTGGATCCCGTGACAAAAGACCCTCTTTAGAGACACAGATGTGGCTGTGACTTCCGTACCCACCCATCCTTCCCATGACTCACCTCAGATGTGAGTTCTCAGAGCCATTCTTCTCCCACAAGGGGCTCTTCTGGGGACCCAGGTCTGGGGTTCCAGCGAGGTCCTGGTCACTGCAGTCTTCCTGGTCTGTAGCCCACTTGTCTTTGTATTTCATGCTGTCCTGCTGCGAGTCCAGAGAGACGATGTCTGAGGGGGAACTCATCACTCCTGAGTCCTCGGTCGTGTCCTCTGACGCAAAACAGCTGCCAACTGACACTGTCTCCTCCGTCTCTGACAGCACCTGTGGGGCTCCATCCGGGCTGCAGTGGCTGCCAGACCCCAGGTGCAGGCTTACTGGACAAGACACGGCAAGGACAGGTCAGCCCAAACCACTCTGGCGTCCATACTGCCTAACAAGTGTGACATCAGTCTGTCGGCCCCACTCTAAAATTTGGGATTCAGGGTGCTCAAAATAAAGGAAGACCCTCATTCAAATACTGCTGAATACTCCTGAAACATTTTAACTCAAAGGGAGTCATTTGGGTAAGACTGAGAGCAAAATTTTCCCTCAAAAATCAGTATTTGATTAATTAGCCTTTTACATTGGTCTCCTCTCTATGGCTACGGGCAAGCACATTTAAAAATTCAAACTAATGACATGTTGAATGCAATTGTTTCTAGTCCAGCCTTTGGTTTAATGGAACTTGTTTAATGTGAGATCTTTAGAAAAACATTAAGAACAATTAGAGTTTTTGGAAATATTAATAAGCAGACATAAATGTCAGTTTGGAAACATCTGACGTGTATTTCATATTTGAAATCTGGCCTGGAAGATTCACGGCCCTACTCCCCAGCTTTTGGCTCTCCCTTAATTTTTACATGTGAGGCCAGTTTCTGTGGTTGAGGTTACTTGGCTCCTATGCACTAAATGTGAGTCGCTGCAGCAGTTTGGTGAGATGCATAGAGTGGCAACTTACTCTCCAAGCCAAGTTCTGTCAAGCATTAATACTAATGATGGGTAGCACTATGGCTATTCTGCACAACTACCTAGCAATTTGTAGATAGCAATACATTAAGTGTAAGTAATGGGAGGTCATTATTTTTCTCTTACTGAGCTTCTAGATTCTCTAAAATCACAGAAGGCTCTATGCATAGAGATGAAATTTGAAGGACAAAAACACACAACTCTAGCCCAGATGTATATTAGAGTCATTATTGTTTTTTAATAAAAATAGATTTTAAACTTCAAGACACTTCAAGACATATGATCTAAGCACTATTTATAATAGTCCAGGAAACAAGGACTGTGTTTTGTTGCAGTCCCAGTGTATTTTGTTTTAAAGTCATTCTTCCCCTAAATAGTCATTGGATGCCCAGAGTGAATTAAGACTCCTCTGGGAGTGCTCACTCCACAAAATCATGCACTGAGAGTGAAGTGACATCACAATTGCACTCAACATCACCAACATTTTAACTGGACAGGAGACTAACAACTTATCATCAACAAAACCAAAAGAAAATCCCATCAGGTGATGGTTTATTTGGGATTCCAAACAATAAAACAAATGAAAGAACAACAGTTTAAAGAATACGCATTTCACTAAAGAGCTCCAAGGTAAAGAATAGAACGAAAAAAAGGAATAGTTTAGAGCAGCGTAAACGCACGAGGAGATATGCTGAATGCAGTGATGTTGGTCTGCTGCGACCTCACTCTTCTAGTTCTCTCCCCAGCTTTTGTGGCCAGACTCTTAATTCAAGACAAATATTGAGAAGAAACGTCGCAGTAGCTCCCTGTTTCCCATCACTCCTCTCTTGCCTTCCCTTTTGCCGCCATCACTGAACAATAAAACCAGCACGTTTTTTCTGTGTTGTATATAAAAAGTATGACAAGAGCAAAACTCTCAGGTCACAGAGACCTGGATTCACACCCTGGCAGAATAAGGTAATGCTGCTGCCCACAGGGTCCCTGTTGTTAAGTGGGTGCCTGAATGTGAAGGGCCCTGTGACAGGGCCTGGGGACACATATTTCCAATCCAAACATGTGGGCTCTCTGGCACTCACAGCTTCTGAAGGGACAGACATGTACACAAAGAATGACAATGCTGTATGGTCACACCAACGCTCGGTGTGCTCCCATAGGCAGAGTGTGGCAGGCCGGACTGAGCGAGGTGGTGGCACAGTAGGGGCCACACAAATGCTGGTTTAGCCTGGCTTACCCTCTTCCCTCTCCAGGGATTATCGCTCAGGCGTGAAGTGACGTTAACAAATGTGCCCCCACTAGTCGTCTGCTGCCAGGCCCCTTGGAGGGGGCCCTCAGAGCACCTGGTACATGCCCTCTGGAGGCACAGAACACATCGCAGGTCAGAGGGACTCTAACCTACCTCCACCCCTTCTCTAGCCAGTTATAAGATCAGGAATGCTTGTCGGGTGATACATATATATTCCTCAGAAGTTTTGAGGCAATAAAAAAAAGTTGAGAGCCTGTGGTCTAAATTAAGCCACCTGCAAAGCCTTAAATCAACATGGAGTGAGAGGTCACATATTTGGTGCACATACGTGTTAAACCATTTACAAAATGACTCATGCGAGTGCTATTACCAGAGCTCCCCTTTTGCCCAGGCCAGCCCTCCTGCTCTCCATGTGGATAATCTTCCCATGGCCCGTGTGGCCTGGCCACAGCCCTGCAACACCACTGATGCCATTGGTGCAGAAGCAGGTGTGTGTGTGGGGGGGGGGGCTGCTCTCAGGAGGTTTATCTGCATCTAGGGAGAAGAGTGGCACACGAATTGAAAAGGCAACTGTCTAAATGCTGGGAGGAGAGGGAACATGGGTGCAAGGCCTTCTGCCAAAGGGGTGGGACCCGACCAGGAAAGACTCGGCAGACCTCCCCACAGTGATGCCGGCACCTGCTCGGAGTACAGGGTGGAGCAGGCTGTGGCCAAGGGGGAGCACCTGCAAAGGCTTTGAGGAGGGTGTTGGAGGCTGAGTGGGGAACTTTCTGGAGAAGCTTCCTGGTGAGCTGTCAGAGAGAGCACAGATCTGAAGAGAAGGGCAGATATTCCTGTGAAGCCCCAACCTGTGTTGGTGTGAGTTTTCAGGCAATTTCTGATCCCTCCTTTCCGAGGTCTGCTCTGTCCTGGGCATCTTTTGTTTGGAATCAGACATGCCCATCTCACTCATCCTGCCCCCACCCCACATCTCTTTTCTTCCTTCAGCTGGTTCTGATGATTAACCCCATGAACTGTAACGTGTTTTGACAATTTCTGAATGAGATAATGGTGCAGGAGACTTTTTTTTTCTTCATCAATGCTAAACGGAAACTCAGAACATAAAAGGAAAACGTGGAGCTGCTTGGGCTGCATCGAGGTTGGGGGCCCAGGTCCTGTCCTCCAGATCCTGTGTGTGTCCCATTTCCCACCCTCTGTCCAGCCCCTGAGGGGCTTCCCTAGAGCCAGCGGTCCAGGGACCCCCGCCTGAAACCCAGGGGCAGCAGGAGGAGGGCTGAATTAACAGCCCAAATTGCACTCTGAACAATCCCCTTTCCCCTTTCTGTAAAATAAGCAGTTGGTTCTGACAGGCTCTAAAATCCCTTCTAGAGTGGAACTGTTAACAGTCTTTGAAATGCCAAGTCAAAATATCGGATGTAAACACTCATTTTTACAACTGACCAGTGACTAATTAGGAATCTTTAAAAGGAATACAACATTGGCTTTGTCCTTTCTGCTATATTCTGTCTTCCCTGAGAGGGTAAGTCATTATTTTTGAGTTAATTAATGCACTGGCAACTTTGCTATTCTCTTAAGGCATGAGCAATCTTTTTGAACTAAAAAGTTATTACTGCAGGATTTTTGCAAATGTGAAAAAACATACTTACTTTGTCTTTAGCAGAAGCCTAATATAAATTCATGATTTAATTCTCTTCTAAATGAATAGCCACAGAGCCTGAGTAAGGAATATTAACCCTTCTATTGTCCTCCACCTAAATTATATAATCCCATGGTTCAGAGGCCGTTACAAAGATAATTCCATCACTAAATATAAGTATCTTCCAAGTAATTTTGGAATGGATTCATTTTATTGTTTTATTAAATGCAAATTAAAGATCTTGTGTCCTATGATATCGCTTTTTTGTGGTTCATTAAGAAAGAGGATTTCTCAAAAGCCAGTTTCACCAAATTTATATGGCCCAGAGAAAATGTTTCAATGAAAGAAAAGCTACCTCGCCACCTCACACTGCTGCCTGTGGGTTCCACAGGCCACTCACAACCAACAAGCAAAGCTGCACTTCATCTTAACCTGCGTTGACTTTGTTCTCTATGTTCTAGGCACTTGGAAGAAAGGGAAAAATTACAAGGTAAAGTGCTTCTGAACTAGTGATACAAACTGACATAAAGCATTTCAATAATTTTGGGGGGGTCAGGTGCAGTGGCTCACACCTGTAATCCCAGTACTTTGGGAGGCTGAGGTGGGTGGATCACTTGAGGCCAGGAGTTCGAGACCAGCCTGGCCAACATGGCAAAACCTTGTCTCTACTAAAAATACAAAAATTAGCCAGGTGTGGTGGTGCATACCTGTAATCCCAGCTACTTGGGAAGCTGAGGCAGAGAACTGCTTGAACCTGAGAGGCAGAGCCTGCAGTGAGCCGAGACTGCACCACTGCACTCCAGCCTGGGCGACAGAGCAAGACTCCATCTCAAAAATAAATAAATAAATAAATAAATAGAAATAATTTTTTGGCATATCCCTCCAAATAATTTTGAACAATCATGCATCTCCTTCCATTTTTCATTGACGTCTGAAAATTTCCATCACGAGTTCAGTTGGTTGCAACAGATGTACATTTTAGTTGTGTTATAAATATTAATATTTTACAAATAAATGTTTTGCCATTTAAAAATATAAACAAAGGAATCGGGATATCATACTATTTTCATGCCCAGGCCCCTCCATGTAAAAATGAGTAAATGAGTTCTTCCTTTAACGGGCAGAGTTTTAGAGCATGTCTCTTCTTCCTTGAACTTATTTCCATTTCACTACCTAACAGAATCTCATGCTAATTGAATGTACTTTATGCTTGAGATTTTTTTTTTATTCATCAAGCCTCTTTGTATAAAATATGTATCTAAGTTAAAATGTAATTTTTATTTCCCCTCACCATAAGTGAGTTGTATTAAATTCCTTTTTATATTGTTATCCTTGTGCTAATAGAAAACAGCCAACCAAAATTACAGAAATGTTCTTAGAAACTTTGACATTTCTTAAGCAAAAAGGTAAAATATCATTTGGAAATGCATTTCATAAGTGAGTGAGGCTTTTTCAATTAATTCCTTAAAAATGACTGGATTACTTATTGCTAGCATGAGGCAGGGTTTGGCATAAATTCAAGTCTATTTTTCATCTTATAAGCACTAGGCAAAGCTTGTCACATACGAAGGTAAATTAAGGGACTTTTGTTATGGTTACATCATTCCATTAGGTTTTTAAAACTTTTCCTCTAATATATGTCAAAAATCACTTAATTAATCTGTCACAAAAATTATGCTTAATGATCTATAATCTGACAACTCAATTAGATCCTTTGTCAATTTGGTTGGAAAGAAAAATTGGGAAACCATCTGATGTTCAAAAAGATTCGCCACCAACTCATTAAAGTTATTTATCTGCTTGATCTTATACCAATACTTCCATTTGTTCTTTTGTTTGGGATCAGGAATAAGGTTTGCCCATCTCAGGAAAGTGCACCCCAGTGAGATTCCTGATGGGTGAGGGGTATGTCTGTCTTTTATGAAGGAGAAGGAGGGCATCTGTAAAACTGGCATTGGGGAAAAAGACTTGGAATGATGCTGGTCACGGGTGAGTTCTCAGGCACATGAATTACATGTGCGGGTATAACATTTGGAAGTGGATTCCCCTGGAAAGTCCTGATTCTTCAAGAAGAACGTGTACCCAGTTTAAACCCACCAATGTACACAATACATTTCAGTCAATTTAAGAGTTGCGATGGTGGGATTCATGGACAATACCACAGGAATACAGAAGTAGGGTCACTCATTCTAATTAGAGAACACAGGAAAGCGACCATTGGACTGCGTCTGAACACAAGCATGATTTTGGCAGGTAGAGGACAGTTGGGTCAAAAGATGAGAAAAAGCAGAGAAATGCCAGGCTGCATGGGAAACATCAAATACCGTTGAGTGGTTGGAATCCCTAGTGTCTGTGTGCACACACAGGTGTGCAAATGTTCAGGAGGCATGGTTTGGAGAGGCTGGGTTTAGGATTCGCCTTTGAGAGACCCTCTGCCACCAGCATTATATAGATTCTGCTCTGAGTAGGCACCTCAAACTTTGTTCCCCTCTTTTTCTCTAATTGATTCCCTAGGCACAGTTTCCTCCAAGTGAAGTTTGCCTGTTCATTCCTTGTCAAAATCACAGCCTCTTTAGTTTGATGGGCACTATTTAATAACATTTTATATTAATGCTCTTGTCAAAAATCCCATAGACCTGGGCTCCTCAAAGACACTGCATGATGAAGGTAATCAGTTGACTCCAGAGCACTACTATATACACATACACATTTTTATCTTTTCAAGAAGGCAAGATAATGAAGGTCTGAAAAACATTTATGGATCTAAAATTAGACCTGGATTCTCTTAAGAGTCAAGTTATATATTCTTGGTATCAGTCAGCTCCTATTTCTTCACTATCTGAACCAAACTCTAGTCCTAGAATCTTAACGTGCCTATTAGAGTCCCTGGGCAAAGAAAATTCCAAGTTATTCCACTGTAAAACGGAACTGTGTTCCAACTGCTGTTCTTTTAAAAACATATAATAAACAGCTGCTGTTTTGCTCTGCCCACCATTCTCACTCTGTTTGTGTTAAAAGAATTCTGTCCTCTTGCAGGTAACCAATTTATCATATCTGGGTGAGACTATCTGCCCCTAACTATTTCCCTAGGACAATGTTATATCCAAAGAAGAGTATGTGTTCTATGCTGGACCAATCAAAGTCCTTCTCAGCACCTTTCCACCAGAGGTGTTCAGGAAGATGGTCCAATCGGGCTGGAATAAATGGATTGGGTACAAGTTTTGGATAAATGGCTGCCATTTTAACCAGCACAGGGAAGAACTTACCCATGGACTGGAGAGAAACATAGTTCTAAGACAATGTTTCAGCTCCTGGACCCAACCATGCCCATAATAAAGATTAGTCTCTTGGAAGTGCCAGTTATGTGAGCTAAAAATCGCCACAAAACCCAATTATGCATAACTGGTCAAGACATATTTCTGTTTCTGAGAACTGAGGAGTCTTGTCTAATAAATGTCTAAATTTCCTTTATTTTGCGCATATATCTATGTAACTTTATGGTATTTCTATTATATGAACCCTTATTTTATATTAAATTACATATTAAATTGGACAGCTATGTATGTCTTTCCCTTTCCTAGATTTATTTTCCGTTATTTGGATTATACACTTGAGTATAATCTAACTTAGGAGGGTATACTCTCGAAGCTCTCTTGCGTCTGAAGGCTGGCTCCATTTACTTGTTATCCTTGACTACCAGTATATGGCTAAACCAAAGTAAGATTCAGATGAAAATCCTTCTTTAAGACTGTCTTCTCAGCTTCTCTGTTTTCTAGCATCTTGTGTCATAGATGAGAAGGCATATGTTCACATGATTTGTTTATAGCTATATATAATCCCTCTCTAGAAGCCAGTAAAATTTTATCTGTGGATTTTTAAAATTTTTACCTGAATGTGTCTAAATGTGCACATTTCTAAAGATGTGTATTTAATTTCCAAGAATGTTTTGATGCTTATTTGTTTTTCAATAATAGCCTGCTCTTGTTTTATGTGATGATCTACTGAAATTTTCTGAGGCAATGACCAAAAGTATTTATTTTAATGTTCTGTTCTATTTCCTAACTTAACTGTACTTCCTTTGGAGTAAATTTCTCTGACCACTTTGTTGTCCTTCTTTCATGCATTAAAAACAAAATTGTCTACCAACTCTTGGCTGTCTTTCCTGTGTTTAAATGGGGGTATCAGCGATGGTATGGAGTGAATTTCTTTGCCGCATGTGAATATTGCTGTTTCCTTACTATGGATCAGAAAGCCTATCAACAGCAGTCATGGGTGCAGTGCATGAACCAGGACTGGACTAAGTGAAGTTCCACAGGGACAGAGACGGACGCTTGCATTCCGGAGCGAGGATTCCATTTGGTTAGGGTGGCCAGTTTTTCTCTGTAGCCACAATGCTGGCTTTGGCTGATGATGCTTAGAATCAGTTCAGCTACCCTGAAACTGAAGTTTCATTTTATTTTAATGTGCTTTTTTTTGTTGTTGTTTTTAAGCAAATAGTTAAACAGGATTCCTTCTCTATGCCACTGTCATGGGCTTTAAGAGTAGTATAAAATATTACACTATTGGCTAATTTACTATCAGATAGTACAGCTCAACATTGATATTTGCAAACCACATAACGGTAATTGGGTTTTGACATTCTGCAGTGTTCAAATGGATAATATTTACCTATCTCCTTATTTAATCCACATGCCCCTTGTAGTGTGGATATTATTATTCCTATTTTGCAAATTATAAAAGAAGCCCCAACCAACAAATTATGTCACCTATCCCTGAGGGTGTGTGTTGCAGAAACACTCTGCTCAGCTTATAAAAAGCGCAAGTTCATTCAAACA
Source organism: Pongo pygmaeus (assembly GCF_028885625.2). Classification (NCBI taxonomy): domain Eukaryota; kingdom Metazoa; phylum Chordata; class Mammalia; order Primates; family Hominidae; genus Pongo; species Pongo pygmaeus. Next base: position 35,609,849 of record NC_072379.2, on the reverse strand, counting down.
TCACAAAAACCCCACATGGTAGGCAGGAGTCAAATTAAGGTTCTTTAACCAACGTGTTACATGAATCCTACTGAGTATATCTGCATTTAGACTTTTCTAAGCCAAAAGATTTTCTTCCATGTTCTATGGAACGAACCTTGGATCCATTTATCTGGGAATCTCAACATATTTGAAACCATTTCTTGAGGCAAAAACCTTCAGTCCTTTTTTACACATTTCTGGGGCCTCACCTTTGAGGGAAGTGTAGGGCAGTGGATGGCCATCCCCGCTGGCAAGAACAAAGCTGGTGTCTTAGTTTTCATTGTCAAAATAGAAACTCTGTCTCCAGGTTGTCTATCTATTAAAACACATAAATTTTATTTAATCGATGCCTCAGAAAGAGAGGTTCAGGGACCTGCCAAGGTGCCAAGGGACTCAATCTCAAATTGACTATGCTTTGGGTCTATTATGAAGCAAAGGTGAGGCAGCCACCATCTGAGATGGGCAACCTAAGAAAAATGCCATCCCTCCTTCTGCTGCTTTCTTCTAACTTCTATCCTTTTATCATCAGAACTCTAGAGAATAAAGTATGTGGCCTACTTTTACTTAGCTTTCCATAACACACTGTTCATCCATCACTCTGGATGTAAATTTGATACAAAAATGACCAAATTATTAAATAAATGAGTGCTGTTTGACACAGCATCCTCTCTGATCCCTTTGGCCTTGTTTCCCAAGAAGGCAGGACCGAGCTGTGCCTTTGTGGCTGCCTTTAACTGCATTTCTTCCTCCCTCTCCCTTCCCAGCACATATATTTCTGAGCTCTCCTAGTGTTTACCTCTAACCACTTAAGGAAAATGTAGATTTCAAAAATAGCATTAATTAACATATTTTTATTTCCAATTATTTAAAATAAAAATTATTCCTTTTTCTAGACTTTTCTAATCTGAATAATACTGACACAAAAAGCTGCCTCCAATCCCCTTTGAAATTCACTGTGATTTAAATAACAAATAAAATAGATCTCTATGGAAGATAAGAGAGGAAAGGAGTCAGACTATCCTCTTGCCTGACAGGCAGATGGCATCTTCTGGGCAAGCTGTGTGCCCTGCCCTGTGCTGCCCTCAGGGACCCAGGCTGACCCCGTTCAAATGGGCACTTGGAGTTCAGGGCATCTCACCCAGTCAGGAAGGCCTCCTCAAGCTGGCACACTGTGCAATGTAAATTCTCGATAATATAATCAATGTTTAGTGTGCAATAACAGAAAAGAGCATTCTTTGACAAAAGCTAAGAATCCAGATATCTGAGCCTCGCCTCTTGCATGCTGAAGAACAGACAATATTACAGGTCACTTTCTGTAACTCAGAGAAGATGTCCGGGTGCGCTGTAATGCCACCCTGTGATGTCAGTCATCCCAAGCGCCCGTCCCTGTGCCTCGCCTGCCCCCGAGAGGTGCCTCCCCACCTGGCACAGGGCCCCTCGGCCGGGCCCAGCCAATCTTAGCTTCTCGTCTTTGTGTCTCTGCTCCTCCTTCCCTTGTACCTAAAAGTGGAGGTTGGTGGTGACAGACAAAATTGTCACTGTTCCTCTGCAATGCAACATTTTATTAGCTGTTTTAAAGAAAAATTACAACATAAAAAGGGCTGGGCGCAGTGGCTTACGCCTGTAATCCCAGCACTTTGGAAGGCCGAGGTGGGTGGATGACTTGAGGTCAGGATTTCGAGACCAGCCTGGCCAACATGGTGAATCCCTGTCTCTACTAAAAATATAAAAATTAGCTGGAAGTGGTGGTGTGTGCCTGTAATCCCAGCTACTCGGGAGGCTGAGGCAGAAGAATCGCTTGAACCCAGGAGACAGAGGTTGCAGTCAGCCGGGATCGTGCTGCAACTGCACTCCAGCCTAGGTGACAGAGTGAGACTCTGTCTCAATCAAATAAACAAACAAACAAACAAAGAACACATAAAAAGGAACTTTTCGCTTTTTTTTCTTTTCACATAAATTACAAACTTCTTTCTTAGCCAGTTCTTTTATTTCCTTATGGACGGCTTCTTAAATTTTGCCATCTATAAAATCTACTGAGTTTGTGAGATTTCCACTGGGTTGGCCCCACAGTTCCCGTCTTGCTGTCCAGTCCTCTTCACGCTCCTTGAAGGCGAAGGACTCTTCATGGGCCTTCCTCGTATGGGTGCTGGGCTTGTTGGGAGATGGCCATGTTTCAGGTGAACTGAAGCTACTGTAACTTTTTTTCCTTTCTGACTGCCTGGCCTGGAGAGGAGTGACTTTCTAACGTTTTTTCTCCATGGCATCTCCCTGCACTGGGGACTGCTGTGGGCCCCGTTCCTCTCTACCGCTTGGCCAGGGGCCCTTGGAACCCCTAAGGCAGGCCCCAGATGACTAAGATCAGCCCCAGCCTCCTCAGAGGCCCCCAGCATCTCAGCTCTCCCTCACGCTTCTGTTTTACGATTTCCTTCTCATTTTCTGTGCAACACAAAGCTTGGCTACGCATTTACAATGATGTCCATGACAGAAAACCCAGCCTTTCGAGATGCTTGGTAGCAGAAGGGGTTTTTGGGGTATATCACCCACGATATGGCTGGAAATATAAGAAAACGGAACTTGCTTTCAATGTATAACATCCGTTTCCTTTCCACAGCCTTCCTCGTTTCAGCAGAGAAGGTTGTCCGCTATCCAGGATCCAAACCTTTCTTCCCTGGAGCAGCCTGGAAAGTTGAGGGGACAGATGGGGAGCCAGGAGAGAGGGGGTGCCTTTTAGGAGCCAAGGGAGCAGGTTCAGAGAGAAGAGGACTTGCAGATATGACCCCAGGGTTGGCTACTGCATGCATCTCCAGCCGGAGTTCTCAGAACATGTCCTTTTCTTTCCTCTTGAAAGTCCTTATCTTCCCGCAAGGGCGGCTCAGGCCCTCCCTCCTCCATGAGGTTGGTGTCTCCACGGGCCCCAGCGCGCATCCTTCCTGGACTCACAAAGCCCACGCCACTGCCACTCTTTTCTGTTGCACTAATAGCATGTCCTTCCAGCTCCGTGCTCAGCCCCTCAAGGGCTGCGGGAAACTCAAACTCATCTCTTAACATCCTCAACCACAAGGCCGAATTCCTCTCTCTAAGGACTTAGTGAAGATTAAATGAGACAGCACTTATGAAGGAGCTAGCAGGGCACAGGGTCAATGCTCAGTAATGGTAGCTAAAATTATCACAGGCGCTGGGCCTAGCTGCCTAGCTGTCCATAAACATCTTAAGTTCTCTGAGAAGATGACGGTCTTGCAGTTGGCCCGTGTCAGAATCCCCTGGAGGGCTTGTTAAAATAGAGATTGTCCAGACCCCATAACCCCATGAGTTTCTGATTCAGTGGGGCTGGGGTGGGCCCAGGGGCACATGTTCCCAGGTGCTGCTGCCGGCCGGCCTGGGCCACACGTGGCAGGGCTTCCTTCGTACCTCCCCCAGAGTTCCTGGCCAGCTGGCTTTCTCCCCTCACTGGGCTGCAGGTGAGAACCACCTACATTTAAGCTTTGTATCCCCATGTAGCTTTCTGTCGTCATCTTACTGAAACCTATGCCCTGCAATAGTTCAAAGACAGCTGTCTCCAACAACAGGCGCTGGAGTTAACGGACGACCAGTTTTAAAAAGTCACATTCAGTCCCTGCTCTCAAAAGGCAGGAGTATTTGCCTTTTTCTAAAATTAGCAGATTCCATTTCCCATCTCAGTGCTCTTCACATGTCTCCTGTTTCATGGGAACTTGTCCCAAAATGCCCTCAACAAAGTTACAAGTGTCATTTTTCTTCAGACAGAAGTAGAGCTGAAATAATTACTTGCGGAAACTATAATAGAATAGTTTCAGAAAGACAGAATGAGGAAATTGCTTACAAAAATAAAACACATTCCAAATGTTTGTAAACTACGTCAAAAACAAAGAGCAAAGAAACAATATTGGGGGGGATGCATGATCAAGTCAGGGGCATGAGGAAGAGAAGGGGGAGGAGAGCTGAGCAGGGTAGGGGTGGCACAGCCTGAGTGCGAGCGAATGGGACCCTGAGATGCTGGAGAAAACAGAGGAGAGGCAGCAAAGAGCCTCCACATCCCAGGTGTCAAAAGGGCCTTCAAAAGGCTAGTGAGAGGTGCCTGTATTGTCACTGGGGGAAATGAGCCCTCATCAATGGCAGCATTGAAGCCTGAGTCTCCAAGGATCACCTGTCTGGTGTCTCTGCATCAGTGCCTCCATCTGCAACCTCAGGGCATCAGTTTCCTGGCCAGTTGGGTTATTTTTGCCTTATTAGTTATTTGTATCAATTGCCTGAAGTTTGGGTCAGATTAAATAGCAAAGACTGTGAAGATGACTAATTTAAACTGTTACCTGGTTCTGGACTAAGGAATAAAACATATATTTTAATATTGAAAAGATACTCTAATCGGGGCTTGTTCCAAGATGAGTTCTCTTCTGAGTATTTTTAGAAATCACACAATGCTAACATACCATTAAAAGTGAGTGGAGAAAAGCGAAATGACTAATAACTATGCTTGTATACAGTGCTCTCCCAACACACACACACACATACACACACACACACACACACACGGCAAAAACCATCATAGTAGTCCCTCCTTGTTGGAGGTTTTGCTTTCTGCAGTTTGTTACTTGTGATCAACCAAGATATTAAATGAAAAATTCCAGAAATAAACACTTGGTCAGTTTTGAATCATGTGTCCTTCTGAGTAGCCTGGTGAAATCTGCCATCCTGTCCTGTCCCACCACGGATAGGAATCCTCCGTTTGTTCAGTGGATCCACACTGTCTCCTCCCCTGCCTGTGAGTCACTTAGCAGTGGTCTTGGTTCTCAGACGGACTGTCCCAGTGTTGCAGAGATTGTGTTCAGGGGCCCTTACTGTACTTAATAATGGCCCTAAAGTACAAGAGTACTGATGTTGGCATATTGTTATAATTGTCCTATTTCATTGCTAATCATTGTTGCTCACTGTGCCTAATGTAGAAATTAAACTTTATCACAGGTATGTATGCATAGGAAAAAAACAGTATATACACACACACACACACACACACACACACACATATTCAGTGCTGAGGTTTCAGGAATCCATGGAGGGTCCTGAAACATATCCCCCTGTGAATAAGCAGGGCACTACTATACTAAAAAGGTGCTCAAATACAGTAGAGTAGTCAGCATAAAAGCAATGAACAGTAACAAGATTTTTCCCTAGAGCTCCCCTCCCATCGTCCAGCCTGCCTTGGCACTGTGCGTCTGCTTGTAACAGTGATAAGATCAGCATCAGGGCCCATCATTTTGGGAAACTAGTATAGAATTGTTTCTAGCTTTATCCAAAGTCAACAGACTACACAGCCAGCAAATTAAATGTTTCACACACAAACCACCTGTCTAACTCACAATTATGGTGGCCCAAAATAACTCGGCTTTATTGGCCAGAAAACACTCACCTCAGCAAAACCCACCAACACTCAAAATAACCTACATGAGATGCTGGGGCTCCAGCCTTAGGGTTTCAGGGTCTGTCCCAGGGACTGGAAGTTGGATGCTGTCCCCTTGGGAGGCAGGGACCCCATTTTCCCCTCCATGCCCTGAAAGGATAGATGGCACACCCCACCTCTTCCATTCCTCTTATTACAGATACCCTCCTACAACCACATTCTACCAGAGTTTTTAAATTAGGATTATTTTAGTTTTTAAAATGAAGTTTGTTTTCTTTTTCTTTCATATAGAAAGTAAGGAAAACACAAACATTTGGAAAGAAAATAATCACTTATCCCCAAGATAACCATGGTTTACATTAGGTTGCTTTTCTTGGTAATCTTTTTTTTTTAGAAGCTTTTTGGATAAATGTAACAAAATTTCTTAAATGTTTGAAGAAAATCAGATACGTTGCCCTTCTATGTTTATGTATGCACTTTGTACTCAACAGATTAAAGACACATTTTTCTCCATCTTTTGTGTCAATTTAAACAATTATGGGTACCGTGACTTGCATCTGTAATCCCAGCACTTTGGGAGGCCGAGGTGGGAGGATCACTTGAGCCCAGGAATTTGAGACCAGCCTCAGCAACAAAGTGAGACCCTGTCTGTCTCTACAAAAAATTTTAAAAATTATCCAGGCATGGTAGAGCATTCTTGTAGTCCTAGCTACTTGGGAGGCTGAGGCAGGAGGACTGCTTGAGCCTGGGAAATCGAGGCTGCAGTGAGCTATGACTGCACTAACACACTCCAGCCTGGGTGACAGAGCAAGATCTTGTCTCAAAACAAATAAACAGCAACAACAACAACAACACAACCCCCCAAAATAATTATGTAACACTGTGCGGATTCAACTGTGGCCTCCAGCAAATCAGTGCTTACAGGCTATGGCTTCTCATTTGTAAAACGAGGATAAGAATAACAGTATTCATTCACTCAGGAGCTTCATGGAGAGGCGTGGTGAGGCAGGGAAAGCCTGACAGAGCCTGGACAGCCGGAGCCTCTGAGTGTGGGCTGTTAGAGCGAGTCTGATTGCTGAGATTCCCATCTGTTTTCAGCCTACAGGCTGATAATGGCAGGTCCTCCAATGACTTTCGTTCAACGTCATCTTATTATCCCAGGCCAGGGCTGCTGTCTGTGCAGATTACACCTTCTCGGCAGGTCTGCGTGGGTTTTCTCTGGCTGCGCTCATGTCCTCCCATGTCCCCAGACTGCACATGTTAGGGTCACTGGGGTGTCCGAATTGTCCCCATGTGGGTGAGTATAAGTGCACCTGCAATGGGATGGGGGCAGTCCAGGGCTGGCTTCTACCTTGCCCCCTGTGCTGCCATGGTAGGCTGCGGCCCCCTGTGACCCTGAACTGGAAAAACTGGGTAAATCATCACATTACTTGCTTTTAATCTTTCTTAAATGTATGTATAGCTCGTATTTATTTCAATGTTTAATATTAGTAGTGTTTGGTCTTTATTTAGAAGTGTTTTGGTCTTTATTTCGAAGTTTTGTGATGTTTCGGTGACCAGAAATATAAGCTAGGAACTTAACTCATTTTTATCAGTTGGCCTACGGTAAAATTGGTTTCGTTATCTGTTGTTCTGCATAAAGTTGCGGTTTCCAAAAACCTAACCTATTGATGATGTTAAGTGAGGACTTACTGTATAATCATTCATTAGTGGTCATGATCTTTAGAAAGACTGGAAATTAAAGAACAAATGTGATTGTGTGGGGGCTGCAGAAACTGCAATCTTAAGGCTTTGGGGAACCTTCCCAGGAATGGGAGAGAATGGGGGCGGGGGGCGGTGGGGGGCCTGAAACACATGGGTTTCTAGGAGGGAGTCCCAGGAAGCCTTGGGGTTGTTTGTAGATCAAACAAGCCTGGTCAGGTGGGGGTGGGTGGGAGGGTGAGGGCTGGCCCTGTTAGCATAATGAATTCGAGCCAGGCAGGGAGGAGTTGGTGAGGGCACTGTCTCCCAGCTACCCCGCCACTGTTCCCTCATCCTGCTGTTTGCACTAACTCCACCCAGAAATACAGCCAAGATGATTGCCTTCTATGTGTTTATTCTCTAGTCCCAGTGGGATCTGAAGTTTTTCTACTACTTAGCATTACCCAATGTGGCATGTTTTTTGCTAACTGTTCAATCCTCATCTCACCCCTCACAGGGAGCATGTGGTCCTCCATGCCTGTGTAGGACTGAAATGGAGACATCTGCTCCCGATTTGTCTTGAATAAACCCTCCACAGGCCCTCCCTTCATCATGGGTCCTGCCGTAAGCTCTGCCGGATGCCTCCATGAGTCGATCTGATCTCGTCTTCAGTGCACACACTTCACCCTGGCTGTCTGATAGCAGTGCCTCCTCCAGGTGTTTTCCAACACTCCACAGGTCTCTGAGCACATGAACACCAGCCCAGATCCCACAATGAAAGGTCTTAAGAGGTTGCATTTTCTTCACGGTTATCAAAGCAACCTCTGCAGGAAACTACTTCTTGGAAAGAAAAGTTTCCCACTTACTTCTCCATCAGTAGCTAACAGAATGTAAGTTCTGCCAAAACTACTATCAGTAGCTTGACTTACAGTAGGCCTTATCCATTGTCATGGTATTGCACAGAGCATTGCTTCTGATCAAGGAACTCGCTTCCCAGCCAAAGGAGTGCAGCAATGAGCCTGTGCATGGAACTCACTGGTCTTACCAAGTTCCCCACTACCTTGAAGCAGCTGGTTTGATAGAACAGTAGAGTGGCCTTTTGAAAACTCAGTTACAGGGTCAGAGAGGTAGCAGTACCTTATAAGGCTCGGGCAATGTTCTCCAGAAGGCTGTGTATGCTCTGAATGATGTCCAATATATGGTGCTGTTTCTCCCATAGGGTCCAGGAATCAAGAGGTTAAAAGGGGAGTGGCACCATCATTATCGCTAGTGACCCACTAGCAAAACATTTTCCTCATGACTTTTATGTTCTATTGGCCGACGGGTCTTAGGTCCAGAAAAACAAATGATTCCACCAGGGGGCACAACATTGATTCTACCGAACTGGAAGTTAAGATGCCACATGGTCAGTCTGAGCTCCTCAGGCTTTTGAGTCAACAGACAAGGAAGGGATTTATGGTGTTGGCTGGGTGATGGACCCAGACTATCCAGGGGAAAATAGACTACTGCTCTAGAATGGAGGTAAGGAACAGTATGGGATGCAGGAGATCCCTTAGGACTTCCCTTAGTAAGCCCTGCGATGAAGGTCAATGAAAACTACCCTGACCCAATCCAGGTAGTACCACTAATGGCCCAGACTCTTCAGGAATGATGGTTTGCATCACACCACCAGGCAAAGAACCACAACCAGCTGAGGTGCTTGCTGAAGGCAAGGGGAATACAGAATGGGTAGAAGACATTATAAATACCAGCTGTGATGTGACCAGTTTTAGAAATGAAAACAGTAATTGTCAATGAGTATTTCCTTCTCATTTTGTTAAGAATATGTTTGTGTGTGTGTGTGTGTGTGTATATATATATATATGTATATATACATATAAATATCTTTGTTTTCTTTCCCCTTATTCCCTTAACATGGGACGTACATGACTTCTATAGCAGTGTCTAATTGTTGATAATTTTACATCATAGTATTTTAAGTTACAGGATATCAGGAGAGAGTAAACATCAACTCAAGGACTTTACCTTCTCTTCTGGAAGGGATGAGTGCATTTTCAGTTGTATACAGGACAGCAGTGTCATGCCAGTTGGAATTGTGACCTTGTTTTGTCTTTCTCTGGAGAAAAAGACATGCATATAGGGGGCGAGTTGGCAAGGGGTGAATTTGCAATGGCTAAGCAAGGGGTGTTCGTGTACGTGGTGAAACATTATTTCTGGGTGTGTCTGTGAGGCTGTTTACCAGAGTGATCAGCATCTGAATTGACAAACAGTAAGGAAGATGTGCCCTTACCACTGTGGGCAGGCATCCTATCTGCTGAGGCTCTGAAGAGAACAAAAAGCCAGCCAGGGAAGGGTGAATGTGTTCTCTGTGTTTGAGCTGGGACACCCATCTTCTCCTGTGCTTGAGCATCAGAGCTCCAGGTTCTGCGGCCTTGAGACTTGGATAGAATCTCATCACCAGCTTTCCGGGGTCTCCAGCTTACAGATGGCGAATGGTCAAACTTCTTGGTTTCTATAATTACACAAGGCCATCCCTATAAAAAAAAATCTCTCCCGATCATAGATGCACACACACACACACACATACACACACACACACACACTCATAAATATATCCTATTATTCTGCATCTCTGGAGAAGCCTGACTAATAGATTTTGGAATAAATATTCCATTAGGGCTAAACAGTAGGGAGGGTTAAAATAGGCCTAACTTTAAGAAAATCTTCATTATCTTTCTAATGCTTTGAATTTGTTCAGAAAATAAAACATACATTTAGCAATGGTCTAATTATTCATTACTTTATGTCTACAAAATTGGCTTTCCCAGGATGCAACCCTGACAGCAGATCCAGTGTGGATGTTTGCTGCAGTAACAACAGTTCATGTCTCTCTCTCTCTCTCTCTCTCTCTCTTTAATTTGCATCTGTGAGAGGTGGCAGGAGATACATCCAAGGAAACTTGCTTGAAGGGGCAGCTGCTTCTCCAAAGCCTCCATAATCCCGAGCTCTGGGTCAGCCCCTGAGTCACAGCATGACTGCAGGGCAAAGGCTTAAGTCAGAGCCATGGTGTCCCGGCGCTCAGCTGGCCTGCTGAGACTTGGAGAGAGACTTCCAATTAACACTGCTGGTTTCTCTGAAGTGGCCAACGAGTGGCCACTCCAAGTGTCTCAACTAAACTAGACCAGTTTAAGACCAGCCACACTGGCTGAAGCATTCCCAGACGACATCACGGCTTATTTACTTGTGTGTTTCATCATCACATGGAAACGCGGGCACTTGCTGATCTGCAGGGGCTGGAGGAGAAAATGATCTTTCCCTTGTCAGCCAGGGGCATGGCTCAACGTGCCATCTGAGGCAGCTCTCAGCCTGCCATCCCAGGAGTTGTGCCTGCCAGCACAAGGGACTGCATCTGCAGGGGGTGGCATGAGCAAGGCTGCTGGTCCCAGCTCAGCTGTCCTGGAAGAGGCCCCGAGACACCCGTGGAGAGCGCTGGGGCACACACAGGAGCAACCACGGTGAAGTCCTGAGTCCTTGACATGCATTTACTCAGGACTCCAACCCAGAAGCCCCCAAAACAGTGAGAGATGCTCTGCACTGCAGGGCAGGCAGTTCATTTTTATAAGGGGTAGGGGGCACACTTTCAGCACTCTGTCAAAGGCAATACGCACAGTTATTAAATTTCCTAAGAAAAAGGAAGAAGACAGAAATTGCTCTACATCACTTGTGTGACTGTATGAAGTAGAAAATTAAACATTTTCTCTCTCTTTTTTTTTTTTTTTTAGATGAAGTCTCACTCTGTCACCTAGGCTGCAGTACAATGGCGTGATCTTGGCGCACTGCAACCTCCACCTCCCTGGTTCAAGCAATTCTCCTGCCTCAGCCTCCTGAGTAGCTGGGATTACAGGCACCCACCACCGCGCCCAGCTAATTTTTGTATTTTCAGTAGAGACGGGGTTTTGCCATATTGGCCAGGCTGGCTTTGAACTCCTGACCTCAGGTGATAAGCCCACCTCGGCCTCCCAAAGTGCTGGGATTACAGGCGTGAGCCACTGCGCCCGGCCTAACATTTTCTCTAAGGGTTGTGCAATTTGACAACATAATCTTTATATTTCTGACTTTTTAAAAATGAGGGTTTGAATGACTTCATTTCTCCAGTTTGACTGAATCAGGGAACCTGCACTGATCCATCTACAGAGGTCTGCAGACAGCAGCAGGAGGCAGGCTGAGGGCCAGGTGTGGCCCCACGAAGACCCTGAGGAAACCTGGTGCCTACATGTGTCTGCAAGAAGCAGCTAGTTTGCATCCCACACTTCCTTTCATGCAGTAAAGCTGGTGTTGCCTTATCTCTAACTTTTTTTAAAAAGAAGGAATCAAGATTTTAATGTACAATCTTCTGCATTTTAAATTGTGGCTATTTTCATAATAATTAGGATCCGTTGACTCCAACCCAGCAGCCCCCGAAACATTTCTAAATGTTCTACATGTACTTGCATGTGTAATTCTCAAAAGCACTTTTTCTTTCAATATGAAGAAACTCAGGCACAGAGAAGTTAAGCAAGTTGCCTGAAATCACCTAGTAACAGACCCAAACCCTGAGTCCACGCAGCCTGGCTCTAGCCCCATGCTATGTACTTCTCTGGACAGTGCAAGACCCTCAGCACCCTTTCTGCCCCATCCCCTTTGTGGAGCAACCTGGTTATCTGGGAGATGAACCCTGATTATCCAATCAAACATAGTAATCCTGTTCTCCCTGACAATTGATCAGTGCATTCTGGCCTAAGCCAATGGGTGTGTGGCACTCCCTTGGCTACTGTGATTGGTTCAGGAACTCACATGTGGCTGATGTGGGGTAAGTGAGCTGATGCAACCCCTATAGGTGCAGTATAGGATCCCATATATATCCTTGTGCATTAACTCAGCTTGAGTGGCTTTTTTTTTTTTTTTTTCAGGCAAAGATATGCTGATTCACCAGCAATCCCACTTCTAGGTATATATCCCCAAGAAATGAAAGCAGAGTCTCAGATATTTGCATACCTGTGTTCACTGCAGCATCATTCACAATAACCATGAGGCGGAAACAACTTAAATGTCCACTGACAATGGATGGATAAAGAAAATGTGGTCTATACATATACATGAAAGATATTTAGCTTTAAAAGGGAAGGAATTCTGTTATATGCTACAATATGGATGAACTTCAAGGAAATTGTGCTAAGTGAAATAAGCCAGGTGCAAAAAGACAAGCAGGCAAAAGGGAGTTGCTGTTCAGTGAGTAGAGAGTATCAGATTCGCAGGACAATGAGGTCCTGGAGATCTGTTTCACAGCATTGTGAATATACTTAAATCTACTGAAGTATGCATTTGAAAATGGAAGGAATGGGACATTTTATATTATTTTTTTAAATCACAATTTAAAAAAGCATACTGATGCAGCAGCTTATTCAAACAATTTTAAAAGTCTTGCCTGGGTTGAGCAAAACAAGCCTAAGTGAAACACAGAGGCTGCCAGGCCTGAGCAGAGTCTCCAGGGCCCTGCTGCCTGGAAAGGATGCAGTGCGATCTGTGGTGACGGGTTCATATTCAGGCTCATTTTCCTCATTTTTCTCTCTATTAGCTGGGAGAAACCAGGGACAATATGGCAAGCTTTCAGACAGATAGAATTCATTACATTAGAACTGTGTGAATAACACAGATTTCAGGAGGAACATTTAGAAGTCGGTCCATAGAAAACACCTTCACAGTATTCTAACAAGCACACAGACGATAGAAAAAAACAAGTGTTAGTTGATTATGGATTGTCTCCCAAGTGCCAATATTTCAGAGGTAGTTAAGACACAAGATGGGTTGTGTGTGTGTGTGTGTGTGTGTCTAAGTGTGCACATGCATTCACAAATGCTTGAAAGACCTAAGAGAAGGCTGAGCAGTGCCTGGGGAAATGAGGAGGAGGAAGAGAAACAGGAACACTTGATTTCAGGATTGTGTAGAGAATTGCGGCCCTCACTCATCCACAGGGTTCTTGGCTTTGCTGTGCCCTGGGCTGTGGTATTCAGAAGCAAGCTCAGAAGTCTTATCACAGCTTCAGCTGCTCCATAAACTGTGGGGGCAAGGAGGAAATTCAAAGTCAGGGCAGAGGCCGAATGCACGCAGGAATGGTGGTTCACATATAGTGTTGGGCCAGGGTGGGCTGCAGCCAGCTTTGGGCAAAATCAACACAGCTGGCCAGAAAGGTGGCAGGGCCCAGGCCTCCAACAGGCCCAAGCCCTGGAGTCAGAGTCCGGGTTTCCCCTGTGCATCCACTTGGGTACAACAGAAGCTCTCCAGCCTCTGTCGTCATTAGCACACAGGCTAATGCACACCAGGTGCTATGGGCTGAACTGTGTTCCCTAAAAATTCATATGTTGAAGTCGGAACCTCCAGTACTTCAGAACGTAACCTTATTAGGATAAGGTCTTTTAAACGATGTTTAAGTTAAAATGAAGCTACTAGGGTGGAGGCCTCATCCAATAGGACTGGTGTCCTTATAAGAGAATGTTAGGACAGACACACAACAAGGGAAGACCCAGGGATAAGGCAGCCATCTGCAAGCCAAGGAAAGAGGCCTCAGGAGAAACCAACCCTGCCGACACTTTGATCTCGGACTTCCAGCCTCCAGGACAGTGAGAGAATAAATTTCTACCCATTCTGTGGTATGATATCACGGCAGCCCTAGCAGACTAACATATCAGTGCACTGTGTTGCTGTGATGAAAATATTAAAGTAATTGAAGTCCAGGACAGTGTCTGTGGCTTGAGAGGCCCACACATGGTGACTGTCTCAGTCTCTGTGGGGTCCTCTGATCTCCCTTCCTCTGGAGTCAAGCCCCTCCTTGCTGGTATTTTTGTGCAGCCCCATACTTGCTGTTGGCTGTGGGCTTAGGTGGGCTTGCACATGACAGATCCTCCCACAAAGCTCAAACAGCACACACCACCTCCTCCACTTTCTCCCTCCTCTGTGGACACAGGGAATGGCTTCCTGGGGAGATCTACAAGGTTAGAGCCTTGTAGCCCTCCCTACAGACTAACAGGACACAGAGTAGGGAGGAGGGATATGGAAGTTAAGCAGGTGCTTGGGACCAGACTGGCAAGGTTCAAGTCCTGGCTTAAATATTAACTTGCTTTTGGTTGCAGACAAGTTTCTTATCATCTATGTGCTGCCGTTTTCTTATTTGTAAAATGAGGATGATAACAATAGCAGTGACCTCATTAGGGCTGTGGTATAGATTTAAGGGTTACTCCAGGAAAAGTGCATGGGAAGGGGGTGCCACTTTAGCCATCATCACTTCCTGCCCCGACCCCGCTGGCAGTGAATCTATGAAGACTAAGACCCCCGCCCCTCCATGGGCTGTACCTTCCTGTAGTCCCACTATGCAGCCTGCACTCAAGCAGAGGCCGCCTCCTTCATGGCAAGGTGCCTCCTGGCTAATAAACAGCCAGATGGAGGCAGACATAAGTGCAAGGGCAGAGATGAAAGATGAGGTTTGAGTTTACTAACATGGTTGATTTGGATTTCTGCCCTATCTAACTATAGAAGACTATTCACTCAAACAATTAACTGGCCATATTCTCTTTAATCTTTAAATCTCTTCCAAGTCATAAATTAGGCACCAAAGAAGAGGCCTGACAATAATTTCTGGGAGGGCAAAGTGGACAAGTTCAGAATCCTTGCAAAGCCTGCCAGTGACTGAAGCACCAGGTTGAGAGATATATTGTTGTGGGGTGGGGTGGGGGTGGGGAAGCATACTGGCAGCAACAAGCTAATATAACCACATACTGTCCTTGGCCTCATATCTTCACATACGTGCAGGCACACACACACAGTGTATACATATGGATGTATGAGTGCATGCATGTGTTATGTATATTTGCACACAAGTTACAAATGTATATAGATGTGCATGTATGCATGAATATATACAAACATGAATATGTACACCATGTGTAGGCATATATGTATACATGTGTATATATATGCACATATTTTGTACACACTTGTGTATGTATGCATAGATGTTTAAGATACACAATGTGTGCACATGTACTGTGTGGGTATGCATACATACACTGTATATACATCTATGCACATGTACATGAGTCTAGATATGCATGCACCATGGGTGCACATGCATGTATGCACATGTATGTGTGCACATGTATGTGTGCACATGTATGTGTGCATGTATACACATACACACACATCCCTTTTTAGAACCACTAGTCACACTGTAACAGCAGATGGGGAGTCAGCCATCTGAGCACAGACCCTTCTTAGCTGTGTGATCTTAGGCAAGTTACTAGACTCTTCTTGACTCACTTTCCCCTCTTTGTAAATGAGAGAACTCAATCCTATAATTACAGTCACTAAATTGTTGTGTGACTAGCTGCAACATAATATTGGCATAAATGCAGCAAAGCCCCAATGTTAACTTCTTGTGTGTTTCTTTCCATTCCCTTCGACTCTGTCCATCAATGGGATAATCAGGGTTCCCCCTGGTGGCTGAAATGTGCGGGTAATGTCATCCAAGAAGCTCTTGTCTCTTAAATAAGCAACCCCTTCGACTGCTTGCTAACCTGGCAGAGAGGCAGTGAGGGTCAGTGGGCAGCTGGCCACTGCAGTGGAGCCCAAGACAGACGCTGCCCTGGTGCCTGCTGCTGCCTAGCCCCAGCCTGACAGCTGGGCTCCTGACTAGAGCCAGCAATCCTAGTCAGCGGTTCTCAAGCCAGGCTGGAGCGGCAGAGGAGGTGGGCTGACCTCCTCTCAGCTACTTTTGGTAAACATGGTTTAAAGAACACACTCATGCTTCTTTGACAGAAGAAAATTAAGTGGAGAAATTACCTTTGTTTCCTCTTGAAAACTTGGATAGGGGAGAAATAGTTCAAAAGGTTGTATGTGCACTCACATCCCCACATTTTCACTTCACAAAGGATGCATTCAGATGACTATTAAATGCTGCGACCAGCTTTCTTTCTCCTCAGATCAAATACTCGCTTTATCATTAGGGTCATCAATTTTAACACTTAATGTTTTCCATTTAAACAATTTCCCAATTAGCTAGAATGAAGTTTTACTTCTCAATTAATTTAAGATTTATTATTAAAACCTATATTTTGCTAACTTTCCCACTCAATGTACAGTACTGTCATAAAGTAATATATATAGTTGTGTGCATGTCTTATGTATATATACACATATACATACACATACTCACACAGATTAAAAATGATGACTAAGGGATGCAAGGAAACTTGAGGGTGATGGATGTTTATTACTCAATGGTGAGTGATGGTTTCATGGTGTATACAAGAGTCAAAACTGACTATATTATATACTTTCTTTGTACATATGCAGTTTTTTGTGTGTCAATTATACTCCTATAAAGCTGTGAAATATAAAAAATAGCATAAAACCCAGAAATCCCCATCAATGTTCTTCCTACACTTCACTTTGCAATATTAAATGGAGACTTGTAATTTTCCTACTAGAAGCTAAATGTCTCAATTTATAACCATTTACTATTATTTTGTATTTATTGAACTTAAGTAACTCACTCTTCACATCTAAGGTTTCTGCTATGGAGCCTGAAGACTCCAAATGTAGGCCACTTGTGCAGTGAGTGACAGTTCCAGCTCATCAAAACATCGCCCTCAGCCTGATCGCACCCAATCCTCACTAATATGACAACCACAACGTAAAGGGGCAGAATGGAGCCAGCAGACATGAAAGGGAACTTGCCTTCCAGGGCATTCCCTGCACAGCTCTGCCAATACACCACTGTGGGTGCAGATTCGGGGTTTGCCCATATGAGAGACCAGGTGGGAGAGAGGAATGATTGAGAGAGAAGGGCCAAGCGAAGGGTGCAGGGATGAGGCAGAAACAGGCCTGAGATACAAATATGCTTACTTCCACCACCAACTACACTTCTCTTGTTGGAACGGCAACTCTGTAAGTTTGTGCTGCATCTGCCTCTCTGGTCCTCTCAGGCTCCTGACTATAGGACGTAATCACTTTCCCTTTAAATTTCTTGTTGGAAAAACCCGAGCCTGAAAATACCGGATTCTTAGCCTGGGTGTCAGCTGTGGGATTGGTGGGCTCCGCAGTGCATGGCAAGTGCCGGCCTGTGCTCAGGGAGCACCTGCTGCCAAGCTATGCTCACTTGAAGGATGTGAGCCCTTTGGGAAGGCTCTTTACACATTCCAGGAAGAACCAGAATTTCAAGCCAAATCTGACTTTTAATATTGGCAACTTTACCTGGCAGAGAGGATGCGTGTGTGGGCTAGACATGGCAATCTGCCATCCATTTCCATCCTGTGGTTGATTTGTGTGATTCAGGATGTCTTTATATTCCTCCTTACCACTTCTTATTCACACAAAACATACAAGGAAAGGATGCATCCACTCTTTAAATCTTGTCCCTTATGGGCCAAAGAAGAAAGTATGATACTGACTATTCCATTTGCGTTTGGGTTTTATGTTTTGGTTATTTTTTCTCCTCACTTCCTGCCCTGAAGCCCTGTAGCAGATTTATCAACCAGGAAACAGTGTGTCCAGTCTAAATAATCTCAATAGATCTGATCTCTTTTGGGGGGGTTTCTTTTTTCCCTTTACTGAAAAATATACTCAGAGCCTTATTTTATGCAGCTTCGTTCACGTAATAAAAATTTGTTATTTTCTTAATAAGAAGGAAAAAGAAGGGTTATAATATAAAGCCTTTAAGGGTAAAATCAACACAGAAGTAACAGTAAATTTAAATCACAAAACTTCCAGCGAAGGGAGTTATTCAGCAAAAGGGTTACCAATTATGCGTTGCTATTGGTGACAAATAAAGCAAAGAAACCAAAAATATACGGATAACTCCTGAGCCTCATTTTATTTAATACTTGAACCTCTGTCTTCACTGAAGTGTTTGAAGTTTGCTTGTTGTCATTTTACCATGGTGACTAACAAGGTGCAAAAGCTATTTTGGGTTTTTCTCCTGCTCCACATTCCTTGGGTATGAAGGATGAAACAGTTAAAACACAGACACACACACACACACACACACACACACACACACACACACACACACACACAATTCCGAGAAGCCAGAGGAAGCAAGTGCTCTGTATGTGGATTAATTTCTGGGTCTGGATAATCTGTAATTGGTTATGATGACTCAAGACATCTTGAATACTTGTTTGAAAGGCCCTCACTTTCTCTTGTAATTTTTGGAAGATGTACTCTTATCCCTATGGTAGAAAAGTTTGTTTTGTTATGGGAAATGTTAGTCTGCACGAGGAAACGTTTTGAATTACATTACATGAGCTATGGAAGTTGTGAACAAACTGTATCATATTATGGATCCAAATTAGCATGAAAACTGTGAAAATTAGCAGTTGATAAGCATCACAAACACAGATGCGACGTGTGATTGATTATAATGGGTGCTAAAATAAAATGTCAGTGAGTAAACAGTTAAGATTTTTCCAAATTGTTTCATCTATAGAACTAGGAGTATTTATTTACAAGTAAGTGATTTTAGAATCATATGAAAAGGTCAAAAGTACTGGTGAAGTGAGATGGCAAACATTATCATATAAACTAGCTTGCATTTTATAAATCACAGCATGCTCAATTGTCCACTGGCAACATGGCCTCCAGGGTGGAACTAAGAATTTAAGCCAACTATAGTTGAAAAATAATGCATAGTTTTTCTTTTACCTTAGCATTTGCTACAGAATTGGTATTCCCAAGGGATTCTTCATGCTCTCAACTTGCCTGCATGTCTCTAGTTAGAAAACGTGAGCTACCATCTTTTGTGGATAGGGTGTATGACATGATGGAAAAAAGAAACAGACATGGCTTATAAGGAGGAGAAATGACCTGTAACAAGGGATGGGTTCTAAGCTGAGTCAGAAATGAGAAACTTTCTGAAATGCAAGCGCTTTGGGAAAAAATGTTTCACCTAATTAATTTATCTGATTCTTAGAAGGCTCTAATGCCAGCACAGTGCCAAGTCACATGTAAGTCTACAAAACTTGTTCATCAAATGGCCCTTCATTCTATCCAACATCTATCAGGCCTTCTGTCATGGAGATCACTAGAGGACTGTCAAAGATCGACCACTCATGTCTTTGGCTAACTTTATGGTCAAGTAAATTGGGGGTGCCATGTTCAAATTCTATTCACCCCATGTAAGCTGACTTAGCCCTATTGCATTTGTTTTCCCCCACCACATACCTCTGTCCTCTATTTTTAATCGAGTTTGATAAACTTATTGCATCATATTTGCTGCCTCTCAAACCAATAATTCTATGAGCAGTATCACTTTCCCCTGTTCCAAGGATTTGCCTAGAGATTATCTGTGCCCATCTTTCTTCAGCATAATAGCTACTTCTTACACAAATGCTTATTGCTGTAATTATATACAATCTTCTACAATCTTTAAGTCTGGGCCATAAATCCTAATGCTTTCCCCAACATTCAGGTAAACATTACCTTTTCTTGTTTAGACTTTCCCCATTTAATGATTTGAGGTCAAATGACTGCTACTTATCAGACAAAAGTCCTTTATTTCAATGAAAAAAAAAAAAGGCCCTTTCTAACTTGTTCTATGTTTCACTGTGAGTAATTTCTGTAACTTTCTGTTTTTTTCACCAATACATAGCACTAAATTGGTTACATACAGCTTTGGCTTATATTTGTTTATTATTAATACCAATGTAAGCTGTGATAATTCCTTCATTAGTCATAGCTAACATTTTCATTGTGATCAGCCAGGCAACAGTCCTACATGTCAGGAATACTTACTGATTCTTTTTTTTTTTTTTTCATTTTGAGCAATAACATTTAAAAACATCTTTTAGAGAGAAACATGACAAGCTTCTCCAGTTCAAATGCATCTGCATAATAAAAGTTAATCAAAGCAAGCAAGAACTAGTTGTCTTTTTATCTAAACTTTGAATTTTAACATATGACTATTTTTACCTACTCTGCCTGTCTTGGGACAATGCAGTTGAGGTGACTAGCTCTTCGTAACTGGGTGAGTTTGTGCGACTGCAGAGGGATTTTACACTCAAAGAGGAGCCGACAGCACCTCTGCACAGACATGGTGGTCACAATCTCTGGCATCTTTATCACATGTACAACCCTTGGGGCTAGTACTTATCAAATGGAACCATCTTTACTTCTTTTCATGTGCCTGGGGAGCCACAGGTAGTAAAATCCAAGGCCAGAGGTCACATGCTTGTTATTCACTCTTATAGCCCACAAAACTGGTGTAATACCCTAGCATCAAGTAAGTACTGTGTCACTGTTTAGTGAATAAATGGGTGAAGAAATGAATAGAATAATGAAGAGAACAGAATAATGAAGAGAATCATAATATAGAATAATGAATAGAACACCCTTCTTCTCCCGCTTCTTTCTTTTTAGTGAACTATGTAAAATGGCGAAGTACACAGTAACAGGAAAACCACAAAAACACAAAGACATTGGGTCCTATGTATCATTGAATGGATAGTATATATAAGTTGTGAGTTCCTACTAACTATATTTATAGTTCATGTTTTTAGGCACTTAGTTTTACCAGGTAGACAGAAAGTTTCAGTTCTATCCAAATTGACTATACTGGTCAATTTATGGATACAATCTAGTTTTAAGGAAAAAGTGCAATAAATTCTGGAATCCAATATCCAATAAGAAAAACACGAATAAATAATGAATTAAAATAAAGCAGAGTTCTTCATAGGAACATTTCCAAGTATCAGTGAATTCCAGACAGGTGAATATTACCAACCTAAAATCTGCATATAATTTACCTCCTTCAAAAAAATATAAACCTCAATCAAACAAATCTGTTATTAATGCATTTATATGTAAACCCCAAAGGAAGTAAATTGTGGGTGTACAATGAGCCCTTTTATCCTGAAAGGAGGAAGAACAGGAAAATCAGAGCCACGGCAGAAGAGACACTGGGAAAGATCCAAGGTCAGGAAGAGGCCCGTCCATCAGAAGCGCTTGGCCTGAGTAGGGAATGACGCACAGCAATAAACTGCGGGGGAAAATAAATGGCAAAATGTGAACGCACACTTGCGGTGAAATAAATATCTGCCGTTATCATTCATCTTCCAGCCCCTGGAGATTTAACACTGCATAGCAAGCGTTCTATCAGCCAAAGCATATTGTTATTGTTTTCTTCCTTTCCATTTAGTCTTTTTGTATGCCAGCTGTGGAAAGGGCTTATTGATCCAACAGATACGATTCTGCCTCCTGTAAGAACCATATCATAAGCATCACTTCTCTCATGGTTGGTCTTTCAGGTTGCCACATAAAATTATTTGGATTTGATATGAAACCTAAGGTCCTTACAAGCAGAGACACGAAGCAGCTGGTAGGCAAGTCATTTATTTCTTACCTCTTGAAAAGCAGTCTAAGTTACTTGTAGAACTTCAGAGGAAAATAGACAATATGGATTTGTGATGCCCTCAATTTCAGTGTATCCCATCTTGATAATGGTGACACTGGGCAGGCCCCACATATAAACTTAGAGAATACTGGTTGATTTACTGAGTTGGAGATGGACATCAGCTGCAAGTACCTGTGGAGCAAACTCCTCTTGAGTGCTGCTGTTTTCTCTAGTGGGAGACTGACCTGTGGTGCAAAGGGCTATTACATGAGAGTAGCTTTAAATCTCTGAAGGCCTTGGGGGAAAGGGATTAAAATAAAGAAGGGTCATGCCTGAGTGCACATCAGCACCCAAAACCTCCTAAGACAAACAGTTTAGAAGACTATTGTCATAAGAGAATGCCTGATTCATAATCTCTGTTTACTTCTTAACTAGTAAAACAAGGTAATGATTTTTTTTTTTTTTTTTTTTGAGACAGAGTCTCGCTCTGTTGCCAGGCTAGAGTGCTGTGGCGTGATCTCAGCTCACTGCAACCTCCAACTCCCTGGTTCAAGGGATTCTCCTGCCTCTGCCTCCGGAGTAGCTGGGATTACAGGCATGCACCACCATGCCCGGCTAATTTTTGTATCTTTAGTAGAGATGGGGTTTCACTATGTTGGCCAGGATGGTCTTGATCTCCTGACCTCGTGATCCACCCGCCTTGGCCTCCCAAAGTGCTGGGATTACAGGCGTGAAGGTAATGATATTTAATAACAACTTCAAACCATTGTTGAAAAATGGTTTATGCCTTATTTCTGGGAAGGACTTAAATTTATATAAACCCAAAGAGAAGTTCTTCAACATGGTTTTTATACCTAACCTGAGTACATGCTACAAGTTAAAGCTCAAGGAAACAAAATACAGTTGTGATTATTTGCATCAGCTTAGGGCTTGAGCACTGACTCACGAAAATCAAAGAAATCTGTTCTCAGGTTTCTTAACTAAATAATATTACTTCTTTTCACCATTTCTATTCATATTTGTTACTAGTTTGCAGTGGTATTTTGGTAAATGGTTAGTAACCAGCTCTTTGGAGGAAAAAGGTATAAATAGTTATAATCAGTTTTACTTATATAAAGGATAAGTAGCACAAAATTTATAAGTAACAATAAAATGCACAATACTATTTTTTGTAAATTCTGTATTACCAGTTGATTCTCATAGAATGCTTTCATTAATTTTTCCCAGATTCTTTAATCTGTAGCCAGTCAATTATTACCGTTAACAAACAAGTATAACTTCAACATGATGGCATCAGACAATAAGATGAAAATAAAACCAGAAAGATATATGTTGGAATTTTACTCATTTGTCAATCCCATGAATGACTGGCTGAATTGATCACGGTTTTTGGAAAATGGATGTACAATTCAATTTTTTCTGCTATTCACAATATATTGGCTACAGATATGACATACTTTTCTATTTAATCTGTATTATTACATTTCCCAATCACTGTCTTATATCTAGACAATTAACAAGACCAATCAATATCTGATTTGTAACATTTGCTAATTCCTGTGCTATAAATAGTTTCTTGATGGTTGATTTCCTGCTATTGACATCAGTCACTGAATGCGGTGCTGTGAAGAGATATGTAGTAGCACACTGTGATATGTTTTTACTATTCTATAGCATTAAATCCTACAGATCCGATACATGTAAACAACCTCAAGAACACTGAAATAGTAATGAAATATACTAAAATAATTAGGAAGTGATAAGTTTTTAGTATTTGTTACCTCTGTTTTTAATATTATTTATTTAATTGTATGTCTATATAATTTACTTTTTAATAGTAGGTCTGTTCAGCCATTGGTTTGCAAAATTCCTGAAATTTTAACCATCTGCTTTTATGAGCTGGCAAAGTGCTGTTCTGTTCCACTGAGTTGTCACTAAGTTCTTTAATTCTCTCTCAAGTTAGGGACATTGTACCTTGTAAATAAAAGACTAAAAAGTAATTAGCAAAAAGAAACAGGCTCATAAGTTTTTTCTGAAAAGCTATATATAGATCTATTTTGATTCTCACTACTTCACTTCTAAGCTACATCCAATCTTTAGTCTATGTTGGGTTGACTTAATGGTTTTCAAGGTACAATAATAACAGGCTAAAAGTTCAGTTCCGTTTTTTTCTAATGTACTTTTGAGTAGGGACAGATTCTGCTCCCACAGTTGACGATTTCCTTCCATTCTATGAAAAGGCCCATTTGCTCACAACCCACTTCCTGTTTTCCTGGATGCCATGCCTGCCCCGTGGCAGCAGGAACAGCTGTGTGGCTGGCTCTCCTGCCAGGGAAGGAAAGTGGCAAATAAACACCAGCCAAGGGCAAGAATGCTTCCCAGGGCTTGCTCTGAGCTCCACACCTGTAGTGTTTCATGGGTGTTTCCCACGACAAACAGGACTCTCAGAACTGTGTTTGTGTCACAAGCTTTAGAACTAACTGCTTCGTTTTGAAATAGGAAAAGTACTTAGTTTGGGCTCAAATTTGAGAATAAGGCATTAGGAGACTCTAATGAGGACTGGTCCCAACCTAAGGGGCATCAGCCAAATTCCTGTCCTACCTCTCCAGTTCCATGCCCTCTTCTCAAGCAGCACATGGCTGTTCACTGAGCCAGCAGCCCTTAGTGAGCATCTGGTCCCCAAGTGTAGAGATAGGATTGTAGCCACCAAATATTTCAAGCTGTGCCACAAGTATTTCTAGATTTGCAATTCGCAGTTCCTCTGCTGGATCACTTGCTTAAAATGTAAATCATTCTTATTATTATTTCTGCATTGATCAAATTCAAGATACTCCCTTCTAATTCAAAATAGATAGTTCATTCCTCTCATTTTATTTCCTTGTTTTAGAATTTCCTTAAAGTTCTTTAGAATTGGATACTTGGTCACAAATTTAAAATCTATTACCTAGAAATAGTATCCCTTGTTGGGGGGGGTTGCTTAGAACAGGAGACAATGACCTATCTTCCCTTTATGTCTTTTGATCTTTTGTCAATTACCCTGTAAATGTATGCCCAAGGAAAGATTTATTTGCTTAAGCCTGGTGTAGAAAAATGTGTAAGAAAATGACAGTCACTGAATATTTTCATTTTAAAAATGTAAAGTAAATTGAAGATCTGTAATTTGAGCTCCATATGCATTGATCTTTAAATCTCCAAGGTCTGCTAATTAAAATAGATAATTCATAACTTGTTAATAGCCTAATTATAATCAGCACTGCAAATCTTGTAAATAAACAATTCAATGCACTAAGGGAACAGGCTCCATTATGGTGATTCACAATGAAGGTTCAACTGAAATCAAATGTCGGCAGAAAGCAAGCTGATTAGAAAGTTATGAGGAAAAATCCGTATGCACGCAACTATTTGGTTTAGACATGCACATAAAGCATCTGTGTACATGATTAGATATCTGAAGTTTAATGCAAAATCTTATTAATAAGAAAAAACATGATTAAAGACCACAGACCAGGGAGCCATTCTTCCATTGTTCTTAAAACCATGCTGGGAAACATCAAACACACACGAAAACCCTACTAGTGACGCCCTTTGTGACATGCAGCTTTGAGAGGTTACATAGCTTAATAGCCCTTCTCTTATATGTGTGATATTTATCAACTCAGACTCTGCAAGTTGTCCTGACCATGATAGCCAGGAAGACATGGACAGCCTGGATCAGGCAACAGAAATCTCAGTTCTATACAAGGTGACAGCAGGGAGCATGAGTTTGTTCTTTGGCCACACACATCTTCATACTTGCTCTATGTTGCCTTTAAAAAGGCTGCACTTTGTCCACTGTAAACTAACTCTGGAAGAGACAAGATTATGCTTTCTACAGCAGGAAGTAATTTTAAGTGAGATCCAGTATTCTTCAGATTCGTGGGATGAACACACCTCTTACTACAAAGATTATCAAGAAAGCAGATGCTTTAGTCCCTGAACACTGAATAGGCATATTCTACTGCTAGGAGCATTTCTAATAGTTCCTCTGCTCTAGAAAAGCAGAAAATGAGAAGTGTAGGTAGAGGCTAGATTTGAAGTGGCCAGTTCTGCACTGAAATCATCCCTCAAGGAGGATGGTTCCTTGGTGACTTTTGACTTTCAGATGCTGGGCCTTACTGTTTTTGAGCCAAATCACCCACTTGCTCTTCAACAGTGATTCACCATCCTCTCTGTACCTACTCATCACATATCCTACATGCTCCAGACTAAAATCAAATTGAAGGCTGCAACCCATGTGCAGTGCGCACTGCTGGCTGTTCACATGGCATACGTTGCCCATACTTCCAAGTTAACAGAACTCCAGTATTGACCAGAGACTTCCACGTACCTCAGAGAAAGCTGACCCCATCCCCATCTGCCAGATGGGCCTGGCTCATCTAAGGTCATTCCATTCTTGCCAAAGAATTGGGTCAGTGTATTACTCAACTGTAGTCAATGAAACATGAGAGGAACTCTTAGGTGGGGGCTTTCTGGGAAAGGTTTCCTTTCTCCTACAAAACTGTTAAAAGAGATAGTCTCTCTTCCTCTTATGAAAATTCTAGTGTCTGGATATGATACATGGAACAGCCACAGACCCATTGCTCCCAGCCTTAGGGGGAAGCTGACCCCAAAGATGATACAGAGAAGAACTGGGAAGAACTAAGATCCTTGATGACAACTTGGGCTTCAGATCAACTAATACTGAATGCTACTCCACTCTGGGATTCCTGTTCCATGAGATAAGACATTCCCTAACTGTTGAAGTAGGTTTGAGATGGGTTTTGTTTACTTGAAACTTGTTTTAGTTATCTATTGCTGCAGAACAAATTATCCTAAAATGTAGAGGCTTAAAACAGTAAGCATTGACTATTCCATAGTTTCTGTGAGTCTAGAATCTAAGCATGGCTTTGCTGGGTGCCTCTGACTCACACCAGCTACAATGCAGTTGTCAATCAGGGCTATGGTCTCATCTGTAGGCTCTACTGGGGAAGGATCTGCCCCCAACTTCACTCAAGTGGCTGTTGGCAGGTTCCTAGGCTCATGATCAGTGGACAAAGGGCCTCAGCGCCTCGCTGGCCGTTGGCTGAAGTCTCCCTCATCTCCTTGCCGTGTGGGTCTCCGTAGAGCAGGTCACGGCGCAGTGGCTGGCTTTCCTCAGAGTGAGCAAGTGAGCAAGGGTGCCCAAGATGGAGACCACAGTCCTTTTCAACCCTAATCTTGGATGTAAGAAGTGACATCCCACTACCTTTGCCATATTCTATTCCTCAGATAGGAGTCACTAAGTACAGTCCGCATTCATGGCAAGAGGCTACAAGAGGCTAGGGGGTGAACACAGGAGGTGGGGATCACTGAGAGCCACTTCAGAGAGGCCAACACACAACTGAAGGCATCCCAGCAGCAAGGCCAGACAAAGAAACCACTCGAGAAGGTGCCAAGGCTGGATGCTGAAATCCACGGAGATTTTCATATCTTTCTCAAGTATAACTGCAACAGGTCTTTGATGCACTGTTGACTCTTGAGAGGTGTCCTATAGACAGACCTAAAATGCTGGGTACTAGATGCTCTTTAGCCTGGAAAACTTGTTTAATGAAGCTGAATAGAATAGCACATTCCACTGTAATTTGATACTTACAATTCACATGGTGAGATAAATTCTGGTATATTTCTTGATTAAATTTAAGCTATGTGTCAGGCACCTATCTGAAGGATGGATATAAATATGAATAAAACAGTTAAGCCTCCAAGTATTAATAGCCTGAACTAGTAGAGGAGGCACATAACAGATGCGTGTAATACGGTATAGTGAGTACAGTGAAGGATAAATGCCTAGAGGGTAGTGGGAGGAATTCCCACTGGAGGGAGTGAGAGGCTTGCCAGAGACGGGCACCTGAGGTGGCCACAGGGTGTGCACAGAGAACTTGCCCTGTGCAGCTGTGGCTTGAGCAGGCAGGCAGCTCAGAGCAATCTGCACATGGGCTGGGTGAGCTGCAGAGCCGGCTGCCGAGAGGCAGCCTCTTAGAGCCACATACACCCGGGGAAGGTGGTTGCTCCACCTCTTCTGAACTCTGATACAAACCATGTATTTGTTCAAAAGAGTTCAGAAGCCCCACATATACGTGGCACTGAAGATCTGAGCACACAGTCTTCTCCATTTGGCCTTTGTTCCAGGTAAACGTGGTTTTCATGACCAAATATCAAGTACTAATAACAGTTTCAGCATCAAAATGGGAGTGAGGGCTTTGTGCTTGGGCTGAGTTCCAGGCAGGCTGGCGGGAGGCTGGCTGTGGAAGGGAGGCTTGGCAGTAGGCCTACTGGGACCTCAGCAAAGCCATCAGGCCTATGAGTGGGTCAAGACCTTACAGAGGTCAGGGAGGAGACGGGGGAATGGCTGGAACAGAATGGCTCAGAGTTGAAGAGATAAAATAAAGGGTGAAGCTGTATAGGACCTATTTGTGTCTTCTCCTCACCCTCTTAAATCTGTGCACAAATCCATTATCCATTAGCTTTTTGATTCTTTTTATCTTATGAAGGTTAGTGGACACCGGTTTTCAAAAAAGTGTATTTCTCCTTTTTAACAACCTAAGTGGAGTATACCATCTGCTGTAGAAATCACAATGGATGTGAAAGCCACAGTGTCTCCTGGGAGTCTCTGCAGTGGCAGGAGAGAAGTGCAGGGTGATGGAGAAGCAAAGATTGAGAGCCCGAGATCCCATAAAGAGAAAACCCTCTGTATCGCTTATGGTGGTAAGGCCTCCTGCCTCAGTTTCCCCATGGTGTCTGTGCATACCCTATGAAGCAGTGAGAGAGCTTCTGTGAGATGCCTGGTGGACCGGCTGGGTCTCATAGGTACTCAGGGTAAGCTCCCCTACAAACGAAGCGTTTGTTATGTGAGGAACATAGTTTTAAAACTGAACTCAAGAGGAGATAGGCAAGTGCTTGTAGCTGGCATTAAAACGTCTCCACTGAGCTTCCACACAGCCAAAAATAGCCGGAAGTTTGCTCAGGAGCCCAGGGGTGAACATGGGCCACAGGGACGCACATTCACACCCAGCACTCAGGCGCCAACCGCCTGTGCCTGGCTGGGGATGGGTGGAAGGAGCACCCAGATTTCAACATTATGTAAAACGATACAACAAATGAAAAGAAAAGATTGATTTTCCTTAACTTTTTTAAGTCCTGAAGGCAAGTTGCATTCTGCCTGCTTGGGCGGGGAATCCTAGTTTGTAAAGCCATAAACAACGTGCAGGCTGATTCTGCTAATTAGCAACAGAAAAGCTCCGAGATGCTTGAACATGTGGTGCGCTGGCAGCCAGGAGCGTGGGCGGGAGCGGGGCAGGAGAGGGAGGAGTCAGGCACTTGGCTGGTCTGAAGGGGAGGAGGAGTTGAAATCAGTGCACTCCATCTAACGCCTCCTGGGGCCTCCTCATCCCAACCTCCTCTTTCCCCAACTCCATTGCTGTGGGCGTGAGAGGGGAAGACAGGGAGAAGGTGAATTATGACACTGAGGGCAAAGGAAGTCCCAGGTGCGTGTACCTGGGGGAATGAACTGGTTTGGAGTTGGCAAGAGGGCACAAGGAGGAAATGGAGCCACAAGGCAAGACGAAGGTGAGTCTGGTTTTCTCTCTGCCACTTCGCTCTCCTTCCGGCTCAGACCTGTCCGAAGGTCTAAGGGCAGCAGGTGGGGAGGTTCCACAGCTCTGCAGAGATGCAGGAGGAAGCCTGATGCCACCTTGGTAACTACCCCTTCCACATCTTGTCTGCCCGTTGCCCCAGCAGATGCTGCACCTGAACAGTGAGTGCCCCCAACACACAGGGAGCCCAGGAGGAAGCGAGGGTCTGCAAGTTTGCACCCAGCTCTCCCATCCTGTGTAGGCTGCCACAGAGCCTCTGGTGCTGGGCCCGTTCTGTGATTGCCAACGGGCTGTACTTGGCTTTATAGCTTTCATCCAGCTATTTTTCCCTCACTTTTTCCTGCAGGGAGGAAATTCTGTAGGTGAGCACAGCGGCCACAGGAGAGAGCACCGACTCTCATGGCCTTGGTGTGTGGGGCTTAAAACCCACTGTCTTCAGAGATGAAATGGCTCTGGAGCCATCCACGCCACGGCTGCCGTCTTTCTGATTGATAAGCCTAACCCTTCCTTTTTGAATGCCCTAAAAAATTCATTTGCATTTGGAAGCATGTCTAATGTCAAGATGATCAAACGTATTTTAAGGGTGGAAAAGAAGTACTTGTGAAGAAAGATAAAATGAATCAGGATTATTTTGCCTAGAGAAAGTCGATAAGTAATCCAACAATTATCTTCTTTACCCAGAAGCTGGCAGGCAGCTAGTCAACATTTCCAAAGAAGACAGAAAAAGATAAAGCAGTCCAGTGGCAGAAAAGTACGAACTTCCTAACCAGAGGGCTGTGCACACTCATGTAGGCACCAGCAGGGCTCCTGGCCACAGGCACAGTGACATTGCGCTGCTCCGTGTACACAGCCCAGGATGGCGCTTGCTTTATCAGAAGTGTCGCCGCACAGCTGAGACATACTGAAGCGGTCCAAGCGCAGGCCTGACATGCCCATAATGCCATGGAGTGTAGAGAGTAAGTGTATAAAACTATGCCTGTCCGGAGGTGGGAATGCTATCTCTACTTACTAAAGTCCAAAAGAACCCCAGGAAACAAGGAGAGCCCCATCTCAAACAGGGTGTGCCGGGAAACAGAAGCACAGCAGGACTTCAATTCTGGCTATTAGTACACTCAAAGTGAGCTGCTTCCCTTCTCGTACCTCAGTTTCCTTTTCCATAGAGAAGCAGTACTCATGCTTGGCCGCTGGCCACAGAGTTCCATGGCTAACTTACGAAGGACGTCCTCCCAGCTCTTGAGTGCGACCTCTGCAGGTGTGCCCACAGCCTGCCTGAGTCAGCCCATCATCCAGATCACACGACAGCTGTGCCGGACAGCTGTCTCTCTCTCTACAGACACTCTGAGGTTCATTCTAATATGAGAACACTGGCTCCTAGCTGACATCTTTACAACCACAAGGTGTGTGTTTAGCTGAAGTCTGACCACAGATAGGCATGATTACCTGGTTAAATTCTCCAGAGTGTGTTCTCTGTGAAATCAGACACACTGCATTCAGCATTGGGAAACAAGAGCTGAGAAGGAAAGGCACACACATCCAAAGACAAGAATGGAAAATCTGGAAACCCAGCCCTGACATCGCAGTGCCCAGAGAGATGAACAGTCAACACAGTCGGAATGAACCAAGAGGAACATACGTTTGGGTCTCGGGTCTGAGGCCTCGGAACCAGCGCCTTCCCCGGGAAAGCTGAGAGGCTCCACCACGTCTGTGTCGGGAGGAGGGTAGGGCGGGGGTGGGGGAAGCACTAACTGGGGTGGACCCCGAGCAGTGCCTCTGGGAGGTTTTTGTGGCACCTGCCGTCCACCACCTATATGGAATCAACAGGGAGTTACTTCAGCAGGTTAAACTAAGCTGTCACTCACTAGGCACCAAATCCAACCTCACTGGGCACCAGATCCAGCCACACTCAACACCAGATCCAGCCACACCTAACACCAGATCCAGTCTTATCCAGCACCTAATCCATTCTCATCTGGCACCAATCACATCCAAGCACACTCACACTTTAACATTTTACATACGTAGTGTTCTATCATTGGAGCAGTTTGGAAAGATGTGCCTGGTTGCAATTTCTTTTTAACAGACACAACTACATAAATGCTGGGCTTGAAAACTATTCTTCAACACCCCCGACAGAGCTTTGTCAAGTTTAAAGGAACTCCTTTTATTAATGTTAGTCTTTTTCAGGTTCATAGATCTGTTTTTAGCCTACTCTTGTTGCTTTTCTAGAGCCACTGACCTATTCTGGCTAGATTAAGCATTCATTTAGCTTATTTCCTGAGTCCATTTATACTTTTCAACCCCTTTGGTTGTTTAGAGTAATAGTTCTCAAAGATTGTTTTGAAGAATGTCCTGAGTTGTAGAGAGGGTGGGGATGTTGTGTCCCAAGCACATGGGACACAAGGACTCAGGCCTCCAGAGTGGAATCAGGGGGTCCTGCCCTGGGTTGAAGTGACTGGCCTAGGGATTGGCATGACCCAACCACATACAGCCATTTACAGTGGATGCCACTTAAAATTTAAACCAGAGGCTTTTGTCCCTTTACAAAAAATGGGGAGACAGCTTGGAAGGCAGAATGGGGGGCTCTTCACGAAATAGGAGAAAACCAGGTTTATTTTAATGATCCACTGATAATGTTTTCTTTCAGTCCTTTGGGAAAGAGGATGAGCTGACATGGAATACAGGTTATTGCTTCTTAAGGTAACTGACTCCCAGGCTGAAATGCTAACACATTAAAAGCGAGGAACTGACTAACGGGAAAGACGCTGACAAACTGCCATGGAGCTCTCACTAAAGGTCCAGAAACTGTCAAGGCAGCCACTTATCTTAGGAGGACTTTCCCTCCTGCAGCTGCAGACCTTAGGGCAAAGGCAAAACGCGGGGCTGCCTGGGTGGGTTAAAGGGCATGGTGAGCGGCCTATGAGTGCTGGTGGCTTCGTCGTGAGTGCTGACACACACCATTCTCGGGGCTCTCAGCTCAGAAGGGTGTGACTCCTAGGCTGCCATTTTCCAACCACTCCCTGGAAGAGCCATTTCTGTTCCAACATAAGTGAAATAACAAATGCTGAATGATTTAAAAAGAAAATGAACCCTTGACTCCCCTGGACCTGGAAAGCGCCATCATTCAGCTTCTCTCCACCTCGCCTGTAGCACGAGGGGTGGGCTATGATGATCTAATAGGTCTCTTTCTGCTCACAGATAGTATAATTTTATCTTCTTTCCTCTGGGCTCTCTTTTCCTCAAAGAAAATCAGGGTCTTTGCTAAATGTGTACCAGGTAATATAAGTGGAGATCAATTTCAAACAGGATGGTCCAAAAATTACTGAGCTGATGTCAACTTGTCTATACATTACCTGTGGCCTAAGATCTCTTTGAAATGCCAAATGTCCCTCAAAGCAGTTTCCACGATGTCACCCTAGGAACTTCTCCTTTTGCCATCAGAGACACACATCACACACTCACACTCACAGGCTTTCCATTTTCACCCTCTCCCGGCTCCTGCAGCCATTTCTCCCCTTCCACTGTCCCCCACCTCCTAAATGCTCACATAATGTCCACCAAATACTGCTAGTAAGATATGAAGTGAACTTGCAATTATTTCTTTCCAGCCCTTCTTTCTTTAGCATTAATATTTTTTGGGTTAATGTCATTATGGATGAAGCCACTGCAGGAGTTCACATCAGAGCTGACATTCCAGGACAGAGCAAGCATCCCCACATGCAGACGGCAGGCCGAGCCTCACTCACCCATCGTGCTCTTCCTGTTCTCCTCCTTATCCTCAGTGCGGTTGGGGATCAGGGGACTCGGTGGTGGCGGCTGTGGTGGAGGGGGAGCTGGTGCTCGCCGCTTCTTCTTCTGTAAATCAATCTGTGACCCAAGAGATACCTATGAAGTACAAAGAAGGAAAGACAGGCAGTGTCAGGCAGGGTGATTGTGCTGGGGCAGGGACCTGCACGCGGAAGGTGGTGCTCCAAGAGGGTTTTTAGATGGCCTATTCCCTTTCCAGGTCCTCCCACACAGGCAGGGGAGGCCATGAGGCGAGAGACCAGCGGATGTCCAAGGAGTGGCCTGGAGGTAGCACAGTGTTGCTCATAGATACCCCAAAGACCCCTATGAGCAAGGAGCTCATATTTTCTAGGGACTCCAGGCAAGTCTGGAGAGTTGGTAAACTTCTCTGTCACACAAGAGAATGAGACCCATAGTCCTTCATTAAATGTAAGGAGAACAATTCCTTCTGGAACAGGATGGGCTGCCGTGAATTGTGATCACACAGAGGAAGAACTGATGGGGGCAGCTCAGACCTTACCCTGCTCTGACTTAGGTTTGCTTCCCTGACTGCACGTTCACGTTCCAGAACAGCCGCAGCCAAGACTATCTAATGGTCCACAGGTGGACACATCTTGATCCAGAATCGCAATGAAGTTTCTTAGTATATGGGATACTAGATCAGTGTATGGGGGGACATTAGCCCCCACCACAGCAGAAATCCAGCTCCTGCTCACAGCTTTCAACAGTGAAAGACACACAGCTTCTAAAGGCAGCTCATGAATACTGGGCAGGTCTAATTGCTGAAAGTGAAATCTGTTTTGTCTGTAAAATTGAATTCACTGATTCCATTTCTTTGTTTCTGAAGGACTACATAATCCTACTCTCCTCTCCTCCTCATTAGGGCGAAAGTTTTTATTCATTCACTCTCATTGATTAAAATTCATTGATTAAAGAACATTGTGTACAGAGCAGTGCAGAGTGTGTGCAAAGAATGGGCCAGACATGGTGGTGGACACTTGTAGTCTCAGCTACTCAGGAGGCTGAGGCAGGAGAATCGCTTGAACCCAGGAGGTGGAGGCTGCAGTGAGCCGAGATCATGCCACTGCACTCCAGCCTGGGTGATGGAGCAAGACTGTGTCTCAGAAAAAAAAAAAAAAAAAAAGAATGAACATGACTATCATATGATGAGAGCTGTCCTGCTCTCTAGTAGCTCAGAGCCAAATCTGTACCTCCAGTCCAAGTACTTCCTGGCCTTCCAAGGGCTCATCATAGGAATGGTGCCTGCAACACCCCGCCTCTGCCACTTCAACTCTGACCTTGGTGCGCTCTGGTTTATTAACTGATGCTTGCACCATGTGTACCATGTATATGGGAGACAGAAAGGGGGAGAGAGAGAGAGAGAGAGAGAGTGTGTGTGTATGTGTAAAAAGTCTCCTTTTAATTTTTATCAGTAGTATACATTTATTGCAAGAAAGTTTAAAAATATATGTAAAAGGAAGAACATAATCACTTTATTAATACTCAAACTACTAACAATTGACATGTTTTTCTAGACTTTTTTCTTCTAAAAATAATTTTTTCTTTCCTTCTATTATAGTATATATAATCACCTCCTATACCTCTAAAATTCTGTAATATATTTTACATAAAACATGGACATAACAGAAAGTAAATAACCCCATAAAGCTGAGTCAAAACCAGCAATTTCTTGTCCATCACCCCCTCTCCAGCAGTAAGCACTTCACACTTTTTTTTTTTTTTTTTGGCATTTATTCCGCTTTTCTAAATAAGAAGCTTATTGTACTGTTTCTTGATTTTTTCCATGTTAGGTATTGGCATCTACTCCAGAAGATGAGGATTTGGTTCTTTGAGACAGATTTGGTTATTTGAGACACACACACACACACACACACACACACACACACAGAGACATACACACACACACACAGACTCATACTTTTCCTCTCCATTTTCCAAAAAATTATAGCAAAAGATTTAAATTAATATTTACTATTTAGTTATACATATTTAGTTATAGTAGATATCAAAATTACGAAAAATAGTTTTCTTCAGCAGGAATTTTCTCCTGCTGAGATGTATAATGTATATCATAATTACAATTTCTAAATTACCTTTTTGTTTTCCCTGAACTTGATAACTGATTTGTTTTCTAGCTTTTTTTCTTAATTACATTTCCTGGAAATTCCCTTTCCCTCTATTCAGTTCTGATCCTTATGGATATTCCACCTGTTTTGTGTGGGCTTTTTTTGGTTGTTGTTGCTTGTTTTTTTTTTGAGACAGAGTCTCACTCTGTCACCCAGGCTGAAGTGCAGTGGCGCGATCTCGGGTTCCAGTGATTCTCCTGCCTCAGCCTCCTGAGTAGCTGGGACTACAGGCACTGCCACCACGCTGGGCTAATTTTTGTATTTTTAGTGGAGATGGGGTTTTGCCATGTTGGCCAGACTGGTCTTGAACTCCTGGGCTCCAGTGATCCACCCACCTCGGCCTCCCGAATTGCTGGGATTACAGGTGTGAGCCACTGTGCCCGGCCCCACCTGTTTTTTGTTTTTTTTTTTAAATTCACTGCATCTTAGTGGTGCCCAGTTTCCAGCAACTTTCTGACACAAGATGCGTATGAGGAAGATTTTTGAGACCTTCAAAATGTAAGAACGTTTTTATTCTACTATACTGGACAGTCAGTATAGATGCCTACAGGAACCTAGGATGAAAAGAATTGTCCCTCAAAATGCTAAGCCATTACTCCACTGTCTCCTAGTTTGGAACTGTTCAGCTGAGACACCCGGATCCAGAGTGGGGCTCAATCTTCTGCATAGTATCTGCTTTTCCTCTGCAGGCTCAGGGCATTCTTTCTTAGTCCTTCCTGCTGGGAAGTTTCACGATGGCAAGTGCTGGGTGGGGCTCTTTTCAATCACTGTCTGGGGCATTCACTGACCCCTGCAATCTGAATATCCTTAATTCTGCAGAATTTTTTAGTGTTATTCTTTTCAACTTTTTCTTTCCTGTTTCTTTCTCTCTGGGATTTCAATTAATTGAACACTGAGGATTCTAATTCAATTGTCTATTTTTTTCTTGAGTACTCTTGCCTAAATTTTTTCTGATTTCCTCCCCCTTCTTGGAAATTTTCTCCATTGTAAGACTCATGAATTTTTAAATTTGTTACTGTTTTTTTGTTGTTGTTTTGTTTTTAATTTCCAAGAGCCCCTTCTTGTTATGCATTTTAAAAATAGCATCATGGTCTTGTTTCCTGGATACCATAGCTTTTCTTTCCTCTCAGAAGCTATGCTTTATGCTTTATACCTTTTTCAAGAACACATTTTAATTTCCATTTTCTTCAGCCACATGCATTGCACTGTCCTCCAGCGTCCTTTCTGCTCTCTGTCTTGGCCTCTGCTTATCATATTTTGACTCTTCCTCAAATTCGTGACTGATTGTTTATAATATGTATGTTTCTGTATCTAGGGTCTGTTCACACAGTAATGGGATTCCCAGTGGGGATCTGGGCAGAAATGCAGTAGCTGAGAGATCCCCAGATATTCATACCTGCAGGATTGTCTGCTAGCTCGGCCATCTTCCGCACAGGGGAAGCCCAGCTCCTGCCTGAGGGAAACTAGGCATTTCCAAGTACTCTGGTGAGAAGGCCTTGAAACTCTCCTGTGGCATGTGGGTTTTCGCTTATCCCTGTGTCGGTGCAGACTCGGTTGTGCCTGATGTCCCGAAGTCAGAGTCTCTTAGTTCTGCCACTGCAGGGGGTGGCAGTGCAGACATCTGGTTGTGGTGGGCAGGCAGGGGTA
Organism: Pongo pygmaeus; assembly: GCF_028885625.2. Taxonomy (NCBI): domain Eukaryota; kingdom Metazoa; phylum Chordata; class Mammalia; order Primates; family Hominidae; genus Pongo; species Pongo pygmaeus. The sequence goes on along the minus strand of NC_072379.2, from coordinate 35,573,090 downwards.
TGGAGATCTTACTGTTTCACATGCAGGCATTCAGCCATTCCTTCATCATCAGCTCGTTCCACGGTCACATGCAAAGAAACATGTGCCCCAAATTCCTGAGTGTCCTAGGATCTGGCGTCTTCTGCTGGGCCTCTTTCACCCAGCAGTCAAGTTTCAGCTTCTTCTGCTTTACTAGGTATTTACCACAATCTAAATACACCACAGCCTGGGCACAGTGACTCATGCCTGTAATCCCAGCACTTTGGGAGGCTGAGGCGGTGGATTACTTGAGGTGAGGAGTTTGAGACCAGCCTGGTCAACATGGCAAAACCTCATCTCTACTGAATATATAAAAATTAGCCAGGCGTGGTGGCAGACACCTATAAGCCCAGCTACTTGGGAAGCTGAGGTGGGAGGATAATTTGAACCCAGGAGATGGAGGTTGCAGTGAGCCGAGATCATGCCAATGCACTCCAGTCTGGGCAACAGAGCGAGACTCCATCTCAAAAAAACAAAAAAAAACACTGTAGTCCCCAAAGTGTCTACTGAAAACTGTCATCAGCTGCCAATGCTTCTCTCGTCTTTGTCACAGTGAAGTAACACTTTTTTTTTAGTGGAGTTTCAGAGGGAGAGACATAGATTTGTTTTGTTAGCCATATATTTTCCCGTAATTTTTCAGCTTTACTGAGGAACAAACAAGTAAACATTGTGTGTGTGTATGGTATACAATTGATGATCTGATATACATACCTATAGTGAAATAATCACAAGCTAATTAACATATCTATCAGTTCACATAATTACCGTTTTCTTTTTTTTTCCTTTGTGGTAAAAACACTTAAAATCAATTGCAGAATTTCAACTATTTTTTAATGGCTGCCTAGTACTCCACAGAATTGATGAGCCATAATTAACTAAATTAGCCCCTGTTGCCTTTAGCTAAATATTAAAATTATTTGGTTTTGGCAATAACAAATTAAACTTCTTAAAACACTCTAATTTTATCTTTTCCCCACATTTCTTTTTATCTCTTTATTGAGTTTTCAATAAATCCATTTACTAAAACTCCTCAGGTACACAACACATAAAATTCAGTGAAGAGACAAGATCCTAAAATTGCTATCTCAATTTTAAGACTCCTTGTCATGAAGAAGTGATGTTGACTAGATAGCAGAAAAGGAAGCCCCGCACCTCAGTTTCCCCACAAAGACATCAACTTAACAGCAATTTGTAATCCAGAAGCTTTTATGAGAACTCCAGAAACCAGTTAAGAAGGCACAGGACCATTGGCAAGCTTAATGCCAAGAATGGCCACGCTGAAATGGGTAAGAAAAGCCATTTCACCTCAACTGTGACAGCCCTTCCCCTAACCCAGTATCGCTCAGTGTGTGCAGGAGAAAAAGCCCAATTCATGGTTTTTCCCTTGGGAAGAAAAGAGAAGAATGGAATGTACATCTAACATTCCAGCTTTTCAGGGGGGCTGCCTGAGGGACTAGTTTATGTCTCAGCTGACTGGGAGCACTGATGGGAAACTGGCACACTTTGAATGCCTGGGAGCCACTGAGAAAAAAGGAGCTCAGAGGCTGGTTGCAACAGCAGAGATCTGCCAGTGCCACAGGCAGAGGCCAGTACAGCTCAGTGCAATCAAGAGAAAGCACCCAGCTCACTGCTTATCCCTCGGGAGGAAATGAGTAAAAAGTACAAGCAATGTTCTGGATTTGTGGGGAGTCTTGTTCAAGGGACTGATTTCTGTCTCAGTTGACCAGGAATACAGACAAAACTGAAATACTATGGATGACTGAAGGCTTTAGAAAACAAGAGAGCTCGGAAGCTGGCCGCAGTGCCAGAAAATCTGCAGTACCATAGACAGATGCAAGAGAGAGCATGAGATTACAAGCTCATAAAGAAGAAATCAGCAAACCTTCTAAATGGAAAATACACCAACAAGCCCAGGGAAGATGGATATCCAGAAAAGGGTTGAGAGGCCCCAAGAATCTCTAGCTGAGCTGACTGACGTGGTATTACACTGTAAGAAGCCAGTCCATAAAGGCTGGAAGAGGTGGCTATTTTTTCAAATGCACAAATTACATTAAAAAATAACAAGGTACATGAAGAAACAGGGAAACATGGCCCAATTAAAGGAACAAAATAAACATCTAGAGAGAAATAACAATAAATTGAAATCTATGGCCAGAAAAGACTTAAAAAAATTAAAGTTCAGTGCACTACAAGAGAATACTCAGAAAGACAGCTAAACAAAATCAGCAAAACTATGCATGAATAGAACCATATCAATAAAGAGACAGAAACTATAAAAAACACAAGTTCTGAAGGTGAAAAATAAAATAACCGAACTAAAAAGTTCACTGGAGGAGTTCAATAGCAGGCTGTATTAAGAAGAAGAAGAAATAATCAGTGAACTAAAAGACAAGTCAGTTGAAATTATTGAGTAAAGGAATAAAAAAAAATTCAAAAATTGAACACAGCCTTAAGGACTTTATGGGACAATGACAAGGGGATGAAAATATGCATTATGGGGATCAGAGAAGGAGAAGAGAGAGAAAGGGGCAGACAGCTGATCTGGAGAAATAATGTCTGACAATTCTCCAAATTGGAGGAAGGAAATAGACATACAAAATTTTAAAAGCTCAAAGGACTCCAACTAGAATAAACCCAAAGAGGACCATACCACAATTCATTAAAATCAAGCTATCAATAGTCAAAGACAAAGAAAGAAACTTGAAAACAGCAAGAGAAACTGATTCATCACATGCAAGGGAGTCTTATAATATTATCAGTAGGTTTCTCAGTAAAAACTTTGCAAACCAGAAGAGGGTGGAATGACATATTCAGAGTGCTAAAAACGGAGGAAAAAAACCCACCTGCCAATCAAGGATACTTAAAAACTTCCAACCAAGAATAGTTTATCTCAGGGGTTCCCAAACCCTGGGCCACAGACCAGTATCAATCCGTGGCTTGTTAGGAACCAAGCTGCACAGCAAGAGGTGAGTGGTAAGTGAACAAGCATTACTGCCCAAGCTCTGCCTCACATCACATGAGCGGCCACGTTAGATTCTCTTAGGAGCACAAACCCTATTGTGAACCGTGCATGCATGGGATCTAGACTGTGCATTCCTTATGGGAATCTAATGTCTGATGATCTGAGGTGGAACAGTTTTATCCTGAAACCATCCCTGCCCCACTGGTCCGTGGAAAAATTGTCTTCCACAAAACTGGTGCCTGGTGCCAAAAAGGGTGGGGACTACTGCTTCATCTGGCAAAACTATATTTCAAAAGTGAAGTCTACTCATTCAATAAATCAATGCCCAGGCCAATGTCATAGAGCTTCCCTCTATGTTTTCTTCTAGTAGCTTTATAGTTGCAGGCCTTACATTTAACTTTTTAAAAACCATTTTAAGTAAATTATTGTATATGGCGTGAGATAAGTCCCCAATTTCATTCTTCCATATGTGGATATCAAACTTTTCCAACATCATTTACTGAAGAGACTGTTCTTTCCCCATTGTGCGTTCTTGATACCTTTGTCAAAAATCAATTGACCATAAACACTTGGGTTTATGGGCTTTCTGTACTGTTCCATTGGTTGATATGTCTGTTTTTTAGCCAGTACCATGCTGTAGTCAAAGCTATTGACTACAATAGCTTTACATTTCGAAATCAGGAAGTGTGATGCCTCCACCTTTGTTCTTTTTGCTTAAGATTTGGATTCTTTTCTGGTTCCACAGTAATTTAAGAATTGTTTTTTCTATTTCTCTGAAAAAAGACATTGGAATTTTGATAAAAATTGCATTAAATGTGTAGGATCACTTTGGGTAGTATGGGCATTTTAACAATATTAATTATTTTAATCCATGAACATGAAATATCTTTCCATTTTTGTGTGCCCTTTTCAACTTTTCAGCAATGCTGTATAGTTTTCAGTGTACAGATCTCTCACCTCCTTGTTTAAATTAACACATAAAAAAATTCATAAATAGGAATGCATTAAACTAAATAGCTCCTGCACAGCAAAGAAAACAATGAACAGAGTGAAGAGACAATCCATGGATTTGTTGGAAAATATTTGCAAACCACATAGCTGATAAAAGGCTAATATCCAAAATATGTAAGAAACTGAAACTCAATAGCAGAAAACTAAATAACTGAATTAAAAAGTGGGCAAACAATGTGAACAGACATTTTGCAAAAAAAAAAAAAGAGATACAAATGATCAACATACATATGAAAAAATGCTCAATATCTCTAATCATATGAGAGATGCAAAGTAAAATCTACAGTGAGGTATCACCTCACACTTGTTAGAATGGCTATGACAAAAAAAGATGAATGAACCCTTGTGTATTGTTGGTGAAAATGTAAATTAGTACAGCCATTTTGGAAAATATGTTGAAGGTTCCCCCAAAAACTAAAAATAGAACTACCGTAGGATCCAACCATCCCCACTTCTGAGTACTATCCAAAAAAATTGAAATCAGTACATCAAAAGACATCTGCACTTCTGTGTTCATTTCAACATTATTATGAATGCCACAGCAGGGCTGTATGAGCCAGCTATCCCCACAGCAGGGCACAGTGACTCACACCTGTAATCCCAGCACTTTGGGAGGTTGAGCAGGGAGATCTCTTGAAGCCAGGAGTTTGAGACCAGCCTGGGCAACACTGCAAGACCCTGTCACTACAAAAAATGTTTTAAAGTTTAGCCAGGTATGGTGGCATGTGCCTGTAATTTCAGCTGCTAAGGAGGCTGAGTCAGGAGGATTGCCTGAGCCCAGGGATTGAAGGCTGCAGGAGGCCATGATGACATCACTGCATTCCAGCGTGGGCAATGGCACCAGGCCCTGTCACCAAAAAAAAGAAAAGTATAGTCAAGATATAGAATTACCCTAAGTGGCAATCAACAGATAAATAGATAAATTGTTTTATATATATATGTATATATATAAAACGCATATATTTATATTACATATGTATGTAATAATACACAGCCTTTAAAAAGAAGAAAATTCTGTGATTTGTGACATCATGGGTGGAACTGGAGGACATTACACTAAGTAAAATAAGACAGCACAAAGAGACAAATACTGTATGTTCTCACTTATATGTGGAATCTAAAACAGTTGATCTCATAGAAACATAATAGAAAGGTGGCAACCAGAAGCTGAGGAGTAGAGGGAGAGATAGGAAAAGAGGAGACATTGGTTAAGGGGTGCCGAGTTTCAGTTAAACTGGAGGAATAAGTTTCAGTGCCCTGCATGGTGAACAGAGTTAATAACAACGTGTTGTATATCCCATAATTGCTTAAAGAATATAATTTTAATAATCTCACCACAAAAAAAAGTTAGTGAGGTAATATAGATACATTAATTAGCTTGATTGAATATTTTGACAATGCATACATAGATTAAAAATCACATTGTACCCCATAAATATGAACAATTATTATTTATCAATTAAAAGTAAATAAATTTTTAAAATAAAGGAGAAATAAAGACCTAGTTAGATAAATAAAAGCTGATGAAGTTGATCATCTCTAGACCTGTATTATAAGAATTGGTAAAGGAAGTCCGTCAAGTTGAAAGGAAAGGACACTAGTTAGCAAAATGAAAGCATATGAACATATAAAGTTACTCTCTGATGGAGTAACTATATAGACAAATACATAATCCTGGAATATAATATGTTTACAATAGTGTGTGAATAATTTTTAATTCTGGTAGAGAATTTAAAAAATAAAAGCATAAAAATATAAGTATAAAACTGTGAATAAATACAAAGTATGAAAATATGTACTTTGTGACATCAAAATATGATGTGTAGAGGGTGAAATGCAAAGGAAAACAGCTTTTGTATGTTACTGAAGTTAAATTGTTATCAATTTAAAATAGATTGTTATAAGATTTTTATGTAATCCTCATGGTAAGCACAAAGAAAATACCTACAAAAGATGCACAAGAGAAATGAAAAGGAATCAAAATATGTGTATTAGTCTGTTCTCATGCTGCTAATTAATAAAGGCATACCAAAGAACGGGCAATTTATAAAGGAAGGAGGTTTAATTAACTCACAGTTCCACATGGGTGGGGAGGCCTCATAATCACGGTGGAAGGTGAATGAGGAGCAAAATCATGTCTCACATGGTGGCAGGCAAAGACAGCATGTGCAGGGGAACTCCCCTTTATAAAACCATCAGATCTCATGGGACTTATTCACTGTCATGAGAATAGCAAGGGAAAGATCCACCACCATGATTCAATGACCTCCCATTGGGTCCCTCTCACGACACGTGGGAATTATGGGAGCTAAAATTGAAGATGAGATTTGAGTGGGGGACACAGCCAAACCATATTACTATGTAACTACAAACGTCAACAAAATACAAAGGAGAGTGCCAACAGAATAAAAGAGCAACAAAACTACAAGATATACGGAAACCAATTAACAAAATAGTAACAAGTCCTTCTCTATTAGTAAATACTTAAATGTAAATGGATTAAACTCTCCAATCAAAATATATAATCAAAATATTTAATCCATTCATGGCTGAATGGATTAAAAAACAAGATCCAACTATACACTGTCTACAAAAGATTCACTTTGGATATAAGGACATAAATAGGCTAGAAGTAAAAGGAGGGAAAAAGATATTCAATGCAAATAGTAACTAAAAGAATGAATATGGCCATAATTACATCAGATAAGATAGACTTCAAGTCAAAAACTGTCATAAAACAAAGAAGGACCTTATATAATGATAAACGCTCTACTCACTAGGAAGGTATAAAAACTATAAATATATGCGCATCTACCAGCAGTGTATTCAAATATATAAAGCAAACATTGACATAATTGAAAGTAGAAATAGACAGAAATACAATTAAAGTAGGATATTTCAATGCTCCACTTTCAATAATGAATAGATTAACCAGAGAGAAGATCCATAAGTAATAGAGGACTTGAACAACAATATAGACCAATGGGATCTAACAGATACCTATCTCTGTCTCTTTCTCTGTCTCTATGTTACATAGAACATTCTCTAAGATAGATCACATTTAAAGCCACAAAAGAAGTCTTAACAAGATTAAAAAGATTAAAATCATATCAAATATCTTTTCTGACTACAAATAATGGAATGAAGCTAGAAATCAATAGTAAAAGGAAAAGTGAAAAAGTCACAAATATGTGGAAACTGAATAACACAATCTTGAACAACCAATGGTTCAAAGAAGAAATCACAAGGGTAGTCAGAAAATATATTGAGACAAATGAAAATAAAACCATAATACACCAAAACTCATGGGATTCAGGCAAAGCAATTCTAAGAGGAAAGCTTGTAATAATAAACACCTATATGAAAAACAACGAAAGAGCTCATCAGCAATATGACTTTGTACCTCAGGAAACTGAAAGAACAAATTAAACCAACATTTATTAGAAAGATTAAAGCAGAAATAAATGAAATAGAAAATAGAAAAAGAAAAAAATAACAGAACTTTGGTTAAAACATTAACAGAATTTCAGTTTTTTTAAAAGATCAACAAAATTGACTACCCTTAGCTACAGTAAGTAAAAAATGAGAGAAGACTCATATTTTAAAAATTAGGAAAAGAAGAGACATTACAAGTGATGCCACAGAAACAAAAAAGATCATAGGAGGCTATTGTGAATAATTACACACCAACCAACTGGATAACCTAGAAGAAATGGATAGATTTCTACAAACATCCTACTAAGACTGAGTTATAAAGAAATAAAAATTCTGGACATAACCTATAAGTAGTAAGGAAATTGAATCAGTAACCAAAAACCTTCCAACAAAGAAAAGCCCACAACCAGATGGCTTCAATGGAGTATTCTACCAAATACTTAAAGAACAAATACAAATTCTTTTCAAAATCTTTCCAAATATTGATGAGGAGGAAGACTTCCAGACTCATTTTATGATGCCAGCAGGACACTGACACCAAAAATAAGACAAAGATAGTACAAGAAAATTACAGACCAGTATCCCTGATGAAACATTGGTATAAAAATTCTCAACCAAGTACTAGCAAACAGAATTCAACATCACAATAAAAGGATTATACACTACAACCACACAGGATTTATTCCTGGAAGGTAAGAATGCTTCAATATAAAAACATCAATCAATGTAATATGCCACAGTGAAAGACAAAAACCATACAAAACTCAACACCCTTTTATGATTTAAAAAAACACTCAACAACTAGGAATCAAAGGAAATTACCTAAACTTAACAAAGTCCACACATAAAAATCCCACAGCTGACATCATACTCAATTGTGAAAAACTGAAAGCTTTCTGTTTAAGACGAGGAAGAAGGAACGGATACCTTCTCTTCCCATTTCTATTGAAAATAGTGCTGGGAGTCCTAGCCATAACAATTAGGCAAGAAAAAGAAATATAAGGCACCTAAATTGAAAAATGAAGAAGTGAAATTATTCCTTTTGCATATGCATGATTTTATATGTAGAAAATCCTAAAGATTTGAGAAAAATGCTGTTAGAACTAATACATACATTCAGCAAAGTTGCAGGATACAAAATCAATTCCAAAAAATCAGTTTTGTTTTTATACACTAACAATAAACAATCTAAAAAGGAAATTAAGAAAATAATCTAATTTGCAGTTGCATTAAAAATAATAAAATACTTAGAAATAAGCTTAATCAGGCCGGGTGCAGTGGCTCACACCTGTAATCCCAGCACTTTGGGAGGCCGAGGCCGGTGGATCACAAGGTCAGGAGATCGAGACCATCCTGGCTAACACAGTGAAGCCCTGTCTCTACTAAAAATATAAAAAAATTATCCGGGCGTGGTGGCGGGCACCTGTAGTCCCAGCTACTCAGGAGGCTGAGGCAGGAGAATGGCGTGAACCCGGGAGGCGGAGATTGCAGTGAGCTGAGATTGCACCACTGCACTCCAGCCTGGGCAACAGAGCGAGATTCCATCTCAAAAAAAAAAAAAAAAAAGCAATAAGCTTAATCAAAGAGATAAAAAAGACTTGCACACTGAAAACTACAAAACATTGCTGAAATTAGAGAAGACACAATAAACATTTTCATGAAAGATTTAATAATGTTAAAATGTCCATGCTACCCAAAACAATCTACAGATTCAAAGCAATCACTATCAAAATCCCAACAGCAGTTTCTTTTTTTTTTTGGAGAAATAGGAAAAACAAATCCTAAAGGTCATGATGGAATCTCAAAGTACTCCAAATAACCAAAGCAATCTTGAGGGGAAGAAAAAAATAAAACATAGCTGAAGCCTCACACTTTCTGGTTTCAAAACATATTACAAAGCTACTATAATGAAAACAGTATGGTACTGACATAGAGAATGATGTGTAAATCCATGAAACAGAATAATGAGCTCAAAAATAAACTTTCATGTATATAATCAAATGATCTTTGATAAAGGTGTTAACACAATGTGGAAGATAGTTTCTTCAACAAATGGTGTTTGGAAAATGCAAAATATTCAAATACAAATGAATGAAATTGGGCCCTTACCGTTAACCATATAAAAAAATTAAAATGGATTAAACATCCAAATGTAGGACCTGAAATTATAAAGTTCCTAGAAGAAAACATACAGGGAAATATTTATGACATTCTATTTGGCAATGGTTTCTTAGATATGGCACCAAAAGTACAGACAACAAAAGCAAAAATAGACAAATGAGACTATATCATACTTAAAAGCTATTGTGCAACAAAGGAAACAATCAACAGAGTGAAGAGGGAACCTATAGAATGAAAGAAAATATCTATAAACCGTATGTCTGAAAAGGGGCTAATATATAGAATATATAAAGAACATCAACTCAACAATGACAACAAGCAAACAATCTGATTTACAAACAGGCAAAGAATTTGAAGAGACGTTTCTCCAAGGAAGATATATAAATGGCCACAAAGCATATGAAAAGATGCTCAACATCACTAATCATCTGGGAAATGCAAATCAAAATCACAATAAGATATCACCTCACTTCCATTAGGATGGCCACTATCAAAAAAAAAAAAAAAAGAGAAAACAAGTTTTGGTGAGGATGCAGAGAAATCAGAATTCTTATGCATTGTTAGTAGGAATGTGGAATGATACAAGTACTATGGAATAAGTATAAAGTTCCTCAAAAAATTAAAAATAGAATTACCACATAATCTAGCAATCCCACTTCTGGATATACAACCAAAAGAACAGCAAACAGAATTTCAAAGAGATATGTTCTTGTTCACTGCAGCACAGTTCACAATAACCCAAGAGGTGGAAGCAACATAAATATCTATTGATGGATGAATGCATAAAGAAAATGTGGTCTATACACAGAGTGGAACATTATCAAGGAAATTCTGACACATGCTGTAACTTAGAGAAACTTTGAAAAGGTTATGCTAAGTGAAATAAGCCAGTCACAAAAAGACAACGCATAATTCCATTTACATCAGCTATATAAAGTAGTCAAACTTTAGAAAGTAGAATGGTGGTTGCCAGGAACTTGAGGGAGGGGGAAAAGATGAATTATTTTTCAATGGGTATAAAATTTCAGTTATGCAATATGAAAACGTTCTAGCGATCTAGAGGTGCCTACATTAAACGTTACACTTAAAAATGATTAAGATTATACATTTCATGCTATGTGGTTTTTTTAACCACAAGTTTTTAACCACCATTATTATTAACAATAAAGAGTCCTTGTCATCTGGTTAGCTCACATTCAGTTTGTGATAATATCACCGGAATTCTTTCAAATAAATGGACGTGAAACCTTTCCAGTTTTTCTGTTAATACCTACTTATCACTTTAGCCCATTGTTCTAACTTGTAAGACTTTTCTAGGCCTAGAGGCTAGTGTGATGTGGTGTTCTAGTCTTTTAGAAGCCCTGGCTCGACCTTATACCTGAGTATTCAAGTGTTCTTAGGAAGAGATGAGATGCCTGGCCTTGCCACCACCTCCACTGTGATAATCCTGCCTATTATTTCCATCCTATTTGTTGATAACACTGAAAGCCATAACACCTTGGCTTTGGTTACTAGACTTCTTCCTTCAGAGTTGACATCAATCTATTAACTAATGGTGATTGTTCAAATGTTATAGGTTTGCCCACGTATTATTTTCTAGTCTCTATTTCTCATTCTCTCCTTAAAATATTGAGAGACTTTGTTAAATGCCACGATTTCACTTACTCCTTCAATTAACCAGCAAGGAGCTGCTGACTCCTTACTCTGTGATAGGAACTGTAGTGGATTCAAAGTTGTAAAACATTCCTGACCTCAAGCTGTTCAAAGTCTAATGGAGGCGAGATAATTCTATAGCATTCACACAATCTACCAGGTTGGAAACACTATCAAAAACTACCATTTGTATCCTACTTGGGGACTTGCTTTGTTCTATGAATCCACATTGGTTAGCTGAAGCCCTCTAAGCTCTCACTGATGGCTGTAATAATAACGACATATTCCACAATTCTCTTAAGGGTCCACATTAAGCTGAAGGTAACTAATTAGAAAAGGAGGGCATAGAAGCAGCTCTTTTGGCTGAGTGCAGTGGCTCACGCCGGTAATCCCAGCACTTTGGGAGGCTGAGGCAGGCAGATCACCTGAGGTCAGGAGTCTGAGACCAGCCTGACCAACATGGTGAAACCCCATCTCTACTAAAAATACAAAAAAAATTATCAGGGCATGGTGGCCCACACCTGTAGTCCCAGCTACTCAAGAGGCTGAGGCACAAGAATTACTTGAACCCAGGCAGCAGAGGTTGCAGTGAGCTGAGATCCTGCCACTGAACTCCAGCCTGGGTGACACAGCAAGACTCCATCTTCAATAAGGAAAAAAAAAAAAAAAAAAAAAAAGCAGCAGCAGCTCTTTTTCAAATTGTTTACCCAATTTGAAAAAGCAATTTCACCTGTTGAAAGACGGTTCTGGCTCACTCATTGTTACACGATTTGGAGAAGCATTAAACTCCTTGAGGCTTTGCCAAAATTGCCTAGCTTTGCCTCTGGAAGTTCTTCTCCCAAAGTTAATAACATCTATTCAACAAACAATTATTGAATACCATGTATTTCCCAGTCATGGTGCTACTCCTGGTAAATTAAGATAACATGCTTGAAAAATGTCTGGCAAAGTCAGAGACCCTTCAATAAAGACAAGGTCTAATGGGAGTTTGTGTTAGTTTAAGGTGCTTAAACAAAAGGATTCTGGTAGATGTATTTAGAGACTTCAAGCAAATATTAACATTGTCAGCCATAAATATTTATTAAACATTTACTTAGAGTGTTAATTGTATCTCATATGACTCAAATCCCCCCAAAGGGAGGTAATTTTACTATACCTATTTTATAAAGGAAGAAACTGAAGATTACGAAAGATAACTTGTCCGAGATCATACAAGTAATAAGTGAGCAGAGTGAGGATTTAGCTTTGGTTTGACTCTAAGCCCATCCTCTTTAACCACTGTCCTTACCTTGCCTTCCCAGCCTCAGGCTGATAGGTCAGGAAGAAATAACTGCTGCAGTTTTGAATGGAAATGTTTATTTTTATGATACGATAGTGACTAAAGCCCATGGATTTCTCACCTAGTAAAGCACCCACCTACTGGGCATATTAGAAACCAGTTTGCGCTTCAAAGTGTTGCTTTAGAAAATACTTTAAAAGTCTATCTTTAGCACATTCTACAAGGAACACTTAATATCTAGTCCTGCCTCATTTCCAGAGCATGCAGCTGGCCCTTTTCCTTCCCGCAACCAGGAAATCTAGTGCCTTCTTGTTATGGACTGAATGTGTGTGTTCCCCCAAAATTCAGGTGTGGAAATCCTAACCTCCAAGGTGATATTAGAAGGTGGAGCCTTTGGGAAGTGGTCAGTCGGTGAAGCCTTCATGAATGGCATTAGAGCCCTTATAAGGGACCACAAAAAGCTCTCCAGCTCTCTTTCTGCCATATGAGAACACAGCAAAAAGACAGTTGTCAGAAAACCAGGAAGAGATCACTCATCAGTCACCCAGTCTTCTGGCGCCGTAATCTTGGACTTTCTAGCCTCCAAAACTATGAGAAATAATGGTTGTTTAACCCATCCAGTCTATATTTTCTATAGGAGTGTGAGCTAAGACACCTCTTTTGCTCGGTCAGGACTGATTTTTAAATGCCTCCCGTCTGGCATATGGTAGGAAGGAAACTTTCCCCAATAGCAGAAACAGTGATGGATTTCTAGGTCATTTTTGGAAGCATTTGCTCCACTTTGGTTTCTTTGGTCTCATAATCTCATTGTGCCAATTATGTACATGATCCTCGAGGTCAGAAGTGTTTAAGGGGGCGGGAAGTTCTAACTTAAAGAGGACAGATAACAACTCTCACCACCAGACACGGCCTCACGCTCCCACTCCCGACCTTGGTTTTACACCTCACTCTGGGAGTGGCACTTCACAGGAACTTAGTAAAAGGTGATTAAATGCTGGTGTGTTTATCTTCCATGTCCCTTTATACCTTTCATCTGTACACATACATTAGGTTCACGTTATTCTTAGGGGAAGTGAAGACACTCTTTAAGGTCTCACTTGTTTAGCTAAAGAAGACAGACATCCACAGAGCCTCGGTCTGTATAATAAGAAAATGAGCAGGATTCAGTACCTTGCATCCATTTACATATTCATTTGTTCACCTGTTTGCTGATTTGTTCATTCATTCACACATGGCTCTCCTCAGTGCCAAGGCCCATGGGCAAATAATACACACAAGCGAAGGAAAACCAGGTGGATTTCTTCTAATATAGTCAAATCACAGAACCAAAGAGTGGAAAGGTGGTTGCCAGGCGATGAGAGGAGAGGGAAATGGGAGTTGCTGTTGAAGGGGTACAAAGTTCCATTGATGCAGGATGAATAAGCTCTAGAGATCTGCTGCACAGGCTGTGCTCAGAGTGACAACACTCTTGTGCATTTCACACTTTGTTCAGAGGGAAGATCTCATGTTCAGTATTCCTACCACAAAAAAATAACATTCTTAAAAACTGTGACTCATGTTGTAAACAGGCTTTCAGAAAGGCTATTAAAGTCATCAGCAGCCCCTATCCCCCATTCAACAACAGAGAGTATCAATGACCATGCTTGTTTTTTAATCAAAGTGTTCCGAATACTTTAAAAATCTACATTTTTTCACATATTAGGATTACCAGTGTTTAATGGCTACTATTTATTTATGTGTTTGTGTGTGAGAAAGAGAGAATTGGTTGTTCACATCAATTTTTTTTTCCTACTGTGATGTCCATGTGCTCTTAGCAATATCCTCTAAATAGCATATATATAGTAAATATTTTCTCTAGTTTGTCATGGCCTTGAATTTTCTAAATTTTACTTTTTCAGAAGGTAAAAGTTTATCTGATTCAATCTGTCAGGGTTCTCTCTGCCCTTTTTTGGTTTCTCACCATGTGGCATACTAAGAAAGGGACTCGATTCAGTTTTTAAAATTCATACTATTTTAAAGTGGCTTTATGGTTTAGTTTTTTTACCATTTTACTTTAAATAAACCTGGATTTAACTTTGCTATGTGCTCTACATTTCCTCCAAATGATTAGCTTACAATGAAGATGTTTATTTTATAAACCTGTAGATACCTGTACAACAATAAAATACATTACAATAATATTACAACTTTTGACATTTCCTTCACCAACTGAAGTATAAAGTGGCATCTCATCCATGGAGAATCTGGCTTGCTGGAAATCTTACCTATTCAGAACACAGACTCAAACCATGCAGAGCTGGAATATCTAACTCAAGTCAGAGGGGTGCCCTTCCCGACATGCCTGCCCGCGCCTGGCCTCGGCCCTAGCCTCAACCCAGGCCTTGGCAGCCACTTTGCAGCGCCTGCCTAACTTTGCCACCAAAGTTATCTGATTCCCTTTCCACTAATCAATAAGCCCAAAGTTTCCTGAAAGAGTCAGGGTCAAGTGTGAGAATTCAGAAAAGTCTGTGATTCATTCTAGAAAGATTTCCCTCTAAAGTGCTTAATTAATTTCTTAAAAAAGAGATTTGTACGTAACAGGATAAATCCTCAATACCTAATGTAGTTATTTCTTTATCATATTCTCATTTTCCAGAGACACCAGGAAGCTAACATTTTAGTATAATGAGGCTACTCTGAATTAAATTTTTAAACCTACATTTTAACCTATTAATCTTTTATATGATGATTATATGTAACTTCCTCTAAATATACTTGTATTTTTAAGATGATGACCAAAAAAGATCATGAGCCAGAACAGCCTAGAAAAGCAGAGCAAGAGATGAGAGCACAGCGTGGTGGCCCCACTCACACCCTGGAACCAGACTGCAGGGCTTAGAGTTTGGTGTCCACCATTAGCTGTGTGATAGTGGATAAGTTGCTTAACCTCTCTGTGCCTCAATTTCTCCATTTGTAAAACATGGGCAAAAATGCTACCTGCTTCTCTTGTTTACTGTTAGGATTAAGTGAGTAATAACATGAAAAGTACAAAAACCAGCGCCCTCACTGGTAGGCAGGTTATTCTGAAGTTTTCTTCTCACCATCATCCTAATCACTCCCCTAACCAACAGTTGGCAGCCTAAGGGGAGCCTGAAGACCCTGACATCACCCCCAGAACCAGATCTGAACTACCTAGATCTTGGTCTCACTCCTGTAGGGCACACCAGGGTCCTGAGAGAATTCGGTCATCCTCTGTCACCTGGTTAGGTTTCTTGAGGCTAAATGCGTTGACATGTAAGAAAACATTTTAAATGGTCCATTTTCAAGGCATGATAAATCTAAGTACAGGCAGCCAGCCTGAGAATGTAACAAACTGCACAGTTCATGCATCTAGAAAGTCACGATAAGCGAACACAATGTAGAGCAGGGGTCAGCCCATAAAAGGGAAGAAAATTTTGTTATTGGGAAATCGAAACTTAAGCAGGGAAGGGGACGGGGTATAACCTTAAAGGAAGATAATGAAACTTAGGTGACATCAGGGAAGATTGTAACCCCATATTACTCGACCACTGAGAAACTGGGGAGGGACTTCCGTGCTAGGAGATAAATTACCTGCTATACCTGCCCCAGGTGTGCCTGCCTATCAGATGCCCGATCTTGCAAGACCGCCATTAAAAGTCTCGCTTCTGCTGTTTTTCGTGTTTCCGAGCCCATTCCTTGGGTTTAGACGGGTGAATGCATGTTTCTCACAGTCAGTACCACCCTACAGAAAGACAAGGACACACAGGCTCTGCAGCAGCCTGCCTGCCCTGCTACCTACCACCTGCTGCGCGAACTTGCTCAAATACCAAACCTCTCTGTGCTTTGGTTCCCTCATTTTAAATGGGATAACGATAGCATGCCTACTGCAGGGTTGGTGTAAGAATTAAATGAGTTGGCTGGGTGCGGTGGCTCACATCTGTAACCCCAGCACTTTGGGAGGCTGAGGCAAGCAAATCACTTGAGTCCAGGAGTTTGAGACCAGCCTGGGCAACACAGCAAAACCCCATCTCTACTAAAAATACAAACAAATTAGCTGGGTGTGGTGACGTGCACCTGTGGTCCCAGCTACACAGGAGGCTGAGGTGGGAGGATTGATTGAGCCCAGGAGTTCGAGGCTGCAGCGAGCTGTGATCATTCTACTGCACTGCACTCCAGCCTAGGCAACAGAACAAGACCCCATCTCAGATCCACCCTCTGTCCTCCTGGGTTCCCTCCTAGGCTGAGAGAGGCCTGGGGAAACAAGGCTCAAGTACTAATACAAAAGAACGACTTTAATTCCGCGGAATTTCAGGAGGAGTTGAAGGAAATGGTGACATCCTGATCTTACAGGAATAATTTGGGAGCACCTGGCACCTTGCAAGGTTTACCAAATCACACCAGAAAGAATACATCCACCCCACTGCCTGAGGTCAGGAGTTCGAGACCAGTCTGGCCAACATGGTGAAACCCTGTCTCTACTTAAAAAAAAAAAAAAAAAAAAGGCTGGGGGTGGTGGCATGCACCTGTAATCCCAGCTACTCAGGAGGCTGAGGCAGAGGAATTGCTTGAACCAGGGTGGTGGAGGTTGCAGTGAGCCGAGATCATGCCATTGCACTCCAGCCTGGGTGACAGAGCGAGACTGTCTCAAAAAAAAAAAAAAAAAAAAAACAAAACAAAACAAAACAAAAAAAACATCCACCCCAGTCATCTGTGAAATATGAAACCTGGGGATTCTGAACCTTAGGATGTTCCTGTATAGTCTTAATCTCAAAAGTGAATCTTCCTGTCGAGAACAAGCTATGCTTTTATTTGGTCACTGTAATAAAGCAGTGCCGACCCCTGTGTGTAAGGGGCATGTTTGCTGGAAGCAGTATCCCGGCTGGTGTCATCCTGGCAGATGGAGGAGGAAAATTCTAATTTAAGTGACATGTCGCCATTTCAATCCCAAATCCGAAACAAGAAAAAAGAGTTATCCCAGGGACTGCACAAACCACACATCATAGGCCTGTACCCAAGGTATAGAAGTTTTTACTAGTCATTTGCTGTTAGATAAATATAAAATCACTATATTTTCTGCCATCGATTCTGCTTTATTCTTGAGGCTCCTAAGCAAGGTTGAAAAGACTCCCATCAAATGCTGATGCCTTAGGTCAACCAAATGATTCCCTGCAGTTGTTGATGTTCCACTTGGTAAAATTAAAGGCCTCTTCACAGGTGGGCACAGGCATGCTGGCAGGGAAAACAGTTTCTATCATCATCATTCTTGTTAATTACAGAAAGAAAAATACTGGGCATGCTTCATGGAAAGTTATGAGGAGAAACAAAAGTTGCTGTTTAAGTCCTTTTTTTTCTACCTGACTGAGAACAAAATGCCCTGAAACAGAATACTAATGTGCTCCTAGTTTATTTTCATTATAAATTGACAGCTTATAATCATATAAATTTATGAGATACAAAGTGATGTTATGATCTGTAAATACAATGTAGAATAATTAAATCAAGCAAGCTTACATATCCCTCACCTCAAATACTTAACGCTTTTTTTGCGATCCTACTTTTTCTTTTTTTTTTTTTGAGACAGAATCTCACTCTGTCACCCAGGCTGGAGTGCAGTGGTGTGATCTTGGCTCACTGCAACCTCCATCTCCCAGGTTCAAGCAATTCTCCTGCCTCAGCCTCCCGAATAGCTGGGACTACAGGCGCACACCACCATGCCCAGCTAATATTTGTATTTTTAGTAGAGATGGGGTTTCACCATATTGGTCAGGCTGGTATGGAACTCCTGACCTCGTGATTTGCCCACCTCCCAAAGCGCTGGGATTACAGGTGTGAGCCACCGCACCCAGCCCTAGTATTTTTAAATAGAGGTTTTAACATGGAGATCTCTTCATATTTTCCAATATGTATATCCCAGTTCAGTAAATATTGCACAACTACATGGTTTCATATTCCCACTTCAGTAAATATCAATATTTGTTAAGGATTAATTTTTCTGCTAAAATTGTTTTAGCTAGAAATATGTGCAGAGGTTTATAATCTTTTTACTTTTTTAAAATAATGCGGGAAGATACTGCTTCTTTTAAAATTGTACACTGGTGCATGCATACAAGTTGCCAATCACCAGTACGAACACACCATGGGCAAACCTCTCACCTCTCCATACCCAGGCTGCACTCAGGACCTAGAGGGAGCAGAGCTCAAAGAAGCCCTTAGAGGCACAGGACAGGATCCACCTCACAGTCCCCTGGGGAATACAAGATGCCAAAGCAGCAGGGAATCTCCTTGATAAACAGGAAGGATGATATGTAAATCAAGCCAAGAGATTTAATAGCATCTGCCACTTGCAGCAAAATATCCCCCAGTCCAAGAGAATGGGTGTCCTGCTAGCAGCCACCACTTCCCACTGATTCTTCCTCCTCCTGCAGTGTCATCCTTCCTGTAGCCCACCCTCTCCCTCAGCAGAAACCCAGAGTATGTCTTCAGAGGAAAAGAGAATATTCCACTGCCTGCATGTTTCCATCCTGCCTGGTGCCTCTAAGTCAGATCCAGGGCTCACCCAGAGCCCACGCTTCCAGCCTCCGGCACTCCTAACTCTGTTCCTCTTCCCTGCCACTGTGGGCCAAGCTCACCAAGGATCCTCGGGCCAACATTCTGATTCCCCACCCTCTCCTGACAGCAGCCACTCTCCTGGTGGCATGAGCGGAGGCTGGCTCTGCCTGTTTTGGGGCTTCGTATCATGATATCTGGCTTCTTTTGCTCTGAGGCTCATCTGCTGCTGTGTGTGGCTCGCTACTGTGCAGTGGCACTCGGTGTGAATACACCACGCTTTATGTGCTTGACTGTGGAAAGGGATTCGGTTAGGGTGAGCCTGGGGATGCTGTCAACAGTGCTGCTGTGAATACTCATGTGCATGGCTTGGTGCACTTGTTGGAGGTGCACACAGTTGGAGGTGCTTGGGTTATGGTGTGTGTCCAGCTGTTGAAGTCGCTGGCAAACAGTTTTGCAGTGATTGTTTAGAAATCCTTATTCTCATTCCTTCTGTTTGCTTTTCCCACCTGCAAATTCCAAACATGTATTCCCATCCTGTGGCCTCCTGGGTTACTCCACCTTCGTTCCCTTCCCTATTAGCAGATGATCTTACCCCATAACTCAGAAAAAGTGGAGGTCCCAGGCAGGAGCCAGCTGTTAGACACTGGGCCCCATTCTCCAAAGGAAAGCTGCTTCCCCCAAACTCAGCCCTCCCTGGAGCGCTGAAGCCAGCCTTGGGTCACCCTGACCTCTTGTATAGATCTCCAGTACCTCCTTATCAAAGACACCTGCCTACCTCTCCCATCACGGAGCCGTCACACAAAGATACACACACTGACAAATAGACACACACACACACACACACCCTGCCCCATCAAGTTCACTGAAAGAACTGGTTCCACTTCAACTTCCTTTTCCTTAGTCTCGGTCACCCCACCTTCCTTGCCACTGGCCTCCTGCCTAGTGTGGCACCTGTGTGAATGGCCCAGTGTTCTGATGGTCACATCCAAAGGTCCCGTGAGTTCCCACCAGGCAGCCTCTTCCCTCCTTGCGCTATGCGAGTTTCTGCACACTCTCGGGCTGTTCCTCATCCTGGGCATGGTGCTCCTCCCCAGGGCTGCCTCTTCTCTTCATCTCTGGTTTTCATCCATTCCTATTTCCCCAACTACCACCTACTGGTGGTCATTTTCAAACCATCTGTGTGACTGCACCACCCTGTGAGCTCCAGACAGCTGCCAGTGCGGTTCCTGTAGACATTTCAGCTCCAACTGGTTCTGCGTTGTCATCTGCATCTGCGGACCCTTTTGGATAATCTTTAAAGGTTGGATTCTTTGCCACTTCCATCTCGCTCACCACCTTCACTTCTTCATTGCTTCACTGAAGCACCTCAGTTCTTGCTGTGACAGTCCTTGCCCCCCACCCCTGGCTACCCCTGCTTTTATTCAGGCCCTTTGCATTTTCTGCCTGAGTTATCTTAAATGCTTCTTCCCTTTCTGTCATTCTGTCCCTCAGAGTCAGTTACCACTGTGCTATCAGGCTCGATCACTCATTTATGTGTCAAAAATTTTACAAAAAAACCTGACTACATGCCAGGCACTGTTCTCCACAAAGGAAGGGGGGCCTCAAAAAAGACAGCAAACTCCTTCCCTGCACTCACAGAATGTATGTCTCAGTGAGGGGAAGGCAGAAAGAAACCACTGCATCATGTTAGTAGTGCCACCTTCCACAGAAACGAAAGGTAGCCACATGTTTCCGTGGCTGAGGATGGAGCGCTGAGGCAGTGAAAGAAACAGGCCACCTGTGCAAAGGTACGAGGAAGAATGACACAGGCGAGAGCAGGGGGATGGAAACTGCTTGGCCTCTTCTTTTTTCTTTAAAAAAATTGATACATAATAATTGTACATATTTATGGGGTACATGTGGTATTTTGATACAAGCTTACAATGTGTAATAATCAAACCAGGGTAATTGGGATATCTTTAACCTCAAACATTTAGCATTTCTTTGTATTGTAAACATTTAAAATCTTTTCTATTTCCAACTATACGATAGTTATTGTTAACAATAGTCATCCTACTATGCTACCAAACGCTAGAACTTATTCCTTCGACCTAATTGAACTTTTATATCCATTAAGCATTCCTTCTTCCTCCCTCTCCCCTCCACCCTGCGCAGCCTCTGGTAACCACCAATCTACTCTCTACCTCCACAAGATCCACTTTTTTAGCTCCCACATAAGAGTGAGAACCTGCATTATTTCTCCTTCTGTGCCTGGTTTATTTCACTTAACATAATGGCCTCCAGTTCCATCCATGTCGCTGTAAATGACAGGATTTCATTTTTTCCTTTATAGCTGAATAGTACTCTGTTGTGTATATACACCACATTTTCTCTATCCATTCATCCGCTGATGGACACCTAGGTTGATTCCATATCTTTATTTTATTTTTCAATAAGTTATCGGGGTACAGGTGGTATTTGGTTACATAAGTTCTTCAGTTGTGATCTGTGAGGTTTTGGTACACCCATCACCCAAGCGGTATATACTGCACGATATTTGTTGTCTTTTATCCCTTAACCTCCTCCCACTCTTGCCCACAAGTCCCCAAAGTCCACTGTATCATTCTTATGCCTTTGTGTCCTCATAGCTTAGCTCCCACATATCAGTGAGAACATACGATGTTTGGTTTTCCATTCCTGAGTTACTTCACTTACAATCATAGTCTCCAATCTCATCCAGGTCACTGCAAAGGCTGTTAATTTATTCCTTTTTATGACTGCATAGTATTCCATCATATGTATATAGCACAGTTTCTTTATCCACTCATTGATTGATGGGCATTTGGGTTGGTTCCACGATTTTGCAATTGTGAATTGTGCTGCTATAAACATGCATGTGCAAGTATCTTTTTCGAATAATGACTTCTTTTCCTCTGGGTAGATCCCCAGTAGTGGGATTGCTGGATCAAATGGTAGTTCTACTTTTAGTTCTTTAAGGTGATACCATATCTTGACTATTGTGAATAATGCTGCAATAAACATGGGGGTGCAGACATCTCTTCAACATACTAATTTCATTTCCTTTGGATAAATACCTAGTGGTGGGATTGCTGCATCATTTAGGTTTTTGCGGAACCCCCATACTATTTTCCATAATGGCTATACTAACTTACATTCCCACCAAGAGTGCATAAGCATCCCCTTTCTCCACATCCTTGCCAGCATTTGCTTTTTGTCTCTTTGATAACAAGCCCTTCTAACTTGGCCTTTTACATATCACAAGAGGAACAGATGGGGAGGCCAGTATGGCATTATTGGCATTGGAAAGAAGCTTGGTTTGTATTCACTGTCACTAGCTGCATAATTGTAAGCAGGATCCTACTCAAATGGTGTGTGCAGTGTGGCATCCTGCTCTTCCAGTGGCCCTGATTCTCCGTGCCAGCCCCACCTCAGCCTCAGCACGGAGTGTCCTCTCTCGCTGAACTGTCCTGTCCTCATGACCCATCCATCCTTCAAGGCCCATTTCAATACCACATCTCACAGAAAAGAAACAGCTGCCTCTCCCCCGTGCCTGGGCACCTGCATGCTCCTTGGCTTCATGGTAACATCCGTGTATCTTCTTAAGATGGGGCCTCCTCAATACCAGGAGGAGCTGTATCCACCTGTGCTGCTCAGCACTGTGCAGTGCCAGCCAGGGCACGTGATGGGCCCCAGCAAGTGTTCACAACTAGGAGATTAAATGAGTGCATTTCTGAATGGCAAGACTGGGCAGAAAGGGCCTGTGTACATAATGCGATTTATTTATTTTACTCTCTTAACACTTCACAGGGACATATGGTAAAGTGTGTTCCTAGGAAGAGGTGAATATTAGGTAATATCCCCATCAATATCATCAAAGGAATCCAGTTCACTTGCGTGGCACGGGGACCACTAAGAACAGGTCCAGGCAATTTTCAGGTGGATGTCTATTTCTATTTTTACTAAAGACTCCCACACACATAACAGTCAACTATACAAGGCTTGGAAACAATTTAATGGTTGCAAAAGCATAAGAGAGGAGAAACTAGAATGCCATGAAGTGAGATTACAAGGTAGATTCTGTACATAGAGTAAGTATCTTTGCTATGCATCAGCATTTCTATTCCAATTCGTCACTAATGGAAATTGTGTTGCTCTCCTCAGTGTTCTCTGGATTATTTTTATTTTTTGCCCTAAAGAAACATTGGAAGCAAAGGACCACAGAGAACTTCTAAGATACGGACCATTTAAAAATATATAGTTTATGATTAATATGTAACTTAAAAACTACTTATTAACACAATGTTACCTCCAGAAGCAAGCAGTGCTTCATGATCAATGAGCACTGTTTCCTTTCTAAGCTCCCATTCATGTTGGGGTCTCCCTGCAGATGCATAGGTTACAATATTCACTTCTGCACACAGATCTTTCAGGGAGTTTCTACAGATCTCTTTCCTGAGCACCAGTGTTTGACTAACAGCTGAAATCCTCCCCTCATTTAGGCCTTGCATGGGGTCGGCTGTCCTTTGCACCTTTGGGTCTCATCAGAAGTAAAACTAGTCTGGCCTTGCTTTGCAGTCCACGGAGAAGGGGCCCTTGGGGTCCTTGCATAAGAATGCTGGTGCCTAGGGCTTAGGTCAACGCTGCAGGCAGGAAGGCACAATCAGGTTTCTCATTAGCGTCAGTTGCCCTATCTAGATCTGTTTTGAACATAATAATTGTGCTCTTGATGCCAACAGCTTCAGACACTTCTTAGACAAGCATACTCAAGCATCATCTTCTTCCCATATGTGGCAACCACAAACAAAATATAAAAACTCCTACAAATGAAAATGAATTTATTAATGGTGATGTGCTCCCATGAGACGTGGAAGCTGCAGACATCTTAACCTTCTGGAAATGATAAAAATCCTTTGGCACAGGTCTAGGGTGTGAAATGCATTCCCTCTGCACAGTCACATCTCTTGGAGAGGTACTGGTCCCACACATCCAGGGAATAGACTTCCACCCAGGATGACAGCTCATTTGGAGCATCTATGCTTCATCACAAGTTTTTAGCAGGATTCTGGCAATACTCTTAAGAGAATGGCAAAAGCAGATGTGTCAAGTGCAAAGGTGCAAAGTACTACTCAGAATATACGAAGGAAATAAAATACAACCACATAAATAAGGAAGACTTACCAGGCTTACTGTTTTATCAACTATTAGAACTGTATAATGAAAAGTAAAAGCTTTTATGAGCTACCATGGCTATTGTTTATAAAGTGTCCATTAAGAAATCAGACTCTTCATTTTGTCTAATCTCTCTCCAATAATATTCTATCCTCTCTTAAAAAACATTGTTAAGAAAGTTTTTAGTCACTGGAAGCTTTTACTGTCACTCAATTCCATGGCTTAAAATTACTAAAGTGGTTCCCTAACATTTGTTCCTTGGCAAGTGTAGAATGCTAAATAGAAAAACACAAAAAATATTGTGCTTCTTTTATTATAATTATTTCTACCAAAACAATAGATTTTGGAAAAAAAAATATGTCTGAATGAGTGCTTTTTAAAGAAATCAGTCCTTTTCAATATTATTTGGAATAAATTTCTCTTCCATATCAGAAATGTGTTACTTGCTGTTCTCAGCACTTAATGGTTTCGTTTATGAGAAATATGAAACAAACTTGAATTTGATGGAATTAAGTGTGGTTCTCTTCACAAAACCTAAGGTTGTCTGTTTTATATTCATTGTCTAAAAATAATCAAGGCCTGTGATTGGGCTGAAAGATTTCCAACTGACCTCAATCTATAGACACAAATCACTCTTTGCCCTCTATAGTTACAGGCCAAACGGTGGCCTTGGGAAATGTGTGTGTTTTCTAAGTTATTCCACGTGATCCTCTCAGTACTGACAATTAGATATTTTAAAATGTGGCCAACACTCTGAACTGCTGTGAAAGATCCAAAACCTAGACTTTGGGTCTACATAAGCAATCTCCACCTTTATATGTGCAGGGAGCCTGCTGGGGAGGTCTAACACAAGTCTATGCTTGCCACAAGGCTGGAAGCAGGGGCGGTCCCTCCAACACAGTCAGGAGGGGGTGACTCCTAACACAACAGCAGAACCTCCAGGGATGACTTCTTTCTCAGCTCCACCCATCAAAGGCAAATCAGTGTGAGGAGTCCCCTGTCTCCCTACCGTGCTGTCCCTTCCTCACTGTTATACACGGTCAAATTCTGACGGCTGGTTCTTACGTACTCCAGAAAAAAAAAAAAAAATCCAGAGATAACAAGTGCTTCAAATTGGGTATTTAACATAAGAAACATTTACCAAAACAAAAATCTCGTACTTAGAATAAAACTTTAAAAAACGAAAGAAATCACAGTTAGCCAGAACCTCACCCTAATACTGTTTCTATAAGACAGTAAATCTGGAGAGAGACCAGAGAAAAGACTAACCTGGAAGTTTTCTTATAGAAATGATGTATCTGCCATTCTCTGTCCTTGATCAGAAGTTTGTCCTGACCTCAGGCCTTTGCAATAGGGGTCCCTTGCTTGGGATTTTCTTCCCCCAGATTGTCACAAGGCCAGTTCCTCCTGAGCATTTATTCCTTAGCACAGAGCGGAGTTCCTCAAGTCGGAATTGAAACTAACTACCCTGTTACATCACTCTTAATCATGTCCCCAACATATTCCTTATGATAACTTACTGATATCTGAAGTATTATATGGATTTGTTTACTTGTTTATTTTCTACATCCCAACACTAGCTCCAATTTTAGCTATCTCCTGTAGCACAAAGCAGGCACTTAAATTATTCAGCTGAATGGATGAATGCATACACTGATGATAAATATTCACTGCAATTACCATCACCACCACAATAAATGTGTGCATCAGATTTTTGTTTCAGCTTGTGTCAAATGGTAAGTTGCATTTTTCAAGGAATTTCTCCATTTCACCTAAGTTTTCAAAATTTTTGGTAAAAAGTTCACATTTCCTCATTATCTTAATGTCTATAGAATCATATTAATAAGCCATCTTTTTAAATTGATATTAATTTATGTTCTTTTTTCCCTGGATCAATCTAGATATGTTGATCATGTGGTTGATCATGTGAAAGACAGAAAGAACTTTGATTTTATGCATTTTCTCTACTATCCTTCTGCTTTCGATTTCACTGATCTCTGCTTTTATTTTTATTATATCTCTCTTTCTTGGATTTATTTTGTTCTTTTTTTTTTTTTTTTTTTAGCATCTTAAGATGGAATCTTAAGTCTTTGATTCTTAACCTTTAGTTTTTTCTAATATGACATTTAAAGTTATAAATTTCCCTCTAAGGACTGCTGTAGCTACATCCCACAAATTTTAATATATTGTATATTTTTTCCTTCAGTTCAAAATAGTTTCTAATTTCCTTTGTGATTTCTTTTTTGACTTAGATTACTTAAAAGTATGTTGTTTACCAAATATTTGAGGGTTGTCTTAGACATATTGTTATTGTTGATTTCTAATGTAATACTCCACATGATATAAATCCTTTTAAGTATATTGAGATGTGTTGGTAAACATACCACATTGTACTAGAAAACAATGTGTACTCTGTAGTGGTTGGATATAGTGTTCTATAAATATCATTATGGGTAGTTGGTAGTGTTGGCCAGATCCTCTCTTTACTGATTTTTGTAAAATTTTGTCTAGTTGTTCCGAGAGATTGTTCTCAGTCATGCTGTTCTCCAATATGATGGTGGATGTGTCTATTTCTCCTAATTTTGTCAAATCTTCATGTATTTTGAAGTTCTGTTGTTAGGTACATACACATATATATGCGTATGAAATCTTCCTGATGTATTGATTCTTTAATCATTATGAAATGTCCATCTTAAACTTTAGTAATACTTACGGCTATTTTACCTGCTACCCATCTAGTCACTCCAGTTTTCTCATGCTTACTGTTTAAATGGTATCCTTTTCTACCCATTCACTTTTAATCAGTATCTGTCTTTTTATTTAAAATAGGTTCTTATAGAGACAACATTCTTATCCATTCTGACAATCTCTACCTTTTAACTGGAGTGCTTAATCTGTTAACATTTAATGTAATTATTGATATGGCTGAATTTAGATAAACCCGTTTGTTTCCTGCTGTTGCTTCTGTTTATTGTTTCTCTGTTCTTACTTTACTTTTGGGTTTTAAAAATTTAACCACTGGATTAGCTGTACCTCTTTGCATTATTTGGTTTAATGGCTGTTCCAACAATTATAATATATGTGCTTAACCTTTACAGTCAAATTAGATTTATTATAACCCTTCACATCAAATGTGGATACCTTACAATCACATAGGTCCATTTACCCAGCCCTTCCATGCTTTATGCTATAGTTGTCTTATGTATTACACTTATAGAGATTATAAACCCCAAAGACAATATTATAATTTTTAAGCAATCACATATATTGGAAGTAATCTCATATATTGGAAAGAAATATATCACATATATTGGAAAGAAATTAAGAGAAAAAATAGTTTTTTTATGTTTATCTAGCTATGTACCATTTCTGACACTCTTTATGTCTTTCTAAGAGTACAAGTTTCCATCTGGTATCATTTATCTTCAGCCTGAAGAATTTCTGTTAGTGTTTCTTTTGTGGAGGTCTAATGGCAATTCTTTATATTTTATTTGAAAATGTCTTTATTTTGCCTTATCCTTGAAGGATATTTTTGCTGGGTAGGTAATTCTGATAATTCAGAGACAAAACAGTTGTTTTGTCTCTTTTAGCACTTTAAAGATGTTCCATTGTTACCCAGATTCTACTGTTTCTGATGATAAAGTGATTCACTTTCTTTTATATATATTTTTTTAAATTATACTTTAAGTTTTAGGGTACATGTGCACAATGTGCAGGTTTGTTACATATGTATACATGTGCCATGTTGGTGTGCTGCACCCATTAACTCGTCATTTACTTTAGGTATATCTCCTAATGCTATCCCTCCCCTCTCCCCCTGCACAAAATATGGCATTTTTCTCTACTTGTGTATAAGATTTTCTCCTTAAGTCTATTTTTAAGTAATTTCATTATAAAGTACCTATGTAGCTATGCACAGTTTTCTTCTTATTTATTTTGATTTGGATTCACCAAACCTCTTTAATTTGTAAATTTTGTCTCACAAAATGTGAAAAACTTTTGGCCCTTTTTTTTTCAAATACTTTTTTCTCTTCTTATTCTGGAGTCAATAGAGTCCCAGAATAAGAAGAAAAAATAAATAAATAGAAAAAATAAATCTTTCCAAAATTTTTCTCTTCTTCTTGAAACTGGATATTTCAAATTGATTTATTTTCAACTTCACTGCCTTTTTCTTTTGTTACCTTCATTCTGTTGTTGGGCCCATCAGTGAAATTTTTATATTGGCTATTGTGTTCTTCCATTTTAGAATTTCTACTTGGTTCTTATTTATAGTTCTTATTAACCATATGAGATTTTTTCTTTTCTTCATTCATTATGAGCATATTTCCCATTATGTTGTTACCACAGTTACAAGCAGTGGTAAAATTCTTATCTGCTAATTCCAACATCTCAGTCATCTACAGATTGGTTTCTATTGACTACCTTTTTCACATTTTCGAATGGGTTGCATTTTCCTGGTTCTTCATATGTTAAATAATTTTGGCCTGCATCCTGGACATTGTGAGTGTTACGCTTAGGAGGTTCTAGATTCCCTCATATTCCTCAGGAGATTGTAAATTACTTTGTCTTCACGGGCAATAAGCTGACTGGATTCACTATAAGTCCTGTTTCTTGAGCAGCAATCAAATCTCAGTTCAGCTCTTTAGTTCTTAGCCAGGCTGCTTGGTATCTGTCCTTTTCATGCATGGTTCAAGGCTGAGCCACAGATTTAGCCAGAATTTATCCACAGAATTTATGGCTGTCCCTCTCTGGCTTTCTCCTTTCTAGTATTCTTTCCTCACTTTCCAGAGGGCGGTGGCTGTTCTGAATTCTGGCCACATGGTTCTGAATTGGGCTAGAGCAAATGGGGACCACAAGTTACTTTCCTGAGTTTACATATAATCTATTGAGTACTGTATTAATTTTCTGTTGCTGCATATCACATTACCATTAGCTTTGTAGTTTAAACACAAACACACACATTTGTTATCTCACAGTTTCCATCGGTTGGGAGACCAAGCATGGCTTAGCTGGGTCCTCTGCTCAGGGTCTCACAAGGCTGCAATCAAGGTGTCAGCAGGCTGTGTTTCTATCTGGAGGTTTGACTGGGAAGGCTCAGTGGGGTTGTTGAAAATTGCTTCTCTGGCGGGTTCAAGACTGAGAGACTTGGCCTTTTACTGACTGTTGAGCAGAGACAATCCTCGCATCCTAGGGGCCACCTGCATTTCACAATCTTTTATAATCACAGGGAGTGACATCCCATCATCTTTGCCATATCCTGTAAGTTAGAAGCAAGTTCCAAATTCCAATTCACTCAAGGAAAAGGGCTCATACAAGATGTGAATCACTGCGGGGGAGAGGGGGAGGGGTGACACGTTAGGGTGTGTTGGTCACGAAGACCAAAAGTATGTTTTACGCTTCTATAATCTGGGGCCCTTGGAGGTTCAATAACTTCCTCAAGGTTGTATAGGTTAGTGTTGGTGGAGTCTGGGATGGATTCAAATCCAGGCAAAGCCTATGTCCTCCTAATATCCCTCCTACACTCAACAAGCAAACTATGCTCTACACTGCTGGAGCAGGCTGGACCCAGCCACAGAGAGGAATCCACAGCCGGAGCACAGTATCTGCAAATCGATGCTGTCCAGCTTTCCTGCAGCCATGTGGGATGTCAGACCCATGTCTGCAGCTCAAAATACCCAAATATAAAATTAGTTTCCTCAGTCCCAGAGTCACTTGAAAACATCTTATTTTCTAATATATAATTAAAGTCACCAGAGATTACATCACATAGGAAACTTTTACAAACAACACAGTTTAATTCAGACACGTAAAAAGGTCAAAACATACCTACCAAAGTTACAGGGACATTATCTGACAAATACAGTGATTCTGTCAGTTTGGTTATAAACTAAGTTTCCCTGGTGATATTATTACCTCTTCTAAGGTACCATAGTATTTAGGCTACCTAATCTAGGCTCTCATTACCATATATATCCTGGTGATAAATATGGTGACACACTTTCTAATAGTTTAAATAAAGAGGTAGCTCAATACTAATGGAAACATTGGTTTTGTAAGTAACAGCTATAAAACCATCATCCTCTAAGAACCAAGAGAACCAAATTATTTTTGACAAACAAACTCACAGCTGGCTTGTGAGGGAAGTCCATTTACCTTGGGCCTGTGTTTGTAAAGTAAAAGGAGAAGGGAGCTAAGCTGTGTTCATGATTCAAGGCCCTTTTCCTCTAAAATTAGACACTGCAGCACG
The DNA here is from genome assembly GCF_028885625.2 of Pongo pygmaeus. Classification (NCBI taxonomy): domain Eukaryota; kingdom Metazoa; phylum Chordata; class Mammalia; order Primates; family Hominidae; genus Pongo; species Pongo pygmaeus. The sequence continues at coordinate 35,542,646 of NC_072379.2, read as the reverse complement.
AGCTTCTCTAACATGGAAACTGGGTAGTAAGTAAAGTTTTTAAGAGGAAAAACAAGATTTTTGTATCAGAAATACAAGTCAAATGTCTGTTGAATTCAAGTCTTTATAGTAAGCCTGTGTGGTCCTCCACATCAACGGGTCAAATATTATTTAGATGTTTACCAAATTATTCCAATGACAAAACCATTCACTTAAAAATATTCATCTATATAGGACTTAAAATATTTGAAAATCCTTACGATTTTTGTAAGTACTATTACAAATTCTATTAATACATTAACTCTTCAAAACCTTAGTTAAGTAGATAGGTAAGGATATTATTTGACTTCTAAGGAAACAGAACTCAGAAAAGTTGATTGGCAAGTCCTTTTGCGTGACTTGCCCCAAGTTGTACAGAAGTTGTGAAAGGATGAGAAAGACCACACAGCCTCTAAATCAGTAGATCTCATTAAATACAAGATGTCTGTTCTTAATTGTTGGCTCCCTCAGTAAAGACATGCTACATGCTTTCAGATTTTTGACTGCAGTCCTGTTTGGCAATCTTAATATATTGAAATAAGTAAATATAATAAATATGGTAGTATAGAAAAAATAGAAAACAACAGAATCCTTTACAACTCTAGCTTGCAAGGATCAAACAAGGGGGTCAAAACAGTGCTGTCAAATGGTATGACATACAAAGGAGAAAGAAAATACATGGAGAGGGAGGGTAAATGGCCTAAAATATAAGTTATTTCACTGTCAAATAAATTTACCCACTAAAAATGTTTCAGGCATCAGTGAACCTTCTTAGGTTCGCTGAAAATATTTTACTCAAAAATATAATACAAGTAAGGCATTTGGAGAAACCATATTTACCATATTTAAGTAAAAAGATCTTACTTAAGGTTATACCTTTTAAAGGAAGTGGTTAAATAATTTTTTAAATTTTATTATTAATTGTGGTAAATACACATACTATAAAATTTATCATCTTACCCACTTTTAATTGTACAGTTCAGTAGTGTTAAGTACATTCACACTGTTGTGTCACCAATCTCCAAAACTCTTTTCATCTTGTAAAACTGAAACTCTGTACCCATCCCACAATAACTCCCCAATTCCCACCCCCAAGGCTCTGGCAACCATCATCCTACTTTTTGTCTCCATGAATCTGACTACTGTAGGTGCCTCATGTAAGTGGAATCACATGGCATTTGTGTATTTGTCTTTTTGTGACAGGCTTGTTTCACTTAGCATGATGTCTTCAAGGTACATCCATGATGATGCATGTATCAAAATTTCCCTCTTTTTAAATGTTTAAATATTTATTTTTGTATTATTACAGAATAATATTTCATTGTAAACAAATACACAAACCACAGTTTATCTATTCATCCATCAATGGACACCTGTGTTACTTCCATGTTTCAGCTATTATGAATCATGCCGCGATGAACATGGGTGTACAGGTATCCATCTGAGGCCCTGCTTTCAATTATTTTGGATATATACCCGGAAGTGAAATTGCTAGATCCTATGGGAATTCTATTTTGGATTTTCTGAGGACCTGTCATACTGTTTTCCATAGCGGCTGCATCATTTTACACTCCCACCAACAATGCACAAGGGTTCCAATTTCTCTACATCCCCGCCAACGCATGTTTTCTCTTGTGTTTTTTCTCACAGCAGCCATCCTAATGGGTATGAGATGGTATCTCATTGTGGTTTTGATTTGCATTTCTCTTACGATTAGTGATGCTGAGCATCTTTTCATGTGCTTGCTGACTTGTATATTTTCTTTGGAGAAATGTCTATTTAAGCCCTTTGCTCATTTTTTAATTGAGTTGTTCGTTTTTTGTTGTTGAGTTGAAGGAGTTCTCCACACATTCCGGATATAAATCCCTTATCACATACATAATTTACAAATATCTTCTCCCATTCTGTGAGTTGCCTTTTTAATCTGTTGACTGTGTCCTTTGGTGCACAAAAGTAAAAGCTTTGCAGATACTAAAATTTTGTGAGTTTGGTTGAGGAGTAAATCAAATGTCTCTGAAGATGAAGGTTAGTTAACCACAATGAACCCAGAGCAGTCAAGGCTGAGTTCAGAATGTAAGTTCAAGATGAGATGGTGCCTAGGAGGCTCTGCACCGAGCTTCAGTTTCCAAATCCTGAACAGTGCCTCAAAGACAGGAATTAGGATCTTTTACACTGTTGCAAATTTAAAATCCTGATTTATATTTGAAAACCCACTTTTCTGATTGTGGATTATGAAGGTGACTGGACAGAATCATGAATATACATATAAAGTTGCAAAATGTAAAGATGAGAGAAATAATGAACTCACTCTTTCAGCAGTTTCCCTTCATAGTGAAAAACATACTGACTGTTGACATGACTGACAGGCAAAACCAAAGTGACAAAGTATGACGAAGTACAAGGATAAGAACAGCATACTTAAATGATGGATATTTGAACAGCATAACTCTCTAACACAAAGCCAGCTTCCCACTTCCTCCATGTTGCTAAAATGTCAACATGCAGGAGAATGGCGAGCTCACCTTTCATTTTGATTTTATCACAGAGAGCCCCCATACAATGTCACACTCTAGTGAGTGTTAAAAATACTTAAGACTCTAATCTCCTTCAAACAACACTTGCTTCTTTAGCCACAAGTGTCAGAGAGGAAACGATCCACAAACAAAAGGTAGACGTTAAGCAACTAAAATAGCTCCAGCTTCCTTTCTCTGCACACTGGCGTTAGCTGCCCGGCTATTTTCACCAAGGAGGATCCTTGCAGCCTGGCTGTTTTCACAGGCTCTGCAGTGGGAGATGCCACAGGTTCCCAGGGATGTTTGTGTCGGACAGGAACTCGGCTTCCTTTGTGCCTCTGAACACAATGCTGACCTCATCTTCACCATCTCCGGGATGGGAGGAGGCAGCTCGGACGCCAGAGATGATCTCTGCAGCACTTCTATTTCCCCAGCATTTTTAGAAAGGTGGTTTTGTACCATCATAAGTGTTGTTTTTTTTGTCTCTACATTGTAGAATATAAATACAACCTATACTTGGCTGTTTATTACAAAATGCATTAGTATAAATTCAGTTATTTAGCTCTTTGCTAGTTTTGTTAATTTACTAAAACGGCAGATATGCTTTATATCTGGCACATTTAAAATTTAAATGTCAGGCCAGGCGCGGTGGCTCACACCTGTAATCCCAGCCCTTTGGGAAGCCGAGGTGGGTGGATCACCTGAGATCAGGAGTTCGAGACCAGCCTGGCCAACATGGCAAAACCCTGTCTCTACTACAAACACAAAAATTAGCAGGGCATGGTGGCACATGGCTATAATTCCCAGCGACTCAGGAGGCTGAGGCAGGAGAATCGCTTGAACCCAGGAGGAGGAGGCTACAGTAAGCTGAGATCGCACCACTGACTGCACTCCAGGCTGGGCAACACAGCAAGACTCCGTCTCAAAAAAAAAAAAAATTGAATGACAAAATTATTTTTGTAAAATGTAGACTCAAAGACAGTTTAGTTAGGCCTGAAAGAATCCTACTTGTTTTATTTGTTGTCTTTATCAAGACTTTTAAAGTCTCATAACATACTGTATGAGCAGACAGACAGATTTTTGGAAGTTGGGTAAAGCCAAAACAAAAGGAAGCATCTCAAAAAATAGGCAGATATCCGTATCTGAGCAAAACTGATAGATATATTTACAATGTATTTGGCTATGCCTACAGTAATGGCTTGGCAGTTCATGCCTTTTAACATGAGTTTGACATGGATTCCAGACTTCTTGCATTTATATATATTTGGAGCTGGCTAGCCTGATGAAGTTAACCCCATTTACTAACTAGTTCCATCAAGAGAACAGAGTTCTACAGAACAAGAGCCTTGTATCCCTTGTCGCTACCTTGCCAGCTTTGCTTAATTTTTTTGACAAGAGGCCATGTGTGGAGGTGAACCAATTCTATCATTTTCTGCCAGGATGTTTCAACTGCAGTAGGACTTTCTGCACAAGCAGAACAGGCTGTTGAGAAAGAGCGCCATGAACAGACAGTGCTAAGAAAGCACTCCAGTGAAAAATTCAAGGAGGCTGCGAATGATGGAGCAGGGGTACATTCTTCCTCAAGAAGATGCATACAACTGTTTTTAAATCTTTGAGTTTTGATTCTCAACCAGCAAATGCATGACTTCCCTGTCAATGACGAGTAAATGAGTCAAACATTTTCTCAATTTCAGAATCTATGTCTAACAAGATCGTGTTGAAGTGACTCATTGCAGAGCTATGCCATGTGACAGCACCATGCCACCTCCTCACCCACATCACCCCAGGCAGAGGCTGCAGAGCCACAGTCACCCTGCACCCACCTCTGCCAAGTGTTACACAACTCTCTTGGATTGAATCAGCATCAATGCATGATGGCTCCATGCAGAAAAGACATCAGACAGGCCCATATTCCGTTGCTTTACTGGCAGTAGTAGCAGCCCTGGGACCTCACTTTCCCTTTGTAAACCTCAGTGTCCTCATTGGTAAAATGAAGATAACAGAACCTGCCTTATAAGGATATTGTAAAGATGAAGTTATATGAGATGATGTGCATAAAAGTCCTAGCAGAGTGCCTGGGATCCAAGAACTGAACTGTTGCTGGGTCTCTCTGATTGCTATTGTGCTTAACGTGGGACCTGCATCATGGGACCAGCTGGCTGAGGACTGGATGACGGTGCCTTTGCTGTCTTCCTGCTGGCCAGTGTACTTCCACATGCAATCTGTCTGGCACAATGGCCTTTCATTGATTAGCAATCTCCAATTGATTTAGCAATTAAAATATGACCAGCAGAGATGAATAACCTCTGTCTGCTTGGACTTCTTCCGTGAGTTGCATGCCACTTACCAAGAAAGAATTTGGAAGTGACACCTTCACCCAGTGTATCTCTGGCTCCCAACTGGAATGAGATGGCCTTTCCAACACTGATGAATTCTCTGGGATGGGAATTAGACTGGAACCACACAAACTAATGTTGCTAGTGGGAACTTCCCATGGGGATGACTGCTGCCACTGTCCTGGACCCCTATGTTGTAATCTACCCAAAAGACAAGCGTTCTCTGTATTTTGGGGACATAAACTGCTCCAATTCAGTGCTGAGTGCCTTTAAAGGGCTGAGTCTTACACACCCTTCAGTTCCTCATGGAGACTATTCTGCCTGTAGACAGGAACCCCATTTTCCTTTGTTATGATCTGAATTTGTTTCCAATCTTTTTCTTTCTTTTTTTTTTTTTTTTTTTTTGATAGAGTCTCACTCTATTGCCTAGGCTAGAGTGCAGTGGCGTGATCTCAGCTCATTGCAACCTCTGCCTCCCAGGTTCAGGCGATTCTCGTGTCTCAGCTTCCCGAGTAGCTGGGATTACAGGCATATGCCACCACATCCAGCTAATTTCTTCGTATTTTTAGTAGAGACAAGGTTTTGCCATTTGGCCAGGCTGGTCTTGAACTCCTGACCTTAAGTGATCTATCAGCCTCAGGCTCCCAAAGTGCTGAGATTACAGGCGTGAGCCACCGTGCCTGGCCTCTCCCACCAAAATTTGTGTGTTGAAGCCCTAATCCCCAGTGTGACTATATTTGGAGATGGGGCCTCTAAAGAAGTAACTAAATTAAAATGAGGTCATTAAGGTAGGCTCTAATCCAATATGACTGTACTTATAAGAAGAGGAAGGGACACCTGGGATGCACAGGTACCACAAAGGCCCTGCAAGGCCACAGCAGCAAGACAGCTGTCTGCAAGCCAAGGAGGAGCCTCAGGAGGAACCAACCTTGCTGACACCTTGGTCTTGAACTTCCAGCCTCCAGGACTGTGAGAAATAAATTTCTGTTGTTGAAACCACCCAGTCGGTGGCATTTAGGTTTTGGCAGCCCTAGAAAACTTACACACCCTTTCACTTAAATGTTAAGGCAGTAATTATGCTTGTAAAAGTTCAAACTATGATCTACTCCTCCAGACTATGTTTTAGACTTGGTCTTCTGTTTTCCAAACTGTCATGGTGCCAGGCAATCACTCAGCCTCTCTGTACTCCATCACCTATAAAACAGAGATGACAGTCCCTATCTTGTGGGGATTTGGGAAGGATTAAATAAGATAATATAGGCAAACACTAAATATAACTGCCATATGGCACCTTCCCCACATATTCATAGCTCTCTTGCCCCAATATGGCCTGAAAGAAATTTTTTTCTACAGTCAACTAAAACAATGTTTTCAGAACATCCGCGTACTCATTCAAGTCCTGTCTTCTGGGGCATTGAGACGTCATCCCACTGTCTTGGGACAGAAATTAAACATCTGGATGTAGCGATTGTTTCCCAGTGAACCTTTCCATTTTTCAGCTAAAATTTTCTAATTTCTGTATTGTTTAAGTAAGCGATGGTAACTTCTAGACGCTTCAATTCCAAGAATGTTCTCCTCTGAATGTCTTTTAGTTTTTTTCTCTTAAAATATGGTGTTCAGGCTGAGTGCAGTGGCTCACACTGTAATCCCAGCACTCTGGGAGGCCGAGGTGAACAGATTACTCGAGGTCAGGAGTTCAAGACCAGCTTTGCCAACATGGTGAAACCCTCTCTCTACTAGAAATATAAAAATTAGCCAGCCATGGTAGCATGCGCCTGCAATCTCAGCTGTATGGGAGGCTGAGGCAGGAGAATCGCTTGAACCTAGGAAGTGGAGCTCGCAGTGAGCCAGGATAGTGCCACCGCACTCCAGCCTGGGCAACAGAGCAAGACTCTGTCTCAAAAAAAAAAAAAAAAAAAGGTGTTCAGAGACGTACTCACTGAAGGAACAGATGTTGCCAGCACCGAATAGAACGGCACCACCCCACCCTCATCCTGATCATCATGCTTCAGTTAGGACAGGCTGGGCCACTGTACCCCTTTCACAGCCTTCACTGGCTCCTAGCCCCACCAAACTGCCTGAGTGGCCTTCTTGGGTGTGCCATTTATCAGGGCACCCTCATTCTTACACTTGAAATCGAAGGGCTTCTGGGGTCAGCCTTGGACTGAGGTACATGGAGGAGCCTGGGTTGGACCTGGACGTGGGACTCCTCTCGTTCATGGTCCATGGCATGTGTAGCAAGGAAGTGACTGATCCGGACGTCATCAGAGACCCTGAGAGTCTGAGTCACTCACCCCTCCCAAATGTCATCTCCCGGAGGATCTGCCTGGCTTAGGGAACCACTCTGGACCCTAATGCTGCCCTATTTGCCCTCCATTCACCAAACCCTGCAGCTGAAGCAGAACATCATCCAAGTCACTGGTTAATCCAAGGTGCTCCCCCTCTTCAGTGTCACCAGAGACCTCCCTCCAGAAAGACAATGGCCCATTCGTCTCGCATGAGCCTCCTTAGCTGTCTGACATCAAGGCCATGTTCACCCACTCATAAATGTCTACTGAGAGTCCACCACACACCAGGCATATGCTTATGACTGGGGACACCATGGGGAACAAGTCACAGTCCCAAGCTGGGGAGTCAGCCAAGTGGATGGCAAATACAAGCTGTGTGCTCAAGGCTGTGAGAAGTGGAGGGCCCTGGATCTGTCTCAACCTCGTTGCTTGTGGTCCCACCTCATATCCGTCTATCACTACCCTCGCCAAGGAGTACTACGAGATGAGTGACAACATGGGTGGCTGCTACAAAGACACAGAATTGGAAAGTCACAAACGCTGTGAGCTACACCCAGAGTCCAGTTTCTTGAAAGAGCTCATCATGCCAGCAGGGGGGACGGGGCCACTGATGCGACAGACACCCAAGTCCCCAGCTTGTTAGGCTGCTGCCCACAACTAAACAGCAGAGCATGACTTATGACTTTGGAAAGAATTCTGGAACCCAGAAGAACAGGGAACAAACCAAGAGTATTTTTCACTCTGCTACAGGGACAGACGCAACTGGGGAGGGTGCAGGTTCCTGTCCAGGAAGTCACTGGCTGCATTTTGCTTCGGACAAAAAAGTATGAGGTCAGGGAGAGGATGTTGTTGTGGGAACAGAGTGTACGGTGGCCTTGTGTTCAAGGCAGAGTTTTGACTTTCTGAAAGACTAAAGTATTCACAATAGGCCCCAAAAGACGTAGGAACAAACACACAAAAGAAGTTGAAAGGTCTAGGGGGTGTGGCTATAAAGGAAACCTCCCTTCTGGCCTGAAGGCTGAGTGTGCAAAGCCTGGGGGTGTTTTACTCAAGAGCAGCCCCAGAGAGCAAAGGGGTGATCTGAACTCCCTCAGTTCTGTTGGGGGACAGAACAATGTGCCGTGAGTTACCAACCGCTGGCAAAACACAAAATGTTAACACCACTCATTGTTCTTGACCTTCACTGGAGTATGGACACTATAACATGAAAGGGAAACAGAGCGCTCCCATGGCATTCCAGAATATGAAGCTGGGTTATTCAGTTCACAGTGGAGGAAGTGGGAAAACTTCTGCCACATCTGAAAGAAAGTCTTCGCAGCTGGTTTGTGTATATGATCTGAAGTATGTGAAACTCTAAGATGGGTCCCTGGATACACAGAAACCCCACCTTGATGGCGACACCTTCTTCCTCCCTAAGGCTTTTATTCATCCCATACAAAGTTGTAAAGGGAAAGTGTCCCTGCTCTAAACCCAGATTTACTTCTTTGCTCTTCTTTTGCAGGCATCTCTGACATGCAGCTCAGCCTGGTCTGAGACTCAGTTTCCACAGCTCAGATAACAATAGACATCATAATTAGCAAGGACACCAGGATGGCTGTGAGGGTTAAATCTAACAAGTCATGGGGAGACATTTTATGCACAGCAAAGTAAGTGGGATGTGTGTGTGTGTGTGTGTGTGTGTGTGTGTGTGTGTGTGTGTGTGTGTATTTTAAAGAGACATGGTTAAGAGACATCGGATGACCAAACTGAGTGAAGGGAATTTAAAAAGACAGCCAGATAGCTAAGAGAAAAAAAATCTCAGATGCAGAAAAGCACCAAACACAGAGCAGGGAGTGGGGAGAAATGAGAGGGAGGGGCGGGGAGCAGGTGCTGAAGAATCCTCCCATCTTATCTTCATATTGTGTGTAGCCATTGCACCCATTTACAGAAAGCAGAAGCTCGGCCGCTCACTGTGTGATAAGCGGCAATGTCAGCCTCCAGCCCACACGGCTGCTCCTGCAGCCTCCCCTCTGCTGCTAGGGCCCTGCGCCCCTCAAGCCCTTCATGGAGGTTCCATAAGACAGTGCTGTGCCATGCATCCCCATGTGCTCTGGCCCTCCTAAGGGCAGGTGGGCAGGCACCTCCCTGGCCATTCCAGCAGCAGCAGCAGCAGCTCTGCTCTGCGAGGTGGCATGCAAACTGCAAATGGGCCTGCCTGTGCCCTTATTCCTACCTGTGCCCAGACAGACTGTCCCTGCCCCACCTCGCACTGAGGGAAATAAGGTTGTTCTCTAGCTCTGGCACTTGCACTTTTTGTGGCCCATTTACAACTCTTTTTCTTAGTGAGGAATAAATATTCCAAGTCCTCGTCAAAGTTGCCATGACTTATTCCTTAAACACTAAGTCAGCTCCTTGAGGAAAGCAATTCCTTCGCTATTTGCGCACATTTTGAAATCATGTTTTTTTCACTGAGAAACTGTGTCAGTCCCTTCAGGCTGCCATAACAAAATACCATAGATTGGGAGGCTTATAAACAACAGACACTGATTTCTTACAGTTCTGGAGGCTGAAGGCCAAGATCATGGTGTGGACAGACTTGTGTCTGGAGGGCCGGCTTCCTGGTTCAGAGGGCACCTTCTTGCTTTGCACTCACATGGTGGAAGGGGCAGGGGAGCTCTCTGGGCTCTCCTTTATAAGGACACTAATCCCATCATGAGGTTCAACCCTCATGACCTCATCACTCCCCAAACATTATCGTGTTTGGAGTTAGGATTCTGACATCTGAGTTTTGGAGGACACCAACATTTAGAGCACAGCAGAGATAACCCACACATGTTTGGTAAATAAATCATGTATACATAAAGTAAGTTCATATAAATATTTACTGGTTTAATGAGCACAGTGTTAGACACTGGAGATGTGTCAGGGAACACAGAATTCCTGGCTTCCTGAGCTTAGTCTGGCAGGGGCTGAAAGAAACCTGAAACCAGGGAAGGGGGCAGAGAGTTACCAGAGGGTGGAGGTGGCCAGCGAGACTTCATGGATGCAGTGACTGCCAAGCAAGGTCTGGTGCAGTGAGGAGGTGAACGGGATGCTAGGGAGAGGCAGGTGAAAGGCTCTGCTGGGTGTGGGGAGAAGCAGGAGAGACGCAGCTGGCACAGTCAACTGTGACGTGAGGCCAGCAGAGACTTTAAAGCATGACATGGCCCTGTCTCTGTTTAGATACCTGTTGCTCTAGCAAAGGTGTAAAGAAGATTCTCTAGGGGAGAGGAGCATGAGCAGAAGCAGGGTCTAGTTAGGAAGCCAGTGCACCAGGAAACATCTCAGTGGGGCATGGGAGTGCTTGAGCCCAGGAGTGCAGGTGGGAGCAGAGGGAAGTGGCTGGATTCTGGATACACTTCAAAGGAAAACAGGCAGGATTCCCTGACAGGTCGATGTGGTTGACGTGTACAAGAAGAGACGCTATCAAGGTGGGTCTAAAGATTCTGTCATCATCTCATACTCTGGGTGGGCCCAGATGGTCCTCCCCTCCTGAGCTCATGGTAAACTGAAGGACTTCTCTCTACTTTGCTGAGCCTCGGCCGACCTCAGAGTCCTTCCTTCCGAACAAAGCACTCCAGGAGGCCAACTGGCTGAGGAGTGGCCATGAGATACACCCGGCAAAGATCAGAGCCCTCTAATTAGTGTGAAAAGTAATTTTTCAATGTCTCCAGGCATCATCCACTTTATCAGTAACCAATTCACCACCACCACAAGGCATGTGATAAGAAACAGAAGGCAGACTTCACTCCAGGAGAAGGACAGCAGGAAGAAGTCTGCAAAGATGAGTATTGCAATGACCTCAACATCCCAGCTCAGAGAGATGGGAAATATGAATGCTCATTTTAATAAGCAAAAAATCTCAGGCCTAAATGGAGAGAGGACACTTGAGTCTGGCATCTGTTGGCCAAGTGGTCTGCGGCCCAGCTCTCAGGGCCTTCCCAGTACAGTGGCTGCCAAGATCTGCCTCCCCCTGGGTGTCCTCTCTGCGGAACAGGATCAAGAACACACCAGAGTGACTGATGATCAAATGGACACTTCAGTTCTTGATGAAACGTGTCTTCGGGAGGCTGGTCAGCATAGTTTTATCACTTCCTGTAATACTCTAGTTACCAGATCCAGGAAATGGAACTTCAAGTAATAATGCTTTCCATTAAATGTCTAACATACACAGATCGTCCTCAGTCTTCACACAGTGTGAAATACTATCTTTTTATGTATACACTGTGCTGAGATATTAGAGTAATAAATACCAATTCATGCTTTCAAGTGCAAGGCCTTGTGCATAGCAGTTATTCAATATTCATTGAATTTTCAATGAATTCAATGAATTGAATTCAATATTCAAGCAAATTTTTCATAGAAAAGTCTATTTTGGGTTATACTAATAACTGATCACAACACAGCCTCCACCATCACTTATTTTAATGGCCAACATCACTAGCAATTTCAGTCCCAATGCAATAATCTTGAGATCACGGAGAAACAGACTTGTCAAGTTGGAATTGTATCGTGTTAAACATAATAAATGCAATAATTCAAATAACAGCGAAAAAAGAAAGCTGGAACAACTTTAAAATATTTTTGAATTACTTGTCAATTACAATAAAAATGGATTTATAGTTGTATCTGCACAAAAGTAAGCATATAACTGCATACTGACTGAATAAATGAATATGTATTATATATCTGTGGATAATGAAAACTAAAATTAGGTAACACAGATTAGTAAACTTCCACAAGTTACTTATTTTTAATCACCTAAATGAAATACCAAAAAAGTTTTAAAAACCTGCTCTGTAACATGCCAAGTATTATACAAAGAAAGATGCCAGCAAGAATAGAGTATTGTGTCAATCTTTAATAGGTAAACTGAGTCCCCTACACAAGGGTGTCTTGACAGTAATTGATTCTTCTTCTTCTTTTTTTTTTCTGAGATGGAGTTTCACTCTTTTGCCCAGGCTAGAGTGTAGTGGCACGATCTTGGCTCACTGCAACCTCCGCCTTCCGTTTTCAAGTGATTCTCCCACCTCAGCCTCCCAAGCAGCTGGGATTACAGGCATCCGCCACCACGCCCAGCTAATTTTTCTATTTTTAGTAGGGATGGGGTTTCACCATGTTGGCTGGGCTTATCTCAAACTCCTGACCTTGTGATCTGCCCACCTTGGCCTCCCAAAGTGCTGGGATTACAGGCATGAGCCACCATGCCCGGTGATTTTTCTTCTTCTTAAACAGAAGCTATCAGGACTGAAAGGGATGAGCAGCTCTCTTCTCTAGAATCCTCAGAAGGTATGGAATAGTGAGTAGGGTGTTTGTAGTTTGTGGCTGAGAAGGGAAAATACCACCAAGAGAGGAGAGGATGCTGGTATTGTTTAACAGAATGAACCTGCTGCAGCGCCTTGGTGATTTTTTAATAGTACATTTGGTATTTGCAGCAATAGCAAATTCAATTTTTAAATATAATCTGCTACTTGGTTAACAGAACCCCGGCTGGGGCCATGGACCCTTCACCCCCTCTGCCCAGCCCTCCCTGCTTTAGGCATGCTGGCTGCTTCTGTCCCCCACTGCACTGTGGCCAGCTCTCATCTCCCACCTTTACGCAGAGCACACACCTAAGGACACAAGGCACAGAGAAGGGTGATCTCATCCAAGCTCCCATTTCTACTGCTGGCCAAGCTGGGATCGGAACCCAGGCAAGTGCCATGAGATCTATGTCTGACCACTACAGCAATCACTGGCTAGTGCTGTTCTTACTGTTCCCATTTTACAGAGGAAACTGAGGACTGGAGATGAGCAGAGGGATGCCCACCCAGGCATCTGTGTTGACAGCCCCTACTCACAATCTTAATCCTGGCTCAAGAGCAGAACAAGTGAGGAAACCATGAGCAAATAAGAGGAAAACAAACTCTCCTTCGGAATGGGTTGCTAAAGACTTGGTGTGTTAGTCAGTCTGTGTTGCTCTAAAGAAACACCTGAGACTGGGTAATTTACAAAGAAAAAGGGTTTAATTGGCTCATGGTTCCACAGACTGTACAGGAAGCATGATGCCAGCATCTGCTCAGCTTCTGGTGAGGCCTCAGGAAGCTTTTACTCATGGTGAAAGGCAAAGGTGGATCAGGCATGTCACATGGTGAGAGACGGAGCAAAGTCAGCAAGGCTGCCACACACTTTTAAACAATCAGATCTCAGGTAAACTACCAGAGAGAGAACTCACTCATCCCCATGGGGATGGCACCAAGCCATTCATGAGGGATCCATCTCCATGACCCAAACACCTCCCACCAGGCCCCACTTCCAACTGGGATCACATTTCAACATGAGATTTGGAGGGGACAAACATCCAAACCATATCACTCAGTATAGGAAGGGGGCTCTAACCCAAATGCAAGAGCAGCAAGCAAGAATTCCAGCAGCTGCCTAGGGTCCAGGACAAAGGGAGAGTTCACCCTCTCTACACAGCACGATGGTGAGACGACAGTGTGGGCCCCAGGAGATGAAGCAGGAAGAAAATCCTGTGCAGAACAGTCAATTCCTCTGTTCTCCCGGATGAGGGTCCCCTGGGTCCCAGTGAGAAGGAGTGGATGCTACTGATGAGTTTTAACACATAACTTTAGGCCTAAACTAACTTTATGGAAAACTGCATGTAATTATTATTCTACAGCATAGATGGATTCATTTTCAGGTAACTTTCCTACTGAAGAATCTCTTAGCAGATCTGTTGCCTTTGAGTAGTCAAAATTCAGAGCCAGCAGCTGAGGGAGGTAGTTTGCTATGGAGGGGTGGTTCTCAAAGTGGGGTTTGCCAGAGCAGCAGCACTTAAGATGCAAATGTTCAGGCCCCATCCAGACCTACTGAATCAGCGCTCAGGTGGGGCCCAGGAAAATGTGTTTTAACAAGCCCTTTGGGTGATCTGATGCCAGCTCAAGTCTGAGAAATCCTGAGAGCATAAGGTGCCTTAATGTGTACAATCAATCATTCTGGTCTGAAGTTTCCACATAATAAAAGCTGTATTCACAGTACTGTGGGAAGAGCCATGGGGTCTGAGGAGAGCATTCGGTCACCTCCAGGCTCTAACACCTCTGGGAAAACCTCTTCAAAAAATACCTTTAGAAATAATAAACACACATGATCAAATGATGAATACATAATCAGGTGACAAATACTAACATAATGATTACAATTTTTAGAAAATTTTCAGATGAACTGGAGGATGGCTAAAATTATCCCACCGTTAGAACCTGAAGAAGCAAATATTGAATTTTTTAAGCTAGTTGATATAAAATATTTTAAAATATACAAATGTAGGCATTCTCATTTTCTTACAAACTAGCCATGCCCCTGAAAATGAACCTTTCCTCCTTGTTCAGGACACTGGTGTTAGTAACAGTTGCATATAAATAAGGCTTCCCAAACAAACATCTTATCTTTATATGGAAGGAAGTTCGTGAAGAAGGAATTGACGTTCTTCCCCAACAACGACGACAATACATTTTTGGGTTCCTTTCCCAGAAACTAGTAAATAACAAAATACCTTTCAGTTTAAAAAAGTAGGTTCATAGCAAATGCTTAAATCTAATCCATATGCCACTCATATGCTTAAAAAGGAAGATGGTTTCCATGAGCCAATTTCTCCACGCATTCTGTGCCAAATAAAACAGATTTCAGCAAAAAGCTTTTACTGCCTCAGAGGAAACTCTGTTCATTCTACAGGGTATAAAGTACTATTTATTTTTCATTCAGAATTCCCAATTCTCTACTTACTGCACATTTTCCCATTCAAGCAGGCTTTATCCACTGTGGGTAAGCACATTAAATGCAGAAAAATACAACATCTTTTCTGGGTGGAAGAAATTTTTAAAATGCTGGTACAGTTCACCATCTACATTTTATCGCATTAAGAAAATACAATTCTTAGTAAAAGAAAAAAGCTGACATAATATTGATCCTGGAAGTCATACTTTTTATTACTAACTAAAGAAATACCTATCCTAAGCCAAAGCAAAATTAATGAGACACACTGCAGATAATCAGAAGAAACAGCTTCGTGTTTTCCATTTGCATCATCTTATCATGGATGCATACAACAAAAAGGTACCATTTGTGCCTAAATTTCTTTTTATGAAAACACAGCTAATAAAACATGAAGAACTCGAAATAAGTCAGTTACATTAGGATGTATGTATATATTCTTTTTTTTTAAATTTTATTTTGAGACAGAGTTTCTCTCTTGTCACCCAGGCTAGAGTGCAGTGGCGTGATCTCGGCTCACTGCAACCTCTGCGTTCTGGGTTCAAGCAATTCTCCTGCCTCAGCCTTCTGAGTAGCTGGGACTATAGGCATGCACCACTATGCCCGGCTAATTTTGTATTTTTAGTAGAGATGGGATTTCACCATGTAGGCCATGGTTGGTCTTGAACTCCTGACCTCAGGTGATCCTCCTGCCTTGGCCTCCCAAAGCGCTGGGATTACAGGCGTGAGCTACTGCACCCGGCCTAGAAAATATTTAAGAGACGCAAAAATAAAAATATTTTCTTTGAAAATGTATTGCACTACAGGCTTTTCAGATAGATTTTTAGGGATATGAAGGACTAAGGATGGGAGCAGGATGGTCTCTGAGACCCAGGGATAAAGAACACCCATGAAGGAACAGAGATGGATGACCAGAGGACCGACTTGCAAAAATAGATGGACAGATGGACATACCTGGACAAACCGACAAGCAGGCTGATAAGGAAATTACATGACATGTCAGGACCTTGCCATTTGGTATCTGCTGCTATAACTTTTAATCAAGATCCAGGGGCCAAGCCTCACATTCAGGAGGCACAGACTTAGTTTTTAGGATATTTTGAGAGCAAATGAGCAAAAAGGGGCTTTGAACCTAAAGACGAGCAGGGGTGTGACACTCTCAAACTATGCAACTGGGCTAGGCCACATGACACAAGCGGCAAGAGTTAGGAAATAAAGTCCTGCCACAGAATGAATGGACTCTGAATTTGCTTTCTGTAAATGTTGGCATTTGTGGCATGCTGCCTCCACAGGAAGTTGGGATGCAGTCAGTCAGAAACATCTCAGTCCAGGGAAGAAGACCGCATCCTTATCTTTACAGCTGCACGGTGGATCTGACATATTAGGCTGTGTGGGGAGCAGGACTGGGCTGCTGGGTGTATCCTGACTGCCTTGGGGAACTCAAGCTTCTCAGAGTTAAAATCATGAGCCCTTCCTGGCGTCTTGCCTTTACTTCTAAATAAAGCTTAAATATTTGCCCTCAACACTCCAGTCGCTACAGCCACAAACATGAAGGATTACTGTGTTCCCAGGGAGCTTTGGAAGAATCAACTGTGTCACTGAAAAGATGCTTTGGTTGTGAGAACAGCCCACTGCCCTACCTTTTCCGATGCCTTGTCTTGCACAGGTGGCCCTGAACCTGGAGGAGGAGGGGCTCGGCGCTTCTTCATCTCCGACTTCACGGACACCCCTGAGATGCTGCCCAGTGAGAGGGATGGACCCAGCGTAAGGGAACGTGAGTGCATGGATGGGGAGTTGGGTGTCGTTAAACAGCCCTGTTGGGGAAGAGACAAACAGAAAACCAAATCAGTATGAGATGACTTCTCCCCGTATGAATGCTCACATGTGAAGACAAAGTTCCAATCCGTCCACCTGAGCTTGAACGGCAGCTGTTTCTGCAGTCAGCTTGAATGGCCTGAGCGAGCCCTGCCTGTAGCTTTCCAGGGAAAGCTGGAGAAGATGCTGCAGTCCAGACTCATGCTGTGAGGCTCCCTTTCTTAATCATGAAAGCGATGGCAGACTCTTTAAGCCACTAAGAGAACACTTAGCAGCTAGAATCATTTAAACTTCTTGACCAACCTGCAGGTGTGAACTGGCCTCCTTAAAACTTTAACCCGTTGTCAGAATGAGCTCTTAGACATTGAAAAGAGGAAGGAACTGATCAAGAAATACATCTTCATGGGGAAGACACCAACAGTCTTGGTCATCTTGGGAAGTACTCCACTTGTTGCCAGGAGGGGGCTTATGTTTCTTCTAATTTTTAGAAGTTATGAAAACTGACAATGTGGTATAAGCAATATGCTGTGAAGACTGTCTGGGACCATCAGTACAGTACTTAGTGACAGATACCCAATAAGCTGAAAGAAATTCAAACCAACACACTAACTAATTGCTCTCAAGGGGCAATTTCTGCACCAGGGGGAGCAGGCTACAGGACACACAAACTTTTTGAATCTTTTCTCCCTAAGGTCTGCTTAACAGAATCATGTAAGTGCTAGTGCAGAAAGAGCATTTGGGGAACCAGCAGAACCAGCACTCTAACTTCAAATTGAAAACAAGATGGTACCATGCTGTGTCCTGGTGCCTCTTCTCTCCTAGCCCTGGCAGATCTTCCACAGCACCTGTTACCATGGACACAGTCAACACTGAGAGCCAATGCAGTACAGGGGTTAAGCCCACAGACCTTGGAGACTCTGCCTGAGTTTGATTCCTTCTTTTGACCTTAGACGAGGTATTTTTTGGTGTCAGGAGTAAGATACAAACCTTGGGCAAATTTTTAATTTCTCCCTACCCCAGTTTATCTCCTGTAAAACTGGGGTAAATAATAGTTCCTGCATTACAAAGCTATCATGTGAATCAAATGAGTGACTGGATGTAAAAGAGCTTGAAAGAGTTCTTGGCACATTGGCTGGGTGTGGTGATGCACACCTTTAGTCCTAGCTACTTGGGAGGCTAAGGTGGGAGGATCTCTTGAGCCTGAGTTTGAGGCTGTAGTGAGCCATGCTGGTGTCATTGGAAGACAGAGTGAGATCCCACTTCTTAAAAAAAAAAAAAAAAAAAGGAGTTCTTGGCACAAAGTAAGTACCCAATATATGTTAGCTATTATGATTATTATACTTGCTTGTTTGTATCTTTCTCTCCCATTAAGATGTGAACTCAATGAAGACAGTAATTATCACTCATTTTTACTGAAAACTGTATGTAATCCCAGCTCCAAACAGTTCCTGGTAGGTGGAGGGCCCTTCAGTCAACCTTCCTGAGACTGAATGAATAGACAGATGACCCTCTGGGTCACTATGCTTTCATATTTTACATAATAAGCTTGTGGGTAAGATTTCATTTGAACAACTAGTTCTCCATATTTAAAATGAAGATATAAAGGAAATCCATCATATTAAACAATAGCCCAGTATTATTTGTGCTCAGACACAAATGCTGTTGCTCTGCCAGTTATACTATCATTTGTTTTCCTGAAAAAAAATTGAGTCACAGATTTTCTTGTGCTTAAATATTAAAGCCAAAGGACAAAGCACTCCATGAAGGCTGCTTTTTACGCCATTAGTGCTTCTAGTGCTTCCCTGCAGACACTGAACATCAATGATGCCTGATGCTTTGGCCATCAGGTACAGCGTTCCCATAGGAAACAGGTGACCGTGATATAACAGAAAAGAAACTAACACCCAGAAAACTCGTCAATGCCTATTTAGGCTCCTACAGAAAAATGTAAATTGCTCCCTTGAGTCCTTGAGTTCTGCAGCCATCATTGTCATTACTAAGCAAATAAGCCACGCAAAATAAACTCTGCCTTACATCCACCTCCATGGCAACAGTGAGGACTCAGGGAGACGCAACTCAAGATTTATTTAACCCTGCAGGATCTAGAAGACTAAATGAAGCACAAGAAGCAAACCAGAGAAGGGATTTTGCTATTCACAGTTCTGGGGCTGAAAAGGTGTTTTGCTGGATGGCTGGTTTGTACAAATACCCCCAGATCCAGGGGGAATGCAAACCCCATCTTTCCTCATCAGTAGTCACTTAGCATATAGCCAGAGCATGGACACTGGGACCTTCCACATTGTTCTGTTTCCTCATCCATAACGTCTGCTGACAGTGACTGCACATGCACACACTCATGCACATGTGCACACACTCACAGACGTGCACTCACACATGTGAACACACGTTTTGGAGGATGCTTAAAGCTGTGGTAGTCGAAGAACACACCTCTACCCATGCCACCTGCTATCTCTAAAGCACACATGCCCCATCTGACATCCCAGAAACACAATGTCCATGGCAGCGCATTCCACAACCACATATCTAATTGCTTGTCTTCACTCCACCCTGTCTAGACATGGAACTCCCAGTTCCTCTTGTCCTGGGTCCTCACCACAACTATGCCTGCCTGATTGATCACTCAACACTGCTGTGAATCCACCTCTGTCCTGTAAGTGCCCTGAGCACTTAAGGAAGGTCTGTGCAGAATACTCCCTTAAAAGAACTTTACAGCTCCCTTCCATTTCATATTGATTTCAGGTTTTAATTCGTAATTTTTTTTTGCTGTCATAAGCATCCTGGACATTTTGCATTGTCTACTTTTTAAGGTAAGGAATGGGAATAGACCCCACATAGTGGTACGTCCCCATCTTTAAAATAGGGAAAATTCCATTTCCTTCAAAGTTGTTACAAGCTTTAAATGAGGTAATTTAGATAAAGCACACGAGAAGTGTCTAATATATGTGGTTTCCTTCTTCTCTGATACCTATTTTGGGTGACAATGACCTCATGAGGGCCACAGTGAGATGACCTTGAATGGCAGAAAGTCAGAAGGCAAAAGTGCACCCCATCCCAAGTCCTCCTAGAAGTTCTGATATTGATTATCTTCAGACAATGGGCTCCTCATGAGGCCTTCATCTGTGACTCTGGAACTTAACTGAATTTCAATAGAACAGATGATTTTTCTCCCCTAATTTGTTCTACACAATTAACAAATATCTCTTCCCACCTCCCACAATGCTCCCAAGGAGGTCGATTGCAGGGTCCAGTGGTCCTAAGCCACCAGACCCTCTCCTCAGTTCTGCTACTCAACAGTGTTTCTCAACCTTCAACCCATGGGAAGCCAAAAACTTTTTACTGTCCAGAGAATACTTGTGTTTCATTTCTATCTTCCTTCTTTCCCTACTTTTGGAATTTGTGCGCAGAATTTAGAAAGCAATACACAGAATAATGTGGGAGGAAAACATTGTGAAGTATTGAGTCCTTTAAAGTCCTGACTCATATCAATACGAAATCAAAGGGAAAACCAAGAGCTTAATGCATGCAGTCTGGAGTCAAAACAGCTTGGCCCCCCTATTATCCCAGTTTCCTTGGTTGTCTCCTGCTACAAAGTGGCAAAGTTCATGAGGGACAGGCCACTGCTTGCCTGCAAGAAAGGTTTGGTTTCCTGTCCAAGCTTGTCAATATATACATGTTTTTAATATCAAGTTCTTTTTTTGTAGGGAAGTGAGTCATAGCTCTCACCAAAGGTTGGCACCAAAATCCACAGATGTTGGCAGTCATGATCTTATCAAATTTTCTCAGGAGTTGCAAGTGCAACCAGATAAATCATTAAGAAAAAGCAATGAATAACAGAAAAGAAAACTAAGCAAACAGAACCTTCTGTCTCAGGCTTCATGGGACTTTGGTTGGTGGGATTTAAACTTCCTCCAGGCCAGCTGCTGTCATTCAATGGATAGTCGAATTCAATGGCGCCCACCAAAGACAATGCAAAACTCTCTGTGTCTATGTTACCACACCACTGATAGGCAATTAACTCATTACATTCAGTGTAAAACATCAGTGATTTGACCCTCATACGCGCATCTGGGGAGAGAAGACAGGAAGAAGAGGAAACTAACCGTTTTCAGATCTGAGTGCCAGCTCAAAATAAACCAGTATTATCTGCCACAAGTGCTTTTGACATGGGTCCTAATTTTAAATTTACACACACACAAACATTTATGTATGCATGGGTGTGTGTGTGCGTATATATATGTACATATTTGATTGCTTCTGTTTAAAATGTACTCATCTCAGCAAAGCTTATTTTCCTTTTATTTGACTTCTATTGTGATGACAAAACACTACTCCACTGACAGGGACAAGGAGCTATGCAGAGCTAGCACCAGGCAGCAGGGGCACGGCCCTGACAGCACAAGTGCCCCATAGAACCCGATAGGGCCCTGAGAGTGCAGGGTGTCCCTGGAATACTTTAAGGGCTCAGACGTACCGCAGAGAACACGTTGTCTCCCTCTCTCATTGACTTATAATTGATCAGAGATCACTACCAGACAAGAAGCTGAGCATGTTCAAGGTAAACATCCCTATTTCAAGTCAGCACAGACTGCCATGGTTCATTTCCCTTTGCCAAAATTCTTGAAGAGATCCTCACAGAGCTGTCTCACGAGCACACCCATCACACAGCCTAAGATGGATCGATCTGTTCATACAACAAAAAGGGATTTGGTGGACTTCAGCCCCTTACTGTACTGCACAATACACTTCCAGGGACAAACAGGAGATGCTATACCTGAAATCTTTCTGTTTATTTTTTTTTTAAAAAAGAGATGGTCATTTTGTTTCCATTTCTCAAAGGTGTCCATCCTACAAATAAAATTATATCTTGACTCATGTAATCAAGTCTACCAAAAGCCTGAGTAGATCTTTTGACATGGCTATTGAGGAATTCAGATGTTGATTTCTGTTTCAAGGTTAAGGGATATGTTTTGGTTACAATAAGTATACTCTGAGCTGGCAATCAACAATCCTCTCAGCAGAGGCTCTTCTAAATGGGATCAGATCCTCTTAGAATGGCATGATGTTTGCTGTTTTGATGGTGAGAAAAACTGAGGCCCAGACAGAGCTACTCAGGATGGCTCTGTGCCCTAGTGATAGAATAAACTAGAAAAACTGAGGCCCAGACAGAGCTACTCAGGATGGCTCAGCTCCCTAGTGATAGAATAAACTAGAAAGATGAAACTAGAAATATGTTCCTGTTGCTGCCTGCAGCCTCCTCTCCTTAGGTGATGCTGCCCCCTTTTGAAAGGCTTTACAACTTTTTTTTTTTTTTTTTTAATGCTTTGTTAAAGAATCAAGTGGGAGGGAAGATTCCAGAACCTGTTATCCACACTGGCTTTTCTTCAGATACAGGTGTCGACAGGACTCAAGGCAGAACAATGCAACATAAACCAGATGAGGCGAACGGGCACTCCCTGGGGTCTGTTGGGCAGAGCAGCTCAGGTCTGTCAAAGCTCCTGGTGAGGTGAGAACGAGGAGAATGCTGCTTCTCATCTGTGGTGGCTGGCACAGTCTTGGGTAAGGGCAAGGCCAACTTTCCTTCCCAAGAGGGTGTTCTCTGTCTTTGCATTTCCTTATCCTCAGGGCACAGCCTTCCTGACAGACACTCCTTAAGCTGAATCCCTGAGCCAAATCTCGAGCTATCTTCTGGCATCCTGGAAATCCTGCACTGATTCCGAGGAAGCAGCAAAGAAAGAACCATGAAGCATGCCAGCTTCATGTGAACTGATCACCATGAATGGGCAGGACAATGGAACTTACGAATCTCATTTCTACAGGGTGAGGCGAGTAGGAAACGATCGCTCTTTTTCGGCCAAGTGCCCCCATGGAACGCCTGGGGGATGGCATTTTAAGTATTTAGAAGAAGAAAAGTGGCAGAAGCTATTTGGTCTGGATGCATATTTCAGCCAACAAAATACCGTGTCACATAAGCTCTCTGATGGTTTCTCGCCTGGCAAGACATTTTCTTAAAATGAGCAAACAAAGAGTATCCAACTGGTATTTGATTTTTTTTTTTTTTTTTTTTTTTGAGACAGAATCTGTCACCCAGGCTGGAGTGCAATAGTGTGGTCTGGGCTCACTGCAACCTCTGCCTCCCTGGTTCAAGGGATTCTCCAGCCTCAGCCTCCTGAGTAACTGGGATTACAGGAGCGTGCCACCACGCCTGGCTAATTTTTGTATTTTTACTAAAGACAGGGTTTTGCCATCTTGGAAAGGCTGGTCTCGAACTGCTGAACTCAAGTGATCCACCCTTCTCGGCCTCCCAAAGTGCTGGGATTGCAGGCATGAGCTACCGCGCCCGAGCTGGTATTTTATTTTCCCTTAACAAAACTGGAAGACATGATTGAAGGTGAGCTATCAGACAGTATTTCAGTCTTATGAAGCAGGACCACCTGCGAGGCATTTGAATGTTTAGAATGCTTAACAATGACAATTTCAGAAAGGCAGAAGTTTCTGAAAAGCTTGTAAATTAAAAGGAAATGAGCCCCAGGGTGCTTCAAAGATGGATGACATGCGATGTGTGTCCTCAGGCAGGCAGGATCCTGTGACAGTGGCCACAGCAGACTGCAGAAGCTCATTTCCAGCCAAGCCAGGGGGAGAGAGAGATGCAGTGCATGGTGCAAACTTCATCAGGGCAGGTGGAGGAGGAAAAGTAAGAGGAAGGGCATCAAAGGGGAAGGATAAGGCAAGAGAAGGTTATGAAAGGTTAAGTCATAACGTGCAGCGTAGTGACTGACTAGAATTAAAAAGCAAGGAGTGGGGGCTTGGCAGCAGCAGAGAAGAGCATCAGGGAAAGGATGTTCACAGGGCATGCCTCAATCTGCATGTGTGTGTGTGTGTGTGTGTGTGACTGCTTGCGGTCAGACGCGAGATTTCAGCTGAGGCAAACTCAATTAGATACAGTTTCAGGGAAAAATGAGGTTCCAATTTATATAAATAATACAATCCTAATGAAAAAGGGAAGGTTTTTCCCTCTCAAATGCGCATGTAAAATTTCCCATAATTTATGTGGTGACACATTTTGAATAACTGACTTATAAGTTCAGTTTTCTATACTTCATCAAGAGTGATACTTTATGTGTAGCCCTCCTCCAGATAAATGGATTTCTCCAAATGAAACCAAGTATTTCGTGTTAAGTGGGCATTCTGTTAATGAGCATTTTAATAATACTATGGACTAGATCAGGAAAGGAATGAGAAACTCGGCTGTAGATGTGCATGGGGCAGGTCTGGGTGCTGACTGAAAGGGCACCACTACAGGACACAGCAACAAAACAAAAAAGGGAACAATTCCTGTGCAATAAATATGATTGTTTCTAAAACGTGTACCAAATCAGGAAGGCTTCCCTATAACTCCAGGTAACTGAGTCATGAGTGGAGGAAATAAGCTGATCAGATTTCCTCCTTGGCAAAATTTCTTTTCAAGAAAAGTAGGATTTATTTTTTAAGAAGCAGGAAAAGTAGCTGTGTGGTTCAAGAGCCTCTCTTCTGGGGGAGCAGACTAATTCTCTGATGCACTGTTTATAAAGTTGCCCTCTCTAATCTGCTAAGGGACTTACCATTCATCACTACTTATATGTAGCATGCTATAGAAGAGGGTTAAGAGGGTGGCCACATAATTTGTTATCCAAAATAGAACTATTTTTCAAGTGATCTAAGGAAGCCTAATGGGAAAGAATGCAGTGACATCAGCATTGTTGGGACTGTCCCAGGGTAGCAGAAGTGTGGTCTCTCCACCTGGGCGGCATGTGAGCTGACACCTGCCAGGTGCAAAGAGAACAACTAAGCCGGTTAGGGAGGAAATCTAAACTCCAGGCTCAGAAAATGGTGATAGATTCGTGTGCAGACATGTATTTTACATATATTAACTCACTTGACCCTCATACCAGCTCTATAGGAAGGTAATTACATGGTCCTCATTTCACAGCTAAGGAAACTCAGGTACAGCGAGTTACTAGTTGCCCAAGGTCACACACTAGGAAGTGGTGGAGCCAGACAGGCTGGCTCTGGGGCAGAGGTTCAAAAACTCAGCTGCACGGAACTCCCTGGAGCTTTAATGATGCGCACACTCAGGCTGCACACCAATCCAAGCATATCCGAAACCCCGGAGCCGGACCAGGCATTGGCTGTTTTCCTTTTTTAAATTATGATAACAAAATGTGTGTAATAACATAAAATTAACCGTGTTAGCCATTTTAAAGCATACAATCCATGGTGTTAAGTACATTAACACTATCATCCAGATATCACCACTATCTAGTTTCAGAATGTTTTCATCATCCCAAAAGGAGACCTTGTACCCATTAAGCAGACACTCCCCAATCCCCTTTCCCCATCCCAGTCCCAGACAAACCCCAATTTGCTTTTAGACTCTATGGATTTACCTGTTCCATATGTTTCATATAAATGAAATCAAACAATATATGATCTTTGTGGTTGGCTTTCACTTAGCATAATGTTTTCAAGGTTTGCTCACATTGCAGCATGCATCAGTATTTCATTCCTTGTTAAGGCTGAATGTTTGATGTATATACCACATTCTTATCCACTCATCTGTTCATGGGCATTAGCATTGTTTCTACTTTTTGGCTACTGTGAACAGAGCTGCTATAACCATTTGTGTACTATTTCACTTGTTTTTAATTCTTTTTTTCTAGACAGAGTCTCAGTCTTGTCGCCCAGGCTGGAGTGCAGTGGTGCGATCTCAGCTTACTGCAACCTCTGCCTCCCAGGTTCAAGCGATTCTCCTGCCTCAGCCTCCTGAGTAGCTGGGATTACAGGTACCCGCCATCACGCCCAACTAATTTTTTGTATTTTCAGTAGAGACAGGGTTTCACCATGTTGGCCAGGCTGGTCTTGAACTCTTGACCTCAAGTGATCAGCCCGCCTCAGCCTCCCAAAGTGCTGGGATCATAGGTGTGAGCCACCATGCCCAGCCTGTTTTTAATTCTTTTGGGTATATTCCTAGGAGAACTGTGGCTCATATGTTATTCCTTTTCTTTTTTTTTTTTTTCCCGAGATGGAGTGTCGCTCTTGTTGCCCGGGCTGGAGTGCAGTGGCACGAACTCAGCTCACTGCAACCTCTACCTCCCGGGTTCAAGCTTCTCCTGCCTCCGCTTCCTGAGTAGCTGGGATTACAGGCGCCCGCCACCTTTCCCAGCTAATTTTTGTGCTTTTAGTAGAGACGGAGTTTCGCCATGTTGGCTAGGCTGGTCTCAAACTCCTGACCTCAGGTGATCTGCCCGCCTCGGCCTCCCAAAGTGCTGGGATAACAGGAGGGAGCCACCACACCTGGCCTGTTATACCTATGTTTAACTTACTGAGGAACAGCCAAAATGCTTTCCACAGTGGCTGTACCATTTTACATTCTCACCAGCAATGAACAAGGGTTCCAGTTTATCCGCGTCCTGGCCAACATTTGTTTTCCTTTTGTTTGAACAGCCGTCTTTCATGTGTGTGAAGCGGTGTCTCACTATGGTTTTGAACTGCACTTCCCCCACTACTAATGAGGTGGAGGCATCTTTCCGTGTGTTTGCTCCCACTAGGCATCTGTGTTTGGGAATCAAGAGTGGGCCCCACCACTCTCACCTTTGCTCCTGACCATCACAGCACACTGCCCAGGCTGGAGGTGGCTCATTTTTATTCTCTCTTAAGGAACAGTGCCTTAGAGCACCAGCCATCAATATTTTTACTGGCCCCAAGCCCCATGATTTCATATGCATGGGTTTCACATGCAAGGTGCCAGCCTCTGAGCAGCATCTGTGCAAGAGCTGCAACTCCATCCTTCTGTCTTCTTCAAAAAGTGTATCAGAGAGGGAATAATCATGTTTTCCAGGTGAAACTGAATGGCTTTTGTCTGTTTAAGTAAATCACTCACAAATTTGGGTACTCTATTGTTAATTAACAAATAATTAATCAGCCCCTCCTTGGGGCTCCCCTGCCACCTCCTTTTAGAAGTGCTGCAAAGCATAACAGCTGGTCAAGTGCACATCCCCATGACTGCAGGGAGGGGCTGCCAGGCATACTCATCTCAAGGTCAACCATGAAGTTCACCTTCAAAGCAATCGGCAGTTTCCTTGAGGTTCTCCTGGCAATCTTGTCATTTAGCCCCAGTCCTTTCCTATTTTCTGGCATGACCTGTGGGACTCAGATTCTATAGCTCTTCTGCCATGCCCCAATCCGTTCTCCCATTAAGATATTATCTCTTGTTGGAAATAAAAAGAGGGGACAGAGGAAGGTGACCGCCGTGGAGCTGCTAGTGCAGGAATGTGGGGGCGGGGCAAGGGGGGGCAATAGCCCAGATTTCTAGGAAGCAGGGAGAGTTAGAAAGAAGGCCTGATGAAGAGCTGTGCATTTTCTCATGTAAAGGCAGGTGGTGCAGAGGGGCAGTCGCAAGTAATACGAGATATTCCCTCGCTTCTTTCCAACTCAAGGTGAGCAGGTCAGAGCAGTCAGGAGGAAAACCCAAGACCTACAAAAGTTACTTAATAGGAGGGCTATGATCCATCGGGAAGTTGGAGAGCAGATACGGCTGCTGATCCCCTGGCAGCCCCAGGAGGGGTGTGGCATTCTCAGCTCCCCACCTTGGGCATAGTGATGAGGAGCCAGCAGGGGGCTGCTCATTAACCTGCAGGAAGTGTTCTGCAGGCCAGGGTCCCTGCACAGGGACAGCAGAAGGCACTGCACAGGGGAGGGGAACGGCTTGCCTCTCAGAGTCCAGTCAGGACTCTGCAGCCCTGGGGCAGCTGTGACCTCCAGGCTGTGTCAGCCCTGTACTTGCATGTGGCTGGGTGTGGCCTTCCCTCTCTAGAGAACAGCTGGGAGCCAGCACACTGAGAACCTGCCCACGGCCATCCACTAAGCCCTTCCTTGTCCTGGCTCACAAAAAGGTCCCTCAGCCTTATATGGGTCACATTTGTTAGAAATGCTTGTTACTTGGTGCTGTAAAGAAATAGCACTTGAACATAAATTTAATTTTCTCAGCAAGGTCATTTTTACTTTCTGCAGAAAGCAAAAATGCAGTTTTGCCAGGACAGTACACCGAACAAAGGAGACAGGGTCATTTATAACCTGACGCATTCACCTTACTGCTGTATCCGGTTTCCATTGGCCGGAACAGGACCTCGCATTCTGTATTTGTCCTGATTGGCTAGCAACTTAGAACTTTTTAAAAGAGGCAAAGGTAGAGGAAAACAAAGGAAGGAGGAAGTAACTTGTGAAATGCTGAGAAAGGTAAAAACATCTCCAAATAAGGAAGAGGAACAGGCTATGACCTAACGCCCGCTTGGACTAGTATAAGCATGCCAGGGCAAATATTTACGCAAAATTGTGGGAGCTAAGAACATAAAGTACATTGATTTCTTTTTCTTTTTCTTTTTCTTTTTTTTTGAGACAGTCTCGCTCTGTCATCCAGGCTGGAGTGCAGTGGCGCGATCTCGACTCACTGCAAGCTCCGCCTTCCGGGTTCACACTATTCTCCTGCCTCAGCCTCCCAAGTAGCTGGGACTACAGGCACCCGCCACCACGCCCAGCTAAGCTTTTTGCATTTTTATTTTATTTTTAGTAGAGACGGGTTTTACCGTGTTAGCCAGGATGGTCTCGATCTTCTGACCTCGTGATCCGCCCGCCTCAGCCTCCGAAAGTGCTGGGATTACAGGCGTGAGCCACCGCACCCAGCCACATTGATTTCTTTATTACGGCTAGCAGATATTTAAGAATGTTAGCACAGGTCTTTGAATAAATACTGCTTCTAAGAGAAGTTACTATTTATTCCTAATTAGACAGAGAAGAGAGTCTCTTTGTAGAGGAACCTCTATTTTACTGTTTACACGTCTGTGCACAGGGCAGGTGGGCGGCAGCCAGAGTGACTGGGGGGTGGGCTACAAAGGGAAGGGGACCCATTTCCCCTCATCTTCCCTCGCTTTGTCTTTCTCTCATAGCTCACGCTCCACCTCAGCTCCTGTTAGATTCTCTTTTGGTTGGTTTCTAAGGTACAACTCTACTGGCTTTTAAGCAAAACTATAGGTGCTATTCAATGTCTCTCTCTCCCCAAGTTGCAGGCACCCCTCAGCGGCCCACTAGGTGCTGTTGCCCTCCATCTTCTCTCTGACACAGCGGCTTCCAAGGCCTTAGCCCATGGATGCTGTCCATGTCGCTAAGGTCTTGACCTGGCCCCTCTTCTGCCTAGCTGCCATAAACGCCCTTGACTTACTCCCAAATTTTCTTGACTTTCCGTGGCTCACTCCTGAATTTCCTTAGCTCCCTTTCCTGGGAATCCTGCCAACTAGAAATGCATATCCCTCCATGACCATGGGTCTCGGCGTTCTGGCCTCACCTGTCTGAGATCCACTCCCCTGAATACCCCTTCAGAGCCAGGCCAAGATGTGTGAAGGGAGGTGGGGTGCTGGCAGCGGGGGCTGTAGCAGAGGCAAGCTAGGGCTGGCCGTTCAGACACCCCCCTGGAGGACCACTGCTCCAGGCATCCCCAACCCCCTTATCATTTACTCTGTGTGTGTGTAAACATGCATACACATATATAACTTCACCCCACCACAAAAAAATCTCTTATCTTTGTAAACACTCGAGCCCACAATTCCAATTTTAATACAGGGACCACACCTACCTATTTCTGGGTGGTGTGGTTTTCCAAGTTCCTGAGACATCCTCTATGTCAAGGTTTGCTATAAACCCCAAGCCTGAAGGGGCATTTATCTTCCCCATATGGCCCCACAGCTACACTGTTCTGCTGCTTGGCTTGATTTTGTTTCCATTTCTGTGAGGCAATGTGAAGTGCAAGTGTCTGTCACTTCTCATGAGCAGAGTCATCTCCTGATGATTGCTGGAGGGCTGCAGACACCCATTTTCTGAATACCACAGGGGCACATCACTTCTCCTGAAAGGACAGGAACTGGCGTCTGTGGTGTCTTCCCCACCTGTGGTCAAAGACAGGTCTGTCCAGGCTCCAGGCTTCCTCCCCAGTCACACTTTCTTCAAGGGTCATGTGTTCCTGAACCTATCTTCACACTACAAGCAAAACACCATCCCCACTTTGTCTACAATTTTATCTCCCATTTTCTGAGCAACTTTTAAACTGGCTGGTACACTTGCAAAAATAAGCAAATAAACTGATTTTCTCATTGCTTTTAGAGTGCTTGGTGGACTTACTCTTACATGGATTTAACCCAATTCCAAATTTATTATTTCACTATTTGTCTCAGAATGTCTTTTTGTTTTGTATTTTGTTTTTGAGATAGAGTCTCACTGTGTCACCCAGGCTGGAGTGCAGTGGCGCAACCTCAGCTCACTGCTACCTCCTCCTCCCAAGTTCAAGAGATTCTCCTGCCTCAGGCTCCGAGTAGCTGGGATTACAGGTGCCCACCACCACGCCCGGCTAATTATTGTATTTTTCGTAGAGCCGCGGTTTCAGCATCTTTGTAAACAGCACCTTTGTTGGCCAGGCTGGTCTTGAACTCCTGACCTCAGGTGATCCGCCTGCCTCAGCCTCCCAAAGTGCTGGGATTACAGGCATGAGCCACTGCAACCAGCCCAGAATGTCTAAAATAAGAATACAAAAGTGATCACTTCCTTTGGAACTTCTCATGTTTTCTTTACTTCCATTAAAACCCTGGCAGTTGGCATTCTCCAGGGAGATACTTCCAGGCACGCACGCACATGCTCTCACACAGAAAACAAGGTATGTGTCCCTTCCACAGAAAACACAAAAAAACACTGCAAGGGGAAGGGAGAGGAGCTGAGCCCCTCTGAGCTGCAGCACGATGGGTACACCTTGGGCTCACTCATCAGCTAAGTGACCTGTGTATCCCAGAAGTGCCTTAGCAGAGTAGCCCAACCTTCTGGTCCACCACAGCCTCTGATAGTCCAGTGTCTACTGCTCTTACTCAGAAGGCCTGCAGCCTAGACAGCTTCCTACATTTCTGACAGAGCTCATGATTGAACGTAGGTATTAGGAAAGGAAGAGAAGTCACTCGGCATGCCTCTCATACTCATCCCACACCAAGAGAGACATCACTAGTCAACCCCAGCAACCTTCTCCATTCGGTGTTTCAGGAAGCTTCCCCAATACACAGAGCTGCCGTGGATCATCATCATCATTATTAAATGGCTATACTCCTCTTCTCACATTTTGATTGTCCTCAACATAAATGTTAACATTTCTCTTGGTTTCCTGGAGAAACTGTGGGAGTCAGGCAATTCTCCAATCCTCCAGGAGAAAACAGAAACTATAACTGATCCTCTTTCAGCCTAAACAATGAAACCAGGTTGACACAACTACTTGGCCACTTTCAGTAGATGATTCTGGTTGAGTTCATTGTCCAGATGAAGACCACGTATGGCCGCTCAAGGTTGAGCGGAGACCACAGGCTGCACAACTCAAAGGGAAGTGTCTGCTTCTGGCCAAGAAGTACTAGATCTTGGGGAGAGTGCTCTATTTTTCTTAGCACAAAATTATAGCTGGAATGTCATGTTCTTACCCAGATATGGGCCCACGCTTAAACTCTTTTCAGATGTTCAGTTGGTTCTTTTTGGTGGCAGAGAGCCCCTTCTTCAACAGCAAGAGTCAACTGCTCCCCTCCCCACCCCAAATCAGCACTGACAACCCCTCCCAATATTGATCTGACCTCTGACCATGGTCAGGGCAAGAAAATGAGTCAGTAAGCACCCTGCGCTTGCATGAAGCAGACAAAAACACAGCTGTTTCAGAAGTGGATCTTTCTGCCACTGAAAATCCTCGGCTCTTTCCCATACTATTGTAAAAATCCCATCTCAGTTCAGCAGCTGTACATAGGCAAACATTTTCAGCCTTGATATACTGATTTATGTTCAAGTCCTCTGGCCTTGCATCACAGGCAACTAAGATCTGTATAAATGCTGTATGTCAGCTCAGCAGCTATCCCACCCTGTTCTGCTTTATCTACAATCTGCGGCCTGGAAGTATGTTGAGTTCCCGTGCCCTGGGATGCAGGTGGACATCGCTCCTCTAGGCTTTCACAGATCAGGAGAAAATGCCCACTGGAAGAAATCTGTCCCCTACTCTGGCGTCGCACCTGCCCTTCCAGAGTCTCCCCATAAGATATTAACAAGTGACTGGTGTGGCTAAGAATGCAGAAGAAGGTGAAAAACTAAACGTTCTGATTTTTAAAAAAGAGATCTGAGCCTTGTTAACCATTCAGAGTATATCCTTCATGACCTGGTAGCTTCATAAAAGCATACAAAGAGAGGCGGAATAAACATTTAGGGTAATTACAGCTGGCCTGCAGCAAAGTCCAGTAAGCCCTGTAATTTCCTGGTCAAGAGGAAGCTCAGGCTTTAGGACAAACTGAAAAACAATCATACCAGCAGATACTAAAAGGAATATTTCTCAGCTTCCTTGGTTAGGACAGAGCTTTGAATCATTTCTTCAAGAGCAGAAAGGGCTCTGTGTGCCTGGCTCAGGCTGGACACACAGCCTCCTCCTGGGAGACCCCACGGACCAGCCAGGGTTGCCCATCAGCTGTTCACCAACGGCCAGCACCCTCAGCGGCCTGTGGCCATTCCTTAACTCACTGTATTCGCAAAACATCTCTTTAATGATCTGATTTTGGCTTAATAGCCATTTCCTGCACACAAATCATATGATCTCAGGACAAACTCTGCTTTTATTCAAAAAGTAACACTTTGTGATGCACACATTCCATAACGATGCCTTAAAGGTTTAAGGACTATGGCATTACAGGAAAGTGCCAAGACAGACTAATACTCCAAGACCAGAAAAGGAACACTCTGGCTAGGCACAAGGGACAGACCCAAGACAAATGAGCACAGATGACAAGTGCTCCAGAGACAGCTATTCAATTCTGATTTAAGGTAAGACAAAATTTAGGAAGAGGGGACCATTTAACCATAAGTCAAATAAAAATCAATTACTTTGCAATACTAGGAAAGTTCTCACATCTGTAGCTTGTTTCTTAGCTACCCTGACTCTGACTCCCACTCCAGTCAAATTTAGTTGGTACCATGGTTCACTTTTGTCCCATCCTCCTAAGCCTCATGAACCCCCCAGGCTGCTGACTTCCACATTTACATTTACAGGGCTGATTGCATTTTTATAGAAACCGTCTCTGTCCAGCCCTTTCTGTTAGCACATCTGCGAGACCTAAAGCAAGAGAAAAAAATGGCAATAAGCTATTAATTAATATTTTCAAGGTTTCCCAGGTATTCTTCTCCTTCAGTTAAATCCACTGCTGTGAGCTTTCTCTGTTGCTTCCTACAACCCTACCTATGTTTTCTGTTGCTAAGAGTTGGCAAAGGCAGAAAATAATTCCAAAACTAAAAGTGGTTTCACAAACAAGTTAATTGACAATATAAACAGGCTTGAAAGCAGCATCTTTTCTCATCCTTGTTGTATGATTTGTCTGGTGGATTCAGGGCCCTATTGGGGCAGAGGCTGGCAATGGTCTTGGGGACATTTCTGTTTCTCATGCCTGAATGGGAATGCTCCAATGGTTCAGCCCAGGCATTCTCTAACTTAGATCTGCCATCCATGGACCCCAGATCAAGAATCCTCTGAAACGGCAAGCAATGAACTGAACCAAACCACAATCCTTTGTTATGAAGATTTTCATTTTTACATATGGCTAAGAGCTACTTATCACTAGCCTACTATTGTATATTGTAATGTTAAATTCATATATAGTTAGAATTTACTCTGGATTCTAATTTTTTCCTCTTCTGTGGGTCCCAGCTGCCATGGGGGATTGTAAAGATCTTATCAAATGCGTGCCCACTCCGGTGAGAAGCTCATAGTATCAAAAAAAGATACTTTTTTATTAGCACATCACTGGCATCATACAAAAGTTGGTCTTAGGCTTTAAAATGCTATGACTCTTGTTTCTCAATAATATAGTACTGTTAATTTTGCTTTATTGCTACCAATTAATTATTATTACTGATAATTAAAGATATCTAGCTAATAATTAAGATGGTTAGCAAATAATTTTAAAATAACTAGGATAAAGTAAAAACAAGAAGTCATCCCTATTCCATGCTAAAAAGCAACCATAAATGTAATCAGTCCTAATGCATTTGTATATTAATGTTTCATTACTGAGAAGCTGCCTGCAGGTATGTGTTATTTAAACAACATTGCTGAAGATTTCATTGTGACTGCCATTTGCTGTTAACAGCATGCTCCGTGACCTACAATCTCATAGACAGGCTTCTCTTCTCTTCTTTTACACAGTAGATGGGCAATATGATTGCTGACAGCCAGTGAACTCACATGACTTCTTTACATCCTTCCCTTCCTCGTCATCAAGGAAATGGGGACAAAAGACCACAGAAGCTGCTGTGGTAAGGAGGCCGCAGGGTCTCTGGCCCTGCTTGGTGGGTAACGTCAGGACAGCCAGCTGAGTAGCACCTCTATTCTCCCTTTCAGTGATTCCAATATCAGTGCTGTCACACAGCGGCCAGCTAATGTTTTTATTTCCCAGACTCCTTTGCAGCAATATAGAGCCATGTCCTTAAGTTCTTGCCAATATAATAAGACTGGATGGCAGGTGCACGTAACCTCCAGACTGGCCTGTAGAGACCTCACAGATATGTCCTTCCATGGCGTCCCCTCCAACTGACGGAGAAGCAGATGGCCGTGTTCATCGTGGAGGCCCGTGTTGCTGAAAGATGAGTGCCTCCAACCTTGGCGGATGCAACCTTCCAAGTCCCCTGAGAGTCACCAAGAGCCTCTGAATCCAAGCTTCTGAATTCTGGGGATTTCCTTTGTGAGAGCAGCTTAGCCCAGCCTTACTAACATGTTGGCCACAGTCAAGGGAGTCAGAGTTCCATGCATATTCTCCACACATAGAAGGAAGCCAGAGGAGAAACCATGAGGGTGGTTTTAAGCTACAGCCCTAAGGCTGGCTGCTGGACCTCATAAGAACAAGCACAGACCAATGTGCTATGAGCGCAAACTGAAGCAGAGAACATGGGCAGGGCACGGAGGGCCAAGGCACAAAGGCGCTTTGAGAGGCTTAGAGGAAGGGTGCCACAGAGCTGACATCACTCACAGTTCCAGGGGAGCGAATAGGATTCTAATGGAGGCAGCAAATCCTGATCTGGGGCCTGACTGTACTTCAATAAAACAATAGATGTCATTATATCCCAGCAAAAGCATTAAAATGAGGCTTCTCTTTCATCAACCTCTGTACAAATAACTCCCGGTGGGATGTGGGCACCTCCCCTCCTCTCTGAGAATCCGTGGCTGGGCCATGGGTATCATTAGGGTCTGCGTCACTGGCACGCATCCCAATCCCAACCTAAAGGTGTGGAGGCAGCAGGTAAGAGGAGAGGAATGGGCATGGGCAATTTTCAGAAAACACTCAAGAAAATTCAGTATATCCTCTTCCATTTCCACCAGGGAAAATATCATTCAAAATCTCTGCATCAAAATTGAGAGTTCTGGGCAACCAGGCCATCTGCTTCAGCATTCACCATTTTCCTTTTCCTGTGTGTAACTTTTGCTTACACTACTGGAGACTGTCTCTGACATGGGATATAAAGTATTAACAAACTGCGCCAGAGATCAATTCTCATTGGCTACACTTCTGACCAAAGCAGGCATGCGTTCAATGAACACATCTAAGTTCCTACTCTTGTTTCCAGGCACTGCATTAGTCGAACAATGAGAAATAATAGCAATAATAATAATAAATGGCTCTGTCCTCATAGAGCTTAAATGCACTTCACCTGTTTGCTCCCAATTAACTCCAATGTTTTAACAAAATTCAGCTATAAATGGTTGTTAAGGTCAGAAGATAACCTCTGGAAGAAGGGGCAGAGATGGTTTTGGACACAGCCAAACCAATTACCAATAGATGGCTGCAAAGACAGGGTCAGAAGCCACTCTGCCTGGGCCATAAAATATGCAATATTTAGGACAATAAAGAGTTTTACTTGGTAATAGAAAGACTGTACAGTTCCAGCCAGGAGCAGTGGCTCACACCTGTAATCCCAGCACTTCGGGAGGCTGAGGCGGGTGAATCACAAGGTCAGGGATTTGAGAGCAGCCTGACCAACATGGTGAAACCCCGTCTCTACTAAAAACACAAAAAAATTAGCTGGGCGTGGTGGCACACACCTGTAATCCCAGCTACTCAGGAGGCTGAGGCAGGAGAATCACTTGAACCTGGGAGGCGGAGGTTGCAGTGAGTTGAGATCATGCCACTGCACTCCAGCCTGGGCTACAGAGCCAGACTCCGTCTCAAAAAAAAAAAAAAAAAAAAGACTGCACAGTTCCTATATACCCTTGGTTTCATTTCTACAGATTTCAACTCCCTTAACTATAAATGAAGGAACACTCGGAAGCTTTACACCTATGGGGTAGTGTGTGTTAAAAAGAGCGGTATCCAAGTCAGTAAACCTAAACAGAAAAACATTATCTGCTGAGGACTATTTAAGCCCTACTGTGTGAATTGCTTAGAACTGACCTGAAGCATCTACTCTAGGTCCCATTGTGATGGTTCTTACGGAAGGGAGCCTGCATCATCAGTAATGAAAATATCAACATTCACTTCTGCCAATCTCCATGCAACCAAGCAAAATACAGAGAGATCAAGGAAATTCAAATGCAACTGGGAATCATAGTTTCTCTGTAAACCACTGTATTTTCAAAGAAATAAGCTTCATAAACACCTGTATTTATAATTTGCTTATAGTTTTTGCTATAAAGCTAGAAAATCATCCAGATGATATAGAACAGAAATTCACTGTGCTAAAAGAAAACAAATATCAAAGACAATCCACTTAGGATATATCACTAAATGTCAATTTTTGTAGTTCAACCAAAATACTCTGCACACACACACACACACACACACAAATTTACAAGCCAAGAAGGCAAATTAATTCCTTTCTTACCCTTTTATTTTTCTTGTTGTTGTTTTTTTTCCCTTTTTTATCTCCCCATGATGTCCAGACAGTAATTATTCTTGTCCAAGTTTATCAAATTATCTCAGTTTGAAGCTCAGGGCCAATACTTCTGAAATGTCCCTTTCTGAAAGCTCACCTGAGTGTCTCCTCTAAAGGAGACATCAGGTTCCCCAGGAATCACCCAGCAGGAAGCATCACCAGACTTATTCAGCTTTACTGAAGCTGTCGTTCGAAGGAGTTACGTTCACCATACAATTACAGATCCAGAATATATCATCTGGGACCGCAAACATTCTTAGCCAAACAAATAAAAGAATTCTCTGGTCCTTCTCATCCCAGATGGAGGGTCAAAAATATTGAGAAATAGCTAGTCATCTGTTCAGTCTATTTTTAAACACACATTTCCAATGTACAGTCAATAAAAAACCACCCTACACACACACACACACACACACACACACACACAATGAACTGTAGTTAAGGTGCACTTTCAAATCACTAAATGGAACTGCAGAAGAATGGGAACTTTCATTTCTTAACCCTTCTCCTTCCTCTCCCCCTTAAATTATTCTGTACTTAAAATAGAAATACAGGTGCCCCTAAGCTGGATTCCCCTCTCAGAGAGGGAGCCACACAGCAGCATCAGCAGCTTAGCTGAGGCTTTGCCTTCTCTGTACAGACCTTCCTTCGCCCTTCTCACAAGGAGAACCGAGCCCTCTGACTCTACCTCCTCGCCAGGGCCTCAGGCTTGGTTCTCCCATTGCCTCATCTGACCCAATACCTCGAATCTGGCCCGGGCTGGCCAGACGCAGTGGATCACGCCTGTAATCCTAGCACTTTGAAAGGCCAAGGTGGGCGGATCACTTACGGTCAGGAGTTCAAAACCAGCCTGGCCAACATGGTGAAACCCTGTCTCTACTAAAAATACAAAAAAATTAGCTGGGTGTGGTGGCGTGGGCCTGTAATCCCAGCTACCTGGGAGGCTGAGGCAGAAGAATTGCTTGAACCCAGGAGGCAGAGGTTGCAGTGAGCCAAGATCACACCACTGCACTCCAGCCTGGGCAACACAGCAAGACTCCGCCTCAAAAAAAATAAATAAATAAACAAGGCCCCTGGCAATGCCAGAGCATTTGGAGTTTGAGTAGCACCGGCAAGGGGTTCTTTGGTGTCTTCTGAGGGCAGGGGGTTGGCCTGGCTCCTCTGTGTGTCCCCAGTGCCCCCTGGTCTGCTGATGGGACAGACTCAAAGTGTGCCCAGGGCAAGTGGTTGGGGAGGCGAGTGTCTATGTGGGGAGGGATTTTAGTGGACTGCTCTCCTCTCCCTTTTTTCTCCTTTCTTTCCTTATTTTTTCCCCTCAACATTCATTGTTCTTATTCTCTAAGTCAAAATTCAGACTTTGGAAAATAAATAATCACTTCAGGAAGTCTATTTATTGTACAATATGGTGACTATAATTAATAAGAATGTATTATATACTTGAAAATTACTAAAACAGTAGACTTTAAATGTTATCACCACAAAAATATAAGTATGTGAGGTTGTGGATATGGTAATTAGCTTGATTTAGCTGTTGCACAATGCACTGATATATAATTTTTGTCAATTGAAATAAACAAAACATTGTTAAAACATACAAAATATGCTCTGCATTGTTTATGGACAGACACCCTTTCACTATATTTCTTAAAATATACAACTTTTAAAAGGGTTGCTGCCCCTGGGGAAGGAAGAAGAGAGCCAGTTCTGTTGCGTTAGAGAGGCAGTGTCATCTGTGTCTGCTGTATTTCTTAGTCGTTAACAAAAAGATAACGCAGCAAATGTAGCTGAACACACATTAACATTTGTTAATGGTAGATGATTGGTATGGGACTGTTTATTTATTATTCTATTTATTTTACTATTTCTATTTATTTTTCTATTTCTGTTTATTCTATTTTACTCTGCAATCTACTATGAATTGGTACCATGCAAAATTTTAAAAAAGAGAAGAGACCCTCAAGGTGCAGTTTATGTTGAAAGAATGGAGAAGAATGGACCCAAACCTAAGGGATGGCGGAAGGGCAGGGTGGGGGAGGAGATACAGCGCAGCAGCCTCGTCACTCGCATGCGTCCACAGCCTGTAACCATCGCTCAACAGGAAGAAAAGGGAAGGACTATAGGTCCGCCTGGGACATATTTAAGATGCAGAAATCAAGAAAATGTGACAACCCTGGAAGAGGAAGCAAAGGTGGCGCTAGCTGAGGAGACAATAAGGGAGCAGTGGGGATTTAAGAAGATCCCAGTCTCCAGGGTAGAGGACGCATCCCTAGGGGCCCAGACCCTGGGGCAGGTGCCACTGGGAACAGAGCAGAGTGGGAGGCTGGGAAAGTGTCCGCCCCTGCCCTTTTCCAGGGAGGAGCTGGAAAAGAATGCAGGCAAAAGTCGGGGAGGAAACACTCATTCCTAATGAAATGACATCCGTAACATCAGATACAAACAGGAGATGAGCGCGATGCTGGGACAGGCACACTGGCCTGTGCGCCCCCTGCCGTTTCAAGCCAGGGGTGTCCATAGTGCGGGGGACAGGGAAAGCGAGGCACAGGGTGGGAGACAGGGAAGGCGTGGGGGACAGGGAAGGCACAGCGCCGGGGACAGGGAAGGAGCAGCGCGGAGGTGCAGGGTCTGTGTGGGCAGGGAGGCGAGCTGAGAAACAGCTGAGAAACAGCGGCCCCAAGGGCCGACGCTGGGACTGCCAGTGTGTGGGACACCTTGTCTACAGTCCACTTCCTTTTTTTAAGGACCTGGATCAAGGCACAAGAAGAGCTAGCCAGGAGCTTGGAGGAAGGCAGCGGGGGCGGCGTTGCAGGTTCTCTGCAGCCCCCAGGCGCGCGCACCTGGCGGCCGCGCGCACCTGGCGGCTGCGCTCTGGATGCCCCGTGAAACCGAAGGGCGCAAAGCAGGGAGGTGGGGAGGAGGTTTTGGAGACCACAAGTGCTGGGAAGTGGAGCCGCCAGGAGGCCTGGGCCAGGTGACCAGGGCAGGCTGTGCGAAGTGATGAGATCCTGGATGTATCTTGAAGGCGGCAGACGCTATGAGGGTTGCAGGTGGAGTGGGAGAGCAAAGGGGGCAAAGAGGACCCCAAGGTTCTGGCCCGAGGCACTGTGATGGCGGAGATGTCATCTCCTATACAGGAAAGGATACCGACGGGCAGAGAGCTCTGCTTCTCACCTTTTCTGGTCTCTGAAGCAACTTAAATCCATGTGCAGGCAAGTGAGATTCTAGTTTTATACTTGTCTGACAATGACCAGGGGAAGGCCAGAAAGGAAACATAGATAGTGGAAATAATAGTCATGTTTTAGGGGAACATAAGGAAAACCAGTATTTGAAAGGGACATTTTCCACCTCAGTATCCTTACAAACATCACATTTTCAGCCACGTGGTGAAAAATCTACATTTATTTTTTTCCCTCCGAGAACTGGTACTGGCATTAGGCCCTGTTTATCAACTCTTCAGGATCTATGTGTGTATACTACTCCCATTGTAAGAATCGAAAGCTCTGGGAAAAAAATTCATCAAAGCTTTAAAACCAAAACCCTCCTCTGATGGTTTCCGGGTTTGCATTAAAGATCATATGATAAGAATATTTTTAAAACTATTTTTTTGTTGTTGTTTTGAGACAGAGTTTCACTACTGTTGCCCAGGCTGGAGTGCAATGGCACGATCTCAGCTCACTACAACCTCCGCCTCCCAAGTTCAAGTGATTCTCCTGCCTCAGCGTCCTGAGTAGCTGGGACTACAGACACCTGCCACCATGTCCAGCTAATTTTGTATTTTTAGTAGAGATGGGGTTTTGCCATATTGGTCAGGCTGGTCTCAAACTCCTGACCTCAGGTGATCCACCCACCTCGGCCTCCCAAAGTGCTGGGATTACAGGCATGAGCCACCATGTCTGGCCTATTTTTAATGGTCAAATAGGTATGGAAAGAACCTTAGAATGATTTTTCTAGATTACACATTAAGGTCTATTTACTTTCCAATAGTTGATAGGAGTTTTATGTACACAAGGCTCTGAATCAGAAATGGAGAGTTGAGTGGCCACAATAACATACTGTTATTTGTTGTTGATGACACAGTCATGGAGAGAAACAATGCAGTAATGCCATAAAGTTGTCATATCCTTTGATTCACGAATACATTTGCAGGTCTCTTTCATAAAGAAAACCTCCCAAATGAAAAAAGGCTTTTGGGATAAAGTGACTTTCACATTATTTTTACCAGAATAAAAGAAGCAATGAGCAACAGGGCCGAGCCAGCCTTCATCGAGTGCTAGCTGTGAGCTCCTTCCTGTGCTTGGCACTCATTTAATCCTCATAAGAATGCTAGGTGCTGGTGATTATGAGCTCACAGTACACACGGGAAGACAAGGCTCTAAGGGGTCACAGAACTGTATGGGAATAAGTCAGAATCCAAATTCAAGCAAACAAAAACAAAAGCCACGCTTTTCCCTTTACACAGAAGATCACACAGCCTTTAAAAGAACTATGCAGATACTGAGAAAGGCTCAGGAGAACAAGCAACAAGAAACTCTGTTAGACTTGTAGGCACTGGACATGATTCTCCTACTCTACTCTTAAAACCTGCCATATGCAATTTATTTTATTTTGAATATAAAGCTTTTTTTTTTTTTTGAGATGGAGTCTCGCTCTCTCACCCAGGCTGGAGTGCAGTGGCGCGACCTAGGCTCACTGCAACCTCTGCCTTATAAAGCATTTTCTAAAGGTACAAGCTAAATTTTAAAAATATCTCTACACAACTGATGTATAACAA
Source organism: Pongo pygmaeus (assembly GCF_028885625.2). Classification (NCBI taxonomy): domain Eukaryota; kingdom Metazoa; phylum Chordata; class Mammalia; order Primates; family Hominidae; genus Pongo; species Pongo pygmaeus. The sequence goes on along the minus strand of NC_072379.2, from coordinate 35,501,122 downwards.
AAATTAGTTCTACCTCATAAACATGTGGCTCAGCCCTCCGAACACATTTTCCTGTTCTCAACTGGTGAACACTCTAAAAACAGAACAGATTTGAGCTTTTCCAGGCCCAGAAAAGCTCGCGTGGGGATTTGCTGTGCGTGTGACAACACTGCCACCCTGTGGCAGCACAGCTCCACACATGCTTTGGGCCGTATTTGCAAGTTCTCTGTAATCCCCCTGGAGACCTGGATCAGCTGGGTGGAAATGCAGGCTCTCTCTAAGCATAGGACTCAGGGCAGCTGAAATTATGGAGTTTCCTTTAAAATGTAGCTTTTAATAACTTTTTCTGAAAATTTTATTTTACTGGTGGGCTTCCCTGTAAATGCCTGCCCCCAGTACTGCAGAGGTTTCCATCAGAACCAACGCCACTCAACACGAATTCTGGAAACTTTTTTAGGGCTTTTGCTATGGAAATCACTTCAGATGTAGGCTCCTTCCATCTGTGAAACACTATAATGACACACTATTTCTGTCACTGTCTGAACAGGGCAAATGGACAAAATGTCTCCAGACAGGTTTATTTTGTTGTTTGCTTGTTTGTTTTATAAGGCAGTGATTTTTAACTCTTTTACCAGAAGAACTTTATGGTATCAAGAAATGCAGAGATATCTGATGAAGCATGTAGTAATACCTTTAGATTGGTCAAATTTATAGAATTTGGATTTTTTAAAAAATGAAGAAACCAAGAAGCAGGGCCCATAAAAGGCCAGTTACTTTCAAAAGTTCATTCTTCAGAGAAAGGCCTGCTATCACTGGTCTGTTATCCTGGTGAATAACAGAACCAGGATTAGAAACCACGTCACTTTACTCCTACATCAGAACATTTGCACTTTATCAGACTGATATAATAATTTCCTTTGCATTTTTGTGAGCTGAATTGCAAATTAACTCAGGTACCTTGTCTCATCCGTTAGCACAGTTTATCACTGCTGTTTGTGTGACTTAGGAAACAGAGACCCAAGAGCTAACTCACACCTTATCATTAATCGGCATCCACAACCGGCTATGTGACCTCCCCGTGTCTTGGAGCCCAGATGTGTGGGATGACGTTAACTGCAGTGTAATCTGTTCCATGCTTTCACAGCTACACAGGCTGAGTTTGAGGAAAACCAATACTGACCATGTCCCCACTAAGCCAGAGTCCCCCGCAGGTGTCCAGTGCAGCCCAGTTTACAGCCTGAGGCACACTTTCTTTCACAGATACAGAAAGGAGTGTTTTCTGGAAAATGTAAAATTCCAGGAAAACTACTTAAAGTTAGTTGAAAGATGAGAATATTTGCTATGATTCAAGCGCCCTTTGATTAAGACAGTGAAAATATATTTTGGAATAGAGTAAACTTCAGTTTCTAAGAAATTCACTAACTTTTCCCGAGAAGATCAAATTTCTTTGACCATCTACATTAGGATTTTTTTAATGCAAATCTATTCTCATAGAGTCTTCAAGTTATAGACATAATAAACCACTTACATTTTCTCAAGAAAAAATAATACATAATAGTATCTGCAAACTTTCTGGAGGGCTCTGGTCAGGTTTACTCACCATTTCAGAACATTTCCTATGAGTGTCAGATGAGCTATATAATTTCTAATCGCTACAATGAACCTACAAAGTGGATACTGTTTAGCAGATGAGGAAAGTGAAGATAGGTTCTGCATGCTGGGCCAGAATTGAAAGCTCGGCTTTAACACCCCAATGATGTAGGCTTGCCCTTGGCCTCCACCAGGCTAAGCCTCTGTGCTCATCAGAGATTCACTACCACTTGAAGCTGAAGCAGTTACCCTGTTTGCACAAAGACATAGAAACAGCCAGCAGGGGGAGCACCAATAAAGCCAATACTCATTGCAATGTTTCTTGTAAAGCAAGAAGTGCTAAGCTAGGCGCTAAACTAAGGAAGGAAGGAATTCACGAGATGGATCAGTGTTACATTTTATCACCGGATATACACAAAAGAAGTGCCTCTCACAGCCCAGTGAACTAAGGGAAGGAAGAGCTGCGAAATCCCTTAAAATAGAGGACATTCAAAGCAGCGAAAGGATGATGTGACTCATGCCTCCCTTTGATCCCCTCTTCTGGTAAGATTAAGCAAGCATTGGCATCAAAATGTGCAGACTAGGATCAATGGCTTGGAAGAAATATGTAAAAACAATGGCAGAGTGCTCTTAAGAAACATTACGTCACTAACATCCTTAATTGAAGAGAGCATCATAGCCAACATAAATAAGTAGATATCAATAAATCTGATCAACCAATTCACCTCTGGCATTTGGACATTTTCTGTGTCTGTATAAGGAAGATCAAATGAGCCCACACAACTAAGCACAGTGCCTAGAACAGACAGGACTGAAGCAGCAGGCATGGTCATCACTGGGAACCATTATTATTTTAAGTGCTGTACTGTCCTAGGGCTTGAAACCCAGTATATTCTTATTTATGAGTTAATATTAATCTATCATATTGAAGCCTTATTACTTTGATTCATAGGAAAAGTCACCCTTGACTTTTAAAAGTGGAAAAAATATATCCCAGAAAACACCTCATATCAATAATATAACAAACTTCTTCCTTCTTTCACAGATTCATAGTATTCAATCATGTAGCTATACCACATCTTCATGTACCATAGCTTCATCTACAAATCCCCTCCTGATGGGCATGAACATTGCTTTCATCTCGTGTTGTTACAAATAATGCCACAATAAACAGCCTTACACATGAATCATTTTAGATTTTTGCCAGTGAGTCTTCAGGGTAGATTTCTAAAAGTAGGATTTCTGTGTCAAAAACTAAATGTATGTGTAATTTGGCTAGATACTGCCAAATTCACCACCATAAAGCTAGCACTTTGTATTTTGCTCAGCAATGCATTTAAGGTCCCCACAGTTTAATGAAAAAGGTGTAGTAACAAACTTTTGGGCTTTTGCCAATCCCATAGGTGATGAACAGTGTTCACTGTAGTTCATTTACATTTCTCATTATGAGTAAGAGTTTTATTTCTTTCCTTTATTTATTTTCATTTTCTCTTTTTTGTCATTCAAAAGGGTTTTTTGTTTGTTTTCCCTAAAATCAAACTTATTAATATTTTCTCTGAGGTCGAATTTATCAATGTATTGAAAAGGATAGTAAGAGAGAACATCTTAAACCTAGAGAAAGTTACCAATATCCAAAGAAGGTAATAGAATACCAAGTAGATTTAACCCAAATACTACTGCAAGGCAGTTACTAATGAAACTCCCAAAAGTCAAGGATAAAGAAAGGATCTTAAAAGCAGGAAGAGAAAAGGAACAAATAATATACAATGAAGCTCCAATATGTCTGGCAGCAGACTTTTCAAGGGAAAACCTTACAGGCCAGGAGAGAGTGACATAACATATTTAAAGTGCTGAATGAAAAAAAACTTTTACCCTAGAATAGTATATTCAGCGAAAATATCCTTCAGACATAAAGGAGAAATAAAGAATTCCCTCAAACAAAAGCTGGGGAATTTCTCAAATCTGACCTACAAGAAATGCTAAAGGGAATACTTTAATCAGAAAAAAACAGACATTAATGAGCAATAAGTAATTACTTGAAGGTACAAAACTCACGGGTAATAGTAAAAACACAGAAAAACAATATGATAACACTGTAACTATGGTGTATAACCTACTCATCCTAAGTAGAAAGACTAAACAATGAATCAATCAAAAATGATAACTACAGCAACTTTTAAAGACATACACAGTACAATAAGTATAAATAGAAACAACAAAAAGTTAAAAAGTGGGGAGATGAAGTTAAAGCATAATTTTTATTCATTTTCTTTTTGCTTATTTGTTTACGCAGCGTTACGTTCTAAAATAGTATTTGCAAGCCTCATGGTAACTGCCAACCAAATAACATACAATGGTTACACAAAAATAAAAAGGAAGAAACTGAATCATACCACCAGAGAAAAACACCTTCACTAAAGGAAGACAGGAAGGGAGGGAGGGAGAGAGGACCAGAAAACAGGTAACAAAATAACAGGATTGAGTCCTTACTTATCAATAACATTGAATGTAAATATACTAAACTCTCAAAAAACACAGACTGGCTGTATGAATGAAAAAACAAGACCCACTGATCTGTTGCCTACAAGAAACACACTTCACCTATAAAAATACACCTCAACTGAAAATAAAGGGATGGAAAAAGATATTCCATGCCAATGGAAACCAAAAAAAAGAGCAGGAATAGCTATACTTAGACAAAATAGATTTCAAGACCAAAACTGTAAGAAGAGATGAAGAAAGTCATTATGTAATGATAAAGGGGTTAATTCAGCAACAGCATATAACAATTTTAAATATACATGCACCAAACACTGAAGCATCCAGATACATAAAGCAAATATTATTAGAGCTAAAGAGAGAGATAGGACCCAATAAAATAATATCTGGAGATTTCAACACCCCAATTTCAGCACTGGACAGATCTTCCAAATGAAAAGCAACAAAGAAACATCAGACTTAATCTACAGTATAGATCAAATGGATCTAATAGATATGTACAGAATATTTCATCTAATGGCTGCAGAATACACATCTTTTCCTCAGTACATGGATCATATGTTAAGTCACAAAACAAGTCTTAAAACATTTTTAAAAACTGAAATAATATCAAGCATCTTCTCTGACCACAATGGAATAAAACTACATATCAGTAATAAGAGGAATTTTGGAAACTATACAAATAATGGGAATTAAACAACATGCTCCTCAATTACCATTGGGTCAAGAAAGAAATTAAGAAGGAAATTAAAAACCTTCTTGAAACAAATAATAATGAAAACACAACATACCAAAACCTATGGGATACAGCAAAAGGAGTACTAAGAGGGAAGTTTATAGTCATATGTGCCTATGTCAAAAAAGAGGAAAAACTTCAAACAAACAATCTAACTATGCAACTTAAAGAACTAGAAAAGCAAGAGCAAACCAAACCCAAAATTAGTAGGAAAAAGAAATAATAATCAGAGCAGAAATAAATGAAATTAAAATGAAGACAATAATACAAAAGATCAGTGAAACAAAACGTTGATTTTTTAAAAGTTAAACAAAATTGACAAACCTTTAGCCAGATGAAGAAAAAAAGAGAGAAGATACAAATAAAATCAGAAATGAAAAGGGAGACATTACAACTAATACCGCAGAAATTCAAAGGATCATTGGTGGCTACTATGAGCAACAATATGCCAATAAATTGAAAAATCTAGAAGAAATGGACAAATTCCTAGACACATACAGTGTACCAAGATTGAACCAGGAAGAAATCTAAAACTAAAACAAATTAATAACAAGTAACAATATCGAAGCCATAATAAAAAGTCTCCCAGTAAAGAAAAGCCTGAGGCCTGATGTCTTTCTTCACTGCTAAATTCTACCAAACATTTAAACAAGAACTAATACCAATCCTACTCAAACTATTCCAAAAAACAGGGGAAGAGGGAATACTTCCAAACTCATTCTATGAGGCCAATATTACCCTGATACCAAAACCAGACAGTGACACATCAACAAAAGAAAACTACAGGCCAATATCTCTGATGAATATAAATGCAAAAATCCTCAACAAAATACTAGCAAACTGAATTCAACAATACATTAGAAAGATCATTCATTGTGGCCAAGAGACATTTATCCCTGGGGATGCAAGGATAGTTCAACATATGCAAATCAATCAGTGTGATACATTACATAAACAGAATGAAGGATAAAAACCATATGATCATTTCAATTGATATTGAAAAGCATTTGATAACATTCAACATCCCTTCATGATAAAACTTCTCAAAAAACTGGGGATAGAAGGAACATATCTTAACATAATAAAAGCCATATACAATAGACCCACAGCTAGTATCTTACTGAATGGAGAAAAACTGAAAGCCTTTCCCCTAAGATCTGGAACATGACAAGGATGCCCACTTTCACCACCGTAATTCAACATAGTACTGGAAGTCCTGGCTAGGCAACCAGACAAGAGAAAGATATAAAGGACATTCAAATCGGAAAGGAAGAAGTCAAATTATCTTTGTTTGCAGATGATTGGATCTTACATTTGGAAAAACCTAAAGTTTCACAAAAAACCTATTGAACTAATAAATTCAGTAATGTTGCAGGATACAAAATCAACCTACAAAAATCACTAGCATTTCTATATGCCAACAGTGAATGAACAATTTGAAAAAGAAATTAAAAAGTAATCCCATTTACAGTAGTCACAAATAATATTAAATACTTAGGAATTTAACTAAAGAAGTGAAAGATCTCTATAATTTAAACTATAAAATACTGATGAAAGAAATTAAAGAGGATACCAAAAAATTGAAAAATATTCCATGCTTATGTATTGCTAAAATTTCCATACTGCCCTAAGCATTCTACAAATTCAATGCAATGTCTATCAAAATACCAATGACATTCTTCACAGAAATAGAAAAAAAAATCCTAAAATTTATATGGAACTATAAAACAGCCAGAATAGTCAAAGCTATCCTAAGCAAAAATAACAAAACTGAAGGAATCACATTACCTGACTTCAAATTATACTACAGAATTATTATAACCAAAACAGCATGGTACTGGCATAAAAACAGACACACATACCAACAGAATACAGAACTCAGAAACAAATCCACATACTTATAGTGAAGTCATTTTCAACAAAGGTGCCAAGAACATACACTGGGGATAACAGCGTATCTTTAATAAATGTGCTAGGAAAACTGGATATTCATATGCAGAAGAATAAAACTAGACTCCTACCTCTTGCCATATACAAAAATCAAATCAAAATTGATTTAAGACTTAAATCTAAGACCTGAAGCTATGAAACTACTACAAAAAAAATTGGGGAATATCTCCAGGATATTGGTCTGGGCAAAAATTTCTTGAGCAGTACCCCACAAGTATAGGCAACCAAAGCAAATATGAACAAGTGGGATCACATCAAGTTTAAAAGCTTCTACACGGCAAAGGAAACAACCCACAAAATGAAGAGACAATCCAGATAATAGGAGAAAACACTTGCAAACTACTCATCTGACAAGGGATTAATAACCAGAATGTATAAGGAGCTCAAACAACTCCATAGGAAAAAGTCTAACAATCCTATCAAAAAATGGGCAAAAGGCCGGGCGCGGTGGCTTACGCCTGTAATCCCAGCACTTTGGGTATGCTGGTACATGCCTGTAGTCCCAGCTACTTGAGAGGCTGAGAGAGGAGAATCGCTTGAATCCAGAAGGTGGAGGTTGCAGTGAGCCGAGATTGCACCACTGCACTCCAGCCTGGTGACAGAGTGAGACTCCGTTTCAAAAAAAAAAAAAAAAAAAAAAAAAATTGGGCGAAAGATTTAAATAGACATTTCTCAAAAGAAGACATACAAATGGCAAACAGGCATATGAAAAGATGGTCAACATCATTGATCATCAGAGAAATGCAAATCAAAATTACAATGAGATATCCTTTCACCTCAGTTAAAATGGCTTATATCCAAAAGACAGGCAAAGACAAATGCTGGTAAGGATGTGGAGAAAAGGGAACCCTCATACCCTGTTGGTGAGAATGTAAATTGGCATAACTATTATGGAGAACAGTTTGGTGGTTCCTCAAAAACCTAAAATAGAGCTAGCATATGATCCAGCAATCCCACTACTGGGTACATACCCAAAAGAAAGGAAATTAGTATATTGAAGAGATAGCTGCACTCCCATGTTTGTTGCAGCACTGTTCACAATAGCTAAGACCTAAGTGTCCATCAGCAGATGAATGGATAAAGAAAATGTGGTACATATTGTAAACCAAAAATGAAATTCTAAGGCTCCCTAACCATCTGAATGGACCCCTCTTCTCAGCCAAGGGGATTCCAGAGTTAACTTAAAAATCTAGTTCAGGCCATGATGGAAGAGGGGGTTGGACATGCCTCATTACACCCTCCAGCATTAACATCAACTCAGACCTTAAGTCTGATAGGAAACATTTACAACGTATTCTCTCTGAAGCCTGCTACCTGGAGGCTTCATCTGCATAAAACCTTGGTCTCTACAACCCCTTATTTTAATCCAGACATTCCTTTCTACTGATAATAATGCTTTCAACAGACTGCCAATCAGAATATGTTTAAATCTACCTATGACCTGGAAGTCCCCCAACACCCTGGTTCGAGTTGTTCTGCCCTTCCAGATTGAACCAATGTGAATCTTACATGTACTGATTGATGTATTATGTCCCCCTAAAATGTATAAAAGCAAGCTGTACCCCAACCCCCTCAGGCACATGTTGTTGTCAGGACCTCCTGAGGCTGTGTCATGAGTGCATCCTTAACCTTAGCAAAATAAACTTTCTAAATTGATTGAGACTTGTTTCAGTTACTTTTTGGTTTACAATATACACAATGGAGTGCTAGTCAACTATGAAAAAGAATGAGATCTTGTCATTTGCAACAACAGGAGTGGAACTAGAGATCATCTTGTTAAGTGAAATAAGGCAGACACAGAAAGATAAATACCACATGTTCTCACTTATTTGTGATATCTGAAAGTCAAAGTGACTGAACTCATGGACAGAGAGTAGAAGGATGGCACAGGTAGTGGGGAACTCACTGGGGAGGAGGGGATGGTTAATGGGTACAAAAAAGTATATAAAGAATGAATAAGGCCTACTATTTAATAGCACAACAGGGTGTATATAGTCAATAATTACTTACTTGTACATTTTTAAATAACTAAGAGAGTAACTGAATTGTTTGTAACACAAAATATAAATGCTTGAAGGAATGGATACTCCATTCTCCATGATGTGATTATTTCACATGGCATGGAGACATCAAAGTATCTCACGTACCCCATAAATATATATACCTACTCTGTACCCACAATTAAAAATGGATTTTAAAAAAACAAATTTATCAACGTTTTCCATTATCACATTTGGATTTTTAGTCATAATTGGAAAAGCATAACCTACTCTCATTTTACAGATGAATTCACCTATATCTTCTGCTAGTATTTATAAGGTTTCCATTTGCACACTTAGATTTCTGATTCATTTGATTTTTTTTCCTACCGTATACAATGAAAACATGTACAATTTTCTTTTTTCCTTATGGCTATTCGATGATCACAACTCTATTTACCAGTTTATTTCCCCCCATGAATTTGATGTGTTGACCCTATTGTATACCATGCTTCGATATACAATTGGCTCTACATGTTCTATTCTGCTTCATTGAGCTAGTGTAATTGTAATTATAATTACTGTAATTATGAAGGTGCTAAAACCTATTTTTAAAATTGGTAAGGCTTACCCATCCCTCGTGCTTTTCGGGGTTTTCCTTATTCTTGCTTATTTTTCCAAGAAAACTTTATAATTAGCTCTGAAACAAAACCTGACTGACACTGTGATATATATATAAATGTATCACATACATACATATATCACATATATATCACATATATATACAATGAAATATTATTTAGCCTTAAAAAAGAAAACAATCCTGTCATTTGTGTCAATGTGGATGAAACTGGAGGACATTATGTTAAGTGAAATTATCCAGACATAGAAAGAAAAATATTCCATGCTCCCATATGTGGAATCTAAAAAGTTGATCTCACAGAAGTAGAGAGAAGCTGGAGAGCAGAGAAGAAGGATGGGGAGAGGTTGGTCAACAGGTACAATGTTACAGTTAGACAAGAGGAATACACTATGGTGTTCTATCATACAGTTGTGTGACTACAGTTAATAATAATGTATTACACGTTTCAAAACAGCTAGAAGAAAGGGTTCTGAATGTTCTTACCACAAGAAAATAATTAATGTTTGAGGTAATGGATTTGCTACTTATCCTGATGATGACTACACAATGTGAACATGTATCAAAACCATCATACTTTACCTCATAAATATGTACAATGATTATGAATCAATTAAAAATAAAATCAAATTTAAGAAAATTTTAAAGAGCCATTGCCACACCCTCTTTCCTCCAAAAGAGTGCCTATGAGTAAAAGAGCATTAAGTATAATTGTCATTTGATGAGTCTCAATAAGGCATTTTTTTCTTATACCTGCCAGAAGTCAATATCCACTGTGAATGAATAACAAATCACTTTGCAAGTCAGATGACTTCCAAATTTTAGCTATTGACAAATTTGAAAGATAATCTAATTAGGTATCATTCAAGGATCATAAAAGGATCATTCAAGATAATTTCTGAGGACAGGTCTCTATGTGATTTTTAGCATGTTAGATCCTGAGAACTTCAGGAATTAAAAGGCACTGCTATAAGAGAACTTTTCATCCTTATATACTATCTATGTAAAGTGTTTCCTGGGGGCTTACTTCAATAAAAATGAAGAGTCACATAATTAATGTTGAACCTTTTCTTATCAGTAAATCATGTTCAAACACAATGGATACATGAAATTTTTTTAATTGTCTTTCATCTTATTAATAAATGTCTTTTCAAGAAAAATTTACTTTCCATGTTTAACAATTATATGTCAATAGTCGTAAGATATTTACACTGTTTTGATTTATTTTGTAATTTTTATGAGAACTCATCCCAGAAAAATATTTTTCTACTTAGTTTTATGATCACATCAAATAAAAAATATAACTTAGAGAGATATTTTAATTTTATAACATATTTTACTTAAAGTCCTTATTAAAGACTTTCAAGCATAAAATACGAATTGAATAGAATAAAATTTTACATGGGGACTGACCTGGAAATGTGAAATCAAGAAAATATAAACTTTCTTACTGATACAGAAGAGTCTTTCCATGTAATTTTTAATAGGTGATAGTAAACATCCAACTTTTATTAGATACATTTAAAATGTCAATATTTATAAGATGTCATGAATTACATTCTCGAGTATTTAAAACTATGAAGAAACTTTATAGATGCCAGCTGTGCAATGTGAGGGCACAGGTAGTTTTCAGAAATCCTTTCAAAGGCTCCGTGAACAGAGCGTAGGCTCAGACTTTAGCAGCTGAGAGCTATAGGGTTGGAAAACAGGACTGAGTAGCTCCAAAACCACCTGGCTACTCCTTATGATGCATGATGGTAGTTTCGGGAAGCATTAATTCAATTACCCTAATGAAGGCTTCTCCTGATCATGCTGACTGGCAAACAGAAAAGTAGAAACTAAAATATTCCATATATTTCAAAAGTAGCATGGGCAACTAAAAAAGAATCAATAGGCAGCTTTCGACTCTATCTAGACTACAAAAAACAAACCACCAAACTAAACCAGTCTGTGATTTCACTATCTGGAAGGTCGTGCAAAGCAAGAAGTTCCAAGCAATTAGCGGAAGCACCTGCTGGGGCATTAGTACTCACGTTCAAACCCCTTCCTGGGGCAGCCCTGGAGGTGTCCTCATCGCTGTCTGCACCCGACAGCACGAGCTGCTCAGCCTGGAACACAAGCACCAGGCCACGTCATCTCCAGGTGAAAGTTCAGACAGAAAACATAGTCCTTAGCGATCATTAAGGCAAAAATGCCAGTGTGGCCACAAGGCAGCAAACCCTTCACTTAATAGGCGTAACCTTTGCCACTTCTGCCAGTTTATGAACAGACCGGAACCAAAGTGCTCCCTGATTTGGAAATCACAATTTTGAAATCCACACTCATAGGAATGAGTTTTCTTTCTTTTTTTCTTTCTTTTCTTTCTTTCCTTTTTTTTTGACAGTGTCTCGCTGTGTCACCCAGGCTGGAGTGCAGTGGCATGATCTCAGCTCACTGCAACCTCTACCTCCCAGGTTTGAGTGATTCTCCTGCCTCAGCCTCCCAAGTAGCTGGGATTACAAGCGTGTATCACCACACCAAGCTAATTTTTGTATTTTTAGTAGAGACAGGGTTTCACCATGTTGGCCAGGCTGGTCTCGAACTCCTGACCTCAGGTGATCTGCCCACCTTGGCCTCCCAAAATGCTGAGATTACAGGCGTGAGCCACCTCACCCAGCAAAAATATGCAATTTTAAAACAGTAGTGGGCCTGAAGTGATGGAGTTAGGTCAGCAACCAAATTAATTAGGTTTTGAGGACTTCAAAGTTTTTTGTTTTTTTGGTTTTTGGTTTTTTTTTTTTTTTTGGGGGGGCAGAGTCTCACTCTGTTGCCCAGGTTGGAGTGCAGTGGTGCTATCCTGGCTCACTGCAACCTCCACCTCCCAGGTTCAAGCAATTCTCCTGCCTCAGCCTCCCGAGTAACTGGGACTACAGGTGCACGCCACCACACCAGGATAATTTTTTTGTATTTTAGTAGAGGCAGGGTTTCACCTTGTTGCCCAGGCTGTTCTCAAACCCCTGAGCTCAGGCAATCTGCCCACCTCAGCCTCCCAAAGTGCTAGGATTACAGGTGTGGGCCACCGCTCCTGGCCCAAGGACTTCAAAGTTTTAATCACTGCCCAGCTAATTCACTGGGTGTACACAGAAAAATTTCACCAAATATCTCACTCCATATGATCCAGAAAAGAAAAATGGTAATATTTCCTTCTGTTGCACCAGAATCATCTGGTGCAACTGGAAAATTCAATTTCTAGACACCAACCTGGCCTCCCAAATGAGAATATTTGGGTACATGACCCAAGAATCCAATGTTTAAACTAGGTCTCAAGGTGATTCTTAGGTACTTTTGAGAACTGCTGTGTTAGGAGAATAAATAATGTCAAGCTGATATAAAACTATAATGCTTTTAAAACTTTAAAACACAAAAGCTTTAAAACAAAAGAGATTTGCTATCATTTATTTTAGCTAGTATCATATCCCTTTAAGTATATTTCCTATTGATATTTTATACACACATTCACACACATAAAACACATACACATATACACACATACCTATAATTTTTTTTCCTTTAAGGTGATATAGTAAAGAGTCACCTTAAGTTTTAAATGCCTCAATAATTCTCCATTCTTAGCATCTGTTCACTGAGACCTCTGCAGACTGACATCACAGGATTTTACAAATTATTTTAAAAAATTATTTGTTTCCAATCCTTTTTCTTGATAAAGAAATTGATACCACACTATATACTATGTAAACCAGTGATTAACGGCAAGGACTTTGGAAAGACAGGCTTGGGTTTGAATTCTGGTGTTTATGAATTCCGGCATTTACCTGAACTATGCTCGGCTTGGAGTTGCTCAGCCTAAGTTTCTTCCCTGTAAAATGGAGCTGATAATGCCTCTCTCACCAGGTTTCTAGATAAACTAAATGAGGTTGCATTTAGCACAGTACCTCAAACAATAAAAATCAAGAGAAAGAAGCTAAAATTTAACACAAAACAATAACAAATTATCCAATAAAGATAAGACTGAAGAAGGGATGTCTAGAGCAAAATATAGTAAAATAAATGAGAAGGAAAGTGATAAATGAAAGATAAGGTAAAGAGAAATGAAAAATATTTCTAGCAAGTTCAGGACAGCAAGAAAGAAAACAGGCTTTGTATCTGAGGAATATGAGCCCCTTTAATGATCAGAACCAGAGAGGCAGTGAAATGCACAGCAGTCATGTCTCACTCCACCCTTAAACCAAATGGTGACTTCTTGAGGCCACCTGCTATGTGGGCTCCAGTCTAACTGACGCCAAGGAGCCATAAAATGCCACACACTGGACACCAGGACTCCTACCCTATAGCTCAACAAGGGATAGCCAATCACTAACCAATGTCATCTCCGTAAACCAGTGACAATTCCTGTGGAACAACTTTGTATCAGCCCACTCCTTGTCTCCCTTTGCCTTTAAAAACCTTCCTATAACCATGGCTGAATCTCTCCAAGGCAACCTGAAAGTGTGTCCTAGGCAGTCAGGCTCACCTTTTGCCCAATAAAGTCTCTATATTAATCTTGCCTCAGTTTCTTTTTTTAGGCCGACATATCTGGTCTACGTCGGCAGGATTCAGAGTGATCCTCACACCAGCACCCAGCGTTTTCTCTCAGACCCAGCTCTTGGTACCAGCAACATATTGGGTCCCCAGCTCCCGAGGATCCCGGGGTGCAAAGGGTGAGACCTCCTGAATCCGGACTGCCCTATGATTTTCACCTGGGCTGCCCTTTCCACTGCTCCCTTTCTGGAATGGAGGCTCTATCTTTGCCTTGCAGGGAAGTGATTCAGGCATCAGTGATTAAAGAGGAAAACTACCTTTTCCACCTTGGAGCAGGTAGGTCAAGGTATTGGCAGTTTGGCACTGGTGGTATCACTTCACATAACATGCTTTTAAAACTGCAGCTGCTTTCTACTGTTTATAATTTGGACTTTAAAAAATTTGTGACCAATTCCTATTAGTTTTATACCAAAAGGTGCATGAAGGTGAGTTCTCTCACCCCCAAATTAAGAGATTTGAGATTTTTTTTAGAGACCACTCCTTAAACCCCCAGAAAAACTCTTTAAATGCCTAAACTGCCTGCAGACCTTTCTCAGTCCCTTGGAGATGTAAATCTTACCATGTCTTGGAAATGTTAACATGCATTGTATTAGCTAAGCAGCATTCCAGCTGAGAACAGGTTTGATACATAGTTAATGTTCTCGGGACATACCACATTTATTTCCTCAGTGGATATCTTTTGCTCAGGAAAGAAACATTTATAAGAAATTAATTTGAATTATTTGTCTCGGATACTCATTTATAATCCTATCTACTGAAGGAAACCAAAATATTCCTCTGCTAAGTACTGGGGATTGGTAGCTGAAGAAGGTTAACATCCAGGGAGACACTGCCCCTTCCCCTGGCTTGCCTGCTGACAGAACGGCAATTTAGAAAGACAAAGGTTTTCCTGCCTGCCATTCTCACCTAAAAATACGCTCCATTATAAGACTTGCTTATGGGCTCAGAGACAGCAGTGCCAGGGAATCTAGGTGCAGTCTTTATTCATCCCATAAATTTACCTTCCCACATTTTCCTGCCTTTTGGCACTACTCCCCACGTTTTCGGGCAGGTTTTGTTTTCCTGTCTTTCCCACTGTTTCTTTAATTATCCTCATTCTGGACCTTGTATATAGACAGTCAGCTGAGAAGCTGAGACCCTAGGGAATACGCTAGACAGGACAGATGGGGCTTGTACCCCATTTGCAGCTAGAAAAACGTTCCTTCTTTTGAAGTTTTTCTGGTGGCTCTGGGTCTTGTGAGGACTGTATTGCACCTCTTTGGAGATACTTGGCAAGTCTCTGGTTAAATCATAACCTTGGTTAAGGCGTGTTAGTTTTGGTGAGTCACTTGGAAAGGTACCTTTGGTTTAAAAGAGGAAAAAATTAAAAAAATACAAAAGCAGGGATATTGGCTGATTTGTCCTGGCTAAAATCTGATAAGAGATTGAAAAGATTTATGAGCTCTCTAGTCAAAAGGTAACTTAATGAGTAACTGATATTTGGGATATATATGTATACACACGGACACACACACACACAAATATATATATATATGCATGCATATTTTTTGAGTCCTCTGTTCTCTCTATAAAAGTTTCTCAGTTGATTGAATCTCTTTCTTCTTAAACCCCTGCTAACCAAATATACTCCCTTGGTCTGCTTCCCTTTTGAGGACACGATTTTTGCCAAAGATAATGTAAAATTCATTGGTATTTACAAAAGCTTAAATTCTCTCTCTGCTTTGAAATGTAAATTTGCTACCTTGTTAAATTTTGTGAGGGCTTTAGGCATATGAGACAGATAAACTTTAACTTGTTCCATTTACAAAGGCACAGTTTGAATCCAAATGTCCTTTTGAACTAGTGAATTTCACCTGACTCATGGCTAAAATCTTAAAATCAAAGCTATGAAATCTTTATTTTTGTCTATGTTTGTATGTATACATATGTATACGTCTGTGTTTGTATATTGTCTACACGGTACCAAACTGACTTATAAGTAAATCAGTTCTCATAAATTTAGTAAATAAGCCCAAATGCTTTTCAAGTTCATGTGACTTTAGTAATCTTTGGTAAATGAGGGTAGTTTTAAAATTGTTGGTAAAATAAAATAGAAATATTTTCAGAATTTAATTTAGAGATTTTTGCCTGAGTCTACTAGTCAAATAGGTTTAGGCTATTGCTGGTAGGTGTTTAAGGTCACAAAACTGTTGCTTCTGTGATATTGTTGATACCTGTTTGATTCTGGGGTATAGACAAGTGGCCACGGGAAGGCCTGGGGACACGTGGATGTCTGCAGCACCTAGGCCAAGAGCTGTGGGGCAGAGCTACGCTACATGTCTTCCCTGGCTCACTTGTGCCTCCTGAAAATGCTGGGAGGGGTTGGATCTCCAGGCATTGCTTTCATAACTCTGTCCTTTTTTCTGGGCTCTGTATCAAGGTACATAATTAAAATTGCTTACTTCTTAAGACTTTTCACAAATATTTGGGATACTAAGAGTTAACATTGAAATTAATATATGTAATTAAATCTACTAGATAAAAGAGAAACAATCTGTATCCAAAGAGCACAAGAAAAGTAAAATGCATTTTTGGTTTTAAAAAAGGTTATAGCCAGGTGCAGTGGCTCACGCCTGTAATCCCAGCACTCTGGGAGGCTGAGGCGGGCAGATCACCTGAGGTCAGGAGTTTGAGACCAGACTGACTGACATGTGAAACCCCATCTCTACTAAAAATACAAAAATTAGCCAGGCATGGTGGCAGGCGCCTGTGATCCCAGCTACTTGAGAGGCTGAGGCAGGAGAATCGCTTGAACCCAGGAGGCAGAGGTTGCAGTCAGCTGAGATCATGCCACTGCACTCCAGTCTGGGCGACAGAGAGGACTCTGTCTCAAAAAAAAAAAAAAATAAATAAATAAATAAATAAATATTTAAAAGGTTATAAAAAAGACATAAAAATATGGTTTTTGTTGGCCAGGCACGGTGGCTCAGGCCTGTAATCCCAGCACTTTGAGAGGCCGAGGTGGGTGGATCACAGAGTCAGGAGTTTGAGACCAGCCTGGCCAAGATGGTGAAACCCCGTCTCTACTAAAAATACAAAAATTAGCCGGGCATGGTGGTTCGTGCCTGTAATCTCAGCTACTGGGGAGGCTGGGGCAGGAGAATCACTTGAACCTGGGAGGTGGAGGTTGCAGTGAGCCAAGATCATGCCATTGCATTCCAGGCTGGGCAACAAGAGCGAAACACACCCTCTCACTCTCTCTATCTCTCTCTCCCTCCCTCTCTCTCTATTTCTCTCTCTCTCTCTCTCTCTCTCTCTCTATATATATATGTAGTTATATGTGGTTTTTGTTAAAGGGACAACAATTTTGCATGGCTTAAAGGTTATTTAAAAGCTGTTTTAAATTACTGAAATACAAAAATGATAGATAAAACTAAATGGGTATAGGAAGTTAGAAAAAAATGAAAAATATTGTAAAAGGTTATAAAAGATTTATAGAAACTTATCTGTGTGGTCAAAGCTGAATGAGGTTGGATGGATTTGTTTATAAGGTTTTATTAAAATTAGGTTTATTAGTAATAATACATTAATACAAAGATAAAACTTGGTTTTCTCTTTTGAACAGGGTTTTCATATAGTATTGATAAGAAATAATAAAAGGTTTTATTTACCTTTTGAGTAAGCTGCAATAAAAAAAGAAGAGAGAGGAAGACACACTCACCATGTCTTTATTAGGTCTGAAAACTGAGTCTTTTTTTTTTTTTTTTTTTTTTTGAGACAGTCTCGCTCTGTTGCCCAGGCTGGATGTGATCTTGGCTCACTGCAACCTCCGCCTCCTGGATTCAAGCTAGTCTCCTGCCTCAGTTTCCCGAGTAGCTGGGATTATAGTCGCCTGCCACCATGCCCAGCTAATTTTTGTATTTTTAGTAGAGACGGGGTTTCTCCATGCTGGTCAGGCTGGTCTCCAACTCCCAACCCAGGCGATCCACCCGCCTCGGCCTCCCAAAGTGCTGGGATTATAGGCGTGATCTACTGTGCCCGGCCAAGTCTCCTCTTAATCAAAGAGTAAATGTTTGCTTTTTGAAATCTTTGAAAAAAATCACTTTGACTAAATGAATATTATTTTACTGTGATCTCATTTTGAAATCAAGTGTTTCAAGCCTTTGACATTTGACAAACTTCCTAAAATGAGACTTCAAATTCTAATTGAGTCTTTCTCACATTGAACTAACTTTTGGAGATTAGTGCTTCTGGAAATCCAAACAGGGACCCTGGAACTCCAAGAGAGGCATACTAGGCATGTTTGGTATGTGAAAATCATACTGGAAGCATTGTTAAATAAGAGATGGTGTGGTGTTTAACTTTCTTTTTTGTTTGTTTGTTTGGTGGGTTTTTTTGGAGACAGAGTCTTGCTCTTTCACCCAGGCTGGAGTGCAGTGGCACAATCTTGGCTCGCTGCAACCTTCGCCTCCCAGGTTCAAGCAATTTTTGTATTTTAGTAGAGATGTGGTTTCACCATGTTGACAAGGCTGGTCTCAAACTCCTGACCTCAGGTGATCCACCTGCCTCGGCCTCCCAAAGTGCTGGGAATACAGGTGTGAGCCACCGCGCCCAGCCAAGAGATGGTGCTTAACTTTCTTCAGGTTATTTTTATATGAATATGCTATTAATATGCATTCTATAATTGTAAAAGATAGCAAAAATTTTGATGTGTCTTGACATAAACAGTAAATTGCTTTATTCTGATGCTCTCTTTTCCTAAAAGTTTTTTGTAAATGCCAAAGCACTGTATCTTCAAGGAACCTTATGGAGAAGATCACAACAAGCACTCTGAATATAAGTTTCTGATAATTTTGGAGATCATGCCATTGAACAAGGCAAAAAGAAAAAATCCAGTAATCTAATTTAAAACCTGATGAGTTCACAAAGATCGCTAACCCAACTTCAAGCAGAATAAAAGTTAAGTACATGGCACTGAAGTGACAGAGCACTGAAATAATTTTTGTGACTTCTTTTTGTTTGAAACACAGTAGGTTCTTTTCATGTTTTGTTTTCTAGCATCAAGAAAACTTTTCTTTTTGAGCTATTTATAGCTTACAGAAATTGGGTAAAGTATACTATGATGGGCAAACTGAGACATTTATCTTTCATTCTACCTGATTTCTTCAAAATTCAGAAACTATTTGTATTTTCATTTTATGGCAATATACTTACTTGCGTAAGTTCAACAAGGATTTGTTTTCTTTTGTAACAGGACACACTGAAAGCACTGGTTAGTCTACCAAGTCTTAAACCGGAATGACAGATTTTCAGATATGACCAGACTGGTTTGAAGGGCTGAAGTTGACTTTATAGCCAGTGGACTTAGAAAATGGCTGGCCTGGTTCCTTGTCGACATGGTTCCCTTACAAGGTTGCTGACCTTGCGGTAAGTAAAAGCATGTCACTTTCTGACAGGCCCAGTAATCTCAAGATATTTTGAGATCTCGAGAAGAAATTCACTGAATTCATACAGGTATTACCGACACAGTTAGATGGTAAGTCCTTAACTTGGCTTCCTAGCCACAAGAGGCTTTTAAAAATCTGAGATTCCTTATCAAAAAGTTCCATCAAAGCCAACTAAAATGAGTCAGTATGGCCACTCTTCTTGCTGCATCTTATGCAAATAATCATGCCAAGTATAATAAGTGTAAAACTAATTTTACAAATAAACTGGTTCTACTATGATTCTTTGGTAAAACTGGAGGATCTGGAAAAATTATTTTTCAATACTCCACCTGTTATTCAGTTCTAGCAGACTATTGTTTTTGTGATATTATTATTTGCTTACAATTTGGACTGAATCCTGAATTACCTCCTGGCTACAAGTCTCTAAAGAAGAAGCAGGATTTAATGTTCTGCCTGACATTTTTAGTTGTTCCCTAATGGAATTCAGGCTTGTTTGATCTGGCATATAAATTATCTTTCTGACTATAATCCAATCCTGTGTGCATTATGCTTCTACTGTTCAGATTTTCATTGCTATATATCTCTTGTGGTTTTATTTCTTCTGAGAAAACTAAAACGGTATTCCAAAGACTAGAGATGATTCAATAAGCAACAGCAGCTAATAAATTTCTGACGTGACTGAGGTTTCATTCTTGCCACTCTGTAATGCCATCCTAATTTGGCTTTGGGGTTCCCTTAAAATTCCTCACTAAAACATCTTTTCTTTCCTCCCTAACATGGGACAGGGCTATCTGAGAATCACCCTTCCCAGTGACAAGGGACCCCTTGACACTCAGCCTTTAATCATCAATGCTTTCAAGAAGAAATATTTTGTATCAAAAGAGGGAAATGAAGAAATAAATACACTTTTTATAAATGTGAGCCCCTTTTAATTATCAGGCCCAGGGAGGCATTGAAATGCAGCAGTGGTCATGTCCCACACTCGCCTGAGCTAAATAATTAGCTCTTAAAGCCAATTGCTACTTGAGCTGTAAACACTGAGTGAATTTTTTGCCAAGTAGCTACAAAATGCCATATACTGGACGCCATAACTCATCTGCAGTTCAGGAATGTATAGTCAATCACCAATCAGCGTTATTTCTGTAAACTAGTGAGAATCCTTGTCAAACAACTTTGTGTTAGCCACACCTTCTTCCTTTTCGCCCTAAAAAACCTTCGTGTAACTACAGCTGAATGGAGCATTCCCCAAGGCAAACGAAGTGTGTCTCAGGCTACAGTCCTCAACCTTGGCCCAGATAAACTATCTATATTAATTTTGAGTCAGTTTCTTTCTTTAGGTTGACAATGGTGTAAAACAGAAAGCCCCTTGCAATCCACAGACAGGACTCGATCACTGACTGCGCCTTCACTGCTGTGTCGACTATGGTGAAAAACAGAAAGTCCCTTGCAATCCACGGACGGGACTGGATCACTGACTGCGCCTTCACTGCTGTGTCGACAATGGTGAACAACAGAAAGTCCCTTGCAATCCACGGATGGGACTGGATCACTGACTGCACCTTCACTGCTGTGTCGACAATGGTGAACAACAGAAAGTCCCTTGCAATCCACGGATGGGACTGGATCACTGACTGCACCTTCACTGCTGTGTCGACAATGGTGAACAACAGAAAGTCCCTTGCAATCCACGGATGGGACTGGATCACTGACTGCACCTTCACTGCTGTGTCGACAATGGTGAAAAACAGAAAGTCCCTTGCAATCCATGGACGGGACTGGATCACTGACTGTGCTTTCACTGCTGTGTTGCCAGATGTGGTGTCTCCCCACACCCTGAACTATCAGAAGCTGAGTCAGTCTCCACATCTCCAGCTTTTTAGGTGACCTTATTTTGCTAAAATCGAAAGTCTTTCTAGATTTTTTACTTGGTTTTTCTGGCCATTTCATCTTTTACAAGGAAGAAGACACAAAGAGAACAACTACTTGAGGTCTAAGCGTGAGGAATGAGGAATAAGGAATGATGGATTTTACTGTGAACTGGTGTCCTCAGGATCAAGGAGGACAAGGGTGAACACAGTCCCAGCCAACTTATCTCAAAAATGTCAGGAAAAAAAAAACAACAAAACAACATTCATAGAGTAAGCAAAAATTCAAATACAAAATTCTGATTCTCTTTTTTTTTTTTTGAGATGGAGTCTCGCTCTGTCGCCCAGGCTGGAGTGTGCTGGCATGTTCTCATCTCACTGCAACCTCTGCCTCCCGGATTCAAGTGATTCTCCTGCCTCAGCCTCTCAAGTAGCTGGGGTTACAGGTACCTGCCACCACACCTGGCTACTTTTTGTATTTTTAGCAGAGACGGGGTTTCACTGCATTGGCAGGCTGGTCTCGAACTCCTGACCTCAGGTGACCTGCCCGCCTCAGCCTCCCAAAGTGCTGGGATTACAGTTGTGAGCCACCGCGCCCGGCCACAAAATTCTAATTCTGTAATTTCAAGTAATTCTGACAGGAAAGGAAGCTAGGAGAGGAGGAATGAGAGTAGGGGGGAAGACGGGGAGGAAGGGATAGTTGGAGAGTGGGAGGGGATAGAAAATGTCAGGGAGCCAAAGGTCTTACACAGACATGCATGGAGTACAGATTTTTCAAAGGACATGCAGAAACATGGGGAAAAGCACAACAATCTCTTAAGTATAAGAGAATCACAAAACCATTACCGAAGCTTCAGCAGAGGTGAAGAAAAAATAATCTGAGGTTTGTGAAAAACTCTTAAAGACAGGAAGTCTCTGCCAGTTTGGCTGAGCTCTACTGGACCTTCTGTTCTCATCTGGCTCTCACTCTCCTCCTCCCTTCCCAAACACCACAGGGCTACAGGGACATGCTGGCTCTGCACGCAGACACATCTGTGTCTAAGCCTGGGACACTAAGAAGGTTACTTTATTTCTCTGAGCTCTGGTATCCATATCAGCAAACCTGGGTAAACCACAATTCTAACAGCAGAGGCTGCACCACAGGCCACTGAAGGGCAGGAAATCAGGTGTCCAGCCTTGGGCTACATGCACCTATCTGCACCATGGCACTGAGAAGGTCTGCACACAAACTTGAGTCCCCAATCTTCACATCTCTTGTAGAAATATACAGATGCAGCATACTTCCAAACTGAGCTAGTGGAATTAAAACCTAACATTCACTGGAACAGTTTTGTCTTTTTTAGTCTTATTTATTAGTAAGGATAAAATACTAGATATTAGTAAAATATACTTGTAAAGCAAATATAAATATGGATAATGAGCATTTTCTTTTCTTGGTAGTCAGAAGGCATTTATGGGTTTGATAATCTTATAATTAATTATAAAAATCTTCATTTTTATTCTGGGTACTATGACTTAATTACTCTAGAATATTGTATCCAAAATATGACTTTGAGATGTGTTTCATAAACACCAACAAAACCAATAAAATTAACTTATCACATAGTATATTCCCAGATCATATCAGGAGGACCAAAGAACATCTAAAAATTACTAGCAAGAAGACAAGTTCAATGACTGATACTCTTCTCTGCCACAAGGCATAAGCTACAGTTCACTGATAGCAATATTTGCTATTTACACTTAACTATAACATCCATTCACTCATTCATTAATCTAAACAAGATTTACTGAGTTTCAGCCACAGGCAGAGTTCTGTGGATGTACCGGAACACCCACAGGCAGAAGGGCTCATGGCCCTGGTCATTAGGAGTCCACAGGCTTCCTGTCCCCCTAGTGAATAAACCACCATCACCCAAGAGTACTCCTTTTGGAATGAAGTGTGGAAGCACAGCCCGTCATTCCAGTGCATACTAATAAGCTCTCTTTTACCTGAAGGAATTAGTATTCTTAAATAGAATTATTTAGAAAAGTTCCAGGACAGGTTGAATGCATGTATTTCAAGAGATTATTTTTTCACATGATACAAAATCATATGTGTATTTAATCCATTACCTTACTATTGCTTCTTTTATTAACTTTGAAAAATCCCAGAAATTTTTTCTTCTCTTTATCTGTCTCATCATTGCCAAGTGATGATTTCCTAAAGGTTTCTGGAAAAAAAAAGCACTAAGTTATTTTTCAGCATCTGAAACAAGAGATTAAATACTTCACTTAAAAAATCTTAATAAGTGAATCCTCTACTCTTAAACTTTTAGTTCTTGTAAGAGAGGGAAAACCATCAACTATTTCTTTCAAAGCTGTCTGAGCCACCTCAAGGCCTCACGCCCATTTGGGAAATCACTACAGGTTCTTACACAGTCTTTTAGGGATGATGGAGGCATTTTCTCTGGGTGTGGTTGTGCCCTTTTGGAGAATGACAAAATATATAAAGTTCTAGGGCAGAGCTGTCCAACAGAAAGCTAAACCAGACCACACATGTAATTTTACATTTTCTAGTAGCTACATTAAAAAGAACCAAGTAAAATTAATTGTAACAATTTCATTTAATCCAACACATCTAAAATATTATCATTCTATCATGCAGTCCATATAAAAAGTATTGACGAGATATTTTACATTGGTTTTGGTGCTAAGTCTTCAAAATCCAGCAGGCCTTTAGGCTTACAGCACATCTCAGTGTGGACTGGGCACATGCAAGAGCCACATGAGGCCTGTGGCTGCCAAATCAGCACAGCTCTAAGACTGTGACATCAGTGCAATACACCTGCTTTAAGAATTATGAGTGAGGTACAAACTTTAACTAAATGAAATAAATCAGCAGCTTTCCTGCTCACTTCCAGAAAATGGAGTAACAGCTATGGGCTCCCCAGGTGGTATCTGAAACAACTGCATCAAATCTCCCAGGAACCACCTTTCCAGATTTTCCTTCCTCTACTGCATCCAGAATGTTTTCCTTTCAAATTACATTCTCTAGGGGGGAAATTGTTTTCTTCTTTCTTTTTCCTGAAGCTCTAAATCCTCAACCCCTCTTGAATTTTTCTTCATCAGGATTCTAGAGCCAGGTTGGACCCTTCCAAATTCCAGACAGGCACACTGAAGCCCAGATGTGTCTGTCAGCTGACAAGACAGCCATGGGACATGGATCCCAAAGCGAGATGGAACCTGCAGCATCAGCATCGCTGGGAACTTATGAGAGATGTGAATGCTTGGGCCCACTCCAGACCCCCAGAATAAGAAACGCTGGGTGCAGGGCCCAGCACTACACAGTCAAACTAGCCCCTAAGGAGGCTTAAGCTGAGGGTCTGGAGAACACGCCTGGGGAGTGGTGCTGAGAGATTAAGAGCGCCCATGTGTGAGGCACACTTTGGAAAACCACTTAGCTTCTCCAAGCCTCAGCAGCTTCATCTGCAGGTTGAGGGTGAGTGTGCTAAGCACGCAGGACGGCACTCACACAGCTCAGCACACTGCTCACTAGTGTCATGATTTGCTCAGGAAAGGCCTTTGTCATTACTTCATTCCATTCTTCTCTGCCAGGGCATACAGATATGACAAGAGGAAGGAAAGTGGAGATGTTCCTGGAGGATAGAAAAATGATTTTTCCCATATCACTGCCAACTGATAGCAAGAGCTCTAGACCATTGGTGGCAGAATCATGGACTGGGATTTTACAAATTCTGCCATCAGACTATTAATGCAAACCAAGTAACCCTCAATTAACTTCTTGATCTGCTAATATACGATTTCACATTTGAGTTAGAGAACACACACAGCAGTCAGTGCATTAATAACACAGGCATGAACACTGATAGTGTCCACACAGCAAAGCAAAAACCCAGCACACACGCTCCTGATATCACTCTGTAGGAGCAAAGGTGCACATCCTAGCCACCAGGGCAGGGCCAGGACACTTGGTTACATGCAGGAGGCTCTAGCGGAGGCACCGAGCAGGCTCCACATCGCACAGTACCCAAACCAGAGGGCCCGCTGCAACATGGTGCAGCAGCACCAATGCATGAGTGCAAATGCGCTGCAAAGTTAGTTGCAGCAAGCCGTCTATTAGGTACAGAGCTATAAAGAGGAAAACAGAGCACACAGTTAAGTCTGCATCTAAACTATTAAATGCTTTAATATGTATGTTTATAACCAAGGATGTTTCTAGAATTCAGTGGTATGTGACATGGACCAATGGATGCTCACAAACTGACGATGGGGTTACGCTTTCAGTTCACGATGGCTTTATGCAGACGTGACCCCATCATAAGTCCAGGAGCGTACTGAATGCGTAGCACTTTCACGCCATGGTAAAACTGAAAAATCGTAAGTTGAGAAATTGTCTATGTTGAAACAGATGGCATCATAGTATCCCACTGATAATCGAGAAGTAGAGCATGTTCCTGGTACACAAGCTGTATTACACTGACCACAGAAAGGACAGACTGCATTAGAAAACTGCAATGAAATCTAGCCTGTTGTTTCTCTTCTTGAATGAGGACAGTGGCTGATCATCACCTCTAAGGACTGAGGTCGGCTCCCTGACGAAGGGTCCAGGACAGCCCCGGCACCAGAACTGCCCCTCAATAGTGGGAGACACACTTTCTCATGCAGCTACAGTCTGCAGTTGTCTGGAGGCACCAGGGGCCTGTGACTCACAGTGCTGAGCTGCGCCTAACACTGATGGTCTATTTTTAGAGGTGAGGCTTTGGTCTCAGTCACTGACTGATAGGGGCCTCCTATGAGGCCTCCGAGGCTTGGCAGACACTGAAGAAGAATTGGTTTGGGAGAAAAATAGGAGAACTCAGTGTTCCCATCAGCCAAAATTTCCAGAGGCTGCCCAGCTATAAAGCAGAGCAACAATGAACAACTGATGCGTAGCCAGCCCTCGAACACACGCAAGTGAGCTCTAGAACCCATGGTGCCTATGGTATGATAAGCTGAGGGTGGCATTTATTTTGTTTGAATTTACTCTAATTTACACGTAATTAAATATTAAGAAAAGTCTGGGAACTCACACTTCATCTGCAAGAAAGTTTTACTTTCTGAAGCATTACAATGATTTGAAAAATGTTAAAGATGAATTGCAGAGTGGCAGAGAAGGAGGAAGGACCCTTAAAGACCAACAAGTCCACACCACTCACTTGTCTAGAGGAGGAGACTCAGTGACCAGAACAAGGCCAGTAAGCAGTAAATGGAAGGGGGGGACCAGGTCAACATCTGCAAATGTATGATGGGCATTCTACATATGTATATACATATATGTATATGTTTAAGTATATATATATATATATACACACACACACATATGTATCTCTATATCTGTCTATATATACATATAAACATCTCTTTCTGTATAGAAATATCTCTTTCTGTACAGAAATATCTCTATGAGAGAAACTTAAATAGATGTCGGAATAAATGCAAAATCCGGACTAATCATTTGCATACTTGTCTATGACAGAAAAGGTTAAATTTTAAAATCCATACTGTCCCAAATTCTGTAGCATGCAGGATGGCCTTCAGGGGCAGGTAAGCATGGGCAGGCAGAGGTGAAAAGAAAAGGGTGCCTTTCCTGCACACACCACTTCTGCTCTGCCCTGAATTACTGGGCAACAGAATTTGTTTTCTGTAACAGCCTCCCTCATTTCTCATCAATTAGAGCCACACAGCAAATTCTCCTAAGAAGCATTCTTATCTGAACCAACCAGGGAATCAAGAAACCAAACCAAAATCTCATGTCAGCCTGGCATGCACCTTCAGAAGGGCCCCAAGCCAAACTTCCATTCCTTGAAGTCTGGCACAAAAACATCACCTCTGTGCAGCTCTGACCCCAGAGCCATGCATAGTGCAGCCTCACAGGGGGAGCGGGAAGCCCCAGGTTCACTGTACCTTGACAGCTCAGGGAAGGCTCGGACTGAGTTTTGCTCAGACGAACTGGAAAAGGCAGGCAATGAGAGAGTGAGTTCCAGCTTTGAGATGTGTGGGAGTCCCTGACCCAGGCCTTGGCCCTCACAAGCCTCAGAGGGGGGCTGTCCTGCTGCAGCAGTGAGAAGGTCTCTTGCTGGGTCAGCTTGCCTCTCTGGGCTGGCCCTCTCGGGGCTGCAGCTGCATAGCCTGCTAAGCACTGCTGAGGACGCAGGAGGCAGCAGAGCCCGTGGCTTTATCAAGATGCTCCCACCAGGGATTCCAGGAGAGGGCAGGCCTCTGCCTAGCAATGGCTCACCTCCTGCCAGCTGCCCTTCTGTTCTCCAGCAGTGGTAGGGTTCAGGAGTGGATGTCTGTCCCCTCCAAGTGCATACCAAGAGTGAAAGCAAAAGCTCCTCCAGCAGCACCCAGCAGGCCTGCCCAGGGCGGTTGCAGGGGAGAAAGGGAGCCTCGGTGATGGCCTCTGGACAAGTGTCTTTTCTTTTCAAATATTTGACAGTGAGCAGGAGGCAGGCATTTGGCAGGGATGGTAATCAAATGTCACAGCTGGCATGGCACGGGCATGGTCCAGATGAAAGGGGTGCTGGCCACAAGGCTGCAGCAGAGCCCCCATGGTGGGGAAGCGCGTGGTGCCTTGGGGGTGGGGTGGAAAGGGCCAAAATGTCCAAAGGAGTAGAGAGGGGGACTTGGAGGTTTGGGAGCAGCTAGTTCCAACCAAGGGCAGAAGTGCTT
Source organism: Pongo pygmaeus (assembly GCF_028885625.2). Lineage (NCBI taxonomy): Eukaryota > Metazoa > Chordata > Mammalia > Primates > Hominidae > Pongo > Pongo pygmaeus. Next base: position 35,473,166 of record NC_072379.2, on the reverse strand, counting down.
CCAAATCTGAATGGCCAAGCTGACCGCACTAGCATGTTCTGCTGTGTCCCATATGAGGATCAGAAGAGATGCTCTGGGCCCCTGACCACATGAACACTTCAACTCTTACATTCTCAATGACCATGGGCTATCCTGCGTCCTCTCCTTCACGGACAGGCAGGTTTTATATCACTTCTCCCAAGTGCCAGGTTCAACATCTACCTTTCAAGATACAACCAAGTGGTGGCATGTAACAGAAACACTTGTAAGCCTTTTTATTTCAGATACCTGAATGTGAAACAGTTTTCCTTTTATTTTTCTTTTTATCTTAACAAATGGAAGCTGTTTCCAAAGAGTCATGTAAACCAAATTTAAATAGCGCTGATATACTCAGTGCCACCAGGCCTTTACAGGGATGCTGAGAATATTTCTGTCTGTGTTTTAAAAAAGACACTGGATAAAACACAAGATGTATTATTCTCAAATGTCAGAGTACTTTTTTTGAAGAAATAAATAGTCCATGTATCTTATACAATTGAGCCAAAACCCTCTCTTGAATGTCAGATCAGATCTAGATGCCAGATACCCAGGAAGACAAGGGCGGACTTGGCGGGGAGAGGAAGGCTGGACAGAGATTCCACTATGATCATGGATTTCACAATAAACTTGGTATTAAGAAAAAATATGGCCAGGCACAGTGGCTCAGGCCTGTAATCCCAGCATTTTGGGAGGCCAAGGCGGGCGGATCACCTGAGGTCAGGAGTTCGAGACCAGCCTGGCGAACGTGGTGAAACTCCGTCTCTACTAAAAATACAAAAATTAGCTGGGCATGGTGGGAGGTGCCTGTAATCTCAGCTATTCAGGAGGCTGAGGCAGGAGAATCACTTGAACTTGGGAGGTGGAGGTTGCAGTGAGCTGATATTGCACCATTGCACTACAGCCTGGGCTATAAGAGTGAAACTCCAACTCAAAAAAAAAAAAAGAAAAAGAAAAAATACATTTTTGTTGGAAAAAATTAGAAAAAAAGTCATAGAAAAACAGGAAAAACTTGAATATGTATATATTTTTTAAACTCAACCTATTCAATATTTGTGGAATAATGAAACAGAGACAACAGACATCAAATGAGGCTCATTAGAAGAGCAACTTTTACGAAGTTCATTTTGATCATTCTAAGGTCAAGGAATATAACATTTCCTTTGGCCTGACAGTAGCAGTTAGCACTCTATATCAATCAGAAACATGTGCTTACACAACATAACAGTCTCTGCACCAGCAAGGCCTCTGGGCTGCCACTCTCACCAGTGGCTCTAACTGTGGCCTCATACTAAGAGCCAGATTCACACGATGAGCAGGGTGACACTGGCAACATGGTGAGGAGGCCTAAAGTGGCCCTAAAGTTATCTTCAGGAATGGATCTCACGCACTGTAATTGTTCAGTTTTAGAGAACAGCTAAATGCATTTCTGCCACTGGTTTTAGACATGAGCAATGTTTGAAAAACAGCAGCTAATGGCAACTGAAAAAGAAAATCAAGATAATTTTTTTTTTTTTTTTAAAGAGACAGGGTCTCACTCTGTCACCTAGGCTGAGGGCAATGGTGCAATCATAGCTCAGTGCAGCTTCAACCTCCTGGGTTCAACCAATCCTCCAGCCTCAGCCTCTCCAGTAGATGGGACTACAGGAATGGGGACGCACCACCACATCTGACTAATTTTTAAATTTTTTTGTAGAGATGGGGGTCTCACTATTTTGTCCAGGCTGGTCTTGAACTCCTGAGCCCAAGCCATCCTCCTGCCTCAGCCTCTCAAAGTGCCAGGATTACAAGTGTGAGCCACCAACCCACAAGAAAGTATTATAGATGGTTTGGAGTAGTTACTTCAGAGCATAAGCTCTAATCTCGCCTCACCTTTTCCCCTTTTACTTATGTCATGGAAGTTCGCAGGGAGACAAAGGATAAAGGACATGTTCAGGGCTGGGAGAAAGGAGGCACAGCTCAATCCAGAGGAATGAAAACAGGCCAAATTTCTTTTTTGCCTTCTTCAACTTGACTTGCCTGGAACTGCATGTACCCATCTCTCCCTGGTGCTACCGAGAGTGCTGGGGAGAGCCGACAGGGGACATGTGCATGCCGCGCATCCGTGTGATTACGGGCAGGTGCGTGAGATGCAGCGGGGCCTCACCTCTTCTGTTGTCCCACGCATAGAGCTCCTTTATCCCGAGCTCGTTCAAGGACTTGGACAGCTCCAGCTCTTCTCCGGCAATGTTGTCCCTGAGAAGAACCACGTGCTCTGGGCTGACCTCACACTTTGCACAAATGACTGGCAGAATATTCTGGAGAGGAACCTCAGGGCTCACACGCACAACAGCTTTTTGTGTCCGCAGGTAATTCACGACCAAACGCACAGATTTCTGGAAGAACACACGGGCAAAAAGAATTCAGTAAGATATCCTCCCACAAGCCTTCAACTCTTGTGTCAATTCGACAATTGGGTGTGGCAGGATTGTGTGTAGCCTGAATCCTTCTTCCACAAATTGAGTGAGTCATGGGGGAAAACAGCATAATGAATACTGAAAAACAAATGTCTAGAATAATAAATTTCGCTTAGAATCTCTTGCTAGTGAACAAGCTGCTAACAACACAGCAAAATAAACATCAGGGAAGACTACATTTAAAATCCAACACGTATACTTTACTGTCTTCCAAGGGTTCTGGCCAGATGTGAACACATGGCACTTACATGCATTTTCTAAAGAAAATAGTTTGGAAGTAGTATGAATAATTTAAAGAAAAACCCTCCAAAAACATGACATCAAAGTTTTAAGGAGTCAAAACATCCACATAAATATAGGAATATCTATATATGTACATAGATTATATATATGAATACATATATACTGCATACATGTACTATATACACACATATATGAAACATATACAGTGTGTACACAGACTTACATGTATTTATGTATACACACTACACACACGTATTTAAGCTAGAAATGTATTTTTAAAAATACCAGGCATATAATAATCAGGAAGAAAAACACTCAGTTGACTAATGCTAATTCTAAATGACTGCAGATAAAGTAGTAGTCATTTTTCTCCCACTTTTACTGATCATTTTTCTTCCGCTTTTACTGATCACCCTAATTGTGCTAAGACACTGCAGAGCTGGACACAGTAAATGTAGATTGAACAAAAGAGCAGCAAAGGAAGGCCTCATGCTCTCTTCCAGCCTGCGTACCAGGGCCCAGTGGCTGGGATAAACAATGCATTTTGGGAGAAAAGACGGAACCTACTGCTCCTTTACTGGTCCTCTCCTGCCCTAACAAGTGGAATCACACAGACGCCTGGGCTCACCTGCCCTGAGAAACAGGAAGTCAAGGGAAGACGCAGGGTATATACAGAGATGCTGTGCCTCAAACACTGTTTACTTGAGGAATAAGGGGAAATCTCTGGTCAGAGTGTTCTAGAGTAACAGTGAGAATGCACTAACCAATCAATCCTAGAAATTAATAGGAGATTAATGTTGGCTGCATTGCCATTTTTAAAAGCAGGAAAATTTAGAAGATCTGCTAAGAATCTGAAAGTAACATTGCTTTTAGTTTGAGCTAAGGGATTAATATCAAAGCCTTATTTAGAAGTACAATAAAGCTGGGTATGGTGGCTCAGGCCTGTAATCCCAGCACTTTGGGAGGCTGAGGCGGGTGGATCACCTGAGGTCAGGAGTTCAAGACCAGACTGGCCAACATGGTGAAACCTTGTCTCTACCAAATACACAAATTAGCCGGGTGTGGTGGCATGCACCTGTAGTCCCAGCTACTCAGGAGGCTGAGGCAGAAGAACTGCTTGAATTTGGGAGGCAGAGGTAGCAGTGAGCCAAGATCACACCACTGCACTCCAGCCTGGGCAACAAGAGTGTAGCTCCGTCTCAAAACAACAACAACAAAAACAATAAAAGTATATAATAAGCTACTAGAATTAATTTTAATTAATAAACAAAAGCCTGGAATACAGCTATGTATATAAGATATTCTCCAAATGCAATGAATAAATATTTCTGACATAAGTTTTTCAAAAAAAATTTTTTTTCCCTTTTTTTTCTCTTCCTCTGGGAAGATGTTTAATCCTCTATGGATACCAAACGCTTCCTGAGTCAAGAAGAATTCTAGAACTACACTGTCCAATCAAGTAGCCATTAGCTAGTGGCAATTTAAATTTAAAGTTAAAATTAAATTAAAAATTCAGTTTCTCAATCACACCAGCCACATTTCAAGTGTTCAAAAGCTGTGTCAATTAAAATGAAAAAAGAAAAATCTACATGAATATTTTAGATATTTAAGTTATAATAAACATACCAAATTTTAAAAAAAGCTGCACGCAGCCAGTGGCTATCATATTAGAAAGTACAGAATTAAAGACCATGTCCCTCTTTGAATGAAGGTCTAATGGATAGCTCCACTGTAGATCAATTCCTCTTCTATAATATATAAAGAAGCAATGTTACAACAATAAACATTATTCAATTCTGTACATTTTGTCTCCTAAAACAAACTCTGTTTAGTGCCTAGCTTTGCCTGGCATAAAAGTAGCAGCCTCAGCCACAGCTCTCTGCACTGTACTTCGATAAGAAAAGCCACACTGGCCCCTACTCAGGACCTGCCACACATTCAGACACAGATATCTCCATGTAGGTACGTACTAACCTCAGGCACCTTAGGGGGACCAGGCTTAACCTTCTCTTCAGGAACTTTTTCTTTCAGAAACACAGTATGCACATTCAGGGTCCCAATCAAAGTATTTGGCTTAAAACTCAAAGGTTGTTGGGTTTCTGAAGACCGAATTTCAAGGGCGTGGTGGGATGGATTCAGGTGGTTCTGAAGGCAAAGTTCAACCAGTAGGTCCATCATTGCATGGCTGAAAAAAGGAAAACAAATCATGATTATTAGGAATGACTGCACTCTCTCTTTTGCCTGGCTAAATAAGGGTAGAACAAGTGGATGAATGAGCAAATTAGATATGCTTAAGAAAAAAGACAACAGAAGCTCATTAATTCCTTCTGCATGGTTGTAGAGCAATATGTTAACATTTTCAGCACTAACAAACAACACTATTGAAAGAGAAAAATCATAATTAATAGCTTGGAAAATAGTTATATTTTTAGCTAAATCAAAGGGTATGTTGAGTTGAATCATCTAAGGTCTGTTGGCACAAATATTTTTCATGCATACAAGACACTAAATTTTCAGTTATTTATAAATATAATGTATCTTTTTGATTTAACTTTTAAGTTCGGGGTACATGTGCAGGTTTGTTACACAGCTAAACTTGTGTCATGGGGGTTTGTTGCACAGATTATTTTATCAACCAGGTATTAATCCTAGTACCCATTAGTTATTTTTTCTGATCCTTTCCCTCCTCCCACCCTCCATCCCCTGAGAGACCCCAGTGTTTGTTATTGTTCTCTATGTGTCCGTGTGTTGACATCATTTAGCTCCCACCTATAAGTGAGAACATGCAGTATTTGGTTCTCTGTTACTGCATTAGTTTGCTAAGGATAATGACCTCTAGCTCCATCCATGTTTTTACAAAGGACATGATCTTGTTCTTTTTTTTAATGGATGCACAGTAGTCCATGGTGTATCTGTACTACATTTTCTTTATCCAACATACTATTGATGGGCCTTTAGGTTGATTCCATGTCTTTGCTATTGTGAATAGTGCTGCAATGAACATACACATGCATGTGTCTTTATGACAGAATGATTTATATTCCTTTGGGTTTATACCCAGTAATGTGATTGCTGGGTTGAATGGTAGTTCTGTTTTTAGGTCTTGGAGGAATTGCCACACTGTCTTCCACAATGGTTGAACTAATTTACAATCCCATCAACAGTGTGTAAGTGTTCATTTTTCTCTGCAACCTTACCAGCATCTGTTGTTTTTTGACTTTTTCATGATAGCCCTTCTGACTGGCGTAAGATGGTATCTCATTGTGGTTTTGATTTGCATTTCTCTAATGAGCAGTGATGTTGAGCTTTCTTTCATGTTTGTTGGCCTCATGTATGTCTTCTTTTGAAAAGTGTCTGTTCATGTCCTTTGCCCACTTTTTCTTTTTTTTTTTTTAATTATACTTTAAGTTTTAGGGTACATGTGCACAACGTGCAGGTTTTTAATGGGTTTTGTTTTCTTTTCTTGTAAATTTGTTTAACTTCCTTTTAGATGCTGGATATTAGACCTTTGTCAGATGCATAGTTGGCAAACATTTTCTCCTATTTTGCAGGTTATCTGTTTACTCTGTTGATAGTTTCTTTTGCTGCGCAGAAGCTCTGTAGTTTAATTAGGTTCCATTTGTCAAGTTTTGCTTTTGTTGCAATTGGTTTTGGAGTCTTCGTCATAAAATTTTGACTCTTCCTATGTCCAGAATGGTATTGCCTAGGTTGTCTTCCAGGGTTTTTATAGTTTGTTTTAAATTTAAGTCTTTAATCCATCTTGAGTTATCTTTTGTACATGGTATGTGGAAGGGGCGTAGTTTCAATCTTCTGCATATGGCTAGCCAGTTCTCCCAGCACCATTTATTGAATAGGGAGTTCTTTCCCCATTGCTTGTTTTTGTCAGCCTCATCAAAGATCAGATAGTTGTAGGTGTGTGATTTTATTTTTGGGTTCTCCATTCTGTTCCATTGCCCTATGTGTCTGTTTTTGTACAAGTAGCTGCTGTTTTCGTTACTGTAGCCCTATAGTATAGTTTTAAGTCAAGTAGCATGATGCCTCCAGCTTTGTTCTTTTGCTTAGGATTGCCTTGGCTATTTGGGTTTGTTTTTTGGTTCTTTGTGAATTTTAAAATAGTTTTTTCTAGTTCTGTGAAGAATGTCATTGATAGTTTAATAGGCATAGCATTAAATCTATAAATTGCTTTGGGCAATATGGCCATTTTTAACAATATTGATCCTTCCTTTCCATTTGTTTGTATCATCTCTGATTTCTTTGAGCAGTGTTTTGTAGTTCTTGTAGAAATCTTTCACCTTGCTGGTTAGCTTCATTCCTAGGTATTTTATAATTTTTTTGTGGCAATTGTGAATGAGACTGCATTCCTGATTTGGCTCTCAGTTTAACTGTTATTGGTGTATAGGAATGCTAGGGGTTTTTGTACATCGATTTTGTATCCTGAGACTTTGCTGAAATTGTTTACCCCAGCTTAAGAAGCTTTAGGGCCAAGACTATAGGGTGTTCTAGATATAGGATCATATCATCTGCAAATGGAGATAGTTTGACTTCCTCTCTTCCTATTTAGATGCCCTTTATTTCTTTTTCTTGCCTGACTGCCCTAGTCAAAATTTCCAGTACTATGTTGAATAGGAGTGGTGAGAGGGGGTATCCTTGTCTTATGCTGGTTTTCAAGGAAAATACTTCCAGCTTTTGCCCTTTCAGTATGATCTTGGCTGTGGGTTTGTCATACATGGCTCTTATTATTTTGAGGTATATTTCTTCAATACCTAGTTTATTCAGTTTTTAACATGATGGGATGTTGAATTTTATCAAAAGCCTCTTGTGCATCTTTTGAGATAATCATGTGGTGTTTGTCTTTTGTTCTGTTTATGTGATGAAATACATTTATTGATTTGCATATGTTGAACCAACCTTGCATCCCAGGGATAAAGACTACTTGATCATGGTGGGTAAGAATTTTGATGTGCTGCTGGATTCAGTTTGCCAGTATTTTGTTGAGGATTTCTGCGCTGATGTTCATCAAGGATAGTGGCCTAAAGTTTTCTTTTTGTGTGTGGTGTCCCTGTCAGTTTTTGGTATCAGGATGATGTTGGCCTCATAGAATTAATTAGAGAGGAGTTCCTCCTCCTTATTTATTTATTTATTTATTTATTTATTTATTTTTGGAACAGTTTCAGCAGTAATAGTACCAGTTCTTCTTTGTATATCTGGTAGAATTCAGCTGTGAATCTGTTTGCTCCTGGGCTTTTTCTTTTCTTTTTTTTTTTTTTTTTGGTTGGTAGGCTATTTATTACGATTCTATTTCAGATCTTTTTACTGGTCTGTTCAGAGATTCAATTTCTTTCTGGTTCAGTCTTGGGAGAGTATGTGTGTGTCCAGGAATTTATCCATTTCTTCTAGATTTTCTAGTTTATGTGCACAGAAGTGTTCATAATATTTTGATGATTATTTGTATTTCTATGGGGTCAGTGGTGACACCTCACTTGCCATTTCTGATTGTGTTTATATACATCTCCTCTCTTGTCTTCTTTATTAGCCTAACTAGCAGTCTATTTTATTAATTTGTTCAAAAAAAAAAAAAACAGCTCCAGGATTCACTGATCCTTTGAATAGTTTTTTGTGTCTCAATCTCCTTCAGTTCAGCTCTGATTTTGGTTATTTCTTGTCTTCTGCTAGCTTTAGGGTTGGTTTTCTCTTGGTTCTCTAGGTCTTTTAATTGTAGTGTTAGGTTGTTAAACTGAGATCTAACTTTTTGATGTAGGCATTTGCTGCTATAAATTTCTCTCTTAAAACTGCCTTAGCTGTGTCCCAGAGATTCTGGTATGTTGTATCTTTGTTCTCATTAGTTTAAAAGAACTTCTTGATTTCCCCCTTCCTTTCATTATTTAACCAAAAGTAATTCAGGAGCAGATTATTCAATTTCCCGGTAATTGTATGGTTTTGAGTGAATTTATTAGTCTTGATTTCTAATTTGATTGCTCTGTGGTCTGAGAGATTGGTTGTTATTATTTAAGTTCTGCATTTGCTGAGGAGTCTTTTATTTCTGATTATGCGATCGATTTTAGAGTACATGCCACGTGGCAATGAAAAAATGTATATTCTGTTGTTTTACGATGAAAAGTTCCGTAGCTGTCTATCAGGTCCATCTGATCCAGTGCTGAGTTCAGGTCCTGAATATCTTTGTTAATTTTTTGTCTTTATGGTGTAATATTGTCAGTGGGGTGTTAAAGTCTCCCACTATTAATGTGTGGGAGTTTAAGTTTCTTTGAAGGTCATTAAGAAACTGCTTTATGAGTCAGAGTGCTCCTTTTTTATGTGCATATATATTTAAAACAGTTATGTCTTCTTGTTGAATTTAACCCTTTACCATTATGTAATGCCCTTCTTTGTCTTTTTTTATCTTTGTTGATTTAAAATCTGTTGTGTCTGAAATTACTATTGCACCTCCTGCTTTCTTCTGTTTTCCATTTGCTTGGTAGATTTTTCTCAGCCCCTTTTGTTTTGAGCTTATGTGTGTCACTGCATGTAAGACAGGTTTCTTGAAGACAGCATACCAATGGGTCTTGGTTCTTTATCCAGCTTACTACGCTGTGCCTTTTAATTGGGGCATTTAGCTCATTTACATTCAAGGTTAGTATTGATATATGTGGATTCGATCCTGTTATCACGATGTTAGCTGGTTATTTTGCAGACTTGTTTAGTGGTTGCTTTATAGTGTCAGTAGTCTGTGTACTTTAGTGTTAGCAGCTGGTAATGGTGTTTCCTTTCCATATTCAGTGCTTGCTTCAGGAGCTCTTGTAAGGCAGGTCTGGAGGTAAGGAATTCCTTCAGCATTTGCTTATTTGAAACGGATCTTATTTCTCCTTTGCTTATGAAGCTTAGTTTGTCCAGATATGAAATTCTGGGTTGGAATTTCTTTTCTTTAAGGATGTTGAATATTGGCCCCAATCTCTTTTGGCTTGTAGGGTTTCTGCTAAGAGGTCCATTTTTAGTGTCATGGGCTTCCCTTTACAGATGACCTGACTTTTCTCTCTAGCTGCCTTTAACATTTTTTCTTTTATTTTGACCTTGGAGAATCTGATGATTATGTATCTTAGGAGGGATCTTCTTGTGAAGTGTCTTATTGGGATTCTCTGCATTTATGTCTTTTACATTTTCCTAGAAGAATATTTTTATTTATTTAAAGCTAAACTCTCTTTTCCTATGAATTTCCCAGGAAGTTAGGCACAGGTTTTTTTCCTCTGATCTATTCCTTAATAAGTAACTTGCATAATTCTTGCAGGACATAATTATGGTTTCCAGATGTTACCAAATAAATTGAAGATTGGGAACTCACAGGGCACTGGTAAACACACAGGTGCAAGTGACATCAGTAAGACAGTAGAAAAGGAAGTCTCTGGCTCATGTACCCCAACAGAAAAAATGATTTGGCAGCCTGCCATGGACAGAAGTTCCTTTGTAACAGCTTTGGGATCCAGATAGAAGGTTGTGAAACCCTGGTAGAGCCCCAGACTGAGGAGGGATACACTGAGAAATCAGGCCCACAGCCTGCTGGCAGGCTCATAGGCTTTGGTACCAGCTATGGACTGAAAGTATCCCTGTCCTCCTATGAACTCAGCTCCAACCACAAAGAGCTGTGGTGCTTCCAAAAGTCCCTTCTTCCATTTCCCGAGAGGGGCCATACCCAACCTACCCCCCCAGTAACATATTCGCTAACCTCAGACCCAACTGCAGATACTGAGTAGTCATGTGACCTGGCTTCAGCCCCTCTCCACTGTGGCCTGCTGGGAGACATGTCTATTCATACCCTTGGTGACAGGTTCCCCAAGCTCAGTCCCAACTACAGACCCTGAAACAGCCAACTTACCTGGCTCCAAACTCAGCTTGACTGAGATACCAGAGGCAATAACATCAGTCTGGTGAGCTAGGAGTAGATCCTTACTTGCCAAAACCAGTCTGTAAAGACTGGAGATGTCTGCTCCTTCAAATGCACAGACACACACACGTTTACATGGATCACAAAGCATAAGGTAAACATAACACCACCAAAGTTAACTAACAAAACCCCAGTAACCAACCCCAGAAAAGTGGAGATCCATAAATTACCTGAAAAGGAATCCAAACAGCCATCTTAAAGAAGCTCAATGAGCTTCAGAAGACTACAGATTTTAAAACTAAATGAAATTAGGAAATGAATACATGAACAAAATCAGAAATTTAATAATGAAACAGAAGCATTAAGAAGAAACCAAACAGAAATCTTGGAGCTGAAGAATACAATTATTGAACTGAAAAACCCAATAAACAGCTTCAACAGAAAACCTGATCGTGTAGGAAAAAGAATCAGTAAATCTGAAGCCTGGCCATTTGAAATTAATCAGTTAGAAGAAAAAAAAAAAGAAAAAGTGAAGAAAGCCTATGAAACTTACAGAACACCATCAAAGTGGTGGAAAGCCTATTTAAAGAAATAATGGCAAAAATCTTCCCAACTCTACAGAGGGAAGTTGACATAAAGTCCTAAGATCTTCAAATATATTAAACAAAAAGAGCACTATTCTGAAACACATTACAGTTTGTCTCAAATATTAAGAGTTTTTCAGAAATAAAAGACAAAGAGACAATTTTGAAAGCAGCAAGAGAAAGGTACCTTGTCACACACAAGGAAAACATTGTAAGATTTATCAGCAGAAACCTTGCAGGCCAGGAGATAATGGGATGATATAGCAAAGTACTAGAAGAAAAAAAATGCCAACCAAGAATACTTTATCCAGAAAAACTGTAGTTTAAGGATGAAGGAGAGAGAAGTCTTTGCCTGTCAAAACTAGGAAGTTTGTCACCACGAGACCTGCTAAAGTTAGTTTTTCAAGCTGAAATGAAAAGATGATAAACAGCATCATAAAAGCATATGAAAATATGAATCTCACTGCTAAAGGTAAACACAGAATATTGTAATACTGAAATGGTATACATAAATCTCTTTAAACACTAGTGTACAAATTAGAAGGCAAGTTGTCAGAATAAATATAGCCACAGAAATTTGCTAATGGAAATACAATATAGAAAAATAAAATCTGACATCAGTTACATAAAGTGTCTGTGGGAGGGGAAAGTAAAATGTAGAGTGCCTGTATATGATTGAAGTGAAGTGGATATCAGCTTCAAACAGACTGCTGTAACTATAAGTTATTCAGTGTAAACTCTATGGTAACCACACACAAATACACACACACGATGTACAGTAGATGCAAAAAAGATTAACAGAGAAGAATCAAAGTACACTGCTACAATAATCAAACCACAAAGGAAGACACCAAGAGGAGTAAGAGAACTATAATAAAGGTAGAAAACAAATGACAAAATGGCAAGAGTAAGTCCTTACCTATTAATAATTATTTGAAATTCAAATGTACTAAACTCTCCAATCAAAAGAAATACTGTAGATGAACAAATAAAATAATAATAATAAACTATATGCTGTCTACAAGAGACTCATTTTAGATTTAAGGACACATAGAGGTTGAAAATAAAGAATGAAGAATGATATTTCATGAAAAAGGTTAAAGAAAGGAGCCGGGCATGGTGGCTCACGCCTGCAATCCCAACACTTTGGGAGGCCGAGGCGGGCAGATCACGATGTCAGGAGTTCAAGACCAGCCTGGCCAACATGGTGAAACCCCATCTCTACTAAAAATACCAAAAATTAGCTGGGCATAGTGGTGGGCGCCTTTAATCCCTGCTACTCGGGAGGCTGAGGCAGAAGAATTGCTTGAACCCAGGAGACAGAGATTGCAGTAAGCCGAGATGGTACTACTGCACTCCAGCCTGGGTGACAGAGTGAGACTCCGTCTCAAAAAAAAAAAAAAAAACAGAAAAGAAAGAAAGAAAGAAAAGAGAGTGGGGTAGCCATATTGTCATTAAATAAAATAGGGTTTAAGTCAAAACTGTCACAAGTGACAAATGTCATTATATAATGATATAAGGGACAATTCAACAGAAAGACCCAATAGTTACAATATTAATACTATACCACCAACATGAAAGCATCTAAATATGTAAAGTAAACATTCATAAATCTGAAGGGAGAAAGAGACAGCAATACAATAACAATACAATAATATGAAGAGACTTCAAAACTTTACTCTCTATAATGGATAGATCATTCTGGTAGAAAAATCAATCAATAAGAAAATAGAATAACTGAACAACACTACAGACCAAATTGACCTAAGATATATAATGTCCATCTAATATCAGAAGAATACAGATTCTTCTCAAGAGCATATGGAACATTCTTCAGGGTATATAACAAGATAGGTGTCAAAAAAGGTCTGAAAATTTTAGTAAGATCAAAATCTTCCAACTGCCTTTTCCAGCCATAATGGAATGACATTAGCAATCAATAACACAAACATGGAATTTTTGTGTTAAAAAACACAAAAATTGTTTTTTTGGGAAAAAAACACAAAAATTGGTTTTTTGGAAAACAAACACAAACATGGAATTCACCTTCTGTAATATCATTTTACCCACCATCTGAAGATATTAAATGGAAAATTTCATAAATGAACAACTCACAAATTTAATCAGTGTGATGAAATCTTGCACCATCCTGCCTCATCCTGCCTGGGACATCAACCATCCCTTTGTCCAATGTATTCACACTGTATACTCTACCCGCCTACCAGTCACTTCATAGCCATCTCCGTTATCAGATCGCTTGTCACGGTATTGCAGTACCTGTGTTTCAGTCACCCTTACTTTACTTAATAATGGCCTCAGACCTCAAGAGTAATGGTGCTGGCTCTTTGGATGCCAAACAAAAGCCATAAAGTGCATCCATTAAGTGAAAAGGTAAAAGTTCTTGACTTAATAAGGAAAGAAAAAAAAGTACGCTGAGGTTGCTAAGATCTATGGCAAAAATGAATCTTCTATCCCTAAAATTGTGAAGATATTCATGCTAGTTTTTGCAGTTGTGCCTCAATCTGCAAAAGTTATAGCCACAGTGTATGATAACTATTATAATGATATGGTTACAATTGTTATATTTTATTTTTAAATTGATTCATTGTCAATCTCTTACTATATCCAATTTATAATTAAATTTTATTATAGATGTGTATATATAGGAAAAAACATGGTATATATAAACTTTAGTACGATCTGTGGTTTCAAGCATCCACCAGTGGTTTTAGAGCAAATCCCCCACAGAGAGGGAGGACTACGGTACATGGGAACTACACAACACAATCTTGAGCAGCCACTGAGTCAAAGGAGAAATCAAAAGGGAATTTAGAAAATATCTTGAGACAAATGAACATGGAAACAAAAGTTGTCAAAACTTACGGGATAGAACAAAACTAATACTAATAGGGAAGTTTATAGCAGTAAGATCCTACATTTAAAAAGAAAGAAGGGCCAGGCGCAGTGGCTCACGCCTGTAATCCCAGCACTTTGGGAGGCCGAGGCAGGTGGATCACTTGAGGTCAGGAGTTCGAGACCAGCCTGGCCAACATAGTAAAACCCCATCTCTACTAAAAATATAAAAATTAGCCGAGCGTGGTGGCACGGGCCTGTAATCGCAGCTGCTTGGGAGGCTGAGGCAGGAGAATTGCTTGAACCTAGAGGGCAGAGCTTGCAGTGATCTGAGATCGCACCACTGCACTCCAGCCTGGGTGACAGAGAGAGACTCCATCTGGAAAAATAATAACAACAATAATAATAATGAGGAGGAGGAGGAGGAAGATCTCAAATAAACAACCTAACTTTACACTTCAGGGAACAGGAATAAAAACAAACTGAGCCCAAAGTTAGCATAAGGAAGTTAATAATAAAGATTACAGCAAAGATAATTGAAATAGAGAACAGAAAAATTTTAAAAAAAAACTCTTGGCTATATTAAAAAAAGAGAGAAGACTTCAAAACTGAAAGAGGAGCTATTATAACAAATATCTTAGAAGTATGAATAAAAAAGATCACTAGGCAGTATTACAAAAATACACTCACAAATTGCAAAATCCCTAAAAAAAAGAAAAAAATGGATAAATTCCTCGACATGTACCAAAATTGAGTCAAGGAGAAACAGACATCCTGAAGAGACCAATAACAAATAAAGAGATTATATTAGCAATTAAATCTCATCACAAACAGAAAAGTCCAGGACCAAATCGATTCAATGAAGAACACTATCAAACAGTCAAGGAATAATTGATACTAGTGCTTTTTAAACTCTTCCAAAAAAATAGAAAAAGAGGGCATATTTCCAAACAAATTTTATAAGGCTAGAATCATGCTGACACCAAAGTCAGACAAAGATCCCAAAATAAAAGAACATTATAGGCTAATATCCCTGATGAACATGGATGCAGAAATCCTCAATAAAATACTAGCATACAAAATTCAACAGCACATTTAAAGGATTATACTCCACAATTAAGTAGGATTTCTCCCTGAGATGCAAGGATGGTTCAACATTTGCAAATTAATCAATGTGATACAACACATCAGTACAAAGAAACACAGAAACTACATAATCATCTCAATGGAAACAGAAAAAGCATCTGACAAAACTCAATATCCATGCATGCTAAAACTCTCACCAAAAAAAGGCAGAGAAAGAATTTACTTTAACATTATAAAAACCATATACAAAAAGCTCACAGCTAACATTATAATCAATGGAGAAAAACTGAAAGCTTTTAAGGTCCATACAAAGCAAGGATGTCTGCTCTCACAACTTCTATTCAATACAGTACTGGCAGTCCTAGCCAGAGGCATTGGACAAGAAAAATAAATAAAAGGCACATACATCAAAAAATAACTGAAATTATCCCTGGTTACAAGTGATTTGATCATACACACAGAAAGCTCTGAAAACTCAACAACAAGAAAAAACTGTTAAAAGTAATAAATAATTTAACTAAAGTTGCTTAATATAAAATCAATACAAAAAAATCAGTGGCTTTTTTTTTTTTTTTTTTTTTTTAAAGACAGAGTCTCAGTCTGTTGCCAGGCTGGAGTGCATGGTGCTATCTCGGCTCACTGCAACCTCCGCCTCCCGGGTTCAAGCGATTCTGCTGCCTCAGCCTCCCAAGTAGCTGGGACTATAGGCACACACCACCACACCCAGCTAATTTTTTTATTTTTAGTAGAGACAGGGATTCACCATGTTGGCCAGAATGGTCTCTATCTCTTGACCTCATGATCCATCCGCCTTGGCCTCCCAACGTGCTGGGATTACAGGCATGAGCCACCACACCCAGCCAAAAAAATCAGTGGGATTTCTATACCTAAACCATTTAAAAAGGAAATTAAGAAAGTAGGAAAATAGCAATAATAAATAATAAAATACTTAGGAATAAACTTAACCAAACAAGTGAAAGATTGGTACACTGAATATTATAATACATTGATGAAAGAAATCAAACGAGACACAGATAAATGTAAAGATGTCCTGTGTTCATGGATTAGAAGAATTAATATTGTTAAAATTTCCATATCTCACAAAAAGATCTACAGATTCAATGCAATCCCTATCAAAATTCCATTGGCATTCTTTACAGAAATAGAAAAGAAACAATCCAAAAATTCATATAGAACAACAAAAGATCTTGAATACTCAAAGGTATCTTAAGAAAGAAGAACAAACCTGGAGGTATCAAACATCCTGATTTCAAAATATCTTATATAGCTATAGTGCACAAAACAGTATGGTACTTGCAGAAAATCAAACATGTAGACTAATGGAACAAAATAGAGAGCCCAAAAATAAATCCATGCATTAAGAGTCAGCAGATCTTTGCCAAGGATGCCAAGAAATCACAATGAGGAAAGGACCATCTCTTCAATAAATAGTGCCAGGAAAACTGAATATCCACATGCAGAAAAATGAAATCTGACCCTTATCTCATTCTATATACAAAAAAAAACCTCAAAATAGATTATAAACACTTAAATATAAGATTCGAAGCCATAAAACTATGAGAAGAAAACACAGGAAAAAGCTTCATGACATTGGTCTGGGCAGTTTTTTGTTTGTTTTTGTTTTCTGGTTTTTTTTTTTTTTTTTTTTTGCAGATATGACACTAAAAGCATAGAGAGCAAAAGCAAAAATAGACAAATAGGACTGCATCAAGCTAAAAGGCTTCTGTCCAGCAAAGGAACAGTCAACAGAGAGAAGTGCAATCTATGGAATGGGAGAAAATACTTGACAGCCACATATCCAATCAAGGGGTTAATATCCAAAATAGATAAAGAACTCAAACAACTCAATAGCAAATAACCCCCTTAAAATGGGCCAAGGATCTGAATAGATATTTCTCAAAATAAGACATATAAATGGTCAACAGGTATACTGAACATCACCATCAGGAAAGTGCAATTCAAAACCACAATATCACCTCACACCTGTTAGAATGGCAATTTTATCAAAAAGACAAAAAATAGCAAGTGTTGGTGAGAATGTGGAGAAAAGGAAAACCTTGAACATTGCTGGCAAGAATGTAAATTGGTACAGCCATTATGGAAAACAGTCTGGTGGTTCTTTAAAAAATTAAAAATAGAATTACCATATAACCCACCAATCCCAGTTCTGGGTACATATTTCTAAAGAAAATGGGCCAGGCACGGTGGTTCACACCTGTAATCCTAGCACTTTGGGAGGCCGAGGTGGGCGGATCACTTGAGGTCAAGAGTTCAAGACCAGCCTGGCCAACAACGCGAAACCCCATCTCCACTAAAAATACAAAAATTAGCCAGGCGTGGTGGCACATGCCTGTAATCCCAGCTACTCGGAAGGCTGAGGCAGGAGAATTGCTTGAACCCAGGAGGCAAAGATTGCACTGAGCCGAGATCGCGCCACTGTATTCCAGCCTGGTTGACAGAGCGAGACTCTGTCTCAAAAAAAAAAAAAAAGAAAGAAAATGAAATCCGAATTTTTAAGAGATATCTGCACTCCCATATCTACTGCAGCGCTATTCACAGTATCTATTGCAGCAGTATTCACAATAGCCAAGAAGGGGAAGTAACCTAAATGACTGTCAAGGGATGAATGGATAAAGAAAATGTGGCACGTATATACAATGAAGTATTACACAGCCTTAAAAGAGAAGGAAATCCTGCCACATGTGACAACATGGATGAAGCTGGAGGACACTACACTAAGTAAAAGCCAGACAGAGAGACAAACACACCACCTGATTCACTTATACGTGGAATCTAAAATAGCTGAACTCCTAGAAGCAGAGAATAGAATAGTGCTTGCAGGGGCCGGGCAATAGGGAGGTGGTCAAAGACACACAGTTTCTGTCACGAAGGACAAGTAAGCTCTGGAGATCTGGTGTCTAATGTCCACCATGAGGACTGCAGCTGACAATACTGTACTGTATACTTGAAATGTGCTAAGAGAATCGACCTTCAGTGTTCTCACTACACACACACACACACACACACACACACACGTCTGTAAAGTGAAGGATGTGTTAACTACTTTGTGGTGATTTCAAAAATACATATGTAGATCAATATCAAGTTATACACCTTCAATATATACCATTTCTATCTGTCAAGTACACTCCCAATAAAGCTGAAAATAAAACACAAGAAAAAAAAGAAAATCACTTTTCCCAATAGGTACTTGGTACAGTGGGCATTTTTTTTTGGTTAAGGAAATGGAAGGAAACTGGCATAAAAGTACACATTTAATTTAACAAGCGATTACAGATCACCTAGTGGGTGTAGTATGTTACTAGGTCAATTGGAAGACTCTAAAATAAATAAAATTTTGTCTCCGAACTCAAACAAAACATTTGCAAAGCCCTAGGTGCCTGATCAGCCAAAGACGCTCGTTCATTCCTCCGTGACCCTGAGCATGAGCTGCAGGGCCCTAACACTGAACCATAAACCCACAGGAAAACCCAATCCTACAAGAATCCCTAAAGTGCCCTCTTTCTCATGCCAATGCTACAAGAAAAGAGCATCAATAATGTTCTCATTGATACAAACAATGCTCAAAGCTATCTCCATGACAATATTTACCCTCATCCACTCTCCAGGAAGTGATTAAGGAACAGCAGGTGCCAATGAGGAAGATACTAGACACTCCTGGGAAGTGGGTGCTGGTGGCAATGGGAGCCCCTGGTGCGGCCTGGGCAGCCCCAACCCTCCAGAACCCCACAGCGGGGTGTGCAGGCTAATAACTACCATGAGTTCTGGTTCTTTCAGATCCTGGGTAAAAACCTTCATCTCAATGAAGAGCTCCAGGAAACAAAACAGGGAGAACATCACCATGCACGTGCAGACACGACAGTCCACAGAGAACCCTCAGCACAGTGAACAGACTTCTTAAAAATGAGAACACTGCAGGCTCCTGACCACATCCTGTGTATCTGTGATGAGCCTGTGGCCACACCGTGCACCGCCCATGGTGTCCTCCAGTCCTCCTGTGGTCTGAGGATGGGGAGCGGGTCCCTGGGTTTCCATGAGGCAGGGGAGATGGGGTCCACTTTTGTCTGACCTGACTTGCTTTCCCTCTAATCCCCACCAAGAGGCTGTCTCTACCCAGTAAACAGATATAAATCAGTTGTCAAACACAAAAATTACACAAATGCTACTACTGTGATCCTCTGTTCTTTTAGTCCAATAACTGGTGACAGGTTTGGAGCATCTAGAGAGGTGAAAGGGAGTGGACAGCCCGGGGCTCCACAGCTTTTCTCCGGCACAGAGAATGATCCCACCTGGCCACGGCAGAAGCCAGTATGCAGTGTGCTCACAGAGGAGTATATTAATTGCAGCCAAATAAATAATTGAGTGCCCAAATCTCCACCTTGTGTGACAAATGGATCTCCACAATCTGCTGGTCAATCCTCCACAATGTGGGCCTTTACACCCCTGCCCCACCCCGTGAAGGCAGCTCTGCCCAGCGAGTGCTCCTCATGTGAAAGCTGCCATGTTATCTTCAGCAGTCGAGGGTCGGAGTAGATCATCAACAACCCACCTGCCAAAATTTAAATTGAGGGGAGGCAAAACTCCACCCCCAAACACTGTAAGGAAATGATAATAAAACCCAGTCCCCACGGACATGAGTTATCAGACATGCTTAAGTTACTTGCAGGGCACAGTTACCCTCTCAACCTGGAGGAGACCTCAGACACCATCCCTTCCCAGGGCTGGAACCCGCACCCAGGACAGCGGGGCTTCCACATGAAAGTGGGAGGTTTGGGGGCTGCCAGGAGCTCCGGCTTTGGCTGCTGCTTTGCTCTCTCTGGGGCTGCCTCTATTTGTGTCAGGTAAACACAGCTTTCTAAGGAAGACCTGACTTGGTGGCATTAAAGAACCTGGACACACACAAGCTCGACCCTGTGAGGACATGGGTCCAAAAGCAGGAACTCGTCTTATGACGTGTTCCTGTGTGAGGGAATGCCGTTTCTGCTACTTTGCACCACACCCTTTAAGTTGCTACTGGCTGACATTTTCAAATGCCAAACTCCAAACAGCCAGTTCTACCCAGCCATCCCATTACTGGGTATATACCCAAAGGACTATAAATCATGCTGCTATAAAGACACTGCATGATTACTGCAGCTCTATTCACAATAGCAAAGACTTGGAACCAACCCAAATGTCCAACAATGATAGACTGGATTAAGAAAATGTGGCACATATACACCATGGAATACTATGCAGCCATAAAAAATGATGAGTTCATGTCCTTTGTAGGGACATGGATGAAATTGGAAATCATCATTCTCAGTAAACTATGGCAAGAACAAAAAACCAAACACCACATCTTCTCAGTCATAGGTGGGAATTGAACAATGAGAACACATGGACACAGGACGGGGAACATCACACTCTGGGGACTGTTGTGGGGTGGGGGGAGGGGGGAGGGATAGCATTGGTAGATATACCTAATGCTAAATGACGAGTTAGTGGGTGCAGCACACCAGCATGGCACATGTATACATATGTAACTAACCTGCACATTGTGCACATGTACCCTAAAACTTAAAGTATAATAATAATTAAAAAAAAGAAAAAAAAAGCCAGTTCTTTCTAGCCTCCTTTGATGCTACTGGAGAATTCACCCAGAGAGGCCACCCTTGGGACAACAGCAGTGCCCAACAATGGACAGAGAGGCAGAGCTGCTGCCTACTCCCTGTGGGTTTTCCTTACACGCTCATCAGATCCCAACCTGCCTCTCATGTCCTGAGGACAAAGGATTAATGATTCTCTAATTGGGTGTTACAAGTGCATCCCTCCACAAGACCTCAGTAGGTCACTGTGCCACTGGGCCACGGGCAAGTGGAAGAGGCTGCCTGGCCACTCACACATTCTCGCCACCTCCTGGGTCTGACCTCCCCTCCTCACCACCTCTGATGGAGCAGCCCCATCCTGATCTGCAGCTTTGCCCATTGATTAGGGATTGGGTGTGATTTCCCACATCAGCACTGGGTGCAGTGACGGCGCTCAGAACAGCCTGCCTGGGATGGAATCCTGGTACCACTGCTCACTGCCTCTCTGACCTGGGTGGGGCTGACTGCATCCTCTGTGCCTCAGCTTTATTACTGGTGAGAGCAGAATGACAGTGCCCACCTCACAGGGTGGAAAGAGTTTTACGTGAAGTAACATTTTTAAGGCACCAAGCACAGTGCCAGGCATGTGGTAGGCACAAGGTCAGTACTTGCTAAATAAATGAGTTAATTTGTTCCCACCTTTTCTTTTTGGATTCTACATAGTAAGGCATTCGCCTAGCTCAGGGCAGAGGATCACCTGTCCGTATGTTGCCAAACACCATCCTGCTCTCAGCAAATACCAAGATATTAGACCCTTTCAAAGCAACATCTTTGAAGCAATGCAGAATAGAGTTTCTCCAATTGCACAAAGAATAAAACTAAGACAATTAGACCCTCTCAGAATGTCAAAGAGTCAGGTATGTTAGGAAAGTGACTAGCGCTAGGGCTCTCCCTGGCCTCAGGGATGATCCCATAGGATCGCCATTTTCATTGACTACACAGACATCAAGAAAAATCTCATCTCTCTCCTTCTCTCTCTCTCATCAGCTATCTATATTCAGGTTAAATCTCAGGTTCAATGGAAGGATAAAAGACAGTAACAAAATGGAATAATTACCTTAAAATCAAGACAGCACGGGTGGAGGGGGTTATGAGAGCAGGCCTTTCAGGTTTCTCTCACCTTCCTCCACAACATCATTTTTACCTCTAACTTCTTTACCTCTGTTCTCCCAAATGCCTTTTAAGTGCTCATAAGGTAGAGGTAAATGTTTTTTTTTTTTTGTATTTGTTGTGGTCTCTGATTTTAAACTTAACAATAGAATTATTACGCTTCTTTAAAAGTAATATTTTCCAAATGTGTACAGACTTCAAAAAATTTTTTTGTTTGAGTCAGTGACTTCAATTAGAAAAAAACTGGTTTTCTTTTGTAGGTGGTTCTTTTTGAAATCTTAGCAGAGCCCTAGACAAGAAACGGACAGCCTGTGCCAATATCTGTCCTAGTGCAGAGGGGCCACTGCCCCTCAGAAAGCAGGCAACAGCAAAAGATCACTTGGGGAACACACAATGTCAGAGAGGCCAAGTCCTACTTCCATTTCCATCAGACCCTGGCCGATTAATGAATTAGCCTTCTCTAATTGACGGGACTTCGATCTACATTACAAGCCAGCTGTCCTACCAGATCCTCAGACCCCATTCAGTGTGGAAATGGACTAAAAACTACTCTGTGATGAGGCTGCCAAGGGCCGTTCTTGAGCCACTGACACGAATCATTCCTACAGTCCCCCTGTTCTTGCCACCCCACCAGTGAAACCTTGGGCACATTCTTAGGACCGCGTACTCAACAAGTATCCCTGACATCTAGCAGAGCTAGTGGCATGTACCATAGCAAGGGATTGCAAACTTTAACACGCAATCTGAACCTTCAGGGCTTGCTGAAACACAGGTTGCTGGGCTCCTCCCCAGCATTTCTACTCAGGTCTGGGGAAGGGCTGGGAATTTGCATTTCTAACAAGTTCTCAAGTGAGGCCATTGTTGCTGGTCTGGAACCCCACTTTGAGAATTGCTAGACTCTAAGTACCCAGGACGTGCACACTTAGTACGTATGTGTTAAGTAAATAGGTAACTCAGTGCCAAGTCTACAAATCACTTTAAAATAGCTGTAGCTACTTCCCAACACAATGTTAAAACAAATTTAATTTGAATGAACTGTCAAATCTTAAATTGGTCCAGAGTGGCCTAGTTTCTTGTGTGGGACCAAGGCCACTGTGTAGCCCTAAGCTCTGGATGAGGCAGACTCTGGTATAACAGAGTCAAGCCCTGGGAGAGAGTCCAGTCTGACAGCTTAATATGGGTCCTCTACAGCAGCGGTCCCCAATCCCCCTGCCACAGACGAGGACCGGTCAATGGTGTGTTAGAAGCCAGGTAGCACAGCAGGTGAGCAGTGAACAAGCAAGCATTGCCTCCTGAGCTCCATCTCCTGTCTGACCACAGTGGCATTCGATTCTCATAGGAGCGTCAACCCTATTGTGAACTGTGTATGTGCTCCTTATGAGAACCTAATGATACACATAACGCGCTTGAATCATCCCAAAG
Organism: Pongo pygmaeus; assembly: GCF_028885625.2. NCBI lineage: Eukaryota > Metazoa > Chordata > Mammalia > Primates > Hominidae > Pongo > Pongo pygmaeus. Next base: position 35,449,855 of record NC_072379.2, on the reverse strand, counting down.
CCATCCCCAGCCTGGTCTGTGGAAAAACTGTCTTCCACAAAACCAGTCCCTGATGCCAAAAAGCTTGTGGCCCACTGCACTACAGGCAGTTCGTGCTGACAAGGCCCTACACAAAGGGACACATCAGCAGAACACAAAAAGGGTCAATGTGGAGACAGGTGACCTGAGGAAGCCCAGAACTGGGGAAGCCTAGGTGTGAGGCTGAGGTCTCTGTAAGGATACAGTTTCTGAGAGGCCTGGGTCCTGGGCCTGTCAACTGAGGTGGGCAGGAGCCTACCTCACAGATGCAAATCAGAAGCCACATCGCCGGAAACGGAACCCATGACTAACAACAGAGCCACAGTGAGGAGGACGGTGTCAGACCTCAGAGAGTTGGCCAAGCCCTCACAAACCCACACACCGCCTGGGGCCAAGCAGCTGCTAACAGTCTGTGAGGGCTCTCATGATGTGAATTTAGGGAGAGACGGGGGTTGCTGCTAACTGGAAAGGGAATGCCTTCTATAAAGGAATCCACATTTCAAAACTGTTAAAAGACAATGCTGGCTGGGCACAGTGGCTCACGCCTGTAATCCCAGCACTTTGGGAGGCCGAGGCAGGCAGATCACTTGAGGTCAGGAGTTCCAGACCAGCCTGGCCAACATGGTGAAACCCCGTCTCTACTAAAAATGCAAATATTAGCTGGGCGTGGCAGTGCGCACCTGCAATCCCAGCTACTCGGGAGGCTGAGGCAAGAGAATCACTTGAACCTCAGAGGCAGAGGTTGCAGTGAGCCGAGATTGTGCCACCACTGCACTCTAGCCTGGGCAACACAGCAAGACTCCAGCTATTAAAAAAAAAAGACAATGCTGGTTGTGTCCTTTGACATGGAGAGAGGTGATGTGCAGAGTCTGGGAACCTGGGAAAACCGCCAGTTACCCTGTCCAGATGGGATGTGTTACCTGGACAGGTGTGAACAGGTGATCTCAGACGTGGAGTGCGCTCTGGTTGGCTTCAGCCTTGAAGGAATCCCTTTGCTGACTACAGTAACTGTGACCTTTCTTAATTCTGGTCTCCTCATTTTTTGGCCTACATCTTGGAGGTCACCTTACTTCATAATCTAGAGCCTTCTGTGTACAGATTATAAGCAAGTTAGTTGTTTTCTATGTGATTCCCACTCAAGCAGATCAATCAACATGTACCCTGGGGGCCCCTGACATAGCCCAGTTACCCTTAAAATCACCTGTTAGTGTTGGGCTTAAAAATGCATGTAAATTTTGTATGCTACTTTTCATATAAAACTATTTTTCCTGTGTTTGAAGAAAATTAATACTGCGATGCACCAGCTTCCTCATTGCTTGCCTAGCACTGCCTAGCGCAGTTCCCAGTGGCACACGCAATCTTGTTTGAGATCAGTGGAGCTGCAGGAAGGCCTACAGGATATTCGGTACAGGCCATACCAGTGTCCAGGCCAACATACCTCTTGCTTCTCAGCCTAGCTTCAAGCAATATTGAATCCCCTGCTTCTCACATAAACCGGCATTTTGCAAATGTTATTTTTTTTTTCTGTACTTGCTGAGAAGTCTTCTTCACAGTGCCTCACAAAAGTTAGCAAAAAACTTAGTACATATTTTGACCAATGAATAAATAAGCATGATCACATGCTTTAATAGATCAAGATCTCACACCATGAGACCTCCCTTATGTATAATTGGTATAACACCAATGTCAAAAACACCAACAGCACCTTCTGTGAACATTTAGGAAGAATGTGTCCACCTTTTGTGAGGATAAGCAGTTCATAGTTTATAGCCAGCTCCTTAACCTTGTTACTTCCCCACAAAAAAGATTTTCATAAAGAAAACATTAGAAATCGGACGTTGATTGCATTCTGCAAATCACAATGGGCTTTTTGGCATGTTTTTGTTTTTTTCCAGCTTCGTTTGGATTAAGCCCACACAAACAAAGCCTTAATGAGGCAGAAACATCATAGGGAGGTTGGGAAGGCGGGCATTAGAAATGATGAGTGAGGATCCAGATGATCATACCCAAGACTCACTTCTAGCTCAGGTTACCAAAGTGGGCTCTGGCTCCCAGGAATTTACTCTATTGAAAAGGGTAGTCTTCCAATAGAAGCATAATCACACCAAGGTGCACCTGACTTTTAACCTTGTGACTTTCAGAACAGCCTTCTTGGGGCCTACTCAACAGTGCATGGCAGCAAAGCTGTCCTCTCGAAAGTTACTTCCTTCAGCCTCTGGGACCAAGACCTCACATCCAAGAGTGCAAGGCCAAGGCCATGGCCTTTCAGAGGCTGCACATGTGCTCCATCAATATCTTCACAGGACAGAGAGGGATGAGGGTCCCTCCCAACCTCCCTTCCCTTGCACCTGAAAACAGGTGAGCCCTCTACAGAAGGAACATGGAGATGCAACACCTGCTGCTGCAAGAGTCCTGTGCTGTTTCACACAGACAGGGACCTAAAACTCCCTGCACAGGTCTAAGCTTGTCTGTTGTAAAGGGGGTGCAATGGCCTGTAGAGGCAGAATCACAGGACTGAATATGAGGCAGATTTCCTCTCTTCTGCAAAAGGAAGGCTTGCCTTCTTCTGCCCCAGCCCTTGGCCTTGAACACCAGCTTGGACGCAAGGCACTGACCACATCACAATGACACAGCCTAGCACACTAAATACCTGACACCCTTTTGTAAAGGGCTCTTTGAAGATCTTTTCTTTTTTTTAGACGGAGTCTCGCTCTGTTGCCCAGGCCGGAGTTCACAGGCACAATCTCAGCTCATTGTAACCTCTGCTTCCCAGGTTCAAGTGATTCTCCTGCCTCAGCTTTCCGAGTAGCTGGGATTATAGGCAAGCACCACCACGCCCAGCTAATTTTCTTTACTTTTAGTAGAGACAGGTTGGCCAGGCTGGTCTCAAACTCCTGACCTCAGGTGATCTGCCCACCTCAGCCTCCCAAAGTGCTGAGATTATAGGCATGAGCCACTGCACCCCACCGAAAGATCTTTTCTTGTGCCTCAATTAAAGTGATGGGATCGTGGCCTCTGTCCAGCAGCTGTGTGGGGTGCTGGTAATACTATCCTTAAGGTAGGCCAGAACATTTCCCCTATGAACGGCTCAGAACACCAATTCTCATGTCTTAATCTGTAAGAACAGACTTCAACTTTTATTTATGTTTCTAAATTCAAGGGAAGCTAAAAAAAAAAAAAAAAAAAAAAAAATTCACTGATTTTCCAAATGGGATTATCAGCCTCCAATTACTAATGTGTTTCCTTTGTGGAATCTTTCATGTCAGGAAATAACACAGTTAAGGGGCTGACTATAAATTACAAACTCCTTGCTTACCCTATGAAAAGGTGGCATGTTCTTTACTAAACCCACTTTTCAAGACAGAAGAGAAACCACAATGACAAAAATAAGTATATCTATTTTAAGCAAGGGTCAGGAATTTAACTGCAGCCCACTCTTAATAAAGGGCGTAACATAAAACCAATTCCCAAAGCAAGGAGCTACTGCATCTGCAATAGTTATCTCACCAAAGACCCACTGGAGGCAGCTCACAGCTGCTGCTAAACTCACTGATGCTTCAGGAAACCATGAGAGGCCATAATAATTCACTACTTAAGAAAGAAAACATTATTTTAATACTCCAGCTCTAAGGCTGCACGTATTCTCAGTCACTACATCACAAAACTACATGGTGGGAACCTCTACTTTATAAGGGAAATAAAAGAAATGAAAGCATTCTTTTAAAATAATATTTTTACTTTTAGAATGGGCATTCTATTCTTTCCTCGTGCATTTGTAAAACTGGATCCATGGACTGCAGAATTAAGACATGATCCACAATGCCATTTTCTTTTCTTTTCTTTTCTTTTTTCTTTTTATTTTTTATTTTTTATTTTTTTTTTGAGATGGAGTTTCTCTCTTGTTGTCCAGGCTGTAATGCAACGGCGTGATCTTGGCTCACCATAATCTCCATCTCCTGGGTTCAAGCGATTCTCCTGCCTCAGCCTCCCGAGTAGCTGGGATTACAGGCATGCGCCACTATGCCTGGCTAATTTTTTGTATTTTTATTAGAGACGGGGTTTCACCATGTTGGCCAGGCTGGTCTCAAACTCCTGACATCAGGTGATCCGCCCACCTCGGCCTCCCAAAGGGCTGGGATTACAGGCGTGAGCCACCACACCTGGCCCACAATGCCATTTTCTAAACAAAATATGTACCTAGGAATTGGGCTAAAATATAAGAATGGTGAGTAAACCCTAATATACCCACTGAGAAAATTTCATGCATAAAGTGTTTTTTAAAACTATAATAATGTGACTAATTTCTTACGTTACAAAGTTATATAGGAAAAGTGTACTTTGGCCTATGACTACTTTATAAAACAAAGAAACTCCTGTCACTCCCGTGCATGAACCCTGGGGGGAAAGCCTATCGAACTGCCGCAAGAGATAGTGGCTTCCAGTGGACCAGGCTTTGAGCCCAGGCACCTCCCACCTTGATCCATTGTAGACAGCTAATTGTGCCTGAGCCCTCCTGCTATGATCATAGCCACAGGACCCCCACTGAGGAGCAACCTCCCGTTCTAGCCCAGTGGCACCACACTGGAGAGCAGGCTGGCCTCACCTGGTGCAGCTGAAATACTGTATCCCATGACTCAACAGTTCCAATCCTAGGTATATTCCGAGGCCTCGAGCAATGCTCCCCAAATTTTTATTCACTTATCTCATAAAATACTTTTGAAAAACGTATGCACCCCTTTGCCAATTGGACTGTCACCTGGAATTTTGATTATAAACTGGTTAATTTGATAAAGTAACAAAATAGTTGCAAAGGATTAGGTAATTTTAACTATAATCTAAATACTGGTATTTTAAAATAAAATACTTACATCACTTTTTAAAAGGCATCTGTGAGAATAAAAACACCCAGAGTGATTTAATTTTCACCATTATCCATTAAAATTACTCGAGCAAACTGCTTCATAAGAATAAAACATTTTATATCATTTCTTTTTTTCTGGAGATGAAGTTTCGCTCTTGTTGCCCAGGCTGGAGTGCAATGGCACAATCTCGGTTCACTGCAACCTCTGTCACCTGGGTTCAAGCAATTATCCTGCCTCAGCCTCCCGAGTAGATGGGACTACAGGCATGCACCTCTATGCCTGGCTAATTATTTTGCATTTTTCGTAGAGATGGGGTTTCACCATTTTGGCCAGGCTGGTCTCGTACTTCTGACCTCAAGTGATTCGCCTGCCTCAGCCTCCCAAAGTGATAGGACCTCAGGCCACCGTGCCCAGCCCATTTTATATCATTTCTTATTCTCCTTGTTTTCTTATAAATGCTGCTTCAATTCACTGCTGCATCAGAATTATACAAATATGTATGAATGTTTGAAAGTTTTTGTAATTAATCATTCTATCATACTTCTCTACAGTAAAAACATGTATAAATTATAGTTAACTTTTTTCTGTGACTTTGTTAGTTTTTTTATTATACATTGGGTTATCACTAAAAGTATCAGTAAGAATAGCACAAAACTATTTAAACAATAAAATTATGATTATTTTGATCACTGTCAAACATAAAATGTGCAAATCTATTGGTCATAACCTCGAAATGCTATGATGAAGGAGGCTTTGCCAATGTTTTAGCTGCACCTTTTGTGAGAGAAGTGGAGTGGGACACTCAGCCACGGGCAGATCAGTCCTGAGAAGAGTGCATGTGGGAATTGAGGGTCTCAAATTCAAGCCCTTAAATTGGAAATCCATGATTGGGCTGGTTTATTCCTTCATCTAAACCTGAAATATTTTCACTTTAGAAAGTTGATTGCCAGTTGTACACACACCTCCACGTGCTGCAAGAAGGTGTGGGAATGGTTAATTCAGGAGGCTGCCCTCCTGGCTGGGTCCCTTCAGAGCTGAGGATGCCTGAGGCACACCGTGGCTGCTGTCCCACCCAGGGGTGTAGGTCACCGCTGTACCTGCCCTCCTTTCTGAGCCTGCCTCCTCATAGGAGGGAGCCCTGGAGCCCCAGCTCTCCTAAGCATCTGGTGAGCCATCATGGCTGGATCAGTTAGCATAAGTCCACCCCAGGTAAGACAGTTCAGCCTGCTCTAAGTAGTCACTAGGCCTGATTTATATCCATGAGGTCCCTGAGGTCAGACCTGATGAGGAGGAAAATGCAATACATCAACATCCGCCTTTCCATTCTCTCTGCTATACTCGCAAAGTGAGTACAGCGACTCCTCCCGCAGCACCGGCTCTCACCTCCCGTTGAGCACGCTCCTCTTCTCCAGCCCGCTGGGCAGGACCACGGTGACGTCCACGGTGCTGGCCCTCAGCACCTCCTTCATGCGAACCAAGTTCTGCTGCGACCCGAGGGCCCCGTCATGGGGGGGCTTCTGGTCACTGTGCACGTGCAGAGTGGCAGCCTTTCCAGGAGGTGGGGGAGCACGAGCCTTCATCTTCCTCCTTAAAAACCACAACACAGAGGCACAGAGTGAGTGGCAATGTTCCTACCTGCCTCGGAATAATTCATTCTTACACATACTCAGGTCTGTCTTCAGGAGCACCTTCCGAGTGCCATGGCCTTTTTAAAATCAATGTCCCCCAAACAAGTAAAAACTAATAAGTAAACAAAATAGGGAAAGGGTTATTGAAAGGAAGCATTCCTGGAAAGAAACACCTTAAAAACGTGCTTGCTGTCAGGGAGGTACGCAAGCCTGTTTTCACAGGACCTGGTCAAGGGGAGGGTGGGTGCAGCGGGGTTTGGCCTGACCCTTTCTGAATTGTCACAGGGATGACACATCACACGAATTAATGATCACAATGAATCAGGTGGGCTCGCTAACACATGTGACACTCTATTAAATCTTGCCTCAGCTCCAAATCTATGGCCAGTTCTGAGGATCTGGAGTCCATGGATCCATGATCTCGAGGATGTGTTGTGCTAAATTAGCCAGAAAGTCGATCACACCACCACCTGTCCACACGGCCACCGTGGACAGATGCGGCTGTTTGGCAGGGAAAGGATGCGGGTGATGGTAAAGGGGTAACTAACGCATAACCCCCTTCACCTTTGTTTTCACCTTATTTCAGACTGTGCTTCAAATGCTCAATTCACCTTGTGGGGGATTTCTAAACACCTGATGAGTCACCCACACTGAGGAACATTTTCTTTTAACATTTATTTTAGGTTCAGGGGTCCATGTGCAGGTAAACTGCGTGTCACCAGGGTTAGGTGTACAGATTATTCCATCACCCAGGTAGTGAGCACAGTACCCAACAGGTGGTTTTTCAATCCTCACCCTCCTCCCACCTTCCACCCTCAAGTAGACCCTGGTTCTGATGAACATTTTTAGAAATTCTTGTTTCCTCCAGATTAGCCAGGGAAAGCAACTGGCCTTGTTTTATACAGGTACCTTATTTTACATATAGAATACATGTATATGTGTGTATATATATGTATGTACATATTTTGATATAAGAACCTTACTTTATATAGGCCCTGGTATTTTATTGTCGTGGTAGCAGGTCGAGTACTTACTCGATACTTAACATTCACTAGGACCTATGCTAATAATAACCTTACCAAGTTTACCTTATTGAGAGATCTGTGGCCCGCCTAAAGGCATACAATTATCTGGTGCCTGCACAGACATGGAACTCAGACCTGGCTGACTCCAGAGGGTTTGCTCCCACTGCCTCCCTCTTGCTCTGGCCATACCCTAGTTAGAGGGTCCGCAGAGAGGCAGTGAGAGCCTCAGCACACTTTCACCTCGCTCAGAGTGGTCTTCCGAAGGCATTTGGCATGAGCGATCAGAGATACAGGAATTCCTTTCCTAGAAATTTACTTTAAACAATCCCACAAGACAGCGTTGTGGGAGGCTCAAAGATGGTCATCACGACATAAATTCTAATGGTTCTAATGGCAAACAAATAACCCAACCATACATTAATAAATTAACACATCAAACAAATAAATAATCTAATCATGCATCAATGAAAGACAATGTCAATAAATTATGTTATACCAGAACTAGGCAAATATACCTTAAAAGTATATCATTTTATGTGCAAAAATGCTCAATACAGGCTTTTTTAAATAACAAGCTTCATAATATTATTTGTTTAGGAAAATTCTATTTTTAAAGAGAGGTCTACATTAATTATAGCAATGGATCATAAAGCAGTTTAGAAAGATAAAGAATTGGCAAAAATGACCTTGAGTGATGGGTAGTATGACATATGTTTTGCTATTTTTATTTCTACACATTTCCTAATTGTTCTATAGTATCACTTGTATATGTATTACTTATAAAATGAAAGAGGTCATTTAAAATGACAGTAAAAGTGATGAGATGAGGCTGTAAACTTACTAACATTCACGTCACTGGTTAATGTAAAGTTACGCACATTTACGTCATTAAAATAACATTCAGGGGCCAGGTGTGGTGGCTCATGCCTGTAATCCCAGCATTTATGGGAGGCCAAGGCGGCCAGACTGCCGGACTCAGGAGCTCAAGACCAGCCTGGCCAACATGGTGAAATTCTGTCTCTACTACAAATACAAAAAATTAGCCAGGCGTGGTGGCAAATGCCTGTAATCCCAGCCAGTTGGGAGCCTGAGGCAGGAGAATCACTTGAACCCGGGAAGCAGAGGTTGCAGTGAGCCGAGATCGCACCACTGCACCCCAGCCTGGGCAACAAGAGTGAAACTCTGTCTCAAAAATAATAATAATAATGATAATAATAAAACAACATTCAGATCTCACCCTCTGCTATAAGTAGGTATAAATTCTTTTTCTTATTAAAATACTTACACTTACAATATCTATAATTTTTGTTATATCTTTATCCATTATATACTTCTTTCAATTTATAGAAATAAAAATAAAATAGTCAACATATACGGCACCATTGTAAGGACTAAATATTTATTCAATTCCTCAGTATACCACTTTAAGGAGGTATTATTGATATTCCTATTTTATAGCTGAAAGTGTGAGCACACCTTCCCAATGTCACAGAGAGGTAAAACTGACAAACTGAAGACAATTTGGTTTCAAAGCCTGAAATTTTAACCACTATGTTATTCAGTCATTATTAGAAAGAACAGATTCCATACCATTTCAGAGATGGAAAAAATCAAGACAGAGAGAAACAGCTTATGGATTCTTCCATTAACCACCCTTTGGTCTAGGGCTAGAAGCCCAGGCTCTGAGGTATTAGCATTACCTCCCAAAGGTGCTTTCAGGACAAAAAAAAAAAAAAAAGTGTTTTTCATTTTTAGGAAAAGAGTATCTTTTCCAATTTAGCTGGCTTGGACTCCTTTAGAACTCACCAGTTCAAATAGGAAGCAGCATTTATTCATTTAGCTGGCACCACAATGGGAGTGAGAGGCTGGAGAGAGTCGGGAGAGGTTGACTGCCCCACATTTATCCGCAACAAATAATCTGTCCCCAACTACCCAGAGGCACCCTTGTAATAGAATTTCATCCACCCTCCCTCCCCACATTCAGTGTCAACACCCTGGTCCAAGCCCTCATCTCTACAGCACACACAAAAGTGGAGTCACGTGAATCACATACAGTACACACTCCACCCTTCCCTCCACAGTGTGACTAGGAGCAGCCTGCGAGGGCTGTTGTCTTCTTAGGCCTGACTTTGCTCGGGGCACACACTGCTTACACGCCTGGCAGGGCCCACTGGCTGTGGCCTAAGCTGCAACCAGCAGGCTGCAAGGGCCCCAGGGAGGTTTGTTTGCCCAGCAGAGTGCTGTGTGCATTAGTGTGTACATGCATGTGTGTGTGCCTGCATGTGCACGTGTACACATTAAAGTTAGCCAACATTTAAAAAACTGGAATATGTCACACTAACAAAATGAATTTTGGGCTGCTTTTGGGAAAAAAAAAAAGGTTTGATGAAGCCTGGACATCTTCACAGTAAAAAACGGCTGTGTGTTTCCATCTGGACCTATTGACCGCTGGACCTGTTGGCTCAGTGACGTCACACATCTGTGCCCTGTAGGGCTGTAAACTCACATCCAAACCTCCAGAGAGTCTGAAGATCTCCACCAGCCCTAGACCTGAACCATTCTTCAATATCCTCCACTCTTCTGGCAACTGGCCTACAGCTCCAGTTTCCAGGAAACCAACAAGTCCCCCAACTGCCTTGGCCTCACTGTACTCTTGCCTCACTTGTTCTGCTCTCAAAGACATGGCTCAAAACAATGTCGTCAGAGAACCCATTTCTGGGTCCTCCAGGCCTGGGCACACACATAGCTGAGATCAGTGATATCTACGTTGGCTGCACTGTGGCTGGAAGCACTTGGGGAGCTTAAAATATGCCCAAGTCCTATCACGGACCAATTAAATCTGGATACCAATTCAATTATTATTTAACAAGTCTAGAAGGCAGCAAGGACATGTGTATTCTCAATATGTAGCATAACGTAGTTCATATTTGTGGGTGCAGTCATCTATCACATAACAATGCTTCAGTCACTGACGGACCACATATATGAAGGTAGTCCCCTAAGACTGTAATACCTTTTCTATGTTTTCTATGGTTAGATATGTTGAGATGTACAAATGCTTACTATTGTGTTACACTTGCCTACAGTGTTCAGCACAGTAACATGCTGCACAGGTTTGCAGCCCAGGAACAACAGGCTATAGCATACAGCTAGGTGTGTAGTAGGCTGTACCATGTAGGTATGTGTTGGGTACATTCTGTGATGTTCACCCAAGGATGAAATCCCTTAAGGATACATTTCTCAGAGTGCGCCCCTATCATTAAGCTATGTATGACCATACTTAAAAATGCTTATTGATGATGATGATATTGACACTGCTGAAAATTATACATAGTTCCTGCCTACAAGAAACACTGGGTACTTATAAAAGCCTGAGATAGGAATGAAAAAAAGATTGCAGAGTAAGAAATGTTTCAAACGAGCCAAGCTTCCTGAGGGAGAAAAAACCTGCACAGACCTCATTAGTGGAGTGTCCACCCTAACACCCTAGCCGAGGTAGCCTTGAACAGTCTTAAAGATGAGCAGAAATTTCATATATGAGAAAAAGAGACAAAGCCTGGGGCAGGAGGAGAAGTCCCCAAAGAGAAAAAGGAAAAAAAATGTTGTACTGCACATCACAGGAGAAGATACCAAAACAGCATGCCCGGGCTAGGGACACCTGACAGCCAGCACACCAGGGTGTCTGGGTTTTTTATTTTATTATTATTTTTTCTTTTTTTGAGATGGAGTCTCACTCTATCGCCCAGGTTGGACTGCAATGGCGCAATCTTGGCTCACTGTAACCTCCGCCTCCCAGGTTCAAGTGATTCTCCTGCCTCAGCCTCCCAAGTAGCTGTGATTACAGGCATGTGCCACCATACCCGGCTAATTTGGTATTTTTAGTAGAGATGGGGTTTCACCATGTTGGTCAGGCTACTCCTGACCTCAGGTGATCCGCCTGCATGTGGATGGCCTGTGCGTGTGGGTGACCTGTGCGTGTGGGTGGTCCGTGCGTGCGGGGGCAGCCCGTGCGTGTGGGCAGCCTGTGAGTGTGGGTGGACTGTGTGTGTGGATGGCCTGTGCACGTGGATGGCCTGCACAGGCTCAGACCAGGCTTGTTCCCCATTGTCTGTTTCGTGCTTTCAGTGTGGCTTCTGTTAAACGCAAAGCACCATCCTGCAGCTAACACATTCACAGCACAAAACAGAAAACGCCTGGCTTCCTCTGCCTGTGAGTGGCTCAGCCTGGGAAAGAATGGTTGCTATTTATGCGGGGACTCCACACCTGTACTCGGTTGTGAAAAGTCATTAGCTTACCAAGCAGGGGATGCCTTTCTCAAACATCTGTGCAGATGTCATGCAGTTGAGTCTGAGACTCAGGTGCATGTGGCAGTTTAAAAAGAGCAGGCCTTCTGCACAAGTCTAAAGAGGCCATCAGAGCTGGGACCTTGCCCGGCTCCTGCTGGGCACACCCACGGCAGGTGCTCCCGGCTGGCAGTGCACACAGGCTGGGTAATCCACCTTTCCTTCCTCTCACCCCCTCCAGTAGGAGGCAGGGCAGGTCCTTGGGACTCAGCAGGGAATGAATCACAGCACACACAACTCAAGCTTCCTTTGATCCCTCCACGTTGAAAAACCTGGGTGTGCCCTGGCAGGAACTGTTTATAAAATGAAAAAATATATATATGAAAACATTTCTGCCATTTCCAAGGTCATCAACCATAGCTCTAAATGATTTTAGCTTAAAACCATCACACATGTACTAAGTTTCAGGATGACGCTTGTTAATTCCCACATCAGCTGGAAACTCCCAGCTGGGTTTTTATTCTGAGAGCTCTTCAACATGCAGCAGAAGGCTTGAAATCCACTCACTGAAAGTCAGAGGGTCTTAGGTGACATGGTGCGGTGAATGCGAATCGCAGGTGTGGGGCCCAGGTAGCTGAATTAAAACCTAACTCTATAGGAGACAGCCACTGCCCAGCCAGGCTGGTCAGGCTGAGGTAGACAGGGACCGCATGCTGAAAAGGGAAAATTCATGCGTCTCTGTACTTTCCCAGACCCTGAGTTCAAAAGCACTATGCTTTACATCTTCCATCTTTCCAGTTGGAAATGTCATCTGTGGACATGAAGGTATAACAATTTCTTACTGTCCAAGAAAAGTGGACTGGGAAATCCACAGTGATGCTGAGGCCAGCTGACCTGAATGGCACGTCTACACCATGGGTGCCTGTTTACCATGTTGGCTACTCTGGCTGGCTGCTGGCAAACCACATGTGCTTAAAGGGAATTTCAGAGAGAAACCAGGCACACCCGGCTCTCCTGGCTAAGAGAGTCTGTTTATGCTGCAGGCAGAAGGGAGTTGCCATTCTCTCTCCATGAGATTCTTCAGCAATAGGATGTTTGCTTCTTCCTGTTTACAAGCGGTACATAAGCTGCGTCTGGTTTGTGTCTGGCTATTTATTTGCAGCCACAGTTGTAGAGCTGGGCAAGGTCCCAGCTCTGATGACTTCCTTAGATTTGTGCAGAGACCCTGCTCTTTTTAAACAGCCACATGCCCCTGAGTCTCAGACTCCTAAGCCTCTTCCTTGTACATTATTTCTGCAAACCACCCTGATGACCAGGGACTCCAGATTAAGAATCCATGTAATACCTTTTCTTGGAGCTCAGCACCTCCCAAGCTCAGGGCAATGTTCCTGGGAAGACAAGAATTCCTTCTACTAGAGGAGAAGAGCTACCAGAGGAAAATCCCATCAAAGCTTTCCCTACTGTCTTGGCCCCTACAAACAAAACGGAAAGCCAGAAAAACAGTCAACAGAAGATCCAGATAAGTAAGGGCTGAAATATGTGTCTATGAAACAATCACACTGCAGCCCGCAGAATTGTGGCATAAAAACAATAAATATCACACTGGTGCAATAGGCCAGGGAGAAACGACTTTACCCATCAAAATGCCACATTTCAGGGCACACAAAGGCACTGTCTGTTCAAAGTCTGCCCCAGGACACTCCACAACTGCACACCATCCACCGCATCCTGGTTACATGCTCTAGAGCTGGAAAAACATCAGGTCAAATCCAGCCACGACGTGGCCAGGCTGTGCATCTCCTCCAGATAAGCTCCTGTAATCTGTAGGCCTCAGTTTCCCCAAGAGCTGAACAGAGAGAGATTTCAGCTTTTATCAGCTGAGTAAATGGGAGGATTAAATGAGATGACTCCTGTAAAGTTTCTGGTATGGCACTGAGACACAGGTAGCACTCAATGACTGGTGGTAATTACAAATTTTTTTACTATTATTATTAGCACGCTTACTCTTTCGGATAAAAAAAAAAAGAAGCAAGCCTCTTATCTCTGCGAGGGTAGAGTAGAAGCTGGCTCCTCAAAATGCCTAATAAAAGCTCATTTATGCAGCAAATGCATTCATAACTGCCTAAGAAATCCTACACAATAGAATTTCACAGTTTTGACCTGGGGGTGGGGGAAGCTTTCAGTAATTCAACATAAAAAGATTAGCTTTCTGGATAGGATTCTCTAAGACATAATAACAAAACATATCCATAACACTCACCAAACTAAACTCCAGGGCCTGTAGATATGGGAACGCTGATATCTCACAACACATCAAGTAAATATTCAAAGAGGAACATTTGAGAGCCCAGTCCCACAGCTATTACTCAACTCCCAGCAAGTGAAGAAAGAGCCTGTCGGTGAGGATCACTTAACTATCGGCAAATACTCCATGCTCATGCTGAGCAGAGCAACCCCTGCTCCAAGTTTCAGATAAAACCCTGAGTTCCTACACTGTTCAATATTATAGAAAAAGGATATCTCCTTCAAAAAAAAAAAAAAAAGCAGTGCTAGTTTACTGAAGTTTGAACATTCTTAACAAATGAAATGGAATAGATCAGAGAAAACTTACTGATTCCCAAACCACCAGGCAATGTTTGCATACATCCCAAGCTGTCCCCTGCCCTTGCCTGGAGTAGGTTTGCTTTGCCCCCTAAAAGGAGCGCAAAGGGCTTTCTACCACACAGCCAATGCTGTTCCAGGAGCTAACGGACAGAAACCGCTCCTTGGGCTTCCCTGGACGAGGAGTGCAGAGTGAAGCAGTGCCCTGAGAACTAGCAGAGGCATCTGATCCAATCCAGCTAGTGACTTATTCATAAATGTGCCACCCGATGCAGCTTTTCCCCGACCAAGCCTGCGGTGCCGGCGCCTGTACTCCCGGCAACGGAAATCTCAAGTCATTTTGCAGAAAGACAGTGAGTGAATTGTCTTGGTTCACTTGTTCACAAACCCTCCAAGCCTGGAAAATGAGAATGAGACCGCAAGAGTTGTGAGGGAGGAAGGGCAGAACTCGCCTTTCATCGGGATGCCTGGCAGCAACCTTACTTCCTTTTCCCAAGCTGCATTCGTCCACCACCTTCTTGGAGTTTTCCAGGGCAGGCAGCCCAGGTGATCCCTTCAGGAGAAAGCCTAATTATTCCCGGAGAGACAAGTCAGCTCTGTACCTTAGCTGACCAAACTCAGCATTTGCTGAATTTGTATAAAGCAATTCTTGCCACCTCTCAGGCATGATTTAGTACATTCTTTTCCTAAAGGAGTTTTGATTTTTTTCTTCTCTTATCCCCCAAAACTACGCAACCAGAAGCTCACTGCTTTCTTGCAGCCAGTCTCTATGTGGCAGCGTGGATTTTCAAGCTTGAAAGCCATATTTGGTTTCTACCAACCATTGTCCCAGGACTACAAAGAAATGGCCAAACTGCTCAATATGTGCAGATGGGTATGCCGTGAGCTTGACGGGCTCTCAGCTCCTGTCCAAGCAAGGGCCCGAAGGTCCCAGTAAGGGCACAGTAGGTTTGGGGATGGAGGGATCTGGCCATGCCTCCAGATCACACCCCCACCTTTAGCCCCTGCTGCCTTATCTGTGCAGGCTGCAGTATCACCTGAATTTAACCATGTCCCTGACTGGCAGACCCCAGAGCTCTGGTTGACCTCCCTCCCCCACCAGGGAGGAGGCATGGCCAGGCCAGCACAGCCCTGAGAAGCAAGGAGTGTGCCCTCAGCTGCCCCCATCAGACACACACCTCCTCCAAGCTTCTCTCCTACGTGGACACCACACCTGCAGCACACTGCCACCTCGCTGCCACAACCTGAGGAGACTGTACCAGTCTGCTGGTTTCTAGGCCTAACAACACCCAATGAAGAGCTCTCCGGGGCACCACTGCCTCTCCTGCCTCTCCATTTCAGTCATGGCTTCATTATGTGCCAAGGTTTCTACCTCATTGTCATCTCCGTCTCTTCTTCCTCCCGAGGCCAAAGACTGCCAAGTTGATTCCAGCTCTGTCAAGGCTCAAACCCAGCCCCTCCTTTACCCCGTTCCTGCTCCACTGTTGCTCCTTTCCCCGCACATGGGATTCTATCTGACTTCCTGCTGGCCCCTTCCCACCACCCCTGCTCCACTGCTGCTCGGGGCGTTGTCTTCTCTCCCCCAGATTCTTACAGTGGACTCTGAAGGAATCTCCTGCATCGCCTGCCTCCCCTTCTTGAGTCCCATTTCCACACACCGAAGATGAATATTCCTCAAGGATGGCTCCATCTGGCCATTCTTCCTAATGCAAACACGTTAGTGATCCCCACTGCCCACTGGGTGAAGCCCAAACTCCTCTGTCTAATCTGCCTCGAACTTCAAGGCTGTTTCCACCATACCCCTCATCGCCCACATCGTGGTTACTTGAACCCTGGTGTTTCTGCACGTGGGGCAGATCCCCTGCTATCCTGTCTCCATCAACCCTCACCAGCCTTCAGTGAGTGAATGAATGGAGTAAAGTCACAAAAGAGGAAGTCACACAAGGCTTGACTCTAGAAGTGTCCCATAATGGCGGTGGAGATCAAAGGGGTACTATGGGAGAGAGGACCTTAGGGAAGTGACTGGGAGAGGGGTTAACACTGCCTGGGTTCAAATCTCAGCACCACCACTAACTAGTGAGTGAACTAACACAATGTATTTAACTCCCTTTGGGTTGTATTTGGGATAACTACACCTTCTCCATAGGATTAGGCAAAACTTAAGTGATTTCATTCTTGTAATACCCACACCACAGTGGCTGGGATCTAAGCCTTCAGTTAGTGTAAGTATTGTAACCCAGTGTGGAATCAAACCCTTCTGTTCTTAGCTATTTGCTCTAGTGCAGAGGAAACCCCAGTGTGCTTCCCTTCCCCCTCTAACATGCTAAAGAGAAGATGAAAGATCAGCAAAAAGAAGAAGTGTCTCCATGGCCAGCAGGTCTGTCTAGTAAGGACATCACAGTGGCCTCCTCCCCTCACCTGGTGCCTCTCCATCCTCTGCCAAACCAAGCAGGGGTTCCTGGGGAGCCATATGCAGGGTTGGGTCAAGGGCCACAGACATGGAGCTGCAGAACTGCAGGCCTGAAGCTGCCCGGGAGCACTTTGATGTGAGTCTCTGGATCAGGGAAGTGCAGGAGCTTGAAACAAATGCCTGTGTCCTAAGGAGCACCAGAGGGTGGCTGGCCAGGGCTGTCCACAGCAGCATGCGGCAGAGAGGTCAGAAGGTGGTGCCTGGAAGCAGGTGGCTTCTGCAGGGCTCAGGTGATCCAAGAGGACTTAGAAGGAGCCTGAACCAGAGGGCTGGGTGCAGGGTGGGCTGAGCCAGGAGAGGCTGTGGGCTCACAGGGCAGAAGCTAAGGGTGGGACCCCCACACACCCGCAGATAAACCCCACAAGAGCACGTGGCACCAGACCTGTAGCACCAGAAGGTACGCTGACCAACAGCAGAGAAGAGACCCTGCCCCTCATCCCCACCCAGCCATGGAAGCAGCACCCTGAGGGGAGGGGACCGAAGTCTGACCGCAGCCACCCAGGCCTGAGCTCCTGCCATGGTCGGACCTGAGTGTGGTGGAGGGTGGGAAGGGGAGAGCTTCAGCTGGATGTGGGATTGACGCTGTCATTCAGAAGAGGCTGAACTTCCTAACCTCTGAGAAATAGGACTGTTCTGGTAGACGATGCAGAGCTGAGTGCTATGGGCTGCCGAGACACCATCCTGGATAGAGAATCAGGAGAGAATGACTACAATCTGTTGAGTCTAATCCATTCCACAAACCGCTACACATGGTCACCTTCTTCATCATCATTATTTTCTTAGTCAAAAATGGAACTCTCCCCTCAGCCCCCCCCGCCAAAAAAGAAGAAAATAACAAAAAAGGAAAAGCACAGAATCACCATACAATATCAGTCTCTTCCTTTTGCCTTTCCTGGGGGACCATGAGGGGAGAGCAGAGTTGAGAGTTCCCACGACCCATCTGGCTGTGGGCTCTGGAAGCGGTGGAAATGGAGCCACACTGATGACCTAGAAAGCAGAGCCATGGAGAGGCCCCAACCAGTGCATCCCTACATTGAGATTCGGCCAGCAGGGGGATTCTTATTTTCTTAAGAAATAATAATCAGGGCCAGGCACGGTGGCTCACACCTGTAATCCCAGTACTTTGGGAGGCCAAGGCAGGCGGATCACGAGGTCAGGAGATCGAGACCATCCTGGCTAACACAGTGAAACCCTGCTTCTACTAAAAATACAAAAAATTCGCCGGGCATGGTGCCGGTAGTCCCAGACACTTGAGAGGCTGAGGCAGAAGAATTGCTTGAACCTGGGAGACAGAGGTTGCAGTGAGCCGAGATCGCACCACTGCACTCCAGCCTGGATGACAGAGAGAGAATCCATCACAAAAAAAAAAAAAAAGAAAGAAAGAAAGAGCAATCAGATATTTTTATGACTTTCTCCTGAACATTTATTCAATTTCTTCCTGGGCTGTTTGGCCATGAACATCCACATCGCATGAAAAGTACCAGAGACGCTGTGTGTTAGTTTAATGATTAAGGCATTAAATCATAGATAACTATGCAAGTGACCAGGAGTAAATCTGACCACACATAACCATGGAAATGACAAATAGTCCACAAGAGGTATAAGAGAAAATAAATACAAACAGCCATTAAGCACTTGAATATGTCAGAATGAATATTTACAAATATTAATTTTAAAAATTATTTAATGGCTTCATCATGTATTTGGGGCATAACAGGCATCTAATTATGTATAGTGACAGAAAACACCTTGGTTTTCCATGAGCATCTGCAGAGACAGGCTGGCCAAATCAGCACTGCCTTCAGCTCAGAAGACCCATGGCAAAACCGACAGTTTTCTTCTGGATTCAACTCACAGAACCGGCAAGGGGCAAGAAAAGTCAACAGAACAGAAACGCCAGACCTAGAAGGCAAGAACATATTAAGGATGGTGATTTGCCTTCACCAAGGCACCCAAAATGTTTGTTTTTTCCTTCAGTGGGGGGAAGAAAAAGGAGCAGAGCTGTATTGAGTTCCTTCTAGCAAAGTGTGGAAAAGAGAACCAAACTGAGTGGAAATCCTAAGACAAAAACTGCAGAGCGAGACGTGAGACAGCAGGCCATGCGCTCTGAAAGGCATCTCTGCCACCTGCTGATAAGCCCCGTCCATTTCTATGTACTTTTGTCAATAACTGAAAAGCGGTGAAATCTGACTAGCCCGCTCTCCACACAGTGCATAACTGATTGGAACTCAACAGAGCTGTGAGAATTTCTCAGGAAAATGAACCCAACTCCCTTCACTTGGGGCCACGGACTCACATGACACCACAGTTCAGGGAAACGGACGTTTTCAGGATGCGCACATGCCAATGTCTAATGGAGACAGCCTGATTTCCAGGCCTTGTTTTTGACTACTTCGTTGCAATCCCGCTAACAAACTTTGGCATATTTGCTATAAAAACATCCAGACTGTGTTATTTATTACCTCAAATGTAATCACCTTACGATCTTATTTCTGCCTCTATTAATAAGTAGAAGTTTCACTGCTTAAAATAAATGGCAAAAGTATTTTATTTAGGATGAATTATTCTATACTGAAAGACACTTTCCAGTAAGAAAAGCAGAAAAGAAGGGTATGTGAAAATATGCAGAAATAGAGGCCCAGAGCCAGCTTGTTTTGATACTGGTGTTTTCTGAGCTAAGAGCTAAGTGTTGGGTACCTTTAATTCTCCGTTGAAAATATGACACTTGATCACCTCATCGTGAACTGTTTCTCAAAATAGAGACTGGGCCTCCCAGAGGATCCCTGGGCTGGCGAAACCTGAGCTGAGTGGCTCTGACAGGCACTGCTGAGCAACCATGTGGCCTCTGGGCACTTCTTGTCCACTGTTAGACCTGCGGCCACCCACCCTTGGGCACAGCCCTGCCCGGCAAGGCCAGAACTGGCATCGGGCTCACCCACTTCCCAAATAACACCAGCATCAAGAGTTCCGAAAAGGCCGAGCACAGTGACTCACGCCTGTAATCCCAGCACTCTGGGAGGCCTAGGCAGGCAAATCACTTGAGCTTAGGAGTTCGAGACCAGCCTGGGCAACACAGCAAAACTCCCTCTCTATGAAAAATACAAAAACTAGCCGAGCGAAACCCCCTCTCTACGAAAAATACAAAAACTAGTCGGGCATATTGGTGTGTGCCTGTAGCCCCAACTATTCTGGTGGCTGAGGTGGAAGAATTGCTTGGGCCCAGGAGGTGGAGGCTGAAGTGAGCAGAGATGGCACCAGTCCACTCTAGCCTGGGTGACAGATCAAGGCCCTGTTTCAAAAAAAAAAAAGAAAGAAAAAGAAAAGAAAGTTCAGAACACAGAACCCTGACTGAAGGGCCAGGGCTGGACAGCAGGCTGGACTAGACCAGGGCACACGCTGTGGAACACGTCGCTTGGGTTTACTGATTGATCTGGGGCCACCTGAACCTCAGTTACCTTTAGAAAGAGACAGACAGAGAGAAAGAGCACTAGAGGAGGTGAGGGAGGGAGAAGAGGGGGAGAAAAGGATGGAGGAAGAAAGAGAAGACTATCTCTGAGGCTATTCCACTCCAAAAGTTCTGTTCCCTCCACAACCTGTCTCTGGGGGTCCCAAGGGACAGTCTGCAGCCCTCACAACACTCATGCCTGTTCCTATGGATGTCTCCAGCCTCGGCCTGGCATTTCCTCCTCCACTAATCTGCACTTCCAATCTCCACCATGCTCTGAAGTCAAGCAGCCCAACCTGTTGACAGCCCACAAAGAAACACACCATCTTCGTATGCACCCTAACACCACAATTCTCCAAGTTAACCCCTCTCAGTTTTATATCATGGCCCCCAGATTTGGAGGACGGGAAATTCCTTGATGTACCCAGTCTTTCTTGATTGGATTGAGGGAATCCAGTGTTAGGTCTGCTGTGCTGTGACAGCTGACAGGTCAGGGATCTGAAGGGACTGTGTGATGTGGCTAAGGAAGTGCAGCCGCCCTGCATCTCTTCCTACGTCCAAGAACCTCTTGGGCCCTTCCTTTAGCCCCCAGTCGCCTTGAACAACCAGATACAAAACTGTGGTGGGAGTTTTTGTTGCAGAACTTTTATATCCAGAACTTTTGCTGCAAGTGCGTGATTTCCAGAGAGCAATTATATCACCTCAGCCTAAAGCCAAGCACCGGAAACAGCCGCGGACATCCCTGACCTTGAGAAGGCTTCCCTTTGCCCACCACCCACGGCTTCCCACTGGCTGGACAAAACCCTGCACCACGGGGCAGGTGCTGGTTTGGAAGGGCCTGAAGTTAACAGTCTGAGAGGCCTCTTTAAGATAAAGAACACAAAAGCACAACAAACATTGTAAGTCAGGCAGTGAGCTTGGCCCAACATGGGAGGCCCTGACTGTCTAGCCTCAGCAAAAACACAGGCCACTTTTCCAGCTGACTACCCACCCCCTCCTGCACTCTTGCTGGGCCGAGAGGGCCCCCACCATTCACACAGTCCACCTTCTACTCCCCGCCAAGGCAGAACACTTCAGCTTGGCTAAAGAAACGAGAAAAACTTAACAGAAACCCCGACATCCCCTTGAAAAAAAAAAAAAATTATGTTTTCAAATAAACCCTTCCCCTTTTACGTAAGCAGGGGCCTGGGCTCACTCAGCGTGTCCTCCAGTGGAAGGAAACTAACGCTGACCAACACTCAAATGTACCAACATACCAGGTCTCTGACAGCAACCTAGCCAGGAACAGTCATCCCACTTAACAGACAGAAAACTGAGGCCCAAAGCCCTCACAAGGAGTGCTGGGAAGATCTAAGAAATGGGAAAACCCAGTTCCTGTTTGCAAGTGATTTAAAACATAGAGGGGGATTCAGAGGTAGAGGTTACAGTGCAAGAGGCACTGGGCAGAAATGAGAAATCTTATGAGCCATGCAGAGGAGGAGACAATTTTTCCAGGGGAGATGCAGGAAGGCCTCACAGAGGAGAGGACAGGGCAGGGCTCTGGGCCGTGGGGAGGAGGCTTGGGGCTCAGCAGGAGGGTGCACCCATTCACTCCTGGTGAAGGAGACTTTAAGAAAACTTAGGGATCCGTCCCCTTCTGAATGAAGCAGCTCATGACTGGCAACTTACACTTTTTATTGCTTGGTGTTCTCACCAGCCAAAACCAAACTCAGAGTCCCCGGTTTGAGCTGAAATTTAGGGTAGCGCCTTGGGAAAGAGCCTGGGCGCTAACGGGGAGGAGCTTGGGTTGAAATCCTGGGTCTGCTACTTCCCAGCTGTCCCTCTGCAGCTCACATTCCTCACCCGTAAAGGGGAATGGGAATACCTACTTCCCAGGTGCAATGCGTAGTATATAAAATAACGTGGTCCAGGCATCTGGTACACGATGCACTCAAAAAACAAGGCATGTCTGCGATGAATGCAGCAGGGTCAGTGTCCTAAACCCACCTCTGCCCTGTCTCCATCCTCCACTGCCCTCCCTCTCTAGCAGGGACTCAGGGGGTCAACGGTCTCGCCTCTTCACAGCTGAGCTTGACAGGGCTGTGTGGGGAATGAGGAACCACCTCATTTGGTTCTGTGTGCCCTGCTTCCGGTCTGCACTGGACTGGCCTGAGGAAAACCCAGGGAATATTTCCTTCCTTGCAGTTTCTCCCTGACTGCTTCTTTCAAATCAAAACAGAAATGATGAAGCGAAATGCCCAGCTCTGGGCCTGGCCCAAGGAAGTCCTCAATGTGCATGAGTTCAATGGTACCCCTCCCCAGACTCCAGATCTGCCACCCTGTCCCTCATTTGCTTTGACTTAGCACTCACAAAGTAAACTAATTCTTTAATAACTCACAAGAACTAAAAGTTAATTTTTTTCATCTTAATTCTAGCCTATTAGAAAAAAAAACAAAGATTTTAAGCAAATAAAGGAGTTTACTTCTCCGCATCCTCATAATAATTTATCCATAGACAACACTTTTGCTTCCTATGTTGAAAATAATATTACATTGTAACTTTACTAAATTTTAAAACACAAACGACAATAATATTGAAAAATAAGTTCACTAAGATGTAACAGCTGAATTTACTTTTAGGGTTTGCTGATCTCAATATACATAAACTGTGAGTCCCTTAACCCTTTTTTTTCTTTAAAAAAAAAAACAACTGCCAAAATAGGAGAGGGTGTAGTAATACATACGCCATATGTCTACACATTTTTGCCACTAGCTTTTGAAAGCTTAATGTAGTATTATTAAAAACATAGAATGCTTGTCATATTTTCCCCATGCTAGGGTGCCTTGGGCCATGTCATGGTCCGTTAAAAACAAAAAAATTCAAGAGCTGCCTCTATTTCAGAAACATGAACGTGTTTAGTAATGAAAACAAAACGTGTATTAGAATAGAGCAATATTTACATGGTGTTTTATACAGTGACCAGGTCCCCAAAAGGGTGTGACAGGATTTCTGTTCCTGAAGCTTTGTGGTTCTCTCTGAAGGCTGGGAGCTGTCTGCTTACACCTGGAAGTCCAGCCCAGGAAGTAACTGCTGATATCACAGGTGGCTCTGTTGACATCCTCACAACCTGCCAGGGCTACACCCTCCATGGCATGCCGTCAGGTACCAAAGGGGAACAAAGAAGGAAAAGGAAGTTCCACCTGAGCCCGATCTGACCAAGGTGGCCCATGCCAGCCACCATGCTGACAGCCAGCAGTGACCAGAGAGGACGCTGGGACCAAGCGGCTTCGGGGGTCTCCCTTGGCCGCCTCCAGGCCTTCCACTGTACTGGTTTGGATTTGCCACGGTAGATTTGTTCGACTACCAGTTTTGTATTCTGAAGTAAGGAAGCCACATGACTTCCACACCTGAGTACCTTAGAGAACAATAGGAGTGCTGTTCTTTGGAGCAAGGATGGCTGGGCCACTCTGGGGTCCTTTCCCTGCAGTTCCCTCCACATACTGGGTCTCATGAGGAGAAGACCCCTGCCCTTCCCTGGGCTTTCTGTGTGAAGCCCTCAGTAAATGACAGTAGTGGGGCACAGCTCTCATTTCCCCTGTGAAAACCTCTCTTCAGTTAGAATGCAGCAACACCGAGTAGAGCAGTTGTAACTTATACTGAAGTTACTCTTTGTCCGCCAGCCCTAACAAAAGTGTCAGAGGCCTCTGAACCAGAGCAACTCCATCTTGAATAGGGGATGGGTAAAATAAGGCTGTGTCTTTTCTTATGTTAAAGCAAAGGGGAAAAAATGTGGGTTTTGAATACACATTAGCCACAGTCTTCTTTGTGTTTTTACTCAAGGCTTCAGTGCAGGGTGTATCCAGCAGCCTCCCAGCCCCCACCACAATGCTCCTGGCCCCTGACCCTGTGCTCCTCTTTCCCCCTATGACCTGGACTGCTCTCTCCTCTGCAGAGAAGTCTTACCTCTTATTTCCCTGGCAACCCTGCCTCATCCCTAAATATACCAGTCAGGAAATCCTTCTTCCCGGGAGTCCCAGGTGAAGAAGTCCCCCCTCCACCCAGCGACAGATGCCCTAAAACCAGCTCATAGGGCTCTCAAGAGCCAACTGTTAAATTTTCTGGAATGCTGGTAGCGCACTCATTATTAAAAAGTAAATTATATAAACTTATGGTTAAATAAAATATATTAAAAATAAGGGTAATAAATATGCAGCCCTTATCACTTCCTACTGATTTCACTGTTATCTGTATCTTTGGGGTTATTAAAATCCATTCTGTCTGGGGGTAGAAATACTGTCAGAGGCGTTTGACCCAGAGCGATTCCATCTTGAATAGGGGCTGGGTAAAATTAGGCTGAGACCTGCTGGGTGACATTCTTAGTCACAGGATGAGATAGGAGGTCCGCACAAAATACAAGTCATAAAGACCTTGCTGATTACAGGTTGCAGTAAAGAAGCTGGCTAAATCCCACCAAAGCCATGATGGCCACGACAGTGACCTTTGTTCGTCCTCACTCCTACACTCCCACCAGCGCCATGACAGTTTACAAATGCCATGGCAATGTCCAGAAGTTACCCTATATGGTCTAAAAAGGGGGTGAACCCTCCTGGAGGGTTCCCTCCTGGAACCCTCAGTTCCAGGAATTGCCCACCCCTTTCCAGGAAAACTCATTAATAATCCACACCTTGTTTAGCATGTAATCAAGAAATAATCTTAAAAATTGCCAACCAGGACTCAGGCTGCTGCTCTGCCTATGGAGTAGCCATTCTTTTGTTTCTTTACTTCTCTAATAAACTTGCTTTCACCTTACTCTATAGATTTGCCTCCAATTCTTTCTTGCATGAGATCCAAGAACCTTCTCTTGGGGTTTGGATCAGACCCCTTTCTAGTAAGAATACTACTCGATGGGAGTTGCCACAGCCTCCGCCCAGCTCCACACTCATGTCTCACTTTAGTGGCTGGTTAACACTCATGGTATTTTGCCATGGAAATGAGCAAATGTGACAAATCAAGGCACACGTTATTGTTT
This sequence comes from Pongo pygmaeus, assembly GCF_028885625.2. NCBI lineage: Eukaryota > Metazoa > Chordata > Mammalia > Primates > Hominidae > Pongo > Pongo pygmaeus. The sequence continues at coordinate 35,424,514 of NC_072379.2, read as the reverse complement.
TATTGATTGTCTAGATCAGGGATCAGCAACATTTTCCATAAATAGCTACATAGTGAACATTTTAGGTTTTGTGGGCCATATGATCTCTGTCACAGCTACTCAGCCACTGTGGCAAAAAAGCAATATATAAATGAATGAACTTGGCTGTGTTCCAATACAATCTCACTTATGGACACAATTTTGAATCTCATATAATTTTTTTATATATTACAAAATATTATTTTCCTGTTTTTTAAAAAAAAAAAAAAAAAAAAAACCTTTAAACATGTAAGAACCACTCCTAGATTGCAGGCTGTACCAAAACAGGATCTGGCCTTTGACCACAGCTTGCCAACCCTTGGTCCAAGACCTATGATGGTGATGAGGAAATCTTGACAATGCAGATCACACTCACAAGTGGTCCTGCCTGTCGCTTCCACATTGTGAATCGCATAATAATTTAAGGAAACACTCTGAGTATTCATACACTTAATCCAGGTCAGCAAAGTCTCATATCACTGAAGGAAAGAGGACATCCCAACATTCGCTTTCTCACTTTGCTTTACTCACTGTAAGTGAAAATATCCATCAACATTCATGTCAGAACTGAGCTCCTTCATCAGTGCAGCCACAGCGTGGCCATGGACTTGAGTGCGGCTCAAGTGAACAAAAGCATCTGTGATCAGCAACTGGCTCTATGGAAACTGCATTAAAGAGTAATGAACATTTTTTTTTATTTTTTTGAGACAGAGTTTGACTCTTGGTGCCCAGGCTGGAGTGCAGTGGCGCGATCTCGGCTCACTACAACCTCCACCTCCTGGGTTCAAGCAATTCTCCTGCCTCAGCCTCCCAAGTAGCTGGGATTACAGGCATGCACCACACTCCCGGCTTTTTGTATTTTAAGTAATATGGGGTTTTCAGCATGTTGGCCAGGCTGGTCTTGAACTCCTGACCTCAGGTGATCTACCCACTTCAGCCTCCCAAAATGCTGGGATTACAGGCATGAAACACCGTGCCCGGCCTATTATTATTTTAAATTATGTACTACACACCCTTTTTATAAGTGAAATTTACAAGACCACCCTTTCCTCGGAGAGCTGGCTGTTCAACAGTTCCTAGCCTAGGACAGCCTAACCCAGAGGTCCTGATGGTGACTGGTGAGCAGTGGGCCTTGCCACCCACCCACTTCCAGGCAGTGAGTGCCTTAAAGGCAGGGCTGTATCTGATCCAGCCTTTCCCCGCCCCAGAATAGGACCTGGTAACCCCGCTGGTGTTCAGGCTAAGTAAACGAACACGAGTGGGCACAGCACCTTGGTCCTGCACCATCTCTTGTTTTTTAAGGATTATTAGAGACAGCAAATTCTAGTTTTGATCACAATGTGGAAAACGCTTCAATGAAGTCTCAACGTGTCCCTCCAATAACAAAAGATTACACACAAACTTTTAAACATTCTTTTACTAACTGATACTTAGTATGTCTGTATTTGCAGCCCAATACACACTATTTTGCATGTTATTCATGACAACAATTCAGTGTCTAAACTCATTTTAGGACATAAATGAACCAAATGCCAGTGAGAACATGTCTCCCCAGAGGCAGTGGCACTCAGTGCTGGGCAGAGCTGGTCCCCTCAGAAGGCCTGGGTGCTCCCCTGTGCAGATCCCATTAAGAAACCAATGCTCCTCGGCCGTTCCCATGATCACCGATTAACATTTTAGTGATGTAGCTCCTGCTCCAGAGGAAGAGAAACAAGTTAATCTCATATTTTTTAAAAAAATAGAAGTCATTGTCATTGGAAGAGCAGTTTGATGAAATGGAAGCCTGTACATGTGACTAACGCGTGTGGCAAGGAGAGATGGAGGCTGACAACTCTGGCAGTCAAACACTGCTGTGTGTCAGTATTTCCTCACTTCACATGGTTTTAAAAAGGTAACAAAGCCTTTTCCAGACTCCTGATCCTCATTCCTCAGCTGCTCACAAGGTCCATCCTGCAGAGAAGTGCTAGTGGTCTTTCAGGGAGGAGTCCTTTCACATGGGATAAGATAACATAGGTGAGGCAGGAGAGTAATGTCTGGAGACAGGGACCCTAATGCCAATTCACGCTGACTTCCTAGACCTAAATCAAAAGGAAAACCCCAACTTTGCACTCCCAAGTAACAAAAAGACCAGAGGCTACTCCCCTTTCCTGCATATAGATGAAAAACTGAAAGCACCTCTGATTGGTCCCCTCTCACAACCAGTCTGGTCTCAGGCCAAGTCTTCATTTGCATAAGAGTACAACTTTGTAACTTCACTTCAGCTTCTGATTGGTCACTTTCTGCAATCAATCAGAAGTTTGCATAGGGTGTAATTTTATAACTTCGTTCAGCCTCTGATTGGTCCCCTCCCACAACCAATCAGACTGATTCTGGGCCACTACTTCATTTACATAGGGTGTATACCAAGTAACCAATGGGAAATCTTTAGAGGGTATTTAAACCCCCAGAAAATTCTGTAACCAGGCTCTTGAGCTGCTTGCTCGGGTGCATTCCCACCCTGTGGAATGTACTTTGATTTTTGATAAATCTCTGCTTTCATTGCTTCATTCTTTCCTTGTTTTGTTTGTGCATTTTGTCCAATTCTTTGTTCAAGACACAGGAACCTGGACACCCTCTGCTGGTACCACAGGCTGCCCTGGCTGGACTCAGCTCCATGTTGTACAGTATAAAAAAGGTGCCAGAAAGTTCCAGAGTGTCATCAACCTGAGCTGTCCAGCGACCCTGCTGTACCCCAATTCCTCACCCATAAATTGACTCTTTGATCTCTGAGGTCACCTACTTGATGCTGTTGAATGTTATGATCTTCAGGTTCATAAGATCCACAAACAGAAAATGTTAACTTAGGATTTGAACACAGCTAGATACCCACCATCTGCTCTGTTCTGAGAACTGGGCCCTGGAAGAGCTGGAGACAGAGCTGAACCCGACTCCCAGGTAGAAGAGGCCCACTCGCCCAGGTGCTTCCTCTCTGGGAGGCCCTGTCGAATGCCAATATTATCACCTCCGCAAAACTGGTTCATCCAACAAGGTACCTGACACAGAGGAAAGCCCGGGGTAACTGCTACCAAGGGAAGTCCAGGCCCCAAAGAAGAAGGGCTGGGTGCTCCCTTGGGAAGCTGCCCAAGGTCACCAGGCACCCAGGAGGGGATGACCAAGTATGAAGACACACGGAGCTGAGACCAGACCAATTTTCTGCGCTTGTTAAACTTGCCTTGGTGGCACTGCTTGGATGAGTGAGCCAGTCCCGTTGGTCCCACTAAGGATGGATGGGCAAAACATGGCATGAACTGATATAAGAGAACACGTTAAAGCCAATGTGCTGAGGTGGGGGCTATTCTGGACGCTATTCCATGAAGCTGAAAAGATGTTGTGGCCTCGTTGCACTGATGTGAAGGCAGCTGTGTGCAGGGAGCAGAAGTGCTGGAGCTGACGCTGGGGTGTGACTCCCTGTCCCCCTTATGTGCGAGTCACCTCACCCCTCTGTACCTCTGGTTCCAGTGGTGACACGGGGGTGACGGTGATGTCACTGCCCTCATGGGATACCGCAAAGCACTCAATACCAGCTGCTACTACGGGATCTATTGGAAATTTAAAATTATATACTCACCACACAATTAAAAATGAGCTAAGGTATAATCTTGTATATATCTATGAAAACATGGTGTGGGGATCATGGTGAACAGTTAAACTCTGGTGCACCTGTACCACGGGCTAGCCCTCAGCAGGAAAAAAGAGGCAACACAGCAAGCTGGGTGGAGCCCAAGAACGTTACGCTGGGTGAAAAAAGCAAAGTCTTGGAAGGTCACGTACAGGATGATCCTACTGATATAAATCCTCAAAATGACAAAAATCATAGCAATGGAGAACAGGCTGGTGATTGCCGGAGTTGGGGATGGCAGGAGGAGGTGACTGTGCCTGAAAGGGGGTAGAGGGAGGTCTTGGGGTGAAGGAGCGATGCCGTGTCTGGCCTGCATGGACCTCCAGGTATGAGGATGTGCACATGGCGGGCACCCGCGCCAGTGTCCTCTTCTTGGTTTTGGTATTGTCCTATACTACAGAAGACGACACAACCATGGGGAAACTGGGGAGGGTACCAGGACCTCTGTGCCAGCTTTCCAACCTCCTGTGAAACTTCAAAATTAAAAATTAAAAAATATATCAGCTAAGGAAAGATAAACCGTCGTGTGAAAATGCTTTCCCCATGTTGGTCCCTGCAAGACGGCTCTGCCACGCCCTCCTCTCCAGCACGGTTTTCTGCACACACATGTGTGCTCAGCTCCCACCCTCAAGGCTCCGGGATAAAACCCAGTGCACAACCTGCCAATGAGAACTGAGGCTGCAAACCGTGTTCCAGTGCAAAACGGAAACACAAGAATAAGCTGCACTCCAAGGAGAACGTCTAAGTCCTCTACAGATGCCTGGACCAGCATGGCCCGGTGCCCCATGACTGTAGTAGGTATTTGCTGTCCTCCTTCCTATACACCTGCTGTCATCTACCAAGGCATAAACAGAAACACTGACTTTTCAAATACTTCATGGTTTCTTGACTTGTTCAATCACACGGCCTTCTTTGCCAGGCTGCTGTAATAGCCACTCACATGTCCAAAACCTTCAATTAGGGAACTCTATATTCTGGCCACAGATAGAGAGTTGTGTGGATGCTGCTATTTGAAAATACAGAGGTACTTCCTCCCTTTCACACCAAACCGATAGGGTCTCATGAGGCCCAGCCTCTCCTACGGCCACTCACTCTCACCCACAGCATGCTCCAGTTCCAATCCCTAAGTGCCTCAGCTTTCCCCCAGGCTACAAGACACTGCCAGAGGAAATGGGCCCTCCCCACAAAGTCATGTGCGGTGACCCCAACAGGGCCCTCAAGTAGATGTTCCTGCTCATTGCTCTCAGCCCCATTATATCATTGCTGCAGCCATTCCAAGTCCCAGAAGACCTCGCCCAACATGTTCCTGTCCTGGGCTCCACCTTCACCACGCCTCTGTCCACAGAGACCCCAGGGAGTTCCTGGAAGGAACGCGGTTCCAGAAAAGGGCTAAGCTCACATCTCTTCTAAGGCTTCACCTATTTTTTTCTCTGCTCTCCTATCTTTAGTCTCTCCCTGTCTTGGCTCACTAGCTGAGACTGTTCTCTCCTTCCTCTTTCCACACCTCCTTCCATTCAAAAGAGGAAACCCTTCCAAAGAGTAGCCCTACACCCAATGTCCCAATTTCCTCATAGCTTCCGAAATCCGTGCCTTTACAGCCAGGCTTCCTCCACACTCTAACGGACCTGATCAGTTGCCTTTTCCCATGATGATCCTCCCTGCCTCCCACACGCCCTTATCCTGCAAGTCCACAGCTCCCTGAAACCCCTGCTTTCAAATCTTGTGAAATGATGTGGATGCTGTTCTTCTACCTGGAATGCCTTCAAAGTCCAACAAAACACCAGCCCCTTCTAAAACCCAGCCCATACTCTTCCATCTTCACTTTCTCCTCATCCCTACCCACTCCTGCTGAAATTAGAAGTATTTTCTGCAAACCCTAAATTAAGATTCCAATTCTGTAGTACTAAACACTTTCTCCACAGCTCTACAACATTTGTACTGATTCCCTTCCTCCCTTGGATTGGACAATTCTGTCTCAACCACCAGAGTAGCTAACAGCAGCTTGCTGAAGTGTGAGCTCAGCAGGTATCTGTCCAATAAATGAATTACATCCATAGAAGAAATGATATATTAAAAAATATAAAATTAGAAATACAGTTTCATTCATTCTGCAAACATGTATCAGGACCTACCATTTACAGGGTATTTCCTAGGGAGTCTATAACATAAATGATAGTACAATGTATGGTCTCAGATCTCAGGAAGGTTCTAGAGGGGCAATAAGATAGACACAACTGTTTAGCTAAAAGCAAGGCTGGGATTAAGTGATGTGAAATAAGCAAAAGGTACCTCGCAAACCATATGGCACTATTCAAACATTGGGGCACTTTTAAAGTTTTCTTATTGACATTATTAAATTATGCAAAACAAAGTTAGGTTAGGGACAAATCCTGCCTGCAGAGTAACTTGAAATTTTGTGAGGAAATGATTTTAGCAAAAATAATATATTATCCAAAGACTTAGTTTTCATTATGGCAAAGATCTCCGCAAATGCAAAGAAGATATCTATGAATTATACCGTGTGGTATGTATGTGTCATTTATTTTTAAGCAGAAAGGCCTAAAAATATCTAGTAGCATTTAGAAAATATTTCACACTTCTTTTTATCACTCCATGAATTTAAAACTAAAAAAATAAATATCCTAGCCTTAATGCAGAAAAGCAAGTATCTAAGTTTCCTACTTGAAATAAAAAGACAACAGACTCTATGAAGAAGATGGCATTTTCTTGTATAATTTGGACCAGGGAGACAAATGGCCTGCAGCAAGTCCATCCACGCAGGAGCTCCATCTCCATCAGCAGGGGCCACCTCCTCTGTCCCTGACAGCTCAGAAGCCCATGGTAAATGCTGTTTGTTGTCAGCAGGACACATGCACCAAGCAATTCCCCTCCCCTGAGCCTCCTGCCTATCCTCTCATCCCACTTCCAATCATGGCTCATTCCCCAAAGCTCCAGGAGAAAATTCTCCCCTGGCACACAGCCCAGCCCTGACCTTGTCCCAGCCCCAACATCCCTGCTGGTCTGGCTGTCAGCCCCCGTGGGGTGGAGAGAGAACCCTGCCTGCACACCGTACAGTGTCGCACAGGCCATGCTATTAGATCTGGGCCATATAACTTCTACCTCATTCAAATAAAATGCAGAAACGCTGATTAATGAAGCATTATAATGTTTATGAAGAAAGAGTTATTGTGCTTGCAATTCTATGATGTCCTTGATTTGTAGATTCTGTCAGTTACACAGATTGTCATACTTGCAGACTTCTTCCAAAGTTTGGCAAGAACAAATGGGCTTTTTTTGTGCAGATGACTCATTTACATTTTTAATTATTTTTAAACTACATGAAAAATAAATGACTACATTGAACGATTCAAAGAAAAATTAGAGTGTGTTCCCAAAATAGCCCAGGGTGGACCCCTCTCCCTGCCAAGTCCTAAGCATTAGAGCCCAGCACACCCCAATAAGTCACCACAGCCAGCACAGATGCAGCCTCCCTGCAAACACCAAGCAGTGTGGGCCTGCAGGACTCAGTGCCTCACAAAACCAGCGGATACCTGTGGTCATCGCTGGAATCTTGTGGTGACCACGCACCCTTCCATGCCCGAGGCAGAAGCCTCAGCTCCTTTCTACCTCCCATCTGCCACGTTAAGTCACAGGCCTTGCACCTTAAAGTCCAGAGGCCATCCACAGAGAAGACTTTCCCAAATGACTCCCAGCTGGGATTGGCCCTAACAAACACCATGAGCTTGGAGTCTCTCTTCTTTCGGGGCCACTCTGCTTTCTTGGTGGTGCTGTCTCTTCATGTTACCCACAACCAGTGGGATCATGTTCTCTGTTCCCTCTCAACTATCAGAACCAGTTTTTCGGACAGGATCTCCTGAGGTTCCTGCTAGCAAGGTATAAATAACAGATTCCCTGGAAGGGTTGAAAATTGGAAAGGAAATAGGAATTTTTAAAATCTTACACTTCAAGACAACTGGTTGGATGAATGGGGGAGATGGTGGCTTTATTTTTCTTTTGAAGAAAGTATACAAAGGTGGACACTGGACAGGTAGGGACAAGGTGACTATGGAAGCATCTCATGGCTGAAGCTTGCTCCCATCTCCCATAACATAAAGGCATTCACGGCAGGGGGTGGGGAGTCTTTCTCCTCCACCTATTCAAAGTGATCTTTAGAAGGTCTGCATCACTCCAGCAAACAGTGGCCAGGTTGGTTCTTGCCATATTCGACCCTATTGAAATTATCCTAAGGCAGACCAATCAGCTGAGTTATTGCTGAAAGAAGACCCTGAAGGGTTATTCTACTTAAGTTAAAAATAAATAAACAAACAAACACAAGGCCAGGTGCCATGGTTCATGTCTGTAATTCCAGCACTGTAATCCCCGCACTTTGGGAGGCCGAGGTGGCGGATGACTTGAGGTCAGGAGTTCAAGACCAGCCTGGCCAACATGGTGAAACCCCCGTCTCTACTAAAAATACAAAAGTTAGCTGGGCATGGTGGTGCATGCCTATAATCCCAGCTACTCGGGAGACTGAGGTGAGAGAATCATCTGAGTCGGGGAGGGGGAGGCTGCAGTAAGCTGAGATCACGCCACTACACTCAAGCCCAGGCGACAGAGCAAAACAGGCTTTGCACACAGAACTGTAACACAGAGTCTACCACTTTGAGGCACAAAAGATATGAGTTTAATAAAAAGAATTCTCCTCCTACTGTGCATCTGTGGTTATGAAATGATTCATGTCATAAAACTTACATATAAAATAATATTGCTCTATCCCATTGCTTTAGAATACGAAATAAGAGATACGCTTTTATGGGGAAGACTACACTTAATTGGAAGGGAAGAGAAGAACAGCAAAATGTCTCAACCACGGGCTTTGCAGTTCCTCAAGGAGACACCAGCAAGACACTTCAGAAGACCCCAGGAACCACAGCCAGCCCCCTAAAAAAACTGTCAGACGATCCATTGGTTCTTGTTATTCAACCTCACATTCAGTTGGATGGTACAAGGCAGAGGGCAGGGGTCTAAAAATGTGTATTTTGAGTGCATGTAAATTACACAAGTGGTAAATTACTCCCCATTTTACAAATAGGACACAAATGATTCTTTGGAGATTATTTTCTAATGGCACAAAATGTCTTTTGTTTATATCAGTTTTAACACTCCTCAATCTACCCAGTCTTTGTAAATATCTAAATACAAAACGTTTTAATTTAAAAGAACTAGGAAATATATTTTAACAACAAAATTTTAAAAAATAAAAATGAAAGATGCCTCAGACAGAATAATGGGCATAGGCACAACAATGTTGCCTAGTGATTAAATTTTTAAGGAGAAAATTATTCAGTCATCCCCAAAGCTACAGAAGTACCTCAGATACAAATTTATTCAGGGATAACTTTACAATCTTTATCGTCTGAACAAAAATTTACTTTTTCTAAGCCCATTATGTAATTAAGATTTGGAAGAGATACTGAGATAAACCAGGTTAAGCCCCATTCTGAACATATCTTTTTCTAAAACAGACATAGTATAATTTAATTATCCAAATCTGCATATATATCTATTAAATATGTTTAAATGATGGAACTTTTGAGCCCATTTGTGAATCTCTTGTCTCTCAGAACTCCTGTGTATCGGATCCAGATGAATGGTGTTGAAGGCAAGGCTATCTGTGACCTGTGGTGAGTGAGGGGGCCCCCATCCAGGGAACTATCCATTGGGTGACATGAGAACGTGCAACCCCAAAACAGAATCCTTGAAAGGGAAGGCAATGAGGTGAACGCAACAAACAGACACAGAAAATCTATTGCTTAACCCTAAGCATGAGACATTCCTGGAAATCTCTCATCATCCTTCCCACAGGACATGTGCCTGGAAAGGTGAGCATGAAACCATTCTCACAGGATGAGTCATGTTTGAGATGAGGCAGAGCACGGAATCCAGAAATGGACATGTCTTCTTAAATCCTTCAAAGATAGATTAGACAAGGAAAGATTCCAATGTCACTCCTTCTAATTACATTTTTATTAACATAATAAATTTTGTAACTTCTCTTCTCCAAGCAGAGAATACCCACATTTCTTTGTAATCACCTTTGTTCCTATTTGACACCTTCCTTTTACTTTTGCTCCTCAATAAAAGCTTTATTTTTCCACTTTCACCACCCTACAATTCTTTTGTTGATCAGAATAACAACTGGATTACCAGACAATGCTGCCAGGAGCCACCAGACCTAAACTGGGCACAGAGGCTCACATTCAAACCCTCTGCAGAGCTGGCTGTGAAAACTGCACCAGGAACTGGCTTGAAGAAGAACATTTTTCAAACACCTGTAATCCCAACACTTTGAGAGGTTGAGGCGGGCAGATCGTTTGAGGCCAGGAGTTCGAGACCAGCCTGGCCAACGTGGGGAAACCCTGTCTCTACTAAAAATACAAAAATTAGCCGGGTGCGGTGGCGCATGCTTGTAATCCCAGCTACTCAGGAGGCTGAGGCAGGAGAATTACTAGAACCCAGGAGGCGGAGGTTACAGTAAGCCAAGATCGTACCACTGCACTCCAGCCTGGGCAACACAGTGAGACTCCATTTCAAAAAAAAAAAGAAAAGAAAAGAAAGAAAATACAGAGTAGACACTCCCTTGACAAACCCCCACCAGCTGGCCAGCCTGGTAATCACAGCTCTGCTCTCTTTCTGATGGGCCTGTGTCCACCCTGCACCAAACAGCCTTGCAGCCAGAAAGTGACTGGTACACACTCAGAGAACTCATCCTACAAGGTGGCCTTTACAATTCCCAAAGCAGAGAAGTCTTGCTCACCAATTTATTACTGCCAGTTGCCTATGCTATTATAATTATAAAATGTAATTAAATATTATGTAAACTGATGAAATTAAAGTTTGAAAATAAAAATGGTTGATGGTTCCAAGAAAACTTTGTAAAATGCTGTGGACAAATTTTGTAAAGGCTATCCTTATTTTTAAAGAATATTATTTAATTGAGTGTGGGCAAGAAAACTGAAAATGACAGAGTGGGAGGAATTATAAAAATACAGAGGCATTTACTTCTCAAATTTGTGTGCAAGTATCTTTTATTGTCCAGGTACTTTTAAAAAACAAACTGAAATTTTTAGTTCCTATATTACTAAAATGGTTTACAAAGTTGTCCTTGAACCTTAAACGTTGGACCCATATGGCTAAGCCATCATAAATAAAATAACTAAAGTATTATGTAAGCTGGAAAAAGGTGGCAGTCCTTCACACACAAAGCTATGGATGCACGGCTTGCTGAGTGACAATGGGCTGGATTTCAGCCCCTCTTGCTCCCTTGACTGGGAACCCTTATGCTGGAAAGCCCAAAAGACTGATACAGCAGCTCTGCCCACACGCAAAAGAGGGGCCTCAGCCACATCAAAGAATTGGCCAATAAACATACCTCTAAGTTTTCATTAAAATAACTAAGGTATTATGTGTTATATTTTATGGTTTCCTGCTTTAAATTACTATTGAAAATAATTGACCTATTTGTGATGATTTTTACAGTGCTATTAAATCTACTTAATGATAATCATATTCTAATAATAGATAACAGTATACATTCTAAATTTTAAATAATCAATAACACCTTGAGCAGCAACTGTTAAAGGTCACCTGAGTGGCAGAGGACCGGGGTCGAACCTGCAAATTAGAACACGTAAAATATACTAAAAAAAGGACGCCAAGAGAACGTATATGACATGCCAGGTATTTTGCTTCCTGTAAACATAGCTATTAACTCTAGGAGCTCAAAGAACAAAATATATCCAACACAATATTAGCTCATAATATTCCAGGGGTGAAGGCTGAATGATAACAACTTTGTGGTACAGGAAACTGCTGGTGAGAGAGGATTCTGTGCCCTCGTTTCAGGACGCTGCCAGCTATACAAAGGTGTGACAACTTAAACCACCCATGTGTGATCATTCTCAAATGACCTCTGCCGAATGACTCATACAAAGCTGCTCCTAGCTTACAAAAGTTTAGATTCGCTTAGAATTTATTTCTAACACTAGTTATCAAGATTTAGAGCCATATCAAGATCCTTGAAGGCAAGGATCATATCTCTAAGTTATATTGCATTCTCTATCCTTCATAGATTATTGCCTGGCATAGACATCATCGTTTACTGTCCCCACTGCATACCCAGATCACAGTACCAGACATACGGTGTACACTCAACCAATATCTGTCAGATTGAACACACAGTGATGAGAAGCAACTGAAATTCTCAAGCCTAAAAAAATGTTGAAAGATTGGTACAATGAACTACCCTCAAACTACTCCATGATCCATTTTCCCTTTCTATGCATACTTGCATGTGTATATATATACACACACACACCATTTTTGCTTTCTGAATTATTTGAAAGTTGCAGAAAAAAACAGTTCTGCACTCTAAAGTCCTTTAGCACATGTTTCCTAAGAGTAAGAGCAGTCTCTACATAAGCTCAATACCTTTATCACAGCTAAGAAAATAGGATCCCACATATAATTCAAACACAAACTTCCTCGATGTCCTTATGTGATCTTTTACAGCTTTTTTTTTTCAATCCAGGATACAATCAAGGTTCGTGCACTGCATTTCATCGTTAGATCTCTTTAGAACACTCTCCCCTGTGCTTTTGTTTTGTTTTTCATGACACTGGCTTTTTAAAAACAGCCTTATTGAGATATAATTCACACACCATATAATTTGCCCATTTACATTGTACAATTCAATATATTGGACATGTTTTTCATATATTCACTGAGTTGCAGGACCATCACCACAATTTTAGACTCTTTTTATCATCCCAAAGGAAATCCCAAACCCATCAGCATTAGCAGTCACCCCCTTTTTTTCTTCCAATCTCCCCAGCCGTAGACAACCACTGATCCAGTATTAATACTTTGCATCTCTATGGATTTACCTGTTCTGGACATTTCACATAAGTGAAATCATACAATACGCATGCTCTGTGACTGGCTTCTTTCACTTAGCCTAATGTTTTGAAGGTTCATCCATGTGTCAGTACTTCATTGCTTTTATTGCTACCTAATAATTGTATGAATATATCACATTTTATTTATCCATTCAGCAGCTGATAGACATTTTAATTATTTCTATTTTTTCATTATAAACAATGCTGCCATTAACATTTATGTACAAGTTTTTGTGCGGACATATGTTTTTATATGTTTCCCCTGAGAAGTGAAATTCCTGTGTCATATGATAGAAGACATGTTTAACATTTTGAGAAGCTGCCCAACTGTTTTTCAAAGTGACTGCACCATTTCACCATTTCCATAAGCAATGGATGAGGGTTTCAATTTCTCCATATCCTTGCCAATGCTTGTTACCGTCTTTGATTACAGCCATCCTAGTGGGTTTGAAGTGGTATCTCACAGTGTTTTTGATTTGGATTTACCTAATAACTAATGATATTAAATATCTTTTCATGAGCTTATTGGTCATTTGGATATCTTTTTTGGAGAAATGTCTGCAGAAATACTTTAGCCATTTTCCAACTGGGTTATTTGTCTATTTAAAGTTGAGTTGTAAGAGTTCACAACTTCAGAACACATTCTGGATACAAGTCCTTAAGAGATACATGATTTGCAAATATTTTATCCCATTCTATAGGTGTCTTCACTTTCTTGATGGTGTTCTCTGAAGCACAAAAGTATCTTTAATTTTTATGAAGTCCAATTTATCTGAGTTTTCTTTTGTCCCATGTGCTTTTGGTGTCATTTCTAAAAAGGCCTTGCCTAACCCAACATCATAAAGATTTATTACTGTGTTTTCTTCTAAGACTTTCACTGTTTTAGCTCTTATATTTTGATATATAATCCATTTAAAGTTAATTTTTGTGTATAGTATAAATAAGGAGTCCAACTTTATTATTCCTCATGTGAATGTCCAGTTGTCCTAGCACCATTTGTTAAAAAGGCTATTCTTTCCCTCACTGAATGAACTTGGCGCTCTTGATGAAAATCATCAACTGACCATAAATGTAAGTTAAGGGTGTATTTCTGAACTCTCCATTCTGCTCCATTGTCCTGAGTCTATCCTTGTGCCTGTACCACACTTTCTTAATTACTGTAGCTTTGTAAGTTTTGAAATCAGGAAGTATGAGTCCTCCAAGATTGTTTTAGCTCTTCTGGGTCTCTTGAATTTCCACACGACTTTTAGGATCATGACACTGAGTTCCGTGAGGAGACTTCACTGCAGCTGTTCTGAAGAATACTCTCAATTTGTTCAACTGTTTCTTCATAATTCAGATTAAAAGCTTTTTGCGGCAAGAATACTACAGAGGAGTATAGGTGATTTCTCCTAGCATTATACAAGGGTATAATATTGGCACATATTATCAGGTTGTCCCCAGCAGGAGGGGTTCAATTTAAGCAGTAGGTTAAGAGGCTGGCCTCTAGATTATTCCAATGTAATGGTTTTTTTCTCTTTTATAAGTAGTAATCTGTGAGATAATATTTGAGAACGCATAAATATCTCATTCTCCAACAATCTTTCACCCAGTGATTTTAACACTCAAACATGATTCTTGCCCAGGTCAAGGTTGCAAAATGGTGATTTTTAAAAGGCATAATTTTAGCCAGGCACAGTGGTTCACGCCTGTAATCGCAGCACTTTGAGAGGCTGAGGCGGGCAGATCACCTGAGGTCAGGAGTTCGAGACCAGACTGCCCAACATGACGAAACCCCGTCTCTACTAAAAAATACAAATATTACCCAGGCGTGGTGGCGGGCACCTGTGATCCCAGCTACTCAAGAGGCTGAGGCAGGAGAATTGCTTGAACTCGGGAGGCAGAGGTTGCAGTAAGCCAAGATGGGGCCACTGCACTCCAGTCTGGGCAACAGACTCCATCTCAAAAAAATAATAAATAAATAAATAAAATGTATTATTTCTTCTGAATTTATTAAGGTGACATTCTCTCTATTTGAGTAACACTTCAGACTCCTGAATCTTTTAATATATTACAATCTATTAATACGATTACTCTTGCCAGCAGGAGGCCCTGCAAGCCTACTCCTGGGTTTCTTTTTTTGACGTACTCCACAGGCCTTTGAACACCTTCTTGCTTTCTAGCACAAGATGCCCCAGGCACAACCTTGTCAAGATCTGTAATCAGCCATTTCTCCAAGGATCCATGTGGGAAACTGTAGTTAGTGTAACTATTGGAAAGGTATCATTGCTATTTATTTTGTATTTATAATTATAGAGAGAGTGAAAAGGAGAGTGAGAGAATTCACACTGCTTGTAGCCCTTCTTCCACAATTAGAACTTCCATTCCCAATAACATCAATGTATTTTACTTTTTTATATCACCTACAATACCTATAAAATAATTTAAGAATTACAACACAACACCATTACCAACTATAATGGTACCAGATAAATTTCAACAGTTATTTGCCATTTCTTTTGTTCTTAAAATATGTTCCAATAAAGATATATCGTCAGAAAACTGTTCAAAATTATCAGAATTAAGTCTTTATTCTGGGCAGTTGTGTTATCAACTTTAGACAGATTCCTTTGTTTCTGTTTTTCAACTTTAAAATTTCCTTTTTTCAATTTTGATGCTATTCTGTTTTCTGAATATATAAAAACTTGTGTAATTCAAAATCAAAATTATATAAGCAAGCCATATTCAAAGAAATCTAATTCCTATTTTTATGTTGGATACCTCATTCCCGCACATCCTCATTCTTCTGAGTTGTTTTTTTTTTTTTGTCAAAAGAAAGCAAATATGTGTTTATTCTTATTTTCTCTTCTTTCTTGCAAAAAGATATATACTATAAACAATTTCCATGTCCCCTCTTCATTGACAATGATTACTGCAAATCACTCCATGTCAGCTCATAATGATTTTTCCCTTTCACTTTTACGGCTGACGTAAAGTAACATTCATAGATGAGGCGAGACTGTGACCAACTGTTTTAGAAGAAAATGGAAGGATGAGAGGCGTATGACCTCTGATGATTATACTGTAGTCCTTCTGGTACAGAAGTATTATTTGTGCTAAATTGAGTCCTACATATAGACTTGTATATAAGGAAAAACACACTATTCACTTGCAATAAATAGACAAATAAAAACTACCTTCAACATCAAATCTAAAATTGAACTAAACCAAAACAAAACAAATTAGCTAACATTCAAACAACATCCTAGTAATATGCACATATACCCTTGTATCTGTCTTCCTTCCCTCTCTTTCCATCCTCCATTTTTCCATCTTCTTTGAGGTACAGGTAGACCCCCAATCCTCTCCACCACTCTTCTCAGATTCTAGAATGGTTGACTACCTAGAATTCTCTAGAAAGTGGCCTACTGAGTTCTTATGAGTCCAGCAGCCAAGATGCACTGATGTCTATGAACACCAGCTTTTTCATAAGCTCCACAGCCACCATCTGACCTCATGAAGGGGACTGCATAAGGTGAAAAAACACCAACCCTTGGGCAGCCGATTTCAATTTGTGTTACATTTTCTCGTGATCTTCCTCAGACCTTATCAAAGGGCTGAATAAATGTGGTTGATGTATTGGTTTCTCAGTTGCTAATTACTATTTAAAAGCTCTAACAGTACTTAAAAAGTTACATCTTATACCATGCTTCAATCTTTATGTATTCCTCCCCACTTAATTAAAAAGTACATTGTGGATAGTTCAAGCTGCTACCCAAACATATATTTCTGAAAGCTAAGTCACACTAAACACTCAATCACAGGATCCATGTGAAGCCTGAATCAATCTGAGTATTTTACACGATTTCTGACCCTGCTATGTAGAATGTGCAAGCTTCCCTTGTGTATAAACAAATGTTTAAAATACATGATGTAATTAAGAGAAGAATAATCCTAGCGACCTCCTTCAGCTGTTACGAAGATAAAATGAGGAACTGCTGCCCGAGGCACTGCTGGACAGTATCATCAGTGTTACTGTCAGAGACAGTAACATCCAACCCATTGTGTGAGTCTTAAGATTCATTCTCTGGGAAACTCATCAACAACCACAATGCAGCCCTTCCTATATCTCCTCTTTATAAAATTATTAGGGACCAAACTAGAGGAACAATGTGGAACAGTATCCTCCAGCGCCTCCTTCACTTGCAGTGAGACCAGTTGTCTTTCATTCCAGCATCGTGTTCATCCCATGAAGGAGGGTCTGCATATTTGAGGGTCTGGAGGAACATGCTCAGAAGTTTGGCCAGGCCTGGGTTCACCCATGGAAGAGAACAAAGAAGGGGACTGAGCATACTCTAGCAATGACCAGTGGCACAACTAGGAAAGTTCTCTGCCAAGATCACTTCCTCCTGGCAAAAACAAGGGCTCCACAGGGCTTAGGGTAGAAAGCAGAGACTCACGATGAATCATGGGCTGCGGTGAGCCAGGCACTCAGTGGTGTCACCTCAGGAGGTTCCGATGACCTCACATCAAGGTGGTGTGCCGATGCAGGAGCAATGCAGGCCCTGAATGTTGCCCCACCTGACGCAGCCACTCAGCTGACCGATGAGACTGCAGCCCAGCCCCTGCTTTGTCCCTTAGATTGTGCAGAGTTCGAGAAGCCCAGCTCCTGAAGGCAAGGCCAGATCTCACAACCAGGGGCCTGGGGACCCGGGCCAGCACCTAGCCTTCTCTCCACCAAAAGCTTGGTCTCTATTTTTACTCCTTGTTCTAACACACCCATGGTTAAAGGATTTCTGAAATGTGTTCTGGAACGCCATGTGGCTCAGCTGAGACCCTGGATTCCATGTCACACTGTCGTAGCAGCTGCACTATCATGCACAAGCACAAAGGCAGGAGTGTTTCCAGGCGGCCCACCCAAGACAGCAGTCCTTTAAATTGACTCCTCGTCATATTGCCCTGGGTACTTTAGCTGGCAAAGAACAAATTAGCATTCTCAATCTATATATACTGTAGCACACTAAATAAAGGGCTGGAGCCGAGGCACAAAAGGTCAGGTCATGAAATTCCCTGCAGGAGCCCGGGTCCCACCATTCCACTCTCAGGCTCTTTGGAAAGCTGACTCCCAGGACCACAAGCAAGTCTTTGTGTGTCAGGAGGGCCCACTGCTGGGGCTTTCAGTGCACACAATAACTCACAGGCTGTGTCCAATTTCAGAACACAACGAAGAGGCAATGACCACACCCACGTGGGCCTGGGCTTTCACTCAGGAGTTCGGATCTCATGGAAAAGCACCGTGGAAGATGCCCAGGGGCAGCACCACTACCGGGATCCACATCCACCCAATCGCCCTAGTAGGGCCTCCAGGGCACTCCTGCAAGCATCACGTGGTTTCACAGATCCCAGGCAGAGGCAGGGCCAGTGTTACTACCACCACCAGTGAGGAAATGAAAGCCCGGAGAAGCTGTGAGACTTGATGAAGGTCACCAACTGGCTAAATGATGACAGGTGCTCTAATGAGAAGTTTTATTACCTCACTATATTGTTTTACTCAAAAATATTTCCTGTCTGACAGCTGCTTCCCGGATTTACTGCTTAAAGTGAATAATTCCACTCTTCTTAGACATGGAATTTTACATATAGCACCAGAGCAGAGCTAAGGATTCCTTTACTAATTTTCCTTACTCATTTATTATATTATACAAAATATACACAAGACTTGAACAGGGAATGAGGAAGCCCAGAAGAGCAGAAACTAAACCAGTGCAGTGTAAGTGTCATGTACGTTGTTGCATAGCCTGCATTCCAGAGTAGCAAGAGGAGGCTCTGAGCTTCCTAGTGGTCATGGCAAAGATGAGATGCAAAGCCAGATTCAAAGCTCCCACGTCTCAAGATAAAAGAAGACAAATCCAGAGAACCAGTGCCCTGCAGCCCTCATGCTGGAGACATGGTGTGCAATAGTGAATTACGTCCCCAACAACATGCCAAAAAACAAAAATACAAAGATGGTTTTCCAACAGTTGCTTCTCCCCTCAATAAAACCTACATCACACCAAGACTCCACTCAGTAGAAGTCATTAAATACAGGGACCAAACAATGCAGTTGAATATGCCATTCTTCTGGTTTGGCTTGACTGAGGATAAACGATAGCATATCTAAAGAAAGTAGAGGAATAGAACACAGTGGACACATACACTGAACTGTATCGAGCACCACCACGATTTTATAAATCATGGAATTAATTTGGTATATCCAGAATACCGTTAAGCAATATGCAAAGGTTCATTCTGCATAAGAAAGTAGGCTTATACACTTCAATGTTTAGGTTGAATATGCTTTCATTTGAGACCAAGTTACTTATTCTGGGATTATGTGTATTTATAGATAAACCTATATATAAATATACATAATTTTATAAGATGTATACACAAAATATATTTCAGTTAAAATTATGTTTTCTAAAAATATTGCTAATATTTGGCATTAATCACACCAAATATGAAAGAATTTATACACTAGAGCCATTTTAATATTTAGTAAAATAATCTGATCTTTAAAAAAACAGATAGATTAAAAAAGCACTAAAAGTTCACTCAGGTTTTGATGAAATCTTCCCTGTCTATTCCTATAAGACCTGCAAGCAGGTATTGATAATCAATGAGGAAATGTTTTGATTAATGAAATTAAACTTTAAAGCTAAGCTTTAGGACACTGTGTATTTGTTGTAACAAAGAAAATGTATTATTTATTTACCTGTAATATAGTGTACTTATTTGCTAATTTTTAAATTACTTTCCTGGAAATAAGGTAGCTCTTTTCAAAATATACTTTTTTATAACTAGAAACAACACTTAATTAGTGAAGACAGTTATAACTGACCACCCTAAATAAATTAAAAGAACAAGCTATTATTTAAAAGTGTATAACTCTTCAATGAATGGTTAAAACCATATACTTTTTTTTTTTGAAGAGACAAGTGAACATTTATTTCTGTTCCATTCTTCCTATGTATATTTCAAGTATTTTTTCAAAACAAAGCCCCAGGAATCTCCAGATTCAATTATGTCCCTGGGCTTGGTTGATTGCTGCAGGAGTCTTAGGGAGCCTTGGACAAATGCTAGAGTTACTCATTTACCGACATTAAACCCTAGGACAGATGACACAACAAAGCAGGACTCCTTCCTCCATGGAATGTGCTGATTTCAGACGAGGCGGCAGCCAATGTAGAAAACACTGAAATTTTTCCTTGGAATTGGACTGTGATGAGAGGTGCTTGCCATGAACGTAACCTACTGTCTTTTCTTTGACCCTTCCTTTCCAGTTTTTGAAGATAAAGCAGGAAATAATCTTCTTTGAACATACTTGATAAAAATTCCCCAAAAAAGCAAAAACACATGCTTCTACTGCATTGATAAAAATTTACTGCAGTGTGGAACCTAAGAGTAATAACAATAGCAATAAAAAGCAATTTCAAAAAGAGTTAAGATTTCTTCAGCAAAATAAATGATTCATATCTTCAAGTCCTTTTCGAAATCAGTTATTAATATTATTCCTTCCCCATTTCCATCTAAATGACCACAGCAATACAGTTTTTAGGCACTCAACATCTTTAAGCTTATAACTCTTAGGCTATGCATAGCATGATGTCCTAATCAGGCATTCATCGCTCCCAGCAGGTCTCCATCTATTAGTACCAGCCTCCTCTGTCCTCCCAATCTCAAGGTTACCCTTAATAGTAACCCAATCTTGGCCGAGCGCGGTGGCTCATGCCTGTAATCCCAGCACTTTGGGAGGCCCAGGCGGGTGGATCGCTTGAGGTCAGGAGTTCAAGACCAGTCTGACCAACATGGTTAAACATCTGTCTCTACTAAAAATACAAAATTAGCCAGGTGCAGTGGCGGTTGCCTGTAATCCCAGCTACTTGGGAGGCTGAGGCAGAAGAATCGCTTGAACCTGGGAGGTGGAGGTTGCAGTGAGCTGAGATCACACAACTGCACTCCAGGCTGGGGGACACAGTAAGACTCCAGCTCAAAATAAAAAAAAGAGTAACCCCATCTCAAGGTTACTAACAGGAATACTAGTAACTGCAAAAAGCACTTTTAAGTGGCAAGGCATGGCCCATCAAAAGTCAGCCCAAGGGCAGTTTTCAGCCCTGCCTCACCTGGATCTAGTTCAGCTGGTGGATGAGCTGATCGATGTGTTCACCCCGACAGCCAAGTGGGGCCCATCTCCTTGAGGAAACCCACTCTATTCGTGGTAGCATGATGGGCCACTGAGAAGTAGAAAGGGTGCAAAAACCATGAGATCTCCTGGAAATGCTTCCCCAGGAAGGCAATTTCATGAATGAGGTCTTCCAAGCAAATGACAACAAAATTCCCCCGGTGCTCCTCACCACTGTGTTGTCTGTCTGAGGGATGGTCTTATTCTTGACCTTGGTTGGTCCACGTTTCAAAATGAGTTCCCAGGCAGACTTCAGATGTGGAAATCCCCAGGTGACATAAGTTTCCACTATACACAGCATTTTTAGGTTCTGGGGGGTGACTTTTACAAAGACACCACTAAAAATTTTCTTTAGGCGAAGTCTTGCCATGGTTCTCTGCACCAGGAAACTCATGCCGTTAATCCTTTCAATGCGTACAATAAAAGCCAAGGAACGTTATCTGGCAATTCCAAGGCACGAGGTTTCACTTCTAGTCATCTGAGACGCATCTTGTCACGTTTCTGCCACCAGGAATCATATAGGAATGATTCCAGTCATTTAACTTAAGCCCTTTTCCTTTCCTCTGCTCCTTCTTCACCAAAAGTGCCTGCTTTGCCTGGGTGGCTTTGAGGACTTGATAAGCCTTCCTCTTTTTCAGGAGATTTTCTGGAACCAAAGGGATTTTTCTTTGCTCTTGCTCCATTATCTTTCTAGAGTTGTAGCTACTGATCATGCACAACTCTACCACATGGGGAAGATGGCACTTACTGTATCAAGACCATATACTATTTTTAAAGATCTAAAATAAATTATGAAGCGGCTCTTGTCTATCTCATTTACAGAACAGGATAATATGTAAAGTTTGCATTGAAAATAAAAAGGGAGAAAGATCACATGATTTGTATTCATTCTTTCATTCACTCAAAAGACATTTACTATTTAACTTCCATGGGTCAGTATCTGGGATAGATTCTAAACATCCACAAATGAGGATGACAGGATCCCTCCCTGATGCAAGTCCATCACTGGTAGGAAATACAGATAAACAAACACACAAGACACCAAGGCTTGTGCCATGAGAAAGGCTCATATATAATGCTCGTGGAGCAGATGCTCTTTCTAGGAAAGAGGGTAGTGGCCTGAGGGGACAATTCCGAGGCACTGGTTGAGCTACGTGTTGCAGAATGGGATAAGGACATGTCTAGCAGAAGGAAGGGTCTCTACAGGAGAAGATGGGAAAGGTTGTGGGATGTGTGAAGAACTGGGATTGCAGGTAAGCTGCAGCTGGGGACTGACAGTGTGCAGCAGGGCAGCCATGGAAAGGGTGCAGGGACCAGGCAGCAGAGCCTAGATCTCAGAGGTGGCAGAAACCCACAGAGGACTCCAGGCAGGGCAATAACAGGGCACTTGCATTTATTTAGCCATGACTTCTCTGGAGGGATCGGGAGGGTAGGCTCAGATCACATCCTGCTTTTCCCCAAAACCTTCTGAGGGCATCTCATGAACTTTATAAACCTCCCCACCCCTTCTCCATTGCCCATCTCTCCTGCTTCACCTCCAGCCGTTTTCCCCAGAGCCCCACTACTGCCACACTGCCTGCCTTCCTGCTGCTCACACAACGCCAAGCTCAGCCCCACCGCAGGAGATGTGCACATGCTGCTGTACACAGTAGATGGCTTACTCCTCTCTTCACTGAAAGGCATACATGTACAGCAAAACCTCCTCAAAGAAGCTCTCCTGACAGCCCATCCAAAACAGCAGCCCTTGGCTGGGCGTGGTGGCACACGCCTGTAAAAAAAACTGCAGCCCTTGCAACTCTCTTCCAACTCAGTATCACTTCCAGAAATTATACTTTATTTATTTACTCTCTATCTCCCCCACTAGAACATAATGTATCAGAGTTGCAGGGAGACCTCACCTGTCATATTCATGGCTGTGTTCCCAGGGCATAAAATGCTGGTGAGTAGCAGGCTCACAGTAAATATCTGCGCAATGAATGAATGAAGGTGAGACTAGAGTCAAAAGCTACTGCAAAACACAAAACACAAAACACCAATGGATTTCGTCTGAGCTAAGAACACAGCAGTGTGATGAGATGTTTGGTGGAGAGTTGACGCACCAGGGAATGGAGGAATCTGAGGTGATGCCTGACAGGGAGGATGGCTGGCCTGTGCACCAAGCCCAGTTGCACAGGCCCTGGAGGTGTTGAAAGAAGGCAGCCTGAGGGGCCAGGCGCGGTGGCTCATGCCTGTAATCCCAGCACTTTGAGAGGCCAAGGTAGGAGGATCACCTGAGGTCAGGAGTTTGAAACCAGCCTCGACCAACATCGTGAAACCCCCTCTCTACAAAAATTAGCTGGGAGTTGTGGCATCTGCCTTATTAGGGAGGCTGAAGCAGGAGAATCACTTGAACCCAGGAGGTGCAGGTTGCAGTGAGCCAAGATCACGCCATTACACTCCAACCTGGGCAACAAGAGTGAAACTCTGTCTCACAACAAAAAAGAAGGCAGCCTGAGGAACGCTAAGTTCCAGATTCTGTGGGGCACCCTCTGGGCAGGCAAGTCCAAAGCTGCTGGGAGAGGGGCTGGGATGGAGCTGGAGAGGGGTGGGCCCGTGCTGATGGTGCAGGAAGAACGTGGCCAGTGGCAGCGCTCCTGCCAGGCTCACCGCACTCACCACACAGCAGCCCTGGCTGGCTCCGGGCACAGAGCCAAAGTGGGGTCTGACAGTGGCCCAGCCCCAGGAGGCCACATTCTTGAGAACACAAGGCAGAAGAAGAGGTGCAGGAGAGGGGCACACCTGGGAACCCCAATGTCTCAGGCAGGGACAGAGGAGGGGCAGACTCTTCAAAGGAGCCCCAGGAGGTGACAAGAAAGTGAGGAGGGAGCCCCTGGCCAAGAAGGTCAGAAAAGGAAGTTTCTGGAAGAAACCGTGTCAGAGTCAGAAGCTGAAGAGCGGATGTCAGTAGGACCGGACTAACAGTTCCACAGTGAGGTGGCTGTGGGAAAGGACTCCTGCGACTCAGGACTGGGTCTGAGACCCTCAGGGAAAATGGCCCAGTTAGGACAGCCGAGTAAGAGCGCACAGGAAGGATGCACTGGGAAGTCACAAGAGGCAGCGCCAAGTCGCCATGCCTGTGAACCAACAGGGTGCTGGCGGCGACATTCGCCATGTAGTCACCATCACGTAGACGTCTGGGTCAAACAATCAAAGTGCTTTACATGACAGACGTGTGTGAAGAAATGCCAGTATTAAAGCATGAACCAGGGGCCAGGGAGTTGGTCCCAGGGCAGTCTCAGTGGCTGTGGAGTGAGTGCTGGGATACAAGGATGAAGACGGCAATAATGAAGAAACTGTCCTTCTCTCACTGCCCACGCCCTACCAGCAACCCCTGGTAGGAGGCAGGGCAGGGACCAGAGGCAGCGAGACCCATCTTGCCAGGAGCCTGGGAACCGGAACCGGCAGCAGCCCTGGGCTGCATCTGGAAAAAGAAGTCAGTGTCCAGTAGGTAAGCTGGGCAAGGTAAGGCACGGACGAGCCTCGTCTCCACGCCAGGGCAGGTGGAACTGACATCAGTGGGGCCCTGACGCAGTGTTAGGAGACATGGAGGTGTCGCCAGCCACATTCTCATTAATACAAAGTGGTGGTATGTGGAGTTGGGGAGTTCCCGCCAGCTCACCGGAAGCCCCCCGCAAGCCAAGGGTGGCCCTGGGAGCAGGTCCTACCTGTGAACAGCACCTGTCATCTACACTGCACTGGGGAAAGGTGCAAGAGACATCCTCCAGCCCTAGGCTTCTATGAGCGACAGCACGCAGGCCAGGAGGCCCGGGGAGGGCCCATGAGATCTCACACTCACGCACTCCCACGTGTGAGAAGGAGGGAGCAAATGGATTGTTTTAAGCAGGAAGATAAATGGTCAGTGGGATATGTTTCACAAATCGCTTTTGGCAGCAATATGGGGGGTGGATAAGGAAAGTAGGAGGCTGGAGGAAGGAAATCAGAAGAGCATTTCAGGAGCCCCACAAAGAGCTGGCAAGGGCCTGAGCTATGAACCAAGACAATAAAACAGAAAAAAAAAGTTCTTTTTTTTTTTTCACACAGTGGGTGGAGGTCCCCACTTTGGTGGGGAATTATGGAGCCCACACCTGAGTGCTTTTAGTTGAAGCTTTAGTACCTGGAAGGATGAAGGGTTCCCAGGCATGGCTGTCCAGCTCACTGGTATCAGCACCAGCAGGTCTGACTGTTAAGTTCAAGGGCTGCCCAGCAAGGCCTGGGAGAGAGAACCAGCCAGACTGGTTTTATTGGATTGTGCTGCTGATAATGACACAATTTTTATGTCACTGAACACTTTCTTGGCAACTACTAAATATTTTGATATGATTCCTATACAAAAACAGTTGACATAAGGAGTGTGATCCCCATTTCAAATGAGGACAGGAGATAACTAAAGTTGATGGAATGCTAACCATGAGTTTGGCACTGTGGTAGGTTCTTAGTGTCCCAACTAGTTTTCATGACAGCTCACAAGGGAGGTGCTGTTATTCCACTTTTATAGAAGATGACACTGAAACCTAGATTATGTAGTTGTCAAAAGACAACAAAACTAGTGAGGAAGAGAGCCAGGACGCCGGCCCAGGTCTATCTGAGCTTCGTCCCCATGAGATGGTTTCTGTGTTCCAATCGCAGCCCCCAAACCTCAGAACTGCTGGAACAAAACTGCAGGCAAGGAAGGATGGGTGCAAAAGCCCATGTGTTGGGGATCTGTTCCTCACAATGGCAGGGCAGAAGGGGCACAAACGTTCTTCCTTTACGGGCCTGGCTGAATAAGCCAGGATGCAGCCACACAGGGCACAGAGAGTGACGACACCTCTATGTAACAGTTGGATATTTTACATAATTGCAAAACAAAATATAATTAAAAAGCAACCCCTGGCCAGGCACGGTGGCTCACGCCTGTAATCCTACCAATTTGGGAGGTCGACACGGGTGGATCACCTGAGGTCAGGAGTTCGAGACCAGCCCGGTCAACACGGCAAAACCCCGTCTCTACTAAAAATACAAAAATTAGCCAGGCATGGTGGCGCACACCTGTAATCCCAGCTCCTCGGAAGGCTGAGGAAGGAGAATCGCTTGAGCCCAGGAGGTGGAGGTTGTAGTGAGCCAAGATCACACCACTGCACTCCAGCCTGGGCGACAGAGCAAGACTCCATCTCTGAGAAAAAAAAAAAAAAAGCAACCTCTAACACTTGAAGAAAAATGAACAAAATGCTTTTAAATGCACATTGATAACATCAAAACACACCAGCTGAGGTAGAGAGCAAGTGGGGTATACAATGAAACAAAATATACCATGTTGTAGTGTACACCAAAGGTTCATTACATTGTTCTCTCTCATACATATGTGCATATGAAATTAGATTTCATATCCATAGGAAATATCCCATAACTGTATGCCATTTTAAACTGTGGGATGGAAGAGGCCTTAGATGTCAAGTGCAGCTTCCTTCTCATCCCAGAATGCCCAGAGGCCTCTGGCCCTCAGTAGGTCACTCATGCTCACGTTTCCAATGTGAAGGCCTCCTGAAGGGGCATGCAACAGCAGCCCGATGCCCGACAACCAGCGGCAGCACTTCTGATGCCCCACTCAAGAAAGTCTACACAGCAGAACCTCAGGGCATTTCTGACCCCTTTCTGTGTGTGTTCCCAGTCCTTTAACAACCGTGTGCTGATCTGTTTCAGCCTCACTGCTGCTTTACAAGGGTAGTGCCACATCTGCATCCACACATGCTTTCAAAGACCTGGGAAAGCAGGTTGGAGTTGGGAGTTAAATAGCTGTGGAGAGGGGAGAACCAGAAGAACTGGGTTCCAGAGAAACCCAGAGCAGGGGCTGTTCCCCATCCACTGACCCCAGCACACCCGGCCACACCCACCAGGCAAACCGCCACCAGGCTTAGGGCAGAAGGCTCCCCAGGCTGGATGGGGATGGGCTGCACCTCTGCTCTAGCAAGGTCACAGGTTGAGGTGAGGCATGTTGTTTGCAGCCCTAGGAACAGAACTTATCTCAGTTCAAAGACCCAAAGCACATGTGCACAGAGGACAGTGAAAAGGAGAGCATGCCCCTCAGCCAGGGCCACCCGCAGAACCCCAACCAGGAGAAAGCCCTGGATGACGTGATACCTGAGGTGCCCAGAGGGGAAGAAGGGGCGGGTAGGTGGGCTGGCTTCTCCGGACACCTGTCCCTGCCAGGGCAGCCTGTGCCTGTTCCTCTGTAACCCTCCCTCCCTGCCCCGGCTCTCAGGCCTCTATGACAGGCTCAAAGTCCATGTGGATCAACTGTCCACGTGGACTGGCAGATGTTTTGCCACATAAAATGTACATCCACTTACATTCTAAAGAAACAGCCATATGCGATTTCCATTATACCTCTGAATTTATAACAAAGTTACAGCCAGATGTGATCCAGTGGATCGATGTGATCCAGTGAATCGATGTTTCCCTACCATTTTTTTTTCAACTCACAATTCCTTGCACAGTAATATACAACCTTAAAAGCCCCCTGGGATTAACATAATATTTAATAATATTCATTACACAGAAAGGCAGATTTTGATGTTTTAAGTAATTAGTGACGCACGCTGCTAAAACATTTTAATTTTGTAAGAAACAATCACATGTGGGCAAATTAATTACAAAACAATAAATTATCTCATCTTCTGTATGGACACTAAATATATAGTAAAATATAGATTGAAAACTAATTGTATTATAGGCAAAAGCTGCTGTCATTAACTTAATTTCTGACTTTTTAGTTTCGCTTTAAAGAGCAACTGATTGCCAGGTGCAGTGGCTCAAGCCTATAATCCCAGCATTTTGGGAGGCCGAGGCAGGTGGATCACCTGAGGTTGGGAGTTTGAGACCATCCTGACCAACATGGAGAAACACCATCTCTACTAAAAATACAAAATTAGCTGAGCGTGGTGGCGCATTCCTGTAATCCCAGCTATTCAAGAGGCTGAGGCAGGAGAATCCCTTGAACCCGGGAGGCAGAGGTTGCGGTGAGCCAAGATCATTGCACTCCAGCCTGGGCAACAAGAGCGAGACTCCATCTCAAAACAAAAGAAAAAAAAGATCAACTGATTGTTATTTTAAATGACAAAGTGAGAAACGGCTTTTCTGGCTGCTGCTTGCAAGTACTTCTACACAAGTAAATGGCATGTGCAAGGGCTGTCCCTGTTTCCCACAAATGGACGGAAGGAAAGGTCTCTAGGACACAAGCACCCACACACAGTTTTTTTCCACGTTTTTTGAGTGCTATGGACATCTAGACCAAGAAACCTAACATTTTTATTGAGATAACCCAATTCAGGGTTGGGAGGAGTTGCCCTTGGGAGGAGTCCCAAGGCAAATTTGCAAAATGAGTCCCATTTTTATATTCCCTATTAACTTACATTTCGACATCAATGCCCCTCTGCTTCTTAATAACATACGATTACAAATAAAAAGCATATAACATCGTATCACGGTCAGGATTTCCACAGGGCTTTGCGATAAACCCAAAAGGTATCAAAGATACCCTCTCAATTTTTAGAAATCTCCACTCACCACCACTCTCCCACCGCATAAATACAGAGGCCACACAAAGGCCCATGTTGGAAGAAAAACCTCGAACAAAAATAAGTATCTCATTTACTTTAATTTGATTTTTCAGTAAATAAAAATCTGAAACCCTTGTTATTTCTACATTTTTAACAATGCCAAACCTGGTACCCCTTCCCAACCCCCTGCTGTAAAAAACTTCATGAAAGATTTTCCTCTATTCAGGCATGCACTCTGGCCTGAGGAGCGTCAGGCCCTCTGAGACACACAGATGAGCCAGAACAAAACCAGCGCAGGACCTGACTCACAGCCACCTGCACTGGTGAGCAGGGACTCAAGAGAACCTCCACAGCACAGCCTCATCTGCAAAGACTTGAGGCCTCTACTTCCATTTTCATACATTCATTTATTTGTATTATATATATATATAACTAGTATATTGAGAGTATATTATACATGTTACTAGTATATTGAGAACATTACAGAAGTTACACAAAAAAAAAAAAAAGAACTTTTTTTTGTTGTTGTTTGTTTTTGAGACAGGGCTGTGCTCTGTCACCCAGGCTGGAGTACAGTAGTGCAATCTCAGCTCACTGCAGCCTCTGCCTCCCAGTTTCAAGCGATTCTCCTGCCTCAGCCTCCGAGCAGCTGGGATTACAGGCACCTGCCACCATGCCCAGCTAAGTTTTGTATTTTTAGTAGAGGCAGGGTTTCACCATGTTGCCCAGGCTGGTCTCAAATTCCTGACCACAAGTGATCTGCCTGCCTCAGCCTCCCAAAGTGCTGGGATTACAGGTGTGAGCCACCACACCTGGCCAAAAAAAGAACTTTGGAAAGAATACAATAAATATTCTCTTCCCAAATTTATTCATTTCCTCCTTATCCCAAATGGATCACGAAGCACACCCGGGGGCCTGTACCTCCACTTTGGAGACCACAGCTCTAATACCTCATCAAATGGAAGATCCCTGCCCTGGTATCTGGTATTGGTGGTAGAGATGAGGACTGGACAGCCTTCCTCCCTCCTGCCCTGCTGGCGCTGTGTCCGCTGCGGGTGTCCTCAGTTCCACGTGCCGTCTGGGGCACTGTTCTCACCCACTCTCAATAAAGAAATCTCTTCCTCAGCACTCCAGGAAGGCAAATATGTAACAAGGAATTTTATTATGAATGAGTGTTACAACAGATCCAGGACTAGATGAGAGCATGATCACTATTCCCAGTAATTTGTCTAAAAGGAAAATGCAATCAATGCACCCTGCACCATGGTAACCCTCCAGAGGCAGAGGGAAAAATCACCTCTGCCAAAGCTCTGCCCTCTGGACCCTCAAACTCCTTCACTAACAGCCTCACTATCCACCCACTAGACACTTCCACCCACTGGACACTTAATTCCTCCTCAAAAAGTCTTTCCTACCACCCTTCCTGCAACGTGGATGAACGCTGAGGAGAAGAGTTACTAAGCATTCACTCTGTGCAAGGCAACGTTAGGTATGTTTAAGGGATGTGATCTTCACAGCCCTGTGAAGCAGGTGGATCGTAGAGTAATTCCCTTTTGCAGATGTGGAAATAACAACATAGGTGTCTTAATCAGGCTCCCCAGCTGGGCGCGGTGGCTCATGCCCGTAACCCCAGCATTTTGGGAGGCCGAGGTAGGTGGATCACAAGGTCGGGAGTTCGAGACCAGCCTGGCCAATATGGTGAAACCCCGCCTCTACTAAAAATACAAAAATTAGCCAGGCATGGTGGCAGGTTCCTGTAGTCCCAGCTACTCAGGAGGCTGAGGCAGGAGAATCGCTTGAACCCGGGAGGCAGAGGTTGCGGTGAGCCAAGATCGCGCCACTGCCCTCCAGCCTCGGTGACAGAGTGAGACCCCGTCTCAAAAAAAAAAAAAAAAAAAAAATTCAGGCTCCCCAGAAGACACAGCTGGAGCTGGAGCAGCTGTGCCAGCCCTTCAGCAGAGAGTGCACCCCAGGGAAGTGAGGGTGATTGAGGGAGGCCAGCCAGAAGGCGCCAGCACCCAGCCACCCGTTGCAGCAGGCTCTGTATAGCCGCTGTGTCCCCAAGCACTCCTGGGATGGGGAGTGCTTCTGTGTCCAAATTGCAGCCCCCCACCAAGCCTCAGAACTGCTGGATCAAAACTGCAGGGAAGGAAGGACAGGTACAAAAGCCCATGTGTTGGGGATCTTTTCCTTACAATGGCAGGGCAGAAGTGGCTCAAACATTTTTCCTTTAAGGGCCTGACTGAATAAGCCAAGATGCACCCACACAGGGGACAGAAAACTGTACAGCAGTGGGGTCCTAAGTCACATCATGCATCAGTGACCCAGGTAAGAAGGAGATGGGAGGCCAGCGCTTGTCATGCTGTGCTGCTGGTAAGTGGCACAGGGCCCAGATGCAACTGCCACGCAATGTCCCTCACCTCCAGAGTCGGGCACTAGGCAGGTCTGGGTGGCGCATCGGCAGGACGTGGGGGGCAGAGGTGTGCTCAGGAGCGTGGGCTCCATGTCACAGCCCTGCCCCTGCTCCGGCCACTGCTCTCCTTGCCCGTGGCTGCTTCCAGGTAAACACACAAGACACACTCAGCTTAAACCAGAGGACAGCAAATGCCACAGCCACTTGGTTTCACCATAACGACCCTGTATTTTATGAAGGACACAGTGAGGAAAGGGAAACTGCTTTTCTAGAGGTTCTTTATAGACCCTTTCTATTAGTTTTCTCAGCCTCAATTAGAAAATTGATGTTCACAGTTACACCAATGCTCCCCATCCAAGAAACCCTGGTTAAGAGACAAGAGGTACTCTGTCTCCAGACTGAGGACGTGGCAGGAGAAAGCACCAAAGAAAATCCTGAGCCTGCTGGCGGCCGTACTGACACAGGGAATAACACCCCCACCTGTGCATAGCTTCTCCTTCCCTCTAGCTGAACTTCATCAAGTCAGCAAGTTAAGAAAACACAGAGGGGCTCTGAAAAGTTCCCAACGGACATGTTTTCATCTGCGGTCTATTTATATGCCCTGAAATGGACTCAGGTTCTAAAGCACCTGTGTTGTTGCATGAGTACTTTTGCCAGGCATAACCTGTGACGAGCTGAATCTGGACACCTGTCTGAGCACACAGGGCTTGGCTGGAGCAAAATAAAATGCACCCTTTTAAGAGGGAAATAGAAGATGTTTACTCTAGAAAGATTTCTTTATATGGCCCAAATAGAGCAAAACTCAGAGCCAAGACTGGCTCTGAGGTGCTGAATAGTGGTAGTTCCGTTCAAGAAAGATTTCAAAACAAGATCTCCTCCAAAGATGCAAACTCTTGGTTAGAGTCCTGAATTTCCTCAATATGCTCATTCATTCACGTATCTATGATGTGCCTACTACGTGCCAGGCACTGTTCTCAGGAGCCTCGTGGGGAAGAGAGGGTAAGGGAACATAGGGTGAATTTTGGCAGAAGACAAAAACATCCGGCTTCCTTACACTTAAATAATTTTTAAAAGAGACAATGTTTTTCACTGGATAAACAGACAATGCAAATACAAATATTCCTGGGAGAGAAAACATAAATTTAATCACCATCATCAGATGCTACCTTGAGACTGGAGTTTAAAGGCAGAATATTTCTAGAGAATACAGAGGTGCTAAAAGGGGAAATAATAAATATGGAAACTAAAGTTATGCAAAAAGAATTCTGAAAGACCCAAAGGTCTTTTTTGTCAAAATTGACTTGATGGTAATTTGCTCAATAATTACTATGTGCCTAAAATACATTTTATTATTCGACTTAAAAAAAATCAAAACCAAAAAAACACAAGAAATCAGATTTTAGAAATTTGCAAGTATGTATGTTCGTTCCTGGCACATAGTACTGAAATATTAACTTGTTTTTGTTCAATTTAATTATTCCTATACAGACAGTAGGGGGCTCATGAGATAAGGAGTGTGGACAAGCCAGTCTTCCTCCTCCGCATCAACCTAAATTCTCTTCATCCTTTAGGGTCTGCGCAGGCCCTGCTACTCCCAGGAATGCTTGGAACAGGCCGCCAGGCCTGGTGTATCTCCACGCTGGGGAGTCTGTCCATTGTTTCACCAGCCTCAGTGCGTGTCACCTGTCCATGGCTGCTTTCTCCATATAATGGCAGGGTTGAGTCGTCACCAGAAACACAGGGCCCACAAAGCTGAAAATATCTGCTGATTCCTGACCCACAGGATAAAGCAGGAAAGCTTGCAGGGCACACCATGCTCTCCTGAACCTGAACCTAGACTGGCTCCTGCTCAATGCACCACTTCATTCCACACTTTCCTTATTGCTTTTTGTAAACCCACTGGCTGGTCCTTGGAGCTGGTGGGCTACTCCTTAGAGTAAGCCCCAACACTTCTGTTCTCACCAGTTTGGGGATATTCTCACTAGGAGGCAACTGCATTATCCCCATACTGCTTATGTCAGTCACGGTTAACTGCTTTAATCCCGCTAGTTAATTTTACAGAAGGTAATGGGTGCACAGAGAAAGCATAGCATGAGTCTCATGAAACCTACATTAAATATTTAAGAAAAACAAACGTGAGTTGCTTTATAAAATGAGTAAATCGATAAAAGTTTACTTAGGTGATGGAGAGGAAAGTGAAAAAGACTGAGGAGGGAAAAAAATCATCAGTTTCAGGATTCTGCACTCAGATTTTAATCACAATTATTTGCATGCTCTTAGCTGGCTTTAAAGAAACTGAAACCAGTCGGACACAGTGGCTCACACCTGTAATCCCAACACTTTGGAAGACCGAGGCAGGAGGATCACTTGAGGTCAGGAGTTCTAAGACCAGTCTGGCCAACATGGTGAAACCCCATCTCTATGAAAAATACAAAAATTATGGGCATGGTGGCGTGTGCCTGTAATCCCAGCTACTCGGGAGGCTGAGGCAGGAGAATCGCTTGAACCCTGGAGGCAGAGGCTGCAGTGAGCCAAGATCGTATCATTGCACTCCAGTCTGGGTGACAGAGCAAGACTGTCTCAAAATAAATAAATAAACAAACAAACAAACAAACTGAAACAATGAATTCTGGACATGGCCCTCTATCAAAAGATTGCTCAATACATGTAAATGCATATTTTTTAAGCATTTAACATTTTAAACTCACTCATTTAACTAAGTGAGCAATCCTCAGTGCCAATTAGGGCACATAAATGGTTTCTACTATTGCAAGCTTCAGTTCCCTCCACTCCCTGTTGTTTCATGCAAATACACCCCACTCAAGGCATGATTTTTTTCCAGTAGGCTAGATTTTATCCCGGTTTTGCAGATTATAATATTGAGCTTGGGTTTTAATAACTTCGCAAGGTCTCACAACTCATAATGTATGTTTCATCCCAGGCAGTCCGATTCCAAGAGTCAATCCTCATCAACAACTCTATTATTCTCACTCCAGGGAAGCCAGAACTACAAAATAGTTAAAATTAGAAGAATCATCAATATTTATCTCCCTATTTAACACTCCATCATGGGTGATGTAAGAAAAAAATCATTTAAATTTGGAGCTTTAAAAAGGAAAATTCAGAATATTGGGAACATGCACACTCAGGAAAGAGACTAATCCATGGCTCTTCAAGTTCCAATCTAGATCTGAAAATATCAGTGAAATTGTGCTTGGACCTCTAAAACACTCAAAGAGACAAATGGTTGCACAAATTGGACACACAGGGCCTGAGGATTTCTTCAAATGATGTTTTTCTGGCATTTCCACACCAAAGCCTGTACTTTGGGAGTCTCCCCACGTCTAAATTAAAGCCCAAGACAAGCCAGTGGGCTAAGACATGTAATTCATGATTCTAGGGTCACAATTCTGCTCTTATCTGCAGGTAAAGACAACTTAATAGTACAGAGGTCCAGTCATTTCTCCCCCTCTCTTTGTCTGAGTTTTCATCTATGGAATACAATACCAACAACAACAACAACAACAACAACAACAAAAACATCATTCTCTTCTTAAGGAATAAAAATCAAATAATAGGGCATTGAAAAGTTACCTCAAAGCCAGGGACAGTGGCTCACGCCTGTAATCCCAGCACCTTGGGAGGCCGAGGTGGGAGGATCATTTGAGGTCAGGAGTTCGGGATCAGCCTGGCCAACATAGTGAAACCCCATCTCTACTAAAAACACAAAAATTAGCCGGGCATGGTGGCACATGCCTGTAATCCCAGCTACTTGGGAGGCTGAGGCAGGAGAATCACTTGAACCTGGAGGCAGAGGTTGCAGTGAGCTGAGATCGTGCCACTGCACTCCAGCCTGGGCAACAGAATAAGACTCCATCTCAAAAAAAAAAAAAGAAAGAAAAAGAAAAGAAAGTTATCTCAAAATACGAAGCTGCATACTTTGTGAATTTTTAATGTATATTCTAGCTTGTTACAAAGGTATGTGGGGTGAACAGCAGCTACCACTATCTAAAATTCCTTATTTACCAAAAAACAAAAACAAACCCATATCTGCAGTGACATTCCTAAGGAAATCATCATTGACATCAGGGAATGAAGCCTTGAAGCTGACTTACCTTGTGACACCTGCTTCTGCCGTTAGACTGAAAATTAGTCCTCAATAATCAGCTCTTGCCTGTCCGAGTGACTGGACAGCTACATCTGCAGCATATTTATAGCAGCTGGATCTATCTGGCATTTAAAACTCAAGATTCTAAAAATGAATGACAAGTTCTACCAGAGAGACAAACTAATTTTACCTATTTGAAAATAGCTAACTTGCCTAAATTGTTCAATAATTAAATACAATTCCCAAAATACTTAAACACTTCAGTGTTTTGGGAATGCTAACACCTCATAAAACCTATTTTAGGTGTTTATATTTTGAAGTGTCATCGAACCGTCCATGTTCCCAGTGCTGTTTTCTCTGGTGACGCCAACTCCCCCTGTAGCAGTTGGGTCCCCTTCACCCATCAAATGCGATCTTCCTCAGTCATCTGTTCTGGGCTCTCCTCCCTTCCCTGTAATGCTCTCCTTAGACCACAGGACATCGTAGCCTCAAATACCAGCATGCTCACAGTTCCCCCCAGTCCATGCCTTGAGCAAGGCCCTCGCTCCCCTTCCCCAGCACAGGACCTGCAGCTGCCAGCTGTGCATCGCTTGGGCCGCCTCCCGCTTCACTCCCCACACTGTACGCACACAGCACTTCAAACTCACACCCAGCCTTGCTGCAACGCCTTCCCTCCCAAACACACTGCAGACGACCCTCCCTGCTCGCAGGAGAAAAGCACCCTGTCCCCTGTCCCCCAGTGCTGACTGTATCACTGCCAGAATCTTGAATGTGTCCTCCTGGGCATGGTCCTGCGGCAGCTCTAGGTGAGCTCCCCTTTATCTGTTTGTCTCATCAACACAACAGGCTCCTGACTGCATTCCACTTCTTAGTCTTTGCTTTCAAAGAAACCAGCCAAGCTGACCATTCGTTATCCATGAAAGAAGGAAAGAACTGTACCCCACAGAATGGATATCTGGTGCTGGGCAGAGAAGACCACTTTTTCATAGATGCAGTGACTTTACTATGGAAGGCTGAGCCTCAGGAGCTCAGTTGAAATACTCTAGCCCGTCATTAAGCACACTTTTGTGCGTAGGCTCAAAATGTCCTTTCCTATTTGTGCAATGGAGGATTTTCATTCAACAAATGACTTTCATATGAAAACTCCAAGTTCAGGGATGCCATGCCTTGTACAACAGACATATTCTAGAAAACACCAGTGTAAGTATTAATTTTTGTAAACCAGTCATGTTTTAAAATATAAGATAGAAGATCAGCATTTGGGAATCTGAGATACTTTCAGGGATTTCTGAGATACTTTCAGTAAAAAGAATTCTCTGATAGCAATCATTTGATTTGATTTTTAGGTCTGCATATGTACGTACATGGCTTTGTCTGAAGTGGGAAACACCGATATTAACAAATTAAAATACAAATCATCTGGCCGTGCATTTCAACTCTTTGCTGCCTGAACCCCCATCTTCCAGGGAGACAGAGCAGTGAGAAGCAACAAACACAGGGCTGAAGAGGACGGGAGAGGCTCAGGACAGGTGAGGGACGCAAGTGGAGCAGCTCCATGTTTGTTCTGCTCTGCACATGAGAGAGAGGGGTCGCCCCCGCGGGCTGGAGGGGAGAGGCCCAAGGGCTGGCTGCGGAGGGGCCAGTTGCACAGTGTCCAGGCTGCCCTCCTGCAAAGGACCCGAGGGAGAGGCAAGAACAAGGCTGATTTGTATCCAAATTTTGAGGCACAAGTCCCCTCCATCCTCCTGGTTTTTTCCCTCTGCCAGTAATGCTGTGCGAAATTGAAGAAAGTTCTGTGTCAAGGTTCAGCACTCCCTTTTTACAATCAGGATTTGTTTTTGATTGCTGGGGAACCACTGCCTCCAGTTCTGTCTGACAGGGCCTGGCTGTTCTGAAGTCCCAGCTCCATAGCCACATCTGGTCACCGCAGCCCATGCAGAGCAGGTTTGGGGGGAATTCTCCCCTGGGTCTCCCTCAAGGCACCCCCAGCAACAGTGCATTCCAGCTCCACCTGCCACCACCACCACCGCCACTGGCATCAGCTGCCACCAGCCACCACCAGCCGCCACCAACCACCACCAGCCGCCACCAGCCACCACCAGCCATGAGTGCTCTTGTGAGCTCCGCATGCAGCCCACCCAGGAGGCCTGTCCCAACAACGGTGAAAACACAGAGCCCAGAAGGCTGGCGATTCCACCTTCCCCTCACAGTGGAAAATCAAGGCCCCTGTCTCCATGCTGACTGATGAGAATGTTTCCACAGCCTGACTAGGGGCTGTAGGCCTCTCTGTCCCCTGATTTTCTTTTCCTCTGACTTGCTCTGCCAGGGTTTTGTGAGGTTGTCTGTTTTAATAAAGAAGCCCTTATCTTCCTTATATTTACTCTTCAATGGAAATGAGCCTCGTCCTTTTTCCTACAAACGCCCTTTGGCTTTTCCAAATGATAAACATTGGGGGAAGAATTGTTTGAAGAAATAAATATCAAGCTCATAAATGAAAATGTGCACTGAGGCTCTGGGACCATGCAACTTCTTCTGTTTACAATAACACAGGAATTCTAAGGAACCCATTTTAATTGGCATTCACAGATATGGGCTGGGTGACAGCACTCATGCACAGCACATTTTGAAGCTGTTCTCAGACATTCCTTAATCCATGAGTAACTGTTCCAGGGAGGCTGGGGACTGTCGTGGCAGTAAAAGGCAGGAGCACCAAGAGCTATGAACGTTGGTCCTGCCGTGGCTTCCTGGGAGCCCTGTCCTGGGGTTCCTTCTGGGAAAGGAGAATGGAACCTGAGCTTCTACGAAAAGAGTCAGCCTGTGAAAGCTCCTCGGGCCAGGGACAGGCCATACCCAGGGACCGCACACAGGTGGCTTTGCTGCCACAGGCCCTATCCACTGTGGGCTTTCTTGCTTTTCAGGCTTTTCCTTCCCCTCTTGATAACGCCAGTCCTTGTCATTTATCATTCAAACCTTCCACAAGCTTTAAGGAACACCTCCAACCCGCCAGGGACTGCACAAGGTGTGGGGGATGAAAGGAGACACAGACACAAGCCACTGCCTGCAGTAAACACTGCCAGGGCTGAGCTGGGGTGGCTGGGAGCTGCAGCTGTGTGGGGCAAAGGGGAGATGTGAGTAGGCCTTGCAGAGTGAGCAGGCAGGTAAGAAGGAAGACACCTCCAGGAGACAGGAGGAAAACCCAAGGGCATTCTGGAAAGCTGGACACTGGTGTTGGCTGGCCCTTAAGGGTGGCTGGGGCCAGAAAGGGAAGGGTTCAGAGGTGGCTTTTACCATACAAGGGAGAGGAGTCAGCTGAGGCTCATAAGATTTGACCAGATAAGAGGTGAAATGTAGGAGAGGGCACCACAGAAAAGGAGATTCATCTGGGAGCAGCAAACACACAGATGGTGAGGGCCAGGGGACAATGACACAGCCCTCCTGTCCTCACACCAGCTCCACTGAGGCCCCATCATCAACCTCTGCCAAAGCAGCACCTGGAGGAACGGATCACAGGCCAGCCATCCTTCCCAGAGCCAGGCCACGGACGCTCATTGCCAAGGCACAGGACAAGGTCTTCCCTGTTTCCATGACAGCCACACATGCGCAGGGACCCAAGCCAATGACCGACTAAGTTAAAATGGGCTAGGTCTGCTGTCACGGAAGCCTGAGGGTGAGTTCATGAATATTTGTGCCTTGCTCTGACAGAGAATGTATGTGTGTGCATCTGTGTGCGTGCACAAGTGTAAATAGACACATGTGCTTGTGAGGGAAGGAGAGAGAGGATAGAGCAAATACACCTGTTAACATCTGTGGCATCTAGATGA
The DNA here is from genome assembly GCF_028885625.2 of Pongo pygmaeus. NCBI lineage: Eukaryota > Metazoa > Chordata > Mammalia > Primates > Hominidae > Pongo > Pongo pygmaeus. The sequence goes on along the minus strand of NC_072379.2, from coordinate 35,385,765 downwards.
AGACGACATGGGAATTCTTTCTGTTATTCCAAAATAAAAAGTTAAAAAATATATCTTTAAAAATTGAAGATAGAACTGTTGAGCACACAGTGGTAATTTCTCTCTGATACTTCAGCTCACACGCAGCAAGAGTCGGTGCCCTCATCCCGTCCACCCGACTTTGGGCTAATTCATGGTGTGTATATTAAACACTAACAAATAGCAAGTTGGACGGGGGGCTAGAGGAAGGGATGGACGGGCTGCTAGAGAGATACAAGGGTGGAATACTCTGCCCATTGCAGTTTCTACAATGCCGCCCCTACAGTGTTGCTACAGGGATCCAGCACGGCAGGGCATTGTGAGAGCAGGGGGCACAGAGCCAGGTAAGAACACTTAAGAGGCACAGAAGGTGGGGAGACAAGTAATGTCACTTGTAGCCCAGACTCTCTAAATACTTTCTGAACACCCAACAATATTCCCAAGCTGCCTCTGAGGAACTAGGAAGTAAGAGAGGACATATCTGTCAACATCATAGGGCAGATTCATTTCGTTATTTACTGATTTCTTCTCTGTGCCTGCGTGAAGTACAGCAGAGAGACACATCAAATCAACAGCTGGCCCCTAGGGACGTCTCAACTACAATCATCTCTCTGAATCATATCTCTGAACTAAAAACATAGTGGCCAGCCTCGAGTGCCAGCTCTGCAAATACTAGAACGCAATACCCATATCAAATGATAAATAAATTTAGAAGCTCCACATTCACAGAGACTCCCACACACATGCACACCAAACAGGGTGAATCTGATCTGGAGATTAGCTGAATTGAGAAGCCATCCCGAGGAAGAGCATGCTCAGTGAGAGCCCAGAGCCAGGTGGACAAGGCACCCTCATCTACGATCACGCAGGCCCCTCTTCCCAGCTGCCTGGGGAGACAAGCGTGCTATATTTAGACAGGATCTTTTTTTTTTTTTTTTTTTTGAGACAGAGTCTCACTCTGTCGCCAGGCTGGAGTGCAATGGCGCGATCTCGGCTCACTGCAACCTCTGCCTCCCATGTTCTAAGTAATTCTCCTGCCTCATCCTCTCAAGTAGCTGGGATTACAGGCATGCGTCACCACGCCCAGCTAATTTTGTATTTTTATTAGAGTAGGGGTTTCACCATCTTGGCCAGGCCGGTCTCGAACTCCTGACCTCAGGTGATCCACCCGCCTCAGCCTCCCAAAGTGCTGGGATTACAGGCATGAGCCACGGTGCCTGGCCTAGACAGGTTCTTGACTCAAGCCTCCAAATCCAGGCAGTGATAGACCAGCCCCTTCATGTGCCCTTCTACCAAAAGCAAAAAAACAGCACACTTTTTAACAATATGAAAATGACACCTATCATCTAGAGAACAGGAAAATTAAAATCCCCCAACGTGTAGCATCTGCTTTTCCAGACGATTTCAATTTGGAGATAACTGTCAATTACAGGAACAACAAAACTACAAAACACACCCAGCACAATGCACATTGTGACTAATCACAGCACCCGCGCAGCAGGCAGCAGGCGGCCGGGGAAATGCTTTTCTCCTAAGACACTTGCGGTCCTGTAAGGAGTGATACAGCTGTTGTCATACTCAAATTACCATCAGGGCCTGCCCTGTGTACTAGTCCTGCACTGACAGTGAGTAATCCTATGGCTTGGCTTTCTAAAAACCCAGTGATACACAGAGAGGCTGCCTGACAAATGTATGGGAAAGGCGTGGCACACATTTTAAATTCATCATGAAGTTTCAGCATCTTTCAAAGTAGCTACTAAATCCCTGGTCATAAGGGATATAATCCCAAAAATGTATGGAAGAAGCTAATTAAGAGCCATGCCTAACTACTAAAGAGTAAAGGGAATGGGTGGCATTTACTCCATGTACTTCCAACATGCATTATACTTTCTTTGATAATTCTGTTTCCTCTTTGTTATTAAATAAATCACCTGAAATTTTCAACTATATTCACCAGGTTCTCCAATTATTTTAATATGAAATCACTGGCACATTTTTCTAAAATAGACTTTTTTCTTTTAGCAGTTTTAAGTTCAAAGCAAAGTTGAGAGGGAGGTGCAGAGATTGCCCGTATTCCCTCCGACCTTACACATGCAGAGCCTCCCCCACGACCCACACCCCACCAGACTGGAACATCTGTTGCCACTGATGAACCTCTGTGGACACATTATTATCACCCAGAGTCCACAACCTACATTAAGGTTCACCTGTGTTGTCGCACATTCTGTGGGTGAGGACAAATGTACAATGACACGTATCCATCATCATAGTATCATACAGAGTATTTTCATTGCCCTAAAAATCCTCTGTTCCTGCCCTTTCCCCCTCCTGACCCCTGGCAACAGCAAACACTGATCTTATCTTGCCTTTTCCAGAATGTCACAGAGTTGGAATCATACAGCATGTAGCCTTTTCAGATTGGCTTCTTTCACTTGGTAATATGTATTTAAGGTTTTTCCATGTCTTTCTATGGCTTGATGTCTCATTTCTTTTTAGCATTAAATAATATTCCATTGCCTGAATATAACAGGAACATGCACTTTATAAGAAAAATCATTTAGATGGAATAACATATTGTGCCCTCTCCCCAACATAGAGCAGCAAAAAAAAATCTGGCCAGAATGCAAGGAACAGCTATTTGATGACTCTGAGAAGTTGGGATTAGAGACCAGAATTCTAAGTACCACGAAAACAGCGCTCAGTTTAACATTTTTTTTTTCCCAATCATGGGTTCAATGCAGCCTGAAACCTGGGCAGTGGGCAATGGCTTGGACAGAGAGAGCTACAAGAGAAACCCTCTAGTGCTGGGCTAAAGAGAAGGAAATGGGTCCCCTAATGTTTAATGAGGAGGGAGAATTCTCTATTATGCTCATCTCCCTGCTCCTATGAGCCCCAGTCCACAAGCAGTCCTGAGGTGGCAGAGTGGGTGACAGCAACAGTGGCAGCACAGGGACTCGCAAAGCTTCAAACACAAAAAGAGGAAAACTCTTCTCTCGGATCAGAGGAGCTGTGGTCCCAAGAGGATGGAGTAAACCCCACTGCTTTTTTCTCCTTTCTCTCTTCTGCTGTTGCTTTGCCCCATCTGTGGGTGCAGTCACAGGATATGTGCAGCAAAGCAGGGTAAATAAAGCCTAGTTTTCTGGCTGGAGCACAAAAAGGAAAGGTCTATGGAAGTAGAAAGCACTGAGACACTTTGGAGAGGGAGGAACAACATAAAGTCATTTGTGAACTCCTGGGTGCGTCCCCAAACTGCATATGTATGGATCTGGTCCTGGGTTGCTTTAAGAAGTGAAGAGACCACCACCCAAGTTCCCAGACTGGCCACTGGTAGCACAAACATAAGAAGATCTGAACAGCACTGTACAGACTTTTCAAACTTAACTACCATTGAAATGACAAGCACAAAGGGCTCAGCAGAAATTTAAATACGAACCCAACTAGGTCAATTGCCAGATTTAAAAATTATATATGTCAACATTCTCCATAAGCTTTAAATAAGAGCCAGAGTACCATAATGAAATAGTCAAAATGTCTAGGAAATAATACAGGTTTACAAAATGTCTAGGAAATAATACAGGTTATAAAAATGTTCTAAGTTAAGGGCAAGAACTCTCGAAATGAATGAAAACTTATTAAGTCTTGGCAAAGAAATAGAAGATATAATGAAGAAACAAAAGAAAATTTTAGATTTGAAAATACAATAATTAAAATGAAAAACTCAAGGAATGGGCTCAACAGCAGACTCACTGACTTTGTATACAGGTCAACAGAAATCATCTAATCTGAACAACATAAAGAGAAAGGACTGGAAAAATGAACAGGCATAGGGACCTATGGGGCAATACCAACAGGTCTAATTTTCATGTCAGTGGGATCCTAGAAAGAAAGGAAAAATAATGTGGTACACAAAACATATTTCACAAATTAACAGAAAACTGCTCAAATTTCACAAAACTTCCTGAAAAAAAACAGATTCAAGTAGTTCAGCAAATCCTATACAGGATGAGTACAAAAAAAGCCCACACTCTGGGACATCATTATCAAAGTGCTTAAAACTAAAAACAAGGAAAAAACCTTGAGAATCACCAAAACAAAGTGACATTTCTTAAATGGAAATAATCTGAATGACTACAGAAACTACAATGGCTAGAATGAAGTCAAAACAACTTTTAAAGTACTGAGATAAAAAAAAAAACTGTAAACCATGTTACTATATCCAGTAAATATATCCTTCAAGTATGACGGTGAAACAAAGATATTCTCAAATGAAGGCAAAGAGAATTCACTGCCAGCAGGACTGTTCTAGAATAATTGTCAAAGTAAGTTCTTCAGATAGAATAGACATAGTACGGTAAGAAAACTTGGAACATGAGGAGGAACAGACATGTTAAACATCTAGGCCAATACATGATTCTTGTTTTTTGAGTTCTTTAAAATGTAGATGTAACACATAACCATGGAGGATACCTATGTAATAGTAAATTATACTCCACATAAATGGTAAAATACTGATTCTAAGGAGACTGTGAGAAGTTTGATTATTTTAATCCCTAGAAAACTCATGAAAATAAACAAAGGGATATACTAAAAATCCCAGTAGATACATTAAAATAAGATACTAAAAAATCTCAAATAACTCAAAGATTGGAAAGAAGAAACAAGAATGCAAGTCAGGCAACAAAGAAAAAAATAAATAGTTAAATGGTTGATCTAAATCCAAAAATATCAGTAGAGATGATAGGCCATTATCCTTCATTTATGCAAATGATTTGATGTAATGTAATAGTTTAATATAATTATTTAATGTAAATGGTCTAAACAATCCAACTAAAAGATAGATATTATTTACATGCTATCTTCAAAAAACTCACTTTAAATATGATTATGTAGGTGGTTAGAGGTAAACTGATGAAAAACCACACCATACAAATATTACTCAAAAGAAAGCTGGGATGGTTATATTAATATCAAAGTACAGATATCAGACAAATCAAAGAAAATTACCAGGGATAAAGAGAGACATTACATAAAAGAGTCAATTCAACAGGAAGATATAACAATCCTAAACTTCAATACACCTGACAATGAAGCTTTGCAATACATACAACAACAATGAAACAGATAAACCCACAATTAGCTTTTGAGACAATACTCTTATAAATCAATACAGAAAATCAACAAGAATATAGAAGAACTCACAAATACAATCAACCAACTTGATTTAATTGACATTACTAGAATTCTACCCAACTGTACCAGAAAATACATTGTTTTCTACAGCAAATAGAACACTAATCAAGATAGACAATCTCCTGGGACATAAAACAAACCTTACCAAATATTAAAAAAAAAAAAATTACAAGGCATACAAAAGTATGTTCTCTAACCATACCGAAATTAGACCAGAAATCAGTAACAAAGATAACCATAAAATCTATAAACACTTAGAAATGTAATAATATATGATTACAGAATGCATGGAGAAAGAGAACTCTGAGGGACTTGAGCATACAGCTTTTAAAAATCATCACTGGTGGGATGATGATAAAGAAGTGCTTAGAAGGAAATGCAGAGCATTAATTGCCTATATTAGAGAGGAAAATCCTCAAACTAATCATTTAAACCTCCATTTAAATCAAATTTGAAAAAGTAGAGCAAAACAAACCCAAATCATATACAAGGAAATTGGTGAAACAGAAAAAACGCAATAGAAAACAATGACCACAAAAGATTTTTTATAATAAATCTGAGAAACCTATCAAAAGAATGACAAAGAAGAGAGAAGACACTAATTACTAACATGAGGAATGAAAAAGAAGATATCACTACAGAGACCACAGACAATACAAGAATAATAAGGGAATGCTATGAACACATCTACACACATAAATTCAGCAACTTTAAATGAAAAAGATCAATTTCTCGAAAATCACTACCAACACACACTCATTAAAGATTAAATAGATAATTCAAATGTACCCATTTAAAAATTTGAATCTGTAGTTTTTGTTTGTTATTTTGTGAGACGGAGTTTCACTCTTGTTGCCCAGGCTGGAGTACAGTGGCACGATCTTGGCTCACTGCTGCCTGTGCCTCCTGGGTTCAAGCGATTCTCCTGCCTCCGCCTCCTGAGTAGCTGGGATTACAGGCGCGCACCACCACGCCCAGCTAATTTTTGTATTTTTAGTAGAGACAGGGTTTCACCATGTTGGCCAGGCTTGTCTCGAACTCCTGACCTCAGATGATCTGCCTGCCTCGGCCTCCCAGAGTGCTGGGATTACAGTTGTGAGCCACCGCATCCGGCCAAATCTGTAGTTTAAGAACATTATGAAAAAAGAAATTTTTAGACCCAGGTGGTTTCACTGGCCAATTTTACTAAGCATTTAAAATGAAAAACAAAAAATGAAAAAACACCGATAACATCAGACAGACACATCACAAGAAAACTATACACAAATATCTCTCATGAATACAGATGCAAAATTCCTCAAAAAAAATAGAATCTAGAAATATATAAAAAGAATAGGCCGGGCATGGTGGCTCACGCCTGTAATCCCAACACTCTGGGAGGCCAAGGCGGGTGGATCACAAAGTCAGGAGATTGAGACCATCCTGGCTAACACAGTGAAACCCCGTCTCCACTAAAAATACAAAAAAAAAAAAAAAAACAAAAAAACACCAGATGTGGTGGCAGGTGCCTGTAGTCCCAGCTACTCAGGAGGCTGAGGCAGGAGAATGGCGTGAACCCGGGAGGCAGAGCTTGCAGTGAGCCGAGATTGCGCCACTGCACTCCAGCCTGGGCAACAGAGCAAGACTCCATCTCAAAAAAAAAAGAAAAAAGAATAATATACTACAGTCAAGGAGGTTTAATCTCAGGAATGCAAGGCTGGTTCAATATTTGAAAATCAATTAATGTAATTCACCACACTGACAGTTTAAAGAAGAAAAACCACATGAGTATATCAATCAAAGCAAAGACAAGCATTTGATATAATTCAGTATCAACAAGTCTAAGCAAATTAGAAATAAAAAAAAACTTCCTAAGCCTATCAAAATATAGCTATAAGGCCAGGCATGGTGGCTCATGCCTGTAATCCCAGCACTTTGGGAGGCCAAGGCAGGTGGATCACGAGGTCAGGAGTTCGAGACCAGCCTGGCCAACACAGTGAAACCCCAACACTACTAAAAATACAAAAATTAGCTGGGCATGGTGGCGTGCATCTGTACTCCCAGCTACTCAGGAGACTGAGGCAAGAGAATCACTTGAACCCGGGAGGCGGAGGTTGCGGTGAGCCAAGATCGTACCACTGCACTCCAGCCTGGGCAACAACGCAAGACTCCGTCTCAAAAAAAAAAGGTATAAAAAAACCTACCTCCAATATCAAGCTTCACAAAGAAAGACTGAATGTTTTCCCCTAAGATCAAGAACAAGGTAAGAGTGTGTATTCTCACTACTTCCATTCAACTTTTTTTTTTTTTTTTTTTTTTTTTGAGACAGAGTCTTGCTCTGTCACCCAGGCTAGAGTGCAGTGGAGCAATCTTGGCTCACTGCAACCTCTACCTCCCAGTTTTAAGCAATTCTCTGCCTCAGACTCCTAACTAGCTGGGAAAACAGGACCGTGCCAGCATGCCTGGCTAATTTTTGTATTTTTAGTAGAGACAGGGTTTCACCATCTTGGCCAGGCTGGTCTTGAACTCCTGACCTCGTGATCCACCCACCTCAGCCTCCTAAAGTGCTGGGATTACAGGCATAAGCCACCGTGCCCAGCTATTCAACTTCTTACTGGAAATCTACACCGTACAATAAGAAGAGAAAAACAAATAAAAGGCATCAAATTTGGACAGAGAGAAATAAACCACACCTTTTTTCTAGACATACATAGCAAATCCCACAGAATCTGCAAAAAAAAAAAAAAAAAAAAAAAGCAAAAATCCTCACAGAATTTATAGAGTTTAAGCAAGTTCATGGAATACAAAGTCAACACACAAAAATCAATTATATTTCTAAACTAACAATCCATAATTAGGAATTAAAATTTTTAAATGCCATTTACAAACATCTACCAAAAAAGTAAAGTATTTAGGTATAAGTCTAGTTGACATGGATAAGATTTGTATGCCAAGAACTACAAAACACCGGTTAATGAAATCAAAGAAAACCTAGAAAAATGGAGAGACATATATTCACTGGTCAGACAACTCAAATTGATTTACAGATTTAACAAAATTTCAAATTCTCAGCATGACTGTTTTTGTAGACATAGACAAACTGATCTGAAAATTTATATGGAAAGGCAAAGAAATGAGAAGAGCCAAACTAATTTTGAAAAATAAGAACGTTGGAGGAATCACATTACATAGCCTTAAGACTTACTATAAAGCTACAGTATTCAAGATAGTGTGATATTGGTGAAGCAACAGTTATAAATCAATTAAACAAGACTGACAATCAAGAAATAGATCCACATAAATATATTCAAGTGATTTTTTATGAAGGTGTAAAGGCAATTAAATAGACGGAAGTCTTTTCAACAAATGGTATTATAACAATTGGATACCCTATGCCAAAGAAAAAGAAGTAGCAGAAGAACTTTGACCTAAGTCACATGCCTTATACAACAATTAACTCAAAACGGACCACTGATCTAAATGGAAAAGTAAAGGTATAAAACCTTCAGAAGAAACATCCAAGAAAATATTCATGGCCTGGGTTAGGCAAAAGTTCCTAGATATGGTGCCCAAATCATGTCTAGAGCATAAAGTTAAAAGAAAAAAAAAAAGTTGTACTTCTTCATAATTAAAATTTTCTACTCTTCTAAAGACACTGCTAAACAAAAACAAAAGATACTGACTGAAAAAGAAAAATCTGCAAATCACATATGACCTAGGAGCTGTATCCACATTATATAAAGAAACTTCAAGTAACTAAAAAAAAAAAAAAAAAAGCAAAAAATAATCTAATTTTAAAATGGGCAAAGGACATGAACAGACACTTCTCAAACTAAAATATCCAAACAGCCAGGAAACATATGAAAAAAATGTTCATCATCATTAATTATCAGAGAAATGCAAATCAAAACCACAATGAGATGACATCTCACACTAGTCAGGACGGTGATTATCAAAAAGTCAAAAAATAACAGATGCTGGTGAGACTGTAGAGAAAGGGGAATACATACACCGTTGATGGGAATGCAAATTAGTTCAGCCACTGTGGAAAGTAGTTTAGAGATTTCTCAAAGAACTTAAGCATAACTACCATTCAATGAAGCAATCCCATTACTGGATATATATCAAAAGGAAAAGAAACCATTGTGCCAAAAAGACACATGCCACTCATATGTTCACTGCAACACTATTCACAACAGCAAAGACACGGAATCAACCTAAGTGCCCATCAATGGTGGACTAGATTTAAAAAATATGGTACATATACACCATCGAATACGACACAGTCATAAAAAAGAATTAAATCATGTCCTTTGCAGCAACATGAATGCAGCTGGATGCCACTATCCTAAGTGAATTAATGCAGGAACAGAAAACCAAATACTGCATGTTGTTACTTACAAGCGGGAGCTAAACACTGAGTACACATGGACACAAAAATGGGAACAACAGACACTGGGGATGTTGGAGGTGGGGAGGAAAGGAGAGGAGCATGGGTACCACACTCACTACCTGGATGATAGGATCAGCCATTCCCCAAACCTCAGCATCCCGCAATATACCCATGTAACAAAACTGCATATGAACCCTCTTATTCCAAAATAAAAGTTGAAAAATCAAAAAATAAAAACAATCTCACAGAATAAGAAAACAAACAACCCTTTGAAAAATAGGCAAAAGACTTAAAAGACAGGCAAGAGATTTCACCCAAAAAGACATATGGATGGTAAATAAACACATAAAGCTTCGCCATCATTAGCCTTTAGGTAAATGCAAGTTAAAACCATGATGCGATACTAATATATAAGAATGGCTAAAATAAAACAATCTTAAAAATATCAAGTGCTGGCGAGGATACAAAACAATTGGAGCTCTCATGCATTGCTGGTGGAAATGCAAAATGGTACAGACACTCTGGGAAACCATTTGGCAGTTTCCTAAAATGTTAAACACTTTATGCATATAGTTATGACCCAGCACTCCCACTCCTGGGTATTTACCCTACAGAAATGAAACTGTAGGCTCACACAAACACCCATACATGAATGTTTATAGCAGCTCTATTCACACTCACAAAACACTGGAGAAAACCCAGATGTCCTTCAATGGGTGGATGGGTAAACAAACAGTGGTGGACCCATATGATAGAAGATGACTCTGCATAAAAATTGGGCTACAAAGTGAGACTCTGTCTCAAAAAGAAAAGAAAAAAAATGAATGAACTACTGACAGTTGATTGAAAGGAGTTGAATCTCAAAGGCAGTATGCTGTGCGAAAGAGGTTAGGTTATACCCTACAATTCCATTTATAGGGCATTCTCAAAAAAGATTATAGTGATGGAGAACAAATCAGTGGTTGCCAGGAAGAGAATAAAAGAAAATGTTGGGGTGATGAAAGTGTTCTGTGTGCTAATTGTGGTATCTATGCACATGTTAAAATTCATGGAATTATGAAAGAAGTCAACTGGACTCCATTTTGGTTTAAAAAGTAAAATTTAAAAAATACAAATGGGGGCCGGGCATGATGGCTCACGCCTGTAATCCCAGCACTTTGGGAGGCCGAGGAGGGTGGATCACCTGAGGTCAGGAGTTCGAGACCAGCCTGACCAACAAGGTGAAACCCTGTCTCTACTAAAAATACAAGAATTAGCCAGGCATGGTGGCAGGCGCCTGTAGTCCCAGCTATTCGGGAGGCTGAAACAGGAGAATTGCTTGAACCCGGGAGGCGGAGGTTGCAGTGAGCTGAGATCCCGCCACTGCACTCCAGCCTGGGCAACAGTCTCAAAAAAAAAAAAAAAAAAAGAAAGAAAGAAAGAAAGAAAGAAAGAAAGAAAAAATAACAATAATGAAAATGGCGCTGGGCGTGATGACTCACACCTGTAATCCCAGCACTTTGGGAGGCCGAGGCAGGTGGATAACCTGAGGTCAGGAGTTCGAGACCAGCCTGGCCAAAATGGTGAAACCCTGTCTCTACTAAAAATACAGTAAAATTAGCTGGGCATGGTTGGGGGGTAGGTGTAATTCCAGCTACTTGTGAGGCTGAGGCAGGAGAATCGCTTAAACCCAGGAGGTGGAGGTTGCAGTGAGCCGAGATCATGCTATTGTACTTCAGCCTGGGCAACAAGAGCAAAACTCAGTCTCAAAAAATAAAATAAATAAATAAATAATTTTAGAAAATACAAATGGGAAATAAGAACTGAATTCAAATACTAGTCTTCAAGATGGATATCTATGGAAATACTCTTCTACCTACTCAACTAATTGTATGCAACTAATTTACTCAATCTGTCCTTGTTAAAATATGAACAAGAACAATATAAGAAGTCATCAGGATTAAAACTATAAAGAACAATATAAAATAGTCCTCAGGAGAGCAGGTCCAAAATGTCTTCTTTCCACTTGTGCATAATGATAGCACAGAGACAAAGCAGAACAGAGCCCTGCATAGTCTAAGGTTAGCAGCATCTCCTCCCAGCATGCCCACCGCACTGGTGCTCAGGGTCCAGTGAGGAATGGACAGCAACTGATTGTTTCGTTAACAGTTTCCTTTTTAAATTGTTATTCTTTCCCAAATAGTCTTTTCAACAAATGATGTTATAACAATTGGGAACAAGCCTATCATTTGATTATTTTGCAAGTCGTTCTACATACTTGTGTCCTTCCCTCTCTGTGTTCTCATTGTCTGCTCTCCTAAGCCACCTCCCAAGTGACTCTAGGCTCCCAGAGCCACAGACCTCACTGCTTTCCTGCTGACACTTCCTCTCAGCCCTCCCTGGATCCCGTGTCACTGCACTCGGGTGTGGCCCTCCACAAAGCAGCCAGAGTTTGTTTTCTAAAACAGGAGCTTATGATCTTCCACAGCTCCTCCACTGCCTATAATGGAGCTCCGCCGGGCAGCAGGGCTCAGAGGACCTTCATGTGCTGATCCTGCCCATCTGCTCTCCTGCTTACCTCCCATCCTGGAGTGCCACCTCTCCTTATTCCAGAAATAAGACTCAGTCTCAAACACTTCTGTGCCTTGCACACAGTAGGTGTGCTAACAACGTCTGCAAATTGCATGTGAACACTCCCAGCAAGCCACACAATGGAAGTGAACAGCAGTGATCAGAAAGAACAACTACAAGTAATTACCTTTCAGCGCCAAAAACAATGACGCCTCCTTTGAGGAAATGCAACTTGTCCTACTTTCAATAATGAGAACCATGGAAATTATTGTTTCCCTGTTTCCCAGCTTGTCAGAAACATAAAGACCGAACTGATGTTCAATCGCAGGACACAGATTTGCTTTCATGGCTGATATCTCTCCCCTCTCTGCCTTTCTTTGGCCTGGTTTCCTGTTTCTATTTTTGTTCATCCTCCTGCATGCCAGCCCTATACGAGGGCCTTGGGAAAACAAATGAGATACAGAGAAAAATGGCAGTTCAGGAAAACAGAAATACCCCTAAGATGCTGCAAAGCAAAATGTTCCACGTGAGCAGCAGCAACCTTAGGGTGGTCATATTTGCAACCTGAATGAAAGGTGGTGACTGCTCAAGATCAACACTTGGACTTGAGCAAACACAATCAAATGCATACACCAATCACAGAGACTCAATAAAATGGGCAAGTCACAATGCCAGTGGCATAAATTATGTGCTACTGGTTACCAGAGGACAATGTGTGCCATCAGCACATCTAATTTGCATTATTTTGAAATCTGACTGCTAATCATTGGGGAACGTAGGTTCTGAAGGAACAGGCAAACTAGAATGCCTGGCCGGGTGATCACCAGGGTCCTTTCCAGCAGAGATAATGTGAAACCTGCAATGTCACAACTCAGGTCGCTGGCTTGGAAAAAGCTTGTCTACATTGTAAAATGATTTCTGCTCAGCCTTCCTTTAAAAATTGTCTTAATCAGAAGTTAGTTTACTCCTAAATAAACACAGATATCAGAACAAAGTGTGCGGAAAAGATGTGTGCTATCTTTCTAAACTCAAATTTAGGCTCGCCCCACCCTGCTTAAGCCTTCTTGGGCTCCCTACAGCCCTGACTTTCTCTCCAGCTTCCCGCACAACCTCAGCCTCGGCCCCTCTTTGTGAGTTTCAGGAAGATTAAACTGCTCAAATAATAACCCTGAATACTAATATGCTAAATCCTACTTCCCCCAGACACCCGGGCCAGCACCCTTTCTGGCACCATGCATACTCCCCTCTCCATGTGAACACCCTGACCTCAGGTGGGAACTCCGGTGCCACTCCCTGAAGCAGGGGGCCTCCCCAAGTGTGTGCCCTTCCCTCTGGGCTGGTGTCTGCCATAGCAACACCACACTGTACTGCATGGAATCTGCCTCTGCCCCTCACCCTCCTCCCCAAGAGCAAAGGCCACGTCTTCTTTAGGTCTCCAGCACCTTGCACAGTGCCCATTCCTGCCAGGGGCTCACAACCCTTGGGGTATGATTGAATGAACAGATGAATGGCTAGCTGCATGGAGCGCCAGAGCAAGGAAAGCAGAAACCCCTGTTAGAGCCAGCGAGCCATCGCGAGGCAGCGAAGAAAGACTGAGGGGCACGGGGGGGAACAGGCATCTTGGGGACCACAAGCAAGGCTGAGGCACACAGACACACAAGGGGTGTCTGAGTGACCAGAAGATAGACACGAACTGTGAGGACACATTCACAGAGTCACCAGAAAGGAGATTGCTGAGGCCAACCTCTGTGTCTTCCAAAGTCCTGGCCAGGAGTCCTGGCACAAGGATCATATACAACTGTAAAAAGTTACCTTGAACACAATCTGGGCAATTTAAGTATGGACAGGAAATTAGCTGTCATTAAGGAATTACTGTCAGGCAGGGTAATGAGGTGACAGTCATAAAAAAGCAAGCTTTATCAAGCCAGGCATGGTGGCTCATGCCTGTAATCCTAACACTTTGGGAGGCTGAGGCAGGCGGATCACCTGAGATCAGGAGTTCGAGACCAGCTTGGCCAACATGGTGAAACCCTGTCTCTGCTAAAAATACAAAAATTAGCCAGGTGTGGTGGCGGGTGCCTGTAATCCCAGCTACTCGGGTGGCTGAGGAAGGAGAATCACTTGAACCCAGGAAGTGGAGGTTGCAGTGAGCCAAGACCACGCCATTGCACTCCAGCCAGGGCAACAAATCGAGACTCTGTCTCAAAAAAGAAAAAAAAAAAAAAAAAAAGTAAGATTTATCAGTGCATAATGAGCACAGGAGTATTTACAAATGAAAAGATAGAATGGGAAGCTTTTGCCTTAAAACGTTCAAGCCAAAAATAAAAATAAGAAGTGGAGCCAGGCACAGTGGCTCACACCTATAATCCCAGCATTGCTGGGAGGCTGAGACAGGTGTATCACCTGAGGTCAGGAGTTCTGGACCAGCCTGACCAACATGGTGAAACCCTGTCTCTACCGAAAACACAAAATTGGCTGGGCGTGGTGGAGGGTGCTATTTGGGAGGCTGAGGCAGGAGAATCTCTTGAATCCAGGAGGCGGAGGCTGTAGTGAGCCGAGATTGTGCCACTGCACTCCAGCCTGGGCAACAGAATGAGACTTTGACTCAAAAAAAAAAAAAGTGGGAGAATTGGCAAAATGTTAAAAACTGCCAAAGCTCATTAATGGACCCATAGGATTTCTTTACTATGTCTGCTTTTATTTACATTTGAAAGGTTCCATGTCCATTTTGTCATTTTAAGGTACCCACTGAATGGAATTAAATGAATCTTCAAATCAATGACTGTTGATTATTGTATTTGAGGAAATCCCATAAAAAGTCACCATTCTAAGAGTATTATGTTTTAAAGAATCTGATTAGAATAAGTACTATTTAAATATGACTAATAAAGACATTAAAAAATGTCCATCAGAAGCTGGAAAAACATAATTCAGCCAACCTAATCTAATCATATTCTTTAAATGGCCCCTTTATTTCCTGAAGCCAGGTATTAGAAAGTGACACATTCTATTTGCTGACGCAAAAGGCATTCTTGTGCATTTCTAGGTAGCTGTTCTCCTTCAGCCTCTTCAGCTCACATCTGTGAGACCTGCTGCCAGCTCTGAGGGAGACCAGGCTGAGCACTCCCCTGTGTGGAGGGTCCCTCCTGTCTGGGATCTCGTTCTGTCCCCTCCTCCCTCCACACTCCAGAGCCTGGAAAGCAAAGCTCCTTCCAAGGCCCGTGGCTTGCGCAAGCCCAACTCTTTGCAGACCCTGCAGGCCCCGAGTAGCCCTGAGTAAAGAGGAGTAGGGCCCTCTAGGGATGCCCACGTATCCCAGGCCTGGGCACACAGGTTTCATGCACCCCGCAGCCAAAGCTGCTGCTACCCTGGGGCCAGGATTCCACTTTCCCTTGAGTAAGACAATGACAGAATTGAAGGAATAAGTTACTAAACACATGTGATGCCCCAAATCAGAAAGTTTAGATTTAAAATTCAATAAACTTCACACGCACTAGAATGGTGAAAATTAAAGACTGACCCAACAACTGTAATTCCCATCCACTGCTAGAAGAAGAAGAAACAATCACTTTGGAAAACAGCCTGGCATTTTTGTATTTGTTTGTTTGCTTTGTTTTGTTTTAACCAAATTACTTTTCAGCTAAGAAACTCTGTCAGTTTTGTAAAACATGAAACATAACATCTACAATGTGACTCAGCCATTCCACTCCTTGGTATTTACCTCAAAGAAAGGGAATACATGTCTATACAAAAACTATAAGTGAATGTTCATAATAGCTTTATTTGTAATAGCTAAAACCCCAAAACAACCTAAATGTCAATCAATGGGAGAACAGACACATTGTTGTAAATTAATGATGGTATACTGTTCATCAATAAAGAGGGATGAACAATAGAGACACCACGAAATCATCACGCCAAGTGAAAGAATTTGACAAAAAGATGCCACCTACATAAATAAAACAGATCAATGGTGGTCGAGGGGCGCAGGAGAGGCAGGAATGGATTGCAAAGAAGCACAAGAAACCTTTGAGCAGCAACAGAAAAACTTCTGTATCTCAACTGTGGTAACAGTTTCAAGGGTGTCACACACATCAAAATTTATAAAGTTGTATGCCTTAATATGTATAGTTTATTGTACATAAATATACCTCAGTAAAGTAGCTCCAAAATACAGTACACCTTCTCAATCACAAAGAGGAAAAAGAAGAAATTCATCCATAAGTGAGAACCAACAGACATTGGCTACAAGGCAGGCTGTCCCATGCTCAGCAAGGGATGCTGTATCATGCATAGTGTTCCCAGGTCATCCCATGCTCGGTAAGGGTGCTGGATCATGCACAGTGCTCCCAGTATATAAGCGACAGGCACTCAGTCTGTAGCTATTTGCCTGTTTTTCAACAGTCATGAACTACCTTAGGCTGAGCGAGGTGGCTCATGCCTATAATCTCAGCACTTTGGGAGGCCAAGGCAGGCAGATCACTTGAGGTCAGGAATTCGAGACCAGCCTGGCCAACATGGTGAAAACCCATCTCTACTAAAAATACAAAAATTAGCCAGGCATGGTGGCACATGCCTGTAGTCCCAGCCACTCAGGAGGCTGAGGCAGGAGAATCACTTGAACCTGGGAGACAGAGGCTGCAGTGAGCGGAGATCATGCCACTGCACTCCAGCCTGGGCAACAGAGTGAGATTCCATCTCAAAAAATTAATAAAAATAAATAAATAAATAAATAAAAGGCAGGGGCGCAGAGCTCATGCCTGTAATCCCAGCACTTTAGGAGGCCAAGGCAGGCGGATCACCTGAGCTCAGAAGTTAGAGATCAGCCTAGCCCACATGGTGAAACCCCATTTCTACTAAAAATACAAAAAAAACCACAAAAATTAGCCGGGTGTGGAGGCACATGCCTATAATCCCAGCTACTCAGGAGGCTGAGGTGGGAAAATCACTTGTGCCTGGGAGGCGGAGGTTGCAGTGAGCTGAGATCGCACCATTGCACTCCAGCTTGGGCGACAAGAGTGAAACTCCATCTCAAAAAAAAAAAAAAAAAAAAAAACTATTTTGGTCTTAATTCTAAGTAAAGATTTAATATTTGTCTGTACTTGATATTGCTAGCCTCTAACTAAACCATGTCATTCTTGGGGTCTAGCAATGTAAGCATGTTTTTGTACCCCCTGTAGATCTAGCATTGTCCTTGTACATGGTCTATGCTCCATTTGTATAGAATTTAAAGTTTTACTGGTATTACTTATTTAAAGTTATCAAAATTGTTTATTTTAAAAAATATTGCCCAATTAGGGAAAAGCACACACTGGGGCCTGTTGCGGGGTGGGGGCAAGGGGAGGGAGAGCATTAGGACAAATACCTAATGTATGAGGGGCTTAAAACCTAAATGACGGGCAGGGCACAATGGCTCTCAATCATAATCCCAGCACTTCGGGAGACCGAGGCAGGCAGATCACCTGAGGTCAGGAGTTCAAGACCAGCCTGGCCAACGTGTTGAAACCCCGTCTCTACAAAAATACAAAAATTAGCCAGGCATGATGGCAGGTGCCTGTAATCCCAGCTACTCAGGAGGCTGAGGAGGGAGAATCGCTTGAACCCGGGAGGCGGAAGTTGCAGTGAGCTGATATCGCACCACTGCACTTCAGCCTGGGTGACAGGGCAAGACTCTGGCTCAAAAAAAAAAAAAAACCTACATGACAGGTTGGTAGGTGTAGCAAACCACCATGGCACATGTATACCTACATAAAAAAAACCTGCAAATTCTGCACATGTATCCCAGAAATTAGGGTAAAAAAATAACAATTAAAAATATATACATTAAAAAACATTTTTCAAAAAAAAATACTGCCCAATTAACTGGGACCAATGAAATAACCTTGCAAATGCCTAGACATGTAGTACAGAGTCACTGATACAGGCCTGTCCTTTCAGACTGTCACCGACAGCAACTACTTTGCAAGGATTGGGACATACATACCCAGCAAAGCAAACAGGACATCCTGGAGACAAGGATATGTACAACACCCTCCCAGGGCCATCAGTTCACATTCTGTGTTAACTGTTCTGTGCCTCTGGCCTTCTGTAGGTCCCTACAGATGATGTGTCCAACAACTGCCATCAAAGCCCAAGAACTTGTGGCCAACCTAATCTCAACTTTCTTGTTAACCTTTCCGAAAAATTTCAAATCCTGGCAGCCTCACAGAAGTCTGCACTTCTCCATACCTCTTTACCCTCCTAAGTGATCAATGAAAATTTAAAAATCCTCACTGAGTAATCCCTAAGCTACTATTTACATAACCTAATCTTGGGGATATTTACAGCTTGTCTGGCCTGGCTGGGGCTTAGGTCTGGAAGGAGGGTTATATTTAAGAACTGCTTCAGCAAAATGATTTTCTGAGAAGGGCTTCCATAAAAATAAACCTGACTTATCTAAGCCCCACCCTACAAGTAGAACTAACTGCTCCGCTCCTTCTTTTCTGGGTGTTCATGAAGCACTTTGCACATATCTCTATGATAACACTTGTTGTAATGGACTTTAGAGATCAGTCCTCTCTTCTTTATTGTGGGATTTGTCAGAGCAGGGACACCCATGATATCAGCACATAGGTGAATTTTAATTAATACTTAGTTTTTTAAAATCATGAGCCAATTAAATAAATCCATTTTAAAATGATCCTACATCAGAAAAATGGATCATTTCATATTTAAACCTTCATAATACGTAGGGCAATATGACAACACATAGACAATCATACACATATTATTTTAATGTAAAGTTTGTCCTAACATGGGAGATGTTTGATTAAATGAAGGCATGCAATATTTTTTTTTAATTAAGCTTGGTTTTACTTTCTTCTTCTATTCTTTTGTTTTTGGTTTTGCTTTTTTACCAAAGCATTATTTTACACAAGTTAAATATTTCATTTCTTTTTTGATCAACAACTTAAGATAACTTTTTTGGGGGGCAAATAATACTGCAGCAAATCAACTGGATAAATGACTCTGAAAGTATTTTACGGAATAGTTTTTGTTTCATGGTAGATGTTTGCTTGCGAGGATTTATGGGCGTTTTGATGTTGCTGATTACTCACAGGGAGGTGCTAAGTATAGCACGAGAGCTTGCTTTCAATCTGGGCTGGACCGCCTTTTTCCAAAGCAACTTGGTTAAACCATGTGAAGTGCATTACAAACACATATTTCTTGAAGAGGAAATTCTTGTACTGGAAAACGACCACGCTGTATGTACTCAGGTCTTTTCAACTACATAGAACTCCCAGGCTGGCCACTTTGGGAGCTGGAACAACATCTCAACACATTTAAGGAATTGATGGCTGGGTGTAATACTGAATGATGAATGAAAGGATCACCTTTAGCCAAGGCTGGACATCTGAATCACCAGGGAGTGCCTTCAAACCCTCTTTTGAGTCCCCTCTCTGCTGGCCCAGGCAGCATCCACCTGCAAAGAGCTGAGGTAAGTTTCTACTCCAAAGCTCCTCGGTGACTCGGATGCACATCCCTGGTTAACACCCACCAGGGAAGAATCCCGCCCTCATCTTTACGTAGGTAGACTCAGCATCAAGGCTGAGCAAACATAACATGTATAGTCCAGACAGGGCAATGTGGTAGGTGAAATGGGCATTATTAGGAATCACACCAGGTGTTAACTGGGACTGTCCCAACTGTGGCATGTGGTCACTTTTCAGTACCTGAGATTTTTTGTTGTTGTTTTTAACATGGTAAGCTAAGTTTCATCATTTTGAAAATCTTTTTTTTATTTTTTATTTTTTTGAGATGGAGTCTCACTCTGTCACGCAGGCTGGAGTGCAATGGTGTGATCTCAGCTCACTGCAACCTCCATCTCCTGGGTTCAAGCAATTCTCCTGCCTCAGCCTCCCAAGTAGCTGGGATTACAGGCACCTGCCACTATGCCCAGCTAATTTTTTGTATTTTTAGTAGAGACGGGGTTTTGCCATGTTGGCCAGACTGGTCTCGAACTCCTGACCTCAGGTGATCTGCCCGCCTCAGCCTCCCAAAGTGCTAGGATTACAGGCTTGAGCCACCATGCCTGGCCTTGAAAATCTTTATATAAACAACAATACATACTTCTATAAAGAAAACTGCCACATGCAGCCCTTGATACATGAAAAAGCCAACCATCAGAGAGGTTTGTATCAGTGGGATTTGGTTATAAAGTCTCCTCTTCAGAGGCCACTTGATGTATGTTTTTAATGTGTCTTCATTAGGAGTTTAGCCAAGTTGCTTTGGGAAAAGACAATCAAGACCCATATTGCCCTATGTGCCCAAAGTATGACCACAAATGTTTCAAACTAATCTCTTCCAAAGATGGGGCCTAATTTCCCTCCCCTGAGTGTGGGCTGGACTTAGTGACTTGCTTCTGACAAAGTATGAAGCCAGTGACAGTTTATCACTTCTAAGGCTAGGTCATAAAAGGCCTTGCAAATTGCTCCTTGCACCCCCTCTTGAATCACATGCTCTACAGGAAGTCAGCTGCCATGTTGTGAGGACACTCAGGCATACGGAGAGGCCACATGGCAAAGAGCTGAGGCATCCTGACAGAAGTTGGCAAAAACTGAGCCACTGTCCAGCCACTGCATATGACTCTAAGCATAGTTACAACCTAAAATTCTCATCAGAACCACCCAGTAAAGCCATTCCCACTGCTAAGCTGCTAAGATTAGGGAGACTTGCTATGTAGCAATAGGTAACTACTACACCTACAGGCTTCAACCCTGTCACCTTTGTTGTCAGGCCATGCTTTAAGACGTGGCCTGCTATTCAGGGCTAATTGTGCAGCTTGCTGCCTGTGCATGCTCCTGCAATGACATTCTCCATCATTTCTGAGCTCTGACCTCCTAATACTTGGGCTGGGGCCACAGGGCATCCCCCACCCCAGCAACAAAACAGATGTGAACAAGGCAGGCCACTCCATTGCTCTTACTTAGCTCATGGCTCATTCACCATCTGAAAAGTAGGGAAAGAAATGCTTGCCCACCAGGCTCATGAGCATGTCATGTCAAATGAATACGCAGATGTTGGGACTCTGAAAGCTGCAAAATGGTGCAAATGTGTAAATTTTCACTGTTGACCCTGTCACTTCACATGCTGCATGAGTCTCATCCTACCTCAGGAGTTAATAACAACTGCACCACTAACATGATACTGTACCATCCAAAACCATAAACAAGCCTACAGTGGCTTTGTTTGAGCACAGATGACATCGAAGCTCTGAGGTCAAATCCACTTGTCCCAGCACATAAGCCCTTTCTCATGTCTCAGCTCTCCTCTTCCTCCTCTACCCCAAGATACTCTCCACTCAGACTCTCCCCAGCACAATCAATCTTCATGGAGTCAGGGAGGCAACATCTGAACAGCTTTCCTCACCCACGAATGGCATAGGCCAGGAAAGCCAAGGGGAGGTGTTGCCGGTGGGCACCTCATATCTTTCTGCCCTTACACCAGACAGGCTGCACAGCACACCTCCCAAAGATGAGCCACACAACCTTCCAAGTCTATGAGCACACATACATACACACACATACACATACACACACACACACACACACACACTCCTCCAGGGCTGGACATCCTTAAGACACTAACGAATGCACGAGCCAGCAACAGTCACACACAGCGGTGTCCACTGCCTGTCTGCCCAGGAGGTGCAGCATTGGCTGCTTAGAAAGTATTATAGTCCAAAGAACTTGTGCAAATCCTTTGCTTCGATATTGCTAGAACAGAAAAGAAGGTAAATCAATGGAGACTATAGACATCCAAATTTTACCTATCTTCTCCTGTCTGTCTCTCTTTCTTCCCTAAAGTCACAAGTTTCAAAGGGACTCAATGGTTAATAATCCCTAGCATATGAGTCCAGGTTCCAGGGGGACTGACCCATAGCATGTTGGCACTCCTCAAACCCAGCTGGCGCTCTCTAAGGAGGATGGGTGCTGCAGCCCTGGGCCCAGGAAGAGGCTGGCAGTCCTGCTCTGAGAACAATGAAACATGAAGAGCTGAAATGGTGCTGAGGGAGAGGCTGCTGCATGGCTTCATGGCTATAGGGGTGGGCTGTCATCCTGAGCAAGCTGCTCAACCTCTCTGAGACTCAGTGTCCTCCTCTTCAAGAAAGTGACAGTAACGGCACCTATGTACAGGTCTACTAGGGGTATGAGGAACATAATACAGGAAAAGCTCTCCATGTCACAGGTGACCCACGACTCCACAAGACAGGTCATCTGTACCCTACTTGAGGCACCATCAATGACCATGCACTTAAATATCGCAACAACATCAAGCTGTTATGAAAGTCTGTGGATGCTCACTCTTAGTGGTGCACTCATCTTACTGCAGACCAGGCCACGGACCACACCTGGACTAGTGCTGGCCTCAAGGCCCTGCAAACAGGCCATACATCTCTGATCCCCATGACCCAGTCTATTGCCGCTGTGCCTTCCTTACTTCCCTATTACATGTGCTCATGCTTGCCTTAGATTTCAGAATCAAAACCGAGGTTTGCTTTTGTTTTGTTTTTCTGTTTTGTTTTTTTGAGACAGAGTCTCACTCTGTCACCCAAGCTGGAGTGCAGTGGCATCATGTTGGCTCACCGCAACCTCTGTCTCCTGGGTTCAAGCAATTCTCCTGCCTCAGCCTCCCGAGTAGCTGAGATTACAGGCACCCACCACCACACCTGGCTAATTTTTATATTTTTAGTAGTGATGGGGTTTCACCATGTTGGCCAGGCTGGTCCCAAACTCCTGACCTCAGGTGATCTGCCTGCCTTAGCCTCCCGAAGTGCTGGGATTACAGGCATAAGCCACCACGCCTGACCGAAACAGAGGTTATTAAAGCGTGGAAGGCTCTCACACCTGGCCTGGGTCTGGACCCTTCTTACCCAGAGTGTCACGTGGTGTGTTAGAAGGAGCCACGTGGTGTGTTAGAAGGAGCCACCTGGTATATTAGAAGGAGCTGCCTGCTCCTCCAGGCCTGGGTCTGCATCCTGTCACCGCTGCCCAAGTGACGCAGGAACGTGGTCTGGGGCTCATTGTACTCATGGGTAAAATGGGAGAATGCCTTCTCCAGGGAGCTCTGGCGAGGAAGTGATAACTGCCAGTCCACCTTCTAGGACCGAGGATGGAGCCTGCCACCGCACTCACTTCCTCTTGGGATACCCACACCCTTCCAAGAACCTGACTCATTCCTGCCATTCACAGTTCCTGGAAAACCCTTCCCACCCCTTTCCCCACTTCTAGCTCAGACTCACAACTGTCATCAGGGCCCCTGGGATCTTCTCCAGGGATATCCGAGGTGCATGTGACTGGGTTAGGAGTGTGACCGCGGGGTCCAGATATGGGGTTAACCGCTCCATCGGCTGTCCTTGGTCACCATGTTGCTATCTTGTGTCCCACGTGCCTCACTGTTAAAATGGGAAGAGCACCCTCACCCCGCACGCTGAGATGAGGAGTGAGTGCGGTGGGATACACGCACCGCGCAGGCTGCTGCTCTGAAGCGGGCCCTCCCCTGCTCCCTCCGGCGCTGCCCTGGGCCACCCTCCCCTCCTCTGGGGCTCCCTAGCAGATCTGTCTCCTCTCTGAGACTGGAGCCTCTGGAAGATGCTCATCCTTTATCCTCTTCTGGGCAGGCAGCACCCTCAGCACTAATACACCAGAGAAAAGTAAGTGAGGGAACTTCAACTACCGCACCCGGCACCTCCTTCCTATCTAGGCAGGAGCCTCACAGCCCGTGCTCTTGGCTCTGTGACGGGAAACTGCCTGGGCCCCCATCACCTGTATCTCAGCGCAGAGCTCACAACACAGCAGCACTGCCCCTTCCTTCACAGCCGTACTGTGGGTGGCAAGGCCAAGCTCTTGTCTCTCAGGCCTGGGTCATGTCCTACCAGCCGTCCCTGCCGGGCCCCACCCTCTTCTTTCCTCTGGGGCTTCCCTCACACCTGGGTGTTGGTCTAATATTTGAAGAACAATCTTCGTCTGTAGGCAAGCTGCTCCTCTGCTTAAGGCCTCTGACCAATCCCCCAGCTCTTCCAGAGAAAATCCAAACCCCCACATTGCCTGCCCACCGCTACATGGTTCCAAGCCACAGATTCCAGCGCAGATCCAGGCATCTAAGCCATCTACCGTCCTCAGTGTCCCCTCCAGTGGACTGCAGGTTCCTCCGCTCTGTGGGTCCCACTGTGCTGGGAATCCCTGTGCATTCCTCCATCCTTGGGCTTCCATTCCTGGTGGTCAGTCCATGCCTGCCTCTCTGCCCAGCCACATTTTATCTAGTTTTCAACCCCCAGCTCAAAACCTGGTAGCTTTGCCTCTCCCAGCTTCAAAGAGGCATGGATCCTGAACAGTCAGAGCCAGGGGCCTCTCCCCTGGTTGGCTCTCACGGGTCTTCAGTGTCTTGGCCCTCCCCAAGGGCAGCCGCCAAGCTGCATGTCTCCGCAGCCTGGCCCCATCCTAGGAGGTGCTTATAAACTAGGTGAAGACTGCTGGGCTAACAAGGGCAAAGGCCTGGCCTCACTCCCAGCATAATAAATTTGGAGGCGGGTCACATAAATAAAGCAATGATGCCATTTCCTAGCTGTTAAGTTTTATAGCAAATTCTACCACTGAAGTACATTGATAAGACCATTAATTTTTTTCCTAAAGATTCACAATTCTGGACTGGGTGCTGTGGCTCACACCTGTAATCCTAGCACTTTGGAAGGCCGAGGTGGGTGGATCACCTGAGGTCGGGAGTTCAAGACCAACTTAGCCAACATGGAGAAACCCTATCTCTACTAAAAATACAAAATTAGCCAGGTGTGGTGGTGCATGCCTGTAATCCCAGCTACTCAGGAGGCTGAGGCAGGAGAATCGCTTGAACCCAGGAGGTGGAAGTTGTGGTGAGCTGATATTGCACCATTACACTCCAGCCTGGGCAACAAGAGCGAAACTCCGTCTCAAAAAAAAAAAAAAAAAGATTCACAATTCTGGGCTGGGTGTGGTCGCTCAGGCCTGTAATCCCAACACTTTGGTAAGACAGGGAGGACTGCTTAAGGCCAGGAGTTCAAGACTGGCCTGGTCAATGTAGCAAGACCCTATTTCTAAGAAAAAAATAATAATAATTCACAATTCTGGTAATAATTGTGCTTTGAAAATACTGGAACTTAACTGAGATCAGTTTTACTCGTTGATAATAGATCACCATTTTAAAAGATGACGCTACACAGGGCACCAAGCACTGTTATCAGAGAGTGTTAACAGACGACTCACCCCTCACCCCCAACCAAACGGCTGTGGTGACTCAGTTTTTGGCATGTGCTAAATCACCAGCTCAGTCTTCCCAACGTAATGCTGAAACTATGACAACAATACCCCACTCACAGGGCTGCCGGCTCAGAAACAAGCTACTGTTTTATCACTGCAATAGAAACCTGTACTTCACAAATTATAATGTTTTAAAATACAATACATTGATGTTTCCCCAAACCTTATGACAAAGTTAACACAATAGATCATAATTTCACATTTATGCTTTTACATTCGGATGCAGAGATAGATACAAATGCTTTATACCCTTTTATAAAATCTGGGGACATAAAACCTAATAGAATGTGGACAGGAAAGCCCACCATCCAAAACCAGCCATCCCGGGCCGGGCGTGGTGGCTCACACCTGTAATCCCAGCCCTCTGGGAGGCCAAGGCGGCCAGATTGCCTGACTCAGGAGCTCAAGACCAGCAAAACCCATCTCTACAAACAAACAAAAATACAAAACCAGCAATCCCATCTCTGTGCGCACCTGACTTGACCACGCATGCAGAGACGGCTCCACTGGAGGTGAGAGGTGATGGGGTGGCATCCCCAGCCCTCCCGGATGGAGGGAGCCACAGAAACAGAGGCATCACTTGTCATTTCTTTCCTCTAGCAAAAACAGATTCATTCCACAAGGAAGTGTGTCAAAGCAACTGGTGTTCATGAGCACCTATTTATTTATATAAAGTTAATGTGCCTGGGAGAGGGATTTTACCAAGCTCTTAGATGTTACATGTGACAAACACAGACATGTATCAAAATTCAGCTTATCTGCTGACCCAACTCCAAACAGGGAAGGTACAAATGTATTCTGATCTGTTCTGTATGGATCCTTTCCTTATACTTTTCCCAGTGGGTCTACAGACTGGCTGAGGATTTTATCTAATATCCAAACATCATTTTTAAAGGTGGTCATCTAATGTTGTTATTTTTCTCTGAGTGGTCTGCAGAGCCGCCGACAGAACATATGGGACGGGCTGCTGACTGTATGCACACCAACACTAAACTCAAACATTTATTTTTATATTATTTTTAATGGGTAAAGGGTATCATGGAATAATGCTGGCGGCACCTTGAAGTTCAGACGGAAGTCCCCAGACACTAGTGCTTCCCCAAAACCACTCACTGGTCCAATAGTCAGGAGACCAGAATCCAGTCCCAGGTTGTCGCCAGCACCAAGGTCAGCTTGGAAAGTGACGGTATGAGAGAGGCAGCCACACCTGCATGATGGAGGAATCGTGGTCTCGCCCTCACAACATCCAAGAACTGCTAGGAGAGCAAAACAAAGGGCAAAACACAATGACCTCTATTTAGAAGTGGTGAGGCAGAGGTCACAGGCGGGTCCAGCCTTCTAACAAAGCTCTTCCAGTGGGACGGGAGTCACCATTCATTGTCCCCACAGTCCCCAACCCACCCTGTCCAGCCCATGACTTCGTCATCGGTGTGACCCACCTGGTCCTGGTACAAACCTGTGTTTACAACATCCACTGAAAAACAATTTATGAATACAAGCTATGATTTTTATTGTATTTCTAGTGCTATTTTTCTGTTCTAAACCAACAGATCCCTTCTGATCTTTAGAATCATTAGTTTCCTATCAAGGTGGCATTGGCCGCATTTCTACCATAAGAAAACAGAATGGTAGCAGTAATATTTCCTACTGGAAAGGCAGTGCAAGTCTTTGTAGAAACAGGTGTCAGGACAGAGTTTCACATCTATCATATGTTCTTGGTCCAGAATGATGGAATACTGGCAGAAAAACAATAATGGGAAAATAACAACATTTTATAATGAAAAAATAATTGAAAAAAAAATAGGAACTGTCCTGTGACAGGCCCTCCACTGATGCTGTTCCTCCTGGTCTCTAATCATCTCATAAAACCCTGCAATCCAGTCATCTCCGCCTTAGTCATGAGGGATGAGGAGGCTAAACAGTCCCTCGCAGTGACACAGCTTTCAGGGGGAGCGCAGATGTGCAGGCCTTGTCCTTCCACTCACATTCTGTAGGTTGACACCCTCACCAAGAAGTTACCAGAGAGCTGCAAACCAGCCGTGCTCCCCAGAGCACAGCCCCCACCCCTCCAAATGCCAGCACCACTAGGTAATACAAGGGCCGGTCCCTATGTCACTGTGACACAACAAAGAGGGACACAAGCTGAGCCTTGTGGAAAATCTGTTTCAATTATATGTCACTTTCACTTGTTTAAAATAAATAAGAACAACTTTTCACGACAATAAATATTTAGCATTATAAAAACACTGCCCTAAGTAAAAAATGTTACACAAATGAAGTGCATCCCCTTCCCAGGCACATGGGTAAATCATGAAAGCCAGCCCAGTGTAAACACAAGCCATGCTTTACTTCCCATCAGGCTCTGCAGCCAGTCTTATCTCTGACTGTAAGAATACTGTATAATTTTTAACTCAGAAAATGAAAAGTAAACATCAAGAAAACATTTCTAACATATAATTTTCCTCTGAGGTTGCCGTCTAGATACCTCACCTACAAAGCAATATTTTCCACAGATCAACAGTTAAAATAAAGAGACAAAAGGTATAATCTTCCAACTTGGTGCATGTCATTTAGAACAATCAGTTCTAACAGAAGGAGGATTCTGCACAGGTAAGTGAAACATCATAAGAAGGATAAATTACTTTTGTGAAAGTGACTAAAACTAAGTTAAAAAAAAATAGATTGAGGGACATTCTGCTTGCATAGGCCCCAGGAGAGCCAAGAACACACAGCTCGTTCACAGCACTAAAAAGCCCCTAAACCAGGTACCAGGTATGCGCTTAAAACATTGCACTCGATGATGGCTGGGCGCAGTGGCTGTAATCCCAGCACTTTGGGAGGCCAAGGCAGGTGGATCACTTGAGGTCAGGAGTTCGAGACCAGCCCGGCCAACATGGTGAAAACCCGTCTCTACTAAAATACAAAAAAAAATTAGCCAGCCGCGGTGACACGTGCCTGTAATCCCAGCTACTCGGGAGGCTGAGGCAGAAGAATTGCTTGAACCCAGGAGATGGAGGTTGCAGTGAGCTGAGATCACATCACTACACTCCAGCCCAGGCGACAGAGCAGCAAGACTCTGTCTCGGGGCAGGGGTGGGGGGGAACATTGTACTTGATGAATGAAGACGGCCCTTGCTTCCCAAGTGTCTTGAGGTGTGAGCTGTAATGCAGATGAGTGGGGCCCCAGGAGCACAGTGACACTAGGCACCATGAACCTAGAGGCGGCTTGGAAGTGCCACACACCAGGGCTATTTTCTCCCCGTGCTCAGCTCATCCCTGCTGGAGGGTGTTGGCCTCTAGAAGCCCCGATACTGCCTAGCACACCCAGGCCAACAGGACCCACTCACCTGCAGGGGAGAAGAGGCCCTAAAAGCATCACCCAGCTCACTACTGAGGCTCTTGCAGCTTGGAGCAAGGGCTGTATAAAGTTACCCAAAGAAAACACAATTAGCGAATTTGTGGGTCTGGGTTCCGTGTAGCTTCTACTTTGAAGGAAGCTCATTTATTGAACAGAGCAGAACTCTGTGTTTTCATTAAATGTATCAGCCCAAGACACTGAGCTGGGCCAACATCCAGTACAAAAGGGAAGGCTTTTCAATGTTTATTAATTCATCAGCCAGTATCAGGCAGAACATCTTGCTTTGAGGAAGGGGAGTCTGGATTCGACTCCTTACACTAATTCATAACTGCTCTGTGCTCAACAACAGCTGAGTTTGGTCCTCTCCTACCACACACCACGTATTTCTTTGAAAAAGTAAAATCCCACCTAAGAGTCTCAGGAATCGCACATCCTAGAAAAGCATGAGTTCTGTCACAATCAAACAGGTAATCATGAGGCTCCTATACCAGGAATAAGTCATAAGGATGTCTGCAGGCAGACTGGCTTTTCATGGCAAAATGCTGCTGAGACACTCCAGGGCTTCAGAAATAGAGCAGAGCAACATCCTCCTTCACCCTGCAGGGAGCCAGGGCAGGAGCTTTCATAAAGCAGCTTTGGAAATGAGTTCCGTGCTTCAACGTGGCCTAGCAGAGTGGCTAAGGATGAGGACGTGGACACTGACAAGAGACGTCAGAGTCACATGGCAATCTCACCTACAAAACCAAGAGGACAGGCCGGGTGCAGTGGCTCAGGCCCGCAAGCCGAGTGCTTTGGGAGGCCAAGGCGGGTGGATCACTTGAAATCAGGAGTTCAAGACCAGCCTGACCAATATGGTGAAACCCTGTCTCTACTAAAAATACAAAAAAAAATTAGCCAGGCGTGGTGGCGCAGGCCTGTGATCCCAGCTACTCAGGAGGCTGAGGCAGGAGAACTGCTTGAACCTAGGAGGTAGAGGTTGCAGTGAGCCGAGATCACGCCACTGCACTCCAACCTGGGTGCCAGAGCAAGACTCCATCTCAAAACAAAAACAAAAACAAAAACAAAAAACGGAGAAGACAGTACTGTCCTACCAACATCAGAGGGCCCTGATGGGAGAGCCAGACCTCCCACGCACAAGGAGCAGGTTCTGGCCATCTCCTATCTCTGTCAGCTAGACAATGGCAGCAGGCAAGTGGCTCTAATGCCAAAATAAGGCAAGTCCTTGTGAAGAACATTTTTGTGGGTCCTCCTTTAGAAAAATCTATCATTCTAAAAATGTGAAACATGATGGTAAGCAAAAAGAAATGGACAAATAATAAGGAAATATTCCAAACTGAAATATTTTTCGGTTTAGTCTAGCTTCCAAACTAGTTTTCCTTACTTTTCTGTTTATTGTGAAATTCACAAATTAACTGCATTCAGAACACAGTCTTTGATTATGGTTTGTGCCGTTGAAACCAATCAAATATTTCTGAGAAGTGGTAAAGTGTAGCGATTTAGAGGGTTGTCACAGCATGAGAAACATTCAGACTTCATCACCCCAATTCACACTTTTTAAATCCAATTGGGTGGCTTGGCTCTTGGGAGAGATCTGCAATTCACTCTTCCTATGTGTGATGTTGTTAGAGTGCAGATAACCATTATCATGTAATAAGTGGTTTAGGCAGGAGTAGAAGGAAGAAAGTTTTCAGTTCCACCCAAAGCCAATTCTACCTGGTAGCTATAGACAACAAAACAGATGGACAGGTGGGCGGACGGGAAAGCCTGGCAAGGACCTGCCCTGCATGGCAAATGTTTAGACGCTGGCTGCTGTCGATCAGTCTCCCTCCAGCCTAACAGTTTGTGCATTGAACACTAGCGGATTTTGCACTTAATTAAGAGGGTTCTAGCCAACCAAACTGTATTTAGAGACTAAAAAATTAGCCACATGAACAAAAGTATACACTTCGGCTGCATTAACACTCCTACCCAAGACTATTTTTAAATACAACTCCCAAGCCATTAAGTTTGAAAACTGCCAGAACTGATTTGGTAATCTGCTGCTTTGCCAAGTGCTGGAAGTTAGCTTTAACTTCACGCCCACTCTCACACAGACAGACAGACAGACACACACTCACACATACATTCACACACACAGCTGATTTTCCCATTATGTTCCTTAGCCTTAGTTTGCTACTTACTTAACTGCTCAAGCCATCCACACGTAATTGCAAAGTTAATCCATTTGGTATTTCTCCTCTTCCAGCTCTATGAGTCCTTAAGCCACGCAGAGCACTTATGATAAGACAACGCTCTGCCAATGCTCCTCATTCTAACAAGGACTCTCTCCAACTTGCCTACCTCCTCCAAACCAGCAGGAAGCTCTGACTTTCCCAGGTGCAACTACCCTAATGGCTGGGGCTGGGGGATCCTCTTTCCCCCACTCCTCCAGGATGGTGCCCACTATGAATAAGTGGAAGCGGCTGGCTGTAGCATGGACGAGGAGAACAGAGACATCATAAAAAGCAAAGGACGTCAGCACCCTGATGTGTTGCAGATGCAAAGTCCTGTTTACCACTGGCCTTTAAGATTACAGTCTAAACGTCACTTCCTCCCCTTAGATGTCTGGAAAGCATGGGCTTTGTAGGTCAGAGCTCTACAGAACGTGGGTGTGTGTCACAGCAAACTAAGGACATGTTTTTCAGAAAGGCCAGAAACTGTCAGGGGCACCCCTTCCCAAGACCCTGGTGGGGGGAAGAGGAGCCACATACCCATCTGCACACTTTAACACCTACGTTACCCCGGCCCTCACAGGAGTCAT
The DNA here is from genome assembly GCF_028885625.2 of Pongo pygmaeus. NCBI lineage: Eukaryota > Metazoa > Chordata > Mammalia > Primates > Hominidae > Pongo > Pongo pygmaeus. The sequence goes on along the minus strand of NC_072379.2, from coordinate 35,354,147 downwards.
AAATGCAATCACAATGGCTAAGATCTCTGATCCCCCTGCCTCCAAGCTGCCCTTTTAAGGACGATGTGATTATGGTTGGGCCAAAGGGACATGAGCAAAGGGACTTGTATGGCCGGCAGGTGGAGCACGAAAGGACGGGGTGCATCTCCCCCCTCCTCAGGCCAGGCTGGAACAGATGGAGACTGCACACCAGCCACAGCTGGGCATCAAATAAAAATCAGCAGGTCTCTGGGAACGCTGCACCCCAACACCAGCCCAGGACTCCCAAGGTGGGCTTTTAGATAGGAGAGAGAATTATCTCCTCTTTAAGCCACTGCCACTTTATGTTCCTCAAAATAAGACCTCTTAACACCTCCCAAATCTGCACCGAACTAGGCTGCATGGCTGGCAAGCTGAGTCCAAGCACATCAGTTCCAAATATATTAGTGCCAGTTGATCGGTCTGTTCTCATACAGGCTGGCAAAAACAAGATTTAAGCAGCAATTTAAGAAACGGTTTTTTTTGGAAGAGGACTCTAGAATATTCTGGGAACACTGAATCATATGATTTTAGAGCTCACATGAGTCTTAAGATCATGTTATCTAACTCCCTCCACCAGCAAGAGGGAAGCAGGGGTTGTTCTGTGCATCACAGGCCACAAACCGATGACACAAAAGCTTACAAAGTAATAGTCCTGGCTCCGAGGAGCTGCTCAGAATTCAGTGGGTCAGAGGGGCAAGTAAAGGGACAATCATAATTCCATAGGAGGTTTTCGGACAGGGGAGGGCGTGGGGTGTGAGAGGGCTACTCTCAGAAGGCCTCCTGGGGGAGCCCCAGCTGCAGCTTAAACAACAGGCATTCTGAGAAAGGGGCAAGAAGGCTCTCCAGGCCAAGGTGAGAGAGAAAGCCTGAGACCCCAGGTGAGGCCTAAGAAGCTGCGGTGGCAAACAAAGACTGGCAAATCCAAAGGCTGGAGCCTCGCTGTCCACTGGAACTAGCCACACACAGCTATTTAAGTTTAAATGGATTAAAATTTTAAAAGGTGAAAGACTCAGCTCCTAGTTGCAATAATCACCAGTCAAGTGTTCAGAAGCACCTGTGTCTGGCAGCACTGGCAGAGAACACTGGCACCTGGCAGATGCATCATCAGACAGCCCTGAGCAAGTCTGGAGAGGCCCCATCAGGATGGGCCTAACAGGCTGCGTGGAGAAGGAGCAATTTCACCTTGGACAACTGGCACCAGGGTCCAAAGCTTCTTGTTCCTGAGACAATTTTCTTTCCACTAATCCTCCCGCTGTCTGCCCTTGATAGAAGAAAGTCAATAGGATTAACAAATAAGCAGAGGGCATTCTGAATCAGGGAAGGATGCCCTGTCTGGCCCTCACCAGCCTCTGTCTGGAGAGAGGTGGGAGCATCTCTAAAGCAATGGCTCCCCATGGGGATTCAGGTTCTTGGGCAGTGAATGCTAGAGGAGCACCTGGGAGACAAGAGATGGGATCGACCAGTCAGGATGCTTGACTTACCTGGTTTATCTCTGGAGGGTTGTTTTTGTTTGGTTTGGTTTGGTTTTTTTGAGACAAAGTCTCTTTCTGTCATCAGGTGGGGTGCAGTGGCACAATCTCGGCTCACTGTAACCTCTGCCTCCCAGGTTCAAGCGATTCTCCTGCCTCAGCCTCCCAAGTAGCTGGGACTACAGGCACGTGCCACCAGCCCAGCTAATTTTTGTATTTTTAGTAAAGATGGGGTTTCACCATCTTGGCCAGGATGGTCTCGATCTCTTGACCTCGTGATCCACCCGCCTCGGCCTCCCAAAGTGCTGGGATTACAGGCATAAGCCACTGAGCCCAGCTGGTTATATATATTTTTTTTAAGGCATAAGGACTTTATTGGTTTCTCTAAATCAATTAATGCCCTTTTTACAGGCATCACTTGGTGTGGTGCAGGTGGGAACTGGATCTACAAAAGTATTTGTACAAAAGTATTTGTGGTCTGGGAATCTGTCTAACCAAATGTATCCAAGAAAAATATACTCTGGCAGTTGCTTAAAAAGCTTTTTCTCTTTTTTAATACAAATGTTTTTAGCTGAGGGATTACTCTAATTGGACTTGGCCTGTAGAAGACAAGACCCTGGCAGGGAGCAGCTCGCCACCTGATGAGGAGAGCAGAGGGAAGCGTGCTAACACCCCAAGGGGCCACAGAGTTTCTCCCAGCTGGGGAAAGCCATCCTTCTCTGGAGGGGCTGGCTCAGAAGCACAGGGATGACCCTGAGACAGGCAGCAGAAAATACACACACTGTTGGAAACCCATTGTCTATGGTCGCACCAGAGGAGACAGCAAACTCTAGTCTAGAATAAATAGCACTAGGTCTTGAAAGTATTGACCATCCTTAGCTTTGCAAGAAGCAACTAAAATCATACAAAGTATACATGAGGAAAAAAGTTTTAATTCTATTCCAGGAAGAGACAGATGAAAAATAAGGAATTATGGAACCCTGAAAGAAAAGTGACATACGCTACCCATCAATTCAGGGGCAGAAAGCCAGGGAGTGGCCCTGAAAAATCCAGAAACACTCAAGTGACAAGGTGGAAGCGAGAAAGCAAAGTATAAAATGGGGGAGGTGGAAACTAAAATTTACAACTCAAATAAATGAAAATCATAAAAGTGTAAAAAGGCATATTATCAATACATCTCTATGTAGTAATATAAACCAATATCGAGTACAGTATTTTAAATAAAGAAAAAGTACAAAGATGAAGATATGTAAAAGCTTTCAGTGGGTCATGAAATATCAACTTTTTTTCAGCTATAGTGTAAGGTAACTGAAAAAAAAACCACATAATTAAAATTAACCAACGCATAAAACCTTCATAATTAAATGTGGATGGGGAGAGAATGAAGGAATGTAAGAAAACACCATATATTAAATACAGGACCTCAGCCGGCTGCAGTGGCTCACACCTGTAATCCCAGCACTTTGGGAGGCCGGGGCGGGTAGATCACGAGGTTAGGAGTTCAAGACCAGCCTGGCCAACATGGTGAAACCCCGTCTCTATTAAAAAAAAAAAAAATACAAAAATTAGCTGGGTGTGGTGGTGCACACCCGTAATCCCAGCTACTCCAGAGGCTGAGGCAGGAGAATCGCTTGAATGCAGGAAGCGGAGGTTGCAGTGAGCTGAGATCGCACCATTGCACTCCAGCCTGGGTGACATGGTGAGATTATGTCCCCCCACCAAAAAAATAAATAAATACGGGAACTCTCTGTTAGTGTATTTACAAAGTTCAAGTCTAAATCAGAACCAAGTGTTAGCATATTTCAGATTTGTATGTCCTTGATCCAAATATTACTACTACTTTGGTATCAAATATTTATGCTCACTTTTCAAAACTGTAGATCAATTACAAAATTAAATTTAATCATAAATTTATAACAAAGCACAAAAGGCCTAGAAACCTAAACTACTTATTATGGTGTATAGATGCATCCTATAATCATTATTTTCTTAATAATTACGGGAGCACTTGCGTGGACACAGATTATGACTTCATTCCCTGGATCCCAAATTAAGAAGTCCACAGAATCCAGGCCTGCATATACGTGGGGGCTGTCGCTCTGCCTGGGTCAAGGTTCCACTCAATAATAATCCACTCCACCTGTGCACTGGAGGTCACGAGAAAACACAGGAGGGACTGCAGGCAAAAGTTCCTGGGGGCAGGAGAGACGCAACACTTAACAAATACCTTTGTAACAAATTTTAATCATACTTCAGTTCTATCCCCTTTATAGAACCACTGAGAAATAATAAAAATGCTCTGAGACTATGTGATATTGCAACACAAAAATGTCCAACTCTTCTAATTTATTAGTAAATATTTTAATTACAAAACATTAAAACTCCTAGGCCTACTCTCCACATTACATCAAGCAATCCTTAACTCTTACTTTCTTAAATGAATTGCCAAAATAAAGAGTAGCTCAGAAGTAATATCTTTTAAAAATATTGTTCAAATCTAACGGGAAAAGTTTTATGTAACAGTTCATTATACATGCTCTCATTTGAAATAATGTAAACACTTTCTCTAACATGTTAGCCAAAAGCCAAAGGCCTAGAAACCTAAGCTTCCTATTATGGTGTAGAGTTAATATTTTCTTAATATCTGCATGCTTATGAGGGTTTAATACAAAATGTCACTGTGGCTGCCCCATGTCACTACCAAGAGTCACAGGCCTTCTACACTTAACACTATGTGCGGCACCGACAGGACTAGAGTAGCTCAAGTTACCCACTTCGATTAATTTTTTTAAATTTATTTTGGTTCCAATAACTTGATTAAATAAATATAAATTTATGCAAAGAAATTAATAACAGCTATGTTTACACGAAGTCCGCATTTTGACGAAACTGATTAGCAACACTTCCACTGATTTTTACATGAGCAAACTGCTTGAATACAGCCATTGATCAAATGCACCAGCTGTTTTGACATTTCATGTCATTGGAGATTATTGTATTCTACAGAAACGTCTTTCCTCCATAGGAAAAAAAAATTAAGCATGGTCCTGCCAAACAGCAAGACTTCTTCTGTCCTTTATTAACAGAGGGTCCAATGGGAAATTTAGCCCTGTGTTCTGTAACAGCCGACTACTGGGATGGCTCCCATAAATATTCAGACAAACGCAAAGTAAACAGATAAAGTATGGAGTTAAATATACTTCAAAACCTCACCAAAAGGCAATTTGCCTTTATTTGTGTTCTGAGTATTCTGTCAATTCTTATACTTCAACTGAGCTCTAAAACTCCCTAAAAGTCACATCAAGTCTGACTTGTTAGTTTTTGCACACAGCCTCTTTCCTAAAAGAACACTTTCCCCAGGAGTCAAGGAAGTCATACATCACTGTTTTAATGAAATTCCTAGTAAAAAGCATACAATTTCAATCCAAGTAAAAATGTATATTTGTGTTTTTCACAAAGATAACTAATAACTACCTATTAATAATTTAGCCAGACACAGGGTCAGTGAGTTTACATTCACCAATCTATCTCCCTTCAGTAATCCTCTAGAAGAGCGTTTGTAGGCCACAGGGTGAAATCTCGTTAATTCACTGCACCCAGTCTAGCTTGTTTCTATACAACACAAGGAGGAGTGGTAGTTTCAGCAACAGCAACAGCTTCACCACATCAGTTTGTTATCATGTGGGAAGACAGTGGCTTACTGAAAGTTTGATTTTATAATAAACGGTTGCAGAATCAGATGGAAAACAAATTTCCCTCAAGCACACTGCAAACACTGCCTTAATCTCAGGGAACAGAGGAGTAATCTCAGTGAAGAGCCAACAGAATCTGCCTGCCACCAATAATGTACTAAAGCCAGAAATTTCACAGCAATATCTAACCTTTATAATTAGCAAGCATACATCTAAACTATATAAAATATTCGAAGACCTAACAGCATTTATCTCCTCAGATTTGAACACAAAATTGCTTATTAAACACGTAATTCCTGTCTGAAAAAATAGAAGGATATTAACATTTTTTTGATGGTTCTTCACTGAAAGTATTAACAAATGACAAAGTGAGAACAATAGAAGTTAAAAATAATATGTCTACATTTCTTAGACAAAGATGTTCGGACAAGTAAATTAGACACTGGATATGAGTGAGGGAAAGAACTGAATGCATCAGGAATAATAATTTCATGTTTTCCATAGCAAAAATCCTTAGTTTTCCTTTGCCATTCAAATATGAAAGCCAATCAGAGCTCTGGGAAGCACTGAGAAGGCCAGCCCTCGCCTACCTCTTGCTACACAGCACCAGGCTGAAAAAGAGTGCCACGCTCTTAGGGTAGTCCTTTCACTTCTATCATTAGACTCCCTTCAAGGATCTTACAGACACTCTTTGGATGCAGTTTTGCCAGCCTTTTAAATGTTCTCTCTGTCTTCATATTTATTTATACGGTGATAGTGACAAAATAATTCAGTGTCCTTAAATAGGCTCATTTAATAGGCTACGAAAGCCACAGATTTAAAGACACCTCTGTTTCACATTTCCCTGTTATTTTGGGATGCCTATTACCATGAAAAAGGATTTCCCACATTTATTTTCTTTCTGGGGAATTTGTTTGTTCAAAGAGAATTATATAACCACCAGTAAGTGCACTGCAAAAAAAAAAAAGAGAGAGAGAAAGAAAACTTCTTTTTAACATTCCTCAGCTTCAGGATTATTTGATTTGCTAACCTGGCTCACCTTTTCCTGGCATTAAAGGAAAACTTTAAAATTTTAAAAACAGCCCGATTGAAAGTCTTTTACACACTTGGGCAACACGCCCGCCTATGGGCACATGGGCAGGGTGAGTCAGTGGGACACAACTGTAACAGAAAAAAAGATTTGTTGTCCCCAAAGCTGCCTCCTTCAAGTCCAGTTGCCATAGCAGAAAGTGGGCCCATTCAGTAAGCAGGTGCAGGGCTCACCCCAACCCTCATTCCATTTGCAAGACTCATACACATTTGCTTCAGGCGAGCGAGCGAGTTCGAAGGTCCCCAGCGCGCCGCGCTGAAAACTACAAAGTCCGCCGGGACTGCGCGCAACCCCGCGGCCCAGCCTGCACCGCTGGCCGAGATGGGCACTGCGCACCTGGCTCAGGGTCTGAATAATGAGCAGGGCTGCTCGTCCTGTATGAGGGAAATTACTCTTTCTGCGAGTCAAATCCTGAATGTGACGTGTAATCCCTGCACGCAAGGTGTGGGGATGGCAAACAGAAACCGGGAGAGGTTTGGGCAGAAGCGGAATCGCGAAGACAGGGATGGGCCGCCAGACTCGCGGGTCCGCTACGGATGTCTGCGCCTCAGGCCTGGCCCCACCAGGACGCCCCTTCCACTGCCAAGGGGGACCCTGGAATAAAGGCAGGGAGGGAGAGCTGCTGCCATGAAACCCTCCGGGCAATCCGAACACCTCCCGAGAACGCGGGGCCCGGGCCGCTGCGAAGCCGGGGAGCCCTCCCCTCCACGCTGCCGGGAGAGCCGATCCTGGGGCTGCCGCCGAGGCCGGGAGAGGGAAGACTTGATCGGAAGCGGCCAGGAGTAAGCCCGCAGGGACGAGGCCGGAGTCAAAGGCCGGGCGTCCCCTCGCTCCCCGCTCCACCCCTACGGCAAACACTTGGGGGGCCTGAGGAAAGCTCGGAGCTGAGTGGGGGCTGTGCTGGCGGGGACCCCCATAAGGACGCCTGCATACAAACCAGCCCGCGCGAAAAGTGCGCTCCGGCCCCTGCCCGACACGGTTACCTGGGAAACGACCCCGACGCCCAAAGTACACAGCACGCACCACCACCCAACACCAGCACCCAACACCAGCACCGTACCACCTGCTCCACCACTACCACCAGCACCCCCTGGGGCAGCAGAGAGGGCGCCCTGCCCGGGAGCGCGCGGTGCGGACGCGGGCGTCCGAGCCCAGGGAAGCCCCCGCTCCACCCCGCCCGACCGCGGGGCCGCTTACCCGGTCGGGGGCTTGGCCGCCGAGGCGCGCGGCGCGTCCATGGTGCCGGGGGCCGGGACGCGGGCGGTGCTCTGGGCCCGCCGAGTCAGGCGCTGGCTACCGCCGCCACCGCTGCCGCCCTCATTCACTTTTTCCGCGCTGACCCATCGTCCTCCCACGCGGGCCGGCGGAGGACAGCGGCGGAGTGGGGCGGACGGAAGGGGCTGGAACCGTCTCTAGCGGGCGGGGGCGCCGGGAGCGCGGGGAGGGGCTGGCGGCGGCGCGGGGCGGGGGCGCCGGGAGCAAGGTGCGCCGCGCCCCCGCCCCGGCTGGCTCCGCCGCGCCCACCGGAGCACCGCCCCCGCCCCGCCTCGCCTGCTCAGAGCCCCCACCCGGCCCGCGGCGAGCGTCCGGGGAAGGAATCCTCCGGCACCTGGGCCCTGCACCGACACCCGCGGGTGCGGCAGACGGCTTCTCCCCGTGCTTCTCCACCCCCAGGGGCAGCGCGCCCCTCTCTGGGCGCAGTGGGGGATCCGGGGGCCGGCGCCTCCCTGGCGGAGCTGGGGGAGGGGAACCACCTGGAGCCCGGAGGCAGTGCGAGGGCGAGGTGGGCGGACCAGCGCGGGAGGACTGACGTTGGAAGGTGAGAAGTGAGTGTCCGGCGCCGCTCTCTGACCTTTATCCGTGCAGCAAATGTCTAGTGCGTAGGGTCGCAGAGTGGGAGTCCCGACCGGGAGCGTCAGGAACACCTGGGAACTTGTTAGAAATGCAGATTTTTGGGGCCCACCGGGTCCCACGGAATCAGAAACAGTGCGGGCTGGAGCGCGGCCTCACTTTGCTAACAACTCATTCGCTCTAGGTGAATTCACGCTTAAGTTTGCCAACCTGATTCACTGGGCGCTACTGTGGCACAACCCTGCCACTCCAGTGCGGGCTGGCGGGCAGATCTGCAGGTCCTGCCGGCGACGCCGGGGCCCAGAGCAAGTCACCCAGAGGTCCCTTATCTGCCGAACTTTACCTCCCCTCTCTAAGATCTTGGTTGGTATGATGGGCTGACCTATAAAAGTGGCAGTTTCATACGGTTTCAATGACTCGAATAAAAGACCAACAAGAGGCCAGATCGAGCGAGCCTGATCAGCGTTGGGGGTGATGCTCGCCTTGCGATCTTGTCATTGGATGAGGTATCCAGAGGCCTGTGCAGCCTTCCTCCCTCTGATCCCCTGCTTTCTCATTAACTGAAGTGGGGGCAGACCAGTCTATATGCAAAATGTGAGTCCTTACCCGTGGCTGGCAGATCTTGGGTGCTCCCTAGCTCCCACCTAGAAGGTTTCCTAAGTCCCCAGGTGGCCCTGGGGTTCACTTCCCTGCAGCCCAGCCTCCCATGAGTGGAGCGCTTTCCCGGCTCAGGGCCTCTGGCTGGGATGCTGCTCCACAGTGCTCTTCCTGCTCCTTCTCATCCCGTGGTCTCCCCAAGGAGCCTTTCCTGGCCTCTCTGTCTAAAAGCACCCTGCGGAGCACAGTGGCTTACACCTGTAACCCCAGCACTCAGGGAGGCCAACGCCGGAGGAGCACTTGAGCCCAGGAGTTGGAGACCAGCCTGTGCAACATAGGAGAACTTTCTACAAAATAAAAAAATTAGAGGAGCATGGTGGCACACACCTGTAGTCCCAGCTACGGGGCGGGGCGGCGAGAGGGGAGCAGGCTGGACAATGGAGTGAGATCCTGTCTCAAAACACAAAATAAAAGCAGCTCTCACTCAAGCTCCTGACTGCTGCCTTGTCCTTATTTTCTTCTGAGCATTTGTCACTGTGTGTGTGTGTGTGTGTGTGTATGTGTGTATGTGTATATATATGTGTGTGTGTGTATATATGTGTATATATGTGTGTGTGTGTTTATATTTAAATGTAAGTTTATAAAGAAATGTTTACATGGAATGTGTTATATTTATAAACATGTTTATATGAATGCATAAAATTTATATTTATGTAAACTTATAAATATGGTATATACATTATATATAAGTGGAATAGAAAAACATAAATAACATATCCTATTCCACATATATTTTGCTCATGTGTTTGCCATTGGTTTCCTCCCTAGAATGTGATCTTAGCAAGTGCTGGGCCTTTGTCTGATTTATCACCCCCAGCATCTAGGGCAGTGCCTAGCAGGGTGGAGTCAGTGCTCAGTAAACAAAGGGTGCACTGAATGAATGAATCTCTTCTTGCACCTTGGGTGTGGGTATTAGAGAGTCTCTCCCAAAATCTGGGGAGCCCCTCCTTGCTCTGGACACCACCATGGGAAGGGCTGCCCAGGAGGGGCCAGAGCTGAAAACTAGACTAGGCACTGTGAGCCAGACCCCATTGAAATCTCCAAGGAGAAGCCCACCTCACAGGTGACACATACTCCAAGCACCTGGCAGAGGCAGCAAGAGGAAGTATGGTGGGGACATGGGACAAAAGAAGCCCGGAGTGACCCAGTGTCTCAGATGCTGAGCACAGATGGCAATGGGAAGCCCGAAGCAGGTGGATGGTGAAGAGTAAGAGAGCTCCTCAACATCCAGGAAAACAATGAGAAGGAGGTGACGTGCCACCTCCAGGCCGAGATGCAACTTGCTCTTCTAGGAAGAAGGCCCAGGTGACCCTAGGCCTGGACAACCTCAGATCCTTGGAAGGCCCCCAAACATCTACTGAGAAACCCAACAGGGACCAGTTTCCAGAAATGAGGTGGAGGGTTAAGCCTGGTTAGAGCTGTCATGATGAGACAGAGAGTAAGGGTCAGACTTGCTGCCAGAGGCAGGAGCTTCATGCTGTGGCCCAGGGCCTGCAGTCTAAATGGGCCAGGACTGCCAATCACTTGTGTCAACTGTGGGGAGGGGCACAGAGCCTGGGGGGCAGGTGGGGCCTGGGACCTGATCAGATTCTGTGCATATTGCCACCCATACTTCCCTGACTGATAAGGGCCCCAAGAGATGCAACTGTGGGGAGTTGTTTTCCAAAACTGTATAGTTCAACAGATATTTTTGAGCATCTACTGTACGCCAGCCTTTGTCTGTGGTGTGGATGTGGCCACCTCATAGGGAGGGCTAGGCAAGGAAATCAGTAACAGGCAGGGCTGAGCTCTTCCAGACAGACAGTGAGAAAGAGGAATAGGTGATGGGCTGAAAGCAAAGGGCTGAGCGGGGCCTTGTAGAGGATGTCACCAAGATCAGCCTACTGCTTGTCACTGAGCAGAATGCACTCCTTCCTGTGCTTACTGACCTTCAGCAGAGCAAATGGCACAATCACACGCTAGGGAAACTCAAAGGGAAAGGTGTTCTTTATGGACTCTTTCCTGCACGTACTTTTAAATGTCCTTATTAAAACTGTCACTTTTTTTTTTTTTTTGAGAGGGAGTCGTTATTTTGCCCAGGCTGGAGTGCGACGGCGCAATCTCGGCTCACTGCAACCTCCGCCTGTCATGTTCAAGCGATTCTCCTGCCTCAGCCTCTCAAGTAGCCAGGATTACAGGTGCTTGCCACCACGCCCGGCTAATTTTTTGTATTTTTATTAGAGATGGGGTTTCACCCTGTTGGCCAGGCTGATCTCAAACTCCTGACCTCAAGTGATCTGCCCACCTCAGCCTCCCAAAGTGCTGAGATTACAGGCATGAGCAACCACACCCAGCCACTTTTTCAGATGTTGACCATCACTAACTCACCTATATTTTATAGTGTGGCAAACATCCAGGGATGTGCTGATAAATGCTTAAAAATGGCATTTTTAAATTTTTTTAAAAAGAGCCCCTATTTGTAGCATTTGCCAGTTTTTGTAGTGTAAATGCACCTTGGCAGATTTCAAGCTAGGGTGTTGTAAACTCACTGAACAGGGAGTTACAGAAGATGCAGCAAGACCGCAGCTCTCCATGATTTGCCTTCCCACATGTGCAAAAGCAGAACCTTTGCCCCTTCAGCCACAGAGCATGGCTGAGTGCTGCTCTTTGTCCCCGGACACCATGCTTGTGTCCTGGTATGGGCTGTAATGGGTGCCCTTGCCTATAGCTCTGGACTACAGCGGCATCAGCTCTTGCCCCAAGCAGTAGGAGCTACCCTGAGACCAGGGTGTAAGGCTACTTGAAGGACATTCTGCCCCTGGTCTAACCCCATCCCCCTTCTTTGCTCCTACCTCTCCTCCCAGGCACACCTGGGGTCTCAGCAGCCCCCATCGGCGTACACTCAGCTCTCCATGATGCAAGGTGGGTGCCTGCAGTCACACCAGCTGCTCTTTTTGGAGGGAAAACGAAAGGAAGAAAGCACATCAAAGACACAGGTGGAAGCAGTCCAGTTTAAAGCAGGGCTTCGTAAACGTGGATACTTCTTGGGATGTTATTAAGATTTAGTTCGTGATGCAGCGAGTCCGGCTGGGACCTGAGAGTCTACATTTCTAACAAGCTCCCAGGGAAGTGGAGACTGCTGGCCCAGGGAGCACACTTTGAGTAGCGAGGGTTTAGGGTCAAACACACTGAGCATCTTCAGGCCTGATCCTCCCCTCACTGGTGGTATTGCCGAGAGCAAATTACTTCTCTCTAGGCTTTAGTGTCCTCCTCTCTAAAATGAGAATATTCAGGGGTGGATCCAGATTTCAAAGGGCCTGGATCTTACAAAATTGTAAGGACCTTTTAAATAAATAAAGCATACCATATGATTAATGCAAATTTAGATACCAAAAGGATCTTTATTTTGAATGTGTTATGGACCGAATTGTTTCCCCTCAAAATTCATAGGTTGAATATAACTGTAATTAGAGTAGAAACTGTCACTGTAACCAGTGTAAGGGTAATTAGAGATAGAAACTTTAGAAAAGTGAGTAAGGTTAAGTGAGGTCATAAGGGTGGGGCCCTGATCCTATAGGGCTGATGTCTTTATTGGGAGAGGAAAAGACAGCAGAGCTCTCTCTCTTTCTTCACCAACCCCGGTGGCACCTTGATCATGGACTTCCAGCCTCTAGAACTGTGAGAAAATGAATTTTTGTTGTTTAAGCCATCCGGTCTGTGATATTTTGTTATGGCAGCCCATGCAGTCTAACACAGACTTAGAAACTAAACCATTATGGATGCAACTTTTTTTTGTCTTTTTTTTTTCCTTTTTTTTTTGAGATGGTGTCTCACTCTTTCGCCCAGGCTGGAGTGAAGTGGCATGATCTCGGCTCACTGCAACCTCCACCCCCCAGGTTCAAACAATTCTCCTGCCTCAACCTCCTGAGTAGCTGGGACTACAGGCATTCACCACCATGACTGGCTAATTTTTTTTGTATTTTTAGTAGAGACAGGGTTTTGCCACGTTGGCCAGGCTGGTCTCGAACTCCTGACCTCAGGTGATCCACCCGCCTCAGCCTCCCAAAGTGCTATGATTACAGGTGTGAGCCACCGTGCCCGGCCGGTTGCAACTTTTCAAAGCTGACTTTACTACAACAAGTGAGCAAGTGATGGCATAACAGTAGTTCTGCCTTCCAGAGGTAAGAATAGTGCCTACTCACCAGGCCCAGGGGGAGGATTACACGGGATAAAGTGTGCAAATTTCTTGCGGTGGTACCTGACACTGGTAAGCAATCAATCCACATAACTCTTACCATTCAGACTTGTTCACTTGCTTTTGGTGCATGGTTCCCTGCACAACCATGCAGCTAGAGTCCTGGCCCCTTGAAAAGAACTTAAAGCAGAAACAAGAGCCAAACACCCATCATTGCGCTCTAGCAGGTGTACATGTCACCTGAGCTGGGCCAAGGTGGTGCGGGGGGCGGCTGGGGGTGCTGTTTTTGGGAATGGGAGAGTCATGCATACAAAGTCCTCTTCTCCAGCCAGTGTGCTGCAGTACTCGAGTCAATCTCAGCTCTAGAAACCCTTCCCTCTGTTTCCTAAAACCCCCGGGGAAAATGTAAATTCTTCAGCAGAAGACACTGCTCGGCATTTTATGGAGCTGTGGCTGTGGACAAGCGAAAGAGCTTGGGTCTGCAGTGAGGAGCTGTTGAATTTAGGCCACGGAGACCCTTGAGAAAAGGTTTGGGGCCCCACAAGTCCAGCCTTCCACTGTCCCCATTACATTCTCAAGTTTGCATTAAGGTGAGAATTGAGTAACTTTCTTTTCAGGATGGTACATTATTAAACAGGACATATTTTACATGGGGTCATTAACAATAGTAACTCAAAGAAATATTTATGTAGAGTGCTTTCTTTTTTTTCTTTTCTTTTTTTTTTTTTTTTTTTTTGAGACCAATTCTCACTCTTTCGCCAGGCGGGAGTGCAGTGGCGCAATCTCGTCTCACTGCAACCTCTGCCTCCTGGGTTCAAGCAATTCTTCTGCCTCAGCCTCCTGAGTAGCTGGGACTACAGGTGCCCACCATGACGCCCAGCTAATTTTTTGTATTTTTAGTAGAGACGTGTTTTCACCATGTTGGCCAGGCTGGTCTCCAACTCCTGACCTCACAATTCGCCCACCTCGGCCTCCCAAAATGCTGGGATTACAGACGTGAGCCACCGCACCCGGCCTGCGTGCTTTCTTTTTATCAATATATAATTCACATACCGTCAAATTCACCTTTCTCAATTCAGTGGTTTTTAGTACATAGAGTTGTGCAACCATTACCATTATCTAATTTCAGAACATTCTCATCACCCCCAAAATAAACCCTGTGTCCATTAGCATTCACTCCCCATCCTTCCACTCCCTGAAACCACGATTTACTTTATGTCTCTATGGATTCACCTACTGTGGTCATTTCATATAAATGGAATCACACAATATGTGGCCTTTTGTGACTGGCTGCTTTTTCTTTTTTCTTTTCTTTTTTTTTTTTTTTTTTTTTTAATTGAGACAGAGTCTTGCTCTGTTGCCCAGACTGGAGTGCAGTGGCACAATCTCAGCTCACTGCAACCTCTGCCACCTGGGCTCAAGTGATTCTCCTGCCTCAGCCTCCTGAGTAGTTGGCACTATAGGCGTCCGCCACCGCGCCTGGCTAATTTTTGTATTTTTGGTAGAGATGGAGTTTTGCCATGTTGGCCAGGCTGGTCATGAACTCCTGACCTCAGGTGATCCACCCACCTCGGCCTCCCAAAATGCTGGGATTACAGGCATGAGCCACTGTGCCAGGCCTATTAATAGTTAATTTTTAAGGACCATTTCCTAGATGTGATGCACTATACTAAACTCATTAATAACTCTAATCATTGTGTGTGTGTGTGTATATATATATATATATACACATACAAAAAAATTTTTTTTGAAATGGGGTCTCGCTCTGTCTCCAGGCTGGAGTGCAGTGGCGCAATCTCGGCTCACTGCAGCCTCCGCCTCCCAGGTTCAAGCAATTCTCCCACTTCACCCTCGCGAGTAGCTGGGATTACAGGCGCACCACCGCGCCCAGCTTATTTTTGTATTTTTAGTAGAGACGGGGTTTCACCATGTTTGGCCAAGCTAGTCCTGAACTCCTGACCTCAGGTCATCCACCTGCCTCGGCCTCCCAAAGTGCTGGGATTACAGGCATAAGCCACCATGCCCGGCCAATCATTTTATATTTTAAATGATCTGAAAGGTAGGTACTATTGTTGTCCCTTTTTAAAAATTATGTTAAAATTATATGACTATAATAAAAATATAAAATATAATATTTTTATTTATTTTATTTATATTTATTATATATTATAATTATATAATAAAAATCAGCCTTGTCCCCATTTTATAAGTGAAAAAAAATCAAGAATTAGGGAACTTAAGTCACCCAATGTTACACAGGGTAAAGATTCACACCAGGCAACCTTACCTAAGACCCTGTATTCTTGGCCATTGTACAAATGCATCACTTTAATCTATGCCTGTCACCCAGCCCTCCCGTGAAGCATTCAGTGCAGAAGCAGCCCCAGCACCTAGTGTTTGTCAGCACATGCATGTTGTGCTCTCTGCCAAGTGGCAAACGAAGGAGAATGTGTAGGTTTGGCTATCCTGCCACTTTGTCATGAAGCTCTTATTTAAGCCACCAGCTGTCATAATTTTCCTCCTAGTGCGAGCACACTGAGAGCTGTGCTTCCCGTCCTGCACTGTGTAGGGAGGCATTTCTTCACCTCTTTGCAGAGATGTTCAGTCCATGATCTTACGTAACATTGCACCCACGCCCTCCACCCACATAAGGATTATGCAATTGCGTGTAGGATTCCTTGTGGTGTTTTCTGGAAATATGAGCCTCTTCAGAAAATGCATCCACGTAGTTTTGACGAAAGAGGATTTTCTGACCTGTGCCGATGAATGTTCTGTCTTTATATATAATTTTGCCTTGGAGAACTTGTCTGGTTTGAAGTCAACTGAAGGTTAAGGGCATATTCATCTACAAATAAGATTATATCCTTCATACGTATTCAGTTTTATTCAATTCCGAAATCGTTCCAAAAATCAAAGATGGCTTTAGCAGTATTTTATATCCTCTTTTATACTGCATTATATATTACAATTCTCTATTATTTAGCATGGTTCAAGAGTGGAGGGTTCGGCTGACGGAATATAACTACAATTGTAAATTTTTGATTTATGTTTTTGGATATGGTGGCTTTTGGTGCCAATCCATGGCCTCCTTCCCAGAATTATAATTTGATCTTTTTAGTGAGTTTATGGGCTACATTTATCAAGGAGAAGAAATAAAAGGAATGGTTCTCTATTCCTGGCTTCCCAAATATTTAGCATTTAGGAGGGCTCCCAGCTGACACCTCTCCTGTGTTACTTTCTGCATCAGGCTTGTCCAGGCATGTTGGATGGACAGAGAATGTAGGCTGCCAGGATTCACACCTCATGAGGAGTGTGGCGCCTCCTAGAAGGAGCTCATCCTGGACGTTGAGGGTGGCTGCGTAGGAGAAGCTCAAGGATCAGCAGGTCTCTCATTATCTTGGGTGGTGGATTTGTGGCCTCACACTGCGTGGAGCAGATTGTGACCTCCTCCAGGCCTTCAGAGACTCCTGTGGTTCCGGCAGGTCCAAGAAGGAGCAGCACTGAGCCACATCACCCTGGGCTTTTCTTAGTTAAGGCCTCAGGGAGGAGTTCATTTACAATGGATTTTGAAGTTGTAAAGGAAGGCCTTAGTCATAGGGGCAACTGTCAGCACCACCAGCCAGACATAGTATTGTAGTATTGCTGGCAGCAACGAGGGACAGAGAGCTGAAGAAAAGGGACCTAGGGATGCCACCAGGTATGAAGGAAGCACTAATTTGTGCAGTCCAGGAAGAACTTGCTTGCGGGGGTCCCAGAGCCATCAGTTTCTTGGAGTTCCTTAAGGTAATGGGGTAGAGGCAGGAGCATTCTCACTCACCGCTATAGTTGGACATTATTTTTACTTACAGGCTACTGTAGCCTAGGAAACCTCAGTTATGTAACAAACAGATTCTCCAGAAATATTTTCTGAGACCTTCAAGAATCTGCAGATTCACGATGATGGAAATTTGGGTACAGGCTTCTCAATTTCTCTAGAATAAATATTTCAGGAGAGAGGCTTCTGCAACCTTGCATGACAACATTCACAACAAAAGTTCACTGTCCCTTGAATTGGCAAATCATCACCCACAAATAACAGACACTAACACAACTGTTTTTACTCCAAAGAGCATCTGCATCATGCTTACTGCGTCAGAAACACCATAGCTGAGTGGAGATGGGGCTGCTGGAGGTGATGGTGTGTCCTCTCCAGCCAAAAGCTTCCCCTGGTGTGCTCAGTAGAATTACACCTTCTTTCTTGCTGCGGCCTTCTGGGCTATTTTTTAAATTAAAAAGTAGAATGAAATATCAGGTCTGTGAATGCTGTAGGGCTACTCTATTCCATTTTCTAATATGATTATATGATTTCTTTCTTTTTTTTTTTTCTTTGAAACAGAGTCTCACTCTGTTAGGCTCAGGCTGGAGTGCAGTGGTGCGATCTCAGCTCACTGCAACCTCCGCCTCCTGGGTTCAAGCCATTCTTCCACCTCTGTCTCC
The DNA here is from genome assembly GCF_028885625.2 of Pongo pygmaeus. Classification (NCBI taxonomy): domain Eukaryota; kingdom Metazoa; phylum Chordata; class Mammalia; order Primates; family Hominidae; genus Pongo; species Pongo pygmaeus. Next base: position 35,336,717 of record NC_072379.2, on the reverse strand, counting down.
CAAGTAGCTTGTATTACAGGCACCCACCACCACGCCTGGCTAATTTTTTATATTTTTAGTAGAGACAGGGTTTTGCCATGTTGCTCAAGCTGGTCTCAAACTCCTGACCTGAAGTGATCCGCCTGCCTCGGCCTCCCAACGTGCCGGGATTAGAGGCGTGAGCCACCGCGTCTGGACTCTTTTGTTTTATTCATTGAAACAACAGCAAAGATGGGAATGAGAGTGTTAGGGAGGACATAGCAAAGTAAGGAGGAATGCTGAAACTACGGAGGAATAGCTCCTTCCCACACTCTAGATGAAACATTCACCCCAGGGAACGGATCTCTCAAATGCAGACACACCTGGAATGTTTACTCCTCTGTAGGTGTTACTTTTGTTTTTCAAATTAATCACTTGAACATCACATGCCTTTTGGCAGAAGTCAACTCTCTCCATTTTGAGGACCCCACCGCTGTTCAATGATCCAAGAATCCCACAGGCTAAATGGGGTGGGAGGTCAGACCTCACTCGGCACCAATCTCAGAGGCAGCTGCGCCCATCAGTGCTGTGACTGATTGCTGCTGACTGTGGACAAGTCAGGGTGCTCCAGAGCCCATGTGTGCCGGGCCCCCAGAGGCAGGCCGATTCCAGCTGGCCACAGGGCTTCTCTGGGGAATGCCTGGGGAAAGTGCTTGCCTTTACACGTCCCAGGTAATAACTCTTTCTAGTAACCTTCAGAGCCCCTTCCCAGGGCACATACCAGACCCCAGGGCATCAGGGGACACGGTTAGGGTACTGGGTAGATTCTTGGATTCTAAAGCAGAGGAGTCCAAGTCCACCTCTCATTCTACCCCCAGCTCTGCTCCCACCAAGGCAAGGCAATGGATTGAAGCTGTGCAAAGCACAGCCAGTCTTGCATGGTCACCCCTCCGGGGCCAAAGCCACTTGCTTGTCTGACATTTGCATAACTAACAAAAGTACTTAAGTGATTCTGGGAAGAATGAGGTGAATCCAATTCTTAGTGGCGCTGTGCCTCTGCCTGAACCCGGGTACAGCCGGCCCCCTCTCTAAAGAAAAGAAAATAGCAAACCTGTGTGCAGACAGAGGCTCATCCACACCAGAGGGGCAGACCTCCCACCATTGCTTAAGTATAAGGGTGGCAGCAGGACTTAACCTGGTATGAAGGGAGCAACGCGGTGCCAGGGCCTCAGGGCAGATGATCCGGGCCTGCATAGCTGCAGGGTAAGCAATGAGACGGAAGCCAGGCTGCCAGCTCCAGAAACTAAAAAGAACAGGAGGTGATGGTGAGAACTTACTCTGTGTGTACTCAACTGTGTGTGTGTGGTTTAATTTTTTGCTTTTTTTTTTTTTTTTTTTCGAGATGGAGTCTTGCTCCATTGCCCAGGCAAGAGTGCAGTGGCACAATCTTGGCTCACTGTAACCTCTGCCTCCTGGGTTCAAGCGGTTCTCCTGCCTCAGCCTCTTGAGTATCTGGGACTACAGTCGCATGCCACAACACTCAGCTAATTTTGGTATTTTTAGTAGAGATGAGGGTTTCACCATGTTGGCCAGGCTGGCCTCGAACACCTGACCTCAAGTGATCCACCTGCCTCGGCCTTCCAAAGTGCTGGGATTACAGGCGTGAGCCACTGCACCCGGCCTGTACTCAACTGTTTTTATTTCACTTCTTGACACAAACATTCTACCAACAGGCGAGGAAGGAAGGACTGGATGGAAAACAAATAAGGTTGCCTTATTCTCCCCTTTCCTTCTATGTCATTATTTTCACTGTTAAGTGGCTAGCTAATACATAACTATCTTAGCAAATGTAAATCAGCAGATGTTTCAAAAAAAGGTGAAACTCATGGCTTCTACACTTGTCAGTGAGGGGATGGGTCTTCTGGGTCATCCTAGTTACTTTACTACCAAGGGACTGTGTGTGTATGGGTGGGTATGTGGTATGTGCGTGTGTGTGTGTGTGTGTGTATGTGTGTATGTTGCTCCCATCACAGCAAGTAGTTGGAGTAGGAGGAGTGGTTTGAGTGGATATTGGTCAAGGTCACTGATAAAAAGAGCAAAGTGATACAAAGGTTCAGCACGGGCCTATTAGTATGGGAGGTGACTAAATAATGTTTATTTCTACATGTAAATGATCAATCTATCTACTTCAATCACACCTGGTAAATGTGTGTGTGTGTGTGTGTGTGTTGCACAAGAGCTTGAGGAGTTGATTTGAGAGGGCAGTTAGACATGGATTACCCTTCTACAAAATATAATTTCTGTATAGAGTTTGAAGAGATTACAGGCAAAGCTCACTAGGCCATGTTGTGAGTTCTGGAACCAGGAGGAATGGAGGCTCACCTCCTAGGTGGAGATGTGGCCTCTCTGCACTATAGGCAGTAAGTGTTACTATACACCTAGCTAGGGATGAAACAAAGTGTGTCCAGCACCTGCCCCCACCACCCCCTGCCCTGGCCTATGCTGACTGTAAGATGGCTTGTCTCAGAACAGCAACTAATACACACAAAAATGAGTCTGTTCAAATATTTATCATCCCAAACTGCATGCAAATATGCTAAAGAAGTATACTGGGATATTTCACCGTGGTTAGTTACTACATATAGAAAAGAGAATAAATAATCTAAAAATTCTGAATTCCCAACCAGTGAGGGATCCATTCTGGACACCTTTCACCTGGCAGCTCTAGTTGGTGAGAATAAACAGAAGGATGATGTTTTGAGACCCAAGGAAAAAACCCCGAGGCCATTCGAAGCCACTTAGTTTAACCTGCCTGACCTGCCTAATACCGAAGAGGCAACTGGAGGAATGAGCTTATGGCCATAGAACAAAACAGTCTCTCGCATCCCCTAAGCCAGGCCAAAAGTGACCCAGCAGTTTCACGATGTTTAGACCAATACTTCAGGCACTCATCATTTCTTATCTGGAGGATGGTGGCAGCCTTGCTGCCTCTTGTACCACCATTCAATCTGCCTCAGGATGGGCCTGTTACTGGAAAGGGGTCCTGAACCAGACCCCAGGGAAGGTTTCTTGGATCTTGTGCAAGCAAGAATTCAGGGTGAGTCCGTAAAGTGAAAGCAAATTTATCAAGAAAGTAAAGGAATAAAAGAATGGCTACTCCATAGGCAAAGCAGCCCCGAAGGCCGCTGGTTGCCCATTTTTAGGGTTATTTCTTGATTGTACGCTAGACAAGGGGTGGGTTATTCATGCAGCCCCTTTTTAGACCATATAGGGTAACTTCCTAACATTGCCATGGCATTTGTAAACTGTCATGGTGCTGGTGGGAGTGTAGCAGTGAGGATGACCAGAAGTCACTCTCATCGCCATCTTGGTTTTGGTGGGTTTTAGCCCGCTTCTTTACTGTAACCTGTTTCATCAGCAAGGTCTTTATGACCTGTATCTCGTGGCGACTTCCTATCTCTTTCTGTGACTAAGAATGCCTTAACCTCCTGGAAATGTAGCCCAGCAGGTCTTAGACTTATTTTACCCAGCCCCTATTCAAGATGAAGTCTCTCTGGTTCACACGCCTATAACAGGCCTACTAAACACAAGTCTGACCTTTTGTTACCAGCCAGCATCATTATCCTCACATGCCTTAGGATTCTTCAGTGTCTCCCACTACTGGAGAAAGTGAAGTTTAAACATACGTGTATGACATTTTTGACCCTTTATAAATTTGGCTTTTCTTTTATCCTCCTGTTTTTCAGGGAAAATGGATAGCCCAGACAAAGGTTTCAGCTAGTCTGGTCATTAAGTGCTAGGATTTATGTGGGTCTTAGGAGACAGGATTTTAGCAGGGAAGCCACTCCAATTTTTACCTGTTGAAATTATTTAGATATTTTAATGCTCTGTGTGAACAAAACCAAATTTATCTGCAGGGCAAATAAGCACAGAGGCTGCCAGTTTTTATCCTCTAAAAGAGGAGCATGCTGACAACTAACATTTCCTGATTAAGAGTTTATTGTTCTTCTAAACACAAGTCAAAGAGCACTCTATCCCAAGAATAGAAGAATATGTGTTCTTTTCAAGTGGACATAAAATATTTATCAAGATAAAAAATATTATGGGCCATAAGAGAAGTCTCAAAAAACATAAACAGATTAAGGTCATACAAAGTGTCACTCTGGCCACAATGGAATTAAATTACAAATCAATACAAAATCAATATCTGGAAAATCCCAAATATTTGGAAACAAAATATCACACATCTAAAAAACCCAAGTGTTACAGGAAAGGAGTTCCAATCCAGACCCCAAGAGAGGGTTCTTGGATTTCACTCAAGAAAGAATTAAGGGTGAGTCCACAGTGCAAAGTAAGAGCAAGGTTTAAGAAAGTAAAGTGGTGAAAGTACAGCTACTCCATAGACAGTGTAGGAGTAAGAGAAGGAACGTGTCCACCATAGGTACAATGCTCGTATGTATAGGATAAAAAAAAAGAAGCCAGGCGCGGTGGCTCACCCCTGTAATCCCAGCACTTTGGGAGGACGAGACGGGCGGATCACTTGAAGTTGGGAGTTTGAGACCAGCCTGGCCAACATGGTGAAAACCCGTCTCTACTACAAATACAAAAAGTTAGCCAGGCGTGGTGGCAAATGCCTCTGAACCCAGCTACTTGGGAGGCTGAGGCAGGAGAATCACTTGAACCCTAGAGGTAGAGGTTGTAGTGAGCCGAGATCGCACCACTGCACTCCAGCTTGGGTGAAAGAGGGAGACTTGCCTCAAACAAACAAACAAAATAACAAACAAAATACATATATATATTATAGGCAGATGTGCTCTACTTCAAGGGTTTGTGATAAAGGATTAATTTTTTTAATTACTATATTTTGCAAAAATTGATATTACTCTCTTTTTTTTTTTTGAGATGGAGTCTCACTCTATTGCCCAGGCTGGAGTGCAGTGGTGCGATCTCGGCTCACTGCAACCTCCACTTCCTGTGTTCAAGCGATTCTCCTGCCTCAGCCTCCCGAGTAGCTGGGACTACAAGCATGTGCCACCACGCCCAGCTAATTTTTTTGTATTTTTAGTAGAGACAGGGTTTCCCCGTGTTAACCAGGATGGTCTCAATCTCCTTACCTCGAGATCCGCCCACCTTGGCCTCCCAGAGTGCTAGGATTACAGGCATGAGCCACCACGCCCAGCCTGATATTATTATCTTTAAAGCAAAATTAGAAATGCCTTTGTTCTCAAGATATTAGGATATTAGGTCACTCCCAAGTCTGGGTCTGGTTGGTAAACATTATCATTTTGTTCCCTTAACCATAAACATCTAGAGGCTAGGAATACCTAACTTTCTGGGAATGCAGCCCTGCGAGTCCCAGCCTCATTTTCCTAGCCCTCGCTCAAGATGGAGTCACTCTGGTTCCAATGCCTCTGACACAAGGATCAAATAGGAAGTCAAAAAGGGAAATGAGAAACTATTTTGGATTGAATGAGAATGAAAACACACTGTATACATTCTGTAGGATGCTGTTAAGGCAATATTTGAGGGAATCACATAGCACTAAAGACCTGTATTAAAAAAGAAGTAAAGTCTTAAACCGGTGACCTCAGTTTCCACCATAAGAAACTAGAAAAAAAAGAAAGGCAAATTAAGCCCAACCTAAGCATAAGGTAATAAAGATCAGAGCAGAAATAAATAAAATAGAAAACAGAGAAAACTTCAGAAAAAAACTCAATGACCTCAAACATTGCTTCTTTGAGACTATCAACAAAATTGGCAAACCTCTAGGCAGACTACTCAGGTGAAAAAAAAAGAAAAGATACAGATTACTAATATTAGGAATGAAAGTGATCAATCACTACAGATTCCACAGATATTAAGAGATAAAAATAAACATCAATAACTTCATGCCAATAAAATTGATAATTTAGATAAAGTAGATGAATTTCATGAAAGACACAAATTGCCACGGCACACTTAGGAAGAAAAAACACCCTATATCTATTGAAAACATTCAGTTTGAAGTTAAAAACCTTCCAACAGGCCAGGCGAGGTGGCTCACGCCTGTAATCCCAACACTTTGGGAGGCCGAGGCGGGCAGATCCCAAGGTCAGGAGTTCAAGACCAGCCTGACCAACATGGTGAAACCCCACCTCTACTAAAAATACAAAAAGTAGCCGGACATGGTGGCGCACGCCTATAATCCCAGCTACTCAGGAGGCTGAGGCAGGAGAATCGCTTGAACCCAGGATGTGGAGGCTGCAGTGAGCCAAGATTGCGCCACTGCACTCCAGCCTGGGAGACAGAGTGAGATTCCCTTTCAAACAAAACGAAACAAAACACCTTCCAACAAAAAAAATTCCAGGACTGGATGATTTCACTGATAAATTCCACAAAAGCTTTAAAGAAAATGTAATATCGATTCCACAGAAACTCCTCTGAAAAGCTGAAGAGAAGGAAGCAGTTTGTAACTAATTATTAATGAGGTTGGCATTATCCTTATACCACAAGCAGAAAAAGATATTACAAGGGGAATTTAAAGAAAACAACAAAACTCTATAATCAATGACCTTTGTGAACATTAGTGTAAAATGTCTCTATTAGTTAAGGTTCCCCAGTGAAACAGAATCAATTAGATGTGTATAGATACATGGAAAGAGATTTGTAAGGAGGGATTGGTTCACAGTATTGTGGAGGCCGAGAAGTCCCACAGTTTGCTGGTCTGTAAGCCGGAAGCCGAGGAAAGCTGTGGTGTAGTTCTAGTTCACACCCAAAGGCCTGAGAACCAGGAACATCAATGTCCAAGGGCAGGAGAAGATGGATTTCCCAGCTTAGACAGAGAGAGGAATTCACCCTTCCACTTTTTTTTTTTTTTTTAGGCGGAGTCTTGCTCTTGTCACTCAGGCTGGAATGCAGTGGCCAGATCTCGGCTCACTGTGACCTCTGCCTCCCGGGTTCAAGAGATTCTCCTGCCTCAGCCTCCTGAATAGCTGGGATTACAGGCGCCCCCACCATGCCCGGCTGATTTTTGTACTTTTAGTACAGATGGGGTTTCTCCATGTTGATCAGGCTGGTCTCCAACTCCTGACCTCAGGTGATCTGCCTGCCTCGGCCTCCCAAAGTGCTGGGATTACAGGTGTGAGCCACTGTGCCAGAAGTTGTTTTTGTTCTATCCAGTCCCTCATTGGATTGGATGGAGCCTACTCACCTGAGTAAAAGTACTGTTGATTATCTTGGGAGTGGTGCCATACTGGGGGCTCAGTGTTAGTCTCTGCTGCTGGGAGACTGGGCACTCAACAGTGGCCAGGGCCAGGTCATCTTGGTGAGTGGGAGTCTGTGTTGTGGAGCCTATGCGTAACTCCCACGGTCACTTGGTTTATTACAGGAGAGGCTGGGAAAGCAGCTGACTGGTATCCACAGAACGGGTCATCCTATCCACTTGATTATTAAAATCATCTTTGGCTGAGGTTACCCTTTGGTGAGCATTCACATTGGGTACAAATATCTTCTCTTTTTTCTCATTCAGAGAAGCCTACCACATACTTCTTTCCCAAAGTTATTTGTCATCAATTTTCCAATCATTTTTCTTCCAAGTCTTTAACTATCCAGCAAAACTATTGGCCACAGCCCATGAATTGGCCTATAATTGCACATCTGCCCATTTCTCCTTCCAAGCAAAGTGAACAACGAGGTGCATTGCCTGAAGCTCTTCCCACTGGGAAGATTTTCCCACACCACTGTCCTTTAGGGATGGCCACAATAGGATTAAATTAGAAAAAATAACAAAATCAACATCTGGACAATCCCAAATATTTGGGATGTGCAAGAGAGGGCTGCACTGCTGCAGCTACCCACTCCCAGGTGGTGCCTGCATGTTGAGCAGTATCATCCGTAAACCAGGTTTGTCTTCTTTTCTTCTGTCAGCTGATTGTAGGCAACTCTCCATGAGGCCATAGGTGCAAGCTGGGAGAGGCAACGCAGTGTAGCAGGAGTGAGGACCATGGGCATTTGGGCCACTTTGTCATGTAACTGACATGTGCCTTCAGGGCCCAATCACATATACACCACTTCTATTTGATAATGGAGTGCTGTTATGTATGACCAACTGGATATCTTGGTGGGTTAGATAACACCCAGTTCACAATGGGCAGCATAGGTTGCATAGTGGTCTATGGTCAAGTGTTCAGTTTCTAAGGACACCCTGCAGCAGGACTAGAATTGTTTCTCAAAAGGAGAGAAGTTATCTGTAGACAACGACAGGACCTTGCTCCCAAATTTTAAGGGCCTTCACTGCAGTTTACCTGTGGGGGCCTGCCAAAGGCTAACCAGCATTCCCAACTGGCACTGACACCTCAAGCACCATCTGATCTGCTGGGTCATGTGGCCCACATGGCACAGCAGCAAGGACTTGTTGCAGCGCCTTCTCTTGTTCTGGGCACCGCCCACCAAAAAAAAAAAAACCTAGCAGCTTTTCGGGTCACTCTGTAAATGGATCAGAGTAATACATCCAAATGAAGAATGTCTTGCCTCCAAAATCCAAGAAGCCCCTTTAGACATTGTGCCTAAAGAGGGCTCACTCCAACCTTCATCTCCCAGGCTCAAGCAATTTTTCCACCTCAGCCTCCAGAGTAGCTGGGACTACAGTTGCACACCTCCTAATCTGGCTAGTTTTTTTTTTAATTTTTTATTGTAGAGACGGGGACTCATTATGTTGCCCAAGCTGGGTGTTACTGCTTTTGATTTATTATATTCCTAGGTAGAAGCAGTTTTAATGGTTCGCTTGGCCTCTCCCACCTAAAGAAAGTCTTGGTTGTAGGAGGGGCCAAATACAACAACATATCCTTCACTTTAGAAGAAATATCTTGGCGTGTTCCACACCACTGGACCCATAGAAGGCCCCTAAAGTTTCTTTCTCTCTCTCTCTTTTTTAACCATAAGGCTTCCTTGCAAAATAAATATTCATCAGATTCGTTTCCCACCCTCTGACACATAATCAAGGTAATGAACCAGGTCATATTTTGGAGAAGGGAAAGGCTATCAAGATCCCTGCAAACTAAATTACGGCATAGGGCTGGGAGCTGACCTAGAGCAGGGAAGTGTGTTTCTGCCTTGCCAGCTGTAAGCAAACTGCTTCTGGTGGTCTTTAATAACAGGTAATGAGAAAAATCTGTCAGATCAGTAGCTCCATATCAGTACCAGGAGATGTGTTCATTTGCTCAAGCAGTGAAGCCACATCTGGTAGAGCAGCTGCAGTTGGAGTAACCACCTGGTTAAGCTTATGATTAATCCACTGTCATTCTCCAAGGCCCATCTGTCTTCTGTATAAGCCAAATAGGAGAGGTGAATGGGGATGAGGTGGGAATCACCACCTCTGCATCTTTCAGGCTCTTGATGGTGGCACTAATTACTGCAGTCCTTGCAGGAATGTGTTATTGCTCTTAGACAGAGAGAGAGAATGTGTCGCTCTGTCACCTAGGCTAGAGTGCAGTGGTGCAGTCATAGCTTACTGCAACCTCCATCTGAGCTGGGCTCAAGCAGCCTCCCGAGTAGCTGGGTCTACAGTTGTGCAGCACCCAGCCTGGCTAATTTATTTATTTTTATTTATTTATTTATTTATTTATTATTATTATTTTAGATGGAGTCTTGCTCTGTCACCAGGCTGGAGAGCAGCAGCTCAATCTCAGCTCACTGCGAGCTCCGCCTCCTGGGTTCGTGCCATTCTCCTGCCTCACCCTCCCGAGTAGCTGGGACTACAGGCACCCGCCACCATGCCCAGCTAATTTTTTTATATTTTTAATAGAGATGGGGTTTCACCGTGTTAGCCAGGATGGTCTTGACCTCCTGACCTGGTGATCTGGTCACCTCGGCCCTGCAAAGTGCTGGGATTACAGGCATGAGCCACCGCGCCCAGCCGGCTAATTTATTTTTATTTTTACTATAGAGATGGGGTCTCACTATGTTTCCCAGGCTGGGTGTTATTGCTTTTGATTTATTATTTTCCTAGGTAGAGGTGGTTTTAATGGCTTCACGTGGCCTCTCCCACCATAATAGCCCTCACTCCAGAGGTCAGGAGCCATATGCAGGGCTTTTGCCACCTGCTAAGTACATCTATTCCAATTCTCCATCTGGAACTGGGAAAGTAACCATAGGTTACGTCCAGGGACAAAACTGGGTTCACTGTGAGATGGACCTGAGCTAAAACTCTACTAATCAGCCGACCTCCGTAAGCCTCTACACTGACAGGTTGGCTACAGGGGTACATTTTGGCTCTCTCAGCATTAATGTTAGTTCAGAGCCAGTGTCCAGTAGTCCCCGAATTCTCCGATTATTTCCTTTTCCCCATTGTATAGTTATGCTAGTCTCTTTAGGTACTGAGAGAAAAATTAACAGTATAAATTTTCAGTAGTGAACTACAATCCTTCCTCAAGTGCATGTGGCTTCCCCTACATTCAAGGAGTTCTGGGTCTGTAAACTGGATCAAGTCTAGGAATTGACTGAAGGGCTCCAGATTTATCCTATAAATGAAATTAAATGAAAATCAATGGTTGATTTAATACTCAAAATGCAGTCGATGCATTTCATCATATTAATAAAATGTTAAAAACCATATGATCATCTCAATGCAGAAAAAATGTGCTAACATTCAAGCATCCATTGCTGATCAAACAAACACTCAGCAAATCAGAAATAGAAGTCTACTTACTCAAGTTCATAAAGGACATTGATGAAAAACCTACAGTTCACATCATGCTCAATGGTGAATGAATACTTTCTCCCTAGAATTATGAACTAGGCAAGGATATTTGCTGTAACAACTTCTACTTAACAGTATGGTGGAGATTATAGCCACTCCAATAAGATAGTAAAAAGACATAAAAGGTATCCATATTGAAAAGTAACATATAAGACTGCCTTTATTCATACACAGGGTATACACAATTGTTTATGTAAAAAAATCTGACAAACTCTACAAGAAAAGCTACCAGTTTTAGCAAAATTGCAGAAAACAAGATTAATATCAAAATTTAATTTTATTTCTATAATATAGCAACAAACGAGAAAACTGAAATTCATAAGACAGTACTATTTAAAATAGCATAAGATATGATATATTAAGAGGTAGTAAATCTTATAAAAGATGTACACGACTTGAACACTGAAGGCTACAAAACATGTCTCAAGAGGAAATGAAGCAAGAGCCAAGTAAATGGAGACACACACCATGTTCAGGTCAGAAGACTAATATTACTAAAATGTCAATTTCCCCTCAATTTATGTATAGTTTCTTTGGAATTTCAATAGGTTTTCTTGTAGAAATTATATCCGGCCAGGTGTGGTGGCTCACACTTGTAATCCCAGCTACTCGGGAGGTTGAGGCAGGAGCATTGCTTGAACCTGGGAGGCAGAGGTTGCAGTGAGCTGAGATCACACCATTGCACTTCAGCCTGGGTGACAAGAGTGAGACTCCCTCTCAAAAAAAAAAAAAGTAAGAAATAAAAGAAAAAGAAGGCTGGCCATGGTGGCTCACACCTGTAATCCCAGCACTTTGGGAGGCCGAGGTGGGTGGATCACCTGAGGTCAGGAGTTCAAGACCAGCCTGATCAACATGGCAAAACCCCATCTCTACCAAAAATACAAAAGTAGCCAGGCATGGTGGCACATGACTGTGATCCTAGCTACTTGGGAGGCTGAGGCAGGAGAATCACTTGATCCCGGGAGGCAGAGGTTGCAGTGAGCCGAGATAGCACCATTGCACTCCAGTCTGGGCAACAAGAGCGAAACTCTGTCTCAAAAAAAAAAGAAAGAAAGAAAAAGAAGAATAATGTTGGAGCTGACATAATCTGATCTCTAGACTTACCCTAAAGCTACAACTATCAAGAAATTTTGGTTAGCACACTGCACGAAGCATACATTAGCATAAAGCTAGACAAATATAATATATCAATGTCACAAAATAAAGAATCCAGAAGTAATCCTACACTTACATAAAAAACTGATGAAAATTCAACAAATGGACAACTCAGTAGGGAAAGGATAGATTTTCAACAAGTGGTGCTGGAACAAGTGAATATTGCAAATGAAAAAAAAAATTGACTTTGATTCTAATTTGTACAATATATAAAATTTAATTCAAAACAGATTATAGACCTAAAATTATAAAGCTTCTAGAAGAAAACATAGAAGAAAAGTTTTATCACCTTGGGTTAGACAAATATTTCTTAGATATGACACCAAAAATCCAATCCGTAAAAAAGTTATAAATTCAACTTTATCAACATTTAAAAAATTCTGCTTATTGAAAGACCCTGCAGGATGAAAACACAAGCCACAGACTGGGATAAAATATTGGCAATTCACATATCTGATAAAGGACTTGTATTCAGAATATATATATATATATAAAATATACACAAATATTATATATGTAATCATATTATATATGTAATCTCAAAACTGTTTAATAAGCAGAAATGCCACCCAGTAAAAACACAGGTAAATGATTTGAAGAGACATTTGACAAAAGGATATACTGATTGATAATAAGCAATGAAACGATGTTCAAAATCTTGTTAGTTGTTAGGGTAAAGTAAATTAAAGACAACAAAATGCTACCACACACCTATTAGAATAGCGAAAAATAGTGAGGCTGACCATATTACATGTTGGAGAGGTTGTGGAGGGACTACAACTATCATTCACTGCTTGTGAGAATGTAAAATGATGCTACTTGGAGGACAGGTTGGAAGTTACTTCAATATATTCAATATGTACTTACCATATGACCCAACATTCCACTGTTAGGTCTCTACCCATGAGAAAAGAAAGTATGTGTCTATACCCAGACTTATAGACCAATGTTCCAAGTAGCCTTATTTGTAATGACTCCAAACTGGAAACAACACAAGCGTACAGCAGGCAAATGGCAAAACTAATTATGGTATGTATATACGATGGACTACTACTTATCAATACACAAGAATTAGGCCAGGCACAGTGGCTCACACCTATAATCTCAGCATTTTGGGAGGCTGAGGTGAAAGGATCACTTGAGCCCAGGAGTTCAAGACCAGCCTGGGCAATATAGTGAGACCCTGTCTCCACAAAACAATAAAAAAATTAGCCAGGCATGCTAGTGCACCCCTGTAGGTCCAGCTACTTGGGGCTGAGGTGGGAGGATCACTTGAGCCCAGGAGTTAGAGGCTGCAGTGAGCTGTGATCTTGCCACTGCAATCCAGTATGGGTGACAGAGTGAGATGCTGTCTCAGTAAAAATAAATAAGAATTAATTCTTTATATATGCAGCAATATAGAAGACCCTCCAAATAGTTCTACTGAGTGAAGGTAACCAGATATGGAGAGTACATGCTGGATAATCCCATTTTATAAAACTCTAGAAAATGCAAATTAATCTCTAGTGGCAGAAAGCAGATGAGTGTTTGCCGGGGCACTGCAGGCTCGGGAGGGATTGTAGCAAAGGGTGGGGAGGAAGCAATTCAAAGGGTAATGGATTGGGCATGATCTTGATTGCAGTGATGGTTTCATGGGTGTGAATGTATATCAAAATTTACCAACATATCATCCCTGGGATGCAAGGCTGGTTCAATATACGCAAATCAATAAATGTAATCCAGCATATAAACAGAACCAAAGACAAAAACCACATGATTATCTCAATAGATGCAGAAAAGTCCTTTGACAAAATTCAACAACCCTTCATGCTAAAAGCTCTCAATAAATTAGGTATTGATGGGACATATCTCAAAATAATAAGAGCTATCTATGACAAACCCACAGCCAATATCATACTGAATGGGCAAAAACTGGAAGCATTCCCTTTGAAAACTGGCACAAGACAGGGGTGCCCTCTCTCACCACTCCTATTCGACATAGTGTTGGAAGTTCTGGCCAGGGCAATTAGGCAGGAGAAGGAAATAAAGGGTATTCAATTAGGAAAAGAGGAAATCAAATTGTCCCTGTTTGCAGACGACATGATTGTATATCTAGAAAACCCCATTGTCTCAGCCCAAAATCTCCTTAAGCTGATAAGCAACTTCAACAAAGTCTCAGGATACAAAATCAATGTACAAAAATCACAAGCCTTCTTATACACCGATAACAAACAGAGAGCCAAATCATGAGTGAACTCCCATTCACAATTGCTTCAAAGAGAATAAAATACTTAGGAATCCAACTTACAAGGGACACGAAGGACCTCTTCAAGGAGAACTATAAACCACTGCTCAATTAAATAAAAGAGGATACAAACAAATGGAAGAACATTCCATGCTCGTGGGTAGGAAGAATCAATATCGTGAAAATGGCCATACTGCCCAAGGTAATTTAGAGATTCAATGCCATCCCCATCAAGCTACCAATGACTTTCTTCACAGAATTGGAAAAAACTACTTTAAAGTTCACATGGAACCAAAAAAGAGCCTGCATCGCCAAGTCAATCGTAAGCCAAAAGAACAAAGCTGGAGGCGTCACGCTACCTGACTTCAAACTATACTACAAGGCCACAGTAACCAAAATAGCATGGTACTGGTACCAAAACAGAGAGATAGATCAATGGAACAGAACAGAGCCCTCAGAAATAAAGCCGCGTATCTACAACTATCTGATCTTTGACCAACCTGAGAAAAACAAGCAATGGGGAAAGGATTCCCTATTTAATAAATGGTGCTGGGAAAACTGGCTAGCCATATGTAGAAAGCTGAAACTGGATCCCTTCCTTACACCTTATACAAAAATTAATTCAAGATGGATTAAAGACGTAAACGTTAGACCTAAAACCATAAAAACCCTAGAAGAAAACCTAGGCATTACCATTCAGGTCATAGGCATGGGCAAGGACTTCATGTCTAAAACACCAAAAGCAATGGCAACAAAAGCCAAAATTGACAAATGGGATCTAATTAAACTAAAGAGCTTCTGCACAGCAAAAGAAACTACCATCAGAGTGAACAGGCAACCTACAAAATGGGAGAAAATTTTCGCAACCTACTCATCTGACAAAGGGCTAATATCCAGAATCTTCAATGAACTCTAACAAATTTACAAGAAAAAAACAAACAACCCCATCAAAAAGTGGGCAAAGGATATGAACAGGCACTTCTCAAAAGACATTTATGCAGCCAAAAGACACATGAAAAAATGCTCATCATCACTGGCCATCAGAGAAATGCAAATCAAAACCACAATGAGATACCATCTCACACCGGTTAGAATGGCAATCATTAAAAAGTCAGGAAACAACAGGTGCTGGAGAGGATGTGGAGAAATAGGAACACTTTTACACTGTTGGTGGGACTGTAAACTAGTTCAACCATTGTGGAAGTCAGTGTGGTGATTCCTCAGGGATCTAGAACTAGAAATACCATTTGACCCAGCCATCCCATTACTGGGTATATACCCAAAGGACTATAAATCATGCTGCTATAAAGACACATGCACGCATATGTTTATTGCGGCTCTATTCACAATAGCAAAGACTTGGAACCAACCCAAATGTCCAACAATGATAGACTGGATTAAGAAAATGTGGCACATATACACCTTGGAATACTATGCAGCCATAAAAAATGATGAGTTCATGTCCTTTGTAGGGACATGGATGAAATTGGAAATCATCATTCTCAGTAAACTATTGCAAGGACAAAAAACCAAACACCGCATGTTCTCACTCATAGATGGGAATTGAACAATGAGAACACATGGACACAGGAAGGGGAACATCACACTCTGGGGACTGTTGTGGGGTGGGGAGAAGGGGGAGGGATAGCATTAGGAGATATACCTAATGCTAAATGGCGAGTTAATGGGTGCAGCGCACCAGCATGGCACATGTATACATATGTAACTAATCTGCATGTACCCTAAAACTTAAAGTATAATAATTAAAAAAAACTTACCAACATAGGCTGGGCGCAGTGCTTCACATCTGTAATCCTAGCACTTTGGGAGGCCAAGGCAGGTGGACCACCTGAGGTCAGGAGTTCAAGACCGGCCTGACCAATATGGTAAAACCCCATCTCTGCTAAAAATATAAAAATTAGCTAGGTGTGGTAGCATGTGCCTGTAGTCCCAGCTACTCGGGAGGGTGAGACAGGATAATTGCTTGAACTCGGGAGGCAGAGGTTGCAGTGAGCCAAGATTGTGCCACTGCACTCCAGCCTGGGTGACAGAGCGAGATACTGTCTCAAAAATAAGTAAATTTAAAAAAAAACAAAAAATAAAACAAAAAAACTTACCAATGTGCACACTTGAAATATATGCAGTTCATTATATGTCAATTATATTTAAGTAAAACTGTTTTAAAAACACTCTGTGAACTAAACCATATGTATCTGCAGGCCAAATACATCCCAAGCCACCTGTTTGCAATATCTGGGAGAGCAGGGTGCTGGAGATAAAGATGTCCAGTTTAGAAGCTATTGTTCCTCTAACTATAAGTCAAATCATGTAACCCCCAAATGAAAGAACATGCAGGAAGGCTGGCTCTAACGGAAGCATGCTCTTCCACTCCATCTGACCTCCCGTCATATTCCTAGACTCACCTGAACAATGATCCCTGGTACAGGGCTGATACCCTAGCTAAATACAAGCGTTAGGTTTAAACTACTTTTTAAAATATCTACTGTTTACTAAGGAAATCTACTGTTTACTCTTTATTAAGGTTCTTATCAAAGTCCGGACAGCCCTCTGTGGTCTACACACCTCCTGTCAGCTCAGAGAGTTCCATTCCTTATCTCTTAGTTGGTACCAAGCTCACCTTTCCTTCTGATTATTCAGGTATGCTGTGCTTAGTATTTATCATGCTATTCTTTTCGTGCTATTTACTAAGAATGAACAGATCTGGGATTAGATCCAGGTGAACTTCTTAGTGTCCCTGAGCTCCAGCGTCCTCAGCGTAAGATGAGGACGACACTCAAGGTGCACACAAAAATGGAAGGTGCAAAGGGGAGAGTTTCAGGCAGCCAGTGTGCATTCTTTAGTTATTAGTTGGACAAGTGAAATGCCTGGTGGTTTTCAAATCTTGTTATGTTTAAAAGTTTCATATGAGGCCAGGTGCAGTGGCTCACACCTGCAATCCCAGCACTTTGGGAGCCTGAGGCAGGCGGATTCACCTGAGGCCAGGAGTTTGAGACCAGCCTGGCCAACATGATGAAACCCCCTCTCTACTAAAAATACAAAAATTAGCCAGGTGTGGTGGCAGACGCCTGTAGTCTCAGCTACTTGGGAGGCTCAGACAGGAGAACTGCTTGAACCTGGGAGGTGGAGATTGCAGTGAGCTGAGATAACGCCAGTGCACTCCAGCCTGGGTGACAGAGCAAGGCTCTGCCTAACAACAACAACAACAACAAAATTCATATCAATTTAAGGCAAAATAAAAAGCAAGTTCATGCACCTTAGATGATATGGAGGAAAACAACTCAGTGATTTGGAATTAGCGAAGCCCGAAGGTGAGGCACACTCTAACTCCTGACCTATGTTTCTTACCTGTCTTGTTGGGCTCCACCTCATAGGGGGTCTGTGTGGAGAGTACAGTCTACCAGTGTCCCATACCTCAGAATGCCTGTCAATGCGGGTAGGCACCATCCACTCCACTGAGAGGCCGAATGAACAAAAAGGCAGAGGGACGGCAAATTATCTCTCTCTCTGCTTAAGCTGGGACACCTATATTCTCTTTCCCTTGGACATCAGAGATCCTGGTTCTGGGGGCTTTGGACTCAAACTGCCACTTAAACCATTGCCCCCCTTCTACCTTTTCTAAGGTTTTGGACTTGGACTGAAGCACACACCAGCTTTCCTGAGTCTGGCTTACAGACAGCACTTCTCAGCCTCGATAACCACAGGAGCCAGTATCTATAATAAATCAATCTCTTCTACACACGTGCACACACACACACACACACACACACACACACACACATCTTCTATCAGCTCTGTTTCTCTGGAGAACTCTAAAACAGCTGGTGACTTCGGCCATCACTGCATGAAGACACATAAGCAACCAGAAAACCCTTTTCTCATCTCTCCTTTAGCGGGTTCTTGCTCCTAAGGCCCATCTCTCCTCCCACACAGGGCTTTGCTCCTCCAATTCTGCCCCAATATCCCCCCACCCGTCAACATATTTTCTCTTTGTGCTGGATCACTCTCATCAGCAAACCAAGATGTTGGAATGGATTCCATCTTAATTACCCACTGGGGGCCCCCAGCCCCTCTGCATCTGCCAGAACCACCCTCCATGAAAGAGCTGCCCATGCCTGCTGCTTCCAGCGCCCACCTCCCCTTCTCTCTGGGGCCTTCTGCAGGCAGGCTCCCTGCCACAATCACCCGTGTCCTGCAGGTGGGCAAAGCAAATGCTGGTCAGTGCTTAGTCCTCTCCTTCCCTGCAGCCTTCTCTAAATGGCATGTGCTTAAAATGACACACATGTAACTCAGGCATTAAGGATAATATGAAGTAATACATTACACTTTTAAGAACACAAAGTTTTAAAAGAACTAAATATAACTTTAATATAGTTTTTACATTTAAAAAATAACATTTTGAAATGTTTTCGAATAATTTTAGGCTTACAGACAAATTGAAAAAAAAAAAAAAGCATAGAGAGTTCTTTTGCAGTCCTCCCCCAACATCCTCTCATGTTAATATCTTAAATAAACAACGACACCATTATCAAACCAGGAAATTGACATTGGTACAACACTAGTAATTAAATGACAATTTTTTTTTTTCAGACGGAGTCTCTCTCTTGTTGCCTAGGCTGGAGTGCAGTGGCACGATCTTGGCTCACTGCAACTTCCGCCCCCAAGGTTCAAGCGATTCTCCTGCCTCAGACTCCCAAGTAGCTGGAATTACAGGCGCCTGACACCATGCCCAGCTAATTTTTGTATTTTTAGTAGAGACGGGGTTTCACCATGTTGGCCAGGCTAGTCTCGAACCCCTGACCTCAGGTGATCCACCCACCTTGGCCTCCCAAAGTGCTGGGATTACAGGCGTGAGCCACCATGCCCAGCAAATGACGGAATTTACTGAAAAGCCACCAGTTTTCCCGCTGGTGTTGTTTCTGTGTTCCAGGATCCAAACTAGGGTCCCTCATGGACTTAGTTGTCCTGTCATCAGTATCTCCTCCAATCGGTGACAGCTCCTGTGGGTTTTTGGTTGTTTTTTTGCTGTTGTTTTTTTGTTTTGTTTTTTGAGATGGAGTCTCACTCTGTTACCCTGGAGTGCAGTGGCACGATCTCAGCTCACTGCAGCCTCCGCCTCCCAGGTTCAAGTGATTCTTGTACCTCAGCCTCTTGAGTACCTGGGATCACAAGCAGGAGCCACCACATCTGGCTAATTTTTTTGTATTTTTAGTAGAGACAGGGTCTCTCCATTTTTGCCAGGCAAGTCTCCAGCTCCTGGCTTCAGGTGATCCACCCACCTTGGCCTCCCAAAATGCTGGTATTACAGGCATGAGTCACCATGCCCAGCTTTTTGCTGTTGTTTTTTATAGAATGTTCTCAGTTCAGGTTTGTCTGATGTTTTCACCCAATTAGATGAAAGCATTTTTGGCAAAAATATCATAGACTTGTAAAATTTTTAAAGCTGTTTACACTGCAACAAACAACATTCTAAGTATTTTGAAAAACACATTGACTTACTTAAAATTCTCAATTATTTTCAAAGTAATTATTTCCTCCTCTATTTTACACATGAAGAAACTGGGAAGTTCAATAATTGTCAATGTTAAAGTGCACACAATTATTCCCAGGGTTGGGACTTCAGCCCCAGCACTCCACCTCAGCAGCCCACATATTGTTTTCCAAGCAGTGACTGTGTGTCAGGCTGGGACAGACTGCTGGGACCTCAAGAATGCAGTTCTGGGTGAAGGAAGGAAGACCTCTGACAAAGCTCTTTAAAAAGAGGTCAAAGAGGCCGGGTGCGACGGCTCAAGCCTGTAATCCCAGCACTTTGGGAGGCCAAGGTGGGTGGATCACCTGAAGTCAGGGGTTCGAGACCAGCCTGGCCAACATGGTGAAATCCTGTCTCTACTAAAAATACAAAAATTAACTGGATGTGGTGGCAGGCGCCTGTAATCCAGGCTACTTGGGAGGCTGACGTAGGAGAATCGCTTGAACCCAGGAAGTGGAGGTTGCAGTGAGCCGAGATTGTGCCACTGCATTCCAGCCTGAGTGACAAGAGTGAAACTCCATCTCAAAATAAATAAATAAATACAATAAAATAAAAAAAATAACTCTAGATATCATTTAGGCTATACTTGTTCTCTTCATATAACCTTCAGTTCCATTTCTGTCTAGATTTATTTTAAGGTAGGAGTTATCACCTAAAAAAAGCCATTGAATAAAAAAAGTTTGAATTACAAGCAACTAAATGGAAAGCAATATTAAATAAGCAAAGCAGACATAGAGAAAAAAGAAAAAAGAGTCTGCTAGTGAACGCTATCCATTCCATACCATCCTTGGAAATTAATCACAATGAGAATGTTACAAATACCTTGTTAAGAAGTCTTGAAGCCTGTTAACAAGTGGAAAGTGAAGGTTGTGCTATCCAGCACTGTTCACTGGTGCAACAATTCCTTGCCTTATTGTCTCTTACTGCAGTACACACTAATGAATCCTCAAAGTACTTTTTTTTTAACATATGAAA
The DNA here is from genome assembly GCF_028885625.2 of Pongo pygmaeus. Classification (NCBI taxonomy): domain Eukaryota; kingdom Metazoa; phylum Chordata; class Mammalia; order Primates; family Hominidae; genus Pongo; species Pongo pygmaeus. Next base: position 35,316,122 of record NC_072379.2, on the reverse strand, counting down.
TGATTTAACATTTCATTAAATATTAATCCACAATTATAATTTTGCTTATAATTTCCATTATGAAACACTTTTGAACAAACAATTGTTTCCAGATAGACACAGTAAGTTTCAAGGGGGAAAATGAATTGCAAGTATTAAGTGCAACTGGCCAGAGGTCTATACCAAGAGTAGCTATCAACAGATCTGAGATACCTAGCATAAGAGAGCAGGTGTTCGTCAGTGTTTCGACCTGGGCCCAGTATTGCTTAACAGCTTTATCAATGACCTGGGTGAGATGGAATGGAAAGCATGCTTCATACATTTGCAGCTGACAGAGAGCCAGATGGAGACAAACAGGGCTGCAGGAGAGATGTAATTCAAATTGACTTCAGCAAATATGGCTCCCACAATTCCGAAACATACATTGACTAGATTCATGGGTAGAGAACAGTTTAAGGGAAAGAGAGAATGATAACAAAAGAAAAAGTTTTCTGTTCTTCAGCAGTTTGCCAACTGACTGGGAACAATGGGCAAGAACACAGGCAAAAATGGTAGCCCAAGAAAGCAAGTGACGTCTGTGTGTGCAGAGCTGACACTGATTGTTACCTGTGGCTTTACAGTGCTCAGAGATTCATGAAGTGACTGGGCTAACGGAGGGAGGTGGGGCAAGGCGTGGCCAGCTCAACAATGGAAATGAGCATCTTAAGGTGAATCTGGGAGGAGTGAATGGCACAGAGGGATATTCAGCAAAAATGGCACAGTTTTGTCAATACCATGGAAAATAGATAACAAAAGCAAGCAAAAATCAATCACTCAGTTATTTAAGGTCACGGAAAGTCAATGCCAATACAGATAAAAAGTTAAATTATAAATATAGAAAATGTTGAGCTAAGTGTAAGTAAAGGAGGAAAAGCCATAGATAGGAGTTATAATGTGTAGGAGAACCCAAAATTTTGCATTAGGAAATGGAAGAGAGGTGAAAATTTTGTTATTGGTGTGAGACAATCTTTATATGATATGCATTGTATTTCCTTTGAAAGCAAAACAGGCAGGAAATGTAAATAAATACCTCATACTTATATCAATAAAGTATGTGTGTAGGGTGAGATCACCTTCTGTACATTTAAAATAGAGATACAATTCACATATCATAAAAGTCACCCTTTTAAAGTCTTTCTTAGCCTATGTACGAGGTGGCAGAAAACCACTAAAATAGTTAACAAACTGGATTTGTTTAGCTTGGAGGGTAGAGAAGCATTGATCCAGAATGATGGAGAGTGTATTTTCAGAGTAGAACAAAGTTTTCCTGACTGTAAAGGTTGTTAAAGGAGGTAATGAAGGTTCCCCTTGAAAAGACTTTTGAACTTAAGATAAATTCTGATCTTTCTGGCAAGGTGTAAATGTGGTCTCACACGACAGTAAGACTGCCTTTAGATCTTAAGGCTTCGTGTATGTGTTATTTGGTTCTGATGTTTCTCTGTTCTCCGACTGTGTTATGTTAAAAGCTGTAAACTCAGAGAGAGAGAAACAACCCACAAGTAGGAAAACAAATAATCATTCGTCATTTGGGCCAATGTAAAATACTTTCTCAGATTTTGACAAAATAGCCCAATAAGCAGCTGAGCGTATCTTCTATTTTTTATCATTGAATGGCAGTGCTCCACAATGGATTTTTAAATAAGCTGTCATCATTAAAGCAGATGGCATGAAATGGTGTAACACTAAATATCAACTCTCCTGCCAGCAGGGTGAGAAGTGAGCTGTTGTCAATCTCAAGTGAACCAGATGGATAAGAGAAATTTTCTGGTGATCTCCCGCACCTCTGTCGTGGGCTTGTGATCCTGGTGATCCTCGTGCCAGGCCTGACCATGGAGATGCTGCCTCCTTGCCTTGCAAAGAAAGCCCTGCTACTCAGTCATATGATAGCCAGCCGAGCTCTCCTTTTCTCCCACTTTCTGTGGAGGGAGAAAAATAGAATGTGGGCAGCAACTGTGAGGAGTATTTCACAGATGGTGCCAACCGACTCACAAAAGCCCTTTGTTCTCAGGTACTCTGCCATCTGACAGGTGTTAAAGGTCTGGTGGACCCATTGAGCTGTGTGCTGATTGTCATCCTCTGTGAGGTTACAAGGAGATTGGTCTGTCTCAAGGGAGAAGACTGCTCATCTGATGGGGGTGAGGCTCCAACCAGCAGGATGAACAACTCTTCAGGGTGACATCAGCCGAAGGTGATCAGAATGCATAGTTTACCTTTGTTTCACATGTAAAGGTGATTCCTAAGTTCTATCTATTCAGATAGATCATACAAAAAAGTGTCAACATGCAGTAGGCTGACACATGAGCCTTGAGAATTTGCATTTCTCTCATTACATTTGCAGTCTTCAATCCTTAAGCCTCCTTCTTCCTATATTGCTCTGTGCACCTACTGAGTTGAAAGAATGCCAGCATCCACCAAGCAAGAAACATACCAAATTCCCTGTCCAGACAGATTCCACAGAAATAAACCAAAATTAATAAAAATGAAAGCAATGATGCCTCTACCCCCATAGGAAGGAGACAACGATTGGAAAAGGGGTCAGGAGGCATTGCGTAAGATTTCGGCTGCACCCGCTTCTAAAACAAAGCTGTCTACAAAATATCTGCACTGAACTTTGGAGCCTGGTGTAGATCTTTCATCTGCAGCTAAGGAGTTGGTATTTTCAATTTGTTAATACTAGTCAATTATGCTTATTTGGAAATTCCAAAGAATATCAGTTTATTTCTTTCAACTTAACATCTGCACTTTGATACTATCTTAATATCTAATATAACATCAAAACAACTTCTAACAAACAACTGCATATTGGAAATAGTTGTGTTATGTTATAGTTTTCACAGTAAATTCACATTACAGAATATGCATGTATGATTAGGATTCAGGCTGAGATGATATGTTAGAATCAAAATACGATCACTGCCAAAGTATCTTGGCCATTTTTTAATTTTTTTTTTTTGAGACAGTCTCACTCTGTCTCGCCCAGGCTGGAGTGCAGAGGTGCGATCTTGGCTCACTGCAGCCTCTGCCTCCTGGGTTCAAGTGATTCTCCTGCCTCAGCCTCCTGAGTAGCTGGGACTACAGGTGTGCACCGCCATACCCAGCTAATTTTTGTATTTTTAGTAGAGATAGGGTTTCACCATGTTGGCCAGGCTGGTCTTGAACTCCTGACTTCAAGTGATCCACCCCCCTCGGCTTCCCTAAGTTCTGGGATTACAGGTGTGAGCCACTGCACCTGGCCCAAAGTATCTTGGCCATTTAATAAGGCTTTTTGCATCTGGAATTCTTTCACTGAATTCTTGAAATGATATTACATGCATTATGCCTCTTTCATAGCTTGGAAAGCATGATCCTATTTGTGTATACACACATATGTGGAGAGACTTAAAATAGTTCAACAATGTGTGGAGAGACTTAAAATAGTTCAACAACATGTTGAAAATGCTTATTTCTGATAGTGGGATTTGTGGTGATTTTAAATTTTTAAAATTTTTGTGTTGTTTGATATATATATAATGCATATGTATCTCTTTTACAAAATTAAAAAGTTATTTAAAAATTACTTGAAAATATCAACGAAGATTCAGTTTTCTTCACTTCTCAGTGGTGAAACTAAGCTGGTGAATATATTACAGGGACATTTTTCAAGTGATCAAATTGAGGAAACAGGCATGGTTCATTCATTCATTCATCCTTCAGTTGTTTGGAAGTTTATTCATTGAGTCATCCATGTAGTATGCTTACTAAATGTCGGAAAATGTGATTATGGTTCAGCCAATAATACAGACTCCCCAAATTAATGATTTTCTGTTAAAATATTAATCTTAAAATGATTTTTTTTGAGGTGGAGTCTCACCCTGTCACCAAGGCTGGAGTACACTGGCACGATGTCAGCTCACTGCAACCTCCAACTCCTGGGTTCAAGCAATTCTTCTGCCATAGCCTCCCAAGTAGCTGGGATTATAGGCGCCTGCCACCATGCCCGGATAATTTTTGTATTTTTAGTAGAGACGGGGTTTCACCATGTTGTTCAGGCTGGTCTCGAACTCCTGACCTCAAATGATCCGCCCACCTCGGCCTCCCAAAGTGCTGGGATACAGGCATGAATCACTGCGCCCAGCCTTAAAATGATTTTACAATTGGGTGTAAATTCCAGGGTGAAGATATTACTCAGAGAACTAGCCCCTTAGTGCAGGCTGGGGGTATGTGCTAAAGGCCCCCACTGGAGCCGCAATTCCCATCTATAAAATAGGAGAACAAAAATGTTGGCCTCATGGACCCCTCCTAAAGATTGCATGAATTGTTCATATTGAAGGTTATGTTGTTATATGAAATAATCAGCAATTAAGGCTGGGCGTGGTGGCTGATGCCTATAATCACAGCACTTTGGGAGGCTGAGGCAGGTGGATCACTTGAGGCCAAGAGTTCAAGACCAGCGTGGCCAACATGGTGAAACCCCGTCTCTACTAAAAATACAAAAATTATCCAGGCATAGTGGTGGACACCTGTAATCCCAGCTACTTGGGAGGCTGAGACATGAGAATCGCTTGAACCCAGGAGGCAGAGGTTGCAGTCAGCTATCATGCCACTGCACTCCAGCCTGGGTGGCAGCGCGAGACTCTGTCAGAAAAAAAAAAGTCACAAAAAAATTTTAAAACCTTTGTTTTATGCTAAATATATCTGAGACAGATAGTTTGGCTTATTTCTTTTTTTTTCTTTTTATTATTATTATTATTATTATTATTATTATTATACTTTAGGTTCTATGGTACCTGTGCGCAACGTGCAGGTAAGTTACATATGTATACATGTGCCATGCTGGTGCGCTGCACCCACCAATTCGTCATCTAACATTAGGTATATCTCCCAATGCTATCCCTCCCCCCCCCCGCCCACCCCACAACAGTCCCCGAAGTGTGATGTTCCCCTTCCTGTGTCCATGTGTTCTCATTGTTCAATTCCCACCTATGAGTGAGAATATGTGGTGTTTGGTTTTTTGTTCTTGTGATAGTTTACTGAGAATGATGATTTCCAATTTCATCCATGTCCCTACAAAGGACATGAACTCATCATTTTTTATGGCTGCATAGTATTCCATGGTGTATATGTGCCACATTTGCTTAATCCAGTCTATCATTGTTGGACATTTGGGTTGGTTCCAAGTCTTTGCTATTGTGAATAATGCTGCAATAAACATACGTGTGCATGTGTCTTTATAGCAGCATGATTTATAGTCCTTTGGGTATATACCCAGTAATGGGATGGCTGGGTCAAATGGAATTTCTAGTTCTAGATCCCTGAGGAATCGAGTTTGGCTTATTTCTTACAGCCTATGTTAAAGACTCTGAATGTCCAAGATAATTTGAAAATAAAATTATAATAAAAACTTGGTTATAATATTTATTTTCTTTATACTCCTTTAGATGAATTATCTTTCACGTGAATAAATATTCTGAGATATTAATAATTGAAAAATTAGATTTTTTACTTTGAAAGCAAAAGATTAAAAAAAATCATGCAAATGATTGTTACTGGCCTCCACCTCCTTTCCACAGCTCTGTCCTCAGCTCCTCATAGTATAAGGGAAGGTTTTTTTGTTGTTTGTTTTGTTTTTGAGATGGAGTCTCGCTCTGTCGCCCAGGCTAGAGTGCAGTGGCACGATCTCGGCTCACTGCAAGCTCCGTCTCCTGGGTTCACGCCATTCTGCATCAGCCTCCCAAGTAGCTGGGACTACAGGCACCTGCCACCACTCCCGGCTATTTTTTTTTTTTTTTTTTTGTATTTTTAGTAGAGACGGGGTTTCACCATGTTAGCCAGGATGGTCTCGATTTCCTGACCTTGTGATCCGCCTGCCTGGGCCTCCCAAAGTGCTGGGATTACAGGCATGAGCCACTGCGCTAGGCCCAGGGGAAGGTTTTATGATCTCAGACCTCGCTCATTCCCAGACCAATCCTGGTTTGGGCAACTATTGCCTGTTATGTAACAAGAAATTATATGCTAGGATTGTTACCAGTGGGGTACTTTCCCAATTCTTATCAAATATAGAGAGTTAAGCAAATCTGGTATTCACATCACTGGTGGTCATATCACTGTAAAAGACACTCCATTATGCATTTTCAAATTCCATTTTATTTTTCACTTGTGTTTGTAAATGGGCACGTGTTATAAATTCTTTCTCTTTTCCTTCCGGTGGAAGAAAATTTGAGAAGATCGCATAGGATCTCTGACTTCTCTCATCCAAGATATAGTAATTAAACTCCATTCCTCTTCCTCAGATACAATTTAGGCACATTTCCAAAGAAAAGAGAAATAGATTTGATTGGATGGAGTTAAAGTTATTAATGAACCAATCAGTTTACATTCATGAAATGTGAAGAAGAGGAAATATTTCCTATTGTGCTTCTTGATTCAGCTATAACTGCTGGGCAACACTTCCTACTTGGCTTTTCTTTGACCGTAAGTATGTGCATTGAAACACCCAGTGGTCTCCAAGATGGAGATTCTTAAGTTTAGCCTTACAGCATAATGAGCACATAAGCACTCCCAGTGTCTCTGGATCTGATGTTCCCATGACACACAATACTGTTTGTCCAGTAGCAGGGCTGCTCATATTTCAAGTACGAGCTGTGATAGCACCTTCCAAATAAGGAAAAGGATAGGGAGGCTGTGCGTTGTGAAGGCAGGTGTTGAGTTTCAATCCATAAGGAAGAACTTTTGGGATCCCTGGTGTCAAGTTTGCCTTGGCATCCTTCCCTTCCGGAAACTCCAGATACACAGGGCCCGTGCAGCCGTTGCATGTTCCATTAGCGAATGTTTTCCCAGCATGGAGAGCCCTGCTTCTGAGCGACACGTGTGGAATGTATACTGAACTCTTGTTTACATCTTTTTGTGTTTAAATCTTGCTTGCTGTATGTACGGACCATACTGAATTAAAAGAGTATTAGATGAACAAACTGAGCTGCAATGGCCTGTAAATTGTGAAAAGGCAAATAGAACTGAAGGGTGTGGACCTTGTTTACTGGCAGAAGCAATGGCGTTGAGGTCAGAATGGTTTGACACACAGCTTGTAATTTTCAGGAATGGAAACTAAGGCACTTGCTTAAAACTTCTGATGTGATTTTTCTTAATTATAAAGTAGGGATAAACAATAATGAATACCTTATATAATTGTTATGAAGCAGCAAAGTTTTATAGACTGTAAGTTGCCAAACTGATCTTAGAAACCATTGTATGGGGCAAGGCACAGTGGCTCATGTCTGGAATCCCAGCACTTTGGGAGGCCAAGGCGGGCAGATCACAAGGTTAGGAGTTCGAGACCAGCCTGACCAACATGATGAAGCCCCATCTCTACTAAAAATACAAAAATTAGTCTGGCATGGTGGTGCATGCCTGTATTCTCAGCTACTCAGGAGGCTGAGGCAGGAGAATTTCTTGAACCCGGGAGGCAGAGGTTGCAGTGAGCCTAGATCACACCAATGAACTCCAGCCTGGGTGACAGAGTGAGACTCTGTCTCCAAAAAAAAAAAAAAAAAAGAATCCATTGTATGACAAGACGTGTATTTCCTCACATGTGACTTAACTGACTCCTAAGACAGTTTGAACAGAAAACTCATAAGGAATTGTTCCAAGAAGAGGAGTAGCCACAACCCTAGTGGTCTCTGTGTAAATCCTAGCTGTACTCTGTGTGAATGCTCGAGTTCTAGGCTCTTTTCTCCTTGAAATCGTTGATCTCAGGTTGGAAGTAACCTCAAGAAGCCATCTTGTCTATGTCCTGCCCTATATGCTAAAATTTTATGGATTCCATAGCTTTGGTCCAAAAAGGTGAATTGACTTACTCAAAGTCACAAAGCTAATTAGTGTCAGATTAAACCAGAAATTGTGGGCAGTATAAGATGTTGCTATTGTGAGGTGCTCCTAAGAACTTGCAAGTGATATCCTGATAGTGTGGCAAGTAAAATCAGCACATAATGTATGAACCTGTGTGTCTACAGAAATCGCCAAGATGGATGGACACGTCTGAATGTACAAAAATCTTGGGCCTATTAACTTCTGTGCAGAGAGGGTTAATAGAAGCAACTAGAGTGCTTTCATAGAGTCTACAAAGCAATGCCACAGGATGAGACTTGGTAAGATCTCTCCAACTCTGTGCAGAGGAGACAGCGTTCCAATCAGCAAGCTCAGCCTCCCCAGGGGAAATGGTGGTTTCAGGCCACGCCAACTCCATGGGCTTTGCCTTCAGACTGATCAACTGCCTCTAATCCCATTTTTTTTTTCTGGTTATAATTTGTTTTCCATATAAATTTTCCAATAGAAGGAAAGACACATCTTCTTGGATATGATTTATATCTCTCTGAATATTGATATATCTCAACATAATTTAAGAAGTTGATATCTGGTTTTTACACTGGCCTCTTGTGAATTTGATTAATGGGAATTAGTTTCCTTAAACAAATAACTGTTGGGCTCACACACACACATGACAACTTCCACTTGAAGGCTGGTGAAAAGATCCTGAATTGAGAGTACTCTAAAATGATAAAGGGGCCACCCACAACTAACCATCCACCTCCTCAGTGGCATCATTCTGTAACGTCATCAGTGCTACCTCATCTGATTCCAGTGCAGTCCTCTTTGCACTACCAGGAGTACCAGCAGTGGTGCTCTTAGACCCACTCCTCTCTCCCATGTCTCTTGCAGGCAGCACTAACTCATCATGCAATGCTTCCTATGGAACCTGGATGTGGCCCGCTTCCGGAGCCACTGCTGGTGGGATGCTCACGCTTCTCATTGTAAGGATCCCATGAGATGAGACCTATTTGCCAACCCTATGTCCCTGCTGCAGATGACAGTGTCCCTGGATGTTCCTGAGCTGACGGCAGAGGTGTGGATGCTGGGTGTTTACAGTTTGAATGGTAGAGCCTGAGAAGATAGACAAGTAAAGATAACATGTAGAAGTGGCTTTTGCCTATGATGTGACAGTACGCTAGTACAGTTCATGAAGCAACATTTCACAACCTATTGGATGGTGCTGTGTCATTGGATGAGATGTTTTTCCAAGCAGCAGCATGTGGGAAAACTTACTTTGGATTTTATTCCACCTATACTGTGTGTTCAATGAACATTTTCTGTAACAAACAGAAACTGGCAGCTTGCGAGGATTTGCTATCCAAGTTTCCACACTTTTCCTGCTAGGCAAGTTTCACTAAGTTGGAGAAGTGTGACAATGGCAGCCTTTATCCATTACTTAGAATAGTTGCAATTTTCTGTTGTTCCTTTTGGTATCTTGATTTTTGGCAAAAATCCAGGATTTCCTACTTGAATTAAAACTTAGTATACAAAGTTTTGTAAATGTATCAGATTTATAAAAATTGAAATAAGTTGTATTTGAAGCATACATATGAGCCTCAACTTTACCACAAAGGATATAGTCACTAAACAATAAATAAATATACAGAGAGAGAGCCACAAAAATACTGTTTTGCTGTTGTTTCTATTGTTGTTTAAATTCAAGTCTTTTTTTTTTTAGAGAGAGTCTCAATCTGTCGCCCAGGCTGGAGTGCAGTGGTACGATCTCAGTTCACTGCAACCTCTGCCTCCCAGGTTCAAGCAATTCTCCTGCCTCAGCCTCCCTAGGAGCTGAGATTACAGGCACGCACCACTATGCCCAGCTAATTTTTGTATTTTTAGTAGAGACGGGGCTTCACCATGTTGGTCAGGCTGGTCTCAAACTCCTGACCTCAGGTAATCTGCCGCCTTGGCCTCCCAAAGTTCTGGGATTACAGGTGTGAGCCACCGCACCTGGCCTAAACTGAAGTCTTAATATAAAAGTTTTGCTCCTCTGAGATATTCCTTTAGGACAGCTGTGGTGTATTAATCCTGTTTATTGATTACCAACACATTTATTGAGTGCCTAGTATGTTCCAGGTGCTCTTCTAGGTACGAGGAACAGAACAGAATAACAGAACCTCACGGAGATAAATCATGGAATTTTCCCACTACATCAGAAACCCTTGCTGGCAGAAGCTGTTTCTAATCTAGCACAGTTATAGAATAAAACAAAGATTTATTAGATTAAAACCAACTTTTTCATCTAATAAAATTTTTGTTTTACTCTACAACTTCCTTTTACCATGTAGTTAAGCTCTTTTTTCTTTTAATTTTTATTATTATGTTATACATATTGTCAAGTGTACAGTTCTTGTAAATACACAGCTGCTTGAGTTTTTAGAAATGTGTATACCTGCATTACCACACTGTAGGGCAAGATACTGAACACAGAACATTTTCAGCACTCTGGAAGGTCCCTTGGTGCCCCATCCCCATATACATACAGCAGAGGAAACACTTTATTCTTTTGTGTGTGGCTTTTTTTTTTTTTTTTTTTTAAGATGGAGTTTTGCTCTTGTTGCCCAAGCCAGAGTGCAATGGCGTGATCTCCACTCACTGCAACCTCCGCCTCCCGGGTTCAAGTGATTCTCCTGCCTCAGCCTCCCGAGTAGCTGGGATTACAGGCACATGCCACCACGCTCGGCCAATTTTTCGCATTTTTAGTAGAAACGGGGTTTTACCACGTTAGCCAGACTGGTCTTGAACTCCTGACCTCAGATGATCTGCCCGCCTTGGTCTCCAAAGTGCTGCGATTACAAGCATGAGCCACTGCGCCCAGCCTATTTTTGCTGTGAGTTCCTCCATGTACTTGTATTGCAGGTAGTCGCTGTTTGTTTGGAATACTGTTCTGCAGTATTCCACTGCATGAATGCTTTACAATTTATCTAGTATTCTCGATTCACATTTGGGTTGATTCTAGTTTGGGCCGTTATGAATAAAGCTGCTATGCCCATTCTATTATGTATGTTTGGTGAATGTGAACATTTGTTGTTGTTAGTGTTACATCTTGGAATACAATGGCTGAATCATAGAGCAGGTATATGCTTAGCTTTAGAAGCTGGTGAGTTTTCCAAAGAGGATGTGCCAATTTACATTCCTACCAGCAGAGTATAAGAGATCAATTTGATCAACATTCTTGTCAACACTTAGTATTGTCAGTCCTTTACATTTTAGCCATTCTGATGTGTTTATATGGGAATTGCACTTCCCTGATGACTCATGTTCACCATAATCAATATTTTGGTTTCTACATCTGGATTGTGTGAATTTAGTTAATGTGAATCATTGTCTGTCACAGAAAGAGCTGAATTTCTACTTGAAAAGCTAAGATCCTGAGATGATATGATGGCAAAGTAACCTTGAGAAGCCACACACAAATGTCCATGCACCTCCACTCCAGGCATAATTCTTTATTTTTACCAGAGCTGTGCTCAGTCAACTGGATATCTGTCTTCTTAGTTCCTTCCTTTTATTATTCAACTGCTTCAACTTGTGGTCTAGATGAAACGAGAAAAGTTCCCTTATCCCACTAGCAGAACTTGCAGTGGGGGGTGTGGCTCGCTTCTTCTGTGCCCCGTTGCTCAAACGTCTAGGGGGAGCATGCAGACAGGCAGGTAGTGGGGAGCATCGACCCCATGGCAGCTTATAGAGTTGAAGGTTTACAGCTCCTGAGGCCCCAGTGGGCGTGTGTTACAGGGTGCTATTTCAGTTTAGCCGTCCATAGGGGACTTGTGTTAATCAGCTCAATCAGAGCCTCTGCCTTATTGAAAGGACAGAGGGCTTTTTGTATCCCAGGTTCTTGCCTTAGTGTACAGGAAAAATCAGATCACATGTGGGCTTGGAGGATGAGTGCAAGGTTTTTTATTGAGTGGTGGTAGCTCTCAGTGAGGTGGATGCAGAGGCCAGAAGGGGGATGGAATGGGAAGGTGGTGGTTTTCCCCTAGAGTCAGGCTGCCCAGCGGCTGGGCTCTGCTCTGACCACGCCAGCCAAACTCCATGTCGTCCCGGCGGTCGATAACCTGCCGGCATCTGCTGGTGCCTCTCGGTGTGCTGTTTCGCCAGGGTGTTCCTCTCGATGTCCAGCTGCTTGTGTCTCTGCCCACCAGGGTCTCAGGGTTTTTATAGTCATAGGACTGGGGGCATGGTGAGCCAGGATGGTCTTGGAAAATGCAACATTTGGGCATGAAAACAGAAATACCTGTCCTCACCTATGTCCATGGGCACAGGCCCGGGGGTGGAGCCCTAGCCAGGGACCTGCCTTTCTCTACCCAGCACTTTCCTGCCCCACTCTCATATCATAGATACTGACTTATTCTTCTGTGGATCTTTCCCTCCTCAGAGCCCTATCATGTAGGCCCCTATATTCTACCAAACTTCATATGTGAAACAAAAACTTGAATGAGATAAGGCCCAGTGGCCTTTTGTTTAAATTCTCAAGGTGCTTTATCTCTCTTTGGCATTGGCCATCGTCAATGGTCCACTCACTGAAACAGGCTCCTCCACCTCCTTCTGTGAAGCTAGGTTTTCCTGATCTTCCCACTCTCTGACCACTCCTTTATTTTCTTTATTTAATTCACATAGTAGTTTTTTACCATGAAGCTCCCAGATCTCAGTCCTTGGATCATGTCTGTTTCCACTAGTGGCTGGATTCTATTTAGCTGCTTTGTTTCTATTCTTAGGACCAGCCTGACCCCACACTTTTAGAGGTGTAGCTCCATCCTAAACCTCTCCCCTCTGTGGGCTCCTCACCCCATCCTGATCTATCCACTTTGACTCTCCCAGCCTCTGCCTTCACCCCTTCTTCTGTTTCCCTCCCGCCCCGTGGACGTGGCTCACTGTGTGCTCTTCCCATCAATGACCTTAGCCCCCTAGAGAATGATTCAGAGATTTATGTCCCCTCCCCATCTCTAGATGGCTGAGGCAACCCTTCTGGTCCAGCCCAGCTTTGCATCCCCATGCTCTGGCTTTGTCTCCATAGATGGCTGTCCATCAGTGCAGCAATGGCTAAGTAAACAGGATGGGCACTTACAGGACTGTGGTGTGGGCTGGGCAATGCTCCATGAAACAAAAGTTCCTCTCACACATTTTCTCATTATGTAAGCATAGGTGCTGCATCCGGGCACACAGAGCCGCATGCTGGATGAAATGCATCATGCCTCAGTCCTCTTCCTTGTTCATGAAGGTAACTTTCCTCCGGGTTACTGAGAGAGGGCATGAGAGAGGGTATGGGTGTCCGGTGAGGCTCAGAGACTGCATTTGCCCTTTTCCCTCCATTTCAAAGGTGTCCAAAGGTATTGGTGGTTTTGTGACCCCTGTAAGGTATTGGTGGTTTTGTAACCCCCATGGGACGTGTAGTTCTTAACAGAGACGGGTGAGCAGGGCTGAGCAGGCTGCTACTCGTAGCTGGAAGGCAGTGTCTCAGGGCTGAGTGGCCAGGCTGGACATTCTCTCTACTCAGGATGTTGCTCCCACCTGGGGCTTGCATAAATCAACCTCATCCCTTCCCGCCCCCATGCATACTAAATCACACTGTGATGGCGAGGCTTCTCCCTTTTGCCTCCTGTGCTAACTCAGGTGGAACCTGCCCCTTAATGTGCCACACTGGGTTACGCATTCCCTGGGCATGGTGACCTCTGGGGTGGAAACTCTCTTTGGAAATGTGCTGCCCTTTGTACGCTCTGCTTGTTTTCTTTAGCAAATTGTAACTAGGTGAAGAGAGCACCAAAGGGAGCCAGGGTCCCTTAGGAATGCCGTGACCTTACCACGCCTTTTCCCAAGGACAAAAGAGCTATGCTTGGCCAAGTTCCCTTAGTGTTGACTGATATGCACATTACCTCATGTGGAAGTGAGAGGGAACAGTTTGCCTGCCATTTGGGCAAATATAGTAAGTAAAGAGTGGGTCCAACTTGAGTAAAGAATGACCTGCTCACTCATTTTGAATGTGCCAGCTTTCAGCCTCCCTAATTGCAGTGGCCTGACATAAACCTTGCCGTTGTGGAGATGCCAACACCATCAAAGTCAGCCTCTAAACAGCTAATGCCATTCTGGGCTGGAACACTCTCGACTCTTTACCCTGGTTTTCTTCATCATTTTATCAGACTTGCTTTAATTCCCTCTTTTTAAATTAATTAATTAATTATTTTTCTGAGACTGAGTCTTGCTCTGTTGCCCAGGCTGGAGTGCAGTGGCACAATCTTGACTCACTGCAACCTCCGCCCCCCAGGTTCAAATAATTCTCCTGCCTCAGCCTCCCAAGTAGTTGGGATTACAGGCTTGTGCCCCCATGCGTGGCTAATTTTTGTATTTTTTTTTTAGTAGAGATGGTGTTTTACCATGTTGGCCAGGCTGGTCTCAAACTCCTGACCTCGTGATCCCTCCCTGCTTTGGCCCCCCAAAGTGCTGGGATGACAGTCGTGAGCCACTATTCCCAGCAATTCCCTCTTTTTGAGACTGTTAGATAGCAGAAAATTAATGTATATTGTCTTCTAGTGATTAATGATTACAAACACTTAACTACCAAAACATTACTGATACTCAATTATATTAAAAATCCCATTGTTTTATTCTGCATATAAAAGTAATGCACACTTGTGTTGGGAATGTAAAGCATATCTGGACCTCTCTTCTGATATTCAGGTAGGTGCATTTATCCAGACGACTACTCTGCAAGTCCACGTGGGTCCCCATGAGGCACCTCCAGCTTTAGCTCGTCCTGAACCTACTCTGCCAGTACTGCCCTCATCTTCCCCTTTTACCAGTGCCTCAGACCCAAAGCCTTGAAGTCACCTTTGAGTCCTCCCTGCCTGTCACAGCCTCCGGTCCTTTCAAAACAAACACATGAGAATTTGCGCTTTTGTCAAGGCACTGATTCTATCCTGCCTATCCCAGACACGGTCATCTCTTGCCTAAATCCTGGCCACAGCCTCCTTACTGGCTTCCCTGATTCCAGCCTTATGAAATATAAGTCTATTCACATGGCTGCAGAATGATTCATTTAAAATGTAAGTCCAAGGCTGGGCACAGTGGCTCACGCCTGTAACCCTAGCACTTTGGAAGGGGGGCGGATCACCTGAGGTCAGGAGTTTGAGACCAGCCTGACCAACGTGGTGAAACCCCGTCTCTACTAAAAATTCAAAAATTAGCCAGGCATGGTGGTGCACTCCGGTAATCCCAGCTACTCAGGAGGCTGAGGCAGGAGAATCACTTGAACCCGGGAGGCTGAGGTTGCAGTGAGATGAGATCATGCCACTGCACTCCAGCCTGGGCGACAGAGTGAAACTTCGTCTCAAAATAAATAAATAAATATGAAAATACAAAATTATCCAGGCATGGTGGTGGGTGCCTGTAATCCTACCTACCCAGGAGGCTGAAGCAGGAGAGTCGCTTGAACCCCAGTGGCAGACGTTGCAGTGAGCCGAGATGGTGTCATTGCACTCTAGCCTGGGCAACAAGAGTGAAACTCCGTCTCAAAGAAAAATAATAAAAGTAAAATAAAAACAAAAATTAAAATAAAATATAAGACCAGTAGTGTCTCTTTTCTCCTCCAAGCCTTTCAAGGACTCTTCCTATTCAGAATAAAGCCAACATCTTTGAAATGGATGTTGAGAGAGAGAGCAAGCTGAATTCTTGCTGAATGAATGTGTTTCTTCTCTGAACAAGTCTAGCTTTTGAGCAGAACAGACATGAAGACAGTGAAGGAGTGCTTATGAAACTGTAGGAAGGGCTGGAGGAGCAGGCTCCAGGCTCTGGGAGCACCCTCTGAGCACTCCTATAGAGCTGGGGGCTGGCATTTGCCACAGAACTACAGACTCCAGCCAGCCAGGAAGATTGTTAGTCCAAAGGCCACTGCTGACATTGTGGAGGTCAAAATCTCACCAATCTGTTTGACCTCCAAAGGCAAATGGCTTATCAACTTTCTGTTAATAAGCTACCCAGTAGATGGTTGGTTTTTTTTTTTTTTTTTTTTTTTTTTTTATGGAGTCTTGCTCTGTAGCCCAGGCTGGAGTGCAGTGGTATGATCTCGGCTCACTGCAACCTCCACCTTCCGGGTTCAAGTGATTCTCCTGTCTCAGCGTCCTGAGCAGCTGAGATTACAGGTGCACGCCACCACACCGGCTAAATTTGTATTTTTAGTAGAGACAGGGTTTCACCATGTTGGTCAGGCTGGTCTCGAACTCCTGACCTTGTGATCCACCCACCTTGGCCTCCCAAAGTGCTGGGATTACAGGCGTGAGCCACCGCTCCCGGCCCAGTATTTTGTTATAGCTGCACAAAGAGATGAATACAGGCATACTGGGGGATGTTAGGGATAGACGCTGAGGATAAATTCCTTATATCCACCATAGCCCCTGGGATAAGGTCAAGGTCTGAGGAAAAGGCTCCAACAAACTCTTAGCTAGATGTACTCTTCACCTAATGCAGAGATGTGCTTATGATTAAAGTCTAACTTTTTTTACAGGGATTGTTACAACCTTAAGTTTGTGTCCATTGTCAGACTGGCCTGGTTCAGTTCCCTCATTCCTGCACCATCTCCTTAGTATGCACGCATTTATAAAATTTATCTTTCAAAGAGCTTCCAACCTCGCTTGTATCTGCAACAGTGATGAGCACAGGATATCCTTCTGGACGTGACTGTCTTAATATCAGTCTATCCTGGCACTGTGGCCATACTGTGCCAGGGCCATCTCCAGCACTTGATTAACCAGCAACTGTACAGTCTCCTGAACCAAGGCCTCAGGATCTGCTTGGATGTCATCCCAACCTGACATATCATGTGCCCTTTTCTGAGAAAATTCCAGAACATCTTAGATATTCTATGGGCTGGATTTAGTCTTCTCCTTTCTACAGTAACTGTCTCAAATATCAACCTCCTTAAAAAGGAGAGAATAATATCTGGGTCCCAAGAGAACCTGCAGTGTTTCGGCAGCTGATCAATGACTATGCTGTCTGTGCTTTTGCAGTGAGGAATGACCCCTGCAGCTTATTGGTGGATGCTGCTGTCTGAGTAGGGCCCCCCACATTTGTGCCTATTTCGTGGGGACTCCACCACAGTAGAAGTCAATTTTAAACTGCCTCATTGAGAATGGAATTGCTCATCACCAGAGGCTGACATATGTTGACAGGCTGCTCTGACCCCAGCCCAGGGAAGCTACATTCAACCCTGAAACTCAGTTCACAACAGGACAGGTAGAAGCTCTTTTTCAAACATTCATTTGTGTCAGCAGCCTCATTATCAGGCTGAAGTCTTTTGCTGGAAGTCTTCCTACCCAGTGTCCAGGGTTGGGGGAGCTGGAAAACACTTGGAAAATGCTGTGTTCATTCAGTACCCTGCAGTTGAGCACAGTGGTTGCTGTGGACACCAAACATACTCTGCTGTTGGGGCAAATCTGAGGGTGGCCTTGGGATGAGGGATCCCAGAGGGGACCTGCTGTGAGAGAGGGCACCTGTGAGCCTGCTCAGGGGCTCAAGGCAAGGAACTGGACCTGTCATCTCATCACAGCACGAAATTTTACCTACAGGGGTTTCCACTGGCTCCATTTTGGGATGATGATCTTGAGTCATTCCTCCATTTCTGACATTTATATTCTGGATAAGGATGGGGTGAGATACCATGAGATCACTGTACCTGCTCCAGGGTTCTCTGTGCTTCTAGGGTTCATCCCTACTCCACCTTTTTGTCATGGACCCTATATCAAGAGAATACCTTTCAACAATTGTTTACCCTACTGTCTCCTCAACATGACCTGCATCATTATTCCATCCTTGTACAACAATGTTGCCTCTCATGTGCAGGAACTACATAGCCCCTAGAACACTGGCAGCCTCCCTGGGATATTGCAGCATTAGATGTGATTCAACACCAATTTTATGTCTTTTTAGGGGCTGGGCTGGGGTTGGCCAGGTGGGATGATAGGATTTTTTCCAGGTTTAGAGTCTGAGTTATGGATTCTCCACTTTGGACTCTGTGGGTTACTTTCATCTTGATGGATTTCTAAAAATACAAACAACAACTCCAGTGGTTGTTTTTCTGCTTTTCTAGAAGAAATGAGGCTTTATAGGTCAAATGAGAGGGTACAATATGAACATGATGTTGAGAGTGTCTGTGTTTTAGACAGGTCTTCATTCCCAACTGGGAACGTGGACTGCCTGGTGAGGCTGCCAGAGTGAATGTATCTACACTGGTGCGGGCTCTCACAGAAGCACAAACTCTCTTGAGAAAGTCACAGAGACTGTTGAACGATACAGCTTCCAGCAAATCAAACTCTTCTTACCCCATCCATGTGGCCCTCAGTGAGTCTCCTGGTCTTCAGGATTGGTGATCAAGGCTTTTTGAAATCCCATTTGCTTTTCCACTGCACACCAAGTGTGGGTAAAATATCAAATGGAGCATGTTGACCAGATGCCTGAAAAGCATCTATGTCGCTCTATTGCTTTTCATGTTAATGTGATCAGAGCACCTCACCCAGCAGCTCAAGTTCTTAACTAGTTGTAAGACTAGTTGTAACACCTTACTCCATAGCAATTATAGCCTCAACATCTTTGTCTCTTTTCCAAATCTCCTGATCCTGACTGGGATCCTGCCCTGGTTAATAAGTCCACAGGACCCCTGTAGGACACTTACTGGGTGACAGGGACAAGTTCAATAATTAGTTATTATAAGGTTTAAGTGACAGACATGTATATCAACTGTTCCTGATAAATGGTAACTGCTCAATCAATATCATCAACACCTCCACCACCATCACCACCAACACTACCAACATCACCATCACCACCACCAGCATTACCACAACCACTACCACCACCACCATCATCACCACCAACACTGTCATCACTATCATCACCATCACCACCACGACCACCATTACTATCACCATCAACACTACCATCACCACCACCACCATCGCCACAACCACTACCACCACCATCATCACCATCACTACCGTAACCACCACCACCATCACCATCACCATCACCATCAGCAATACCATCACTACCACCACCATCACCACAACCACAGCCACCACCACCACCATCATCACCACCATCATCATCACCACCAACACTACCATCGCCACTATTACCACCACCACCACTATCATCATCACCATCATCATCATCTCTATCACCATCACCACCACCACCATCACTACCGCCATCACTACCACCATCACCCCCACCATCATCACCACCACCACCTCCATAACCACCACCACCATCATCACCACTATCATCACCACCATTATCGTCATCACAACCATCACTATTACCACCATCACTGACTGTCATCATTACCACTACCATCATCACCATCACCACTACCACCACTATCATTACCACTACCAATATCACCACCATGACTATCTTTACTGTCACCACTACCACCATCACCATCACTACCACCATCATCATTCCAGTCGGCCTTAAACCATAGGACAACGCTTTTCTTTGGGATGTGGCATGTGGCTCCTTGTACCTACCTAGCACTTGCAGGTAGCAGAAGCTGAGAGACCATTCCACCAGGTCTTTCAAAGCTGTAGGCCATTAACACTGATCTTTTATTTACAGTTGTTTCCCTTGTAAAAATCAATCTGCCTTTTGCTCTTCTATGCTTTATCTGACATACAGAGCCTCTACATTCCAATCAGCTTCAGTGGCCTGTGGGTAGTGGTGGGAAACTGGAATATGACAAGCAGGAGGTGCTGTATCAACTTTCAAGACAGTCTGTTGGGAAGGCAGAGCCTGCAGCGGCTGGGGGAGTGGTGGGAAGATAGAAAAAATCCATATCCCACTTGTGGACTGCTATGCAGTGAGCTAAAGCAACCCTCCCTGCCCCTACCATGGAAGGACAGGGGAGATGGGGCTGTGCAAATCACGCAGGTACCCCATCAGACTTACCATAGAGCCTTTGCTCAGGGCTCTCGAAGAACTCCCTTCACCCAGCATCACAGACCTCTTTCCTTACCTTCTGCCTGTCCACACTGGCTGAGCAGTACTTGGAGATTCAAGCCTTCCTCAGCTCTGTAGGCTCACTGTTTTGCCTTGTTCTCCTTTCTCCAGGTCTTGTCCTGGCTGCCTCTGCTTCTTCTCATTTGCTCCTTATCTACAGGTGTGTGCTGCTGTGTTTGCCTCTGCGCCAACCCCTGCTCCCTAGATCCCAGTATGGCCACAGCTGTTGATGCCCTTCTAACTGGGAGGAAGTGCTAGTGCCTAAAGCCTGTGAGGGTCAACAGGTGGTTTTCTGGGCTGACGTTTCTTTCTGCTTACAGGGTAAAATGGTGATCCAGGGTTGTGAGTTGGCTTTGGGGCTTCTGGGGGTACTTTTGTGTTTTATTGGCCTCAAATCCTTTTTGAACCTGGAGTATATACTTAAATACATTGATGCAACTCTATTCTTAATTTTTAATATTTAAGAATTAAGGGCCGGCTGTGTTGGCTCACGCGTGTAATCCCAGCACTTTGGGAGGCCGAGGTGGGTGGATTACCTGAGGTCAGGATTTCGAGACCAGCCTGGCCAACATGGTGAAATCCTGTCTCTACTAAAAATACAAAATTAGCTGGGCATGGTGGTGGGTGCCTTTAGTCCCAGCTACTCTGGAGGCTAAGGCAGGAGAATCACTTGGACCCAGGAGGCGGAGGTTGCAGTGAGCCAAGATCGTGCCACTGCGCTCCAGCCTGGGCAACAAGAGTGAAACTCCATCTCGAAAAAAAAAGAAAAGAAAGGAAAAAAGAAAAAAAGATTTAAGAAACAATTGTGCTCCATCTTATAGTTAATAATCTTTTTATTTATTTATTTATTTATTTTTATTTATTTATTTTTTTACCCAAATGTGTTTTTAATTATAGCATTAACAAAGATAAAGCAAAATCAGGGAAGTACAAAATAATTACATGCAAGTCTAACAAAATAAACATCATTTGTTCTTAGATTCTATGTACTTCCTCTAAACCTGCTGTTTTTCCAAATATTGGACCTTTTCCTCTTTACTAGTTTTCTTTTTTTTTTAATTAAGTATTTGTTGATCAATCTTGGGTGTTTCTCGGAGAGGGGGATATGGGAGGGTCATAGGATAATAGTGGAGAGAAGGTCAGGAGATAAACACATGAACAAAGGTCTCTGGTTTTCCTAGGCAGAGGTCCCTGCGGCCTTCTGCAGTGTTTGTGTCCCCGGGTAGGTACTTGAGATTAGGGAGTGGTGATGACTCTTAAAGAGCACGCTGCCTTCAAGCATCTGTTTAACAAAGCACATCTTGTACCGCCCTTAATCCATTTAACCCTGAGTTGACACAGCACATGTTTCAGAGAGCCGGGGGCTGGGGGAAAGGCCATAGATCAACAGCATCCCAAGGCAGAAGAATTTCTCCTAGTCAGAACAAACTGGAGTCTCCTATGCCCACCCCTTTCTACACAGACACAGCAACAATCTGATCTCTCCTTCCTTTCCCCACACTTCCTCCCCTTCTTTTCAACAAAACCACCATCGTCCTCATGGCCCGCTCCCGATGGTCGCTGTCTCTTCGGAGCTGTTGGGTACACCTCCCAGACAGGGCGGACGGGCAGAGGCGCTCCTCACCTCCCAGACAGGGCGGCCGGGCAGAGGCGCTCCTCACCTCCCAGACGGGGCCGCCGGGCAGAGGCGCTCCTCACTTCCCAGACTGGGTGGCCGGGCAGAGGCGCTCCTCACCTCCCAGACAGGGCGGCCGGGCAGAGGCGCTCCTCACTTCCCAGATGGGGCGGCCGGGCAGAGGCGCTCCTCACTTCCCAGACGATGGGCGGCCAGGTAGAGGCGCTCCTCACCTCCCAGACGGGGCGGCCGGGCAGAGGCGCTCCTCACCTCCCAGACGGGGTGGCAGCCAGGCAGAGGCGCTCCTCACCTCCCAGACGGGGTGGCAGCCAGGCAGAGGCGCTCCTCACCTCCCAGACGGGGAGGCCGGGCAGAGGCGCTCCTCACCTCCCAGACGGGGTGGCCGGGCAGAGACGCTCCTCACCTCCCAGACGGGGCGGCCGGGCAGAGGCGCTCCTCACTTCCCAGACAGGGTGGCCGGGCAGAGACGCTCCTCACCTCCGAGACGGGGTGGCAGCCAGGCAGAGGCGCTCCTCACCTCCCAGACGGGGCAGCCGGGCAGAGGCGCTCCTCACCTCCCAGACGGGGCGGCCGGGCAGAGGCGCTCCTCACCTCCCAGACGGGGCGGCCGGGCAGAGGCGCTCCTCACCTCCCAGACGTTGGGCAGCCGGGCAGAGGCGCTCCTCATCTCCCAGACGGGGCGGCTGGGCAGAGGTGCTCCTCACTTCCCAGACAGGGCAGCCGGGCAGAGGTGCTCCTCACCTCCCAGAGGGGGCGGCCGGGCAGAGGCGCTCCTCACCTCCCAGACGATGGGCGGCCGGGCAGAGACGCTCCTC
This sequence comes from Pongo pygmaeus, assembly GCF_028885625.2. Lineage (NCBI taxonomy): Eukaryota > Metazoa > Chordata > Mammalia > Primates > Hominidae > Pongo > Pongo pygmaeus. Next base: position 35,293,823 of record NC_072379.2, on the reverse strand, counting down.
ACTTCCTATACGGGTTGGCGGCCGGGCAGAGGCGCTCCTCACTTCCCAGACGGGGCGGCCGGGCAGAGGGGCTCCTCACTTCCCAGACGATGGGCGGCCAGGCAGAGATGCTCCTCATTATTAAGATTGAAGTTCGGCCGGTTGTGGTGGCTCATGCCTGTAATCCCAGCACTTTGGGAGACCAAGACAGGCGGATCACCTAAGGTCAGGAGTTCGAGACCAGCCTGGCCAACATGGTGAAACTCCGTCTCTACTAAAAAAACAAAATTAGCCGGATTTGATGGTGGGCATCTGTAATCCCAGCTACTAAGGTAGGCTGACGTGGGAGAATCACTTGAACCCGGGAGGCGAAGGTTGCGGTGAGCTGAGACCGTGCCATTGCACTCCAGCCTGAGCAATAAAAGCAAAACTCCGTCTCAAAAAAAAAAAGATTAAAGTTCCTGGCTGGGCGTGGTGGCTCACGCCTATAATCCCAACATTTTGGGAGGCCAAGATGGGTAGATTGCTTGAGCTCAGAAACAATTGTGCTCCATCTTATAGTTAATAATCTTTAATTGCTATTAATATAACAGGAAGAGAGATGATGGACCACTGATTGGAAATAGAACTATCTATGTGTTTTTACCAAAAAACTCTAAATTAAATCAAGCCTCAGATCCAATAACCGAGTCATGGGAAATACAAGGTTAGAGGGTACTAATGGACACCACGGCAGATGCATGCCATCAGCATACATACTGGAGAAATGACCCCATTCTTTCCACATGTCTATTTCCAGGAAAAAAGAGAGATGTGAAGGAAACCTATAGATTACAAGGCACCTTTAGAAGTCATACCAACCAGCTGCAATGGGCAGACATTCTTTGGAGCTTATTTGAAAAAGAACTGAGGAAAAAAGAGACATTCAGAGACATTTGAACACTGCCTGGATATGGGCTGGTATTAAGAAATAATGGCTAATTTTTTGGGAGTGATTCTAAGTTTTTTTTTTTTTTTTTTGGAACTAATCTTTTAGAAGTATATTCTAAGGCTGGGCATGGTGGCTCACGCCTGTGATTCCAGTACTTTGGGAGGCCGAGGAGGGTAGATCATCTGAGGTCAGGAGTTCGAGACCAGTCTGACTAACATGGTGTAACCCTGTCTCTACTAAAAATACAAAAATTAGCCAGACATGTGGCACATGCATGTAATCCCAGCTACTCGGGAGGCTGAGGCAGGAGAATTGTTTGAATCAGTGAGGTGGAGGTTGCAGTGAGCTGAGATCGTGCCATGGCATTCCAGCCTGAGCACCAAGAGTGAAACTCCGTCTCAAAAAAAGAGTATATGTTGCTAAAATATTTCCAGATCAAACGATCTGACATTGCGGAATTACTTCAGCACAATCTGGAGCAAGGATGGGAGTGGGTGGGAAAGATTCCTATCACTGTAAGTTGCTGAAGTTGGGTAATGGGCACATGGAAGTTCATTTTACAACTTTCTTCATTTTTCTGTTTAAAGATGCCTATATTCAAAGTAAAACAGGCAAAAAAGAAAGAAAGAAAGGCTGATGAAGATCACAGTCACAGCTTGACTGGGATGGGACGTACAATTCAGGGACTAAAGACAAATCACAATAAACAACGCAAGTGTTCACATTGAAATCTAAATGACTTATGGGATATGGATGTTGTTTACCAATAGCAGGACTTACATAACTTTGTATTGGCAACAATAGGATTTATATAAGATTATATAAGATTATTATATAGGCTTATAAATGTGGAAGCAGGACTCCCTGCCCCATTCCTTTCAAAGACTCCTTGCGTCTCCTGCTCCAACCTTCCAGGAGCTTCCGGCAGACGCCTGTCTGCACTCTGCTCTGACACTTGTCCCTTCTCCCATGTATCCCGGACTTGTGTGTCTAAGCCTAGAGTGTGAATTTACTAATGAGGTCAATTAAAATGGGCTAACATCCCAATAGGAGGCACTGAGAACAGACATTTACTAAATGTTCCAGGCAGAGAAACACCGGCTTGTGTTATATAACCAAGATCTCATTAGTAGCACATTAATAGAAGCAGCATTTTCTTGTTCTTTTTTTTGAGGTGGGGTTTCACGCTTGTTGTCCAGGCTGGAGTGCAATGGGCATGATCTCAGCTCACTGCAAGCTCTGCCTCCCAGGTTCAAACAATTCTCCTTCCTCAGCCTTGCAAGTAGCTGGGATTATAGGTGCCCACCATCATGCCTGGCTAATTTTTTGTATTCAGTAGAGACAGGCTTTCACCATGTTAGTCAGGCTGGGCTTGAATCCCTGACCTCAGGTGATCCATCCACCTCAGCCTCCCAAAGTGCTGAGATTACAGGCGTGCACCACTGCACCTGCCCAAGAAGCAGCATTTTCTAAGAGGTAATTAAATTGATTTCAGATAATGGACACTTGGAGCAAGGAGAATTCTTCTGGGGTTGAGAAGTGCCCTTAGTCTAGGGATGACCAGTCAGTGTGATATCATGTCACATCAAATACATCCAAGCAGCCTCTTGGGCATGATGATGAGGATGATGAGGCCTCCCCCAGGAGGGGTTAAGAGCAACCGCTGTGAGCAGCTACTCATGTCTGCTGTGGGCACAGCATGTGCCACTCCTGCTTGATTTGACAGCTAATTAGAAACTTTTCTACAGAGGTACTAGAGCAGCATTTTTAGGTGTGGACAGAATAGGAGAGGTGTAGTTGGTATATGAGAATGTGAGAACTGGGGTTAGAGGCCCTGATTTGAAATTTCAGCCCTGCCCTTTATGAATTGTGTGTGGTGGGCTATCTTTCCCTCCAGGAGCACAGCTACACAGTGAGTGGAGCAGGAAGCCAGGCATGAGGCCAGAGAGCTTTGTTAAACCTGAGAGGGTGTGATGATGGAAAGTCTGGAGAGATGATGAATGGGTGGGAAGGTAACTTAGTGGCCAGAAGGGGAGTTGGGAGTTGGAGGTTGGAGGATCAGATAAAATTAGGCTCCATAAATTGCAGCGAGCCTGAAGCTGGCAGCAGAGGGCAGGGGTCCCACGCCACAGGCAAAGGCTTTGCATGGCTCTTGTGGGAAAAACGGTCCTTGCTGACAAGTCCTGCCTGCATTGGCTTAGATGGCCCATGTCCCTAGGGGTCCTGTACTGCAGACAGGACCAGGGCCTGAGCACCACTGAATAGTTCCTGATCTGCAAAGTGCAGATGACACCACATCAATGTCAGAGGTGGTCTGTGAGGGCAGAATATAATTGTGCGTAGGCAGCACTGGGTAAGCAGCAAGGCCTGGACAAGGCTGATTGCTGTTCTCTGCATGGACCTATGTGTTGGGTTGCAGGGGGCAGCTACCTCCAGCTGGAAAGCAGCAGAGCAGCTGTTCTGCAGAATGCAGACACCAGGACAAGCGTCTTCCACTGAGATAAGCAGTAGCTGCATGCACCTCTCCAGATATGCTTGCTTCCAACACTGGGGAAAAAAATCGCAGAAACCACTTCCACCTAGTGGTGACGGAGGGAAAATGCAGGCCTGAACTGCAGCACTCTCCTAAGGAGGCCCAGGACTGAACCGTGCAGACCCTTCCAGGCAAGCCAGCAAATCTTATCCATCCCAAATTCCCAAGGTTAAATTGTCTTCCAGATCAACGGCCTTAGTCTGCTGAAGAAATTCACCTGCCATCTACACCACAAAAAAACTTTAGGGCAATGCAGATTCTGGGGGTCCCTGACTGAAAATAGAATTGAGCGTTTTCTGGACACGAAACAAAACTAAGTGTCTAATGTTTCTCTAGGATCATGAAGCCACATTAAAAATTGACTGATCGATAAGCAATAGACAAATGAATAAATAAACCCTAGTACTTTTATAAAATAATATGATAAAAATTGAAATCATGTGTCCAGTTAGGGTCCCTTTGGCCCCCCAAATCTCATGTCCTTCTCACATTGCAAAATACAAGCATCCCTTCCCAATAGTCTGCCAAAATCCTAACTTGTTCCAGCAACAACTCTAAAGCCCAAAGTCCAAAGTCTTATCTGAGACTTGCAGGTAATTTCCATACAGCTGTGAGCCTGTAAAATGAAAAATAAGTTATTTCTTCCAAAATAAAATGGTGCTGTACCATTAGGTAAACATTCCCATTCCAAAAGAGATAAATCAGCCAAAAGAAAGGGGCAACGGGCCTCATGCAGTATGAAACCCAGCAAGGCAGATAATGAACCTTAAAGCTCCAAATTAATCTTTGACACCATGTCTCACATCTTGGGCATACTGGTGCAAGGCAGGGTTCCTGAGGCTTGGGCAGCCCCTTCCCCATGGCTGTGCTGGGTGAAACCCCGTGGCTGCTCTCACACGTTGGAGTTGAATGCCTGTGGCTTTTCCAGGCTGAGGGTGAACACTGCTGGTGGATCTACCATTCTGGGGTCTGGAGGGCAGGGGCCCTCTTCCCACAGCTCCAATAGACAATGCCCTGGTGAGGATTCTGTGTGGGGGCTCCAACCCCACATTTCTCCTCCACACTGCCCTCGTAGAAGCTCTCTGGGGGGCTCTGCCCCTGCAACAGGCTCTGCTTGGGCACCCAGGCTTTCTCACACATCTTCAAATCCAGGTGGAAGCTGCCAAACCTCAGCCACCCTTTATTCTACACTCCCACTGACTCAACATCATGTGGAAGCCATCAAGGCCTAAAATGTGCACCCTCTGGAACTGAGCCTGCTGTATCTGGGGCCATCTGGGCCTTAGGCGAAGTCAGAGCTGCTGGGATACAGGCAGGGGCTGCATTTCGAGGCAGGGCAAGGCAGAGGAGCCCAGGCCTGGCGCCCAAAGCCATTCTGTGCTGCTAAGCCTCTGGGCCTATGATGGGAGGGGCTGCCTAAAAGATTTCCGCAATGCCTTCAGGACCTTTCCCCCCATCATTCTAATAGTTAGCATCTGTCTCTCTTTCAGTCATGCTAATCTCTCTAGCAGGTTACTCTACAGGCTGCTTTGATTTCTCTCCTAAAAACACTTTTTACTTTTTCAAAATTTCTTAATTCTTACGGTTTGCTTCCTTTTTTTTTGAGACAGGGTGTCACTTTGTTGCCCATGCTGGAATGCAGTGGTAAGAACACGGCTCACTGCAATTCTCCTATCTCAGCCTCCCAAGTAGCTGGGACTACAGCGAGGTGGAGAGGCAGGTGCTGGGGAGGGTCTAGGGCCAGGTGATGCAAAGGTCATGAAAGCACATGGGACCTTGTCCTGAGGACAGGTGCTTATCTCCTATCTTCATGCTCCTCCAGGGCAAACTCTACCCTCCTTGGCAGGAGCAGAGAGCAAGCTGAATAATCAAGGCAGCTAAACCTGCCAGCCACACAGACCAGCTCACAGGACTGGAGGAAAAGTTCCACTGTGCACCTCTGTTGGGAGAGCAGGGGGCAGAGGGACTTATAATTCTTTTTTATTTTTATTTTTGAGATAAAGTCTCACTCGCTCTGTCACCCAGGCTTGGTGCAATGGTGTGATCTTGGCTCACTGCAACCTCTGCCTCCTGGGTTCAAGCAATTCTCCTGCCTCAGCCTCCCAAATAGCTGGGATTACAGGTGCCAGCCAGCACGCCTGGCTAATTTTTGTATTTTTAGTAGAGATGGGATTTCACCATGTTGTTCAGGCTGGTTTGAACTACTGACCTCAGGCGATCCACCCGCCTTGGCCTCCCAAAGTGCTGGGATTACAGGCGTGAGCCACCGCGCCCAGCTGGATTTATGATTCTTAGTTTAATCTGGAGGATGGCGGCCTTGCTGGTGTGAGATGCAGTGCACGGATTTTGTAGTCAAGGTGACGGATGCAAGCCAAGCCCTTTCCCAGGAACTCATCCCTGTTCCCAACCCAGACTTTTCTGAAGCCCCAAAGTGGAAATAGTGAGAAAATGTGCCATTCCACCCCAATTCCTCTGAACTCCTTCCACACAGTATTGTCTTCCCTCTTATAATATGCCTTACAAGGAGATAGGCTGCTACACAGGCTGCTGCATTGGGCCTCTCCATTTCTTGGCACCAGGCTGAGCCCGGGAGGGTGCTCAAGGTTTGCCTCACTGTGTAGTCTCAGGAACAAGACAGCATCTTCCTCTTGACCTCCTTAGTCCTCCCATCACCTCACTGTGCCCTTGTGTTTGGTTTTGAATCACCAACTATCTTCAACCTCACTTGAGCACATTCAGAATCTCTTAAATGGGGCTGGGCGCGGTGGCTCATGCCTGTAATCCCAGCACTTTGGGAGGCCGAGGCGGGTGGATCACGAGGTCAGGAGTTCGAGAACAGCCTGGCCAACATGGTGAAACCCCGTCTCTACTAAAAATACAAAAATTAGCCTGGTGTGGTGGCGGGCGCCTGTAATCCCAGCTACTTGGGCTGAGGCAGGAGAGTCGCTGGAACCCAGGAGGCGGAGGTTGCAGTGGGCTGAGATTGTGCCACTGCACTCTAGCCTGGGCGACAAGAGCAAGACTCCGTCTCAAAAAAAAAAACAAAAAAAAACCTCTTAAATGGTACATTCACCATACGTATTATTTAACTTAATGGGTTATTTCCACTTTATTGCAATAAATGTCTCTGCTGATGAGTACAACCCATTGACAATGAGAAATCATTAAAAGCATTTAAGCAAAGAAATGATTACATTTGCATTCCACAAAGCTCTCTGTGCCTACAGCGTGGAGAATGGATTGGAGGAAGGTGTCAGGATGGGTGTGAGAAGGCTGATCAGATGGCAAAGGTGGGAGCTTATGGTGATATAGAGTGATGTCCCTGGGACAGAATGGAAAGGTATTTAGAAAGTAGACTCTACAGGACTTGGTTTCTGATTAGAGATGGTGGTGAGGGTCAAGGAGATGCTGGCTAGGACTTCCAGACAGAATGTGCCTTAAACCTGATGTAGAGGTGCCCTTCCTGGGTCCTGTGCCTTGCAGAGCTCCGGCCTCCACTGCCGGTGTTCCCCCACCAAGGGGTGAGGAATGCACAGAACCAAGGGAGTATGAGCATTTGAAATCCAGATTCTTATTCTGTGCCACACTCTGTGTGTCTGGGATCTTGTATTTCCCTTCCCAAATGTCTCCGAGTCCATTTCCAGAGCCTGTGAGGGGCTTCTGTTCTGGTCTGTCCTCCTGAGGGTGGACGTGTCCCCTGGTGTGAGTGCCCGTATGTTGTAGGACTTTTCCTTAGTTCAGTTAAATATAGGGTTCTTTTTCCCACAGCCACGAAAATTCTGGCTCGCAGACAATTTGAATGATAAGACAGCGTTTTATTGGGTGAAAATAAAGAAACGGGGGAAACAGGAACTCTGGCAAGGCCAGAGTCCCTGCTAGAGCACTTCCTGCCTGGCCATTCGAATCCCAGGTTCCACACAGGAAGAGGAGGGGCCAGGCTTCTCCCTGCTGCAAAGGTGGTGAACTTCCCGAGGCTCCACCTCAGTGGGCAGGCTGGTTGGAGTTTCTCCAGGGGACTCCCTTCCACCTGGCTGTCTCATTACACCCTCTAAAGAAGTACATCTAACTGCCATTAGAATAAGGATAAGGACAAAGGCCGATCTTAACTGCTTCCTCTGACAGGAGAGCTCTGTTTTGGGGAAACAGCAGTCAGATCTCCCTCAAAGCCGTATCTAAGGGTTCCCAGAAGAAGGGGCCATCGTCAGAGGCTCCAGTTGCATGACCATTGGGAGTGTGATGGCCTGAAGGCAAGAACAGACAAACTAAGTTATTAGAAAACATGTATCAAAACAAAACAAGGAATGGGGTAAGGAGAGCTCAAAAATTCCAAGGCCTTTTACCAGTTAGCATGGGGAGAGGGAGGCCAAAAGCCTGACCCGTTAAAAAAGCTTTACCCCTTTGCCAGCGTGTTGGGCTTCTTGGTTCCCTTCCCCTGAGTCCAATCCTAAGCCAACCAGTTTAAAGTTTGGGAAATTAACTCTTTCCAGTTTGGATGATGCATCTGAGGGGAGTGTCTCATAGTACAGAGACACAATTACCTATCAGTGAAGAGAGAACCATGGAGAAGAAAGGAAAAAAGAAGGCGCCTTTTAAAGGAGTCCCAGTCACACAGTGTTCTCAAAACCCAAAAAGCAGTTTGTAACCTCAAAACACTTAGCAAACCTTGCGTCTGTCCTGCATAGTTTAGTTCATCTGTTTACATTTTAATGACCCCTGCATTTTACCCATAATCTTTAAGGCTGTTTTTATTTCTCAAAGATTAGAGTCAGGTGAACTGAAAGGTACCACAGCTTTTAACTTCCTTTAAAAAAAAGTACTTGATCCAAGGGCTTGTCTTTCTTTAGGCCAAATTAATTAGAGCTCGTTTTACAGACATCACACACAGTACACAACAGGCAGAAGAAAACCCAGTTGCTGTGTGGGGCCCTTTAAGAGACAGGGCTAGGAAAACAGGCAGATACCCAACCTGAGAGGGTTCATTCCCTAAGGTAGGATTGCTAAACAAAACCTTGACTCCGAGTTACAAGCCATGCCCTCAGGATAAAAAACAGGATGGAGGCTTAATTTCACAATAAAAACTTTGCAGAAAATATGAAAGGTGAGAGTTGTGGGGCCTGGCCGCGTAAAAATGTCTTCTAAAAGGAAAAAACAATTAAAGGTTAACTGCTGACGGGATGGAGAAGAGGAAAGAAAAAAGGTTTAAAATACTGGAGGAAGAACTCTTATTCTTATACAACTGGTCCTTCCACCAGGAGAAAAGCTTAATTACTGTCTGATGGAGTAAAGCCCCTTGGCTGGGGAAGGGGAAGGCTCCAGTGGTGCATGGCGGAAAAGCCAGCCAGCTGGTTGTGTGGGACCCTTGGGCCATGCATCCCAGCCCCAGCAGGGAGGGGAGAGCAGTCGGGGACGCATCCCAGCCCCGGCAGGGAGGGGAGAGCAGTGGGGGACGCATCCCAGCCCCGGCAGGGAAGGGAGAGCAGTGGGGGACGCATGCCAGCCCCGGCAGGGAGGGGAGAGCAGTGGGGAACATATTCCAGCCCCGGCAGTTGGGGACGCATCCTAGACCCGGCAGGGAGGGAACAGCAGTAGGGGACGCATCCCAGCCCTGGCAGGAAGGGGAGAGCGGCGGGGAGCTGCTGCTCACCGGTTGGTCCTGAAAAAGGAAGGAAAAGGCCATGAAAAGGCCCCGGAGCGACAGGGCACGGTGGGGGCATGGTTTCCCTCACCCTCAGAAGTCTGAGAATGGACAAGCTTAGAAGCAACAGTGAGAGATTTTGTGTTCCCATTTCACTCACTGGTTCTTGAGTATCACACTGGACATCAAAAGCGTTGCAGGACTTTTCCTTAGTTCAGCTAAAGGCAGGGTTCTTCCCACAGCCACGGAAATTCAGACTCGCAGACGAGTTGAATGGTAACACAGGGTTTTATTGGGCGAAAATAAAGACAAGGGGGAAGCAGGAACTCTCTCCAGGCCAGAGTCCCTGCTAGAGAGTTTCCCAGCCAGGCATTCGAATCCCAGGTTCCACACAGGAAGAGGAGGGGCCAGGCTCCTCCCTGCTGCTAACGAACGTGGTGAACTTCCCGGGGGCTCCACTTCAGTGGGCAGGCTGGATGGAGTTTCTCCAGGGACCCCTCCCACCTGACTGTCTCACCTGGGCCTTAGAGTTGTCCAAAGAATGGTTGATTTCAGGGGCTGGGGCAAGAGCTTGGCTTTCCAAACTGTGTTGTTCACACAAAGGTTCACGAGTCCCCTCACCATTTGGGATGGAGCCAGGGACACTCCATCAGGGACGAAGTGAAGGGAGATGGTCCAGTCAAGGGTCAAGGCAGCTGATGAGCCAGCCTTGAGACCTTGCACGTCATCATGAAGGTGCATCTACAAAAGTAAGAGGATAGAACATGCATTTTATTTTTAGTTTTTTTGATTTAGGTGCTACAAGTGTGGTTAAGTTAAATGGATATAGTGTGTGGTGGTAAAGTCAGGGCTTTTGATTGTAGCAGTTAAGTGATTTTTCATCCCTCACTCTCCTTCCCATTGTCCTGAATTTCCATGGGTATTCCATGCTCTATGTCCATGTGTACAGGTGGTTCAGCTCCCACTTGCCAGTGAGAACATGAGAACATGGCTTAGTTGCCACTTTTAAGTAAAAACATGTGGTATTTGACTTTCTCTTTCTGTTATTTCACTTAAGATAATGGCCTCTAGTTCCATCATTTTCTTTAACAATTGTTTAGTTTAATTTATAAGTGTCAATATTTTAGACATATGGGTTGGGGGCCTCCCTTTGTACTCTTGCTTTGGCCCCTGCAATTATTAGGTTTTCTGGCTTAAGCAGTTGAATAATGTTAGCTACTGGGTTGGAGCTATCTACTAAGATACAGAGACAAAAAGGAGAAGAGGGAGGCTGATTCCAAGCCTTTCCAGCTGTAATTGGATACCCTGCCATTGGAGGCATCATTGTACCATAAGATTTTTGGTGGGCTGTGTTGCAAGGACCGCCGGGAATTAATTTCCTGCTGCAGTATACTGGACAATAGCATCTGGCAAGTGCTGATGTATAAATGTCCTCCTCCTTCTGCAATGTCCTGGCTTCTTGTCTTCAGGGTGACTCCTATTCATTAAGACCCAGCAAGCCTCACCTTTTTCTCACCAATCTCTCCCTAATTATTCAGGCAGAGTTAACTGCTTTTCTACCAAATTCCAAACAAGCTGTTTCAAAGTCTACCATAGTACTTTTCATTCCACATGGTTTTATATTCCAACTTAGATTGGGAGCTTTTTAAAAGCAAGCACGCTTTAAGACCTTGTATCTATAACATCTAACATAGATCCTGGCATATATAACTCAACCTACACTTACTCACAGAATAAATCATTAAGATTATTTTTACTAGTATGCTAACCCAGTAGATAACATAGACAGACTCCTAGAAAGGCTTCTCATACCAACACTGATATGAGAAGAAAGAAATTCTGAATACGCTTCTAGCAAGTAAATAGATTGAATTAGTAATTTAAAAACTTTTCACACAAAAAAGCTCAGGCACAAATGGCTTCACTGGTGAATTCTACCAAATATTTAAGGGATAATTTATACCAATCCTTCGCAAACTCTTCCAAAACACAGAAGAGGGGAACACTTCACAGTCCATCATATGGGGCAATAGTACTCTGATGTCAAAGCCAGACAAAATACAACAAGAAAAGCACAGAGCAACCTCCCTTATGAATGTAGAAAATCTTCAAATTATTGTATACAAAAATCTTCAAATTACTAGCAAACTAAATCCAGCAATATATTTAAAAAAGAGATAGGCCATGTGTGATGGTTAATACTGAGTGTCAACTTGATTGGATTGAAGGATGCAAAGTATTGATCCTAGGTGTGTCTGTGGGGGTGTTGCCAAAGGAGATAAACATTTGAGTCAGTGGTCTGGGGAAGGCAGACCCACCCTTAATCTGGTGGGCACAATCTAATCAGCTGCCATCCAATATAAAGCAGGCAGAAAAATGTGAAAAGGTGAGACTGACCTAGCCTCCCAGCCTACATCTTTCTTCTGTGCTGGATGCTTCCTGCTCTCAAACGTCAGACTCCAAGTTGTTTAGTTTTGAGACTTGGACTGTCTCTCCTTGCTCCTCAAGCTTGCAGGCAGCCTAATGTGGGAACTTGTGATGATGTAAGTTAGCACAAGTAATAATATATACGTATATAAATGGGAGTTTATTAAGTATGGGAGAGAGAGATATATATATATATCTTACTAGTTTTGTCCCTCTAGGGAATCCTGACTAATACACCATGCCAAATGAGATATTAAACTAAGTTTAGCCTATAGCTGCCTCCTTGTAAGTTTGGCCTAAAGGTTTCTCTGTACATAGTGGACTGCAACCTAACTGGAGGTGTAAACAGACTGTAGCCTACTCTTTTAGCAATCACCAAGTTTCAGCCAATCAAAGGCAGCCAACTGTTCAAACCATGTTTGAAGAAGGTAAATGCCAAGCTGTAACCAATGAGGGTCTTTCTGTACCTCAATTCTGTTTTCTGAACATCACTTTCCTTTTTCTGTCTATAAATCCTCTCTGACCATGTGGCAGTGCTGGATCCTTTCTGAACCTATTCTGGTTGGGGGGCTGCCAATTCCAGAATCATTCTTTGCTCAATTAAACTCTATTAAATTTAACTTTCTAAAGTTTTCTTCTAACAGAGATTTATGCCAGGATGCGAAGTTTAGCATATGAAAACTAATCAATGTTATATGCCATTTGAGTAGGGTAAATGACAAAAAAAAAAACAAAACAAAGCAAAACAAAAAGCACATGATCACCTCAATAGACAGTGAGAAAGCAGCTGACAAAATCCAACACCTTTTCCTAATAAAAATACTTAACAAACTAGTAATAGAACAGAATTTCCTCAATCTGATAAAGAACATCTGTGAAAAACCTACAGCTAATGTTATGCAAAATGGTGAAAGACAGAATGCATTTCCTGTAAGATCAGAAAGAAGACAAGTATGTTGACTCTCATGACTTATATTCAACCCTGTCCTGGAGGTTATAGCCAGGCCAATCAGTCAAGAAAAATAAATGAAAATCATCTAGAGTGAGAAGAAAAGAGTAAAGCTAAAACCAGCCCAATTGTCCCATAAAACTGATGTTTATGGTTCCTTTTGAATAAACATAGAAATTGCCCCTCCCAGTATTAAAACTTGACAGAGTTACATTTATCTTATCTGAGTTCCTTTCTCAGGAAACCAGCCATGAGGCCTCCTAATTAGTATCAAGGATCTGAAACTTACAAGATTACGACACCTAGACAATGAGATACCAAACCCTTCACCCTTTATGATTGCCTAACTGACCACCTGCTTAACTCCTCTTCCTTACCCCTCCCTAATTCCTATTTTCCTGCATGAAGTTACATTTCTTCCCTGCTATATAAACCCCTGATTTTAGTTGGTCAGGGAGATGGCATTGAGACTGGACTCCCATCTCCTCAGCCACAGCACCCAATTAAAACCTTCTTCCTTGGCAATACTCATGGTCTCAGTGGTTGGCCTTCTGTGCGGAGAGCAGCAGGACCTAGAGTGAACCCCTGGTATTTCAGTAACAAAACAGTATTTTCAGACGATATCTCCATACTTTTATTTGTATATATAAAATTCTGTGAAATTGAAACCAAAACAATTAGACAGGTCCAGGAAAATGGCAGGATACAAGGTCAATGTAAAAATATCAATTGTATTTCTGTATACTAGCAATAAACAATCTGAAAATGAAACTAAGGAAATAAAATAGGCTGGGCGCAGTGGCTCACGCCTGTAATCCCAGCACTTTAGGAGGGGGTGGGTGGATCACCTGAGGTTGGGAGTTTGAGACAAGCCTGACCAACATGTAGAAACCCCGTCTCTACTAAAAAACAGAAAATTAGCCGGGTGTGGTGGTGCATGCCTGTAATCTCAGCTACTTGGGAGGCTGAGGCAGGAGAATCACTTGAACCTGGGAGGTGGAGGTTGCGGTGAGCAGAGATCATGCCATTGCACTCCAGGCTGGGCAACAAGAGTGAAACTCCATCTCAAAAAAAAAAAAAAAAAGAAAAGAAAATGCTTATAAGCATAACAAAAGAGGTGTAAGATATTCACTGAAAACTAAAAAACACTGTTTAAAGAAGATTTGAATTAATGGAAGGATATCCCAAGTTCATGAATAGAAGACAGTATTTTCAAGATAGCTATGCTTCTCAAATTAGTCTATAGATTCAGTGCACTCCAAATTAACATTTCAGCTAGGTTTTCATTTGAAATTTACAAGCTGACCCAAAAATTCATATGGAAATGTGAGGGACGAAAAATAGCCAAAACAGTCTTGAAGGATAAAATTAAATAACTCATACTTCTCAATTTCACAACTTATTACAAAGCTATAGTAATCAAGACTATGTGCTAGTAGCATAAGGATAGGCATATAGATCAATAGAGTAGAACTGAGAATCCAGAAATCAATCCTTACTTATAGTCAATTGATCATCATGATGTCAAGACAATTCACTGGAGGAAAGGATGCTTGTTTTAACAAATAGTGTTGGGACAGCTGGATATCCATATGCAGAAGAATGAAGTCCAACTGTTTTTTTACACAACACACAAACATTAACTCTAAATAGATCATCTACCAAAATGTAGGAACTTTTCTTTTTTACAATTAAAACTCCTAAAAAATATAGAAGTAAATCTTTGTGATTTTCATCTGGACAATGGTTTCTTAGATACTACATGAGAAACATGGCAACAAAAGAAAAATAGAGAAATGGAATATCTTATCAAAGTAAAATTTTTTTGTGCTCAAAGAACACAATTAAGAATGTGAAAAGGCTGGGCGTGGTGACTCTCACCTGTAATCCCAGCACTTTGGGAGGCCGAGGCGGGCAGATCACGAGATCAGGAGATCAAGACCATCCTGGCCAACATGGTGAAACCCCGTCTCTACTAAAAATACAAAAATTAGCCGGGCGTGGTGGCACAAGCCTGTAATCCCAGCTACTCGGGAGCCTGAGGCACGAGAATCGCTTGAGCCAGGGAATCAGAGGTTGCAGTGAGCTGAGATCACACCACTGCACTCCAGCCTAGTGACAGAGTGAGACTCCATCTCAAAAAAAAAAAAAAAAAAATGAAAAGACAGCCCACAGACTATGAGTAAATATTTGCAAATTATACATCTGACAAAGTACACGAGTCAAGAATATATAACAAATTTTTACAACTAAATAATAAAATGACAACCTAGTTAAAAAATTGAGCAGAGGATTTGAATGGGCATTATTACAAAGAAAATATTCAAAAGGTCACTAAACACATGAAAAGGTTGAAAAGGTGATCATTATCATTAGTCATTTGGGAAATGCAAGTCAAAAATACAATAAGATATTATCACATGCACTAGGTTGGCTAAAAATATAAAAGACAGAAAATAACAAAGGCTGACAAAAATGTAGAGAAATCAGAACCCTTGTGCATCGCTGGTGGGAATGTAAAATGGTGCAGCAACTTTGGAAAATAGTTTGGCAGTTCCTCAAAATGTTAGAGTTACAATATGACTGAGCAGTTTTACTCATAGAGAAGAGAAATGAAAAAATGTCACACAGTAACTTGCACATGAACCGTCATAGTAGCATTATTCATAACAGCCACAATGGAGAAACAACTCAAATGTCCATCAACCAATGCATGCATAAACAAAATGGGATCTATTCATACAATGAAATATAATTTAATAATAAAAAAGAAGGAAGTACTGATATATGTTGCAACATGAGTGAATACTGAAAACATCATGCTAAATAATATAAAACATTATGCTAATGAAGCCAGTCATGAAAGACCACATATTTTATGATTCCTTTTATAAGAAATGTCCAAAAGAGGCTGGTCTGTAGAGACAGCAAGTAGATGAACAGCTGCCTAAGGCTGGGATGGGAATAGAGGTGCAGGCAAAATGTATATTAGTTTGCTAGGGCTGCCATAATGAAGTTTCACAAATTGAGTGGTTTAAACAACAGAAATTTATCATCCCCAAGTTCTGAAGCCTGGAAGTCTGAGACCGAGCTGTGGGCAGAACTGATTCCTTCTGAGGGCTGTGAGGGAGAATCTGTTCCACACCTCTATCCTAGCTTCTGGTGGTTGCTGGCAATCTCTGGCATTCATTGCTCCAGTCTCCGCTTTCATCTTCACACAGTCTTCTTCTTGTATGTGTCTGTGTCCAAATTTCCCCTTTGTATAAGGTCACCAGTCATATTGGATTAGGGCCACTCTAATGACTTCATCTTAGCTAATTATAACAGCAGTGGTCCTGAATTAGTCCATTCTTACATTGCTGTAAAGAAATACCCAAGGCTGGATAATTTATAAGAAAAGAAGTTTAATAGGCTCATGGTTCTGCAGGCCATACAGGGAGCATAGGGACATCTGCTTCTGGGAAGGCCTCAGAAAGCTTCTGATCATGGCACAAGGCAAAGGGGGAACAGGCATGTCACATGAATGAAAGCAGGAACAAGAAAGGGAGAGAGGGTGCTGCACAGTTTTAAAAAACCAGGTCTCCGAGAATTCACTCACTATTCTGAGGGCAGCACTGAGGGGATGGTGCAAAACGTTTATGAGAAATCCACCCCCATGACCCAATCACCTCTCACCAGGCCCCATCTCCAACACTGGGGATTACATTTCAACATGAGATTTGGGCAGGGTAACATCCAAACTATATCAGACCGTATTTCCAAATAAGGTCACAATCTAATTTACTGGGATTTAGGACTGCCACATGTAAATTTTAGAAAGATGTAATTCAACCCATAACAGAGAGTGAAAGCTGATGGTTATGGGGTCTTATTGTGCAGTGAATGAAACGTTCTAAAATTAGATAGGTTGTACAACTCAGGATATACTAAAGACCATTGAACCGTACACTTTAAATCAGCAGTCTATGGTGTATGTTTTAAGTATCAGTAAAGCAGTTAATAATTAGTTTTTTTAGTGCCCCAGGGTGCTTTTACTTCTATTGTGTGATGAACTTAGCAGGATTTAAAAAAATTTTTTATTATTTTTAAATTTTTAACTGACAAAAATTGTTTATATTTATATTTTACAAGACAATGTTTTCCAAGAGATATACCTTGTGATACACATTTGCATTGATTGAAAGCAAAATCAAGCTAATTACCATATGCACTAACTGACATACTTAGAATTTTGTTTTTGTGGTGAGAGCACTTAAAATGTTCTCTCTTAGTGATTTTCAAGTATGCAATACATTGTTATTAACTGCAGTCATAATGTAGTGTAATAGATCTCTTGAACTTATTCTCACTGTCTAACTGAAATTTTGTGTCCTTTGACCAACATCTCCTCAATTCTCCCTCAATTCCCTCAACTCTTGTCACCATGATTCTACTCTCTGCTTCTGTGAGTGTGACTTTTTAAGATTCTATAAATAAAATTATGCAAGATCTGTCTTTCTGGCTGGCTTATTTCACTAAACATGAGATTACAGGCATGAGCCACCACACCCGGCCCAACATCACTAATTATTAGGGAAATGCAAATCAAAACCACGGTGAGACATCACCGCACACCTGTTAAAATGGCTGTTATCAAAGAGACAAAAGATAAGTGTTGGAGAGGATGTGGAGAAAAGCAAAAACTTTTACATTTCTACACTGCTGGTAGAAATGTAAATCAGCACAGCCATTATGGAGGTTCCTCAAACACTAGAAAGGGTTTTAAAGATTGTGAAGTTCACCTTCAATGAAGAATATTGACATTTATTGGAAATTTATAGCTCTTTCCTTGTTTTAAAAGCACTCCTAAACATCAAGTTTTGAGATATAATAAACATGAAACTTGGATCTTGGAATGAGTAATTTCTCCTTCCAAAATGAGCTTTTGTAGTTATGATTTCTAAGAATTCACAATACTGTCTTAATTCCAAGAATGTGCTATGAGCCAGAACAGAATATCAAAGCTATCCACACAAGTGGTTTAAACATAGGGATATAAACTCTGCATCAAAGGAATATGACTTAAAAATTCTGAATTGAACCATACTGTTGTGAACTTTAGACCATTTATAGATGAGTGAAATGCTTATTAAAAATATGTTTTTTTTTCAAGCAGGACAAAAATATGCTCCCTCCTTAGCCCTGACACTCACATTTTAACCTCTTATATCTGTGGATTCCACTGCTTGCTGACACATGGGTTTGAAGACACTGTCCCAGGGTGTTAGAGACTGGAGTGAGGGGTGAGTGATGTCCCAAAGGGAAAAGGGCCAGGGATGAGAGGTCTGCAAGGAATTTGCCTGGTGAGAAACTGCTTCTTCAGTGGTCCTTTGTACTCTCCACGTTAGCTCACTTCGCTGGTCATGCCTGAAGCTGGTTAGTGTGCATGACTCCTCCTTTTATGTGAGTTCGAATGTTTGCTGAGGGCTCACTATGATGGAATCTATATGGGGTATGGAGGTGAAAATGGAAAGGATGGGCAGGAAGTTTTGGTTCTTTTCTCATTTAACTCTTTATAATTATTTCCTTATCCTTCCCAGTTTACAGGTGAGGATGCAGAAGCTCAGAGAATTTAAGTACCTTGCTTGAGGTCAAACAAATTCTAGTGAGTCCAGGGTTTGAATTCTGTGTGTTTGAAATCAAAGCTGAAACTAGTAGGGGTGGGGAGAGAGAGAGGGGAGAGAGAGAGGGGAGAGAGGAGAGAGGAGAGAGGAGAGGAGAGAGAGGAGAAAGAGAGAGAGAGAGAAAGAGAGAGAGAGAGAAAGAGAGAGAGAGAGAAAGAGAGAGAGAGAGAAAGAGAGAGAGAGAGATCTGTAATTGAGAGAGGAAGATGATCAAGAGCCAGTGAAGTTTGAGAAACCTTGTGCGTTTCAGGAGAAGGTTGGTCAATATTGTCCGGGAAGACCAGCAGTTGGAAGACAATCCTGGCTCATCAAAGACCTTTGAAAGTGCAGTTGTCAGGATTTCCATCAAGGGGTTGGATGGAAGTCAGATAGCGAAAAATTAAAGAATGGACATATAGAAATAAGTAGGCAGTAGGGGTTACTTCCTAACACTTTTTTTTTCTTCACTGTAGCAATGGAGAAAATGAGTTAGAAACTCGGGAGGAAAATGAGATCCTGAGAACCAAAAAAGTGCTGACAGATTTCTATGGCATGAGAAAAGAGGCAATAGGAAGGGAAAAGAGAAGAAAGGTACAAGTAGAGGTGCCCTCCACTACTCAGAGTGAGTTAATGGGCAGAATCGTCCCCCAGCCCAGTGGCTCCCTCCCCAGAGCTCCACCCTTCAGGAGGGGCTCGCAGTGCAGCCCAGGAAAGAAAGGGGAGAGTGAGGGGGCATGGTCATCCCTCCTGGCCAGGTCCTGAAGGGGCACAGCATTCTGCTCGTTGACGACTGGATACAGGGCTCCCTGACATCCCCTGGGTGCAAGGGCAGGCGGAATGTAGCCTGCCTCTGTGCCCAGGAAGAGAAGGCGGGCTTGGTGGGCTTGGCCAAGGCAGAAATGCCGAGAGACTGGGACACAGGGGAGCAGAGGAGCAGCAATAGTGGCGACAGTGGAGGGTGGTGCAAACGGGAGGCTGTGATTCCAGGAGAGGGGCTGGACGGGGTCAAATGTGGAAGCAAAGGAGTTGGGCTGATAAGGAGTAGTTGGGCTGATAAGGAGCAGTTGGGCTGATAAGGAGGGCCACTTCTAAGACTGAAGAAAAGGGAGAGGAGATACAGGTGTCAAGAAACTTTAAGCAGGAAAGAAAGGAATTTGGGCATTTATGACAAATCACTCCCACAAATGAGATCAATTCATGAGCGTGTTAGTAGTGGAATGTTTTGTACGTGAGAAATACCACATTAAAAGGAGGAAATGGAGAAGAGTACCTTTAAGGATGGTAACCTAGCGGGAAACACAGTACGAAGATGGGAGTTGATGTCAAGTGTCCTCCATTCCAGTCTCAGCACTTCTGCTGTGTGGTTTGAGGAAAGCTGTTTTCCTCTAAGCCTGAGTTTTCCCATCCGTGAAGGGGGAGAATGGCCAGTGTCACACACTGTGCTGTGTCTGGAGCCAGGGAGGTCATGGGGCCAATGGCAGGTGGCGTGGCCCCAGGTAGGTTACTGAGCCTCCTTGGCCTTAGCGTCTCCTTATGCTCACAGGGGTCAGTTCACCTCCCTGCTAAGCGGGGGCATCAGGGTAACGTTAGGTGGGGCGACGTTAGGTGAGGTGACACCTGGAGTGAGAATCAGCACTCAGCTCACGTCAGATCCCTTTCCTAGGAGAGAACAGTAAACCCAACCAGCTTTTCTGAGGAATGAACACTGTTCTGCCGTTGAAATAAGGGTAAGAGATATTTTCTACCACATTTGACTTTAGCCAAAGTGAACGCACACACACACACACACACACACACACTTACAAAGATTTTTGTTTCTTTCTTTTTTTTTTGAGATGGAGTTTCACTCTTGTTGCCCAGGCTGGAGTGCAATGGCGCGATCTCGGCTCACTGCAACCTCCGCCTCCTGGGTTCAAGTGATTCTCCTGTCTCAGCCTCCCGAGTAGCTGGTATTACAGGCATGTGCCACCACGCCTGGCTAATTTTGTATTTTTAGTAGAGACGGGGTTTTGCCATGTTGGTCAAGCTGGTCTCGAACTCCTGACTTCAGGTGATCCACCCGCCTCAGCCTCCCAAAGTGCTGGGATTACGGGCATGAGCCACCCATGCCCAGCCTACAGTATTTTACTTTAGCCAAAGTGAACACACATACACACACATTTACAAAGATTTCTGATCTGAACCTGATATATTCATTTATCTACCCTGGAATTCTTTTGTTCATTGTCTTCATGAGTGAACTGTCTGACTTGAAAGTGTTTGGTGAAGGCAAATGGGTCCTTTAACGACTCTGTTCATTTAAATTATTATTTAAGGACTAGACAGGTGTTTCATCATGGGAACTCTTTAGTATGTGCTTCTTGTCAGCCTCAGGAATCAAAGTGATTTTAGCATTATGGAATATGCTAAAGTAAACTTAATTCTTGTTGCAAATCATGAACGTTTTTATGTATCAGTGAAAAGGGACTTATGTGCTGAGATATCCAGGGTTTCACCCAAGACCCACCTGTATAACTTTGGATTAGTAAGGTAATTTTAATGGCCTTCTATTCCAGTGGGCTTCCTCTCTAAAGAGAGGCTGAGCAAGAACACTCCAGCAAATAACACTTCATCATATGATGCATTTTGTGAACAAGGAAGAAAATATATCTATATATAGTGGTTTTCAAAAAAAGGAGAAAAATAAATAACAAGTGGACTGACTTAAAATCAAAATTGATTAGAAGAGTCCTAGGTTATTATTATCTGTTTATTTCTTTAAAATATTGACCATATATTTGAAAAACTAATTGAAGTTTTTCAATTAGTTCTGTCATTCATATATTCCCTTCATGTTTCTGCCATATCTGAATATTGCTTATGCTAATTTTTGTTAATATTCTTTAAATAGATGCACACTTTTTACTTTATTTATTTGATAAGAAAGATTTTAGCACTACTATGAACCTGAATCCATCATTGCTTGTCATAAATAAACAATCTGTGAGGTGTGAACCTACATGTTTCAATGACCGAGTATTGTTGATCATTCTCCTCAGGTATGGTTGTTACCTTGGAGTCAGGAGCCCGAGGTGGCTCTCTGTGCCCTGGAGAGGGATGGCTGGAGAGGTGGGGACACCTGTTCCCACTGAACCAGGTCTTTCTCTTTGGCATCATCAAGCCGGGGAACAAGGGGCCTGGTGAATCCCATCACGAGAAAGCCACCAGCCTGCCTGTGCTCACCAGGAGAGTTGATTTAACTTGCTGTCCCAGGGTGCACATCATGGGTGAAGCTTGGAGCATCTCCATCTGGGGGACGCCAGGGGGCCTTTTGTAAGGATTGACTTGTGTGCGTGGCTTTAGGTGGGTCTTGCAATGTGGGAAATGCTTAGGTAGGTTGGGCAAGGTGGGGAATGCATTAACTGTGGGAATGGTCCCTTTGTAGCCACAAGAATCTTTTCCGTGGTTTTCCTTGGCTGTGGGCGGTAGCTGTGGTATGGGAACCAAGATCTCACCTAATGACTCTGTGTGTCACAGAGCCCATCACTGGCTTCTCAGAATTAACTTGTTAGGTATTTTATTTCATGTATGTTTAAGCACCTCCTAAAATCATTTTTTTATTCCTCAGTTATGGCATATTCCACATGTGGTGCACATCCCAATTTTCAAAGCGCGGATCTGTTCTAACATTGGCTGACACATACATTTTCCTCCTTAACATTCCCCAAGTGCAGTTGTTTGCGTTTGCTTTAAACATTTCAGTGAAAGGGAATGCAGTGCTGGAAAAAGCCGTCACCACGCTGCTGAAGGTCTCCCAGCACTGGAAGCCTTTTCAAGCGGTGCTTCTAGCTCTTTGCCTCCTGCAGGTTTTGTTCTTGTTCTTCTAGTTCTCTCCTCTGCAGTTATGCCGGGGTTTACTGACATGACCGTTTCTCAGCTCCCAGGATGTTACACACTTTATTAAAAAATATGAGTGATCCCGAGGTCAAGAGATCGAGACCATCCTGGCCAACATGGTGAAATCCCATCTCTACTAAAAGTACAAAAATTAGCTGAGCATGGTGGCATGCGCCTGTAGTCCCAGCTACTTGGGAGGCTGAGGCAGGAGAATTGCTTGAAGCCGGGAGGCGGAGGTTGCAGTGAGTCGAGATTGCACCACTGCACTCCATCCTGGTGACACAGCGAGACTCCATCTCAAATATATACATATATATATATATATATGAGTAGTGAGTTGGCCCTTAGAACCGCCCACATCCCCCGGCTTCTCCCTGGCTGCTCTGAATGATTCCTCAATGTTTCTATATAGGTCCTGCCACTGTTGCCTCCCCGGTCTACATGCAAGTGTTCTGCCCTCTTGGCATCCTGTGTGCACTCAGCTCAGAGAGACAGGATGGACAGGTAGTGAGTGAACCACCATCTCACGGTTACTTTGTGAAGTTTCAGGGAAGGTCTTTTCTTCCAGCCATGCTAAATATTGCCAGTATTCAGGAGCTGATTCTCTAATTGGTGGCTGTTGTTAGCCCTCAGATGTGTGTCACCCACAGTGTGTTCTGCTCCCCCAGCTGCAGCTGACCAAACACACCTGGAAGCTCTCATGCATCAATCAGCCTCCTTGGTGCATTTCTCTAGGATCCAACTCATTTACCTGTTGAGAAATTATATCCCTAAAAATAAGCACTCTTGGTTGTTTGAATCTTTGTTTGTTAAAAAAAGTGTGCTTTTGTGAATATGGAATCAAAAATTAATACAGATGCTTGTCGACTTACCCTGGGGTCACGTCTAGATAAATTCATTTTCACTGAAAATATTGCAAATTGAAAGTATATTTTTGGACTTAAAATATTTTCAACTTACGATGGGTTTACCTGAACCCCATTCTAAGTTGAGAGGTGTACAGAATGTTTATGTTTTTGCACCATCCTGAAGTAAAAAAATCTTAAGTCCAACCGTCCTAAACTGGGGACCATCTATTATGTAATCATAAACTGGGGACCATCTATTATGTAATCATAAAGCTGGTGGATCCCAGTAAAGGGCTCGCAGCGACGCGATGGGTTACTACTGCCACCTGCTGGTAGAACATTTCTTTGTGGATGCAAAAATAATTCTGGAGTTAGTGGTTAACATTCTGCGTCTTGAGGGGAGCTTGGATTGCGCATGCAAATACATTTGTCAGCTTACAGATACAATTCTTCCTAGAAACCAAGATGCCACCAACAATGAAGACGGCGCCTATTTGGGGATTGACTTGTTGGTTAATATATGAGAATTTCCTTGAGGTGAGGTCTCCAGTCATGTAGTTTCTGGCTCCCTTTGGATCAGCTTTAGATGGGAACAAAACAAATGTACAACAAAAAGAATCAGAGCAGTGGTTACATCTTGGATGAGGGTCAGGAATTTATCTGAAGGGATCCTGAGAGAGTTTTCTTGGGGTGACAGTAACGTCTTTATCATAACCAGGCTTGGGTAGTAGGGTGTGAGCATTTATTGAAATCCATTTATTTAATGGCTTACGTAAGATTTGTGCACTTCATTGTGTGTGAACATTATCCCCCAAATTAAAAAAAAAGAACCACAAACAAACACTGAAGTCAAGTTAATGATATGTGGAAATAAATTGGTGTTTGCATCTTTGAAATGCATCAAAAATAATCGGATGGGTTGATGAAGGGGTGGAGGAATGATAGATGGGGGGTAATTAATAAAGTATAGTGAAACCTTAATAGTACAATTGAGATGGGGGATATATGAAACTTCACTGGGAAATGCTTTATACTTTTCTACATGTTTGAACAGTTTCATAATAAAATGTGAGGAAACAAATAATTTCTTATCAAATGATGGGCACTTAGAACTAGCTTATATCATTAGTTTTATAATCACTCTCTGAGATAAATAGCAATATTGTTTTAAAATATATTAGGAAATGAGTTTCAGAATTTTTTTTCTGTTTTTGAGACAGAGTTTCACTCTTGTTGCCCAAGCTGGAGTGCAGTGGCGTGATCTTGGCTCGCTGCAATCTCTGCCTCCTGGGTTCAAGTGATTCTCCTGCCTCAGCCTCCTGAGTAGCTGGGATTACAGGCACTCACCACCATGCCTGGCTAATTTTTTTGTATTTTTAGTAGAGATGGGGTTTCTCCATGTTGGGCAGGCTGGTCTCGAACTCCTGACCTCAGGTGATCCACCTGCCTCAGTCTCCCAAAGTGCTGGGATTACAGCTGTGAGCCACTGCCCCTGGCAGAGTTTCAGAATGTTTAAGGAAGTAGATTGAGCTTATACAGTTAATAGGCAGTAGAATTCACATTCACACCCGTATTATCTAGGTCCAAGTTTAATGGTCTTTCTGTAAATGCCTTGCTTTTTACAAATTAAAAAACAAAGCATCTTTTGAGAATTAAGGAGAGGGGTGGTGGGGCAAATTTGTCCTACCAATTGAAAAAATCAGCCTTAAGTTGCTGATGCTGAGTCAGGAGTACAGTTCGCCTTCAGAAAGAACAGCTTATCATCGAACAAGGCACTAGCATTTGAGAACTTCCAGAACATCCCTAGATTTGCCCTGTATCCGCAGCCTCCATCTCATTTCAGTATAGGAACAAGTCATCCGTGGCACTTGATTTTATCTCTAACTTGTTTCAATATATGGAACTGCACTAATTCTCAATGTTAAGAAATTTAATATTAGTTTTAAATCCTATAGAGACCAGAAACATATTCTTACTGGTTTCCAGACACTGCTATGCAGTCTGTCAAAATGTATCACTGCGTGTTTTGATGTTATAAAATGATGACATCAAAAATAATGGCCTAAGAGGTAAGTGACCCACGTTTCTGTTCAAGCTACAAAATTGTTGGCTGAAATTGTGTGTGCATCATGCAAAGTGACTTTGCCTTGGTTGCATCCGCAAAAGGAAAGAGTGCCTCGGTGATCTGTCTCATGTCTGATTTGTCCTCTACTTCACAAGCATCCTTCAATGGGCCCACACTCTCTGGATCCAGCTGGGGTAGTTGTCACTGCAATAGGCCCTGTCGTAGCACTGGTACCTGTCTCCCCTCTGATACCAACTGTGTGGTACCAGAAAGATCTTTTGTTTCCTGGATCACCCTGGTGTAGGCCAATGGAGTGGTGGCATCAGGTCAGAATGTCCGGATGCTGCCTCCACCCATTTCTGTCCATCCTGCATTTGCACCTTCCTCCCCATGGAGTAGTTTCCAACACCTGGGCCCCAAAGAGGCTTCTTCCTACAATTTCCTTCACTACCATGGGATACAGGAGACATTGCTGTAGCCTGCGAGTGTCTCTAGCCACTGGGTGTCACTGCTGACCCACAGAAACCCTGGAAAAGCAGCCTCACCGTGGAAAATATCATGGTTATGTTTTCAAAAGTGTTTTGCTCGGAAATACTTAATCACTTGTTCAACAAAAATATCTTTTCCAAATCACCAGGATGGAAAGTCTGAGTGTGTGAAGAAGCTCTGGTGGACTTGTGTGCGTCAGTGGCTGACAGCTGCCCCTGGGCTGTGGATCTTCATAAGGATGCTGTTAATCAGACATGACTTTAAAAAAGATTAGTATACTTTTTATTTGAGTAGGTAAACATATTGAGAACTGAAGTGATTTTTCACCCTTAGTAAACATTGTACTGGACCTGCTTAACTCTGCAGGCTAAAAAATAATGAGCTTAAGCAATGAAAAGTAAAAGAAAATGATTCCAAATGATATGTACTAATAATCTTTAAATAATGAATTACTTAAATTATTCATTATCTGTTTTCTGGAACCTGCTGTGAACAGCATAGCCCCATTCCAGGTGGTAATTGTGCAAATAGTTCATGATGCTTGGGGTGAGTTAACCCAAAGGAAATGGGAGAGAGGATGGCACTGATGTTTCGGAAATGGCAACATTCTGAAAGAATCCACTTAACTAAAGATTAGAATGCGCACAGATCCAAATTGAATATTCACATTCTTAGATGCACATTTTATCTCTTTGGTTCCATTGTGTTCACTTCACAGCATATTTTCCTGAAATAATATATGAGAAAATACCCACATTATTAAAAATAAAAGAATGTCTTGTTTATACAGCATAAATTCTGAAAATCTAATCAAAAGCCAATGCATTTGCTGTCTAGACTTGAATGTGGACAATATTAGCAGAAGTGTAAAAAGAATACTCAACCTGAAGAACAAAGCCTTTAAAAGAAGATACAGAGGATTATGCACAACCCAGAGGAAAGAAAACCCTTTTGCGTTATTATTCTCATTCTATTATTTTCAGATAAGGAAAAAAAGACTGTAAATCAATAAATCTGTAATGAATACATGCACAGAGGCAGAAGGCATCCATGACTTTGCACAGCATCCTCTCCCGAGGGCCCAGAGAAGGCATCCTCCCAGGTCTCAGGGTCAGAATCAGCCACAGTTTTCATTTTGTAGTTTCTGGAATCCTATAGCTGATTGTTTCCCTTTTTTGCACCAAACAAAAAAAAACCCAGATATTTTCTGGAAGATGAGAACCAAGCATTTGTGGCCCACTCACAGAAACAGCCCCAGTTAAGCATTCAATTTTTCTTTTTTTTTTGAGACGGAGTCTTGCTCTGTTGCCCAGGCTGGAGTGCAGTGGCGCAATCTCAGCTTACTACAAGCTCCACCTCCTGTTTTCACGCCATTCTCCTGCCTCAGCCTCCCGAGTAGCTGGGACTACAGGCGCCCATCACCACACCTGGCTAATTTTTGTATTTTTAGTAGAGACGGGGTTTCACCATGTTGACCAGGCTGGTCTTGAACTCCTGACCTGAGGTGATCCACCTGCCTCGGTCTCCCAAAGTGCTGGGATTACAGGCGTGAGCCACTGTGCCCGGCCTAAGCATTCAATTCTATTGTCTTGCTCTCCTTTTTTAAATTCCACTTTTACTCCTATTTTTATCTTACTAAATAAGTTCTTGGAAACTGTGCCGCCTAGTGACTACATGTATTAATTTATACACCTCACCTCAGTTCTTTTCTGGACTAAGGTGAAAGGTGAGATATATAAATAAGAACATAAAAGTAAAAGAGTAAAGATGCAAATTCAGTCCGTAGTCAGTGAGTATAACACAGTTGAAAGGCGCTGAAAGCGTTCTGAAACGCTTCCATCTTACCTGCAAGAGCAAAGTGGCAGCTTTTGCAGAGTGCCTATGGGCTGTTTCTTCTGTAGCTCAGGCGAGGAAGCTCTTTGACTGGAGAGAACAGGGCAGAGGGTGTGGAGGTCTGTTTGTATGATGGGGACAATGTTCCCTCTGACTGGGTGATACCATGTCTTGCCCTGAAGCAGGGGGAGACGAATGGCATCTTCCATCCGAATGGCACAGAGCGAGCGGACTGCGAACTCACTGAGTGAGAACTGGCGCAGCGACCACGTGAGGACGTGCAGCTGGGGCAGTGTGGCCGGTGACTTCATTTGCCCTTCCGTCAGGCCACCTTGAGAGTGCTTTGGTAGAACTTAGGCCTGTCCTGAGGAAGCCTGTGGGTAGTTTTGATGATACTGTGACTTTGCACGCTGTAACATGCAAAACTCTCAGCACGCCCTGGGAAGTAGGCAGGCGTGGAGAGCCTAAGTAACGGGAACGAGAGCAGCCGGCTGCACCGGGGTGGGGGTTGTTTAGGAGACAGGCTGGCAGCCATCAGGCACTTTGCCCTTTATTCCTGTCAGATGCTACTGAAAAGGAAGCAAGGGGGCAACGTTGAGCGTGGATGCAGAAAAGAACCCAGGGATCAGGCTGAGCCCAGAATGCTGGAACCGTAACAGAATAGGAAAGAGCATGTACACAACAAAGTCCCAAACCATCTCCATATGATGATCCTGCTACTACAGGAGCAAAACTCTTGTTAAATCAGGAAGAGGGCAGGGTGTGGTGGCTCCCGCCTGTAATCTTAGCACTGTGGGAGGCTGAGGCAGGCAGATCACCTGAGGTCAGGAGTTTGAGACCAGCCTGGCCAACATGGTGAAACTCCATCTCTACCAAAACAATACAAAAAAATTAGCTGGGTATGGTGGTGTGTGCCTGTAATCCCAGCTACTCGGGAGGCTGAGGCAAGAGAATCACTTGAACCCAGGAAGTGGAGATTGTGCCATTGCACTCCAGCTTGGGTGACAGAGTGAGACCTTGTCTCAAAAAAAAGAAAAAAAAAATCAGAAAGCCACATCAGGTAAATTCAGAGACGTTTTGTAAGCCCGTTGCAAGATACATTAAAACAAACAAACAAAAAACACTCCAGCTACCCCAAAGGGTAAAGGAGTAGACATCAAGTGACTGCACCAAGAACTTGGGACAGGACTGAGGCTTGGCATGTCTCTGTGTGTCATTCCTCACTGGCTGATGAGCCCTGGCCAACACTTATATTTAGATTATGTGGGATTATTTAAAATGGTAACTACAACTGATTGATTTCAACATTGGTTTTACACATTCCATTCTCAAATAATCTCTCTCTTTTTCTTTCTTTTCTGAGATAACCAGTTAAGGATCTGATTCAGGAAGTTTTTATAGTAAACATAAGTGAAATAAATTTGGCCCCGTTGACTGATTAATAACAATAAGTCCAAAGAGGAGACGTTACACAGTGGGAGTTTGAACTGAACCATCACATGCATGAAAAGCACTCTATGTTCGTTGAGTAAATGAGTGAAGGAATGAAGTGGGTAGAACTCATGGTCAGTAATGTTACATGGCAGCATCCTAAAAAATGATCTGTGACCCAGTAGGCTGGCATGTTGGTCACCATGCCAGAGAGCAGCCATGCAATCTGCCCTATGCCAACTGGGAAAGTGGAGCGTACAAAGAATGTAGCCAAGGACCTGGCTTCAGAGGTTGCCACTTTTGTTACGGACAAGCCATAGCCTCAAAAGAGCAATGATCCATTTAAGTGCGGTGGGGGAAAGCTCAGTTTGGAAGTATAGAAGGCAGGAGGTCAGAGGAGGGCTAGAAGACCCTCCAATTCCTAGAGCTGCAGAATGTGACCCAGGACTGAGTGTGTCTGATAAAGAGTGTGCATGTACTCACAACAGCGTGCCTGAGCAGATGCATGTTTAGTTCAAAGGAAACAGAAGGTGGGGAGAGAATGAGGTGGCTCACCTTATCAGAGCACTGGCAATGCTGGGCATCACAGGAGGCCAGGCCTTGTGTGTTGGAAGATGGGAGCCTCATGCAACAGCCAGTGGTAGCTAAGAATTAGTCTTTTTTTTTGAGATAGAGTCTTGCTATATCACCCAGGCTGGAGTGCAGTGGCACAATTTCGGCTCACTGCAACCTCTGTCTCCTGGGTTCAAGCAATTCTCCTGCCTGAGCCTCCCAAGTAGCTAGGATTATAGGCATGTGCCACCACACATGGCTAATTTTTGTAATTTTAGTAGAGACGGGATTTCACCAAGTAGCTAGGATTATAGGCACGTGCCACCACACATGGCTAATTTTTGTAATTTTAGTAGAGACGGGGTTTCACCTTGTTGGCCAGGCTGGTCTCGGAATCCTGACCTCAGGTGATCTGCCCACCTCGGCCTCCCAAAGTGCTGGGATTACAGGCATGAGCCACCACACCCAGCCAAGAATTAGTCTTGATGACTTGAAGGCACTGGTCTAACTTGGGGATCATTTATGGATTTAATATGGGGTGTGATCCAATCTCATTTAGCACATGTGCTTCCTTGTGCCAGGTCTTGGTGCAGCACTGGGAATACTGGGAGAAAGGAGACATGTTTCCGCCCTGAAGGGGCACAGGTGGTGAATGACAGACTGGGTCTCACTCTGCCACGTACTGCGGGCTGGCCCTGCCCGGGCACTCGGACCTCTTTGAGCTTCTGGTTTTAGTGTGTGAGATGAATCTCCAGAGGACAGTGCTCACTGGGGCTGTGGAGCACGAGGACTATGTGAGCTACCTCCTGAACACTCTCCTGGGTGCTGGCTCTTGGTGGTTCTCCCCACACGTTGGTGGGAAACATTGAAGCAGGCTGGGAGCCATTTGGAGAAAGGGCCACAAATTCAGTATAAAAAGGTCTATGAAGCTCTGAAGGGGGGTTGATTTCTCTGAGTGTAGTGAGGATGGGGAGGGCCAGAAGGCCTCAGACAAACAGATAATAATGGGACAGATCCTGGAGGGAGACCAGGGCATGGGCAGGTGAGAAGGGAAAGATTCCTGAGCCCGCCAACCCCGAGCTTGAGGCTCAAATGCTCACACCCGAGAGGACCTGCTCAAAGATTTCTGGGCCTCCAGCCTGGGCTTCCGAGTCAGGAGGGCTGAATGGGGCCCCTGATTCTGTATTTCCAACAGCTTTCCAGGTATTGTGACACTAAAACCAGGGTTTTAGACAAAGGGGCTCTGCCCATGTTCTTGGTGAGTAGCCCTGCTTAAATGGAGCATAAGGGGAAACTCCTGGCTTACATGAATCTGGGGCTGATCTCAGGCTTTCATTCCCCTCGGTTTTCCCATTGCCCCATTTGCATGTACCTCCCACCTGGAGGAACCCTTGCTCCCCCTAACGCAGTGCGGCTGCACAGAACAGCTCCAGCCAGACACTGCCCATGGGAGGCTGCTGCTGTTCTCTGTGGCCCAGGGACTGAGAGCCTCATATTTAGGACAAGAGTGGTTCACAGACCTGTGGGCAGGCAGGTGGGATGACCGGCAGGGGGCTGGCTAATTGCTGAGTGGCTCAGTGCAGGGTCTCCGCTGGCTGGCACAATGGACTCAAGCTAGGCTATGAGAGGAGAAGGGAGATGTATGCTCTGCTCTCGCAGCTGTGGAATGCTGCAGGGGTGTGCTTAGAATCCCTAACCTTGATAAAAAGGCTGACTGCATTGGTTATACATCAAATTGGGACCAAAGATCAGACTAGCAGAGGTAATTCCATCACATCTTATCTCTGGGCTGCAGGGTCGTGCTGCTAGAATTGCTGGAAATTGCAAAGCTCGGGAGTGTGGACAATACAGGTGGTGAGGACTGTCTAACTAGGAAAGCGGCTCCAGAGAGGGCAGAGGCGCTATCTTTTGTCAAGGTCCTGGTGGTCCTGACCGTGGCTATTCCTTTGCACGTACTATCTCATTAAATTTTCACAGCAGTTCTTGCAAATGTGTTAATATCCCCACTTTACTGACGGGGAAGCAGCCTAAGACAGCTTATCTAACTTTCCCACTACCACAGGCAGCAGATTTGAGTCTTCTTGAAACACCTCCAGGAGTCAGAATACTCCTGAGGATAACTCAGCTTTGCAAGTGGTAACAACTTCCTGTGCCAGCTGTCTCTACCTCCCAGCTGAGTCCGTTGAAATTTACTAGGGCTTAAGGCCATACTTTATTTTCTGTGTGGAAAATGCACAGATCAGAGCCTGGCACATTTTTGATATTCAATGAACATTTGATTCTATAACAGCTCATATGTGCGCATACATGAGAAATTGAACAAACACATTCAGGGGTCCTGAGACTCCTGAGGGTCTCTCATGAGGCCTGCTTGTAGGTCCATGTACTGCAGGACGAGCACTCCTGGTCTCAATGGCTGTGCCTGTAGTGATAGGGGTTACTTCCAGGATTTTGCTTTTTTTTTTTTTCTTTTTCTTTTTTGCAATAGTTGAACTGGAGTTTTTAATTTTTTTTCTTAACCAATGGTGAGTCAGTCTCGGCTATGGATAATGAAAGTAGAGACGGCCAAAGAGCTGCCCCCCAGGCCTCCGCCCATGAATGCTGTCCACTTATATTTGTCTCCATAGACAGAACTTATGAGAGATACAAAGGAAATAAAAATAATTCAGGCCACTCTGAACACAGAGAGTACAGGGCAGGGGCATTCTGGAGGAAATCACTCCAAATTCCTTGAAATAGCCCGCTCAAAATCACATGAAAGTGTCATTAGCAGGTTCCTGAGGGGTCTGTATGGAAAAAAAGGATTATTTTGACTCATTCTGAGAGGTGTCAACATTGGTTGACTTGGAACTTGGGCTCAAAAAGGAGGCAGCTTCAGACATCTTCTGAGTCTTACCCAGCTACAAAGCCCCCTCCTCCCCACAGCGGCTCCCCAGCCAGCCCTCTCTCCTGCATCCTTTTTCTCTGGGTGGTGTAATTTAGCTGGTCAGTGCAGAGACAGAAGACCCCAAGTGAGATGGGGAGAGGCAAGGGTAGAGGTGTCACCATTACCAGAGCTTGCACAGGAACCTTCTGAGGTGGGATGGAGGAAAACTCTAAGGCAGCCTGGGCTTAAAATGGCCTGGAGCAGGGTCTTGGCATTGCAGTTAGGATGATGTAAACTAAAGTTGTCAGTGGGCACAGGCCAAAAGTTTCAGTCTGTGTTCACGGGGGAGAGCTGTCTTCCTCCTGACAGCCTCTTCCCATGTAGGCTGCAGTCACAAGGCAATTCCTGCAGGCAGGCCTAGTCACCTAACTGCGGAGACCTATGCAAAGAGGTAAATGTGGGGCCTCCTGTTCAGAGGGAAGGGAGCAAGTGCTGTGAAGGTATGAACACACACACTTGGTTTCTGCCCCTGGTTTGCTTTGAAAACCCTGGGAATTCCCTGAATGCTGGGTGTGAGAGGAACTTCTGTCATTACTCTTACAAAGCTCCTTTCAGCCCTACGTGAGTGTGTGCTAACAAGGGGGCTCCTGCACTTGGGGGCTGGTGGCCAGAACCAACCCTGGGCTTAGAGGCTTGGAACTGTCAGCCCCATCCCCAACATCCCAGAAGGGGCAGCAGCTGAGATAGAGCTCCGTCACCAGTGGCCAGTGCTTTCATCAGTCATGCCTATATTATGGAAAAGCCATAAACCCCCCAAACAATGGGGTTCAGAGAGTTTCCGTGTTGGTGAACACACCCAGGTGCTGGGAGGGTGGTGTGCCTAGAGAGTGCATGAAAGCGGCACGCTGCCCCCACTCCCCCAGCCCTTGCCCTGCGCATCTCTTCCATCTGACTATCCCTGAGTCTCATCCTTTATAATAAACTAGTAATAGGAAGTAAACTGTTTTCCTGAGTCCTGTGAGCTAGAATAGCTGACAAGTTAGTAAACCTGAGGAGGCAGTCATGGGAACCCCTGATTTGTAGCCCATCAGTCAGAAGTCAGAAGGGAGGCCTGGATTCGGGATGGGCATTGATGTGGGGGCAGTCGTGTGGGGCTGAGCCCTGAACTTGTGGGATCCTCAGGTACCTAATTTAATTCTGGCAGGTAGTGCCAGAATTAAATTAGGTCATAGGACACCCCATTGGTATCTGCTGATATTGAAGAATTGCAGTGTGTGGAAAACCCACACATTTGGTGTCAGAAGAGCTGTGCGTGTAGAGAAAACAGAATTTATTTTTCTTTTAAAGATATTAAAATATAAAAGTTTCTCTCTCTTTTACATATCTCTTCTGCTCATGGGCACATCTTATTTTCCCAGCATATTTCACTTAGACAAAACATAAGTTCTGAGGTAAAATTATTAGGAATTTCAAGATAATGAGGGCAGAGCTTTAAATAGAGTGTAGGACCCAGGAAGCTGGCCCTGGTTGCATGATGGAAAACTCAAGAAAATCAGGGAACCCACAGAGGTGCGTGGAGTCATGCCCAGCTGGCCATTGGAAGAAATGAACCTAAGAGGGATGGTCTACTCCGAATCTACATTGAAAAGGTGAATCTCTGACTACTGCCATCTGCCTGACAACATGAGGCAGAACATGGTTGCAGGTTAGGGTTGCCATGGTGCCATCTTCTGCCTTTGGCCACTCTTGTTTCCTGCAGGAGTTCCATGCCTTTTGCATTTCTGTAGTTGAAGTGACATGGATTTGGGACAGAGTTGAAGTGTGTAGTAAACCACTGAACTGGAGATAGTTTGGCCCTGGCTACAGGAGACCTAACTAAATCCATAAAGAAAGGAAGTATATGTATTATGGAAGGAGCTGCTTGTTAGAATGGTTGTTTCCTCCCTAAGAGTAAGGGGGAGAGCCAGCTGAGGGAACCATGATGCTAACTGGAATCCAGGCAGCAGTGTGGGCGGTAACGTGAGCAGCTTGGCCTCAGCAGTGGGGACAATGACTGGGACTTCGTGGTTTTATCTGTGTTCAAGTGTTGTCCCAGAACCAAGCAGGTCACACAAGGGTGAGGCAACAGCTCGTTTCCCTGGCATAGGATTCTTAGAACAAAACCTCCACCACCACCAACAATCAAGGACTGTTAGAGTTGGGAATTGACCAGAGTTTGCAAACTGGGGCTGATGAGATTGGACCTATACACGGGCTTGGTTTGGTCCACATAAAGGGCTGAAAAAGAATGGATGTAACTGACAGCACTAAAACATTTGGAGATTAGATTTCATTATCCTAACTTGCTATTTCCCTCGAAAAATCAGAGGATTTGACCACACCTGATCCGAAGGCAAGTTTCATTTGAGGCCGAGGAGCCTGGGACATGGAGATGAAGCTCTTTTGACTTCCCCCTGGCTGTTGCAGCCTGGGTCGGGGACTCAGCGTGCTGCTGCCTCCTGGCATAGAGCTCTCCGTGTCTGCCTGTCATTACTGTGACTATTTACACAGCCCAGGGCCCCATCTCCTGGCTTCCTGCCAAATAAGATGTCAATGAGAATAATTGCTTTTTAAATTGGGAACCTAATTCTTTCCAACATATCATAACCAATTTTTCTCCATGACGTTGGAATATCACTTCAAGGAAGTTCTTAAAAGTGTATGAGAACTATGATTGATACGAAAATAAAATTACCTTATAAATATAAATAATTACCTAGGTAGAAAGACAACAGAAATGCCTATTGTAGAGGGCTAGTGAAAGATTGGTTACAAACTAAAGAACCATTTTATTTTGTTTTTGTTTTTCATTCAAAATTCCACTATAGCAGAAATTTATGTCTAGTCGAAGCTGTGCTGAGGAATTATATGACCTTGAACGATACCAGTGCTTTTACATTATGCCTTCACCATCTGCAAAACAGACTTTAAAATATCCACTCCTGCCTTATTATACTGATAAATTAGACCACGTGTGTAAGCACTTTAAGCTCCTGGGAAGAGAGGAAGGGTACACATTGGCGATCTTGATATTATGAATTGGAGCATGAACTAAAATGTTATTTATTCTGTAAATCTGAGGTTATTATTCCCTTGGCAATTGAAGGTCCCTCTTAACCAAGCCCATCTTTTTTTTTTTTATGAGGCTAGGACAGAATGAAATGACTTTTATTCATTTGGTACAAATGCAAATTTTTCAATGTTTGTAATGTCTTGTAATCTTAGTGCCCTCATCTCTTTGAATGGCTCTGGTCTTAATGTAACAGAATGCCTGACTTTTTGTCTTCTTTTGCAAAAGGTCTGAAAAAGAGGAATGCAGCATAAGTAGGTGGCTATTACTACAGAAAGAGGATTAGGTTGTCTTTTGAGATGTCAAATATTTGCTGTTCTTGTTTTCTTTCTATTTTCTCTGCTGGCACCTATTTGAAATGTGTCCAAAGAGGGTTTATATTCACTGCTACATATTCGAACGTTTTGGCCTTAAGATCTTTCCCTGTTGCTTTTCTTGTCTTTAGGGTAAAAATGCTCATGAGATCATGAAGAGGCACGTGCCTAGTTCTCTCTCTTCCAAACTGGTCAGTGAGTCCAGCTCTGCTGGGCAGGCGACCCTCCTCCGTTGACCTCTGATCTGCTCTATTGCTTCACACCTGTTTTTTGTCCACTTCATCATCCCCACCCCTCCTCACTCGGTAGCCTCACTCCTTATTTCACTGAGAGAATGAAGTTGATTGGAAGAGGGCCTTTTAATTTCTGCACCGTCGAGTCTGTCCACCCTGAGATTGAGCCCTCTTGTTTGCTCCCTGTGGTTACGGGGAACATACAGGTGCCTCCTTGTCTATGGCAACCACTGCCCTGATGCGCTAGGTCCCAAATCCTCCGGCCTAATGGCGAATTTGACTGTGCTAATATCCCCTCTCTTTTCCCTTTTTGCTGAGGCACACAAACAAGCTAGAAAGTCTCTCTCTCTCTCTTTTTTTTTTTTTTTTTTACTTCCCTTCAGTTTCTGCAATTCCCAGAAAAAGCTTTTCTGCATTTCCTGTCTGAGCTCTATCTTCTCTCAAATCCTCTCCACTCTTGCTCTGTTTCCATCGCACTATTGCCCAGGATGCCAGCAAACCTCAGGACCCTCATCCAGCAATTCCTTCATGGTCCTCCTCAGCCTCTGGGTTCATTTTCTTTGCTTGGCTCCCCGTGAGATTTCTTCTGACTTCTCTGACCACTTTGTTTCCAAGTCCTTGATTGGTTCCTTATGTTCCAGATCCCCCTTAAATACTGAGAAGGTCGAGTGTCTCGGGGCCTGTTTCTCAGTTCTCTTCTTAATCTTCAGTCTCTCTTAGGTACTCTTACGTAATCTCCATCCCATCTCCCACTGGGAGCCTCCAAATTTTGTCTCTTGCCCCGACTCCCACCCTAAACTCCATATTTACATATTTCTTATTTCTACCTGGATGTCTAATAGGTCCAGTTGAGCATTCTAAGCTGAAGGAATTTGAAAACAATGGCAGAAGTAGGAATGTCACTCTGACCTTTCCCCACCCTTCTCCCCTGAAGAGGTCATAACACCTAGGACAGATGCTCTGGCCTTCTCCTGAAGCAGGCCACCAGAGCCTCACATGAGACATGGCTTCCCTATCCCTGGAGGAAAGGACTTTCTTATCTTTGAAGACACAGGGACACAGAGGGGACTCTGAGCACACAGGACTTGCTAAGTCTCCCCCACCAGCCAGTTCTTTGCCATTAGCTCATACTAATGGTATGAGTATTTATCCAGTCATACTTCTCCAACTATCCACTTCTTCCTCAAATCTAGCATAAAAAATCATAAAACACACACAGATTCTCCTGTTTCTTTGAGTCCTCATTTTTGAAAGCTCCATGTCATGTAAAACTGACAT
Organism: Pongo pygmaeus; assembly: GCF_028885625.2. NCBI lineage: Eukaryota > Metazoa > Chordata > Mammalia > Primates > Hominidae > Pongo > Pongo pygmaeus. The sequence continues at coordinate 35,256,833 of NC_072379.2, read as the reverse complement.
CAAATCCACGTGCATGCTTTTCTCTTGTTCCTCTGTCTTTTGTTAGAGGGGCCTCTGCCCTGAACCTCAGGCAGGTGAGGAAAGAAACCTCCTCTTCTACAGGCCCCCACTTGTAGCATGCCCATATCTGAACTCCCCACCCCAGGCACACTCCTTCAGAGTCCAGGCACGGGGGCCTCAGACATCTGTCCATCCTTTGTCATTGGAAGTCCTGCCTTTTGTACCTGAGTCATTTTCCCGGGTCTGACAACTCATTTTCTCTCCCAGTGTCTCCCTCATTCAAGCCACTCTCTTCTCTTGCCTGGACTTTGGACAGGTCTCCTCTCTCAGGCTGCCCATCCGTACCAAAGTGGCCTTTGAACAACACTGCCTCTGCCATCTGCTTGTGTTTCTTTTTGTTTTCTTTTCTTTCTTTCTTTTTTTTTTTTTTGGTGACAGAGTTTTGCTCTTGTCGCCCAACTGGAGTGCAATGGTGCAATCTTCACTCACTGCTATCTCCACCTCCCAGGTTCAAATGATTCTCCTGCCTCAGCCTCCCGAGTAGCTGGGATTACAGGTGACTGCCACAACACCCAGCTAATTTTTGTATTTTTAGTGGAGATGGGGTTTCACCATGTTGGCCAGGCTGGTCTTGAACTCCTGACCTCAAGTGATCTGCCCACCTTGGCCTCCTGAACTGCTGGGATTACACTTGTGTTTCTAAAGCATGGCTCCCCTGCCCTCTCAGGAGGCCCCAGGCTCCAGCTGTGTTTCTGACCTCCTGTCTGCACTCTCTGGTTCCAGGGCATGGCTTCACCACAGCGGCTTACTTGCTATTCCTGCTACCTCAGCATCTTTGCAGCTAGTGTTTTGTCTGACTGGAACTCTCTTTCCCCTGTCTGCCTCTGCTCATTTAGATCCTGTCCCAGCGTCCCATCCTCCCACCTTGCCCGACTATCCAATGGCCCTCCATCCTGGCTACTCTCTCGGTCCTCACCCTGCTTGGGCCTCCTGTCTGGCGTGTGTATCTACCTGGCCTTGCACTATGTATTAATTCACAGGGGCAGGAGCTTTGTGCTGTCCTAAGCTGGACTCTAGCACCCAGCTCTGAGACATAGGAGGCACTCAACAGTTGTTAAATGAATGACTATTTCTGGGTGCCATGTGCTTCATTCACTGAAAAGATGAATGGATTTTTTTTTTTTGAGCAGGCACTGGGTTTGTTTTTCATAGGGGAGTCAGGAAATAGATAATTCCGGAGGAAGCAGAAGGAATGTTTAGCTGAAGAGTGTGGTAATGAATAGCACGGGGCTATCAGCCTCCTTGAGCTAATGGTGGTTGCTTCTGCAGACAGGCAGAGGATGGCTGAAAATACCTTGGGGTGAGCAACATTGGACATGCCACGCCATTAACATAGGAAGTCTTTGAGGGCTTGAACCATATCCCAGATCTAGAGCAGGATTCCCAGAAAGAGCAAGGCAGTACTTCTCTGCAGAAGCACCAGGGGCGTTTGGATGCAGAATTAGTGCAGGGGTCTTTACCAGGCACTAAGCAAGAGCCCTGTGTTAGGAATATGACAGAAGACCAGTTGTCATAACTGGGAAACAAGTCCATGGCCTGGCCAACAGCCCTGCTAACTTAATATTGAGCCCCAGAATATGAAGCCAGTGATTCTTCAATTCACTTCTCTGTTTCAGGATGAGTCCTAAAGAATGAACCAAGATGGATCCCACTATCCTGGGTGACTGAGAGCCTGTCAAAAGTCTCCAGTTGTGTGAGTGGAAGGCTTAAGGCTTTTGTGAGTGGACCAGGCGTGGCCTGGTAGTGTGCTGTTTTGTGGAAATTCCTCATGTATGAAAATTTTGCAAAAGTGAGGCATGATAATGAAAATACTGTGGTACAGAGGAGAGAGAATTTTGGATTCATAAACCCTGAGTTCAGCCTTGGTGCCAAGTTGCATTTATTGGGTGACACTGAGTTTGGTCATGTGGCTTCTTCAAGCCTCAATTTTCTCATTTGTAACATGGACATAACCACACCTTAATTTCTTCCATCTCAGGGTAGCGTTTCTGATGCTGTATGAAGCAATGGCCTGCTGGCTAATTTGTGTTATGAAAAATGGGTTTGATAATCAAAGAAGCCTGGGAAAGTCTGGGTAAGATGAAGCTAAAGAGGCTTATCTATCCTTCCCTTTGGCTTCTCAGAAACCGTTGTTGGCAAGTATGCTTTTTGAATTTCCATGAAGAAGTTTCATATGCAGCATTTGTCAAACTTTTGGACTGCAACCTCCCCCCTCCATTTCCTTCCTGCCACATTTATTAACTTCTCCCTAAAGAGCATTTCAAGGAACACCGTTTAGGAAATGCAGCCGCAGAATAATAAAGGAACAGACTCACTAAGAGTGCATTGTGTGCCTGCAAACTGCAGCTTGTTTATAGTACTAACGCTGCAGAAGGAATACTGGGATGCTTGTTTCTAAAGAAGATTTGAAGCAAGCTGGCAGGCAGCACTAGGTGGAATAAAAAGATAAGTTCCTAATAAAAAGATGTATGCAGAAAGATGTTATTATCTGGGCTCGAGACCCAGCACGCTGCCGCAACAGCTGACCTCTAAAAGATGACTGCTCCTCCCAGAGCCACAAAGCAATGTGAACAGGTAAGGGAAGAAGATGTGAGCCTTGTGGTTGCTGTTATGGATGAAGCCTGGATTTCCTGACATACATCATAGGACTTGAATCTGAAACTAAAAGTATTTTGCTAGTTTGAAAAGCTGGGAAAAAGAATCTGAGATCCAAACTAAATTGCTATAACTTAACAAATATTAAAATAAATAGGCTGGGCATGATGGCTCACACCTGTAATCCCAGCACTTTGGGAGGCTGAGGTGGGTAGATCACGAGGTCAGGAGTTCAAGACCAGCCTGGCCAAGATGGTGAAATCCGTCTCTACTAAAAATACAAAAATTAGCCGGCTGTGGTGGTGGGCGCCTGTAATCCCAGCTGCTTGGGAGGCTGAGGCAGATAATTTCTTGGAACCGGGAGGTGGAGGTTGCAGAGAGCCGAGATCATGCCACTGCACTCCAGCCTGGGCAGCAGAGCGAGACTCCATCTCAGAAAAAATAAAATAAAATAAAATAAAATAAAATAAAATAAAATAGTTGTATGGAGCTACTTTATCCTAGATAACAATGGCATTGATCTGATCTAGGAGAGGCTTAGAGCTGGCACTGCCCCCTTCTCTACTGTGGAGAAGGATGTGGGAGGCCACATTTTGTAGTGGGGCAGCTATCTCTCAACTGTGTATCAACTCCAGAATTTACCAGCTTTGAAACCCTGGATGAATTAAGTAATGATTTTGAATCTTAGTTCCTTTATCTGTAAAATGGGGATAATTTCCTTAAGGTAGAGCTGTTTTTGCATCAGTTTATAATCTGAAACTCAGAAGGGAATCTAGGCTTAAGTACAGGGTCAGCACTGTCAACATTTTGGGGCCAAATACTTTTTTGTTATGGAAGACTGTTACATGCACTGTAGAATATTTAGAATGTAAGTTTCTAGATGCCAGTAGCACCTATTCCCTAGTTGTGACAACCAAAAATGTCTCCAGAAATTGTCAATGTCCTTTGTTGGGAGTGAAATAGCCCCTGGTTGAGAACCACTACTCTATAAAAAGATTAAAGTCATGGCATTTCTCAGAACTCCTATTTCAAAAACAAAAGGCTCCAGGGGAAAAGATGATTCAGGGCTAAAGCTTTTGAGAATATAAGGACAGATGTTTCTACTATAATCTTCCTCTGGTTTTATCCTGAACTTGGCTTGATATTTTGTACCTATAGACTAATGAATAAAGCTAACAGTAGCAACATGATTTATATAAAAGATAGTGACATGGGAGGGGGCAAAATCAAACCCACTGACAGATGTAAGTGTGTGGCCAAGCAGGAGATAGGATGAGGTAGGCACAATTGTCCTTGCTTCTGCACCTCTTGTAGATTTCTTTAATAAGTGCATTTTCAATTGTTGTAGGCATATCAATAGAAACAGAATGTCCCTGAATTAGTGGCATTTGATTCCATCTAGCTTTTGAGCAAGAGAAAGGCTTCTCTTTTCTTGACACCACCAGCATCATTGTTAGCAGAGGCTTTTCACCCACTCTTATCAGGGTAAAAGAAGAACAAGGCCACTTAAAGCAGCTGTGTGGCTGGTATGGAAGCTTTCTGTCCTTATAGATAGTGTTGTCTATCAGTGTTACCTCTCATTATTTGATGCTGTAACTGGCAGCTATCATATAACACTAAGTGTATTCTCCAATTAATCATTTATAGCTATTTCAAGTGATGAACGTTGTGTGCTATAAAACGTTCTGTGGCTCCAGTATGTCTACTTTTCTGCATCTTTCTTGTGGAAATTCCAGCCACCATCATCTTGCACCTAGGCTACCAGCATGGGTTTCCACTGTGCTCCCTGTCGTGGTCTTCAGGCTGTCTGTTCCTACAGTTCCACAAGCATGATCTTCCTGAAGTGCAATCCTTTGCTGTTCCTCTGCTAACAAACCTTCCATGAACATCCATTGCCCTCTCTATGAAATCCATATTTTTGGAGAATGGCATGGAAAAACGCTTCATGGTTTATATCTGAACTCGTGTTTTATCATTTCCTGCCTCAAAGTAGATGCTCCACCTAGTCTCTACTAGTTGTAATATCCTGAGTATGCCGTTCTTTCTTATTTTTTTTTTTAAATTTTGTCTATTGTGTTTAAGAAAGCCCTTCTTTCTGTCTGAAATGTCTTCTATGTTCTTCCCCTCATTCCTTTCTAGATTAATTCTCACTCCTCCTTTGGCTGTTAGCTTACTTGTCACTCCTTTCAGAAAGTTCTCTCTCATTTCCCAGCAATATAATGCAGGGCCCAATAAATATTTCCTAAATGAAAAACTTAACAAAGTACAAAGAGAACTGGAAGAGCCCAGGTCACAGCGTCACCTGTGTTCCTAGACATAAGTGAATGGAGTTGAGAGGTTTCAGGTGGGAATAATCAACAGTGTTAAATATGACAAAAAAATCTGTGCCAAGGAACAGATCCATAAAATTCTCTACTGCACTTCTTAATTAGAGGCATCAGTGAAAGTCATTTCAGTAGAATGATCTGGAGGGAACTCTGATTATTGAGGACTGGTATAGGATTGGAAATTAAGGAATTATCATTATGAAGGGCAGACAGATTGTCTTAATCTGTTTGGACTTCCATAAAAACTTACCTGACACTGGGTAATTTACAAATAATAGAAATTTATTGCTCACAATTCTGGAGGTTGGGAAGTCCAAGATCAAGATGCAGGCAGATTTGATGTCTGGTAAGGCTGCTGTCTGCTTCCAAGATGGTGCCTTCTATGTGTCTTCACATGGTGGAAGGAGCAAGGCTGCTCTTGTCCAACTCTTTCATAAGGGGCCACTAATCACTTCCTAAAGACCTCAACTCATAACACTATTGCAATGCAGGTTAGATTTCAACTTTTGAATTTTGGGTTTGGGGATTCACTAAATTCAAACCATAGGGCTGATTTTCATGAATTTTGGATCAAAAGGTAAGGAGACATTTTAGATACCCCAAAATGCCAATCCAAGGAAGTGTTGTAAAAAAGACAGGGAGGGAGAGTTGAGCATACACAAGGGGATGGAGATGGAGAGAAGTGGGTTATGTCATGGAAACTTAGCAAGGATTGTCCTCTATGGTGGTATCCTGAAATTGGCTTGATATTTTGTACCTATAGACTAATGAGTAAAGATAACAGTGGCAAAATGATTTATATACATGATAGAGACATGGGAGAGGGCAAAACCAACCCCACTTACAGCTGTGAATAAGTGTGTGGCCAAGCAAGAGGTAAGATGAGGTGGGCACAGTCATCCTTGCTTCTGCACCTGCCATAAGCCATGGTCAGCATGATAACCTCTTTCTGGCACAGCCCATGTTTCTATTGCCCTCAGCAGTGTCTTGACTGGTTAGAGCTCTTTATGGTGGGGTGATCCCTTCGCTTTCTGAAGGGTTTGGTGCCTTGATAGTCATGGAACTACAATATTGCTATAGTTTTCTTTGAGTGTTAACATTGGGTGTCCACCTTTGTAGTACTAGGAAAATGTATAGGACCTCTCAGATCCAGATGCACTTTCCCTTCTCCATTTTATATATCCTCATATCCCCATTAACGATCAAGCGCAATTACTCCAGTTGACAGTGTAGGCTCTCTTTTGTATCTTTTTCTTCCTACTGTCACAAGGGACCTAAACTGCCTACAATGGTCTCAGCCTTCGATTTAGTAGAAGCATTTTTGCATCACCTGGTTGAAACATTTTTGCTCTAAGTGCCAAAATGTCTAAACCAGCAGAGCTCAGAGCTGCAGAGACGGGGGCTGAGTGGGGGAGACCAAGAAGAGTGTGCACAGTGTACTCCCATCATCACCTCCTAAAAGCTAGACTCATGTTTCTTGGTTATGAGAGGAACAGCAATTCCTACCCCTTTCATGATGAAAAAGGTCAACATAAGATACACAGAAAGCCCTGTTCTATTGGATGAACCACAGGGATATGGGTCATTAGTGGTTGCATCAGTTCAGAGCCAGTTTCCAACAATCTCTCATTAGTCTAGTTATTTCCCTTCTCACAGCACTTAGATACTTTGGAAAATAAATGAGATTCCTTTGGGAAAGGCTTGGGAGAATATTTGTAATATATGTTGTACACGAAGAACTCCACATGCTTCCTCAGCCTTGCCAGCCCTCCCTTCCAAGGGGCTCTGGGCCTCTCTAACAGATTTGGGGAGCTGTTGACCAATATTTTTTCACCCCTTACATTCATTACAGTGCTAACGAGGAAGTGGTTGGCCAGCAAGGGAATATATCTTCAGGCCACGCGACTTATTTCGACTAATGCTGTGTAGTAATCCCAAACCAAGGCTTCCAAGAAGCATGACACCTACGCTATGCACTTATTCTCCTCCTGGCAGCTGGATGAAAATGACAAGGCCCTGGAGAATGGTAGAGGCAAAAGATAGAAGAATGCTGAATTATGGCATGAGGCAGAGCTGCCCACCAACCAGGGCACTCTCATTTGATGTTATTTGAACGAAGGAATCCAAATGTCAGAGAGAAAGAGATGCTAGAGTGGATTTATAATATTTGAACATTCATCCCTCCCTTATTTTGTTAAAGCACTGAAATTTGGGGGTTTATGTTATTACTGCAGCCTCATCTACCATAATTAAGACAGTCTATGAACAGAACGAGATGCAGGATGATGGAAGGCCATGGGCACTTCAGTCTCTGTTTAACAAGCTTGCCATGTACATCAAGGGAGATTTCAGGTTTAGTCTTAAGTTTCTCACCTGTTTCAGCTCTAGGAACTCTATTTGATTAAACCTCACTCCCATCCCCAGCACTCCCTACGATCAGTCGCACCCCAGCTCTGAGTCGAACCCCAGCTCTGCTGCCTATTCCAGTAACAATGCTTTCTTGTCTCTAGTTTCTAAGCTTGTTACCCAAAGAATATGTAATCACCACTGATACCAGACAGTCCACTAATGGGATGTCTGCCACTTTTATCCCTGACTGCTGGGGGATCATCATCACTGTTCCTCAGAAACACTGGTACTGAGAGGCCTCTCTGATGCTTTTCTTTATGTTGCAGAGTTGGAGAAAAATAAATGCTCAGATATGATGAAAAATACTCCAACATTTCTGTCTCCCAAATGCTTGGATTTCATCTTTTATATTACATTAAGAATCTCTAGTATCTCATCTTATTTAGTATGGCTGTCCTTCAGTTCAAATTTTAGTTGACCAACCTAGTAAACAATTAGCATCTTGTCTGCCCCAGCTGCTGGAGCTCAGACTTGAAGTTTGAAATATCAAACAAATCCATATCTATAAATGCATTTATCTTAATCTAAAATTGCATAACTCCTTCCCTGGTCTAACGCCTTCAGATTCCAGTTTCACATCTAGGTCATGGGTTTTACAGACATTCAATGACAAAATCATATTGTCTTAGAGTATAAGTCATTTCTGGGGTTTGCCTTTGGTCTCTGGAGCAGGTGGGATTTGAGTAGAGGCCTAGAGGTTTCCCTTTCAAGCTAATTTCCACAGCAAGGCATATGCAGGATTGTCTATCAAGTCAGGAGGAGCTGCAGAGGAGGAGAGGCTGCTCCTACTGGCATGGTAGCATAGTAGGTTTGGGTTAAGAAGCTCTCAGTTAAGTTTTAGGGGTCTATCCCTGCATGGCTCATGTGTATACTTACTGGAGGGCCTCTTGGAAGCCAGGACCTTGGTTCCATCCTATAAAGCTTGTATCAATGAAACAATGTAATATGAATCTCTGTTATTAGGATGCTGGTGTTGGGGGAATGGGGCAGGCATCCCTGAGCATGCATGAGCCCAGCTCCCTGTGCACCAGGCTATCCTAAAGAGGAGCATGACCACATGGAATGCTGGATCCCATGGCAGGATAAAAGCAACCTTAGAGCCCCTTTGTAGGGAGCACTTCAAAACGGAAGCGCTCTGCAGCCTCTGCAGACAGGGCTTCAGATACTGGAAGCCTGCCCTTCAGTGAAAAAGGGAAAAGGAAGGAGAAGACCCTCACGTGTTTCTCCCAGTAGGGTACTTTGGGGATTCATATGCTGGAGCGCCTGACACAGGCTCAGTACTGAGAATGCTCCTTATGTGAGTCCCTAGTGCCTTTCTTGTCATTTCAAGGCAGGCCCCGTGAGACAGGTTTTAATATCCTCTCCGTACTTTGGATTTTCCTTGGCCGCATTTCTCTGCTTCTTCAATCTTCTGCTTTGTGTGAACTCCACTTCTTCATGCACACCTTCCCCAGAAACTTCCATCAGACTGAGTCTGAACTTAGCTTGTTTGGACTGCTATGACAAAACACCTTAGACTGGGTAATTTACAAACCATAGAGATTTATTGCTCACAGTTCTGGAGGCTGAGAAGTCCAAGTTCAAAATGACAGCAGACTTGGTGTCTGCTGAAGGCCTGTGCCTCAAAGACAGTGCCTTCTGGCTGCATCCTTTCATGTTGGAAGGGGTAAATGAGCTCCCTCGGGCCTCCTGGATAAGGATATTAGTCCCATCATGATGTCTTTATCATCTAATCGCCTCCCAGAGGCCCCACTACCTAAGACCACCACACTGGAGATCAGGTTTCAACAAATGAATCTGGGGGGACACAGGCATAAAACCCTAACACCCACCAAGTTTCCCAACATCTGTGCTGTGGTTACCAGCACCTTCATGCTACCACAGAACATGTCTGACATCGCCCCAGGTTTGTCTTCCTGCCCAAGTTCTGTCTGTGGTCTCTTTTTGCCTGTTTTGTTCAGCCCCAGATGTCTTCCTGCCTAGTCTGCTGCTAAGGCCACTGGTTTTGTTATATGCTTTAAGTGCTCCAAAAGGAATTTCCAAGATGGCGACATAACCTGTCCGTCTTCCCACTTTGGGCAGTCTCTAACATCAGAGATGGTGAGGAAGGCATCATTTCTGTTCCCCTGACTTTCAGCCCCTAAACTGAAGGCCTCAGCCCCAACTCTAGCATGTCTGCCAGAGGGAATGTCAGTGAGAGTCCTGTTTCCCTCACGCTGCCTCATCAGTTCTTTTGGTTTAATTTTTATTTCAGAAAATTTCAATCATATCCAGCTGCAATCAGTACCAAGCATTTGTCGTTTTTCTTTCAGATGTCCCCTATTATTTTTGCTAGAACATCCCAGATATATATCATTTAACCAATCAATACTTTAGTAGGACTCTGTAATAGACAAGCTTTATTCTCAATACTGTGATCACTTCTAGTGATATTGATAACAATTTCTTAATATGATTTCACGCCCACCCTGTGTTCAGTTTTCTTTCCCTGTCACATAAAAGTTTTTTCACATTTCATTTATTTAAATCAGGATCCAAACTAGGTCCACCCTTCACAGTTCATGTGCTCGTTGGAATCCTTTATTTCTTATAAATCTGTAGTTGGACCTAGAGGCTTGCTCAGATGCTGATTGTTTTTTCTTTTTTTGGCAAGAAAGTTTCACTAGGCTGTGTCCCTATCCCATCAGCATAGGAACATGGGATACGCTGTGTCCTTGTCCCACTGAAAGACACATGGCCTGCTTGTCCATTTTACCAATGATGACACAAGTCAGTGGGTTCAGGTGGTGTCAGTGTGATTATCCAAACTAAAGTTCTCCATCTCCCTTTCACATGATAGTTTAAGCAGTCATGGATGGCTACCACCTAGACCCATCATGTCACGAGTGATTTCAAAATGGTGAGCCTTCAAATTCTAAATTTCAGCCTGAATTTATGATGTGGATTCTTCTCTAAAATTATTTCCTTCAACAATTGTTTGTCATGAAAAACAGTTTGTCGGCCGGGTGTGGTGGCTCATACCTGTAATCCCTGCACCTTGGGAGGCTGAGGTGGGCAGATCACCCGAGGTTGGGAGCTCAGGACCAGCCTGACCAACATGGAGAAACCTCATCTCTACTAAAAATACAAAATTAGCTGAGCATGGTGGTGCATGCCTGTAATCCCAGCTACTCGGGAGGCTGAGGCAGGAAAATTGCTTGAACCCGGGAGGCAGAGGCTGTGGTGAGTTGAGATTGCACCATTGCACTCCAGCCTGGGCAACAAGAGCGAAATTCCATCCCCCTCCCCCCCGCCCAAAAGAAGAAAAACAGTTTGTCCAAGGCAGATAAGATAGTTGCTTGATTCTGTTTACATAATAATCAATGCCCCAGCGATCTCCAATCAGAAACAAGCATTTTTGTTTGTTTTTATATTTGTATTTTGGTGCATTTTTGGTTTTCTGAGTATGACTTTTATGTAATTGATGTATTTCGATACATTATAATTATTATTCTTTTGGAAGACTCAATCTGTTTCTTTTGGGCCCCTTCAAGATGACATCTCACCCCTTTGGATATGATCCCAGTAGTATTTGACAATTTCTTTGCTTTCTGGTACAACAAAATCTCGCAGGCTCTTTTTCTACATTTCCTGCCCCACCCTTTTTTCCCTGGCCCTTGGTCTTTGTGGGTGGGAAATGTGTTTATGGACAATTTGGGTATCAGGGGCTGCTCATGAATGCTTGATTGTCATTGTTTTCAGTCCTTTCCAAAAGCTAAAAAATATGTAGGGGAGAAACATAAAACAGGAGTTGATCCTAATATTTCCAATTCAAACCTGGCATTGTCAGGATGATGCTTGAATTCTTTGATCTTATACTTGAATCTGCTTCTATTTGAATATTGTTTTTAATGAAAATTGATATAATTATTTGCTTTGTTCTGCTACATATATGCATTTATTAGTATAAATGTAAACACACCACTAATACTACAACAATAAAGCTGGTGACTGTAGTTTAAGGGTTGTCTGTGGAGTTCTTACTCTTATGCTACATTCCGCTGAGGTTGCAGAGTCAAAATAATGCATTTTCAAGCCCCTCGAGATAATTCTGCTCAGTATGGTCGTACCACTAACGTGAATTATGGTTAGCTTCCATTTGTTTTGGATAGTTTTCCAATTTTTAGGGATTTTTAGAAAATATATTCATTTTATTTTGGTTTGTGTTTGTAAAATATTTACACGGTTCTAAAGTCAAAACTAAAACAAGGCACAGTCAGAAGTCTGGCTTCCTTCTCAGCCCCTGAAAGACAATGTCCATTTGATTCATTTTTGGTTTATCTTCATACTGTTTTTAAGTTTATAAAGTGTACACATGCGTATTATAGTATATGTGATATATAATGCATAGTGTATACAAACACATTCATGTGGATTTTTACATCGTTAACACAGAGGGCAGCCAGCTATACACACCATTCTGCACTCTCCCTTTCCTTTACAGAACAGACTGGAAAACCACACTCCAGATGTACATGGCAAGGGTGCTCTTCCTGCTTATAACTGCATGGGGCTGCATGGCGGGGGACATGGCCCCATGTAATCCCCTGGCAGTGGATGTGAGGGTTGGCTCCAGCCATTTGTCTCACTATGCTATGATGCCCAGCTTTGTGCACAGGCTGGTTCTTACTTGGCCTATTTGAGATAACTCCTGAGAAGGAGGATGGGGTTATCAAAGGGCAAATGCCTATGCGAGTCGGCTAGACGGGAGGCCTATGTACTGTATGAAGAGAAACCAAAAACGAATCCAATGGACATTGTCTTTCAGGGGCTGAGAAGGAAGCCAGACTTCAGAGTGTGCAGGGCACCCACAGGGCTCTGCTTTTTTCTATTCCGTGGCTCCTTCCCAGGGACTTCTCAGGCTGTATGTTTATCCCCCCATTGTTTTTAGGCAAATGCATTGTATATTTCATATATGTACATGTATGTATATACACAGAGATACATATGCATGTGTATACATCTTCCTCCTCTGTGTGTGTGTATGCAATGTGAGTATATATAAAATCTCCTGTAAATAGCCTCGTGGTTATGCCCAGACACAGCTGAATCCTAATGAGACAACTTAGGCTTAATTTGAAAACCAATGACACTTGTTTCTTAAATGGTAAAGCTCAAGAACATGACAATCAAATCTTGTAAAAACATTTCTTCTTTTTCTTCTTTTTAGAGAATCCCTGGATTTGTAAGCTGGGAACGCAACCCCAGGCGACATGGAGACCAGCAAGCAGTAACCTGGCAACCGAGCGTGAATGCTGGCAGAGGAGCCCCCTTCCTTCGACTCCTGCTCCTCCTTCCCCTCCCTCACAGGCGCAGACTGGGGGCGGAGGCGCAGGGCTGCCTGCGGTTTTGAGCGGGAGCTATGCACATCTAGGCTGAGGGCCTTTCTGGTACAGCCTTCCGCTGCCGTCAGTGCTGCTTCTGCCCCAGCTCCCATGGCAGGTAACGGGCTCCCCTTGGCGCCCTGTTTGAGGAGAACCGCCCAGGGCTCCCTTCCTGTGGTGGGGAGAGGGTTGCACTGTTTTCCACAGTGTCAGTGAGTCGTCCTGGGCTGACAGGCTTTGCTCTTCCCTGGGCGGTGGGGTCTGTCTCTCGGGGAACACAGAGCCTGGGGTTGCGTGAGTCAGGAGGATCACCTGTTTCACTACCAAAGGTGACATGCGGAGGAGGTGCTATCTCTACCTCACCCAGTAGAGTGCTCCAGAAATCTTTCTTTCCTAGCTAGAAACTAACGACTTGAGAATTCTGTAGAACAGCAGCAACAAAAATCTCTTTGCAGCAGCGTTGACCACGTGAATTGTCTTGGACGCAGCAGCGCCGTTGAATGCACTTTGCTGGGCACCTCGCGGGTCTGATGTCCCACGTGTGGTAAGGGAGACACAGCTCCTGGGAAGTTCAGTGCCTCGCCCTGGAGACAGATGTGGGCATCTGCATCTGCACAGGGGGAAAGGTCCAAAAAACGATGTGGGGGAGACACGGGCAGGACGGCAAGCGGAGCAGGCACCTTTAGACAGGAGGAAAAGACTGATCTCGAGTAAAGTTACCAGTGCTAGCAACAAGGAATGCAGGCGCGGCAGGAGGCAGGACTCGGGATGAGGGCCTGGAAGGGCGAGGGGGAAAGGACACGCTCAGACACCTCTGAATCCTAATGGGCCTCACAGGTCAATCTGAGAGCAAGTGGCACTGTGTTCTCAAGTGGAAAACTCAAGAACAGGACAGTCAAATCTTTTCTGGAAACACTACTTAGGCTAGAAAAGGAGGCCCCCTGTGCTGGGAGGAGGATCTATGCCTTAGTTGGTAGTGATATATAATACATCTTAAAAAAAAAAAGTTACCTTTTCAAGATCTATAGACCAAAAAGGTGGGTTAAAGTATAGAGATGAGATGTATTGTTTGTTTTCTCTCATTCTGAGAAAATAAACATCATGAATTAAAATATCGGTAAATGTGGGGTAGTTTTTGATTCTGAGCATAAGCCCTTGTGGTTCATTTCAGTTTCTTACCAGCACCCAGAGCAGCAAGGCCAGGTCTCACTGGCAGGACTATTTCTGAAGCTGTATTCTCCCTTAGCATTTGTGAAATCGACCCCCCAACCCCTCCAAACTTGATTGCACACCTAGGGAAGGGCTACAGACAACAGGAGTGACATGGGGGCATTCTTCGTTGCAGCTGAGGGTCTCCTCCTCCTGGAATGATATATGCCAAGGTTGTCCAAAGTGGGGACATGAGGGTGGCTCACTAGGGGCCCAGTTAAAGTAGCAGTGACAGAGTCTCCCTGAACAGAAGGCAGGAAAGATGAGATTGAGACAGACACACAGTTCTAAAGAAGAGGGCGTGGGATAGGGTGATGGAATGTAGGCCGCCCTTTCTACCCAGGACTGATGTGCACGCCCAGCCTCCACCAGGAGCACGTCCAGGAAGGTGGGTGAGCCCTGAAAGGTGTGTTAGTGACATCTCCCAGAGGGAGAACAAGGCGAGGCTGCATGAGGGTCTGTATGAGAACCAGAGCAAGCTGGTGAGGACTTCCTCTTTCTCAGGGGCTAGCACTGGAGCCTGGGGTGTCACGTGAGCCTGAGCACTGCCGAGGGGCGACTGGGGAATGGAACCAGCAGCCTCAGGCTTCCCACAGCAGGTGGCCTAAAGTCCCCTCGGAGTTGCAGCGATGAGAGAAGGGAGATGGCCTGAGAAAGCCAGGGGGCAGGACCCTTGGAAGGAAGTAGAAAGGACATGGAGTGCCTCACTGGGCTAGTGAAGTGTGCTTTTACCCATCGAATATAGAAGTATTTGATATCAGAAAAAAGAACATCTTGTTGGCACACTTCATATGCACACTCGTGAAGGGTGACCTCACCAGCTCAGGGGCCCCATGGAGCGCCATGGCTCTGCACTCGGCACCTGGTGTCAGTGCTTCTGGAGCTTCTGTGATGGTGTATCCACTTCTGGAAGGAGGAAGGAATTCCTTAGGCCAAATGGGCTCTGAGAGCTAAAGGGAGAGGAGGCTAGTCAGGGCTGGTGGAAGCTGTCCCTGGCCAGTCTGGTGGTCCCTCTTCTGTGCCAGGGTCCTGGGGTGCAGAGCCAACTGCCAGCACTCTAGAGAGGTGGTTTTGCTCTCAGCTTCCTCCTCATCCTTCCTATCAGATTAAGATGAGGAGTCATAGATGCCTTGCAAAAGGAGTGAGGCCCACCTCCTCATCTTGCACCATCCCCTCGGGAAGATGTGAGCTTACGTGGCCTGTGGCACCTGTGTTTGGCCAGGGGTGGGAGAAAGGGCACCACTGAGCACCTGGTCAGGCTTGTTGGTGTCCTGGGGCCACCACGGCAAACACCACACCTGGGCAGCTCAAGCAACAGATATTCATTGTCTTACAGTTCCAGGGGCTGGAATTCCAAGATCAAGGTGTGGGCAGGGCTGGTTCCTCCTGAGGCCTCTCTCCTAGGCCTGTAGATGCTGTCTTCTCCCTGTGTCCTTACATGTTCTTCCCTTATGTGTGTATCTGTGTCCTAATCTCTTCTTATAAGGACACCATTCAGGTTAGGACTCACTATAAAGACCTCAATTAACGTAATCACCTCTTTAAAGCCCCATCTCCAAATACAGTCCCATTCTGAGGCGCTGGGGTTAGGACTTCAACATACAAATTTTTGAGAACACAACTTAGCCTGCAGCAGTGCAGTACTCAGTACAGCTGCCGGAGCCCACTAGACGACATCCCCCCCGTCTTGGGGAGGGCATGGAAAATGGTCTTGTGTGAGAAGCTGTGTGGTCTTCTCCTTGCTGTAGAACAGAAGGAGGGCAATGGAAGCAGGCATTAGGTGTTGGCCTGGACGTCCCATTGCGACACAGATGTCACATCCCAGTAGGTGTTAAAGACACATGTGGGCTTTGTGCTGGTACTAGGGTGGATAAGAGATGAGTAAGGTGTACTGATGCCCATTGTGGAGCAACTGTATTTCCGTAGTGAAATAAGAGAATTCTATTCATGACAATGAAACAGAGCAATCCGGATGTCATAGGAGCTAAGAAATCTGGCAGTGGGCTCAGAAAGGGGAGAGATCACTTCCCTTTGGAGTATTAGAAAGTCTTTATGGTGACAAAGAGGCACTCTTTGACCAGAACTTTATCAGGCTCCTCCGCGTCCTTTTAGACTAGGTCCGACCTTGTGTTTCCCTCTCTTTCCTTGTGGAATCCAGCTTGAGCAAGAATCTTGCTGAGTGCTTAATCAACAGAGCCCCACCCTTGGGATCTGACCACCCTCCGTGTCTCGTCACCCTGGCTTGACCTCAGCACAAGTATCATTGAGTGGGTCTAACAACATTCCCCTTGTCCCTGTGATTTCCTCTTAGTCATTTTCCATCACCACCCACTGCCTACTTCTAGGCTACAAATCCCCTCACCCATGCTGTGCTCAGAGATGAGCCCAGCCTCTCTCCCCACAGCAAGCCCTCGTTGCAGTGGTCCCTACACTGATCACCATGCACCCTCTGAATAAAGTCTGCCATACCATTTTTTAGCAAGTGTTTGGATAAATTTTTCTTTAACAATAAGTGAGAAAATAGCATTAGCAACAGGTGTTAAATGATACATAGTACAATTAAGATAGAAGAGTAGATGGGTATTTCTTTTAGGTGGAAGGAAATAATGATTATTTATTGGGCCTCTACTATATGCAATGTGATTTGCTTGTATTACTTTGGTGACTCTTCATGTTAATCCAATGAGGACGGCCCTATTATCACCATTGGACAGCTGAGGAGCTGATTATCAGAGAGGGGAAGGAGTTGCCAAAGTCCTTGAGCTAGCATGGTGCTGCTCTCCATTGGACAAGGGCTCACAGAGTTCTCCCCACAGCAACCCCCTCTGAGGAGCAGCACAGGCCACGTTCTAGAGGGGACACGATGGGCTAGCCTGGGGATGGGCCAGTGGTATTGAGGGACACAGTGCCTCTATGATGGTGCCTGATGTTGTCTGGGGATGAGAGTGGGGAGCACAGGTCTTCCTGTAACAGTGGATCTCCTAGGGAAGTACCCCTGAATGTCCTGGAAAGCCCCCAAACTGATTTCTGCACTCAACTCCCAGAGATCCGGATCAAGGAGGTCTGGGATGAGGCAGATAATTTGCATGGCTAACAGGCCATGGTCCAGAGACTGCACTTTGCAAACCACCACACTAGAGAAGAGAAGGAAGAGACTCACAAGGACACAAGTGACCCAATGTCTAGAGTGGCCAAGAAAGAATACAGAGAAAATCGGAGAATTGTGTGAACATTCAACTTAACGATTTATTAAATCTCAGGGATGTTTGCGTGAAGAGGTCTGTATCTGGGAGTCTTCATTTTTTTTCTCATTTACACTCTTAGGTACGCTTTAAAGCTCCGGCGAAATGTATATCTCTCACCAGGCCAGGGCACCATGTTGGGTTGAACCCTGGGTCTGAGGATGGGTTAGGATGTCCACAGCGGGGTTGCCGGAGGCTTGACGCCAGGTCTGCAGGCCTCTCTCCGGATTGGATGCTGGGTCTGGATCAGTCCTGGGGGCTGCTCTGCCCCACAGGGGCCTGGAGTCTGAGCGCGGCATCCTTTCTGAGACCCCAGAGGAACCCGGGCTCTGATTCTACCATGTTTTATTTTAAGCCCTAACCGCCAAGGGGCCCTTTCTAAAGTGCTTCCCCAGGAGGCCAGATCGACGTTCACACTGCGGTCGGCTCCATTAGCACTCAGGCCCCTGCTCCCCCAGGAGATGGAATCAGATCATGGAGTTCAGAGCAGCTGGCACAGGGGCTGAGTGAGAAGTATCTTTAGTTAACGAGGCCCTCCTTTAAAGGTCAGCTCATAAAACTAATCAGTCCAGTGCTTCCGCTGCAAAGTTCGCCCTCCTCTCTGCAAATTCTCATTCCCTTCTGGGTTGACAGGTTGCTAGCCATCGGCCCTGGGATGGCTCCTACAGGGAGCGAAGGGGCCGCCTCTCGGTTGGTGCCTCCATCATCACCCGCTGCTTTATTTAAAGATCTCCTGGAAGAACTCTTAGCTTATCCGGAGCGTACTTTAAAAAGAGAACTGGCTTCTTAAAAGATCATGAGTATGCCATACCTACTTGAACAAAAGACTCGAGGCCAGTTACGATAAAGAAGTCATTACCTTGGGAAGAAAGGAGGTAAGGGGGAGAGGCCCTGGGAGCTGCGGTGGAGGAGAGGTTGTGGGTCCTGGCAAGCCAGGGAGGCTGGAGGCAGAGGAGGGCGCGCCTCCCGCGTGTTATCAAAGGAAGTCATAAAGGATTGTTGGAGGACGCACCGTTTTCTCAGCCCAAGCTAGGTTGTTTTTTCCTTCTTAAGACTTGAGATACGTCGCAGTGAACCCCAGAGTCATCAGAATATTGACGGAATGTTAAAAAAAAGAGACAACTTTTGACAATGTATGATATAGCTATTGCCTTGAAAAAAGAGCTGAGGGCCCTGTGATGCCCACGTCATAGCACTACCAAGATAATCACGTGTGTGTGAGAGAATGTGAGACTGAGTTTGTGTTGTTATAGTGTGTGCGTTTGTGTGACAGTGTGTGTCAGTGTGTGTGAATGTGTGTGACAGTATGTGTATTTTGTGAGTAAATGTGTGTAAAGTGTGTGTATATCGTGTATGTGTGAATGTGTATAGTGTGTGAGAGTGTGTAACTGTGTATCGTGTGTGATTGCGTGAGAATGAGTGTGTGTGTATTTGTGTGTGTGTCAGTGTGTATGATGTATAGATGTGTGTGTGTGACTGCATGTATGGTACGTGTGTGGGTGTGTGAATGTTGTGTGGGTATGTGAATATGGGAGTGAGAGTGTGTGAATGGTGTGTGTGTGGGTGTGTGTAAATGGTGTGTGTGGTATGTGTGTGGATGTGTGAATGGTGTGTGGATGTGTGAATGTATAAGCATGTGAATGGTGTGGGTGGGTGTGTGAGTGTGGGTGTGAGAGATTGTGTGTGAATGTGTGGGTGTGTGAGTGTGTGTGTGGGGTGTGTGAGTTTGTGTGGGTGGGTGAATGGTGTGGGTGTGTGAATGTATGAGTGAGCATGTGAATGGTGTGAAGGGTGTGTGGGTATATGTAACTGCATGTATGTGGGTGTGTGTGAGTGTGTGTGTGTGTGTTTGTGAGTGAGTGTGATTGTGTGGGTGTGTGTGTTTGTGGGTGAGTGTGTGACTGCACGTGGGTGTGTGTGAGGGCGCATCTGGGTGTGTGTGTTTGTGGGTGTGTGGGTGTGTGAGTGTGGGTGGGCGTGTGTGGGTGTGTGTGTGTGGGTGTGTGAGTGTGTGTGTGGGGGTGTTGTGTGTGCGCGTGCACGTGTGTGAGCCTGCAGGCGCTCTGAGGAGGGGGAGATGGTGCATGTGGAATGCTACTCTCCTGTCCTCAGCGGCTTGGCCCCCTCCATGCGAGCCTTCAGAATGGAAAGTCAGATAGCTTAGCCTCTGCTTCTCCTCTCAGCGTCAGCTGTCCCTAGCAGACTTTTTTTCCCCCTTCAATATTTAAGGTTTGCTGGCTACAACGGAACCGGAAAGGAATAAAAAGATAGGTGCGTGCATGCTTGCTGGTCACAGGCCCTGCAGGCGCCATGTGCCGCGTTGGACAACCGAGGCTGGCAGCCGCTGCTGAGAGACAAGAACAGTTGGCTGTTAGGTGTGATGCGGGAGTGAGGGTCCTGTGGAAGACATGCGGCCATGCTGACCCTTCCATGGCTGCTGGTATTCGCAGATAGGCTGGTGTGGTGCAGGGCACCGGCAGGGCATGGGGTGGGGGGTGCAAGTTCTTAGTTTCCAAACACTTTCCCTAGGAGTAGGGTGAAATACCAGTGTGTGATGTCCCCATACCACTGTGTGCTTGCACCTGGCTCCGTGACTACTTCAGCCATACTTACACTAAATATGATTTGTTCTTTACTGAAATTCAAGTTGACCGGAGTCTCCTGGGTTTTTTTTTTTTTTTTTTTTGACACGGAGTCTCGCTCTGTGGCCAGGCTGGAGTACAGTGGCGCGATCTCGGTTCACTGCAAGCTCCGCCTCCCGGGTTCACACCATTCTCCTGCTTCAGCCTCCGGAGTAGCTGGGACTACAGGCGCCCGCCACCACACCCGGATAATCGTTTTGTATTTTTAGTAGAGACGGGGTTTCACCGTGTTAGCCAGGATGGTCTCGATCTCCTGACCTCGTGATCCACCCGCCTCGGCCTCCGCAAATGCTGGGATTACAGGCGTGAGCCACCGCGCCTAGCCCCTGGGTTTTTATTTGCTGAGGCTGGTCATTCCACCTTGCAGCCATCCTAGCTCTGATTCTATGGGGAACTCAGGGGCTGTTTCCATGACTATCCAAGCTTAGATTTCAAGCAGTTCTTTGTCTCCACAGCTAATGTAGGTGCTGCCTATTCATGGCAGCCACTTAATGACCCCATTATGTCACAGTTAGGCAGTGGCTCAGTGGGATGGATCACCTAAGTCAGGTAAGAGTGCACTTTTCATTGAGTTAGTATTAATATTTGCAATACACATTTTTTTGTTATTTAATGGGGCCATGTATAAACACAGTGATCACTGTAACCATTCTGACAGTACCTGAACAAGAGAAAATTTTAGTAAAACCCTCTCTGTTCAGAGTGGGAGCTGGTTCCCTGGCAGCTGTGCCACACGTAGGAAATGACCAGGCGAGGAGCCAGGGCCGGGTGGGTGTATTCTGGAGGGAGAAGGTGAGCGGATAAGCTGTTCTATATTTCAGTCCTGTTCTTGTTACCTTGGGATCACATCGAAAACATTTTCACCTATGAGCACCCCAGTACTCCCTTGGGTTGCTAAACCCTCAATTCCTGACCACTCTGCCTCTTTCCCTGTTTCTTGCAACCTCTCCAGGGCCTGTGTGACACAGGCTTCACATCTGCACATCATGTTCACCTTGGCGAGATATTTGTAACTGCGATTCCCCTGCTCCATCTCAGCCAGACTAAGGTCACACTGACTACCTGTTAGCAGAAATTTCTAGTAAATTTCCTTACATTTTCTACTAGTATTATGAACAAAGCCCTCTGTCCAGATATTGTTTTAGACCTCGTTGATCTCCTAAATGACAGTATTTTACTCATATGAATCAGATATTTAGTATCCTTGAGTAACATCCTTACATTTATTTCTAGTCATTCTATCAGTTACACAAAAAATGTATTGCATTGCCCACTGTTATTGTATATGCATCCAGTTTTCTTTGTATTCTGGCAATTTTTGAAGCTACAAGGCACATGCAAATTTAAGACAGTTATAATTGTTTTATAATCCCCAAGTAAACACTGTCAAACTGCAAAACAGGTGTCCCCTTTGTGCAACAGGCTCATCTTCTCTCTCACAGCTGCTGTCCAAGACGCATTCTCATCTTACTTGTGATGATTCTCATCTTACTTACTCTAAGTGTGAGAAGTGTCTGAGAGCCTCAGAAGTTTCAGGATGAAGGATTTCTTTTTTTAAATAAAAACTCACAATTGCCCTTGATTTGAGATTTTAAAATCATCCATACCTTGATATAAAGAAAGTGAGAATTGCTGATTGTCTTCTCTCTCAGTTGCAGGAAGAATTAGGTATTTTCATATGTAAGGTTCTGAAATGACTTTTCTATTTCGCTGGATAAAAGTTTGTAAAAATTTCATGCTGTGAGGTTCACAAAATGGCAAAGGAAGGCTGTAGCTCATACATAGATGCTAATCTATTATTGATACTGTTTGTTCCAACTGTGAGTTGATGCAGTCAAGAATAGGCAAATGCAGTGATCCTGGCACTCATTTATTTTATGTGATGATGTGAAATTGTCTCCTAAACAGATGACCAGCTGTTTCAGATTATTCTGTGAATTACAGTAATTTTGGTAATTAAGAAAAAAAACTCTGATTTTTTTTTTCTTGGCAAAACCTCTAAATGGCAGATACCCTCTGACCTCCTTGGAAAGCTCTATTCTCCCATCTGCAGAGAACCCAGAGGGTGATTAATTAAGCCCAATTAATACAGTCATTTCTAAAATGGCTGCTTGGATAACTCATTATTGAGATTGTTCAAAGGACATTGCTATTTTCCTTTCTATTTCCCGGTCGCGAATGAAAGTTGAGTGTGGAGGAGGATGTGTTGCTCCTGGGGTTTCAGTGTGGTGGAAAGTGTGGGTTTGCTGTCGGATCCACTTGGTTCTAGACCTGAGATCCCTCTGGGGAGGTTTCCTACATGCAGCCACTTCCATCTGTGGAGCGAGGCTGTTGAATTTAACTTCCGTTGCAAAGAGCTCTGTCACCACCTTGGATTTTTTAATCCCATCTCACTATTTAGCCTTGACCATCTCTTATTTCAAGTTTCAGGATTCACCTTGCTATAGGCATGCATTTCTTTGTTTCCTGTTTCCAGTGACCTTGGAGAAGACATTGAACTTTCTGGGGACCAGTTTGCCCTTGTGAGCACTAGCCACAAAAAGTCCATCTACACCACATGCCGAGACATGCAACTGCTTTGCGAACTTTATGACTTGGAATGCATTGTGGCTGTCAGGTGATCTGACTTGCGGTCCAGTGCCAGTGTTAGAAGCAACTGCCCTTCAATTGTAGCTCTGTGTCTTCTCCTTGGTGATAGGCAGAAAATATATGCAGCTATCGCTGTGCAAAAAAAGATGTAAATTTGAATTATTTGTATGCCAGAGAAGGCTGCAGCTATGGGTTTCTAAATTCAGATTTCTCAAGATGAATTGAAGCTAATGGATGTGAACCTTATAGCTTGATTTAAATTCAGTCATCAAATGCCTAATTTCTAAAAGTTTATTTGCACATTTCCAATAGAATGCTATTTGGAAAGCCAAGAGGCAGAACTGAATATTTTCCTTTGAGATAAAACCTCCTTCCTACTCTGGGATTTCAGGTGGACCTATTTATTATCACAATGGTTGACCATTTCCCATGTTCTGAGGGCATAGCAATTTCAATAATTTTACCCTAGAGTCTATGATTTATAGTTTCATTTTTTTTCTGACTTGTGGAAGTTATACCCTTGTGTGTTCACACTGACATTTGGTAGCAACTCTGCAGAGTATATGCAGCACGGAGCACCCCGGAAGCCACCCTGGCCATGCACATTTGTCCATTGGACTTTGATTTGTATCACATGATGGCCAGAGTAAAAATGAGACATCTCGGTGGGGAAATAACCTCAGAGTGTTCTGCAAAGAAACCTTTTACATATGTTGAAATTCATTGCATTGTTTTTGAGAGTGCCAGATAGTTATAAAGAGATTTTAAAAAATCGTTTCAAAAAACAGTAGCCATGAATTGATTTCTCCAGATTGTTCGGCTAACATCTTTGGCCCAGAACTAATACAATAAATATAATTCTTACTATTTTTGAGATACTTTACATGCATTACAACCAATTTTTATAGGACTGCTGTAAAGTAGATATTATTATTTCCATTTTGTAGATGAGTAGACTGAGGCTGGCACGTATTCAGTAAAATTCCCAGAGTTAACATTAATTCTTTTATCAGGAAGGATTAAAATCCAGGCCTGTCTGACTTCAAAGCCACCACACCCACCCCAGAACCTCTCACCAACCCCCCTTAGTAGTATGATCTTCCTTGTGTCTCAGGTAATGAACTAATCATGGGCTGGAGGAGAAGTCATAGACCTCATAATGCCCAGAAGTAGCAAAGGGTGAAGTTATGAACAAATCAAGGCAGGTCTCTAGGAGCAAAAACTGTATAAAAGATTATACAGTTTAATCACCTTTCTGCCACCTTACCCCAATATCGTAGTTCTCAGTTCTGCTACAGCAGCTCCATTACTCTAACTGCACTTGGCTGGTCACTTTTATCACAAATGGAAGGTCTGAGGCTATAAACATGATCCCACCTTCACTGGGAATATATATGTCCCCAGGCATCTTGGCTGGGTATGTCTTCTCCTTGTGGATCCTTCACATTTTGTGATGCATAGCAACTTCCCATTGGCAGTGGAAGTATCTGATGTACCTGGACATTCTATAAGGCTTCCTATCACTGCCATTGATTAGACCAGATTCCTAATTAGTAGAAGACATCAGACTCATACTAGATTTCTTAAGAGACACGTCTACAAATGTGTCTTTGTGAATATCCAGCACATTTTCAAGATGATGGCAATCTTATTTTTTTGTTTTTCCTTTGTTTTTTTGAGATGGAGTCTCGCTCTGCCACCAGGCTGGAGTGTGGTGGCGCTATCGCTATCTCAGCTCATGGCAACCTCCGCCTCCCGGGTTCAAGCAATTCTCCTGCCTCAGCCTCCCGAGTAGCTGGGACTACAGGTGCATGCCACCATGCCCAGCTAATTTTTTTGTATTTTTAGTAGAGACAGGGTTTCATCATGTTGGCCAGGATGATGTTGATCTCCTGACCTCGTGATCCACCCTCCTCGGCCTCCCAAAGTGCTGGGATTACAGGCATGAGCCACTGCACCTGGCCGATGATGGCAATCTTAAATGTCTTCTTGTGAACTTATTAGAGCCCAGTCACAAGTGGAAAGTGGGAAAACCATGCCGCATATTCAGAAGGAAAATAAAAGGAGCTAGCGGACACAAAGGCAAGATTATATGTCAACTTTCTCCCTGAGGTGTGCTGCCCAGACCAGCTGCCTTAATTGTGTTTAAGTACCTCTGTTCTCTAAAATTTCTCAATACTTCCCGACACCCTGCTGAGTCTGGAGTCTGAGTAGAACTCACGCTGATTGGAAGACACACTGAATGCATTCCCAGAGTTAAACCTCAACAATTACTAATGGCTCCCAGCTCTGAATGCAAAGGACCATTGTCTATTACCAAGATACAAATCTCCTTTTGAAATATCTTTATCCAAGGCCAGGTTGACCTAAGTACTAATTTGGTGAGTGATTCTGTAGGGAACTATAAACCATTCACTAGTTCACTGAGAATAAAAACAAATTACTTAAGAAAAAGTTTGTTTTGATTCTTAATTTTTCCACTTATCATTCTGAGGGGCATTTTTAAAAGGTCAATCTTTCCCTTCCTCTGAGTTGGGACTTGGTCTTTTAATATAGAGTAGTTCCCCTCTATCCTCAGGATACATTCCAAGACTCCCCTAGTGCAGGGGTTCCCAACCCCCAGGCCACAGACTGGTACTGGTCTGTGGCCTGTTAGGAACCAGGCCACACAGCAGGTGAGTGGCCGGCCAGTGAGCATGACAGCCTGAGCTCAACCTCCTGCCAGATCAGTGGTGGCATTATATTCTTATAGAGGTGCAAACCTGTGAGCTGCGCATGTGAGGGATCTAGGTTGTGTGATCCTCATGAGAATCTAATGCTTGATGATCTGTCACCTTCTCCCATCACCCCCAGATGGAACCGTCTAGTTGTAGGAAAACAAGTTCAGGGTTCCCACTGATTCTACATTATGGTGAGTATGTAATAATAATAGAAATAAAGTACACAATGAATGCGTAATGCTTTTTAATCATCCTGGAACCATTCGCCCTGCAGGTCTGTGGAAACATTATCTTCCACGAAACCGGTCACTGGTGCCAAAAAGGTTGCGGACCACTGCCCTAGTGGCTGCCTGAAACAGCGGATAACTCTATATATGTTTTTTTTTCCTATACATACACATGATAAAGTTTAATTTAAAAAATTAGGCACAGTAAGAGATTAACAACAAAACAAATAATAAAATAGAACAATGATAACAAATACTCTAATGAGTTATGTGAATGTGGTTTCTCTCTCTCTCTCAAAATATCTCATTGTCCGATATACACACACCCCTTTCCCACTTGTGATGATGTGAAATGATACAATGCCTATGTGATGAGATAAAGTATGCAGGCATTGTGATGTGGCATTAGGCTCCCATTGACCTTCTGTGTCCCTGAATCTGCGGTAGATGGTGTGGTGTCACTTGTTTCAAGAGATCCCTTACTGAAGTTTTCCTGTAGTCTCAGTGCTTTCTGGTGAAATGCATTGCCATCAGTAGGAACGTGTTTCTGTTCATATCTTCTACCCACAAATTTAATGCCTTTTGCATCTTAACAAAGCACTTATTACACACCATTGCTGTAACTTTTGCAGTTAGAGGTGTGACAGCAAAACTAGCATGAATTTCTTTTGCCTTCTTCACAATTTTGTGGATGGAAGAGTCATTATTACAGTAGATCTTCGCAACCTCAGCATATAATTCTTTTCTTCCCTTATTAAGTTGAGGACTTTCATCTTTTCCCCTTTTTTTTTTGAGACGGAGCTTTGTGCTTGTCACCCAGGCTGTAGTGCAGTTTCGTGATCTCGGCTCACTGCAACCTCCGCCCTCCTGGGTTCAAGCAATTCTCCTGCCTCAGCCTCCTGAGTAGCTGGGATTACAGGTGCCCGCCGCCACGCCGGGCTAATTTTTTTTCTTTTTTTTTTTTGTATTTTTAGTAGAGAGGGGCTTTCACCATATTGGCCGGGGTGGTCTCGAACTCCTGACCTCAGGTGATCTACCCGCCTCTGCCTCCCAAAGTGCTGGGATTACAGGCGTGAGCCACCGTGCCCAGCCAACCTTTTCTATTAAAGGAAGCACTTTACGGCTTCTTTTTGAGAAGCCATCTGAACTGGTTGCATCTGAGTTATCTGAATTGCCAGCATCACCACTCTCATGCTTTGGGGCCATTGATAAGTAAAATAGGGGCTACTTAAACACAAGCACTGAAGTACTGATTTTCAGGCAGTGTATCTGATACCTGAGCCGCTCCTAAGTGACTAAGGGGCCTGTAGCATCCACAGCGTGGATATGCTGCATAAAGGGAGGACTCACTTCCTGTGCTGGGTGGAGGGGATGGTGCCAGATTCCATCACGCTACCCAGAACGGCGTACCATTTAAAACTTGTGAATTGCTTATTTCTGGCATTTTCCATTTAATATTATGGAACTGAGGTTGACTGCAGGAAACTGAAACTGTGGAAAATGAAATCTCAGATAAGGGGGAACTACGGCGGTCTTCCCGTGGTGCCAGCAAAATGAGTCAAAGCAGTGAGGCTGGGGGTTTGGGGTGGTCGTGCTGCCTCTCTTATCCATTTCAGGCCCCTTCTCCTGCCACGCTTCCAGGCTCCCGGGTCAGTGGGCAGCTCCTCTGTCCCCTGCTTCAACCTGTCCTCCACCAAGGTGCCAGAAATATCTGAATAAGACCAAGATCAAATCTTCATAGATGAATCTTCACTATCTCACATCTCCTTAAGGAGGCAGTTCCTTAGAATGGCATGAAAGTCCCTCAAGGATACAGCCCCTCCTTGCCCTTCCCACCGTGTCTTGCTCTGCTCCTGGCCACGGAGCCTGTGCTCTTCCGTGTCCTCATAAGACCCCATTTCTCAAGATCACTTGCATATGCTTCTGGTGAAATGCCCTTCCTTCCCGTCTTCACCTGCAGAATCCATCATCCTTTATGACCCAGTGTGAATGTCATCTTTGTGAGACTTTTTCTTTTCTTTTTTTTTTTTTTTTTCTGAGACGGAGTCTTGCTCTGTCCCCCAGGCTGGAGTGCAGTGGCGCGATCTCGGCTCACTGCAAGCTCCGCCTCTGGGGTTTATGCCATTCTCCTGTCTCAGCCTCCCGAGTAGCTTGGACTACAGGTGCCCACCACCACGCCCGGCTAATTTTTTGTATTTTTAGTAAAGACGGGGTTTCACCGTGTTAGCCAGATGGTCTCAATCTCCTGACCTCGTGATCCGCCCACCTCAGCCTCCCAAAGTGGTGGGATTACAGGCGTGAGCCACCACGCCTGGCCTGTGAGACTTTTTCTAACCACTTTACTCCATTCAATGGAGCTTTTTCTATATTGTGCTGTATCCTTCACTAGATCACACACCCTCTAAGACACAACTTTTTTTTTTTTTTATACTTGAAGTTCTTGGATACATGTGCAGAACGTGCAGGTTTGTTACATAGGTGTACATATGCCATGGTGGTTTGCTGCACCCATCAACCCGTCATCTACATTAGGTATTTCTTCTAATGCTTTCCCTCCTCTTGCCCCCCACCCCCTAGTAGGCCCCGGTGTGTGATGTTCCCCTCCCTGTGTCCATGTGTTCTCATTGTTCCACTCCCACTTATGAGTGAGAACATGTGGTGTTTGGTTTTCTTTTAGTTGGCTGAGAATGATGGTTTTCAGCTTCATCCATGTCCCTGCAAAGGACATGAACTCATCCTTTCTCATGGCTGCATAGTATTCCATGGTGTATATGTGCCACGTTTTCTTTATCTCGTCTATCATTGATGAGCATTTGGGTTGGTACCAAGTCTTTGCTATTGTGAATAGTGCTGCAATAAACATACGTTGTATATGTAAGACACATCTTAATGCTTAGCTTATTCCTTGGCATTTAGTGGACACTTAATCAATTTTTTTTAATTAATAGAGGTTGGATTTAAGAGGTTAGATGAAGTATGGCCAGGACATGACTGATCCAGATCTGAAGAACTGCTGAAGGGCAGCTCAGCTCAGAGCAGGCGGATTCTCATGCTTTCTATGCTCCTATTCTTTGATTCAGCAGGAGTTCCTGTAGGTAGCTGAAACTTCACCAGGTTCTTATGACATCCTGTTTTTGTGACCATTCCTTGGTTATCTGGGCCAGACTCCTCAGTCAGAGGTAGCCCCCTTTCCTCAGGTGGCCACGTGGCCAGCCTGGATCCCCACTGCCGGGTCCTTCATGAAGTGACGGAATGCCCACATTCACAAACCTGAAATCTCAGGACAGGGAACAAAGACCACCCTGTATGATATCATGACATAATTATTTGTAGCAGAAAATTATTTTCCAAGAACATCAGTCTATACACCAACCAATCATTCGATGTTTGCCTTAGGAACTTCCTGTAAACCAATTTCTTCGGGAAAAGAATTTGCTCGTCTGGACAATAGGTATTCTCTCAAGTCTAGTCAGCAAACAGTTTGCTTAACAAGGAGTAGTTTACTTATAAAGAAGGGCTTAAAATGCTCACCTTGCTGTGTTTCCCAATCCTAAATCATGAACAGCACTCATTCACAATCTGTCCTCCACCTTGAAAGACCCCTTGAGGCCAGTCTCCCAGACCCTGTCAAAATCCCTCTTCTGACTGTTTCCTTCCAACACCTCTAAGACTCAGGCAAGCTGGTATTCTTTCCCACTGCTGTAGGTCTAATAAACTTCCCTTGACTTCATGAACAACTCATGCTGATGGTCTTTTTGGGGAGTGAGCAGTGGATGTGGCTTTGACAAAACCAGCATTATAGAGAAGGAAAGATTTTGTTCAGGACACTGGAGTCTGAAGCTCCTGTTTCTGCTGGGATTCCCTCTTGATCTTGGAGAAGTCACTGTCTCTCTTTGAACCTCAGTCTCATTCTATGAATAATGAGGGAAACTGGAATAAACGACCTTTCCCCTCCAGCTGTCTGTATGTTCTTCTGTCGGTATTGACCCTCTGTTGTTCCCTGGCTTTTTCTGGAGGGTACAAGCATTTGCCAGTGCAGAGGGAAAGAAAAGTTACCTAATAGCTGTTGCTAATTGCATCTGTATTGGCTATTGTAAAGAGTTTCTCATATTTCTTAATATTTTGGAGGAATGAGACAGTTCATTTAAGAGTAAATGAATAAAGCTTGCTGCTATGGTTTGAACGCCTCTCCCAAAGTTCATATGTTGGAAACTCAATCCCCATTGCAACAGTGTTGAGAGGTGGGACCTTTAAGAGGTGATTAGGTCATGAGGGCTTTGCCTTCATGAATGGATTAATGCCATTATTGTGGGAGTGGGCTCCTTATAAAAGGATGAGTTCAGCTCTTTCCCTCTCTCACCATATGATGCCTTCTGTCATATTTGTGATGCAGCAGAAAGGCCCTCGCTAGATGGGGCCCCTTGATCTTGGACTTCCCAGCCTCAGAACCATAAGCCAAATAAACATATGTACATTATTAATTAACCAATCTATACTATTCTGTTATAGCAGCACAAAAACAAGCTGACACTCTACTTCCAACATCTTTAAAAACATTATTCATGTATACTAACAACTCTCCCAAATTCTTTTATAAAAATATTCCTAACAATACAATTCTCTGCCTTCCAAAGCAGAGGATGTTGACTCTCTTTTTAAAGTATGTGGCAGAGAATTATGGATACATTAGAGATAAAGGAGTATTTTTAGCACGATCTGTAATGGTGAAATATCTGATACATACTAAATTATCACATAGAGGGATCCATTAAGTACATCTTGCACATACATAAAAGTTAGAATCCATAATAGTCTACCATGAAGCTCTGTGGCAGAAGAGTGAGAACAGAAAAAAAATGTTTATTACATGGTATATTCACACTACATGATCTCATTTTTACAAAAATGTACAGAAAATTACTGGAAAAATTAGATAATATTTACTGTAGCTCTCCCTGGAGGTGATTCAAAAATTTTCTTTTTTGTGCTTCTCTGTATTTTGCAGATTTTCAACAATGACAATGTATTATTTTTATAATAAGAAATAAGGAAAAACATTAAAATTGAAAGCCATTGGCTTAAAATATGACAAAGTCAGCTAAGAGATGCCTGAGTAAGGCAGGGTTCAGCATGTGGGTGCAATGGAAACTAAGGGGAATTGGAAACTAAGGCATTACCAAGATTCTAGCCCTGGGCTGCAGGAGGAAGAGCTGGTCTCAGAGCCAAACTGCTGCAAAACTCAGGAAGGCAAGGGTCTAGAGGCAGGAATAGGTGCAAAAAGTTTTAATACTTTAGTGGAGGAAATACTTAAATTGGCGGGGTGCAATGGCTCATGCCTGTAATCCCAGCACTTTGGGAGGCCAAAGCAGGTGGATCACTTGAGGTCAGGAGTTCAGCACCAGTCTGGTTTCAACATGGTGAAACCCTGTCTCTACTAAAAATTCAAAAATTAGCTGGGCATGGTGGCAGGTGCCTGTAATCCCAGCTATTTGGGAGGCTGAGGCAGGAAAATCGCTTGAACCCAGGAGGCGGAGGTTGCAGTGAGCTGAGATAGCGCCACTGCATTCCAGCCTGGGAAACAGAGTAAGTAAGACTCCATCTCAAAAAACAAAAACAAAAAACAAACAACAGCAACAACAAAAACTTAAGAAAAATTTGGTTAACTGAGTGATGATGACTTTATGTGACAAGGGTGTTGCTATTGCATTCTATGGGGCGGGATACTTCTGAGCAGCTCAGACAACATTGTGCTCCTGGGAATGAACTTTGACAACCACTTTTGTAATTGGATGTTTTCTGCACTCTTGTTATTGTGCCATGTCTTCTCCATCTCTTCTTCCTGTATCTGTTTGCCTCATTTTTCAGTTATGCTCATGGATTATCTTGGTGTCTCTGAGTCCAAGGATCTTTGGGAATCTTATTTATTCATGCAGTTACCTACCTGCTTGTCCAACTTTCTAAACTTACTCTTATGATAAAGAAAAACTTAGAAAGAGTTCTCAAGTCACACCACTCCTGCCAAAATTTTTGCAAAATGCAACGTTTACAATGGGACCATTCACATTTATCACTGTCAACTTATTTTATGAACACCATTGACTATTGTTTAGCACATTTGCAGAGAAAAATATTTGGTCTCCTGGAAATGCTGTATTTCCTCCAAAACCACCTTAGTCATATTTCTACAGCTCTGCTTGTGACATGATATGAACTTTCTAGAGAAGATAAGCAAGAAAAAATGAGTTTTCAGCGAAAACTGTATAAGCTTTTAGAAATACATTTATGATCACTAAAATAAAATGACACTATAGCTTAATTATTTTTGAGAGCTTGCTAAGTTCTAAGTACTTTGCAGATTATCTCATGCAACCCTCACAAGTACTCACTGAGGTAGGAGCTATTGTGTTCTCTGTTTCACACATGAAGAAGTAGAGGCATGAACTAGTAAATAACTTACATAAATTCACTTTGCTAGTAAACAATGCAATTAAGATTTGAACCCACATTGTGTGCCATCAAAATCATGCTCTTTTTAAAATTTTTATTTTTATTTTAAATTGTTGTGGGTACGTAGTAGTTGTACGTATTTATTGGATACATGAGATGTTTTGATACTGGCAGGCAATTTGAAATAAGCACATCATGGAAAACAGGGTATACATTCCCTCAAGCATTTATCCTTTGTGTTACAAACAATCCAATTACACTCTTCAAGTTATTTAAAAATGTACAATTAAGTTATTATTGTCTATAGTCATCCTGTTATGCTATCAAATAGTAGGTCTTATTCATTCTTTAACTATTTTTTTGTACCCATTAACCATCTCCACCTTGCCCACCAGAGCCCCCCCGCCCCACTACGCTGCCCAGCCTCTGGTAACCATTCTTCTACTCTCTATGTTCATGAGCTTGTTTTTATTTTTAGATCCCACAAATAAGTGAGAACATGTGATGTACGTCTTTTTGTGCTTGGCTTATTTAACTTAACATAATGTTCTCCAGTTCCATCCATATTGTTGCAGATGACAGGATCTCATTCATTTTTATGGCTGAATAATACTCCATTGTGTATATGTACCATATTTTCTTTATCCATTCATCTGTTGATGAACACTTAGGTTGCTTCCAAAGCTTGGCTATTGTAAACAGTGCTGCAATGAACATAGGAGTGCAGATATCTCGTTGGTATACTGATTTCCTTTCTTTTGGGCATATACCCAGCAGTGTGATTGCTGGATCATATAGTAGCTCTATTTGTAGTTTTTTGAGGAGCCTACAACCTGTTCTCCATAGCGGGTTTACTAATTTACATTCCCACCAACACTGTACGAGAATTTCCTTTTCTCCACATCCTTGCCAGCATTTGTTATTTCCTGTCTTTTGGATAAAAGCCATTTTAACTAGGGTGAGATGATATCTCACTGTAGTTTTGATTTACATTTCTCTGATGATCAGTGAAATTGAGCACTTTTTCATATGCCTGTTTGCCATTTGTATGTCTTCTTTTAAGGCATGTCTATTCACATCTTTTGCCCATTTTTGGATCAGATTATTAGATTTTTTTCATTTAGAGTTGTTTGAGATCCTTATATATTCTGGTTATTAATCCTTTGTCAGATGGGTAGTTTGCAAATATTTTCTCCATTCTGTGGGTTTTCTCCTCACTTTGTGGATTGTTTCCTTTGCTGTGCAGAAGCTTTTTAACTTGATGTGATATCATGTGTGCATTTTTGCTTTGGTTGCTTGTGCTTGTGGGGTATTGCTCAAGAAATTTTTGCTCAGACAAGTGTCCTGGAGATTTCCCCAAAGTTTTCTTGTACTAGTTTTACAGCTTGAGGACTTAAATTTAAGTATTTAATCTATTTTGGTTTGATTTTTGTATTTGGTGAGAGATAGGGGTCTACATTCATCTGCATATTGATATCCAGTTTTCCAAGCACCATTTATTGAAAAGACAGTCTTTTCTCCAGTGTATGTTCTTGGCACCTTTGTTGAAAATAAGTTCACTGTAGGTAGGTGGACTTGTTTCTGGGTTCTCTATTCTGTTCCCTTGGTTGATGTGTCTGTCTTTATACTAGTGCCATATTGTTTTGGTTATTCTAGCTCTGTAGTATAATTTGATGTCGGGTAATGTGATTCCTCCAATTTTGTTCTTTTTGCTTAGAATAGCTTTGACTATTCTGGGCCTTTTCTGATTCCATATAAACTTTAGGATTTTTTTTCTATTTCTGTGAAGAATGGCATTGATATTTTGAAAGAGATTGCATTGAATCTGTAGATTGCTTGGGGTAATATGAACATTTTAACAATATTGATTCTTCCAGTCCATGACCATGGGATATTTTTCCATTTTTCAGTGTCCTCTTCAGTTTATTTCATCAGTGTTTTGTATTTTCATTATAGAGATTTTTCACTTCTTTGGTTAATTCCTATTGTATGTGTGGCTATTGTAAATGGGATTGCTTTTTTGTTTCTTTTTCACATTGTGCACTGTTGGCATGTAAATGCTACTGAATGTTGTATATTGATTTTGTATCTTGCAACTTTACTGAGTTTACTTATCAGTTCTAATAGTTTTCTTGTGGAGTCTTTAGATTGTTCCAAATATGATTATATCATCTGCAAACAAGGATAATTTGCCTTCTTCTTTCCAATTTGAATGCCCTTTATATCTTTCTTTTTTTTTTTTTTTCTTTTATTATTATTATTATTATTATCATTATTATACTTTAGGTTTTATGGTACATGTGCGCAATGTGCAGGTAAGTTACATATGTATACATGTGCCATGCTGGTGCGCTGCACCTACCAACTTGTCATCTAGCATTAGGTATATCTCCCAATGCTATCCCTCCCCCCTCCCCCCACCGCACAACAGTCCCCAAAGTGTGATGTTCCCCTTCCTGTGTCCATGTGTTCTCATTGTTCAATTCCCACCAATGAGTGAGAATATGCGGTGTTTGGTTTTTTGTTCTTGCGATAGTTTACTGAGAATGATGATTTCCAGTTTCATCCATGTCCCTACAAAGGACGTGAACTCATCATTTTTTATGGCTGCATAGTATTCCATGGTGTATATGTGCCACATTTTCTTAATCCAGTCTATCATTGTTGGACATTTGGGTTGGTTCCAAGTCTTTGCTATTGTGAATAATGCGGCAATAAACATACGTGTGCATGTGTCTTTATAGCAGCATGATTTATAGTCCTTTGGGTATATACCCAGTAATGGGATGGCTGGGTCAAATGGAATTTCTAGTTCTAGATCCCTGAGGAATCGCCACACTGACTTCCACAAGGGTTGAACTAGTTTACAGTCCCACCAACAGTGTAAAAGTGTTCCTATTTCTCCACATCCTCTCCAGCACCTGTTGTTTCCTGACTTTTTAATGATTGCCATTCTAACTGGTGTGAGATGGTATCTCATTGTGGTTTTGATTTGCATTTCTCTGATGGCCAGTGATGGTGAGCATTTTTTCATGTGTTTTTTGGCTGCATAAATGTCTTCTTTTGAGAAGTGTCTGTTCATGTCCTTCGCCCACTTTTTGATGGGGTTGTTTGTCTTTTTCTTGTAAATTTGTTGGAGTTCATTGTAGATTCTGGATATTAGCCCTTTGTCAGATGAGTTGGTTGCGAAAATGTTCTCCCATTTTGTAGGTTGCCTGTTCACTCTGATGGTAGTTTCCTTTGCTGTGCAGAAGCTCTTTAGTTTAATTAGATCCCATTTGTCAATTTTGGCTTTTGTTGCCATTGCTTTTGGTGTTTTAGACATGAAGTCCTTGCCCATGCCTATGTCCTGAATGGTAATGCCTAGGTTTTCTTCTAGGGTTTTTATGGTTTTAGGTCTAACATTTAAGTCTTTAATCCATCTTGAATTGATTTTTGTATAAGGTGTAAGGAAGGGATCCAGTTTCAGCTTTCTCCATATGGCTAGCCAGTTTTCCCAGCACCATTTATTAAATAGGGAATCCTTTCCCCATTTCTTGTTTTTCTCAGGTTTGTCAAAGATCAGATAGTTGTAGATATGTGGCATTATTTCTGACGGCTCTGTTCTGTTCCATTGATCTATATCTCTGTTTTGGTACCAGTACCATGCTGTTTTAGTTACTGTAGCCTTGTAGTATAGTTTGAAGTCAGGTAGTGTGATGCCTCCAGCTTTGTTCTTTTGGCTTAGGATTGACTTGGCGATGCGGGCTCTTTTTTGGTTCCATATGAACTTTAAAGTAGTTTTTTCCAATTCTGTGAAGAAAGTCATTGGTAGCTTGATGGGGATGGCATTGAATCTGTAAATTACCTTGGGAAGGATGGCCATTTTCATGATATTGATTCTTCCTACCCATGAGCATGGAATGTTCTTCCATTTGTTTGTATCCTCTTTTATTTCCTTGAGCAGTGGTTTGTAGTTCTCCTTGAAGAGGTCTTTCACATCCCTTGTAAGTTGGATTCCTAGGTATTTGATTCTCTTTGAAGCAATTGTGAATGGGAGTTCACTCATGATTTGGCTCTCTGTTTGTCTGTTATTGATGTATAAGAATGCTTGTGATTTTTGCACATTGATTTTGTATCCTGAGACTTTGCTGAAGTTGCTTATCAGCTTAAGGAGATTTTGGGCTGAGACAATGGGGTTTTCTAGATATACTATCATGTCATCTGCAAACAAGGACAATTTGACTTCCTCTTTTCCTAATTGAATACCCTTTATTTCCTTCTCCTGCCTAATTGCCCTGGCCAGAACTTCCAACACTATGTTGAATAGAAGTGGCGAGAGAGGGCATCCCTGTCTTGTGCCAGTTTTCAAAGGGAATGCTTCCAGTTTTTGCCCATTCAGTACGATATTGGCTGTGGGTTTGTCATAAATAGCTCTTATTATTTTGAGATACGTCCCATCAATTCCTAATTTATTGAGAGTTTTTAGCATGAAGAGTTGTTGAATTTTGTCAAAGGCCTTTTCTGCATCTATTGAGATAATCATGTGGTTTTTGTCTTTGGTTCTGTTTATATGCTGGATTACATTTATTGATTTGCGTATATTGAACCAGCCTTGCATCCCAGGGATGAAGCCCACTTGATCATGGTGGATAAGCTTTTTGATGTGCTGCTGGATTCTGTTTGCCAGTATCTTATTGAGGATTTTTGCATCAATGTTCATCAAGGATATTGGTCTAAAATTCTCTTTTTTTGTTGTGTCTCTGCCAGGCTTTGGTATCAGGATGATGCTGGCCTCATAAAATGAGTTAGGGAGGATTCCCTCTTTTTCTATTGATTGGAATAGTTTCAGAAGGAATGGTACCAGCTCCTCCTTATACCTCTGGTAGAATTCGGCTGTGAACCCATCTGGTCCTGGACTTTTTTTGGTTGGTAAGCTATTGATTATTGCCACAATTTCAGCTCCTGTTATTGGTCTATTCAGAGATTCAACTTCTTCCTGGTTTAGTCTTGGGAGGGTGTATGTGTTGAGGAATTTATCCATTTCTTCTAGATTTTCTAGTTTATTTGCATAGAGGTGTTTGTAATATTCTCTGATGGTAGTTTGTATTTCTGTGGGATCGGTGGTGATATCCCCTTTATCATTTTTTATTGCATCTATTTGATTCTTCTCTCTTTTTTTCTTTATCAATCTTGCTAGCGGTCTATCAATTTTGTTGATCCTTTCAAAAAACCAGCTCCTGGATTCATTTATTTTTTGAAGGGTTTTTTGTGTCTCTATTTCCTTCAGTTCTGCTCTGATTTTAGTTATTTCTTGCCTTCTGCTAGCTTTTGAATGTGTTTGCTCTTGCTTTTCTAGTTCTTTTAATTGTGATGTTAGGGTGTCAATTTTGGATCTTTCCTGCTTTCTCTTGTGGGCATTTAGTGCTATAAATTTCCCTCTACACACTGCTT
Organism: Pongo pygmaeus; assembly: GCF_028885625.2. Classification (NCBI taxonomy): domain Eukaryota; kingdom Metazoa; phylum Chordata; class Mammalia; order Primates; family Hominidae; genus Pongo; species Pongo pygmaeus. The sequence continues at coordinate 35,219,570 of NC_072379.2, read as the reverse complement.
TGAATGCATCCCAGAGATTCTGGTATGTTGTGTCTTGGTTCTCGTTGGTTTCAAAGAACATCTTTATTTCTGCCTTCATTTCGTTATGTACCCAGTAGTCATTCAGGAGCAGGTTGTTCAGTTTCCACATAGTTGAGCGGTTTTGAGTGAGATTCTTAATCCTGAGTTCTAGCTTGATTGCACTGTGATCTGAGAGACAGTTTGTTACAATTTCTGTTCTTTTACATTTATTGAGGAGAGCTTTACTTCCAAGTATATGGTCAATTTTGGAATAGGTGTGGTGTGGTGCTGAAAAAAATGTATATTCTGTTGATTTGGGGTGGAGAGTTCTGTAGATGTCTATTAGGTCTGCTTGGTGCAGAGCTGAGTTCAATTCCTGGGTATCCTTGTTGACTTTCTGTCTCGTTGATCTGTCTAATGTTGACAGTGGGGTGTTAAAGTCTCCCATTATTAATGTGCGGGAGTCTAAGTCTCTTTGTAGGTCACTCAGGACTTGCTTTATGAATCTGGGTGCTCCTGTATTGGGTGCATATATATTTAGGATAGTTAGCTCTTCTTGTTGAATTAATCCCTTTACCATTATGTAATGGCCTTCTTTGTCTCTTTTGATCTTTGTTGGTTTAAAGTCTGTTTTATCAGAGACTAGGATTGCAACCCCTGCCTTTTTTTGTTTTCCATTTGCTTGGTAGATCTTCCTCCATCCTTTTATTTTGAGCCTATGTGTGTCTCTGCACGTGAGATGGGTTTCCTGAATACAGCACACTGATGGGTCTTGAGTCTTTATCCAATTTGCCAGTCTGTGTCTTTTAATTGGAGCATTTAGTCCATTTACATTTAAAGTTAATATTGTTATGTGTGAATCTGATCCTGTCATTATGATGTTAGCTGGATATTTTTCTCGTTAGTTGATGCAGTCTCTTCCTAGTCTCGATGGTCTTTACATTTCGGAATGATTTTGCAGTGGCTGGTACCGGTTGTGCCTTTCCATGTTTAGCGCTTCCTTCAGGAGCTCTTTTAGGGCAGGCCTGGTGGTGACAAAATCTCTCAGCATTTGCTTGTCTGTAAAGTATTTTATTTCTCCTTCACTTATGAAGCTTAGTTTGGCAGGATATGAAATTCTGGGTTGAAAATTCTTTTCTTTAAGAATGTTGAATATTGGCCCCCACTCTCTTCTGGCTTGTAGGGTTTCTGCCGAGAGATCCGCTGTTAGTCTGATGGGCTTCCCTTTGATGGTAACCCGACCTTTCTCTCTGGCTGCCCTTAACATTTTTTCCTTCATTTCAACTTTGGTGAATCTGACAATTATGTGTCTTGGAGTTGCTCTTCTCGAGGAGTATCTTTGTGGCGTTCTCTGTATTTCCTGAATCTGAATGTTGGCCTGCCTTGCTAGATTGGGGAAGTTCTCCTGGATAATATCCTGCAGAGTGTTTTCCAACTTGTTTCCATTCTCCCCGTCACTTTCAGGTACACCAATCAGACGTAGATTTGGTCTTTTCACATAGTCCCACATTTCTTGGAGGCTTTGCTCGTTTCTTTTTATTCTTTTTTCTCTAAACTTCCCTTCTCGCTTCATTTCATTCATTTCATCTTCCAGGGCTGATACCCTTTCTTCCATTTGATCACATCGGCTCCTGAGGCTTCTGCATTCTTCACGTAGTTCTCGAGCCTTGGTTTTCAGCTCCATCAGCTCCTTTAAGCACTTCTCTGTATTGGTTATTCTAGTTATACATTCTTCTAAATTTTTTTCAAAGTTTTCAACTTCTTTGCCTTTGGTTTGAATATCCTCCCGTAGCTCGGAGTAATTTGATCGTCTGAAGCCTTCTTCTCTCAGCTCGTCAAAGTCATTCTCCGTCCAGCTTTGTTCCGTTGCTGGTGAGGAACTGCGTTCCTTTGGAGGAGGAGAGGTACTCTGGTTTTTAGAGTTTCCGGTTTTTCTGCTCTGTTTTTTCCCCATCTTTGTGGTTTTATCTACTTTTGGTCTTTGATGATGGTGATGTACAGATGGGTTTTTGGTGTGGATGTCCTTTCTGTTAGTTTTCCTTCTAACAGACAGAACCCTCAGCTGCAGGTCTGTTGGAGTACCTGGCCGGCCGTGTGAGGTGTCAGTCTGCCCCTGCTGGGGGATGCCTCCCAGTTAGGCTGCTCGGGGGTCAGGGGTCAGGAACCCACTTGAGGAGGCAGTCAGCCGGTTCTCAGATCTCCAGCTGCGTGCTGGGAGAACCACTGCTCTCCTCACAGCTGTCAGACAGGGACATTTAAGTCTGCAGAGGTTACTGCTGTCTTTTTGTTTGTCTGTGCCCTGCCCCCAGAGGTGGAGCCTACAGAGGCAGGCAGGCCTCCTTGAGCTGTGGTGGGCTCCACCCAGTTCAAGCTTCCAGGCTGCTTTGTTTACCCAAGGGAGCCTGGGCAATGGCGGGCGCCCCTCCCCCAGCCTCGCTGCCGCCTTGCTGTTTGATCTCAGACTGCTGTGCTAGCAATCAGCGAGACTCCGTGGGCGTAGGACCCTCTGAGCCAGGTGCGGGCTATACTCTCCTGGGGCACCGGTTCCTAAGCCCGTTGGAAAAGCACAGTATTCGGGTGGAAGTGGCCCGATTTTCCAGGTGCCGTCTGTCACCCCTGTAAGGGGAACTCCCTGACCCCTTGCGCTTCCCGAGTGAGGCAATGCCTCGCCCCTGCTTCGGCTGGCGCACAGTGCGCTCACCCACTGACCTGCGCCCACTGTCTGGCACTCCCTAGTGAGATGAACACGGTACCTCAGATGGAAATGCAGAAATCACCCGTCTTCTGCGTCGCTCGCGCTGGGAGCTGTAGACCGGAGCTGTTCCTATTCGGCCATCTTGGCTCCTCCCCCCATATCTTTCTTTTTTATGATTGCTCTAGCCAGGACTTCTAGCACTATATTGAATAACAGTGGTGACAGTGGGCATCCTGTCATGTTCCAGATCTTAGAGGAAAGCCTTTTGGTTTTACCCCATTCAGTATGATACCAGCTGTGCATCTGTTATATATGGCTTTTATTGAGGTATGTTCCTTCTATCCCCAGTTTTTTGAGGGTTTTTATCATGAAGGGATATCGAAGTCTATCAAATGCTTTTTCCACTTCAATTGAAATGATTATATGGTTTTCATCCTTCATTCTGTTGATATGATGTATCACATTGATTGATTTGCATATGTTGAACGATCCTTGAATCCCAGGGATAAATCCCACTTGGTTATGATGAATGATCTTTCTAATGTATTGTTGAGTTCAGTTTGCTAGTATTTTGTTGAGCATTTTTGCATCCATATTCATCGAAGATGTTGGCCTAGAGTTTTCTTTTTTTGATGTGTCTTTTTCTGGTTTGGGTAACAAGCCTCATAAAACGAGTTTGGGAGTATTCTCTCCTCCTCTATTTTTTGGAATAGTTTGGGTAGGATTGGTATTAGTTCTTGTTTAAATGTTTGGTAGAATTTAACAGTGAAGCCATAGGGTCCCAGGCTTTTCTTTAGAGGGAGATATTTTATTACAGCTTTGATCTCTGTACTAATTATTGGTCTGTTCATGTTTTGGATTTTTTCTTGGTTAGGTCTTGGTAGGTTGTATGTGTCTAGGAATTTGTGAATTTCTTCCAGATTTTTCCAATTTTTTGGCATGTAGTTGCTCATGGTAGCCACTAATCATCCTTTGGATTTCTGCAGTATCAGTTTTAATGTATCTTTTTTCATTTCTGATTTTATTTATTTGTATTTTTCTCTTTTTTTCTTAGTCTGGCTAAAAGTTTGTTAATTTTGGTTAACTTTTCAAAAAAGCAACATTTCGTTTTCTCCCTGTTTTGTGTTATCATTTTCATTTATTTCTGCTCTAATCTTTATTTTCTTTTTTTCAAACTAATTTTGGGTTTGGTTTGCTCTTGCTTTTCTAGTTCTTTAAGATGCATCATTAGATTGTTTATTTGAGTTTTTTCTCTTTTTTGATGTAGGCACTTATAGCTGTAAGCTTCTCTCTTAGTATTGCTTTTGCCTTATTCCATAGTTTTTGGCTTGTTGTGTTTCCGTTATTATATATTTCAAGGAATTTTTCAATTTCCTTGTTAATTTTTTCATTGACCTACTTGTCATTCAGGAGGCTCTTTTTTTTTTTTTTTGTATAAAACATTTAATTTATTGGTCTTTGTGAAGAATTAGATGCATCACCACTATATTACAACAGAGCCATTAATCTTGTAGCTTCATCAACATTAACGGGTTTGCTTTCATGACGCTGCTGAGGAATCAGTTCTTTCTGCAGAGGTTCAAGTGAAGTGCTTTTTGAGAAATGTGCAAGTTCCTTTTGTACATTTACAAAAGCTTTATTTACTCTGTTAACTTTTTCCTCATTCATAATGTTTATCTTCTTAAGATTAGTGGTAACTGGTTTTGCTTTGTTTTTAGCCTTAAAGTTTTTTTGGCTGGCTATGTGAAATACATTCCTGGACTTCGGCCCTCTTAATTTGTTCTTGGCCATTGTCAGCAATTTAATACTTGCGTGTAGCTTTTTAAGCTCCAGGTGACACCATCTCTTTTTTTTTTTTTTTTTTTTTAAATAGAGTCTTACTCTGTCACCCAGGCTGGAGTGCAGTGGCACCATCTAAGCTCACTGCAACCTCCACCTCCCGGGTTGAAGCGATTCTCACATCTCAGCCTCCTGAGTAGCTGGAATTACAGGCATGTGCCACCACAACAGGCTAATTTTTGTATTTTAGTAGAGATGGGGTTTCACCATGTTGGCTACGCTGGTCTCAAACTCCTGACCACAGGTGATCCGCCCATCTCGGCCTCTCAAAGTGCTGGGATCACAGGTATGAGCCACTGCGCCTGGCCCAGGAGCATATCATTTAATTTCCATGTGTTTGTATTGTTTCCAAAATTCCTCTTGTATTAATTTCTAGTTTGTTCCATTGTGGTCAGAGAAGATGCTTGATATTATTTCAATTTTTTATGTCTTAAGACTTGCTTTTGAGCCGAACATATGGCCTATTCTTGAGAATGATCCATGTGCTTAGGAAAAGAATGTGTAGTTTGCAGCTGTTGGATGAAATGTTCTGTAACTATACATTTGTTCTATAGTGCAGATTAAGTCTGATGCTTCTCTGTTGATTTTCTGTCTGGAAGATCTGTCTAATGCTGAAAGTGGGATGTTGAAGTCTCTATTATTGTATTGGGGCCTATCTTTCTCTTTAGCTTTAATAATATTTGCTTTATATATCTGGTGCTCTAGTTTTGGGTGCATATATACTTAAAATTGTTATATCCTTTTGCTCAGTTGACCCTTTATCATTATATGATGATCTTCTTTTTCTCTTTTAGTTTTTGTCTTGTAATATATTTTGTCGGATATAAGTATAGTTACTCTTGCTCTTTTGGTTTCCTTTAGGCATGACATAGCTTTTTCTATCCTTTTATTTTCAGTCTATGTGTGTCTTTATAGGTTAAGCATATTTCTTGTAGGCAACAGGTAAGTGGGTCTTGTTTTTTCATCCATTTAGCCAGTCTATGACTTTTGAATGGAGAGTTTAATCAATATATATTCAATGTTACTTAACATTGAATAAGTAAGGACTTACTCGTACCATTTTATTATTTGTTTTATGTTGTCTTGTGGTGACTTTTTCTTTATTCTTTCCTTCCTGTCTTCCTTTAGCAAAGGTGATTTTCTCTGGTGCTATGATTTAGTTTCTTGCTTTTTATTTTTTGTGTATACATTGTATGTTTTTTGGTTTGAGGTTGCCATGTGGTTTGCAAATACTGTTTTACAACCCATTATTTTAACCTGATAACAACTTCACACTGTTTGCACAAACAAGCAAAAAGAAAACTAAAAAAACTCTACACCTTCACTTTGTCCTCCTGCTTTTTAACTTTTTGTTTTTTTCTATTTATATCTTATTGTACTATGTCTTGAAAATTGTAGTTATTATTTTTGACTCATTCATCATCTAGCCTTTCTGCTTAGGATAAGAGTAGTTTACACACCACGGTTACAGCATTACCATATTCTGTGTTTTTCTGTGTACTTACTATTATCTGTGGTTTTTGTATCTTCAGATGATTTTCTTATTGCTCATTAACATCCTTTTCTTTCTGATTGAAGTACTCCCCTTAGCATGTCTTGTAAATGCTAAGGCCCAGTGTTGATGAAATTCCTCAGTTTTTGCTTCTCTGGGAAAGTCTTTACTTCTCCTCCATGTTTGAAGGATATATTTTTGCCAGTTGTACTGTAATATTCTAGGGTAAAAGCTTTTTCCTTCAGCACTTTAAATATGTCATGTCTCAGTCTCCCGGCCTGTAAGGTTTCCACTGAAAAGCCTGCTGCCAGACATATTGGAGCTCCATTGTATGTTGTTTGTTTCTTTTCTCTTGCTGCTTTTAGGAGCCTGTCTTTATCCTTCACCTTTGGGATTTTGATTATTAAACGTCTTGAGGTAGTCTTCTTTGGCTTAAATCTGTCTGATGTTTTATAACCTTCTTGTACTTGGATGTTGATGTCTTTCTCTAGGTTTGGGGATTTCTCTGTTACCCCTTCCAATAAACTTTCTACCCCTATCTCTTTCTGTGTCTCCTCTTTGAGGCCAATAACTCTTAAATTTGCCATTTTGTAGCTATTTTATAGATCCTGTAGGCATGCTTCATTGTCTTTAATTCTTTTTTCTTTTGTCTCCTTACTGTGTATATTCAAATAGCCTGTCTTCAAGGTCATTAATTCTTTCTTCTGTTTGATCAATTCTGCTAGTAAAGGAATCTGATGCATTCTTTAGTATGCCAATTGCCTTCTTCAGCTCCAGAATTTTTGCTTTATTCCTTTTAATTATTTCAAACTCTTTGTTAAATATATCTCATAGAATTCTGAATTCCTTCTCTGTGTTATCTTGAATTTCTTTTGAGTTTTCTTAACACGGCGATTTTGAATTCTCTGAAAGGTCCCATGTCTCTGTTTCTTCAGGATTGGTCCCTGGTGCCTTATATAATTTATTTGTGGAGGTCGTGTTTTCCTGGATATTGTTGATGCTAGTAGATGTTCTTCGGTGTCTGGGCATTGAAGAGTTAGGTACTTCTTATAGTCTTCACAGTTTGGGCCTTTTTGTACCTATCCTTCTTGGGAGGTTTTCCAGATACTTGAAAGAACTTCAGTGTTGTGACCTAGGTTCTATCTGCTTTAGTGGGGCACCCCACACGCAGTAACACTGTGTGTGGTTCTTGCTGACTTGTAGAGGTACTACCTTAATGGTCTTGGAGATCCTGGAGAATTCTCCAGGTTACCAGGCAGAGACTCTTGTTCTTTTCCCTTACTTTCTCCCAAACAAACAGAGTTTCTCTCTCTTTGCTCTGAGCCACCTAAACCTGGGGCTTTAGTGACACAAGCACACCTGTGGCCACCACTGCTATGGCTGTGCTGGGTCAGGCCTGAAGCCAGCACTGGGTCTTGTCCAAGGCTTGCTGTCACCACTCCCTGGCTACTGTTTATGCTTACTCAAAGTCCTGGGGCTGTACAATCAGCTGGTGGCAAAGCCATCCAGGTCTATGTCCTTCCTTTCAGGACAGTGAGGTCCCCCAGGCTCTGGGTCCTGAGGTGCCATCTAGGAGTCAGGGACTAGAGTCAAAAACCTTAGAAGTCTACTTGGTGTTCTATTGTGCTGCAGCTAATCTGGCACTCAAACCATAAGATGCAGTTCTTCCCACTCTTCTCTCCCCTTTCCAAAGGCAGAGGAGCCTCACCCCGTAGCCACCACCACCCTAGGCCATGAGAAGTACTGCTAGACTACCACTGATGTTCCCTTATGGCCCAAAGGCTCTTAAGTCAGCTTGTGGTGAATGCTGCTTGGCCTGAAACTCACCCTTCATGGCAGTGGGCTTCCCTCTGGCCCAGGGAAGGTCCAGAAATGCCTTCCAAGAGTCAAGTAATGGAATCAATTACCCCAAAAGCCCACTTGGTGCTCTACCCACCCGTGGCCCTGCTGGTACCTAAGTTGTAAGATAAAGTCCCCTTTATTTTTCCCTCTGCTTTGAGTAGAAGGAGTTTTGTCCCATAGCCACCACAGCTGGTAATCTGCTGACTGTCACCTGAAGCCAGCAAGTCTCAGAGGCTCACGCAAGTCCCTTGATGTAGTATCTGGGTACTGCTGCTGGTTATATAATTTCCTGTTCAAACTCTTCATAGATATTATCTACTGAGTCCTCAAAATAAACTTACACAGTTGAATACTATTATTATCCCCATTTTAGAAATAAGGAAACTGAGTTACAGGAAAGCAATAACTTGACTAAGGGCATATATCTAGGAAGTGGTTTCAGAACAGAGAGTGAACCCATGTGTTTATCAGTTTCATCCTAAAGTATCACCACAGTGACGATAAATTACTTTTTAAATGCTATATACTCACATGGTCCAAGAGTATGGATGAGAAGGCAATAGCAGTAATATAAATACATATACATATATATATATTTTTTGAGATGAAGTTTCGCTCTTATTGTGCAGGTTGGAGTGCAATGGCACGATCTCGGCTAACTGCAACCTCTGCCTCCTGGGTTCAAGAGATTCTCCTGCCTCAGCCTCCCGAGTGGCTGGGATTACAGGCATGCATCACCAAGCCTGGCTAATTTTTGTAGTTTTAGTAGAGATGGGGTTTCTCCATGTTGGTCAGGCTGGTCTTGAGCTCCCGACCTCAGATGATCCACCCTCCTTGGCCTCCCAAAGTGCTGGGATTACAGGTGTGAGCCACTGCACCTGGCCTTAGCAGTAACATTTTTAAAGTGGTAGTAAAGGGTGAGAGGAAACAAACCTAGCAGTTTGCAGACATTGGAAAGTGAGTTAGTGATGGGGGATGCCCAGCAGCAAGCTAGCCCATTTTCACAACCCAGAGTTCAGGACTGTGGAGGAAACAAGGACTTGAAAGACTAGAGCTAGAGACGGGGCTGAAATGATTTTCTGAATCATGTATAATAGATGTTTAAACTCCTGGAACCCTACTCATACCCTGAGGATCCCAGCAACTGCCTCTCGCTAACCTTGGCAGAACACTGGACTTTTGCTATAAAGGCTAAATCAGAGGAATTCGGGAATAGAGTCCCCAGGCACAGCTGATGGGAGAGGTACTGCTCTGGAACAACAGAGAACCAAGTGGAAATCTACAGGGACCAATGTGATGGTCCCAGACTATGAAAAACATTAGAATCCAGATTTATAAGGAAGAGGACTGGAGAAGATTGGAGAAGTCCTCTTCTGAAAAATTGGTCAACCAATGAGAAAATCCTGTAGATGCTGGCTAGGAAGGTGATTCCTAAAGTGGTCACATCAGGTCTTTCTTTGGTGAATAAAGAGGGCTATCCCCTCACAGAGGGGGCTTTGAATGAAGTTTTTACCCTCTCCCATAAATATAAGCAGACAGCCAGAGATGTCAAAATATTTTTAGTAAACCTCTAATTTGAAAGACAGACAAATTTAAAAAACAGACAAATAGCAAACATAACAAAACAAATGAACCTAATTTGGAGTATACAGAAAACATGCAGGAAATGGAAAACTTAAACAAGTATTTAAAATCCTCAGACAGATAAGAGAACACATGCCATCTATGACACATGAACAGGAGGTTATTAAAAAAACAGAGAACCCAAACAAAACTTCCAGAAATTAAAATGTATCACAATGAAAAATTAAATATAAGAATTAGACAATAGAATTGAAGATAGACTTTTGTCCCCAAAAGTAGAACTAAAAGACAGAGATATCACACAGGAAAGAAAAAATAAAAACAATAAGACTGTCAGTCCTGGAGATCCAACATCCAAATAATAAGGTTCCAAAAAGGAAGGGCAGAGAAAATAGAAAGCTACTCATTTTAAAGATGACTCAATAAATTTCCCAAGCTGAAATACATGAGTATCTAGGTTGAATACTCTGCTTGAATGTCCAGCAAAGTGGATAAAAATAGATCTTTACTAAGTAGCAAATTGTGAAATTTCAGAATAATGGGGACAAAGTGATTGTAAAAACCTCCAGATGCACACACATTAATGTTCTCACTAACAGACATGCAGGTTACTTTCACAGAGTCAATGTAGAAATGAGACCATACTCCTCCAGAATGGCCTGGGAAACTAGCAGAAATATGCACTAGGAACAATGAGAAATGTCATCAATGTTCTCAGGGAAAATGACTTAAAAATTAGAGTTTCATACCCCATCTGATGTTCAACCAAGTGTGGGAGTAGATTAAGGATATTTCCAGGTCTATAAATCTCAACATTTTAGCTTTCCCCTCTTCTCAAGAAGCTCCTAGCTAACGTGTTCCACCCCGTTATTAGGGGTGTGAGCAGTAGTGATGAAGGCATAGGCTGCGGAGAAATAGATGGAGGGCGTATTCATCTGCCAGTGCTGCTGTAACAGAGTACCTTAGACTGGGTGGCTGACACAACAACAATTTACCTTTTCACTGTTCTCCAGGTTGGAAATTTCCGATTGAAATCAAGGAGGGTGAGCTCCTGGTGAGGGCTCTCCCTCTGGCTTGTGGTCACTGGTGTCCTCTTCTATGAACACTGCACCTATAGGGTCGAATTTCACCCTTATGACCTCATCAAACATTAACTGTTTCCTTATTTCAAATACAGCCACACTGATGGGTCAGGGTTCAACATACATATTTTAGGGAGGACGCAAACATTCACTTCATAGCAGGCACCCCACGGAAAGGAAATCCTCAGCACGGTGGTGAAGGAAGCCCAAGGATGGTAGCTTTGTCACATCCAGGAGGATTTGATGTGCTTGGGTGTATTGAGAGGGGACTTATCCTCATGTGTGAGATTTTGGGGATGCCTTAAAGGTAGACAAAAATTAAAAAACTTCTTTCTTCCCTGAGAGAGAAGGCGAGAAAGAAGGGGGAAGCTTGGGAGAGGGGATTACTTTCTCTAGGGAAAATGCAACGTTGACCCCGGAAAATAAATGTAATAATACTTCATGGCTCAGCTGTGACTAATGATGTACTCATAGGGAAGTGAACAACAAATACAGAGCTAACTACAGCTTCTGATATAACTGTACTAGGGGACTAGGGGAAGGTACACTATGTTAGGGTTTCTGGGGTGGAATTTTTTTTTTTTTTTCATTCTTTTTTTTAAATTTTTTTTCTTTTTATTATTATTATTATTATTATTATTATTATTATAGTTTAGGCTCTATGGTACATGTGCGCAATGTGCAGGTAAGTTACATATGTATACATGTGCCATGCTGGTGCGCTGCACCCACCAACTCGTCATGTAGCATTAGGTATATCTCCCAATGGTATCCCTCCCCCCCTCCCCCCACCCCACAACAGTCCCCGAAGTGTGATGTTCCCCTTCCTGTGTCCATGTGTTCTCATTATTCAATTCCCACCTATGAGTGAGAATATGCGGTGTTTGGTTTTTTGTTCTTGCGATAGTTTACTGAGAATGATGATTTCCAATTTCATCCATGTCCCTACAAAGGACGTGAACTCATCATTTTTTATGGCTGCATAGTATTCCATGGTGTATATGTGCCACATTTTCTTAATCCAGTCTATCATTGTTGGACATTTGGGTTGGTTCCAAGTCTTTGCTATTGTGAATAATGCTGCAATAAACATACGTGTGCATGTGTCTTTACAGCAGCATGATTTATAGTCCTTTGGGTATATACCCAGTAATGGGATGACTGTGTCAAATGGAATTTCTAGTTCTAGATCCCTGAGGAATCGCCACACTGACTTCCACAAGGGTTGAACTAGTTTACAGTCCCACCAACAGCGTAAAAGTGTTCCTATTTCTCCACATCCTCTCCAGCACCTGTTGTTTCCTGACTTTTTAATGATTGCCATTCTAACTGGTGTGAGATGGTATCTCATTGTGGTTTTGATTTGCATTTCTCTGATGGCCAGTGATGGTGAGCATTTTTTCATGTGTTTTTTGGCTGCATAAATGTCTTCTTTTGAGAAGTGTCTGTTCATGTCCTTCGCCCACTTTTTGATGGGGTTGTTCGTTTTTTTCTTGTAAATTTGTTGGAGTTCATTGTAGATTCTGGATATTAGCCCTTTGTCAGATGAGTAGGTTGCGAAAATTTTCTCCCATTTTGTAGGTTGCCTGTTCACTCTGATGGTAGTTTCCTTTGCTGTGCAGAAGCTCTTTAGTTTAATTAGATCCCATTTGTCAATTTTGGCTTTTGTTGCCATTGCTTTTGGTGTTTTAGACATGAAGTCCTTGCCCATGCCTATGTCCTGAATGGTATTGCCTAGGTTTTCTTCTAGGGTTTTTATGGTTTTAGGTCTAACGTTTAAGTCTTTAATCCATCTTGAATTGATTTTTGTATAAGGTGTAAGGAAGGGATCCAGTTTCAGCTTTCTCCATATGGCTAGCCAGTTTTCCCAGCACCATTTATTAAATAGGGAATCCTTTCCCCATTTCTTGTTTTTGTCAGGTTTGTCAAAGATCAGATAGTTGTAGATATGTGGCATTATTTCTGACGGCTCTGTTCTGTTCCATTGATCTATATCTCTGTTTTGGTACCAGTACCATGCTGTTTTGGTTACTGTAGCCTTGTAGTATAGTTTGAAGTCAGGTAGCGTGATGCCTCCAGCTTTGTTCTTTTGGCTTAGAATTGACTTGGCGATGCGGGCTCTTTTTTGGTTCCATATGAACTTTAAAGTAGTTTTTTCCAATTCTGTGAAGAAAGTCATTGGTAACTTGATGGGGATGGCATTGAATCTGTGAATTACCTTGGGAAGGATGGCCATTTTCATGATATTGATTCTTCCTACCCATGAGCATGGAATGTTCTTCCATTTGTTTGTATCCTCTTTTATTTCCTTGAGCAGTGGTTTGTAGTTCTCCTTGAAGAGGTCCTTCACATCCCTTGTAAGTTGGATTCCTAGGTATTTTATTCTCTTTGAAGCAATTGTGAATGGGAGTTCACTCATGATTTGGCTCTCTGTTTGTCTGTTATTGATGTATAAGAATGCTTGTGATTTTTGTACATTGATTTTGTATCCTGAGACTTTGCTGAAGTTGCTTATCAGCTTAAGGAGATTTTGGGCTGAGACAATGGGGTTTTCTAGATATACTATCATGTCATCTGCAAACAGGGACAATTTGACTTCCTCTTTTCCTAATTGAATACCCTTGATTTCCTTCTCTTGCCTAATTGCCCTGGCCAGAACTTCCAACACTATGTTGAATAGAAGTGGTGAGAGAGGGCATCCCTGTCTTGTGCCAGTTTTCAAAGGGAATGCTTCCAGTTTTTGCCCATTCAGTATGATATTGGCTGTGGGTTTGTCATAAATAGCTCTTATTATTTTGAGATATGACACATCAATACGTAATTTATTGAGAGTTTTTAGCATGAAGAGTTGTTGAATTTTGTCAAAGGCCTTTTCTGCATCTATTGGGATAATCATGTGGTTTTTGACTTTCGTTCTGTTTATATGCTGGATTACATTTATTGATTTGTGTATATTGAACCAGCCTTGCATCCCAGGGATGAAGCCCACTTGATCATGGTGGATAAGCTTTTTGATGTGCTGCTGGATTCTGTTTGCCAGTATTTTATTGAGGATTTTTGCATCAATGTTCATCAAGGATATTGGTCTAAAATTCTCTGTTTTTGTTGTGTCTCTGACAGGCTTTGGTATCAGGATGATGCTGGCCTCATAAAATGAGTTAGGGAGGATTCCCTCTTTTTCTATTGATTGGAATAGTTTCAGAAGGAATGGTACCAGCTCCTCCTTGTACCTCTGGTAGAATTCGGCTGTGAACCCATCTGGTCCTGGACTTTTTTTGGTTGGTAAGCTATTGATTATTGCCACAATTTCAGCTCCTGTTATTGGTCTATTCAGAGATTCAACTTCTTCCTGGTTTAGTCTTGGGAGGGTGTATGTGTTGAGGAATTTATCCATTTCTTCTAGATTTTCTAGTTTATTTGCATAGAGGTGTTTGTAATATTCTCTGATGGTAGTTTGTATTTCTGTGGGATCGATGGTGATATCCCCTTTATCATTTTTTATTGCATCTATTTGATTCTTCTCTCTTTTTTTCTTTATTAATCTTGCTAGCGGTCTATCAATTTTGTTGATCCTTTCAAAAAACCAGCTCCTGGATTCATTAATTTTTTGAAGGGTTTTTTGTGTCTCTATTTCCTTCAGTTCTGCTCTGATTTTAGTTATTTCTTGCCTTCTGCTAGCTTTTGAATGTGTTTGCTCTTGCTTTTCTAGTTCTTTTAATTGTGATGTTAGGGTGTCAATTTTGGATCTTTCCTGCTTTCTCTTGTGGGCATTTAGTGCTATAAATTTCCCTCTACACACTGCTTTGAATGCATCCCAGAGATTCTGGTATGTTGTGTCTTGGTTCTCGTTGGTTTCAAAGAACATCTTTATTTCTGCCTTCATTTCGTTATGTACCCAGTAGTCATTCAGGAGCAGGTTGTTCAGTTTCCACATAGTTGAGCGGTTTTGAGTGAGATTCTTAATCCTGAGTTCTAGCTTGATTGCACTGTGATCTGAGAGATAGTTTGTTATAATTTCTGTTCTTTTACATTTATTAAGGAGAGCTTTACTTCCAAGTATATGGTCAATTTTGGAATAGGTGTGGTGTGGTGCTGAAAAAAATGTATATTCTGTTGATTTGGGGTGGAGAGTTCTGTAGATGTCTATTAGGTCCACTTGGTGCAGAGCTGAGTTCAATTCCTGGGTATCCTTGTTGATTTTCTGTCTGGTTCATCTGTCTAATGTTGACAGTGGGGTGTTAAAGTCTCCCATTATTAATGTGTGGGAGTCTAAGTCTCTTTTTAGGTCACTCAGGACTTGCTTTATGAATCTGGGTGCTCCTGTATTGGGTGCATATATATTTAGGATAGTTAGCTCTTCTTGTTGAATTAATCCCTTTACCATTATGTAATGGCCTTCTTTGTCTCTTTTGATCTTTGTTGGTTTAAAGTCTGTTTTATCAGAGACTAGGATTGCAACCCCTGCCTTTTTTTGTTTTCCATTTGCTTGGTAGATCTTCCTCCATCCTTTTATTTTGAGCCTATGTGTGTCTCTGCACGTGAGATGGGTTTCCTGAATACAGCACACTGATGGGTCTTGAGTCTTTATCCAATTTGCCAGTCTGTGTCTTTTAATTGGAGCATTTAGTCCATTTACATTTAAAGTTAATATTGTTATGTGTGAATCTGATCCTGTCATTATGATGTTAGCTGGTTATTTTGCTTGTTAGTTGATGCAGTCTCTTCCTAGTCTCGATGGTCTTTACATTTCGGTATGATTTTGCAGTGGCTGGTACCGGTTGTGCCTTTCCATGTTTAGCGCTTCCTTCAGGAGCTCTTTTAGGGCAGGCCTGGTGGTGACAAAATCTCTCAGCATTTGCTTGTCTGTAAAGTATTTTATTTCTCCTTCACTTATGAAGCTTAGTTTGGCTGGTTATGGAATTCTGGGTTGAAAATTCTTTTCTTTAAGAATGTTGAATATTGGCCCCCACTCTCTTCTGGCTTGTAGGGTTTCTGCTGAGAGATCCGCTGTTAGTCTGATGGGCTTCCCTTTGATGGTAACCCGACCTTTCTCTCTGGCTGCCCTTAACATTTTTTCCTTCATTTCAACTTTGGTGAATCTGACAATTATGTGTCTTGGAGTTGCTCTTCTCGAGGAGTATCTTTGTGGCGTTCTCTGTATTTCCTGAATCTGAATGTTGGCCTGCCTTGCTAGATTGGGGAAGTTCTCCTGGATAATATCCTGCAGAGTGTTTTCCAACTTGTTTCCATTCTCCCCGTCACTTTCAGGTACACCAATCAGACGTAGATTTGGTCTTTTCACATAGTCCCACATTTCTTGGAGGCTTTGCTCGTTTCTTTTTATTCTTTTTTCTCTAAACTTCCCTTCTTGCTTCATTTCATTCATTTCATCTTCCAGGGCTGATACCCATTCTTCCATTTGATCGCATCGGCTCCTGAGGCTTCTGCATTCTTCACGTAGTTCTCAAGCCTTGGTTTTCAGCTCCATCAGCTCCTTTAAGCACTTCTCTGTATTGGTTATTCTAGTTATACATTCTTCTAAATTTTTTTCAAAGTTTTCAAGTTCTTTGCCTTTGGTTTGAATATCCTCCCGTAGCTCGGAGTAATTTGATCGTCTGAAGCCTTCTTCTCTCAGCTCGTCAAAGTCATTCTCCGTCCAGCTTTGTTCCGTTGCTGGTGAGGAACTGCGTTCCTTTGGAGGAGGAGAGGTACTCTGCTTTTTAGAGTTTCCAGTTTTTCTGCTCTGTTTTTTCCCCATCTTTGTGGTTTTATCTGCTTTTGGTCTTTGATGATGGTGATGTACAGATGAGTTTTTGGTGTGGATGTCCTTTCTGTTAGTTTTCCTTCTAACAGACAGGACCCTCAGCTGCAGGTCTGTTGGAGTACCTGGCCAGCCGTGTGAGGTGTCAGTCTGCCCCTGCTGGGGGGTGCCTCCCAGTTAGGCTGCTTGGGGGTCAGGGATCAGGGACCCACTTGAAGAGGCAGTCAGCCCGTTCTCAGATCTCCAGTTGCGTGCTGGGAGAACCACTGCTCTCCTCAAAGCTGTCAGACAGGGACATTTAAGTCTGCAGAGGTTACTGCTGTCTTTTTGTTTGTCTGTGCCCTGCCCCCAGAGGTGGAGCCTACAGAGGCAGGCAGGCCTCCTTGAGCTGTGGTGGGCTCCACCCAGTTCAAGCTTCCAGGCTGCTTTGTTTACCTAAGCGAGCCTGGGCAATGGCGGGCGCCCCTCCCCCAGCCTCGCTGCCGCCTTGCTGTTTGATCTCAGACTGCTGTGCTAGCAATCAGCGAGACTCCGTGGGCGTAGGACCCTCTGAGCCAGGTGCGGGCTATACTCTCCTGGGGCACTGTTTCCTAAGCCCGTCGGAAAAGCACAGTATTCGGGTGGGAGTGGCCCGATTTTCCAGGTGCCGTCTGTCACCCCTGGAAAGGGAACTCCCTGACCCCTTGCGCTTCCCGAGTGAGGCAATGCCTCGCCCCTGCTTCGGCTGGCGCACGGTGCGCTCACCCACTGACCTGCGCCCACTGTCTGGCACTCCCTAGTGAGATGAACACGGTACCTCAGATGGAAATGCAGAAATCACCCGTCTTCTGCGTCGCTCGCGCTGGGAGCTGTAGACCGGAGCTGTTCCTATTCGGCCATCTTGGCTCCTCCCCCCTCTGGGGTGGAATGTTAGAGATTTAAGTCTTCATCTGCTTAGTGGAATCCAATAACAATATTTGAGACAGAAACCAAAAAATAGCAGTATATGCATTGAAAGAAACCCCAGAAATTTGGTTGCAAACAATATCAGAAAATATAAATATTAGCATAATCAGTTAAAGGAATTGAAGTGTTTAACTTTGGTCTTCAGTGATAATGGACAGGAACCTGTTTGACATATGCACGTGCACACACATATTCATGTATGTACATGCACATATATGGATGTACTCGTATACACCAACATATGTATATGTACACCTTTGCTAAAAATAAATGAACAAACAGAACAAGTAGCCTGAAATTATCTGGCTGCTAAAGGATAAGGCAGCACTCCCCCTAAGTTTGGCTTTTCTCCTGTCCCTCTTGTCTTTGCTCTTAACCACTTTTCTACATTGTCTTCCAAGTTACCACCTCCTCCCTGGTAATGGTGGTGGTGGCGGCTAGCATTGAGGTTCACATTAACCCACCCTTCAACCTCTAATCATCTCTCCCAAAGCAGTACCCATCATTTCACATTGACTGGGATAGAAATCCTTGCAGATATAGGAATCCCTTTAGGGAAACCTGTGGTTGAGGTTTGTAGTTGACTCTCCCTATAGTCCAGATTCCCACATACAACATGAGCAATATCTAGAAGACATCACATTTCCCACCAGGCTCATAGCGTGCTTCATATTAAGTGCATCCTTACTTTTTGTTTCTTTAGTTTGGGCCCCAGAGACTGGGCAGCCACCCATTCATGGTTAGCATTGGTACCAGCAGATTATAAATGTACAGCTCTGACTAGTTTTTCTGAAACAAATCTGGGGTTAATGTGTGACTGCGCTTTGCCTTCCTTGTTCATTTAATTCCCTCTGGCATAGAATAAGTCATCTCAAAAAAGGAGTTTGATAAAGTACCTGTAATTAAAAATTACCTTGCGGGCCCCTGCCCTTTCTCTGTGTTTGGTTAATAGAAGGTTTCTATCAAGCTCACATGAAGGTTCAGTCATCAGTATTTCAAACCTGCTCGTATATCTGTATACTCGGCGGAATTGTGAATTCCTTACAGACCTTCACTATTTTCAATTTGTCATTCTCATTATTATTTCATGAGCAAGGTGAAAAGGAGAGGATGCACAACAGAGGAGGTTAAAAGGAGGGTGAGGGAAGACAGTGTACTAGGCAGAGGAGAGAGGAGAAGGGAGAGGGGAGGTGGATGATGGGCGCATAAGAAATGTTACAGAGAAAGTGGAGGAGAAGAGAATTCCTAGGAAGAGCTAAGGGAAGGATCAGAAGTGTGCAAGGAAAAACAATAAACCAAGAGAGAAGAGAAATTACATAAATCTAGGGAGGTGCAGATAAATGAAGAGCATTGTAGCTTTTAGGTCCCTGAGATACCACTGTCTCCATTATAGGTTCTATAATTACTGAGGTCTGTGGCCAAAAAAGAAAGTTGGTTTCATGTGATTCTTATGATTTGAGCGCTATATTTAACTCCGTGTTGCAATCCTTTCTCTGCCTCCTGATTTCCATGGTAGAATGGTTAAATCATTATTCTTGTTCTCACTCTCTTATTCACTTGTTATTTGCTTAGCAGCTTCCTATGTGGCAGGTTCTTTTCTCAGCTCCAGATGGTGACCTTGACTGGGCTAAGTCACCAAAAGGTCAGAAACATGGAGAGGTAATTACTGGAACAAAATAGTATTCAGTTTGAAAATTTAGCCACACTGCAGGTGTACATAATGCTTAAAACACACTTAGGGACAATGGACAAGAATATTTTTATTGGGCTAAGAATAAAGTCACTCTGGGAAGGGAATCCCTGGGAAGTCCTATAGACAATCTCCACAGTATTGTAAAAGCAGTTTTGTTCTTGCTGCTTTCATTTATGTAGTTAGAGTGTAAACACTCTAGAATTTCTATCTCTATTTCTATCATTGTTTTATTTTAAAAATTCTATTATGAACAAATTCAAACATATGGAAAAGTTAGAAGTACACATTTTTATGTCCAGCACCTGTTATCCTCAATTAACATTTCACTCCACTACCTTTATTATCCATCCATCCTCTATCCATTTGTCAGTCTCTCTCTCTTTTTTTTTTTTTCCCACTTCACGTAGAATTCTGGCTGGCATGCATTTTTTTTTCTCCTTAGTTTATTAAGAACTCATTTACTTTCATTAATGATTACAGTACATTTCTCTCCTTCTGTAGTGTAGATTCTCCTTTTAATCAATATTCCCAATCTGTCATTTTTTACTTGTTCTTATATCTTCCTAATCTCTACCCTTTTTAAAAATAAAAGTAGACATTTGTGTTTGATTTTGTCCTTCCTTTTTGTTTTGTTTTGAGTGTTTGTTAGTTTTTCCTTGACCATGTAATACTAGCAGAAGAAGTGAGAGACCCTCACTGTTGTATTCTTTAGAAAAAGAATATTTGATTCTTTTTTCTGACCCTGGATCAGATTTGCTTTGGGTTTTATTCCAAACTCAGTCTAAGCCCTCATGATATCCCCCTTTGGTTGCTAATATCAGCTCTTTAAAAGAGTTGTTGCACTGTCTTTTGACTTTCATGATTTCTCTGAGGAGAAGTCAGCAATTGTATTAGTCCGTTCTCACATTGCTATAAAGAAATACCTGAGGCTGGGCAATTTGTAAACAAAAGAGGTTTAATGGGCTCATGATTCACAGGCTGTTCAGGAAGCATGATGCTGGCATCTGCTTGGCTTCTGAGGAGGCCTCAGGAAACTTTCAATCATGGCAGAAGGCAAAGCAGGAACAGGCATCTTCACATGGCTGGAACAGGAGGGAGAGAGAGAGCGGGGAGGCGCTACACAATTTTAAACAACCGGATATCATACCCAGTCACTATCAAGAGAATTGCACCAAGGGGATGGTGCTAACCCATTCATGAGAATTCCACCACCATGATCCCATCACCTCTCACCAGGCCTTATCTTTAACACTGGGGATTACAATTCAACATGAGATTTGCTGGGAACACAGATCCAAACCATATCAGCATTCGTTCAAATAGTTGTTAAACATAAGGTTTTCCCTCTCTGGATTTTTCTTTTCCGAGATTTCCACTCTCATTTTTTCTATTAGCTATAGTTGCCTGAAACTGTACCCTGTGGTTCTTTTAGCTAGCAAGACTGTAGCTTTTCCTTCCTTTGGAGAGTTAGCCACATTTCATGGCAGTCTTGAGCCTACCTGAGGCTAAAAACTCTAAAAACAAAAGCAATGACCATTTTCCATTTTTTTCAAGTGTCTACTCTAGTTTCTGCCTGCTTTTATTTAATATCTAGTCCCTCTAGTTAGTTGTTTTTAAATATTTTTTCAAAGATTATATGGCTGTTATCATCAGAACATTTTTCCCCAGTAGGAGCTAATTGGCCATAGCAGAGGCAAACTTTCCGATGCGCATATATATTGCATTGCTTCATATATATGTATCCATGAACAATATATATTATAGTTTTACATATTTTCTAGGATGAATAATACGCATATTGTACATATGCTTCTGCAACTTGTTCTTTTTTGCTCATTATGTTTTTGTGATTTATGCATGTTGGTAACCATAGCTCTATTTTATTCAACGTAATTTCTGTATAGTATTTTATTGTATGAATGGACAAAAATGAATTTATTCAGTCCCTTATTGAGAGATATTTGGATTATTTCTATTTTTTAAAGGCTACATGTCATTCTTTATATTGCCTTATGCATATCAGTGAAAGGTATTTTAGCATCAGAAGCATCAGAAGTGGTATGATAAAGTAAAAGTCCTATGCATATTCAACTTTGTTAGATCACTCAAAATTGGCTCAAAATAATCACAGCAATGTACTATTCCACCAGTATTGTTTCTCCACATTCTCTCCACATGCTACAAGACTTTTAAAATTTTTGCCAAATTCATTGGGTGTGAAATAGTACCTTCTTTTTTTCTTTTTTTGAGATGGAGTCTTGCTCTGTTGCCCAGGCTGGAGTATAGTGGTATGATCTTGGCTCACTGCACCTCTGCCTCCTGTGTTCAAGTAATTCTCCCTACCTCAGCCTCTCCAGTAGCTGGCATTACAGGCCCGCGCCACCACTCCTGGCTAATTTTTGTATTTTTAGTAGAGACGGGGTTTCATCATGTTGGGCAGGCTGGTCTCAAACTCCTGACCTCAGGGGATGTGCCCACCTCAGCCTCCCAAAATGCTGGGATTACAGGCATGAGTCACTGTGCCTGGCTGAAATAGTACCTTATTCTTTCAATTTACATTGCCTGAATTTGAGTGTCTTTTCATATTTATTTACTATTTGGCACTCTTCTTTTGTTATTATATATTAATATCATTTGTTCAATTTTTTATTCAGGTTTTCTTTTTTATATAATTTTTATATAGTGATTTATCTATCCATCATACTAGTTATTCTGCTTATATATATATATATATATATATAAACATTTTTTAAACCTGTTTGTGGCTTTTAAAAACTGCTCATAGTTGTCTTTTGCTAAACAGAAGTTTTAAAATTTAAAATAGTCACATTTACCATTTTTAAGAAATGGTTTGTGTTTTCTGTGTCTTGTTTACGAAATCTTTATGTACTTGAAATCTTAAAGATATTTTTCATTTTTTTCTCCTTACAGTTTGAATATTTGAATGTTTTCAAAATTCATGATGAAACTTAATCCCCAATGCAACAGTATTAAACGGTGGGGCTTTTAGGAAGTGATTAGGGCTCCCCAATCTTGAATGGGATTAGTGCCTTATTAAAAGGCTAGAGAGAACCAGACAGGCCTTTGGTCCTTCTGCTTTCTGCCATGGGAGGATGCAGCAACAAGGCACCATCTTTGAAGCAGGAAGCACTCATTAGACACCAAATCTGTTGGCTCCTTGATCTTGGACTTCACAGCCTCCAGAACTGTCAGAATGTAAAATTTTGTTTATAAATTATCTAGTCTAAGGTATTTTGTTACAGCAACACAAACAGGCTAAGACAATATCTTCTAAGAAAAATACTACTTTCTTATGCTTATTCTTCTAAATTGTCTCAGTAATCCTGGCTCTTTATTCCTTATAAATTACAGCTGGTCAAATTCCAAAAATTACTTCATTGGATTATGACCACAATTGCAACTAATTTATAGATAAATTGGGGAAATATTTTATTTCTTCATTATATTCAGTGTTTTCACTAATAATATCTAAATCAATATCTGTCTATATCTGTACCCACCTCTATTCTATGTGTGCCTATGTCTGTATCTATGTCTATCTCTATAATTATATTGATGGCTATAAAGATGTATCTACATTTATACAGGTTTTTATTTTTTATTCAAAAATGATTTGCAGTTTTAAAAATGAAATATCTAAACATCTTTAAAAACATTTATTCCAAATGAATTATGCTTCCTGTTGCTATTGTGAAATTATTGGTATTTTACAATTTTGTTATGTTTAATTATTGTTTTCTGTACCGGGATACTGCTGCTATTTTTATGTAAATCTTATATCCAAGGATATTTTGTTTATTAAATAAATGTTGTTTTTAATTGACACATAGTAATTGTACAAACAGTACACAATGATGTTTTGATACGTGTATACATTGTGTAATGATCAAATTATTATATTTAGCATATTCATCACCTCAAACATTTATTATTTATTTGTGGCAAGAACATTCAGAATCCTCTCTTCTAGATATTTTGAAATATACACTTTAATATTGTTTACTATAGTTACCCTACAGTAATACAGAACATCAGAACTTATTCATCGTATGTAACTGTAATTCTGTACTCATTGATCAATCTTTCTCCATCCTCTGCTTCCCCCTACACTCCCAGGTCTCTGGTAACCAGTATTCTACTTTGTACTTCTATGAGATTAGCTTTTATAGATTCCACAAGTGAGGGAGATCATGTGGTTTTTGTTTTTCGGTCCCTGGCTTATTTCACTTAGCATAATGTTCTCCAGGTTCATTCATGTTGCCACAAATGACAGAATTTTATTCTCTTTTATGGCCGAGTAGTATTCCCTTGTGTGTACATAATGCATTTTCTTTATCCATTTGTCCAGTGATGGACAATTTGGTTGACTCCACATCTTGGCTATTGTTAATTGTGCTGTGGTAAATATGAGAGTGCAGACATCTTTTTTTACATACCGATTTCATTTTCTTTAGATAAATGATCAGCAGTGAAATTGCTGAATCATGTAGTAAATCTATTTTTAATATTTTGAGAAATGTTCAGACTTTTTAATGATGGCAGTACTAATTTACATTGCTACCAACAGTGTGTAAGGTTATCAATTTTTCCACATCCATGCCAATGTTTATTTTTTGTCATTTTATTTTTATTTTATTTTTATCTTTTTTATTATTATTATTATTTTTTGAGATGGAGTCTTGCTTTGTTGCCCAAGCTGGAGAGCAGTGGCTCAATCTCTGCTCACTGCAACCTCTGCCTTCCATGTTCAAGCAATTCTCCTGACTCAGCCTCCTGAGTAACTGGGATTAGAGGCATGTGCCACCACACCCAGCTAATTTTTGTATAAATATGGAGATGGGATTTCACTATATTGGCCATGTTGGTCTCGAACTCCTGACTTCAAGTGATCTGCCCACATTAGCCTCCCAAAGTTTTTTTTTAATCTTTTTAGTAATAACCGTTCTAATTGTGGTTTTGATTTTCATTTCTCTAATGCTCAGTGATGAATATTTTTTCATGTACCTGTTGGCTGTTTGTATATCTTCTTTTCTTAAATATTTAAAGTTAATTTAACTGATTTTATTTATAATTTTTAAAATTTTTAATTTCTGTGGGTACATAGTAGGTATATATATTTATAGGGTGTATGGATATGACATATTTTGATACAGGCATACAATGCATAATTATAAAATGTATAATAATTACATTGATAAAAAATATCCCATATACCCTATAAATATATGTAATACATATAATAATAAATATAATACATAATACATAATAAACATATATAATAATCAGGGTAAATGAGATATCCCATTTAGCTTAGCCTGGCTAAAGATTTGTCAATTTTATTTATCTTTTAAAAATCAAACTTTTTATTTCATTGCTCTTTTATACTGATTTCTTTTTTCAATTTCATTTATTTCTGCTCTGATCTTTATTATTTATTGTTTTCTACTAATTTTGAATTTGGTTTTCTCTTGCTTGTCAAATTCTTTTAGATGCATCATTATGTTGTTTATTTGAAGTTTTTCTTATTTTTTGAAGTAGGCACTTATAGCTATAAACTTCCCTGTTACTACTGCTTTTGCTGAATCCCATAGATTTTGGTATGTTGTTTATTATTGTTTGTTTCAAGAAATTTTTCTATTTCCTTCTTAATCTCTTCATTGATCCACTAGTCATTCATGAACATATTATTTGATTTCTATCTGCTTGTGTAGTTTCCAAAATTCCTCTTGATACTGATTTCTAGCTTCATTCCGTTGTGGTCATAGAAGTTACTTGATATTATTTCTATCTTTCTGATGTTTTAAGACTTGCTTTTGAGCCTAACATATGGCCTATCTTTGAGAATGATCTGTGTGCGAAGGAGAAGAATGTATAGTTTGCAGCTGTTGGATGAAATGTTCTGTAACTATCTATTAGATCCATTTGGTCTATAGTAAAGCTTAAATCCAAAGTTTCTTTGTTGATTTTCTGTCTGGAAGATCTGTCTAATGTAGAAAGTGGGATACTGAAGTTGTCAGCTATTATTGTATTAGGGTCTATCTCTCTTTTCAGGTCTAATAATATTTGCTTCATATATCTGAGTGCTCCAATGTTGGGTGCATATAGATTTAAATTGTTATATCCTCTTGCTGAATTGACCCTTGTATCATTATATAATGACTTTCTTTGTCTCTTTTCATAGTTTTTGTCTTAAGATCTATTTTTTTATGTAAGTATAGTTACTTCTACTCTTTTTTGGTTTCTATTTGAATGGAATATCTTTTGCCATTCCTTTATTTTCAGTCTACATGTGTCTTTGTAAGTAAAGTGTGTTTTTTTCTATGCAACACATTATTGGGTCCTGGTTTTTAAATTTATTCAGCCAGTCTATGTCTTTTGAATGGAGAATTTAGTACACTTACATTCAATGTTATAATTGATAAGGACTTACTCCTGCCATTTTAAAATTTGTTTTCTGGTTGTTTTAAGATATTTTTTTCTTCTTTCCTTCCTTTCTATCTTACTGAAGGTGATTTTCTCCAATGGTATAATTTAATTTCTTACTTATTTTTGTGTGTGTACCTATTGTAGGTTTTTTTGATTTGAGATTACCATGTGGCTTGCAAATATTATCCCATAACCCATTATTTTAAGCTGACGACAAGTTAACACTGTTTGCATAAACCAACTAAAAAACAAGCAAAAAAAAACCCTAATGAAAACTCTACACCTCAACTTTATCCCACTGCTTTTTAACTTTTTGTTGTTTCTCTTTATGTCTTAGTGTACTATGTCTTTAAAAATTGTTGTAATTACTACTTTTGAGTGGTTCATCTTTTAGTCTTCCTATGTAAGATAATAGCAGTTTACACACCACACTTACAGTGTTATGATATTCTGTGTTGTTCTGTGTACTCGCTATTACCACTGACTTTTATACTTTCAGATGATTTCTTATAGCTCATTAAGTTTCTTTTCTTTTTGATTGAAGTACTCCCTTTAACATTTCTTTGGGTCAGGTTCAGTGTTGAAGAAATTCTTCAGCTTTTGTTTGCCCAAAAAGTCTTCATTTCTCCTTCATGTTTGAAGGATATTTTCACCAGCTATACTATTCTAGGGTACAAAGTTTTTCCTTCAGCACTTTAAATATGTTATGCCACTCTTCTGGTCTGTAAGGTTTCCACTGAAAAGTCTGCTTCTAAACATATTGTAGTTCCATTGAATGTTATTTATTTCTTCTCTCTTGCTGCTTTTAGAATCCTTTCTTTATCTTTGGCCTTTGGGAGTTTGATTATTAAATGCCTTGAGGTAGTCTTCTTTGGCTTAAATCTGTTTAGTGTTCTATAACCTTCTTGTACTTGGATTGATATTTTTCTTTAGGTTTGGAAAGTTCTTTTTATTATCCCTTTGAAAAAACTTTCTACCCCATCTCTCTCTCTACCTCCTCTTACAGGCCAAAACCTTTTAGATTTGCCCTTTTGAGGCTATTTTCTAGACCTTGTAGGTGTCCTTCACTTTATTTTATTTTTTCTTTTGTCTCCTCTTGACTGTGTATTTTCTAATAGCCTGTCTTCAAACTCACTGATTCTTTCTTCTGCTTAATCAATTCTGCTTTTAAAAGACTCTGATTTTTAAAGACTCTGCTTTCAAAAGATTTTTCAGTATGCCAGTTGCATTCTTTAACTCCAGAACTTCTGCTTGATTCTTTTTAATTGTTCCAGTCTCTTTGTTAAATTTATCTGCTAGAATTCAGAACTCTTTCTCTGTGTTATCTTGAACTTGTTTGAGTTTCCTTAACATAGCCATTTTGAATTCTCTGTCTGACAATCACATATCTATCTCTCTTTCTCCAGTATTGGTTCCTGGTGCCTTACTTAGTTCTTTTGGTAAGGTCACATTTTCCTGGATGGTACTGATGCTTGTTGATATTTGTCAGTGTCTGGGCATTGATGAATTAGGTATTTATTTTAGTCATAACAGTCTGGGCTTATTTGCACCTGTTCTTGTTTGGAAGGCTTTCCAGGTGTTTGAAAGGACTTGGGTGCTGTGATCTAAGCCATATCTGCATTAAGGGGCATGCAAGACCCAGTCATGCTGTGATTTTTGCAGATTCACAGAGGTACTACATTGGTGATCTCAGATAAGATCTAGAAAAATTTTCTGGATTACCAGTCTCTGTCTGTTCTCTTCCTTTACTTTCTCCCAAACAAATGACGTCTCTCTTTCTGTGCTGAGCCACCTGGAGCTTGGGGTAAGATGACACAAGAACCCCTGTGGCCACCATCACTGGAATTGCACTGGGTCAGGTTTAAGCCAACACAGCACTGGGTCTTGCTCAAGGTATGTTAAAATTACTACCTGGCTACCACCTATGTTTACTCAAGACCTTGGGGCTCTACAAGATCTTAAGCAGGTGGTAAAGCCAGCCATGTTTGCTTCCTTCCATTTAGGGTGGTGAGTTCCCCCAGGTCCCAGGGTTAGGAGATGCTACCTGGAAGCCAGTTACTAGAGTCAAAAACCTTAGAAATCTACCTTAGAAACCTTAAAATCTAGATTGGCAGAGGCTGAGTTGGCACTCAAACCATGAGACACAGTCCTTCCCACTCTTCCCTCCCCTTTACACAGGCAGAGGAGCCTCGCCCCATGGCCACCACCACCACAGGCCTAGGAAGAGTACTGTCAGACTGCCGCTGCTGTTCACTTAAGGCTCAAAGTCTCTTCAGTCAGCTTGTGAATGCTGCCAGGCCTGGATTTTTATTATTCAAGAAAGTGGGCTCCCTTATGGCCCAGGGTAGGTCCAGAAATGCTGTCCAAGAGCCAAGGCCTGGAATTGGAGACCCTAAGAGCCTGCTTGGTACTCTTCTACACTGTGGCTGAGCTGGTACCTAAACTGCAAGACAAAGTCCCCTTTATTTTCCCTCTCCTTTTTTCAAATAGAAGGGGTCTTTCCTCACAGCCATCACAGTTGTGAATATCCTGGGTCACAACCTAAGCCAGCATGTCCCGGAGTCTTACCCAAGGCCCATAGCATGTACTATCTGGATACTGCTGTGGATTACTCAAGGCCCAAGGGCTCTTTAGTCAGCAGGTGATGAATTCGCCAGTGCTAAGTCCTTCCCTTCAAGGCAGCAGGTTCCCTTCTGGCCCAGAGTGTGTCTAGAAATGTCATCTGGGTATTAGAGCCTGGAAAGGGGGCTCCATGAATCTGCCTGGTACCTTATCCTACTGTGGCTCAAATAGTATTCACTTTGCAAAACAAATTATTCTTTTCTTTCTCCTTTCTTCCCCTCAATCAGAAGGAGTGAGCCTCTTTAGGAGCTGTGAGATGTGTTGCTTGGGGTTGGGGGAAGTCACTCCCTTAGCCACCCTGGCTGGTGTTTCACTAGGTCATGTACTCCCCATGTCCACTGGTTGCAAGTTCAGCACAGCACCAGAACTTGCTTAGGATTTGCAGTCGTTTTGGCTTAGACTGCCTTTCAAGTTTATTTAGGATCCCAAAGTACATTAGTCCAAAGTGGGAAGGCTTGCTGAAACTCAAGTTCCAACCACTGGGATGGGTGATTCTCCTCTAGCTAAGGCTGGTCTAAATGCTTCCTCCATGGGTGCTGGCTGTGTTTTGCCTGCTGTTTGCAGCACTGCATTCTAATGCAATGTCACACAATTGCTGCACTCTCCCTCCCCCAATTTCACAGATTCTCTCTATGTACCATGTAGCTGCTGTTGGGGGATGAGGGAGGGGTGGTGTCAGCAATGCAAGACTGTTTCCTACCCTCTTCAGTGCCTCTTTTGGTGATACGAGGTTAAAACTAGGTTCTGTGATTGCTTACCTGGTTTTTAGTTCTTGTGAAGGTGCTTTTTTTGTGTGTAGATAGTTGTCAAATTTGGTGTTCTTGTGGTGAGGATGATTGGTGGAGGTTTCTATTTGATCCTCTTGCTCTGTCTCCTCCTCTTTGTATGTCTTATGTTGACAAAAATCTATTTCAATCCTTTGCCCATTTTTTAATTGGATTATTGCTTTTTTGTTATTGCATTGTTTGAGTGTCTCATTATTCTGGATACTGACCCCTTGTCAGATGCACTGTTTGCAAATATTTCCTCCTAAGCTGTAGGTTGTCTTTTCACTTTGTTACTTCCTTTGTTGTAAAAAAGCATTTTAGTTTGATGTAATTCATTTGTCTGTATTTGCTTTTGTTGCTCGTGCTTTTGAGTTCCTATCCAAATGGTTCATGCACAGATCAATGTTAGGAAGCATTTCCCGTATGTTTTCTTTTTCTTTTCTTTCTTTCTTTTTTTTGTTTTTGAGATGGAGTCTTACTCTGTCACCTAGGCTGGAGTGCAGTGGCAGAATCTCAACTCACTGCAACCTCCACCTCCCGGGTTCAAGCAATTCTCCTGCCTCAG
This sequence comes from Pongo pygmaeus, assembly GCF_028885625.2. Lineage (NCBI taxonomy): Eukaryota > Metazoa > Chordata > Mammalia > Primates > Hominidae > Pongo > Pongo pygmaeus. The sequence goes on along the minus strand of NC_072379.2, from coordinate 35,190,236 downwards.
CCTCCCAAGTAGCTGGGATTACAGCCATGTGCCACCACGCCTGGCTAATTTTCATATTTTTGGTAGAGAGGGGGTTTTACCATGTTGGTCAGGCTGGTCTTGAACTCCTGACCTCAGATGATCCACCTGCCTCAGACTCCCAAAGTGCTGGGATTGTAGGCATGAACCACCGTGCCCAGCCTCCCCTATGTTTTCTTTTAGTAATTTTATAATTTTGAGGCTTACATTTACATTTTTAATCCATTTTGAATTCATTTTTGTATATGGCGAGAGATAGGTACCTAGTTTTTTTTTGCACATGGATATATAGGTCTTCCAGCACTCTTTATTGAAGAGACTATTTTTTTTCCTCAATATGTGTTCTTGGTGCCTTTGTAAAAAACAGTTGAGTGTAAGTGCATGGATTTATTTCTGGGTTTTTATTATGTACCATTGGCCTATGTGTCTACTTTTATGCTAATACCATGTTATTTTGTTTACTACATCTTTGTCATAAATTTTGAGGTCTGGTAGTGTGATGCTTCCAGCTTTGTTCTTTTCGCTGAAGATTGTCTTTGGCTTTCAGGAATGTTTCAGGTTCCAAATATATTTTAGGATTGTCTTCTTCTATTTCTGTGAAGAATGTCATTGATATTTTCATACGGATTGCATTCAATCTGTCAATTGCTTTGTGTAATGTGAACATTTAAACAGTATTAATTCTTTCAGTCCACAAATGTAAATATCATTCCATTTATTTGTGTCCTCCTCTATTTATTTTATCAATGTTTTATAGGTTTTATTGTGAAGATCTTTTACCTTCTCAGCTAAATTTATTCCTCAGTATTTTATCATTTGTAGCTGTTGTAACTGGAATTGCTTTCTTGATGTCTTTTTCAAACAGCTTGCTATTGGCATATAGAAACACTACTGATTTTTGTATCTTTATTTTGTATCCTGCAACTTTACAGAGTTTATTAGTACTAACAGTTTGTGTGTGTGTGTGTGTGTGTGTAGTCCTTAGGGTTTTCTATGTATATAATCATGTCATCTGCAAAGAGAGAAAATTTGACTTTCTCTTTTTCAATCTGGAGGCCTTTTATTTCTTTCTCTTACCAGGTCCATCTGGCTAGAACTTCCAGTACTATGTTGAGTGGAAATGGTAATAGTGAGCATCCTTGTCTTGTTCCAGATCTTAGAACAGAAGCTTTCTGTTTTTCTCTGATCAGTATAATGTTTACTATGTTTGTCATATATGTTTTTTTTCTTGCTTCTTCTCTTTCTAATAGTCCCATAATGCAAACATTTGTTTACTTTATGGTACCCCATCAGTCCCATAGACTTTCTTTATTCTTTTTTTTATTTCTTGTCTGATTAAGTTATTTCAAAAGACCTAGCCAGGTGTGGTGGCTCACGCCTGTAATCCCAGCACTTTAGGAGGCCAAGGTGGGCGGATCACCTGAGGTCAGGAGGACTAGCCTGGCCAATATGGTGAAACCCTGTCTCTACTAAAAATACAAAAATTAATGGGTGTGGTGGTGGGTGCCTGTAATCCCAGCTACTCTGGAGGCTAAGGCAGGAGAATCACTTGAACCCAGGAGGTGGAGGTTACAGTGAGCCAAAATCGCACCATTGCTCTACATCGTGGGAGACAAGAGGGAAACTCCGTCTGAAATAAAAAAAACAAAAAAACAAAAAAACTTCACGTTCAAAAATTCTTCATTTTGCTTGATCTAGTCTGTTGTTGAAACACTCAGTTATATTTTTTAATTCCACTCATTGAATTCTTCAGCCCCAAGATTTTTGTTTGGTTTATTTTTTGTAATATTTATCTTTGTCGAATTTCTTATTAAAAGTCACGAGTTGCTTTTCTGATTTTTTGAGTTTTTATATGTATTATATTTCATTGAGTTTTCTTAAGAGCATTATTTTTCATTTCTTGTCAGGCATTTCACAGATTTCCTCTTTTGAGAAGGTCTGTTACTGGACAATTATTGTTTTCCTTTGAAGGTGTCGTGCTTTTTCATGTTTCTTGTGTTCTTATATTGATATCTTTGCATCTTGGTGGGACAGTTGACTCTCCCAATTTTGTGGAGTAGCTTTTGTAAGGAAAGACTTTTTTTCTGTAGATGGGTCCTTGAATGTTCGTTGGGTAGTATACTTTGGCTTTGATTCTAGGTAGGTGCATTATTGTAGTCTTCACGTAATTTCTTCAGCTATAATCAGTATCAGCAGTCTCTCTGAGTGCCTCAGTGGCTTAGGCTGCAAGTATTTGTGGAGCCAGTGGCATGGCTTTGCTTGTTGTGGTGCTGCTGGGTGAGCTGGTCCTCAGGCCTTGGAGGGCAAGCACAAAGCACAATGGTTCTGCCAGTTGCAGGGTTGGCAGTATTGGGAGTGAGGTCACTGAGGAGGCCTCAGTCCCTAAGGAGGTACACAATATGGTGATTCTGCTAGTCACAGGGGCAGCCTCCCTGCTGTGAAGAATTTCCTGTTCTTTGGGTTGCAGAGACCCACTTGGGCTTGGGTGCTAGTGACATGGCTGGTCTGCTGGGTCTAGGCTTTGATTAGCCAGGTTTGTGGTGTGGCAGCCAGTTGTGTGAGCATGGTGGAGTAGCAGCAGGGCCCATCCTGCCTCCAGATGGACCCTGGAGCAGAATGCAGTCTTGTAGTGACTTCCATCTCAAGATGGTGCTGTTTTGAAGCAATTTGGTTCATGAAGTGCTATTCTGAAGCAGCTTGGTTCACGTGGGTTCCTTCTTTAGAGCAGTGCAGCCATGTGGACTCCAGGCAGACCTGTAAACTAGACTCAGGGCCTGTGAGAATTGTGAACTCTCCCGTAGCAAGGACTGCAGGAGTCTGAAGTGCTAATGGGGGCTTCTGGGAATCCCTTGCTTACCTTTCTCCCACAATGAGAAGTCCCTGCTGGCTCTGAGCTGATCCTGGCTGGGAATATGCTTTTGCAGAGGCAGAAAACATCACTCCTTTCTTTATGGGGTGACCCTAGTTTCCATGCTTCACAGGGTTTCTGTCATCCTTTGCTGTATTCCAGTGTCTTCTTTAGGCACTCTAGTTGAAATGTGGTTTATTGTTGTTGTTGTTGTTCTGGTCCTTTTTTTTTGCTGTAGGGGTGAACACTACACACCTCTAGCCAGCCATCTTGCTGATGTCTCTCCTTGCAGTTTTATTTTTTAATAAAAAAGTTTTGATAGAATCATTACTGATGCTATTGGAAATGCCATATTGTTTGCAATGTATTGTTTGAACAGAGACTTTTACTTATTTCATTTTTCCTAATTTTTAAAGAAATTTTTCTTGTTGCACTGGCTAGGATCTTCAGTACAATGTTAAAAGGAGGTGGTAATTTGTTTTTGTTTCTTGTTTTGTTTCTGCATTAGTTATCATGTTTGCTCTGGATTGCTGTAAGCTATTGTTTATCAGAGTATGAAAATCCCTTTTATTCCAGCTTGCTAAGTGTATTTTTAATCATAAATATTCAATTTTACTATTTCAAAATGGTCATTTTTTTTATTGTTCCATGAAAATTGATTTACTATTTTAATTATTAAAATTATTTTAAATTATTAAAATTGATTTCTGGCCAGGTGTGGTTGCTCATGCCTGTAATCACAGAACTTTGGGAGGCTGAGGTAGGCAGATCACTTAAGATCAGGAGTTCAAGACTACCCTGGCTCAAATGGTGAAACCCTGTCTCTACTAAAAATACAAAAATTAGCCAGGTATGTTGGCACATGCTTTGTAATCCCAGCTACTTGGGAGGTGGAGGCAGGAGAATTTCTTGAACCCAGGAGGTGGTGGTTGTAGTGAGCCGAGATCATGCTACTGCACTCCAGCCTGGGCAACAGAGTGAGACTGTCTCAAAAAAAAAAAAAAAAAAAAAAAGGAAAAAAGAAAAGAAAAGAAAAAAATTGATTTTTGAAGTTGCAACATCTTTGTGTTTTTCAGAAAAGTCCTGCTTGGTCATTATGCATTCTTAGTACCCTGTGGAAAATAATTTCTGGGTATTTTTATATAATATTGCTTATTTTCCTTAATGAGAATGATTTCTAATTATGTTCTCTTGTACTATCCTTTTTAAATTCTGATATCAAGCTCATAATAGCTAAATAATGAGTTGGGCGTTTTTCAGCCTTTAGAAAATCTCTTATTTTAGTTTGAATAAGAAAGAAATCAACTCTTTCCTGATTCCTTGTATGTGTTTGTGTGAGTGTTTAAGTGTGTATACATAGACTTTTGAAGAAATTAATCCCTATTGTATCTCTGGTTCTTTGTACATTATCTATTTTCCAAGTACTATGTAAATCATTCCTCTATTCTGCTGTTGTCTGAGTCCTCAGTGCAAGCTCTGAGGTGAAGATTATTATCCCTATTTTCAGATGGAGAAGGTAGGCAAACACAGTTTATTGACTTCATCAAGGTCTCTTAGCTGGTAAAACTGAGGTAAGTATTCAAATTCACATTTGCTCTTCCGGTCAGGTTTTCTCCTGGTCCTCTGAGAGAGCAGCAGCGGTTTCTTACTGGTTGCATACTTTGACAGTGACCTCTCCTTCTTTCTTTCTTTTTTTTGTCTTTCATGGTTCTTCTTCATTTTGTCATAAGTATCAATTGCTTTTGAATGTTAATAATTCTGTACAGGTCGCTGCTCAATGCCTACTTCATCTTATCACGAACACTTTATTGGATGTGTCTGAAGTTGAAAAAAGAGGTCTGGGCCATTCACTCACTTAGAGAATCTGAAATGTATTCATTCGCTTTGCATAGCACTGATGATCTCACCTCTGACCGAAGGAATCATTGTAAACAAGGGAAATACGCAAGGGGATGCTGCTATCTTATGCATTCAAATGAATACATTCAATGCCGGCTCTCCCAGGAATCTTTAGACCTTGATGAGATTCTATTTGCATTAATGGAGCTATGAAATTCAAATGTTTAGGCCAGTACCAGGGGTGTTGGAAGTGTAATGAGATGGATTAAGGAAAGAAACATTTAATCTGATCAGGTAAATCTCTTAATGAGCTCTCCTAGACAGTGAAATTAGGAGAGAAAAATTAGTCTGGGCTGGACAAATAGGAGTCCACAGAGATGGGGAACAAGGACCTTGTACTTAATTCAAGGTTATATGATCCATCAAAACTTCCAGTGTTAACCTTCTTTGCTCCTGAAATCATTACAATGTATATTGTTTATAACTTCTCTCTGCATACAAGTAAACTGTTCAGTTTGTAAAAATACCAAGCATTTTTTGAGTGCCAACTCTGTGCTAGGCACTTTGTCATGTAATTTAATTATCATAATCATGACTTCTTACATGAGAACTAAAGTTAATTGTGATCGTACTTTGTTTTAATTGCTTGTTGAATTGTCTATATTCTCAACTGGAATTTAAAGTCCAGAAGGGAGAAACAGGGCCTTTCTTACTCCTTACTATATCACTGGTACTTGGCAGAATTTTGGACATATATGAGGCACTCAGGCATGGTACAATGCATTAAAGGAAGAAATGGCCTGGCTATCTCCAGCTCCCAGTCTCATTTCAGGGCCCATCCTCTGGTCTTCTGGAGCCTTTCCCATTGCTCATCCTGTATTGCATTCATTTATGAGCTTCATAAGACCTTCATTTTGTCTCCCCATGTATTCCAATGCCTACAAGAAGATTTGACTTAATATTTATTAAATTTATGTTTGAATTTATGTTTATCTCTGTGATCTATAATTTCTTTAATGATAGATGGCCATTTATTGTTTTATTTCTAGTTCTCAACACATGCCTTTTACACAAAATTTAAATGTCTGTCTTACAGAGGATAAAGGCAGGGCTCAGGGGTGTTGGAGAGAGGTTTCAGCATCCAGTAGGTACCAGAACCAGAAGGTACTTAATTCTCATTTCTTCCCAAGTTCTAGTCTAGGTTTTGGAAACCTAGCTAGGATAAGTTATGTTTACAATAAGTCATTTTTTTTTTTTGCTAGTGTTTGTTTTCTGATTCGTACTAGAGTTTTACTTGTTACTTCAAACTTGTGCTTTTTGAAGGGTCTACATCATTTATTCTGAGATTTGTGTTAACAATCATATCCTCTTATAAAGAAACAGTTTACATGCTCCTTAAAAGTGCTTGAAACTAATCTCACTGTCCTCTAACTCCAGTCCCGCATTGCCAGTCACATCAGTAGGAAGGATACAGAAAAATGACAGAGGCGTTGTCTTTCTTATGCCATCTCTAGCTCTGCATATTAAATCTCAAGTATTGGTGGACACGGTCATTTACCACTGGCAGTAAAGCAATTACTCCCAGGGTATCCTGGCAACCTGCAGAGAAAGCTAATCATGATAGGCATTAAAGAGTTTCATACTTCTCTTAGACATTAGTGAAAGGAAAGACTTGTATCTTTTATAGCCATTCAAAGGTGAATTTTGAATACTAAAACAAAACTACTTCAAATTTAATCTTTCAGGAAAGTGTACATTTCTCTTACATTTGAATAATTGTGACAGCTACAGAAACACATTTGTTCTAAATTTTGTAGGTGGCCATCAGAGAATAGCCTCTGGGTACACATTTAGAAGAGCAATAATGATACAAGAAAGTGTATTACAGATTTGATTTTAACCAACAACAGGAAAACGGCTTCATATACATATAGATCACTCCCTAGCACTGACTTCAGTTTTGAATGTCACCTCTATGTGGCTGACAGGGCATTAGTTTAAAAAGCAACTGTGGAGAAATAATAATAGAAAGAATGTCTTCATTTTTACTGTTTTTCCCTCTTGCTGGGCAAAGTCACAAAGAACACCTGTGCAGGCCCTTTTTGGGCATGGTGGCTTTGAGCTGTGGATTTAAAACACTGGCTGGAGGTTCTTAGATGGGCCCAGTGGCTCATGCCTGTAATCCCAGCACTTTGGGAGGCCAAGGTGGGTGGATCACCTGAGGTCAGGAGTTCAAGACCAGCCTAGCCAACATGGTGAAACCCCATCTCTACTAAAAATACAAAAATTAGCTGGGCATAGTGGTGAATGCCTGTAATCCCAGCTACTTGGGAGGCAGAAGAATCATTTGAACCTGGGAGGTGGAGGTTACAGTGAGCTGAGATCGCACCACTGTACTCTAGCCTGGGTGACAAGAGCGAAACTCCATCTAAAAAAAAAAAACACTGGATGTGAGTTCTCTTCCTAAAAAATGCTTCCTGCTTACTGGGCCTCCTGTTTCTCACCTAGTAATGAGGCAGGTGCTTTGGAGGATACAGAATGAGGACGTGTTAGGAGATGAATTGTGTTCCACAAAATTCCTGTGTTGAAGCCCTACCCCCAAGTACCTATGAATGTGACTTTACATAGAGAGAGGGTCTATACAGAGGTAATCAAGTTAAAATGAGGTTATTAAGTTGGGCCTCAATCCAGTAGGACTGTTGTCCTTACAAGGGGAAATTTGGACATAGATATGCACATATGGAAGACGATATGAACACATAGGAAAAACACACCGTCTACAAGCCCAGGAGAGGCCTGGAGCATGTCCTTCCCTCTCAGCCTCCTCTCAGAAGGAGGGCTGTGCAGCACCATGATCTCAGACTTCCAGCCTCCAGAACTGGGAGAAGGTACATTTCTGTGGTTTAAGCCTCACAGCCTATGGTACTTTGCTATGGCAGCCCCAGCAGACTAATATGGGGAGGCATCTCTGATGCTGTTCCCTCCAGTCCTGTTCAATGAAAACTTTTAAAGATTCATTGCAAGCATCTCCTCCACACTGCCGACTCAGCCACACTCTGCTGGGTTGTTTTCATTGGCAGAGTTGTCACTTCCTTGTCAGCTGTATTGGTTACCTATCACTGTGCAACAATTACCCTGAAACTCAGCAGGAGACAACATGCATGTATTATCTCACACAGACTCTGAGGGTCAGGAATCCAGAGGTGGCTTGGCTGCATGGCTTTAGCTCTGGGTCTCTCATGAGGCTGCAGGTTAGCTGTTAGGTGGCACTGCAGTCTCTGGACATTGGTTGGGGCTGGAGGATGCATTCACATGGCTGTGGGCAGGAGGCTTCTGTTTTTACCCTGTGGATCTTTCCAAGGGGCTGCTCACAACATGGCCTTTCCCAGAGCAGGTGGTTCCAGAGACAGCGTCAGGCAAGCAAAGGTTTGCCCAAGATGGAAGCTGCGGGGCATGTCTTTATAATCCATGGCATGAGATCACTTCTGCCATACTCGATTGTGGGAGGGGCTGTATAAGATTTTGAATGCCAGGAGGTGGGGATGATGGGGAGGCTCTTGGAGGTTGGCTACCGCATAAGACATAGCTCATTCTCATAGCTCATAGCCCTTTGTATAAGAGCAGCTTTCTCTTATGTAAAATTCAGCACATTGATTACAGGCCAACCCCAGCTCATCTGTCTCCATTCCCAGTACAACATCACCAGCTACCTCCTTGGTCATCCCGCTGCCTTGCTTTTCATTTGTATTCCTTTCAATTTTGGACTGCCATGAGCTTGTATATTCCCTTGGAGCCTTTGTATCTCTGGAGCTGGGCAGGTGATTAAGAAGTGCCCCTTCCTTTGGATAAAATCCCATTGCTGGATGAGTGGTAACGTGCTCTGCCTGAGCCACTGCTGTGAGTGACCCTGCCAACCTCCTCACTCACATGCTTGGGGCACCTTCTGTGTGAGGCACGTGCCCAGAGCATGCCACACTGCTCTCCACCCTCACGTCCTTCCTGCTAAGGTCCTGACCTTCAGCTAGGTCACTGCAGTTCACAGGGCAGCTGTGGTTTTCCAGGGCTAAGGGAGCCCTGAGGAAAGGGCACGAACGTGATGGGCAAACGTTGCTGCCCAGCAGCTGCTTAGTTGACTTCCATTGACACTGGCCTATTGAACCAAGCTGTCTTTTCTCCATCTATTGGGAAATATTAAGTTCTGTTTAACTAAAACTTCTAAACATTTACTCCCTGATGCTTTGAGTTGGTGATAGAGGTGGTGTTAGTGTCAGGAAAATGACTGTCAAATTTACCACTGGATCTGGAATTTGGGAACTGAGTTTGAGAATCAGAGTCACCTAACTGCTTCAGAAAGTTTATTCCACTTGTCTTGAGAAGACTGTAGGAACATTTAGAAACAGGCTCTAAGTGGGGCTGGCAGGTGGACTTTTACTTTTTATTTTTAGAGAGCATCTGTAGAACCCATCATTGGCTGCGTCTGTAACTGCCTGACTCTGGTTCTGTGTAATAAAGCAGCCCTGTGTCATGATTACCATTTTGACAACAAGATGGATATTTCAAAGATGCACTTCTGCATTCAATCACATTTGAGGAACACATTGAAATCAGTCACTTGTGTGGGGCTGCTCTCTTCTGCTAGTGGCTAATTAGTCACGAGGAGCACACACATGGGGCTGCCTCCCTCCTGGCTGCTACTTTATCATGGAAAGGGCAATCATTGTCAGTAAAAAAAAATAAATCTTTGATGCCACAGGGGATTTAAATGAACAGGAGGATAGAAGTTATCAGATTTTCCATGTAAGGTGTCATGGGAGGGAGGGCAGACAAGGAGTCTCAGCAGAGCCTGCCACCCTCCCTGGGGTGGGAGGGACTGGTGTGCCTGTGTGCAGCCCTGCAGCATCCTGCCATGTTTAAACCATAACCCAAGGTGTGTCTTAATTTAATGTAAAGGCAACCATGGGGACAAATTATGTTGGAATGATACTGAGTTTGACTTGTTAAAAGTACTTTCAAGAGAACCAGGGAGTATGGAGGAGTGGAGAAAGCAGTAGACATAGACTCAGAAAACTGGCTTTGTTTTGCTAGCTGGCTGGCCTGGAGCGTGATCTTCTAACCTGAGCTGTCTCATGAAAGGAAATCCTTTCTCCCTGTTGGGAGTACCATGTGTGCCCATGTCTAATCAAGCTCTTGCACACCTGCAACACGCTGTGCAGATTGTGTTGTTCAGGAAGACAGATGTGTGTCTACCATGTTCTTTATCCACCTGAATGTTTTTGAAGTTTTTTTAAGCTCTAAAAACAGGTAAAAACTGAACGTTAAAAAAGAGAAAAACATTCAAATCAATATTTTCCATGGGCTAATTTTCTATTCTCCATATGTTTTACACCCAGCCCTCGCTGTCCACTGCTGAGAGCCCCACATCTCATGAGAACTGATAATGCCTCCCTGATGACTGAGAAATCTTCAGGGGCCCGGTGCTGGACTCTGGCGTTCCAGTCTGTTCCATGATCACGTGGTCCAGGACCATCCTCTTTTTGTTTTCTCTGCTCTCAGAGGGTTTCTCAGAACCATGCATTTTGGGGATCCTTAGTATGACTGATCCCTAGTGTGTACCTCTCAGGAGTGCTGAGCTGGAGGACTTAATGATAGGACTCAATTTCTCAATGCCTCAGTGGGAACAAAGTCAAAGGAATTAAGCAACCCTGTATGGTGGACCAGCTGGGGCTAAACTTGAATTTCCTAATTCCATTGTAGTCTTGTTTTTACTACATTGGGTCCTTGCCTCCAGGAAAACCTAGAGATGCTGCTGGGGGTAAATAAAGCAACCTGGATCAGAGAGATCCATAATTCTTCCTAACCTCTGCTTTTCCCTTGGAGCAGAAATATATGCATAAAAAAGCATCGTGGGAGGGGTAAGGGACACAGTGGGAGGAGATGGGACTGTGCGAGCTCAGAGGCAAATACAATGTTGCCTTTAATGGCTTCATCTGGAGGCCAGAAAAGAAAACTGTCCTAGGATCCAGGAGATCTCCATTTAAGTGAACAGTGATTTGAGCAAATATGTTACTCTTTGACCTTACTTTCCTCATCTAGAAAATGGGAATAATAATATGTAACTTACAGGATGGGCATCCACTGTGTCTCACACATATAAGGCAAATGGTTTTTACTCTCAGAGCACTGGATTCAAAAATCTCTAAGGTAATTTTCTTTCCCATTTACTCCTGCCTTTATTGGCTCATGTTAATGCTAGTGTTTGTTGAACTTGATCTCCTTCAAATTTGAAAAAATTACATCTCATTTTCCATTTAATTTTCTCAATCCTTCTAGGTGAAAAATGTTATCCAGATATTGGTACCCAAATCTAGTGAGGACACTGGTGTTTAGGTTGCTGCTGCTGCTTTCATTCAGGTATTATTAAGTGTCAAGCCAAGCACATGTATCTGTTTTTTAAAAAATTTTAATTTGGAGGCTGCTTACATACCGAACACTTTGTAGAGTCAACATTAGGCACAAAAACATATTTGCACATAGAATAAAATTGAACAAAGTTAGAAAACATCTTAACCAAGGGAAAGCAAATAGGTATATAACTCACTTCAGTTAGCACAGTTTCAGTGCACAATACTGTTTATTTTTAGAAACAAATGGTAAGGAGCATTGTACTCCACCAGTTTTCCTGTATCTATTTTTTGGGGATAATTGCTCGACATTTTAGAGTGAACTTGCATTCATTGAATGCCCATTATTATGTGTGAGGTTCTGTAATTGATGTTTTCACATTTTATTTAATGTTCCTTAGCAGCCTATGAGAGGGGTATTATTATTTTCCCATTGTACTTATGAAGAAACTGAGACTTGGAATGGAAAGAAAAAACACTGAATTTTATTTTTCAATTCTGTAGTGTCTTGACATATAATATTTTTTCCCTTTTTAATTTTGAAATAATTTTGCTTGTAGACAAGTTGCAAGAATGAATAAAGAACTCTTATACACTTTTCATACAGATTCACCATTGTTAATATTTTGCCATATTTCTTTTCTTTCTCCCGTCACATATTAAATTTTTTCTATCCCATTTTAGTGTCGATTGCATATATTCTATCATTTACTTTGTGATTCTTCAGTGTGTATTTTCTAAGAACAAGGACATTTTCTATCATAACCACAATATAGTTATCAAATTCAGGAATTTTAACCTTGACACAGTATGGTGATCAAAATCACAATCCCTATTTCAATTTCCTAGTTTCCAGATATGTCTTTCATAGCCATTTAGCTTCTGGTCCAGGGTCCCGTCCTGCTGCACACATTGCGTTTTATAATCATGTTTCTTTAGCCTTATGTTATCTGGAGAAGACTCTCGGCCCTTTGTCTTTTATATCATTAACATTACAGGTCAGTTATGTTCTAGGGTGTCCTCTCAGTTTGGGTTTGTCTGATGTCTCAGATAATGCAAGTTTGGGCAGGATTATTTCATAAGTCATGTTGTGTTCTTCTCAGTATCAAGAAGCACATGAAGTTGGTTAGTTCCAATACTTGTGATGTTAATTTTGATCCCATTTCCTCACTCTAAAGTCACTATTTTTTAATTAATAATTAAGTGGTAAAACTGATAATAAGTAATGAGATCAAAGCCATAACACAGTCTCTCATCAAAGAAGAGCCCTGGACCACATGACTTCACTACTAAATTCTACCAAACATTTAAAGAATTACTAATACCATTTCTCCTTAAATTCTTCAAAAAATTGAAGAGGAAAAAATACATTTAAACTCATTCCATGAGGCCAGCATTACACTGATACGAAAACAAGACAAGAACACAACAAAAAAGGAGTATAGGCTAATATTACTGATAAACATAAATGCAAAAAAACTGAACAGAATACTAGCAAACCAAATTCAACAACACATTAAAAATATCATTACCTATAATCAAGTGGGATTTATCCCAGGGATGCAAGAATGGTTCAACATATGCAAATCAATCAACGTGATACATTAACAGAAACAAGAACAAAAATCATATGATTATTTCAATAGATGCCTAAAAATCATTTGATAAAATTCAACATAGCTTTATGATAAAACTCTCATATATGACATATATGACATATATGACAAACCCACAGCTAACATCATACTGAATGGGGAAAAACTGAAGGCCTGCAAGAGGACAAGGATGCCCGCTTTCACCACTTTTATTCAACATGACACTGGAATTTCTGGCCAAAGCAATTAGTCAAGAGAAAAAAATAAAGTGCATCCTAATTGGAAAGGAAGAAGTCGAATTATTGTTATTCACAGACTACATGATTTTATGCCTAGAAAAACCTAAAGACTCCACCAAAAAGCTGTTAGAACCGACAAACAAATTCAGTAAAGTTGTAGAATGTAAAATCACCATATGAAATCAGTAGTGTTTGTATATACCAACAATCTGAAAAAGAAATCAACAAAGCAATCTCATTTACAGTAAATTAAAAAATGCAAAATACCTAGAAATTAATCAAAGCAAAAAGTGAAAGGTCAATACAAAGAAAACTATAAAACGCTGATAAAAGAAATCGAAGAAGACACAAGAAATGAAAAGATATTCCATGCTTACAAATGGGAAGAATTAATAGTGTTAAAATGACAATACTACTCAAAGCAATTTATAGATTTAATGCAATCCCTATGAAAATATCAATTATATTTTTTGCAGAAACAGCAAAAACATTCTAAAATTTATGTGGAGCCAAAAAATACCCCTGATATTCAAAGCAATCCTGAGCTAAAAGAACGAAACTGGAGGCATTATGCTACTTGACTTCAAAATATACTGAAAAGTCAAACAGCATGGTACTGCCATACAAACAGACACATAGACCAATGGAACAACATAAAGATCCAAGATTTAAATCCACACATTTACAGCCAACTCATCTTTAGCAAAGGCACCAAGAAAATACAATGGGGAAAGGACAGTAAATGGTGCTGGGAAAACTGGATAACTACATCCAGAAGACTGAAACTAGACCCACATCTCTCACCATATACAAATATCAGATAAAAATGGATTAAAGACATAAATCTAAGATCTGAATATATGAAAGTATTGAAAGAAAATATCAGGGAAATGCTCCAGGGCATTAGTCTGGGCAGATTTTTTGTGTAAGACCCTAAAAGCACTGGTAACCAAAGCAAAAATAGACAAATGGGATGACATCAATCTGAAAAGCTACTGCACAGTAATCAACAAAGTGAAGAGACAATCTACAGAATGGGAGAAAATATTTGCAAACTATCTATCTGAAAAGGAATGAATAACCAGAATATATAAAGAGCTCAAACAACTCAAAAATAACAACAATAATAATCCTATTTAAAAATGGGCAAAAGATCTGAACATTGCTCAACAGAAGACACACGAGCGGCCAACAGGTACATTAAAAAATGCTTAACATCACTACCCATCTTAGAAATGCAAATCAAAACCACGATGAGATAATGAGATATCATCCCAGTTAAAATGGTTTTTATCAAAAAGACAGGCAATAGCAGATGCTGGAGAGGATATGGAGAAAGGGGAACCCTCATATACCGTTGGTGGAAATGTAAATTAGTGCAGCCACTATGGAGAACAGTTTGGAGGTTCCTCCAAAAACTAAAAATAGAGCTACCATATGATCCTGGAATCCCAATGCTGGATATATTCCCAACAGAAAGGAAATTAACCCATGGAAAAGACAACTGTGCTCTCATGTTCATTGGAGCACTGTTCACAATAGCCAAAGTACAAAATCAACCTAAGTGCCTACCAACAGACGAATAGATGAGGAAAATGTTGCATATACACAGTGGAGTACTATTCAGTCATAAAAAGAATGGAATCCTGTCATTTGTGGCAACATTAATGAAACTGGAGGTCATTATGTTAAGTGAAATAAGCCAAGAACAAAAAGACAAATATCACATGTTCTCACTCATATGTAGGAGCTTAAAAAGTGGATCTAATGAAGATAGAGAGTAGATTGGTAGTTATCGAAGGCTGGGGAGGGTGGAGAGGTGAGGGTGGATGAAGGGAAAAAAAAAGAATGTAAATGTATTTATTACCACTGAACTGTACACTTAAAATGGTAAAACTGGTAAATTTCATATGTATTATTTTACCTCAATAAAAAATAAAGGTAAAAATATAATCAATTGGTAAAAGCATTTTGAGATTATATAAACATCCTTCTTCTTATTGAACTTTTACCCATTCATTTTGATTTAATTTCAGTTAATGCTTTTTGCTTAAGTCAATTATTACCATAATGGTTTAGATATGGTAATTTTCTTTCATTTTTTATTACTTGAAAATATATTGTAAAGACTTATTTCTGTTTATAGCAGTTTTTTTGAAAGAGGGATAACTGTGTCTATTTTTTGTAAATAACCTGATTGTCAATATATGTGATGCAGAAGTCAGCCTTTGAACTTAGGACTGTTAACTAAAACAAGCTGTACCTTTTTCTCAGTAGAGGTTATTTGTAATTAATTATAACCATGATGCTTCATTTACATATTTGATTTTAGCCTTCTTTATCAAAAAATTTGTCACTAGATAGACTACTCCAGTCAGCCTTGGCTCACGGCACTGTGCCTCCCTATTTGACTGTTCACTCCCTGTGGGCAGGGTTCACCCCTTTATTCACTGCTATATGCCCAGGCCCTGACACCAGAAGGCATGCTATAAGTATCTGCTGGACAAATCAATGAGTGGGTCAATATTGGTTTGAAGTGAACCATCTCTTTTTGTGCACGGAACAGTAGAGAACATTTGAGAAATCCAGGTGTTGCCAATGCACGATGGGCTCAGTTCTAGCTTTCTGGAAAAGCCTTCTCTCAAGAGGGGTTGGGCTGGAGGGTTCTGGCCGAATTCCAGTCCCAGCGTGGGCTGCTACAACCGGCATGTGTTGTGGGGTCTGCTCATGTGGGAATCCTGTGAGTTTAGTTCATGGGGAACTAGTATCCTGCTTGTTGGAGGAAGACGGAGTTTTTATAGCAGAGTCATCTAGGAGAGTAAGTGGTGTGTTTTTATTGCTGGGAGGCAGAGCCAAGGTTAAGATCCACGGGCGAGTGGGATAAGAATGGAAGGAGACCAGGCCATGATAAGATGGTTGTTTTAAAGCAAAGAGCATTCATTGGATACATGAGGAGTCAGGACTGAGGCCACAGCCTTTGTATTTGATGCTGAGAGGAAGAGGTCTTCAAGCGAATGTCTCGAGCCAGAACCTCATGGTGAGGACAACAATAGGAGGACTGTCCCAGGTTTACTTCAGAAATGTGTCATATCTAGATGCTGAAAATCTCACTGGCTTTATAATTCACAAAGATGAACTAATTACTTCTTTTTGCCTGAAGGAGGAAACTAGGGGGAAAAGGAGAGAATGAGAAGAGGGAGCAGGAAATATTATGTCCGTACTTTGACCTTGAGTTTCTAACACCAAGTAGAAGAAAGAGATTTTTATATCCTACTTCACTTTCGTAAAGGCCCTAATATGTGAGTTTGTAGGTGTTTCCCAACATACTTTCTTTGAAACACCAATTCCACGAGATATTAACTGGCATGTGATCCACCCTTCACCCTCCACAGTGCAGCGTTCCTTCGGCACTAGGTTCCATAGCACCTCCTCATTCATCTCCCGGGCACTGTTGCTCTTTCCTGCAGCTTCTCCACTGCTTTCAGCCCCTGCTGGTCTGGAGTTCACTTGGCTGCTGCCCCCAGGCCAGAGGTCTTGGGCTAGAACCCTCTCCAGCATAGGCTGTTTGCCTTCCTTGACCATCAGAATGGGGGTAAATTGCAAGGGGCCCCTGCCACGTTTTACCTGCCTGCCCTTTATCCTTCACAACCTCATTCTACAGAGCTTGATGTGTGGTAGATGAGTTCACTGGAGAGCTAGCTTGATTAGCAGAAATTACAGCATAAAAGAAGAAAAATTTTTGAATTGTTTCTTCTTATGACTATCCCCCAAGAGAAGGCAACAAAAAGCTAAACCCTTAAAGTGGTGTCAGAAAAAAATTACTCATGACACTCACTAAGGATGGTAAGGCAGACTTTATTTAGGGGGTCCATAGCGATCAGTGTAGAGACCACTGCACCAGGGACTTGCAGTGGGGAGAGAGGCTGAGCTCTGCTCTGAGCACAGCATAGGTAGCATAGGCAAGGTCCATGTTCTTCCTAGAAACCATTTCCTATTCAAAGCCCTGGGCTGAATATCCTGCCCCTTTTTCAGAGGAATCCTATGGCTTACTTATTAGGAACCTCATAACCTAAGCATCCAGTCCCTCTCCTCCAGGCTGTCTGTAGGACCCAGTAATCACCAGTAGTATTTATACAAATTTATTTTGTCTAGAATTGCACTGTTCAATACAGTAGCCATTAGCTACATATGGTGATTTAAATTAATTAAAATGAAATAAAATGGAAAACTCAGCTATTCAGTTGATCAGTAGTCAATGTGACTAGTGACTAGCCCATTGGACAGGGCAGATGTAAAATATTTTTATCATTACAAAAGTTTATCTTGAACGGTTCTGATCTAAAGCGGGCATAGGCAAATTATAGCCAGCAGGCCAAATCTGGTCTACCACCTGTTTTTGTAAATAAAGTTTTATTGGAACACAGCCAAGCTCATTCATTTATGTATTGTTTTCTTTAGTGCTACACCATGAGAGTTGAGTAGTTGCAATAGGAAACCATATGGCCTTCAAAGCCTGAAGCATATGCTATTTGGCTCTTTATATAAAAAGTTTGCTGAACCCTGGTTGAAAAAAATACTTCAGGTGAATGTTGCTACTTCAAGACTGGGCATTTTTGAGGCTCCCCGACTTTATGGGGCACACATGTGGCTCCCCATCCTTACAAGTCATCTGATGCCTAATTTTTTAATCAAATAGACACAACATACACACATACACATGTAAACACACATCCACCCTTTGTCCAAGGACAACTGTGTATGCATTTTGAATGGGACCATTATGCCATTTCCCTAACCACATCACTTGCAGAGAGATATCTTACATTTGTTTGATGTCACAATGTCTTGGGTCCAGTGGTACAAAATAAATAAACTAATTAGAGAACCTCTTCAGGACCCATACATACCTACAAAGATTCTGCCAAGGTTTGGTCTTTTTAGTATTTTATTTTCAGTCCAGTCTCTGCAAAATTATGATGGTTTTCTCCTACATGTAAGGACAGGTGAGGACCACCTTAGATATTTCCCTCAAATGCAAATGACTTCTTTTTTTTTTTCTTTTAAGTTCTGGGATACATGTGCAAATGTGCAGGTTTGTTACACAGGCATACATGTGCCATGGTGGTTTGCTGCACCCATCAATCTGTCATCTACATTAGGTATTTCTCCTAATGCTATCCCTCCCCTTGCCCCCCACCCCCCGACAGGCCCCAGTGTGTGATGTTCCCCTCCCTGGGCCCATGTATTCTTATTGTTCAACTCCCACTTATGAATGAGAACATGTGGTGTTTGGTTTTCTGTTCCTGTGTTAGTTTGCTGAGAATGATGGTTTCCAGCTTCATCCATGTCCCTGTGAAGGACATGAACTTATTCTTTTTTATGGCTCCATAATATTCCATGGTGTATATGTCCACATTTTCTTTATCCAGTCTATCATTGACGGGCATTTGGGTTGATTCCAAGTCTTTGCTATTGTGAATAGCGCTGCAATAAACATACGGGTGCATGTGTATTTATAGTAGAATGATTTATAATCCTTTGGGTATATACCCAGTAATGGGATTGCTGGATCAAATGATATTTCTGGTTCTAGGTCTTTGAGGAATCACCACACTGTCTTCCATAATGGTTGAACTAATTTACACTCCCACCAACAAGTAAAATGTGTTCGTATTTCTCTACATCCTCTCTAGCGTCTGTTTCCTGACTTTTTAATGATCGCCATTCTAACTGGTGTGAGGTGGTATCTCATTGTCATTTTGAGTCACATTTCTCTAATGACCAGTGATGATGAGCTTTTTTAAATATGTTTGTTTGGCTGCATAAATGTCTTCTTTTGAGAAGTATCTGTTCATATCCTTTGCCCACTTTTTGATGGGGTTGTTTGTTTTTTTCTTGTGAATTTTGTCTAAGTTCTTTGTAGATTCTGGATATTGGCCCTTTGTCAGATGGATAGATTGCAAAATTTTTCTCCCATTCTGTAGGTTGCCTGTTCACTCTGATGATAGTTTCCTTTGCTGTGCAGAAGCTCTTTAGTTTAATTAGATTCCATTTGTCATTTTTGGCTTTTGTTGCCATTGCTTTTGGTGTTTTAGTCATGAAGTCTTTGCCCATGCCTATGTCCTGAATAGCATTGCCTAGGTTTTCTTCTAGGGTTTTTTATGGTTTTAGGTCTTATGTTTAAGTCTTTAATCCATCTTGAGTTAATTTTTTTTATAAGGAAGGGGTTCAGTTTCAGTTTTCTGCATATGGCTAGCTAGTTTTCCCAGCACCATTTATTAAATACGGAATCCTTTCCCCATTGTTGTTTTTGTCAGGTTTGTCAAAGATCAGATGGTTGTAGATGTGTGGTGTTATTTCTGAGGCCTCTATTCTGTTCCATTGGTCTATATATCTGTGTTGGTACAAGTGCCATGCTGTTTTGGTTACTGTAGCCTTGTAGTATAGTTTGAAGTCAGGTAGCATGATGCCTCCAGCTTTGTTCTTTTTGCTGAGGATTGTCTTGGCTATACAGGCTCTTTTTTGGTTACATATGAAATTTAAAGTAGTTTTTTCTAATTCTGTGAAGAAAGTCAATGGTAGCTTGATGGGGATAGCATTGAATCTATAAATTACTTTGGGCAGTATGACCATTTTCACTATATTTATTCTTCCTATCCATGAGTGTGGAATGTTTTACCATTTGTTTGTGTCCTCTCTTATTTCCTTGAGTGGTGGTTTGTAGTTCTCCTTGAAGAGGTCCTTCACATCCCTTGTAAGTTGTATTACTAGGTATTTTATTCTCTTAGTAACAATTGTGAATGGGAGTTCACTCATGATTTGGCTGTCTGTCTACTATTCGTGTATAGGAATGCTTGTGATTTTTGCACATTGATTTTGTATCCTGAGATTTGGCTGAAGTTGCTTATCAGCTTAAGGAGATTTTGGGCTGAGACAATGCAGTTTTCTAAATATACAATCATGTCATCTGCAAACAGAGACAATTTGACTTCCTCTTTTCCTATTTGAATACCCTCTATTTGTTTCTCTTGCCTGATTGCCCTGGCCACAACTTCCAATACTATGTTGAATAGGTGTGGTGAGAGAAGGCATCTTTGTCTTGTGCTGGTTTTCAAAGGGAATGCTTCCAGTTTTTGTCCATTCAGTATATATTGGCTGTGGGTTTGTCATAAATAGCTCTTACTGTTTTGAGATACATTCCATCAATACCTAGTTTACTGAGTGTTGTTAGCATGAAGAAGCATTGAATTTTATTGAAGGCCTTTTTTGCATCTATTGAGATAATCATATGGTTTTTGTCATTGGTTCTGTTTATGTGATGGGTTATATTTATTGATTTGCAAATGTTGAAGCAGCCTTGCATCCCAGGGATGAATCAGACTTGATGGTGGTGGATAAGCTTTCTTTTTCTTTTCTTTTCTTTTTTTTTTTGAGACAGGGTCTCACTCTGTCACCCAAGCTGGAGTGCTGTGGCTCGATCTCAGCTCACTGCAACCTCCACCTCCCAGGTTCAAGAGATTCTCCTGTCTCAGCCTCCCGAGTAGCTGGGACTATAGGCACCCACCACCACACCTGGCTAATTTTTGTGTTTTTAGTAGAGACAGAGTTTCACCATATTGTTCAGGCTGGTCTCGAACTCCTGACCTCAGGTGATGGTGGATAAGTTTTTTAATGTGTTGCTGGATTCTGTTTGCCAGTATTTTATTGAGGATTTTCACATCAATGTTCATCAGGGATATTGGCCTGAAATTTTCTTTTTTTAATTGTGTTTCTGCCAGGTTTTGGTATCAGGATAATGCTGACCTCATAAAAAAGAGTTAGGGAGGAGTCCCTCTTTTTCTGTTGTTTGGAATCATTTCAGAAAGAATGGTACCAGCTCCTCTTTTTACCTCTGGTAGAATTCAGCTGTGAATCCATCTGGTCCTACAGTGTTTTTTGTTGGTAGGCTATTAATTACTGCCTTAATTTCAGAGCTTGTTATTGACCTATTCAGGGGTTCGACTTCTTCCTGGTTTAGTTTTGGAAGGGTGTGTATGTCCAGGAATTTATCCATTTTTCTAGATTTTCTAGTTTATTTGCCTAGAAGTGTTTATAGTATTCTCTCATGGTAGTTTGTATTCTGTGGGATCAGTGGTGATATCCTATTCATCATTTTTTATTGCATCTATTTGACTCTTCTCTCTTTTCTTCTTTATTAGTCTGGCTAGTGGTCTATCTATTTTGTTGATCTATTCAAAAAACCAGCTCCTGGAGGCATTGATTTTTTTGAAGCGTTTTCCATATCTCTATCTCCTTCAGTTCTGCTCTGATCTTAGTTATTTCTTGTCTTCTGCTAGCTTTTGAATTTGTTTGCTCTTGCTTCTCCAGTTTTATTTTTTTTAATTCTAACATTATGATGTCAATTTTAGATCTTCCCTGCTTTCTCCTGTGGGCATTTAGTGCTATAAATTTCCCTCTTAACACTGCTTTAGCTGTGTCCCAGAGATTCTGGTACATTGTGTCTTTGTTCTCATTGGTTTCAAATAACTTATTTATTTCTGCCTTAATTTTGTTATTTACCCAGTAGTAATTCAGGAGCAGGTTGTTCAGTTTCCATGTAGCTGTGCAGTTTGAGTGAGTTTCTTAATCCTGAGTTCTAATTTGATTGCACTGTGATCTGAGAGGCTGTTTGTTATGGTTTCCATTCTTGTGCATTTGCTGAGGAGTGTTTTACTTCCAATTATTGGTCCGTTTTAGAATAAGTGCTATGTGGGGCTGAGAAGAATGTATATTCTGATGATTTGGGGTGCAGAGTTCTGTTGATGTCTATTAGGGTCAGCTTGGTCCAGAGCTGAGTTTGAGTCCAGAATATCCTTGTTAATTTTCTGTCTCGTTGATCTGTCTAATCTTTGTAGGTCTCTAAGAACTTGCTCTATGAATTTGGGTGCTTATGTATTGGGTGCATATATATTTAGGATAGTTAGCTCTTCCTGTTGCATTGATCCCTTTGCCATTATATAATGCCTTTCTTTGTCTTTTTTGATCTTTGTTGGTTTAAAGTCTGTTTTATCAAAGACTAGGATTGCAACCTCTGCTTATTTTTGCTTTCCACTTGCTTGGTAATTATTTTTTCATCCCTTTATTTGGAGCCTATGTCTGTCTTTGCACGTGAGATTGGTCTCCTGAATACAGTGCACAGATGGGTCTTGAGTCTATCCAATTTGCCAGTCTGTGTCTTTTAATTGGGGCATCTAGCCCATTTACATTTAAAGTTAATATTGCTATGTGTGAATTTGATCCTGTCATTATGATGGTAGCTGGTTATTTTGCCCATTAATTGATGCAGTTTCTTCACAGTGTTGATGGTCTTTACATTTTGGTATGGTTTTGCAGTGGCTGGTACTGGTTATTCCTTTCCATGTTTAGTGCTTCCTTCAGGAGCTCTTGTAAGGCAGGTGTGGTCCCTCAGCATTTGCTGGTCTGTAAAGGATTTTATTTCTCCTTCACTTATGAAGCTTAGTTTGGCTGGATACGAAATTCTGGTTTGGAAATTGTTTTCTTTAAGAATGTTGAATATTGGCCCCCACTCTCTTCTGGCTTGTAGGATTTCTGCAGAGAGATCCACTGTTAGTCTGATGGGCTTCCCTTTGTGGGTAACCCGACCTTTCTCTCTGGCTGCGCTTAACATTTTTTCCTTCATTTCAACCTTGGTGAATCTGACAATTATGTGTCTTGGGATTGCTCTTCTTGAGGAGTGTCTTTATGGTGTTCTCTGTATTTCCTGAATTTGAATGTTGGCTTGTCTTTCTAGGTTGTGGAAGTTCTCCTGGATAATATCCTGCAGAGTGTTTTCTGACTTGGTTCCATCCTCCCCATCACTTTCAGGTACACCAATCAAACGTAGGTTTGGTCTTTTCATATAGTCCCATATTTCTTGGAGGCTTTGTTTGTTCCTTTTCATTTTTTTTCTCTAATCGTATCTTCATGCTTTATTTCATTAAGTTGATCTTCAATCTCTGATATCCTTTCTTCCACTTGATTGATTTGGCTATTAATACTGTGTATGCTTCATGAAGTTCTCATGCTATGTTTTTCAGCTCCATCAGGTCATTTATGTTCTTCTCTAAACTGGTTATTCTAGTTAGCAATTCCTCCAACCTTTTTTCAAGGTTTTTAGCTTCCATGGATTGGGTTAGAACATGCTCCTTTAGCTCAGAGGAGTTTGTTATTACCCACCTTCTGAAGCCTACTTTTGTCAATTCGTCAAACTCATTCTCCATCTCCATCCAGTTTTGTTCCCTTGCTGGCAAGGAGTTGTGATCCCTTGGAGGAGAAGAGGCGTTCTGGTTTTTGGAATTTTCAGCCTTTTTGCACGGTTTTTCCTCATCTTCATGGATTTATCTACCTTTGGTCTTTGCTGTTGGTGACCTTCAGATGGAGTTTTTGTATGGTTGTCCTTTCTGTTGACATTGACGCTATTACTTTCTGTTTGTTAATTTTCCTTCTAACAGTCAGGGCCCTCTTCTGCAGGTCTGCTGGAGTTTGCTGGGAATCCACTCCAGACCCTGTTTGCCTGGGTATCACCATCGGAGGCTGCAGAACAGCAATGATTTGTGCCTGCTTCTTCCTCTGGAAGCTTCATCCCAGAGGGGCACCTGCTAGATGCCAGCCAGATTTCTCCTGTATGAGGTGTCTGTCAACCCCTGCTGGGAGGTGTCAAGAGGCACGGGGGTCAGGGACCCACTTGAGGAGGCAGTCTGTCCCTTAGCAGAGCTCACGTGCTGTGCTGGGAGATCTGCTGCTGTCTTCAGAGCTGGCAGGCAGGAATATTTAAGTCTGCTGAAGCTGCACCCACAGCTGCCCCTTCCCCAGGGTGCTCCGTCCCAGGGAGATGGGAGTTTTATCTGTAATCTCCTGACTGGGGCTGCTGCCTTTCTTTCAGAGATGCCCTTCCCAGAGAGAGGGAATCCAGAGAGACAGACTGGCTATAGTGGCTTTGCAGCCCTACAGTGGGTTCCACACCCAGTTCAAACTTCCCAGCAGCTTTGTTTACACTGTGAGGGGAAAACTGCCTACTCAAGCCTCAGTAATGGCAGATGCCTCTCCCCCAACCAAGCTTCAGCCTCCCAGGTGACTTTAGACTGCTGTGCTGGCAGTGAGAATTTCAAGCTAGTGGATCTTAGCTTGTTGGGCTCCATAGGGTTGGGATCCGCTGAGCAAGACCACTCCGCTCCCTGACTTCAGCTCCCTTTCCAGGGGAGTCAACAGTTCTGTCTTGCTGGTGTTCCAGGCATGACTAGGGTATGAAAAAAGACCTCCTGCGGCTAGCTTAGTGTCTGCCCAAACAGCTGCCCAGTTTTGTGCTTGAAACCCAGGGGCCTGGTGGTATAGGCACCCGAGGGGATCTCCTGGCCTGTGGGTTGCAAAGACCATGGGAAAAGTGTAGTATCTGGGCCAGATAGCACCGTCCCTCATGGCACAGTTCTTCTTGGCACAGTCCTTCACAGCTTCTCTCGGCTAGGGGAGGGAGTTCCTGACCCCTTGCACTTCCCAGATGAGGTAACGCCCCACCCTGCTTCAGCTCGCCCTCCGTGGGCTGCACCCACCGTCTAACCAGTCCCAATGAGAAGAACCGGGTACCTCAGTTGGAAATGCAGAAATCACCCACCTTCTGTGTTGGTCTCATGGAGAGCTGCAGACCGGAGCTATTCCTATTCGGCCATCTTGCCAGCCCTCTTTACTTCCTGGTTTTAGTTGGTATGTGGTTGCTCCTCTATTTGGAAGTGGTATGAAAACAAAAAAGGGTATTTTGGTGTAATATAATCAGGTACATAGGAGTTAAACAGATTTCTTTAGCACAGGATTTCTCAGTACCTTTACCATGCAAACATTACAATTGAATTTCTGAGAAATAGAATATAATTCCTTCCTATTCTAACTCTCCTCCTTTTCATCTCTCTGTCCCTCCCTGTACCTTTCTCTGAAGTATCTGTTGAAACTAGCATTCTCAGTAACACAAATTAAGCACAGTTGATGTAGACATTGACAGTAAAATTATAGTCATTTTCCACATAATGAGATTTCAGTCAATGATGAACCAACTGCATATAAATGTGGTCCCATAAGATGATATTATTGTATTTTGTTCTACCTTTTCTATGGTTAGATATGTTTAGATACACAAAAATTTACCATTGTTTTACAGCTGTCTATAGTATTCAGTCAGCGATATGCTGTACATGTTTGTAGCCTAGGAGCAGTAGGCTATACCATATAGTCTAGTTGTGTAGTAGGCTACACAACCTAGGTTTGTGTAAGTCCACTCTATGGTGTCACACAATGACTAAATCGCATAATGATGCATTTCTCAGAGCACATCTTAGTTATTAAGTGATGTATGACTGTATTTGTTTTTTAAAATTATTTTTATTTTTATTATTTTTATTTATTTCAATAGGTTTTTGGGGAACAGGTGGTGTTTGGTTACATGAATAAGTTCTTTAGTGGTGATTTCTGAAATTTTGGTGCAGCAGTCACCTGAACAGTGTACATTCCTCCCAATGTACAGTCTTTTATCCCTTGCCTCCCTCCCACCCTTCCCCCTGTGTCCCCAAAGTCCATTGTAAAATTCTTATTCCTCTGTATCCTCGCAGCTTAGCTCCCACTTATGAGTAAGAACATACAACGTTTGGTTTTCCATTCCTGAGTTACTTCACTTGGAATAATGGTCTCCAATTTCACCCAGGTTGCTGCAAATGCCATTTTTTCATTCATTTTTATGGCTGAGTAGTATTCCATGGTATGTATGTGTGTGTATATATATATATACACAGAGGTTCACACCATTCTCCTGCCTCAACCTCCTGAGTAGCTGGGACTACAAGTGCCTGCCACCACGCCCGGACATAAGATATATATATATACACACACACACACCACATTTTCTTTATCCGCTATTTGTTTGATGGGCATTTGGGCTGGTTCCATATTTTTGCAATGGCAAATTGTACCACTATAAACATGCATGTGCACATGTCTTTTTTGTATAATGACTTCTTTTTCTCTGGGTAGTTACCCAGGAGTGGGATTGCTTTTAGTTCTTTAAGGAATCTCAACATCATTTTCCATAGTGGTTATACTAGTTTACATTCCCACCAACATCCACACCAACCTCAATTATTTTTTGATTTTTTTATTATGACCATTCTTGCAGGAGTAAGGTGGTATCGCATTGTGGTTTTCATGTGCATTTCCCTGATCATTAGTGAAGTTGAACATTTTTTTCGTATTTTTTTTTGCCATTTGCATATCTTCTTTTGAGAATTGTCTATTCATGTCCTTAGCCCACTTTCTGATGGGATTGTTTGTTTTTCTTTTGCGGATTTGTTTGAGTTCATTGTGGATTCTGGATATGAGTCCTTTGTAAAAAGTATAGATTGTGAAGATTTTCTCCCACTCCGTGAATTTTCTGTTTACTCTGCTGATTATTTCTTTTGCTGGCATAAGTTTTTCAGTTTAATTAATTCCTATCTATTTGTCTTTGTTTTTGTTGCCTTTGCTTTTGGGTTCTTTGTCATGAAGTCTTTGCCTAAGCCAATGTCTAGAGGGTGTTTCCAATGTTATCTCCTAGATTTTTTATGGTTTCAGGTTTTTAGATTTAAGTCTTTGATCCATCTTGAGTTTATTTTTGTATCAGGTGAGAGATGAGGATCTAGTTTCATATGTGGCTTGCCAATTATCCCAGCACCATTTGTCGAATAGGGTGTCCTCTCCACACTTTATGTTTTTGTTTGCTTTGTTGAAGATCAGCTGGCTGTATTTGAGTTTATTTCTGGGTTCTCTATTCCGTTCCATTGGTCTATGTGTCTACTTTTACACCAGTACCATGCTGTTTTGGTGACTATGGCCTTATAGTACATTTTGAAATTGGGTAATGTAATGCCTCCAGATTTATTCTTTTTGCTTAGTCTTGCTTTGGCTATGTGGGCTTTTTTGTGGTTTCATTCATATGGATTTTATACTTTTTTTTCTAGTTCTGTGAAGAATGATGATGACATTTTGATGGGAATTGCATTGAATTTCTAGATTGCTTTTGGCAGTATGATCATGTTCACAATATTGATTCTACCCATTCATGAGCATGGGATGTGTTTCCATTTGTCTGTATCATCTGTGATTTGTTTCAGCAGTGTTTTGTAGTTTTCCTTGTAGAGGTCTTTCACCTTTTTGGTTGAGTAGATTCTTAAGTTTTTTTTTTTTTTTTTTTTTTTTTTAGCTATTGTAAAAGGGGCTGAGTTCTTGATTTGATTATACGCTTGGTCGCTGTTAGTATAGAAGAGCTACTGATTTGTGTACATTAATTTTGTTTTCTGAAACTGCTGAATTTATTTACCAGTTCTAGGAGTTTTCTGGATGAGTCTTTAGAGTTTTCTAGGTATACGATCATATCATCAGCAAACACTGACAGTTTGACTTTCTCTTTTCTGATTTGGATGCCCTTGATTTTTTTCTCTTGCCTGATTTTTCTGGCTAAGACTTCCAATAATATGTTGAATAGAAGTAGTGAAAGTGGGCATCCTTGTCTTGTTCCTGTTTTCAGGGTGAATGCTTTTAACTTTTGCCCATTCAGCATAATGTTGGCTGTGGGTGTGTCATAGATGGCTTCAATTACCTTAAAGTATGTCCCTTGTATGCCGATTTTGCTGAGGGTTTTAATCATAAAGGGATGTTGGATTTTGTCAAATGCTTTTACTACATCTATTGAGATGATCATGTTACTTTTGTTTTTTAATTCTGTTTATGTGGTGTATCACAGTTATTGACTTGTAGATGTTAAACTGTCCCTGCATACCTGGTATAAAACCAACTTGATCATGGTGAATTATCATTTTGATATGCTGCTGGATTTGGTTAGCTAGTATTTTTTTGAGGATTTTTGCATCTATGTTTATCAGGGAGATTGACATTTAGTTTTCTTTTTTTGTGATGTCCTTTCCTGGTTTTGGTATTAGGGTGATACTGGCTTCATGGAATGATTTAAGGAGAGTTCTTCTGTCTCTATCTTGTGGAATAGTGTCAATGGTATTGGTACCCGTTCTTCTTTCAATATCTGATAGAATTCAGGTGTGAATACATCTGGTCCTGGACTTTTTTTTTGGTAATTTTTTTTATTACCATTTCTATCTCACTGCTAGTTATTGGTCTGTTCAAGATATCTAATTCTTCCTGATTTAAGGTAGGAGGATTGTATCTTTCCAGGGGTTTATCCATCTCCTCTAGATTTTCTAGTTTATGCATGTAAAGGTGTTTATAGTAGCCTTGAATGGTCTTTTGTATTTCTGTGGTGTCAGTTGTAATATTTCCCATTTTGTTTTTATTTGAGCTTATTTGGATTTTCTCTTTTTTTTTCTTGGTTAATCTTGCCACCAGTCTATCAATTTTATTTATCTTTTCAAAGAACCAGCTTTTTGTTTCATTTATCTTTTGTATTTTTTTTGTTTCAATTTCATTTAGTTCTGCTCTGATCTTGGTTTTTCCTTTCTTCAGCTGAGTTTGGGTTTGGTTTGTTCTTGTTTCTCTAGTTCTTTGAGTTGTGACCTTAGATTATCTTTTGTGCTCTTTCCGTCTTTTTGATGTAGGCATTTAGGGCTATAAACTTTATAGTTCTTTGAGGTGTGACCTTAGATTGTCTATTTGTGTTCTTTCAGACTTTTTGATGTAGGCGTTTAGGGCTATAAACTTTCCTCTTAGCACCGCCTTTGCTGTATCCTAGAGGTTTTGATACGTTGTGTCACTATTGTCATTCAGTTCCAAAAATTTTTAAATTTCCATCCTGATTTCATTGTTGACCCAATGATCATTCAGAGCAGGTTATTTAATTTCCATGTATTTGCATGGTTTTGAAGGTTCCTTTTGGAGTTTTCAGTTTTATGTCACTGTGGTCTGAGAGAGTGCTTGATATAATTTCAATTTTCTTAAATTTACTGAGACTTATTTTGTGGCCTAGGATATAGTCTATTTTGGAGAAAGTTTCATGCACAGATGAATAGAATGTATATTCTGCAGTTGTTGCGTAGAATGTTCTGTAAATACCTGTTAAGTCCATCCATCTCTTCCAGGGGATAGTTTAAATCAATTGTCTCTTTGTCGACTTTCTTTTTTTGTTTTTGTTTTTTAGATGGATTCTTGCTCTGTCACCCAGGCTGGAGTGCAGTGGCGTGGTCTCGGCTCGCTGCAAGCTCTGCCTCCCAGGTTCACACCATTCTCCTGCCTCAACCTCCTGAGTAGCTGGGACTACAAGGGCCTGCCACCACACCCAGATAATTTTTTGTCTTTTTAGCAGGGACGGAGTTTCACTGTGTTAGCCAGGATGGCCTTGATCTCCTGACCTCGTGATCTGCCTGCCTTGGTTTCCCAAAGTGCTGGGATTACAGACATAAGCTACTGCACCTGGCCTTTTCTTTGTTGACTTTCTATCTTGATTACCTGTCTAGTGCTGTCAGTGGAGTATTGAAGTCACCCACTATTATTGTGTTGCTGTCTATCTCATTTCTTAAGTCTACTAGTAATTGTTTTATCAATTTGGGATCTCCAGTGTTAGGTGCATATATATTTAGGATTGTGATTTTTTTAGTTGGACTGTCATTTTATGATTGTATAATGTCCCTCTTTGCCTTTTCTAACTGCGGGTACCTTAAAGTTTGTTTTGTCTGATATAAGAATAGCTATTCCTGCTCACTTATTATTTCCATTTGCCTGGATTATCTTTTCCCGTGCTTTTACCTTAAGTTTATGTAAGTCCTTATGTATCAGGTGAGTCTCTTGAAGACAGCAGATTCTTGATTGGTGAATTCTTATCCTTTCTGCCATTTTGTGTCTTTTAAGTGGAGCATTTAGGCCATTTACATTCAGCATTAGTATTGATATGTGAGGCACTATTCTATTCATCATGCTATTTGTTGCCTGAATACTTTGGGTTTTTTCATTGTGTTATTGTTTTACAGGTCCTGTGAGTTTTATGCTTTAAGGAGATTCTATTTTGGTGTATTTTGAGGATTTGTTTCAAGATTTAGAGCTCCTTCTAGCAGTTGTTGTACTGCTG
The DNA here is from genome assembly GCF_028885625.2 of Pongo pygmaeus. Taxonomy (NCBI): domain Eukaryota; kingdom Metazoa; phylum Chordata; class Mammalia; order Primates; family Hominidae; genus Pongo; species Pongo pygmaeus. The sequence goes on along the minus strand of NC_072379.2, from coordinate 35,160,216 downwards.
GCTTGGTATTGGAAAATTCTCTCAACATTTGTTTGAAAAAGACTGTATCTTTCCTTCATTTATGAAGCTTAGTTTTACTGGATACAGCATTCTTGGCTGATAGTTGTTTTGTTTAAGGAGGCTAAAGATAGGACCCCAACTCCTTCTAGCTTGTAGGGTTTCTGTTGAGAAATCTACTGTTAATGTGATAGGTTTTCCTTTTTAGGTTACCTGATGCTTTTGCCTCACAGCTCTGTAAATCCTTTCCTTTGTCTTGATTTTAGATAATCTAATGACTATGTGTCTAGGTGATGGTCTTTTTTGTGATGAATTTCCCAGATATTCTTTGAGCTTCTTGTATATGGCTGTGTAGATCTCTAGCAAGGCTGGGGAAGTTGTCCTCAGTTATTCCCTCAAATTTGTTTTCCAAACTTTTAGATTTCTCTTCTTCCTCGGGAACACCAATTATTCTTAGGTTTGGTTGTTTAACATAATCCCAAACTTCTTGGAGGCTTTGTTCATTTTTTAAAATTCTTTTTCTTTGTTAGCTTGGGTTAATTTAAAAGCCTTGTCTTCGAGCTCTGAAATTCCTTCTTCTGCTTGTTCAATTCTATTACTGAGACTTTCCAATGCACTTTGCAATTCTCTAAGTGTCCTCCATTTCTGGAAGTTGTGATTGTTTTTTATTCATGCTATCTATTTCATTGAAGAATTTTCCATTCATATCCTGTATTATACATTTCATTTCTTTATGTTGGACTTCACCTTTTTCTGGTACCTCCTTGATTGGCTTAATAGCCAACCTTCTGAATTCTTTTTCTGGCAATTCAGATATTTTGTCTTGGTTTGGATCCATTGTTGGTGAGCTAGTGTGATCTTTTGGGAGTATTAAATAATCTTGTTTGGTTATATTACCAGAATTGTTTTTCTGGTTCCTTCTCATCTGAGTAGATGATGTCAGAGGGAAAATCTGGGACTCAAGTTTGCTGTTCAGATTCTTTTGTCCCACAGTGTGCTCCCTTGATGTAGTGCTCTCCCCTCTCCCCTAGGGATCAGGCTTCCTAAGAGCTGAACTGCAGTGATTTTTTTTTTCTGGATCTAGCCACCCAGTGGAGCTACCTGACTCCAGGATGGTACTGCGGAGTGTGTGCAAAGAATCCTGTGATGTGATCTGTCTTCAGGTCCTTCAGCTGTGGATACCAGCACCTGCTCTGGTGTAGATTGCGGGGGAGTAAAGTGGACTTTGTGAGTGTCTTTTCTTGTATTTTTGTTTGGTGTGCTGGTTTTGTGTTCATTGGTCTCCAGCCAGGAGGTGGCACTTTCAAGAGTGTATCAGCTGCAGTACTATAGGGAGGATGCAAACTTGCCCTAGGATTGGCTGGTTAGGTATTCAGATTTCTCAGGCAGTGGGCAGGGCCATAGAGCTCCCAAAGGATTACGTCCTTTGTCTTCAGCTACCAGGCCTAGAGAAAGACCACCAGGTGGGGGCAGGGTTAGGCATGTCTAAGCTCAGACTCCTCTTGGGCAGGGCTTGCTGTGGCTGCTGTGGGGATGGGGGTGTGGTTTCCAGGCCAATGGAGTTATGTTACCAGGAGGGTTATGACTGCCTTTGCCATGTCACACAGGTCATGAGGGAAGTGAGGGAAAATCAGCAGACAGGGGCCTCACCCAACTCCCACATAGCCCACAGCCTGAAAAGCTGGTCTTTCTCCCACTGTGGCCCCTCAACAGCACTGAGTTTATTTCCAGGCAGCCAGTGAGCAAGGCTGAGAACTTGCCCCAGGCTACTGGACTCCCAGCTGAGAAAGCAAGCCAATTCAACAGTTCCTCAGCTGTCCCACAGAGCCTGAAGCAGCAATCCACCTACTTCAATGGGTCTATGGATTCTCTCAGTTTTCCTGGCATGTTCCTGTGGTAGGTGTTGGAGCGAAAATTCGTGATGTGGGTCTCCACATGCTGCTCTGTCCATCTGAGTGGGAGCTGCTAGTTTGTCCTGCCTCTTATCTGCCATTTTCCCTCAATAATTTGCTTGACTGTATTTGAATGTGGGGAAATGATGCACCAACCTCATACTACAAGTATTGGAATTTCAACCATGCTACCCCCAACTAAAATCTGTTAAGAGAACATAAGATTTCCAAACAAATGCCTTAGAATGCAAACATTGAGCTGAATGATTGGAGGTGGCGGTGAGGGATAGATGGTGGCTGGGGTGACAGACTGGGTCTGTATCAATTTCTAACAGAGATGACCTCTGAATCAAGGCAGGAAGAAGCCTTGTACTGCTTTGTTTTTCTCCTGATGGAATTTTCTCCATGGAAATGTTTTTGAACTCAAGGGTGTTTTGGAGCTTGCTGTGGAGCTAATGTTGTGATACAAATATATATATATGTATATATATAAAATTTATATATATATAATTTATATATATGGAGAGATATACATATCTCATATAAACATATACATACATATGGAGATATAAATATAAATATAAATATAAATAAATAAATAAATATATGTATATATGGAGAGAGAGAATTAAATTGAGTCTTGAGCTGAAATCATTTCCCATTATTTGTTTGTGCCAGAGCGTGGTGCAGCTGTGGTTGTTCAGTGCATCCCTGGATATGGCCCTGTTGTGGTCCTGGTCCCCATTGCAGAGCAGAGGGAGGCCTGGAGGACTGTGCTGACAAGGGTGTTGGAGTGTGTTTTGAATGGGGCCTGACAGCTGCATTGTGTGTTCACTCCTCAGCTGTGCTGGGTTGAGGTTTGAGAGGCTTCCTCTCCTCTCCTCTTGGCCAATTACTCACCTTTGTTGACTCATCAGATACAACCTTTTCGTTGAATCCAAGATATGGTGTGGGAATGACAGCAGCCTCTGTTTTCTTTCAACTGCTCTTTAAGAGCATGAGCACTTGATTTGGAAGTGCCAGGCAGGGCTCCTTTCTCTCTCATGTATTTCTTGAAGGTTTGTGTCTATAAATGTCCTCTGGGGGACTGGCATGTGCTTTCTTTTGAAACCAGGTTTTCCTGAGGAGTGGAACTTTTGCAAAAAGAAGTTGTCTTGCTGAGGACTAGGCCTGCCTCTGCTGAGATGACAAGACAGCGAGAAGAGATTGGTGATTCAAGCATGCTTAACTCAGGACAAGGCAAGAAGAAAAAAGAGAAGGCACACCTCCAGGGAGGCACAGGCTGTCTTTCATTTCTAAGCAATACTTAACAAGGCTGTGGGTTATGATTTGAATAAGAGGTTAACATTGAATTTGGTGAGAGAATACCTGAAATTCCTATGAAGACATTCTACAATTTTCCCCTAGAGACTATGTCAATATTTTTTAAAAAACAAATTTCCAACAGTGAATATCAGAGCTGGTGAGGCTACAGTGGCATCAGCAGCATTAAGTGAGTACTTGCCCTTTGTTAGATATCATACACACAATCACTTCTAATCCCAATCTCTAATCAGCAGGGCTGACATTGGAGAAAGTGGGAACGTGCCACCTTGAAGTATGCCACTTTAGCATGGGGATTGTTTTGAGCTCAAGGCAATTAAGAAGCAGCACACTCTGCCTGTATCTTCCTAAAAGCAGTACATAAATTTTCCTTTGTGAAGGTCTTCCCCTCTTCCTATTCCATACCAGGAGGTGGAAAAACAACCATTATCTGTCATTGGAGAGAGAAGGTTAGCATGGAGATGGGTTTGTGTAAGCAAACCTAACTGCAGTCACCCTTGTTTTCTGTTAATTTTTCTTATATATTTACCTTTTCACAATTTACCACGCCTAGAAATCCAAGCCCTTTTTCCTTTGTCTTATTACTTTTCCATAATTTATCAGTCTTTGTTGAAATTGTATATGAATCCACCAAATATCACTACTTCTTTAGGGTCTTTACTTCTTTCCTCTGAAGGCCTTTGTGCACATAAAAATTAAAATATTAACATCAGCTAAAATTTGTTTGACTTTTCTCCTGGCTTTTGTCAGTTTAATTTCCAGGTCCTAGTCAAAGAATATAAGAGGGTAGAGAAAAAGTGTTTTCTTTCTTATAATGTAATTGCTTTATAGATGAGGGAACTGGAGCTCATACCCTATCCAAGGGATGAGGCCAAGATTCTCACTCAAGGCTGTGGGTCTCCAAATCCTGTACTCATTCACATTACCTTGTTTCCAGTAATGCCACCTGTGAGACTTGTCTACACAGGACTGCATACCAGGACAAAATTTTGGGACACAGCAGAGCTGTGGCACAGGGTCCACATTGTTTAGACAAGCCTTTGAACACCACAATAAAGAAGTCATTCTATTTGCTCTCAATATGACATAACAGGATCTGGAGGCAGGTCTGTCTCCACCCCTGTATGTGTCACAATCATGGGCTTTGGGGTTAGGCTGACCTAGGCTGGAATCAAAGCTTTCAGTCCCCTTAGGTTTTTGAGTTTAGATAAATAGCTGAACTCTTTAAACCTGCTTCCTCATTTAAGATAAGGGACATGATAGTTTTCCCTATTAGAGTTGATGAAAAATTTTAAACAGATATGGAGTACCTCATTCATTGTAAGAGCTAATACTGTCTATCTGTCTCACACACATTCTCTCTCTCTATCTTTCTGTTTCTGCTTTGGCCACTAGGAACCTCAGAGCCAATCTAGTGGCTCATCTGTATCAGTGGCATAGGCTCAAATGGGCTTTATTTCTGCAAAATTTTATTTCACTCTTCTCTGGACTTCCTGTTGTATTTCCACTTGCCCTGAGCTTTTACTTAATATTTTACTATTTACTTGCACGGATTTATGCTAAAAGCTTATAAAAGAACAATAAAATAAGTAATAAGAAATTTCATGAATTATTGCTTTCTATACTCTAGGAGTTTGAGATTATTTTCTCTGTGCAATTTGGAAAGTTATGTGAGTATTTGAGATGTGCTTCTTGATATGCAGGGTCAAGGAGACACTTGAGCCGACTGGACAAGAGGAGATCCTAAGCCGGTAGGGGATGTGTTAATTTCACAAAGGACTTGGTGTAACTGACAGTCTAACTCACACAGTGAAAAAGCCAACCTACAGCTTAGTGGTTTCTCATTTTCAAAGGGGTTGGTTAGATGATTTATTATTGTTAATATTGTTTTTTCCCATGGTTCTGATACTACTTTTACTGATCTCACTTAATGGGTTACACTGTAATCTTCATCACCTTACCCTTTCTCTTTACCAAGAAAGAACTCTATGTTTGTTTTTAATTGTCATTAATCAAAACAATATTTGGGAGTGTCTATGTCAGTTTCTGGCTCGGATAGTTTGGTCCCTTTGTAGGGATCAAAGCTACCAAGGCCCAGCAGATTTGTTGTGGAGCAGCTGCAAAGCTGAGGAGAAGTGTGTCTGAGCAGTTCTTTGCTGACTTTGTGGATGGAGTGTTGGCTGGAAAGCCATAAACCTGGATTTTAGCCACATATCAGCTGTCAACTTTCTGGGTACTCTGCAACAAGCCACTTCTCTGGTTTGCAAAGCAGGGAAGTAGACAAGATGGTCTCTACAGTTTCTTCCAGAGCTGCTAACATTCCATTGCTCCATACTTTTTGGCAGATGCAGTAGGAACGGCCTTTGGGAGCGGTACCATTTCCCTTGGTGGAGGCTCAGTGGCCCTGTGGGCTCTTCTCCCATCTTTTCCAGCAGTGTCCATGCCCTCACTACCCCAATACCATGCCCAGCTCCAGCCCTTCTGAGAGACACCCCATGCTGAAGATTTTCCTGACCTTCTGTCAACCATATTTCATTTGCTGCTCATCTGCTGGAAAATACCATTTCCTCTCAGGGACTTGTTAGAACATACTCTAATAGGAAGAATATGATTCTTGACAACTTCCCAGGTTCATTCCACGTTCTTTGCAAGAGAAAGATTGCTGGGAAGTACAAATTTAACTCCCTCCCTGCAGTGAGTCTCAAATGAAAATTTTTCAAATTTGAGATAGGCAAATGAGGATCTATTTCTAAGATTGCTCAGGGCACACCACAATCTTTCCCTGATTTCTGCAGATGGCACCACTCCACATAGCAACCTGGAAGCCCTTTCCTGGTAGCGGTGATGTGCTCACCTTTGCATCCTCCACAGCTCCTGCCCTGCTTGTACAGGGTAGTTGCTTAATAAGAGCATCTTAAGTTAAAGCAGTGCATTTAGTTTGTGAATTCCCTGACTTTCAGCTATTTCAGGGGTTAAGGATAACCTAAAAGATATGTAGATAAGGCCAGGCATGGTGGCTCACACCTGTAATCCCAGCACTTTGGGAGGCTGAGGCAGGCAGATCATGAGGTCAGAAGTTCAAGACCAGCCTGGCCAATATGGTGAAACCCTGTCTCTACTAAAAATACAATAATCAGCTGGGCATGGTGGCGCAAACCTGTAGTCCCAGCTCCTAGGGAGGCTGAGAGAAGAATTGCTTGAACCTGGGAGGCAGAGGTTGCAGTGAGTTGAGATCGCACTACTGTACTCCAGCCTGAGTGACAGAGCAAGACTAAGTAAAAAAAAAAAAAAAAAAAAAAAAGTAGGGGAAGGGCAGGGGTGGTGGGTGAAAGAACATGATGGATTGAATTAATTGATGTCAAGCTCATTAGTTGAGAGATCTTTTCATAGTGACTTCAATTTATATATTTTTTTGTGCAAGTATTTGTGAAACATTTTGATTGAGTATAGACTGCTGAAAAGTTATTTTTCCTTATTACTATTATGTTACCTCTTGCCAGTTACAATTGTTAACTTCTTTCAGAGTAGGCAAATTTATCTGTAGCCAATCTCAGCAGTTTCTGGATTCCTTTGAATTGTTTTGATTCTAAAGCGATAGGACTTGCAAAATTTAGATCATTTTAGGTGAGCTCTTGGGCGAGTTGCTGCATTTTTTAATCTATGCTGTTGTCAAAAGCTGCGCCCAGGTTATATCTTCACTTCCCATCTAACTTGATCCTTGATGAGTGCCCTCCAGCATTCCAACTCTGGCACAAACATCATGTAGTGCAATTTAATCTAATCCAGCCCAGCAAGACTGAACTTTCTTCAACTTAACAGTGTTATTTTGGAGAGTGCCTATTAAGTGCCAGAAACTATGCTTGCACTGAGAATATGAAAATGATTTGGTATTACTCTTGTACTCAAGCCCAGCTGATGGGCATGCCACCCACAGTCCCCTTCCAGGGCAAGCAGGAGAATGGAAGGATACCGGGCCTGGAGAAGTGGAGAAGGGTGCAGCTTCCCAAGTGCTGAGCAAGGAAGAAGTTGAGTATGTGAGAAACAGAAGGAAGTCATTGGGGGAAACATGTTCTGAAAACAATGTAAGGGAAGAAAGCTAGCAAGACCTGAGGCTGGAAGAGATGGGATGCCACAACAGCGAGTGAGAGAGAGAGAGAGAAGAGAAAATGGTGAAACAGCCAACTCCAGAGAAGAGGTCAGGGGGTTTCCCAGACTCTTTTCATAATTACGAAGAAGCCATGGGAGCAGCAATGCTCGGGTATACAGAGCACTGCTGGGGTGACTTGGCCATGCAGTGCTACTCTTAGCAGAGTTGCAGCCATACCTTGGGCTTAGCCTGGGTAGGGCTGAAAAACAAACCCAGGGGTATTCTTGAAAATAGGGGCTTACAACAAAATTTTTGATGAATTTCAGGAACAAGGCTTATAGGAATGACAGATGCAAATGATGGGAGAGTGAAGCCAGAGGGCAGGATTTTCAAGTTTGTGTCTGTGAAGCAGAGCCATTCCGAGTCACAGCCAAGTTCAAGGATGAAGTTACATTGCTGCTTACAGGTGACTAGGAGTAGAGTTTTGAAGACAAGTGTTTCGTACATCACTCAGGTGGGTGCTGAAGTTATTCAGGGTCGGGGAGACGAAAAGGCAGGCAGGGAAATGGGACAGGAGCCATGGCCCTTGGAGAATGTGAGAGTACAATAATGCAGGAAATTATGCAGCAAGGGATGGAGAAGAGTCCACACGAGAGGGAAGGGGATATGAAAGGAAGGTGCATCTCTGGGTATATCCATTTTTTTTCTTTCTTTTCTTTTTTTCTTTTTTTTTTAAATTTCCACGTGCTTGTTAGGGCTGTCAATCTCAGCATCCTCCAATGCCCACCTCAGGAATGAGCATATGACCCAGGCCTGGCCAATCCTAGCATTCTTACCAAGTAGCTGGTCCAGTGTTCTATTCCAAGAAAGTTAGTTTAGTTTGGTTTTGTTTTTTGCATTGTTCTTTGTTCTATTGATACAGCCCAAGCACCCAGAACGAGGAATTTGGTAAATATTTTTTTAAATAAATGGATATAGATGTTGGAAAACAATTAGATAGAGTTGCTAATCTGGAATAATGGGATGCTGGGGCTGCTGGCAGCGACCTTGCCCATCTCATGCAAAAGCTTTTCTACAGAATAAAGTTAAGCAGAGAAAATCAGAGAAGAGAGATGAGGAGAGAGTGAGAGGAAGGGGAGAGGAGGGAAGAAAGGCCTGGCTGCAGTGAATCCCTGTTACAGCTGTGGAAACCACAACCCTGTCAGAGCTTCCTTTGAGGCCGCCTCAGCATCCTTTCCAGTGTGTAAGCAATACAATCCCTGTTAGTTGCTCCGGTTCACTTTCTATATCTGCAGTTGAAAAAGAACTAGCACAAGAGGTGAGCCAATGTTCCCCAGTGTCTTCTGGCCATGTTGAGCTAGAAAAGTGCCACCCTGCTGCCAGGGATAGGAGGCCTAGAGGAAATATGCCACCTCCACCTGTGCCTTCAGTGGGACTGCCACAGGCACCCATCTGGTGGGATGTGGGGCACAGACTTGCCTGTTTCCCCAACCCCTTGGACTTTATGGACACCTTTTAAAACACAAATACTCATGAGTACTAGGGGAAAGGCCTCACATTGTATCAGGATTATTTTAAATAAGAGCCAGATTGACCACCAGGATTGAGCCTAATTATCTCATTGTATGTCTCAAAAAGCCAAAGCCTAGAGGAATTAAAAGCCTGTCCTAATCACTAGATTAGCACATGGTCTGACAAAGGCTGGATACTGCCTAGACAGTTATGGAATGACGAATGTGCTCTTCTGAAATGAAGAGTGATGACTACAAGATAGAGACAGGACATCTGCTCACAATTGACTGGACCCAGCATATTTGCTTGGTTGACAGGAATCAAGGTGCTGAGAGAATGGGGGCCCAGGCTGGGGTTGGTGGAGCAGATCAAAGGCAGTGGATGCCCTCTTCCCAGCTCTGCTTTCTGCAGCTTGTGTCAGGTGCCACACAGAAGAAGTAAAGGCATAAAGGGCTCTCTTTTATTGACTATGAATGTTTTGTTCATTATTCACCATTAATTTATATTTACTGAGACTCAGCTATATGCCAGGTGCAGTGTTATCTCCAGTAGGGGCCATGGTGATGAATCACCAAAGTAAAACTATTTTTGATATGGTTTGGCTGTGTCTTGATCCAAATTTCATCTTGAATTGTAGTTCCCGTAATCCCCATGTGTGGAGGGAGGGACCCGGTGGGAGGTAATTGAATCACAGGAATGGTTTCCCCCATGCTATTCTCATGATAGTGAGTGAGTTCTCATGAGATCTGATGGTTTTCTTTTTTTTTTTTTAGAAGTTCCTGTCAGTATTTATTTATGTATTTATTTTGTTACACTTTAACTTCTAGGGTACATGTGCACAACATGCAGGTTTGATACATAGGTATACATGTGCCATGTTGGTTTGCCGCATCCATCAACTTATCATTTATATTAGGTATTTCTCCTAATGCTATCCCTCCCTCAGCTCCCCACCCCCCAATAGGCCCTGGTGTGTGATGGTGTGTGATGTTCTCTGCCCTGTGTCCATGTGATCTCATTGTTCGATTCCCATCTATAAGTGAGAATATGCGGTGTTTGGTTTTCTGTCCTTGTGATAGTTTGCTGAGAATGATAATTTCCGGCTTCATCCATGTCCCTGAAAAGGACATGAACTCATGATTTTTTATGGCTGCATAATATTCCATGGTGTATGTGTGCCACATTTTCTTAATCCAGTCTATCATTGATGGACGTTTGGGTTGGTTCCAAGTCTTTGCTGTTGTGAATAGTGCCACAATAAACATATGTGTGCATGTGTCTTTACAGTAACATGATTGATAATCCTTTGGGTATATACCCAGTAATGGGATTGCTGGGTTGAATGGTAATTCTAGTTCTAGATCCTTGAGGAATCACCACAGTCTTCCACAATGGTTGAACTAATTTACACTCCCACCAACAGTGTAAAAGCATTCCTATTCCTCCACATCCTCTCCAGCATCTGTTGTTTCCTGACTTTTTAATGATTGCCATTCTAACTGGCATGAGATGGTATCTCATTGTGGTTTTGATTTGCATTTCTCTGATGACCAGTGATGATAAGCATTTTTTCATGTGTCTGTTGGCTGCATAGATGTCTTCTTTTGAGAATTGTCTGTTCATATGCTTTGCCCACTTTTTGATGGGGTTGTTTGTTTCTTGTAAATTTGTTTGAGTTCTTTTTAGATTCTGGATATTAGCCCTTTGTCAGATGGGTAGATTGCAAAAGTTTTCTCCCATTCTGTAGGTTGCCTGTTCACTCTGATGGTAATTTCTTTTGCCATGCAGAAGCTCTTTAGTTTAATTAGATCCTATTTGTCAACTTTGGCTTTTGTTGCCATTGCTTTTAGTGTTTTAGTCTTGAGGTCCTTGCCCATGCCTGTGTCCCAAATGGTATTGCCTAGGTTTTCTTCTATGGTTTTTATGGTTTTAGGTCTAACATTTAAGTCTTTAATCCATCTTGAACTAATTTTTGCATAAGATGTAAGGAAGGGATACAGTTTCAGTTCTCTACATATGGTTAGCCAGTTTTCCCAGCACCATTTATTAAATAGGGAATCCTTTCCCCATTTCTTGTTTTTGTCAGGTTTGTCAAAGAGCAGGTTGTAGATGTGTGGTGTTATTTCTGAGGCCTCTGCTCTGTTCCATTGGTCTGTATATCTGTTTTGGTACCAGTACCACGCTGTTTTGGTTACTATAGCCTTGTAGTATAGTTTGGAGTCAGGTAGTGTGATGCCTCCATCTTTGATCTTTTTGCTCAGGATTGTCTTGGCAATGTGGGCTCTTTTTTGGTCCCATATGAACTTTAAAGCAGTTTTTTCCAATTCTTTGAAGAAAGTCATTGGTAACTTGATGGGAATTGCATTGAATCTATAAATTACTTTGGGCAGTATGGCCATTTTCACTATATTGATTTTTCCTATCCATAAGCATGGAATATTCTTCCATTTGTTTGTGTCCTCTTTTATTTCTCTGAGCAGTGGTTTATAGTTCTCCTTGAAGAGGTCCTTCACATCCCTTGTTAGTTGGATTCCTAGGTATTATTTTATTCTCTTTGTAGCAATTGTGTTCGCTCATGATTTGGCTCTCTGTTTGTCTGTTAATGGTATATAGGAATATAGGTATATAGGAATGCTTGTGATTTTTGCACACTTATTTTGTATCCTGAGACTTTGCTGAAGTTGCTTATCAGTTTAAGGAGATTTTGGACTGAGATGATGGGGTTTTCTAAATATACAATCATGTCATCTGCAAACAGGGAAAATTTGACTTCCTCTTTTCCTAATTGAATACCCTTTATTTCTTTCTCTTGCCTGATTGCCCTGGGCAGAACCTCCAACACTATATTGAATAGGAGTGTTGAGAGAGGGCATCCCTGTCTTGTGCCAGTTTTCAAAGGGAATGCTTCCAGTTTTTGCCCATTCAGTATGATATTGGCTGTGGGTTCGTCATAAATAGCTCTTATTATGTTGAGATACGTTCCATCAATACCTAGTTTATGGAGAGTTTTTAGCATGAAGCGCTGTTGAATTTTGTCAAACGCCTTTTCTTCATCTATTGGGATAATCATGTGGTTTTTGTCATTGGTTCTGTTTATGTGATGGATTACGTTTATTGATTTGTGTATGTTGAACCAGCCTTGCATCCCAGGGATGAAGCTGACTTGATCATGTTGGATAAGCTTTTTGATGTGCTGCTGGATTTGGTTTGCCTGTGTTTTATTGAGGATTTTCACATCAATGTTCACCAGGGTATTGGTCTAAAATTCTCTTTTTTTGTTGAGTCTCTGCTAGGCTTTGTTATCAGGATGATGGCCTTATAAAATGAGTTAGGGAGGATTCCCTCTTTTTCTATTGATTGGAATAGTTTCAGAAGGAATGATACCAGCTCCTCTGGTAGAATTCGGCTGTGAATCCATCTGGTCTTGGACTTTTTTTGCTTGGTAGGCAATTTCAGAGCCTGTTATTGGTCTATTCAGAGATTCAACTTCTTCCTGGTTTAGTCTTGGGAGGTTGTATGCGTCCAGGAATTTATCCATTTCTTCTAGATTTTCTAGTTTATTTGCATAGAGGTGTTTATATTATAGTATTCTCTGATGGTAGTTTGTATTTCTGTGGCATCGGTGGTGACATCCCTGTTATCATTTTCTATTGCGTCTATTTGATTCTTCTCTCTTTTCTTCTTTATTAGTCTTGTTAGCAGTCTATCAATTCTGTTGATCTTTTCAAAAAACCAGCTCCTAGATTCATTCATTTTTTGAAGGGTTTTTTGTGTCTCTGTCTTTCAGTTCTGCTCTGATCTTAGTTAGTTCTTGCCTTCTGCTAGCTTTTGAATTTGTTTGCTCTTGCTTTTCTAGTTCTTTTAATTGTGATATTAGGGTGTTGATTTTAGACTCTTTCCTGCTTTCTCTGTGGGCATTTAGTGCTATAAATTTCCCTCTACACTCTGCTTTAAATGTGTCCCAGAGAGTCTGGTACATTGTGTCTTTGTTCTCATTGGTTTTAAGGAACATCTTTATTTCTACCTTCATTTCATTATTTACCCAGTAGTCATTCAGGAGCAAGTTGTTCAGTTTCCATGTAGTTGTGCAGTTTTGAGTGAGTTTCTTAATTCTGAGTTCTAATTTGATTGCACTGTGGTCTGAAAGATAGTTTGTTGTGATTTCTGTTCTTTTACATTTGCTAAGGAGTGCTTTACTTCCAATTATGTGGTCAATTTTAGAATAAGTGCAATGTGGTGCTGAGAAGAATGTATATTCTGTTGATTTGGGGTTGAGAATTCTGTAGGTGTCTATTAGGTCTGCTTGTTGCAGACCTGAGTTCAGGTCCTGGATATCTTTGTTAACCTTCTGTCTCGTTGCTCTGTCTAATATTGACAGTGGGGCATTAAAGTCTCCTATTAGTATTATGTGGGAGTCTAAGTCTCCTTGTAGGTCTCTAACGGCTTGCCCTATGAATTTGGGTGCTCCAGTATTGGGTGCATATATATTTAGGATAGTTAGCTCTTCTTGTTGAATTGATCCCTTTACCATTATGTAATGGCCTTCTTTGTCTCTTTTGATCTTTGTTGGTTTAAAGTCTATTTTATCAGAGACTAGGATTGCAACCCCTGCTTTTTTCTTTTTTGCTTTCCATTTGCTTGGTAGATCTTCCTCCATCCCTTTATTTTGAGCCTGTGTGCATCCTTGCATGTGGGATGGGTCTCCTGAATACAGCACACTGATGGGTCTTGACTCTTTATCCAATTTGCCAGTCTGTGTCTTTTAATTGGGGCATTTAGCACATTTACATTTAAAGTTAATATTGTTATGTGTGAATTTGATCCTGTCATTATAATGTTCGCTGGTTATTTTGCCCATTAATTGATGTAGTTTCTTCATAGCATCAATGGTCTTTACACTTTGGCCTGTTTTTGCAGTGGCTGATACCAGTTGTTTCTTTCCATGTTTATTGCATCCTTCAGGAGCTCTTGTAAGGCAGGCTTGGTGGTAAGAAAAATCTCTCAGCATTTGTTTGTCTGTAAAGGATTTTATTTCTCCTTCACTTATGAAGTTTAGTTTGGCTGGATATGAAATTCTAGGTTGAAAATTCTTTTCTTTAAGAATGTTGAATATTGGCCCCCACTCTCTTCTGGCTTGGAGAGTTTCCGCTGAGAGATCTTCTGTTAGTCTGATGGGCTTCCCTTTGTGGGTAACCTGACCTTTCTCTCTGGCTGTCCTTAACACTTTTTCCTTGATTTCAACTTTGGTGAATCTGACAATTATGTGTCTTGGGGTTGCTCTTCCTGAGGAGTATCTTTGTGGTTTTCTCTGTATTTCCTGAATTTGAATGTTGGCCTGCCTTGCTAGATTGGGGAAGTTCTCCTGGATAATATCCTGAAGAGTGTTTTCCGACTTGGTTCCATTCTCCCTATCAATTTCAGGTACATCAATCAAACGTAGATTTGGTCTTTTCACATAGTCCCATATTTCTTGGAGTCTTGGTTTGTTTCTTTTTACTCTTTTTTCTGTAACCTTGTTTTCTCACTTTATTTAATTAATTTGATCTTCAATCACTGATACCCTTTCTTCCACTTGGTTGAATCGGCTATTGAAGCTTGTGCATGCATCACGAAGTTCTCGTGCCATGGTTTTCAGCTCCATCAGGTCATTTAAGGTCTTCTCTACATTGTTTATTCTGGTTAGCCAGTCATCTAATCTTTTTTCAAGGTTTTTAGCTTCCTTGTGATTGGTTCGAATATCCTCCTTTAGCTCGGAGAAGTTTGTTATTACCGACCTTCTAAAGCCTACTTCTGTCAACTTATCAAAGTCATTCTCCACCCAGTTTTGTTCTGTTGCTGGGGAGCAGCTGCAATCCTTTGGAGGAGAAGAGGAATGTGATTTTTAAGAATTTTCAGCTTTTCTGCTCTGGTTTCTCCCCATCTTTGTGGTTTTATCTACCTTTGGCCTTTGATATTGGTGACCAACCTATGGGGTTTTGGTGTAGATGACCTTTTTGTTGATGTTGATGCTATTCATTTCTCTTTGTTAGTTTTCCTACTAACAGTCAGGGCCCTGAGCTGCAGGTCTATTGGAGTTTGCTGGAGTTCCACTCCAGACCCTGTTTGCCTGGGTATCACCAGCAGAAGCTGCAGAACAGCAAATATTGCAGAACAGCAAATATTGCTGCCTGATCCTTCCTCTGGAAGTTTCATCTTAGAGGGGCACCCCCCTGTATGAGGTACAAGTCAGCCCCTACTGGGAGATGTCTCCCAGTTAGGCTACACAGGGGTCAGGGACCCACTTGAGGTGGCAGTCTGTCTGCTCTCAGAGCTCAAACGCCATGCTGGGAGAATCACTGCTCTCTTCAGAGCTGTGAGACTGGGACATTTAAGTCTGCAGAGGTTGTCTGCTGCCTTTTGTTCAGCTATGCCCTGCCCACAGAAGTGGAGTCTAGAAGCAGTAGGCCTTGTTGAGCTGTGGTGGGCTCCACCCAGTTCAAGCTTCCTAGCTGCTTTGTTTACCTACTCAAGCCTCAGCAATGGTGGATGCTCCTCCCCAGCCAGGCTGCTGTCTCGCCGATTGATCTCCAACTGCTGTGCTAGCAGTGAGCAAGGCTCCATGGGCATGGAAGCCACAGAGCCAGCCACGGGAGATAATCACCTTGTCTGCTGGTTGCTAAGGCCTTGGGAAAAGCACAGTATTTGTGTGGGGGTGTCCTGTTTTTCCAGGTAGTCTGTCATGGCTTCCCTTGGCTAGGAAAGGGAAATCCTCTGACCCCTTGTGCTTCCCAGGTGAGGCGATGCCCTGCCCTGCTTTGGCTCATCCTCCATGGGCTGCACCCACTGTCTAACCAGTCCCAATGAGATCAACCAGATACCTGAGTTGGAAATGCAGAAATCACCCATCTTCTGTGTCTATCATGCTGGGAGTGGCAGACCAGAGCTGTTCCTATTTGGCCATCTTGGAATGCCCCTTTGAGATCTGATGGTTTTATAAGGGGCTTCCCCCTTCACTGGGTTCTCATTCTTTCTCCTGCCACCCTGTGAAGAAGTGCCTTTTCACCATGATTGTAAGTTTCCTGAGGTTGCCCCAGCCTTGAAGAACTGTGAGTCAATTAAACTTCTTTTCTTTATAAATTACCCAGCCTTGGGTATTTCTTCATACCCAACATGAGAAATATGTAGCATGAGAATGGATTAATACGGTAAATTGGTACTGAGGGAGTGGGTTGCTGCTGTAAGGATACCCAAAAATGTGGACATGACTTTGGAGCAGGGTAACAGGCAGAGGTTAGAACAGTTTGGAGGGCTCAGAAGAAGACAGAAAGATGTGGGAAAGTTTGGAACTTCCTAGTGACTTGGAGGGCTCAGAAGAAGACAGGAATACATGAAAAAGTTGATACTCCCTAGAGACTTGTTGAATGGTTTTGACCAAAATGCTGATAGTGATATGGACAATGAAGTTTAGGCTGAGGTGGTCTCAGATGGAGATGTGGAACTTGCTGGGAACTGGAGTAAAGGTGACTCTTGTTATACTTTGCCAAAGAGACTGGCAGCATTTTACCTATGGCCTGCAGATCTGTGGAACTTTGAACTTGAAAGAGATTATTTAGGGTATCTGGTGGAATAAATTTCTAAGTAGCAAAGCATTCAAGAGGTGACAGGGCATAAAAGTTTGGAACATTTTCAGCCAGACAATGCAATAGAAAAAGAAAAACCCATTTTCTGGGGAGAAATTCAAGCCTGCTGTAGAAATTTGCATAAGTAACAAGGAGCCAAATGTTAATTGCCAAGATAATGGAGAAAATGTCTCCAGGGCATGTCAGAGACCTTCACAGTGGCTCCTTCCATCACAGGCCCAGAGGCCTTGGAGGGAAAATTGGTTTTGTAGGCTGGGCCCAGGGCCCAGGGCCCGCCTGCTCTGTGCATCCTTGGGACATGGTGCCCTGCATCTCACCTGCTTCAGTCCCAGCAGTGGCTAAAATGGGCCAACATATAGCTTGGGCTATTGTTTCAGAGGGTGCAAGCCCCAAGCCTTGATGGCTAACGTGTTGTTGGGCCTGCTGGTGCACAGAAGTCAAGAGTTGAGGTTTGAGAACCTCTGCATAGATTTCAGAGGATGTATGGAAACACTGGGATGTCCAAGCAGAAGTTTGCTACAGTGGTGGAGCCCTCATGGAGAACCTCTGTTAGGGCACTTTAGAAAAAGAAATTTGGGGCTGGAGCCCCCATGCAGAATCCCCACTGGGGCACTGCCTAGTGGAGCCGTGAGAAGAGGGCCACGTGCCTCCAGATCCCAGAATGGTAGATCCACTGACAGCTTGCACTGTGCACCTGGAAAAGCTGCAGGAACTGAACGCCAGCCATGAAAGCAGCCAGGAGGGGGGCTGTACCCTGCAAAGCCACAAGGGCAGAGCTGCCCAAGCCCCTGGGAGGCCACCTCATGCATCAGCATGATGTGGATGTAAGACACGGAGTCAAAGGAGATAATTTTGGAATTTTAAGATTTAATGACTGCCCTATTGGATTTTGGACTTGCTTGGGGCCTTTAGCCCCTTTGTTTCAGCCAATTTCTCCCATTTGGAACTAGTTTATTTATCCAGTGCCTGTACCCCCATTGGATCTAGGAAGTAACTAACTTTTGATTTCACAGGCTCACAGGTGGAAGGGACTTGCCTTCTCTCAGATGAAACTTTGGACTTGGACTTTTGGGTTAATGTTGGAATGAGTTGAGACTTTGGGGAACTGTTGGAAAGGCATGACTTGTTTTGAAATGGGAAGACCTGAGATTTGGGAGGGGCCAGAGGCAGAATGATATGGTTTGGCTGTGTCCTCACCAACATCTTATGTTGAATTAGTTCCCATAATGCCCATGTGTTGTGGGAGGGACTCAGTGGGAGGTAACTGAATCATGGGGCAGTTTCTCTCATGCTATTCTTATGATAGGGAGTGAGTTCTCCTGTGATGTGATGATTTTATAAGGGGCTTCCTCCTTTGCTGGATTCTCATTCTCTGTCTCCTGCCATCCTTGAAGAGGTGCCTTCTTCCATGGTTTTAAGTTTCCTGAGGACTCCCCAGCCATATAGAACTGTGAGTCAATTAAACCTCTTTTCTTTATAAATTACCCAGTCTTGGGTATTTCTTCATAGCAGTGTGAGAACAGACTAATACAATTATTAATACAACCAAAAAGATCAATAGATAATCTCATGATAATGTACAATCTTGCAGGTGCTGATCATCTCTTTTCTTCTGCTTTTGTTCATTCTTTCATTCATGAATGACTGAGAGTTTGTACTTTCAAGACCTGAGGGTGAGCACTGAGCAGGAGATGTGATGGGGAATGAGATTTCAACAAATTTATCAGATGGCCACCTTTCCATAAATAATTGCATAGTTTGAGAATTAGGACAGACTCCTACAAAAATAAGAACTAAGGAGGCGGAAATGCACTTTACAAAATTTCACAGCTGAAAGCAGGTTCCAGCTATGGTAGTACAGCCAGATGGAATGCCTAGCAGGATGCAAAGAAGTTTTCTCTGTAGCAGTTTTTCTGCCTCAAAGATTTTCCGTGCCACCCACATAAACCACTGGAGGATAAACACAATGTTGGATAGTCTAGAAATGAGCCTCTTGCATGAGGACTACCTGAATGTTTTTCTTTGTTTCTCTTTTAAATGAATGCTGTCCACAAATATATCATATAGCTTTATTATTTGACTCTGAAGGAAACAATGACACTTACACCAGTAATGATTTGGAAAGACATTGTTTGCAAATAAGTAGATCTGCAGAAAATGTTTTCACTTTTTTCAGTGAGTATGAAAGTCTTCTTGTGGGAGGTGGACAGGAAAAAGCTTCTTTTTTCTTTTTTCTTTTCTTTGTCTTTCTTTTTTTTTTTTTGAGATAGAGTTTCGCTCTTGTTGCCCAGGCTGGAGTACAATGGCGTGATCTTTGCTCATGGCAAGCTCCACCTTCCGGGTTCAAGCTATTCTCCTGCCTCAGCCTCCCAAGTAGCTGGGATTACAGGTATGTGCAACCACACCTGGCTAATTTTGTATTTTTAGTAAAGATGGGGTTTCTCCATGTTGGTCAGGCTGGTGATTCATTTCCTCTTGAAGCTTTACAGTGTGTGTTACAAACAATCCTCTTCTGTCTTCATCTTGTTCCCAGCAAGCTCTCTCTGCTGCTTGCCTTTGTGGACAACAGATCCCTTCTGAGAATCCTATGTCCGTGATGGTCCTTTTGAGATGTCTGACCTTTTTTGGACACTCCACTTACCCATAGCCTGTTAGGAACAGTGGTGACTTCCTGGCTTACCCTTGCAATTTCCGGATTCTTCCAGGATTATGCAAAAACCCTTTCTTCCTATTTCACAGATTCTGGCATCCCTTTAGGTCACTTGCCTACACTTATTAAGGATTTTGGAAATTTCCTCCATCTTCTGCCATGCTCCATTAAGTTCTAGGGGAATTTTCTTCTTTTCTTTTCTTTTTTTTTTTTGAGATGGAATTTTGCTCTTGTTGCCCAGGCTGGAGTGCAATGGTGCAACCTCGGCTTACTTCAACCTTCACCTCCAGGGTTCAAGTGATTCTCCTGCCTCAGCCTTCTGAGTAGCTGGGATTACAGGCATGCGCTACCACACCCAGCTAATTTTTGCATTTTTAGTAGAGACGGGGTTTCTCCATGTTGGTCAGGCTAGTCTCGAACTCCCGACCTCCAGGTGATCTGCCCGCCTTGGCCTCCCAAAGTACTGGGATTACAGACATGAGCTAACACGCCCGGCCAAGGTCTAGGGGAATTTTCTATCCAACATTCAAGACTCACATACCTTTCTTATTTAAATAAAATAATTTTCACACTGATTTGACTTCTGCCATCTCAGAACCATAAGTTTGAGCAGGTCATAATCCAGGACTACTCCATGTTGACAAATTCAGTCTCCAGCAGCCTTTATGAGGCCCTTAGACCTCACAAAGGGGTTCGTCTCCAGCCTCTCTTGTGGCCCTCTTGGGTCTCCGCTCCCTGCTCTTTGCTGCTCTCCAGCTCAGGTGCTGCGGTTGGAGTCACCAGCCTCTTCCTAGGCACCTCCCCTTCCCCAGTCTCCCCAGCTCCTGTCCAGACGGACCTCCATCGCATAACCACTGATGTATTATATATTCTGTTCCAGCATGAAACACTACTTTTATGAGCTCCTCTTTCCTGCACTTTTCTAACTTTCCCTTCTCAACCTCTTCCTTTTATAGCCAGCCCAAGATGTCCTAAGAAAAGTGATAAAAGCACTTCAGAACTCCAGCTCTTGGTCATGGGCATGTTGGACAGCAGAACCTGGTGAGATAAAAGGATAAAGACTGTTGGCCCTCCCAGCCCAAGGGGCCACCCCTGCAACTCCACACGCCCCATCTCATTCCAGGCAGAGGCTCCACATTTGTAGGCACCCTCAGTTACTAAGGGCTTAGTTCAATTATGTCCATTTAGAAACTTGAATCTCAGATCCAACAGAAACCGAACTTCCTTCCCCAACCCTTGCCCCCAATAATGGCCATGTGCAAACGGACCGTGTAGGGGAGGGCATGGCATGGATGAGGTGGTTGTGAAATGAGTGAGGGAAAGGCCTCAATCATCAAGGCTTATTCAGCCAGCTTCAGTGTGCGCCAGGAAAATCATGAGCCACAGACACATGTGTGGCTGTTTTCCCAAAGAGGTTTTCGGGAGGTTTCATATTTATACCATTTCCTTAAATAGGGGAGGGCATGTAGGGAGAGGGGCCGGCAGGTGGTAAGGCGAGTGGTTACATTCCTGTGAGACTTTGGTCAGTGCCCAGTAAATCTACATTTTAACTAAGATAAGATGGATGCATGAAGAGAGAAGGAATGAGGTAGAGGAATGGCTGATCTCATCTAGACCTGGTTCTGCACCTGGGAAGAGAAGCTTGTTATCGACATTAGTGTGGAATGTGACTTTAGTTATAGGAGCTAGACTTAGATTGCAGGCCTAACATTACAATTGGCATGTCCTTGCTTATGGGAAGGCAGACAAAGAATTGATTTATGAATGGTCTGTGAGGACAGCCCTGTGCAGATGCCTGAGGACCTTCACCTTTCCATGAGGACCTGGCTGATGCATAGCACTGGTCACAGCTATTCATTTGGAAGGGGGTGTTGCATGACTCAGCCTCCAGGCATAAGTTTGGGGGTCCTGAGATTTTTAGATTTTCCTTTACAATTATAAGGCCCAGGCAGTGAGGTCATCTCCAGGAAAGCCTAATCTATTTTCCTTCCCCAACCCACCCAGCTTCTATCTCTGAGCCAAACCGCAAGGCCCCTCCTCCTCACCCTGTAAAACGGCAGCCTTGCCTCCATGCCTCAGCCAAGCGAGGCCTTTAGCATCCACTTGAGTCACTTACACTCTTCTTCAGCATGGCTGCCTTGAAGCCTGTGCAGGGATCTGCCCTCCATATCACATGTCCCTGTCCCCTCCGGATCTGCCCTCCACATCAGGTGTCCCTGTACCCTCCATTTCTTCAGGCGGCCTTGCCAGGTGTCCACCAAGGTCATCTGCTTAAGGTGGCCCCTCTTCCTGTGGGGCTGCTGTTGTTTTATTGCAGTGCTGTTTTTCTTTTAAACTCTCCTTTTGCTTTTAGGCCTAGACATTTGTTTTTCTTCTAGGTTTCAAGTTATGGATCCCCAGAATGAGAAATGTGAAATAAACAATTTCTGGGTCTACCAAAACCGTTTGCTGTCCAAATCAATCCTGCGAACTCTGCCTTCTCATTCTGAGAGGAGCCGCAGCCAGGCCACTACTGAGGTCTCTGGGTGGATTTCTGTGGGCAGCAGTGATGCTGAGGATGTCATGGTAACTGGATTTTGTTCCTCGGTGATCTTGAAATAGCAGGGGCAGGTGGGGTGAAGCACCACTGTGTACCCTTTTTCTATGTGTCTGGAGGCTGCCTCAAAATTCACATCCTTCTAAGGGAGCTCCTCTTTTTTTTCCAGTATAATCAGGGCTATTTCCTTTCGTCTGCAACTGCCTCTCTTCTGATACTAATGACAAAATCTAGATTCACACCCAATCCAGCCTCTCACTGATCTCCTGAGGAAGCAGGATTCCTAGAGAAAATGTGTGGCCTATGCCCTCTTACAGAGCCTTTAGCTGGGTAAACAGCCACACCCTAGAAAAAGAAGCAGATTCCCCTATAATTGTATAATTGGCCCCTTGTCATTACCTGCTCCTTGATAACATTGATCATTCCTTTATGGCTGAGCTCACTGTCTGAGTCCTTGAAATCCAAGGACAGGCTTCAGGCTTACAATTTGTTTATTTTTAACAAACACTGAAACAGTGGAGTCCTCATGGGGTCGTGTGACTTAAAAAAAAAAAATTCTGAGGACAAACCCCAAACACCAGGGGGTGACTGTCCTGCATCCTTCAAAGCCCAGCTGCAACACAGTTTGAAATGAGATGAAGACCAGTAAGATGTTTGAGGGAAGCAATGGAGTGGATGGCATTAACAATTTAAAGGCAGGAACCTCAGTGGCAGGGTCTCCGCAGCCCTCCTGTAAAGGAACCACCGTGCTTGTTTAAGGCCCCTGCTTGCAGTCCTGGCTGAAAACACATTTTAAATGGAGCAAAAATATTTCCCACGGCATTGGCTCAAAAGCCTGTGGTCTGTTTTGAGACAAGCCTTTCATCTCATTTCAGTCTCACCTCACAGGCTAATGTCAAAGCCAGCGGTTGGCATTGCTTGTCCAGAGTTGACTGAAGTTTGTACCTTTTAAAAACAGCCAGGGGCCTATTAAACACACAACTGGGTACCTATGGCTGCTGGACACAACAGGCTGCTGGGACCCCAAATGGTAAGTAAGAATTCCCAGCCCCCACAGCCACTCTCCTTCCTTGGCCACCACTGAAACCTTCCACTTCCCACGTGTGAAGCTGGTCTTGCACGCGGCTAGCTGCAAGGACATGTCTCCTTTTCAATTTCCAGTTAAAACCCCTTTTGGTGAAGCTTAAAGAGACCCATAAATCACACCCCTTTTTTCCTCTAAATTCAGAAATGAATGAGAAATTGGCCAACATAAGAAGGGGTGAAAAATGAGCTTATTGTGGTAGCACTGGGCTAAGCAGAGCGTAAACCAGCTTCTGGGGCCAGGTGGGCTTCCTTCTCCTCCCATCCAGGTCGAGGTAGGTGGCAGGAATGGGCACCTGCGGAGAAGGGCATCCCTGTGCGTTCCGGCCTTGAAGAGAGCAGATGCCACTCAACTGGGAGCCTCGCCAGGAGGGAGAGGGAAGGTGGATTTGAACGCAGGGCCTCCAGTCAGTGGGAAAGGGTAGATATTGGATGCCACCCCTATAGGGCAGCTCATTCTCCCCTCTTTGGGAGGGTGAGTGGGGAGCTAGAGAAAGGTGGAGATGTGATCCTCCTGGGCTCTTCCTAACTCTGGAAGTGTGGGGTCACTGGGAAGCTTGTTGGAAATGCAGGTTGTCTGGTCCCACCCAGATGAATGGAATGAGAAATTCAGAGTGGGCTTGGTAACCCATGCTTTAACAAGCCTGCAGGATGATGCAGGTGCAGAGCAGAACTTCCCAACCTCGGTACAGTTGACATTTTGTGGACATAATTCTTTACTCTGAGTGTGTGTGTGTGTGTGTGTGTGTGTGTGTGTGTGTGTGTCCTGGATATTGTAGAATGTTTAGCAGCATCTCTGGTCCCTACCTACTAGATGCCAGTAGTACCTTTGACAACCAAAAGTGTTTCCAGCCATTGCTAAGTATCCCCAAGGGGGAAAAGTCACCTACAGAAATTTTTCTTTGAAACAGTAGCCCAGCAGAAAAAGCGTATCCCTTACAATACACAGAGAAGAGGAAAACAAACAAATAAGCAAACCGAAAACACTGGGGAGAAATATCACTGGCACTTAACAGCAGTTATTTCCAGGTCATGGGTTTTAAGTGATCTTTTTATTTTATTTTTTAAAATTTTTTTCTGTGTTTTCCAAATGTGCTAAAATATTTTACATGTATACTCTAAAGAAATTCAAATTTGGCCAGGCGCAGTGGCTCACGCCTGTAATCTCAGCACTTTGGGAGGCCAAGGTGGCTGGATCACCTAAGGTCAGGAGTTCAAGACCAGTCTGGCCAACCTGGTGAAACTCTGTATCTACTAAAAATACGTAAAAAATTAGCTGGGCTTGGTGGTGGGCGCCTGTAATCCCAGCTACTTGTGGTGACAAAGTGGTTCAGGGAGACAGAGCAGGATCAGAGATGCTTCTGCGCTGGGCTCTTGTTCCACATATTTCTATTTTTAGATCTTAGTGTAATGCCAGGTTCTTTGCAAAAAGCACTGTTATGTTTACTAATTTCCAGCTTCTGGTTTATTCTGTATTATATGAATTGCTGGGTAAATGTATGCCCTTTCAAGTAATATAATGTTCTCTCTCTCAGGCCAGAAAGACCTGCCAAGTCTAATCTGTTGCCATATAATGGACCTGTTCTTTCTGAAGTAGTTTTCTCATTTACAAATGCCCACATAACTAATGTGGCTATGTTATTATTCCTATCTGCACTCCTACAAGTGAAAAATAGACCTGTGTATTGTTTGAATGTTGAACACTAAGTAAAGGTGACATGGCCTTGCTTAAAACCTCCAATCCAAGCACTCATATGAGATGGCCAAAGCCAAGGCTCTGACTCCAATCATGTGTTTAAACCCCATTTATTCTTGTGCAGGTGGAAAATGCAGTCTTGAGTGTTCCTGGGGAGCTCTGCTGTGTAAACCTTGGCTATACAGTGAGAAGACAGGGGCTGATCACAGATGTGAACCGTCAGGTAACCAGGGCTGCAGTGAGAGCCACAGATTTCATGGGAAGTGGAAGAGAGGTGGAAAGAGGTGAGTATGGTGATAGGAGTAATGACATTTAGTATATAGAGTAAGCAGACAAGGAAGGTGGTTAGATAAAAAACTCACATGGTGGACTTCTTAAATGACAATAAAGTATAATGTTGTAGATGATGTACCTCCTGGCAAGTGATCCACTCTGTCCCCAGGTCTCAAACAGCCCTGTGTAAATTCATGGATCAGATTCACTGGTCTAATTCTATATTTAATAATGACTTTACAGAGATGTATACCATAAAATTCACCCTTTTAAAGTATACAAACCAGTGGTTTTTAGTCTATTCACTGGGCTGTACAACCATCACTACTATCTAACTTTAGAAAATTATTAGCACAAAAAGAAACCCAGTACCCATTAGCACTCACCACCCATTTGCCTCTCCCCTAATCCCCTGGAAACCACTAATCTACTTTAGGTCTTCATGAATTTTTCTATTCTGGGCTTTTCATATAATGGAATCAACAATTTGTGCTCTTTCATGACTGGCTTCTTTCACCCAGCATAACAGTTTCAGGGTTAATCCATGTAGCGTGAGTCAGTACTTCATTTCTTTTTATGGCTGAAAAAGATTCCATTGTATGTATATAATACATGATGTTTGCCCATTAATAAGTTGATAGACATTTGTTTACACTTTTTGGTGGTTGATGCTGCTTAGAACATTGATACACAAGTTTTTGTGTGGACACATGTTTTTAATTATCTTGAGTATACACCAAGAATAAAATTTCTCAGTTATATGAAATTTATGTTTAAGATTTTGAGGAGCTGTCAAACTATTTTCCAAAGTGGTTGTACCATTTTACACCAAACTAGCAATGTATGAGACTTCCATTTTCTTCAGGTCTTCACAAACACTTCATCTTTTTTATTTTAGCTATGCTAAAATTAAAAAAAGCTAAAAGGATAGTGTGAACTGGTATCTCATCATGATTTTGATTTGCATTTCGTAATGACTGATGCTGATGAGCATTTTTTCATATGCTTATTTGCCATTTCTTTTTTAAAATTAAATTAAATTAAAATTTTAAAAAATTTCCATAGGCTATTGGGGTACAGGTGGTGTTTGGTTACATGAGTAAGTTCTTTAGTGGTGATTTGTGAGATTTTGGTGCAGCCATCACCTGAGCAATGTACACTGCATCACATTTGTAGTCTTTAATCTCTTGGTCCCTCCCACCCTTCCCCTCAAGTCCCCAAAGTCCATTGTATCATTCTTATGCCTTTGTTTCCTCATAGCTTAGCTCCCATATATCAGTGAGAACATATGGTGTTTCGTTTTCCATTCCTGAGTTACTTCACTTAGAATAATAGTCTCCAGTCTCATCCAGGTCACTGCGAATGCCATTAATTCATTCCTTTTTATGGCTGAGTAGTATTCCATCTCATATATATATAAATATATATATATATATGCTGCAAATGCCATTAATTCATTCCTTTTTATGGCTGAGTAGTATTCCATCTATATATGAGATGGAATATATATATATGGAATATATATGTGTTTATATATATATGAGATGGAATATATATATGGACTATATATGTGTATTATATACGAGATGGAATATATATATGAGTATATATATGGAATATATATATATATATATACACCACAGTTTCTTTATCCACTTGTTTATTGATGGGCATTTGGATTGGTTCCATGATTTTGCAATTGTGAATTGTGCTGCTATAAACATGCATGTGCAAATATAATGACTTCGTTTCCTCTGGGTAGATATCCGGTAGTGGGATTGTTGGATCAAATGGTAGTTCTACTTTTAGTCCTTTAAGGAATCTTTACACTGTTTTCCATAGTGGCTGTAATAGTTTACATTCCCACCAGCAGTGTAGAAGTGCTCCCTGATTACTGAATCCATGCCAACATCTACTGTTGTTTGATTTTTTGATTATGGCCATTCTTGCAGGAGTAAGGTGGTATTGCATTGTGGTTTGGATTTGCATTTCTCTGATCATTAGTGATGTTGAGAATTTTTTCATATGTTTGTTGGCCATTTGTATATCTTCTTTTAAGAATTGTCTATTCATGTTGTTAGCCCACTTTTTGATGGGATTGTTTGTTTTTTCTTGCTGATTTGTTGGAGTTCGTTGTAGATCCTGGATATTAGTCCTTTGTCAGATGTGTAGATTGTGAAGATTTTCTCCCACTCTGTGGGTTGTCTGTTTACTCTGCTGACTGTTCCTTTTGCCATACAAAAGCTCTTTAGTTTAATTAAGTCCCACCTATTTATCTTTGTTTTTGTTGTATTTGCTTTTGGGTTCTTGGTCATGAAATCCTTGCCCAAACCAATGTCTAGAAGGGTTTTTCTAAGGTTATCTTCTAGAATTTTTATAGTTTAAGGTCTTAGATTTAAGTCCTTAATCCATCTTGAGTTGATTTTTGTATAAGGTGAGAGATGAGGATCCAGTTTCATTCTCCTACATGTGGCTAGCGAATTATCCCGGCACCATTTGTTGAAAAGGGCATCCTTTCCCCACTTTATGCTTTTGTTTGCTTTGTCAAAGATCAGTTGGCTGTAAGTATTTGGGTTTATTTCTGGATTCTCTATTCTGTTCCGTTGGTCTATGTGCCTATTTTTATACCAGTATCAAGCTGTTTTAGTGACTATGGCCTTATAGTATAGTTTGAAATTAGGTAGTGTGATGCCTCCAGTTTTGTTCTTTTTGCTTAGTCTTGCTTTGGCTATGCGGGCTCCTTTTTGGTTCCATATGAATTTTGGGATTGTTTTTTCTAATTCTGTGAAGAATGATGGTGGTATTGTGATGGGGATTGCAGTGAATTTGTAGATTGCTTTGACAGTATGGTCAATTTTCACAATATTGATTCTACCTATCCATGAGCATGGGATATGTTTCCATTTGTTTGTGTTGTCTATGATTTCTTTCAGTAGTGTTTTGTAGTTTTCCTTGTAGATGTCTTTCTCTTCCTTGGTTAGGTATATTCTTAAGTATTTTTTTTTTTTTTTGTTGCAGTAAAAGGGGTTGAAATCTTGATTTGATTCTCTGCTTGGTTGCTGTTGTTGTATAGAAGAGCTACTGATTCGTGTACGTTAATCTTGTATCTAGAAACTTTGCTGAATTCTTTTTTCGGTTCTAGGAGCTTTCTGGAGGAGTCTGTAGTGTTTTTGAGGTAAATGATCATATCATCAGCAAACAGTGACAGTTTGATTTCCTCTTTACCGATTTGAATGCTCTTGATTTCTTTCTCTTGTCTGATTGCTCTGGCTAGTACTTCCAGTACTACGATGAGGAGGAGTGGTGAGAGTGGGCATCCTTGTCTTGTTCCAGTTCTCAGAAGGAATGCTTTCAACTTTTCCCCATTCAGTATTATGTTGGCTGTGGGTTTGTCATAGACGGCTTGTATTACATTCAGGTATGTCCCTTGTAGTCCAGTTTTGCTGAGAGTTTTAATCATAAAGGAATGCTGGATTTTTGTTGAATGTTTTTTCTGCATCTATTGAAATGATCATGTGATTTTTGTTTTAAATTCTTTTTATGTGGTGTATCACATTTATTGACTTGCTTATGTTAAATCATCCCTACATCCCTGATATGAAATCTACTTGACCATGGTGGATTATCTTTTTGATATGTTGTTGGATTTAGTTAGCTAGTATTTTGTTAAGGATTTTAGCATCTATGTTCATCAGGGATATTGGTCTGTAGTTCTCTTTTTTGGTTATGTCCTTTCCTGGTTTTGGTATTAGGGTGATGCTGGGT
Organism: Pongo pygmaeus; assembly: GCF_028885625.2. NCBI lineage: Eukaryota > Metazoa > Chordata > Mammalia > Primates > Hominidae > Pongo > Pongo pygmaeus. Next base: position 35,131,783 of record NC_072379.2, on the reverse strand, counting down.
TCATAGAATGAATTAGGGAGGGTTCCCTCTTTCTCTAAGTGTTGAAAAGATTGGTACCAATTCTTGTTTGAATGTCTGGTAGAATTATGCTGTGAATCCATCTGGTCCTGGGCTTTTATTTTGGTTGGTAATTTTAAAATTACTGCTTCAATCTTGCTGCTTGTTATTGGTGTGTTCAGGGTATCTATTTCTTCCTGATTTAAACTAGGAGGGTTGTATTTTTCCAGGAGTTTATCCATCTCTTCTAGGTTTTCTAGTTTATGTGCATAAACTTATGTGTTATGTGTTCATAGTAGCCTTGAATGATCTTTTGTATTTCTATGGTGTCAGTTATAATAGCTCTCATTTCAGTTCTTATTGAGGTTTTTTGGATTTTCTCTTTTCTTTTCTTGATTAGTCTTGCTAATGGTCTATCAATTTTATTTATCTTTTCAAATAACCAACTTTTTGTTTCATTTATTTTTTGTATTTTTTTGTTTCAATTTCATTGAGTTCTGCTCTGATCTTGGTTATTTCCTTTCTTCTGCTGGGTTTGGGTTTTGTTTGTTCTTGTTTCTCTAGTTCCTTGAGGTGTGACCTTAGAATGTCAGTTTGTGCTCTTTCAGTCTTTTTGATGGAGGCATTTAGGGCTATGAACGGTCCTCTTAGCACTGCCTTTACTGTATCCTAGAGGTTTTGATAGGTTGTATCATTATTGTCATTCAGTTTGAAGAATTTTTAAATTTCCATCTTGATTTCATTGTTGACCCAATGATCATTCAGGAGCAGGTTATTTAATTTCCATGTATTTGCGTGGTTTTGAAGTTTCCTTTTTGAATTGATTTCCAGTTTTATGTCACTGTGGTCTGAGAGAGTGCTTGATATAATTTCAATTTTCTTAGATTTATTGAGGCTTATTTTGTGGCCTAAGATATGGTCTATCTTGGAGAAAGTTCCACGTGCTGTTGAATAGAATGTGTATTCTGTGGTCATTGGATGAAATGTTCTGTATATATCTGTTAAGTCCATTTCCTCCAGGGTATAGTTTAAATCCATTGTTTCTTTATTGACTTTCTACCTTGATGATCTGTCTAGTGCTGTCAGTGTAGTATTGAAGTCCCCCACTATTATTGTGTTGCCGTTTATCTCATTTCTTAGGTCTACTAGTAATTGTTTTATAAATTTGGGAACTCCAGTGTTAGGTACATATATGCTTAGGATGGTGATATTTTCCTGTTGGAGATGGCCTTTTACCATTATACAATGTCCCTCTTTGTCTCTTCTAACTGCTGTTGCTTTAAAGTTTGTTTTGTCTGATGTAAGAATAGCTACCCTCATTCACTTTTGATGTCCATTTGCATGAAATGCCTTTTTCAACCCTTTTACTTTACGTTTATGTGAGTCCTTATGTGTGAGGTGAGTCTCCTGAAGGCAGCAGATAGTTGGTTGGTGAGTTCTTATCCATTCTGCAGTCCTGTATCTTTTAAGAGGGGCATTTAGGACATTTACATTCAATGCTAGTATTGATAAGTGAGGTACCATTGTATCCATCATACTATTTATTGCCTGTGTACCTTTTTTTTTGTTTTTGCTTTTTAAATTGTATTTTTGTTTTATAGGTCCTATGTGATTTATGCTTTAAAGAGGTTCTGTTTTGATGTGATTCCAGGATTTGTGTCAGGATTTAGAGCTCCTTTTAGCAGGTCTTGTAGTGGTGGCTTGGTAGTGGCAAATTCTCTCAGCATTTGTTTGTCTGAAAAAGACTGTGTCTTTCCTTCATATATGATGCTTAGTTTTGCTGGATACAAAATTCTTGGCTGATAATTGTTTTGTTTGAGGAGGCTGAAGATAGGGCTCCAATTCCTTCTAGCTTGTAGGGTTTCTTCTGAGAAATCTGCTGTTAATCTGATAGGTTTTGCTTTATAGTTTACTTGGTGCTTTTGTCTCACAGCTCTTGAGATTCTTTCCTTCGTCTTAACTTTAAATAACCTGATAACAATGTCCCTAGGTGATGATATTTTGTGATGAATTTCCCAGATGTTTTTTTGTGCTTCTTGTATTTGGATGTCTAGGTATCTAGCAAGGGTGTGGAAGTTTTCCTCAATTATTTCCCCAAATATGTTTTCTAAACTTTTAGATCTCTCTTCTTCCTCAGGAACACTGATTATTCTTAGGTTTCGTTGTTTAACATAATCCCAGACTTCTTGGAGGCTTTGTTCGTATTTTCTTATCTTTTTTCTTCATCTTTATTGGATTGGGTTAATTCAAAGATCTTGTCTTTGATCTCTGAATTTCTTTCTTCTACTTATTCAATGCTATTGCTGAGATTTTCCAGAGCATTTTGCATTTCTGTAAGTGTGTCCAATGTTTCCTGAAGTTTTGATTGTTTTTTCTTTAAGCTCTCTATTTCCTTGAATATTTCTCCCTTCACTTCTAGTATCATTTTTTGGATTTCCTTGCATTGGGCTTCACCTTTCTCTGGTGCCTCCCTGGTTAGCTTAATAACTAACCTCCTGAACTTTTTTTCAGGTAAATCAGGGATTTCTTCTTGATTTGGATTCATTGCTGGTAAGCTAGTGTGATTTCTTGGGGGTATTAAAGAGCCTTGTTTTGTCATATTACCAGGGTTGGTTTTCTGGTGCCTTCTCATTTGATTAGGCTCTGTCAGATGGAAGTCTAGGGCTGAAGATTATTGTTCAGATTCTTTTGACCAACAGGTTGTTCCCTTGATGTAGTACTCTCCCCCTTTTCCTATGCATGTGGCTCCCTGTGAGCTGAGTTGCAGTGATTTTTATCTCTCTTTTGGGTCTACCCACCCAGCAAGTCTTCCTGGCTCTGGGCTGGTACTGGGGGTTGTCTGCACAGAGTCCTGTGATGTGAACGCTCTATGGTTTTCTCAGCTGTGGATACAGCACCTGTTCTGGTGGAGGTGGTAGGGGGTGAAATGGACCCTGTGAGAGTTCTGAGCTTTGGTGGTTTAATACTCTATTTTTTTGCTGGTTGGCCTCCTGCCAGGAGGTGGCACTTTCCAGAGAGCATCAGCTGTAGTAGTATTGAGAGGAACCAGCAGTGGATGGGGCCCTAGAACTCCCAAGAGTATGTCCTTTTTGTCTTCAGCTACCGGGGTGGATAGGGAAGGCCCATCAGGTGGTGTCAGTACCAGGCATGTCTGAGCTCAGACTCTCATTGGGCGGGTCTTGCTGAGGCTGCTGTAGAGGAAGGGGATGAGGTTCCCAAGTCAATGGAGTTGTGTACCTAGGAGGATTATGAATTCCCTTGCTGAGTCATGCAGGTTGTCGGGGCAGTGGGGGAAAGTTGGCAGTCACAGTCCTCACCCAGCTCCCACATGATCTGAAGGGCTGGACTCAGTCTTACCATGCCCCACGTAACAACCTGAGTCTGTTTCCAGGCAGTGGGTGAGCAGGGCCTGAGAACTTGCTCCAGGCTGCCCACCTCCCCTGAGAAAGAACAGGGCTTTGTTTCTTCCCCTGCCCGTGAAGTCTGAACACTGGATTCATGCCCTCCCCTGATTTCTGGGCAGAAGGCTTTTCACCCAGTTCAAATGGTTACAAAATTGCTCAAATTGGAGACTTCCTTCTCCTTGCAGCATTTTCCCCCCACAACTCTGGCTGCCCTCCCAAAGGGTCCCTGTGGTGCCAGGCAGAAATGGCCTGCTTGGGGACCCAGTAAGCATGTTGGCATGACCCAACATGCCTAGCTGTTGTATTATCTTCTTTAGAGAAATATGTATTTGAGTCATTTGCTCATTTAAAAATTTGATTATTTGTCTTTTTATTGTTGAATTGCAGGAGGTCTTTATACTATTTTGGATACTAGGCCCTTATCAGATACATGACTTTCAGATTCTTTGATTCTGTAGATCATCTTTTCACTTTTTTGATTGTGTCCTTTTAGGAACAGAAGTTTTAAATTTATCAAGTAGAATATGTCCACTTTTTTCTTTCATTGCTTGTGCTTCAGTGTCATATCTAATAAAACATTGCTTAACCCAAGATCACCAGAATTTATTTCTATGTATTTTTTCCTAAGAGTTTTATAGTTTTAGTTTTTTTATTTAGGTGTTTGATTCATTTTGAGTTAGTTTTTGTATATGGTGTGAGGTGAAGATCTACCTTCTTTCTCTTGCATGTGGATATCCGGTTTTTCCAGCATCATTTGTTAAAAATATGATGTTTCCTTCTTGATTTGTCTTGACTTTCCTGTAAAACTACTAAATGATCATAAATGTAGGAGGTCATTTCTAGACTCTCAATTCTATTTCTTTCGCGCGCACGTGTGTGTGTGTTTTCCTTAGAATTTTCTTTGTACAAATCATGTCACCTGTGAACAGAGAAAATTTTACTTCTTTCTTTCCAATCTGGATACTTTTTACTTTTTTTCCCCCTAATTTACCTGAATGGTAAAATTTTGAATAGAAATAATGAATGAATTGAAAATTGCTTTTTCCTTCTTTATTTTTTTGAAGACTTTGTGGCACATTGATGATTATTCATTAAGTATTTGAAATAATTTACCAGTGACACTATCTTGTTCTGGACTTTTCTTTATGGTTAGCTTTTCTGATTACTAATTTAACAGCTTTACTTCTTATAGATCTGTTCAAAATTTCTTTTTATGTTTTCGTCCACTTTAGTGGTTTGTATCTTTTTAGGAATTTGTCCATTTATTGACATATAATTTTTCACAGTATTCCCTTAAAATCCTTCTTGTTTACATATGGTAAATAGTGATGTCCCCTTTTTGTTTACTTACATTGGTAATATAAATCTTCTCCCATTTGTTTCTGGCTAGCTCAAAGTTTGTCAATTTTGTTTATTTTTTTCAAAGTATATATATATATAGTATATAAAAATTATACATATATAATTATATATATTATATATTTGTATGTAAATTTATATTTCTCTATATATTTATATATAATATATATAAATTTATATTTGTATATATTTATATATAATATATATAAATTTATATTTGTATATATTTATATATAATATATATAAATTTATATTTGTATATATTTATATATAATATATATATAAATTTATATTTGTATATATTGATATATTTTATATATATATATATTTGTGTTTTTTTTTGAGATGGAGTCTTGCCGTGTCACCCAGGCTGGAATGCAGTGTCATGATCTCAGCTCCCTGCAACCTCTGCTTCCTGGGTTCAAGTGATTCTCCTGCCTCAGTCTCCTGAGTAGCTGGGATTACAGGTGTGTGCCACCATGCCTGGCTAGTTTTTGTATTTTTTTTAGTAGACAGGGTTTCGCCATGTTGGCTGGGCTGGTCTCAAACTCCTAACCTCAGGTGATCCGCCCACCTCAGCCTTCCAACATGTTGGGATTACAGGCGTGAGCCACTGCACTCAGCCAAATAATACATTTTGGTTTCAATATTTTTTCTACTAGTTTTCTTTTTTTAAAATTTATTTTCACTGTAATCTTTTTTTTCTTCTGCTTGATTTGAGTTTTGTTAGCTTAAGGTGGATGGTTATTTATTTGGGATTTTCTTTTTTTAAACATAGGTGTTTACAGCCATACCTTTTCTTCTAAGCACTGCTTTAGCTACTTCCCATAAATTGTAGTATGTTGTGTTTTTGTTTTCATTTAACTCAAAATATTTTCCAATTTCCCTTGTGATTTCTTCTTGATGTATTAACTATTTAAAAATGTGTCATTTAATTTTCATTTATTTTTGAATTACCCACACTTCCTTCTGTTACTGATTTCCAATTTTATTCCTTTGCAGTCAGAGAACATATTTTTTATAATTACAAAATTTTGAATGGATTGAGGCTTATTTTATGTGCTGACACATGGTCTATTCTGGAGAGTGTAATATGTGCACTTGAGAAAACTGTTTTCTGCTACTGTTCGGCAGTGTTCTATGAATACCTGTTAGGACTAGTTGATTTATAGTGTTATTCAAGTCTATTTCTTTGATGATCTTCTACCTATTTTATTCTCCATATTATTGAAAGTGAAGTACTGAAGTCTCCAATATTATTGTTGAATTGTCTATTTCTCCCCTCTTTTCTCTGTCTTTGCTTCACATTTGTTGAGGATCTGTTGTTAGATGCATGTGTTTATAGTTATTATATCTAATGGATGGATTGACTATGTTATTATAAAATATATGTTTTGTCTCTAGTAATTATTTTTGTTTTAAACTATATTTTATCTGATAGTAATCTAGCCTCTCTGCCTCTCTGTTTGTTACTGTTTGCGTGGTATCTCTTTCTGGTATTCTTTTACTTTCGACCTATTTGTGTGTTTGATGCTAAAGTCTATCTCTTTTATATAACATATAGTGAGACCATGTTTTTGTTGGTTTTCTTAATCTATCTGCCAATATCTGCTTTTCATTGGGGGTACTTACTTTATTTATATTAATGTAATTATTGTTTAGGTAGAATTTACATTTGCATTTCACTATTTTGTTCTTTTATATCAAGTTTGTTGTTTCTCTATTCCTTCATTACTGCCTCCTTTTGTGTTAAATAGATTTTTCTAGTCTACCATTTAATTTGCTTGTTGTTTCTTTATATATATATGTATGTATGTATATATGTGTATATATATAAAATGTGGATTTAGTTATTTTATTAATGATTGTTGCTCTGGGGATTACAATTAAATCTTAACTTAAAACATCTAGATTAGAATAATATAACTTAGTTTCAGTAAGTTTAATACCATTTTGCCCCAATGGTATTTATTCTCCCTTTCTTTAGGCTAGTATCATCACACAATTCATATCTTTATTTATTATAACCTATCGATGCTGCTTAATAATTATTGCTTTATGTAGTTTTCTTATCTATAAGATAGGAGATGCAAAGAGCTATTATGTAAATAGAATTATATTTATACTGTCTTTTATATTTTCTTTTATCAATGCTTTTTATTTCTTCCTTTGGATTTCCTCTTCATGCGAACCTCCTTTCATTTCTGCCTAAAGGACTCCCTTGAGTATTTCTTGTGAGGCAGATCTGTTAGCAACAAATTCTGTTAGTTTTTTTTTTTTTTAATCTGGGAATATCTTAATTTCTTCTTTGTTTTTAATTAATGGTTTTGCTGGAAACAGAGTTCCTGGTTGATAGTCTTTTTCTTCAGCACTTTAAGTATGTCATCCCACTCCCTCTGGCTTGCATGGTTTCTAATAAGAATTCAGCTGTTATTGTATTAAGGATCACTATATATTCAATCATGTCTCTTTTGATGCTTTCAAGATTCTCTGTTTAACTGTCTTTTGACAATGTGAATATTTTTAAATTTATCTTACTTGGATTCTATTGAACACCTTAGACGTGCACATTATTATTTTCATTACCTTTGGAGAGTTTTCACCATTATTTATTCAAATATTCTTTCTGTGCCTTTCTCTCACTCCTCTTCTTTTCTCTGGAACTCACATTCAAGTGTATGTTGATATGCTTAATGGTGTCCCACAGATCTTTGAGGCTCTATTCATTTTTCTTATTTTTTTCTTAATATTCCTCAGAATAAAAGAACCTCAGTTTAACTCTCTTCAAGTTTGCTCTTACTTTCTTCTGTCAGTTAAAATCTGTTGTTGAGTCCTAATAGATTTTGCATTTCGGTTCTTATAGTTCTCAACTTCAGAATTTCTCTTTTGTTCTTTTTATAATCTCTATCTCTTAGTAGTAGTCTCTATTTGATTGGGCATTATTCTCATACTTAAAAAAATTCTTTAGACATGATTTTCTTTAGTTCTTTGAGCATATTTGTTGTTTAATTTTTTATTATTTTTTAACATTTTTGTGGGTACATAGTAGGTGTATATATTTATGGGGCACATGAGATGTTTTGATACAGGCATGCTGTGTGAAATAAGCACATCATGGAGAATGGGGTATCCATCCCATCAAGCATTTATCCTTTGAGTTACAAACAATCCAATTACATGTTTTGAGTTCTTTTAAAATATACAATTATTATTGACTATAGTCACCCTGTTGTGCTATCAAATAGTAAGTCCTAATGATTCTTTCTATTTTTTTGTGCCCATTGAGTATATTTATAATAGCTGATTTAAACTGCTTGTCTTAAAGGTTCAACATTTGGGTTTCCTCATTGTCAGTTTCTAGTGACCACATTGTTTCCCTGTGTATAGATCCCAGTTCCTTTTCCTGTATGTATCTTGTAAATTTTTGTCGTGGAAAAGCTACACATTAAAAATAATATAATGTGGGGGAACTGGAGAGTCTATTCTCCTCCTCTGTCTCCAGCCTTTGCTGTGGAGGCTGCTGGTTTTCAGGCTACTGTGGAGGTAGGGACAGGGGATGATAATACAACAAGTTAAAATATCCAAAGCTTACTTTTCTTACAAAAATTCAGATTTTTTCTTGAGTAAACACCTTAAGATTGTTGCAAGCCTGTCTTAATTTCCAGTTTCCTGAACAAATCAAAGTTGGAAATTTCCCAGGTGCTCTTGCTGCATTCACCAAGGAATATATTTTCAGAAATGCTTCCATCACCATTCTGAAAGTGCGTCTGCTGCCTAACTCAATTGTAGTGGTGTATTTGGGAGTGTCAGGGTGATGGTCATTCCAGGATATCCTTGAAGAGTAGGATTCAGTCATACTTGCCTATAGTTCCCAAGCTTCTAGCTCAGTGCTTGGCCTGCAGCAAGAGGGTGGTAGCCCTACAGTAGATCCCATTCATCCAGGGGAACACATTTCAAGACCCCTTGTGGATGCCTAAAACTGCTGATAGTACTGAACCCTATATATACCATGTTTCTTCCTATACATATATATGTATGTATGATAAAGATTAATTTCTCAATTAGATGCCAGATAACTGAAACCATGGAAAGTGAAACCATGGATAACAAGGGACTATTGTATGCTGAGGTGAATGAAAGACGGCATCTAAGGAATGATATGAGAGAGTTCCATGAAATAGCAACAGAAAGAATGATATTTATTTTTCTCCCATGTTTAGAAGAACAATAATGGAATTCTACAATTTTCCAATATCCAGCTTATACAACTCTGTGTGTGTAACGCCACTTCTGACATTTCTGGATAGGCCTTTGAGAGCACACTGTGTTTCTTTTGTCTGTGTTTCCTCCGCAGTGCATGCCAGGTAGTCAGAGGCAAGAGTAACTCAGGAGGCAATGGGGGAAACTTGCTTCCCATCCTTCTCTGCTCCCTCTAACTCATTGCTTTCGATTGCTCATCAGTGGACGTCACCATATCTTGTAGGGAAAGCCAAAGTAGATGTGAAGAGAGAGGAACTGAGTCTTGAAGGATGAACAGAGCCTAGCCAGAGTTTAACTCTCTAGTCAGGGAGCTTCAAAGCAGAAGAGTAGGGCAAAGCAAGTTGTGCTTGGGCCAGTAGCAGAAGGTGGAAGAGGAAGAAGGGTGCAGTGAAGCCAAGGCTACAGAAAACATCAAGACTAGCTCTTGAAGGGCCTAGGATGTCAGGCTGAGGATGTCAAATTTTATTCTGAAGGCTCTGGAGCTTTGGAGGAGGATTTTAAACAGGAGTGTGAGCAGATGTGCAAATTAGTAAATGCAACATTCCAGTAATTTGGAGAGTTGCAAAAGAGCAGAAAAACTCAAAGGGTGCTGTGGGAGTAACTGGGGAGAAATGTTGAAAGATCAAACCAGGAAAGATTAAACAGATCAAAGAAGGAAAGAGCTTCAAGAGATACATAGAGGTGTAATTAACAAGACTTTGGTAATTTACGTGATGTGGAAGGCAGAGAAGAGGAGGGAAGCACTGATTCCAGGTTCCCACCTTTGGAAAATGGGTGCAATTCACTGAGGTAGACTCCAAGAGGGAAGATCAGGCCTTGTAAGGGAACACAATGAGACTGCAGAGGCTGTGGTGTATGTACTCCAAGTGACATTGGCACCTAGCTATTGCATTTCCAGGCTGGAAGCTCAGGAGGCAAGTCTGGAGTGGTTATATTTATTTAGGATGTATTATATGAATTTTAGCTAGATGAAGCCATGGAATAAATTAGATCAGCTAGTGGGAGCATCAAATTGAGGAAAGATAGTGTCTGCAAGACAGCTATGAGGGAAAAAACAGTATTTGAAACAGGTGGAAGAAAAAACCTAAGAAAGAGGTCAAGAAGCACACCCATCGAGATCTCTCTGGCTCCTTCTGGCTGTGTGGTGCAGAGCACACACACACAACATTGGGCTGGTGGTCAAGGCTCAGAGCTGGCCCACGGGAGCTTCCTGAAGCCCTGGGCTGGGGCCGCAGTGGGTGGAGTCTCTCTTTTAACAATGTTCTTAATTCTGGCTTATAAACCTTCAGAGTATGCATCATGGCTGTTATGTAAGCACTTGGTAAGATGATAGTATGGTTTTGGAATTGATATAGTGTTCCTTAGCTTTGCTAAAATTGGGACCAGTGACTACATCAGCCTAGCCATGGGGAACATATGAGATCAGAACCTTTTCCTCCTTTAGAATCCTCCCAGGGCCCTTAAAGTTGCCATCCCTGTTTCCCTTCCCTGCCCTGTGAATGTAGCCTATAGCCCATCTTCTTTCCAGGTAATCTTCATCTAATTCCTACTGTGTTTTTAATGGAGTAATGCAAGTTAAAGCTATAAACTAATATTGGAAAAATATGCATAACTCTGCCTGCAGGCAGTTAATAAATATTAACTATTATATCATAATAGCAACTCGAAAAGCAAAGTGATCAGGTAGGATGGTGCCATGGGGTGTCTGCTCACTCTGCCTGGTCTACCGAATGGCCACAGCTCACGTTTCCCTACAGGGCACCCACTGGGCCAACAGACCCACCAGAGAGAAGAGGTGCAAGGTCTGAGTGGTCGTGGGGTGCCGGGCCACATTGCGCAGTTGCAGGAGTAAGGCTTCCCAGGAAATGGCAAGCGTGGTGACTAGATCCAGTCTTACTCAAAGCAGCCTGTGTGGATGAGCCAGCAGCATGGAGCTTTTTGCTTAGGGTAAGCCAGACTCATGAAGTGGGTCTGTCTTCTCCATGTCATGGCACCACATCCGAGAGAGAGTGTGTGCCCTGCCTGCAGCAGAGCAGTGCACTCCTTCCATAAAGGTCCTGTTTCCCATTCAGTTATTGGAGACTTTGTGATGCCTCCAGTGTCCCCAGGTGATGTGTTGTAGTCAGTTGGGCATGGTTCCTGGCACTCCATGGACACAACTCACTGGGGAGCAGTCATGTGTTTTAGGAAATAATTCACTAATCATGGGTGAGGAGTGCTTTCCCCAAATTTTCACTCCAAGTAATGTGAAAAAGAAAGTAAAACTGGCTTGATTGATTTAATATGCCCAAATCATCTATTTATTTGGGTAGAAGAACAATAGTAATGTGAATAAATTTGGCCAGGGCTAGAGTTGAAGCAGCTTCCTAGAAATCATCAAGCTGTAAATTCTGTTGTTTTTCTACTTTGCAGCCTCTGGGGAGCTATAGTTTACCCACAGGCACAACATTTCCCGATTTGACTGTTCTCTTGGGTTCAAGGCTGGGTGAGAGGGGACTCCTCATCAAGTCCACAACATGAGTTCCTGCTACAAAACCAGAACCCCCAGGGCCCAGCCTTGGGTACAGGCTCTACATGCTCAGAGATCCAGCCTGCTCTTGCTACCAACCCACAAGTGACAGCCAATTGATTGATCAGTGAAGCCATCCAGGAAGTTCTCCAGCCAATGCTGCCCAGTCCTCTTTCAGAGATAAAACCTAACAAGGATTGAAAGATGGTTAGCATGTAGTGTGAGGAAATTCCCAGAATGTTAATGGCTCCTAATAGCAATAACTTTCCAGAGAAAGCCCATAGACTGGACAAGCATTTATGTGTTCCTAAACTTGGGGATTTCTAAAGGTCTTGGGACTCGATCTGTCTGAATGTCAAAGAATGATCATAGCCCGAGTAGGTTAATGTATATGAAACTGCCTAAATTTCTTATTCAATTTTGTGGGTTTAGCAATTTTTCAGCAAATCCTTTTCTCTTTGTCATAAATTTTGAGTTAAACAACTCTTTTGAGGCTGGGATAAAGGGATTCGAGGGATGGGGTGGCTGCATTTGCTGTTGTTGACCAGTCCCTGGTGTGGACAGAGGGCACAGTGGCCTGCTGTCTGCATGGGGTCTTTCTGTCTCTGTACCACCTGCTGCCCTGGTGCAGGTGAGAGGCAGTGCTGTGAGGCCCAGAGGACCGGGAAGACAGACTTTGTACAGCCTACAATCTACTCTTGTCCTACCATTCATTTTCACAGGTAACCCAACCAGTTGCCCATCTGACTCTCAGGGCCATGCCCTGACTTTCCCAAAGCAATTCCTGACTCCCTCTAAGTTTGCTGTTTAACATTTGTGATATTTTAAAGTTCATTTGCTGCCTTCTCTGGGTTCTTTTGTTTTGGGAATCATTGTTCTGACGGAATATTCTCCAGGCTGGGCACTTCCACTAGAAGCTGTCTCAGAAAATGAGCTGTAGTCATTCTTTCCAGCCCTTGCCAACCTGAAATGCCTTTCTCCCAGTCATGGAGAAGGAGCTTTGGACAGATGAAGGTTTCTTTGCAGGAAAGCCAAATGGATTACAACATGTTCCAGCTTTTAGTGGCACGTCAGGATTCCATGGAGTCACGTGCTTTTTACTTGGTAAGCCGTCTAGTCACTGGGGATACCCTTGAGGGCCCCTCATGGTCAGTCAGTGCTTTATTTTCATTAATCCTTCTGGGGAAATAAGCTGTTTCCATTAAAAATTTTAGTCTTTCTTCACCTCAGGGAAAATTTCTTCTATTTCCTTTACTATCCTTCATGCCTCTTCTGAACCACCGTTATTCACAAATTAATTCTCCTTGCTAACTGTGGAGCATTCCCAGGAGTCTGTTAGAAAAGCAGACTCCCAAACCTCTTTCCTGAGTTGGAATCTGTGCTGTACCGAGATCCCAGGGACCCGTGTGCGTGTTAAAGATTAAGAAGTGTTGCCCTCTGTGGCCTGTCCTTCCCATCCCAACTTTTTGCTCATATTATTTGAATGTTTGAATTAAGTGGATGTTCTTTACCTAACGTCCACCTCAGTTTACCATATTTAAAAAGTAGATAACAACAGTAACAATCTCATAGGTTCAGTATGAGTGTAATTGAGTTAATATTGCTAAGGTACTTTAACAATGCCTTGCATGTAAGTGCCAGATAAACATTTATTAAATAAATAAAAATGATTTCTGGTGCTCAATATACTTTGTTGTGAGGAAGCATCCCCTTGGTCCTTCCAGGTTATGAATTCATGACTTTCCAGTTCTGTTATTACATTTAAAAAGTCAGAAATAATGTTTTGCAATATCTTCTTATAGATGTGCTTCTCAACTTTGGCTAAACTTAGGGAGCTTTTAAAAATCCCAGTGCTCAGGCTGCTGCCCACACCAATTAAGTCAGAGTCTCTGGGGGTGTGAGCTACATCATTTTGTATTCCCCTGCCCGCCAGGTGATAGCATGCAGCCAGGTTGCCCTGTATAGGCATTCTCCGCCCTCCTGCACTAGCACACCAGCTGTGTCCTGCCCTGTTTTCTGCAGTGTTTTGCTTCCCCTGCAGGTGAACGAGCTTCAGGACGTTTTGGGCTCTCTCCTGGCTTCTGCATCTTTGTTCAGGCTGTTGGGGTCTCCAGGGAATGGGGAGATTCAAAGTAAGGGAAAGTTTCTGTTTATGTGGGTTGTTTTCATTTTTCTTAGGCTGGAGATAAAGGGAAAGGCAACCGTTGACTGATAGGCTGCATTTTTTGGTTTCTTTTCATCTTTTGATTGAGAGGTGTGGGGCATAGGCAAGGGGTTTCTTGGGCTTCTCTAGGTGCAGGGACAGGGAAGAGCAGTCCTTTTCCAGCTGTAGGGGAGAGGTCTGTTTCAGAACTGTGCAGTCCCTCTGGAGGGCAGGGGCTGTCATTGGGGTCAACCAGTTTCTCACTGGTCTTGAAATTGGTCCAATTGTTTCACAGAAGTAATATTTACAGATTTTTGAATAAACATAGAAATTGACTCTCCATCTTAAAACTTGAAACTTACATTTATCTCATCTAAGTTTCTTCCTCAGGAAACTGACCCTGGCAGGGGACTGAAACTCACTGACTCATGGCATCCAGACTATAGACGCCAGATCCCACATTCCTCATGATTGCTTCCTTACCCCTCCCTGAGTCCTTCCTGCACATAGCTACATTCGTTCCCTGCTATATAAACTCCCCAATTTTAGTCAGTTGGGAAGACAGATTTCAGACTTTTCTCCCAATTTCTCTGTTGACATCGCCAGAATAAAAAGCATTCTTCCCTTGCAATACTCATTGTCTCAGTGATTGACTTTCTGTGCAGCGAGCAATGGGACCTAGCCTAGACCAAACCCTGGCATTCTGGTAACAGTCTGTGTGTAGGGTAAGAGAGGACAGGTGTTTGTGCTGACCAGGAGAGTGCAAGGGTCTGCTGGCTGGGACGTTTAGGATGATGTGCTGTCCCTGGAAAGCAGGCTCATCCTGGTGATGAGCTCGTGGTTTTTTCCAGACCATTGAATAACAGTGAAGGTAGCCCTTTCCCTGGCTTACAAGTCTTCTCAAGAACTTTAGTCTGCAAAAGTGCCAGGGATCTTTGAGGAGAACAGGCAGGTCCAGCCAACTCTTAAGTTCATTTTTTAAATTAGAATTCTCTTGAGAGGGATTTGGGAGAGAGAATAAGGGTCTGCTCCTTGGTTCAGTTTTCCAGAATTCACACAACATACTATTTTAAAGAGAACACCTTTCATGTGTTTCAGAGAGCAAGAATTGGGAAATGAAAAGTGTTGGCAGTGAATGGCAGGCATTTTTCATCTAGAAACCTTCTTGGGGATGCCTTAAATGGACAGACTGGCCTTACTTCTGTTATCAGCACATTCTGCAGGGTTTCATCCCTATGGGAAACCTGGGACCTCCTTTGCCACCTAATATGAGGCCCCCAGTGCACCCATCCCATCAGACACCCATGCAGGTGTTGAGGGTAAGCCCTTAACTATGTGCATTAACCATATCTTTTATTGTCTGTATTTGGATGCTTTGACATCTGGGGCTTTGAGGACTCTGGAGGCTAGCCAATTCCTAGAGATACTAAGCAGCTCACATATGAGCACGCTTTTCAAATGCAAGCTAACTGCTGTGAACTCAATGTGTCACCCCAAAATTCATATGTTGAAACTCTAATCTGCAATGGGATATATTAGTAAGTGGGGCCTTTGGGGGGTGATTAGGTCATGAGGGTAGAGCCCTTCTAACAGGATTAGTGGCCTTATAAGAAGAGACATGAGGGACTTTGCTTATTTCCTCTCTGCTCTCTGCTCTGTGAGGATACAATGAGGAGGTGGCCGTCTGCACACCAGAATATGGACCCTGACCAGACACCTGATCTCCTGCCATCTTGATTTTGGACTTCACAGCCTCTAGAACTGTGAACAATAAATATTTGTGGCTTAAGTTGCTCAGCCTATGTATGGTATTTTTGTTATGGCAGCCTAAACTAAGACAACAATCAAACTGGAGCCCACACCCCCAGGCCTGCCTTTATGGGGCTCTGACACTCAGGGTCACCATCCTCCCACCCTATTCACCCCAGGGCCAGGCAGCAGACAAGTAGGCACAGCCCTATCTGATCCTAAGCCTGTGTACACTGCCGTATGCATTTATTCCAGTGGATACCACAGTGAAGTTTCCTACCCACGTTTCCTTACTCCCTCTGCCTCTGGATGCCCCTGGTGCTTCCTCGTGTGGCTCTCAATGGAGTGCCATATTCCTCTTCTTGGGATCTGTGAGAATGATAGTCTGTCTTTCTGGTGGCAGTCATCTTCGAATCTACTGGCCTTCCCATACCTACATAATAATAAACGTATATTAAACAGCATATGTGCTTGGGAGCATCCAAAGGCAATGTATCAGCAGGAGACTGGGCTCTCAGGCATCTCAGATTTAGAGATGTTCAAGGATACCTTTTCCATTAACGCTTGCACGGTTGATCCAGGGATGCAGTGTCTGTAGCTCTATTCCTTCCTGCTTGACAATGATGTACAGCCACGGTGCTAGGCCCTTAAGTACAATCCTCTAAATCTATATTTCTTACTGAGCCAAATTATTTGTCTTTCTGACAATATTAGGCCCTGGAAATGTAATTTTTTAAATTAAAGAACTTTATAACATGGTCTCCCAGAAGAGCTTCATCTAGTCCAGATGAGGACATTTATCTCCAGTTCTGTTCCCTTGGTGATATTTTAATATTGTATAATTACTTAACAATGTGCCTATTAATTTTAGCAGAATCTCATGACTGCCTTCTTGTGCTACTGCAAATTGGGTAGTTTGAGAAAAGTTTTCTTCTGTTAAAATACATGCCACTTTTAAAAAATAATTTGCATGAAATTATTACCAAGTTAAGACATTTTTTTCTAGAGGTTTTCATAATTTAAACCATGCATGATAAAGAATTTCGTAACCCATAGGAAGCAGGCTCCACTGAAATTCTAAAGGTATTTCAGACCTCAGGATTGAAAAAAGGTTCTGGAGTGAAGAGAGACCAGCTGTCAGGCTGGCTGAACTCGGAGGCTCAGAAGATGTCCCCAGCCTGCAGTTTCCCCATTTGCATCTCACATCTGTCTCTCTTCTGTGTTGTTTCCATTCCCTATTGGGCTGATTCCTCACGGACACAGCAGGTAGTAGCAGCTCTGTCCCGCCAGCTCAGGCAAGTGAGATCTTCTGAATGTCTTCCTAGAGGGGAGGAGGCAGGAATCCCAGGAGAAAACAGAAGAATCAGTACTGAAAAAAGAAATAGAAGCTGATTACAAAAATCACCTATATTATTATTTTTTTTTTCCTGAGAGCAACACCAGCCTAATCATAGTGTTGAAATAATTTCTGATATAGACCAATATTTTGTGATTCCATATTTCATAAAAGAAGGTGTTTGTAGGAATTTTAAGTAATTTCTACATCTGACCCAGGCAACTAAAGTGTGTCTTGTGCTCTCCAAATAGAATACCTCACGTAAGGAAGTGGGGAGGAATCCTTCAAAGGAAGAGAACAATGAAGATCAAGTTTTAGTGGTCAGGAGAAATAATCATCAACTCATTCTTTTTCTTTATGAATTAACCTTTTCAAGGAAGAGAGATCAAAAGGAAAAATAAATAAATCTCCACAATGGGAAGGCTGTGAATGCAAACAAAAGTCAACCTTTGAACTAGATCGAATACAGAAAGGGGACTGTAACAGCCTAAAGTAGAAAAACAAAAAGAGCAGTAGGAGGGTAGAGGATAGAAGTATAGATTAGCTTAGCAGTGTTCTTCCTCTGAGATGGTATTTCAGCACAATCTACAAATCTACTTGTATATATATAAAGGATACAAATGTAAATAAAATATATAAAGTATGTGAGCAAGCTTGATATTTTAGGTTATGAAATAATGAAGAGTATAAATTGTTGACTAGAATTTTTAAAACATATCTAACTGTGACCTGAGATTTTTCTTTTTCTTTTTCTTTTTTTTTGAGTCAGAGTGTCACACTTTTGCCCAGGCTGGAGTGAAGTGGAACCATCATGATCTCAGCTCACTGCAGCCTCTAATTCCAGTCTCAAGTGATTCTCCCACTTCAGCCTCCCAAGTAGCTGGGGCTACAGGCGCATGCCACCACTCCCAGCTGAGAGTCTTCAATTTTAGTTGACTTTTTTGGGTGAGAGAACTTGGTGGTTTCCCCAAAGACAAATTAAAGAAATTGCTAAATTATGCCATGTTAGATCACATCTTCCTAGGTCCCAAACAACCTACAGTAGCTCTCTTATGTTTTTTTTTTTTTTTTTGTGAGACACGGTCTTGTTCTGTCACACAGGCTGGAGTACAATGGCATGATTTCAGCTCACTGCAACCTATGCCTCCCATGTTCAAGCAATTCTTGTGCTTCAACCACCTGAGTAGCTGGGACTACAGGTGTGCACCACTACATTCGGCTAATTTTTGTATTTTTAGTAGAGACGGGGTTTCACCATGTTGGTCAGGCCGGCCTTGAATTCCTGACCTAGGGTGATCCACCCACCTTAGCCTCCAAAAGTGCTGGGATTACAGTGTGAGCCACCCCACCCTGCCTCTTAAGGTATTAACACACAAATAATGTTTCAATGCTGGTTGTGTACTCCAAGTTAAAACCAAAAAGTAATTTCATGGAGTCAGGGATGGTCAGTCTAGATCAGCACTGTCCAGTGGAATTTTTGGTGGTGATGGAAATGATTTAGATCCACACTGTCCCAATCTGAGGTCCCCAGTGCACCCACCATGCATCTATCCATTCCCTTACCTATGAAATGCAGCTAGTGAGTACCATGGCTACGGGGCACTTGAAATGTGGCTGGTGCAAAGGAGGAGCTGAATTTTACATTTCGTCTAATATTAATGTCAATTTAAATTTAAACAGGCACATGTGACTACACCTTCTGTGGTAGTGCAGGTCAGGAGTAATGACAATATGAAGCACAGAGACATTGGCTGTTTGGAAGTGTTAATAGCTTCCATATCAAGTTAGAAAAAAATATGATGCCAACAGGTAAAAAAATCCTGCATCTGGGGTGCATTTTAACCATTGCGTAAAAATACTTTGTATTGTGTCTTTATGTAACATTATTAAGCAGCAAGTGGGAGCCAGACACTGAAAGTAGAGAACATCATATCTGCCCCACAGCCTCTCTCAGGCTCAGCAAGCTCACACTGCCCTGGGAGTCCCCAGGGATCAGCAGTCCTTACTGACGCAGTTGTCCTGCAAAGGATTTTGAGATTGGTTACTGCGGAACCTCCATAGGCTCCTAACACTCCGTGGATTCAGCTCAGGCATTTTCCAGCTCAGCCAGTGTATTTGGACACATGGTGTGTTGACGCTGTTGCTGGAAAGAGATGACACGGCCGAAACAATTGTACTCTATTTTTTTTTCCCAAAAACGCTTCATGCTTAGCAATTTTGAAAATTATTTTATCTGAAAAAATTACATCTCCTAAGTGTGTTGTAGAAGGCTGCAGAGTTGACCTTACAGAAGTGTTGCTAAATAGGAGGATTTTAGAACTGGAAGAAAATGTACAGTCCATCTTCCTGGCCCCGTGTTTGCATGTCACAGATAAGGGACTGGCGCTTAGAGAAACTGACTTGCCTCTAGCCATATGGTTAATTAGTGGCAGAGATGAACTAGAATTCAATTCTTCTGGTTCTCAGTTTCTTTTTACTACAGAATGTTGTGGCTTATCTCTGTTATATCTGGAATACACATAACGTTTTTGACAACATTTCAATGTTAGAGACATGCTACTTTATTAACAGTCCTCACCTAAATCTTCGTTCTCTTCAAATGCCTCCTGAGTAGATAAAGCCCATTGCTGATGAAAGAATTTAACTTAAAGAACTCACTTTACTGCATTCAAATAAGCCGTTAAACATTCTGCACTTTAAGCTTTTATTCTAGATTCCATTGTGAGGTGATAATGAGGTGCTGAAAACTAATTAGATAATCAGACAAAACTGTCTGGCCCGCCATCTGCTGAGTCTGGAGAGTGATAGTCCCTGGTTGAAATGAGAACTGGGACTAAAAATAACCACCCCCACCCCTTTTTTCTTCCTGTTCCTTGCCCTGTTCTTGTCTTGGTGAATGGTGGAGAAAGGATTATGTAAGATTCAAGTCTGGCTTGCCCAGCCAGCCAGCCGTGTGGCCATGTGTCTCTTTTTTCTTTTTTTTTTCTTTTTCTTATTATTATTATACTTTAAGTTCTAGGGTACATGTGCACAACGTGCAGGTTTGTTACATATGTATACATGTGCCATGTTGGTGTGCTGCACCCATTAGCTCGACACTTAGCATCAGGTATATCTCCTAATGCTATCCCTCCCCCCTCCCCCCACCCCACAACAGTCCCGGGTGTGGGATGTTCCCCTTCCTGTGTCCATGTGTTCTCATTGTTCAGTTCCCACCTATGAGTAAGAACATGCGGTGCTTGGTTTTTTGTCCTTGCAATAGTTTGCTGAGAATGATAGTTTCCAGCTTCATCCATGTTCCTACAAAGGACATGAACTCATCATTTTTTATGGCTGCGTAGTATTCCATGGTGTCTATGTGCCACATTTTCTTTTTTTTTTTTCTTTGATTACTGTCTTTTATTATTTTTCAGTTGAAATCATTAGTGTTAGGAATCAAGCCAAGGTTTTTTCCTTCACAGTAAATATAGTTATTTATACATATGTAAGTACAGTAAATATATATATAGATTTATACATATATTTATACATATATATACTTTGAATAATGGCCCACAAATCTGATAATTTTTACTCTTTTTTTATTGTTATTATTATACTTTAGGTTTTATGGTACATGTGTGCAATGTGCAGGTTAGTTACATATGTATACATGTGCCATGCTGGTGCGCTGCACCCACTAACTCGTCATCTAGCATATCTCCCAATGCTATCCGTCCCACCTCCCCCCACCCCACAACAGTCCCCAAAGTGTGATGTTCCCCTTCCTGTGTCCATGTGTTCTCATTGTTCAATTCCCACCTATGAGTGAGAATATGCGGTGTTTGGTTTTTTGTTCTTGCGACAGTTTACTGAGAATGATGATTTCCAATTTCATCCATGTCCCTACAGAGGACATGAACTCATCATTTTTTATGGCTGCATAGTATTCCGTGGTGTATATGTGCCACATTTTCTTAATCCAGTCTATCATTGTTGGACATTTGGGTTGGTTCCAAGTCTTTGCTATTGTGAATAATGCCACAATAAACATACGTGTGCATGTGTCTTTATAGCAGCATGATTTATAGTCCTTTGGGTATATACCCAATAATGGGATGGCTGGGTCAAATGGAATTTCTAGTTCTAGATCCCTGAGGAATCGCCACACTGACTTCCACAAGGAACTAGTTTACAGTCCCACCAACAGTGTAAAAGTGTTCCTATTTCTCCACATCCTCTCCAGCACCTGTTGTTTCCTGACTTTTTAATGATCGCCATTCTAACTGGTGTGAGATGGTATCTCATTGTGGTTTTGATTTGCATTTCTCTGATGGCCAGTGATGGTGAGCATTTTTTCATGTGTCTTTTGGCTGCATAAATGTCTTCTTTTGAGAAGTGTCTGTTCATGTCCTTCGCCCACTTTTTGATGAGGTAGTTTGTTTTTTTCTTGTAAATTTGTTGGAGTTCATTGTAGATTCTGGATATTAGCCCTTTGTCAGACGAGTAGGTTGCGAAAATTTTCTCCCATTTTGTAGGTTGCCTGTTCACTCTGATGGTGGTTTCTTTTGCTGTGCAGAAGCTCTTTAGTTTAATTAGATCCCATTTGTCAATTTTGGCTTTTGTTGCCATTGCTTTTGGTGTTTTAGACATGAAGTCCTTGCCCATGCCTATGTCCTGAATGGTAATGCCTAGGTTTTCTTCTAGGGTTTTTATGGTTTTAGGTCTAACGTTTAAGTCTTTAATCCATCTTGAATTGATTTTTGTATAAGGTGTAAGGAAGGGATCCAGTTTCAGCTTTCTCCATATGGCTAGCCAGTTTTCCCAGCACCATTTATTAAATAGGGAATCCTTTCCCCATTTCTTGTTTTTGTCAGGTTTGTCAAAGATCAGATAGTTGTAGATATGTGGCGTTATTTCTGAGGGCTCTGTTCTGTTCCATTGATCTATATCTCTGTTTTGGTACCAGTACCATGCTGTTTTGGTTACTGTAGCCTTGTAGTATAGTTTGAAGTCAGGTAGTGTGATGCCTCCAGCTTTGTTCTTTTGGCTTAGGATTGACTTGGCGATGCGGGCTCTTTTTTGGTTCCATATGAACTTTAAAGTAGTTTTTTCCAATTCTGTGAAGAAAGTCATTGGTAGCTTGATGGGTATGGCATTGAATCTGTAAATTACCTTGGGAAGGATGGCCATTTTCATGATATTGATTCTTCCTACCCATGAGCATGGAATGGTCTTCCATTTGTTTGTATCCTCTTTTATTTCCTTGAGCAGTGGTTTGTAGTTCTTCTTGAAGAGGTCCTTCACATCCCTTGTAAGTTGGATTCCTAGGTATTTTATTCTCTTTGAAGCAATTGTGAATGGGAGTTCACTCATGATTTGGCTCTCTGTTTGTCTGTTATTGATGTACAAGAATGCTTGTGATTTTTGTACATTGATTTTGTATCCTGAGACTTTGCTGAAGTTGCTTATCAGCTTAAGGAGATTTTGGGCTGAGACAATGGGGTTTTCTAGATATACTATCATGTCATCTGCAAACAGGGACAATTTGACTTCCTCTTTTCCTAATTGAATACCCTTGATTTCCTTCTCCTGCCTAATTGCCCTGGCTAGAACTTCCAACACTATGTTGAATAGAAGTGTTGAGAGAGGGCATCCCTGTCTTGTGCCAGTTTTCAAAGGGAATGCTTCCAGTTTTTGCCCATTCAGTATGATATTGGCTGTGGGTTTGTCATAGATAGCTCTTATTATTTTGAGATACGTCCCATCAATATCTAATTTATTGAGAGTTTTTAGCATGAAGGGTTGTTGAATTTTGTCAAAGGCCTTTTCTGCATCTATTGAGATAATCATGTGGTTTTTGTCTTTGGTTCTGTTTATATGCTGGATTACATTTATTGATTTGCGTATATTGAACCAGCCTTGCATCCCAGGGATGAAGCCCACTTGATCATGGTGAATAAGCTTTTTGATGTGCTGCTGGATTCTGTTAGCCAGTATTTTATTGAGGATTTTTGCATCAATGTTCATCAAGGATATTGGTCTAAAATTCTCTTTTTTGGTTGTGTCTCTTCCCTGCTTTGGTATCAGGATGATGCTGGCCTCATAAAATGAGTTAGGGAGGATTCCCTCTTTTTCTATTGATTGGAATAGTTTCAGAAGGAATGGTACCAGTTCCTCCTTGTGCCTCTGGTAGAATTCGGCTGTGAATCCATCTGGTCCTGGACTTTTTTTGGTTGGTAAGCTATTGATTATTGCCACAATTTCAGCTCCTGTTATTGGTCTATTCAGAGATTCAACTTCTTCCTGGTTTAGTCTTGGGAAGGTGTATGTGTTGAGGAATTTATCCATTTCTTCTAGATTTTCTAGTTTATTTGCGTAGAGGTGTTTGTAGTATTCTCTGATGGTAGTTTGTATTTCTGTGGGATCGGTGGTGATATCCCCTTTATCATTTTTTATTGCATCTATTTGATTCTTCCATCTTTTTTTCTTTATTAATCTTGCTAGCGGTCTATCAATTTTGTTGATCCTTTCAAAAAACCAGCTCCTGGATTCATTAATTTTTTGAAGGGTTTTTTGTGTCTCTATTTCCTTCAGTTCTGCTCTGATTTTAGTTATTTCTTGCCTTCTGCTAGCTTTTGAATGTGTTTGCTCTTGCTTTTCTAGTTCTTTTAATTGTGATGTTAGGGTGTCAATTTTGGATCTTTCCTGCTTTCTCTTATGGGCATTTAGTGCTATAAATTTCCCTCTACACACTGCTTTGAATGCATCCCAGAGATTCTGGTATGTTGTGTCTTGGTTCTCGTTGGTTTCAAAGAACATCTTTATTTCTGCCTTCATTTCGTTATGTACCCAGTAGTCATTCAGCAGCAGGTTGTTCAGTTTCCATGTAGTTGAGCGGTTTTGAGTGAGATTCTTAATCCTGAGTTCTAGCTTGATTGCACTGTGATCTGAGAGATAGTTTGTTATAATTTCTGTTCTTTTACATTTACTGAGGAGAGCTTTACTTCCAAGTATATGGTCAATTTTGGAATAGGTGTGGTGTGGTGCTGAAAAAATGTATATTCTGTTGATTTGGGGTGGAGAGTTCTGTAGATGTCTATTAGGTCCCCTTGGTGCAGAGCTGAGTTCAATTCCTGGGTATCCTTGTTGACTTTCTGTCTCGTTGATCTGTCTAATGTTGACAGTGGGGTGTTAAAGTCTCCCATTATTAATGTGTGGGAGTCTAAGTCTCTTTGTAGGTCACTCAGGACTTGCTTTATGAATCTGGGTGCTCCTGTATTGGGTGCATATATATTTAGGATAGTTAGCTCTTCTTGTTGAATTAATCCCTTTACCATTATATAATGGCCTTCTTTGTCTCTTTTGATCTTTGTTGGTTTAAAGTCTGTTTTATCAGAGACTAGGATTGCAACCCCTGCCTTTTTTTGTTTTCCATTTGCTTGGTAGATCTTCCTCCATCCTTTTATTTTGAGCCTATGTGTGTCTCTGCACGTGAGATGGGTTTCCTGAATACAGCACACTGATGGGTCTTGAGTCTTTATCCAATTTGCCAGTCTGTGTCTTTTAATTGGAGCATTTAGTCCATTTACATTTAAAGTTAATATTGTTATGTGTGAATTTGATCCTGTCATTATGATGTTAACTGGTTACTTTGCTCGTTAGTTGATGCAGTCTCTTCCTAGTCTCGATGGTCTTTATATTTTGGCATGATTTTGCAGTGGCTGGTACCGGTTGTGCCTTTCCATGTTTAGCGCTTCCTTCAGGAGCTCTTTTAGGGCAGGCCTGGTGGTGACAAAATCTCTCAGCATTTGCTTGTCTGTAAAGTATTTTATTTCTCCTTCACTTATGAAGCTTAGTTTGGCTGGATATGAAATTCTGGGTTGAAAATTCTTTTCTTTAAGAATGTTGAATATTGGCCCCCACTCTCTTCTGGCTTGTAGGGTTTCTGCCGAGAGATCCGCTGTTAGTCTGATGGGCTTCCCTTTGAGGGTAACCCGACCTTTCTCTCTGGCTGCCCTTAACATTTTTTCCTTCATTTCAACTTTGGTGAATCTGACAATTATGTGTTTTGGAGTTGCTCTTCTCGAGGAGTATCTTTGTGGCGTTCTCTGTATTTCCTGAATTTGAATGTTGGCCTGCCTTGCTAGATTGGGGAAGTTCTCCTGGATAATATCCTGCAGAGTGTTTTCCAACTTGGTTCCATTCTTCCCGTCACTTTCAGGTACACCAATCAGACGTAGATTTGGTCTTTTCACATAGTCCCACATTTCTTGGAGGCTTTGCTCATTTCTTTTTATTCTTTTTTCTCTAAACTTCCCTTTTCGCTTCATTTCATTCATTTCATCTTCCATGGCTGATACCCTTTCTTCCATTTGATCGCATCGGCTCCTGAGGCTTCTGCATTCTTCACATAGTTCTTGAGCCTTGGTTTTCACCTCCATCAGCTCCTTTAAGCACTTCTCTGTATTGGTTATTCTAGTTATACATTCTTCTAAATTTTTTTCAAAGTTTTCAACTTCTTTGCCTTTGGTTTGAATATCCTCCCGTAGCTCGGAGTAATTTGATCGTCCGAAGCCTTCTTCTCTCAGCTCGTCAAAGTCATTCTCCGTCCAGCTTTGTTCCATTGCTGGTGAGGAACTGCGTTCCTTTGGAGGAGGAGAGGTACTCTGCTTTTTAGAGTTTCCAGTTTTTCTGCTCTGTTTTTTCCCCATCTTTGTGGTTTTATCTACTTTTGGTCTTTGATGATGGTGATGTACAGATGGGTTTTTGGTGTGGATGTCCTTTCTGTTAGTTTTCCTTCTAACAGACAGGACCCTCAGCTGCAGGTCTGTTGGAGTACCCGGCCGTGTGAGGTGTCAGTCTGCCCCTGCTGTGCGGTGCCTCCCAGTTAGGCTGCTTGGGGGTCAGGGGTCGGGGACCCACTTGAGGAGGCAGTCTGCCCGTTCTCAGATCTCCAGCTGCATGCTGGGAGAACCACTGCTCTCCTCAAAGCTGTCAGACAGGGACATTTAAGTCTGCAGAGGTTACTGCTGTCTTTTTGTTTGTCTGTGCCCTGACATCAGAGGTGGAGCCTACAGAGGCAGGCAGGCCTCCTTGAACTGTGGTGGGCTCCACCCAGTTCAAGCTTCCAGGCTGCTTTGTTTACCTAAGCGAGCCTGGGCAATGGCGGGCGCCCCTCCCCCAGCCTCACTGCTGCCTTGCTGTTTGATCTCAGACTGCTGTGCTAGCAATCAGCGAGACTCTGTGGGCGTAGGCCCCTCTGAGCCAGGTGCGGGCTATAATCTCCTGGTGCACCGTTTCCTAAGCCCATCGCAAAAGCACAGTATTCGGGTGGGAGTGGCCCGATTTTCCAGGTGCCGTCTGTCACCCCTGGAAAGGGAACTCCCTGACCCCTTGCACTTCCCGAGTGAGGCAATGCCTCGCCCTTGCTTCGCTGGTGCACAGTGCGCTCACCCACTGACCTGCGCCCACTGTCTGGCACTCCCTAGTAAGATGAACATGGTACCTCAGATGGAAATGCAGAAATCACCCGTCTTCTGCGTCGCTCACACTGGGAGCTGTAGACTGGAGCTGTTCCTATTCGGCCATCTTGGCTCCTCCCTCTGTGTGCCACATTTTCTTAATCTAGTCTATCATTGTTGGACATTTGGGTTGGTTCCAAGTCTTTGCTATTGTGAATAGTGCTGCAATAAACATACGTGTGCATGTGTCTTTATAGCAGCATGATTTATAATCCTTTGGGTATATACCCAGTAATGGGATGGCTGGGTCAAATGGTATTTCTAGTTCTAGAGCCTTGAGGAATTGCCACACTGACTTCCACAAGGGTTGAACTAGTTTACAGTCCCACCAACAGTGTAAAAGTGTTTGTATTTCTCCACGTCCTCTCCAGCACCTGTTGTTTCCTGACTTTTTAATGATCACCATTCTAACTGGTGTGAGATAGTATATTATTGTGGTTTTGATTTGCATTTCTCTGATGGCCAGTGATGATGAGCATTTTTTCATGTGTTTTTTGGCTGCATAAATGTCTTCGTTTGAGAAGTGTCTGTTCATATCCTTTGCCCACTTTTTAATGGGGTTGTTTGTTTTTTTCTTGTAAATTTGTTTGAGTTCATTGTAGATTCTGGATATTAGCTCTTTGTCAGATGAGTAGGTTGCAAAAATTTTCTCCCATTTTGTAGGTTGCTTGTTCACTCTGATGGTGGTTTCTTTTGCTGTGCAGAAGCTCTTTAGTTTAATTAGATCTCATTTGTCAATTTTGGCTTTTGTTGCCATTGCTTTAGGTATTTTAGGCAGGAAGTCCTTGCCCATGCCTATATCCTGAATGGTCTTGCCTAGGTTTTCCTCTAGGGTTTTTATGGTTTTAGGTCTAACATGTAAGTCTTTAATCCATCTTGAATTAATTTTTACATAAGGTGTAGGGAAGGGATCCAGTTTCAGCTTTCTCCATATGGCTAGCCAGTTTTCCCAGCACCATTTATTAAATAGCGAATCCTTTCCCCATTGCTTGTTTTTCTCAGGTTTGTCAAAGATCAGATAGTTGTAGATATGCGACGTTATTTTTGAGGCCTCTGTTCTGTGCCATTGGTCTATATCTCTGTTTTGGTACCAGTACCATGCTGTTTTGGTTACTGTAGCCTTGTAGTATAGTTTGAAGTCAGGTAGCATAATGCCTCCAGCTTTGTTCTTTTGGCTTAGGATTGACTTGGTGATGCGGGCTCTTTTTTGGTTCCATATGAACTTTAAAGTAGTTTTTTCCAATTCTGTGAAGAAAGTCATTGGTAGCTTGATGGGGATGGCATTGAATCTATAAATTACCTTGGGCAGTGTGGCCATTTTCATGATATTGATTCTTCCTACCCATGAGCATGGAATGTTCTTCCATTTGTTTGTATCCTCTTTTATTTCCTTGAGCAGTGGTTTGTAGTTCTCCTTGAAGAGGTCCTTCAGGTCCTTTGTAAGTTGAATTCTTAGGTATTTTATTCTCTTTGAAGCAATTGTGAATGGGAGTTCACTCATGATTTGGCTCTTTGTCTGCTATTGGTGTATAAGAGTGCTTGTGATTTTTGCACATTGATTTTGTATCCTGAGACTTTGCTGAAGTTGCTTATCAGCTTAAGGAGATTTTGGGCTGAGACAATGGGGTTTTCTAGATATACAATCATGTCATCTGCAAACAGGGACAATTTGACTTCCTCTTTTCCTAATTGAATGTCCTTTATTTCCTTCTCCTGCCTGATTGCTCTGGCCAGAACTTCCATCACTATGTTGAATAGGAGTGGAGAGAGAGGGCATCCCTTTCTTGTGCCAGTTTTCAAAGGGAATGCTTCCAGTTTTTGCCCATTCAGTATGATATTGGCTGTGGGTTTGTCATAGATAGCTCTTATTATTTTGAGATATGTCCCATCAATACCTAATTTATTGAGAGTTTTTAGCATGAAGGGTTGTTGAATGTTGTCAAAGGCCTTTTCTGCATCTATTGAGATAATCACGTGGTTTTTGTCTTTGGTTCTGTTTATATGCTGGATTACGTTTATTGATTTTCATATGTTGAACCAGCCTTGCGTCCCAGGGATGGAGCCCACTTGATCATGGTGGATAAGCTTTTTGATGTGCTGCTGGATTCGGTTTGCCAGTATTTTATCAAGGATTTTTGCATCAATGTTCATCAAGGATATTGGTCTAAAATTGTCTTTTTTGGTTGTGTCTCCACCAGGCTTTGGTATCAGGATGATGCTGGCCTCATAAAATGAGTTAGGGAGGATTCCCTCTTTTTCTATTGATTGGAATAGTTTCAGAAGGAATGGTACCAGCTCCTCCTTGTACCTCTGGTAGAATTCGGCTGTGAAGCCATGTGGTCCTGGACTTTTTTTGGTTGGTAAGCTATTAATTATTGCCTCAATTTCAGAGCGTGTTATTGGTCTACTCAGAGATTCAACTTCTTCCTGGTTTAGTCTTGGGAGGATGTATGTGTCAAGGAATTTATCCATTTCTTCTAGATTTTCTAGTTTATTTGCATAGAGGTGTTTATAGTATTCTCTGATGGTAGTTTGTATTTCTGTGAGATCGGTGGTGATATCCCCTTTGTCTTTTTTTATTGCATCTATTTGATTCTTCTCTTTCTTCTTTATTAGTCTTGCTAGCAGTCTATCAATTTTGTTGATCATTTCAAAAAACCAGCTCCTGGATTCATTGATTTTTTGAAGGGTTTTTTGTGTCTGTATTTCCTTCAGTTCTGCTCTGATCTTAGTTATTTCTTGCCTTCTGCTAGCTTTGAATGTGTTTGATCTTGCTTCTCTAGTTTTTTTAATTGTGATGTTAGGTTGTCAATTTTGGATGTTTCCTGCTTTCTCTTGTGGGCATTTAGTGCTATAAATTTCCCTCTACACACTGCTTTGAATGTGTCCCACAGATTCTGGTATGTTGTGTCTTTGTTCTCGTTGGTTTCAAAGAACATCTTTATTTCTACCTTCATTTCGTTATGTACCCAGTAGTCATTCAGGAGCAGGTTGTTCAGTCTCCATGTAGTTGAGTGGTTTTGAGTGAGTTTCTTAATCCTGAATTCTGGTTGGATTGCACTGTGGTCTGAGAGACAGTTTGTTATAATTTCTGTTCTTTTACATTTGGTGAAGAGTGCTTTACTTCCAACTATGTGGTCAATTTTGGGATAGGTGTGGTGTGGTCCTGAAAAGAATGTATATTCTATTGATTTCAGGTGGAGATTTCTGTAGATGTCTATTAGGTCTGCTTGGTGCAGAGCTGAGTTCAATTCCTGGATATCCTTGTTAACTTTCTGTCTTCTTGTTCTGTCTAATGTTGACAGCGGGGTGTTAAAATCTCCCATTATTACTGTGTGGGAGTCTAAGTCTCTTTGTAGGTCACTAAGGACCTGCTTTATGAATCTGGGTGCTCCTGTATTCGGTGCATATATATTTAGGATAGTTAGTTCTTCTTGTTGAATTGATCCCTTTACCATTATGTAATGGCCTTCTTTGTCTCTTTTGATCTTTGTTGGTTTAGAGTCTGTTTTATCCGAGACTAGGATTGCAACCCTTGCCTTTCTTTGTTTTCCATTTGCTTGGTAGATCTTCCTCCATCCTTTTATTTTGAGCCTATGTGTGTCTCTGCACATGAGATGGGTTTCCTGAATACAGCACACTGATGGGTCTTGACTCTTTATCCAATTTGCCAGTCTGTGCCTTTTAATTGGAGCATTTAGCCCATTTACATTTAAGGTGAATGTTGTTATGTGTGAATTTGATCCCGTCATTTATGATGTTTGCTGGTTACTTTGCTCGTTAGTTGATGCAGTTTCTTCCTAGCTTTGATGGTCTTTGCAATTTGGCATGTTTTTGCAGTGGCTGGTACCGGTTGTGCCTTTCCATCTTTAGTGCTTCCTTCAGGAGCTCTTTTAGAGCAGGCCTGGTGGTGACAAAATCTCTCAGCATTTGTTTGTTTGTAAAGTATTTTATTTCTCCTTCACTTATAAACTTAGTTTGGCTGGATATGAAATTCTGGGTTGAAAATTCTTTTCTTTAAGAATGTTGAATATTGGCCCCCACTCTCTTCTGGCTTGTAGGGTTTCTGCCGAGAGATCCGCTGTTAGTCTGATGGGCTTCCCTTTGAGGGTAACCCAACCTTTCTCTCTGGCTGCCCTTAACATTTTTTCCTTCATTTCAACTTTGGTGAATCTGACAATTATGTGTTTTGGAGTTGCTCTTCTCGAGGAGTATCTTTGTGGCGTTCTCTGTATTTCCTGAATTTGAATGTTGGCCTGCCTTGCTAGATTGGGGAAGTTCTCCTGGATGATATCCTGCAGAGTGTTTTCCAAGTTGGTTCCATTCTTCCCATCACTTTCAGGCACACCAATTAGATGTAGATTTGGTCTTTTCACATAGTCCCATATTTCTTGGAGGCTTTGTTCGTTTCTTTTTATTCTTTTTTCTCTAAACTTCTTTTCTTGCTTCATTTCATTCATTTCATCTTCCATCACTGATACCCTTTCTTCCAGTTGATCGCATTGGTTACTGAGGCTTGTGCATTCGTCATGTGGTTCTCGTGTCATGGTTTTCTGCTCCATCAGGTACTTTAAGGACTTCTCTGCAGTGGTTATTATAGTTATTCATTCATCTAATTTTTTTTCAAAGTTTTTAACCTCTTTGCCATTGGTTTGAACTTCCTCCTTTAGCTCAGAGTAGTTTGATCTTCTGAAGCCTTCTTCTCTGAACTCGTCAAAGTCATTCTCCATCCAGCTTTGTTCTGTTGCTGGTGAGGAGCTGCATTCCTTTGGAGGAGGAGAGGCACTCTGATTTTTAGAGTTTCCGGTTTTTCTGCTCTGTTTTTTCCCCATGTTTGTGGTTTTATCTACCTTTGGTCTTTGATGATGGTGACATACAGATGGGTTTTTGGTGTGGATGTCCTTTCTGTTTGTTAGTTTTCCTTCTAACAGACAGGACCCTCAGCTGCAGGTCTGTTGGAGTTTACTGGAGGTCCACTCCAGACCCTGTTTGTCTGGGTATCAGCAGCGGTGGCTGAAGAACAGTGGATATTGGTGAACCGCAAATGCTGCTGCCTGATCGTTCCTCTGGAAGTTTTGTCTCAGAGGAGTACCCGGCTGTGTGAGGTGTCAGTCCACCCCTACTGAGGGATCCCTTCCAGTTAGGCTACTCAGGGGTTAGGGACCCACTTGAGGAGGCAGTCTGCCCATTCTCAGATCTCCAGCTGCGTGCTGGGAGAACCACTACTCTCTTCAAAGCTGTCAGACAGGGACATTTAAGTCTCGGGAGGTTATTGCTGTCTTTTGTTTGTCTGTGCCCTGCCCCTAGAGGTGGAGCCTATAGAGGCAGGCAGGCCTCCTTGAGCTGTGGTGGGCTCCACCCAGTTCGAGCTTCCTGGCTGCTTTGTTTACCTAAGCAAGCCTGGGCAATGGCGGGCGCCCCTCCCCCAGCCTTGCTGCCGCCTTGCAGTTTGATCTCAGACTGCTGTGCTAGCAATCAGCGAGACTCCATGGACGTAGGACCCTCTGAGCCATGTGCGGGATACAATCTCCTGGTGTGCCGTTTGTTAAGCCCATTGGAAGAACGCAGTATTAGGGTGGGAGTGACCCGATTTTCCAGGTGCCGTCTGTCACCCCTTTCTTTGACTAGGAAAGGGAATTCCCTGACCCCTTGTGCTTCCCAGGTGAGGTGATGCCTCACCCTGCTTCGGCTCAAGCACGGTGTGCTGCACCCACTGTCCTACACCCACTGTCCGGCACTCCCCAGTGAGATGAACCCGGTACTTCAGTTGGAAATGCAGAAATCACCCGTCTTCTGCATCACTCACACTGGGAGCTATATAGACTGGAGCTGTTCCTATTTGGCCATCTTGGCTCCACCCCAAAAACCAGATAATTCTAATTTGTCACTGCTTACCATGATTCATGAGTAACTGTCCTTATATGGCCCAGTTTTTAATGTTAGTAATACTTAAAAGCAAAGAAAAATTGATAAAAATAAAAATTTATAATTTAGAAGAAAGTTTTACCAAAAACAGTCAGCTCTGCTGGGTCACTGGCCCTTTCTTCCACCATATTGGTACCAACACAAGTATACATCCCTGCATCACTTTTCCTGGTATTGGAGATCATCAGTTTTCCACCACGGATACTTATTCTTTCTTCCTTGTCATCAGTTGGAACTTTGTCTTTTTTCCAGTAGATGGTGGGTTCTGGGTGTCCCTGGGGAGGCTGGCACTCCAGGATTGCAGGCTCTCCAGCTGCCACTACAACATCTGTGGGGTTTTGTCGGAAGTCATCTGGTAACACTCTGCAGTGAACTTGAAACACCAAAAGATACAATCCAATCCCATTCTTTTATGTCTCTTAGACTATGTCCTGTGAGAGTCCTCTCTTCAGACCTTGAGAATTAATTCCTGCCACATGAAGTTGTACCACTGTCTCCTCCCTAGGCTGCTCTGCACCAGGCCGAGCCAGGTCCCAGTTCTTCCTCAGCCTCCCCATGTGTCTCTTATGTAGATGTTAGATCTTATATATCCCTGTAGTATTGCAACTGCAGTATTGCAGTGTTCTTCATCTTCTAGTAGGTTTCACCTCCACCTCCATTCACATGCCCTACTCCATCATATGTTTAGGGGCATAGAAGATGGTTTAAGTTGCATAGTATTCACATTAACCAAGTTGTCAAGACCCCAAAGCATATATGGGCAGAATGTCTCCCACTTGGATTTTGGAATGAATTCCTGGATCCTTTCTTCAGGTGAATTTGATTCCTAGCTCTTCTTTTACCATGGATTCAAATGGCTCATCCTTCTGAACTAGCTAGGCAGCCTTTCTTTGTTCACAAGCACCTGATTCTATTATTTTCCTGGAACAAAGAACTAAACTTGATGGCCAAGTTTTCTCCTCAGATTATTAAAATCCTAGTAACTGTTTACTTTGTATGCCTAGTAATCACCCAGAAAGCAAGACTGGCCCAGAACAGCTGAGAGTTCATTTTTTAAAATCTATGTACCCTTGGCTTCCACTTCCAGAGCTCTCTGGGGGAAATGGCTGAGCTTTTGGAAGTCTATACTAGATGACAGGGTGTGAAGTTTGTGTGAGGGACTATTTTGTCAAATCATTGTGGCTGTCACTTCATGTTATGATTCAGAACTCAAAAGTCAGTTCCTTTTGAAAATTGGTCAAACCACATGCTCTAGTATAAAGCAAACAGTAAAGGAGACAAATTCGAAATTGAAATTCAAAATTCCAACACTCAGTAAGACATAAGCCAGAAATTAGTCATATTTGTGTTAATGCTAAATAAGCAATAGCACTTTTGGTATTGAATTAATATTGTACTTTATAGGGTATTTTTTTCTCTTACAAACGGGGCACTCTTAACTGTCCAATTTATGTTCTAAAAAAAACCCCAATGACTAACACTTAGGTTGTATTTACACAGCACTTTTCATTCAACTTTTTCACTCAGAATAGATTTGTGTTAGCCCCTTCCACAACATTAGCTACGAGGTCCCTCTGCTGCCCGAATGTAACTGACATCTCCATACTCCACCATGACCAAAAATAAATCAAGACAAACCTACAACCACCACTATGGAAACAGACAACCAACAAGCTGAAGAGATGAACAAAATTCAACTGCTCCAAAATAATAATGGATGTGTGTTAACTTGGTCCCGAATTTCTTGTTTCTTACTGAGGCCAGAGTCACTGAGTTTCCTGTAATAGCTCCATTTCCAGTTTTTTGGACTAATTATTTTAAATGAAATCCCTGAATGATGACCTGTCCCATCGTTGCATGCTTTAAACTGGCTCCTCCACCCACCTTTTAGTGGACACAGAGGAATGACAGTGAATTTGTGGTGTCATGGCCAGCTGGTTGGTGTGAATGGGAGCCCTCTGACCTCCACTTCATCTTTGTCTTTGCCTACTTGTGTGTTCCTCCATGACCTGCAGGCTGCTGGCTTGTTCCCAGCTCCACACTCACACTATTGAACTTAAAATGTTGACCTTTGCTACTCAAAATGTGGTTCTTGAAATATCAGCCCAGGACACTTGTGTGAGTTTGTTAGACTCACAGAATTTCAGGCCCACCTCAGGCCTGGGGAATCATAAGTGGCCCTTTAGTCAGATTGCTGTGCACATTACAGTTCTAGATGTCCTATTGGGCACTGTGAGTGTTTTCTCTCTTTGGCTCCAATTCCTGATTCTCCCTGGCTCCACTTCAGTGCCTGCTCCTGCCCCAACAGCCACTTGCATGGGGATTGCCTGACAGTGGCCTCCTGGCATGATGCGGAGCAGAGGAGAAAGCCTCAGCTGTTCCTTGTCTTGGATAGAGCTGTACTGCTGCACAAGTTTTAATTATCATATGTGTGTTTTCCTCCCTCTAATAGTTTATAAATTCCCTTAAGGGCAGAATCCATTTATGATTCATCTCTTTATCACACCAAGTGCCCTGGATGTGCCTCATTTGGCAATAGATTTAATTTATTAAATTAAGGAGTGCATGTACATGATGGGAAATGGCTGAGACTCAGGGTTTGCATTTGAAACATCGCTGGAAGGGATTTGAAATATTTGATGACCAAACAGCAAACCTTCAGAGAAGAGGCACTAAATTGGAAATATAATAGATCCCACATTAAGACAGATATCATTCAACCCCTTGTTGGGCTACTCATAATTGTCTGACCCCACTGTATCTGAATTTTATTTTTCTTCTGCCTTTCTAAAATGGGAGGTTAGTACCACAATCATGGGATTATTAAAATAAACAATTTAAATCATATAAATAAAGCGAATTACAAACTGCTTGACACATGATAAGGATTTAATAAATCTATGTTACCCCTTCTCCATTTCTAACCCAGCTTAAGTAAGAAATGCAAAGCATATTTTTTCATGTGTTTTTTGGCTGCATAAATGTCTTCTTTTGAGAAGTGTCTGCTCATGTCCTTCACCCACTTTTTGATGGGGTTGTTTGTTTTTTTCTTGTAAATTTGTTTTTCATTGTAGATTCTGGATATTAGCCCTTTGTCAGATGAGTAGGTTGCGAAAATTTTCTCCCATTTTGTAGGTTGCCCGTTCACTCTGATGGTAGTTTCTTTTGCTGTGCAGAAGCTCTTTAGTTTAATTAGATCCCATTTGTCAATTTTGGCTTTTGTTGTCATTGCTTTTGGTGTTTTAGACATGAAGTCCTTGCCCATGCCTATGTCCTGAATGGTATTGCCTAGGTTTTTTTCTAGGGTTTTTATGGTTTTAGGTCTAACATTTAAGTCTTTAATCCACCTTGAATTAATTTTTGTATAAGGTGTAAGGAAGGGATCCAGTTTCAGCTTTCTCCATATGGCTAGCCAGTTTTCCCAGCACCATTTATTAAATAGGGAATCCTTTCCCCATTTCTTGTTTTTGTCAGGTTTGTCAAAGATCAGATAGTTGTAGATATGTGGCGTTATTTCTGAGGGCTCTGTTCTGTTCCATTGATCTATATATCCATTTTGGTACCAGTACCATGCTGTTTTGGTTACTGTAGCCTTGTAGTATAGTTTGAAGTCAGGTAGTGTGATGCCTCCAGCTTTGTTCTTTTGGCTTAGGATTGACTTGGCAATGCAGGCTCTTTTTTTGGTTCCATATGAACTTTAAAGTAGTTTTTTCCAATTCTGTGAAGAAAGTCATTGGTAGCTTGATGGGGATGGCATTGAATCTATAAATTACCTTGGGCAGTATGGCCATTTTCATGATATTGATTCTTCCTACCCATGAGCATGGAATGTTCTTCCATTTGTTTTTATCCTCTTTTATTTCCTTGAGCAGTGGTTTGTAGTTCTCCTTGAAGAGGTCCTTCAGTTCCCTTGTAAGTTGGATTCCCAGGTATTTTATTCTCTTTGAAGCAATTGTGAAAGGGAGTTCACTCATGATTTGGCTCTCTGTTTGTCTGTTATTGGTGTATAAGAATGCTTGTGATTTTTGCACATTGATTTTGTATCCTGAGACTTTGCGGAAGTTGCTTATCAGCTTAAGGAGATTTTGGGCTGAGACAATGGGGTTTTCTAGATATACAATCATGTCATCTGCAAACAGGGACAATTTGACTTCCTCTTTTCCTAATTGAATACCCTTTATTTCCTTTTGGTCAGGAAACAACAGGTGCTGGAGAGGATGTGGAGAAATAGGAACACTTTTACACTGTTGGTGGGACTGTAAACAAGTTCAACCCTTGTGGAAGTCAGTGTGGCGATTCCTCAGGGATCTAGAACTAGAAATTCCATTTGACCCAGCCATCCCATTACTGGGTATATACCCAAAGGACTATAAATCATGCTGCTATAAAGACACATACACACGTATGTTTATTGCGGCACTATTCACAATAGCAAAGACTTGGAACCAACCCAAATGTCCAACAATGATAGACTGGATTAAGAAAATGTGGCACATATACACCATGGAATACTATGCAGCCATAAAAAATGATGAGTTCATGTCCTTTGTAGGTACATGGATGAAACTGGAAATCATCATTCTCAGTAAACTGTCACAAGAACAAAAAACGAAACACCACATATTCTCACTCATAGGTGGGAATTGAACAATGAAAACACAAGGACACAGGAAGGGGAACATCACACTCTGGGGACTGTTGCGGGGGGGGAGGGGGGAGGGATAGCTTTAGGAGATATACCTCATGCTAAATGACGAGTTAATGGGTGCAGCACACCAGCATGACACATGTATACATATGTAACTAACCTGCACATTGTGCACATGTACCCTAAAACTTAAGTATAATAATAATAAAAAAAAGATGAAATGCAAAGCATAGATTTTTTTTTTTTGTGAAGGAATTATAGAGCAAGGACATTTGGATTCATTATTTGAAATAATTAGTATTTGTTTTCTCTCCATCATGTCAAAACAGAGAATTTGAAGTAATTTCAAAACTAAGAGCGTGGTCCAAAAGAAAAAAAACTTCTCATAGTTTACCCATAGTTTAAACACAACATTCACTAATGAGCAGAACTGTGTCTATAAGATTTCTGGAGTTCAAGGTGAGTAGGGAAACAAGTTGGGTAAGTCACAGTGCTGGAAAGGAGGAAAATGGTACTTCTGCTGAGCAAAGAAGCAGCTCTGAAAGAAGTTTCTTATAAGAATCATTTAGTGGATCATTCCACGAACATATTTCTATATTTCATACAATGACATATACATGTCATACAATGGAATGTGTTTATTTCATAAACAGACCCCACATGGATGTGTCTCATAACAATGATCTTGGATAAACTTTGAAGGCATAATCATGAAAATCCATTAATGGAAATTCATTTTCCCTAATCCTCTCCCTTATTTGAAAATCTCTCTTTCTCTAAAGGAACTTTGTGTTCTCCTTTAGCAGGTGTAGTCCCCCGTGTACACGATTCCGTCTCAGGACTCACACCCATGCTGTGATAATTTATTAATGAAGGATTTATGCATAGTTCACTGCAGGTTGTGAGAGTGAGCATCGTCTGGTTTACCTTTTTGTCTTCATTGCCCACAGCCGTACCTGGTACCTAGTAGTCAGTAATAAATGGATGAACAGGGAGTGAGTGACAGGCACACTGGTTCTCAGCTCTGGCTGCACTTTGGAGTCCTCTGGGGAGCTTTTATATAATATTGATGCCTGAAAACTTCCCCTAGAAATTCAGACTTAATTGGCTTGGGGTAAAGAACTGTCACAGGTACTTTATAAGCTGGTCAAAGTGATTTAAATGTACAGTCAGAGCTGAGAACCAATGGGACAAATTATGTAAATATGCTATTCAACTTAGTGAGATTACAGCATAATTTTAACCAGTTACTATACGATGTAGGGTAGTGTGATGGATATCAGAATGAGGAAGACACAGTCCTTGCCCTCAAAAAGCTGATAATTTGGTAGCAAGAGAGGAGATGGACATTCCAATCAGTATCTGGCATGATGATGATGATGACGACGACGATAAGAGCATGTTCTATCAAATGCACATATAGTGCCAGCTACAGGGAACTTTACAAACTACATTATCTTATTTAATCTCTACAGCCAACCCGTGAGAGAACCATTGTCATTTACTTAATCTCATTTTACAAGATGAGAAGACTGAGGTTTAGTGAATGGAAGGGTTTTGGACATGACTTCAAACCACCTTAACGTGTGCTTTTCCTTTTTGGTGGGATGGTTTTTTGAGTTTCCCTTTTTAGTTTCTACTGTACCATGAAAATGGAAGGGAAATATGCTGACACCTGCTTGGGGCTATTTGTGTGGCCCCTGGTGCCCGTGCTGGCTGTCCCTGCCCGTGGCTGGGTTGGTGTGGCTGTGTGGCCCCTGGTGCCAGCATTGACTGTGCATGCCTGTGGCTGGGGGGACACGGCTGTGTGCCCCCCGGTGCCCCTGTTGGCTGTGCCTGCCCATGGCTGGGGGTGGCGTGGCAGTAGCTGATTGCCCTGGCAGTGCCACTGGGTGGGGCCGGATGTGAGGAAGCCGATGGTGACTGGGGGCTGAGTGGGAACCCTCACTTTACAAATGTGGGAAATGAGGGGGTCATGGTTTAAGAACTTTAGTCCAGGACACACAGCTGGCCAAAGTACGCTATGTGCAAGCGCCATTTTAAATCCTTTATGAGTATTGACTCATTCCTCATAAAACCCTGTGAGGAATGGACCATTATCTCCTTTTTACTGTTGACAAAATGGAAGCAATGCTGTTAATCCACTCGCCCAAGTCATAAATCAGTGAGAACCAGAAGGCCCATCTAGAAGGTCTCTTCTCACCCACAGCTCAGGCGGCCCTTAGCAGTAGGTGATTGAGTCTGGATTCCACAGAGGCCTGGCAGAGGCTGGAGGGAACACGGCGTTACGTTTTATTACGTTGTGTGAATTGCCGCTGTTAGCATTAAGATTACTCCTCTTAAACCCAAGCCTGTCCTTGGTGGCCAGGGAGGCATAATTGAGGGGGTGGGAAGCAAGGTCTCTGGCCCTCAGCTCACTAAACATTTCCCGACACTCAGCAGCCTCCTTCCTCAGAAATTGTTTTTAGAGTCACAAAAGGTTTTAAATACAAAATTTTATAAACTGTTAAAATAGCAGAGTTCCCTGTTTTACTTTATTTTCCTCCTCCTCATGCTTCACTCCCACGGCTTCACTCTTCTTCACAGCCAGATCCACAGTGAGTTAAATTCGCTGCCTCCCAAGGGAGACCTCCAGCTTGTTCTATTTGAGCAGACTTTCTTTTGTTTCTTTTTGCATTTCACACACATGTACACATACATTCACACACCCACATGTACACACATGTGCACACTTGCATACACACGCACACATTTGTACACACCTATGCGCACACACACACGTACATACACACACGTGCACATACACGAAGAGGCACAAGTACACACACAATAGTTTGTGATCCTTCATTCACATTTAGGTGTGACTCCTCGTCCTTTTCAAGCCTTCCCAGGCATTTGTAGAAAAGTAGATCTGGAAAGCTTTCTGACCCAAGTTCTGGGATGGGGAGGCACTTAGAGAGAGATTGCTTGTTGATTCCCAGTATTTGGAAAATAGTTGCAAAGGGGTTTCATGCCTTGTCCACCTCCCGCAGCTCCTCGAGGGTGACACTTGGACCAGTGCTGGGTCCCTCCTCCTCCACTGTAAGGATCCTTCATTAGGAAGCAGGCTCTGCTCTATAAGCTTGGGTCAAGAAGAAAAAACCCAGCCTTTGAAGGGTTTATAACCTAGCAAGGGGAAGTTTCTAAAAAGCCAGAGATCTACATATACACTTTTATGACAGTTTTCTGCTTTCATTTCCTGGGGACCAGACTTGGGGAAGATATTAAGACAACTCTGGAGAAAACCGAGTGTAAGGCTGATGTCTCTCCATCTGTTCCTGAAGAACCCCCAAATGAGGAGAGTAGAAAGGGATGTCAATTTAGCTCCATCCCAACTCGGTTCAGCTCATGCAGACAGAGGCAAGGCTACTGCATCCCCACCGTGCCATAGCCCTTGGCCACATATGAATCCCAAGAGGAGATATGGCCTAAGCTCAAGCTGGGACCCGCCC
This sequence comes from Pongo pygmaeus, assembly GCF_028885625.2. Lineage (NCBI taxonomy): Eukaryota > Metazoa > Chordata > Mammalia > Primates > Hominidae > Pongo > Pongo pygmaeus. The sequence goes on along the minus strand of NC_072379.2, from coordinate 35,091,459 downwards.
TGGCTGCCTAACCTTGAAAGTGAAGAGGGTGTGCCCCTCTTCACTAGTGAGAAACCTGGGAGGTTGATGGTGAATACAGAACTTCTTGCAGGCTTGCTCTCACCTCTACATCCTAGGGTGCTGAGACTTCCAGCCCCATCTCTATCCCTGTCCTGCAGTGTTAGATTAGACATTTCTGTGTCTCTCCACAATTCTCTTGGGATTCTCTTGGGGGCTGTGCATGTGCCAGGTACCTTCAGTGCTTCTCCACCATCTAAAGCTGGCTGTCCTCAGCTCTTTTCTTTCCACTTTGGGGAAAGCTATGTGTTCAGCGACTCACTTTCTCAGACTCATCCATTCTGAAGCTTTCCAGGTGCAATAAGTTAACTTGGGTAACGGTGGCCAGAGTAGTCTGCAGCGTTCTCCATCTCTGTCTTCTCTTAGGGATGTCATGATTTACATTTTGTCAATGATTTATTTATTTGTCCTTTCTCCCCACTTTCTTCCAGAATGGACTTAATACATAAAAATTGTGGGTTGAGAATTGACTTGATTCAGATGAAGAGAGTAGTTCACAGGCTGGTAGAGGTTGGAAAACAATTCAATTTGCCCCTGAGTCCCTTACTGAGGAAAGACTAGTGAGAGTTACCCTGATAAAATTTTCAGTACAGTTTAGAGAACATCATTACTGGCACCATATCAGTGGCTTAACCCACAACCCCTCTGCTTTAAATAATTTTTTCATAGTGTTTTTCTAATGATTTTCTTTTATTAAATATAACACACACTCCTTAAAAGTGCACAGAACACTAAGGGCAAGTTTATACAGCAAATACCCTGTAACGAAAATCAAGAATGGCTATGTTATTTATGGAACTCAGTGCAAAATGAGAGTGCGAGGCCCCTTATTAAAAAATTATCAAAAATTTTGACCAGGTGCAGTGGCTCATGCCTGTAATCCCAGCATTTTGGGAGGCCAAGGTGGCTGAATCACCTGAGGTCGGGAGTTCGAGACCAGCCTGACCAACATGGAGAAACCCCGTCTCTACTAAAAAAGTACAAAAATTTAGCCGGGCGTGGTGGTGCATGCCTGTAATCCCAGTTACTTGGGAGGCTGAGGCAGGAGAATCACTTGAACCCAGGAGGCGGAGGTTGCGGTGAATGGAGATCGTGCCATTGCACTCCAGCCTGGGCAACAAGAGCGAAAGTCCATCTCAAAAAGAAAAAAAAAAGAATTTCAAGATGACAGAGGCAGAGCATTAAATCCAACACAGGGTCTTCTAAGAGTGGGCTTTGTGCAATGGTGCTGGTTGCAGCCATAAAGTTGGCCTTGATAAGAATACAGCACACACACCCTTTTTTTTAATTTTTATTAATACCTGGGTGACAAAATAATCTGTACAACAGACCCTCATGACCTGAGTTTACTTCTGTAACAAACCTGTACGTTTACCCCTGAACTTAAAATAAAGTGAAAAAAGTTAAATCTTTATAAAAATTGGGCAGGGTCAAATTGACAAGAACTTCATAATTATTTTAATTTTTTTATTATTATACTTTAAGTTTTAGGGTACATGTGCACAACGTGCAGGTTTGTTACATAGGTATACATGTGCCATGTTGGTGTGCTGCACCCATTAACTTGTCATTTAACATTAGGTATATCTCCTAATGCTATCCCTCCCCACTCCCCACACCCCACAACAGGCCCCGGTGTGTGATGTTCCCCTTCCTGACACACACCTTTTTGTGCTATTTCTTCATTGCAACATCCTTCCTCTCACTAAAGGTAATCACTGTCCTGAACATCTATGTCAATCAATCTCATGCTTTCTTTATGTTGCGTTACCTCCCTAATGATACAGTCTTCCCTCAGTATTCATGGCGGATTGGTTCCAGGACACCCTGTGGGTACCGAAATCCAAGGATGCTCAAGTCCTTGATACAAAATGGTGTATTATTTTCATATGACCTATGCACATTCTCCCATATGCTTTCAGTCATTTCTAATTATTGATACCTGATACAATGTCATTGCTATGTAAATAGTTGATATACTAAATTTTTATTTGCATTATTTTTTATTGTTGTACTTTTATTTTTTATTGATATTTTTCCCCAAAATTTTCGATCAACCATTGATCGTGAATGTGGTGAAACTCATGGATACAGAGGGCTGGCTGTAATGTTTTTATTGATTTTATACCATAGAAGTGGGATCACTTGGTAGATTATTTTCTTCTTGATATGTCTTTTGTTAAATTCATTCATATTATTGTGTGTTGCTCATTGATTACAACTGCTCTATATTATTTCATTGCATGAACATAACACAACACATCTACTTTAATGCAGATAGATGTATGGGCTGCTTTCAATTTTTGGATAATTTGAATACTAGCTTACATGTCTTTGGGTGCATTTCCTGTAAGTTTCTCTGGGGTACATAACTTTATATATTTTCAAATATGGACTTGCTTGGCCATAGGGTATATGCATCTTTAAATTTAGCAGAAAATATCAGAAAGTTTTCTGAAGTATTTATATCAAACTCCAAAGAGCATTAAATGGGAGTTCACATTGTTCTGTAATGTTATAAATACTTAATGTTAAAAGGCATTTCTATTTTTCTAAATCTAGTAGGAGTATAATTGTATCTCATTGTAACTTTAATTTCCATTTCATTTATTACTAACAAGGTTATCAACTTTTTCACATATGTACTGACCCTTTAGATTTCCCCTCTTGTAAAAAACCTGTTCAAACATTTTGTCTATTTTTTATTGCTTTGTGTGTCTTTTTCTTGTAGATGTGTCAATCTTCATATACCCTAGATATTCGTCCTTTGTTTCAACTAGAGGAAATATCTTCTCCTACTTGGTGATGTGAATTATCGCTCTCTCTCTCTCTCTCTTTTTTTTTTTTTTTGAGACAGATTCTCGCTCTGTCACCCAGCACCCAGGCTGGAGTGTAGTGGTGAGATCTTGGCTCACAGCAATCTCTGCCACCTGGGTTCAAGTGATTCTTCTGCCTCAGCCTCCAGAGTCGCTGGGATTACAGGCTTGTGCCACCATGCCTGGCTAATTTTTTTGTATTTTTATTAGAGACGAGGTTTCACCATGTTGGCCAGGTTGGTCTCAAACTCCTGATCTCAGGTGATCCGCTCGCCTTGGCCTCCCAAAGTGCTAAGATTACAAGAATTAGCCACTGCACCTGGCCTCTTTTTGATATCTTTTATGAATGGATGTGGGTCAATTTTTGTGTCTGGTGTAGAAATCCCATTTCACGTTTTAAAAAACACGTGTGCAATTTTTCCTACTCCATTTCTTGCAAAGACCCCCTTCCCTGTGGCATATGGGGCCACCTCTGTCCTGTGTCCAGTTTCCACATGTGTGGGGTCTGTTTCTGAACACTCTTTTAGACCCCTTTGAGGCCCTGCATGAAAGGCAGGACTGCATTATGTAAGAAATCAAGGATTGACTGTCATTCCTTTGCTCTTTAAAACGTTTGTCTATAACAAAATGAGTTTTTAGTGGGGCAATAGGCTGTTTTAGTAGGCCATGGTGTTCATGAATCTTTCTTCTATACAAGTTTATGGATGGCAAAGTGAAGAAGTGACAGGGTAGAAGTCACAAGGCCCAAGTTCAAAGCCAGCTGGGTTATGCTTACAAGGAATTCTGCGTAAGTAACTTCTGTATGTCAAATCTTTTTAATCAAAGATAACAGCTCTCCAGCTGACTTAACAGAGCTGTTAACAGGATTAAATAATATAATATGATTTAAAAATATTTGTTAACAATAGCAGCACATGTAGTGCAAATGCAGGAGGAAGACAGGAAAGAAATAAATACCCATGTAACAACACAACAGTGTTGAGGGTAGAGTTGATTTGGTCTCGTGTAGCAGGTAGACACTGGGCATTATCGTGTGTAGTATCAGTAGAGAGCTACTGTGATGCATGACTACTTACCACTTTTCACCACTGCCTACTTTCTACTTCTACTATTATTACCAAATCCAGAGAGCAGACACTGGTCCTGTCATGTTTTAATGTGGAATCAGTAAGAAAAAGCTCCCAAATTTCTTTTCCACTGATGCTTGATGCTTGAGTGTTTTCCATTCTTGCTTAGTTCTTTTGACTTAATCTTCACTCTTTCCCTGGGGATTGCTCTTTGTGAGTGGTGGTGGTAATGCTGAATTCCTGCATATGAATGCCACCACGTTACAGAAACTTCCTGGAAAGCAGCAGAGAGGGAGGGAGGAAGCGGGGTGGGGGGGCGGGGCGAGAGAGAGAGAGAGAGAGAGAGAGAGAGAGAGAGGAGAGAAGCTAACATTACTGAATGCTCTTCGTGTGGGGTTTGGATTGCTGAGAAGAGGAGAAGGAGAAAATAAGATGGTGCATGAAGGCAAAAGTCATACTTCACTTTCTTCATTCCTAACAATGTCACACATTAATTAACCAGTTTACCTCTCTGTCAGATCCGTAGTTTGTTCCTCTAACATAGGAAGAGAAGCAGTGCTCTGTGCCTCTGCCCCTTCCCTCTTCTTCAGCCTCTTATCCCACTGGGTCACAGGTGGTCCCGGACCAGCAGCATCAACATCCCCTGAGAATGTTTTAGAAGTGCACTTTCCCCAAGCCCTGCCCTGCCCTCCCGAATCAGGAGTCTGAGGTGGGGGTAGGTGGAAGGAATCTGTGCCTTAACAAATCCTCTGGTGCTTCTGTGTGTGTGCACGCTGCCCTAACCAAACTCCAGGACCAGGACTGTCTGTCTCAACGGGCTGTGCAGTGCCCTCCCACACTGATTCTGCAGAGGCTTTGTCAGAACCACCCATGCCACCCACCTAGAGTCACTTGAGTAACGCTGGTTTGTCACTTGAGGCTGCACTTAGGGAGCAGCTGCCTCTTATTTCCAGGGGCCACCTTGTACTGGGGGCTGTGAGCACCTGTGGACAGGGATGAAACCGCTGTACTCATCTCTGGATTCCAGCACCTACCTTAGTGACTGGTCCAGCATAGCCACCTGATAACCACTGCTGAAATACTACAGTACAGAGGCAACATGATATAGTGGGAACTAGTGTTAAACCAGGAGCCACAAAGCTCTCAGTTGAAAACCAGGCACCACCACTGTGTAGTCAAGTAGCCTTAGGCAAGTCACATCTAAAGGAAAGATCCATTTGTCTTTTTCTTCACATTTTTCACAAAGCTACTTTCTGGTGAGGATTGCGTGAATTTGATCTCTGAAGTTCCCAGGTGGCCATAGACCTTTATTCGTAAATCCTAGTAAAGAGAAAAACGAAAAAGGAGACAAATGTTCATTGGAAGGCACTGTTCTAAGTGCAGTGGATAGAGCCTTGAGTTGATCAGAATATGCTATTTTTCTTTGGTCCTGGAGTTATTAAATTTGCTTCTTCAAGTAAGTTAAAATAGACTCATTTCTTATTGATTTATAAGAACTAGAAACCCACCTCTAATGAGTTTGTGTAGGTGAGAATATACCCGTGAGGAGTGAACTCAGAGTTGAATATGGAGGTAGACCTCTGGGGTGCACTGGCATTGCTGAGTACAAACCCGGGGTCAAGGTTAGAGGTGGGGTAGGCAAGGTTCTAATGAAAATGTGCTTTGATACCTGGCTAAATTTCTTGACCTTACCTCTCAAATGGCAGCTGAGTTGGGGCTAGCATCAGCTGTCATCACTCTCATAGAATCCTGGTTGGCACAGCCATCAGGAGCACTTGGAGGGCAAGTAGGGGGAGATTGGCCTGTTGCTGATGTCTTTGCCCACAGAGAACTGAAAATGTCCACTCCAAGAGTCTTGTCATGCATGTTGAATTGTGTTGGCTTTTGTGGGTGAATTAGGAGGGATTGAAATTAGTTCTTTCCTGCATCTTATTTCTTCTGCCTAGCCCTGAGTCTGTCTATAGAGAGAGGCCAGAGACATGATCGGTGGGTCTCCTCCAGCTCCCCCATTCCTCCAGTCTAAGGGGGCTTCCCTTGTGGTGGGCACTTGGATACCCAAGTACATATGTTGCCAGTGCTGGTTAGTCACGTGGCACGTAGCTGTGGTGGCTGTCAGAGCCTGGCATGGAGCCTTGTTTTCTGGTTCTGCTAACAAACCAAGCTTGAGCCAAGGAAGACAGATTTTTCCTGGTTTGTTTATAAGCTTACAGGAGAGTGAAAACAATCTTTCCAGCCAAGCTTCCTTGGGCCAGTTGAAGTGAAACCAAGGATTGTCCACTTACCTCAGTAATTAAGGCACAAAGAGACCCATGCTGTTTGGGTCTGACTTTTCCAAATCTGAGGGATGATGATTTTAGCAAATTCAGTGTGGACCAGCTCTTTGATTCATTGTGGTCATTCGATCATTTCTGAGTCATTGCTGGATAGCAGAAGCAGACAGCTGAATCACAGCTCAGAAAACTGTAATGAGCTGAGCAGCATTACAGCTTGTTTCACTTAATATTTATTCTTAAAACATGACTTCATTTGTGACGGCTATACTTGGAGATCCAGATACAAGTCCAGCGTGTTTGCCGTAACAAGTTAATGTGATGAAATATGGAAAAACCTATTTGCCTCTGTCTTCAAAATTTGCACAAAGCTCCTTTCTGGTGAGGATTGTGTTGCACTGATCTCTACACATTTTCCTGGCATGCAATCCTGTTTGGCCCTTTATGGGATTGGTACAAAGACCCTGTGTCTACCTTCCCAGTGAGCTGCATAAGAGACTGGGCACAGTAGAGACACACACAAAGGGTGAGTATTTATTCTATAGAAAAATGAAGATTCACAAATAGGAAACAGACACCAGTATATTATTCTTGATGTTTTATTCATGATGCTAGAAAAGAACTTTCAGTAACCAAGAATTGTATGAGACAAAAAGGTAGGTAGACTTTTCCCAAAAAGCTTATGGCCTTGTTAAATAGCTACAGAAATTGATCATAAATGCCAGGTGGAAATGCTTGTTCCTTGACAAGAGTCTTCATTGTCCCAAACATATAAACGCAGAGAAGTGATTTATTTACTGGGCTAAGCACTCTGCAAAGTCTTAAAAAGTCTGTTTCCTTGTAAGTTAAGTGGAAAATTTGGGGGATAAATGTCAAAGGGTCTCACAAAAGCCTTGAATTAAATGGTAGAAATAAAGCAAAAAAAGAGGCTAAAGCACATGTGATGTGACCATAGGGCATCTTTAACCAAAGGAGGAAAATGTGATTCTGTCTACACTTCGGCTAAAAAGAGCAAAAGCCAGTAGGCAGGAAGCAGGGCAGATGGAAATGCATTAACATAATGGAGAGGGAAGCTGAGGCCAAATACTGAATGCTGGACAGCTAGCCAACCCTTTGGAAAGCCAGAGGCAGGAACACGTGTGGAGAAGCCGGGCATTCCTGAGAGCTCATGGGCTTTTAATAGGAAAATTTGTGAATAGCCCAGAGACCTTGTGTAGCCTAGAGAGGCATTTGAGGCTCTTTTGCAGCCGCCACTCATGGTCAGTGACTTGCTTATTTTCTGAGGCCCAGCATGCATGCCAATGTGAAGTGGTTTTCATTAAACCTGAGAATGACAGAAAGATACAGACCGTCCAAAGGCATTGAAGGACATATTTGCCTTGCCCCGAATCTCTACTTCCTCAATAGCTCTCTGCATGTCCTCAATCTGGGGACCACGTCCACCATCCCCTGGGAACATGGGAGAGAAGGGAGAACTAAAGGAGATAAAGAGAGGTCAGAGACAACTTGGCCTGGAGTCTTGAGGGGCTTCCTTTTTGAAGAAGTGGAATAAAATTAAAACATTTCATGGTAAAGGAAATTGGGTCAACATTTCCACATCCATCTTTCCATCTGCTTTTGCCTGAATTTCTAGGTGCTTTCTTTGGTAAAGTTTTCTGGCCATGCTAGGAGGGCTCCATGGTGCGAGTGCTTCAAGAGCTTTGAAGTCCCCTGGGGAAAAGGACAACAAATAAGCATGCTTTAGGAAGAGTTCTGTGAAGAAGCCAATATCCTGGAGATAATGGGATGTCACAGGGCAAGTGTGTTCTGGGATCAAGAGAGATAGAGTGTCACCACAAGGGAATCCCAGTGAGGAGGTGTGGGACCGTCTTGGATTCTCCTCTGCATGGTTGGCAGCCTTTTAGGTAGGACCACCTCTTTGCTGGGCACCATCTGCAGGAGCATTTCTTCCCCCCTCTTCCTTTGTGATGGGAATCACCAAGTCACCTACTTCAATGCAGTCTCTGCAGGTGGATTTGGGAGTGAGAAGCTACAGGTGAAGCGAGAGACATTGCTGCCGGTGTGGTGGGAGTGTGAAAGTAAGGCATTGTTCTAACATCATTTCTGTATGCCGGGCTGTGCACCCCTCAAATTTTGGGTGGTGATCCTTTAGTGGAATCTCTCAGTTCTACAAAAAAGAAACTGGATTGTGGTAGTTAAGTAGCTTTTCAAAGAAACAGCCATAGGCATTCCCTGCCAGAGACTTGGACAGACTTTCAGTTTATGTTAGTGGAAATTGGATGTTTCAGTCCATTTTCTGTTGGTTACAACAGAATACCTGAAAACTGAAATATAAGACACAGAAATTTATTTCTTACAGTTATGGAAGCTGAGAAGTCCAGAGTCAAGAGGGCTGTGTCTGGTGAGAGTCTTCCTGCTAGTGGGGACTCTGCTGAGTCCTGAGGCCGTGCAGGGCATCCCATGGCAAGGGGGCTGAGTGTGCTCATGTGCTAAGTCAGGTCTCTCTTTCTCTTATTATAAAGCCACTGGCCCCACTCTTGTGATAACCCATTAATCTATCCATTTATGGGGGCAGAGCCTTCATAATCCAATCACTTCTTAAAGGACCTATCTCTCAACACTGGCATGTTGGGGATCACATTTCAACATGCATTCTGGAGGGAACATTCAAACCATAGCTCTGACGTTATGGAAACTCAGGTCCCAAGGAGAGTAAAGGAACTATTTTCAGGAGTAATTCCCATCAGAACCCAGGCACATAGTGACAAGAGAGAACTGGGGAGAACAACACTCAGGGCCTCGATGTGACCTGAGTGTTGCTGGAATGAGAAGCTGTTTTATAAAGAATGGGCTTGTTTCACAGGGAGGAGAGAGTAGCTTTGAAAGTTGAGGAAAAACAGAATTGTGTAGAAATCCATGACCAGAAAGAGTGGGTATAATAGGAAGGGCTTCCATGGTGCTAGTGTGCAGATCACACAAACTAGCCCTAGGACAAGGTCACATCTTGAGCTGTCTGCAGACACGTCCTTGGGCTAACAGCAAGGACTCTGTTTTAAATGAGCTTAGTACCTGCTGCTTCTCCCAAAGGGAGAATGAAACAAACAACAGCAACAGCGAGGACAGGCAGGGACACTGTTGTCATGCCCAGTCCTGAGGAACAGGAAGCCCAGCATGCATTTCTCTAATACACCTGCCTTCAGATGTAGGTGGACTCTCAGTTGTCACAGATGACCTGTTCCCCTTCCCCGATCCAAGCTCTTGTCCTTTCCCAGACTCCGGCTGTCTTCAGAGATGTCTCACATGTATTCCTAAGCAAGGCCAAGCTCATCCTTTTGGATGCTGTCACTTGACCACTGCTGTTTGTCTCTACAGGAGCCTGTTGACATTGCCTCCCGGGGCTGCCCACAGGCCCTGTGGTCAGAGGTGTGGACCTTGCAGCTGTTGCATCCTCACAGAAGCAGAATTACTGACCACTTCCAATCTGTTTACTGGAGCAGGAGCCTCTGCCTTCCTTCCAATGTCTCTTGCTGTCTCGGCTCCGAGTGAAGTCCTCCTCCTTCTAATGGACTCAGGCCCTTGGCTATTCTGAAACAGTTGGCCCACACACCAGCCAGGGGATCAGGCTTGCTTTGGTCCAGTTAGAACCCAGGTTTCCTGCCTCTGAGTCCCTGCCTTGACCAGCATTATTAGGTGACAGGGCAATGACAGGAGGAGTCCAGAGGGCAGTATGCAAAGCTATGATTAGTGATCATCCCCAGGGAGAGGGCCCCTCAGCTGAGTCACCAGGACTGCAGGAAGACACGTTTCAGAAAGTTCCCAGGACAGGTAGACAAGGCTCCAAGCCATGAAACCAGGAATGGGAGATCAAAACGCCCATGAGGTGAGAAGATCCTCAGAAGGGAATTTACTACACATGTACATAGGAGTGACAAGGAGAGTCCCCTTTGAGTCCAGGGGCTGCACAGGCACCTGCCACCAGATGCACTCCTCCCTTCCCTGCCTTCTCTTAGAGTTGACTTTGTGGGAGGCTTCAACAGACTCCCTCTGGGTTTGTGCATGTCGTCTGAAATGATAAAATTTTGTTCTTCTTTATCGCTGAATATACTCCATTGCACATATAAGCCACATTTTCTTTCCCCACTCATCCACTGATGGACGCTTAGGTTGACTCCATATCTTTACTCTTGTAAATAATGATGTAGTGAACATGGGCGTGCAGATATCTCTTCAAGATACTGATGTCAATTTCTTTGGACACATACACAGAAGAAGGATTGCTAGATATGTTTTCAGATTTCTGAGGAACCTCCATACTGTTTTTCCTAGTGGCTGTACCAATTTACATTCCCACTAACAGTGTGCAAGGGTTCCCTTTCTGTACATTCTCAGCAACACTTACCTTTAATCTTTTCAATAGCAGCCATTCTGTCAGGTATGAGATGGTGTCTCATTGTGGCTTTAATTTGCAGTTCCTGATGACTAGTGATGTTGACCGTTTCTAAAAGTAGCTGTTGGCCATTTGTATGTCTTCTTTGGAGAAATATCTATTCAGGTCTTTTGTCCATTTTTAAATTAGATTATTTGGATTTTTTTTTTTGCTATTGAGTTATTTGAGTTCCTTATATATTTTGGATGTTAACCTCTTGTTGGATACTGTTTGTAAATATTTTCTCCCATTCTGTCGGTTGTCTCTTCCACTGTTGACTGTTTCCTTTGCTGTGAAGTTTTTTAGTTTGATGTAATCTCATTTGTCTATTTTTGCTTTTGTTTTTGTGTTTTTGGAGTTCAGTCCAAAGCATTCATTGTCCAGACTGGTGTCATGGAGCTTTTCCCCTATTTTCTTGGAGTAGTTTTGTATTTTCAGGTTTTACATTTCAGTCTTCCACTCATTTTGAGTTGATTCTTGTAGATATGGTGGGATAAGGGCCTAATTGCATTCTTCTGCCTGTAGCGAAATAACCTAGGCACAGAAAGACAAATACTGCCTGGTCTCACTTATATATGAAAGCAAAAATAGTTGAATTTATGAAAGTAAAATGTAGATTGGTGGTTATCAGAGGTAGGGCGTGGCAGAGGGTGAGGGGATGAAGAATGGGGAGATGTTAGTCACAGGGTACAAAGTTTCAGTTAGGCAGGTAGAATAAGTTTTAATGATTTATTGTACAGCAGTGTATTGTAGTCAATAACAATGTATTGTGTATTTAATAATTGCTAAAAGGATATATTTTGAATGTTCTTACCACAAAGAAATGATAAGTATATGAGGGGATGGTTATGTTAATTAGCCTGATTTAATCATTCCACAATATAAACATGGACCAAAACATCACATTATATCCCATAAATGTTACAGTAGTCCCTGTTGTCCATAGGGAATACATTCTAAGACCTCCAGTGAATGCCTGAGACTGAATAGTACCAAACCCTACATATACTATGTTTCCTATGCATACATACCTATGACAAAGTTTAATTTAGAAATCAGGCACAGTAAGAGAGTAACAACAACTAATAATAAAATAGAACAATTATAAAAATATACTGTAATAAAAGTTAAGTGCATATGGTCTTTCTCCCTCTCTTCCTCTCTCTCTCACCATGTCTTCATATTTTTATATTGCAGTTGACTATGGGTTACCAAAACCTGGGAAAGTGGAGCTGAGAATAAGAGGAGTGCTTCTGTAGATCTACTATTTGTCACTTAAAATAAAATAAAATAAAATAAAATAAAACAAAACAGCCCCCTTGCCCTATAGGAGAACAGCTGGAGGGAGGCAGTTCAGGCAGGGATTTATTCCTCTGGCTCTCTCTGGCATTGTCTAGGTCCCTCCCTCACAAGTCACTGCCCACCTCCAGGCCACCACTCTCTGGGCTCTAGGGTTCTGGTACCTTCCTCCTCCCACCTCCTTTCCCAGCCTGAGGGTGATAGCATCTGTGCTGCTGCTGGCCCTGTCATTCTCCACCCCCCCCCCCCCCCACTCCCCCGTCTACACCTACACTGTCATAATTGGTCCCTTTGTAAATAACCTTCCTTGAATCATCCTGTTTCCTGTTAGGATTCATCCTGTTACAGAAGCTATCTAACGACTTCTGATTGTAAAAAGGAGTATACAGCATGGAGAGCACATAACTAAGAAGTCCTGTAGAGACTGGAGGGACCCTGTGATCAAAAAGAAGAATCTTTGAATGACATGGATTAGTAAATGCTAAACAGCTTGGAACTTTTTTAAAAAAAAGTAAAAAAAAAAAAAATCATGGAATTAAGGAGAGATCCACTGTTTGAGAAAAGTAGTGAAACTCCAAGAGCAATTTCAAATCAATACCAGGAAGCACGTTTTCATAAATCTATGGCAGATAGAAAGAGCTGTCTTGAGAAGGAGCAGCATGGCCAGGCGTGGTATCGTTTAACCTCTTGGCTGGGATGCTGGAGAGGTGATACTAATTAGATACCTCCTTGTTCTTTCGAACTCTCCAAATCTACACATTCTTTTACAAGGCTAAAGGTTCTGTTTCTTTGAAGAAGGCCATCGACCTTCTATAAATACGTCAAAATAGTATTCCATGATGCTAATCCTGAAAACAAACAGGACTTAGATTTTCTAGGGCTTCTGTCTGTTGTGATCTTTTGGTCATGGCCAGGATGAGGGGAGAGTGCCTGGGGGCATGTCTGTGGCATTTCAAGACAGGGCCAGGTGTTTGGGAGAGATAGGTGGAGTCCAGTTACCAGCTTCCTTGGAAACGGTTGGCTTTGTTTGATTCCTCCAGCCTCAAGGGAGAGGCAGGTGCCTGCTCAGAGAGACTTACTTCCTACTAAGCCCCCTGTTGGCTGTGAGTGCCGTTCGGCTCATTGGATTGTTAGATGAATCTGTTTAATGTGACTGAGCTGCCTGTGCCTGCCAAATCTGACTCCAGACAGCGGCGATATTCCACACACCAACTGCACCTGTGTTAAAGGGCACTGGGGAAGCTGTGAGAGCCTCAGAAAGAATTGTTCTTTACCTGAACAACCTTTGGTGAATGTCGTTTTGTTTAAAAATCAGTTTATTTGATGTTCTACTCCCTCCCGGCTTCCCCCTGGGAAGCAACACAATCAATTTCTCCCGGGAATGGGAAGCCCAATACAGAAGATGGTTTCCTTTTCTTGAGAATGTATGGAAAGCATATTTTTCAAAGTTCTTGTTGTTATTATATAATAATGTTTTTGGCTTTGAGAAAAGGTAGAACATGTTTAACTTGTGTATAGAATATTTATCCTGCAGAATATTTTTGTTTCTCTTTCATGGGTCCTGCTCAGTGTCTAGGAAGACACAATTTGTGTTAAAAGTCCCAGAGTCTGACCAGAAAATAATTAGATTTTTGTACTGCCAGCTCTGTTGACCCTAAGCAAGATAAAGGCATTACAGCCAATGGCAGTTACCTTCCCCACCACAGTCCCCACTTATTACGTAGTGGTTTTGGGAGGCCAGGACCAAGGAGCAGCAGGCCCCTGGCTGGGAGTGATGCCGCACTGAGCAGTTGAGGCAGGACCCAGGTGGTGGGTGCTGCCCCTGTTCAGGTGTTACAGGAAAGGGATCCCGATTCAGACCCCAAGAGAGGGTTCTTGGATCTCATGCAAGAAAAAATTCAGGGCGAGTCCACAGTGAAAAGCAAAAGCAAGTTTATTAAGAAAGTAAAGTAGTGAAAGTACAGCTACTCCATAGACAGAATAGGGCATTCCCAAAAGTAAGAGGAGGAATGCATCCACCCTAGGTATAAGACTCATTTATATAGGATAAAAAGACCATGGGGAGATGTGCTCTGCTACAAGGGTTTGTGATAAAGGATTAATTTTCTTAATTGCTATATTTTGCAAGAATCAATACTATTTTATTTAAAGCAAAATTAGGAATGTGTTTGTTCTCAAGATACTGAGATATCGGGACACTCCCAAGTCTGGGTCTGTTTAGTTGACATTATCAATCTGTTCCCTTAACTGCAAACATCTAGAGGCTAGGAATACCTAACTTTTTGGGAATGCAGCCCCGCAAGTCCAGCCTCATTTTCTTAGCCCTCACTCAAGATGGAGTCACTCTGGCTTGAATGTCTCTGATGCAGGATATGCCTGGAGATCCATATCAACCCCTGGTTTTCCACATAGAGTAAGGAACCAACTCTTGGTCAAAAAGATTAATATCATAGGATCTCTAGCCAAATTCACCCTTAATAAATAAGTCCAGAGAGTAATTTAAAAAAAAAACCAAGAAAACAAGAAAACATGGGGACCAGGTAGGATTAGGAGGAAGGGCAGAGGGTACTAGAACTATTTTTCTTTTGGAGCCTCTTCCATTAGTGAGGATGCCTCCTTCATATTTATTTTTGGTGCTAGGTTTTATAGTGCTTAACACATAGACCTGGGCTGGAGGCTGTGGAGAAAGGGCAGAGGCCACATGCAGCTGTTTATCCCAAAAGTCAGTTTCCAACAGCCGACCTAACCCTGAAGGTGGATGGTTCAAAATATCTCATTTTTGTGAGAAATAAAGGTTCATGATGCATGTCATTATCTCTACATTCACTCCAAGTCCTCTGTGGGTATGGCAAGACCACTTAGAAATTGTTATTACAGGTGAAATGATGATCATCCATTCATTGCTTCCATAAGTAGGAAGTGCTAGTAAGTTGAAACTAGGTCAGTATTTTCATGGGATGACTGGAGACTGAGATTCCTCCATCCTCATCTGCCCTTATGCAAGAAGGCCAAAAGGAAATATGTTAAGATGTGTCAACTTTCTTCAAGAACATTCCTAAACTTTACATAAACCCTTTCAAATGTAGACCCCAGGTCTTATTTAAATGATAAAAGTTTAGATGCATGTCAACAAGAAGGCCTTTGAGCCTGCTAACAAACAGCTGTGTGGTGGGAAATTCCAGCCTCCTAATTCCATTCACCCTGATCCCATGATGCTCTTACTCGTTCTCTTTTTTCCTCCTGATATGGTTTGGCTGTGTCCCCACCCAAATCTTATGTTGAATTCCCACATGTTGTGGGAGGGACCTGGTGGGAGATAATTGAATCAGGGGGGCAAGTCTTTCCCATGCTGTTCTCGAGACAGTGAATAAGTCTCACGAGATCTGATGGTTTTATAAGGGGTTTCTACTTTTGCATCTTCCTCATCTTCTCTTTGCCTGTGCCATCCTTGTAAGACATGACTTGCTTCTCCTTGCCTTCCACTATGATTGTGAGGCTTCCCCAGCCATGTGGAACTGTGAGTCCAATTAAACCTTTTTCTTTGGTAAATCGCCTAGTCCTTGATATATCTTCATCAGCAGCATGAAAACGGACTAATACACCTCCTTTCTTCAATTAAAACCTCACATACCTGACTTTATAATGCTTTGTGCTGATGAAACTCTCTCTTTATGTAAGATATTTCCCTAGATATGTCCCTAAACCCAAGACAGCAGCGCCAGGAAGGAGGTGACTGAAACCTCTACGGGACTGACAAGTGAGCTGAGACCCAGAGCAGTTAAGGGCTTCTAAGATGACACCACCAGTCAGTGGAAGGTCCTGGGTTATGGCTGGACATAGGGACTGAGAAGAGCAGGTGGTAAGGAAGCATGTGCTAGGAGGAACCTTGGGTGTCACAGGGAGAGGAGAACACTTAGGGGTGTGTCCACCCAGGATCTTTGGCTGCAAATCACATAATTGGACACTGGTTTTCTTTAAAAAAATTCACTGAAAAGATACTGAAGAGCTCTCCAAACTGAGTAGAGTTGAATGACTCGGCCACGTGAAGGGCAGACCCTTGGCAGCCTGGCCAAGCAATCACAAACAACTTCCACTGACCTTCTGTGCCTCTCCTTCCCTGGCTTCCACCAGCATCTACTGGGCACCGACCACATTCCAGGCATAACCGTGGGATCCAGGTGGCCGATAGGGAACTGTAAAATGCCCCGTCTTCAGAGAGGACAAATGCCAGGAGATGGGAAGAGCTAAGATGGAGGATGATCAGGTGAGAGTGGAGAGGTTACAGCCTCAGCGTGTGGTCGCCTGGAATGGCCAGGAAGGCTTCTCTGATGAAGTTGAAACTGAGACCTGATAAGAGTGAGGAGCTACAGGAGCTGCTGGGAAAGGAGTGTCCAGGCCTCCAGCAGGACTGAGGTTGGCTTGTATGTGTATAAATATATACATAAGTGTGTGTGTGTATAAGTAAATATAGATATACATTTAAGTTCCATATGTGTGTATATGTATGTGTGTAAACATACATATATATGTTTAATATAATATATAATATAAATATATATATATATTTAGAGAGAGAGAAGAGAGGACTGTACATACCGAGTTTTTCCTTGATATCTCTGGGGAACTGGTTCTAGGGCCCTCAAGGATACCAAACACCTGTGCTCACATCCCTCATTGCTAATAGTGTAGTATTTACATATAACCTACATTGTTTAGGAAATGATGGCAATAAAAAACATGTACATACTTAGTACAGACACAATTTTTTTTTCACATATTTTTGATCCCTGGTTTGTTGGATCCACAATTGGAAATCCAGGGAGATGGAGGACTGACTGTGTGTGTGTGTGTGGAGTGAGAGAGAGAGAGAGAGAGAGAGATAGAGATTTAACAGAAAATAGACTTCTGCAGAAGAGCATTTACTCCAACTTTAATGTTAGGATTGAGAGTGTGTGTGTGACTTCCACAGATTTTAATAGTATACATTTGAGGTGTACAACAAGATGTTTTAATATGTATATCATAGTGAACTGATTACCGTAGTTAAGCAAATTAACATATCCATCAATTTCCATAGTTACTTTTCTGTGTATATGTGTGGTAAGAGCACCTAACAGCTACTCTCTTAGCAAACTTCTGGTATCTAATGCAATATTAACTGTGGTCTTCATGCTGTACCTTAGATCTCTAGATTATTCATCCTCCCTAACTGCAAGTTGTACCCTTTGACCTGCTTCTTCCCATTCCTCCCCCTCCCCACCTCTGGTAACCACGATTTTACTCTCTGATTCCATTTATTTGACTTATTTTTTAGATTGTACGTTTAAGTGAGATCATGCAGTATTTTTCTTTCTGTGTCTGGATAAGGAGAATAGATTTTAAGGGCTGTAGAAGTTTCGGGAAACCAAGAGACAGGGCTCAGTTGTAAGGCTCTTAGTGCCCCTTTGTTCCCTGAGATGGTGCCAAGTACTGCAGGGACAGCTTCCGGTCTTGTGCCTGGGGAGGGCCTTGTCGGCCCAGCCAGGCACAGTCCTGTTCATCTGCTGGAGGGCTGGACGCCGAGAGCTGACTGTCAGCTCATTTCATCTCCATGGACAGAACTGGGAAACTGTGTCAAAGGGTGGGATGAGCTGCTGACAGTCTGCAGTGCACGCTCCACAGGGTGGACTCACTGGTGACCCTCATGGCACTCAGTCTTCTCATTTGGCCCTGAGAGGCACGTTTCTTCTTCTTGTCTAGTGCTGAAGAAACACAGCAAACACGCTGCTCACTGTCTTCAACATGACTTTGATGAGAGATCCTTCTTGTGCTCCACTTCCTATTTTCTTAGTATAGGACTATTTTATGAAAAGTGGCCACACAGCTTTTGATGCCATTTACTTTAAAAAGAATACAAATAGTTACAGTTTTTAATACTTCAATCTACTTTCAAAGGGAAAGAAAGAACATTCCATAGAGTTAGTCAAGGGTCTCACGAATTTCCCAAGGGTTTCCATGACTCAGAAGTAGGAAGATTATAGACTGGCAAGCTAAGTGTTGATCCCAAGAGAAACCCATGAGAGATTTTTAAGGACACAGGCTGTGAATACACCAAGAGGAAGGAGTGGCAAAAGGAGAGAGTCGCCATTCGGAGCAGAAGTCAGATTTGAGTTCCGTTTTTCTGTTGTGTGTTGTACAATTTTCTCAAAGCACAGAAGAAAGCAGTGGTGTTTGCTGTCTTTATTGCTCATTCACTTAGTCCCTCGTTTGCTCAGTGGGTTCAGGGCTGCCCATGTCCCAGGCTCCACATCGATTTCTTGGTTTAGAGACCAAGACTTGCGTGGGCTACCCTGATGGTGCATCCACACCATGATAGTTTGAACATGTTTGTATTGAATTTAAATTATTAAATAAGACAAATGTCAGTAGCTTTGTAATAAAATCAAACTCCAAGATGGGCAAGTAGCCCTGTAATTGCCCTTGTGTGTCTGGGCTTCTTCAGTGTCACAGCTTCCAGTCGTATCTTGTGTGTGGGAGGCCCAGCTTGTTCTCTGACTTGTCTGCCTCTGTCTGAGCTGAAAGACCCTCCCTCCTGCTGCTGCTTCCCTTCACCCCATGCTTCCAGGTCCACCTTGGCCAAGGCTGTGTGAACTCACCCCACTTCATGTCTTGCTCAGAGTAACCTTCCTGCCCAGCTTCCCCGTGGTGAGTCATCTGTCACACACATGGGGCTCCTCTACCTGCCTCCCACCTGAGAGGCATTGGGATTGGTCTGTGGACTTGGCAAATAGACAGAAAGGGCTGGGGAGGTTGACTGGTCCCCATGAGGATGCAGAAACTGAGGACACTGAAAACTTCCCATTATTCTCCTACCAAACTCACTGGCAGAACCACCCATGTCAAGCATTGCAAATCAGAGCCACAGGGTGATTGGAACGGGTCCTGATAAAGTGATTGAGTGCATCATTGAGTAGGTGGGGAAGTATTTTTTGGACAGTGGAACCTTTTTGCCCATCCCCAAGTCACCGAAAACTGTTGGAAGCCTAGCCTGCCAAATGAGAAGTATATTGCCTGAAATTTCTTTCAGGACGAATGCTAATCTTTTTTCTTATATTCCTCAGTTCTTATGTGGTTATTCTGGTTTGGAGGAAACTATACGACCAGCATTTATGTAAGGTATGTTGAAAAATGACACCTGGCACTAGAAGGCTCCATTGTAGTTTGCTGAAGAATTTTGGGAGCTCATGCAGTGTTCATTTCATTCTCTATATATCCCGATAATTACTCATTATGAAGAGACTTAACAAAAGGTGTGCTGTCAGCTTTGCCAATTAGTGTGTCCATCTGCCTTTGTTTTTGAATTCAATTTTGCCTGTGGTAGCATGCTGTACAGTAAATGTCCCTTTTTGGCCTGTTCTGTTGTATTTGATTGACAGTTTTATTTTTTAGTTCAGCATATGCATAATGAGTATGAGCAAATAAGGAGATGTCTGATGATAAGTCCTAAAGAAGGAGACATTGAGAGTTAGCTTGCTGGCTCCCGAACAGTTTAAGTTGTGCAATCTAAGGAAAAATCAGTAAATAGTACCAAAACAGGGAGCTGATTGAGCAGCTAATGGAGAGAGGGCACTCTATTAGGAGTTTACTCACATTATCTCATGGAAACCTCCTTTTGACCTCTTGGGACATGCATTGCCATCTTTATTTACAGAGAAGAAAATTGAGATCCACAAATATTAAGTACTTAAATTCAGTGTCATAATGGTTTGAGTTGTGTACCAGTAACATTTAAAAAAAAAACACTCAAAAGTGTTATCACTTTATCAAAAGCGTTATCACTTTATCAAAAGCGTTATCTATGTGAACGTGTGTATGCGTGTGCCCGTATGGCCATCTGATACTTAAATTAGCATGGCCTCAAGGTGAAGAGGGATAAACAGAGGAAACAGAAAAGGCTAGTGTCAGTCAGGCGTGGTGGCTTACACCTGTAATCCTAGCACTTTGGGAGGCCGAGGTGGGTGGATCACCTGAGGTCAGGAGTTTGAGACCAGCCTGGCCAACATGGTGAAACCCTGTCTCTACTAAAAATACAAAAGTTAGCTGGGCGTGGTGGCAGGTGCCAGTAATCCCAGCTACTTGGGAGACTGAGGCAGGAGAATTGTTTGAACCTGGGAGGCGGAGGTTGCAGTGAGCCTAGCCAAGATCGTGCCACTGCACTCCAGCCTGGGCAACAGAGTGAGACTCCATCTCAAAAAAAAAAAAAAAAAAAAAAAAGAAAGAAAAGTCTAGTGTCTCCTGGCAGAGCATTTCCCTGTTTAGGACCCCCTGAAGATGAGCACAAACCTATTGGAAGATGAGAGAAAGAACAAGAAACCAGAAGCAAGCCCTATTGTGTGATTGAATTATAACAAGAGAGATATGTGGCTTAATGATCAGTGGGAGATTAGGTTATGCTTAGTGAAGACCATGGCCTGGATGGAGACCTTGGTGCTAGAGAGAATGAGCCCATGTTCACAACTAAATTTTATTTTGAAAATAATTAATTTTTGTTTGCTCAGCAGTACTTTGTCCAAAATATTGTAGGGACAAATCTTGCAATTACAAGAACTGATAGATAAATGTGTCCATAGGACATCTAGCTGTGTGTAATGTGGATATTGTTGCCAGGCAGAGGAAATTCTGTGCTGATCCCTGGGTGAATACCACTGTATCTATGGCCACAGTGAGTCTAACACTATACATCTCTCTCTAGGGCGGTGTGATACAATGCTGTGTAAGTTGTAAACACAAGGCAGTGAGGCGCAGCAATGCTGCCTTACTGCCCTTCATGTTCCATGGTGATGCCTGGCCCGGGAGGCTGGTGCTGGACACAGGGCTTCTGCTCTGCAGGGCCTGCTTGAAGCTTACTCAGTGATGTGCCATAGGCTAGACAGTTCAGAGGTGCTGGAGGCTGATGGGGTGAATTCAAATCTTGAGCTTAGAGTTGACGGGTATGTGAATTTGGAGTGGCAAACGAGGGAACATTTTATTAAATGTGTAAGAGCCAAGCACACCATTAAGTCTTGTTTTCACAACACGTCTGTGTGGTGTATGTTAATGTATGTTATACATATATGTTATCTTACATGTGAGAAACTTGGGGCTTAGAGTATTTCAATGGAACAAGTAGGTTTCACACCTGTTAAGGATCAGAGACAGGACTCAGATCAGTCTGGGCCTCCAAAGCCCTCACGCTATACACTACTTTGACCTTACTCGGTGATGTGTCATAGGCCAGACGGCTCACAGGTGCTGGCCTTAAGCTCCTGCCTTTAAATGCTGATGCTTCCTGTAGGGTGAGTCAAACAGCCTGCTTCTCCATCTGGCAAGGAGAGCTGATGACTGTCTCTCTCACAGTGGCACTGTGAGGAGGAAATGAGGAAACAGATGGGTAACTGTGCCTGAGCACCGCACATAGTAGGTGCTCAATGAAAGTAACTTCTCTTGGCCCATCACTGCCATGATCTCCTTTAGTGTGTTCACAATTTTACACACCCTCCCCAGTCCCCAAAGAAGAACATCTTTAGGGCAAAGTTCTTGGGTTCAATTGGTTTCACGGTCATTTTGTTCACTCTGTTTCAGAACCACAGAGCTTTTAGGCCTGGGATAGGTAGGAGATGGGTATACTAGTCCATTTTCATGCTGCTGATAAAGACATATCCAAGATTGAGAAGAAAAAGAGGTTTAATTCGAATTACAGTTCCACATGGCTGGGGCGGTCTCAGAATCATGGTGGGAGGTGAAAGGCACTTCTTACATGGTGGCAGCAAGAGAAGATAAGGAAGAAGCAAAAGTGGAACCCCCTGATAAGCCCATCAGACCTCGTAAGACTTATTCATTATCACAAGAATAGCACGGGAAAGACTGGCCCCCATGATTCAGTTACCTCCCACGGGTCCCTCCTACAACATGTGGGAAATCTGGGAGATACAATTCAGATTGAGATTTGGGTGGGGACACAGTCATATCAATGGGGTTCTGAGGTGCAGGATGTATTGGGTAAGCTTGAGTTAAGCTGTGTTACTAGAAGAAACAATGCAATTGATTTGCTGTCATGGTGACAGCACACGAAGTCATCTTTATGACTAGGGCCATGGAGCTGATGCAGGCCATGGTGTGTGCCACCACATCTGGCTTATTTTTGTATTTTTAGTAGAGATGGGATCTCACCATGTTGGCCGGCCTGGTTTTGAGCTCTTGGCCTCAAGTGATCTGCCCACCTTGGCCTCCCAAAGTGCTGGGATTATGAGTGGGATTCACCATGCCCAGCTGAATATGAACCTTTTAAGTATTTCCAATAATGATATTTATCCCATTTGTACTCAAAAATAGAACAAAAAATTGTTAAACCCATATTAAGTTAAATCTTTAAATGTATTTCAGCACTTAAAATGTCAGGAACAGAAAAGTTAAAAGTTGTTCAGGTCAAAACCCAAAAAAGTTAAAAGTTTGTGTTTTGGGAGGGACACAGAATGTTTTCCTCTAGGCAAGGGAAGGCTGAAAACAGGTCTGTCTCCGGTTTCTGTGGTAGGTCTGTGAAGTGCTATGGAGAGGACCCCCCCAGCAGCCTCTGCTGTCATCATATCCACCATGAATCAGTTCCGCCCTTCCCTGATTGCATCTGTCTGAAAATAAACCTCTCTGAAAGTGCTCGTTGGTGATAATCATTTTACTGGACATTTTATCAGGAGGCAGAGCCAATTGATGTGGTGTAACACAGAGCCCTGATGAAAACACCATCATGCTGCTTCCCCCTTCTCTCTTTCCTTCTTCGAGGTTCTCTTTCTGCCAGCAATCTCATCTTTGCCACCAGCGTTGACGATAACGAAATCTCCTTATTGTTCTGTTGTTTTTGGATTCCAACGCGCCTTTCTGAGGGCCACCCAGCTCCTTCCTGCCACTGCGGTGCATCCCGCAGAGATGCCACTCCCACACACAACTGGGCTGCTGCTCTGGTGTCCTTTCCCCACTCGTCTGCTAAGGTGCTCTGTCAGCGCTTTGTCTTCTTTTGAGCAACTGTCTCACCTCCGTGCCTCGGGGCCACCAACCTAGTGAAGGATGGATACCTGCCCCAACAAGCCTCCCTCTCCCGGGAATGGGGCTCTCCTGGGACCTGGTCAGTGACCCCGCAGCCGTCTGCTCCTGGGGCCTTGAGGCCTGCTCCAATCCTCACCTGTGTCCATGGCTCTGCATTGTCTTTAGTGGTATCCTGTATCTGAGTATCAATTTTAGCTAGAATATTTTGTATTGCTGGAAAATGAAGAAAATTAAGTGATGGAAACATCCATCAGGATATTAAAATTTTTGAATTGTTTTATCCTAGTTGTATGTATTTTGGGGGATACATGTGATATTGTGATACATTTATACAGCGTGTAATCATCAAACTAGGGCAATAGGGATATTCAGCACCTCAAACATTTTACCAGACTGTTACTGTAATGAATGTTTTCCCATATTTCTGCTTATACCGATTAAGTAAATTTTAATTTCCTTGACCATAAAATAAGTGCTTGCTGTGAGAGTAGACAAGGAGTTTTGGGATGAATCCATGCTCCCTGCATGACTCAATGTTTGAGGACAAAGCAGCCACCACACATAGGCACACACGGGCACACACAGTTGCACAGAGTCACACACAGACACACACAGGTACACATAGCCACACACAGGCACACACAGTGGTGCTGTGTCCTGGCTCAGGGAGGGGCATGTGAGCCATGCCCCTCAGAGGTGAGCTCCTGCTGGGACTGCCAGGTCAGGCCCTCCTCCAAGACATCACTGGGACCTCATTTACAGTTGCTATCACCAACCTACCATCACCTCATATTGTCCCAACAGTGATTCTGCCCTTGAACTTATTTCTGCTTTCTCCCATGGTCCAAGTCTCAGCTTAGCGTGGCCTGCACAGTGGCCTCATGCTGGTTAGTCTGGTTCAGCGCAGACAGTCAAGCCTCACTTTACATGCTGCTCTCATGCTCCCCTGGGAAACTCCATAAAAATCACACACATTTCATACCAGAGGGACTTAAAAGATCATAGAGGTTTGAAAGTTATATTTTGCTTTGCAACTTTCTTACCCAAATGTTTTTGCAAAAGCCTAAGTGGCTCTTGGAACAGCGGGGCTCCCAGGAACACAGCTGGAGCAGGGCCCTCTTCAGCCTCCCTTAGAATGCGAGGAGACTGAGGAGCAGACGAAGCTCAATAGCAGCTAAAATGTTGGTGGTGGAGTACAGAGGAAAACTCAAGGCTTTTTTTGTACCATTATTCCAATTTTTATTAACCTAAGAATGATCTTTTGGTCTGTGAAGATTTTTCATTTATACCCTCTTATGCCCTAGTCTAACATTTTGCAAAAATTGAACCCAGCAAAACTAGGATAAGTTAATTAGATGTGTCAGGAAAATGAAAACAGGCTAGTACTTGATATGGTTTGGCTGTGTCCCCACTCAAATCTCATCTTGAATTGTAGTTCCCATAATCTCCACGTGTTGTGGGAGGGACCCAGTGGGAGGTAATTTAATCATGGGGGCAGTTTCCCCCATGCTACTCTTGTGATAGTGAGTAAGTTCTCCTGAGATCTGATGGTTTTATAAGGTGTTTCCCCCTTTGCTTGGTTCTCATTCTCTCTCCTGCCATCCTGTAAAGAAGTGCCTTCCGCCATGATTGTAAGATTCCTGAGGCCTCCCCAGCCAAGTGAAACTGTGAGCCAATTAAACCTCTTTCCTTTATAAATTACCCAGTCTCAGGTATGTCTTTATTAGCGTGAGAATGGACTAACACGGCACTTTTATTGGTCCTCTTTGCGGTCAAATTTGAGAAGATTCTAAAAAGTGCTGATGTTAAAAAAAAACACAAGATCTGTAAATTTGGAAAAAAGACTTTATATCTCATAAAGAGTTACAGCCTGCAAGGAGGCCATCCTGACAGGCTGGGAAGCGTAACCACTGTTAGCAGATGCTTCAAGGGAGGGAAGGGTGGAACAGGGATTTTTGCTGAATGGGTTGGCTCCGTGTACACATTCAACAGGTTACAGAAGTAGCTATGAATACTCAGGAAAGGGTCTCAATGAATGCACACAGAATAAACATGCACAACACGCATGTTACATATGACCCATATTCCCTTTGTGGTGAAGTTTTCACATTTAAATACATTCCCATCAGGTCTTATCCTTCAAAAGGTGAAGCAGGAGAGTGCATGTAGGTGCTCAGTGTGCAGCCTCTGTGAACCATTCAGACTCAGCCCATGGTTCATGGTCTTTTCCATGAGAAAGTCACTGAAATCAGCCTGTGTCCAGTCAAAGCTGTAGTTATGGCTGTGAAGTGAGGTCAGTCAGTCAGCATTGGGCAGTGGACGCACTGCACTTGTTTCAATGTGGCTCATCTCCAGGCCAGTGCATGTTTAGCTGCTGGAGAAGAAGAAAACCTTGTGGCAGTTAGAACAGAGTTGATTCTTTAAGTGTAGAGATGAGTGACGTAACCCTTGCCTGGCATGGCCTTAGGTCCTGTTTATGATTTGGTATCTTACTTCCACAAAGAGTTAGTTCTGTCAGTCCTATGACCTCTATTTTAATATGAATCCTGGTCAGTTGTTGGGTCTAAAATGAGAAAGGCAGGGGGCATGATGAAGCGGGTCTGACCTCCCATCCCATTGTTACTGGAAAAGTGGTCTTGATCTAGACCCCAGGAGAGGGTTCTTGGATTTCCTGCAGGATGGAATTCAAGATGAGTCAGAGTGCAGTGGGAAGAGAGAGTTTATTGAAAGCTCCTTAGTTACAGAGTAGGGCATCTTCAGAAAGTAAGAGAAACGACACCTCAGCTTTGTTTTTTGTTTTCCTTATATAGGAGTTTCGTCTATGTAAAGACTAAACTAACCTGTGCCTACATGTGGGTTGGCTGGCAGCATGACAAAACTTATTATTCTATTGATTTACAGAAAACAATCCTTGACATTTTAGTGTGTGAGTACATCACAGCATAACTATAATTATCTTGAAAGCATATATTGCTATGGGCATTGGGACATCTGGACTTTCTGTTTTATAGGAGTGTGTCCTTGAAGGTATCTTTAGGCTGTTTCCTCCACTATAAACAGCTTATGACCATGGGTCGTGACTGGCAAGGTATGTGCCTTGTTAGTCTCCAGATGGAGCTGAACATGAAATGGACTGGCTCTCCTAATCTCCTGCTTCCTTAACACTGCCATGGCCAGGAACTCAATTTTTATAGTTTCTCTGGAGTCCTCTTGGCTAAGAGGGGTTAGTTCAGCCAGTTGGGGGCCTTAGAATTCTATTTTTTGTTCTCAAATATAAAGAAGAGAAGGAAAAATACAGTAAGAAATAGATGTCAGGGCACTTCCAATGTGATGTGTACAGACATGGGGGACAAGCGGAAAATTTTCCAGTAGAATTGCACCGAGGGATGGTCCTGGGGGAGATGAGAGTGTGTGGAGGATTACTGGAATGTAGAGAGTTGGGAGAAGCACAAGACAGAGAGCCGGGTGGTGGGAAGGAGAGTCTGCTGGGGCTCAGTCCTCTGCAGAGCATGCATGTAATTTCTGAGAGTGGCTTGCAACTTGAGCCTCACTCTAGAGTTCCTGAGTTGGTAGGCTTGGGTGAGGCCCAAGAATCTACATTTCTAACAAGGTCTGAACTCATGTGGATGCTCATTTGAGAACCTACTGCTTTATAATATTTATGGATATTTATGGTTATATATTCATTGTGTGTGGTTTTTTTTTCTTTTATTATTATTATTATTATTATTATTATACTTTAGGTTTTATGGTACATGTGTGCAATGTGCAGGTAAGTTACATATGTATACATGTGTCATGCTGGTGCGCTGCACCCACCAACTCGTCATCTATCATTAGGTATATCTCCCAATGCTATCCTTCCCCCCTCCCCCCACCCCACAACAGTCCCTGAAGTGTGATGTTCCCCTTCCTGTGTCCATGTGTTCTCATTGTTCAATTCCCACCTATGAGTGAGAATATGCGGTGTTTCGTTTTTTGTTCTTGCGATAGTTTACTGAGAATGATGATTTCCAATTTCATCCATGTCCCTACAAAGGACATGAACTCATCATTTTTTATGGCTGCATAGTATTCCATGGTGTATATGTGCCACATTTTCTTAATCCAGTCTATCATTGTTGGACATTTGGGTTGGTTCCAAGTCTTTGCTATTGTGAATAATGCGGCAATAAACATACGTGTGCATGGGTCTTTATAGCAGCATGATTTATAGTCCTTTGGGTATATACCCAGTAATGGGATGGCTGGGTCGAATGGAATTTCTAGTTCTAGATCCCTGAGGAATCGCCACACTGACTTCCACAATGGTTGAACTAGTTTACAGTCCCACCAACAGTGTAAAAGTGTTCCTATTTCTCCACATCCTCTCCAGCACCTGTTGTTTCCTGACTTTTTAATGATTGCCATTCTAACTGGTGTGAGATGGTATCTCATTGTGGTTTTGATTTGCATTTCTCTGATGGCCAGTGATGGTGAGCATTTTTTCATGTGTTTTTTGGCTGCATAAATGTCTTCTTTTGAGAAGTGTCTGTTCATGTCCTTCGCCCACTTTTTGATGGGGTTGTTTGTTTTTTTCTTGTAAATTTGTTGGAGTTCATTGTAGATTCTGGATATTAGCCCTTTGTCAGATGAGTAGGTTGCGAAAATTTTCTCCCATTTTGTAGGTTGCCTGTTCACTCTGATGGTAGTTTCTTTTGCTGTGCAGAAGCTCTTTAGTTTAATGAGATCCGATTTGTCAATTTTGGCTTTTGTTGCCATTGCTTTTGGTGTTTTAGACATGAAGTCCTTGCCCATGCCTATGTCCTGAATGGTAATGCCTAAGTTTTCTTCTAGGGTTTTTATGGTTTTAGGTCTAACGTTTAAGTCTTTAATCCATCTTGAATTGATTTTTGTATAAGGTGTAAGGAAGGGATCCAGTCTCACTCTACACCCAGGATGGAATGCAGTGGTGTGATCTTGGCTCACTGCAACCTCCACCTCCCAGGTTCAAGCAATTCTTGCCTCAGCCTCCTGAGTAGGTGACATGCGCCACCATGCATGGCCAATTTTTGTATTTTTAGTGGAGACAGGGTTTCACTATGTTGGCCAGGCTGGACTCAAACTCCTGACCTCAGGTGATCTGCCCACGTTGACCTCCCAAAGTGCTGGGATAACAGGCATTAGCTACTGGGTTTGGCCAAATTGTGATTCTTACAACAGGACCACAGAAAGAGTACTGTTCTGCTTTTTCATATATTCCCCCAAATTCTGGAAGAATTCCAACAATATTCCATGAAATTTGTTTACTGCAGAAATTTGTCACCAAAATGCACTGGCTATCAACAATAAAGCTAATGTTATTATTTTAATCATGATTACATTTATATGTCCTATTAAATTTCAGACCTCAAAAGATGCAGGAAAAGGATGCACATCAGTGTCTACTCACAAATGTAAATTTTCCCACAAACCTCATAAAAAATAATCAGACTTGAGATATAAAAAGAAGAGATATAAGAAGATACAAGTTCAAAAAGTTCAAAGTACAAGCTGCCTCTGACTTATCTTGGTCCAATTTATAGACATATACTATAGATAGTGATCTTGTTTCTCTAACCAGGAATCAGAGCAGAGTGAACAGAAGTGGAACAGATATTTCAATCCTTCCCTTTGAGGCAATCCCCTCCTCTTGTTAAATCCCCTTCCTGTGGGCTGCTGGGGCTTGTCAGCTTTCTTCTCTCTCCTCCCCTTGTATTGTCGGAGGTCTGGGAACTGTGTCTGAGACTGTAACCACCTGGTGGGTTCTTCCTTCCTGCTGGACAAAGAAAATCAATACTATAGCATTGCAGGAAAAAAAGAGTTTAATTGATGTGAGGCCAGCCATGCCACGTGCAAGATGGAATTATTACTCAAGTCAATCTTATCAAAGGCTCATAGGTTAGGGATTTTTCAAAGATAGTTTGGGGGAAATGATGGGGGGTGCTAAGCAGTGGGTGCTTGCTGATGATTGGTTGGGGTGCAATCACAAAGGTGTGGGAAATTGTCCTCCTGTGAGCTGAGTTACTTCTGGGTGGGGTTGCAGGAGCACTGGCAGGTCCACGTGGAGCCATTGGTTGTCAGACATGCAAAACACCTGGAAAGATATTGCAAAAGGCCAATCTCAGTTTCTACAATAGTGATGCTATTGGCAGGCATAATTGGGGAAGTTGCGTATTTTGTGGCCTCCAGAATAATGGCTGACGACTATTTATGTCTACATCTTAGCAGGATTCAGGCTCCTCACCCTTCTAGCCTCGTGGTCTCTCGCTAGCTTTACAAAGGCAGTTTAGTTATGGAAGGAATATTATCATTTAAACTATAAACTAAATGTCTCCCAAAGTTAGCTTGGCTTAAGCCCAGGAATACGTAAGGGTAGCTTGAAAGCTAAAGGCAAGAGTGGGGTTGTTTAGATCAGATCTCTTCCACTGCTATATTTTCTCACTGCTATAATTTTTGCAAAGACCATTTCAGGACCCCCCATGGGGCTTCTGCAGCCTACTCCCTTCCTCCTGGTGCCTGCATCTCTCAGTGGAGGGGAAGGAACCTGGGTGAGAGCAAAGGGAGGTATCCTAGCTGGGGGAAGTTACATGGGAAGGGGAAAAGAGAGGACAGGCTCCTTATTCTGCTGGTCTGGCTGTGCAGAGGAGAGGAGGAGCCAGGAACCCGCATCTCCTGGTCAGACTCCCCTGACCCCTCTCAGTTCTTCACACTCTTCAGGGCACCTTTCCCACTGCACCAAGAATAACAATGAAACCTGCAAGCCTATGAAGATGGGAGATTCTTCATGCGCATTTTGTGGGCTAACAGCTAGCTGAGTCTCTTGCTACTGATTGGGTTTTGGATAGTCTCAACACTGGTTGCATATTAGAATCTCCTGAGATGCTTTAAAAAATATCAATGCATAGGCTAGGTCCAGTCCTGGAATTCTGATTTAATTGGTCTTAAGTAGGTTGACATGGTCCCCCACTTTTTAAAAAAATGTGGGCTCACTATGTCACCCAGGCTGAAGTTCAGTGGATAGTCACAGGCATGATCATAGCTCACTGCAGCCTTGAATTCCTAGGCTCAAGTGATGCTCCTGCCTCAGCCTCTTGAGTAGCTGGGACTACCATCACTTTTTTTTTTTAACTTCAAAGATGATTCCACCATGCGGCTGAGCACTATTGCCAGTTGTTGAAGTACGGTGCATGCAACAGCAGCATCAGCATCACCTGGGAAGTTAGTAGAAATGCGAATAATGGGGCTCACCAGAATCAGAAACCCTGGCAGCATGGCCAGTCATCTGCAGCCATTTGCAGTTTTTACACACTCTCCAGGTGACCCTGGTGTGTGCAGTTGAGAACCACTGCTGCAGATCAAGGGAAAGGCCTTATAGAGAGAGAACAGCATGCATCCCACGAGAGAGCAGAACAATAGACAAGAACTCTTTGAAAGAGGAAAAAGAAAAGAACAACACTTTTGCCACTGACATTCTCCTCATTGGCTTCACATAGAATCTCTGTGTGGCACTTTTATTGACCAACAGCAACAGCTGTAAAGGAACAAGATTGCTGGGGTTGGAGCTTAGGCAGGGAGGAGACCAGGCCTGGGGAAAGTGGGAGCTAGGCACTGGAGTCCCCGTGCCCATCGTAGCCTAGGAGAGAGCACCGTGCAGTGTGGAACTGTCACATTTTTTACATGAAAGAAGCATAATCTGGGGACCTGGCATGAATGTAGATTGCCACTTTTTCCTCCTGGGGATTCAGGTCTGGCACCTGGGCTGATACGAATATCTGGAAAAGAATGGGGGGTTAGAGGCAAAGTCTCCAGAGGAGTCAGAGAGGAAAAGACGTAGAAGGGGAAGCCACTGTGAAGTGGATAAAGGCCGCTTCTCAGAACCAGGGGATCCCTACCCCTCATGGCTTCATGGGTAACTTGGGGTCATCAGGAAACGTGTAGTATGTCTGAGAGCATGCCATAATACCTCCTGCTTTATAGCATCACCGTGATAAATGTCCGCATCCTTTGCCATTGAAGTACGTTGACATCTTCTAACGCAGCAGGGCTCAAACTTTCGCCTGCATGGGCAGCGCCTGGAGGGCTGGTTAAAGCAGCTTGCGGGGCTCCATTCAGGCCTTTGGATTCTGTTGGTCTTGAGCTGGGGCCTAAGAATGAGCATTCTCCATAAGCTCCCAGGTGACTCTGGAGCTGCTGCTGAGGGAAGTGTAAACCAGTGCCCTGGCATCCTTCCTTAATCCCACCAGTGCTACTGTGGCATGATGCCAATGGGGCCCGTGGATTTTCATTTTATGAAGCCCCCAGTTGACGCTCCTGCAGATTGGCCACGGAAGTTTCTTCAGAAACATCATGAAATGTATGAGTTGTAAAGGGAAGCCAGATATGAAAAATCATCACAAGAGGGCAAAGTGCCTGCAGAGTTGGCATGGCATGGGGCTGGAGGAGCAGACGGGGCAGCAGGAGAAGGTGGAAGGAGGAGGTGAGAGAGCAGAAACTCTAGAGGTCCTGTCCACTCATTTCCTTCCAGCCAGTGCCAGGTCCTCACCTACCTGTCCTCTCCTTACCCTGGCAGTTCCAGCTGCCCCATCCTCAGCAGGCCCCAACCCTGCTCCTCAACCCAGATGCCCTGGAGCTTCTCTCCTCCTCTGATTTCTCCCTCCCCTGGAGGAGGAGCTGTGTGACAGCAGCCTGTTCCTCGCTAGTGTGGCCCTGCATGGAAAAGGGGGTTCCCAGAGCAGAGTCTGCACAGCATGACTGGTTTCTAGTTAGCTCAATTCCGAAGAATCAGAGCCAGGAGAAGAGACATTTAAAAATAATAAGACTTAATATTTACCTTTAAGAAGTCCATGGGGAAACCTTCACGTAACTATCCAGGAGCCAGGAGAAGAGGCATTTAAAAATAATAGGACTTAATATTTTCCCTTAAGAAGTCCGTGGGGAAACCTTCATGTAACTATTCAGGTACAAAACAATATTATGAATATGCTCATAGAAACGGGCGTTTCTAGGAACTGGGAGAAAGTAGAGGTGAGGACTGCCCATGTCCTCTGAGGGTCTCCATGAGGCTTGGTGCTGCTTCCTGTTCAATATTTTCCCACCATTAGGAGCTAGGGCCAGCTCTCCTCTCCAGGACATACCCAAGTCTCTTCGAAAGACGAGGAAATGAAGGTAGGATCCTCAGATACCAGAGATTGGTGCAGAAGTGAAGACAACTTCCAATGTAAGAATAGGTACCCCCGGAAGGCTGAGCACATGAAAGTGTCAACTTATTCAATCCTTAAACAATTTCAAGAGAAGATACTATTACTGATCTTCTTCAATGTGTGTGATCACATGAGGCTTAGTGATCTTAAACAACTGGTACAAGGTTGCATAGCTAATCTATCAAATCCAGTGTTTTCTGATGCAGAAGCTGCTGTTCTTAACCGTTTTGCTGTGTTCTTGCTACATCTTGCTACCTAACAAGAGTGCAGCTCTTGGGGAGTGGGATCCTCGTTGTGCTCACCCTTACCCACGGTGGCTCCTTCCCACCCCCTGGCAACTGTGTCTCCCAGGACTGCCTGCGCAATATGGTAGCCACCAGCCACAGATGGGTCCTGAACACTTGAAATGTGGCCAGTCTGAATTGAGATTTGCTGTAAGCATAAAGTACACACTGGATTTAGATTTAGTTGAAAAAAGATCACTACTATTTTTCATCTTTATCATAGGTTGAAATAATAACATTTTGGACAAACTTGCCTAAAAATTTACGATGAAAATTAATTTGACCAGTTCCTTTTAAATTTTTAGAATATGGCTCCTGGAATATTACGTGTGACTCACAGTGTCTCCATTGAATGGCGCTATTCTAAGAGAAGCTGCTCAAAATAGGATTATTGGAGCATTACTCGTACAGAAGAGCAGTGCATTTACATGAGGTGCCTCCTTGGGAATTTGAGTTACAAGCTGCAAATCGTTGCTGCTGAGGAAAATATAATTTAAGTGAGAAAAGGAAAGGGCAGAAGTGGAGAAAATGTATGATACGGACTTTGGAAGAGGGGGCAGCAGCTGGGGGTTGGTCCTCCATTCTCCCTCTCCCATAATGCTCTGTGACGCCCTGAGGTACAGGGAACCAGGCAGTGAGTGATGAAGACATGGAGACACTGTTCGCACCCCACCTGTCAGCATGACAGAGGCCCGTCCCTGCAAGGTGACAGGTGCCAGTGTCCCATTTCTAACAAC
Organism: Pongo pygmaeus; assembly: GCF_028885625.2. NCBI lineage: Eukaryota > Metazoa > Chordata > Mammalia > Primates > Hominidae > Pongo > Pongo pygmaeus. The sequence continues at coordinate 35,058,227 of NC_072379.2, read as the reverse complement.
CCCTTTCCCAGCTTTAGGGATGATGCAGTCTCTGAAGCTCTAATTCTGCATCACAATGATTCTGCGTATCCTCCTAAAAATAGGTAAAACCTAACTTAGAAAGAAAGCTCCCTGGCAGGAATAGGAAATCAAGTACAACCCATAAATCCAAACTTAATGAATTTGCCCATCAGGGGTCCTCCAATAAGAATCTCAAAATCCCCGTATCTAGCTGGGTTTCTGGGAAATTGGCATTAGCTCATTTTTAGTATGAGCAGCCTTTCGATGGGAGCTCATGGAACCTACACAGGCAGCACCGAGTTCTCCCTAAAACCCAGAGGAACTTCAGTGCTTTCTATCAAACAACAACAACAAAAAAATGTTTCTGCATGGCCAGGCACCTTAGAAAAATGTTTACCGGCCCTTGAAAATGTCAGCAGCCACTCACTGCTTCCTGCAGTCTAAGCAATAATATGTCAGAAGGTGTTTTGTCTCTGAGTTGGAAGCAAGAAGCACTCAGGACTGAATTTTTGGCTTTTGTGTCTTTCTTTACTTCAATCACACTTCTTTATGCTGAGAACATAGACTTGTATCAAGTTGCCTGACTAATAGTTTTATTTGGAGGGAAGGAGGCTTTTATGCTATCTGAGGAGAGAGTAGAACACAAAATGTTCAATTTGAAGCATTTTGACAGTTGCTCAGGGTGAAGATGCAGGAAGGGCACTAAGATATTTATTGACCGTTTCCCATCGCACCAGCCTTGGAACCAGGCCCTTTACTCAGATCATTCTGAATCTCATGATAGCCTTGGGAGGTGAGTGCTATTATCTCTACTTGATAATGCAGGATATCAGCATTTCCTTTTCTTACATAACTTGCCAAGGCCACCGTGTGTATGGAAGTCTGCTTGAGCTCCCAGCTCAGTTCATTCCAGGATGCAGGCTGAAGCTTCCACCTTCCTGATGAGCCCTGAGAAACAGAGAGGAGGAGAAGACAATCCCATCCTAACTGCTGACACAGGGGCCAGGCCGGTGGCACATTTATAGGAAGCATCTGTTGTAGACTCACTGGGACTGTGGGACTCATGTGAATTGAGAGGGCATGACAGGCTACAGATGCAAATGTATACTTTTAAATTTTATGTTCCAACAAACCAAAGGCTTGTGTGAGCTCAATATGGCTTGCAGAGCTCCGGTTTGCAAAACAGTTTGGAGTTTGGTGACCACAAACATGATCTTGATGTCTGAACCCATGATCTGCTCCATGGAACCAGGCAGGAAGTGGAGAAATCTCCAGACACTTCATGTTGCTCTGAGCCATCTGTCGAGGAATACGGCCAGGTGGGGATAATTTTGGCAAGGCCCACTTCAGAATGATGCAAAAGAGGGCTATGTCAGGTGGGCTCCCCTGTCTCTGTTCTCCCCTCTTATCATTATAGGATTGAGCAGGTAGGGCAGGTTCCTGGCATCACAGAACACTTACTGACCAGTCGTTACACTCCTTGTGGTAAGCCTGACTCTTCCCCATAGACACTGCAGGCTTCAGGACTGTAGTCCAGCCTCACACCAAGAGCTGTATCAGGAAGGTGAAATTGACCTTCCCTCACCCCATCCTTTCTAGCAGAGGAACCTGAGGCACACTCTCATGGAGCCTGTAATTCTGTGTGAGTCCAGATCATTTCCCACAGAGAGGCAAAGGGAAGAGATGGGAAAAAAGGCCCTGGCTCCAGCACTCGTGGCAAGCATCTGCGGAGACTGAATCAGCTCAGATGGACAAGACCCTAACAGCCTGAGCAACGGTGTGCCACACCGCCAGTGTAGGGTAACGCAAAGGTGGACAATGCCTCCTCCACTAAGATGTGTTTGAAAGTCAGCGTCGCTCGCACTGAACAGTGTGAAATCTCTGCTGGGCTCTTAGAATCCTAAGAGTCCAGTGGACCCTGTAAAGTGGTGGCCATGGTGATTTTCTCCAGCATTTCCTCCTACCCCTGCACAGTTCAATTGCAAGAACATGGATACATCCTACGACCTGGATGAGGCGGTGAAGCCACCCCAAGGACAAAAGGACACCCCTTTCAGGGGGAGCAGAAGTGCTTTCCAGATTCTGCCTCTTGCCCCTTTGTTCAACAAGGTCCACTGATAAATCGGGAGAACACCACCACTCAAACTGATGGCTCCCAGACAAGGAAGAGCTGTCCTGTGTGACTGACAAAAACCCAAGGAATGAGAACTGCCCAAACGCCCACCATAGGGCACTGGCTGTGTCATGGAGGGTTGTCATCCAGTGCAACGCCAGACAGCCATCACAATCAATATTGCAGCATTCTAGGAGCTGATGGGAAAGAGTCTCTGAGATTTATTGTCAAAATAATGAACATGGAGCAGCTCAGTGGGTAAAACGTGTTCGCATTTATGTCAATAAGATTATATATGTACATATTATTATTAACATTATTTGCCTCTGGGAGGAGGACATGCTGGGGCTCAAAAAAAAAGTGAGATTTACTTTCTACTATATCGGCTTACATATAATTTTTATTCTGTACCATGAAGCATCTATGGAAAATAAAATAAAAACATTCTGTCCTTGCTGCCCTTAAACTTTTTGCTCACTGGCTGATTCGTCCCTGGAAAGCCAGGGGTGGAGAAAGCAGGGGAAGGGGTGGAATTGATGTGAGGTCATTACTATATGGCTTGGACTACAAGAAGAGAAACTAAAATCTTCTTTAATCTCTTGCTGAACCAGAGGATATAATTTAGGGTAATAATAAGCAGAATTGGTTCATTGAATTTGAATACTTTTAATATGCCACCATTATAAAATTAAACATTGTATACCCACGACTTTATAGGAGCCTCCATTCTTAATATAATTTAGAAGGAAATTTATCCAGATTGACCAAATCATCTTGACAGCCAATTGCATTTATTCTATTGAGTATTTGACCGAGGAAGGACTTGTTTAAATATGAGATAATATAGAAAAGGGAGCTGGAAGTAAGATTTAGCATGAATAAAGTACAATGCTGAATATACTTATAGACGATGAGAACTGATTGTTCATGGAAAAAGTGCCCAAAAGAGAACTGTGGCAGTGTCTTTTTGTCTTTGCTAAATAAAGTTAATTTTTTCATTTATCCTGTTATTAAGAGAGCAATTACTTTTTCTGTAAACTTTGCACTGAGTACTTCTAGTATCAATTCACCACTTAAAAATTTCTTTATGTATTAATGCATTAATGTGACTCTCTATAGAAGCCAGAGGGCAGGCTGTGGCAAATGGTGTTTTAAAAAAATAGCCATGGCAGTAGTTCTGGTTCCACATGCTCCTCTAGAAGCTTGCCCCTCCCCATCAGTAAATTGAGCCTATTTTTTCTTGAACCTGGGTGGGCTAGTGACACTTCAACCAATGAGTGTGATGGAGGGATGCTGAGTGACCACTGAGGCCAGGTCATAATAGGGTATAGTTTCTCCTGGCTCTCTCTGTCTCAGTCTCTGCCTCTCTTTCTCTGTTCTGTCTCTCTCTTTGCCTGTCTTTCTCTTTCTCTTGTTTCTCTCTGTCCTACTCTCTCTCTGTCTCTCTTCATCTTTCTCTCTGTTTCCCTCTATCTCTCTGTCTCCCTCTGTTTCTCTCTGTCTCTGTCTCCCTCCATTTCTGTCCCTCTGTTTCTGTCCTGTCTCTCTCTTTCTCTGTCCTATTCTCTCTGTCTCTCACTCTCTTCTGGTCTCCTCACCCTGGAATCTGGCTGCCATGTTGCGATTAAGCAGAGGCCGCGTGAACAGCCCCAGTGGACGTTCCCACTGCCAGCCCCACTGAGTTGGCCATGCCTGTGGCCTGCAGGAGCCTCGTGTGCAAGCGAGGCATCTTCAGACGCTTCCACCTCAGCCCTCCGCCACACCAGTGACAATGAGCAGAGCAGGGATGCCCTGCCTGTGCCTGGCTCAGGGGCTCCAGGATCGAAGTCCTGCCCAAAATGCAGATTCATGAACAAGACCGGTGTTGCTGTTCCATGACTCTGGATTTTGAGTGTTGTGTTCCACAGTGGGGTAACCTTCTCCCAGCCCTCCCACTGCATCCACACTGGCCTCACCCACCCTCCTCTCATCTGGCTCCTTGTCCCTAAGCCAGTCTGGGAAGTTGTGTCAGTCTTCTTAGGCTGCCATAACAAAGTGTCACAGATTGAGTGGCCTGAACAACAGGAACATATTGTTGAGCAGTTCTGGGAGCTGGAGGCCTGCCATCAAGGTGTGCCCAGGGCCATGTGCTCTGAAGATGCCAGGAAGCTGCTTCAGGCCTCTTTCCTGGCTCCTGGTTATTCCTTGGCTTGTGATAGCATCACTACAATCTACACAGGCCCTTCTCCCCAAGTATGCATCTGTCTCTGAACTTACCCTCTTTATAGGGACATCAGTCATATCAGAATGCGGCCACCCTAGTTCAGTATGACCTCATCTCAACTAATTATATTTTCAATCACCTTATTTCCAAATAGGGTCATATTCTGATACAGGGGCTTAGGACTTTAACATATGAGTTTTTGGGGCCCACAGTTCAACCCCTAATGGCAGTGCTACCCCACTTTCTGTTAGGAGCCACAGTCCCCCAATGGTGCAGAGCCCAGCTCCTACACGGCCTCCACTGCACCCACTTCCCCTGCACAAATTGAGAGGTTCCTGGTCATCTTCGCTGCAGGGTGTTAGTTCCTGCCCTGGGCTTTGATCTTCTCATTTCGTTTTCCAGTAATCTTTCCATTTTCTCTGCAAGGTGAGTGCACCCGCCTGGGACTGCAGCCTGCTCAAGGTTTCTGAATAGCTCTGCTCTGCTGTAGACATTTGCATGCAATGACTGCCTGCTTACTGTACCTTGATGTATTGAATCTTGCTGGGCCAGATTCACCAGGGAACACATTGCTCCCTATTCTGGGACCCTGCTTTGAAGGTGAATCACCACTCTCAGGTTTCTGCATGAGGATTTTTGCTATGGAGCTTGTGCCCTCTAAGTGGGCAAAGCAGGTGCCAGCCCCACCATGCTCATGCTCTCCTAGGCTGGGACAAATGCAGTTGCATCTCCTGATGTGCAAGCGGCGTTGGGGGGTGTCCAGATGATCTCTGCTGATGTATGACTGGTGTCACAAGGTTTAAAGCAGCTAAGTGGCTTCATTTATCACTCTGCAGCCTTTTGCATTTATCCCTTATATAAGGCCCCCCTTCTAGGACTTCCAGACACTTCAGATGAACATCAAGCTGTAGATAATTTTAATTGCCTTTGTTTACTGAGTGCTTGCTGTGAGTCAGACTCCGGGCCGAGTGCTATTCATGCATTAACCCACGGAATGCTTTGTGCGATGGTGCTCTCCACATTCCTGCATGAGGAAACTCGGGAATTCAGCAGCCCCTTCTCCCCGGGTCAGCCAGAAGTAGTCAGGAAGCCTGCGCCCCGCTCTCTCTTGTGCACGTTGATTTACGTTGGTACAAAAATCTGCCTAGCACTGCTTCTCCTATTGAAGCCTGGATAAGAACCTGAATCCTAAATGTCTGGGGGCTTTGCCCTGCGCTCCTCAATCTCCAGGGGTGGCGTTTCTCCCCCGGTGATTCTGTCCCACAGGAGGAGGCAGTCGAGAAGCAGCAGGAGTTGACTTGTGCCACAGGATCCTGGTACTTGGGTGTCCCTTCCTTAGGTGGCAGTGCGCCACCATCCTGGCCCACGGGTCCCACCAGCCTGCAGTCAAGCGCTGGATCAAATTCTCTTCCCCCATGTCTCCAAGGGGTTTTCCACCTTCATAGTGACAGGGCTAAATCTGGCCACTCAGGATTAGATTTCTGTGAGACTGTAACAGAAACTCCCCTGAAGATGGGCTGGCAGTGGGCGTGGGGGCCCAGGCAGCCTGGAAACCTGGAGTAGGAGGAAGAACGGGAGATCAGTAAGGTCAGCAATGGGGAATGAGAGACAGAAGATGGGAGGGGAGGCAGGCAGGTGCAGGTGAACGTGTTCTCACTCATCGCCCTGTGGACACGCTGCAGCTGTAATGGGATCCCAGGGCGGGAGCACACATGTTCGACTTCACTCCTAACGGCTCTATGTCTGGCTCTGGTCTCTCAGGGTGGTGGGCAAATTGAGAGAGGTCAATCAGCAATGCGAGCTCTAGGTTCTATTACTATTTCAATTTTAATGATGAGAAAAGAAAAACAAAAATTATATTAAGGAAACAGGTGGAGAGATCATAAGGCACCTCCAAGGAATGAAAAACGTCTGCAACATGGTGACCACCCCGTTCCTGCGAAGCTTCCTGCGAAGCTTAACCTGGCCCAATATGCAAGAGACCTGAGAGCTTGGGGACCATCTAGGAGCCTCCCCGAAGAACTTTCTCTCTTTCCTGGGATGCATCAGTAGAGAGCCCTCAAGGGATCTGAGTGAAAAGTAGAAAGCCACGTCTAAACTGTCTTTGCACGGCCCTTGACTCCTGTCAGCCACATTTAACAGAAAATTATCTTCCCGGGAGGATTTTGAGAACCAAACACAATCAGGACACGAGGCACAAAGTGGAAACTTGACTTTCCTTGACTCCTAAGATGTAGTTGTTCTCTTAAGAATTGGGTAAGCTAGGAACAAAGACAAAGAAAACCAAAAATGTAACAACCGAAAAACCTGAAGAAGCTAATGAAGTATGATTTTCTAGAAGATTCCTATGAAATTAGTATGGGATTCAGGGTGTTCAGATGACTCATGGGAATATTTACTTTTAACATTTTCATGCACAGAACCATAGCCCAGCCCTTTCTCGAAACAAAGGCTTGTTTGTGTCTGAAATTGCCATTGAGATGGAAGGTAGCCTTACAATCGGCCATCGGGTGAGCAAACACCAAAATGCAACTATCGGAAAAGAAAACCAATTTAAACTGGCACTAGTGAGAGTGAACGTTCTGGAAACCTAGCTCACAAATGGGGTTTGGTAAGAAGGATCGGGGAGTTAGTTATCTCGAAAGCTCTGGGTAGCCGAAGATCCTGGGTGAGGGTAGGTAAGACCAGGAAAGACAGTGTGGCCCTGCAGGGAGTGGGCTTGGCAGTTGCCCCAGTGCTGATGAAGGTGGTCTCACAGCCACAGAGGTGGGCAGTGGGGCACTTCTGGTTGCATCCACCAGCCCGTGCTCAGACATCTCTGAATCACACCGAGTGTCTGTGGGCGGCTATTACCAAGTGCTAATGCTCTCTCCTGACATCAACTCCCACTGCAAGGTAGGATAAATGGGCCACATCACCTTCTTTCCCCTCCTTCCTCCTCCTTCTCATCCAAGGCTGCTAAAAATTGTAATGTTTCTCAGGATGTTGTTTGTTATTTCCTTTGTCTGTCTTGGTCCCTAGCAGTTTATTTTCTTTTGTTAGAGCCTCTTGATTTTTCAAAGCACACCAGCCAAATGCCTTGAGATGCTGTAAGCCACTGATTTTGCATCGGCATGGCTTTGCTCCCAGCCTGTTAGCTACAGTTGCTAGGCTGGCTTCTGCCGCATGTCACAAAGAACTCTGCTAAAGCCTCGGTAAACACTATTAAGCCCTAAACGGATGATGATAGTAAAATCGGCTGTAAGCTGTGGGCTAATGGAATGATATATTCATTGTGCTGTGTAAGAACAAGGACAAAGAACTGGACATGCGCCAGATTTCATAAGCAACTTATGCAAAAACCACACGAGGTAACAAATGGCTTTGTGTTTCCTGGAAGCATCTGCCTTAGCGGAGCAGGGCTTAGTGGGTGCTACCTTGTCTGGGAACCTCTACAGGCAGACACGAAGTTGTAGTACAGCTGTCTTGGCTTGCTCCTTTTGGCAGCTTCCGACATCTGCCTCTGGCATTTGGAGGTTGTGCAGCGCAGAGGGAAGTTGTTTGGAAGTGGGTGACCTGGAACTGAAGCTACGTGTCAGGGGTTTCTGAGTTATCCCAGTAGATCTGGCATCCCAAGGAGCACCTCAGTTTAAGGAGGATCACAGGCCCTGCTGTCCCTCTTCAATACAGGAGCATGGGCTGAACTTAAAATTTCTGAAAATACTGATGATAAAAAGCCAAACAACAGTATTTCCATCAGATGCAAAAAGGAAAACTTTGTCTTATTCTCCCAGATGATCATGGTGGGCATTTTAGAATGTGCTGAGGATATGCGCTGAAGAATAATCCAAAATGAGCAGAATTTACAGGCAGGGAAGACTTAGATCATTACATTTTGTTCATTGAAAGAGTGGCAAATTACTATGATTCATAGGTTTAATTGATAAGTGACTAACCTGGCCCCTTCCATGGCTTCCACAGCCCTTTCTTCAAGGCACCCCATTCTGTCTTATTCCATAGTAGTTGCAAGCTCGAGATAAATACAAGAAGCATATTGGAATCCACAATGAATGTTTTTCCCAACAGGACACACATGCTGGTGTCTGGACCCATCCATTTCAAAGTGTCTCCTTTGGGCTAAAAATTCCTAGACCAAGTCATCTGGGGAGTCAGTCTCTTTCCTAACCACAGACATCAGTTGTGACTGTCTGGTATATGATGCCCAGGTGACAGAAGTAGTAGGTAAGATTCCAGACAACTTGCTATCTTGTGGCAGTGTGGTTTGAGGTGCACAGTAGGACCTTGACAGATTGAAGATCCCTACAACATTGACCTGTGACTCTATGGTCCTACCTGGCTATCTGCTTGGAGGTGACCTCCACGGAGGCCCCTTTTTATGGCGCTGTGTTAGAATTCTGTAACTTCTCAGATGTAAAAGGAAGTCTCAAGGTGACCTAGCTGAGGACTGTGAGGTCATTATGTGTTGTCTGCCACATTCTCACTAAGTGGCCGCACAGTTTCCGCTTGAGTATGTCCATGAAGAACTCACTGCTTGCTGAGATAACTCAGTCTACATTTCCACTTCTCTGGCTCCTTTTTACACTCAGCATAAATATTTTCTCCTGTGCCTTATACTCAGTAGTCCTAGTTTTAGCCTCTGAGATAACACAGATCAAGCGAATGGTACCCTTTCTTCTTCTACATAAGAGGAGTTTTGGCTTTAATTTTGGCTTTAGTCTTTGCTCATTTGGAGACCAAATAAAAATGATTCAGATATACTTCTGATCAAAATCAGCACAAGATATATTTAGATCACTGTCATTTCTGTCAAGGAATAGGCAGGTAATGGTGCAGACAGCTCAGTTTCCTTTATGCCACAGACTTCCATGCTGTTAACCCCATAGATTTCTGGGCATTGCTCGGGTGTTTCATGGGTCATCAGTTCTTGATTCCAAATATCTCTGATTCTTAGAACCCCTGGATTTTAGATGTCAGGGAGACAGCAGCTATAGTTCTCTTAGGCCCACAGCTGAGGAAATGGCTTCCACCGTCCTCTGGCGAGTCAGTAATGCACTCTTAGAACACAGTCACTATATCCTTATGGAAAATTACTGATCATAAATACCCTCAAATCTGTCTCAAGCTATGGCCCTTGGAGATGAGGATTATAGTCATTTGAATCTTCTCTCCTCTTAGCTCCTCAGCACAATTTCTGCAGCTATTTCATATGCAGCAAAACCCTTACTGCTGTATTTCACATGCAGCAAAACTCTTACAGCTGTATTTCCTTTCAACTTGTTCCAGCTTGTCTAGATATTTCCAAAGCATGGCATTTGAAAGCAAACAGACTGATAGTCCAAGTAGGGGGCTGACAAGTTTTCTTTCACGGGCATATTGTTGCCAACAAACATATTAACTTATGATATTACCCTTTTGCAAGGCACTGAGCAGCTGATGCAAAGGAGGTGAGATATAAATCCTGAAAGTTCCAACCAGGAAACTTCAATGTGAGAAATGACCATGATGTGAACACTGGTGGGAGCCAAATGGGTATTAAAAAGCTCAGCACAGGTGCTACCAATGGGAGGAATGGAAATTCATGTTCGTGAACCACCAATACGTGCCATGCACTGTTCTCGCCCCCTGAGATAGTTTGGATGTTTTTCCCCTTCCAAATCTCATGTGGAATTTTGACCCACACTGTTGAAGGTGGGGCCTGATGAAAGGTGTTTGGGTGGTAGGGGATCATCCTTTATGAATGGCTTTGTGCCATCCTCCTGACAATGAGTGAGTACTCACCCTATTAGTTTCTGCAAGGGCTGGTTGGTTGTTAAAGAGGCTGACCCCTCTCCCTTTTCTCTCTTGCTTCCTCCCTTGCCATGTCATCTCTGCACATGCTGGCTCTACTTTGCCTCCATCATGAGTGGAAGCAGCCTGAGGCCCTCATCAGAAGCTGACGTTGGTGCCATGCTTCTTGTGCAGCCTACAGAACTATGAGCCAAATAAACCTCTTTTCTTTATAAATTACCCAGGCTTAGGTATTCCTTTATAGCAACGTAAATAGACTAAGACACTCCCCTTATATTGTTAGTTCACATACTCCACCACAGTGTGAATGAAGTATAGCTATCTCTACCTTACAAAGGACAAAGTGAGGTTCAGAGAAGGTAATTAACTTTCTCAAGTTTACAGCCCAGATTTACACTCTGTTAGGCATTGTTTTGAAAGTCTGCATGAACACTTACAGTACACTAAGTTACTTTTGGTTGCTGGATTGCTCGACTGTGTTCTGTGAAATGGGGTGGCTCAACACTGGGCTGCTTGGGACCAGTTGAGATTTCTCAGCAACTTTTGTGTCCCCGGATTCTATACCATTCCAGAGTCATCCTCTCATTAATGTTTTTAGAAATCTATCTTGAGATGCTTCTCTTGTAGAGTAAGCAGTCCAGATTCTTTTCCCAAACTAAGAAGGATTGTTTGAGGGCCTCTAGCTTTTCAAGTCTGTTTGATTGTTCTACTGAACTTTCCTTCTCCACTCTGCAACTCTGCTCATGTGACTGTTAAATTCCCTCCACTTGAATGCAACTAAAAAGTTTATCACAATGCCTTCCCCCACCTTTCTTTCTGGACAAAATATCACCAAGAGAAGGCACTGTGTAGAGAAGATTTTGCTGAAGGTAGGGGAATAATGGAAGTGGTGGAGGAATGTTACATGACATGATAGCCAACAATACACAATTTAATATTGGCTAGCACCAATATGAAATGCCTGCTGCCAGGAATTTCTACCAGGAAAATCCCAGTGGGATTTCCCTCAAGCCTCATCATCAGTTTTCCACTAGAGGGAAATCCTCTTCCTCTTCATAATCCTTTTGAGCACTTGTGCATGCACACACATACACACACACACACACACACCTCCTTCAGAAATAAGATTTACAAAGAAAAAAATAAAGTACAACTGTTATATCAGAGTGGTACAAATATGGATTTCTGTCATTATTTTAGATTCTCCATGTTGCATAATTCTTCTCTAATGAATATTTTTTCTTTCATCGTAAGCAAAAGAAGAAAAAAGGAAGGATTATTTTCAGTTTAAAGGGAAATAATGTAAGAGTTCTTGTTTCAAGGGAACTGGGCCAGAATAATGTTTCTTACCTAGTTGTTCATCGTTGGCTCTTCTGACCTCAAAGGATTCCATGTTTCAATCTTCTTTCTTTTAATGTTTGAGGAGAGCAACCTAGTAGGGGTTCTGATGAAAGAATTTGAAAAATGGACTTTTTATATGTGAAGCCTTACCTACTCCTAGAACAGAATCGTGACTGTTCAGCTAGTAATTGCTCTTGACTTCAGGGAAGAAGAGACTTCCTCACTCAGGAAGATGAAGGGCTCACCAATTGTAAAACCAGTTTCAACAACTGATTAGTGTTTAGAACTGTTAGTTCTCATTCCTTCTCTCTAACCTAACTCCTATGAGGGTTCATAGCCCCCTGGTCATATGTTCGAAGATGACAGCAATGGCTGGCTGCTGTTTGGCTTTTAAGATCTTATGCACCAGTTGCGTCCTTCTGGCCGCTCAGCTTGGATTCTGAGCCAGGCCAAAGCATCCTGGACCGGCAGGTGAGGTCAAGAATGTCCTGCAGGAGGCTTCTCAGGCTCCTTTGCAGCAATTGGCCCCAGATTTTCTTAAATTTTTCCTGTGGGTTTTATTTCCTGGGTGCATTTGATGCTTGGTTCTCTCTTCTCTTTTTGAGCCTGTTCGTGCCCTTTTTATATGGCATGTGTGTTTAGTCTCTTTATCTCCGGACTTGGGTGCCAACACCATTCCAGAGTCATCCTCGCATTAATGTTTTTAGAAACATAACTTGAGATGCTTCTCTGTAGAATAAGGAGCCCAGATTGTTTCTCCAAACAACTAACGATCTGTTAAAGACCTCCCAGTTTTCCCAGTCTGGAAAGATATTAAAGGGGCATAGAGACTGGGATTCAACTTTGACTTAATTGTAACCACTCAGAACCTCAATATCCTCATATTTAAAATGGTTTCATGGCTATATGAAGAGTGCAGAGTATATTGATTATACACATACAACAAAAATAGATACTATTTTTATCATTCAATCAGATTTCCCTCAAGAGCTGTGATGTGAAATTGAGCTGTCAGATTTTTCTACTTTGGAGTAAATTTGATGGATAACCTGGGCCTGCGGTGTTATTGGAGACATACTCTTGAACCCTGTCTGTTGGCTTCTGGCTCTAACAGCATATGCAGGCCTCATAACGGGGTGCTTGGTATCAAGCTGTTTATTATTCTTTCCAAGCTGACCATAGGGTGCTGAGAACACTCAAGGAAATACTGAAGCCTAGCCCACTGGCGGCTCATAATAAAATGATTTTTTACCTCTTTCCTTTGCAAGATTAAATTTAATAAAAAATACCATTGATTTTTTGTGAAGAAATCAAAAAAATAATTTTAATTATTATAAAACAAAAAATATAGCTCCCACATTTTTCAGCCAGTGAATTACCTTCCCATAGGCAAAGCCACATGGAAAGTCTTATCCTAGTCAGAAAGAATCATGGTGATAATTGATTTCTTAATGCACTGGCCCAGGCATTAGTTAATTTTATCAGAAGGTCATTACAAGAAAATATCTTCTTTATGAAATGAGGCTGGTTTTTATACAGTGCTTTTTATTGCTTGCCTCTTCTTAACCATGCTAAGAAAGTCTTCAAACGTTTTCTTATTCGAATATGAATTGTAATACATGGACCATATACAGTATGGTAATATGCAATCTTTATTTCATAATTTTAATCCTTTCACTGGTAGCAGCAGCATTTTAAAACTTTGATCAAAGTAGCTTTGAATCTCTCCTGGGAAAGCATACTGAAAATTAAGAATAAAATTGCCTGCAGGGGTTAAAGGAGATCACAAGACTGTATGTATTTCCAAGGAAACTGTGAAAAATCGTTGAATTAAAGTATCTGTACTTCTACAACTGGGAAGAGTTTTATAGTTTTCTTGATTATTGTTTTCCTTGACACATTTCAGGCCACCAATCTTTGGTGCACAAAATGAAACAACAGAAAAGTAAAAGTATATTGGCTCAGACAGTTTTCTTACATTGACTGAGTCTGATTCTATTCATTGAATGATTAACAAATTGTTGAATATTGGACTAGGAAAGAGTCTTAGCTATCCTTTAGGAGCCCCTGCCCCATGTCCTAAGTCAACACACACATCTTGTTTACAGATGAGAGCATGAGAATGGTGGGGCTGAGGAATGAAGAGGCCTTCCAATTCACACAACCGCTGACCCACTGCATGCTGATCCACGTGTGTCTGTGCTGATGGTGCATGTTATCCCTAGGTCTTGACCCAACTCTTCCATGTATTTAAAAACATCTTGGGTTAAAACGAGATTGCTTTCCTGTGGATACTTGTAACAAAGGATCGTGTGCCAGTCGTAAGGTTCCTCAATAACCTGTTTGATTGACAACAGTGTTATTTTCTACATGTGATAGGAACATGAAAATAAAGGACTCATAGATATTATTTCTGGATGCCTGCAAGAGGCAAGAGCATTGCTTTCATCAATGTTCTCCTGAGTGCCCTCAGACGTTGCTCAGAACCATTGATCCTGAGCTTGCTGACCCTCTCACCTTCTCTGGCCACATAGATGGCCTCCTTCCATCATACTGTTGCAGCTGGGGCTCAGCATGGCTCAGAAGAAGTTTTCAGAAAGACATGCCTGATCCGAGGTGCTGTTGGGACCTCAGGGGTATCACCTCTGAAGATGGAAAAACACCAGAGAAGAACAGGAACCTGAGTGCTGGTTTCAAAGTCATCATCAGAATGTGTGAAACTTGATTCATTTGTTCATTGTTCTCTCCTTCATCCAATATGATTGATGCCCCACATGCCAGCCACTGGACGAAGGCCTCAGAGCTCAGTCAACAAGAGAGACATGATCTGTTTTCCCCCCACATTGGCCATAGGCAGGGCTGGGTGGGTTAAGATAGACAGCAAACCAGTAACTACTGGTCTAACAGGCAGGATCAATGGGAAATTCAATGTCCTCTGGGAATATTAGAAAGGGGTGTCAAACCTGAGAGTATGACAATGCCACTCTAAAATCTGGAGGTGAGTGGGGATTAGCAACAGCAAGAGTAAACACCAGTGGGGCAGACACTGCATGTGAAATGGCCCTGATGGTGAGGTGGATTCAAGGAGCTCCAAAACCCCTGTATGGCAGGAGTGTCCGGAGCAGAGGGAGGAGGCACGTGATCTGTCAACAGAGGCAGGCAGTTTGAATTGGATCACCAGCCCAACCTTTCATGCTACAACATAATGTTGTTTATTATTGCCAGTACTGCATGGACACCTTCAGAATCACTTAAAGTCTTATTGGAAAGGCAAAAGACCCATGTATAAAACAGAGAGGCACAATGAAAATGACATAAGGTGGCCAAATGCTTAGCAGGAACAAAGAAAGTTCTACTGAGGAATCAGGGCAGAGAGGAGAGAAATCCATGGGATGGGTCCACGGTGAAATGAGTTTAAGATCACATATTAGTTAGGATTGTGTGTATTGACATCTTTTGTGACTTTCCAGGTGTTTTACACTGTCTGGTTCAGACCCCGCAACAACGTAGTGACTAGGTATTGGTATTTCATGTTATCTGCATTTTACCAAATGCAGGAAACTGGGACTCAAAAATTAAGAAATGAGTAAAGAGAATGATTGGAAGAGAAGGGATTTGAATCTAAATCTGCCTCACTGGGGGCCTTTGCTGTTAACCAAAAGATCACACACCCACAAGGAACAGAGGCTAAAAAGGCAGTCATTGCTTTCTACCTCCACCAGTTTTCAGCTCTGAAGAGCAATTGTGACCTTTCCCTGAAGCTGCCATGCCCACGTCGGGGGTTCCCTTGAGGGTGAGGGAGACATTTTATTCAGGATGGGATGTGCCTCTCTCAAAGGTTACACATAGTGAGTTCTTGATTGTCACACTTACAGATGTTTTATGCCATCTGATGGAAAGTTGTGCCTATGTGTGTAGTTTTGCAGACTTGGTAAAAAGCAGTGAGTTTATTTGATATATTAATTCATTGCAAGCAGACAAGTTAAAGAAAAATAATTGTTAAATATCAAATTTCTCACTGGACTTGTATCTCTTTCACTGATTTTTTTTTATTTTTTTATTTTGAGGGGAGGGAGAGCTGATTTTAAATGTCACATAACCAGAGGCAACCATCGAGGTCCAGGTGGAGGAGGGCACAGAAACTGAACCTGACATTTATTAGTTACTGTCCCCAGGTAAAGCACTTTACGGTTGATAGAACTTGACAGATGTCTTTATCCTCCAACTTATTATTTTCAAAACGTTAATCATTGGTATCAGTTTCTAGATCTGCAAACAATTGCGTACAAATGCAGGTTTACATCTTAATTACCTGACTTGGTTTGGGATTTAGGTCAGAGAACTCAGTGTATTTGTAAGGTGCGCCCCTCACGGGAGCTAGAACTATAAAATTGTAAGCTTTAAGCTGGCCCCTTTTGGATGCTTTGTGAGTACCAATGATTTTCAAAGGTAGTGAGGCATTTCACATCAATATTATTTTAAAGTCAAATTTAGAAACCTGACTAAATGTAACATTTGTCTTCGGTGTTTTATAGATTTCCATTGATTTGCAGCCATTCCCCCTAAGTCATGGAATGATAATATTCATCATCCTATGGAGTGGTATATCTGGTATAATATTTATAACCACACACACTTGAATATCCCTTAGGTGTATTATTTTATGTAACTTTATATGATACATAAAAGTACTTTTACATATTTCATATGCACCATTTCATAGATTCTAAAGGTGAGTCAAGAGAGACTTGGGGTAAGTGCCTGTTCAAGGCCCTCCACCTGGTCTCTCTGGCTTTGGGGATCAGTCGAAGTCAGGGCCCCCTGTGACTGCTCCCACTGGGTTAGCACAGCCTCCAGACTCTGGGTCCCATGTAAGGCCATGTAGCCTGACTCCAACCTGGCAAGCTTAGCAATAGAGAATGCATCTTTTAGGTCATGTGTTATATTAATTTTATAACAGCTTGAATTTTAGAAAAAAAATAGGCAGAAAACTTGGAATCAGTACAAGGAACTATCAGAAAGCTTATAGTATACTGAGGATTAAAATGAGAAAAAAAGGAAGAAAATTTGGCCATGACAGTAAAACAGGGGTGGGGGAGGCTTTAAACTTGCTTAATGACCAGAAAAGACAGAAATTAAAAGAAGAGGGTGGAGGCTGGTTTCCAGGGAACAAACCATATAATGAGATGATTGGAACAGTCAGTCTTGCCCTCTACCTTCAGGGAGGGGAGAGAGGCTGGAGATGGACGTAGTCACCAGTGGCCATGGATTTCATCATTCGTGCCTATGCCATGCAGCCTTCATAAAATCCCTCAACCACGGGGTTTGGAGAGCTTCTGGCTGGTGAACAAGAATGCATCTTTGAGCCAGGAGGGTGGCACACCCCAAACTCCACAAGGACAGAAGCTCCTGTGTTCTGCGTTTATCTGCAGAGAATGCTTTTTGAACAAGGCTAAGGTTATGGTGCGGAAGCATCCAAGCAGCTCCTTCCGTGGAAGAAGGGAGGCCTAAGTATGGCGCCAGGACCTGGCTTTGCTGATTGTGGAGCTGGGCTTTCTGTTGTAACTGATGTTTCCAGACGAACACGTGATTTTATGGACCACTGTTCTCTCACATAAGGACTCTTTGAAGATCAAATCGAACTGAGCCAAAGGATATAAACTTTGGCACTGCTCAAGTTATTGTCTACATGGAAAATCCAATAATATCTAATATTACTAGAATCTCTCTGCTGACAAGCCTAAATACATCCTATGCAGAAGAATGTTTTTTGAGCATGCCATGATAAAAGGCCACAAACATTCAAGGTGATTTTGATTCATGCTACATTTTGCCATTTTACTTAAGTAGTATCTTCCTGCCACAACAGTTTATGTTCCTGTGCTAGGGAAACAAGTTTCATAAAAAATATAACTACAAAGCATAAATAGGAAAATCCTACCCTGAGATGGAAATTCTCTTTTAGTGAAGGGGATTTTTTTTTTAAAATATTGAGTTATATTGTAAGAAGGCAATACTTGATCTACTTTCAGGGTGGAAGGGTGTTTGGACATCCAAAGATTTAGGAACCTAAGCGAACACACCATTTTCTCCAAACAGTGATTCAAAAGTGCACCTACGTTTTTGGTTGGATTTAAATCTATTCCCAAGAACAATGCCACACATTACACTGGTTTTCTCAGAAACTAAATGCCCATTGCTCCTTAAAAATCAGGACTTCAGGGTCACATTCCACCTGCTGGGCACCATTCCCATGGCTCCTGCCAAGCCAATATGGGCACCGTCCCCTCACTGGTTCAGCCTGAGGACCAGTAGGAAAAGAGAGAAATGGTTTTCCTGACATCTAACAAATACAACTGAGAATGCTTGCAAGAAATTGAACTTATAATTTATGAAATACTCATGGCAATCAGTCATTTTTTTCTTTGCACATTTCAGTTATAGAACATATCTTAAGGCAACTATTAGGCGATTTGAAATCACAAGCAGAAAACAGTAAATACAGCCTGTGGCATTTGCAGGGCCTAATGAAGCAGGGGGCAGAGGCAACTGAACTGAGTAAACAGGGGTGCTTAGGGAGGCTGGTCCCTGAGATCACTCGAAGGATGATCACCAGTACACTTGAGCAAGTCAAAGGTTGGATTTCTCACAAAAGTTTTGAAGTACTTTCCAAAGGGAATGGCTGGAGTGGGCTCTCAAGCATCAGAGGCAGGTATGTGCTCCGTGCAGGGCTTGCAGGGAACTGTAGAAGGGCCATTTCTCAGAGCCTGGGATCTCCGCAAGGGTCTCTACAGTGGGCAGGGAGTCCTGCTGGGGGCGGACAAGCAGGGACTGCTAACACTGGGGGCCTTGCGGTCCTCTGACAGGGACGGCGCAGGGTTCAACCACTTATGCTGAGGAGCAGCCCTGCCTGAATGCTTATGTGTGTGTCAGGCTCCATGCAAACACAGAAGAGTACCTCCTTGGATCCTCACAAGAACTTTGAGATGCTGATACCACTGTAACCTCATCTTACAAAGGAGAAAACTGAGATGCAGAAGAGTTAAGATATTGGGCAGACGGGCAGATCACGAGGTCAGGAGATCAAGACTATCCTGGCTAACACAGTGAAACCTGTCTCTACTAAAAATACAAAAAATTAGCCGGGCATGGTAGCATGTGCCTGTAGTTCCAGGTACTTGGGAGGCTGAGGCAGGAGAATAGCTTGAACCTGGGAGGCAGCGGTTGTAGTGAGCTGAGATAGCACTCCAGCCTGGGCGACAGAGTGAGACTCCATCTCAAAAAAAAAAAAAAAAAAAAAAAAAAAAAGATATTGCCTAGAGCCAGGAGTGAAACGAGGTCTGTAATGCTGAAGTTTGTGCCCTTAACTCTTGCACCCTCCCAGCTCTCTCCACAGAAGGGACGGACTTCTGCAGTGGGGGGCCCAGGTGACGCAGACTCTGCAAAATGTTCCCATTCCTGTCCTGTACAGGCTTTCCTTGTCACTTGCTAAAGCAACCCAAACGCAAAGCCTTTGAGGCTGTTACCGCTGCTGGTGGCTTGGATGTGTCACTTTTCTCCGAGGTCATACATAGCTAATGGATTCCCTCCCATTCTTGCATGAAAGTTTAACATTCTTAGGGTTCAAAAGCCATGGAGAGGCAGGACATTTTGCTCTTTAAGCATTATCTATTGATTTCCGTGAACCACTATTATATTGGGTGCTTCTGTGGGCAAAGAATGGTGCTAGGACCTGAGTATACAAAAGCAAGACGGTTCTTATTGATACAGGGCATAGAAAGGAAAACTGAAAAAAAAGTTTCAGTACTTACTCTGGCAGTCTAGACAATTCACTTATCTGTATTGATCTTCAATTCCTCATGTCTTAAATGGGTATAGAAATAGATTTGTAGGATTTGTTTAAAGGATTACTTTTTAAAATATATTTAAAGTCTCCAACACAATGCTGTATGTCGCAATTGTTTCTTAAATGGCAAACAGCTGACATCTTTCAAACCATATAAATAATAAATTAGGGTCCTGAGTCACTGTGAGAGCAACCAGAGGAAAAAAATCCACCTCTGGGTGGTGTGACATAAGAGTTTCTTAAACACGTAGAGCTTACTATTTTAATATTATATAACCTGGTTCTGCCAGCTTGTCCTGGGCTGTGAGGATTATAACTTTATGTTTCATTGTTATTGCGGTATCATTTCACCCCAGACTCCATCCTGCTTAGGTAGCAATGGGCTTTTATGAGACGTAGGCTAACTCAGAGCAGACAAATACAAACAGAGCTTGTGTTCAGCCTCCAAGAAGGCGCGGGACGGGATAGGAGACAGTGATAAAGCATCTCAGAGGAGGCCATCTGACCCAATAGGTGTCAGAAATCATCCTTCCAGAAAGCTCTTGAAAAAATTTTGGGGAGAGGATTCTTATATTTTCTCTTGGATGCTAATGGCATGCAGCACCACTAAGAAAAATTTTGTGTTTTGACTATCTTAGATTTTGGAGTTAATATCAGTTAGGGGATTATAATAGTATGCTATAACAAAGTAGCACAAACTGGGTGGTGCAAGCAACAGATATTTATTGTCTTTCAGTTCTGGAGGCGAGAACTGGAAGACTGAGTGTGAGTGCGAGTTTGCTCCAGGCTCGCCTCCAGCCCCTGCAGCCGCTGGCAGTCTTTGGTGTTGGTTGGCTTGGGGAGCCATTGCCCTCACCTCTGCTTCATCTTCACATGTGTTCTTCCTGTGTGTGTCTGTGTCCAAATGTCCCCTTTGTATACATTCTAGTTCAGTATAACCTCATCTTAACTAAAGACATCTGCAGCAGCTCTATTTCCAAATGAGGGGGTTAGGACTTGACCATATAATTTTGTTAGAGAGGCATATTTCAACCCATAGCAACTACTTCCATTGGGAGTTAAACTGTATTAAGACCACTAAAATCTGGAGACAGATGGCCCCACTCTATCTCAATGTGCTTGCCTCCTGGTCTAGACCTGCACTTCTCAAACTTTAACTTGCATAGGAATCAACCGGAGGATCTGATACATTGCGTCTGGGGTGGGCCCTGAGAGTCTGCGCCTCTAACACGCCCCAACAGGGCAATGCCCATGGTGGGTCCAGGGACCCACTCAGGGAGGCAAGGGCCCATCCTCTCTGAAGAACATCCATAGGGTGAGAAGACAGATTTGCAGAAGATACTCGGAAGGAAGGGTAAGGAGGGAAGGAAGACTGTTCCGGCAATCTAAGTGCCTATGTGATTCCAGCAGCCCTTGATGCTCAGGTGATGGCGAGAGGAGCACAAGCTGGGTCTGCGCTCAGCAGAAGCAGGTACACAGCTGCAGGTGCATATGCTAATGAGCATTAACAAGCCCGTCATGGCCCAATTTCTCTGTCCATCCCACATCACATCATTAGCCAGACAGATCGAGTCAGGCTGCTTAATCCAATTGGCATAATGAGCAGGGCCTGATGAGCTGCAGACAGAGTTTCAGAGCCAGAAAGGACTTTGAGTCAACGGGGCCCAGCTATCCCTTCCAGGTGAGGTTCCAGTTCCCAGGACTAACAACTGTCCTGAAGGCAGCAAGGGTAGCACTGGCCTTTGATGCAGCACCCGACCCCTTCGTTTATACCCCTGCTGCATTAGAAGACAGACACAAGACCCTTAATGGTGCCCTAATAAGAAAATCATGCCCTAATAAGAAAATTCCTGCTTGGCTCTTCAGCCAATGGATCAAATTTATGGAAAAAAAGAGATTGAATATTCATAAAGGAAGAAAGCCCAGGCGGCCAGCAGGCTTGAGGCACCCAGAGTTGGCATGGGGCCTGCACACACAGCAGCCATGGAGGTGCTGCCAAGGAGGCTGCTTTGCAGCCCCCAACCCCCATTTCTCAGTAGCTTTCTCAACGATGCCCACCTGCAGCGTCCCCAGTGGAAATGCATTAAGTTAGTTAAAGTAAGGACGCCATGTCAAAATCAAATAACAGAAGGCTAGGTGGGAAAATAAGGTAGCAGCCATTCACCACTTGGTATAAAGTTCGTGAGAAAATCCTTCCCTACATAAAGAAACAACCTTCCAAGTCTCTGCTGCCTGAGCATCTCTGGTGCTTAGGAGACAAGAGTTCTTGTGTCCTTTAGGAGAGGAAGATTTGGCCATGATCCTGTGAGAAAACAAGATGCATCAAACCTCAAGGTCCCCCTGCATCTTGATGGCACCATCAGGGTTTCAACTGAAAAATGGTTTATCTATCCTACAGTGCTGTTTCTCCTGAGATACAATTTGGAGGGGAGATTGAGGGCACAGATTGCAGGAAGGGTGATGGGGTGGCACAGGGTCGGGGATCTGGAGGCCACCAGAGCCAAGAGCTCAGCTATGGGAGAAGCAAACTGAGCTGGGGAAATGATGGTGCCACTGCAGGGCTGCAAAAGATGCTGACTTTCACCACTGTCCTCTCAGTTTAATTTCAAGACAATTGTCAATGGATATGATCTCAATTTAGCAAACTGCATATGAACAGAGGTCCTAGGATGAAAATGATGGAACACACAATGTGAAATCGGGCAGGACAGAATCCTAAACCCTGCTTGTCACTCTCTGGCTGTGCAACCTGGGACAAATCCCTAATAGTCTCAAGCCTTTTTTTCTCCTCATTTACAGACAAGGATCTACTTTACTTTTTTTGCAAGCTTTTTGAGAGGATCAGCTAAAATTATTTCCATCAAGTGCAGAACGTAGGGCAGCATATGGAGTGGCAGTATTGTGACCAGGGGAGTTCCAGTGCAGTTCAGTAAAAAGCCTTAATTATGCATGATTAAAACTACAATCTTCTTACTTTCATTCACAATGGGTATTCTGGAAGAACTTCTTCATGGACTGATCTTAAGATTTGTTGACTAGTTGGAGTAGGATGACACTGATGTACCATCAGTAGGAGAGCTTCTAAGATGCTTAGTACAGTCTGCTGCCTAGGTTTTCAATGACAGTCTGTCTGGCATTTTTTTCTTCAAGATAGCACTAAAGCAGTGGTTATCAAGTGGGGTGATTTTGCCACCTTGCTGAAACCCCTTTCATTGCCCCTATTTGGCCATGTCTGAAGAAATATATTGTTGTCAGTACCAGGGTGGTGCTACTGGCATCTAGTGGGTACTGGCCAGAGATGATGCTGAATATCACAAAATAGGGGCGACCCCATAACAAAGAATTACCTGGCCCAAAATGTCAATAGCACCCTGGTTGACAAATCCTAAAGTAAGTCAACCAGCTCATATCCGAATTATCCAAATCTCCTTCAATTAATAGGGTATGTATTCATAAGACTTAAGGAATTTTTTCTAATAGGATTTATCTATTTAAATGCATACAAGATTACAGTTTGCCACTTTATGACATTTATTTATTTATTGATGGACATTCGCTTATCACTATTTTTAAATGTATTTTTATTTCTTAATTGTTTTAATTTTAAATTGATACATATTAATTTTACATATTCATTGGGTATATAATGAAGTTAAGATACATATAATGTATAATGATCACATCAGGGCAATTAGCACATGCCTCATCTCAAACCTTTATCATTTCTTTGTGTTGGGAACATTAAATATCCTTCTTCTTCCTATCTGAAACTACATAATATGCTATTGTTAACTATAGTCATTCTACAGTGGTACAGAATGCTAGGACTTATTCCTCTTGTCTAGCTATAGTTTTATATCCTTTAACTAATTTTTCCCTCTTCCCCCTGCCTTTACCTGACTCTAGTATTATCTGTTCTGCTTTTTACTTCTATGAATTCAGCTTTAAATTTAGCTTCCACATATGAGTGAGAACACAGTGTTTAACTTTCTGTTCCTGGCTTATTTCACTTAATATAATGTCCTCCAGTTCCATCAATGTTGCCGAGAATGACAGGAGTTCATTCTTTTTTATGGCTAAATAGTATTCCAAGATACATGTGAAACTACAACTACATGCATGTAATGTTTCATGCCCTTCAAAAGTGAGGAAAATAATCAAAATATGTCTATCTCAGAAAAGAGCTACAAACAGTTACACACTAAAGATGTAGACTTTCACATCCAGTTATGCTTGAGATGAACTGAACTAGAAACTTGCAATACTTTTAGACTTTTCCCTAAGATGCCATCAGAATTTCAAACTTGCCAATATCACTTAGTTTGTATTTTTGCATTTGTTGTAGTGAGTAGGTAGGGACCTATACCAGAGGAGCAAAACCCTGTTGAAATGTGAATACTGGCTGTTGACTAGGTTTGCTTCATTTCCCAGATGCTGAGATTAAATCTGTGCTTTAACAATGTTTCTTATTGTAAATACCATGAACAATTGGGCTTACTTCCACATAGAGGGAATTTATGACACCAAAAACTACCATATTAGACCAATGCTTACAGAAAAAATAATTGCAGAATCCCATGGGGAAAAACTTTTCTGGGCACGGACTGTTACAAAACAGTGGACTGCCATGGAAGAGCCACACCAAGTTGTATAAGCTACTATATAGCATTATTAGTATCAAGAATATTAAAATCTGGCCAGGCACGGTGGCTCATGCCTGTAATCCCAGCACTCTGGGAGGCTGAAGCGGGTGGATCACTTTAGGTCAGGAGTTTGAGACCAGTCTGGTCAACATGGTGAAACCCTGTTTCTTCTAAAAATACAAAAATTAGCCGGGTGTGGTGGTGCATGCCAGTAATCCCAGCTACTCAGGAGGCTGAGGCACGAGAATTGTTTGAACCCAAGAGGCAGAGGATGCAGTGAGCTGAAATGGCACCACTGCACTCCAGCCTGGGTGACAGAGTGAGACCCTGTCTCAAAAAAAAAAAAAAAAAATTCAATTCTAATCATGAAAAACCCAACTTTATGATTTACTTCTGTATAAATTTAAGAAATATTTTTTGTTTTCCTACAGCATGCGTGCTAGGCTTCTCTGGATAACACACCCAACCTCACATGCATTGTCCCTTGTCTCCTTATGCTTCCATTCCAGTGGAGCAGATGGATGTTTAAAATGGAATTGCGGGTGAGCAGGAGGGTGTATGTAGTTTAGCATTATTTGCATGATGCTAATAATCGCAAAGGCAGTAGAAGGAATATCACCAGCTATCACAGTGTTCTTCCAAAGAAAAGACACAGAGAGCCCAGTGAGTTGAGAGGACCTGTGATTTCTCACGGGCCAAGGAAGTCAAGAGTGTTATCAAGGCAATGATGTGTCTTCAGTGGACATTGTGTTTGGAGCAGGAGCACAAATGGACAATTAGGGAAGAATCCTAGTGTTGATCTGAAGTCGATGGCATATTTTCTGCAAGAGAAGCTATGTTCCTTGGGGAAACATCCTGTGAAGCAAAACTGAAGTCGGCTACTGTGAAATTTAATTCTGCGCCCCATTCCTTAGCGTTGCATTGGATTGTTAGGTGCCACTATTGCCCATAGTGACGAGGTCTGGAGAAATCTGCTGTGAGTCATGGCATGGTTTCCTGTACCGGTAAACAAAGGTTCACTGGAGAAATGCCGCATTTGATCTATGTATCATCTTAAATCTAGCATGTGGTGCTGCTACCAGACTCTACATTTTCCTTGGGGATATTAGTTGTTATATGCAGAGTGTTAGGCAATAAGCTATATTTATTTTTGAAATTTTGGGGTATGTCTTGTTTTTCCTAAGATGCCATCAGAATTTCAAAATAGCTTCTTTGTTCAAGGACCAGATGAAAGCAGCAGTTTGCCAGAATTTGAATTTCCCTTCACAGCAGCCAGCAGCAAGCCTGCGCGATGGCCTTTTGTGAACGTAAAGACATCTTTAAAATAGAACTAGAGTGTTTTCCAGGCAGCTTTAGGGAATGAATTGGAGTTATAAGTGACTTAAACGTCTTGTGGCTAATTTCTTCCTTTTTTTCAGGTTCAATGATTGGCATTTGCTACTATTTACATTCTCAAGAAATAATGATCCAGCTGAAAAATTAAAAACAAATCTCATCTCAAGCACCATTTCTGGGAGTTTCTAACAATGCCTTTAAAATATTCTTTCCCTCTGGGGCTGAGAGACAAGAAGACTGAGAGAAGATGGAATCTTAGGCTTCCTTTCTTGCCTGCTTGCATAAAGTGGAGCCAAAGGAGCTGAAACTCAGGAGCAATTGATTCCTTCTTCATTCAGATCCTTATCGAGAACTCAATTGATGGCTTGCTAAATCTGAGCCTGCTCAATTACATTTCTCGGACCATCACTAAAAACTTAAGTATCTTTAATTAGTTTTTATTGAAAAACATAAATAATGTAAGTATTGACTCTCTTGGATTTAAGTTTCAGCTATTGGAAATAGTAAGGAATTCAAGCACTTTCATTATTGCCTCCAAGTGTCTGGTGAATCACTGTGGGATGGCTTTTTAAAGACATCCTATAAAAATTTCCTGGTCTGTTATATGAGGTACCGCTAAAAGCATACTCTCCTTGTAATTGTGAACTTAACAGTTTTAATCTGTTTTGATGTTGGCTGCATGAGGGGAAAAGGAAATCTAAATTTTTATTCTCTTTTATTCCTTGAGTTTGAACGACACCCTATCTCTTGCCTCAAAAGCCTTGATTCCTATGGCTAGAACTCCACATATTTTACAGGACTGGTTGAATGCAGCAAGCTGTCAAGGTGTCAGCCAATCTGCTTCAAGTGGCACAGGACACAGAACACTGACACCTGAGATTCCTAAGTGAGCTGCACTGAGCTCATGGCTGCCACTCAAGCTTGTTAATCTGCGCTTTACGAGGGTACTTTCTCTGAACCAAATATTTGGTTAGAAGGCTAGAATTAAACTTTCTAATTATGAATCAGAATGCATTCCTGAATATTCAGCTTTTGGCATGCAAAGCTGATTAATAACCATTCAAAGGCAGATTAATTGTTGGAGCTCACCATCCACCCTGCCCCCCATAACCTGTCTTGCTGTTTGTTTTTCCTTCTGAAACACTCCAGGAAACTCTGGAGGCTTGCAAATTGTTCAGCAACATGCCAGCTATATGATTCCTTTCCAAATAGCTTGTGCGTTTATATTGAAAATAAATCTACTATTGACTTGTAGGAATAATTTCAGCATTGAAAACCATGGTTAGGAAATAAAGGCTGTATCCTGGCATCCTGGCAGTCCAGGAAAGTGGTCTGGTCCTGAAGAAGGGAGGCGGTATGCTGAGTCGTGTTGATAAACTGGTCTGTGCCTTCCCAGATCACAGTCTGTCTTTCCAGGCTGCACACACATTATTTCTCTGAAGATGGAGCCAGAGATATTTCACAAAGACAGAAGGGTTTATGAGAAAAGAAGAGCAGATAAACTCATATCTTTTCTCAAAAAGTACTGATAAGCCATGTTTTTCTTACTTGCAATTTTGGAATTGGACATCAGTAGCTCATTCGTTATCCACAACTGTCATTCAAATCAATTAATTAAAATAATTATAAGTACATCTTAAGGATAAAAATAGATTTACTTCTCCTTCACTTTCTTTTAAGCAAACGTCTTTTACACAGCCACATCTAACTGCAAAGATGTATTACATTGTTTAAAATCTTTTGTCTTGATTGTATCATCACATTCTTTATTTCCTTGGAGTTACTGTTTAGTATTTTAGTGAGACTTTAACAAATGCAATTTCTGTTTGCTGAAAGCCTCTCTCTCCCTCTCTTTTCTTCCTTCCTTCTTACTATCTGTCTGCCCTTTCTTGTAGTTTTTTAAAGAATACTTCCTTCAACTCTCTCGTTGTCTATCCTCTGATACAGGCAATATTACTGTTGTTGGTCATAAAAAGAGACTATTGCAGGAAACAACCAAAATACTTATATTTTGATTTATAAATTGAATTCCTGAAAAGAAAATGGACACTCTTTCTTGGCCGGCTTATCTCTCAGAGGGAAAGAAACTTATAACCTGACTGATTTGACTACAGTTTTTTTATATTGCTTAGCTTTTTGTTTTAAATTGATCTAAGTTCTGACACTTCACAATATATTTCTTCAATGCTTTCACTATCACCTGAATATTAGAATTGTTCAGTTCATTGCATACACTAAAATCAATAAAACCTTTGTCTGGAAAAGAATTAAATGATGGTGTGGTCAAATTAGATTTTCCTGTTTTCAGCTTCTTTTAAAATAGCATCTATTAGGGTTCCTGCTAGTGTCAAAAAGAACTGGCTAATCTTGAAAATGAGAATAAACATGAAGTTGCAAGAATGTTCATTGCAGATCCTGTCTTGTAAGAATATACTCTATATATGTATATACATTTGTACCATAAACATATACATGTACACGTGTATATTCCTTGCATACCAATCCCATATATACAATCTAATGTACCATATGAGGTGTCTACTATACGCATATACTGCTTATCTCTGTGAATAAAAAAATGAATTAATGCTTTCATACCTAGACCTTTCAAATATGAACACATCTTACCCTCTGATTGGCTCTGTGGGATCTGAGTTAGCTGTGGAGCCTGAAAGTGAATCTTCAGAGAGCCAATCAGCGGGTAAGATGTGTTCCAGGAAACTTAGCTGCTTTAGCTATGGCACAGCAGATCTTCCATGTACCATGCCTCATACATAGGCTAGGTCAGAAAGCAGAGGCCTTGAAACTAACTTGAAGATGAGTGGTTGGAACTTCTATGTGCTCTAGGGAGATAAGGACATATTTTGAGGAGGGAAGAGATGTGATTTACATCTGTGCACTAACACCAATGTGGAGAATAGCATGGACTTCCTATGAATGTGCCACTAACATTTTCCACATGTTTGCCCTTTAATATGCTTAAGACATTGTAGCATTTTTATGTCTTGGTTCCAGTAGCCTACTGGTTGAGTCGTACTGACTCAGGGTCACCTTCTCTGATTTGTCAATTATGCCAGTGTGCATTGTCTTAAGATGGCATGAAGGATAATCTCAAAATCATTTGTCCATGAAATTCTTTAATGTTGAGTATCTCAGAAGATATGTAAGAGACTTAAGTATAACATAAGTTTATTCATTCAGTCAGTCACTTAGCCATTTATTTGTTGATTCATTCCAGAGCTATTTACTGAGCACCAACTATGTGCCAAGCACTAAATAAGGCAATGAGGACACGAAGAAACACACTTTGGTAATCAGGGTGAAAACACATCAAAGGCTGAAAAGAAACCCGCTGGCTGTTAGTGACCTTCTAGAAAACCACTCAAATCAGGTTTTCCTCAAATGCACAAATTCAGAAATAAAAGAGGACATATTGCAACAGATGCCTCAGAAATAAAAAGGGTCATAAAGAAGGCCTACTATATGACTATTATCTATCAACAAATGGGATAATGTAGAAGTAATGGATAAATTCCTGGAAACACATAACCTATCAAGATTGAATTGAGAGACAATAGAAAACCAGAACAGATCAATAACAAAGAAGAAGATTGACATGGTAATCTAAAAACCTCACAATAAGGAAAAGCCCAGGACTATATGGCTTCTACCAAACATTCAAAGGAGAAGTAATACCACTCCTTCTTAAACTCTTCCAGAAAATTAAAGTAGAGGGAATGCTTCCAAGCTAATTTTATGAGGCCAGCATCACCCTGATATCAAAGTTGGACAAAAGCACCACAAGAAAAGAAAACTACAGGACAATATCTCTGATAAACATAGGTGCAACAATCATCCAGAAAATACTAGCAATCAAGAAAATACTAGCAAACTGAATTCAACAACACATCAAAAAGATTATACCCCATGACCAAGTGGAATTTATCTCTGAGATGCAAGATTAGTTTTACATATGCAAATAAGTCAATAAGATGTACCACATTAATAGAATAAGAGATGAAAGCCACATGATCATCTCAACACATGTGGAAAAAGAATTTGATAAAGTTTAACATCCATTCATGATAAAAAAAACTCTCAACGAAACAGGTATAGAATGAAAATTTCTTAACACAATAAAAGCCCTTTATGAAAAGCTCACAGTAACATCATAATCAATGGGGAGGAACTGAAAGCTTTTCCTCTATGACTTGGTACAGGGTAAGAATGCCACTCTCACTATTTCTATTCAGCAAAGTACTGGAAGTACTAGCAAGGGCAATTAAACAAAAATTAAAAAAAGTCATCCACATTAGAAAATAAGAAGCAAAATTATTTGTTTGCAGGTGACATGATTCTATGTGGAGAAAACCTAAAGATTCTACAAAAAATTATTAAAACTAATATATGACTTCAGTAGACTTGCAGGATACAAAATCAACATACAAAAATTGGTTGCTTTTCTTTTTTTTAAGTTTTATTTTAAGTTCAGGGATACATGTGCAGGTTTGTTGCATAGGTAAACTTGTGTCATGGGAGTTTGTGTACAGATTATTTCACCACCCAGGTATTACGCCTAGTACCCATTAGTTATTTTTCCTTATCCTCCCCCACCTCTCACCCTCCACCCTTTGAAAAGCCCCAGTGTGTTTTTTTTCTCTCTATGTGTTCATGTGTTCTCATCATTTAGTTCCCACTTATGAGTGAGAACATGTGGTGTTTGGCTTTTCTGTTCTTGCATTAGTTTGCTGAGGATAATGGCCTCCAGCTCCATCTGTGTCTCTGCAAAGGACATGATCTCATTACTTTTCATGGCTGCATAGTGTTCCATGGTGTATATGTACCACATTTTCTTTATTCAGTCTACCACTGATGGGCATTTAGGTTGATTCCATATCTTTGCTATAGTGAATAGTGCTGCAATGAACACACACGTGCATGTGTCTTTATAACAGAATGATTTATACTTCTCTGGGCATATACCCAGTAATGGGATTGCTTGGTCAAGTAGCATTTCTGTCTTTAGGTTTTTGAGGAATCACCACAGTGTCTTCCACAATGGTTGAAATAATTTACAGTCCCACCAACAGAATATAAATGTTTTGTTTCTTCACAACCTAGCCAGCATCTGTTATTTTTTGACTTTTTAATAACTATTCTATGTGAGACAATATCTTATGTGGTTTTGATTTGCATTTCTCTAATGATTAGTGATGTTGAGGGTTTTTTCATGTGATTGTTGACCGCATACATATCTACTTTTGAGAAGTGTCTGTTCGTATCCTTTGCCTGCTTTTTAATGGGGTTGTTTGTTTCTTTCTTGTAAATTTGTTTAAATTCCTTATAGATGCTGAATATTAGACCTTTGTCAGATGCATAGTTTGCAAAAATTTCTCCCATTCTGTAGATTGTCTGTTTACTCTGCTGATAGTTTCTTTGCTGTGCAGAAGCTCGTTAGTTTAATTAAATCCCACTTGTCATTTTTTGCTTTTGTTGCAATTGCTTTTGATGCCTTTGTCATGAAATCTTTGCCCATGCCTATGTCCTGGTTGTCTTTCTTTAAACCAACAACAATTTAACTGAAGAAGAAATCAACAAAACAATTCCATTTGCAATAGCACCAATAAAATACTTAGAAATAAATTTAACCAAAGAAGTGAAATATTTTACACAAAAGGTGGTAAAACATTGATTAAAGAAGTTGAAGAAGACACAAATCTTATGTTCATGGATTGGAATAATTTATATTGTTAAAATGTCCACACTAACCCAAAGCAACCTACAGATTTCATGTAAACTCTATCAAAATCCCAATGACATTTTCCACAGAAAGAGAAAAAACAGTTCTTCAATATGTATGGGACTACGAAAAAACCCCAAATAGATAAAGCAATATTGAGCAAAAAGAATAAAGCTGGAGGCATCAAACTTCCTGATTTCAAATTATGCTACAAAGCAATAGTAATCAAAAAAATACGGTACTGGCATATAGATAGACACACAAACCAATGGGACAGAATAGCCCAGAAATAAACCAAACCATAAGTGGTCCACTACTTTTTAACAACGGCAATGAACATACACAATGGGGGAAGGATAACCTGTTCGATATATGGTGTTGGTAAAGCTGGATATTCACATACAAAATAATAAAATTTGGCCCTTTCAACACACACAAAGTAAACTCAAAATAAAGACTTAAACATAATACCTGAGATCATAAATTTCTGGAAAAAAACATAGGGGTAAATCTTCATGACACTGGTCTTGGAAATAAGTTTTTTTTTTAATGTGACACCAAATTCTCTTTTTGCAACAAAAGCAAAAATAAATAAGTGGGACGATTCCAAACTAAAAAGCTTTTGCACAGTAAAGGAAAGAATCAACAAAATGACAAGGCAGCCTATAGAGAGAAATATTTTTAAACTGTATATCTAATAAGGGGTTAATACCCAAGATATATAAGAAATTCACACAACTAAATAGGAAACAAACAAACAAAAACCCCAAATAACTCAATTGAAAAATGGGCAAAGCACTTGGATAGTCACTTTTGTAAACAGGGCATATAAATTGCCAGCAGGGACATGCAAATGTGCTCAATATTACTGATAATCAGGGAAATGCAAATCAAAACCACAATAAGATACCACCTCATTCCTGTTAGGATGGCAATTATCAAAAAGAAGAGAGGTAAGTGTGGGTGAGAATGTGGAGAAAAGATTGTACACTGTTGGTGGGAATGTAAATTAGTACAATGATTACAGAAAACATTATAGATGCTACTATATGATCCAGCAATCATTCTTCTGAGTACATAACCCCAAAAATGAAATCAGTACCTTGAAGAGATGTCTGCACTCCCATGTTCATTGCATCATTATTCACAATAGCCAAGGCGTGGAAACAACTTATGTGCCCATCAACAGATGAATAGGTAAATAAATTGTGGTATATTATTCAGCCTTAGAAACAAATGAGACTCTGCCATTTGTGACAATATGAATGAACCTGGAGGATATTGTGGTAAGAGAAGCCAGACACAGAAAGAGTAACACTGCATGATCTCACTTACGTGCAGAATCTAAAACAGTCAAATTCTTAGAAGCAGAGAGTAGAATGATGGTTTCTCAGAGGGGTGGAGAGGTGAAGGAAATGAGGAGATATGGTGCAGTTACGTAGGATGAACTTGTGTAGAGATATAATGTACAATATAATGGCTAAGAGTTGATAATTCTATATTGTGTGCTGGAGATTTTAGGTTTCAAGTGCTCTTATTACAGAAAAACAAAAATTGTACAATGAGATCACTTGGACACAGGGCGGGGAACATCACACACCGGGGCCTGTCGGGGGTTGGGGGCTGGGGGAGGGATAGCATTAGGAGAAATACCTGATGTAAACGATGAGTTGATGGGTGCAGCAAACCAACATGGCACATGTATACCTATGTATCAAACCTGCACGTTGTGCACATGTACCCTAGAACTTAAAGTATAATAACAAAAAAAAGAAAATACAAAAAAAGGTAACCATGTGAGAAGGATATGTTAATTTGCTTGACTGTGGTGATCATTGCATATATGTATACGTATACCAAAACATGTCATACACCTTAAATATATACAGATTTTATTTAAAAGTAGCAAAACACTTAAAGGTCTTTGGGAAGGAAAGAAATGACTACATAGCATTAGAGAAATTTAGATTGAAATTGTGAGAGATAGAAAAGCTGATGTGAGCAAAACTATAGGCTATATGAAAATAAAAATTCAGAGGAAATGCTGGCCTTTGGGAGACACAGATGTGTTATCCTGGGTAGTTACTGAGTTGATGAAAATACAGTGGTATTTTGAACTGGATAGCAGGGTATGTAAAGATGATCATGCATTTTTCTCAGGAAGAATAAGCACAGGACATTGAACACGAGGTGCTTCTGTTGAGAATTATGTGGATTCCCTGTTAACCTAAGAGTTTCTGCCCTTACTGAGAGCACAGGGCTACAGAGAGTGGATAATGAGATAGTCATTAGGCTAAACTGAGCCAATCAAAGACTAGGCAAGAATACTCTTTAAAATTTAAACTACTAATATACACACGTAACCCTTTTTAAAAAATATTGTGCTTTAGGGAAAATTTTAACAATGTTTTTGTTTTTCTATCAAAATTCATCTGTCATGAATTCATAGTTGAAATAGCCACATTTAAGATTAGAAATGATCATGCTATTTATTTAGATGATCTGCCAGTGAAGCCTCATTTAGAGTGTTCTCTAAATGAATGTTTAGAAACCAAAGCAGGTTAGTAAATATTTTCCACTAAAATGTGGGGAATTTATTTTTTAAAAAACAGAAATCTTATGATATAGCTATAATTGGTCTAGTTTCAGCTAAAGGAAATTGAGATAGAAGCAGAACAAGTATCTTCCTGTGGACATAAGAACTTCCGGTGAATAACAAGTTACCAAAAATGCCAACTAATGTGTATTACAGCACACTTCTTATCGTGGAGGTAAAAAAAAATATGAAATTGATCTTCAAGAGTGAAAGAGTCCCCCGTGAGACTGGAGACTGAAAAATGACCATTTTGTTTGGTATAAAAAAATGACCAGAGACCTCCAAAAATGTTCAAGTAGAGTGTTGGAAAAATAAGCCACATGACACTGGCATTAAAGGGTACTAAGAAAAATCGAGACACTTGAGGAAGTCAAGGTGAAAGAACAAACTTGTCAAGGAGCTCTGAGAGTGCGTCTGAGTTTGGCTGGTATAAACTTATAGAGGTTAAGGTCTCCCTGTCTCTCTCTGTGTGTGCGTGTATGTGCATATGCGTGTCAGGAGCAGAGGGGTTGGAGGAAGCGGTGGTGGTTGGTGCATAGTTTGTGCCTGAAGGGAATAAAGTCCCACAGCTTTTGCATCTTTGAAGTAGCTGACCAAGGGACTAGAGTCTTCTTTTGGAAGTAGGGAGATGTACGGAGAGAGAGAAAAAACATGCCTTTGGTGTCAGATAGATCTAGTTTTAATTCTAACTCTTCAGTTTACAAGCTTTGTAAATTTAAGCAGGCTACACAGCTTCACTGACTTTCAATTTTCTCATGGTGAAGTGGAATGAATAATACCTATGAGATAATGTAACAGAAGTCCCTCCCACATAGCGAGGGTTCATTATCTTCTAGGTCTTCCCTGACAGCTACTAGACACATGTCACTGTTGGGCACTAGGAATGTACTTAGAATCACATATTAACAGGATGGTATTTTGAATATATTGAGTTCAATCATTGTTGTTTAAATGAATTTATCTTTTCTCGGTTTTTTTTCAGTGTGATTACTAGAAAGTTAAAATTACCTATGTTGCACTCATTGTATTTTTATTGAATAGTTCTGTTCTAGATATTCTCCTTATTTGGAAGGGGCTGATGATCTTGGTAAACTGTTAAGATGAAGACAGCGATCAGAACTCCCAACAACCTTGGGAATAGGCTTAGAGAATGTTGTGGAGTAAACAGATGTGTGAAGGAGATGGCAGAGAAGGAAGGGATTGGAGTTAGGAGAGGGGATAAATGTTTGAAGCAATGATTACAAAAATGATAACAAATAACGTCATTGATTTCAGCTGGTGAGAGACGCTGCTCTACACTAGGGGAGGGGCCATTGGGTCTCCCTCTCTGAACTGGAAGGAGCTAAAGGTGAGGCTTCTTGGACACTGAAGCTGCTACATTTGGCGAACACTGAGTGTGTTTGTGGAGTCCTGAATTGGCTGCATGTGTTTTACCTTTAGGGTGGGCAAGCTGGCAGCAGGCAGGATACACTGAAGAGATAATGGAAAGGCTACACACGGTACAGCATCACCGACAGGGACAGTCCCTGGGATCCCACGTCCCACAATTCCAGTGGCACGTTCATGTGAGCCCAGGGTCTTACTGGCATAGTTTGTACGTTGCCTTGTAGAGCTGTGTGTCAGTAAGTGGGAAGAGGTTGCATGTGGTTTGCTTTTAACTGCAGTACATGGGGAAACATTTTTTTAAGAGCTTTAAAGAACTGTGGAAAAATTAGATTATAGAAAATGTAGTGAAAATATCTAATTATGGTTAAAATTTAAAAGCCTAACTTCAAGGCCAGAGGGAGAGTGAAATTGAAACAAGAGAAAAAGATGTACTTTAGACCTAATGCAGTTTGGTTTATAAGCTCAATTTGAATGTTTACTTCCACGGTTTTCAGCATTTTATTGCTTTTTTTTCTCTCTCTCGGCTTGGAGTCAGTATCATCCTCTCAAGTGCAGATGGCCGGCTTTGGGCTTATTTTGCTTTCACCGTGTGGCTGTGTGGAAATCCACTCAGACATTTCCTCTGAAACCCTCCACCAGCCGCCCCTCCTCTGCTCTTAGCTGGATTTGCCCTGTGAATTAGATCTTTAATTGCACATCCCTTTTTACCTCGGTGGGTGGGATCTTTGACGCAGAAACTTTTACAGATGCATTTTTTTTTTGCTTGAATTTTGGATTTTAGCTTGTGTCTGTGTGGACACTCTACAATATAAAAGCAGTTTCACAAATAGAATTGAGAGATAAAGTGAAATATTAATACAACCCAGAAGTCTCAGAAGTAATCAAAGTGTACTGCGATAGAGCAAGCATTGGGCACCAAGAGCAAGGGCAGGAAGATGGAGGAACAGAGCAGCAAACATGATTGGTCCGTTAAACGTAGCTGGCTCCGATTTGCTTGCTCTTACCAGTTCCACTGATTCTTTCAGGACCATCTGGGTTAAGTACAAAAGTGTGGCTCTGTGATGGTTTCATCAGCTTCTCTCTCTGAAGCAGAGATTAAAACAGAGAGTTAGGTTTGGAGCTGCAGCCTTCGGTAGAAGATACCCCAACTGTCCCACCAACAGTGTATCAAACTGATTTTCTATGACTGCTGACAGATGCACACACAGCCAGCCTTGGGGAGGAGGAGTCTGAACCTGGGAAGCTGAGAACACTGGGTAGAACTCACGCTGTGGCCACTGACTGGCTGTGTCACCCTGGGCAGCCTCTTTTTCTCTCCAAATGCAATGTTTTCACCTAGAAGTGGGGATAATCGTACAGTGCGGGGGTATCCTGAACATAGGATGAAATGTCTTTGTAAAGAATAATAGCCAGGGTTTGATGGACAAGGTGCCTGGGGAATCTGGGTTTTTCTGCCTTAACTCTTCACTTTATTCCTGGTCACATTCTAGGCATAGCTAGATGGGGTTAGATTTTGGTGTGCACCATTTGCTAGCCCTTTGCATGTATGAGAATCAAATTTCTTTAGGAAAGAATGAATCTATTATCCAGAACCCATGAATACAGTATTCTAACCAAGTGAGAAAGAATGGTGTACGTATCATGTGTATGTAAATGTGTATTTAATATACACAGGAAATCATGGGTGTATCAGATATGGTGTAACCTCCAGAGGTTCGCGTGAATATAGGGGTAGACCACTAGGCCCTGTTTGGGGGTCAGATCCCTAGACTGCAGATTCCAGTTTCCCCCTGGTACTTTGAGCCTAGAATGCAGTGATAGGATGGAAAAAATAGTTACAGCCAATCAATTATTTGGTTTATAGCACTGAAAGGATCTAAGTTGTTGTGGATAACAATGACGGCTCGTGAGTGGGACTTCCTGCCTCTTACCACTTGTCGCTTTAATTTTTGGCAAGATGATTTTTATTATGTCTCCATTTTCTTTTTGCAGAACGGAATAATAATAACTACCCCGTAGAATAATTGTGAGAATTAAATTACTTAATTCATGTACAGTGCTTACTATAATATTATTACATAGTATTCTCTCAACAGATAAAATCTATCATTATTATTGTTATTGTTGCAATTATTATTATTACTATCATTATTAAATTCCTTCTCTCAGGATCCCTGAAGCTACCCAGATTTCTGTTGTTTTGTGACCCTGTTTTTCTAGGCTTCTTGATGATTCTGCTGTACTTGATATCCTTCTAAATTTTTTTTTCTATTTACACTAGTCAGAATCATTTTTCTTGTTTATTGTAACAAGATACAGGGGTTTGATCAGGGAGCAAACCCTAATATTAAAATTCTTTCCTACTAAACCTCAAATGTTGTTTATTATACTTGACTAATGGTTTTCTGTCCTCAGTACAGGAAAATCTTTAGTTTTCCTTTATTTAAAAATCGAATGTAATTCTTCCTGAAGTCACTCATTGTAAATTTTACACTTGTCATTCCTTTAGTCTTCTATTCCTAGACACTTAAACAGAAAGAAAAGAAACACTGGTAGTAGAAAGCCGAGTCCTAAAATATTCTAGGGGCATTCACTGTGGTGGTCACTTTCCAATCTGGAAAAATTAATTCTGGTAAACCTACCTCTAGGATGCACACTTACTATCCACTTTTTCCTGTTCCTTGTTCATATTTCTATTTCACAGAACAATTCTCTGCTAAGCCAGAGCTTACTGTAAACTATGGACTTAATAAGAACGATTTCATTGTTTTTTCACACATAGATTTTAAGTCATACACGGACTTGTATTTTTGCTAGACTTTATCTCATACTTTTTGGTGTTGCTATTTTCAGTTACAAAAGAAAGAAGTGCTATCAATAACAGGAGATAAACAGGAAACAGCTGATTTGATTCTGATGGAAGACACTACTAGGGTACGAAGGAAATGAAGTGAACAAAAGTTTTAAGGTAAAATTAGGATAATTTTAGTGGTTGTGAAAGTTTCTGAGAACACCAGGCATGAAATTGGATTCCATTATCCATTTCTTTCTCTTTCATCATCTTCTTTCAATCTTGGCACTATTCTGTTTTGAATTATTTATGCAAATAAATCAGAAATTTTACCCTTTAGTTAGCTAAAAATATGTCAGCATTTGAAGTCCGTTTAATTTTGTATTGGAAATGTAGATCGTATAAGTTTTGCTCAAGCTTTTCACTGGGGCTGGAGACAACAGAGCAAATTACCAACCTGGAGACGGAGCATCCCCAGGTTCCAGCTGCTGCCCTGCCATGGATTCCCTAGCAGGGGTTCCATGTGTAACATGTGCATGTACAAGCTGGTATTTGCTTTGAGGTTTCATGCTGTCAGCATATTCTTGACTTCGTAGAATTGAAGAACCATAGTTGGGCCTTTATACTGACTTGTGAGCAAATTATTTTCACGTTGTTTCCATTGGCTTTATTATACAGCTTTTCCTGTGAGGTATAACCTAGGCTCAATTGTTATGCCACATCATCACTAAAAACATCTCTTAGGCATGGCATTTAAAAAATCTAATAATGAATTTTAATTTTCAAATCATGTGAGATTTTATTGTCTCAGTTGTAGAAATACAACCTGGTAAACTATTATAGGAGAGAGAAGCAAAAAAAAAAAAAAAAAAAAGACATCTGTATTTGCATTATTTTAACAGAAAACTTCCTGACATTTGAACACCAATTTCTTTCTTAATCTTTTGTTTGTATATTTTTTACATAGTGCTAATCATCATCCCAATTCTCTTTATGTTACCAGGGCTTTTACATTTTCTATTAAGTCAGTTTTTCCCAGATAGCAGAGTATTTACAATAATCATTTTTAATTCTTTTGAGTGAATATCCCATATTTATTTAACCATTCCTTGATTTTTGGTCACTTGTGTTTACCCTTTGATATATAATAGTAAAATAAGGATATTTTACATGTAATTATTCTTCAAAATATGAGTTACTTCTGAGAGGTGGAATTAATTATTCAAAGATATGTGTAGTTTATAGCAAAGACTTGGAACCAACCCAAATGCCTATCAATGATAGACTGGATAAAGAAAATATGACACATATATACCATGGAATACCATGCAGCCATAAAAAAGGGTGAGTTCATGTCCTTTGTAGGGACATGAATGAAGCTGGAAACCATCATTCTCAATAAATTCACAGGAACAGAAAACCAAACACCACATGTTCTCACACTCATAAGTGGGAGTTGAAAAATGACAACACTTGGATACAGGGAGGGGGAATATCACACATGGGGGCCTGTCGGGGGGTGGGGAGCTGGGGGAGGATAGCACTAGGAGAAATACCTAATGTAGATGATGGGTTGATGGGTGCAGCAAACCACCATGGCACATGTATGCCTATGTAACAAACCTGAACGTTCTGCCCATGTATCCCAGGATTTGAAGCA
This sequence comes from Pongo pygmaeus, assembly GCF_028885625.2. Classification (NCBI taxonomy): domain Eukaryota; kingdom Metazoa; phylum Chordata; class Mammalia; order Primates; family Hominidae; genus Pongo; species Pongo pygmaeus. The sequence continues at coordinate 35,018,786 of NC_072379.2, read as the reverse complement.
TAATAAAAATAAAAAGTGACATCTAAACAAGACAAAACAAAGATATGTATAGTTTTTTTCTAGATACATACTGCCAATAAATCACAATAATTTATGAAACAATTTTAAACAGTACTTACTTTCCATCTCATTATATATAACATTGTCTATCTATCTATCTATCTATCTATCTATCTATCTAGTAAGCAATCTCCATGGGGTCTATATGTGGAATAAAAGAGGGAGGACAGCCCATCATGTACTTTACTTGTCTCAGGGTGTTCATAATCTTTTGAATTAGATGATATCAACCTCTTTCAATTTTTTCTCATAATTTTATCTCGACCCTTGTGTTTGCTTGGTTTTCCTCCTACCTTAGAAGCCTCTTCCATCAGGATCAAATCAGCTGGCTTCTGTTTATCTCCTGGAGCAGCCTAGGGCTCGGTCTTTGGATTCCCTCTCTCCTCGATTATATTCACTTCTTCAATGATCTCATGTAGCCTCCTGGCTTTAAATGTCATCTATGTGCACTATTGATACTGATAACATTTCAAATTCGTATTATATTAGAATTCTCTACCCAATAGCCAACTCAAATCTCCACTTGGACGAGTAATAGGCATTTCCAAATGTTCACAACTGAACTTCAGACCATTTTCCCTAAACTGCTCCTCTCACAGCCCTCCCTGAGTTAATGGGTGAAGCACACCAACATGGCACATGTATACATATGTAACAAACCAGCACGTTGTGCACATGTACCCTAGAACTTAAAGTATAATAATAATAAAAAAAAGAAACTCCATTTGCTCATGCCAAGAACGTTGGAGTAATTGACTCTATTTTGTCACTTCTACCAGGCAAGCAATCCGTCAGTCAATCTAATCAGCCCGTCTATGAAAATATATCCAGAGGAAATCATCATTCTCAGTAAACTATCACAAGAACAAAAAACCAAACACCGCATATTCTCACTCATAGGTGGGAATTGAACAATGAGAACACATGGACACAGGAAGGGGAACATCACACTTCGGGGACTGTTGTGGGGTGGGGGGAGGGGGGAGGGATAGCATTGGGAGATATACCTAATGCTAGATGATGAGTTAGTGGGTGCAGCGCACCAGCAGGGCACATGTATACATATGTAACTTACCTGCACATTGTGCACATGTACCATAAAACCTAAAGTATAATAATAATAATAATAAAAATAAAAAATAAAAAAAATAAAAAAAAAAAGTAAATATATCCAGAGGCTAACAACCATTCATTACCTGCTCTGCCATCCCTCTTCTCCCAACCACTGTCATCTCCTGTCTGAATTACTGGACTCTCTCCTATCATCTTTGGCCCCTACTGTTGATCCAAAACACAGCTGCCAGCATAACCTTGTTAAAAACCAAGCCAGACAATGTTCATTCTCTGCTCAAAGCTCTCTAGTAGATAATTGTTTTATTTAGAATACAAATGAAAGACCAATGGCTACCAAGGGCAAGCCTTGCAAGACCTCATGTCCTAATACTCTCTTGCCATTCCTATTGGTGACATGCCTGATTCTGCCCTGCTCTCCTCCAGGGGCTCTTACACATGTGGCTTTTGCCTGGATGCTCATTCCATAGATGTGCACATGACTCCCCCATCAACTCCACGAAGATGAGGGCTTTTGTCTATTTTGTTCCCTACTGTATCTCTACTACTTAGAATTACATATTATGTGCCAAATAAATATTTGTTGAATGTATGATGAGGAAACCGTACAGGTTAGGTAACTTATTCCAGAGTTCCAACCTACTACTTGGCAGATTTGGAAATTCAACCTAGATCTGGCTGAAACCATATTCATATGACATGAAATAAATGGGAATATTCTCACTTTTCTAGTCTCTGAATTTATCTTTTTCTTGAAGCTTTGGTAAAATCACTTGTAAAATCATTTAGGTTAGTGTTTTATTTGTTGGAATATTTAAAGAGTCAAAGTTTTGTTGCACATTCTGATTATATATTATACCAGGTACACAAGCTTACAATGGTTTTATCTAATTGTCTATGGAGTCTTTCTCATATGTATTGACACTCATATTTACGAATGTACTTTGTCTTACATTCTCTTTTGTTTGCTATGATTATTGCCGCAGTAGTATCATTTTGGTTTCATTTGCCTAAATATTTCTCCATCATTTTACATTGAAACATTTTGTGTTTTTCAAGAAATAACTGGATAACCATACTTGGCAATGGTTACAGGTACAGCCCTTTTCTAGCTTTACAAACATTTCTCTTATCCATTTGTATGAGAATATCTTCAGGAGCTAAACCCATGAATACACATTTTGCAGATTATATTATGAATATTTTAAGTTGAACTCAACACTGCCAAACTGCTCGCTCGAATGTCTGCACTGGTCTACATTCTCCCCAGCAGAGCAAGCGGGTTTGCATCTATATACATCCATTCCCGCTAATACTTGACATTTTCCAGCTCTCTAAATTTTCTAAATTTAATTTGTGTACAACGATGTATCATTTTTGCTGTAATTTGTATTTCTCTGATTTCTGTAGAATTTGAGCACCTTTTCTTTTTTCTTTTTTTTTACTTTGAGATTTTATTTTCTGAAAATTATCTTCTTTATCCATTTTTAATGTAGAGTAATTGTTCTCTTATTTTTGCAAGAGTTTGCTGCCTTTTCTAGATATTAATCCTTTTCACTTCGGGCATTAGAACTATCTTCTCTCAATTTGAAACTTTTCTATAAACCTTGTTGAATGGGCATAAAGTTTTAATTATGCAAGCTTAATGAGTTCTAGAGATCTGCTGTACAACATAGTGTCTATATTTGACAATGTGATATTGTGCACTTTGAAATGTGTTAAATGGGTGGAGCTCATGTGACGTGTTCTTACCACAAAAACAAACAAAGGGACACAAAGCAATTTCGGGAGGTGTTGGATATGTCTGTTACCTTGTGGTGATGGCATTATAAATGCTTGCATAAGTGCAGACTCATCAAATTAAATATGTGCGGTTCTTCGTATATCAATTATACCTCAATAAAAGTGTTAAAAATAAAGATAGCATTAATTTTTATATTATCAAATTCACTATTGTCTTGGTTATGTGTACTTTCGAAGTTTTCTTTAATCGGTGTTCTTCCCCTTTATGTTCACAAGTTTTCTTCTACAATATTTTCTATTAACTTTGAAAATTTACTTTTATATTTGAGTCTTTTTTTAGTTTTTTAAATATAGACTGTATCTTTTAATCTTTTTAAAAAATTTATAGATTTAGAGGTACAAGTGCAGTTGTGTGACATGGATGTCTTGTGCAGTGTGGTGAAGTCTGCACTTTTAACGAATCCATCACCCAAACAGTGTACATTGCACTCAGTAGGCAGTATTGCCTCCCCAATCCCCTTCCCCTGCTCCTACCTTTTGGAGTCTCCAGTGTCTATTACTCCACTCTGTTTGTCTGTGTGTACCCATTGTTTAGCTCCCACTGTAAGTGAAAGCATGTTTTTTGACTTTCTGTTTATGGTTCATTTCACTTAGCACAATGGTTTCCAGCTTCATCATGTTGAGGCAAAAGACATAATTTTATTCTTTTTAATGGGTAAGTAGTATTCCATAATGTGTGTGTGTATGCCCTATTTTTAAAATCTGATTATCTGTTTGATAGACACAGGTGGATACCCGTGTCTTTGCTGTTGTAAATAGTGCTCTAATAAACATGTGAGTGCAGGTTCCTTTTTGATATAATATATTTCTTTCCTTTTGGGTATATACCCAGTAACAGATTCCTATATTGAAGAGTAGTTCTATTTTTAGTTATTTCAGAAAACTCCATATTGTTTTTCATAGAGGTTGTACTAATTTATATTCCCACCAACAGTGTGTAAGTATTCACCTTTCTTCATGTCCTTGCCAGCATCTGTTGTTTTTTGACTTTTTAATAATAGCCATTATGACTGGTGTGTGATGGTATCTTATTGTGGTTTTAATTTGAATTTCTTTAATGATTAGTGACATTGAGCATTTTTTTCATGTTTGTTGTTGCTTGGATGTCTTCTTTTGAAAAGTGTTTGTTCATTCTTTGCCCACTTTTTAATCAGGTTATTTAATTAATTAATTTATTTTTGGTCTTATTGGGTTGCGTAAGTACTTTGTAGATTCTGGATATTAGCTCTTTGTCAGATGCATACTTTACAAATATTTTTCCTCATTCTGTAGCTGGTCTGTTTACTTGGTTGATTATTTCTTTCATTGTGCAGAAGCTTTTTAGTTTAATTAAGTCCCATTCGTCTATTTTTATTTTTGTTGTGTTTCCTTTTGAGGACTTAGTCATAAATTCTTTGCCAAGGCTAATGTACAGAAGAGTTTTTCGTAGATTTTCTTTTAGGATGTGCATAGTTTCAGATCTTATGTTTAAGCCTTTAATCCATCGTGAGTAAACTTTTATATATGTTGAGAGATGGGGGTCCAGTTTTATTTTTCTGCATATGGCTAGCCAATTTTCCCAGCACCATTTATTGAATAGGGTGTCCTTTCCCTTAGTGCATATTTTTGTCAATTTTGTCAAATGTCAGTTGGTTGTAGGTATATGGTTTTATTTCTGGATTCTCTATTCTGTTCCCTTGATCTATGTATCTATTTTTATACCAGCACCATGCTGCTTTGGTTATTATAGATTTAGCCATGGTTTACCTTATATATGACATTAGGTCAGAAACCATCTTTATTTTTCTCTATTAAGTGAACGAATTCTCTCAACATTATTTTAAACTACCCGTCTTTTCTCCATTTAATTCAGGTGGCATCTTTACCAAATGTGAAATTTGTATATACATGTAAGTCGATCTCTGGCATATCTGTCCTGTTTTACTGGCTTATTAGACTGTTTGTGATGGTCAATAAATTAATGTATTTTACCAAGACTTTGTAATACGTCTTCACAACTGGCAGGGAAAGCCTTTCCACTTCACTCTTATTTTGCAACATTGACTTAGAGAGTCACCAATAACAATGCTAAATTTAATTTCAGCCCTTTTCTTTGCACATATTTTACACATATAAAAATTAGCATTATATTTTCACATATTTTAACTGAATTTAGGTCATACTACCCATAATTTTGAGCTTACTTTTTTCATGATTCTTTTTTCCTATTTCATTTGGTATTCTCGCACATGTCTGCTAATCACTCTCTTGAATTTCATCATAGTTTATATGTTCCATATTTTAAAAACCAATTTCTTATTGGCAGCCATTTAGATTGTTTCCAATTTTTCACTATTATAAATTATGCTGCAAAGAACAGTATTGCACATGCATCTTTTTAAACAACTATGATTGATTCCTTAGGACAAATTGCTAGAAATAAAACTCCTTCATCAAAGTGTATGCTATTTTTTGAGGCTTTCTCCTTGTGCTGCCTAATTGCCCTCCAGGCAGTTTGTACTAAGTTGTACTTTCATCACAAGAGTATATGAGTGCTTATTTCCTTGTACTCCACAATACCGAGAATAATTATTATTGCAATTGTTTTCTACTTAAGTAGGAAAAATAGTATAATTATTACTAGATGTTGAATATTTTAAGAATATTTTTGCTGCTACAATCACATATGCAGATTTCATTTCTATTTTGTGTAGTTTTTTTGTGCAAGGGTTACTTTTTGCATTTGCATTAAGTTTCATTTACATATCAACAATGCTTAGTTATACAACTCTATGCTTGACAGATATTACTGCTCTGAGCCAATCAATTTTGCCTACTCCTCCCAATCCTGAATGATTTGATTTGACTTATCCTTCATTTTACTGGGGTATATGTGAATAATTCCTCTTCTTGAAAGCTGAAACACTCTACTCCTCTCTACATTGTCATGCATGACAACAGGTAACTGGAAATAAAATACATTGTTTTCATTTGTTCTCCATAAAGCTCTGTAGACATCAATATTTTCCTTGGGCAGTGAGTGGCTAGAGAAGTCTGACCCTCATTTTATTTATTTGTTTGTTTATTTTATTTACTGGTAACTTTTCCCCTTTCCTTCATGTTTGTCCTTTAAAAAAACACAACTTGGAATTAAAAAGCACAAAAATATCTGTAGAAATATATTTGCTTTTCTCCATTTTATATTAATGATCAGTTGTCTTTCTCAACCTTCATAGTCTCTGTTCAGCTCAGGAAAGTTATCTTCAGTTCATCTTGCCAACCATTCTTCCATTCCTTCATCCATCTATCCACAGTATTTACTGTGCACCTATTACACTCTAGAGATACTATCAGGCAGAGTTTCTCCACCTCAGCACTATGGACATTTTGAACTGAATATGCTTTGTGGTGGGAGTCCTCCCTGTGCACTGTAGGATGTTTAGCAGCATTTCTGGCCCTTGTCATCTAGATGCCAGTAGCATCCCCTCTCTCCCCAAGTTGTGTCTGGAAGCGAAAAATGTTTCCAGACATCCAATGCCCCTTTATGCCATATCCAGAACCACTGCACTAGGGAACAAAACAGACAATGTGCCTGCCCTCATGAGATAATTGAGAAGAGATGTAAAATAAGTGAATGCACTAACACAGTGTGTTCTCTGAAGAAGAGTGCTGTGAAGACAAGTAGAGCAGGCAGGTGGAAGGTCCCTGCAGAGCACATGCAAGGGCTGAGTGTCGGGGAGACCAGGAGGAAGTGGGTGAGCGGGTTAGGGAATGAGCAGGGCAGGGTCCCTCAGCAGGGCATGTGCTTGGTGGGACCCATGAATGAAGGCACCCTTGCAGCTGGGCCCAATGAGCGAGCAATGGGTGGCAGGTCAGAGAGAAAGCAGTGGCCACACTGTGGACGTCCTCGTGGGCTGGGCAGGGGTTTTGATTTTACTCTGTGAGAGGAGGGAAAACATTTTGGATCAGGAGAGCTGCACTGTTATTTCTTTGATTATTTTTTCCCCCATTTTCCTTACTTCTTGGATCCATATTGTAAGTGGAGTGGGTTTTCTGGTTCTCTCTTCTTGTTTGCTTTATATGCTTGTGTGTGTTTACTTTTATATGCTAAGCTTTTTAGCATCTTCTCATGCGCTTTAGGATACTTCCTTTCACTTTTGCTCTACTTTCTTAATTCACCTTCTGAATATCCAATCAAATATTCCTTGCCCCTATTGAAATGTTAAATTTGGCAACTATAGCTTGTGTTTTCATTTGTCTTTTTTGACCTTACATGGCTTTATCTTCATGACTATCTAGCTAGTTCATAGCTAGTTCTTTTTAAATATATATATTTTCAGCACTCAAATGGATTCAGTCCAGATTAGTTATTGGTGGAATAACATTTAAATTTACTGAAATGTCATTTTCAGTTCAGTCTCTTTATTTCAGTGACTCCCTCTTGTGTCTTTGGTATGGTATCTCAACGCTAGGTAGGGGCACGTTGTCTAATCATTCCCACAAGCAGGCGTCATCATGACGTGTGAGCAGGGAGCATGGCTCTACTGCCCCAGGACCACATCCAAGCAGTCCAGGCTGAATGCTTTCAGATTTGCTGTAGCAGGTCTGGATAAGCTGTGTGTACTCCTTCTTCCAGTTCTTGCCTCCTCTAAATGGGTGTATCAACAGGCTTCTGCCGCATCTCCTTCATTTCCTTTCCAGAAGAGCTGTCTTCTCCTTCCTTCAGTTGATGCCCTCTGCACCATGTGCAGCAGAAATGCTTCTGTTTTGATGTGCAGACTGTCTTACTTCTCTCGTTTTCAGCATCTATATGGGGGAGAGTTTTCTTTTTTATATTCTGTTATTTTAATAGGTCTCTGAGAGGGTAGAAATTAGATGTGCCCAATCTGCAATCTTACCTGGAAGATTCTTTATCGTGATCCATCTGCTTACTTGAGTGGGTATGAATTTCTATATGGAAACAGTAGAGCACTACACAGGTGTTTGAATGAGCATCATTAGACACAGGTGAAATGTGAAGGAACAAATCTTTGAGGAGAGTGGTTGCTAAGCTGCAGACCTTGAATAGAAGGTTTGATGCCTCAACAGCTCCAGGAGAGAGTTGACTTTCTCCATACAGAGTCTGAAACGACTGATTGTAATAACTCCTGTTTGGCCAGGACTGAAAGGACCTTTGCCCACTGCATGCTGTTAGACTGGCAGTATCCAAACTTGGGTAACACTTCACATCTTCTGTTGTCCCACTATTTTCCACTATTTTGCTATTTTGAACAGTGTATGTTTCTTATATATAGGGTTTTCTTCTCTAAACAAAAACAGACTTATTGTTTTACTTATGATTATAAAGAAGACAGTTGAAGTAATATCCATGTGGAGACTGACATTTTGATGATGTTCTTTTCAGACATTTTCTTGTTTTTTTCTCACCATATATAGCACTGTATTCTTATATATGATAATTTTATCCTCTTCTTTCCTGTCAGATAGGTCTTCTAGATATTTCCTCATATGGGTAAATAAGCCTGTGTCATCTCTGGTGAATGAAATTTATGCTTTTTGTTGGATATGCTATAACTTCCATTGATTAGGAGTGGTTTCCAGTTATTCATGATTATAACATGGTTTCAATAGACTTCTTTTTATATCTCTCTATGCGTATTTTTTCAGTTACCACTACATTAAAAAATTCCTGAAAGTGGCTTCACCAGATCAAAAGATAAACAAACACACACACTTACACACATGTACATGTGCATCATATATAGTGTGTGTATACACCTTATGTATATTTTGCCATTAATTGCCTTCTGGAAAAATATACATATTTATGCTTCTTAGAATACTTTAAAGATAGTATAACCCACAACTTTTTGTGTCATTGACCTTTATAAAATGAAAAAATCATTCTTCCCAAATTGCCTTAGTATCCCTCTGTAGAACAACTCGACCCCAAATCATTAAGGTCAAGACGTCAAACTCCATGAATTAATAGCCATCTCTCATATTTGAGATACTATCATCAGCATAATAGAATACTGAGAAAGAAATCAAATCTGGATGGGTTCCTTTTTTGATAAGTTGCTAGGTTCCTAATCAGATTTTAGCTTCTTTTAAATGTTGTTTGTACAAGAACTTGTTTCCACATTAATTTCCTCTAGAACATCTATTCAAAGGCCGATCACTTAGGAAGTTTCCTTCAGCATGTCTAGTCATGCTAGAGGGATACATTTGACAAACACAAAAAATCCATTTCATTCATGTGAAATTTCTTGCTGGGGGCAAAACTACTGTTAATGAATGTGAGAATCAGAACAAGAATAATAGAATTTGGTATATGCGCCTTCAATCATGTATAAGGGGGAAACCAGGATAGCGATTAGTGTGTTTTAATAACATTATTCACTTAAAAATATGATATTGTAAGTAAAAGATATATGGTGCATAACAACAGATGATATGCATGGCATATCTCTTATTTTTCTAGGAAACAGCATTGTCTAACAACCAAAGGCAGTTGTGGCAGAAGCTTTGTCACAAGCTCTGTGGTTACTATTTCCGTTTCAGAAACAGATCCTGGCTTCATCTAGCAATTTCTCAGGATCAAGCATAGAGGAAAATGATCTCAATCCATAAATGCCTATTATACTCAGGGAGTCAGAGCAACAGACAAAAAGTTCATGCACACTGGATTTTCTTGCTAAGTTTATGCACTTTCTCCCTAATTAATTCAGACTTTTTTTTTTTTTTGCTACCTGCCAAATATACAAAACACTCCTGACCACCAAACAGAGAGGGAGTCGTGTAGATGGTTAAATGTAAGCCTGCTCAGGTAAAATCAATTAGCACTAATTAACAGAATCTTTCATTTTTTAAACCCACCTTATCCATTGAGGTGTTTAAAGGTCTGAGAACTGCAGATGAGTGACCGCTTGTTACGGTTCTGGGAGGTAAGTGGTCAATTAGTAAGCCGGCGTTCAGCCTCCATGGGCAAGGATGCGGTGACCTTTCCTTCAGGGTGATTTTCCATCTCTCTCTGACTCTGCAAAAATACATTCTCTCCCGATGCCTTGAATTGCATGCTTAAAGTCTGTTATTTCTGATTCTGTTTGCAGTCTTACCCTTTTCTGAGTGAAGGAAGGTCAAGAGATTTTGGCCTTTTTTGCCCTAGAGGGTAAAGGTGAAGGAAGAGGGAGTGTGAAAAGTTGTCAGGGAGCTAGAAAGCAGGGAGGAATCAGCCTCTGTGAAATAGTACTTAAAATGCCACAGCATTAGGATTCACATGTATGAGTCCCTAAGTCCACTGTGATGAAGATGAAAATACTATTGATTTTGATTTTTTTCTATCTATTCTTTTCTGGGATGCAGCAGTTTAATGACAATGATAACTCATTAGTTGCTGATAATTTAATACATTAAATAGCTATTTTATATCAAAATAAAAATGGAAAGATCAGTCATCTTTTTGTCATATAAACAGAAACTGATGATAATATCTCAAACAGACTGAAACCTTAAAAAAACTTTCTCTGTCAATGATTGGGTCTGTTCTTTCTCCTCCCCAGAAGTCAGGTTGTGAGGATGTAGCTATGGAACAGGTCAGTGCTCTGTCCCTCTGTCTCTCTTTCTCTGAGCAGACATCTGATATCTGTTTATTGAAATAATTGGTGAACTTTTTGCAAATGGGAACAAGTCCTGGGGTCATTTTCCAGCTACTTATATGGTTGTACTCTTCCACAGTGTGTAATTATCTCAGCAGCTAATGAAAGCTGTGGCTCTTCTTGCATAAAAACATATATACAAAATATCTGGGGTCTCAAGGGCCCCTTGAAGTTCATCCATGAACTGCAGCATAAGAACCCTGGCTGCAGAGTAAGTCCCTGAGTGTGAACAGCAGACACTGTGTAGACCTACTTCACTCTGACTGAAAGGCATATGTGAGCTGTGGCATTAATATGTTTCATTCTTCCCCAAGTCTCCACACTGATAACAATATCAGCACTTTTTCTGCTTTACTAAAAATCTGACCAGAGACTTCTGGGATATACAATGGGTGTAAATAATGACAGTATATTACTTCAAGTTACCCTGTCCTAATTTTTCCCCGCCAAGTGAAGTTGCTGTGCAGGAGCCAGCATCCCCTTGTAATTTCTTGAATTCTAAGCCTCTGCCATCAGGCTAATCTTTATATGATTCTGATTGGATACGAACATTTCTCCACTTGTTTTGTTCACAAATACTTATGAGCACCCAATGCAACCCATTCTGTATGCTAAGTACAGGGGATAAAAAAAGTGACCATAAGAGACACCTTACACAATTTTCCCTAACCTTAAGGGAAAATTGACATCTGTAATGACCACTGGTTTGGGATTTGTAGAGCTGGAAAATAATTATCTTACAATTTACTGATTAATGGTCCACCCTAACTTTGTGAATACAACTCATTAGGAGGAATTCTTACTTTATCATGAAAGTCACCCCCACTGTGTTGCCTGGTCTTGAAGGCTGCAGGCATCATTCTAATTTTACTGTATTAGACATTCCACCAGATTCTGTGAGTACATGCCTTATACATAGTAGCACTCTAAAGATATGTGCTGATTGATCAAAGATACATAATTTTTCCACTGGCATTTTCATTTGATATGGCATCTCAGCCCAATGGTTAGTTTCTAAATTTAGATTCTATATTCTTAGATGAATTGAATGCATGAATAGAGGAAATGGAACTGGCTTAGGAATAAGATCTGGTTTTGAGGTTAACACAGCAGTCTTACCTCCACCCAGAGTCAATTGACTGTAAAGATGATCAGAAATGCTAACTCAGGAAAATATTTTTGGGTGTTATTAAACATAGTTTTAGACATTTTATTGAAATCAAGGAGCTTCCAGTTTCTGCTACTACATGGAAGGTGCTTAGAAGTCATCAGTTCCAAGGAAAAAAACTGAATAAAGAGAAAGTCAGCAACCTGACCTAGAGCTATCAGATAATTAAGGTCACAGGGCAAACTCCTACTCTGCAAACTGGAGAGACAGGCAGATAGATACAGAAAATCACAGCATGGAGGCAAGAGAAGGAGCAGAAGCAGTCGCTGAAGGCTGAATCTGTAGAATCACTTTAAGATTGATGAATTGCTAGGAAATCCATGTGGACGAGGTTGGGAGTTCATTTGGAAGGGACCCAGTCTTAGTGGTCATCCACTTTTGTGAGTTTATCTACAGGATCCCTACCAGGTCCTCACAGTGAATATCTGAAAAAAAAAAATGCCCTGGAGCTCCAGGCAGAGAGAGGGGAAAATAAACTATTTTAAAATACACCTAGATTTTCTGTTGTCTTCAATATGGCCTCCCCTCACTGGAAATTATTTAAACTAAGCCTAGCCTACTAAGTTTTACCAAAGCCTAACTTGCCTGGAGAAAGATAAACACCCAACTCCTGCCATGTCCAGCTTTTGACACAGGGGATGGTAATTCAAACTTACTAAAAAGACTGAGACCTAATAGAGGACCCTAGAATGCGAGTCCCCCCCCACCACACACTGTCACCACATCACCACTCTCATGAACAGTAACACTTGATTACAAGTAAATGAGCTGCAGCCTCAGGTCCCACTTAAAATGTCTCTAGGGACCGCTCAAAGATGATATGGTAACAAAAACAAAGGCCCTAAGGAGATTTTAGCCTATAAAAACACAACTACAGCAATCAGTAAATGCAGCCTAACTCCCAGCCAGATTACCATCAAAACACACACTAAAGCCTTATCTACCTCAGTTCCTGCTTCCCAGAATGTCATATACAGCTTTCAATAAAAAATTACATGGAATTCTCAAAGCAGGGAGAAAGCATAGAACAGAGACAAACCCAGCATCAGTTTTGCCAAACTCAAATATGGCAGAGTCTTTGGAATGATCAGGCCAGGAATATAAAATAACTATGATTCATATTCTAAGGATTCTAAAGGGAAAAATGGCCAACATGAAAAAAGGACCAGGAAAGGAATCAGTGAGCTTAAAGGTATGTCAACAGAAACTTGAACATCTCTTCAGAAACAATGCAAACAAGAAGAGAGGGGACTACAATATTTGTAGTGTTAAGAAAAAAAAATGCCAAACCCATCAACCTAGAATTCTGTATCCAGAATAATTATCTTTTAAAAGTGAAGGAGAAATAAAGACATTCTCACACAAGCAAAAATTAAGGGAATTTGTCACCAACAGATTGTCCCTGCAAAAAAAAAAAAAATGTTAAAAGAAGTTCTTCAGAGAAAAAGAAAATGGTATAGGTCAGAAACTCAGATATACATAAAGAAAAAAAGTGTTAGAGATGAAATAAATGGAGGTAAAAGAAAACCTTGCAGTTTCCTTATTCTTAATTGATCTGACAGATAACAGTTTATCCAAAATAATAATAGCAACAATATTGGCAACCATAATGTGGATAAGTAAAATGAATTACAGCAATGTTACAAAGGATAGGAGAGAGGAATTAGGAATACTTTGTTATAATATACTTGCGCTACTTGTAAAGTGGGATAGTATTATTTGAAAGTAGATTTGAGTTAGTCATAAATATATATTGCAAACTCTAGGTCTACCACTAAGAAAATTTTAAAAAGAAGTATAATTTATATGCTAAGGAGAGAAAATGAATCCTTTAAAGTGATGGCTCAATTAAAACCAGAAAAGACAGAAAAAGAGTGGAAGACCCCCCCAACTACCCCCTTAAAAAGAAAAAAGAACAGGCCAATGTATAAAACCTAGTTATATGTATAGAAGATATTAATCTATTTCAACACTTTATATTAAAATCTTTTAAAAAAATATTAATCTATATCAACTTTAAAAGGTCAATAATCTAAATATGCCGATTAAAAGACAGAGACTGCCACAAAGGATTAAAAAATAAGATTCATCTGTATGTTGTCTGAAGAAATATACTCTAAATGTAATGACATAAATCGACTAAATATAAAGAGAAGGAGAAAGGTATGATGCTAACACTAATCAAAAAAAGATACAATAGGTATATTAATTTCAGTTAAAGCAGATGGCAGAGCAGATAAGATTATCAGGGATAAATAAGGGCATTACATAATAATAAAGGGTGTCATTTTTCCAGTAAGACATAACAATTCTGTCGAATAACAGAGTATCAGTTTACATAGAGGAAAACTGACAGGGTTGCATGGAGAAATAGACAAATTCACTATTACAGTTGGAAACCGCAACACCCCCATCTGCAATTGACAAATCTAATGGAAAATCAGTAAGGACATAGCTGAACTGATCACTATCATAAATCAACTGGACCTAACTGACATTTGTAGACTAATTCATCAAGCAACAACAGAAGACACATTCTTCTCAAGCTTATGTAAAACATTCAGATAGACCACATTCTGGGCCATAAAACAAACCCAAACAAAATTTAAAAGAACAGAAATCAGACAAAGAGAACACTCAGACTTTAATAGTACTAAAGCAGAAATCAGTAACAAAAAGATAGATTGAAAAACCTGAAAATCCTGGAAGATAAGAGAACACACTTCTAAATAACATATGGATCAAATAACTCTCAAGAGAAATTTAAAAATGTTTTGAACTATCATTGTTGGACATTTGGGTTGGTTCCAAGTCTTTGCTATTGTGAATAGTGCCGCAATAAACATACGTGTGCATGTGTCTTTATAGCAGCATGATTTATAGTCCTTTGGGTATATACCCAGTAATGGGATGGCTGGGTCAAATGGTATTTCTAGTTCTAGATCCCTGAGGAATCGCCACACTGACTTCCACAATGGTTGAACTAGTTTACACTCCCACCAATAGTGTAAAAGTGTTCCTATTTCTCCACATACTCTCCAGCACCTGTTGTTTCCTGACTTTTTAATGATCGCCATTCTAACTGGTGTGAGATGGTATCTCATTATGGTTTTGATTTGCATTTCTCTGATGGCCAGTGATGATGAGCATTTTTTCATGTGTCTTTTGGCTGCATAAATATCTTCTTTTGAGAAGTGTCTGTTCATATCCTTTGCCCACTTTTTGATGAGGTTGTTTGTTTTTTTCTTGTAAATTTGTTTTTCATTGTAGATTCTGGATATTAGCCCTTTGTCAGATGAGTAGGTTGCGAAAATTTTCTCCCATTTTGTAGGTTGCCTTTTCACTCTGATGGTAGTTTCTTTTGCTGTGCAGAAGCTCTTGAGTTTAATTAGATCCCATTTGTCAATTTTGGCTTTTGTTGCCATTGCTTTTGGTGTTTTAGACATGAAGTCCTTTCCCATGCCTATGTCCTGAATGGTAATGCCTAGATTTTCTTCTAGGGTTTTTATGGTTTTAGGTCTAACGTTTAAGTCTTTAATCCATCTTGAATTAATATTTGTATAAGGTGTAAGGAAGACTGGATTAAGAAAATGTGGCACATATACACCATGGAATACTATTGAGCCATAAAAAATGATGAGTTCATGTCCTTGTAGGGACATGGATGAAATTGGAGATCATCATTCTCAGTAAACTATCGCAAGGACAAAAACCAAACACCGCATGTTCTCACTCATAGATGGGAATTGAACAATGAGAACACATGGACACAGGAAGGGGAACATCACACTCTGGGGACTGTTGTGGGGTGGGGGGAGAGGGGAGGGATAGCATTAGGATATATACCTAATGCTAAATGACGAGTTAATGGATGCAGCACACCAGCATTGCACATGTATACATATGTAACTAACCTGCACATTGTGCACATGTACCCTAAAACTTAGAGTATAATAATAATAATAATAAAAAAATTTCTGAGATAGTCTCCCTTACTCTCACAAGCTATTGTGAGTTAATAGTAAAAGAGGGACTCTCTTAAGCTGTTCACATTGTGAGTTAGTGAAACCTACCTTGAAATTATTTTGTCGTATTCAATAAAAATTATCTATGCCTTAAAAAAATGTTTTGAACTAAATGAAAATACAACCTATTAAAATTCATGGAATGCAGTGAAAACAGTACTTAGAGAGAAATTTATTGAAATGAATACATTAATTAGAGAAGAAGAAAGATCTAAAATAAATAATCTAAGTTTCCACCTTAGGAAGCTAGAAAAAAAGAGAGTAAATTATATCCAAAGTAAGAAGAACATAAATAATAAAAATCAGAGCAGAAATAAATGGAATTAAAACAGAAACACAGTAGAGAAAATCAACAAAGCTAAAAGCTGGTTTTCTGAAAAGATCAACACAATTGATAAAACCCTAGCCAGGGTAACCAAGAAAAAAAGAGAGAAAATATGGATTACTAGTATCTAAATAGGCTATATATGTTAAATAGATTAAATTAAAAAATTATAAGGCTTTCAAAACAAAGCACCAGGTCCAGATGTTTTTATTGTGGAAGTCTACCAAACATTTACGAAAGAATTGATACAATTCTCTACGAAAAAAATAAATAAAGCAGACAGAAAACTTTCTAACTCATTCTATGAGGCTGGAATTACCCTAATACCAACACTAGACAAAGACATTACAAGAAAGAAAAACTACAGACTAATATCTCTCATAAACCCACATGTAAAAATTTTTAACAAAATGCTTAAAATTGAATTCAAGAATGTATACAAAGAGCTATACACCATGAATAAGTGAGCTTTGTTCCAGGTATGCAAGGTTGGTTCAGTGTTCAAAAATCAATTATTGTAATTTATCACATCAATAGACCATAGAAGAAAAACTATATGATGGTGAGAAACTAGGTAATTCCTTCCTAAGAGTGGGAACAAGGCAAGGACATCGTCTCTCACCACTCATATTCAACATCATATTGAAAATTGTAGCTAATGCAATAAGACAAGAAAATGATAAGACAAGAAAGATAAGTAGATAAATTAAATAAAAATCAAAGTTTGCAAAACTTTCCTATGGCACAATAAAATGATCAAGTACACATAAAATATTTTTAAAAATACACACATACAGAAACTGTAAAGATTTTTCAACCTCCTCATTTTTTATCATATTTATGTTTAGATAAATTATTTTTTCTCAAAAATTTACCAAAGGGACATCTTTGAATATTTTCTCAAAAGTAATTAGAAAGCTACTGAGGTGTGTATGTGCGTATGTGTTTAATAGGTTTAATAATTAATACTTAATTTAATACTTTAATAGGTTTAATTTCCTTTAAATAAAGGAGATCTTTCTATAACTCCATATATTTACAAAACACTTAAAATTTATTAGTCAGACGATTTTGGCATTATTCAAGTTGCTTTTGACTGAACACAACAGAAACCAATTTGAGCTTGCTTAAGCAAGGGAAGGAAGCTTACTGCAGATCAGAACACACATTCAGTGAAACAGCTGAAACTTGGGAATGGAACCTAACACACAAGAGAAGTTCAGCTTCCCTGCATTGCTAGTGTCTCATCTGATTCCTACTTTATTTTATTGTATTTTTTGCTCTGCAGACCCCCTTTTGATTTTTTTTTACTTCATGTGTGAAATAGGGATTCTCCCACTTTCAGTTCCTGAAATTACACAATATACACATTACTAGTCTAGTCACACGCAGAAACCAATTAACTATGTTATGAATCTCGCTTTAATGGACTACCAGAAGAAATACAAATGGCCACTATAAACATGAATAGTGCTCAATATCATTCTTCATGAAGGAAATGCAATTAGATACCACTTTATAGCCACTGAAGTGACTAAAATGATGAAGACCAATAACACTTAATGTTGGTGAATATGTCCAGCACTTGCAACTTGAATATAGTGCTAATGAGAATATAGAATTACTTTGGAAAATTGATGAGCTGCTTTGGTCAATGAAGTGTTTTTAAAAAACATAAAAATCCAATTCTAGATATTTTCTGAAGAAAAGTGATGACATTTGTCTACATAAAGATGCATTTAAGCGTGTTCATAGCACTCTCTGTTTTCTTTTTGTATAGTAGCCTCAAACTGTATACAATCTAGATACCTGCTGATAGGAGCATAAAGAAGCTATGGTTTGCTCATTCCATAGAACGTTGCTCAACAGCATGCAGGAGTGACTACTAACATATACAGCAACGTCAACAAATCTCAGAAATATTGTGCTGAATTAAAAAGCCAGACATGAAAGAATCAGCATTATTTTATTTATGTGAAGGCCTGGAACAAGCAAAGCTAATCTGTGTTGATAAAAATCATAGAGGTGGTTGTGGATGGCAGGAGGTTGACTGGAAAAAGGCACAAGGAAGTTTTATGAAAAGATGGAAATGTTTTATATGTTGACTTGCATCTGAACTACACAGGTAATGCATTTGTTAAACTTATCAATCTGTATGTTTAAGAGCTGTGCATTTTGCTGTATATAAATGATATTTTGATAAATAAAAGTAAGCAACATACTGTTGAACCATATTAAATTGCTTATTTTTAGCTACTTTTAGCTACAAAAATGGCAATTTTATATGGTCCAACCTACTAATAACTTTTGTCTCTGAGAAAAATGTGAAAATTGTTTTTGAGGCTTTTTGTACAACTGCTTTAGAGGAGATGGGAGAATAAGAGGTAACCTGGGAAAAGAATAAACTATGTACAAGGAGCATGTCCTAGGAAGGTCTATTGCCCCTTCCTTACTGGTGTGTGCACATGTGTATGCATGCATGCATGTGTAATAGCACATGCATTTATGTGTGTACATTGCATGTGTGTGTGGTGGAGGGCATCAAATAGGCCTTTCCACAAGAGACAGGTGTTGAGCTTGTGGCAGATTGGACAATGTATCTGCATTAACTGCCTTTATTTACATGGCATTTTGCTCAGTCAATTTATGGCATTCTTCTGAGCACCTGGATCTGGTTGTTCTGTGTAAAAATGGTTTTCATTCTGAAAATCACAAAACCCACTTTTGCTTGGAATATGGTTTTCTACTGGCTGAGATTTATTTTAATGCTGAAAAGCTGGACCCAATTTGTTGTGAGTTTTCAGCAAATCCTTCGCAGATTGCCAGGAATCCCACTGTTTGAATGCACATGTGGAAAAATATTGAGACTGAGCTGTTGAAATGTGTTGGATTATTGAGAAACTGAAAATAGTAAATAGTTAATTGAGTAGAAAATAGGTTTGGCAAGGTTTTATGAGCTAGAGAGAAAAGTTGATAGACTGGACCCTGGAACCACACGTATGAGAGAATTTATATTGTTGAAACTCAACTCAGTGGCCTGTAACTGCTGTGGGTCAGTTGTGAGTGTGACTAGAGCCTTGGGAAGACATTCTGAGCACATGTGCTCAAATGACCACTGAAGATCCTGCATGAACAATCCTTTCTCTACCTGTGACCACCACCCATTTTTGCTGATTGAAAATTAACCCATAATAGCATAACCTCATAGTGCTATGTCAGTTGGGTCATGTCCTGTCTGTGTTCAACTGTGAAGAAGTCTTCTTCCGGGCAACACAACAGAGATTCCTATTCTGAAATATAGTTGAATGCTTTATAGCTTTAGATAATTTTGGATTACAAAACCTGTTGGAAGTCCTTTATGGAAAATAGAAAGTTGTAAACAATGAAACAATGAAAAATTAAGAAGGAAATAGTAAACCACTTTCCAATGAAACATATGAGTAATGACAATAGCTAATAATTTTATAACAATAATAATTGGCTAGGGAAAGTTCTAAGCACTTTAGATACATAAAATCATGTAATCAGAAAATCTAGTAATATTGGTACTAATATTATCTTCTTTTTACAGCATATAGACTGAGTCACCAAGAATTTTAAGGACTTGTCCAAAATAGCACAATTACTAAGTGGCAAACACAGGAAGTTTGGCTTTATATGAGCCTCTTTTGATTATTCTGTAGCAATTTCAGCATAGCTCTGTAAATCGCTGAACTGGAGTTTGATTTATGTTCACATGGTAATACACTGACTGAAATACATATGTATGGACATGTGCACATACATGTAGTTCTACATATGCATGCACAGGCATCCACATGGTCACACACATACACAACTTCTTAAGTATCAAAGTTTCATAAGAGAATGGGTAGATCTGGAGTCAGATCTGAGACTGAATCCTGGTCCTACCTTTTCCAGCTGTGCACATCACTTAAACTCTCTGCCCCTCCATGTTTCTCATATGGAATGTGAGTTTAATGATGGTTTCCTTGAAGGATTAAGGAGCAGAAGCTGGAACTAGTCATTAA
Organism: Pongo pygmaeus; assembly: GCF_028885625.2. Taxonomy (NCBI): domain Eukaryota; kingdom Metazoa; phylum Chordata; class Mammalia; order Primates; family Hominidae; genus Pongo; species Pongo pygmaeus. Next base: position 34,998,666 of record NC_072379.2, on the reverse strand, counting down.
AAAGTCTGTTTTTTTTATTATTCTGTTCTTAATATCTTATTAAGAACAATTTTCTTTTTTTGATAACTAAGAAAGAATTGTCCTCTAGACATGGCTCATTAGAGTTGCGGCCTCCATTCTGATTTTTCTCCCCAAATTATCCTGTTTCTGTCTTTGCCTTTTTCTCTACTAGGCTACTAGATGTATTTGAGGCTGTCTCTCAGACCTTAGAATTTGAAATCTCCCTTCAATTTCCTGCTGTTACCTGCTTGAGTTTCATTTATAAAGAGTGGGGTCAGCAAGAAAATGGACTTACTAACCACATTCTCTGGTGCTGTACCAGTTCTCCTTAAGGCTTCTCAGCATGGCCTGGCTTGTCCTCAGAGTCCGGTTGTTCAAGGGTGAGGGGGAGCTGGGGAGGCTGTGATAAAAACTAGGCCAACCTCAAAACAAAAAGCCTCACAGAAACCTTTGCTTGAGCATCTAAAATCTCTAGTTTTAATACTGAATTCCACAGTTTCTTGGGTCCTGTTATGGAAATTAGGCACATCTTCTTTTCGGATATTTTACATTTTGGTACTATCATTGGAAAACAAAGCAAAGCAAAGCTAGACACAAAAGCCCCCTTTTCCCTCGTTGCTTCTGATAATTGCATTGCTATTTTGAAACTAGAGAGTGACATTTGATTTCCTGTTAACTGTTTTTCTGCAATGTTTTGGAATTTTACCTTTTGAACAAGGCTGTGGCCTGGAACAAAATTTGGCCTGTGAGTAGCCCTAAAATAACAGGTGGCTCTAAGTATTTCAAAACCAAGGTTCCTAATCACAATCGTCTTCTTTATGTTTATACTATTTCTACAGCATAGATCTTGTTACATTGAATGTAGAGAGGCACAAAAAATCTTATAAGCCTTCCATGATTTCTCCTTGCTGAGTTAATAATTTCTTTCTCTATTTCTAGAGCTTATTTGTATTAAATCCTTTATTATGGTCTGCCTGTGTCAGAGCTATCTATCCATTTATTCATTTTTCTACCTGTCCATATATCTGTATTATCTATCTATCTATCATCTCTCTCTCTATCTATCTATCTATCTATCTATCTATCTATCTGTCTACCTAATCTACCTACCTACCTGTCTATCTATCCATACATCTATCAATACACCTGTTTATCCACCTGTCTATCTAGCTGTCTGTCATCATCTATCTGTCACATTCCTATTTGTTCTACTAATGTGTGGTTTTCTGGGAGAGTAGGGGGCAGAGCACATGCCTTCTTCTTCTTTTCTTTTTTTTTTTTAATTAGGTCTCATGGATACCAGCTCAATGTTTTATAAACAGTAGTGCTTTAAAATACTTGTTCTTTTGGTTGCTTTGAATCGAAATAAACACATGTAAAAATAATAATTTAGACTTTCACTGAATACTTTTGTACCTGTCCTTTCCATCTCTTATCTCCGACAACAGAAGACCTTCTTACATACCACTTTCAGTACTATAGTGCAAAAAGATCATCCAAAAAAATCAGTGGGAGGCGATGAGTTGGGAAAATGCCAGCTGGATAGTGTGAGGTGGAACATAGCTCTAAAATTTCAACATATCTTGGTTAAAACAATGAAAGTTGTTATGCCCAAGACATTTCAGGAAGGAAGGAATATGGCTGTAAAAACAAGACCAAAAATTATTACGTTTATGAATTTCAGTGCCAATTGTGTTTGTTGATATAATAAACACATTTAAAAAATATTTTACTTTACTTTAAGTTCTGGGATACATGTGCAGGTTTGTTACATAGATATACATGTGCCATGGTGGTTTGTTGCACCTATCAACCCATCATCTAGGTTTTAAGCCCCGCATGCACTAGGTATTTGTCCTAATGCACTCCCTCCCCTTGCCCTCCAGCCCCTGACAGGCCCTGGTGTGTGATGTTCCCCTCCCAGTGTCCCTGTGTTCTCATTGTTCAACTCCCACTTAAGAGTGAGAACATGCAGTGTTTGATTTTCTGTTCTTGTGTTAATTTGCTGAGAATGACGGCTTCCAGCTTCATCCATGTCCCTGAATAAGCACATTTTTATTTTCTGTGTTCTTAAAGGAAGCATTATATCTGAACAAATCAGCATTGCTACAAGATGGAAGGCTTTTCTTTGGAAGAGCAACATTCAATTGCAGTAGCTTTGAATGCCTTTTTTTTTTTTTTTGACAGTCTCTCTCTGTCACCTAGGCTGGAGTTCAGTGGCACGATCTCAGCTCACTACAACCTCTGCCTCCCGGGTCAAGCAATTCTCCTGCCTCAGACTCCTGAGTAGCTGGGATTACAGGCATGCACCACCACGCCTGGCTAATTTTTTTGTATTTTTAGTAGAGACGGGGTTTCCCCATGTTGGTCAGGCTGGTCTCCTAATCCCAATGTGCTGGGATTACAGGCGTGAGCCACCGCGCCCAGCCTAAATGCCATTTTTGCCCTATTGCCTTGATTTCAGATCATCACTTGCTGCCACACTTGAGGCATCTGCATATGAATCTCACGTGTAGTTGAGAAATCATGGATGTGGCAACTTCGAGTGTTTGAAGAAGTGAAGCATTGCTGTACTCACAAAATGTCATAGTGAGGCATTTGGCTTTCTGTTTTATAGTTATAGTAATGAGGATTCCAAGTGTGATTTTCTGAGCCAGGTTTGAGGCCATCTCCTCATTCATTTTTGTTGACAGTCACCAATCATTAGCCTGGTGCTTGTCTGCCACCTACTAGATAAATATTTGTTGAATATAACAGAATTAAAGCAATGGGCATTGATGCGCCAGACCTAATACTAGATGCCAGAAAGTAGAGAGATAAGTTTGTTTTTAAATGCAAATGACAGTGCTACCTAATAGGTACACAGAATCAAGCAGAGACATTCTCCGTGAATTTTGAGTGTTAAAGAGGAATAATCTTTGAGGAATGGGAAAGGACTTTTCACTGCATTAGCAAGCATGGGCAGAGACATCGCTGTGTGGAGGAGAAAGGCGTCTCAGGGAGTGGGGAGAATTTGAGGCATTGGTTATAGCACGGTGTAGAGAGTGTGGCCACATGGAAAAGAGGTATAATCTAGTGGCCAAATTGTGTTTCAGTGCTCTGTTTCAGTTCCAGGTTTGGGTTTTTCTCCTGAAAGTGACAAGGATCAATTGAAGCATGGCTATGCAGAAACATGGGCTGGGATGCTTTCTCTCTAGATCAAGCTTGTCCAACCCATGGAATGTAGGCCTCACGTGGCCCAGGACAGCTCTGAATGTGGCCCAACACAAATTCATAAACTTTCTGAAAACATTATGAGGATTTTTTTTGGATTTTTTTTTTTTTTTTTTTTTTTTTTTTTTAGCTCATCAGCTATCATTAGTATTAGTGTATTTTATTTGTGGCCCAAGACAATTCTTCTTCCAAGGGGGCCCAGGGAAGCCAAAAGATTGGACATCCCTGCTCTAGATGGTGAAAAGATTACCCAGGGCTGGAACAAAGAGAAGGTTGTCTCTATGGGACTTACAGTTCTCTGCTGTCAGAAAAGATGCATCTGTGGTGCCACAGTGTGTCTCTCACTTTTGCAACCCATGGGCAGTAGCCAGCAGCTTCTACCACAAGTTACAGTGAGACAGAATCAATGGGAGGAAATTTTTTTTCCAAGTGTTTATTATAAAATGTTTCAAAACTGCAGAAAAGTTGAAGAAATAATAAAACAAACACCCATTTACTTACCATCTAGCTTCAACAATTGTTAAAATTTTGCTGTATATGCTTTATTTTCTTTGTGTATGTAAATTACCTGGACTGTAATTTATTTTTTTCTTGTATCTCCTTTATTTTACAGAAACTTGAAATTAAACCTAAAGACCTTATTAGACTCAAATCACATATTTTTGGCAAGAAAATTGTATTGTTCATGCTATAAATTGCCTTTTGTGTTATATGAGAAGGTAGGTGATAATAAATTATCCTTTGGATTTACTTGTTTCTTGGAGCATTTCTTTGATTTCTGGTCCAAAATATCCAAAGTTTATCTTGTAATTCTCTTGCTTGATTCCTGTTAGTAAGGAATATTATTTAGAAGCCAAGATCTGAATTGATTGATATTGGGAGGACATTGTTTCTACGTTCATTGTATGGAGCTAGGAAATACATGTATATATATATATATATATACACATATATATAAAATATATATGCAAATACGTATATAATTTATATAAGAAAAATAATATATACACATTCATATTTCCAATTAAAATTTAACCAAGTAGTATATTTTGTGGAATTTCTTTGATATTATCTCCTTCTTACACTGAAAAATCTGGGTGTTTCACAAATTGCCATTTTTACATAATCATCACAATATGCATATTTAAAAAATTATAATATTAATGCTACTATTAAAATCACCAAAAGAGGCTTTGCTTTCTTTGCACTTTTCCTTGTATCCTGAATATATCCCTCTAAGAATGTATACGTATGCAGTCAGAGCATTCTGTTACACAACATCTTGAAATAATTATTTTCTATGTGATTATATTACCAAGTTCATAGATGTAGATTCATTTGTTTCAGTTCGTTTTTTAATTTTATAGTTTTCTTTTTTCCTTTTTGATCTAAAGTGATTTTTTGATCACATAAAATATTGCATTCAAAACAAGGTACACTCAGAGAAGTTTCATTCCCATCCCTTTACCCTCCACCCCACTTTGACTCCCATGCTATTTCCTTCTTCATTTACCCAGAATTTCTTTTTGCAAAAATACATTACTAGGTGTATTTGTACTTTTATTTCTACTACAACACCAAAAGGATTCAATATTCACTGCTGTGCACTTTAAAATACAGTCTGGGACTATCTCTATCTCAATACATAGAAATTTTGCTCATTTTTTCTTACAGCTGAGTGATACGTCATTGTGTGAATATACCACATATACAAGCAGTTCCTTAACTAAAGGCATTTGAGTTGTTTCCTGTCTTCTGCTTTGTAAACTGTGACATAGAACACAACCTTGTTCATATAATGCTTCATATTTACAGAATTTACCATCTGGGTAGATTCCTAGAAGATGGATTTCTGGTTCAAAGTGTTTCTGTGGTGTGTGTGTGTGTGTGTGTGTGTGAGAGAGAGAGAGAGAGAAGGAGAGATTTTTATAGATACTGCCAAAATATCCTCTATAAGACTTATTCTATTATACAATATATGACTATGCCTGTTTCATCACAGCTTCATCATGAGTTTTGTTAAACATCTGGAAGTTTTATTGATTTGATGAATGAGAATTGGATCTAAATCTAATTTTCACTTGTATTTTTCTTATATTAGGAGTAAATTTGATACCTTCTGAACTTATTTCTTGTGTATAGATTTGCTGATTTATTAATCTACAGTGGGTAAACATTTAAGAAACTGAGCATATGGCTGCTAAACATCTAACTGGAGCTTTTGAAAATCTCATGGTTCTAAAAGACAAAATTATGTTTCAGGACCAACTCAGGGAAGAAGTTCATTGGTACAAACCCCACCCCCTGGGACCCCTGGAGGACTATACCTTAGAAGCAGGGATGAAAGAAAGGTAGGTTGAGCCTTTAAAAGTCTAAAAACTGACCTCAGGCCAAGGCACCCCTGATGGGATTAAGGTGATCTGTTCCAACCCCAGTAATTTGCCAAAAAAAAAGTAGAGGTAATGCCCAGTCATCACCACTATGCAATACATTCATGTAACACAACTGTACCTGTACCCCTTAAGTCTATAAAAATAAAAATAAGTAAAAAAAGAATAGCTAACATTTTGTCCTTTATGTTTATGAGGCTTATAATCTGGCAAAGGAGTCATTAAAGTAATAAAAAAAAACCCAGCAACACAATGTTTTCAGAGTTTATAATTGAAGACAGCATTGATCCTAGGATAGCACAGGGACACTGATTAAGGTCCATCCTGGAGGAAGGGGTTTTCTTTTCATTGACTCTTGGGGGGAATAAATGACAAGGCATGGAAGAAAGTCACTGGGTAAATGAAGGGTTTCTGTGTGCTTGTGCTGCAGGCAGACAGAGAAGAGATTGACAAAGGCAGCTAGGTGTGAAATTGTGGATTAGGACAGTGGCAAGAATTTCAGTGTCTTGAAGCTTGCTCAGCACATGGGCAAGTATCAGGACATGAAGTGGGACAGGAATTAAGTATTTTTTTTTTTACCTTGAATGATTTTAAGGAAGATAGTCATAAGGTTAGTGCACTTTAGAAATGTGACTCTGGCCACTGTATAAGGGTTATGAGTCAGCTAATAAAGAGGTAGTTTCAGTTGTGAATATAAACTACGGTGGGAGACAGAATTGTGGACATCCAAGAATTAAAGAGGCCTTAGTTTTTATCTCACTTTATCTTCATAACGACTGTAAGGGTATTAACTATTAGAGATTCAAATACTAGGTTATAAGTTTAGATATGCTTAGGTATATAATAAATGCAGCTTTATTTGTTCCATATTTAGTTTCAAAATACTTTGAATCCCTTTCCACTAGTACGGGAGATGTAATTTCAGTTAATTGGGTAAAGTCTGTAACAGCTCATTCCTGGCATCTGCCGCAGCCTTTCAGCTGAGGGCGTTAGGTTCTAGGCAGTTGATCCTTCTTGGGGCATGAGGACGTTGTCTCTCTTTTCTAAGCTGAAATCCTTTGCAGCATTCTCACTCCTTATCAGTCCCTGGTAGGTTTGCAGGGGTCACATCCAGACCTTTGTGTCTTATGCCTGGACCTCAAGTTTTAAAACTTCAAAGCCAGTATTTGTCTGTTTTATTTAGTTCTTTACTATTCATTTTGGAAAAGCATTTCCTGGAAGCAATGGATGCCTCACGGTCTAGTTCCCGAGTTGACATTACTACAGGGTAACAGGAAATACTGCAGGAAAACATGTCAGTTGATATTCCAGAATTTTAAATTGACACATTTTTGTCTCCATATTTACATGTGAAGAGTCAACACTTAACGAGATGACTGTCAGCAGTCAAAGATGTGAGGAAGGACTGAGAGGACAGATTTGAGAGAGATTTGATGTTTAGATTTCACATCAGAATATATGTGGTTGGGGGAAGAGGTATTTGACTTGAATAAGAAGCTAATGTGAATAGAAAGCCAGGTTGCAAAAAATACATAAACAAGTAATTCAACCAAATTGCCTTTCAGAATCAAAATGGAGGGGTGAGGAACTGTGTAAGTTGATAATTATGTTGCTATGTTTCCTTTTCCTGATTGGAACAATGCTATTGAAGAGTTGGTTATTTTAAGTTGACATCTGGTAACATTTAATTTATTGGGAAAAGAACTTGGTTTGCATTCAGATGTATATTTTAAAACCATAACTTCTATTGCATTTTGGTGTAGGTATGCAAATCAAAATTAGAAATTAGTTGTTTACTGTGTTAGACTTCTTGAAAGTAAATATATGTACATTTCAAGAAAACAATGCTGGGTATTTGGCATATTTTAGAAGATTATCCCAGAGGTAGTAATGGAAACATCATCAGGTTGGGAGTGGGACAGAACTATGGCCATGTAATGTTTCTACCGCCTACTAAGCATGCAGCCAAGACTAAGCTAATTAAACTCCTTGAACCTTACTTTTCTAATTTATGGAGCACTATAACATTCTTTTACGTGCAATTGGATGTGCAATATTCTGATGAGACTCTGTTTCCATTATCCTAGACTGCCATTCCTGTGGTTACAGCTATTGAAATGACACCCATAGAAAACAGAAGAAAATAATTAGCTTCCACTCATTTCCAAAGCCAGTACTGTGGGTTAAAAATGAACCACAAAGCATAAATGTATTTTTGTATGATACATCCTAAGGAATATTTAAAGGCATTCTGAGTTTGCTATTAAATTTATCTTGTCGTGGAAAAATCTTTCTTTCCCACACACAGTGGCGTGCATTACTTTGTTAAATGTACACTTATTGAACCCTTTCTTGGCACATTGAAAGCTACACTTATTGAACCCTTATAGGGCACATTGCAAATCTTGGGGGAATGGCACTTCAAGTGACATTGTGTCAAGTAGGAGATATTATAAGACATAAGAGCAGTGCCATGCCAAGCTAAATAGGAGTCTGGGACAGAAAGAAAATCAGTAATACTGAGCCAGGCTTTATTTAAAATTTTTTTATATTTTGTTTATTATGATGGCTGGTTTTATGTGTCAACTTAACTTGACCACAAAGTGCCTAGATATTTGGTTAAATATTATTCTGGGTGCTTCTCTGAGGGTGTTTCGGGATGAGATTAACATTTAAATTAGTAGACTAAGTACAGAAGATTGCTCTCTCTAATGTGTGTGCACTTCATCCAATTGCTTGAAAGCCTGAATAGTACAAAAAGACTGACCTTCCCCAAGTGAGAGGACATTTCTCTTGCCTAATAGCCTCAGACTGGGACATCAGCACTTTTCCTGCCTTCAGATCTGAACTAAAACATTGGTTCTCCCTGGGTAGTTAGCCTGCCAGCCTTTAGACTAGAATGTACACCATCAGATATCTTGGTCTTCAGGCCTTTGGACACCGGCTGGAGCTACACCATAGCTCTCCAAGGTCTCCAGCTTGCAGGCAGACCCACCCCATAGAACCTGGGACTTTTCAGCCTCCATAATCATCTGCCAGTTTTTCATAATAACTCTTTTCTTTCATTCTCTCTGAAACTCTAATACATTCATCATGGATTTTTACATTGATATTGTTTTTTTGAATATTACATTAAAATATTATATCTCTTGATAACTAAGATTTTTAGTGCTTCTTTACATTGTGCATCAATGTGAGTGTCTAACTCATAGATCCGTGCATCAAATGTGAGTGTCTAACTCACCTTACCCAGACCTGGACTTGCATAGGAGATAGTAAAGCACAACTCCCCATCAAATTGCCTCTTGAGAAATGCAGAAGCTTTCCTCACCTTCTTTCTGCCTCCACTCTTTACAATTCTTCGCATCACGTTTGCCAAATCCATTCTGTCTTTTTCACTATTGCCAATGGCTCTAAACCTCACTCTTATTATTGCAATAGTTTCCTGTTTTGCTTATTTTTCCCCAGCCATTAATCCCTAAATCCATTCTGTACACACTTTTAAGGGGTTATCTTTCAAAAACACAATTCTGATTTCATCAATACTCCCTTTAAAATGCCTTTTTTTAACTCACCATTTCCAGTCTTCTTAGCACTGTACTTAAGTTATGTTTCCAACTTTGTTTTATGCCTTTTGCTCTTGATAATACCCAGTTAGCTCAAATGACACCACAGTGCTTACCAAGACTAAACAGGCAATGCTCTTTAACTGTGTTAGCTATGTTCATGTGCAGCTTCTCCTGCCGGGCTCTGATGAACTCTACTTATTTTTCACCATGCTGCATAATTGTTATCATCTCAACTTTGATTTTTATTCCCCCTACAATGAAAAGTTTTACCTCTTCTCCTCTGTATTTCATAGTACTTATCATTATCTTGAAAATAATAGTAATCTTTACCCTGGAATTTTAATTATATGCTTAGAAATTCATCTCCCCCACCAAGCTGTTGGGGAGGGAAAGATGTTGCCGTCCTTATCCATGAATCTTTTACACGTACCTCAGTGTCTAGCCTGGATGAGTCTGGTTGTTGAGCAAATAAGTACCATAAAGTAGAAAGTCATAAGTGTTATGAAAGAGGATGGCTTTACAGGTATCAGATGATGAGAGAAATTAGTGGAATAATGGGGAAAAACCCCTAGAAATTATAATTCTCCAGGAGCTTGGTATCTAAAATTTGGTATGTCTGGCACCAAACGACAGTGATATATTGCAGACTCTATAGCCAAGTATCTTATACAGTGATAAAACAAGAAGTAAGAGATCCACACCATTTATTTTGAATGCAATTAATATATATAAATCCATATTTCTATTTAAATTGGAAGATATAAAAAGCAATGTTTAAAAGTATGAGAAACTCGAAAACTTATCTATTTGGCAATGAATTCTAACTTCTTAATTTTTTATATATTGTACTTTGCCCCAAGAAACTAAAATCTCTGGAGCTCTATTTATCTAAACACTGGCCTTGCTTTATTAGTGAATAGTCTCACCATCACTCCATTCTGTCCCGCCGCAATTTTTCTACCAGAATCTATGTTGATTACCCTAAAATATTTTGCATATACTGACTGCCTCCAGCCAGTACCTTATTTCTGCCTGTGTGAGTTGTTTTTCAATAATGGATCCTTAGTTCTTATAATCTGAGTATGGATTATTTCCCACAACTCTCCCCGTGGCTTTATTTTAGACAGGGAGCCTCCAGGAATACATCTTTTCCTATGATTCTAAACTTCAATCAAGATAAATGCAACATCACTGGTTTGTGTCACCTGACTTTGGTCCCAGGTGTAGTCTTATTTGTCAACCACTGAGTAATCTGCTCACAGATTCTGGCTAAGAAATCTGCATCTAGTCAGATTCTATTCATCGAAAGTTTCCATTATTTTTAAAGAAATCAAATATTTTGCATACCATATCTGTCATTTCTTGAAAAAAAGTGAAAACTGATCTAGATTCTTCTTCAATAGGGATCTTAATTACTGTAAGTATTTGAAAACATCACTTTTCTGGTCTTTTTGAGCTCTGGAGTCCAGCGATCATATAATCTCCATAGTCAGCACTGTGCATATTCATTTAAAGTATGTGCTTTTATGCAAGTACCTCAGATATATGTTTTCAGTACTGTGAATACTGAAGAGGCAAAAAGCAGTTTATTTTATGCCTATCCTTTCACTCTCTAGCATAACACTTTTTATTTGTATAGTTTTTAGTTTTAAATACTAGGTAAGTGATGAATAATTATCTCCAAATTACAGATGAGGTTAAGAGACTTACACTCTAGGTCACACAGAAGAGAAGAGACAGAACCATAATTCCAGCTTAGAGTCTATGATTGCAAGTACAACATTCCTTGTAAAATACTATTGTATGATCTTCCCCCTCAATGAGACAGAAAATTTGAGGTTTACAAAATTAATTAAAATTATTGACTTGGAATATTTGTTGATTGCAATCACCAAAGATTTTTCTACTACAAGCATTCACTTTTTTAAAAGTAAATTATAAGTTAAGATTCTCTTTTTAAAAAAATCCCAGAACACCCCCAGGCAGTGGTGGGTGCACATAGTCCAGTGGGAGGATTGCTTGAGCCCAGGAGTTCTGGGCTGTCATGCACTGTGACCATGAGGTGTCCACACTAAGTTCCACATCAATACGGTGACCTCCTGGGAGTGAGGGACCATCGGGTTGCCTAAGGAGGAGTGAAGCAGCCCAGGTCAGAAATGGAGCAGGTCAAAACTTTCATGCTGATCAGTAGAGGAATTGTACCTGTGAATAGCCACACTGCAGCCTGGGCAACATAGCAAGACAGTCTCTTAAAAAAATCCAGAACAGAGAACATGTTATCTTGCCAATTTAATTTTTTTTCTTAGAGACAGGGTCTCACTCTGTTGTCCAGGCTGGAGTGCTGTGGCATGAATGTGGCTCACTGCAACCTCGAACTCCTGGCTTCAAGCAATCCTCCTGTCTCAGCTTCCCAAGTAGCTGAGAGTACAGGTGTGTGCCCCATGCCCAGATAATTAAAAAAAAAAAAAACATTTTGTAGAGATAGGGTTTTGCTATGTTGCCCAGGTGGGTCTTGAACTCTTGGCCTTAAGCAGTCATCTCACCTTGGTCTTCCAAGTCATTGGGATTGCAGGCATGAGCCACTGTGCCCAGCCGAATCTTTGTGCAAAGATGTTAGGGGGCAGAGGGCTGGCAATCTCCTGGGGATGATATGCAGAAAGTCAAACACCACTGTGATGGTTAATACTGAGTGTCAACTTGATTGGATTGAAGGATACAAAGTATTGATCCTGAGTGTGTCTGTGAGGGTGTTGCCAAAAGAAATTAACATTTGAGTCAGTGGGCGGGGGAAGGCAGATCCACCCTTAATCTGGTGGGCACAATCTAATCAGCTGCCAGCGAATATAAAGCAGGCAGAAAAATGTGAAAAGGAAAGAGGGGCCTAGCCTCCTAACTTACATCTTTCTCCCATGCTGGATGCTTCCTTCCCTCAAACATTGGACTCCACATTCTTCATTTCTGGGACTCAGACTGGCTCTTCTTGCTCCTCAGCTTGCAGACAGCCTGTTGTGGAACCTCGTGATCATGTGAGTTAATACTTAATAAACTCCCCTTTATCTATATCTATATCTATATCTATATCTATATCTATATCTATATCTATATCTATATCTGTATCTGTATCTGTATCTATATCTATATCTGTATGCTATTAGTTCTGTCCCTCTAGAGAACCCTGACTAGTATTAGTCACCACCCTTGGGCACAGAGGCCATCTGGCCAGTTTGAGTGGTCCTGACAAAAGGCACCTCTTCCCCTGCAGGACTCAGCATTGGAGCCCTGCCTGAGGGTGAGGGAAAAGGTACCTCTCCATTTCATTCCATATTATGCCTCTCAAGTTCCAGCAGCCTTTCTTGTGGACACTCCTGCCACACTGGTCTTTTCTCTGGGAAGCTGTGCCTGACATCCTCAATGAGGTCCTGATTCCTGGATAAAAACCCAGTGAACAACTGCAGGAGGTGACTCTCCACCAATAGTATTTGCTAACATCACCTGCCAATTCTGCATCTCAATGCTCAGAGACGATTCCTAAAACTGTGGAAGCCATGGTGATGGGCATGTCTTGCTTATTTTCCTCCGTCACTCCCCTTCTACTGGTTGGTTCTAATAATATTTAGCAGCTACTCAACAGTCCAAATTCCAATTCAAAAAGAAACTCACTACCTTACCATAGCAATCAACAATAAACATTTCCAATATTAGCATCATCCATGATCGTCCATGAGTATTTGCTGACTGCTTACTACATGATAGTTTCTGCTAAGAAAAACACGCTAAAGCTTGATGCTAAGATCCGGAATCAAAGGTTTTGTTAGAATGGAAATATATTCCACAATAACTGTGCCTCCAGGTGGCCTAAACTCCTCATCATAGATACAGCTAAGATTCTTGCAGTTCCCACCCTTTTTATAGAAGTAGGTGTTTCTAATAAGCGACTGTTACAGCTATTATATGCTGAAGTCATGCAGGAAAATTACCCAGGTCTATATTTCCTCCTGAGCACATGCCATAAGATTGTTGAACTAACCCCAAACATGTAGTATCTGCGGAGGTTAATAGAATATTTTCTCTATAAAATTGAGGTCATAGCTCTTGCCTCTGACAAGCTTTGTTTTCTTGTGCAAAACTGTCGTGACTTGCAGATGTGTAGTACTAAAAATGATAATTACAGACAAGTAATGGTCATTATTTCACATAAAATTAATGATTTAATGCAAGTGAATATAGAAGAAACATTTTAGTAGGAGATTTGTGTTCCAGAGATGATGTAAACCTTCTGGCTTCTGCGGACCATCTTGGGTAAGTCACCCGGCTTCTCTCAGCCACTTTTTTCATATTCAGATCTTTGCTGTCTATTCGCTCATAATTCTCAAATATGTATCTCAAACCAAGACATTTCTGAGAATGAGACTAAGTGTTTTTTTCAGGTTGGGTTGAAAAATCCATTTCTCATGGTTCCAAAGGCTGGGAAGCCAGGATCAAGGTCCTGCAGATCCAGTGTCTGGCAAAGCCCTTCTTCCTGGTTTGGAAATGGCTGCCTTCTCCTTCTATCCTCACATGGCAGAGAGAGAAAGAGACTGTGAGAAACAGAGGAAGTACTCCAGGGAGTTCTGCAATGTCTTCTAAAAGGATGCTAATCACATCATGGGGGCTCCATCTTTGTGACCTAATCACCTCCCAAAGGCCCCACATCCTAATACTGTCACATGGGAAGGGAGGGTTTCAACATGTGAATTTGTGAGGGGACACAAACATTCAGTCCACGGCACTAACATACCCAACACCAGAATCTGAGTGGAGAGTTTCATTTGGGTGATATCCCTTCAGTTCATGTAAAGCCCTGAACTCCCCCTCCTCTTTCTCAGCTGCTTTTCCTGTTTTCTCTGCCATGGTGATGCTGCTGCCTTCCACTCAAGTTATGAGGTCAGGGTCCCACAGTTTACCATCTGCTTCTGTCACTCATCTCAAGTTGGTCACAAATTCCTACTGATGATACCACACAAGGTTCTCCTGGGCATGTCGTCTCCTGTCTTGAAAACATATGGTCTTAGTCCAGGTCTTCATTTATGCCTTCGTCCAACATTTCCTGTTTTACTTTCTTTCATGCTGTTCTCCATGGTGGTGATTAAATAAGCTTCCTAAAATACAGAAAAAATAATATTATTTGCTTAAAAACTCCCCATTTTTTCTCCATTGCTCATTTTTTAAATAACACATTTTTGTTATTGTGGCAGGATATGCATAACACAAAATGTACTGTCTTAACCATTCTGAGTGCACAGTTCTGGGGTACTGAGTCCATTCACGTGGTTGTGCAACCATCACCACCACCCCATCTCTAGAATGCTTTCCATCCTTCAAAACCGAAACTTCATACTCATTAAACAATTCCCCACTTCTCTCTCCCCTCAGTCCCTGGCAACCACCATTTAACTTTTTATCTCTGTGAATTTGACTATTCTAGATGTCTCATATAAGTGGAGTCACACATTGTCTTTTTGTGACTGATTTATTTCACTTGGTTTAATGTGTTAAGGTTCATCCATGTTGTGGCACATTGCTGTGATTTGAATGGGTCACCTAGAAAATCCAGGTGTTACCAATGTGGTACTATTAAGAGGTGGGGGTTTTACACGGTGATTAGATCAAGAGAGCTCTTCCATCGTGAGTGGGATTAAGTGCCCTTATAAAAGGAGTTGATGAAGGAGTTTGTTCCCCTTTTGCCCTTCTTCCTTTTACCATGTGAGAACACAGTGCTCCTCCCTTCTGGAGGCTGCAGCAATAAGGCCTCTTCTTGGAAGTAGAGAGCCACCCTGAACCAGATGCTGAATCTGCTGGCATCTTGATCTTGGACTTATAGCCCCCAGAACTATAAGAAATAAATTTCTGTTCATTATAAATTACCCAGTTTTTGGTATTTTGTTATAGCAGCGCAAGCAGACCGAGACACATATATAAGGATTTCTTCCTTTTGATGGGTGAATAATATTCCATTGTATGTGTACAGTACATTTCAATTATTCTATCATCCATAGGTGGACCTGAGAGGTTGCTTCCATATTTTGACTATTGTAAATAATGCTGCTATGAACATGAGTGTACAGATATTTGGGTCCGTGCTTTCATTCCTCTTGGGTATATACCCAGAGGTAGAATTGCTGGATTGTATGATAATTCTATATTTAATATTTTCAAGAACTGCCATGCTGTTTTCTGCAGCTGCTGCACCAGTTTACCTTCCCACCAACAGTGCTCAAGGGTTTCAATTTCTCTACATTCTTGCTAACACTTGTTATTTTCTGTTATTTATTTAGTTTTTTATTTTTGATAATAGTCTAATGAGTGTGAGGTTGTATCTCATCGTGGCTTGATTTGCATTTTCCATTATAACTAGTGATGTTGAAGATCTTTTCAGGTAGTTACTGGTCATTTGTATATATTTCTTGGAGAAATATCTATTCAAGTCCTTTGCCCATTTTTCAGATAAGATTTTTTTTTGTAATTGAGCTTTAGGAATTCTCTATATATTCTAGATATTAATCTCTTATCAGATATGAGATTTTCAAATATTTTCTCTATTTCTGTGAATTGCCTTTTTACTTTGTTAATAGGGTCTTTTGATGCATAAAATTTTAAAATTTTTATGAAATCTAATGTCTAATTTTTCTTTATTGCTTGTGTCTTTAGTGTCATACCCAAGAAATCATTACCAAATCTAATGTCATGAAGATTTTATCCTATGTTTTCTTTTAAGAGTTTTATAGTTTTAGCCCTTATATGTAGGTCTTTGATCCATTTTGAGTTGATTTTTATATATGGTGCCACTTTTATATATGGTGCCCACATTAATTTTGCATTTGGGTATCCAGTTTTCCCAGGACCATTTGTTAAAAAGAGGTGAATCTTCTTTCCACATTGAATGGTCTTGGCACTCTTGCTGAAAATCATTTGACTATATACACAAGGGTTTATTTCTGGGCTCTCTGTTTTGTTCCATTCGTCTACATGTCTTAAGGGACACTTAATGTCTTAATTTGGATACTGTCTTAATACCAGTACAACACAGTTTTGATTCCTGTAGCTTTGTAGTAAGTTTTGAAATCAGCATACATGAGCCCTCCAGCTTTTTTTTTTTTTCTCAAATCAAGGTTTACTTGGCTGCTTGAGATCCCTTGGGATTCTATATAAATTTTAGGACGGGTTTTTCTATTTCTACCAAAACTTGTGATTTTGTTAGTGACTGCATTAAATTTCTCAATCACTTTGGGTTATATTGACATCTTAACAATATTGAGTGGTCCAATCTATGCACATGAATCTTTCCATTTATTCTTGTCTTTAATTTATTTCAGCAACGTTGTATAGTTTTTTTTTTCTTTGAGACAGAATCTTGCTCTGTCACACAGGCTGGAGTGCAGTGGCATGATCTTGGTTCACTGTAACCTCTGCCTCCTGGGTTCAAGCAATTCTTCTGCCTCAGCCTCCTGAGTAGCTGGGATTACAGGCATGTGCCACCATGCCTGGCTAATTTTTTTGTATTTTTAGTAGAGACAGAGTTTCACCATATTGGCCAGGCTGGTCTTGAACTCCTGACCTTGTGATCTGCCCACCTCAGCCTCCCAAGATGCTAGGGTTACAGGCGTGAGCCACTGTACCTGGCCTAGAGTTTTTATCATACACATCATTAAGTTCTTTAGTTAAGTTAATATGGGTATTTTATTTTTGATGCCCTTGGAAATTGAATTGTTTTCTTAATTTTATTTTCAGATTGTTCATTGTCATGTATAGAAATCCAACTGATTTTTGCATATCGATTTGTAATCCTATTTCATTGCTAAATTTGTTTATTAGTTCTAGCAGGTATTTTGTAAAAGTTTTAGGGTTTTCTATATATATGATCATGTCATCTGTGAGCAGAGGTAATTTGACTTTTTCCTTTCCAAATTTGGATCTATTTTATTTCTTTTTTCTTGTCTGATTGCTTTGGCTAAAACTGCTAGTACTATGGTGAACGTATGTCGTGAAAGTGGGCATTTTTGCCTTTTTCTCTAGCTTAGATGAAAAGATTTCAGTCATTCACTATTGAGTATGTTTGCTGTGGGTTTTTTATATGTTATGTCTATTATGTTAAAGTAGTTTTCCTTTTTTTTCTAGTTGTTGAGTGTTTTTATCATGAAAGGATGTGGAATTTTGTCAAGTGCTTTTTCTGCATCGGTTGTGATAATCAGTTCCTCCTTCAGTTTTGTTAAGGGGGTATATTAGATTGATTGATTTTCATATGTTGAACCATTCTTACAAATATCACTTGTCATGGGTTATAATCTCTTTAATGTGCTGGTGAATTTGGTTTGTAGTATTTTGTTGAGAATTATTGCATCAATATTCATAAGAGATATTAGTCTGTAGTCTTTGTCTGCCTGTGTTTTCAGAGTCATGCTGGCCTCATGGAGTTAGGAAATGGTCTTTCCTCTCAACTTTTTGGAAAAGATTGCAAGGGTTTGGTATTAGTTCTTTGTGAAATGTTTGGTAGAACTCACCAGTGGAGCCATCAGGACTGGGGCTTTATTTTGTTAGATGTTGATTCTTTATTTAATCTCTATATTAGTTATGGATATATTCAGGACTTCTATTTCTTCATAATTAAATCTTGGCCAGTTTTGTGTCACTAGTGATTTATCCATTTAATTTAGGTTACCCAACTGATTGGTGTACATGTGTTCACAGTACTCTTATAACCCTTTTTTTTTTGGCTGTACCATTGGTAGGGATGTTCCCACTTTCATTTCTGATTTCAGTAATGTTAGCCTTCTCTCTTTTCTTAGTCCATTTAGCTTAAGATTTGTACATTGTTGTGAATTTTTTTCAAAACAGCTATTGGTTTTGTTGATTTCTCTGTTGTTCTTCATTTTCTATTTCATTTATCTCTGTTCCAATTTTTATTTTTTCCCTCCTGCTGGCTTTGGCTTTAGTTTGTTCTTTATCAGTTAAATTGTTGATTTGAGATCTTTCTTCTTTTTTAATGTAATGGTTTATAACTGTAAATCTCCCCCTTCACTTTCCTTTCATTGCATCTCACAGTTTTAGTAGGTTGTGTTTTCACTATTATTGTCTTGTCTCAAGATATTTTTTTTCCATTTTGATTTTTCTTTGATCCACTGGATTTTTGAAAGTGTACTTTTAATTTCCATAAATTTATAAATTTTCTGGTTTTCTTCTCTTATTGATTTCTAAATTTATCCTGTTGTCACTGGAGAAGATATTTTGCATGATATCTATTTTTAAAAATACATTGATACTTAACCTGTGGCCTAACATATGGTCTATCCTGGAGAATGATCCACATGCAATTGAATGTACTTTCTGTTGTTGAGTGGAATGTTCTACATATGTCTGTTAGATTTTATTGATTTATCCCTTTATTGCTTTTTCCATACTTTCTAAACTGTATATTATAGTATTCAAGTCCTTTTGTACTCAGCTTCAAAACAAGGTTGTCTGAGACTCATATCTCACTAGACCCAAGCTCATTTTATGTGATAGTCACATGGAATCAGTTGCTGGCCTGCACACAACATGGCTTTTCATCCGTTATTGTCTCTACCCACGGTATCCTTACTTCATTCTCTACTCAGAACTTCCAATGCTTCTTTCAAGACTCAGAACAAAAGAGGGAGAATGTGTGGACCTCTACAGGCTTCTTTGGATTCCCCTCCTCAGCTCCTTTAGCACTCTCTGTCACCTACGTTATGTGTGTATCACACTGGATTGTAAATGTTTGAAATGTCCATACCTTTTAGACCTAAAATAATTCTCAGTGCCAGTACTAAATTGGCTACATAATTAGAAAAGATCCATTTTCTGAACTGAATTACAGAATTTGGCAGTCGTTTCATGGTTAGCTCCCTAAATGACCACCCTCAATTGGTGAAAACTTCCAACGTAGAGACAGTACTCAATCAATAGAATTTTCATTGTTTCTTCTCTGTCCACAGCTCCCCACAGCCCTTATAGCACAAGGCAGACACTAAATCACTACAGAAAAGTGGAAAGAATCAAAGGCTGAATCTCCATCCTGTTGTCTTCTCTGCTCAGAGCTTCTGTGGACATGCACATGTGTCTTCTGGTTTTCCTGCCCCCTTGATGAAGGACCAATGGTGTTTCCATTGCTCATTGTGTTCAAGGAGGGAGGGCTTAGTTCTGCGAGTTTCTGGGGTTTTATTTGATGAATTCGTCTGCTCATTGCTTACTGATTAGAAATTTCTGTCACATTGTAGGATAGCTGAGAGTTCAAGATTATTGGGACTATGGGCATATCATTTTTGTTCCATTTAAATTGCTATGAAATGGAACATTAAGCTTGGCATAGTTCACATTTCAATATCATTCTTAGCTGTCTGAAACTTGCATAATTAACCATCGTAAAATTTGGTCAGCTATATAATCAGTCAGCTGCAAAAGGACACCACGAGCAAGGGAGCATCATTGGAGCCATGGCATATATTGTATGCTGTGGACAAATACTACTTAACATAAGAAAGCACACAAACGTGCAGGACAGTCTTACTTCATTGTCTCACAGGACAAACCCAACTGCTCTTCAAAACGGGTCAAGGAAAGCAAGATGGAGGAGTGCCACAAGGTTATACTTATTGGATGAGATTGGGCATGTTCAGGGTGGTATGGGTATGGACAAAACTATATTTTTCATGAGTTAGTGTTGATGATGCATGTGCTGCCAATCTTTCTCTCCCTCCTTGGGGCTCAGATTCCAAAAGATATACATGACTGATTTTGATATTCATGCTAGCTACTTTCTGATAAAGGACGGTGAGAAGCAGGGAGCCAGCTGGAAGTTTTCGTTGATTTGGAATTATCTGTAGTATCAAAAAGACAGAATCCAGATGTGCCTGTCATTGTTTAATTGGTCTTTCCTCTTTTGTTCTCCTTATACTGTCCCCTGCCACGAGTCCTATCTCCATTTCTGTTACATGAGGGAGCATCCTAGCTTCCACGATGTCCTTTCCTTTCCCTCCTCTCAGTAGGTTTGCAGCTTAGTTAGGTTCAATCCCTGGTTCTGGTTTTCATTTGACATGGCAACTCTGAATAAGAAGCCCTAGTAAAACTTGGCTCTTGTGATAACTCACAACATTACATGTGTGTTATGTCCTGTGGCCTGGATACTTCTTGCTATCTACTCTACATAAACGTGAAGCTTAGCAAGTAAAGCAACAGCAGCTTGTTGTTTCTCAGGATTTTGTGGGTTTGCTGAGCTGAGCTGAGCAGATCTTCTGCTCCACTTGGTGTCAGCTGGGATTGCTCTTGCGTCCACCTTCAGCTGAAGGCCTGGTTGGGTCTGGCACTTTCAGAACAGCCTCTCTCACATGCCTAGCCATCGGTATTGCATAAGAGCTCACTCTTCCTCCAACAGTTTCTACTTGCTTCCTTAGACAGTAGTGACAGGGGCCCAAGAGAGTAAAAGCAAATGTTTTCAGTCCTGTTAAGGGCTAGACCTAAAACCCGCACCTGTCCAACAACTCACAAGTTCAACCCCTATATAAATGAAAGGAAAATAAACATAATTCCTTGACAAAGGGGGAGCATTCACACACAGAGGAGGGAGAAGTTGTTGGAGCCCATCTTTAAAGACCACTGACCACACTCCGGTTCAGTTCAGACTTCTCAGAAACACCCTTACAGGGTCCTGTGGACCACTAATCCCAGGATGAGTGTTAGAAAGGGAAGAGTGTTAGGGGTGGCTGTGTATGAAGCCTTCACATGCCTCACACCCAAAAACTCAGGATGAGGTTGAGCCCCTCTTCCTTGAGCTGCCACCCTGCCAGATGTTGCTTCCACTGCAACATGAACAACGCTAATTGCAAAGAGTTTACTGGGATATTTTTTGAAAGAGGACCTAGTTTTCACTTTGATTAAACTTCTTATCCCAAACCACAGGTTTTCCCTTTATGAATAAGACCTGAAGCAAAGAGAGGGTGGTGATCTGTCAAGTAAGGACGCTACTCTTACCTTACACCTTACATGGTATTGCTTGGCTCTTCTAGTCATCAGAAACGCTTTTTGCTTAGGTAAGTTGCCCAGTTTCTCTTGGCCTCTTTTCTCATGTATAAAATCAAGGAATTTGACTTACATCCTGCAAAACTATGAAAAACTCATTTTATTTTCCAGGTTTCACCTTAACAGCGTAGTCAATCAACTGGATGTTTGTGTTCAAAGTCTTCATCCAGCTAACTTTGACCTCAATAGAGAAACATGGGAGATGACTGGCTGAATAGTTTATTTTTCCCACAAATGCTTTAGCATTATATAGACATGGATGTAGTGTGCCCTCAGGCATCATAAGGAACTGACAATTTTTGGTTTTGAAAAATGAACTAAATCTGTCCCGATAATTTTGCCTGGCACTGCAACTCAGTGAATAATTCAGTTAATTTACACCATAGTCATTTGTATATTATGAGTGTACATGCTTTGAAAGTATTTCTGTACCTTTGCCATATTGCCTATTAAATGTATTCTGAAAATAGATACCATGTGTGAATGTAAGTCCACGTTTAAAGAGTATGTGAATTGACACCGTGGGACCTCGTGAACAATCTTTGCCACTTCTACAGATTATTTTTATATGGCGATGACTAGGAAACAGACTCTCCTTTTTAAAGGTTTTGAGAACAAACTTCTCTCAAGTTGAATATATATGTCTGGACAAGAATAAGTTTCTTGGTTCTACAGTACTGTTAAACTTTGTACTTATGTCTTTATAATCTATCAACTGTTTAAAATTTTTAGGGTTAGTTTAATAAACATCCTTGAAGTGTTCACACTAGTTAAGGAATTCTGTCAGCTGCTCCCTCCTGGGGGTGAGAGTGAGTGGGAGAAGGTGGTGGCAGAGAAAGGAGAGGCATTGCTGACTCCAGCCTGGAGCTCAGGGTCCTGCTGTTTACTTTCTATGTACCTGTCCTGGGGCGTCTGACACAGAGAAAGTGCATAAAATGCAGGAATGAATCACTGAGTGCCTGGGCTTTCTTATCAGAACCTGTATAATTGGCACAAGTACAGAATTAGTTTCTCCTTGGACATGTTGCCTACTATGTACACACATGTCAAATATTTTGTTCAAAATGTTTTTTCTCTTCCATGTTGTCATTTTGTATTGAAAATTAACATCTGTGTCATATTGTAGGTGACATGTAACATTTTTGTTTTGCCATCTATATTTTCTACATTATAGGTGATTATTTTGCAATAAAAATGTGATTGATATATTCACCAAAATTATCCTGACATCAACTAGCAAACATGCCTGCTGATATGTGGCCCCAACCTGTGTCATGTTCTCCATAGCCAGTATCTACAGCAAGGTTTTCATAGAGATTTTCTAAGTTGCTTTTTTATAGGCTGTTATTTTTTCTGACTTTGATCTTTATTTATTGGTACAAATTGTCCCTGACATACCATGGCTGGACTTATAATTTTTCAACTTTACTAAGAGTTTATTGGAAGGTAACGCCGTCGTAAGTCAGGGAGCATATGTACCACAATTGGTTCAGCTTACTATTATTTGACTCTAAAGTGGCTTCATTGGAGTATTGAATGCATCTTTAACACACTTCATTTTCTTCTTATGGTGGGTTTATGGGATGTAACCCATTCAGAAGTTGAGGAGCATCCGTATATCTAAGGTGTTCTTACTCATGGGAATATGCTCGTCACTGTGCAGCCCCTTCATAGAGTTCCAACAAACTATCCACAATGCAATTTTAATACTGTTTTCAGAATTATTTTGTATATCTGGACATAAGTCAATTTTCACAGAAAGAACATTTAGATTATCATAATTTGGGCCTTTTTGTATTTAATTTCATACAGAAAACATAATGCATTGCAATAAACTTGCATCTTAAAATGACAAAAGGCCATATTCTCAACCCCCTTTTCTCTTTTATTTAGGTCAGATTCCTATCACTGTGGCTTATGTAATAAAATCTGTTGTTGCCACAGTCCTGTGTCACTCTTTCCAATAACCTACAGCCCATCAGTCTCTCTGAGAAGGCTGTCCTACAGCAAATTGTTAAATCCTTTCAAAAACCAAGAAAACATGAAAAATAAATGCAAAAGGAGAAGATAGCTTAACTCAGGCTGTTGTTTGCATGATCGTGGAAATTCATGTCATGTTGTTTGGAATTTTGAACAGGGAAGTTGGAGGATGGAAACGTGCAATCTTCTTAGATGGTGAAACTAACTTGTATCAGGAATTTATACCAGGTGAGGCATTGAACTGAGCTGGATTTCTATACAACAACCTGGGAAGTGAGCCTGCCAAGAGGATAAACACCTAGGTAATGGACCTACAGTTCACTCAGACTCAAAATAAGGATTTAGGCAAGTGTTGTGTTGCTACTATTTGTTTTCAGTTACTCCCACAAATGGACAGGTAACCACTCAGCTAGAGATCCTAGGGTGGCTGAGAAGGACCAGGAAGGCACAAAAATCCCTGTGGGAATGGCCAAAGGAGTTTTCCCATGGGCTCTTATACTGAGAACTTTACTCCTTTATAGTCTGAACAGCAGACAGCTCGGTGGTCAAAGGAAACTTCCCCTTCTGTGGAAAGGACTCCATGCATGTGTCTTTGTGCCTCTGCCTGGTCCTTCATCTCTGTGTGTGGGTACCTTTCTTCCCATCACAATCATCCTCTGGATCACATACTACACAGGACTCACAAGGGTGCAGAGGATCAGGGATGCTGGAAATGTCACCCAACAGCAAGGTGATAGAGTTCCGGACAGAATTTGGTTGGTACTTTCTATGGCTCATGTCTCTCAGTTTTCTGCAGTCCTTGCTGAAGTTCTTAATCCAGTGTCTGGAGACCTCCAAGGTGTCAAATGCATGCACATTTAAATTTAAATTCTAGGTGTAAATAAAGGTAATTTCTAGATTTGCTTCCATCTTGATTTTCCATGTCATAGTTCTATTCAATTAGCATAAGTAACTCAGAGGTGACAGTCATGTAGAGAATGTACTGATGGGTGATTTTGATTTTTGTTATTTTCCTACAATGTTAAAGACCTGGAAGCTTTTAAATGATAGTAAAAAGTGCACAACCAAAAATTATTGTGATTTTTTTTGAGAAATGATGCCATTATTTCACATGAATGCTCTACTTAAAAATAGAGGTAGAGAATCCAGGGAAAAAAAGACCCAGGAAGGTAACCTTTAATTTGAAATTGGATGCATTGTGATACTTGTGCTGTAAAAATCTGATGGTGTATTAATGTCCTCACATATATTATCTGAAATTGTACCTTTCAGTTATAATGGCTGTTCCAATAACATAATAGCCACTCACCTGTAATTATAAGTTTTCAAAGCCTGAAATGATTCCAATTGTTTTCTCTGTAGTTTTCATGTACAATGGCTTTGTGCAGCTACAAGTTCCAAAAGGCTTATTTCAACTTTCTCTGTTTCCATCTATTGTATCATGTCACAGTTTAAATTAGAGTTGGGTGCATGCAGAACCCTGGGGAGAGTACCAAGGGCGTTTTCCAGATGAAACTTCAACCTTGAAGACGTCAGTGACGTGTGTCAGCCATCCCAGCACTCACCTACACACATCGAAGTCCCATTTTCCTTTTTAATGGATTTAGCTCAAATCCTGTGCTTCTGTGTCTCACAGTGAAATATCCCCAGGCCAGCCCTCATTTGACCCCATGAACAGCCCCTCAGAAGGGGGCAGCTTCTGTGGGTAGAGAAGGGAGCTCAATAATAACGTCTCCTCCAGGCTGGAAGGTTTCCCTGTTCCCAGAGCACATGTCAGAAAAAAGATGGGAAGGAGTCTTTATCAGTTTAATAACCCTTTTCCTCCTTCACCTGATTTCTGCATATACCCCCAATTCTGCAACAAGAAAAAGTGGACATTTCAGAAGAATCCTGGAGAGAAAAATGGGAAGGGAGCTCTGTCCAGGTACCAGAAACTCTCCCCAGGAGGTCTCTTGGGGCTCAAGCAGCTTCCTGAGTATCCCCAGTAAAGTCGTATGAAGTGATGTGGGGCAGGTTGAGGGCTGGAAGGAGGGCAGACAGGACTTTTTTGGTGTGATTAGGTGAGATGAAAAGGGTTAGCTTGTGGCAATAGCATGAGACAACAAGTATTGTTTCCCTGTCCTACTGACAGTGGGTAATAAGCATATTGGTGTGCAGGCACACACACTGCACATACACGCACTCACACACATTCATGCATGCATGCACACAGGTGCTGAATATTCCACGTAGCTAAATTCAGCTTGTCACAACCAAGGACTCATTCCCTTTTGACTGTCTCTCTTGACTAATGTGTCAGATAAGGGGTTTGATTCTGCACTTAGCTGGAGGGATCGCTCTGGGTACTTCTTTACTGAGCCCCAGTTTCCTTCATGTCAAATGAGATGATGGTCCCTACTTTGTAGTGTAGGGACATGGTCTAACTGTGCACACTCAATATCAGCTCCTGCCTTTAGAAGAACCTGTAAATGTGCAGGTCTCCCCCTTTTGTCCTGCTAGCCAGCATTTATGCAGAGGAGCTATTATTTTTCATGTTAGTGCCTCTCTTGCAGAGTAGTGGCAAATAACAAAAGAGGGAATGAATTAGAGCTCCCAGCACCCTGTCAGGCTCAACAAAAGTAGGTTTATTTATTTAAAATTATGATCATGACTCGATGAGCACACTGGGAGGGCCTACAAAGCATCCTAACTCAGATCATGCTGGCTGGTTACATCGGAGGCCAGGGGCGAGAGGGACTTGGTGCTATTTTTCTATCATTCAAAAAAGTTGAAACTGCTATTCCTTTACCTCAACCTCCCCAAACCAGTCATGCTTTCTACAGCAGAGGGAATCCCAGATTCACTTGGGCTTTTTGTGAGTAACTTTGAAGATCTTCTTGCAAAAATATTTAAAACACAGAACTATTTTCCAAAACTGAAGTTGAATCGTGCTGTCCCTTTGTTTTATTACTTGATTTTTTTTCACAACACAGCATAGACTGACTTGTTCCCATGTCAGTGCCACATTCTAGCTCATTCTTTCAAATGGCTGCATGGTTTTCTATTGTATTTCTAATATAATGTATTAACTATTCCTACATTGATGGATGACGTGTTTCTAGCATTGCCAGGAACCTTGGAAGCTGTTGATGAGGTGCAATAATACTAATCAGGTGTCACAGACTAGGCAGCCAAATCTGGCTCCACCTGAGTTGCCTTGTTGACCACTCTTTGAGGGTCTCAGAGTCTGTTCCTCCTTCTGTGGAGAAAAGACTTAGCTCAATAAAGAGAATTAGTCCCAGGTTTGTAGGAGGATTAAAATACAATAATGTTTCATCAAGAGCTTTGAAAATTAAAGAGCAAAGTGTTGTTATATCATGACTGATCACAGCTAGTGTATTCAATAATGACTCCATTCTTTTTTCCAAACTTGTCACCTGAAAACGGGAGAGAGAGTGTTCAGAATAAACTGAGCCTTTCAAAGGCAGGCATGAAGTTGAAGCAAGCCTGGCTGGTGGGCATGTTGCTAAGTGCCCTTGGCAGCTCGAATTTCTCAGAGCACTCCTGCCTCTCCCATGGAATTCTGCAGCCCTGGGTCTGTGTCTGCCCAGGGCTGGCTTCAGTCAGTCCAATAGGCTTTCATTCCCCAAGTGAATCAATACCGAGAGAGTGATTTTCAAAGGGCTCAAGTCATTTGTAGTCTATCTGCATCCGGAATGTTATTTCAGCTTCTTTCCCACAGAGCAAATATCACCAGAGGGAAGACCGTATCTTTTTCATATCTACACAGAAAAAAAGGGACAGTTTAGCACCCTCAGTAAAAGATACAAAGATTTGAGGGTTTGGGGAGTTTTTATGTTTTCTGCCCCTGAAAACTTAAGAAAAGTAAAGCCAAAGGGCAGAGATGACTGGAATGGCAATTGCAGTTCTTTTCTGAATTTAGTACATGCTTGACATGGTAGACTTTCAGCAAGACTGAATACCTAGTAGGGGCTAGTCTTAGCTAGTTCCTTGCTGTCTCAACAGACTTCGCAAGAAAAATCATTTTTAATTTCTCACTATCCTTATGATGAGTTTTAGGCAAAGAACATAAAATAAGCATGCACACACCTGGATGAAAAGTAAAATCAATTAAACACAAGATAATTTTGTCTATATGATGCCATGTAGGCCTGTGAATTTTTGTATCACACATCTATTGACCAACTTTTGCATTTTTATTAAGAGAGTAGAAAGCAAATATTGACAGACACATAATACAGGCAATATTTGTATAATGCTTCTTTTATTTTGTACTGTAATTCTATAAGCATTTTACAAACCTCAGTGTGATTAAGCAACTTGCCCCTTAGTGAAGAGATAGGAAGCGAACAGTGTGTTTTAGAGCCATTCTTTCTGGGATTGGAGCAGGTTCTCCTTCCACCTAAGGCCACAGGAGGGCCATGATGATATAGACACGAATACAGTTCAGCTTGTGTCCTTGCCATTTCCATTTTTATTTAGACTGGTAAGATCTGAGAAGTGCTCCTTTGTATTATTTTAATTACTTGTTGGAAGATGCACGTCTAAATCTCTTTTGAATAAACATAGCTGCATACACAACCAAGTCACCTTCCCAAGTCTTAAGAAAATATGTACAGTTCTGTGTATAACACTATTGCTTGTGAGTGTACTATTCATAGCAAGAGTCCTGTTGATAGGAAGTGTGCTTGATTTTTAAATAGCAATGAATCCAGCTGCCTAATAGTTTAGAATTTTAATAAGAATTGAAAAACCTGGGCATTTCTTGAGCACCAGGCATTTTCACATACACTCACTGAGATCCTATGCCCTGGTGTATTAGTCCACTTTCATACTGCTATGAAGAAATACCCGAGACTGAGTAATTTATAAAGAAAAAAAGAGGTTTAGTGGACTCACAGTTTCACATGGCTGGGGAGGCCTCACAACCATGGTGGAAGGTAGAAGAGGAGCAAAGGCACATCTTTGATGGCAGGGAAGAGAGCGTGTGGAGGGGAATTGCCCTTTATAAAACTATCAACCATCATATCTCATGAGACTTACTCTCTATTGCAAGAACAGCACAGGAAAAACCTGCCCCCATGATTCAATTACCTCCCACTGGGCCCCACCCACATGTGTGAATTATGGGAGCTACAATTCAAGATGAGATTTGGGTGGGGTCACAGCCAAACCATATCATTCCACCCCGGCTCCTCCCACATCTCATGGTTTCACATTTTAAACCAATTGTGTCTTTCCAACAGTCCCCCAAAGTCTTAACTGATTTCAGCATTAACTCAAAAGTCCACGGTCCAAGGTCTCATCTGAGACAAGGCAAGTTCTTCTGCCTATGAGCCTGTAGAAAACAAAAGCAAGTTAGTTAATTCCTAGATACAATGGGGGTACAGGCATTGGGTAAATACAGCCTTTCCAAATGAGAGAAATTGGGCAAAACAAAGGGACTACAGGCTCCATGCAAGTCTGAAATCCAGCAAGGCAGTCAAATCTTAAAGCTCCAAAATGATCTTGTTTGACTCCATGTCTCACATCTAGGTCACGCTGATGCAAGAGGTGGGTTCCCATGGTCTTGAGCAGCTCTGCCCCTGTGGCTTTGCAGGGTGCAGCCCCTCGGCCTGGCTGATTTCACAGGCTGGTGTTGAGTGTCTGAGGCTTTTCCAGGCACACAGTGTAAGCTGTTGGTGGATCTACCATTCTGGGGTCTGGAGGACAGAGGCCCTTTTCTCACAGCTCCACTAGGCAGTACCCCAGTGGGGACTCTGTGTGGGGACTCCCACGCCACATATCCCTTCCACACTTCCCTAGAGGTTTCTCCATGAGGGCTCTGCCTGCTCTGCCTGGACACATAGACACTTCCACACATTCTCTGAAATCTAGGGGGAGGTTCCCAAATCTCAATTCTTGACTTCTGTGCATACACAGGCCCAATACCACGTGTAAGTTGCCAAGGCATGGGACTGACACCCTCTGAAGCAATGGCCCAGGCTGTACATTGGCCCCTTTTAGCCACCACTGGGATGCAGGGCACCAAGTCCTGAGACTGCACAAAGCAGCAAGGCCCTGGGCCAACCCACAAAACCATTTTTTCCTCCTCGGCCTCATGGCTTGTGATGGGAGGGCCTGCTGTGAAGACCTCTGAAATTCCATGGAGACATTTTCCCCTTATCTTGGAGATTAGCATTTGACTGCTTGTTACTTATGCAAATTTCTGCAGCTGTCTTAACTTTCTCTGCAGAAAATGGGTTTTTCTTTTCTATCGCATTGTCAGGTTGCAAATTTTCCAAACTATTATGCTTTGCTTTCCTTTTAAACATAAGTTCCAATTCCAAACCATATATTTGTGAATGAATAAAACCGAATGCTTTTAAGAGCACCCAAGTCACCTCTTGAATGGTTTGCTGCTGAGAAATTTCTTCCACCAGATACCCTAAATCATCTCTCATGGTCAAAGTTCCACAGATCTCTAGGGCAGGGGAAAATGCTGCCAGGCTCTTTGCTAAGACATAGCAAGAATCACCTTTGCTCCCATTCCCAATAAGTTCCTCATCTCCATCTCAGACCACTTTGGCCTGGACTTCACTGTCCATATCATTATCGGCATTTTGGTAAAAACCATTCAACTCATCTTTAGGAAGCTCCAAGCTCTCCCACATCTTCCTGTCTTCTTCTGAGCTCTCCAAACTGTTCTAATCTCTGCCTGTTACTCAGTTGCAAAGTCACTTCCACATTTTTGGGTATTTTAATAGCAGTACCCCACTCTACCAATACCAATTTCCTGTATTAGTCCATTTTCATACTGCTATGAAAAAATACCTGAGACTGGGTAATTTATAAAGAAAAAAAGAGGTTTAATGGACTCAGTTTCACATGGCTGGGGAGGCCTCACAATCATGGCAGAAGGTAAAGGAGGAGCAAAGGCACATCTTACATGGTGGCAGGCAAGAGAGCATGTGTAGGGGCACTGCCCTTTATAAAATCATCAGATCTCATGAGACTTACTACCACAAGAACAGCATGGGAAAAACCTGCCCCCATGATTCAATTACCTCCTTTTGGTCCCTCCCATGAAGTGGGGATTATGGGAGCTAAAATTCAAGATGAGATTTGGGTGGGGACACAGCCAAGTCATATCACCTGGTGTTATTTACACCAGCCTATTTTAATGATGCAGAAACTGAGGCTTATTGGGGTGTGATAATTTGCCCAGTGACAGTTAGAATGAGGTCCATCATCTAAGAATTTAGTCTTTTAAATTTAAAGCTCATACTGTAATATGTTCCTTGTCTTTCTCTTGCAGATAGAGTGAGTTTTGGGGTTTATCTCTTTAAACACTTTAATTATATTTAACAGCTTTGGTGACATATAATTCACATACCATACAATTCATCCACTATGTACAATTCAGTGGTTTTCAGTATATCCACAGATATGTACAACAATAACACAGTCAATTTTAGAAGATTTTCATCACGTTATGATATGGGTTGTCTGTGTCCCCACCCAAATCTCATCTTGAACCATAGTTCCAATAATCCCCATGTGTCATGGGAGGGACCCAGTGGGCGGTAATTGAATCACGGGCGCAGTTACCTCCATGATGTTCCTGTGATAGTGAGTTCTTACAAGATCTGATGGTATTATAAGGGGCTTTCCCCCCTACCTTTGCTCTGCACTTCTCCTTGCTGCAGCAATGAAGAAGGACATGTTTGTTTCCCCTTCTGCCATGATTATAAGTTTCCTGAGGCCCTCTAGCGCTGTAGAACTGTGAATCAATTAAACCTCTTTCCTTTATAAATTACTCAGTCTTGGGTGTGCCTTTATTAGCAGTATGAGAATGGACTAATACATTTTTTAAAAACTTCAGTTTTTACAAGTGAGAAAATTCAGTGCAAAGGATTTGTTCAATGTTATACATAGGAAAATCTTTGTTTTCTATTGTGTTCTAATTTTATAATGGATGATTAAATAAAAAAGAGCTAAAAAATCACAGCATGGATTGCTTGCTGGGCTAGAGCCATTGATATTCATGTTCTGCTCTGGAAGGAAGCATAGGATATGGTGGCATCAGACTTGGGCTAAGCTGGAGGCTGGTGCTCTGTTTTCCTGTAGTTCTCACCAGTTAGCTCTGGGGCGTCTTCTCTCTGCACCTTGGTTGCTTCATTTGTAAAAAGATTTTGTAATACTCTGACCCCAGCAGTGCCTCTGCCATCCCAGCACCTGTTCAGTTATGATGTGCTCATGATTACCTATTCAGTGTTGCTAAGTTCCAGCTTCTTTACATTCATAGTTTCCAGACCCCTGGCATCTGTGAGATGGTCACTGCTATTACTGAATTATAAATCAAAAGTCCCCATTCAGTGACATAACACTGACTTTCCCAAGTCTTCACAAACAGAAAGTGATGGAGACTGAGTTTGAACAATCCCAGGATTGTGTCTACATTACATTAAAATAAATAGATTCTAGGTATCCAGATAAGAAAGAAAGAATCATTAAAATTTGGTGAGGCAACAGGGTAGGTATTCATAAGCTATTTACTTGGTTTTTTGAGTCCCATTAGTAGGAACATAATATATTTTTTTAAACATTGGGAAAACAAGAGTACATATGCTGTTTCACAGGCTTGCACCCGAGTTAACTGTGAGTACACAGAATGACTGTAATGTCCAAAAGGCTTTTTGTGTGTGATTGAAACATGTTGAACACTTAAGCTAGATGAAAGGGTTATTTGGCATTTACCTTTTGTCTCTTTTAGCTCTCTTGTATGAAGCTTCTTATTTGATTGATGTTTGGCTGTCTGCCATGTGGCTGTGGATCTTGAGAATGTCACAACTGTTTGGGTAGACTCTGTGTTCTTGGTTCTAATTAACTGAAACACCCCAGCCTTGACTTCAAGTTCCATTACCCCTTGCACTTTGGTACGCGGGCTTGCCCCTGCCTAGCGGGAACTAATCAACCAGCCAGCATATGTGCTGGGCAGACAGGGCCTGAGACAGGCATGGGTTGTCTTCTCTTATGGATTGCCCCAGTTAGACCTCATTCTGGCTGCCTTTCCCCCTCGGAAGTAGGGCAGGGGTGATAATTAGAACTGTGCATCACAATACGTGTCACATCCTAGTGTTATGGCTCTGCTTGGCATAGTTGCGAGCAGCGAGGCCTTTCTTTCAAAATTCTGCCACCTCTCAGATCACATATATTTCAGCCTTTGCACTCCTCCCTACCTCTCCCCAGCAAAGGCTCCACTCCTTTGACCAACACAATTTAAATTCTGATCTGTCACTTATGAGCTAAGCTAATTTTGGTGAGCTACTTAACTTTCCTGAACCTTATTTTCCTCATCTTGGAAAAGGAGGTTTGCTATGTAGGTTGAAAGAAATATAAAAGCCATAATGACATTTCAAAAACACTGCCTATAACTTAGTGGGTAGTTCACAAATATGTTTTCTAATTCACATCCTTCCTTTCTTTTCCTTGTTCTAATATATCCTAAAATCCTACTGTCATGAACTGCTCTCTAATTTTGCTGTCAGATTTTGCCACTACTTAAAAATCTGGGTAATGATCATGATTGCAGTTAGTTTTCCTCTTTATCTCACAAAGTGTTGGGTATCAAGAGTTGCTGAATATATCCTGTGCCGAACATGTATGTCCTCCTGTGCAGACATAAGTGTCCAGGCTATGATGGTCATCAGCTATCTATATTCAGGTGTTACCAGAAGGGAAGGATGACCATCATTGAGAACAAGCTTTTACCCCAATCTAAGGGGAAATTGGGGAACATTTTCTGCTCCAGGAGTGCCTGTGGGAGAGTAGGAGCTTCAAGAGCCACACCTGCTGAGGGGGTACACTATAACCTATGAGTGTGTCCAGCTATGCACATTCTGGTAACTGTAGAGTCTGTTCCCACCCTTGCCAAGAGCTCTTGCAGGAGGGGTCCACAGACAGGAGCTGTGAGAAAATCCTTGGAAGTGCTGCTGAACCCAGCTGCTGGGTCTGCGAGGTAGTGTGGGGCTGGACGCTGTCCTGTGACAGTAGCCACTGAGATATGCCACCAGGAGTTGCTGTGTGACGTTTAAGGATAGGCACCGGCTGTTTGGCATCCTGAGAAGAAAACGGACTGTGCTACATTTTTGGTAATGTTCTTGCTGAACAGAGAGAGAACAACATTTTTTTTAGCGAGATATATTATGGAATTGGTAGCCCAGAAGCTTCTGGCGGGTGCTTGAATCAGTTATCAAGAAATAGACACCTGGTCCTTCAAACTGCTGGTACATTAAACACTATTTCCATGCCTTCTATGAGTAAATAAAATATAAATAAATGTACATATATATGTATATATTATGTATGTAAAATAAAATATACTATCCAGATAAAAAAGAAAATCTTATTCCAACAAATATTTTTTGGAAAGATCTGTCTGTTAGGGAAGATAAGAGAATACACAGCCAGTCTATTTTAGTGTGAGATGGTGGTCTATGAAGAATGCAAGCTGGGAAGGGGGAGAATAAATGGAGCAAAGGAGGAGAAAAGAAAAAGAGATATTTAAGAAAGAGTCTGAACTTTTCTAAGAAAATGAGCCCTTGTTCGTAGCAAAAAAACCAGAGAGTGGCTGTGGGCTCCATACAGATTTTACGAAAACAAGGCAGGGAACCCCTGATTTTTTTTTCTTACATCGATTTGTTGTGATTTAGAAAAATGAGTATTGAGAAAATTCCATGCTTAGAAAAGGTAATACCCAATGCTGGCAATTATACAATGAAATGGACATTCATACAGTGCCAGTGGCAGTATAAACTGGCACTGGGATAGACCTTTTGGAAAGCAATTTGGCAGCATAGGTCAAAAGCTACTAAGTGCACATTGTAACTCAGGAACTATATTTGGATTTTTTTTGTCCTAAAGAAATTATCCAAAAACATGGCAAAGCTGGCATTTCTGTGTGCACAGAAATGATACTGAAAGATATTTTTCATAATTTTTAAGAGAAATAAATTGAATATTCATCTATACTGGAATAATTAAGTAAATACCATGTCTACTCATTGGGATTTTAAGCAGCAACTTAAAAGAATATATAGAAGTGTTGAAAATTTTTATGATTTTATGTTAAATGAATAACTAAATGACATACTAGAAAATAAACAAATTTATGCCTATTATAAAAATGGAATTTTAAATTAACCCCCAAATTTTAAATTCATTCCATGTGATACATTTCCCAAAGTCTTTAAGGCAGTGCTTCTGAAAACTGTATTAGCTGCAGAGTAGCTTCTGTTCTTGTTTTTAGCTGATGGAAACCTAATTCTTGGTAAGCTAATATACCTCCCAGTCTTGGACTGGTTATTGGAGATAGAAAATGTAAGAGTACTTGTGTTTTGAAATTTACCAAAAGATCCAGCAAGTCTAGTCCTAAGTATCTTCCAAAGCATGAGAAAACACCACCACATGTCCACATAAAAACTTGCATGTGAATGTTTATAGCAAGATTATTCATAGTAAACCAAAAGTGGAAATAACTCAAATGTTCATCAACTGGTGAATGGATAAACAAAATATGGCATATCCATCCATACAATGGAATGTCATTTAGCAGTTAAAAGGAATGGAGTACGATGCATGCTACAATGCAGGTGAACCTCAAAAATATGTCAAGTGCAGACAACCAGAGGCAAAAGTCCAATCCTGTATGATGCACTTTATATGAAATGCACCTGTAGGACAAAAATATAGGGATGTAGAGTAGATTAGTGTTTGCCTGGGTTGGATATGAAGAAAAAATTAAACTCCAAAGAGGCAAAGGGATTTTATTAGAATTTTGAGAATGTTCTAAAACCGGATAGTGATGCAGTTTGCGCCATGTAGTAAATTGACAAAAATCATGAAATTGCACACTTAAAATGAGTATTTTATGGTATTCAAATTACACCTCAATAAAATTGTTGCATAAATCTGCTTTAGTTATCTGATATAGTCAACGTTAAAATTAGAATAAATTTTGAGATTTTCCTGGAGCATTGAGGAACCTGGTTTAGAACACTGTGTGCTGGAATAAGTGCT
The DNA here is from genome assembly GCF_028885625.2 of Pongo pygmaeus. Classification (NCBI taxonomy): domain Eukaryota; kingdom Metazoa; phylum Chordata; class Mammalia; order Primates; family Hominidae; genus Pongo; species Pongo pygmaeus. The sequence continues at coordinate 34,963,382 of NC_072379.2, read as the reverse complement.
TTTTGCAGAAATATGAAGGTTCTTTGGTTTTCTGTCTCCCACTGCTCATTTAACTGATTTTTCACAAGTATCCATGTAAAACTCTGCTTCCTAGCCCACGGTAAAGCTCAGGCAGCTGAAACATGGAGGGATGGGGTGGCTGGTCATTCTGAGGGTACCCTGCAGAGCTGTGATGCAATCTCAGCTGCATCAAATATGCTCTATTTTAAGTTACAAAGCCCTTCAAATTACAGAAAAGCATCCAAAAGGATACAATAGATTTGTTAAAACTCACTACTCAGATCTAGGAAATGTTAACATTTTTTCAATCTTTGTGTTATATTTTTGAGAAATAAAAATATGCAATTTGGCAAAGGCACTCTCCTACCACATTTCTCTACCTCCTCCCACTGGACAGGTGATCACATGCTGGAAGTTGGTGTTCACTTTTTCTGGGTATGTTTTTATAATTTATCTCATGTGTGCTTCTTTATAACTTGGCATTTTCACTGTTATAACTTGGCATTTTCACTGCTGGAATGACAGATTCCCCAACTGCAGGAAGCTCCATCTGTAAACGTGTGTCAGGCCTCCACCAGCCACAGTCTCCAGGCTTTCTAGTCAGGGCTGCAGGCTGGCTGCAGCTCAAGTATCATTTCTTCCCACAGCAAATGGAAAATCTAAAAAGTAAGTGAACTTGCTTCTCACAAGCATCTCACTTTTCATCATGAGGAAAAACATTAGAAGTCTCCAAAAGATTTAACAAACCTAATCCTTTGCCAGCTTTGGGTTACATTTTCACACTCAGCCTAGGTTGGACATAAAGATGGCACTGAAATTCTTACTTCTGATGGACATACCCTGTACAATTGCTTGCCTTGAGTGTGGGTGCAACCTGGGAAGATGATGTGTCACTCCTCTGCATAGGCTATAAATCAGTCACTGTTGAGTTACTCAAAAGGGAGACCATTCTGGGTGGGCCTTCCCTAATCAGAGGAGCTTTTAAATTAAGATGAAGCATGAGAGAGATGAGCTTTTAAAGCCAACAGTCATGTCCTGAACTGCCTATTGGAGCCTTGAGGCAGAGAACAGTGGTGGCCCCTAGGAGCTGAGAGAAGTCTCCATCTAACAACTAATGAGAAAATGAGGACCACTGTCCTATAAGCAGAAGGAAATGAATTCTGCCAACAACCAGGGAGCTTGGAAGAGAACCCTGAGTATCAGGTGAAACCCTGGCCCTGGTCAACACTTGAATACCAGCCTGGTGAGATCCTGAGCAGAGGACCTAGCTAAGCTATGCACAGACTCCTAATCTGCAGAAGATGTGAGATAATAAAGGTCTGTTGTTTTAAGCTGCTAAGTCTGTGGCAATTTGTCATGCAGCAGTAGAATACAAATATATCCCTAAATGAATCACTGGGAATAGTAATTACATCAATCATCATTTATCACTTGAGGATTTCAGAGGGGTCTGTCTTCCTTGGATTTATTTCTATCATGTAATTTTACACATTCTGTTTTTTTATGCTTCTCCTCTGCTTTTCATTCCTGCTTTTAATTATACTGATTAAATTTTCTCTATTCACCCAAACACACTTTTCTCTTCTACTGGTATTTATTTTCATTCTTGTAAATGAGACACAATAAATAATTTTAATACAATAAAATTTAAATTGAAGCAGTGTGACTATAATTTTTATTTTCCTCTCATCTTTCATGACACTATTGTGTAGGATTTTAATTATAATTTGTTTCCAATCAATACTATCTGGGAATTGAACAATGAGAACACATGGACACAGGAAGGGGAACATCACACTTCGGGGACTGTTGTGGGGTGGGGGGAGGGGGGAGGGATAGCATTGGGAGATATACCTAATGCTAGATGACGAGTTGGTGGGTGCAGCGCACCAGCATGGCACATGTATACATATGTAACTTACCTGCACATTGCACACATGTACCATAAAACCTAAAGTATAATAATAATAATAATAATAATAATAATAAAAGAAAAAAATAAATAGTAACTATAATAATTATTGTCCTTATAATAAAAAATTAGATTTATTTACATGTTTACCAGTAATTTATTTGCTCACCATGGCTCCTTGTATCACCCTCCTTGTTCTTGGTAGAGGTTCTTTCTTTTGTTTTTGTTTGTTTGTTTTGGTAGAGACAGGGGCTCGCTCTGTTGTCCAGGGTAGAGTACAGTGGTGCAATCCTAGCTCACTGCAACCTTGAACTCCTGGGCTCAAGCCATACTCCCACCTCAATCTCCGAGTAGCTGGGACTACAGGTGTGCGCCACTGCAACCAACTAATTTGTAAATTTTTTGTATAGATGGGGTCTTGCTATGTTGCCCAAGCTGGTCTTGAACTCCTGGGCTCAAGTAATCCTCCTGTCTTGGCCTCCTAAAGTGTTGGGATTACAGGCCTGAGCCACCATGCCAGGCTGCCTTACCTCTTGAATGACAGTTTCAATAGATCTAATGAGAATTTAGTCATGTGGGTGTGGATGACTCTGGTGTTGTGTTGGAACGGGAATGGAATCAGCAAAAAGAACTATAAAGCCATGCTCTTTTGAAGTCATTCTGTGCCTGATTCCCATGCCATGGATTACACCATTTTTGAGTAATATCTCTTCCAATTCTACCAATCTGGATATCCCAGGACTCAAAGAGAATGCCAATACACGCTATAAATGAATCTCAGTGCATTGTACCAATGCAATTTTATTAATAGTACCTATATTTTATTTTTATGTATGTTTAAAGACTTACTGCAATTTTAAATAAAGAGAAAGTTATATGCAAGGGGAATGTATTCCTGGTGTGGCTTCATCTTAGTTTTACATTAAAACAAGATGAACAAAAAAAAAAAAAAAAAAAAGTAGTATACCAAAATGCTTAGGGTGTTTGTAATAATATAACAGAATCTAATTTCTTTTCTTGCAACCATCCATTCTCCAAAAAAATTTAAATTCCAGCTATGGTATGTTCATAATGCAAAAATTGGTGCTAACAAACTAAGATGCAAAGCATTATTTATAGTGCAGATACCAGGGTCAGAGATTATGGCCCTTACTGCTGGCTGCAGTCCAGATATTTCCAGCAGCTTTCTCCTTGTGTTCGGAATGCTGTGGGGGATTTTATTGGCTTGGGCTCCACAGATATGATTCCAGTATGATTATAAAGTAATCAAAATTCAGTAAACAACTCATAGTAGGCATTGTGTACAATCATAAAATGTCAGGGCTCTGGAAAACAGTGCCAGGTGCTGACTTTTAAAAGGATCACTGTCACTTTTTAATAAAAACATTTGTTTAGCATCGCAAACATGCAAGACATTGAATATACTTGCTTTGGGTTGCTGGAATTAAAATGAGGATTGTCTTAGCTCTCATCCTAAGACCTGCAATTCTCACCTGCTCACAAAGTGAGAGAATTGTCAGTGTTGCTGCTGAGTTCATCCTTACATAAAATAATGACAAAACTCGCCAGTCTCCCTTGCAGCTAAGTGTGACCGTTTGACTACGTTCAGTTCTACGTAATTGGACTCGAAGAAATGTGTGCAGCTTCTGGGGCATGTGCTTAAATGATGGAGATCCTCCCTTTCTTCCTCCCTTCCTCCATCCTAGAACTTGACCATGGATGTGATGGTGAATCATCTCATGCAGAGGAACAAGGGGCCGGCAAATTTATCCTGCAAAGTACCAGAATGTTAGTACTTTGGGATTTGTGGGCTGAACAGTCTCTGTTACAACCACTCAACTTTTTTTGCTGTAGTAGAGAAGTGTCCATGAACAAGACTTCAACAAATGAGCATGGCTGGGTTATAATAAAACTCTGTCTGCAAAGACAGGCTTTGGGCCTCATTATGCCTGCAGCCTTAGTTTGCATATCTCCACTCTAAGGAGGATGCAACAAATATATTGGTGATAATTTGGTCTTTGGAGGACAGCAGGGTCTTCCCATTGAAGTCCACAAAATATAAAAGCACATACAATTCAGTGCAGGAGGCTGGTATTAGTGATCATTGCATCTGAGAGGCTAAGTGGGGGGAATCTAGAGAGCAGCAGAAGTGGAAAACCACGTGGCCTGGATTGAAGGATGTAGTGGGAGGCACGACCACCAGGGCCCAAGGCTGGGTTTCCCCACTGAAAGCCACAGCCACAGGTCTAGAGCTTCCCCTTTGGAATTCTGACCTGAGATGAGAAATAGCCCTTCAGCTTGCTTAAGCTGCTGCTGCTTGCATCTTTATGACATGAAATTCACTAACATCATAATGCCACAGACTTGTGCCTTCAGTGCACGAGTGGGGAACTGTGTATACAAAGGCAGTCTGGTTTGGAAGCTCACGTATCTGATCCCCTGGCCCAGGATTTCAGTCAAGGTTGGAACTCCTATTGCCTTTTAGAAATAGGAAAAGTAATTCCAAGTTTAGGTGCAAGTTGCAGAAATAAAGTTCTCCTCAATGTCCCAGTTCCTTTTTCCTTTGTTTAAACTTGAAGTTAGGATATTGCAGAAGGCATATTATGGTGGAGCATGTGGCACCTCTGCTTTTCTCTCTTTTGAATTGGGCCATTCATGTAGACGACGTGGGAGACTGGGTGGGCTGTGGGCTGGTGCTAAGCCTTGAGGTAGCCCTGGGCAGTTCAGTGAACACCACAATGTCACCTCTACATGGTGATTTCTGATAAAATGACATGGGTGGTCTGATCCCTGCCTTCAGTGTGCTTGAAACGGAAACAAGTTGAATGGTGCTGTTGAGGAAGTAACTGCCTTATCTTTCCATGACCTGCAATTGCCATGCTCCTGAGATGGCGCTCCCTGTACTTTTACTGCTCTTTCCCTCCACACTGCACTTGCCGTTCTTTGGTGCTCTTTTTTCCTTCATTGCAACCATGCATTGAATTACCTCAAAATTTTTTTGAAATGGTAGAAGTACAGATGCATACAGAGACAGAGAGAGATGCAGAGAGGTGGGATAGACAGAGAGGAACTGTGCCTGTATAAGTCTTACACAACAGCCATTTTATATTTAGACAATATCATAGTCATTTTAGAAAATATATGTGAAGAAATGATTACAATGCAAAGATAGATAAAACAGAAAAAGAGAGAGAGGGCGAGAAACAATAAAAGCTTAATGTTTTTCTTGGTTATGCAGTACTAGAGGAACTGAAATGTATTCCTCGTGTGGCTTCGTCTTAGTTTTACGTTAAAACAAGTTAAGCAGAGCGAGGAATGGTATTGCTTTCTCAGTGCCTACGAGGCTTTATCAGTGAGACTAGCACTGTTTTTGTCGTTAGTTTCACCTTGCAGTATAAATGCATTGGAAAGTCTTCTCCAGTAAACTTCAAAAGTGTCTAAACAGCTGGTCCTTTAGAAATATATTTTTGCTGACATATATTTATCTTAATGCAAAATTTATAAAAGAGAAAGGTAAACGCTCAAATGTGTTCCTAATGAAGGCATTCTCATTATAGACATTTTGCCTATTTTTTTGAAAACATTATCAGGCAGAAAACTGAAGTTTGAAACATGGCATGATAAACTTCACTCAGTGTCTGGAAATCTGCTTGAAGTGAAGGCTACTCTAGGTGACAGTGAGTTCTTGATAGATTCCATGGTATTACCTGATGGTAAGTATTACCTGAGGAGAGTAGTGGTAACAGTATAGGCTTTGCTCACCTTTCCTTCCTCTGTTCTCATCTCTCATTAAAATCTCCCATCATACAGCTTTTCCCAAAGTGAGAATTTCACAAAATGCAAGCTTTGTAAGCTCTTCTAGGAGAACAACTAAAAATGGGCTGTGTGTTCAGCAGTCGTGAGTCCAGCTGGGAGCTCCTTTTGGGGAGGCATAACATATTCCTGTCTAGTACAGCCCATACTGTGTGCTTCTTGCCACCCTTTGCCTGCCTGGAGGTGACAGATTCATTTCCATCAATTACAAATACATTTTCTTAAATGGTGATCATTTTGGGTATTGCCAAAATCCTTATGAACACTGGCAAGTCAGCCTTTTTTTATTGGTATTCTCTTCTGAATGTTTAAACACAGACATTCATCTTTTTTTTAAATTTTCAGTGCACACCTTCCACTGTCTTCAAGAGTTTAAACTTTATAGCCTCATTTGTTGTGCCAGGCACAGCAGAAGAGCTTTTAGTTGATTTTTGTCAGGTGCTCAGTAATTTGATTGAGGAGATTCGAAGAATAATGAACAACAGTCTGGTTTAGTTGAATGCATCTTCTCTAAGTCATGGTAATTCTCTGCTTGCAAGTTTAACACTCTGTGAATGAAGCCATTTCATCAATATCACCCTCTCCACTTGGAGGAGAATCTGATTGAATTGATTTAGAGACAAGAGAAGTATCCTTGAATTTCCTAATATTTCCATGCTGTGCTCTTTGCTGTCATTAATTTGGTGATTTAACCCTATGCTTCTGGCTACTTGACTTCATGCCTAGCAGACAATCCTGCCCCCCCAGACCCCAAGGTGCAGGCTTTGGCTTAAGTGTTTGGTATGATGGACTGTGTTATTGTCCTCCAGGGTGTGATTTCTACGATGAGGTTTCCTGTTCTACATTTTGCTTTCTCCTTTCTAAGTTAGGTGCGAGGATTAAAAAGAGGACCAGAATAAAAACTTGTCTGTTCACAGTTGAAAAGGTACCTAACGCCCGCTGGTCCAAAATCAATCCAAATTTCTAATGCTGTATAACCCAGAACAAAGTCTCTGAATTTAAATATCTGTTTTTCTATCACTATCAGTATACACTATTCTATATAATACAAACAAATAAATTTATATCAATCTTTTAATTTTAATTTACAATGCAATTCACATATTTTTTCTGAATTACTATTTTATTAAACTATTACAATTAGAATTTTTTTATTTTCAGGGAGTAGAAAAGATAAGTTTCACAAAAATGGGATTTGTTTCCTGAATAAAAAATTGTTGCAAGCTCGCTAAAGTAAATTCTAATAGCATGGAAAGGTAAAATAAGAAGGGACATGGATGAAATTGGAAATCATCATTCTCAGTAAACTATCGCAAGAACAAAAAACCAGACACCGCATATTCTCACTCATAGGTGGGAATTGAACAATGAGAACACATGGACACAAGAAGGGGAACATCACACTCAGGGGACTGTTGTGGGGTGGGGGTAGGGGGTAGGGATAGCATTGGGAGATATACCTAATGCTAGATGACGAGTTAGTGGGTGCAGCACACCAGCATAGCACATGTATACATACGTAACTAACCTGCACATTGTGCACATGTACCCTAAAACTTAAAGTATAATAATAATAAATAAATTAAAAAAAAAAAGAAAAATAACCTCCCCAGAAATCCTATGATTAAGAGACAAGAAAAATTTAGTTTTATGGTGTAAATGTGTACACACTTACACGTTCATAAAATTAGAAGCATACTGTTTTTAAATATATTCTACATGTGCTTAAATATGAGCAAGATTTTATCCATGGGATTATGGTCATCCCTTGGTATCCATGGGGAACTGGTTCCAGGATGCCCTCACATACCAAAATCTGAGGATGTTCAAGTCCCTGATATAAAATGGTGTAGTATTTTCACATAACCTATGCACGGCCTCCTGTGTACTTTAAATAATCTCTAGATTACTTATAATATCTAATACAATCTAAATGCTATATAAATGGTGGCTATACTATATTGATTTTTATTTGTATTGTTTTTATTGTTGCACTATTTATTTATTAAATATTTTTGATCTGCCATTGGTTTAATCTGTAGATGCAAAACTTGCAACTATGGAGAGCTGGCTGTGTATCTCTTATTTACATAATTTTTAATAATAGAACCCTATTATTTGGGATATTTTTAAGGAACATACCTATCATATTATAAGAGAAAATAATGCATATATTACTATTTCTATCATCCTTTGGTGTTTTTACGTCTTTTGATTCCTTCTGTTTCTTTCCTATCTGCTTATGTATATTTTCTTTAATTATTTTTAAATTTTTTCTTGACATTTAGAAATCGTACTCTTCCATTCAAATTATTTTATGTATTAGTCTGTTCTCATGCTGCTAAGAAAGACATACCTGAGATTGGGTAATTTACAAAGAAAAAAAAGGGTTTAATGGACTCACGTGGCTGGGGAGGCCTCACAATCACGGCCCAAGACAAAGAAAAAGCCAAGAGATGTCTTACATGATGGCAGGCAAGGGAGCATGTGCAAGGACACCCCCTTTATAAAACCATCAGATCTCCTAAGACTTATTCACTATTATGAGAACAGTATGAAAAAGACCTGCCCCCATGATTCAATTAGCTCCCACTGGGCCCCTGCCACAACATGTGGGGATTATTACAATTCAAGGTGTGATTTGGATGGGGACACAGAGCCAAACCATATCAGCTAATTTAGGGATTATTTTTATAACAAACTTACTAGTATTAGCTAACATCCACAGAGAGATGTGATTTAGCTGATAGCTTAAAAATTATCAGCATTGAAAATAAAATGTGTCTATAAACCAGAATATAAGATAAATGCACCTCCTCACATCTCTCATGGGTACTTTTGGTACAAGCTGGGATTATCTTATTTATTAATGTTTAATTGTGTATCTTCTCTCTCCAAAAAATTAAATCACCTTTGGCTTTTTTGTTTGGGAGCATACTCAAATCAATTATTTAGTCCTTATTTGTTTAGCTTGTTGCTGTGGTCACAGTTACCCATTTTATATTGTAACACCATGATTCTTGAGTTAAAAAAAATTGATTCAAATTTTCATAAGCTCAAGTATTCCTAGGGATATTTTCATGAAGGGCATGTTGAGGGCTTAATTAACAGATCTTTAGACATCTTGGAACATGTTTTATTGCCACACACATGAGTTAAGACTTGCCAGTTCCCTTCAAACTCTTAGCTATTGTATCATAGGATTCAGTCATATCCATGTTTTAAGTAATAATTGCATCAATGAAAATAATAATAAGGCTAACTGTGCGGAACTGAAAACTGTCTACTGAATAGCCATATCCATTTGTGCCCACAGGCTTCTTTACAGCATGGGGCACCTTCAAAATCATCAGGGATCATCTTTGAGAGTCACCTTCCCCAGTAGTACATCTATTGTCACACCACCAGAACCTTCCGGTACTTTACTGGCCAGGTCCTCTCCCCATGCCACGGACATCATTCCAGCAATGAAGACTTAGCCTTCTGGTGTTAGCATCAGGTTTTTTTCTCTCTCTCTTTCATTTGTATAAATTTATAAGCACAAATGCAATTTTGTCACATACATAGATTTCATAGTCATCAACTCAGGACTTTAGGGTATCCATTGCCTGAATAATGTATATTGTACACATTAAGTAATATCTCATCATCCACTCATCCTCCCACCCCATTATCTTTTTCAGTCTCCATTGTCTATCATTTCACACTCTACATGCATGTATAGATATTATTTAGCTCCCACTTACAGGTGAGAACATGTGATATTTATCTTTCTGTGTTTGAGTTGCTTTGGACCCCAAGTTCCATTCATGTTGCTGAAAAACACAGGATTTCCTTTTTTATGGCTGAATAGTATTCCATTGTGTATACATAGCACATTTTCTTTATCCAGTCATCTGTTGATGGACACTTGGGTTGATTCCATATCTTTGCTATTGTGAATAGTGCTGCAACACACATATAAGTGCAGGTATCTTTTTTTAATATATTGATATTTTCTCTTTCTAATGAATGGTCACTCTTACCTCCCCACTTCTTGCCTTATTTCTCTGTTCTCCTTTAGCATCAGTTCTTCGAAATTGCTCATTGTCTCAGAATTCTTTCCACCACTTCTCTTTCAAACTTCATACAGCAGGCATTCACTTCCACCATTGCCAATGTCACCAAAAACTTCCATGCTGTTAAACACAATGGTCACATCTAAGTCCTCTTAGTTGCACCCAAGTCATCATTGAACACAGCTAATGGCTCCTGCCACCTTGAAATCTTTCATCAAATAGTTTCTAGGATACCAAACTGATTTTTCCCTAGCTCACTCATCTCCTCTTTTCCACATATATTTTCTTTATACTTTGTTATACCCTCATCTCTCCAAACTCTTGATGCTAGAATGTCTCAACTCCCCATCCATGAAGAGCCACATCACACCAGACTCATAGATCAGCTGTTGACATTTTCCCTCAAATGTCTCATTGGGCATCTTGTCTATACAATGGCCAGAAGGAATATCTTGATTCTTCTGCCCCAAATCGGTGGCCACATCTCCACATTCTTCCTCTTCTTAGCTGGTAGCAACTCTGACTTTGTCTGATAGATAAATAGGTCATGGAACCATTTTGCTTTTCTTTCTTGCATACCCCATATCCTATCTATCAGCAAATTCTCCACTTTCAAAGCGTGTCCAGAATCTATCTCTCAACCTCCACCTCTATCACTCTCCTGCAATCCAGTGTAATGTCTTCATTGGGATGCTGTCATAATCTCTTAACTGGCCTTCCTGCTTCCGGCCTTGCACTCTATCCCTACCCCGATCCATTTCCCGCGTGGCAGCCATTTAATTTCCTGTTAAAATGTACTTCAGGAAACATCATTCCTGTATCTTCTAAATGACACTGCAGCAGCTGGTCTCCTCTGGTATCCTCATCACTGGGCCTCTTGTGGTCTCCCTCGCTCCTTCTCTGGCAGCCACTCTTGCCTCTGTGCTATTTCTGCTCATTCCAGAGCTCTTCCCCTCTGATTCCTCTCCCTGGGATGGTCTTCCCCTAGATATCAGCAGAGTCTTTTCCTCCCCAAACCCTTTCAGTTCTTTATTCAATATCACCTTCCAAGCAAGGCCTTCATTAAATTTGTTTCAAAATTCACAGCTTCTGCTTCCTGCAATTCTCTATTCTTTTTCTCCGCTTTATTTTGCTTCCCAGCACTTACCGCTTTCTAGTTTTACTCCAAGTTTTGCTAATTTTCTCTGTCCACTCCCTCCTCTCACCCATCATAATGTAAATTCTATAAGGGCAGAACGTATGTTTCTTGGATTAATTCTTATATTGCCAGAAACTAAGATCAGTACCTGGCACACTCTAGGCACTAGAGTGTCACTCTAGCAGCGTGACAAATATAAAGCAACAAAAAGAACATCTTTCAAAATTGTCAGTGCACTGCTGAATGTACGGACAAACCCATGTGGGGATTCCAGCAGAAATCGAAATTCCACTGACTGAAGGTGAAGCCACGTGAAGCCTCCGACTCTTCCCTTACTCACCTCCCCAACCCCTCACCTTCTAGTGGGCCTGAGTCACCTTCTCTCCTTGGCCTCTGTCTGGGGGCTGCCTGTGCTGATTCAGTACGTTCAAATTGGTCTGTGGACATCCATCTCTTACATATAATCATGTTTCAGAATGTCTACTTCCTTACTTTCTTGAAATCCTAAAAAGAACACCATTTTATGTGTTAGTGTATGCTTTGAAGAACTGCTTTCCTATTTATAATGAGTACTATTTTTCTTTTTTCTGTAGACCCAGGATATGTTGGTCACCCTTCATCTACCTTCTAATCTTTCCAGAAAAAGGAGTGGTCCATTCAGCTCTGGGCACGTGTCTAAATGGAGAGCCAGATTCTCATTATTCTCCTGGTAGTTGGTAGAATCTTTCCTTTTTTTTTTTTTTGACGGAGTCTTGCTTTGTTGCCCAGGCTGGAGTGCAGTGGCACGATCTGGGCTCACTGCAACCTCCGCCTCCCGGGATTCGTGCCATTCTCCTGCCTCAGCCTCCCGAGTAGCTGGGACTACAGGTGCCCGCCACCACCCCAGCTAATTTTTTGTATTTTAGTAGAGGCGGGGTTTCACCACGTTAGCCAGGATGGACTTGATCTCCTGACCTTGTGATCCACCTGCCTCGGCCTCCCACAGTGCTGGGATTACAGGCGTGAGCCACTATGCCAGGCCCAGAATCTTTCCTTTACATTTAAAGTCAAAATTTGAGGCTTCTGGTCCAGTTCCTGATTTCACTCATTCATTTATTTTGTGTTGATCTGACAGAGGAGATAGTTCCTCTTGTGCTCTGCAAGAAAGTGAGAAATTCATTGTTTAAGTGTCTGAAAGTATTCATTTTCTTCCATATAGAAAAGAGTGAATGAATAACTACAGTCTTCAGATTGCAAAAACGTATCAAACCTATTTATCTTTTTGACTGTCTTCAAAATCTTGAATATAAAGTACCATGACATAGTTACTTTTATCCCTGGAGTTGTTCTCTGAATTGGATTTTTGTATGAAGAACTGATGCATAAAAACACGGCTTTATAGAGACTAAAGGATATAGACTGAAGAAGAGAAAAGCAACTTTCTTCTTTTTTTTGGAACTTAAGGTGTTTTATTTTCTGGTTATTTTCCTCTTATAGTCTCCTCAGCTGTGAGCTAAAATGCTGCTGCTCCGTATGGGTTATGCATACGCTGTCATTTGGCCCCCTCTCTGAATTTTAGGACTCTTTAAGTCATTATATCCTTTTGTTCCTATTCTGCGATGACATTCACACCCCTGCAGCAACCTGCAAGGGATCAAATCTTCTTTATTAAAACTAGGTGGAAAACCTCCAAGGTATCTTAGAGAAAAGCAGCAGCAGAAGGAAAAGACTTGGTCAGGTCAGGAGGAACGGCCCAGGAGAGGAAGAGTCTGCTGTCATCACCCTAGCCTTCTGAGGCGTCTCCACCCTAGCTTCCTAGTCTCCTCTTTAAAATTCTGGTGCAAAGCAGACAAAATCTCTTTTTTTCCCCATGTTCTCTCTAGTACATATTTGATGCAAAGAGAACAAGAAAGACACTGAAAAGTATATGAAATAATTTACACTAAAAATAAAAACTTTGATTTTACCCTAAACTCACATACAAGTTTCCTGGGCTCTGTGCCATCGGGTGTATTCTCTTTAGATAATTATGCTTAAATCTCCAAAGCTTCATATGGCACCTTGCTTCTCAACTCCTACTCTGCTTTTTAAATAATTATGGGTACATAATAGTTGCATACATTTATAGGGTACATGTGACATTGTGATACAAGCATACAATGTGTGATGATCAAATCTGGGTAACTGGGATATCCATCACCTCAATTGTTTATCATTACTTTGTGTTTGGTGCATTCCAAATTCATTCTTCTAGTTATTAATATTTTGAAATATACAATAAATTATCATTAACTATAGATGTCCTATTGTGCAGACTCTTCTATTTCATTGGAGAAAATAAAATTGGAATCAGTGTGTTCAATCAAGGGTGAACCAATAATTCATCCCTGTATCAGAAATTATACTATATTTAAATACATTTATGATTTTCTTCCCAAAATCAATTGTTTTTACCATACCAAATGTATATTAGGTTTTCTTTTAGATCAAACTTTTCAATAAGGAAACAGTAGTTAAACTATCTTTTTCTATTATTAGCAGACCACATGCAACATTTCTTCAGCAGGTGAAAAACTATGTTAGGGTTTTTATCTCTTATGGGACACTTTTAGAAACTCATCCCAATTTGAAACAAAACACCAGGAAAGTGTGCTGAGCACTCTGGGGTATACCCCAAAGCACAGTTGCCATGAGCATTATCATGTCTGTTTATATTAACCCTCCCCGGAATATTTCTGTGAAACCACAGCAAAAAAACACACTTGAGACAGAAGCACATTTTAAAAGCAAAATTCAAAAGCTGGGGCAGTCCCTGGGGCTTGATTCTACTGCAGATGACATTAAAATGGTACTTTGTGTGCGTAGGGCAAGGGAATGGTGGCCTCGCCAATCATATAGCCCCACAGGGCTCAGCATTGGCATGGCTGCTGTTATTCTATCAATATGCAAAAGTAAGACCCCAGACCTGCAGATGTGGTTTCAGATATCTCACCAATAATTCTAAGCACGGACTATTAGAAAGTGATTAACAACTCCATGTGCTTTCATCTCAAGACTGTTATTTTCTCTTCCTCGCGGGGACAAAGCCCAGGCAGCTGTACCCTGTTATTTATGAAGTGGTGGTAAAGTAGCTGGAGATTTTGCCATCTTAATCGGCTCCATTTCAGTGAAATAATAAATGCATGGGGGAAATTTTAGAAAAGAGAGGAAGAAAAATAACACTACAATCCAAAGCCTATGGCATTAAGCAAATCTTCCCTTCTCAAATGTTTAATTCATAAAGAGCAACAGGTGGCAAAAAATAAGTTTATTCACACACACATATATGTGTGCTCAAAGACCCACATTCATAATTGAAGGCAGTTATTTTGTCTTGGGGTACATACACATATACATATCTGACTCTGTCTCTCTCTATATATACATATACAGTTATTCATCACTTAGTGAAGAGGATACCTCTGAAAATGTGTCCTTAGGTGATTTCATCATTGTGTGAACATCATAGAGTGCATTTACATGAACTTAGATAGTACAGCCTACCACACACTTAGGCTCTATGGCATGGTCTATTGCTCCTAGGCTACAAAGCTTCACAGCAGGTAACTGCATTGAACACTGTAGGCAATTGTAATACAATGGCAAGTATTTGTGTATCTAAACATGTGTAAACATAGAAAAAATACAGTAAACATATGGTGTGATAATATTATGGGACTGTCTGTATGCAGTTCTTCCTTTGCCGAAGCATTTTTATCTGGCACATGCCTATATAATGTATGTGTGCTTTGTCTCATTTTGTATATTTTCAATTTGTATAGGCTAATATAGAAAAGGTGGATTTAGAGAGTTGATACCGTGAATACACAGGCAGTGTTATGCCCTTCTTTTTTAATACATGTTTCATTTAAGGGGCGAAAAAAGAAAGAAAAAACAATGTGTCTAGAGAGGGTGGTATCAGAGATGAGGGAGATGCTGTAGACATAGCGGCATCTTATTTAGTTGAAAGTGTAGTTCTATTCATGAAAACCCAAAATATTTGAAATGTTTTCATATGGGAAAGGAGAATTTCTGCATTCAAAATAAGATTTTTGTTTGTTAAAACTTTGAAGTTAATTTGATATTATTTGGCAAAAGTTTTTTTTTGTTTTGTTTTGTTTTTGTTTTTGTTTTTGAGACGGGGTCTCACTCCATAGCCCAAGCTGAAGTGCAGTGGCACAATTTTGGCTCACTGCAACCTTCATCTCTGGGGCTTAAGCGATTCTCCTGCCTCAGCCTCCCAAGTAGCTGGGACTAGAGAGGTGTGCCACCACACCTGGTTAATTACTTTGTATTTTTAGTAGAAACGGGATTTCACCATGTTGCCCTGTGTGGTCTCGAACCCCTGAGCTCAGGTGATCCACCCACGTCGGCCTCCCAAAGTGCTGGGATTACAGGCATGAGCCACCACACCCGACCTGGCAAAACTTTTTGAGGAGGCTGACACCCACATCCTCTAGTCTCTCTCTTTCTCTCCAGGTGCATGGATACATGTGTGCATGTCTGGGTGTATGCATGTGTTCATATTTATTACCACCAGTGTTCAGAAATCCTTTAGCCCTGTTCTCCTTGTTTTTCCATTCATATTTTCATGTCTAGGAAGGAAAACATGGGGAACAGAGGCCTGGGAGTGGGGAGGAGTCATGAGACCATGAGGAAGCCCGTTAGGAAAATGCTCTCATGATCCTTGCAGCATTTTGACTATGCACCAGGCCCCTGGAATTTCTGACTCTAATTGAAGAGACATAGCTTTAGGGTCAGAGGCTTTGATTTGATTACCAGAAAATAAGGGATAAAGAAATTGGGAGTTCAACAAATGTTTGCTTGCCTCTCTATTCTTTTATGAATCTAGATTTTGTTAATCGTAGAATGATGGAAGAGATAAAGAGATTTTTTTCCTTTCTTCTCTATAACCTTCTTTGTTTTCACTATTTTCATCAATATTTAATTTTGAAAAAATTCAAGCATATAAATATACCACAAGAATAGTAAATGGTCATCTGTGTCCACCTTGGTTCAACAATTGAGGGCATTCTGTAATAATTGCTCTGCATGCATGTCTCTATCCACCTATCTCTATCTGTCTGTCTGCATGGAGCTAATACCCTCTAAACCAAGGAACCAATTAAGCTGCACACATCACATCCCATTTTGTTATTAGATTTATTACTAATTTATTCTAGACTAGCCACCCTACTGTTTAATTTCAAGAGTTTGAATTTGGGGCATGTAGCATTTGTAGACACTGAGCTCATCTGAGTGCTTCCTTGGTGGGGCCACTGACTGCTTCTCTATCCCCTGATTTTCTGTAACTGCTAAGTGTGGCTCAAAGGCTTGACAAGAATCAGACTTAAATTTTAAGTGATACTTCACAGGGAATGCCATGCACTTCATTAAGTCCATATTTTAAGAACTGAGTTAAACCCCTGATTTTTAAGACTAGAAAACATGTGGGTGACTCACTGTAATCATACTCTTAGTTGTGACTTTTAGTAAATATCAGAGCAGCAAGATCAACTTAAGCACTTCCTCCTTAAAGTGAACCCCTACATAAAGCAGTCTGTGGAGCCTCGATTCCCTTACTCCATGGGAGCTGCGGAAGCTTTTGCTTCTTCCCTTGCTGATTCTGTCTTCACTTCCCTAGCTTGACCATCCAGAGCAAGGGGGTCACAAGGCCTTTTCAGCACAGTTGCAGCTACCCAAGTTTACAGATATTAGTGGTAAGACAGCCTGCAAAACAGTGATTTCTAAAAACGTTGTTTCCTCTTTAATTCCTTTTTATTTTTTAAAATAACATTTATTGTGCATATTTGAGGTTTACCATGTGATGTTATTTTTATACATATAGATAGGAAAATGGTTATTATAGTGAGGAAGATGGACATATCTATCGTCTCACATGGTTACTTTTTTGGTAACAAGAAAGGCTAAAATCCACTTATTTAACAAAAATTCCCAATACAGCATAATTTTATTAACTTTAGTCCTTAAATGGTACATTAGATCTCTAAACTTGATCTGGTTTGAACTTCTGGATTCATACTAACTCCTCTGGCTAAACCAAAGGCTCTTTAACTCCAGCAAGCATCAGAATCCCCTGGAGGGCTCCTTAAAACGCAGATGCTGAGCCCCACCCCAGAGGTCTCAATTCAGTAGGTATGGGGAGGGACCTGAGAATGTCTATGTCTAACAGGTTTCTAGGTGAGAATGTTGTTGGCCCACGGACCACACGTTGAAATCACTGAGCTAAAGGATACACATTCTCACAATGGAATTCCCCGTGAGTCATCCTTTAGGCCAATTTTATGTGTTAACAATTTGAATAAATCAGAAGTGGAGGAAGCTCAGGATTTGGTTCTAAGACCTGTACTTACATTTATGAGTTTCCACTCCACATTTAACTTCCTACTTTAATCTGCTTTCTTATTTGTTAAATGAAAATGCTAATACCAGATTGTCTCATAGGCTGGAATATATAATAGATCAACTGAGGTATGGGAAACCATTTTTCAAACTGTAATCAGCTAAATTCCTTAAAACACCACTGAGGTACCAGCTTCTAGATGCCACAGCTCTGTGAAACATCCTGGGAGCAAACCCAGAAACAATTAAGTGTGAGAAGAGAGAAAAATCAGGTTTTATTTGCTTCCCAGTCATAGTGATAGAAAATATTAATGACTATTAAGACAGTGTAAGGCACAAAAGGAGAAAACATTTAGGCTGGCTACGACATTTGATCTACATTTTTCTCAATATCGAAATGATTCCCTGGATGTAAATTCGTGACCTTTGAACAGTCCAAGAATTCTCATAGCTTACACCTTTATGTGACTATTCGTTCTAAAATGCCGACAAGCAGAATGTTGGCCCATGGAGGCTGGGCTTCAGAGTTGGACAGACCCACCTTCACCTTCCATTCCCACCATCCATGCAGTGCACAAGCCAGGTACTGTGTTAGTCCATTTTGTGTTGCTACAAAGTTATACCTGAAACTGGATAATTTGTAAAGAAAAGAGGTTAATTTGACTCATGGTTCTTCAGGGTACAAAAGAGGAGTGATGCCAGCATCTGCTCAGCTTCTGGGGAGGCCTCGGGAAGCTTTTACTGGGATGGAGGAAGGTGAACGGGGAGCAGGCATGTCATGTGGCAATAGAGAGTGAGAAGAAGAGGGCGGGAAGGGAGAGAGGGAGAGAGTGAGAGAGCAGGAAAGTGAGCTACAGAGACAGAGGAGAAGGGGCCAGGCTCTTTAAACAACCAGATCTCGCATGAACTAACAGATGGAGAACTCATTCATTACTGCCAGGGGGCTGTTCATGAAGGATCCACCCCTATGACCCAAAACTTCACACTCAGCCCCACCTCCAGCATTGGGGATGACATTTCAACATGAGATTTGGAGGGGACAAACATCCAAACTTTGGTACCAACCTTTGCAAGCCTTCCTTTTCATCATTCAAAATTTCATAATCCTCTCTAGAGGCTAGGTGACTTTTTGTGTGTGTAAAATTACAAATCAGATGACCTAGTGTAGGATGAGTATTCGAGAGCACTCAGTGGAAATGTTTTTATTTAATGATGTTAGAAGAATAGATGATAGTACTTTTTGTGGCATAGATAAAATTCATTACATGAAATATATCAAGTGAGCCAAGAAAAATCTAGGTACTGATTATATTTATAGATCGTGAAGCAACTGTGGCGTTCCATAAACATTTAGAATTATTTATATTGCCCCTCTCTAAGTTCAATTTTTATGCTATTATGATTTATGCTGCTCATGTTTTCTCATTAAGGGGTTTCTGACTTCACTCTGAACAACTCTTCCCAGACTGACTAGGCCATAAAATACAGGACTCATTTTCTTTAATTTATCGTTTATGGTCTGGATAATTCTCTGTGTATCTCATCGTGATCAACTGCCATTCCAGCAGAGCAGTCACTCTGAGGGTCTTGGCAGAGCCTGAGAATCTAGGAAATTTGGAGCCCTGGGCTGCCTTGAACACTGACTGCCCTTACTTTTACCCAGACCTAGGCACACATTTGAAGCGCATCAACCAAAATTTGTTACTTGCCTTCATTTTCCCAACCTTGCCACCGAGCAGAAGCCAAAATTTGAGGTCCCTCAGGCTTGGGTTATTCTCTTAACTTGCTCCTTTTTTTCAAGGATTGGTAAAATTTCACATTTAAGGGCATGCATTTCTTCCCACATGTTGTCGTGACCAGGCTTATTGGTGGCTACTTCTCCCCTTTGTTTTCTATGGTCTGTCAAGCACATTGCATCCTGAAATAAAGCCACAGCTGATGGCAGAGGTAAAAACTATGAAAAGTGAATGGCATGAAAAAGACTTAAGAAAAAGGAACGACTCCAGGAAGTGCAGAAACAGCTAATGAAAAATCAGAGACCTCTGTCAAGACCATTAGATATAAAAGTCCAAAATATGAATAACTTAAAGCTAGTTTTAAATAAAAAATAATCCGGTTCAGTAGCTTTTCTCTTCTAATAGCCTTGATTGTGATTCAATAATAACATTTCAAAATTATAGTTTGGAGTTTCAAAGCCTTAAAAAAAGTCAGCATTTGTTGAGGGCAATAAATGAATTAATTGTTTACTTTAGTCTTGGCTTTGACATGTTATGAAATAACTCATTGAACAAGTCCCTCCTGAAAAAGTTACTTAGAGAAGAATCAGTGGACTCGAAAGTAGAGTTTCATTTTGTGCACAGATCATGGCACCTGTAATACGTCTCACTTTCTATCATTTGAGAAAATGGGAAACAGAAAGAAGCAGTAAGCTCATTTAAAGCAAAGGAAGAAAGAGTGGGTGATTCAGGCATTTCACCCTGAAATTTATCAATCTGTGGGTAGCCTGATGGGGAGTCCTGAGGGAGGAACCATTTACACAGAGAGATTATCGAGCCAGTCACCGCGGCATGTGTAGGAGCTAATGAAGATGCTAAGAGGAAAGAATTAGCTTCAGGACCAGAGAATGGAGCTCATTTCAGGTAAGAAACCAAGTTCCATTAAATGCAGAAAATAAAAAACAACAGAGACTACGGATGATATTTTAACTTCAAAAATTGGAGCTGTTGATATTTGGGATGTAAATCAATTGACAGTACAAGATGGAGTTTGACTGTAACTAGTCAAAAATTTAAAAGTGGAATGTGTAGAATGTTTCAGCAGGTTACTGACAGTGAATTCCATGCATATCTGAGATGGGAGGTACAGAAATGTCGATTGCAGGAGGCAGAAGTATTGCTGACACCTCTGGCATCCCAGCATCCTATGGGTCCTACTTCTGTTTTCCAAGCCAAAGGCTCTGCAGAACATTCAAAAAAAGAATTGCAAAACCCTAGTTTACAGTTGTTACTTTCCAGTTCTGCAGAACTGTGACCAGTTTGTATGTGTGAGCTTGTGTTTCTACATTTGTTTTTTAAATTTTTAAAAAATTATGGATATGTAATAATTGTACATATTTAGGTACATGTGATATTTTGATAAAAGCATTCAATGGATAACGATCAAATAAGGGTAACTGGGGTATCCATCACTTTGAGCATTCATCATTTCTTTGTGTTAGGAACATTCCAATTCCACTATTTTAGTTATTTTGAAAGACACAAGAAATTATTGTTAACCATAGTCTCCCTACTCTTACTGAATACTAGATCTTATTCTTTCTATTTTACTGCATTTTTGAACAGAAAAATTGTTCTCAGTGACTACTTAGCTGAATGACAATAATCTTGACCTTTCAAATCATGCTTTATTCCACGAATTTTTCTTTATTTTTCACTCAGTAGTTTGGGCAATTGTGTTACAGTAACCTTTTTTGGTGCTACTGTTTTATAATTAAGATAATTTCTCTGTGGTGAGGTTTCTAATGAAATCATTCAAGAAGCAGTTATCGAGTGCTCACTGTGTTCCGAGTGCCGCTTCCTCCCAATTAGCTGTGCTGAAGATGAGGATTGTGGGAAATGAGGGAGCATCTGGGGCCGGAGATGCTGACTCCCAGGCCCACCTCCAGGCCATGCTGGCAGGTGAGCAGCTCCACTTGAGAGGGCCAAGGGAAAAAGGTTTTCATGGCAGAGATAGGTTTCAATCAATGTCAGCATTGGCAACATAATATAAGCTCTAGGAGGACTTCTGCTGTTGAATTATTTCTTAGGGATAAATACCCAAGAGTTGGATTAATCGTTCAAAAATTAATAACTTTCTCTTAGCTCTTGAAATGTATTACCATTATGTTTTCCAAAATTGTACCAATTTGCAACATTATTGAGAAGGAATTAGTGTGGTTCTGTTGTCTCATTTTGGATTAAGTCCTAACATGTATTTAGATTTATGTTAATTTAATAGGTATAAAATTGAATTTCTTTGTTTAAATTTCTATGCCTTCATTACAAATGTTCTTGGACATTTTCCATGTGTTTCTTTATTGTTTCTATTTCCTAATTTGTGATGGTTCCACTCATAATAATTACTCATTTATCTATTGGAGTTTTGATAACTTTCTTGCAATTTTAGAAGCATTATTATTATGAAAATGATACTTGCTAATTGTAAAACAGCAAATACTTACAGAGAAGCATAAATAAAAGGTGAGATGCTTCCATTCTGCAGAGGCCTGATGCTGTTTATGAGGGAACGAGAATGCAGACACGCTCGTTTCCTGAGGATAGCAGGGAATAAGGGAGAATGACTTAAAAGTCCCACTTCCTAGTTAACCACCATGAAGCGGTAACTATTTGTGTTACCAATTTTGCAAATAATTGTCCATTTTGTTTTTGTGTCCTTTTTATGGAGTTTGTTTTTTCTATGCAACAGTCACTTTTTTGGTTATAAAATCTATCAAAAACACTTAAAAGTGACTTGGATTGGAACATAAAATTGTTTAATTCTGTGGGATCATTGCAAACTCACTCTCCATTGATGTCTGACAGAGTCTTATTTGACTAAAGAAATGTGGCTAGAAGTGGTGTTGCAATATTCAAGTAGAAGCTTTGAGACATTGTGCGATTCTACCATGTTCTCTTTTCTTTTTCCATGGCATTGGAAATGCCTTCACAGGGCCTACTCCTTCACCAGGACTGTCAGATAAAGACTAGCAGAACAGCACCCAGCTGCTCTGCGATGTACATGTAGCAGGAGGAAGAAATACATGTTTTGCTTGTAGAAGTCATTGAGAGATTTTAGGGATCGTTTACTAGCACCATGTAACTTAGTCTAAGCTGCCTGATAAAGTCACATTCCTTCTAAATGGCATTTCATAATTCCCAAGTTTCTTATTCATTGCTATGCATTTGTGTTGCTGTTGTAAACAACATGCCTTGTTTTATTCTGTTTTCTTCTGGACCATTGTTTATACAATGCAATGATTTGTACTTACTTATGTTTTTATGTTTCAAAACCAAACATCTGCACTATGAACAATATTTGTCTGTTTCTCATTTCTTCCATAATGTCCAATACTAGGTGACCACTATTCCTTACATGCCTAATAGGTCCCAAAGTTAAGTCTAACAGACCCCTTGTTTGAGCACCAACAGTATACTGTGCATCTCAGCTTGGAATTTTATAAGTTCATCAGTGAACCATAAAAAATGAATTCTTGATATTACTCTCCAATACTATTATCTGCCTAGGTTTTCTATCCTAGGGAACAGCAGTGGCAGCACCGAGTCACCTAAGCCTTGAATGCAGGGGCTTTCCTTTGTCCTCTTGTCTGCTTGCCATTGAGCCTCACCTCCTCCACTTTCTACCTCACTAAAACAGGCCACCATCTCTGCATCTACATGGTAGCTGCCTTGTTTCAGTCTCTTTAATCACTTACGTAGCTACTTTCTTCTCAGCTATCTCTAACTTTTTTTTTGTTTACATCATTACCAAAGTGATTTATCTACAGCTCATTTTTAATTACTTTGATTTATTTTCTGTGGTTTGCCATTGTTTCCAGGATAAAGTCATTGAATTTTATTTTGTGCTAATTGACAAGAGAATTTCAGTTTTGTGATTGCATTCCCTATTATTTGAGGTTCAATAGACTTAACAGTGAAAAACAGGTGAGGCATGGCATATTTGCCTAGCAGGGTGCTATCTCCTTGGGAGTCAGCACAAGCAGCTGGGGTATGCAATATCATGAGAAATAAATTGTGATTTCTCTTGGCTGCCCGTGACAACGCAACACTTGGCTAAAACAGTTGGTGTTGACCTAGTGCCATATGCCTTTCATGGGTGATGATACACAGTTCTTAGTCACAAGAAATTATGAACCCTGAAACACTCACTCTTGCCTAAAATTCCCACTGAAGCTCTCTTATATCTCTTGGGAGTCACTGACAACAGCTTGCCATGATCAACATGCACACAGGATTGGAAGGCTGCCTTCCTCCTCCCGGAAGAGCAAAAATATAATTGTAGACTTCAGGGATTGACTACATTATGATTTGTAAGACCTCCCATGATACAATTAATATTTACTTATCCTGCCTTATTCCCAGTCATTCTGCGTTTTCATTCAGCAATATTAAATTGTCTAGAATCAATTGGTTTTTGCTCGTATCTCCTCGCCTTGTGCCATTACATGAACTTTCCTTTTTACTTAGGATGTCATTCCTTCTCTTTTCTGTCTGGTAAATGCCTCATCATACATCAGTTTAGTGCAAAGACCAGGTATCACACACCACACCACCCACTCCCATTCCCCTGAAGCATGATAATCTCTACACGCCTTCTGTATTTATTATACATTCATGGTGTATTTTGCATAGTTATCCACATATTTATCTGCTTGATCAGGTTATGGACTCTTTTAAGAAAAGCTATTTGGTTTTATTCATCTTGTTCAAATAGGCACTCAACAAATTCTTGCCGTTTTAAAGAAGAATGAGGGCAAAAATAGGGGAACTTTTGGCCTCTATATTGAAAAACTCAAAGAAAAACCATTTCTATATTGTTAAAATGCTCTAAAAATATCTACCAGGTCCACATAGTAGTTCTAATAATCAAAGGGAAGTTACCTAATGAAAACAGCTGACTAGTTATAAAGGAAGTACCATTTATTATTTGCCAGTCTTTTGACTTTTATTATGAAAATGTTAAGCACATAGAAAAATAGAGTATAATAATGTACACACTCATATGCAGATTTAAGAATTGATAGTTTTTTCCATAAGCACTGTATTTTTGCTGAAATATTTTAAAATAAGTTCTATTACATCTCTTTAGTTGTTGAATTGGTTAGGTCCCATCAATTGATGGTATTCTTGAATTCTTCGATGTTCATGCTTATTTTCTGTCTAGTTGTTCTATCAATTGTTGACACAGGAGTTGCTGTTTTCCTTTACAGTTATGGATTTGTCCATTTCAGTTTTCAGTTTTGTTTTATGCATTTTGCATGTCTTTTGTTCATTGCATACACATTTAATATTGCTATGACTTCTTGGTGTATCAGCCCTTTTTTCACCATATGTGTCCCTCATTGTGTTGGCTAAACTTTTTTTTCTGAAATCTACTTTATTTGATATTATATAATGAATCCTACTTTCCTTTGATTAATGTTTATCTGATAGATTCTTTTCCATGCTTTTGCTTAAAACCTGTCCAGATTGTTAACATTTAAAGTCAGTTTTTTAAGGACAACACAAATGTTAAAACTTTTGTAAGGTCAGGCACGGTGGCTCACACCTGGAATCCCAGCACTTTGGGAGGCTGAGTTGGGAGGATCGCTTGAGCCTAGGAGTTGGAGACCAGCCTGAGCAACATTGGGAGACTCCATGTCTACAAGAAAAAAAAATAGTTGGGCATGGTGGTATATGCCTGTGGTTCCAGTTACTCATGAGGCTTGAGGTGAGAGGATCTACTTGAGTCCAGAGGTCGAGGCTGTAGGAGCTGTGATTGCATCACTGCACTCCAGCCTGGGTGACAGAGTAATACCTCATCTCAAACAGACAAACACTTTTATAACATCTTATATAAGAAATAGTTTACCTAACACTGTACAATATAGAGAGCTTCCTGAGGCAGTCTTCTTTTTCTTTTGATTTTTTTAAAAGTATAGCTTCTATCTGTTGTTCAGACTATGATTTCTATTGTTCTATTTTTATTTTGCTAATTCTTTCTTCTGTCCCCTCCATTCTGCTGTTGAGCTCATTAACTGAGTATTTTCTTTTGTTTGTTGTATTATTTAGTTATAAAATCTCCATTTCACTCTACTTTACATCTTCTATTTCTTTGTTGAGATTTTGAACTTTAAAAGTTTATTTAAGCATGTTTGTAATTGTTTGTCAAAGCATATTTATGATAGCTGCTGTAAAACCTTTGTCAGATGCTTCTAACATCTCGTCATCTTGGTGTTGGCAATGACTAATTCTTTTTTTCATTTAGCTGTATTTCTTATGTTTCTTGGTATGATGAGAAATTAGACATTTTCATATTACGTTGTGAGCATCTGAATCTCATTTAAATGTTCTGTTTTAGATGGCTTTGTTTGACACTGCCTCACTACTGCCATGTAGATAGAGGTGTTAAGTTTCCTCCTTCAGCTCCCCCTGACACCTGAGGGAGAATTCCCTTTATTCTGAATGAGAATTCTTGCTCCCCAGGTGATCTTCACTCACAATGTCTTGAGGGTGGTCTTTTTTCTATTGGATGATGGGGAAAGTTTAGACTCCTCACGAGTCCTCCTCTGGCACCACCCTCGTGGAGAAGGGCATAGAAATTCAGGTTCCCCATGTGATACCCACTAACATTCTCAGGATAGAGGCAGCTCCCTAATTGACCTTCTCTGACTTGACCTTGCAATGGATGTTGGAGTAGTTCATTATAGTCTTGCTAGGGTGGCAGTCTAAACTCCACACTCAGCCTTGCAGCATGGATGAAGATAGTGCCATCGTTTTTTTCCATGGTTTCCTTGCTTATTATGCAAAAGTTTTCCACTTGTTCTCTTTCCCCTTTCCTTACACCTTTGGCTAGAAAGAGCAGAGCTTTTATTGGCACTTTCTTCATGTCCCTTGGCATTCATGGTTTACTGACTTCTTCAGCTCCAAGTCAGGGATATATGAGACGAAAAGAAAACGTAGAGAACTTACTGCCGTGGACAACCTGCCTTCTTCTCTACACCTCTAAACACAGAATTTTCCTGTGTTTATTTTATATATAACATCCAGGAATTTTACCTGTACTTCAAGTTAGTTGAGATTACGTTTAGTTGTGTAGGAGGAATATAAAAAATTATGACTGCTCCATTTTTCTGGAAACAGAAGCCTCTTCTCTCCTTTCTTTTCTTTTTAATTTACAGAAGAATCGTGCTATGCTGAAAAGCAAGGAAACTCTCAAAACCAAACAGGATGTGGACAAAGGGAAACAGGAGCTAGGCTGCAGGAGACTCTATGGGGCAAAGCAGGGACAATTAGGATATCAAGGAGAAGAAGGCGACTGTGATCGATGGAGACACAATAAAAAGATTCTATCTGTGAGTGTGTGCATTCCTTCATTCTATAATTATATTCACAAAATAGAAAGCCACACACACACACAAAATCAAGATCGTATTTGACAGGATTGAAGGCGACTACACTGACTCCTTTCTTTGAAAATATATAAAGGAAAGAATTTAGTACTAAAATGCTTTTCCAATACAACTATATTTCAAGGTAACCAAAAAGGTTAATTTCTTGGCCAAAAGCTCTTGATACAAATATAAAAGGAATTATTGAATATAGTAATGCCCACTTTACAAATTCTAATGTAATAGTTGATTCAAGCAGTCATCATCAGGGGACGACAGGATCATTCTGTGAAAGTTTGTCAGAAAATGGAATGTTTACATTGTGCAAAACTATCATTTCACATATCATTTCCTCATCCTGAGTGATGCAACACAACTTCAATGGAGAGATCTGTCTGTTAGTGGCTTAACCAGAGATTAATCTCAGCATCAGTACTAGTGACCTTATGTCGCCATGTGTGCACTCTGATGTGATGTAAATGAACTATTTAGCACCAATTGTGAAAGACTCTTTCTAAAATCTATAACCTGATCTAGTTAAGCCTTTAGATGTAATTTTCAGTTGACAATATATGTAAAAGACAGGAGAACAAGTCAATATATGTAAAAAACAGGAGAACAAGTTAAATGACATTAGGATGAAATCAGAAAAATCCCGAGGGGGTGTCATTGTGTAGCACAGATAGGTGGTCTTTTCAGCAAGTCTGTATATCGGGTAGGAGGATAGTGCTATTTATGAGAGCTTCAGTATAGCTTGGTCAAAGTGCTTTCAGTGGCTTTTAAATACTCAATTTGACCCTAGTAATATATTCTCAAGGATAAAAGAACCAGTGATACAAGACATTCAATATTTCCTGATAATCATCTTTATGTAGAATTGATCTCCATAAAGAAGAAAGGTGAGATCATGAAACGGTTATGGCCTCCCTTTAGAGTCTAAAAAACATACTTTGGAAAATCACACAATTAATTTTCAAAGGGATGCTTTAGGACTCGTTTATTTTCTTATCCTGGGTGAGATGGTCTTGATATGCAAATGATCAGAAGACGCAAGTTCTGAAGAGTTCCAGCGCTGCCATTCGCTATTTCAGAGGTAACTGAGTCAGCATGCCAGAGCGCACAGGTGCTGGGTGCAAACTCCCCAGATCTAACCCCAGCTCCCAGATGTTAACTGTGCCCTTGGGCAATTTACTAAATCTCTTTATG
Source organism: Pongo pygmaeus (assembly GCF_028885625.2). Lineage (NCBI taxonomy): Eukaryota > Metazoa > Chordata > Mammalia > Primates > Hominidae > Pongo > Pongo pygmaeus. Next base: position 34,935,729 of record NC_072379.2, on the reverse strand, counting down.
CTCCAGTTCTTCATGCATAAAATGGAGATAATAATAGTACAAATATCATAGGGTATATTGAGAATTAAAAATATATGTAAAGCAGTTAGAAAAAGACTGCCATATACGATGACAATTTTCATTAATATTGCTGTCAGCACCAATCCTACAATTGAGTCAGGCCAGACAAAATTTATCCAAAATGTACCCTCTACTCTTACGTTCAAGCCTTTCTTCTTCCCAAAGAGGCCTGAGACTCTATGCTATTGACATTCAGCACATCCTTAGGGCTCAGCTCAAATGTTGGTCTCTTTCTGAAGTCGTCTGTACTACCTTCATCTGGAAAGTGATCGTACTTTAGCTCATGCATAAGGATTTGTTACTAACTCTTTTATGATATTCATGCAGTTTTATTTGGTATTGTAGTTATCATCTCACTTAGCATGCCTTGTGTGGTGGGGGCAATTTGATTGATTTAATTTTTAATTCATTGAATTCTTTCAACAACACTGCTGCTTCTTTTTCTTACTCATCCCTTTTATATTTGGGGGAAGCTGTGGCACAAAAAGGTTCTCTAATATGCCCAAAGTCATTGCTCAGAAGGGGTGGAGCTGGGATTTGAACCCAGTCTATTGTGGCTGTTGAGCAGAGAACTGCATTATACAGGAATCCTGAAGGCAGGGACAGTCCTAGAGAGGATAATCAGGTAACAGCAGAGCTATCTCCACCCAAGACCTCCACTCCTTTCAGCCACACAAATAAGCATGCTCTAAGGTAGGACAATGAGGAAGCTGCTGACATGTTTCAAAGCCTATGTCCCCTTCTCTATGTTGGGGAAACTATTTGACCCAATCACTTCCCGTAGGTGCCACACAAAAAAGAGGTGGTCAGAGCCATCAGCTTTATGACAGTTCCTGGCCCCCACCCAACATATTTACCTTTCTCTCCTCAGTTCAATGTGTGCTGTGTTGGAGAACATCTTACCTAGGAAGTCCTATTTGAGCATAATTGTGCAGCAGCAAATGTGAACTTGAAGTAAAATCTTGTATTACGTGAGCCCTGAAATGCAAAGCTAGACTTATTTATTCCAGATTCTCAAGCCAAAGTGATTAGAGAAGCACACACCTTGCAGGTTAGATCCCAGGGGACCCTACTGAAAAAAGCAGCTGAGCTTTATTGATGCATAAATCTTGGCTATTACTTTCTTCTCTTTCTAAGTGATGGATTCAGCATTTGGCATTATGTTTGCTTTGTTTGCTGAGTAACTTCATCAATTGCTTTTCATTTGTTAGAAAGTTCAACAATCAAAACAGACGACAGGTAGGTAAAATGAATTCCTCTCATAGGTTTCTGAAAGTCTAATTAGATGGATACTTTCAGATGTTGTTAGAATTCAAGGACATTGACCTTTTTAATTGAGAAATGAAATCAATTGTATTGGAAATATTTTCTGGGTCTTTGATAAATTATAGGCTATTGTCGCTTGACAACTACATACAATAGAAAATGGGGAAAAATTTAATTCACTAGCAAACTGTAATTCACATGATTCCCTCTGAGTAATTTTATACAAAGCCACATTGAAAATCATATTGGGCTTGGCTCCTTCTTTTGGTTAAGGAAATCCCACTCATGTGGATTGTGTCATAGGCGAAGAGCGTTCACTGGGGACCCCATGATTTCAGTCAATCTGGTGATTGACTGGCCTATACCCAACAACCCTGGTACTGAGTATGTCTGATAACTCAGACTTCTCTCCACCGGCTTCCCTCCCGGTGCATGAATTTTTGGTTAAGTGAATTATCTGTTCATGAACTTGTATTGAAGGTACTGATACTATAACGCATTATCAGCAATACCGTGGGTACCTATGTGAACTTTGCTGCTTTGTCATGGTTCAACACAGCACTCCACGTCATGGCCACGTGTTCTGTGCCCGCAGGTCAGGACCCTGGTGAGCATCAGTCCCTTCTTGCTCACTGATCTCCCGCCCCACTGGCCTGCTTGGCCACACTTGCTGTTTTCTCTCCCTGGAGCCCTCTGGTGCTTCTTTCTTCTGTAACCGTTTTATGCAACTAGCTCCCATAGATCCCACATACAAGCAGAGGTGTTCAGCATCAAAGCTGTGGGCAGCACTGCAGCTGTTCCTGCCTCTCCCTGATTCCTAACCTCCCATCCTACATGCGATTCTCTCTGGAGTTCAACCTGTGTTCCATCACCAGATCGTCTCCCCGAGAAAGTCCTGTTTGAACGTGTCTCTGCCACATAACTGCTTCACCCCTTGACCTTGCCTTCTTTTTCTTATGCCCCTTCTACCATCTGACAGTATGGTTAGTTGTTCATTAGTCTTGTATGTGACAGATTGCCATTCTTAAAGGCAACCACCTTTCTGCTCCTGTTCACTGTTGAATCCCCAGTCCCTATGATGGTGCCTGGCACGTGATATGGTCCTCTTACTACCTATGCAGCCTTGGGCATGCCATTTAACGTGCTGGACTCATCTGTTTAATGGGGAGACTGTTAGTACCATCTCATTGCAATGTTGTGAATGTTAAATTTATTATTATAGGAAAAGAGTTTGGAAAATCACCAAGCTCTTAGGAAATTGAGCTTACAATAAATATGAGCTATTATAATTATTTCCATAATGTCTTTTAATTTTCAAAGTAATTCCCACTTATTATATTGTTAAATTATTGTAACAGTTTTCAGAGGCAGAAAGGCATTTAAAAGATGAACACGCTGAGGAAAGGGGGATGCTATGTATTGAGCTAGGACAGCACAGGCTGGCCCCACAGCTCTCCTAGTCCCTACTCTCCCAGTCCCTAACCTGGCTTTTCACAGGTGTCTTCATTCTTCATCTTTCAAGTTAATAACAACAACCCCTTCTTTTCCAAAATGATACCTCTGACTCAGCTCACCTATTCCTCTTGGGTCATTATATATATATATATACACACACACATACATATATACATATAATGTACATATACATATATTAATAATACTTAATACATATTATATATATAAATATATATACACATATAATGACCCAAGAAGAATGGGTGATCTGAGTCAGAGGTATCATTATATTATGAGGAAGCTGCTGACGTGCTTCAAAGCCTGTGTGCCCTTCTCTATGTTGGAGAAACTATTTGACCCAATCGCTTCCCATAGATGCCACACACAAAAGAGGTGGTCAGAGCCATCAGCTTTATGACAGTTCCCAGCCCCCATCCAACATATTTACCTTTCTCTCCTCAGTTCAACCTGTGCTGTGTTGGAGAACATCTTACCTAGGAAGTCCTATTGAACATAATTGTGCAGCAGCAAATGTGAACTTGAAGTAAAATCTAGTATCATGTGAGCCCTGAAATCCAAAGCTAGACTTACTTATTCCAAGTTCTCAAGCCAAAGTCATATGAGAAGCACTTGTCTCTGTCATAGAACTGCTTCATCTCTTCACCTTGTCTTATTTCTCTTGCCTGGTATGAAAATACATCATTTTGATACCACTGACTCAGATCACCTGTTCCTCTTGGGTTGTTATATATATATTTTGGCTACCTTCAGGCTTCAGGCTTCTGAGTTACTAAAGCTTTCTGGATTTTGATATCCACATTTAAAATATGTTTAATATATAGTGTCTCTACTAACTTTGATAAGGTTGAGGATGACAATGATGATGATGGTAGGTATGATGACAGTACTCTTTAGGTAGCATTTTATTATGTACCCATTACTATTCTCAGTGCCTTGTAACTTTGCTATTCCCCAAAACAAGCCTTATAAGAAAGGTGCACTTTTCCGTGTGTGTGTGTGATGGAGTCTTGCTCTGTCTCCAGGCTGGAGTCCAGTGGCATGATCTCGGCTCACTGCAACTTCCATCTCCCAGGTTCAAGCAATTCTCCTGCCTCAGCCTCCCCAGTAGCTGGGACTACAGGTGCACGCCACCATGCCCAGCTAATTTTTGTATTTTTGGTAGAGAGGTGGCTTCACCTTGTTGGCCAGGATGATCTTGATCTCTTGACCTCATGATCCTTCTGCCTCGGCCTCCCAAAGTGCTGGGATTACAGGCGTGAGCCACCATGCCTGGCTGAAAGGTACACTTTTAATTCTCATTTTACAGCTGAGAAAACTGAGACACAGAGCGTTAGGATTCTCAGCCAGTCCAACTCCAGAGGACATACCCCTGGCCCTTACTGTTTCTGCCTCTTGGAGAGAGCTACTGTGGTTCTTGCTGAGTCAGCCAACACCCAGACTATTCCCTGACCCTCTCTCCCTTGAAAAGAAACTGCTTCTGGGCTCATTATGGAGAGGCTCCTCTTTCAGTTCTTGCTATTCTGATAACCTCATCTGTGCTGAGAAGTCAGCAGATGAAATATGCTCATGTATGATTATCCCAGAAAGTGATTTTCCATTGATCTGTAAGGCTGCTGGGGAGAGTTTTTTGGCCTGGAGAGTTTCTGGCTCTATCAAAGAAGAACACTTATTCTGCCTGTGTCTTCAAGCCTCCTTTCACTTAAAAGAACAAGCCAAGATAAATCAAACACAGCATATGACTTCAGATTTGACTTATTACATGAAAGACTTGATTCCAGCATCCCAAAGAGACTAATATGTTTCACGATTATGAGCTGTGGATCACCACGAAACTGTCCAATCTTCCTACCAATTCCGGGACAAAGTAGAATAAAACAAAGTCTTCTGAATATATGATACAAAACATGTAGTCCCAAATAATGATTACTCCACAGACATGCTGCCTTCTGTGAAAATGTGAAGTTTGACCTTTTTTTTTGTTTCAAATTTCAAATGCATGAACTCTTTGAACTTATAGAAAGGACATTTGAAATGTGCAAGAAGTTTCAGCTGAATGAATAACCTTGAATTGCAAGTTTAAATGTATTGATTTATACCACACTTTAGTTTTCAAATGTATTTGGGCTTTTGGTTTCCTTTGAGGCACTCTGGAGACTCTTCAATCTGTTCTCTTCTAATGACTGTGGTCCTGCTTTTCCTCTGGTGAATAGTTTAGTCCATCTGGATGCCAGCCTAAAGAAATGGACCCCTGCACTGCTTTCCACCAACGTGTCTGTGGTTTGATTGCATCTTCCCTGGAGGGCTGCAGCATTTTAGGGCACTCACGGAGGATGAATCTCATATCACAAGAGGAAGGTTGCTGGAGCAGGTAGAGGGAAATAATGATGGGTTTCTGTGGCATGCACGTGTAATGTGCAAGGAGCAGTCAAATCACTTCCTGCACCACATTAGGCTAGAAGCATATGATTTAAAAAATAAAATTAGCCCGTTCAATCGATGAGGGGGATTTGGAGGGAATACAAGATGAAGCTTTCCTGTTTCTTGCTCCCTTAGGGTGCTCTTCTTGGTACAGATATCATCTGATTCTAACATGAAAATGGAACAGCAAGAGGAGCTGTGAAGGGCCTGGAGTTGCTTAAAATTAAGGCAGCGGATGGGCGTTTCTATTAAATCATCTCTGAGGTCCACCTGGATTCTCTGTTCCACTCTGTTGCCCATCTTTGGGTCAGTAGGTGGAGCACACAATTCATTGCAGTCTCCTCTGCTCTCAAGTCTGCCTTCACAGTGAGAGATTTTCAGGTCATGCATTTTCATGCTCATGTATTTCTTGGCATATGAAACCAAGTTGCTTTCCTTCCTACAGAAGTGTGACTTTTAAAATAAAATATATCTTCCTTGCTCTTCCCCAATCCCATTGCTGTTTCCACTCTAAACCTCTTCTCATTGTGCCTTGGTGCTTCCTAGGAGATAGTGTTACATTCACTGCATAGCAGTATATAAACACGTAGGTCTTCGGTAACAACTATCTTTCTTGTCTTTGTCTGGAATACTGGACATCTCTCACATGTTATTTATGTTTCTTAGAAGATGAAGTCTATTTCATTCAGCTTTGCTGCTTTGTTGCAGCTTTTTTCTTTTTTCCTATGATCTCCAGGTTCATTTTTCAAACCACTTGATCAAATTAGGTGGTCTCTAGGTGATCAAACTTTGCTATATTTTTGTGAGATGCCTGCCCATGAGAAGTCATTTATTCCTTTATCTTAAGCATCAGCTGGAAAAAAACAAACCTTTCAGCAACACCATCTTTATAACCTTGCTTACTTCTCATTTTCTTTTTTCTCATTCAGGCTGTGGATCCCTCCTGTAAACCAAGAAAAATGGAAATGTGGCCTTTGTTTGACAAAGGCCTTTCTTCTGCTTCCCAGGTATCATCAGGTCCCCTTGTGACTCAGGCGAGTCAGGCTACAGAGGGCAGCTGCGCTCTGCTGGAGGCTCAGCTGTGGAGCAGGAAGAGGCCCATGAACTCTGCTCTCCTCTTGCTTGGCGCACTGGCCTGACCTGCACTCAGCAGCCACAACCTTCCATCACAGCTTCCTCGGGGCCCAGATATTGTTCTCATAGCTTCAGGTATGAGACAGAGTTTATCCACTTCACACTGCATACCACAAAAGTGTTCAACAACGCATCTATAGTAGCCTAACAGATCAATGCTGTCCGTAAGCTTAGTAAAGGTATTTCTGGCTCAGGGGCAAGATATAATTTTGCGTAAGTTTTGCATATTCACTTGTATAACTGTGAACATCAACTTTCAGAAGAAAGTATAAGAATATGGTAATTGAATGAATGTCTCTTATTGGTATTGAACTCAACATAGAATAGGTTATACCTGAACTGTACAAGTTATAGTTAACAAAAGAATTAGCGAATATTTGCTCACCTGTAAAATGGGCACTGTAATAGTATTTGTCTCATGTACTTCTCGTGAGGAGTAAATGAAGTGGTTCATGTAAGACTTTTAGACTTGTGCCAGAACTGTAAATATTATTATTATTATTTAAAGTTTTAATTATTGTATGTATTTTTAAAATTTGTTTCTTGACAGGTAATAATTGTATATATTTTGGGGTACAATGTGATGTTTTGAACTCTATACAGTCTACAATGGTAGAAAGAGTAAATCAAGCTAATTAACATAACAATCACCTTACCAACTTATGATTTGTTTTTGTGGAAAGAATGTTAAACAACTATGCTTTTAGCAATTTAAAAATATACACTACATTTTTTTCCTTTTTTTTGAGAAGGAGTCTTGCTCTGTCACTCAGGCTGGAGTGCAATGGCACGATTTTGGCTCACTGCAACCTCTGCCTCCCGGGTTCAAGCAATTCTCCTGCCTCAGCGTCCTGAGTAGCTGGGATTACAGGCACCCCCCACCATGCCCGGCTAAGTTTTGTGTTTTTAGTACAGACGGGGTTTCACTATGTTGGCCAGGCTGGTCTTGAACTCCTGGCCTCAGGTAATCCACCCACCTCGGCCTCCCAAAGTGCTGGGATTACAGGAGTGAGCCACCGCACCCAGCCTATACACTACATTTTTTTTTCAACTTTTAAGTTCCAGGGCACATGTGCAGGATGTGCAGGTTTTTTACATAGGTAAACGTATGCCATGGTGGTTTGCTGCACAGATTAACCCATCATCTAGGTATTAAGCGCACCATCCATCAACTATTCTTCATGATATTCTCTCTTCCCCCATGCCCTCCAACAGGCCCCAATGTGTGAATTATTTTTTAATAAAAGAGAAGCAAGGAGTTTAGAAAATTATCTATTTTCTAATTCAGGCAGCACGCCTTGCTTTTGAGGATGGAGATGTTTAGGTAAATACTCGGTAGTTTATTAAAATCAGTAATATAGTAGATATTGATACTCTATATTCAGTAGATTGATCAATTATGAATAAATATTATTAATAAATCTGTTGATAAAATCCGTATTTTCCTGGAAGTCATCAGCTTAGGGATAAATTGAGTAACCCTATTTTAAATAGAGTAGTCCTGTCAATATAAATATCACAATCCCATCTATTCAAAAAATATTTTTTCCTGAGGATAGCCCACGTAAGATTTTGGGATGCAATCCCCAGAGCTCGTGGTGGGCTAATTGATCCCAGCTGTTGGCAATAGTCAGGTAGGATCAGTAGGGTATTTGAGAAATAAGTCATTATGAGTTAGCCAGATCACCAGCCAGGAGATGGTGCAAAATGGCAGGAACTCCAAGCAGGAAGCTGAGATAAGGAGTGAGGCTCCAGTTCTGAGGACAGCCATCAAGCACCTGACAAGGCATCAGTGTGCTGTGACCACCAGCTAAGCGTGAGACCTGGAGGGAGTTGAAACCCTCGAACATGCAGGGCTGAAGCTCAGCACACTCCTATGGAATCCACCTCCACTAGTCTGCCCAGCTCAGATGCTGCCTAGAGCTGCAGCCTGGGGAACATGCGAGCTTGGACCTCATCTCCTGGGACAGTGTAGGCTGGGTCTTATACATGGCATAGAAACTGCTGGAATCAGCTGGATCTCCAGTCTGGCAGAATGACTTGGTTCTACCAGCACAGCAACGGAGGCTTGCTCACAGAGACTTGGCTGAGAACCTGTGCCACAACTAATGTGTGTTGTGTGTGGCATTTGTGTTATGTATGTGTGTGTGGTGTGTGGCATGTGTGTGTTTTGTATTGTGTGTGTGCATTGTGTAGTATGTCTGCATGTAGTTTGTGTATTTGTTGTATATGTGTTGTGTGTGTGTTGTATATTTTATGAATGTGTGATGTGTGTGTTCTGTACTGGCTGTGTGTGTTGTGTGTAGTATATTATATGTGCTGTGCATGTGTTGTGTGGCGTTTGGTGTGTATTAGATGTGTGTGTTGTGTGTGTGTTATGTGTGTTGTGTGGTATGCCTGTATGTGTTGTGTGTGTTGGGTATGTGTTATGTAGTTGTGTGTGTTCTCTGTGTTATGTATGTGTTGTGTGTTTTATGTGCTGTATGCGTGGTGTGTAGTATGTGTGTGTTGTATCTATAGTGTGTGTTGTATGTTATGTGTGCATTGTGTGTGGTTGTAGTGTGTCTATAGTGTGTGTGTTACAGGTGTGTGTTGCCTGTGTGTGTTGTATATCTGTACTGTGTGTTGGGGTGTGTGTGTTGTATAAGTGTGTCACGCATCTATGAATCCAGAAGCAGGAGACGTGGGCTGAAGCTAGGAGGAACACAGTCCTCAATAACAATGGGCAGCATTGATTGAGGACTGAGACGTCGGGCACTAGGGTAGAACTATTACATAGATTACCTTTCAGGGATGGTGATAATTGTTGGTAGCTTTGCTTTTCCCCGTGTACCAGCTGAGGATAGAAACTCAGGGCAGTGAAGATACAAGGTCAGGACCATGAATAAGTAGCAGAGCCAGCACTTCTAGCTAGGTTTGTCTGACTCTGAAGACAGCATCCTTCCAGTTCAATCATCCTTCCACACTGAGTGCCTCTCTCTGCTGTTTAGTATCTAGGGTGACCAAACATCCTAGGGAAAGAAGGGTGTTGACCCCAGCGCCAGCCCCTGCCCCTCCTAGGCTGGTGCTGAGGTCACTCTAATTCAGGCCCAGCCCAGCCACATACCCTGATGGCCTCCTGCTTAGGTCCATGGAGGGGGAACATGAGTGCAACCAAGAAAGAGCCATATCTATTGCCGACAAATATCCTATTCTTAAAATAGGGATGATAACATTATCATATAATACAAAGTTATTGATTTCTGTATTTCACAAATACTTATTGAGTACTTGTTATCTGTCTCACTATTGGAAGTTTAACAAATAATCATTGTTACATTTAATCCTCAAACTAAATTTGTAAAAAAGCTTACTGTTACTTGATTGTTTTTCATAATGAATCTCAGGGAGGTTATGTAACTATCCTCCAATATTCTATGGGAGAATGTGGCTTAAAACCCATGGCTTTAAATGTTTTTTTTTTTTTCCCACTACCCTACTTTGCTTCAAGGATAGGAATAATGGTACTAAATAATAATAAAAAAAACATCTGGAAAAATAATAAGATTTGTTCAGAGTTCTGTTTCTGTTACATCCATAAGTAACAACTTTAGATGAAAAAATGGCTATAATAGGTAAGTTTTGACCATACTTCTATAAACCAGGCACATCTTCATGATATTAACATGTGAATAAATGCTAGGAATTGGAGGGGCCTCTTTGCTTAGGATGGATTGCATCTTTAGGTCCTAGATGAATATAAATATGCTTTGTGTTCAGTATTTAGAAGACACAGACACAATAGCATTTCTCATATTAAAAAGAAACAGATAATTAGAAGCACTTACTTGGACTGTAGTGATTTCTTTCTTCTTTTGTCCTGGCCCTGCACAGCTGTGCCTATTATTACCAAGTCTTCCATCTGTTATAATCTATCACAGGAGTTACTGGGGGTAGAATAATACATGCAGCCTTCTCTTGCATTCTGAAATAGGTGTAGGCATGTTACAGTGTCCGGGCAGTGAATGCTTAAAGGAACTCTGTGATGTCTCTACCACAAGGTGTCTGTATTCTGAGTTTTTATTTTTAATAGGTCACAGTTGCGTTCAGTTATGGATTGTAGAATTCCCCATCTAACTAGTCTATTTGGTAGATGAATTCCCAGAAACAATGTCAGTAGAATACCCTCCCTTCCTCCTAAACTGAACATAAAGCTAGTGCTGGGTTTACTGAGGCAGTTTAATAATTTTTGGCTGGTCTTCAGAGATGCTGACAGTGTAAGGAACTGGCAAATACGAAAGAAAGGTGTCTCCTTTCTTGTTCACCCTGAGGGTATCAATGTAGGAAGTGAAAATAAACGTTTGATTATGAAGTTTAAGTTCCTCATGCCAGATAGTGTTTTGATTCAAGGGTGTTTCTCTTTACTTTTGGTGCCTGTTTCCTTGGGGCTTAGGGGTTGGGGGAAATAATTCAGTTTACAAAACAGTAAGAAGGTCTTGGGCTGTCTTGCTTGATTAATGTATAACATTTCAGCCCTCTACCCCAATTGGTTCTTAGATTCATACAACATACATCAGATTGAAATTATTTAAATTTTTAAAAAGCCTGAGATTGGATATGATCTCTGTGATGTTTGCAGTTATTATTGAATAGTATTCAATCAAGGGCAGAAATCTTAATGACAAATTTTGCTATTACCTTTGTCCCAATGTGCCATTGTTTTACTTTCCAAAGGCATCAGGAGATTAGGAACTGCCAGTACATAACTTTATTTTGACATGTTTCTCTCAGGGAAATTCCTTTCTTCTTTGGTGAACTCAGATGCCAAAGAAAATAGAATTTGATGTGGGTGACCATCTTATTTCTTCAGTTCTGTATTGCAAGCTTCTGTTGCATAAAATCCTTGCCTGATGATCCTCTGTGTTCCCATAGTTCCTTGCACACTGCAGGTCCTTAGCAAACAGGCACTGGATGGTGGATGTATCCCATCCCATTGCATCAGGGATCTGTGATATCCAAATAAGTGGCACAATGTGAGGATTACAAAGTAGTCCCATTTTGGAATCACTTTTTGAAAGTAGAAGCAAGAACTGGCAATATCAATTACTGCAATCCTGTGTGACAATTCCTTGAAATATTCCTTTGAGTAACACAAGACAGATGACCTCACTGTCTCAGTTTCCAGCTCACTGAGCATCTATGCACAGACCCAGCCCTACAGAGGGACCCATCCAGTGTTCTCTTTTCCTACTGAAAACTCATGGTGGGAGAACTAAGATTGACACACATATTTATGCCCCATCTAACCAAGTATGGCACGAGGGAGGGTTAGCATAGGAACAGAAAAGAAAATATGTCTACATGTAGATTAGAAGAGGGGGAAGTTCTAGAAAATGAGAACTTGTCAACTGGGCAGCCATCCAGAGGATTTTGACCATAACGTTTTTGTTGGATGGGATGGTTCCCTTATAAGAGTCATTTCCAGTGGGGCTGATCTGGCGGCAGTGAGATTTTACTTAGGGGGATTGAAGGAGGGACCATGAAGAAGGCCTTTCCTATAGCCCATTCTGAGGTGATAGGGTCTGAGGGAGACACCCTTCTTTTAAGGAGCCATTAGAATCAGGTGAGATTTGTCTAAGGGAACAACATGAGCTCAGGTGGTAGCAGAAAGCCCATCTGGTCTTAGCTGATATGCAGAGAATTTGGTGGCACAGCTCAGTGTCCATCTAGGTTCCCAGGTAGCATGTCCATTCGGGACAATGGGACTTGGCACTGAAAATTGAGGGGAAGCTACCTTCACCAAGTTATAGTAATGAGGCTGGCAGGGACAGACCGTGAACACCAAGGATTCCTTCAGCAGGAACAGAACCCCTGGCTAAGGGTGGGTGTCCAAAGCTAAGTGCAGTCATCCTTCAGTAACCACAGGGGATTGGTTCCAGGGCCCCAGTGGATACCAAAATCCATGGATGCTCAAGTCCCTTACAGTCAGCCCTTCACTCCATCTGCCGGTTCTGCATCTGAGCACGGATTCAACCAACTGCAGATCCACCAAAATTCTATCCTTGACTAGTGAAATCCTCGAATTTGGAACCCACAGATAGGGAAGGCCAACAGTAATGCCCATGGTGGAAGGAAGGGAATTCCTTACTTAATCAAGGCAGGGATCCATGTACCAGAAATGGAAAACAAGTTGGTTGAATTGATCCTATTAATACAAGTAATACTGTGGCATCAGGACAGCAGAGGTGGAAGTGGGCTCCACTGTATAAAGTGGGCAGTGGAAGCCTAAGGTGGGATGATGGTGAGAGGGGCATGCTGGGAACCAGTGATGGATGCTGAGGCCAACACCTGTGTGACATCCATGCTGGGGGACAGAGACAGAAAAGTAGAGGCTGAGGGTGGGAAGAGCCATGATCTGATGGACAGATGGGATCTGGGTGACAGCTGTCCCTGAAGGCAAAAGGAACGGTGCACTTAAGGAGAAGGGGGATGATTGTCAATAGCAAATACTTCAGCCAAGTCAAGGTAGATGAAAAGCTGAGAAAAGTCCTACAACTAGGAATCACTGGCTATCTGCTTAAAAATCTGCACTCCATTATACTTTTTTTCTAACATCTCCCTCATTTCCCCTGCTACAAGTGCAGGCTGTCTTTCCACACCCATGTTGTGTCTCTGAAGCTCAGTGCGGGTCACTCAAAGGCAGTGCCCCGCCAAGCCTCTCAGTGAATCAGGAAGCGCCATAACTCCGGCTCCTGGTTTCCCACACTCGCTGCCACTAAGCATTGCAGGATATGTGATGGCAACGTTGTTGGTGAAATTTTAAGGCAAGTTGATTGACAATTTTTTGCATGATAATTTATCCACCTCAACTCATTTTCAACTCCCCTAACCTAGTTGGTGTTAAAGAAAATTCCTGGCTCAGTAATTCATTCTGTTACAATGTTACCCTGCAGGTCTTATCCTAGATTATTCTGGAAATGAACCATGCTAGAAAGCTTGAAGGTGTGGAAGAACAAAAGGATAAACACCGAAGGGAGATTCCAGAGAAGGGTGAAGGTGATGAGGTAGAAAACTCATGTGTGGGGATAAGTCTAGACAAGGTGAGAGCTGAGACCTTTGCTGAGATGACGAGAAGGGTTTGTGGGTAGGTATAATAATAATAATAACAAAGTGTGTGTGTGTGTGTGTGTGTGTGTGTGTGTGTGTTGGGGAGAAATGAGAATAATTAATGTCTGATGCAGAATTTTGTAAATTACAAAAAACAAAAGGCACCTCTTCTGGGTGGACTGACTGTCAAAGGATGCTCTCTCCCATCAAGCAAATTATACAAACCGAGGAGCCCTCTACCTCAGTACAGACTGGATTTCAATTCCCACACTGTTCATGGGTCAGTAGCCTTTATGCAGTGCACATGCTGCACATCTGTATTTAGCAAACTTTCTTGAGAGTTCTATTTTATTTTTAATATTAAAAATGTGGATCTGATACCGAGAGTAAGGAAACTGATAAAAGGAGATTAAAGGAAATTCATGTATGTTTAAAATATTCATTGAGTCAAATAAGAACGGAACCTTACTAGAGAGAAGCAAATGGAATTAGGGCCACTTCTGAATTAGGGGAAAAAAGGATATTTTTTGGCAGTATTTATGTCTGTCTCCATGTGGGTAGGCATCTGAGAGGTGGGGCAAAACAATGGATGACTTGATGATTGAGGGTGACATCATATTGCAAGAAAGACCAATGGAAAGGGGTTAAAAGTATTGCAAGTAGATAGAGCGTAGAATGATGGTGACCAGAGGCTGGGAAGGGTAGTGGGGTGAGGAGTAGGGATAGTTAATGGATACAAAAATATAGTTAGATAGAATGAATAAGAGCTTGTATTTGATAGTATAAGAGGGTGATTACAGTCAATAATAATGTACATTGTTAAATAACTAAAAGGGTATAATTGGAATGTTTGTAACACAGAGAAATGATAAATGCTTGAAGTGATGGACACCCCATTTACTCTGATGTGATTATTATGCATCATATGCCTGTATCAAAATATCTCATGTATCCCCTAAATATATATACCTACTGTGCCTGTAAAAATTAAAAGCAAAAACAAAAACAAAAAAATGTAAATGTGAGAGTATGATGAAAATCAGCAAATGAAAAGTATCACAAGTGGTTTGTTCACCTGATGGACTATGAACTTGAAGATGGATATTGAAAAGTGAGGCCCGTGAATGGTGGCTAGACTGCAAACATGGTGGGGTCAAGGGGTTGAAAGAGTTGTCAAACTCAAGGAGTGGGTGCCGTGGAAGCAAGGAGGTGAGCACGCTGGAAGTGCAGTTTGTGATCCGAGCGCATCACTGGGCACTGGGCTTTCAGGTGTAGATCAGTTGTGGGTGATGGCAAATCGTGGACCATGGCCACTGGGTGGCTAATGGGTCTGAGCCTGAGAGTCATTGAAATTGAGAATTTCAAAGATCATGGTTAAATTGGTTGGATGGCTGCTTTGCATAGACCTTGAAGTCTTCCAGGATAACAGGAGGAGGTGAATTAAAGAGGTGTGAACTTGCATCTGCAAACCTGGATTAATGAGAGTTGTGTGTGTTGTGGGGTGGTCAGGGATCTGCATCCATATGTCTTTATGTTAGGAATTTCAGCAAAGGAGAAAAGGGATTTTGAGTGAGTAGAGATGAACCAGGAAAATCCACACTTCTCCAGTTGTCTTATTAGCCATCTGTGGGAGAATGAGCTGCCTCTGCTTACAGTAAGCACTCTCCTCAGGGGAAAGATTGCTTTCAGTTAAGTGGAAAGGGAGAAACTTACCTTTGAAGAGCCTGTGGATTTCGTGCCGGCCCCTATGACCTAAAACCTTTGGGACATATTTATCTTCTGAAGGAATCTCCACTCCTGCCTCCTCAAGAGTATAACTATTTTTTTTTTAATGTTGCTGGCTTTCTTTCCTTTGACACTGAACATGCTTCCAAATTTCCAGGAAACTGTGTTTCCCTGGAGATTTCAGATTCTATCTAGGTATAAAGTTGTTTCAAAGACAGCTGTGGCTACAGTAATAAGTGTCAGCCATGAGTCTGACAGTGTTGCACAGCCGAGTGTGACATTTACACAGGGTTCAAATGAAACATAGACACAGCCGCCTCAGTGCCTCTGCCTTCCCAGGCTGGGCTGCTGGGCCAGGAAAGATGGGCTGGAGTTCTTCCCCTCAGCTGTAATATTAAAAGAGTTGAGAAAAATAATATCTACATTACATACTTTTTGTGTAGTTTTAAATTAATAAAAATAATCAGGATCCCTTAAAAAAGTCTAAAATGGACAAACAAGGTTGGAGATTTGCATTCATAGAGCAACACAGCTATGAAATTTCCCGTTTCAAAAAGGAGGAAATGTGGCTCACAGCTATAATATCAGCGTTTTGGGAGGCTGAAGTGGGCAGATCACTTGAGCCCAGGAGTTCAAGACCAGCCTGGGCAATATAGTGAGACCCTGTCTCTACAAAACAAAAAACAAAAAACTTAGCACGGTGTGGTAGCACAGTCCTGTAGTTCCAGCTACATGGGAGGCTGAGGTGGGAGGATCACTTGAGCAGAGGAGGTGGAGGCTGCAGTGAGCCCCGGTTGTGCCACTGCACTCCAGCTTAGGCAACAGAGCAAAACCCTGACTCAAAAAAAAAAAAAAAAAAAAAAAAAGGAGGAAATGAAATGCAGAAATACAATTCACAGAAATAACAAATGCGACGCAATAGGTAGAGTTCTATAGTGTTCCTGATGGAAAATACGTGTGTGTGTAAATGTAAGGAAAGGTCTGGAAAATATTATTGCTCTAAAAAAAGGGAAGGAATTATGGTTAAACTGCTATCACTTTTCTGATAAAATATTTAGAATGGCAAAAGTCTTGATACACTCATTTTGTTGTATTTTTTAAATTTAGCTTCAGAATATGTCTGCTTTAATTCAGATGAAACCAAATATTTCTATGCAGTTTGAAAGACAGTGAAGAACAAACAAAATATTGGAATGACAAGAATAAAACCAGTGCACAATTTCTTGTAGACAGCACAAAACAATAGATTTCCTTCAACTCGTCACAGTTGGTACAAGCTGAGTTCATTAACTAATATCTGCAACAAGAACTATTTTTTAAAACCCTGAAATACTATATATCTAGTAGTATTTTCTAATTATAAAATGGTATCCAGAAGAATATTCAGGAGGATTTTAAAAGACTGACAATGGCAGCATTTGTAACAGGAGGAGTATAAAGCAGTACTGCTGGCATTCAGAGGTGGCATGAAACAAAATTCTAGCTTGTGGCTAATGTTTTGGGAATGGTAAGAAAGGGAGTTTTCCTGAGAACATAGCTTCTGAGTTGGTCCCTAACCTAGCCCTCTTATGAGCATTATTATTCCTAGAATTTAGGGATCATATCTAAATCTTTGCATCTCCTACAGAAGTATTTTTCAATTTTTCAAGCAAGTGATAGCGTATGACATAGTACTCATGTATGTCCGTGCATACCTCCATTGTACACACACATAGGGTTTGTGTGTACTATGTGTGCATATATCCATAAGATGCACAGTGATACTTTCTTTTCTTTCCTAATCTCTTCTCTTCTCTTCTTCATTCACTTTTAAAACGCTGAAATTGACTCTACTACATTGATTTCATAATCTACTAATATGTTGCCCTCATAGATGAAATAACGGCCTGCTTATGATCATCTTGTAATGAACACGTGAAGATTTGGTTTCTGATGTCCCTCTTCTTGCTTCACTTTTTCAAATAATAATTATTTTTTTTTAAATACATGGTCTTGCCTTGTCACCCAGGCTGGAGTGCAGTGGCACAATCATAGCTCACTGCAGACTCATACTCCTGGGCTTAAGCAATTCTCTCACCTAGGCTGGCTTTGCATGCCTTCACTTGTTTGAGTTGTGTTTTCTCACCATGATTCAGAATGTTTCTTTACCTTTATCTGCAGAATGAGGCCCCATTACCACCGTCTACTAGTGAGGAAGGGTTCATTGGTTGCGCATGGACAAAGCGCTCTCACTGTCTCCCAAGTCCTTGGTTCTGGAGTGTGCATGGGAAGATGAGGCTCTGAATACTTTTTATTTCATTAGAACACACTTAGGCCTAGACCTCAGTATTCACAGCTAAGGAGGTAAAATTATTCGCACACCTTTCTCTATGTGACAGCTGATGGCCTTGCCTCATTTTGCAGAGAGACTAAATGGATGGGAACATTCTTATGTTCCTGCCCCAAATCTACCAACTCCACTGCACTGGCCTCCACACCCGGCACCTTCCATCCCTCTAGGATGGCCAAGGCGGCCCTTCTCCAAAGGCCGACTCCTGCACCATGCTTGAGTTACTTCCCCTGTTGTTGAATATTTTGCACCTGCTATCATTCTCTCTTCCTCTACAAAAACACATCTGACTCTTGTGCACAGGATCCTCATCAGCTATCTCCTGTTGCTTTGCTTTTCTAACAGCAAAACTTCTCAAAAAAGTGCCACGTATTTCCTCCACTGGCTTTCTGAACCTCTGTCTCACGACAGTGCACTGCTCTGGGGCGTCAGTTCCTGCTGCTCCAGGACATCTGCTCTCAACATGGTTATGAATGATGTCACAATGCACAGCCCAATGCCACTTGTTTGGTCCTTCTGTTCAAACTCAGTGGTATTTGCATTAACTGACCACATCACCTTTCTTAAAAAACTCTAGGCTCCATATCCTGAGTGCCCTCCCATCTCGCAGCTGCTGCTTCTTAGTTCCCTGTGCTTGCCTGGCCCTTTCCAGCTTTCTCATTCCCTGTTGTCCTTTTAGGTTCCATTGGTTTTCGAATCAGCACATGGTCAGTCTCCACCCTCTGAGTTGCATGCTCCATCATAATAAGGATATATATGCATATTTTTGCCCCTGATAAACTCCAGTATCTAGAACAGTTTAGGATCCAAAAGAGTTGTTCAATTCTTTGTTGAACAAAGGTAGTACTCTTTTTTTTTTTTTTGGGGGGGGTTAAATATTGCCCTATTTTCTCAGTTATCTTTTCTTTTCTTTTTTTTTTAAATTTATTTATTTATTTTTCTTTTTCTTATTATTATTATTATTATTGTTATTATTATTATACTTTAGGCTCTATGGTACATGTGCACAACGTGCAGGTAAGTTACATATGTATACATGTGCCATGCTGGTGCGCTGCACTCACCAACTCGTCATCTAGCATTAGGTATATCTCCCAATGCTATCCCTCCCCCCTCCCCCCACCCCACAACAGTCCCCGAAGTGTGATGTTCCCCTTCCTGTGTCCATGTGTTCTCATTGTTCAATTCCCACCTATGAGTGAGAATATGCGGTGTTTGGTTTTTTGTTCTTGCGATAGTTTACTGAGAATGATGATTTCCAATTTCATCCATGTCCCTACAAAGGATGTGAACTCATCATTTTTTATGGCTGCATAGTATTCCATGGTGTATATGTGCCACATTTTCTTAATCCAGTCTATCATTGTTGGACATTTGGGTTGGTTCCAAGTCTTTGCTATTGTGAATAATGCCGCAATAAACATACGTGTGCATGTGTCTTTATAGCAGCATGATTTATAGTCCTTTGAGTATATACCCAGTAATGGGATGGCTGGGTCGAATGGAATTTCTAGTTCTAGATCCCTGAGGAATCGCCACACTGACTTCCACAAGGGTTGAACTAGTTTACAGTCCCACCAACAGTGTAAAAGTGTTCCTATTTCTCCACATCCTCTCCAGCACCTGTTGTTTCCTGACTTTTTAATGATTGCCATTCTAACTGGTGTGAGATGGTATCTCATTGTGGTTTTGATTTGCATTTCTCTGATGGCCAGTGATGGTGAGCATTTTTTCATGTGTTTTTTGGCTGCATAAATGTCTTCTTTTGAGAAGTGTCTGTTCATGTCCTTCACCCACTTTTTGATGGGGTTGTTTGTTTTCTTCTTGTAGATTTGTTGGAGTTCATTGTAGATTCTGGATATTAGCCCTTTGTCAGATGAGTAGGTTGCGAAAATTTTCTCCCATTTTGTAGGCTGCCTGTACACTCTGATGGTAGTTTCCTTTGCTGTGCAGAAGCTCTTTAGTTTAATTAGATCCCATTTGTCAATTTTGGCTTTTGTTGCCATTGCTTTTGGTGTTTTAGACATGAAGTCCTTGCCCATGCCTATGTCCTGAATGGTATTGCCTAGGTTTTCTTCTAGGGTTTTTATGGTTTTAGGTCTAACATTTAAGTCTTTAATCCATCTTGAATTGATTTTTGTATAAGGTGTAAGGAAGGGATCCAGTTTCAGCTTTCTCCATATGGCTAGCCAGTTTTCCCAGCACCATTTATTAAATAGGGAATCCTTTCCCCATTTCTTGTTTTTGTCAGGTTTGTCAAAGATCAGATAGTTGTAGATATGTGGCATTATTTCTGATGGCTCTGTTCTGTTCCATTGATCTATATCTCTGTTTTGGTACCAGTACCATGCTGTTTTGGTTACTGTAGCCTTGTAGTATAGTTTGAAGTCAGGTAGTGTGATGCCTCCAGCTTTGTTCTTTTGGCTTAGGATTGACTTGGCGATGCGGGCTCTTTTTTGGTTCCATATGAACTTTAAAGTAGTTTTTTCCAATTCTGTGAAGAAAGTCATTGGTAACTTGATGGGGATGGCATTGAATCTGTAAATTACCTTGGGAAGGATGGCCATTTTCATGATATTGATTCTTCCTACCCATGAGCATGGAATGTTCTTCCATTTGTTTGTATCCTCTTTTATTTCCTTGAGCAGTGGTTTGTAGTTCTCCTTGAAGAGGTCCTTCACATCCCTTGTAAGTTGGATTCCTAGGTATTTTATTCTCTTTGAAGCAATTGTGAATGGGAGTTCACTCATGATTTGGCTCTCTGTTTGTCTGTTATTGATGTATAAGAATGCTTGTGATTTTTGTACATTGATTTTGTATCCTGAGACTTTGCTGAAGTTGCTTATCAGCTTAAGGAGATTTTGGGCTGAGACAATGGGGTTTTCTAGATATACTATCATGTCATCTGCAAACAGGGACAATTTGACTTCCTCTTTTCCTAATTGAATACCCTTGATTTCCTTCTCTTGCCTAATGGCCCTGGCCAGAACTTCCAACACTATGTTGAATAGAAGTGGTGAGAGAGGGCATCCCTGTCTTGTGCCAGTTTTCAAAGGGAATGCTTCCAGTTTTTGCCCATTCAGTATGATATTGGCTGTGGGTTTGTCATAAATAGTTCTTATTATTTTGAGATACGACCCATCAATACCTAATTTATTGAGAGTTTTTAGCATGAAGGGTTGTTGAATTTTGTCAAAGGCCTTTTCTGCATCTATTGAGATAATCATGTGGTTTTTGACTTTGGTTCTGTTTATATGCTGGATTACATTTATTGATTTGCATATATTGAACCAGCCTTGCATCCCAGGGATGAAGCCCACTTGATCATGCTGGATAAGCTTTTTGATGTGCTGCTGGATTCTGTTTGCCAGTATTTTATTGAGGATTTTTGCATCAATGTTCATCAAGGATATTGGTCTAAAATTCTCTTTTTTTGTTGTGTCTCTGCCAGGCTTTGGTATCAGGATGATGCTGGCCTCATAAAATGAGTTAGGGAGGATTCCCTCTTTTTCTATTGATTGGAATAGTTTCAGAAGGAATGGTACCAGCTCCTCCTTGTACCTCTGGTAGAATTCGGCTGTGAACCCATCTGGTCCTGGACTTTTTTTGGTTGGTAAGCTATTGATTATTGCCACAATTTCAGCTCCTGTTATTGGTCTATTCAGAGATTCAACTTCTTCCTGGTTTAGTCTTGGGAGGGTGTATGTGTTGAGGAATTTATCCATTTCTTCTAGATTTTCTAGTTTATTTGCGTAGAGGTGTTTGTAATATTCTCTGATGGTAGTTTGTATTTCTGTGGGATCGGTGGTGATATCCTCTTTATCATTTTTTATTGCATCTATTTGATTCTTCTCTCTTTTTTTCTTTATTAATCTTGCTAGCGGTCTATCAATTTTGTTGATCCTTTCAAAAAACCAGCTCCTGGATTCATTTATTTTTTGAAGGGTTTTTTGTGTCTCTATTTCCTTCAGTTCTGCTCTGATTTTAGTTATTTCTTGCCTTCTGCTAGCTTTTGAATGTGTTTGCTCTTGCTTTTCTAGTTCTTTTAATTGTGATGTTAGGGTGTCAATTTTGGATCTTTCCTGCTTTCTCTTGTGGGCATTTAGTGCTATAAATTTCCCTCTACACACTGCTTTGAATGCATCCCAGAGATTCTGGTATGTTGTGTCTTGGTTCTCATTGGTTTCAAAGAACATCTTTATTTCTGCCTTCATTTCGTTATGTACCCAGTAGTCATTCAGGAGCAGGTTGTTCAATTTCCACGTAGTTGAGCGGTTTTGAGTGAGATTCTTAATCCTGAGTTCTAGCTTGATTGCACTGTGATCTGAGAGATAGTTTGTTATAATTTCTGTTCTTTTACATTTATTAAGGAGAGCTTTACTTCCAAGTATGTGGTCAATTTTGGAATAGGTGTGGTGTGGTGCTGAAAAAAATGTATATTCTGTTGATTTGGGGTGGAGAGTTCTGTAGATGTCTATTAGGTCTGCTTGGTGCAGAGCTGAGTTCAATTCCTGGGTATCCTTGTTGATTTTCTGTTTCGTTGATCTGTCTAATGTTGACAGTGGGGTGTTAAAGTCTCCCATTATTAATGTGTGGGAGTCTAAGTCTCTTTGTAGGTCACTCAGGACTTGCTTTATGAATCTGGGTGCTCCTGTATTGGGTGCATAAATATTTAGGATAGTTAGCTCTTCTTGTTGAATTAATCCCTTTACCATTATGTAATGGCCTTCTTTGTCTCTTTTGATCTTTGTTCGTTTAAAGTCTGTTTTATCAGAGACTAGGATTGCAACCCCTGCCTTTTTTTGTTTTCCATTTGCTTGGTAGATCTTCCTTCATCCTTTTATTTTGAGCCTATGTGTGTCTCTGCACGTGAGATGGGTTTCCTGAATACAGCACACTGATGGGTCTTGAGTCTTTATCCAATTTGCCAGTCTGTGTCTTTTAATTGGAGCATTTAGTCCATTTACATTTAAAGTTAATATTGTTATGTGTGAATCTGATCCTGTCATTATGATGTTAGCTGGTTATTTTGCTCGTTAGTTGATGCAGTCTCTTCCTAGTCTCGATGGTCTTTACATTTCGGTATGATTTTGCAGTGGCTGGTACTGGTTGTGCCTCTCCGTGTTTAGCACTTCCTTCAGGAGCTCTTTTAGGGCAGGCCTGGTGGTGACAAAATCTCTCAGCATTTGCTTGTCTGTAAAGTATTTTATTTCTCCTTCAGTTATGAAGCTTAGTTTGGCAGGATATGAAATTCTGTGTTGAAAATTCTTTTCTTTAAGAATGTTGAATATTGGCCCCCACTCTCTTCTGGCTTGTAGGGTTTCTGCCGAGAGATCTGCTGTTAGTCTGATGGGCTTCCCTTTGATGGTAACCCGACCTTTCTCTCTGGCTGCCCTTAACATTTTTTCCTTCATTTCAACTTTGGTGAATCTGACAATTATGTGTCTTGGAGTTGCTCTTCTCGAGGAGTATCTTTGTGGCGTTCTCTGTATTTCCTGAATCTGAATGTTGGCCTGCCTTGCTAGATTGGGGAAGTTCTCCCGGATAATATCCTGCAGAGTGTTTTCCAACTTGTTTCCATTCTCCCCGTCACTTTCAGGTACACCAATCAGACGTAGATTTGGTCTTTTCACATAGTCCCACATTTCTTGGAGGCTTTGCTTGTTTCTTTTTATTCTTTTTTCTCTAAACTTCCCTTCTCGCTTCATTTCATTCATTTCATCTTCCAGGGCTGATACCCTTTCTTCCATTTGATCGCATCAGCTCCTGAGGCTTCTGCATTCTTCACGTAGTTCTCGAGCCTTGGTTTTCAGCTCCATCAGCTCCTTTAAGCACTTCTCTGTATTGGTTATTCTAGTTATACATTCTTCTAAATTTTTTTCAAAGTTTTCAACTTCTTTGCCTTTGGTTTGAATATCCTCCTGTAGCTCGGAGTAATTTGATCGTCTGAAGCCTTCTTCTCTCAGCTCGTCAAAGTCATTCTCCGTCCAGCTTTGTTCCGTTGCTGGTGAGGAACTGCGTTCCTTTGGAGGAGGAGAGGCACTCTGCTTTTTAGAGTTTCCAGTTTTTCTGCTCTGTTTTTTCCCCATCTTTGTGGTTTTATCTACTTTTGGTCTTTGATGATGGTGATGTACAGATGGGTTTCTGGTGTGGATGTCCTTTCTGTTAGTTTTCCTTCTAACAGACAGGACCCTCAGCTGCAGGTCTGTTGGAGTACCTGGCCGGCCGTGTGAGGTATCAGTCTGCCCCTGCTGGGGGGTGCCTCCCAGTTAGGCTGCTCGGGGGTCAGGGGTCAGGGACCCACTTGAGGAGGCAGTCAGCCCGTTCTCAGATCTCCAGTTGCGTGCTGGGAGAACCACTGCTCTCCTCAAAGCTGTCAGACAGGGACATTTAAGTCTGCAGAGGTTACTGCTGTCTTTTTGTTTGTCTGTGCCCTGCCCCCAGAGGTGGAGCCTACAGAGGCAGGCAGGCCTCCTTGAGCTGTGGTGGGCTCCACCCAGTTCAAGCTTCCAGGCTGCTTTGTTTACCTAAGGGAGCCTGGGCAATGGCGGGCGCCCCTCCCCCAGCCTCGCTGCCGACTTGCTGTTTGATCTCAGACTGCTGTGCTAGCAATCAGTGAGACTCTGTGGGCATAGGACCCTCTGAGCCAGGTGCGGGCTATACTCTCCTGGGGCACCGTTTCCTAAGCCCGTCGGAAAAGCACAGTATTCAGGTGGGAGTGGCCCGATTTTCCAGGTGCCGTCTGTCACCCCTGGAAAGGGAACTCCCTGACCCCTTGCACTTCCCGAGTGAGGCAATGCCTTGCCCCTGCTTCGGCTGGCGCACGGTGCACTCACCCACTGACCTGCGCCCACTGTCTGGCACTCCCTAGTGAGATGAACAGGGTACCTCAGATGGAAATGCAGAAATCACCCGTCTTCTGCGTCGCTCGGGCTGGGAGCTGTAGACGGGAGCTGTTCCTATTCGGCCATCTTGGCTCCTCCCCCAGGTAGTACTCTTTTACACATTTATGTTTAAAGGTTTCATAGGCAAATATTATCAGTGCTATTGTGCAATAGATATTCTTCTATGTTTTCTTTTATAAAAGCATAACCCCAAGCCTTTAAATCCATCAACATTGCTATGCATGAATTTAATTTGTTCCTTTAAATTGTAGCATGATGTTTTGTATCATGATGTTTTGTATCATGTAAACATTACAATTTTCTTTTTGTCTATTTTCTTACGGATGAGCACTTTGGTTGCCTCCAACTTGAGATATTGCAAATTTTGAAGCCAAAATTGTCCCATGAATGCTACGTTGGAGGCCCATGAATTTCTCTGCATTTATCAGTTTGATCAGTGCAGATTGATATCTTGTTTTTCTTTGAAATTGTCTAACTACTAATAAATTTGAGCATATCTTTCTGAACTGGGTATCTTTATGGGTTTTCCTTTTATTATTTGTCTTTTTCCTGTCTTTGCTGAATTAAACTTGTTTAGGTTTCCTATATTTGCTTATGTTTTTAGGAATTTCTTATACTTCTAAACAGCAATCTTTGCTAAAGTTTTACATTTCAATTATCTTCTCACAGGCTATCCTCTACCATAGCTTCATATTTGTTTATTATGGTTGAATAGCTATTTCAAATTTTGATACAATATGTTCCAGTAATTTTCTTGATCCTAATGGTTTGTGAGTGTTTAATTTTGTTTAAAAGAGAATTCCCTACTTCTAGATCCTAAAGATGGTGTTCTATATTTCCATCTCTTAGCTTATGTTATCTTTCACTTTTAAGTCTATAACACTGAACCCCCTTAAAGTTAGTTTAAGATATAGATCCAGCTTTATTTTCATATAAGCTCAGCAGTCTGTCCCAGACAAGTTATTAAATATTTTTTCTTTTATTGTTAGTGTATTGGTGCCACTTTTATTGCATAACAGGTTATATATGTTTCATGAGGTTTTATTTCTGACTTTGCCATTCTATTAGAAAAGAGTCTATATTTTAGTTGGAACGACTGTATCATACAGTTTTTTTATTATTAATATTAACATTATTATTATTCCATTATATCATAAATTCTTAAAAGACAAATTTCTCTTTTATTTTCTCAAGACTAATTTAGCTATTCATGAACCTTTATTATCTCATGTAAATTTTTAAGTAATTTTATTGAGCACTTGGAAATAAATCCAGCTGAGTTTTGTGATTAGATTATACATTTATAGATTAATTGGAGTTAAATACAATATTTTTTTTTTTTTACTCTAATCAGGTTTTAAGAATTTTGTTTAAAAAGTCATGTATTTTCCATGTGAGGTTTATTCCTCAATATATAGTTTTTAATTGTTATTGCTGATATAGAGAAGTGGTCTTTATTTAAATTCTGTGCTAGGAAACTTGTATTCTTCTTACTTCTAATAGTATATTAAATTCCTCTTGTGTTTTCTATAGTTGATCATAAAATCTATAAACAATGAACATTTTATTTTTTTCAATTCTGTACATGCATTGTTTCTTTTGCTGGGCTTTATATATTACCCAGAAGGTCCGGTCCCTAGCAGGCATTCTTGTCCTCTCTGTATTTAAATGGAGTAGTCAAGACTTCTGGTTACTGCTCCAGATATAAGAAACTCAGAGATCATTGCTTCTGTCCATGCAACAAGAAAAAAGCTGAGCAAACTAAAAATCAACAACTCTTCTTAGAGCCATTAGAGGGCAGTCGTAGAGCAAACTGTCACTCCCAAAATTAAGAAGATAGACAGCACCAGGCAACTTACCAGAGCCAAAGCCCAGGAGCAGAGATGCCCACAGGGACAAGTACTGAAGAAAGAAATGCAACTCATAATAAAGGAACTGTGGGAGGCTCAGGGAGAACAAATTTGAAAGTTAAAACTGAGGAAGACCCTGTCTTAGGAGGGTCCCCACACTTTCATCAGTTTTGCTCTTCTAGCCCTGCCAGGTTCTCAAAGTGAGGGCGGGAGAAAAATCCCCTGATGCTTTTGGCAGGGCGAGATGAGAGGAGCTATTTTGAAGTATGCCCAGAGCATTCTGATTTTCTTAACAAGGCCTGCATCCAACTATATCAAAATTGCTCTAAATGTCAATAGTCTAAATATACTGGTTAAAAGACAGAGATTGTTAGAATGACTTTTTTTTTTAAAGTTCCAACTATATGTTTTCTGTGAAAATCCCACTTTAAATATAAAAACTTGGATGGATTAAAAGTGAAGAATTGGAGAAAGGTATACCATGTTAATACTAGTTAAAAGAGACTTGGAGAAGCTATACTAACTTTAGACAGAGCAGACTTCAGAGCAAGTAAAACTGCCAGGCATATAAAGGGCATTAGGTAACAACTGAGAAATTAATTCTATCATAACATATATGGATTTAACAGAACATTGAAAGACGTGAGCAAGAGCATTGGTAAAAGTGCAAGGAGAAATTGATGAATCCACTTTCATAGTTGGAGATTTCAACATCCTTTCATTAGTAATAGATCCAGTGGTTCAGTGATGATATAGTGAATTGAACAACACCATCAGTCAACTGGACTTAATTAACATCTATAAAATACTTCATATAATAAGAACAGAATACACATTGTTCTCAAGCTCACATGGAATATTCACCAAATTAGATCACATTATGGGGCAGAAAACATACCTTAAAAATTGAAAAGATAGAAATCTTGCAAGGTTTGCTCTTAGATCACAATAACAAAAAGATAGCTGGAAAATCCCAAAATACTTGGAGATTAAAGAAAACACTTCTGAATAACATGTGGATTAAAGAAGAAATTTCAAGAAAAATTTTAAAAATATTTTTAATTAAATAAAAATTAAAATACAATTCATTACAATTTGTGAAATGCAGTGAAAGTAGTGCTTAAATGGAAATTTATAGTATTCAATGTGTATATTATAAAAGAGAAAGATTTTATTTTCTATTTTATTTTCTACCAAATAGAAATGGGGTCCTGTTATGTTGCTCAGGATGGTCTCAAACTCCTGGGCTCAAGGAATCCTCCTGCTTCTTAGTGCTGGGATTATAGGCATGAGCCAGCATGCCTAGCCTTAAAAACAATAATGTAGGTCCAACTGAAGTAAACTAGGAAAAGAAGAAAAGATTAAATTAAAACTAAGTAGAAACAAAGAAACAATAAAGCTTAAGGCAGAAATCACTGAACTTGGAGACAGGAAAGCAATACAGAATATCAATGAAGCAAAAAAAAATTATTTTGAAATAATTGATAAAATTGGCAAACCTGTAAGAAGAAAAAAAGAAAAAAGGAAGAAACATCATTATAGCAAGCTTGCAGGAAATAAGGTTAATGTACAAAAGTCAATTACTTTCTTATATGCCAATAATGAACAATTGGAATTTGATATTGAAAACACAATACCATTTACATTTGAATAAAAAAATGAAACGCATATACAAATCTTTGATAATATATACTAAATCTATTTGAGTGAAGACTGTAAAACTCTGAGGAAAAAAATCAAACATAAATAAATGGAGAGATACTCCATATACATGGATAAAAAGACTCAATATTTTAAAATAGCAGTTTTTCCCAATTTGATCTATAGATTCAATACAATCCCAGTCAAAATCCTGGCAAGTTATTTTGTGGACATCAACGAACAGATTCTAAAGTGTATTTTGAGGCCAGTTCAGGTGGCTTATGCCTGTAATCCCAGTGCTTTGGGAGGCCAAGGTGGGCGGATCACTTGAGGTCAGGAGTTTGAGACCATCCTGGCCAACCTGGTGAAACTCCGTCTCTACTAAAAATACAAAAATTAGCCAGGTTTGGTGGTGCATGCCTGCAATCTCAGCTACTGGGGAGGTTGAGGCAGGAGACGCTTGAACCCAAGAGGCGGAGGTTGCAGTGAGCAAAGTTCGCGCCACTGCACCCCAGCCTGGGCAACAGAGTGAGACTCCATCTCGAAAAAAAAAAGTGTATTTTGAAAGTAAGAAAACTTCGAATGGAAACAATATTGACAAAGAAGCACAAGGTCAGAAGATTGATACTAACTGACATCAAGGCTTACTGTGAAGCTACAAGAATCAAGACAATGGGATATTGGCTAAGGAATAGACATATAGACTGTTGGAACAAAATAGAGAGTCCAGGCATAGATCCACGAAAATATAGTCAATGAAACTTGGACAAAAGTGCAGAGGGAATTCAACAGAGAATGGATAGTTTCTTTGACAAATGGTGCTGGAACAAGTGGGCATCCATTTGCAAAAAATGAAATGAATTCAGACAAGGACTGTATACTTTTTATAAAAGCAAACTCAAAATGGATCATAGACTTAGTTATAAAATTCTAGCATAAACCTTCTAGAAGATAAATCATATAGAAGAAAATCTAGGAGACTTTGGGTTTAGTGATTATTTTTTAGATACAGTGACCAAAAGCATGATCCAAGAAAGAAAAATAAAATGATAAATTAGACTTCATTAAAATTAAAAAAGTTCTGCTCTGAGATAGACACTGTTATGAGAAAGAAAAGATAATCCACAGACTGGGAGAAAATATATGCAAAACACATGTAAGATAAAGGACTGTTATCCAAAATACACAAAGACACAAAGCTCAACAATAAGAAATTACTAAATATTGTAAAGGCATTGAATATTGTACTGACATTAAATTGTATTATTGTAAAGGCATTAATGCCTTTATAAATGTGTTATTGTAAAGGCATTAATGCCTTTATAAATGCCTTTACTATTGTAAAGGCATTAAATATTGTAAAGGCCAATTAAACAATCCAATTAAAATGAGCAAATATCTGAACAGATATCTCATCAAAAATATACAGACGGCAAATAAGTATATGAGAAGATATTCAACATGATTATAATACAATTATAAATGAAAACAACAATGAGATACCACTATACACTTACTAGAATGGCTGAAATCTAAAACATTGAAAACTCATAAGCCAATGAAACATTTAGTAACAGGAACTCTCATTCATTGCCAGCAGGAATGCACAGTGATATAACCAGTTTGGAAGACAGTTTGGCAGTTTCTTATAAGACTAAACATAGTCTTACCATATGATCCAGTAATCATGCTCCCTGGTATTTACTCAAATGAATAAAAAATGTACATGCCCATAAAACTCTGCAAACAAATGTTTATAGCAGCTTTATTCAGAATTTCCACAATTTAGATGCAACTAATTCTTTCCATAGGTGAATGAATAAACAAAGTGTGGTTCATCTATACAATGAAATATTACTCAACAATAAAAAGATGGCTGGGCATGGTGGCTCATGCCTGTAATCCCAACACTTTGGGAGGCCAAGGCAGGAGGATCACTTGAGCCTAGGGATTTGAAACCAGCCTGGAGAACATGGTGCAACTCCATCTCAACAAAAAAATACAAAAATTAGCTGGGCATGTGTGGCATGTGACTGTGGTCCTGGCTACTTGGGAGGCTGAGATGGGAAAACCATCTGAGTCCAGGGGGTTGAGGCAGCAATGAGCCATGATCATACCAGTGTACTCCAGGCTGAGCAACAATCTCAAAGAAACATACAAAAAAAAAAAAAAAAAAAAAGAAATGAAATATTTTCTTAGTCAGCTTCAGCTTCCATAACAAAATTCCATAGACTGAATGATTTAGACAACAGAATGTATTTCTCACAGTCCTGGAGACTGAAGTCAAATATCAAGGTGCCAGCAGGGCCAGTATCTGGTGAGGACTCTCTGCTTGAGTTGCAGAAGGCTGCCTTCTGGCTGGTTCCTTACATTAGCCTCTTTTTGGTGTGTGTGCATGAGATGATCAGGAGTTGTCTTTCTTTTTCTTTTTTTCTTCTTATAAGGGCAGTAACTCCATCATGAGGGTCCCACCCTCATGACCTCATCCAAATCTAATTAACTCCCAAAGGTCTCATCTCCAAATGCCATCACACTCGGACTTAAGGCTTCAACATATGACTTATGGAGGAGACACAAACATTCAGTTTATAACAGGTTCCTAGCCACATAAAGGCATGAAGGAAAGTTAATTATATATTGATAAGTGAAAGAAGCTAATGTGCAAAGACTATATACTCTATGATTCAACTATATCACATCCTGGTAAAGCTAAAACTATGGAGGCATAAGATGATCAGTACTAGCCAGGGATTTGTAGGGGAAGGACGAAATAGTGGAACACAAGGGATTTTTTGAGCTGTGAAATTATTTTGTTGGATACTTTAATGGTGAATGTATATAATTATACATCAGCCAAAACCCAAAGAGTGACCAAATTATGAACTATGTACTTCAGTTAGTCAATAATAATGTGTCAATATTAGCTCATTAATTGTAACAAATATACAACACTCCTGTAAGATCTCAAAAATCAGAAAGGCCAAGAGGGTATATAGGAACTCTCTATATTCTCTGCTCAAATTTTTGTAAACCTAAACTGCCCTAAAAAATGAATATTAATTTTTAAAAAGACAAGAAAAAAGTGAGTGACCTCAATTTTTAAATTAAGTGGCTTGAGAAACATAGTAATCAAATGAAATGTATATCTCTCAGTCTAGATTCTGATTTGAACAAATCAATGTAAAAATTAAGAGGAAATATTTTAAAGTGAAAGAAAAGGAGTACAGTTTAGTTTTTATATATATATAATTTTGAAATTACACATGTAACTGTGTAATGCAGATACATTGATGATTAATACCCAAAATATCTATAAATGTTATATTTCTATTGCATTATAAATGTATTTTTCATTTAAGATATTTTGAATATTAATCATCAATGCATTCATGAGAAACATTATTACTGTATTTTACAATAATGTGTTAGGTACAATTAGGAACATCTTAACTACAATTTTTGTACCTATGTTTATACAAAATAATGCGGATCTGTTGTCAAAATAATATTTATTTATTTATTTAAATTCTTCTCTTTATGCTTTAGACTTTGTTTTTTCTGACAAAATGATTGGTGACTTTGCCTTTTTTTATTTTCTTATTTTTTTTTAAGAAGTCTTGTAGTATAAGTCAGCAGCCCCCAACCTTTGTGGCACCAAAGACTGGTTTCGTGGAAGATAATTTTTCTACGGGTCAGGGTGGCGGGTGGCGGGTGGCGGTGGATGATTTTGGGATGATTCAAACGCATTACAGTTATTGTTCACTTTATTATTATTACATTGTAATATATAATGAAATAATTATATAACTCACCATAATTTAGAATCAGTGGGAGCCCTGAGGTTGTTTCCCTGCAAGTAATCGGTCACATCTGGGGGTGATGGGAGACAGTGACAGATCATAAGGCATTAGATTCCCATAAGGAGCCCGCAAGCTAGATCCTTTGCATGTGCAGTTCACAATAGAATTAGATCCTCTCCTATGAGAATCTAATGCCACGGCTGATCTGACAGGAGGCAGAGATCAAGCGGTAATGTTAGTGATGAGGAGCAGCTGTAAATACAGATGAAGCTTCACTTCCTTGCCTGCCGCTCACCTCCTGCCATGCAGCTGGTTTTCTAACAGGCCACAGACAGGTACTAGTCCATGGCCCAGAGGTTGGACCTGGTATAGATTCTCAGTTCCTTGAAACGTTGACACTATTTACTTGTAACAATGTCTTCACCTGGGACTTTTTTGAAGAGGTAACTTGAATTATCATTTTAAATGTATTTAAATATATCTATTCAAGTTGTCTATTCTTGTTCCAAGTTACTGATTTATTTTTCATCCAGGTT
Source organism: Pongo pygmaeus (assembly GCF_028885625.2). Lineage (NCBI taxonomy): Eukaryota > Metazoa > Chordata > Mammalia > Primates > Hominidae > Pongo > Pongo pygmaeus. The sequence continues at coordinate 34,903,503 of NC_072379.2, read as the reverse complement.
TTCAAATTATTATTATACAGTTGTTTATATATACTTTTATAATTTTAACTACTGTTATATATGTCTTCACCTCTCATTTTCTTTATTCTAAATTTTGTTTATTTGTATCTTCTTTTTTATCTTCATGAAATCAATGTATCTTTTCTTACATGCCAAATGTATTGCATAAAGCAAGAAAATGAAATTTTATTTAATTAATTAATAGATTTATTTTTAGGTTCAGGTGTGCATGTGTAGGTTTATTATATATGTAAATTTGTGTCGTGGGGGTTTGTTGTACAAATTATTTCATCACTCAGGTATTAAGCCTAGTACCTATTAGTTATTTCTCCTCATCCTCTCCCTTTTCCCACTCTCCACCCTCCAACAGGCCCCAGTGTGTGTTGTTCCCTTCTATGTGTCCATGTGTTCTCATCATTTAGCTCCCACTTATAAGTGAGAATATGCAGTAGTTGGTTTCTGTTCCTGCATTAGTTTGCTAAGGATAATGGCCTCCAGCTTCCTATATGTTCCTGCAAAGGACATGATCTTGTTCCTTTTTATGAGTGCACAGTATTCCGTGGTGGGTATGTACCACATTTTCTTTACCCAGTCTACCATTGATGGGCATTTAGGTTGATTTCATATTTTTGCTATTGTGAATAGTGCTGCAATAACATATGCATCTATGCATCTTTATAATAAAATGGAAATCAATATATCTTATTAATACAGGAGGTAGAAAGAAATTATTTAGACAGGTAGTGAGGACAACAAAGTCCTCGGCAGAGCTATCCTTTTAGTAAAAAGCAGCCCCCCAAATTATTTCTTTTCTAACAAAGAGCAGCCTGAAAAATTGATCTGCAAACATAGATAGGCAAGCTGGATGCTTGCAAGAGGGAATGCTGGCAGCTGCACCAAGAGAAAAGGGCTATCTGGGCGCCAGGCATGTCCAACATGAAGGCTCCATCTTCCCTTTTTGGTTACATGTGTATAGAAACAAAGGAATGGGCAACATGGCACAGCTCAGGCAGAGAACTTGCCTGCATAATAAAGATTAAGGTGGGAGTTACCAGAAATTTGCAACCTATGTAAATGGCACACCTGGTCTAACCAGTTTTTTGCACCTTATGTGTGAATCAGACACTGCCTCCTCACCAGCTCATCTATAAAACCCCTTGCATTTCACTGCGGTCTGGCAACCCATTTTTCCAGGACCCCTCTCTGCAGCAGAGAGCTCTTCTCTTTCTTTTGCTTATTAAACTTCCACTCTCAACCTCACTCTTTGTGTGTCTGCATCCGTGTTCTCCATGGGTGTGGGACAATGAACCTCAGGTGTTACTTCAGACAACAATGCTGTTTCATTATTTCTTGAAGAATCAGATTTTGGATTTGTTAAATTTCTCTATCGTGTTTTTTTCATTATTTTACATATATCTCTAAAATTTATTATTTTCTTCTTCATGTTTAAGTTTATTTAAGTTTGAGATGCAGTTACAATTTGGGCACAAAAACTTATATTGCTGCTCAGTTTCTATTGCTGCCCAGTTTCAAGTATCTCTTAATTTCTCTTTCTTTGTATTTACTCTTCCAATCACTGCTTGGTATCAGGGATGATACCGAGAAATAGATCTTCAAAAACAGGATTCTGACATTGGGTTGATCACTGTTTGTGCTTTAATAATTACCTCCTTTCCAGTGGCAAATAAAACATTGTAATAATCCGGCATCCAAATTATTTTTATTAATTACCTGCTGCTCTTTGGTGTAGAAAACTTACAAGTGACAGAATTTTGATATGACATGGCAAATAATACATTTGAGCAGAGTAATAATAGCTACAAGACCAAGGGTTGGGATGACGACTCAGCGATCTCACTCACAACTATAACAAGCTCAGAGCTAAAGTAACAGAGAACCTGAGAATTTCCATGAATATTCTAAAAATATCTTCTGTTTTGTAGCTATGGAGAAAATTTGGCTAAAAATAAGATGCAACATACAATTGTGCAAAAGGTAATTGAAACATTGAATTGAAAACAGAGCATCCATTAACTCTTCTCCGGGAAAGTAAAGGCATTGAGTGCAAGGCAGTGAGAAATCAGACTTTAGATAGGGATTTTGGGGTAAGACATGATAAATGCAAGAACTTTGAACCTTCAGAAATCCCCAGTCTTCCCTCACTAACAGAACTAGCTCCTGCTTCTAAGGAAATTACACGTCTCTTGCTCAAAGACTTTGTAAATACTTGCATTTTTACCTGCTTTTTTTGCAAGATGACTTTTCTCAAGAACAGTTTACCACTCACTATTGCCTTCTGATGCATAACTAGAGTAAGATGACTGCATACCCAAGAGGAATTAGTGCAAAACTGACTCGTAAGAATCTAAGTTGTATGGGTACACACACACACACACACACCATAAATTCTTATGAGTCAGATTTTGCACTAATATACATTCTATATACATTTATGGATGCATATATGCACATAAGAAACCTAAGAACATGGGTAGAAATGGTGCTTGCCAATGGAGAATGCAATAACCTATCTGAGACTGTGTGGTCTTTTTAAATCTTGCTAATACGGTAGAAAGAAGTAAGAAAGAGGGAATTTCTGCCGCTTGCTCCCTGACCGAGAATAGCAAACTGAAAACAGTGACACTTTTTTCGTATAATCACAGAGTCTGTGTCAACATAAATCACTAAAAATTACATTGCAGGTTTTATTTCTTCTACTCCCTTTTATCTCTCATATTTTACTTTAGCATTAAGTCAATATGTCTTTAAAAATGTCTGTGTGTTATCTTAAACTTTTATCAGCTGGAGGCTTCAACTGCAGCTCTTTTTCCAGTTGCAGTTTCTTTATTGGAATAATTCTATGTGCCCCTGGCACATGGTATGTAGTGATGGGTTTAGAAAATGCTTTTTCTCTATATTATTTTCAAAGTACTGTCAATTACAGTTTACCTGGAAGGAACAGCAGTACACTTCCACTGGGCTATGTTGTTTCTGGTTTTCTATCATGATCTAGTTTGCAGAGACTATCCTCAGTCTTCATCAGTCTACTCTATTGACAACACTGTTCTGTTGTATCTGGTAAAGGGAGGAGAACTTCCCTTGTATGCATAAATAAGACACATATTTGTCAGAAGGTGATAAGCTAGAAATTTTTAAAAAAAATATTTGCCTACAGTAAAACTGGCATTTTGTTTTGGCGTACAGGTCTATGTGTTTTAACAGAAGAATAATTTGTGGAACTGCACCAGAATCAGAGTACAGAAAAGTTCCATAATCCAAAATATTCCATCAGGAATTTTATAGTCACATGCTTCTTCAACCCTTAACGCCTAGAAACCACTGTTCTGTTCATTTATAGTTTTGCCTTTTCCAGAATAGCCAATAAGTAGAATCCAAAAATTCATAACCTTGTAAGACCTCTTTAATTCAACAGAATGCCTTTGAGATTCATTCATTTTGTTCGTTTGTTTGTTTTTTTATTGAGACAGAGTGTGGCTCTGTCACCCAGGCTGGAATGCAGTGGCACAATCTCTGCTCACTGCCAAACTCTGCCTCCCGGGTTCAAGAGATTCTTATGCTCAGCCTTCTGAGTAGCTGGGACTACAGGCACGCACCACTACACCCAGCTAATTTTTGTATTTTTAGTAGAGACAGGGTTTCACCATGTTGGCCAGGCTGTTCTTGAACTCCTGACCTCAGGTGATCGCCTGCCCCGGCCTTCCAAAGTGCTGGGATTACAGGCATGAGCCACCACGCCCGGCCTCATTCAAGTTTTTGTTGGCTGAATTTTATTGATGACAACTATTCTATTATACAGATATAGCCCAGGTTTTTTTTTTTTGCCCATTCACATGCTGAAGGATGTCAGAGTTCTGAGTTCTGAGTTGTTTCCAGTTTTTAGCTTTTATAAAGTTACTATAAACATTCATGTGGAGGTTTTTCTGTAAATATAAACTTTTGATTCTCTAAGGTAAATATCCAGGAATGTGATTGCTGGGTCATATTTTAAATATATATTTAATTTTACAAGAAGTTGAAGAACTCTTTTTCCAGAATGGTTGTATCATTTTTAACCCATCAGCAATGTTGTTCTGCATCCTTATCGGCACTTGAAATTGTTGATATTTTTTATATTTTAATAGGTGTAGTGGTATCTCTTTGATTTTAATTGTCATTTAAAGGATGCTCCACATCCTTGACTATCCTCTTTGGTGAAGTGTCTTTTGTCTATTTTAAAATTTGATTGTTTTCCTTTCTGTTGAGTATTGAAAGCCTTTTGTATATTTGCAATGCAAGTCTTTTTCAGATATGTATTTGCAGATATTTTCTCACAGTTTGTAGTTTGATGTGTCACTCTCCTAACCAGTCCTTCACAGAACAAAAGTTTAAGATTTTGATGAAATGTAGTTTATCACTGTTTTCTGGATAGTTCTTTTGGTGTCATATATAACACTTTGCATAACTTTGTGCCATGAAAGTTTTCCCTTGGGTTTTCTTCTACAAATTCTGTATCTTTGAATTTTACCTTTAGGTCCATACTTAATTTTGAGTGAAATTTTGTATAAGATGCTAAAGTGTACATTGAGGTATATATTTAAGTACATACCCCTATTCAATTGTTCAGCACAATTTCTTAAAAAAAAACTATATTTTCTCCATTCAATTGAGCGTGCACCTTTGTCAAAAACCATTGTTCGTATTCGTGCGGTCTACTTCTGAGCTGTTCTGTTACAGTTATCTAATTTTTGATCTTTCTGCCAATACTGCATTGTAGTGTGATTACCGTAGCTTTATGGTAAGTCTTAAAATCAGGTAGTTTGATTCCTCCATCTTCATTCTTATTTTTTTCTTATCTATCAATTATTAATTTATTTACTTAAACTTACTTTGGTTATTGTGTTTTTTAGTTCTAATCTTTCCATTTGGTTCTTCTTTCTATCTTCTATTTATTTGCTTATACATTTTATACAGTTGGCCCTCCATATCTGTGGGTTCCTTATCCATAGATTCAACCAACTATGGCTCAAAAACATTTTTAAACATTACATCTCTACTGAACAGGCACATATTTTTTTCTTGTCATTATTTCCTAAACAATACAGTATAATAGTGACTTACATAGCATTTACATTATATTAAGTATTTTAAGTAATTTAAAGATGATTTAATGTATAGGGGAAGATACACATAGTTATATGCAAATACTGTACCAGATTATGTAAGGGATTTGAGCATCTGCAGATTTTGTTATTTGAGGGAGGTCCTGGCACCAATTTCTTAGGGATTTCAAGGGATGACTGTGTTTCCATTTGTTTCAAGAGTTTTCATGATTGCATGCTAGGTAATTCCAATATCTGTGCTCTCTTAATATTGGTATCTGCTCTCTTATCGCATGTGAGTTAATATTTTCCTAATCCTTTGTATGCCAAATATTTTTGGTTTATAATCTGGACATTTTTAGATTTCTAGAAACTGCATAACACATATTTCAATCCTATCAGTTTGGTTTGATTTTCTCCTTTTATATTGCAAAAATATTAGAAAATCTATTGCAGTTAAATTTTTAAAATTAGTCATTCTTGAATAAAAGGTTCTGTGTATAGTCATAAAGAGAGAACAATTGTCTCGAGTCTTTCATTGACAACTTATTTCTTTTCAACGTGTTTTATTATATGGTTAACACATGAACAACATGGATTTTAACTATGTGGATTTACTGATATGCAGATTTTCTTCTGCCTCTGCCATGCTGGAGACAGCAAGATCAACCCTTCCTTCTCCTCCCCTTCCTCAGCCTACTCAATGTGAAGACAAGGAGGATGAAGACCTTTATGATGATCCACTTCCACTTAATGAATAGTAAATATATTTTCTCTTCCTTATGATTTTCTTAACAGCATTGTCTTTTCTCTAGCTTAATTTATTGTAAAAATACAATATGTAATACATATAACATAAAATATGTGTTAATTGACTGTGTTATCAGTAACACTTCAGGTCAACAGTAGTAGTTAAATTTTGGGAGACTCAAAAGTTATACGAAAATTTCCAATTGCTTGAGGGGCCAGTGGTCTTAACTTCTGTCTTGTTTAAGGGTCAACTGTATATTAGCTGAAAATATAATCAAGTTGCATTTATATCATCTGTTTCCATCTTCTACTTTGATGAAATTAGGAATGCAGCTAAAAGCACAGGTTTTCCAAGCAGAGAACTTATATCTGTGGGATCCATTCTTTGCATGTGCTACAGGTATGGTAGAAACTCAATTTCTTTTTCCAGTTCTATATTTAGATAGACTTTTATATGTTGCTTGCTGTGTGGCTGAACAAAGTCATCTTTGCATGTGAGCTGCCTGATGTGTTAGTGAGAAGCCCTATTGTGTGGTGTCTTTCTCTGTGCAGCTATTGCAGGAGATGTAGAGCTTCCCATTGTAGCTGGTTTCTGATGATGTTCATCCCGGACAGCATAAAGGGTTTGGAATTTTTTGTACTCTAGGAATACTAAGTCTTGATTTTGCCATGAGCACTTGGTGATGTGAGTAAGATTTTAATATTAGCAAGAAGAATAGGCAAGGAGGAATTAGTTGGCTGTGCCAAGATGCAATTTCATTCAAAGGACAACATGTGTATACACACACACACACACACACACACACACACACACATTCTATGCTTTTATCGGTAACTACATCTATGACATTATATATTGGTTAGAAAGCAAGTATTCGAAGACAGATGACCTTTACCACAGCATGTTTGATTCCTTGTGTCCTGGAAACACCAAATCTTCATAATTGAATCCACATAGCAATACCTTCAGCTTGAGAAGCATTCTAGGATGAAACCTGTTTGGATACAGTGTGAAAATCTAAGCCAGTCATTGAGATGGCTTCGCATCCAAGTGACTGCCAGTCTGCTTCTGACTGTGCTTTTTTCTTAATGATCTGACTTCTCTCTCATTCCCATGTTTGTGCATCATTTTGGAGCTCAGTCTGTTTATGTGGGCATTTTCTTTCCCACTGATGCCTAATATGTAGATGGTTAACCTGGCTAGGAGAATGGGGCGTTGCCTGTCCTTACCAGTCCACCAAACCTATATCAGCCTATCCTCATCAACCCTTTCCTGTGGGAAATCTTGGGCTGTTATGTTTTCTGGGCCTCGCTGCAGGAAACCAGCCCTTCCCCGGCTGCTTTCCAGAACATCTCCTGCTGCTGGTGCCCTTTCTTCCCTCAATGACTGGCAGACTTCTGTCATTGTGTTCCCTCCGTTTCCCTCCAGGGACAAGCTCACTGCAGCAGGCTCATCCATTTCCAGGTTTTAAACCCAGGCTTCTCTTATGAACCACCTCTGTTAACCCCTTTGTGGCTGGCTGCATCGGTCACGGGTTCAAACTCAGCCTTTGTTCAGTAGAATTGCACTTTTCTAATTCCTGACTAATTATGTCGTTTTTGCTGGCTTGCTCACGCAGACTTAGTAACCTATGGCTGTGTTGTGCTTAAGAAGCAGGCTGCCTATTACTACTTCCATTACTAGCCTTGAAAATGAGAGCTCTGAGCACATCATTTTATAACGAGGGTAGATTTTCTTCTCAGATGCATTATCTTTCCTTCTTCACAGTGAAGATTGTCTGTCAGATTTCTGCTCACTCACTGAGCCCTGTGAGTTTTCTTTTCCCTGAAATTTATCTTTGTCAGCCTGGCATTTCACTACCTCTGCAATCTGTAAAATAGAGTATTTCATGGAATATTCCATTCCTATACCATTTATAAAATGGTTAAACTAGGCCTACCAGCAGTGTGTGAAGGACCAAACTGTTTACTTTTATTTGTCTTATTCTTCCAAGAAACATTTATTAACAATGTAAAAAATGGATATGCTATTCTAGCATAGTGTGTAGTGAGGAGACAATGGTGGGGCTTGTAGTTGCAAAGATGAAAAATAGACGGTTCCTGTTTTCTAAAAAGCCAGAAATGCAACAGAACATATTTTCTGTAATTCTGGGACCTTGGGTGACTAACAGTGTATTTCAGAGGATGCCATAATTATATATCATTTGTTTGATTGTGTATGAGTGAATACAGCATCACTGAGGCTCTCCAGTACCTGCAATGCTACATCTCCAGGAACATGATGCAGAGGAAATCACTGCACAGAAGGCGTCAAGGATAGTGATACTGTTCTGCCATGAGGAACAGACACAAGGTATACAATCAGTGAAGATGTGGAATGGAAGAAGAATGAAACCATTGGTTCAACTGGAGCTGTATGGTTCAGCACGGTAGCCACTATCCCCGGGTAGCTCTGGAATACTTGAAATGTGCTTAGTCCCAATTGAGATGTGCTGTAGGTATAAAATACATACCGGATATCAAAGACAGTACAAAAAAGACTCAAACATATGTCATTAATTTTCTTTTGTTTAAATTCTTTAAATTTTCTATAACTTTAGGGTTATAAGTGGTTTTGGTTACAGGGATGAATTGTATAGCGATGAAGTCTGGGCTTTTAGTGCGCATTGTACCCAATAGGTGATTTTTTTATCCCTCACACCCTTTCCAAGCTCCCCTCTTCTGAGTCTCCAATGTCCATTATACCATTCTGTATGCACTTGTGTACACGTCGCTTAGCTCCCACTTATAAGTGAGAATACATTGATCACATGTTGTGAGGATACTACTTTGGGTATATTAATTAAAATAAAATATTATTAAAATTTATTTTACCTGTTTCTTTTTACTTTTTAATTTAGCTACTAGAAAATTAAAATTTATATATGTGGCTCACATTATATTTCTATTGAACAGTGTTGGACCGGAGCATGAGGTAATTTCAAGAGAAGAGAAGAAAGTTAGAATGAGAGCATCAAGGGCATTAAATACCTGACTAAGTAATTCATATAATATTTGCCAGCTGGTGGGAATTCATTGATTTTTGAGTAGAGAAATAAAATAGAATACCAAGGGAAGATTAATCTAGTGGCAGGGGCATATTTCAATTTCCAGTTCCTTATTCATGATAAAACATTGCTCCAGACCTTAATGATAATTCATTTTATAGCTTTTCAGTTGAAATTTTACCAAAGGAAAAAAATGATTTGTGTCACCATGCTTATTTACTCATTTTCAGATAGATCCTAGGTAGATTAATGCACCCCATTTCTCCTTATAGAAACCTTGGTACCTTTCTCCAAATCATTATGTTGGTATAATTGCATAGTGAGCTGTCTTTGATAAATCTTACACAATTGCAGAGAAGCAAAGCGATTCTCATTCTTCTCCTACTCAGAGCTGTCCCAGCAGCTTTTCTCACCCTGTATAGTGGACATGCGAGGAATGTTTGCAGGAAAGCATGTTGAGGTCTCATTCTGTACAAACACAGCAGTACATGATGTTTTCAGGATTTCCAAAACTATTGCTTCTGTTTCTGCTAACTTTGAATTCAAACATATGGGTGCATTTGGGGATGTGGTGCTATATTTGTAAAAACTGTTTTATTCAAATTTTAATATCTAAAAATTAGAAGATGTGAATATTTGCTGGGCTTCATCTGATTGTACCAAGTTTTCAGTTTAAATAAATGACTTAGGTGATTTAGTCACTCTTCGCTGTTTCTTTGCTGTCATATTTGCTTTTGTTGTTTTGTGCTTAGTATGAGACCACAGAATTCTGTGCCTACCTGATCCATTACACATTAGTAAAACCTAATTCTCATTCCAACACCCTTTCTTCTTTCAGGTAACTAGAACAACCTTGACAAGTTCCAAACAGTATGAATGTGATTTTATCAAAATTATGTTAAAGCATTTTAAAGGAAGGTTTAAAATCATTACCATAAAGAAAAATCCCATTTAGGAACCTGATATGCCTAATCTACTTTTATTACCGTCAACAATATTCTGTAATTTTGCTTGCATAAGATATTGAGAGGTGATAGCGTGCTGGCAGTCCTCACAGCCCTCGCTCGCTCTGGGCACCTCCTCTGCCTGGGCTCCCACTTTGGTGGCACTTGAGGAGCCCTTCAGCCCACCGCTGCACTGTGGGAGCCCCTTTCTGGGCTGGCCAAGGCCGGAGCCGGCTCCCTCAGCTTGCAGGGAGGTGTGGAGGGAGAGGCACCAGCGGGAACCCGGGCTGCGCAGGGCACTTGCAGGCCAGCTAGAGTTCCTGGTGGGCGTGGGCTTGGCGGCCCCGCACTCGGAGCAGCTGGTCGGCCCTGCCGGCCCCGGGCAATGAGGGGCTTAGCACCTGGGCCAGCGGCTGCGGAGGGTGTACTGGGTCCCCCAGCAGTGCCAGCCCACGGGCGCTGCCCTCGATTTCTCGCTGGGCCTTAGCTGCCTTCCCGCCGGGCAGGGCTCGGGACCTGCAGCCCGCCATGCCTGAGCCTCCCCCGCCCACTGGCCTCCGTGGGCTCTTGTGCAGCCCGAGCCTCCCTGACGAGCGCCACCCTCTGCTCCATGGCACCCAGTCCCATCGACCACCCAAGGGCTGAAGAGTGTGGGCGCACCTCGCAGGACTGGCAGGCAGCTCCACCTGCAGCTCCACCTGCAGCCCCAGTGCGAGATCCACTGGGTGAAGCCAGCTGGTCTCCTGAGTCTGGTGGGAACATGGAGAACCTTTGTGTCTAGCTCAGGGATTATAAACGCACCAATCAGCTCCCTGTGAGAAAAGAGACCACTCTGCTCTACCAATCAGCAGGATGTGGGTGGGGCCAGATAAGAGAATAAAAGCAGGCTGCCCGAGCTAGCAGTGGCAACCTGGTCTGGTCCCCTTCCACACTGTGGAAGCTTTGTTCTTTCGCTCTTTGCAATAAATCCTGCTGCTGCTCACTCTTTGGGTCCACACTGCCTTTATGAGCTGTAACCCTCACCGCGAAGGTCTGCAGCTTCACTCCTGAAGTCAGGGAGACCAGGAACCCACCGGGAGGAAGGAACAACTCCAGACGCCGCACCTTAAGAGCTATAACACTCACCGCGAACGTCTGCAGCTTCACTCCTGAGTGGGGAGACCAGGAACCCACCAGAAGGAAGAAACTCCGAACACATCCGAACATCAGAAGGAACAAACTCCAGAGGTGCCACCTTAAGAGTTGTAACACTCACTGCGAGGGTCCGTGGCTTTATTCTTGAAGTCAGTGAGACCAAGAACCCACCAATTCCGGACACAATATGCTATATCTAATTGAATTATATTTACAAGTGTTTTATATTTTCTGAAGGCTTTTAAAAAGGATTTTTCACCCTATTTGCAAAAAACCTATTGCTGTAATGAAGAATAGTAACTTTAGTATTTATTCTGTGCACTGCCTCATTACTGAACTCTTATTTCTTTTCCTTTTTTTTTTCTCTTAAGAGGGAGTCTCACTCTGTAGCCAGGCTGGAGCGCAGTGGTGCGATCTCGGCTCACTGCTACCCCCGCCTTTCAGGTTCAAGAGATCTCCTGCCTCAGCCTCCCAAGTAGCTGGGACTACTGGTGCACGCCACCATGCCCAGCTAATTTTTGTATTTTTAGTAGAGATGGGGTTTCACCATGTTGGCCAGGATGGTCTCGATCTCTTGACCTCATGATCCACCCACCTGGCCTCCCAAAGTGCTGGGATTACAGGCGTGAGCCACTGTGCCTGGGCTGAACTTCTGTTATTTCTAAGGGCTGTTTTGTTTGGTCTTGTGGCATGCAGTCATAAATTTCTAAGTAATAATGATTGTCTATCCTTTTCAATAATTATGACTCTTATTTATACTGACTCATAAACAGGTATCCAAAACAACAATAAATGACAATACTGATAAAAATAATGTTGGTAATTTCTAAAACTTGTGGATAGTGTCTTTATTAATTGTGATTTCTGTTGTTTGTAAGTGATTTTTCTATGTCATGTTAGGTTTTATGAATGTATTACCAATTTGGCAACAATATTTGCTAGTAATAAACAGTTTTACTAGCTGCTTTTCAGGATTATTGAAGGTAGTCATATACTTTTTCTTCATTTAATTATTAACATGAGGACTTATGCCATAAGTTTTCTGATAATATTAAATCATTCTTGAATTATTATATCTTAGTTGCAATATATTAATGTTTTAATATAACACAAAACAAATCTGTGCAGATTATAGTCAAAATGCTTGCATGTACATTCAAAGATATTGTGTTATTTGAATTGCTTTGACTAGATTTGATGTCAACCTTACATTGAATTTACAAAAGAGAATGGAAGACATTCAATTTTTTAAAAATTCCCTTTCATATTTTAGAATAGAAATTACTTACTACTTGTAAATTTGAAAAGACTTGTCCTTAACTCCATTGTAGACTTACTGCCTTTTGTCATGTATTTGTGTCAAACATTTTCCTGTTAGTAATTTTTGTATTATATTGTCTAGTTAAAGGAGTGGAATTTGATATAATTGTTAATTAGAATTTTTCGACTTTAAAAAGTCATTAATTTCTTATTTTCCTCCCCACTAGTTTACTTGTTTTTGTGTTTTCATTATATTTTTCTTGATGCTTAGTGAGTGATTTTGATTACCATGTGTACATCTTTTCTCAGTTTAAAACAGTTTCTTCTGTTAAATCTTACAATAGTGTTTCTCTCCGTTTGTGATTTTCAGGAGCATTGTGGGATTGTTAGAGGTCTAATGCCAGGACTCCCTTTTACTATTTCTCCTAATTTGTATTTATAGCTGCCTTTTGTCTCTGTGTTCCAAAAGACTCCAGACTTGCCCTCCTCAGACTCAGTTGTCTGCATTGTCAAGTATAATTTGTACCACTTTTATAGGCATATTAAATTACGGCTTGGTAATACCTATATATTGTTTTCCTTAAGTCAGTCTCTTTTATAAATCTCTTGTCTCTTGATTTAACATCTTACCATTCATCTGTTTTTACTCTCAAGGGATCCATATATTCTTTATAACCCTTCAGAAAACAACTAGATGCTTTTAATAAATTATTTCTTGTAATAAATTCTTTTTCAAATCTTGGTTTCAATTTCTTTATGCCATGATAAGTTTATTATAAAACTGGTTCCAATTTTCCACTCCTTCCTGTATCTACACCATTTGCAATATTACCTTGCAGGTGTAATCTTATTTCTCTGCCTTTTGAATCTGGGCTGGGCTTGTCACTTTCTTTGGGCAACAGAAGTGAAAGGAGAAGTGAGGTGTGTTTTTCTGAGCCTAGGTACAGTATTCTGGTGATGGTACACAAAAAGAGGATTTGGACTCTTCCTTTTTCTTCCTGGGAATCCTGCCTCTTTTTCTTTCTTTTTTTTTTTTTTGTTTTTGTTTTTGTTTTTTTTGTTTTTTGTTTTTGAGATGGAATTTCTCTCGTTTTGCCCAGGCTGGAGTGCAATGGTGCAATCTCAGCTCCCTGCAACCCCCGTCTCCCAGGCACAAGGGATTCTCCTATCTCAGCCTCCCAAGTGGCTTGGATTACAGGCATGCACCACCACGCCTGGCTAATTTTTTTTTTTTTTTTTTATTTAGTAGAAATGGGGTTTCACCATGTTGGTTAGGCTGGTCTCAAACTCCTGACCTCAGGTGATCCACCCGCCTCGGCCTCCCAAATTGCTGGGATTACAAGCCTGTGCCACCGCGCCTGGCTAGAACCCTGCCTCTTAAAGAGACAATGCCCACTGTAGCTGGTTAGATTAGAGACACACATGGCAAATTGCTACCATCATTCTAAATGACAGCTAGTCAACTTCTGGAAAAATGAATGTGGATAAATAAACGCTGACTGTTCTAGGCCACTAAGTTTTGAGTAGTTCCTTTGTGTTTCTTATTGTGGCATTAGTTAAATGATAAAAGCAATATCTTGATCTCCCATTTTTAATTCACATTTTTTCATCAATACCAAAATAAAATATTTTCCAAGGTAACCATTCTGAATCAAGGACGTTTCCTTCTTTGATAGTGGAGCATTTATTTGTCCACTGTCATATGGATGGATTCTTCTTGTACCCGCCTTTACTTGCTTGGGGATCTCTGGATTGAACCTTTCACATTTAATTCAATGAAGGAGGTGGTATGGAAGTAAAGTCATGTATGGGCCAGTAGAAAAACCTTCATTTGCTGTGGTTTTCTGAATGAACATCTAGTGTTCCATGAAGTGAGGTCTTGGAGTGTGAGGGGTGTCTGTTTCTGCTTCCCTGCCTCTGCCCTCAGCTACTGGGTCAGGTGGGTTGTCCTTGCCACGGAGAACACTCTTTTTTTTTTTTGAGATGGAGTCTCGCTCTGTTGCCCAGGCTGGAGTGCAGTGGCGTGATCTCGGCTCACTGAAACCTCCGCCTCCCGGGTTCAAGCAATTCTCCTGCCTCAGCCTCCCAAGTAGCTGGGACTACAGGTGTGTGCCACCATGCCCGGGTAATTTTTGTGTATTTAGTAGAGACGGAGTTTCACCATGTTGGCCAGGATACTGTCCATCTCTTGATGTCATGATCCGCCCTCCTTGGCCTCCCAAAGTGTTGCGATTACAGGCATGAGCCATGGCTCATGGCCTGAGGACACTCCTTTTAACTGTTAGAATGCTTCCTCTTGCTGGTGAAGGCACACTGCAGGATCTTGTCCATCCTCACATGCCTTTGTTGGCATAGCTACACCTGGACTCTGCATGGCCATCTCCAAGTGGTGATGATCTCTGGAGAACGAAGTGGGTTCATGTGAAATAGTGAGTTCTAAACCCATCTTCTCCTTCTACACTGTTCATTCCCATCAGAGGTTTCACTAAGATTTCCTCTCAAAATTCACTAGAAAAATACAGCAACATGGCCTCATCTGTACCACCATGGGAAGAAATGTGTTGATGGTTGGCATTCCTACCCTAGTTTCAGCAATTATGCAAGCTTTTTCTTATTTCTGATTTTCTTTCTTCATTTCTGAGCCTGAGTGGGATTAAAAAAGAGTTTAAGTACATGCACCAAATGTAATCTCTACTTACTGAACATCAGCTTTCCCTGTGATCCCACCTCCATGACACTCCCCTCAGCCCAACAGTCAGGATCCTTGATCACCCTGCCCTGGAACTTTCTGGCAACTGGAGGATCTTTGCAAATATTAATGTAGTGAAACACAATAACTCTCCGTGAAATATCACTCAGAGGCTTAAAACATTGTGATCATTCACAAAATAATTACACCCATAAAAAGTCAATACCTCCCTGAAGACTACTGCAGTGCACCAAGATTTATATGTTTTCCATATTACATGGAGTGAGGTTAACTCACCTATTGTACATAATAAGTCCAGAAGGGCTAAGGGAAGGAATGAGGTTTGAAGCACACTCTACATTTCTATTAGCCCTTCAGAGAACCATCTTTAAAAGATTTATATACAATAAAGTGAACCATCTACACTATTAGAATAGTGTTTTACAACTTACAGGTTGAAGTATACCTTAGGTATACTAACACTTCTGATTCCTGGACTAAGTGAGCCCAAATTCCTCTCTAAAAAGTATAGGCTAAAGTCTTCATTTCCTGAATTTCTTTATTTTATCCCAGTATCTCATCATCTGCTTACTTTAAGGATGTGATACGTATAATTTTGTCATTTAATTATTAAGCCCTTTTTTTCTTTCTTCGTCTATCTTTCCAAAATCCTTTGGAGTTGTGAAGTTCCAGCCACTTACTTATCTATATAATTGTTAAGTTAAAACCCCTTTAAGCCACCATATCCTAATGTGGAAATTGGAAATGATGATATTTATCCTATAAGACTGTTAAGATAATTCAATGAGCTTATTACATAAGAATGGTTGTGGAATTTTGAAAGTCCATTTTCTCTCTTTTCACTTGTGGGTCACTAGGATCCAACTGAACACGTATTGTGTTCCCTGAAGTGGCACATGCTGGCCTCAAGGCCTCTGGCTTTAGAGTTAAAGGGCAATGGGCAAACTCTTTATGAGTAAAAGCAGAGGTCAGACTAGTGAGCATCATTTTATTTTAACTGACCTTGGTGAAAGACTGGTTCTATTGTTTGGAATTTTGACCTCTGGCTTGGTGACTTGGGAGAACTCAGAGGTGCCTTTAGTTTGCCTGAAGTGAAAGCTTCATTTAATGGCCAACTATGGAGAGGAACAGATTTGTGTTCTGAGCTCCATAAAATCTTATTTGGCTGCCTGGCCACTGTGACATCAGAACTGCTCTCTAGAAACTACTTACTCCTTGTCCTCTTCTCCATGGTATGAACTCAGTGGGTTACAATAGCATTGATGGCATTTTTCTGAAGACTCCTGTTGGGTGGATATAGACTTAGAACATGTATCACTAATCTGGGGATGTGTAGATACCACCTGAAGATTCTCAACCCCATCCTGTGAAAGTCCACCCTCAATGCTCACTAGGTGCTGCCCAACTCTCAAGTGAGGAAGACACAAACAAAGCAACCTCTCTTTGGTGGCATGGTGGGTAGGAGGTGGGGCTCTCCGTGGCCTGGCTTCGTCAGAGCCACTGCTATCATTCTGCTCTGAGGAGGAACACTCTCCATGGATCTGCCTTGTTTACTAACTTACAATCCGGGGCTTAGCAAAAAGTCCCAGGGATCAGGCACTGAAAATGCCAATTTGAACATTGCATTATTACAATGATTATTGATCTCTTCACTTAATGTTTATGTAAGATTGGCCAAACCTTCATCACTTCACACGGCATAAAGGCTGACAATGCCATTCATTGTGTTCTCTAAGTAAAGAACTATTTTCTAAATAGAAATGCAACTTGATTTTAACCCAAAGGTCAATCTCATCGTTGACACAGAATTACAAATGAGGCCATCTTAAAAGAGAAAATAATCAACTATTAATTATTTAAAATGCTTAATGATGCATGAAATTTGTTACATTTCCAAGTGCATTTCTAATTAAATATGCACGGATGATAAAAGCCCTGGAATCTAAATCAGCTATTAATTTCAAATCAAACTATATTTGAAATTCAGCACTCTGAGCTCCTATTTTTCAAAACATAAAGATTTTGAGGAATCTATGCCTTGCCTTCACATTTTGTTAATGTCTACAAATTTCAGTAACATGTACCTGCTTATATTTGAAAAGAAATAGTGTAGTTATCCTTGCAAAGGCTTTAGAATTTTAGAATAACTTTAAGTCAATATTGTTTAAAAGCAATTGAGCTAGCTTTTTGGAATATTATGTTCAAATATTTTCACTAACAAAATTAGAATAAATCCTAGCAAAAGATGTAAAAGAATGAGGTCACTGTGTTTAAATATTGTACCTTATGTGAGTTCAAAAAAAAAATGTAGATATTTGAAAAACACAATTAACCTTTGAAAAGAAAAAAATGCCACATTCACTTTAGGGAATGGGCAAACTTAACTAATAAAAATTTATGGCCCTGGAATGTTTGCAAAAAAAAAAGTCTCTCCCACTTGAAATGTCAGAATGATCTCAGATCTCCTGTTAAGCAATTTGTTAAACTTTAAATGATAATAAATATTAGATTTAATAAGTGGAAAATTCTCAAGTAAGAATAAGGCTACTGAAGTACATTTGAAAGACCTATCTTTTTAAATTTCAAACATCTGTTTGTTTGTTGATTAAATTATTTATTCATCCTTTTAAGCACTCCTTCAGCAAGTTGGATGGCTCCTAGGTGCCACTCATTGCAAGCATTGAACTAGACTTTACTAACACTAAAACTAAAGAAATAATGTCCCTTTTCTCAAGGCCCTCACAATCTTGAATGTAAGACCCACGTGAGTAAATACATAAATGACATGGCAAGTGCATTAATAGATTATGTGGCCTTGATTGCTAATTGTTCCATTAATACAACCCCACTTTTTGTTGTGATATGAAATAAAAGACATATTCTCCCAGATTCATTTGCTTCTAGATGTGGCCATGAGAAAAGGTTTTGGTGGTTAGATCTAAAAGGAAATGTGTAGGGACTTCTTGGAAATCACAGATAGGGTCATATTCTTCCTCCTAAGTGGAATGTGGTCGTGATGGCTGAAGCACCTGTGACAATCTTGGGCTATGAAGTAACTTCGAGGATACACAATATGCCAGGAGCCAGAGGTGAAAGTCAGAAGGTATCTCAATCCCTGATGACTATGAAACTTCCAAAGCAGCCCTGAGGGCATCATCTCTGAACTTTGTGTTGTGAAATAGAGAAAATATATTTCTACTTATTTTAGGGTCTTTTGTTACAGAAAATAGAATCCAATTCTGATAATGTATTATGTTTGATTATTACAAGCTAGTACCTTATAACCTTCCACATATACTCAACATGATTGTAATACACAGGTGACTCAATGGTAGAGAAAATAGTCTCCATTCCCACGGTTTGTCATAGAGAAAGACAACAAAGAAATAAACATAATAACATAAACAACATAATCCTGAATAAGATATCTTTTCTGAAGAAATGATGGTGGTGGCCCCAAACACAGAGCAATAATCCAGAGGAAGACATGAGTAAAGAAACTTTTCACTGTGGAGTCCTGATGAGCAGAACTTTGATTAATGACTCTTTCAAAGCTTCTACTGGAGCACGGATCATCTAGGCTGAGGGTGGCACATGTGAGGGCAGAGGGACACAGGACAGCCTGGCACTTTCCAGGGCATGCAAATAATTTACCCTGTGCTGCGGCAGAGGGTACCTGTGGCTGTATTCTGAGGTTTGGGAGAGAGGCTGGAATGAGATCATCCAGTTACAAAGAACCTTGAGAAGGTTGTGAAGATGCTTAGAAAAGTTGGCATAGATGTGGGATTTAAAAGATTATTATTTATATTTTTAGATTTTAATATGCCTTTGGAAGACATTGAAGAATTCCATTGTTTAACATGGAAATTTGAAAGCTTTCTATATTTACAGATGAATCAATTATAACCCAAAATTTATACAGTACTTAATCCGTGTGAGGCATTGTTCGCAGCTTTATATTTAGCAATTTATTTAATCCTAAAACCAATTATATAGGCCTTTGGCCAGGTGCTGTTATTACCCCTCATTCGCAGATGAGAAGACTGAGGCTCAGAGAGGATAATAACCAGGCCTAAGTCACTTGGCTAGGAAGGGGTAGAGCCAGGATTTGAGTCTGTGCCCTTATGCACCATGAAAAACCGTCAGTCTCCATGAAACTAATCATCCATTTAGATTCATGTGATAATAAGCAAGAAGTGCTTAAATTTCCATAGCACTTAGGATTTTGGAAGGTCAAGGGTCATAAATAATTTTTACTATTATCTTGTGACTTTGTTCTATCCCCTCTACATAGAAGTTAAGATTCAGTGGGGTAGAGTGACTGATCTAGTACCACTCCACAAGATTGTGTCAGACATGGGATCTGAGCCCCAGCTTTCCTCAGAGGCAAGTTACTGATAGTCTCTAAGTCTCAGTTTCCTCATCTGTGAAATGGGGTGAGTAATAGCAGCTAGCCTAAGGCCTATAAGATTGTTTTCAGGATTTAATAAATTTTACTGCTAGTAAAGCACTATCACTCCTCTACCAAAGATAATTCTTTACTCAAAATGACTGAAGCTAAGAATTTTTTATTTATTTATTTATTTTTCTTTTTTTAAATTATACTGTAAGTTCTAGGGTACATGTGCACAACATGCAGGTTTGTTACTTATGTATACGTGCGCCATGTTGGTGTGCTGCACCTATTAACTCGTCATTTAGCATTAGGTATATCTCCTAATGCTATCCCTCCCCCCTCCCACCACCCCACGACAGGCCCCCGTGTGTGATGTTCCCCTTCCTGTGTCCAAGTGTTCTCATTGTTCAATTCCCACCTATGAGTGAGAACATGCGGTGTTTGGTTTTTTGTCCTTGCAATAGTTTGCTGAGAATGACGGTTTCCAGCTTCATCCATGTCCCTACAAAGGACATGAACTCATCATTTTTTATGGCTGCATAGTATTCCATGGTGTATATGTGCCACACTTTCTTAATCCAGTCTATCATTGATAGACATTTGGGTTGGTTCCAAGTCTTTGCTATTGTGAATAGTGCCACTATAAACATATATGTGCATGTGTCTTTATAGCAGCATGATTTACAATCCTTTGGGTGTACACCCAGTAATGGGATGGCTGGGTCAAATGATATTTCTAGTTCTAGATCCTTGAGGAATCGCCACACAGTCTTCCACAATGGTTGAACTAGTTTACAGTCCCACCAACAGTGTAAAGGTGTTCCTATTTCTCCACATCCTCTCAAGCACCTGTTATTTCCTGACTTTTTAATGATCGCCATTCTAACTGGTGTGAGATGGTATCTCATTGTGGTTTTGATTTGCATTTCTCTGATGGCCAGTGATGATGAGCATTTTTTCATGTGTCTGTTGGCTGCATGAATATCTTCTTTTGAGAAGTGTCTGTTCATATCCTTTGCCCAATTTTTGATGGGGTTATTTGTTTTTTTCTTCTAAGTTTGTTTGAGTTCTTTGTAGATTCTGGATATTAGCCCTTTGTCAGATGAGTAGATTGCAAAAATTTTCTCCCATTTTGTAGGTTGCCCGTTCACTCTGATGGTAGTTTCTTTTGCTGTGCAGAAGCTCTTTAGTTTAATTAGATCCCATTTGTCAATTTTGGCTTTTGTTGCCATTGCTTTTGGTGTTTTAGACATGAAGTCCTTGCCCATGCCTATGTCCTGAACAGTATTGCCTAGGTTTTCTTCTAGGGTTTTTATGGTTTTAGGTCTAACATTTAAGTCTTTAATCCATCTTGAATTAATTTTTGTATAAGGTGTAAGGAAGGGATCCAGTTTCAGCTTTCTACATATGGCCAGCCAGTTTTCCCAGCACTATTTATTAAATAGTGAATCCTTTCCCCATTTCTTGTTTTTGTCAGGTTTGTCAAAGATCAGATGGTTGTAGATGTGTGGTGTTATTTCTGAGGCCTCTGTTCTGTTCCATTGCTCTATATCTCTGTTTTGGTACCAGTACCATGCTGTTTGGTTACTGTAGCCTTGTAGTATAGTTTGAAGTCAGGTAGCATGATGCCTCCAGCTTTGTTCTTTTGGCTTAGGATTGTCTTGGCAATGTGGGCTCTTTTTTTAGTTCCATATGAACTTTAAAGTAGTTTTTTCCAATTCTGTGAAGAAAGTCATTGGTAGTTTGATGGGGATAGCATTGAATCTATAAATTACTTAGGGCAGTATGGCCATTTTCACAATATTGATTCTTCCTATCCATGAGCATGGAATGTTCTTCCATTTGTTTGTGTCCTCTTTTATTTCGTTGAGCAGTGTTTGGCAGTTCTCCTTGAAGAAGTCTTTCACGTCCCTTGTAAGTTGGATTCCTAGGTATTTTATTCTCTTTGAAGCAATTGTGAATGGGAGTTCACTCTTGATTTGGCTCTCTGTTTTTCTGTTATTGGTGTATAGGAATGCTTATGATTTTTGCACATTGATTTTGTATCCTGAGACTTTGCTGAAGTTACTCATCAGCTTAAGGAGATTTTGGGCTGAGACCAAAGAGAATTTTAGACCAATGTCCCTGATGAACATTGATGCAAAAATCCTCAATAAAATACTGGGAAACTGAATCCAGCAGCACATCAAAAAGCTTATCCACCATGATCAAGTGGGCTTCATCCCTGGGATGCAAGGCTGGTTCAACATACACAAATCAATAAACGTAATCCAGCATATAAACAGAACCAACGACAAAAACTACATGATTATCTCAACAGATGCAGAAAAGGCCTTTGACAAAATTCAACAGCCATTCATGCTAAAAACTCTCAGTAAATTAGGTATTGATTGGACGTATCTCAAAATAATAAGAGCTATTTATGACAAACCCACAGCCAATATCATGCTGAATGGGCAAAAACTGGAAGCATTCCCTTTGAAAACTGGTACAAGACAGGGATGCCCTCTGTCACCACCCCTATTAAACATAGTGTTGGAAGTTCTGGCCAGGGCAATCAGGCAGGAGAAAGAAATAAAGGTTATTCAATTAGGAAAAGAGGAAGTCGAATTGTCCCTGTTTGCAGACTGAAGATAAGCATTTAAAGCGGCATAACTCCAGGCTGGGTCTCAAAACAGGAGCCTGAAAGCAGACCTGTCAAACAGAGGCAACAGTGGCCCAAGAGAGATTACCAGAGGCCCATCTCAGACAGTTTCCCAGGAAAGAGGCTGGCAGTTCATCAAAACAGGAGGCCTCTGGGATTCAGTGTTCATCCTGCCTTTGATGGAACTTACACAGTGTTTTATGCAAGGCCCTTTGGAGGCCTCTTTCCAGGGGTCAGCGCTATATTTTACTGGTAATCCTTTGGAAATTCTTTTTGAGTTAGAAGGACTTTGGGGATTTGACCATCTGGTTATGTTAGGAGGCATCTGTGCTTGCAAAATAACCATCGCCTCACCAGCTATTTGAAAATAACTTATTTTAGAGGTGCAAGTAGAGGTTTTCAGTTGCATTATTAAAGCCACTCTAAAAAGAGAAATGTATTAATTATTTATCAGTTAGAAGCAAATCACTTAATGTTTAATTTTATCTAAATGAAAGTGTTTAAACATAGTTTCCCACAACTCCTCTTGATTTTTAATCTAGTGCTGAGGGAATTACAAAGTTTGTGACAAATTTTCCCTTTAAGCCTGAGTGTGTGAGCTTCTGAGGACCAATAGATTCTCATCAGAATGGCAAGCTCTAGGGGGCATTTGGGCTCTCCTGGAATTGAGAACTCACCAGGGGCAGAGGCAGTTCATCCTGTAGAAAGAGGAGTCAGGGTCGTGAAGCAGATGGGGTGGGTTGGGCTAATGGGAACAGTAAGATCTCAGAGCAGAACAGAGTCTTCCATCTATGACACATTCTTAGCTTCTCAGAATAGTGACAAAATGAGACTTCAGATCTCCTCTTTGATCCTCGTCTCTAATAGTTGTTGGAGGATTAATTGTTCATTGAACATATATTATTGGGTGCCAACAATATGTCAGGAATTGTTCTTGGCCTTGAGAATGCCAGGGTGCACACAACCAATTAATCTCGGTCTCTCTAATCAATAAAGTAAATGCATAATTTCAGGCTGGATAAGTACCAGGAAGAAATGCATGCAACAGAGTGGCCCGTGGATGCGTTGGACAGTGTTCCATCCTGCGTGCCTCAGAAAATGCAGGCGGAGGCAAAGGAGTAAGTGGTACTTCCTTACTAAGGAGGGGAATCCTATGGAAGTGAGAGTGGAGCAAAGGGGAAAGAGGCAGGAAGCATGGAAACCTATATCCAGGGGTCACGCATGGAAGAACTTATTAACCCACTCCCACCTCCCTTTAATTAAACCCAAGAGGGTCTCATGCCATGTGCTTCCAGGTCTTGCACACACATGGGTGCAGAGCCACTTGCTGAGGGATCTTGGTTGGGATAAGAAGAGGAATGTGGTGAGGAGCTGCCAGGCTGTGCTGGCATGGATCTGACCAGTGCACACAGGGCTGGTCTCAGAGACGGAAGCTAAAACAAACCCCAGTGGGCTGAGGTGCTGCAGTGAATGTGCACCCAGCTCAGCCTGCACCTTTCTGGTCTGCTTATGCCATACGTTACATTTGACTTTCATAATACGATATAGGGTCTTGATTGTTTTTTAAACAATAAGATGTCCTCTCTTCTTTCCTGAAAAAAAAAACAGGTAGCAGGCAATCAGTTGCCTTGTTTTTACTTGGCCATGATTGCTGCAATTACCCAGTTCCTATTACTGCACAAAGAAGCACCAAGAGATGCTCAGGGAATCCTCTAGGGCCCAGACAAACTTTTTCCTGCCCCCATTGTACAGGAATAGCTCTCACACCTTATAGTAGTCAGAGATGATTCCACTTGAACTAAGTAACAAGTTTATTTGCCTGCTGTTCCACAGACACAAGGAGCCCAAAATGATCAGGTCATAGCCACAGATTCAAGCTGGCAGAAACATTCATTTCTTGGGCATTAGAGCATCTAAATCAGTGGAACCTAAGTTAGTAGATGAAAATTTCAAATTTCTCAAGTAGGTCACTGTTTTAGATTGGACAAGTTACACTGCTTTCGGGAGGGGGCCACTCCAACCTGTAGATGTTGTCCCCTAAGGTGACTTTTTAACTGAGTTTTTACATGTTACCACACAGTTCTATTAGACCAGCTGTATCTGGGTGATGCAGCTGGGTAAGACCAACGCATTTCAGGTTAATGTGCCAACTTTTACCCCTTATTTGCCATAAAATATACCCCTAGGTCTGCAGCAGCATTGAATGGGGATGCCATATTCATAGAACTTAGATTTCATAAGTCCTCAGATGGTAGGGTTGCTTGAGGCACTGTAGGCAGAGAAACAAACAATATGCAAATATGTACATGTTCATTCCAATAAGGACAAATCACTAATCACTTCAGGATGGAAAAGGCCATGACGCTGGCTAGTCTGATCAAAGAATGGTGCCAAGGCCTGACTTATACTCTTTGCAGGTTGGAAAGTCAACAGCAGTGTCACCATGCTAGTGTCACCATTTGGTGAGAGTGGTAGCCCATGTGTGACTCTATCCCAGTCACCATGACTGCTCTGTGAATGGTGAGCCCACAGTGCAGCACGAGGCAGGCCAAGGAGAAAGGCTTTACTGCATGCACAGGACTAGCCATCTGCCCATCTGGTTGTTGAAAGGCTCCTCTGGTGTAGATGGCCACTGTTGGCCATTAATGGGATACATTAAAAAGGTACTTGCTTCTTCCTAATTTCACTTTTCTGTTCATATACTAACTTCCCCTGCCCTACCTCTACTTGACTTTTGACTTTTGTTCCTTCCTTATCTCTAATCAACTAGTCATGACTTTACCCATTGTCCAGGTCTCTGTTTCCATAGGTCAGCCCAATTCTTTCCAAATAGAATAGTGACCTCCTCTTTATACTGTCCCCAGGGAATTTTACCTTTAATTTCTTTACGGCCACCAACAAGTGGGCCTATAATGTGTCAGAGATCCATCTTCCCCTGACACCAATGTATTATGTTAAAATATCTGTGAACTAGGTCAGAATTCATTCCTTCTCTGATTGCTGGGCATTGGAAATCTCCCAAAATTAGTGTCATTCAAAGCACAGGCTTTAGTGCAAAACAAGTATATGACATGGGCATCTGGACTATCTAATAATAAAACTTATTCATTCTTCCTTGACCCACTTGGACCTCATTTCAAATATAACATTTTCATTAAACAATGGATTTCTCTGCCACTGGTATGGCTCAGCAGACTTGAAAAGACTTAATGGTGGATAGCTGTGATCACTCAGTCCATTGGAAGTCAATTCCTGCTAGGTTCTTGTCATTAATACTATGGCAAACTAGATTCAGCATCTCCTCCTTTTTTATTGTAGGCCAAAATTTTGTCCAAGTTCAATGAGCCATCTTATTAGTATAATAAGATCAGTGCCAGGGTTCCTGGCTAGAACTCTGAATTCCAAGTCATGAGTAAGAGTTCACAGGTTGTTTGTTACATTCTCCCTATCCAGCCATATATTCTGATCTTCTTCCACAAGTAACTGAGCCTCAAGATTCATGTTCACATATATTTCCCTGGTAGCTGCAATTCCTGTGCCGTTTAAGGTGTTTTTATCCAGGCATGGGTCCTGCTGAGACCTGATCTTGGTGATGCTTTGGAAGGTAATATGGGATAATGTATTAGCTATTTATTGCTGCATAAAAGATTACCTCCAAAACATAGTGGTTTAAAGGAACAACATTTAGTATTTCACAGATTTCATGAGTCAGAAATTCAGCCAGCTTAGCTGGATGATTCTGACTTAGGGTCTCTCACAGGGTGCACTTTAGGTGTCGATTGGGGCTGTGGTCTCATCTGAAGGCTCAACATAGGGAGAATCCTATTTCAAGTTCACTTATGTTGTTGTTGGCAGGATTCAGTTAACCCTGGTTGTTGGACTGAGGGTCTTATTTCTTTGCTGGGTGTTTGATGGGGCCTCCCACAGTTGCTTGCCATGCACAGCCCTTCTTAAGGCACCTCCAACATGGTATCTGGCCTTCCTCAAAGTGAGCAAGTGAGTGAG
This sequence comes from Pongo pygmaeus, assembly GCF_028885625.2. Lineage (NCBI taxonomy): Eukaryota > Metazoa > Chordata > Mammalia > Primates > Hominidae > Pongo > Pongo pygmaeus. The sequence continues at coordinate 34,877,514 of NC_072379.2, read as the reverse complement.
GGAAGATAGCCCTAGACCAAAGTCACAGCCTCTTTGTAACCTAATCTCACAAGTGACATTCATTGCTTTTGCCATATTCTGTTTCTTAGAAACTTTTTATTAGTTCCAGCCCACATCCAACAAGAGGGTATTACATAAGGCTGAGAATACAAGAAGGTGAAGATTTGAGACCATCTTACAGACTATAGAAAGATACAATTCTTTCTTCATCCTAAACATGAAAGCCTTAAGGCATTGCTCTAACAGTTCAGCCCAAAAAACAACTGTGAGTAAAGCAATAAATAAATTACTTTGAGATTCAACTTTCATTAGCTTACTCCCCTGTTGATAAACTTTTAATGAGTCTAATTGTCTACACTACAGAAAAAAGCCTAATGTACTGAGTTTAATTCAAGTACTTTTCTAAATGCCAAAATGCAGTTGCTTGTTTAAGTTGCACCATCAAGATCCAGAGGATGAGGGACACATTATGGATTTTATGAGCTTTGGGCGGGCATTTTTGATTTGATAGACCACTAATATTCTATGTGCATGCACACACACACACGCACACACACACACACACACACACACACACAATGTATACACATATATGTGCATTTATACATGTGGTTTTAAGGCTGCATTGGTATAAAGACAAATATAATCCCTGTTGGATCACATTCTTTTTGTTTCTTCTGATTTTAAAAAAACATTAAAATGTTTTCCTAGGCTCCAAAAAGTGACATGGGTACTTCTTGGAGCAGCAGATTAGATTTATTATCCCCTGAGAAGAATAAGTGCAAGAGTTAAGAGCATACAGTCCGGGGCAGACTGCCTAGTTTGAATCCAGCTCTGCCACTTACTCTCTGTGTGCACATTGGCAAATTCCTTGTCTGTGCCATTTTCTCATCTATAATTTAGAGATAATGACATTACCTACCCCACTGCATTGTTGTAAAGGAGTTTTTCTTGTAAGGTAGACAATAAAACTGCTCATCAATAACTGATTTCTATCTCTTTTCAGGCACATGGGAAGGCTATAATGCCTTGACCACTTTAAGTTAGGCATGGCCATATGACTTCATTTGGCTAAGGAAATATTAGTGGAAGATGGGTGGTACTTTTAGCTGAAAGCATTTAGTTCTTGGTCTTGCCTCTCTGCCTTGCTTTTTCTCTGCCCCAAGGTTGAAGTAAGGAGTCAATATGATGCCCAACCAACTTAAGATGGAAATGTGACATGCATCAAAAACAAATAATTGTGGAATGAAGCCACTGAGACATCAGGGCTATTTGTTACAGCAGAACAACCTACCCTGTACTGCAGCAATATGAAAAACACCAAGAGCAGAATCTGTCAATTAACACTCAGTAAATATTAACACTCAGTAAACACCTTTGATGAAGATGGGGCCTATAGCATTTGATTAACTTGCTTTGGAATCTAGTGATTTGAATTCTGCTATTTTGTAGTTGTGTAACCTTAAATACATCATATCATATCTCTATGCCTCTGTTTTCTCATCTGTAGTATAGGATTAGTAATAGCCCAGCACTCCATAGCTTAATGTGATTTTTAATATGAAGAAGAATATAAAGTATGAGCAATGAGTATTTTGTGTTTTTGTTTGTTTAATTCACCATATGAAAAATTCTGTGCTAGGTACTTGCATGCAGATGCCAATGACTACAATCTTAGGTACTTAAGATCTATTTTTCTTGTAGTGAGAGAGACACCAATGAAAATAACCAAGTAGTATGCCAAAGGCCGTCAGAAAGATGCAAACAAAAATAATTTATCTTTACAAAGATATAACCAAAATGCTCTAAATTTGAGTGGGGTTAAATTGATATAATATCTAACACAGAACTTGAAAGACTAGTATGTTTGGAGTTTGGTTAGTAGTGTGAAAAAGAAAGCAGAAGCATTAAAGATGGAGAGAGGAGTGGTTAAGAACTAGAGATGGTTCTAGTACCTGCGGTTTTGTGAGAATGCAGATCAGAGAGGAGACTTGACTGCCAAAGAATCTGATGTCTGAGCATAGGGGTCCTTATGGGGAAAGGGCTCTGAAATAACTTCCTCTTGCCCTCTGCGTACATTTCCTCGGGCAAGCAAGCTGCTCTATCCACATGGGAGCTCTGTGGAGGCTGCACTGCTCTAAAGCCAAGACAGCATTTTGCAGATAGTGCTTCCTTTCGTTATAGGGAGCAGGACGGGTTGGTGTCAGAACCCATTTCCCACTATACTCAGGAGTTGTTTAATCACCATCCCTTCTTTGTATTCTATATGTCATCCTCCAGCTCAGATCCTCTGGGCCTCTCAGTTTTACTATTTCAAGAGACTCTGTGTGAGTGTCCCTGTCCCTAGACTCTCTGTTTTCTCTTGATACACTGTGAGGTCCTTGAGGACAGGTACCATGTCTGCCAGTTCCTAACTGTAAACCCAGTCCTGAGCAAAGACAGTGCTCAATACATATTTGCTGAAGGAATCCCTAAGTAAATAGATTCTTTCTGTGCTACACTCTACTCCCCGGCTTATTTCGTAAAGAACACCGGTGATGGTGCCACTTCCTTTCTCCCCGTTATCTATGGAATGTGGCCCTAATTCCTTGTCCTGACCTGCCATATTCTCTTTGCTCCCACTGCGTTCCCTTTTACAAATCCTCCCACAGCAATGCAACATGGAACTCGTCTTCTCATGAGCCCATCTTGGAAGTAATGGTGTCTCTCAAGAATTTGGGAGGTATGTTGTAGTCACAATAGCTACACTTCTTTGAGCACTTATAATGAACTGTCTATGGTGTTGAGAATAAGAAAAACTTGCCTAATAAATCTATGCAGGTAATAGGAAGAGACAGGTTGTAAATCCAAGGAGTGTGAAGTCAGATTTCAGCCTAAACCCTACACCAAAATGGACTTGTTAGGTAAATTGACAGTGTTAAGAAGCTCAAAGTTCACTACCTGACAATATATGTTAATAGTGCATATTCAAGCCACTCAAATATAGACTTTCTCTCATTCCATTGCTGGAGATATTCTTCTCAGCTGTCTATAGGCTCAGATTTAAATTCTTATATGCATATTCAAAATCATTCATGATATGGCTGTAATCTACCTGTCCAGTCTTACTTCCTCTATTCCCTCAAATCACTCATATTAGTACTGAGCAAACCAAGTGCTGCACACCACTTCAGCTGTCCACCTCAGCTCATGTTGTTCTCTTTGCATGAAAATCCCTTCCTTCATTTTTATACCTGGTACGACTTTATCGGTCCTTCAGGGCTCACCTTAAATGCTGGCTCTCCTGAACTCTTCCTTGTTTCACCCTAGAATTAATCCCATTTATTTGTATCTACACCTCCTTTTTTCCTTTTGTCACATTGTCTGTTATTTATGCAAACACACACATAAATATCCCATATTAGTCTGTAAACTCTTTGAATCCAAGGACAACGTAAATGGAAATCCTAAGTACTACAAACTGCATTACAAAAGGCATATTCCACATAGGAGCTTTTGACCACCCCTGGACTCCAGCATGCTCCTGATGTCACTGTCCCTCTTTATGCATAGGAAAGCATCTCAGGGGAGTTGTCTATCCCTCCTCAATTCGTACTGCTACTTCTACCAATTAGAATGTCTCCCACTCATCTCAGAACATCTTGTTAAAGTTGCAGTGGCTTTTACCTTCCTAGGTCAAAGACCAATTCTCTTTCCAAAGTTTATTCAACCTCTTACCAGCATTCCATGCAACTGTCTGCTCCCTCCATCCCAAAGTGCAGTCTGGTTTTGGTTTCTGTCATGACACATTCTCTTTTAGGTTTTCTTCTTAGTGAACCAGATGCTCCTCTGTAAGTATCTGTTGCTTGTTTCTCTCCCTTGGGTCCGATAGAAATGTTGGAAGTTTCCAGGTATCATTTATCAGTTCAAGACCCTCTTCTCTGCTATAGCCATACTCTTTTCTAAGTTGATTTTATTTGATCCAGTGACACTAAGCAATGAAGACTAAGAACGCTATGATTCCAAGCATTCCACCAGTGTAGCTTAGGAAACTTTTCACGGCCTGTGCCACAATGTCTGCTCCACCCTGGGATGCTGCCCTTTTTCATTCAGAAAGCCAGGCTCTCTATAATTCAAAAGTTCAAGGTCTTATTTGATGGCAGACCTGTAGAGATCTAGTTGGAGAAATAAAATGTATATAGTACTTGCCTCTGTTAGAGATACCACAGCAGAGCATCAAATATTTGTCCTTGTTGGCTTCTCCAATGACCTTCTCCCCCACAGAATGGCTTGAGAATGTACATTTGACAACAGCTCATCTCCTTGAAGGAGCTCCACACTTGGTAAATCTTAGCAAAGTCAAATACAGGCACATGCTGTACTTTTTAAATCATGCAAATTAAATAAAATGTTCATTGCAGTTATGATGTTTTCACAACTTCTAAAAGATATGTGGTTGCCTGTGCAGAGCTGATTGTACTTATTATCCTTTTTGTGACTATAACTGTCAGTTTACCTAGCATTTGGGTTATTAAGCAGATTATTACTACAATTTTAGAACTAACTATTAGCATGTATTTAGGAAACACTATTATGTTTCACAATATGAAGCAAAAGAAATGGATTCATAATTGCAAATTAAGTTACGCTTTAAGGAGTAAGGAATTTTTTGAGGAATTAACTAAAACATATAATATTTTACAGATTTTAATTGCCAGTCTAATCACTTATTTTAAATACAGTCCACTTTAGAAATCTCCAATGACTTCGTGCTTATCACATTCCAGTGGATTAGTGAGAAACCATTTAGGGAAAAGTCATTGAATGGTATTCCAAGATCCAAAAGTAAATTAAGGAAATAAATTCAGATGCCCTTAATTTCATCAGGAAATATTCACCTGGCATCTGTGGTTGCACAGAGTTTGAATCTTGGTGCCACATGTCACCTGTGATTGGATCTGCTGGGGCAGGGGGAGGAGGGCAATCTGCGTCTTTCACTCAGTTAAGATCCCATGGGAGTTCCAACAGGAAATGAGCCCTTTCTTGTCCCGTATGACACAGAGCTTGCTGGTGATGCACATGCTACTGTTTATATAGACAGACTTTAGTTGTAACTGAAAAGCATTTTGGTAAAGGTGTATAATTTGGAATAGATAGGTGGTTTGGATCTTAGCTCCATGTTAACATTGTAATTTTTTTCTGAAATTTTAAATTTCTCTGAGCCTAAATTTTCTCCAGTGTGACATAGAGATGATGAAGTGCCACCTGTGTACCCCTGGCATCTCTTGTGGTGCACGACTAGAACCTGAGAGGAAAGGAGCACATTCTCCAGAAAGGAATACATTCTTTCTCCTTTTAAAGAATTTTCTTTAATTTAGTTAAAGAAATAAAATAATTTATTTTATTTATTTTAGCTAAAGAAAACATGCTGAATCGCACATGAGCAGGGTAGGGTACAGAGAGGACTGGATATGGAGTCATAAAAGTGCTGAAGGAAGGTTGCCGGGGAATTTGCTATTCTTTGGGCATGTTTTATCTCTGAGAAAGATGGGAAGAAAGAAAGAGAAAGAAAGAAAGAAAGAAAAAGAAAGAAAGAGAAAGAAAGAAAGAAAGAAAGAGGGAGGGAGGAAGGAAGGAAGGAAAAGAAGGAAGGAAGGAAGGAAAAAGAATAGATCATTGTTATTCAAATATCCAAGGCCATTGAATAATGAGTGTCTGATTTAAGATGTACTACTGTTTACCAATGCATACTTAGATTTTTAAAAAGTGTCCTGATGAATCCAACTACTAAAGTTAATTTGCATTTAAAGTCATCATATACACTACTTTTAATATGAAATGATTCCTCAAATTAGTTGCAAACTAAAGGATTTGACTTTATCTTCCTGCAGAGGCTTTGGGGAAAAACTCATGTTTCACAGAGATTTTTCTAGTAGCTCTTCAGGCCACCCCCCCAGAATACACCCATGTGCCCCCAGGGTTTATATTCCTAAATTTGAGAAGCACTATGTGAGAAGATTTCCAAGTCCTCTCCCAGCTCTAAATTCTGTTCACTTTATGTGTGGAGAAAACACTAAAATGAAACCCAATGGAAGATTAATGCCTTAGTGGAAAGGTGTAATTTAAAGGATCACTTGAGCTGGAAAGGAGGGTGGGTAGGAAGTAATTAACATCTACAAATTACATCCTCTTAGATGGTATAACCAAGGGATATTTCTAAAGTAAGCCTGACTGCAATGGATATTACCTGATGTAGTGAAACATGACCACAGGCTTTGTTTTGTTTTATTTTATTTGGCCAATAAACCCTGGGCAATCAGATAATCTTGAAGGAAATGTACATACCACTTTGCAGAACATTTCAATATAAAGAGAAATAAAAATGACATAGAAGGATATATAACTTGAAACTCTGTGTCTTTTTTATGAATCAAGCCAAGCTAGCTATCGGATCACTGATATGTTTGTCCAGCAGGAGTTCAACTCTGTATTCTATACAAATATTTTAATGAGTTAGGTAATGGAGCAGGCCCTGTGTTATCATCTAATGAAAGAGAAATGAAAGTGATACAGTTTTTAAATATTTTTCTCATTTGGAAGATAGACCAGGGAAACTATGGGTATAGTGTCAGAGTTATAATAGAAACAGGCATGACGTGTGACAAAAGCCCCTAAGTTTAAACTAGGCTATTGTACTTGAAGGAGGCGTAAGATTTGTTCAAAAAGGAAAGATTATGGGTTGAAATTTGTAGAAATTTTTGGAATCTAATCAGGTATTAAACTACTGTTATGGGTAAAAAAGCTTTCCAATAAAAGGGAACAGTATGTAAAGCATGTAAGAAATATTTCTTAAAATTGGTAACGCCTAACTTTTAAAATGTTACTGTTATAAGGTGCATATAAAAATGAATATAAGGCTAGAGAGACAGACCAAAAAGGCCTAGATCACACAGGCTCTTTTAGGAATTGAGTAATTTTAAAAATTGAAGCAATATGCTGATATTTATCTTTAGAAAGATCACTCCGGAAACACAGAAGATACTCTTTGAAAAGGGATCTTTAGAAGACATTGTTCAGTGTTTAGGCAAGACACAATAATTAAATAGCTATGAGGATGTAAAAATATGGGCCAACTTTATAGTTCTTTCCAGTTGAATCAACAAAACCTGGTGACTAGCGCAATGTGAAGGATGACATCAAGGAAAGCCAAGACCCATGTGACAACAATGTGTCCAACTTGCTCGCTGGTATAGACTTATAATTTAAAATAATTTTTAACTCACAATAGGCCCTTAGTATTACCTGTTAATTAGGTTAAATAATAAATGAGGAAATAATTTGTATATATCTTGATATTTACTGAGGGAATATGAGGGAGAAAAGATGACAGAGGGAGTGTGAGGTGAAGAGTTACAGGTAATCTGGAGGAAGTTGTTCAAGAAACAGGCAAAAGTAATAATCCAGAAGTTTCCAGTTTTGGTAAGAGTGAAGTGAGTATGTAACACACTCTATAGCATGTAACAACAAAATCTCTGAATAAAATATCTTTGAAAACTCAACTACTTGTAAATACTTGAAAGTCAACTAAAGCAAGCAGGATATGGAAGTTATTTGACCATTGAAAGAAGGAAATGGAATTGGGAAAGATCCATGTTTATAAGTTTTTTACCTGAAGAGACTTTTCACTAAGGGCAATGTTGAAAATAGGACTCAAGAAGAAAGCCACAGACACTAGAACATTAGAGGTCAGGGGAAGGAGATTTAAACCAACAGAGAAGCTGAAAACTGAGGGGTGGAGGTCCAAAATAGGAGAGAATTAAAAAGAGGGAGTTTCCAAATCTCCATATAAACTCTTCTTGCAGCACTGGCTAACTATTGAACTGTGCATGTGGATGGGGACTCTGAGGAGGTTAGTGAGAAACTTCAGTCGGATGGTTAAAACACTGGAGCAAATATGCCAACTGCTACCTATCACAAGAGAGATAAACGTCTGAGTTTGAATCCTACCAAATTAGAAGAGCTTGGTAAACCCCAGGCTTATCAATAGAATCATTTGGACCAAAAGTGACTTCAAGTCTTTACAATTCCAAAGTGCTATGCCAATAATTTACATATCTGCAAAAAGAAAAACTGTACTCTCAGTGGAAGACAACAGTCTCTATAACATTTCCAATGATGAACATAGGAGAAACAATTACTAGACATCAAAGACACAGGAATATACAGCCTATGCTTAAGAAAAAGAAGTCAACAAGAAATTATCCTAAGAGGATCCCAATAGCAGAACTAGCAGAAAAAGATTTTAAAGCAGCTGTTGTAAATATAATGAAGAATGTAAGATAAAAGATGGTTATAATAAATGAAAAAGTGAATCTTAAAAATAAATCAAAACTAAAATATCTGAAAAATCTAGAAGTAAAAATATAATGTCTAAAATGAAAACTATCCTGAATAGAATCAATAGCAGAATGGATATAGCTAAAGAAATGGTCAGTGAGTTTAAAACAAGTCAATAAAAAATACCTAATCTCAAGAACAGAGAAAAAATGGAAATATACTAACGACAGTAACAACATAAAACAGTATCGAGCACATTTTTGGAGTCCCAGAAAGAGAGAAGATGATTCAGAAAATGAATTCAGAAAATAAAAATTTCATAAAAAATAAAATTGAAGAAATCAGGAGAAAAAACCAGTCACATTTGTTAAAACAGTCTTTCCCAAATTCAAGAAGCTCATCAAACCCCATGCAGAAAGAAAAGAAAAGAAAACAAGCAATAAAACCCACCTTGATCTATCATAGCTAAACTGATAAAAAACAGTGATAAAGAGAAAATCTTGAAAGAAGCCAGAGGGAGAAAATATTCATGTTATGGAGGGGAAAAGCAATATAGATAATAGCTTACTTCCCAACAGGATCATTGAAGGCCAGAATAGAATGGAAAAACATCTTTATGGAACTGAAAGAATAAGAGCTGTTGAACATAAATTATATATTCAGTAAAAATATCATTTAAAAATAAAAGCAAAATAAATTCTTAGGTAAATAAAAACTGATATAATTCATTGCCAGCAGTGTTGCATATGAAGAAATATTTAAAGATCTGTTTAGGTTGAAGGTATATGACACCAAATGGAAGCTAGAAACTCAGTTTTACAGACAGGAATGAAAAGTATTAGAAATATTGATAAGAATAAAAGACATTCTTCTGTTCTCTTAATTTTTTAAAAACACAGTTTACTGTTGAAAATAAAGTATAACATTGTGTTGTAGAATTTATAATGTATGTAACTGTAAAATACATAATAACAATATTAGAAAGAACAGGAGTGTTTTTTAAATTATGTTGTTTCAAGGTTCTTATAGATTACATACGGTAGTATAATATTAACTCCAAATAGATTATAAATAAACTAAGGATACATAATTTACACCTGGATATCTACTATAATACAAAAAATTTATAGCCGAATGTCTTTAGAGGACTATAAAATGAAATATTAAAAATGTCTTATTTCTCCAAAATAGATAAGACAGGCAAAGCAGAGAAACAAAATTGATGGGAAAAATAAAAAACAGATAGCAAAATGATGACTCTAGACACAATCATATCAATAGTTACATTAAATATAAATGAACAAAATCCCATATTAAAAGACAGAGATTTGCAGATTGTATAAAAAACAAAAGCAAGATCCAATTCTTCAAATGAAACAATTTAAATACAATGCCAAGAAGAGTTTCAAATGGAAAAAGGGGAAGAGGTGGGGGAGATATAGCATGTTAGCAATTAGCCTAAGAATCTGGTGTGTCTATGTTAACCTCAGACAAAGTAATTGTATTGGTTTTACATTGCTTCTATAGCAAATTGCAACAAATTTAGTGGCTTAAAACAACATAAATTTATTTTCTCAAGGTTCCATTGATTAGAATTTTGACATAGGCTAAAATTAAGTGTAGGTAGGGCTGCTCCTTTTGTCTGATTCTCTAGATGAGAATCTTTTTTCTTGATTTTTCCAGCTTCTAGAGATCATCCACATTCCTCGGCTAATTTTCCTCCATCTTCAAAGCCAGCAAATTTGCATTCCTCTGCTCAGTGTTTCAGAGTCATATCTCCCTCTGAATCTGAAGTCACTGGGAAAAGGTTCTTCAATGTCAGTGACTCATGTGACAAGACTGGGCTCATCCTGATAATCCAGGACAATTTCTCCATCACAAGGTTCTTAATTTTGTTGCTTCTGCAAAGGCCCTTTTGCCATGTAACATGTTCATAAATTCTTCTAATTAGGGCGTGGATATTTTGACAGGTCATTAGTCTGCATAGTAATGCAGACTAATACTCTTTCCTGAATGCATTAATACTATTAATGGTTAAAGAGGGAAATTTCATAAGAGCAAAGAGGCTAATTCATTAGGAATACATAATAGTCATACATGCCTATGTATCTAATAATAGAGATGGATGAAGAAAAATTGATCACCTGAATTAAAGGGGGATATAGACAAATTTACAAAAATAGTTAGAAATTTTAACACTCCTTCCTTAGTGATTGATAGAACAACTAGGTAAAAAAGTATTAATATTATAAAAGATATGAGCAACATTACAATCTTAACCTAATCAATATTTATAAAACAGTACACATAACAACTGAAGAATACACATCCTTTTTAAGGGCACATTCAAAGTTTGTTGAAATAGATCATATATTGGACTATGAAATAAGTCTCAATGAATCTCAAGATGGAAATCTTACAGAATATATTTTCTGATTTTAAAGGTAATCATTAGAAATCCATAAGAATATGATGTTTATTTAAAAATCCAAATACTCAAGAATTAACAAGCTTCTAAAAAACTCATTTTTCAAAGAAGTACCCACAAGAGAAATTTAAAAATAATTTCAACCAACTGATAATTAAAATACAGCATTTCAAGAATTATAAAATTCAGCTAAAGCAGTGCTTAAGGAAATGTATATTTTTAAAAGATTATTAGAAAAAGTGAAAGATTTTTAAAAATCTAAATTTTTACCATAATAACCTTGGTTAAAGAAGAAAAAAATTATATAGGTATAAAATATAGGGAATACAAATAAGAGCAGAAATGAATGAAATACAAAACAGGCAAATAATGTAGAATATTAACAAAGTCCAAAGTTTATTCTGTGAGAGTGTGAATAAAATTAATATCCCCTAACCATCTGGATCAATAAAAGCATTATCAAAACACAAATTATCAAAAGGAAGAGTAAAAGAGTGGATATCCATTCACATCCTATAGGCAATAAAAAGATCATAAAAGAAGACAAAGAACAACTTAATACCAATAAATTAGACAAATATAAACACAACAGACAAATTATTTGAAAAGAATATAAAAATTGATAAAATATACAATAGAATATATGAATATCTCTGTATTTTTTAAGTAATTGATTTTATAATCAAAGGCCCTATCATTCAAAAAGGCTCCAGACCTAGGTGATTTTACCAATTTTGCCAAGGTAAATCTTGGCAAACATTTAAGAAAGAAATAATACAAATTTTATGCAAAGTTATTTTCAGAAAATGGCAAAAGATGAAAGCTTCACTACTAATTTTATATGACCAGAATGTCCCTAAGCAGCAAAACCTGAAAAAGACCTAAGAAAGGAAAATTACTGGCAATTATCTCTATGTAATAAACCTCTATGTCATAAACCTCTTAATAAACCATGTAATAAACACTTAACGAAAAATTTGCAAGTCAAAAACAACTAAATAGAACAATGTTAATATATCATGATCAAGTAGAAAAGAAAGTATCTGTTCCCAAATTTCTTGCATATGAATGTTTATGGTACTTTAATTCATAATGTTCCAACACTAAAATAAACCAAATGTCCATCAATATAAAAATGGATATAAAAATTGTGGCATGTTGGCTGGGCGCTGTGGCTCACACCCGTAATCCCAGCACTTTGGGAGGCTCAGGCGGTTGGACCAGGAGGTCAGGAGATCGAGACCATCCTGGCTAACATGGTGAAATCCCGTCTCTACTAAAAATACAAAAATTAGCTGGGCACGGTTGGGTGTACCTGTATTCCCAGCTACTCAGGAGGCTGAGGCAGGAGAATCGCTTGAACCAGGGAGGCAGAGGTTGCAGTGAGCCAAGATAGCCCACTGCACTCCAGCCTGGAGACACAATGAGACTCCGACTCAAAAACAAAATTGTGGTATGTTAATAAAATTGAGCTCTATTCAGCAATAGAAATTATGAACTATAAAAACAGAACAATATGAATGATTCTCAAGAGCATTATGTTGAAGGAAAGAAGAGTGGCCCCAAAGAGTATCTATCATAAGTTTCAAACTTTATATGAAGTTCTATAACAAGCAAATCTAAGCTGTGGTCATAAAAAGAGAATGTTTGCCTATGGTAGGGGGATGGGTATCTAAGAAATTTCTAGGTCTTTATTACTGTGGTGGTTACACATATACTTTTCCAAAAATTATCAAATTTTGCACATAGCATGTGTGCATTTCACTGTATGTAAATTTTACCTTAATTATGACAAATATATGGGCTTAGAACTTTGAAATGTAATCTTGGCTAAAAATTGCAAAATGTGCACATTTTCATTCTAGTTGAAAACACAAATTCACACAATGGAAGTGTGCAAAATGTGTGAGATGTGGCTGAGGATTCCTGGAGAATACAAATATTGAAGGATGGTGAAAGAAGAGGTATCTTAAGAAAGATTAAGAACAAAAGTGCTAATTATGGAAGGAATAAAGTGATAAGTCAAATCATATTAAAATTAAGAACTTCTCTTTTTTAAAAAATTTTTACTTTAAGTTCTGGGATGCATATGTTGAATGTGCAGGTTTGTTACATGGTATACATATGCCATGGTGGTTTGCTGCACCCATCAACCCATCATCTAGGTTTTAAGCCCTGCATGCATTAGGTATTTGTCCTAATGCTCTCCCTCCCCTTGCCCCCTACCTCCTGACATACCCCAGTGTGTGATGCTCCCCTCCCTGTGTACAGGTGTTCTCATTGTTCAACTTCCACTCACGAGTGAGAACATGCAGTGTTTGGTTTTCTGTTCCTGTGTTAGTTTGCTGAGGATGATGGTTTCCAAAAGACATCATTGGGAGAGAGAAAAAGGAACCCGTAGAGAGGGAGAAGATGAGGCAGGTAGATAAATAGATGATAAATGAATAGTTGAAAAATAGACGGTGTCTTAGTCTGCTTGTGTTGCTACTAAGGAACACCTGAGGCTGGGTAATTTATAATGAAAAAAGGTTTATTTGGCTCACAGTTCTGTGGACTGTACAAGAAGCATGGCACTGGCATCTGCTTCTGGTAAGGGCCTCAGGATGCTTCTGCTAGTGGTGGAAGGTGAAGTGGAGCTGGCTGTGCAGAGATCACATGGAGGGAGAAAGCAAGCAAGAGGGGGCTGTCTGGCTCTTTGAACAATAAGCTCTCCCAGGAAATAATAGAGTAAGAACTCACTTACCCCTCCCATGGAGGGAAGTGATCTGTTTGTGAGGCATCCGCCCCATGACCCAAACACCTCCCATTAGGCCTCGCCTTGGGATCACATTTAAACATGAAGTTTGGAGCCGTCAAATATCCAAACAATGGATAAATAGATTAGATGGGTGGATAGATAAGTAAACACAATGCTATGAAAAGTTTGCATTCAGAACACACAAAGAATTTCTAAAATCAATAAAAAGGAAAGATAACTCAATAGAAAAAAAATGAACAAAAGACTTGAACACGCATGTCATGTAATAGGCAATTCAAATCACCAACATATTGAAAGACACTAAACTTTGTTCGTCATCCAGGAAATATAAATTAAAACCACAGTGCAAAATCACTTCCATGCACCAGAATGAACTTAAAAAAAAAAGATGAAATTGCCGAGGGTTGGTGAGGATGTACAGCAACTAGAACCAGAACTTTTGTACATTTCTGGCAGGATTGTAAATTGATACCAACTTGTTGGAGAACCCTATATCAGTATTCACTAAAGTTAAACATACACCCGCTCAATTTTATCCGTGGAGAGATACTAAATGGAAATTTGTACATGTGTTGATGAAAAGACTTGCACTAAAATGCCTGTATTGCACTATGCAACCTGGAAACTAGACTAGGGCCCATCACCAGTAAAGTGGATAATTACATTGTGGTATATTCCCATTTAAATATTGTACAGCAATGAGAATCAAATATGGATGACTCTCACAAACAAATGGTTGAGCAAACGAAGCTCAACAGAAAAGATGAAGTACTGTTTAGTTCCAGTTATATAAAGCATAATAACAGAGGGTGGTGGTCTGTGTTGTTAGAAGTCAGGAGAGGAGACTTTCAGGGGAGATGGCAGTGACTGGCTGGTAAAGGCACTTGGGGGCTTCTGATTTGTCGGTGACGTACCATGTCTTCATCTGAGTGCTGGTTCCATACATACGTTCAGTTTCTGAACATTCATTTAACTTCTTGCTCATGAAATGTACCCTTTGCTGTAAGCGTGCTAGACTTCAAAAGTTTTAAGAAGAGATGGGGAAAATGCAGACTGAGAATCATCCAGGAAACTGACAGAAGCCATTTATTTTAGACAGCCAAATGTGTGTGCTTGTTAACTATGAATCTTTGAATGTAATGATATTGCTGAATCTACATGTATATGCTTAGTGATAAAGAAATTGAAATTATATAAATTTCTGAAATGCAGAAGGTGAAGCCTTGCTGAGGAAAGGGAGGAAGTGAGAATATTTGCTGTACTATATGCTCTGCCTCATTGCTGATTTACTGATCAGATGATTGAATTATTCTGCCCATTATACAGATGATGCAATGAGGCTTTAGAAATGAAGTGTTTTGGCAAGGCTCATGTAGGCTGGTAAACTATGAGACTAATAAGTGATTCTGTACATGACATTAAATCCTATTCTTGATTTGTTCTCCAAAGCAATTTTCTTCAAGCTGCAAACAAGTATTTTACTGATTATTTTGTTTAGTGGAAATATCCAAATATTTAGATGTATAAATTAAACAAATGTGTCTCCAATAAGACACTAAAATTATGGAATATCAAAGTAAACTAGTTTTATTTCTTAAAGATGGGTAATTTAAAAGCCACAGTTTAAAATTAATATTATTTTAATTGACAAATCATAGTTGTATACTTTTATGGGATACAAAGTGATGTTTTGATATCTGTATTCAATGTGCTATGATTAAATCAAGCTAATTAACATATCCATCATTTCATTTACTTACCATTTTCTGTGAATCTTTTGAAGTTTACCCTTAGCTATCCTGAAATATACAATAGAACATTAATAACTGTACTCAACCTGCTGTGCAATAGATCTCACAAACGTATTTCTCACTGAAACTTTGTACCCTTTGACCAACATCCCTCCATTGTACTCCCCAACCTCCACTCCCAGCCTCCTAACAACCATTTTACTTTCTACTTCTATGATTTTGACTTTT
Organism: Pongo pygmaeus; assembly: GCF_028885625.2. Classification (NCBI taxonomy): domain Eukaryota; kingdom Metazoa; phylum Chordata; class Mammalia; order Primates; family Hominidae; genus Pongo; species Pongo pygmaeus. The sequence continues at coordinate 34,862,033 of NC_072379.2, read as the reverse complement.
TTGGATTACATGTATCAGTGAGATCATGAAGTATTTGTCTTTCCATGTATGGCTTATTTCATGAAGTATGTCTTCCAGATTCACTCATCTTGTTGCAAATGATACAATTTCTTCCCTGTTTAAGGCTGAATAGTATTCTGTTGTGTATATACCATATTTTCTTTACCCATTTGTCCACTGATGGACACTTAGGTTGATTGCATATCTTGAATATTGTGAGTAATGTTGCAAAAAACATTGGTTGCAAAAACACTGGAGTTCAGATATCTCTTTGATATATTGATTTCAATTTCTTTGGATATATACCCAGACGTGGGATTGCTGGATCGTACAGTAGTTCTATTTTTGGTTTTCAAACTAAAAAGCTTCTACACAATAAAGGAAATAATTAACAGAGGGAAGAGACAATCCACAGAGTTGGAGAAAATATTTACAAACCATGCATCTTCTAAGAGGTTAATATTTAAAATAAATAAGGAACAAAATTCAATAACAAGAAAACTAATAAGCTGATTGAAAAATGAGCAAAGGATCTGAGCAAACATTTCCCAAAAGAAGATGTACAAATGACCAATAGATTCATGAAAAAAATCTCAGCATCACTAATCATTAGAGAAATGCAAATTATAACCACAATGAGATATCACCTCATACTCATTTAGCATTTTATCAAAAAGACAAAAGATAAGTTTTTGTTGAGGATGCAGAGAAAAGAGGAGTCTTGTACACAGCTGGTAAAAATATAAATTAGTACAACCATTACAGGAAGCAATATGGAGATTTCTTAATAATCTAAAAATGAAACTACATTTTTAAAAAATTAAAGAAGTTGAGAAAAAATACATATTCTGAGAAAAAATCAGAAAGCAGTTTGCATATAGTTGCTCATGTTTCATGTATTTTCATACAAAAACAGGGTTTTCTAATGAAATTAAAAGAATGACACACTTTTATAGTATTTAAATTTTTATTTTTAATTTTTGTGGTTATATATTAGGTGTATATATTTATGGGGTACATGAAATATTTTTGATACAGGGATGCAATGCATAATAATCACATCAGGATAAATGGGGTATTCTTCACTTCAAGCATTTATCCCTTCTGTTACAAACAATGCAACTATGCTCTTTTTGTTATTATAAAATGTACAATTAAATTATTATTATATATAAATAACAATTTATATCCTAACATAAACTACCTCCTAACCACCAAACCTTATATGTCTCATATATATGGTACATATGGATATTTATGATTTATATCTATATTTATCAGTATGTATATATACATACCAATGTATGTATATCATTTGTTTATGTCATATATGTAGGAAAATGCAAGGAGCTATACATACATCAGTATGTATATATATACATTGGTAGTTCTCTATTTCAACTGTATAGCCAAATAAACTGAGGACTGGATGAGATTTTTAAAAATACTGTTGCTGGGCCAGGCGTGGTGGCTCGCACCTATAATCCCAGCAATTTGAGAGGCTGAAGAGGGTGGATCACCTGAGGTCAAGAGTTCGAGATTAGCCTGGCTAACATGGCGAAACCAGATCTCTACTAAAAATACAAAAAATTAGCCAGGCGTGGTGGCAGGTGCCTGCAATTCCAGCTACTTGGAAGGCTGAGGCAGGAGAATTGCTTGAACCCAGGAGGCAGAGGTTGCAGTGAGCAGAGATAGCACCATTGCACTCCAGCCTGGGCAACAAGAGCGAGACACTGTCTCAAAAAATAAAAATAAAAAAATACTGTTGCTTTGGTCAAAGGTAAGCAGTTGTGATTTAATTTCAGGTAGGGGAGCTGCCAGTCTGGTTTGAGAACACTAGTTTATATGCTGAGAAGTGTTATGGGAAGTCAGGGACCCCGAACAGAGGGACCAGCTGGAACAGCGGCAGAGGAACATAAATTGTGAAGATTTCATCTTAATATGGACATTTATCAGTTCCCAAATAATACTTTTATAATTTTTTATGCCTGTCTTTACTTCCTGTGGGGTTGGGCAAAAAGAGCCATATTTTTCTTCTTGCAAAGAGCCTATAAACAGACGTGCAAGTAGGAAAGATATCACTAAATTCTTTTCCTAGCAAGGAATATTAATATTAATACCCTGGGAAAGGAATGCATTCCTTGGGGGGAGGTCTATAAACAGCAGCTCTGGGAATGTCTGTCTTGTGCAGTTGAGGTAAGGACTGAGATAAGCCCTGGTCTCTTGCAGAACCCTCAGGCTTACTAGGGTTGGGAAAACCCCACCCTGGTAAATTTGTGGTCAGACTCGTTCTCTGCCTTTGAACCCTGTTTTCTGTTGTTTAAGATGTTTATCAAGACAATATGTGCACCACTGAACATAAACCCTTATCAGTGGTTCTGCTTTTCCCCTTTGCCCTGTGATCTTTGTTGGACTTTTATCAGTGGTTCTGCTTTTGCCTTTTGCCCTTTGCCCTGTGATCTTTGTTGAACCCTTATCAGTGGTTCTGCTTTTGCCCTTTGCCCTGTGATCTTTGCTGGGCCCTTATCCATGGTTCTGCTTTTGCCGTTTGTCCTGTTCACTCAGAAGCATATGATCTTTGTTAGACCCTTATTAGTGGTTCTGCTTTTTGCCCTTTGAAGCATGTGATCTTTGTACCTACTCCCTATTCTTACACCCCCTCCCCTTTTGAAGCCTTTAATAAAAACTTGCTGGTCTGAGACTCAGGCAGCCATCACAGTCCTACCAATATGTGATGTCACCCCTGGTGGCCCAGCTGTAAAATTCCTCTCTTTATACTGTCTCTCTTTATTTCTCAGCTGGCCGAAACTTATGGAAAATAGAAAGAACCTATGTTGAAATATTGGGGGTGGGTTCCCGCAATAGAGAGGGAGAAGACGTAAGAATCTCTTAGTTGTGAGATGATTCACACTGCTTTCTATGATTTATTCTAAGACTGAGGTAGACATTTCCTCATTTCCTACACACATCCTCTTCTAGGTTACCCCAAAGCCCATAGTCTTTCCACTCCACATTTTTTCCTTCCTTAGTTTTAGTTCCCGTCCTGTGAAGTTTCTCTCTCACACCATAACACAGATGGCATCGTTGTGTCTCCACACCACTGTTGGAACGTTTTTATGCACTATCATTTGTTTATGTCATATATGCAGGAAAATGCAAGGCGCTGTCTTGTCCATCTTGTGTCTGTCACTCTCTTTCTCTCTCATGATCTTCAAGCATCCTCCCTGCATAGGGCCTGTCTCTTCTGCCTACAGACATTGCACAGTAAATGCTGTGTCCTGAAGGGGCCCAATCTTTGCTTACAGTCACATCAGACAAATGTAATTACAAAGGAATTCTAAGCCTTATTAGCATCTCATCCTTACCAGAGAAGTCACAGCTATTGCAGCATTTCCCAAAATTTTCTACCTTCTACCTCAATTCTTGTATTGTCAGCACTTGTTCTTCTATGAAGAACTCAAAATATTCTTCCTGAAACATTTCCTCCCTCTCCTCTGCCCCAGCACTGCCTCCAGCTCACAGGGATTCCCAGGGTTCTGTCACTTGAATGTAGCATGAGGTGGCTCCTTTTTAACTTATGGGTAGAGTCACTTTGAGATGGCTGATAATTTTGTCTTTTTCTCACTTTTTTTTTTGTCTGATTTCCTTGGAGAATAGAGATTTGAAGAATTAAATTCTCCACCTTCCACCATAAAAAATTATCCCCTCAAACTTTCTAGCACTCTACAATTGGGAAACACCTTTACTGTCCTCCAGCTAGTAGTTCCTCCCCCTTCCCACCTGCACCCCTTCCCAGTATACACTGCATGTTCCCCCTCACTGCCCTCTCCAGCTCACTCACAGGGCATCCTTTCTAGCCCCTCATCTGGTTGAAGGATTTGTCCACAGCCTCCTCTTGCTACTCAATATACAACTTGCCATTTGGCTTCTGGGACACTGGGTTCTCCTAGTAGTTTTTCTTCTCTGACACATTTGATCAGGAATTATTTTTCCTTTTCCAGCTCACCTTCCTTTCTCTTCCTACTTCCTAAATATAAGAACCACAACTGTTCTTCTCTCTCACACACATTGCTCCAATGTCTGCATAATTAAATATCATCCTTTTTGAGAGTAACTTATTTTTGTCCCTACCTAATTTCTGTTCTCAAATATCAGCCTGGAAATCCCACCAACTAATAAACATCTGGCTATCATGTCCCTCTAGCCCTGCAAACTCAATGTGACTAAAACTGAGCTCATCATGTTCACCCTCTCTGTTCTTTCCTCTCTGTGCCTATTTTCTACTGACAGCACCATTTCAGTCATCCAGCTTGAATGGTTTCTGATTCTTTCATATTTTCTCCAAATATTTGACCAGTCACAAATCTGCAATGGTTCCATTTTAGCATATTCTTCCTGTTGAGTCAGTTTTTCCATGCTACCCTGTGTAGCCTCCTTCCCTCCTGCAAGGTTTAGAAAGTCCTAAAATTGGCCCCCACACTCCCCATCCTCAGGTGTTCTGCTCGTTGTTGCCACTGTAACGTTTCTTTATAACAGTTCTAATTATGTTACTCCTCAGCTCCAAGCCTTCGCAGTAGGTCGAGCATCCTGCAAAGCAGGCTCTGAGATTAGTGTGCAGGATGCTTATTAGGGATCAGCACCATGGACAGGTTGGGGAGGGCAGGAGAGAGTATAGGGAGGAGCCAAGATGCAACACAGGCTGACACCAGCATTGGACGGCCTGCAGGGAGCTCTGAATCTAAAATGGCCCTTCAGAGTTGTCTCCTATTGGGCTGAGAAAGCCAGACCTTTGTATCTCCACCCTGGTCAGTCACTGATATTCGGTGAGGAGCCCTGCAGCTCAGGCAATCCCTCAAGGGGCTGACAGCTGGAGGCTCTGCCTGCTCTCTCCTAGCACACTTTTCATTGCAGGGTATCTGGGCTGCTCATCCGAGTGGACACTAGAGTTCTCAAAGCCTCCCTATTACTTTGTAAGGCTACAATTCCAGCTCCTTAGCCTGAAATTCATGAGTGCCCACAGCCTGTTGCAAATAGCCTTCAAGTTTTATTTTCCAAGTCTCTGCTTTTAAAGTCTTTGCTGCCATCATGTTGAGCTCATTTCATGTTCCTTCCATGTGATATATACTTTTTTATCTCTGTAATTTACTCAGGATTGCCCACTATGCTAAAACTCTCTAGTCAATCATTTCATTATCTCAAAAATCACACTATCTTTCAAAGTTCATCTCATGTGATCTTCTGTCCAAATTCTTCCCTAAAATTCCCAGCTTGAAATTGTCTGTTTTTACTCATATCTCCAGTTAAAACTTGTGTGCATCTTGGGAAAATACTAATAACAAGATAAATGTCTCTTGTGTTCACTACCATCATCAGCCTTATCGTTTTGCCATTGCATTGAACAGGGGGCTCTGTTTCCCATGCTACAATGAGTGCTGACCAGTTTCTAGTTCCATGAGTTCTTGATGCCCTATTTCTCTAACAAGTCCAAAAACTCATTGTATTTAGCCTGACATAACTTTGCATGTTCAGTAGTATGCAGCCCAATGCTTAGCGTAGAGGAACCAATGAACAGTAGTTTTCTGAATGACTAAATGTTTAAATAAATATTATCCAACAATGTGTCACAATACGGCTTTCTCTCGTTACGCTATTGGCTTGGTAGAAAATAACCCTTGATGAATTACTGAGAAGCTCTAAGAAGGTATGATGGAATGTCACATTTTAAGTTTGTAATCTTCTATAGTGTCATACACTTTTATTACAGGCTTCACGAAAACAACTGTACTTTCAGAAATAAAATTTGAGCATATCTAAATGAGTTCCACCTTTGTCAGGAGGGAGCAGATATGGTCCATTATAAAGGTAAGTTTTTCTTGCAGCTATCCTGTGTGCCCTGAGACAGTGAGGATGGCAAGTTGGGGAGAATATACATGTGGAGACAATTGTGCTTTAATTGCAGTGTAGAATATTCCTAGTGTAACGAGTGGAAATATCCTTTCAATTTTTAATATTTAAATCCTACTGTTCTTGCTCAGAGAATCTTTGGAGTTTCCTTGAAGGAACAAACAACAGCTTAATTCCTTGAGCACAAAGAGCACATTTGATTTGAGAAAGCCTGTTTTACTCTTTGTTCTTCAGCCTGCAAACTCCCCTGTTTTTCCTCTGAGAAAGAGAGCTTAGAACCTGCTAGGTAAGGTGCTAAGATGATTAATTAATAGGAAGCATGTGGAGTGGGGAAGGTGGACTAAAAATCAGCTGGAAGAGGGATAGGTTCTAAGTCAGCATTAGTAAGTTTGTTTTGTACAGTGAAGTGAAAAATAGCATGCATCAATTATGCATGCTGTTGCTGCATTCTTATGCAGCAATAAGCTTAATCAAGTTTATACCATTGTAAACTGTAAAAAAATGGCTTATTTTTATGTGGGAAAAATTCGTCATTTCTCAAGGTACAAACGTATCTCTAAAATCTCCTTTGATCCTCTGGAATTTTTCTTCATGTTCACAAGGAAAAGATGATTTTTGCCTCAAATAATCCTTGCTTCCATTTCTTCCTTCAAAAAGGCTCTTTCTGCCATTCTGATTAATCAATTATGATGCTGAGCATTTTCTTAATAGAACAGGAAATCCTGCAAATAATAGATCAATAGAACAACACAAGTCCACTTTATCATTTAATGAATCCTCAGGAGAAAGAAAAAAACAATATAAATTTAATTTAATCAATTTTCCAGATTATAATTTGGTATTGCCCTTAACTATAACAAACTATATTTATAAATTCTTTAAAAATCACTTTATCTTATGTTTTCAAACAGCCAAAAATATGAGCAATTTACAACTTCTTCTCTTCTTTAGCGGTAGAGATTATAAAATAGCTACAATTAATGTGATCATTAGAAAAGAAAAAGAAAAGAAGACTTGCACAGGGCCAAATTATATCCTAAGTAGGTTTTAAGCAGCAAGTAATTAGCACAGGGAGATTGGTACTCTTATAAGTCTTTAATTACAGCTTCAGCAACCTGGGGAAGCAAAAATCTCTCACCGTGTTCCAGGGAGCCACAGTGGAGATTGCCATCCTGTGAATTAGGAAGTGCTTAAGTGTAATGCCAGCCTAATCCCCTGCATTGTAAAACAGGCTGGCAGTGCAGTTTTGCTCCATTATTCAAAATTACATATGAAGTAACTTTAAATGTGATTCACTGAAAAATCTATGTTGGTAAAAGACTTTATGTAATGCCAGTATTTATTTGTAAAGCTGGGAACACTAACTTTTACTAGTCCATGTACTAAGTCAAAAATATTAAAACATAAATAGATGACTTTAAATAGACCAAATACTAAAAATCTTACAGAATTGTCTTGAAACGGGGTAACATGAGGATGTGTCAATAAGGCATACACACATATGCATATGTATAAACCTATATATATACACGTACATATATACATGTTTCTATATAAATGTGTAGTAGCTATAAAAGACACATTAATATGAAATCCACTTTGCTCTAACCTCCTTGCGCTGGCTTGTTAAGACATAGTCTTGTGTCTGAGTTTCACTATCCATGAGGACAGCCTTCCTTTCCCTTTTCCTCCCTCTTCATATGTCCATCTGTCTCAGCAAAGCAAATATTTTTACTTTGACATTGGGGATGCTGTTTACGTTATGTTTTATGGTGGTATTTACGTCTTCCAAGTTTTGTTTATAGATTGGTTCTCAATGTGAAAAACTGATTCACAGTTTTTGCACTATTATTTCTCCAGTTGATGGAATGAAAAATATGAGACTTAGAGCTGCAAATAGAAAAACCAAAATAATAATCACTGAAAATTGTGAATGAGGAGGGCAGTGTTCTAAGTAAGCTAAATGCCAATCTTTTATAATATAATTAGCAGGTATTGTATGACATTGATAAACAAGATATAAGTTCAAACATAAAAGGAAGATGGAAAGCAATCATGGGTCTCTGGTACTTGGTTTTGGAAAGTGCAGTAAGGGAGAAGGAATGGGTCAAATGTCCACCTTCCACTACTTTTTCTGTAAACCCTTTGATATGATTTTGAATTCTACCAGTTGCATCTATTTTTTCCTGCATAAAATAATCAGTGATAGGTTAGATGGGAGGATGAAGAGGCAACTTCTTGGAGGTTTGTGTTTGCATCCCCTCCCATTTTCTCCTTCATTGCTCATGTACCTTTGGTGCTAAGTGACAAAGGACATATACTGGCCCCATACTTTAGTGACACATCCCTGAGAGATCAGAGAGGGCAATGGACAGCTTCTTTTAGTCATTGCTACATTAAGGTGCTACCAAAAACTCAAGTGAACATGGAAGCTACTGAAAGATATTTAAATATATCACTCCAAATCCAAATTCAACTTTCCTTAATCCACTTTCCCTTAACCAAAGTCCAAAAATTCCCACAGTAACTATAATGCCATACAATGTGAAGGGAAGTGTGAAGAAGGAATATCAGAGTAGAAAGGCAGAACCTCAACTCAGAATAATCAATATATTATATTTTGACAAATTTTAGGAAACATACGGGCATGTCAGCAAGTTGCTAGGATCCACCCCAAGGGGTCTTGGAAGGAGCCATACAAGTGAGACCTTCTGAAGTGCCAGCCTCATTGGCTTCATTAACTCTGCCAATGGAGACTGAGGGCAAGAATTTATGGTCATAGTGGGAAAGGAAGTGCAGAGAACAAACTGATTCAGACAGTTTTATGTATCTGGGAAAAGAGCAAGACAGTTTTTGAAGAATTTTTGGTCTTCTCCAACAAGTTGTTACAACACAATAATCCAGTGCCTTCTCTGTTATACATCCAGATAACAGAATATCTGCTACTATGTACAGTTTGCTCTTTGCTACTAGCGTTCATATACAAATTGCAATTTCTTCAAACATTATTGCCTACTACTCTGACTTAAGTTAACCAAATTTTGATTTTCATGTATCAGGTACAAAAAAATCATTTCAATTTATTATAGAACTTGCCAGGCAATGTGTTAGTTTCAGCAATTGTTCCGTCTTTGTTAAGCAGATTGTGCAACTACACAAAATTTCACTGCAGTGGCTTTCCAATCTTATCTAGAAGAGGAAAGATAAGACTTAGGGCATCACCTTGGGCTGGTGGTAGTGATATGGGGTTCCTGGGACAAGGGAGTTCTGAGCCAGTAGGGATCCAGTCAATTGCCACCAGAGCCATTCAATGATTACTTGCTCTCTGGGCTACAGTTTCAGGCACAAAAAAATCAGAAGTAGATTCAATCTTCTATACACCTACACTGTATTGTTATTAACCCATCCCTGGTTAAGGCATTTAATATGGGCATGGCTTCATTGCAGATTATACTACAGTCAACTGCAGTGCCTACATTGATTAAATCCTGGGCTAGGATATTTCCTTTGAATGGTTGTGTGACTTTGGGCCTTCCACTTTACCTGTTTGGCCTTCAATTCCTAATATCTGAAATAAGAAACTATGAATAATTTATTTTAAGGCCTCACGTCCATCTCTGACATTCTGTCTCTAACCTTTGGTCAATGTCTTATGCTCAAGTAATGTTCTCTAACATAAAGTACAGTGTCTTCCTTGCATCAAAAGTCAAAGAACGAAATAAAGACTAGGAGTTTTATTTCAAATCCTGAGTACTCATTGCTTCTTGGAGCATATTTCCTAATTAATAGAATGCTGTTAATGATATGTAATCCATATGCATATTGAGGGTGCCAAATGAAGTGATAGTGTAACATGCCCAGCACAACCTCTTGTTCCTTTGTTTAATTATTAGTTATCATCATCGTCGTCATTATCACCATTGCCATCATTGTACCAATCAACTTAAGAATTGTTCTCCAGTACAAATACAGCTGAAGAGAACAGCAGATCCTGTACACATCAGCAATAGAAGACAAAGGGTTTGCCCAAGCAGCTGGGCAGCCGTAATGCAGACGTCTTCATGCCCGTGTCTCTAGTCATCCTTGGGAATGCAAATAAAGATAAACGAAAACCACTTCCTTCCTGGGCCTGAGGAGCTAACTCATCTGTGGAAATGAACTTCCATTCTCTCTGACAATTAGTTTCACTCTAAAATATGATAATTCTTTGAAGTCGCACCAAGAAAGGAAATACAGCATGCTCCACGTTAAGCAAAGGAAATATACAGTGCTGCCTGAGACATTAATCTCATTTGCTCTGCACCTGATTTTTCACCGTTAGAATATTGCAGCAAAGCTCTGTGCTAAATATCAAGCAATTTAGCTCGGTAAAGTAGATTAGTTAGAGCCAATGCAAAGCTCTACCTTATAACTTTCTTTCAGTAAAAGTGATACTCAGATATATAGTTCGAGGCTTGGACTGGAAACTGAGACGTTCTGCTTTTTCAGCTCTAAGAATATTAGATGCTAATAAAGGCAAGTGAAAGAGGTACCTGTGGCCTGGACTCTTACTCTGAAAACATTTAAATCTTAAATAACTTTTATATAGTCAGTGCCATTTCTCCCAAAGGCAAATCTACTGTGGAAAGGGCTCATGAAAAATAAATTGGGTGAATGTATATGTATTGTTATATACATCTATTTGTTGCTGCAAACATGCTTTTTCCAGGAACTCTCTTCCAAGACTTAACTGAGCTGGTATTGAATAGTGAGGCTCCATATGAGACTCATCTGGAACTTGGATGAATCCACCGCCAAGAGTTTTATCAGAATCTTTCACTGGTTAACACCTGGCTTACTGTCCTCCGCACTACCTCAAATCCTCCTCTTCCACCAACCACTGCTGCAATAACTAAGTCTGTGCAGGTCTTGGCCATTTTTGTACAGATGCATCTAATGCCTTGACCCTCAGGCCTGCACCATACGGCCCTCACTTTATGCCACAGGCTTCTCTGACTTCCAGGATGGGTTACTCTGGGAACATGCCAGCTGTGCCCTAGTGCCTGTGGGGCCCACTTTGCTACAGGTGATGGAGTCGATGGATAAAGGACAGTTCTTAGCTACTGTGTCACTGTTCATTGGATGGCCTGGCTGTGCCACAGGACGGAATATAACATGAGAATGGTGTAAGGAAGTTCAGACTTTCCCTCTGAAGGATTAAGTCTAAGTCTGTTGAAATGACCTGACATGGACAGACTAGCAGGAAAACAGGCATACAAATTTATTTAACATGCATACAGATGGGATCCTTACACAAAGTAGGAGACTCAATGAGGGGCCAGATAATTGAAACTTTAATACGCTCTTCATAAGAAATAGGGAAAGGGTGACTATAGAATTTTAGAGGAGTAGTAAATAATTTTAGGAGAGATGAATGGACTTGAAGGCAGAAATTTGCTCATAAATGATTCTCTTGTAAAGAGAAAGGGATCAGAGAACACACAATGATTTGAGACGAAGTTCTGTGCTCCAGGTGTTTAATTTTCAGTCTCTTTCTCTGTAATATGAGTTTTCATCTTCTCCAGCTAATGAAGTTTTAGGGAAAAAAAAGGCAATTGTATTCCTCTTTGGCAGGTCCAGTTTCTAGATAGATAAGGGAATTTCAGAGAATAGCTCTACTCTGTGTTTGGGAGAGACAGAGGATTGAGAGATAGGGTCTGGGGAAGGTCAGAGAGAACTTGAGACTGTTTCTTTAGTTCAACATGTCAAAGTGCCATATTTTGAGTATAATTTTTTTCAGTCCTAACAATGGCCAAGGGTGAAAGACAGATAAGTTCCAGCCAGGGAAGAAATCAACACATGATTCAAGGTGGCTAAGAACAGACACATGCACACAGGCTCAAGTAGTGTGGCATTTGCTTACAGCAAGAGGAGAGAGCATAAGCACAAGATCTAGCCCCTTGCAATGCACAGGTCCCCCATGGCCAGTGGAGTTTGCATCAACACAGCAGTGTGGCTGTACACACTCCACTGCATGCTGCAGTGGAAGAGCTCAACCCCTTTCCATGGGGTTTGAAATATAGACAGTTGGGGTTGTACCTGAGGATCACTGATGCATGCACTTATACATAACAAGTGAGTGCACATCACACTGAGAACAGGAAAAGGCATTCCCTCAAAATGTAATTCCTCAATGGGTTCATCCTGCCTACTGCCCAGAAAAGCAGATTTACTGAGACAGTGGTATTGCAATAGAGAAAGAGTTTACTAAATGCAGAGCAAGCTAAATGGAAGACAAGAGTTTTATTGTTCCCCAAATCAGCCTCCATGAAAATTCTGAGGCTAAGGATTGAAAGGATAGTTTGGTGGGCAGGGGACTAGAGAATGGGGAATGCTGATTGGTTGGGGATAAAATCACAGGGGGTTGAAGCGGTTGATTTGTGCAGTCAGTTCCTGGATGGAGGCCACAAGACTAGATGAGCCACTCACTGGTCTGGGTGGTGCCAGTTGGTCCATCAGAATGCAGGGTCTGAAAAATACCTGGAACACCAATCCTAGGTTTTACAATAGTAATGTTATCTATAGGAGCAATAAAGGAGGTTAGGGTTCTTGTGGCCTCTGGCTACATAAGTCCTGAGCCATAATTTTAATCTTGTGGCTAATTTGTTAGTTTTATAGAGGAGATCTGATTCCCAAGCAAGGAGAGAGTTTTATTTTGGGAAGGGGGTGTTATCATCTTTGTTTCAAAGTTAAACTATAAACTAAATTTCTTCCGTAGCTAACTTGGTCTACACCCAGGAATCAGCAAGGACAGGTCATAGGTTAGAAGCAAGATGGAGTCAGTTACATCAGATCTCTTTCACCACCATCATTTTTGTAAGGGCAATTTCAACAAGGCAATGAGTCCAGCATGGGCTCTTCATCTTCTAGTACAGGAGTGCTCCCAGCCCAAGGCCTCTTCCTATACAGCTCCCCAGGAGTAGGCAGACTCCACATGACTGTCCTTTCCAACGGGGACAATTAATAAAACTCTTCAGAAGGTCTTGTGGGATTGAGCACTAATTCTTCCAAACAGTGGAAAATTGAATAACACACAATATTCTTGACATTTCTTCCTTCCTGACTTTCCTTCATTCCTCACAGTAATCCCCAAATTTAAAAGCCCACACAAAAGACACTGTGTCCAATTTTACTTGGAAAACCCACGTTAACAATTAGCAAAACTAGAATTAGCCTGTCATTAGGACTTTTTGTCATAGTAAGTAGAAATTTATAGCTGGATCTTTCTCTAGTCAGATGGCTAAAAGGACCACTCCATTGCTGGAGAAAAAGCATGGGTCAGCATCACAATTGCTGAACCCCTAGCTTGTTGGGGCTGGGGAAAGATTCAAGCAGAAGATGCACAGTTAGGTTTTACATGAGCTGTGGCACGTGAACAGTATGGGAGAGGGAAGGACATAATTTTAAGGATTTTTAAAATTAGCTGGCTTTTGTTAACTGCTTTGGAAATCTTGGGAGGTAAGTATGATCTCAGGTCAGCCAGCTAACAATTCAAGTGTGTTTTGAAAGCCAGAAGTCCTCCATGGTTGTGTGTAAAGAGACTTTCATCTGTGGCTGCAGAGAAGACCATGCTGAAAACCAGGCCCAAGATTTAATTGAAAGGATAGAAGAGCTTCAAAGAGGTGGACTTCTAGCTCAGCATATTTCTTATGGCAAAAGCAGAGCCCTGATAATAAAATAGCAGAACTGTAAAATCTGGAATTGGGATACTTATGAAGGCAAGACTGAGAATCTTGAACCCAGATTCCCTCGAACCTTTCATGAATTAGAATCAGCCCTTCCCAGAGGATAGAAGCATGCCTTTATTTGGAAGCTCTGCAGAGACTGAGGAAAGTGCCCACAATATTAAAATCAACTTCTTTAAGATCTACCCTGTGAATCCTTATTGACTATAGACATAAAACCAAGGTCAGGCCTCAATACAACCTAAATGGGGAAATGCTGTTCCTGCTCTGGGAGGGAGGAGCTCACACATGAAAATCATTGCAGGAATCACCTACTCCATTCCAGTAGGAACTGGGAAAACACATGGAGGAGAACATACTGAGGGTGTTGGGCAGAGGCAGGGAGGGGAACCAAATATTAAGGCCAGATACAGGAGGAATTTTTCAGATGGAGGCACTCACTGATGACATAAATAAATATATTGGCTGGAACACTGGCCTGATCCTGACAGGCTAATGGAATGTAAAAGGCCTACAGTAAAGAAGCTGGATATTTCTTAACTTCCTGGGCATAGTTTTGAGGAAGGAGTCAGAAGGCTAAAGGAGGTAGCAACGTTAGAATGACTCATTATATGAGACCAGATGCCTCACCGGTGGCACTCCCTTCGCTAAAGTAATGAGGAATGCATGCATTCAAGGTACCCAGAAGCTCCGTGATAACTGTTATCTACAGGCAGAGTGACAGTAGGGTATTACAGCCTGGGGTTTAGAATGGAATGGCTGAAGCCAAATGGTTGCACTTGTCAGAAGCAGAGTGGAAATAATGACCCTAGCAAACAGCAAAAGGGGCTCTGTGGTGAAGACTAACAGATCACTGTGAAGGAAGAGCCAACCAGGGTTTGTTTCACTTACGGTACAGACAAAAATGGAGTGTTGGTGAGAAGATCAAGAGATGAGAGAGAAAGAGAGAGAGGAAAGAAAGAAAGGAGGAACGAGGGGAGAGAGGAGAGAGAAATAAAGAGAGAGAGAGCACACTACCAAATCAGACCTAATTTTGGTTTTCAAGTCAAAGCCAAGTCATAGGAACAAAGCCCACTGGCTAAAGGGAAGGATGGATCCCCTTTATACTGTAGAGGGCTCTGCACATCTCTGCAAGTATAAATGATAACCATGCACTGATATTTACCAAGAGATTTACAGCCATTAACTAGGGTAACTATGCACTAGTAAACAAGGGCTGCTCTGATAGTATAAAGAACTAACACTGATATCAAATACCCAAAATGCCATAGTGGTCCTCAGATTAGATTGGGATATAAAGAGAACCAGGTATTAAATGGACTTTTGGCCCAAGTTCGAAACCTGCTTATATTCTGTGCAATTTCTTCCATAGTATAATTGGGATAAATAGACATAATAGCTGGCCTAACCCTCATGTTGACTCTTTGACCTGTGGAGTAACAGCCATTAGGATAGGAAGCTGCTGAAACTTCCCCACCTCCTCAAACCAAGATAGCAAGTCAGAAGAAATATCCTGTCTCTGGAGGAATTTCTAAGGAACAAAAATGTGGATGAGCCTATGAAGGCTGGTACAAAATTACAGATCTTTCTTGTGTCCTGCTATTGCCCATTAGAGAGCATTCAGTATGAAGAGACACTCAACACTTATGTAAACAGAATGACTTCTCTTATGGGCCCATGAACAGAGAAACCACTGAGGCAGGGTTGGGAGTTTGTGTGGGATCAAGATAATGAGCTCTGTCCCATTAAGTCTAGCCTAGCAACTGCTGAATATTCCACCTGTTATCAGCAGAGGACAACACTGGCTGTCTGATATGGCATCATCTCTTAAGATGACTAACTCACCATTTGCAAAAGCTGATTACATTGAACCCATTGCACCCTGGAGACACCAGTGTTATCTTTCCCAACTGTAGTTGTATAAGATTGCCTTCCATGACCAAAGGGTAGCTTCTGGGATATATGTGAAGGCAAAACTGAGCATCTTAAACCCAGATTTCCTTGAACCTTTCATGAATCAGAATCAGCCCTTCCCAGAGGATAGAAGCCTGCCTTTATTTGGAAGCTCTGCAGATATATCAATGAGAAAAGTGTCCGCAATATTAAATTCTGCCAGAACAACCATGAAAAACAACTAACTTCTGCCAGAACAACCATGAAAAAAATGCTACATTTAAGGGCATGAGATCCTAATTGCTTCAGAGCAGGGGATTCATTTCATGGACAGGTAACCATGGAATGCACTTATTGGACAATATATCTCATCACTCAGAGGTTTCTGGCCCAAGATAATGATGGACTAGTCTGCCAAATTCTTACTCAAGGCACCAGAGAGATGGCAATTTAAGGTGGGTAGGAATTCTACACTCCAGTGGCCATTATGACATGTGCTGCTGTGTACTCAACAAGTGGAATGTACGTCTGGGAATCACAGGTGGAAGTAGGATTGGTCTCTCTTTGCAAGATTCTTAGTAGCTCATTTGTAAAATTTGAATACCCATTCCCCAAAATTCAGACTGTAAAGGGGGAATTCATCCAAAAAAGAGTATCCAGGGAGAATTGCACTGACTTTGATGCTATTATCTGCTTAATTTGGGTTCCTGAGGCCAGTGAGCCAGCAAAGTTGGAAGTTACCACAATAATGGGCATCATAGACTCCATTTACTATAAGGATTTAGGACTGGTGCTAATGGTGCTACCCAATTGTGGCAGAGGGAATATATGTGGAATCCAGGGGTTCCTGAGTGCTTCCATGCCATGTTAACAATGTGTACAGAAAACCGCATCAACCATGGCCTGACAATTTTTACAAATTAATTAAAGCCTCCAAACCCTGGAAGTAGGTCTAGAAAGCAACCTACATCCACTGAAGTGCTGCCCAAGACTGAGGAATGGTGGTGGTAGAGGAAGATGATAGAGATCAATTGTGGCTCCCGAGACCCTCTGCAGAGGCAACAGGACCTGTAACTTGTTCTTCTCATACTCTTGATTTCAGCCCTTGCAGAGCTGGTGCCCAGCTGCCACCTTGGTCTAGAAGCAAACGCCCACTTTAGAGCCAGCTCCTTAATACTGACTGCTTTGGAATTAACATGAGAGGAAGCGTGTTTGGGAGCGCCCTGTAGATCATTACCCATGGATTTAGAACCGAGCAGAAGAAGGATTGAACTGTAATGCAGCCCCAGCTAAGTCCTCAGCAGATCCCACAGGTAATTCTGGAGCTGGGATGGCTGTTCAGAGTTCTTTCAAATTTGGAAAAGAGGGTGGGTCACTGGGTGGACATGGACAGCCACTAGATTTGGGCTGCCCCTCAGGAGGGGGTGTGACATTGGATGAGGCAGTTGCCTTCAGTGAGGGCAATGGCCAGAGAGGGTGAGAGCTGACAGTTGTCAGCCATCAACTCTCTTGGCTGCTGGAAAAGTGTGTGCCTGAGTCCAGAAAATGGGATGGGGGCAGTGCACCACAGCATTCACTAAGCATGAAACAGGGATCCCTGCAGAGGAATTGCTGGTTCCCAAAGAAGAAAAGCAAGAGTCAGTCCCAGTTCTTAATGCAACCAGCCTAGAAACAGAGCAACAACAGAGCCCAGAGGTGAAGAGCAGGGCCCTGGAGCAGAGCGCTTGAAGAAGCATTCCCAACTAGGTTGCTTACAACATGTGTGACCTTGTGCAATCTCCTTCAGACATCTGGGCCTCAGCTTTATTTTTTGATTGTTTGTTTAATCAGTAAAATGAGGGTTATGGCCATGCCAACCTCCAAGGATTATTATGAGGATAAAAAGTTAATATTTGTAAAGCATGTAAGACGATGTCATGGAGTAAACTCTACAGAAGGATTTGTTAATTAATAAAATGGGCCCACATATTAGCATTTATAGCCACCATTAGAAAACAAGCATAAACAGAAAAATTCACAAAAGAAGATATCTGCATACCAGAGGTTAGGAAATATTCGATAATGGAGGAGAGGGATTTTTTTTTCTCATTAGGAAGAATTTATTGAATGCTAGAGAACATAGAAAAGCTATAATTACTGTTCTTGGTGAAGCCTCCCCAGAGTCTCTCTTGGGACACAGTGGGATTCATTTGAGAACAATGGAGTTAGTGAATCAATCCTGTGCTGGTCAAAGTGAAGAGCTTCTTTGAGTCATGGTCTGTTCCTGAAATGGTATTTCATTTTGTACTTTGAAAAAATCAGCTTTTTCTGCTGAACTTTCATATATATATATATTTAAATATATATTTTTATATTTTAAGTTCTGGGGTACATGTGCACAACGTGCAGGTTTGTTATATATGTATACGTGTGCCATGTTGGTGTGCTGCACACATTAACTCATCATTTACATTAGGTATATCTCCTAATGCTATCCCTCCCCCCGTTCTCACTCATAGGTGGGATTTGAACAACGAGAACACTTGGACACAGGAAGAGGAACATCACACACCAGGATTTTTTTTTTTAAAGGAGAGATGCAGCTGAGCAAATAGTGGACAAATTAAACTGCTTCAGATCTACATGAGAAGTAGTGACTTATAATGTACATACAATTAAAACATCTTTTATCTTAAATATACATGTAAATATCCACAATTATAGCTCATATATATTAATTGTAAGTGCAATGCATAATTATAATATATCCATAATAAAATAAGTATGATAATATAAACAAAGAAGGTTTAGGGAAATATCCTTTTTCCCAAGAAGAAAGAACATTCATGTTCTCGTATATGCCAATAGCAGTATAGACTGCAAGACAAGCTAGTTATACTTTATGCAACAGGATTCATGCCAAAAGAGAATACAAGAATATAAATTTCTAAAATAAAAAAATTAAATTTGAATATTTAAAATGTAAAGTTATTTGAAAATAATTTTAAAATGAAAACGGCTCCAAAGATTTTTAAAGATGCATTTAGAAAGCCTGCTATGTCTTCAAACATTTTTCCTATTTGGTAGTGGAATAAGGATTTCAAGCACAAATTTACCAGTGACTGTTTTGCTGAGCAAACTCAATGCCACATACTTGTTCATTACTTTCTCAGGCTCCGACCCATTGCTTCTCTCCCTTTAATTTCCCACCATGCACACTGGCCCAGTTGGTGAGAAGATCTATTCTGTGCTCACACGTGAAAGTGATGTATTGGCAGCTTCAGCCTCCAAAGGTTTTTCTCATTACTGAATTCCCAGTAGCTATTCCTCTACGTTGTAATTGGATAGTACTTTTTAGGAGCAAGTGTCCAGGGTATAGAGTGCCACAAACACTAGGTGCATTTTAGAGAAATGTGGAGATGATATCCATGAATAGCAGAGGATCATAGACAAATGCATTCCCCACGGTGAGGGGAAACAATCAATAGCTGAAATGAGAAAAGCTGGCTTCAGTGGTGTGCTGACTGAGAAAAGAGCCTTCCCACTAACCCAGAGTGACCTGTGATGCTCAATTAGTGAATGCAATCCATGCACCTTTTTCATTGGATAATTAAAGATCTATACTTGACCTCTCCATGTCTTCAAATCTGCAATCTTTATACACACACACACACACAAGATACCTGTTTCCCATTTATTAATACTCTTAATTATTCAACGATGCCTATTTAAACACCTAATGGATTATTTGATTTTAATAGTTAATAATACCATGTCAAGTGATAAAAATCAATTATTTTTCAGAACAATACTTTTTCAATTAGGCATTTTGAAAAGTATTATGTTTAGGAAACTGTACACATGATAGTGACTGAATTCTGTTAAAAATGACATGCTGAATCAGTGGCTGATTCTCAGTAGAACGATTGAAATGATCATGATTTATGTTCATTAATTCACTGAACACATACTTAAAGGTGCTTGCGAGGTATCAGGCATGATTATGGTGAAAAGCGGGCAAAGGTAAATAGGTCTCTGCTCTCCAAAAGAAAGAGCAACGCTAAGCTGAGCATGACAGTGCTGGGGGAACGTTGCACACAGCAGGGAAAGCCCACTGGGGTCTACTCATGCTATCATACGTGCATGCCCAAATACACACATTGTGGTCTTCAAGATTATCATATTTACCCATAGGATATTCATTGCAATTATGCCTAAAATAGAAAACAGACAGATGAGAACTGATGTTAAGCATTAAAAAATTCAGCCAAGAGTAATTTTCAGTAAAAAACCAAAGAGAATGTTGTGTTGTAAAAGAGCATACTATGATATAATTTCTGAGAATAGATTCCTGTTCTAGTTATCATAATTAGCATATATCTTATGCTATATGCCTAAATGACACATTATTATCATTAATATAATAAATGATTAACTTCGCTAATTTGCCATAAGCAAAGTTTGGTTATAGGAATTAACAAAAATCTCCCATATTCCAAAAGTGTGCCCCATAATACTTACCTATAAAGAGTATAGAAGTTTTTAGGTTCTATCAGATTATATAGAAATAAAATATTTGTAAGAAAATCACATAAAATTTTTAATTGTATCAAAAATCACATATAAAATTTATCACTTTAATCATTTTTAACTGTACAGCGTAGGAGTTTTTGTTTTGTTTTGTTTTGTTTTTGAGAAGAAGTCTCGCTCTCTTGCCTAGGCTGGAGTGCAGTGGCACGATCCCGACTCACCGCAACCTCTGCCTCCCAGGTTCAAATGATTCTCCTGCCTCACCCTCCTGAGTAGCTGGGACTACAGGCATGCACCACCACACCCAGCTAATTTTTGTATTTTTAGTAGAGATGGGGTTTCACCATGTTGGCCAGGCTGGTTTTGAACTCCTGACCTCAGGTGATCCACCTGCCTTGGCCTCTCAAAGTGCTGGGATTACAGACGTGAGCCACCGTGCCCAGCAGCATAGGAGTTTTAGGTATGTATACATTGTTGGGAAACAGATCTCCAGAACTTTTTCAACTCACAGAACTGAAACTCCGTAATATATCCATTAAACAACAATTTTCCTTTGCCTACGCTCCCTATCCACTGGTAAGTACCATTCTACTTTTCATATCTATGAGTTTGGCTACTTTAGATACCTCTTATAATTGGGATCATATAGTATTTGTGCTTTTGTGCCTAGCATATTTCACTGAACATAATATCCTCGAGGTTCACTCGTGTCATAGCAGGTGTCAGAATTTCCTTCCTTTGTAAGACTGCATCGTGTTCTATTGTATATACATACCACATTTTGTTTATCCATTAGTAACATCACAAATAGTTTTAATTAATTTTAATATACTTTCATTTTTCCCTAGTTTTTCAGAGTAATACTTGTTCATTTTAGAACATTTTAAAAAGTAGAAAAATGAATAATTCTTTTCAAATTTTATAATTCTAGTATCCAATGCTAATCACTATAATTTTACACATTTCCTTCATAATATTATACATATATTTTCTTTGCTGTTGTTTTCTGCTTACTTATAATAATAATTTTCACATGTGAATGCATGACCCTACTAAAATTTGTTTAACCATTCTTCTAGGACACCAAATAGAAAGCACTTGGCATGATAGGAGAGAGAGAGAGAATGGAAGCTTATATTGAATGATCCAGTGGGGATATAAAGAAGTGAATAATATTTGAGAAATATGGTCTTTTTGTGTGCCTGAGTTTCATCACTTTCTTCCAATAGTTTGCATACATTTTTAATGGTTTCCAGTTTTGAAATATTTTATTAAATTTTTAATAAGGCTTATTTTAAAGTAGAATTAAACTAATTATTACTAGTGGGAAGAAAGTTTGTAGACTAGTTATATTTATCTTTTCTAGGGTTTTACTGATGGATATTAAAATTATAAAACAAATATGTATCTTTGATTGTCTGGAACTACAATCACCTTAATAATTAAGTCATCATCTGTATGTTACTGACTTTGCTACATATTTCAAAGCAATATTAAATAATGTTGACAATAAGTGTCCTTGTTTGTGGTTTGATTTCTCTTGACATTGCTCTGGTATTTTGTAAGAAATTGTCACCCTTGATGCTGCATGTTAAAATTGTAATAATATTTAGAGGGTAACTTAAGTTTTCTTCTTTTGCAAATTAACATACTTATGAAGACATACAGAAAACACAAAGCTAGGAACTAATAGTAAGGTTTGATCAAATATCAGAATTTAGCTCCTTGAAAAACTGTCCACTTTTCCAAAAACAATTTATTTCGTAAGACTCCTTTTCAGATCTTACCTGGCTCTGCCCACCAACCCTACACACTGTTTTTTTGTGAACTTTGCCCAATGTCAGTATCCCATCTTGAAAGGTCAGCATTTAAAACCACTTGAGCAAAGAGGCTAGAATGGTCTAATTATCCTTTCCTAGTCACATCACAGAAGATGACTTGAGTAGCCAAATCAGTGGTGAAGGAATTTTCTGCTTTCTTTATGAAGTAATTAAACATATATAACAATGGGAAGAGAATAGTAACATCTTTGAAGAAGGCTTCAAGAATATATTAGAGATTCTCCTAGGAAGATGTCTTAGGAAAACAGTTTTCTTTGGAAAATAATTTTGATCAGTCACTTTTAAAAAGATGATGAAACCCTGAGGTTTCACTAAACAAAAAAATCAAAAATACGTAATGTTTACATATTATCTTTAAGACAAATAGAAATAATATGTAAACATATGCAAGAGAACAGGGGAACAAATATTTTATTATTTGAAAGGCAATAAAGGGGAATAAGCAAGAGGAAATGAAAAAGAGAAGATGGTGGAAAACTAGAAAAATAAAGACAGAACAAGACCTGGTTAGATGGAGAGGATGTAAATTTCACGGAAAATAATGTCTGAGAAACATTTTACAAACGGCTAGTGTCTACACTTCCATTTAAATGTTTGCATGGATGAATGTAACCTAGCTTCCACCTTTCTTCTGAAATATTCCCTCAAAATTTACTCAAATCTATTTAGTTAAATAATTGGTGATTATTACCATTTTGGTACATTTGTATCTATTTCTCCCATGCTGTATTTACACAATTATACTTAGGGTATATCTGCATAGATCACTTTACATTCTTTCTCTCTCTCTCTTTGTGTTTGTATGTAGGTAAATATATATATATATATATATATATCATATATGAAGTATCTGACAAGGCGCTTTTTTTGCTGCATAGCCTTTATCTGATGAATTGCTAGGTGTAGACTGGTTGCTTTAGACTCTGGTTTGGTGTATTTTTTGTGAGGGCACTCGCTCTACGTCAGGGTTCCACAAAATGTTTCTTGTAAAGTGCCAGATAGTGAATATTTTGGGTTTTGTGGGTCACACAGTCTCTGTTTCAACTACTCAACGCTGCCTTTGTATTATGAAAGCAGCCACAGAAAATATGTAAACACATCAGTATGGCTGTATTCCAATAAAACTTTATTTACAAAACAGGTAGCAGGGCGTGGCCCCTGAGGCGTAGTTTGCTGACCCCTAATTTAGCTCCACTTGCTTCTCCAATTTGGCCAATGAGGACACTCTAAAGCTTTGGGCTGCCCAACCTAACCACTTACCTTGCCCTAGGGCAAAAATCCACTCTATTTCCAGTTTTCCTACAGGCAAGTGCCCCAGGCTCCAGTTTTGCAGTTTTGAATGCTCTTCCACTGGGCAAGATGATGGGGCAAAAGGAAAGGGAGTGAACAGGTTTGGGTCAGGCATGTGTGTTGCAGTAGCACAAAGACAGATGAAGGAGATGTCTGCTCCAAAGTTCAGGGGATGCCTGGAGCAGAGGACCAGTGAGAGTTGAGAGATGAAACAGGAAGTTTGGACGTCAACAGCTTTTGAGCTGAGCACCAAGCTGATGAGCTGGGGACAGGTATCACAGCATCCTTAAAGGGCAAGAAATGCAGAATAGTGAGAAATTAGGACAACTGATGTTGCCCCTGGTTGGCTTTTAGAGCTGCTGATGAGCAGAGCATGGGGTCAGAGTGTGTGCATTGTGCTGGATGCATTTAATGGGGCAAGACATTTAAAGCTTCTATGAAAAAGAAAAGGGGCCTATGGAAAGACTGGGGTAAAGAGGGGCAGATCAGGATTGATACTAGAAAGGGGGCTCTTCAAGGACTCACTTTGTGAGAGAAACTGCAGTTCATCCTCAGGTCACTGAGGCTCCAGGGAGATTCACCCTGCTATTCCCCAGGTGGGGCAGGATGCTCCAAGTCACTAAGATCTCCTGCCAGATTCACTGTAAGTACCCACATTTCCAAATCTCTATCACAGGCAGGGTGCAAATTCTTTATGCAGTAACCTCCTTATGTAAATCAGTGGATAGGGGGAGGGGGAGCATGTGGCCTTCCACTGCCCACCACAGCTATCTGAGCCCCAGTCTGGTATATCTAAGGTGCTCCCTCACCTGGAGACTCATGGGACTTCCTGCAGCTGCAGTGGCTTAGAGGTGGTCTCCTTCAGCCACCACCCCCATGGAATGTGGGGCTGTGGCAGACCTGTGAACTCCCCTAGACTAGTTCCTTAGGGGCAGCCACAGGTTGTGTGGCAGGGCCCGGAATTAGCATGGCTTCACATTCTTCTATGCCTTCTGCTCTAAGGACGCTTGGCTCCAGAGGAAGTAACCTGGACTGGATCTGTGTTCTCCTTTCAAACCATTGTGAAGCTGTATTTCTTCCATTCCAAATCTTGATGGTTTATCTTTAAAGGTGGAAACTTCTGCCATTTTCTAAGGTTCACTCTTGTGAATAGTTTCACTTTGAGTAAATTCTCATAATATCTGGATGACTTCAAAAAGCTTGGAAAGAGTTGCCAAGGCACGACCACACTGATGTTTTCTAAGTGCTTTAATTCACTTTCTCGGTTTATTCTAGAAATGCTATACACAGCATTGTACGTAGTAAGGTGCAGATTGGTGCAAAGGTCACCTAATTTGATCCAAAGCAATATAAGAGGAAAGTCCTAGTTAACTTCACTTTCTAGATTATGTCACCTTGATCTCAGATCCTAATGTTGCACATCCAGCAATACTTCTTAGGGCCAGGGTTGAAATAGTTTGGCCCCTCCATGGAAATATGCATGTCACCAAGGCCCTGATTTCTGCAGAATAGATATCTGATACTCATCCAAACACTATCGTAACACTATCAGAAAGAAAAAATAACTTAAAAATACACACACACACACACACATGCACACACCCATGCACTCTTATCTTCTGTACATCTTTTATAGTATTGGGTGGGAAAGTGAAGTAATAGTTCTACAGCTTGCAGTAGAAATCTTTTAGAATTATGCCTGTGACTCTAAGTTGAAAATCTGATTGGAAAAGATCCTCATGGGGGTGCATTCAAGCCTGTCAGTATGCAGACCAATCATTGCTGATCTAGCCTCCTGGACATGCTGTCTTCTCCTGTGGAACTCCTCTTCAGGGTAGTAACAGGTGTCAGGCCTCTGAGCCCAAGCTAAGTCATCGTATCCCCTGTGACCTGCACATATACATCCAGATGGCCTGAAGCAAGTGAAGAATCACAAAAGAAGTGAAAATGGCTGGTTCCTGCCTTAACTGATGACATTACCTTGTGAAATTCCTTCTCCTGGCTCAGAAGTTCCCCCACTGAGCACCTTGTGACCCCCACCCTTGCCCACCAGAGAACAACCCCCTTTCAATGTAATTTTCCACTACCTACCCAAATCCTATAAAAGGGCCCCACCCCTATCTCCCTTTGCTGACTGTGTTTTCGGACTCAGCCTGCCTGCACCCAGGTGAAATAAACAGCCTTTTTGCTCACACAAAGCCTGTTTGGTGGTCTCTTC
Organism: Pongo pygmaeus; assembly: GCF_028885625.2. Taxonomy (NCBI): domain Eukaryota; kingdom Metazoa; phylum Chordata; class Mammalia; order Primates; family Hominidae; genus Pongo; species Pongo pygmaeus. The sequence goes on along the minus strand of NC_072379.2, from coordinate 34,836,654 downwards.
ACACAGATGCGTGTGACAACAGGGACTTCCATGGTACATGGACCTGGCATCTGAAATGTGAGTTGATTTATTATCCTGGATAAATAAACTAAAAATAAGAAAATATTTTGAAGCTGATAAAAGTTGAAGGAGAACGCCATCATTTTACAGCTAAAAAAGGTAAAGATACTTTCATTCTTTTTGTTTTCAGAGACCTGGGGCTGAGGAACAGAAAACAAACACATTGTTATAATCTAACACTGAAAGAAAGAACACAGAGGGAGATATTTGCTTTTGGAGCCCATTTTTCAAAAATTTTTGTTTTTCCCCATCCTAGAAAAGAAAGTCTCTGATAAAGAAAAGCTAAAAGTTCCTCGGCTACAATGACATCTTGGTTATTAAACTGAATATCATCAATATTTAATTATCTCTGTAAACACAAGAAGAGAAAATGCAAAACTATCAGGTCATTTATTTGGGTAGTTTTACTTTTTGCCAAAACAATTCACAAAAGTTATATTTAGGGTTTGTTAAGAATGGACAACATTTGCTAAGATTCTGAGGCTTAGAAAAGCATCTTATTCACCATCTATATTTTATAAGTGAGAAAATTGCCTCTCAGGGAGGGAAAGAGAGTGGCTCAGGGTCACTCGGGATTTTAATGACGATAGGAACTGGAACCATTTTCTCTCTATTTTGCATCTTGGGGTCCTCTCTTAGGCTGGAAGTCCATAGAGGCTTATTTCATATTTTCAGTCGAGTACCTAACAGCTCTTAATTCCTGCTAGATAATCTAAATTATGACTACAAGCTAGATTTTTTTTTTTTTTTTTGAAGAACGTATGGGAATCAGGGCAAAGCACTGTTAGTTCATCTATTCCTTAGGTTAGTATTTACTGAGCACCTTCTCTGGGCCAGGCAGAGAGCAGGGAATGGGGAGTGCAAGGTAGGAAGGATATTTACACTGTCTTAAGAAAGCTTATAGTCTAAGAATACGCAGGAAATGGGCAGTGCAAACGAACAAGACGCAAACAGTGATTAGTATTGTACTCAGAAGGGCATTGTCAGCGGCTACTAGAGGGAGGAAGGAAGAGGCTGTTGCCAACAGGACTAGGGCGAGTTTCAGGGGAGAAATCACACATGTCCATGAAGGAATCTTCCTTTGGCAACTTCTGGAGTTGGCATTGAGTTTTTCTTCCATGGATCTCTGCAGCAACGCTTATCTCTTGATTAGAAATGCGATATTTTGTGAGTAGCCTTGAAATGCAGTATTTTGTTGGTAGCCATAAAGGATTAACAGAATTTCAAGGGCACTTTTTTTGGTATCAAATTACTCTGAAATAACTGGTATTTAACACATTGCTTAGAGAGAACTACAGGAATTCAATGTGATGAAAAACGTAAGACCCCCTGAAAATAATGAAAACACTCAAATCGAACCCCAGCCCTCCCAGAGCCACATGGTTCTGTGCCCTTCTCCCAGGTCAGACTGTAAGGGCAGAGAGCCAAGTGCACATGCCTGCTGCGTTTTTCTCAACCCTTGGGCATGGAGCTGAACGTGCTGTGAAGGACAAGACATACTGACTGGTTGATTAAGGAGGATCAGTAATAACAACACAAAAGCTTCATTAACATCCCGTAATTATTTGAGTAGAATTCTGATATGTTCCATATTATGTATATGGTCTTCCAGGGAAGGGAAGACAGAAATGACAGAGTTAATTTTGTAGGTTGGGCAGTGTCCGCTTTGAGGCATCCTATAGGCACTTCAGTGTGAGGTAGGAAGATTAGGAGAGGAAGCTGTTTGGAGGCAGGGCAGATCAGGAAATTGCACTTTGTTAGAACCAGTCTGTAGATAATGACCCCAGTCATGTAAATGAAGTAACTCCAGGTGGCGCAGAGCTATGCTTTTGACCTGAGAGCCGTGATATTCAGGGTGGTTCCAGGCGAAGGAGGTGGCCGCCATGGTCACCAGATGGGATTAACGCTTGGCTGACTCTGCCTTAGTCACCTGCTGCCCAGGAACAAGGGCAATAACACTGGCAAGAGCTGCCAGGTTGTCAGAGACCTGCCAAGCTAATGAGGAGTTAGTGCAAGAAAGTTCTTGGGAAATGGGAGATGCAATGCACATAGTGTTAGAAACATCTTATGGGCATAACTGGTATGGTAAATAGGACGTGTGTTTTGGTGAGATAACCTCAAACACTGTGAATTTGAAACAATAAGATACATTTCAGACTCCCTTTAGTGGTATTTTTGAAGCTTGCTAAAACCCTTGGTTAATACTGACTTGATAATCTGATATGCTAAGCCTTCAGTCAAGGATGCCAAAGCTTACAATTGGAGAAGGCACAAGGTGTGTGTGTGTGTGTGTGCGTGCATGCGTGCGTGTGTGTGTGTATGTATGTGAGACAGAGAGAGAGAGAGAGAAATGAATTTTTGCCATGGGCTAGTAAAATGTTTAACAACCAACTCTCTGGGAGGGCAAGTTTTGCTTTGTAGCATTCGCTGATTTTCTTTACCCAGTCTATCATTGATGGGCATTTAGGTTGATTCCAGGTCTTTGCTATTGTGAATAGTACTGTAATGAACATACACGTGCATGTGTCTTTATAACAGAGTGATTTATAGTCCTTTGGGTATAAACTCAGTAATGGGATTGCTGGATCCAATGGTATTTCTGCCTCTGGGTCTTTGAAGAATTGCCACACTGTCTTCCACAATGGTTGAATTAATTTACAACCCACCAACAGTGTAAAAGCATTCCTTTTTCTCCACAACCTCACCCGTATCTGTTGTTTTTTGACTTTTTAATAATAGCCATTCTGACTGGCATGAGATCTCATTGTGGTTTTGATTTGCATTTCTCTAATAATCAGTGATGAGCTTGTTTTCGTATTTGTTGGCTACATGGACATCTTCTTTTGAGAAGTGTCTGTTCATGTCATTTACGCACTTTTTAATGGGGTTATGCATTTCTTATAAATTTAAGTTCCTTATAGATGCTGGATATTAGACCTTTGTCAGATGCACACAGACTGTAAAAATTTTCTTCCATTTCGCGGGTTGTCTGTTTACTCTGTTGATAGTTTCTTTTGCTGTGCAGAAGCTCTTTAGTTTAATTGGATCCCATTTGTCAATTTTTGCTTGTTTTGCGATCGCTTTTGGCATCTTTGTCATGAAATCTTTGCCTGTGCCTATATCCTGAATGGTATTGCCTAGGTTTTCTTCTAGGGTTTTTATAGTTTTGGGTTTTACATTTAAGTCTTTAATCCATCTTGAGTTGATTTTTATATATGTTATAAGGAAAGAGTCCAGTTTCATTTTTTTTTTTTTTTTTGCATATGGCTGGCCAGTTCTCCAAGTACAATTTATTAAATAGGGAATCCTTACCTTATTGCTTGTTTCTGTCAGGTTTGTCGAAGATCAGGTGGTTGTAGGTGTGCAGTCTTATTTCTGGGTTCTTTATTCTGTTCCATTGGTCTATGTGTCTGTTCTTATACCACTACCATGCTGTTTTGGTTATTGTTGCCCTGTAATATAGTTTGAAGTTGGTTAGCATGATGCCTCCAGCTTTGTTCTTTTTGCGTAGGATTGTCTTGGCTATTCAGGTTCTTTTTTGGTTCTATATGAATTTTAAAATAGTTTTTCTAATTCTGTGAAGGATATCAATGGTAGTTTAATGGGAATAGCATTTAATGTACAAATTGATTTGGGCGGTATGGTCATTTTCATGATTCCATGGGCATGGAATGTTTTTCCATTAGTTTATGTCCTCTCTGATTTCCTTGAGCAGTGGTTTGTAGTTCTCCTTGAAGAAGTCCTTTACTTCCTGGTTAGCTGCATTTCTAAGTATTTTGTTCTTTTTGTGGCAATTGTGAATGAGAGTTCATTCATGATTTGGCTCTCAGCTCACCTGTTATTTGTGTACAGGAATGCTAGCAATTTTTGCACATTGATATTGTATCCTGTAACTTTGCTGAAGTTGCTCATCAGCTTAAGAAGCTTTTGGGATGCAACAATGGGGTTTTCTAGACATAGGGTCATCCTATCTACAAAAGTAGTTTGACTTCCTCTGTTCCTATTTGAATACACTTTTTTTCTTTCTCTTGACTGATTGCTCTGGCAAGAACTTCCAATACTATGTTGAATAGGAATGGTGAGAGAGGACATCCTTGTCTTGTGCCAGTTTTCAAGGAGAATGCTTCCAGCTTTTGCCCATTCAGTATGATGTTGGCTGTAGGTGTGTCATATATGGCTTTTATTATTTTGAGGTATGTTCCTTCAATACCTAGTTTATTGAGAGTTTTTTAACATGAAGAAATGTTGAATTTTATTGAAGACTTTTTCTGCTTCTATTAAGATAATCATGTGGTTTTTGTCTTTAGTTCTGTTTATGTGATGAATCACATTTATTGATTTGTATATGTCGAACCAACCTTGCACCTGGGGATGAAGCTTACTTAATAGCTGCTGGATTTAGTTTGCCAGTATTTTGTTGAGGATTTTTGCATCAATATTTAAGTTTTCTTTGTTGTATCTTTGCCAGGTTCTGGTATCAGGATGATGTTGGCCTCATAGAATGAGTTAGTGAGAAGTCTCTGCTTTCCAATTTTTTGGAATAGTTTTAGTAGAAATTGTACCAGCTCTTCTTTATACTTCTGGTAGAATTCATCTGTGAATCCATCTAGTTCTGGGATTTTTTTGGTTGGTAGGCTGTTTATTACTGCCTCAATTTCAGAACTCATTATTGGTCTCTTCAGTTTCTATTCAGTTTCTTCCTGGTTCAGTCTTGGGAGGGTGTATATGTCCAGGAATTTTTCCATTTATTCTAGATTTTTTAGTTTGTATGCATAGAGGTATTTATAATATTCTCTGATGATTGTTTGTATTTGTATATGTTTAGTGGTAGTATCCTCTTTTCATTTCTGATTGTGTTTATTTGATTCTTCTTTCGGCTTTATTAGTCTAGCTAGCAGTCTATCTATTTAATTAATTTTTTCAGAAAAACAGCTCCTGGATTTGTTAATTTTTGAAGGGATTTTTTGTGTCTCTATCTTCTTCAGCTCAGCTCTGATCTTGGTTATGTCTTGTCCTCTGCTAGCTTTGGGGTTTGTTTGTTCTTGGGTCTCTAGTTCTTTTAATTGTGATATTAGGTTGTTAATTTGAGATCTTTGTAGCTTTTTGATGTAGGCATTTAGTGCTATAAATTTCCCTCTTAACACTGCTTTAGCTGCATCCCAGAGATTCTGGCACATTGTATCTTTGTTCTCGTTAGTTTCAAAGAACTTCTTGATCTCTGCTTTAATTTCATTATTTACCAAAAAGTCATTCAGAAGCAGATTGTTCAACTTCCATATGGTTCTATGGTTTTGAGTGAGTTTATTAATCTGGAGTTCTAACTTGATTGCACTGTGGTCTGAAAAACTGTTTGTTATGATTTTAGTTCTTTTGCATTCGCTGAGGGGTGTTTTACTTCCAATTATGTGATGAATTTTAGAGCAAGTGTTGTGTGGTGATGAGAAGAATATATATTCTGTTGTTTTTCAGTGGAGAGTTCTGTAGATATCCATCACATCCACTTTATCCAGAGCTGAGTTCAGTTCCTGAATACCTTTGTTAATTTTCTGTCTCAATGATCTGTCTAGTATTGTCAGTGGGGAGTTAAAGTCTCCTACTACTACTGTGTGGGAGTCTAAGTCTCTTGGAGGGGTCTCTAAGAACTTGCTTTATAAATTTGAATGTTCTTGTATTGGGTACACATCTATTTACTATAGTTAGCTCATACTTGTGATAGTATTGTGAAGTTCTTGTAGTTTGTTTTTTAGCCCTATAAGGTCAGTTATATTCCACTCTATACTGGCTATTTTGGCTGTCAGCTCCTGCATTGTTTTATCATAATTCTTAGCTTCCTTGCACTGGGTTACAATGTGCTCCTTTAGCTCGGCGAAGTTCATTTCAGTCCACATTCTGAAGCCTACTTCTGTCATTTCAGCCCTCTCAGCCTCAGCTCAGGTCTGTTCACTTGCTGGAAAGGTGTTGCTGTCATTTGGAGGAAAGTGGGCACTCTGACTTTTTGAGTTTTCAACATTTTTGCACTGATACTTTCTCATCTTTATTGGTTTATCTACCTGTGATGTTTGAGGTTGCTGATTTTGGATGGAAATTTAGTGGGTTTTGTTGTTGTTGTTGCTGTTTTTGTTTGTTTGTTTTTCTTCTAACAGTCTGGTCACTACTCTGCAGGGCTGCTGTGGTCCCTAGTCACCTCAGTTTTTCCAGTACCTGGAGGTATCACCAGTGAAGGCTCCCAAACAGCAAAGATGGCAGCCACCAAGAGTACTGATTTTTGGTTGGTTTACAAAGAAAAAAAATTAGTAGCTATCATAAATTTAATATAATTAAAAGAAAACATAATAATGTTAACTCTAATGATTAATCTCACTATGTAATAGGGGGACAGGGAAGGTATTGTTTATAATCCCTACTCAAGGCTCAAAATCCCCGTCTAGACAGTGGATATTTTGAGACCGAGGGCTCAGTTCTTTTATATTCTTTTCTTTATTTCTATAAAATTATTTTTTTGATTCACTACTAAAAGTTGGTAGAAATGCAGCAAAGGTCTGATGTTTCTGTCACAGTCTGGGGTACTTATTTCAACCATAGACTCAGAAGCTATATAGAGACTTCTTAGTGAAAATTTGTTTCAGCACCTTTTCAGAAAAGTTGAGACATCCGGTTTAAAAGTGGAGTGCTTAGATGTTTCAATTGGGAGTAGTTGTGGGTGGATTTCTTACCCATTTTCTGATATACTTCACTCAGAGAAGCATTTCTTTACTTCCATTCCAGCTCTTGGGTGAAGATCTGTATTTTGTTTTATTTTAATGCCTAATAATCCGCTGTTGACTTTTTTGCTCCAACAAAAGAAGAAAATCATTAAGCACTAGGAAATTGCCATACAGTTGGCAATAAAACTATTTGCAATAATCTTCTTAAGAACCTCATGATCTTTCAATATTAAAAAATGTGATATTTTGACGCAGGCTCTTTGGGCTCTCCATTAGAATGGATTTATTGTTGAGAAATATTGCTCACATCAGTCACTTCAAATTATGGGAATAGCCTTACTAGCTTTTTCAGAGCCATTATTTCAAAAACTAGTCTGAGCCCCAGCCTCCACAGCCATCACTTGATAGTGTGCAAAAGTGGAGCCCATACTGTTGCCCATCTCTCTCCAGTAGGTGAGGGGAATGCCTGGGCAGGACTGGTATGGGCAGAGACTCCAGCATCTCAGTTATAGGCCCAGCATACACTGTAGGGGAGCTTGATTATGTGGGTTTGTGTCCTGGCTCTACCTCTTATTCACTGTGTTATTTTAAACCAATTATTTTATCCTTCTTTGCCTCAGCTTCCTCATCTATAAAATGGGGATAAAAATCGTATCTACCTTACATGTAAAGTACTTAGAACATTACCTGGCCATTACTGCATACTCAAAAAAAGTTAACTTTTACCTCTATGATCATTTTTTTTTTTTTTTTTTTGAGATGGAATCTTGCTCTGTCTCCCTGGCTAGAGTGCAGTGGCATGATCTTGGCTCACTGCAACCTCCGCCTCCTGAGTTCAAGCAATTCTCCTGCCTCAGCCTCCTGAGTAGCTGGGATTATAGGCGCATGCCTTTATGCCCGACTAATTTTTATATTTTTAGTAGAGAGCGGGTTTCACCATATTGGCAAGGCTCATCTCGAACTCCTGACCTCGTGATCCACCTGCCTCAGCCTTCCAAAGTGCTGGGATTACAGGCGTCAGTGACTGCGCGTGGTCTGATCATGGTTTTTGATAATTAAAGTAGCTGTCATTACAGCTGGCCTTTGATCAGGACCTGTCACAATGTCCTTATAATCAAATCTATTTCTGTGCTTACAAACTTATCTTTAATTAAATGAAAATATGCCTTTCCCTGTAGCGTAGGTCCTACTGTATCATAGGTCCTCCCAAAATATGAGTTCCACTACAGCCTACTTTCCCCTCTAGCATGGATTCCCAGGGCAGCCATTCTTGTGAACCATTGGTTTTTCCTTAGCATGAGGTTTCTTTTGAATGAGATTTCAAAGACTTACAGGTGATACTGTGGTTTCCAAGTTTTCCTCACATATTCCGAAATTCTGATTTGTTTTGAACACCTGTTGTTTTATCTGGCTGCATTACTTCTGGCATGCCTATGTGACAGGAGTTTATTTCTTCAGATTGCGTATCATTTCGTTAACCAATATGCATGAAATTCCTTTGTTAAAATAATATTTTCCATGTTGCTTGTGGAGAACTGGTGAACATATTACAGTGGATGCCTGTCTAGCCAATTTGATAAATTTAGCAGTAGTTGTTTATTTAATTGAAAAAAAGCTTATTAAAACACGGAATGAAAAAATTATTAGCATAACTTAGACACTTTATCTTAACTTGAAAATATGAGTGGGCATTTACGTGAATATTTGGTGAAGGGACAAGACTTTGTAAAAGTTACTATTACAAGGCCTATTCTTGCTGTCAGCATACTCATTGTCTCCATTTTTTTTTTTTTTTTTTTTTTGAGACGGAGTCTCATTTTGTCACCCAGGCTGGAGTGCAGTGGCGTGATCTCGGCTCACTGAAACCTCTGCCTCCTGGGTTCAAGCAATTCTCCTGCCTCAGCCTCCCCAGTAGCTGGGACTACAGGCGCACACCACCATGCCCAGCTAATTTTTGTATTATTAGTATAGACAGGGTTTCATCATATTGGCCTGGCTGGTCTCAAACTCCTGACTTTGTGATCCTCCCACCTTGGCCTCCCAAAGTGCTGGGATTACAGGCATAAGCCACCATACCTGGCCTGTCACCACTCTTTAACGTGGATTCTGAATGTAAATATTCTTGGAAACAACTGGCATGAACAGTACCACTAAATTTATATGATTCTCTACCCTCTAGGTCTTTCAGACCTATCTAATTTGCTACACATATTTTCAGCAATTAACATTTATTTGTTTTTATTGAAAGCATTCAATTTAATTTTCGTTGGAACCACTCTTTGTGTCTTTATTCTAACATTAACATGATATTTAGTAAAATTAAACTGTTATAATAATAAGCCAAACTTCCATAAATAAATTTGGGAACAAAGGTGATTGACGAAACTCCACTAAGGGAGGCAGAAGAGTGTGGACATTCTGGAAAGCCCAAGAAGCCAGTGGGATACTGATACCAGCCACCGTGCTTCCTTCAGGGAACAGTGATCCTGAGTACCATTGAGATCACTGATCATTAGCAGGATTTGAACTGCGTTTGTTACAGACCTGGAGAATGATTTCCATTCAGTTGCTCTGTAGTGCAAGTGGAACTTTGAATGATTGCTCTCTGGTTTTGTTCTCTTCCTCACACAAGTACCATAATTTACTAATTCATAGTAGAAAGACTTATTTCCTACCTATCCAAAACAAAAAGTATTATTGATTTAACACTTTTAAAATTACTATTATTAGTTTTCAATGGCAAAGTTGTTTCTTAAAAGGTTATACACTGGAGTTTATAGGCAAATGGTTTGCTAGCCCCACCTAATTTTGTGTTATTTACATTCGTACTTCCTAATTACACCACTCGTTTTCATTCTGCATGCGTGGTATGTTTCTCCATGAATGTTTCACTTGTCATGGCTTCACAGTCTCCACTGACATTGGAATCCTGCTTACAATTTGTTTTTACAAAATTACTTAGAATTAAAAATTTTAATTACAGTTTTCATTGTTAATTTTATACTTTGATGAACTACTTTTTCACTATGAATCAGTTTTTGTGAATTAAATATCTAACACAACACAATAGAAATACTAACACAAATTCGACAATAATAAAATTGAAGCAACATGAAATTATATTAGCCAAAATGTTAAGTAATTTAAGTACATGTGATCAGACGTAGATCAACTGACAGATTTAGCATCCAAAACCTATGCACAGTTTTTTAGTCCCTCATGGTTGTGAATATGAACGTAGAGTTTTTGCTGAAAATCATTAAGTTTCACTTTATGTATGAGGGATGTGCGTGTGCAACTACATGTGTGTACTGGGTAGATGTTGCATTTGTTATTCTTTCAAGTGAAAGCACCCCTGTGAATCCCTGGCAGACTGTGACACCAGGTCTGTGGGTCACGCTTCTGAGGGACAATGCTGGGCCCTGGTGCTGGTCCTGCTCACCCCCAGTCTACCTTCCTCCATGGTGAGCTTTCCCATGGGACCCTTTCTTTCAGTGGCCCTTGGCACATCCAGTCCAACCCACTGGAAAGGATGTGCTTTGCAAAGGAAGGACCCATTCCTCCCTGGAGCTTCCAGGTCTCTCTGCACACTTACCCATCTGCTCCTCGGTGTTCAGCTTTGCCAGGGAACACTGAGAAAGGCCACCCAGGGACAGTCACCCCTTCTCCTTGTGTTTACAAAGCCAGGGGGGCATAGTCAAGTGAGTCTTGCTTTAATAAAGAAAACCTGCATCTCTTATTTTGCTTGCTTCTCCTTTAGACCTAAGTGTGGTCTCAATTGTCACTCCTTTATAGTTATGTAAAGATGCTGTTTTCATACACGCATATACAAAACCTTGGTAACTTAGGACTCATGATGAGTGTGCAGGCTGCAGGCTCTACTTGAGTTTTACAGATGTACTATTCATCTGCTTTGACAGAGTCAAAGGAGGAGCAGACTACAGACATGAAGCCCATCTCGTCACTGAGTAAAGACGAAGACCATGCCAGGTTGGTCACGGCCATGAATGTTTGCCAGCAATACCACCATGGACAAGGGCTGGAGAATACACCTGCAATTCAAACCATTCTTGATTTAGCTCATATGAAACGTATGTGAAAATGGTTAAAAATGCCATTTCTTTTTTTTTTTTGAGACAGGATCTCACTCTGGGCTAGGCTGGAGTGCGGTGGCGCCATGATAGTTCACTGTAAACTTGAACTTCTGGGCTTAAGTGATCCTCCTGCTTCAGCCTCCTGAGTAGCTAGAACTATATGAACGTGCCAACATGCCCAGCTAATTAAAATTTTTTTTGTGGAGACAGGGTCTAGCTATATTGCCACACTAGTCTAGAACTCCTGACCTCAAGTGATTCTCTGGCCTTAGGCATCCAAATTGCTGAAATTATAGGCATGAACCACTGGCCCTGGCCAAAAATGTCATTTCCAAAGGGCATTTGTAAAACATTGATAATATTACCATGATGTAACCAAAATGCAATTATCCAAATTAAATGAGAAACAGTAAGATATTACTTCTTTTTCAGCTTTTGCATATCCAAATATACTTTATGGTGGCTTATATATACACGTATTTATATCTAGACATTAAGAACTAAAGTTTAATTATTATAATACTTCTTCTTTGACACCAACAATGTGAAGTGGTCAGGGGGTCATTGCATTTTCTTTGTAAAATGAAAATGCTTAGAAAAGATATTATGGAAATGTTCACAGGATACTTCCTTCGGAAAGCAATAAAAATGACATTAAATCTCCCAGGTTTGCCTAGGCATTTTATTAACTAGAAATAGCACATTACTTGTGCCTTATGAATCTCAACTTTAATCTTTCGATCCTTTGAGCCAGGCCCAACCCCTGATGCTTTTTAAAATATCCCACTTCCCCACTGCCTTGCCTGGACAAGGAGAAACATTTCTCCTCATTCTTACGGCAAGCCCCAGGCAGACTGAGCTCTTTTCTCTAGTCTCTTTTCTCCCATTTCCCTGTGGATCTGCTGCAGCTGGTTTGAGCCAGACTCCTCCTGCATCGTAGCAGGGTGCCTGGTCTGGAGTAGAGTCTAGCTGGGGATCCAGCATTTGCACTGGGAGACAGAGGAGCCCAGGAAGCAAGGGCATCTTGAGAAGCAAAGAGCAGGATGGGAGTAACAGGATCTGCAGCTGAGGGTAGAAGCAGCCACTAGCAGGGACTGTTCTGACATCAGACTATCCGGACCCCTTAGCTGCTCTCTAGAGAGAGGCACATGCCGGGAGGCACTTTTACTTTATACATTTATACTTCTGTATTTCTTCTTCCTCCTCCTCCACATCCTTCACTTTCTCTTTCTCCTCGCCTCTGGACAGATTGCTGCTCATTACTTTACAAGGAGATATTTTGTTGCAGTGGCCTCATGTGCCTTCACACCCAGTTGATTTCCTGGTTTACTGTTGGCAAGGCAGTTGGATAGAAGGTATTTTTAACTTTTCCCTAGAATACACAGTTTGTATGTGTTTTTATTTTTAAGATTGATGAACTAGATGCAAATTCAGTGTATGCTAAGTATATTTGTAGCCTCTAGTTTTCCTACATTGCCTAACAAGTCTTTAGTAATATGCTAAAATGTGAAATTGATTCACATAGGAGAGTAAAGATTTCAGAATTAGAGGAAGAGGCCTTTAACCAGTCAAAAAAATAAAAATTTATAGTTTCAGCTACCACTGTTGTCTGATCTGTGAACATCCAATCAAATATGATTCCATTATAATCATTTTTAGGCTTTAATAAATACTTAACATCTAAAGTCTAGGCTTAACTAACTGCTGGAGTTTAAAAAATATTACATATAATGAATATTATATGTATAATGTTTTATATAATACATATAATTATACATTATACAAATAGTATGTATTATACCTAGAGAATATATGTTATATATTAAAAAGATTATATGTACACGCACACACACACACATATATGATTTACCTGTTTGTTTTCTTCCAGCAGTACTTTTGATTTCTCCTGCAATGCTCCCTGATCACTTGTAGGTAAATACATTCTTTAAATTCATTAAAGCAATTATGGGTTGAGTTTAGGAATGCAGCAGCAACCCTGACCTCAAATGATGACAATTGTAGAAACTAGAGGGTGAAATCTCCTAAGTTATCTACTGGTAGAGACACGTTATTGACTCCTGGGTATCCTTATCATCTCAACAGGAAAGTAAAACAACATGATCTCCATGAATACTGGTCTGTTGTCAAAAAATCGTACCTTGGGATGGAAAATCCTAAGAACAGTTCTCACTTAATGAGAGGTTGTCAAATAAACTCACTCTTGCTCAAAACTATGTATTTTTGTACTTTGTCCTTCTTGTTTCCGTGGATGCTGATGAATTCTATTGAAAGATTCAGGCCTTCCAATGATTCCATTAGATGACTATTTAAGTGAATACATTTTTTTTATTATACTTTAAGCTCTGGGTTACATGTGCAGAACATGCAGGTTTGTTACATGGGTATACACGTGCCATTGTGGTTTGCAGCACCCATCAACCCGTCACCTACATTAGGTATTTCTCCTAATGTTATCCCTCCCCTAGCCTCCCACCCACTGCAGGCCCCTGTGCATGATGTTCCCCTCCCTGTGTCCATGTGTTCTCATTGTTCAACTCCCTTAAGTGAATATGTTTTGAAAAAAAATTCATGTGGGGTATATATGTACACATAATGGAAAAAAAGAGTCATGGAGAGTAGAAAAACTTTGGAAACATATTTGCTCAAAATGATTGATCTCTGGATGTGGCCTCCTTCAACTCACTGTAAGTTATAGAGAGCAAATAAAATGTACAGAACTCTACAAAGTCCTACTCAGAAGGCTGCCCACAGTGTCTGCAGGCAGCTCCCATCAATCAACTTTAGCCTTGAATCAATCTAGTGGCAAGAGCAGTGAACAAAGGCCAAACTGGTCAGGCTGCCTTAAAAGGAGAGAGAAACACATTTTTGAATGTATTTATATCTGAAATTAACTTTACCACATTGTCTACAAGACACTAACAACTGAATCGGCTACCCTGAGTCCTCCAAAGCATTTTGGAATTATTGCATTGTATATAGCTGAAATTCACCGACTTTTAGCTTGCTTTTAAAAAATGACCTGTTTTCTCGTGTTGTTTTCTAGTGACTCACTTGGTGGACACACACACAAGTACTTTGTAGTTTATATCAATTTGTCTTTAATGCCCAATCTCTCTGATACACAGTAGCATCTGTGTACCTTTGGAGTTAGAAGGCTCACCTGAAGTTTGTTTACATCCTTAATACAAGTCTAATGCCTACACAAGTACTCCAAATATTGCATTTCCAATATCAGAGGGAAGGTGATTCAAAGGACTGTAGCAAACATTCTAAGGAACTACAAATTATTCTACTTTTGTGAATTAACTTCACGGTGCAATCCTGGGTCTGACGCAATATATCCTGCATAGTAACATTCTTACAGTCAGTGATTCAAATGGCTTTTGAATAAGTAGTATTGCATCTCCCTCAGTGCCTGGGCTTCCAACAGAGACTTTTCAGCAAAGTGTTGGGAATAAATAAAGCGTATTGTTAGGAAGAGACTCTTTTAGGCTATGGTTATGCTAATTTATTTAAATGTATACATTAGTACCATGTGGATCTGAAGATTTAAAGGGACTATGAGAGTTCTATATGTAGACTACCCCTTTTATTTAAGATCCAGCTATTGCTGATGCAATTTTTCTCTGTTGAATTGTTCTGTTTGTCAGAACTTATTTCTCACTTCATAGTGATCATCTTCTCCATTGCATCATTCATTTTTTAACGACATTAGGTGTGTGCAAACAAGGCAAGCTGACTATAGGCTTAGAGTTCAAGTTTGGATGGTACAGGCAGTTTTAGGAAAAACTCATGAGACTGCCACATTCAAGAGTTTGGGTTTTTGTCAGTTCTGTTTTGTTTTTCATTTGCAACCTAGAAGTTGAATCAAGAATACAAAGGAAGCACGATTAGTGACTTCTTTAGTACCTGCTTTGCTGAGATATGCACATGGTCACTACTCTTTGTAAAAGCAATCTGGGATATAGTGGGGACTGTCAGAGAGGAGCTGAGGAAAGGTGCCTGTGCCAGCAAGGGAGGGTTGTGGGGTATATAAGTCTTGCAGGTACTTGCAGAATTGAGTAACCAGTGTGCAGAGCCATCCTGCATCCTTGGCTCTACTGAGGCAAATGCCAAAGCAAGTTTCTAAGGCTATTAAATATCTACCTAAAGTTCACTGGTAACTCTAGGAAGCCAGGTGAGGACCACAGAAAGGTAAGAGAGACATCAAGTTGATACAGTCTGAAGTCACTCGCTGTACACCTCTCTGCAGCCTCTCTAGCTCCCAAATCTGTCCTTCACAGACAGCAAGGACTCCAAAAACTCCCTTTCCCTCAGCTCTGCAAGCCCCTCCTGGGATTCCTCGCCAGGGCCATCACAATAGCTGTGAAACTGATCTCCCAGCTGCTCCTCTGGGTCCTTAAATTGTCATCCACAGAATGTCAATTTTTTTAATATTCTATTTTAATTCTTATTTGATTTTAATAATTAAGTAATTTAACTTAACTTTTAATAACTAAATAATACTTAAATTTTAAAATAACTACATAATTTGATAATTCAGAGGACAAACCACAAACCATAGCAGCTTGCACCTATTTATTCACCACAGAAACACACACACACAGACACACAAACATATACATATACGAAAAAGCATACACAGACATATAAACACAAAGATACACAAGCGCACACAGATGCACAAACACACATACACAGAAACATACATGGAAACACACACCCAAACACACACACAAATGACATACAAACACGCACAAGCACACAGATGCACACACACACATAGAAACACACACACAAATGCATATACACACATCCAAACACACTCACATTTTGGCACTGGATAAGGAAGGATTTGCTGAATTAGTACATATATGCATGAGATGTTTGTGGCTTTGTATTATTCATTCTTTATTTTTGCTTATTTAACAGCCTTAATATGTACACTATGTGGTTCACAATTTCCAGAACGCCTTCTTTCTAACATGTATGGGCAGTGATAAGAGTGGAACATGAGGCCTGCGTCCCATATCAGGAACATAACTGCCAGTCCTTGTGTAAAATCATTCTCATCCTCCTACACTGGTACACATGGGATGGCTTTGGAGCTGAGTCTGAGTGTCCTCTGCTCGAGGGAACATAGCAGTGCACTCCTGCTCTTTCTCTCTCTGCTTTGCCTCACTTGGTGAGGGGCCTCACCCACACCTGTCTGCCTGGAAACCCTTGTCCAAGCTTTGTCCTGCCCCATCCTAGATAGTTCTTCTGCCTCTCACCCCTGCTCCTGCCCCAGCTTAGGGGAAGAACACCTCATGGGTCTTCAGCTGTCAGGAGTTTGAATGTGGAAAACACCTTTGAAGGTCCTGAATTGGGCTCAGAGTGTGGGCCTGGTTTGGCAGTGCATTCTGGTCGTGCCAGTTTGCATGTGTGGTTTAGAAGATGAGCATGAGGTCTGAATGGGCACATCCCCTGGTCTGGGGGAATCCTTTATCTCTGGGGAGGGGAGTGGTCTAAATGAAGGCCAGAATCATGCTCTGAAAATCAAGGGATCCCAGGGAATAGGGCTCTGTGTCCTGTTGCCTAGGTCTAATGTGGTTGCTGGCTTAAAGGAAATCAACTAATGTGTGAAAAGTGGGTATAAACATCAGAGTTACTAAACAGATGGTCCAGTAGGGCACAGTGGCTCACACTTGTAATCCTAGCATTTTGGGAGGCTGAGGTGGGCAGGTGGATCACCTGAGGTCAGGAGTTCGAGACCAGCCTGGCCAACATGGCAAAACTGTGTCTCTACTAAAAATACAAAAATTAGCCTAGCATGGTGGCACATGCCTGTAATTCCAGCTACTTGGGAGGCTGAGGGAGGAGAATTGCTTGAACCCAGGAGGCAGAGGTTGCAGTGAGCCAAGATTGTGCCACTGCACTCCAGCCTGGGCAATAGAGAGGAACCCCATCTCAAAACAAACAAAACAAAAACCCAGATGGTCTGTTGGGGGAGATGGACTAGTAAACAGTCTTTTACGACATGCTGTATAAAGTGCTGTCATGCACAGGATGGGCTTCTGAAAGATTGCGCTGGCTCGGCTGACTTCTGAATGATGGGAAAGTTTTTGCCAGGTGAGAAAAGGAGGAATCCATATTGCTAGCATATGCAAAGGTAAGCAGTCATGAGAAGTTCTTTGGTTAGAGTTTATTTGGATGTAAGTTACACAAATACAAATAATAGTCTAGTTTATTTTTGTGATTTAAATTCAAAGCAGGCAGTTTCTGAACATTGGATGAGAGAATCAGTGATACTGGAGCTGATGCTTTTGGCTTTCTTTTGGCCTTTCCTTTTCAGCAGCTGCAATCCTGTCATTAAAACTGCATTCATGAAAGAAACGAGAAGGGTGGACAGGGAGGGAATGAAAATATTGCTCCGTGGGAGGCATCGTTATTTTATTCCAGAAGAGATGGATCAAGCCCTCTAACCTGGTTGGAGAGCTAAGAATACCTGCCATAGCTCTTGTTAGCAGACAGGGGCACATGCCCTCCATGGGATACAGGGAGTGGGATGCCATGACTGTTCTCATTCCCGGGACCTGGGCAGGGCTTTCCTTCCTGGGATGAAAAGATCTCTGCCTTCCATGTTAACAAAGATATTTCTTAATTAGGAAGAAAGAAGTGGACAAAATACTCTCAAAAAGACAAAGGACCACTTCAAAAAGGAATCCGCATAGTGGAGACATCTGGTGATGTGGTGTGTGTTCAAAATGAAAGATATGGGATGAGATGGGCTAAGAGGTGAGGCTGCACTTGTACGGAGAGGCCATGCTAATGAGTTTGGAAATTTCTCATTACTCAAAGTGTTCCCATCTATTTTTAAAAACAAAAAATGATTTACAGATAGTAATTGGACTTTTAATTCACAATTAAAATATATAATGATTAACTAGTTTGAATTAATAGAAGTTAAAGTTCATGTGTAAATATGTATCAGATAGTAATCACAAAAGCATCTGCAGATATTTGGAAAATGGTTGTGCACATATGGGAGTAACTCAAACTTATTATGTATTCAGTTTACATGCTGCATAAACTTTTTCAGTGCACAATGAGGTGTTTTAATTAAGAAAATGACAAGATCAGGTTTGCCTTTTACTTAGCTTTGTGGCTGGAGGGAGTAGGACTTGCAGTGATTAAACAAGTTAGAAAACTATTGTCTGAATCCAAGTAAGAGATGATGGGAGCCATAATTAAAGTCATATGAAGACTTGTTAAGAAGGAAGAGTCAAGTGAGATTCGGAGCCAATTTCTCCTGGAAGGTCTTGCTTGGGGAAGAGCAGTCATAGTGCCTGATATGTGACACAGGGTAGGCTCTCAATGAAGGAAGCTTTCTCATGACTCAATAATTAAAAGAGCACCAGGAATGGAATGTCATAGTGGACTTGGTGGGGTAGGGGAAGCTTGGAGTCAGTTTTAGACAGGTGGATTTTGAGGTCCAAGTAGAATAACCAAATGAAAGTGCATGAAGCAGTGGACGCATTGATCAAGAATTTAGGAGAGAGATCTGTATTGGGTGGATTTAGGATATGTCAGCATGACTTTAGAAGTCAATGGTAAGAGACTGAGAAGGACAACCATGGCAAAAGAAACCCTAGAAAACCCTGTCATCAAGAAATCTCAGGAAGCAAGGAGGAAAAGGGTTCCATCAGTGCTGCCAACCCAACAGAGCCAATAAGCAAGGGACAGATTGGAATATTTCCTTTGGACTTAGTAACTTAGAGGTTATTGATGATGGGGGCAAAATCAATTCCAGAGGAGTACATTAGCAGGAAGCCAGACTGGGAAATTCACGTTCCTTCCACCATCCACAATAAAGGAACATTTAAATATTAAACAGCAGCACTAGAACTTGGATATAGGTAGGGCTTATACGTGTATGGCTTAGGTAAGAATACAGGAAAACAAACATCACTGCCAAAGACAAAATGCATCAAGGATATGCAAGGGGCAGTGGGGAGGGTGGAAGTAGAGGTGGAAGGAAGGAAGGAACACTGCACTTAAAGGAAGATCATGTAGATAGAAGATCCATGCTCCTCAAATAGACCGAAGGCCCCAGTTCCAGGAAGGAACTTCTTTGATTCTTAACAATATTTGAAAGGACATGTTGGTTGCTGTTGACTTTAGTAGAATTAGGGATACACTCAAGTATTTATAAATTATACGTGGTTATTTTCTTTTTAATGAACCAGGTGACATCTGTTCAAACAGCACAAATTAACAAACACATTATACATAATATGTTGCTTCAGTTATTTTCCTTTTACTCTCTTAGGAAAGCTCAACAGAACAAGAACACAGGCAATATTTTACTGGACAATAGATTGCCCTTTTTCTCATTCATTTCTATGGTCTTTGTAAACTTTGTAGTTACTGGAAATTCATTTCATTCTTTAAAAATATTATTTTGTCTGTTTTTAATTAAAATTGGCTCATCAGGTACACAGCATTGATGTAAAAGTAATAGGGTCATTTTTCATCCTGGACTTTCTAAACATGTGGTTGGTTTTTGTCCTTAATTGTCCACCAGGGCTTACTGCATTCAGCTTATTATTTGTTTGTATTTCACTTTTTCATACAAAATTGCTGTCAAACACACTAGGCAAATAGGAGAATTTTCTTCCTATGTAATTTAAGTCATAGCATTTTTATGTAAATACCATCAAAGGTTTGATAATGGTTTTTGTATTCTGTAAGAAACATTAAAATATTTTAGAAGTATTTTGATTTAATGTTTTCTTATTTTATTTAACAAAGAGAAATTTAACACCAGTGAGAAAAACTGTCAGTGAATAATTGCATTAACCCATCAAGATCCTTCACACACATCATCTTTTGGCTCAGGGTCCAATTTCAATATGCAGCAAGACCCCCAGAAACCGGGGGTAACAGAAAAGGCTGTCATAGTAATTGTTACCCTTCCCTCAATATTTATTGGCTGTTTCACTCAATTAGTGTCAAGTATATACTGCCAGGTACCTGTCTTTGTTTCATATTGTCCTTTTTGTTCATCTCCTGTTAGTGAAACTGTCCCCAGGACAGAGCTTCCTCAATCTCCAGAGCTGCCACAGTGCTCTGCCCACTGGGGCCACTGGGCTCAGGGTTTGCAATTCTGGGGTGCAATCTTGGTATTTTTCTGTCGCCAGCTTGCTTTCTGCAGAGCATCCATTCCACGCCTTCTCTTCTTTTTGTAGATGGTAGCCTCTAACTTGACAGAGAACATAGAGGTCTTCTAATTCCCACTATCTGCTGCCACCTGACTTTCCATCTCCTGGGCTGTTTCTTTCTGCCCCTTCACAGTCAGAAGAGAGCATCCTTCCTGGTGCAGGTGCACGACACTGCTTGCTTTCTCTCCTTTCTGCTGTGAGAATTGTCTCCCTCTTGGTCCTTCTCTCTGTGGTGTCCTCATCTGCTGACTCTGCACCAACTGCTTCCAGGCAGCCGCTGCACGGGTGTAACCTCTAAACAGCGAAAAACCAGGCAGACCCCCTCCATCACAGCTGGCATCCTTAGACTGTGCTGCGTGCTCTTAGGATATTCCACCTTCTCTTTCTCTAACTGCCAATCCTGAGCATGGAACGCTGTGGACCTGAGACTCTACTGAGCACAAGACATACTTGAGGAGGCTTGTTCACATTTCTGAGTCCATGCTTCATTGCTTGGATTCATTTGGTCTGCAGTAGAACCCAGATATCTAAATTTGTAACAAGATGACTCTGAAGCGGGGTGTATGGCAGTTTCTAAGAAATGCCATATGAATGTATTCGTTTCCTGGCTCAGCTTCAGCTTTCCCAAGCATATTTCAGTCTTTCTCGCTGCTCCTGCTGGTAGATATTGACCAAATCTCTGCAATGCAGGGGGTGGTGTAAGTATGAGTCTTCATCACTGAGGATAGGCTATCAACATTTTGGTTCCACGAATGCCATCTATTCACACTTCATCTTCTCTTAGCTGCTGATATGGGGGCAATTATATCAACTTCTCTTTTGGATAGTGACATCTTCAAAATTTTGAGGTGTCTAAAAATCATCCCTGTTCCATATGGGACATCTTGTCTTCTTGTATATAGAAGACTATATACATAGTCTATATACAAGAGTACTTCTTATATACAGATGCTGCCCTTTCTGTAGAAGATGAAGTTACATTTGGTTCCCTAGAGACAAAGGACAACCTCCTCAGGGAACTACGGCTTAACTCTCCCATGTGAACTATATGACAATTACATGGATTTTATAGGAAAAATTACAATGCTCTCAGTCTTTGGAAGTTAATTTTGCTATCTATAAAGTCTGGCCAATCCTATTTGCTTATTCAATGTATTTAACACAAATTAAGTTCTGATGGCTAAAGTATAGTGGAAAAAAGATAATCCTTTGAGGAACTCAGTAGTTCAAGGAGGGAGAAGCAAAACTCAAAAGATCTCAGAGATTTCATAGATTTACCCATGATAATGTGTTATCCCTTGGTAATATTAAAATGAAACCCAGCATTTTAAAATAAAATTTGATGAAAGATTTCTAAGTTAGGTCTACTTTTACGCTTTGAGGCCAACCACTCTGAAAGCAACCAATTGGTTTTTCAATTGAGTTCATTCAAACTAACACACCATAGGCTTACTCAGCTAAAATAAAGAGAGAAGTCTCCCTGAACTTCACATTTCTGCCGTGTGTTAAATTAAAGTGTCTTTTGGTAATAGAGAAATCAGATTACCTAGAGTGAGGGTGAGAACAGAAAGAAAGGAAGCAAAATTATACATTGCCAGTGACTGAATCTCTTATTCACAGGAAACCCAGATTGCAAACCAAATGTATGAACTAACTGGGCATGCAGTTGTTCTGTTTACCTCCAAAAAACATGATGTAGTTCATGTTCCCATCGGGGGAGATCTGGTTTCCAAGTCAGATGGAAACCTAACTTCTATGATTGAGAAGCTGCAGGATTCTGAAAAGCATCACCCCTATGTGCATTTATTTTCAAATAAGAAAAACAGGGTTAAAAAGATATACCTTGCAATATTATTGTGGCTGAATCAAAAATATTTACTCATAACTTCATTGGAAAGTTAAGCTAAAAGTTAAACAAATAAACTTATTATTTCCCCCAAGATTTGATTGTCCTGGAAGTTTGGAGAGAGAAACTTTTGTATGCTGCTGTTTCTGTAGATGAAGAGTTTGTCACATCTAGTCTCAGGGACACTGAAGGCTTTGGGCTCATTGTATCTCTTGGGAATGCTTACGTTCAGATAATTATTTTGGAACATATCTAATACATGTTTAAACCACCCTTCAGTGGAAGACCAAGTTGTGCACCCTTAAAACTATTAAAATAATGTAATCAGTGCTCAGCAACTGTGCGTCATTCCCTGGGTGATGTTCAGGAGACACAAACATACATAAAAATCAACTCCTTCCAAAAGAGAGAGGACTCGAAGTCACAAATAAATTGCAACTCTTTCCTAAGGGGAAGCACTATGAGTTTGTCCTAAGAATGGAGTGGTTTCTAGTGAGGACAGCTGAGCAATGGAGAAAACAAGGTTGTGAAAGTCTGTCACCTATAAATTCAAATGTCTCAATTAGGGAAGTCAGTAACTATTTAGAGATTTGTTTCTCAAAAATAATTCCATGAAAAATAGGTTTAAAAATAGGTTACCTACCAGTCCTGAACTAAAGCCAACTGGAAAACAATGGGCAGGCACTTGTTGAGTACCTAGACAAGGGCATTGCAACCCTGGGACTCAATGCATCTGGAGAGAAAGCCAGGAAGGGAGATTCAGGTCCAGATCATTTCCCACAAAATCAGAGCAATGCTGGATTAAGGTGGGGCTGCTCCCTTGAGGTTCAGCAAGTAAGAGCAACAGCGTCTTTCAGAGCTTGGAAATATTGATGAAGAACAGAAGGGGGAAAGAAAGGAGTTATTTCCTCTGCACCGGCAGAACTCAACCAGAGAAAGTTTTCAAGAGCAGGAGTTGTTTCTGCTCTGGGCTGGGGGCTAGAAGAGTAGATGTTCATGGAGCGAGGGTTTGGGGAAGGAGGTGTATAAAGGAATTCCAGACAGCAAATACAGCTGCTGAGACAGACACATGAAAGAGACTAGCAGGTCCAGGAAGTGTGGTTACAGTTGTGGAATAGAAATTGTGAGGGAGAAGAAGGAAGGAAGAAAGAAGATGGTATCAGAGATGCTCAGAAACAAAGTACACTTAGCAGAGGTCTTGGGATGTGTTCTGCAGGCACAGAGTATGCATCTAGAAGGCACTTGAGAAATGCTCATTACATGAGAAACGTGAACAACTGTACCCATGTCAGAGCAAAACATGGTGACTCCACTGTCCCCAAGTCTCTCCCTGGATCTCTCAGGAAACATCCTGGAAGCCCCATTTCATACTCTGGGATCCAGCTGCATTGATTTCTCTCAGTTCCTGCATTAAAAAAACAGAAACACTTTGGGATTTCAGGAACCAAGGCCTTGAGACTCATGAAGGAAAAAGGTTTATGAGGCAGATTGTACTCGTAGATGCGTGGGTGCCACAGCTGGCAGTGTGTCCTCAGACCTTAGCTGAAGTCTTTGCTGGAATTTGCAAACACAAGGGGGACATCTCCAGGGGTTTCAAATGTTTCTGAGCAAGGGAAAGATTAGCCAAGCTTTAGTGGAAAAAGTCAGATCTATATTACAAAGTGGAGAGTCACAAAATGGCCCTTATTATGTCCTTGGTTATCCAGTGTCAAGGGATTCCCTCCATCTTGTGCAGCTCACCTTTGAAAAATGGAGGCAAAAATCAGTGAAAATCAACTTACTGGAATCCAATGAGCATAATTAAATTAGCCTTCTGTTCTTCAGAATCCAGCTTAGGGTGGTTGTGTGAAAGGGAAACAAGGGATTTTTAAGAAAAAAGAGTTTGAAAGCCCAGAGATTTATGAATCATTTCCAACCTGTAGGATGATATTTCTAAGGCACAAAATAGTTCACTCTCAGGAATTATTAACAGAGTGCCAAGAGAGAACAAATCATTTATAAGAAAGACCATAATTTTTACACAACTTTTTTTGTACTTCCCCGAAAAAAGCTATTTGTGAAAATTAAAAATTAAAGTATCTAAACATTGCTAAATAAATAATGAAAGCTTCTGTCAGCTTTTCTCTCTGGGTTTTTGTTCTTTTTTAAAAAAGATGAAGCAGAAGAGAAATGTCTTTCATCTAAGAGAAACTTTTGTATTCTCCAGGCACAACTCCCATGTTTTTTGGCTTTGGTCATCACCAACAATTACTTTGCTCTCTCTTTTGATATTTTGAGTGATCCTGTTTTTTTGAGAAACAGTCTTGACTTTTGGAATGTTCCCTCATTTGTTTTTTCTGTGTTTCTGCACTAAGATTTCTTTTATCTTACCTAGACCTATCCAGTTCTTGTGAATTTAGGTGAAGTTAAAATACTTACTGAAGAATTAGAAATAACTTGCCATGTCAAGGGTTTCTCTTAAAGTATAGTCTGTACAATTCTTGGAGGATAATTGCTTCATATTAAAAAAGAAACAATGAAAATAAGATAAAAATTTTTAAAGTCTTGTAGAAAGTCTGTGCCACTGTAGTAGGTCTGTCACTAACAAGGATGTGCCGTACCCCCTGTGCACTGCCATGGAAGTCTGAGGTTGTCAGAGAGCTGGAAAGCATTGACTGATTGGCACTCATTGCTGGGCATGGGTGCTAATTCTGGAAGCATTGCTGTCAGGGTGGCCCTGAGCCCAAAGCAGCTCCTCATCTTTTCAGGAGAACATCCCAGTATTTCTTGGGCTCATTATGCTCTGCTCTGCTCTGCTCTGCTCTAAAGTTATGCTACACCTTCCCAATACTTTATTCTCTCAAATATTTCTCCACACTTTCCCAACAGTGGCTGTAACATGAGAAACAGTGCCTAGAAATGGCACTTATGTGTGACTGCCACTGAGTGACTGTGACAGTGGGTTCCCTTTTGTGTGGTCTACGTTGAGGACTCAGCTGCTTGGGAATAGAGCAGAAAACATGTGGGCATCATATTTTAAGCTCCTGCTATCTTGTCTCCTTGCAGACTCCTCCTTTCTCCTACTTTCTGTGCTTTGAGAACTCCCCACTGCACTCCCCTGAGCAGGGCTCTCCTCCCTCCAGGATGGGCCACGCAGGAATCCACAAGCACCAACAGTGTTTGATGTCAGTTAGTTTGTTTTCAGCTGCACATTCTGCCAATTCAAATGGCGTAAGAATTAAAGACACTTACTAACTCACACCAAA
The DNA here is from genome assembly GCF_028885625.2 of Pongo pygmaeus. Lineage (NCBI taxonomy): Eukaryota > Metazoa > Chordata > Mammalia > Primates > Hominidae > Pongo > Pongo pygmaeus. The sequence continues at coordinate 34,811,481 of NC_072379.2, read as the reverse complement.
TAGGCAGTAGGTTGACTATTTTAGTGGCTAGGTAAGGTTATGAGGAATTTCGGCCTCTTCCATGATTCTGCTCCTTTATTTTCTCCTGTCTCTGCTCTCTGTCTTCAGACTCATCCTCTCATGATGCCACATGGCGGAGGACACTCCATGTATCACCCTTCTCACAACAACAATGGAATACTCTCCTGGCACATTTTGGAAGAATGAATAAACCTCTTCAAGAAGCCACTCAGAAGGCTGGAGCTAGGGAGGACTACCTGGCCACTGAGCCCCACATGGAACAAAGGAAGAAACAGGAGGCTGTCTGTGGGGTGGGTCACCAGCAGGGACAAAACCACCTCATCCTGTCTCTGAAGAGGGAGCACTATCTGTTTCCAGGGTTTCCTTGTTAATGACCATGCAGAAAATAGTCATGGACGCAAGTGGGAAAACCACAAAATGTCCTGAATTAAGAGTTCCTGAGATTTGTGATCCCTCTTCTACGGTCCCTGACTGTTTTTACAGATGGCTCCTGGGTGTCCTGATGGGTTTCTTTGTGTTACTGACTCACTGTCTTAGTCCTTTTGGGCGACTGTAACAAAATTATTCCAGACTGGAGAGTTACAAACAATAGAAATTTATTTCTTCCAGTTACGAGGTTGGAAATCCAACCTTAAGGTGCGGGCAGATTCAGTGTATGGTGAGGGCCCGTCCCTGATTCCTGGCACAGGCTTCTTGGTTCCCTGTCTTTTCCTGCGTCCTCACATGGCTGAAGGGTGAGAGAGCTCCCTGGGTCTCTTTTATAAGGGCACTGATCCCATTCATGAGGGTTCCACCCTTATGATATAACTACCTTTGGAAGTTCCACCTCCTAATACCATCACCCTGGGAGTGAGGATTTCAACATCTGAGTTTGAGTGGACACAAACACTCAGTCTACGTCATTCACTAAACCTTGTGCAAGTAAGGGGCTGACGAGTCCAGCCTGCAGAAGGAGCTGGAGCCAGTGTACTCAGGGTTTTACCCTGCTCTCCCTCTGCCAGAGCGGACCCTCTCCCTTTCCTATCACCCCCTATCATTAGCTTCTGGGGTCTTCCTTATTTCCTGTGGACCCATGGGTGTTTTGTAACATCCCCAAGGAGCAAGATGGGTTGTCTGCCTGGGGTCCCAGGGGATCTCACACAATTTCAGAGCAGGGGCAGGCAGCAGCCCTGCCATGGTCACCGGAGGAAGCAGTGGCTGAGGTGGGAGGCAAGTCCCTTCCAGACCCAGGCAGGGCGGGTGGCCAGTGCAGCTGGGCTGAGGCAGCAGGGGTCGAAGACCACCCCATCCTGATGCTCACCTTTCCCAGTGCCCTTGCCGCCATGTCCCTCCTTCCTGTGTGCGGAGCCCAGGCCTCTCTCCTGGGCCCTCTGTCCTCTTTGTTCTCATCCACCTCGGCCTCCATCTCGCTCCCCCTACGAGCCCAGGAGCTCTTCAGCCAGGGGGTGAGGTGAGAAGCCCAACTCTCCCTCTCATTTGTCTATGCCTAGAGTGGTCTCTTACTCCTGAAATCTTTTGAAAATTCCAGCCAAGAAGACTATCTTCCATTTCTTTTTCCTTTTCTTAGTGAGGTCACACATTATCCCCCATGGCTGTGAACACAGAGGAGCGAAGCTGTTTGATGCGGTGGGCGTGGTTGAGGACAAGACCACCAGATGACATTGTGTGGGTTTGCTCAGGCTGCTACTGTGTCGGGAATTGGTGGGTTCTTGGTCTCACTGACTTCAAGAATGAAGCCGCGGACCCTCCCGGTGAGTGTTACAGCTCATAAAGGCAGTGTGGACCCAAAGAGTGAGCAACAGCAAGATTTACTGCAAATAGCAAAAGAACAAAGCTTCCACACTATGGAAGGGGACCCTAGCGGGTTGCCACTGCTGGCTCCAGCAGCCTGCTTTTATTCTCTTATCTGGCCCCACCCACATCCTGCTGATTGGTAGAGCCCAGTGGTCTGTTTTGACAGGGCGCTGATTGGTGTGTTTACAATCCCTGAGCTAGACACAAAGGTTCTCCACATCCCCACCAGATTAGCTAGATACAGAGTGTCCACACAAAGGTTCTCCAAGGCTCTACCAGAGTAGCTAGATACAGAGTGTGGATTGGTGCATTCACAAACCCTGAGCTAGACACAGGGTGCTGATTGATGTGTTCACAAACCTTCAGCTAGATACAGAGTGCTGATTGGTGTATTTACAATCCCTGAGCTAAACATAAAGGTTCTCCAAGGCCCCACCAGAGTAGCTAGATACAGAGTGTGGATTGGTGCATTCACAAACCCTGAGCTAGACACAGGGTGCTGACTGGTGTGTTTACAAACCTTGAGCTAGATACAGAGTGCTGATTGCTGTATTTACAATCCCTTGCCTAGACATAAAAGTTCTCCAAGTTCCCGCCAGACTCAGGAGCCCAGCTGGCTTCACCCAGTGGATCTGGCACTGGGGCTGCAGGTGGAGCTGCCTGACAGTCCCGCGCCATGGGCCCACACTCCTCAGCCCTTGGGTGGTCGATGGGACTGGGCGCCATGGAGCAGGGGGTGGCGCTCGTTGGGGAGGCTCCGGCTCCACAGGAGCCCACGGCGGGGGGCAGGGTGGGTGGAGGCTTAGGCATGGCGGGCTGCAGGTCCCGAGCCCTGCCCCGAGGGAAGGCAGCTAAGGCTCCGCGAGAAATCGAGTGCAGCGCCGGTGGGCTGGCACTGCTGGGGGACCCAATACACCCTCCGCAGCCGCTGGCTTGGGTGCTAAGCCCCTCATTGCCCGGGGCCGGCAGGGCCGGCCGGCTGCTCAGAGTGCGGGGCCCGCCAAGCCCACGCCCACCGGGAACTCCAGCTGGCCCCCAAGCGCTGCTCGCAGCTCCAGTTCCTGCTCGCGCCTCTCCCTCCACACCTCCCTGCAAGCTGAGGGAGCCGGCTCCGGCCTTGGCTAGCCCAGAAAGAGGCTCCCACAGTGCAGCGGCGGGCTGAAGGGCTCCTCAAGTGCAGTCAGAGTGGGAGCCCAGGCAGGGGAGGCGCCGAGAGCCAGCGAGGGCTGTGAGGACTGCCAGCACGCTGTCACCTCTCACTACCACAAAGCAACACAAACTGGGAAGCTCCAAACCACACGAACTCGTTATCTCACTTCTCTGGAGGCTACGAGACTGAAGTCAAGGCGTGGGCTGGGCTGTGCTCTCTGAAACCTGTAAGTGAGTATCCTTCTCTGCCTCTTCTGGCTTCTGGTGGCAGTGTCCCACATCAGTGCTGGGGCATCGCAGCTGCAGCTCTCTGATCCCAGCCTCTGTGGCATTGTGTCTGTGTGTCTGTGTCTTCAAGTGGCTGTTTTCTTCTAAGGACACCGGCCATATTAGGCTAGCACCCTACCTAAACCCTGCAGTGTGACCTTGTCTTCACTAATGAAATCTGCATTGACCTTATTTCCAAACACGGTCACATTCAGGCTCCATCATATCACTTTTGTGGGACACAATTCAACCCATAATATAGATGAGAGCAAAACAAAAACTATGCAATAACTTTTCTCTCTCTGCCGCACTCCCCTTCCTTCAGAATGCCTTGGGTCAGTCCCTCCCTTAACCCAGAAGTTGAAGGACAAAATGTGGGAGCCAGGCGTCTCCTGACAGTCACCTGTTCCCGTGAGAGGCCGCATTCTGGACTCACAGCTGGGAGGGGCCTTCCACCTGGGCCCTGGGCCTCCACCCGGGTGGGCTTTCCAGAGCAAAATCTATTCATGGATGGGATTAAACAAAAGATGTAAAATCTCCCATTTCCATAGCCCTTCCTAGGGTGTGTTTTCATCTGGAGCTGGGCGGGGCCTTCTTCCAAGTTCATTCAGGTTGCTAAGGCAATTCAGCTCCTTGCAATCGCAGGACTGGATTGAAATATAAGCATAGAAAAACAACAGGAAGCAAAACAGTTTCCTCACGACAATAACTCTGAGAATCAGTGCCTTGAAGTTCTCCAAGATTTCTGAGTTCTGAGTTTATATGAATCTAAGGCTCTGCTTGCCTATCTGATAATTCTTAATGGATAATTGTATTTGACTCTCCTTCCTCTACACCCTAGGAAGGGCTATGGAAATAAGGTCATTGCAGATTTCTTTAGTGAAGACGAGGTCACACTGCAGGGTTTAGGTAGGGTGCTAACCTAATATGGCCGGTGTCCTTAGAAGAACTTAGAAGTTTGTGGACTTTTTACAACTTGAAAATGCAAGGTTTCAGATGAAAACACTTATGTCCAAATTACATCCTTGAAGTTCAAGATAAAGGTGATTACAATCAATTCATGGAAAAATCTAACGGTGCACCGCCTTTGACAAAAATCACTCCATGCTTCAGGCCTTGTTAGTGCTAATGAATACTCCTGGCAGAAAAAAAAGGCCTGCATTGATGGTGCTCACATTTAAGACTGATTTCTCAAAAAGGGTTTTGCCCCTCTAAAGGGATTTTCAGAAATGTGCCACACACTGTTCTTTGAAATCGGTAATTGGTCGTTAGCCGATGATCTCACTCACTGTTATTTCATAGGCCATGAAGGTTTTCAGCTTTAGAAAAGTTCGAATTGTCAGGAGCATGCACCAACAGTGGAGGCTGGGTCCGGCACAAAGATACTCATTTGGAAATTTTCTCTGACCCTACACTGTATTATCCTGAGCTGACCCTACACTACACTGAGCTGTTGTTGCAGGAAAAAATCCTTCCCTAAAATTGGATTCCTTTAGTTGTCTATATGTCTTGCATACTTTATTGTTACAGTCATAACCCTGATAACCACACATTGCTCAGGGAATAAAATGAGGTCATTCAAAAGCTAAACTAACAGCTAACACAAATATTAAATGAGCATAACATGTTACATATATTTTCAAAGTGTCTCTAAAATTAGGAATATAACCTGTATATTTTTCTATTAGCTAACCAAGTTTTCTGATAAGTGAATAAACAAGAAGAAAAGTGGGAAAATAAGAACCTCTTTTATACTTGTATCTATTCATAAACATTCTGATTAGCAAATATGGAAATGATGAGTTACCATTATATTTCCGTTCACTGTTTTGAAATGATTTTTTCTTAAGATTCTATTCAATAATTTTATGATATTTTCATATATTTCCCTCAAGTCTTTATTAAGAGCAGTTAAAAGACCAGTGCAAACAGGAGCAGAGCCTGCCTGCGAATGGCTCTGAGATCACACAGCCTTTGTTGCAGGACTAGAGGATGGCAGTAGAGACACGCTTGCCAAGGTCAGGGGAAGAATTCATCAAAAACCCTCAGGAAAGCCTGTAGAAAGCAGGTAGTTAACATCAGGGGAGCAGAAGAGGAGAAATGCAATTTTAAAAAGTTTTTCTCTGTTTCTTAGTACTTAATACTGGAAGGGGAAATGCCAAGAGGTATGAGAGAGTGCACCACAGTCATCTGCTCCCGGCAGAAGAAGTGTTTTAAGGAAATAGAAACCCACCAAGGAGCCATCTCTGGACTTCATTCTCTCCAGGGGAAAGCACACCATCTAATGTGGGTACGGCTCTGAAAAGCTAATTCCTCATCATTTGGATTGCTTTATGAGCCTTTTTTTTTTTTTTGACGGAGTTTCGCTCTGGTTGCCCAGGCTGGAGTGCAGTGGCGTGATCTCAGCTCACTGCAACCTCTACCTCCCAAGTTCAAGCGCTTCTCTCACCTCAGCCTCCCGAGTAGCTATGATTACAGGCATGCACCACCACGCCTGGCTAATTTTGTATTTTTGGTAGAGACGGGGTTTCTCCATGTTGGTCAGGGTGGTCTTGGACTCCCGACCTCAGGTGATCCGCCCGCCTCGGCCTCCCAAAGTGCTGGGTTACAGGCGTGAGCCGCCGTGCCTGGCCCATGTTGTCTTTTAAGTTACTCAGGAAATAAAATTCTATAGGAACTGGAGGTATTATGGCTGCTCTTTAACCAGTTATTTTGGGGAGATAAATCTAAAAAGATTTGAAATCAAAACAAAACGAAACCACAATTGACTATCAGCCAGAAGCTGTTCATTAAAGGTATTAATTAGGGCTATTAATTAGATCTTGTGTCAAAGAGCAGATATTAAAATGCAGGCCTGAGTGGGAGATGGAGCATTTCTCTTTGTTTCAAAGGCATTACAGAAAAGTCCCTAGAGCCCGTGTATAATTGCTACATTAATTCAGCTTATCGAAGGCCACTGGAAACATGGCACTTGCTTTACTAACAATTCAAAGGATTCTGGCACTTGGCATTAGTTGGCTTGAACTGACCCAATGCATCTGGCTATCACAATCTATTGTGCTATTCTTCCAATGGATCAATCTCACCATATGGACTATTGTGTAAGCTACGTGCCGGATTTGAGGAGTCTGTGTTTCTAAATTGATCCAATATTGAGTACAGTTGCTTATCAAAATACCAACAAATCTCACTGTTCTAAAGCTGAGCACCCTCTTTGGTAAGAAGCAAAGTCACTAAAGGGAAAAAAAAATTGCAAAACTTCAGACCATCATCATTTCATGTGGTAAGAAAGAATGGCATTAAATTTAAGCCTAGATTGAGAGGTAAAATTTTAAGGCATATGTTTATTTACAAAATTGAGCACTCTGTTGGCATAAACAATAATATGAGTGCAACAATGTTCCCCTTATGGCCTTAAAAATTATATTCTGTGTTATTAATGAAAACAAAAGAGACTGAGAAAGGGAAAGATTGAAAACAGGATAGGAAAATTGGAGTACACTAAACGTGCTGAGGGGATTTTACACAAACAAGGAATATCAGGAGGGCCTTTCTAGATGATGATCTTTACAATAGAAAATGTTGCTTTATGAGCATGAATGTTATGCTGAGAGCAGATGTTACTGTTTATCTATATTCTACTATCACAAGGTTTTAGGATCCTTTGCTGCAAAACAGTGTTCTCTCTAAGTAGGTTTTAATTGTTACCAGTAATGAGCGTTGTAACCTCACCTCTTCACAAAATTCTTAATCAGTCTGCCAGACAAAGACATTCGGCATGCATTCAGGATGCAAGGATGGGATGCGTTTCTCATTTCAAGTCAAGTGGAGGAAGGAGCGTTAGGTGAGGATGTAAGACAGGAGAGGACATGGTGTGTATGGTGGGGGTAAGTCTGCATTTCTTGGAAGCCTAATCCACAGCCGTGATGCAATCTCATTTCATTTTCACCCCAGCCTGTTGAGGTAAGCACTAATGGTTCCAATGTATAGAAAGGGAAGCAGAAGTGGAAAGAAGGTAAGAACTTGCTCAGTGTCACACAGCTGAGGCCAGTTCCATCTGCTGCCAGAAACAAAAAACAGACAGATGCAGCCACTTTTCACAAACTCCGAGTGTTCTTTGCAGGCAATGAGTCCTATTATGTAATTACTGACAGAGTGAATTGCTTTGAGTCATCTATTCTAAAACAAAGTTGTCCTTTTTGGTAGGTATTCTTCAAACTGAAACAGACATGTCATCAAGAGCAGGCCAGCAACTGTCGCTAGCTGACTGGTGATGCTTGATGTCATCAGTGGGGCACCTGCTTACCATTTGGTGTTCTGCATGTGTTTCACTGAGAGTCTGGGGGGCTAAGATGGGATTAGGCATACTTGCTTTAAAAGAAGAATCTAAGCCTAAACTTTAAGGTCTTTGTCTTCGGCAAATACATTGACACTGCCACCCTCTAAGTTTTTCATTTGTTACAACAGACCCAGAATGCACCACTATTTGCCCATCTGTGGGGATGTGTATGGATGAGACACATTTTTTTTTTTTGGAGACAGAGTCTTGCTCTGTCACCCAGGCTTAAGTGCAGTGGCACGACCTTGGCTCACTGCAACCTCTGCCTCCTGAGTTCAAGCAATTACCCTGCCTCAGCCTCCTGAGTAGCTGGGATTACAGGTGCCCACCACCATGCCCGGCTAATTTTTGTATTTTTTTAGTAGAGACATGGTTTCACCATGTTGGTCACGCTGGTCTCAAACTCCTGACCTCGTGATCTGCCCACCTCGGCCTTCCAGAGTGCTGGGATTACAGGCATGAGCCACCGCGCCCGGCCTGAGGCACATTTTTTATTATGTCATGTGTGTGCCTGCATGGCAGGTTGGAGTGTCACAGAAAGCGTGCTGGTGGGGGTGGCACCTAAAGATGGCAGGCAAATGAGTGAAGAAGTTGAATAGAAAAGGAGTAAGTTGAAAACAGGCCTCACAATCACAGGAAATAGACAAGTCAGTGGGAAAATTTTTAATGTTAGCCTATATAAATTATATAGATATTTGCATATCTGAATTTTCTCTTGAGAAGTCCAGGGCTTATGTTAGACTCCCAAAGTGCTCCAAGACACTGCAAGAGAAAAAAGAGAGAAGAAAAGACAAATTGGCTACTGCACTGGGTAGAGAAAATATTAGAGCAGGCAGGGAGGAAATGCAAGGAGGGAGAGCAAGGAGCAAAGGGCCCCAGAAGGAAAGGCTCTAAGAGAAGGGACATTGGTAGCCTTGAGGAGTGGGACCCAGGACCAGGAGGCTGTGGGTCGACCAACTTGAGAGGCATGTCCGAGTCCTCAGGGATGATTTTAGTACAGGAGATGAGGGACTGTGGCTGCTATTATTCTAATGACTATACATGTGTTAACGCATTTAAGGTTCCAAAGACCTTCTGACATGGGTTTGCTTAGCATCCTGTCTTGGAGAGACTGAGCAAAGAAAGGCTGGGTCCCTTACAGGCTCTGACAGCAGCAGGCAGGAGAGCAGGGGTATTCCAGCCTCAGCCACAAGCCTGACGCTGCCTTACAGGTACTGGCTTGAAGTCACAGTTGCCGGTGACTTTTTTGGCCCTTCCTCCTCACAGAGATCTCTGGTTCTGTGAATTCCTGGCTATGCAGACAGGGAGTCTGTCATCTGAATCCTTTCTCAGACCTACTTTCTTCTGATTCCTGCTCCCCTGCAGCCTACATTTCAGCTGCACTTGGTCTAATTGATTATTGCTTTTTCTGTCTTCTCTTTCTTGCCAGTGGCCCCTCGTGGCCCTGAGGGGGCAGTATTTACAGCCACCATTTGCCAGGGGGATGCTCTTTTCCTTCTCTTTGCCAACTAATGGTTCCATTCCATTCTCATGGGCAACCTCAGCCGGCTACACCTAGATGCTTCTTAAGCGGTTTCTGGGTTGCCAAGGCTATTTCATTGGGCTGAGGGGCTGGGCCTCTCCTTCTTGGTGACAGAGACGTGAGCTTGTACAACACAAATGACCCTGACACCTGTGCCCACAAAGTTCCATTCCTCTTGCTCTCAGCTCTAGGTGTTTATACAGCCAATCTAAAGTCATTGGAATTAGAAGAGACACTAGTGATCTGTTATTTGCAGTTGAGGGAAATGCTTTCTGGAGAGCACGTGTTTTGGCCCGGTGCATAGGTAATCTGTAACAAAGTTTTGACCAGAATTCAGACTTCCCAAACTCCCAGTTCAGAACATTTGAAGCTGCACCAATGTCATCCTCATGGTCAAACTGCTGTGTCTAAAGAACTTCACTTTGGTGCTGCACGTGAGGATGAGCCCCTCGATATCATGAGGTATCTGTAAAGACTGAATCCGGGTTGGGAACAGCCCCAGGTAGTGCTGATGAGAGCTGACACCCAAAATGCAATCTGGGGAGTCAACAAGAGAAGAAAAGTCTCCATGAAACAGACGAGCAGCACTGAGAGTCAAGGTCATAACCTGGGAAGACATTTTCTGCTATGAAAAAGATGGAGAGGCCAGGCAAAGAAGAAATGGAGAACAGTGAGAGTAGGAAGGTAGAGATAGAAATAAGGAAGACAGTCCAGTGGAATTAAAATATACAAGTGCTAGAGTCTCCTGGAACATCACTTGAGGTGGACCCTGGCAGGAGTGCCTGGGCAGTGGAGTCAGTTGATGGGGACAAGTTGCATGGGTCACTTACATCCAAGACTCTGCACAGTCTTGGCTCAAATGGATTAAGAGTTTCAGTGCAATAATCAAGTGACTCAGGGGGACAGAGGAACTGCCTTTCTTTAGAGATGCAAGGGTTGCCAAAGTCATGGTGGGGCTGGCATGAATCGTGGGGCAGTGAGATACAGAGGGCAACTGACTGGTCACCTACACAAGGAGCTGGGCCAGGAGCATTGACGGAGAATCAGACACAACGGCTTTAGAGCATAATGGGAAAAATATCTAATTGCTCTGTGATCATTTGCAGCCTGCTGTAACCATGCAAATGCCTTAAGAAAAATGAAATCAAGCACATCAAGTACCAATGTCATCTTCTGTGTGGCTTGTTCTCTCTGGGACATGATACACCACTTCAAGCAACACGTCAACCTCATTTCCTCTATCCCTGCACTTATTTTAGATTTTAGTTCAGGAACATAGGAATATGATTTGGTGGGCGTGACTCTCTCCACTTCCAGGATGTCCTAACAAAATGCAATTTGAAATCGCCACCTCTCACCACCTCTCCTCCCCCTAGTTGTGATTTCAGGGTCCTTGGTGCAGTCACTAATACCTTGCAATCACAAATACTTGCCATGACCTCTCACGGATTATTTTTTCCTTTTTCATTTAATTGACTATGATGGAAAAATCACAGATGCTAAAATCAAGTGTTGGCAAGGGCAAAGTGAAAAAGCTTTTATTCCAGCTCTTGAAGTATACTTTAATTGTGCTGTGTAGTACTGTATAATCATCTCCTTGGTGACAGTTAGCTAACAAAGTTGTTTCATGATCTTTAAATCTGTTTTTCAAGACCCATGAACCATAACTCGGTAATTGTCCACCCTGCATAATCAGCACGGTAATTGTTGCAGGAAGAAAACACAGAATTACAAGACATCAGGGTTACCTGAACGTGGGTTTGCCCAAGGCCAGCAAATAAGCAGAATCTCCAGATAGATTATTTTGCACATTTTTTTGGTAAAATCTTACCCTCACAATGCAATTCTTTTTAGTAACATAAACCTTTATGGCTTGCTCATAGTTTTGAAAACTGTGTATGTAACAAAAAATTTTACATATGTTATTTGATTCTCACTGCAAGAGATTGAGTTGGATATAAACCTATTATCACTGACATTTTAGAGATGAGACAACAGATTCAGGAAGATTAAATGTCTGGCTGTTGTGAGGGACAAAACTAGTGGGTGCTAGGGATTGGAATAATACCTATCTTAGTCCATTTGGGCTGCTGTAACAAAAATACCATAGACTGGGTGGTTTAAAAAACACATGTTTATTTCTCACTGTTATGGAGGCTTAGGAAATCCAAGATCAAGGTGTTGGCAGATGTGGTGTCTGCTGAAGACCCACTTCCTGGTTCATGGATTGCATCTTCTTACAGCATCCTTGAAACTGTCCCTATAAATTTCATAAAATTTATCAGAGAAAAAGAGTGGATGAGAAACAAAAATAAACCAAGCTTGCAGCACACTCAGTATTCATCATTAGGTCAGCTTGCTCTCCAACCTGCTTCCTCATAGATTTTCTCTGCTGTTGTCCCAGAATCACATGGACCTTATCACAAGATTACAGTTATCCTTAACTTCTCTGTATATAACAACCTGAACGTTGTAAAGTTAAGTTTTCCATGTGAAGCATTCTTTTGGTCCTGTGTACGGGTGAAACTACTGATGTCAAGTGGTCTGAAGGACCCCATGAGACACTGACTCACGAAAGAATGCAGTTTCCAGATCCCAATGATTTCATCTCCCTTACCCTGACCAATAAATAACGCTAATGTTCCAGCCCTTTGCTTGCCACAATCTCCTTAAAAACTTCAGTCCAGAACTCCTCAGGGAGATGGACTGGAGAGTCCCTCCCATTGCCTCACTTGGGATCATTAAACTCTTTCTCTGCTGCAAACCCTTCTGTCTTGGTGTATTGGTCTGTTACTGGGCAGTGGGCATACTAACTTGGTGGTTCTGTAATATTCTCACATGGCACGAGAGGTGAGGGTCTCTCTGGGGTCTCCTTTATTAGGGTATTAATCCCATTCAGGAGGGCTCTACTCTTATGACCTAATCACTTCCAAAAAGTCCTACCTCCTAATGCCATCACATTGGAGGATAGGATTGCAACATGAATTTGGGGAAAAAACAAACACTCAGTTCATCACAATACCCAATTCATCAGATTTCTAATCTATAGAATTTTCCACCAAATTGGGAGAAAAAAAAAAAAAGAACATTTCTTCACTCTTCATCTTCATTGATAATTTTTTACTTTCTTCTTCCTCCCTGTAATTTCAGGGTGTTTTGGTAAGTGGAAAGACTATGAAAAAAGTCTCAGGTAGGTCCAAGCTGTGAGGTAGCTGGCACATGCTTCCTTTGCACACTTAGGGAGCTCCATCCATTGTGGCCACTTCCATAAGAAGTGGGCTGCAGAAAGTCAACATTCAGGGAGCAAGCCCCAAGGAAATCCTTTTCACTCACCTTGTGTTCTGGATGTAAGATCTATGTCCTTGTTCTCAAAGAGATGATTGGGGCTATTTTCATTTTAAGAATCCTGCAATGAAAGAATTAGTCTAGATAAGATTAAGAAAAATTGAAGAAAAATTGGCTGACTACATATGGCTTTTTTATTGACAAACCAACTTTATTGTGATTTTTGGTACCTAGTAAAGATTCTTAAAAATAACATGAGTATTCAAAATTTCTCTTTCCTTATGTTTTTTGAAGACCTCACTGTACTCAGTTTCAGCCAAAACTTACATTCCTAGCCCAAATTAATTTACACAAGTACAGAAACAACTTTTTGGCAAAACCCTCTGTACTGTTTTCAGCTTTTATTGAATGCCCTTGTAAGAAACATCATTTGAGGAATTGGAAACTTGTAGTAGCTGAAAATACTGTCTGTAGGTTTCAAATCCTTTATAGAGAGCTCAAGAGATATAATTTTCATGAGTCTATTCACGGGAAAAATGATCTCTTAATGTAAACAATTTTTTGTCTTCCGTCTAGCAGAATAATAATACTTAGAAAGCAAGAGAAAGTAAGGGACAAAGTCATCATGTGCTGCTGATTAAGCGCTGTGCCGATGTCAAGCATGAGCTGAGCACTCAAGAATTTAGAGCTTCCCACCTGGACTTACTATTGATATTTCCAACTCAATAGACCCAGAAAGCACATACTCTGCATCATGTTATTAATCACTCACAGCGTTCATCAGGGTCACTAGACACCCTAGAACTGAAAAACATCAGAGGACTTCATCTACGTGATTGTCTGCACCACAGATAGAGAAGTGTAGAACCCAAACAGCACAAAAGGAGGCATTCCAGGGAGCTTGTGAGGTGCCTAGGCATGGAGGAAGATGGGAAGACCCAGTGTCTCTGCAGCCCAGGTGCCAGAGAAGTGGAGGACTCGGTGCTGTGATACAGCCACTCATCATAAGCTGAGACCACAAAGGGAGAGGTGAGTATACAGCAGAACCTGGAGCCATGGAGGGGACTCCTCCAGGCACAAAGAAGAAGGGAGAGAAACACCCTCAGCTTCTTTCTTCTGTCCTCTAATCTCCCACCAGAGGCTGCCATTGGCCGAACCTCCCCCGAAAGCATGAGGGAAAGGAAACTAACACAGAGCCCCAGAAGGAGAAGATGTGGGAGGGACTTGAAAGAAATGGGTGCTACACACACAAGATGCCATTTAACCCTGGCTGCAGACCTGCAGTCTAAGTGAGTCACCACCATTTTACAGAAGAGGAAACACAGGATCAAGGAGATACAGGGTCAACAAGCAGAAGAGGGAGGACCTCACCCAAATCAGTGGGATTCTTTTACCCCTACACCTTATTGTCTCTGTTCTGTTAATGACCTCAGGAAGCTACGTCTGCCCCTGCTTTTTCTATTAAAGTGCCCGGGACTCCCCCCGAGACTTGCTCTGCTTGGTGGAACTATGCCTTGCATCCTGCCTTGTCCTTGTTCAAGTCCCGTTTCTTAACAAAGAAACCAGCATCATTTCTTCTCTCATTTGAAACGTCTTCCTCAGCTTCTTTTCTCTCAGACTCTTATCTTGTCACTTTTCTCCATTTCATCCAAATTCTCTCTCCTTCCCCTGATTTGCTTTCTTTAACTATCCAGACACATGTAAATAAGTTTGCTAAAGTCGTGTGTTTGGATTCTCATTCAAACTGTATTTTCTGATGATTTTAACTATTTTTACAGCTACCATCAAAAACACATAGTCAATGAATATTAAACTATATTACTAAAAATAATCTGTCTACTGATTTCTAGATTTGACTTTTGAGTGGTTTTATGTGAATACAGAGCAGGTATCTCAAATTCAGCATAGCTGATACCGTGGTTTCTCAACTTGAGTGCTATTGACTTTGTGGATCATATAATTATTTGTTGTTTATTGTAGAATGTAGATTCATAGTAGGTGCCAGTAAATTCTAGTGGCACTCCCCCATCATCCCCAGATGTGAAAATCAATAATATCTCCAGACATTTCTATATGTTCCCTGAAGGGCAAAACCACTTCTTGTGTAGAACCATTGTCTAATATTGAATTTATCTTTGCTCTTCATATCCACAATATTTCCTTCAATTTCTTGATAAATTAGTAAATTTGCCACTTACAACATTGTTAATGGCAATACCAACTTCAGCATCCCTAAGATTTGAAATTATGCCATGATTTTATCACTGCCATCTTCTCTATGTTTTATTTCCACCCATGTGACAAATTATTTAAATAATATCCTAATAGTTCCTCTTGTACTTATTTTTGCACTTTTGAGCTTAGATCCCATCTTCATTTGGGCTATTGCAATTGCATGCTCATCTGGACTTTCTACTTGTGATTTCTAACCATGTCCACTTATTTTTACATTGTCATCAGAGCTTTCTCTTGAGAGCACATGTCTGATGACCTGGCTGCAGCATCATACTTCTGCAATGGTTTCCCAGGTATCAATATCCATAGTAACTCCTCAGCTAGTATTCAGTGTGTGCATCCATCCATTTATTTAAAATATATTTTGTAATCATCAGGCACTGTTCTAAATTTTTTTTGATCTGCTGATGAACAAAACTGAATGAAAATTCTTCCCCCATCGTCCTTACACTCAAGAAGGACAGAGAAATAATACAAATACACAAATAATTTATAGAAAATATTAAAAGGTAATATGTGCTATGACAAAATTAAGGCTAGGGAGTAGGATGGGGAATGCTGACATGAGCATGTGTTGTGAATTTTAAATGTAAGAATCACAAAATTCATCACTGAGGAAAGGACATTTGAGCAAATGCCAAAAGGAGGTGAAAAAAGCAGATACTCGAGAAGGGAGGAGAGAAAACAGCACATGCCAAGGGCCAAGAGTGGGACTATACCTGCAGGATTAGAGGAAGACCAAAGAGGCCAGCAGAGAATGACCAGGTCTAGTGATGGCAAGACAGAGGGTTGATGGTGAGATGGATGGCTCTTGGGGCATTTTATACAACCTTGAGGGAAAACAGTGAAAGGGAAAGGAAAACAGTGCAATTACATGGAAGTGATGTGAGATGGCTTGGAAGAGACACTTGGTAGCTAGACATGGAGTCACATCTTGTATATCTTTTGAATAATTATTTGTTGATGGATTAGATGGGATATGAGTAAAGTCAATGTGATCCCAAAATTCTTGGCTTGATCTTAGGATGGAAATGTTGTTCACCAAAATAAGAAAAACTGAGGAGTAGAGTAGGTTTTTGGAGGAAGATTTTCAGAGTTTACTGGCATATTATCAGATTTGAGGCATGTGTTAGTTATCTCATAGAAGATATTGCATACCATGAATATGAAGTTGAAGGGAATTGTTTGGGCTGGAATATATCCCCATACATATATGTCATTGGTATACAGATGGTATATGAAGCCATGAGACTAAAGTTAAGCAATATGATGAGTGTTGATAGACAAATCTAGCAGAGAAGGATCAATTCTAGAATTCTGGGATAGTTCGATGTTAAGAAGTTGAAGGGAAGAAAACCATAGCTATTGAATGTTAGGTAAAATGCTTATCTATTCTGATATTGATGACTTCGTATAGGATATGTCTGTCTGCTTCATAGTATTGGCATGCAGTTAGGATTAATGTGATTATGCCTATAGTGTGTTCAGCATGGGGCCTGGAACAGAATAAGGACACAATATGGAGGGACAATGAGGATGATGGCCATGATGGTGATGATGACGGCAATGATGGAAATAAAGGAGGAGGATCGATAAAGCAATAATAATAATAATAATAAGAGGTATAAAATCAACAGGAAAAGTGAGAAAGGGGTGTTATCTGTCTGATAAGCTTTTGTAAGTGCCAGTTACTTTTGCTAGGTGTTTTGTGGACTAAATTTTACAAATTTTAAAATTTAAAATTTGTAATTTTACAATTACATCTAAATTTTACAATAACCTTGTAGAATGCACACTTTTAAGTTTATTTCACAAAATTAGAAACTAGTGCTTATAAAAAAGTATATCGTTGCTCTAAAACTTTCCCATGTATGAAAAACAAAAAACAAAAACAAGAAAACTTGCATAATCAAATCTAGATCTTTCTGATCTAAAGACCACGCCCTTTCCAGTACATGTGTAATCTCATCTAAATCATAGCATTGTGGTTTAAGGTAGTTGCAGAATTACCTTAAACAACTCAACAAGCAAAAAACAAATAACCCAATTAAAAATGGACAAAAGACATGAACAGACACTTCTCAAAAGAAGACATGCAAGTGGCCATCAAATAGATGAAAAAAGTGCTCTACATCACTAATCATAAGAGAAATGCCAGTCAAAACCACTATAAGATACCATCTCACACCAGTCAGAATGGCTATTATTAAAAGGTCAAAAAATGACAGATGGTATTGAGGCTGCAGAGAAAATAGAATGCTTATACACAGTTGGTGAGTACGTAAATTAGTTCAGCCCTGTGGAAAGCAGGTGAAGTTTTCTCAAGAATGTAAAACGGAACTACCATTTGACCCAACAATTCCATTACTAGGTGTATATCCAAAAGAAAACAAATCATTCTACTAAAAAGGCATACACATTTGCATGTTCCTCACAACACTATTCATGATAGCAAAGATATGGAATGAACCTAGGTGCTTATCAATGGTGGATTGGATAAAGAAAATGTGCCACATATACACCATGGAATACTACACCATGTATACATGGAATACATAAAAAAGAATGAAATGATGTCCTTTGCAGCAATATGATGCAGCTGGAAGCTATTATCCTAAACAAATTAATGCAGGAACAGAAAACCAAATATTGCATGTTCTCACTTATAAGTGGAAGCTAAACATTGGGTACTCATGGACATAAAGATGGCAAAAATAGACACTGAAGACTACTGGAGAGTGGAGGGAGAAAGGGGAGCAAGGGTTGAAAAACTAACTGTTGGGTACCATGCTTAGTACCTGGGTGACAGGCTCATTCACACTCCAGACATCAGTATCATGCAATATACTCAGGTCACAAACCTGCACATGTACCGCGTAAATCTAAACTAAAAGTTGAAAACAAACCAAACCAAAACAAAAAAGAATAGTGGTTCTGTTTTATTTGGAACATTATTCAAAGTAATACAGAAGGTTGCCTCTATAGGGCCCAGAGACCTTGAGTCATAGTGGCATCTGCCTAATTTCAAGTCTGTATTTTACTTAGGTAATTATCTACGATAGCATGTAATGCTGGCAGAATTTTTTTCTGGTGTAGCTTGCATGTGAAAAACATTTCTCTTCCGATGAAAACAAAAGTAGCTTGAGGGGAAAAAGGCATAACTCTCTTTCCTTACTAACTTTTCTGACATCAACTTTGTTAAAAAATACTGATTTTAAAATTCTAATGTCACTGTATCATTAGTAATAAATACTAGAGAAGTTGACAGATTATTTGGGGAATTTGGAGTTACTAATAACTGTGACATTGTTTCAAGTGTGTTAATTATTTAGAAGATAACAAAATGTTGTAGGTGGTAATAATGTCTTTTGCTGGTAATAAAGTTAAAAAACAAAATTATTTTCTGTGGGACTAAAATTTCGGAAGGTTATGTATAGATTTTAATTTATTGTCTGTCTCTTTCTTTGCACAGCTATACGTGTGCATTAGTCCTTTTTCACACTGCTATAAAGAAATGCCTGGGACTGGGTAATTTTTAAAGGAAAGAGGTTTAATTGACTCACAGTTCCACACGACTGGGGAGGCCTCAGGAAACTTACAGTTATAATGGAAGGCAAAGGAGAAACAGGCACCTTCTTCACAAGGCAGCAGGAGAGAGAGAGTGAAGGGGGAAGAGCCCCTTATAAAACTATCAGATCTCATGAGAACTCACTCATTATCATGAGAACAGCATGGGGGAAACCACCCCCATGATCATTTTTGTCCATTAAAATGTGACAAAAATGAAAATTACTCTTGACATCACTTTCAAACACTTTAATGAAGGAGCTTGAATGAAGACATAGGAATCGATGGAGTTATCTTTAAAAATAATTTTATTTTTGATTTTTTTAAATTGTTGAGAATAGCAGCTCTTGATACCCCCAAAACTGCCTGGTACCATTAGTAGATTATGGTGTGCATGGCACTGCATTTTCCTATTACACATACAAATTTCACAGAACATCAAAACAAGACAAGGCCATTTATGAACATTATTGTTCAGGACAAAACAAGACGAGTCTGTAATCAAGTCTAACATAAATAAAACATTAACATTGTCCACACAAACAAAAAATGACAAATACCCCCTCTGCTAGCTGATATAAGTGAAGGTGGCTTCTTTAGCAATTATTACTTTAGCTTTGGCCGAGTCTTCTTTCTTCTAGATAAAATGTATTCAGAAACCCAATCATAGGACAACCCCTTCTCCTTGACAGCATCCAATCCAGAGCATAGTCCTGCTTTCTGAAAACCTACTCAAAAATCACCTAACAGCCTAAATGCTGTGATAACTGTTTTCTAGCTCTTTCTTAGTAAAGTGTGCCAAAGTTCTCCATGGTGTGTGTCCCTTCTCACTGCAAAGAGTAATAAGCACAGCTTGTTCAAAAACACATGCATTCCTGGTGGTTTTCACTGGTCAGCACCGACACCATAATTTGTAGATTTAAACTCATTTCTGAGTGTTGCCTTCTATCCATTACTTTTCATGGCAAGTTGACCATATTTCCATTTGTCATTTAATGTTTTCAACACTGGACTATAAAGTAATTTAAAATGTAATAACAGATACAAAGTTAATGAATTTTTATATGACACATTTTTCTCCCCAAACTTGGCAGTAAAATGCTGCTTCTATGATACTGTGCCATGAGATTTTAAGAAGGTTATTATTGGGAAAATAATTGTAGACAAGTTGCAAATAAGAGAGATATAAAGGCAGAATGGGAGACTGAAAAGCAAATGAGAGAAAGGATTACTGGACAATCAAGGAAAGAATGACATTATGGATACAGAAGCTGCCAGTTCAATCTGCTAGATGGTACATATGTTTTTGTGTCTACTTCTCACCAAAATCCTTTAAAATCTCAGGAAGGGATTAAAAAAGGGGCAAGCGCACAACTTCAAAGAGAAGACAAAGGGACCATCATCTGGTGAAAGATTTTAACATATTTTTTTAACTTAGAAAGTAGAGCCAGCAGATTGCTGACGCTTAGAAATAAGTCGTGGGGCTGAATATGCAGGTAAAAGGAGTCTGCAGAAGAAAGCCCCTTTACCACAACCACGACTCCTTCCACCATTCTCTCTCCCACCAAACACCAATTATGACCCCCTCCACCATTCTCTCTCCCACAAAACACCAACTACAGCCCCCTCCACCATTCTCTCTCCCACCAAACACTAACCATACCCCTCTCCATTATTTTCCCTCTCACCAAACACCAGCTGCTTATTCAGCTAGAGAAAAGGAAAAGCACAGAGAGAAGGATAAAACCAAGTAGCCATCTCTAAAATGACCAAGGCAAACCTTGATAAATACCTGTGCCATCGGCATCCCAGAGTAAATGCTTCTTCCTCCTGGTGGTGGTGATCTGGCTTAGAAATGCTCAGCCCACGATTGCTTGGATGGGTTGATAAATAGTTCACAAAACTGTGCATCCTCTACTTAATTTGTTATTTAGAGGCTACTGGAGAATTATTTTTGACTTTCTGCTCTTTGCTTCATTCCCTGATTTTAGAACCTAGCCTTCAGTATGATATGACACAGCTGTATTTTCTCCATAAAACAGTGACTAGATACTAAGGAAAGCAAGCATGCAGAGCTCAGGAAAGAATGCCTGCATATTAAAAATATGACGGCTGAAGTACAAATGCATTAATGCCTCTGGTGATAATTAATTAGAAGTCATAATGGAAAAGAAATGCTAATAAAATAAATACACACAAATATTATTTAGAAATACATATAATGAGAGATGTATACTACTTGTAGAAGAAAAAGCAAGCTTCATTTAGTTATTTAGAAGAGAATTTTAATAGATACATTTAGTGAAAGTGTTAAATAAAAATACAATGGCAATGAAAACAAGCCTATAGATACACATATATGCATATATATGTGAAATATGCATATGTGTTTGTACAAACCCTAGCAGGCTCTATTTTGTAATCAATCGAGTAAATGTGAATCCATCAGGAAAAAAAAGAATAAGATGAGTATACATGTGTGTATCCATATACAAAATTATAAAGTGCTATCGGCTCACCAAAATTTTAAAGTGCTTTGTAAATGAATAATAATTTAGTCAGTGTGACATAGGTGAATAAGAATAATAAGGCATATAGACCAATGGAACAGAACACTAATAGCAGAAATATTATATTTTGCCTCTCTTTCTAGGTTTATGATGTGACAAAGTAGGTGTTATAAAGGAAAGTGAAAAAATGTTTATTTTACTAGGGGAAAATGGGTTGCAATTAGGTTCAAGAGAATAAGTTCTTTAATGTGTGAAAGGATGGGCATTCCTATGTTTTAAAGCAATGGAAAATACAAACAAATATTAAAACATGCCACAAAGGCAAAAATAAATCATCTGTACATTTCCAAATAACAGAACTAAAATTAAAAATAAATCACTGAATATCAAAGCATTTATATCAAAGGAAAAGATTAGAGTGATTTAATTATCCTACTCTAAAGACTAATACAGCTTAATAAGATAGAGTGTACAAAGTAAAGTAGCAAGGGACAAAGAATATAAACAATTCCCACTCCAGGCCTGGCATGGTGGCTCATGCCTCTAATCCCAGCACTTTGGGAGGCCAAGGCAGGTGGATCATGAAGTCAGGAGTTCAAGACCAGCCTGGCCAACATGGTGAAACCCTGTCTCTACTAAAAATACAAAAATTAGCTGGACACGGTGGCACGTGCCTGTAATCCCAGCTACTCGGGAGGCTGAGGCAGGAGAATTGCTTGAACCAGGACCCACGAGGCGGAGGTAGTAGTGAGCAAGATCACACCACTGCACTCCAGCTTGGGCTACAGAGTGAGACTCTGTCTCAAAAAAAAAAAAAAAAAGAAAAAAGAATTCCCACTCCAGAGAAGACAGCAGGAGCTACATTTTGTACAGCTCTTGGCTACTTATACTTCATTGTATCCCCACAGTACACTTCCCATTACTGAATTTTGGTTTTCTCATCTGCAAAACAAATAATAGTGGGACAATACGATAGCAGCAGACTGTGAAATATAAAGGTATGGAAAGGTCTGAGTGGCATAGAATAAATGTTAGCTAGTATTAGTATCATCATCATCATCATCATCATCATCATCATCATCTCAAAGTTTAATCCTCACAATGATTCCACGAGAAATGCATCATTCTCCCTATTTTGTAGAACAGAAAAATTAGACTGAAGAATGTGAAACTACACATCAAGAAATAGCAAGAAACAAGACTCTACACCCAAGTTCCCTTTCATAAAGCAAGACTGCCTCAAACCCTCAAGTAGTAAATTGAGGAAAGTTAAAATAATGAGTAATTTTTATATCTGCATCTCTTTTTTCTCCAACCAGCCAGGATGCTACCATTCCCCATCAGCTGTGGGTACAAAGGAGGTTTTTTATCCCAATCCTGCTGGTGCAGTTGCAGCACCACGGCCCTCAAGCCAGAGTTCCCTCCAGACTCCCCGTCTCTCCTGCCCTCCACACCCACACGTCTCTGGCTTGTGCCCACCTTTTAAAGCAACTCTTGGAGGCCATGCCCAGGTCCATCTCCCTGGGGTCTTCAAAGGATATTTCCTTGACTTGGGACAGGGCTAACCACCTCCCACCAAGTAGACTAACTCCTTCTCCACAGTAGGGAGCCACCAGAAGATTATAATAAAAGTCAGAGCCCAGTGCTCAGGAGCGCCACAGTGGGAGGGCAGGGGTCCCCTTCTCATCTCCAGGCTCTCGCATATGTCTCACTTTTCATCTCCTTTCACAAGAGCCAAGTCATCCCAGAAAGGCTCCTAGAGTGAATGTTTGTATTTTCAGAAGAGATACTCCCACCTTCAGAAGCTCTGACTTAAGATAATATGTTTCTTCTTTTCAGAGCAGTACCTACAAAAGAAAGCTTGGAAACACACTCTGGATTAGGAGCTAAGACCTGAAGCTGAGCCTTCTTTTTCCGCCTTGCTGCTGCGATCATTCCTCCCTCCCAGGCAGGTGCTAAGGGCACGGTTTGAGGGGTTCATTCCCCAGGGCCTGGGAGGTCCAGGTCAAAAGCAAGCACGAATGAGAGGTACAGCCACATTTACTCGTGTTGGAAATACTGTATTGAAAAAATACACTCATGATTGCTGTGGGAGAATGTGTACATTGACACACTTGTAAAGTAAAACATAATATAAAACCATATCAATTTGTATCTAAAAATTGTTTTCCTTTAAGAATATACCCAAAGGATATAATTCAAAATTGGAAAATGTATAGCACACACACATTAAATATATGCTTTAAAATAATATTTATGTAGTGGAAATGAGGAAGTAAAATACACGTCTAAAGATAGGATAATGGATAAGTGCATTGTGGTACATAAATATGATATAATATGAAATAATTAGATTAAGATATGAAACTATTAAGCATATAATGACTATACAACATATGAAAATGTTTCTGGTAGAATATTAAATTTAAAAAGCATAATAAAATGTATGGTGTAATTTTTATTTTGTTCAAAGTGCATGTGCACATGGAAAAGAGCAAAAGACCTGCATTTCTGGTGGCTACATTTCTTTCACATTGTTTCCTTCATATTGCTAGAATATTATTCATGCAATTAATAAAAGTCAGAAGAAAATCACATTGATTCAGATGTTGGAGTATTTACTTTGTTAAAATACAAACTTACAATCTGCAGGAAAACTTCAGCAGCAAAATCCATTCTCAAAACATCAAAAATATAAAAAACCAGGGTGACATTTAATTTTGCTTCCTTTCCTAGAAGATATTTCAAAGGACATATTCATTTGATTACTGAAATCCAGAAATGTACGGTGCCATTTGTACTTGTATGTTTGACTTGGTTTTTCCAATGATATTTCATTTCGATGACTATTCCAGTGGCCAGGCTTGGTGGTTCCCACCTATAATCCCAGCGATTTGGAAGGCCAAGTGTTTTGGGATTCTCAAGGATCACTTGAGGCCAGGAATTCGAGACCAACATGGGAACCATAGCAAGGCCCTGACTTTCTACATAAAAAATATATATATATATGTTTGGGCACCATAGTGCACATCTGTAGTCCTAGCTACTCAGGAGGATGAGGCAGGAAGACTTTTTGAACCCAGAAGTTCAGAGTAACAGTGAGCCATGATTTTACCACTGCACTCCTCCCTGGGCAACAGAGTGAGATCCCATCTAAAACAAAACAAAACAAAACAAAAACTAAGCAAGCGTTTATAATTTTAGAATTTGGGGTATTTAAAGTCAATTTAATTTAGTTAAAAAAAAAAGTCTGCTTAACACTTGCAATGTGCAATTGCTTTTATTTTCGTCTTTGTAAAATTTGAATTCCAATTCCAAGCTGAACAAAGAGAGAACTCTCTTAGAGGCACATGGGCATTTACAAAAAGGAAGGGACTGGTTAAAATGTGTCTTGAAAAATATAGAAATAAAGGGAGACTTACACAAATGCCATCGACACTTTCCACATGCAATTATCATTGTTATTATTTTATTAATAACACAAAAGCAGATAGCCTCTAAAGTAAACACAAGCAGACAAAGTCAAGATCATGTGAAGATCTGCAGGTCGAATAATCCTTCGTACCAGTCCATCAAGCAACTATGTTTGAAGAAGCATTATGTTCACAGAAAAGAAGGGATGTGTATGGGTACTGGGCAGAAAGGATGCTAAGGAGAGAGACTGGGCCACTCTTACTCAGATGTCCAGAGACGTGAGTGCCTTATTTACCGACCTGTCTCTATTTAGCTCCATTTGTTTACCCTTTTGAGCATATGAATAGATGCCTTTTGGTAATATTAACTTTTACTATTGTACAGTTTCTACCACATCCATTTATATCTGGCTGAACAACCACCAAGCTGGTTATAAGTTAGTTCCTGTGCAGAGAAAGCACATGCTGAGTAATGAATTCGTACACTCCAAGACACTTGGCAGCTGCATTTCTAATGATAAGCCAATAAACGTCATTCTCATTTTGGCAACCTGTGTCTTATAGTTTTATCACTGTTAGCCTGTCTTATTTGGGGAACTCAAGATCCTGGGCTGGTGGAAATTGAGGCCCAGCTCCTAACTTTGATCATCTCTAATGCTGATAAGAGATAGTGGTTCCATGAATATATTTCGATTGAATGGGCTGAAATAATGTCAAAATGTGGGATTTGGCTGCAGTCACTACTGTCTCTAAAGGGCATCTGTATCTTATCATGCTAACTGCAAGACAAGCAATGTGATGAAATGTCTCCAAGAGATCATGAGTTTCTGCACTTGGTGTTGGAAACAAAGATGACATCAGGTTTGTTTAGGAATTACTTGACAAGAAGATGTCTTAGGAGAAGTAGTTAGGGAGCAGCCAAAATGCTGAAGGTTCCACTGAATAGGTAGACATTGAATAGGTATTAGGTCTGGGAGGGACTGAGAGCAGAATTTTGGGAAGAGATTATACCGTGCTCTGTGGGAGAGTGCTCCTGAGCAGTTATTAACTATGCTGCAAGGTTCTCCTGTTGGAGCAGTGAGGGCTATATCTTTCTGATTTTTGATAAAGGTGCCAAAAACAGACAATGGGGAAAAGACAGTGTGTTCAATAAATGGTGCTGGGAAAACTGGGTATTCAAATGCAGAACAATGAAATTAGGATACAGAAATCAACTCAAACATACTGAAAACTTACATGTAAGGCCTGAAACTGTAAAACTAGTAAAATAAAGGATAGGGGAACACCCCACAACATTGGCCTGGGCAATGATTTTTGGTCAGGAAACAAAAGCAAATAAATAAAGATGTGTGATCCTTTTCTCAATTCATAGGAGGAATTTTTTTATCAAATATATCCCCAATTGGTGAATATGAAAAGCACACAGGCATCTCAGTATGTTCTGAGATTGAAATGGATCATTTTAGCACAAGAAATTGGGAACTGCGATTTCAGGGTATATAAGAAGAGATAAGCAAAGGTCTCTAGGGTTCCTCTGCCTTTTTTTTTTTATACTTTAAGTTCTGGGATACACGTGCAGAACGTGCAGGTTTGTTACATAGCTGTACATGTGCAATAGTGGTTTGCACTACCCATCAACCCATCATCTACATTAGGTATTTCTCCTAATACTATCCCTCCTCTTTCCCCCTACCCCCTGACAGGCCCCAGTGTGTGATGTTCCCCTCCCTGTGTCCATGTGTTCTAATTGTTCAATTCTCACTTATGAGTGAGAACATGCGATGTTTGGTTTTCTGTTCCTGTGTTAGTTTGCTGAGAATGATGGTTTCCAGCTTCATCAGGGTCCTTGCAAAGGACATAAACTCATCCTTTTTTATGGCTGCATAGTATTCCATGTTGTATATGTGTCACATTTTCTTTACCCAGTCTATCATTGATGAGCATTTGGGTTAGTTCTAAGTCTTTGCTATTGTGAATAATGCTGCAATAAACACACATGTTCATGTGTCTTTATAGTAGAATAATTTATAATCCTCTGGGTATATACCCAGTAATGGGATTGCTGGGTCAAACGGTATTTCTGGTTCTAGACCCTTGAGGAATCACCACACTGTCTTCCACAATGGTTGAACTAGTTTACACTCCCACCAACAGTGTAAAAGAGTTCCTATTTTCCCACATCCTCTCCAGTGTCTCTTGTTTCCTGACTTTTTTAGTGATCGCCATTCTAACTGGCATGAGATGGTATCCCATTGTGGTTTTGATTTGCATTTCTCTAATGATCAGTCATGATGAGCTTTTTTTCATATGTTTGTTGGCCACATAAATGTCTTCTTTTGAGAAGCGTCTGTTCATATCCTTCACCCACTTTTTGATGGGATTATTTGTTTTTTTCTTGTAAATTTGTTTAAGTTCTTTGTAGATTCTGGATATTACCCTTTTGTCAGATGGATAGATTGCAAAAATTTTCTCCCATTCTGTAGGTTGCCAGTTCACTCTGATGATAGTTTCTTTTGCTGTGCAGAACTCTTTAGTTCAATTTAATCACATTTGTCAATTTTGGCTTTTGTTGCCATTGCCATTTGGTGTGTTAGTCATAAAGTCTTTGCCCATGCCTGTGTACTGAATGGTAGTGCCTAGGTTTTCTTCTAGGGTTTTCATGGTTTTATGTCTTACGTTTAAATTTTTAATCCATCTTGAGTTAATTTTTGTATAAGGTGCAAGGAAGGGGTCCAGTTTCAACTTCCTGCATATGGCTAGCCAGTTCCCAGCACCATGTATTAGATGGGGAATCCTTCCCTCAGTGCTTATTTTTGTCAGGTTTGTCAAAGATCAGATGGTTGTAAATATGTGGTGTTATTTTTGAGGCCTCTGTTTTGTTCCATTGGTCTATATATCTGTTTTGGTACCACTACCATGCTGTTTTGGTTACTGTAGCCTTGTAGTATAGTTTGAAGTCAGACAGCATGATGCCTCCAGCTTTGTTCTTTTTGTTTAGGATTGTCTTGGCTATATGGGCTCTTTTTTGGTTCCATATGAAATTTAAAGTAGTTTTTTTTCTAGTTCTTTGAAGAAAGTAAATGGTAGCTTGATGGGAATAGCATTTAATCTATAAATTATTTTGGGCAGTTTGGCCATTTTTGCAATATTGATTCTTCCTATTCATGAGCATGGAATGTTTTTCCATTTGTTTGTATCCTGTCTTATTTCCTTGAGCGACGGTTTGTAGTTCTCCTTGAAGAGGCCCTTCACGTCTATTGTAAGTTGTATTCCTAGGTATTTTATTCTCTTGGTAGCAATTGTGAGTGGGAGTTCACTCATAATTTGGCTGTTTGTCTATTATTGGTGTATAGGAATGCTTGTGATTTTTGCACATTGATTTTGTATCTGAGACTTTGCTGAAGTTGCTTATCAGCTTAAGGAGATTTTGGATTGAGATGATGGGGTTTTCTAAATATACAATCATGTCATCTGCAAACAGAGACAATTTGATTTCCTGTCTTCCCATTTGAATACCCTTTATTTCTTTCTCTTGCTTGATTGCCCTGGCAAGAACTTCGGATACTATGTTAAATGGGAGTGGTGAGGGAGGGCATCCTTGTCTTGTGCCTGTTTTCAAAGGGCATGCTTCCAGGTTTGGCCATTCAGTATGATATTGGCTGTGGGTCTGTCATAAATAGCTCTTATTATTTTGAGATATGTTCCACCAATAGCCAGTTTATTGACTGTTTTTAGCATGAAGGGGTGTTGAATTTTGTCGAAGGCCTTTTCTGCACCTATTGAGATAATCATGTGGTTTTTGTCTTTGGTTCTGTTTATGTGATGGATTATGTTGATTGATTTGCGTATGTAAAACCAGCCTTGCATCCCAGGGATGAAGCCAACTTGATCATGGTGGATAAGCTTTTTAATGTGCTGCTGGATTGGGTTTGCCAATATTTATATTCTGGAACTCTTATAAGGCAGTCCTGGTGGTGACAAAATCCTTCAGCATTTGCTTGTCTGGAAAGTATTTTATTTCTCCTTCACTTATGAAGCTTAGTTTGGCTGGATTTGAAATTCTGGGTTTAAAATTCTTTTCTTTTAGAATGTTGAATATTGGCACCCACTCTCTTCTGGCTTGTAGGGTTTCTGCAGAGAGATCTACTGTTAGTCTGATGGGCTTCCCTTTGTGGGTAACCTGACCTTTCTCTGTGGCTGCCCTTAACCTTTTTTCCTTCTTTTCAACCTTGGTGAATCTGACGATTATGTTTCTTGGGGTTGCTCTTCTTGAGGAGTATCTTTGTGGTTTTCCCTGTATTTCCTGAATTTGAATGTTGGCTTGTCTTGCTAGGTTGGGGAAGTTCTCCTGGATAATATCCTGAAGTGTGTTTTCCAACTTGGTTCCATTCTGCCCGTCACTTTCAGGTACACCAATCAAATGTAGGTTTGGTCTTTTCACATAGTCCCATATTTCTTGGAGGCTTTGTTGTTCCTTTTCACTCTTTTTACTTTAATCTTGTCTTCATGCTTTATTTCATTAAGTTGATCTTCAGTCTCTGATATCCTTTTTTCCGCTTGATCGATTTGGCTATTGATACTTGTGTATGCTTCACGAAATTCTTGTGCTATGTTTTTCAGCTCCACCAGGCATTTATGTTCTTATCTAAACTGGTTATTCTAGTTAGCAATTCCTCTAACCTTTTATCAAAGTTCTTAGCTTCCTTGCACTGGGTTAGAACATGCTCCTTTAGCTCGGAGGAGTTCGTTATTACCTACCTTCTGAGGCCTACTTCTGTCAATTCATCAAACTCATTCTCCATCCAGTTTTGTTCCCTTGCTGGTGAGGAGTTGTGATCCTTTGGAGGAGAAGAGGCTCTCTGGTTTTTGGAATTTTCAGCCTTTGTGCTCTGGTTTTTCCTTATCTTTGTGGATTTATCTACCTTTGGTCTTTTCCATTGGTGACCTTCGGATGGAGTTTTTGCGTGGTTGTCCTTTTGGTTGATGTTGATTCTATTGCTTTCTGTTTGTTAGTTTTCCTTCTAATAGTCAGGCCTCTCTTCTGTAGGTGTGCTGGAGTTTGCTGGGGGTCCTCACCAGACCCTGTTTGCCTGGGAATCACTAGCGGAGGCTGCAGAACAGCAAAGATTTCTGCCTGCTCCTTCCTCTGGAGCTTCGTCCCAGAAGATCACTAGCCACATGCCAGCCAGATTTCTCCTGTATGAGGTATCTGTCGACCCCTGCAGGGAGGTGTCTCCGTCAGGAGGAGACCCACTTGAGGAGGCAGTCTGTCCCTTAGCAGAGCTGAAGTGCTATGCTGGGAGGTCTGCTACTCACTTCAGAGCCTGCAGGCAAGAACATTTAATTCTGCTGAAGCTGCCCCCACAGCCACCCCTTCCCCCAGGTGCTCTGTCCCAGGAAGATGAGAGTTTTATCTATAAGCCCCTGATGGGGGCTGCTGCCTTTTTTTCAGAGATGCCCTGCCCAGAGAGGAGGAATCTAGACAGCTGCCTCTTTTTTTTTTTTTTTAGAGTTGGCTAGTCTGTCATCTCCTTTACTATAGATCAATATACTATTCTCATTCTTGCTCCACTTTCTCTCATTTTTGTGTGTACATCATTACACACAAAATATGTATGTGTATCAATCAGGATAGAGTAGATTATGCTGCAGTAAAAAACAACCTACAAATTTAAGTGGTTCAAAACAACGAAGATGTTTTTCATATTCGTACTTCATGCTCTTCTCTGGTCTGCCATAAGGACTCTACTCTTTGGGTTATTCAGATGCCCTGGCTGAGGCATCTGATAACATCCTGAAGATGGCCAGTCATCATGCTAGAGGGAAACAGCCCTTGAATCAGAAACCTGCTTGAAAAGCATTGGCTAGAACTTGTTACATGGTCCCATAGGATCTCAAGGGGTTTCTGAAGTGCAATCACCACAGCCCCAGATAGAAGAGAACATAAATACTTGGTGAACAGAATTAATGGCTAATTCTGCATTTTGAATCAATGCATTTATTAAAGTAAAACCCTGAGAAAACTTTTATACACTGAGATCATTCTAGTAAAATGGTCCTTACCATTGGGATAAAGAATAGAGTCCGTGAAGAGTTAGTGAGGTCATGATGGATGGCCAGATGGCTCAGACCATGTCCTCTAGTGGACTTGGTAGCCAGATTCCTTCATTAGGTAAGACAATGATTGAATTAGAGCTTGAGAAAAGACATCAATGATGTCTAATCAATTCCTCCAGGATGTGGAAGAACAGCCATTGATTTTTAGGGAAAAAGTCATCAGTTACTAAATTCATACACACTCTTGATAGGTCTCTGGCTTGGCTTGACTAAAGCAGAGGAGATTTCAAGTTCTTTAACTTTTTTCAGGGAGTGATGAGTGGAGACTGTGGATGAAAGGCAATTCACCCACAGGTAACAGCAGCACTGAAGACAAAGCCGTAGAAATGTTGAAGTGTATTTGGAGAAGAGGGAGTGCTTCAGTGTGGCTGCTGTTTTGTTATAATCAAGGTTCTTGTGTTTTCTGTTTCTCTGTAGTTCGAAATAAAGTGCACGACTTAAAAAAAAGTGATCAGGAGACCTGCAAATGTAAATTAATTGTTTATAACGTACACCTTAACTAAAAGCGACTGAACTAAACCACTTTTATCAGGCTACATGATTGTATAGTTTAGAGAGAGTTTTTGGTGTATAACCCACAGCGAATGATGCAGCTGGAGGCACAATGTTGGAGATCAGGAATACCAAACTGAGGCATATGCTCCTCATTTTCTTAGAAAAAAACTTTGTTTTTGCTATATCTGTAATAAAATTGAAAAATGGGAGCAAAGTCATGATTACAGCAATAATCCTTGTCAATGCAAGCTTTCTCTGACTCTTCCAACAAGACAGGATCTCTCTTTCTCTGAAGGCCTTGAACATTTGAACTGTTTGCCTCTCATGAAAATAGCAGAAGGTCAAGCTCCCTGAGGTTCTAGCCAAGTAATTTAAGGAAAATAACTGCGGAAATTAATGGTGATGGTCTAAACCAAAGAACTTGTACTGACTTTAAAAGTGGGATTCTTGAGATACAAATGAGAGATATTCAGATGAGTAATATGCAAAAATTGAGGGTGGATGCAATGTCAGTGGTATTCTTAAGTGACTTAAGACAACACAAATGTATTATCTTACAGTTTAGAGGTCAGATGTCCAAAATGGTTCTCACTGGGCTACATTCAAGGCATTTGGTGGCAAGGCTGTGTTTCTCTGAGGTTTCTCAGGGAGAATCACTTCTCTTGCCTTTTCTAGAGACTGCCTGCTGTCTTTGGTTTGTGACCTCTTTCTCCACACTCAAAGCCAGCAGTGTAGCACCTTCCAGTCTCTCTCACACTGGTTACACTGGACTTACCTGAGTGAGTGACACTCCTATCTAAATAGTAAGGTCACCTAGGGTGACCCTCCCATCTAAATAGTAAGCATAACTAACAAGTCCTGCTTTCCCTATGTAAGGTAACAAAATCGCAGGTCCCTGGGATTAGGATGAGGACAACTTTTTGGGGCCATAGTATTTCCTGCCACAGTGATGGGAAATCAAACACACAACAAAATAAATAAATAAAGGCAGGCTAAGATTTGGACATAGTGCTCATTTCTCATTGTATTCTTTTCTCCTGCCTACTTTAGTCAAAGGCTTTATTTATTTGGAAGTTCATCATTTATTTTTGTTTGTTCAGTGCTAGACACAAAAAAGTCATGCAAAATAAACTCAGCCTCCTTCAGTGGCTAGAGGAAAACATTATGCTAACCTAAGATGAAGTTTGACAAGTGACGCATTATTCAGAAAACCACTGGGCATTGAAATTGCATATTATGCAAATATATTCTATTCCTGACCATTGTTGAAGAAGTTTTTATAGGTAATTATGGAAGCTGCAGCAGTGGCCTTTCTACTAGGGTTTAATGTTTCCAGTGGATGCTCATGAATAGTGATATTACACCTAAGAATAAAATCATTCACTTCCACTTGAAACACTCATTAGCAAACTTTTTAAATGGTTGCATTGTCTGAAGCCTGATTAGTCCTGTTGGACTTTGATTAATGTTGCTCATTACTTAGATTAAGCTTTAACTTCATAAAGATTACTCCATTGCTTAATAATATGAAACATTTTACATTGAAAAAAAGTCATGTAGACAAATAATAATATTTTAATCAATTGACTTAGGTGTGCCATTGAAACCCTCATGAAAGGTCTAGGCACTCTGGAAAAGGTCATCTCTTTGATAGCTTATAATTAGCCTAGAGAATGAACTGGTTTCACATGAGTTGAGAGGACATCTTTGCAGTTTACTTTCTGTATGAGATGCACGAGTGATAAGAATTGCAGGATGCATATCTTGCTGCTTAAAAACTTTACAGTTAGCATTATTAACAGTGTAGCAGCAAGTTTAAATCTTAGTTTCCCTGGTAATCTTAATACCAGGAATCTAACTAGAAATATTGTCTACTTGTTTGCCAGAGAAGGTAAATCAGGTAGAACCATAGCATGCTGTATACTGTTAATTGGGCTATTAATATGATGGATGAAGACTATCATTTAAAATTTTATGGTGTAGAACAACATGGTATACATGCTTCCCGCTGTGGGTGTAAGCAAATGAATGAAGACAACTAAAATCTCATAAAGTCTCATACACAAGGCTGTAATTGATGAAAAATCTAATTAAGTCTTTTTGGAGAGGAGGGATCAAAACTACATAAATTATGTACTAATTTATTCATAAAAACAATGAGAAGTCTATGTAGCAACTCAGGATATAGAAATGGGGATAGAAAACATATATGTCTAACAAACAGAAAACATCAGAAATAATAAAAGTTTCAAGTTTTGAGTTTTTCTTGATTTTTTTGCATTTGGTTTACTATGTAAACAACTTTGATCCAAAAATAAAAATTGTGAATTATAAGATTGCAGACTATTTTGTTATCATATATTGCCTGAGTTAATTTTCAACATTTTTGTAAATTACTTGCAAAAATTTCAAATTTCAATCTGTGCAGAGTCTTTAAACAAGAAAAAAATTATTCAGTTTGAAGGTTAAAAATAAATCTCTGCTTCTCTTTTCTTTTTCTGCCTGAAAATACAAATCACACAACAATCTCTTATAGTCATAGGCATTGATATCTAATGCTCATTTAGAAATCAGAAATTTCTTTTTTTAACATTTATCTTACTGTATTTTTTAAATTAGCAAAATTGTATATATTTACTGTGTAAAAAATGATGCTTTAAAACATGTATAAACTGAAATCTCTAAATTCAGCAAATTAATATATGCATTCTCTCACAGTTATTATTTCTGTGATTACACTTAAAATCTACTTCCTCAGCATTTTTAATGAATGTAATATATTGTCATCTGTAGTTACCATGTTGTACATTAGCACATTTGAAGTTATTCCTCCTATTAAACTAAAATTTTGCAAGCCTTAACCAACATCTCCCCTTCCCCTCAATGTCCCAACCTCTGGCAACCACCATTCTACTCTCTACTTCTATGAGTTCAATATTTTTAGATTCCATATATAGGTGAGATTATGCAGTATTTGTGTTTCTGTGCCTGGCTTATTTCACTTAGCATAATGTCTTCCAAGTTCATTCATGCTGTCACAAATGACAGTATTTTCTTCTTTACGGCTGAATAGTATTCCATTGTGTATATATACCATGTTTTTTTGGTCCAATTATTCATCAATGGACACTCAAATTTTATTCCCAATGTTGGCTATTGTAAACAATGCTGCAATAAACATGGGAGTGCAGCTATCTCTTCAACATACTCATTTCACTTCCTTTGGCTATATACTTAGTAGTGTGGTTGTTGGATAATATGGTAATTCTATTTTTAATTTATTGAGGATGCTCCATACTGTTTTCTATAATGGCTATACTAACCTACATTCTTACCAACAGGGCACAAGGGTTCCCTTTTCTCTATATTCCCACCAACAATTGTTATCTTTTATTGTGTTGATAATAGCCATTTTAAGAGACATAGGATGATGTCTCATTGTAATTTTAATTTTAATTTTTATAATGATTAGTGATAAACATTGTTTCATACAGTTCTTGGTTGTTTGTATGTCTTGTTTTGAGTAAGGTCTATTCAGTTCCTTTGCCCATTTAAAAATTTTTTTCCTTGCAGTTGAGTTGAGTTCCTTATATATTTTGGATAGTAGCCCCTTATCAGATGCATAGTTTGCAAATATTTTCTCCCATTCCTTAAACTGTCTTCACTATGTTCATTGTTTCCTTGGCTGTGGAGAAGCTTTCAATTTGATGCAATTCCATTTTTTCAGTTTTGCTTTTGCCCAGACGAATGTTGTGGGGCTTTTCTCTGTGTTTTCTAGTAGTTTTACAGTTTTGGGTCTCACATTTAAGTTTTTAATTGGTTTTGAGCTGTTTTAGTGTGTGGTATGAGACAAAGGTCTAATTTCATTATTCTGTATTTGGAGATTCAGTTTTCCTGTACCAGTTATTGAAGAGACTGTCTTTTGCTCCTTGTCTGTTCTTGGCACCTTTGTGAAAAATCACTTGAAAAGTGAGTTTTACTTTCATTCTATCTATCTATCTATCTATCTATCTATCTATCTATCTATCTATCTATCCATCCATCTATCTATCTATCATCTATCATGTATCTATGGATTTCTGGGCTCTTGATTTTGTTCTGTTGTTCTATATATCTGTTTTTAGACAAGTGCCATGCTGTTTTAATTACTACAATATTGCAGTAAATTTTGAAGTTTAATATTGTGATGCCTCCAGCTTTGTTTTTTTGCTCAGGATTGCTTTGGCAATTTGGGGTCTTAGGCAGTTCATAAAAACTTTAGAAACTTTTTTCTGTTTCTGAGAACATGTTATTGAAATTTTGATGAGGAATACATTAAATCTGTAGATCAGTTTGGGTACTATGGACATTTTAACAATATTAATTCTTCCAGTCAATGCACATGGGATTTATTTTCATTTATTTGCATCTTTTTCAATTTATTTCATTAATGTTTTATGGTTTTCAGTGTATAGAATATTTATTTCCTTGGCTGATTTTGTTCTCAGTATTTTTGTAGCTATCATAAATGGGATTGTTTTCTTGATTTCTTATTCAGTTAGTGTGGTGTTAGTGTGTAGAAATGCTACTAATTTTTGTATTTTGATTTTGTATCCTGCAACTTTACTAAATTTGTTTATTAGTTCTAATAGTTTTGGGGTGGATTGTTTAGGGTTTTTTTAAATATATATAAGATCATGTCATCTACAAAAAGCAACAATTTTACTTCTTCCTTTCCAATTGGGATGCCATTTCTTCCTGTTGCCTAATTGCACTAGCTAGGACATCCAGTACTAAGCTGAATAGAACTGGCAAGAGTGGGCATCTCTATTTTGTTCCTGATCTTAGATAAAAAACTTTCAGCTTTTACTCATTGAGTATGATGTTACCTATGAATTTGTCATATATGGCCTTTACTGTGTAGATGTACATTACTTCTATACATAATCTGTTGAGACTTTATTGTGAAAGGATGTTAAATCTTGTCAAATGCTTTCTCTACATCCATTGAGATGATTATGTCTTTTGTCTTTCATTCTGTTAATGTGGTGTATCACATTTGTAAGTCTGCATATGTTGAACCATACTTGAATCTCGAGGATAAATCCCACTTGATCATGGTGAATAATTTTTTTAATGCATGTTGAATTTTGTTTGCTAGTGTTTTGTTGAGGATTTCTGCATCTATGTTCAGCAGGGATATTGGCCTGTATTTTTATTTTTAATTTTTCTGTTTCTTTTTTGGTAGTGTCCTTGTCTGGCTTTGATTGAAAGCATTTTCCTCCCTTTAATTTTTTGGGGATAGTCTGAGAAAGATTGGCATTTTTAAATGTTTGGTAGAATTTATCAGTGAAGTCATCCAGTCCTGAGATTTTCTTTGATGGGAGACTTTTTAGTAATGATTTGATCTCCTTACTCTTTAATGGTCTGTTCAGATTTTCTATTTCTTCATGATTCATCCTTGGTAAGTTGATATGCCTAGAAATTTATCTATTTCATCCATCTAAGTTATCCAGCTTATTGTCAAATAATTGGTCATAATAGCGTCATATGACCCTTTGTCTGTGTTTCTGTTGTATCAGTTGTAATGTCTTAGTTTCCATTTCTGATTTTGTTTATTTGAGACATTTTTCTTTTATTCTTAGTTTAGCTAAAGATTTGTCAATTTTGTTTCTCTTTTCAAAAACCAAGTCTTCATTTTATTGATATTTTCTATTGATTTTCTAGACTTTATTTATTTCTACTCTGATTTTATTATTTACTTCCTTTAACTCTGGGCTTAGTTTTTATTTTTCTAGAAAGGTGAAACATTAGGTTGTTTATGTGAGACTTTTCTTTTTTAATGCAGATGTTTGTTGCTATAAATTTCCCTCTTATAATAACTGCTTTTGCTATCTCATGTGTTTTGGTATGTGGTATTTCCATTTTCATTTCTCTAAACATTTTTTGTTTGTATATTTTCTCTTTTAATTTCTTCATTGACCCATTGGTTGTTTAGGATTACATTGTTTAATGTCTATGTTTTTGTAAATTTTACAATCTTTCTCTTTCAATTGATTTCTAGTTTCATACCATTGTGGTCAGAAGAGATACTTGATATGATTTCAAACTTTTTAAACTTGCTAAGGCTTGTATTTTGGCTTAACATATGATGTATCCTGGAGAATGTTCCCTGTGTGCTTGAGAAGAAGAATGTGCATTCTGCTACTTTTGGAAGGAGTGTTCTGTGTATGTCTGTTAGGTCCATTTGGTCTAAAGTGTAATTTATGTCCAATATTTCTTTTTTAATGTTCTGTTTATGGATCTTGCCATTAATGAAAGTGGGTTTGTTGAATTCCTCTATTATTAGTGCATTACAGTTTATCTCTCTTCTAATACAAATTAATATTTGCTTCATATGTTTAGGTGCTCTGATGTTGGGTGCATATTTATTTATAGTCATTATATCCTTTTGCTGAATTGACTCTCTTATCATTATGTAACACCTTTGTATTATTTTACAGTTTTTGACTTAAGAAATCCATTTTATCTGATGTAAGTATAGCTACTTCTTTTATCTTTTGCATTTTGTTTTCATGGAATATCTTTTTTCATCCCTTAACTTTCAGTCTATGTGTGTTCTTATGGGTGATGGGAGTCTCTTATAAGCAGCATATAGTTGCACATTTAAAAAAATTCATTTAGCCCTTTTATGTCTTTTGATTGGAGAATTTAATCCATTTACATTCAAGGTTAATATTGATAAGTAAGAATTTACTACTGTCATTTTGCTAGTTGTTTTCTGCTTGTTTTGTAGATCTATTATTCCTTTTTTCCTCTCTATCTTCCTTTGTGATTAGGTAATTTTCATTATTGGTATGCTTTAATTTCTTACTGCTTATTTTTTGTGTATATACTATATATTTTTTTGCTTTGGGATTACCATGAGACTTATAAAATCATCTAATAGTTATAATAGGTTACTTTAAACTTATAAAAACTTAACTTTGATTACAAAAACAAAAGCCAAAAAAAAAAAAAACAAGCAAACAAAAAATTCTACATTTTGACTCCATTCCCACAGCCTGAATTTCTAATGTCACAATTTACATCTTTTTGTATTGCATATCTCTTAACAAATTATTATAGCTATTATATTTTTAATGGTTTTGTGGCTTAACCTTCATGCTAAAGATACAAGTCATTTACTCACTTCATTACTGTATTAGAGTGTGCTGAATTTTGCTGCATACTTATTTTTTTTTTTTTTTTGAGATGGAGTCTCACTCTCGCCCAGGCTGGAGTGCAGTGGCACGATCTCGGGTCACTGCAAGCTCCACCTCCCAGGTTCACGCCGTTCTCCTGCCTCAGTCTCCCGAGTAGCAGGCACCCGCTACCATGCCAGGCTAATTTTTTTGTATTTTTAGTAGAGACGGGGTTTCACCATGTTAGCCAGGATGGTCTCGATCTCCTGACCTCGTGATCCGCCCGCCTCGGCCTCCCAAAGTGCTGGGATTACAGGTGTGAGCCTCCGCACCTGGCTGCATACTTACTTTTATACTTTCATGTTTTTGTGTTTTTGTGTTACAATTAGCATATTTTTCTTTCAGCTGGAAGAACTCCCTTTAGTATTTCTTGTAAGAAAGGTCTGGTGGTGATTAGCTCCCTCAGCTTTCTTTTGTTTGTCTGAAAAAATCTTTCCTTCATTTCTCAAGGACAACTTTTCCAGATACAATATTCTTGGTTGGCATTTTTTTCCTTAACACTTTGCACCCTCTATCTTGGCCTATAAGGTTTCTGCTGATAAATCTGCTACTAGCTTTAATATAATTCCCTTACATGTTATCTGTTTCTTTTCTCTTGCTGCTTTTAGGATCCTCTCTTCGACTTTGAGTTTTGACAGTTTGGTTATAGTATATCTTAGGGGTAGGTATCTTGCTTGGATTGAATCTTACTGGGGAGTTGTATCTGGATACTTATATCTTTTCCCAGGTTTGGAAAGATTTGTGTTATTATTTCTTTAAGTAAGTACTACTTCTTTGACTGTCTCATCTCTTTCCTAAACTTTGACTTGAATATTTGTTCTTTTTATACTGTATTTTAAATTCTGTATGCTTTGTTTATTCTTTTTCATTCTTATTTTCTTTTTTCTCCTCTGATTGTATATTTTCAAATAATCTTGAGTTCATAGATTATTTCTTCTCCTTAACAAATTCTGCTATTAGCCAACTATTGCAGTTTTTATTTCATTCATTTTTCAGCTCTAACATTTTTGTTTTATTAATAATTTTAATATCTCGGTAAAATCTTTCCTTCAACCATTTATTGTTTTCCTTATTTCATTGAACTGATTTTTTGTATTTTGTTGAAATTTCCTGACCTTCCCCAGAGCAGCTATTTTGAATTCTCTCAGGAAGGTAATTTCTTTAGGTTAATCACTTGTGCTTCATTTTGTCTCTTTGGTGATGTCATGTTTCCCTGATTACTCTTAATCCTTATGTGTTGGTGTCTATGTATTTAAAGAAGTAGGTACATATTTCAATATGCAGACTAGCTTTGTCTGGGAAAGCTCTTCACCAGTTAACCCATCCAGAGATTCAAGGCAGGCCATCTAGTATGGTTCATTAGAGGGCTTGCTAGCCTGGTTTCTGGGTCAGCAGGTGGGTAATCCTGGAGCCTAGATGCGTTGTGCTGGATTTGTTGACTGGGTCTGTTGAGCATGGCCCCTGGGTTCACAGGGGCTAGTTTGGCATTGGTACTGGCCTTGAACCTGTGTCCTCTGAGATGAGCCTGGATCCTGGGTCCAGGGACTGGAGACTGGATCTGCAGGGGTGTTCCTACAGCTTTAGCCCATAGGGACTAGCCTGGTACTAGTGTCCATTGCGGTGGACATGAACCCTGGGTCTACTGGAGCAGGCCTGGACCCTGAGGCAATGAATCCTGGGGCCACCATGACTAGCCTGGATCTTAGGTCTGTAGGTGCTGGTTTGGAACCTGGGGCCATGGGCGTTAGACTGGTGCTGGGGCTGGCCTGAGTCTCAGTCTGTGGGAATTGACCTGTGTACACAGGCCATGGTGACCAGCCTGGAGCCTGTATCCATAGGAATGACCCTGGAACATGAGTCTTTAGGGGACAGCCCAGCATATATATCTACTGGGTTGGGGTTGATCCCTGGGTCTACTGGAAAGGACCTGGACCCTGGGTCTTCCAAAGAATGAGTCCACAGGGGCCAGCCTAAATCCTGGAGTCCTGGAGACTGGCCTGGACTCTGGGCTCATGGAGGCCTGCTTGAAAACAAAATGTGTGGGTGCTACCCTAGAAGCTAGGTCTGCAAGGACTGACCTATGGCCTGGGACTTCAGGGGATTCTCCTGGAAGCTGAAGATGTAGGGATTATTTTGACACCATGTGGATCTGGAGCCTGGGTCTGCAGGTGCTGAGTGGGGACCCACAGGTCAGGTGTGCTGATCTAGTGCTTATGTGGGTGTCTAAAGTCTGGGGCTGTGTAGGCCAACTTGGCTCTGGGCTGCTCTGGAACCTGGGGTAGATGTGGAGCTTGGGGCTGTAGGGGCCAACCTGAAGCCTGGGTCCACAGTTACTGGCCTAATTACTATGGCTATAGGAGCTGGCTTGGAGTTGAGGTGGACCTGAATCCTAGGGCTCACTGAGACTAGCCCGCCACTAGCATAAGCCCATAGCTTGGTGCTGCTGGGGCAAGCCTGGTGTTGAGGGTGGTTGGGAGCTTGGAGCTGCTGAGTTTGAAACACAAGTGGGGCAGACAGGAGATGAAGCCCACCATGAAGATCTGGAGCTGAAGGCTGCAGGGCAGCCCAGCCTGGCTCTGGGGCAGACCTAGAGGCTCATTCTGTAGGCACCAGCCTTGAGTTTGGGGCTGTGGGTCCTGCCCGGTTCTGAGTTTTATGGAGGTGGGCCCAGTACTCAAGGCAAAGTTCAGTGATACTTTCCTATCTTTCCCTCAAAAAGATGGTATCTCTGTGCTGTGCTGCCTTTGGTTGGGCAAGATGTGAAGCAGGTAAAGTGAAACTGTCCTTCCCCTTTCAATGCATCTTTCCTTATTGCAGTGCTATACCCATGTGGTGCTTTGATCTCTCTCCTGTTTCCTTCAGCTCTTATGAAGGTATTTTCATGCATGGGTAGTTATTCAAATTAATGTGTCCGTTGAAGGATGATTGCTGGAAAGTCCGATTTCACCATCTTTTGAAATCTCTTTCTTTGTAAAATAGATAGTATATAGTTTGTCTCATAGTAGCCATTAAACAGACATTAGCTTCACTCATTCCTAAGACTGCAGGGGAAAGCATTAGGGCTTTATATTTATAAAAAATCAGTACACAATAAACCTCTATTCAGTCATAACAATTTTGGTTATGAAGAAAATAAAGATGCATACATAAGCAAAAAGGCCACAAGTAACTACTGAATTATTAATATTTGAAGTCTGTGGAAGTTGAAGCCATCTTAAGTATTTTAGAGCTATGTAAAAAAAATCCTTTTTCATAATTCACTTAGTTAAAAGTTCTAGAGACAGGTAAGGTAATAGAATGAGCTGAAAGTGATCCACAAAAGCTTCTTATAGAGAGTTGGGTTTGCTCTGGATCTAGGTGGAAAGGAAACTGATTGGGCAGGTGGTAGGGTCTGAAAAAACAGCATGCTGGTGGGAGCCAGCCTGGTGGTTCAGATGCTGTGGGGATCTTATGCAGTACTATAAGTCAAAAAGTCAAGAGAGTCAAGAAGTACTGTCTTCTTGAGATCAAGCTTCTGAGGAGGTAATGATAGAAAAGGGGGCCCTGTGCGTCACTGCACTTAGATTCTGGATCTCCATAAGCTCAGAGGGGAGCATATGTTGGATGTAACAGGTGCTAGAGGTTACCTTGTGCAGAAGATAAGCCAGCCAACAGGGCCTAGAAATACATGTGAAGTATTGGAAGTAGAAAAAAAAAAATGGAGCCTGAAAGAACAGCTGAAGGGCTCTTCAAAAATCTGATCTGCTAGAAAAAAAAGGAATCAACAGCATGAGAGAGATTTCTAAGCAAAAATTAATTAATTTAAAGGTTTGCTGAATATAGGTAATGTGGGAATGGTGTGATATAAATGTGAGTGCCAGATTTCAGGGTTTTCATGACAGAGTTTCTCAGAAAGTAGTGGTCTGATTGACTGAGGAGGGTATGTTGGGCACAGATGTTTAATTTAAGCAAGTGATTAATTTCACAAATTAAGTGGGATTGTGAGTGTGAGTTGATATTAGGATTTTCAGAAAAAGACATGACTATATGTACTAGAGACATTAGTATAGCCCCAAAAAAACTATTATTATATTTTCATAATTTTTAATAATATCTTAAATGCATCTCAGAAAGCATATAATCAAACCAGCATAATAAACCTACTGATGAAAATGAAATGTTTAGATAAATAATAACATTGAGCTATCACTTTTTTTCAAGATCTACTGATATTTTTAGGAAAATGTCCTTTGAGATTGCCCAAAATGTATGACAAAATTTGAGACTATGTTTGAAGACAAAATTATACAAAAAGCTGGCTATTGATTTTGAAACCTCCAGGATTATACATGCAGTGTTCTAATGCTATGTTCCATTGTATAAGAGTAACTTGGAACATTTTGGATTGACGAGATTTATAGTAAATGATTATTGTTTTTCAGGTTACAGAGTAATAAAACGTGTTTTTTATTTAAATGGCACAGTATTTTAAACAATCCCATACCTTATTTTGCACACTTTTGATGCTCCATAACTTCTTGAGCTACATAACAAATAAAATATATGCCAAGACCAATATTAATTCCATCATAAACTCATGGAGCTGGAACCACCAAGAAGAAAGCAAAGTTAATGCAATATGGAATTGAGTGATTTCTTTTAATGTTCTAAAGAACACTAAAATCTTTCTGTGTACTTGACATCTAAACTATTGATGCTTTAAAAACTGATTTTACACATTCATCAAAAAAGAGTTAATTTGGGGGTTGGCACCAAGATGGCCAAATAGGAACAGCTCCAGTCTGCAGCCCCCAGCGTGAGCAATGCAGAAGCCGGGTGATTTCTGTATTTCCAACTGAGGTACCAGGTTCATCTCACTGGGGCTTGCCAGACAAGTGGGTGCAGCCCACGGAGCAGGGTGGGGCATCACCTCACCCGGGAAGCACAAGGGGTCAGGGAATTCCCTTTCCTAGCAAAGGGAAGCCGTGACAGACGGCACCTGGAAAATCGGGACACTCCCACCCTAATACTACGCTGTTGTGCCTTAGCAAACAGCACAACAGGAGATTATATCCCGTGCCTGGCTCAGAGGGTCCCACGCCCATGGAGCCTCGCTCACTGCTAGCACAGCAGTCTGAGATCATACTGCAAGGCACGAGGCTGGGGGAGGGGCGTCCGCCATTGCTAAGGCTTGAGTAGGTAAACAAAGAGGCTGGGAAGCTCAAACTGGGTTGAGCCCACTGCAGCTCAAGGAGGCCTGCCTGCTTCTGTAGACTCCACCTCTAGGGGCAGGGCATAGCTGAACAAAAGGCAGCAGAAACTTCTGCAGACTTAAACGGTCCCTGTCTGACAGCTTTGAAGAGAGTAGTGGTTCTCCTAGCACGGAGTCTGAGATCTGAGAAGGGAGAGACTGCCTCCTCAAGTGGGTCCCTGACTCCTGAGTAGCCTAACTGGGAGGCACCTCCCAGTAGGGGGGTGACTGACACCTCATAAGGCCAGCTGCCCCTCTGAGACGAAGCTTCCAGAGGAAGGATTAGGCAGCCACATTTGCTGTTCTGCAGCCTCCACTGGTGATACCCAGGCAAACAGGGTCTGGAGTGGACCTCCAGCAAACTCCAACAGATCTGCAGCTGAGGGTCCTGACTGTTAGAAGGAAAACTAACAAACAGAAAGGATGTCCACACCAAAAACCCATCTGTACGTCACCATCATCAAAGACCAGAGACAGATAAAACCACAAAGATGGGGAGAAACCAGAGCAGAAAAGCTGAAAATTCTAAAAATCAGAGTGCCTCTTCTCCTCCAAAGGAACGGAGCTCCTTGCCAGCAACAGAACAAAGCTGGACAGAGAATGACTTTGACGAGTCAAGAGAAGAAGGCTTCAGACGATCGGTAATAACAAACTTCTCTGAGCTAAAGGAGGATGTTCGAACCCATCACAAAGAAGCTAAAAACATTGAAAAAAGAGTAGACAAATGGCTAACTAGAATAACCAGTGTAGAGAAGTCCTTAAATGACCCGATGGAGCTGAAAACCGTGGCATGAGAACTATGTGACACACGCAGAAGCTTCAGTAGCTGATTTGGTCAACTGGAAAAAAGGGTATCAGTGATTGAAGATCAAATGAATGAAATGAAGCAAAAAGAGAAGTTAAGAGAAAAAAGAGTAGAAAGAAATGAACAAAGCCTCCAAGAAATATGGGACTATGTGAAAAGACCAAATTTACGTCGGATTGGTGTACCTGAAAGTGATGGGGAGAATGGAACCAAGTTGGAAAACACTCTTCAGGATATCATCCAGGAGAACTTCCCAAACCTTGTGAGGCAGGCCAACATTCACATTCAGGAAATACAGAGAAAACCACAAAGATACTCCTAGAGAAGAGCAACTCCAAAACACATAATTGTCAGATTCACCAAAGTTGAAATGAAGGAAAAAATGTTAAGGGCAGCCAGAGAGAAAAGTCGGGTTACCCACAAAGGGAAGCCCATCAGACTAACGGCTGATCTCTCGGCAGAAACTCTACAAGCCAGAAGAGAGTGGGGAGCAATATTCAACATGCTTAAAGAAAAGAATTTTCAACCCAGAATTTCATATCCAGCCAAACTAAGCTTCATAAGTGATGGAGAAATAAAATACTTTACAGACAAACAAATGCTGAGAGATTTTGTCACCACCAGACATGCCTTACAAGAGCTCCTGAAGGAAGCACTAAACATGGAAAGAAATGACTGGTACCAGCCACTGTAAAAACATGCCAAATTGTAAAGACCATTGATACTAGGAAGAAACTGCATCAACTAATGAGCAAAATAACCAGCTAACATCATAATGACAGGATCAAATTTACACATAACAATATTAACCTTACATGTAAATGGGCTAAATGCCCCAATTAAAAGACATAGACTGCCAAATT
The DNA here is from genome assembly GCF_028885625.2 of Pongo pygmaeus. Taxonomy (NCBI): domain Eukaryota; kingdom Metazoa; phylum Chordata; class Mammalia; order Primates; family Hominidae; genus Pongo; species Pongo pygmaeus. Next base: position 34,766,646 of record NC_072379.2, on the reverse strand, counting down.
GGATTAAGAGTCAAGACCCGTAGTGTGCTGTATTCAGCAGACCCATCTTGTGGGCAGAGACACACATAGGCTCAAAATAAAGGGATGGAGAAAGATCTACCAAGCAAATGGAAAACAAAAAAAAAGCAGGGGTTGCAATCCCAGTCTCTGATAAAACAGACTTTAAACCAGCAAAGATCAAAAGAGACAAAGAAGGCCATTACATAATGGTAAAAGTATCAATTCAACAAGAAGAGCTAACTATCCTAAATATATATGCACCGAATACAGGAGCACCCAGATTCATAAAGCAAGTCCTGAGAGACCTACAAAGAGACTTAGACTCCCACACAATAATAATGGGAGACCTTAACACCCCGCTGTCAACATTAGACAGATCAACGAGACAGAAAGTTAACAAGGATATCCAGGAATTGAACTCAGCTCTGCATCAAGCAGACCTAAAAGACATCTACAGAACTCTCCACCCCAAATCAACAGAATATACATTCTTCTCAGCACCACATTACACTTATTCCAAAATTGACCACATAGTTGGAAGTACAGCACTCCTCAGCAAATGTAAAAGCACAGGAATTATAACAAACTGTCTCTCAGACCACAGGGCAATCAAACTAGAACTCAGGATTAAGAAACTCACTCAAAACCGCTCAATTACATGGAAACTGAACAATCTGCTCCTGAATGACTACTGGGTACATAATGAAATGAAGGCAGAAATAAAGATGTTCTTTGAAACCAACGAGAACAAAGACACAACATACCAGAATCTCTGGGACACATTCAAAGCAGTGTGTAGAGGGAAATTTATAGCACTAAATGCCCACAAGAGAAAGCAGGAAAGATCCAAAATTGACACCCTAACATCACAATTAAAAGAACTAGAAAAGCAAGAGCAAACACATTCAAAAGCTAGCAAAAGGCAAGAAATAACTAAGATGAGAGCAGAACTGAAACAGATAGAGACATAAAAAAACCCTTCAAAAAATCAGTGAATCCAGGAGCTGGTTTTTTTGAAAACCATGCCTATAATCCAGCACTTTGGGAGGCTAAGGCAGGTGGGTCACATGAGATCAAGAGTTCAAACCAGCCTGACCAATATGGTGAAACCCTATCTCTACTAAAAATACAAAAATTAGCAAGGTATGGTGGCGTGCGCCTGTAGTCCCAGCTACTTGGGAGGCCGAGGCAGGAGAATCACTTGAAGCTGGGAGGCAGAGGTTGCAGTGAGCAGAGATTGCACCACTGCACTACTAGCAACAGAGCAAGACTCTGTCTCAGAAAAAAAAAAAAAAGCCAGGCACGGTGACTCACACCTGTAATCCCAACACTTTGGGAGGCTGAGGAGGGTGGATCACCTGAGATTGGGAGTTCAAGACCAGCCTTGCCAATATGGTGAAACCCTGTCTCTACTAAAAATACAAAAATTAGCTGGGTGTGGTGGTAGGTGCCTATAATCTCAGCTAGTTGGGAGGCTGAGGCAGGAGAATTGCTTGAACCCAGGAGGCGGAGGCTGCAGTGAGCTGAGATCCCGCCACTGACCTGCAGCCTGAGCAACAAGAGCGAGACTCTGTCTCAAAAAATAAAATAAAATAAAAAACTGCAACCAAAATGAACACAAGTGTCCAAGTTACTATCATGATGGAGCTTACGTTCTTCTTTTTTTTTTTAATATATACTTTTAAGTTCTGGGATACATGTGCAGAATGTGCAGGTTTGTTACATAGGTATACGTGTGCCATGGTGGTTTGCTGCACCTATCAACCTGTCATCTACATTAGGTATTTCTCCTAATGCTATCCCTCCTCTTGCCCCTGACCTCCGACAGGCCCCAGTGTGTGATGTTCCCCTCCCTGTGCCCATATGTTCTCATTATTCCACTCCCATTTATGAGTGAGAACATGTGGTGTCTGGTTTTCTGTTCCTGTGTTAGTTTGCTGAGAATGATTGTTTCCAGCTTTATCCATGTCCCTACAAAGGACATGAACTCATTCTTTTTCATGGCTGCATAGTATTCCATGGTGTATATGTGCCACATTTCCTTTATCCAGTCTATCATATCATATCCATTCTTGTGAGAGATACAATAAACCCCAAAATAAAATGCTAAATTAACCAAGAAAATGAGTCAAAGAAACGTTTAGCACAAGAGGATAGAAAGATGCTATTTTAATGGGGTAGCTAGAGAAGTCCTCTCAGAGAAGGAGACATTTTAGGCAAGAGTAAATGCATGGGCTGACAAATATTTTAGGCAAAGGAAATCAAAGGGAAAGGCTCTGAAATGAGAAAAGGCTTTGTGCTGGTGAAAGTGATTTTCTAGAAAATTTCTGCCTCTGGAAAGGCAGTCAGAGACATTTAAGTGCTTATAATCTATGATAAAAAACTTCGGATTTTTAGAAGGTGGAGAAAATTGGCTTCATAGATCTAGATGAAAAAGAACTTAAAGATTAACTGGTCTAAGTATCCCATTTAACAGCTGAAGAAAGTGAGACCCAGGAAATCTAAGTGACTTAACCATACCCTGCAGCTAGTTAGCTGTTGTTACAGACATAAACCTTGGTTCATTTATCTGAAAATAAACCACGACTCTACTCAAGGAAGCATTTTTCATTTTGCTATTTTAAACACTATATCCAGACATGACATATAACACATGGAATATGTTATATTCCAGACATATAACACCATATGTTATTCTTTCAGAGGAAAGTTTTTACAGGCTGGTGCACAGCTATAGAATGGCAGATGCACTTTGAATATGGAGAAGAGCATGTGGCCCCTGAACCCAGAGGTCTACTCCCTGGAGATCACACTGCATTAAACAGCTAGAGGTGTTCTTTCATTTGGACAAAAGAACTGACGTTGCTTCACTGAACCTCTTAGGGATACTCAGTTAAATGAGATTATCATATAATATGCCTCATCACTTTCACCTTCTAGTCATTTTACAAAAACACCAAACTCAATATGAAATTACTATGTATTCTACAGTGACCGCTCATGTAATTTTTGCATAATTGAACACATTGTGTTTAACGCTGAATCTCAACTAACTTTGCAGAGAAATGAGTTAAAACTATTTCATGCAGCTACAGTCTCCTGACCTTCACAGGAACTTAGATCTTCTTTATTCTCCCCACAAATGTGGCCTTGGGCTTACAATGGCAAGGAAGTTGTTATCACCTGGCTTTTAATTCTGCTTCTCAGCAAGACAGACTTTCAACATATCAAATTGATAAATTTGGGGTCAATGTGTCATGCCCTCTTGGAATCTTTTATCTTCAGAATAAATGGTTCTGAGAGGTTTGTGGAAGGGGAAGCAGTTTTCAGGATTCCTACCTCTCCATGTAGACTCAGGGCAGAGATCCCTGTTGGACACCATATTGCTATGGTAGAAACCATCTTCAGTCTCAAACAGCCTCCCTGCAATTCAACTACAGAGGATAAAGCTGACTGTGTGGCTGTGCAAAATACCAAAGATGGAAGTTAACAGGACAAATGTTGTAAATATCATACTTCCATTTGTGTGTTTGTAATCTTACCTTCTTTTTTTTTCATTTTTTTTGTTTTGTTTTGTTTTGTTTTTGAGACAAAGTCTTGCTCTGTCACCCAGGCTGGCATGCAGTGGCATAATCTCAGCTCACTGCAACCTCTGCCTCCAGGGTTCAAGCAATTCTCCTCTCTCAGCCTCCCGAGTAGCTGGGACTACAGGTGCCGGCCACCACGCTCAGTGAATTTTTGTATTTTTAGTAGAGATGGGGTTTCACCATGTTGGCCAGGCTGGGCTTAAACTCCTGACCTCAGGTGATCCGCCCACCTCAGCCACCCAAAGTGCTGCGATTACAGGTGTGAGACACCGTGCCCAGCCCGTTATTTCTAAAAACATTGTGTATAAACTATGCACCAGGGTCTGTGTTAGATGAACAAAAGAATGGGCAAGATCTTTGCATTTATAGACTTTGCAATTTAGGAAGGGTATCTATTTTAAAAAGTAACCAAGTAAGAAAATGATTATAGATAGTTATTAGTGCAAGAAAGAAAACAAACAGCACTACAACAGAGAGCCACAAAGTGTCCTGCTGACTTAGAGTGGTCAAGGCGAGCCTACGTAAAAGGGGATGCTTCACCTAAGAACTGAAGGATTGTGGAAACAGCTGCCACTTGTACATCCAAGTGAGGCCAAGTGGCCCTGGCAGCAGGTGATGGGGCATTGGATGTGGGAAGAATTTCAGATATATCTTAGAGGCTTCAGTCAAATTGGTGATAAATTTAAAAACTAATAGGGGTAAGGAACTGCCAAGAAAAACTTTTAGGGTTGTGTGTGTGTGTGTGTGTGTGTGTGTGTGTGAAGGTCGGGAATTTGGTTTTGAATATTCAGTTTGAGTAACCTGTGACAGTATCTGAGATTTTTTAGGTACTTGGATTTGAAGTACAAAGGATAAGTCCAGATGCTAACACAAATTTGGTAGTCATTACCATTAGGTGACTTTTAAAACTATGCAACTGGATGATAGTATTTTAGGGGAAATATAGAGTGAAAAGAACAGAGCATTGTGGAATGAGCTTCAGAGGAATCCAGTTTCCTGAGATGAGGTTGAGCTGGCACCAGAGAGAAGAGCAAGAAGCCCAAGACCTGCTCTGTAGGAATGAGGGTTTCAAATGTTGAAAGGAGTTGAGTAAGGAAAGGAATAAAGAGTGCCTATTGAACTGATAAACCTCAAGGTCATCGATGACCTTAGTGAGAGCCATTTAGGTGTAGAAGAGTCCAGAAGCCTGATTCTAGGAGATGGGACATGAGGAAACAATGCTGCTCAAGCAGCTCAGCTGTCTAAGGAAGCACAGTGAAAGCTCAAGGGGAAAGTGGGGATGAGGGAAGACACACTGCTTTTTTTTTTCTTTTCTTTCCTTCTCTCTCTCTCTCTCTCTCTTTTAAAGTGGAATACTTTGGAACTTATGACTAGGATTTCACAGACAAAGTGAGGTGACCAGGAAAAAACACAGCTAATCAGTGCAGCAAGATCCCTCAGATAGGGCTTTATTTGATGATCCAATGTCATGTCAACCATAGGATTTCACATTTTTGTTATATATTTTAGCCTACACATTGATAAAATTATAATCAGAACATATAACACAGTAATCATGGAGCATAAAATTAACTAAAACATAAATTATGTTGCAAGTAAAGAAAACAAATGAATTAACATGCGCATAACACTGCATAATAGAAGATATAACAGTTTTAAAAGTTATCATCAACATGTTAAACTTATCGATTAAAAAACTTATCTATTTCTTGGATTTATTAAGAAAAAAGAAAAAAAGGATCAATGTATGATAATCACATTACAAAAGTACAAAAAACCCCACAAAAGTTATTAAAAATAAATTATGTTGGCTAAAATATACGCTAAAAGAAGAAAAAGACACCAATCAATACCAGATAGAATGAATTAAGTAAAAGGAACATCATGTGAGATACAGAGAATCATTCAACACTTAAAAAAAGTTTGAAAAAAAGTCATTAACAGTTTTTAAAAGCTTTAAATTTTAGCATTGTAATATAAAGAAAAAATGTTTCAAAGATACAAAAAGATTACAAAATTCCAATGACAAGCTAATTTTCTATAATCTATTAAGAAACCTAAGAAATTAAATAGGTTCTCTGAAAAAATACATTCTTTTAAAACTGGACTAAACAATCATGTCTTAGTGTTTTACTTTTCCATTGAATGTTAAAAAGCTGGTTTCAAAAATTAAATGAAAGCTTATAGAGTATTGAAACACAGTGAATTCCAAAACACAGGGCAGGAGAATGGCGTGAACCCGGGAGGCGGAGCTTGCAGATCGCGCCATGCACTCCAGCTTGGGAGACAGAGCAAGACTCCGTCTCAAAAAAAAAAAAAAAAGAAAAGAAAAGAAAATATGACTCTATGGCACAGAAAAGGAATATGTGTTCTAATTGTTTAATCCTATTACATTTAAAACGTTTTAAATGCCAGGTGTGGTAACTCATGCCTGTAATTCCAGCACTTTGTGAGGTTGAGGCAAAAGGATCGCTTGAGGTCAGGGGTTTCAGACCAGGCTAGGAAACACAATGAGATTCTGTCTCTACAAAAAATATAAAAAATTAACATTATTTTTATAAGGGAAGTTTTAAAAATATTTTAAAGCAAACAGTGGATATTACACAGAGCAATGTAATAATTGTATCCATTCTAATAGCTTCCAAAATAATGAGGAAGAATAATTTTATGGTTGTATTTAATGACATTAACTCAAGAAAAATGATAAAGGGCGTTTCTTGTATTTTCGCTGTACACCAAGCACTGTGGTGAGCACTTTCTATAAATGATTAACCCCTTTTGTCTCACAAGTATCCTGTGAGTTTGATGTTTTCTGTAACAATTAACTTTACAGTTGAGAAAGTAAGCACAGAGAGGTTGGCTTATTTGCGCACAGCTAAAGAGCATTCCATGCAGAGGCAGGAGGTGAAATCAAGCACTCTGGGTCTGGAATCTATGACCTTTACAACTAGGCTGCATTGCCTTGGGGAGGAGAGTGTACGGATTAATAAATAAACACTTTCTTGAAGAGACATCCAAACACAAGGATGGACTTTTTGTATTAGACTCAGATGCATTCATTGTGTTTTGTTTTGAGTGAGTGCTGCAAAGTGCTTCTTGCATCAGTCTAAAATCATTTATATTTTTGTGATTTATTTTTGAACTTCTACACTATCATGGATTCTCAAGTGTTACCATCTAACACTAAAATCATCTAAACGAGGGCCTTGCAGCAGCTTTTGGAGTGGCCAGCAGGGAGTTGCTGTGATTCATGTGCATGGTCGACTCCAAGCCATTGTGCCTGTTGTAGTGGAAAGAGAGAAGGGTGGTGTGGCCACAGGGGGCCCTGCACGCCTCTTCTTTCAGTCATCTCTTTCCTGGCAAGCAATTACTGTTACACTGAAAATCTATTTGCTTCAGCTGATCTCTCCTAAATGAAATCTAACCAACAATCAACTAGCATTTTCAGAGTGCCTGCTGTGCGTAGAGCATGCTTGGAAAGCATTTTTTAAAGGAAATATTAACATTTGAAATATTAAGACCATGATATATTTGTAGAAGATGTAGACTCCTTCACCTTCAAAATCAGCAATATAAAATTCTTTAGGAAATCTGCCAGACTTACTTTTATGTCTTTTATTAATGGCCTTTAGCAAAACATCTTTGTGGTTTGTTTAGAATTCTCTGTCTGCATTTCAGAGCTTGTTTCTGTCAGAACACATTCTCTGTTAGCTTTGATTTTTATTTATTTGCAAGTTTGTCTTCCTGTCTAATAAAAGGTATGCATTGTGTAATTGTGAATTTTTGCAGTATAGGAGGTAGAGAGTGATTTCAAATGCAGTTGCAATAATCAAATAAATCAGTATTTTGCAAAAGGGTAATTTAGTGGAAAATAGGGTTTACTGTTCTTGATTTGAACTAAAATGCCTTCTGGCCACATCACACCCGAGAATGGCCCAAGATAGCAGAAAATACCAGATGACGAGATTCCTGCTTATTCATGTTTGCATCCTTTCTGCAATGGAGATCCCTGGCTCTGGTTTGGTCTGAGCCACATAAACCCATGCTCTGAAGAGTTAGCCATGGAAAGCTATGCTCATGCTTGCCAAGGAATCTGTCTGAAGAATACTCAGAAGATGAATTTGGATTCTTCAAGTCCAGTTTTCTATGCTCATGCTTGCCAAGGAATCTGTCTGAAGAATACTCAGAAGATGAATTTGGATTCTTCAAGTCCAGTTTTCAATGTGCCATCATCATTCTCTAAATTTAATTCTTTAGATGTGCTGAAATGTAAAATCTCAACTAAAATTTTATTGTTTTGCCTGTTTAATACAGCAATTTGAACAATACCAGAAGAAAATGAAAGCACAATTATATGCTTTTTCTAAATTCAGAACTAGTCCAATGCGCTATTTTTATAAGTATTGTTAGCTCAGAGCTTAGATAAAATTTAGTATTCAAATATAATCTCCTAAACACAAACAGCAGCCAACTGAACATGAGAAGTCCATATCTATGGCTCACAAAAAGGATTTGGATTAGAATAATAGAAAAAGGTGGAGAGTGGGAATTATTTTTTAAGGCAAATTCCATTAAATTTTATACTAGAAGTAAAAGTTCAATATATGAACAATAATAAGAGTTATGAACGAGTACTTAACAGGAAAGTAATTCTTCCATCAGCCTTAAAATAAATAAGCACTTTCTTTTCCTCTGTTTCTTTATCCTCATTGTTCAGAAGCCCTTTCTTGTCATAATCATCCTTTAAATTACAGAAAATAAAAATCAATCATCGTTTCTTCTTACTTTCTTATAAAAATACCACTATACAGCTGAGTTTTCTTTTTTTACAATTACTCATAAAATGATGAAAGGAGAATTTTTAAACTACAAATTCTTACAAAGTCTAGAGACAGTAACAAATACCCATTAAAGGTTGTTATACTTTAGATCAAGTCAAATTATCAATCCAAATTAGCCCAAACCATGTCCTCTGAAAATGAAACTTGTATTTTAGATTTGGATATCAAATGAGAATAAGAATAATCTACTCATAATACTCCACATAAGGAATGCTTTTAGTAACATTTTTGATATGAAAAAATATATAATTGCTCAGTGTCTAGATAAAAACATGTATATTTGTACAAAAACTTACAATTGGAAAAGCATGTATATATGCATTCTTGTGAAAGTGGTGGTAAAAATATTATTACTTTGTTTTACATTTCAAGTTCCTGAGACTCAGAGAAAATAAATGACTTGCCCAAAGTCTTCTAATAACAAGGTAGGATTCTCTCATGTCTCCAAACTCTAAAAATGCTTTTGTGCACCTTTTTTTTAAATCAGCTCTTACACTTGAATAATAAAATCTCAGAATACTACAGTTTTTCAAATAAACATGGGTTTTGCTGAATTATAAAAATTATTTCATTTTTTATTAACTTTAATTGAAAAATAGTTCTCATATTTTCACACGGTCATTTCATCTGTCTTCTACATCAATTATAATGTTCACTTGTAGGTAATTGACTAAAAATATTCCTTTGGGGAAAATGCCTAATTATACGTAGATTGTTAAGTATAGTCATTGTCTATGTAAAAATGGTTAACATATCATAATAATAAATATGCAAAAAATATGGTGTGCCAATTACTAGATGACAGATGATACTTTTTATCTGACTTATCCTGATACAGATGAGATGATGAGTCATGAAATTAATATTCCAAGAAAGCTCACCAGTAATGGACTTTAAAATACTCCTCATTCTCATCTTCAAATTTAAAAGCAGCCTAATTCAAACAGCTTCTACTTTGCTACCATGAGGCAGATACAGTGTAATTTCTTTTACTTTAAAAATGTGATTTTTAATTTTAACAATTTTTTTTCAAATAGGTATTACTATCCTGTTAAACCGAAGAGAAAGCTGAGACTTACACCAAGACATTCGCCTCAAATCTCATGACTAGACATGGTGCAGCTAGAATTCAGATTTAGGGTTTGCTCATCCAGAAATCATGCTCTGTCTAACAAGTTAGAAGACGGAAGTTCATAGAATTGGATTATCAGGAGTTTTATATGATCTAAAGCAAATCATGGAGGTTTTTTAATATTGTCTTTAAAATATTCAAAATGACAAACCAAAGAAGAATTATATTTTACCTTAATATAAAGATTAAGATAAAATATGTGAATGGATGTAGGTATATATCGATCTATTTATATCTCTATACACTAGTAAAGTTACTGAAGAAGAATTCTGAGCTATTTTAAATTTTTAAACCCTAAGCTATTTAAAGATTTAACAATTCAGGGAGATATATGTCTTCTATGTTTACAGAGACTTACATTTAGAGATAAGAGACCTGCAATTAAATAATTTTTCTTCTATAGAAACCCCTGCCTATAATCCAGTGTGTATAATATGAAAAAAATAATAAAGTATGGGTTTGAATTGTGACTTCATTGTTTATTACTCATGCGAACTTTGGTAAATTTTTTTTTTTTTTGAGACAGGGTATCTTGCTCTGTCACCCAGGCTGGAGTGTAGTGGCACAATCACTGCAACCTCTGCCTCCCAGGCTCAAGTGATCCTCTCAGCCCAGCCTCCCTAGTAGCTGATGACCTAGTACAGGCACATGCCACCACACCCAGCTAATTTTTGTATTTTTTGTAGAGACAGGTTCTCACCATGTTTCCAAGGCTGGTCTCAAACTCCTGAGCTCAAGGGATCTGCTGGCCTTGGCCTCTGAAAGTGCTGGGATTACAGGTATGAGCCACCACACTCAGTCAGTAAATCTCTTTAGAAATTACTGTTCATTTGTTTTTTCATCTGTAAGACAAGGGAAATAGTATGCACTTCATAAGCTACAGCGAGACTTAAGTGAGATTATATATCTCAGTTTTCTCCCGTAATTGCTTCTCGATATTTAAAAATTTTCTTATCTGTAGAAAAGATGGTTTTTTGGAAAATAATTTTATAACGGTGAATGTGATTTAATAATTACTAAAAAGTTCCATGTTAACTAGTCATGGGTTTTCATAGTAGTCAAAATAATTTTTGTCATGCTTCGGTATCAAGCCCAAAATCTCTGTTGTTAAACACAATGTTGTTTTTTTTTTTTTTTAATTCGTGATTATTGGAGGTTGGCAAGAGACTGGGAAGGGAGACTCCGCCACGCAGGACACAGTGTGCCCACCTTGTAGCTCCACCTCCCGAAACATGAGGTTTTCTAAGATATGGAGCCCAGGAAAGAGATAGAGCACTAGGTCTTACACCGGCAATTAACTCCTCAGCCTAGAAGTGACATGTCATTTATTCTTATAGAGTATTGGCCAGAATTAGTCACAAGGTCCTACCTATCCACAGAAGGGTGGGGAAATGGAGTTTTCCATTCGCCTAAAAGGAGAGAAGAACCACATATGAGTGACTTCAAAGATACCTTATACAAGTGTGACAAACTCTGGAGGGATTTCTGGTGGCCCTGCCTTTAAATATAATTTGCTTTTGAGAAATGAATTCATTTTTCTCAAAGAAATTCACATTTTTGTCAAAGAAATTGGTGAGATCTTGTGGGCTCACCAATATTACTCTTTTTTTTATTCTAATACATATCTGGAATACCATAATTCTTAATAAGGATTTGGTAGCCCCAAAATGCAGATATTCTCTGATAAAATAGAATTGGCACTGCTTGGGCCATTTTCTTTGCTTGCAAAATCATCCTTGAATATTTTAAGATATCTTATAAGGAAAGAAACAAAGCAAACAAAAAACAAAAGTAAACAAACAACAAAACTTCTCCCTTTACCTGTTTTACATGTAGAAATTGTAAATGTAGAAATTGTTCTCCTGTGCATAAAATTACGTAAGTATTTATGCTGTATCTGTTTATAGTTACAACCTTTTATCTTTCAGACATTTCCTATGTTGTGAGCTACAGTTACTTCTGAGACTCCAAGTCTTTGCTTTGTTTATGCTGTTTTCTCAGGTCCCAGTGCCTTCTGCACCTCACACCGGATTGCAAACTCTTATCTTTAAAGACTCAAATTCTAGTTTCAGGACAACTCTTCCTGTTCCTCACACTGTTAAGCCCTTCTTCTCTTAGTACATGCATAAATCCACCTACTTAACTCTAAAGATGATGAGAGACTGTGAATGTCAGGTTCCCAATCAGAAATCTCACTGGAAATAGTGTCTAACTCAAATTTCGTTTGCTTCTCAATAGCAAGAAAACAACCCAATTAAAAACTGGGCAAGCTCCCTGATAGACATTTCTCAGAAGAAATACAAATGACCAAGTATATTTTAAAAAATGCTCAGCATCACTAATCATTAGGTAAATGCAAAATAAAACCACAATGAGATATCACCTCACACCTATTAGAATAGCTATCATGAGAATGATGAACAATAACAAGTGTTGGTGAGGATGTAGAGATAATAACTCTTGTGTACATTGTTGATGAGAATGTAAATTAGTATAGCCATTGTGGAAAACAGTACATAGATTTCCTCAAAAATTAAAAATAGAACTACCATATGATTCAGTAATCTTACTTCTGGTTATAGATCCAAAGGAAATGCAATCAATATGTTGAAGAGATTTCTGCACTCCCATGTTCATTGCAGTGTTATTCACAATAGCCAAGTTATGGAATCAACCTAAGTGTCCAAGGGATGAATGGATAAAGAAAATGTGGTACATATACACAATGGAATACTACTCTCATTTTTAAAAGAGGGAAATCTTGTCATTTGCACAATATGGATGAATCTGGAGGACAATGTGTTAAGTGAAATAAGCCAGGCACAGAAAGACATACACTGCATGGTCTTACTTATATATGGAATCTAAACAAGTTGAACTCATAGAAGCAGATAGTGGAATGATGGTTACCAGAAGTTTGGGGGGAAGGGAGTAAAGGAATGAAAAGTTGTTGATCAGGGAGGGGATACCAATTTCAGATAAACAGGAGGAATAGGGTTTGAGATCTCTTGCAGAGCAGGGTGACTATATTAAATAATAAAGTATTGTATATTTCAAAATAACTAAAAGTAAATTTCAAATGCCTCATCGTAAAAAATCATAGGTAAGTGAGGTGAGGCATATGTTAATTAACTTGATTTAATTATTTTACATGGTATGAGTATGTCAAAATATTACATTGTACCTCATAAATGTATGCAGTTATCTTTTGTCCATCAAAAAATTAATAATTATTAACAATTATTTGCTCTAAGTCTTAATAACAACTCTTTACATGCTGTGTGCTCATTTTTACTGAATTCCTATTATCAGATTTTTAAATATTTCCCCATATTGGAAAAAGAAATATCCATCTGGACATTTCTTTACTTTCTACGCATCAAACATAATCCAATTTTCTTTTAAAGTAATTCTTTATTTGTGTTTTCATGGATGTAAAAAAAAAAGTACACTTTATGGCCATGAGACTGTGTTCCATAACTAAATATTGCCTCACTAGAAGTATATTGTTTAAGACAATCATTTTACTTGGTATTCTATAAATAGGACTATTAACTCATCACTAATCTTGGCTAATGCATATTTTACTTAATATAGTGAGCACTTGTATATTAAGATTTGGGATATTTTCAAGTTCCAATAAAGAAGGTAGATACCAAATTACTACATTATTAAAAGGCGAGTGTAGACCACTCTCAGAAAGTTTCTTTTCTACTTGTAAATACATTCAATTATGTGGTTTTCCTCAATTCCATTACATTGGAAAAAATTAATTTAATTATTTCTAATTATACAAAACAGTGAAATTTCAACCTGTCCTTGAAATGTTTCCTTATAAACCCATGGAAGCTCCCTGCAATCATGACCCAACAGAGAAATACTCTGTGAATAATGGCTATTTTATAATAAGTTATTTTCTTTAAACTTTTATTTCTTAAAAAGATTTTTCTCTTCTAATCAAGTTTTTAAAATATCATAATAAACTTTGAGTATGTAGGGGCAAAATAACCCATCTTAAATTTCTCCAACTCCCTGTACATTAGGCTGGCCAAAGACAGATTAATAAGAGCAAAAACTACTAACCTGTGCATCATGCATGTAACACACAGAAGAACTCAGAGGTGAATGACTCACGAGGTAATTAGATCTTGAGCTTAAATACCACCAAAATAAAAGGGATTTTGTGTTTCTGGGCAAGTGAAGCAAGTTATGGGATGGTAACCAGAAACAGTATGGTAAACAAGTGTTTGGTATGTAGTAAGGTTTGGTATGTAGATTTAAGTCAGTGCCTTCTCCATTGAAAATAGTTCATTATTTAATCTTTCTTCATAAGACAAGAGTAGTTTACACACTACTATTACAGTGTTATACTATTCCGTGTTTTCCTGTGTGCTATTACCAGTGAGATTTGAACCTTCAGATGATCTCTTCTTGCTCATTAACATCCTTTACTTCCAGATTGAAGGACTCCCTTTAACATTTCTTGTAGGACAGGTCTAGTGCCAATGAAATTCCTCAGCTTTTGTTCATCTGGGAAGGTCTTTATTTCTTCTTCATGCTTAAAGAGTATTTTCACTGGATATACTATTCTAGGTTAAAAGTTGTTTTTTTTTTTTCCTTCAGCACTTTAAATATGTCACGCTAATGTCTCCTGGATTGTAAGGTTTCTGCTGAAAAGTCTGCTGCCAGACATATTGGAGATCCATTGTATGTTATTTGTTTCTTCTCTTTTGCAGATTTTAGGATCCTTTCTTTATCTTGACTTTTGGGAATTTGATTATTAAATGCTTTGAGGTAGACTTCTTTAGGTTAACTTTGCTTGGTGTTCTATAACCTTCTTGTACTTGAATGTTGGTATCTTTCCCTAGGTTTGGGAAGTTATCTGGTATTATCCATTCGAACAAACTTATACTTCTACCTTTTTCTCTACCTCCTCTTTAAAGCCAATAACTCTTTTGAGGGTATTTTCTAGATCTTGTAGGTGTGCATCACTGTTTTTATTCTTTTTTCTTCTGTCTCCTCTATCTATTTTTAAACAGCCTGTCTTCAAGCTCACTAATTCTTCCTTCTGCTTTATCAATTATGATATTAAGAGACTCTGATGCATTCTTCAGCATGTCAATTGCATTTTTCAACTCTAAAATTTCTGCTCGATTCTTTTTCATTATTTCAATCTCTTTGTTACTTATCTGACATAATTCTGAATTCCTCTTTGGTATTATCTTGGATTTCTTTGAGCTTCTTCAAAATAGCTATTTCTCTGTCTGAAAGATCACATATCTCTGTTTCTTCAGGACTGCTCCCTGGTGCCTTATTTAGTTTATTTGGTGAAGTCATGTTTTCCTGGATGGTGTTGATGCTTGTAGATGTTCTTTGGTGTCTGAGCATTGAAGAGGTAGGTATTTTTTGCATTTTTTACAGTCTGGATGTGTTAGTCCCTGTCCTTTTTGGGAAGGTTTTCCAGATATTGAAGGGATTTGGGCCCCAAGCCTTATAACACTGTGGTTTTATTGGTACCACCTTGATGATCTTGGAGAAGATCCAGAAGAATTCTCTGGATTACCGGGCAAAGACTCCTGTTCTTTCCCCTTACTTTTTCCCAAACAGAGTCTCTATCTGTTCTGAGCCACCTGGAACTGGGGCTGTGGTGATACAAGCACTCCTGTGGTGGCAAGCACCCCAAGAGAGGGTTCTTGGATCTCAGGAAAGAAAGAATTCAGGCAAAGCCCATAGAGTAAAGTGAAAGCAAGTTTATTAAGAAAGTAAAGGCATAAATAATGGCTACTCCATAGGTAGAGCAGCCAAGGGTGGCTGGTTGCCCATTTTTATGGTTATTTCTTGATTATATACTAAGCAAGGATTATTCATTAGTTTTCTGCGATAAGGGCGGGCAATTCCCAGAACTGAGGGTTCCTTCCATTTTTAGACCATATAAGGTAACTTCCTGACATTACCATGGCATCTGCAAACTGTCATGGCACTGGTGGGAGTGTCTTTTAGCATGCTAATACATTATAACTAGTGTATGATGAGAGTGAGGATGATCAGAGGTCACTCTTGTCACTATCTTGGTGTTGGTGGGCTTTAACCAGTTTCTTTACTGCAAACTATTTTTATCAACAAGGTCATAAAGACCTTTATCTTGTGCCAACCTCCTATCTCATCCTGTGACTCGGAATGTCTAACCTCCTGGGAATGCAGCCCAGTAGGGTCTCAGACTTATTTTACTCAGTCCCTATTCAAGATGGAGTTGTTCTTCTTCAAATGTCTCCATTACTAGGACTGGGCCCTTTCCTTCAATGAAGCAGGGTCCCTTTTGGCCCAGGGTGTGCCTAGAAACATTGCTCAGGAGGTAGGGCCTAGAATGGGCCCTCATGATTGCCTAATGCCTTATCTTACCATGGATCAGCTGGTTTCAAAGATGCAAAACAAAGTCCTCTTTACTCTTCGGTTTCAAAGATGCAAAACAAAGTCCTCTTTACTCTTCTATCTCCTCTCCTTAAGCAGAAGGAAGGAGCCCCTTTTGTTGCTCTAAGCTGCACCGAATGGGGTTGGGGAAAGGGTGGCACAGGCATTCCCTTAGCTGCTCCATTTGATGTCTCCCTAGGTTACATGACACCCTAATCTCCTGACTTTAAGCAGAGTCCAGCACTAGGAGTTGCCTAGGAATTACAGTCCTTGTGTCCTAGATTTCCTTTCAAGTTTGCTGGGGACCCTAGAGCACTTTACCGTGCAGTGGTGAGGTTTGCTGAGAAACTCAAGTTCTGACTGCTGGGATGGGTGATTCCCCTGTGGCTGGGACTGGTCCAAATGCTCTCTTGACGCACGGGCACTGGCTGAGCCCAGCACAGCTTATTTTCTGCTATGACAAGGGAGCACCGTGTGCAAGATAAAGTCCCCCAGTCACTGCATTCTTCCTCCCCAAAGTGCACATATTCTGCCTCTGGGCTGTGAGGCTCTTGCCAGAGGTTGGGGCAGAAGTGGTGTCGACGATTCAAGACTGTCTCTCCTGCCGTCCTCAATGGTTCTTTCAGCGATATGAAGTTAAAACCAGATACTATATTTGCTCACCTGATATTTGGTTCTTGTGATGGTGCTTTTCTGTGTGCAGATAGTTGTTAAAATTTGGTGTTTTAGTTGGGGGGATGATCATTGTAGGCTTGTATTCTGCCATCTTGCTTTGCCCCCAAAAGTCTATGAGGCATACTAGTTTTTCACTTTATTCTCTCTCTTTCTCTTTTGTCTTTGTCTGGTTTTACTAATGGGGTAGTATCAGCTCCATGAAATGTATTAAGAAGTTTTTATTTCTCTTCTTTTTGGTGGGGGTGGGGGTATGGGTAGGGAAGAGATTGTGTAATATTGATGGTAATTTGTCAGTTATTCTTTAAATATTTGGTAGGATTCTCCAGTGATAACATCTAGTTCTAGTTCTAGAGAATTCATTTTTGAGAGCTTTTAAATTATCAGTTCAAATATTTTAATGGTTATAGGACTATCCAGATTGTCTGTTTCATCTTGGTTGAATTTTGGTAGTTTTTGGTTTCTGAGGAATGGGTATAGTTCTTAAGTTGTCAAATTTATGACAATACAATAGTTTATAGTGTCTTCTTATCCTTTTAATTCCTGAGAGATCTATAGTGATATCTTTTGTTTCATTCCTGGTATTTTTGCTGATTCGTGTCTTCACTCTTTTTTTGTTAATCTTGTTCAATTTTAATAAGTTTTTTGAAGAAAAGACTTTTTTTTATTGATTTTCTTTATTGTGTTTCTCTTTCCAATTTTACTTGTTTCTGCTATTATGATTATAATTTTCTTCCTTATTCTTGCTTTGCATTGTTGGGGAGGTAAAGTAAGTTGATGCTTTATAGTTCCAACTAAGAACATACCCTTGTAACAAAATACAGATTAACCAGAGAAAAACAAAGAGAAGTTTATTAACATGTGTGCCTGATGTATACATGAGTGGTGCTAAAAGAAATGAGGCTTTGACTTCAGGCTCAAATACCCTCATGCACTGAATGAGCCTAGGAAAGAAACCTGTGGGGAAGGGCTGGATTTGGGAACACGGTGCTTTAAACAAGGGTAAGGTTTTTATGCTGATTCAGTTGGTGCCTTGTCTAGTGATTTAGTCATCCTTCTTTTTCTGCAGAGAAGGAGACAACCTTACAAATAGAGATTTCCTTTATAGATGTAAATTTCACTTACAAAAGTTTATCTTCTACTCTGTTTTCATAGATTCTTCCGAGAGTCTGCAATTTCTCAAAATAAACTACTCAAAATAATTCCTATGCCAATAAGCATATTTAAGAAGGGGCATATTCTGGCCTCCTACATTTATATTCTGGGGTAGCATGTCCTGAACCCCTTTGGCAGTTATTTTTGTCTTTTTCTAGTTTCTTGAGCTAAGAACTTAGATTATAAGTATTTTGTGCTGTTCATTGCCTTCTCTGCACTGCTTAGACACATCCCACATTTTTCATATTTTTTATTTTATTCCATTCAGTTTTATGTGCTTTTTATTTCTTTTGGGATTTTCTCTTTGACTGATGGATTATTTAAAAGTACATTTCTTGATTTCCAAGAACTTGAAGACTTTCCTGTTGTACTTATGTAATTTTCTAATTTGATTTCAATATAGTTAGATAACATACTCTGTATGATTTTGGCTTATTTAACATTTTAAAATTTAAACAGTTCACCAAAATATTTGGTAATATTCTATAGGCCAAATCTTTTATAATGGTGTGCCAGTAAACCCACCTGACATTTGCTCTGAGGGAGACATTATTTTTATTATACTGGCCAATATACTACTTGCCCTCTGGGGAAGACATTATCTCAAACTTTAAAAGCTGTTTGCTCTGCAGACATTCTTGATAAGGTAGTCTGTAGCAAAACCTGTAACTGTCTGCTCACAAAATGTACAGAAACTGAGAGACCCATAGAAAATTGTCTCCCAACACAACCATTTGCTAAAATCTTATTCCAAATTCTATTTTGAATTTAGATAAAATTCCAACAAAATAAAATTTATTTTACAATAACTTCCATCTTTCTTTATAACACTGAGTTCCATTCCTATTCATTCAAGTTTTCCTCTATGCTTTAAGGAAAATTGTGCAATTTTACTAATACAATATCTTCAAATTTCTTGTTAAATATGTACGTATTATCTCTTATTGCTAGTACGATTTCTCCTGCTTCTATGTTTTTAATTGGTTATTACTGATACAAATAAATTTAACTAATTTAATTATTTATTATTCCCTTCAACACTAGCCATTACTCTCTTATTTCCACTGAACATTTGTTTTAAAATTGTTCAGTTAATTATCAATTGTTTCTCATTACTATCATAATAAGAAAGTAGGGATAATGCTGTCTCTTCATTGCCAAAATGTAGATTATTTATATTGGTTTACTAGTTACAATGTTGAGATCAAAAGCAATTAATGCCATAGTGGGAATCTCAGTCTTTTCCTAATGGTAGTGGGAATAAATTTTGTGTTCCCACATAAATGTGATGGTGGCTGTATATTTCAGATGAATGATCTCTCTGGGAAGCACTTGAGGGCCAGTGGAAAAGAATGAATGAAAGTGTGAGTCCTTTTGTGCCTATCACTCTATCTAGATTTCTATCCTCAAAGTGGAGTTCTTCATCAGCCTCTTTCCTCTTTAACTAGACTCCTCTCTTATAGGGAGAAATTAGAGTGAAGAAGGGGCTCTCTCTAATCTCTGTGTCCCCTGACTTCTACCTGCCATTGTTTCAGCCCTGTTGAGCAACTCCCAATTCTTCTGAGACAGGGTTTCTTGCTTGTCTAGAAAGCCATGTCAATGATCAAGATAGAGGGACAATGAGATACCAAGACTACAAGGGAAAGTCTGGTCAAGGGAAGATATTCTTCAGAGAAGAAACGTGTCCTAAATCTGGCACTCCCACCAAAGAATTTAATCTGTGATGTCTGTTAACCCAAGGGGTACTCAAAGTTTTAGGTGAGACTAAATGGAACCAATAATTTGATTTGAAAATTTTGGACTTTTAGTTATACATTGTGGTATCAACTTCAAGCTCTAGAGTCCGTGTCTGATTCCAGCATAACTTGTTTCACTGGTTTCCTCCAATTCCTGTATCTCAAAGACTGGGTGGACCCAGGACGGGTTCTTCTCTAGTTTAGGAGGGGTGGTGTTCTCCAGCTCAATGATTTGTAATAATACATTGTAGTCATAAACAGGAGACATATGGTATGCTTTGCATCTCACAGAGGCTTGGCAATTATGCTCTCAGTGATTGCCACAGATAGACATTTACTTATGGCATCAGCAATAATGGGTGTGAGCCTGCACACATAGGCTTCATGTTGGTTTATCAGTCATCTCTGTGCCAGGTGCTGTGTCATGCTACCATGATGCTCAGAGACCTACTGTATAAAAAGAGCTCCTTCAACCCCCTCCAAGTTGTTCATGTCTAGTAAAGACACTGAGACAGTAGTGGACCTGGTCTATGCCATTTTGTTGATAAAAAGTACAAATATCAGGGTGAGATTTCTCATTTTTGGTGAAGGGTTAGCAGATAAATACTATAGGTAAACTTTTATCATGTCATCACATAAAAATGTTTTATTAAGTTTCTATTTAGCAATCAGCAAGAGGATGTGAATCTCTGAGAAACTTAGGGTAGTATCCTTTAGAGAAAACTAAAGAAACAGTTTTTGTCTTTTAAGAGTATTTTGAATAATGAAAAATCCTTTGTTGTTGATCATATCTGCAAAACAAAATAAAATAAAAACAAAAATACACCAGCAAGTAAGACAGTGAGAAAAAAATATCAGTAAGGCAGAAAATGGATATGTTCTAGTGAAAAAATGTATTTTAAATTGTTAGAAGATAAAGAAACATCTTTCAAATACAATTGGATGGGGGGATAATAGTTGAAGAATAAATCAAGAAGTTATGTGACCTAAACTCTCAGCAAAATCAATGTGAAAATTTACTTGGAACACATTAATGATGTCAAAAATATCAAATAGTATAGATATAGGAAAGAATCTGTATTTTTTAGAGTAGAATGGGAAAGCTGCAATAACAGATTAATCACCAAAATTTAGTATTTGAAGTCACATGAAGTTTTATGATTTTCCTAACATCCTCCAGGAGAATGTTCCCGTGGTCAGAGGTGCTGTCCTCTACTTGGGCATTAGGAATGCAGGATACTTTCATCCTGCGGTTCCAACATTCCCTGGGTTTCCTTCTCATTTTCACCAGTAAAAAGGTCTGCGTGTTCAGTACAGACGCAGCCACCCACTTTTTTAAACTATTTTTGATCTGTGGTTGGTTGAGTCCATGCATGCAGAACCTGTGCATATATAGGCCAACTGTAGGTACCAGGGAGTTTTAAGAATGGAGGGAGAAATCCTGAAAACACAGGGTCTTATAAAACCGAGATTAATGTTCTTGCTTGGGAAGCCGCGGCCACTTTCATTCTCATGATGCCTAAGAACTAATAACTATTGCTGACTGAAGATGCAAGCTGATAACTTTCAGTAGGTATCATGTCAGACAAAAAAGCAGCAATGTTTCATTACACAACCCAAGAAATCAAGATTTCAAATCCTTCCAGAAAGAGCCCATCCATTGGTTTCAACATGTTTCTTTTGGTTTACCTATGGAAATTGTCAGAGTTCTTAACCCCCTTCCCCTATTGGTGATGTGATGACGTTTTTGTCTTAATCTATGGGAAACCTTTCTCATGGGCAGGCCTTCACTAGGTTCTAGGGGTCATTGGAGGTCCTAAGTACAATATCTTTCCCTGATCTCGGTCCTGCTACAGCTACACTGATACATCCAAAAATGCTTTCTTCAGTAACAGGTAGCCCAGGGCAAACCTCTAACCTTATCCATGAAATGTCAGGGTGTTTCACCAACAGGAAGGCATGCCTTTTCTCTGAATCTATTGGAAACCCCTTCTCAAGTGTGTGAACTTTATGGATTTTCTTTCCTTCTTTGATATCTGATGGGCCTACTGCTTAAGATAACTTGTTTTGGCTTTTACCTGGAATAAGAAACTTTCCTTCTGGCATTGTGCATGTACACATGGACTCAGTTCTGAGAATCATGGCTTATAAAAAGTCAGTAATTATACCATCACAAAACTATTGCTTTCTGCTGAATTGCCTGCTTGTTTTAATTTAGTTCTAAAGCTCATATAAATAGTAAATAATTAAAATTAAGACCAATAGAAAAAGATAACCTATGTATTCCATATTTCTATCCAAAATTTTATTTTCATTGTCATATTATTTTAAAGATCCAGTTGTACTCTTTTGAATGTTTTGGTTTTCCTATATTGATCTTTGAGAACAGTTGAGTTCATTAAAATAATTTTAAGTGAAAATAGTCAACCAATTCAACATTCTTGAATAAATCATATTGTTATATGTGAAAATGTCTGTTTCTTTTCAGAATTTGGTTGTAAGACAGTCTAAGAATAGAGCAACCATACTACAAAAAAGGAGTTAAATTGCTATGAATGTGTGTCTGTGCATTTTTTTTCTTTTTTTTTCTTTCTTTCTTTCTTTCTTTTTTTTTGGAGTCATGCAAGATAATTTCCAGTGCATTTGATGCAGGTTGTTCTAGTTTTAAATCCATGGTAAAGGGTAAATTATAGCTTTAAAGATTTTCATTGTTAGTTAAGACAGTACATCTGATAATTGTCAGATAAACACCAAAAGCAAATTGATGTCAGCTGTGAGGGAGGTCTGTGGTCACATTCTGCAGGGTTTTGTCTTGCAGAAAGATTTTATCACTGGCACAGTTGAAGCTAGGAGCATGAGGATACAGCAAATGCAGTAAATGGCAGAATCACAAAGATAAGAGTTCTTTAGTGAATATTGTTCCAGACGAATCTAACTTCAACAGAGATCTCAGACACTTTAACTTTAAAAATGGCTTTCAATCAGAGATTCTTTGAACCAAAATTTAAGAAGATGAAACTTTTATTTCTATTTAATTTTAAACAGATTCTTATCCCCTGTGCAACCAATATTCTTCCAAGTGAATGTGTTTGTTATGAACAGATTGGTCTCATTGTCTAATTCATTGATGTATGGATCATTGTATAATACATATTAAAATCAATAAGTTCTAAAGTTCAAATTCTTCACTTACTGATGTGTGCAAGTGCTTTAATACAAAAATAACTTCAGTAGTCTTCTTGTCATCATTATTCCAAAAGGAAACCTAAAAGCCTATCATTTAAAACCATCTGCAGCACTGGGTAAATATCACTCTCACAACACGATCTACAGCCGCAAAGATCCTTTGTGTAAAACCATTCAGTGGCCTTTTATTGTTTCCACAAAAAATGCAAAAAATAACGATTTCTCTTCCAATTAACTCCACTGCCAAATGTTGTGAATGTTGGAAGAGACAAAGAAAAGTTTACTGGGTAGTAATTAGTTATTTGGGTAGTAATCAATCTACCAGTTGCTACATAAAGGGTAACAAGTTAATAAATCAGGCTGAGTACGTGGAGTTTACCAATTTAAGCATAGTTTTAGAGATAGCTGTAAAAACAGAATCTATTTGGCACTTTTTAATAACATTTACATGCAGAGTTATCCATGGTTGGTGTTTTCCAGAAATGCTAAAGTAAAAGGAAACGCTCACCTATTTCTAGATAGTCAGATTACAGGAATATAGTCAGTTATCCAAATTGTAAATGTGTCAACTCCTTAACTCTCTGGAAACCCAATAAACTTGATGAAGTTAGAAACGGGCTTGGTGAGCAGGTTCAAAAGATTTCAGTTTTTATGTTTCTTTGAAAATTGATGCTTAAACTCTCTGGGCCTCATTTTCTAAATGGGGTTCTAACTTAGAGTTAGAGAGGGTTCATTAGAGTTCTAACTTACTGTTTGGTGTTTAAATTTTGTAGCTTCAACTAGGGTTAATTCAAAATGAAAGTAAATATGACTTTGATTTTCATTGGGATGAAATAACTAAGACATTTTGAATGTGATTGGGTTACTTATGTTTACAATGTTAATTTAATTTTAGTATTGGTTGTAGATTATGGTTAAAGTTGGGGCCTGCTGGACACATCATTTAGGAGTTCTGGAAAAGACAGAGAAAAAAGATGACCCAACGGTGGAGAAATACACACAAGGGAAAATCATGGGCTAGCCTAGGAGACAGAAAATATTGGCAAAGACTGGAAGCCATGAGAGAGTTAGCTGCCAATGCATGATGGGAAGAATAGAGCAGCTTGCAGTAGGACAGGAAGGACGGGGGTGCAGTCACAGAAGTGGTGTATGTCCCCACTCTCTGGGATGCCTCATAGCTGGCCTAACTCATCTTCTTCCACGGTCTGCCAACTTTTACCCAGCCCTCGCTGCTGCTATTTGTCTAAAATCCACGGTCACATGATTAATCACAGCTTTCCTATTCTCCTTTTTCAAAAACTCATCCACCTACTCCCATTAGTCTGATGGACACAATATCAACTCTACAGCCTGTGCTCGCCTCTGTTCACCTTGTCCACTCCTCAATGCTCTGCCATGTGCCTTCTTGCTTCCAGGATGGAAGCTGCTCCCCATCCGTGTTGTGCTGTCTTCTGCCTTTCTGCCATCTCCCAGGCACTTCTCTCTAATGGCAATGCTGTCTTCTGCATCAATCAACATTTACTTATCCTTCAAGCTCTCATTCAAATGTCACCTCCCCAAGAAATACATAGTTCCTACCCCTGTTTATTTTGTTCCTTTTTCCTCTGTGTTCCCAGGGTACATTTTACATTCCACTTCATTAGCAGGTGTTGTGCTGGAGCCATTTATGTGCTAGACCATAATAAATATCTGCAATATCTCTTGCATTGTTGTATTATATTTTTAGATATAGCATTTTGAAAAAGAGTAAAAGGTAAATAATTTAAAGTTTGTCGTCCAATTCAAGTGTATGTATATGTGTGTGTGTGTATATTTACATGTAGGTCTATGTAGCCATCATATGTGTGAATGCAAATTTCTTGAATGCTGTCACTGTATTGTACAGAAAAGGCCATGTGGTTTTCTCCTGACAATATTAAAAACGCACCTAAAATATTTCTCTACCAAACAGACATTAGTGCTATTTAGGAAAGATAGTCTAATAAATGTTCCAACTATCTTCTAATCTATCTTCTAAATTTTATCCTTTTATTATGTTAGACTATTGGAAAGTCATAACCATGGACCACGTAATCTTAGCCCCCATGGAAGCACCTTTACTGAGTTACACTTTAATGATATGCCTTTAAGTTTCATCTAGAATCGTTCAAAAAGTGGTCCAGAAAAATTGGCTTCTATGTGATTTCTAAATAACATCACGAAGGACATTTTATTAGTACCTTCTGTGCAAATTTTCATATCAGACAATTCTAGCAGTATCAGAAAGACTTTTGTACTTCTGATGAACTAATGTGTTACTTTGTAGCTGAAATGTGAACCACGTCAATTGTCAGGTTTTTCTTCTGCTGAAACAAAAGTAAAAGTCAAATCTGCAGTAAATTATGACGATTCTGTTAACCCTCAGAAATACAATATTTTCTTTTTTTCCCTCCATCATAAATCTGCATACATGCTCATATTGTTGAAAGAAAAAATTTATACAAATTCAATGTAACAGAGTTTAACTGAACAAAGAACAGTCTGCAGATGGAGCAGCCTCCCCACTCAGTTGGAATAGCTTCAAAATGACTCTGATACTGCCATGTGGTCAGAGAATGTATGGCAAGGAAAAAGAAAATGACATAAGTAAATGAAAGGGAGGTACAGAAACAGCCAGATTGGTTACAGCTCGATGTTTTCCTTATTTTAACATAGTTTGAACAACTGATTGTTCATGATTAGTCAAAATTCTGTGATTGACACAAGAGTAGGTTCCAGTTTGTTTACACATCCAGTTAGGTTACAGTCTACTATGTATGAAGAAACCTATAGGTCAACCTTAAAATATGTAGGGGGCAGCTTTAGGCCAAACTTACTTTAACGATATTTAAGATACTGTTGTATAACTTCTCAAAATAATATTTAAAACATGGTTTATAATAATTTTCATGGTTTAAATTCTTCAAAAGAAACTACAGTCAACTTCTTCAAACATTTTTTTATTATTATTATACTTTAAGTTCTAGGGTACATGTGCACAACGTGCAGGTTTGTTACATATGTATACATGTGCCATGTTGGTGTGCTGCACCCATTAACTCGTCATTTACATTAGATATTTCTCCTAATGCTTAAAAGTAGACCTATTACCTATAAGGCATTTAACCAGAAACATAACATGGCGAAAATGGATTATCTTATGAGGCTTGAAGCAGACACCCTTGGAAATCAAGAAGGAGTCATGAGAGGTCTCAGCTTTGCAATCTGATTCCTTTTCAGGGATCTGAGGAAGAGGAAGAATAATAACATATTAGGTCAAGAAGCTCACCAGGCTCCAGCTTTCTAATTAAAATGAGGGCGGAGGGATGAAGAGATAAGAAGAAGAGGTTGTAACTCTAGATCTCCCTGGGTAATGCCTACCCAGGGAATACCTGCTGGGAGAATACTTAGGAAGGTGTACATTAGTCTTTATTTTTATTTTATTTATTTATTTTTGAGATGGTTGCCCACTCACTCTGTTGCCCAGGCTGGAGTGCAGTGGCACGGTCTCAGCTCACTGCAACCTCTGCCTCCCGGGTTCAAGCGATTCTCCTGCCTTAGCCTCCCGAGCAGCTGGGATTACAGGTGCCTGCCGCCACACCTGGCTAATTTTTTGTATTTTTAGTAGAGACGGTATTTCACCATGTTGGCCTGGCTGGTCTCGAACTCCTGACCTCATGAGCTGCCTGCCTCGCCTCCCAAAGTGCTGGGATTACAAGCGTGAGCCACCGTACCCAGCCAGCCTTTATTTTAAATAGACACAGAATTCAAGCCTTGATATTGTGCTAGAAAAGGAAAAAGA
This sequence comes from Pongo pygmaeus, assembly GCF_028885625.2. NCBI lineage: Eukaryota > Metazoa > Chordata > Mammalia > Primates > Hominidae > Pongo > Pongo pygmaeus. The sequence continues at coordinate 34,740,109 of NC_072379.2, read as the reverse complement.
TATTTGTTTCTTTATCCCCATTTTCAGGTTACAAACCTCTTAAAACCCTCGTAGTTTCCTGAGCAATGATGGTAGTAGGAGCATTTTTTGTTCTAATATTGTGTCTTTGACCCTGGTTCCTGACACAGAACCGTGTAACTTCCTGGGTGATAGGAATGTCTTTTTAAAATTTTTTTAATAAGACAACTCTTGGTGGGCTCCTTGGGGCCTTGGAATCCTTGGAATTTCTTCAGTGACAGGAGTGTCTTTTCTTTTAGTGAGACAACTCTTGGGCTCCTGGGTGGAGGCTGGTCCTCAGAAAGACCAGACCATGATTAGAAGCTTGGAGCTTTCAACTCTAACCCCCATCCTCTAGCAAGAGAAGAGGTCTGGAAATAGAGTTAATAATAATTAATCGTGTCAACATAAGTAAGCCTCCAAAAAAATTATTAAACTTTGGGGTTGGAGAGTTTCTTGGTAGGTGAATACATCCATCTGCCAAGAGGGTGTCGCACCTCCATTCTATGGGGACTGCAGAGGACACTTCCAGACCCTGCCCTAAGTACCTCTTTATCTATTCCAGGACACCCAGCTGATGTTGGAGATTGGTTGGTGTAGAAACACACACATTCTGGCAATCAGAAATGTTCTGTACTGAGTGAGACTAGTAGGAGAGTATAGTTTTGTTTTTTCCTACTATACAGTTTGGTGTCGGTAGTGAAATATTGAGTGGTATGAGTGGTGGGAAGGAAAAACAGAGCTGATTTTTCCTATTACTGTCTGAAGCCTAAAGATTCAAACTCAATACTAATTGAAACTTGGAAGTGCTGTGTAGGAAAAAAGTTGATTTATAGCTTGACAGAAAAGTCTAACTTTATCTCTGGAGACAGCTGGGTTTCTTGTTTGACACTTACCGTGATAAGGGTAATGGGATCCGTGATGTACTATTTAAAGTCCAAAATTCCCCTGGAAGCCCTTAAGGCCAGTTTTCTTTTGGGTGTTGTTTTCATCTGCATAACCAGTGAGCCTGCCTCACTTGACTCTTTGAACAGAGGGGCACTAAACCTCACTGGAAGTTCTGCCTTGACCTCTTCAGGAGACTAAATTCCTTTCACAAACCTTGGTGGCTTGACCCAGGGACACAGGGCTCTTATTTAAAGGCAGGGGCTCCTGGGCAGCATCCAGGGCTCTTATTCAAGAGCCTTTTGTGACATGCTCAGTGGAGTCTGGTAAGTCCTTGCAAATATCCCAACCCGTGATGCTCACAGGTGCCAGGCTGCCTCAGACAACATTGGTTTGTTGGTGGGAGGCAGTGAGAAGCCCAGCTGTGAGGAGTTGAGGAAAACAGAGGTAGTCAAATGAGATACAGTGGAGTTTATGAGTCACAAAAATGTTCATGCATATTCATATAATCACGGCATTGAAATCCTTTCCCAACTAAATGATAAAAATGAGGGAAACAACTCTATGCATGTAACAGGATGTGAACAATAGAACGTTGTGTTTTTAAGCTGTGCTGGAGTTAAGAAAACAGAACTGAACGAAGTTGGCAAGTGCTCTAATTTCCCACTGGCATGCTGTACCAGCTATGCATGATTTAGAAAAAATGTGGACAGCACATGGCCCTGGACTCAACAGTTACCTTGAAGATTATTGGAAAATGGAGAGGATTTCTTAGGAGAAGGGTTGCTGGTGTGCAGTTAGTTCCAGTCTCCCTTACAATGGGTAGGCGGGAATGCAGAATATATACTTTCTTTCATCTGAAGCTCAGTGTTGGGGGCTTCCAGGATACTGGAAATCTTGGAAGGTTTGCTCTGTGTTTGGCAGACACTGGCAGGTATCTGCAAAAAAAAAAAAAAAAAAAAAAATTCCAGGGAGAGATAGATTGAGGCCACCCATGGTGGCCGACATGGGTTGAATATGGGAACTATACTTCTACCAACAGTGTTTTCTTACCTGGAGGGGATTAGTGTTGCCATGCAAAAAGTAGGCAGCTAAATATGAACTTCCCATGTAATATTCGGGTATGTGCTAAAGAAAAAGATATTCTGACCCTTGTTAAAATGATAAGGCAGAATTTACTCAGAACTATTATGATGGGCATAGGGACTGCTGCAATGGGATTTCCATGGTGAGAGACTGGATTCAACTCAGAGTACAGCAAGGAAAGGCAGAGATGTTATAGCCAAAGAGCAGGCTGAGGGGAAGGGAATGGAAAAAACTGAAAGGAAGCTTTAGGAGTAAGTGGGGGATTCTGGCTAAATTGACCTAACAGGCTTCTTGCTGATGGCAGGCCTGGGTGATCTGATATCACCTGTGGAATGGTGGAGGATGCGGAACCTGATCAATATCAAGGGTGATCAGAACTTTGAGGGTGGGAGATTCTCACTGAATCAACTTGGCAGGATTTTTGCTAAAACTGGGCAATGCAAAGACAGACGCACATGTGGAACCCCACAAGCTGAGACCTCCTTGGTGAGAGGATTCAGAAGAGACTCACTAAAGTTAAGTCAACCCTTTGTCACATCCTTACACTAAAGACAATTCACTCTTAATTGGAAATTCCCATTCATCTGGGCAGCCTATTTTTATTTACTAAATCTCAGAAGCAGTAGGGCCCAAGAAGGATTTCTACAGGGGCCAGGAGATGCTGTCATCCCAGAGGCTGGAAGGGGAAGGTCAGTGGTGGCCCTGAAAATGGGGCCATGGGCTGAACGGCAGCTGGAGGACACATGAGGGACCTCCAGAGATGCCTGGAGAGGGCTCATGTGCTAAAGGGCCTCCAACATCCTGCAAGGCCATAAGAAACTTATGAGAGTTACAACTCACCCTGTGAAGGCACACCTGGGCTGGGTCCTTCTTCTCCTTTCCTTCTTTCATCATGGAGGATCTAGAGTGGTCAATGGGTGGGGAAGGAGGATTAGAGCAAAAGTTGGGGGAGAAAGAGAAAGGCAACGATGTTCTTGCCCCTGTCCTTTCGCCTCCCCCAGCTTCCAGGTTAAACCTGACCCAGGGAGGGGAGGTGGGAAGTTGTGGTATTGGGAGAGGTGTCCCAATGGAGACAAGAGCCTCTGCAGAAAAGACACTCTGTGATCACATTGTACCACAAAATGTACACATGCCATAATGTCCCTACAATAAAGAAAACTCAGTAAACAGAGTAGAATAGTTAGATGAATTATGCTGCAAAAAAATTTCACACAATATTATGAAGTCATTAGAAGGTCACGCATTGATTCATTCCCCAGGGATTTATTCAGCTCCCCCCACCCACCCCACCCCCTGCCACAGGCAAGCACCCAGGCACTATGCCAGTGCTGGGGTTAAAGTGATGAGCATAAACAGAGAGGGTTATGAAGCAAACACAAATGACGACTGTGAAGTTTATATAGCAACATGGAAAACGAGGGCCGCGTGGAATTCACTTCATTAACAAGAGGCCCTGGTCACGGACGCTGCTCTGGTTGTAACTGACAAACAATAACCAGCTATGTATAAGAACAACAAACTCCTATTAAAAATTAGATTTAGTTTTTATTTCATTTATTTTGTTTTTTTCAGTTTATTTTTTCCTTGATAGAATTGGTAACTATCTGTGAATGCGTGTGCACATACTGATGCCATCCTGATTCATTCAAAGGGAAACTGATGTGAATTACACTAGGAATCTTCTATAAGAGCTGCGCCTTGAAGCAGCACTTGAAGGACCAGAATAATTTTGATGGATAAGGAAATGGGTCAAGATTACCATAACTATTTTAATCAAATTGTACAGAATACTCCTGTGCCGCCCCCAATAAAATTAATACATTTCCCCATGATACTGGATGGAACAGACTGACTTTTTCAGGGTCTGGCTTTGGGATTCCTGTACCGCAGGGCCAGGTTTTTCACTTGCATTAAGACTGTGATGGCCTCTGCCCAGGTTTCCATAATCCAATTGCATTTTTTTACAAAGAAATAAAGCTTGAAAATAAACAAGTATCTGGGGTAGGTGCCTATAACACCACAGGAGTCAGAGGCCAAAGAAATGGAGCAAAAGATAAAATGGGAAATTAGGGGGAACATAGGCTACCACCACCCCGAGGACACTCATTATGATGCAGTTGTCTGCAGGAGCAATGTGTAATGTCTTCAGATTGGAAGAAGCTCGGGAAGGACCCAATTAGTGAGCGCTCTGAAGCCCAGACTTATCAGCAGCCTCCAGCAGACATTGTACTCCCTCCACACATTCTCTACAAGTTTATCTTTTCTCAACATCCTACAGTAATAGTAAAGGGAGCTTTGTAGTTCCAACTATTTCTTAGGGGGAAATGAGAAAAGTGCAGCCAGGGAAAAGCTTCAAAATACTTTTGTTGCTAGGAAGACTTAGTGCACATTCTTCTCTTTGTTTTTCTGAAACACAAGGGCTTACATTACTACAATTATGTGCAAATTAGCCCTGAGAGTTGGCGTGGTATTACTTTTTTTTTTTTTAATGGCCTACAAAGACACTTTTTAAAAATATAGCAGCAGAAATTAGAATTACTTTTTACCTTGGGGTTTGTACAATTTTTTGCTACGTGCATAAACATTACTATTCCTTAACCACCTTACGTAACTGGGAATAAGGATTAGGGCATAAGCATGTCTGTGAAGTCAGGCTTGAATTCAAAACAACCCATGTTTTCTCCAGCTGAAGGAATTTTAACAAAATTATTTAACATATGAACCTTACCTTACTCACCTTCAATCATCAAAGTTTCTGCCGTAGTTCTTAGGAAGTATAGCTAGAAATGATGCTATGGGTCAGTAGTATGCATTCACAAATAATAATTTTTTGTTTTGTTTTGTTTTTTTGAGACGGAGTCTCGCTCTGTCACCCAGACTGGAGTGCAGTGGCGCGATCTTGGTTCACTGCAGCCTCCTGCTCCCAGGTTCAAGCAATTCTCCAGCCTCAGCCTCCTGAGTAGTTGGGACTACAGGCGCCCACCACCATGCCCAGCTAATTTTTGAATTTTTAGTAGAGACAGGGTTTCACCATATCGGCCAGGCTGGTCTGAACTCCTGACATTGTGATCTGCCCACCTTGGCCTCCCAAAGTGCTGGGATTATAGGTGTGAGCCACCGCGCATGGCCCACAAATAATAATTTTTTATTTCTTGCTGTATTCCTTTCCACCACATATCAACAACTTGCCTATGGAATTCAGCAAGTGTTCAATGGTTAAAGTATGTGTATACAGAAATTGTGAACTGGGCTCAGTCGTGCACTCTTACCTCCCTTGCTCTCTTCCTTCCTCCCTACTTCTCTTTCTGCCTTTCCTTTTCTGGTGAACTCTGTAAATTAGTGTTTGAATGCTGGATTTTAAAAATACAAAAAGAGAAGTTTTTTTAAAATCATTTCTTGAATCTAACAGATTAATTCCTATAACTTTATATAAATATGTGGAGAGGCAGATGAATGCTTACTTAAATATCTACTATTGTTGTAAAAGTTCCAGCACAATAAAAAAAAAAAAAAACCTCAGGTAATATGATGTGGCTTATTTGAAATATTTTAAAAATGAGTAACGGTATGAAATCTACCAGTTACGTTTAAATATTTGCAAATACAATTTCTGGAAATAGACCTTCCCCAAATGTTATTGGAAATGCAGAAAGAACACAGTTCAAAACTCACAAAGTTTGAAGCAAACTAAGTGGATCTTTTAAACTTACCGGCAAATGGACAGAGGTTAAAAACTTGAAAGCCCTGGAAATTTCATTTATTGAATAATAAAGAAGTTAGTGAAATAATTTATGAGACATTTATTTTACCTACTCCTAGTGGTCAAAGTAATAAAGGTCAAAGCTTGCAAAATGATTGATTCTGCTCCCCTTGACATAGCTGGTTGTGGAGTTATAGATCTCATCACAAATGAAAAATAACAATTTTTTTATTACAAGTATAAGAAAGTCAATATGTCTCAATAAAAAATTGATAAATGCACTGATACTGTGAACTCCTTTAATCTTTTGTTTTTTGAATCAGTTATCAAAAATTTAAAAAAGTCAATAAAGATATTTAGTAGCAACCAAATCACATATTTGAAGTAGAAAATTCTGAATTTTGTATTGACTTCACCATAAACATAATATGTTTATTAACTGAATGTAAGACCACAATTCTCTGGGGACAATTGTGGAGACACATACCAGTCTTTGCTAGTCTATGCATGTCTATTAATAAGAAGAAAGGCTCAAGACACTTTTTAACTGAGGTTTGTGTCAGCTTTATGAAAAGAAGCACCGTGTCTACAAACAACTGGCTTATGTAGAGATTTACTGCTTCCTTCATGGAAACATTCTCAATGGATACAAGTTGCAGATAAACTTGACTATGGGAGATGGTTTCTTGCAAATTGGCAATTCCCAGCACATCTTGTTAGAATATTTGAATGATTTAAATTTGTTTTTATAAGACTATGTTACAGGAATAAAATAAATTCTGAGGCTGGCCCTGTGACTCATGCTTGTAATCCCAACAGTTTGGGAGGCCAAGGTGGGTGGATCACTTGAGGCAGGAGTTCAAGACCAGCCTTGCCAACATGGTGAAACCCTGCCTCTACTAAAAATATAAAAATTAACCTGGTATGGTGGTGCACGTCTGTGATCCCTGTCACTTGGAGGATCACCTGAACCTAGAAGACGGAGTTTGCCGTGAGTCAAGATGGCACCACTGCACTCCAGCCTGGGTGACAGAGTGAGACCCTGTCTCAAAAAATAAATAAATAAATAAATAGTCATTCTGATAACTGCAAAATTGAAACTAAGAGAATAAACCACTGGTTTTGATGAATTTCATCCTCTTTATTGTTAGAACAAACTGAATATATTTTGATATAACTTTCTGAATATATTTTGGACTTGAGACTATTGAAAGATTTAGTATAAATATCATAATAAGCATTTACCTCTGTAAGTAAAAGCCAACCTGAATATAAAACCTCATCCCTTCCCCATGATTTCATAGACTTTATCAAATAACTTGACCCTGTAGCATTGATTCCAGAAAATCCTTCAGCTGGCTTATGGAAACCAAACTATAAAGAGAATCGCACAATTTTGGTTAGGAGTTTTTCTTTTCTATCAGATAATATGGCTGTCACTATATATATATATAATTATATATAATATAATATATTATATATAATTATATATATAATTATTATATATATAATTATATATAATAATAATATATATATATATTCTATAGGAACAAGTACCCAAAATATGGAATTTGCAGTACTGTTTGATCTCAAAAATATCTCACTGGGGGTGTAATTTTCCTTAAATCTAAGGTTCCTTTATTGTCAACCAATAAAAACCATTTTATTCTTCTAATTGAGGAACTTATGTTCAGGTATGCATCTCTGTTATTCAGTTAAATCACTATAACTTGTTTTATTGGTTTATAATATATTTGGTTTTATTTTTTATATTTAAACAATATTATTGGTATTCATTGCATTTATTTGCAGTTACGTTTTAAGGTAAGCTATTTTAATTTTCCTTGTTGGTTGTCTCTAAGTTAGTTAATTATAAATTTAAGACAATTTCAATACAAAATACTAGTAAAGCTTTGCATTGAACTACACAAATAAGCAAAAAAAAAAGTTAAAAAAAAAACCTTTGGAAAGGAAAAGTCACAATGGACTACTAATCCTTCTAGGTATTTAAACATAAAACAACAGTCTGCAATTAAAAGTGTATATATACTCTGAAACAGTGGCTCTCACATGGGCAGTTTTGTCTATCTTCCTCCATAGGGACATGGTGATGTCTGCAGACATTTTTATAGCTGAGGGATGCTACTGTTGTCTTATGGGTAAAGACTAGAGACACTGATAAAATTCTATTAATATAATGCGCAGGATAAGCCCTAGAACAAAGAATGATCCTGCCTCAAATGTTAGTAGCGTCAAGGTTAAGAAACCCTGCTCTAAGTGGATCAGACAGCTGGAGATAGAAATAAAGTGATCCACAGGAATGGAAACATCACACACCGAGTCCTGTCATGGGGTGGGGGGAGCGCGGAGGGATAGCATTAGGAGCTACACCTAATGTAAATGACGAGTTAATGAGTGCAGCACACCAACATGGCACATGTATACATATGTAACAAACCTGCACGTTGTGTACATGTACCCTAGAATTTAAAGTATTAAAAAAAGAAGATCATGCAGACTTACAAAAGAAAAAAGAAATAAAGTGATCCAGTAAAAGTACAAGAAGAAAATATATGTGTATTCATCAATACTGTGGTTGAGAGAAAATATATATCTAATTTGGTTTAAAAACCCAGGAGAAATGAAATCAACAAATTCGGTTGTATTAAAGTAAAATATCAAACTTTTGTATGGCAAATACAGGAACCAACGTACATAGGAAAGTATTTGAATAAATTATGGTATATCTGTCAATGAAATATGCAGATGTAATAAAGATTGAGGAATATCTCTATGAACTCAAACGGAATGATATCCACAATAGGTTGTTAAATGGTAAAAGCAAACATTAAAAAAAGTATTTTAAAAATATATGTATGTATTAATTATATATTAAGTGTAAAATAATAAATGCACATTATATATTCAATATATGTTTATTATATATTTGATAATAAATACAATAATAATTTAAATATAATTTATAAGTAATATTTAAAAATATTTAATAAATGAAATTACTATTAAAATAATAATTTAAATGTAATGTATATTATATATTGAATATATTTCTTAAATATATTTAATTATATTTAAATTATTTGAATTATAATTATATTTATTTAATAAATATATTTAATTACTGTATATCATATGTATTAAATATAGATATTTGTACACACATATACACACGCACACATGCTTATCTTCATAAAAAAGAAAAACAGGAAAGGTGTACGGAAATTACTGAAATTTTTTTACCTAGAGGGACTAGGTAATAGAGATGGAGTATATCTCTCTGAATATCACTTTTTGTAGAGTTTTGACATTTGGAGCTAGATTAATATTCTTAGATACACAAAGCAAAACAACAGCACCACAAAAATATTAGCAAAAACAAAGCAAGAATTGTGGAAAAAAATAGAACCAAAATGTAATACAAAGAGAAACAAATGAGCATAATTTTATTTTAATTGAGTAACAATCACACCCAAGTTATGAAAGAAGAATTAACCCAAATAACTTTTGAACAAACTGTATCCCCTCAGGTTAAAGAAAAAGAGAGCTTTTAACTCAATTTGAATTCCTGTGTCTAGTTTGTTTTTCACAATTTTATTGATGAGTAATTCTTAGGATTGAGCAAATAATTAGATTATTGAGAGTTTTCACAGCTGGAAAGGTATGGACAGGAAAAGGATGAGAATAAATGGTAGTGTGAGTGGAACTGACTGTCCTTAGTGAGACTGAGAATGAAGTCATGGTTTTGATAGGTAAATATGTGCACGTATAAACATATATATGTGTATTTGTGTATATGAGAGTGTATATTTTTCCCCTTGCTCTGCCTGCTAAAAAGCCTTAGGAACAGGCCTAGCAAGGCCCAGGGGTTTGGAGCCTGCCTTCATGCAGCAGCCTAGGGTGGGAACGGCAGCACAGGTGTGTAAGCACTGGGCCCTGGGGACCCCAGCATTAAAACCTCAACATAGTCTCCAGAGCTGAGCTAAGCACAGGAGGGATGAGGCTGCTAGTGGAGCAGCCCGATGTGTTGGGCCACTTGGATCTGCACAAGGAGGAAGAACAGCAGTGGCCATCGTGACAGGAGCCACAGGGCTCTCCCTTTATGGCCCAGGCTGCATGAGCCCCAGGGTAAAAGCCCACTGAAGAAGAGAAAGTCACCAAAGTTCACTAAATAAACCAAAGTTGTTTTTTCTCAAATGTAGTCAGGGCAGCTTCAAGCCAGGTTTAATCTGATGTAGAAAAAAAAAAAGGAATGGGATCCCCCAATAACAATAGGCACACTCATATCTTGGTTTCCAGATAGCATTTCCTTCTGAGAGAAGTCTTAGCCCCCCGGAGAAAGGACTTATTTCAGTTCTAGGAACTGGGACATTTTTAAAAATCGATACAGGATAGTTCTGCATATTTACAGGGTACATGTGATATTCTGATCGTCAGAAAGTGAGAATGTAATAAAAAATAATAAGATGTCAAAAATGAAAAAAGTTGCCCGGGGCGGTGGCTCACGCCTATAATCCTAGCACTTTGGGAGGCCGAGGCGGGTGGATCACCTGAGGTCAGGAGTTTGAGACCAGCCTAACCGACATGGTGAAACCCCGTCTCTACTAAAAATACAAAAAAAAGTAGCTGGACATGGTGGTGGGCGCCTGTAATCCCAGCTGCTTGGGAGGCTGAGGCAGGAGAATCGCTAGAACCTCAGAGGAGGCGGAGGTTGCAGTGAGCTGAAATCACACCATTGCACTCCAGCCCAGGGAACAGAGTGAGACTCCATCTCAAAAAAAAAAAGAAAAAAAAAAAAGAAAAAGAAAAGCGTTTCAGGATGATGGGGTTCACTCCGGATTAAGAAAACTTGAACATTGAAATAAGTCATGACAGTAATGAGTATAATCCATTGAGTAAAATGAGAAAAAGAGGAAAAAAATGTTAACATTTGTTAAGTTGAAGTAAATGGCAGTTGAGAATTTTTTATATCATTCTCAAAACTTGTCTTTAGGTTTGATATTTTATTAAAACAAAAATATTTTAAAAAGTATCTCACAAGATATAAACAAAGGATAAAAAAACATGCATGCATGCAAGAGTAATGGAAGTCATTTCAGCCATAACTGAGAAATGGACATTTAAGGCTCTAAAGTCCCTCCCACAGGGTTTTATTTTCTTGTTATTACAGTCCTATCCCAACAGACAACCAATGACATAAGGCTTCTTGTGAGATTCTTCTTATTGCTCAATAATAGGTATAAAGCTTAGTGTTTACAGTAGAAAATAGGTACTAAAAAACTACTGCCATGTTCCCGTTCTGGGTGAGATGGAATGAGTGTGCTTCACACTTGATCTTCCAGTGGATGCTGTCATAAAACCTGGACAGTATGCAGCCTGGAGAAACTCTTTGAAGATTGTAATGTAAATACCAGCAAGCAAATTGCAGAAGAACATCAGACTTTGAAGCCATTAAACTGTAAACGAGTTTACCATTCTCTTTCTCCTTCTTTCTGCCCCTCTCTTTCTATCTCTTGCTGTCTATAATATCTCCCACCGGAACTCAACACAGCCTGAAACTCAGAGGTGAGCACTGTGGCACAGAGCTTCAGAGAAGACCTCCTGTTCTGGCTCAGGATTGACAGAGGCAACTCAACACTCAAAGGAGTGCAGAAAATCCGTGAAATTAATATGGTTATTTGAAATAATAAAGTCTTTTTTTTCTAACAGAGAAGACACATTACTAATATCAGGAATGAAAGGACAATGTCACTACAGACAAAGCAGACATTGAAAGACCCATCACACTCAATCTATGGGCCACCTACTCATTTTCCTCTTTCATACATTTAATGCTTTACTTTTGCTGACTCAGCTTCAAGTAATAAGAACACTGTGAGCACCTCTGCACATATAAATTTGACAACTTCGATAAAATGAACCAGTTTCTCAAAAAAACACAAACTTGGCTGGACATGGTGGTTCACACCTGTAATCCCGGCACTCTGGGGAGCAGAGGTGGGTGGATCACTTGAGCCCAGGAGTTGGAGAACAGCCTGGCCAACATGATGAAACCCCGTCTCTACTAAAAATACAAAAATTAGCCTGACATGGTGGTGTGCACCTGTAGTCCCAGATACTTAGGAGGCTGAGACAAGGGAATCACTTGAACCCGGGAACTGGAGATTGCAGTGAGCCAAGATCATGCCACTGCACTCTAGCCTGGGCGACAGTGAGTGAGACTTTGTCTAAAGAATAAACAAAAAACCCCACAAACTACCAAATTTACTCAAGTTATATCAAATTACAAATGTTTTCTCTGTTAAAGACACTATTTAAGGAATAAAAAGACAAGCTATAGAGTTGGAGGAAATATTTGCCAGTCACATATCTGATGAAGTACTGTATTTGTATCCAGAATGTGTAATTAAAATCTATCATTGTTCCTGTAATTATTTTGTCTTTAATATTGATCATCTGCATATACTAAGCAGAAAAAGGCAGCACTATTATCTAACGGGGATTCTCCCTGCATGCCTTTTCTCCCTGGGGATTGTAGGTTGCTATGTGGACTCTCCTTTTCCTTCAATAGCATGTGGTGCTTAGTGAGATACATTCATCCCTAACATGGAGTTTTTAGAATGGATTACCGTGAATAAAACAAAGCAAAATTGGTAAGGACACAAAAGAAGAAGCAACTACCAGTCAATTTCCAGCAGTCTTAAAAAGAGAAATAAGAGAGAGCGGTATGTTTTCCTTTCAACATTTGACCTGTAGCCTGATCATTCTAAATTTCCCTTGTTGTTTATTTTTGTGAATCATTCATGAATCTGTAGAAATTTATCTTGAGTATTGTTTTTTATATGTTAAATATAACTAGTGACTTAAAATGCACCACCAGATGACTTTAACAAATTCCTATTATCTGATGACCATTGTTAGGGGGGAGAAAGGGGAGACAATCTTTGCTTATAATGATGAAAACTGTGCTTTGCAAAGCACAGTTCCTGTGACTTTAGCGGCAGACAAAACTCAAATTGGATGTGAATGCATAGGTGGATGGATGTTCAAATGACAAGGTAGAGTGTAGGAAGATAAATGACCCAAGGCTACAGCCATGGTAATGTTTAAAAACAACTCAAAATCTGCCTCAGGGAAAAACCACCAGTCTCTCTGACGGCAAGCGCATTTCAAGACTTATGCCAGCCAACTGTATTTCAATGTTGATATGCCCTTTTTCAAATGCATGAGCTGATGTAAGGTAAATGTTACTGTTTTACAGAAGATAAATGACAGAGGAAAAAAAATCACATCAATGGAAAGAACATCTGACCCTTAGTCCTAATTCTTCTTAATATTAGAAACTTTAATTTATTTGATGGGGTCTTGCTCTATAATATATGAATTCTGGGAAAATGTTTTATATTTATTTATCCTGATTTGCTAGGAAAAGTTCTTGGTACCTTTATTCTAATTTAATTTTCAATATGTCCTATTCACCCTCAAAAATGCCCTATTTGGGGCAATTAATTACACCATTACCCTAACTATGAACTCATCGTGGTCTAATCTTATGAAGGTTTTGACCAGGATTCTTCAAAAATGCTGCCTCTAGACTTCAGGAGCATAAACAATCTATCTCCACCTCTGAGACAGCATACTTCCTAGTTATCGGGAACTGCAATAGCTGCCACCAGCAGAGTCGATCTCACTGACTCACAGTAATTAAAAACCATGGCCTTTTAAGGGGGAATGCCAGGACTTAGGACCTCACTCTGTCACTCACCTGCTGTATAACCTCGGACAAGTTATTAACATCCATATATCTCATTCTCCTGATCTGCAAAAGGGAATAATAACAGAACCTGCCTTGTGGGATTGCTGTGAAGATTAAATGAGTTAACATATGTAAAGCACTTTAAAAAGACTGGTGCATATTGAGCAGAATATTTAAGTGATCTTACCTTAAATTAAATCCTCTTACTTAGCCTTATCATATTGAGACAGACTTTCGGCATCTTTCCTTTTTCTTCACATCATCGTGAAAACATAATTACTATAAACCATAGTTACTAACTTGCTGCAGATTTTCCACTGCACACTCAATCCATGGCCCACCTACTCATTTTCCTCTCTGTTACATTCAATTACTTTTTCTGACTCAGCTTCATATTTTCTCTTTATTCACTTGTTTTTCTATGTATTTTATGTATATCTAATGCACCTCTGTGTTTTTCTAGGCATTGCAATAATAATTGGATATCTTCTGGATGTTACTCTTAAAGGTCAAAATATTTTGTGTCTTAACACAATAAAATGTGACAGAATTGACTGATAGGAAACACCTTCACATTTCTAAGTTTATTAAGCAGTTTTGGTACATAATACCATATATGAATTTCACAAAATTGTGTTGTTTTCATAAGGAAACAGAAATAAGACAAATATGTGGAGTATGCAAGCACAGATTTTAGCTAAATAGAAGGAAGATACTTCTAGGAGTCAAAAGTTTCAAAGATGTTCTGATCTTATAAGCAACAAATTTCCCAGCATGGGATGTACTCAAATCCTTTGGTGGGAGTAGATGGATAGCAATAATAGGCTAGGTGGTTGGGCCAATCAATAATTTTTAAGTTATTTTCCCTATGAGATTTTTACATTTTCAAATACAAATAAATGGGATTTTGGAAATATTTTTAACTAGGGAAATTTGTGGTTATGTATTTTGCAGAATGAAGACCATTATTTCAATTGAGAGTTACCTACTTTTAAATCAATTCTTTAAATTCATCTTTTGAATTTCAGCTTCCACAGGCAGAATTTGAATTGTACATCTTCATTTTAAGCACAACAGTAAACTTATATTCTTTGATTCCTGTCTTCTGCTTTCCCAGAAAGAAAGGTTTAATCAGAATGGCATTAAAGGGCACAGTTCTGCTTTGATTTTATATAATCATTCTCTTCTTTATATACATAACTTGAAGCGATGTGCTAATTATCGATGAGCTGAAGAGGAGAATAAATGATTATTTTGAATTGTAGTGGTCCAAAGACCCAGGGTAAGGCAGAGGTATTAGTTAATGTCCTTTCATGAGTCATACTGAGTAGCATTTTACTCTGAAAGATGTAAGGATCAGGCGCGTTTGTATCTGTGTAGAAAAGCTCAATAGTGACAGTCTGAATCCAACTGTCTGCTCCTGGAATCACTTCTCGAATTGGCTGCTCTACACTGTAAAAGTAACTGGGTCCAAGTTACATAAACTTTACTCTCTGTGTTTATAGGTTTCAGCTATTGCAGGATGTGTTAGGCTGTTCTTGCATTTTTATAAAGAAATGCTTGAGACTAGGTAATTTATAAACAAAATAGGTTTAATTGGCTCACACTTCTGCAAGCTTTACAAGAAACATGGTGCTGGCATTTGCTCAGCCTCTGGGGCCACCTCAAGAAGCTTACAATCATGGCAGAAGGCAAAAGGGGAGCAGGCGTGCCACATGGCGAAAGCAGGAGCAAGAGAGTGAGTGTGGAGGGGAGGTCCCACACACTTTTAAATGATCAGATCTGTTGAGAACTCACTATCACAAACAGAGCGTAAGGGATGCCATGAGGGATCCGCCCCCATGATCCAAACACCTCCCACCAGGCCCAGCTCCAGCAATGGGGATTACAATTCAACATGAGATTTGGTCAGGGGCAAATATACAGACCATATCACAGGTACTGTCATGATTCATGAGTGTTTCCTTGTTCTCTTTTACTCTTTACATGCCCTATATGTGTTAAGGGATGGAAAACAGAATCAAGTTTGATAAACTCAAAAGACAGTGTCTCTTCAAAACAAAACAAAACCAACAAAACAAAACCCTTTTTCACTATGAGTCACAATTTTTGAAACATGCCGAAAGACTTTTCCAGAATGAAAAAAAGGAAACAGAATAAGCTATGGATTTATTCCTGACCAATGGATGCTACCTCAATGGGCCAAGAAAGCAGAAGGAAAGAGGCAGTTGAAAGATAATCAGGCAAACACATTTACATGACTGACCTATCTGAGAAGTGCTCTGGGGAAGATGGGCAAAGCAGTTGACACAGAGCCTCGAAATGAATGGCCCAGTTGTTGCAGGGGCAGAGGGCACAGATGGGGCCCTATGAGATATGCATAATAAATTGAGTTAAATTGTATGAAAAACTAAACATAATCAATCACCATTCTTGAAAAAAAATTCAGTGATGATGATTACAAATTAGTAATCCACATATGTCCAGCTCAGATCTCTTTACTGAGGTGCAGTCCCATATATCAATCTTCAATTACAAATCTCCACCTGAATGCTCCATAAGCATGTTATCATGTCCAAGTTGCTCCTCAGTCTCTTTCTCCCCACCTCACCCACTCCATTCCAAACCTTTCTTCTTTTTCTACTATTGGCGGATCCTTTCAAACCTTTCATCCAAGCAAGAGGTCTGGGCATCATTTTCCAGCCCTTCTTTTTAAAGCTTAAAGCTTATTCTTCTATAACCAATAAGCAAATAAGCCCTGTTAATGCCATTGCAGTTTTTCCACTCACTGTCTATCAACATTTCTGTTGCCTCAGTTCAGATCCATGACATCGTCTCTCATTGCAATGCAGCTCTACCTCCCACCTTCAAAAAATAGCTTTTTTTTTTTTTCTTTTTTTTGAGATGGAGTTTCACTCTTGTTGCCCAGGCTGGAGTGCAACGGTGTGATATCACCTCACCTCCACCTCCCGGGTTCAAGCCATTCTCCTGCCTCAGCCTCCCGAGGAGCTGAGATTATGGTGCCTGCCACCACACTCAGCTAATTTTTTTTGTATTTTTAGTAGAGAGGGGGTTTCACTATGTTGGCCAGGCTGGTCTTGAACTCCTGATCTCAGATGATCCGCCTGCCTCGGCCTCCCAAACTGTTGGGATTACAGGCATGAGCCACCGCACCCGGCCTAAAATAGCTTTCTAAATGAGAAGGTGATTGCATTATTTCCATTCTTTGCATTCTTTAGTGATTCTATTTACCCAAAGAGACACAGTCAACATTTTTAAGAATGACATTCAATGCCCTCTGCTTTCCTACCTTACCTACTGCCAGGTCCCAATGATACAGTAGTTAAGAAGAAATTACTCAGGCAGATAGTGAGGGCAGGAAGTCCTCAGTAAGGTTTTCCTTTTAATGAAAAGCAGCCCCAAATTATTTTCCTTTCTAACAAAGAGCAGCCTATAAAATTGAGCTGCAGAACATAGATGCTGATAGTTATGCCAATCATGTTCAAGATGGCGGCTCTATCTTCCCTTCTCTTTGTCAGCCACGTATATAATAAGGAGCAGACAAGATGGCCTGGTCAACTGGAAAGCCTATTTGCATAATAAGATTAGGGTAGGGTCCTCAGCCTTCCCTACGCATCATGTAAACGTTATACCTGATAGAATCAATCTGTGAGCCATATGTCAATCAGACACCACCTCCCCAAGCCAGACTAAAAAATCCAGCACATTCACAGCTGGCCAGTCTTTTTCCTCTCGGAAGTCCCCGCTCTCTCACTAGAGAGAGAGCTGTTTTCCTTTCTCTTTTTTTCTCTTTCTTTTGACAATTAAACCTCCACTCCTAAACTCCTCATGTGTGTCCCTGTCCTAAATTTTCCTGGCGCGAGGCGATGAACCCTCTGGTTTGTACCCCAGACAGCGTAGCCACTTCACCATCATGCATGGCCCAGGGCTTCTGTCTTAGAGCAAATAGTCTGTTTCTAAACATTCTATGCTCCTTCCCCCTCTGTGCTTTGATAAAGGGTCATTTCTTTTGTGTTTTGTGTGCTCTTCTCATCCTTCATCCTCTATGAACTCTCCCCTAACTTGGGTAGCTTAAAGCAGGCTGTCTATTCACACCCCCATCACGCTGCTATGACTGTGAGCACACTTGATAAGATGTTATTTGTTTATGTGTCCATCTTTCTATTTGTCTGTAAGCTTTTTGAAAGGTGGGAGGATGTCTCACTCATATATCAAGCCCTAGCTCCTGGTACAGAATTTAATATATCAAGGAGCTTTAATAATGGACTGGACAATTAAGTTGATGAATAGATTATTATACTTTAAGCAGCTTTGAGTAAAGATTATGTTTCTGGCTGCATTTCTGAGTGGAAAAGAATCTGTAACCACACTAAGAGTCACCTCTTTCATAGGCGCCTTGCGTGGGAGAGAGGAAGGAGTGGAGATGCCCAGTACAGTCGGTGTCCTCCTCAGTGTGTGGAAACCCACAGTGCTCTGTGGGAGGCACAGGTGGGTCCAGCTTGACATTTGCAACTCAGGAGAGATGACGAGGGGAAAAACTATTAATGGGCCCAGTGGTATAATGAACTGATTAATAGTAGGATGTCCAAAATGTCTTCATCCACAGAATGGTGGGCATGTTGCTTTTTGACTTGTTCCTTGGGGATTATTTGTTGGGAAATAGATGAGAATTCTTGGTCTACCACACCCAGGAGATTCTCAGATGAAGAGAACCCCTTCTAAGACATTGTCAACATTCAGCAGACACGACAGAGATAGCCCCACTGCAGTTTGGAGATATGACCAGAAAGAAATATCTCCAAAGATAATTGTATGTGCTTTTTGAGAAAAAACAAAAACAAAAACAAAAACAAAAAAAAACTTCTATCTTTGTGTATTTGAAACTGGATGATAAAATTTTAATTAATTTTTGTCAAAACATAAGTACCCTGTATATTTTTATCATAGATCAAAGTATTGATAAAAATGCAGAAATTAGATGCCCTATCTCATCTTTTAATAAAGTATACATGACCAAATATCAGAATTAGGCACAAATCATCCATTTATATATCTATTCACCGGTGAATTGGCATAAAACAAAAAGAACATTGGCATGGTTTTGTTTTCCTGTCTCTGACATTTACTAATCCTTTAATCACACAACATTTGTTCAACTTCTCAGAGTATATTTCCTCACCACGAGAGATTGAGGATTAACCTGATGAGTGGATCTATAAGTAGCACAATCCAGTTCCTGGATTATATCAGAAAGTCAATAAATGGAATTTCTTGTTTTATTATTTTCATTTTTCTTCTTTTCATTTAATGAATGACTTTTTAAGAGCCACAGGCTACACACTTCAGGAGTTTAAAGACAATTCATCCATGTCCACTATCCTGGAAGAGTCCAGAGTCCCAGGGTAACAAGTGGACATGCCAACAGAAAGGTGTGATGATGGAAGCCATACAGGTAGACTGGACGCAGTGCGGTGACATCTGCACTAATTTTCTTTTTAAAGAAGAAAATATTTAACTTGTGAACAAAAAAGGAAAAGTTCCATGCCAGAGGGACAGGTCAGAGGAAGATCATGGTACACTGGAATACAAGCAGTTTGGTACAGTGAATTTCTAAAACCCAAACCAAGGTGGGGAGGGACAGACAGGTGCAGGCAAGTCATGGAGGCCTGCATAGCCATCCCAGGAGAGCAGGCCCATGAACTCACAATACTTTTTATTGAGGAAATCATTTTGATAGAAATCTTTTCAAACATATTTTCCCCAACATATTTTTTATTTATTCATTTAAAAATTTAAACCATTTTATTTAGTGACTATTTTTACTTAAAATTATGCATTCATACAATAATCTATTATGTGATTTACAGAAATAAAACAAAATGGAATTGTCTAAAAGGCAAAGTGAACAATATTTCAATATACTCTTAAATATATTATGCTTGCTAATTGTACAAAATCCATTAGTATTATTAGCATTATTATATTCTGTCACAACATGATTGAACATATCTTATCATACTTTAAAATCTTGCTGTAACACTTTGTAATGTAGCAAATTGAAGGCTTCATTCTAAGTTTGCTTTATTTCATTGATTAAAATTAGTGGCTGTCATATCTAAAGAAGAAACCTCACAATAATATGCAGCTATATGTGGGAGACATATGTGGTTGACTCTGTGTATTACCATATTTATACTTTAAGATGCACATCATTATTTGTTTCTATATTTTAACACCTTTAAAATTGTTACATACCTTCCACTTTGCTATTTAATTCAATTAAGTGTGATATTCCAAAGACATATCATCTCATTCACCAATTACATAAGCTTTTGATAAAATTTAGCTAGTAAATTATCACTATTCTGACATTACTTCATTGCAACGTAAGCAAAATGGTTTATTTTTAGTAGCTTTGTCAACTTTTATTTTACATTCAAAAGATACATGTGAAGGTTTATGCAAGGGTATATTGCATGATGCTGAGGTTTGGGATACAATTGAAGCTGTTATCCAGGTAGTGCCACAGTACTCCTCAGCTAGTTTTTCAACTCTTGCTCTCTCTCTCCTTCCCTCCCCACCCCTTGTATTCCCAGTGTCTATTGTTATTATCTTTTTGTCCATGAGTACCCAATGTTTAGCTCCCACTTATAAGTGAGAACATGTGGTTACATGGTTTTCTGTTTCTGTGCTAATTTGCTTAAAATAATGACTTCCAGCTGCATCCATGTTGCTGCAAAGAACATGATTTCATTTTTTATGGCTGCATAGTATTCCATGGTATATATATGTACACATTTTCTTTATCCTATCCACTGTTGATGGTAATGGGATTGCTGAGTCCTGTGGTAGTTCTACTTTTAGTTCTTTGAGAAATCTCTAAGCTGCTTTCCACAGTAGCTGAACTAGTTTACATTCCCACCAAGAGTGTATAAGTGTTCCCTTTTCTCCACAGCCACACCAACATCTGTTATTTTTTGGCTTTTTAATAATAATAATTCTGATTGGTGTGGGATGGTATCTCATTGTGGTTTTGATTTGCATTTCTTTGATGATTAGTGATGGCGAGCATTTTTTCATACACTTGTTGGACACATGTATGTCTTCTTTTGAGAAATGTCTGTTCGTGTTCCTTGCCCACTTTTTGATGGGTTTGTTTATTGCTTATTCATTTGTTTATATTCCTTATAGTTCCTGAATATTAGATATTTGTTGGATACATAGTTTGCAAATATTTTCTCTCATTCTATAGGTTGTCTCTTTACTCTGTTGATAGTTTCTGTTGCTGTGCAGAAGTTCTTTAGTTTAATTAGGTCCCACCTGTTTTTTGTTTGGTTTTTGTTGCATGCAGTTGTTTTTGAGGACTTAGCCATAAATTCTTTGCTAAGGACAATGTAGAAAAGGGTATTTCCTAGGTTTTCTAGAATTTTTATAGTTTGATGTCTTACATTTAAGTCTTTATTTAGTTCATCTTGAATGAATTTTTGTATATTATGATAGATAAGGGTTTGGTCTCACTCTTCTGCACGTGACTAGCCAGTTATCCTAGCAACATTTATTGAATAGAAAATCTTTTCCCCATTGTTTATTTTTGTTGACTTTGTTGAAGATCCAGTGTTTGTAGGTGTGTGCTTTATTTCTGGGTTCTCTATTCTGTTCCATTGGTCTACATGTCTGTTTTTGTACTAGTACCATGATAATTTGGTTAGTGTAGCTTTGTAGTATATTTTGAAGTTAGGTAATGTAATGCCTCCAGTTTTCTTCTTTTTGCTTAGGTTTGCTTTGGCTATTTGGGCTCTTTTTGATTCCATATGAATTTTAGAATAGTTTTTCTAATACTGTGAAAAATGATGTTGGTAGTTTGATAGGAATAGCATTGAGTCTGTACATTGCTTTGGATAGTATGTACATTTTAACATATTGATGTTTCTAATCCATAAGCATGGAATATTTTTCTGTTTGTGTCCTCTATTATTTCTTTCAGCATTGTTTTGTAGCTCTCCTTTTAGAGCTCTTTCACTTCCTGGTTATATGATTCCTAGGTGGTTTTTTTTGGTGACTATTATAAATCAGAGTGCATTCTTGATTTGGCTCTCAGCTTGAATGTTATTGTTGTATAGAAATGCTACTGATTTTTGTACATTGATTTTGTATCCAGAAACATACTGAAGTCATTTATCAGTTCTAGGAGATTTTTGGCAGAGTCTTTAGGTTTTTTTTTTTTTTTTTTTTGGTATAAAATTGTATCATCAGTGAGGAGAGATAGCTTGATTTTTACTTTTTATATTTGGATGGCTTTTATTTCTTTCTCTTGCTGGTTGCTCTGACTAGGACTTCCAGTACTATGTTGAGTGAGAGTGAAAATAGTGGGTATCCTTGTCTCATTCCAGTTCTCAAGGGAAATGATTTCAGCATTTTCCTGTTCCGTATGATGTTGGCTGTGGGTTTGTCATAGATGGTTCTTAATATTTTGATATGTTCTTTTGACCTCTAGTTTGTTCAGGGTTTTTATCATGAAGGGATGCTGAATTTTATGGAAAGCTTTTTTGTATCTATTTAGATGACTGTATGGTGTTCGTTTTAAATTCTGTTTATGTGATGAATCACATTCATTGATTTGTGTATGCTTTTTTTTTTTTTTTTTTTTTTGAGACGGAGTTTCACTCTTGTTGCCCAGGCTGGAGTGCAATGGCATGATCTCGGCTCACTGCAACCTCTGCCTCCCAGGTTCAAGCAATTCTCCTGCCTCTCCCTCTCTGGTAGCTGGAATTACAGGCATGCACCACCACGCCGGGCTAATTTTGTATTTTTAGTAGAGACGGGGTTTCTCCATGTTGGTCAGGCTGGTCTCGAACTCCTGACCTCAGGTGATCTGCCCACCTTGGCCTCCCAAAGTGCTGGGATTACAGGCGTGAGCCACCGCGCCTGGCAATTTGTGTATGCTGAACCATCTCTGCACTCCAAGAATAAGGCCTACTTGATTATGGTGAATTAAATTTTTGATGTGCTTCTGGATTCAGTTTACTTGTGCTTTCTTGAGGATTTTTACATCTATGTTCATCAAGGATATCACCCTGAAGTTTTCGTTTTTCATTATGTCTGCCAGGTTTTGGCATCAGGACGATATTAACTTCATAAAATGAATTAGAGAGGAATTCCTCTTCCTTGATTTTTTGAAATAGTTTCAATAGGATTGATCTTTGTATGTCTGGTAGAATTCAGCTTTGAATCCATCTGGTCGAGGACTTTTTTGGTTGGTAGGTTTTTTATGTTACTGATTCAATTTTAGAACTCATTATTGGTCTTTTCAGGGTTTCAATTTCTTCCTAGTTCAATTTGAGAGTTTGTGTGTTTCCAGGAATTTATCCACTTTCTGTAGATTTTCTAGTTGGTGTTCATAGAGGTGTTCATAATAGTCTCTGAGGATCTTTTGTATGTCTGTGGGTCAGTTGTAATATCACCTTTGTCATTTCTGTTTGTGCTTATTTGGATCTTTTCTCTTTTTTTCTTTGCTAATATACCTAGCAGTCTATCAATCTCGTTTATCCTTTAAGGAACAGGCTTTTTATTTTGTTGATTTTTTGTATGGATTTTTGGGTCTCAGTTTCATTCAGTTCTGCTCTGATTTTAGTTATTTCTTTTCTTCTGCTGGCTTTGGGATTAGTTTGTTCTTGTTTTTCTAGCTCTTCTAGGTGTGATGTTGGATGTTAATTTGAGATTGTTTTCACTTCTTGATGTAGTCATTTAACAATATAAACTTTCCTCTTAACACTGCTTTTGCAGCACTTTAGGGGTTTTGGAATGTTCTGTGTCAGTTTTCATTAATTTCAAGGAATTTTTAAAATTTCTACCTTAACGTTACTGTTTACCCAAAAGTCATTTGGAAATAGGTTGTTTAATTTCCATGTAATTTTGTGGTTTTCAGATATCTTCAGGTATTGATTTCTATTTGTATTTCACTGTGTTATGAAAGTATGCTTGGAATAATTTTGATTTTTTTGAATTTATTGACACTTTGCTTTATGGCCAAGCATATGGTCAATCTTAGGGTATGCTTCATGTGCAAATGAGAAGAATGAATATTCTGTGGTTGTTGCGTGGAGCATTCTGTAGATGTCTATTAGGTCTAGTTGATCAAGTGTCAAATTTAAAGCCAGAATATTTTTATTAATTTTTTATTTTTTATTTTTTTTGAGATGGAGTCTCGCTCTGTCACCCAGGCTGGAGTGCAGTGGCGCAATCTCAGCTCACTGCAAGATTTGCCTCCCGAGTTCATGCTATTCTCCTGCCTCAGCCTCCACAGTAGTTAGGACTACAGGCACCCGCTACCACACCCTGATAATTTTTTCTATTTTTAGTAGAGATGGGGTTTCACCATGTTGGCCAGGATGGTCTTGATCTCCTGACCTCGTGATCCGCCTCCCTCGGCCTCCCAGAGTGCTGGGATTACAGGAGTGGGCCACCGTGCCCGGCCTTTATTAATTTTTTGCCTTGATGATTTGTCTAGTGCTGTCAGTGGAGTGTTAAAATCATCTACTATTATTGTGTGGCTGTCCAAGTCTTTTCATAGGTCTAGAAGTACTTGTTTTGTGAATCTTGGTGTGTCAATATTGGGTAAATATATATTTAGGGTAGTTAAGTCTTCTTGTTGAACACTTTACCATTGTGTAAAGTGCCCTTCTTTGTGTTTTTGTTTGTTTGTTTGCAGTTGTTGATTTAAAGTCTGTTTTATCTGACATTAGTTTAGTGGCCCCTGCTCTTTTTTGTTTTCTGTTTCCATAAATCTTTCTCCATCCCTTTACATGTAATTACATTTGAGACGGGTCTCTTGAAGAAAAAGATGGTTGGGTCTTGCTTTTTTTTAATCCAATTTACTATTCTATGCCTTTAAAGTGGGGCATTTAGACTGTTTACATTGAAAATTAATATTGATATGTGAGGTTTTGATTCTTTCTTGATATTGTTAGCTGGTTGTAGTTTCAATTGTAGTTTCAATTGTGCGGTTTCAATTGTGTGGTTGCTCCGTGGCGTCTGTGAGCTATGTACTATGTGAGTTTCTGTGGTAGTGAGTATTGTTTTGTTTCCATATTTAGCACTCCCTTAAGGATCTCTTGTAAGGCTGGTCTAGTGGCAACAAATTCCCTTAGTGTTTGCCTGTTTGGAAAAGGTTTTATTTGTCTTCTGCTCATGAATGTTAGTTTGGCAGGATATGAAATTCTTGACTGGAATTTCTTTTAAGGATGTTGAAAATAGGCCCCTAATCTGTTCTGGCTTGTAAGGTTTCTGCTGAGAATTATGCCATTAGCATTATTGGTTTCCTTTTGTAAATGATTTGACCCTTTTCTCTAGCTGCCTTTAAGATTTTGTGTGTGTGTGTGTTGACCTTGGAAAGTCTGATAACTATGTCTTGTGGATGGTGGTCTTGTATAGTATCTTGCAGAGGTTCATTGAATTTCTAGAATTTGCATGTCAACCTCTCTAGCAAGATTGGGGAAATTTTCCTAGACTATAGCCTCAAATATGTTTTCCAAGTTGCTTCCTCTCTCTCCTCTCCCAGGAATGCCAATCAGTCATAGGTTTAGTCTCTTTACATAATCCCATATTTCTTGGATGTTTTGTTCATTTTTTAACATCTTTTTTTCTTTATTTATATTTGACTGGGTTGATTCAAAGAACCAGTCTTTTAGCTCGAAAATTCTTTTCTCAGCTTGATCTAGTCTTGTTAAGGCTTCCAACTATATTTTTGAAATTCCTGTCATAAATTTGTAAATTTCAGAAGTTCAGTTCAGTTGTTTGTTTAAATGGCTGTGTTGTCTTTCAACTCTTGGATCATTTTTCTGGCTTCCCTGGATTAGGTTTCAACTTTCTTTTGAATCTTGTTGAGTTTCTTTGCCATTCAAATTTTGAATTCAGTATCTGTCATTTCAGACATTTCAACTTGTTTAGTATCCGTTGCTTAGGAACTAGTACAATTCTATGGAGGTAAGCAAACACTCTGACTTTTTGAATTACTGGAATTTTTGGACTGATTGCTTCCCATCTGAGAGGGCTGGTGTCCCTTTATCTTTTTGAAGTTGCTGTCATTTGTAACAGACTTTTAGTTTTTATGTTCTTTTTTCCCTTGAGAGTTTGACTGTACTGTATGTGTGTATAGTTTATTGACTTCATTTCTGGGAGTTTTCAGAGTATCAAGACTCTATACAGTTTTCTTAATTGTGGCTACTCTCCTGCATTGGATTTCACAGGCAGTGTGCGCTAACAGAATTTATTTTTGTTTGGTAGTGTAATTCTGGCTACGATTAAGATTAAGATTAAGGGCCATCAGATAGGCTGTCATTCAGCCATGGGCCTCATTTGTATTTCAGTGCTTACACAGCAATACTCTGGGGAAGGAGGAAAGGAGTCTGTTCCTGAGCCTTGGGGGAGCCCCCACCAATCACTGGCAACATACTCATGTTTCATCAGCCCTATGAGGGGCTCTGGCATGTTGCACTCCCCCCTTCCATAGGGGCAGCCCCAGCCAAAGCTTAGGTCACCAGAAGGCCCAGGACTCCCCAGGGACCCTCTGGTCCTCTGAGCTTGGCAGAGTCAGAGTAGGTTGTGGGGAATATCTGCAGGTGGTCTGGTGATACTGTGGGCCAAGGGCAGAGGATCTCCAGGAAGGGCAGTGGTACCGTGGATGTGTAGGTGGTGTGGTACCTGCAGCCTGAGAATTTTTTTGCCCAGAAGACTGCACTGGGGACTGCCCAGCTCAAACTCCCCAAACTAAGTCTTTCTCCAGTACTTACCGCATGAGTAAGCCAGACCAGCTAGTTTCATCCCAAGCCTTCTGTGTCCAGATCACAGTGGAGCTGTTCCAGGCATTACAGGCTGTGGTGCTGTCTCAGGAAGAAGCTGAAGCTGGCTGACAGGCTATATCCTCCCGAGATCAGTCTTGTGGAAGGGGGTGGTGTCCAGCTCCCATGCCAGTGCATGAATTCGTGCCTCACTCTTAGTGTGCTGAGAGTGGGCACTCCTCTTCCACTCGAGGCCACAGATTTCATCTCACCCCTGGGCAGTGTGCTCAAATGCTGGGAGTTTGGGTCTAGGCCTGTGGCTTTGTCCTCCATCCCCTCAAGAGCAAGCACTGGCTGTACTGCAGGGGGAGGGACAAAGTGTTCCCAGGACACTGGTTAAACACTCAGCAGGGCCAGGGGAGGTGGTGCTATGTGCACCCTCTTGTGGGAGTGGCCAGGCAGGGGTCTTGAGAGGTGCTGGTAGAAAAGGGGACCAACAGATTAGATGTGCCCCAGTCCCACAGAAATGGAGCAGCTCTGCTCCCTCCCAGCCTGGCTGTCCTCAGGAGCTATAGTCACTCACAGCACAATGGAAAACCTTGAAGGATGGGTGCCTGTGGTCACGTTTTGCTTTGGCTGCCCTGCACACAAAACCTTCTGGCCTCTGTGCATGTTCGAGCTCTGCCTATGCCTACTTTCTGGGCAGTCCCCCCTGCTAATTCAAATCTCTATGGAGGTTTGTGGGGTATCTTGTAGCTAGGATCCTGGAAGTCCATGGTGGGAGTGTGGTACCCTGGAGTTCTTTCATTCACCCCTTACTTAGAACCTGTTCAGGACCCAGAGCTAGTCCTGGCACTTGGTGACTCCATGCAGGGTTCCTAGCTTTCTCCCTCTTCAAATTCAGTATCTGTGTCACTTCTTGACTTTCACTGTGTTATCTCAAAAGATCTGTTTTGAGAGTAATGATTTACTTGATATTTTGGTTTCTCAAAATGGGAGAGGCCTTTCTTGGCTGTGTCTAGTCAGCCAGCTACTTTTTAATATATTTTAACAAGCAAGTTAAAATCCTAATAAAAGTTTTTTTACTTGGGAGAATTTTAAACAAGTTAGAAAATACTGTTTTCAAGTTATTTAGTGTGAAAATATTAGTATTTTTGTAGTTTTCACATGTCATTTTGGCAACAAAGCCACATACAGTGAAAACATTTCCAAATAACTGTTTACAAAATGCAGTTTATTTCTCACATTTTACATAACTTACAAACACAGATTAAAACAAGTTTTTAAAATTTAAAAATGTCTGCTACATATGTGACTGATGGTCCACATATTATAGTAGAAAAAGTGACGTAATTTCAAAACAAAAGACAGCATCGTGTAAAAGGAAGATTACTAACTCATCTTTATGTCCTACGCCTCTTCCCAGTAGTTTGTCATGAAGAAACCTTTGAACCTTTGCATGGTTAAAATAAAAATATCTTCATGACCTTTTCCTATCGTATTACAATGTGAAGTAAACAGAGCAATATATTTAGAAGCCTTGATTTTATTAAATTAATATTTTATACTATATTGTGCTCTTCTGTTGTCTTCAGCTTCTGGACATCAATACCTTAACTCATGTGACACGGCCTAACTGGCTGTTTATTACATAAGTGTGCTATTCTATTAATGAAAATAGTGAGATTAACTATTCAAACCTCTTTAAGAGTTTGTTAATTGCCTTTTTGTGACTGAGTTCTAGCCAATGAATCTGCCCAGAAATGACTTGCTTCACTTCCAGATATGGCTTATAGAAACCTGTCAATCTCAGCATTTCTCTTCTTACTGGGCCACTCATGGTAAAATGGAAAATCACATATAGAAAACGGGGTAGGGGGGGCAAAAGTTGATAGAAACTTCTTTTTGACACTATATGGAATAATGCCACTCCCCTTTAAATGATGTTCACATTCTAATTTTTAGAACCTGTGAATATGTCAGGTTGCATGAGAAAGCAGAGTAAAGGTTGCAGAGGCACTCAAGATTGCTAATTCGCTGATATTGTGCTGTGGAGATTGTCCTGGATTATCTAATTGGATCCTATTTAATCATGAGAGTGAGTAAGAAAGACTCAACTGGCCACTGATGGCCTTGATGATGGAACAGAGGCCACAAGTCAAGAAATGTAGTCAGCCTCTGGAAGCTAAAAAAGGCAATGACTATTTCCCCTGAAGACTTCAGGAGGAATATAGCCCTGCTGACACAGTGATCTTAACCCAGTGAGACCTATTTTGGGTTTTGACCTCTACAACTGTAAGCTAACAAATCTGTGTCATTAGAAGCTACTAAGTATGCAGTAATTTGTTAGAGCAGCCATAGGAATCTAACGCAACCACACACTTTGTATCTACTCTCCACTTCTGTATACACCAATACATTTGGGAGTCATTTTAATATTTCAACTAAATTAGAAAATGATACTTTGTGGTGTGTTTCTGCTTTTGCATAGAGCTAAAGTCTTGGGCATTGTCTTAGCAAATCTACATTTAGCATTGAGCTCAAATGTCTTCATAGGCTGGAACCTCAATGATCAATGTGCAGTGGAAGCATATTTGGTTAAGCTCTAGCCTGCAATAACTTGGCAAGTGGACCATATGCCTGATCAACCTGCAGTCTTAAGTGAAGGGGTGGGAAAGAGCCAGTGCATGCGCTTTGACTATTGTTAGGTGCCCTTAGTGTAGAATTGTAAAAAAGAAAAAGTTTAGACAAAAATAGATGGCATGCCAAGCAGAGATCAAAGAAAATAAAGAGTCCAAAGATCAAGGGGCTATACATTGGAAAGGTTGACTGTTTCTGGAATCCTATTCATAAGATAAAGACTAAACAAGGCTTTGAGTGACAGAAAAGAAAATCTTGGTTTAAAAAACTGAACCTTATAGCAGAGATTAGAATATGGGTGTGTTATTTCCTTTCAAGTCTATTTTCTAGATGCCTTTAAGGTTAATATTATTTAGGATAAAGAGAGACAGAGATAGAGATGAACAGATAGAGAGAGAAAGAAGGGCAGAAGAAAGTAGATCTGAGGCTATGTTTAGAAAAAACAAAAGCAAAAATAGTAGTTATGTTTACTGGTACATAAAATTGAAACCAACTACAAGCAAATTAGTCAGAAATTCACGAAGTGTTTGAGAAAATTGTATTGCTAAAGAATCCTCATTCCTGTGGACATGAACTTAAAAGAAAAAGAATCCAGGAGCCTCTACACAAATAAAGCAAGCAAAATAATTTATTATTTGAGGTTCAAAACAACACTGCATCCTCTCTCCACCACCAGGAAGTGGGTTGTGAAAGCCTTGCAGCCCCAAGTCAGGGCGCCCTCCTTGCTGCCCCTTCAGATGAGCCCATATAGGATAACTGGCTGAAGGAGAACTTCCCAGGGAGGGGAGCCAAGAGGACAGTGGACATGAGGGGTCCTTCAGAAGGCAGAATCAGAGTCTTGTCAGGGACTTTTCCCATTCTCAGGACAGTGCCTTCCTCATAACTGCCCTGCAGGAAATTATAATTATGCCAACTGTAAATACCGTAATGCTGTCTCTGATTTGTTTTCCTTTTACAATGGAATCTTCATTCGGATTCCTCTCCCTGCTACACCAATGTTTTGGTGTACATTGGTTCACAGATCATCACACCATGAGGACCTGCATTGGGAACAGTAGAGAAGAGTCTATAACACCTGGAAATTCTAGATCTTAAGCTCCATGCAGCAATTGGGTATAACTGTGTACTCTCTCACATGGGGAAAGGATGGGAGATTTCTGTGTGTGGTAAGAGGGTAAATATAAGCAGTTGGGGATGCGTGAGGTAGATTAGGACATTGCATAGCTGTTTGCAAAGGCATTTACTGTTTTATATTTTTTGTTTTTTTCTTGAGACCGAGTCTTGTTCTGTTACCCAGGCTGGAGTGCAGTGGCACGATCTCAGCTCACTGCAACCTCCACTTCCCAGGGTTCAAGTGATTCTCCTGCCTCAGCCTCCTGAGTTTGACCCCCAAAATGACCCCCTGAGTAGCTGGGATTACAGGCACCCACCACTATGCCCAGCTAATTTTTGTATTTTTAGTAGAGACAGGGTTTCACCATATTGGCCAGGATGGTCTCAAACTCCTGACCTCAAGCAATCCACCTGCCTCGGCCTCCCAAACTGCTGGAATAACAAGCATAAGCCACCGTCCCTGGCCTACTCTTTTATCTTGGTCAGCTAGAGTCATGTCCTGACCACTCTTGCAGTTAGGTATGGATTTGGACTGGGTTTAACAAGAATTGATGTTGCAATCACTTCCACATTTCTTCCTTTTTTTTTTTGTCTTAATGCTCTTGAGCACAGAAATCTTAGACGTCACATATGGGAGACGGCAGATCCACATGACGGAAATAAACTGGTTTCTGTAGTTACTCTACAGAAGGCTGACTGTTGACCAAAAGGACCTATAATGGACTTATAAATGAATTAAAAAAAAAACTGATATGATATAATGGGTTCAGCCACTGAAATTTTGGTGTTTCTTTGTTATAATCAGCCAGCATTTCTTAAACCAATATATCCTTAAATGTGGGAATAAAAACATTTTTTATCTGATGCCATCCTTACAATCTTAGCCTGAAATTATTACCATTTTTTTTTCTATTTAAATATTTTTTGGTTTCATTTTGGCCAAAGCAGTTGTTCCATGATAAACTAAGATCACATGTGTTTAACATGATTTAACAATTGGAGTATTTTCTGTTTTATTTTTTGGCATAGCTTTGATACTAAGTTTTTATATGTCTTGGTAATCTTACTGAATTTATCCTACTATTAGCAAATAAGTCCAGGGACAAAGTCAATAAGGCTCATTGTTAATTAAAGTGGTATGAAGTAATGGTCCATAATTGTGGTTATAAATACATATACGATATTTGTTAAATTTATGAAATTTATTGACATTTCCTATACACCAAACAACTCAAGAGGTTGACATGAACAAAAATATTAATTTAGTTGTGAAAAAAGGAAAGCAAAAGTAAAAGTTTACTAGAGAAAGATCTTAATTGCAGAATCCATTTCTGCTCTCTTTGCCTCTATTCTTTTTCTGTTTATTTTTATGTAAAATTCTGTCATTGAAATCTTAGTATTTAATTTACTTTGTATTAGTAATAATTTACATTTATAATAAATAAGTAAAGCTTGATTTGCAGAGTTAGATTTCTTGACATTTGTGTTTTTATGTCTCATCTGTGGTTGCAACAGACATCTGGTGTGCAGAAACTAAAATATAGTGTGACTCAATCAATTCAGTGGCTGCTAGTGAACATTAGAGTATTGAGGACCCATGGAATCATGGAGATTATATTTACCCCAAGTGCAAATGTTTTCTTATGAGGAAGCCAACTAAAATAATTGTCAATTATTGTATTTATGTTGTTAAGAAGGGATGAAATATGAAGGAAGGTTGAAAGAGTTTGCAATTAACAATTTGGAGAGAAGAACATCATTATATTACAACTGTTTTCTAACTTTTATAAGACAAGCTGGCTTTATGCCTTTTACCTTGGAGCCCAATATGCCCAAGGAAAGGGAAGTCAGTCTCTAATAGAGCTGATACTGCCTACCCTTACAACACAGACAGGATTCAAAGCAACTGAAAACAATCTGTCTAAGAATACAAATGAAACATAGGAAATATTAAAATCTCTCCAATAAATGCAATGAGAAAGCATCAAACATGTTGATCAAGGTAGTCCAAAACACAAGACCAGCTACATAATTTGCAGGACCTAATGCAAAATGAAAATGTGAGATCCTTTGTACAAGAATTATTAAGAATTTTGACAGTGACAACATAGCATTAAACCAAGTGTGAGCCCTTCCAAGGGCAAAGCCTTGTGATACTGCGCATACCTACACCTATGAAGTTAGTGGGCCAGATTAGGGAAGAGTCAGGATTTGAGGTAGCTTCTTATTTATGTGATCATTCTTTCATTCACTTATTCATCTATCACTTGAGAGTTAAGGAAATAACTTCTGCTCTTGTGTAACCTAAAGTGTATGAAAAATCAGATGATTAAAAAATGCATAATATATCTGGTGGTGATAAGAACCATAAGAAAATTAAGCAGCGTGAAGGGATAGAAAGATGACGTTCATTGGCTGTATTTTGGAAACTGTGTCCTAGAAAGTCTTTCCTCTAGGTGAGATTTGAGTGGAGACTCAGATGAATGGACAGGTCAAGCTAGATGTCTATCTGTGGATAGAGACCTCCAGGTAGAGGGAAAAGTAAGATCCACTTTTCTGAGTGGTGTCCTTGTTTGAGTCTTTCAGGAACAGCAAGGTGAGGACGTGACCAAATGGGGAACAGCAGGAGAGGAAGGCGAAGTGATATTCGCAGAGGAGGGGACATGGAGACCATATGGGGGTTTGAATTTTCTAATGAGTAACTCATACAGGAGGGTTTTGTGCAGAGAAATGCCATGATCTGCCTTATAACCTGAAGACTGATTTGGCTAATGAATGGAGAAGAGCTCAGAGTAGGGCAAGTTTTTACCGAAGCAAACTGGGGTCTGTTCGCCTTGCGCAGTAAAACCAAACATCCACACGGAGGTTTGCAGTGGGAGAAAGGCATGCATTTATTTGCAAGACTCCAAGCAAAGACAATTACACAGCTCATATTTAAGACTTGACCTCCACACTAGCTCACAGGTTAGGATTTTTAAAGGCAGGGCTAAATTTCAGGAAAGCAGAAGCAAGAAGCAAAATTGTAAATCAATACATGGTGATTAAACATTGATTTTGGCCTAAAAGGGCATGATGTCTTGAAGCAGCGTATTACAAGTTATTGATAGATTCAAAGATTTTCTGATTTGCAATTGGTTAAGGAAGACGAACTTTATTTAAAAATTTGGGGTCAGCAGAAAGATAATTTTAGCTCTGGCTTATGGATGTTACTTCCTTCTGGCCCCTCAGGAAGAAATTTAGAACAAAGAACAACGGTCAGAGTTCAGTTCTCAGCTCCCCCTTTCAGGGGTCTACATGCCAGTGGGTTCATTTGATGGGTGTCCGGGTTTCTGAAAAACAGCTCAGAGACCCATGTTAAGATGTTATCTTTAGTTTCTATAGGTAAACAAACATTTTGTGGCTCTGCTTTAAGCTATTATTAACTTCTTGCTTATCAAGTCATTTATTTACTTCTCAAGGTTGGATAAGTGCTTTGAATTTCCCTTGAAGGAACTCAAGATTTTCCTTTATTTCATGCCTGTGCGGGAGTGGGGGGCCAGGGGTGAGGCAGGCCCCTAAGGGAGGTCCTTGCTTCATCCCAATGCTTGGAAGCAGGAATAAAAATAGAAAGCTTAGGTAATAGTACAGGAGAAGAATGTGGCTTGAACTAGGAGAGTAGGGGTATTGATAAAAAGAAAGAATTTGGTTCTGAGCATATTTCAATGATAGCAACTCAAAAGGATTTCCTGATTGTTTGGAAGTGGAGTATAAAAATAAGCCAGGAGGTTTAAGGTGTTGGACATCCGCAACTATAGAATGGAATTACCTTTTACAGAAATGACCTTACAATTTTCTAAAGTTAGTAATAGGAAAAGAAGTTAATAATTTTGTTTTGGGTAAATTGGTTTTGAGATGTCTCATAAATTTGCAAATGAAAATGTTATATATAGATTTAGAAAAATAATGTTTAAGTTGTGAGAAGAGTTTGTGACTGGTGGAGGAACTGTGGCGGAATTTAGGGCCTTGATATTGAAGTCATAACAAAGAACTGGCTATAACCGGAGAAGAGAAAGAGGTAGGGAGACTGAACCCTGGGAAATACTAATTGGCATCAGATGGATCAAGGCAATCAGCAAAGAACAAGATTTAAAAATGCCCAGTAAAATAGGTGGAGGAAAATAAAAAGAGTGGTGTTCCAGTTGTCAAGTGAAGCAAAACTTTCAAGTAGGAAAGACTGATCCACTGTCAAATGCCGCTGGTGGAGTGAATGAGATGAAGGCTAAGAAATCTTCATATTGTTTTGCAATACAAATCCCATGGGCAACCTTGATTGATGACTCATTTAGGTAATAAGGTAGTAAGAGAAAAGCAGAAGACATTTCACAAAGATATGCAATTAGAATGAGCAGAGGATAAAGTGTATAGGTTTATAGTGTGTGATCTCAAAGAAGAAAGTTGAGGAAATTGCCAATATAAAATATATAACCAATGGAAAGAATTAAGATAATATAATTTCTAATGTGCATATGGCTCAAGAGCATTGGCTTATGTTAGATGCTGTGTGTAGCACACATAGCCCCAAAAGAAGTTGAGTAACATTATCCCCATTTTTCAGATAAGATACTGAGTCCTGAAAGGCTTTGCCCCACACCTGAGGCCTTGGGGCTGTTATTAGCACTGTAGTCAGGTTCCACACCCTTGTAGTTTCCACTTGCAAGCCCAAGGCCATCATAACACATGATCACATTGTAAAATAAATATTTCTCAGAATCATATCTTCATGCTTTTCCATTACCTCAAATCAGTCACACAAATGTCTGTTGAATTTGGAATATTTAAAGAAGCATTAAGAAACTGGAATTGAGAGAGAGAAATAAAGCATAGTTGTAGACATGCATTAAAAATAAAAAGACTTTTGAAAGCTGTAATCTTGAAACAAATAGCAGAAGCTGAAAGTGAGTCTCTAAGTTGACTGCCTTTATCATCAAGGAAGAGGGCACAGAATTCAGAGAGCTGGAAGGAAGGATGTGAAATCCTGCTGTCTCCCCTGCCCTGACACATCAGATGTGCTCCAGAAGAAAGTGGGAAGACCACGGGTATAACCATGACACCCAATAGCATTTGAGAAGGTTAAATGGAGATGATGAGGCATTAGGATTATTCTGTCTTCAGAACTAATAATGGGTGTGGAAAATGGAAATGAGTGGGTAGAGTGACGGTTAAAACCATAAAGGTAGGGGTTTTTATAGCTATGGGAAAGAATATGTCAGTGGAGAATTGGCTTCAGTTGCTTCCTTGATGGTTTTTTAGCTAAATGTCTTAGAGACTACAAGGCACAATCCGTTAGCAACTAACAACACTGAATTATCAGTAAATTTTCACTAGCTTGGTCCTGGTGGAGGTAGCTACTAGAAGTCAATCTAAGCAAATAACAGGAAACACAAAACACAGAACAAAATTGTAAGTGATTTCAGGTGATGGCTCCAAGGTTCTGGATTTCTAGTCCCCATAGCAAGAGTGAACTGACTTTAGATGAGCTCAGACCCTTTGGTTTTACATTCACGGGAAATAAAACCCCTATATTAAGCTCATGATTCTTGGGATGGCGGTTAATTGGATGAGACTAAACAAATTCTATATAATTTTGGAAGGTGGTAAAAGTTAAAATATAAATAATGTATCTTATGCTGTCAACAATTATAACTCTTCACACAAATATTGCTGCTGCAAACTTTTTTTCATCAAACGGATACTGCCGTGTGATGCTGTGTCAACAACTGGGATTTTGTATGAAATTCACATTGAAGTTGAACTTGCACCTACAGAGACCTGTCAATCTCTCCACACTTCATTTCTTGCCATTATATTCTGCCCACATTGTATTTATATATTTATTTATTTATTTATCTTATTTGAGACAGGGTTTTGCTCTGTTGTCCAGGCTATAGCACAGTGGCAGGATCACAGCTCATTGCAGCCTCAACCTCCTGGGCTCAAACAATCTTCCCACCTCAGCATTTCAAGTAGCTGGTACCAAAAGCATGTGCCACTATGCTGGCTAATTTTAAAAAAATTGTAGAGGCAGGGTCTCACTATCATTCCCAGGCTAGTCTTGAACTCTAGGGCTCAAGTGATCTTCCTGCCTTGGCTTCCCAAAAGGCTGGGATTACAGGCATGCATCACTGCACCTGGCTGTCTTTGATGGCTCATTTTCTTCCTATTCCTTTGCATTGCACCATCTGGAATCCCTGTATTACTGCAAATAAATTGTCCAGCATTGCTGACTCTTAAAAGCATCCTTTTCAGGGAGCAACTCAGCCTGCGGAAGCAAAGAGGGTCTGGATTTGCAATTATATATGTGGTGCAATTAACCCCACGTGGTGTGTAATTAACCCCACGTGGTGTCTCTCCTCCTCCCACCTTTCCTGCAAACTCAACATTAACGCTATGCACTGTGTATGTTGCTCCTGTGACTGTAGTGGGCATAGAAAGATGGCTGAGAGCTATTTCACTCTACCCCTTCAAACCTGCACACATGGCTCATTTTACTTCTTTGTCTTAATGAAAGTGTAATCCTTCCCCCCACCCACCCAAATAATTCCTGTAGTTCCCAAGATGGTAGGCTTCTTGTTCTCCTAAGGCCCAATGATTATAAAATGCCTTTATGAGGTTATGATTCTTCTACCTCCACCTTTGCCTACCTATTATTATTTCAGTTAAGGGGTGAAATGTATGTGTTGTGTGGTTCATGTCATCCGCACAAAGCACTGTGCTAATAAGTGGTTTCCCCCGTATGTTGACAATGTTGTAACCTAAAGTCCCATTTTTACCCATGCTGGACCTTGCATCACCACTTGTTATCCTGGTGCCCAAGGTGATAGCATCTAGAAACCTCAACCTCACAGCTGCTTAATCCCCACATTTTGGAATCCTTAACTCATCAGACCGCAGTCTCACAGCTCTCCAGGACTGGATGATGTCACAGCTGGATGTGTGGTGGGAACTGGCCCATAGCAAAACTCTTTACCACCCTTATTTAACTCACTTCACACAATCCACTGTTCTTTTTCTTCTCCCACTCTCATTCCTGGCTCTTTTCTTCAGCTTCTGAAGAACTTCAAACACCTGATTTTCTTATTTCTCCCAATCTTTCACTAACATATGAACTTCATTTTTCATTCTGAAGAAAATGTGGGCTTAAAGATGAACAACCAATAAAGTGAGAGGTTTTCAAGGCAGGTTAATGAGAAATAAATATAGAAAGTGTGAGAAGGCAAAGGGGAACATGATAGGCATTTTCACCATCTTAAACAATATTAGACAGAAAAAGAGGTGAACATTGTTTCATAAGCCCTTCCAGAGCACTCCCTAACCACAGTTCAGAGATTTGTTTGCACAGACTGTACAGGTATTTTACAAAGTAGAGAAGAATCAATACTGTATTTAAATAATAACTTTCCTTTCCCTAGGGCAAGAGTTTGCTTGTTGGTTTGTTCGTTTGCTTGTTTTGACCACTGATGATCCTTAGCACTAGCATGGTCCCTGCCCAAAGGAGGCAATAAATAAACACATGTTAATGAAAGTATGGATGAAAGAATGCACTAATATGTTTTTTTAAAGAGTGAAACAAGCTATTGTGCTAGGAACTGTGCATACATCACCTCTGATCTTTTAGCACAGCAGCTCAAATGTGCAGCCATTTTTGGTACATCATTAATAATCATGGCAATTTTACTCCCAGAGGAGTCTGTTGCACACGTGGTATGTGTTGAAGCAGAAAACAGTTTGGGAGAGAGAGGTGCTCCAGTGGGTAGATCTAGGACCAAAATATTAAAAATAGTGGAAGATAAGCTCTAATTTGATATAAAGAAGAGCCTTCTAAGCATTAAAAAAAAATCTGTTTTTCTTTGGATGTAGAGAGAAAAAAAATTGAGCCAGACGGCTGAAAATCAAATATATTAATTTTCATGATAATTAGGTATTAGGTCTCTACAATATAGAGACTTTTCCTCCAACTATTTCTACTTCCAAAAAGTTGTCCTTGAAGCTGCAGAGGTACTAAAATGTTGGGAGGAATGGAGTCAGCCAATGATCTCCAAGGCCTTTGGGCTGGACCTGTGCTTCATGCAGTGGACAGCAGGCCAGTTCAGATCTGCCTTCAAGTGATTCCTCACTTTAACACTTACATCTTGATTCTCATCTCTGCCTTGTCTACAATCTTAACAGGAAACTTAACAAATGGGAAAGAGTCCAAATAAAGTTAATGTGATCAGAGGAAGGTTCAGTTTAGGACCTTCTCCAATTTGACTAGAGAGAATTCTGGAGGGAGCCATAGTGGGAAAGCTTAGGTCTTCAGAAGGCAGCGTGGATGAGGCTGGAAGTGAGAAGGGGTCAAGGAAGAAATCTAGCAAGGCTGGGAAACACGACAAATTTCCTTTATAAATTTGCCTGGGATCTAATTAGCGAAGAAACCTCAGGTCCCACATATAGTAAGGAATTTCCTAAGTTAGAAGAGATCTTACGTCAACCTAATGCATATTTTATAAATGAGCATAACCAGGCACCAAAAGTGTAAATATATTTCTCAAGTTTACTGGACAATTATATGGAACCCAAGTCATCTGGTATGTTTTTTGGTCTTTTCACACTGTTTCTCTATGTAGGCTGTTGAATAGTTTCTGATTATGCAGTAGATATTTGAATTACCTTATCTGCCTTGGCCAAATTTCATCAAAATATCCAAAGCAGTAATACTATTTTTAGAGTCTTCGACATAAACATTTTAGATGTTTGACCTACCCTTTTTGAAATCCATAATCCTCATGACTCTCAGATCCTGAATATATTGGAGAAAAGGAAACATTTCTTTATATAAAAATAGGAAACAATGAATGGAAATACCAACGACCATATATGGCAACTGTCAATCATAAAATAATGTGAAGTAGTAATTATCTGTTATAGGTTTATCACTGTCATGGCCCATGACCATCTTCTGAGGTCATCAGTGAAATAGTTTTTGAAATTAATGGAACATCCACAAGTGTGCAGAATATTTTGTTTGATCATTTGATTGTTTTGTCTCACTTAATTTCCATGTCAAACTATGAGGTGGATGTTGGCTCCAAAGGAGGCAACCAGGGCTCCCAGAGTATAAGTGACCAACTCATTGTCACACAGACAGCCTGGTGCAAGGATTCCACGTGTATCTGATGCTAGTCACAATTCACACTTCTGTAGTAATTTGAACTCCTCACTTGTGAATTGTGGGAGGATCCTGCCATCCTGAGTATCTGCCCATGAAACTGCTGTGGGTCTGAGTGGGCCTGGGAAGTGTTTTACTTGTTTGCTCCCAACTTCAGATTGGGAGTCAGCTCCATTCAGAAAGAGCTTTGAGGATCCTTGCATTCAGTCCTGTTTGTCAACATCCTGTTTTTTTTCTATGCAGAAAAACAGGAGGTGCTGGGGACCAAGTGTTTGGCTTTAAATGCTCAAAGGGAGAGTCATGTCAAAGGAATATGAAAACAGGTGAGAATTCCAGAATTCAGAGACGAGCTGACCCCTCCAGCGGGAAGGCATCTTCAATCGTCTCTCCTTTGTTCTTCCCACTCATCACTCTGATTCTCTGGCTCTGCTCTTTTCCTACTGATCTCCTGTTGGCCCTTCCCTGTCCTCTTGGTCTCTCTCCCTCTCCCACCTTCTTCCTCATTTTCTCTGAATTACGTTTCCTTTCAGGTGCATTATAGCCATTGCATCCTACTGAGGCAGGCACCTTTTGAGGAGGGTTGGCGATTCATGCTGGATCCTGCCTCTGCTCAGTTTCTGTAGCATTCCAGCTTCCTGCTTCAAGCTCATCTCTGCATGTTAAGTATGGCTTGAACTTTTCCCCTCTTTCAAAATTGTTGTTTCTTCCAAATGCTCATAAGCACTTCTAACCACTTGCAGTATGTTTTGATTTGCCAGCTGTTTCTTCCTGGCACTCATAGAAGGTTCCAGCCATCTGCTTGCCAAGTAGAAAAAGGGAACGTAAAAATATGCTTTTCCTCCAGCAACACACATACTTTAACCTCTATTTCTAACCTTGCCCTCCAATCCAGCCACTATGAGATGCAGAGCATATCTTTATATATCCTTCTCAAAATGGCAAAACATAACAGTACTCGGTTCCCACATAAAGAAAGTAAATTACAAAGAAACTACGCTCTGTAGCCATGGTGTGTGTGTGTGTGTGTATGTGTGTGTGTGAAGCCAGGAAAGAACTGAGCAGTTGTTAAGCTGCACAGTAAGAACTGGGAGGGAGAGCAATAGTCTTTACTTTGAGATTTGACATTATTCTCTCAGTCTTTGGGATCTGGTTTGGAATATGGGGAAGAGCTAGAGGAGATGAGCTGTTGGATTTGTAAGCTTTTGAGGCCTCCAAAGGCTATAAAGGTAGAAGCGTGCACCTTGGAGGTCTAGACTTGCGTAGGAAATTCTTCTGTTGCTTAACCTTTTTAAACCATCACTTACTTCATCTATAAAATAGAGATGACAATGTTTATGTCCAATGCTTGCTAAAAGAATTCAGGGAGAAAATATTTTTGTAGTATTTGGCTGATGATATGAAAGATTTTGTACAGTGTGAGCTCCAGAAAGGCAATTATCTTAACTAAGAAAAACTGCTCAGAGAAGATTTTAATGTCATGAAATATTCAATTGTATTTAACACAGGTATCTATGCATAGTCTTCAGTTTTTATGGAATGCAGAATCTCTTTGAGGAGCATCAGACCATCTCTTCAATTGTTACTCAGAGATGGACCTATCTAATGGGTATTCAGGCCTTCAGCACAGTGGATGGCTCAACCACAAAATATACCCTGCAGATGACAGTAAATTGCTGTCCTTGTTTGGGTTGGCACTGTCCTTAGACCTGGGCCCTGTGCTGCAGAAGGCAAAGAGCCACCTTTCCATGGCTGTACCCTTGCCCAAGGGGGATGCAGCAGCAATGCCAAGGAGACACGCTGTCCCCACCATTCTAGGTCACACTATGGGGATCCAAGACACTGAAGTTTCCTCTTCTGGGGCTGTGCAATGTGGTGGGTGTGAACACTCTTATCCAGAGAGCTGAGAGCTGTGGATGGAACTTGGCAATGACGGCCACTGTGTCCAAAATGTAAATGCATTCCCCTTGTCAGGAACAGAAGAAAGCAAGGTGAAGAAGTATGGCATGGGTTGGATGTGCCCACTTGGTCTTGCTTCAAAACTCACAGATATTGAGGAGAAAGTCATGGGCCAGGCCACTGTCATCCTCAAACACACCATTTTCCTAACTAAAACTGGTTTTCCTGGTTTCCTTCAGTCCATTCTCTTCATAGAAGCCAGAGTGATCTTTTAAAAGTAAAATCAGTCCAAGTTGCTATCAGCCTAAAATCCATCAGAATCCTTTGTAATGAGAAGGAAATCCGCATGCCTCACCACACCTGCAGGGCTCTGTCCACCCATCTCTCTTCATCCTGTGACTTTCTCCCTGTGCCTTGGACTCTGCCTCCCTGCCCTTCTCTTGTCCTTCGTTACACAAATCTCATTTCTCTCTCAGTCTTTGCACCTGTAGTTCCTCTGCTCTTGCCCCATATCTTCATGTGGCATTTGATTCCAATCTTTTAGGTCTGCGCCTCAGATAGACCTTCCGCCCTCCTTCCAAATCTTCATTAGTCCTTCTTCTTACCATAATTAATGTTTGGGAAAAACATTTTAAAATTATATTGTCTACTGTTACATTTACATACATATATCTACCTCCCTCCATTAGAGTGCAGCAGGGAACTTGGATGCTTTGTGAACATTTTGTCCTCGTCTATGGCAGTGTCTGGCTCTCCATGGGCATTATTGCATGACTGACTTGAAGGCTCTGAAAGACACTTGACATAAGAGGGATGTTACTGGGATTTCAAGAGAATCAGCCAGGAGTGGTGGCTCATGCCTGTAATCCCAGCACTTTGGAAGGCCGAGGCAGGAGGATCACCTGAGGTCAGGAGGTCGAGACCAGCCTGACCAAAATGACAAAACCCCATCTTTACTAAAAATACAAAATTAGCTGGGTGTGGTGGTGGGCATCTGTAATCCCAGCTACATGAGAGGCTGAGGCAGGAGAATCACTTGAACCTGGGAGGAGGAAGTTGCAGTGAGCCAAGATCGCGCCATTGCACTCCAGCCTGGGTGACAAGAGTGAAACTCCATCTCAAAAAAGAAAAGAAAAGAAAAACTAATCACCACATATGCAGGATGACTCCAGTGCAGCACACCTGGATGTAGGCGGGAGTGAGGGTCTGTATTCCACTTGAGGGCATTCCTGCCCCTGAACCCCAATTTGCAACCACTGATGCAGCATCCTGGGGGAGAAGCTGTGATGTAAAGATAAGAACCATGTCACTAGGGGCTCGGAAGCACAATGGTGAGCCTGCCTCCCACCGAAAAGAGTGGGCCAGAAGGGACAGCAGGTCCCATTGCAGCAAGTGCTGTGAAGAGGACAACTACGTGAAGAGGACAACTACATGAAGAAACCTGCTGGCAGCACAGTTGCCGCTCTGGGGAGGCTGACAGTGATGTGGGCAGCAATGGGTGGGCTGTGAGGAGAAATGAAGCAGAAAGAGCTGGGGATGTGGGCATTGCCCTCTTTTATGTGACCCAAAGCTTCTCCTCAGCTTGTATAGTTTAGGGGAGAAGTTTTGGGGAGAAGTAAAGTTTAGGTTCTAGGGGATCTTCTTGTAGCCTATGTAATTATTCTGGAAATATTTAGTTATATCTGGAAATGAGATTCTGGGGAAAATTTGCAGTCAATAGTAGTGAGAGGTGAAGGGTGAGATTGGAGTACTTGTGTATATGGGTCACATTTATAATTCCAATGCAAATGAAGCCTGGTATATACTGACCACCTCTGTAAATAGCTGTGCCTGGGTAAGACTTTCCATGGTCTGCTTTGGAGAAGACTAATCAGTGATCACTTATAGTTAATGGACTCAGTCAATCCAGCCCTTATATGACTCTTACTACATGGAGGAGTCAGGGTCAGGACCCATAGGCTCAGGGTCCCTAATAAATACAGACTGTTTCATTTCTCTATGTTAGAAATTCTTCAATGTCTTCTCAGCCAATTAGGTATTCCCTAAAGGGACATAATTTTAGGCTTCTTCAGGACTCACCAGGAGAGGACTGTCCAAACCCCGAAATGAATATGCCCAGTTTATGCACTAAGAGTCCTCACCCTTGAAGACTAGTGCCCCATTCACAGTGGTGGTCTCTGTGGCTGCTAAGTGAGTAGCTTAGGTCTTCACAGGATTCATTCACACAGATTCAGAGTCTACTTTGTCTCTGAGTGGTGGCTGTTAGAGTGTGTATACTCCAGTTCTATTATCTGAGCCACTTTTCCCTTCCTTTTGGGGTGTGCAAACCAATACTGTCTTCCACAGATTTCAGAGGATAAACACTGTCACCTTATCTTCTGTTGCAGAGGATCATATGGGATAATATAATTGAGGCATGAGTGCTAAAAGTGGGTAGACACTTCTCTAGCGCAGGCTTTACTGAGATTTGCAGAGTAGCTCAGTCTGCTCTGGAAGGAAGACCCAGCATGTAAGTCCTTCTTCAGAGAACACTGAACAGCCAGACCTCTGGAGCTTTATCAAGATGAACGAAATGTTTGGATTGGCTTTCTGGATACCTAGAACATTCTTACTTCTTGATGGTGCAGTACCATCTTTAGACATGCCATGGTTCAATTGTGTCCCCCAAAGTTCATGTGTTGGAAACTTAATCCCCAAAGCAGTGTTGTTGAGAGGTGGGATCTTTAAGAGGTGATTAGATCATGAGGGTTCTGCCCTTGTGAAAGAATT
This sequence comes from Pongo pygmaeus, assembly GCF_028885625.2. Taxonomy (NCBI): domain Eukaryota; kingdom Metazoa; phylum Chordata; class Mammalia; order Primates; family Hominidae; genus Pongo; species Pongo pygmaeus. Next base: position 34,696,268 of record NC_072379.2, on the reverse strand, counting down.
CATGTTGTTATAGCAGAAGTGGGTACCCATTCTTGAGAGAGTGGGTTTGTTATGAAAGTGAGTTCAGCCCTACTGCTCTCTTGCTGTCTCTTGCCCATTCACCTTCTGCCATGGGATAATGCAGAAAGAAGGCCTTGCCAGATGCCAGCACCTTGCTATTGGACTTCCTGGCCTCCAGAACCATAAAAATATTTGAAGAAGATTTGGTGATTTCTTACTTTACTGAACATGCTATCCTGTAACCCAGTGATTTCACTTCTAAGTATTGACCCACAGAAAAAGAAAATATATGTTTACAAAAAGGTTTGTACAGGAATGTTCATAGAAGCTTTATTTGTAATAGTTATAACCCATGTCCATCGACAAGAGAATGAATAAATTAGTATATTTGTTCAATGGTGTGTTAATGAATAAATTATTATATTTGTTCAATGGTGTATTACTCAATAATAGAAAGGAATAAACTACCAACATATGCAATAAAAAAAAAAAAAAAAAAAAAAAAAAAGCAAATTTATTTTATTCATAAATTATGCAGTTTGTGGTATTCTGTTACAGCAGTACAAAACAAATGAAGACAGAACACTTGGTTCAGAGATACATGATATCAACTCAACCACTTAAGAAAAGCTGTGTGAACCTTAGAGAAGACCTATATCTCTGTTCAGGGATCAGTGAGAAGGCCCACTTGACTGCTGAGCCTGGGAAATAGTGGGATTCAGCAAACAATAGTTTCTTCTTCTAGTCCTTATCTTCTTGGAACCCTAAGGAGAAAACTGAATTCATTCATGTAAAAATAAAAATATGAAAGAAGTTTCTACCCAGATCTTCTCTATATATGTAACAAAGTCTTTTATTTATTTAATTGCAACAGAAGTACTTTTATTTCAGCTTAACTTGAACTACAAGAGTTGGAGTAATTGCTTTGTCATCAGTAATTCATTTTCATTCTTATGTGCTTAAAGTTACAGCTAAAGTAGAACAGTTACGCACAATGAAGCCATGCTTTATAAGATTAAATTCACATATACTAAAATTCACCAGGTGAAATCGTGCACTATTTAATTCCTGCAGCACTTGAATGCTATTTAAGGGGAAAAGAGGGAAATAAATCAGAGAGCCTTACCTTTGATTTCAAAGACATCTGAAAGGCTCTGAGCGTGGTGCTTCCTTGAAGCCAGCAGATGACAGAAATTACCTGGAAAGGATAATGGCACGGAGAAGGTAGGTCTCAGCCTCAAAATCTGAGGAAGCACTTGAAGTGGAATCCATCTTCTTCAAAAGATAGTCCAGGACTGATAATAGGGCTTTATTTCCAGCTGAACAGACTGATTGTTTAATTTAACCATTTGAGATAATTATTCTCCATCACTCTTGACTCATTTTGCTCTTATCAAGCCAAATCTCTGTAATCTTTGCAGAAATTTTATACTGATAATAAGTTCTATAATGACACACTTTATGCTTGTGGCATTAATAATCTGACAGCAACAGACAAAACTGAATTAATACCTGCAATGAATCAGTTTACTATGGGTGATTAATGAGGGGTTTGAAACTCAAACATTCAAAACATGACATTTGAAATCACATCATTTGATTCCTATAGAACAGTCAGCTGTTAAAAAATAGTTTGTTTCTTATTAGGATAATCAGTTAATTATCTAAGTGAGCTTAAGGCCCATGTGTTCTACTGATACACGATTATGATGTGTATTCTGAATGTGGGAGTTTCCACTCTTATTGGAACTCAACATTGATGCATCTAGGAAGTTTAAGGCTGTAGGGGCCTGGGCCTCCAGTAGTACGGGGATGAGTTGCACTATGCAAAGACTCTTCAGGGCAGCTGTCTCCTGTTTTAGAATTTTTATCTTGAAACGTCCTGTCTCAACTGCAGCCAGGTAGGCTGTGCGTAAGGGTTTGGGGATATGGTTTGTCCTGTTTGGGAGGAGTATTCCCTGACATTGTTTTGAATGACTGGTGCATGGTGACCACTAGATAGTTCTTGTTGCTGAGTTCTCTACTGTCAGTGCAGCCCTACTGACTGGATCAGAATGAGCCCTCCCCGCCACCACCCAGCTCACCTGGGGAGGCCACCACTGTGCTCAAATTCCAACCTGCAACATGACCCCCAGGGTTTGGGACGAGGGCGATCACAGGAACATTTTCCCTCATTTAAAATTATAATCGAGCCAGGGGCGGTGGCTCATGCCTGTAATCCCAGCACTTTGGGAGGCTGAGGCAGGCAGATCACGAGGTCAGGAGATCGAGACCATCCTGGGTAACATGTGAAACCCCGTCTTTACTAAAAATACAAAAAAAGTATCCGGGCGTGGTGCTGCGCACCTGTAGTTCCAGCTACTCAGGAGGCTGAGGCAGGAGAATCACTTGAATCCAGGAGGTGGAGGTTGCACTGAGCCTAGATCGTGCCACTGCACTCCAGCCTGGTGACAGAGTGAGACTCTGTCTAAAAAAAAATAAAAAATGAAAAATAAAAATAAATAAATAAAATTATAATTGGATTTTCCAGCCTGAACAAGCTTTTGAGTTTCCTTGTCCTATATTTGAAACAACCAATGATAGATTTAAACAGAGCAGTTAGCTTATTTATCTGGTGAGTGTATTTTCCAGATATCACTTTCCTGCCTGCAAGCTTAAATGCAAATACAATGTGTTCTTCTAACCATTAAAAAAAAATTTGTGAGCACAGCTGTATTCATCAGGCAATATGACCATTTTGTTTTAAAATTTTGTTAAGGTGTACTGACACTCATCTGGGCAATATGAAATCATTCGTAGAAGATGAATTTAAATGAGATAATGCATTTTGTAAAGCACTCAGTAAACTTTAAAATGTTATATAATATGAAGTGCTATGATTATAAAGTGAGCATCCAAGCACCTTATTTTACCCATTACTATAGCAAAGTTTGGTGATTTAAAGGGAATTGGTTCCCAAAATTCTGTAAGTCAGGAAATCCTGTGGGTGTTTAGAAATGAATAGAGAGAGGGAGAAGTTGCTGAACTCGTGTGATTATATTTTCTTTTGCTCCCTCTCTCTTTCTCTGTTTTTTCATTTTTATAAAAATATTACTCTGATTATATTGGTTCATGCATTTATCCAATTTCCTGGTAGACATCGTGCTTTAAGTGCCTATTATGTGTTTTGTACTGTCTCAGGGGTTAGGCTGAGATTTGACTGGATAACCTTTGGGGACATTTTATTGTAGGAAACTGAGCATCACTGCCTTCCCTGTTGTTTAAGATTTCTGCACTCATAAAGATTCTCCTCTTGCTTATCACCCTTCTGTCCATAACCCCCAGTTCTTTTGAACTCAGTGCTTCAACACCCATTATCACAATCTGCAAAATCAGTGCATGGCAGTACAAGATTATTGTCTAAGTATGTTAATTCTTACTTAAGGTGTAAAGGAAATTAATTTACAATTTTCATATTAATTGCTGAGAGTAATGTGGGGATTATCCTTGAACACCCAAAATAGCATCTTTCATTTCAGACAGTTTGTTGACATAAAAATAAAAATAATATTTTGAGGTTATTCTTGTTCACAAAATCAAAGAGGGAGTAATGTATATTTAACCAAGGGAAAAAAAAAAAAAAAAAACTACAGAAAACAGAGATTGTGCCCCAAGCAAAATTACATCAGAAAATAAAATCAAAATCAAAGGTAATGCAGAGAACAAAAAGTTCCATCAATCAAATTGTGGAAGAAGGAGTCTGGCTGAAAGTCCTGTACTGTGGAACTGATGAGCCCAACTACACGATGTCTTGGGAGAGCAACAAAAAATGATAAGGAAGTGAGATGAGAATGCTCAGTGTCATCATGTCAACTAAACACAATTGAAAAAGAGGACAAAAGACAAATGTAGGCAGAAGAAGTGAAAACTATAGATTCCTTGTGTTTTGAAACAGAAGATAAAAGATCCTATGTTGAAATAATTATGAACAAAGATAATATTTTGCAAACTTGTTAAAAGTTTATAATGATACACATTAAACAACTGTTTTACCTTCTACTTCCTTACACTTAATAAAAAATTAAACAGATTCCAATCCTTCAACCAAAAGCAAAATAGACGGTATTAAAAAAAATCATAGAAACAGGAGCCCAGTGGAAAAGACAGAAGTTGGGTTTATTATAAGAGATATATTACGTGGATAACCTTTTCAAAATGGCTTCATCTCATTGAACGCAAACCCATTTCTTCAGCTCTGGGATGTAAACCTTTCTCCCATAAGCTGGAAACCAGGCTGCAAGGTGTGACAGGTCCAATTACCTTGGTAGTCATTACTCCTGTGATGATAGCCTTCTATATAAGGACAGGCAGCAGTGCATGCCTGGGTTGGAAAAATAGAGCCAGCTAAGGCTAGGCGGTCTTACTGGTGCTGACAAATTGATTGACGATACTGCAAAGCATCAAATTGTAATAGGCCCAGTCGCGTTGTTTTCATTGTTATTGTTGGAAATCTGATTTTATTTAGATAGGATGGTACTGTTGCCTAGTTAGACATGAAGCACTGGCCTTTCTTTCAGGTGAAAGAGGCAGATGGGATGAAAGGCTACATGGAATAGCTTTGTTAGGGGAAGTTCTTTTTATTGTTATTTTCCTCACAGACTACGTAAGAGAGACTTGTACATAAATCAAAATAAGGTGATGGTTAACTTTATTTTATTTTAGAAGAAGGACATGAATTAGAGTCAAAGAGAGGGGAGATGATGTATGAAGGGAGGAATCAGTAGTCGAGCTGGCTTAGAAAGAGGGAGAGATGAATGAGGAGAGTGGAAAAGGAGGAAGAAAATTTCAGGAGAATTCTTACAATAATGGAATGAAAAAGGTAGCACAGGGGTTGTTCCACTAAAAACAGAAGGGAGGTACAATATATATATTTTTTACCTCCTTACCTTCCTTCTATTCTCTGATTCTTTGAACTAAGACCTCAAGTAGTATTAGGTAGTTCTATTTTTGTGAATTTTTAACAAGACTGGAGTTTGATTATATGCCATTTTAGATAGTGATAAATATGTATGCCTACAATAATCATGTTCTTGATAAAATTAAATTTAGCATGGAAAATTAAATATTTGACAATTTCAACTTTAATAGTCTAAGAAATAATGACTCTTTGTGAGAGAAATATATGTCATTGCCATGTACACAATAGTAACTTTGACCTGTATCATTTTAGGGACATTAGGTATGCTAATGATCTCCTTTGTATACATATGACTAAAATTTTAAGTATTGTAAAGTTATATAATGCATTGTACAAAAATACAATGGCTGGAGGAGTTTCATTTCAGCATTAGCTTTGTAGAAGAGAGATTAAATGAAAATCCTCTTATTTTTTTCTATCTGTGAAAGGTTAAACCCATTTACCAAAGTACATGTCCATTCGCTTAGAAAATAGCTGTAATAACAAAAGAAATGAAATTCCATTTGGTCATTAGCTATGGGTAAACAATGCTTTCAATGTGATTTTAATCCTCTTCGTGTGCCTGTGATGTCTTTAGATAAGGCTTAAAGATCATGACCTTTTCAGAGTGTTGCATCACCCTCAATCTTTTCTATAGTCCACTGAGTGATCTATTGAAATTCATTTCCAGCAGTTTGGCTACTTCTTATTCATTAAAAAACTGACTTTTGAGCACCAAGGCTGAGTATCTGGGGTTTAAAGAGATTTATCTCTGCAAGTTGATGGCGTCTTTGAGATTTCAGAGTGTAAAGGCCAAATGCCGGACTTTCAGCTTCCAGGGACTGCTTTCACTTTTAGAGGCTGCCAGAGGGTCTCTGCTGTGTGGCCTCCTCCTCTCACAGCCTGGCGGCTAGCTTTCTTCTAAGGCCAGTAGGACAGCAGCTTTCTGTCCTTTCACATGTTTTGAAATGACTCCCTAATAAAGTCAGGCCCAACCAGAAGAATCTCCTTTTGATGAATTCAAAATTAGCATCCCAACCACGGGAGTGATATTGCATCATATTCACTGGCTCTGCCCACATTCAAGGGGAGGCAATTATGCTGATGAACACCAGGGGGCGGCATCTCGGGGATTCCAAGTTAGAGTCTTGCCCACCACTGGCTGATTATGCTGGTCTCTCTACAACTCTAAATTCCTTAGATACCGAGAAGAATTTGATAGTGCAAAAGATAAGGTAGTCACAGGATAGCTCTATGTTTTCTTCTGGGATGCCTGTACATCTGATCTTGACCCTTGTCCAAAACAGAAATGAGGTGGGCTCACTAGTGAACTATAATATGCTGCTTAAAGTTTGAAAGTTCCCTGGAGACACCCAAGCTTACATGTCTATATGTCTTTTTACAAATACTTGCATTCATGGGTGGTTTACTCCTGGACGCACCAGGTTGCCCAGACTGACCCTGCTGCAAAACCAGTGGAATGCAGATCTTATGGGACCTTTTGTCTGGAATTCCCTGAAACCGCAGTTCATCACATATATCTTGATGGTTCATAAGCTGAAGACGAAGCTCATCTGGAGTGACTAACCATCCTGGGTTACCTGGACTCAAGAGATTCCTAGAACACGGAACTTCAAGTGCTAAGACAGGGAACCCCCAGGAGGCAGAGGAGATGGTCACCCCGAGGTGCCTTCTGTGGCACGGAGAAAGGACCCTGGGATTCGGGGGTGCTTGTAGTGCTTTTAGACACACAATGCTTTCCTGAGGATTTTCCTCTAACCATGCTATATCCCTTATTGTTATTGAAGCTTTATGTGAGTTCATCCTGTGAAGTCTTGGGAGCCCCTTGAATTATCCTATTCTACGTAATGGATGCAGTGTTGGGAGTTTTTTTTAAAAAATGAATGCTCTCAGGAAGAGTAGGAAAGGTTGGGTAAGAATTGTGTGCGGTTAGAAGCTTGTTTCCACTCCCTGTGAAAGCAGCTGTTCTCCATCCTCACTCAAGAACACTGTCAATGCCAAGAGGCTTTGCCATCTGTGACCCAGGTGTGGAGTGTAAGGGCCATGGAGGTGACTCTACAGGTGATAATCACCAAAAACATTCAAATCTGAAAATTGTTCCTGGGTCATACTCTTATCCACAGAAATTTTTTCCACTAATTGAAATAAGGAAACTACTCAAGAAAAGAAATACACTATTCTGCCCTGGGTCTAGCGTTTCAGCTTTGTACCACACTTACACTTTTACGACTATAATCACATGACATTGATATTACCATCACCTACTGTTTTTATATTATTTTATAGCTGATAGTGTACATTTTTATCATTTGATTTTCACAATAACCATAAGAGGTAAATGAGGGTGTTTTCAGTGTTGTGAAATGAGGGAATAATGGAGTTACAGAGACAATAATTGTGCCACATATGCAATGGGCGAGGATGGGAACAGAATCCAAAATTTTGACTTTTGTTTGGTGGCTTTTTAAGAAATCATGAAGTCTTATGTAGGAAAGTATAATTTTCATGGTATTACCATATTTCTTACTACATATTTGAATTTATTATCCAAATGGATCTTGGCACAAATTCTGCAACTTTGACTGAGAGGAAGAAAGAGTCCATTTATTGCTTACCTACCATGTGTCATGCCCATTTTTTTGTAAACTGTGCAGAGCATCTTACTTCAATATCACCAATTGGAAATCAAGACGAAAGTCCTATTCAAGTTTTATAGATAACCTTACTGGGGTTAGAGATGTTCAGTAACTTTTTCAGGCTCTCACAGATTGTAAAGTTACTTCCTTTTGTTCCCAAAGACAAACTCTATTAAAGATAGTTTTCTAAAACCATAATATCAGGCAGTTTGAAAGGACTTGAAAGCCTGGTTGATGAAAATATGGACAATAATCAGCATCTAGTTGAAACATGCATTGGATGTAAATTTTCCCCATGATGTTTCTATTCTTTTTGGAGTCACTTTATTTGTTTAAAGTTTGTCCTCACAATTTAAGTGTCTCTTTAACTCCCATAAATTGCTTTAACTTTTAATCTGTAGATTCCCCTACAGAGATTGTAAATACCAGTACATGTAATTATTTTATATCTCTTCAACTGCCATATGTGACTTGGTTTCAGAACTATTCCCTACTGGGACGCTGTTCTGCTAATCTAGTCCAGTGTGTCAAAGTGCCTCCTGCCACGTGGCACACACACCTTCATGCAGCCTCCCTGATATGTCCTGGGATGTCAGGAGAAAATCTCCTATGTGAACCCTCATTTTCCGTAATTTTGAAACATATTGGAACTGGAGACTCCCCAGCAACTGGTAGGTCTTTGCAATCCTGTGTTGTGTGGAAGTCAAAAATACCAATATCAACTCATAGGTTAATATAAATGGATAGATGAATAGAGATATAGTTATGTATAAATAGGTATAGAAATAGTGAGATAGAGATGAGAGAAAGAAAAAGATAAAGAGAGATAGAGACAGAGACAGAGAGAGGCCCTTGAGCCATCTGGGATAGTATTTCACACCAATTTGTCATTTTGGTTCTGCCTTTAGTCCCACATCCCTGATAGGAGAGCCTTCCAAGAAAAAGAAACTCCATTTCTGGTATCAAAGAAGGAATCATAGTTCAATAATTAGGAAAACAACTTAGCAATTATAAGGACAATAAGAAAAAAAGGGCCTTAAGAAATGTATGTGTTTTACAACTTTTACTGAATTCTGCTTTAGTATAAAAACACACCTGAACTGAAGGTCACAGTAAAAGCAGCTACTTTTAGAGAGTGTATGTTGTGAATGAAATTGCTCAGAGTGTTTCACAGAGTAATACTCATGAAGTCAGTCTGATGAAATTCCTGTTCAATCTTACTACTAAGAGGAGTCTTAATTCTTCAATATTTGCCTATATTTTAACTTATGGTCATCCTTAATTGATATACTAAATTTATTTCTTTATCTGTTGCTAGAAAGGTTAGAGACGACCTTGAGGCTCTGATGTCACAAATGTGTGAGTAGAGATTGCAGGCACGTTAGTCTAATTCATGGCCCTGTCAATATCCTCATACTTGTCTTCCTATTTTCGTTTGGCTAACCCTTCAGTTAAGCTCAGTGACTGCATTTTGTTAACCATGTTGGAGCAGAGGATTTCTTGCTTCATCTAGTTCCTCTTCCCTGGTCAGGGTACCAGGGCTTCTCCTTCTGGTTTCTTAACTCCTAATCAATTGAACCTGAAACCTTCAGAGAACCACCCTTGGACAACTGCAGTGATTCAGCCACAGACACTCAGAATATCACTTCCTCTGAAACCCACATCTACTTGACTTTGTCCTGACTTCTGCCCTGCTCCCTCTAGGCCTCCTGGAATACATCCTGAATAACTAGTGTGGACAATGCCCTTAACTCAAGCCATACTTCTGGAGAACCTGAACTAAGACATTATTTACAATGATAAATAGGATATAATTTTATACATAGAATATAACTTCTGTGTCTCATTTTTTAATAACTGGAAATGTCCACAATGAATGGTTGGGATGGGAAGAAAAATGGTGGACTAGAAAGAGTGTAAGTAGGATGGAGAGAGAGTCACTTCTCTGAGTAGTCTTTCTTGAATAGTTGACATTTGGAGGTGAATGTTTCATATTACACACACACACACACACACACACACACAATCAACAGAGATGGGGAAAAATGCCAACTTAAAACAGAAACAAATGCACTTACTTTATTTTAAATGGACAACATTAACCACACTGGGGGAGAAGCAACAACTAATCCAAGTAACATTTGTACACAGTATTGGGACTCTATGTTCTCAGCCTAAAACAAAGAGAAAAATGGCAAATCTAAAATTACTATTTGTGTGTTCTAATACTGAACAAATAAGAAGTAAATGTATTGTGGATAATGGGAATCAGGTTTCTCACTGTCAAAGGTGAAAGTTATAAATAAGTAAAGGCTAAAATGAATCTTGTAATGTTGTGATAAAGTCAAAGGCACCAAGAACTCACAGTTTCATATAAATAGACAAGTAGATATGGATATAGATTTATGTATAGTTAAATATATATAGGCAGATATATGTTGTCATATGTAAGTACAGATATATTTATATAGATCAATGGATATGCATATATATGATGACATCTAGTTTTAACAATATATCTATGTGTGAATATATATGGCTGTAACTATATCTATGTAAACTATCTCCATCTCTCTAAATTTATATATATATATAAATTTAGCTCTGCCCTCTGAGAAAGGCTGGGAGAATGACATCCTAGTAACAATTAGCAAACTAAATGCCCATCTTCACCCAAAGAAACCAGGATTCTTTAGAAAGATGGCTGGTGCCAGCCCTAGGGTAATGAAGTAGAGGATGAGTGTGCAACATCTCTTTGTGCCAGAAAGTAAGGGAGATGTTTAGTGAATAAAAGAACACAACAATATACACACACCCCACCCCATAAAGGGATTTAAGGGGCTCCCACTGGACAATGTTGGGGCAATTGGCATATCAAAATAAAATAATTTTAATGAGTATTACCTGTTAAATAAATAAGAATCCATGAGTCCACACTTCTATCAGAAAATAAGAAGGTAAGTAGAAAAACAAGGCCAAGTGCGGTGGCTCACACCCGTAATCCCAGCACTTTGGGAAGCCGAAGTGGGCAGATCCAAGAGGTCAAGAGATCGAGGCCACCCTGACCAACATGGTGAAACCCCATCTCTATAAAAATACGAAAATTAGCTGGGTGTGGTGGCGGGTGCCTATAATCCCAGCTACTCAGGAGGCTGAGGCCAGAGAATCACTTGAACCCAGGAGTCGGAGTTTGCAGTGAGCTGAGATGGTGCCACTGCACTCCAGCCTGGCGACAGAGTGAGGCTCAAAAAAAAAAAAAAGAAGAAAAAAGAAAAAGAAAGTAAGTAGAAAAATAAACAAACGATGGGGGCGTTTTCTTAAATTGGCATCCTAACTAATATTCACAGGAAGATTGATAGAATCAGGAAATTACAAACGGTAACCATTGTAGTAGTAGTTGTTTCAGGCAAGGAATGGCAATGGTTGCTAAAACTAGTGGGAGAAGGTTTGATGATTAACAGGATGTATGTTTACATAGCCTCAAAATATCTACACAAAAGATACTTTTATATTACAAAATAAAATATAGTAATTTTACAGTGTAGGAATATGGCAGGCACAAATTTATTCTAGTAGTTGACATCACCAGTATTAGGATAAATTGATATTCTGTGACTTTTGAAATGAGGCAATGAAAAAAACATAGCACCAATTCTAGGGTATTTCTGACAAGAATAAATGATGTTTATTTAATACTGAAGAAACACTAGACAAATTCAAATTTAATAACATTTGAAAAAATAACTTCCCTCTGTCATTAAAAAGCCAAGGTTATTAAAAATAAAGTAAAATTAAAGAAATAGTCCAGATTAAAGGAAAGGAAAGAAGCACAATAAGTGAATGCAACTCATACTCTTGGATTTTTGTCCTATAAAAGAAAATTATTTGAATAATCATTGAAATTTTAATAATAATTTAATAGTTTTGTATCAATGTTAATTTTCTAATTTTTATTATTGTACTGTGATTATGTAAGAGAATGTCCTTGTTTTTAGAAAATAGATACTGAATCATTTGTTGATTAAAAGATATCATCTCAGTAATTTATTCTCAAAGGTTATATATATATAATACATATGCTGTATATCTATCTGTCCTCTATCATCATTATCTGTCTGTATATCTAGCTTTCTATAGAAAGAGATAAGACTAAAGCAAATACAGGAAAATGTAAATATTTCAAGAATCTGTGTGAAGGGTATACTGGAATTTTTTACATTAGCCTTCCAACTTTTCTCTAAGTATGAAATTATGTAAAATGAAAAAAAAAGTAGTAACCTAGTATATGTCACTTACATTGCAAAGTTTTTCTCACTTTGTTGTTTGACTTTTAATATTACAGTTTTCATTTTTATCCAGTGCAATCTTTCTTTATGGAGTCTGGCTTAGCTATTATGATTTTAGAGTAATTTCCACATTACTCAGAAACCCTCCTCTCACCCAAAATCAGATAAGTAATTACCTTCTTTTATATATACCATACTTCATCAAAATTAAAGTATTTTGATTATAAAATACACAATTATTTTATGCACTCCTAAAAAATAATAATACTATTACATGCCATTCACTGAAAGATGAATCACTATTTCAATGATATTAAAATGTTGAAATAGTAGGGGTGCAGTGGCTCATGCCTGTAATCCCAGCACTTTGAGAGGTCAAGGTGGATGGATCACTTGAGGCCAGGAGTTCAAGAGCAGCCTGGCCAACATGGTGAAATCCCGTCTCTACTAAAAATACAAAAATTAGCCAGGCATAGTGCTGTGCACCTATAATCCTAGTTACTTGGGAGGCTGAGTCAGGGGAATCACTTGAACCCAGGAGGCGGAAGCTGCAGTGAGCTGAGATCGCGCCACAGCACTCTAACCTGGGCAACAGAGTGAGACTCTGTCTCAAAAAAAAAAGTTAAAATACACAGATATTAGAGTTGATAAAATATGATAGCTTCCTAATTATCTTGTAAACATTTAGCTGTACAATCCATCTAAAATTTGTTTTGCCATATGTTATCACAGGTGAATCTAAGGCTCTTTATCATTGAATTGTATATTTTTTATTCACCTTCTTTTATTTTTTCATTCCCTGAATCATCCTCTATCTTTTCATAGAGAAATGTAAACGATAATAAAGATTCAAGTGTTAATTTTATCTTTGCCAATTTGCATTATAATATATGTTTCAATATCTATTTTCAGTTTTTCTGCTGTATTTATGATTATCTTCAATGTGTCAGAAACACTATATGCTTGTTTTAATTTTAACTCTTTATGTTTTTCAGCAAATCCAAGTGATGCAAGTTCAATGTGGACTTCTGACAAATGTGAATACCCACCTGTCTGAGAGGAAAACCCTGGACAAGTCTTCCTTATTGTTATATTTCTATTGTGCCACATTCTTCCTCAGAGCAAGAATTTGTTAGATTGGCATCAAAAATAAGCGAAGACTGATACAATTTAAAGTGGGAAGGACATATTTTAATCTGTAATAACTATTACAATAGGAAAAAGCCCAGAATGAACTGAACTCAACTTTAATTTATTCAGAGGTGACTGAATGCTTAAAGAGACAATAAGGGAATGGGGAAGGAGGCAAAGGGGGCCAGTAGAGTCAGGAAGGTGAAAATTACAAAAAGCAGGAAGGGTAGATTGTCCACATAAAAGCCATCTGGGCTTGCTAAATAGTCCTTGTCAAAGTTAGACTCCTGCCCTTCCACACACACTAGTGAACAAGGGCCCCATCTTTAGCTGTTGGCTGAAGCAAACAGTAACTGCTTTGGGCAGCCTCGAGTTTTCTCAGGCAGGCACTTTAGGGGGACCGGGGTCATTCTAGGGATGCAACCTTGAGTTCACAGAAACTGTATCAATGTTAGTTCAAGTCTTTTTTATTTTTTTTTTCTGAGGCAAAGTCTCGGTCTGAGGCCCAGGCTGGAGTACAGTGGCACAATCTCGGCTCACTGCAACCTCCGCCTCCCAAGTTCAAGCGATTCTCCTGTATCAGTTCTAAAGTAGCTGGGATTACAGGCACCCACCACCGCGCCTGGCTAATTTTTTCTATTTTTAGCAGAGACAGGGTTTGCCATGTTGGTCAGGCTAGTCTCCAACTCCTGACCTCCGCTGATTAGCCTGCTTCGGCCTCCCAAAGTGTTGGGATTATAGGCGCGAGCCACTGCACCTGGCCCTAGTTCAAGTCTTTTTAAGCCAAGTTCAAGGCCTACTTGGGGAGCAGACTCTGAGGATCCTAGCTAGAGTTTGTTCAAGGCAGATTATTTGTTGGTAGTCTGAGGCATGCCTGGCTCCTAGTCTGCTTTTCACCCAACCACTAAGTTAGTGCGATGGGATTTTGAGCCATGCTGGTAAATTCTTTGTTCAGCACCTCATTCTCTATACTTTCCAGCAATTTCCTGAAGAAGACTCACAATTTTTTAAAAACAAGCTAGCCAGAAAGATAATTCTGGTATATTAATATAACATCTCTGCCTCATAGTCATAATATGTTGAAAGGGGAGCGGGCAAGTTAAGGTCTAGGGATGCGCTTTAGTCTACAGGGAAATAGTTTCTTGTTCCCAGGGCAGAGTTATTCACTCCTGGCTTTCTACAGAAACAGAGACTATTTGGAAATAATAATATAATTAATAACGCCAGCAGAAGGTGCCTCTCACACTAAATAATGCTAATAATAAAGATTGAGTCATCATCACCTCGCATAAGAGATAGATTTTTGTGGTTCCCACTTATCAATTTCAGTATTCTTAATGAATTAGTAGACAAGGTCATCTGCTGATGAATGAAAGCCAAGTGTTGGGTACAAGGAGAGTAATGAAGTTTTGAAATGGCTGTAAAAACCAAAATAAATTCTAGCAGGAATGGGTAAATGAACTGCAGCATAACAATGAGGTCACAACATTCAATTAAGAACATATTCAACATTCAATTAACATTCAATTAAGAGCGTATAGTGATGCAAACCGTATCTTTCAGGTTGATTTGATTCTATACTTTTCATACAAAAGACAGGCTTTGCTTTTCTTCTGTATCAGAAATTCATTCTACAATATTTGACAAATTGTCTTGAAGACTAAAAAATGACAGAAAATTTACTTCAATACGTAAAAAAAATGGTTAAGTAGTTCTTATTTTAAAAATCCATATATTGAGGCAAAATACTTGTTTTGTTATTTCTGTCTGTTTCTTCTGAATCTGTTCCCTTGAACTTTATCACTGAAGATTTTTCTATCCGCCTTTTTCAATAAACAGATCCTGTTGACTCATGAACCTGTCTCATCACCTCCGTGGGGCGGGTAGAGCCAGCTAAAGTTCAGATATATGCTTTGTCCTTGGAGGAACAAATATATCTTGTCTGTGCAGTGGCTCTTTCTCTTCTGAAAAGTATCTAAACTCAGAGTTTATTGCCCTAAGTATCCAAACATGTTTATTATTCAGTTTCTCATCTTGTTCAATTTGTTTAATGGATAGAATATTCTTATTTGATACAAGATGTTCATACTAAGATATACTCAAGATAATTTTAACATATAAATAGGAAAAGGTGATTTTTGTAATAGATTTTACAAATAGACAAAAAGGAGGAGGAATGATTGTACTAGGCATAATTAGTGCCTGCAGCTTTTCTCCAGTTCTCACAGCTTTAAGCCAAACATGTAAACTACAGCACCAGCTCAATCATAAGGTGATTTTATGTCTTAGAAGTCAAGTAAAAAAAATTACTGGCCAACATCTAAAAGAGCTTTTTTCTATTTTATAGTACATATGTGCAATAGCAAACAGAAGTCTTGCAGTAAAGTGAGTTTCCTAAGAAGTAAGAATGTAACATATAGAGGAGTTACAGTGCATAAAGCACAATAAGTATAAATCAGCCACAAAGTTCAAGGTCTGTATAGAAATTGTTTACAGTAACCCTGCTATAAAGCCAACAAAAAAGAAGCAGTTTAAATTTATAAGACATTTAAGTTAATGTTGTTATACAGGGTCATTTAACCAAGAGTCACAGCTTCAAGGTATACTGTTGGTCTGTACTATGTATTTATAATTTCCTTGCAAGAAATATAAAATGTCCTCTGTGTTTGCAGGATCAGGAGGATATATAGCACTATGAGATACATGTCCTGAAAGTTGTAAAAGAAAGCTATTTTCTACCTGAAGTTGAGATTTAGAACACAGGCTACATTTACAGACATTTTTGCTTTTAGAATTTGGCTGAACATTCCAGAATTAATTGTACGGAACTGAAGGAAACAAGACATTGAAGTATTTCCCTGCAAAGAAAAACTGGAAAGCAGTGTGCCTTAAAC
The DNA here is from genome assembly GCF_028885625.2 of Pongo pygmaeus. Classification (NCBI taxonomy): domain Eukaryota; kingdom Metazoa; phylum Chordata; class Mammalia; order Primates; family Hominidae; genus Pongo; species Pongo pygmaeus. Next base: position 34,680,364 of record NC_072379.2, on the reverse strand, counting down.
CTAAATAATAAAAGCTTCTACCCTTATGTCTACATGTAATACTTTAAAGCAGACTTGACTTATTTCAACCATTCACTGCCTAAAGAAGAGATTAGGAAATGCTATTGTCCTCTTTGTTCTTCACTAACTAAAATAGAAGTTTAATTTCTTTAATCAAGCATTCCAAGTCTATCATGAAGTACTCCTAACCTAGGCTGACAACCCATCATTTCAGCCTTTTTTTGCTATTTACCTTCATAACCCACTCTTTAGCATAACCCAACTTTACTGCTTAATATCCTGTGTCTCCTTCCTAGTCTAGGTTCATCCCAGTTGGGTAAAACTCCTAAAAACTATGACATCCAACATGAGGGAGAAAAAAAGCCTCATATTTTCAAAATGACAATATTTACAAAGCCTCACATTTTCTTTCTAAAGTCAAATGGTCCAGATTTTTCAACTTTTTTGTTGTTATAGAAGATATTTGGGCTTAACAAAAAGGCCAAAGAGTTAAATATTTCAAAAACTTTAGGATGTGCTTTGATATATTCTGCTTTTGACATTGTTTTAGACCTAAATTTAAACTCACGGGGATCTCTCTCTTCATCCTTCTTATGCTCCTCCACACCCACACACCCCCCCACCATCCATCCACACCCACACAAACAGAAATATCCAAATGTCTATCATTAGGCAGTAAGCTTTGTAAATTGTATATATTCTATTAAATGGCATGAGTGTTCCAATGACCTGAGCCAGGGAGTCTGGCTTGATGGACAGAAAAGGGCTAAGGAAAGCAGACACAGAGAACAAGAGGCGGACTGGTTGTTTCAAAATTATTCTCTTACAGGGTTAAATGGAAGTGACTTCCTTATTGTGCTGGCTCAGGTTGACTGGAATTTTGTTTTTGAGAAAACTGGCCTATTTCACAGTTTAGTTTGATTATGTCATGCATAGCACAAGTCCCTCCATTCTGGTTTGGTCTGGTCTGCTGGGGCCTAATGCAGGTGGCTGGTCCAAGCCAACAGCCTCCCATCAACTGTGTTTAACATGCAGTGCCTTTTTACTTCAGTTGGTCTGAGTTGACTTTATGTCATTTGCAACTGGAAGAGTTGTTGCCTATGTCTGTGGTTTAATACCACATTGCTTTAAATATGCCCCATCAACATTTATATTTAATGTAAGATTAAATCTTTGATCTATATGCAATAATTATAAAATAATACATGAGGATAAATATGCTCCTAAGTCTATCATGTCATTTTATAATTCTTTTTTTTAACCTTGCATGTAGCTTGCTTCTTAATGTACAATTTTGTTAAAGTTTTGCCTGTATTCATTCTTTATCTCCTTTTTATAAAAACACTCACTTGGAAGGTTCATCCATCTCTCAAGCTGCTGAAATATTTCAAGTACTTTTTTAGAAAGAATACGTGGGTGTTATACTTATTTAGTCCTTGTTTGTCTGGGTCTCCTTGTTTCCACAGACAAATGATAACTTATCTGAAAGCAGAATATTTACCTTACAATATAATATACTTTGAAGCAGTGGCTATTAGGATTTGTGGAAGTTTGAAATTAAACATTTTTTCTTTCATAGAAAACCATTTTTTAGAACTCCCGTAATTTTTTTTTACTAAAAAAAGACTTAACAAGTCTTTCAACTATTAAAGACATTGAATTTTGTATTACGAAACTACCTAAGAGAAAATTTCAAACTTGTTTCAACAATGAATCCTATTAAATCTTTCCATGAAATAATAGTAATATTACCTTAGTTCTTCCACAGAATAGAAGAAATGGGATCATCCCTTCATATTTTGTTTTTAGAGCCCAACGTAAGTAAGATTGCTATTAAAAACTAATGAGTAATATATCTGATTCTGGCCATAATGGAGTATCTGTCACCAGACTAACCATCCATCTGTCTTCAACACATATGCGCCTGGAAAGATTATACACTGCAGTTCTTTTCAGATATTGAGTAGTGTGATCCCTGACAAATGGGAAACAAGCAAGATATCTAGGTGGCTTTTGCCTGCAGGCGGACTGCAGGAAGAGAGGCTGTGCTAAGCAGAGTGAAACAATCCCATGAGGATGAGGAGGTGGAGCTGAGAGGCCTGCGAGGCTGGGGCAGCTGGTATCTGTGTGGATGAGCCATAAGAAAGAGCTGCCCAGCAAGAGAGGTCCAGGCTTTCCGTCACCCTAAAGTTTCTAGCTGTGTATTTGGTTGCACAGGAAAAAGAATGTGTTTTAATCTGGAAGAGTACAGCCACTGGGGATCCATAAGATGGATGAAAATATTGAAGAGAGGAAACTGTAGAGCAAGAGAGAAGCTTCAAATACCCAGAGCAGAGACTGGACACAGGGAAGGCACCTGGGTATTAAACTGAGTAATTCCCTCTTTAAACCTCTGCTGCCAAAGCCTAAAAGCAGTCTCAAAAAGCCTAGCAGAATTTAATTACTTTCTAAGGAAAAAAAGAAAAACAAAACAACCAATAGCTTTTAAAGATACCTAACAAAAAACTCAATTCTTTAAAACATTGTACCAAAAATAGAGGCCAATACATTATATAGCCAGGAAAACAGCAATAGAAAGAGACCAAGAAATGACAGAGCTATTGAAATTAGTACAGAATTATTTTTAAGTAGATACTACATTCGTACCTAGGGAAATAAAGCATTATTTGGACATGAGTAAAAAGAGTAGGATGTCAATAGAGAAAGTAAAACTACAAAAAACAACATTGAAACTGCAGAACTGAAAAATAGAATATGTGAAAAATTCATCCAGTGGGATTAACAACATATTGGAAAGTACAGATAAGAAGATTAGTAAACATGACCATGAGGAAAAAACAGTGAAACAATGAACAAGCTAGTGGTGATCTTAGGGCAATATTAGTACCAAAGATATGTACAATTTGAAAGTCAGAAGGAGAGGAGAGAGGAAAAGAAAGACTAGAGGGAAAAATATTGAAATAAAAAAGTTGAATTTTTTTTCCTCACTTGAGAAAAATATTGCACAGGACTAAAAGGCTAAATAGTTCCCAATTGGAATAAACACAACCAAAGCCATGCTTGGACTTTACTACAGTGAAACACAAAACAATTACACACAGAGGAGCAACAATTAAAAAAAAAAGTTCATTAATTTCACACTGAAATCAATGCAAGAGAGAAAACAGTGGAGGAATATCTTTAAAATGAAGTAAGAAAACAAAACTCTATACAAGCAGAATTTCTCCATATATAGAGAATATCTCCTTCAAAAATAAAAATTAAATAGAGAAGTTTTAGATACACAACAATTTATGTGTTTAACCAGCGGATTTTTATTATAGAAAATTTTTAAAGTTTCTTCAGGTTGAAGAAAAATAACAGAGGAAAATTTGGATCTATATAAGTGAAGGGAGAGCAGTGAATATTATAAACATGAGACAAAGTGAATATTGTAAACATGAGACAAGACTTATTTTCATATTTCTTAAATACACTACAACAAAACTAACTGCTTAAAGACAATTTAAGAACAACGCACTATGGAGTTTATAGCATATGTAGAACTAATATGTCTGATCCCAGGCACAAAGACCTAGTGGTGGTAAATGAGCAGGTACTGCTGTAAGGGTCTTGCATTATTTCTGAAGTGTTTAATACTAATTTATGAAAAATTATGTTAATACACAGGTACTAGAAATTATTAGAGGTAAGAGGATCACTTGATCCTGGGAGGTTGAGGCTGCAGGGAGCTGTGAATGCACCACTGCACTCCAGCCTAAGTGACAGAGAAAGACCTTGTCTCAAGAAAAAAAAATCATATATAACCTCTAGAGAAAATAATCTGAAAAATATATACTGGATAAGATTAACAGTAGTCTAGTAGAGATTGCCAGAGAAGGTTCAGGAAATAACAGATATCACAAAAGAAACTATAATAAAATGAAGCATAGGGAGTAATAAGATTAAGAAAAATGACCAGAGTGTGAATTGCCTGTGGAAGATATCAAGCTCTAAAACATGTAAAATTGAAGTCCAAGAAGAAAACAAAAGGAATGTATAACAGATATTTGATAAAATAAAGGGTACAATTTTCCAAACTAATATAAATGATGACCTCACAGATCCCCAAAATTTCAGTAAACCCAAAACAGAATAAACTTAAAGAGGACCACATGAAGGCATGTATTAATAATCACATCACTGAAAATCTGAGTTAAAGAGAAAAATCTTAACAACATCCAAAGAGAAAAATATCCCGTCACATACACATAAGCGAAACTAGGAATGGCAATAGATTTCTCATCAAAAACTACAAAATAATAAGATAATAGAGAAATATCTTTAAAGTTCTGAAAAAAGCCCTATAATTATATACCCAGAAAAAATGTCTATAAAAGCAAAGGCAAAATAAAGACTTCTGATGAATGAAATTAAAGAAAACTAATGTCAGGAAACTAGCACTAAACACTATATGCAATATCATATCAACCCTTTCAGGAAATAAAAGAATGGCACTGGATGGGAACTTGAATCTACAAAAATAAATGAAGAGTACTTGAAGTGGTGAATGTATTGATAAATATAAAATATTTTCGCATGTTTAAAACTCTTTTAAAGATAACTATTTGAAGCAAAAATTACCACAATGTTTTGACTTGTTTATTACGTGTACATACATAATAAATACATGTAGAGATGTATTGCTGAGACCAGCTAGGTTGGGGAGACCCTAACCCAGCTGTGCTAGAGGAATTAAAGACACACACACAGAAATACAGAGGTGAGGAGTGGGAAATCAGGGATCTCACACCCTTCAGAACTGAGAGCCTCGAATGGAGATTTACCCATGTATTTACTGACAGCAAGCCAGTGATAAGCATTGCTCCTATAGATTATAGATTAACTAAAAGTATTCCTTATGGGAAACAAAGGGATGGGTCAAAATAAAGGGATGGGCTCTGGCTAGTTATCTGCAGCAGGAGCATGTCCTTAAGGCACAGATCGCTCATGCTGTTGTTGGTGGTTTAAGAATGACTTTAAGCGGTTTTCTGCCCTGGGTGGCCCAGGTGTTCCTTGCCCTCAATCCGGTAAACCCAGCATGGGCATCATGGCCATCACAAACATGTCACAGTGCTGCAGAGATTTTGTTTATGGCCAGTTTTGGGGCCAGTTTATGGCCAGATTTGGGGGTCTATTCCCAATGTGTATAGACATTCTTATGTGATACCAGTAGTCCAAGGGATAAAGGGAGTGAGGTGAAAGTACACTGTGGCTCTCACACTATTCTGAGGTGGTATAGTATTATTTGATCTTTGATTATGATACATTAAAGATGGATGAGAATCCTAGAGCAGTCTCTTTCTCTCTCCCTCTCTTTCTTTCTCTCTCTCTCTTTCTCACACACACACACACATGCACACACAAATGAGATAAACAGGTACAAGTTTCACAAGCCAAAGATGAGGTAAAATTGAATCATTTTAGTACATGTCACTTTAAAGGAAGACAGGTAAAGAGAAAATAAGGAATAAATAACATCATGATAAATTTTAAACTCAGTCATACTGATGGATATGTTAAATATGGTTAGAATTTTCTAACCACTCAAATTAAATTATAGAGCATCCGACTGGCTAAAACAATCAAGATTGAATTATATTTATTCCATCCACAAGAGTCACTTTCTAAATATAAAGATACAAATGGGTTAAACTGAAAAGGATGAAAAGAGATATCTTCTACAAAAACCTATCTTAAGAAAACAGGAATAGTTGTGTTCCATAAGACAATGTAGACTTCAAGACAACGGATAGTTTCAAGGACAAAGAATCACATTCCATAACTATAACAGGAGTCTAATGATCATAAATGTGTATATGCCTAAAAACAAAACTTTAAAATGCATGAATCAAAACCAAGAAAACAGAAAGATGTAGATTAATTTGCAATTATAGCTGGGAATTTCAGCATTCCTCTCATATTAATTGATGGAACTAGGAGGAAAAGCTTTAGGGTACCAAAAATTTAACAGCCCTACCCTAATTGACTTTTATAAAAGAATCTGACCAACAATATTGGAATACAAGTGCACTTTTCAAGTGAACATAAAGCATTCATGGAATGTGCAGCTGGAATGTTCATAAGGGTAGACTGTGATGATTAATTTTATGTGTTGATTTGATTGGGTTTAGGGATGCCCCAACAGCTGATAAAATAATATTTCTTGCTGTGTCTGTGAGGATATTTTTGGAGGAGATTAGCATTTGAATCAGTAGACTGAGTAAAGAAGTTGGCTCTCACCAAGAAGGGATGGCTTGATCCAGTCCCTTATGGGCCAAAACAGAACAAAAAGGCAGAGGACAACTGAATTTCTCCTTATTCTTGACCTGGGGCATCCATCTTCTCCTGCCCTCAGACATCAGAGCTCCTGGTTTTCCCACCTTTTGGCTCTGGGACTTATACCAGTGGCTGTCACCCCCTCACATCTGCCCCCATTCCACCTCCACCTCCATTCTAAGGGTCTCAGGCTTTTGGCCTTTTGACACAGGCTGAGTTGCACCAATAGCTTTCCTGGCCCTCCTGCCTGCACATGGCAGATTATGGGACTTTCGGCCTCCAAAATAATGTGAGCCAATGTCCATAATCGATCTTTTCTTCTACATCATTAGATATCCTGTTGGTTCTGTTTCTCTGGAGAACACTTAATAATACATAGACCATATTCTCACCATGGAATAGTTCTCAATAAATATGTGAGGATTAAAATCATATAAAGTATGTTTTTGAACTGCAGGAAAATACATAAGGAATCAATAACAGAAAGATATTTGGGAAATCCCCTAAATATTAAGATACTTATAAGCACCCTTTAAAATAACCTATGGGTTAAAAAATTATAAAAGACATTTCAATATTTTAAATAAAAAAAGAAAATAATATATTAAAATTTGTGAACTGCACTTAAAGTACTGCTTAGAATAGCATTAAATTTTTATCTTTTTTTTTTTTTTAGATGAAGTCTCACTCTGTTGCCCAGGCTGGAGTGCAATGGTGCAATCTGGTCTCACTGCAACCTCTGCTTCCCAGGTTCAAATGATTCTCCTGCCTCAGCCTTCCAAGTAGCTGGGATTACAGGCATGTGCCACCATGCTGGGCTAATTTTTGTATTTTTAGTAGAGGCGGGGTTTCACCATGTTGGTCAGGCTGATCTCAAACTCCTGACCTCAGGTGATCCGCCCGCCTTGGCCTCCCAAAGTGCTGGATTACAGGCGTGAGCCGCTGTGCCCAGTCAAATTTTTGTATTAGGAAGATGAAAAGTCTCCAATCAATTACTTAAGTTTGTACATAAGGAAAATAGAAAATATAAATAAACAAAAAAGAAATAAGTACAAAAATTAATAATATAGAAAGCTAAAAAAATGAAATAAAAAAGCATTGAAATCGAAACTAGTTTCTTGGAAAGATCAATGAAATTGATATAAAAATAAACTAACCAGGAGACAAAAAGAGATGGAGGCAAATAAACAAGATATCACTTCAGATCTTAGGGACACCATATAGATTATGAAAAGGAAAATTGCAAGATGTTCTAAAATAGTTGCAACACATAATCTAAAAAAGAGTCATACTAATAATATGTAGAGAAAACTTCTACAAATTAAGAAGAAAAGTCACAGGTCAGACAGAATACAGAATACAGAATTTTGGTCAGGAATACGCCTGGACCAAAATTTCCAAATTGGAGCATCTAAATGGTGACAACACAAGAAAATACACTCAAGCATCTTTCTAATGAGGGAAATTCCTATGAAAATGGCAATGTGATATCATTGCAGTCACCTACATAACTAAAATTTTAAAAATACTTGTCAAAACGTGGATCGATAGGACATCTCCTATACTGGTGTGCATATAAATCAATAATGTCACTTTGGGAAAAGTTTAATATTATGTATTAAATATTAAAATAATGTCCCCAAATTTTCCCATCTAGGTTTTTACCCAAGGGTAAGGCACACTCCTAAGGCATATGTACAGAAATATTCAATGCAGCATTATTCATATAACCACCAAAAATGGAAATAATAAAAATATCCATTAGCAAGAGAGTGAATAAATAATCTACAAATACAATGATATTCTAGAGAATAGAAAATATTCACAAGCTACAGCTATCAAAAACAGCATAAATGTATCTCAAATGGAATTTTGACCAAAGAGGAGGGTCAAAAAATAACATTATGAGTATACAAAATTAACAAAAACTAGGATATTTTCTATATGTATGGTTAGGTGATAATACAGTAAAAATACAAGAGGGTACTAACCACAAATATTAGAATAGTGATTACCTTTAGGTGAGGGAGAGGATAGTCTTGAGAGTGCTGGTGATGTCCTATTTCTTTATTTAGGCAGAGTTTATGTTTCAATAAATTGTTGAGTCGTACATGATGGTTTTTACACTTAAAAGAAAAAAATGTATTAGTTAGAATGTAAGAGTTTCATAACATACCCCATGACAGAACCAATAAAACAGCTACGTCAGATATGTCATTGTAAATTATTCTTAAAGAATCATCTCACTCACAACATTCATTATACAATATCAGTTCATAAACATACAAAGAAATAAGTAAAACCACATTGTAAAAATTATAAAAAATTATAGAGAGATATGTACCATTCCTTGAATAAGAAGTTTTAAGGTAGTAAAAATATTGATTCACTACAAAAGAGCTTTAATTTTATTGTTTCATTCAAAACTCCAGCATTGGTTTCTTCTTTGATTTAAAAAAAAAAAATCACTAGATTCAATATTTGTTTACCTAAAATAATACCTACATGGGACTACCCACAAAAATGATGAAAACTGAAAGCAATAATGGAGATTTGCCAGTCAAATATATATACATATTTTAGTGTGTCACAGTTTTATTTTGTGCGGCTCTGAAGAAGGCATATATTGATAGAAACCATTGCAACTTTATGTTTAATTTTAATGTAAAAAATATACTTCACTTCAGTATGAAAATCATTATTTAGTAAATGATATTGTAGAGATTAATTAGTTAACTCTTTGGAAAAGAAAAGAATGCCTACCACACACCCAGATACATTTGACCCAACTAATAGGTTTACATTTAAACCATTAACTTTACCTTCAAATTGGTTAGTCTATCTATTAGCAGGCAAATATTCATGCTTAACAAAATTAGTAGAGCAAGTTAAATAGAGAAATGATGTGTATGAAGTCAGTGAAGAATTGCTAAAGCAATGACAGCTCCAGAGCCTTGGAATCTAGACTCAAGCACCTCTGAATGTGAGTGGGCCTTTGACAGCTCATTTTGCATGTGGTCATTTGTTAACGCTTAACAAGAATAAAACTGCACGAGTTGAGACCACCAATGGGGAGGGGAGGCTTGAAACATTTGGCCAGTTCACTTCCTCTCCAGGACATTTGCTGAGTACCGAAACTGCATGGAGTTTGAGATTAATAACCTAAACAGAAAGCTACTGGAAAGAAGACCAGAGATCTTTGAGGGTGAGACTGAAAATAGTGATTAAGTCATGACAGTGAAGGAAAGGGGGATAGTCAGTTGGCTAAAAACTCCACAGGGCAAGAGGAGACACATTAGGGTGGCAGCCTTGCCTTGATTTAGCCCAGTCTCATTATATCAAGATAAACAGATATGATTCTTTCTCACCAGGAAGGGAAGAGTGAATGAATCCTTGCTAGAGAAAAATAATTTCATCAGGGCAATCTCTATTTTGTACATGCTTTGTCTGGCATTTAATGAAAAAATATCATAAACCTATGATAAAACTTTATTTCCAAGAGCAAAGGAAAAAAAAAAAACATAGCAACACTTTTGCAGGTGTTCCAGAAATTGGCTTTAACTGGGAAAAAATTTTTAATAGAAATTATGATTAATAGATTCAAGAAAAACAGGCAAAAAATCTGTGAAAAATAGATTAAATGGAGAATTTTATGGATAATTGGGAAATCTATATAATTAAAATGATCAAATGAAAATTCAAAGACTGATAATGTATTTTAAATTAAAGAATCATTAGATTATTTTGATAGAATGCAGAATACACTAAAGGGCAGTTTGTGTGAAGTGGTATAAAGGTTCCATAAAAAATAGTCCAACTGAAGTGAATTACTAAAAATAGAATATACAGAAAAGACAATTAGAGCTATGTGGAATTTATAAGATGTTTCTAAAGTCAACTTAATTGGAGACCTGGACAGAAATGAGAAATAACGAAGCAGAATAATATTTAAAATGGTAATAATTGAGAATTTTACAAAAATCTTGGAAGACATCTAACTATGAGAAAAAGAATATCTTCATACCAAACAAGGTAATTACATAGAAAATTACCTTGGACACATCATAGTAATATTGGTGAAAAACAAAAGACAAAAAGAAAATCATGAAAACAGCCAGAGAAATAAAGGCACACCACCAATAATGGAAGGAAATCCTATGCTATATTTCTTACCAAGAAAAAAGACAACAAAACTAAAGCCAAAGGCAATGGAATGACATCTTCAAAGGATTGAAAGAATTTATCTGCCAACCCATAACTCTACACCCAGAAAAAATATTTCAAAAATAAAAATGAAATAAAGATATTTGTTTAGGTGACATAGAAAAAGTATTTTTATTAGCCTATAACATGTTAAGAGTGAATTGTCTGATCTCTAAAGTATACCTTAAAACGAAATAATGTAGAACTAGCAACATAAGAGAGAGAAAATTCAATTACATGACATATTTGATTAACCAAAGAAAGGGCACAGACTGGGAAAAAAAGCAGGAAGTCATATAGAAAACAAAAACATAATGACAATAATAAACATGCCCAAATATAGGTAATTGTCAGATTGTTATGATCTGGCAAGGATAGAATTATAGGATCCCCTGTAAGCCTTTGCTATCTTAAATGGGCATGGTAATACAGTTCTTTTTTCCTGGTGGGGTGATGTCAGAGGAGTCTATAGGGTAAAGAGTCAGAATTTAACCACTGCCCGGTAGAAATGATACCTCCACTTTGATGTCAGTAGAGGCCAAAAGGAAACCATTGTGATGCACTCACTACCTCGGGCAGTAATGAAGTGGCATCCCTCCTCATTCCCCTGGTGGAGTGGTATCAGAGGAAGCCAGCTAAAACCGATGGTTTAAACAAGGTCCAGAATCTCCTACCATAATATCCCAAACCCCAGGTTTTAATTCAAAAAAATCATTCACCATACTGAGAAACAGGAAGACATAAAGTTAAGTGAAGAAAAGATGATCAATAAATGCCAACTGAGTTGACAGAGATGTTAGAATTATGTCAGATATTTCTAACATTTTATATTAGCCATTATAAAATGTTTCAACAAATTAATACAAACATGCTTGTAATAAATGAAAAAAATGGACAGCACCAGCTAAGACAGAAAGCTCAACAACAACGACAACAAAAAACTATAAAGAAGAACTCATCAGAACCTTTAGAACTGAAAAATATAATAAATAAAAATTTATAGATAAACTCAAAACAAAATTTAGATGGAAGGGAAAGAATGTGTAAACCTGAAAATAAAACAATAGAGAAAATCCAGTCAGGATGGCAGAGAGAAAACAGACTGGAATAAAATGATGAACAGAGCCTTAAGAACCTACATAACTATAAAACATATTTAACATTTGTTGCATTCTAGTGAAGAAAGGAGAAGAGAAAGAGTGTGGAGCTGAAAAAGTACTTAGCAAAGTAGGGGCTGAAATTTTTCAAAATTTGGTAAAAGACATAATTCAAGAAGCAAGGAAAACTACGAAATAATATTTAAATTTCTGAAAACTAAAGACAAAAAAAATTTTTTTTCAGAGCAGTAAGAGAGAGAGAGAAAAAACACTATACCTGTGAATAACAAATAATTAGAATGACAGCAGAGTTCCCATTAGAAACCACAGAAGGCAGGAGGAAGTTGCACAACATTTTTCAAGTGTTGAGAGAAAAGCACGGTCAACTCAGTATCCTATATCCACTGAAAATAGCCTTCAGAAATGAAGGGAAAAACCAAGACATACTCAGGTAAAAAGTGGATAAAAGAATTTTTCACCAGCAGACTTATTCTACGAGAATGGCTAAGGGAAGTTCTCTAAACAGAAAGAAAATGATAAAACAAGTAACCCTAGAACATCTGGACAAAGAAAGAATGTGGTTGGATAAACTAATCTAATAGACGCTCTCCTTTTCCTCTTGAGTTTTCTAAATAATGTGTGATATTGCAGCAAAAGTTATACCTCTGATATATGAAATATGCCAGATAATGTATGTGTAAAAATATGAGACAATTGCACTGTAAACTGGGGAAGCTAAGGGGGCACAAAAGGAGGGATGATTTCTGTATTCACTCAAATTTATAAAGTATCCTTTGGGAGGTTGAGGTGGGAGGATCACTTGAGGCCAGGGGTTTGAGACCAGCCTGGACAACATAATGAGATCCTTATCGCTATAAAGAATTTATTTTTTAAAAAATTTAAAGTTTTAACACATGTAGACTGTGGTAAGTTATGTATGTATAATGAAATACCTAGAGCCATCACTAAAAAACCTGCATAAAGAGATACACTGAGAAACACTATTGATAAATGAAAATTCAATTCTAAAAAAGGTTTTAAGCAACTAACTAAGGAGCATACATAAAAGCCGAAAAAAATAAAAAGCAGATAGGAAAAACAGAAAACAAAGAAATAAATGGCAGACATAAGCCCTTATCTATCAGTGATTACTGATATTATGATAACAAAGATTATAAAATATAAATGACCTAAAGGTACCAATTGAAAGACATTAATTGCACTGGATTATAAATCATGACCTAACTATATGCTATGTATAAGAAATTCACCTCAAATACAATGCTATATGCAGACTGAAAGTAAAACGATGGAAAGGTGTATTATGCAAACATTAACCAAAATAAAGCAAGGGTAACATAATATCAAGTACAGCAGATATATCCAAAACAAATAAAATTACCATAAGCAGAGAGAGATATTATATATACAAAAATATATAAACAGGGATCAAATTATATAAATATTGAATTCATCTAGAAGACTTAGTAATCCTAAATGTACATGTGACTAAGAACAGGGCTTAAAACACACAATGCAAAACCTGATAAAACTGCAAGGGGAAACGACAAATCCACAATTATTGTTGAAAACTTTGACAACTTTCTCCCAATCGTTGATAAAACAACTGGAAAGAAATTACCAAGTATGCATAAGAACGCAATGACATTATCTCAACAAGCGTATCTAATTGACACTTACAAAAGACTCCACCCGATAGCAGTAAAATACACGTTCTTTTCAAGAGTTCACAAAACATAAGCCAAGTTACACTATATTGTGAGCCTTAAAACAAACTTAAACAAATTTGAGCCTTAAAACAAACTTAAACAAATAACTGAGATCATACAGATTGTTTTCTAATCACAATAGAACTGAATTAGACATCAATTATTTTGAGATTAGGAAAATTTCCAAACACTCGGAAACTCAGGAACAAACAAATAATCCAGGGGTTAAAAAGGAAATCTGGAAGCAACTGTCAAAAACTGTGAAGAGTTTGAGATACCACCATAATTAAAAAGCTCATGGAAGTGTTTTGCTCTTTCATGGATACTAACAGAAAAGGGACAAACAAGAGTGTCCCTGTCTGAGGACAGATTCTCTCAGCATGGCAAACACTGTGAGCATCTAAGATGTATTCATTCCCTTTGTCCTCTAAGTCACATAGGATGATGCAGCAGCCCAGGTTGATACTGTGCATGATGCGGGTGTAGATCAGAGCTGAGTAGCCCTAAGATTAGGGAACTTGAATATTTTGCAGGGGGTGAAAGCAAACCTACCCCTTGCCTTGGAGGGAGGCATTATCTTTATTAGACTACAGAACAAACGCACCTCTGGAGCAATACGATCTTTAGATTTTATGGCTGTTCACTATTTAAATATACTTGAATACCTAGTCTAGAACAAAAGGGCTTACTTACAAGATGTATAGGAATATAAGAGATCCAAGGCAAATTTTACCTAACAGAGGAACCATCACCACTTACATAAAACATTGCACTAGATGTTTTAGTGACCACAAAGGGTTAAAGTAAACAAATGACAATCTTTGCATAGGAAAGCAAAATTATTAGTGCATGACATGATTGTGAACATATAGAATCTGATGAATATGTATACATATTAGATTTGAGTAAATTTAGCAAGATGGCTGGATTTAAAGTCAATGTGCCAAAATCAATTTTATTTTTATATTCTCATTACCATTAAATAGAAATGAAGCTGAAAATATAATACCATTTAAAATAGCATTGAAACGATCAAATATCTAAGGACGAATCTGATAAAATATGTGAAAGTCCTCTATAATAAAAATGACAAATAAAAACAACACACAACACAATAGTGGGGAATATAAAAAGAACAACATATACCATGATTATAGTTTGGAAAACTTAGTATTGCAAAAATGTCAATTTTACCCAGATGGATTTAAAGATTCAACACAGTTCCAATAAAAACCCGTGTGTGTGTGTGTGTGTGTGTGTGTATGTGTGTGTGTGAATTGTAAAATGTACATGGAGTTTCCAATGCTCAAGATAGCCAAGGAAACTTAGAAAAAAAAAACAAAGACAGAGAGTTTACACTAGCAGATATCAGGACTTGTTACTAGACTACAGTAATTAGGATAATTTAGCTTTGTTGTAAACATAAACCCACAGCAGTAAAAAAGAAAAGAACATTCATATACTGTAATTATGACAAAGGCATCCCTGAAGTTACAGTAAGTGGGGAAAGAAGATATTTTCATTGAAAGTTGAGTTTATTGAATATGAAAAAGTGAAACTTAACCGTTAGCTCACAATATAAACAAAAACCAATTTTAGGTGTATTGTGCCTTGTAAAATAATACGATTATAATAAGAAAACATAGAAGAACATTTTCCTGAACTTGTGGTAGCAAAATATTTCTGAAACAAGAACACAAATACGTTGATCGAAAGAATAAGTTGGATTGCCTTAAAATTAAGAACTTCTGTTCAGCAAAAGACACCCGGGGGGATGAAAACGGTAAGGGCAGACCCCTCACGCCCTTACTATCCCCATGAGGATATCTGAGGCAGTGTTGACTTCCCTCAGATCTCTTTATAAACAAGACAACGGTTATTTGTTAGCAGCAGGATAACCAGTGGGACTCTTAACCCAAAATATCTTAGCAAGATATACTTCTCGGTCTAGAGTGTTGTTGTAAATAAACCTGAATTTGTGGATCTAAGAATTACGTGTGGGTGGACGTAGTCATCTCAACTCTCCTGTCTCCTTCCTCCTCTGAGCTGGTGTGCACCACACACATTGTTAGTCTTTTGTTAGAATAACCAGAACTAGTTCATTGGTTCTATAAAAATGCACAATAAAATGCCTTTAAAAATAAAAGAGGCGATTAGGAAGAGGTGGTGAGCCTCTGTTAGAGAGGGTTGCTACAGCTGCATGTGCTTTTTACTTGAATCCAGGAAACCATTAAGCAATTTTTGTTAGGTGAGATGTCTGATCTGTATGAATCTTTTTGACTGTTTAACCTTTTGGATAATACATACCACTAAAAGAGTATGAAACAGAGCAAGATAAGATATTTGTAATACATATACCTGAAATGTACTAGTATCCAAAATATATGAGGTATAGAAAGTATGGCTACAAAACAATAAAAAAAAAGTCCATTAGCCCAATTTAAAAAGTGGGAAAATGCTATTTCTAGTTCTAGATCCTTGAGGCATCACCACACTGTTTTCTACTATGGTTAAACTAATTTACACTCCTACCAACAGTATAAAAGCGATCCTGTTTCTCCACATTCTTGCCTGCATCTGTTGTTTCCTGACTTTTTAATGATCACCATTCTAACTGGAGTGAGATGGTATCTCATTGTGGTTTTGATTTGCATTTCTCTAATGACCAGTGATGATGAGCTTTTTTTTCATATGTTTGTTGGCCGCATAAATGACTTCTTTTGAAAAGTGTCTGTTCATATCCTTCGCCCCCTTTTTTGATGGGGTTGCAAAGAATTATAAATCATTCTACTATAAAGACAAATGCACAAGACTTGGAACCAACCCAAATGTCCACCAATGATAGACTGGATAAACAAAATGTGGCACATATACACCATGGAATACTATGCAGCCATAAAAAAGAATGAGTTCAGGCCCTTTGCAGGGACATGGATGAAACTGGAAACCGTCATCCTCAGCAAACTAACGCAGGAATAGAAAACCAAACATCACATGTTCTCATTCATAAGTGGGAGTTGAACAATGAGAACATATGGACACAGGGAAGGAACATCACATACTGGGGCCTGTCTGAGGGTGGGGGAAAAGGCGAGGGAGAGCATTAGGACAAATACCTAATGCATGCGGGGCTTAAAACATAGATGACGGGTTGATAGGTGCAAACCACCATGGCGCATGTATAAACCCGCACATTCTGCACATGTATCCCAGAATGTAAAGTAAAAAAAAAAAAAAATTAACAAAACAAGGAAGAAAAAAGTGGAAAAAGAGACCAAAAAAGTCATTTCATAGAGGAGGTTATCCCAGTCACCAATATGTGCATGTGATGGTGCTCAACTTCACTAGTTAACTAGAAAGTATGTATTGAAATCATAACACAATAGTCCTAAAACACACCAACATGCAAATGAAACAGACAAAGGAAAAAAACAAGCACTTACCAGAAAAGATGTGGAACAACTGGGGTGCTCATATGTTACTGGAGGGGTTATAATTTGATACATCCACTTTGATAAATTGTCCAATATTATCTAGTAAAACTAAAGATAAGCCTGCTCTATGTGACAGAAATTCAAGCCTTAGTTATATATCCCACAGAATTCCAGCTTGTGTTCATCCAAAGACATACTAGGATGCTCCTGCAAAACTGTTTTTTATTGCCCAAAATTGCAAACAACCCTGAGTATCCGTGTCAACAT
Source organism: Pongo pygmaeus (assembly GCF_028885625.2). Taxonomy (NCBI): domain Eukaryota; kingdom Metazoa; phylum Chordata; class Mammalia; order Primates; family Hominidae; genus Pongo; species Pongo pygmaeus. The sequence goes on along the minus strand of NC_072379.2, from coordinate 34,663,315 downwards.
GGTTGAAAAGGATGATCACAAATATGATATTGAGCAAAAGAATCCAGAGAATTCTGGCCGAAAACATACTGTATGATGCCATTATCACGAATTTTAAAAAGAAGCAAACTTACCTTATGATGGTAAGCCACCAAATGAGGATGGTGGCTGCCATTTTGGGAGGGGTGAGAAATGACTGGAGAGAGACACGTGGGGCTTCCAGTGTTTGATCACAATTCCTTTCTTGATGTTAATGCTGGCTGCTCAGGTGTTAAATATGTGACAGCCCATCATGCTATCTGCTTATGGCTGACACAATTATGTACACACGCTCTATATAAATTAAATTTCTATTAAGCTTTTAAACAACAGAAAATTCTCAATTCATATCTTAAATATTGTTGTGAAATAATAGAGTAAATTTACAGCACAAATAAAGTAAAATAAAGTGTAAGTCATTGTTAGAACTTAATCTCAGGAAATACCTTTTAAAACCTTCAACTACAGAAAAAAAATTAACTAATTTGATATATAAAAATACAAAATTACCAAAAGAAGTCAAACTATGGGAAAATTATATTTTATAAGGCAGGGAAAGAGTTGATCCCCTTATAATATTAAGAAGTATTTGATGGCCTGGTGCATTGGCTCACGCCTGTAATCCTAGCACTTTGAGAGTCCGAGGTGGGTGGATCACGGTCAGGAGTTCAAGAGCAGCCTGGCCAACACGGTGAAGCCCTGTCTCTACTAAAAATACAAAAATTAGCCAGGCGCAATGGCAGGTGCCTGTAATCCCAGCTACTCGGGAGGCTGAGGCAGGAGAATCGCTTGAACCTGGGCGGCAGAGGTTGCAGTGAGCTGAGATCGTGCCACTGCACTCCAGTAGCATGGGCGACACAGTGAGACTCCATCTCAAAAAAAAAAAAAAAGAAGAAGTATTTGAACTTACTGTAATTATATCAGAGAAAATAGTTACATTATAAAATGTGCAATTCATAAAAAATAAGGCAATAGAAATGTAAACAAATGTATGATCTCCACTATAAGAATGATGTAAGAATGGGCGCGGTGGCTCATGCCTGTAATGCCAGCACTTTGGGAGGCCGAGTTAGGCAGATCGCTTGTGGTCAGGAGATCATGACCAGCCTGGCCAACATGGCAAAATCCTGTCTATACAAAAATACAAAAATTAGCCAGGCATAGTAGTGCATGTCTATAATCCCAGCTACTCGGGAGGCCGAGGCAGGAGAATCACTTGAACCTGGGAGGTGGAGGTTGCAGTGAGCTGAGATCGCGCCACTGCACTCTAGCCTGGGCGAGACAGCAAGACTCAATCTAAAAAAAAGAATGATGTAACATTTTAAACAATAAATGTCTAAGCTTTTAAATCTAAATGCCACTGCTTTGCATATATGTGTATGTGCATAAGCATGTGTATGTGTGTGTGCACATGCATGCAAATGTGTCTATACATGTGTGTATATAAGTGTATGTGTATGTGTATACACATATATAATAGTAATCATAAAGCAGAGTATCTCAGAGTGCTGGTGAGTATATGTAAATACTTGTAATTTCCTTAAAGCAAAAATAGTGATATTGAGTCAATAAATTTGCTGGATTATATATTCTTTGAGCCAAAATTTTACTTATGGAAGTGAATCCTAAGGAAAAAGCAAAGAAAGAACACAAAAAATGTAGCCACCAAGATATTTTTTTCAATATGATATTCATGGAAACTATTAAGCTTTTAAAAATATGAGATTGGTGAAATAATGAAACTGTTCCATGTTTTAGAGTATTTGACAGCTATTAAACTACTTCTATGGAAAATCATTAATAAAATAAAGCTTTAATGAAAATAATTATATATAATTACAGTAATATATTTCTAGTAATAAAAACATAGTTATAGATTAATAAGGTACATATAATTATGGATATACATAAAATATTAGCAATTTTTTGGGTTTGTAGAATTATGGATTTTTATGTGCTTAATGTTTTGGAGTAAATATAATTTACTCTTACATTCAGAAAAATGAACAAAATAATAAAAATAGCATTTGTTGCAAATATAAGACATTAATATGTTAATATACCAAATGTAACATACTTAATATTATTCATGTTTAAAATTCTTTCAATTTGGTAAGAAGCACGTTAAAACTATGATTTGATATACAGTAAAGGATGAGAATTAAAAAGTTGTTAATAGAAAATACAAAAATATTTCCATGAATAATAAAATGTGCCTTCAAAAAGCAATTAGAAATAACTTTGGATTATAAAATGTATTTTAAATAAAAATAATAAATTATGACAAGGTTGCGTGATATAAGCATTCCCACACTGGTGGGAAATAAAAAACAGCTAAATATGCAGTATCTTAAAAAATTAACGACATGTATCAAGATCCTTAAAGATCTTCTTTCACATTTATCTGATAATCTCACTTTTAAGAATTCGTTCTAGTGATTAAAAATGCCAAATGAATTGATATGCAAAGGTACTTCTTGATGTAGTAATTTTAATAATACAAGTAATTTAAGCTCAAATTATAATTATTAAATGCTTAAATGCATCCCCCCTCAATAAACCTGGGGAATATATTTTAATGTGATTCTTCTCCATACTATATGATGATACAATAAAAAAAAGTTGTTTTATAGATTACTCAAAGTAAGTAAAGATTTTTAAAAATCTCAGTTATGCAAACATCACACATGCACACAGAAGAAGAAAATAAAAATTTTGTTAATTCTCATTGTGGAACACAAATAAACATATTTTTCCCTATGGTTTTCTCAATTGTTTTATTTATTAAAAATTCCCATTTGATACACAAATACATTTTCAAGTTTAAAAGATACACCCTATAAATATTTTTCTTTAAAATGCATGCTATCAGCCGGGCTCGGTGGCTCACGCCTGTAATCCCAGCACTTTGGGAGGCCAAGCTGGGCAGATCACTTGAGCCTAGGAGTTCGAGACCAGCCAGGGCAACATGACGAAACCCCATCTCTACTAAAAATACAAAAACATTAACTGGGCATGGTGGTGCCCACCTGTGGTCCCAGCTAGTCGGGAGACTTAGGCACGAGAACTGCTTGAAACTGGCAGTGAGCGGAGATCGTGCCACTGCACTCCAGCCTGGGTGACAGAGCAAGACTCTATCTCAAAGGAAAGGAAAGAAAAGAAAAGAAAAGAAAAGAAAAAAAGCGTATGAATTATTCACTTTGAATGAGTACTAAGACACAACCTGCATAATTAGACCTGTAAGGTGTTTGGCATGTTTTCTCAATGTTGAAATGGAATGAGATCATTGAACGTAGACACTATTCTTATGAAGAATAACTGTCTTAGTAGACATGTCCTTTAAAAATATATGGAGAAACTATACATTTATATAGTAATACCCTAAGAATTATTGAACAATTACTAACTTAATTATAATGTGATGTTCTTTTGGTACTATGCACCATTTCCTCTGGACTGCTAACATTTTGGCTCTTGATTCTAGATGAACTATAAAAGTACTTATTTTTAGAGTGGAGATTCTCTTTTGCTTGAATCTGGATGTGTTACAATAATATGTAGTTAGTACAGCGATAAAATTTGTAATGCTGACATTTTTAATGAAACAACAAGGTGAAAGATTCAACAATAAACTTAAAAGCATATTAAATTTGGAATACCAGCATCTTCAAACAATTGGTACTTGAAAATAAAGTTATTTTATGTTGCTGATTTGGTCATTGACTCATGAACTTTGTGTAATTTTGGCCTCATTAAAGACAGCAAGAAAAGAGACATCAAACAAAACTAAATGTGCCTTGACAGATACTTTTAATTTCAAGACATTTGTTATCAATGCACATATTTATAAAATATACTCTGTAATGATACAATGTAAGGGGGTGGATTGCAGATTTTGGAAAAGAGTCTAAAATGCAGTTTGAATATGCTCTCAAAATTAAAAATTTTGAGCGAATTTGAAAAAAATAACACCACTTCTAATATTTTGGAATCACTCTTTGTTGCATGGTATTTTTGCAGCATTTCCAACCAGGACGGAATAATCAAATTTAAAGTTATCTTGCTCAGCTGGCTCTATTCATTGCAAAGACACATTCTGCATTTTGTTAGAACTGATCTTGTCCATAAGCAAAACTGTATCTTACAGTAAAACTAAACCTTACGGTAAAACTAAAACAAAACAAAACAAGACACAATTTCATCCAGGAGAGACAGGAATGCTGACCTTCTTGTCTCGAACTATTCATACATTCGATGACTAAGAGAGCTAAACCATCTGTCATGGGAACACCTACAAAAATGATGTTTTTTTTTTTCCTGTGTACAAAAGGCTTAACCTGTTCCATGGTATGGCAGAATGAAAAGCCTTCATTTTCTTTGGTTTTTGAACATTAGAATGATGAAGGGATGGGTTATTTAGAAGTGTGTTGTTTAACTTCCAAGTATTTGAATATTTTCCAGATATATTTTGTTACTGGTGTAACTTCACTGTGGTCAGAAAAATACTCTATAGGAAAATATTCTGTAGGAATATAAAAGTTTACAATTTTTAAAGTTTTATTTTTTAAGTTGAGATTCGATCTTGGTGTATGTTCATGAAAAGAATGTATATCCCATTGAGCAGAGTGTTAGTTGACAGTGTTATTCACATATCTGTTATTCTCAATAATAATCTATCGAGTTGTTCTGCTGATTATAAGAAAGAGGTGTTGAAATCTCTGACTTTAATTATGGATTGGTCTACTTAGCTTTTCAGTTCTATAATTTTTTATTTCATGTATTGTGAAATACAAGCCCTGTTGTTATGTATCACATGTTTAAGATTGTTAGGTTTTCTTGATAAATTAGTCCTTTTATCATGACGTGTATTTATTATCACTGGTGTATTTCATGTTCTAAAGTCCAGCCACTTCACCTTTCTTTTGGTTAGTGTTAGCATAACATTTTCAATGGTATAGCTTTTAAGACTTTTAACACTTTAGAGAAAATGTCTTATAATTGCATATAGTTTGATCTTGCTTTTATACTCAATATAACAAATCTGTCACTTAATGGGTGGGCTTATACCATTTATATTTAAGATAATTATTGATATGATCATATTTAAATTTACTATCTTACTACTTTTTTATTTTGTTTTGTTTTTATCTGTTCTGTTCTCTTTCTCTTTTTCTGCCTGCTTTTGGATTAATTGATTTTTTTATGATTCAATTGTTTCTGTACAACTTATTAGCTACAAATCCTTTTTCCATTTTTTTAGTCTTACCTTAGGGCTTACAATGTAAATCTTTAATTTATCACCATCCAATTTCGAAATAATTATACCGTATGTATAAGAACTTCATAATAGTGCCTTCAATTACTCCCTCCCAAACTTTGTGCCAGTGCTGTCATATGTGTTAAAATATATCTTATAAACTACTCAAAACATTGTTACTATTCTTTACCAAATGTTAATTATCTTTTAAATAAGTGAAAAATAAAAATATGCACTTTAAAATTATATTCTGTTTGCCATTTGAAGCTATTCATTCCTTTGTGTAAATCTAAATTTTTATGTCTGATATTGTTTCTTGTAGCTAAAGAAATTCCATTCATATTTCTTTAAGTTCAGATCTCCAGGCAATGAATACTCATATTTTTTCAGGGGAAATATGTTATTCTACCTTCATTTTTGAAAAATATTTTCACACAACATAGAATTCCAGGGTTTCAGATTTCGTTTTTGATACTGTCAAAAGGCTGCTCTGCTGTTTTGTTTTATAGAATTTTTTATTAGAAGTATGATGTATTCCTTATCTTTGTTCTATATGTAATGTGTCTTTTTTTCTCTGTCTTCAAACATTTCCCTTTATCTTTGCATTGTAGCTCTTTGAATATTACATATTTAGGCTTTTTACCTCCTTGGGGTTCTCTGAAATTATTGGATCTGTGATTTGAGTTCACCATTATCTCCGAAAATTCTCAATCGTTGTCTCTGCTTTGGCTTCCCTCTCTCTTCCCTCTGGTATTCCAAATATAGTGGCCCGTTTTTTTATCGTCCACCACTCTTAAGTGCATCTTTAAAAAAATTCTCATTTTTCTTTTTGTGTTTCAGTTTGGATAATTTCTATTGTCCTATTTTCAATTTTACTTATTTTTTCTTCAGCTATTTTGTGTCTAATAAATAATTTCATAAAAGGAATTCTGACACTTTTTATTTCTAGTACTCCCATGATATGATTTTTATAGTTTTTAAAGATCTGCTCAAATTCCCCATTTAAATGCATGTTTTCTAATGATTTTGCTATATATTTATTTCTGGGTGATCTCTGAATCTGGTTGTTTGGATTTCTTTTTCTCTTGACAATGGAATGTTTTTGCTTGCTCTTTTTTTTTTTTTTTTTTTTGTATCGTAATGTTTGACTCTGTATGCCAGGCATCATGCTATAGGAAATGTGCACACAGTAGTTTTACTTGGAAATGGGCACATCATTCTTCTGTTCAAACCAGTAGTGTGTGCTTCTGTGTGTGTGTGTGTGTGTGTATGTGTGTGTATGTTGTCAGTTTTTGAGATGGGTTTAGGATCTGTTAGTGGAGTGAGGGCTTCAGGACCAGAGGAGTTTTAGCAATTTTTTGCAATTTCACCTTTTAACTTTTTTATATGCTTATGACAAAGAAGGCACTCCACTCTTTCCCTGATCCTAGAAGTAGACTGTTGTTACTTTTTTTTTTATTAAATAAACTTTATTTTTCAGAGAAGTTTTAGGTGTACAAAAAATTGAACAGAAAGAATAGAGAGTTCCCATATACTCTAATGTGTATGTGCACACACACACATGCTCCACATACACATGCTACAACTACACACAGTTTCTCTATTATTAGAATCAGTTCAGTTTATTTGTTACAATGGGTGGGCAAATATTGATACATTAGTTCATTCTCTGTGTGGTACTTTTTGTGGGTTTTGACAAATGTATAATTACAGATCTCTGATACTACAGGATGCTAACAGTTGCCGTGTTCTAAGAATCCTCTATGCTCCTCCTAGTCATCCCTGCCTCCCTCCCTCCCTCCAGATGCTTGGCAACTGCTGACATTTTTACTGTCTCCATAGTTTTGCCTTTTCTAGAATGTCATATATTTGGAATCATAATGTATATAGTCTTTTCGCATTTGCTTCTTTTGCTTAGCAATACGCTTTTAAGATTCTTCCATGTCTTTTCATAGTTTAGTAGCTGATTTCTTTTCATTGCTGGTACTACTCCCTTGTATGGACATCCCATGGTTTGTTCATCTATTCACCTATTGAAGTACGTCTTGATTGCTCAAACAGACTTTATAATTCTCAAGCTCCTCCTCACTGAGTCTGCAGAAATTCATGAATTGCAGTCTAAGCGTTCTGACAGGTGCCAGCAGTCTGCTTCTGCTCATGAGTTTCTGTTCCTGGTAAGTATGGTTCTCTGTGTTCACCTGTATCCCCAATATTGAGGGCAGATGTTTGTCCTGTGACCTCAGTTCTCTGACAGGTGTAAGAGATGATGATTTTCTGCTTGTTCAGCTTTTTGCTTTTCTTGTGAGGATGGGAGTGACAATCTCCAAATTCTTTACATGTCAGACTGGAAATGATACATCTGCTGCTGACTTTTAGTCACTGCTTGATAGCCTCATAGTGAAAGGCAGGGGGATTCTGGATTGTCTTAGCCCACCTGCAGATTTTGTTACTTTTTGTGTGACTGCTCCTTGAAAGTGAGGCTTCTTCTTCATTTCTCCCCCTCTTCTCTGTGGTAAACAAGCATTGCCAAATATTTGGGGCTGGTCTTTTGTGGGAGAGAATTTCATGATTCTCCGTTACTGGTATGAAAGCTCGAATAGTACTGGTATAGGTGCTGGATCACAGAAGTGTTTCTGTTCCTTTTCTAAGGGTGGAAGGACTTTTATATTGCTGTCTCCCATCAATGATGGATCTTTACATGACACATTTGTCACTTCTCCGCTCTGTGCTTAATTTTTTTGTTTGCTCTATATGAGACAGGGCAGCCAGAATAGGGATGGTGTCATACCTTTCCTACAATGGTGACTGATCCTTGCAGAAGACTTTCTCTGGACCCCAGCTCTGCTCCTATTCTTCTTGTGATCACCCTATTGAGGACCAATGGAAAAGACCCTGTGAATGCACGTGAGCTCCCTTTGTGTCTGGGTTCCCTGGAATTTCTTAACTCTCATGCCAACAAACAGTCTTCAGCAACTCTTTAAAATGTTAGCTGCTTTCTTTTCACCCACATATATGGCAACCATTCTTCACTCCTGCCCTGTGTCTCCAGTTTTTCACTCTGATCCTGCCTCTGCTAGCTCAGAGGCAGAGGCAGGCTGCTTGATTGCCTGCTCTCTGCTAGCTTCAGAGTATGTTATGATTTGCAGGATATCCGGCAACTAAAACGTTGCTAATATTGTAGCTACTCTTTGCACCTTCCTAGGCAGAAGTGGAATCAGAGGCTATTTTTAATCATCTAAATTAGGTTTTAATTATGGTAGCCTCACCAGCAAGACGTATTCAGTAACCTCTTCAGTGCTTATTCATTCCAACAACATGATGAGGGTGATAAATGTATTTTATTTATCTTCATGACAAAATGTTGAAAAAAAAGGTATGGTATAACTTACAAAAATCACTACAGTGTGCTATGAGACTAAGAAGTTGAGAGAAATTCATGGTAAAGGATAATAAGGTGAAGAATATCATAAGGCCTTATAATTGGTATAGATGGAAGAGCAAATAAAGTATGTCCCCAAGAGAAGAACAAACCATTTTCTCAGGAAAGGAACACAGAAATTTGAAGGAAATTACTCCCGTGAGTCCTCATAAAGAGGCACAGTGTGACATAGTAGATAACAACCAAAACAGCATCCCCAGACTAAATACATGTTTTATGGTGTTATGTGTTTCTTATCTGTTCTTCTACGGAAGTCAAGAGCATGATGCCAAACCCCAATTCAGTAAAAGTACTATATAAAAGAAGCAAAAACTCCTACAAAAACAAACAAACAAATCCACGTATGCATTCTCTTTCTGGAGTTCTGAATAAGGTCCAGAATGTGGACAGGTAAGGCAGTTGAATGGACTATGCACCTTTCAAGCAACCCTCTAACCCTCTATAGATATCAGTTTCATAACTGAGATGTTAGCTAATGTTGAGAAGTATGTATCCCATATATATATATATATTATATATATCCCATATATATATATTATATATATCCCATATATATATTATATATATCCCATATATATAATATATATATATAATACTGTGTATATCAAAAACCCAGAACAGAGTACAGATTATTCTATGATGGTAATTGGGAAAAATGTACACTTACATAGGCTCTTGTGAACTAAAGCACTCCAAATAATTATGAAGCCTGAATATATGGTCCTCCCAAGTTTGCATTATTAGGAGACACTGAAGAAACATGTGTGAAGAGTCAAGATTCCCCTGCTACATGGGAACCTGAGGGTTTAAGGCCCTAAGGGGTGATTCTATGAACCCTACATAAGTGTCGTGTAAAAAACAGGCCATAGTGTATTTTAAATTTTTCATTAAATCTGAAAATTGATATATTTTTATTCAGTTTGCAAATATGACCATCTGTATTGGATTCTCCTTTGTAAGTGTAATAATCTATATTTATTTCCCTTCTATGTGGTTTCTTGTAATCACTCCAACAGAACTGGAAGCTTCTATATGAGAAAAAGGGTATCATTATTTTCAAAGTACCTAAACCTATGTCTGACAGAAATGACTTCCCTAGATGAAGTGGGAAAACAGAACTTTGCCTACTGTACATTTACAATAATATGCCCTTTGGTTGAGACATGGCAAGGAAATTAAACATGCTTTGGACCTTGTATTTTTTAGTGATAAATGAAGATACAATTAGCAAAGCTAAAAGGATAATATCAGTTTATACCAGTCCATCATTTTTACTGTGAGCAATCATTATTTTTTGATGAAGAACTAATACAACCACACAGACCACTTTAGGTGATGCTTGGAAAGTTGATGTCTTTATGTTTAAGGCATAGATGGTAAACATTTCAGTCTTTCTATTAGAAGCAGAAAAAGCACCTTGGAGGAATAAAATTAAAACTCTGTCCAATGGAAACATTTTATTTTCTTATTATTTCTCATCTACCTCTAAGGGGCACAGTAAGATAATTAAGCACTAGGATTGGCCAAAATAACAAAAATGTTATTTTTTGAACTGTCAAATTTCACTTTAAACACTATAACTTATTCAACTTATTATGTAGAGAAAAACTTCGCTTTGACACAATTAAGTCAGGTATATGATAAAGAAAAAGTCCATGTGGAAGAAAGAGTAGAGATTAGCATATTTCTGCCATCGTCTACACATTTAAAATGGAAGCATTCTGTCAAATTTCAGAATAAGTGAGTGTCCAATGCCAACAAATCAGTACTTGACATGAAAAAGGGTTGATAAGTAAGTATTAGGGATGTGCATTTTTATTAATTAGACAGTGCTCTGACAAGATTTCACCCAGCTGACAGCAGGTTAGAATTTCAGTTCCTATATTTTCTAATGCTAACTGTACCTCAAACACTACAGATAGGCCTGGGAAACCCTCAAATCATTTGGCAAATTTTTAACAATATTCTGTAAAATAGGAAAATCAATCATGTCTGACTTCACAGCAGCAGCTTGAAGAGGAATGACCTAAGTGCTTAAGAAAACACTATTATTGACTATGCTGATAATATTAATAGAATATCACCACGTCTTAAGAAAATACAGATTGTGACAGTTCTCAAGCCTCAGAATGAATCTAAATTAGGATTTTCTCACATGGAAGAAATGAGAAGATATGTCATAATGTTTTTGAGTATTTCAGGGGAAGCTGCCAAGAAGAATCCTGGTATGAAGTCTGGAACAGGAAGTTAGAGACCAATGTTAAGGGCTAATAGGGTTCCAAATATTTATGTTTTTGTTTGTTTGTTTCTTTTTGTTCCTTTCTACTTCTTGAATGTTTCAGTAAGATTATCTTTCTTCTGCCATAAAACACCTTTACTACATCCTTTAGACCAGATGTGCGGGTCACACATTTTTTTTTATTATTTTTTTTGGTCTGAATTTTTTTTCTTCTATCCTCATTCTGGAAACATATTTGTGATGGATTTGGATGCTAGATTGACAGGTTTTTTTTTTCTACTCCCATTATATTCTTTCTCTCTCTTTTTCATTTTACCATGAAAATCAGTTTTCCTCTTTGATCTGGAACATGTAAATATACATAAACTTCTGAAATAAACATAAGATGTTAGGTTAAATATTTTGTAAACCTTAGCTTTACACCCACCTTCCCCCATCCACAAAAGTATGGTTCTCCTCTGGGATAGGGGACTAGGAGTGGGTTGGTGAATATGCAATTTCTGAAAGATCTCATTTTGTAAAGATAAATATTTCTTCTTTAAATTATGCTTTAAGTTCTGGGGTACATGTGCAGAACATGCAGATTTGTTACATAGGTATACACATGCCATGGTGGTTTGCAGCACCCATCAACCTGTCATCTACGTTAGGTATTTTTCCTAATGCTATCCCTCCCCTTGCCCCCGACTCCCCAACAAACCCCCATGTGTGATGTTCCCTGCCCTGTGTCCATATGTTCTCATTGTTCAATTCCCACTTATGACTGAGAACATGCAGTGTTTGGTTTTCTGTTCCTATGTTAGTTTGCTGAGAATAATGGTTTCCGGCTTCTTGCATGTCTCTGCAAAGCACATGAACTCATTCTTTTTTATGGTTGCATAGTATTCCATGGTATATATGTGCCACATTTTCTTTATCCAGTCTGTCATTGATGGGCATTTGGGTTGGTTCCAAGTCTTTTTACAGAATGGGAGAATATTTTTGCAATCTATCCATCGAACAAAGGGCTAATATCCAGAATCTACAAGGAACTTAAACAAATTTACAAGAAAAAAACAAACAAACCCATCAAAAAGTGAGCGAGGGATATGAACAGATACTTTTCAACAGAAGACATGTACGTGGCCAACAAACATGAAAAAAAGCTCATCATCATTGGTCATTAGAGAAATGCAAATCAAAACCACAATGAGATACCATCTCACGCCAGTTAGAATGGTGATTATTAAAAAGTCAGGAAACAACAGATGCTAGAGAGGATGTGGAGAAATAGTAACACTTTTACATTGTTGGTGGGGGTGTAAATTAGTTCAACCATTGTGGAAGACAGTGTGGTGATTCCTCAAGGATGTAGAACTAGAAATGCCATTTGACCCAGCAATCCCATTACTGGGTACATACCCAAAGGATTATAAATAATTCTACTATAAAGACATATGCACACATATGTTTATTGTAGCACTATTCATGAAATATAAATATTTCTAACAAGTAATGTGACAATAAATTGTGAGGGAAAGAAGGCATGAATGGGAGGAGGCAATAGATCTAAGGTGTTTTTATCTTAAGATAATATCTCAAGATAGGTACATGTGTCCCAACAAAATAAAATGTTTTCATTAATTATTTCTGGATGGTAGGATTATTTATTTAGCTTTTCTACTCTGAATTTTCTACATAGCAGGCATTTTATTTTATACTAAAAAATGGCTTCTTAAAAATTAACTTATACTCGTTAAAGTATTACTCATCAACAAAGATATTTTTCCTTTCCTTAATGTGCAATTTAAAATTACTCTATGTATATTGTTTACACTTTCCCATTTTTAATTTAAGAGAAATATTAAGTAGAGGATATATATGTGTGTTTGCATATATATATATATATATAGTGCATATATATATATATTTAAATTTGGGATTGTCCAACTATTTGTCTTGCTAGTTCTTCATTTTGAAGATCAACAGCCTTATGTTACTTGTATCATAGTACTTAGGAGAAATCCACACTTATTATGGCTATTGTACCTGTCATAATTAATGCAATATTGACCTAACTAACCAATAGCTTTCTGAAAACTCTTTCCAGAAAAAATATTGATGAAATTAAATGAATCTTCGTGGCCAGTACTTACATTATCACTATCCACTTTGCATTTTCAGTTATTCATTTATCCTCTATTCAAGAAGACCGGGTTTGATCATTTGTTCAATGCTTTGGGCAACTTTGGGTTCATGTGAATATTCCAAATTACGTAATTTTTTTGATATTCTTGGCAAACAAGTTACTTTTTTTCATGTTCAGTTTCGTATCAATGCTAACACTTTCTATACCTATAAAAAGTAGTTGTGGATTTATTTTTATATTTATGTGAAAATAAAAATCATCTGCAATAAGAGTTGCTGTATCAAAATAGTTAATTCTTGGGAATTGCCTGCTGTGTACTTCAGAATTCTCAGTGTTTGAATGGTCAGCCAGATATTGGATCCCACCCTGACACAAAACAAGAAATCATTTAGGGTACACCTGAAGCCTTTGTGTGTGATTAGATGACTCTCGTTGGGGCATAGTTAGATGAACAGTCTCTAATTAATTGATTCTAAGGTCAGAAACTTGTGCAAAAGCTAACAGTTCTCATGGTAACCTGCTTCTAATAAACTACTGCTAAATGTTTAAAAAATATTATCATATCATCTCTTTCCTTTTCTGCCTTATGAATGTATTTATATGAAAAGTCATTTGACAAGTTATCATTAATGAACAAATTTTCCTGTGCCACTCAGATATTTCCAGAGGGCTCATCATAAAATGAATTTGAATGATTTCTTCAGGATTCACAGGATGGTGTGATTTTAGAAACTGTAATCTCTATCTTACCATTACATTCAGCCATGATAGAGCAAGATTATCACTGATCACTTCAAATATATATAAGTGATTGCCTTACCATGACACTTGTGAAGATTACAGGCCAGTCGTTTTGCAGAATGTTTCCCATTTTTCATTTTTATTTCTCACGATTTGATTCATATTGGAACTTAGCAAGAACATTACATATGGAATACTGTGACCTTTTTGTTGCATCCCATATGGTAACATATGTTTGATTACCTACAATTGGTAATACAAATTTAATTGAAGGCTAAAAACTATGCTTAAAATACTAAAGAAATGGAAAACCAGGAAGATACGCCTAGCATTGAAACCATATTTCTTATAGAAATGCATGACAATTCTAGTGTTTCTTTTTGGCTTCTGCTTTCAGTGGAGGCGTTGAGAAGCTGACAAGCTGAGTGCAGATGTTAACCCCCTTGTGAGGCTAATGAGACAAAAATTGTTCTCAAAAAGGAGGGAGCCTTGCCCTGGAATTATCATCCAACATTAAGTTGGGGCCACAAAGGGTAAGGATTATTTGAAATAGACCTTTCCTCAAAGGGTTTGAAACACAGCTTCCAAGCAAATCAATCCCTGCTTTGATTAATCTAGTTTTACAAATGACATACCTATGTACACAGAAAACTCAAAAGCCTTCTGTCTATATAAGACATTGCTAGTTTGCTCAGTTTGTTGTATACAAAGTAAAACCGTGTGTAAATTGAGTATCTATATGATATTAATAAGCAGAACAACATTTTAAAAAAAGGTCACATCTTTAAATGAAGGTTCAGTAATATAAAGAAATTACTTACCTCTAGACTGATTTAGATTTATTAAAATTGACAAAAATGTTATAACTTTGTATGGAAATCAAATGCCAAAGGATGGCCAAGACACGTAATTGTCTCTTAATACTGGTTTTCATTTCTTTTGTGTAAATGGCTCGAACCGTGATTGCTGGGTTATGTAGTAAGTGCTTGTTTCATTTTCTAAGAAACTGCCAAACATTGTTCCAAGGCAGCTGTACCATTTTGCAATCCCATTTGCCAGGGTTCAGTAGTTTCAGTGTTTTCAAAATCAATTCTAATATATGAGTAGCGGGTATTTCACTGTGGTTTTAATCTGCATTTCCCTAATGCCAGGAAAATGCTGTCAAAAGAAATTCCTAAAGAATAATAAAAACATGCTTCATCCACCAAGAGATGATTGAGAGGCGGCTGGTAATAAGTATTGACTAAGTTCAACTGTAAATCTAAGACTTAAAAAAAGTATCTCTAAGGGGGAAAAGTAGTACATAAATGATAGATGATTTGGTTAAGTAGAAATAACAACTTAAAATTGGAGGAAGAGTAAGAGAGAAAAATGTTGTATAAGCTTATTAATTTATGACATGGATAGATAACACTCAAAGAAAATATTTAAATACAATTAAACAAAAAGTAGAAACTAAAAGAAGATCTCAGTACATTATCAAAGGTGTTATTAAAGGCTTCTACTTGAATAAAAACATAAAGCTTTATCAGGACACAGAAAGCAATACCCCAAAATATGGCATTTTGATATGCTGGGTGCTGTGAATTAAAGAAAGGTGAAAGGCTTCAGAAATAAGACTCAGAACCAAAGTCTCTCTGTGACCTTCTGCTCCACTCTCTCTGATCCTCTTTCTTTCCTGAAGCACCAGAGTCTCTTGTCCTTATCTGACTAAAATCTTTATTTCCAAAAGTAATGCAATTGTCTTAAGACTCTTTTCTTAGAAATCTTATCAAATAACCAGAAAAGATTACCCGCTGGAAAAGAGAAGAAACTGGAAGTCCTCATGATACCCAGATTTTTTTCATCTGTTGTTCTGAGGGCAGCTTGAGAGATTATCTGGGAGGCTTTATCTGCATAATAAAACTGCCTTTGTTCACAGTGAAGTTTCACCCCTCACTTTCCCACCACCTCCCCCAGACCACAAACAACTTTGTCCCAGGTCCTTGTTCTTTGGGCTCATTCATTTCTCCTGAAAATTATTTACTCCTACACACCCCATATGCCCTTCCTCTATGAAGAAGCGTGTACAAGCATCTGGACCACATTGGGTTTTTGGGTTTCGCTCCACTGTGATCTTCCCTCATGCACGTCAATGAAATTCTGTATGGATTTTCCTCCTACTAATCTGCCCTTTGTCAGTTCATTTTCTGTGAACCTTCAGAGGGCTGAGGGGATGCTTTTCCTATAGCTTCATATACACCAAAAAAAATTACAAGTAAAAATCAAACAAAGCAGACCACATAAAGGAAAAATTACAATAAATATAATATAGTTCACAATATATTTAGGAATCTAACATATTATGACACAGTTGATGCTAATTATGTCAGTTATATTTATAAATGTTAATTTGCTTAACTCACATGCAAAAAAATATTAAAATTGGCTCAAAACCAATTTGATATTGTTTACAAAAGACACCACCTAACACAAATTGAGAAAAAAATGAATTAGGATGGACAACACTATAGAAGTTTATGCAAGCAAATGGAAAGCATTTGATGTAATCCTGATATCAGAAAAGGAAGCCAGAACATTAAACAATCCAAAGAATATTCTGCTATTGAAAGGCCACATTTCACATTGAAGATAAAGTATTTATGAATATCTATGCATCACACAACACAACATGCATTCTATAAAGCAGAAAGGATAGATGATACAAAAATGAAAACACTAAAATTAGAATTTTAATTGAAATTTTGGCAATATAACACAAGCCAACAAATAAGTAAAATATAAAAGACATAAACAATAAAAATCTGTAAGACAGATGTTGTGTGTATGTGTGTGAAAGATCTTTGTATTCCAATAATAGTAAATACACGATTTTTTTTCAAAACAATATTTCAAGATTTAATAGAACACACAAAAATTTTTAATAGTCAATTTTTATGCAGGAAATCTCATCAAATTCCATGCGAGTAGAAAAAATAGTTATCACATTCAGTAAAACAAGAAAATAATAACAAAATCAAGAAAAATGTCACATATTTTAAGATTTTTTAACTCTATTAATCAACTTTTAGTTCTAAAGAGATATAAAATTCAAAAATTTCCAGATTTCTTAAAACAACAATAACATGCTACACATCAGACTATTTGAAATAAAAATAAGACAGCTTTTGAAGAAAATTTATAACCTTAGACACAGAAACACAAATGAAAGAATAAAAATAAAGAAAGAAAATGCTCAATTCAAAAAGCACAGAGAGCAAGAGAGAAAAGTAAAATGAAGAAGAAGATAACAAATGCAAAATTAAAACTGAATGATGGAGAGAATGAAAAATTGGCAGAACTACAAAACAAATCATAACATTGATCCTTAAATTTTCAACGCCATAGATAAACCAATGGATACATAAGGAAGCAAAAATGGGAAGACATAAATATTCAGATGCTGTCGCAATAAGTAGGAAATAATGATTCAAAATGAAAAATATTTTTAAAATATTAGATTAATTTTAGTAATTTTTTGAAAATAAATTTGGAAACTTAGGTAAAACTGACAATTTCTTGGGAAATTTTAGTATGCTGTAATTGACTCTGTTTAGAAAAGACATTTTCTACCAAAAAAAAAATTGAGAACATTATTCAAGAACATCCACATGAAAATAAGCAGGCTGAGATTTTTTACACAAGAACTTTACAAAATTTTCTAAGAGATAGTTCTAATAATACACAAAGTGTTTCAGAGATCAAGAAATGAAGAAAACTCAACTTGTCATAAACAAGTAAAATATTGACATTCTAATTTGTTAAGGATAGCAAAAAAATAAGTTTTCATATAAATCACGCTTTTTTATAGTAATGTGAAATTCCTAAAGAAAATATTTGCAAACATAATCCTATAACATTAAAAAATACACTAATATGAAGAGGAGTTTAGGAATGATGGATTAGGAATTCATCGTATTAATTCATCTAAGACAAAGTAGTACAGTTATCTCTATAGAACATGAAAAGGCCTTTAAATCTTTAAGTGCTTATTAATGTTTAAAACATCAATAAAATGGAAGTTGAAAGGTAACTCTTTAACATAATAAAATATGTTAATATACCCAGCTCAAAGCCAGCAGCTTACTTAATGGGTAAATGCTACAGGCTTTTTTGCTCCATTTTTTTAAAGCAAAAAAGTCCACTATGATGTACCATTATTTTGAAAAATTTAGCTACTATATTAATATACGAGGAGAATAATTAGTGTTATAAAAATTTAATTAAATTTTTAAATTTTTGTACTTACTAATAAAATAACTAGAAAAAACTAGAAATTCATTGATAAAAATTCCTTGAACAATTGTTTAAAAATTAATAAAAAATCAACAGATTTTATATGATCAAAATAAAAATTTAAGGTGAAATAAAGTAATAAAAAGTGACTTTTGTTATGGAAACAACAACAAAAATCTCTAAAATATGCTGGGAGCAGATATTACAGCAAGAAATATGAAAAACCTATACAAGAAAACATTAAAGTATCTTCCTTCACAAAAAGAAAAAAAAAGAATTGATGTATGGAGACAAGAATGCCACACAAAATCATTCCTCTTTCGCATAAGGATTATTTTGAGCTGATTATTTTGAGAAACTGCAGACACAGGAGAAGCTCTGAAAACAAAGTAGAAGATAACATTTTGTAGGGGCAATTTACATCTCTAAAAGAGATCTCCTTTTGTGAGAGTGTCTCTCTCTGTACCAGGGAGAGAAGTATGCCTGTAAATAGATTATCTTGTCAAAGGAGAAGGCACAGACGTACATCAGCATAAAAACTTTACCCTCATTTGCCATGCTTTTTCTGGTCACCTCCCCATTATTGCTCACCCTAAACATCCTTCCTTCTTTCAGTGGAAAATGGAATTTAAGCCTAAATTCAAAGCCACCTCTTTGAGATTTCCTCATTTCCCAAAGTATCTTCTACATATACATGAGATGTATGTGTATGAAACTTTCTTTATTTTTCTTTTGCTAATCTGTCTATTGTTGCAGGGTCCATTTCAAGTAAAACTATGAAAGTAGAGGAAAATGTATTTTTTCCTAGTCTATGAATGAACAGCTACATACGATATACGATAGAACTTTATAAAGATCTGAGATCTCAAAAGGAAGAAATGCTTATTAAAAATGATACAAATTTCCTTCTTAACAAGCTAGGAAAAGAGGAAGAAATTAAACCCACAGAAATAGAATAAAAACAATATTTTAATTAAGACAAGACATTCTTGAAATAAAAAGAAAAGAAAAAACAATAAATCATATTTTTTGAAAAGATAAATAAAATGACAAATTTCTAGTTAGACTAATTAAGGTTACAAAGAAACACAAGTTATTAATATTAGTAATGAAGCAGGAAATATTACCACATATTTCAGAAATTAAAAGAATAAAAAGAACATTATGAATAACTTTTTATCAGTAAATTTGTTAATCTCAACAAAATAGACATATTCACTAAAGAGCACAACAGAACAAACTTGAATAAAAATAGAATTTCGGAATATCCATTGATATGGTTTGGCTCTGTGTCCCCACTCAAATCTCACAATGAATTGTAATAATCCCCATGTGTCAAGGGCAGGACCAGGTGGAGATAGTTCAATCATGGATGCAGTTTCCCCCATAATATTCTCTTGATAATGTGATAATTGGTGAGTTCTCATGAGAGATCTGATGGTTTTATAAGGGGTTTCCCCCTTCCCTCTGCTCTCATTCTCTCTTCTGCTGCCATGTGAAGAAGGATGTGTTTGCTTCCCCTCCCGCCATGATTGTAAGTTTCCTGAGGCCTCCCCAGTCATGCGAAACTGTGAGTCAATTAAACCTATTTTCTTTATAAATTACCCAGTCTCGAGTATTTCTTCATAGCAGCATTAAAATGGACTAACATATCCATATTCAGTTTAAAATTACATTAATAATCAATATCATTCCATAATGAAAACTTTAGGCTCAGATGTTTTCAATGGTAGGATGCAAAACAATAAGACAAAAATAAAGCCAATTCACACAAACTTTCTCAGAAAATAGGAGAAAATGTTTCTCAGCTCCTGTTATGACACCACCATAATTTGGATACCAAAATCAAACAAAGATTCTACAAGAATAGAACATTATAAACCAATATGTTTTATGAACACTAACAAACAAAATATTCAATAAGATACTAGCAGTTCATAACTAGTAGACTATACAGAGAATGACACATCATACAAAAGTGGTGCTCTACCCAGCAATGCAAAGTTTTCCTAGTGTTTAAAAATCAAGGTAATTCACTGTACTTAGACAATAGAGGAGGAAAAAAAGTTATGTTCATTTAAAAAAAAAACTTGTCAAAATTCAGCATCCACTCCTAATAAAATTTTCCACAATGTATGAATAAGATTACATTTTCCTAATTTTAAAAAAAGCATTGTAGTGAGTACAATAACAGCACCCTCAAAGACTTCCATGTCCTAATGCCCTAATTTCGCAAAATCTGTGAATGATATCTTACATGGCAAAAAAATATGCAAATGATATTAAAGCTAAAGTCCTTGATATAGTGAGATTACCCTGGATTATCTGGGTTGCCTAATGTAATCATCTAAACCATTAAAAGCGAAGAGCCTTTGTAATTCTGCCAACAATACAAAGCAACAATAAAACAGCCCTTTCCCAAGGGTCTCCAGAAGGGAACACAGCCCTGCTGACACATTGATTTTAGCCAGTGAGACCTGTTTCGGACTTCTGGACTAAATAATTTTAAAATAATATTTTATAAAAGGTGCTAAATACATGGTAATATTTTACGGCAGCTATAAAGAAAACTATAGTTACTATCATACTTAAATGTAACATATTGAACATTTAGTCACCAAGATTGGAAACAATGTAAGGATGTCTGTTCTCAATATTTTATTAAGCATTTTGTGAGATTATTTACAACGTGTAATCAAATAAAGAAAAAATATAAAAGTTTCCACATTGGAAAGATGTCTCCATTCAGCTACAACATCGTCTAATGCTATAAAAACTGTAAACTTTTCTTTCTAAAACTAGTAAAATTTATTCTAAAGATGATATGGCTAAAAGAAACTTACCAAATATATGCAGAGAAATTCTAAAATAGAAAAAAAAAAAACAACAAAACCAAAACCTACAAAAATATTGACACTTACATGATAGGCTTCTAATTTTTTAGAGGTAACATAATTCTGAAACTATTTTGTATTTATTATAAAATAGAGCAAAGGAGTAAAATTACTGATTTTTTTTGGTAACCAGTATTTTCACTATAAGAGAAAGGAAAAACAAACAATGAAAGAGATAATTTGTGGAAAAATAGAACAGTGTTAGGTTTAGATTTAAGGTGTCATAAAAACATGAATTTTAAGTGTACTTTATAGCTCTATCTACTAAGAATATTGAGAAGCAATGATGTTCAATTAGCAATGAGAACAGCCAGATATTAGCCTATAAATATATTTCCTTTTAAAAGGAAATGAGACTTTTTAAAGAAATGCCCGATTACACACTTCAGGCAGGAAACAAATAATACAATGTGGGCAGAGAACATTTTGTCGTTTCAGAAAGCAAGAATAAGAGAATATTTTATCTTCACACACAAAAAATGCCAGCCAATATGAGTAGAATAATGGAAATAATCAGAAAAATAATTATTTTTTACATCCGATTTAATAATTGATTCAAACAATGTTAACTAATTACCTCTGGAAAAGATGAAAAACAGAACTTATGAAGATAAATATTACCAATATCCTCAATGAAAAAGAATACCACAACAGACTATAGATATTGAAATGGGAAGAAGCAACTGTTATAAGCAAATTTATACATATAAAATTGAAAATTATACGAAATATATAGCTTTGTAGAAAAATACAATTTACCAAAACTGAAACAAAAGAAAGAAAATCTGAGTAGCTTTTATCTATTAAAGAAATTGAATCTTATTTTAAAACCTTCCTCAAAGAAATACCAAGACAAAATAAGTCCAATAATGTAGTAAACATTTAAGAAAGAATAGCACTAATATTTACCAATTCTTCCAGAGAATAAGAAACCTGGAAGCACTTTGGATCAATTTAGAGTTCAGCATGACTTTGATATACAAAGCTGTCAAGGGCATTGTGAGAACTATGGATTAGAGACTAATCTCATTCGTAAATGTAGATTCAAGACTTAAAATTACAAAAATAAGTCCTGTAACATATAAAAAGAATGACATATTGTTAGCAAATTTATTTTATTCAATAGATATAGAAATAATAATCAAAGTACTTTTATCTCCAGAACAAAAGTTCAACATAGAGGAAGAACATGGCATTATTCAGGTGCTCTCCAAGTCATAGAAATAGGAAGGAGGTATTTGAGAGAATCTTAAGAAGTGCATATATCTATATCAAATCATATACATACCCTATGGCCCAGAAATTTTACCTTTAGGAATAAAACCAGATATATATGCACAGAATATGTGTTCAGCAATAATCAAAGCAGAATTATATGAACTAGCCCCAAACTTGAGATAGTGCTCAGGCCTAAAAGTAGGTAAATGCAGAAATCATTACTGACCTAAATGCAAAAGACCCACTAAAGAAATAGGAGAATTATATCCCCTTTAGGTGAACCAAAACTTAATCCATACCTCAGATTCTGCAACTATGGGTCCCAGGCCATGACAATATATTTTTAAATTTATAAGATTCTGCCAAGGAGTTGTCTATGTCATTAGATCAATTTTATTCTCTATAGTAGTGTAGTTAAGTTCTGGTTACTCCATATCCTTGAAACACTTATTATTGTCAGCCTTTTTAATTTTAGTCATCTTGTGCTCCTATTAAGGCAGCTAATTGTAGTTTTCATTCACATTTTCATGGTAACTAGGATGTTGAACACCTTGCCATATAGTTTTAATGTAATTTTGGTCATTTAAGGAAGCTCATACTCTTGGTGTATGATAAGCATGGTCGAGCAGTAGGGAAAGAACGGCCCTTTCAACAAATGGTAGATGAACAGTATTAGTGTATTAGAAAATGACATTGGACTTCTACAGCACACAATCAACGCTAGAGTTAATTAGGCCAAAATAATAACAATCCCAGAATATAACGTAGTTTAGGAACTTTAGGATTTGAGACTGTTTAAAGGTGCCTTAATAACAAACATTACAGTATCAAGAGAATCATAATTTAAAACTACAATGAGGTTCAATTCGATATGATGTGATGGTCAAAATTTAAATGTCAGGAAACACTAAACAATGAGAGTGAAGTCACAGAAACTTCCACATGCTACAAAGAGGAGTATTAATTGGCACCTGCCAACTGGAATATAATTTGTCAGAATCCATGAATGTTGAATACAAAGGATGTTATCTACTGATTTCACTCTTGGAGAGATGCCCTAAGGTAATCTGTTAATGTGTGCTTCAGATATATGTGCAGGGATGCCCATGATGGTCAAAAAGAAAGAAGAAACAAAAATAAATGTCCATCAAAAGAAGAACTGAAACATACATTGTTGTACATGCATACCATCAAATACTAGAAGGAACTATAAACATGTACATGAATATAGATGGCTCTAGCAGTTATAATTTCATGTGAAAAAAGAAATAAAAGAATAGATAGAATGTGATTCAAATTATTGTAGGATGCAAGGACAGGAAAAAACCCAGATATGTCGTTAAGGGAAACACATGTAGGTGATAAATTATTTTAAAAAGAAAAGTAAGAGATTATCATAAAATTCAAAAGAGTGGTTACCTATGTGGTGACCAGGGCTGTGATGGGGAAGTTACACAATGGGGATGTCTAAGGTTTTGGGGGTAATTTAATGGGTACTCATTTTATAAAGTTTCCTAATTTAGTGTGGTTGCATTTTATTCACTTTCTTCTTGTGCACTGTATTTGACGTTAAAACATAATAGGCAACAGACAGTAACCATGGGTCGCCTGCTTCCAAAGGTGCCGCGTTCCTTCCCCTGGGCTGATGACCATGGCCAGCATACCTCCAGGTCATGAGGACACAGCTCAAATTCCAGGCAGGAGCTCACGGAAAAGCTGTATCACTTCAGAACTAACAACAGGGGCCCTTCAGTGTGAGCGAACAAAATTAAGCCTCAAAATAACATATGATTTCATTTGGGAAAATGTTTCAAAAAAGAAAATATTTAAAAGGTTTGTTTTTCTTCCCAGAATGTGGCCTCCTTACCATAGAATCAATGCTGGCATTACTTTTCCTACTACAAATTAAGGGCTATCAATAATTTTCCTGCTGTGACAACGGAAAGCAACAGAGAGACCAAAGAAAGCTCTGGACCTCTGCCCTGCGTGGGCCATTCTTGGGATAATAAATAGCAGGTATTTTTCAGAGTACCATAGAAGAAAGTATATTTCTTTACAATTAATAATGATGACAATAACTACACAACAATGGCATAATGATGATGGTGAGATTTGACAATTATTTACTGAAATTTCTTGACCTACCTCTGACCTGCTCCTGTCAAAATATTCACCACTGGGCTACTAATTTAGAACTGCCCAATGAGCAGTTAGATAACATCTCAAATGTTGGTTTTTCCCAAATATCTATTACATAGAAACCTATTAAATGCTGCACATGAGAACAGAAGTGCAGTTCTGCTGAACCAGATTGGAGGGAGAGCCCACACCACTCACTGCATTTGACAGCTAAGCTGCATCTCAGGGTTCCCTTGGTCCCTTCATAGATGCAGATGGCTCTATCTCTGTATGTGTGTGTGTGCATGTGTTCCTATATACACTGGCCAAAAATTTAAAGATGCACAACAAGTATATAACATATTTTATTCACACTATTTAAAAATGCTAAACAAAACCATTTTTAGCGTATGTCAGGGATGAATATGAGAATAGTTCACTTTGAGTTTTATAATGGTTCTATGCTTCTGGCACTTATTCATTTTGTTTAAAAACTATGTTAATTTTTATATCAATTCGGGAAAGACTTCATTACAATATTATACCTTGTATTTTTCAGTTATTTACTAAATATTCATTAGTTTTAGGATGTGTTTTTTGAAAGATATTTTCTCATGGAACATATAACTATATAATCTCTGCTGTAGAGACTTCAGAAGTTTAAGAACCAGTTACCATGTTTTTCTCTCTTTTTCTTCTTTCTCTCCTCATAAACCACAGTGATGATTGTGTGGATGAAGAAGTAAAATGTATAATGAATTCAGATGCATTTTTACTGAAGCATGGATTTCAGGCTCACTCTGGGGGCACTTAGAGAAGAGAGCATGATAAAATGTCTTTGTCAATGTAGTGTTAAATAAGATTATGACCACATTTGGTTGCCAGCAATTCTTATAGCAACACAGTCTCTTATCTCAATATTTACTAGATATTTCAATATTTACATAAAAATATATCATCTCAATATTTACATAAAATATTTACATATATATCTCAATATTTACATGAAAATATATAATTTTATTACTAAAAGTTTTTACTGAGTTTACCTGTTCACACATTATCAGTAATTTTCTTAGTAAATAATTGATTTAAAAATATTTTCTTTTATATAGAATTCTTTACATCAAAGTATTGTTATGTTTTTGTAGAGGGATGATGAGTATATCAGATCTAATCTTTTTAATTTCTCTGTGTTGGTTAGATACTTAAATTAACATTTTCTATTATAATTTTCTACTTATTTGGAATTTTGTTTTGACTTCTGATGTTTTATTTAAAATACTTTATCACAATTTTTTTGGCAATTTTGTTATATCTTAAAAATGAAAAAAACCCATATACACATGCATGGTTCTGCACACAGCACAGGATGGTGAATGGGAGCACAAATACCACACAGAAGCCAACCATGATACACCAACCACAGATAACTGTGGGATTAGAAATCTATGGCAGCACAAATACCACACAGAAGCCAACCATGATACACCAACCACAGATAACTGTGGGATTAGAACTCTATGGCAGCAGGAAGATGTCTGTGCATCAGGTAACCTCATGATCTTTAGCCATATTTGTATGTTGCAATGGTTCATTTCATGTGTCCAGTTGGCGGGGCTATGGAGTGCTCAGATATTTGGTTAAAACTTGTAGTTTCTGTGAGGGTGTTTCTGGATGAAATTAACATTTAATTGAGTAGACTGAGTGAAGAAGATTGCCCTTCCCAATGTGGGTGGGCCTCATCCAGCTGGTTGAAGGCCTGAATAGAAGGAAAAGACTGCCTAAGAAGGAAACTCTTCTGTCTGACTGGCTGAGCTGGGACATGGGTCTTCAACACATCAACTGGGGCTGACATCATTGTCTCCCTTGGTTCTCAGGCCTTCAGGCTTGGACTGGAACTGTGCCACTGGCTTTCCTGGGTTTCCACCTTGCAGACAGCGAATTGTGGGACTTCTTCGCCTCCATAACCATGTGAAATAATTCATCATAATAAGTCTGTCAATTAGATCAGTAGATAGAGAGGCAGAGATTCTGTTGGTTCCGTTTTTCTGGAGAACTCTGACTAGTATAGATATATATTATCTTACAAAGCTATATACACAGGTATACTTTATTTTCTCTAGGCTTCATCTATTTAAAGCTCTAATTATATTGACAAAATATAAATAATTTTCTTGAATAATATCATTATTTTGTTCAGGAAAATTTGATTGTTAAAAATGTACTATGTCAACAACAAAAAGAAGCAGCTCATTGTTTCTTTCTCTTTCCCTCTCTTTCTCTTTCTTTCCTTTCTTTCTTTCTTTTCTTTTTCTTTCTTTTCTTTTCTTTCTTTCTTTCTTTCTCTCTCTTTCTTTCTTTTTCTCTCTCTCTCTCTCTTTCTCTTTCATTTCCTTCCTTTCCCACTCTTCCTTCCTTTCTTTTTTCTTTTTGCATTGAATTATCTCTTTCCTAAAAAATAATGTTTCTTGCAGATAGGTCACTCTTTGCATAAACTAGCCCTAGGTAGTAGAAATTTAGAGGAAAAAAAAATGAATGCTTGACAATACATTTGCTGTTTACTTACACTGTTTCAGTGGAAATATGAGATTTAAAAATTTCACTTCACCAATTTTACAGGATTAGTGTAATTAGTACATCAAGCTCTAGAGTAGAGATCACATTTTGCAGTCCTATATCCTTGATATTGTTTATTGGTTATGCCACTTAGTCGCTGAGTAGAAACACAATAGGAAACCCCTATATACACCCCAGAATAACTAAAAGTACTACAAATACTTATGTTGGTGAAAATATGTAGCAAAAGGAATTCCTGTACACTAGTTTTAGGAGCACAATTTGTTATAGTCACTTTGGGAAACAATATATAATCATCTATTAAAGTTAAACATAAGCTTACCCTACAGCCCAGATATATATCCAAAAGAAATGCATGCACGTATGCACTAAGACATGCAAAATCACTGGTAGCAGTATTACTTGTAATAGCACAAAGCAAGAAGCAACCCAAATGTTCACCAACAGTAGAATGGATAAACAAATTAGTGCACATTCATGCAATTGAGTAAGGAAAAAGCAATGAAAATGAATGTGCAATAACCACACACAATGTAATATTGAACAAGTGAAGCCAAAAGAGGATATGAATGTATAATCCTATTTAAGCAATCATCAAATAGAGAGGAAACTATAGTGTTAAAAGGTAGGATGCGAGCTACATTCTGAGAAGAAACATAAGCAGTGATTATGAAGGGACATGAGGAGGCTTCTGGATGGTGGCAATATTCAGTTTTTTGACCTGAGGTACAGTTACTACCTGTGGTAATCCACTTCACTCTAAATGTTAAAAAGTAATCCAATGTCATCTTGACTACATTTCTTGACCTTCTGTCTTTGCAGTCCCACTGTTCCTGGGCCCAGCTGCCATCCTCTTAGAGGCCCCAAGGAGAGACCTCTGCCTCCCTCCTGCACTGGATAGCCTGCCTCCTGGATCCTGTATATTCATTTCCTTGACTCACTCTCATATGCGGTCAGTACATCCTTTTGTACCTTCTTCAGAAATGGCGCAATCCCTTGCAATAATGTTTTGAGACTTTAACTATCTAAAAATATTTTTATTCTACCATCATACCCTTTAACAATTTGCCTGGGTATGTAATTTGAGGCTGAGTATTACATTCTTTCAGAATTGTCAGGAGAATGCTATTGTCCAAGGTTGGTTGCTCTTCACATGTTTACATATTCTCTCTCTCTCTTTCTGCTTTTCTCTTTCTCTCTCTAAAACCTTGTAGAATCTTCTCTTGGTCATAAGTACTTTGAAATTTCCTAGTGATGTACTTTGCTCTGGATTTATTTCTTCCAATATACACATACTTAAGGATTTTTTACTGTAAATGAAAATTTTCTTGAATTAATTTATTAATAATATCTTCATCTGTATTGTTTAAAAAACTCTCCCATTCCAGATTCCCCATTATTCAGAGTTTGAACTTCCTGGGCAATTATTTTATTATAATTTCCACCTTTTTATCTTTCCTCCTCTACTTCCTGGGAGTTATAGTCACTTTATCTTCCAAATTCTTTATTTAGGTGTTTATTTCTGCTGTTATGTTTTCAATTTCCATGGGCACTTTTATGTTGTCTGAAAGCTCCTGTTTCTGTTTTGTGGATGCCATAAAATTTATATTTCTGAAGATACTAATGGCAGAGTTGAGGTATTTTTCTCTCTGTCAAGAATGCTCCAATTTAGTATTTTTCTGTCTGTTTTTTCTGTTAGACATTTTTCTCCAATGTCTGGAAATCATTGTCTCACTGCTCATAATTTGTACTGGAGAGCAACAAAACAGTGACTGTCAGCTCAGATCTTGCATGTGTGGTTTGTGCAGCCTGAGCTTTACTGTGAAAGGGTAAGCATGGGCTATTTGTTGGCAAACTCTCATTTCTATTTTGTATTCTTTGCCCTTCTGACGGTTAGATTACCCAGAGAAAAATTGTTACAGCATTTGACTCAAAGATAAAGAATTGATGATCGGCATGCTTGGGGAGAATGGAGAAAGAGGTGTAGAGGGGCTCTTTATTAAGGATTCAGTTGAGGAAAATTCCTGGGACTCCTCTTTTTTGTCATGGTATCAGCAATTTCAATTGTGCCAGCTTTTTTTCAGCCCAGAGATCTTCTGTTCCATTGAGGAATCAAAAATTCAGGGTTGGCAAGAGGTTGGCAGGTCACTTAGCTAAAAGGAACTAGAGGAGGGTATTAGCATTTAAAATCCTTTCAAGCCATTTATACTCACTGTAACTTACTTTTTCATCCCCACCCCATCAATACTAATCCCACTGGTAGGTGTTCCTGCCAATTCCTGGGTCTTTGAGGACTCTGGTTCTATACATCAATGCTTTGCAGATTTCCCTGCTGGGAAGTTAGGAATCAGCTTGCTTATTTCTTTGTAGCAATCATTGATTCTGAAAAACCGAACAGAACAGACATTACATTCAAACTGGGTAATTTGAGGAGGGTTTAATTAAGGGGCTAAAGAGGTATGCAAGATACAGAGAAACCAAAAGAAATAGTGCAGTATCATAGGGATACTGTGGCACAGGAGACCAGAAGGGATTGGAAGGAGCAGATGCCAGAGCCTGGAATGACAGAGATGTGTGCAGAGGAGTGCCTAACAGAAGTTTTAACCCTGGCTGAGGAGTGCAGCCAGCTCAGAGTCACACACTTAGAAGAAGACCAGGGGATTCAATAGCTCAACCTCCCACCTCCCTCCAATCTTCTGCTTGACCTCTTATTGGCTAAAGCAAATGAGAAGCCAGAACATCAGATAGTCCACTAATGTTTATGTAAGTCAGCCTTTCCCACTTGTAGTTCTTAGAACAATGATAAAATGTGCTGAGCATGAAACAGCCTGAGAAGGAGGGTCTGTTCAGAACAGCCTGGGAGCCATTCCTATTCCATCAAGAAAATTGTGTCTTGCAATGCTTTAGCCCATTGAATCAAGTGACTTCAGTGTATAAAAAACCCAGAGTGGAATGCATTCAGGGTCACTTAGATGCAGTGTGACATGGGACATGTCCAGACAATACTCCATTCAGCCTGCATTTTTCATGAGCCTTGAAGGGCTGACTTGCCATAAATTCTACGCTCCTTTTATTTCTTGCTTCCTATATATGATCAATGAAGTGGCTTCCTTAAATGGTTGTGTGAGTGTTCTGTCTCATTGAACGCAGGCAAGTGGTAGAAATTAGACTGGTAATCTGTGCACAGTGAACCTACTTCACAACTATAGAATCTAACTCCACTTTCAGCATTCTCACCATTAATTCCTCATTCAGAGCTATATATGACAACAACTTTTTGTTTTTTAATTTTACTTTAAGTTCCGGGATACACACGAAGAATGTGCAGGTTTGTTACATAGGTATACATGTGACATGGTTGTTTGCTGCACCTGTCACCTAGGTTTTAAGCCCCACATGCATTCGATATTTGTCCTAATGCTCTCCCTTCCCTTGCCCCCGCAACCCCCGACAGGCCCCAGTGTGTGTTGTTCCTTTCCCTGTGTCCATATGCTCTCATTGTTTAACTCCCACTTATGAGTGAGAACATGTGCTATTTGGTTTTCTGTTCTTGTGTTAGTTTGCTGAGGATGGTGGCTTCCAGCTTCATCCATGACCCTGCAAAGGACATAATCCCATTCTTTTTTATGGCTGCATAGTATTCCATGGTGGTTATGTACCACATTTTCTTTATCCAGTCTATCATTGATGGGCATTTGGGTTAGTTCCATATCTTTGCTATTGTAAATAGTGCTGCAATAAACATACATGTGCATGTGTCTTTATAGTAGAATGATTTATATTCCTTTGGGTATATAAGCAGTAATGGGATTGCTGGATCAAATCCTATTTCTGGTTCTTGATTCTTGAAGAATCACCACACTCTTTTCCGTGGTGGCTGAACTAATTTACATTCCCACCAGCAACGTAAAACTGTTCCTATTTCTCCACAGCCTTGCCAGCATTTATTGTTTATTGACGTTTTAATAATCACCATTCTGACTGACATGAGATGGTATCTCATTGTGGTTTTGATTTGCATTTCTGTAATGATCAGTGATGATGAGCTGTTTTTCATATGCTTACTGGCCATATAAATGTCTTCTTTTGAGAAGTGTCTGTTCATAACCTTTGCCCACTTTTTGGTGGGGTTGTTTGTTTTTTTCTTGTAAATTTGTTTAAGTTCCTTGTAGATTCTGGATATTAGACCTTTGTTAGATGGGTAGACTGCAAAAATTTTCTCCCATTCTGTAGGTTGCCTGTTCACTCCGATGCTAGTTTCTTTTGCTGTGCAGAAGCTCTTTAGTTTAATTAGCCCCCATTTGTCAAGTTTGGCTTTTGTTGCAATTGCTTTTGGTATTTTCATCATGAAGTCTTTGCCCACGTCTATGTCCTGAATGCAATGGGGAAAGGATTCCCTATTAATAAATAAATGGTGCTGGGAAAACTGGCTAGCCATATGCAGAAAACAGAAACTGGACCTCTTCATTAAACCTTATACAAAAATTAACTCAAGATAGATTGAAGACTTAAATGTAAAATCCCAAACCATAAAAACCCTAGACAAAACCTTTTTTTTTTTTTCCAGACAGAGTCTCGCTCTGTAGCCCAGGCTGGAGTGCAGTGGCGCAATCCCAGCTCACTGCAAGCTCTGCCTCCTGGGTTCACGCCATTCTCCTGCCTCAGCCTCCCAAGTAGCTGGGACTACAGGTGCCCACCAACACGCCTGGCTTTTTTTATTTTTTTATTTTTTTAAAATTTTTAGTAGAGATGGGGTTTCACCGTGTTTGCCAGGATGGTCTTGATCTGACCTCCTGATCCGCCCGCCTCGGCCTCCCAAAGTGCTGGGATTACAGGCTTGAGTCACTGTGCCCAGCCGACAAGACCTTTTTAAGAATGCTGGGACACTCCTCACTGAAGCATTTTTGTATCAAAGAAGAGAGTAGTGCCTTGGGGGCCCTCCTGAAGATTTTGATTACACGAGGGGTGAGAGTTTGCACCTAATCCTTTTAAAACAATGTCTTCTCCTGAAACTGAAAGGTCACCTGATTAAGCCACCAAAGCTAATCTGCCTTGCTTGCTTTTAATTGCCTACTTCCAGTTGATCCTAAAATTCCACTACCCTCCTTATAGATACCTGACTGTGGGTCACTATAGTTACAGTTGCTCAAAATTGTTTTTCAGGAACTAGGGGGCAGTTCTTGTCCAGTTTAAGCTGCTTGAGACCACCAACCTTTAATTGGGCCTGCTGGGGTGCTTGAAGAGTGACCTTTTAACATCAGAGGGCCAAAAATGCCACCCTCAGGTCATGCTTATGCCACTATTTCATGCAGTTGAATCCTGTGACAAACCATGTGGCTTGATTACACTTACACGGAAACCCCGATTATCTCATCTTTCCTACCCACCAATTACCTTTGCCCACACTTTAGACTGGCTGTTTATCCCTTACTACCCCCAAGCCCTATTTTCAGGGAGGTAGATTTCAGATTTGTTCTCACGTCTCCTCACATGGCAGCCTTGTGAATAAAATTTTTTCTCTTTTGCGAAAACTAGTGGCCACAGTGATTGGCTTTTTGCATGCAGAAAAGAACCTGGTTGCTAACACTCCAGAAACTTTGACTCCTTTCATAAAAGAAGTAGGCTGACAAGCTGAGGCTTCTCTATCGTGCTCAGCTTGTCAGCCTACTTCTTTTATGAAAGCGTTGCATCTGGGTTTCAATTCCACAATCACAGAAAGTCAGTGCCACCATCATGGGCTTCATTTAACTTGTTGAACCCTAAATCCAAAAGTACTGGGCTAATTTCATTAATCCAGTCCCATCTGGCCTTCTATTGTCATAGTTCTTTTAGGACCTGCTACCATATATACTCTGCAGACTGCTGAATTTATACAGAATCTATACAGGACTATAAGCTTTTTGGAGTGTGGGTGAGCTCCTCCTACAGAAGGTCTTAAGCTTTCCTCCCTGACTTATGAAGGGACCTAAATCTCACCATGGGCCTCAAAGCAACAGTGGTGGTAGCTCTGGGTCTTCGGAAGCTTCCTGTAAGCAAGTGCCCAGGAAAGACAGTTGGAATTCACTTATGCAGAGGGCTGCTTCCCTCAAGGAGACCAAGGTTTGAATTTCTCAGACTCTTAGGTGTCTGCTTATATGTTCCCATCCCTCACCTTAGGCCCACCAGTGCTATTTTCCCAGTGTAAACAACCTTTACATCAGGTCCTCAGCTTGGTCTTCACCTGTGTCTGTCCTCAAACTGAGGGGGATGAGGAACTCTTTCAAATCTGTCATGGGAGGTTATTAATTTTTCCTGTGTATTTTCCGTCAAATGTGCAACAGCTTTACATTTCTCAGTTCCTTGCATCATAGAGCCATCAAAATACCAGCTGAGGCCCTGCCCTCATAATCACTTTGGATTCCAGAGTGACTGATGGCCTCAGGCACTTCATCTCCGCAGGCCATGGTCCCCTGCTGCTCTCCATCCCAAGCAAGACCCTACGGCAGGACAGGAGATCTGTGCCCTACCCGCATACAACCAGGTGGCTGTCCTGCGTATCTCCAATGGGGATGAACTCAATCATAGAATGCTCTAAGAGCCTTCTTCCTCATACCACTCCTGGTACCAATGACCAACCAGTCAGGGTCCTGACAAGATAACAAATGGCATGCTCAATTTGGATGATTTGGGGAAAATCAGGAATCTATTTATAAAGTGGTTCTCAAGGGAGAAGGAAACCACAAAGCATTGCCTTCCCAGGATTGGAAGGAGCCAGGCACCACACGCCATCACCATCCCAAGCCTAGAAGCTGGGGAGAGACAGTAGTTATCAGCAGAGAGAGGAAGAAAGAGGTAGCACAGGGGTATTTAAGAGAATCTCTTGGTAGAATCAGTGACTTTTGGTCAAATAACCCAGCCTGAGGTAACCCATCTTGGATGGAGAAAGAAGAATGGAAACCTGGACCTCAATCTTTCTCCTTTCTGCTTATGATATTTTTAGGCTGAACCTAAGCAAAAGCCAAAAGGGAAGTATTCTGTTGATTTGGGCATACAGTTCAGCCTAGGGCCACAAAGCTGGGTGGGAAAAGGAGAACAGATCTGAAGCAACAACCAGAACTGATCCAGCTACTTAGTAACCCCTAAGCCACCTACCTCTTGGCCATCTTCTTTCCAGTTGTCTCTGCATTTTTGCATATTCTTATTCTGTCAAAATGAAATGAAGAATACATTGGGTTGAAATTATTAATGCAGTCACTAAAGATTGTCTTTCCAAGGGCTTAGACACAGATGGAAAAGATTAATATGGTAACTTGCAGAAGACATAAAGTTCAAGTGTACCTTTTTAGTCACTCCTCTGCTTGATTGGGTATCTCATGTGAAAAGCCTGCAGTTACTAAATTTCCAGATAGAAAAGTCTATCTTCCCGCTTCAAAATTTATGGTACCTGTACCTTACCTTGTTTCTGCTTGCACTGAGTCTGGCCTTTTATCTTCCTAGATTTCCAATCACATTGATTTCATCGGTCTTCTTGGTTTGCATGCTTCTTTGGTTTATAACATAGATGCACATTGAGGCCAGCTTTTGTTTTTCCTTTTTTCTACCAAGGCTTTATGTTCATTGTTGTCTTCTGTATTCATAAGCTCATGCATGCCGTTCCCACTTGCCAGAATTCTTTTTCTCAAACTAGCTCACTTAGTTAATTTCTGACAATCCTTAAATCTCAGCTCCTCTGTGACACAATGCCTTATTGCTTCCAACTGGGTGAAGTTGTCCCTCTATTGCACCAGATGATTGTCCTTGTATATGCCCTGGAGATAGGACATGTAAACAGTAGTCTATGTTATTTATTGTCGCATTACACAGTTTGCCATTGCATAGTTTTCAGCTTGTCTTTCCGGTTGGCCCATTAACTGTAAGAAGGTCATAGCTCCTTCTTTTATTACAGCCTGGCAGAGTAGATTCTTAATAAATGTTATTGATCAACTATTGTGTTTATTCTGCATCATTTAAGTTTCCTCTGTGATTTTGACCTTTCTGACTTGACCACAGGACCCAGGAACTGGAGCAGAACTGTGGGGTATGAAACCCTGACAGAGCAATGGCATGCAGACAGGTGAGAAATGTTCAGGATTCAGTGAATGGTTTTAATCCTGCTCTGAGTTTTTTCTTACCCCACAGACATTTTAAATGTCTGGAGCCATATATATTTTATGGCACCTTAAAGGCTAACTTTGCTCATGCCTGGGGATCTGTGCACTCTTTAGATGCTGTTTTGCTATTGCGATGAGGTACATGGTATGTGTTATTCAATTGAATATAAAAAGAAGAAAAGTGAAAACTTGGGTATGCACATCCCATCTTGAAACCACTTTTGTCTGTGTCTGGAGTAGGAAAATTTATGGGTCAATATCTCCTTTCTGAGTCCTGGCGTTAGGGAGACAGAGATGGATTTGATGATCACTCACTGGGCTGGCAAGCCCTTCACATCTCTACCCAAGTACAAACTCAGTTTCTTATCCGAGTGCATAAGTGCTTAATGTTGATTGACTGAGTCATCTATCATGACACAGGAGTTTACATTTTCTTGCAGATATATAATGGGAATTCCAGTGAAATGGAAAACACTAAAACCATCATTTTTCAGAAGAACTGCTAAGTGTGAATACTAAGTAACATCTGCTAATAGTTATTGAGGGAACATATTCTAGGTGATAGAAAGGAAAACACACTCAACCAACTTCAGGATCTGGACTGCACTTAAAGTTTGCAAGTGAACATAAATTTTTTTTTCAATTTTCTTTGGTTTTGTTTTGAAAAATAACAGCCTCGTATTAAGAGATGTTATAAAAGGATCTAAAACCTGTTTTCATACAGAGTAGCAACAATTGGTGTGTCTTACCAATAATGACATACATTTGATATAGAATGCACTGTGAAAAATGATTTTGCTTTTAATTCCACATATAAATTATTCACCCAGATCTGTTTAGGAGCCATTCAGATTGTGTTCTTAGAAACATAGGTAGCAGAGATAAAACATTTAGGTTATAATTTAGTGATTTTTGTTTTTCTAAAAGGACAGCTCTTAAAAATAAAAACTAAAAATGTTAACCACCAATAATTATGGTTTAGGAATATTGAAGAAATACATTATTTAGAATATGCTTGAAAAAACAATTAGATGTTATTATAGTGTGCGCTTTCTTATACAATCTACAGGACTTACAGAAATCTCAGACATTGAGTCTTCATATATTATACTAGATATTTCCCACTTTCTTGCTCCAAAATCATTTTCCCTTTTTCTAGAAAGTATAAAATGTCCTATTTTTGCCCCAGCTACTCAACATATTCTTGGGAACCGGTTCCACTGTGGGGCCCTGGCCACCAGGGAGGCACATGGATGGGGTGCTGGGTGAACTCGATTCCTCCCTTCAGAGGCCTGCACCTCAGGCTGAGACACCAGCAGCAAGAGGGGCCAGGCTGACTCAATCTGATGCATGCCAGCCCCTCAAGAACCTGCCCACCAGCTTGGCTACCAAGATTTTATGTTCTGCTCTGGGTCTTTCTGAATTCTCATTCTTCAGCTTTTTCTTAGTTATAAGGAGCCCCATGTCTCCCAAGTACCCACATTGTTCAAGTTCTCTGAAGTGTATTTCTATTTATTGTAAACAAAGATTCCTACCAATACATAAAACATCCCACAATGTGTTAAATGGGTTGACAATTTCACCTTTTAAAGTGAAATGACTTGATTCAATTTTCCTTTCCTGGCAACAAAATGATTGTTGATTAGAAATGATTGCCTTGGTAGTACAGGCTGAAGCCACTTGAGATGTCTCAGAATCTCTCCAGGCTCATAGGAGAGAGAAATTTCTTTTGCTGAATATTTGGCCATTTTGATATTAATCTCTATGCTAATAGCTATCACATGAGGTGTATTTACTCTGGCAAGAACTTAAAATGCCTTAAATATATAAACTCATTTAATTCTCACAACCCTAAAAATTAAGTATAGACATAATCCAGTGTTATTTTTAAATATAATATATGCTGTGCCAGGGATTCTGTCTTATGTAGTGTGGTATACCCATTGCCTATCATGGTATGTGATATAATAAGCACTCAGTAAATATTTCTTTTTTTTTTAATGGAGTCACCCAGGCTGGAGTGCAATGGCGTGATCTCGGCTCACTGCAATCTCCACTTCCTGGGTTCAAGTGATTCTCCTGCCTCAGCCTCCCAAGTAGCTGGGATTACAGGCTCCCACCACCACGCCTGGCTAATGTTTGTATTTTTAGTAGAGACGGGGTTTCACCATATTGGCCAGACGGGTCTCGAACTCCTGACCTCAGATGGTCCGTCTGCCTTGGCCTCCCAAAGTGCTGGGACTACCGCGTGAGTCACTGTGCCCGGCCAGTAAATATTTCTTAAATGAATTGTACAATGTGTGTCTGGGCTTCCCATGCCCATGATTGCTTGTAGTGGATATATATGTATATATCAACATAAACCTCTTTCTTACATTTTCATCTCCCACTTCTTAATTATGTATTTATTGTTATCAGAGCATCCCTGTCACACTAGCTTCATGTGACACTGAAAACCCATCTATGGGAGTTTTGGAAGTGAACCAAGAGAGTAAGCTTGTATATCTAGTGCTTGAAGTCATAAGATGAAAAATACAGGAATGGTTGATGAACATGTTCTGTACAATGTGGTAAGGAAATCCTGTTCAGCAAGAAATGAGAATTAAACCAGAATATAAAAAAAAAAAAAGGAAGGAAGCATCAGTGAGAATTAGAAGTCCAGATTCTAGTTTGTCCTAAGGCTCAAATAAATGTTGACCTTTGTATATGTAACTCAGTTGTTCAGAGTCGATGGTACATTCCTTGTTCTTCTAATAGAAAGTCTATTTTTTTTTTTAAATTAGACACAGGATCTTGCCATGTTGCCCAAGCTGGTCTTGGACTCTTGGACCCAAGTGATCCTCCTGTGCTAGGATTACAGGTGTGAGCCACCACGCCTAGCCAAAAAGTAGATTTATCTCTTTAGATTATAACATGCATTGTCATTCTCTTTTAGTTTAGCATTATGGAAGCTATATTGTCCATTTGGGCTGCTATAACAAAATACCTCAGCCTAGGTAATTTATAAACAACAGAAATTTATTGTTCTCAGTACTGGAGGCTGGGAAGTCCAAGATCAAGGCACCAGGAAATTCAGCATCCAGTGAGGCACCTCTGCTTCATAGATGGTACCTTCTTTCTGCATCCTCATATGTCAGAAGGGGGTAAGGATGTGTGCTTGAGCCTCTTTTACAAGGGTTTTAATCCCATCCATGAGAGTGCAGCCCTTATGAATTATCACTTCACAGGGGCTCCACATCTTAATACTCTCACATTAGGTATTAGGTCCTGACATATGAATTTTAGGGGGGGTGCTAAGACATTAAAACCATATGGCAGTAGCCTTGCAGCCAAGTATTCCCTTTCAACTGTCTAGGCCTAACCATTGCACTTCTTAATTGTATCTCATGCTTCACTTCCTTTATAAGCTACTAAAGCAAAACTTTAAATTATAATTTTCCTATTAAGTGAAATAAACATTTGAAATATTTAGCTCTCAAAAACTGCTCAACATATTAAGCTGTTAATATATAGTAATATCACTCTACTTCTAAAAACTAAGTTATATACTTCATAACATGGAATTTAAGGCTTCCAACTATATCTTTAATTTATCTTCCCATATTCATATTCTACTTCTCCCATTAGGGCTGCTGTAACGAAATACCTTAGCATAAAAGTCCATTAGGAACTTTATGTCTCTGTCAGGTGCTTTTCTATAGAATTCACCTAAATGTACCTGGATGTTTTCCAATTCATACCTTTTGTGAATTCAGTTTGCTTTTGAAAATGTCATCTTGGGGAAGGAGGTTTGAACACTAATAATACGTCAATGTGTAATTCATTTTTCAGACTTTGAAGAAAACAAGGAAGATCCATTGGTGGTTAAGTTGGGACAAGAAAATAGTGTTGTTCTGGGTTCGCTGAGACATAGGTTTGCTACTTCATAAACTGCCTTTGTAAACCTAATTCAGAATTTTCAAACATCAAAAGACAGAGAAACATGGAGGAATGCTGCTTAGACAGGCTTGACATACAGAGAACATATTAGTTTCAGGGAAAATTTCATCTTTATCAATTATTTAAATACTTAGTCACATTTGCCTTAATTATTTCACATAATCAAGTTGAATATGAGTAGCCGAAATGTTGATATTGCGAGAAGAAGTGTAGTTTTTATACAATTAGTGTATATTTTCAAAGTTAAAAAAATTTCACAGGATACATGAAGACATTTAGAATGAACTATAGTTTGCAATCAATGATAAAATGTAAGATAAAAAACTAAAAACATAGTTGCAAATTGTGATTAAAAGGCATGTAAAATTAGGGATTTATAAATTAGTTATGTATGTGGGAATATGGAAGCCATGAATAATATGAATACATACTGGTTTGTACATTTACTTAACTTTACACATGTGTTCTCTTTTCTCTGTCTGTAAAAGGTAGATAGATAATAGATAGATAAATAGAAAAAGATAGATATAGGTAGCAAAATAAGCTCTGAAAGAGGAGTGGAACATTTTTGCCAAAAATCTTTGCCTAAGAACACCTTTCTTAAATACTAAGAAGAAAAGGTTAAACGTCTTGAACAATTTGTGAAATAAACAACAGTATAGCTTCCTTCAGTAGAAAACATGCTGTTTTCTTATGCTTTTAATACTTTAGTCTGATAACATATGGTATATTTCCAAGATCAGATAGAATTGTAAATGTAAAATCATCAAATATAAGAGTGTTGATGAAAAAAGTAAACTCTGTAAAATATTTGAAGAGGTTTATTCTAAACCAAATGTGAGGACCATGACCCATGACACAGCCTCAGGAGAGCCTGAGAACATGTGCCCAAGGTGGTTGGATTACAGCTTGGTTTTATACAATTTAGAAGAAAAGAAGTTACAGGCAAAGACATAAATCCATACATGGAATGTACACATTGGTCCAGCCCGGAAAGGCTGGACATGTCAAAGCGGGGGTTGGGCTTACAGGTCATAGGTAGATCCAAAGATTTCCTGATCGGCAGTTGGTTGAAAGAGCTAAGCTTTGCCTAAAGAGTTGAAGTCAGCAGAGAAATGCTTGGGTTTAAGACAGGTACAAGGGGTGATCGTGAAAACCAAGGTGCTTGTCATGTAGAGAAAGCTTCCAGGTTGTAGGCTTCAGAGACAATAGATGGTAAATGTCTTATCAGACCTTAAAATGTGTCAGACTCTTAGTTTTCTCTCCTGGGTCAGGAAAATACCTGGAAAGGGCAAAGAATTCTGTATGGAATGTAAATTTTCCCTGTAAGAGATGGCTTTCACAGCCATTCCAAAGTATGTCAAAGAAATATATTTTGGAGTAAAATAATTTATTTCCTTTAGGCCTGTTACCTGTCATGTGATGTTTATACCTGAGTCAGGTTGGAGTTGGTATCTTGTTGCTACAGAGAGTCTGTTCTGTCAGTCTTAGAATCTCTGTTTTAATGTTAATGCTGGGCACTTGTACCTGAACTTCCTAAGAGAAAGGGTATATAGTGAGGTATGTCTGACCCCCAACCCACCCCACTTCCTGTCATGATCTGAACTAGTTTTTCAGGTTTCTTTCGAATCTCCTTTGTTGAGAGGGGATGCATTCAGTCACTTGGGACACTTTCATTTTATTTTTGGTTTACAAAAGTGAGGGACATCTGAGTCTACAGCAGACTGAAGAGGAAGGGAAGTACAGTCCCCAGATAAAGGCCTTCAGATGTCATCTCTCACTAGCATACAGGCCACAGTCCAGAGGGTAAGTGTGGCTCAGTATGCTTCTAGAAAAAGGAAATCTAGGGAAATCAAGAATGGACAAGAATGAATATTTGCCAGTGAGGTATGTTGAGTTCCTTACGTACCGTATCAGGTGTTTGTCATATGCTCATTCTCAGGAGAAAGTATTATTGATCCTGCTTTATAAATAAGGAAAGGGAGGCTTTAAAGTTTTAAATTACTGTTTTGCTGTCACCCAAGTAGTTTGTAAAAACTTAGTATTCTACAGAGTGTTTTCTGACACTTAAATCTACACAAATAGGGCAATAATGCCCTTTGTGTTCATCTTCAGCATTTACATCAATGCTTTAAACAACATCCACAGTAAAATCTTGAGATTGAAAGTTGGGTCAGGAGGACCATGGTCCCAATCATGAAAATTATCTTTTGATAGTTGGTCTCATTATATCCTTGGAAGACTCTGTGCATTTTGACTTTGAGAAAATAAAGTCTTAAGAACACTTGAGTAGTCTGGCAGAGTTGATTAAAAATGAAGCCCTTAAACACGGTTATAATGCAGTCCCCAGCTGAATGGAAACATAGCTATGGCAAGGGCTGGAGCTTCTAAATCTGCTAAGATTAATGGAAGTGAATTACCATTCTGTGCCAAAGGAATATGTTTGGGCATCAGTGAAAAATGAGAAGAAATAAAATGAAGAGGCCCACTTTTTAGAAAATAATGTATTAAACATTTAAATTGTGTAAAATCTTGCCAGACCTCAGAATTCCTCTGTGCTTTTGATGCCAATTGGATGAAGCATGTCTATAGGTAGATAAAAAAGTCAAGAAACATATTTTCATTATGGACTGTAACCATTTAAAACATCTTTAAGTTTAAACCACCAGAGATTTCTTGATTAACAAATATTATATAACAAAAAGTCACCAAAAAGGTGAATGTTGCTAACATTCATCAGGTTATTATTCTATGCCAGGCACTATATCCACTCTTTTAAAATATTTTATTTATTTTTCCAAAAGAAGTGAAACATAAACTAAGAATTATGAATCTCAGTGTTCAAAAAAAAAACTAAGATTCAAAAGAGTGAAGTCATTGTTCTTAAGCATGCATGCAGTGAGTTTTGATAGAAAAGCAGCATTGTCTCAGGGAATAAAGATCATAGTAATTAGGAAGGCTTTCTTTGTTAATCACCTAGCTAAACACCTTGGGTCTAGGTGTACAGATACAAAATTAGCCCTCACTTGCTTAGGTTCTGTTTTTTTACAACATAATGTAAATTTTGTTTTTGTTTCTGTTTTTGTTTTTGTTTTGAGATGGAGTCTTGCTCTGTCACCCAGGCTGGAGTGCAGTGGCAGGATCTCGGCTGACTGCAACCTCGGCCTCCTGGGTTCAAGCGATTCTCCTGCCTCAGCCTTTCAAGTAGCTGGGACTACAGACACGTGCCACCATGCCCGGCTAATTTTTTGTATTTTTAGTAGAGACGGGATTTCACTGTGTTAGCCAGGATGGTCTCTATCTCCTGACCTAGTGATCCGCCCACCTCGGCTTCCCAAAGTGCTGGGATTACAGGCATGAGCCACCTCGCCTGGCCCGTAAATTGTTTTTAAAATAATTTTTATTTATTTTTAAGAGATGGTCCCACTCTGTGCCCAGGCTGGAGTGCAGTGGCACCATTACAGCTCACTGCAGCCTCAACCTCCCGGGTTCAAGTGATCCTCCTGCCTCAGCTTCGCCTGGCTGCTTGTTTTTGTTGTTGTTGTTGTTTTGTTTTTTAATTTTTTTTTTTTTTTTGTAGAGGCAAGGTCTTGCTCTGTGGCTCAGGCTGGTCTCGAACTCAGCCTCAAGTATTCCGTCCACCTCGGCCTCCCAAAGTGCTGGGATTACAAGCGTGAGCCACCGCACCCGGCAAATTTTGCATTTTTAGTAGAAATGGGGTTTCATCATGTTGCCTAGGCTGGTCTCGAACTCCTGACCTCAAGTGATACGTTCTCCTCTGCCGCCCGAAGTGCTGGGATTACAGATGTGTGACACAGCACCGGGGAAAAAACTTTTAGTAACACACAAAAAAGAGTTTCAAGAGATATGGAAGTTAGGATTATCAACTGCGTTGCGTCATGTCCGTGGGACCGGAACACATCCGTGTGGTGCAGATGCGAACAGGGCAAGGCGGCCTGTAGAGCAGTAACCGGCTTCCGCGGTCCTCTGACTGCTCAGCACCACAGGCGAGGCTGTGAGTCGGCGGTCAGCAAGTACCTGACCAGCTTCCCCTGAGAGGGACCCCTTCACTGAGGGTCTGCACAATCGCAGGGTGAGGGACAGGGAACATCTACGTGACTGTGTCACTCGGGAAGAGCCCTGATGCAGCAGGGGGCCTTGTTGGAAAAAGGTGGGGGGCTCCTTAAAAGGCCTTTTTGGAAAGCAGGAGGCGTTCCGAAGCCCCGCTGCACGAACCTGTCAGTCCCTTTGAATCCTCTCAGACCCGCCGGATCCGCCCTCTGCTAAGTCCCACACTGGGGAAGGGGCGCCTCTAGGACCATCGCCTCTGTCTCTTCTCTTACGGGGAGAGAACTGAGGGCAGGGCAGCCTCTCCGCGGCAGGACGACTCCTGCGGACCGCCCTGAAGGATGCGGTAGGGACAGCCCCGGAGCCAAGGCCCCGAGAGGACGGACGCCCACTCGTTGTGAAATTGTTAGAAATGGTGTTTTCAGACCATGCAGGGCTCTCACCCTGACTCATTCCGCCACGCCGGTGACGGTACCAAAGGGCCTCGCAAACATCTCTGGGGCTGCTCCCTGCGATGTCCTGCTGCAGGGAAAGCGACGCTCTTCTGTTCATCTTCCAAAACATTTCCAATGTTGCAGGCGATTACTCTCTGAGCAGTAATATTGCTACTTGATGTTTTGAAAAGACTATGCATAGTAGAAATACAACGTAATTCCAAGCAGTAAAACTGCCTTTTCAACATTTGAAAAAGACATAGTCTGCTGCTTTGTTAAGATACCACTCAGAATTAGAATATGAACAATGATGATCCAGCTACCTACATACACA
This sequence comes from Pongo pygmaeus, assembly GCF_028885625.2. Taxonomy (NCBI): domain Eukaryota; kingdom Metazoa; phylum Chordata; class Mammalia; order Primates; family Hominidae; genus Pongo; species Pongo pygmaeus. Next base: position 34,619,504 of record NC_072379.2, on the reverse strand, counting down.
GAATCCGATGTTATTTCTGTATTTATTCATTTGCCTATGTAATGACTAGCCACGGTATGAATATACAACACTGCTAAACACACTCACCGTGTCCTGGAACAGATGTGGGTTTTTAAATCTCTCTTTGCTTTATTTTCTAATAACTGAATTCTGTATTTTTGTTTTATAGGAAAATACCACCTTGATACAGATTTACATTTTTCAGAATTTCATTTCTCCATCAATTGTTAAAAAATTAATCCATGTACAGTAAGTGAGCCTGAATTCCAAAATGAAATAAGTGATTTTATTTTCTGAGATTAAAAATCATTTGCAGGCCTAGCTCAGAGATATTGCAGATTTGGTTCCAGAACACTTCAATAAAAGGAATATTGCTATAAAATGAGTGACACAAATGTTTTGACTTTCCAGTGCATGTAAAGTTATGTTTACACCGTCTTGTACTCTATTTACACTATATTATTCTATGTCTATGAAAATCACATCATAAAGTAATTTATTGCTAAAAAATGTTAACAATCATCTAAGCTTTCACTGAGTTGTAATCTTTTTGCTGGTGGAGAGTCTTGCTTCGATGTCAATGGCTGCTGACCAATCAGGATGGTGGTTGCTGAAGGCTGGAGTAGCTGTGGCAATCATTTAAAATAAGACAACAGTGAAGTTTGCTGCAGTGATTGACTAGACACTCTTTCCTCACTAAGCTTGATAATTTCTAGCTTTTGATTTAAAATAAGAGACTTGTGACTATTCCTTTCCCTTGAACACTTAGAAGCCATTGCAGAATTACTAATTGGCCTAATTTCAACATTGTGTCTCAGGGAATAGGGGGCTCCGAAGAGAGGGAGAGAGACAGAGGGTCAGCCAGTCAAAGGAGCAATCACAACACACAACACATCAATTGAGTTCACCCTCTTATATGGGCACAGTCATGGTGCCCAAAACGATTTCAATGTTAACATTAAAGATCACTGACCACAGATCCCCATAGCAGATATAACAATAATAAAAACATTTGAAATACCATGAGAATTACTGAAATGTGATAAAGAGACATGATGTGAGCACATGCTGTTGGAAAAATGGCGCCAATAGACTTGCTCAACACAGACTTGCCAGAAACCTTCAATTTGTAAAAAAAAAAAAAAAAAACGCAATATTTGGGAAGTGCAATAAACTGAGGCAAAACAAAACTAGGTGTACCTGTGTTTTTGTCACTAAAACGCTAGCATTTTATCTTTATATATGAACAAGTTTTAAAGAATGGTTATGGCACACTAGCTATTTTTTTTAAAAAATTGGTTTCATTATTTCACGCATCTTGATGCAATTATACATAGAAATATCATCTTTGTTTAAAGCCAAAGTCCCAGACACGATGTTCAAAACCTCAGTGCATAACTGATCTGATGGAAATCTGCCATTGCTCTTGCTGTCAGCCTGAGCACCAGAGAAAACACCTCCAGGAGGAAGTTTTTGGCAAGGAGAAAAAAAGATGTTATCTTGGATTTACAAATTTTCATCATCATATTGTTAGGTAAAACATATTTAGTTACTGTCCTTCAAAAGTTTTCCTTTGTCTTTTTTTGTTGTTGATGTACTTAGTAAATAAAAACAGAAGTTTGAATATTCAAAAGCTAAATTTGCCAGGCAGAGCCACACCTTTGCTTAGAGCACAGTTTATTCAGTAGTTACTCTTACCCAATCAACTTTGGCAATCATATTCAATCTCCATAAATGAATAAGCAAAAATACCATGATCCAGAGGCTGCAAAGAATCATTTGTAGGCTTCTAAGATCCTTCTTTATCTCTCAGAGACTTCTTTGTACGTCTTGTATCTCACTTAGGTATAAAGCAGGCTTTTTCACCATCCCTCTTGAAAAGTCTTTCTAAATCACTGAAATGCGTGGCTTTTTCATTGTCTCCCACCATTGTAACCATGCATTTCCTATAGCCCTCCTTATCTTTTTCCAACACAGCTCCCGCTAACCCTTGTGGAATCTGCATATGAATTAGGAAGAGACACACATTCTCTGCTGTGTGCAGCCCTATGCTGAGACACAGGATAAAGAGCCGAACTTTAAGCATTGTTATTATTATTTATTTTACTTATTTCTTTTTTTTTTTTTGAGGCAAAGTCTCACTCTGTCCCCTAGGTTGGAGTACGGTGGCACAACCCTGGCTCACTGCAACTTTCACCTCCTGGGTTCAAGCAATTCTTGTGCCTCAGCTTCACGAGTAGCTGGAACTACAGGTGCGTGCCACCACGCCCTGCTAATTTTCATATTTTTAGCATAGACGGAGTTTCGCTATGTTGGCCAGGATGGTCTTGAACTCCTGACCGCAAGTGATCAGCCCTCACAAAGTGCTGGGATTACAGATGTGGGCCAAGAACTTAAATTAGACTTCAGCAACTTTACCTCCTCGCCTGACTTTTGGCAAAACCTGTATATCCACTTCAACTTTGTCTTTCCAACTTAAGTGTTAGCATTTTACAAAGTTTCTTCCTTGGACATTTTCCTTTTTAAAATAAACACCATTTCTAGGCAATTGCTCATACTCCCAGAGCTTTAGCTATCATCTAAATGCTGGTTTTCTTAAATATGTTATTCTAGTCCTAACTTTCCTCAGTAACCCAGATTGTTATTTCCTATGGACAAACATTCCAGCATAGTCTAAATTTTCCTTCGAGTGCCATATCCCCAAAAGAAATGCATTTTTTTTTTTTTTGAGACCAGTTTTCGCTCTTGTTGTCTAGGCTGGAGTGCAATGGCACAATCTCGGCTCACTGCAACCTCTGCCTCCCGGGTTCAAGCGATTGTCCTGCCTCAGCCTCCCGAGTAGCTGGGATTACAGGTATGCACTACATGCCCGGCTAATTTTCTGTTTTTAGTAGAGACAGGGTTTCTCCATGTTGGTCAGGCTAGTCTTGAACTCCCAACCTCAGGTGATCCGCCTGCTTCAGCCTCCCAAAGTTCTGGGATTACAGGCATGAGCCACCATGCCCAGCTTATAAATGAACTGTTTATTGCAACAACAACAATAACAAGTGCAGCAAAAAATATTCTCTGTCTTTTCTACCTCTTAAAGAATGTGCTATCCTTCAATAGTTGCAACAATTCAATTTCCTCTTTTCTTTTCTTTAATTGGGGACAATGTATCTGGATGAATCATTAAGACAAGTAATTACTTCTGCAGAAAAATCTTACTCAACAAATACATGTTTTTTCTTTTAAATATCAAATATGGTGACCAATACAAGCCAAAGAAGAAAGTAAAATCATAATTAATAAGCATCTGCAATATCTGTGATAGATTTTCTTAATATCTGTTAATAGCACATCTTTGTGACTTTGAAATAGCTGTACCATCTTTTCATTATTATTATTATTTTATTTAAAGGGAACATAGTTTGGTTGAAAATGTCTTACTGCCTTTTTCTGTACAATATAAATATAAGGCATTTTAAACCACAGCAAGATATCCCAGTGTCTTAGTGCTTCAAGTCACAAGCATGCTGGAATAAAATAAAACCACTATATGCAGAAGCACATTATCTGAGGGCACAACTCAAATATCACACATTAATGTACAACAGGTCCTACCAAATTTGCAATACACAGGTTCCTCAGTTGTCTCATTTAGCTTCCATATTTGTTTGTTTAAATATCAATATACATTTCTTTCTATCCGAATCTACCGTAAGTGTATAATGGGTAACATTTACACAAAACTTTTCCATTAAATGGGATGCTTTCATGCAGTTAGTTTGCAGTCCTCACAAAAACTTGTGGGCTTGATACAATGAACATTATCCTCATTTTATCAGTGAATGAAATGATATTAGAGATAGCTGAAAGTACATACAATTAGTGAGAGAAAGGGAGAAGCTATGTCATCTTTCATGTGTGGTCATCCTTCCACCGTATCATTTTGCTTGTATAATTATGATATTTGTTACAACAGGATAGGAATTAAAATTAAATCATTAGATAGTTGGTCACTAGTAATGCTTTACTTGTGTGAATGTTGTAAGTAGCATACTATTTTTAAGGAAGAAATAAAAATGCAAATCATTCTAATGGTAATTTAGCAGACTTATTCTATGTGAGTCCTAAAATCGGTTTTGGAAAAAAAAAATTGTGGACAGCATTGAAGATGTCAGGTAACGCATCAAAAAGCTGCTATCACCAAGGGTACTGGAGGAGAAGTGATAGACATTAGGTCTTTAAAATGCAAATTAGGTACAAGTAAAAGAATGCTATATTTAACATATGAAACTGATTCTGAAGTCTCCATAGCAACTACTAAAATGTTAAGCATAAATTATGTGATTAAAGTTATCAAAGATAGCTTTCTTTCTGCCTAAGCAATTTCAAAGCAGATGATGAATCTGGTTCTTTTTCAGAAAGTCCTACCAAGTACACCTGTAGAAGATAATTAGAAGAGCTTTTGTCCATGATAGGCTATGCTGATTAATAATTTTAGAAATGAAATATATTGCTTTAATATAAGTGGAATCCAGGACTAATCTCTTCATTAGAGAAAATGTGCTTGTATTAGTTTGGTGGCTTGTATTAGTTTTATAGTATAAGATAATCCTTCACTGGCGAAAAGTAGAAACAAAAGCTTCTTATTTTACTACACCACTTCAGTGATGATAAACATGGTATAAATTATTTTGTTTTTTATGTTAATTTGTATGATATGACTGTGTGTGTGTATGGCTGTGTTACATACATTTGTTTTGAGCAATTACATATTAATTGTTTTGAAGGGTAACAGAATATACCATCCCAAAATAAGCCACTTTAGCATGAGGATTACTTTGATCTGAAGGCAATTGAGAAGAAGTAGATACAAGACAAGCTCTCTGTCTTTCCCCTATTTGCCTAAACGCAGGGCATAAATTTGCAAAAGTAAAGGTGTCCCTTCTCCCCTTTCTACCAGGAAGGACAAAGGTTTATCAGCAGAGATGACTTTAGATCATACGAGCCTAGAGAACACACCAGATGAATTTATTAACAAACCTTACTAGCTGACCTTAGTCTACCCTATGTTTGCTTTTCCACAATTTGCCATCCCTAGAGGATCAAGGTCCTTTTCTTTGTCTTATCACTCATCTAAATATTTATTATTTTTTGTTGAAGATGCCATATAAAAGCTGTAATTCTTAGCCACCGCTTGAAGAGTTACTCACTTTCTTGGTATCTCTCATGTATATATGATACATACATATTAAGACACTTTTGTTTGTTTTTCTCTTGTTAATCTTTCTTTTAATACTAAGTTTCTAGCTAAGAACTTGCGAGGGTAGAGAGAAAATTATTTTTTCCTCCCCTACAGTTTGGTGTCAGTGTCAAATAAAATATATTATATTCTAAATAATAAAATTACCGGTTCTTCATGTAATTCTGGAGTACTGTTTTGTAAAACATCTAAAAGTTGATTTATTAAACGTCCAACTCTGCAACTGTGAAACATTTAATGCATAATTCCATGCAATTTTCTTCAGCCATGTATGAACTCACTATAACTATTTCAGGAATCATTTTTGTGTTTCTGTACTTGGTAAATCTCATTCAGCTCTGAGATATCTAGATAAATTACAAAAGTTGACTCTGGCAGTGTAAAAAAAAAACCTGCCAAGGCAAATAAAATTAGATGGCAAAGAATATTAAATTTGGGTCCAAAAATCAGCTATATAAAAACCAGCCAAACAATGAGAAAAAAATGCTTTAGGTTCTTGCATATTCCCTATGTATCAGTAGTTTGAAAGAATGTTAAAAACAAATCAACAAATAGATGCCACAGAGAACAATTGGATACAAAGACAGAATGAAAATGATGTGGTTTGTAAGGGAAAGGGAGAAAGCTTTCCCTCCATCCTTTGAAGGTTCGCTAAAAGTGAACTTAAAACAGGCAGATTCATAAGAGAAAAAGGCATACAAATTTATTTAATATGCATGGGGGAAAATCACAGGACAATGATTACCCAATAACTCAATGATGTCCAGATGCCTATATATCCTTTCTCATAGAGGAAGGAGAGATGGGAAAAAGTGATCATTTGAGGGATAGTAAATGATTTTTAGGGGGAATAAATGGGCCAAATGTTCAATGCTTAGTAAATGATGCTCTTTTGGAATTTAATTGAACCATAGAACAGACAATGGTTTGGGACAACCATTGTCATTTGGGCTTCATGTGTGGTGTTTAATTTTCAATGTCTTTTGCTGTGATGAGTTTTCATCTTTTTTGGTTAACGAAATTTCAGAGAGGGAATTGAAGGCAATTGTGTTCCTCTTTGGCAGATCTGTTCTTTAGAAGGATAAAGGAATATCAGAGTAAAGCCTCTCCAGCGTCTGGTGGCCCCCAGTGGCCTTTAACTTCAAATAATCAGCATACCAGGGTGTTATATTTGGGGGTGACATTCCCTGGACTCCTTTAGGTGTCTTGTAAAAAAAAAAAAAGAATGAAAAGAAGCTCAAATATGTCCAGCAGATAATTTCCTTTCTTCACTCTTTTTTTCATAGCACACCTCTGGAGGAAGATTAACATGCTTGAGAGTGACCAATCACCTATTGATTTTTGGTTACCACTTTTCCTTTCCACAGCTGTGCTAAATTATCCTGTTAATATTAATATTCATTTTCAGTAGGCTAGCTGAATGTCCCTTTCTCAAGTGACTCTTTAGCTATTGTTTTATCTGTCACTGTTTTTTCATCGCTACCTTCAGTTTTCAGGCTGGAACAGGGTCATCCTTTCTGAAGACCTGCTGTCTTTTTTTGTTGTTTTAATAACTTTGCCCCTTCTTTCTTCTTCGTTTTTGGAGAGTACCTTGGTTATCTTCAAGATTACCGAATCACATTTCTAAAGTGTCAGTTTTGCTTTTATTCTATATCTGTTATCGATTTTGAGCTTCTTTTCATTCTGTCAACCTCACACTCATTCCTGTTTTCATTTTACCCATTCTCTGCTTGTTGTTCCCTAACTCTTCTATATAAATGACACCCTTTCTTGAGATTTGATTCCTTACATCTTGATGTTGGAAGCAGATAGCAGGAAAGAGTCAGTATCTTTTAAAAAAAAAATCTATATTACAGCTTCACATATTCTGAGTATTGAGATTTGCAGTCAATGGCTTTTAATCCTAGCATGCTTTCTGAAATCTCTCCCGACTGATGTACATTTTATTTGAACATTTTTCTCTGTACTGTGACATGTCGTCCTCATCACCTTCATTTCTAATACAACTGCCAATTTTTATCTTTTAATGAGAGTTTAAAAGATTTTTCTTTGTGTATGCCTGACCTTTAACCTGAAAGTCTGTCACCATTTCAAAAGCTTTTTTTTCCATTTTTTGATGTGCAGTTATCAAAACTGAATACTATGAAAATAAAAATCGGTACTTTTAATTAGGTTCTCACTATTTTCCAGATATTTTTAATAGATTTTATGTGAAGTAACTCACAATGGCCCTATAAAATAGGTAAAACCATTACCCAGATTGTAGAGATGAGACAACTGAGATAGAGATTGGTTGGAAAACATATTTGTACAGTGCATCATTGGCAGGATAATGTATAAGCCCAAGAAATATGATTGCAAACCCAGGCCTAAAGACTGCCAGGTTGCTTTCTCCATTTTAAGTTCATATATGTCATAACTTTCAGATACCTTAACATGTAACGTGGCCTGGCATTCTGGCCACCTACTCCATAACCATTCATGTTTAAACTCCTTTATATCATAACAGATTCTGGAGTCTATCTCTATTTTAATGAGTCCTGCTCATCATTGGTCATAGATATGCTGAGTAATCCTATAAAATTAGGGGTATGGGGAAGTCCATTTCTGCATTATAATTCCCTACACAGTCTTCATCTCACCCCCAATGTTTCGGAGATCCTAAAGTTCTACATCTGAACATGGCAGTACAACTTCACTTAACACAATTTAAATGGACAATTCTGTCAGTCTCCACTATCTAGAAAATGTGGCTATGACCGTAGCACATAGGGGTGCTGGAACCCCATCAGCCCTTTAACATATATTTAACTAACATACACAAACTACCAATGACCTATGCTATACTCCTTGAAATGTCAATTCAGAAAATTTTTAAAAAGGGAAGAAATAAAAATTTGCTTACAAACACCACATATTAGAAACACGAATATTAAGACTAAAGACTTGTTTGGAAGCAAAGGCAAAGGTAAATAATTTTGCAAAAATAAAAAATACCCATATTATATATTAGAAATACACTTGAAGAGAATCTTCATGTAAATTGTGAGTTTATGCCATGAGTTTTGGAAAGGAAATCGGCAATTGATAAATAGAGAGAATATAAATTAAGGCCCAAAGTGTGACCATTTGGCAAATACAGGTTTATTGTTGGAAGGATGGTTGGGGAAAACTATCATATTGAAGGAGAAAGAATAACTTTTTAAATTTAAAGAAAATGAAAAGTAAAGAGAAAGAGATTTCAGTAATAGACTTGCACAGTTTTCTAGGCGAGCACTTTGGCTATCACCTTGTTTTCTCCCTTGGAGGGTGATTGCTAGATATGCAGCTATACTCTAGCATTAGAATGAGAACCTGACTATCAGGTTTCACCTAAATTCTTAGCATTTGTCTATTCAATTTTCTAGGATCCTGGCCAATTCCAGGTTTTAAAACCAATCAGACTAATGTCAGAAAGGCTCTGAAATCACCCATGGATATTGAGCCTCCAGTCACCCTGACAATTAGTCTGAACAAAAGGATGTTTTATGTATAAATCTGTCATAAATCCTATGTTTGTAGCAAATGAGTGGTTTCCATGAGATTGTAACTGGTTCTTAGAAGAAATAATGATATCTTGAAAGTGCTGGTTGGCCTTGGTGACAAAGGCCTGCATAGAAGTGGTGTAAAAGAATGGCTCAGGTGGGAAGAAAGTGTACCCTTAGAATGAAAATGTTGAGATATTCCTCAGTGTGAACACAAAGCATTACCAGCAAAAGATGTTTGGACTCAGTTCTATGAGAAATGTTATCCTTTACAGTGAGGTGTTTTGAAAGTGTATAAGAAAAGTAAAACTATAAAAATAACATTAAAAATTTTTGGTAAAGGGATCTGGATAATGGTAACTTTTTTTTTTTATGAAGCTTATGCTTAAAGCAATGAAATGAGAGATCTGTAAAAATGTTTTTCATGGCCAATATCCCCTTATGGCCAAAATATTTTTACAAGAGCACATTATCCAGTCATGCATGATGAGAAATGTTTTTGCATAGTGTATGGCAAGGGAATGTTGCAATGAATTCAAGCACCTGACTCAAGGATATCCCATCCAGAAGATAGACCAAAGATTTCTCTGTTCAAAGGCATGTAAAATGAACTAAGTAAATCAGATTGGTTCTTATTGAAATCTAAACGGTAGAATACAGAATGGTTGGCCAATGTATAGAGATTGAGGATGAGAAAGAGGGAAGAGAGAACGGGAGATGCAATGAAAATGAAACCATGCTTATTGTAAAAAAGAGTGGGGGCCTGTAGTCCCAGCTACTTGGGAGGCTGAGGCGGGAGAATGGCGTGAACCCGGGAGGCGGAGCTTGCAGTGAGCCGAGATCGCGCGACTGCACTCCAGCCTGGGCGACAGAGCGAGAGTCTGCCACAAAAAAAAAAAAAAAAAAGATGGCTGTTTCTAAAATCTGCCTCATTTCCTGAATGACTTGCTACCCTTGGCTCAATGATATCCTAAAGTAATCTCTTATCTATCATGAAAAGAATCAAACAATTCTAAAGGCTAATCGCATTTTAGGCTTTCACATTCAAAATGGAAACACAGCCTCTCTTTGACGGATGATGGCTCTATTAAAAGGTGAAGGGCCGGGCGCTGTGGTACACGTCTATAATCCCAGCACTTTGGGAGGCTGAGGCGAGTGGATCATCTGAGGTCAGGAGACTGAGACAAGCCTGGCCAGCAAGGAGAAACCCTGTCTCTATTAAAAATACAAAAATTAGCCGGGCATGGTGGCAGGTGCCTGTAATCTCAGCTAGTCAGGAGGCTGAGGCAGGAGAATCCCTTGAACCCGGGAGGCAGAGGTTGCAGTGAGTGGAAATCGTGCCACTGCACTCCAGCCTGGGTGACAAGAGTGAAACTCTGTCTCAAAAAAAAAAAAAAAAAAAAAAAGTTGAGTTACTCATTGTGTGTCAATCTTTATATTCTCAATTAAAGAAAAAAAGGAGATGCCTCTCTTGTCCTGCTTATGGAAGGAATCAAGGGCATATTAACATTTGCTTTTCAGTGGTAGTTCATTCATCCACTTAGTAAATACCAGTGTTTATCATATGCAAGTCACCCTGTTAAGTCGTAGGTTGGACTCAATCTATGATAGCAAATGAGGTATAAGGACAATAGCCAAGTTTCCTTCAAGGTTGCCCCTCATTATTGAGATCAATGAGAATAAGAAATTGGCTTCCCTTTAGGGCAGATGCAGAATAGGCTACAGCCAGCAATCGCTTGCTATAAGTTAATTTGATAGAAATAAAAACTGTTAAGTAATCATGATTCGGTAGCATCCGATTTCGATACTCATGTTTATTCTATCAGTGCATTAGTCATTGTGCTAGATTTGGCAAATAGAAATGAAAAATGCAATCTTGACTTTGTTAAAATCATAGGCAGTGATTGTAATAAAAAATAAATGGTTAAGCCAAAGATTTAAAGATGATTCCATTTTTGCCTTCTTCCTTTTTAATTCAATTTTCCCATTATAGTCATTCATTTTGCATATTTAAGAGATTTCACTCTTTCTGGTAACAGTTTTATTGATATATAATTCATACTTCATGAAATTTACCCAGTAAAATGTGAAATTAACCTTTTTTTTTAGTTCACACAGTGGTGAACTTTAAAAAACCCAATAATTTATTAGTTGTGAAATTTACAAAAAAATCAATTTTAGAATTTTTCATTACCTCAAAAAGAAATCTGTATATATTATCACTTTCCTAATTCCCCTATATTCCTAGTCTTAAGTAACTACTAATCTGCTTCCTGTCCCTATATATTTCCCTGTTCTGGACATTTTATGTGACTGGAACCATATAAAATCTATATTTTATAGCTTTTACTTAGCACACTGTTTTTAAAGCTTGCTCATGTTATAACATGGATCAGTATTTCATTACTTTATATAACTGAATAATATTCTATTGTATGGTTATATCACATTTTGTTTATCCATTCCTTAGTTTATATACATTTGGATTGTTCCTACTTTTTGGTTATTATGAATAATGCTGCTATAAATATCTATGTATAAATTTTTTTGTGGACATGTGTCCTCTTTTCTCTTGGACACATGCATAATAATGGAATTGCTGGATTACAGTGTAACTCTATGCTTGACCATTGATGAAGCTGTAAAACATTTTTCCAAAATGGCTGCAACATTTTACATTCGTATCAGAAATTTATGAGGGTTACAATTTCTCTACATGTTCACCAACACTTACAGATATCTGGCCTTATGATCCTAGCCATCCTAGTGGGTATGATATGGTATTTCACTGTGGTTTTGCATTTTCTTGGTGACTAATAATAGCAAGCATCTTTTTCTGTGTTTATTGGTCATTTGGATACATTCTTTTGGAGAACCATCTATTCAGACCCTTTGCCCATTTGCTTTTTAATTGAGTATTTGCCTTTTTACTATTGAGATGAAAGAATTTACATATATACATACGTATGTCTGTGTTCATAAAATATATATATTTTATGCGTATATATTACGTATATACAAATTTCTTATCAGATATATGATTTACAAACATTTTCTTCCATTCTGTGTGTTGACTTTATTTTCTTGATAGTGTTCTTGAGGCACAGAAGGTTTTCATTTTAATGAACTCTAATTTATTTACTTACTTATTGTTTGATTATGCTTTTGGTATATCTAAGACTGCATAACAAAATCCAAGTACACAAAGATTTATCCCTAAGTATTCATCTAAAATTCTCATACTTTGAGCTTTTACATTTAGACCATCAATACATTTTGAGGTTATTTTTGTATATTGTATGAGGCAAGGTTCTGATTTCATATGATTTTTCCAATTGTCTCAGCATCATTTGTGGAAAACACTATTTTTCCCCCCATTTAATGGTCTTCTTACCTTTTAAAAATGTCTATTGACCATAGATCAGGGGTTCACTTCTGACCTCTCAATTCTGTTTCATTGCTCTGTTGGGATACTTATGCCTGTAGCACAATAGCCTCATTATTGTTGCTCTGTTTTAAAATAAAAAAGAGTGAATCTTTTAACTCTGTCTTACTTCTTCAAGTAGATTCAGTAGGATATAAGACTTTTAATGGAATTTCTGGATCCATTGAGTTAATAGGAATTTTAGGAGCAGCTTGTCAATTTCTACAAAGAAACAAGCTCAGATTCTAAAAGAAATTTCATTGAATCTGTAGATAAATTTGGGGAGTACTGTCATTTCAACAATATTGAGTCTTCTGATTCACGAATAGAAGAGGCATTTCTATTTATTCAGATCTTCTTAAATTTCTTTCAACAATGTTTTATGGTTTTAAAAAAATAAAGTTGAGATTATTTTGTTAAAATTGCTATTGTTTTCCTCTTTTTATGCTATTGTAAATGCAATTATTTTCTTAATTTTCTTTTCAAATTTTTCGCTGCAGGTATATAGAAATATAATTGATTTTTGTTATTAATCTTGTTTTTGGCATACTTGCTGAACTTGTTTATTAGTCTAATTTTTTTTAGTTGATTTCTTAGGATTTTCCATGTACAAGATAAGAGATCATGTCATCTGAAGTTATGATATGCTTTATATTCATTTTAACTCATCTCAAAGTATTTCTTAAATTTCTTTTTTATTACAATGTATCTAGAGTGTACTGTTTAATGTCTATATATTTATGTTTTATAATTTTTTTCTGTTTTTGGTTGATAATTTCATTCCACCATGGTCAGAGAACAAACTTTGTTTTATTATCATTATTTTAAATTTATTTAGATTCTTTTATGGTCTAGCACATGATCTACCGTGAAGAAAGTTCTATGTGCACTTGAGAAGAATATATATTGTGCAGTTGTTGGGTGGAGTGTTTTGTAGATTTAGGTCTAGTAGGTTTATATTGTCACCTTGTTGAAATTCTGCCTATTTGTCAATCTATTTTTGAAAGTGAGGTTTTGAAGTCTCCAACTATTGTTGTTGCATTGTCAGTTTCTCCCTTCCTTCTTTGTTTCTGTCAGTTTGCTATATGCATTTTGGAGATCCATTTTTAGGTGCATATATGCTTAGTTATATCTTCCTGATAGATTGAGCCTTTCTATTATTATAAAATGCCCCTCTCTCTATCTAGTCACGTTTTTTTTTGTTTTCTTATCTATTTTGTGTGATATTAGTATAGCCACTCCAGTTTTCTTATGGTTGTTGGTGTGACATACTTTTCTTCCATTCTTTTCTCTCAATCTCTTTGTATCTTTGAATCTGAAGTAATGTCTTCTAGACAAAATATATAATTGGATCTTGTTCTTTTGCAGCATGACTTTGTTTTCCTTTTATTCAATCTGACAGACTCTGCCTTTTGAATGGGTTACTTTATTCAGTTTCATTTTCTATTTTGATATAAATAGTTGAATTTATGTCTGCTATTTTACTTTTTGTTTGCTATGTGTCTCATGATACTTTTGTTTCTCTATTCTTCAGTTACTGCATGCTCTTGCATTAAGTGTATTTTTCTAATGTATGATTTTAATTATCTTTTTAACTGCATATTGATGTCATTTCTTTAGTGGTTTCACTAGAGTTTAGCATACACACTTTAACTTTTCAGTTTCTGCTTCAGATTGATAATATCTGAATTTCAACTTATGTGGATATGTTATTCCTATACAGCTATATTCACCTTTTCTTTTCTGCATGTGGGATTATTGTTATACATATTACAACTATATATGTCACAAACTCAAACATACATTTTTTATAATTATTAGTTTATATATTTATATATCTTTTGGGGAAGCTGGGAAAAGAAGGGAGAGCAAGTATGTACTTATAGATGTTATTATATTAACTTTATTAATTAATATTTCTGTTTCTTTTCATAAGTTAGTTTTTTGAGAGGTGCTACGCTTTCTGGCCTATTTTCCCCTTGTGCAAAATATAAGCTCAGGCTCTAGACCTGGGAATAGGGACAACGTCCTTGCCTATCCCAACATAGAAACTTTGACTTATAAGCTGGGTTGTGGGTGATCAAGGCCCCAGTATTCTCAGTACACTCACTCAAGGTACAGCCTCTTTTCCATGAGTGGGTGTGGATTGAAGAAGGAAGTCCCATCTCCCACTCAGCCCCAGCCACATCCACTACTTAGTCTTTGCAACAGAGAAATGAAAAATGGATGAGATATGCTGATGGACTGCCCTCCTGGGAAGGCACTGTAACCTGCTTATGGGAGTGATCTTGGATGCTCCCATCTGGAGTGAAATTTTAGACATGCTACACTGGGAGGAGAAAGTAGAAGTGCAGGTCATGCACAAAATGAAACAGACTTTCACTGTTTTAAATATATTTTCTTAAATAAGTGTTTTCTTTATTTGCTATGTGCTCTTAGGACTATTTTCAGAGACTCTAATTATTCATTGTTGTTGTTCTTTGTTTTATATATATTTATATTATATATATAAAATATATATATAATATATATTTATATTTTTATATATAATATATATTTATATTTATATTTTTATATATAATATATATTTATATTTATATATAATATATATTTATATTTATATAATATATATTTGTATTTATATATAATATATATTTATATTTATATAATATATATTTGTATTTATATATAATATATATTTATATTTATATATAATATATATTTATATTTATATATATATAAAAATTGCATATATATATATATTTGGAATTTTCAGCCATTCTACTGGGAGGTGGGCCTATAAATCATCTCATGTTACCATGCTGGATGTGAAACTCTTTAGAAGTTTCTGTATTTAATTTTTCAGTATTTTATGTGTGTCATCCTACCCAAATCTCCACTGCAAGAGTAGTGAAGAGTAAGATATTGACCTGGCCTAGAGTGGAGGTGTGAAGGCCTGACCAGAGCCAGAAAAGAGAGCTGTAGGACAGAGGAAAGCTTCAATCCAAGGCCAAGTAAAATTAGGGCTAAAGCAAAATAAATTGCAAACCATAGATGGTCCAAAAGGAAAAGGTTGATACAAGGAACTAGGTTATCCAAAAAATGTAGCAGTCTGAGCTTATAAAGTGTCTTGAGGTGACAATGGACATTGGGAGAAAGACTCTTTTATAGTGGTAACTCACAAATGGGAAGGCTCTGACATTGTGTCAATTCACAAAGATCTTCAAGGGTAATTTCTTGACTCAAATGAAAACCATAATATGTATGTACTCTATCACTTTTTGTACACTCTCATTTTGTTCTTATTAGATAATATTTCAATTGGATGGGGAATAGAAATGTGTATTTATTATTTCTTTTAATTTTTTAACATTTTTGATAGTTCTCCTACTATTTTACCAATAAGTATATATATGCTATTAGAAGATCTTTTGGCTTCCTGGTAGTTATTGACTTTATTACTTTAACTTTTATCTATATCCTGTTATATTTAGTAATGTGATTATCAGGGGGATTTTTCTCCTTCTATAGTGTGGAATTCAGTTTTGGAATGTCACACGAAATAGTAATTACACATGTAATCACCTGAAAGTTCCTTCCTGCCCACTGCACGGACAAAACCAATTCACTGAGACCATGGTATTGAGAAAGAGTTTAATTATCCCACAGCAGCCAGGTGGGAGGACTGAAATCATTGCTCAAATCAGTTACCACGAAAATTTGAAGTCTAGGGTTTTTTTGAGGATAATTTTATGGGCAGGGGGCTAAAGCCTGGGTGCTGCTGGTTGGTTGGGGATGAAATCATAGGGGTGTTGAAAACAATCTTCATGCACTGAGCCTCTGGATGGGGGCCACAGGACCAGTTTAATCATGAGTCCCAAGTCCAGGTGAAGTTAGTCCATCATCAGAATGCAAAAGTTTGAAAAACATCTCAAAAGATGAATCTGAGGTTCTACAATAGTGGTGTTATTAATCAAAGGAATTAGGGAATTCACAGATCTTGTGACCTCCAGAACAGTGGCTAAACTATGCCTACATTTTAGCAGAATTCAGGCCCCTCCCATGAGGCCTCTCATGGCCTTTCATTAGCAAAGAGGGGGTGAGTTTTAGGGAGGGACTATTATTATCTTTGGTTCAAAGTTAAACTACAAACTGAATTCACCCTCTGGTTAGCTTGGTCTGTGCCCAGGAATAAGTGAGGACAGCCAGCCTGTGAGTTTAGAGGCAAGGTGGAGTCAGCCATGCTGGACTTCTCCTACTATCATAATTTTTGCAAAGGTGGTTTCTTATACAAACACACATAGACACAGACACACACACATAAAATGGCTAGAATTAGAAATAGTTCAGATGTCCAATATTGAAAAAAATTATTGAGTAATTTTCTATGCTTGCATAGGCTGAGCTATTTTAGAACACATACAAATAATATTTTCAAAGAAATTTAACATATCAAAAATTCTTACCTTTTCGTAGTTGTGAAATATACATGTGGTGTGTTTCTTGTCATTTAACTCCTAATATCCTTGAAATCTTCAAAGTGAAGTGACTTTTGTATGCTAATGAGTTGGCTGATGGGTAGGGGCTCCTGGGTAGCCTCATTATGGGGGCTGGTTGCCAGGGGAACCACCAATGAGATTTGAGGGTTGGACTTTTCATTCCTGCCCCCAAACTCCAGGGAGGGTAGAGGAGGTAAAGGTTAAGTTGATCCCCAGTGGCCACTGATCTCATCAATCATGCCTGTGTAATGAAGCTTCTATAAAAACCAAAAAGGGGCAGGGTTCAAGGAGTCTGCAGGTAGATGAACATGTAGGCATTTTCAGGAAAGTGGTTAAGAGCACATGAACTTACTAAGAAGGAGATGCACCCCAACTCCACAAGGAGAGATATTCCTGTGCTTGGGACCCCTCCAGACCTTGCCCTATCTATTCATCTGGTTGTTTATTTTTATCCTTTAATACATCGTTTGTAATAAATCTTTAAACTTAAGTGTTTCCCTAAGTCCTGTGAGCCACTCTAGCAAATAAATTGAAGGAGTGGGTTATGGGAATCTATAGCAAGCTGGTCCAAAGCACAGGCAAAATAACTTGAGGCTTTTGACTGGCATCAGAAATGGAGCTGTCTTATGGGACTGAGTCTTCATTCTGTGCAATCTGATTCTATCTCCAGGTAGATAGTGTCAGAATTTAACTGAATTTGAGGGCACCAAGCTGATTTCTGCTGCAGAATTGATTGCTTGCTTACTCAAGATGATTTCTGCTGCAGAATTGATTGCTTGCTTACTCAAGATGATTTCTGCTGCAGAATTGATTGCTTGCTTACTGGTGGGGAGAAATTCTACCGTATGTGGTGTCAGAAGTGTATTGTGACGGTATGGTGAGAGAAATTGAGTTTGTTATTTTCCACTCAATGATTAAAACAAAACAAAATAAAACAAAAAATAAATGAGATGCAACTTTATGTATAGAAGGATAAAATGATGTAAGCTGCTTAATCCCCCAAGAAGAAGAAGAGGAAGAAGAAGAAGAGGAAGAAGAGAAGGAGGAAGAGGAAGAAGAAGAACAACAACAACAACAAGAAGGAGAAGGAGGAAGAAGAGGAGTAGGAGGGAAAAGAAGAAAGAGGAGGAGGAAGAATAAGGAAGAGGAAGAGGAGGAGGAAGAAGAAGAAGGATGATGAAGAGAAAGAAGGAGGAGGAGGAAGAAGAAGAAGAAGCAGAATAAGAAGAAGAAGGAGAAAGAGAAGAAGGAGGAGGAGGAAGATGAGGAGGAAGAGGCAGAGGAGGGAGGAGGAGAAAGAGGAAGAGGAAGAAGAAGAAGGAGGAGGAGGAAGAGGAGGAGAAGGAGGAAGAGGAGGAGGAGGAAGAAGAAGAAGAAAAAGGAGCAAAAGAAGAAGGAGAAGAAGAAAGAGGAGGAAAAGGAGGAGGAGGAAGAGGAGGAAGAAGATGGAGGAGGAGGAAGAAGATGGAGGAGGAGGAAGAAGAAGGAGGAGGAAGAAGAAGAAGGAGGAGGAGGAAGAAGAAGAAGAAGGAGGAGGAGGAGGAAGAAGAAGAAGGAGGAGGGGGAAGGAGGAGGGAGAAGGAGGAGGAGGGAGAAGGAGGAGGAGGGCGGAGGAGGAAGAAGAAGAAGAAGAAAAACGAGGAGAAGGAGAAGAAGAAAAATAACTAAATCAATATCAATCTAGGTAAAATTAATTTTCAGAAAACAGTATTTCAAAATATTAATGAATATCTTCTTTCAGTGCTGAGAATATAAATAGTATTTTCCTTCTTTATACTTTTAGACTTTTTTTAAAATTTTTTTTATTTTTTCTTTTTTTAATTTTATTTTTCCATAAGTTATTGGGGTACAGGTGGTATTTGGTTACATAAGTAAGTTCTTTAGTGGAGATTTGTGAGAACCTGGCACACCCACCACCTGAGCAGTGTACACTGCACCATATTTGTTGTATTTTATCCCTTGTCCCCTCCCACTCTTCCCCCCAAGTCCCAGAAGTCCTTCGTGTCATTCTTATGCCTTTGCATGAGGCCATTTAAACCTCTTCTTTTTCTTTTTTTTTTCTCTTTTTATGTTTGTTTGTTTGTTTTTTCTTTTTTATTATTATTATGATTATTATTATTATTACACTTTAGGCTCTATGGTACATGTGCGCAACGTGCAGGTAAGTTACATATGTATACATGTGCCATGCTGGTGCGCTGCACCCACCAACTGGTCATCTAGCATTAGGTATATCTCCCAATGCTATCCCTTCCCCCTCCCCCCACCCCACAACAGTCCCTGAAGTGTGATGTTCCCCTTCCTGTGTCCATGTGTTCTCATTGTTCAATTCCCACCTATGAGTGAGAATATGCAGTGTTTGGTTTTTTGTTCTTGCGATAGTTTACTGAGAATGATGATTTCCAATTTCATCCATGTCCCTACAAAGGACATGAACTCATCATTTTTTATGGCTGCATAGTATTCCATGGTGTATATGTGCCACATTTTCTTAATCCAGTCTATCATTGTTGGACATTTGGGTTGGTTCCAAGTCTTTGCTATTGTGAATAATGCTGCAATAAACATACGTGTGCATGTGTCTTTATAGCAGCATGATTTATAGTCCTTTGGGTATATACCCAGTAATGGGATGGCTGGGTCAAAAGGAATTTCTAGTTCTAGATCCCTGAGGAATCGCCACACTGTCTTCCACAAGGGTTGAACTAGTTTACAGTCCCACCAACAGTGTAAAAGTGTTCCTATTTCTCCACATCCTCTCCAGCACCTGTTGTTTCCTGACTTTTTAATGATTGCCATTCTAACTGGTGTGAGATGGTATCTCATTGTGGTTTTGATTTGCATTTCTCTGATGGCCAGTGATGGTGAGCATTTTTTCATGTGTTTTTTGGCTGCATAAATGTCTTCTTTTGAGAAGTGTCTGTTCATGTCCTTCGCCCACTTTTTGATGGGGCTGTTTGTTTTTTTCTTGTAAATTTGTTGGAGTTCATTGTAGATTCTGGATATTAGCCCTTTGTCAGATGAGTAGGTTGCGAAAATTTTCTCCCACTTTGTAGGTTGCCTGTTCACTCTGATGGTAGTTTCCTTTGCTGTGCAGAAACTCTTTAGTTTAATTAGATCCCATTTGTCAATTTTGGCTTTTGTTGCCATTGCTTTTGGTGTTTTAGACATGAAGTCCTTGCCCATGCCTATGTCCTGAATGGTAATGCCTAGGTTTTCTTCTAGGGTTTTTATGGTTTTAGGTCTAACATTTAAGTCTTTAATCCATCTTGAATTGATTTTTGTATAAGGTGTAAGGAAGGGATCCAGTTTCAGCTTTCTGCATATGGCTAGCCAGTTTTCCCAGCACCATTTATTAAATAGGGAATCCTTTCCCCATTTCTTGTTTTTCTCAGGTTTGTCAAAGATCAGATAGTTGTAGATATGTGGCATTATTTCTGACGGCTCTGTTCTGTTCCATTGATCTATATCTCTGTTTTGGTACCAGTACCATGCTGTTTTGGTTACTGTAGCCTTGTAGTATAGTTTGAAGTGAGGTAGTGTGATGCCTCCAGCTTTGTTCTTTTGGCTTAGGATTGACTTGGTGATGCGGGCTCTTTTTTGGTTCCATATGAACTTTAAAGTAGTTTTTTCCAATTATGTGAAGAAAGTCATTGGTAGCTTGATGGGGATGGCATTGAATCTGTAAATTACCTTGG
This sequence comes from Pongo pygmaeus, assembly GCF_028885625.2. Taxonomy (NCBI): domain Eukaryota; kingdom Metazoa; phylum Chordata; class Mammalia; order Primates; family Hominidae; genus Pongo; species Pongo pygmaeus. The sequence continues at coordinate 34,599,111 of NC_072379.2, read as the reverse complement.
GAAGGATGGCCATTTTCGTGATATTGATTCTTCCTACCCATGAGCATGGACTGTTCTTCCATTTGTTTGTATCCTCTTTTATTTCCTTGAGCAGTGGTTTGTAGTTCTCCTTGAAGAGGTCCTTCACATCCCTAGTAAGTTGGATTCCTAGGTATTTTATTCTCTTTGAAGCAATTGTGAATGGGAGTTCACTCATTATTTGGCTCTCTGTTTGTCTGTTATTGATGTATAAGAATGCTTGTGATATTTGTACATTGATTTTGTATCCTGAGACTTTGCTGAAGTTGCTTATCAGCTTAAGGAGATTTTGGGCTGAGACAATGGGGTTTTCTAGATATACTGTCATGTAATCTGCAAACAGGGACAATTTGACTTCCTCTTTTCCTAATTGAATACCCTTGATTTCCTTCTCTTGCCTAATTGCCCTGGCCAGAACTTCCAACACTATGTTGAATAGAAGTGGTGAGAGAGGGCATCCCTGTCTTGTGCCAGTTTTCAAAGGGAATGCTTCCAGTTTTTGCCCATTCAGTATGATATTGGCTGTGGGTTTGTCATAAATAGCTCTTATTATTTTGAGATACGTCCCATCAATACCTAATTTATTGAGAGTTTTTAGCATGAAGGGTTGTTGAATTTTGTCAAAGGCCTTTTCTGCATCTATTGAGATAATCATGTGGTTTTTGTCTTTGGTTCTGTTTATATGCTGGATTACATTTATTGATTTGCGTATATTGAACCAGCCTTGCATCCCAGGGATGAAGCCCACTTGATCATGCTGGATAAGCTTTTTGATGTGCTGCTGGATTCGGTTTGCCAGTATTTTATTGAGGATTTTTGCATCAATGTTCATCAAGGATATTGGTCTAAAATTCTCTTTTTTTGTTGTGTCTCTGCCAGGCTTTGGTATCAGGATGATGCTGGCCTCATAAAATGAGTTAGGGAGGATTCCCTCTTTTTTTATTGATTGGAATAGTTTCAGAAGGAATGGTACCAGCTCCTCCTTGTACCTCTGGTAGAATTTGGCTGTGAACCCATCTGGTCCTGGACTTTTTTTGGTTGGTAAGCTATTGATTATTGCCACAATTTCAGCTCCTGTTATTGGTCTATTCAGAGATTCAACTTCTTCCTGGTTTAGTCTTGAGAGGGTGTATGTGTTGAGGAATTTATCCATTTCTTCTAGATTTTCTAGTTTATTTGCATAGAGGTGTTTGTAATATTCTCTGATGGTAGTTTGTATTTCTGTGGGGTCGGTGGTGATATCCCCTTTATCATTTTTTATTGCATCTATTTGATTCTTCTTTCTTTTTTTCTTTATTAATCTTGCTAGCGGTCTATCAATTTTGTTGATCCTTTCAGAAAACCAGCTCCTGGATTCATTTATTTTTTGAAGGGTTTTTTGTGTCTCTATTTCCTTCAGTTCTGCTCTGATTTTAGTTATTTCTTGCCTTCTGCTAGTTTTTGAATGTGTTTGCTCTTGCTTTTCTAGTTCTTTTAATTGTGATGTTAGGGTGTCAATTTTGGATCTTTCCTGCTTTCTCTTGTGGGCATTTAGTGCTATAAATTTCCCTCTACACACTGCTTTGAATGCATCCCAGAGATTCTGGTATGTTGTGTCTTGGTTCTCGTTGGTTTCAAAGAACATCTTAATTTCTGCCTTCATTTCGTTATGTACCCAGTAGTCATTCAGGAGCAGGTTGTTCAGTTTCCACGTAGTTGAGTGGTTTTGAGTGAGATTCTTAATCCTGAGTTCTAGCTTGATTGCAGTGTGATCTAAGAGATAGTTTGTTATAATTTCTGTTCTTTTACATTTATTGATGAGAGCTTTACTTCCAAGTATATGGTCAATTTTGGAATAGGTGTGGTGTGGTGCTGAAAAAAATGTATATTCTGTTGATTTGGGGTGGAGAGTTCTGTAGATGTCTATTAGGTCCGCTTGGTGCAGAGCTGAGTTCAATTCCTGGGTATCCTTGTTGACTTTCTGTCTCGTTGATCTGTCTAATGTTGACAGTGGGGTGTTAAAGTCTCCCATTATTAATGTGTGGGAGTCTAAGTCTCTTTGTAGGTCACTCAGGACTTGCTTTATGAATCTGGGTGCTCCTGTATTGGGTGCATATATATTTAGGATAGTTAGCTCTTCTTGTTGAATTAATCCCTTTACCATTATGTAATGGCCTTCTTTGTCTCTTTTGATCTTTGTTGGTTTAAAGTCTGTTTTATCAGAGACTAGGATTGCAACCCCTGCCTTTTTTTGTTTTCCATTTGCTTGGTAGATCTTCCTCCATCCTTTTATTTTGAGCCTATGTGTGTCTCTGCACGTGAGATGGGTTTCCTGAATACAGCACACTGATGGGTCTTGAGTCTTTATCCAATTTGCCAGTCTGTGTCTTTTAATTGGAGCATTTAGTCCATTTACATTTAAAGTTAATATTGTTATGTGTGAATCTGATCCTGTCATTATGATGTTAGCTGGTTATTTTGCTCGTTAGTTGATGCAGTCTCTTCCTAGTCTCGATGGTCTTTACATTTCGGTATGATTTTGCAGTGGCTGGTACCGGTTGTGCCTTTCCATGTTTAGCGCTTCCTTCAGGAGCTCTTTTAGGGCAGGCCTGGTGGTGACAAAATCTCTCAGCATTTGCTTGTCTGTAAAGGATTTTATTTCTCCTTCACTTATGAAGCTTAGTTTGGCAGGATATGAAATTCTGGGTTGAAAATTCTTTTCTTTAAGAATGTTGAATATTGGCCCCCACTCTCTTCTGGCTTGTAGGGTTTCTGCCGAGAGATCCGCTGTTAGTCTGATGGGCTTCCCTTTGATGGTAACCCGACCTTTCTCTCTGGCTGCCCTTAACATTTTTTCCTTCATTTCAACTTCGGTGAATCTGACAATTATGTGTCTTGGAGTTGCTCTTCTCGAGGAGTATCTTTGTGGCGTTCTGTGTATTTCCTGAATCTGAATGTTGGCCTGCCTTGCTAGATTGGGGAAGTTCTCCTGGATAATATCCTGCAGAGTGTTTTCCAACTTGTTTCCATTCTCCCCGTCACTTTCAGGTACACCAATCAGACATAGATTTGGTCTTTTCATATAGTCCCAAATTTCTTGGAGGCTTTGCTCATTTCTTTGTATTCTTTTTTCTCTAAACTTCCCTTCTCGCTTCATTTCATTCATTTCATCTTCCAGGGCTGATACCCTTTCTTCCATTTGATCGCATCGGCTCCTGAGGCTTCTGCATTCTTCACGTAATTCTCGAGCCTTGGTTTTCAGCTCCATCAGCTCCTTTAAGCACTTCTCTGTATTGGTTATTCTAGTTATACATTCTTCTAAATTTTTTTCAAAGTTTTCAACTTCTTTGCCTTTGGTTTGAATATCCTCCCGTAGCTCAGAGTAATTTGATCGTCTGAAGTCTTCTTCTCTCAGCTCGTCAAAGTCATTCTCCATCCAGCTTTGTTCCGTTGCTGGTGAGGAACTGCATTCCTTTGGAGGAGGAGAGGTATTCTGCTTTTTAGAGTTTCCAGTTTTTCTGCTCTGTTTTTTCCCCATCTTTGTGGTTTTATCTACTTTTGGTCTTTGATGATGGTGATGTACAGATGGGTTTTTGGTGTGGATGTCCTTTCTGTTAGTTTTCCTTCTAACAGACAGGACCCTCAGCTGCAGGTCTGTTGGAGTGCCTGGCCGGCCGTGTGAGGTGTCAGTCTGCCCCTGCTGGGGGGTGCCTCCCAGTTAGGCTTCTTGGGGGTCAGGGGTCAGGGACCCACTTGAGGAGGCAGTCAGCCCGTTCTCAGATCTCCAGCTGCGTGCTGGGAGAACCACTGCTCTCCTCAAAGCTGTCAGACAGGGACATTTAAGTCTGCAGAGGTTACTGCTGTGTTTTTGTTTGTCTGTGCCCTGCCCCCAGAGGTGGAGCCTACAGAGGCAGGCAGGCCTCCTTGAGCTGTGGTGGGCTCCACCCAGTTCAAGCTTCCAGGCTGCTTTGTTTACCTAAGCGAGCCTGGGCAATGGCGGGTGCCCCTCCCCCAGCCTCACTGCCGACTTGTTGTTTGATCTCAGACTGCTGTGCTAGCAATCAGCGAGACTCCGTGGGCGTAGGACCCTCTGAGCCAGGTGCGGGCTATACTCTCCTGGGGCACCGTTTCCTAAGCCCATCGGAAAAGCACAGTATTCGGGTGGGAGTGGCCCGATTTTCCAGGTGCCGTCTGTCACCCCTGGAAAGGGAACTCCCTGACCCCTTGCGCTTCCCGAGTGAGTCAATGCCTTGCCCCTGCTTCGGCTGGCGCAAGGTGCACTCACCCACTGACCTGCGCCCACTGTCTGGCACTCCCTAGTGAGATGAACACAGTACCTCAGATGGAAATGCAGAAATCACCCGTCTTCTGCATCACTCGCGCTGGGAGCTATAGACCGGAGCTGTTCCTATTCGGCCATCTTGGCTCCTCTCCCCTAGACTTTTTTTTTACATGCTTTGTAATGTGCTTGAGTTAATTGTATAGCAAAAAACATAATGAGATAATAAAAAAATCAGGCGGTACCGTGGTCACTGTCACATATAGACTACTATACAATTGCTTCTCCCAACTGTTCCCTTGACTCACAGGAGCAATGTATGCAGTGCACTGCTTTCCTATGAGTGCCCAAAACTTCATGTTCTGAGAAGCAACCATTTATGCAGGGTAAAATATGCAGTCTCTACTTCCTGTCTCTTTTTCCTGTCTCAAAGTATTTTGATAACTCACGTTCAGATGATTGAAGTATCACATTATAATCACCTAACCTAACTTTGAAACATCTTCAAATTAATTTTATTTATAACTCATTTGAGTCACTAATTTGGATTTCTAAATAAATTTAAGTTAAATAATACTTTGCCAAATTGCTTTCTGAAATCTGAGAGTCTTTTACTGTATTAGTTCATTCTCATGCTACTATGAGGAAATACCCAAGACTGGGTAATTAATAAAAGAAAGAGTTTTAACTGACTCACAGTTCTGTACGGCTGGGGAGGCCTCAGAAAAACTACAGTCAAGGAAGAAGGCACCTTTTCACAGGGTGGCAGAAGAGAGAATGAGTGCCAGCAGGGGAAATGCCAGACACTTATAAAACCCTCACATCTCGTGAGACTTACTCATTATCACAAGAACAGCATGGGGGAAACCACTCACATGATTCAATTACCACCCACAAGTCCCTTCCATGACACTTGGGGATTATGGAAACTACAATTCAAGATGAGATTTGGGTAGGGACACAGAGCCAAACCATATCATTCTGCCCTTGGCCCCTCCCAAATCTCATGTCCTCACATTTCAAAACACAATCATGCCCTTCCAACAGCCCCCCCAAAGTCTTAATGCATCCCAGAATTTTGCCAAAAAGTAAAAGTCCGAAGTCTTATCTAAGATAAGGCAAGTCCCTTCTGCCTATGAGCCTGTAAAATCAAAAGCAAGTTAGTTACTTCCTAGATACAGGCATTGTGTAAACACACCCATTCCAAATGGGAGAAATTGGCTAAAACAAAGATGCTACAGGCACCATGCATAGCTGAAATCCAACTGGGCAGTCATTCATTAAACCTTAAATTTCCAAAATGATCTCCTCTGACTCCATGTCTCACATCCAGGTCACATTGATGCAAGACATGTGCTCCCATGGTCTTGGGCAGCTCCACCCTTGTGCCTTTGCAGGATACAGTCCCTTTCCCAGCTGCTTTCATGCGCTGGCATTAAGTGCCTGTGGCTTTTCCAGGCGTATGGTGCAAGCTATCAGTGGATCTACCATTCTGGGGTTTGGAGGATGCTGGCCCTCTTCTTATGGCTCCACGAGGCAGTGCCCTACTGGGGACTCTGTGTGGGGGCTCCAACCCCACATTTCCCTTCTGCACTGCCCTAGCAGAGGTTCTCCATGAGGACTCCATTCCTGTAGCAAACTTTTGCCTGGACATCCAGGTGTTTCCATACATCCTCTGAAATCTAGGCAGAGGCTCCCAAACCTCAATTCTTGACTTCTGTGCACCTGCAGGCTCAACAGCACGTAGTAGCTGCCGAGGCCTGGGGCTTGCACCCTCTGAAGCCATGGCCCAAGCTGTACCTTGGTCCCTTTTAGCCATGGCTGGAGTGGCTGGATTGCAGGGTGCCAGGTCCCTGGGCTGCACATAACAGGTGGGCCCTGGGCCAAGCCCAGGAAACCATTGTTTCCTCCTAGGCCTCCAGGCCTATGATGACAGGGGCTGCCGTGAAGGTCTCTGACATGGCCTAGAGACATTTTCCCCATTGTCCTGGTGATTAACATTCAGCTTATGCAAATTTCTGCAGCAGGCTTAAATTTCTCCCAAGAAAATAGGGGAGAAAATGGGTTTTTATTTTCTATTTAATCATCAGTCTGCATATTTTCCAAACTTTTATGGTCTTCTTTCTCTTGTATGCTTTGCCACTTAGAAATTGCTTCCACCAGATACCCTAAATCATTTCTCTCAAGTTCAAAGTTCTATAGATCTCTAAGGCAGGGCAAAATGCCACCAGTCTCTTTGCTAAAACATAACAAGAGTCACCTTTTCTCCAGTTCCCAACAAGTTTCTCACCTCCATCTGAGACCACCTCAGCCTGGACTTTATTGTCCATATCACTATGAACATTTTGGTCAAAGCCATTCAACAAATCTCTGGGAAGTTCCAAACATTCCCACATTTTCCTGTCTTTTTCTGAGCCCTCCAAATGGTTCCAACCTGTGCCTGTTACCCAGTTCCAAAGTCGCTTCCACATTTTCAAGTATCTTTATAGCAGTACACCAATACTTCTGGTATGAATTTACTGTATTAGTCCATTCTCATGCTGGTATGAAGAAATACCAAAGACTAGGTAATTTATAAAGAAATACCCAAGACTAGGTAATTTAATTGACTTATAGTCAATTAAACATGGCTGGGGAGGTCTCAGGAGACTTAGAATCATGGCTGAAGGCACCTCTTCACAAGGCAGCAAGAAAAAGAATGAGTGCCAGGAGGGGAAATGTCAGACACTTAAAACCATCAAATATCATGATACTCACTCATTATCATGAAAGCAGCATGGGGGAAACTGCCCCCATGATTCAATTACCTCCCACAAGGTCGCTCCCACATGTGGGGATTATAAAAACCACAATTCAAGGTGAGATTTGGATGGGGACACAGAGCCAAACCATATTAATTTCCAAACTATAAATGATATTAATAAATTATTCCATATACTCAACAGTGACATAAAACAGGAAGATTTTCTGGGGATTGTGTAAATTTTAGAAGTTTAATTATCATTTATGGAATTATAATTTATTAAGTCCCATAGTGCTTTGTATACATATTGAGTTAGGTAAGAGATGTATAGAGTATAAAAAGGTGGGACAGGATACATATGCCAAAAAAGTTAATTTTAATAGTTTTTAAATGTGGCACAATGAAATGGGAAATGGATCAGTATAGGAAACACAAACACAATATAAACAAGCTCAAGGTAATTGAAATTTGAAATTGGTGTATCAGCTTCTGCTGCCTCACCACTTCATCAATAAGATCTGTGAACTGAGAAACAGGCTCTTAAAAGGTTTTTCTACTTGTGATGATCAGAGATAAAATTCAATCCCCTTTTTGCTTGGAATAACCTAAAAGACACATGATTTGCACACTGCCTCTCCTCTGACCTCTTCTAGCACTCGTCCTATTTCATACTCTTCTCATCTTCTTTCTGTTGTAAAATGTGATTTACTAAACAGCATCACTCTGGGTCAGAGCTCTAAAATAGAGTGGGAATCCCTTCTGAAGAAGACTCCCTGCACAACCTGAAACCTGGCAAAACAGGAACTTGCCTTGAACCTTTGAACTGGGCAAAATTACCACACCTGTAATATCCTAGAAAAAAGCTAAATATTTCCAGGTCTGCAACTCCTGAACAGCAACAATCAATGAGCTGTGGACTCAAGTCCTAAGCCAGCCACCTCCACCAATGATAATTCTTTCAAAACAACTTGTGTAATCACCCTCATCATCCTTCTACAAATCTCTATACCCCTTCTTCTTTTTGGAACACAATTTGGCTTCCAGTCACATCTGTGTCTACTAAATTGCAATTTAGTAAGACCCCAATAAACACCTCATCTTACTGCTTTGCCGTCTGGTCTTTGGCTTCTTCGTGGTTGTCACTATTGTGTTATAGTTTCTGCTAAACGCTCTTCCCACAGCACACACAGTCCTTCTTACTAGCTCCCCTTAGACACCTTCCTGGCCATCCTAGTTTCTACAGACTCTTAACTTTATCCCCAGGCACTCTCTAGTTCTGCCACACTGTTGCATCCCTCATAGCTGTTTTCACTACCTAAACTTACTGTGCTCATTTACCTGTTTAATTGCACATTGTCCACCTTCCCATCTGAAACTTAGTGTCTACATACACAGGGAAGTTCTTGTTCTCATCCCTTCAGTTTCCACAATAAACAGAGCTTTGCCAGACACATAGCTAACATTAAATAAGAAGTGATTGTGTGAACAAAGGAACTTATTTTAATTACAAAATATTATTTCTCTGACCTCCTTCTTCCTAAATTCTTTAGTGAGTTCACCAGTGAATTATTTTAAAAAAATTTAACATTTCACATTTCCAAAGTAAATGAAACTATTTTTATTCCTACCCTTGGCTTTATGATAATGAAAATGGGACTAGAAAGGCCAGGAGTGGTGGAAGTGTTGCGTCTGGTCCTTCTAACACCTTTTGTAATGTCTAAGCATTGAGGAGCTTATGTTGTGCAAGTGCAACCTTGCTCTCTTCAAAACAAACCAAAAGCAATCACACTTCTGCTCTATGTAGCTTACTGTAATCCCGTGACAATGCACAGTAGCACACAGTCTTAGGTCTTTGATGTGCACCGGAATCACAGATGGAGTTTAATCAAAAGGAACCAACCTGGTCATCTAGCCATGAAAAGACATGGAGGAACCTTAAGTGCATATTATAAAGTGAAAGAAATCAAAAGGTTGCATATCGAATGGTTCCAATTGCATGACATTCTGGAAAATAAAAACTATGCAGACAGTAAAAAGATTATACAGCATTTTTTTGTGGATTAGCAGGAAGGGAGAGAAGGAGAGGCAGAACACAGAGGACTTTTAGGGCAATGGAACCACTCTGAATGATGCCACCTTGGTGGATATGTGTCATGACACTTTTGCCCAAACCCATAGGATGTACAGCACCAAGAGTGAACCCTGATGAAACCTATGGACTCTGGTGATGATGGGGTGTCACTGTGGGTTCACTGACTGTAACAAATGTACCATTCTGGTGGGGATGTTAATAAGGGAGGGGGCTGTGCATGTGTGGGGCCTGGGAATATCCAAAAAATCTCTGGACCTGCCTCTCAATTTTGCTGTGAACCTAACAGTACTTTTAAAAAGTAGAATGTCTTAAATAAATAAAAATTATCAAGAACAAAAACACAACAAAAAAGGAATTGCCCCAGTCTCCTCTCCTGGGTATTCAGCCAGCTTAGGGGAGATTCAGCCCCTCTGTAAACTGACTGTGTTGCACAGATGAATTGATTTACACAAGAGGTTGGGAACCACCTCCTAAGAGATCACAGCTTCTTCACAAGGGGATTGTTGGTAACCACAAATTCCCTGCTCAGCTCGCCATTGTCAGAGATGCCATTAGCTGAATTCAAAGGAAGTTGAGCCTTTGGACCATATGATCTTTAGTGACAATTTCAACTTTGAGGTTTTAGAAGTATATGAACAAAAATCTGAAAGGTTTAAATATAACTTAAATATAATTTAGTGATAGTGCTATTAGGCATTATAAATCCCGGAGGTTACTGTAGAAGTGTTTTCCTTCCGAAAACAAAATTTCATTTTTGAGAAATGAGGGTCCCTAAAAACTTAAATACTTTGCTTAATTCCCCACAGCCAGTCAGCCACTCAGCCACTCTGCTATAGAATTTCTCCCAGATCCTTTCACTAATATTTTTAAAACCTATGTCAGATTCCTGTCTCTTGAAAAGACTATACTTATTCACCAGTTATGTGAAGCAGCACTGTGAAACAAAACTCTGAATCTAGGTAATGCACTGAATTTCAAAATGTTTAACTTTACTATTGGTAGAAAGTTTATGTTATTTTGGATTAGAAGTCATAGTGCTATCCATGAGATTTGTTGTTGGAAAAGAATCCCATGGCTTATTTCTGAGCTTAATCGTTGCCTCCAGAGCTTCCCCGTAAGAGCAACGTGCTTCAAGGCTGTGGTGCAGCTGCAGGGCCCGGCTGTGTCTGTTCCCTCTGTGCCTCCTATACCTGCAGATCCTTCACAGTTACTGTCTCACTGCTCTGTCACTTTAAAGCACAAATCTATATACATGTATTCTGCTTTTTCACATTCTTATTCCTAAACATTCTTAGTAGGCTGCTTAGCAACCAGAAAAGTTATGATTTTGAATTTTTTTTCTGAAATAAGTGTAATCTCCATTTCCTAAGAGAGGTTGAATCTGATAGCAACTTCTTTCTTTATTCTCTGAGAGGCATACAACATCAGTTATAATTTCTCTTTTCAGGAATGAGGGAGGAAAGATAGAAATTTTTGTTTTTTACATGATTTTTTTAAATTATAAAAACATGTTAAAACGCTGGGTCTGAACTGACACTATTCTAGACGATACAAAATATCATGTGGCCCTCCAGTCACAGTAGCGGCTTACAGAGATCAGGTGACCAACAGATTATTAGCTAGGGTCCAACTCACAGTGAGCCCAGGGTGCCCCCAAACCCACACTGTGGTTATTTCTGAAGTTTCAGAATGCATAATTAGAATAGACATACTTAACAATAAACAGAATCTCCGCATTGCTCTGTGATCTTTGAAATGGGGACTCTTATGAGGAAAATGGCCAAGTGGAAGTCATTAAAACCACCTCTAATCTGAAATATAGCAAACCAAAACCACCAAGCTGAAAGCAGTGCCTTCTTGTAGGGATTGCAGAGATTAACGCCACCATCAAGGACTTGAAAGAGTTGGGGATAATAATTTCCACCTCATCCCCATTCCTCTCTCCTCTTTAGCCTGTGCAGAAGACAGATGGATCTTGGAAAATGACATTGGACTATCATAAGCTGAATGAAAAGGTGAACTTTAATTGTAGCAGCTGTACCAGATGTGATTTTATTTTTTAAACAATTTAACACCTACCCTGGCATCTTACATGCAGGTATTGATCTAGAAAAAGCCCTTTTTCCATCCCTGCTTCTAAGGCTCATGAGAAGCAGTTTTCTTTCATTTGGCATGGGCAGCAATATATCTCACTGTCCTACCTCAGGGGTATATCAGCTTTCCAGCACTCTGTCACAATCTAGTTTGCAGAGATCTTGGTTGCCTTTCTCTTTCAGACGATAGCACACTAGTCCATTACATTGATGACATGAAGTTGATTAGACCTACTGAGCAAGAAATGACAGCTACCCTAGACTTATTTGTAAGACATTTGCATGCCAGTGGATGGAAAATAAATCTGATTAAATTTCAAGGGACTTCTACTCCAGTGAAATTTCTAGGGGTCCATCAGTGTGTGATATGTCAAGATAGCCCCAGTAAGGTAAAGAATGATTTATGGCATCTAGCTGAGCTTGCTGAAGGCACAGGGAATGCACAATGGGTAGTGGAAGATGGTAGTTACAGACAACAACTTTGACCATGTAACCAGTTACAGAAATGAGGACTGCAATTGTCATGATTCCTCCTCACTTTGTTATAAATATGTCTGTGTGTGTATTAATCTATCAACATTTTGTCTTTTCCCCTCTTTTATCCCTCTGTTATGTAACATAAGAGATATTGACTTTATACCATAATGGTGAAGCATTGTTAACTTTACATCAAAGTATCCGTTACAGGATACCAAGGAGAAGACTGAGCATCACCCAAAGGCTTGGCATACTCTCTGGGTTGTATGCAGCAAGGCTGTGTCACCTTAGGTGCAGGTATGACATGGTTACTGTTTTCATTTGGAGATTAAGTATGGTTTAAGGAGATGCATCTGGGTGCCACATTGCCAAGGGATGGATTTGTGAAGTTAATTTTATGTGTCAATTTGGAAAGTGTTTTTGGATAAGATTAACATTTAAATCAGTAAACTCTTGGTTAAAGCAGATTGCCCTCTATAAAGTGGGAGGCCCTCATCCAATTAGTTGAGGACCTAAATAGAATACAAAGACCAGTTTCCTGAGCAAGAGGGAATTCTTTAGCAGATAGCCTTCAGGTGTCAACCATACCTCGGGCTGTCCTGGGTCATTGACTGTCAGTCTTCATACTAGAACTGCATCAACTTGCAGATTTGGGACTTTTCAGTCTCAATAATGACACAAGCCAATTGCTTAAAATAAATCTTTCTTCGGATATGCATATCCTATCAGTTCTGGTTCTCTAGAAAATCTTGACTAATCTATTATTACCCCACACCAACAACATCTCTCAGAGTGCCGCCCAATGAGGATTCTTTTAACTCTTTTTTCAAACTCCTGTGATGATTGTAAGAGAGAAAGCTCACACGGGTTAAATAAAAACTAAGGCCAGGTTTTTGTGAACTAGAGCAGTGTTGCCATAAATAGCAAGTGTTTGAAATCTGTGGTTGCAAATGTTTTCTGTGTGTGTGCATGCGTGTGCACTTGATTATGATGAAAGCCACTTCAGCATTAGCTAGGGATGAGACTGAAACTTCACAATTTAAATTCCTCAAATATGAAATGTGTCAAAGCAACCTCTGGTTTAATTAAATTTTATCTATTAACAGTACTTTTGTTCTTAGAGGTTTATATGTAATGTCAGGAATTGGAAATTTATTTTTGATCAATAAATTATTAAAGAGAGAATATTAACTAAAGAATATAGTCTTAAATAGTAAACCCTTGTTTTAATTAATAAAGCTGTGAGTTAAATAGCTTAGGATTCATTTCCACTTATTCATTTCCACAAATTGTCTTGCTTGTGACCATGCCAATCCTGCAACATGACTTGAAAATTTTGCATTTACTTCACAATTAAAAAATAAAATAGGACCCCTTTTTTTCTGTTCAGTTGTAAAGAACAGTTGAGCATCAAAGTCTGGTAGCATTTTCTTACTTTTAATTAAAATTTCAGTAGAAGCTATTACTGGAGTATGTTAGATATCAAGTCAACGAAGATTGATTAAATCCATGGCTCTGTATAGCTTCCGGGTGAAATTTAATAGTAACAAGGTATCATCCTAAACTGAAAACGATAGAGTTCTTTAAATATTATAAATATTTTAAAGTCAGGGAAAGAGTCTCCTTAAGTCTTACAGTGTTCCACTGCAGTGGATAGGTTTCAGCCATGTGAAGCATAATGATTGCACATTAGACATTTTGCAGGCCTTATAGTTTATCATGGCCACCTTGGGAAATTAGCCAAAGACCCTGAAAGAAAACTAAATCTGGAATTTCAAAGTAGTGGATTTTTCACAAGATGTTGATGCCAGGAGCAAATCTTCTTAAGAAAAACAGTAAGCAGTAAATTTTAAAAGTAAATAGGGTTTCAGGAAACTGTAGAATAAAAACTGTGGCTGCCTTTTAGTTTGCAAGTGAACACTGAGTGCAAGATGTATTAGTAATGCAAGTTGAATCCAGCATACAGCCTAATAGAACAAAAGCAATTTGCTTTATCTGACTAATTGGGGCATAAATAATTATAATGATCAGCCTTGTAGAAAATAAAAAAGACTCATTAAAGGCAGGGTGTGAACAGGAGTGCAATGTTAATTTGGTTAACATTCCTAAACCCATATTGATTTTTAAATTGCCATTCTCGAATGTCCTAAGTTCAAGAATCCAGAAAAACTTGGCATAGTCCTCAGCGCTTACATTCCACAATTAACAAGCTTGATTCTTTTAAGCAAATTAGACTTCAGTGAAAGTTAAGTGAACTTCAGAGGTTAAAATTAATGAGGAGCAAGTTATTTATAACATCTGTAGGCAAAGATCTTTGAGGGGAATATGAACACTTGGGAAGCAAAGTACACCACTTAGGATGTAGGGTGACCTAACTTGGGGTGTATTCGAATGTCTAAAAAGACCTCAACTTGATTTGACGACTAGAATTCCACCAGGGAAAAATAGTCCTTATCTTAAACTTTTCAAGTTGGCTTAAGTGCAAATCACTCCTATCAGTGACACCAGAACCATTGCACCTTGGCAGGCTGAATTTCATGCTTTCTTTGAGCTAGTTTGATAAGAAGCAAACATTTGATGGGTGTGTGCCTAAGGACAGGCAGGCAAGGAAGAGAAGGAGGCAAAACTCAGTACAAAAATAATTTCCTTACTTCCTATTTTCCTACTTTGCCTTGGGCTGAAGATGTTAAAATTGTAACATGGAAATCAAAACTATCTGTTGACAGGATAAGTTAATGAAATGGACAGAATTCATCAACAGAAATAATGAATTTTAGAACCTGCCTTAAATCATGGAAAAAAATATATATAGGATGCCTACTTTTCTTGACAGAGAGATGATATATTGTATGTTAAAACTTAGGTATTTCCTGACATTTTCTTTTCCTTGAACATATTTTTCATTAGTGCTACCATAGTGTATATTCAGATTTTTGATGCTAATTTACAAAGAAAGATGCTCTAAAGAGTTTAATGATATACAATAATGCTTATCACAAGATGGCCTGATACTTTGCAGTGCCGCGATCTCAGCTCACTGCAACCTCCACCTCCTGGGTTCAAGCGATTCTCCTGCCTCAGCCTCCTGAGTAGCTGGGATTACAGAAGCCCGCTACCATGCCCTGCTAATTTTTGCGTTTTTAGTAGAGACAGGGTTTTGCCATGTTGGCCAGGCTGGTCTTGAACTGCTGACCTCATGATCCACCTGCCTCGGACTCCCAAAGTGCTGGGATTACAGGTGTGAGCCACCACGCCTGGCCGATGGTGATACTTTCTAGTAGAAAAAAATTCTCATTAATTCATTGTTCAATGTGATTCTGGAAATGTGGAAAAGTGAAACTTGAGCTTCTGGCTGAGGGAAAAAAAAAGATAATTATTTTGCTTTATGGAGTTCATTTTTGTGAAGGAAACAGTCCCTATTTGTTTACCAATTCTTTTGGTGTACAAATCACCTATACATTGTTGAAATGCTTGGCCAAGAGCTATGAGCAGAATGACACTAATTATTACTAAAGAAGTTGAAACTTGTAAACCAAAAACAAAATTCTAAGCACTTGATTTGATGAGTAGAATTCCACCAGGGAAAAATAGTCCTTATCTTAAACTGGCCCCCAACTGAATGGGCCTCTCCTTTCTGCCAAAGACAATCCAAAGTTAACCTGTGAATCAAGTTCAGGCCATAATAGTTAGGGGGAGCAGTACGTGTCCCATTATACCCTCCTCTGTTTACAATTCAGGCACAACTGACCGACATTAATGTTAGAGCTGAAATCTTAAGACTGACAGACTCTTCGTGGCAATAAGATACCAATATGACAGAGAGCAGGCCCTGAAAGAAATCAAAGCATTTTACCCCAAATATTTTTTGACATATTTTGAAATGGCTCTGCAAGACTCTCTCTTGTGGGGAAAAATCTGCATTCTGTGGAGATCCACCTTTCCCTTCCAAGGCCTTTCCCTGATCCAGGAGAGTATGAACTAAGAGCTTGGCATCTTCTTAAGTCTGATAAGAAACATTAATAATCTATTCTCCCTGAAGCCTGCCACCTGGAGGCCTCATCTGCATGATAAAAACCTTGGTCTTCACTATCCCTTATCGTAACCCAGATATTCCTTTCTACTGATTCCAGGTCTTTAGATAATAATTTAAGTATTTCAATCAATTGCCAATCAGAAAATCTTTGAATCCACCTATGACCTGGAAGGCCCCACTTTGAGTTGTCCCTCCTTTCCAGACTGAACCAGTGTACACCTTACATGTATTGATTAATGTCTTATGTCTCTCTAAAACTTACGAAACCAAGTTGTAGCCCAACAACCTTGGGCACGTGTTCTCAGGGGCCCCTGAAGCTGTGTCATGTCTCATAGTCCTCATATTTGACCCAGAATAATTCTCCTCAAATGTCTTACAGAGTTTTACCCTTTTTGTTGACAAACTCTTGTTGAGAATTTCCATCTGGACCAAGGTCATCTATAAAACAAATGCCTTAGTAGTGACATGGAAACAGAAGAGCAATAAAATATTTAGAACAAAGCCTGGCATATAATATACACTTTGCAATGTCTGTAATCATTGGCTTCCAGTGTACCTGTTACAAGAAAGGGGTCTTGATCCAGACCCCAAGAGAGGATTCTTGGATCTCTCTCAAGAAATAATTCAGGGCAAGTCCACAGTGCAAAGTGAAAGCAAGTTTATTAAGAAAGTAAAGGAATAAAAGAATTGCTACTCCATAGACAGAGCAGCCCCGAGGGCTGCTGGTTGCCCATTTTTATGGTTATTTCTTGATGATATACTAAACAAGCAGTGGATTATTCATCTCTCCCCTTTTAAGACCATATAGAGTAATTTCCTGACGTTGCCATGACATTTGCAAACTGTCATGGCACTGATGGGAGTGTAGCAGTGAGGACGGCCAGAGGTCACTCTTGTGGCCATTTTGATTTTGGTGGGTTTTGGCTGGGTCTTTTACTGCAACCTGTTTTATCAGCAAGGTCTTTATGACTTGTATTTTGTGCTGACCTCCTATCTCATCCTGTGACATAGAATGCCTTAACCATCTGGGAATGCAGCCTCGTAGGTTTCAGCCTCATTTTACTCAGCTCCTGTTTAAGATGGAATTGCTCTGGTTCACACGCCTGTGACATACCCATCATCCAAGTATTAAATGTTGTACCCAATAGACAATTTTTTAACCCTCACCCTTCTCTCCCTTCCCTCCCTTTCCACTTTTGAAGTCCCTAGAGTCTGTTCTCTCTATCCTTATATCCACATGTACCCTTTGTGTGTGTTAATTGGAAATGGTTGTTTTGTCTTTTTTTGTACTGATCTCAGATGAGACCACTGACGAGTAGGCAGACAAGGCCCTGCCCACAGGCTCTCTGGGTTTCAAATGTCTGAATATTAGTCGGATTTTTATTTCTAGGCATGATCAGACTATTGTCAACTAGCTAAAAGCATTTAAGAGTTTGTTTTGTCCAGATTTTATGGTCTTTATGGTGGATAACCGTGTTCCACCTGAACATATGTCTTGTCCATTTTCTAGAACAAGCCATTCTGAACATTCTGCAACCCCGCGGCAGATGTGTAGAGGTAAAATTCCCTACCCTCTGGGATTGCTGTCTTAAGCTGCATCCTAGCATCCATGAAATAAGAGACACAAACAATACTACTTGAACTTTAATGTGCACACAGATCACCTGGAAAGCATGTTAAAATGCAGATCCTAACCTGTAAAATACGCATAGATCTCACATCCTGCATTTCTGATAATTCCCCAGGTGATGCTGATGACACTGGCCTATGGATATGACAGGTAGCTGGCAGGCAAAGTCAGAGTAGCAAGGGTGTATTCTTTTTTCTAGTATTAGCTCATTCATTTATTCTATAAATTTGTATTCTATACCCATTACATACCGGGCATTGCTAGGCGCCACTAGGCACCTGCAAGACATGCATTAACAAGAAAGACAAAAATCCTTATCTTCGTGGAACTTGCATTTTAGCAGGGGAATAAATAATAAACAATAATTATAATAGATATATCAACTATACAGTACTATAGAAGACCATAAATGCTCAGATAAAATATAGTGATGGCTAGAGAGATTTTGTAGTACAGGGTAGGACACAGGTTTCAATTTGAATAGGATAGCTAGGACCTTTTGAACAGCGGGAGTGATAGATATTTGGATTCTGGATATAGACTCCAGAGAGAGTTCATCTGGATGAATGTGTCAAGCCTTGGCAAACGAGGGAGGCAGTCTCTTTCTTTTGAGTTTGTGCAAATACTGAAAACACTAAGCCCCACAGAAAGACCTCTGCATCACCCACTCAGCAGTTCATGCAACTTTTCCGTGATATTTTGAGTTCAGATTCTCTTTTTTGTTGTTTTATAGTTATCAGCCCCTGTGAACAGTTGCCATTTTAAAAATAAGATTTTTCCAGCTTGAATATAAAGTCCACTATTTTCTCACTGTAAGCATTTGAGGATTATCACATTTGCCAACTCTGAGAATCAATTTCTGTTAAATTGTACTTTAAAACCTGTGATACATTCAAATAAATTAATACAAGGTAATTCATATATTAGATTTTCCTTTGCAATTAGTCTCTGGAACTTGGAGGTCTCATGACAATCTGACTAATAACAAGTCAGGTGCTGAGTGAAGCATGCTATAAAGCTTACGATTCAGTGCACTCAAAGTGAGTGTTAATCAATTCTGTGACAAAATTAGAAGTTACAGACCATGATCATCTATTCAGAGACTTAAGAGTTCATGGAGGCAAAATTGTTTAGCAAACACACTCTTACCTCCTAGTTCCCTTGGCAGCTGTAAATCATCAGGGGTGGACTAACTGCTTACTCTCCAGTTTTATAATATGGATTCAGTGCCCCTGGGATAGATGTCCAGACAGGTTCACCCACAGCCTTCTGGGAATCATCTGTAATCTCTTGCGCAAAACAGCCCAAGTAAATAATTATATAGAGAAATTATGAAACGTTCATCTTGTTTTCTTTTACATTTTGGACAAATGCACATCATTACTCAGCTTCTGTCCAGCTAAGTGGAAGTCAGAGACAAACAATAAGTTGCTAGGTGATAGGGAAGTTTGATAATAATGGGGATATTTTAATGGAAGAGAGTATTCATTAATGACTAGGCAGAGAGCTGCATTTGCCAAAGACGTTGAAGGTAGGACATTGTGTCAATGAAAAATTAAGCTCCAAATTGATGTTCTGAGGGCTGAACTCACTACCCCGTCCCATCTACCCCACATTGCTCCTGGGATCTCCTCTACCACCTACCTGGGACTGCATCCTCATTGTTAAGGACTCTGCTGTAAAAGTATGCCTACACAACAGTAATTCCTTGCTGGGATTTTTATTACTCCTGGCTTAGTATTGTTTCCGAAGTATCATAAAGGACCATACTGATGCAATAGTAATTTTGTAGTGCCCCAAATGGTTTTGGATGCCTGGTATTTACTATGGAATTTGAAGGTATATATATTGCTCCAGGGCACAAAGACAGGAAAGAGAACTTAAATTTCTTCAATCCTCAGATGCCTTCCTGAATTATGAAAATGCACTGTATTGCACTGCATAAAAGAAAATTGAGTTAAGAACAAAGTTTAAAAACTTTATAATTCAGTAGCAATCCATGCCCATCAAGAGTGAGATAGGAAAGGAAAACGTATGTCCAGTGTCCCTGCTTGAAGACCTTCTCCTTGGTTAATCACTGATGCTTTATTCAAAGAAAATTATTATATTTCCCAGTAAATGTCAATACCATACCAATAAGGATCTTCTTCTCTGGGCAGTCTGAGCACAAGGTGCTTGATTGGTACCCACGGTCATACAACTCTCAGGAACAGCATCACAGACCTGGCTAACTTCCCGCCATAAGGTTTCACCTCAGCATTCCAATTCATCTATCAACCACTAACACTCTATTCGTTCAGCAAGTGTACTTTCAATTTCAATACTTCCCTCTGCTCATACCTGTCACCATTTAAGTGCCATTAAAATAAGCAGCAGGCAGAATCCAACACTGTCTACTCCTGTACCTATCACAATTCAGCAGGTAAAGCCTTCTTTACTAAATACCAAGGGAAATTCTTCAAATCGGCAGGTAGGCCTGGGTATCAATAAGCAATGTTTTTCTAAAGAAGCGACAGGATAGAGCAGTTGGTCAGGAGTCAACCTCAGAAATCAAGCTGCCTACCTACAAAGCCATGCTCCATAACACACTAGTTTGGGCAAGTTATGGACCTCCTCTCTATTCCCTTGACCGAAAGCTGGTGATAAAGTAGTACTCATGTCATATTCCTGTTGTGGGAATTAAATAAGTAAGTAACTTATAGAATGTTGAAAACTGTGCTTGGCACAAAATATGCACACAATAAATAGTACTTACTGTATAACCTATTTCCCGTGATATTGCAAAACCACAGGATAAAGGAATTTTTCTATTTTGCCCAGTGCTATTTCACCAGAACAGAGTGACTGCCTTATATCAGATATTCAGAAAATACTTATGGAATGAACAAATACAGCTTTATTATTGACAAGGGCTGATATTTTCACTTATGCAAAACTTTGTTCTAAACAATTTTGGGATTCAAATATGCAGCATTCATAATCCCTGTTTCCAGAAATTTAAGGAAGTATACGGTACTAACAATATAATCTTCCTTTTAAAAACATAACACTCACTAAATATAACTTTATTAGGTTATTTTCTAAATGTGTATAAGGGAATAATTTGTTAACAGTTTGATAGAGTTACATTTATAAATGAATAACACATTATGCAAAATCATATGAAGCAATATATTTATCCCATGGGTATTATCTTTGAAAGTTAGTACAATGTTCTGTTTTAAAAGAGAAGTTAAAAAAATGGATATTGACAGGGATAGGGTCCCTCTACACAGAAAAGTTGTTTTGTTGGAATCAAGATCAAATAAGTTTCTGTCAACACATACTGCCCAAAATTTTAAAAACAGAAAGTAATCTGGAAATTATGTCGAAGGGAAAGAAATATAGTTGTTTCTGTGATGAGTATCAGGGATTGTTTATCCTGTTAGATGATGCATTGTATCTGAACAATCCAAAGTTCTTTAAGGTGTAATCATCAAACCTTAAAGCACTCACTGATTACCCTGTAGCCACAAGTATTATTAGGCAGTGGATGCTACAGAAGCCCTGGAATCTAAGAGGGCAGAGACACCACACTTTCAATCTTCATGGCCTGGCAAATTATGGAAAAGAATAAAATTCTCCCCCAGAGAGTATGTTTTTAAAAACTATGTAATCTTCACTTTGAATGCATGGCACCTACTAAGTATATGTTTTCTATTAAACTTTAAAAACTGTTATTTTACTTAGTGTGCTAAGAAGGGGATCAGGACTGTACCTTTGCCATATAGTCATTGGTTCTGGGGGGAGAAGATGAAGGCTACATCTTAGAAGAGTTGCTACCTCTTACCTAGTCACCTTAGATATTTGCAAGAATAATTTCCTTGACACACATGCTTTGTTACTCTTTTACTATTTTTGGAGGCAAGGTGTATTTCATCAAGTACCTGAATATATCTCTTCTCTCTGTAAGTGTCAACATTGCTGACTGCTTTGTGGTTGATACTTCAAGCATTGCACTGGTCACCTTGTTGCCCTCCTGCTGGTCTATACTATGAACTACATTCTGCTAACTCATGGTGTGCTTTCAATCCACTGAGGGATGGGTTCGTTTCCGATCCACTAACAGAGAAGACAATTGCACGTATGTCTATGTGCAACAGGGAATATTCCAGATACTATTAAGAAGATATTTCTGAAATTAATTTCTTATTTACAAATGGCAGTAAGTTCACATTGAGCATGAGCATAAATTCTGTTACAATTTAGAAAAAAAGCATGATTATACAAGAGGCTCAAATTATTATTTCCAGTTTTTAGGTATTTGAATGGTGTATTAGAACAAATAACAACTACTCAGGCTTTCCATACTTAACATACGATCAAAGGGTGGTAGGTGTAAATTATGGGAAATATAGTTAGGTATTAGAAATAATCTATAAGTTCTTTAAAAATATTTTGTAAAATACCACCTTCCTTAACCAACTAGTTCACCACATTTTTCTTCAAATGCAACGTCATAAATTTTGTGTCAGGAGTTATTAGTGTGGGTATACTTATTTTATAAGGAGTACTTTGATATAGTGAAGTTTGGGTAATTGATTAAATGCTTTAAAGAATGGTATGCTCCCATGAAAGTGATGTATTTATGTAGGCAAAAGAATATACCAGAGAGAAAATAATATGTCTGGGGATTGGTATTGGAAGTCTCTATATCCAGCAATCAGTAATCAGATTATTGCCAAAAACAGGCTAGATAAACTAACTTGGATTAATGTTGTGAACTGTGATTTTTTTTAATACTCTTTCAGGGCACACTGCTGATTCTGTAAATAGAATCTTAAAAATACATGATTTATAAATGGCAATGGTTTGCCTGGGAGACTTCAGCATTTCCAAGGGCTTCCCAGGTACAGTCTAAAGTTATGAACAAGGAATGGCTTAATGTCTTAATTGATGAGTCTTCTAGTCAATTAACAAGGTAATGAAGTAAAACCTGTTTATGTGCAGCCAGTTTCAGAGGCAATATATTATAAACTATAAATACCAAGTAATGAGAATTTTTAACATGAACACATTAGGGTACATACATCCAATGGCATGACATTTTCTTCAAGAGTTGTACTAGGAAGTAAAAGATGAACA
Organism: Pongo pygmaeus; assembly: GCF_028885625.2. Lineage (NCBI taxonomy): Eukaryota > Metazoa > Chordata > Mammalia > Primates > Hominidae > Pongo > Pongo pygmaeus. The sequence continues at coordinate 34,576,643 of NC_072379.2, read as the reverse complement.
ACTGTAGATGGTCTAAGGTCCCTTCCAGGGATGTCAACAATGTCCATGTTATAGCCTCTGTTCTGGTGTGTACCCAGGGGTCAGAGTGCTGTGGAGCAAGTATGCTCAGCCTTGAGTATCCTGTGGATGCTACCGCAGCACTGAGCCTTGCATTGGCTAAGTCCATCATGGATGCATGCTCCTGGGCAGGTGAGGGATTCTAGCACGTATCTGGACAATGGGCCATGATGGTCAGCTCCAAACCTATGCAGAAAGGACTGGGCCTGGAGAGGACAGTTATGCTGTTGTCATCCATATTGTGCTCCTGCTGGTGAAAGATTTTGAACCAGGAAGCTTTTCCCTTTCCTGTGATAATGTTACTGATTCCTCTGCTTGTTCGGACTTTGTAGTTTCTTTAACAAAAAGAGTTTTTACAGATTTACCCATTAGCTGTCTATGCCACGTTTCCATCCACAAATATAATACTTAGCAGAAGGAAATATTTTTGAAGTATTTCTGTTATTTTCACTGTTTTTCCCCAACTAATGAAGAAAAGGTAGTGTGAATGGAATAATCAAGAATTGGTTCTGCAGCTCTACATTTGTTAATATAAAAAAATTTTAAGGGGCTGAATTATTCAAGAGCAAATTTAGCATGGAATTTAGAATCTGAATATGTATTTGTTGAGTAAACTCATGGAAAACATTTATATTACCTATTGAATCAGAAAGGGATGTATAATCTACAGGAACTTCTGAGGTATGTAATTATAATAACTGCACCCACTAACTTCATAATGTAAGTCTTTCTCTTTCTCTCTTTCTTTCTTTCTTTCTTTCTTTCTTTCTTTTTCTTTCTTTCTCTTTCTTTCTTTTCTTTTTTTCCCTGAGACAGAGTCTTGCTCTGTCACCCAGGCTGGAATGTAGTAGTGCTATCATGGCTCACTGCAGCCTCAAATTCTTGGGCTCCATTGATCCTCCCACCTCAGCCTTCCAAACAACTGGGACTGGGATCACAGGCACACACCACCAGGCCTGGTTATTTTTTTTGCATTTTTGGTGGAGATGGGGTTTTGCCATCTCGCCTAGGATGGGCAAGCATTCCACCCACCTCGTCCTCCTAAAGTGCTAGAATTACAGGCATGAGCCATGGTGCCTGGCAAGATTTTTTTTCTAAAAGTACATGATAAACACTTGTGTTTTCTTTAATGCTATAGCAGATGAGTTTTTGGAAGTGGAGAAGTTTAGTATTAAATTACTCAAAATGTACCTACTGAAGAGAACATAGACCAACACAAAAAAATGGATGCCAGTATATAAAACAATAAATCTATAAAAGAATAAAACTTACCCAAAAACACATTAACTAGTATACAAATACTGGCATACTTGGGGTTACCCCCCGCCACATGAAATCTGGGGCTTAGACTCCAATTTCTATTGTAACTGCTTCTGTTGATTTTGGCTGTCCAGAGAACTCCCACTCTGCCAATACTTTGAGCTTAGACTTTCAGCCTCTAGAATTATGAGAAATAAATTACTGTTGTTTAAGCCATCCAACTTACAGTATTTTTTAAAGACAGCCCTAGCCAACTAATACACTTGCCCAACACAATGTTCTTTTAGAACATGTTACCATGTTTTGAAATCAAGCAAGTCTAGAATAATAGGAAGACATCAATGACAAAACATTGGTGAAACTAATAATCAAATTTCAAAACATGTTTTAACTTTTTCTAGTTCTCAATGCCCCATTCAAATCTCACATACTTAACTAGCATTTCAAGTTGAATTTTCTAGTTTGGTGACCACCTTCTATGTCATAAACTCAAACCCGGAGAACCATCTGTTTGTTAAACTTTTGTTTGTTAGAGTTTCTGGAAATGACCTTCTCTTCCTGGTCCTTCACGCTTAGAGATGTGAGTAATGCCAGCAGAGTGTCCTGACCTCTTTAGAAGTCAACTCCAAACTCAAAAAAAGGGCATCCCTTCTTATATCGACTGTTATATTAAAGGTTTGTCTTCTGCTTGAAGTATTGGAAAAAGAGTAGAATCAGGAGGAGATATTTCAGAATCAAAAAAGAAGTGTTAATGACTCAGAGGAATATGAAAAGTATTAGGAATCAGTGAAGTGCAAATAAAATCATTCAGTTCTTATAGTTTATCAAATTGACACAACATTTAAGAAATAAACACTTCCTGGTTTATGTAAGTGTTTCACTCCTCCCCAGTGACAACTTTGCACGTGTCCGTCCCTCTCCCAGGAAGACTCTGCACCCTGCTCTGCTGTCCCTGCTAGGCTAATGCCCTGTCAACCTTGAAGTCTTACCTTAAGGGAACATCTGCCCCTTGCCCATTTCTAGGTATGCTTTACATAACCCTTTATATGTTTTCCTATCTCACTTTTCAGAATAGTAGTAAAATGTATAATGGTATAATTACCTTTCTGCCTTTTATTCCTCTGAATATATTTTTAGGTATTTTGTTAGCAATGGGTCTACATTCACTTTCTCTTTTCCTATGAAGTTAAGTAATTGTGACAGTCTAATGCTTGTGACCGGTTTCTGATTTAATGGAGAAGTAATTGTCACATCATTACTGAAGTGGTCCATCCTGTCCCTACTGATCTGCAAAGCCCTCTCTGTTATATTTCATGTTTTCATACAAGAATGAGGCTATTTTCGAATTGTTTCAATGGTCTGTCTACCTATTCCTGCAACTACTCCAAGTTTCAAATATATAAATTTTAACATATTTAATATCTGCAAAGGTGGTTTTTTCCATATTTACTTCTAGAAAAAGTTTAGTCATTATTTCTTTGTCGCCTACCCCCCTTCAATGCCTGTGTCCCTTTTTGCAGGAGATTTGATAAGTTAGATACTATATTTTTGTATTCTGCCTTCTATTTCATCTCCTTGTCTCTCTATATTACATTCCAGGTATTTTTCCTCAATGGATGTATATTCCTGCCCATTGATTTTTCTTATATGTATGTATTCTTACTGTTTAAAACGTCCATTGAGAATACAACGTCCATTGTCACATTTTCCATTTCTATACATTTTATTTGGTGATTTTTTTCACTATTCTTGGGCATCTTTTATTACCTCTTACTTAAAGTTTTCATTCTTTTTTATTTACAAATATATATTTATATGTGTATATATATAAATATATATAACATATTTATACGTGTATATATAAATATATAATATATATTTATACGTGTATATATAAATACATATAATATATATTTATACGTGTATATATAAATATATATAATATATATTTATACGTGTATATATAAATATATAATATATATTTATACGTGTATATATAAATATATATAATATATATTTTATTCCATATTTTATAATTCCAAAATCAGTAGGCATTAGAAAAGCTGGATTTTGCTGTTTATGATGACTCTCAATACCTGATTTATAATTTCTGTGATTTTAATTGCAAACTCATAAGCTGTATCATTTTTATGTAGGAATGGTTTAGGAAATGAGTTAAGGACCGGGCACAGTGGCTCACGCCTGTAATGCCAGCACTTTTGGGAGGCAGATCACGGGGTCAGGAGATAGAGACCGTCCTGGCTAACACTGTGAAACCCTGTCTCTACTAAAAAATACAAAAAATTAGCTGGGGGTGGTGGCGGGCACCTGTAGTCCCTGCTACTCTGGAGGCTGAGGCAGGAGAATGGCGTGAACCCGGCAGGCGGAGCTTGCAGGGAGGCGGAGCTTGCAGGGAGGCGGAGCTTGCAGGGAGGCGGAGCTTGCAGGGAGGCGGAGCTTGCAGGGAGGCGGAGCTTGCAGGGAGGCGGAGCTTGCAAGGAGCCGAGATGGGGCCACCGTACTCCAGCCTGGGCAACAGAGCAAGACTCCATCTCAAAAAAAAAAACAAAAAACAAAAAAAAGGAAAAGGGTTAAGAAAATTTCTTTTTGTCAGCTACATTCGGAAGATAATTTGGAACTGTTTTCACATTCAATTGTTTATTTGTTTTGCTTGTTTTTTGCTTGTTTGCTTGTTGAGATCACGCAAGTGTTGTGAATTCCAGCTCCAACCTTGCATAAGGTTGTGGTGTGGCTTCCCAGTTGAGACTGTTTCCTCTCCTCCACCCAGGGCCAAGGCTGAGATGGGCAGGTTTCCCTGATCCCTCTCTTGGTGGGATTATTACTATTTCTCTTATTATTCTTATTTGTATTTCAGTTCTTATCAAAATGGCATCTTTACGTGGGGTCCCAGATACAATATCTGATCATGTTCATTAAAACTAGGGTGACTCTATATCATGGTTTACCGTTGATATTCCAGGTTCTATTCAGATTAGCATTTGTTGTAAATTAAAAAAAAATAAAATACTGTGTTTTGTTGTTGTTGTTGAATTTAAGTAAGTTGTTATAGGCTGTTTACCAAGGGAGGCAGTCATGTGCAGTTAGGTGCCAGCCATTCCCTCTGTGTATGCCTGAGCACACTTAGGTGTATGAGAAAGGCCCCAGCATGTTCTTCTTATAAGAGACATGTTTGCTGGGGCCTGTGCAGTATTCTTCTAGATTAACGTTGCTGATTTTTTATTCTAAGTGTTGTTGGGCATGTATGAAAGAAAAACAGGGCCTGTTATTGTGTAGTCTCCACTACTATAAAAAAATCAGAGTTAAGTGATAACTTTTATATCAGTGTCATCAGTTGCTTCAAATAGGGAGTCAACTAATTCTAATAATGTTTTCGTTTTTTTCTCAGGTGATTCAAGAAAGCTTTTTGGTGTTTATTCTGTCTAAAGTGAAATAATTAATATTATTGTGAATGGTGTTGCAATTATAAATTCAGATAAAAAGTTCAATATATATATATTTTTAAAAACAAATATTTCTTGGTTATTCAAATCATCCTAAAATAAATGTTTTTCTTATTATATTAAAAAAAACCTCTGGAGCAGAAATGCACTTGAATTGGTTGTTATAACGATATAATTCATTCTGTGTCCAAACCAGCTACACAATTCTACCAATAAAAATAAAACCTGCAGTTGATATAAATATGTTACACACACACATTTATTGTAGCTCAACTCCACACTACCAAATGCATAATGAAACTTACATTAAGCCATATAGATGATTAGATAGATAGATAGATAGATAATGACCTATCTATTCATGTATAGGTGTCTACAATGGCATTGGACAGTATTTAATGAGAGTCCTCCAAAATTTAGTTTCATACTATTTAAATTCTGTGGGAAAACTGTGGTAACATTATTAAATAACTAAAAGCCCATATACTTTCAGCTTTAGAAAGGCGTAATTATTGAAAACAAATTCTAAAAAGAGGAAGCACTAAAATTTATCTGAAATAAAAAAGCAGCAGAAGGCCAGGCGCCGTGGCTCATGCTTGTAATCTCAGCACTTTGGGAGGCCGAGGAGAGTGGATCACTTGAGTCCAGGAGTTCCCTACAAAAAAAAAAAAAAATTAGACATGGTGATGTGTTCCTGTCGTCCCAGTTACTTGTGAGGCTGAGGTGGGAGGATCACCTGAGCCTAGAAGGTCAAGGCTGCAGTGAGCCATGATCACAGCACTGCACCCCAGCCTGGGTGACAGAGCATAACCCTGTCTCAAAAAAAAAAAAAAAAAAAAAGGCACTGGAAGAACTGAACAAATTAAATCAAATTATATAGCACAAGTGATAGACAAGCATTACTTTTTTTTAAAGAACACTTTGGAATCTGTAGGAACAATCTGATAGAATGCTCATAATCATTTGTGTTTTGTGGCTAAATATAATTAATTTGAGAGGTCTATAATTTTACAAAATCTAAAAATTTGCTGAATCAGCCAACTGAAAAACAAATAGATAACATTTCTGGTAAAGTTTACTGTGAAATAGGAGTATATGTGAAAAATAGGTTTTCTGGAAGGGGATAATCAAATATATCTGTAAAGACATTTGGGCTGAAATATTTAGACATTTCAATAAGAAAAGCATTTGAATTGACAACGTCCTCCATTTAGCAGCTTTTATTTCCTGAGCTCATGAGTTGTCTCAGCCTTAATAAAGAAAACACTTTTCTTGTGGGTTAAAGAGGTGAGTCAATAAAGCTGTCAACATTTTCAATTTCGATATATTTTGACATTGTGTCACCATTTATCGTAAATTGTAACTTTGAAGAGGATTGCAGATATTTTTCCAAAAACAGATTAAAAATAGTGAGAACATGTTTTAAACCTTACAATCTTCAGAAATATATCAGTGGGCTAGTATCAGAGACACATTTAGCTAAGAAGCTAATCATCATGTATGTTTGCTGAACTAGTTGAGAAAGTTCACCTTGGCCATCAAAGAAAGACAAGCAAAAATAAATAGTGTGGATGAAACTCATAAGACGTGTTAAATGTAGGCAGTAAATGGAAAATTATATAATAATCCATGAGATGTGTACGTAAATTAAGTGGAACATCAGCGCGTGGAACATAGGAAGGGATGGCAGGACCAAGAGAAAGTGTATTCTTAAGACACTGAATGTTGACGAGGCCTTGGTGATCACAAGGTCTTAAACTGGACAGTTGTTGGTGACACGACTCTGGGCCAGTGAATACAGATGAGATCCATACCTGCTCAGCAGGTTAAGCAGAGAGCCACAACTGTGGCCAGGTATATTTGTCCTGCTTCTGCAAAAGAACAAGCCTGTGATGCTCTGCCCATCTTCCAGCTGATCAGCCAGTTTCTCAACCTCAACTCCAGTTCTTATAGCCACAACAGCTAAGGGAATGACTGCCCCTGCAGCCAGGGCACCAGCACCTCTGAGAACACGTGTGCGTTCCCGCACGGAGGCTGTGTGAGCTCCACACCCTTTGCTCTCTTACAATGACCCTCCTTAGAATGCACCAGGAGATAAGGCCAAAAGGAGAAAAAGAGAAAGAAGAAAATCAGGAAAAATTGGCTGTTTAGTCAACAGGCAAATTAACCTGTGAAAGACTAAGATTTAATTTGGAAATGACTAAGTTAGCTTGAAGAAAATTAGCTAGTTTCACTATTGAGAAGTTACAGGAGCTCATAAGAAAGTTGAACATAATGATGAAATTATTTATATTTCTGCACATTGAGGTTCTGATTGTGAGCTCCAGTCCTACTCTGTTTGTGTGTACGTGTGGGTAATCATACCAAAATTACTAACACTTTTGTCTGGTGGTGAGATTTCAGGTAAATTTTACTTTGTATTTGATATCTTTATCCATATATAAATTAATCACAATGTAAATGCATGGAATTTGTAGCTTCACTTTGTATACTCTTTGTAACATTTAGCTTTTTAAATACTATTGTTAAAGATAAAAATTAGACAAAAACTCTGTCCCAATGTGGTGTGTTAAAGCCAACAGAAGTAGCACACTTGATCAATTTTGCTGGAACATGAAAGAGTTTCTTAATCAAAATCTATTAAGTCACAGTTTGATCTGTTTCTGGATGACTTCTGTTGCTTTACTTTGTTGTTTCCTGGCTTTTCTTCTCCTTGCTTGTCTTTTCAATTTGGTGACCTATTTAACAGAGAGTGCTATAGAAAAGCTCTGAATGAAATTCTCAATCATATATAGGATGTGTCTGGCAGGTGCCAGACGCAGCCACCAATACACAGAGACAAGCCAGATTCAGAAATCATCAGACAAATGAAGATGGCCCCATTAAGGCAGAGGTCAAGGTTGAATGTGCCTGGCCAGCAGCCGTCCCTGCCATCCTGTACTTCCTCGGATGCTTCTCTGAGGGGGGTCTGGTGGCCACTTCAAAATTCTTTCAAAGTTGTTTTTTTTTTTCCCCCCCGCCGGAATAGTCTTTGTAAAAAATAATTGTTTAATTTTTAATTAATTATTATTTCTTTTATAGTTATGCTTGCTGAGCTACAATGACACTCATCTCAAATCCATTTGGCGTAATGGAGAGGGAAATCACTGCCCAGCAATTTGTCAGTGGCTTTGATGCTTTTCATATTTGTATCTTAAGATTTGCTGGATCCAGATGAATAGATGGCTTTAGTCCTCTCAAAGAAATAACAGTGTCAACCTCACACTTGTTTTATGATGGAAAATCTTTGCCATCATAGTTTTCACATGAAAGATATATTTGCCACTTCCCAAATGTCAAGTCTAATAGAAAGGGGATATAAATGATGTATTTCCTTATAGCCATCAACTCTTTAAGGTTATGACATGATGTGACATACCTATTTGTCATGATAGTAAGCACTTTTACTGATGTCTTGAATTCTTTAGTGTTTTCAAGTACTGTACATAGTCTGAGTTTATTCTGAAGTATACAAATTTTTATAGCATGTATCATGTCAGGCCTCATTTATAGTTACCAGGGATACATTAAATATTAACTATTTTGCTATAACTATTATTAAATACTTGTGAATTAAATATTCCTCTATTAGGCAAGACATATCTGATCTTTATATTTTTAAGTAAAAATAAAAATAGAATTTCAAAAATAGCAAAAGGCATAAGATATAATCTAACAGAGGGCCTACAATGGCAACGACATTAAAGTAAATATAGTTACCAAAAATTTTGTTTTTATGTAACTCAATTGCGTATAAAACACAGTGCCAATTTTAGAAATAAGCAAAAGTATAAATTAATTGAGCAATAAATGTCAACAAAATTAAAATACCAAATACGCAAATTTCATGACGGTGTCAGTGGTTTGTTATGAAATGAATATTTGAAAGAAATTCAAGTTATGACACCCTCTGTTTACTTTTTCTATTTTTTTCTCTATTTTATTTTCTTCATCCATAAAATAAACTAATATCTGGGCATGGTGGTATGCACCTGTAGTCCCAGCTACCTAGAAGGCCGAGGCAAGAGGATCACTTGGGCCCAGAAGTTCCAGTCCAGCCTGGGCAACGTAGTAAGACCCTGTCTCTAATAAAAATATTTTTTTAAATCCTAAAAAAAAAATAAATTATCATTAATCACTATTAGCTCACTTATTTCTCTAAGTAGTTCTATTTTTGTTAAAAGTAACAATCATTTGTCTTTATGATACGAAGACATAACTAGAAGAATGAGAATATTCATATTTTAGCTTTTTCTGCCTTTGACACCTAAAGGAATTTAGATTTGTTTTTGAAATCATCTCACGTGTACATATGTTAACAAGCAGATAGTCTTTTTGGATATCACTTTACCAGTACTTCTTCTTTTTTTTTTTTTTTGAGACGGAGTCTCACTCTGTTGCACTGGAGTGCAGTGGCATGATCTCAGCTCACTGCAACCTCCGCCTCCCGGGTTCAAGCCATTCTCCCTCCTCAGCCTCCTGAGTAGCTGGGATTACAGACGTCCACCACCACACCCAGCTAATTTTTTTATTTTTTATTTTTAGTAGAGACGGGGTTTCACCATGTTGGCCAGGCTGGTCTTTAATTCCTGACCTCATGATCCACCTGCCTCAGCCTCCCAAAGTGCTGGGATTACAGGCGTGAGCCACCGTGCCTGGCCACTTTACCAGTACTTCTAATGTAGCTTCATTTAAAATGCACTAAGATGGAATCATGTTTTCTCCACTCACCCTGCAACCCAGCACTGCTACTACTCACCCCCATTCTGTCCTCACCATCTCCTGATGCCTACCATCAAGCACATGGAATCTATTTCCTGTCGAAATCTCTGCAGTGTAAAATGTCAGTATCTTCCTTCTACAATTAACTTCATAAGAAAGTGAGAATAACCATTTAAATTTAGCAAATCTTTCTTCTTCAGCAGCAGCCCGAGAGCTCTATACAGTATTTCCATATCAGCAGAAAGTCCCACTCTCCTGCAGTTTTCCCTTAGGAATGTCCAACTGATAGCTGTTTCCTGTGGAGAAGGGGCATTAGGAAGCTTAGAAGGTTATTAAGATGGGAATTTTGGTTTAACAAAGTGGTGCAAGAACATATATCTATATTATATATATTATATTTGTAACAAATATCATGTATATATATAAAGGAGATAAACCAAACCGAATTATACTGTGGTATTGTGGTTCAAATTAAAACATAAATCCTTGAAAGGCGAAGTAGCTGGAATTTTGTATTTGTAGTTTCTACAATCATCAAATCAACTGCTATTTCTGTATGTGAGTAGTTTTATTCATGAGATTGAGCTTGCTGGAGTAAACTGCCTTCTTTAGGTCATGATCAATTGGATGAACTCTTGTATTAGACCTGTTTTTCCCTTTTTTTTTTTGAGATCAAGTCAGTGAGCTGAGCGCAATCTCAGCTCACTGTAAACTCCACCTTCTGAGTTCAAGTGATTCTCTTGCCTGAGCCTTTTGAGTAGCTGGGATTACAGGCCCACGCTACCATGTCCAGCTAATTTTTGTATTTCTAGTAGAGACGAGATTTCACCATATTGGTCAGGCTAGTCTTGAACTCCTGACCTGGTGATCTGCCTGAGTCGGCCTCCCAAAGTGCTGGAATTACAGGCATGAGCCACCGTGCCTGGCCCTGTTTTTCCTTTTTATCCTCAATCTTGTAATGTGTCTTGTTTTGAGATAAATTCAGTGTTCCAGTTCGTTGGTGTTCACACAACCTAGCAAGTGCCCTCAGTAAACATCTGGGAATGAATGAAAGAGTCATTCATAAGTAGCAAGAACTACCAAACAAGAAAAAATGATGACTAGATTTTTAAGAAAAAGTCCTTTGTTAAATTGCTTGAGGCATTTTATGTCAATTGCAAGTACAAAACATTGCATTTCCACAAAAATAAAAATAGTTTTAAGCATATGCTACCAGGAACCAGGTATTATGACAATTATTTTACATACATTACATTATCCCATCTGTGCCCCAACCTCCAGTGAGGGGCATTGTTATCTCCTATACTAAAGTAAGGATACAAGGGGATGTACAGCTTGCTCAATGTTGAAAGCTAGTAAGTGTCAGAGCCACGATTTGCAATGAGTACTCCGGCTCTAGTATATGTGCCTAAACAATTACACGACGCTCTCACTGACATGGCTGCATGTTCAGTAGTATTTCATAATTACTACAGGTGGTCAGCAAAGTGGCCGTTATAAAGGCCACTAACTGGGAACTTTTTTCAGCTTCCTTCAATGATTTTATTTTCTTCTTTACTTCTGTAGAAATTTTAATTTTTGTTCTGGCGTAATTGGTTGTATCCCCCCAATGAATTTCACTTGTAATGTGCTGTAATTGTGCTAATTTTCTTCATTTTTAAATTTTTTAAAAATTTTTGAGACCGAGTCTTACTCTGTTGCCCAGGTTGGAGTGCAGTGGCGCAATCTTAGCTCACTGCAACCCCAGTCTCCTGGGTTCGCGAGATTCTCCCGCCTCAGCCTCCTGAGTAGCTGGGATTACAGGCGTACGTACGGCACCACGCCTGGCTAATTTTTGTAGTTTCAGTAGAGACGGCGTTTCACCGTATTGTCCAGGCTAGTCTCGAACTCCTGATCTCAAGTGATCTGCCTTCCTTGTCCTCCCAAAATGCTGGGATTGCAGGCATGAGCCACCGCGTCCAACCTAATTTTCTTTTGATGCAATAGTTTACTTGTTAGGTTAATAGTTAAGTTGTTCCTGATGTTTATATTTGGAAAATTGTGAACCTTCTGTCAAACATAAGATTTTAACAGGATTATAACATTCAATTATGCCTTTTTAAATATATTTTGAAATTTGTTTTTGCTTTTTCACATCTCTAACCTAATAGGATAATAAGTATAGAAATATTTACAAATACTTGCTATATATTCTACCTTTCAGTACACAGTAACAGGAAAAGGTGACAATATCTCACAGATTGCTTCCTCTCTGGGAACATTCAAATTCACTGGTTACGCAAGAGAAACAGGAAAGGATACAGACCTTATCCGCATGGATCTAGCTGCTCTTAGCTGGTGTTAATAGTAGATTTATATGTGTAAATAGTAGATGTATATGTGTAAATAGAGTCTCTGGCAAAAGGTGGCCATCCTGAAAGCCTAATGTTGTTTTCCTATCCGTAAATATTCTTTAGTAACAGCTTCTTTGTATTATAATTTTCAGAGCAAGCACTACGGCAGATGTTACAACATTTTTTTTCTTTGAATTGTCATGTGATATATTACACAGCCATACCTTACTCGGCAAGAATTTGGATCCTGGAACCAAGTATTAATTTAAATTTAGAAACCTAATAAATATTTTAAATTCATAGCACTGTTTAAAGTTATACATTCATGAATATTTTAGAACTAAAATGAAGACTTCATTTATATGATTAAAAATTGTACTGTTACTGTACACAGTTGCTTCAACTTATATGATTGAAAATTGTACTGTTACTGTACACTGTTGTCAAAATTTCCTTTTGCTTTTAATAAAAAGTAATTTCAGCTCACAGGTTTACCTTTCTTTAGCACTTTCACTGAAATAACTGAAATATGTGTAAGTGTGTGTGTGTGTAATTATATGGGTGTTTTGGAAATCACAGCACATTGTCATCAGTACCTGAATCTTTGAGCCTTTCTTGGATTATTAGAAAAGGATATGGTTTCATTCATGAGAGAAGGCAACCAGAAAAAACAGTGTGAGGATATTTTTGCCTTGGAAATAAGTGTGTGGGTTTCTGGACACCCAGATCACGGGAAAATCAATAGGGTGCCAAGAACTGATCTAGTGCCCCCCTCAGGGAGGAACAGAGAACAGCACCCTCACCCAAGCTTCCCAAAGAGCATTCTTGCTTATTACCTTTAGGATCTTGCATCAGAGGACAGAGACACAGAGGAAGTGGAGCTGCATCTCAATTCACTTTAAACACAAGCTGCCACTGCCAATACAAGTGTGCTGCAAAGAAAACATATTCAAACCCACAAATGCCTCCCAAGGAGGAAGGATCCTGTTGAAGTAGCCAGTTAGAGGTAACTTTGAGTTTCTGCTGGTTCTTTATGTTCCTGACATAATGAATAAAAAGTGTTTTTGTTCTGCTGAGCTTATTCGAGTGATTTAGAGATGAAAGCATGATCTTAGAGGTGCGAGCTGGCTTTTGCTACGTAATAGAAGATGAAAAATTTAGTAGAGTTGGTGGAGACTCATGGGAGGGTGTGGGTAGAGAGGGAGAAAGAAAATCAAAGAAAAGAGAAGCAGGCATGGAAAGCCAGCACTATATTAAGAGACTGGGGAGGCTACACGTTAGCTGACATGACAGTGAAATATCCTGGATCTTGGGTGTTAAAAGGGCTGTAAACGCAAAGGATGTCTGATACTTAAGTTGTTTCTCTTGCTGTTGTATAAATTCACTCCAAGTCCTGCCACCTTCAACAAAAATGGGTCCTCTTCAGAATGCTTAGTTTGTATGTGTTTGTGGTGCTGCTTATTGCCTGTTTATTTTTCCCTTGTATGAAATCAGGGAAAGGGGCTTCGCTCCCCACCTGAGCTCTGCTTGTATGAAGCAAGAATGAATGTGCTGGATGCCAAAATGACCCAACCCTCAATTCAGTAGAAGCAGCAGCTCAGTGACAAGGCTCCTAGAATGTAAGAATATCTTTGAGATTTAATATTTCATAAACTATGGATCAAGCCGATATTTTCTAGATAGTAACTGGCAGGGCATCGCTGTGTCATTTGAGTTACCAAGAATTGGGGAAATTGACTCAGTATAATAATCAAATCCAGAAAAGACACACTCTGCTGCCTTTCCAGTTAGCCTTTTCTTATATCCCACGAGCAGCTACTCATCCTGACAGAAGCTTACCAACCCCAAAGAAAACTTAGGTCATGGATATATAGGTAATATTGGAATGACCCAGGAGACACAGGCACACAATTAGAGTCAGAAGATGCACACACAGAGGTCTTGCTTCTCCATCAGTCCAGGCCTCACGTGGTGCAGGCTTGGAGTCTTGGAGCCTATGCCCCAAATTTGAACATAGGCAAAGGTCTTCCTGTGTTGTCTTTCTGTTCTCAGATCACGTAGTCAAGTTTTCTTAGGAGCCATGTCCACCATCTTGCAGCACCTAGGTGAAGCCAGTCCCTTTTGGGGTTGTGGCATTGTCAATTAATTGTTTATAATGGTTCATTTGGGTCATATTCAACTTTATCTGCTACTGGCTCCTGCAGGCTCCTGTAAGAAGGCTTGGTGAGATATGTGGGTCATGATCCCAAGGCATTAAAAAATGCAATGTATCTGCTGATTTCCTCTTTCTTTCCTCCTCTCCTTTCTGCCAAAATATTTAATCAATAGTTTGACCTTGAACTGGGCTTGCCTTACAGGTAATCAAGTGGTAGAAGTTTGTGCATTGATTAATGGAAACCATTCACTAAATTATAACATATCTGTTATACAGAGTGATACGAGAATAAATATACAGGAGAAAATATTTGCAAAACACCTACCTGGTATAGGGTTTGTGTCCAAAATATGCACAAATCTCATAAGCCTCAACAGTTAAGAAATAAAACAACACAATTATTATGTGAACAATAGATCTGAACAGATACCTCATCAAAGAAGATGTACAGATAAATAAGGACATGAAAGTATGCCTGAGATCATATGTCATTAGGAAAATCCAAATTAAACAACATTGAGATACTACTACACATTTATTGGAATGGCCAAAAGAGGTGGGTGGGGATTTCTAAAATACCAAATAATAGGAAGGATGGGAAGCAACGCAAACTCTCATTCATTGCTCATCTGACTGCAAAATGGTACAGCCACTTTGGAAGAAAGTTTGCTGGTTTTTCATAAAGCTAAATATAGTTTTACCATACAATTCAGCAATTGTGTTCCTAGGCCTTTACCTAATTGATTTGAAAATGTATGTCCCCACAAAAACCTATATGTGAATGTTTCTAGCGGCTTTATTCATAATCTCCAAAAACTAGAAACAACTAAGATGTGAACGGATAAATAAGTTATGATGCATCAATGCAGTGAGATACTACTCTGCGACAAAGGTGGGATGAGTTATGAAGCTACAGAAAGATATGGATGAATTGTAAAAGCATATTGCTAAGTAAAAGAAATCATTCTGAAAAAGGCAATTTACTATATTGTTCCATTTATATGAAGTTCTGGAAAAGGCAAAATAGATGGTAAACAGATCAGCGGTTTTCAGAAGTCTAGAGCAG
The DNA here is from genome assembly GCF_028885625.2 of Pongo pygmaeus. NCBI lineage: Eukaryota > Metazoa > Chordata > Mammalia > Primates > Hominidae > Pongo > Pongo pygmaeus. Next base: position 34,561,550 of record NC_072379.2, on the reverse strand, counting down.
GGAGATAGATAAATAAACAGCTGAAGCACACAGCCAGGATTTTTTATGTAAGAGAAAATATTCTCTATCATATTATAATGGTGCCTATATGGGACATGAATTTGTCAAAACTCACTGAACTTTACAGCAGTATCTATACCTTCTTCTATGTATCTATATCTATACAAAACAAAACAGCCCCCCACAATGATGGGGGCGTGTTAAATGGACATGAGATCCAATAGAAAGAACTCCCAATGGCCAAAGCTGAAATAATCGGAGCAAAAAAAAATCGTGATGAGTTTAATACAATGTACTAAAATTGGCTACATACTTAAATAAATAAAGATTGCGGCTGGGCGCAGTGGCTCATGCCTGCAATCTCAGCACTTTGGGAGGTCGAGGTGGGTGGAACATGAAGTCAGGAGATCCAGACCATCCTGGCTAACATGGTGAAACCCCATCTCTACTAAAAATACAAAAAATCAGCCAGGCATGATGGCAGGCACCTGTAGTCCCAGCTACTAGGTAGGTTGAGGCAGGAGAACGGCATGAACCCAGGAGGCAGAGCTTGCAGTGAGCCGAGATCACGCCACTGCACTCCAGCACTCCAGCCTGGGCGACAGAGCCAGACTCCGTCTCAAAAAAAAAAAAAGATTGCATCAAGAAATAAATGGGCATGGGCCAGAATAGATAAAGTTCCTGCACAGAAGTCCAAACAACGTGTGTAGATACTCTACCCACAAGCAGAGGAGCACATTACCACTCCTTAGGTGCTGTGTATAGTGATGTCTTTGCAGAGAATGCAGAATGGAAAGGGAGAAGCAAAGATTAACTTTACAGTGGAGAATCCTGAAGAACCCTACTGCAGCTGGGTGATAAAGGGTGAAATCACAGTCACACAGAGGGCTGGTAGTACATGACTTTGATGCAATGTAATGGAAATGGCATTTAACCTCAGCCGTCTTTTCACCAGAATCCATAATCACATTCTAATCATGAGAAAAATGCCAGACAAATTCCAATAGAGGGGCATCCTGCAAGATGCCTGACAAGTCCTCCTCAAAAATGTCCAGGCCATCAAAACAAGGCAAGTCTGAAAAACTGTCACAGCTAAGAGAAGCTTAAGGAGACATGATGTGAATGTGATGTGGGATCCTGGATGGGGTTCTGAAACTGAAAAAGGATATCAGGAAAAAACAAGGGAAATCTGAATAAAGTGCAGACTTTTGTTAATAATAATGTGTCAATAGTTGTTCCCTACTTGTGACAAATGCACCATAACAAAGTGAGATGTTAATAAGGCGAAGTGGATCTAGAGTACATGGAAACTTTCTGCACTATCTTTGTAATATTTCTGTAAGCCTTTAGAGTTCTAAAATAAAAGTTTACTAAAATATACAAAACACATCATATTATTTGATATGTAAATACAATATTTTACCGCTAAACATTTCTGTGTTTTCTTATATAGGTAACTGATAATTTCACTGCAAAAAAGAATATATTAAAACAAATTTCTAAAAGCAATAAAGTTAACCCACGAACAAATAAACTTTTCATGAAAACGTCCTCACAGCAGTCCTCTTTTAGGCAGTGTCTCCTAGAGCCTCCCACACTCCAGATTCATTTTCCCACCTCTGGATTTAATTATTGTTTGCTCATCTTGCATTTTTACTTCATTGCTTCAGAAATAACTTATGTTTCCAAATAACAATGTGTTTCTGCCATGCTCAGGTGTCCTCAGATTCTTTAGTATCCAATTCAGTACCTAGCGCAACAGCAGGCACATAGTAAGCAACCCAGTGGATACTTACTTGAATATTCAAATATTCCTTTAGCTGCTCAGAGTTTTTCTTTTACTTCTTCTTAAATCTGCAAGTTTCTTTTCCAAGAGCTTCAGCATACGGTGGCAGTAGATTCTCCCTGCAGTGCACAACTAGAAAGTGCATATTGAGAAGCTGTTTGAATAGGTTTGCTAAGCCTTTATCATGTCTGTTGTCCTTTTCTTTAGCAAGCCTGGGTCAGGCTGGTTTATAATTTCTCTTTATGGGTAACCTCCTTTTTTTCTTTGACCATCAATCCAAAGTCATGACCTTCAAGTGAGTGACATGCAGTAGGGGAGGCACACCTCTCTCTTATCCAGCCAATTGGAAATAGCTTTTCCCCTCTCTCCTCATGAAATCCAGCACTGAGTTCTAAATGTAATGGTAAGATCCCCCTAGAATTGCCCCTTGACATTTTCGCAGGTGCACTGGAGCCAATCTGGCATTTCTGCACAAGTGGTGGCTGCAGCCAACCTTTGCAGCGTGGCAATCCCTGCTTTCTGAAGCAGTCTGTTTTGATGCCTGTTTTTTCTTATCACATTTGCAGCTTCTAGAATGCTGCTTCTTATAGGTTTTCTGTCAGAGTTTTAAAATATCTATTACTGCTCAACTCAAATTTACCAGTTTAAAGAGCAAGCCATACAGGCCACACTAGAAATTTCTAAATATCACAATTCAGGTCATGTAAAAAGGAGACCTTTAAAAATCTACTTTATCATTTAAAAATGCTGCATTTACGAAGGCATATCATAACTTTAGTTAGCTGTATCCTGGTATTAGCTTCTATTAGACTAGCAAAAAAGACTGTCTACAGCTTTGGAACATGTTTTAGACTGTTTATTACATGAATGTTCATGAAACATTTAAACAGCAAAATTTCAGCATCTTACACCCAAGAAAAAGAGAGGAGGAATATGAGGGAATAGGGTGTTTGACTTTGCATTTCAAAATATATTCATAAAATGTTTAGAAAGGATGTAAGATTTTGAGCTTGAGATCCTCAAATAATTTTTGTTACTTATGCTAGTATAAAAAAATAGTCCAGGAAATGTAGCCAAATGCAGCTGCTATTGAGAAAATAAAAATCCTATTAACAAGTACCCCAGGTAGCTTCATTAAGGATGTGAACTGCCTCGAATTACAGCATTTATATGGATTTTTTGATGCAGAACTGAAAATCAAAATAATTGGAACTATAATAAAAGTACTAAAATTCTAAATTAATTTCTAACAAATGACCCATTTTAGACACTGAGCTCTGACTTAAAATAATTTGTATGGTTTGTATATTTTAAAATTTAAATTTTATCACATTTTTGTTAATTTTCTGGGTTTTGCAGACAAAATTGCATTATCTGAATCTATTATTTTTTCTTTCTTTTTGTAATGGTCATATGTCCTATATTAATTTCATATCTTATTAATTGACTATATATTCCAGAACCATTTAAAATTATAATGTTGTAAGCAATCATTATTGGTACTAAAATTTAAAAGTACTATTATCTCCAACATCTTGCTATGAAATGATAATAACTGAAGGTATATATTCCTTGTTTTGAAAGGGAAGTATCATTGTGTTCTGGCTTTGAAAGATTTTTCCATGTTTTTAAAAATCAGGGAAAACATTTAATAGAATTGGATGACTTCTGAGATAGTACAATGTCTGTCATTTTGTTGTATTATAGAAAAGGATTTCTAAGTATAACATTAACCTTGCATTCTTGACCTAAATACTACTTAGTATCCGCAGATTATTTTTAATGTATCATTGAATTTAATTTTTTTGTATTTTAATTTAGTCATTTTTTCCACAATTGTAATCCTAATTGGGATTGATTCATCATTTTCTACTATCATACTTTCTTGATCAGGGTTTAGAATGAGCTTTGCTTTATATTAATGTGCTGCTCCTGGTAAAACCAAAAGCCAAAATCAAAATTTAAATTTACATTTTGCCTTAAATTACGTAGGTCTTAAATTCCTCCAACATTCATCAAATTTAGCATTGGGAAATAGAAGAGTATGTCCTTAAGTGGATTGGCACTATATGAATGCCTATTTGATCCTGCAAATACATACATCTCCCAAATCTCCCATTTATTATTTCTACTTTTAAATGTTTTTGAGGTAGCCTATGCACATAGTAATACATCAAATATCACTAGATGGACTTGTAAAGCAAAGTCCCTCATCTGTCTCTTGCATTTTTTTCCAGTCTCCAGAGGAAACGCTTAAAATTTTTTTTGTAGTTCTTATTTATGTAGATGTCCCTATAACTCTAGAAATACATTTCCCCACTTGTACTGTAATTCTCACAATTCATGTCCTTTGCCTCACAATTTGGGGGCATGCTTCTCACTTGGTAGATGTGATCACTGTGGAGATGGGTCCCACTCTGGGAAGGAGTGCAAATGAGCAGGCTGGACCAAACGCTCCAATACCCACAGGAGTGTGACTGATAAAGGGGAATTAGTTTGTGTGATTCCAACTACAGCAGAGTCCTTTTGGAAGGGCTAATATGACAGCTAGAAGCAGGAGGATCTCTGCCTCTGCCCTTCTGGCCTCATAAACTGCAAGGACCCCCTCAACTTGAATCTGCTCAGGGCCATTGTTCTCAGCAGAGAGTGATTACAAGTCAGCAAGACAACAGAGGAGCAGAAGGTCAAGCAATGGGATCTCAGTTCTCCCAGTCCCGTGATGACATCTGGGGAGCACTTAGGATCACTGGGACAGAAAACTAGACACCTTTGGTTTTTTTCAGTTATATGAGCCCAACATTCTCATTTTGCATAAGTTAGTTTGTAATGGATTTCTCTTACTTGCAACTGAACAACTCCTGGCTAAGCAGAAACTGGAACTACTATTGTGTATTTGCAAGTGGCAAAATTCACATGGAAGTGACTTAATTACAGTAGGACAAGGCAGAGGATTCTTGAAGGAGATTAGTTGTTTAATTTGTAGCCGTTTGTGACTTGGGCCTCCAACTGGTGTCTACCAAAGCTGAAGCTTCGGGGATACGATAGGAAAAACATCAGGTTGCTAGACTAAGGTGCCTATTTGCCGAGGATATAAATTGCATTCCATAAGACAGAGGCAAGTTTTAAGGAAAACTGGAACATAGCGACAGCAGAAATAAAACAACATAAAGTGTAACTCATATTGACTACATCTGCAAGGAGCAGGGCATCTAAAATAAGACTTTGGTTATTATAGGAAGCAAAGTGTTGGCCTTTAGCTAAAGTTAGTATAAGCAAATGCAGAGACGTAGGTGAGTGGAATGGAGCATGGTAGTTAGCCATGGCCCTGGGAGTAATTAGTGAACTCTCACCAGCAGCACTGCCCCTCCCAATGACTGCTAAGTACACCCTGGTTGGCCAGATAAAAATAACCGCTATTATAAATCCACCAATTGCACCTTCCTGGAGGGAAATTGTCTTGTCAGTCCTGCCCTTTACCACAATCTCTTTTTCCAGTAGAAGAATAAAAAGGAAATGGTTTGGCTGAGGGCTAGGAGAATCAACAGTGTTGGTGTGTATTTTGTTCAATAACTGAAACCCAAAGGCTGGGCTTGGGATTCAATGGACCATGATAGGAAAACCTGCTTGAATGTCAATTTTTCATAAACTCTAAAGAAGAAAACTACACTTTTAGTATATTGTTGTGAGGAAAATCCTACTCATTCCTGGCAAAATTCTATCCAAGCCTGGGCTTGCGACTGCCTGACTCCCCAGGTGCCTTGTGGGGCCCAGAGGTGAACAAATATCAAGTCTCCCATGAAGTGTCTCTCTGCTCTCTGAATTTTCTATTGATCTCCACTATCATCTGTTGATTTGGTCTTTCTCTCTCACCTGCTAAATTTCTTCATGTGGTTGCTGGTCTTTGTTTATGTATTTATACAGGTCACAGTTATTGGTCCTTTTGCTGCTGGGTACATAGATTTGTTTTGTGCTGGGTCTTGATTGAGAAAACTCCCTGAGACCCCTGTGAATACAGGCATGGCTTGTTTATGGATTTCAGTGTGACCTCCCCAAATAGCACAAGGGTTTTGCTCTGGGGATCCCATTTACCCTCCAGCATTTATACTCCTACCTGAATAGATTGATCCATTTCTTCAGCACAGGAACCTCAGGACTCTCCTGTGTTCTCCTGAGCAGGTGGCTCCCACTTTCCTGTCCCCTTGTTCCTGTATGCTGGCTATATTTCTTCATTTCTGATTTATATTGTTTCAACACATTTCCACAGTAATAGGCTGGAAAGATTCCCCACAGGGAAAGTGAACAGTGGCAATACAACCATAACTACAAGAAGCATGACATTTTCTGGGAAAAAAAAGGCCAGTAGGTTCAGATGTATGAGGGTGAGGCAAAGCAGGGCACCGGATGAGGCAAAGCAGGGCACCTGGTGAGCCAGACCAAGAGTGGGGCGCCAAAGAATGCAGGCTGGTTTAGCCTAGGACAATGGTACTTGTTTACCTTGTGAACCTTGGAAAGGCATTTCCTTATTACAAATGGCAACTAACTACACTGTAGAGAATAGGATTATGAACAGGAAGGATCAGAGAGCTAAATGGCAATTCTTGATAGTTGTAATTCATGGTAATTTGTGAATAATTGTGGAGAAGGTGAGGATGTTTTGTATATAGAATCAACAAGACTTTGTAAAGGCTTGAAAATAGAGAAATAAAGGTTGGTGTTCATGTGGATTCCTAGATTTCTAGCTTCTTGAGGACGATGGAATGCCATAAACTAAGATAGGGGACCTGGAACAACACTAGATTTGGGAACACAAAAGGAAATAATGAGTTGAGTGTTGTATATGTTTATGTACATGAACATGCCAAGCTTTTTGAGGTTGCATGGGCTTGGAACTGAGTAGAGAGGCCTGGATTGGGGTTAAAAAAATACTAAGTCATCAGCCTTTAGATGAAAATTATGGCATGAGTACAAAGACCAGAGAGCCTACAGCAAAGTACTATTATATCTTATTAGGTTAGCTACTGCGTGTGACCAAAAACCAACATAACACGTTGCTTAAACACAGAAGATTGTATTCTTCCATGGAAAATATGCTGTCAGACCCGAAGTGCAATGCAGGTGCAGCAGTCTTAGGCTGCTTTAATCTCACTCTTCACTGCATCCAAAAGCTCCAAGTATGGTCCAAGATGGTCCAGCCATTACGTTCGCATTCCAACCAGCAGGTGGAAGAATGGAGATAAGTGTAACCTTCCTCTAATTAAGGCCAATTCCAAAAACTCTCATGTACTATTTCCATGCACATGATATTATTGGCCAGAATTTAGTCACATACTCTCAGTCCATTTGGGCTACTGCAACAAATTATCATAAACTGAATGGCTTATAAACAACAAATCTTTCTCATTCACAGTTCTGGATGCTGGAAAGTTCAAAATCAAGGCACTGGCAGATTCAGTCTCTTGTGGGGGCTCATTCTACAGTTCACAGATGGTGTAGTCTCTCTACATCCTCACATAGTGGAAGGGGCTAGCCAGTAATTTAGGGTCTCATTTATGAGAACACTGAGACCCATTCATGAGAGCAGAGCCCTGATTGCCTGAGAGCGTCTAATATCATCATGCTGGGGATCAGGTTTCAATGCATGCCTTTGGGGGAGCACAGACATTGTGACCACAGTGTATAGCCAGCTCCAAAGAGGGTGGCCAACATTTTTATTTTTCTGGATTGACACATGCAAAGAGAGCATTCAGGGATTCAAGGGCTGAGGGGAAGTGAAGAACCTTGTATTAGAAGATGTCAGGCAATTTTCACCACAGCAAACAAAAACAACACACTTTAGTGGGTATTGACTTACTGCTATCTAGTCTCATAAGTATTTTTTTTTGAGTTTTTAAGTTTAATCTTGACCACAGGCCTTGAGGTAAATGTGGTAATTACTATTCCCATTCTATAGATGGCAAAGGAGTGAGTTGAATGACCTGTCCAAAATTCCAGCAGCACTGACATCTTGGACCCCTTGAGATTCAGGCTTCAGAGTGAGAGCAGTGGCATCTCTCAATATCCGGCAAATGTGGCTGAACATGAGGAGGAAAAACAGGTCTAGTCAGATTCACACAGTTGGCCAAGTTACCCAGTTATCATTTTCATACGTAACAAATACCTATAAAGTAAGGAAATATAAAACCTAACTCATAGACATGACTAGTTATTACTGAGATTGACAAAAAAAATTGCAGAATCTAAGAGGATTTCTTCTTAACGCAATGCTAGTAAAATGCATATAGAATGAAAATTTAGTGTTAGGACATCTTGAAGGCAAGGATCTCTGTGTGGATGGGAAAGGCCTATATAGTTCTGTCTGCTCCAATTTCCTTCATTGGTGTGTGTGTGTGTGTGTGTGTGTGTGTATACACACACCTACATGTATATACATTACATATGTCTATACATTATATAGACATATGTGTATATGTATGTATACATACCTGTACATATGTGTACATATTTATAGAAATACACTATATATACATATACACTATGTATATGTAGAAATATACTATATATGTATATACTATATATTTATAATATATAGTAATTATATATAATAATAAATATATTTACTATACTATATATACTATTTTTTATACTATATACACATATATGTATATATACACATATATAGTATATAAATATATATACTATATAAATATACTGTATATATAAACATATATATAGTGCATTTCTCCTGCTGAGAAACCAAATCTCTGAATACCTGAAATCAGAAAGTAGAGAGATGAGAGGCAGAACAGTGATAGTATTATACAATGAGAGGTAAATTTGCTAGAAATAAAATGATGGCAGAAGAAAGAGGAAGTCTGGCAGCATCCCACAGGAGGGCCTGCAGGTTTTCGTTATGACATCAATCTACAATGTTAGGGAAACAGGCAGTCAAGGCGGGAGGAATCAGCCCTGCAGAATTCTGGTAAATGAAAGCCTGTTAAATCTGGAGAACAGATTTAAGGCTGTGCACGCCAGACTTCCATGAAGGCCTCTGTCTGGCAAGAGGAGAAAAACACTAACGTGTGCACAGCCAGCATTGTGCCTGTTGGAGATCATCTGGTCTGGATAGACTCTTTCCAGGGAGTGGTGCAACAGCCTCCAGATGGGAGCCAAAAAGAAGACACTGTAGAAACCCAAAAGAAACTTTATTCTCAAGACTCAGGTTAGAAGGATATCTAAATTTTATAGGCATGAGATGAAAATTCTAGGAAGCTGTCATCCTTAAGAAAATGCAAGGAGATTTTAATTCTATGAAATAGAAGCATAGAGTCGTAATACGAAGATAAAGGTGAGGTGAAATATGAGGCAGAAAGATACAATTATGATTTCAGCCAGATTTCCGAGGAACTAGTAATGAAATAAAGGAATTAAAAATCCACATTGGGATTGTGATGTCCATACCGTCCTTGGAGAAACCCCGCCAGTGATGTAGTGGACACACAGAGACGGTAGTGCTGACAGCAGCCAGGGGCGTGACTGGAGCAGTAGGTGGAGGGCGGCAGCTGCACCCAGGGCATCCATAGCCTCATAGTGCAGATGAAGGGTGAGGGCCAGGGAGGGTTTAGGGGGTAGGGAATCTCAGTCTATCTCGTGATCTGGGTACTGATATCCTGGAGCTCGGCTCACTTTGAAAAGTATGTCACAATGTACACTTATGATTTGTGTACTTTAAGTCTATGGCACTTTGGTAAAATTTTATTTTAAAAAATCACAGTTGAGCAAATCTGCTTCTTTGGATATGGGAGCAAAAAAAAACAAAGAAATAACGAAAAAATTATTCCAGAGCTAAGAAAAAAGACTGCTATTGCCCTCTTCTTCCCCAAGTAACATGTAGATAAGAAAGAACTTGTATTCTAGGTGAAGATATTAAATGGGGATTCATATCCAGAGAGTTACATGCAAGCTTTTAAACATGAAATACATCTATCTTTGTTAACAAAAATCCCTTAATGTGATCACATACAAAATGTTTGAAATATGTTCTTAGTTGATGCTTTAAAAAGTGATTTAAAATATCTTAAGTGCTTTTAAAAGAAAAGCCAGTATGGAATATGATAACCACATTTTACATGGCTTGAAAGCATATTTGAAAATGTCTCTTGCATTTTAACTGCATTAGCGATGATGACTGATACTTTACAGGTAAATGTGTTTGACAATTGGAAAAAGCTTAATATTAAAATTATTCAAAATAGTTAACTAGACAGGAAAAAGTATGTCTCTACTTTCTATTTTTATCATAAGTATTATAATAAATGTAATTTATGTTTCTTCCCCAAATATCCTTTACCTCATATATAATTTCATGCAATAAAAATTATAAAATGTTCTATGTGTTAATTTTCATATTTTAATAGGTTATGTTTTCTTTCCTTTTATTCTTCTGATTGTGGTGTTTTTGTTTTCAACTGATAATGGGACTAGTTCACATTTTCATTACTAATTAATTGATTTATTTAAAAATAATTAAGGTAAGTTTGTAGTAGAAAGTTTGAAATGTACGAAATGTGGACAGTAGACAGCAGCGTTACCTCTTCTTCATCTTCTTTGAATTTACCTTTCTTTGGTAGTTACGAATTTCTTGTTTACCCTTTGAAGTAGAATTCACATAGGTAGTATTTTTAAATATTATTATTTTAAATTGTGTGTAATATTTTAAATATCACTTTTATGATGTTAATCATATAAAATAATATTTGGAATTATGATAGTCTTATGGGGATAAAAACATTATGTTGATAAACATGTCAGTATTCAATGTAATTATTTATCATTCTAAACACTTCGGGAATCTTCCCTGAGTTGTGATAGAATAGATTGCCCAATCCTATTGTCTGCTATTATGATGAATAGTGCTATGAATAGATGGATGCAGAGCTGCATGTGAGTACAATCAAAGACTTTGTTCATTTCTGTTCACTCGTATCTTCATTAAATGTGTACATACTTGTCTTTTGAGAGAGTAATAAATTCTCTTGGTCAAACCTAAAAATTAGCAAAAGGATCATGGCTGACATTGCTGGTGCTGCCCGATGTCTGTTCTTCCCTTCACAGATGCAGAGGCCAGGTGACCCAGCCTTCTCCACATGGATAGCAGAGGGAACTGTTTCGGGACAATGAAATGTGATGTGGATCCCTTCCAAGCTGAGGGAGCAAAACACTCTTGTCAAATTCTCCAGGCTTTTTTCTGCTGGCATGATTGTGGAGAAGGCTTCCTAGTTAGGCAGAAAAGCAACAAGATTAAATTGGCCTCAATGGAGGAAACTGCCCTGATAGCCGCTATGGACTTTGTACATGCAAGGAGCAATGTTTTTGCGTGTTGATGCACTGAGCTTTTGGAGTTCTTTGTTACCACAGAATAACACAAGATAACTTGTCCTCCATTTTCCCCTCTCCAAGAGGGAGCCAGTGGGTACAGATTGTTGTGTTTGTGCATACAATTTTTTTAAATATTTAAACTAATAGGTGCATACAATCACCTCACACACTATTCTATACTTTGCTTATTCATCTGCATAAATATCTTTGAGGTCACTTTATATGACTATGTAAAGTTCCTATGGCTGCATATTATTTCATTTGGATATATCATAATTTAATTAAGTGATTTGACATATTTATGATATTTCCAACCTTTTCAATGACACATACTGACTAAAAATAATTTTTATGCATGTGATCTTGATTTTTATTTGTAAATGAATGCTTACAATTGGAATTATGTGGGGGGCAAAGGATGTGTACATTTGAAATTTTGATACCTAAAAGTAGACCCTAATTTTCCTTCCTGACATCACTGTGCCTATTGGTATATTTAAGCATTTTTCAGATAAAATTTGCAAATTGTCTCTTAGTTATAGTAAATGAGTTCTTTTATTATAAAATCACCCTTCATAGGTTGTGTTTCAAATTGTACTCCCAAAGTAAAGATGTAAAATTGACTGCCTATGCAGTAATCAACAGAGGGTGTTCTTAGACTTTTTGACATTTCCTAATATGGTAGGTGAGAGAACCATCCACTGAGTTTATTCAATGTGTCTCATAATTGTAATGAGGCCTCATTATAATGAGTCACATCTAAGTAATGTTTAAAAGCCATTCATAGTTCTCATTCTGTGAATATATGTTCTTACTCTTTGTTCATATTTTCTATCGAGTTATTCTTTTTCTCATGAAGTTAATTATATATTACATAAATTAGAGTCTTGAGCTTTCTGGAATTCACTCTGGTATGAAAAGTGTTACAAAAGTCAAATGCTTATTTTTTAAAAATACTGACACATAGTTGTTCTAATACATTACTAAATGTAAACTATGATTCCTTTGATAGATTTGTCTACTCCTGTTGTAGTACTATACAAAGCATACTGTTCCAATCCCCACACATATATAGTGATTATATATATAGTTTTTATATATATATATATTTAGTAGAGCTACTCTCTTTATTCTTCTTTATTTTCAGAATGTTTGTAAATATTCTATATGACATTTATATCAGCTTGTCTAGGACTAGAAGTTCTTTTAAGATCATATTAAATTAATAGATTATTCAGAGACAATATTTTTCTATTGTCTATGGAAGCTTTGTATTTAACAAAGATAGTGTTTCTTTTGATTTTCAAGTTCTTTTTTACATGCTTGTTGATATCTTTAAGTACTCCTCATAAAAGATTTATGAATTGATTTTATTGGCTTTATAGTAAATGAGTTATGTTCTTTTATGTCTGATTAATTGCACTATTTATTTTGGACAGCTATTTTTATATTATTTGCACAAATATAAATATGGAATTATCTTTTTATTCTAAGAAATTTTTGAACATATTTGCTCATTTTCACATTTAGTATCTTTAATAGACTTTAGCATTTTTCTCAGATTTATACCTATCAATCTGTAGCTTCATTCATTAGTGATTTTTGGAGTCAGTTTCATGATATTTTTTCCTAATTTTTAAAAATGATTACTATAGGGGAAGAAAAATATTTTTTTCTTCAGCCCTCTTGAGTTCTTAGTTGAAATGGACCCATGTAACAAAAGACATTAATAAAAGAAAAAGAAAAAGAAGTTTGGGACAAACTCAGGGAATGAGTAGTGCTCAAAAAGGTGGTATTTATTTCCAGTTGATGTGGCAACTTTATCAAAGAACAGGATATGTTTACAGAAGTGACAAGAACAAGGAAAAGGACTTTGAGGTCTAGGAGTGGCAACCTGGGACAAGGCAAATAAGTGGCAGACAAAGGCTGGACCCAGAAAGGCCTAAAGCTGTTTAGTGGTGTGAAAAGTTAAAAGTTCCTCTTCAAAGTTTCCTTTTTTGTTAAGGAATAAATAATAAGTGTTAGAAATAATAGTTTCTTTTAAAAACTAACTTCCTTCAAGTTTCCTTGCTTTTTGCTAATAACTGTTAAGCCCTACGTAGTTAAATATAGTAAGGGAATAAGTACATTCTATGTCCTTGTACTTTAACCAAGTTATTTGTTCTGACCTATAGCCTCCTCAGACATGTCCAAACATGCCCAGGCATTTCCTGGCTTACAGCCTATGCCTCTTCCTTATTTGGAAATGTTATTATTCTCATAGTTTTCCATAAACAACCTCCATCCTTTCTTTGTTCTCCATTGCGCATTTACCTATTTAGGAAAGTTTTAAAGTTTTTAGCCAATCATGATCAGTCTAGATTGTGCGGTCCAGCTCTAGCCAGTGAAGATAGGATACAGCAGTAAGGACCCAATGCGTCAGGGATAAAAACCTCTGCCTTTCTTTGTCTGTGGTGCTTTCATGACAATCAAGCTTCCAAGAAGCACCCTTTCTGCAGAAAGTAAAATTGCCTTGCCAAGAAAATCCATATTCAAGTGCTATTTCCTTTGTGGCACCAAAAATTAATTTGTAACACTGGTGACCCTTGGTTCACACTGGTAGTGAGGGGAGGGAGAGGATCTTTGTCTTTACTTTATGTCCTGATTTTGGGCAAGTAGAGAGAGTGCAGAGAACTTTCCTGCATTTGTTTCCTCTTATTGCCTTAAGCTCAACAATCCTCAAGCCAATAAAACACATGTAGGGGTGGCATATTCTGGTCCCTCACAATAGTTAGATCATAGATTTTTTTACTCTATAAAATTCCCTCTGAGAAAACCTTTAGCTTATGGAACTGATGAGTTGTTACTTCCTTATCATTAACTTTAAAATGTTTTCAAACTTCCTTTGTGATTTCCTTTATGATCCATGGATTATTTTATAAGATATCACTTAGCTTCCGAAGAAAAGATTTAAAGTGCTTTTTTATTTATATGTTACTGATTTTATCTCTGTACTATTGTATTAGAGAAAGTGCTGTATATTTGTTTTCAATTCTTTTAACTGTGTTGATACTTTGTGACCCAGATTATGTCACCATATAATATGTGAGCCAAATTTCATGTTTGTGTGCACTAGAGAAAAATGTATATTCTGTCATTGTTGGGCACAATGTACAGAAAAATTCTGTCAGGTAGGTCTCATTTCTTAATTGGGTTGTTCACATCTTAATATTTTGTCTGCTACTTTATCACTTAGATATATGTGCTAAAATCTCCAATAAGATGAGTTTAAACTTATTTTTGAAATTGTGGTAAAATATTGATAACATTAAATTAAGCATTTTAACCATTTTAAAATGTACAATTCAGTGGCATTAAGTATGTTCACTTTGTTGAGCAATTATTGCCACCATCTATCCACAGAACTTTTTCATCTTTGCAATACTGAAGCTCTGTATTCACTAAACAATAACTCCCCACTCTCCCCTCATGCCAGCCCCTGGCGACCAGCCTGTGTGTATGAATTTGACTACTCTCAGTACCTTGTATGAGTGAAAACACACAGTACAAGTCCTTCTGTGATTGGCTTATTTCACTTATATGATGGTTAATACTGAGTGTCAACTTGATTGAAGAATGGAAAGTATTGATCCTGGGTGTGTCTGTGAGGATGTTGCTAAAGGTAATTAACATTTGAGTCAGTGGACTGGGGAAGGCAGACCCACCCTTAATCTGGATGAGCACCATCTAATCAGCTGCCAGTGAATATAAAGCAGGCAGAAAAACGTGAAAAATTAGACTGGCCTAGCCTCCCAGCCTACATCTTTCTCCCCTGCTGGATGCCCTTGAACATCAGACTCCAAGTTCTTTAGTTTTAGGACTCAGACTGGCTCTCCTTGCTCCTCAGCTTGTGATGGCCTGTTGTGGGACCCTGTGATTGTGTGCATTAATACTTCGTAAATCCCCCTTTATACATATCTCTCTAGCCTATTCTGTCCCTCTAGAGAACCCTGATTGATACAACTTGATATAATGTCTTCATGCCATGGCCATGCTATAACATATGTCAGAATTTCCTTCCTTTAGCTATATATATATACACACACACATATATATATATAATAATTTTGCTTATAATCAACCCAGCAAAATTAGGTCTCTAATAGACACATATATACGTATACATACATGTATGTGCATAAGCAAAATATATATACACACACATATACATATATTCGTATATGCATAAATATGTTACCAGGTCTTGACTATGAGTTGTCCAGGTCCTTGGTGTTTTGAAGAAAGAATTGAGCAAAATGCACAAAGTAGCAGAGGAATGAAATGCAGGAACAAAGCAGCAAAAGCAGGGATTTATTAAAGTGAGAAAGCACTCCACAAGCTGTGAGTGGACCACTGCAAGCAGCTCAAGGGCCAAGTTAGAAAGTTTTCTGGGTCTTAAGTACTCCCTTTGAAGTTATTGTCAGCTACCTCTTATGTGGATGAAGGATTTGGTCTGTGGCTAATTTAAGGCTGAGGTGAATTGGTGCCCAGTGCAGATGAAGGGATGGTCCCTGTTTGGCCCACAGCTAATCCAAGGCACTCTCCCTTTCCCTCCAAGACGTCATGACAGGGGAAGGCTGTAGGGAGAGTAGCCTTTGATCCTTTGTTACTCAGCGTGGGGAGATGGGGTTTTTCCTTTTGGATTAACTTTAGAAAGTTTGTGGTAATTGGCCTTAGATTCCCTGGACCCAGACCTTGGTGTTTTTCCTTGATTCAGCACGAATTGGCCTTAAGTTCCCTGCCCCCAGACCTTATTCTGCCTCACGTATACACGTATGTATATGTACACCTAATGTTGCTTATTCTAAGCCAAATTATAATAAATGTATACATATATTTATACAAGTATAATTTATGTATATATGCATAATAAATGTATAAATAAATAATATAATTTTGCTCATTTATACTAAGAAAAATTAGGATAAATATTGTATGTATATCTATTTATTTATTCTAAGCAAAATTATAATAAATATAGACAAACACATATGTATGTATAGATATATACACACATGTGTATATAGATGTGTATACATGCATATACACATATGTATATACACATATACACATATGTATATACACATATACACATGTATGTATGTATATATGTCTATGTAAACAAGTGTATGCATACATGCAGACATATATACACATAGGTGTGTATACACATACACACGTATGTATAAATATGTCTATACACATATATCCGTGTGTGTATACATATATGCATATATTTATGCATATACACACATACATACCAATATGTCTTTGTATATACATATATACACACACACAGACACACACACACACATGGAATTTTGCTTATTCATTCCTCCACTGGTGGACACTTGGGCTGCTTTTATTTTTTGGCTATTGTGAATAATGCTGCTATGAACATAATGTGCAATATGTTTTTGAACCCCTGCTTTCATTTGTTTGGGTATGTACCCAAAAGTGGAATTGCTGGACCACATTTTTAACTTTTTATGGAATCGTTATACTATTTTTCATAATAGCTGTACCGTTTGGCATGTCTACTAGCAATGCACAAGGGTTCAATTTCTTCAAGTTCTCACCAACATGTATTTTCTATTTGTTTGTTCCTGCGTTCGTTTTGATAATAGCCCTCCTAATGGGTGTGAAATGCTATCTCATTGTGGCTTTTATTTGTATTTCCCTAATGATTAGTGGTGTTAATCATCTTTTTATGTGCTTTCTTGTCTACGGTCTTTGGTGAAATGTCCATTTAAGTCCTTTTCCCATTTTTGAGTGACATTGGGTCTTTTATTGTTGAGTTTTAGGGATTTTCTATATATTCAGAATATTAATGTCTAATCAGATATTTGATTTGCAAATATTTTCTCTCATTCTCTGGATTGCTTTAGATTTTTTGAATATGAAACACAGTTTATTGGTTGAGTGCATATTTTAAATTGTTATATACCTTTGTGGTTGATTAAGACGCTTAATATTATTTACCTCCAGTAATTTTTATGTAATTTCTATATTTATTTCCTGATTGCCTGAAGATTTTCCACAAGTAGTTTAATATTATATTTCAAATCTTTGGCCACTTTCTGAAACACAAGTAGTGTCATTTAAAATGTCAATGTTTTTTCCACATATTTGATGCCAGACTCATTTTTTCTTTAGCTTGACTGTAAAATGATAGAACTTATTTTTGAGTTCATATGAATAGAAGATAAGAACATAATGTAAGGCTCAGTTATTTTTAACTTGACAAGTCCTTCTGCAGAAAAGAATATATTAAGAAATCACAGTTCATAATCAAATTCATTGAGGAATTCATTAGAGAGCTTTCCTTTTTCTTCACCATATATACAAATTGGTATCATGATACAATAGTAATGTGGGGAAGCTGAGAGTATTTAGCAGGTGAAAATGAATAAATGGAAAGATAAAGTAACTTATGATAGGCTCAAAAGCATCTCGTTATAAAAATCATGAACTACTGCAAAGTAGCTTTATAAAACTTAGATTTGGAAACTTTCTTATGTCTGGGCATGTCATGCATTTGTAACCCTTCCCTGTAAATGAACATGCTTTTTCATTTAATGGGCTGTTCATCTATTTTTTAAAAAAACAAGTTCAAGTCAAAAATCTAACTAATTACACTGGTGGAAAAACTGGAACTGACACTAGCCGGGGTGGGCGTGGTCACACCCGGCTGGGCAGTTCAGGGACTGCGGGGAGGGCCTGTTCCCATCCCACCCCAGCTTCTATACCCGCTAAAGGCAAGAAGGTCTGAGATTTCACTGCTTCAGTGTCTCCTCCATGTTCAAGACTTTTCATTGTCAGGAGTGTGGAGTGCACTTGTAAAATGAAATCACCGAAGTTCTCCGATTTTCTTCTGGCATTGCAGTGTGAGGAGCTTTGTTGACCCAGTGAATCTGGTGAAAAGAGAAAGAGAGAGAGACAGAAAGAGAGAGAAAGAAAGAAAGAGAGAGAAGGAAGGAAAGAAGGAAGAAGGGAAGGGAAGGGAGGGAAGGGAGTAGGGGAAGAAGGGAAGGAAGAGGGGAAGGGAAGGGAGAGAGGAAGAGAAGGGAAGGGAGAGGGGAAGGGAGAGGGGAAGGGAGAGGGGAAGGGAAGGCAGAGGGGAAGGGAAGGGAGAGGGGAAGGGAAGGGAGAGGGGAAGGGAAGGGAGAGGGGAAGGGAAGGGAGAGGGGAAGGGAAGGGAGAGGGGAAGGGAAGGGAGAGGGGAAGGGAAGGGAGAGGGGAAGGGAAGGGAAGGGAGAGGGAAGGGAAGGGAGAGGGAAAGGGAAGGGAAGGGAAGGGAGAGGGAAAGGGAAGGGAAGGGAGAGGGGAAGCGAAGGGAAGGGAAGGGAGAGGAGAAGGGAGAGGGGAGGGGAAGGGAGAAGGGAGGGGAAGGGAAAGGGAAAGGGGAGAGGAAGAGAAGGGAAGAGAAGGGAAGGCAACAGGAGGGAAGGGGAGGGGAGGGGAGGGGAGGGGAGGGAAGGGAAGGGAAAAATTTAAAGCATCTTGAAACAATCCTAAGAGCAGACAGCATAAGAAGCATTTATTCAAGAAAGCCTATAAAATTCAGTAAGAAAGGTAGAATCAGTGTTATTTGAACAAAAACACTCCTTTCCTCACCCCTCCCACTTCCTGAACTGGAGACTCCGGTCTGGACTGCTGCAGCCAAGCGCACAAGGCTTCCCCTACCACCTCTCAGTTTCAGATCTTTTCTCCTAGAAATAGCAGAATTTCAGTGTTTCTCATCCTGCCCTCAGTTACTGAGGCAAGCACTGGGTGAGTGCATGGAGAGGGGGACACCATTTTTCTGCCCAGTACACACTGCTGAGAATACTGGGGCCCTTACAGCCCTTTCTTGTCTCATAAGGGAGTAGTTCTATGCAAGCTGAGATGATCTCATGCTGCTTGATATCTCTCCTACATTCTCCACCGAGTGCTGAGCTCCCAGAGCAAGGTGTCACTCAGAGAAATTTCCCAGCTCCAGGGCTCTGGCTCACAGATGTTACCCAAGAGGAGAAACCTGCCGTAAATTACTTCACAACAGAAGCGATTTCATTTGAACAGAGCATGGAGAGCTTCAGTGAAATTCTCACTCAAATGATCTTCACATTTAACACAGTCCCTATCAGAATCCTAGCTGACTCGTTTGTAAAAATTGACAAGCTGATTCCATAATTCACATGGAATTGAAGGAACTCAGAACAGCCAAAACAATTCTAAAAATGAAGAACAAAATAAGTGGACTCACACTTCCTGATCTCAAATCTTACTACAAAGTGACAGTAATCAAGACAGTGTGATACTGGCACAAGGATACATGTAGATAAATGGAATAAAATGGAGAGTCTAGATGTAAATTCATCTATCCATGGGCAACTTGTTGATTTTCAACAAGGATGCCAAAACCATTCAGTGAAGGAAGAACTCTTTCAATAGGTGGTACTGGGTCAACTGGATAGACAACAGATAAAATAATAAATTTGGGCCCTTGTATTCCACCATATACAAAAGTTAAGTAAAAATGTCTTAAAGACCTAAACGTGGGAGCTAAAAGTATAAAACTTTAGAAGAAAACTTAAGTAAATCTTTAAGACTTTGGATTTCACAGAGGATTCTTAGATATGACACCAAAATCATAAGTAACAATAGAATAAAATAGGTAAATTGGACTTCATCAAAATTACAAATTTTGTGCCTCAAAGGACATCAAGAAAGTGAAAAGACAACTCACTGAATAGTAGAAAATATTTACAAATCATATATCTTATGTATCTAGAATATATAAAGAATTCTTACCATTTAATAATAAAGAGGTTACCGAATTCCAAGAAATAGGCAAAACAGCTGAATAGATTTTTTCCAAGAAAATATACAAATGAAGATATACACATGAAACAATGTTTGATATCATGAGTTATAAAAATGCAAATCTAAACAATAATAAAATACCAGTTTATACTCATTAGGATGCTAGAAACAAAAGGTCAGATAGCAACAAGTGTTGGTGAGAATTTAGAGAAATCAGAATACTCATATACTGCTGATGGCTATGTAAGATGGTTCAACCACTTTGAAAAACAGTCTGGCAGTCTCTTAAACAATTAAATATATGGCCACCATATGAACCAGCAAATTCACTCTTAGGTACATACCCAAGAGAAATGACAACATATATCCACTCAAAACATCTATGTCAAGCTAGCCAAACCCACAGCCCATAGGCTACACGTGGCCCAGGATGGCTTTGAATGCAACCCAACAGAAATTTGTAAACTTTCTTAAAACGTTTTGATATTTTTGTGCAATTTTAGTTTTTAGCTCATCAGCTATTGTTAGTGTTAGTGTATGTTATGTGTAGCCTAAGACAATTCTTCTTCCAATGTGGCCTGGGGAAACCAAAAGATTGGACACCCTTGGAGTATGTGACTGTTTATAGCAGCATTATTTATAATGACTGAAAACTGGAAACAATGAAATTTTCCATCAATAAAAAATGAATGAAAAATGTGCTATATTTATACAATGCATTGTTATTTGCTCATTAAAATGAATGAAATACTGAGATATGCAACCACATGGACAAACCTTGAAAACATTATGCTAAATGAGAGAAGCCATATGGTATATGAATCAAGTCACAGGAAATAGACAGAACAGGGAAATTCATAGAGACAGAACATAGATTACTGGTTTCTTAGGGCTGAGTGGGAGGGGTGACAAGAGTGTGATGGCTAAAGAGTATAGTGTTTCTTTTTGAGAAGACAAACTATTCTAAAATTTTGGTCATGGTTGTAAATATTTGTGAATATATTAAAATCCATGGAATTGGTTTAAATGGGTGAATGACATTTTAAATGGTTGAATTTACAATATGTAAATTATATTTAAATCTGCTTTTAAAAAGCAATGCACAAAGCAAAAACTAATTTATTACGTTTGTAAGTGAGTATAAATTAATGAACAAATAACCTGGTAATACAGACTAAATGGCCATCTGGTTAAGAAAGAGTGTCAGTGACTAACAGTATTAAAAGTAATACTTACAAATGTATGCTTAAGAAAGCAGAAAACATTCCAGGCTGGGCATAGTGGTTCACGCCTGTAATCCCGGCATTTTGGGAGGCTGAGAGGGCAGATCACAAGGTCAGGAGATCAAGACCATCCTGGCTAACACGGTGAAACCCTGTCTCTACTAAAAATACAAAAAAATAGCTGGGCGTGGTGGTGGGCGCCTGTAGTCCCAGCTACTCGGGAGGCTGAGGCGGGAGAATGGAGTGAACCTGGGAGGTGGAGCTTGCAGTGAGCTGAGATCATACCGCTGCACTCCAGCCTGGGCAACAGAGTGAGACTCCATTTCAAAAAAAAAAAAGAAAGGAAACATTCCAGAAAAGATTTTCAGGAAAATACATTTTTCTCAAAGAAGTCTATGTAAGTTGCATACCCCAATGGCCACTTATCTACAATGTCTTACACATGAATTAATATATCTAAAAAACCCACAAACATGAAAATCACAATTACCTTTGGTCAAAACATTTTGACTTAGAAATCTATGTAATAGATTAAAGATGGCCACAAATTCCTTGCTACTTGTCTCACTAAGAGGTGGAATAGAATTCCTCTCTCTTTGAGTCTGAGTTGAATTTGATGACTTGTTGATTAATGCAATGTCACAAAAGAACGGAATCTGAAACTGTCTCATAGGAAGGGCTTACAACTTTCACTCATAGAATCATCTTCCTGGGATCCCTGAGATACAGAAGTCTGAGGCTCCATGCTAGAGAAGCCACTTGTAGGTGTTCTGAGGGATGGTCCCTGTTGAACCCAAATTTCAGGTTCTTCAAGCTAAGGTGCTGATTGTGTGACTGAAGCAATCCCGGCATTGTTCTGTCATTGATACCACTGAGTGGCTTCAGTTGACACAACTTAGAACAAAGAAACGAGCCTGCGGAACCCTGCCCAAATGCCTGACCCATGAAATCAAGAAGTACCATAAAATGGTTGCTGTTTTCAGCCACTAAGATTTTGGGTAGTTTGTTTTCAGAGAATACATAGCCAAAACACACATCTCTTCCATCTCCAATATAACCTATTAGTCTTCCTCAAAATTAGTGTTCCATAGAAGAAAGTTTAGGAAACATTAAACTCTTGAAAATATTTTGACTCTATTTCACTGTTTATATTATACTATATAACCTTATATTTCCAATTACATTTATAAGATTGAATATAAAAATAGCATTTATAGGATATCCAGATCCTTTTATTTCACACTAGTTTGTAACACGTTAGTAAGAGCTAAGAGTCAATATTAAATTTTAAGGCGTTCCTTTATCTTCACCTGAAGCAATCTAATGAATTTTGAGTCAGCTACCAAACAAGTATCTCGATTAGAACAGTGAGACACAAATATGATAAGTCTGGTCAGAATACAGACACTTGCATTAAATTCTCTGCAATTTAAAATGAATCTTGATAAGGAAATTTCAACCTTCTTACGAACTCAAGAGTTACTTCCAAAAAAATCATTTAGAAAAACAATATATTAAAAATAATTGTATCTTCAAAGACTAGTTAACATAAATACAACTATTAGAATATACACTGTGAAACAGCATTGCTTCTAAGAGTAATACCAGCAGCAATATAAAGCAACCATAATACAGTTAAATTTTCACATGACATTTTGGGAAGGCAAATTGTATCTACCTTAGTTTAATTTATTTCCCATTATAAAAAATTTTGTTGTTATTTTCTTATTATGAAATGACAATTTTGTAATGATAAATGTAATATCAAGGTAAAGATGAGCAAAAGCAAGAAAGATGAATAACACAATCTCAATATTTGGAGAATACTAATGTCAACAAATTTCTTCATACTAGGTGTGCTTCTATATACCACTTTTAAAATGGGATCTACTCAAATATTGCTTCAAAATGGCATTTTTTGCTTAGTTCTGAATTTCAGGCCATATAAACACTATTATTAGAAACATTATTTGTAAAGCATAGATGGTATATTACAAAGCAGTAGCATGATTTATTTTTCAATCCTGATCAATCAACATTCAGGATTTTTCAAGTATTTGCTGTTGTAAAAGGGTTGAACTACACATTTTTGCATGTAAGTGGCAGACAAATCTTCAAATATTTATTTGGCTTATAATCTTTGGTGTATAATTGAATGGTCAAAGGCAAGTAAAATTTAAAGACCTTTGACATAAAATGCAACTGCACTGATAAAGATTTTGTGACTCTATACTCACAATTACTCCCAGATTGTCTAAGCCTTTAATAACCTTGTATATTTTCATTGGTTTCCAATTTACTGTTTTCAGCTAAAATAGCAATGCTTGATTATAATTTGTATTTCTGTTATTGCCCAGAGAATTTATATATCTAGCATATTCTGCTTGTTCGATTGATAATCTTTTTTTCTACGAATTACCAGTTTTCTTTGCTAATTATTTTTATAGAAGTATGTATTGTTTCTTACTTATTTATAAAATCTGTTTTTATACAAAAATATGTACACTTTGATATGCAGAATAAAATATTTTTCATAGTTAATGTATCAATATTTTTTCTCATTTTGCTTTATTTTATTATCAGTAACATTTATTCCATCCCCAGAATCAAACAGATGTTTATGTACAATTTTATATGAATACCATAGCTTTGGTGTTTTTCTACTTTTTACTGTGATAAAATAAACAAAGTATAACATTTGCAACCTTAACCATTTTAAAGTGTACAATTCAGTGATATTGAGTTCATTCACATTGTTGTACAACCAACACACATCCATCTCCAGAACTCTTTTCATTTTGCACAAATGAAACTCTGCAGTCATAAAGCAATAACCCCTCCTTCACCCTCCCCGAGTCCCTGACAATCACCGTTCTACTTTCTCTCTCTATGACTTTGGCTACTCTAAATATCTCATATAAATAGAAGCATTCAATATTTGTTTTTTGTAACTGACTTATTTCACTTAATGTAATGTCCTCAAAGTTCATCCATGTTGTAGGGCAGGAGTGTCCAATCTTTTGGCTTCCCTGGGCCACATTGCAAGACCTAACACTAACGATAGCTAATGAGATGAAAAGAAAAAAAAATACACAAAAAAATCTCATAATGTTTTAAGAAAGTTTATGAATTTTTGGTGGGCCACATTCAAAGCTATTTTGAGCCACGGGTTAGACAAGCTTGTTGTAGGGTATGTTAAATCCATTCATTTTAAAGGATGAATAACATTTCATTGTATGCATACAACATATTTTGCTTATTCTTCATCTGTCATGGACACTTCGGTTGCTCCCATGCTTTAGCTATTGTGAATAATTCTGCTATGCATTAGGATATAGAAAGGACTCCTCAAATTCAGTAACAACAACAACCACAAAAAACCTGATTCAAAAATTGGCAAATTACTGAATAGACATTTCTTCAAAAAAGCTATATAAATGGCCAATTAGCACATGAAAAGATGTTCAATATCACTAATCATTAGGGAAATGCAAATCAAAACCACAGTGAGATATCATCTCATACCTATTAGTATGGGTACTATCAAAAAACAGAAAATGACAAATATTGGTGAAGACGTGAGGAAACTCCACTCTTTGGAGTATGATATGGTTTGGCTGTGTTCCCACCCTAAATCTCATCTTGGGTTCTTTCTATATCCTAATGCAAAGCAGCATTATTCAAAATAGCTAAAGCGTGGGAGCAACGCAAGTGTCCATGACAGATGAAGAATAAGCAAAATGTGTTGTATGCATACAATAGAATGTTATTCATCTTTTAAAATGAATGGATTTAACATACCCTGGTTTGCAAATATCTTCTGGAGACCTTGCTTAAGGCTCTTTGGAGTGTAATATTGGTTTGGCTGTGTCCCCACCCCAAATCTCATCTCGAATTGTAATCTCCATAATCTCCACGTGTCAAGGGTGGGACAAGATGAGGTAATCGGATCATGGGCATGGTTTTCCCCATGCTATTCTTGTGATAGTGAGTGAGTCTCAAGGGATCTGATGGTTTTATAAGAATCTGGCATTTCCCCTGCTGGCACTCACTTTGCCCTGCCACACTGTGAAGAAGGTGCCTGCATCTCCTTCGCCTTCTGCCATGATTGTAAGTTTCCTGAGGCCTCCCCAGCAGTGCGGAACTATGAGTCAATTAATCCTCTTTCCTTTATAAATTACTCAGTCTTGGGTAGTTCTTCATAGAAATATGAAAACGGACTAACACAGAGTACATACCCGGAAGTGAAATTGCTGGATCATATAGCAATTAAATTTTCAGATTTTGAGAAATGGCCATACCGTTTTCCACAGTGGCTATAACAATTTACATTCTCATCGATGGAGCACAGGGTTTCCAATTTCTTCACATCTTCACCAATATTTGTCATTTTCTGTGTTTTGATAGTAGCCATACTAATAGGTATGGAATGATAGATATCTCATTGCAGTTTTGATTTGCATTTTCCTAATGATTAGTGATGTTGAACATCTTTTCATGTGCTTATTGGCTATTTATATACCTTTTTTGAAGAAATGTCTATTCAGTAATTTGCCAGTTTTTGAATCAGGATTTTTGTGGTTGTTGCTGTTGTTGAATTTGAGGAGTCCTTTCTATATCCTAAACATTAATCCCTCGTCAGATATACGATTTGAAAATACATTTTGCTGTTTCAAAGGTTGCATTTTTATTCTGCTGATAATGTCCTATAATGCACAGAAGTTTTTTATTTTCATGAAATCAAATATTTTTTCTTTTGTTGCCTGTGCCTTTAGTGCCATATCTAACAAATCATTGCCAAAGCCAATGTAGTGAAGCTTTCTCCCTATGTTTTCTTCCAAGACAAGATTCTTCATCTTGTAGCCTAAGGACCACATGCAGCCCAGGATGGCTTTGAATGCGACCCAACACAAATTCGTACACTTTCTTAAAACATTATGAGATTTTTTTTGCAGTTTTTTTTTTCTCATCAGCTATTGTTAGTGTTAGTGTATTTTATTCGTGGCCCAAGACAATACTTTTTCTTCCAATGTGGCCCAGGGAAGCCAAAAGATTGGACACCCCTCTTCTAAGACTTTCATAGTTTAGCTCATATGTTTAGGTCTTTGATTCATTTTGACTTAATTTTTGTGTATGGTTTGTTAGGTAAATGTTCAACTTCATTTTCTACTAAGTGCAGTTTTCCTGCACAATTTGTGGAAAATACTGACCTTTCTTTGCTGAATGGTCTTGGCATTCTTGTTGAAAATTATTTAATCACATACTTCTTGGCTCTCTGGTCTGCTCTGTTAGTCTCTGTGTCTGTCTTTGTACTGGTCCTAAACTGTTTACATTACTCGAGATTTGTAATAAGTTTTGGAATCAGGAAATGTAAGTCTTCCAAGTTCAAGTTTTCCTTACTTCTTCAATACTTATTTGGCTATTCAGGGTCCCTTGATACTCTGTACAAATATTATGATGCATTTTTCTAAACCTTTGACAATCATCATTGGGATTTTGATAAGGATTACATTGAATCTGTATAATTCTTTGGGCAATACTGGCATTTTAACAATATTAAGTCTTCCAAACCGTGAAAATAAGATGTGTTTCCATTTATTTATCTCTTCTTTAATTTCTGTTGGCAATATTTAGTTTTCATTGTACAAGACTTTATTTCCAAGGTTACTTTCACAGGATTTTATTCTTTTTGATGTTAAGAAAATGGAGTTGTTTTCTTTATTTCTTTTTTAGACTGTTCATTGCTAGTGTGTAGAAATGCACCTGATTTTTGCATGTGACTTTGTTTCCTGCTACTTTGCTAAATTCAGTCTTCAGTTCTAACAGTTTCTCTTTACCCCCCCTTGTGTGTGTGTGTGTGTGATCTTTAGAGCTTTCTACATATAAGATTATGTCATCTGTGAATGTAGGTGATTTTAATTATTGCTTTTCCATCTATATGCTTTTTATTTCTTTTTCATGCTTAATTGTTCCAGCTAGGAATTCCAGTACTGTGTTGAATAGAAGTGGTGAAAATAAGCATCTTTACCTTGTTCCTGATCTGAGAGGCAATGTTTCATGTCTTTTACCATTGAGTATGATGTTCATGGTGGGTTTTTCATACATGGCTTTTATTATGTTGAGGCAACTTCCTTCTACTCTCAGCTTGTTGAGTGTTTTTGTCACAAAAGCGTGTTCAATATTATCAAATGCTCTTTCTGTATTAATTGAGATGATTGTGAGGTTTTTTCCTTTCATTCGGTTAAATGTGATGTATTATACCAATCAATTTCCATATGTTGCATCATGCTTGCATTTCAGGAATAAATCTCAATTGGCCATGCTGTAGGATCATTTTAAGATGCCATTGAATTCTGTTTACTAATATTTTGCTGAAGACTTTTACATTGATGTTCATAATGAAAATTGGTCTGTAGTTTTCTATTCTTATAATGTCCTTGTTTGGCATTGGTATTAGCGTAATGCTGGCTCCGTAGATTGAGTTAGGAAGTATTCCCTTCCCTTCAATTTAAAAAAAAATTTAAGAGGAATGGTATTAGTTCTTTAAATGTTTGATAGCATTCAGCAGTGCAGCTATCAGGTCCAGGGCCTTTTATTGTCAGGATAATGTTGATAACTGATTTAGTCTCCTAACTAGTTATAGGCCTATGAAGAATTTGTGTCTATTTATTATTCAGTCTTAATAGGCTGTTTATTTCTAGGGATTTGTCCGTTTTATCTAGGTTATTTTTTTTTCTTGGTGTATAATTCTTAGTACTGTCTCAGAATCTTCTTTTAAATATCTATAGACTCAGTGATAATCCTCAGTTTCATTTTGGATTTAGTAATCAAAAATAAGTCTACTGTTTATTTTGTTGTAGTCAATATAACTAAATGTTTGTCCATTTTTTTTGATCTTTCAAAGAATGAACTTCGGTTTTAATAAATTTTTAATAAATTTTTTTATTATTTGTCTATTATCTCTTTTATTTACTGCTGCTCTTATCTTCGCTATTTCCTTCTGCTAGGTTTGGGTTTTTTTTTTTTCTTTTTTCTTTAGTTGTAAACTTAAGTATGTTGTTGATTTGAGATCTTTCTCTTTTTGTTTTTAGTTTAAGCATGTACTATTATAAATTACTATTTAGCACTGGTTTTACCGTGTGCCATAAGTTTTAATATGTTGTGCTTTCATTTTCATTCATCTCTAAGTATTTTCTATTTTTTATTGTGATTTCTCCTTTGATGCATTGATTGTTTAAGTGTCTGTTGTTGGCCAGGTTTGGTGGCAGGCAGACCACAAGGTCAGGAGTTCGAGACCAGCCTGGCCAACATGGTGAAACACTGTCTCTACTAAAAAATCCAAAAATTAGCCAGGAGTGATGGTGCGTGCCTGTAATCCCAGCTGCTCAGGAGGCTGAGGCTGGAGAATTGCTTAAACCTGGGAGGTGGAGGTTGCAGTAAGCTGAGATTACGCCACTGCACTCTAGCCTGGGCGACAGAGCAAGACTCCATCTCAAAAAAAAAAAAAAGCGTCTGTTGTTTAATTTTCAAAAATTTTTGAATTTTCCAGTTTTCTTTCTGTTATAAATTTATAACTTTATCTTACTGTGGTTGGAGAAGATAATTTAATCATATATATCTTTTAAAAATTGATTGAGATTTTATTTGTCATTTTATATTGTCTATCCTGGAGAATGTTTCAAGTGCATTTGGGAAGACTGTATTTTGTTGTTGTCCATATCTTGTTTTTATTTAGAACATTTAATTAAAAAAATTTAATTCACATATTTTGTGTTACAGAGTTTGGGATAAAATCTTTCTACACAATTTTCCACCTTTAACAATACCATTTTTTTCCTGCATGTTCTCACTTGTAAGTGGGAACTAAACATTCAGTACAAATGGACACAGAGAAGGGAGCAACAGACACCGGGGCCTACTTGAGGGTAGAGGGTAGAGGGTAGGGGTATGGTGAGGATTTAGAAACTATCCATACTACGGGAGGCTGAGACAGGAGAATGGCGTGAACCCGGGAGGCGGAGCTTGCAGTGAGCCAAGATTGCGCCACTGCACTCCAGCCTGGGCTGCAGAGCGAGACTCTGTCTCAAAAAAAATGAAAAAAAGAAAAAATAAAACTATCCATACTATGCTTATTACCTGGGAGACAAAATAATCTGTACACAAAACTCCATGACAATTTCCCCATGTAACAAACTTGCACATGAACCACATGGACCTAAAATGAAAGTTGGCAAGAAAAAAAAAATGAAAAGTCAAAAAACAAACTAAAAAAATCATATTTAATAAAAGCAAGTTTTCTTTATATATTTAAAATTATATGTTTATCAATTTATTGTAAATTCTTATAAGTAATTTAAATATGTATCTAGGCTTGCTGACAATTAGCATTGTACTGTCTTCATATTAGCAGTTAGCAGTTATAATTACTGCAGTTTAAATGTGCTTTATCTTTTCATTCTTACATAAAAATATATTGGCAACCTAAGAAAATGTGCACAACATTTATATGAAAAAAACTACAAGAAATCTAATGAAATGAATTTAAAAGATTTAATAAATGGAAAAACATTCCATGTACATGCAAAGGAAGACTTTATATTGTCAGTAATCTATTTTTTTCCAAATTCATCTATAAAGTCAATGCAATCCCAATAAAAGTTCCAGCAAGTTATCTGTGGATATTGATGAATTTATTCTGAAGTTTATTTAAGTAAAAGGTAAAAGACTAAGAATAGTCAACAACATTGAAGGAGGAAAAACAAAGTCAGTAGGCTGACACTCTCTGACATCGAGACAGTATAGTATTAGTTTTTGTTTGTTTGTTTGTTTGAGATGGAGTCTGGCTCTGTCCCCCGGGCTGGAGAGCAGTGGCAGTGATCTCGGCTCAATGCAAGCTCCACCTCCCGGGTTCACACCATTCTGCTATCAGCATCCCCAGTAGCTGGGACTACCGGCGCCCGCCACCATGCCCGGCTAATTTTTTGTATTTTTTAGTACAGACGAGGTTTCACTGTGTTAGCCAGGATGGTCTTGATCTCCTGACCTCGTGATCCACCTGCCTCAGCCTCCCAAAGTGCTGGGATTATATGCGTGAGCCAACGCGCCCAGCCAGTATTAGTTTTTTAAAAAGACAAATAGATCAATGGAACAGAATAGAGAACCCAGAAGTTGACCTATGCAATTACTATCAGTCAATCTTTGACAAAGGGGCAATGAGAATTCAATAAAAATGGGGTTTTTTTTTTTTTTTGAGACAGTGTCTTGCTCTGTTGCCGAGGTTGGAGTGCTGTGGCATGATCACAACTCACTGCAGCCTTGATCTCCCAGGCTCTCCCAATCCACCCACCTCAGCTAACTTGCGTATCTGAGACTACCAGCATTCACCACCGAGACCAACTAATCTTTAAATTTTTTATTTTTTGTAGAGAATGGGATAGACTTATGTTGCCCAGGCTAGTCTCAAACTGCTAGGCTCAAGTGATCTTCCCATCTTGGCCTACCAAAGTGTGGTGTGAGCCACTGCACTGAGCCAATACTTTTAATAAATGGTGATGTTTCTGAATAAACTGGGCATACACATGCCAAAACTGAAAAAAAATCTAGACATAGACCTTATACCTTTCACAAAAACAAAATGGATTGTCAGCCTCAAAGTGAAATGCAAAACTATAAAGCTTACTAGACAATAACAGAAGAAAATCTAAGTGGCCTTGGTTTTGGTGATGACATTTTGGATACAATATCAAAAACAGTTCATGAAAGAAAAAATACATAAGTTGAACTTTATTAAAATTAAAAACTTCTGCTTTGCAAAAGCATTCCTTAAGAGAAAAAAGATTGAGCCAAACACTGAAAGAAAATTGTTGCAAAAAACATATCTAATAAAGGACTATCAAAAATATGCAGAAGCCTTTAAAATTAAACAATAAGCAAACAAAAATCCAACTTTAAAAATGGCCAAAAGATTTGAATATACACTGCACCAAAGAAGATACACAGATGGCAAATAAGCATATGAAAAAGTGTTCAACATCATATACTATTTGGGAATAGCAAATTATGATAGAGATATCCCACTACATACCTCTTAGCATGGCTTAAAACAAAACACTAACACTGTGAAAGGCTGGTGAGGATACAGTTCACCAGGAACTTTCCATTTACTTCTGGTGTGAATGCAAAATGGCACAGCTGCTTTGTGAGATAGTTTGCAGTTTCTTTCATAACTAACATACTCTTACCATATGATGCAGTAGTCATACTCTGGTATTTACCCAGATGAGTTGAAAAGTTGTGTCCTCACAAAAAGCTGAACATGGAGATTTATAGCAGTTTTATTCATAATTGCCAAAACTTTAAAGCAACAAAGATGTTCCTCAACAGGTGAATGGATAAAATAACTAGTATATTCATAATATATAATACTATTTGGTGATTAAAAAATAAAGGGGCACAAAAAACCATGCAGGAATTTTAAATGCATATGGCTTAGTGAAAACCCCAGTTTGAAAAAAGACTACATACTGTATGATTTCAACTATTTGACTCTGTGGAAGACAAAAAAATCTATGGAGACAATAAAATCATCAGTACTTTCCAGGAGTTCCAGGAGTTGAAGGAAGAGGTAAATAAGGCATTTTTAAGGTAGTGGAACTATTTCTGCCTAACACTGTAATGTTGGATACAAGTCATTATACATTTGTCATATCTCAAAGATTGTACACCAAGAGTGAATACTTATGTAAACTATGGATTTCAATTAATAATAATGTATTCAATTGTCTCATCAATTGCTATAAATGTACCACAGTAATACAAGGCATCAACTTTTACAGGCAAAACAGAAATAGAAAAATAAAGATAGTCATCTTTGTTTTGTAGGAGAAAAATAAAGGAAAAGAAAGGAGAAATTGTAACAGTTGTTCATCTGCTTTTCTTCCTTGCAAACTCGTTTTACTTTAGAGGCCTTGCACTGATCTAAGCATTTTGTTTCCATGTGGATATAGTGTGGGTGATGTCTCTCGTACCACCTTACCATGCTGGCCTCTGCACTCTGGGTTCCTAGATTCTTTTAGAAGAGGGAAAGAATCTGTATTGTTGTGGAAACCAAAAAATGTGATTACTACAGACCCACTTCTTGACAGTGTTCTCTTGTCTTCCACCATCTGGCACCTGCCCCTGACACACATGCATGCCACTGTCTACTAGAAACAGCTCCATAGCTGACTGGTTCATATCCCTCAAACTCATCTATTCGAAAACAAAACATGTTTCTTTAGCCCTTTTCTTTCTAAGATTCTGGAAGAAAAGTGGGTAGTTAGTCATTTTTGTCTTGACCATTTTACCTTCGTTACATAGACTTTGACATTAGAAATAAAGATATTTCCTTGGCCAGATCCTGTGGCCAATTCCAAGGTATAACATTTATTTAGTTATATCACATGCCAAATATTCTTAATATAAGTAATGGTTGTCTACTTTGTGCAACTATGAAGCCAACATATTATCAATTTGTAAATGTGCTGTGGGTTTTGTAAAAGAAATGTACTATTTGCTTATATTATGCATAATAAAACATATAAATGTAGCAGATTTACATAATTATTTTCTACATTACTCAGATCTTCTATCTACCAGTTTAATGCTTAAGTGATATATATTACAGTCTTGCGTTACATCTTCCTCTTTTTTTTTTTTTTTTGAGACAGAGTCTCACTTTGTCGCCCAGGCTGGAGTGCAGTGGCGCCATCTCTGCTCACTGCAACCTCCGGGACTCAGACAATTCTCCCTCCTCAGCCTCCCTAATAGCTGGGATTACAGGTGCCCGCCATCACATTGGGCTAATTTTTGTATTTTTAGTAGAGATGGGGTTTCACCATGTTGGCCAGGCTGGTCTTGAACTCCTGACCTTAGGTGATCTGCCCATCTCGGCCTCCCAAATTGCTGAGATTACAGGCATGAGCCCACCGCGCCCCCATCTTCCTCTTTTAACAATTTTGAAATATACATGCAATGCCATGATACTTTCTATTAGTTCCTTTGATTTCACTTCAAGCCTTCTCCACCAACATAAAACAACAATTTTTGGTTTATTGCCAAAGTTTTCTTTGGTTGGCAGGGTATTATAATCATAATACATTATTTTTCTTACAATATGGAAGATAGAGTTGGTTTTTTGTTGTTTGTTGGTTTGTTTTCTTTTTTGTTTAAGGCAGAGTCTGGCTCTGTTGCCCAGGCTGAAGTGCAGTGTGTGATCTTTGCTCACTGCAACTTCTGCTTGCTGAGCTCTAGCCATCTTCCCTTGAGTAGCTGGGCTTACAGGCACCCGCCCCAATACCTGGCTAATTTTGTATTTTTAGTAGAGACTGGATTTTGCCATGTTGGCCAGGCTGGTCTCTATCTCCTGAGCTCAAGCTGTCCACTGGCCTCGGCCTCCCAAAGTGCTGGGATTAGAGGTGTAAGCCTAAGGTAGAGTTTTGATTTTGTATATTTGAGAAAATATTTTATATAACTTTAGAAGAAAGTCTTACAAATATCACGTGCTTGAATTTTGTTATCTTTTAAAAAATCAAAAGATGCTTTAGTTTCTTAATATAATTTATTTAAAATTTATTTTTACAACAGACAACTCAATAATCAGCATTTTTAAATTTCCCATTTTTAAGGCATTGTTGATTGTTTTATTTGTCTTCATTTTTATTCCCAGAGTTGGAGAAGATATAGAGTATTTTTTATAGATACTGATGGCTAAATGTATTTTTTTCCAAAATCATTTTTGACAGCTATTTTCTTTCTCTCGTTGTATGATCGAGTGAGTTCTTTCCATGAAATAAAGGAGTTTCCGTTTTATCTTCATTTACTCAACTTTAATTAAAAATTTTAATTTAAGCCATACCTACCTAAAATTTAGAATTAAAGAGTTTTCACAAGATTAAAAAACAAAATAAACAAAACAATAAAAAATAGAACTCTCTTGATACCGTCCTGTATTCTACATCCCACAGAGCAAATCTGCTCAATTCTTTTAGATGTTGTAAATTAAAAAAATATACTTATTACTACATTTCTAAATGACATGCTGAAACTGGGGCAAATTTTAATTTTTTTGTTTTTGTTTTTGGTGTTTTCCATTGACCACCCATATAGAAGAGTGACAGAGAGAGAAAGGGAGAGAGAAAGAGATGGTGGGAGGAGAGAGAGAGAGAGAAAAAGAGCGAGACAGAGAAACCAAGAGGAATTTCATGTTCTCTCTATTTCATCAGGACTATGAAATACTAATAGTAAAAGAGGCATATTTTAGGGTTAAATGATTTTCATTCCTGCTCTTTTAACTTTCTCTAGTTTTAGTAATCATTTTTGAGAATTTGTTTCACTTTTTAAATAACTTATGAGTTAATTATTAAATCCCCTCCCAATTACTAGTGTTCTCTACAGATGTATGCAAATATATCAGACATTCCGTCATTTCCCTCCACTTGATAAAATTTCTTCTGGTGCTTTCTAGAACTCCTCCCAACAGAACAAGATTTTCTTCAGACTTGCACACTGTCTTATTTTGGCTGAACATCATTTCTGCTAGCCTTGTGAAATACAAACAAAAGTTTGAAGCCTATTTCTAAAAATTAACTTTATTCTGATTTGATCATTTTGTGACAGTTTCATTGTGTAGAGCCTCTACCAATATGTAAGAATATGACCAAATGGTAGCATGTACACTAATATGGCAAACATAATTCTTCCCATCTCAATTGAATGTTAAGTAAATTCTCTTACTCGTTTTTATGGCCAGCCCTGTTATACCCTAGTAGTCCTCAGACTTCACATTCCTAAAATTATTAAGGACCTATAGAGATTTTGTTTACATGAATTATAGTTCTGATATTGACTGTATATAAAATTAAGACAGAAATTTTAAAATATGTATTAATTCACTAAAAATTATAATAAATTGATTATATGTTAATGTTAACATGTTTTAAATGAAAATAAATAATAAACTGATGATATACAAATCATTTTATAGTATCATTTTATAGTATCATAGAAGTATAATTGTTTTTATTTAAAATCTCAAGTTTGATTATATTATTTTCATCTGTCTTATGGATGTTTATTCATGCCAGATAGCTCCAGTCCATATTTTCAATATTATCCTGAAGAAAAGTAATACAATTTTTGCTGTCTTTTTTTTTTTTTTACATTTTTGCAAATCTCTTTAATGTCTGGCTAAATAGCAGAGCTGGATTCAGATAACTGTTCCTGCATTCAGATTGTTACCATGTATTGTTTTCATTGATGTATAGGAAGAAATACTGGCTTCACACAGATGTGTAGTTGAAAGGGGGAAGAATATTTTATTGGCTTTGTCTAATATTTCAGCTCTTCTTCGAGATTTTACTAAAACACAGCAGGTGGTAGTTTTTTAAAAGGTGTATTGTAGAATCTAAATCCATATTAATAACTTTTTCACACTCTGTTACATTGAAATTCAGTGTATATTTTGCATTTTGAATGGATTCTTCTACTCATGTACAACTAGGTAATTTCATTCATTAGTGATTTGGAAAATATGGATTTACTGATTTATTCATCTCTGAAATTTTGACACATATAAAAATATGTGTATAAAATATTATAGTTATTAATATCATTACCAATATCATCAGAAAGGTATAAGTTTTAGAAAGCTGCCGACTTCAAGGTGGCCAATTCAAATTTTGAAAACTTCTACAATTTTACCTTGATAGTTATAATTTTATCATTTGCAAAAAATAATAATAATAAAATACTGTCAGTTGTTTTCCTGGAAGTGACAACCTCTTTTTTTATTCTCAAAAAAAAAATCTTTCTAAATATCCAAGTCTGAATGGCCTTATTTTGTCTGCCATTTTTTCTTTCAATTAAAAATAGTATTCCATGAAAAAAGCAACCAGTCTAGTTTACAACTCAGTCTACATGTGTTTTCATGGAGATAAACATTGAGCAGCAGAAGTGTTTTATCTGTAGTCCCATTTTGTCAAACCAAATATATAAAAAGACATATACTCGGGGATGTTTCTTAAAAATAATAACTTTCATTGCTTCATCAAGATTGAAAATATTCCTAAATGAAATTGGCATCTTTTTTTTAATTTTTTAAATTCCAAGTAGATAGCAGTTAAGAAAATAGTGACTATTTGTAGAGCTTGTTGCTACTGCCATGATTTCTGCTAAGATGTACAAATCACGCACTATTGCTTTGGTAACATCAGAGAAAATGTCAACACAGGAAAATGGCAAACACTTAGTATTGATATAGAAATAATTTCAATTGGCCGGGTGCGGTGTCTCAGCCTGTAATCCCAACACTTTGGGAGGCCGAGGCGGGCGGATCACGAGGTCAGGACCATCCTGGGTAACACGGTGAAACCCCGTCTCTACTAAAAATACAAAAAAATTAGCCGGGTGTGGTGGCAGGTGCCTGTAGTCCCAGCTGCTGGGGAGGCCCACGCAGGAGAATGGTGTGAACCCGGGAGGTGGAGCTTGCAGTGAGCCTAGATCACGCCACTGCACTCCAGCCTGGGTGATAGAGCGAGACTCCATTTCAAGAATAAAATAAAATAAAAAAATTTAAAAAATGAATAATTTTGACCTGTGAACTCGCTTGAGACGGTCTTGGGGCCCTAAAGTATCTGAGAGTAACATGTTGAGTACTGCTGATACTGGTTTCAAATTTCATAATTACAGCATTGATGATAGAAATATACAAATCATTTTGTAGTATCATTTCATAGTATCATAGAAGTATAATTTTTGATTTAAAATCTGAAGTTTTATTATATTATTTTCATCTGTCTTATGAATGTTTATTCATGCTAGTTAGCACCAGTCCATATTTTCAAGTGAGTTTTTACATTTTTGATTATTTTCCTGGCTATTTTCGTGAAAATGTAGAGAACTGGAATTGACATTTTTAACCAGATACTATTTTGAGTTAGAAGTGGTTACATTTTGGGGAACAATATTGGTTTAGTACTCAGCAAATGCGAACATACATGATGATATGCAAATAAACCTCAGCCAGTGGAGGCGTCTCAACTACAGCATTCTTTTTTTTTTTTTTCTTTTGTATTAGAGTTTTGCTCTGTCACCCAGGTTGGTGTGCAATGGCTCAATCTTGGCTCACGGCAACCTCCACCTCCCAGGTTCAAGCCATTCTCCTGCCTCAGCCTCCTGAGTAGCTGGAATTATAGGCGTGCACCACCATGCCTCGCTAATTTTTTTTGTATTTTTAGCAGAGACGGGGTTTCACCATATTGGCCAGGCTGGTCTCGAACTCCTGACCTTGTGATCCTCCCACCTCGGCCTCCCAAAGTGCTGGGATTACAGGCTTGAGCGACTGTGCCTGGCCTACAGTCAGCACTCTTGAACACATACTGACCTATGGAATCTCTTCACAGAGTTTGTTTCTTCATGTCTCAAGTGTTGAACAGGAACATGACCACATGCCCAGAAATTATGTAGACTCGGTATTATATATCATATATACTAACTGCTATCTTTAGACTGTGGTACAATGGAAGAGTGGCCACAGGGGCCAGAGGAAAGGCAGCACAATCACACAGGCGGACAGTTGGAAGCTTGCATCAGTTGAGAGAATGGTAGTTTAATATATTTTAGTCTATCGCGTCTCACACGTGAGATAATCCAAAACCTCAGTAAATACATTTAAATATGTAAACTATAATAAGCAGAAATGAGTTTTAAAAGGCTTAATGATACTTAAACTAATTATTTAGAAGTGCAAATTTCCACATTTATCCAAGATCATCAAGCCTCCAGCAATGACTGATTGGGCTACTCTATGTGCAATGCCATTTAAATGCAATAACTTGAAAATATTCAATGAAATATGGCCTTTTTCCTTTGCAATCTATAATTAAAATGTCAATTTTATCTTAGTAATCTATGTACATTTACATTTAGAATGAGCAAATTAAGTTTTTATTATAGCCTGGAGTACTTATTGTTCCTTTTTATGTTTGGGCATTTTTAAGGGAAGAGGAAAGAATGTTAAACCAGAAAAGCATTTGAAAAATGACCCCTGCAACTGGTAATAATGTAGCAAGTGTAACTTTGTAAGATGACATGTAGGTGGTTATTCAAAACCATCACAGTATTAGATGCAAAAGGGCTTGTTTAAACATAGGAAAGCCAATAGCACTATAAGTGAGCATTTATTTTCAATGGTCATAATTTACATGCTATAAAGGAGCCATCTGAGAAAATGTGTTAGTGTGCACTACAGAAGAGTAGTCAGAAGATAAAAATCAGCATAGGCTTTCAAAGTAACTCTATCTTCCTATTTAAGGGTATTTTGCTAGTCATAGCAGCTGGGAAAACTCATTAAGTTACTGGAAATGAGCCTAGCTCTGCCTTTATTATCAGTGCTGTGATAAAGCCTCCAGGACTGCAGGAAAGAACTGTTAAAGAAAGGGTTGTGTGGCACTCATTTTTTATAGAGTCGCATGTTTTTGTAATAACAAATGTAGTTATAAAACACAAGATGTTTTTCATTCCCAAACTGGTTGAAGGGAGAATCTTGGAAAGGGAGGAATTTATGTTAGGTGCAATTTGCATATTGTAGGAAGATGCTTTACATATTTATGTTCTCCCTTCTTTGCGAGTGCTGATTTCCAAGTAATGCTGCTGCCAGTATCTCTTGTCCAATAGTAGGATTGAGTGGAGGTGGAAGAGTAGATGGAATGAGAGCAGGACCTTAAATCAGAGGTAACCCATCTTTCTCCATAATGCAACAGTGAATTCATGCAGAGAGTATGGATTTGGGAAAGAAAACATTGCTATATGCAAAGTGTTTCAAATTATTATTCTCATTCTACAAATGAAGAAAACGAACTGAAGGGTCTAATAAAATGCCTATACGCAGTGCCTAAATGCCTTTACTGCACTTGACTAAGTGCGGTAAAGATGGATTCAAACCCAGACCCTCCTGATTCCGAAGTCCATATTTCAGACATTGGTCCATGTGCACCTTGCTTTCCAGTTCCACAGGTATCTCCACCTCTCTGCACACCCTGCCCCTGGCTCCCTGCTGTCCTCATTCCAAGAGTGGGGAATATTTTTAGTATTTCCAGTTTAATTTTGAGTTATGAATGTTGCTAACTGCAAATCTTCATCTTACAAGTGAATTATTTTTTGATTCTGTATGAGAACCTAATTATCAATAAGCATCTATAGTTTTATGCTTGTTACCCAAATGTGTGTGTGTGCACGTTAAAAATATCATAGTGAAGTTACCATTTAAAAGAAGCTTTGTAAATTTCGTCAAATTCAGATAGCATTAGGATGACATTGTAAATTCATTCAAAACTTATTTGCTAAATTTTCACAATGTGGAAGCCGTATAGAACATGCAAAAGTGAATGTTGCAGAGGTTCCAAAACCCTACAATGTCTCCATGCCAAAGATGGGTGCAATAAAAACTACAATTACAGGGGAGACAGATCTCTCTCTCTCTCTCTCTTTTTCTCTTTTAAGAAAAAATGAGGACTTCTGGTTCCAGCCAATGTGAAATTGTCTTATTTTTCCCAGGTCTCGCTCTTACAAGTAAAAGTCCCTGGACATAACAACAAACATAGAAAGACTCTGAAAGGTGACAAGGAGAAGATAGCTGTTTAGGGGGCTCAGGACTTGAGGAACAACATGAAAGCATGTTCATTTGGCTTTCTTTGTGCCTCTCGAATACACCAGAAGCCTCCAAATTGGAACCACAAACAAGCACGGACAAAAAAGGTCCAAGAAAGTCTCCCTTTTCTAGCCAAAGAACTCAGAAAAGGGTAGTGTCTATCACAGAACTCAAAGGCTTTTTGTTAGTATCCACCCCATTGTATACAAGCACTAATGGAAAACTGCCCTCTGCCACCACTGTGGTTCCAACAGGCCTGAGAAGAGAAGCAATTTTTTTTTTTTTTTTAATCCAATCCTTGCGCCATGGGAGTGGGAAGCAGCCCTCAGAGTTCTCCCTCCAGTGCCCTCACCAGGAATCAGCACGTCGTATTCTTTCATCCTCACTCAGCGGGCATGAGCAGTCCTCCAACTTTTCTGAAACAGTAATATCAGAAGGGCAGACCAGAGAGCTGATCTTCCTCCTCTGCCCAGTGGAAGCAGACAACGGTTTAATTCAGCTGCTGAAGTAGTGTCAGTGGGGCCAAGTAGAAAAGTAATATTCCACCCATGCTTGGCAGAGGCACATGGTTCTCTGATTCTCCTACCAGGATAGGATCAACAGAATCTTGTTAGAATCTCAGCTTCTACACCCACCTGATGGCAACAACAGTAACAAAGCAGCTCAAGGAACGACAAAGCAGCTCAAGGAACGACAGTCGCCACTCAGAGCACACAAACTCCCCAGTGCTAGGGGCCAGTGGAGCTGAGCTTCCACACCCTTAGGCAGCAATAAGACTGAATGGGGCAGTGGGTGGTTGGGTTCAGCAAGACTATTTCCCTTCAGCCAACTGATGTCAGCAGGGCTCACTGAGAAGCTGAGCCTCCAGCCTCACTCAGCAATCAATGAGTTAAAAAAAACAATAAAGGTCATGGGATTTGGGGCTGGTATGTGAACCACTTCCACCTCTCCTTTTTTATAGAATCAGTGGGGAACTGGGCTTATCTCCTCACCCTGTAGCAACAAGAAAGTGTGAGTCAGCCCTCAGCGTCCCCCCTCCTTGGCACTAATGGGGCACAGGAGGAAGATCAAGGTCCACCGTTCTCATCAGCAATGAGGCAGTGGGACTCAGTGCCCCACTTTTGTTTAGGTAGTTTTGGCAGGGCCAGCAGAAAGCTACACACATACAACCACCTGACTTTCTTACTAGAACTTAACAGGGAGACTGTCTGCCAAGAATAAAGATTAAATAATATCAGAGTTTTTTTTTATAATATCCAAAATATCTGGGATAAAATTAAAAAAAAATACACCTCTTGTACTAAAAGAGTTTTCTTGCTATACTAAAAAGGTGAATCAAAATTCTAAACAGAAAAAATAATAATCAAAAGATGCCAACATATGAACAGATGCTTCTCAAAAGAAACATACAAGTGGGCAACAAATATCTGAAAAAAATGCTTAACATCACTAATCATTGGAGAAATGCAAACCAAGACCACAATGAGATACCATTTCACAGTAGTCAGAATGGATATTACTAAAAAGTCTGAAAACAACAGATATTGGTGAGGCTGTGAAGAAAAGACTGTTTATACACTGCTGGTGGGAATGTAAATTAGTTTGGCCACTGTGGAAAACAATTTTGAGATTTCTCAAAGAACTAAAAATGGAACTATTTGACCCAGCAATCCCATTACTGGCTATATATCCACAAGAAAATAAATCATTCTACCAAAAAGACACATGCACTCACATGTTTATCGTAGCACTATTCACAATAGCAAAGATGTGGAGTGAACCTAGGTTCCCGTCAGTGGTGGAATGGATGAAGCAAATGTGGTACCTATACACCATGGAATATTTTGTGGCCATGAAAAAGAGTAAAATCATGTCCTGTGCAGCCACATTAATGTAGCTGGAGGCCATTATCCTAAGTGAATTAACACAGGACGAGAAAACCAATATTGTATGTCTCACTTATAAGTGGGAGCTAAGCTTTGGTACTCATGGGCGTAAACTTTGGGTACTCATGGGCATAAAGATGGCAACAACAGACACTGGGCACGTCTAGAGAGAAAAGGGAGGAAGGGAGCAATGGTTGAAAAACTACCTATTGCATACCATGCTCATTACCCAGGTGACAGGATCAATTGTACCCCACACCACAGCATCACATGACATACCTACGTAACAAACCTGCACATGTACTCCCTGAATCTAAAATAAAAGTTGCAATTATTAAAAATAAGACGTCAACACTGAGATGAATCAGATGTTAGAATATTCAAAGATTTTAAAGCAGCCATGATTAAAATGCTTTAACAAACAATTATGAATTCTTTTAAAGCAAATAAAAATACAATAATTTAAAAATTACTTTAAAATGTAGAGACGGAAACACTATATAATGCAGAGGTAGTAATTATAAGATTGAGTAGCCTCTAAATAGAGGAAGAAGTAAATTTTGAAGAAAATCACAGAATTTTTCCAAATTACGCTGAGAACTGACTACTTAACATAAAGAATGAAAGCAAGAAGGCAATAAAATGATATTTTCAAGTGCTAAAAAAATTTATGACTTGCAAAACTTACACTACAAGAATGACTAAAAGGTAATTTTGAAGCAAGAAATATCTCAGAGCGAATCATGGATATTGTGATGGTTAATTTTATGTGTTACCTTGACTGAGCCATGGACTGCCCAGCTATTTGGTCAAACATTACTGTGTGTCTGCAAGGCTTTTCATAGATGAGATAAACATTTGAATTTGTGGACTGAGTAAAGAAGATTGCCTTCCCTAATGCAAGTGGCCCTTATCTAATCAGTTGAAAGCCTGAATAGAACAAAAAGACTGACACTTCCACAAGTAAAAGGAAATTCCCCCTGTCTGATGATCTTGAGCTGGGATATAAGTCTCTATTTGGTTGTGAATTCCATCAGAAACACTGACCTTTCTTAGGCCTCAAGCCTGCAGGCTTTTGGACTAGAACTATATCATCTGCTCTCCTGGGTCTCCACTAGCTGACTGCAGATCTTGGTACTTCTCAGCCTCTAAAATGGCATAGCCAATTTCTTATCTATCTATCTATCTATCTATCTATCTATCTATCTATCTATCTATCTATCCATCTTTCTTTCTATCTATCTATCTATCTATCTATCTATCTATCTATCTATCTATCTATCTATTTATCTATCTATCTATCCATCCCATCCCTTACTGGTTCTGGAGAGCTGTGACTAATACAGAAGTACAGAAAAGAATGGAGAACAATAAAAGACAATAGATAAGTGGCTTTTCAAGTTCAAGTATCTAAGCATTGTGCTTAACGGAAAGATTATGATACTTAATATTGAATCTTTTCTAATGTCAGGTCAAGAGAGTATATTATAAAATATAGTAATATGTACATATTATCAATAAAGTATCAACAAAATGATAAAAAAGATGCATTTAACATTAAAGTACACACAGATTGAACAAGTCAAAAAAAATCAACAACTCTTCATAGAGCCATCAAATAAGTAAGAACACAACATAAAACCCTGTCCCAAAGACTGGAGATGCAGGCAGATACAGGGAATTAGCTTATTGAAGCAGGAACCCCTGAGCAGAAACCTCCATGGGGATCAGAGCTGGGACAGAAAATCCTGACTTGCAGTTGATGAATTGCTGCAGACATAGGTTGGGCAAGTCTCAAATTTAAAATTCTAAGGGGCCCAGTCATAAGAGTATCCCTGCTTTTATGAGTTTTACCCATAGGAGGCCTACCAGGACCACATAGTAAATACCTAAGAAAAATTCTTTCTTTGCTTCTGATAAAAAGAAAAAAAATAACTTTTCCTTTTTTTTGAGACTTGGTATTCTGTCACCCAGGCTGGAGTACAGTGGCACAATCTCAGCTCACCGCAACTTCCACCTCCCAGGCTCAAGCAATTCTCCTGCCTCAGCCTCCCGAGTGGCTGGGATTACAGGGTCCTGCCACCAGGTCTGGCTAATTTTTGTATGTTTAGTAGAGACGAGGTTTCATCATGTTGGCCAGGCTGGTCTCAAATTTCTGATCTCAAATGATCCAACTGCCTTGGCCTTCCAAAGTGCTGGGATTACATGTGTGAACCACCACACCCAGTCAATAATTTTTAAATCCCCCAGAACATTCTGTTCTTAACAAGGCCTACCTCAGGTGAAACTCAGAGCATAACCTGCTGGGAGAAGGAAAACACCCCCCAAACCAGCCTCCTCTAGCCCTTCTGTCCTACTTTAATGGGAAGCAAACGTTAGACACATGCTTGAAGTTTACAACACAGGGGCACAGGCTCGCCACAGGATGAGACCTGCTCGTAGGACTG
The DNA here is from genome assembly GCF_028885625.2 of Pongo pygmaeus. Taxonomy (NCBI): domain Eukaryota; kingdom Metazoa; phylum Chordata; class Mammalia; order Primates; family Hominidae; genus Pongo; species Pongo pygmaeus. Next base: position 34,517,304 of record NC_072379.2, on the reverse strand, counting down.
TAGAATGCTTCTCCTGCTCCATACCTCATTACCACAGCACTAGAGCCCTATTTATACAGTTTCTTTCACCCATTTCACCATGCCTTGCTATCAAGGAAAAACCATAAGGCATAAGGTAAACCATAAGGTAAAAATAACCAACCAACTGGACAAACTAGCCAGTTTAACAGACTGATCAAGCATCAGAACCAAAGTCAAATATGGCAAGAACGTTGGCTTTATGAGACCACAGATTTTTAAAGACTGTAATCAATATGCTAAGGGCTGTAACGCAAAAATTAGACACCATCTAAAAACAGATGGACAATGCAAGCAGAGAGGTGAAAATTCTAAAAAGGAATTTGAAAACTGCTTGAGATCAAATCACTGTACAGAAATGAAGACTGCCTGTAATAGGTGCACTAGTAGACTGGACTCCACTGAAGCATGAATCCTTGAGCTTGAGGTTATCCCAATAATCTTAAGGATATTTTAAAACTAAAAAGCAAAGAGAAAAAAAGTGAAATAAAAAACAACAAAATATCCAAAAGCTGTGAGACAACTACCAAACGTGTAACATACACACAATTGGAATATCAGAAAAAGAGAGAAAAAAATAGAAGTAACAGTAGAAGAAACAATGACTACTAACTCCCCCAATTTAATTTCTGACACCAGACTGCAGATCCAGGGAGCTCAGAGAACACCAAGCAGAACAAATGTCAAAAAAATCTACACATACAAGTGTTATATCCAAACTTCAGAAAACAAAGATAAAGAAAAAAATCTTGAAAGAAACCACAGGAAAATGAACACTTTATCTTGAAGAGAAATCTGACTTTTCCCCAGGAATAATGTAAGCAAGAAGAGAGTGGAGTGAAATATTTTAATCATTGAGAGTAAAAAAATTCCACTAACCTAGAATTCTGTGCCTTGCAAAATTTTTCTTCAATAGTGAAGGAGAAATACTTTCTAAGATAATCAAAAATTGAGGAAATTTGTGGATGTCAGACCTGTCTTGCAAGAAATATTTAAAAAGTCCTTCAGACTGGAGGAAAATGATACAGGTCAGAAACTCAGATCTACATAAGGAAAGGAAGAGCATCAGAAAATGAACAAAAGAATGCGAAATAACTTTTATTCCTCTTATTTGTAATTTATCTAACAGATAACTGTGCATTCAAAATAGTAATAACCACAATTTATTTGATTGCATAAGCATTATATATATTTATATAATAAAATAAAATGAATATACATATTTTATATATAAATAAAATGAATGACAACAATGACACAAGGGGCCAGAGGGAGAAATTAGGAATATTTTGTTTTATAATAAGGTACTTGCACTCCATGTGATGTGGTCTAGTGTTATTTGAAAGTGGACTTGGATCAGTTGTAAAAGTATCTTGCAAACACTAGGGCAACCACCAAAAAGGGCAAAAAATAAAAACACTAGCAATTACGGTAAATAAAATTCTAACTATATCAATAATCATTTCAAACACCAGTAGTCCAAATATGCTAATTATAAGACAGATTATCAGAGTGGATTGAAAAACAAGACTCAATTATATGTTGTCTACAGGGAACCTACTTTAAATATAAAGAAACATATGGAGCAAAAGTGAATGAAGAAAAAATATACCATGCTAATACTTATCAAAAGAAAGTGAAAGTAGCTATATTAATTTCTAACAGAGAAGATTTCATGGCAAGGAATATTATCTATTAGGTGTAAACAGGGACATTATAATATAATAAAGGAGCAAATACTCCAAGAAGACATACAATTTTTAATGTGTATATGCCTAACAACAGTGTCCAAATACAAGAGATAAAGGGTAATAGAACTGCAATGAGAAATGGATGAATCAACTGTCATAGCTGGAGACTTCAACATCCCTCTCTCAGAAATGGACAGATCCAAAGGCAGAAAATCAATAAAGAAATATTTAAATTCAACATCACCATCAATCAACTGGTTATGATTGACATCTATAAATGATTTCATCCAACAACAGTAGATTGCACATCTGTTCTTTAAGCTCACACAGAACACTCACTAACATAGACTGCCACGTTCCTGGCCACAGAAGATGGCTCAACATAAAGTGTCTGCTCTCAGACCACAGTGAAATTAAGCTGGAAGTTCTAACAGAAAGATAGTGGGAAAATCCCCAAATACTTGATTATTAAACAATACACATCTAAGTAACACATGGGTTAAAGAAGAAATATTTTGAAATAAATAAAAATGAAAATAGAACTTGACAAACTTTGTAGAATGTAGTAAAAGTGCTTAGAGGAAATTTTAAAACATCAAATGCATGCATAAAGAAGAAAGATCTAAAACTAGTAAAAGAAGAGTAAGTTAAATCCAAAGTAGGCAGAAGAAATAATTAAAATAATAATAAAGGAAGCTATGAACATGTATCTGAACATGTACTTTTCATTCAATTTTGCTGTGAACCTAAAACTACTATAAAATAAATTTTATAAATTAAAGAAAAAAGCACATACATTCAGCAACATAGAAATAGCTAGACACTTCTTCAGTGAATAAACAGTATTCAAAAAATACCTGTAATAATCACAACATTTAATGGAAAAACATTTAAAATGTTCTTTTAAATGGTCAACCATATAAAAAACCTGTCTTTCCCATCTCTTTTATTCAGCAAGGCAAAGAAAAGAAGTGAGAGATAAAAATGATTAAAAAAAAACTGCCATTATTTGCCAATGATATTACTGTTTATGTAGAAAATTTATAAGATTAGATAAATTGTTGCTGTTTAAAATGAGTTATTAAGTCTGTATTATTTCATGACAATTTATCCTCCATGTAGCACAGTAGTAGGCATAGATGAGAGGCTTAAACATTCTCATTGATTCTAATGTTTAATGGCATTTATTTGGGGAATAGTTCCCATTTTAGATGTTGCATTCACATACTCTTTACAATTTAATATTTAGCTGTTTGAAACTATGAGGAAACATTGAGGGGTTAGAGATAGCAAAGAGCTTGTCTGTACTTTATGTATTTCTCTAACATTTCAAATACTTTAGGAAAATTTTTCATAGGAAAATAGCAGATATTTGAAAATAAAATCACAGAAAGCAATTAATTGTTAACAGAAAGAACATAACTTATAGCTTTATAGACTTGAACTGAAATATCTGTTTCTCAGGTCTGCCATTTCCTAGATGTTGATTTTTGACGAATTACATAATCTCTGTCTCTGTCTCTTTGTGTCTTTCAATAGATAGGTAGATAGATAGACAGATAGATAGATAGATTCTATTTATGTATATTGTTGGATTGACTAAATATTGGATAGAGATGGCCCTGAATTGTTGTATCAGTTAAACGTACGTTATATTAGGTGCATGTTACTGAAATTGAGAGAAGGTGACTTAATCATTTAGATTTTTATTTTTTTCATATGTCAATAAAAGTCTCAATTTTGGCAGTCCAGGATTAAATGCATGCCTCTGCAATACTATTATGTACCTAGGCTCTTCTATGTTTCTGATCTACTATATGTTGCAGAATATTATTTTTATCTTCATGATCACATATGATTGTTCCATTGTCAGGCAAAAAGAAGCATATGGGAAAATCAATGGTTGCTTGATAGGCTTATTAGACCCTTTTCATCAATATAGCAATGATGATTCTGAAAGCAGCACCATCTAATACCAGCACACATAATCTCCCCATTCTTATTAACTAGGACATTAGTTCTCTAACCCAAATTGAAATTTTGTGTAATAAGAAACCAGAGAAGAATACTTATTTTCAAATAAGTAACAGTGTTTAGCCTACCTCAACCCTTGGATCAGCCAACGCCCACCACCACCGTTCTTCCCATACGCAGTACAAAGTCATTCTGGCCCCAAAGATAACGCCCTCCAATCTCATTTGCATACTGCATATAGCTTAAAATACATGTCTGGATCATGGAAGCCTTTTCTGAAACATTACTGTGGAAGTCCAATCACTAAGCCTTTTCATAGTAATTTTTTTTTCCTCTGACAAACGTGGTAGGATTGAACTTCTCCACCCAAACTTTGTGTGACCAAGGACATGTGAGGACATGTAACGTGTTACTTCTGGATTAAAGCCTTAAAAGCCAGTACATGTTTCACCATGTACTCCTTTTCCCTCTGTCACAAAAGAAAGGGGACTTCTTTTTTAACTTTAAGTTCTGGGATACATGTGCAGAACCCGCAGGTTTGTTACATAGGTATACATGTGCCATGGTGGTTTGCTGCACCCATCAGCCTGTTGCCTAGGTTTTAAGCCCCACATGCATTAGGTATTTGTCCTAATGCTCTCCCTCCCCTTGCCTCCCATTCCTCAACAAGCCCCAGTTTGTGATGTTCCCCTCCCTGTGTCCATGTGTTCTCATTGTTCAATGTGGCACATATACTCCATGGAATACTATGCAGCCATAAAAAAGAATGAGTTCATGTCCTTTGCAGGTACATGGATGAAGCTGGAAGCCAACATTCTCAGCAAACTAAATCAGGAACAGAAAACCAAGCTCTTCTTATTTTCATTTATAAGAAAGGGGACTTTCAAGAGGGTGGTTAGTGCATCAGCCTGGGTCTAAAAGGAAGGCGGCATGAGGCAGAGTTCCCTGATGGTGGTGCTGGCTATATGAAAACAAAAAGATATAGTTTGTGTTGTTCTCAGACACAGACTTTTGGGAATTGTTACCTGATTAATTTAGAAGTTGGCTTTGGATGACTTGTGTGCCTGTAATAGAGGCCTAAAATGTGAGACACTGGCTTCATGCTCAGTGGCAGATAATAAAGAAAGGTATATTGGAGGCTGGCCTGATGGTGACCCTTTTCTGCAGTGGGAAACATTTGCTAAATCTCTTGCCTGGGATATCTTGGAAGGCTGATAATGTATTCAATTAATCTGTAATTTTAAGTAAGAGGTTGAACAAATAGAACATATGTGGTAAGAGTTGATTACAACAAATTGCAATTGAAAAGAAACTGTAATATACAAGCTCAAAGAAGGGTGGCTGGTTTATAGGAAGGACTGAGAAGGGATAGAGCAGGGGTGGATCCATCTTTTGGCTTCCCTGGGTCACATTAGAAGAAGAATTCTTTTGGGCCACACATAAAATATACTAACACTAACAATAGCTGATGAGGTAAAATAATAATAATAATAATAAATCACAAAAAAATCTCATGTTTTCAGAAAGTTGACGAATTTGTGTTGGGCTGCATTCAAAGCCATCTTGGGCTGCATGCGACTTGCAGGCATGGGTTGGACAAGCTTGAGATAGAGCAAGTCAAACAGGTGCAGAATTACAGAGCTTCATATGCTAGTTACATCATAACCCCTAACCTATAAAAAACAAAATTAAGCAAGGTAGATTAAAAACATAGTTTTTCAGGCCAAGATGGAGTAGCTCTATTCCTCCCCAGTCTTCCCTCTTACAAATAAAAAGCCCTGAGCACAATGCAGTAAGCTGCCATAGGAAGACAGAAAAGCAGGAAGAAGAAAGTAAGCCACCTGAAGGTCTTGGGACTTGAGAAATGTCCTCGCGTTGAGTTCCTGGCTTTCCTCATTGCTTCTCCTATATCCCAGGCAGGTACAACAAAAGCCTCCAAACTGGAACAGCCAGAAGGCATATACAAAAATTGTTCCACAAAAGCCTGTCTCTCTAGCAAAAGGGCTGGAATAGTAGACTAAAATACAGACTTTTTTTTTTTTTTTTTTTCAATATCTGATTAACTCAAAACAAGTACCAATGGAATAAAAACTGCCTCTGCCAAAGTTTTTGTGTGACCATATGGAAAGGGGATTTTTCACTCCAGGCCCTGGTCCCATAGAATAGTGGGCACACAACGCTCTCACATAGTAGTATCTGGAGTGCCCAATAGAAAGATGGACATAAACTAAAAGATAAAAGGAGAAGTAAACACATCTACAGTAAGAGTTAGGGGCTTCACAGCATTTAGAGGAATGAATGAACAGAAAATCAGCAAGGATATAGAACCCTTGAGCAATACAGTCAGCCAACACGATATTAGCACACATATAGAACAGACCATCACAGCAGGTACATGTTTTTTCAAAAGCCCATGCAACATTTACCAAGCAAGACCATACATTTCTCCACAAAACAAAATTCAAAAGATTAAAAAACACACAGAATATACTATCTGACCAAAATGGAATCAACAATGTAGGAGTCAATAATAGAAGAAAATAAACAATAAAACCCAAACACTTGGAATTAACTGACACACATCTAAATAATCCATGGGTTAAAAAAAAAAACTTAAAGGGATTTTAAAGCAATATAGGACTTAATGAAAATGAAAATAAATTCTATCAAATATAAGGGAAGCAGCCAAAGCAGTGCTGAGCGGGATTTTTTATAGCTCTAAGTCCTTATATTCAAAAAAAGAAAGGTCTCAAAGCAATCATCTAAGTTTTCATGGTGAGGAAATAGAAAAAGAAAAGCAAAATAAACCATTGTAAAGCACAAAGGAAAAAAAACCTAAAGGTTAGAGAATCAACAAAATTCTTTAAAATACAGGAAAACAATTGAGAAAGTACTATAAAAACTATTTTTGCAATAAAATTGATACAACTCTAGCAAGCCTAGCAAATATAAAGGTAAACACACAAAGCACCATTATCAGGAATATGAGACATCACTACAGATCCTACTTTCATAAAAAATGAGGTTACTATAAATACCTTTTTCTCATAAATTAATCAGCTTATTAAAAATAGACCAATTCCTTAAAACTGCAAACTATCAAAAATTGCCCAAGATAAAAATGACAATCTGAATATTTTTGTCAATAGGCTAAAAAAGATTACATAAACAAATCTATTAATGTCAAAAGTTTTTGCAAAATCCAAACCCAACTATAATGAAAGAAAATAAAATAAAAACGTTAAATACACTAGAAAAAATAGATTTCATTAACATAATAAAGAACATCTAAAAAAACTATAGTAATATGATTTAATAATGAAAGACTGAATGTTTTCCCCTAAGACTAGGAATAAGAAAAGGATATATGCTCTTACCAATCTTTCAACATAGTACTGAAATTCTTGCCAGCATGTTAAAGCAAGAAAAAAAATTAAATAAAAGTCATGTAGATTGGAAAGGAAGAAATAAAATTGTTGTCATTTTTAGATAACATGATTGCTACATAAAAAACTTCAAAAGTTCTAGCCAAAAATTTCTAGAACTAATAAAAGAATTGGTCATTACTGGCTACAAACTCAACATATGCAAAGTAATCACAATATTATATATAAATCGCAAACATGTGGTGACTGAAATCAGAAGACAATACCATTTTACAATAGCTTCTAAGAAAACAAAATAAATAGGTTTAAATCTATGATGCCATTTGCACTATCTATATACTACAAATTATAAAACACCAATGACACAAATTAGAGAAAACATAAATAAATGAAGAGGGATACCATTTTCATGGAGTGGATAACAGTATAGTAAAAGTGCCAATTCTCTCCAAATTGCTCTTTAAGTATAATACAATTACTATCAAAATCCTAGTAAGAATTTTATAGACACACTTATTCTAAAATTTACTTGGAGATACACATGTTCTGTATAGCTATAAAACATGTTGACAAAGAAGAGTGAAGTGAGGCCAGGCATGGTGGCTTATACCTGTAGTCCCAACACTTTCGGAGGCTGAAGTGGGTGGATTACTTGAGCCTACAGGTTCAAGACCAGCCTAGGCAACAGGATAAAACCCCATCTCCATAAAAAATACAAAAATTAGCTGGGCATGGTGGAGCATGCTGGTAGTCCCAGTTACTTGGGTGGCTGATGTGGGAGTATTGCTTGAGCCCGGGAGGTGGAGGTTGCAGTGAGCTGAGACTGTGCCACTGTTCTCCAGCCTGACTGATAAGAGTGAGACCTTGTCTTACCAAAAAAAAAAAAAAAAAAAAAAAAGAAAGAAAAAAGGATTAAATGGGACAATAGGACAAATCATTCTACTGTATGTTAAGGGTTAACATAAAGTTACATTACAGTAATCAAGAAAATGTGTTATTTGTGTAGAAAAAAGCATACAAATCAATGGAACAAAGCAGTGAACTCAGATAGGCTCCCATTAATGTATCAAATTGATTTTTGACAAAGATGCAGGATTGCCCTTTCTACAAATGATTCTGGAGTGTTTGGATAGCCACAGACAAAACAATGAACCATGACTGAAACCCAACAACATAAAAAAAACTTAACTCAAAATAGATTATGGACTTCAATGAAAAAAATAAAACTATAAAACTTTTAGAAGGTAATAGAGAAAGTTTTTAGACTTGACACCAAAGCATTATCCATAAGCGGAAAAAATGGTCAATTTGGCTTCATTAAAAAGTGCTTGTTCTGAGAAAGCATATAAGGATAAAAAGACACAATACAGATTGGGAGAAAGTATTTGAAAACCACATAAATAACAAAGAAATCGTATCTAGAATACATTAAGAACGCTCATCATTCAACATCAAAAACAATTCAGTTAGGAAATGGGCAAGGAGCATGGTAACATTTCACCAGAAGGATATGCAGATGGCAAATAAGCTCAGGAAAATATGTTTATTATCAATAGCTGTTAGAGAAATGCAAATTCAAACCGCATTGAGATACGATTATACACCTATCAGAATAACTAATAGTCTGACACCACATGCTGTTCAGGATGTGGAGAGACTGGGTCACTCATACATTGCTTGTTGGGATATAACATGGTACAGCTCCTCTGGAAAAGATTTTGCCTTTGTTTTTTTTTTGTTTTTTGTTTTTTTTACAAACCTAAACATGCACTTACCCTCTGACCTAGTGTTTACACAGTTCAACATTTATACCAGATAAATGAAAACTTATCTTCCCACAGGAAACACATATGCATATGCTTATGGCAGATTTATTTTTAATAGCCATACTGGAAACAAACAAAATCCTCTTCAAGTAGTGAACACTTAAACTGTGGTACACCTATACCATGGAATGCTGCTCAGCAATGATAAGGATGGACTATTTATATACACAACAACTCACAGGCATTACTCTGAGCAAAAAGAGACAATACCGGCTGGGCGCGATCACTCACGCCTGTAATCCCACACTTTGTGAGGCCAAGGCAGGCCGATCTTGAGGTCAAGAGATCGAGACCATCCTGGCCAACATGGTGAAACCCCATCTTTACTAAAAACACAAAAATTAGCTGGGCGTGGTGGTGCGCACCTTTAGTCCCAGCTTCTCAGGAGGATGAGGCAGGAGAATCACTTGAACCTGGGAGGCGGAGGTTGCAGTGAGCAGAGATTGCACCACTATACTCCAGCCTGGCAACAGAGTGAGACTACATCTCAAAAAAAAAAAAAAAAAAAAAAGACAATATCAGAAATCAGAAGTTGATACACTATATCATTCCATTTACATTGCATTCTTAAAGTGACAAAATTATAGAGTTGGAAGACAGTTTAATGACGGTCAGTGGCTAGGCAGGTAGAAAGGGAGGGAAGTGGTTGAGACTATACAAGCACAGCATGAGAAACATCCGAAATGTAATTATTCTGTATCTTGACTGTGTTGGTTGGTCACAGAACTACACACGTGATAAATTTGCATAGAATGAAATATACACACATACACACAAAGATATACAAATAAATACATGTAAAACTGGTGAAACCAGAAGAAGGTAGATGGACTGTATCACTGTTAATTTCCTCACTGTAATATTTTACTATAAGGATGCAAGATGTTACTACTGGGATAAGCTGTCTCAGAGTATACACAGTCTCTGTTTATTACTTCTCACTACTGCATTTGACTCTACAATCATCACAAAAACTCTTTAAAATTTGCATTAGGAATTAATTTGAGGGTCTCACTGATATCCACTGTAAAATCCTCTAAATCAGTAAAGCCATTTAAAGACCACAACTTAAGTGGTGGCACGCCCTAGGCTTCTATTTTACCTTATTAGTCAGCAACAGTATCCAGAGCTGTCCTTAACTATTAGAGAAGCTCGGTAAGAGGATATTTTTATCTGGACATATTACTGGTCTCCAAAAAAAATTTTTTAAAGGAATAAGGTAGAAATTTATACCACAGTTCTCCTTAGAAACACTTAATTTGGTCAATCAACCCTATAGGTTATTTCATGAATAAAGTATATCAAAGCAAAATTAATCAAAAAATAGAGCTCATTAAAGAAAGCAGTAGCACTCTAACTAAATTTAATTTTTAATGATTGTGCGATACCAATCAAGCCCGGATTTTGCTCACATAAAAACATAGTCCTTCTCAAGTTCTTTGATATATTCATAATCAACATGTATAAAATATCTAGACTTTAAATTTCAATCAGCGAAATGAATGTATGGAGAAAGGGCTATCTATGGTGGAATTTAAAAGACAATTTTTTAAATTTAAGTTGGATGCTTAAAATCTACTTTGTAAAGATCTCACTTCAATAAACTTCAGAAGTTTGTAATTAACTGAAATATTACTACTTGGAATTAAGTAAAATATCTATCCTCTAGGAAAACAATGATACAATCACAATGATTTGTTCCTTTACCTCTTCTGAATGGTCAAGCATAAAATGTTACCTTCTTTTTATTTAAAAGTAAATGTAGAATATAAGTTATATATGTCTTTACAATGAGAGCGGTCATAAAAAAGCCACTCTCTAGGCGCAAGAGTGTGTTCAAGGCATACGGAAACACTTCTTGCCCTTGCTTGAGCAGCTAAGACCAACATGCACAAGATCATATTAAGTATTTAATTAACAGTTCATGCATTTCCTTATGTCACATTATTTCAGCAATTTCTACAACAGCATCTCTTGAGTATGTTCTGGACATCTCACAGGTCATGGACATCACCATATTTCCTGTTCTTGAGGAATTCAGAAACAAGCAATGGGGCTGACAGTCAAGCACTTGTAAGGCCATATTCTGTTAGCTCGGTTAACGGTGAGCATAGAAATTTGTCTCATCAGAATGACCTTGTTCTCCTTCTCTTTATGTGAATCTACCTTCTGATATTGGCAGCTGGAAGCTTAGGTTCAGCTTAGATGACTTACTAATAATTGGGGAATAAAATGATTATTCACCACTTTTCTGACCTTTTCCCCTCAAAAATTTAAATGTAAAATTTGAATGCATATATTAATTTAGTATTCATTTATTCAGCAGCTATTTATGGAGCACCTATTTTGTGAGAGATATTCCACCATTATTAGTAAATTCAGCCTCAAAAATCTCATTTGTTTCTTCAAAGTCATTATTTTTGTCTTCAAAAAATTCCTATCTTGAATTTTGATATAAAGAAGTCTTTATAAATATGCCCAGGGCTTTTATGAACAGTATATATCATTAATCAGATACAATAAAAATTAAATTTTTCTGAAAGGCCTAAATAATGCATTGCTCACATATTAACTGTAAGGGAATTAAAGATTTTGAATGAATAGAGATACAACCAGTGATTGGGGAACATCTATTGTATTCAAACTTGTGTGCTTCTGATTTGATCCTGTGAGAGTACTAATGATAGCTGTGTTTTAAAGATGAATGAACCTGTAATGTATTGAATAGATATATAAATTTATTGAGACACAGTCCGTAAGGGGCTGGGTGAAAAACAAGTTAACAGCTTGCTGCCTCTAATTACCCACACGTTTACCTTAACAACCAGTGATTGGGGAACATCTATTGTATTCAAACTTCTGTGCTTCTGATTTGATCCTGTGAGAGTACTAATGATAGCTGTGTTTTAAAGATGAATGAACCTGTAATGTATTGAATAGATATATAAATTTATTGAGACACAGTCCGTAAGGGGCTGGGTGAAAAACAAGTTAACAGCTTGCTGCCTCTAATTACCCACACGTTTACCTTATACACTTGCACTCTAACTTACCCTAGAAGTCCAGTGTGTCTTGTTTTTGCTATTTATCCACCTGTCTGCATCTCACTTAATCTGCATGACAACACTGTGGGAGATAACGCTTTAAAAACTCTGTAGAAATCAGAGCTCAAGTGTTTAGAAACATTTGTGATCTCACAGAAAAAGCATCTGGTGAAATCAAGCTTTGAACCTAGGTTTGCTGAAACCCTCTTTAAACCACTGCCTGAGGCATGAGAATATCAATGTCTGGAGTGAAAAAATACATTTTTGGATAAATCTCTATGCCTCACAATCCCATTTTGCATCCAATATCAGGGTAAATTGGATAATAAACAAGAATTGTTTAAAAACAATTGCTTCAATAGTAGCATCAGGCTTTTCTACTCTGTGCAACAGAGCAAAGATCAATTTGATTATTGTGTAGCTAACCAGAATATTTGATAATAGAAAGATTTTGTGGGAGGAGAAAAAATATAAGGAAACAAATGAAAGATGTAAGATATTCACCAAATATTTTTTAAATAAAACACTAGAAAAAGCAAAGATGAATTATCACCCAATTTTGATAAATCAGAAACAATTATCAAATAATCCATAATTCTTTCTTCCTGCCTTGTGATTAGATACTCAATATTTCTTGAATTTTCTCCCTTTTCATTTTGGGTTCATATTTTACATCCTCAACCAGTAAATCTTTGTTGAACAAATATTCTGAATATTCTAGTATCTATCACTCAGAGCTTATTTTTGTTTTCATCAAACAGAGATTTAAATCTCATGGCTTATGACTCAATGGATATTGATATAAGCTTTCCTTGAAATTGTTTTTTGTTTTTTTGCCAGTTATGAGCAATAAAACATCTGTGAACTCCCTAAACAAAAAGACATTGGAAAGTGTGTGAACATATACCTTTTTGCCCCCCTGAATCTATCGCCTTCAGAAAGGAAAACAAAAATCACCTTTGTTTGGAGAGTGGATTGTGCCTGGCACAGACGTTGATGCCCAGGGAAGGTCTTGAACCACTCTGCACTGAGTAAGATTCACGCTTCTTCATGCCTTTTGGTTTCAATTTTTCCCTAACACTTGTATTTGAATTGTACTTAGACAAGAAACCACAAATATTAAGAAATACATTTCTTTCAGTGAGATCACAGCACAGTGTAAGGAACCCTTACTATACAGTCTGAGAAGCCTAACTTGGAACATGGGAATTTTCACACATTACATTTGTGATCCTGCTACTTAGCTTACCTTTATCTCAGTCAATTCACTCAACTCAGCAAACACCTAATGACTTCCTGCAGGTGGCCTCCACAATGACAGAACTCGGGGAATCAAAGAACACCAAATAGCCCCTATCCTCATGGCTGCAGATGTCAGTAGGACAGGTTAGATTTTCAGACAAAAATGTGCCGTTCGTAGTAAAAACTAGTGCTGTATGATACAATTATGTATCAGTTCAGCAGGATACAATGAGTAAAAGTGATACCAAGCAAAAGGATGAAAAGAGTTTTCATAGAGTTATGACCCTCAAATTAAATTATGAAAATAAATATGAGGTGGACTTCCAAGGAGAGAAAGCAGGGTTAGCAAAGAAATTGCATGTTAAGCCATCTTTAGGTGGATTGATTTGCTGGAAGATGGGATTCTGTGGGTGTGGGAAGGGGAGAGGGTGAAGTTGGTGAAGGGCTGGGAGAGAAAGGTGGGAATGAGATGATGGAGGACTTTTCATTCCAGACTAAAGAGCATGGGGAAAGCACTGCTCCATAGCATTTAGGAACCAAAGAAATTGTGGGTTCAGGGATACATGAAGGCACAGTAGCCTTGAACAGGGAAGTGGATATCTTAAGGATAAATGCAGCTATTGGAACATCTGCATGTTTAGGGATAGGAAGTTGAGATCTCTTAAATCCTGCTGGCCCTAGTTTTTCTCTGTGAAGGAGGTGACATGATCATACCTCTTCAGAAAAAGAGAGAGAGAAGGAAAGAGGAGACAAAGGAAGGGGAGTGTTGGAAAGGGGAGGGAAGAGATGAGAGCAGAGAAAGAGATAAAGAAAGAGGAGCCAGGCTCAGCTGAGGTTGCCGATGAAAGACTGATAATGGCAACAGTCCACACTGTGATCTACTCTGCTAGCACTCACACACCAAGCTTTAGGAAAGGAGGTATATTTTCGATGGATCCAAAACTGCCTTGAAAAGTCTCAGCTCGGTCTGAGTATGTTCTTCCTGTAGAAGTTATTTCTGTAAACCCGAAGAACTCTATGCTTATTCTTGAAGTTTGGTCACCAATTCTTAATACTGAATATTGAATTGTTTTCGTTCTGGGAATAGATGAGACTGGTTTGATTTTTAGATTTCATTATTTCTTTGTTTTAGGAAAAAAATATCTTTTTATACTTTTAAAAATATTTTACCTTTCATTCATTGGTTTCTTCGCTTCAGGGCTTAAACTTACATTGAATTGAATCCATATAACATCATTAAACTTATGTTGAATATCCCTCCACTTAAAATACCCTCTCCTTATATTTTCCTTTTTTGCTTCATGTATTTTATTTAACGGAATTAATTCAAGCTACGACAGCATTTCAATTTTAAGCTTTGTCTAGTCTGTTGTTTAATGTGTCTGAGTTTTTTCTAACTCGTGATTTGCCTTGGTCCTCAAATTATTTTCTTATGAAATCCCTTTTGGTCTCCCTTTTAATTTTCTTAAACTATTTCACCTTTTTATCTTATTCTTATTGAAGTCATGTCTTCTTCAGGACTCCTAAATGAAAAAGGACTTATTACGCATCTTTTTCTTTCACTCAGAGTATATATAGAAGGGGTACAGAATGAATTATTTAATTGTTGTGTGCCTGTTAAGCTGCTTTCCTTTTGGTTGTAATATATGTGCATAATTACAAAGCTGTTTCTTTACATCTTGTTCATGCTTCATGTTGGCAGCTCCTTTTAGACATTTTACGTACTTTAATTTGCTCTCTTCTCATTTTGCTGAGGCCTGTTCTTCTCCCAACTGCAGTATGACAGCTAGGCACCATCTTCATGGCCTAATATCTATCACAAATGGGCAGATGGGTGAGCGCTCCCCTGCCTTCATCATTTGTTAGAAAAATTGTGTTTGAGGCCCAGCACAGTGGCTTATGCCTGTAATCGCAGCACTTTGGGAGGCCGAGGTGGGCTGATCACCTGAGGTCAGGAGTTTGAGACCAACCTGGCCAACATGGTGAAACCCCGCCTCTGCTAAAAAGTACAAAAATTAGCCAGGTATGGTGGTGGGTGCCTGTAGTCCCAGCTACTCAGGAAGCTGAGGCAGGAGAATCGCTTGAACCCGGGAGGCAGGGGTTGCAGTGAGCTGAGATAAGGCCACTGCACTCCAGCCTGGGCGACAAGAGCAGGACTCTATCTCAAAAAAGAAAAGAAAAGAAAAGAAAAGAAGAAAAGAAAAGAAATACTGTTTGAACCACCTTTTGGCAATTTAGAGAAGTGTCTTGCCTCAGGTGACTCCATCTCCTTGTGGGGTATCCTTTTCCTGTGAAAGGGTGTCATGGGCTTTGGATCCTTTCACTCACATAATAGGAGTGGAGCTTGGCCATTTTTCCCCTTCTGAGACCCTGAGTGTTTCCAGAGTTTTTCTGTGCTCTGATTTTGAAGAATTCTATGTTAAATTTTTCCTGATCTACATGCCTTTATCTCAATCTGCTTTCCTTCCTATTAGAGCAACGGTCCCCAACAATTTTGGCACTAGAGACCAGTTTCAGGGAAGCCAATTTTTCCACAGACTGGTGGGGATGGAAAGATGGTTTCCAGATGAAACTGTTCCACCTCAGATCATCAGGCATTAGATTCTCATAAGGAGCGCGCAACCTAGATCCCTTGCATGCGCAGGTTACAATACAGTTCACACTCCTATGAGCAACTAATGCCTCTGTTGATCTGACAGGAGGCAGAGCTCAGGCAGTATATCTCACTTCCTGGCGCCACTTCATTTTAAACTTCATTTCTAAACTTCATTTAGAAACAGGTTATTTGCAGATGCAATCAAGTTAATATGAGGTCATTTTAGATTGGACTTTAAATCCAATGACTGGTATCATTGTAAGGAGAGAGATGTTTGGAGAACACAGGCAGAAGACAGCCGTGGGAGGACGGAGGCAGAGAAAGAAGTGACACTGCCACAAACCAGGGAACTCGTGGAGCCACCAGAAGCCGGAAGAAGCAAGGAAGGATTCTTCCGAGAAGCCTGCAGAGAGAGGATGACCCTGCCAGCACCTTTATTTTGGACCTCTAGCCTCCAGAACTGTAAAAGAATACATTTCTGTTGTTTTAAGCCACTCAGTTTATGGTAATTTGTTACAACAATTCTAGGAAACAGATGTAGGGTCCCAGAAGTTTTCTATGAATGGGAGGCTGTGTAGGTCATGGATAAAATCTTGAGTGTATTTCAAGTTTGACTCTGCCATTTTGTACTGAGGATATACTTTAATAATTAACATGACCTCCTCAAGGCTATTTCTGTAAAATGGCAATAGCCAAGCCCAGGTCATAAAAAAACTGAGCGAACATACGTAAAGTGGTGGGGACTGTGCCTGCTCTCCCCAAGGTAAGCATTGAATAATAGGCCTATATCAGAAGGGATTAACCACATAACTCCCCAAAATTATTATGAAAATTAAATGAGATAAATGCAAAGAATGTTGCTAGAACATGGCATTTTTTATGTTTTTGTAAATTTTAACCTTCACATCTCTAAAGTTATAATTACAATAGTTTTCTTCACTCATTGAACAGTTGTTTTATGACTACTTGTGATGTGCCAGGCACTGCACTCTGCACTGAAAATGCAGTGGTAGATTGTAGAAACAGCCGGTGTTCTTCTGAAGTTTGCACTCTGTGAGAGTGATACACAATAAAAAGCATACCAAAAAAAGCACAAATATTTTCATGACAAGTTTTGGAATATATATTCCCTCCAAAAAGAGTGTCTATAAGGGATAATGAAAGGGTCTAAAGTGGCTAAAGAGCTCTCTGATAACATGGCCTGCAAGCTGAAGTCTAAAGGATGAAAAGGGATCTTCCAGACAAAGATAAAGAAATGGATGAAGAAATGAGAGGGGAGATGCATCCGAAACCAGGCCACATAGGAGAAGACCACCAGGTGAGAAGTGATATGAGATGAAGTTGTGGGTTTCATCAAGAGCCAGATAACAAAGAAATATCTCTAAGTCTCAATAATCACTTTGGGTTTTATTAATATAATGATATCCCTTGAAGAACTTAAGTAGAAGCATCACTGTTCAATGTATTAATTAAAACAATTGCACTTGCTGTGTTGTCTATGTGGAGAGTAGATTTGAGAAAGACACAGAGGAAACTGAGTCCAGTAAGGTTATTGTGGGATTTCACTGAGAGATGGTGGGATATTTGGAAAATTTGATAGTAGATGGATTTACATAACTTACAAAATGAAATATTCTTAATCTTATGAAATGACTGGACTTGAAGAATTGACTGTGAAGTAAGAGAAAAAAAGACATGAAGGATTATGTCTCTGTTTTGTGCTTAACTAGCTTAGCAGATCAGACTTTGGTTTCCTGGGAACTGAATTAGAGAAGGCAGGGATGAGAATGGGTTAGGACTGAGGGTAGGATGGAGGAATTATCTTCTGGACATGCTAATTTTATATGCCCATGGACATCCAAGAGGATGTGTTAAGTAGAAGTTGAACATACATAAGAGAGAGAAATCAGGACACTAAAACAAGCTGCTAATTAAGCCAAGAAAATGGCCAAGAAAACCTATGGAGAGAATAAAAAGAGAAAGAGGATGGAGGCACTGGGTTAGGCTTTGGAATGTGCAACATTTAGCAGTGGGACCCAGTAGCCAGAAGAAGAGGTTGATCAAGATCCAGGGAGCTTGGAAGGAATCCAGGAGAAACCAATAGAGTTGCTGTTGTGGAAAAGAGCACGTGTCCACTACGCTGAAGCTGCAGTTTTGGTAGATGAACACAATGGACTGTGCTGTAGACCTGCCAGCACAGTTGTTGGTGATATAAAAAGAAGCAGTTTTGGTTATGTGGTGGAAAAGAAGCCAGTTGTGGTGCTTTAAGAAATCAGTGAATCAGAAAGTTCCAAGATTATTTGGGGCAGCTCTTTAAAGGAGGTTACTCTAAATATTAACAAAAAATAGGGAGTAGGTACAATGGCAAGAAGGGTAAAGGCAGGAATGTTATTTAAGGAAGTGCGTACTAACTATACATGTATAAGATTCCAGAATGTATTAAGTAGAATAAGAGACCATGGTGATATAGAAGAAAGGTTTAGTTTAACTAAAAATGTGAAGATTGAGAGATGGCAATAGAGGAAGGGATGCATAGAATTCACAGAGAAGCAAATTTTTAGATGAGCAATTATGCTTATCTCCATTTTGACACACAGAAGAGGGTGCTACAGACACCAGGGACCTCACTCATTCTGATGGAGGGAAAAAAAGGTAGTTTTTATTTGTTGCCTCTGTTTTCCATTAAAATATGAAACCTGGCCATTAGCAGATAAGTGGGAAAACTTGGTGTCTCAGAACAACTAACTATTTTATTAGTTCATATTTCTGTGAGTAAGCAAATTGGGCTGGGCTCCTCTAGGCTGTTCTTCTGTTAGTCTTATCTAGAGTCAATGTGCAGATACAACTGTCTGGAAGGTCAGTTAATTGGAGTGAATGAGGTAGTAGCCTTACTTACATGATTGACTATGTAATGAGCTGTTACAGCTGTGCTGGGGGCCACATATCTCCAGCAGGCTAGTGCTGGATTTTTCATATGGCAACCTGATTCTAAGAGCAGCAGGAGACAGAACAAGCCCCCATGAGCAGATGCTTATTGGGTTGGATATCCCCCTTGCTGTTCTACTGATAGTGAGTTCTAATGAGATCCATTTGTTTAAGGTGTGCAGCACCTCAACCTTCTCTCTCTCTTTCCTGCTCTTCCATGTGAAGATGTACCTGTTTCCCCTTCACCTTCCACCAAGAATGAAAGTTTCCAGAGGCCACTCTAGCAATGCTTCCTGTACAGCCTGGAGAACCATAAGTCAATTAAACCTCTTGTCTTTATAAATTACCCAGTCTCAGGTAGTTCTTTATAGCAATGTGAGAACAGAAAATTGGTATTGGGAGTGGGACATTCCTAGAAAGATACATGAAAATGCAGAAGCAGCTTTGGAACTGTGTAACAGGCAGAGGTTGGAACAGTTTGGAGGGATCAGAAGAAGACAGGAAAATGAGGGAAGTTTGGAACTTCACAGCAACTTGTTAAACTGTTGTGACCAAATGGTCATAGTGATATGGACAATGAGGTCCAGGCTGAAGTGATCTCAGATGGAGATGAGGAACCTATTGTGAACTGCAGCAAAAGTCACTTTTGTTATTTGTTAACAAAGAGGTTGGAGGCATCGTCCTTCTGCCCTAGAGATCTGTGGATCTTTGAACTTGAGAGTGATGATTTAGGGTATCTTGCAGAAGAAATTCCTAGGGCAGCAAAGCATTCAAGATATGGCCCGACTGCTTCTAACAGCATATGATCATATGTGTAAGCAAAGAGATGATCTGAAACTGGGACTTATATTTAAAAGGAAAGCAGAACATAAAAGTTTAGAAAATTTGCAGCCTTACTGTGTGGTAGAAAAGAAAAACTCATTTTCTTATAAGGAATTCAAGCTGGCTGAAGAAATTCACATAAGTAAAGAGGAGCCTGATATGGTCTGGCTCTGTGTCACCACCCAAATCTTATCTCGAATTGCAATCCAAATATCTCCTTGTGTTGGTGGAGGAACCTCGTGGGAGGTAATTAGATCATGGGCATGCTCCCCCTATACTGTTCTCATGATAGTGAGTGAGTTCTCATGGGATCTGATGGTTTTATAAAGGGCTTTTCCCCCTTTTGCCCTGCACTTCTGTCTCCAGTCATCATATGAAGAAGGACATGTTTGCTTCATCTTCTGCCATTATTGTACATTTTCTGAGGACTCCTCAGCCATGTAGAGCTGTGAATCAATTAAATCTCTTTCCTCTATAAATTACCCAGTCTTGGGCAGTTCTTTATAGGAGTGTGAGAATGGAGCCAAATGTTAACAGCCACAACAAAAGGGGTTTCAGAGACCTTCATGGCAACACTTCCCATCACAAACCCAGAGGCACAGGAGGGAAGAATGGTTTTGTGGGCTGGACCAAGGGCCCTGCTGCCCTGCACAACCTCGGGACACTGTTCCCTCTGTCCCAGCTGCTCCAGCTCCAGCCATGACTAAAAGGGCTCCAGATACATCTCAGACTGCTGCTCCACAGGATGCAAGATGTAAGCCTTGGTGGCTTCCATGTGGTGTTAGCCTCCACATGTGCAGAGGGCAAGAGTTGAGGCTTACAGGCCTCCACCTATATTTTGGAGGTTGTATGGAAATATAAGGATATCCAGGTAGAAATCTGCTGCAGGGGCAGAGCCCTCATGGACAACCTCTACTAGGGGAGTGCAGAAGGAAAATGTGGGGTTGGATCTCCCACACAGAGTCCCAACTGGGGCACTGCCAAGTGGAGCTGTGAAGAGGGCCGCTATCCTTCAGACCCCAGAATGATAGATCTGCCTACATTTCAGAGGATGTATATAAACACCTAGATGTCCAGGCAGAAGTTTGCTGCAGGACTGGAGCCTTCATGGAGAACCTCTACTAGGGTAGTGCAAAAGGGAAATGTGGGGTCAGAGCCCCAACACAGTGTCCCTACTGGGGCACTACCTAGTGGAGTTCTGAGAAAAGTGCAAAGAGGACCACTGCCCTCCAGACCTCAGAATGGTCAATCACCGACAGCTTAAAAGTCACAAGTACCTGGAAAAGCCACAAGCACTCAACACCAGCACATGAAAGCAGGTGAGGGAGCTGTATTCTGCTGAGCCACAGGGGTGGAAATGGCCAAGCCTTGGGAGCCCACTTCTTGCATCAGTGTGACCTGGATCTGAGACATGAAGTCAGAAAAGATTCTTTTGGAGCTTTAAAATTTAATGACTGCCCTGATGGATTTTGGACTTGCATGGAGTCTGTAGCCCCTTTGTTTTGACTGATTTCTCCCTCTTGGAATGGATGTGTTGATCCAATACCTGTACTCCCATTGTATCTAGGAAGTAACTAACTTGCTTTTGATTTTACAGGCTCATAGGCAGAAGTGACTTGTCACGTATCAGATGAGACTTTGGACTCTGGATATTTGAGTTAATGTTGAAATAAGACTTGGGGGACTGTTGAAAAGGGAGGATTATATTTTGCAATATAAGAAGAACATGAGATTTGGGAAGGGCCAGAGGCAGAATAATATGGTTTGGATTTGTGTTCCCACTCAAATCTCATGTTGAATTACAGTGCCCAGTGTTAGCAGTGGGGGCTTGGTGGGAAGTGATTGGATCATGGGAGCACATTTCCTCTTTGCTGTTCTCATGATAATGAGTGAGTTCTTATGAAATCTGGTTTTGTAAAAGTGTGCAGCACTTTCCCCTTCTCTCTCTCCTCATCCACCACATGAAAATGTGTCTGCCTCTTTTTGCCTTCCACCGTGATTGAATGTTTCCTGAGGCCTCCCCAGCTATGCTTCCTGTACAGCCTATGGAACCATGAGCCAATTAAATCTCTTTAATTTATAAATTATCCAGTCACAAGGAGTTCTTTATAGCAGTGTGTGAACAGACTAATATAGGAGGTGATTCATTTAGGGCCATTGATCTACAGCAGGGGAAATGGAATGGTGAATGGTAGGCAAGTATAAGTCTTAGTGTAGTAATGAATTAGAGATGAAAAAGAAACATGTATTTGCTAGGAGAAGCAATAGGGAACAAGGAAAATTTTGCCCCAAATTTCAAGTGATAGGAAGCCAATGAAAGATAAACAATATTTAAATGTATATAAAATATTATATATGTATAAAGCTTAAAGAGAAGTGGTATACCTAGTAATCAAGTTTCTGTAATGTCAAGGAGGTAGTGGGAATTTCCACTAAACCTGTCATAACTGAAGGGGAGTTTGCTGTGCTCATTGCATTAAATAAAAAATTATACAATATATAATAATAGCTAAGAAAGAAAGTTCCTAGCAAATTTTGAACTGTCATTCATGTGTCTGGAATTTGAAGGTAGTCAAAAACAAACTCAGCCCACATATTAGAAGGTAATACAATGCTTTAGGTCAAGAATTAATACAGTAACCATTCAATGAAGTTTCACCTGAAAAATTAACTCCATATGGGTTAAATATGAGTTTTGACATTAAAAAGAACTGAAGTTGGAAGACCATTAATAACAACTGAAATAAGTAACAGTGTGTTTAGGAAGGAAGCATTTAATGAAGTGTCACGGAGGCCAACAATATGACTGCTATTAATTAACTTCTTAATTAAATGATGGAGGGATAAGCTTCAAGTAAATGCAGCTTACTGTTGATAGGTAATGAGGGATGATGACATTAGGAAAGATGACAAATACCAACTGACTTCATGGAATGGGGAATTTAACTAGGCAGTTTCTATAAATAAATAGTTGCTTTTATGATGGGCAAAATTAGGAAAAGAATCTAATCCAATATATTGGGATTTGAAAAATTGATGCAATTATTTGCAAAATATGTTTACATATCAAACTAAAAGGAAAATACATGCAACTAAATTTATCAAATGACAAAACTAGACTAACTCACACTATATGGAGGGTCCTACCATAATAGATGCATAAGTTAATGTTTTTATCTATGTTTACATATAAATTTGTTATTTAAAGCTGCAAGAACTTGGAGTAGCAAAGTGCTGCCTGTTATTTAGTGTCCATAAATTATATAGAGCATAGAGGGAGCTGTGGTTGAGCATACTGGGCTGTGGTTCTTTGGTGGAGCATGTGTATGTAGTATCATGGCCCAGCATTATGCAACTGAGAGCCTGAACAAGAGCATTCCATGGCTGCACACACCAATGCCTATGTGTCAATGACTGCAGGTGAGCATAGGAAACACTATAATCTTCCCTACGCTTCTGAGTACAAATTCCATCCAATGATATCTCATCATTTCTACTGCCACTAGCCATGATCATTTATTTTCACGATTATTGCAAGAGCCATTTAATTGGAACCCTGGCTTCCAACCTGACCGTTCAGTCTCTTCTTCACCTAGGAGCCAGAATATTCTTTTGAAAATATGTTAGCTTGTTGATCTTCTCTGCAGCAGGATCCAATAGCTCCACATGTCACTCAGAGTAAAAGCCAAGGAGGCCTGATGCGACCTGCCCTTGTTGTCCCTGTCTTGTCCGCCCTCTGTCCTCCCCACCCTTCCCCAGGCACTCCTGTGTTCTCACCCTGCCTCAAGCACACCAGGTAGCACTGTCACTCTCCCTGGAGCATTCTCATAGCCAATATATTGGGATTGAAAAACCCCAATAGCCACATGTGGTTCATCACGTTGCTGATGAAATGTCACACTCTGAGTGGGGCTACACTGATGTTCTATTTATAATTAAATATTCCTCAGCATTCATCAGTCCAAATCTCTACTGTATACCTCTCTAGACAAAATGTCTTGTTAATATTTTATGCAATTACCTATTTCCTTTTTATCTGTATCTTCCCCTCTAAAATGCAAATCCCATGAAGGCAGTGCTTCTCCTAATTGTGCTTACTCTGTATTCCTAACACTTAGCTGTTAGTGTCTATAGGTCTTTCATAAATATTTTCAATGAATGAATGCTATGGTTTATACCCGGTTTGACCCCATCAAAACTCATGTTGAAATTGGATCCCCAATATGGCAGTGTTGAGAGGTGTGGCCCAGTCGGAGGTGTTTGGTTCATGGGGGTGGATTCTTCACAAATAGATTGCCTTCCCTTGGAGGTGCGTGAGTTCACACTCTTGCTGGAATGGATTAATTCCTGCAAGAGTGGACTGTTAAAAAAATCTGGCTTCCTCAGTTTTTCTCTCTCACTTTCCCTCTTGCCATGTGGTATCTTTGTTTTTCTGGTGTCTGCTCTTCTTCTGCTTTTTGCAGTGAGTGAAAACAGTCTGAGGTCCTCACAAGAGGCTGAGTCGATGCTGGTGGGCAACCTACAGAATCCCTAGCTAAATACCCTTTTCTTTTCACTTTTTTAATACGGAGTCTTGCTCTGTAGCCCAGGCTGGAGTGCAGTGGCGCAATCTCCACTCACTGCAAACTCTGCCTCCCAGGTTCAAGCAGTTCTCCTGCCTCAGGCTACTGAGTAGCTGGGATTACAGGTGCCTGCCACCATGCCCAGCTAATTTTTGTATTTTTAATAGAGATGGGGTTTCACCATGTTGGCCAGGCTGGTCTGGAACTCCTGACCTCAGGTGATCTGCCTGCCTTGGCCTCTCAAAATGCTGGGATTACACGCATGAGCCACCGCGCCTGGCCACCTTTTTCTTTATAAATTACCCAGTCTCAGGTATTCTGTCACAGCAACACAAAGCAGACTAAGACAATGGATAAGTGCAGGAGACAGAGGATGCAAGTTTTGGATTCATCAAATATCAAAAGGAGTTGAGATCCGTTTCACTGGTGGAGTATCTAATTTCAGAAATTAACTAGGGAAAGGAGAAGGAGGCAAAGAATATGAGTACAGTTTTATTTTGTCCATCAGGCAGTCAATCGTTTTATTACTGAATTTTTTCAGAACGCAGATGCAAATGAGATGTGTTACTTATTTAGCCCCTCAAAGACCCCTGGTGTATACCCGGTATATGTACCAGGAGAATCAAGAAATACAATAGAGTGTAGAGGAGTCAAAATAATACATGGAATTACTGAGATTTCTGCTGATCTCAGGTGATTGTGTCTTTGACTCAGTGTATGGGCAGGAAATTTTCACAATGGGGGATTAGGGAGGCTAATATTGGACTGGGTTTCTCTATTTTAGCTCAGGTACAAGATCTGAAGCACAAAGACATAGTCAAATGACCTTGATACCAGACTACAACTTTGCCCAAAGACAAGTGGTTGTTCTTTAGTGATGTTGTTGCAAATCCTCTGTTGAATCAAATATGTATAAGAGATAAGCTTCAGATCTCAGCAAACAAGCCTAGTTTTAGGGGCTTCTGTAAAGGTACAGATCAGGAGAGTTTTTCTTATTTAATGCAGGCTGTGTGAGTGTCTCCAACATTCTGGCTTCGTAGCCATCCTGGCTCTTCAAGCTCTTGGACCTCTTTGTGCTGTGGCTTCTGAGTTGGGTTCTGCAGATGCAGGCAGCCTCAGAACTAAGACTTCCTGTGCAGATGGAGTCTTACCTAAGCAGGCACATCAGAAGTGATGTCTCAGTTTATAGACTGAAGATACTGTCTTATGCTAGCCTCATACATATCAAGGAACAGAATATTTACTGTTTTTCCTCAGCTTTATTAAGGTCTAATTCACAAATTAAAATTGTATATATTTATGATATACAACATGATATCTTCATATAGGTACATATGAAAAGACTAAATCTATCTAATAAACATATACATCTCCTCACGTACTTATCATTTTGGTGTGGTACAAACTTTTACGACTTACTCTCTTAGCAATTTTCCAGTAAACAGTACACCATTGTTAACTGTAGTTACCATGCTGTACAATAGACCTCCAGAGTTTCTTCTTCCTATCTAACTGAAACTGTATCTTGGCTAACATTTCCCTAACCCCTACCCCTGGTAACCCCCTGTTCCTCATAACCACCATTCTACTTTCTGATCCTATGAGTTCAATTGTTTAGATTCTACATATTAGTGAGATCATGCAGGATGTGTCTTTCTGTTCCTGGTTTATTTCACCTAACCTAATGTCCTCCCTGTCCACCCATGTTGTCTCAAATGACAGGATTTCCTTCTTTTATAAGGTAGCATCATATTCCACTGGACCAGATTTTTTTAGTCCCTTCATCCATTGATGGACACTTAGGTTGATTCCATGTCTTGGCTTTTGAGAATAATGCCACAAGAAACATGGAGATGCAAATATCACTTCAACAAACTGATATCATTTCCTTTGGATATACATTCAGAAGAGAATATTTACCTTTTTAAACTTCAGAGCACCAACTAAAGTTATCTTCTGCCCAGGCTAAATAGGCTGGTGTTGACTGCACAGTCAACTCAAACTCCATCATGTGGTTACAGCAAGGAAGGAAATACTAACTTGGGATTCCCATGGCCTGTCCACATGACAGGAGAGGGTTTCTACTTTTTTCTGGGTTGCTTAATCATGTAGTTTTGAGAAGCATTCCTTAGTATCTAGATGTCTTTGCCCTAGACTGTTCCATGGCAATTCCCTGATTCCCTAGACAGATTTATAGCAAGAGTCTTGTGACATAGCACTCTGTCCCCCAAGGAAGTCATCATGCTTTGTTAATAGATGAGAACTTGGATGCCAGAAATACATGCCTTGAAGAGACAGAAACCAACTGGTCTTGAATATGTTAGGGAAAGAGGCCATTCCAACAAAACCTGCTGCCACTTTGCATACTTATCAATGTTAAAAGAAAGCAGCAAAGAGTCCAGTAATTTTCCTGTAGAAAGGAGAGAGCATGTAGTGGAAATTTCCTCTCAGACAAAGTTAAGTTCTGGGTCCAAAGTTAACCACTTGCTGAGTCCCTGCTGCATTAATTCTTAGATGGCTGTAGTTTTCTATCAAAATTATGATTAGGTAAGGAAGTACTAGAAGGTGTTCCACTAGATTTAAAACTTAGCTTAACAGCAATTCAATCTTCCTCTGGTAATTAATATCAGTTAACATATCCTTCCACAAAAAGTGAACCACTGAATTTGCAGCCCCAAATCCTGCCCACTGAGCAGACTTCCTTCTACCATGGAGTGGGATTGAAAGCATGGCTGCTGGCCTGGCTGACTTCCAGCATGGGGAAACAGCTCTGTGCCTTTCCCCCCCTAGTGCCTGCTGTAGGGAACTCCTTTGAGGACACAGAGTGGGTGCCCCATGGGGGTGGCAAAACAGAGAAGCAGGACGCTGGGGTGCCTCCTGCCTCCTCATGCAGATTATTCCTTCTTCAGGACCTGCCTGGGACTGCTCTCAGTTACATGCCTTTTAAATATGACGTCATAGGGCATGCTGCTCTGAACATCCACTTTTGCAGTTTGTCACTTCAGCCACACCCATTGTATGGCAGACAGTTTGGGTCCTGCAGTGTTTTGGGGTCCATGGTCAGTCTCTACCAAGGCCCAGTTACAAGTCAGGAGCTGGTTTTCAATTAGAGAATTGCTGGCAACATAGAACGCCAGAGCCTGACTCCATAATCCTTGTGCTTTGCACTTTCTCCTGTTGCCATTTTTCAGACTCCAAACAGCATTTTGTGTCTGCTCCAGACACCGCTAAGACTAACAGTCCTGCCAGGTCCCAAGGCCTAAGTCCCAGGGCACGTTGCACAGCTGCCTAGACTTGCCCAGGAGTTCTTTGATGCTGTTCCTTTTCTCATTCAAAACCACCAAGCTACTGCTTCCCAGGGCAAGTGAGTGGAAGAAACACACCCCAAACTCTCCTCAAGTTTGCTGCATCTTTATATTTTGTGGAGGATACAAGGTGAAGTCACCCACCTCCCATTTGGTTAGAATAGATATCCTAATACACTATCCCTCTAGAAATGTCACAGTATGACAAACCCTAAAATTTTGTAGGATTAATCTCACACCTCTGGCAGGCTTATTACAGTATCTGGTGCTTATTACTTCCTATTCACTGGATCAAGGTATAATAATGTCTACAATATAGTAAACCAGAAATAAATGATATGGGATGTGAAGCTAACCAAACTCCCTCTGAGCTATATTTTAGGAACCAGCAGGATAGTGGTCACAGTCTTGAAGCAAAACAATGAAGCTACTTTTTTTGTCCCTGCTATGTAATTGAAACTTGCTTCTGAATTCCCTTCCTGACAAGACTTTCTAGGCCAATAGCCCTGCCAAGTGTGTGTGTGCATGATGGGGGCAGATTGTTGGTTTCTACAGTAAACATATCCAATAAGACAGCCTTCATGATCATCAGTCCCTGGTTCAGTTTATGACCATCCACAGCCATCCTTCACCACACACCTCGGGTTTATAGTGGCTAATCCAGTAAGTGAGGATGTGGTGGGAATGAGACTTTAAGGCAACACTAATTTCTGGACATTCTCCAAGGATGTAGTTTTGCTTTTGCTTTCTTATTGTGATGTGGCAGAGGGCTTCCATTTAGCTCTCCTTATCACAACAACCTTCATCCCCAGGGCCAGAGAGCTGATACGGGAATTCTGCAATCTGGGACTGAGAAAACAACCACAGTATGAACCCATGCTCCAACTAGGACCCATAGTTAGACAGATTGGGGCCAAGGCCTTATTCTGACTAGTGAGCCATTGTTGCATTGCAGATCTCTGAAAGCCATAAGCTCATGTGAAGCCGTCTTCTAACAGGTTGATGATTATTTTCATTTAAAGAGAGATCATCATTATTTTGTCATTGCCACAGAACTGGAGTCACCAGAGAAAATACAAGATGCTTGTTACATTTGGATTTTAGATGAATAACAAATGTTTTTCAGTTACATATTGCATTAAACATACCGATATCAAAACGCTATTTGTTGTTTACCTAAAATTCAGATTTTTCTGGACATCTTGTGCCTATTCCTCCTAAATCTGGCAATTCTGCAGAGGGCTGGGCTTCTTCCAAAGATGTCCTTCCTGTGTCCCTTATCTCACAGCATTTCCATCTGAACAGTGCCACTCATCCTTTTGGGGATTTGGTCAAAATATTCATGGAAATCAGTTTAAAGACATCATCAGAAATTCATCCAGGGTGTGGCATAGTCCTCTAATATTACCTTACCACAGAGATAATTGAATCATGGGGGTGGGTCTTTCCCATGCTGTTCTCGTGGTAGTGAATAGGTCTCATGAGATCTGATAATTTTAAAAACAAGAGTTTCCCTGCACAAGCTCTCTCTTCTCTTGTTTGCCACCATGTGAGATGTGCCTTTCACCTTCCGTCATGATTGTGCAGCATGCTTTACTCCAGGTGAAGAAAGTAGGAGTTGGAGAGGAATGTATAGACAGGCCCCGGGTAAAATCAGTCTTTTGTGGTCAGTTTGCACTGAGTTCAGCATGTCCCCTCAGTTTTCACATGTTTCTGAGATGTCACTATTTTCCTTCTGAAAAACTGCATGTGAAGACAATAAATGAGTCATGATTATTCCACTGGAATTTAGATATAATGTGAACACAGTATAGACCTAGTTCTATCTTTAATGCTCAGCTCATCAGATGCTTCACCGTAGTCTCCATGGAATATATATGTTACCTTTTTTTGTATAATTTGTATGTAAAGGAACATATTTGTATTAGTTTGTTTTCACGCTGCTGACAAATCATACCTGAGACTGGGCAATTTACAAAAGAAATAGGTTTATTGGACTTAGAGTTCCACGTGGCAGGGGAGGCCCCATAATCATGGTGGAAGATGAAAGGCACATCTCAAATGGGGGCAAACAAGAGAAAAGAGTGTGTGCAGGGAACCTCCCATTTTTAAAACTATCAGATCTCATGAGACTTACTCACTACCAAGAGAACAGCGTGGGAAAGACCCAGTCCCATGATTCAATTATCTCCCAGCAGGTCACTCCAACAACATGTGGGAATTATGGGAGCTGTAAGATGAGATTTGGGTGGGGACACAGAGCCAAACTACATCAATAGTAGAATGTACTTGATTCAATTTAGGAATCCCAGTCAATGCTACAATTTCTAAATATAACTTATTTTATTTTCCTGGTTTTGCTTTTGTGTTATAAGTTGAGGGAGTTCTATATTATTGGGAAAAGCTTGACTTTAGAATTAGAAAATGATGGGTTCTAATTAATATTCAAGGGAAATCACCATCACACTGCAAGTTTCAAGTTGCCATTAGTCAAATGGAAATAAAGTGACCACATATAGCTGTAGAATAATTAGGTAAACAACATTTGAATAATAATTAGCAGAACAAAATGAACAATATCTCATTATTGCCATTATTATTATCATTACTAACAGGACAACTTTTTCCTATACAAGTTGTAAATAAATAGAGAAATAAGTCAAGAGAGTGGTAAGGGAAATGAACATACCCCCACTTGTATTGTTAAGGTTGTGTCAATATTATTAACGATGTGCCAATTCAGTGCATATGGCAGATGCTGGCATGAGGAGCAGAGGGCACTTGCTCCCGAAAATGCTGCTTTCCCCTAGGGAATAAAGGGAGACCAAGTGTATCCAGGTTTTTCTTCTCAAGTCTACCAGTGAGGTTCAGGGTTGTGCAAGTGAAGGGTAGAGAACAAGTGATAGTGTTGCCTCGACCATAGACTTCCCCCTAGATTCTTTTTACCCATTTCTCCCCTGGTCACCCTGGGAAGCTGAGGTGAATGAACTGAAGGCTGTGTCTCTTCCTCATTGAGTTTAGCCAATGGCAAGCTCTACCAGGAATTTAAGGAGGGAGTAGAGAGATGCCAGAGTATTCATAAGCCTGGCTTCCTCCTGAGGAGGTTACCTGGGTCCCTTCACCTGGGCTATCTGAGACTGAAGGTCACTGCTCTTCTTTAGGAAGAGATTCATTATCAGGGCTGTATTAGTCAGGGTCTCCAGAAAGACAGAAGAAATAGGTACACACACATACACACAACTATGTACATATATATTTACCATATATAATATGGTATGTACAATGTATACATTGTTGTTATATATAAAATGTAAAATGCAATAAAATATAAAAGTATGTGCTATATTATATAAAATTGCATATATTATATAATTGATAATATATAATATATTAATATTTTATATAGCATTGTGTTTATATATAATTTAATCTTATTAATATAACATTATGTTATCTTATATTATATATAAATATATAACATATTATATAATGATATGGATAATATAGTATATATTATATAAACAGAGACAGAGGAGGAAGAGAGAGACTAATTCATTGCCAGGAATTGGTTTATGTGAATGTGGGGGCATTCGGGTCTGAAATCTGCAGGGCAGGCTGGCAGGCTGGTGGCCTGGGGAGACTTCATCTTACAGTCTCACATCTGAAGGCTACATGGAGGCAGAATTTCTTCTGCCTTGGGGAGCCTCAGTCTTTACTTTTAAGGCCCTCAGCTGATTGGAGGAGCACCCACATTATGAAGGGTCATGGGCTTTACCCAAAGCTACTGCTTTAAATGTTAATTTCATCTGAACAACACCTTCATAGTGACATTTGGACTGGTGTCTGATAAAAACTGGGTACCATGGCCCAGCCCAGTTGACACATAAAATTAATCACAGCAGTGGCTCTCTGCTGGGTTCCAGCAGCTGCTTCATTCCATCATCTCTCTGGTCTCAGGAGTGACTGCAGCTAGGCCACTATGAGTTCCATGTTGTTGCACTATCATTGTGTACTCTGTACTCCAGACTTTGTAGGGGAGTCTCTTCATGTGCAAATGCTCCTCAAAGTATTATATTTTTCATGTACTGTATGCTTTATCTTGAGCCTCTCACTAATATAATAATTGCTATGAGAGAGTATCCCATAATATGAATGCTCAAAATGAAATTCTGAGATCGTATGTAATCATATATAATCAAAGAACATATTATATGGTCCTATATGGGGAATCATCTTGAGGGAGGAGGGAAAATGGGTAAATGATGCTATGTGATGGCTGCAGTTTAATTATCATGCTGGTGGCATGGGAAGCAGTTCAGGTGGAGGTCAAAGTGACAGTTCCGATGGCTGAGATATTTAACTGCTGAGGACAAACCAGAGAGCAATACATGGAGAAAAAGCAAAATGGAAAACTCGGATCATGGACTGCAGCCTCTCATCCTAATGTTGCTCAGGCAGATACATCTGAGTAACAAACCAGGAGCTGATCGTAAGGATCTGTTTTTACCTTTCCTCAGAAAATTTATTCCAAATTTTAGAAAATTAATTTCAAACAGATTTAAAACATACGTGAATAAAAGAAAAAATGCACTAAAGGGGCCACAATGAGCCGTCAGAGCCATGCAAGGCAAAATTACCAAACAAATCTACTGAAACGAACCTGTCAGAAACAGGGCAAGTTCCATTCTGTAGAGTCACGGATGCCTTTTATTCTTAATTAACGCAGACTCTTGCTTTAGAGTAGATCTGTGTGGATGTTGAGGGCTTGCAAGAGAACACTTCTGCCTATAAATTTGCTTGCATAGACTACATATAAGGAGGCAGAGCCAGCCAAATACATAGGCTTCCTCTGAGAGCTTGCTATGAGACCGTGACAGGGTAGGAGAACAGTGTCTGAGCCCCTCTCCTGTCGATTACAAACCTCTCCACCTGGTGTGCACATGGAGCCCTGATATCTGCTCTGTTTCGGATACAAAGAAAATGGTGTGTTTCTAGTGTAAGGGATTCTCAGGAAGGTGAACACTTTGACTCTTTTCATTTTGTTCTCACTACCCACCCCTCAAAAACAAAACAAAATAAAAGTGACCATGAGTCATAATATGGTTAAAGGAGAGAGCAGTTTTATTCTTAATATGTAATTTAATGCTTTGTTTGGATCCAAAAATATAATTTAGCTGATGAGACCTACAATTCAAAATGCATTAGAAAAACAAATCATAAATCACAGAATAGCAAGAGATGAAAATTGATTATCAATCTGTTGTTGAACATACCAAGTAAACTCCCTTAAAAGGAGTCTTTAAAGTTGCAATGGAAACAATTTTGATTAATGCGTTATGTTCACCAGCCCCAATTTTAAGGATTGACAGGAATGACTGCCTTCTTCATAAATGAAGAAACTTGAGGAGAGAATAGAAGCAAAATGCAAAGGCCTTTCAAAAGGATGGGTTTCTTAATTTTCTTGTCAACCTAACTGCTGGTAACTCGGATGAAGAGAAAGGTTAATCTTGGTAATCCCAGAGTTTATGCATTTGGCTGCAGAGGTGGACGTGTAACTAACGAGAATGTACCAGGCATGGCCCAGCCTTTCCTCCAAGCACGGGGTCACTGTGTATTTCAATGTCCATTGTTTGATTTTCTTGTCATTATTGCTTTACCTTATGAAAAATGCCACTTGAGTCATTTTAAATACCTTAAGGTCATAAATCTCCCCTCATTTTAATTAGAACATTTGCAAAAGAGCAGGGGTCACACTTTAAAGCTTTGTACCATCTTCTAGAGGACATGTCACTGGTTACTCTCAGGATTCGGAAGTTGAGATTTTTATAACCCAAGATAGTTATCTCTTTTTCTGGACTCACTTGCTTGCAGCTATTTTCTAGAATACTGGCATCCAAAGATGAACGACACATGTCAGAACATTAGCAATATTGATAAAAATAATGTGATAATGTAATCTATCTTCTAAAACAATTTTGCTGCATTAAGAATATCATAAATTAAGTTACTACATTGTAAGTGCTGTTGCTAGTACTTCTACCATGTTGTTGACTAATAGCCTCACACTAGGCACCATTTTTAAGGATGGAGGATGCATTCCCAGGATATGTTCTATAAATCCTCTCTATGTAACCTGTCACAGGTTGTTAAAATAATGCTATGTTTAATCAACTAAATCTGACACCAAAAAGTAAGAGAGCTGCAACCTTCATTCATAAGACAATGCAGAGCAGGAAGAGATGGTTTCTCTGTAATGTACCAAAATTCATGACATCAAATAATAATTGTGAAGAATGACAAATGGAAGATGCTGGGATTATGGGAAAAGTGAGGAAATTGCAGCAGGCCTGAGTACTGAGATTATAAATGGCATCGGCGGCAGCCTTGCTAACAGCCTCTCCTTTTGTCTGGGGAAGCAAAGTCACAAACCAAGTTGTTCATAGCAATGATTGCCATTACTTTGCCATGTGTCCTTCCTGGAGGAAGCTCTGCACAATTCATTATGTCGCATGGGTTAGTTCATTCTCATTATGTGGTTTCTCTCAGATTTGCCATCATTTACTTGCCAGCTCTGTATCCTGATATTAAATGTAGAAGAGACGAGAATGATTTCTTTCCATATGCCCAACTCAAGGTCTTGAAGCATTTGTTTAGGCTACAGTATGTAATCGGCTAAATATTTTCCCCTAAAATATGGAAAGGACTTTAATTTTAACCAATTTGTCAAGTGTCATGGATTTTTTAAAAGACTATATTTAATGTGAAAAGCCCTCTGGCTCTTCTCAACCAGTGTCTGACAGTGGAGAGAAGCAAATGCAATATTAGAAAACCCTGTGGGATCACCAGAAAATGTCTAGGAGAAGATCCCTAAATGTGGAAGGAAACAATTTAGGATGTGAAGTCATTTTAATGTCATTACAGGGCATTGCAGCTGTTGTGATCCATTTACGAGGAACATCTGATGAGAGTGAAATGTCACATGTCACACTGCTGTGCCTCTCTCCCCTTGCATGCCAGAGAACATCACCCTAAACAGAAACATCACCCTGAAGAGAACGGCTGGGGATTTGGGTAATTGAGACTTGCTGACAGTCAAGGGCAGCTATCATCTCAGACACGTACATTGCATTCGTATTGCTGGTGCCCAGCTCACAGTTCACCGTTTCTTGCCCAGACTCCTACAATTGCTGCCTATCTATTAGCTTTACCTCCACACTAAATTTCCTAGTTTTCCCTCCTTTACTTGTAACTATGTGCATTTCCTATTACCTTGGGGATAAAAGTCCAGTATGTTTTCTTGCTCAATATTTTGGGGGTCACAAGTAATTTAACACTTAATAGTTTATTTAACTCTTAAAATGACCTTGAAAGATAATAGGTGAGTTATTTTCCCACCTGAAAACTCATGTTCAGGAAGATAAATGCATATGTTATTTTCCTCTAGACACAGAGCTGATAAATGATAAATACTTTTAAAATTTATTTTACTTTGCTATTTTTAAGATTCTAGGTGAAAAATAGTAAGCTATAGGGATAGGTTTAGATTTGTGAGTGGTAAAGTCAACACTGTTAGAAAAGTGGGCATTTATCAGTTAAGGTAGTGTTTTGGAAAGTCAAGCTCTGTTGTTTGTATTCATTTATTTTTTAAGGATAGGAAAGATAGTGCAGCCTCCTTTGAAAATGGAGCAAAATCCTCTGAGACCACGTATTTTCCAAGAAGCTGTAAGGGTATGGCTTGTGCCTGAACGAAGTCAATGACAAGGAGAACTATCCGAGCCGTGATTTTTTTTTTTTTTTTTTTTTACTATCTTCTATTCTTCAATGATTTTTAAAAATCACCAATATTCAGACCCCATCATAAATATCTTATCTGGGAATCTCTCATAAGCCTCAAAGGGAGCATGCTGCGATTCAGAAGAAAAATATAGGATGAGCCTTCAGAACTCCATTTTAGCTCATTAATTCCTAAACCAGCTGGAAATGGTGTGAGTCCACCCTTCATTCAGTCTACACAGGACCTGTTTCTTCTCTAAAGTCAGTTTCCTACCCAGGATGAGCCCTCCAGGGGATTTATATTGATGCAGGCTGTGCCGCTTGGACCAGCGAAGATAGAAGAGAGTAATGCAGGAGTGTGGCTCATTAGACTTTTATACCAGGAATCTCATCTGAAAGAAAGTCCAAGCCCCACACAAATCTCACTCATTCTCTGTTTCATTCCTTTCAGCCACATGGATTTTAATGAGTGCTAGCATGTCTTGGGCCTTGAGATTCAGGAGGCCAGGCTGGATGTGCACTAGCTCTCATGCCTACCAATGCAGTCCTCTTGTCACTCTTTGCGGGCTGTTGCAGGGGAGAAGGCTCAGGATGCATACTGTCCATACTGTTTTCTACTGTGATCCCTATGACCTGAGCTAATAATCCTCTGAACCAGCTGTTGAAATACACCCATACTAGCTCTAGTTATTGCAATCATGAAATAGGTGCTGCGCAGGCCCTCGTTCTCCCTGCTGTCCTGGCTGACTCAATTCTGGTAAACCCCAACTGGGCGTGGCTGGGAGCCGCTTGGATGGCCTCCACCCTGCCAGCCAACTTGCTGGCCCACCAGCTGGCTTGATGCCATTTTCATTGGCTGTCCCTGTCCCCACATGTGCCCAAAGGTGTAGGAAGCCTGAACATGGGCATGGGCTAACAGCCCATCTCTTGCAGTAGAATCTCAGCGGCAAATGTTCTGGGTTCTTTGGTGATCACCTGATGCTGGAACCTTCTCCTCTGATTCTCCCCTGGCACACTGAGATTTCTTCTATTTCCCAAACTGTAAGAGGCCACCTAAATTAACCAAACTTGATGTCTAGGCTTTTAAAACAAAAGCACTGGTAATACTAGCAGAAGTGGAAGAAAAAAGGCCTCCTTTACCCTTCTCCTGCCACCTATAATTCCAGATGAGTGAACTAGACCCCACAGGTGTGATAACTCTTGGCCCAAAGAGAGTGATGTAAAAGAATAAACTATTCTTAGCTGGAGTCTTTGCTGCTGGCCTGTGAGGGGACTCATGGTTATTTGCCCAACGAAATATTGGTGATCAGCAGTAGACACTTGTAAACATTTTGTGGATATATATATGTATAGACACACATATACACATATACACATATATTTACCAGTGTTGAGATTTAACGAATTTATACATATATGTATACATTTATATATATATATGTTTTTACATATGTGTATAAATTTTATACATATACATATAAAAATATGTATGTATAAATGTATACATATACATGTATGTATGTATAAATTGATTGTCTCATCAACACTGCTAAGGTGATGCTTACATTCAAACATCTGAATGTAATATGTGAAATCGAGTCTATTCTATTCAAATAATATAAACATCAATCAAACAAAATAGACAAAACTGTTTTTAATCTAGTTTACACTGTAGTGAATGGAAAAGAAAAGAAGCAAATAAATAAGAAAAAAATATATTGTAAATTACATGGTATAGATAAAACTGGTAAAGAGAATGAGGGATCAGGAGGTAAAATTTCACAGAAACATTTATATAATGGCCAGAAGAAGGTGATGGAACTATGTCGGCCAGAAGAAGGTGATGGAACTATGTCTGCCAGAGGAGATACAAGTGTGAGATCAACGCCTTGAGATGAGAGCATAATTAGTGTTCTGGAGGAAAAGGAGGGAGGGAAATCTGACTGATTGAACTTGGAGAAGTGTTGGAGGGCTGGACTGTGAGGTCTTACAGTCATTGAAGGGCTTTCAGGATTACCCTGAGTATGATGGGAGCCATAGAGGAGGTGTGGTCTGCAAACTGATATGATACAGAATATTTTACAAGGATTACTCACTGCACTTTTGAGGATACACTGTAGGGTCATTGGGGTAGACTTAGAGAAACCAGTTCAGAGGTTGATCACAATAGTCCAGGGGAATGCAGAGGGTGGCTATGGCAGGGCAGTGGGAGAAGAGGTGGTGATACCTGGT
This sequence comes from Pongo pygmaeus, assembly GCF_028885625.2. NCBI lineage: Eukaryota > Metazoa > Chordata > Mammalia > Primates > Hominidae > Pongo > Pongo pygmaeus. Next base: position 34,479,908 of record NC_072379.2, on the reverse strand, counting down.
CAGTATCTGAATCTACTCTGAAGGTAGAATGGAAGGTGTTTTATTAATGGAATGGATGACAGACAGAGAACTATAGATCACTGCCAAGGGCAGAAACTGAGTAATGGGGATATGGCATTGCAGTGAGATAGGAACAATGGAAGGAAAAGGGATTCAGGGGTAAGTTAGGAGAGGGAGATAAGGAAATGAATTTAGCACTGTGGAGTTCATGACACTTGTAACTATCTAAATGAATATATTAAGGAAGCAGGTGGGTAAACACGACCAGAGTTTAGGGTAACGTCTATGCTTTAGATATGCATATGGATTCATCAGCATATAGATGAATGTATATGAAGCCAGAGGATGTATATGAAGCCAGAGTGTAGTCCAAGGATTGAGCTACTGGGTATTCCAAGTTTTAGAGGCTGGGAGATGTGCAGATGCAGAGAAGAAAACTGAAAAGGAACATTCAGGCCAGGCGCGGTGGCTCACACCTGTAATCCCAGCACTTTGGGAGGCTGAGGTGGGTGGATCACGAGGTCAGGATATCGAGACCATTGTGGCGAATATGGTGAAACCCCACTTCTACTAAAAACACACAAAAAAATTAGCTGTGTGTGGTGGCACATGCCTGTAGTCCCAGCTACTCAGGAGGCTGAGGCAGGAGAATTGCTTGAACCCGGGAGGCGGAGGTTGCAGTGAGCTGAGATCGCGCCACTGCACTCCCGCCTGGTGACAGAACGAGATTCTGTCTCAAAAAAAAAAAAGAAAACAAAAAATTAAAAAGAACATTCAGCAAGCTAAAATTAAAACCAGCAGAGTATGTTGTCTTGGAAGAAAGGTAGCAAAGGTGTTTCTAGAAGGCTGGTGTAAAGAGCAACAGTGCTGACAAGCAATCAAGGGAGATGAGGAGCAGTTTCTGTCCACCAAGGTTCACATGTCGAGGCCACTGGGGATCTTGCCAAGAGCACTTTGGTTTGGAGAACATTGACACATCTAATTGATAATACTAAAAACCAACAAACCAAACAAAACACAGCAAAACAAAACCCCAAATCTACAAATAATAAATATTGTGAACCTCATATGAAAAGTGAACATTATTAAAGCTTTATATTTCATGACAAAGGAATTACTTAACAGGAACCTTATGTAGGAAAGCCTGCATAACTCCAAGTTGCTCCTGGCGTCAGTATGCACGGTCCTTTGCCTTTAAAATCTCTCCAAAGTCCAGTTCTGACTGCCACTTAGCGACAGGAGCTCATGGGGTGCACTTAGCTCTCAAGAAACTGCTAATGTTTGTCCACCATCATTTCACTGGAGTACGGGAAATGTGTTCTCTGAGAGCTCTGGGAACATCTGCCATAGTCTTGCTCTTTGTTGACCCCTACAGAGTGAGCCCCAGAGCCTCACTGAAGTTGTTCCTTTCTTCCTTGCCATGCAGGTGGGTTACAATCCAGCTTAGAATTATGGTGTGTTTTTCTCTCTAGCTAACTAAAGAGGGAGCTAGGCCCTGTAGTGCCTTGCCATGTCGTCTTTGGACAGAAGTAAACCACAGTCACCTTTTCTTTTCATGGTTTTCCCTCAGAGCGGATGAGTGAAAAGACATGACGCGTATTGTGGTAGGCAGGCCCTACCCTGCTCCCAGACTCTCACTGCCTGTCATTCACGCCTGTGTGTTCCTCTCCCACAGTGAACACAGCTGAGCTGTGTAAGTTATCGAATATAGCAAAAATGACTGTTCAAGTTTTATTGTTGCCCATTTTTGCATAACAAATACACATTATCTCCCTATTTTTGTAGGTCAGGGATCAAGAGTGTCTTAACTGGTTCTTATGGCTGAGTCCCTCAAATAGCTGAAGTCGAGTTAAGACTTGACTGAGCTGCGAGGGTTCATTTCTAAGCTCACCCAGGCTTTGCCGTTAGTATTCTTTATCTCACAAGCTGTTTGGCTGGGGCCAAATGTCTAAGGCGTCTCACAGTTCCATGTCCTGTTGTCCTCTCCACAGGGCAGCTAACAACATGGCAGTGTGTTTTATCAAAACAAGCAAGTGAGAAGGAGATGGAGGGGTAGAAAGAAAAAGGAGAAGAAAGAGGGAGAAACAGAGCAAAAGAGAAAGAGGAGAAAAAGGAGAAGGAAGCAGGCGAGAGAGAGAATGTGTATAATATGTAAGCAGAACACAAGACTATTTTATAATCTAACCTAAGAAGAGCCATCCCATCATTCTAGTCTATCCACTAAAGCAAGTCACAAGGTCCAGCCCACACACAAGGAGAAGGGATCACATCAGAGGTAAATACCAGCAGGTGATGATGATTAGGAGCCATTTGAAAAGCTGACAGCCATATAGGGTTACGTTATAAAAGATATCGCAGCTTCCAGTTTTTCCTCTGGGAACCCCAAAGTGGCCGTTTGGAGATGCTCATTAGCAGGAACTAAGGCTTCCTGCAAAGCACTAACATTAACTTGCCAGGCCTATAAAAAAACTACCTTAGGAGTGGATCCTCCAGCCCCAGTTAAACCTTCAATGACTGCTGGCTCCAGAGAATATCTTCATTGCAACCTCATGAGAGATAGTAAGTCAGAGCCACCCAGCCAATCTGCTCCCAAATTTCTGATCCACAGAAACTGATTGAGTATTTTGCAGGTAGTCTGTTACACAGCGGTAGATAGCTAATATATTTATACTTTTGCCCCTAGAGGCTCTCCATGGGACTCTCTGGCAGTGTCATGACCAGAAATGCTTTCATGAGTATATCCACTAACTAAATCTGTAAATACTCTTTATCCTCGAAAGGTCCTTCATTCTTCTTGTAAAAAACTGTGGGAATAACTGATTTAAATTGTCACCAGAACAAGCAACAATAGGGTTTGAGGATTAAGTGTGAAAAATTCAATTCTTTCTATCAAATGTCCAGAGCTTTATGCTAAAGTTGCACCATTTGTTTTGAAGCTGATGGGCTGAAATCCTATAGCATGTCAGGAATTTTACTCAGTTTTAAGTTACGGTATAGTGAAAGGAAAAGAACTTTAGGTTCTCCGCAGCAGGCGAATGGCTTTTTTGGACTGAAGAAAATCCAGCTTGCTGCTTTGCTAAGGACCTCACTTACTCAGCAGGCTGCCTGAAACACCAGAAAGGAATTAATAGCAGCATTGAAATTCAAAGGTTTCTCCAACTGTAAGTGATCTTTTTTGATTTTGATGTGTGTCTGTTTCCCACTGGAGTTAGTGAGAAAGGTGAGCTAGGTTCTTCACCCCTCCTAGGGCATTCTTAAGAACTCTGCCTTCCCCACACCCTTGCCCTGAAGGGTAGGCATATAATTCCCCCAAGCCCAAGCCCAAACCCGTGGAGTCGACACACACACACACACTCATGAACATAGAGACAAAGAGAATGAGAGCCTGTCTGGTCCCTTCAGACTGCTTTGCTGATTTTGATTTACAGATCATACTGTAGCCTTTGCTCATTCCATTTATAGAACATAAATATTTCTTAGCCTCACAGTACTAACAGATAACATTTCTTTCTTGAATGTGCCATTTATTTTACCTCCTAACATCACAGTTATCTCTAAGGCATCTACATCAGGAGAGAATCAAAGTTAGTAATATCGACCCTCAGATTGGAATCCCCATCATTCCCTAAACAGGGAGAATGACCTCCTTACCTTTACTGACTTCAAGTTAGAGTTCAGCTTTGAATTCCCAGTCTGGGTATCCATAGCCATAAAATCTCTGAATATCTTTAGGGAAGTCAAGTGGTATGAAAATACTTCAGTAGGTGGCTCTCCAGTTTCTGATTTAACTTGTGCTTAAATTTAGCTTCTTAAGTATCTTCTTAAGGGAAAGTAGTTCAGCAGGAGCCAAATACAATTGAAGTGCCTATCTCATCGAGTTGTAAGATCATCTAGGCGCTATTTCTTTTCCCAAATCTTTCTTTTCTTTTCTCATGAGTCTTAATTCTGTTTTTTATCTGGATCTTAAAAAATAATGAGAGCCAACTTGGACAAATGCCGTATTCTCCTCTATGATGCATTTTGCTTTGACTTGCATCACCATGTTATAAATAAGACAAGGATGCATTTCTGGTACATGTATTCTATGCCTCCCTTATGTAATGCATTAGGTTGAAGAAAACATATACACATAGGCTGTATCCTGAGGGTCATTATAGTCTGTTGGGGAGATGAAAGTTCCATCATCATAGCTAACACCTATTGATATGATTTGGATTTGTGTCCCTACCCAAATCTCATGTCAAATTGTAATCCCCAATGTTGGAGAAGGGGCGTGGTGGTAGGTGATTGAATCACAGGGGCAGACGTCCCCCTGGCTGTTCTCGGAATAGTGAGTTCTCATGACATCTGGTTGTTTAAAAGTGTGTGGCACCTCCTCCTTCACTCTCTTCCTCCTGCTCCGGCCATGTGAAGACATGCTTCCTTCTTCTTTGCCTTCTGCCATGATAGTAAATTTCCTGAGGCCTCCAGCCATGCTTCCTGTACAGCCTGTGGAACTGCGAGCCAATTAAACCTCTTTTCTTTATAAATTATCCAGTCTCAGGTATTTCTTTAAAGCAGTGAAAGAACATGCTAATACACTTAGTGAATAACAGGCTGGGCACTGTTTTGAGTGCTTTGGTATAGGAACTTCTTTACTCATCATAACAATCTTAGGAAGCAGGCACTATTAGTATCCTCTTCTCCAGATGTGGAAGCTGAGGTAAGTTGTTAGGAACCTTATCCGAGGTAACGGCTAGCAGTTGACAGAGTGGGATAAGAGCCTCAGAGTTCTAACTCCTGAACCCTGGATCTTAGCCACTATAGTAAACTGCCTCTCCAAAAGCAAGTCAATTAGGGCTTTATGAGTCCCTGCTGCTGTTGAGAATGGAATTTCAGAAAATGTGCCGGGATTGGGCACTTGCCACAATCAGGATTGAAGCTGTCCACTAAAGCTTTCTCTGCTAGAGCCTTCCCAGTAGCCAATGGTAAGCAGATCCTTGCTCCTATCCGACTCCTTTCTTACTCCATGCCTTTGCTAAGGTAGTTCACAGCCTGTGATCTCCTTCACCTCGATAAGTCATGGACCCACTTTCAAGTTGTAACTAAAATTTCTTCTCCTTCTTTGTGCATCTTTTCTAATCTACCCAAGGGTGAACACTTTCTTTTCTTTTTTTTTTCCTTCTAGCAAATCTTCCTAACGTCACTCAAACAAATTTGAGTGCCTTGAAGCAAGAGGTATTTTGATATAAGATAGGGTTGTGTAGAAGGCATTAAAATCAGGGCGATAATATTTAAGTTTAATCATCTATTTAATAGAACTCTTTCTTAGGGTCATGGAAACTGTCAGTGATATTAAAAATTGTTAACTGTTTCAGGGTCATTAATCTGGCAGAAAATGAACAATGGATTTCAGGGACAGGCTAAATTAAGTTGAAGTTGCATAGTGAAGGGACTCAGTATATTTCTTAAGAGAATACGATTAATTAAAAACGAAGAAGTACTAATGACTAGAAAAGTAAGGGACAGTAACTGGCCCATAGGAATTGACCTAATGCATACAGACAGAAAAAGCAGATAATTTGCATAACCTATTTATTTAAAAAAAATGCGCAAAATATGTCTTTTCCCCATCCCAGGACCCAGGAAGCTTAGTTCTGAGGGAAAGCTGATATGCCTTACAGACTCCCACAATTCCTCATTGGGTCACATTTTTCACACTCTATTTACATCTAACTTTCTACAAACTGCATTACAAATATAACCACTTCTCTAAATAACTTGTAGCTTCTTGGGGACAAGTTCCCATTTCCTCTCTTTGTCAAGGGAGGTGTGACATACAGCAGGTAGGAGGCACATCATCTTGAGGTCTTGGCCCAGCTTTCATTTTCCATAATGTGTACATCCTTACAGATTAAATAGCACAAACTGAGTATTTGAGAATATGCTTCACTTACTAGTGAGAAAAAAAATTAATAAGTGAACACTTCAGGCCCAGAAGAGGGAGAAGAGATAACCAAGCAAATGGAATGGGTCTGTCGGGTGTCACAGCTAAAGGGCCTACCCTTTGTTCCTCAGGCAAAACTGTATCCAGGGTAAGAGACCCCAGTTATGGGAAAAGTGCTGCTTAGTGAGTCTATGCAGAGATCTCCCAGAATTCTCAGGATAATTCTCATTCTAGCTCTTCAGATAAACACAGGAGCAGGTGAGCACAAGCTGCACCTGGAAGGGTCTGGCAGACCAGAATAAGAGTCAAAGAACAGACAGGACCATGAGCATGTGACCAAATGTCAGGTGCTTGTGTTGACGTATACATTTGAGAAAGAGTTTTGGCCTCCATCCATAATATTCTGGAAATTAGATAAAATCTTGTATAATGGGGAGAGGTTGGAGGGACTCTTTACTAAAGAACAGGTTTGTAACTACTCTGGAGAAGTGGGAATTTAAAATGTAAATTAAGTCTGGGTGCAGTGGCTCACGGCTGTCATCCCAGCACTTTGGGAGACCGAGGTGGATAGATCACTTGAGGTCAGGAGTTTGAGACCAGCTTGGCCAAACATGGTGAAACTCTCTCTCTACTAAAAATGTAAAAATTATCTGAGATTGGTGGTGTGTGCCTGTAATCCCAGCCACTTGGGAGGCTGAGGCAGGATGATCACTTGAACTCAGGAGGTGGAGGTTGCCGTGAGCAGAGATTGTGCCACTGCACTCCAGACTGGGTGACAGAGTGAGACTCTCTCTTAGAAAAATGTAAATTAAGTTTAATCTTAGAAAATCAAAATCGTGTTTTCCACATCCAAGTTGTTAACAGAGTTTCATACCTACTACGTGTGGAAGCACTCAAAGAAGAAAATAAATACGACTGTCGGTTCCACCACCACAAAGGAACCACTGCTGATGTGTCCATGCCCTTCTTCGCAGTTTTCTTTTCTGAGGTATTTATGTGTTAACAAACAAAACAGCAGCACAAAATCTTAGTCATCTCTGCTAAGCCTCTTAGGGGAAGAGCGCCATCTGCCTTCACGGGTAGATGTTTAACAACACTTCCTTAGACGCCTCGAGTGCATGTCCTGAAAGAAGAGGGAGTCACAAAGGGGACTTGAGGTAGCTGAATTTTCTAGAATAGATTTGAGCGTAAAAAGAGAGATATCAAAATAACAGAGGAATGTGGTGCCATGAAATGTCTTACATGAGAAATCTCCATGGTCAGGGAATTTTCAAAGACATTTCAGGAAGTCCATCTGTATTCTACAGTTCCACTGGGTTTGAACTGTGCTTCACTCCAATTCCTCTCCACTACATAACATAGTCTATAAAAGTGGCCTTGTTTGATAACTTCTGCTGTACTTTTGAGAACTCTTTTCCAGGTAATGGTTGATCAAAGTTCAGAGAGAGAACAGCTGGGACTATGATTCAGGCGGTTAAAAAAATAAAAATAGGCCCTGCGCCATGGCTCACGCCTGTAATCCCAGCATTTTGGGAGGCCGAGGTAGGCGGATCACGAGGTCAGGAGATTGAGACCATCCTGGCTAACACAGTGAAACCCCATCTCTACTAAAAATACAAAAAATTAGCCGAGCATGGTGGTGGGCGCCTGTAGTCCCAGCTTTGGGAAGCTGAGGCAGGAGAATGGAGTAAACCCGGGAGGCGGAGCTTGCAGTGAGCCGAGATCTCGCCACTGCACTCCAGCCTGGGCTACAGAGCGAGACTCCGTCTCAAAATAATGATAATAATAAAAAATAAAAAATAAAAAAATAAACAATCCCAATGTTGGTAACTTGCCCAATGAGCATCAAACTTGCTTCTTTTCTTTGTAAGGAAACCTTATTTTATTATTTAATTCACATCCCAAACACAATAATCCCATGTAGGTGTGACTCTAGCTGGGCTAAGGGGAATTCCACACATTCCATGAATTATTAGGTCAGAAGGGGACATGTGACCCAATTCTGGCCAAACAGAAGGGAGGAAAGGTTTGCTGAAAACTAAATACATTCTTTAATCACAGTTGACAGTTATAGAGCCAGCCCTCCTCTTCTTTCTGGACATCAAAAAGGAAATGCATCCCCCCACTTCCACCTGGCATCCGCTTTCCATCAGCAAAAGGGCTCAGACTTACGCCAACTTTGATTTTCACAGGAGAGGGGAAAACGCCAACTACCGGCCTCTCGACTGACATCTTTGAACCATGCAGCTGTCCACTCTGGAGCTGCTTTGCCCACTCGGCCAGCTCTGCTGCATTAATCCCTAATATATACTGGGAATCACATGCCAGGATTGTATTTAGTCTTCTTGCTTCTATATTAATGGAAAGAATTGGTCAGCACTTTTATTCTTGGTGTCTCTGCTTGATGGACATTTGCTATGGAATGTACATGTAGCATTTTTAGAGTTAAGTTGTCAACATGTCTTATGCATTTCCATGGTTATAGGTCTAATCAAGCTTATTCATTTTGTTGCTAATTTAACTAAATTAATTGCCCAGAAAATGGTCCGTTTTTAAATTTATTGGCAAATAGTTCTGCATAACAATCTCTTAAATTTTAGTGCCCTCTTTATATTTACCTAGATTTTCTTTCTTATTTAATGTTTAGTATATTTTCCATATTTCTGATTAGATTTAGTTGAGGTTGACCTACTTTATCTTATTTTTAAAGATTAGCATCTGTTAAATTTAAAGTTTTATGTTAACTATTTTTTAAAAGAAAATTTTCTCTTTTCTTTTATTTCTCCAGGTATCCTTTATTGTTTTTGAGTTTTTCTAAATTGTTTCTTTAAAAATTTACTTCAGGCAAGGCGCGGTGGCTCACGTTTGTAATCTCAGCACTTTGGGAGGCCAAGGCGGGTGGATCGTGAGGTCAGGAGATGGAGAACATCCTGGCTAACACGATGAAACCTCATCTCTACTAAAAGTACAAAAAAATTAGCTGGCGTGGTGGCGGGCACCTGTAGTCCCAGCTACTCAGGAGGCTGAGGCAGGAGAATGGTGTGAACCCGGGAGGTGGAGCTTGCAGTCAGCAGAGATTGCACCACACTCCAGCCTGGGCAACAGAGCGAGACTCCGTCTCAAAACAAAACAAAACAAAAAATTACTTCATTATTATTTTATTTAATTATTAATAAAGTAATTTGCAAGATTGTGGTTTTTCCACTGACTTCCTTTTGGCACTTGTTCGCCACCATTACTTTCTTTTCTTTTTCTTTTTTTTTTTGAGACAGAGCCTCGCTCTGTCCCCAGGCTGGAGTGCAATGGCACAATCTCGGCTCACTGCAAACTCTGCCTCCCAGGTTCAAGCGATCCTCCTGTCTCAGCCTCCCGAGTAGCTGGGATTACAGGCTCCCGCCACCACGCCCAGCTAATTTTTGTATTTTTAGTAGAGACGGGGTTTTGCTATGTTGGTCAGGTTGGCCTCAAACTCCTGACCTCAGCCATCGCTCCTTTCTTGCACTCTTCTATCTAGGAAGGAGAAACATAAGCCCAGAAGTGTGAGGTGTGAGCACCTGGGGCTCCTGTTCTCAGCCACATTCTCAGTCACAGCCCCATTCTGCTGCAGATTCCATTATTGTCCCCCTCCTTCCCCAGCACTGTCACACTGTGGTGAAACTTGGTCTTAGAATAAATGTTGAGGAAAATTATTTGGTTAAATAACTTTGGTTCATGGAGCATTTCTCCAGCCTTTTAATCACTGTAGAGTGCTTCTGTACCTACAGAGAGACAAAAGCTGGGGAAGTTGTTGTTTTTGTTTTGCTTGTTTGTTTTTCTCTCTTCCTGGTCCGGCTGCTATGTTTCAGGTACTTCGCCTTGCCTCAGTTACTGGAAATCACTCTTGTGTCTGTATAGGCTGTGTGTGAGGTGACTTTCTGCCACAGCATTTTAAGAATGTGTCCCATAGGTTTCCTGTTGTGAACCATTACACAGTTACCCACTGATGTAGGATTTTCTCCTTGGTCAATTTGCAAGCCAGGGAACCCTGGAGTTCTGCACGGTGGCAGGTCTAGGCTACTGGATTTCTAGGATAAGAGGCTTGCTCAAGAAGAACTGAGTCAGCATCTCCATCTTGAATCTTCAAGCTCAGGTGAGGTACCACAAGTCAACCCACCAAACTAAGAAATTGTAAGTCACTGTTGTTTTAAGTCACTAGTTTTGGAGGTTTTCTTTAGGCAATAGGTAACTAAAACAGAAATCTGACCCTAGAATTGGATGATACCATGCAGTTTTAAAAAAACATGTGGCATTGTCGTTGGGGCCAGGTAGTAAATGGAGGATGGTTAGGAGACAATGAATTTCTTAAAAACGTAAATGAACTGTTACAAGCAATTTCTCTATAGGAAGTGTGTGATGGTGTCTTGTATAACTTGATTAGAAAATGCAACACAAGGGTAATAGCTATGGAGGCTGGAATTATTATTGAAGGATACTTCCCTTTGTTGGAAGTAATTCCTAAAAAATTGATAGGCTCATACTTGGAACATTCCAGAAGAAAGTAGTTATTTGACATGGCTCTTACTAGCTAAATATTGTAACTTACTTACAACCTGGAGATGAGAGGTTTGCAGAGCTTGCAGAATAAATAAGTGAACATCCGGTAGTGCAAACTGTTCTAAAGCTGAAGTCGGAAAATTGGTTGATCAAAACATTCAAGTAGGCAGGGCACAGTGGCTGACGCCTGTAATCCCAGCATTTTGGGAGGCTGATGGTGGTGGATCACCTGAGGTCAAGAGTTCGAGACCAGTGGCTGGGCACGGAGGGTCACGCCTGTAATCCCAGCACTTTGGGAGGCCGAGGCAGGCGGATCACGAAGTCAGGAGATCAAGACCATCCTGGCTAACATGGTGAAACCCCATCTCTACTAAAAATACAAAAAATTAGCAGGGTGTGGTGGCGGGCACCTGTAGTCCCAGCTACTTGGGCGGCTGAGGCAGGAGAATGCCGTGAACCTGGGAGGTGGAGCTTGCAGTGAGCCGAGATCGTGCCACTGTACTCCAACCTGGGGACAGAGTGAGATTCCGTCTCAAAAAAAAAAAAAAAAAACTTCGAGACCAGCTTGGTCAATGTGGTGAAACCCCATCTCTACTAAAAATACAAAAATTAGCCAGGTGTGGTGGTGCATGCCTGTAGTCCCAGCTACTTGGGAGGCTTAGGCATGAGAATCAGTTCAACCCAGGAGGTGGAGGTTGCAGTGAGCCGAGATTGTGCCATTGTACTCCAGCCTGGGCGACAGAGCGAGACTCAGTCTTAAAAAAAATAAAAAATAAAAAATTTAACTATTTTCATTGTATCTAACTTTTTCAAAGATAGTGATACACACTAGAGTTATCCAGAAAAGGTGGGAAGCCACAGTAACAGATCTTCCAGGCAGTTTCACTGCCATTGGTCACGTTTGTTTGATCCAAGATACATCTTAAAAGAAGTAAACATCTTCAAGAAACAGAATTAAGTAGTAAATGAATTCAGTAAAGGAGTTTGTGACATCTACACATGTTCTCCCAACCCCCTTCCCACCACTAGCAGCTCTTGCACAGGCACACATACAGCTAGAGCTATCTTGTGCCTTTATAACATATCACATTCAACCAAGTCGATTGTAAGCATGTGGTCCCCCACTGGAGAGTGAGTCCCCCATATAGCTTTGTAGTTCAAGGGCAACTGGAGTTCTGAGCTAGGGTCAAGATTTGCTCAGCACACAGGCTTTCCTTACTCCAGTCACCCCTCCGCTGGGCTCCTGCTTCTTGTCTGAGATGGGCCTCATGGCTGCATCTCAGGGGTCATATGGAGCAGCTCCCTGCTCATCTCCTTTTCCCAGGGTATTACTAGCCTCAGCTGTGGCCATGGCCAAGCAGACTGCTGCCAGGCATCTCTTCACTACATTCCTCTTTAGAGAGCTTAGTGAAGGTTTTCTACATGTATTTACTTAACTTGAATTAGCAAAATAGGAAAATATTGAGGAATTGTGATTCTTCGTTTGTATACAATAGATTTTCTGTTCCAAATCCTTACTTATGTTGCAAACTCCTTCTAATTTTATCTTTGTTGATTTAGCTTAAACATCCTCTCCTCTGTGAAGCTTTCTTTGATATATCTCCTCAAAATTCTTTGCCTAATAAGGAATTCTATTATTGGCACTCCTATAGCATCCTTGCATATCGACATTTATTTGAGTAAAAGTAGTGGCAATCGGTATTTGGAAATACACTTATATATCAACACTTTAAAATATATTCTTGGCCAGGCGCGGTGGCTCATGCATGTAATCCCAGCACTTTGGGAGGCCAAGGCTGGTAGATCGCTTGAGTTCAAGAGTTTAAGATCAGCCTGGGCAACAGAGCAAAACCCCATCTCTATATATAAAAAAAAACCACACACACAAAAATTAGCTGTGTGTGGTGGTGTGTGCCTCTAGTCCCAGCTACTGGGACTAAAATAAGTAAAATGTTCTCATTGTGCTGATGAACAAAGGAAACATAAGAGAGGCTATCCAACTAGCAAGTGGTAGAGCCCATTTTCTTTTTTTCCAACAAAGCATGCTACATATAGGTCTTACAGTACTGTAATTAATTGAATATGTATTATTCACTTCACAGACTGAATTTCTTATAAAAAGAAATCATATCTTGTTAATTTACATTGTTTTCCATTTAATATGCATGGAACAGTTGCATGATATAAAATTCATGCTTGCTAGTCAGCTAGATAGATGTTTTCAAAGTTATAGGTTAAGTTTACATTTTGCTCATATTCTTCGCTTAGTAAAAGTTTTGTTAGTATCGAGAATGAAACAAATTTCAATACTTTCTATTTAGATGTGCTTATTCTGCATATATAGATGATGAAATTGTGATATCGTGCTTTGATTTTATTTTTTCTTGATGGACAGGCAACAAATTATTCATATTACATTTGCGATGTTCTTTATCTAGGTGGGTTTAACCTCTATAGAACCTATGAATACTCATGGTCTTTTTTTAGAGGACATTCACTTGCCTCTAATCAAAACTAGTATATATTTAAATGTTAAGTAGATGTTATTTCTGATTACTGTATCTGAAGGTTTTTCGTGTCCATGGCCAAATATAACAAAGTCAAACTTAATTGAATTTTTTGAAGTTCAAAGATATCATCATCTCTAACATTTCAAGAAATTCATTAGCCCTTTCAGCCTATTCCTGTGGAATGCCTTCCCACCAACAAATGTTAATTTAGCTTGTCCTTAATTTACATAATCACCACACAGCATAACACAAGTCAAGGTAAAAAAGAATGGAAGCAGAGTTATACTGGTGATGTTGTTCATGTGCTGTGATTTGAAAAATGCAAAACTGTCCCATCTGCCAAACCAAATATCTGGCCCTGTTTTGCATTTCCTGAAGTTCAGTGTTCTACTCTTAGTAGAGGGATGTTTGACTTTCTAATCAGGACCTCCCTGAGGATACAAAGTGATAAATTGAAGACAGAAGCCAGTCTAGTAGTCTAGTGTATATCATTCTAGGAAGTTCTTTTTTTTTTTTTTTTTTTTTTTGGAGACGGGGAGTCTCACTCTTGTCACCCAGTCTAGAGTGAAATGGTGCCATCTTAGCTCACTGCAACCTCTGCCTCCCGGGTTCAAGTGATTCTCTTGTCTCAGCCTCCTGAGTAGCTGGGATTACAGGTGCCCACCACCATGCCTGGCTAATTTCTTGTATTTTTAGTAGAGACCGGGTTTCGCCATGTTGGGCAGGCTGGTCTCAAACTCCTGACCTCAGGTTATCTGCCTGCCTTGGCCTCCCAAAGTGCCGGTATTACAGGCATGAGCCACCATGCCTGGCCAGAAGTTCTTTTGTTTATAGTTCCCACATCAGCGAATTGGTTGTGAACTGTGCTGCCATAAGCCCAACCCAAAAATGTGAGTATTCACAGCCCCAAATCCCTATCCATATTACTCTATTCTCCCTGGCCTACTCCAGAGTCCATCACCATAACAACCCATAGTCTGCAATAAACAGAGACATCATCATCAAGAAAGGCAGCAGACACACCTCTACAAGACGAATGTCACCCACGATTCAGGGAGGTTTGTTCTCAGGACTCCTACGTGATTTTCTTGGAAGCTCTCAGTTTTCTGCGCTTCTTAATTCCATGGAATCCTCCCTTGAAAATCTGCATTTGGATCAGGGATCTCCTGAGGTCCTGCTGGCACAGATATTGCTTACAGCCATGTGTTTTCTGCCACTTTCATCATCAGTGAGTGAGCAAATACAAAGACAGCACAGATCATAAAAAGTAAATATGAAGATGGAAAAAAATATATATATATATAGAGATGGAGTCTTATTCTGCTGCCTAGACTGGAGTGCAGTGACACGATATTTGCTCACTGCAACCTCTGCCTCTCAAGTTCAAGCAATTCTCCTGCCTCAGCCCCCCTGAGTAGCTGGGATTACAGGCACGTGCCACCACGCCCAGCCAATTTTTGTATTTTTAGTGGAGACAGGGTTTCGCCATGTTGGCCATGCTGGTCTCAAACTCCTGACCTCAAGTCATCCTCCTGCCTTGGCCTCCCAAAGTGCTGGGATTACAGGCGTGAGCAATATAATTCCTTTGCTTAGTGCTTTATTCTTTTGAGTCTTCTGAATATTCCTCCAGTGAAGAAACTGGTTTATCTAATTTAGTTTCCAAAACTTACTTGAGCACTGAGTTATGAGATAAAAGGAAGTACAGCATATCACCAGAAATGTCACATTGAATAAAGGAATATCTCAGAGGACAAAAAGAGAAGGATGTGCTTTTTCCTGCAAGGAGGCAAGGAGGTGTCCACCCACCTTATCTCCCTCAGCGTTCAAATGGAGGTCCAGTTTGGCTCACAGCAATTCTTTTGAGTACTTCCTTTATTCAGCTCACTGAAAATCACCCATTGATATCCATTTCTCAGTACTTTATAAAGTGCTGACAAACTTAAAGTTTGAGGATTTTTCTGCCAAATTCAAACTCCCCTGAGAAGAGCAGGTAGGTAGGCCCTTGCCAGAGGTTTTCCAAGGTATTGTCATATAGGGAGCTGGGCATGGCTCACAGTGTAGACTAAAGGGAGGACTATCTGGAGTATCACGTACTGCATTGTAGAGCCTCTCTGAGAGTCCGATCTATGTGTCGGTAGGGTAAGGGCAGGCAGTGCCCTAGGAAGGCAAGCTAGGAGAGCAAAAGCCTCAGCTGGAGAAGCAGGGACACCAGGCACAGAATGCAGCTACTCCTCAATCTTGCCGTAGGGAAGCACTGTCCACAGCTCTCTGCAGCAGAAGGAGGTCGAGCCTTATAGTAGGACTTATTTATTGTGACATTCTATTACTGTTCTCTGGATAAATATGGGATTTTTTTTTGCAAGAACTATTGATCATTTCAAGCATCATAAATTCTCCCCAAGAAAAGAAACAAATCTGGGCAAATAAGCTAAGTTTTACTTTGTCTTTATAATCTAAACAATAAAAATCTATATACTTTAGAAACAAGACCACACAGAGACCCTTACTAAAAAAGCTTCTGAAAGTTATATTTTCCCATTTTTAAAATCCTAACTGTTGCATCCAAATACTAATTAGATTGTAAGATTCTGAAAGCTTCCTTGTAGCATTTTTGATCATACCTGCAACAAAATTATATATATATAATATATACATATGTATATATATATATGATAAATGTTTTTCTCAAGGAATGAGATTGCAGAGCTAAATGTCTTTTCAAAATACAACCGTTACTAAAGACATATGATAACTTTTTTTCAACAGTAAGTTATGGTAGTTGGGCTTTTTCTGGTTACAAGTTTATTTCTGAGTTGTGAAAATTCTCTGTCCATGTTTTTTCCTGTATTACCACGTTCTTCTCTCATATCCCCCATTCAATCTTGGTTGCCACTGAGACAGACAGAAAGCAGAAGAACACTTTTTTTTTCTCACATCTGTAATGGAAACCTTAGCAGCAGACACTAACTACTCCAGGTCTGCCAAACAGATGGATTTACTCTCCAACTTACTGCATCCTGTTTTTTTTTTTTTTTTTTTTTTTTTTTAATGCTACTTATCTTTTGTCACCAAATCCTGTGGTATGAAAAGAATATAATGTGTCTGTGGATATCATAAACTTATAGTAAGCAAGGGGCCTACTGTGTGTTTCCCTTCTAGGCCCAGCAAAATATGAGCACAGAAGATGCACAAATATTTGCTGAATAAATAAATAATTGAGAAAGTTTTTTTCCCAATCAAAATATTACTCTCACAGCAGCTTGCTTTATATATTTTCTAGAAGACATCAGGTCACTCAGTATGACCTATTACTCCTTTAGCTTCCTCTAAGGTGTCATTATTTATTCAGTCTTTAGAGGAATTTTGAATCACCACAAATATCTGGACATTGGGGGATAAATTACAAGACTGCTAGTTTTCTCTTTATTTACTATTCTAGTAAAATACAACGTTAACAGATGTATCTTATGGTGGAACGTGCATACACTCCTCTGACTAAAGAGGAAGTGCCTGAGGTAACCTTTCTAAAACCATAGTTGGCCAATTATTTCTTAATGAAATACATATCTACAATGTTTCCTAGTTTAGGCTCAAAATAACCAGACTTTATGATGGTCAAAATCAGAACAATTTTAACCTTGCAAAAGTTATTTCTTAAATAATGTTTTTGTATGTTTAAAACAGAAAGTGTCACAAGATATATTGAATTATAGATATTAAAACAAATATGTTTTCAAAACCCTTCACAGGAAATGTTAACCTTTTCTAAGCTAGGCCTAGAGCTATTTATTTTGCTTCACCGGAAACAGTACAGATTAGCCAAAATCATGATGCTAACATATGCTATGAGTAACTCGGATTTGAGTCTAGTTTAAGAGCGTATGGTCTTTCTTTTTTCCTATCTACAAGGTGCAGGGTTACTTATCCAAAAGAAGTGCTCACCATGGAAAGTAATTGACCAACTGGCGGGCAGGATTGTGGCATCTGCCTGAGTTTCCATTAGGCAATCAATCTTGCTTTTCCTTTTCCTCACAAAGCCCATGCCACAGGCCCAAAGTTACTGGCAAGTTGCTATGCTTGTCCCAAACAATAGGAGGAGGATAGACTTTAATACAGAGATAACATAACTCTGAAAATGTCGCAGTGTTGAGTCAGCTGGGAAAGCTTTCAATTGGTGTCGTTATGCCCTTGCTTCCCCACCTGTGGTGAGGTGCATGCACGACCTCTCTCCCAGAACATTAGGGGAAGGAGCATCCGCAGAGCCCAGAGCTCCGTGCTGCTCCAGTGGAGCTGCTGCAATTAGTATTCCAGAGGTCTCCTGACATGCTGTAGACAGCTCTGTAGCCTCAGCCTTCAATCTGGATCAGGGATGAGGCAGTTTACATTTAGTTTGGGAAATTGATTTTAGTAGAGAAGAAGGTGTGATGGAGAAGGAGGGATACATAATGAAAAATACTGTTTAATGTTATGGTTGTGAACATGGGCATTTAGATGATAATTTTGATGTTCCTGATGGTATTTCAACAGGAACAGAGCTACCAGACCAGTGCGCTCAAACACATCCTCAACACAAGGCATTTACCGCTCCTGTGTCATATCCAAAGAAGAGCTTGCCTTGTGCTTTATTCTCAGAAAGTCTGGTAAAACAAAAGGCACGTGTAATTTAGAATTGTAAGATTATATAACACCATTATTTATATATTTTATGTCAAAATTTAAGTCCTGGTAATGTCTAAGGAGTTATTTCCTTATATGATGTGTGATTTCATTCAGTAAAGAAAGTATGTAACACTTTGGATTATATATTCATTAATTCATCCATAAATGTGTATTTTACACTTACATTGTGCTAATCTTCATGGAATATATATGCTGGGGACACAGCAACACAATACTCCTCTATGATCCCTGCTTTCATGGTATTCCAAAACGTGTGACAAAGGCCAGTGATGACCAGTGGGATGAGTTACAAAAGGGCAAGGGCATAGTGATGAAACTGACAATAACCCCAAGTTCCTAGAGGCTGGCAGGTTTTATCAGTCAGAATAGTAAAGATCCAGGTTTTGCGGTAGTAACAACTCCCACTTTTTGGCTGATTAACATAACAGAAAGTTACTGTACAATCCTTATACAGGTTCATCCTAGGTCAGCAGGAGTCTCTGCCCCTAATCACTTAGGGACATAGGCTAGGCAGTGAGACCAGAATTATGCAAATTCTCAGAGCAGCAATTACATGCTTTAGCTTGGTGAAAATATGTTCCTCTGTGTTCACAATCCTCTGACCAGAACTGGTCACATCGCCCTACCCAGCCACAAGAGCAGGTGTTCAGTATTCAGTGTGCTGGGTGGAAACAAGAGGTAGACAGCAGGAATCTCAGTAATGACTAGATGGAGACCCTGTTTCAGAGTCACAGATGAATTTCCCCTTAACTCACAAGGCTTTATTTCTCCAGCTCATACATTATTCAACATCTCCTACAAATGGAAGAACTGTTTCCTGAGCCAACATGGCACTTATTTTTTAATCCCTTAAGCTATTTTATTTAAAAATACATTTCTTTTTGCCATCACCATATCCCAGTTCTTGGCCTTCAGTAAATATTTATTAAGTGAATTAATGTTTGGCTACACTTTGTGCCTGATGACAATGGCACTCAGCTGTGTGTGTTCCATGGAAATTCCTCAATACTGTTAACAAAGTGTTTACCAGATAAGTTTGAACCAACTTGCAATGTGTATCTCCCTTTAGACATCTACAATAAACATAAACATATCACAAAATTTAATTACACAATAAGAGCTGTGCTATATAATGTCAGTTTAAGGGTTAGGTTCAGCAGTCGAGTAGTTTTTTGTTTGCTTGTTTGTTTTTAAGCCTAGTTTCTTTATTAATTTTGGCAAAAATCTTAATTTTTCTGGGCCTTACATTTCTATAACTGTGTAGTGGTGACAATAATATATACCTTACTGTGTTATTGCTTTAGTTAAATTATATGTTACATAATGTTCATAGCCCAATATTAATAAATAAACGAAACAGGGCAGGTGCGGTGGCTCATGCCTGTAATCCCAGCACTTTGGGAGGCTGAGGCAGGCAGATTATTTGAGGTCAGGAGTTCGAGACCAGCCTGGCCAACATGGCAAAACCTTGTCTCTACTAATAATACAAAAATTAACCGGGCCTGGTGGCGGGCGCCTGTAATCCCAGCTACTCCGGAGGCTGAGGCAGGAGAGTCGCTTGAACCTGGGAGTCAAAGGTTGCAGTAATCCGAGATAGTGCCGCTGTGTGGCAGGCCAGGTTTCACTGACACAGGCCTCCATAACAACTCTTTCAGTACTGACTGAGTGGTTAAGTTAAATATTAAAAGCCAGTCCCCTTATTCAAAGTCTGGGATATAACAAAAGCCCACCAAATGTTTTGCCTAGGCCTTTTCTGGGCCTTAAACCATGACAAAACAACGAAGGAATTCATAACAGGACCCATTTAGAATTAAATGAGGTGTATTGTGGGTCTGAAGAAATTCCCCAGGCCTCCAGAAACAAGTTTATTGGGGGTCTGGGGTCTGAAGGAACTCCCCAAACCTCCATGATTTAGTAGGAGACAAGGGTAATCACCCAAGCACCTGGACCCATTCAGATTAAGTAAATTTACTAAGGCTCCAGGGGAAGGTCCTCAGGACTCAGACCTTAGTTACAGATCAGAAGAAGTTAATCACTTATGTCTTCAGATGAATGCACACTTACAGATAGACGTATAGCTTAGAAGGTATATAAGCTCTGGAAAATTTTGTGACTTTGAGTTGGTCTGGCGATAATTTCCAGGCCTTCTCCCTGTAACCAGTTGCAGAAATAAAAACTCTCTTCCCAGCTCATCTGCTTCTCCTTATTGGGCCACGAGAAATAGCAGCCCAACCCTCAGTTTGGTCTGGGAACAACTGTACTCCAGCCTGGGTGACGGAATGAGACTGTGTCTCAAAAATAAATAAACAAAATAATAAACAAATTAAAACTAATTTTGTTAATTTTTATTGTTACTATTTTATAGTGTCATAAATCACAGTTAACCACAAATTATTCTTGTTAGAAAATACACGTTTTTATGAAATTTGGCAGGAAAGTTTTTGTTTACATGGAGTTCCATAAAGAGCCCTTGATGTAGTAAGAGCTCATAAGGCAAGGAGGCCCCTCAGGCCTCCTGAGACAGGAATGCACCTGGCGCTTGGGCTCTGTGGGCGGAGGGGCTTGGGGACCTGGCGCAGCGCTCTGTCACTCTGGGAAGGAGGCGCTAGCCCGCCAGGCTGCGGCAGATGCTGGGGTCCTGAACTAGCGCGAAGGTCAGCTCCATGCCGGCGAGGCCAGGACGGACTCCTTGCCCTCAGTGTGCTGAGCGCAGGCGCCTAGTACTCGGCGGAGCTGGCGCCCCACAAGACGCAAGGACTCCACAAGGACCCCACAAGGACCCCAGAGCCAGATCCCTGCGAGGCCCCGGCATTCCCTGACCTGGCGGGGAATCCTGGCCCCGGACGGTCTACGGCAGCCCCCAGCCGGCTCCCGGGATGGCTTGCAGCGCCCGCAGGCTTCTCCAGCCTCCAGAACTGCAGGAGCTGCGGTCCAAGCCAGCTCCTGGACTCTGGGAGAAACTGAGGTACATGGCGCCCGAGCTGCCAGCAGGCGTGCAGAGGCGGGGCGGGACACAGCAGGTCTGGGACGCGGCTGCTTCATCCCTACCTTCTTCTTCACACACAGCCCTGGCGCCTGCCCCACCCCAGCCAAGGCCCCCTCCTTATCCCTGGGCTGGAGCGTCCCCAGTGGTTAGGTGCGAAGTTCGCGGAGGTGGACTGAGGAGTGTTGACAGCCACCGCTTTGAAACCCCTACTTAGGCCGCGGCCCCACAGCACGCTCCCGTAGGGCGCGTTCGTGCTTAGCTGCAGCGCCTCCTCTGGCACCACGGGGCTGCATGCGGGCGGCGGGGCTTACGGGCCACGGGAAGGAAGGACGGGGAGGAATGCACAGCCCCACTTTGCGCCAGGGGAATACCGTGTTCGTCTGACAGGTTAGGACACCAAGATTATAGTCAACAAAAACACAAAGGCCCGAGTGCATGGGCGGCCCTTGGCAAAGGCTAAACCGGGAAGTGAAAACAATCTGGTCTACTTTTTTTTTTTTTTTTTTTTTTTTGAGACGGAGTCTAACTCTGTCACCCAGGCTGGAGTGCAGTGGCACGATCTCGGCTCACTGCTACCTCTGCCTACCAGGTTCAAGTGATTCTCCCGTCTCAGCCTCCTGAGTAGCTGGGACTACTACAGGAATGCGCCACCACGCCCGGCTAATTTTTATATTTTTAGTAGAGAGGGATTACCCCATGTTTCCCAGGCCAGTTTCCAACTCTTGACATCAAGTGATCCTCCCACCTCAGCCTCCCAAAGTGCTGGGATTAAAAGTGTGAGCCACCGCACTCGGCCCTAGCCTAGATTTTTAAGGGAACTCTAGGCTAGACCTTCCAGGTTCTTATCTCACCAGGACAGGCCGAGCCCCTCTTCATTTATTGAAGGGCCACTTGTGTTTCCTGTTTTGGGAACTTGCTTCATTTTTCTCCTGGGATGTTGATCTTTTCAGCAATCTCTATGTTTGGGGGAATTAGTCCTTTGTTTGTAATATGAGATATAAATATTTTTTCCCAGTTTGTCTTTTAACTTTGCTTATGGTTTTTTTTTTTTTTTTGACTTGTTATTGTAAAATGAAACACATTACATAAAAAATCAATAAAACATTTATCTTTCCAAATATATTGATAAAACTTCAAGCCCTAATTAGAAAAATAAAGGTTGATAAATTTGACTAAGCCTAATTTATAGATGTATACACAGATTCAAAAGATAAATGCAAAAATGAAAAAATTATCAGCAATTCATAACACAGCCAAAAGTTTAAATCTTTTACTATACTAAGAAGTCTTATAAATTAATTGTAAAAGTCACTATCACTCAGTACCAAAAATATATACAAATGATATGACCAGACATTTCACAGATACAGAAATACAAATATGGAGTGCAAATGTAAAATACTCAGCCTCATTCATAGAGAGCTACACATTGAAACGACAGCGAGGTATCATTTCTTCCATATCCTATTAGTTTAAACCTTCACATAAATTTAATTAGCCAGTATTTCAAAATGTAACATCTGTTGCTGGAAAAGTTTTGAAATAATTGACCACATTTCTCATGCTAGGGTTAGAATACTTAATTGGGAAAGATTATATCACAGTAGATAAGTTAATGACTTCCATCTTGGAATTTCCATGAAGAATTCGTTCCTCAGAGGCAAACACTGTAGAAAGAGAAATTTTAAAAGCACATTTTTGGAAGAGTGAGGAATAAGAAATGATTTAATATCTTATACCTGTTACCTGATGTAAGTTTGGAAATCATGGACAGTTGTCAATATGTAATTTATTGCAAGGCTAGTTGAAAAAAAAGTACTAACGACCTTGATCATATAATGTGACTACAGGTCTGTAAATTGCATATTAGTGGTGAATTGATATTAACAGGGAAAGAAAGAAACTGTGTATAAAGGTGGAGAACTTAGAGAAAATTTTGTAAATATTCTTGTTATTATATTTTCTTCTCATAATAAATATAAAATTATGATCCATAATTTAGGGTCAAATAACAATTTCCTTCAATATAAAGCCTTAGGTTATTATCACACATTTTTTGAAGTTATACTTAAGAATAAGTGTTGCTGTGGATTTGTTTTCTTTTTTTCTTTCTTTTTCTTTTTTTTTTTTTTTGAGATGGACTCTTGCCCTGTCACCAGGCTGGGGAGCAATGGCACGATCTTGGCTCACAGCAACCTCCGCCTCTGGGGTTCAAGTGATTCTCCTATCTCAGCCTCCCAAGTAGCTGAGATTACAGGCACACGCCACCATGCCCAGCTAATTTTTGTATTTTTAGTAGAGACAGGCTTTCACCATGTTGGCCAGGATGGTCTCGATCTCTTGACCTCGTGATCCGCCCACCTCGGCCTCCCAGAGTGCTGGGATTACAGGTGTGAGCCACCACGCTGGGCCTGCTGTGGATTTTTATAAGCATCTATTCCTCAGAAAATAAATGAATAACATTTAGTAATCATAATACAAATAATTGAAGCCTTTTCTTCGAGACTCTTATGAGAACTATTCTCCAACTCAGCACCATGAGAATGCCTGAACATTACTCAAGAAACGTTGCATCTCCAGACCTGTGGCAGCTGTAAATTTTCCTTTCCTTGAGATATTCGTTCTATTAGATCTTCCTTGCTTTCAGAGAGTCAGGGAGCGTCGCCACTCATGAGGGTGGTCAGGGCGTCAAGGGCCAGATTCCCTGGAACAATCCTGCCTTTCTTACTTCTGGTCTCCACTCTGCTCACTCCTAACATCCCTGCCATTAGTGAGTGCTTCTCTTGCAGCCACAAAGCTGCGAAGCATTTTTATCTCATGACTCCTTCCACAGAAGGAAATCTTTCAGCCCCGCTGGAGCTAACTTTGTTGCTGTTGTTTTGAAAACTGCTCTTCGAATCTGTTTTTTCTCAGGAAGTTTGAATGCACAGCACTGGGCACAGCCCTGTGTCTTGCACACTGCTCTAGAAGCAGCCCCTTGTTACACGGAAGGGAATTTAATGTGACTCCCTCACCCTTACTGGCTCAATCAGGATCCACTTTCCCCCACGGCTTAATTTAGGTTAACATCATCCTGGTGCCATGACCTCAGTCTGCTGATAACTTACTTCAAAACCCTCTTTCCAACTCTTGATATTAGGTTTCAGGATGGCTGCCACTGCAAATATCAGAAAACCCTATTAACATTGGCTTGAATAATGAAGTGGTTATTCTTTCATAGAAGAAGGAGATATAGACAAAACAGTTTTACAGCCAGCTAGCTCAGCAAACTCGAAGCTGGAGGAAGAGGATCTGTGGATGAAGATTTCCTAGAAAAGGACAGAAAGCAAGGACAAGGAAAATAAAAACCAAAGATCAAGTATCTAAGAGAAATGTAGAAACAGAGACACAGGGTGGCCTGACTACAGAACCAAGTCCTGGACGAGATGGGGCATCAGCCAAACCCTACCCAGTGGACGCCAGCTAGGTGGAGTCTTCATCATGGAAGTGACCCTGTCCATTTGCCCCTTGGAAGCCAGGATGGGTCCTCAGGAGGGGCAAGTCCAAGAAACTGGAGAGGTTAGAAACACGGACCCATTGGGACATTGCCGAGTTGATCCATGAGAGGCTGACAGGTTGTAAATTTCACAGGGTGTGAGGTTGTGACTCCAGATAATGCCTGCGTTGACTCTTCCAGCGTGGCTGCCATGCTTTTTCTATGGTTGGTCAGTCTTGGCAGGGGTGGGCCAGATAATGCATGGCATTGAGGCACTCTTAGTACCACAAGCCCGTGCTGCTCACTGGCAGGACTTCTCCAGAAGGATTCTTAGTTCACCTGACAAAGTCAACAACCACATGCTATATTGATCCAGCATTGCCACAGGTATATTTGCTCTGCTAAACGAGAGCATATATACAAGGATGCTCCCTGCATTTCTGTTTGTAATGACAAAATTATATAAACTATACAAATGTCTTTCAGTAAAGGACTAGTGGCAGGGCACAGTGGGTCACTCCTGTAATCCCAGCCCTTTGGGAGGCCGAGGCAGGCGGATCACGAGGCCAAGACCATCCTGACCAACATGGTGAAACCCCGTCCCTACTAAAAATACAAAAATTGCTGGGCGTGGTGGCCCGTGCCTGTAGTCCCAGCTACTTAGGAGGCTGAGGCAGGAGAATCGCTTGAACCTGGGAGGCAGAGGTTGCAGTGAGCTGAGATCGTGCCACTGCACTCCAGCCTGGTGACAAAGTGAGACTTTGTCTCAAAAACAACAACAGCAACAACAAAAAAGAACTAGTAAAATAAATGATGTCAGCCATTCTGTGTAATGCTATGTGTCCAATTAAAAAAAAATAATAGACCTAACTATTCTGAGGTGGAGTAACTCCAAAAGTTGAATATGAAGTGAACAAAGCAAGATGTATTACAATGTTCATATCCGCAACTGAAAAGGAAGATGTGTTTATATAGCCACCCAGAATACTCCTGGAAAGAAATCAAGAAACAGGAAGAAGTTATCACCCTTGGAAAGGAAAATCTAGGTGCCTTTTTGTAGCATGTGAATAATACAGTAAATCTCTACAGCACACACAATAACATACATACACACATTCACACCTAATTATCCATTTTTTTGCTTTGTCATCCTCAGATTTTTGGCTGTACTTTTCGGTTTTTCTTTCATTTTTTGCATAATGATTATAGCAGCTCCAAGCATCTCATCATCATCCAATTGTATCTAAAGTACTTGCATGCTTTTTAAAATGTACATGATTTTAAAATCCATGCTATTTACATGATTTTTTTTTTTTTACAGTGAAAAGCAATGGAAAACTGTGAATAGTTTAAAGTAGGTGATATGTCTGATTTGGGCTTTAAAAGGTTACTCTGTTATCAGGGTAGATAACAAATTGAAAAGGTCAATATGGCCATTGCAAGTAACCAGGTGAGATCATCTTGGCATAAATATCAGTTTCATCAGTGGTGATGGAGAGCAGACAATCTCTCGCAGTAGTTAAGAGGTATAATCAGCTGGCCTTGGGGAGTGATCGAAGGTGTGGGGGTCAGTCACAGGAGTTACTAAGGGTGTCTGCCAGGTTCCTGCTTGCCATGAGGGGTGGAGGATGTTACCTGTCACTTACAATGGAAATGTGTATGATGGAAAGCCAGGATTCTAATTTTAGACAACAGAGTATTCTACGCTTATAAAATACCCAGTAGATGATAATCTGAAGTAGCGAGAATTTTTTTTTCAACATAGTCAATCTTCATTATTATCAGATTTCACATTTTTCAATTTACCTATTTGTTAAAATTTGCTTGTAACCCCTCAAGTCAATACCCATGGTGCTTTTGTGGTCATTCGTGGACATGCCCAGAGCAGCAAAAGCTCTTGTGTGTCCTGGTACAGATTTTCCCTGCTGAGGGCAACAAGGACATGCTCTGCTTTCTTTTCTCAGCTCTCATAATGTTAGCAAGGGGCCTTGTCACAGTCTATTTAGTGGCATATTTTTGCATTTTCTGCTTTTGTTGGTGATTTTGCTGTTTAGAATACCTGAATACCTGCAGAGTATGACTGTGATATGCCTTATGAAGAAAATACAAGTGCTAGAGAAACTTAGTGAAGGCATGAGTTACAGTGCTGTTGGCTGCGAGTTCCATGCTAATTAATCAACAGCATATAATAAATATGTTGTCCATAGATACACACGTAAAACAAGGTTTTATATTGATTGGTTGATTGAAATGTTGTGATCAGAGGCTCACAAGTACTTAACCCCATGTTTCCCTTCAAAGCCGTGCATCACTAATTCAGTGCGTTCACTAATTCAGTGTTTACAGCAAGTCTATAGAACATAACTACTGCAAAAAAAAAAAAAAAGAGAGAGAGAAAATCAACCATGTATGTATATATGCCAGAGAATCCATGTGTACAGCTAAGTTTGCATTGGAGGAGATTATACATTGATCAAAGAAGAGAGATGAGGATTGATCCCTAAGAATTTCCAAATTTGATGATTTAGTAGAGATCAACAGGCATGGTGATGATGTGCCTATGTGGAGATACAGCACTTCCTCAACACTTAACTTACTAATTTGGACATAACATTTCAAAATAAATGCTTGTTAAATTAAATCTTTGATTAATTAAGTTTTCAAAAGTGTTATAAAATCTACTTTTAGTCAAACTCTAGGTAAATGGACAAATCTTTACCGTCATTATAAAATTTTCCCATTCTTTCAGAGAACAGAATAGAAATAACATTTCCCAAATTCCAGTAAAAAATTTGCTTCATTTTTTTAGCAATCCTACTCAAAGGAATTTATCTCAAGATATTTATTCAACAGATTAAAAATAAAGAGACCAAATTACAATATCATAGACACAGCTGCATAAATTTAGAGTCAGCTTTTTGATTAATGTTTATTTTTAATTTTAAAAAATCTCGTTTAGCTTTTATTTTAGGTTCACAGGTACATGTGCAAGTTTGTTATTTAGGTAAAGTGTGTGTCACAGGGTTTTGGTGTATAGATTATGTCGTCATCTGGGTAATAAGCCTAGTACCCAATAGGAAGATTTGTGATCTTCTCCCTCCTCCCACCCTCAACCCTCAAGTAAGACTCAGTGTCTTTGGTTCCCTTCTTTGTGTCCATGGGTTTTCATCGTTTAATAAGTGGGAACATGTATATTTGGTTTTCTGTTCCTGTGTTAGTTTGCTTAAGATAATGGCCTCCAGCTCCATCTGTGTTGCTGCAAAGGACATAATCTCATTCATTTTTATGGTTGCATAGTATTCCTCAGTGTATATGTACCACATTTTCTTTATCCAGTGCACCATTGATGGGCATTCAGGTTGTTTCCATGTCATTGCTATTGTGAATAGTGCTGCAATTAATATATATGTGCATGTGTCTTTATGATAAAATAATTTATATTACTTTCGATGGATACCCAATAAAAGGATTGCCATGTCAAATGACATTTCTGTTTTAAGTTCTTTGAGGAATTGCCAGAATGCTTTCCACAGTGGGTGAACTAATTTACATTCCCTTTAGCAGTGTGTAAGCATTCTCTTTCCTTCACAATCTTGTCAGTATCTGTTATTTTTTGACAGTTTAATAATAACCATTCTGGCTTATTATTAAAGCCAGAGATGGGTATTCACTGTGGTTTTGATTTGCATTTCTTTAATAATCAGTGATGTCATGCATTTTTTCATATGCTGTTGGCCATGTATGTCTTCCTTTGAAAAGTGTTTGTTCATGTCATTTGCCCACTTTTTAATGGGGTTGTTTGTTTTTTGCTTGTAGATTTGTTTAGGTTCCTTATAGATGCTGGGTATTAGACCATTGTTGGATACATAGTTTGCAAATATTTTCTTGCATTCTGTAGGTTGTCTGTTTACTCTGTTGATAGTTTCTTTTGCTGTGCAGAAGCTCCTAGTTTAACTAGGTCCCACTTGTCAATTTTTTGGGGCTTTTTTGCAACTGCTTTTGGCATCTTCATTATTAAATCTTTGCCTGTTTCTATGCCCTGAATGGTATACCCTAGGTTATCTTCCAGGGTTTTTATAGTTGTAGGTTTTAAATTTAAGATTTAATCTGTCTTGAGTTGATTGTTGTATATGGTGAAGGAAGGGGTCCAGTATCAAGCTTCTGCATATGGCTAGCCAGTTATCCCAGCACTGTTTATTATGTAGGGAGTCCTTTTCACCCCATTGGTTCTTTCTGTCAGGTTTGTCAAAGATCAGATAGTTGTAGGGGTGCCACATTATTTTGGGGCTGTCTATTCTGTACCATTGGTCTATATGTCTGTTTTTGTACCAGTACCATGCTGTTTTGGTTACTGTAGTCTTGTCATATAGTTTGAAGTCAGGTAGCATGATGCCTCTATCTTTGTTCTTTTACTTAGGATCGTCTTGGCTATTTGAGCTCTTTTTCAGTTGCATGTGAATTTTAAAATAATTTTCTCTAACTCTGTGCAGAATATCATTGGTAGTTTAATAGGAATAGCATTGAATCTGTAAATTGCTTTGGGAAGCATGGCTATTTTACTAATATTGATTCTTCCTACCTATGAGCATGGAATGTTTTTCCATTTGTTTGTGTCATCTCTGATTTTTTGAGCAGTATTTTGTAATTCTCATTGTAGGATCTTTGACCTCCCTGGTTAGCTGTACTCCTAGGTATTTTATTCTTTTTGTGGCTATTGTGAATGGGACTGTGTTCTTGATTTGGCTCTCAGCTTGGCTATTGTTGGTGTATAGGAATGCTACTGATTTTTGTACATTTATTTTATATCCTGAAACTTTGCTGAAGTTGTTTATCAGATCTGAGACTATGAGGTTTTCTAGGTATAGAATCATATTGTCTGCAAATAGGGATAGTTTGACTTCTGATTAATGTTTATACATCTATTTCAGCGAAAAGGTAGGAATGCTGTAAAAAACAGTACATTTTCCTTGGAAAAATACTAATTGAATATATATATACTTTAAAATATTATTATATCAATATAATTAATATATATTAGAAATAATAAGTTTTATTTCTTTGGGAAACAATGTTAATATTATATGTTTTATACAAGGCATTTTTGATACTTTTTAGCATACGTGTTTGTTTTTTGTTTTTTAGATGGTACAGCACAATTCAAACTTTATATAAGTTTGTTGTTCCATTATCCCCATGCAGTATTTAGAATTTGCTTTGTGTAAAATTTCAAAAATAAACAACAGTAAAAAAGAATTAGGATTTGAAAACCTTTTTTTAGCTGTTTTACAATTTAAGTATGTGATTATATATGTGTGTGTGTGTGTTTATATTTTAAATTACTGGAAATGTAAAATGGATTGGAAATTACAACTAAGTACCCAAACAAACTGGTCCTTCCCACAGTAGGTAGCATTGCTGTAGAATTTCTTACAGTCTAGATGTTGTTGATTTCCTCCCTGTGGTTTTGTTTAACATTTCTACCTGTATCATCTAATTGGTAGCTGGCAGAACTTTCTACATTCTCTTTTCACATGTGCACTAATACCCCAGATACTTTTCACTGAGTTGCCAAAACAAGTTCTTGTGTGATAAAATGCAGCGATCTTGTCTGCCTTAACACTCCTTGACTATTTTCATTCTTTCTTACAAACCATTTTCTTCTTTATATGTATTCAACTGGCCCAGCACTTCCGTATTTCTTGAGTTCATTCATTCATGATTCACATGTAATTTATGTGAGGGTTGATATAAATTACACTGAAATGTCACAGAGAATCTGATATAAGGCAAATGCACGAGATTAGAATAATGCCATGAGCCTAGAGGCATGCATGTTACATTTAGTAATTACAGTTATTCAGTGTTCTTAAACATGTGAAGACCTTGGTCTCCCTGGAAGGACTGAGTTGTGGTTTGACTTAGAGCATATTGTGGTTTGACTTAGAGCATATTGTGGTTTGACTTTGAGCATAAAACAGGCCTGAGAGGATCTTGCGTCAAGTTTATTCAGGGGTGTAGATCCTCTCTGGCTGATTAGAAAGGCTCTGTAGATACTCTCTGACTGATTAGAGAGGCTCCTATGAGTGGGAAGAGAGAGGATCGGGTGCTCCATAGATCCTCTCTGATTAGCGAGGCTGCAAAGAGTGGGAGGAGAGGTAGGACCAGGGCCTACATGACCTGTGAGTGAACGTGTGGGAAGTGGAACTAGGAGGTCTCTGTGCTATGTGTTTATGGCAGCAGACATGCATCTATTGGCCTCTCATCCCATTGTCTCACTATTCTGTAGCACTCAGCAATTTTTTTTTTAAAGACAGTCTCGCTCTGTCACCCAGGCTAGAGTGCAGTAGCATGATCTTGTCTCACTGCAACCTCCGCCTCCCAGGTTCAAGCGATTTTCCTGCCTCAGCCTCCTGAGTAGCTAGTAGTAGGCGCCCTCCACCATGCCCAGCTAATTTTTGTATTTTTAGTAGAGACGGTGTTTCACCATATTGGCCAGCCTGGTCTCGAACTCCCGACCTTGTGATCTTCCTGCCTCAGCCTCCCAAAGTGCTAGGATTCCAGGCATGAACTACTGCGCCCAGCCTCAGTAATTTGTTTGACTCTTATTTTTTTGGGTTCATATTCACAAACTTTCACCACCATTTTTTCACTTTGGTTGCACATAGAAAACTTTTAATGCCAGGAATTACAGCATGGTGATTATGTATGTATTTGCATATATTTTCCCATTTGGCTATTGCCTGAGGGAAAAAAAGTAAATATTAAGAATGATGCAGTATATGTAAAGTCCAGTGAAAGCATATTTATAACAAAGAGTACTATTGGCCTTGAAGCTATGATTAAATCTGCATATATTACTTTTTGCACACATCCATTGCTTTCTGGATATAATGTATATACAAAAAGACTAATGTCACTGAAATGGTATTAAAATGCTCCAAGAAAACTGATTGCATTTCCTTATTTCCATTAAGTAGGAAATTAATACAAATACTGGTTATTGGTCTTTGTAGATTGCGATTACTTTTTCAGATAATAGATAGATAGCTCGGTACTGGTCACAATTCACATTTTTCTGACTGTCTTCCCAGGACCACAATATGTAGCTCATCCTTGTAAAATAATGAACTACATCAACCTCTGTAGCTTCATAAAGGGAAGATGAAGTTTTACATTCTGTACTGTACTGTAGTTTGGAAGTGTATTGCTACCCAGTTGTATGAAGAACAAACACTATTAATTGTCTCCTTTTTGAACTGTTTGCTCAGTTTAAGAATTATTCAAACTATTTCCTGCACATATCATCCTTGGTTTATATTTTACATTGTTTCAGTGATTTTTTTTTCTATGAGTTTTATGTTCCTTCACTACAAGTTTAATATTTTTGATATATGATGGGTTCTAATATCTGGTAAGATCTTCATCCCTTTGTTACTATTCATTTTATTCCAGAATCTATTAAGCAGTCTTACTCATTTATTTTTTAATGAGTCTTAGAATCATTTTGTCAGCTTTCATAAAGTATCTCATTAGGCTCTTAATTGGAAATGTGTTAAATCTATAACTTAACTTGGGAAGAGTTGTCGTATCTTTTTGTATTATTTCAAGTTACAATTAGATAATCATGGATTTTTCTGCTTACAAGAGACAATAAAGAATTTTCTACTTAGTGCCTGAGTCTTTTAAAGTTTTATTTCATTTTTAATTCACACATAATAGTTGTACATATTTATGGGATATAATGTGATGTTTTGATATATATACACATTGTGAAATGATCAAATCAGAGTAATTAGTGTGTTACCACTTCAAACGTATCATTTATTTGTGGTGAGAACATTCAAAATGCATGCCCTAATCTTCCAGTAAGGTAGATCATGCTTTATAACAACAGAGTGTGTTCTTGTTGCTGTTCCTTTGTTATCAATGAAATGTTTTTTCAGATGACAAGACACAGTGGGAGTCCACGGAAGGGACAGCTTGTGGAGAGGTGGCAGAGAAGATATTTGAGTAAAAATAAAAGCTTACGTTATGAAAGCTTGTAAAAACTTGGGGTTTTAAAATAAATAGCAAGCACAGGAAGTTTTGAACATCTCAGCATAGCTAAATTTAAATGCTCTAATTCATGGCAAGTTAGAGTCTGGAATACATTTTAGATTCTGTGCCTAGTCTCACACCATTCTGAGGAAAGTATTGACCCATGTTTGCCTAAAATCATGTGCTGACACTGCAGAACAGTGCCCGGTGCTCACACAAAACTGGTCTTTGTCTCTTAACCCCATTTCCTGTACTGGTGTGTGAAGTGTATCAACTGCAATACACCTTTCTTTCTCTCTACCTTGTCTACCCATGTCATGGGATTGTACCGGCTCATTTTGTTCACTGTCCCACCATCCCATCCTACTCATCCTGTGCAGGGTGGCCCCTGAATGCCTTTGAACACTATCATTGCATCTCTGAACTTGGACCTTTTTGGTCACAATGAATTATTTATTCAATTCAGTGCTTTCTATTGGTTGTTGATATTTTCCTTTGCTATTTTGCTGGCAAGTAGTTTTCTTTCTGTGGCACGTTTATCATATTTTAGAATCACTGCTATATTTAATTTGTAGAATGTCATAGGAAGCTTTGCTTTGTGTATGTTCAAGGTCTTTGTTTCTTAATTTGAAGTTTGAAATAGCTTACTTACCAAGGTAAAACTACATCTTCATAATTATTTGAAAACACTACCAAAATTTTAAAATGTATTTTAGATTTAGGCTTTTTAATATCTTACCATATAAATAGCACTTCTCATAATTGATCTTCAATTTATTTCATATTTTAACTTCTCAAGGAACAGTTTCACATTTCTTATATCTGTTTCTTTATGGTTTTTTTTAATCAAGTTCATTATGTCTTATCTATTTGATAAAATTTTAAGGGATCTATTTCTTACTTTTCTTTATAAATTCCACTGTGCCCATTTTTCTAATTTATTTCTTATTTTCTAATTTCTTCAATCTTAATCTTCTTTTAAAATATATTGTTCCTTTGCTTAGAAGTATTAATCTATTCATGGCCGGGCGCAGTGGCTCACGCCTGTAATCCCAGCACTTTGGGAGGCTGAGGTGAGCAGATCACGAGGTCAGGAGATTGAGACCATCCTGGCTAACACGGTGAAACCCCGTCTCTACTAAAAATACAAAAAATTAGCTGGGCGTGGTGCCGGGCACCTGTAGTCCCAGCTACTGGGGAGGCTGAGGCAGGAGAATGGTGTGAACCTGGGACGCGGAGCTTGCAGTGAGCGAAGATAGTGCCACTGCACTCCAGCCTAGGAGACAGTGTGAGACTCCCTCTCAAAAAAAAAGAAAAAAAAGAAGAAGTACTAAGCTATTCACTTTTACGTTCTTTTTTTTCTTTAGTGTGAGAGGGGAGTCTCACTCTATCACCCAGGCTGGCTTGTAGTTGTGTCATCATGGCTCATTGCAACCTCTGCCTCCCAGGCTCAAGTGATTCCCCTGCCTCAGCCTCCCAAGTAGCTGGGATTATAGGTGCCCACCATCCCACCCGGCTAATTTTTGTATTTTTAGTAGAGATGAGGTTTCACCATGTTGGCCTGGCTGGTCTTGAACTCCTGACCTCAAGTGATCTGCCTTCCTTGGCCTGCCAAAGTGCTGGGATTACAGGCATGAGCCACTACACTTGGCCTGTTTCGTCTGTTTATTAGTATTGGGTTATGAACATTATGTAACATACAATTTAATTAAAGCAATAACACAGTAAGGTATATATTATTGTCACCATTATGTAGTTATAGAAATTTAAGGTCCAGAAAGATTAAGATTTTTGCCAAAATTAATGAAGGAGCTAGGATTAAAAACAAGCAAGCAAAAAAAAAACTCCGTGACTACTGAACCTAACCCTTAAACCACCATATTATATAGCGGTTTAAGTGGTCAATCCACCTCGGCCTCCCAAAGTGCTGGGATTACAGGTGTGAACCACCTCGCCTGGCCATGTTTTCTTCCTTCTTAAGGAAAAATATTTAAGTCTTTGACTTTTTCTCAAAATTGTTTAGGTTTTGGTCTTTAGAATAAGTAGTGATGCTTATTCTAAAGTGATTATTAATAGTGGTAGTGATTACTAGTATTGTCTAATGTGTTATTATTGTGATTATGATTACATTCTTGGTTCTTTGCTTCACCAATGACCACTGAACATTGTGGTTCACAAGAGTTAATAAAACCTTCTTGTCATTAACTATTAATTGAAGATTAATTAATTAACTAATTGTTAATGCTATTTATTTAATATTATGATTAAATGCAATTTAATTTAACTGCTAACTTTACAACATAAAATTGATTAATAATTTTTAGTGGTTAATAATAGTTATTTTTTGAGATTTGTAGAATTCATTTCTAATGATATAACTATTAAATTTTTTTTTGGTTTGTTAGGTGTCCAATTTTCATAAATATTCCATTTTCATTTCAAAGAATTACATATGTATTCTACCTAAGCATTGTGAAGTATTTAGTAATTATACCTACTTAAGAATGTTGAAATTTTCTGTGTTCTACTTACTTTTTCTTCTTGTTTTATGCCATAGGAATACAACTTTTTTTTTTTTTTGGGCGCGGGACGGAGTCTCGCTCTGTCACCCAGGCTGTAGTGCAGTGGTGGGATCTTGGCTCACTGCAAGCTCCGCCTCCTGGATTCATTCCATTCTCCTGTCTCAGCCTCCCGAGTAGCTGGGACTACAGGTGCCCGCCACCATACCCAGCTAATTTTTTTTTGTATTTTTAGTAGAGACGGGGTTTCACCATGTTAGCCAGGATGGTCTCGACCTCCTGACCTCATGATCTGCCCGCCTTGGCCTCCCAAAGTGCTGGGATTACAGGCGTGAGCCACTACAGCCAGCCATTTACCAATTTGTATTCTTAAAAATATATGAAAATTGCTATTCCATTTCTGTACTTGGTGGGCATTATATATTAGGTATTATTGAGTATTTGCAATAAGTCATAAAGTCGATGATGTAACTCATTTTTCTCCAATGTATTTGATTTTACAAAATTAACAGAAAGCAGCTTTATTTGTCACAATTAATATGGGCAGAACACCGGCTCAACATTGACTGTATGCCTTTAATTGTATTGAAATATTTGCACGTTTGGACAACTGCCCTTCACACCATACATGTGCTCTCCACGGGAACCCTGGCTAGCCCTTTCAAATCTCAGACAGCCCTCACAGCTAAGAGTTGAAGCCAGGGACCTCTAGGGCATTGCAGATGGTGGGGAAGTACACCGAGCAGTGTCCCTGTCCATGGAGCACAAGGGGTGGACTATGAATTAAATGTCAGCCACTGCATGTGCTCAACTGCTTCATTGGGGCTATTTGTATTCTCTGTTTACCTAATATCAAATTCCTTTTTCTTATTTTAGGGTTAGATCTCTAATCTGTTCCAATACCCTATATTGTCTAGAACAGTCTACGGATTTGTCATTAGAGGCAAAAATTTTATTCCAAAATTTAACTTTTATCTTCATCAAAGTCAGCAAAACTTGTTACTTATAAAGACATACTACCACATTTATAGTGTTTTCCCTCTATGAATTAAATAAACTAGAGACCTGAAATTCTATGTTTTTAATACAAAAAATAATAAATAACAAGCTTCAATGCCACCTGTAAATCAAATGCAGCAAATTACTTTTCATATAGTTGTTTGGATGGGGCTGACCTCTCCCAGTCTGTGCCCTCATGCCTGGTGGCAGATGTTTGTCAGGCAGCTGGCTGAGGTCAACAGTCCAGTCTGCAACCTGAGGACTAGAGCTCTCTCTGTGTGAAGCTAATGAGTTATTTTGGAGAGAAAACTCACTACACTGGTCCCAGTAGTTATATTCCAACAATGTCCAGCGACATTATCACTAATGATTTAGCATCATTCCATGTTCTCAATCTGACTGAATTTTTGACAAAATGATTGCTTTCCAATGAGCTTGTGACATTTGAACTTCTGTAAATAAACAGTAGATTAAAGTAGACCTGAAATTAAAATAGATTAAAATGGTTTGAATTGATGCCCTGAAGGATGGGAATGATTGAATAGAAATTGCAAACGTCATTTGGGGTGGCCTATTTTGACAAATTTCCGTCTATCTTGTCTTCTTCCAAACTACCTCAACTATAATTCTTAAATGAAAATAAAGGCATTATTTGACTTTAATATTTTGGATTTCATGCCAAAGTCCTTAATAATATACATTGATTAGGGTCCCTTATTAGGTCAGCCACTTGATGTGCTCCTTTTGCAAGAT
Source organism: Pongo pygmaeus (assembly GCF_028885625.2). NCBI lineage: Eukaryota > Metazoa > Chordata > Mammalia > Primates > Hominidae > Pongo > Pongo pygmaeus. Next base: position 34,443,490 of record NC_072379.2, on the reverse strand, counting down.
TCCTATTATGCGGTAGAGTACAAGTTAGAACCTGAGGTGTGATTTAGGCTTATTTTAGTGCATGTATGAGTCCCAGTTGGAAATTCATTTTGTTTAGGGTTTTTTGACTATAGGATGTTTGTTTTTGTCATGTTTGGCTTTCTGTTAATTAGTATCTTAAGAGATACAGGAAAGGAGAAGGGAGGCAGCGTGTGTTCTTTCAGGGGCCTGATACTAAAGCTAGCCCTATAAAGAGGGTGCTTCTGAGAATAATTGAACAATCTGTTTATCTAAAATAAAGCCTCTGGGAGACCCAGAGGTATGTTATGGCTGCATTGATTTAAGTAAAAAAGACACATTCTTCCCATTTCTCTATGAAAATTCATATGGTTTCAGCACAATGAGAATCTCCAGGGACACAGTGCCCTGTTTCCACCCTGAAGGTTTTTTACCTCCTCAGCAGCTCTGAAAAATAAGCACTTGTTGCAAATTTTAAAATTGACACGTCAGTCACGAGGTAGCAGTTGTTGGGCACTGACCTTATCTGTCTGAAAGGCAAAAAATACCAAAGACAGGGCAAGAAGAGAATTTGAGAAGTCTGTTTCCTGGCTCATATCATACAACCCTGTACATTCCAAGAAATGGCAGAGTAAAAGTTGAGGGCCTTTAGAAGCACTATAGTTTGAAATCAGGTGGTAACAATTTATGGAATTTAAGGAGCTATTGCTAATGTTAAGACTTTTTGCACACTAATACTGATAAGACTTGGGCAGACATAGGCTAGACTTAACAGTAAGTATTAGTAGTATTATTCTCATTTAATATATGAGGAAACTGGGACCAGAGCCTGTAATTAACTTCTCCATAGCTACCTTCTAACAGTAAGTAGAAGAACCCTAACGCACACACTTGTCCATTTGGCTCCAAGGTCCATGTTTCAATGGGCTTCTACCATCTCTGTTTATGTGCAACTGTGGTGTGTCTTGCTTAGCAGGTGTTTAGTAAATTTCTTACTACTATGTTGTTTCCATCTTCTCAAGATTCCACAGAAACAGCTACCAACTTAGCTATACTAAGTTTGTAGGAGTTTGAGACCAGCCTGGCCAACATGGTGAAACTCCCTGTCTACTAAAAATATTAAAAAATTAGCCGGACATGGTGGCATGCACATGTAATCCCAGCTACTCAGGAGGCTGAGGCAGGGGAATTGCTTGAACCAGGGAGGTGGAGGTTGCAGTTAGCCAAGGTGCCACTGCACTCCAGCCTGGGTGACAGAGCGAGACTCCATCTCAAAAAAATAAATAAACAAAGTTCAAAACTCACTAAAATTATCTCAAAAAGAAGAGAAATTTGAAAAGTAGTTTGTTCAAAAAATAAGAAATTTGTTAAAATTTTGCCACAAAAATTTATTTCAAACTGAAATAATTTTCTGGGCAATTCTATGAAACATTCAAGATACAAGTAAATTAAAATTCCCAAAATTATTTCATATTTGAGAAAAATGGGGTAACATTTTCTCACTCATTTTGTGAGACTGGCATACTCTTGATACGGTAACTCGCAAAGGCATAAGGAAGAAAATAACAATCTGATCACACTTATGAACATGGAGAAGAAAATCTTGAATAAAATAGTGTCACACCAAATTCCATAGTGTGTTAAGAAAGATCAAACATAAGGACCAAATTAGATTTACCTCAAGATTGCAAGGTTGGCTTAACACTTGAAAGTAAATGTATGTAATTTACCTTATTAGCAGGAATGATGGTATGAACAAAGGCAGAAGAAACATTTAATGAGGTGCAACCTATCTTAATGATAAAAAAGCAGCTAAATAGTAAGGGAAGACACCTTTTAAAATTTGATAAAGATTGTCTCTCTCCATAAAGAATACTCTAACAAAATGACATTTCATGGTAAAAAGTGAAAAGCATTTTTTTGTTGTTGTTAAAAAGATTTTATTTAGTTATTATTTACACAGAGTAAAATGAATAAGTTAGCATTGTTGGGTGGGAGTGTCTCTATCTTTTTTTCTATCTATCTATCTATCTATCTATCTTTTTTTTTTTTTTTTTTGAGATGGAGTCTCTCTCTGTCGCCCAGGCTGGAGTGCAGTGGCGTGATCTCGGCTCACTGCAAGCTCTGCCTCCCAGGTTCACGCTATTCTCCTGTCTCAGTCTCCCAAGTAGCTGGGACTACAGGCACCCGCTGCCATGCCTGGCTAATTTTTTGTATTTTTAGTAGAGACTGGGTTTCACTATGTTGACCAGGATGGTCTGGATCTCCTGACCTCGTGATCCACCTGCCTCGGCCTCCCAAAGTGGTGGGATTACAGGCGTGAGCCACCGCACCCAGCCCTCTATCTATCTCTCTATCTATCTATCTACCTATCTATCCCTCCACCCACCTACCTACCCACTTATCCATCTATGATCTACCTACCTATCTCCACCCAGATCAAGGTATAGAATATTTTTCGCAGTTTTGTAGTTCTTTGTCAGGAAAGAAGGTCATCAGTTGCTCCCTCTTGGCCAAAAGCTGAAGTCTTTATGGTGTCCTTTGATGAGCAAAAATTATTAGTTTATTAGCGTTGTGGCTTGTAATGAAAAAGAAAAAAGTATTTAAAAATTATTAGTTTAAATGTAGTCTAATTTATCAATTTTTTCTTTAATTTTTTAATGGTTGGTGAAATGTTTATGTTTAATTTATATTTAATATATCTTATAGTTTATGACTTTTATGTCCTGTTTAATAAACATTTTTATAACTCTAGGTAATGAGGATATCATCCTCTGTGGTCTCCCAAAATAATGTTTTTACCTTTCACCGTTAAGTCTATGATCCGTCTCTAATTGTGTGTGTGTGTGTGTGTGTGTGTGTGTGTGTGGTATAAAGTAGGATTTTTCATAATGACAAAAACAATGGCAATACATTTATTAATGGTAAAATTTGGAAATAAATTTTGCTGTTTGTACAATGAAATACTGTACAAAAGTGCAAATAGATGAACTATTTCTAAAAGAATCAGTGGATAAACACCATAAATACAGCCCTGAGCAGAAGAAACCAGTCACAGAATAATATATATGTTACAGTTTCGTTTTTAAAGTTCTAGGGCAGGCAAAACTGAGCAATATAGTTACAGATACAAAAACACTCTCAATAAAATAAAATGATTATCACTGATTTCAGAAAACTATTGCTGGGGACATGAAGTAGCAATAGCAGAATGTCTTACAGGAGTCAATTAAGACATGGCTCCTAATCTGTATCTCAAACTAGATGGCTGTGTGTTTTTCTCTTTGTGTATGGATACCTATCATTGTAAACAAGATTTTTTTTCAACAAAAACACATCGAAGGAAAAATTTAGTGACAGAAGTGAACAAAAGCATATAATCACATTTAAAGTTGGTTTGAAAATAAATTTTGTAGAATTGTTTTTGTTTCTTTGTCTTTTGTTATCAGCATCTGAAAACATGCATTGGTCCTTTCTTTCGGTAGAACAGTTTTTTTCCACTTATTCCATGAGTCTTTCAGGTAAGGAAGATCTAAATTTGCAGAACCTTTCATGGCATAGTATTGCAGTAATAAGGAGATAAAGAAGAGAGTGGTTTTCAGTAATTAAAAGAGCTCTGTATTTCTACAGAAGTAGCCTGGGTAAGCCTGCTTCTTACAAGTTCAGAAGCCCAAATGCACTAACATTGAATTATATCAGCCTCTGGCATATATAACACTTTCCAATCCAGAGTCTCAATCTCCTCAACTTTGAAATGAATTACATTTAATGCTTTATTGAGTTTTTCAATTACTGGTCATTCCTGGCCAAGACTCTCCTCTTGCATTTCTAGTATGATATCACTCCTTTGTTTTTTAAATGAGTAGAAATTGGCACCTGTTTTTCTTTTCTCATTAATTTGAATTAGAAGCTGATTTCTGGTTACTCTGAAATTAAAATCACTTCTTAAAACAGCATGCTCTATTTCAGTAGTTCTAAAACATTGCTGAACGTTAGAGTCACATTGCGGTTTGAAAAATACTGATGGCTGGATCTCACCCCAAGAAAATCAAATGTAATTAGTCTGGGATGTGAAAAGGCCTGAGGATTTTTGAGAGGGAAATAAGGGTTTTCAATATGCACTAAACTTTGAGAATCACTGCTCTTCATCATTCTTTCCAATATCTGCTCATGGATGTAGCATATTTTTCAAGTAAATCAACAAATAATTATCCTTGCTAATGTGCAGTTATTACATTTTGGTATTAAAAATAAATAAGCAGATATTAGAATAAAATCACCTTGTCTTTCCCAAACGCAGGTATCATTTGGTATTTGCAAACTTTTATTATATTTGTTTCCAATCCAAGGAGACATGACCCTTTTTAGTACAGAAATTTTAATTTGTAGTTTTTGAGTTATTGGAAGTCAGACAATATACCGACATATTATGTAATTAACAAGTGACTCTTAATGTTGGTCAGAATCCTTCTATGTAGTTAAAAAAACTTGTAACTTAGGTTAGTACTGGCTTTTCATATTTTGCAGGAGAGTGTATGAATGCAGTCAAATCTGGGAAGTCAAACCATAAAATCCAAGGAATCAGCCGAGCGTGGTGGCTCACGCCTGTAATCCCAGCACTTTGGGAGGCGAAGGCAGGCGGATCACAAGGTCAGGAGATTGAGACCATCCTGGCTAATATGATGAAACCCCATCTCTACTAAAAATACAAAAAATTAGCTAGGCCTGGTGGCGGGCGCCTGTAGTCCCAGCTACTTGGGAGGCTGAGGCAGGAAAATGGTGTGAACCCGGAAGGTGGAGCTTGCAGTGAGCTGAGATCACGCCACTGCACTCCAGCCTGGGCGACAGAGTGAAACTCCATCTCACAAAAAAAAAAAAAAAAAAAAAAAAATCCAATGAATCATGTGTGTGGAGAGTCCATAGGAATGTTTCTGCAGGATGTTGAGAGGTGAAGCCTGCTGGGCTTCTGAGTCGGGTGGGGAATTGGAGAACTTTTCTGTCTAGCTAAAGTATTGTAAATGCACCAATCAGTGCTCTGTGTCTAGCTAAAGGTTTGTAAATGGACCAATCCACACTCTGTCAAAACAGACCAATCAGCACTCTGTAAAACGGACCAATCAGCACTCTGTCAAAACGGACCAATCAGCACTCTGTCAAATGGACCAGTCAGCACTCTGTCAAATGGACCAGTCAGCACTCTGCGAAATGGACCAATCAGCAGGATGTGGGTGGGGCCAAATAAGGGAATAAAAGCAGGTCACCTGAGCCAGCAGCAGCAACACGCTTGGGTTCTCTTCCACGCCATAGGAGCTTTGCTCTTTCGCTCTTTGCAGTAAATCTTGACGCTGCTCATTCTTTGGGTCCGCGCTGCCTTTAACAGCTGTAACACTGACCGCGAGGGTCCGTGGCTACCTTCTTGAAGTCAGTGAGACCAAGAACCTACCAATTCCGGACACATTTTGGTGACTCAGATGGGACCATCACCTATCGCCAAGCAGTGAGTACCATCGGACCCTTTTTGCTTACTATTCTGTCCTATTTTTCCTTAGAATTCGGGGGCTAAATACTGGGCACCTGGCGGCCAGTTAAAAGCAACTAGCATGGCTGCCAGACTAAAGACATGGGTATCAGGCTTTCTGGCAAAGAGCTCTCTAACAACCCCCAACTCTTCAGAGTTGGGAGCGTTGGTTTGCCTGGAACCAGCTTCTGCTTTTCCTGTACTTCTGGGCTGAGCCGAGGGTCGACAGAGAGGCAAGCCATTCAGCTCTGGGGTCCCGACGACAAGTTGGTTGACCCTGTGGCCATGAGTGGAACTCTCAAAGGCATGTCACCCAAGTGAGACTCGCCCATCTATCCTATCTATCCTGACCCTTGCCCCCTGGGTCCTAATGCCTGCCAGACAAACTTCCTCTTGCCTCTTTTCTCCAAGGCTAGCCCCACTTCTAGAAACTTCTCCCTGTCTCTGGTGCTTTTCTAGTTTGTCTTATAAGAATGATTTCTAGTATAAACTTCAGGACTCTGTTACCTTCTTTAGGCACCTGGGCTCACCAATCAGAAAGACATAATTTTTGCCCAAAGCCCCATTGTAGGGGGGACTATCTGGAATTTTAGGATCCCTCCTCAGACAAGCAGGCCTAACAAAACCTATTCCTGAAGCTAGGGTATGGGGAGCCTCAGATATCATATCCTTCCTGTTCATATAAGTGAGGACAAAAGGTGTCACTCTTCCAACTCTGGAGATCCCTCCCCTCCCTCAGGGTATGGCCCTCCACTTCATTTTTGGGGCATAACATCTTTGTAGGACATGGGTAAGGTCCCAGTACTAACAGGAGAATGCTTAGGATTCTAAGAGGCTTTCGAGACTGCATTGGTAAAAGCCACTAAATCTAATTTTTCTCGGTCCTCTTTGTGGTCTAGGAGGACAGGCAAGGGTGCAGGGTTTTGAGGATGCATCGGTAAGGGTCACTAAATCTGTCCTTCCTCAGTCCTCCTTGTGGTCTGGGAAGAAAACTAGTATTTCTGCTGCTGCTGTGTTGGTGAGCGCAACTATTCCAATCAGCAGGGTCCAGGGAGCGTTGCGGGTTCTTGGGCAGGGGGAGAAAGAAAACAGACCAAAATCGTGGGTGGTTTTGTCTTTCAGATGGGATATACTCAGGCATCAACAGGCTCACCCTTGAAATGCATCCTAAGCCACCGGGAGAAATTTGACCTGCAAACCCTGAAAAACAGGTGGCTCATTTTTTTCTGCACTATGGATTGGCCCCAATATTCTCTCTCTGATGGGGAAATAGGGCCACCTCAGGGAAGTATAAATTATAATACTATTCTGCAGCTTGATGTTTTCTGTAAGAGGGAAGGCAAATGGAGTGAAATACCTTATGTCCAAGCTTTCTTTTCATTGAAGGAGAATACACAACTATGCAAAGCTTGCAATTTACATCCCACAGGAGGACCTCTCAGCTTACCCCCATATCCTAGCCTCCCTAGGGCTCCCCTTCCTATTAATGATAATCCTCTAATCTCCCCCACCTAGAAGGAAATAAGCAAAGAAATCTCCAAAGGACCACAAAAACCCCTGGGCTATCAGTTATGTCCCCTTCAAGCTGTAGGGGGAGGGGAATTTGGCCCAACCTGGGTATATGTCCCCTTCTCCCTCTCTGGTTTAAAGCAGATCAAGGCAGACCTGGGGAAGTTTTCAGATGATCCTGATAGGTACACAGATGTCCTACAGGGTCTAGGACAAACCTTCGATCTCACTTGGAGAGATGTCATGCTATTGTTAGATCAAATCCTGGCCTTTAATAAAAAGAATGTGGCTTTAGCTGCAGCCCAAGAGTTTGGAGATACTTGGTATCTTAGTCACTATATTGGCCAGGCTTGTCTCGAACTCCTGACCTCAGGTGATCCACCGTCCAGCCTCCCAAAGTGCTGGGATTACATGCATGAGCCACTGCACCTGGCTGAGGATTTTTTAAAAATAGTTTTTAAGATTGTTTTTCACTTCTCGGTTTTCACTTTGAGATAATTGTAGATTCAGGCAGTCACAAGAAATAACATTGAGAGATCACATGTAGTGTTTACCCAGTTTCTCCTAATGTAATATTTCACAAACCATAAAACAATAGTGCTCACAGGAAATTGATATTGAAACACTTTTCTTGCCTTTTTTAGATTCTACCTATCTTTCAGATACTTCTGTGTATGTATTTTGTGTTTTGGTGTACCTGTGTTTTGTGCAATTTTATCAAATGTGTAGATTCCTTTGATTACCACAGTTAAGACACAGAATATTTCCATCATCAACAGTCTCCCACGCTTCCATCAACCCTGGCAACCCATAATCTTTTCTCTATGTCTATAATTTTGTCATTTCTAGAATGTTATGTAGATAGAATCACATAGTATGTAAACTTTTAGAAATTTGCACTTATTTTTAACTTGGCATAATTCCCTTGAGATACATCTAAGTTTTTGTGTCTATTAATTGTTACTTCCTTTTATTGCCAAGTGGGTTTTCATGGTATGAATGTACCACTGTTCAACAAGTAATCATATCTTGTAGGATATGTGAGTTGTTGCCACTTTTAGCTGTTAAACGTAAAGGTATTGTGAACATTATGCACAGGTTTTTGTATAAATATAATTTTTCATTTCACTGAGATAAATGTCCAAGTGGGAAATTTCTGGGTTGCTCATTTACTTTGTCAGAAAGTACCGTACACTCTTTCAGAGTGGCTGTAAACATATGGGTTATCCAGTTTCTCAGCATCTTTGACAGAATTATGGTATTTTGATCAAAATACTTTATATGTTAGCATTCTGATTAGGTATGTTGTGATATCTAACACAATTTTAATGTTTTAAATTCATCAAATTGTTTTAATTTTGATTTTTTAAAATAGCAAATGATTGTGAACATATTGTCGTGTTTACTTACGTATATCCTCTTTGGTGAAATGTCTCATCAGGTTTTCTGAACATTTTCTAATTTTATTGTTTGTATGTATGCTTACTGTTGCGAGAGTATTTACTAATATTTTACCTAATTTATATAATTTCTAAAATTTATATGGGAGTTTGTGAAATGGATTTTAAATATCTAATTTATCAAGATAAAAATACATTTTAAAAAATTAAACTCCACCATCTGGTAAGCTTTTTTTCTGTAAACTTTGAATGATTGCAAGTAAATGTCTATGTATATACACACATATATATATAGATGTCTATATATAGGATATATATACTCTATATACATAAAATAAATGTATCAGGTGCATTGGGAGGTACCGTTTTATGTTACCACAATTCTTGCTAATTAGTAGCACACAATCACTGAAAACTGTAGTTAGAATGCTATTGCTTTCTTTAATGAGCTCTAGTTTATTATTATTATTAATGCTGCTTTGATAGGCTTTATTTATGAATAACCTATAGGGTTTATTGGTCAATTGTAGTGTTTCTAATGAGAATTATGGAATTGATTTTTTCCTCAGTTTTTGTTGTTATTGTTGAGAGTATCACTACGGCTAGGTAAATATCTACTCCCTAGATTCCCCAGGAGTTAGGGATAACTGTGGATACCACTGATGACTAATGTAATAGAAGTCTAAAGGATGCCACAATCTGGCCAGATGCAGTGGCTCATGCCTGTAATCACAGCACTTTGGGAGGCCGAGGCGGGCAGATCACCTGAGGTCAGGAATTCGAGACCAGCCTAGCCAACATGATGAAACCCTGTCTCTACTAAAAATACAAAAATTAGCCGGGCGTGGTGGTGGGCACCTGTAATTCCAGCTACTCAGGAGGCTGAGTCAGGAGAATCACTTGAACCCAGGAGGCAGACGTTGCAGTGAGCCAAAATTGCATCAGTGAACTCCGGCCTGAGCAATAGAGTGAGACTCCATCTCAAAAAAAAAAAAAAAAAAAAAAAAAAATGCCACAATCTAATTAATTCTTCTTTCTGCAACAGCTTTACTCATTCTGAGAATTTAACACTGGATGCCAGTCAAATCTTTGATTTGATATTTAATGCAGAGGTTTTTTTTAAAAAAATAATTGTAGATTCACATGTATTTGTAGGAAATAATACAGAAAGATCCTATGTGCCTTTCACTCAATTTCCCCAAATGACAACATCTTGCAAAAATATAGTATATCATAACCAGGAAATTGATGTTAATAAAATCCATTTACCTTTAAATTTTGCCACCTTTACATGTACTCATTTGTATGTGTGTAGATTCATCTAACCACAAACATAGTCAAGACACACCAGAGTTCCATCACACAGATTTCTAATGCCACCATTTTATAGTCACAGCTCCCTTCTGCCTCCTTGTCTTCTCCCATCCGTCTCCCTTCCTACCTTCTCCCCAGCCTGTGTTCACTGCTAAATTGTTCTCCTACTCTATAATTTTGTCATTTTGAGAACTCAATATAACTGCGATCATACAATGAGTCACATTTTGATATTCAGTCTTTTCACTCAGAATAATTCCTTTGAGATGCATCCAAGTTGTTATTTATATAAAGTGAAGTTTATTTTATTTCTGAGTAGTATTTCTTGGAATGAATGGACCACAGTTTGTTTAACCATTCACCCATTGAGAAACATTTCATTTCCAGGTTTTGGCCATTTTAGAAAGGTGCTATATATATTGATAAACATATTTTTAAAAACAAACTTTCACTTATCTGAGATGATGCCAAAATTTATGGGACATATAGTAAGCGTATGGTTAGTTTTGCTTAAAAACTACCCTAATTTGGCCAGGTGTGGTGGTTTATGCCTGTCATTCCAGCACTTTGGGAGGCCAAGACAGGCGGATCATGAGGTCAGGGGATTGAGACCATCCTGGTTAACACGGTGAAACCCCATCTCTACTAAAAATACAAAAATAAACAAAAAATTAGCCAGGCGTGGTGGCGGGCGCCTCTAGTCCCAGCTACTCGGGAGGCTGAGGCAGGAGAATGGTGTGAACCTGGGAGGCAGAGCTTGCAGTGAGCTGAGATCGCTCCACTGCACTCCAGCCTGGGCAACAGAGGAAGACTCTGTCTCAAAAAAAAAAAAAAAAAAACTGCCCTAATTTTTTTTTTACACTGGTTGTATTCCCAACAGGAATGTGTAAGTGACCCAGTTTCTCTACAACTGGCATGTGGTGTTAATCCTTATTTTATATTTTACCATTCTGATAGATGTGCAGTGGTATTTTATTGTTATTTTGATTTGCATTTCTTTGATGACTAACAATGTTGTCATCTGTAAAAACTGTTCAGTGAATTGTCCCTTCATGTCTTAAACCTGTTGTGATGGTGATTTCTGTGTGTCAACCTGACTGGGTTAAGGAATGCCCAGATAGTTGGTAAAATATTATTTCTGGGTGTATTTGTGAGGGCATTTTCGGAAGAGATTAGCATTTGACCAGCAATAGACCAAGTAAAGAAGATTGCCCTCACCAATGAGGACAGGCATCATCTGATGTGCTGAGGACTCAGATAGAGGTAAAAGGCAGGGAGGAACGGTGAATTCACTCTCTGTGTTTGAGATGAAATGTCTATCTTCTCCTAGCCTCAGACACTGGCACTTCCGGTTCTCTGGCCTTGGGATTCAGACTGAATTACACCACCAGCTTTCATGAATCCCAGTCCTTCAGACTTAGACGCTGGGCTTTACATCAAATTACACCACTGACTGCCCTGGCTCTCCAGGTTACACGTGCAGATCATGGGACTTCTCAGCCTGCATCACCATATGAACCAATTCCCATTATAAGTTAAAAAAAAAACATACATATATATCTAGTGTGGTTTATGTTTCTCTGAAGAAATCTTACTAATACAGATACTGGTACCAAGAGTGGTTGTAAAGAAACAATTTTAAAAATGCATCTTCTTAGTTGGCTCTGGGGTTTCTGGAACTGACTCTCCCATCTAATTAGATTTAAATATATCAATAATTCTATTTCTCATAGTAAAGAGAACACTAGTAGTCCATGGTATAAAATGTTTATAGAGATATTAAAATATCCACATTGAACACTCTAATAATCAACTATTAAAAGAATCAAAGAGCTAAGTGACTCTGCCTATAATACTTTCGAATTTTTTTTTCAAAACTAAGAAATATAATGATGATGACATTGCTTGGTTGCTCCTAGTGTTACTGGACAAGGTGGTGAAAGAAAAGGATAAGCTCAAGGAATCAGATTCTCAGCTCAAGTGCCACATAAATAACCTAAGATCTTCTAGGTGTGTTTTGATTGACAGTCTTATTGTGTACGGAATTGGTGGGTTCTTGGTCTCACTGACTTCAAGAATGAAGCCGGGGACCCTCGCGGTGAGTGTTACAGTTCTTAAAGGCGGCGTATCCAGAGTTTGTTCCTTCTGATGTTCGGATGTGTTCGGAGTTTCTTCCTTCTGGTGGGTTCGTGGTCTCGCTGGCTCAGGAGTGAAGCTGCAGACCTTTGCGGTGAGTGTTACTGTGTCCGGAATTGGTGGGTTCTTGGTCTCACTCACTTCAAGAATGAAGCCGCGGACCCTGGTGGTGAGTGTTACCGTTCTTAAAGGCGGCGTGTCCGGAGTTTGTTCCTTCTGATGTTCAGATGTGTTTGGAGTTTCTTCCTTCTGGTGGGGTTCATGGTCTCACTGGCTCAGGAACAAAGCTGCAGACCTTTGCAGTGAGTGTTACAGCTCTTAAGGTGGGGCGTCTGGAGTTGTTCCTTCCTCCCGGTGGGTTTGTGGTCTCGCTGGCTTCAGGAGTGAAGCTGCAGACCTTCGCAGTGAGTGTTACAGCTCATAAAGGCAGTGTGGATCCAAAGAGTGAGCAGTAGCAAGATGTATTGCAAAGAGCGAAAAAACAAGGCTTCCACAGTGTGGAAGGGGACCGGAGCGGGTTGCCACTGCTGGCTCTGGGGGGTGGGGGGGTTGGGGGGTTGGGGGGGTGGGGTGGCCGGGGAGGCTCAGGCACAGTGGGCTGCAGGTCCCGAGCCCTGCCTGGCGGGGAGGCAGCTAAGGCGCACGGAGAAATCCAGCACAGCAGCTGCTGGCCCAGGTGCTAAGCCCATCACTGCGGGGGGCTTGCGGGCCAGCCCGCGGCTCTGAGTGCGGGGCCCATGGAACCCACGCCCACCCGGAACTCGCGCTGGCCTGCAAGCACTGCTCGCAGCCCCGGTTCCCGCCGGCACCTCTCCCTCCACACCTTCCCACAAGCTGAGGGAGCCGGCTTGGCTTTGGCCAGCCCAGAAAGGGGCTCCCACAGTGCAGCGGTGGGCTGAAGGGCTCCTCAAGGCATGGCCAGAGTGGGCACCAAGGCCGAGGAGGCGCTGAGAGCCAGCAAGGGCTGCGAGGGCTGCCAGCATGCTGTCACCTCTCATTATCTTCTGTAGCTACAGGATTAAAATTGCTGAAAAATCAATAGAGTACCACAGCTTGTGATTGGATGAATTAAATTCCCAGACTTGCAAGTTAAATTCCCAGCCTTGCAGGATGTCTACTGTTAATGTGAGGTGACTCTTTGGAAAAGAAAGGGGGGCAGGTAATCAGTACAATTTTAGCTCCAGTACACCTCACAGTGGGTCCAGTCCAGTGGGTCGCCGTTCTCATCCTGTGGTCATTTCTCCATTTCTAGATGCACAACTGGAGCAGACATATTCAGCAGCTGGCAGAACCCTTGCATGGGTCTCTTGGCCTCTAAAGTGAAGGGTACTATGGTGGGAGAGGCCAAGTGGAAACCCCTAGAACTGCCTCTACCTAGGAATATACATAGTAAATCAGGAGCAATTGTGCATTCTCAGAGGGATGATAGAAATTAGTGCCATATCAAGGACTTGAAAGACACGGGGGTGGTGATTCCCTCTACATTCCCACTCAATGTTTCTATCTGGCTTGTGCAGAAGACAGATTGGTCTTGGAGAATGACAGTGTGTTATCATGAGTTTAACCAGGTGGTGACTCCAATTGCGGTGGCTCTACTAGATGTGGTTTTATTGCTTGACCTATTACTTAGCTGATTGCCTCTTTCGTCTTCACTGAGTTTTGGTACTTCATGAGTTTTGACAAATTGGTCAAATTTTTGAAGATGTCGAATTTATAAGCATATGGTTGTTTATAGTATTTACTATTCTTTCAGTAGCTGCTGGATGTAGTGATAGCCTCCATTTCATTCCTGAAAATAGCTATTTCTGTCTTCTTTTAATCTTTGCCAATGTTACTAAAGCTTTATCTATTTTATTGATTTTTTAAAAACGATCTTTTGGGTACATTTGTTTTCTTTATTATTTTCCTTTTCTTAATTTAACCGATTTCTGTTCTTTATTATTTCCATTTTTTTTTTTTTTGCTTAGCGTGTATTTTTTCTCTACCTTTCAAAGTTATTGAGGCAGGAAATTAGATTATTAACTTGAGAACTGTCCTCTTTTGCAATGTAAGCATTTGGTGTGTAACTTTTCTTCTCAACAATGCTTTATCTGTATCACACATATTTTAATATGCTATATATTTATTTTCATTCAGTTTTGTATATTTTAAAATGTATTTGAGACTGCCTTTTTGATCTATATTTTTGTTAATGTTCTAGTGTTTATTTTTTGTTTATGCTTGATTTCCAGTTTCATTCCATAACTGTCAAAGAACATTCTTAGTACAATTTTAGTTTTCCATAACTTATTGAGGTTCATTTTACAGCCCAGGATATGGTCCAACTCAGTGAATGTTACGTATTTTGAGAAAAATGTGCATTCTGGTGTGGTTGTGTGGAGGGTTTATAAGTGTGTTTAAACCTATTGGTTGATTGTGCTGTTCGCTTCTATATCCTTGCTGATTTTCTGAATACTGGTGCTTTTAAATGCTGACAGTGAGATGTTGACATCCTCAACAATAACTAAGGATTTATCTATTTCTATTTTCATCTCTATCAGGTTTTGTCTTAAGTGTTTTGAAGCTCTGTAGTTCATTGCAAAGAGATTTGTAATATAATGATTTCATTATGCCTTCTTGCTGGGTTCATCTTTTTATAATTACATGTAATTTTTTTCTATGGTCCTTTTCTTTGCTTCAGAGTCTATGTACTTGATATTAATATGGCCACTCTTGTGAATTAAAAAAAAAATGTATAGCCACTTCTGTGTGTTTTTTAACTAATTTTTGCATAGTATACTTTGTCTATCTTTTTACTTTAAATTTATCTATGTCATTGTGCTTTTTTTTGAGACAGAATCTTGCTCTGTCACCCAGGCTGGAGTGCAGAGGCGCGATCTTGGCTCACTGCAAGCTCTGCCTCCCGGGTTCGCGCCATTCTCCTGCCTCAGCCTCCCAAGCAGCTGGGACTACAGGTGGCTGCCACTACACCCAGCTAATTTTTTTAAAATTATTTTTAGTAGAGATGGAGTTTCACCATGTTAGCCAGGATGGTCTTGATCTCCTGACCTTGTGATCCACCTGTCTCGGCCTCCCAAAGTGCTGGGGTAACAGGCGTGAACCGCCGCGCCCGGCCTATCATTGTGCTTTAAGTGAATTTCTTGTAAACAACATAAAGTCAGTCTACTTTTTTATAACCTACTCTGCTCATATATATTTTTTAACTCGCATACTTAGACCATTTAAATTTAGGGTAATTCTTAAAATATTATGGCTTTGGTGTGTCACTTTATTGCTTATTACGTTGGTTTTCTTTTATTATCTGTTTCACATTTTAAAAAGTTCTTTTACTTTCCAACAGTTGCATAAATACATTTTAGCCTCCCTGGTTGACTTATGAAGAATGGTTTTTTTTAAGTCTATTGCTTTGTATAATTTTCTTAGTGGTTGCTTTAAACTCTATAAGTGAACTGCAATTTAGATAGATATTTTATTGTATCGTGTAATTTAGCATAGCCTATTGTACCTGTGTTTACAATTTCATATGAAATGTAGAAAATTTACTTCCATTTAGTTCTCTTTATCATCTGTATTTGTAAAACATAACTCTCTTGCATCATTTCTTTACATATATAGAGAACCACATCAGATAGTAGTATAGTTTTTGATTCAACCATCAAATATAATTTAATAAATTCATGAGAAAGATACATTTATTATATTTTTGCACCAATTTTTATACATTCTCGTATTCTTCTTTCATTTCTGAAGATCCAATAATTCTACTGTTATCATTCTATTCTGTTTAAACAACTTGCTTTAGCCTTTCATTTAGGGTAGGTTTGCTAACTATAAATTCTCCTAAGTTTCCTTTGTCTGACAATGTATTTCTTCTTAATGCCTGATAGGTACTGCCACTGAGTATTGACTTTGTGCTTTATAATTTTGTTTCAGCATTTGAAAAATACTGTGCTACTTCCTTTTGGCTTCAATAGTTTAGATGAAAAATCAGTTGTCATACAAATTAATATTCCCCTATAAGTAATGCCTCATTTCTCTCTGAATACTTTCATGAGTTTCATTTGTCTACTTTCTGCATATCAATTGTGATTTTTTAGTATGGACTTATTTAGGTTGATCCTATTCCGGGTATAGTCAGCCTCTTGAACCTACAGATTTTTGTCATCTGCCAAATTGGGGATGTTTGCAAAATTTCTTTACTTACTTTTAAAAAAGTCTCTTTCTCTTTCTCCTCATTGAATTCTTATGATATGAATATTAATTCTTTTCTCTACAGGTTCCTGAGACTATTTTCCCCCTCTGTATTCTTTTTCTTTTCTTTTTTTTTTTTTTTTGAGACAGAGTCTCGCTCTGTTGCCCAGGCTGGAGTGCAGTGGCACAATCTGGGCTCACTACAAGCTCTGCCTCCTGAGTTCACACCATTCTCCGGCCTCAGCCACCCGAGTAGCTGGGACTACAGGCACCCACCACCATGCCCAGCTAATTTTTTTTGTATTTTTAGTAGAGACGGGGTTTCACCATGTTAGCCAGGATGGTCTCCAGCTCCTGACCTCATGATCCGCCCATCTCGGCCTCCCAAAGTGCTGGGATTACAGGCGTGTGCCAGCGCACCTGGCTTTCCCCTCTATTTTCTTTGTGTTGTTCAATTTGAGTAAATTGTATTGATCTGTCCTCAAGTTTAATGACTCTCTTTTTTTGTCATTTCCACTCTACAATTAGCCCCATCTGTGAGGTTTTTTCATTATTTAAATTTAATTTTGGCTAGTATATAAGTTCCATTTTATTTATTTAATTTTTATAACTTCTGTTTCTTTGCTGACATTTCTTTTTTTTATTTGTTTCAAGAAGATTTGTAATTGATTGCTTAACCATTTGCATGATGGCTTCTTTGAAATACTTGTGACATGGTTCCAATATGTCATCTTATTCTTGACATCTGTTGGCTATCTTTTCTCACTAAAGTTGTGGTTTTCCTGATTCTTGATATGGTGAGAAATTTTATTCAATTTTATCCTGAACTTTTTGTATATATTATAAAACTTTATAGTCTGTTGAATCTTTTAAACATTTTTCTTAAAATTTTTTGACAAATAGTTCTCTACTGAGGTGTTGCCCAAGACTTTGAGGGTGGTGCTTAATGCTCATCTTTTACTGGGCTCCAGTGATGCCACCCAGACAAATATGGGGCTTTAATTAATGGCAGCTTTCAGTGGATGAGTAGGGTAGAGGTTTAGCTCCCCTGCTTGTTTGCACTGATACCTTCATGGTAAATGTGGGACTCCAACTCTCACCACCTCTTTGCCTCTGAGTGGAGGTGTTATTAGATAAGGCCCCATGAGGGCAGGTGAGGGTAAAATTAGAATTTTGACTAATCCAGCCTCCCACCACCCACTTTCTCCTCATTAATTTTGCATGAAGATGGAGGCCCAGCTCCTATTGGTAAGTTAATTACTTTTTAAACTCTATAAATAAACTGTAATTTAGGTCATTATGTATTACTTTGAGCTTCAAAGTAAGTTATGGATTTTTCAATTGGCTGTAAATAAGTATAGTATGGCAATATGTACTTCCCAAGTTCAGCATTTCAAGACTGAATTACAAGTATTTTCAACTGAGGTATGAGGAGAAGTCGAAGTGAAAAACTTTTTATTGTCTGGTGTGCAGTAATCTCAGACAGTATCCATAATCCTCTGGATTGTGGGCCATAAAAACAGAGTTGAAAGCTACTAATGGATAGTGATAGATATGTTGTTGTCATGACAATATGCTCTTGTCATATGCTGTGAAGAAAATCTCATGATTTGGAAATTTTAATTGAACTAGATACTAAAGTATATAATGGAAAAATTTCAAAATACTCTTAAAGGATTAGAATTCCCGCCAACCCAAATAGTTCCAGGCAATCCATTAGTAAAACAATAAGGGGTGACACCGCCTAAACAGAGAGTTAACTGGGTCTTAGGAGTGGAAAGTCAACCATAGAGAATTTGTAAGGCTTTGGGCGTCTGGGCTAAAGTGGTTTAAGACACGTATTTCAGTCCAGAGAATTAATAACTAGAACTCGAACAATTTCATGATATAGTAGTTTAGGATTGTTGGGCACACTGAATTTGATAGTCCTATAGATAGTTTTTTTTAAATAAACATAGAAATGGACACTTCTTAAAGCTTGAAACTTATATTTGTTTTATCTGAGTTCCTTCATCAGGAAACAACCTTCAGGACTCACAAAAAAGTACCAAAGAACTAAAACTCGCCAGATCACTGCACCAGATGCGGGGGAGCGGGGGTGCCCTCATTCATCATGACTATTTCCTTGCCTTTCCCTAGTTCCTATTTTCTTATACTTTGTTCCATTTATTCCCTACTATACAAACCCCTAGTTTTAGTCAATCAGGGAGATGGATTTGAGGCTGAGTTCCCATCTCCTTGGCTGTAGCACCCAATTAAAGCCACTTCCTTGGCAATACTTGTCTCAGTTACTGGTTTTCTGTGGGGCGAGCAGTAGGACAGAGACAAAACCCTGGTGTTTTGGTAATGAATTGAGGGAGACTTGAAACAAGTTTATGAAGTAGACTGTTGTTTGATTTGTGAGTGGTTTACTCAAGTGGGTAAATTGTTTTGTCCAATAAATTTATGTACAGAAAATTTCTGAAGCAAATAATAAAGTTACTTATTTGTTTATCCTTTTCTTTCATAAACACATACTTTCTGGAAAAAAATGTTGACATAAGTCTTATTATTCCTAGAACTCAGCCCTGTTGACACAGATGGTCTCAGTTCTCAATGCTCCCTTTCAGTCATTTTTCAGCTTATGTTGATTTATGAATTGTTGTCCCTGGAGACCTGATCAATTCATATCTATACTTGTTATGAATGGAACTGTGCCCTCCACATTGCTATGTTGAAGCCTCAACTTCCAGTATGCCTATAATGGGAGACAGGACTTTTCAGGAGGTAATAAAGGCTAAGGGAAGTCATAAGGGTGGGACTCTAATCCAATAGGTCCAATAGAAAAGGGAGAACACTAGGGATCTCTGTCTCCCTTTCCACACACCCACAGAGAGGAGGCCCTGAGGATAAGAGGTCAGCCATCAACAAACCAGAAGAGAGGCCTCCCCTGTAACCAACCATCATGGCACTTTCCTTAAGTCAGGCTCCACAATAGTAAGAAAATAATTTTCTGTTGTTTGAGACACCAAATCCATGGTGTTTTGTTATGGCAGCCCTAACAGACAGCACTTTTGTTTGGAAAACCATTATGGTATGTCTGGTTTCTGGTGGTGGCCATTTCAACTGATATAAACACTAGATTTTCCTGTTGTTTTTGTTGAGTAATCATTTTTTTCACTTACTTCACCAATCTGTGCTTGTGCAACAGTATTTAAGAATCTGGATATCACACGTAGATATGGTAACATCAACAAATACAAAAAGGAAGCGATAATCAGAGCTTTCTTCCACTTCCTATTTATAGGCCTGGAGTTTCCAAATTAAACAAATGGGCAAAAAAACAAAAGAAGATTCCATCCCCAGTTCAAAAAGCTCAAAGAAACAAATATAGGAGTAATATACTAATTTTATAATTTTTGAATTTATGTTTTGATCTTTCTAGGAATATTAAATATCTTGAAAAAATTACTAACATTGTAAATACACCTTTTCCCATTAAAAAAGAAGAGTGATTCTTGATAGGTGTCTAGCAATCCTCTACTTTGAACAAAACCTATAAAATCTCATTAACTTCTCAGATGGTATTTCTATGGCCTTACTCACATTGTGGTCTAACTTCTCTGCTAGCTAGGATTGTCTTGATTTTCCATTGACTCTTACAGTATCAAGTGATTTTTAAAAAGTGGAGCATCATCTGAAAATCTCCTTGAAAGGTTAAGTGTGTGGATCAAAATTAGGTCCAGTTTTTTTCCTTTCTTGAATCAATTTTTCCAGTGGCTTTATTTTCCCATAAGGAGGAAAGCATAGGCCAAAATGTACCCTGAGTGATATCAGAAACCATCCCAAAGATACATATCAAGTTAAAGGTACAAAGATCTTATTGATGTAACTTTTGCACCACAATTTCAGTAAAGTCATTGGGGCTCTTCAATGACCTCTCTTGGCAAAAATACCTCCATATCCACTATGAAGTTTTAAAATTCTAATGTTAATAATTATGGTGTGACACAAAGGTACCCAAGTGTCAGATGAGAGAACATAAAGTAGAAAAATGAAATAAATGAACATAGATGAAGGGTTAGATTTTATAGTGAAGCAGAAGATTCACCTACATAGTGAGCATTCCTTGTAAGTTCTGTACACATAGTCAAGTATTAAATGTATGGTGTTTATTTTCTGTCCCCTTCTGACCCTTGCTCTTTCAAAGTCTCTTTGCAGAGTCTCATTTCTAGAAATGGTTTCTAAGCATTGTTTTGGAGGATCCAGAAACCACTTTTCCTTAGATATGATGTTACAGGTAGCTTTAGATCTCTGAGTATCTGGCCTATGGTATTATCTGCTATATAAAAAGTGAATTAGTAATTAAGCCCAATTACTGATTGCATTAGTCAGGGTTCTCCAGAGAAACAGAATAAGTGGGATACATGTGGACACACACACACACACACACACACACACAAACACACACACACACACACACACACACAGAGGAGAAGGTATTGGCCTACAGCATTATGTAAGCTATCAAGTCCCTGGATTGGCAGTCGGCAAGCTGGAGGCCCAGGAGACCTGAAGGTGTAGTTCCAGTCCAAAGGCTGGCAGGCTTGTGAACCAGAGCGAGGAAGAGTGGATGTTTCAGCTAAGAGTTCAGAGATAAAACCACTTCCCTGCCCAAAGGCAGTCAGGTAGAAAGAACTGCCTCTTTTTTTCTCAAGGCAGAGTCAAATTTTTCGTTCCTTTCGGCTTTCAGTTCATCGGATGAGGCTCACCTTCGTTAGGGAGGGCCATCTGCTTTACTCGGCCTATTGATTTAAATATTAAATTCATCAAAATATCTTCACAGAAATATCCAGTATAATGTTTGATGAAATATTTAGTCAACCTGTGGCCTAGTCAATTTGGCACAAAAAATTAACCATCACAAGTTCGGTACCCATCAATGTGACATTCATATGCATTTTTAAAACCATACTTAATATCCAACTGAAGAAAACACAAGGTTGTAATTCTGCTTCACAGCACAAAACCTTTCTTCACACATCCCCAAACTCACTGACCCTTCTCCCAGAAGAAAAGGCAAAACACTTGCATAATGTTTACTCTTTATCTTGCTATCATATAACTTAAATACTACTGCATAAAGTTAACAGTACTTAAATACTATGATATAAACTCAATACATCCTATGTCATGTGATAAAGAAATATGATTGGAAAGAAAACAAAAACATTATATACACACACCTACATGTTTATAACAAAGTAAAGAGGAAATACTACTGATAATTATTGCCCTAATTGCTGGAACTGGTCACATGGTATTTATAGCAACCTTTCATTCCATGACCCATTCTATATGACCTTTGCCTTCAGCAAGCACTTGATTTAGTCATGGTTCTTTTATCTGGGGGTGTGACACAAACCATATCTGAAGGATGTGGGCCGATAGTGCAAATGCTTAGATTGGGTTGCTGTAGTTTTTTATTGACCTTAATGACAAGGCATGCTCATACTAAGAGATACTCTTAGGGATGTCCTGCATTGCAGACATTCCCTTCCTTACTTCTGTTGTGGAATAGGAGTCCCCTGTGGAATTTTCCTTTGTCAGCATCATTTACCCCATCCAGCAGTATAACTCTCTTCTTTGCTACTTGGCTCAGAGGCACAAGGAACCCAAAGTGGCTGGGGAAGGTGTTAACTTCCAGCTCAATGGAATCACTGTTGTCTTTCCTGATGGAAACATTCTTCCCTTTGAAACTAAGATCTTGAAACCAATAGCAGAGCATAGGTCTGTCCTCAGATAGAAACAGGAAGCAAAACTTTGCTAGTGGGACACTCGGGAAAATTGTGAGTGGTACCACTCCCATTTCTACCCATTGATTACTGGACCTGAGAATCCTGGAGAAACAACACCAGATATTGGAAGCTGATTGAGATCATATACGACCTTCTGGAGCTTGCTCCAGCCCTGCAAGTTATTGCCACCTAAGTAGGGCAAACTAGTCAAAAGACTGTTCCACCCTTCTAGCAAACCAGCTGCTTCAGAATGGTGGGGAACGTAGTAAGATCATTGAAATCTGTAAGCGTGTGCCTGTTGCCATACATCTTTTGCTGTGAAATGAGTTCCTTGATCAATAAGCAATGATATAGGGAATACCATGACAATGGATAAAGCATTCTATAAGCCCATGGCAAAAGCATTGCATGCAGGGAAGGAAAATCTGTATGCAGAATGTCTATTTCAATAAGAAGAAAACACTGTCCCTTTCATGATGGAAATAGTCCAGTGTAGTCAACCTGCCACCAAATAGTGGGCTGCTCACCCTGGGGCATGGTGCTATATATGGGACTCAGTGTTGGTCTCTGGTGCTGGCAGATTGGGCACTCAGCATTGACCATATGCAGGTTGGCCTAGGTGAGTTAAAGTCTAAATTTCTGACTTGATAAATACCTTCCATATCTGTCATCATGGTTACTTTATTCATGAGCTTATTCAGTGATTATTTGAATTGTTTCCCTTTACTCCCTCAGTTTACATGTTGAAGCTCTAACTCAAATATGCCTGTATTTGGAGACAGGGCCTTTATGAGGCAATTAACGTTAAATGAGGTCAAAGTGTGGGGCCCTTATCTGAGAAGACTAATGTTCTTATAAGAGGAGACACCAGAGAGCATCTTCTTTCTTTCTCTCCTCACACCTGCTGTGGAAAAGCCAAGTGAGTACACAGTGAGAAGGTGGCTGTTCACAAGCCAAGAAGAGAGCCTTCATCAGAAACTGTTGACCACAACCTTGATCTTAGACTTTCCAGCACCCAGAAATATGAGAAATACAACTCTTTAAGCTGCATAGTCTATGGTGTTTTGTTATGGCAACTCAAACCAACTAATACACCGATAAAGTCAAATATTTAATTATAAAGCACTGATAATATAAAAATTTGTTGGGCACTAGAGGAACATGGGTCCACATGACTCATCTTAATTACTAATTTCCTTCCTTCCTCCCTTCCTTCTCCTTCTTTCCTTCCTTCCCCTTTCTTTCTTTCTTTCCTTCTTTCTTTCCTTCCTTCCTTCCTTCCTCCCTCCCTCCCTCCCTCCCTCCCTCCCTCCCTCCCTCCCTCCCTCTCTCTCTCTCTCTCTTTCTTTCTTTCTTTCCCCTTTCTCTTTCTTTCATGGGGTCTGCAATGGCATGATCTCAGCTCACTGCAACTTCTACCTCCCGAGCTCAAGTAATCCTCCCACCTCAGCCTCCTGAGTAGCTGGGACCACAGGTGCATGCCACCATGCCTGGCTAATGTTTGGGGATTTTTTTTTTTTTGGTATTTTTGGTAGAGACAGAGTTTCCCCATATCACCCAGGCTGGTCTCAATCTCCTGGACTCAAGTGATCTGCCCACCTCAGCCTCCCAAAGTGCTGAGATTACAGGAATGAGCCATCATGCCAAGCACATCTTAATTAGTTATTTTAACCAAACTGCAAGGAAATTGCAGTTAAATTTTGGACTCATACTAAGTAATAACTAAGAAAGCAAAAAACAATATGAAGGATAAAGATCTTGTAAGGATTACAGTTGAAACATAAAGTTTATTTACAATCCAAAACGTTAATTCAGTAAAGATTAAAGAAAATAGCTAAGAAAATCAAGAACAAAAGCATGAAAAACACAAAACAGAAACAAGAAAAACACAGATGACAATCTTTGGCTCTAGTTAGTTGTCTAGATCTTGTTCTATAGATTTTAGGGGGAAGCTGTTTGTGTCATGGAACCTCATGACCTGAAGATATGTTGGAAGCTGTCTTTGTTTGAAGATTGTATGCTTCTGAAGTATTCTTAGACTTTTTAGTTATATATCCTTCCCTAACAACAACAACAACAACAAAATGGTACTCCCAGTGTTGAAAGTTATAACATCGTATCTTTTTATCTTAGAGACATGAATCCAGGAAGGTACACCTTCACATTTAATTGCTGTACTAAGGATAAAAATAAACAAGGTCTTTTTCAACATGATTTCAGGGCAGAAGACTTCTTAAGAGGATGTAAAGGAAAGACATCTTGTGCCTATTGGTAGTAATACTGATACGTTCCATCAGTTGGTTGCAGTGCTTTGCCATGTCTGACTGAAATGAGGTGGAGTTGAAAATCAAGAGAGAAATATCTAACCTTACAGGATAACCTGAAACAAATTCATGCAGGCTGGAGTGTTGTTTCCAGGGTCCTGAGAGCAAGAAATTACACTCTTAGTTGACAAAGCCAGAAAGTTCCAGATCATCTTGTCATTCTGATCACTTGAGTTTTAAAATGATTTGGCTGTCTGTACTCCCCCTGAGGATTGAGGGTGGTGGGGTCATAGCAGAAAACAGTTTCTGAGTAAGTGGCAAGGCTTTGAAAAGTTCTCTAATACCAGTGTCAGCCAAAAGAGGGCTATATCACTAGAAAGAGGTTGGAATCCCCATGTTAGAAATAAAATATAATTTTTTTGTTTTGTTTATTTTTTTCCCTAATGTCAGAGTTATACCTCTTCAGCAAAGAAAAGCTTCTATCCACCTTGAGAATAAGCCAACAGGATAAACTGGGTAAAGAAAATGTGGCACATATACACCATGGAATACTATGCAGCCATAAAAAAGAATGAGTTCATGTCCTTTGCAGGGACATGAATGAAGCTGGAAACCATCATTCTCAGCAAACTAACACAGGAACGGAAAACCAAACACCACATGT
This sequence comes from Pongo pygmaeus, assembly GCF_028885625.2. Taxonomy (NCBI): domain Eukaryota; kingdom Metazoa; phylum Chordata; class Mammalia; order Primates; family Hominidae; genus Pongo; species Pongo pygmaeus. Next base: position 34,418,720 of record NC_072379.2, on the reverse strand, counting down.
TCTCACCTGTAAGTGGGAGTTGAACAATGAGAACACATGGACACAAGGAGGGGAACATCACACACTGGGGCCTGTCGGTGGGTGGGGGGCTAGGAGAGGGATAGCATTAGGAGAAATATCTAATATAAATGATGGGTTGATGGATGCAGCAAACCACCATGCATGTGTATACCTATGTAACAAACCTGCACGTTCTGCACATGTATCCTAGAACTTAAAGTATAATTAAAAAAAAAAAAGAATGAAGATCCATAGAAAGAAGAAATGTGGAAGTGTTCATAGAGGCAACTGAGGCTCTTATTTACTTCCCACTTTCTTAGTTTTATCACGTGCTAATAATAGATGAGCTTTGAGGCAGAGACATTTTCAGCAATCTTTGTAAAATGTTTCCATTAATGTCAACAATAGTAGACAATTTGTCATTACTTGATTGGTGTATTTCATGGAGAGTCTTTGGCAAGTTTGATTTGGGATTCTCTGACACAAGCTAGTAGCTTTCAGGAAAGTTTCAGAGATTATTGTCATATAGCTTTCAACCAAAAGTTCCAATAACTCTTAAGATTCCAGAGTCAATAACTGGTACTTTCTAAAAACTTCTTGAACTTCAAATATCTGACATCTTAATATATCATGGGATCCCGGGGGGAGTTGGGTCAGGAGTTTCCTACTTGTAGAAGACAAACTAGGGCATTTTCTTTTACCTAAATGCTATCCTTTTTCGTCTAGGCTTTTATGATAGTTACCATCTTAAAAAAGCATTAGAACATTCCACAGTTCATTAATATGTTGACCATTTTTAATTTGTTTCTTGCTGAGGCTGAAAACTCTTGTTTCCATAGCATTTCAAAACCTTGGACTGCTTCAAAGTCTTACTTGTTATCTGTGTTTACTATAACTCTTTTATCTCTTCTCATTTGGCAGTCGTCTGTTGTGAGTGAAGTAGATTTTGCCATATGGGCAACTTTTACTCAGGTTGGGGCTATAATTTAGAAATAAATTGAAATCTGTTAAGGTATATCTTGCTCAAGAACTTTCCTTTTTAATCTTAAGATATGACCTGTCAACAAGCATGATTAAATCTGGAATTTTTAACGACCATCTAATAGTTTTTTGAGATAGTCAATTCTCAGTTAGAGAAGAGAGTCATAGATTGCCTTTCTTAGGGTAAAAGAAGAAGAGTATCACAATTTGAAGTGTTGTCACAATTGATGGAAATGTACTGAGAATAAAGTAATTCAATTCCTTAAGAGCTAAGCCTGAATACAGAAAAACGTGAACAAGGATCGCACAGCCTAAGGTACCAGCGTCAAAGACGCTTTAAATCAGTAGAGGTCTTCACTTATTTGGGTCTGGCTGCGTAGACCTGGTGAGCAGGATTCCCTCTAGACCTAAAGAAAGGCTGAAGTAAGAATCTAGTCTATCAATATTCCTTTGAAAAAAGTCAGAACACCAAAATTTGGCCTGGATCGCTCATGTACAAACACGTGTAAAGATTTATGATAATTGGAAATGTCCAGAGTGGGGAGACACTGAAGATTTTATTTATTTATTTATTTATTTATTTATTTAATTTTTGAGATGGAGTCTCCCTCTGTCACCCAGGCTGGAGTGCAGTGGCGCAATCTTGTTTCACTGCAACCTCCGCCTCCCGGGTTCAAGCAATTCTCCTGCCTCAGCTTCCTGAGTAGCTGGGATTACAGGCATGTGCCACCATGCCCAGATAAATTTTGTATTTGTAGTAAGGATGGGGTTTCACCATGCTGGTCAGGCTGGTCTTGAATGCCTGATCTCATGATCTGCCTGCCTCAGCCTCCCAAAGTGCTGGGATTACAGGTGTGAGCCACCACACCCAGCCTGAAGACTTGATTTTAAGTGGCCAAATACTCTCCGTATTTGGGCTCTGGGGGAAAGTTAAATTACCAGAAATTTGCAATGCCATTCATGTGTGGTAATTATAAAGAAATTGGGTACCTGCTGGCTACAGTAGACAGCAAAATCTAGAAAATCTCTAAATTGTCTCTTGATCAGCATTCAAGAAAAATTTTGAGTGGCTTATAATCTCTCAGGATGGAGGTATTTAATTCTTTGGAATTAATCATGGCCCATCTAATATATTTTTCCCCCAAAAATGTAAATTTTCCTTTGAAACAGTATTAAAACATGAGTAGGTAGGAAGAATCAATCTCAGTGGTTACTTTATTTTTGGAATATGACATTTCACCCATGTATAACTTAAATGTAGAGTCACAGATAAATTTAAATTTAAGGTCCTGGTAGTCCTGGTTAGTAATCTTTGCCTCAGTGAGCCTCTGAGGCATCACTGTTCAGGTAAAGTGTTGAATTTTGTAGAAAAAGTCAAGTCCTGATTCTCTTGATCTAGAGCAACTGAAGAAAGCAGTAAAAAGATCTATAACAATAAAATATTCAGCCTTTGGTAGCACTGAAGTTGAAATCATAAATTTTTTCCCTACAGAACATCTCAAATTTCATAGAGATCTTAAATTGTCGTTTAAGTGGCAAAAATGCCATTGGTGGAGCATTTGTTTTGGAGACTCCATCTGCATAGTAAACCCCGAGCTATGAAGAGAGCAGGCATGGGGCCACAGGAGCAAAGGTTCACAGATGACAGTCATGGGCTCTGAATGTAACACGGTGCAAGACTGGTGTAGCACTCTTAGTAATAAGAATTAAGGGTAAAATATGAAATTGAATTTTGTTTCCTGCTCAGAGGATAATAAACCTTCATTAATCATTACCGGCTTCATTTTTTTTCCCTTCTTGTTTTTTAGCAGTATAGGACAGTTGTTTTGCTAATGTTCTTTTTTATTTAGTTACAGTATTCACAGAATCAAGCATTTCTCTCCTCAGGTACTGAATGACTTGGGTTGGAGCATCTAGTTGCTGTCTTTGTAAGGCCATTAGTATATTGAGAAGTTTTTTGTTGTTATTTGATTGTTTTATGGCCTTTGTAGTAAAATCCTATGAAAGTTCTGTGAAGAGATTGGCAACAGGGCTGTTTTATATTTCTGTATATGTTTACATATTAAATACCCAATTTCTGACTTAAGGTCTTTCAATAAAAGTAAGAAAGAGCCAGGGTCACATTTGCTTCAGGATCTATTATTAAATGTTGCTATAAAGTTGTGAAAGGCCCTATCCTTGAAGCCTCTAAAGCATTTGGATTAGTGCCCAGTCAATTTGTGCAAGAAGACTTTGAAAGTAGCCTCCAAAATGTTGGCCACTACCTACAGCTTTTCCAAGTCTCTCTGACCTTCTCTGCAATTTCTCAGCATTTTCTCACTCAGATTTTTCATCCTTTTCTCTTTTTCTCTCTTTCTTTTTCTTTCTCTCCCCTTCCTTCCTTCCTTCCTTATTTCTCTCTCTCTCTCTTTCTTGCCTAGTAATATCTAAAATCATCTCTTGTAGCCAGAGATTATATGTGATTATATATGTCAGCCCAGAGTGACACCAGGGCTGAAAAACTCCCTGAGGGACTTGGCCTGTTATAAAGGGATTTAAATATAAGGACCAATTAAGCTTTATGGATTCCCAGCTGTGTTGAAAGGAGGAAATGGATTGGAAAAAAGGTAGAGGTAGAGGAAAAGTGATACACATAAGACTGAGGAGGATGGATAGTAGGCTAAAGACCACTAATTTCAACTTGTCATTTGGCCTAATCCAAAAGAAATAATTCAAAATATTTTACATCTTTATTTTATTTCAATAATTTTATAAGAAAGTGATTTTGGTATCTGAATTTCATTTGGGAGTTTCCTCATTTCAATAAAAATAATGCAGATTAATGAATGTAATTTTGTTCCCATTCTGTCATAAGAGACCTCTCCTCTGAACAATTTTATTTTTATCAAAAGTTTTCCTGAGTAGCACTGTGATATTTAAAATTTTCTTGGCCAGGCACTATAGCTCATGTCTATAATCTCAGCCCTTTGGGAGGCTGAGGTGGACAGATCACCTGAGTTCAGGAGTTTGAGACCAACCTGGGCGACATCTGTCTCTACAAAAAAATAGGAAAATTAGCTGTGCGTGGTGATGTACTCCTGTAGTCCCAGCTACTCAGGAGGCTAAGGTAGGAGGATCACTTGAGCCTAGGAGGCGGAGGTTGCAGTGAGCCATGACTGTGTCACTTCACTCCAGCCTGGGCAGCAGAATGAGACCCTGTCTCAAAAAAAAAGAAAAAAAAAAAAAGAAAATTCTTGGTGTATCAAAGTTCTTTGAAAAGATAGTAAACTAAATTCAAATTATGGTATCAATTCATGTAAGAGATAAGGATTCAGCCCAAAGGAGTTATGGATTTCAGTTTAGACTGAGAAAACCCGTAATAATGTTGTAACAGTTTGAGGAAAACATTGTTGGTGTATCTTGGTTTCAGACCCCCACCTATTATCTGCTTCCACCAATCACAGAAACAACACACTGATTTTCAGTAGATGGAAACTCAGAGAGGCGGTAGGACTCGGGACTGGGAGCTCACAGACAACACACAGTGCCTTCATAAGGTCTTGGTAACTGACCCAATCAAAGTTAGTCGAAAGGACACCAACTAGAGAGGAACTTTGTGCACACCTCAGGCTCTCAGCCAATTACAGAAACAGAAATATTGGGAAGAATGTCCACCTCTTCCCCAAGGACACACACCTACAAACTGACATCAGAAAATGATTAGGATAGACATGAGCAATTTTCCCTGGGGTGGAGCTGGGATGTCTCACAGCTTGTTTCCTCATGTCCACAGGCCATAATATGAAAACATCACTATTGTAAAACCTAGGACTGGTGCTTGAGGTATTTTTCAGACCTTGCATTCTGACAGACCAGCTTTTGCCACCTGGACTGGTCACTCATGTCGAGAAATAGGCTCAACGGTCTTGTGACCTCTTACCCAGGAAATGACTCAGTGCAAGAGGCCAGCTTTGAGCTCCTGAGGTTTCATCCCCAACTCAATCAATCAGCATTTTCCACTCCCTAGCCTCTTGCCTACCAAAATATCCTTGAAAAACTCTAGCCTCTGAGCACTCTGAGGCTGATTTGAGTAATACCCTTCCATCTACTGCTTGGCTAGCCCTGTACTAATTAAACCCTTTCTCTACTGCAATACCGCTATCTCAGTGAACTAGTTTTATCTGTGAAACGGGCAAGACGTACCCACTGGGCCATTACACGTATATGAATAAGTCATGGAAAAGAAATGCATTAATTCCCAGCCACTTTCTAGTGAACCTATTCCTACTAAACATTGAGAGAAATTAGAATATTTTACCTCAAAATACATTTCTTTGACATATTTTGACATAGCTGCCACTTGGGTAGCAGGCAGAAGTGGCCCTGCAAAGCTGTCTTTTGAGGGGAAAATTTGCATCTGTAGGGAATCTGCATTAATGCAGCCAGGTCTCCCCCTTTTTATAATTTTCCTGGATCTAGGAGAGATTCAGTCTGACACTTTCAAAAGTCCAAAATGAAACATTTATCCTCTGTTCCCTCTAAGGAAGGCTTCATCTACATTACAAGGCCACCTTTGCTAGCCAAGCCTCTTCTCCCTTCTCCCGTGACCTGTTTTACCAGAATCTAAGCACCCTTTTTTTGTGACCTCAAAATGGTTTGTAAGATTTTGTAACTCACTGGGAAGTTGGGTCTTAATTCTGAAGGCTCCTGTGTATACACGTTAAATAAATTTGTATGCCTTTTCTTCTGGTAATCAATCTGTTTCATGTCAGTGATTTGTAATGAAACTTTAGGGGACCAAGAGCCTATGACTTTCACCACATCAAGACAAATTGTCTCAATTCCCAATTTTTTAGTTTATGGAGAGGAAGTTTTGCTTAGCCTGTACATATCATGATAAGATCGTTCAATTTTATTAATATAACCTAGGTATTAGCTAAGGTCACCCTGTTCTTTGCAATTTAAATCAAATTGGTTCTATTACCCAGTTCCTTTGTGCTTTCTATGTTTCGTGGTCATTTCTGACTCTCCTCCATTCCTGTTTCAGCTGACCTCTTAATCTCATTCTTGCTTTATTTCAGTTGGCTGTCAATTCTCTTTACTTTATTATACAGAGAAATTTAGCTCTTCACTTTGTACTCATATTGTGTCTGCCTTTGTATATCAAAAGACTCTTTAAAGTTTCTGCTAAAACAAAGGCTATGGGTTCTGGGCCTCACTTTTGAGCAGCAAAGAAGGAATGTCAGTAGCTTTGAAATATAAAACTTTCATACTGTTTCCTCATTTTTAAGTCTCTGTAAGTGGAAGAAAACCCTGTTCTGCTGAGAGTTTCAAGGTGTATAGAACTATGCTACCACCAGTATCCCCAAAATCTTAGAAAAGGAAAGGTGCAACAGTCAGTTTTTCCTTTAGAAATAATATTTTTGCACATGCAGAAATGATCAATCAATACATGAGTAATGCTTACTAATAAGCATTTACATGCAAATGTAGCAAGATTTTCACTTGAGTTAGTAACAGCACACACAGTTGGAAATAATATATGTCTGGGTACATCTGATAAACTATTTTTGCAACCCTCTTGCAAAAAGGTCATGTGACCTAGTACTGATAAGCTGGAGGGAACTTAGCAAGGCCTCTTTGTCCAGATTCTTCTTGACTTTTGAGTATACAGTGAGATCCCTGGGGAATAAAGGTCTTAAGATCTACTTCCAGATAAGCTAGGTCAGAGAATTCTTTTCTTGGCCTTAAAGGAGAAAGCTGAGAGAAAGTCAGAGAATTACCTTTGGGTTCTATGGTTTTCTCAATTTCCTCAGCTTAGAATACTCAGTATGCCCAGGTGCCATATTTTGGAATATTTTGTTCTGAACCCTAAGAAAGATGAGTAAGCTCTAGAAATATGCTATACAACATTGCACCTATAGTAAAAAATAATGTACTGTAAACTTAAAAATATGTTAAGAGGATAGGCTTCATGTTAAGTGTTCCTGTCATACACACACTGAAAAAGACTTTAGTGTCCATTAAAAGGCAGTTATTATACAGTTACTGCCACCCTAATGCCAACCTCTTTAGTAATTAGGAAATACTAAAAGAGACTTCCTAATTTTCTAGTCTTTCTTCCTTTTCTGTCTAGTATACAGTTTTATTTTTTAACATAATATATTAAGCATAGCACTGTAAACCAGAAATGTTTTTTTAAAAATCAGAATCTACTTTTAAAGAGTTTATTCAAGCAAAAAGCTGAGAATGTCCATTTGGGACACATTGACTACAGAGAAAGGGGTTCCGCGCTCTGAAATTAAAAGTTACATTCTTGCTTGTAGGCAGAAAAAACAAATGTTACAGGATTTCAATATCTTCTATGCAAGGATGGTTTGAGAGTTAACAGCAAACTAATTAGTTACAGTTTGTTTCCTTTTCCTCATGGCTTCCTCTCCTCTCCTCTCCTTTGCTTCCCTTTCCTTTTCCTTTTCCCTTTCCTTTTTTTTTTTTTTTTTTTTTTTGAGATGGAGTCTTGCTCTATTGCCCAGGCTGCAGTGTAGTGGCATGACCTTGGCTCACTGTAACCTCTGCCTCCTCAGTTAATATGATTCTCCTGCCTCAGCCTCCTGAGCAGCTGGGATTACAGGCACCAGTCATCGCGCCCAGGTAATTTTTGTATTTTTATTTTTAGTAGAGATGGGGTTTCACCATTTTGCCCAGGCTGGTCTCAAACTCCTGACCTCAAGTGATCCACCTACTTTGGCCTCCCAAAGTTCTGGGATTACAGGCATGAGCCAGCATTCTGGGCCTTCTTCTTTCCTTTTCCTTCCCTTTTCCTTTTCCTTTCCTTTCCATTTTCTCTTCCCTTCCCCTTCCCTTTCCCTTCCCTTCCCCCTTCCCTTCCCCCTTCCCTTTCCTTTCCCCCCTTCGCTTCCCCTTTCCTTTCCCCCTTCCCTTCCCCTTTCCTTTCTCCCTTCCCTTTCCTTTCCCCTTCCCTTCCCCTTTCCCTTCTCCCTTCCCTTCTCCCTTCTCTTCCCCCTTCCCTTCCCCCTTCCCTTCCCCTTCCCTTTCCCTTCCCTTCCCCTTTCCCTTCTCCCTTCCCTTTCCTTTCCCTTCCTTTCCCCTTCCCTTCCCCTTTCCCTTCTCCCTTCCCCTTTCCCTTCTCCCTTCCCTTCCCCCTTCTGTTCCCTTTCCTTCTCCCTTCCTTTCCCTTCCCCCTTCCCTTCCTCCTTCCCTTTCCTTTCCCTTTCCCTTCCCCTTTCCTTTCCCCCTTTCCTTCCCCTTTCCTTTCTCCCTTCCCTTCCCCTTTCCCTTCCCGCTTCTGTTCCCTTCCCTTCTCCCTTCCTTTCCCTTCCCCCTTCCCTTCTTTTTCCCCTTCCCTTCCCCCTTTCCTTCCTTTTCCCCTTCTCTTCCCACTTCCCTTCCCTTCCCACTTCCCTTCCCTTCCTACTTCCCTTCCCTTCCCTTCCCACTTCCCTTCCCTTCCTACTTCCCTTCCCTTCCCTTCCCACTTCCATTCCCTTCCCCCTTTCCTTCTCCCTTCCTTTCCCCCTTCCCTTTCCTTCTCCCTTCCCTTCCCTTCCCCTTTCCCTTCCCTTCCCCTTTCCCTTTCCCTTCCCTTACCCCTTTCCTTCTTCCTTCTTTTCCCCCTTCCCTTCTTCGTTCCTTTCCCCCTTCCCTTCCCTTCCCCCTTCCCTTCCTCCTTCGCTTCCCTTCCCTTCTCTTCCTTTTTCCTTTCCATTTCTCCTTTCCTTTCCTTTTCCTTTTCCTTTTCTTTCTTTTATTTTCCTTTTCTCTTCTTTTTTTTTTTCACATCAGACAGGTAATGTGCCAACATTGAGGGAGGCGCATCTCACACAAGTGCATGAAAACCCAGTCATCCTGCTTATGAATGACAAAAGGGTCATTTTCTTTTCTTTGCAGGTGATTTCTATTTTCTTTTCAACTTAAAAAGGTGTATCAATATTCCATCTTAAGACAATGTGGTAGCCATGAAGTCTGTGTAAGAAAGGTAAGAGAGAAGTTCATCTACAATGACGATCAGCAGTGACGTGAAAAGGGGTCTTCCTTGGCATCCTTGAGTCCTTTACAACATTTAGAAAACAGTGCAGATAAGGAAGAAGACTAACTTACAATCAGAGAAAAATGGTTACAGCTGCCTAAGGTATAGCTGCCTGCCACCTCACACAGAACCCACACTTATATTCCTTTAAGACTGAAAATAATGAGTTCTAATAGCTTAGAATTTTTTTTTTTTTTTTGAGATGGAGTCTCACTCTGTTCCCCAGGCTAGAGTGCAGTGGTGCAATCTCAGCTCACTGCAACCCCTGCCTCCCATGTTCAAGGAGCTCTCCTGCCCCAGCTTCCCGAGTAGCTGGGACTACAGGAGCATGACACCACAGCCAGGGAATTTTTGTATTTTTAGTAGAGATGGGATTTTGCCATGTTGGCCAGGCTGGTCTCAAACTCCTGACCTCATGTTGATCCAACTGCCTCGGCCTCCCACAGTGCTGGAATTACAGGCATAAGCCACTGCGCCTGGCTACAGCTTAGATTTTGAATAACTTATTTCCACAGTGTTTTGGACATAGTTTTAGAATACCACCCCACATTTAAAAGAAACTCATGATTTTGTATAAAACAATTAGAACCATAATATTGTTTTGCAGAATGAGAATTGATATTCATTGAAATAACTTAATATTATGACCATGTAGTAAGTAACTCCAGACCTGAAATTAAACACTTTGGGATAGGAAGACAGAGAGCAATGTGACTAATTATATGTTGAATAAATCATATTTAGGATAGAAAGTGTAACTCTATTTTTTTCTAAAAAGATATAATCTTTAAGCAAGATTTTATGCCCCAATACACCCAAAAATTCTCATGAAAAATAAACTTAGGTGTTTTATTTTCCAGATTACAAAATTCCTATTGAATAAATCAATCTTTTAGAAATCTTGCACAAAATAGAAAAATAAGAATAATAATGAAATAATAGAATTGCTAATATTCAGAAAGAATTCAGTCTTTTTAAGAGACTAGGGGGTAGTGTTAGACACTATCCTAAGTTTTATGTATATTAACTCACTATTCACAACACTTCTATTAGTGAGGTGCTATTATCCTGTTTTCATGGAGGTGGAAACTGAGGCACAGGAGGCAGGTGGTGTGGCTCCCAAGTCAGAGCTCCTGAACTCAAAATCCTATGGCCCTTCCACATAGACCTTCATGAATGTGTTTAAAATTAGAGTACAATTGTCATCCAATGAAAGACTTGTTTTCTCAGAGGACAAAATGTAAGAGGTAGAAGGAGAGAGTGATGATTTGTTAAGGGGGTTGCTGATATTCTTATCCTGTATGTTTTAGGGAAGGAAAACACCACCAGTTACCCAGTGAGTTACTTTATTTTGCATTGAGTTTCCAGTCAAGGCTTGGTGGCCGTTCGCTGACAGGGGCTTTCAGGCTCAAGTCATTTTGATACTTTCTTCTTCTTGCATGATAAGCACACTTTTATTACTAAGATAGAAACTAATGACAGTTTTTCTGTCCTGGAAATCTTTCAATGAATTTACTTCATTTGAAATTTCAAATATTTGAATTATGTTTTTTAAGCTGAGATAGTCTCTCATATATAAAAACAAAACAAATAGAAAGCAAAACTATGATCTCAATTTATGATTTTGGCATGAATTTGGTTTGCAATAGTTGTATTCCTTTTAAGTGAAAAGTATGGCATCAAATAAAAATCATGTCTTGCCTTTCTGGACATAAATAAATTAAAAGTGAGCTAAAACTGCTGAAATATCCATTAAAGATGAGAGGTACTTCTTTTCTTGAGAAAATCAAAGCATTTTTTTTTTCTTTCAACTAGGTAATAAAGACACTCAAATGAATTTATTTTAAAAAGCTTATTTTCAATACGAAACACTTTTTGTTAAAATAATAATATAGTGATTTAAGTCAATTTTGCTATTAGTATTCAAGGTCAAAAATATTAGCAGAACTGCAAAGAAGGAAGATTTAACTTACCTGTCAAAAATATAAACTTTACCATGGAAAGTTGCTTATTACGAATTAGTTTGAAATGTTGAGACATTAAGCATATGCTTAGTGGTGCTTAACATCAAAAACTTGCGGGCAATCTGTTCATGTGACTTGTCTGTTCAAGACTTTGGGATGATTAGACATGCTTAATGAGCAATGAATTTCAGGGAGCTTATGTTAAGCATTAAAAGTGCACCGGTCAAGAGGTCTAATTGACGAGACATGGAAACATTTGGTCAGAAGTTCAATACAGAGATGGATTCATTTTCAACTCAGTTTGATCTCTTCAGTTCTGCTCTTCCATCTAGGGGATTCTGGAGAATGTGTCTATGTATCTCTGCACTAAAAAAGGTCTGTTGTGGCCATGTTGAAAGGAAAATTGACTAGGAGAGTTAATTAATTTCTATGTACAAAATGACAGGCATTAAAAGAAACTGGTCCCTTTTTCTCCATTGAAAACTCTCAACTTACCTCTCATTGACAACAGCTTTATTTAAAGCATGTTATTTTGGATCTTCCACAATGCATTTTGAACATAAAAATTAAATTCAAATGGAAGTATGTACAAAAAAATCAACTCGAGTTTTAATTCTGCCATTTAGTAGCTGAATCATATTGTGTAAATTGCCTACCTTTTAAAACAATGTAAAACTCATCTGTAAATTGACGATTCCATAATCTGTGAGGATCATTCCAGCCTTAGAATTCTATAATCTGTTTGCTATCTGTGAGACTGGAGACAATTTAACTTCTATGAGTTTGTTTTTCCAAGATTGAAGGCTGTGTGTGTCCAGATCTAGTCAGGACAGCAGAACTGGCATTATAGATTATTCACAGGAGACGTTGAGTGCGGGGCATAGAGATGCAGGTATTGAAAGGCTGAACACTCAACAAGGGGACTGCACAGCTGAGGCTTGGACCTTTAAGGAGACCCATTTTGCATCAAGTACTCAGAAGGTCAAAAAACAGGCATAGGAATCTGCCACTGAGGGATCCTTGCCAGGAACTAAGACACAGGAAAGAAGTGCCTTCTTCCCTTCTCCCAGCTCTGAGTCTCCCTCTCAGGTCTCCCATTGGCAGCAAGAAGTCAGTGGGCAGGGGGTGTGGGAAGTGGAGCTTGCGGCACCCAAACCCGGCCTCACAGAATACACCAGGATGGGTTCGATGCTGAGAAAAACTGAACCAACAATCACATGAGGGGAGGACGTGTCTTTTCTTCAGTTAGTCCACCTGATGATTAATCCTCTGAACCCTGGGCCCTTGATGATGGTGATACTGACTGGCTGAGTCTGAAAAAGAGAGTCAGCAAAGGGAGATGGGGTGGGGCAGTTTTATAGGATTTGTGTAGGTAGTGGAAAAGTACAGTTAAGGGGTTGTTCTCTGGCAGGTGGGACGGGGGTCACAAGGTGCTTGGTGGGGAGCTTCTGAGACTCACTGTCTAGGAGAAGAAATTTCATGAGATAATGTCATCAGTTTAGTTAGCTCTTCTTGTTGAATTGATCCCTTTACCATTATGTAATGGCTTTCTTTGTCTCTTTTGATCTTTGTTGGTTTAAAGTTTGTTTTATCAGAGACTAGGATTGCAACCCCTGCTTTTATTTTGTTTTCCATTTGCTTGGTAGGTCTTCCTCCCTCACTTTATTTTGAGCCTATGTGTGTCTCTGCACATGAGATGAGTCTCCTGAATGCAGCACACTATGGGTCTTGACTCAATCCAATTTGGCAGTCTGTATCTTTTAATTGGGGCATTTAGCCCATTTACATTTAAGGTTAATATTGTTATGTGTGAATTTGATCCTGCCATTATGATGTTAGCTGGTTATTTTGCTCGTTAGTTGGTGCAGTTTCTTCCTGCATCAATGGCCTTTACAATTTGGCATGTTTTTGCAGTGGCTGGTACTTGTTGTTCCTTTCCATGTTTAGTGCTTCCCTCAGGAGCTCTTGTAAGGCAGACCTGGTGGTCATGAAATCTCTCAGCATTTGCTTGTCTAAAGGATTTTATTTCTCCTTCACTTATGAAGCTTAGTTTGGCTGGATATGAAATTCCAGATTGAAAAATTTTTCTTTAAGAATGTTGAATATTGGCCCCCACTCTCTTCTGGCTTGTAGAGTTTCTGCTGAGAGATCCACTGTATGAGGTGTATCCAGCTGTATGAGGTGTCAGTCGGCCCCTGCTGGGAGGTTTCTTCCAGTTAGGTGACTCAGGGGTAAAGGACCCACTTGAGGAGGCAGTCTTTCCATTCTCAGATCTCAAACTCCATGCTGGGAGAACCACTGCTCCCTTCAAAGCTGTCAGACAGGGACGTTTAAGTCTGCAGAAGTTTCTGCTGCCTTTTGTTCAGCTATGCCCTGCCCCCAGAGGTGGAGTCTACAGAGACAGGCAGGCCTCCTTGAGAAGCGGTGGGCTCCACCCAGTTCAAGCTTCCTGGCTGCTTTGTTTACCTAGTCAAGCCTCAGCAATGGCAGGCACCGCTCCCCCAGCCTTGCTGCCCACTTGCAGTTTGATCTTGGACTGCTGTGCTAGCAGTGAGCAAGGCTCTGTGGGCATAGGACCTGCCGAGCTACGTGTAGGATATAATCTCCTGGTGTGTCGTTCATTAAGACCATTGGAAAAGTGCAGTATTAGGGCGGTAGTGTCCCGATTTTCCAGGTACCCTCTGTCACGGCTTCCCTTGGCTAGGAAAGGGAATTCCCCCACCCCTTGTGCTTCCCGGGTGAGGTGAAGCCCCACCCTGCTTTGGCTCACACTCCTTGGGCTGCACCCACTGTCTAACCAGTCACAATGAGATGAACCTTGTACCTCAGTTGGAAATGCAGACAATACAGGAGCATCCAGATTCATAAAGCAAGTCCTTAGAGACCTACAAAGAGACATAGACTCCCACACAATAATAACGGGAGACTTTAACACCTCACTGTCAACATTAGACAGATCAATGAGACAGAAAGTTAACAAGGATATCCAGGAATTGAACTCAGCTCTGCACCAAGCAGATCTAATAGATGTCTACAGAACTCTCCACCACAAATCAACAGAATATACATTCTTCTCAGCACCACATCGCACTTATTCCAAAATTGACCACATAGTTGGAAGTAAAGCACTCCTCAGCAAATGTAAAAGAACAGAAATCTTAACCAACTGTCTCTCCGAGCACAGTGCAATCAAATTAGAACTCAGGATTAAGGAACTCACTCAAAACTGCACAACTGGCTGGGCGCAGTGGCTCACGCCTGTAATTCCAACACTTTGGGAGGCCGAGGAGGGCAGATCAAGAGGTCAGGAGATGGAGACCATCCTGGCTAATGCGGTGAAACCCCGTCTCTACTAAAAATACAAAAAAAAAAAAAAAATTAGCTGGGCATAGTGGTGGGCGCCTGTAGTCCCAGCTACTCCGGAGGCTGAGATACAATGGCATGAGCCCAGGAGGCGGAGCTTGCAGTGAACTGAGATTGCGCCACTGCACTCCAGCTTGGGTGACAGAGCGAGACTGCGTCTCAAAAAAAAAAAAAAAAGAAAAAAGAAAAAAACCACACAACTACATGGAAACTGAACAACGTGCTCCTGAATGACTACTGGGTAAATAATGAAATGAAGCCATAAATAAAGATGTTCTATGAAACCAATGAGAACAAAGACACAACATACCAGAATCTCTGGGACACATTTAAAGCAGTGTGTAGAGGGAAATTTATAGCACTAAATGCCCACAGACATTTCTCTGCAACAGAAAGCAGGAAAGATCTAAAATTGACACCCTAATATCACATTTAAAAGAACTAGAGAAGCAAGAGCAAACACATTCATAAGCTAGCAGAAGGCAAGAAATAACTAAGATCAGAGCAGAACTGAAGGAGATAGAGACAGAAAAAACCCTTCAAAAAATCAATGAATCCAGGAGCTGGTTTTTTTGAAAAGATCAATAAAATAGATAGACTGCTAGCAAGACTAATAAAGAATAAAAGAGAGAAGAATCAAATAGACACAATAAAAAATGATAAAGGGGATATCATCACCAATCCCACAGAAATACAAACTACCATCAGAGAATACTATAAATGCCTCTATGCAAATAAACTAGAAAATCTAAAAGAAATGGATAAATTCCTGGACACATACACCTTCCCAAGACTAAGCCAGGAAGAAGTTGAATCTGCTGAATAGGCATATAACAGGCTCTGAAATTGAGGCAATAATTAATAGCTTACCAACCAAAAAGTCCAGGACCAGATGGACTCACAGTTGAATTCTACCAGAGGTACAAAGAGGAGCTGGTACCATTCCTTCTGAAACTATTCCAATCAATAGAAAAAGAGGGAATCCTCCCTAACTCATTTTATAAGGCCAGCATCATCCTGATACCAAAGCCTGGCAGAGACACAACAAAAAAAGAGAATTTTAGGCCAATAACCATGATGAACATCAGTGCAAAAATCCTCAGTAAAATACTGGCAAACCGAATCCAGCAGCACCTCAAAAAGCTTATCCACCATGATCAAGTTGGCTTCATCCCTGGGATGCAAGGCTGGTTCAACATACACAAATCAATAAATGTAATCCAGCATATAAACAGAACCAAAAACAAAAACCACATGATTATCTCAATAGATGCAGAAAAGGCCTTTGACAAAATTCAACAGCCCTTCATGCTAAAACTCTCAGTAAGCTAGGTATTGATGGGACATATCTCAAAATAGTAAGAGCTATTTGTGACAAACCCACAGCCAATATTATACTGAATGGGCAAAAACTGGAAGCATTCCCTTTGAAAACTGGCACAAGACAGGG
The DNA here is from genome assembly GCF_028885625.2 of Pongo pygmaeus. Classification (NCBI taxonomy): domain Eukaryota; kingdom Metazoa; phylum Chordata; class Mammalia; order Primates; family Hominidae; genus Pongo; species Pongo pygmaeus. Next base: position 34,402,936 of record NC_072379.2, on the reverse strand, counting down.
ATGCCCTCCCTCACTACTACTATTCAACATAGTGTTGGAAGTTCTGGCCAGGGCAATCAGGCAAGAGAAAGAAATAGTGGGTATTCTATTAGGAATAGTGGGTATTCTATTAGGAAAAGATGAAGTCAAATTGTCCCTGTTTGCAGATGACATGATTGTATGTTTAGAAAACCCCATCGTCTCAGCCCAAAATCTCCTTAAACTGATAAGCAACTTCGGCAAAGTCTCAGGATACAAAATCAATGTGCAAAAATAACAAGCATTCCTATACACCAAAAACAGACAAACAGAGAGCCAAATCATGAGTGAAATCCCATTCACAATTGCTTCAAAGAGAATAAAATACCTAGGAATTCAACTTACAAAGGACGTGAAGGACTTCTTCAAGGAGAACTACAAACCACTGCTCAATGACATAAAAGAGGACACAAACAAATGGAAGAACATTCCATGCTCATGGGTAGGAAGAATCAATATCGTGAAAATGGCCATACTGCCCAAGGTAATTTATAGATTAAATGCCATCCTCATCAAGCTACCGATGACTTTCTTCACAGAATTGGAAAAAACTACTTTAAAGTTCATATGGAACCAAAAAAGAGCCCGCATTGCCAAGTCAATCCTAAGCCAAAAGAACAAAGCTGGAGGCATCACACTACCTGACTTCAAACTATACTACAAGGCTACAGTAACCAAAAAGCATGGTACTGGTACCAAAACAGAGATATAGACCAATTTGACAGAACAGAGCCCTAAGAAATAATACCACACATCTACAAATGTCTGATCTTTGACAAACCTGACAAAAACAAGAAATGGGGAAGGGATTCCCTATTTAATAAATGGTGCTGGGAAAACTGGCTAGCCATATGTAGAAAGCTGAAACTGGATCCCTTCCTTACACTTTATACAAAAATTAATTCAAGATGGATTAAAGACTTAAATGTTAGACCTAAAACCATGAAAACCCTAGAAGAAAACCTAGGCATTACCATTCAGGACATAGGCATGGGCAAGGAGTTCATGACTAAAACACCAAAAGCAATGGTAACAAAAGCCAAAATAGATAAATGGGATCTAATTAAACTAAAGAGCTTCTGCACAGCAAAAGAAACTATCATCAGAGTGAACAGGCAACCTACAGAATGGGAGAAAATTTTGCAATCTACCCATCTGACCAAGGGCTAATATCCAGAATCTACAAAGAATTTAAACAAATTTACAAGAAAAAAATCAAACAACCCCGTCAAAAAGTGGGCAAAGGATATGAACAGCCACTTCTCAAAAGAAGACATTTATGCAGCCAACAGACACATGAAAAAATGCTCATCATCATTGGCCATCAGAGAAATGCAAATCAAAACCACAATGAAATACCTTCTCACACCAATTAGAATGGCGATCATTAAAAAGTCAGGAAACAACAGGTGCTGGAGAGGATGTGGAGAAATAGGAAAACTTTTATGCTGTTGATGGGAGTGTAAACTAGTTCAACCATTGTGGAAGACAATGTGGCAATTCCTGAAGGATCTAGAGCTAGAAATACCATTTGACCCAGTGATCCCATTACTGTGGTATATACCCAAAGGAGTATAAATCATTCTACTATAAAGACACATGCACAAGTATGTTTATTGTGGCACTATTCACAATAGCAAAGACTTGGAACCAACCCAAATGTCCAACAATGATAGACTGGATTAAGAAAATGTGGCACATATGCACCATGGAATACTATACAGCCATGAAAAAGGATGAGTTCATGTCCTTTGTAGGGACATGGATGAAATTGGAAACCATCATTCTGAGCAAACTATCGCAAGGACAGAAAACCAAACACTACATGTTCTCACTCTCAGGTGGGAATTGAACAATGAGAACACTTGGACACAGTGTGGGGAACATCACACACCGGGGCCTGTCATGGGGTGGGGGGAGGGGGGGAGGGATAGCATTAGGAGAAATACCTAATGTAAATGACAAGTTAATGGGTGCAGTACACCAACATGGCACATGTATACATATGTAACAAACCTGCACATCATGCACATGTATCCTAGAACTTAAAGTATAATAAATAAATAAATAAATAAATAAATAAATGTCATCAGTTAAGGCAGGAACTGGCCATTTTCACTTCTTTTGTGATTCTTCAGTTGCTTCAGGCCATCTGGATGTATACATGCAGGCTTGGGCTCACAGCCCTGACATTCCTTTGTTCTTATATTAATAAGAAAAATAAAACAAAATAGTGGTGAAGTGTTGGGGCAGCGAAAAGTTTTGGGGGTGGTATGGAGAGATAATGGGGTGATGTTTCTCAAGGCTGCTTCAAGCAGGATTAGGGGTGGCGTGGGAACCTAGAGTTGGAGAGATTAAACTGAAGGAAAGTTTCGGGGTAGGGGGTGACATTGTGGGGTTGTTAGAAGGAGCATTTGTCATATAGAATGACTGGTGATGGCCTGGATGCAGTTTTGTATGAATTGAGAAAATAAACGGAAGACGCAAGGTCTGAATAAGAGAAGGAGAAAAACAGGTATTAAAGGACTAAGAATTGAGAGGACCTAGGACATCCAATTAGAGAGTGTCCAAGGGGGTTCAGTGTAATTATTTGCTTGGTTGGTGAGTTTTTGGGCTCTACCCTTGAGTTTTTTTATGTTGCCATATACCAGACCAGATTGATTTAGGTAAAAACAACATTCTTCATTTAGAAATATGCAAAGTCCTCCTTTTTCAGCAGTGAGTAATTCGAGGCCTATTCCTGTCTTTTTATATTAATAATAAGAAAAACAAAACAAAATAGTAGTGAGGTGTTGGTGTCATGAGGGGAACAGAAAACTGGTCCCATTTGCAAATTGAATTTTGGGAGGAAGGAAAACTAGTGTGCATGTGCCTGTCCAATTAGCAGGTAGACACAAGTAGGTAGAGGAGCCACAGAGGAAAAAGAGACCTTGTGCGAGGCAAAACTGGAAATGAAAAGTGAAAAGTTGAGAAGGAGTACTAAAAGATGTGTCTTGCACCCAGACGCCTGGGGATCCAGCTAGGGTGTCTTCATATGGCTGGGAATCTGGAGTAGGCAAGAGAAGATTGGCAGCCTAGTAAATTTCCTGTCTAGCCTGCTGGAGGACTGGAAGATAGTCGCCCAGAGGGCGGGTGTCTGGAACAAGGTTGGGGCCGAGCAAGAAAGTGCGTCTGTATAAAAGTTGAAATGGACTGTAACCTGTAGCATATTGAGGGCAGGCTCTGATTCTGAGAAGGGCAATAGGTAAAAGTACTGTCCTGTCTTAAGTTGGAGGCTGAGCTTGGTGAGGTGTGTCTTTAAAAGACCATTCATCTGTTCTACCTTTCCTGAAGATTGAGGACAGTAAGGGGTATGAAGGTTCTACTGAATACCAAGAGCCTGAGAAACTGCTTGGGTGATTTGACTAATAAAGGCTGGTCCATTATTGGTCTGTATAGAGGTGAGAAGGCCAAACTGAGGAATTATGTCTGACAGAAGGGAAGAAATGACTGCAGTGGCCTTCTCAGACCCTGTGGGAAAGTCCTCTAACCATCCAGTGAAAGTGTCTACCCGGACCAAGAGGTATATTAATTTCCTGACTTGGGGCATGTGAGCAAAGTCAATTTGCCAGTCCCGGACAGGGGCAAATCCCCAAGCTTGATGTGTAGGGAAAGGAGGGGGCCTGAGAAATCCCTGAGGAGTAGAAGAATAGCAGATGGAACACTGAGAAGTGATTTTTTGAGGATAATTTTCATGATGGAAAGGAAATTAGAGGTTTTAAGAGGTGGGCTAGCAGCCTGTAACCTACATGAACACGGTTATGAAAATTCCACAGAATAGAATGGGCCTGTGAGGCTGGAAGATTTTTTTTTTTTTTTTTTTTTGGTGTAAGAACCATCTGCCTTGAGTGGGGAGGGACTGATAGGTGGAAACTTCAGTGGAAGAGTAAATAGAAGTGACTGATGAGAAGGAAAAAACTGGCCATGAGGGACAGAAGTAGGAATACTGGCTGCTTTTTTAGATGTCTTATCAGCATAATTGTTGCCTTGACCAATGGGGCCTGGGGCCCTTTGATGGCCTTTGCAGTGAATGACTCCAGCTTTTTTTTTGGAAGTAAAGCGGACTTGAGAAGAGTTTCTATTAAAGAGGCATTAATGATGGAGGACCTTTGCATAGTGAGGAAACCTATCTCAGCCTATGTGACAGCATGGTGGTGCAGGATGTGGAAGGCATATTTAGAGTCAGTATAAATTGACACACAGTCCTTTTGCAAGAGTGAGGGCTTGAGTTAAGGCAATGAGTTTGGCTTGCTGAGAGGTAGTGGAGTGGGGCAGAGCAGTAGCCTCAATGATAGATGTGGAAGATACTATAGCGTAGCCTGCCTTTGCTAGTGAGTGGCAATTAGGCCTGGTGGAACTGTCATCAATAAACCAAGTATGATCAGGGTGAGGAACAGGAAAGAAGGAAATATGGGGAAATGGAGTGAATGTGAGGTAGATCAGAGAGATACAGTTATGGGGGTCAGGTGTGGTATCAGGAATAATGTGAGGGCCAGCCTAAAACAGTAAGGTCAAGTTGTTTGGACAGAAAGGCTGCAGGGCACGGTCCCAGCTCTTGTGTAAAAATTCCGACTGCACAGCCCTGCACTTTGGCTGTGTGTAATGAAAAAGGGTTGGGATGAGTTAGGGAGAGCTAGTGCGGGAGCAGCTTTTAGAGCTGTTTTTAAGGAATGGAAAGAGGAGTGGGGAAAGGATTTAGGATCTATGGGGTCAGCTAGGTTTCCTTTTGTGAATTTATATAATGGTTTAGTCAGGATGGTAAAACCAGGTATCTAAAGGCAAAAGTATCCAACCATGCCCAGGAAGGAAAGGAGTTGTTGCTTTGTAGAACGGGTTGGGGTTTGAGAGATCAGCCGGACACGATCGGCAGGGAGAACACACGTGTTTTCATGAGGAATTATGCCAAGGCAGGTAATGGATGGGGAAGAAATTTGAGCTTTGGAGGTGGGTTCCCGATATCCTTTGGAGAATAAATGTTAAAGGAGCAGGAGGATATCTTGTTGGGAAGATTTGTAGGAGGGGCTATAAAGTAGAAGGTCATCAAAATATTCAATAAGGTGAGAATCAGATGGATGGAAAGAAAGTAAATCATGAGAAAGGGCTTGACTGAAGTAATGGGGGCTGTCTGTGAAGCCTTGCAGCAGCGCAGCCTAGGTAAGTTGCTGAGACTGATGGGTGTCAGATGCAGTCCAAGTGAAAGTGAAGAGAGGCTGGGATGAAGGGTGCAAAGGAATAGTAAAGAAAGCATCTTTGAGATCTAGAACAGAATAATGGATTGTGGAGGGAGGTATTGAGGATAGGAGAGTATATGGGTTTGGCACCATGTGGTGGATAGGCAAAACAGTTTTGTTGATAAGGTGCAGATCCTGAAATAACCTGTAAGACTTGTCTGGTTTTTGGACAGGTAAAATAGGGGAATTGTAAGGAGAGTTTATAGGCTTTAGAAGCCCATGTTGTAGATGGTGAGTGATAATGGGCTTTAACCTTTTCAAAGCCTGCTGTGGGATGGAATATTGGCATTGAGTGGGGTAAGGGTGATTAGGTTTTAATGGGATGATAAGGGGTGCATGATCAGTTGCCAAGGTAGGAGTAGAGGTGTCTTATGCTTGTGGATTAAGGTGGGGAGGCACAAGGGGAGGACGCAAAGGAGGCTTTGAACTGGGGAAAAGGGCGGCAATGAGGTGTGGCTGTAGCCCAGGAATAGTCAGGGAAGTAGATAATTTAGTTAAAATGTCTCGACCTACTAAGGGAGCTGGGCAGGTGGGGATAACTAAAAAGGAGTGCATAAAAGAATGTTTTCCAAGTTGGCACCAGAGTTGGGGAGTTTTAAGAGGTTTAGAAGCCTGGCCGTCAATACCCACACCAGTTATAGAGGCAAGGGAAACAGGTCCTTGAAAAGAAGTAATATGGAGTGGATAGCCCCTGTATCAATTAAGAAGGGGACAGATTACCCTCCACTGTAAGAGTTACTCAAAGCATCTGTGATGGTCCAGGAGGCTTTTGAGGCAATCAGGCAGCGTCAGTCTTTAGCTGCTAAGCTGAAAAGATCTGGGAAGGAAGGAGTCAGTCAGAGAGCCTTGGGCCAGAGTTCCAGGGGCTCTGGGAATGGCTGCTGGGCGAGTTGGATGGTCTGATTTCCAGTGGGGTCCTACACAGATGGAACATGGCTTAGGAGGAATCCCAGGCTGCAGGCATTCCTTGGCCCAGTGGCCAGATTTCCAGCTGAAGCAAGATCCTGGGGGAGGAGGTCCTGAAGGAATGCCTGGCCGCTGCAGCTCAGGTGTTTTGAAGTCTGGAGATGTGTGTGCTGGAGATGTGACTGGGGTTTGTCTCACAGTGGAGGCAAGTAATTGCAACTCTTCTCTATTATTGTACACCTTGAAGGTGAGGTTAATTAAGTCCTATTGTGGGGTTTGAGGGCCGGAATCTAATTTTTGGAGCTTTTTGTAATGTCGGGAGCAGATTGGATAATAAAATGTATGTTGAGAATAAGACGGCCTTCTGGACCCTCTGGGTCTAGGTCAGTAAAGTGTCTAAAGGTTGTTTCCAAACGGGCTATGAACTGGGCAGGGTTTTTATATTTGATGAAAAAGAGCCTAAACACTAACTGATTTGGGAGAGGTCGAATAAAGAAAAAGGAGCATTAACTTTGACTATGCATTCAGCTCCAGCCATCTCTTTAAAAGGAAATTGTTGGGCAGGTCGGGGAGGGCTAGTCACTGAACGAAACTGTAAGCCAGACCAGGTGTGAGGAGGGGAGGTGATAAAAGGATTATAGGGTGGGGGGGTGGGGGAGTGGAGGCTGAGAAAGAATTGGGACCTGGCTTGGCCTGGTGAGGAGCAGCCTGGGGAGGAGGGGAGAAGTCAAATGGGTCTGTAGAGAAGGAGGATTCAAAGGACTGAGAGCTTGGGGTAGAGACTGAAGGACTAGACAGGAGAGAAATAAGAAAGATTTGGGATGAGTCACCCTGGGAGCAGAGACTAGGGAGGGACTGATGTGTAAAACTATGCCTGGACATCAGGCATCTCTGACCATTTGCCCATTTTGTGGCAAGCATTATCTAGGTCTTGTAGGATGGAGAAATCGAAAGTGCCATTTTCTGGCTATTTGGAACTATTGTTGAGTTTGTATTGGGGTGAAGCAGTGTTGCAGAAGAAAGTAAGGCATTTAGGTTTTAGGTCAGGTGTGAGTTGAAGAGGTTTTAAGCTCTTGAGAACACAGGCTAAGGGAGAAGAAGGAGGAATGGAGGGTGGAAGTTTGCCCATAGTGAAGGAGGCAAGCCCAAAGAAAAGAGAGGGTAGAGACACAGAATGGGGGGTGGTACTTGCCCCCCAGGGGGGCGGTGCTTGCCACCAAGGTGAAGAATTAAGGCAGGTGTCCCCATGGTGATAAGACACCTCTGAAATGTGAGTGAATAATCAAGCAGGCATCCCCACAGTGATTAAACACCAAGGGAAGACTGTCTTCCCAAGTCCGTGACCAGCACCAGAGTTTTGGGTTCATGGATAAAACATATCTCCTCTGTCTCCACCAGAAAAGGAAAGGAACTGAAATTAAGAAAAGGGAGAAATTGAAGGGTGGCAGTGAAATTGAAAGGATAAAGACGTTGAGGGATAGTGAGAGAGGTTGGAGAAGAGAGTAAAAAGAGGCCACTTAACCAATTTAAAATTGGTGAAATGTTCCTTGGGCTGGTTGGTATGAGGACCCAAGGTCGTAGGTGGATCTTTCTCATGGAGCAAAGAGGAGGAGGACAGCAGATTGATCTCACAAGAGAGATTCCCCCTTCCAAGTCACAGCACCAAATGTCATGTGTGTCTGTATGAAGAGACCACCAACAGGCTTTGTGTGAGCAATAAAGCTTTTTAATCACCTGGGTGCAGGTGGGCTGAGTCCGAAAAGAGTGTCAGCGAAGGCAGATAAGGGTGGGGCAGTTTTATAGGATTTGTGTAGGTAGTGGAAAATACAGTCAAAGGGGTGGTTCTCTGGCAGGCAGGGGCAGGGGTCACAAGGTGCTTGGTGGGGAGCCTGAGATTCATTGTCCAGGAGAAGGAATTTCCCAAGAAAATGTAATCAATTAATGCAGGAACTGGCCATTTTCACTTATTTTGTGATTCTTCAGTTGCTTCAGGCCATCTGGATGTGTACGTGCAGGCTTGGGCTCAGAGGCCTGACAGTGATGATAATAATTATTATTTTTGAGATGGAGTCTTGCTCTGTTGCCCAGGCTGGAGTGCAGTGGTGCAGTCTTGGCTCACTAAAACCTCCACCCTCCTGGGTTCAAGCAATTCTCCTGTCTCAGCCTCCTGAGTAGCTGGGATTACAGGCACACACCACCACACCCAGCTAATTTTTGTATTTTTAGTAGAGACGGGGTTTCACCATGTTGGCCAAGCTGGTCTTGAACTCCTGACCTCAGGTGATCCGCCCACCTTGGCCTCCCAAAATGGTGGGATTACAGGTGTGAGCCATGGCACCCATGCCCTTGATTATTTAATGTCTTGTGTGAAAATGGTGAACCTAATGTGTCCAATTAAATAACAAGAGGAACAAAGAACTCTGCCATAAACTGGTCTATAAATGTCATATACAGCAACATTTTATAGCTAGCATGACCTTTTCTGTTAATATAAACCCAAGTAAATCAAAAACATAATAATTAATTTATTTTCCACTAAAAAAAGAAAAAAATACTAGACAGGGTGATATAAATGATGTAAAACAGATGCTTTTGGTTCTGTAGGAGGATGTTTTTGTCCCTATAACATATAGGGGAGTGTAGCTGATGAAGAAAAAAAAATGAATTATAATAAAAAAAGTTCTTTTAATAATGAAGTACAGTCATTAATAATGAACTAAACATGAGCCTCATGACATAAAACCTATGGCCCATGGATTAATCAGAAAAAACAAAGTTTTTATTGCTAGTGCTGGAGTCGATGAATGGCCATGTGGGCTAGCGCACGGATTGCAGTCCTCCAGGTTAACTCTGCAGCAGAGAGCTCTTGGGCTGCTGGTTTCTTTTCTTTTCTTTCTTTTCTTTTTTCTTTTCTTTCCTTTCCTTTTCTCTTTTCTTTTCTTTCTTTTCTTTTCTTCCTTTCTCTCCCTTCCTTCCTTCCCTCCCTCCCTCCTTTCTTTCCTTCCTTCCTTCCTTTCTTCCTTTTTTGACAAAGCGCCTTTTATTCTATGCCACAGTGTCCAAATGTCTGATTTACTAGTTTTTTCTTCATTTATTAAATACAAACATTGCATCACTTTTGTTCAAACAGCACTTTTTTGTATAAAAAAAATCTTCTGCAGAAATGAAATATAAGAAAAAATAGAAGGAGAGTGACTCGCAGTGCAGGTGAAATCATCCTGCCTTCTGAGCTCAGCCTCCCCTTTCCCCAGGCAGCCCTGGAAGCACTCCACAGTGCCTCAGGGCTGTGAGCAGGGCAGCACTAGAGCCACTGTCCTGCAGAGCGGTCTTTACATTATGGATGACAGTCTGTTGGGACGATCGCGAGTTAAGTATGTAACAGCAGCTGAGACAGTTAAAAATACGAATCTGCAGTGAGACCAACTTGAAGAGCGGTCCTTACATTATGGATGACAGTCTGTTGGGACGATCGCGGGTTAAGTATGTAACAGCAGCTGAGACAGTTAAAAATACGAATCTGCAGTGAGACCAACTATTAACATTGACTTTATTAAATTATTTCTGGAGATTAGTTTGCACTTTGGTGACCAAAAGATCACTCAGTTCTTCTACCCTCAGATATGCAGGGCTAAGCAACTTTAGCTAGCTGCCCACTTATGCTTATTCAAGATGAACGGTCTAATGAGAGGGTCTTGTTGATTATTTAGTTACAACTGCAATATTGCATACCATTTTCTTTTGATTTTAACTTGTTTCTTAGATATTAAAATTAAATAAATATTTAAAAGTACAATAGTGCAGTTGAGGTCAATTGTGCTTATGGTGTCAGTGGAAGTGTGGATAGCAGTGGTTACATACTGGGTGCTTTCTTACATTAGCAAATATGGGTCATTCCTCATGGGACCTCCAGCTCCAGGTTTTGCCATACATGTTTATTCTCTCAACCAGGGGTAGAGATTGTCCAAATTTGAATTTCAACCAGGGTCATCCTGGGATGAACAAATGTCTGAGCACTTCTGGAGGAGGCGCAAGCTCGCCAAGGGTCTGTCTGCATGCACAAAGACTTATTTTTAAAGAACTCTTCTGAAGGGAACTAAAATTCAGGCAAGTGCATTTCACCTATAAAATCAAAGGAGGAAAAGGCTGCTCTCAGGCCAGCACTGTCTCAGCAGATGGACCTCCTGCCAAGACCCTTGTGAACATTTACCTGGGTTTGAGGGAAAGAGGCTTTGAGAGAAATTTCAGGTCACTTTTCACAAAAATCATTGTGAGATGTTATTTTACAAGAAGGCATTATGTGAAGGCCAGTGGAATACAATTGACATTAAAGTCAGAGAATGGACTCTCCTCTACTTCTCCAGCAAATCCTCAATAGTTTTTCTGCATCGATGTCCTGTGGACATTAGTAGCTTGGCACACTATAGTCAATTTTGAGAACAGCAACGTACCAGTACCCCATGGCAGTGTACACAGTAAGGGCTTCAGCAGGCACTTTGGTGAGGCAGCTGCATTGCGGGGGACAGTGCTCTTCAGGGGGACATGGGCAAGAAACAGCCAGGCTGGCCAAAAAAGAGATGCTCTTTACGTTGTGTGTTCACCTCACATCCCGGCACACGCTACGGTTTCCTGACAATAGTGTGTGGGACAGGAATGCCTTACTTAGGGTTGTGGTCATCCCACAAAACAATCAAGGGACATGTTGTTCATGCCATCAGAGTTTCCCTGCTATCACCCAGGCAGGCACAGCATGGGGAACTGTGGCACATGCACGTCCACAATATTTACACATCTGCCGTTACTGCCAGCCACGTTCCTCACCTCACGCTGCTGATCCTGCCAGGCCCTGCTACTCCTCAGTGCACTCTCTCCAGCACACAAGCATAGGACTTGTCACAAAGCCATTGCCCAAAATGTTTTTTTGTTTTGTTTTGAGACGGAGTCTCACCCTGTCACCCAGGATGGAGTGCAATAGTGCGATCTTTCCTCACTGCAACCTCCACCTCCTAGGTTCAAGTGATTCTCCTGCCTCTGCCTCAGCCTCCCGAGTAGCAGCTGTGCACCCCCACGCCCAGCTAATTTTTGTATTTTTAGTAGAGATGGGGTTTCACCATGTTGGCCAGGCTGGTCTCGAACTCCTGACCTCGTGATCCACCCGCCTCAGCCTCCCAAAGTGCTGGGATCACAGGCATGAGCCACCATGCCCAGCCCTGAAATGTTTTTACAATTTAACATGGAATGAAGCCTACTGCTTCAGGATTAATCTTATTTAGCATGTCGTCTTCTCTATGTTTTTTGTTTGCTTGTTTGTTTTTGTTTTTGTTTAACCATGTCTCTCACTCTGTTGCCCAGGCTAGAGTGCAGTTGTGCAATCACAGCTCACTGCAACCTCCTTCCCCTAGGTTCAAAGCATTCTCCTACCTCAGCCTCCCAAGTAGCTGGGACTACAAGCGCCCACCACCACACCTGCCTAATTTTTGTATTTTTAATAAAGATGGTATTTCGCCATGTTGGCCAGGCTGGTCTCGAACTCCTGCCCTCAGGTGATCCACCCACCTTGGCCTCCCAAAGTTTTGGGATTACAGGTGTGAGCCACCGTGCCCGGCCTAAGTTTGTTTTTGAAAAATTAAACTCACAACACTGTGGGGTAGGTCATAAGAAAACTGATGCCCAGAGAGCTGAAGATGGGATCCTGCCACAGTCCTCCATCCTCAGGGCATCACATCACCCTTGCTAATAACATGATGCTGAGGACTTACCCACTGCAAGTTTTCACTGAAAATAAGTTACTTTATTATTATTATCTTAAACTGTGGTAAAATCCATATACAATTTATCATCTTAACCATATTAAGTGTACAATTCAGTGATATTATGTCCATAATACTGTGCAACGATCACCACCCCCATCTTCCTAACTCCTTTCATCTTGTAAAACCAAAACTCTGTGCTCCTGAAGCAGCAGCTCCTCATTACCCCCTCCCCAGCCACTGGCAACCAGCATTCCACTTTCTATTTCTACGAGGGTGACTACTCCAGGTACCTTATGTAAGTGGAATCATACAGTATTTGCACTTTGGTGACTGGCTTGTTTCACTTGGCCTGATGTCCTCAAGGTTAATCCATGCTGTAATGTATGTCAGAACTTCCTTTCTTTTGAAGGCTGAACGATAATTCTGTACTATGTTTCTACCATATTTTGTGTATCTATTCATCTAACATCTCTTCTAACACACAGTTTCCTTCCTCAGAAACCTTCAATTTTTTTTAACAGAATACAATCCAAGATCTTGGGATAATTTTCAAACTCTCAATGTCTTATCAAGCTTATCTCCTAATGTCACTTGCCATATCTTCTGTTCTAGCCAAATTTATTTCTGCAGTGTTTAAATATACTGTTATATCTATGTTTTTGGTCAAACCAAAGTCCCATTCTATAAGGCTCTCCTCTGTTTCCTTACCTGGTTTAAATTATATTAGTCACTGGAGACTCTGCTCTGCTCAAAGTCCACCCCCTCCACCAAAATACCCCTGTCCACCCAAATCTAAGGTGATATATCCTTCCTTTAATGTCTTATGCCAAGTCATTTTGTTGGTCAATGTGTCTGGCTATCATGTATGGAGACATCAGTGCTATAGCCACTTTGTATTGTTACTGGAATTTCTCTTTGTAATCTCGGTCTATGATCATCTTTGCAGTTCAACTCCATGCCATGCGTGGACTCTTCTCTTGCCTGGATTTCCCTTTTCTCATTTCTCAGTTGGGCCAGATCTGCACCCATAATTTCTTCCCTAAAATATTTGGTCCTGTTATCTCTTTTCCTCCAGTAAAACCAATCAGCTCCTCCTTTGTGTTTCCAAAACACTGAGAACAAATCTCTCCCTTGACACCTGGGCATTGTGTTGGCCACGCCATGTGTCTTCCCCAGCTCTTAGACTATGAACATTTTAAGGGCAGGCATTATGCCTGGCCCCTTCTTCATCCAGAGAATCCTGCTATGTCTGGCACATATTTGCAGTTCTTGTTTCCTCCACACAATGGACAAGAAAAAATATGTTCCTTGATTCCAGGTAGGAGAAAACACATTTTGAAGGTAAAATATTATCAGTGTCATTGTGATGACTTTCATGATGAATGTTAGGAGATGCTTATGTGTCAAGAAGTGTGATAAATACTAAAAAGGTTGCACAGATGAGTCACATGTGGCCTTTTTTTTTTTTAAAGAGCTTAAGATGTAATGAATAAAGAATTTATAATATTAGAGGTCAGAATGGATGATGTGCCTGTAATTATGTACAGCAGGGCATCATGACAATGAGAATGGACAGCAGGAACGCATTCATTTATTTATGTTGTGGAGAGTAGTGCAGGGGAGCCTTTGATTAAGAGGCTAACAGTTGACTTCCAACATTTCAGATGATTGGAATTCTGAGAGTGATGGAGAAGGCAGAAAACACAGGACAAGCAAAGACGTGGAGACTGGAAACTGCAGTGAATGTTAGGTAGGAAAACAACAGAATGTATGCATAGGGACAGAGTGTGATAGCTCTGGGACTCGGCTGGCAAGCCTAGGCTTCCACCTACTGATGGAACATTGCAACCAAGTTTTAAAGAGGAGGGTGACAGGACAGAGAAATGACCTGCTCTGCAGGTAAATTTTCACCTGTCGGTTTTCATCAGCTTTTCATCTGTCTACGCCAGAGAATTGGGGGCTAACTTGAGCACCTCAGAGGATGCGTAGAGGCAGCAATCATGTAACAGAAAAGTGCAGTGCTCCTGAGAGCTGCTTTGTATTCCACCAGTAATTCTGTGGCATTCAAAATGAAAGAGACAACAATACTTGTTCTCCTGACTCTCTTGGGATCTCTCCAGGTGTCCACATTGAATGCCTACTGCCAGAGAGAGGAACAGAGTAGTGGGTAACTGACAAAGAACGAGAACGGCAGCAGCAGCCCTGATGCGGGAGGCTAGGGTCGGAAAGGGCTGCCAGTGTCTGTAAACTACGTGGAGTGAGGCTGGTGCTGCTCTTTGGTTGAAACTCTCTGCCTTTAGTTGTCTACATTCCTAGGGCTTACCTGTTCAGCTCTGTCTGAACTGTTTTCTCCTATTTAGGCAGTTTATCTGGTCCTTCAATTCCAGGCTTTATTTCAAATCCAGCTTTCCTCCTCATAATCAATGACTGTATTTCATATGTCTTAATCACTTTTCTACCCTAGGAAATGGTGACTAATGAAACAACTAATAAGCTCCTTTAGTGTCAGTTAACGGGAATTACTGAGAATATATTGAAGCAAAGAAGCAGGGATATAAATGAACTTCACCTGTCAGAAAAGAGCATTAGACATCATAGAAACTTTCATTTATAAGGCAGTCATGATTGTCATACTAGGGGTAATTGCTTTAAATGTCTTCTAGTTTTTAACTTGTGATGTTCTCCTGTGTATTCATTTTGATGCACTCCAACTATTTCTCATATAAAATGTTAAGATAAAAATAGACCAACAAGAAGGAGAGCTCAAACTGATTCAATTTCATGATTGCATCTTCAACTTCTAGCTGAACAATAAAGAGTGTATTACTCAAAGTCCTACGTAGTCCACACACCAAAGGCTGAATAAGTCATTGAGCATCAATCAGCAATTTTTAAACCAGAATTCCTTTCCATTTGCACACTTGTTTTTTCCCAATATATGATAATCACAATAACAACAAAAAAGCTTCTCACAGATGAAAAATGAAGGAAGGAAGGAAGGAAATAAAATAAAAGATAAGAACAGAAGGGGGGAAAGAAGAAAGGGAAAGGAAAGGAAACAGCCACTCTGCTCCTCTGAATAGGAAAATATTTTATGTTAGCTACAGGACCACCAAGAATTAGGAATAAGAATTTAATTCAGAACATCTTTTGTGGGTGATCTGACAGATATTTGAGATATAATAAACATTCTTCTGAGATGTTGATGAACCTTCTTTCATAGAAAATTTATTATTAACCTAAAGTGTCTCTGAACAGAGGACACTGGGATAGAGTACTGAATGGAAATTCTTTCATTAAAGACAAAATGGACCCACGACAAGAATAAAACAAAAGGGTACCTAGTCATAGAATTTCAGAATAACATAAACCATGACAAACAAATTATGTATGTTTCCCACACATTGAATTTCTTCTACCTATAGATGTGAGGATTGATCTTGTTTGTAGCTGTGTCTCTGAGAGAGAAGGTGATTCGGGTGTTTCTGATGTCACAAGTCCAATGTGGCCTTCTCTGTTTTGGATCATTGTTCACAGTCTCATTGTTACACTCATCTCTTGCCTATAGTTGTCCTGCAGTTTAGTTCTAAAGCTGTCATCTTCACACTCTGACCTTCTCTCCATACTCTGCCCCGTGCAGCAGGCTGTGCTACCTCCTCTAGGCTGATGAGATTAAGTAGCCACAGTGCTGTGCATGGTGGGGTCAGCTCAGTGCTCAAGAGAGTCAACAAGATATCTGTCTTCTTATCAGAGTCTCAGCTACCATCTAACCCTCATAAGTGTCAGCAGGGCTATTCTAAGGTCCTGGTGGCTGGTGTCTGCAACTGTTTCATCCTAACAAAGTCTGCGGTGCCAAAAGCAACCATTTCTGCTACATGACCTACTTCACCTCCCCTTGTCTGTTTGTTAATCACAGTTCCTCCAAAAGCAGCAAAGAGTAAATGATTTTGAATGATTTTTGTAAGGTTTAATTTTTGTAGGGACAGTCAAGGCTTTAACTCTCATTTCATATGTTAATTTGATGGGTGCTACGGGATCTTAAATTGCATGTCTGTTGAACTTACAATAATCAACAGGAGTAATGTTTATAACATTTTAAAAACTTTTTATTTGAAATAATTTTAGATTTACAGAAGAGTTGCAAAGATAATAGACAGAGGCCTTGTTTACTCTTCACTCTCCTTCCCCTAATGTTAATAATTTGTATAACCATGGTAGATTTATCAAAATTAAAGAATTAACATTGGTAGAATACCATTAACAAAACTGCAGAAACTATTCATAAGTCTTTGTACTAAGATGCCTTTTCTGTTCCAGGATTCAATCCAGGACACCAATTTGCATTTCACTGTCATGTCTTCTCAATCCACTCTGTACGTCTGCTTGCCCTTGACAGTCTTGCAGAGTATGAATCAGATATTTTGTAGCATGTCATTCAATTTGGTTTTATCTGATATTTTTCCAAAAAATGTATAACCCCAGTCTAATCACGAGCAAATATCAGATAAAATCAAATTGCTCTTCTCATTGAATCATATAATGGGATACATCATATCAACATGAGTTATTCCTTGTAAGGTTAACCTTGGTTATTTGGTGATGTTTTCCAGGTTTCTCCAATGCAAAGTTACCATTTTCATCTTTTTCTGTGTCTTCTGTTTTCGAAGTGAGTCACTAAGTCCAGTCCACACTCAACGGCGGTGGAATGAAGTTCTACCTCCCAGAAGGAAGAATATTAAAGAACTTGGGGGACATATCTTCTTTTTTTTTTTGAGATGGAGTCTCGCTCTGTCACCCAGGCTGAAGTGCAGTGGTGTGATCTTGGCTCACTGCAACCTCTGCCTCCCAAGTTCAAGTGAATCTCCTGCCTCAGCCTCCTGAGTAGCTGGGACTATAGGCATGTACCACCAAGCCTGGCTAATTTTTTGTACTTTTAGTAGAGACAGGGTTTCACCATGTTAGCCAGGATGATCTCGATCTCCTGACTTCGTGATCCACCCACCTTGGCCTCCCAAAGTGCTGGGATTAAATGCATGAGCAACTATGCCTGACCTTAGAACTTGGAGACATATCTTAAAGCCACTAAATATTTGGGAGGAAGCACTCTGAGGCTATGCTATTTTCCTGTTCCTCCTTAAGGCTTTACCTACTAATTTTTGTATTCATCTGTGAATCTGCTGCAATTATTATGGTGGCATTCTAATAGTGATTTTCTTTTTCACTCCTTCCTTTTACATTTAATATTTGGAATTCTTCTATAAAAAGGATTTGTCCTTTTTCCTCTCTTTGTTTATGTATTTAATCATGTACTTATACCCATATAGACTTGTGGCATTTATTTTATTATTTGTGCTATAATGCAATACTATTATTATTTTTAAATTTTATCTTATTATTTTGTTTACTATATAATGTTTAAGATGTATTATAACCAGGCCTATATCTTCCCCCTAAAATCTATGAAACAACCATCTGTGGCAGCAGTGTGGGAGGGATATTTTAGAAGATGGGGAGAGGAAGAATCTTGGCAAGGTAGAAATCCACATCTATAGTTCAGGGGTCTTGCCAGAGTCCCAGTTTGTCACAAATTGCCTAACATCTTCTGATAGATGGTTCCTTAAACGCAGCATATCCACAGCAGATTCATCATGATCACCATCATCTTAGATACTTGGATCAGAAACCAGGAAGCCAAGAAGACCTCCTTTCTCTCTCTCACAACCAAAGCTTTTTCATTTCCTCAGTGTCTCTATTAATCACTTGTTAGTTGGATTATCAACACATTTCCAATACAAAAGATTGAAACTTACAGATGAGGATGGTAAAATAAAACTGCAACAGTATTACTGTTAATTTTATATAAAATCTTATTAATCAAGGTGATATAAAATGCCCCTAAAATAAAGAACAGGAGTTAAAAATGAAAACTCAAAGTATCTCTTGGCAAGACAAATATCTAAATGAAAATAACACAGGAAAACAGGGCAAGGTGGTGATCCTTTTCCTCAAACAATTATGAGCCAATTTCAAGACAGATGCTGAACTTAGAGCATCCTGGCCACCAAGCAACAAAATGGGAGCCTGCTATAGAGTGACAATTAATGCTTGTTGGATGGTTGGAAATATGAATGAATGAGTGATTACATCAATTCAATTTCTCAAGTCCTGAGTGCCTGGGTGTCACAAGAAAGAAGAGACAAGAGGCAAAACGCAACCCAGGGGCTGTGGTCCTCCATCTCTAGAAATTGAATGATGGGGACCTGTTTCACTGTTTGTCTTCTGTAGTCCCTTTCCATCCAATCTGGTGTGACTCAGTTTAGAGAAGGAAGGGCAGCTCATCTATGGCTCAACCTTGGAGCCTCTTTGGGAAAGTTCACTGCGAATGTGCGGGGAGTCTGTTCTAGGAATTTTCCAATGCACCAGAACTGCCTCTGGCTCCTACCGAACATGACAGAATTAAATTAGGTTTTAGGCAATCTGATTACTTGATTAAATTATTCATAGGAAGGTGATAATTTCAAAAGATGAGCTTGTCAAAAGATATGACTTAATTGGAAGAGTATATTTGGAGATATTTTTGGATTGTATGGTTATTTATATAAACTCTGAATACAGAAAACCTCATCCTGTGTCTTTCAGGCTCCCCATTGGGAGTACCATGCAAAGGTAATGGCAAGGAGGTCCTAAAATTGTAATAGAATCTCATTTTCTTATTCTTGCTAAAGACAATTATAAAAAAACTTTATTTCCCAGTGGTTGTTATGAGTTGGCAAAGGCAGAATAAAAGATTTGATAGACACAACCATGAAGATAGGCTGAGTAGGTAATAATCATGATTTATTGAAGGTCAAGTTTTATGAGAAGGTCATGGAAAAGGACAGCAACGTATTTAACTGGAGCAAAGAACTGAGGTGGCCAGTGGGTCTGGTGCTACTGCCAGGAAAGAGAGAACTCAGGAGAGATGAGATGGCTGCTGAGTGGGCTTCTCTAGGCCAGAGCACCTGCCTCTGGGGCACCAAGAGCAGACAGTATAAATGAAAATATGTTTATATTTGTTTTTTGCACAAAGATGCATACACACACACACACACACACACACAGAAAAATCACACCAGCACACACACAGAGATTGGTGTCAACTCTAGGCCAGAAAGCATTCCCTGCACACACATAAAAATAAAATACAGCCATTTTAATTTCACTGGGTTTTCAAGATCAGTTTATATTGCTTGAGCATATTAATACCTGGAATGTACAGGACCCCAGGGAATTGGGCTGTATTTCCCAAAAGGGAATTGCATTCACTTTTTTACTATGATAAGTATCCCTACAAATATTTCAGGAGAAAATAGCACCTGAAAATTTATTGTCAGAGCCCAGGCTTTTTCTTCCAAACCCTTGGAAACTTAACAAAAAATTTTTTTCTTTAAATGAGAAAGAGAAAAGTAAATTATTCTTCCATGTAAACCAGTGGGAAGTTGCCAGATCCTTTATTATCTTCAAAAAAATCATGAAATCAACAATTAGAAAGTTAATTTAGAACATTTCCAACATACAGAACTTAAGCAGAGAGAGTAATATTTTTTATACATGGCTAATAATAAATACTGAAATATCATTGAACATTGAGATGTTCTGGCCAGGTGTGGTGGCTCACACCTGTGATCCCAGCACTTTGGGAGGCTGAGGCAGGTGGATCACCTGAAGTCAGGAGTTCGAGACCAGCCTGGCCAACATGGCGAAACCCCATCTCTATTAAAAATACAAAAGTCAAGTGGGTGTGGTGGCATGCACCTGTAGTCCCAGCTACTCAGGAGGCTGAGGCAGGAGAATTGCTTGAACCTGGGAGGTGGAGGTTGCAGTGAGCTGAGATTGCACCACTGTACTCCAGCCTGGTGGGAGCAAGAAAAAAGAAAAGAAAAGAAAAGAAAAGAAAGGAAAAGAAGAAATGAAGAGAGGAAAAGAAAGAAAGAAAGAGAAAGAAAGAAAGAAAGAAAAAAAGGAAAGAAAGAAAGAAAGAAAAAGGAAAGAAAGAAAGGAAGGGAGAGAAAGAAAGAAAGAAAAAGAAAGAAGGAAGGAAGGAAAGAAAGAAAAGAAAATTGAGATGTTTTGACATAATTGCTGACTTAGAGAATGAAAACATGCAGGTGTGCACAAATGAATGACTCTGCACAGATGAGAGATGCACTGGGGAGACAGGTAGCCTTGGAAGCTGTGGGAGCTAAAGGTTCAGGATTATGGCATCTTTCAAAAGATTTGATCATAGAGAAAGAAGACATCCAGGGAGAGTCCTACAAGGAAAAACAGCCAAGTCTGGTTTCCAGTAGGGGGGACTCAGAATGACATAATTATATTTGGAAAAATGACACATTCTAGAAGACAAAATTAGAGTTTAAAAAGTTTTAAAAGTGAGAAGTAATGGTGTTAGAGTCAGTAAACTTATGTGTTGCAAATAGATTGGGTAAAATAATTTGATGCCATCATTGGAATTACAAATTTAAACTCTATTTTTTTTTTAAAGAACACAAGGATTATCTTAGCCAGCTGGCCCCCTTTGAAAAGCTGACCCAACAGGACTAATATCTGAGAAAATCAAAATATGTGAAAATTCAGCCTCAAAAGTGAACACAGTCTATTACTGAAATTCTAGTTGTATTGAAGAATTAATTAAGATAATATAAGTATTTCCATATTTAGAGGGAAAGCATGCTGAAGTAAATATATACTCATTATACATGTAGATTATATATATAATGAATTCAGCTTATACTGATATATTTTTGTCATTTATTGAGTTATTAAAATGTTTAATAATGTACCTTCATAAATACTGAGGTCAAAATATAAGTCATCTTACTGATTTAAAATTTATATGATGTAAGTAATTCAACATTAGGCATGCTTTAATCCAAGTGTAAAAGAAAACTATAGGTGGCTGGAGCTCAGGAGCACTCACTGAGTGCTAGCTACTGGGCTAGATGGGAAGAAATAGGAAGGTAATATCAAGTCCATGCCGAATTCCCTAAGTCCCAGACAATAGAGACCCAAGAGTGCTATAAAAGCATGTGGGAGAGGGGAGCTCTTCTAGGTAGACCAGAACCCCCTGTGGAACATTTCATGTGGAGTGTAGCATATAAAATTTGTGTTAAGGGAGGAGTAAACTTTCTTCATGGTAGGGGAGGCAATTAATAGGTTTAATATAGTTTGTCATTTGGGAAGATTTTATTTTAATAAATCCCAAACTTGGGAAATTTTCTTTCCAAGCCCTGTGAATGTTGTAGGGATAGTTCATACAATATCTTTTAAGGCAAAACATCATAAAACACCACTTAACTGAAAGGAAAGCTCAAAGTTAAACAATAGTGAAAGCACCATTAATTCACTACCTTAAACTGAAAAAGAAGAGTGGAAAGTGCTAGAAGAAAGACCATTTCCAAGGGATCCTGTTCACAAGAAGTCATCACAAGCTATTAAAGCATCAGTCAATGTCAAAATGTCTTTACTGCACTGACCCACAGGTCATTTTATTATCTGATTCCAAGAGTTGTAGATGGTACTATTTGCCAGAGACACAGGAGAGCAAATTGCATTGTAGGAAATCAGGAGTCAAGATCTTACGCTGAAATAAACACCAGTGTACCTGTTAATAAATATCACGTATAGTCAAATGAAAAATTAACGTTACTCCTGTAAAGTATTAAGTTCAGTCAGACATAGATCCTAAATGAGGCTTAAAAATTGGATACAATATCAGTGCAAGTCTGGCATAATTGCTATTATGATGAATGCAATTCTTGGGTCATTTATCATTGCCAGGCAGGATGCTCTTAGCTCACACAGAGCACAAATGTATTTCCTGGATAAAAAGAGGCCTTATGGTTGATTATTTTGTCATAACCAGAATTTATTTTTCTGCTGGGGAGGGAGACGGACTTATCTGAAGATGGAAAAAGGCCGTGGCTAGCACCAGAAAATCAAGAATTTAGCACAAGGGTGCTAAAGTCCACAAAACAGGTTTCAACAGATAAACAGACAAAAGTCACCAGCTGCCCTTGGGGATGAATGAGGATTCCTATTCATTCTGGCCTGTGACCTGGGAACTCAGCTTCTGTTACCAGAAACATAGCACCTAGCACTAATGAAGACATGCCTCCAAGATAAGGAAGAGTGCTTTATCCCCTTAGACAACAATCTCAATCCCTAGTTACCCAGACAGCCGAGGTCCATACTGCTATGGCTGCAGCCAGTCCTGGGTGATTCGCTCTGCCTAAAGTCCAACCATTCACTAAACTGATATTTTTTTTCCCATAATCCAACAGAACAACTACAGCCCAAAACTAAATTGACACATGCACAATTATCTGGTAATCATTTTGAGTAGTGGTCTTGTACTAGCACACTCGCATCCCCAAGCTAAAAAAAAATTTGAAAAAAATAAACCATTTGCCAAAGCCAGAGCCAGGGGAATTCACCTGTACAACCAGTTCCAGACAGAGCTTTGCCTCTGATTTTCCTGTCTACACTTGCACGATGATAAATAACAATGCTGTGATCCAATTACTGCGTAAGATGGTCTTTGAGCCTCCTGAAAAACTGCCATGCCCAGTCTCTTTTATCTCCTGAAATGTAAATCCACTGGCTACGTATATCTGATCCTGTTCCTTCTAGATTCCATATGTATCTGCTCTTGCTTGTCAAGTTGGCAGTGACAGGGGTTGGATTATGTGGCATCAGAATAAATGTGGGTAAATATTTCTATATCAAGCAGAGAAAGACTAAAAGCTAGTTATCTGGCTTAAGACTGCCCAGTCTGTGTCTTTTCAGGAAGTACAAGTTTTTTTGTTTTTTTTTTTTTTGAGATGAAGTCTCGCTCTCATCCCCCAGGCTGGAGTGCGATGGCACGATCTTGGCTCACTTCAACCTCTGCCTCCCAGGTTCAAGTGATTCTCCTGCCTTAGCCTCCTGAGTAGCTGGAACTACAGGTGCTTGCCACCACATCTGGCTAATTTTTGTATTTTTAGTAGAGACTGGGTTTCACCATGTTCACTAGGCTGGTCTAGAACTCCTGACCTCAGGTGATCCACCCGCCTCAGCCTCCCAAAGTGCTGGGATTACAGGCATGAGCCACCACACCCAGCCAGGAAGTACAAGTTTTGACTGTTGGAGCAACCAGTACAAGTCCAGGATTCCAAAGACTGGATCAAAATTTAAGAATAGTAACTGTAGGTCTTAAGCATTGCCTGTGGGCATGGATGGCTCTTTTTGATTCACCATCACAAAAATCAGTATAATTCTCAACTTCTTAAGCTTGACTTCCCATGGGAATCACAGGGAAGCTGTTCACAAAATGGGGCTTCGACACAATTAGACTTTAAAGATAGGACACTGGCATTAAACACACACACACACACACACACACACACACCACCCCAAGATAATTCTACTGTGTAGACAAGATTGAAAGACACTGGTTCAGAGTGACAAAATGTTTAGAGACCTGTCTCTGGAGGTAAAAATGTCAGTTCCATGGCCATGTTGACACTGGTCACACAATGTAATGTGGCCAACTTTCTCCTCTGCAGTGATAATGTTCATCCCCTTGCTAAAGCTTGGTGTGTTACTATAGTACCTTTTTTTTTTTTTTTTTTACCAGAGTTCCTATGTGAGTCCAGATTTTGCTTTATTTCCCCTTCTAACAGCAGGCTAGAAAAAAAAAAAGAAGATTTTGCTTCATCCAGACATGTCTGTTGCCTTAATTTGTACTTCATTAAATACATAAAAGATATATGTTCTGCTCTAAGTCAATGTTTTCTTTTTTCTTTTCTTTTCTTTTTTTTTTCTTTTTTCTTTTTTTTTTTTTTTTTGAGACTGGGTTTCATTCTCGTTGCCCAGGCTGGAGTGCAATGGCACAATCTCAGCTCACTGCAAGCTCTGCCTTCTGGGTTCAAGCCATTCTCCTGCCTCTGCCTCCCAAGTAGCTGGGATTACAGGCACCTGCCACCACGCCCAGCTAATTTTTCTATTTTTAGTATAGATGGAGTTTCACCATGTTGGCTAGGCTGGTCTTGAACTCCTGATCTCAGGTGATCCACCTGCCTGGGCCTCCCAAATTGCTGGGATTACAGGCATGAGCCACTGCACCCAGCCTCCAAGTCAATTTTTTAAAAACATGATATGTATATTCATTTATGGTACTTGCATAATAAAAACCTGATTGATTGTGTTTATTTGAAAATATCCCAAGTAAGTCCCAGTGAGAAACTGAACAGAAATGATAGTGGTGATTCAGTGGGTAACAACAGACATAATTTATGGAGAAAATACAATACAAATGCCTACATTTCTCATATTACATTGCCTTGATAAATTACTTATCAAAGATTAAGAGAAAATACATGTGCCTATTGATAAATACATGCTTACCAAGAAAAAATGTCAAGACTAAGATTGTCCAAAATGAAAGATGCTTAAAATACTGACATCCGCTGCTATATTGGTGGCATGAGAAACTGTAGAAAGATGTTTGAAATCCCCTAGAGGTGCGCTAAAGATAGATGATGAAATCATTGGTGGAGAAGGAAAATGTGTGGGTCAACTGCAGCACCCTGGAGAGCGCCTCTGCCATACAGCTCACTTCTTCATGCCAGCTGGGTCCTGGGGCAGAGGATTTCTTCTGGGGATGGGTCTCTAATATGAGGGTGGGAAGTGATCTTTAGTTGCCAACACCCAAACTATAAGGCATTTGATTTAATCTTTGCTTTTTCAAGTTAGACTTTCTCTCTCTCTCTCTCTTTCTCTCTCTCTCGTGTGTGTATGTAAGTTAAACCCTATGTAGGTGTATGTGTATGTGTGTGTATGTACACACATGGCATTCCAATTGCCTAATAAACCATACCTGATATTCTGTGCCTACTAAAATTCTGATTGCTTCCTGACCGTCACACAGCTCATCTCCTTCCCATTAATTTTATGCAGATGTTGCACTTGGTTGCAGTTTATTCTACAATTTACTTTTGAGGTGGCCATGGTGTCAGAATAATCAATTTGTGGCCGTTATTTCATGAATTGGACCAAAGCGAATGAGATATTTGTTTTTTTGTTTTGCTTTGTATTTTCAAAGAAAGGAGCAACAGGTAACAATAAGAAACAATCAATGCCTGTCAGCTCTCCATCTCCAGCTTTATGTCTCTGTTGTAACTGGGGTATCATTTCTGCCCTAGAATACTGTTAGTACTGCCATTAAAATAAAAACTTTTCCACACAAAACTGGTCTAAGGTTTTTGGCGTTACCCATGTAGATCTTTGTGATGAGTGAAATTTCCATTCAAGTCTTTACAGTTGCTTTAATAGTCCTGATCTACTTTTTTTTGAAGATTTGTTTTTGAGAATATGTGAACAGTTTTATCTGTATTTTCTTAATGAGACTCATTTAATGTTTTTTATAAATTACTAAAATTATTAATGGAGTTGTGTTAGGCATTTTAAATGATGGTAATAATTCCAGACTTAAATATTAAATTGCCATTAGACAATTAAATATTATTTGAGGTAACCAATATTATAATTAAAATGGGATTAACACCTTAAATAATATGAACTTTATTTGGTTGCAAAAGGTAGGAAACAATATAAGAAGGAAAAAAAATAGGATGTTAGGACAGAAAGTGACTAAGCAGAGATGGGGAGGACTGATTTATGCTGGGTGATGAAGGGATGTCTCTATATGGAGAGCCAGGTGTGCAAAGAAATGGGGCAGAGTTTTCAGCCACAGAGCACTCCCAGTAGTCATGAAGTCAAAATGAGCTTGTGAAGTGCACGCACAAAAAGAAGCTCGGTAAATGAGGGAGAGAGTGGGAAGAGCCAAGACCTCCAAATTACACAGGCAGCAGTTCATGTGCAGGCTTTTATTCCATTGCAAAGAGCGTGGATTTTATGTCAAATACAAGGATGACAAGTTATGTTTTCTATTTTAAGATCACACTGGCTGCTGTGTGATTTGATTATGAGAACAAAAGAATAGAAGTGAGAATACAAATGACAATACTATGCAGTAGCACAAGGAAGAGGTGGCTATAGGTGGAGCAAGGAGGTAGAAGTAGAGAGGGAGAGAAGTGGGCATAATAGGAGTGCACACAGGTAAGATGGAACTGGCTGATGGATTTGACATTGGAGGTACACACAGTAAGAATTAAAGATAGTGTTTATGATTTTGGCATGAGCATTTGGAGTGATGAATGGCTTGTCATGCCATTTGCACAGTTCTGTTTGGACAAGACTGGAAGAGGAAAAGATTGTGGAGGGGCAGTGGAATTTAGAGTTCTACTCTAGCCACATCAAACCTGAAATGGCACTCAGGCATCTAGGTGGAGATATTTAGAGAAGTCATGGGTGGAGGTAGCAATTGGTTAACCTACATATGACTAATAAAAATGTAAGAACAAATGCAACCGCTGAAAAATTGAATGTACATTCCTGAAATTGTTTTGAATCAAAGAGGAAATTCAAGCCCAATTACTAAGCTTTTGGACAATAATACAGACACTGTGTGTGGAAACTTTACAAAACATATTGTAGCTTTTCTGAGTAGCAAATTTTTATACTTAAATACTTTTAAAATTGCAAAGATTAAAGAAGAACACAGAAAATGAGTAGTCTTAATAACATAAGACAAATTCTAGAAGAGTAGAAAGAAGAAATGCATGAATGATACCTCTCTACTGGTCTGCAACTGTGTCTTTATCTAGAACCTCAGCAGCAAAAATATGTTAAATATGTTATTTGAGTGTAATTCTTTCATGCCAGGAAATGATCTCTGGAAAGGCCAGCACTTTCAACTGATTCAGATCCATCAAAAGAATTCTAGTACAAAATGTCAGCTGGCAAACAGCCTTTATAAAACCTCTTCCAATTTCCAAATAAAACAGGCCAATCAAGAGAAAATTTTGGAAAATAAAACTCTAAAAAATAAACTTGCCAGTTATTCTAATGGCAGAATATTGGCCCCATCTTCACTCTTCGGCAGATGGAACAAAATGGATGAAAAGCTGCCCTATTTATGCCCTAATACGGCTGGGCTTCACCTCATAAAGCTGAGGCCAATACACAGAACAACAATTTCTGTATCTCTGAGACACTGATGTGAGAGTTGTGAATTCTCACCACCTCCTCCAGCCTCCTCTCCACCATCATTTTCTTTCTACAATTTAGGTACTTCTAGCTCTTCAGCAGATCCCGATAGAAAAGTCAGAGAACAAATTTCTATTTTCATTTTTTTTTTGAGACAGAGTCTCATTCTGTTGCCCAGGCTGGAGGGCAGTGGCACGATCTCTGCTCACTGCAACCTCCATCTCCAGGGTTCAAGCAATTCTCACGCCTCAGCCTCCCAAGTAGCTGGGATTACAGGCGCCCGCCACCATGCCAAGCTAATTTTGTATTTTTAGTAAAGATGGGGTTTCACCATGTTGGCCAGGCTAGTCTCAAACTCCTGACCTCAAGTGATCCCCCAACCTTGGCCTCCCAAAGTGCTGAGATTGCAGATGTGAGCCACTGCGCCCAGCCCAAATTTCCACTTCATATTAGATCATTTTATCCTTCCCATCACCTCCACCTCCCAAACTCTGAATCTTTTCGTTTGTACTGTTCATATTACTAAGCATAACGATATTTGATTTTGCAGATTGATTCTAAAAATAAACAATTGGTACATAATTATCACTACTTAATATGGTTTATTTAATACACAAATTGCATACTATGATTATGCTTTCCTTTCTCTAGGCCTAAGTCATGACCCCTGTGACTTTCAGATGAGACTACTCTGGATGCAAATGTGAACGGCTTCCTTTACTGCAGTCTGCCATTCCTCATAACCTCTGGGCTGATTAAAGTTCAATTAGTTGGAACAACTTATTTCTCTCATTCCCAAGAGTCTTTCTGGACTCCTCCATAAGTGTGCTCTAATTAGAATTAATAGATGAGTTGCAAATTTGTTTATCCTGTCTTTGCATTTATTTTCTATTTTCAGAGATGATTTTAGTCTTTTAGGTTTGAAACTTTTCCCCAGTATGTAAAGGCCTTCTTCAATCAGCCTCTGGTGAACTGAGTGCTAAAGAGAAGCCTGATATTCAAGTACTCCTTATTCCTTCTTAGGATATTTTATTTACATTCTAAAAGCTTTTATGATGTATTAAGGTTTCATACTCATGGATTTAGTTGTGGATCTTCGTTTCACTAAATGTGCTGGGCATTCACTGTACCCATGCAGTGTGCTGCCTGTTGACTTTGGCAGCATTGATATTTCCTTTTGGACTCTTCCTCTATTCTCTTATATGTGTAAATGTTTCTAAATATTTTAAATCTTTACCTCATTATTTTGTTTTTTGAGATAATAATATTCAACATTATTTTAAAGGTATTCTGTTGAATTAAATTGATTTGTTTTATATATATACATACACACATTGATGTGTTTGTGTACTCGTATAAATATATAGATGTCTGCCTACAAGGTTGTCAGTGAGTGGTTTGTAAGATTGATTTGGCCTAGTTTCACTGTGTTGTTGCTTAATTCTCCTCTGTACCCTGAATCTGCATCATTATTTTGTTCTAGGCCTATTTTCTCCTCATTGTTTTTAACTCATCTTTCTCTTTCCAGTTGTCAGCTCTCCTCGAATATGTTGGTCACTATTCACATTTAATACATAACGACTGTGCCCAAATGCCACACTAAGGGGCCTGACTAAACTATAGCATGACTTCTAGCAGCTTCAGGTTGCGTCCTTAGGATGACCCTATCTGCCTTTCAATGCCCAATTGAGAAACCTCAACATTGCCAGAAGAATTTACTGTTGGTTTTAGCCAAAACCTAGTGATGGCCAGATAAGCCCCTGGACCACCTCTCAGAGCAGTTAGTTTAGAAAGCTTACAGTTCTAAATCCTTTCTCTACCCCTTTGAGATATAAATCTTCTAATGCCCAGAACTGTCTCCTCAAGGACCTGGGAGCCACCTCTTTGAAATGCAAACACTCAAAGAGTAGCTCTCACTCTCTCTCCCAGTCCCTGAGGGAGGGGAAGGGCCTAATCTCAGAGGTCACCTTGTTCCAACTTGCATCACTATCTCCAATCATGAAGGTATGAGATGTTTGTTTCTCCTCTATAAAGCACTAATTAGCAAACTGTATTAGTCCGTTCTCATACTGCTATAAAGAACTACCTGAGACTGAGCAATTATGATGAAAAGAGGTTTAATTGACTCATAGTTCCACATGGCTGGGGAGATCTCAGGAAACTTAAAATCATAACGGAGGGCAAAAGGGAATGAAGGCAGCAGGAAAGAGAGAGCAAGAGGGGAGGTGCCATACTTTTAAACCATCAGCTCTCATGAGAACTCACTCACTATCATGAAACAGCATGGGGGAAATCTGCCCCCATGATCCAGTCACCTCCCACCAAGTACCTCCCCTGACACATGGGGATTACAATTCCAGATGAGATTTGGGTGGGGACACTGAGCCAAACCATATCACAAACCCAGATTGGCTAGTCTCAGGGACCAAATCCATCATAATGCCCTTCATTGCCTTTTTCGTTTGTTTGTTTGTTTGTTTTTTGTATATCATAGCATTTAAAAACTCTCTTGCCTTTTGTTTTGGCAGAATTCACCTCAGGCTACAGTGGGTTTTTTTTGGGTTGTGTCTTTGTTTTGTTCTTTTGTTTTTTTCTTAGAAAAGGCCTCACTGTGTTTCTAGGCTGGTCTCGAACTCCCAGGCCCAAGTGATGCTTCCATCTCAGCCTCTCTAGTCACTGAGATTACAGGCATACAGTGGGCTTTAACCTCTATTGCAGTAGTTATCACTAAATAAAATCTGTTTTTATCACCTTTAGCTAGTGTCTGGCTTTTAAAAAAACTCATTGAGAGTGACAATCTTTGATTTAGGGTACCAGTGCCTCAATATCTTTCCTGGGACTGGCCCCCTAAGAGTTGATTTGTTTCCTTTAGAGAAACATCTTTCAATGTGTTGCCTATGCAGTAAATCATAAGCTTGCAATCTACTCTGCTTTGAGTAGGCTGGAGCCAGGGCCAGGGTTGATGCTTCTGTGTGTAATACTGAGTTGCTACGAACTCCCTTTTTATAGTCCTGCCTCATTCTTATACACATTTATAACAATCTCTCTAAGCCTCAATCCTCTCTCTGTCTCTGCAAGCCACCTTCTCTCCTTCTCATCTGCAGTAGGCACTCTGTTATGCATCTATTCTCACCTAAGCTTCCTCTGTCCTGCTTCACTAATTACCATTCCTTCCTCTGCTTTCTGCCTTTCATCCATAGCAAGACCTATACAAATATATTTGTTGTTATCATGGATTTATAATATTTGAATTGCATTACTACTCCTTTTAAAGAGAAGATGTGAATATAAATAAGTGATTTTTTTATTGAACTAAAAAGTACTATGTCTACTTCCTTAGCTTATAACATATTGAAAGACTTTTCTAGAAAAATACAAACTACCAAATATTTGCCAAGAACTATGAAAAATGAGACATCATTAAGTACAGAAGATGCAAATCACAAATGTTCACAAATTGTCTTTAAAAACATTGATAATACAGTTTTGTAAAAGGAGTGATTCTGATTTATAGGAACCCAATAATTTCAAGGAATATAAATTGACCTAGAGAATAAAATAAATATGGATATTTTTGTAATGTGTTGTGACGAAGTTAATGTGCAAGATTATCTTAGTGAGATGTTAATTTTTCTTTCACCTATACATTTGAGTACTGTTCTTTCAATCTAGTAAAGTAGTTAGACGTTTTTTGTTTCCTTGTTTCAAAGATACGTCTAGGACTGAAGGCCAGATTTACAACTCCTGGCCTCTCTTGTAAAAGTCTAATTTCAGTAATTATACTAAAGAGGAATAGTTTAAAAGACAGTAAGAGAAGGGATGAAGAAGACAGAGAAAGAGAGGGAAAATTTCATGTTCTAGAACCAGGCTTGAGATTGGTGGGTTCTATGAATTCAGACCCTGTGTGCCACCCTCTGGAAGAATATAAGGATGCCATTTTAGAAAAATAAAGCTGATAAATATTAATATGAGAGCTTGTTCTTTTAAAATTAAAATAAAATACACTCTGAGGGAAACTAGTGAGAAAAATATTTTTTTAAGTACAAATAAGCAAAATACTGTACCAAGTAAGACACAAAACATTGGAAACTGATAGGATAAGGATTGTCACTTTGAAAATGGAAATATATTTTTAAAAATATATTGGTTTTGGCAAGAAATAAAGATCGGAGGGAGTCTAACAGTATGTACTTGGAAATGCCAGTGGCAAGATAGAACTAAAAGAAGTATATTTGGGCTGGGCGCTGTGGCTTAGGCCTG
This sequence comes from Pongo pygmaeus, assembly GCF_028885625.2. NCBI lineage: Eukaryota > Metazoa > Chordata > Mammalia > Primates > Hominidae > Pongo > Pongo pygmaeus. The sequence continues at coordinate 34,371,606 of NC_072379.2, read as the reverse complement.
TAATCCCAGAACTTTGGGAGGCCCAGGCGGGCGGATCACAAGGTCAGGAGATGGAGACCATCCTGGCTAACAAGGTGAAACCCTGTCTCTACTAAAAATACAAAAAAATTACCCGGGCGTGGTGGCGGGCACCTGTAGTCTCAGCTACTCGGGAGGCTGAGGCAGGAGAATGGCGTGAACCTGGGAGGCGGAGCTTGCAGTGAGCCGAGAGCGCGCCACTGCACTCCAGCCTGGGCGACAGAGCAAGACTCATCTCAAAAAAAAAAAAGTACTCAAAGAAAAAAGATAATAATTATGTGCACGTTCGTATTTAGTCTCATTTGTACCCTATTTAACATGATGCTAATTTGGCCTACAACATGTGTGTGTGTATTTTATGGTCAACCATACAAAATTGACTTTGTTCCTTGACAAACAAAAATAGCTATCTTGTATACATATAATATACAAACTTTCAAAGTGGAGTAAAAAAGAAACGCACACACAAATTACTAGAACCATGAGATTTTGTTTGCATTACTAAAATTATGAAATGTTTTTCTTACCATGACACAAATCTCCAAACCATTCCAATGTCAATATATTTTACAATGTGAAACTAAAAGACAACTGACAGAGATAATTGGTCAATGTCACTATTTAAAGTTGAAATAAAAATAACAAACTGAAATTTTTAAATATTTGATCTCAGATAAAATTGTAATTCTCCTAAACTAATAAGCTGTAAGACAGTAAGAAGAAAGATACTAGTAGAAAAATAGGCCAACGATATAAATTGACATCTTATAGAAAAGGAATTCGTAATGGCCTACTAAATATGAAAACAGCAGCAATACCACCATAATAAGGAAAATCCAAGTTAAAGCTTTAATGAGATAGTCATCTTCAAGTGCCTGGTGTACAAGTAACTGCATGTTGATTGGAGGGTGAGCAGAGTGATCTTTTTGGAGGCCAGTTTCACAGCATCCCGTAGATGGGGATTTAAATGTGGAAAAAAGCACATGTCCCTAAAGGTGTTGCTTTGTCTATAGCAGTGAAGTACGGAAAGGGCATAAAATCCTATCAACATGGGATTGATGAATAAATATATTTATACCATGAAACAATATTCAGGAGTTTACAAATGATGTCACTTTTTGTCCTATGGACCTAAATGCAATTATCATCTCTGAGAGACTTATATTTTCACAAAATAGCAAAACACAAAATGGGGAGTAGTAGGCTAATATAAATGTAAGAACAATCTGATTGGAAACATTTTATGTATGAAAATTCACATAGAAGATTGTGTATGCGATGAATATCTTTGGAAGAACATTAACTAACAATGGTTGCTCCCTGGGGCAGAAAACTGAGGAGAGGCCTTTGGCTAGGGCAGGAGATAGAACCTGAGTATGGAACCACCAAGATGGACTGTGATTCCCTGCAAGCCAGAATCTGAGCAAAGGAGGAAGGCAGTCAGCAGGGGTGAGGGTCGTTACCCTGCCCTTTGAGAAAGATGGCACCACAGGCCTTGTTGTCAGAGGGAAAGGCCACCAGGGTCCTGGGCAACTGTTTTCATGCATTCCTGAACAACTTTTACCTACTCCTCCATGTCCCTACCAGTGGTTGGAACCTTGTGTTATAAGGAAACAAATTGCATCACCTTTGCTGTGAGACCCCGTTCTGAAAGGGCTACCGCCAGAGGTGGAGAGGATGTTTCTGCCAACTTGTGGTGGCTGCAGAGGGTGGCAAACCAAGAGTTTAGGGGAGGCTGAGTATGGGACAGGCCTTCACTGGCGTGTCATTAATGGAGTTCAGGGATTTGGAGATGATTGGCAGCAACACAAGCAATTGTGCAGCCCCAATCCTGCAGGCAGAAGGGGGAAGGCAACCAGCAGAGCCTCAGGATGCGAGCACAGTGGACCTTGTCCCAGCAACAGGACCAGTGACCTACTTGGGAGGTGTCTGCTGAAGACAGAAGGTCTTGGTAATTATGAGTGGGGCACTCAGGGTAGTAAGCTCCTTCTGCTAAATGAATTTGTTTTGCTTCATGCAGAGAAAGACTGCTTACAGTATTCAAAAACAATAGTGTATGAAGACTATAGAACTTGGCAAAGGACTGAAAGGAGGATTGATTTAAAAGAGAGACACATTATGTTCCTACGAGAAAGCATCACCATTTCAAACACGTCAATGCTCCTTAAATTTATATTTTCCGTATTGTTACTTTTTCAGCCAAACTTTCAATAGCATTTTTTTTGTTCTTGATAAAATGATTGCAAAATCCATTTTGAAGAGTAAATATTTGAGCAGAGTCATGAAAATATTGACATGATTCAAAAGACAACATTATAACTGTATAAATCTAATATCTGAATTACTTAAAAAACAAAGTGGGCTTCAGAGTCCAGAAATAAAGAACAGGCCCAGTAGAATGTATTAATAAGTATCTAGATGGTAAGTCTGTTTTACTCATCAGGCTTGGCTCTGATTAAAGGCTCTGTCTCTATCTCCCTGTCTCTCTCTGTCTCTCTTTACACACACACACACACACACACACACACACACACAGATACACACAAAATAAAAATAACAAGGCAAAAATCAGAATTATCATTTTACTTAACAGTTGTATGTAATGATGTCAAATTATTTATTTTAAATCACCCAAAACACATATATGTTTAATACCTTAGAAAACACTTGCAATATCCATTAATATACATAATTATGAAAATTTCTAACAAAAAGCATGAAAAATCCCAGTAGAAAAATGGACTTGGGAATGTGAGTAAGCAATTCACAAAATAAAACAACATAAAAGGGAAATTAATATTTTATTATTCTTTGATTTACAGATATTTGGATATGCCTTCTTATTTCTAGTGAAAAATAGCTCAAATTTACTTGCTAAAATTTTTAATTGTATATTTTCTCTGGCTTAGCAGTTTCACTAGAAATTTGAAACCAGTCATATGGAAGCATTTTGCCAATGACAAAGATTTATCTAAATGAGGTTTTTACACTGCTGTTTATTTATTTATTTATTTTTAATTTTACTTTAAGTTCTGGGATACATGTGCAGAACATGTAGGTTAGTTACATAGGTATACACGTGCCATGGTGGTTTGCTGCACCCATCAGCCCCATCTAGGTTTTCTTTTTTTTTTTTTTTTGTGACAGATTCTTGCTCTGTTGCCCAGGCTGGAGTGCAGTGGCATGATCTTGGCTCACTGCAACCTCCGCCTCCCAGGTTCACACCATTCTCCTGTCTCAGCCTCCCAAATAGATGGGACTACAGGCACCCACCACCACGCCTGGCTAATTTTTTTGTATTTTTAGTAGAGATGGGGTTTCACCATGGTCTCGATCTCCTGACCTCGTGGTCCACCCTCCTCAGCCTCCCAAAGTGCTGGGATTACAAGCGTGCGCCACCGTGCCTGGCCCCATCTAGGTTTTAAGCCCCACATGCGTTAGCTATTTGTCCTAATGCTCTCCCTCCCCTTGCTCCCCAACCCCCTACAGGTCCCGGTGTGTGATGTTCCCCTCCCTGTGTCCATGTGTTCTCATTGTTCAACTCCTACTTATGAATGAGAACATGCTGTGTTTGGTTTTCTGTTCCTGTGTTATTTTGCTGAGAATGATGGTTTCCAGCTTCATCCATGTCCCTGCAAAGGACATGAACTCATTGTTTTTCATGGCTGCAGAGTATTCCATGATGTGTATGTGCCATGTTTTCTTTATCTAGTCTATCACTGATGGGCATTTGGGTTGGTTCCAAGTCTTTGCTTTTGTAAACAGTGCTGCAATAAACATATGTGTGCATGTGTCTTTATAGAATGATTTATAATCCTTTGGGTGTATACCCAGTAATGGGATTGCTGGGTCAAATGGTATTTCTGGTTCTAGATCCTTGAGGAATCACCACACTGTCTTCCACAATGGTTGAACTAATTTACACTCCCACCAACATACACTGTTATTTATAATAGCTTTTCTCTTTTAGAGAAAACAACCCAAATATCTAACAAAAGCCCTGATGATTAATTGCATTAGTTAAGATGTAGAAGTTTCAGTATGATGTACATCAAAAACATACAATATACATCCAAGTATTGAAATGTATTACATTTCAGTTGCAGAATTATAGTATTTTCTTTTTTCTGCTGTGTATCCTGTGTTTTGACATTGTCTACATCAAACATTCAATTCATATAATGATAAATAGTAAATTAAAACAAATGATCCAGGTAACATTTTACCAATTGATATACAGGGCATAGTCATACAAACTTAATTTTTTTTCATCTCGAAGTACATATCTTGACCCTAATATGTTCGATTGTGAAAACTTATGAATTAAATCTAATGAATACATATTTTTTGTATTTGAATACTAATGGGAAATTAAAAATGATTGTCTGAATTCCATGGAAAAAGCCCCAATAATTAAATGCGCAGCTATCACTCTTCTAGGATTGACTCTTGGCTTTACTCTTAGTGGAATGACTTCCAGAAATAAATCTGGATTCTTCCCTTTACTTTGGATTGAACACTTAGATGACATTAGGAAGGTTTATTATTTTGGACTCACACCATGAAATTGAAGCTTTTTATGTATTCTGTTTTCATAGGTTTATCTACTTAATCCAGGCTCTTAGATTAAAAAGTGAAGCGTATAGAGATTTGTGGTGGTCCATAAATGAAAAGTTAAAACAATTTACCTAATAGTCTTCAATTTGTGGCAATGTGCTGCCACAAAGAATTGCTCAACCAAAGTTTTTTAATCATGTTCTCTAAAAGTATCTTAAAGTATGAAGATGTGTTCTGTTTTTTTTTTTTTTTTTTTTTTTTTTTGCATTGGAGCCTCACTCTGTCGCCAGGCTGGACTGCAGCAGCACGATCTCGGCTCACTGCAATCTCTGACTACCTGGTTCAAGCAATTCTCCTGCCTCAGCCTCCCAAGTAGCTGGGATTACAGGCACACACAACCATACCCAGCTGATTCTTGTATTTTTAGTAGAGAGGGGATTTCACCGTGTTGACCAGAATGGTCTTGATCTCCTGACCTTGTGATCCACCCACCTCGGCCTCCCAAAGTGCTGGGATTACAAGTGTGAGCCACCACGCCTGGCCAAGATGCTCTCTTTTTAGCCTAAAATATTCTGGAAATATATCCAGCAAAAAATAAAATTTGTTATCCTACTGTAGGCCTCATTTTTACCTTATAATGGATGTTTACTTGCCTATGATGTAGTTTTATTTGCCTCCTCGACTGAGTATGTGTTCTCCACAAATATTTTTTGCTATGATATAAAATAATTATGGTTATATATTTTATGCTACTTTTAAATATGAATAACATCATATATAAATTTGCATTATTAGTATATTATATAATATATACTTATATAAATGTAAACATCTCAATATAAATATAAATTATAATTATTTTATAATTCTATGTATGTCTTATTAGTCCTAATAGTAATTCATTCTAATCATAACTATACAAAGATTTTTCTCATTTATGTTGGAAATGTGTCATGAAAGGGTGCACGGGCTGCCTATTGACAAAGAAAGAAAGAACTGTGATGTCAATGGAGATCTTCTGTCAGTCAGCAGACTCAGCACCTGAGTTGGCATGCACAACACAAAATCAATAGTTTTCTCAAGTACTAAGATTTCTCAGTCAATAATGTCATTTCATGAAATCATTATAGTAGTTCTAAGTTTTCTGTACTTCCTGCTTATACATTGTATTCTGTGTAAGTTTTCTACTGCAAATTACTACAAACATAGTGACTTGAAACAATACAAATTCATTTTCTTACAGTTCTGTAGATCAAGATTCTGACATGGATCTGACTGGGTAAAGATCCAGGTGTGCAAAGCGTACATTTCTTTCTGAAGGCTCTAGCTGATAATCTGCCTCTTGGCTTTTTGCAGCTTCCAGAGGTGACCTTCTCTCCTGGAGATTCTCTTCAGAATGTCTCTTCCACTTTTAAGGACCCCTGTGAGTACATTAAGCCCACCTGGAAAGGTGAGGATTATCTTCCTGTCTTAAGGTCACGTGATTAGAAATCTCAGTTCCATCAGCAACCTTAGTTCGCCTTTGCCGCATAACCCAACATAGTCCCAGGTTCTGGGGATGAGGATGTAGACATTTCAAGGGGATTGTTGGACTACACATGACATAATCCAAGTTATTCTTGTGATTTCTTTAGAATCAATAGAACTTGAAAAAACATCATACCTTTGGTAGCTGTGGTAATTTGACTAAAAATAAAGAGTCTTCACTCAAATACACTTGTCTCCTGAGAATGGGAAAAGTTTGATAAGTAATGTGTTGAAGAATATATTGAAAAGAAGTCTTGTTGAGAGAAAAAAGCAGAAAGTTGAAGAAAGTTTGGATTTCTCAGTACGTTAGATCTTATTAGATTACAATACATCCTGATTATTCTTAGAGAGCAGTGTTCGGGCACGTGATGATCTGCACTCTGGTCGCATGTTTTTTCTTATCTGGGGTCTCTCTGTCTTGTGTTAGATCTATTAGTGGTCACAAAGAAAGGAGGGTGAGAAAAGGGAAGGGTGAAGGGAAAAGTGGTATGGGGTGGAAGGCTTACTGCTTGTTATCTAGGAGGTAGAGACTCACCGGATGCTTTACTTCTCTTTCTAAAATTCTAACAATATTAATAATGATAGGAATAATTATATACCTTGCCGGTGAGTAAACTGATGCCATGAGATAAAATAGTTTGCCCCAAATCACATAACTAAAATTGGGCACTGAATTTGGACCCAAACCCACATTTCCTTTGTTTCCCGAGCTGTGCTTCTTCCATCCTACCAGCCTGAAAGCAGTAAAGACATAGCAGTCATCCTTCTGTTTTAGCATGCACTCAGTATAAGTTCAGAATGTTCTTCAATCCATTCCCTAAGATATCTGAAGACAGCAACTGAGCATTTCTGGGGGCTGGACCCACTCTGAAAAAAAAACAAAATATTGGAAATGAATCAAAGTCTAGAAATCTCTTCCCACCACTCATTGAGGAATATGGGAAGGCCAGAGACCAGAAGGACATCTATCCAGGGATGAGATTTTGGTGTGAGTGTAGATGTCTGAAGCAGTTCTGTTCACTGACTTCGCCTCTCGTGGGTGAGCCTGGGCATTGTTACATTCTTGTGTTGAGAGGATATGTGGCCTCTCACTGCACTCGCTTTCCATGAGATACACGGGATTATCCTCAAGAGCAACCATGAGAAGAGGCTACGGTGCTGTCTTATGCGCAGAATGCATGGGTTTGCAGGGCAATATCAAATGTAATTCATCACTGTCTGCATCAGACAAGCCACCCTCTCACTTCCAGAGCCATCTGCCTCTCACTGTCGATGGATAGATTCTTGATGGCCTGCTCCTTTCTTCGATATGAATACTTACTGTTAAATGCCCTTTATCTAGACTTCATCAGCAGGTATTGATGGAGTGAGGAGAGCAGCTAAGTGAAGGTGGCCTGAGCATGTCAACCTCTGGCTGCCATCCTGCCCGAAATTCTTAATGATGGTGTAGGAAGCCTAGATGGAAACAAATGCTCTCCCATGAGTAGCCTGAATTCCACAAGAGAAAAAAGTGTACAGGAGGAATCCAGCATTCTGTTTAATTTATTTAACAATTTCTACTCTGGTTATGTTGATGCCTTGCCCTGCTAGGCAAGAGGAGTTTCGTTTAATTCATAGGACCAAATTTAGTACTCTGTAAACATTACCTTCTTCCTTAACATTTATTACCACTGTTCCCATTCAATTCAATGAACATTTATTTATACAGTAACAGTAGTTTGTAAAATATTCATGACTCCTTATATTGCACAGACAGGTTAATATTATGCTTTCCTTAGAGCTCTGGCCATAGAGGTTTTGCATGCTTGAAATGCTGACCACCTTTCAGACTTTGTAAATTTGCTTTCAGCCTTTTTAAGATGCTGTACATAAGTCATGACGACCTGGCATTCAAGCTATCAAATTCTTTTAAAGTCTTACCCCTGTGAGACAAGGCAGTAAGAGAATCCCAAATGGGATATGAGTCATGACTATAGACCAAACACCTTATTATCCTAAAAAGAAGCTTAGGCCTTACTAGAGACAGTCCCTGTGAGCTTTCTTATTTCTGTGGGGAGAATGGCCTTGCAATGATCCTCATTTTACAACCTGTCCTTGCCTACAAATTGTGCATTTGCAAAGCATTGCAGTAGGAGAAAATGTCCAACTGGAATGTCTTATCCTAAGCCCTCTAACTTCAAGCAGGGATGCTGAGGTGGAGGGGAGACGTAGATGTTGAGAGCCTTCCTCCATCATTAAGCAGACCTAGCCACCATCTTGTGGCTGGATTTGGCCAAGTCTGCTGTCACCATGGTCCTTTGCATCCTCTGTGTGTCTTCTCTTATTCTTTGTTCTTATCCCAACCCCTGCAACCGCACCCATTCCCTAGTTCCCTTTTCTAATGTCTAGGTGATTCCTATTTTCTTCATTTATTTAGTCCTGATTTTACCTCTTGGACCACACAATAGAAAACAACTTTCTTATTTTATTTTGTGTTTGTTTGCTTGCTTACAGAGATAAGGTCATACTACCTTGCCCAGGTTGGTCTCAAACCCCTGGATTCAAGTGTTCTTCTTACTTTGGCCTTCCAAAGTGTTAGGATGACAGGAGTGAGCCACCACATCCAGCCTAACTTCCCCATTTGGACGCCCCATACCTCTGCTCCAATTGTCCACTGTGCCTTTCTCCACCCCCCTTACTTCCCATTGCTTCAGATTAGTGAAGTCTTTCTTACAAAGATTGACCTAGATTTTGCAGGAGGCTTCTTTCTCTAGCAATGTAAACATACCAGCCTGATTAGTGTACATCGTTGCCTCTGAAGTTTTGCCCTTCTCCCAGTGCCAGCCCTTGTATAGAGCCCTGCCTTGGCTCACGGAAGTCGCCCCTTAAGGGGACTGGAGAAGGAAGGAGCCGTGCTTCTTGGAGAAAGACAAGCTGAGGCTAGCTTTGCAGCTCCAACTTGGAAAAGCCCCCAGTGGGGATGGGCCAATGTTGTAGAGGACAAGCACTTATAGGTTTAAGAGAAAGTTCATGAAGATTTGGCTAAAGTGGAGAGAAAATAATGAAATGATAAAATCATTCTTGGAAATACTTTTTAAGCTTGGGTAATGGATTTTGAGGGCATGTGCCAAATGAACAGCCTCATCAACTCTCTTTTCTCTGTCTGTTTCTCTCACTCATTTATTAAATGTCTTTCTATTTGTCTCTTTCTCCCTAGTTCAGTATTTGGCACTTTTTAGTCATTAAAAAAGATTACTCCTCTTTCTTGCCATTTTCCACACACATCTACCTATCCAAGCAATCTAGTGAATATTGTTTCAATTTCCTTTCGAGCTACTTATTTTCTAATCCAGTGGTGTCAGAAGTACCTGATTTTGAATTATCAATTGTAGTTTAACCTTTCCACAAATGAAAGAAGAGCCTCTTTAATGTAAGCCTGATTTCCAATCCAGTAACTAAAAAGCAATGTCATGCTCAAATTCACTCTCTGTAATCCTTTAAATGAGGTGGAGAGATTAGAGAGGACAGGAATTAATAGATCATGGATATTGAAGGAGTAAAATGTTCTTTAACCCAATTCATACCTCAGCTCTGATGAACACCAATAGCATTTGGAAGCTTAAGAATGGAAAAGTGCAGAAGGTGAAGACATGATTGATAGTAGCTTTGAGGTTTAACATCACAGAGGCAAAGGGACAAAGAAAGCTAATATGATGAGTGAGAATATACAAACCAGAGTAAAGCAAAGCATAACATTTTTAAAAACACTAATTGGACTATTCAGCTGTTTCCAGTTCAGATATGATTACAAATATCAGACATATGTCAAACCACGCCCTCTTTAACAAATATTTCAGATGTGTATTAGTCCGTTCTCACACTGCTATAAGTAAATACTTGAGAATGGGTAATTTATAAGGAAAAGAGGTTTAATTGGCTCATGGTTCTGTAGGCTGCACAGGAAGCATGGCTGGAGAGGCCTCAGGAAACTTACAATCATGGTGAAGTCAAAGGGGAAGCAGGCACATCTTACTTGGCCTGAGCAGGAGGGAGAGAGAGAGCGGCAAGGTGCCACACACTTTTAAACAACCAGATCTTATGAAAACTCACTCACTATCACAAGAACAGCACCAAAGGGGGACTCTGCCCCCATGATCCAATAAACTTCCACCAGGCCCCGCCTCCAACATTGGGGATTACAATTTGACATGAGATTTGGATGGGGACACAAATCCAAACCATGGCTTGGTTATGGTTTAATATTAATTTATTTTTAACACAATTTTTAATAGTATATTTTATCATTTCATCGAAGTATGTGGAATTTTTGTGGACTTTCATATAAAAAATAAATTATGATAACAACTTATCATTTGGACCCTCTGTGGCGTGTGTGTTGGTTGGTTTGGCTTAAAGTACAGCTTTTCCGAAAATGAGAAACTCCTTGCTTGATGTAGTAAACAACTTCTACATTTACTCTGTCAGTGAGACTTCAATCACTTCTGTGTGTAACTCTCATAATAATGTAGTAGAAGAGGAGAAGGGAACAGAAAAAAAATGGAAAATAATACATTTAGAACTAGTTGTCTAGAGACTCAAAACCCAGCTCTACAAACTAATAACTGAGTAATCCTGGTCAGTTGCCTTGCTCCATGAGCTGCAATGTCCTTATAATAAATTCAAGATAGTGAAACTATAATACCTATGCATATTACCGTTTAAATAAGATCATGCAACCACACATAAAGTGAGAGTTTTCATGTCTACTATATGAATCGCTTATTATTATAAACTAGTTTCTGATACACTCTTAGAGTTTCAACTTTTGAAATCTCTATATTAAAGTTTTGTAGTCAGGCAAGAAGTTCTGGTTCTCTCTTTTCAATTGTCCTAATCTGCATATTCTTATATAAGCAATGTGATGTGAAACAGTATTTTTCCTGTCCTCCAGGACATCACTACAGCAACAAGGTGAATGAGTGAGGGAGAAAGGTCCACAAACCCCATTTGCAGCAGAAGTCAAAGAACTGTACAATTTAGCGACTCCAAAATATGTTTAATTACTTTCAAAGCCTGTTGCAATTGGGCACATCTCCCAAGAAGGGGCTGTACCAAAGAAGATGGTGCCTGCTAAGTTGGTCCATCTGAGAAAGAATGAGCAAACGTGCCAGTACTATAGAGATGAGGTGCTTCCTCCAAAGTTCCAGGTCCTGTCTTGGAATGGGGCAAACAGAGAAGAAGCAGCACCTATGAGGAAGGAAATACACTGAAACAACAACAATAAAACATTAAAACAAAAGGGGAGTAGAGACATAGTGCCTCTCAGCCCAGAGGTGGAAGATCTCAGAAAGTCTCTGTACACACACACTTTTTAAGGTGAGAGCTCACTTGACAAGAAGCCATATAAATCATACATAGCAATTTTGAGAGAGTCTCTGGGTGATTGGCAGCAGAAGCCCTCTCAGAGAAAGTTTGGTTCAGAGAAGCAGAGTAGATAAGACTACTCAAAGTATCAAAGAAAGCTACTTTTTAAGAGATGGTGCCTATCCCTAAAAACAGTGAGGAACTGATGGATATCAAGGTCAGGAGATGATTCAGGGAACATTAAAATGCAAGGATCATTGAATTTAACTAATATAGGATAGTGTGCCTATGGGTGAGTCAATGAGGATATTGCTTGACTTATATGACAAAGGAGATCAGTACTTGATAGATAAAGTGATGTTTTCAGTCTCCCTAATAAGGAATGTATGATCCTTGGCCTGTTTGTTATTCTGAACCAGCTCTCAGATTCTGAGCCCATCAAATAAAGGGAAAACTGGATACCTTTGAGAAAGAATCCCACGACTCTTAATTATTTAGGGCTGGGTTAATGGATGACCTTAAAGGCAGTAAGGATATGTTCTTTCAGTGTTCAGAGCTTGGGTAATACACTCAAGCTCTCATAGAGTTTTATACAATATGATGACAAAGTGGTCTGAGGTGCAGATAGAGACTCAATGGTAGTCGTAAATGGCTTGGCTTCTTGGTGAAAAGCTTGGAAGGAGAAAGATTAGAATATCAGAGAAAAAGTTGCCTGAGTAAGAGGCGTGTGGATGGACCTCTGGAATTCACACAAAGTGTAAGCGTCTTTGTATCTGACACCAATGCTCATCGTAAACCATTAGTGCAAAGAAGTCACAAACAAGTATTGCACAGAATATTCCCAGTGGATGTGAGCCAGTCTCTGTCTACATGCAAATTTAACAGCATAGACTTTTCCTCCACATGGCTGATGTAGCTACTGCCTCTGCTCAACATCCAACACACCATCAAGATGAATGCTAAGCTATATATATGGTGCCCTACTTCAAAGAGACCAAAAACAATGCTTGAGGTGTTGGTTTCATTAGACCTCTTCAATCATGGGGAGGGCAATATTTTGCCCCTAATACAACTGATTCTTTATCTGAATAAAGGATTCTATCTGTCAGTAGTGCCTCTACCAGTGTTAAAAGAGCTACAGGCATTCTTCATTACTGACATTAAATAACAACATTATCTTTGAATGAGGGGCTCATTTTATGGTGACATAGGTATGAACAATGGAACTGTGATGATAGAATCTCCTTCCATCCTCCAGAAACAGCTGTCAGGGTTAAATGTGGAAATGCAGTCAATCTCAGTGAGGGTGTCCTCTTGAGGATGTCTTTATTTTATTTTATTGTTTTATTTTTTTGAGATGGAGTCTTGCTCTGTCACCCAGGCTGGAGTGCAGTGACACAACCTCAGCTCACTGCAACCTCCGCCTCCCTGGTTCAAGTGATTCTCTTGCCTCAGCCTCGCAAGTAGCTGGGACTACAGGCGTGTGCCATCACGCCCAGCTAACTTTTTGTGTTTTTAGTAGAGATGGGGTTTCACCGTGTTAGCCAGGATGGTCTTGATCTCCTGACCTCATGAGCCTTGGCCTCCTAAAGTGCTGGGATTACAGGCGTGAGCCACCATGCCCGGCCAAAGATGTCTTCTTGTGGAGTGTAGTGCTCTTTCAGGATGCAGTATATATATTGAACATAAGTCCATTATATGGGTTTGAGTATTCAAGGATCTCCTTGGTTTGGGAACCAAGAGGATGGAAAGATAATTGACTCCTTCCACTTTCACTCCAAGTGACCCATGTGGGGAATTTCTCTTATCCTATCCACACTTTTAGGCTAAGTATGATTAGAAGTGCCTTTGCTGAGGGAGGGTGTTTTTCCAAGAGTATACAGTAAGTGCTCCACCAGACCACAATGGACATCTGGTCTTGTTGGTAAACCACTAAGCAAAAAACAAACAAACAAACAAAAATTATATCCTAGTGGGAATAATCAGAGGACTTAAGATTACTGCTACATATGGGGGCCTGGATGAGTTTGTGTGGAACCCAGGGATTCAGTTGGGTAACTTTTACTGGTCCCATGATAGGTGAGAATAGTAAAATGGAATTTAGAGCAACAGGAACTTGATGAAGTCAGGTTAATGAGGTACTCATATTTCTCAAGATAGTATGTTTGAACTGGACAATAAAACTAAATGAGTGGAAAAACTGGCTAAAAAGTAGGAGTCTTCAGTGCCTGTTATACTAGTAGAAGAGAAATGATGGAAATAAGCTGTAGCCAGAGGACCAGCCGCAGCAGTAAAACTATGGCATGTCTTGCAGATTCTCATATTTTAAACACTTACTTTCAGAGATGACAGTTGGCTACCAACTTGAGGTGTAGTAACAAAGTAGATTCACAGTGGGCATGAGTAATCCTGAGTGGGACAGAAGTGTATGGTAGCACACACGATTGACACACAACCACATGTACACCTGGCCCACATCTGAGTTTTCTGCAAAAAGTAGCCTATTCTCAGCACTTCAGTTTCTAGCAGAATAAATTGATCACCTGCATATTTCTGCTTCTCTTCCAGAGAGCTTGGGAGGTTGCCTTGGGATCTTGCACAGATTTTTTCTTTGAAAGCCCAGAGTTGCTGGGTAATTAACACCCATAGGAGCAACCTTCAAGCAATAACAGGCTGGAATTGATGGGTACACATGTCAGTTAACCCATCCCTCCATTCTCTATGGTTCTTCTGAGAGTAACCAGTAGTACCAGCCCCAAATGCCAACAATGAAAAACTGCTCACTAATACTACTATATTGTTTTTCTCAACTCACGGATTTATCTTCTTTACTCACACAAGAAATCTAGAAACATTAAACTCATAGAGAGTGGAATTGTTGTTAACAGAGGCTGTGGTGGGGCATGGTGGGTGAGAAAGGAAAATGATGGTCGGGGGTACAAAGTTTTTGCTAGATAGGAGGTGTAAGTTCTAATGATCTATTGAGCATCATGGTTACTATAGTCAATAACAATGTATTATATATTTCAAACTTGCTAAAAGAGTGGAACTTAAATGTTCTCACCACAAATAAATGATAAGTATGTGAGGTGATGGATGTGTTAATTAGCCTGATTTGATCATTCCACCATGTATAAATGTATGGAAACATCACATTGTACTCCACAAATATATATATAATTATTATTTGCCTACTAAAATAAAATAAAATTTATTTAAAAATCGAAAAGCACTAAGCTAAAGGTATCAAAATAGTATGATATTGATATAAAGCAGACATCTAGGCCAGTGGAATAGAATAGAAGTCCCCAAATAAACCCTCTTATATATGGGAAAATGATGTTTGACAAGGGTCTGGGATAACGAATGGCAAAAGGACAGACTCTTCAAGAAATTATAATGGGATAACTGAATAATCATAATGGGAAAACAGGCAAAAGAATGGTTGGGCCCTTACCTTACATCATATACACACACAAAAAAACTCCAAATGGATCAAAGATTAAATCATAAAACACCTAGAAGAAAACACCAGGGACAAAGTTTCATGACATTGGATTTGATGATAGTTTCTTAACTATGACACCAAAAATACAGGTAACAAAAGCAAAGATAGACAAATAGGACTAAGTCAAACTTAAAACTTCTGCACAACAAAGGACACAATCAACAAAGCAAAAAGTCAGCCTTCAAAATGGGAGTAAATATTTGTACTTCACAAATATGCTAATGATTAATATCCAAAATGGACAAAGATTTACAAATAAACAACACAAAACAACCAATCAAGTAAATTAAGAAAATGGACAAAAGACTTGAATAGATATTTATCCAAAAGTGATTTCTAATGACTAACAAGCATTATGAAAAAATACTCAAAATCACAAATAAAGTGCAAATCAAAACCACAATGAGATATTACCTCATACCTACTAGTATTGTTACTATTTTAAAGATTCTTGATGGGGATATAGAGGAATTGGAATCCTTGTGTACTGTTAGTCAGAATGTAAAGTAGGTTGCAATTGAAAACAGTGTGGTTTGTTCCTTAAAAAAATCTTTTTGTAATTACTGTGTTATCTAGCAATCCCCATTCTTGGTATATATCCAAAATAATTGAAAGCAGAATCTTGAAGAGATATTTTCATACCCAGGTTAATTGCAGTATTATTCGTGGTAGCCAATAGGTAAAAACAACCCCAATGTCCATCTATGGAGGAATGAATAAACAAAACGTGATGTATACACACAATGAAATATTATTCAGCCATAAAAAGGATGGAAATCCTGACATATGCTACAACATGGGTGAACCTTGAGGACATTATGCTAAGTGAAATAATCTCGTCACAAAAAGACAGAAACTGTATGATTCTATTATATGAGTTATGTAGAGTAGTCAATCATGTAAACAGAAAGTAGAATGGTTGTCGCCAGGAATGTGGTAAAGGGGATGTGGGATGTTCCTTAATGAGTATAGATTTAGTTTTACAAGATGAAAAGATTTTTGGAAATTGGTTGCACAACAATGGAAATATTCTTAACAACATTGAACCGTCAAGTTAAAAATTGTAAAGCTGGTAAATTTTATGTTGTTTTTACCACACTTAAATAATTTTATTAGAATATTTTAAAATTACATGATTTAAAATATTGGTGAAATCCACATATGTAGCTTAACTAATAGCATTGCACCCAAGTTAATTTCTTAGCTTTTTAAATTATACTATGGCTATGTGTATTAGTCAAGGTTCTTCAAAGAAAAAGAACCAATGAGATAGACATGGATATGGATATGGATATGGATATGGATATGGATATAGGTTTAGACATAGATATAGATATATAGGAAAGACTTTATTAGGGGAATTGGCTCACATGATTATTGAGGCTGAGAAGTCCCACAATGGGCAATCTGCAAATTGGAGACCCAGAGAAGCTGATAATGTGGCTTAGTCTAAGTCTGAAAGTCTCAGAGCCAGGGGAGGCAATGGTGTAACTCTCAGCTGAGGCTGAAGGCCTGAGAAACTGGGGGCCCACTGGTACAAGTTCCAGAGTCCACAGGCCAGAGAACATGGAGTTCTGATGTACAAGGGCAGGAGAGGGGGGCAGCTCCAGAAAAGACAAAGAGAATTTGCCTTTTTTCCTGACTTTTTTTTTTTTAATCTGGGACCTCAGTTGATTGTATTGTGCCTGCCCACATTGGTGAGGGTGGATCTTCTTTAGTCCACTGATTTTTCTTCCAGAAACACCACAGACACACCCAGTGATAGTGCTTCACCAGCTACCTAGATAACCCTTCAGCGAGCCCAACTGACATCTACAATTAACCAACACACTATGTAAGACATTAACATTAGAGGAAGGCAAGTGGATAAAATTCTGTACTGTTTTTGAAAAATAAAAAAGGAAAACATATACTTAATTTCATGTAAATATTTACATTAAATATTTTAAAATTAAATATTGTCAAATAAAAATATTTAACTCAGAAAGGATTGTACACCTAGATGAATACCTAAAATTATAAATCTCCTAGAAGAAAATATAGGAGAAAATATATGTGATCTTAGGCCAGGCAAAGATTTTAATATACTAAACAACAACTATCAGGCACATGAAAAAAATAAATTAGACACCTTCAAAAAATAACTTATCAAATTACAATTTTAAATATATGGAGTTTATTGTTTGCCAGTCATACTTCAGTAAAGCTGTTTAAAAAATTAATTAATGAAAACAAAAAGGAAATGACTTATCCACAAAAAAATTGTTGGTGAATTGGCTATTGAATTAAGGCGAAAATAAATGTGAAGATTAGTGTGAAAAACAGATTGTAAATATTATATAATCCTGACAAAAAGAAATGATGCAACTAATAACATTTGGCAAAGAATGACATAAAGAAAATGGGTAGTGGTATAAATTCTTTAACTTTATATTCCCACAAAGATACCAACCTAATAGCTTCATTTGAAAGCTGGGAGAAAAATTATATTGTTTAATTTAGCAAATAAAATATACTCATATTTAACTATTGAAATGAAAATATCAATAAATACATTATTAACCACTGTAACATTATTGTAGAGGGAGTGGGGAGGAAGAATGAAAGGAAACAGCAATTTTGTCATTGTTTTCAGTAGATTAATAGTGGATAAGAAGTTAAAGAGGAGAGGGTTAATGTGGTGTCTGTGTGTGTGTGTGTGTGTGTGTGTGTGTATGCTGTATGTTGTATCCATTGTGAGAGACATACATATACATACAGGCAGAGACAGAGACAGAGATTTATTTTAAGAAATTGGCTTATGAAATTGTGGAGGATTTGTGACTCCAAAATCTGATGGGGGTTGGCAGGATGGAGCTCCAGGGAGCACTGATGATGCAGTTGAGGTATGAAGGCCAAATGCTGGAGAATTCCTTCTTGCTCAAGGGAGGTCAGTCTTTTGTTTTATTCAGGTCTTCAAATGATTGCATGAAACCCACTAACATTATGGAGTGTAATCTACTTATTCAACTTCCACCAACTTAAATGTTGAACTAATCCAACACATCATCAGAAAAGCATTCAGAGTAATGTTTGACCACATAGTTGGGCACTGTGGCCTAGCTCCAGCTGACACATAAAATTAACCATGACACCAAATAGCAACAAAAACACACATGCACATGTGCACAAAACAAGGAAAATAGACTGCATAGTAAATGGCTTTTAAATGTGAGAAAAATAATATTTTTTAAAAAAATGTTAATGTACTTGAGACAATCTTATTATACATTAACATAAGTGAACTTTGATTTTCAGATAGTAGATTTCAGAAGTATTATCTGGGAACGAGGCTTATAAAATGCCCCCACTTTTTGAAGTCATAGCCATACAATTAAGGAGTTTTACTCTATGGAATTGTCACTGCTGGGGCTTCAGCCTATCCCTCCCTTACTCTTCAAATTCTTAATACTTAGGAGAGTAATGGAGGCTGTTTTATATGGGAGCATTTAGGTGTACGAAACAAACAGGTCCTGCACCAGGATAATGCTGACTGTCCCTTCCTGTGTCTAACGTGATTCTGTTGCCTTGCAACCTTTTCCCCAATAACCCCAAGGTTCTGCAAGGCTGATTGCAGTATTTTTGGTGGCATTCCTACTGGAGGTGTTATTGCTTCCTTGCCCTGCTGATGTAGGATTTTTGCTTCTTAGTTCAGCTAAGTCCAAGTCCAGGTTCTTGTCTCATGGCCAGGAAAAATTAGGCATGCAGACACATTGAAGGGTGAGGAGGGCAGAATTTATTAAGCAAAAGGAAAGCACTCAG
The DNA here is from genome assembly GCF_028885625.2 of Pongo pygmaeus. Classification (NCBI taxonomy): domain Eukaryota; kingdom Metazoa; phylum Chordata; class Mammalia; order Primates; family Hominidae; genus Pongo; species Pongo pygmaeus. The sequence continues at coordinate 34,352,852 of NC_072379.2, read as the reverse complement.
CAAAGAGAGATATTCTCTCCCTCACAGTGGCATACCAGGACTTCTACACATGAGCTGAAGAGGCCAGGCTCCTCCCTTGTGCATCCTGCCCTTCCAGTGCATATGCGGGCCCTTGAGTCTGAGCCACTCTACACTGATTTAATTCCCTTACTGTGCATGTGTTAAGGTACAGAATTTTTCACTGTGAGCATGTTTAGGCAAGCTCCCTGTGCACAATGACCTGGGTGGTCAGAAGTTCTCCGGGGACCCTCCCCATCTGCCTAGGAGAGTTCTCTGCCTCCTGCTTTTCTCACTGTGGTTTCTTCACTTTCCTTACATTGCAGTGGAAATACCCAAATAGTTCACATGATCTGCTTTCTTTGTCAAGGGAATGCAGAGAAACCAATAAAGCATATCCTTTGAAAAGATTTTCAAATTGTGCTGTATGTTTGTGCCATGTTTTGATTCAGTTTGTTTAACTGGAGGTTCAATCTCCTCATTCTCTAGCACCCTGTCTGCCCTACTATCCCCATCCTCTGACCTCCACACTCGCATTTGAAGGGACAGTGTAGGATTATTAGAACATTCATGCAATAATCACATTACAGAGGATCACATGAACCTTTTTCTCTCTAAAATGCAATCCCCAATATGTATTACCATTATGCAGTGAATAATTTGAGGTTATAGTTTCTCATAATCTGGCCCTTTAAGCACCCTAAGCAAATTATAAAAATTCCAAGCAAATTAATTATTAATACGTTTGTATGCCAACTGAAAAATTCTCTCTTGAGGATCATACTTTGGCTTTCACTTCCAGGAAAGTTAGGCTGGCTTTTACTATGTTAATGAAAGCTTGAAACCCAGGCTTAAGTAAACTCAGTCCAAGTGTATATTGTGAGCATCAGCTTCTAGCATAAGCAGTGGTCAAGAGACCAAAAACCTGCAAGAAGCGTAATTAGACAAATTCAGCTACATCCTCCAAAGAGGCACGGCCCTGGGTTTTAAAAAAATCAGATTTCCAGTTGTTTCTGAAGGAAGATAATCTAGAGCCATAAATTTACCTCATAAAGACTACAATGTAGCCTTAAATCAGTTCCATACTTTATTGGATTAAAGTGAATCCTCTCTGGGAAAGTAAAGTATTACTACAGACTCAATTATCTCTCCACCTTTTTTTAATACAAAGTATCTGTTTCAGTTGGATCATCAGGAATATTTTTTAAAAAAGATCAAATGCTTGAAAATGAAGAACAGAGAGAAGGAGAAGAAGACGAACAAGAAGATGGAGAAACTATTCATATAATCATAGTTTTTAATATAAAAGTTATTAGACATAAACTTCAAAAACTGTCATTAGTAGGTGTGAGGAAATAAATATAAAACTGAGAAATTTAGCAGAATATACATTTAAAAATAGAAGTAAAATTCTAAAGCTGAAATATAATTTTTACCTTTATAGATATAATTCTTAATTTGATAAATGCCATAGATAGAATTATGGGCAGATTAGGCAGAGTTGGAGAGAATTAATGAACCGGGAGCAGGTCGTAAGAAAATTATGGCAACTGAAGCACTGGCAGTAAAGGTGGAGCGAAAGCGAAACAAAGGTGTAAAATACAAAAGAGACATGGAGCCAAGGTTTAGCATATGAATGAATATTATACATAATTGAAGCCCCAAAATAAGTGGAGATTGTACTGGGAAGTGTAGGGTCCTTGGTTCTTGTCTTCTCAGTGGGAAGAATTCAGCCAAGTGACACACAGACACAGTGAAGCAGTAGCAGGGTTTTATTAAAGCGACAGTACACTCTGAAAGCTAAGTCAAAGTGGGCTGCTCTGAAAAACAGACAGACAGGGCTGACACTGAGGAACCCCCTTTATGGAGTTCTTACATGATTATTTATGAAAGGGGTGTGAAGAGGTGTTACTTACAAGCATGTTTTGGATGGTCCACTGGGTATGCATGCCTTGTGGCTGTACCTGCTAGTACATACATTGTATGTCTCATTAGCATCAAATATAATAAGCAATAGGTTAGCTTTAGTGCAAGCCAAATCAAAAGTGTGCATGCTTACTAGTGGGGAAAGTCCCTATTGAAGCTTTCTTGTGTTAGGGTCAGGTAAGTCCCAGTTAGATCCAGAGAAGCCTAATCGTAATTCCAGATGTAGCAATTTTTTTGTTTGTTTGCTTTGTTCTTTTTTTTTTTTTTTTTTTTAGACAGAGTCTTGTTCTGTTGCTTAGGCTGGAGTGCAGTGGCATGATTTCAGCTCACTGCAACCTCCACCTCCTAGGATCAACTGATTCTCCTGCCTCAGCCTCCCGAGTAGCTGGAATTACAGGCACCCACCACCACACCCAGCTAAAGATGAGACTATTGTTTTTCTCTGATTGCTAGTGTGGCAACGTTTCCAGGGCTGCATTTCCTGCTCACGTCTATGTCTCCACCTACTCTAACAGAGATAGAAAGTGGGACAGAGGCCAGGTGCAGTGGCTTATGTCTGTAATCCCAGCATTTTGTGGGGCTGAGGAAGGAGGATCGCTTGAGCCCAGTAGTTCAACACCAGCCTGGCAACATAGTGAGAACTCGTCTTTACAAAAAAAAAAAAAAAAAAAAAATTATCTGGGCATGGTATTGTGGACCTGTGGTCCCAGCTACTTGGGAGACTGAGGTGGGAGGATTGCTTGAGCCTGGGATGTTGAGGCTGCAGGGAACCATGATTATGCCGCTATGCTCCAGCCTGACAACAATGCAAGACCCTATCTTAAAAAAAAAAAAAAGCCTACTGTACCAAAAAAAGGGATAGACACAATATTTTAAGATATATCCATTAAGAATTTTCCTAGACTGATGAAATATAACAAGTTACAGATTAAAAGTTACTATAAATCTAAAACAAAATAAATGTAAAGAACCATATTATTTGCTTTTTTCAAATTTATCTATTTATTTATTTAAATTGACAGATAAATTGTATGTATTTATCACTTACAACATGATGGTTTGAAGTAGATACACATTGTGGAATGGTTACACGTAGCTAATTAACATTTGCATTACCTCTCATAGTTATCAACTTTTTGGTGATAACTGTTAACATCCAGGCTGTTAGCATATTTAAGAATACAGGGTATCATCATTAACAATAGTCACCATGACATACAATAGAATGGTGGTTACCAAAGACTGGGAGGGAAGGGGGATGGGGGTGGGTGGAGAGGGGAGATGTTGGTTAAAGGATAGAAAATTGCAGTTAAGTAGGAGGAATAAGTTCAAGAGATCCATAATATTTGTTTTTAATAGAAAATATGTCAGAACTTGATGTCTTTTAACTCTAAGTGATTTGCTTTCTTCATTTAAGCCTTATAAAATGACCATCCACAATATTTAACATATAAATTATTGTGATGTTTGTGCAATCAGAATTGCTTCCAATTATGCTCATCAGTGAATTCTCTGGAAAATATCCCTACAACCAAAGGAACTGTGTCCTGAATTCTCTGAATCACACACACCTGCTCTGCACTTCTATGTAAATGATCAAGATTTAACAATGCTTTAATACTATATTGTTTCCTGGAATTAATTTATATAAGTTTTCACCTTCATGTGCAGGCAAATGGACCTGCCCCTAAGTGACATCTGCCTTATGCTCTGTAGGAAGCAAGTCTACACTGACTTAGCAGGACTGGAGATTACAAAGCAGCCTATAGTTGTTCTGGATTCTTGATGAGATATATGCTTTAATTACATGTATTATATAATATCTATGTTGAAACAACTTGTTTCCAAAAAATTTTAATGAATCTTTTCTTCTCATAGTTTAGGGCCTTTTATCATCATACTCATAAGATTTTCAATTTGGTTGTTAAGAATCATCTTTGGAGGACTTCACCATGATTCTAAGTACTTCATAACTATTCACCACGTTGTGTGCACACTCAGTACTGCTCTATAAGGGAGATAGCACAGTCTGCCTGAACATTTTACATTCAACTCAGAGATTGAACCATGTTACATATTTAAAATGATGATGCTGATGGTGTGGGTGTGGCTGCCTGAATGGTCATGTAGTGAAGGATTCTGAGTCTGTGCCCCTGTTCTTGGATCTAAGTTAAAGAGTTCAATAATCGCTGAGCCCTCTCTAGTATTTGTAAGGGAGAGGAGTAGTGGCAAATGTGCCAGACATTTCCTGAAAATCTTTTAGCAAAAGTCATAACCAAGATTAGGAAAGGATTAAATAAAAACCAATTGCATGGGAAAAGAGCCAACTGCAGTTTACCATACTGTTAATTTAAACATTACTATAAAGAAAGTAAACATATTCAGCATTGTCTGAAGCCATGCTCTGTGGAAGAGAGACGACTTTGAACCCCGGGTGGTTAATTTGCCCTTACTAGACTCACTGCTTGGATTGCTAGGATCTGGTTTGAGGTTCCTTGGGAGACTTCGACATGCAATGATGACTAGCAGCTTCCTGAAGTGAGTTTGTCTCCATTTAAACCTGTATCATAACCCATTTAATCCAAACAGCAGTGCTAGGTGTCATTCTTCCCAACTGACAAATGGGGAAATTGTGTCTCAGAAATTTTAAGTTACTCACCTAAGGTCACTAATTTAGTAAATACTGGCAGGTGTTTACTATTGAAAATATAGAGTACACTCTTTCTACTATATCAAAGAAAGGGCAACCAGAGGACAAAATACTTGCTGGAAGCACTACAGTAAAACCTGAAAGGACAACAGAGCTCCGTCACTTTCACTTGACCTCATTCCAGAGTATAACCTATCTCCTGGTACCTGACATGCAGGCATTAACCTGGCAAATGCCTTTTTTTCCATTCCTGTCCATAAGGCCCACCAGAAACAATTTGCCTTCAGCTGGCAAGGCCAGTAATATACCTTTACTCTCCTACCTCAGGGGTGTGTAAACTCTCTGGCTTTGTGTCACAATCTTGTTCACAGAGATCTTGATCGCTTTTGCCTTTCACAAGATACCACACTGGTCCATCACATTGATGACATTATGCTGATTGGATCCAGTGAGCAATAAGTAGCAAACACCCTGGACTTATGGTGAGACATTTGCATATCAAGGGATGGGAAATAAATCTGACTAAAATTCAGGGAACATTTACCTCAGTGAAATTTCTAGGGGTCCAGTGGTGTGGGGCCTGTCAAGATATTCCTTCTAAGCTGAAGGGTAAGTTGCTGAATTAGGCCCCTTCTACAACCAAGAAAGAGCCACAACGCCTAGTGGGCCTATTTGGATTTTGGAGGCAACACATTCCTTATTTGGGTGTGTTACTCTGGCCCATTTATCAAGTGACTCAAAAGACTGCCAGTTTTGAGTGGGGTCCAGAACAGGAGAAGGCTCCGCAACAGGCCCAGGCTGCCGTGCAAGCTGCTCTGCCACTGAGACCACATGACCCAGCAGATCCAATGGTGCTTGAGGTGTCAGTGGTAGATAGGGATGCTGCTTGGAGGCTTTGGCAGGCCCCCCATGTGTGAATCACACCGGAGGCCCCCAGGATTTTGAAGCAAGTCTCTGCCATCTTCTGCAGATAACTACTCACCTCTACTTTTTGAGAGACAGCTCTTGGCCTGTTACTGGGCTTTGGTGGAAACTGAAGTCACCATGTGACCTGAGCTGTCTATCATGAACTGGGTGCTTTCTGACCCACCTACCCACAAAGTGGGCCATGAACAGCAGCCTTCCATGATCAAATAGAAGTGGTATATACGTGATCAGATTTGAGCAGATCCTGAAGGCACAAGTAAGTTACATGAGGAAGTGGCTCAAATGCCCATGGCCTCCATTCCTGCCACCCTGCCTTCTCTCCACCAGCCTGCATCGATGACCTCATAGGGAGTTCCCTACAATCAGTTGACAGAGGAAGAGAAGACTACGGCCTGGTTCATAGGTGGTTCTGCACAATATGCCAACACCACCCAAAAGTAGACAGCTGCAGCACTACAGCCCCTTTCTAGGACATCCCTGAAGGACAGTGGTGAAGGAAGATCTTCTCAGTGGACAGAACTTCGAGCAGTGTGCCTGGTTGTGCACTTTATTTGTAAGGAGAAATGGCCAGATGTGTGATTATATACTGATTCTGGGCTGTAGCCAGTGGTTTGGCTGGATGGTCAGGGACTTGGAAGAAGCATGATTGGAAAACTGGTGACAAGGAAATCTGGGGAAGAGGTATGTGGATGGACCTTTCTGAGTGGTCAAAAACTGTGAAGATATTTGTATCCCATGTGACTGTTCACCAAAGGGTGACCTCGGCAGAGGAGGATTTTGATATTCAAGTGGATAGGATGACTCATTCTGTGGACACCACTCAGCCTCTTACCCCAGCCTCCCCTATCATCACCCAATGGGCGCATGAACAAATTGGCCCTGGTGGGAGGGATGGAGGTAATGCATGGTCTCAGTAACATGGACTTACGTTCGTCAAGGCTGACCTGGCTACGGCTACTGCTGAGTGCCCAATTTGCTAGCAGCACAGACCAACACCAAGCCCTTGACATGGCACCGTTCCTTGGGGTGATCAGCCAGCGGCTTGGTGGCAGGTGGATTATATTGGACTTCTTCTATAATGGAAAGGGCAGAGGTTTGTTCTCACTGGAATAGGCACTTTCTATAGATAATGGGTTTGCCTATCCTGCAGGCAATGTTTCTGCCAACACTATCATCCATGGACTCATGGAATACCTTATCCACCGTCATGGTATTCCACACAGCATTGCCTCTGACCAAAGCACTCACTTTACAGCTTAAGAAGTGTGGCAGTGGGCTCATGCTCATGGAATTCACTGGTCTTACCATGTTCCCCATCATCTGGAAGTAGGTGATTGATAGAATGGTGGAATGGCCTTTTGAAGTCACAATTACAATGCCAATTAGGTGCAATACTTTGCAGGGCTAGGGCAAAGTTCTCTAAAAGGCTGTGTATGCTCTGAATCAGCATCTAATATATCGTACTGTTTCTCCCATAACCAGGATTCAGGGGTCCAGGAATCAAAGGGTGGAAGTAGAAGTGGCACTACTCACCATCATCCCTAGTGATCCATTGGCAAAATTTTTGCTTCCTGTTCCTGTGACATTACATTCTGCCGGTCCAGAGGTCTTAGTTTCAGAAGGAGGAGTGCTGCCACCAGGAGACACAATAACGATAAAATTAAACTGGAAGTTAAGATTGCCACCTGGACACTTTGGGCTCCTCCTACCTCTAAGTCAACAGGTTAAGAAGGGAGTTACAGTGTTTGCTGGGGTGACTGACCTCAACTATCAAGATAAAATCAGCCTACTACTCCACAATGGAGGTGAGGAAGAGTATGAGTGGAATACAGGCAATCCCTTAGAGTGTCTCTTAGTATTATCATGCCTTGTGATTAAGGTCAGTGGGAAACTACAACAGCCCAATCCAGGCAGGACTACAAATGGCCCAGACCCTTCAGGAATGAAGGTTTGGGTCACTCCACCAGGAGAAAAACTATGACCTGCTGAGATGCTTGCTGAAGGCAAAGGGAATACAGAATGGGTAGTAGAAGAAGGTAGTCATCAGTACCAGCTACGACCACATGACCAGCTGCCGAAATGAGTACTGTAATTATCATGAGGACAAGCTGGAAATCTGGAAATGCCCACAGGATTTCCATGTAACAATCTTGATGCATAATTCCAGGAAACCTCAGCTTTTGCTCTTTTAGACTTCTACCGATTGGATGAGACCTACTCTCATTATAAAGGACAATCTCCTTTACGTAAGGTCAATGATTGCAGATATTAATCACAACTGCAAAGTTGCTTAACAGCAATATCTAAAGTGGTGTTTGACCGAAAAACCTGGTGATTTTGTCATTGTGAAAACATCATAGAGTGTGTTTACACAAACTAGATGGTAGAGTCCACTACACACCTGGGCTATATGGTATATCTATTGCTCCTAGGCTGCAAACCTGTTCAGTATATTATCGTACTGAATACTGTAGGCAACTAAAACACAACAGTAAGTATGTATGTATCTAAACATATCTAAACATAGAAAAGATACAGGAAAAAAATCTATTATTACAATCTTATGGGACAACTGTCTTATATGTGGTCCATTTACCAAAATGTCATGATGGGTTATATGACTGTATATGTAGTATATTATATATTATCACTGTGTATATGTAAAATATTAGGAAATATATGGTATAGAATGTGTTATATAATTCATAACATAATTATTATAACATTATTTCATGACATATATTATACTATATTACATTATCTTATAATTTTAATATGCCAGTCTTAAATGTCAAAAGAATAGCAAGGAGCTAACATGGCTAAGTGTGGTGGAAAAGGAGTGGACTGTGGAAGATGAGGAAGACAGCTAAGTGAGGGTTAGATTGGGTAGGTCCTTGGGGTCAATTGTATTTGGGTTACAGGGACTGAGCTAAAGTGGCATATGTGACTTACAAACTTAAAGATTCAACCTACCTGTTGTAAAGATATTGGGATATGAGACGGCAAGGACAAAAGCAGGAAAAGCAATTGCTGTAACCCCGGGAGAGGGGCTGGTGTCTTGGACAAGGTGGTTGCAGTGGAGATAGGGAGCAGTGCTCCTCTTCCAGTACATTTTAAAGTGGCACTAACAGGATGCAGAGATTAGAAGGGTATGAGTAAAAGAACAGGGTCAAAGGTCAAGTCCAAAACTTTGGTCTCAAGCAAGTGAAAAATGTGGTTACTCTTTCCTGAATTGGGAATAAAAACAGCAGGAGTAACAAGGGCTGGGGGAAGGGAGGGAAGATGAAGAGCTGAGCTTAAGGCATGCCAGGTGTGTTCTTGTTAGACACCCACGTGAAAGGTTAAATAGACAGTTTCATATGGAAGATTGCAGTTCCAGAGCATGGTTATGGGTTGATAAATCATATATTCATGAAAAAGCTGTAGTAAATTGGGTAATTATCTGTTGATAGAAGTATGATTTTTGACTACTGAAAAATTTAATGGTATGTATCCAATAACTTTAAAATAGTGGTATATTTAAAAAATTGTTATATTAATTGATATATTTTTTAAAATCAACATTTTAAATTGATATATTAAAATTGGTATTTTAATTGGTATATTTTAAAAATACCAATATTTTAAAGATCCCAATTCCTGAAATGCAGAAACTGACCTGGCATCCACAGCGAGGTCATTTTTCTTTTATTACACTTAAACAATCTCGCAGAATACTAACCTCAGACAAGGTTACTTTTAGATCACGACAAAATGAGACAGAGTAAGGCTACTTCATAATTTTGTCTCATCAAGGATAAACACAAGTTAACTATGCCTTCTACAGAATACCATACATCCCCTCTCTTAGCCAAAATTAGTGAATGCTACTCCTTCACAAGTTACAACCTTATCCCCATTACAGTTTCCCCTATAGAGAAATAAGATTTATTGAAATACGCAACCATTGCCCTCGCTTTATGACAACATCCAATCTAAAGCAATTCCCTGTTTCCTAGACTCCTCTAGTCAACTGACCAAAACCTCAAACTTGTAATAGATTCTTTCTTCCTCCCTTTTACAGAGATACCCCACAGTGTGGTCTCCCTTGCTACAATGAGTGCCAAGCCTAACCTGCCTCGCCATAGGTGTGTTCCTGGTGGCCTTTCTCTGGAGGGCATAATAGTGTAGTTTGGCACCACTGATTGGAAAAGAGTTACCAGAATGTTACAATTGCTTAAAAGTGCTTTTTAAAATTATTTTTTAATTTTTCCTTAAGTTATTGGGGTACAGGTGGTATTTGGTTAAATGAAAAAGTTCTTTAGTGGTGATTTGTGAGATTCTGGTGCACCCATCAACCCTGAGCAGTATACACTGCACCAGATTTGTAGTCTTTTATCCCTCGCCCCCTCCCTCTTTCCCCCTAAGTCTCCAAAGTCCATTATATCATTCTTATACCTTTATTTCCTCATAGCTTAGCTCCCACATGTCAGTGACAGCATACAATGTTTGGTTTTCCATTCCTGAGTTACTTCACTTAGAATAATAGTCTCCAATCTCATCCAGCTCATTGCAAATGCCACTGATTCATTCCTTTTTATGACTAAGTAGTATTCCATTGTATAAATATACCAATTACTTTATCCATTCATTGATTGATGGACATTTGGGTTGGTTCTACAATTTTGCCATTGCCAATTGTACTGTTATAAACATGCATGTGTGAGTATTTTTCATATAATGACTTCTTTTCCTCTGGGTAGATACGCAGTGGTGGGATTGCTGGATCAAATGGCAGTTCCACTTTTACTTGGTTAAGGAATCTCCACACTGTTTTCCATAGTGGTTGTACTAGTTTACATTCCCACCCACAGTGTAGAAGTGTTCCCAGGCCAACATCTACTGTTGTTTGATGTTTTGATTGTGGCCATTCTTGCAGGAGTAAGGTGATACTGCATTCTGGTTTTGATTTGCATTTCCCTGATCATTAGTGATGTTGAGCATTTTTTCATATGTTTGTTGGCCATTTGTATATCTTCTTTTGAGAATTGTCTATTTATGTCCTTTGCCCACTTTTTGATGGGATTGTTTTTTTTTTCTTCCTGATTTGAGTTGGTTATAGATTCTGGATATTAGTCCTTTGTCAGCTGTATAGATTGTGAAGATTTTCTCCCACTCTGTGGGTTGTCTGTTTACTCTGCTGACTGTTCCTTTTGCCATGGAAAAACTCTTTAGTTTAATTAAGTTCCAACTATTTATCTTTGTTTTTATTCCGTTTGTTTTTGGGTTCTTGGTCATGAAATCCTTGCCTAAGCCAAAGTCTAGAAGGGTTTTTCCAATGTTATCTTCTAGAATTTTTATAGTTTCAGGTCTTAGATTTAAGTCCTTAATTCATCTTGAATTGATTTTTGTATAAGGTGAGAGACAAAAATCCAGTTTCATTCTGCTACATGTGGCTAGCCAATTATCCCAGCACCATTTATTGAAAAAGGTTATATTTTTGTTTTTGTTATCCCAGCATCATTTATTGAAAAGGGTTATGTTTATATTTTTGTTTGCTTTGTCAAAGATCAGTTGGCTGTTAAGTATTTGGGTTTAGTTCTGGGTTCTGTATTCTGTTCCATTGGTCTATGTGCCTATTTTTATACCAGTACCATGCTGTTTTGATGACTATGGCCTTATTGTGTAGTTTGAAATCAGGTAGTGTGAAGCCTCCAGATTTGTTCTCTTTGCTTAGTCTTGCTTTGGCTATGCAGGCTCTTTTTTATCCATATTAATTTTAGAATTATTTTTTCTAATTCTGTGAAGGATGATGGTGGTATTTTGATGGAGATTGCATTGAATTTGTAGATTGCTTTCAGCAGTGTGGTTATTTTCAAAATATTGATTCTACTCATCCATGAGCATGGGATGTATTTCCATTTATTTGTCTCATCTATGATTTCTTTCAGCAGTATTTTGTAGTTTTAGAGGCATTTCACCTCTTTGGTTATGTATATTCCTAAGTATTTTATTTTATTTTTTGCAGCTATTTTTAAAGGGGTTGATTTCTTGATTTGATTCTCCACTTGGTCACTGTTGGTGTATAGAAGAGCTACTGATTAGTGTGCATTAATGTTGTATCTGGAAACTTTGCTGAATTCTTTTATCAGTTTTAGGAGCTTTCTGGAGGAATCTGTGGGGTTTTCAAGGTAAGTGATCATATCGTCATCAAACAGTAACAGTTTGACTTCCACTTTACCAGTTTGGATGTTCACTATTTCTTTCTCTTTTCTGATTGCTCTGGCTAGGACTTCCAGTTCTATGCTGAAGAGGAGTGGTGAGTCTGGGCATCCATGTCTTGTTCCAGTTCTCAGAGGGAATGCTTTCAACTTTTCCACATTCAGTATTATGTTGGCTGTGGGTGTGTCACAGATGGTTTTTATTATATTAAGGTATGCCGATTTTGTTGAGAGTTTTAATCATAAAGCGATATTGGATTTTGTGGAATGCTTTTTCTGCATCTATTGAGATGATCATGTGATTTTTGTTTTCAATTCTAGTTTATGTGGTATATCACATTTATTGACTTGCATGTGTTAAACCATCCCTGCATCCCTGGTATGAAATCCACTTGATCATGGTGGGTTATCTTTTTGATATGTTGTTGGATTCAGTTAGCTAGTATTTTAAGGATTTTAGCATCTATGTTCATCAAAGGTATTGGTCTGTAGTTTTCTCTTTTGGTTATGTCCTTTCCTGGTTTTGGTATTAGGGCGATGCTGGCTTCATAGAATGAATTAGGGAGGGTTCCTTCTTTCTCTATCTTGTGCAATAGTGTCAAAGGAGTTGGTACAAATTCTTTGAATGCCTGGTAGAATTCTGCTGTGAATCCAACTGGTCCCGGACTTTGTTTTGTTGGTAATTTTTAAATTACCATTTCAATCTCACTGCTTGTTATTGGTCTGTTCAGGGTATCTCATTCTTCCTAATTTAAGCTAGAAGGGTTGTATTTTTCCAGGAATTCATTCATCTTTTCTAGGTTTTCTAGTTTATGTGTGTAAAGGTGTTCATAGTAGCCTTGGATTATCGTTTGTATTTCAGTGGTGTCAGTTGTAATATCTCTCCTGTTTCATTTCTTAATGAGGTTATTTGGATTTTCTCTCTTCTTTCCTTGGTTCATGTTGTTAATGGTCTATAAATTTTATTTATCCTTTCAAAGAACTACCAACATGGCACATGTATACATATGTAACTAACCTGCATGTTGTGCACATGTACCCTAAAACTTAAAGTATAATAAAAAAAGAAAAGAACCAGCTTTTTGTTCTATTTATCTTGTTGGTTTGTTTGTTTGTTTCAATGTCATTTAGCTCTGGTCTGATCTTGGTTATTTCCTTTCTTCTGTTGGGTTTGGGTTTGGTTTGTTCTTGTTTCTCTAGTTCCTTAAAGTGTGACCTTAGAATGTCAGTTCATGCTCTTTCAGTCTTTTTGATGCAGGCATTTAGGGCTATGGACTTTCCTTTTAGCACCGCCTTTGCTGTATCCCAGAGGTTTTGGTAGGTAGTGTCATTATTATTGTTCAGTTTGAAGAATTTTTAAATTTCCATCTTGATTTCGTTTTTGACCCAATGCTCACTCAGGAACAGGTTATTTAATTTCCATGTATTTGCATGGTTTTGAAGGTTCCTTTTGGAGTTTATTTTCAGTTTTATTCCACTGTGGTCTGTGAGAGTGCTTGACATAATTTCAATTTTCTTAAATGTACTGATGCTCGTTTTATGACCTATCATATGGTCTATCTTGGAGATAGTTTCATGCACTGTTGAATAGAATGTGTATTCTGCAGTTGTTGGATGAAATGTGCTGTATATATCCGTTAAGTCCATTTGTTCCAGGGTATAGTTTAAATCCATTGTTTCTTTGTTGACTTTTGGTTTTGATGACCTGTCTATTGCTGTCAGTGGAGTATTGAAGTTCCCCACTATTACTGTGTTGCTGTCTATCTCATTTCTTAGGTCTATTAGTAATTGTTTTATAAATTTGGGAGCATCAGTGTTAGGTGCATATGTGTTTAGGTTTGTGATATTTTCCTGTGGGACAAGGCCTTTTACCATTATATAATCTCCTTCTTTGTCTCTTTTAACTGCTGTTGCTTTAAATTTTGTTTTGTCTGGTATAAGAATAGCTTCCCCTGCTTGCTTTTGGTGTCCATTTGCAAGAAATGCCTTTTTCCATCCCTTTATTTTAAGTTTATGTGAGTCCTTATGTGTTAGGTGAGTTTCCTGAAGGCAGCAGATAGTTGGTTGATGAGTTCTTATCCATTCTGCAGTTCTGTATCTTTTAAGTGGAGCATTGAGGCCATTTACATTTAATGTAAGTATTGAGATGTGAGGTACTGTTACATTTATCATGCTATTTGTTACCTGTGTACCGTGCTTTTTTTGTTTTTTTTTTTTTGATTGTTTTTGCTTTTTAACTTGTAGTTTTGTTTTATAGGTCTTGCATGATTTATGCTTTAAAGAGGTTTTGTTTTGATGTGTTTTCAGGATTTGTTTCAAGATTTAGAGCTCTTTTTAGCAATTCTTGTAGTGGTGGCTTGTTAATGGCAAATTCTCTCAGCATTTGTTTGTCTGAAAAAGACGGTATCTTTCCTTCATATAAGATGCTTATTTTTGCTGGATACAAAATTCTTGGCTGATAATTGTTTTGTTTGAGGAGGCTTAGGATAGGGCCCCAATCCCTTGTAGCTTATAGAGTTTCTGCTGGGAAATCTGTTGTTAATTTGGCAGGTTTTTCTTTATAGGTTACCTGGTGCTCCTGTCTCATAGCTCTTAAGATTCTTCCCTTCATTTTAACTTTAGATAACCTGTTGACGACATGCCTAGGCAATGATCTTTTTGTAAGGAATTTCCCAGGTGTTCTTTGTGGTTTTTGTATTTGGATGTCTAGATCTGTAGCAAGGCTGGGGAAATTTCCCTCTATTATTTCCCCAAATATGTTTTCCAAACTTTTAGATTTCTCTTTTCATCAGAAACACCAATTATTTTTAGGTTTGGTTGTTTAACATAATCCCAGAGTTCTTTGAGGATTTGTTCATATTTTCTTATTCTTTGTCTCTGTTGGATTGGGTTAATTTGAACACCTTGTCTTTGAGCTCTGAATTTCTTTCTTCTACTTGTTGAATTCTATAGCTGAGACTTTCCAAAGCATTTTGCATTTCTATAAGTGTGTCCAATGTTTCCTGAATTTTTGATTGTTTTTTTCTTTATGCTATCTATTTCCTTGAGTATTTTTCCCTTCACTTCTAGTATCATTTTTTGGATTTCCTTGCACTGGGCTTCACCTTTCTCTGGTGCCTCCCTGATTGGCTTAATAATTAACCTCCTGAATTCTTTTTCAGGTAAATTGGGAATTTCTTCTTTGTTTGGATCCTTTGCTGGTGAACTAGTGTGATTTTTGGGGGGGTGTTAAATAGCCTTGTTTTGTCATATTACCAGAGTTGGTTTTCTAGTTCCTATTCATTTGGGTAGCCTCTGTCAGAGTGAAAGTCTAGGGCTGAAGACTGTTGTTCAGAATCTTTTGTCCCATGGAATGTTCCCTTGATGTAGTACTCTCCCCCTTTTCCTATGGATGTGGTACTCTCCCCCTTTTCCTATGGATGTGGCTTTTTGTTAGCCGAACTGCAGTGATTGTTGTCTCTCTTCTGGGTCTAGCCACCCAGCAAGTCTACCTGGCTCTGGGCTCATGCTGGGAATTGTCTGCACAGAGTTCTGTGATATGAACCCTCTGTGGGTCTCTCACCTGTGGATACCATCACTGATTCCGGTGGAGGTGGCAGGGGGGTGAAATGGATTCTGTAAGGGTTCTTAGCTTTGGTGGTTTAATGCTCTAATTTTGTGCTGGTTGGCCTCCTGCTGGGAGGTGGTGCTTTCCAGAGAACGTTAGCTTTGATAGTATGGAGAGGGACCAGAGGTTGGGGGTCCATAGAACTCCCAAAATTATATGCCCTTTGTCATCAGCTACCAGGGTGGGTAGGGAAGGATCATCAGGTGGGGGTGAGGCTAGGCATGTCTGAACTCAGACTCTCCTTGGGCAAGTCTTGCTGTGGCCGCTATGGGGGATGGGGGTGAGGTTCCCAGGTCAATGAGTTGTGTACCTAGAAGGATTATGTCTTCCTCTGCTGAGTCATGCAGGTTGTCAGGGAAGTGGAGGAAAGCTGGCAGTCACAGGCCTCACCCAGCTCCCATGCAAAGCAAAGGGCCGGTCTCAAGCCCACTGTGTCCCCCTGACAGCACCCTACGTCTGTTTCCAGGTGGTGGGCAAGCCAGGTTTGAGAACTTGCCCCAGGCTAGTTTTCTGATCTGCGAAAGACAAGGGCTTGGTTCTTCCCTGGCCTGTGGAGTCTGCACACTGGATTCATGCCTTCCCCTGAGTTCTGGCCAGGAAGCTTCTCACCCAGTTCAAATTGTTACAAAGTTCAGCTGGAGATTTCCTCCTCCCTGTGGAGTTTTACCCCCAGCTCCTCTGGCCGCCCTCCCAATGGGGCATCCCTGTGGTGCTAGGCACACCCTAGCATCCCTGTGGTGCTAGGCAGGAATGGTCTGCTTGGGGACCCAGCAAGCTCCTAGAGCCTTTCTTTCTGCTTCCTCTACCCTCATGTTTTGCTTGGTTTTCTAAATTGACTTAGATCCAGGTAAGATTGGAAGCTTCTCCCAAAAACAGACCTTCAGTTCCTCCAGTGGGGGTATGTTTGGGAGAGGATCTCCCTTTCCCACTTCTGCAGTTGGGACACTCAAAGTATTTGAGAAGTCTCCTGGGTCCTGCAGAAGCAGTCCACTTCCTTCAGAGGGTCTGTGGGTCCTCTCGGGATTGCCGGTTTGTTCTTGCCATTGATTCGGAGCTAGAATTCACAGTGCAAGCCTCAGTACTCCGCTCTGTCTGTCAGAGTCTTAAAACTGTTTTAAGACACTAATAACGAAGTAGAAATCCAACATAAGAAAATAAAGGCATGATTAGAAACTTATGAATATAAATTCTCTGTAAAAATAATGTAAAGCAATATAAGTTGAATTTTAGAACTCACAAGCAAATTGAACGTATACATTTGATTGTTGTTTTAAAGAGTATCGTATAACATTGGGATAACACCCATCGACTGCTAAAGGAGAAACAGTAAACTACATTGGATGCATGTGTAGACACTAAGCTGGGCTTCTGAGTTGGAATTCTGCTCCATCACTTATTGGCTCTGTTACCTTGGGTAAGTTACATAACCTTATCTCTCTTTATCAAATAAAAATACAGATTGATGTGCTCAATTTAAAGTTAAATAACAAATGCATGCTTGCTTGCTTGTTTTAGTTTGTGTCCCATGAAATATTTGAGAAATATTGCTACAAAAAATAATCTATTATTTATCTAAAATTCAAATTTAAGTGAATGTCTTATATTTTATCTAGCAACCCTACCTTAAAGAAATCATCTCTAGGAGATTTGGAATAAAGTCTGCAGGAAAAATTTTTTGGAGCTCGTTTTTCCTTTTTCATTTTAATGCTCTATATCTTTCAAGATATATTAAATGTTTTAAAGTAGACCATTTTGTGTCTTAATGCTAAGTATTAGTATTTTAGAATCAGCTAAGTATCGGTATCTTAATCAGTATTTTAGAATTGTGCCAACTTAATAGCAGGTACTTAAATTATTTGTTAAATGGATAGTGGCAAGGTGACAACATAGAGGTTACAAGGTAGACCGAACATACATACATTTTATATATACATATATATACATATATATATACACACACATATATATACATATATATACACACACACATATATATACATATATGTGTGTATATATATGTATATATATGTGTGTGTGTGTATATATATATATAATTTTTTTTTTTTTTTGAGATGGAGTCTCTCTCTGTCTCCCAGGCTGGAGTGCAGTGATGCAATCCAGCTCACTACAACCTCTGCCTCCCGGGTTCAAGCAGTTCTCCTGCTTCAGCCTCCTGGGTAGCTGGGATTTCAGGTGCCCACCACCACACCTGGCTGCTAATTTTTTGTATTTTTAGTAGAGACAGAGTTTCACCATGTTGGCCAGGTTGGTCTTGAACTCCTGACCTCAGGTGATCCACCTGCCTCAGCCTTCCAAATGTATTTTTGAAACAAAAATAGTTTTTTCCTGATAGACAGGAATCATCAGGGTCCTGCCTTATTGAAATTGCACAAAATTTTGTTATTGGCACAAGATGGAGCCCATTGTCTTTATTGATGCCCTTTGTGTCATTCTAATGTATATGCTTACGCTCTTGTGAAAAATTTCTGTTGTTCTTAATAAAACACAGGGAAAAAATTATAGTGAATACTTACAAACAGAGATATAAATATTTCACAGAAGAAAAAGAGAAAACAGTCTAAACAGAAAATGTTTTAAGCAAAATGATTATAATATGGAGGTAAAATGTAGCCTTCGAATATCTTCAAATTAATGTGTTTAGTTGTTATGAGAGTAAAGAATGACAATGAGAATACTATTGATGAAATTGAAATTTGAGGAAGTAGTATGATTCATATAGAGAATAAATATTTTGAAACATTTATTATTAGCTTAAATTGTATTATTTGCAGTACACCAAAAGAAGAATTTTACTGAAGAATTTCTGAAGAGTAATAAGCAGAAGGTTAAATCTCAAACCAGATTAAGGTGATAAAATGGTGATAATTTTGAAGATAGTGATTAAAAAGAATGCATCACGTAAATTAAGTCAGATTTTTAAAGAAATTCACAAATTGGGAACATTCTGAGTAGGGCAGAGTGCTCTCAACTTCTAATCAACAAAGTAATTCTGGAACTGGATAAAAAAGTAGACAGGAATATAAAGCAATTTTTTTGATAAAGGATAGTGATAATGAAACAAAATCTATCTAATATATCTTATCTTGGTTTCAGAAGACACAAATGTTGTATATTTACATAAGGGATTCAAAAGATTGATATTTGTTTCCTATTTAATAGAATTTGAAAGGTACAGAAAAATTCTCTGTCCCCAACTAAAATATTGGGAGACAAAACAAATCAAAACTCAAAATTCAAAAATGATCAGGAGTGTTCCGCTTTTGGCAAAGATGAAATAACACTGGATTTTCATCCCACCTGAAATGATACAATAAGTCTGGACAAATACATGATACAATGTTTTTCAAGTACTTGGACATTAAGCAAAGAAGGAAAGTCATCCCCCAAAAATGAGGGGGAAAAAAGAGTGGACTGAAATTTTCCTAGCTTTCTGTCAGAGAATATTCTCCAGGTCACAGTACAGGAGAAGGGACTCAGAGAGAGAGCCAAGTGGTCTCTCTAAGTTCGGAAGACACACTTGGAAGTCTGAGGAGGCAAAGGTGTTTAGAGTTCATAGGATAAAGCTCCAAAAATGGGAGATGTACGAAGAAAAAACATGTGACCTGAATAGGACCACCCTTGAGTCCTAAACTGAGTACAAGGCAGCATATTCATGTTAGGAAAAGACCCAAGACTGGAGAAAGATTCATCTGAAAATATTGCATTGAATGATACCTAAGGCATTCACAGGACCTGTATTAGTTTTCTTCCCCAGTCCCCAACTGGAAAACTTAACAAGGTGAAAGGTAGGCTACTAGGAAGTGTCTCATTAGTTAGGCAAAATTAGCCCTAGGCTACACACTCCTCTGGTCCAACCAAGTAATTCTTGGAAAGATGAAATTGTTTCCATGGAACTTAATTGTACATCAGAGCAAAGTTTCTGATGATTTGTAGGAATACAAAAATATCCAGCACCCCGCAAGTTAAAACTTGCATCAGGTACTATCATAAAATATAACTCATCATTGGTGGAATATGACACATAAAGAGAAGAAAACCAATCAATTAAAACCATCCCAGAGCTGACAAGATGATAGTGTTAGCAGACTAGGACATTAAAACAGTTAATGCAGTGAATCTGACTATATTCCATGTGTTTGGAAAGTGAGAGGAAAGACTGGACACATCAAGAATGGACATGGAAGATGTAGGAAAAGCTATATCTTCGAAGTACTAGATGAAAACTACAGTGTCTGAGATGAAAAATCCAGTAGAGGAGATAAATGGCTGATTAGATATTGCAGAAGAAAGATTAGTGAACTTGAGGACATACCAGTAAAAACTATCCAAAAAGAACCTCATAGGAAAAACAAGACTAGAAAAATACATGAAGAGAACATCAGTGAGCTATGAAATAACATAAAGCAGCCTAAGACATGTTTAGTTGAATTTTTAAAGGGGAAAATAGAGGGATAGGGACAGAAATAAACATTTGAAGAACAAATGGCTGAAAGTGATACTAAGCAATGAGATTAGTGCCCTTATGCGAGAGGCTGCAAAAAAACACTGCCTTTTCCGCCATGTGAGGGCAGAGCTAGAAGGTGCCCTGTGTGAACTAGGTGGCAGGCACCAGATACTGAATCTGCTGGTGACTTCATCTTGGCCTTCCAGCTCCTAGAACCATAAGAAATCAATTTCTGGGGGCCGGGCACAATGGCTCAGGTCTGTAATCCCAGCACTTTGGGAGGCCCAGGCGGGTGGATCACCTGAGGTCAGGAGTTTGAGAGCAACCTGGCCAACATGGCGAAACCCTGTCTCTACTAAAAATACAAAAAATTTAGCTGGGCATGGTGGCACGCACCTGTAGTCCCAGCTACTCGGGATGCTGAGGCAGGAGAATCACTTGAACCCGAGAGGTGGAGATTGCAGTGAGCTGAGGTCACACCACTGCACTCCAGCATGGGCGATAGAGTGAGACTCTGTCTCAAAAAAAATAAATAAAAGAAATCAATTTCTGTTGTTTATAAGCCATGTAGTCCAGGATAGTTTGTTATAGCAGCCTGAAAAGACTAAGATATATAAATATGAAAAATAAATATTCATAAAAACATGCATAAAACTAATTAAGATGGCAAGTTTATCTCCTCATCTAATAAAGGTAATTACAATACAAATCTAATAGAGTTTAAGGATTGCATTATTACGTGAATTTTGTGTATGTGTGTATTATATATAGGACTATAACACACATTAAAATACATATGACTGTGAACACACATGCACACACACAAGCTATTTAATGTACATTTATGCTTTTGTTTCTCCTATAGTAGTAACCACCCACCAGTTTCTACACTGTAATCCTAAGATACCCTGAGTTCCCCTATTCCCCTCTTCTCTTTTTCCTATATCAATTACAAACTCCATCCCAACAGGGACTTCTTGTATTTTGGATATAATTTAAAACAGCGTAAAGTTGCAAAACAATACAATGAATTCTCATATGTGGGTTACTAAGATTCTGCAATCATTTAGGTCTTGTCCTGTTTGTCTTACCCCTCCCTCTCCCTCTCTGAAACATTTGAGAGAAATTTGGAGGGGGTGTACTCCATTTCCATGATACTTCAGTGTACATTTCATAAGAACGAGAACAAAGACATTCTTTTGTCATTTCCTATAGGTTAGTGCTTCTAGAGCAGGTGCTTAGTAAGCCACTTGCTTCAGAAACACTTGAGGGGTAAAGATGAACTTCACATTCAGATTCCTCCCCCCACCTCTAGTCCCGTTAAATCAGAATCTCCAAAAGTACGGCCCAGGAATTTTAATATATTTATAATCTGGGATGCACCACTTTGAGTTTTATTGCATAAAGAGCTCAAAATAACAATTTTATAGCTTAAAGCGGTATATACAACTTAGAGCAGTCACCCCTGGAGGGCACTGTGGATCAGAGAAGGGAGTCAAAGTACAGTATTACATGACATGTACCTTAGAACCACTGAATTAAATCTCTTACACCAAAAGTTTTTAAGATCACAAAAAATTAAATGTTACTGTTCCCAAAGTGATGGAAGACATTCTTAAAAAATAAAGCAATGCAAAGTAGTTTATAATACTGAGTCTCTTGAATGCATCTATTTTCATGAGTCATTCATTCTTCTCTACCCTGGGATTCAGAAGAATTTTTATCCACAGCTATGATTTTGTAATCATGATACTATCTCTAATATCTGTGAGTACATGAAGCATTATCATAGAGCGTTTTGGCCAGGTTTCTTCATGTCTTGTCTTCTGAGATAAAAGAATAAAAAATGGATTTTGTGTGCCACATACAGTATTAAGTTGCATTTGGTAGTAACTCTGGGGCTGCAGGATTAGATTGTTTTCAAAATGAAAGCACTGTGAAAGCTGCCAGTCAAGGTTGAATTCATCTATTCATTTCAGAAAAATTTTACTGTATTAACATTGAAACGCATTACCGAGGGAGATTTTACAACTCCTTTCACTTTCCTCAGTGTCTTTAAAACAATGTATGTTTTCCTCTATGCACTTTAAAATGGGCCTTCTTAGAAGGCAAAGGAGCAGGGTTTGGCTCTGCCCTTTACCTGGTGCCAGGGGTCCAGAGTTTGCCAGAGATGCCCAGAACTGTGCACAGTGGGCATTCAACAAGTGTTTGTAGAATCAGAATGATGAATCTGCAATGCTAGGCCTCTTACCAGATTTGTGTTTTCTTTGAGATTATTTACAACCAAACGACATTTCCACAACAGGTGGTTTTATAATGACAGAGACACATCTAAGAGCAGGCTTCAAACTTTCCATGCCTAAAAGGAGCTCTTTTTTGGACCATACTAAATATTTCAACTTTCCCTTAATCAACATTTAGATGTGTGTTTTTATTCATTTCTAATATCCTATAATTTGGGTATAAAAATTTGTAGAAATTATTTGCCTACCTTTTTATTAAATTCAAAAACCGACTTTGTATTTTGAATGAATTTTAAACTTTTCGTCTCTATATTTTATTATGCTTTCTGCATATTTTTTTAGATTCTATGTAACAATTGCATCAATGCAATCATAATATTTTCTCTTGCTTATGGAGTCTAAACTTGAACAGCTTTCTCTATTAATCCAGTTTGAAATTAGTTTGTCTTCATTTTTCCCAAAACAAATAGATAAAATAATAAGAGATTCTGGAAGCAAATATTTATTGTTATAAAACATCAAACATTTTATTTTGACTAATGCTGAACTATTATTTTCATTGGGGAATAGGGAATGTGGGTTCTTCATTTAACAAACACAGACTTTACTAGGAGATATTTAAAGCCAACGTTCTTGGTTTATACATAAGGTGTGTTACGGCGGCAGTGGCAGTGGTGATGGGGTATGTGTTTGCATTGGGAATGTAGTAGTATATTAATCTTTGTTGACAAGCAGCTGTGTAATTGCATTTCTGAAGGCCAGCTTGAGTTATCACTTTAGAATGCAGTTATGTCACATTCAAATTGTTGGCAATAGAGTGAGATGTACTGTAATGACAAACAGAAAATAAAGAGATACTTGTGGTTTTAATTTGTCAGCATGCCACTCTTGAAGGTCGGGGAAGGCAGATAGCGAAGTGGCCGTAAGGAATCTTCAATAAGTCTCTACCGCACTCTCTGCTCCTTTTCTCTCCCTCACAATAGCCTTCCAGTCACCTCACCTCTAGAAAATATTTAGAATCTTGGCTTTGCCTCTTAAATGTTTGCTTATGAGAAAGGAAGAAAATAAACCAAAAGAAGATAATTCTTACTTGTGGAATTTAAGTCATTTAGGCACCGAAGTGCACAAGAAATTTTAGAACATGAACGCTCTCTAAATCATTTAAATCACATAATATGGAAATGCCTATGTTTATGACCAGTGTTTAGAATTAGTTTTGCCATTCTTTCATAACTATGTAGTCTTCTCAGGCTGCCATAACAGAATACCATAGACTGGGTGGCTTAAATGACAGAAATTTATTTCTCATAGTTCTGCAGGCTGGAAATCCCAGATCAAGGTCTGGTGTGTTTCGTTTAAAGTGAGGGCTCTCTTCTTGGTCTGTAGACAGCTGCTTTGTCCTCATAAGGCCTTTTCTCTGGGTACATTAGGGAGAGAGAGAACAACAGATATGTTTGGTGTCTCTTATAATCCTACCAGAGGAGGGCCCCAACCTCATGACATCATTTAACCTACAGTACTTCTGTAAAGGCGCCATCTCCAAACACAGCCATACAGGGAGTTAGGGTTTCAACATATGAATTTTACGAGGGGCACAAACATTCAATCCAATACCTCCACCCTGGCTTTCCAAAATTCATGTCTTGCATTTATTCCATCCCAACAGTCCCCCATATCTTAACTCATTACAGCATCAACTCTAAAGTCAAAAGTATCATCTAAATATCTAGGTCACAGATGTTTGAAAATGGAGGTACAATTCATCTTGAGGCAGTTTCTCTCCAGCTGTGAACCTGTGAAACTAGACAACTTATCCACTTCCAAGATATGATGGAGGAGCAGGCATAAAAGTTTAGAATGAAACTTTTTCATTCTAAGAGGGAGACATCAAAAGGAACAAAGGGGTGAGAGGCTGCAGGCAAGTCCAAGACCTAGCAAAACAACTTCTGTTAGAACTAAAGACATGAAGGTAGCCCTCTCTGGCTTGGTGCCCCCACTTCTGGGCCTGCTGGGTGATGGTCTTGTCGCACAAGCTCTGCTGGGCTGGGGCAGCAGCCAGACCTGTTGAAACCACAGAGATGGCTCAACCCTTTTGAAACTAAGGTGGAGGAAACCTTGCTCCCAGGCCTTTGGTGGGCCTGGTGATCTCTGAATTACCTTTAGAGTCACTCTTCCCTTATCTTGAGGAATAAATCATAGTCAGTGCTGAAGAGCTCTATAGTCCAGTCCTGTGCCTTTGGTCCAAACTGACTGTATCTCTGCTTGCATAATAGTTCCATCTATATTCCTGGCTTCTGCCTATAGGGCTGGTTAACATCATGGATAATCTCTTTTAGGAGTGATTGTCCAACCACACCCTTGGTTTTCTCTTGAACAGTCTTCCTCAGGTTTTTGCAATATGAATAGGCTTATCTTTTTCAAATCTTTAAGATATGTTTTCTTTAAGCTTAAATATCCCTTCATTTTAATCTCTTATCTCACATTTTACTAGAAACAGCATGGAGAAGCCCAGTTGCTCTTTGTACAGTTTGCATAGAAATCCCCTCATCTGAATATACAACTTTATCCCTTGTTTGTATTACTTTCCCCAAAACACTGAAAATAAATTCAACCAAGTTCTTTTCCACTTTATAACAAGAATCACCTCTGCTCCATTTTCTAAATAAATGGCTCATTATTTCAGTTTCAGACCTCATCAGAATAGCCTTTAATATCCATATTTCTACCAACATTATTTTCTGATGGCATTTGTATGCATTAACACTAATCATCAGAAATATGATTATATGAATATAAGAATGCTTACCTGCCATTTCAGACAATTATGACTTTATTAAAGTAGACACAGCCTCCTTACCTGGGGGCTCACAGGCTACAGGTTAATAAATTTTAGATTATTAAAGTTGTAGGATAAATAATCACAAAATATCAAGAACTATCCAGTAATACAATACTGAAAATACAGATGAAAGAACTAAAGTCCAAAAAATGACTTGGTTAAATGACATAATTAAGCAACAGTTGACCAACTGACAAAAAATAATCTTTCTACTGTAAATTCCCAGGATCTTGTCTCTGCTAGAGTCGTATAAAACACTCTAGGTTTCAACTAGTGGTGTGAACCTGACCTTCATGTTGCAAGAGTAAACCAATTGGCATAGTTGTTCATACAAAGGGTAATGTCTAATAGTACAGCCACCAAGACTAATTTGATCTTCTTGGCATAAAAAACGTTGCCACTTGTTTGCTGAAATAAAAAAAGACAGAACTTTTTTTAAAAAAAAATCTAATAACCCTATGAAAAATATCAATGGTTATTTCAGCATTTGCCATTTCAGATAAAACCATTTTGAGTTCTCATGGTTTTTTTGTTGATGTGAACAAAATATATTTAATATTATAGTAAAAACACTGTATATGACATATATAATTCTAACTCATAAAAAATGAACAAAATTTACTTATTGATTTTTATAATCAATGGCAAACAAAACTAACTACAACGATTTTTTTAGGCTTATCATGTAAGTCACTCAAAGATAACATTAAGAGAGACACATGTTAAAGAGAGAGCAAACCTTTGATTTAATTCACAATTTAGAAGGTGTAAAAAGAGTCTGTAGAATGTTGATCCTATGAAATACCTAAAGTATATACAATTCTTATAACAACTATAATGATTGAAAACAGACACTCAAACTTAAATATTGTAGAAATTCTAATATTGTTTCTAAAAATCAAGTAAGTGAAGAATTGTTCAGAAAGGCATTTGATGCCCACTGAAGGTGGTAAGAAATCCAAAATCTTGAGGCTGTTTCAGCTGCCATGGGTGCGTGAAAAAGAGAGGGATGGAGGGAGGGAGAGAGAGACAGACAGAGAGAGAGAGAATCTCAATCCCAGTGAGCTCATTGAGCTCATTGTACCTGTGTGCTGGAGTGATTGATGTTTCCTGGATGGTCAGAATGCCTGGGACAGTGAGATCATCCTTTGCTGGCCAGAATTTTGTCACTGTGTTTAGTCAATATGACATCATTGTATCTAGAGGAGTCAACCTTTGTAGTCACCAGCAAGTTTACAGTAGACATTCCTTTGTCCATGTCTCACCCATCATACCTCTGCTCCAGTCTGTCATGCCCATTTACGAAAACCCATAGCAATAATACTTTAGAGCATATAAAATTATAATAAATAATAAGCCTATACATGAGGAAATTAGAAGCAGGAATTTGCTTGGGTAGGTGGTATGGATAGGGAATTTACAATGACTGCCATGTGCAATAATATCCTTGAAGAAGTGGGACTACTTTGGTTGCATACTTATTGCTGAGATGTTGTGAGTAGCTGAAAGATTGTGTTTGGGGAGGAATGGTCCTGTTATCAATGCTATTGTTGTCTTGTCAATGCACCTTAGTGTAGCAGTTTCTCGTTGTCTGAACTAGTACCTGGGGTTCCTTGTCCTATGTCCAAGAAAATTAAGGAACACAGACACAAGGGTGAGGTTGGAGCAAAAGTTTAATAAGTGAAAGAAGAAAGCTCTCTGCAGCAGAGAGGGGAGTCCGAGTGGATTGCTGGGTTACAGCTGAATGCAAGAAAGTTTTATAAGAAACTGTTCTCCTCCATGTAACTGTTTGAGTAACTTTTTATTAGTAAAGCTGTCTGTGCAACTCCCCTTATCTTATACAGCTGTGGGTATGTCTCTAGGCAAGCACAAAGCACTACTTCTCTTGTAAGTATAACTGTGGGCTTGTTTTAGTTAAGACCCCTCCTCCCTGTGCCTGTTTACATGGAGCCCACCGTGTATATGCCTGAAAATGGAAGGAAACTTTTTCCTGGGAGCTCTGTAATTATACAAAGAACAAAGGGCTTCTGTGCTGGACCCTGTCTGCTTATCTGTGTGCAGGTGCAGCCTGAGTTTTTTCCCAGGTTGTTTTATTTTCACCTATTGCTGTGACTTTTCAGACAGGCCACTTCTGCAGTCTAAGTTTTCCCCAACTGATTTTTCCTTTCCTTCTCCATCTCTATCGGAGAGCAGAAGTTTCTGGGGACCTCATATCACAACCTGTACGTCATCCTGGTCTACAGATATCTTGTGCAAGAGTGCTGCACTAAGCTTCATCCAAGTGAAACCTTTACCTGATCACTGGAACGGGGCATGTCAGTTGACTACAGTAAGTGATTGAGTGAAGACCAAGTTTAGCTGACAACTGGGGAAACTTAGTAAAAATCATGTCCAGATAATTTTGAAGAAGCATGATAAAATCCATGCCCCAGTTCAAACTTTGGGAACATACTCCGGCTTCCAGAAATTTTCTGGGTTTCAATATGTAGTCATCTGACTTATGAAGACTCTTCCACATTTTAGTGTTTCACTTATTTCCTGGTCCACTTGCAAGGAGATGAGTCCATGTGTCTAATTCTGGCCAATGGACTTTGATGCTGAAATGCCAAGCGGGGTTTCCCAGGCTCTCTTCCTTGTTCATGAGGCTAGAGGTCAAGGGCTAAAACATGGTGGTCACATGATAGAAGGAGCTCTGGTTCCTGAATTTGCCACTTGGAAGCTGCACAGCTATAATTTCACCCATTAATCTTAACTGAAGAAAAAACGTGTTCCCTGCTTAATCCATGCAGTAGTTTTTTAATAGTAATTGGTGTCTTTTGACTAATATAATATTTCTTCTTTTGAGATTGTGAAACATGTCATTTTCAATTAAGCAAATACCATTGAGGTGAAAAATTAATTTAAAAAGTTTATTATAAGCTGTCTTATGAATATTGATCACCTGAGTTTTATTTGAGGGCACCCAAATTCTCTTCTTTATCCTTTCAATGATTTTGAGAGAATTTTATTAATCTATGGAAATAATGTTGTTTGCATTTACTTTATAAACTATTTTTCTTATGGTTAGGTTGAAAACTTTATTTAATTGTAGCCAAGGAACATAATTTTTTTAAAAGAGCAAAAACCTGACTAATCAATAAACTGTGTGAGAATAATATTGAATTATGCAAAGAAAGAATTGAAGGAAAAGTTGTGTTTTCTATATTGGAAGCAAGAGAGAAGAGTAATAAGAGCTCTTCTGGTAACATTGAAAATTAAAATTATAGTAAAGGAAAGAGCCTTTTACATCTGGGTTGCTTTCCAGGTCAGCAAGTTAATTCTGTGTTACTTGCATTGGTGATTTAACCTCTCAAAATTTCAGTTCAAAATCAGTTAAACAGTAGTCTAAATACCTCTCACAATCAAATATGATAGAATGTAAAACAGCTCAGTATACCGTAGGCATTCAGTAAATATTTATTTCTTTTTGTTTTCTTGTCCTTCCCTTGATACAAATTTTCATCATAAAATAGACAAATAACCAAAACCTGTTAAGTAATAGAGTTATAACAGGCTATAAAAATAATAAATGTTTGGAGGCAGTTTTAACAAAATTAATCCATCGGGTAATAAAGTTATAATCACACACAGCCTTTGCAACCGTAAGGCCTATGATCTACTAGAGATAAAAGTATTAGCAAAGTAATTACAAGTGAGTGCATGAGAAAAATTCAAGGAGAAATAAAAATCAAAATAAGGAAAATTTTAAGCAACCTAGCGATTTGCACTAGTGTTCTTAAATAAGTAATACTGAAACTGAAGACTGAAGAATATGCAGACAAAAGCAAACTATAATTAAACCCCAGGATGTGCACAGGCTCAGATGAGAGAATAGTGAATTTGAAAAGCTGAAAGTTAAGTTTGTCCGGGATGAAAGGCGAGAAAGGAGGAATAATTGTAAGTAAGTGTGGTACAGTATGTGAGGCAAGCTTGGGGCAGGTGGTAGCAGCCATGTGAGGGAATTTGCCATGTGCACTAAAAGCAATGGGAAGATGCGTAGATGCATGCATGGCACTGATTCTTTACGTTCCTGTGTCCATGCCCTTTGCTATATGACTTCATAGTGGCCACTCTCTCTATCCCTGGGACCAGCCATAGCACATAAAACAACCTGGGAAAAAACTCAGGCCACTCCTGCAACAGATAAGCAGACAGGGTCCAACACGGAAGCTCTTTGTTCTTTGTGTAATAACAAGCTCCCAAAAAAAGTTTCCTTCGCTTTTCAGGCATATACTTGCTTTGGACAATAGACTGAAGTGAAAAAAAAAAAAAGCAGTACCAGTTTCTGAATATAGGCCTCAACATGTCTTACAAGCTTCTTATACTCTTGTACCTCTGTCAAAACTGTGAGAGAGATGAACCTTCTGGTGACAAGAGGTGATGAAAATCACTGGGAATAGATTTTTTCTAGCTAAGCATCCCAGCTGAGCAACCTTAGACAAATTCCACCTAGAGAAGATCACAAGACATCCACTGATGTGTAAAGTGAACCAGCTGATCGGACTATACATGAGCAAAAGTAGCCTCATCCGCACATTCCATCCAGCCAAGCCCTGCCTATATCAGCTAAATACTATAGATGTATGAAAAACACAATTTTACCCCCTCTAGGATAATGAAGTTTTGAGAGTTTTCAGCATGCAGTGATAGCAAACACTGAGGGCTTTGAATCCAGACAGATACAAACATTTTTCACTTTTACAATATAATTTTTGATACAATAATGGAAATAAAACAGAAGAAAGAAAGAAAGGAAGGCAGAGAGAGAGAAAGGAAGGAAGGAAAGGGAGGGAGGGAAAGAAAGAAAGAGAGAGAAAGAGAGAAAGAGAGGGAGGGAGGGAGGAAGGAAGAAAGCAGAGGGAAGGAGGGAGGGAAAGAGAAAGAGAGAAAAAGAAGGAAGGAAGGAAGGAGAGAGGAAGGGGGGAAGAAAAAGAAAGAAAAAGCAAAATAAAAGAAGGAAGGAAGGAGAGAGGAAGGGGGGAAGAAAAAGAAAGAAAAAGCAAAATAAAAGAAGGAAGGAAGGAGAGAGGAAGGGGGAAAGAAAAAGAAAGAAAAAGAAAAATAAAATAAAAGAAAGAAAAGATAAGAAAGTAAGTCACCAGTCTGAGGTTTAGAATAAAATGGGGGTGACTGGGGACAAATGCATAGAGAGGCATCGATTTGGAAGATATTTGAGGCATAGGAAGAATCAATAGACTGGTATATTTTGTGTATGCTACGTTGACATTCAGAGATGAAACATATGCTTCTGGCTTGTCATGTTTTACTAAAACAAAGATACCAAAGGAGTTAAAGATTGTAACAGCAGAAATAATATAATTGTAGACGGTTCTCAAAAATATGAATAAAATAAATTATCTTGGGGGAGTTGCCATCATACTGATTTTAGAATTGTGACCCAAAATATATATTTGAAAGTTACTCGCAATAAAAGGGGGAGACATAAAAATATATTCTGAGTTATAGGTAAAGCTTGAGTCAAGTGATAAAATTTTTAAAATGTAATACCAAGTAATTGATTGTGGTATATCTTGATCAAAGGTGATGTGTTTTCAGAATTATCTCAGATAAGTATGTTCATGGTGAGAGAGAGGAGTCCCTTGTAGATATGTCAACTATCTAAAGAGTTTAATATGTCTTTTTCTGGTTGGTGCAGAAACATCCTGGACATATGATAGGGTTACATGTCTTTTAGATAAGCAAAGATAACATGGATAGATTTGGACACAGTTATAGCAGTCTGGGATGACGAATCTGCCTCCTTTAGAACAATGCTTTTCCATATCAGCATTACTGATATATTAGGTTGGATAATGCTTCATTGGGGAATGGGAATAGTCTTTGCATAATAGGATGTTTAGCAGCATCCCTGGCCTGCGCTCACTAGATGCAAGTAGCATCTCCCAGTTGTGACAACCAGAAATGTCTCCCTACATTGCTGTAACCCTGTGGGGTAACACTACATTGAATTGAGAAACACTGCTAAGGGTAGGTGATTTTTTAAACTTGGAAAGCTAAATAATTAGGTATAGATTTTGCAATGTATATCAAAACCATGATAATAATATCACTGTATATTGTTTGTTTGGTTAGTAAATGCTCATTTTTTTTTTCAAGAATCTTAATACAAGGTAACTTTCTGGAGGTAATGAAAATGTCCTATATTTTATGTAGGTTGTATATTACATTTGTCAAAAACTTTCTACTGAAATAGGCCCTTTTGATCTGTGCATTTTAATGTAAGTAATTATGCTTAAATTGTTTTTTTTAAAAAAACAACATTTTCTTAAAGTTTAAGGGAAATGTAGAAGTTAGGCTTTCATTTTAAGCAGCAAAGTAAAAGACAATTTCCTTAAGTGCATTATTGTACTGTGGTTTGACATAATGTCATTTACTGTATTTCTAAATTTAGTATATTTTATTTACAAAAGTTGTTTAAATGCTTTTGAAGATTACTTTTTGTTAAGCATGTAAATTCTCCCTGTAAGACATGTGAAAACACTAAGAATATAAAAATTCATAAATATAGTTCAATATATTAAAAGAAATTTAATTAACTTGGTTTTACAAGGGTTTAAAGGGAATTTAATCTGTTCAACCTAGGTTAATTGAACCTTACTGCAATCACAAGCAAAGGTGCTATTTTTTCTTTATTCCTCAGATTAAAACAATGTATAATGAATTTCAAAAGTTGAACTTTAAGGCTAGAGGAGCCCATATTTTTAAATTTTTAACTTTAATAAATTGAAAATTAATGTAAAATACCATAATTCTAAATAATCCTTTCTTTTTACCTGAAAAGTTTGTCAAGGACAAAACCACAAGAAACTCTGAAATAAAAGAGGTAAAGAACATTCAAGGAGACTGAACAGAAGATGCCAAAAATGTGGTAAGAAAACCCTGAGAAGAGTAGCAGAACCCGTAGAGAAAAAGTGTTTGGAAGAGGTGGTGGTGGTCAACAGCTTTTTTTTTTTTTTTTTTTTTTCTTTCTCAGAGACGTATATTTGACCCAAAGTACAGCAAAATGGGAATGATCCACGAAAAGAGAGAGGAGGAAAGAGGTCAGTTGAGTCTTAACATGGTGCCATGGCTATAGTAGTTCTAGCGAAGCATATTCCAAATGAGAAAATAAGTACTTTCACAGATGGAGTAAATAAGTTTCCATACTATTTATAGACATTTTCTACCTATCTGTCTAATTCATGTATGTACTGTGAGTTTTTATGTGCATATTTATGTATACATTTACATAACTCTCAGCTATCTTCTATCTAGTATGAATGTGAATTACCAAAAATAAATATAAATATGGAGGAAAAATCAAGCCTCTTCAGTTGCCTGTCTCACCGAAGTAGTTCTCAAAGCTTTTGGTTAGAATAACTTGTATCAAATTCAGGCCTCACATATGAATGACTGTGTGAAAAGCTGAGCATGTTATTTAAACTCTTCGCAGCCCAATTTCTCGAATCATTCAATGGAGATAACTCGCGATGACTTGAAGATTGAGTGAGAGAATTCATGTAAAACGTTCAGGGTAGGACGTTCAGTGTTCTCCACCTGTGCGGCACAATCACCCAAGAACCTAAAATGTAGAATCAAAGGCCCACTCCCGACTTCGATTTTCAGTTGGTCTCAGGGCAGACCCAGGCATATATTTCATGTTTTTTGTTTCTGTTTTTAAATTTTCTCCAGATGTTTCTTATGCAGTTAGTAGAGAAATCTTAATGGGAAAACTAGTACATAGTTCATTTTCAATAAGTGGCAGCTATTATCACTGTCATCACGATCATCAATTATAATAAATGGTTTCGGCTGGGCACGGTGGATCACGCCTGTAGTCCCAGCACTTTGGGAGGCCGAGGCGGGTGGATCACGAGGTCAGGAGGGCGAGACCATCCTGGCTAACATGGTAAAATCCCGCCTCTACTAAAAAAATACAAAAAATTAGCCGGGCATGGTGGCCGGCGCCTGTAGTCCCAGCTACTTGGGAGGCTGAGGCAGGAGAATGGCGTAAAACCTGGGAGGCAGAGCTTGCAGTGAGCCGAGATGCATCACTGCACTCCAGCCTGGACGACAGAGCAAGACTCCATCTCAATAAATAAATAAATAAATAAATGGTTTCTTCAATGAATTTTCACAGCTAAAGAAATTACATTGACATTGGCAACTGAAGGTTGCCTGAAGGCAAATAGAAAATAATGCAAATGAACCACTGATTTTTAAAGCTATTATAAACTTCTTGCTATAAAAATGAAATTTGCATTTATCTATGACAGAGTTACTGTAAGGATTAGCATCATATCATTATCTCCTTTTGGCAGAGAAGATATAAATTGTGTCTTTCAGCTGAATCATTGTAATCAGAATTTAAATTCATATAGTTTTAATTACATTCAACTTTTTATAAAATTATTACATTTGATGAATGAACTATTAGAAGACACCTTAAAATATCAATTACTTAAAAATGTACCTAGATAGTCATAAGAAAACTTTTATTTAATAAAAAAAGACATAGCATAGTTCCATAAAATTTAATAGCAATTTATGTGTTACATATTCTCAATTGGAAAGAATGTGTGGCATTATAGCTGTGTTATAACTACTGCTTATGAGTTAAGGACATGTGCAGAAGACCAGGAATACAGTGTTTTGTGGTCACCAACAAAATAATAAAATGCATTCCCAAGTATATAAATTATTAATCATTTTTGAATTATCATTGCCCTTAAGTCTTTCAAATTTGCTGAACATTCTCCCATTTTGTACATCCTTGAAACTTCATTTGCAAAATGTGGCATTTCAGATAAACTCAGCCTGCAGCACATACTGGGACCATGCAGATGACGCACTCATCCTGACCGCTCTCCTCCGCTGATGAGGACACTTGACATTTCATCAACGAGGTGTTTGAGGACCAGGTAGACGCTCACTGCAAACCTAAGGGCCATCAGATGCGGAGGAAGCCACTTGCAATTGATTGGTCCCCCTAAACAACTTCCCTTTTAGGCTTCTGACATGATCTGTGATCTTCTGACATTTTGTGTTGCTTCCTTAATTTCAGTTTTGCTTTGTTGTGACCAAAAAAGTAACTTTCTTGGAAGTCTGACACAAGTTAAATTTCTCAGTACAATTTAGCCTTTCAGCTAGAATGTTACTGAAAGTTGTTAGTATTTGAGATAAATATGGAGTAAATATTTAGTCTAGTAATAAGGAGAAAACGTCTTAACAGCTTAGCAGTAGCTTTAGTAGATACTGAAAAACCTTGCCACACACCTCTCGTTAATATTTGGGGTATGGTGGAGGAAGTCCAACACATTCCTCAGGCTACCCATTGGAGGTAGGGTCTCTGCACATACTCCCTAGTGACTTTTGGCCAGCAACTCTCTTATCCTCTGTATTTCACTCGCTGGTTAATTGATGTACATCTTGCATATTTTTAACTTATGTCTCTTTATTCATTAGGGTATTTCCACTGAAAAATTTAAAGGGACATGTTTTTAAAATGAGAGAGGATATATCATTTCATTTCAAATTTAAATTACCATTAAAATAAGAAAAAGTGCTGTATTCTGTGTGCTAAGAAGATGCATGAACAAATTTAGCTAAGAAGGTCTTTTAATGCAGCGTGCTGGGCTGCCTCCCTTCGCTGGGTCAGGTTGTCTCTGTATGGCCATTACAGAATGATGCCTTTATGGGGGTATATATTAAACTAAACTGAAAATTAGGGAGATTTATGTGTCTTCAGAATGCACCAAAAGCCACTTGAATTTGCTGAAATCTGGACCTTATTAGACACTGACTTATTTTCTTTTACATAATAATAATGAAAGAAAGAAAATGTATGCCTCCATTGTGTCAGAAGAAGCCCATTTTGTGCAGACAGTTTGGGATACTCTATATCAGAAGAGGAGATGAAAACATGTGTTACAATAATTAATTCAGAATCCAGGGCACAGGAGCCATTAGACTGAGGAGTGTCCTGTGCCCTGGATTTCACGTAAGCAAACCAAAACCCAGCTCAGTGTAAATGGTCATAGTCTGGGATAATGAAATATAAGCTTAACCAATTTGAAGCCACCAACTAACCTCTAGCTAGGAACCTTTCACGGGAATGATCCAAATAAGGCTACTGTTCCACTGTAACCAGTTGTGTTTTCTTTGTCTTGCTACTCTGTTCACCTTATATATACTTTCCTTTCATGCTCTTTCCAAGGAGCCCCAAACCACTTGTGGTCTGGAGCTGCCTAATTCATGAATTGCTGTCTGCTCAAATGAACTCTTTAAAATTTTAATGTGTCTACGTTTATCTTTAAACATAAATCATCCTTCTACTTTTGCCTTCCCTCTAAGGTGGTTGAGATCTAAGCTTTGTAAATGAGCATTATACATCAGACAAGACCCAACTTTCTCACATACCTTTAATTCTGACTTCTTTATTTCATCTTTATAGTAACTGCCTTTTTAATGTTTTCTTATTTCAAATTGACTTAAATAAATCAGCACATTTTTAAAGTTAGATGGCATGTTTTTTAAGTTATATGATTTAAGGAAAATGTTACTGCAATTCTAAAAAATATAAGGTGGTTATGTACTTGCAACAAGTTTTAATGATTTTTTTTCAATTAAAGATTGTAAATTACTTCTCCTGAGAGAGACATTTTTCTCTTACCAAGAATTTTTCCTCCCTCTGCTTTTCTGAGTATTATAGCTGTTATGACTGCATAAGCCAAGTTGTTTTGACTTAGCTTTATGGTCTTAAGAAAATCACTTAATCTTAATTCTGTTACATTAGTTTATCTTCTAAAAAATGGGTTTAGAAAGAGTAGCTTCCTTCTAGTTTTGCTGTGAAGTCTAATGAAATTAATGAACAACAAGCCTGAAAGACAATAAGCCTTAGCTGTTATTTTGGCAGCAGGATGATAACGTATGTTAGATTTCTTTATACAGAATGTTATCATTTAAATTTCTCATATCAAATGGAGGAGACATTATTCCCATGCCTTTTATCTCAGAACAACATTTAATACTCTCAGTTTTCTTACTTGTATTTTCAAATTCTAGTGAGAATAAAATAGGTCACATTTGTGTTACTCTTGTCCTACATTGATCTACAGAAACTTCAAAGAAGCCCTGGAACTGCTCTGAAAATATATCTCCATATGTCCCCATTTTAGTAAACATGCAGATGTCCCTTCAGTGGGTTGCTCTGGAACAAGGTCTAAAAGTCAGTTTCTAGTCCAGATGAGGAGCAAAGCAGTAAAAAAGGCCAGTGAGGCCCATTCTCATGGAGCTTGCATTCTGGTAGGAGGCAGAGAGCACATGAGTGAATAAATACATCTAAACATGTCAGCTAGTGATGCATGCGAAGTATATAGTAAAGGCAACGAGATGGAGAGGTTCCGGGCCCTTAGGCAGGGCCATTAGGCCATCCCACTGTTGCAACCTTTCTCCTAAGCCACAGCATCTTGCTTTTTTAGATTTTTCAGTAGTTAGGGGGAGCCCAACCAGGCTCTGAGTCTCTCGGGTACCACATGACATTCATCTAGTTCTGGTTCCTTTTGGGAAACTTTCTCTAGGTTTGAAGTGAGGAAGAAGTATTCCATTTCTGCTCTAGATCTCATGATTGGGAAACTCACTACACATGA
The DNA here is from genome assembly GCF_028885625.2 of Pongo pygmaeus. Lineage (NCBI taxonomy): Eukaryota > Metazoa > Chordata > Mammalia > Primates > Hominidae > Pongo > Pongo pygmaeus. Next base: position 34,316,311 of record NC_072379.2, on the reverse strand, counting down.
ATTAATTCCTGTTTAAAATTACTTCCAGTCTTCAGTGTCCCTGACAGGAACCAGGAGATGAGATTTTGTGCTTTTTGGTATTGACTGCCATGGCAGTCTCACAGCTCCTTTTGCTCTGTGATCTCTACCAATATTCTTAGAAATTCAGTAAAAATGGAGGGAGAAATTTCTGAGTGCAATTTTTACCCCCTGTTGTATGGGAATTGGCTGCCTTTTAGACTAAGTCACTCCAGCCCAAGGACAGAGCATTGATGGGAACTCTGTATTTTCACTCTGATCCTGGGAAACTGCAGACAGAAAGAGAATATTTTTTTTTGTCATGCAAAAATAATCAACTTCCACAATATCAGAGTCTGGGTCCAATACACTGAGTGGTTCACAGAAGAGGCTCATTACAGCTTAAAGATTCTTTCCCAAGGAAAAGTTTGTTTGACTACCTTACTGAAGCTAGAAATGAAACAATGCCGATTTCTCACGTGTATCTGTAGTTATTCTAGAATGATGCATACATGAATTTCATACTACATGCTTCTGCTATATTTAATTCCCTTATTCCCAATGACTCATATTATCTTTATAAAGAGTCCCTAGAGAAAGAGTACAAGACTCTTTCTGCTTTAGAGAGGTGTCTTGTTGTTGGCAGCAATAACAAATATTGCAGGTAAGCAGAGTCCTAGTAAAACAGGGAGTATTTTACATGCAATCCATTTAAAAAACCAAGTATCTGGAAATTCCTAGGAGCTAAAGAAAGTTATCCAAACAGTAATAACATCTCTATAAGTGCTGAATCCCTGAGCCCCCTTTATAGGGGCTGAGCGAGTGGAAGGAAGCCAGCCCCAGGCAGAACAGGCACTTCAGAAATTTAAGCAAATGAACATCTTTACCTTTATGCCACATTGGCTGAAGCTAAAATTTGTCCCCCAGAGTTATGGCCACCAAAAGATGTTCAAAACATAACATGGACTACATTTTAAAGGGAAATCTGTGGGAAAACACCACAAGCATAAGGCGAGAATGAGAATGGATCCTTTAAGAAAAAAAAAACAATGAATTTTACTGCTGGAAAATACAACTTCTGTAAGGTTACAGTGGTGTAGACACTAAACCTAAATAGAGACAAGATTATGGAGAAAGGTATACAGAAAAGGAGTTTGTCTTTTCAAATTTGACAGTGGAGTTCTGTATCTAATTATACACATGTGTATGCTCCAACACCCTGGGTGTTGTCAAACACTTGCTTCTTTATGAGGAGCTAACAAACTCTTATTGTGTTCCCCAATAGACAGACTCTGGCTTCTATTTTTTTCTCATTTCCTCTGGATGGAATGGTAGGTTCCAAAATTAATCTGTACTATAGGTGTATTAGTCAGGGTTCTCTAGAGGGACAGAACTAATAGGATATATGTACTAGTTTATTATATATATTCTATATATGTTATATATATAAAATACATTATTATATATACATATAATAAAGGGGAGTTTATTAAGTAGTATTAACTCACACAATCACAAGGTCCCACAATAGGCTGCCTGCAAGCTGAGGGGAAAGGAAGCCAGTCTGAGTCCCAAAGCTGAATAACTTGTCCAATGTTTGAGGGTAGGAAGCATGCAGCACTGGAGAAAGATGTAGACTGAGAGGCTAAGCCAGTCTAGTCTTTTCACATTCTTCTGTCTGCTTTTTATTCTGGCTGCACTGGCAGCTGCTTAGATGGTGCTCACCCAGATTGAGGGTGGGTCTGCCTTTCCCCACCCACTGACTCAGATGTTAATCTCCTTTGCCAACACCCTTACAGACACACGCAGGAACAGTATTTTGCATCCTTCAATCCAATCAACTTGACACTCAATATTAACCATCACAATGGGATTATTCAGAATGTATGCCCTTATGGTTCTGAGTCCCTATACTATTTTTAATGTATCTACATATTTAGTGCAAATTATTCTGCTTGTAAGCTCTTATATGTCTTAATGTTAAATAGCACATGCTATTTACTGAAATGTGGACAATAAGCAGCTATTGAAAGGAAAAAATGATATAAAATTCTAACAATTAACATCAACATTTTGATGCATTTCCTAATGTTATTCTTTCTATGAATATATTTACATAGAATTAATATATTATCAAGTTGAGATCATGATTTATATACAATATTGATTCCTTGTTGGTGAATTACATTATTTCTAATTTTTAAGCCAATATGATAACACTGCAACAAATATCATTATACGTCAGTCTTGTGCACTGGATTACTATTTAGATGTTTTGTCTAGCAGTGAGGTCATTAAGGCAAAACTATAACAATTTTATTACTGTTTATAGATATTGCCAGAAAACATTTCAAAGACAAAGGGCTGTATGAGAAGACGCAATTCTATTTTAAACTAATCACTTCTAGAACTTCACATCTTCCAAGAACAGACTCTGAAGGTCAAGCACCCTGCTCCAGGGGCTTTCTTATTTTGCAGGGAGACTGGAACTCCGAAAAGAAAATAAAACTACATTCTAATAATCAGAAACTGTCAGGAAGGAAAAGAACTCTATTTTATAATGCATCATGAAATAAATGAGTTTTCATAAGTGAGTAGACATCCATTTACCCTTTGCATTCCAAGAATAGTGGATGAAGCTAGGCTGAGCTTCTGCATTTCTCAATGCCTTTGTTAATATATGCAAGGAGGCACCAACTGCTTGGATATTTTTAGGCAGGCACATTGTTGGCAGGATTCTATGCCTGACTTGGTTGAGGACTCATTACAGCAGTCAAAAATGATTAAAGGAAAATTTTGTAAGTTTCCTCCCTGAATGATTCTATAAAATCATGGAGTGATATTAGAAAATTCATACAAATTTGTATTTCTCACCTATCATAGTTGGGGCTAATAACATCTCAAACCTCCTCTATTTCTCTTGCCTTCAGATTTCCTTTGGGTCTCAAGATTTTAACAGAGGCCATGCCTTGCCTGGGGTCCACTCCAGATTAATTCCTCCTTTTCTTCCTCTGTTTCTGGGCAGAGTCATCAAAGGATAATTTTATAACACCCTCTTTATTTCAATTGTCTCTCTAGTCTATCAAACCATTTTCTTCTAATGGAATATTATTTTTGCTTCTTTCTTTATACTTAGCAAAGTTTCTGGGTTTTTTTTTTGTATTAATTTACTTTTTTCTTTTTTTTCTTTTTCGGTCTCACCTTCTAGATGCTCCCTGGGATCAAGGTCTTCATCAATTATTCCCAAAGTCTAATACACAAAAATAGTCAATTCATAATTGACATAATACATCTTTACTTGATGAAATATTGCATTAGCAAACTCTGTATCATTGATATGGTTATTTTGACAAGCTATAATTTTATATTATTGACATTTTAAATTTGTCATAATGTTACCTACTAATTTTAAATAACTGAAACAATACAGAGCAGAAAGTAAAAAGTAACACAATGTAGAAATAATCTCACCATCAGAAATGAATATCATTATCTTTTGGTGAATAACTTTCCATAAATCTTTTATTACAAAGATTTGGATAAACATTCAGAGATATCGGAAAACTTCAGAGAAACAGGTTGACAGATATATTGTTATATATAAAGAAATCTCACCAAATATTTATTTTATTTTATTTTTATTTTTATTTATTTATTTATTTTTTGAGACGGAGTCTCACTCTGTCGTCCAGGCTGGAGTGCAGTGGCGTGATCTCGGCTCACTGCAAGCTCTGCCTCCCGGGTTCACGCCATTCTCCTGCCTCAGCCTTCCGAGTAGCTGGTACCACATGTGCCCGCCACCACGCCTGGCTAATTATTTGTATTTTTAGTAGAGATGGGGTTTCACCATGTTAGCCAGGATGGTCTCGATCTCCTGATCTTGTGATCCGCCTGCCTCAGCCTCCCAAAGTGCCGGGACTACAGGCGTGAGTCACCGCGCCCAGCCATTTTATTTTATTTATTTATTTATTTATTGAGACAGAGTCTTGCTCTGTCACCTAGGCTGGAGTGCAGTGGCACAATCTCTGCTCACTGTAACCTCCGCCTCCTGGGTTCAAGTGATTTTCCTGTCTCAGACTTCCGAGTAGCTGGGATTACAGGTGCCTGTCACCACGCCCAGCTAATTTTTGTGTTTTTAGTAGAGACAGGATTTTGTCATGTTGGCCAGGATGGTCTCGAACTCCTGACCTCAGGTGATCCACCCTCCTCAGCCTCCCAAAGTGCTGGGATTATAGGCATGAGCTACTGCTTCTGGTCCCAAATATTTATTTTAAATATAATCTAGTGCTATGGACTGAATTTACGTGTTAAATCCCTAATCACCAATATAACTGCATTTAGCGAATGGGGGTTTTAGGAGGTAATTAAGTTAGGGTGGGGTTTTATAGAATTGATAGATCTCTCTCTGTCTGGGCACACACATTGAGGAAAGGCCATGTGTAGACACACATAAAGGAGATGTCCATCTGCAAACCAAGAAGAGAGCCTTCACCAAAACCCTTCCATGCTGGCACCTTGACCTTGAACTTATGGCCTCCAGAATTGTGAGAAAATACATTTTTGTTGTTTATACCCCCCCAATTATGGTATCATGTTATGGTAGCCTGAGCCGAGTAATGCATCTGTTAAATTTAATTTAAATTTATTTTAACAGAAGAAGATGACTTGAAATCATATTGAAGGGACTTGGATGACTCCATCAAATGTCTCCTCATCCCAGGGATAATGTTTAAAACGTCATCTAATCTGGACAAAAATATTTGAAAACAAACAAACAAAAAAAGCGGGAGGGGGGCACCAGTGAGCATACGGAGACTGTATTATGTAAGAAGAAAGGAAGATGTGAATATAGTAGAGACTGGAGGAGTTCACATTTCAAGTTTCGAGGAGACACAGAAGATAGCCAATTGTAGAAAAGAAGAAAAAACTTTAAAGGTAAAGAATAAAAGAAACATATCTACCTAAAAGAAACATTTCTACCTATCAATTATCTAGATATAGATAGAGGTATATAGAGATGGAGACATAAATACTTATATATATGTATATATATAAGTATATATATGTGTATATATATAAGTATATATATGTGTATATATATATGTATACATATAAGTATATATATGTGTGTGTATATATATATATATGTATATATAGATCCATGTAAAGAGAGATATAGACACAGAAAAGAGAAAAAATGAAGGAGCGAAGAAAGGCACCATGGTGAATTGGTTTGTATTCTATTAATGACAAATGTGAGGGAAGCTGAGACAGTGGCTAACTTTATTTGAAATTCTATTTAATTGAATTGGACTTCTTTACTGGATTTTTTTTAAAAGGAGCATTCATCAGTGTTATACTTCCTGAATTTTATTATGTTTGGTAATATCTTTGGCTAGGGATAAAATCTGGGTGCCAAACTTAGCTTCAATATCTGGCTGGGTCTTCTGATATGAGATATTACTGAGGAGAACTCTAAGCGGTGATTCTGTCTTACATGTAGGCTTCCTTTTTGCTCTAGTTACCTACAGAATTATTTCTACTTCTGTAATTTTAATATTAAACAACTTGGCTATTACTCAGATTAAAAAAAATTTCTTGCTCAGTATGTGTGCTTATTCCACCTATGGATTCAAAACTTTTTCCACACAGTAGGATGACTATAGTTAAATTTTATTGTATATTTCAAAATAGCTAGAGGAGTGGATATGGAATGTTCCCAACATAAACAAATAATAAACATTGAGTTGATGGTCCAATGACCCTGAATTGGTCATTACATATTCTACACTTGTAACAAAATATCATATGTACCTTATAAATATGTACAAAAAATATGTATTCATAAAAATGGAAACTAAAACATTAACTAAAAAGAAAAACTATTTTAAAAACTTTATTCATATCAGGAAAATGATCCTAACCTTGAAGTTTCTGTGACCCATTTCCTGGGCTTTCTGTTTATCTCTTCACTAATTTTTCCATCAGGATGGTAATAGCATATTTTAAAAATGGTAAACCACAGTTATATAGTTCTTGAAAATATAAACATTATGAATAAAATAAGTTCTGTTGAAGACCAACCAAAGTCTCTTCCTCTCACCTTCTCCCTCCCACCCCTATAAATGACACTATTATCAGTTCCATGTTTATCCTTCCACATTTCCTCTTATTTTCAGTGCATACATGCAAATATATAGCATTTTTTGATTTCTATTTTATTACATTTGAAGAGTCCTGTCATCTTTATGAGACCTTCTTTACACATGTTGGTGAGGTAAGAGATCAGCAAGGCTTGTTTTCTGGTCCCAACCCTCCTGACCAAAACAGTATCCGGTCCAGGCAGGATGAAGTGAAGACACCAGTAGGAACCAGCGGATGGGAGGAAGGTGAGCCCTGGCTGCTCTCATTGCTCCCACCAGCTCCATGACACTTTAGAAATGCCATGGCAATGACCTGGAAGTTACCACCCCTTTCCATGTCAATAATCTGGAAGTTACTGCCCATTTCCTACAAAGTTCTGAATAACCCAACCCCTCAATTTGTATTAACCCGCCCCTTAATTTGCATGTAATTGTAAGTGGGTATAAAAGTGGTTATAAATACAGATGCCAAGAGCACATTTTTTTTTTTTTTTAAGAGTCTTGCTCTGTTGCCCAGGCTAGAGTGCATTGGTGCAATATCAGCTCACTGCAACCCCCGCCTCCCAGGTTCAAGCAATTCTCCTGCCTCAGCCTCCTGAGTAGCTGGGATTACAGGTGACTGCCACCACGCCCAGCTAATTTTTGTTGGTCAGGCTGGTCTGGAACTCCTGACCTCGTGATCCACCCTCCTTAGCCTCCCGAAGTACTGCAATTACAGGCATGAGCCACCGCGCCTGGCTGAGCACATATGTTGTTAACTCTGGTTGTAATGCTTGTAAGTCAGCCCTGCTTCACAAGGAGTGGCACCTTCAATACAAGGTTGTTGTCTACCACCTCCTGTTTGCCCTTGAATTCTTCCCTGAGTGAATCCAAGAAACCTCCCAAGCTAAGCCTCAATTTGGGGGCTTGCCTGTCCTACACCCTTAGTACAAGTACATCTAACTCAGGCCTTTGAACTGCTATATAGTATGATATATTTTGACATATCAGTTTATTTATTATGTAGCACTTTTCAGTCTTTGCTATAATAACACTTAATAAGCATGTAAATAGGTGGGGATTATGATAAAAACACACTTCTGGAATTACTGTGTTATAGAAACTTTAAATTTCAATAGATTTCCAAAATTACATTCAAAGTGCAACTAACAAATTTTATCACTGCCACAAGATAACTTTGTATCAAATAATTATACAGGCTGGGTGCTATGGCTCATGCCCATAATCTTAGCACTTTGGGAGGCTAAGGAAGGAGGAATGTTTAGGCCAGGAGTTGGAGACCAGCGTGGGCAACATAATGAGACCCTGAATCTACAAAAAAACAAAACGAAGTTATTTTCCAAACACGATATGATGGAATGTTTTAATATTTGCCATGTATGTTTCCTGGGGCTGCCATAGCAAAGTGCCACATACTGGGTGGCTCAAAACAACAGTTGTTATTCTCTCCCAGTTCTGGAAGCTAGAATTTCAAAATTAAGGCTGCCTTTGGCCCCCACAATAACTCACTGCAACTCCTGAGGGTGGCTGGCCCTTGAGCGTCATCACAGCTTCTTCATCCAAACCTTCACTCAGGATTCCACTCTGGAGCCCAGTGTCCCAGCCCTCCCTTCCAGGCCCGCAGTGAAGCACGTCCCTGCAGGACACACAGTCAGGTACCTGTCTTACCCAAGTCCTTCTCCTTTCCATGCTTCAAGTTGTCATGATTGTCCACTTACTGTTTCTGAACTACCAGGTTCTCCTTCTGCTTTTGTTTGTTTGTTTTTTGAGACAGAGTCCTTGCTCTGTCGCCCAGGCTGGAGTGCAGTGGCATGATCTTGGCTCACTGCAAGCTCTGCCTCGCAGGTTCACGCCATTCTCTTGCCTCAGCCTCCAGAGCAGCTGGGACTACAGGCACCTGCCACCACACCTGGCTAATTTTTCGTATTGTTTTTGGTAGAGAAGGGGTTTCCCGTGCTAGCCAGGATGGTCTCAATCTCCTGACCTCGTGATCTGCCTGCCTTGGCCTCCCAAAGTGCTGGAATCACAGGTGTGAGCCACCATGCCCAGCCTTTTTATTTTTGGTATCTGCGGTATATGCTTTTCAGAAATAACATCTATTGCCAGACACGGTGGCTCACGCCTCTAATCCCAGCACTTTGGGAGGCCAAGGCGGGTGGATCACCTGAACACCTGTAGTCAGGAGTTTGAGACCAGCCTGGCCAACACGGTGAAACCCTGTCTCTACTAAAAATACAAAAATTAGCTTGGCGTGGTGGTGGGCACTTGTAATCCCAGCTACTCTGGAGGCTGAGGCAGGAAAATCACTTGAACCTGGGAGGCTGGGGTTGCAGTGAGCCGAGATGGTGCCATTGCACTGCACTCCAGCCTGAGTGCACACTCCATCTCAAAAAGTAAAAAGACATAACATCTATTATATCTATGGCATTATTTTTTGGATGGGGAGATTGTGGGCTTTGCTTGGTCTACTCTTTGTTTCCAATGAATTCTGAAGTTTTGAAATTTTGCTACTTGCTTCTCATTCTTATTTCCCCAATTTCCTTTTTAATCTAAGTCAATAGTTTTATCATGTTTCTTTTATCTTCCAGATTTGTTTTCTTTTAAATATGTTTAATCCTAAGCGTTTCTATTACTTGATGCATGTGTTAGAATTGTATTTCTCTTCTTCGGCCGGCATTTTTTTCATCTGCCTCTGACCCTTACATGTTGAATCCTGTTGTTTTTCCTTCTGAGGTATCTTTTACTCTTTTTCATGCCTTTTAATTCTTTTGTTTTTGTTTGATATTGGAAGTTATTTGTTTCAATAGGTGGTCAAGTTTTTCTTAACTTTCTTACCTTTTTGTGTGAGACCCATTTGCTTTGTGTTTTCCCCAGTTCTGTCTTCCTTCATTTTTCCTTTTCTTCTTCCTTCATTTCCCTTCCTCTTTTCAGTCTTCTTCCCTCTCTTCTTACACACACACACACACACACACCCCCCACACACTTTTTGCTGAAATACTTTGTTGCTAACTGCAGGTAACATACCACGTAAACCTCAAGTATTTCTCAGGTAAAAGAAGGCCCTCCTATATAAACACCTATTATTGTCACACCCAAGATACTTATATTGGGTCAATAATACTACCAATAGTAGTCTATGATTGAATGTCCCAAGTTGTTCCAGAGTGTCCGTCCTCCATAGCTATCTTCTATGTGGCACCAGACTCTGATTAGTGTTCATTCAATGTGTGTGAATGGTGTGGCGATTTAGTCTCTTTTCATGAAGTTTATACTTCACCACTTTTTTTTTTGCCTTTCATGACATTTTAAATGAATCCTGGCTGGTTTTAGTGTGAAATAGTACACAGTTCAGATTACAGTGTTTTCTAAAGTTTAAATTCATGTTAATCATTTTTAACAAGAAATTGCAGTATCACTTGTGGATTTTTCCAGGTTGTTGTGTCTGGAATTGGTGGGTTCTTGGTCTCGCTGACTTCAAGAATGAAGCCGCGGACTCTGGCGGTGAGTGTTACGGTTCTTAAAGACGGTGTGTCCGGAGTTTGTTCCTTCAGATGTTCAGATGTGTCTGGAGTTTCTTCCTTCTGGTGGCTCTGTGGTCTCAGGCTGACTTCAGGAGTGAAGCTACAGATCTTCACGGTGGGTGTTACAGCTCTTAAAGGCGGTGGGTCTGGAGTTGTTCATTCCTTCCAGTGGGTTCGTGGTCTTGCTGGCTTCAGGAGTGAAGCTACAGACCTTCACGGTCAGTGTTACAGCTCATAAAGGCGGCACAGACCCAAACAGTCAGCAGCAACAAGATTGATTGTGAAGAGTGAAAGAACATAGCTTCCACAGTGTTGAAGGGGACTGGAGTGAGTTGCCGCTGCTGGCTCAGGCGGCCTGCTTTTATTTCCTTATCTGACCCCACCCACATCCTGCTGATTGGTCTATTTTACAGAGAGCTGATTGGCCCATTTTACAGAGAGCTGATTGGCCCATTTTGACAGGGTGCTGATTGGTGCATTTACAAGCCTTGAGCTAGACACAAAAGTTTTCCAAGTCCCCACTAGATTAGCTACACACAGGGCACTGATTGGTGAGTTTACAAACCTTGAGCTAGACACAGAGGGCTGATTGGTGCATTTACAATCCTTTAGCTAGTCACAAAAGTTCTCCAAGTCCCCACTAGATTAACTAGACACAGAGCACTGATTGGTGCGTTTACAATCCCTGAGCTAGACACGGAGTGCTGATTGGTGCATTTACAATCCTCTAGCTAGACATAAAAGTTCTCCAAGTCCCCACCAGATTAGCTAGATACAGAGTGCTGATTGGTGCATCCACAAACCCCCAGCTAGACACAAGAGTGCTGACTGGTGCATATACAATCCTCCAGAGAGACATAAAAGTTCTCCAAGTCCCCATCTGACTCAGGAGCCCAGCTGGCTTCACCTAGTGGATCCTGCACTGGGGCAGCCTGCAGAGCTGCCCCTGAGTCCCGCGCAGTGCGCCCGCACTCCTCAGCCCTTGGGCCGTTGATGGGACTGGGCACTGTGGAGCAGGGGGCAGTGCCCATCGGGGATGCTCCGGCCCTGTGGGAGCCCACGGGGGTGCAGGGGGGTTGGGCTCGCCCATGGCAGGCTGCAGGTCCGGAGTCGTGCCCCAGGGGGAGGCGGCTGAGGCCTGGTGCAGCGCGGGCAGGCTGGCAGTGCTGGGGGACTCGGTGCACCCTCTGTAGCTGCTGGCCCCGGTGCTAAGCCCCTCACTGCGCGGGGCTGGCGGCGCTGGCCTGCCACTGCAAGAGTGGGGCCCGTGGAGCCCACGCCCCTCTGAAACTTGCACTGGCCGGCGAGGGCCACGCACAGCCTCTGTTCCCGCCCACACCTCTCCCTCCACACTTCCCCGCAAGCAGAGGGATCTGGCTCCGGCCTTGGCCAGCCCAGAAAGGGGCTCCCACAGTGCAACAGCGGGCTGAAGGGCTTCTCAAGCGTGGCCAGAGTGGGCGCTGAGCCTGAGGAGGCGCCGAGAGCGAGCAAGGGCTGCCAGCATGCTGTCGCCTTTCAGTGTTGCAATAAGAGGTGCATGTTATCGGTTTGCTCCATGATATGTGATATTGAGGTAGCGTTTCTTCTTGTAATTAAGCACTGGTCTGTGGCAGAATACATTCAGAATCTGAGACTCTCCTGCTGACAGCACATTTTCACCCAACGAATCTTGTAGCTTCCCTGTCTCCATTACTATATGATGTTGCAGATTAGAAACGTATCACATTGCATGTGAGAAGAGAGCTTTCTAACTCTATACTTCCTATGAGGTGAGAATTTTCTTTTTTCTTTTTTTTCTTTTTGAGATGGAGTCTCACTCTGTGGTGGGGCTGGAGTGCAGTGATGCGATCTTGGCTCATTGCAACCTCCCCTCTCTTGGGTTCAAGTGATTCTTCTGTCTCCGCCTCCCGAGTAGCTGGGAGTACAGGCACGCGCCACCATGCCCAGCTAATTTTTTGTATTTTTAGTAGAGATGGGGTTTCACCATGTTGGCCAGGATGGCCTCAATTTCTTGACCTTGTGATCTGCCCACCTGGGCTTCCCAATGTGCTGGGGTTACAGGCGTGCACCACTGCACTTGGCCGAGGTGAGAATTTTCTACGAAAGCAGCTTCACATAATATGGAAAGGAGTGAATTAGATGTCATTAAAGAAAATAAAAAAGCAGTTTGGCATGAGCTGGTGATCACTGAAGTTGGGCGATGGGACTTGGTGATTTGCTGTAATAGTCTGTCGTCTTAAAACCATGTGCTCATATTTGTTTCTTTTTGAATGAATGTTTCAATACATTACACTCCTGCTTTTAGTGTTCAAATTATGCTAAATTTATCATCTATTCTTTGAAGTTTGCTTTGAAATCGGACTTTATAACTGCACAAAAATATTTTTGGGATCTTATTTGTATCAGATGTGCCTGATGTTGTGTTATTCTACCAAGAAAAAAAGACACTTCAAATCTACTTTCATGGTTTTCAGGACTGTCCTAGAATTCTCCTCATGTAGGCTTTTAAAGTTTTTCCTAAATTTGTATTCCTCTTTTTCCTTTATTTATTTATTCATTGCTATTATGGATGGAGTTTTTTCTGTCGTTATTATTTTTCTCTCTTACAGCTTTGTATATAAAAAATATTTAGTTTTATATTACGTTAAGCTTTTTGATTATTTTTTATTCATGGTATCATTGATTCTTCTGATTTTCCAGCTATAGAATCTGCAGAGAGGAGTAGACTCACTCCTTTCTAATTGTTTGCTCTCCTCCAATTAATGTGGTTGTATCTCTAGGGCAAAATAAAGTAGTGATGAAGTTGAGTGTGTTGTTGCCATGTCCCTGGTGTCCCTTGGAAGAATGTGTCTTTCCATTTCATAAGATGATGTCTTTAGGGATATTCCTTTGCTATATTTTAAAGGTCCACTATTCATGGTATATCATTTGTAGAATCTAAGGAAAGGGAGAGGGCAGAAAATGGAATGCTCATTTTATACTTTGTCTTCTTTGTACATGATATTTGATCTGTTCTCTTATTAGTAGATGCTCAAGAAAGTTTTTTCTCCTCACATTTTAATTTACTGCATAGACAATCACCCATATTTTTGGATATAGTTGTAGATTTTTAAATTTCATTGTTGTGTAGTAGTCCATTGTGTGGCTATTGCATAACTGACTTATTCATTCTCTTTGCCAGGTTTTTTATTTTTAATTTTTCTAGGCTTTTTTTTTTTTTTTTTCCCTTGAGACAGAGTCTTGCTTTATCACCCAGGCTGGGGTGCAGTGGCACAATCTCAGCTCACTACAACCTCTGCTTCCTGGGTTCAAACGATTCTCCTGCCTCAGCCTCCTGAGTACCTGGGACTACAGGCGTGTGCCACCATGCCCGGCTAATTTTTGTATTTTTAAGAGACGGAGTTTCACCATATTGTCCAGGCTGGTCTCCAACTCCTGACGTCAGGTGATCCACCCACCTCGGCCTCCCAAAGTGCTGGGATTACAGGCGTGAGCCACCTTACCTGGCCAATTTTTCTAGGCTTTGTTTGCTTGTTTTGCTTACTGTTTCACTAATTTTTTTTTGTCTTCATTTTAATTGCTAGTAAAGAAGATTTTGTGATGTGATTTGTCTCCATACTCATGTCCTTGTCAGACATTCTGCCCAGAGTTTTTGAGGTGAATTTGCTTATAGTGAACTCTAGGAAAATAGTGCAAGGAATTATTTCAAATTGTTATTAGTGAGAACAGAAAAATGGGGTTGTTGAGTAGGGTAGTATTTCCTAACAGATATCATCACAGACTTGATTATAAAAGAACCACATGAAGTCTAAAGAGCCAGTGACTATAATACAAACAGGTATTTGCTAAGTTCACGTGGGAGAGGAGGAAGAGTGCTTGTATCTGAATGTTTGTGAGGGAGGCCCTGTCAGGTCAGAAGGGCTGCTACTGCTTTGACCTTGTGTATGTGTGTGGGATGGTAAGAAATGAATTAACAATCCTGCACTACTCTTTCTGACTATATAATTGGCATTAAACTCAATTACTCTGGATACTGGGTAGAAAATTATTTCGAATGTGTATGTGTCCTGGTTTCTAATCAGATATATCCCAAAACGTAATAAGGTGGATTTAGAATCCTATGTTTTATCATTAGTTCTGACACCCAGTAGCTGTGTAAATTTGAGCAAGTTATTTATCTTTGCAATAAAACATACAACATCCTCAGGACATTGAATTAATCTTTTATTGCTTAACTGAAAGGTAAATGCTTATAAATATCTAATGAAATAGCTCATAATATTTGCTCTATGGTTGTTGATGCTTCTGGACAAAAATGTCAAAATTAGTTGATGCAGAGAAAATTCATGGAGGTTTAAATGAGCAAAGACATCACCATTTATTTCAAATATAATGGGAATAAAATATCCAGATATTTAGAACCTTAGTTTTGTGAAAAAATATGAAGTATCTGAGTTTGTGAGATAACACATAGAAATTTATTAAGAGAAACAGTTAAATATATTATAACAAAACTATTCAGTTTCTACTATTATGTTTTAACATATATTTGAAAATTTGAAAAAATATTTACTGCATATATAATTATATGTATATATTACAATTAAAAGCCTAAAATTTATAATAATGTTTTCAATTAGAGTTCCAAAATTTTTATCCAGAATATTGATTAAAGATACTAAGCCCATATTTTTCTTCAATATTATAAAATACATAAAATTAACAAACGTAAAAAATACAGGAATTACAACTTATTTAAGTGAATTTCAGAGGATTAATGAAACCAATCCAAGCAAAATTTTTAATAATCTAATTACAAGTATTTTTCAGTATACTCTTAATATTACTGAATGAAAACAGTAAAAGAAATATAAAAGTAAATAGTAAAATAAATGAGTGGAAATGGTAAATAGTAAAACCTCTAGATTGGTTTGCCTAAGATTATGGTCATTAACATGTCACTATTCTATATAGTGGGTAACATTTGTGTGAATTCTGTGTTTGTGTGTGTGTGTGTGTGTGTGTAAGAGGAACTATTAGTTGAAAGGTTAACAGCAAAACAGTTCGGTATCTTTTGCTATGGCTGTGGTATTGACATAGCTACTTAAATATATTAATAACCCACTGTCAATTATTTCATTAAAAAGTATTTTTTTAAAATTAACAAGTCGTTATGTGGGCTGTACTGCAGGACCTCCCCAACAAATAAAAATGTCATTTTGTGCTAAATAAAAATCAGCAGTTAAAAACAAAAAACATAATAAACTTAAAAAAATGAAAAGACTCTTTAGAAGTCTACAATTATACTAATTGGCCTAAACTTGATATTCTTTTTTAATGTATCAGGTTTTTTTTTTAAAAAAGGCATAAAGTGAGTACGAAGGTAGGGCGAGAATAAAAGAGAAATAAAAATGCACGAGTGTTGTATCAAAATATGGAGATTGTAGCTTTTAAAATAATTAATATCTAAAATTGTTGTTGTCTTTGGAAATATCACCAAAGGTTATGAGAAAACAGAATCCTTACAGGTGGACTTCAATATGGAAACTCAATATTTGGACTCCAGCATGTGCAAAAGTCATCCACAGTGGGCTCAGAGGGGAGCTGAGTCTTCACATCTGACCCAGGAGAGGAGGCTGGGCCTCATTGGAGAAAAGTGGCTTGAAAGTAGTGCTTCCAGTAACTTGAGGTTTCCATGGTGATGCCTTGGGAGCATTTCACATCATTTCAGTGGTTTGAACAAAAGGCAACCGGGGGTGGTTCTGGACACTATTCTGCTGAAAGAAAACCAGTGCATTCTCTGTTTTGCATACTGGGATAGTAGGTATGATTTTATTTTTAAGAAAATCTATTGCTGAAGAAAAAAATAGGAAAAAAGAAAATCACTATTGTGGCTATTTTTGCACAAAATATTTCAGTGGTCAAAACCTTTCAGAATGCTAACTTCAATAGAAATACTTTGAAAACCAAAGTAAAAGTGTATCACACACGTCTAAAGTAACCTCTATAAATATGTGTCCTATTTCTGGTGCCCTTTATGAAAGATGCAGTGGAACTTGAGAGGCATGCCATTGAGGTGATAAAGGAGGAAAGAAGTGGCCACATAAAAAAGGTTTCCTGGATTAAACACATGGACCACACCTGCAGTGCCGTCCAAGGCATTTTCTGAGTTGGGGGATGATGCTGAATGCGATCCCTAAATTGGAACATCTTGCTTCAAACTTTGGTTCTATATTCTATTATATATAAAATTCCATTATATATAACTTCCAATACATATAAATCCCTAGAGAGAGATATATATATATTTGATTAACTTAATTAATCTCCAATTAATCCCTTCCATTGTATATAACTTCCAATATATATAAATCCCTAGATATATATATATTTGACTAATTAACTTAATTAATCTCCAATTAATCCCTTCTGTAAAAACAGTGATAATAATAATGCTTGATTTCTACTCTATACATTTCAGAACACTATTGAGTCTGTAAAAGTTGCACACTAAAAAGAACAGATTCCTGAGTTGATTTAAAGGTAAAATATGAAATTTTGTAACCGGAGCAGTAACATAAACAAGCAGGCAGCTTGCTTCACCCAGAGGCTGCTTCTAGAGATATTAGAATTGCTCAATAAAAACTAGAATGTAACTGCTGTTAGAAGATACTCAGACCATTGAGATGGAAGTGGAGTTCTGAGGATGGGACTCAGAGATGAGGAAATGCAACCTGCCTGAACCCACAGGCTGGAGGTATGCCTCTGTAGAAAAGGAACCCTGTATGCAGGTAACTATTTTTCTTTTTAACAGCTTTATAGGGGTATAATTCACATGCAATAAAATGCATATCTCTAAAGTGTAGAGTTTGATAAGTTCTGATATATGGAACACCTGTAAAAACATCACCACACTCAAGGGAATGAACACACTCATCGCTCCAAAAGATTTCTTATGCTCTTTTGTAATTCTGCCTCACTTATACCCTCCTCCCCAGGCACCTACTCATATACTTTCTTTTACTGTATATTTGCATTTTATAGTTATATGTAAACATAATCACGTAAAATGTACTCTTTTCCACCTCGCTTCTTTAACTCAGCAGTTATGTTCATGGGTCTCCATATTTCCATTTTTGTTGCCAAGTAGTACTGCATTGTGTTAATGTATGGTAATTTGTTTATCAATTTAGCTGGTGATGAACATTTTGGGCTGTTTTAGGGGTTTTTGGATATTACAAATAAAGTTGCTATGAATATTTATCTAAAATTCTCTGTATAGACCATATTCTTTTTTAATATTAGATAAATACTTAAGCATGGAATTAACCACACAGTAGTTGTATGTGTAACATTTTGACACTGTCAAATGGTTTTTCAGAATGGTCGGGCTTCTATATTCCCATGAGCACTGTATGAGAGTTTCAGTTCCTCTACAACCTCCCCAACACTGGGAATATTCATTCGACTCAATTTTTGCAAGTTCATAGGTGGGTAGTGGTATCTCTTTATGGTTTTATTTCATGTTTAACTAGTGATCAGTAATGTTGAGCATCATTTCATGTTATTTGCCATCCGTATGCCCTCTTTCGTGAATTATCTGTTCATACTATTGCCCATCTTTTTCCTCTAATGCAGGGATGTAAATTCTATAAATTCTCCACTAAGTGCCGCTTTTGTCCACATACCCATAATTTTGGTAAATTGTATTTTGGTTTAGTTTATTTAAAAAATAATCTTGAGAGACTCCTTCTTTGACCCATGGGAAACCTTGTTGTTTAATTTCTAAATATTGCAGAATTACCTGGCTATCCTTCTCTTATTTTTTAAAACTTAATACTTTTGTGGCCTGAAAATATACCTGGTGAGATTTTTATTCTCTTAAATATATTAAGGTGGGTTTAATAACACAGAATGTGATCTATTTTGTTGAATGTCCCACGTGTACTTGAGAAAAGTCTATTGTCTTTGGGTGGTAAATACTGTACATGTCATCTAGGTCAAGTTGATTGATAATGCAGTTCAGGGAACCTGTATCCTTACTGATTTTCCACCTGCTTGATTTGTTAGTTATGGGCAGAAGGTTGTTGAGGTCTCCAACTATAATAATAATTTTTTTACTTCTCTTTTAAATTTTATCAGTTTTTGCCTCACGTATTTTGACATTCTATCATTAGGTGAATATACATTTAGGATCATTTTATCTCCTTTAAGAATTAACTGCATACTTTATCATAATATAATGCTACATTTTAACTCTGATAATATTCCTTGTTCTGAAATAGGTTGGTCTGAAATTAATATTGCTACTCCAGCTTTCTTTTGATTAATGTCAATATTTCTTTCTCTGTCACCTTTCTTTTCACTTTAACTTACTTTTACTTTTAACTTATTTTTACCTTTTAACTTACTTTTCACCTTACTTTTAACTGGCTCTTTAATGTAGAGTTTTTATTGACAACATATAGTTGTGTCTTGATTTTTCAAAGTAATCTGAAAATCTCTATTTTAAATTGTTCTATTTAGACAATTTCCATCAAAAGTGACTACTGGTATGGTTAGATTTGCCTGTGACTTTTAGCCTGGCCCTCCAAATATCCAATATGGACTGTTTTCAGAAAATCTGCAGAGCACACTCTCACTTCAAGGAATTTGCATTTGTTGTTCCCTGTGTCTAGAACCCTTTAACAGCCTTGATGGGCTACTTCCCCACATCATTGAAATTCAGCTCATTATTTTCCACTGAGTGGCATTTTCTGGCTATCCTATCTAAATTGCAGTATCACATACCAGTCAGGCCCCATCCCATGCCACTGTTTGATTTCATATGTGCTTTATTTGCCTTTCACATTTAGCTTACATTTGTTCAAGCAAAATATTGAATGAAAGTGGTGTTAGTGGGCAACCTTGTTTTATTTCCTCATTTGTTTCCTGTAGCTATGTTTAGATTCCTTTTTACCAGAATGAGGAAGATCCTTTTTCCCTATTTTGCTGAGTATTTTTTAAAATTATAAATTTAATCAATTGCTTTTCATGAGTCTATTGAGATGAGCACAAGAATTTTCTCCTTCATTCTACTGATATGATTAATAGAATTGTTTGACTCTTAAATTTTAAACCAGGTTTGCAATTCAAAAATAAATTATAATTGCTTGTGATATGTTTGTACAGATCAATGGATTTAGTCTGAAAATATTTTATTTTAAATTTTACCATTGGAGATAGATCAGTAATTTACCTTTTAGTAATGCTTTTTCAAAGAGTGATGGTGACTTCTGGAGGACTTTGCTTAGGTTTGGTGATTGTTTTTCCCCAAATACTTGGTAAAATTAATTAGGAAAATTATGTGAAGCTTTGCGTTTCTTTAATAGATATAGGATTATTGAGATTTTCTTCTTGTGACATCAGTTTGTAATATTTTAAGACATTTCTCCTTGTCATCTTTTTTTTTTTTTTTCTTTTTTGAGATGGAGTCTTACTCTGTTACCCAGGCTGGAGTGCAGTGGCGCAATCTCAGCCCACTGCAACCTCTGGCTCCTGGGTTCAAACAATTCTCCCTGCCTCAGCTTCCTGAGTAGCTGGGATTACAGGCACATGCCACCACAGCCGGTTAATTTTTATTAGCCAGGCTAACAAAATTGTTGGCCAGGCTGGTCTTGAACTCCTGACCTCAGGTGATCTGCCTGCTTTGGCCTCCCAAAGTGCTAGGATTACAGGCATGAGCCACCGCAGCTGGCCCTGAACTTTTAAATGTATTTATATATAATTGTTTATTATTTTTCTAATGTTTTGTATCTGGAGGCTCTTTAGTGACATCCTATTTTTCATTCCTAATATTGAGGATACGTAACACAATGACAGTCTTTACAAGAATGGATTTTTGGCTTTTGTTTGTTTTACCTATGACACATATTTTCTCCTTTATTATTTCAGTTCTTATCTTTATTATTTCCTTCTTTCTATTTTCTTTGGATCTAACTTGTTGCTATTTAATTTTAATTTTCTGAAATCTTTGAAACTTGCTTTATGAAGCAGCAGAAGGGCAATTTGGGGAAAATATTTTTAGAAAGTAAAAATTAATGGACTTTTTTGGTACAGAGAATCTTTATTTTTAAATTATTTTCATTTTGTTAATATCTTGAACAATAAACATTTAATGATTTTTAAACTGCTTCATCTATCAGTTATGAAGAAACATGTCAAAATGTTCTATGATTATGGATTTGTTTCTTAGTTCTGTTAAACTTATGTAACTCCACAAGATATTATGGTTGCTGTTTTATTCTCTCAATTTGTAGCATATTCAACATTTTATTTGTTCTTCATTTCAGACTGCATCTATAACCTGCTATTTGGGATAATTTTCTTTCTGTCTAAAATGTTTCATTACTATTAGTATTATCATTATCATTATTATTATTGCATTTTTTGTTTTTTTGTGTGTGTTTTGTTTTTTGAGATGGAGTCTCGCTCTGTCGCCCAGGCTGGAGTGCAGTGGCGCAATCTCAGCTCACTGCAAGCTCTGCCTCCCGGGTTCATGCCATTCTCCCACCTCAGCCTCCCGAGTAGCTGGGACTACAGGCACCTGCCACCACGCCCGGCTAATTTTTTGTATTGTTAGTGAGAGATGACAGTGTACTGGCAGTCCTCACAGCCCTCGATTGCTCTGGGCGCCTCCTCTGCCTGGGCTCTCACTTTGGCGGCACTTGAGGAGCCCTTCAGACCACTACTGCACTGTGGTAGCCCCTTTCTGGGCTGGCCAAGGCCGGAGCCAGTTCCCTCAGCTTGCAGGGAGGTGTGGAGGGAGAGGCCATAGCGGGAACTGGGGCTGCGCGCCGCGCTTGCGGGCCAGCTGGAGTTCAGGGTGGGCGTGGGCTTGGCGGGCCCTGCACTCGGAGTAGCCGGCTGGCCCTGCCGGCCCCTGGCAATGAGGGGCTTAGCACCCAGGCCAGCGGCTGCGGAGGGTGTACTGGGTCCCCCAGTAGTGCCGGTCCCCCAGCAGTGCCGGTCCCCCAGCAGTGCTGGCCCACCAGCGCTGCACTTGATTTCTCGCAGGGCCTTAGCTGCCTTCCTGCGGACAGGGCTGGGGACCTGCAGCCTGCCATGCCTGAGCCTCCCACCCGCTCCGTGGGCTCCTGTGTGGCCCCAGCCTCCCCGACGAGCGACACCCCCTGCTCCACGGCACCCAGTCCCATTGACCGCCCAAGGGCTGAGGAGTGCCGATGCACGGTGCCGGACTGACAGATCTACCTGCAGCCCTGGTGCGGGATCCACTGGGTGAAGCCAGCTGGGCTCCTGAGTCTGGTGGGGAGGTGGAGAACCTTTATGTCTAGCTCAGGGATTGTAAATACACCAATCGGCATTTTGTATCTAGCTCAAGGTTTGTAAACACACCAATCAGCACCCTGTGTCTAGCTCAGGGTTTGTGAATGCACCAATGGACACTCTGTATCTAGCTACTCTGGTGGGGCCTTGGAGAACTTTTATGTCTAGCTCAGGGATTGTAAATACACCAATCGGCACCCTGTATCTAGCTCAAGATTTGTAAACACACCAATCAGCACCCTGTGTCTAGCTCAGGGTTTGTGAATGCACCAATTGACACTGTGTATCTAGCTACTCTGGTGGGGACTTGGAGAACCTTTGTGTCTAGCTCAGGGATTGTAAACGCACCAATCAGTGCCCTGTGAAAACAGACCACTTGGCTCTACCAATCAGCAGGATGTGGGTGGGGCCGGATAAGAGAATAAAAGCAGGCTGCTGGAGCCAGCAGCGGCAACCCACTTGGTCCTCTTCCACAGTGTGGAAGCTTTGTTCTTTCTGTCTTTGCAATACATCTTGCTGCTGCTCACTCTTTGGGTCCACACTTCCTTTATGAGCTGTAACACCGTGAAGGTCTGCAGCTTCACTCCTGAAGCCAGCAAGACCACAAACCCACCCGGAGGAAGGAACAGCTCCAGACACGCCGCCTTAAGAGCTGTAACACTCACCGTGAAAGTCTGCAGCTTCACTCCTGAGCCAGCGAGACCATGAACCCACCAGAAGGAAGTAACTCCGAACACATCCGAACATCAGAAGGAACAAACTCTGGACATGCCACCTTTAAGAAATGTAACACTCACCGCGAGGGTCTGCGGCTTCATTCTTGAAGTCAGCGAGACCAAGAACCCACCAATTCCGGACACATTAGTAGAGAAGGGGTTTCACTGTGTTAGCCAGGATGGTCTCGATCTCCTCACTTCGTGATCTGCCAGCCTTGGCCTCCCAAAGTGCTGGGACTATAGGCGTGAGCCACCACGCCTGGCCCATTATTTTGATGTCATTCTGCTGGTGAATAATTCTATCAGTTTTGGATTTTTTTTTTAGTATTTTGTACTTTCCCTTCGTTTTTGAAAGGTATCTTACTGAATATAGAGTTCTTGAAATTATTTTTCTTTTATTATAATATAAAATTCTGTTGTCTTCTGGTTTCATTGCTTTTCTTCATAACCCACGTTAGCCATTTTGTTGCTTCTTTGAAGCTAATATGGCTTATCTTTAACAATTTATAAGATTATTTTGTTTATTTTGTCTTGGTAGGGCTCGTTAGTTCTATATTGTGTTTAAGTCATGAATTTGTGGCTGCTGAAATTTTATGAATTTTGGATATTTTAAAATGGTTGTCACATTACCTATTACTTCTGTCTCATTATTTAAATTGTTCTGAAATGCAAATACATTATCAGAATTTTTTTCAAATTCCATGTATCTCTTTCATTCTTTAAAGTATCATATGTATTGTCCATCCTTTTATATCTTCAAGCTTCAATCTAGTAATTTTTTTGTTCTATCTCCCTGCAATCTATTTTTGTGTTTTAAGAGAAATTTCAGGTTTACAGAAATATTGAGTAGAATATACAAAGTTACCATATATTCTCTCTAAATCTGTGTATAGTTTCGCCCATAACTGACATCTTGTGTTGGTATGGTGCAGTTGTTATAATTGGTGAACAAATATGTATAGTTATTATTAACTGAAGACCATAGTTTGCATTAGGGTTCATTGTTGGTGTTGAACAGTGCTACGGGTTTTGACAAATGCATAATCTCATGTACTACCATTAGAGTATTATGCACATTTGTTTCATTGTCCTAAAAATCCCTTGTGCTTCACATATTTTTTGTTTTTTCCTCCCACCAATCCCCATGCAACAACTGATCCCCATGCAACACTGTTTCTAAAGTTATACTTTACCCAGAACATCATACGTTTGGAATCATAGAGTATAAAATATTTTCAGACTGGCTTCCTTCAACTGGAAATAAGTTTTCAAGTCAATATAAATATATATGCATAATATTTATTGGGTAAATAACTAGGTGCACAGTGATAGGAATACATTTAGTTTTGTAATAAAATGCCAGCTGTCTTCCAAACTGGCTGTACAGTTTTGTCTTCCCACCAGCAATGAATGAAAGGTTGCTTTTCTTCACATATTTACCAGCATTTAATGCTATCAATATTTGGGATTTTAATTATTTTAATAGCTATTTAGTAACATCACATGGTTGTTTTGATTTGCTATTCCCTAATGACACACAATGTTGAGAATCGTTTTATGTGCTTATTTCTCATTTGCATCTCTTCTTTGGTGAGATTTCTGTTCACACACTTTGTCTACTTGTTAATTGAGTTGCTTGTTTTGTTATTGCTGAGTTTTAGTAGTTTTGTATTTTGGATACCAATCTTTTATCAGATATATGTTTTGTAAATATTTCCCATAGTCTTTGGCTTGTCTTTTTCTTCTCTTAACACTGTTTTATAAAGAGGAGAAGTTATACATTTTAACGAAGTGAATTTTCAAGTTTTTCTTGCATGAACTATGTTTATTTTGTTGTTGTTATATCTAAAACATCATTACCAAGCCCAAAGTCACCCTGATTTTTTTATCATGTAATCGTCTAGAAGTTTTATAGTTTTGCATTTTACTTTAAGTCCAATGATCCATTTTGAGTTAATTTTTGGGAAAGGAATAAAATGTGTCTAGATTTTTTTTTTTTTTTTTTTGCATACGAATGTCTAGGTGGTCCATCACCATGTGTTCAAAAGGTTATGCTTTCTATATTAGATTGTCTTTACTTTGTTCTTCTTCATTATTGTGTTGGCTACTCTGAATATTATATATAAGCTTATAATTAGTTTGTTGACATCTGCAAAGTAACTTGCTGTGATTTTGGTTAGCTTTGCTTTGAATCCATAGATCCAGTTAGGAAGAACTGATAGCTTGACCACATTGAGTGTTCCTATCCAAGTACATGGGATATCTCTGTACTTGTTTAAATCTTCTTTGATTTCTTTCAACAGAATTGTGTAGTTTTCCTCATACAGATTCTGTACATATTTTGTTAGATTTATAATTATTTATTTTTGGGTGGTGATTTAAATGGTATTGTGTTTTAATAGCAAATTCAAGATGTTCATTATTGGTATATAGGAAATCAATTAACTAATGTATATTAACACTTTATTTTGAAATCTTGATATAATAGTTTACTATTTCCATGTTTTCTTGTTTGTGGAGATAAGCAATTCTTTGGGATATTCTACATAGATAATTGCATGATCTGCAAAATAAGACTGTTTAATTTATTTCTTCCCAGTCTGTATACTTTTCATTTTTATATATGTTTTCTGCTTTCTCTGGTTTTAACTGAGCATTTTATGCAATACAATTTTGTATTATTTGTGAGCATATCAATTATACTTGTTTAAAAAATTTTCTTAGTGATTATCCTAGAGTTTGCAATGTGTATTTGTGATTTATCCAAGTCCATTTTCAAATAATACTCTACTGCTTCATAGTCAGTGAAGTCCTTACAACAGAGGATTCCTAATTCCTCCCACCCTCCCCTTATAATGTTGTAGTCATTCATTTCACTTATGCATAAACTATAATTGTACTTTGTTTCTATTAGTATTTTGAATAAACTCCTATCTATAGAGCAATTAAAAATGAGAAAAATAAAACAGTTTAATACCTTCATCTAGTCCTTCTTTATACTCTTTCTTTCATTATACTTTCTTACCTATATTATTTTACTTCTTTCAGAACAATTTCTTTGAACATTTTTTGCTATGCTACCAACAGCATTTTCTCACATTTATTGTTAGAGAAATTCTTCATTTCTCCTTCATTTTTTATGGGATAATTTTACTCAGTAAAGGATTTCATATTGGGAGGCTTTTTGTTTGGTTGGTTTTTTGTTTGTTTTACTTTCAACAGTCAATATTTTGTTCTGTTTTCTTCTTGCTTGCATAATTTCTGATGAGAAGTTCAATATGATTCTGATCTTTGCTCCTCCAAATGTAAGGTGTTTTTACTTCTGGTTTCTTTCAAGATTTTCTCTTTGTCTTTGGTGTTCTGCAGATTAAATCTAATATGCCTAGGTGTTGATTTTTTGGTATTTATTCTACTTGGTGTTCTCAGAGTTTACAGTATCTGCAGTTTAGTGTCTGTCATTCATTTTTTAAATATTCTTATCCATCATTACTTCAAATATTTATTATGGTCCTTTCATTATTCTTTTTTTTTGTACTAGTATTTCATACTACAGCTCATAGGTTATACCTTTTGTAATTGTCCTTAGTCCTGGATAATTTTGTATATTTTTAAATTATTCTTATTTCACTTTGTCTCTTAGTTTAAGAGGCTTTAAATTTAATTCTTTCCTTGGTCATGTCGAGTCTACTAATGAGCCCATCAAAAGCTTTCTTCATTTCTCTTAAAGTTTTTTTTTTAATTTCTAGCATTTTATTTTTTAGATTTTCAATCTCTCTACTTGCATTATCCATCTCTTTTTGTAAGTTTTTCACTTTTTACATTGAAGCTCTAAGCCTATTATTTATAGTTATTTTCTTTTTATATTCCTGGTATTATAGTCACAAAATTTATGTCGTATATAAGTCTGGATCTGGTGGTTGCTTTGACGTTTACAACTATGCTTGTTGCTTTTATTATGCCTTATAATTTTTGGTTGAAATCTAGATATGATGTACATGATAAAATGGACTTAGTTAGGACTTTAATATAAGGGTTTGTGTTTGTTTTGTTTATCTGGCTGGGGTTAGTCTGTGTTTACTCTTTGCCGTAGCTGTAGTGTTGGAGGTTAAATTTCCACTGGTGTCTCCTCTAATGTCTTTGGATTTTCCTAGAGATCTCTTCTTAAATAATAGCCTCTGACACTTGTAGTTCTTATAACTGTAATCTCCTATTAGTTTACAGGATCTATTGATGTGGTGGTCAGCTTTGGGGGAAGGGAAAGTGTTCTGAATACCTGTGACTAAGTATTGGTTTTATCGAATGTATGTCCCTGAGTTTGACTTTCAAATGGCTTCTCAGATTTTTCTGCCCTCTTTCTCTTTAAGACAGGAAGGCCAGAAGAGGCTTGATTTGATTATTTTCCTTTCCTGATTTCAAGGAGTGGTAGGGCCTGGTGCTGGGTAATTTTCTTACCTCACTCACGCTTAGGTTAACACCCAAGTCTCTTAGGCTCTGGCAAAATTCTTACTCTTTTGGACAAACCTTGCTAAGGAGAATCAAAAACTGTGCTTTTTTTTTTCTTTTGAGACGAAGTCACGCTCTGTCGCCCAGGCTGGAGTGCAGTGGCGGGATCTCAGCTCACTGCAAGCTCCACTTCCTGGGTTCACGCCATTCTCCTGCCTCAGCCTCCCGAGTAGCTGGGACTATTAGCTGGGACTACAGGTGCCCGCCACCACGCCCAGCTAAATTTTTTGTATTTTTAGTAGAGACGGGGTTTCACCGTGTTAACCAGGTTGGTCTCGATCTCCTGACCCCATGATACGCCCGCCTCAGTCTCCCAAAGTGCTGGGATTACAGACGTGAGCCACTGTGCCTGGCCACAACTGTGTTTTTTTGTTTGTTTTGTTTTTTTTAAGTGTTACTTTTCTCTTAACCCTGCTAGAAACATGAGAAGATTTTTATTCATTTTTCACAATGGGAACCTTCTGGGCTCCTGTAGGTAAAACTTACAAAATTTGGGCTGACCCCTACTCAAAAGTGCCCCTCCTGGTAGAGTTATTAATTCTCATGCTAATCCACACTGAGCCTCCAACAATTCATCAGCTCCGCTGTGTTTCCACTGTTACTGGCTTCAGTAGCAGGAATCTGCTCATGCTCCCAGTAAGCTGTGATTCTTGGTGTCCCTCAATCACTCTAGTTTTTGGAGCAGCAATTTGCCCCGTGCTATCAATTATCCAGTGGATCTAAGATTTGTTGATTTTAGTTTTATTTTTCTCTTTGAGAGGATGGGGGTCATGATTTCCAAACTTTTTACATGTTGAATTAGAAATTGGAAGTTACAGTTAACTATTTTTAATACTAATATGCACATGCTTTAATTATATATTTTTTTCCATTTTGTTTAACCCTTCCTATTGTGTTTTAAATACTTGCATGTATCATTCGTCTTGCAATACTGAAGTCCATTTCTGTCAACTTTATTTTCTTTATGCCTTGTTATTCATTTTCAATTGTCAGTTTTTCTCCTGATGTTTTTGCCCTCTTGTATGGCTTTCTTAAAAATCGATGCAGTATTTATAAATTGTAGAGATATACTGAGGTCCTGGATACTTTTGCAGTATTTATTTATGCTTCTTGTAGGCAGCCAGGACAAGGCAGATCTTAATTTATTCAAGATTGCAACATTCTATATACGCATTTCAGTACATGTTAGGACATGTCTATTTCTAGGTCACTTTTATTTGAAAGATACCCTTCTTTAGGTATCCAACAAAGCCTTTGATATTCACCTTGCCTGGGAAGGCCCTGAATTATTATTATTATTTTTTTGGCCTCAGCAAGTCCCTGGGACTTAGAAACCTTTCTTGAATTTTTAACCTGTCAGCTGCTACTTTTTCCTCAAGGAGAAAGGCATTATCAAATCCTCTACTCTCTTCTCCTGCCTTTCCTTATCTCATCGATTATATTCCTACAAATTCACATTATTTTGAAAACTCTTTATTGTCTTCAGAATGTTTTCTTGTTTCACTTCATTTTTAATACAGAAATATAGCTTTTCTTATTCAATAAAAACATTGGTCAGAAATATCTTGTGATTCTGCCAATAGCTGAATTCCACTTAATGAATATTAATCAATAAATAATAATATATAAAGAAAATTATAAATCGTTATTCTGACAATTAATTTAATTTAATTTGAACAAACCAAGATTAGTTATATTTCCTTATTTTTGCAAATGCAAACACATGCTAAAGCTTCTTTGAATATTCAAAACGTGAATTTGGTGACTGAAGTTTAACAGTATCTCCGAAAGGAAGTAACTCATTCTCATACTTAGGTCAAAAAATTAACTTCAGATTTTGGAAACAAAATTATTACCAGAAAGAAGTCCTGATTCAGACTCCAAGAGAAGGTCTTGGATGTCATGTAAGAAAGAATTCAAGGTGTGACCAAAGAATAAAGTGAAAGTGAGTTTATTTAAAAAGTAAAGGAATAAAAGAGTGGCTACTCCATAGGCAGAGCACTCCTGAGGACTGCTGGTTGCCTATTTTTATGTTTTTTTCTTGATAATATGCTAAACAAGGGGTGGAGTATTAATGAGTTTTCCACAAAAGAGGCAGGCAATTTCTGGAGCTGAGGGTTCCCCCCCTTTTTAGACTATCTGGGGTAACTTTTGGACATTTGTGAACTGTCATGGTGATAGTGGGAGTGTCTTTTAACATGCTAACGGATTGCAATTAGCATATAATGAACAATGAGTATGACCAGAGGTCACTTTTTTTGCCAACTTGGATTTGGCAGGATTTGGCCAGCTTCTTTACCACAACCTGTTTTATCAGTAGGCTCTTTATGACCTGTATCTTGTGACATCAGTGCTACCAATCTCCTGTCTTATCCTGTGACTAAGAATGTCTAACGTCCCAGGAAGGCAACCCAACAGATCTCATTCTCATTTTTTCACTCTGGTTTGAATGCCTCTGGCAAAATATTGCTACATTTGGTGGCAATTGTAATACAAAACAGTCTCTGTATTATAATTGAATATTGAATAATTGAATATTCCAAAATTTAAAGTTAGTTTTATCTGTTGATCTTGGAACTTCACTATTAAGTAAATAATTTTATGAGAGATGAAAATGGAGAGTCATTGAATTATTTCATTGATACTAAGAGTGTCTAGTTTTCACAAGACATTAATAATTCTTATAAGTAGCACCACTGGACTAGATGTCTTTAGATATTTGATGGTATTCTCACAAACTTTTGATGCATATCTGTTGAAGCATATAATGTCCTTGTAGGCAATATGCATATAGTTATGTTGCCTGCTGCCAAGTAGATGAAGTAGCATGATGTCAGCCAGGTGATTAGACTGTCTCCAAGTATAAGTAATTTACATTTATAAAATAAAGTATGATTTTGAAACTGCTTTTGCAAAAATTGCATCAGTGAAAAAATTATGCCAGTGGGGGAGATCTGATCTAGACAGTCCTCATCTTGTCTTTAGCCTTCAAGCTGCCCTTAATTACTCCTGGGTTTATGCATGCTAACTTAGGGAGACATTAAATTTATAGTTTAAACGATAGTAGCACTTCCCCAAAACTCAACTGCCTTTGTAAAGCTAATGAGAGACCACCAGACTAGGATGATAGAGGAGGCTGAATTCTGCTAAGGTGTATACATAGGTAATTGCCAGCCATTATTCTGGAGGTCACAAGATATGCAGCTTCCCCAATTGCTCCTGCAGATAACATCGCCATTGTAGAACCTAAGATTGGCTTTTTGAGATAGTTTTTCAGGTTTTTTTTTTATGTCTGGCTACCAATGGCTCTATCTGGACCTGCCAGCCACTCTTATGGCCTCACCCAGTAATGACTTAGCTCACAGGAGGACCATTTCCCACACCCTTGTGATTGCATGTTCAACCAATCAACAGCAAGCACCCATTGTCTAGCCACCCCCACCACTTCCTCCAAACTACCTTTGAAAAACTCTAGCCCCCAAATTTCTTGGGAGGCTGATTTAAGTGATAATAAAACTTCAGTCTTTTGTTTAGTTGGCCCTACCTGTGTAAAACTCTTTATTGCAATTCCCCTGCCTTGGTAAATCAGCTCCATCTGGGGAGGGGCAAGAGGAACCCACTGAGTGGTTACAACGTAAGTAGCAATTCCCTCATGTTAAAGATAACATTGTAAACGCTGACTAAGAATTTCCTGTGCTTTTCACTAAGAGAACTATCTGAGATAAAGTATATGGGCACATTCTTCATTTAAAAAATATCAGTTACTTAATATTGGATTGTAACATTGAATTATAAACTTTTTACACTCATTGAGTCAGGCATCATCATACATGCTAGAGTAAGCAATAATGTTTTTCTTCTGGAAACTCTTTAGGGAACTATTTAAGTGCTTATTGTTAACGTGTCTTAAATCTTACATAGTAGCTTTGAGATTGAGGTCTAAAAACATCAACAGCAAGATAATACCACACAGAACTCCCATCTCACAGGTTGCTGGATCTCAAACTATGCAAAACTAAAAACAAAGCAACATTCCACGGATCCAACACTTCCATTATGCTTAAAGTTTGTCAATGTTGTTTTAGATAATTGGTCTACTCCACTTTCAGGAATCTATTGGTAGGTCTTTTATTTTCTTTACAGATTACTTAATATCATGGAAAATATCCTCTTATATACTGTTTAAGCTGCACACTATTCAATTGTATAATCTTACTGCAGTCAGAACTACAGGAGTCTCTCCCCAAATGTGGGGCTATGCTCCTAGAAATTAGCATGGTTGAGAAAAAAAAATCTGTCTGTGTTTGGCAAGAACAACGTATCATAAAATAGGAGGTTTGGTGGGAAGTAATAAAGGCGTTACATATATAAGCGCACCTACACACGCAGAGAAATTTAGTTTCAGAAGGCAGCTGCTTCCAAAAGGAACAAGACATAGTCATGTTACAAACCAGGTTCTACCAGTAACCGTCCTCTTTAACCACCTTATATTTTTCAGAAAAACTTGGTGTACTTTTATTTTCTTCCAAGGCAGAATCTCCAAAAATTTTGGTATTATGTAACTCTATCACTTTAAGCATTTTATTAAAACTAGTCCTTGCTGGATTTAAATGCCATGCCTTTTTCCTTGAGATGCCTCCTTCTACCCAGTCCCTTAACACCCTTTCACTAATTTCCCTTTTTCAGATTTTAGCAAATTGCTTATACTTCCACATGACATTTTCTCAAAATTGCAGTTGGCCTTTGAACAACACGAGGTGCTGGGGTGACAGCCTCCCCCACTGTTTAAAATCCATGTATAATTTTGGCTCCCCAGAACTTAAATACTAATAGCTTACTGTGGACAGGAAGCCTTATCGATAATATAAATAGTTGATTAACAAATATTTTAATGTTACATGCATCATATACTCTTCGTAAAATACAGTAATCTAGAGAAAAAAATGTTCTTAAGAAAATTATAAGGAACAGAAAACATATTTACTAGGCAATAAGTGGAAGCGGGCCACAGTAAGTCTTCATTCTCCTTGTCTTCACGTCGTGTAGGCTGAGGAGGAGGAGGAAGAGGAGAGGTTGGTCTCACTCTCTCAGAGGTGGCAGAGTCAGAAAATCCATGTGGAAGTGGACCCATGCAGTACCAACCCTGTTGTTCAAGAGTCAACTGTACTATAATGCATAGGCACTTTTTCTTGCCCTGCTCTTCTAGCTATTCTTATCAACACAACATCATGGTCTGCGCTACATTGAGCATATTTAAAAATGACTGAGGACTTAAACGTTTGTGATACAAATCCAGTGCTATATCATCTCAGCACTATTCCTGGAAAAACAAGTTGCTGAACTAAAAGTGGGAATTCACCCAAAAGTCTTGTGAAATCTATTGATGGGTCTAGTGTGATCTACCAGATGAGGCTAGTGTGATTCTGTGTGTTCATTTTATTGAAATGCAATGTGGAGGTGGTTTTATGGAGTTCTAAGAGGACATCTTGGTCTTAGAAGTGTATAGCATGGACTCTGACTCAAATGCTGCTTAGCTGGCCTTCTTCTGGGGACTTGTGTATATACAGAGACAAACAGCAGACAAAAGCCAAGACAGAGAGAAATGCTCATGAGTGATTTGTTGCCTGAGGCCTGTTCAGAGCTGGGAATGGAGGCTTTCTTCTTACTTTATGCGCCCCCTGGTACCACCTAGGTGAAGATAGCAGGGAAGGCACGATCACCTTAAAACTTCAGGATTTAATCCGTTCAGGACAGTAGTCCCCATAAACGTTGGCAAAAATATCATTTTCATGTATGCTTTGCAACCTGTGACATCAATTCGTGGGATTAGATGAAGTGGACTGAAATTGCGAGGTCAGTTTGGGTGATATTTAAAGACAGTTTGGTGACACCTGGCATTTTTCAGAGCAATGAGGTTTTGTAGAGTAAAAGTTAAATTTGAGTAATTACAATTAACTTAGTTCATTTCATATCTTTTGGCCGAGTAAGCCTAGAAAAGTTGTGTTCTTTATAACAAATTATTTTGTTTATTTACATAGTGGCTTTACAAGTATAGTGAAAACTGTTCATGTTAAAAAAAGATGTGTCCTAGTTAAATACTGGTTTCTGATAATATGTAATCCGAAATTAAACTTGTAATACCTAAAATAATTAGCTGTTATCCAGAAAAGCTTCAGTGTTCATGTTTATTTTAGTGCTAATCATTTCCTCTCTTGATACAGTATTTTTCTGATTAAAACATTTGGGCAACATGGAACTTTAGGATGCATGAAATTATACACTTTATAATTTTTAATATCCAAAGAGCATGCTTTCTCGAGCAGGATTTTGTATAGTTCCATCTTAACCTCCATAGTTTAATTAACCATGCATTTTTCAAAGTCTGGATATTTGTGAGGTTAGACCCAAATTTTTACTGACTTAATAAAGTCTATTGTGAGCCAGTGATATTCTTGATCAACAGACACTTCTTTTCCAAGTAGGCATTTGAGGTTCTACCATCCTCTTGTGCCATAAATTCCTGAGCTTCCAGAGAGCAGAATAGGAAAGAGTGGGTGAAGGCACATCCCAAAAGCAACTCATTTTGCATCGTTCATGTTTCATTTTGACAATTTGTCAAACAGCCCCACACCAAAGAAACACGGACTAGGACATGTAGGCCCTGGGTGGGCAACCATTTCCTAGCAACAACGCTTCCATTAAAAGAGTAGTACAAAATTCGCTGTCTCTGCACCACAAGTATTCTACTTCTTCACTTTCTCCAAAGTCCCAGAGGGTCAACGGAGCATTCATCTTCATTAGTATGAAGATATCAATAATGCTGTTGAGGCTCCTTGTCCACACTGTTTCACAATGCTGGGGCCAGAGTAGAGAACCACGTCAGAAACTTAGTGGGATGAACTGAAATTATGATGGATTCAAATTTCAGCCCACTTCTGAGTAATGAAGGAAGAGATAAGGATGTTGTTCTGGGCTCAGAGACAGCAAGATGCCATTTTGTCCCCATCAATTCTCCAGAATCCAGCAACACCTAGTGAGTTAACAGAAACATAAATTCATAAAATTATTTGTGTTACCATGTGTTCACACTCAAATATTCTATCAACTAAAGCATTCTTTGCCCAGAATTGCTCTGCCACTTCTTTTGAAGTCCAATAAGTATCATGGTTTCCAAATGTACTTCTTTTTCCTTTTTATCAGATGGACTCACACTTTTCTCGCCCAGGCTGGAGTGCAGTTGCATGATCTCGGCTCACTGCAACCTCTGCCTCCTGGGTTCCAGTGATTCTCCTGCCTCAGTCTCCCAAGTAGCTGGGATTACAAGTGCACACCACCACGCCTGGCTAATTTTTTTTTTGTATTTTTAGTAGAGACGAGGTTTTACCATTTTGGCAGGCTGGTCTCGAACTGCTGACTTTAGGTGACTCACCCTCCTCGGCCTCCCAAAGTGCTGGGATTACAGGCGTAAGCCCCTGTCGCCAGGCCCCAGATATACTTCTTTTAGATCTATCTTGCCACTGGCATTTCCAAGTACATGCTGTTAGACTCCCTCCAAACTTTATTTCTTGCCAAAACCATGCCCTTCCTCAGCTATTGCATTACCGAGTCCTGGCTTACTCCAATGACTATACAAAAATTATGGTTCCCAACTACTTTCTCGTTTCAATATTTGGTGTGCTACTTTTTCATCCTCAATTAAAAATAAGTTAATGAGAAAATGTAAATTTAAGAAAATGATATTAAAGAGAAAGCAGAAGATTACAATCAGGTGGCTAATCTGGTGCCATACACCAATATCCACATTAACACCAAAATACTAAAAGTTTACGATTTGACAAAGAGTAATGGAATTCTCTGAGCCACACCACAGTCTTTGAAGAAATATTATCTGGCTTGAAAACACATCTCTATCTTAAGTAAGATCCAATGGCTCGTTGTTAAACATGAGGTCTTGGAAGAACCATTCTCAAAGACAAAACAAATGTTCTTTCTGCATATTGGTACGCCCCCAAATCTGCTACTATCTGCTTCAGCAGATTATTCTTCAGCAGATCATTATTATTATTTTGAGTCCTCCCCAAATAACGATTTTTATTAAACTAGCAACAATTATTATACAAATAACTAATATTCATAGAACATAAATTTTATGTCAAGCAATCTGCTAATTATTCACTAATATATTATAAAGGTACCATTAATATCTGCATTTAAATATGAGCAAGTGATGTTTCTGACTGCATATTTAGGTAGAAATGCTGACTCTTGTTTCATGTGTCTAAAGCAACTCATGCTCATTTCAGAAATCATTAAGTGAGGAACAGAAGAGTTAGAGCAATCCCATTGGCTAACAGGTCTTGCAAGAGAAGATTTTAAGCCTATTTGTGAAGATGCTTGAAAGAAAGTGGTAATAACAAATAATTTACCCAAATACATACAAAAAGGACTTGTGGAAGGCAGGGAACAAAAACTACCTGCCCTAGGAAACCAGAAAGTACCTCATCTGTTTACCAGTTAAAGATAGAACCCAGGAAATGAACAGAAAAGAGGTTCATGTCTTCTAAGACTTGGGGCAGGGTTCTCCTGTATTAACATCTCTAGTAGGAAGGATTCCTAAAAGTGCACTCCTTCCTCCAAGATTTCTGTCCCCTGGTTATTTAGTCAACCATTAATCCCAGTTTTGGAAAATGGTTTCTGTGCTTCAGGTTTCAAATTGACTTATTGCTTTTTGTTTTATTTTCCTTACCTCTCACTATGTAAAAAATTACACATACATGGCTGGGCGTGGTGGCTCACGCCTGTAATCCCAGCACTTTGGGAGGCTGAGGCAGGTGGATCACGAGGTCAGGAGATCGAGACCATCCTGGCTAACACAGTGAAACCCTGTCTCTACCAAAAATACAAAAAAAAAAAATTAGCTGGGCATGGTGGCGGGTAACTGTAGTCCCAGCTACTCGGGAGGCTGAGGCAGGAGAAAGGCATGAACGCCAGAGGCAGAGCTTGCAGTGAGCCAAGATTGCGCCACTGCACTCCAGTCTGGGTGACAGAGCAAGACTGTGTCTCGAAAAAAAAAAAAAAAAAAAAAAAAGGCCGGGCGTGGTGGCAGCACTTTGGAAGGCCGAGGTGGGTGGATCACGAGGAGATCGAAACCATCCTGGCTAACGCGGTGAAACCCTGTCTCTACTAAAAATACAAAAAATTAGCCGGGCGTGGTGACGGGCGCCTGTAGTCCCAGCTTCTCGGGAGGCTGAGGCAGGAGAACGGCGTGAACCCGGGAGGCGGAGCTTGCAGTGACCCGAGTTGGCGCCACTGCACTCCAGCCTGGGCAACAGAGCGAGACTCCGTCTCAAAAAAAAAAAAAAAAACTTACACATACATAAACATAACACACACACACACACACACACACACACACACACACACACACGGAGTTACGTAATAGATTGTAAAGAAGCTGTTCCCTTTACCTAATTCTAAAGTGAATTTTCATAGTTTCAAGTTGTTATTTTCCATTATCATGCATTCCTGAATGAGGACAATGTATCTCTGTTTTACCCCAACAGAAAACGTCTGTGGCTCT
Organism: Pongo pygmaeus; assembly: GCF_028885625.2. Classification (NCBI taxonomy): domain Eukaryota; kingdom Metazoa; phylum Chordata; class Mammalia; order Primates; family Hominidae; genus Pongo; species Pongo pygmaeus. The sequence goes on along the minus strand of NC_072379.2, from coordinate 34,280,526 downwards.
CTTATATCTCTACTGTCTGATATTTTATTTTCAGTGGTGGCCACGGTTTCCGACCAGCTCTGGCTGGGCTAGAGGAGGTGTCCATCCACCCCAGAACCCTTCCTGAGACTAATGGGCTTGGCCATGGTGATGTAACCCAGGAGCAGGAGCAAGTTGTTTCTGAGAAGATGGAGCCCTGGAAACCTCATGTTCTGTCGGAAGTTATTTATTTATTTATTTACCAGGAAACTCAAAACACTTCCAGAGACTGAAGATAGTTCCAGGACCAATGTTTTTGTCATCTTCACATAAACCAGTGTAAGACAAAAAATGCTGACATAAAACTTGCCAGTTGTTCCCGTAAAAAGCAAAATTAACTCCTTATATTTTAAGGGAAGTGGGTTCAATTCACAGAATTAGGTCCATACAAGACATCTGGAAGGAATAGAAGAGTGGGAGGCAGGCAGCCACTCTGTGCTCAGGATCACACTAAGTGGCAAGAAGGCATGGATGGAGTCCTGCCACTTCCGCTGCCCTGGTGCAGCCACACATCCCTGCTGACACTCGCCTTACAAGAGTCCTCTTGTTTTACTCAGACTGACTCCCTGCTGCTACTGGACAGTTGCACCTCTATGGTCATGCTTGTTGGCAGAAAGAGCAGCTGGAAGAAAACCTCCTGTCTGCCGTCTGTATCTCATGCCAGTGCTTGTAGCTGACAAACAGGGTTTTCATCCTGAACTTAACCTGCAAAGAGGTCTATATAGAAAAAGCAGATTTTATCTTTCCATCTTTCATTGTACAAGAACACTCCACTACAGAAGGCCAAACTTCACTCCTGTAATCCCAGCACTTTGGGAGGCCGAGGGATCACGAGGTCAGGAAATCGAGACCATCCTAGCCAACATGGTGAAACCCTGTCTCTACTAAAAATACAAAAAATTAGCTGTGTATGGTGGGGGGCACCTGTAGTCCCAGCTACTAGGGAGGCTGAGGCAGGAGGACCACTTGAAACGGGGAGGCAGAGGTTGCAGTGAGCCAAGATCACACCACTCCACTCCAGCCTGGGCAACAGAGCGAGATTCCATTTCAAACAAACAAACAAACAAAGACAAACAAACAAAGGCCAAAACTGAGCTGAATGAGCCACTCCACATTGTTCTCCACCCCACACTTTACTGTTTCAAAGACTCTGACTTTCAGTACCTGCATCTTCTGTGCACTGACTGTCAGCTCTCAATTTCCCAACACACAGTGTTCCCAGGACAGCCTCCTCCCTGCTCTCCATACAAACAATTCTCTGTTCATATGTTTGTTTGGCTTGCAGCCTTAGAATGAAGAAGAAATTGTATCAAAAAATACATAATCCAAGCACAGTTTTCTACTGTGGTATTCTGCTGCATCTTTGATTCAATTTCAGAGAATACACGATGTCAAATCTGTCTCTTTACTGCATTGGGTTCAGCTGGAGCTGTTCCTTTATGTAGGCTAACAGGGACAGCACACACATCTTTTTCTTTAATTTTTCTATCTATCTTCAAATATCTCATTAATAAGGTAAATTGTAAGTTTTAGCAATAGCTTGGCTATCAATCTTAATTTAGTGAGTTGTAAGTTTTCTTTGTTTCCTTTGTCTTAAAATACATTTAGTAGGTGCCGGAGAAGCTCTATCAGGAGGCGGTTTCTAGGAATAATGTAACCCAAACATCCTATAGGTGATATTTATGGTAATTCATTAAATATGTATGTAGACAATCCTCAAAAGATTTCAATATTCTGGTAGTAAGTTAATTAAATGTTGTGGAAGCTTTAAGCTATCACAAATAAATGATATAAACAGAGTAATATCTATTACTAATCATTGTTCTCATAGTTCTGTGGAAAATATCTGTGTTTAATTATCACTGAATCACAATTAAACCTATGGCAGATCCTTCTGGTAGGAAGAGGAAAATCAAAATATACTTTGTATGCTCTAATTAACCCATAGTGGCTAGAAAACAGAGAAGTGGAAAAGTGGCACAATAAATCTTTATTGTTCCGCTATTTTTTTCTGACACAACCTTGTACATTATTTAGGAGCAAAGATAGGGCATTTTTGGACAATTATGCATGGGAGGAACTGAGTGGGTTTTAATTTATATTGGCCAAGGTCTCCTCTAACCCTAGTCTTATTAATTGAATAGAATTTCTGAATTATAGAGTTATTAATCTTTCTTTTCAGGATTTTTCATGGATTTTCAGTGATTCAATGAGTTTGGATCCACTGTATTTTTTAAATGCTCGAATTTTCATAAATTTTCTGTTGAGAGCTCCTTCAGACTGGATATTAGGTTCTTCGCTATTATCCCATTACTACTTAAAAGCACATTTACTTTGTGGTAAAAGGTACACCAGGGTCTCATTCTATTCCCCCAACTGGAAATCAATCATTTCTCAAAGGAGCTTACATTAAATTTATTGGGAAAAGGTATTATAGGCTCCAATTTGGGTACCATTTATTGCTCCTGTGCTCATTACTACTAGACATGACATTGTCTTCAGGCTATTTCAAAGAGAAGAGCTAGAAACATCCCTAATGTATATCTATCTCTGTATCTACTTCTGTATATATTTACAAATCTTGAGGTCATAGTGATATTTACAATTCAGTTCAATGTGAGACACAACAGTGTCTCTGTTTCTATGATGTTATAATTTTAACAGTTTTTCTTACAACATTGACTACTAACTCCATTTACATAATACCTATAACAGGTGATACTTCCACAAAAAAGCCAAACAAATAAAATTTAAAATTTATTCTTTTATTTATTCTTTAATGCATCACAGTAAGAATATATGGTGAAAATACTTTGTTAGAAAGTTCCATGAATTAATCTTTTTTTAGAGTGGTTTTGCAAATAATTTCATAAATAGCTGGGTTGATTTATGCAGCAGATCTTGTTATGGTTCCCAGTGATTGTCTTCCTCCACTCCCCATTATTGTTAGATAATCACATACCTCCTCCAATTGTTGTGTGACTTACAGTTTCTCCCTGTGGAAACACAATAATTGTACATCTCTGTGGTTAGGTGTGGCTCTGTGAATTGATCTGCCAGTGGAAGTGTCATGAGCCACTGTTGGGGAGAGAAGAGGCCTTGCCTTTTTACTCTTTCCTCTATCAGGGGAACATCATACCTTTCTTACTGGCTGTCCCTTCAGCCTCAGGGCCCACTGTACACAAGACATACCTGACCTGCAGCCCAGTGAAAAAGGAATAAATGTGTTATTTTAAGCCCGTGGAATTACATACATATAGAAATATAAATATAGTGAAGTCTTACATCCAACTGTGTCCTTGCTACCCAAACTCTTCTATTTCCTCTTCCAGTATGTCATTATTTCTATTGGTTTTTAAGCTTAATCTCATGGTTTTTGTTTTGGAAATTAGGCAAACATGAAGTATATTAACTAAAATGGAGTGGTACTCCCCCAAATAAACTGAGAGTGAACTCAATATATTTAAGCTCTTCTAACTTGCTTTGCTCTAACTTGCTTACCAGGAAACTTTATGAGCTACACTTTTGCCTTATGAGTTTAACTAACCGCCCGAATGAAATGTATCCTGTGAAATCCTAGTTCAAGTTGTGCAAACAAATTGGGAATTATAGGAGGGTAAAAGGGGTTCTTCAAACATGATCTTTGAGAAGTTCCAGTCTTGTGTCCATCCCCAGCACCTATGGGAATGGACACCCTTGGGCCTTGCCTAAGATGGCTGCTTCTTCTTAAGTGTTTCCTCTAAGCATATCACCAGTTAATATAATTTCTGAGAGAAGTCTTGGCCTTCTTTGAAATAGTACCATCATTAAACTGGATCATGCATGGCAGAGCAAGCCTAGTTAACTAGCTCTTAATCTGATTGGATGGAACAAAAATGCAAATTTTCCTTCTAAGCGAAACAACAGGAAAAGAAACTATTGTTTCCCCTTAATTTCAACTCCATTTTCATACTTGAGACATCTTGAGACATGAGGAGGGAGAAGACGTTTGATTTTCATTGAGTACAAGGTTAAATTTGGACAGTGAGTATAACATGCTTAGAAGAAATTGTGGTAATCTTTTTCAATAAGGTGGTGAGGATAGAAAGAACTATTTTTTTTTTCCATCCTAGATTGAGACAGTTTCTTTACAATTGAAAAGAGAACTAACTGCAAAGATCCTGGAAGACGATGGCTTCCACAGTGCATTTATTTTGTTTTCTTTTATTTTTTCTCTTTCCTATACTGATTAGTAGTAAATATCCTAAAATATAAGAGTCTTTTATTCTGAGAACTCCAAGGAGATAAAATGAAAAAGGAAGAGGGTAGGGTGGAAGAGTGCTGGAAAGTACTGAAACAGGAAAGCTCTAAGCAAGATAACAGATTCATTCACAGAGGTTCTGACAGGGGGTTTTCTGTCAGCAGTTGCTGCCATAACAAAATAGTACAAATTGCTGGTTTAAATACAGGTATTCATTTCCTCACAGTTCAGGGGAATGGACGTCTGGGATTTGGATGCCAGCATGGTCGGGGTCTGAGGAGGGCCCTCTTCTGGGCTCACAAGAGGCTGCCTCCTCTCTGTGTCCCACGTGATCTTTCCTTGGTGTGTGCATGGAGAGTGAGCAATCTCCTTTTCCTTTTCTTATAAGGACATCAATTCTATCAGATTAGAGCCTCGTCCTTATGACTTTAAGCCACTTACCCCCAAAAAGCCCAATTCTCTAAATATAGCCACATTGAGAGTGAGGACTTCAACATAGGAATTTTGGCAGAGGTGGGCTTTGGGGGAGGGAATATCACAATTCAGCCCCTATCAAGGGTTTTAGCATATGAGACAGAAAAGCCCACAATGGCACGTGGAAGGAGTAACACCTAGATATTTCATTTTTCTATCACTTTTTAACCTTCTTGTCTAATGATGAGAATAAATCATTATTATTTTAGAAACACACACATATCTCGCAAAGATATAATAGGAAATTTAAAAATACATATATATCATGACACTAGAAATGCCTGGTAAAATAAAGATAGACATTACGATTCTATAATTTTTCAAATTACAATGAGATCAGAGTAAAAAGAAGCAGACTTTATGTGACATTTCATTTTAACAAGGAAAAATGATGAGAGGAGATAACAACACTTAGAAACAGAAAGATTATTTAAGATATAATTCCAATTACTTTTCTGAAATTAATAGGAACAATTATAATCAATGAGTTCTTAAAATTGTGTGAAGATATTCAAAGGTTCAATGGAAGAGGATTAGCATTTATACACTGAGAAAATCTCACAGTCCCCTATAATTTGATAGTGACAGAGTTAGTGGTTTGATATCAATCTGAGATCATTTGCTTTTAGACTTAAGAGTATATTTACTATCAGTGAAGATCCAAACATACTTTAGAAAATGTTGAGAGCAGATAAATTTTTTTGAATGGTTTCAAGGTCAAATGTTTCTGGAAATTATTATATTACATTGAGAATACATTTTAACTGTGTGTACAATTTAAATATATTAAAATTAGCAGGCCGGGTGGGGTGGCTTACACCTGTAATCCCAGCATTTTGGGATGCCAAGGCGGGAAGATCATGAGTTCAAGAGATTGAGACCATCCTGGCCAACATGGTGAAACCCCGTCTCTACTAAAAATACAGAAATTAGCTGGGCATGGTGGTGTGGGGCTGTAGTCCCAGCTACTTGGGAGGCTGAGGCAGGAGAATTTTTTGAACCCAGGAGGCAGAGGTTGCAGTGAGCCGAGATCGTGTCACTGCACTCTGGCTGGCAACAGAGCGAGACTCCATCCCCCACTCCCCGCAAAAAAAAAAAAAAAAAAAAAAAAAAAGAAATTGGCTGCATTATGTAGAACATTTCTGTACCTATAATGTGATGCTATTGTGAATTTTCAAGAAAGGGTATAGCATGCAGCCTTATCCAAATTTAACCACTAGGAATCAGATTTTCAGGTGGGTCTCTTTAGTCTAGTGGTCCTCAAATGGTTCCAGAAACTCTGAACTATAATTTTGATTTTTTTTTTTCTGGAGACAATGTAATCTGACCATATTTAAAAACAACGTTCTACTCTCAAATTGCTTAAATTGTCTTTAGAGAAACAGGTCATATATAATAGACAAAAATCTAAGTTTGCCATTTCCTGACAAACTTGCATGCATAGTTTGCCATTTCACTTGGAAGAAGGAAAGGCCATTTTTGGAGGGAATGTATGGGAGATACGTGGAATAAACTCAACTTTGTTGAGGCCTGAAGATGGGGGCACGTGACACATGAGAGGACGTTGGCACTGGTCAGAGAAGAACAGGATTGGTGAAGCATGCAGAATACCTTAAATAAGAATCAGTCTCCTTGAGTCTGATTTTATTTTTTCTCTGACCACTCTTGGTGGAGAAACAGTGCTGAAACATGACCCAGAGCATGGGATTTCAAATCAGACCAATGGAGCTTCGCTTTTCACTTCTCCACTTCAAACCTTTTGTAAACGTCACTTAGCTATAGCGCTGCACCTCACCTGCAGATGGGGATAATGATAGCAGTCAGTTCATTGAGTTATTGGAAGATTAATTAATGCCCTTAAAGCACCTTCCTAGCATCGGCTCCACCTAAAATAAGTGATTAATATATATTGAAATATTATTAATACTGTAACTACTCACCTTGTAATCAATGCATCTATTTTGAGCTAAAATCACAGTGATTTCTTTAGCTAAAATGAATTATTTTACTGAATATACAATTCAGATGGCACACTTAAGCATTTTTCACTTAAGTATTTTGTGTTTAACGGTTTCCTTCATGTACATACATATATAAACTATATAAATAATTGTGTTTAGTTTGCTGATATTTAGTATCTAGAGAGAGCCTTGCGTTGTTTAGGCATTCCCTGCTGGTTTCAAATCGCCTTCTTCCCCGCCAGCGTTTCCTCTTAAGGATGTGAAGAGGTGTCCTAATTACAAGTCAGGGCACGTACCCCGGTGCGCCCCCTTCTTCCTGTGCTGTTTGTCTTCAGTGCTCCACACCAGTGCCTTGCACCCATTTGACTTCCTTCATCTCTGCTGACATTTTTCTTTCTGTCTTATATCAGGAGGTGCACTGTGAAAAACCTCCCCTTTGAGGAAGCTTCAAAAGTCACATTTCTGTTCTAGCACAGCTGTTTTTTCTAGTTACATCTTTTACAAGTATAACCTGTCTTTAATCACTGCATGACCTTGACAAGATTTAGAATCACAGAACCTTATCACTCACATGGACCCATGGGAATACCCAGTTGAACCCAATACAGAAAATTTCTCTCAATCATCCCTGAAAAACGGCTGTGCAACCCTTGAGTGTATTTCTGCAGTGACAGAGTGCTCCATAACTCAGGAGGCAGCAAATCCCATTGTTGACTAGCCTTAAGAGCATCCTATATTTAGCCAATGTATGCCTCCCTACAACTTTAACCTGGGTAGTAACTCAGGGCTGAGTGACTGAAAGACGTACTGTGGAATACGAATACTCTTTCCAGCTCTCCAGACAGATGGTAAATGAAATGCAGTTTTCATTTCTCAATATTCTCTTGTACTTAACCATGGTAGTTTCTGATTAGTCATTGTCACTGTTGGAAGTGACTTGAATTGGGCATTCTGCATCTCACCAGATGTATAGAAGGCTGTGGTGCACTCCAAAGCCTATTTTCCATCCATCAAGCTCTGTTCGCTCAGGCTTCGTCAGTTTCTATTATTAATCACTTATTTCATCTATTTTCCAATTGCTTTACAGAGTTGCCTTATTTTTAGCTAGTGGCTAAAGTTACTCAGCAGGTCTGTAGTTTCTCCTCACTTATAAAAGTGAGGTAATAGGTCTGAATCCAACTTTGTACAGCAGAGGACATTATTCAAGTCTTAAAGTGCTTAATGTGTCCACATGTTCATCAAGATATTCAAAATTATATTATCACATGCATGATTGTTTAAATTAATAAATAAAAGTTTAATATTTTTATAAAAGTAAAATGTTGGAAATTATACTCAATTATAGTAGTTGTTAATGTCTTATAAATATTGTTGATATTATTTTCATTGTTGTTAGTGTTTTATAACTATTAATCATGTAACATCCTTCCAGGAAGGAGCCATTCATATTACCCTTTGATGCATGAGGAAAATTGATATATGGCAAGAAAAGTGGCAGAGCTGATATTTGAAACTGAAATTTCAGGTTCTAAAATCTTTGTATGCTTAACCTTTAGGCTAGATTACTTACTGAGTTAACACAGTGATACCCATGTGATGAGTACATGACACATGCTCTTTGGCATCAAGAAGAGGAAAGTTGGGAGATTATAGATAGAAACAATTGGGTGTCACGGAAGTTAGTTGATGCACATAGAATACAGAGAGATTCTGAGGTCCTTCTCAGAAATCTTTGCCTGTTGTCTTTTCTACAGGATAGCCAGGCATGCTGAACACTTGAGTTTTCAGTTAATGAGAGTCCCCGTAGGTGTCCCTTTGCTTCCATGTTCCTTGGAACTGAAAATCTCTAAAGTTCACTCAAAAGAGGTTTTAACAAAAGCTTAATACAAGGCTTTGGATATTGAAGTAACAATGACCAACTTCAACAATGCTTGGAAAAGGAAGTTTATCCAAACCTTTCAGGCTTTGGATAGAACTTTTGAAATCAAAGACAAATAGTGAAGTTCTCATGTTTAAAACATTCTTCAATGTTAAGGATACCTCAAAATTCACTTACTTCTCCAAAGGTTATAATCACAGAAAGTCATTTTCAAAAGAAATTAGGTACTACTTGTCACTGCAGTTCTTAAGAGCAGGAAATGCTATTTGCAGGCTTTGACATTGTAATAATTGTTTGTAATTGGGTTAATATTACTGTTTCATACCTGAGAACTAACTACACTTTTCACCGCTGCTGAAGGGATGGCTTGGTTGGTAATGATCTGGACCATTTTTGCTGAACATTTTCACTGTGCACACTTAGCATGCTGGGAGTCTGAAAGCAAGAAAGAAAATCAGTGCAACCTGGAATGCAAGATCAAATTTTACATTCTTTTTTTTTTTTTTAAATTAATTGACTTTATTTTCAGTTAAAAGTGTTCTATAACTTCAGTTGCTGATGGTTCAATTCCCATTTGAAGCAAGTCTGAAAGTTAACTTAGAATGGTATTCCTAAATGTTTTCTAGTCACGATTTCCTAGAAACCCATTGTCCATCAGTATTGCCTAGACTTTGCCAATCTACTTTTATTCAAAAAGGAAGCAGGGGGAAGTCTGGAAAAATAAACCAGGTTTGAAGTAATATTTTACAAAGGTTTAAAACCTTTGTAAGCAGCAATTCAGACATTTAGTTTATTTTAATGTCATGCTTTTATTAGAAACTAGGAAGTGGGGTTTTTATACTTCATTGTTAAATTTGAAACAAGTGCATACTCAGTCCTTCTAAGTGCAATGAGGTAAATAGAAGGCTCTTTTTCCACTAACTTACACTATCACTTGAGACATATTATTTTTAGTATTGATTGTTTGGTTGGTTTGTTTGCCTTTAGAGACAGAATCTCCCTTTGGTACCCAGGCTGGCCTCGAATTCCTGAGCTCAAACAATCCTCCTGCCTCAGCCTCCTAGAAGCTGGGACTATAGGCATCACTTTGATTGACACACTCCAGTCTTTGGAGGAAGTCTGCAATGAAGCCTTGTGTAAGTCAGTCACAGTGTTAAACTGAACCCAGGAGATTTCGCAGGTAAGAAAACTGACTCATAAAAATCCAATAAATCATCTTAAATACAAAGTTCAAATTTAATATATTCCCTTTAAAAGTTAGTATTTGGGAGATAAATGTTTTACCAAACATAAGTTAGTAATAACTTATGCTTGTTAATTTTAAGCCAAAATTGAGAGATGGTTTTATTACAATAATTTTTAACGATGTCTAAGACTGAATAAGAGTATCTGATGATTAGCTAACCTGAGTAAACTTAAAAAGGCAGTGATATTTCCCAATTAATAGCACAATGAACTGTGGTTTAACAATTTTCATATACTAGATATACTTTTCCCACATCATGGCATATAAATTGTAAAGATGAAGTTGCTAGCACTCTTCTCTGTTGAAGAGGAATTTTGGAACATGCAAATGCAGATGGTACTGGATAACCTCCAGTCTGTGCCTCCATCTTGCTATATAAACTCTTCTAAAATTAGTGGAATTCTCATAAGGAAAAAAGGCAAGTCCAAAGTGAAGTCATGTTACTTGCTTGCCTGATACTTCAGGACATGCAAAATTGAAACAATATATGGTGTTCATAGCTAGTGTCAATATGTCTACCACATAAGAGATGCCTGTTTAATTTTAGACACTGTTCAAGCGGATTTAAGGACTTTATGATGAAAGCTGTTATGTGCCACCCAGTTCTCCCCTCAGCTTCTGGGTGTGCTGCCAGATGACCTCAGGTACAGTCTGTTTCTGGGAATGCACAATTCCAAGCTCACAATTTCTTTCACAAGCAGCCTACATTCAGTGTCTGATCAACACGTGAGATCAAGAACCAGATGCTTCACCTACTCCAGACCATTTGCCTGTGGCTCACTCAGCACTCCCCATGGGTGTGTCCTGGGGCATTTTCAGCACTGCACCACAATGCACTATCTCCCCATGCCAAAGCCTCCTGTCTCTTACAAGGCAGTGATCCCAATCATGCTTCCTCATAAGCATACTGCACACTAATTTTAATCTCAGATTTTGCTACCTGAATGACCTAACCCATGACACTTGGTGCCAAGAATGGTCCAAATAAAGGAGAGGCTAACATGGAATTTTGGAGTTGGACCAGCTGCCAGCCAGCTGGCGATAAAAACCCCCTTGTGGCAGGTGGAGCACAGAGATGCCCTGGCACAAGCTAACAGCACAATTACTAAAACATTCACTTGCTGTGGACCAGCGTTATACCACTGGCAAAAACTGCATTAGCTGGTACAACCTGGTGTTGAAGAGAGATGTAGTAAATAGTAACCATAGGACAGTGGGACTGAGTGCCTGTTGCTAAGCTTGAGAGTGACTGATTGATAATTAAAAACTAAATGTGGAGACCAGAAGGCCTCATTGATTGCATATAAAGAGACTCTACTCTCTTAAAACTGGAAGGCAGAGAAAGCTGAGGACCAGACCTAGAGCTTAGTGGGAAAAGTAGCTGAGCTTCAAAGAAGAAAAATCCTCACCACGGCAGCTGTGCCATGCCAAGTGCAGGAGCCTTATTGGGAAACAATGACCCTGACATATAGAATGAGCATATCTGGGTTGATGCTCTAAATATTTTGAATCCCCAGGTTTTCCTGAACCCTGACTTTGCAAAAGTGGCATGCTCCTTCTTATTAAAAGAGTGCTTCCTAGTGGGGCCAGGAACTCCCCATTGCTTGAAAGAGATGTCTTTGTTTTGAAAGACACCATGGACATATCACAGGTCCCTACTTTTTCTCCTGGCAGCCAGGAGGGTTAATTTACAACAAAACCAAGCTATTTGTATCAAATAACAGCAGCTGTCATCTGGTAACATGATTGAATGGTCTGTTTAAAGGCACAGTTCATGCTCCAGCGAAGAGAAAGTGCTTTACCAGAATGGGGCACTATCATTGAGAATGTAGTATGTCCTTTAAATCAGTGGCAGCTATATGGCACTGCTCCCTGAACAAGTAGAATGCATGGATCCAAAAAGCAAGAGATCAAAATAAAAGTCTCCCTACTCACCATCACTTCAAGTGATTTATTTGGGGACTCGTGCATTTTATCTTTGCAGCTCTGTATTCCGTAGGCTTAGAGCTTTTTGTTACCAAAGCGGGTTTGCCTCTACCAGGGAGACCTTAAGAGTCCCCTTGACCTAAAAGCTAAAGTCACGGTCTAAGCATTTCAGACTTTTCATGCCAGAGAACCAGTAGGCAAAAAGAGTCAGTAATGTGACGGGGGGTAGTTGATCCTGACTCTCAGGAGGAGACAACTACTGGAGGGCAAGTAGGAGTACACCTGACACCTAGGTGGTTTACTTTGGCTTCTCTTGGCAAGTCATTATCTAACTGAAGAATACATGGTGACCAGGGGCTTGGATGCCTAGGGGAATAGGAGTTAAAATCTAGATCACATCACCAGATAAGCCACCAAGACAAACAGATGCTGGCGGAAGGTGAAGGGAGTCTAGATCGGATATTAGAGGAGGAAGACCCTGAGGATCCAGTGCAGCCTTGACACCAAATACAGAGGCAGGGCCTGGAACTCTTTCCAGTGACCTTCCTCTGATAAATGACCAAGAGAAAGAAAGGCTCACAGAATTCATGGGGGTGTGTTCCCAGGTCTTAAACAAAGAAGTGAATAAGAAGGTGCACATTGTCCACTGTCATGGGGACTATGGTCCATCAGACAGATCCCTCTGCAGGACTTCTTCATCCAGGTTCAGGGAGTGCTAGCAAAAGGCAGCCCTCAGCTGTAGGCCCTCCACAGAAAGAAATGGACTCTGGTGAAGATAACAGCCTCACTCAAGCTCATTTCTTCTTCCAAAGACAGCCAGGAGTCAATGACTGATGATCACAGGGATATGAATGCCCTGTCCTATTACCTCAACTTGAGGAATTCTGAAATTCTGTCCCCAGCTCCAGAGTTCCCTATGTGATTGGCTGAGGACTTCATAGGACCACATAGCAGTTCAACTTTTCCCTCTTTCCAGTCTTGATTCCTTTTCTTCTTTCTTTAGGGTATTAATCCTAACAGCACTCTCTAAAAAGACCCTGCTAGCTAATCTCCACAGCAGAGTCTGCTTCCCAGGGAAATCAAACTGTGCACTGACTTCTTTCTTATGGAAATTTTTATTCTATCCCAAAACTCTTGCTGGGAACATCCAGAAACTGTCTCATTTCAGTCACGGTAATTTTCTATTCTAAAAGTTGCAATGTCATTCTTTTTACAGTTTCTGTATATCTGATAAGACTTTGTCTTCACATATTAAAACTATATTTTCTTATAGTATAGTTCTTTAAAACGTTTATAGCAACCACTTTGTGTTTATCTATGAAGACTTTAGAGTTTGCTTTATATTATTTTTTTCTTGACCATGAGTTACATTTTCTTTTTTCTTTGTAATTCTGGTGATTAAAAAGATGTGAAACATTTTGGATAACACAATCAAGTGTAGATAATTAGAACCCTGCTACCCATCCTCAAAAAATTCTTGTTTTAGCAATCAGATCAGTTAGTCAATTACTATTCAATCACCTTGAACTGTGTAAACTTTTATGCTTGGTTTGTGAAAATCTGTAGAAACTTCAAGTGTTTTACAAGCCCTTCTAACTTTAAGAGACTTAAACTCCAAATGTTAAAGAGATCTCTCAGATCTCTTTAAACTTTATTTTAGGTTTGTTAGAGTGGGTGTAGAGTAGATTTTGCTCTAGTGCTTAGTCCATACTACCTTTCTAATCACTCATGGTTGCCATGGGTGTTGGTGAGATCTACAATGAGCCCAACATTACTCTAAGTTTACTGTTTCTCAAATAGGTGGCACCTGCTATCTGGAATACTTTGGGTGGCTTGCACGGCATGTGTGCACATATGCATACCTCTTTAACATGAACTTGTAGGGGATCTACACATGAGCTTCTGGGGCTTTCTACAAAGCTCTTTTCTTTGATCCCTCCCACAGGCTGTCCCACAAAAATTCCAGCTGCTTCAGCTGCAATATAGTCTGATCTCTGCATTTTCAGTTTAACAGGATCTCTGTGATTTGCTTTTTGCCATAGAGTCAGTAAATCTTCCCCCAGCAGAAAGCTGGTGGTCTTGGGACTCATGATGTGAGTTTCTTTCTCTTCGAGGGCTGTCATCTTGCAATGCCCATTTTCTACTGCATGAAAACACTCGCTTCATATATTTTGTCCAGTTACATATTTGCTTGTTGCAGGAGGGAGAGTCTTGTTCTGGTACTTCATCCTGAAAAGAAGCAGAAGTCTGAGAGAATGTATCTCTGTACATTTTTCCTAACTCAATCTTACGTTTGCATGAACATGTGAATTTGTTTTTTCTTTCCCCAAAATAAGAATAACAAATAAGTTGCAGAATTATTTATTCCATATTAAGTTGAAACTTTCTTGTCAAGATACGTGTTGATGTTTGGGAGATAACATCTTGTGAGGAGTGCGACTAGATTAGGAGTGACACCTGTAAGGGAAAGGTAAATGCGTGTTTTGGGATAATATGCTAATACTATAAAAGGTTAAGAGAATATATTCTTACTCCAAATATAAATATTTCATGAAGCCTTGCCAGATTTCTTCTTAAATCAAAGCATAATCAGTCTTGTTTGCTTATAGGAGTCCTTTAACTTATCAAACATTCTATTATAGTCCATGTCATAGGGATAGTGTTGTTTTGTCTTGTTTTTCCTTGTTGTTTTTGATACTGCATATCCAGTCTTATATAACAGCCTATTCAGTATGTTTATTCCTGACTTCTTCTGAAATAAAGATCCTACACAAACTGGTAATACTAGAAGTCTTTCTCTGCTCACTTAGATGTGGAGGGCTGGCAGGAGTGATGGTAGAAGGGCATTACTGGTTGAGAATATCTCATCCTCCAAGATTTCCATCTCTGAATCAAGGGGAGGAATTATGAGGCTCTGAAAATCATGATGGAAGATCAGCAGTAGCACCAAATACACAAATTCATGCCAACTAAAATTTACAGGGATGTTCAGGTTTTTCCAAAGACTCTTTTTCCACCAATGACAAGAACACATGTCAAAATACAGAGGAGAATCATATACCTGAGAAATAGCCCAGAATCAGTGAGTATGGAAGCTGATACCTGAGTGATATAAAGAACAATATGGTGAAGCAGTGGGTTGAAAAACGCCTTCCACTTCCTTCTATTTGCTTTGCTCTGCTTCCATTTCAAATAAATGATTTTCTTACTTGTTGAGGCTTATACCTCTTCCTCCTCAGGATATCTGTCCTCAACGTCCCCTCTCTTCCACTTGACACTTGTCTGTCTAAATGTGGAGTGTTCAGAGCAGGAGAGAGAGAGAGGAAGGAGGATAGAGATGGAGTAATAGAGACAGAGATGAGGAGAGATAGTGATAGAGAAAGTGAGGAGGAGGTTAACGATATAAACACCATGGCATCGGCAATAAAGGCATTTCCTTAATTTTGGCTTCCAGAAAGTAAAGATTGTCTCTCTTTTCTTCACCAGCCTCTTGACAAAACCAATAAATAGCCTGGCTATGTTCCACAAAAAGCTTGAGTGGTATCAATCAACCCTACTAGGAACTTGTAGGAGAGAGCAATTAATTCTGCCAGTAATGAACAAAGGAGAGAGACTGTCTGTTCTCACAGTTAATAAAGACATATCTGAGCCTGGGTAATTTATAAAGGAAAGAGATTTAACAGTTCCACATGGTGAAAGACAAAGGAGGAACAAAGTCATGTCTTACATGGTGGCAGGCAAGAGAGCTTGTGTAGGGGGAACTCCCCTTTATGAAACCATCAAATCTCATGAGACTTATTCACTGTCATGATACTCCTGCAGCATTTGAAAAGGCTGGTGTTGGAGTTGAGCAACGAAGGGTGTGCCCAGAGTAACAGCTCACTTGGAAGGACTGCCATTTTTGTTGATGGAATTCATTTATTCATTCATTAATTCAACAGTTATTGAGTATGTATTTAAATTGCCCCAGACAGTGGGAAAACAATGCTGGTCAAAAATAGATATTTTACCTGTATTCATGGAACTTGGATAGAGTGTGTGATACAGCAATACTGAAGTAAGCATGCAAATACAATGACTAACAATTTTAAGAGCCAGAGTTGAAGCACAGGCTACTATGAGATTAGTGACAGGGAAACTGACCTACCCTGAAACTCTAACAAGGCCTCTTTTATATGGTGATATTGAGTTCAGATGTGATTGATGAGAAGTGTTATATTCGTGAAAGGAATGGCAATTGTAATACAACAAGCAAAGACTACACTGTAAGTGAAAGCAAAATGTATGTAGACTGGATGTCAAGAGGGGCCAAACCATGCTGGTTACAAGGCAACATAAAGACGTCAGGGTATATATTGAAGAATTTAAATAAAATAAAAAAGTGCTCCATCAAATTTACATTTTTTAAAGGTCACTCCTACTGCACTGTGGAGAAAAAAACGATGAATGAAGAGACACACAGACTTCTTTTAAAAAGCTTGTTCAGAAAGATTGTAAGAAAATATAATGGTTTGCCCTAGGGTGACAGCAATGAATATAGAGAGACGTGAAGAGATTAGCAAGATATTTTGAGGGTGAATGGAAGTGATACCATACTTTTAATCAGTTAGAAATGAGACAGGGTGCTGGAGAAAGAGTTACCACTGGCACCCAATTTCCAGTTTCTTTAAGTATGATAGGTTTTGGTGTTATTTACTAAGATAGAACACTGGAGGAGGCGTTGGCTAGTGAGGAAGAATGATACGGTGGTGGACTGTAATGAACTCAATTCAAGTATTAAGTTTGAAGTGACTGTGAAAATGGCAACAGTACACGTAGAATAACCATTGCTTTATCTTCTCTGATGAAGATGTCAGGCTACATCGTTATGATAGGCAACACTGAACAGACGGCCATTGGTATGTGGCTACAATAACCTAGGGAGAGAATGTAGGCGAGTGTGCTTGGGCACTTCACCTTACAATGCTGGATGAAGGATGATAGATCTGTAAAACAGAATAAGAAGTAATAAGTAGAGAAGCAAATGAAACACAGGCATGTGGTGTCACAGAGTTCAAGTCATAAGAATATTTCAGATAATATGGACTAGGTCAATGTGAAAAAAAGCCAGTAAAGAAAAAATATTCAGTCATTCTTGCAGAATGAACTAAGTAGTGTTGTCAAAATACAGGGTGTACCCAAGATTCTGCGGATTCTGGAAAGACTATAAGAGTAATTGCACCACTATGAGCTATCAATGTGGTATTAGTACATTCATCATGTGTTATTTATTTACCCCTCACAAGTCATATGATCTGGGGATTATCTGTTCTGTTTTGCCCATTGGAAACAATACCTCAGAAGCCAACATTGACTTATTGCACAGCCTGGTCAAAGTCTCACAAATGCCATGAAAACTCTGTCTAAATGGAAAGAAAATGAGAATATTTCCTTCTTTCACTTTATTGGAAAAATGTGTGCTGGGGAATTCGAACTTATCCTCAATAGCTATTAAAATGGGATGATTCCAAACGGGAGGGAGCCTCGAATCAGCAGAGGATACTGATGGCAGAAGTGGATCATTGCCCTTTATGTGTCCACAGGAAATAGCTTATTTCCTAAAAGTTGCTTGCAAATGAGAAAGATAAGTTCTTTTTGACTCTTATTTAAGTATTATGTTAAACAGAAAAAAGTTGGTCATCTATGTATTGCTTGTTTTTAAAGAAAAGATGGAAGCATTTCATTTTTTGTCAAATGCATCTATTGTGCATTACACCCCTAGTATAGACAAAGCCCATATCAAGTCCAAGCAACAGTGAACAAATATAGTCAGAGTGTGTGGGAGCAGCTACCTATAAAGATTCTCTCCACCCAGAGAACATCCCAGGCATGGAAGTGACACACTGCCTATCAACTGCCTACATTTGATTTTATAAACATCCTTTTTTCTGTGAGTAAACCATATATGTTGGTTTCTTCTGTTATTTTGTGTGCAAATAGTCATCACTAAAACCTATCTGTAATTTCAGTGTGAGAATACAGGTCTTTTCCAAATAAGAAAGGGAATAAAATGCAGATTTGTAAACATTCTGTATAAAATCTTGGGTCTCTGCTTGGGTATACACTAGATGTTTAAACTTAGGAAAATGATTTAATTTCTTGGAGGTTCTGACTTCTGATCAGAAAATGAAGATGGTAACATTTTACAGATGTTTTTGTGTTTTATACATGTAAAATACTAACATAGTACCAGTCACATGACAGACACTCAGTAAGTGATAGCAATTGTTTTCACAGGATGAAAAGCTTCCATTTGTGTTTTAAGCAAGGAAGCTCCCTTTCCAAATAGGCAAAAGAGTAAAAACGATCCCCCTGACTTATGAAAGACAGCTTTTTAAAGGTTTGCAGATATTTTTTAAACTGTTGTCCTTCTGCTAAAAATAATTACAATTCTCCTTAATCTACTACTACATTCTGAAATATATTCTGATTACCAGAACGTTAAGGTCTTTTGCATCTGCTGTATTTTTCTAGAAAATAGAATAAATAACTATTATGGGATGGCATATTATGCAGATAAACAGTTATTAGAAGAGTTATGGATAGAAATTATATGTAGTTCTGTAATTACCTTTATTACATATAGAAATCAACATAGGAATCAGCATATTCCATAGGAAATATGGAACACATTCTGGAAAAAATTTCTGGCAGAATTATTTTCAAGATGTTATTTATCAAAGAATATATTTAACTATTTAAAGATAAATTAAATATTGAACATATTTTAAAATCAGTATCTATGTTTAAAGATGTCTATGGCAATGTTTGCCAAAGATGCTATAATAGTTTCTAGGACTATTGTAACAAATTACCTCAAACTGTGTGGCTTAAAACAAAGAAGTATATTCTCTCCCAATTGTTACCATCAGCAGTACAGAGTCTAATTAAGGGTGGAGATGCATGTCCTGCGGCTGTTCTGGCGACCAATCCCTCCTCTCCCTCTCCCAGCTGCTGGCAGCTATTCACATTCTTTGACTTGTGCATCTCTCTGCTCCATGACCTTTTCTGGGTGTGTTTCCACTATGTATCTGTCTTATAAAGATATTTGTCATTGGATTAGAACCTATTGGTTAACCCAGGATGATCTCCCATTTTCCAGAACCTTAAGTACAGCTATGAAAATCTTTATTCCAGATAAGGTAACATTCACAGGTTCCAAGGATTAGGACACAGGCATATGTTTTGGGGGTAGGGGACACCATTTATATCATTCCAGATGCTACTGGATGTACTGTGGTAAAATGTACCCCAGACTAATGAATTTTGGATTCACTCCATGCTCTATCGCCCTCAGTGAGATTCACATTTGGAGAAATAAGACATCCTAATGTAAACAAAATTGTTTCACCTTTTTCAATACAGTAGATACATACTAATATATTTGGAGGCACTACTGGTCCATGGAACATATTTTCAGCACACCAGCCAACAACATTCACACATACAAATACAACAGGCATGGAACCTTAAAAAGGCATGTGTCAGTTTAATCTGGACCTACTAGAGTAACATAGGGATATTTTTAAAAGAAATTCATCAGTAAGATTTATGAATGTAGATAGTTAAAATTCTTCCAATAACCAAAGTCCTTAATTATTATTGAAAATTATTATAAACTATGTTGTTCTCAGTCACATCCTGAATTGACAATGAATTACAGAGAGTGATTTGTTTCTTCAGCAAAAATTATCCATAGGAACATTCTTTACAACAATTGCACGAAGCATAACCCCATGAGCTTCATTTTTCCCACTTAATTTTTATTTTGGCATCACTAACCATTAACATGTAAGCTAAATTTGAGTCGAGGACCACCTCACTCTAGTCCATCCTACACACACTTAGGTGAAGGGACGCTATACTTTTCTGAGGTCAATTGTTGGTCAGTAAAGAGGGACTCAGATATTTCACTGCATCGGCCAAATAATTATCTCTCCACCAATGATTCTGCTCATCCACCTCCTCTAACTCCTTTATTCACAGTTTATTGGAGTCTCTACAATGTACTTTTTATGGTGATCCTAACAGTTTTCTCAAGGACAGACATAATGGAGAATAACCCACCTCTACATGGCAGGATTTTGTCCTCCTTTCTTGTGATTTGTGTCTTCTCAGTGTGTAGCAGAGCTAAGAAAGTCATTAGAGATAAGCAGCAATTGAAAAACACTGGTAGTGTAACATTTGCAGTATGGATGAGATGGTAAGTAACATTTTCTTTGTGCATTCTGTTTAACTCAGTACAACAGATATTAATGGAATTCTATGTGCAATGCCTGTGATTGGCTAGAACAGGGCTCACTGCTCTAAGGAACAGAGATACATAAATAAATGCTGGCAATTGATAGGGGTCTGGCTTTTCACTTGTTCCACTTCCCCCTCAAAGATCTGACTGATGAGCATGGCCCTGTATTTGGTAACCTAATAGAAAACAGATGACAATTTGGGTTGTCTGTGCAAGCACATGATAACTGCAGTAAGCAACTTAAATAGCAAATTTATCCGGGCCTAGGGCTAAAGCAGAAGTCTTGGGTCACATAAAAAGGTATGCTCACAAGGACAGGCACAGTACTAAGTGTACCAAAAATATAAAACAGCTACATAAGAAGAGAAAGAAAGATAGTAGATCAGCCACTCTTATTGCAGACACAAAGAACAGAGTGAGGACAGGCCTCTCCCACACTCTCAATGGCAGGCAGAAGAGAGGGAGAGTTTGTCAAAGGTGGTCTTGCCTTGTTGTGCACTTAGGTGATAATGCCAGTGGTGCACTGCATTAGACATGTCCAGGCATTAGAGATGAAGGAGGGAGGATGTGCTCAGCTTTTGTTATTGAGGCACAAAGTCCTAAGCCTCATGGAAGCTCTGATCCACTCGCCATCTCTATGGCAAAAACAAAACAAAACATTCCCTCTAAAAGTTCCCAATGAAAGACCACATGCATAAATTCCATGTTCTTAGTCCTTTACAGGATGGAAACATGGGAAGTGATAGGCAGACTCCTTCTCATATGCCATTCAATTGTAAAACTGCATGCAGAACTAAGTACTGTTATTATTACATTATATTTTGCATAATGCAAGGGAGTCTAATAGGAGTTGGTCATCCTGATTGCCACACACAAATTACTCTGTAAATTACAATTCAATATAATGAACGCGGCATTGGAAGCATGTATGTAAGGATCAGAAATAGCTGAGGAAAAGCACTGAATACTTTTATCTATAGGAATTTCATTAAAACAGGAGACTCTATAGGACATTTCAAGATAGAATTTTTTTTAGAGATGTTGTTATCTGAATTAGGCACTTTAAAGTCTTACGTAATTAACTTTATTGGCTGACTTTAAACATTTAGTCTATTTCAATTTTTCTTTCATTGACTGAATTAAATACTCTTTAATAGCATTTACATTAAGCAAAGGACAAACAGAACTGATATCAGTGGCAATGGTCACCTAATCTTACAATTATCCATGCCTAAAAGCTGCCATTCTTCCATGCTTGACATGCCTATGAGTTTACAATGGACACTTCTACAGGAGCATGGATTAGAGGTGGCTCTTAAGATATCCTTGCATGGGGATAGTTGTAATGCTAATGGCAGCTGTCTGTCTATCTCCCACACCCTAGATATTCATAAGTGCTCTTCATTTTCTGTTCACCAAAACAGAACTGTATCTTCATATTCTCATTCCCTCAGGCCTGTAGCATCTCACAGGGGGTGGGGGTGAAGATTATTCACTGGCTTATTTTTCTCTAAGTTTTTTTGTTGTTGTTGTTTTGTTTTTTGTTCTCTCTCTGTGTGTGTGTGTTTGGAGCATGGTTCAATGACATTACCTCACCTAGTTAGATAATTTAATGAATGGAAATACTCTTATGAAAAAGTCCAATTGACAATATATTGTTGGGGTTAATAATTTTGAGCCAGACATAATCACTACCTTAGCAGTGCCTTAATACCATTTTTTCCCCAAAGGATAAAAATCTTAAATTTCCCTAAACAGCTTGTAACCCAGCTTTCTTTGCTTAATCCCAACTACTTTACCTTTTTTTTTTTGAGACGGAATCTTGCTCTGTCACCCAGGCTGGAGTGCGGTGGCACGATCTCGGCTCACTGCAAGCTCTGCCTCCTGGGTTCATGCCATTCTCCTGCCTCAGCCTCCCGAGTAGCTGAGACTACAGGCACCCGCCACCACGCCCGGCTAAGTATTTTTTGTATTTTTAGTAGAGACAGGGTTTCACCGTGTTAGCCAGGATGGTCTCGATCTCCTGACCTCATGATTCACCCACCTCGGCCTCCCAAAGTGCTGGGATTACAGGCATGAGCCACTGCGCCCGGGCTTCTTTACTTTTATGTACTGAACAATACAACTTCAAGAAATGTTCGTTTATCAAAATTTGCTACAGAAGATAAGAAATCCCATCTATATGCAAAATCAGAGAAATAACATTGTGTATGTGCATATATGTATGCTTGTGTGTGTTTGCACATGCATGTATGTTTGTTGAACAGAGCTGGAGACTTGAGATGTTATGAAGGAGATTCTGCAGATGAGAATGAAAAGTTAGGAAGGGTCATTACGTGAAAGAACACATATCCATGCAAATGGGCTTGAATCTTAATCGTTAGGAGAATGTGCTTCAAAATGAATTTGCCCCAAATTAGGATGTAATGAAATCAGTTTAGCTGGTTACAATCAAGATTTTCTTAAATTAAATAAATTGTAATAGAAAAATCAGGGTTTGTCACAAACAGTAAGAATGAAAGCTGGTTTGTGAAACATTTGTTTTATAATAGATGACAGATTAGATTGATTACATGTGTTTATACTAAGCAAAAAATGTACTTCTTACTGTTCATATGAGCAAAAGTTTAAAAACTAACATCATAGAGAGATTAAATGTTTATCAGTAGATCATTACTATCTACTTCTTATTTACATCCATTGCATAAAAAATTAGTGTGAGAGAATCATATGCAAATACAGCTAAAAAGAACAATAGCAATTATGAATCTAACATCCACAATTTCAAGTTGATGGGGAGAAGTGAGGCCTGAGATGCAAATGTTTGTCCAAGGTCACACATGTGACGATCGGGGGAGCTGTGATCCACATTCAGGTAATGCTCTCCAGTTCTGTCATTGCTTTTATTCTGCCACTTACCACCATCATCAGAGCTAACTACAAATCTATTATTGAGTGACATTGCTGTCTGGGGTGATAACTGAGGTTCATTGCCTCCTGGCAAGAAAATTAAGGACTCTGGCACACACAAGGATTGAGTTTAAGAGTGGAGGTTTTAATAGGCAAAAGAGAGAAAGGAGAATAGCTCTCTCTCCTGGGAGAGAGAGGGATGCCCAAATGGGACTTTCGGCCTGTGTTGGAGGGCACTGGATTTTATAGACAGGTTTGAGAAGGCAGTGTCTGATTTATATAGAGCCCAAAGATTGGTTGAACCAGGTGTGACGTTTACATAACGCTTGGGGAAGCTGGCTGCCCCACCCTAATCATTATGCAAATGAGGTTGTTGTTTGGCTGGTGCCACATTGCCTGCTCCTTACTATACATGTGGCTGTTAAAGAGAAGGGAAGATGGAGCTGTCCTTTTGAACATACCTAGTCCCAGGTGGCCTTTGTCTATTGGCACAACTGCCGGCATTCACCTTTGCAAGCTTCCAGCTTGCTTGTCTATGTCTGCAGCTCAATTTTACAGGCTGCTCTTTATTAGAAAAGAAAATGATTTGGGGGCTGTTTTTCATTAAAAGGAAAATCTTACCAAGGACTTCCTTACCCTGACTATGTGCCTAAATAATTTCTTTTTAACTCCTATATCACTATGGCTGATGGAAAAAAATACTTATTAAAAATATCGTGGCACAGTAATATAAGCTGTATTGTAGGAAATATAAAATCTGTAAAGTGGGTTTTCTTTTAATTTCAGAATTTGCATCTTCCCCTGATCCCTTTTACCACAGTCCTGTTTTTCTATTTCTTCATTTGCTGGTGCTCTGGGCATTGTTTTCACTGTGAGTCCTATATCCAGAGGTGCCACTCATGTATACAAATCTGAGCTATGGGGGTTTAAACAGTAATTTAAATGGTGATATTGTAC
Source organism: Pongo pygmaeus (assembly GCF_028885625.2). Taxonomy (NCBI): domain Eukaryota; kingdom Metazoa; phylum Chordata; class Mammalia; order Primates; family Hominidae; genus Pongo; species Pongo pygmaeus. The sequence continues at coordinate 34,256,631 of NC_072379.2, read as the reverse complement.
TTGGGATAATTGCTGCAAATGTTATGATTTATTTTTTCCTATAGACAACAGCTTGACCCTAGCAACTAACACAATCTATCACCTGCTGTCGAGCAACCAAGAAAAAGAAAAGAAGTGGTTAGAAAAGGTATCACCAGCTCTGCAGTTTTATGGACAGTAAAGTGTGGAAGAATAAAAGGAGGCTCTCAAAATAAGTCAGAGCACAGCAAATACTTCTCTAAACCAAGTTCTGATTTTATACTATAGGAGAGAAAAAAATGTTATATTCGAATATATTTTATAACACTATAAGTTATGCATAACTAAGAGAAAAATGTATTTAATAGTTTTTTGCGGTAATATATAACTTAAGATTCAGAAATATTTCCTTTGAATACCCTTTTTTTCCTTAAAAATACAAAAAATAGTAAACATGTGTATCTGGTTTTTTTTTTTGAAAGAAGGAATTTTTATTGTGTTTATTTAAGGTTAAAAAATTAAATAGTACAAAGTAACTTATTTTTGTTTTATATATACCCAAAACAATAGTTCTTATTCTAAATTTATATTTCTGTATGTAGTATACATTTAAGATACTTCGAGTGATTACACAGAAAGAGGAAAAGTGTGAAGAGTAAATAAGATAGTAGAAAAGTATTTTTATTGAAATAAATTTGGAAATACTTCAAAATGCAGAAAACTGCAATGATTAGCATAAAAAGCCTGCAGTCATCACACAGATTATCAACTGTTTGTCACACATTTGCTTCATATTTTTGTAGATATAAATACTTACTTGTGCTAACTGGTATATCAATAAAATATACACTATTATTGTTAGTATGAGTAGAGTTTAATTGTAAGAATTTGCCAAGAATAACTTATTTTATTTACTTCCTTTTCATACTAGTTAGTTCATCTTTGATTTGTCAGAATAGCAAATACAATGCATATACTTCTATCTCAATTTGCATCTGGGTAAGAGAGCCTCTACTGCAATGCTTCCATGTGGCTGCTGCTCACTCCAAGAATGGGCAGCCCATCGTCTTCCATAAATAGGAATATAAATTGTTTGCTTCCAGAAGGTATTAATACAATTTAAACCCTTGCTAGTCTTATGCAAACATTCCTGTTCTTTCACATACATGCCACACTTGTTTAGCTTTACTTTTTCCATTATAATAGACACAAATAGTATTTCATTTAATTACCATTTTAATGATTATTAATGGGAAGATTTATTTGCAGATTTAGTCACATTTTACTTTATTTTTCTGTTAATATTCTTTTAATATATTTTGCCTATCTTCCTATTAATTTGGTTGCTTATTTTATTGCTTTGTAAAAATTTAAAAATATTCTAGATACTATTGTTTGTTAGATATTTTATACTAGTTATCTTATGCCTGGCTCTTTAACAAATAAATGTTCTATTTCTATTAATTGGTTCTTCTTAGATTTGCCATATAAAATTCATCTTATTTAACACAGTGTAAAGTTAATCAATATTTCTATTTCTGAACAAGATGAGCCTCTTAGAAAGTTTTAATATATTCTTTCTCATCTCTCATATTACTTTTGAGTAATATTCCTGTGCTATATGTTTTTAAACTTCTAAATTATTTATAATTGCCACATATAATCAATATTTTCTTAGATTTACCACTTCAGTAACAATTGCTTTGCTCACTATTGCTTTTTTTTGTTTTGTTTACCTTTTCAAAAAAAAACTGTTCTTTAATCCATTTTTAAAATTATTTGCATAACATTTAAATTAGTATTTTAGGAGATAATTTAGCTATATCTGGAATTCTAGGTTGAGAATTTTGGGGGGGCTTTGGTTTTTTGTGTATTTTTTAAAATGTTGATTCGTTTTGGTTTTTCCTCATTAGTTAACACTAAAGATTTTCTTTCATTGCCACAGGCAATGTATATTATGTATATATGGATGTCATTTTTATAGATATGCATGCATTGAGCTCTCTTCTCTGAAATATATACATTTATGAATTCCTATTAGGACATTTTATAATAAGTACCTGGTTATTACTCCAATAAAACCATAGGTTAATAGTTTTTTGCTGTTGTTATTGTTGTGTGGATAACTGAGGTATAGTTAAATGGCTGGAGGTAAATACTTTTATATTCTTCATGTTGTTATCCTTGATTTATGTAATCTTGGTGTCCCTTATATTTACTCTCTACTGAAAAACATATGGAACCAAGTAAGACTAAATAAAGCATATGATAGTCAAAATGTTCCTGAGTTCCTAATTTAAACAGGGATTTTTCTTTGCTGAAGTCGCAGGCCTGGTGTCCAGAAGAGAAAGACCCACAGAAGAAACACTGAAGTTTATTTTTCTCAATCTTTTGATGGCGGTTATTTCTGCATATCTTGGAAATGCATTGTTTTATAATGGTTGCTTTTACGTGTTGGAGACTCAATAAGAGAGAACTGGTAATTAATTCACATAGAAAGTATTTTGTATTTCAAAATTATTTATAAAAAATTACTTCTGTGACCTGGGTTTGGGACACTTTATTAAGCGTCCAGATCAGGAGTTTTGCAAGAGACTGCTATTTGCCTCAATCCATTATCTCCCAAAAGGCCACTGTTTCATAGCCCCACTAACATTTATCACATGCATTTAATGATATGTCCTTTGTCCACTCTAACTGTCAGAAATCTGTGGCTTATTCAACTTAAAAGAAAATCTCCAGAGCCCAATATAGTAAGTGTCTATATCGTTGTTAAGTTCTCAATACATATTTGCTGACTGCCTCTGTGACTGAATGGCTGAATTAATAAGGAGTCAGCCATGCTCCATCAGGTGATATACATGGAGCACAATGACTGCCTCATACTCTCAGGCTCCCCCTTATATCTGAAATCCACCTTCTTTTAAAATAGCTTTTCTTTGAAAACAGTTCACCTCTTTTTTCATAGTCAAAATTCTGAGTGAGGAAAGTAACACTGGTCTATCAGAACCTATCATCAGTTAAATCAACCCTGACAATCATTGCAGAGACCAATACTGCAGGTATATCTGCCATCAACCAAGGTCCACCCAGATGGCCGAACATCATTGCTGTTAATCCAAAAATAGTTCCATTTTTTCTGACAGGCTAATTGCTCCTAACAGTAAGTTGCAAAACATTCAAGACCCAGCAATCACAATTTTGTGACATGAAGTAATCATTGTTAAGATAACGTTGGCCTCTTAAGGCTCTGCCATGATTTCATCAATATTTTTTAATGACATCAAGTATGTTTATTTAAAAGGAATCCTTCATTATTTCATCTCTTATAATTCTCAAAAAGGCAGGTAACATTATATTTACTCTGCTTAATGGAAGTATTTGAGCTCATTTTTAAAGGTACTCACTGTTATTCCCAAAATAAGTATACCTGATCATAGTATTTACAGAGAACAAGATACTAGTACATATCTTTAAGCCAACTATGAAGAAGAGTTTCTTTCTCAATATTATATTGTGACTTTTCTAATTTCACATTCGGTTTTATTTTTATGGATCAATAAAAAACTCAAATACTTTGAAATACTTTTAAAAGTTGGGTGGTATTGTTACTGGTGAAGGATGTACAGGTTCTTAGTATTTTGAACAAAGAACTGGACAAAATGCACAATCAAAGCAAGGAGACAAGAAGCAACAAAAGCAGAGATTTATTGAAAACGAAAGTACACTCCACAGGGTGGGAGCCAGCTGAGCAAGGCTCAAAGCCTCCGTTAGAGAATTTTCTGGGGCTTAAATACCCTCTAGAGATTTCCCATTGGCCACTTGGTGTACACCTCATGCAAATGAAGTTGTGGTCTCACAATTAGTCTGATTGGTTGTGGAAAGCAACCAATCAGAGGCTGAAGTGAAGTTACAAATTTACACTCTTACGCAAAAAGCAACCAATCAGAGGTACCTTCTGCTTTCTGCAACCAATCAGAGGTACGTTCAATTTTCCAGATGGGGAGGGGGTTTGCAAAGGGAGTAGTCTCTGGTCCTTTTGTTACTTAGATGTGGAAAGTTGGAGTTTTCCTTTTGATTTAGCTCTAGAGAGTCAGCGTGAATCAGCCTTAGGTTGCCTGCCTCCAGACCTTATTCTCCTGCCTCAGTATCCTAAGGCAGAAAGGAGAGGGTATCAGACTTCAGGAGAAAACGGCAACAACAAAAACGTATTTATAGACAAAAATAGATGTAGAAAAAATAATCCCACCCCAACTACTGGAGTGATGCCAGGGAGCCACAAGCTCAGAGTTAAAAGATACCGAAGGGAGCTTTGAGATATTTTTTGAGGAAAGAAAATCAGTTTCCAGTACAGAGGTCTATTAGCCTCGTCAGCCACTGATGCTAAAGAGTGGCTTTTGTGTGCAAATAGAACAACGTGTACAGGGACAACAAAGGCCAGCAGGGACTCACATCTTACAGGGAGCAGAAAAACCTGTCATGCCAGAGAAGAAGTCAGCTTCAGTCTCTTCACTGCCTAATTGCAAATACTGGAAAGAGGATAAACTAACATAGGAGGAAGTGGAACGGTGATCCTTAAATATAAAGTTGAGCAGACAACCATATAGATCACTCAGTATTTGAGGAAAGTGTATACCATGAGAAATGAAAACAAGTCAATAGAGAGAACTAACACCTGAAGAAACAGATTTGATGAAGGAATCAGAAGACTGATATGATTAACATTTATGCTTTTAAGAAATTCATGTTATATATTTAAATAAATTGAGCATAAATCAAAAATAAAATTTGCACATTATAAATTTAATCATTTGATTTAAAAAACCTCAGTAGATGAGCTGATTAGCTTAATAGATGCAGGAGTAAAGACAACTAGGAATTGTGTGGTGATTAAGCTGATTATTTAATAAAGAGCAAAGGTGCAGTGTGACTTAGAATATATACGACATAGGTAGTATATTCAGAAAGTACAGCATTTGTTAGGAATTCCAGAAGGAAGAAACACAGAAAACGGGCAAAAGACACAAAGAAAGGAAGGAACATTTAAAACTTCAAGATGTGAAATTTAGAGTGAAAATGTGCACTAAATATACACATGTATCTCTGCTGCTGTGTAGAACTTGTGCTTGATTGGTACATACTAATATGTGAATGGCAGATAGGTATTTGGAATACAAGTATGTGTGATGTAGCTCGTGGGCGAGTATGGTGGAGAATGGTGACAGGGAGTACAACCTGATAGGGCTATCTATTTAAAAAATGCAAACACTAATTCTGTGTAGAAATATGAAGTATATGTAAAGATATGTGTTAATATTTAAGAATAAACACTAACCAAAGTGAAAAATGTTCATACTTCCAGAAAAAAATTGGGGGAGAAAGGTCAATAATTGTCAAGACACTCAAAAAGGCAGGAAAAAAGGAGGAAATGGATATTAAATAAAACATATAAAACGTAACACATAAAGTAAAACATCAAGTAAGATAAGCTAACACAAGTATGTGATAGATTAACCCTTCCTTTTAAAAGATAATCACTGATTTTTTTTTTTTTTTTTTTTTTTTTTTGAGATGGAGTCTCACTCTTCTTTCCCAGGCTGGAGTGCAGTGGTGCGATCTTGGCTCACTGCAACCTCTGCCTCCTGGGTTCAAGCAATTCTTCTGTCTTAGCTTCCTGAGTAGCTGGGACTATAGGTGCCCACCACCACGCCCAGCTAATTTTTGTATTTTTAGTAGAGACTGGGTTTCACCATGTTGGCCAGGATTGTCTCAATCTCCTGACCTCGATCCTTCTGCCTCGGCCTCCCAAAGTGCTGGGATTACAGGCATGAGCCACTGTGCCCAGCCAAGATAATCACGGATTTTGATAAAAATAAATATCTAGCTGCTTTCTGTGTTTTAGAGACATACTATAAACCACACAAACAGTTTAAAAGTGGAGGAATGGAAGAGATATATAATGTCAAATGCTAATAGCAGGAGTAAATGTAGCTAAATTAATGTAGAGAAAACACAATCCAAGCTTAAAGTGAAAAGGCAAAAAGAAATATATTCATATTGAAAAAATGTTTGATTCCTCAAGATGATGTAATATTCAGGATCTTTAATGATTTCAAATGAGAGCTTCAAATCATACATGGAAACAACTAGAAATGAATTGAGAGATTGATAATTTGGCCATAAGGAGTAGCTTTATCATATCTTTTCAAGAATAGACAAATTAAGAGATATACATATACTCCTATATATTTGGTTTTTATGTTTCTTTATATTTGGTACATTTATATGAAAAGCTTTTTATATTTTATACATTTGTATTAAAAGTATACATGTAATAATATAAAAGTACAGGCTTGCTGTATTACAGAGAAGGCATTTACATTATTATGTACATACTTTCATTTGATGTTATTTAGTTTTTACTTTTAATACTTACATTAAAGTTGGTTATCAAATTTTAAAGAAAAGCATAATCAAAAGAAAAATATATACATTTTAAAATAAAAGAGTTGTTGCACAGAAAGAAAAATAAATTATTTATGGAAAAATTAGAAATGAGAAAACAGCAATTACAGGGGATATTTGAAAAATTGCAATGAAATATGTACACCATTATGCCAAAAGTTTTAGAAATCTGAGCAAAATGAATCATTGTATAACTTGACTCCAAAGACGCAATTTGAATAGACTATTAGAGAAAAATAGACACATTAGCCAAAGATATTTTTCCTAGAAAATTGTGTCAAGCTCATAGTTTTCCAGGCAAATTTTTAAGAAATAAATCATTTTTAGCTATAGTTTGTCATAAAATGAACAACAAGAAAAAAGATAGCACCTTAGGCTTCCTAACTCATGTGTGAAGCTACCATGGCCCTAACTGAAAAGCAGAGGACAGGTCCTAAGTAGAGAATTATGACTCATTCTCACATTAAATAGATGTAAACATGCTTAGTAGGGTTCTGGTCATTTATGCTGAAAAGACAGAGGAATATAACCCATCAGAGTATATATGTCCTATTCTATAACATTTAGACAAATAGGTCATAACTAATGTTGAAAGCAAGAAGGGGAATTTCCAGATGATTGAAAAATATGGGGGATGCATAGCAGTTGTGTAGCTGAAGCCAAATTGCTCTAATTGGTTGAAGATCCTCTACACACGCACACACACACACGCATTCATGTGTGCCTGTGTACATACATATACACAGACACGCACACATTATGTGATTAGTAGGACAGATGGGGATATAGGTCCCTTCCTGGGCACTAGAAATTGTGATCCTGGCCTAGATCTTAGAATAAGGAAGCTGTTGTATTATCTTGGATGAAAAGGAATCAGAAAAATTCAGCTCACTGATCTTGTGGCAAGAAGTGAGCTGCTGTCCATGGTCAGAGATGAAAGCAGAATTCCTAGCAGGAGAGAATCAGCATCCAGTACTATATGTAGGTATTTGCACTAAACAGAAGGTTTTTATGCCAGAGAAACCTCAGCATCTGTAGGAACTGGTCAGTCTGCAGGACACAGATGGAAGCAACCGTGAGAAAGCACAGGGAAACCTCAAAGCCTGGGGCCCGAGTGGGGCTTCCCAGGACAACCTGCAAGGAGGGATCAGAGACAAATATCAGAGTTACCTCCAGGAGCCAGCTGTACATTTAGACAAAGACCAAGAAAGTTCTCAGTCCCAACAAATGGGAGCATTAAAATCAGAACAATCTGAAAGATATTTTCATATACCCTCGCCTAAACACCTCATAGAAAACCTGAAACTATGAAACAACAACAACAACAATAAATAAAGTTGAATTCTATAAATTAAAGTTATATTGTCCTTTATTTTAAATCTCCTATGGACATTAGATAGTAGCACTGGTCTTTCAGTAACTTAGAGTACTTCGCAATTCCTTGAAAATACAGCATTGTCAACTGAAAATCGTTTCTGTTTGTTGGTTGTTTCCTCTTTTCTTTTTCTCAGTGAATGTCTCAGTGCTCAGGCCCCATTGAAAACATAAAGTGCATATGAGGACATGAGGGCTAAGGGGATCCCCAGGGTTCCCTTTTCCATTCTCAGAATTCCTTATGATATATAAGCCACATACATTGCTCAATGCCGTTTATAAGAAATGTCATTTTTTTAAATCAAGGTAGGCGTGGCTTTCAGTGAAAAGTCCCATTTCTCTTCTTTCAGAGGGAGTGAAGATGCTGACAATAAAGGTCGGGTGAGGAGCCAAAGAAATGACCCCACCTCATTGTGTGGATGTTTCTCAGCTTTTCCCTTGATGTTGAATGGTGTCACTGCCAGTTTTGGCTCTCTTTACCTGTTTTATGCTGTGAAGCCAAGATGAGATTCTCTTGCTCAGCCTTGGGATTGTGTAGGTTGGGTAGAAGCCCTGGTTAGGGCAGTATAATGCCATTTGTCCCAGGCAGCTCCATGGGCATCCCGTAACTGACACTGCTCCTGTGTGGCCAAGGGTGCCTGCGTCTCTGTCCCGGGACAACAGCATTGTCCTAGCCCACTGCTGCTCCCTCAGCCTTCCCTGTCTGCTCATCCCTGCCTTCCTGAATTTTATTTGACAGATGAATTGACTATGGAGAATTTCTTGTCAGTTCAACTTCAGGGACACCTTCAGACTTTGGATTTAGGAAAAGAGCATCCTTAGAAATGCAATAGCTAGCTTCCCATTTCTGAAATATGAATAACACACTTCTTCCAAAAGGAGAAAAGCTATCTGTTTGATTAGTCATACTTGCTACATTAAATTTTCAATAGTTCCTCTTAAAAAAAATCTCTGCAACGAAAATGAAAATCTTGTGAGCTATAGGAGAAATATTCCCAAATGTATTATTTTCCTAGCCTGGTTAAAACAGCTGATAAACGGTTATTTAAAAAAATTTCACATGTGTGTGTACATCTATCTATATATATATAGATAGATGTACACACACCATGAATTTCATGGCAGTTGATATGTTCAATAATAACAGTACCGGGTATAAAGTATTGAATAATGCAATGTGCTGGAATTACTTCCATTTTCTGAATGATAAATCCAATCTAATTTAGTCTGATTTTGAATGCTGTGGGCTTCCAATGAGTTTTTAAAAATATCTTTCAACTGCTTACCAGCCCTTATTTAGTATGCCATATTTTGAATGCTTTGTTCTTAAAGAATATCAAATATATTATCCATAGCATTTGCAGAAAAGAAGAAACTTTTTTCTCTACAAATTGCTGTAAGCAAAGATCATTTTTCAAGCGAATGAAATCTTAGTATTTTCCAAATAATGCTTAGGGAAACATCAAAGGAAAGAACCGTAAATACCATTCCATGTGTGGACATTATGGAATGTAAATATTTTTCACTAGATATTCATAAAGATAGCAGCTATACATGAATTTACAACAACTGGCTTAAAATCACCTTATACAAAGCATCCATCACATTGGACTCATTGTAATGTGAAGGAAGCCCAGACAGATACTAATAGATTGTGTTGCTGAGAATGATCTATTCCCCAAAATACTTGCAGTTAACAAAACAAAAGGTAGATTATATAGAGAATCATTGTATAACCTTAACATCTATCAACTTCATCTAAGATTATTTTTATTAGGCCATGATAGAATCACTGCTCATCAAGACCACATTCTCTGTAGAAATTTAAGGGCAGGGTCATTAACAAAGTTAATGAAAACAGTCACAGGGACTCCGGATGTTCTCATTGTGGAATAATTCAGATTGAATGATGCATCACAACACTCGTTAATTATATCAGAAACTAAAAGTATGTACCTTTCAAATTACCATTTCCTATTGTCTCTAAAATTTATGTTTGAAATAGCAGAATGTTTCATTTTTAAAGGGCTTCACGAGCATAGCATAGTGCATTTTAGGTTTGGAGCCGAAAAACCTGAGTTTTCGTCTTTCCTTGTTGTTCATTAGGATAATAGATTTAATTTGATCACAATAATAACAGTTAATATCTATTTTGCATATACTATGTGCAGGTTCTGTTTGAATGCAATGTGCTGGGCATGCTATAGACATATTTTACTAAGGGCTGTCAACAACTCCATCTGACAATATTATTCCCACTGCATAAAAGAGGAGACTGAAGTTGGGAAGGCTGGGGAAGACAGGTCTTAAACAAGGCAGCACATCATCTCTCAGGTATTGCCTGAGGCTCCATTCACCACCTGTAAAACTGAAGTGGTGGTACCACCCTCAAAAAATTGTTGAGAGAATAAATGAGAACATACATGTGAGTGTGCCTTATGATATAAGTAAGATGATACAAATATTAGCTTTTATATAACATAGACCATATTCGTAAAATCATAACGTTCAAGATAAATCTGAAAATAAAGCTTAATAGTGTTATTAATTAGTCAATGAATTGGAAGGAAGCCCAGTACAATAAAATGATGCCGAGCATTGTATTCCCCTGCATGGGGTGTCTACCTCTGCTATCATGTTCACTGAAGTACAGTAAATCCTCTAGCAGGTATGCAGTAGCTACATCAAGGGGCCAGTTAGAGTTTAGAAAAAAGCTTGAACTTGGAGATCTAAAACAAAAAACGAACCACATGGATTAAAGGAGAGAGATATTCATGATTAACTTAAACAGACAGACTAGCCCCTCAGCTTAGCCACACAAGAATGACCGTATTAATAAATATGAAGGAAGATATATTCATCAGAAGGGACTTGGACCATCCTAAAGGCACAGCAAGTGCAGTCACTGAGATGAAGGTGGTCATTGGAATTCATGTTCCTGTAGGGACAACATAATATTGAATGGTGGAGCTCAAGCATTGCAATCCTAGCTCAGTTGATGCACAACACAGCAGTATTTTGTAAAACCTGCATTTGTTTTGCTCTTAAGTTTTCTGTGGTATCACAATGTCAAAAAGTGATGAACACCTTGGGCCTTGCAGTCAGATATGGTGGGTGGGAATTTCAGTTCAGACTCCCACTGGTTGCCTGGCCCTTGGGTACTTAGAATACCTATTCCTCATTTGCAAACTGGGGATAATAACAGAAGTCATCGAGTCCTCATAAGTTATAACTTGGGATAATAACTGTAGTAATAATGTCCTCATGGGGTTGTTTTTAATATTTAAGAAGAGAACTTACTTAAGGCTTAGCTAACTGCAGGATATACAGAAAAAGAGTTTCATTAAGTGGGTGTCACTTTCTCACACAACAAAAAGGTACCAAGCAAGTTTTTTTTTTAAATTTTATTTTATTATTATTATACTTTAAGTTTTAGGGTACATGTGCACAATGTGCAGGTTAGTTACATATGCATACATGTGCCATGCTGGTGTGCTGCACCCATTAACTCGTCATTTAGCGTTAATTAGGCTTCTTGTATTCATTTGCCTGCAGAAAGAGAATGTGATGGCATACAGATATTTATATTCCCTAATGAAAATTACTGAACTGCAAGAAAACTCAAGTATTTTCATTTTATAAATAAGGTGAAGGAACTTTAAAGTTGATTCCAGTGAAATCTGCAAAGTGAACACATTGATCATCTCCTTTTATGATTCTTTGTGACCTCTACAAATTATTTCAGCGTTTAAGGATTACAAATATACATGTACTTATTCCTGATGTTACATAAAGCAGTCATTCAGTAGATTATATAAATAAATATAAGTACAACAAAGTGTGTCTTCATAACAGTATCCCACCTCTAACTTTATCATTTACTTGATTCGTGGGTAGAAATTCCCATGGTCTTTGCATGTAAGACAGCCCCCGTAGGTAAGGTATCCATGGTTAGATACAAGCATGGATTAGGTAATCCTGCATCTCTATTGCTGCAAAGTTGCTCTTAGAGTTCTTGTTCTTACAGGGCTCTTCTCTTCTTTGTGCATCCTATTCTAACCAAGGCAGTGGCACAATTGCAACATTTGTAGAATGGAGAAATTGCCTGTGAATTGCAATTCAGAAACAATTCCTCTACAACCTTGTTTAAAATTTCAACCTGAAGAGATAGAGCTACCTTGATTAGCAACATAGCCAGCAAGACCAATAGTGTAATAAAATTATTAAAGATCTTTTCCCCCTAACTAAAATTCTTTGTATTTTTAGTAAGTGGCTTTTTAGAATTCCTTCAGAAGGGATAGCTGACTGGTTCTGGGGTGTGCTTGCGAGAGAGAGAGAGGTGGGTCTTCTGTTGTCTACCATTACTACTTGAAAAGACTCACAATTTTGGGTCTCTGTAATCCACCACACTGGAAAATAGGGTATCTTATGAAATATGTTTCACATTTCTGGATTCATTTCCTTGTTTGTCAAATGAGAGGTTAGGAGATAAGAATTAAGATAATTTTATCAAAGAATCTTTGTGTTCTCTGACTTATCACAAATAAATGAAGATTTGGCTATACCTCCCAAATAGTACTGCCAGTTACATGATTGCAAATCCATAATCTATTTACCCTGTCTACAAATAGTGTCACTCATTTAGCCTGCTCACTTGGGAACAATCATTAAAATTAGTGAGGAAGACCACAGTGTTTTTTCACTTTAATTACACATCCTCTTGATCATAAAGAAAACAAATCAAGGAAGTATCTGCATTACGCAGAAATGCTCTATGAGAGATAGTTATGTTTGGCACAAACATTTTAATTAGGTTTTAACCTTCAGTTTTCCTATGGCGTATGCGTTAATTACTAGTAGCTTTGGAATATTTTCACTGGGAGAAATACCGTAAAAAGTTTGTATTTGTACTAAATCTCTTCTCTAAAACTGTTACTCTCCATGGGAAAAGAGATTATTTAGATCTAATAATTAATTTTTATTTTCTGACAAGAGTTTATTCATTAATTAATATCAATAATGAAGATCAAGAGACGGAAACAAATGCGTAATTCGGCAAGGCTTTATTTTCTTGGTCTCAACATCAAGTTTCTGTCAAATGTCAGTTAATTTTTTTCAAAGCAACTGTCGGTGATTGGGTAGTGAATTTCCAAATTAACCACAAATAGTTTGTAATAGTTTGAAATCCTAAATCCAGTGCTCTTTCACGTTATAAGACTAGTATATTATCTAAAGGGATATTCTCTCCTTAATATTTTTAGAAGCTCATTTTAAAAATAATAATCTCAAATAAATAAGCACATATAGATATATAGACATTTATACACACACATCTGTATACTTACATACAGAAGGTGCCTTATTTACAATGGTTAAACTTAGACCTTTTCAACTTTATGATGGTGCAACCATTGTAATTTTGCTGTACTCCAAATTCTAAATTTTGATCTTTTCCTGGGCCATTGAGATCCAGTACACAATGAAATCAACACTTGATTATAAAATAGGCATTGTGTTAGATGGTTTTTTCAACTGCAGGCTAATGTAAGTGTTCTGAGCACCTTTAAGGTAGGCTAAGCTAAGTTATGATGTTTGGTAGGTTAGGAGTATTATACGCATTTTTGACTTAGGATATTTTCAACTTACAATGGAGCTGATCAGGACCTAAACTTCTTATAAATTGAGGAACATCTGTATACACATATAGATAAATATAGTAGAGAGATAAATGGATACATAGATAGAGATACAGGTATATTGATATACAGGTTGAGCATCCCAAACCTAAAAATCAAAAATCTGAAATGCTCTAATGAGTATTTCCTCAAACTTGTTCAAAGGAAATGCTCTTTGGAGCATTTCAGGTTTTAGATGTTCAGATTTGGGATGCTCAACCAGTAAGTATAATGTAAATATTCTAAAATCTGAAAAAAATAAAAATTTTGAAACACTTCTGGTGCTAAGCATTTCAGATAAGGGATATGCAATCTGTAGTACTTAAGCAGAGAGCTGCTACAGGTTTCAACTTTTAAAACTTTGTTTATGGAATTTTATTGAATGAACATGCTATAATTTATATACTCATTCTACAATTGATGGATGTTTGGATTGTTTCCAGTTCGGCACTATAAAAAATAAAGATTCTATGAACATGTCTTTTGGTGGACATAAACCTCATTACACACCAAGAAGTTGAGTTGCAAGGTGATAGGATATACTTATGTTTAGCTATACTGTGTACTACAAGATAGTTTCCAACCAGAATCTTCCAACAACAGTGTAAGAGAGTACAAGTAGCTCTATATCCACACCGGCACTTGCTATGGTAAGTGTTTTTATATCTAGTTATTCTAGTTGGTGGGTCATGGTATTTCACTGTGTTTAATTTGCATTTCTCTAAGAACTAGTGACAGTGAGCATCTTTGCATTTATTCAACATTTTGAAATTCACTTTGTGAAGTGTCTATTCCAGTCGTTTCCTGTTGTTGTTGTTTCTTTAATTTGGTTATGTGTAACTAAAAAACCATTTGTAGGATTCCTTTGTGTAGCCTAGCTGTGAGTTCTTTTGTCAGGTATGCATTATGCACATCTTCTTTCAGTCTATGGCTTATAGATTTTCTTTCGTTCTTTCTTATTTCATGAACAAAAGACTGATTTTTAATTCTGTGCAATTTATAGCTTTTACAATTGTTTTGTATTCTGTTAAAAATCATAGCCTCTCCGAATTCCTGGAAGCATTTTCCAATTTTTTTTTCAAGCTTGATTGTTTCAGGTATGTGGTTTATCTCAAATTAATTATTTGCATGCTTAAAATTAAGGTAATTGTTTTCCTTTCATATAGGTATTCAATTGACCCAGCACCATTTATTGAAAAGGCTATCCTCTCACTGAAATGCAGCAAAGTTGTTGTCTTAAATCAGGTCATCAAACACTTGTGAGTTTATTTCTGAATTCTTTATTCTATTCTTTTGACCTCTTCTCTTTTTTTTTTTTTTGCATCAATATCAAAAAACTACTTAAGCTTTACAGTAAGTGGTGATATACGGGAGATAAGGTCTTTAGGCTTTTTATCTTCTTTGATATTGCTTTACCTACAGTAGGTCATTGCATTTTCATATGTATTTGAGAATCAGGTCATCAGTTTACAAAAATATACCTGCTGAGATTTTTTTGGGAGTTGTACTGAATCAATAGATCAGTCTGAGTATAAATTGCATTTTAGTCCTGAGTTTTTATTCTGTGAACATAAATGCATGCGTTCATTTATTTAGGTTTTTTATTTCTCTAACTGATGTTTTGTAGTTTTCAGTGTAGAGGTATTATAAATTCTCAATTAGATTTATTTCTAAGTAGCTGCATTTTTATACTACTGTAAATAGTATTTTAAAATACATCATTTTCAGTTGTTTGCTGCTAACATATAGGAATACAATTTATTTTAGTATATTGAATCTGTATTCAGCAAACTTGCAAAATCACTTACTATGTGTACTAGTTTGAAGTTTTGTATTGTTTTTGATTTTCTAGATACACAATATTATCATCTGTAAAAAATATCTGCATTATTTACACTCTAATTTTATACTGTTTTCTTGCCTTACTGAATTGGCTAGAACCTCCAAGACAATGTATAGATATAGATGATAGTGGACATCTTTTCTTATTCAGGGGGAACATATTCACTACTTTGCTATTTGGTATAATTTTATCTCTAGAAACTTCTGTGTAAATGACATTTATCATATTTAGAGAGTGTTCTTGTATTCATAGCTTGTGGAGAGTTTTTAAAGTGTTTTACTTAAGAAATGTTATCGTATGATATTTTTCTGCACTTATTGAGTCAAATATGTTTGTTTTTCTTTTGCTTTTCTTTTTATTTATTTATTTATTTTTTGAGACAGTCTTGCTCTGTGGCCCAAGCTGGAATGCAATGGTGCGATCTTGGCTGGCTCACTGCAACTTCTGCCTCCCGGGTTCAAGCGATTCTCCTGCCTCAGCCTCCCGAGTAGCTGGGACTATGGGTGCCTGCCACCATGCCCAGCTAATTTTTTTTTTTTTTTTATACTTTAAGTTATAGGGTACATGTGCACAACGTGCAGGTTTGTCACATATGTATACATGTGCCATGTTGGCGTGCTGCACCCATTAACTCGTCATTTACATTAGGTATAACTCCTAATGCTATCCCTCCCCCCTCCCCCCACCCCACGACAGGCCCCGATGTGTGATGTTCCCCTTCCTGTGTCCAAGTGTTCCCATTGTTCAATTCCCACCTATGAGTGAGAACATGCAGTGTTGGGTTTTTTGTCCTTGCCATAGTTTGCTGAGAATGATGGTTTCCAGCTTCATCCATGTCCCTATAAAGGACACGAAATTATTTTTTATGGCTGCATAGTATTCCATGGTGTATATGTGCCACATTTTCTTAATCCAGTCTATCATTGATGGACATTTGGGTTGGTTCCAAGTTTTTGCTATTGTGAGTAGTGCTGCAATAAACATACGTGTGCATGTGTCTTTATAGCAGCATGATTTATAATCCTTTCTAGTTCTAGATCCTTGAGGAATTGCCACACTGTCTTCCACAATGGTTGAACTAGTTTACAGTCCCACCAACAGTGTAAAAGTGTTGCTGTTTCTCCACATTCTCTCCAGCACCTGTTGTTTCCTGACTTTTTAATGATCGCCATTCTAACTGGTGTGAGATGGTATCTCATTGTGGTTTTGATTTGCATTTCTCTGATAGCCGGTGATGATGAACATTTTTTCGGGTGTCTGTTGGCTGCATAGATGTCTTCTTTTGAGAAGTGTCTGTTCATATCCTTCGCCCACTTTTTGGTGGGGTTGTTTGTTTTTTCTTGTAAGTTTGTTTGAGTTCTTTGTAGATTCTGGATATTAGCCCTTTGTCAGATGAGTGGATTGCAAAATTTTTCTCCCATTCTGTATGTTGCCTGTTCACTCTGATGGTAGTTTCTTTTGCTGTGCAGAAGCTCTTCAGTTTAATTAGATCCCATTTGTCAATTTTGGCTTTTGTTGCCATTGCTTTTAATAGAGATGGGTTTTCACTGGGTTAGCTACGATGGTCTCCATCTCCTGACCTTGTGATACACCCTTCTCTGCCTCCCAAAGTGCTGGGATTACAGATGTGAGCCACTGTGCTCAGCCTGTTTTTCTTTTGTTTATAGTTTTTATATGTTGCAACAATCTTGTAATCTTGCATTTCTGGGGTGTAACCCTATACTATCATAATATATTTTACTTTTTGTATATTTCTTGATTCAGTATATACGTTTTTAGATTTTTTCATCGAAATTATAAGAGATACTAGTCCATAACTTTCCTGTATTATGATGTTCTTGTCAGGTTTTATAATTCATATGTCCTTATAAATTAATTGGGAAATATTTCTTCATCATTTCTTTATTATTATTACTTTTATTTTTAATTGACACATAATATTTGTGCATATTTCTGGGCTTGCCTTAGTATTTCTATTCTATGGCAGAATTTACATAAGATTTTTCTTATTTCTTTCTTATATGTTTGTGAAAATTCACCAAAGAAGTCACTAGGACTGGATTCTTTTTTGTGAGAATATTTTTCTGTTACTTATTCAATTTAAGATTTTGTCATTCGTCACTTATCAATTGTAGGAAACTGTGTTCTTCAAGTAATTTTTTAGGTTTGTCTAAAATTTGTATAAAGTTGTAGATAGTATTATTGTCTTTTTAACACCTTTAGTATTTGCAGTGATTTTCTAATCTTTGCTGATATTGCTAATTTGAATTTTTTCTCTTATTCCTTTTGGAATTGCTAGGGGATTCTCAATATGATTCAGCTTTCAAAGAACAAAACTATTTTATTGTTAGAATATTGTCCATTATCTGTCTCTTTTCTATTTATTTTATTTTATTGTTTTTGATTTATTACTTGAGTTTCTATTTTTATTTGTTTCTTTGTTCTTAGAGTTCAATTTGCTGTTCCCTTATTAGCTTCTTTAGATGGAATCTGAATTATTGATTTTTATCTTCTTTTATGTAACACATGCCCTTAAAACAATTATTCATTTCTTTAAGGGCTGCCTAAATGACTTGCATGAATTTTGATATGTCTTATTTTCATTTTTATTCAGCTGAGATATCATCTATCAACTGCGACACTCTAATTGACATAAGGGTTATTGAGAAGTGTATGTATGTATGAATTATTGTTATCATTTTGTGTTTTTTGAGACAATGTCCCACTCTGTTGCCCAGGCTGGAGTGTAGTAGTGTGATCACAGCTCACTGCAGCCTCAACCTCCCACACTCAAGCCATCCTCCTGCCTCAGCCTCCTGGGTAGCTGGGACTACAGGCATCCACCGACAAGCCTGGCTAATTTTTAATTATTTGTAAAGATGAGATCTCACTATGTTGCACAGGCTGATCTTGAACTCCTGGATGCAAGCAATCATCTTGCCTTGGCCTCCCAAAGTTTTGAGATTACAGGCATGAGCCATTACAGCCAGCCAAAGAGTATGTGTATATATGTGTGTATATATACACACATATATATACATATATACATATATATGCATGTATACATATGTATATACATATAATTTTGTATATATGTATATATGTATAACATATATACATATATATGCATGTATACATATGTATATACATATAATTTTGTATATATGTATATATGTATAACATATATACAAACAATTTTGCATACAGTTAGAAAATTTTGCTTGCTATTTTTGGCCATTAATTTCCGTAGAGGTCAGAAATATACATTTTATGATTTTAAAGGTTTTAAATTAACTAAAGCTTGCTTTCTTGCCCAGAACATAACATTGTTAAATTTTTCATGTGCATTGAAAAAAGTGTGTATTTGTTCTGGAGGTACTATTTTTCCTATTTTTTTTTTAGCAATAAAGTCAAGTTGTTAAAGCATGTTAAGGCATGTTGCTCAAAACATTCAAATCTTCTACATTCTTACAAATTTTTTCTTCTCATCTTGTCAGTTATTATGGTAGCAATGTGTCTATTTCTTCTTTGAGTATGTAATATTTGATTTGTATGTTAAAGTTATGTTATGGTTTTAAACATACAAACATTTAGGATTAGCATATCTTTCTCTTATTAAATTGGTAATTAATCATTATGAAATATCTCTCTTCAATTATGGCAATGAGTTGCCCTGAGGCCTACTTTGGGAGAGAATGTTTATGGCATACGTCTCTACCTTCTCTTCATTTTCAACATATATGACTGATTCCTTGTATTTGGAGTGGGTTTTGTATGCAAATTGACAGTTATAAATTTTTAAAATTCTAGTATAACAATCTTGGTCTTTAACTCTTAGATTTATTTGTGTTTAATGCAATCAGTAATGTAGTTGAGTATAAATCTACCATCCAGCTCTTTTAACAGTATAATATCTATTATTCTTGCTTATATTATTATTTAAATCTTCATAAATATTTTTGACAACAATTCCTTATATATACCACCCTATATATAACAACCTAATTCTGTATTTTAACCTACATACAAATTCATGATGACTGTTTTGTATACAAAATTTAGAGCTAAAAATAGCATCATTAATTATTGCTGCAATTTTCTCTTGAAATCATACTTAAAACACCACATATATACTTCAGCTGATTGATAGAATTACAATGCATGCAGTAACAAGATCACTTTCACTGCAAGCTCCATATAAAATGCTCTACTGTATTTGGCAATGAAAGCTACATTTGGTCTCTACTGCTTCCAAAGAATGCACTTCATTTGTCCTAGTGGCAGCTAGCCTGAAAAACTGAAAGCAAGAGGCAAGCAGGCTGAACACATATAGAGCTTCAGAAACTCTAAGGAAAAAGTTAATGGAAAAAAAATGTGTGCTTCCTTTGCAGACTTTTCAACTTAAGATATATGCAAAGGATTATTAGTTCTGAAATGTAACAGGAAAGAGCAGTGAAGTCCCAGACACATCCGTTATGAACTCCTATCCAAAGTGCTAGGCAAAAAAAAAAAAAAAAAAAAAAAAAAAAGATTTCTGTTCTGTGGGAAATTTTACTGGGGCTTAAAGTATGACAATTCATATAAGGTACAAAGTTCTATAGAAGTCTGCCTAATCTTATCTTTTTTTTTTTTTTTTTAACATGGAACAAAATTAATTGACTTTCTCGATAATTTTCTATACATATGTCATTTTTAATCGTTTCCTCCATAATCCCTATATGGCAAAAATTAGAAATAAAAAATACATCTTTGTTTTTTAAACTTTTTCTCAAAATTTACACAAATAATTTTGAAAACTTTAACCAAATCCCCATATCAAGAGATAAACATTGTTAATGACTTGGGCATTAACAGTGCCTATATATATACACACACAAACACATTTATGTCTCTCTCTCTCTCTCTCTCTATATATATATATATATAGTTATGACTAGCTAGCATTTATTAAACAATATGTGCTATGATTTTACTAACTTTATGAGTTATCACATTTATTCCTTAAAATATTTATAATTATAAAGTAGAAGTTATTTTCAACTCTGATAGAAGACAAATTAGACAAAAAGAATTTTAATAACTCGCCCAAGTCATGCAGGGATTAAATAAAGAACTGGAGTTTGAACAAAGCAAGAAATCCTAAAAAAAAAAAAAAATGTTAAATTTCCTTCACTGTCTTCTGTCTCTTTCACTCTATCCATTTAATTAGATCACTCTGTTTGTATATTTTCATAACTATTTTGTCCCATTTGTTATTTTATCTGATTAAAGCATCAGTATATTTATGCTTAAAATATGTTCATATATATGGTAATATTCTTTGTAATTGTCTATTACATCTATTATCAATGTTTCATTTTTTACCTGGCACTGTTATTTTGTTTTTACTATTTGAATGTTCTTTAAGAGTAAGTAGCTAATTTGACCTATTCTCAGATTAGCCCTCTGACACTTGTTGTCATGAGCAATATGTTTGGTGTTACTTCTCTGATCTTATTTTATGCAGTTTTTGTTTCATTCTTTTAAAATCTCCTCATGTTTTCATTTTTACATTAATGATGTGGGAGTTATAGTTAGCAAAGTTGACAATTATCCTTTAGAAAACATAATTTACTCAGTTTGGCCATGGTCTGTATGAAGAATATTTCTTCCAGACTATGTGTAGGCTGATCCATGATTTAGTTATGAATTATGAATGAATTGTGAATTATTATTTTCTATCTGTTGATCTACCTACCTGCCTGTCCTCTACCTCCCTTTTCCTGTAGCCCTCTGGTCACTCAGTCCCTCCACACTGCAGCCACCATGCTGTGTGTGCTGTCTACCCATCTGACTCCTTCAGCTGCTCTCCCCTGCTCTCTCTTGCTGCAGTGTCACCATATGTAAGGAAGAAAGAGTGTGTGTACTTTTACCAGTTATTTAAATACATTGACTCTTTCATGTTATGAACTACTGGCAAAATAAGCTCAACATAATATTAGCTGGAGAATATTCAAAGTAGAAGAAATAAGCTATGGGATAGAGGTCATGCTACAGAAAGGCTGGGAAATCTATTAGAAAATAAAAACTCTGAGAAATAAAATTCTGCATGGTTAGTGAGATTATACAAGAAAGTACTACCTAGATAGAGAAAGCAAGTTATAATTATTAAATAAGAGGTATCATGCGTTTAATTGCCACAATGGAATTGCTGAAAGTGTTTTGTTTGTGGAGGGGAGGAAAGCTTCCCAGAGGAGCTGGCATCTGAATTGGATTTGGAAAGACGAGTCCGCTTTCTCTAGGGACTTGGTCTGATGATTTAACCATTTTGAATATGCCAGGTGCTAACTAATTTAGATACATTTCTAACTAGGCCTATATCAGTTCAGCTATTTATTTAATTCTTAACAAAACAGATCATCAAATTTTAAACCAGATGAGTGAACTGTTGTCCAAATAGATGCTTAACCTTCCAAAATATCAGGTCATTGCCAGTTGATTGCATGTTATAATATTATGATGATTAAAAAATCCTATTTTTTGCATCATAAAAATCACACCAGGTTGACATTTTCTTCTTTGCATTGCCCCAATTACTTTTTCGAAGAGGTTTATGCTTCTTTATGAGGTTGTTTATGTTTTATCAAGCTCTGCCCACTGTGACTTTCCCTTCACTCCCTTTCATTTTCCAAGAGGAGCTTAAACCATCTGGCTCTGAGAGAGGGTGCATTGCTTTACTGTCCCAGTGAGTGCTTCTGACTAATAAAGAGTCATCTACAAGACATTTTAAAAGCTTGTATTTGGCATTACAAATGCACATATAAGTGAATTTCTGTTCTTTACACTAACATTTTGCAAGTACCTGGCTTGTTGGAACATGCCATTGGGAAAAACAATCTGTTTTGCTAATACTTTAAGCTCTTTAGAGGGTAACTTCTGTGCTTTATATGCATGGTTTACTTTATATCTTATCAGAGGGGAAGCAAAGAGAAAATCTGTTCCTGTGTGTCGTTATAAACACAGTCGTAGAAGAACTGACAGTTGACCTATTTTCTACTAACTTAAAAAAAAAACTCACACACAAAACCTATCTTAGAACAAATTGAGATGGATGCTTTCTTAAGTATCAACGAAAAAAGTGGTTAAAATTAAAATATTTCTTTCAATAAATGACAATTATCTTTTCCTTGGAATTTTCCCTTTGTTTTTGTTACCGGGTGATTTCATAACTATAATTTAGTTTTTCTATTCTAATTTCCTACCTATTTTTTTCTGAATGAAAATGTAAGAGGACCATGTTGCAATGAATAATTACCCTTGATTGCACAGGAAAGAGTACCATTCACTGTTCATCTATGTTGAAAAATCTCACAGTAAATGTTTATAAAAAGCACTGCCCATATTTATTAAATGAGATACTTTGTCTTATTTGGTAAAGAAGAAAGTTGTTCTTAATGTATAATCTTTTTCAATAACTGTATTAATGAAAGGAAGAAAATAATAGGTAACCTTGAGTTTTTCATGTCTTTCTTATTCCAAGGATTTCAAGTGCAGAATCAAAGACATATAACCATAATAAAATGTAAAATCACAAGCCCTCAGAATGAGAAGGGATGTCAAGGAAAATGCCTTCCCTCTCTCCACCTCTCTGAATGCAGAACACTGAAGCTTCTGTGCATCTGGAGAGCACATGGTACAGAATTGCAAGTTTCATGAGCCCTGATTAACTTCCCATAGAGGCTGGCTGTGTTAGACTTTTGCTAAGGCCAAGAGCTTTATTTTGTTCTATCCTATTGCATTATTATAAAAATCTGGAGAGTTGCTTATTATTATGAACTCCTGTTTGAAGATATGGAAATGAGGAAAATGAAGACCTAGGGTACTTTTTTTAAAGTGATACTATAAATAAGGAATAAAATGTGAAGTTGTGTGGTTGCCTGGAGTTCTTCTGCTTCCCTCACCCATATCAACACATACAAATAAATAAACTCCTGAGTACACTCATATTCTAGGTATTAATATTGTTTCACCAATTATACACAGCAAGCTCAACACAGCCATTTTTCTTGGTCCATAATTTTTTCAGCGATAAATTTTTGTCAGTGATGAAAGGCTCAGCTGGAAAATTCTGCTTAGGATCTCTGACATAATTGTAGTCAGATATTGGCTGGGGCTACAATAATCTGAAAGCTAAACTGGGCTGAACCACAATGGCTTGTTGATCTGGTATCCAAATGATGCTGCCTGGCAGGCTGGAGCTCAGCCAGGAGTGCGTGAAACAGAAGAGATTTCTTACGGACTCAAACCACAGCAGCAATATCAGAGTTGCTGCACTTACTTCATGTGAACCGGATCCTTCCAGAGAAAACTCCCAGAGTTACAGGAAGAAGATGTAGGGTATTTTATCAGTTATCCTCATAATCACAGAGCACCATTTCTGTCACTCTCAATTAATCAAAGCAGTCACACGCCTACCCAGAGTCAAGAAGATGGGACATAGATTGCATATCCTGATGAAAGACTGTTCAAAATTCACTTTTATATTGCCACAGTATAGAATAGTGTGTTGAATTCATTAGCATCAATACTTTGTCCAGTCATCAGTATTTACAAGGGCCTATTACTCTCTAAGGAAAGTTGAAGTTATATGATTTTTTTCCATTCTCTAAGTTTATGTGCAAATTTAACCTATTCTTCAAGATTATCTACATTACTAGGTAAATCAGATTTGCATGATATATCTATAACTATATCTATATGTATCATGTTAAACTGGAGACGAACCCCTTGGAGCAGCCTCCATATTACTGATCATACACCAAAGGGCCTGTCACTAGCAAGGCAAATGGCAACAGGGCATTAACATATGTGGGCTTCACATGGAATTCATGTGGTCTTTCCTTTGGAGTACTTCATACTAGATCAGGGATCACAGTAATGTTCTTCATTTTTCCTATTACATGAAACATCTATACCTTTCAAATGCAGCTTTATTTTGATGGAATTAGAGAAGTGCTGTGATTTGACTTTCACCTTCATCAATTGTTTGGCCGCAATGCGGAATAATAGCTTGATATATAAATATCTGTGATTTATGTCAGTCCTATTTTTTGTCCCCATTTTTGGAAAATAAATAATACTCTATGTAAGCTAAAACTAATAGTAAGTGCTATCAGAGAGACTCAAATTCATCCTTATTCACTTTCTGGTTCGAAAAAATACTGTCAAAAAGCATAAATCAGAATTTTATTTATAAACAAATATTGAATTTTAATAAAATGAGTGCATAAACTTTTTTCTATATCAAATCCTATGGGAAAGCATGTGCAGAAAAGCAGCAGTCAGCTGTCTCCCTCCCTCTGTGTTCCATCACACAGCGGCAAGTCCTTCAGCTCCTTTTTCAGTCTTCTAATAGTAGTTTCCACAGCTCTCTATTTACTTCATTCAAACCCTTTCCGCCAGAGGTAATGTTTATGTTACTTCACCATTTGTGGGATTTCTTTAAGCAGTGCACATGATCCTCTGTTTCTAGGCCACACATTTCCGTAGTGTGTGTCTGAATTCCCATCTTTCAGAGGGCTATTGGTGTACCCACCATGTCTTCCATCTCCCACATTAACTCCCTTGCCAGGCTGTGACGATACCTTTGTCCCTTGCACTATAACCAAACCTGGACTCATTTACATTTTAGAGACCACGTTGGCCAGGTCCAATTCTAGACCATGCAGGGTACTGGAATTATTTTTAATATCTATGAGTTCAAATCATGGATCTTGACCCATCCCAAGAGGAACAACCCTGTCACAGGAGGCAGATAAAATTTTCTCTCTTTATTTCTATTAATCATTGTCCTATGCATCATATTGTACCATGATTTGTTTTATAATTCGTTTGTATTAGTTTCTTGTTGCTATAACAAATTACCGGAAATTTCCTGGCTAAAAGCTACTAAGGTAGTCAATAATTAGAGAAAATTAAAGTGAAATCATAGTACCTTTCTAATCCCATCAAAATAAATCAGTTCTTGAAAGGCATTGATGTTTCATGCACGACGAAAAATGAAGAACATTACTGTCATCCCTAACATAGTATGAAGTACTTCAAAAGAAAAAACACATGAATGCCATGTTAAGTCCATGTAAGTTGGTGTCCTGTTACCATTTGCCCTGCTAGTGACAGGCTCTTTGGCCTGTAATATGAAGGCTGCTCCAGAGTGGTTTGACATTAGTTTAACGTAATAGATATAGATATGGATACATCAAGCGAATCTAATTTACTAGTGATGTACATCATCTTGAAGAATAGGCTATATTTGCATACAGACTTACAAAACTGATAAAAACGCAGCACAAATTTAATATTTTACAGTTCTGGGGACTCAGATGGAAGACATTGGTGTCACTGGGCTGAAACCAAGGTATTGGTAGAGCTGTGCTTCTTCCTGGAGGCTCTCAGGGACAATTTTTTTTCTTGCATTTACCAACTTCCACAGGCTGCCACAGTGGCTGGCTGATGGCCCATTTTTCCACCTGCAAGATCAGCAATGCTGGACCAGTATCTCGCACACTTCATTTCTCTGGCATTGCTCCTGTCCTCATAACTCCCATTCTGTTTCGCTTGCCTTCCTCTCCCACTTTTAAAGCCCTTGTTTCACATTGGGTCCACCCAGAAAATCTAAGCTAAGATACTCTTCTTGATAAGGTTAGCTGATTAGAAATCTCAAGTCTCATTTGCTATGTAGCATAAAGTATTCGCAGGCTGTGGGGATCTGGACAGAATCCTGAGGGCATGGTGGGGGTTGTCAGAGGAGGGGGACATTATTCTACTGACCACACCTTTGTTTTTGCAAAAATTTCTGATTTGTTTTCTTTATTTGTTGTTAGAATTTAGTCTGTCAAACCCATTTATTGTTTCTCACGACTCTTGGCTCTCAAAATGTAAGTATTCTAATAATTAGAAATGCCCTATAATGAGAACTATTGTCTCAGGGAGTAAGGATGCAACAGCAACTCAAACTTTGATTGAGTTGGATAAAACAATTACAAGAATCTTATCAAAGCTTGTGATTCTGTGATTCTAAGAAGAGTTATATGCTGAAATATAAACCCATAAAATGTTTCCATTTCTCAACAAATTTTCTGTCCTTTGAAGGGTGGAGGGTGGGTCATATAATTTTGAATTTGTATTCAGACTGTTTAGTCTTTGATAACTTTTTTCCTCTGGGGTTGAACTAGGTTATTAGATTAATTTCTATTCTGTACAATCATGAGTCTTCAAACAACACTGAATTTGACCCAGTTTAATCACAGCTTTTTGGCACACCTTTGAAAAAAGAATATTAAGGATGGAATATTGTTTGAGTATTTGGGCATAGTATTTTTCTCACCTAGCTAATCTTATTTAATTGACTTGTCTCCTTTTCAGAACTGTAAGGCTTAGTAACTATAAAATACTTAAATAATATTTCAAAATTATTTGCAAATTGTCCACTTACGACCATTGCCTCAGAAACGGGTTAATTAAAGAAAAATCACAAAGCAGAGTAGCAAGATGTGACAAGTCATACTTTGCTCTCTAAAAGTGAAAAATAACAGTCCACAGCCACAGAGAAATCGTTCTACTGCTCATCTAGGTTACCTAACCTCATCTCCTGTTGGGAAACCAAATGTGAGCTCAATTTTGAGAAGGATTTCAGACGGACACTTTCCTACATGGACTGGGGATTCCATTGAAATTTTTGTAAAAATACATAAGAGAAAAATAAAATGGATCCCAAATGGTGAACAGGAATATGGGTAGAAGTGTGAGTCCATGTGGCTGCCTATAAATCTACTTCCAGGACTTCAACAGCTAAAGTTTAACCTTTATCTCTCAGCTTGCTTGAAGCAAGAAATGTTATTTTTTTTTTTTTCGCTGTTCCTAAATGCCCCCGGAAAAGATTGTGCCATCCTTTGTTTTTGTCCTAAAATGCTGGTGTTCCGCTGCAGAATATTCCTCCAACAGCAAAGTCACTTTTTGTGCAGAGTGTTAAGTAATGGGTGCACAATGCAGACATACTGTGCACGCACAGCTGCATGCACACAGCGCAGGTCCTTTGAAGGGAGAGAAAGACAAAATTATGATTTGGATTCTGTATCTCCTTTTGTCATTCTTTTCCAATTTTGAGTTTTGTAGCTTATGTGCTAAGTTCTGTTTTGTTAAATATATTTTTCCTACCCCAATGTACGTTCACATTTATTTTCTTTCTACAGCTTATTGCAAAGTCAACTACAGTGAAGATGGAATTATCTTGTCAGAAATTGTAACATTAAATTACTCTAGGGGAGCATGCAGGTGCAAAACATGTTGTTTTTCAATGCAAATTCTGGGATTCTAATCCAAACACAACCTCGTTGCATATCTATCCCACAGACTAAAAATAAAACTGATTTAAGATTGTGCGTGTGTGTGTGTGTGCATTTAAATTCAACTCAGTTAAAGGCATGCTTCTAGATAAGAATAGAAATTTCTATAATTTTGTGTCCTAGATCTTGATGATTTACACTCTAACCCTTCCCCACAGTACATTTAATGTCAGTAAAAATATATGTTTTCTAAAATCAGGATATGAGACAACCAATTATGTTTAACAATAAAAAAATCTGATAACGGAAAATAGGTTATTTTCTTGGCACACCATGATTTCTTTTTTAGAGTTTCTCTGACAGATAAAAGTTCTTATGCTTCTAAAATCTTTAAAACATAATGCAAATATATTTATACTCATTGTTATAAATCTTATTTTATTAAAAATGTTGGGATATCTGACAGAGGCCACTACATACTTACCTTTATCTGACATAAGAATACTCAATATGAATTATATAAAACCTGTCCTTAGAAACCCAAGATTTAGAAAAATTTTAGCATTATATCTATCTGGATGTAATTCCACATTGTAGAACAATATAGATACTTGATCGAGTTGGCAAGTATTTAATCCTGGTATAAACTGCAATGTCACTTGCTACGAGCAGAGACTTTAGCCTGAAGTTAAATGAGGAAATTGAGGTAAGGATTTTCTTTCCCCTCATGGGATATTTTCATATTTTTCTTAAAGGCACAGTGAAGGTAAAATGAGAGAGAAAAGTAGTTGACTTTTCACAATTCTAAATGATGAGTAGCAAAACGAAAGTAGAATTTAGGAAAGAGAATCCCACAGAAGTAAAGTTTTAAATGGGGAGTGCGTATTTATATATCTGTATATCTGGCTTTGAGAAAGGGATATACTATTTAATTGCTAGAGGGGGAAAGAAACATTACATTGAGGCCAGGCACAGGGTCTCATACCTGTAATTCCAGCACTTTGAGAGGCTGAGGATGGCAGAATATCTGAGGTCATGAGTTTGAGACCAGCCTGGCCAACATGGTGAAACCCTGTCTCCAGTAAAAAATACAAAAAATTATCCCGGCGTGGTGGTGGGCACCTGTAATCCCAGCTACTCAGAAGGTTGAAGCAGGAGAATTGCTTGAACCTAAAAGGAGGAAGTTGTGGTGAGCCAAGATCATGCCACTGTACTCCAGCCTGGGTGACAGAGTGAGACTTCGTCTCAAACAGTAACAAAAACAAAGACAGAAATATTACATTGAAAATCTCTCCTAAACTCCCGGGGCATTAGAGTTTAATCAGAAAAACAAATAAACTAAAAACAATTCATAACTGTGATACAAAAAATTATTTGCAACAAAAATAAAGCTCAATATATTTTGCTATCTCACAATTAAAATAAATAGCTTTGTTCACTGAAAGAAACTCAGAGACAGTGAAACAAACGAATTAAGAGGTATGAGGAAAAAATAAGAGTAAGGTGACGCCAGAGGAGTGACAAACAAGAGATCACGTTGCTGGTATGCCTGCTGTGGTTCTAAGAGAATATTTTCATGGTCCTACTTCATGTTTAGATTGTAGGTTTGTATGAGTTTGTGACATCAAAATTAAAGTCAAAAAAAAAAAAAAAAGCAAACCAACCATATTTCAGTAACAAGAATGTGGCATGCAAAGGGAACTTTTACTATTTCCATGTTGTGTCCCTGAAGTTACTAATACAAGATAGAAATACAAGGAAATAAATTGAACCAATAGGGTTAAGTTATAATTCTGTTAATGCTAATGAGGATGTAAAATGAACAATAAATATGAGAACAAAAAAATTACTCAGAAGGTAGCATAAAGAAATAAAGATATGAAAAAAATGAATGAAATACGAGAGAAATGGGGAACAGAATGAGAAGCTCTGACATATATTTAATGGGAAGTCTGGAAATTAAGTAGAGAGAGACAAAATTCAAAGAGAAAAAAAGGGTAAATTTTTTCAAACTTGATAAACGGCATGATCATCAAGTTCAGGAAATACACCAAATGCCTAAACTGGATAAATAAAAGGAACTCTCAGAGAAAAGACGTAAGATTGGAAAACAAAGAAAAAAAATCTTACACGTAAACAAAAAGACAAGGTGGACAGGCTTCAAAAGTTAAACAAACAGAAGCATTAAAAGCAAATTAAGCATAACTCCACCAGCAAACAGCCAAATAAATGCCAGAGGAATACTACCAAGTCATTTAGAAAGAATGGCTAACTTTGGGAGGCCGAGGCGGGCGGATCACAAGGTCAGGAGATCGAGACCACGGTGAAATCCCGTCTCTACTAAAAATACAAAAAATTAGCCGGGTGCGGTGGCGGGCACCTGTTGTCCCAGCTACTCAGGAGGCTGAGGCAGGAGAACGGCGTGAACCCGGGAGGCGGAGCTTGCAGTGAGCCGAGATTGAGCCACTGCACTCCAGCCTGGGCGACAGAGCGAGACTCCGTCTCAAAAAAAAAAAAAAAAAAAAAAAAGAAAGAATGGCTAATTACTGAGGATTCTCCATCATCTGCTCACTAATTCTCTTTCATGAGGTAGGTCAAATTAAAGGTAATATTCAGGTAAACAACTACTCAGACATTTTTCTTCCAATAGACAAGTAATTGTTATTGAAAGAACTGTGAAATATATAATTTAAAAGGAAGAAATTTGCTTAAAGAAAGAAAAAAATAGGCTGTCAGAAGCAATGCCAAGTAAATAAGTTAGAATATCTACAAAATTTCCCCTGTTCTACCACAAAACTGTCCCTGAGACCAGAAAAGAAGAAACAAATTGTCATTTGAAGGCTTTATAAATATTCCTTTTCTTTAGATCTACAAATAATAATTGAAACTTATAAAAGAAATTTAGAACTACTTGTTCTATAAAAAAAGTCTCAATTCATTAGCAACAATTAATTAAAATACTTTTTAAATAAATTGCATTCATGTATCAATAAAGTACATAAGATGCCTGGGAATAAAACAAAAATACATGAAGATAGAAAAACAGTTATAAGACTTTATAGGATTGAGTTAAAAATATAGGATTAATATTAAATATTTAAAATATTTCAAAATTTAAATTTTATTTTAATATTAAAACTTAATATTTTATTATTGATATTAATTAATATTATTAATAATTATAAAATATGTAATATACAATATAATATAATAAATATTTAATATTAAAAATATTAAAACTTAATATTTAATATTAAAACTTTAATATTTTTAATATTAAAATATTTAAATTTTATTTTAATATTAAAATATTTTTAAAATACAGGATTATATTAAAAAATATAGGATTGAATTTTTTAAAAAGTGAATTGAAGTAACTTACTCATTTATGGAAACAATAAATGTAGTTAAAATGGTGATTCCTACAGAGCATTCTATAAAAGCAATCTAATTCTGGAGAAAAAACTAAAACTTTGCTTTTGTGAAATTTGACAACTCATGTATTTTTCTATCATTGTCCAACAACAATTATAGGGATTATAGCACTAGAGCCAAATATGACACTGAAGTATATTTATAATTCTTTACAAATTTCCAAATTCTATTTTTAAATGATCTTTTAGAGTTGACTATCAATTTTAATATAATTAAATTTCATAATCATAATTAAATTTCAAAATATAATCAATTTAATAACATAACAAATATAAATTCAACCAAAAAAATATGAACAAAAAATAGTGTAAAATCTGGCAATAATAGAAGTTTATGAAGATAATGGCAAGTGAAAACTCTCATATACTATATTAGGGAATGTAAATTGACACATCTACTTTGGTGAAAACTTTGCATTATCAAGGAGGTTGAATATGCAGATACTCAACCATCCAGTAATTTCCCCTCTAAATACACACTATACGGAAACATTCATACTCGTGGTGAGGACACATACCTAACATTTCAATGCAGTATAAACACAGCACATTGTAAACACATTGTAAAAGCCCCAGATATTCATTAAAAAGAGGATAGAGCTGTGAACTGTCAAAAGGTATATAATGTAAATCTATAAGAAAATTATGTGAACCTAATTTCCGTCTATCAATAATGGTAAATCCGAAGAAAATAATACCTTGGGCAACCTTCCCCCAGGCAGATTTCCAGATATTACATTTACGTGAAGATTTTTAGCACTCAAGAAAATCACTAAATATTTTTTATGAATGTGTGCTCTGTGTGTGTGTGTGTGTGTAAATGAAAGGGGAGGATTTTTACCCAATCTCAGTAAAATGATTCCAAAAATGAGGAATGGGTTTGGTGAGGGTACAAAGGATTCACTAACATCAATGGTACTGCAACATTTTAAAACATTTTAACATTACTTTTTAAAAATAAAAGTTATGGAAGAAAGTTAATATTTACTGAATATATTCTGTATATTTAAGATATGACATAAAAGTTTTATATATACACTAACATTGCACATATGTTGCTTTTCTACTTCAAACAAGTTTACATATTCCCTTCTTGCTTTTAATATTTATTGTAAATTTGTTCCATATATTTATTCAGAATGTTATTCTAAGCTTATGTCTTTTCTAAATTTGGTAAAATAGTATATTCTTTTTGAAAATTATGGTGATGTTTTATTGTAATACTATTACTTGAGATAATAAGAAATTGGAAATCTTCTTTCGTTATCAATATGTACCCCTCCCATAAATTTACTGATCCATGTGGAAAAAACATTTGAGAACCATTGGTGGAAAGCATGTTAATAACAGCCATGAGGAAGTACAATAGTCAGGGCTACTAACAGGGAGTGTCGGGGAAGAACTGGAAAATTAAAATCCGTAAATTTTTAATGCCGTCATTCAGTAAGTGAAATATGAATGATGACCATTAGCCATAGGAAAAAACAAACAAACTAACGTTTAGGTTTTCTAGTGAATTTTACATGTCAAGTGTTACTGACTTTCATAAATTGCATACCTTGTACTTGCAATATTTAACATGTGACTGTATTTAATACGTGAAGATGAAAATCAACTCTTGACTCCTGGCAAAAGTCTACTTTTTATTTTATTTATTTAATTATTTTTGAGACAGAGTCTTGCTCTATCTGCCAGGCTGTATTTTCAGTAAAGACAAGGTTTCACCATGTTAGCCAGGCTGGTTTCGAACTCCTGACCTCAGATAATCCACCCGCCTCGGCCTCCCAAAATGCTGGGCTTACAGGCGTGAGGCACCGTGCCCAGCCTATTTTTTTTTTTAAATTTAATTCTTCTTCACCTAACTCAGAATATTACTGTTTCGTGTCCCGTTGTTTCTGTAACATACTGTTTTGATACTCAACATTCTGTTGCTTCAAATATTATGAGGATTTCATTCATTTGCTTGTTTAACCTTTTCTCCTCCTCTTCCTTTTCTTCCTCCTCTTCTTCCTTTTCCTTCTTCCTTATTGACAGATGATGATGATAAACTGATAGATAGATAGATAGATAGATAGATAGATAGATAGATAGATAGATAGATCTGTAAATATAATCACTTCTTTCAATGCTAGAGACATTACCTGCCTCAACAAAATCATCTAAACTTTCATCTACTTTCTTCATGTTACCTAAGTATCAGGCCCTACTACAAACTAAAGTTGCCAGTTTATTCCAAATTTACCAACATAGGAGTTGTCTTTGAACAAGAAGGGATCAAGAATGGAAACAAATAATGATATATAATTCTGCACAGTAAAATACAAAGAGAATGAAAACTATTTAACCAGTAGCCAAAGGCATAAACAGAGCAGAGTAAGCCATTAGTTTCAAATTTTCCCAGCTCTAACTCTCTGCCCCAAATATTTAGACTTAATACATATCTTTGCAGGTTGGAAGGATAAGAATCAGACCAGATGGTTTACAACAGTGAGAAAATATGTTTAACTGTCTGGTTTTGCCCTGTAGCCCACAGTAAAGTACTACCGAAAATAAGACTCTAATTTAACTTATAACTTGAAAACATGGTGAAAGTATTTTTTCTCTCAATGTGAAAGACAGTGGGGTCCCGAAAACACCCAGAGACCCTCCTCTTTTTTAGTTAAATTTGCTCACTGTGGAGCAGCATCTAGACCTGCTATGCTGACCGGATCACCTGTATAGACAGACGAGGTTCAACCATTTGGTCTGTGATGACTCTTCCTGAGTACGGGTTGGACACACATTTCCGACATTTAGAAATTTCGAATTACAATGCAGGGCTTACCAAAGTGAGAAGGAGCTGAAATGTCTGTGGCCCTGTGTGTGGAAAGCGAAAGCTCTTTTTACACAACTGGACCACAGGATTCACTACAGACAGAGCCTTCATGCGCTCAATATGGACAGGAAGGAAGTCATAGCTTCCAACTCCAGGCTTTCCTTTTTACCAGTTTCAATGCAATTGGTTATGCCCTCTCTACACATTACCCACAGTGTGCAGAAGGTAAAATAGCAGGCATGTGGCAGCATTTAGAAGTTACCAAGGAAGTAAAATACAACATCAGTGAAAAGGCGTCATCATAGGTTAAGCTTTTTAAGGATTATGTGAGATACGTGCATGGAATATTCAGTAAGGACCTGGGTCACAATATGTGTGAATCTCCCTGAGTCAGACGTGTGTCTCAGAAAAAATGGATTCTTGTCTCACTTAACATTTAAACCCTCTGTAATTATTTCAGAGGAGGACAGCTCTTGCATGTATTTGGGGGATATTCTAATTCTCCCAGTCCAGTGGTTTTTGGCTACTTCATTTAAATTCCCATTCTGTGAGCACTTCAGAGAGAGCTATGTCAGCAATGGAGTCTCTGCCAATTTTGCTTTTCTTGACCCTGGAGTTCTCCACTCTTCTCATCATACCCTTGTCAGTCTTGGATTGCTTTCATTCTCTGCTTTTTCTGTATAATCTGTTTGATGGCCACATCTGGTTAGGAAGGCCATAACTAGTCTACTTACCTGTTTCTCTACAAATTAATGGCAGATATGGGCTTTTCCTGATTCTTCTCAAATTTATTCATCTCTTAAAACAATCCCAATAAATGCCCACTTTCCCAGCTTTCCACCTAGTTTGGGATGTGTTCCCAATATTTTAATGTTTGATGAAATGTTATTTACATTGAAATAACTGGATTAGATTTTGGATCTCTATTTTGAACTGTTAGCTTCCAACACGGTGTCATCTAGTGGCATATGTGACTCAAGTGTATTGAACAGGGTTCTCACAATTGATACCTGTCCAAATTGTAAAGGAAATTGTGATATCCTGTATTTCTTTGCCAATCTTTACCAATGCTATGTAAGTAATGACTAGCAAGCAAGACACATGATGAATAAAAGTGGACCCAGCATGAGCAGTGAGGGGAGGGGACAGCTCGCTCTTTTGGTTTGGGGTGGCCATGGCAGTAGTATAAGATGCTGTTGCCCTAGGGGATACTTGAAATACCAGTCAGCTTCGATGTGACCTATCAAGGCTGGCAAGATGCCTGAAACTACCAGGGGGATCTATGGGAATTACAAGTTAGGTGTGTATAAGTATTTGATATAGAGGCTATCACACATATAGAGTAGACTGGAAGCTCTTGCTACAGGGATTTTGTCATTTATTGTATTGTATAAATTTGTAACTTTTCATTTTCTTATTTGATAATATTCTTTTATTTTGCAATCAACTATTTCAGTGACAATAAATCACATAAAAAGAAAGTTAACATTTAATTAAAAGTTGAGTTCCAAATTTTAATTTTCTACAGAAATTTTCCAATAAAAGCAGTATTTGCACAAAGATTACTGATATATACAATCAGTTAGAAAAGAAATCTGTACAAGAATCATTAGTATCTACTGAGTATCAGAAATTATTTTGGAATGTAATGATAAAGAATTAAGCTGAGCGATTGCAGAGGGTGCCTTTACACACCACTATGAAGATGACATTTTATTTAGATCAAATATTTTTCCAAAATAATTTTACTCATTTTAATATGTTTAACTAAAATACAGGTGAGTATTTTAATGCAAATGCACTATTAGCAAATAAAAATTCCAAAAACAATCAGTGCTACCTGTTTTACACTAGTTCCAACTGATGTTTCAAATAGAAAATTGGTGAAGTGAGTTCCAACAGTAATGGGTTCCATTTTTCACCAAATTCATAGAAGTTCACTCTATAAAATACAAAATATCTGACATTATACTGAATGTTTCTGTAAATTCAGTCACAAGTTAAAGGTAATATTATTTTTTTGTGGTGGCAACACAAATACAAATTTTCATGTAGCATAGCTTTATAAAAATTTTAAGAAAACTATGGAGTAGAAATGCACTTTGAATTTGTTAGGGTGCAGGTAGTTAACTAACAGATACTGTGTTGTATAATCAGATCAGGACTGAAATATTTATTTCTTCTGGGAGTATTGGCTACCAATGGCTTGTAGCTGAATTCCCTCCCCAAAATTTATCTGGTCAAAGATAGCTGCCTCAGCCAAAGTTGTGACATCCTTGCTGGAAGCAGCTGAACTCTAATTTAAACTGACATCTGTGGGAATAAAAGGTTCCAGTTCCCTTGTCTCAAGAGGACAAGTAATAAGGGTTATCACATCTTAAAATCCTACATGCGGTTGACTGAGGCTTCTGTTGCAACTACATCAAAGCCCAACTTCCACTTCTAACAAAGCCTGTTCTCTTTACTTATTTATCGATATTTTTAGCAAAATTCTCAATAAACATCTGCACTCAAATCTCTCTATTGGTATCTGTTTTTGGCAATTCAGACTTTATAGTAAAAGTGGTTTCAGGAAACAAATACTTACATGGAATATTGGAGCTGTATCACAAACCAGATAATTCACAGTGACAACCCCATTACTGGCGGAAGCAGATAGCCCTTGGCATGTTACAGAAGTTCACTGTGGTGAATTCATATGGAATGAAGTTGAAGGGAAATGCACTCATATCTCATGCATTTCAAAGGTTCTGGGTTGTAGTGATTATAAGGACTATTAAATTGGTATTTCTTTGGGACTATAGAAATACAGGAAAAAACAACTATGAAAAGCTGAGGCTAATTAATCACAAACTAAAAAATAAATGTGAAAGCCAGTGAGTTTTTAAGAGGATATAAAATCTTTCTGCAACATTCAGAAGAAAATAAAGAAGGAATCCAGTAAGTAATTTAATGTTTGTGATGCTCTAGAGAAATCAGCATTCTCAAAACAAGATGGTCTGCTATACTCCTGTCAGAACCATGATTGGGAAGCAGTGGAACACTGAGACTTGTGATAGAATATCTGGAATGACACACTTGAGAAATCCTGAATCTTCAGATTCTGCTGAATTCTCTGCTCCTCCCTGTCAATGGCTAGTGCAGTTTTCTTGACTTAGAAGTAGATGCACCCTGCCTTGTTACAACTCACAAGTCCCTGAGGTCTATACATTTCCATCCAACATGCAGAATAATGACTAGCGTGAAGTCAGACCATGGTCCTGGAGTGGATGTTCTAGGTTTGCCAAACATGAAGGGGCCTATGTCCTGCAGAAGCTTCAGGACATATCCAATAAGTATTGGCAGTGGCAGGGGAAGCAGTTTTGAGATTGTATCTTGAGAGTGCTGGATCAAGTGGGAATAAAAACATTAAGTTGGAGAGTTTAGGGAGTGATATCAGCAACATGGCAAAATAGCAGGTCCCAAATTCCTCCCATGCATACAGACAAAAATATTTAGCAATTATCCATGGACAAAAAATAGCTCTGAGGGAGCTCCAAAGTATAATTAAGATGGTGTAGCAGCTCAGTGAAGCACAATAAAACAAAAATGGCTGTATGGAAAAGGGTGAGAAGCATTTTATCTGCATGGCTGCATTCCCCAGGCTGGCAAACTTCAGTGCCAGAAAGAATCCCCTAAGCCACAAGTTTCCCTGTGGGGGGAAAAGGAGAGTAGGAAGACAGCAGCAGCATTTGCTACCAGGAACTACAGCAGCCTTTGCTGCCACCACAAACCCACACAAGGTTTGCCACCAAGGATGCCTGCAGTCTTTGCCAAAACAAACTCCAGCTGCTAGAGTTGCTCAGAGCCAATGATGCAGCACCTCCCTGGAACCAGAGCTACCATACATCCACCAGATTCAATATCAACATACCTCCTTGGACAAGGAATTTTTCACACTTATGTCGTCTGGATCAGGCACCATCATGCATCCTGGTACCAGCATTCCTGCACATTACCAGACTCAGTTCCACTATACACACCAGACAGCCTTTGCCCTCACACACACTCATCAATAAAGGTCTTTTCCTACCAAAGCCAGACTAAAGTCTGGAAGAGGTGATTGCTTCCTCAAATGTATAGACAGTAATGCAAGGTTACAAGAAACACAAAACAGAGAAACAGTGCAATCAAAAGGCCAAAATAAACTTCCAGTAACTGACCTCAAATAAATAGAAATATGTAAATTGCCTAATAAATAATTCAATAGAATTATTTCTAAAATGCTCATAAGATACAAGAAAACACAAATAGACAAATCAATGAAATCAGGAAAACAATAAATGAACAAGAGAAGAAATGCAACAAAGAAATATACATCATAAAAATTCTGAAGCTAAAGAATACAGTGACTGAAATAAAATATGCAATAGAGTTACATCATACTTGATCAAGAAGAAAGAATCAGTGAACCCGAAGCCAAATTATTGGAAATTATCTAGAGGATAAAAAATAAAAAAATAAAAATATAAAAGGAAAGAACACCCATGAGATTTATAGGACACCATTATTCAAACTGATCTACACATTATGGGACTTACAGAAGAAGGAGAAAGAGAGTGAAAGGTAGAGAATGCTTATTTAAAGATGACATATTGAGTATAGTGTACACTGCTCGGGTGATAGGTGCACTGATATCTCAAAAATCACCATTAAATAACTTATCCATGTAACAAACACCACCTGTTCTTAAAAAACCTATTGAAATAAAAAAAGGAAAAAAATTGAAAAAATAAAGAAATAATGACAGAAAACATCCTAAATCTTGGGAAGAAAACAGACATCAAATTTAAGAAGCCCAAAGATTCCCAGTTAGTTTGGACATAAAGAGGTCTACACTGAGATACATTATAATATGTTGCCTCACCTTTTTGAAAAAAAATTAAGAAAAAAAAATTTTAAATAGCTATTTTAAAGGGCTACCAACATAATAATATTATCTTACACATGCATCAGTAACTTAAAAAATCATGTAACTTGTATTGTAACCATTAAACTTAACATGGTCATCTTTCCTTCATCTCGTGTTCACAGTAGTGGCAGCAATTTTCTCTCCTTTTACCAGGCCTTGACCTCGTGCCCTTGCTGTATTAGTCCATTCTTGCACTACTATAAAGAAATACCTGAGATGAGTAATTTATAAGGAAAAGAGGTTTAATTGGCTCATGATTCTTTAGGCTGTACAGGAAGCACGGCACTATCTGCCCAGCTTCTGGGGAGGCCATAGGAAACTTACAATCAGGTAGAGGATGAAGGGGGAAGTAGGCACATCCTCAAGGCCGGAACAGGAGGAAGACAGAGAAAGGGTAGTGCCACACACTTTCAAACAACCAGACCTAATGGGAACTCTATCACAAGAACATCACCAAAGGGATGGTGCTTAAACATTCATGAAGGATTCACCTCCATGATCCAATCACCCCATCCCCAAACCAGGCTCTACCTTCAATACTGAGTAGGCAATTTAACATGAGATTTGGGTATGGACACAGATCCAAACTGTATGATTCTGTCCCTGGCCCCTCTAAAATCTCATGTATTCACATTGAAAAATGCAATCATCCCTTCTCAACAGTCCCCAAACTCTTAACTCATTCTAGCATTAACTAAAAAGTCCAAAGTCCAAGGTTTCATCTGAGACGAGGCTAGTCCCTTCCACCTATGAGCCTGTTAAAATCAAAAAACAAGTTAGTTCCTATCAGGATACAATGGGAATATAGGCATTTAGTAAATACTCCCATTCCAAAAAGGAGAAACTGGCCAAAAGAAGGGGAATCAGGCCCCATGCACATCAAAAACCCAGTAGGGTGGTCATTAAATGTTAGCACTTCAAAATAATCTCCTTCGACTTCATTCCTCATATCCAGGGCACACTGGTGTAAGAAGTGCGGCTTCCAAGGCCTTGGACAGCTCTTCTCCTGTGGCTTTATAGGGGTCAGTACCCGTGGCTACTCTCATGGTCTGGTATTGAGAGCCTATGGCTTTTCCAGGTGCAGGGTGTGAGCTGCCAGTGGCTCTACCATTCCAGGATTTGGGGAAAGGTGGCTGTCTTCTCATGGCTCCACTAGGTGGTAACCCAGTGGGAACTCTGTGTGCAGGCTCCAGCCCATATTTTCCTTCAGCACTGCCCTAGGATAGGTTTTCCAAGAGGGCTCCATTCCTGCAGCAGGCTTCTTCTTGGACATTGAATCTTTTCCATATATCCTCTGAAATCTAGGTAGAGGCTCCCAAGCCTCAACTATTTCACACTATGAACCCACAGGCTTAACACCATATGGAAATGGCCAAAGCTTACAGTTTGCACTTTCTGAAGCAGTGTCCCTACCTGAGCCTCTTTGAGCCATGACTGGAGCTGGAGCAGCCGGGATGTGAGGCAAAGTTCCCCAAGGCTGTGCAGACCAGTAGGGCTCTGGGCTCCTCCCATAAAACCATTCTTCCCTCCTAGCCTTCCAAGCCTATGATGGGAGGGGCTGCCATAAAGGTCTCTGAAATGCCTTTGAGGTAGTTGGCTCCTTTTCACATATGCACATATCTGCAGCCTGCCTGAATTCCTCCCCCTGAATATTGTCTTTTCTTTTCTACCACATAGCCAGGCTGCAAATGTTTCAAACTTTATGTTCTACTTCCCTTTTAAATATAAGCTACACTTTTATATCATTTCTTTGCTCATGAGTATGAGCACAGATTGTTAGAAGTAGCCAAGACAAATCCTGAAAGCTTTGTCCTTAGAAATTTCTTCTACCAGATACCCTAAATTATCATTCTGAAGTTGAAACTTCCACAGATTCCTAGGGCAGAGGCACAATGCCTCCAACCTCTTTGCTAATGCATAGCAAAAAGTGACCTTTATTCCAGTTCCCAATTGGTTCCCCATCTCCATCTGAGACCTCCTCAGCTTGGTCTTCTTCTACTATTGGCATTTGGTCATAACCACTGAACAAGTCTCTAGGAAGTTCCAAATTTTCTCTCATTTTCCTGTCTTCTTATGAGCCAATATCTGCCTGTTCCCAATTCCAAAGCTGCATCCACATTTTCAGGTGTCTTTCTAGCAATACCCTACTCCTTGGTACAAATTTTCAGTATATTCCATTCTTGCTCTTCTATTAAGAAATACCTGACACTGTGTAATTTATAAAGAAAAGATGTTTAATTGGCTGGTAATTCTGTAGGTTGTACAGGAAACATGGCAGCATCTGCTTCACCTCTGAAAGGGCCTCAGGAAGCCTACAATCAATGTGGAAGGCGAAGGAGGAAGCAGGTACATCTTACATTGCCAGAGCAGGAGGAAGAGAAGGAGGTGGGGGATGCCATACACTTTTAAACATCCAGATCTTGTGAGAACTCTATCATGAGAGCAACACCAAAGGGATGGCACTAAACCATTCATGAAGGATCCACCCCCCATGATCCAATCACCTCCCACCAGGCCCCACCTCCAATACAGGGGATTACAATTGAACATGAGATTTGGGTGGAGACACAGATACAAACCATATCACTTGCTAAATTGGCATAGACTATGCTTATCCTGTGATGAGAAAACACAACTTTACATGTGATCTCATAAAGTTTTCTATTTCAAAATTTCTATCACTCCATCTTGCTTTGTTCCTTTCAATCATGAGGAAAAAGATGTGTGACAAGAGGGTAGTTTTCTCTGTGTTTTCTTGATCCAATGATTCTTGCCTCCTCTATGATTCTGTTAATTATTTTCTTTTAGAATAATTTTCTCTCACTAATATTCTCATTAACTGCTTTTTTTCAGACATATCCAATTTTCTCTATTTAAAACAAAACAAAATAAGGAACACCACTCCTTCTTTACCCAAAGCATTTTCTCAGTTTGTCATTTTCTTTGCCATCTTAAATTCATTTTTGTATTTTTACTAACATCTATCAATCTATTTATATTAGAAATTAATTTTAGCATACTCGTTTACTTTCTATTCAACTCCTCATATACCTAAATTATTTCTGTTAAGGATGCTCTGCACACTGTCAAACTAAATGTTCATTATTTTCAGTTTTCGTGATTTTCCTAATGTAAATAATAACAACTTCCATTGCTTTCTCCACTGCCTAACTAAACCTTCTCCACCCACTCCTTCCACAGCCCACTATAGCATTGGTATTACTAGTTGGATATATTATCTCCTATGTACCTACAAAAAATATGTTTTTGTTATTAATTCATAAGCTTATAATTAAATCTTTATCTTTATAGCTTTTCTGATCAGTGTCACATTTTCTATTCCATTTACATTTATAACCACATATTCTGCAGTTTCCTTAACTCATCATGTCTGCAAAATAGTCATTAAATGACTTGCATTACCATCTCTTTCTTCTCACTTCTCTAATTCTGTTAACAATGAAGTTTTCTTGGCTCATTCCTCCCATTTTCATATGCCTGCTTATGTGTTAAACCATGTTGGATCTTGCATCTTGAATTCATTCTTCCCCTCCATTTCCAATATTACCTCAAGGGTTAATTGCTTCTCACCTGGACTTCTGTGTATATGCGGCATTTTTACACTCAAGAGGATTTTTGTTATAGGATAGTAACAAATACACTTGTAATAGTAATAGCTTTTGCATATTAAATAGATATTTTGTTCCTTGAGTAATGACAATGGGAAGTAGGTGATGTCTTTGAAAGAAAATCAAACAAAACCCATAAATAAATAAATAAATCTATTATGAAATATTTCTGGGGATGTAATAAAGTTATTTATTTTTATATAAAACTATAAGGAAGAGACTGCTATACGAGTACTCTGATAGTGGGCATGGAAATAACTATAGATGTCATAGGATCAGGAGAAATCAAATACATCATTAAACAATAATTATGAGAAGTTTCACAAATAAAGCAGCTAAGGGTGTATGGTACGTGTGGTTGTGAAATATTAATTTTGATTTCTTATGATTGGTTTGTTGTCTTGATAATAAGGTTTTTTATTTTTTTGAAGAACATTAAATTTTTGGCAATCAAACAGGTTCTTGTTTGGTTTTTATATTTTATGTAGATTGTTTTCGGAATACGAGTAATGAGAAAGTAGAAGTTAAAGAGTAAAGGCAAAGTGTGTAAACAGACTCACAAGCAGCCCATCACTTGGACTCTCTCCTTCTCTCCAGTTCGTTCCCTAGAGGTTTTTTGATAAGGCATATCTGCAGCTTTTATTGGAAATAAAATTAAGTGCAGAAGACACTGGCAAGATCTCTTACAAACACCTACCATTTCAGAGAAGAAGAGCTGGGGATGAGCATGGGATGGATGGAAGATAGGATGACTATATTCAAGTATGTTTCAACCTATGCTGCACAGCAGAAGTTAATGGAAGCTGCCCCACATAGACTCTGGCTGAGTAGGGTCAGCTTATTTCTAATGAGACCTAAGTATTTGCCTCAGTCTACTTATGTACTATAACAACATATACTAAGCTGGATAACTTATAAACAA
The DNA here is from genome assembly GCF_028885625.2 of Pongo pygmaeus. Lineage (NCBI taxonomy): Eukaryota > Metazoa > Chordata > Mammalia > Primates > Hominidae > Pongo > Pongo pygmaeus. The sequence continues at coordinate 34,213,242 of NC_072379.2, read as the reverse complement.
CTGAAATTTATTTCTTACAAGCCTAGAGTCTGGAATGTCCAGGATCAGCATGGTTCTGGTGACAGCCCGCTTCCTTCATATATGGATGTTTTCTCACTGTGACCTCACATGGCAAAGGGACTACTAGCCTGCCCTCCAGGGTCTCTTATAAGGGCACAGATCTCAATCATAACTTCCAAAGGCCTTAGCTCTTACTATAATCACCTTAGGGATTAGGATTTCAACCTATGAGTGCTGAGTGGACACAAACATTCAGACTGTAGCAGTTCGTATTGGAGACCATTATAGACAGAATAACACAGCAAAATTTGGAGTACTGTGATTTAGTCATTTACGAGGCTTTGAAATCTCTGTCATGACTTCCTTTGAGAAAATTTGGCTATATGAATCAAAAGCATAAAATACATGTATACTTATTGACTTGGCAATATAATTTATCAAAATTTATCCTGAGGAATAATCTATGTCAAAATTACATCAAGGATATGTATCATCATTTCTAATAGTACACTGTAAAGCTACATAAATATCTAACAAGAGAAGCCAGGCTATGCAAAATGATACATTCACACATTCGCATATGAAACACCACTAAGATTCAGCTCTCAAATAATTTTTTAGAGATTTTGAAGAATACCTCATTTCATATGTCAAATAATGCAGGAACAAGATTTATCTATATTGCAGATTCAAAATTGTATACATGGGTGTGAAGAGAGAGAGAGTGAGAGATAGATGATAAAATACTTCAAAATATTAGTGATGGTTTTTATCTAGAAAAAGAAACTGGGGGTTTTTGTTATTTTAATTCTAAACAAAATTATATTGCATTTTTTCCAAGCTTACTTTGTAGTAATTGATGTACTTTATCATTGTCCTCATGTAGTTTTTACTATTTTTATGTCATTCTAGTCTATATTGCTAATGTATTTTCCTTATTGTTTTGATGCTCTTGTTTTTTATGTAAGTAGGATTGAATTATTTGTCTTATTTGAAATTTGTTTTTAATTTTTTAGAGTTAAATGGCTTATCAGACATTTAGAAGAAAAAGAAGAACAAAGCAGCAATACAAAAAATTACTCTAGCAGAAATTCAGATATGTTAATAAAGTAGAAAAGAGAATCAATATTTATAATGTAAAAACTTTTAAATAGTATATGTTATGAAAGAAAAAGAAGTATAATCAAATATGTATCTGAAGAGTAGTTTGTAAAATTGAATAAAGAAACTGGCTTTAAAAACAAAGAAATATTTTCAGGCAAACAATAAAAAAGATTCATATATATATTTAATTTCAAGGATAAAAAGGGGCTCCTGGAAAATCTTTTCAGACAAATTTATATCAGGTTTGCTATGAAATTCTCCCCCATCCAACATCAGATGTATATGAATCAACATTTATAGAATGAGCAGGGAGAAGATGTCTTCTAATTTTCTAAAGTATTTCAAGTTTTTTATATACAAAAGTGAAATATAAACATTTCACCCTTGATGAAAGTTGTCTTGTCTGTTCTGGATCTTTCATTTCAACAGAGGCTATTACTGAAATTGACTGAGGATGGTCAGCTTCATAGACACCTACCTGAATTTGAAATATGTCTCTTTCATTTGCTCATTCATTCAGTCCACAAATATTCATCAAGCCCCTGCTATGTGTATGGCATTATTTTAAGTACTGGGGATAGAAGAGGGTGTAAGATGGACATATCCATGACCTATTGTTCCTTTTATTCCAGTAGGGAGACAGAGAAGTTAAAAATAAGTAAGTAAATGGTTTAATAATTTTATAAATATTTAGGTCTTGCCAAAAGTTTCTATTTTGTACTAGATCAAGATAATTTCAAATCACTCTTATAATATCTAAATAGCATAGGGTTACTAGTTGAGGCTTTAAATTTGGATTCCTGGAGTATTTGAGTTGTCTCTAATAATTACTAGCTGTGTAACCTTTGGCAAGGGATTTAATCTCTCTTGTGTTTCACTGATGAAAGTAAACATTTCAAGGGTTTATTTCAAAACTTAAACCAGGTAATATATGTGAAGTGCTTAAGTCCATCAAAGAATATAGTAGTGTTCATAAATCCTGTTATTATTATTTAAAGGAATCTCTGAAATGTCACAAGATAACCCTCATAATAATAACATGAAAGTTAGAAAATAGATTTCCAATGTTGTCTAAAACATGCAAAGCAACATTTTATTTTCCCTCTTGTTACCTTCACATCTTGGTCTAAATGGAAAAGAAACGATTTGATATTGGAAAGGTCATGAATATGTGGGCGGGTGGCAGCAGCTGTTTTGTCTCCAGCATGATCCAATGCATTGCATACAATTTAGTTAACTTACTCTGACATGAATAAATGTCTTGCATCTTGAAATATCATTCCTATGTGATTCGTATGCTCCAAAGAAAATGAAATCAAGAAGGTCAAAAAATATCATTCTCACACATCTTGAATCACAGCTTTCCTATTTATTATAAACATCGAGCTAGAAAATGCTACCAATCACAAAACCCCAGAAAAGAAATAAAGTCTAATGTAAATTACAAATGATAGGGTGTGATTCCATAGTTGAAATTGAGCAAAGAGTGGTGGAGAACGCTGAAAGATTCATCACCAAGTGTCAAACATGATTACACAGATGGCAGGGAGGATCCATCACACAAAGGTATAGGAATTGGAAGCAGCTTGATGACAGAGTTTTCATAATTTGTGTTTATAGTCTTCTGAGTTCTAAAGAAAGTTTAGAAGGGTGATGAATTTTTTAACTATAAAGGTTTTCAAGGAGACATCGATCTTGGTTTGTTCACCAGTGAGGCATAGGAGCTCATGCATGACCTTCTACAAAACAGTCAGAAATGTCCAAGGTGTAACTGGCCTAAAGACATGACATTTCTGTTCTGGGGGGAAATGATGTGGGGTGTGCAGGGAGGGATGAAGAGGAGGAGAATCTTGGCAGATCTCTGTGCATAAGAGATTCTAGGGAAGGGGGCCGGGCGTGGGGGCTCATACCTGTAATCCCAGAACTTTGGGAGGCCGAGGCGGGCGGATCACGAGGTTAGGAGATTGAGACCATCCTGGCTAACACAGTGAAACCCCGTCTCTACTAAAAATAGAAAAAAAAAAAAAAAAAAAAAGCCGGGTGTGGTGGCAGGCGCCTGTAGTCCCAGCTACTCAGGAGGCTGAGGCAGGAGAATGGAGTGAACCCGGGAGGCAAAGCTTGCAGTGAGCCGAGATTGCACCACGGCATTCCAGCCTGCGTGACAGAGCGAGACTGCATCTCAAAAAAAAAAAAAAAAAAAAAAAAGAGAGACATTCTCGGGAAGGATAAGAGAAGCTCTCAAGGATGAGAACTGCAAAGGAAGTACAATAAAATGCGGTGCTCATGGATAGAATGTTAGATATAATTCACACTTGCTAACATATTGTGCCACGTAAAATCTTTTGAAGATGATTCAACCTCTTCAAGGTCACACATAGTTGATTAGGAACAATAATAATGCTTCACAGACCTGTGAAGAATAAGTGAGTTGATGTATCATAGCCTCAGAGTACAATGACTCTCATACAGCAAGCTCTACATAAGATGTAGTCATTGTTACTATTGTTAGTATTATTATTCTATAAATGGATATGGTGGAAGCACCACAGCCAGCTTGCCTCCTTCCTAGAGTTAGTGGGCTGGTCCTTTAAACTGGAGGCAACATATTCAGTCCTGAATAAGGACATTTCTCCAAACATTTAATAGAGGCAGAGTCTGTCATTTCCCCTCTAAAATGGCTTGATTTTAAAATACCTGATCTGACAACAGTTATGTAAGGCATTGTCAAAAGCCTGCCTGCTAGAGGACTAGCTCTTTAAGGGTTATGCCTGAAGTCTGGAGGTGGCCTAATAAGATGATGCAGGGAACAGTTCCATTCCAGAGGAATCAGTATTTGACAAGCATCTGAAGTCCCAGCTTGGCTCTCGACTGAGGTCTAATCGTTTCCCTGATTGCTTTCTAATAGCTCTGAGATGAAGCCCAGAGGGCTGCTGGCAGGCCTCCCTGCACAAGAGCACGGAGGGTGTTGCACAGGTGACTACACTGGCTCCTGGCTCACAGAATGCCTGGCTCAGCAGTGAGACCAGCAAAAGGCTTGGTGGCCAAGATGAATCACTTCACATTTCTTAAATGAAAGAGTCCATAATTCCCAATGGTGGTTTCATTTCTCATCTTAAAATTGTAACATTCTCTTTCTAATTCTATTTTATTTCCTTGAGTGTTAACTTCCCATTTTGGAAGAAACATATAAACAGTTCTAGATATAGATCATAGTGTGATATTTTCAAAGAGAAGTTGGCAGGTAACGTTCATACAAAAACATTAAACAAAGGCTTATATGTGCTGTGTTACTACTAAAGATACATGTTAAATTTTCTCTTAGGAAATAAATGTATTTGAGCAACAATAGCCTCATTTCACTCGGGATCCAGAGTGACTTCTGGTAATAGATTCTACCACTGACAAATCCATTTCAAGGATCTTGGGAGACCCACGATGACACTTGGATGATTTGATTAGGTTGAATAAGAAACCACTTTTGTGCTTTCGTTTTAAGTGTCCCCCAAGGTTGAAAAATCACAGGGTCACAGTTTCTAAAAGCCCAGAAATAAAGAAAAGTCTCTTCACGTCAAAAATAGAAATTGGGATCAAACTGTAAATCTTCCACTATAGGAAATTGCACTTTTGCTGTTACAAAATGATTTATTTAGCCTCAACACACATCGTTAGCATTAATAGCTTTCTTCAAATGAAATAATAAACAATAATCCCAGCTTTCCAAATTATTTAATAATATCAGATGAATTTAAAAAATTTCTTTCACTAGGATTTCTAAAAAGTAAAATAAAAGTACTTTCCTAGACCACTGTAAAAGTCACAGAAATGTTTTCAGTTGTAATTTGATTACTTTGGCATGTTTGGGATCCTCAAGTATATTTACTTCATATAGATTTTGATTATCATAGAGTACCCTTTTTTTGTTGTTATCCAATAAGAGGGTTTCTGCTGTTTTCAATCTGAAGCAGACAGCTTTCACCAACAGTCTTAGTTTTTGATCATTTGTATATAGATGTGGCACAATTGACTATAATTGTTCATATTTTTTTCACCGTCTTTAATGTAAGAAAAGTCCTAATGAAACATCTTAGTGTACTGCAAGATCTCAGATTGTTGGGGATTAACTTGCAGCATGACACATAATTGGATTTTATTTACAGTCGGTATGAACTTCCCTTGAGGTGCATTGTTTAGATTTATATACACAGAATGAAATTCTTTCAAGCTACCAGTGAAGAGTTCCTTGGCTAATGGAGTCCTCCATGGAGACTAAATGGATGTTCTAACTGCCCCACCTTCTGTATGTCTCCACTTATATTCAAGTAGAGAGAAAGTACTTATGATATTTCAGAAATACCATACTCTTACTTTCTGGGGAAAAATCGGAGAAACAGCTCACTAATTTCAGCAAAAAGAACATAATGGCATGGTACTTTCTAATTTCCACAAAAGGAAGTTTACCTTCAGCAATATACCAATCCCAGTCAATTGTCAACTGATCAAATATAGGCTATTTCATGTGACAACCCATTTCCAGTATTAATGAGGGTACTTAGCATATAGCAGGGGCTCAGAAAATGCTTGTTACCTGAAAAAATGGATGAATGAGCAAATGTGGTGAACATCCGTTATTCAAAAGCTTTCTGAAAACCCAAATTAAAGGGATGTTTGAGTTTCCATAAACAAACTTCATGTCACTCACCAGTTCTCCCTAGGCTGAGTTTGATGTACTTTTTGAAATTTTTTCCCAATGCAGAGCTTGCAGGTTGACTTTTATTCATTCATTCATTTATCAATAAATGTTTGCAAGTTCCTGATAGTGCAAGAAATTATGTTAAATGCTAAAAACTCAGTGGTGAATAGAGTATCTGTGATGCCTGTCCTTATGGATCTTAAATTCTAACAGAGGAAGGACAGGCATCAAAATAATTTATACATTTATATTTGTGATGGGGGGAGGTACATGAAGGCATATACAAAAGAAACCAACATAATCTACAAAAATGGAAGAAGGCATGAAAAAGCATAGCACAATATAATAGCTGAATAACAGTCAATGTGGCTGGAACACAGAGCTGGAGGTTGACCTGGAAACCAGGAATGGCACAAAGATGGTCAGAGTCACATCCTGCGTAGCGTTTAAGGTGAAGCTGAGAACATTGTGCTTTATGCTGTGGCATTGTAGCAGTGCAAATATGTGAAAACAATTAAGCAGCATCAGGTCATTTATTAATAAAGTAAAACAAAAATACATCCTCTTTAAACCATCAAAGAATTAGATGCAACAGTGGACTCAAGAAGGGGAGTTGGGATGCTTTTGCAGTAGTCGAGTCAAAAGAATTTGGACTTAAAAAAACTGGAAAGAAGAAAGAGTTTAGAATGAAATTTAGTGACTGCAGTTGGAAGAATATGGTCTCAACATAGGAACATGGGAATGGATTTCTCATATTTCTAGGTCTTTTTGTTAGATGGAGACTGTTATCAAGTTCAAGAATGAAGATTCACTGAAAAGTTCCACTTTAAATCTAATGGATTGTGATATTTGTTAAAAATTCAAGTGAGATGTTAGATAGACTTGTGTATTCAAGCAGAGATCTCAGCATAGGCCTGGTTTAGTGATTTACATAGTTAGTTATGGGTATATCACTGAAGCTGTGGAGGCAAAATAAATTTTCTACGGAGACTCAGTGGAATAAAAAGGGATAGAGTTGATCTTTGAGGGACCCATGGGTAGCGGGGATTCAAACAAGCTGACAAAGTAGACCTTGAAAACAACAGATCACAGTGCTGGCCTTCAATTGCATGGCTTTTTATAGATGATTTGGAGACACAATTCATTGTGGCCTTGACTTGAACCTTGATGAGTTTTATTTAAACAGCAGATATTCAAAATAAAATCAACTTATCTAAATTACCACAGAAAAATTCATTGTTTTAAAACAGTCTGTTTTCTGAATTTCCAGGCTTCTCAATGTTGAAGTTATTAAGGAAGAAAAGAGAAAATTATTGTTCAAATAATCTACGGGCACTTTTCTATAATTCTAAGTAATTTCTAAGCCAATGCAGAATGCCAGGACCCAATGGCTTGCTGAGGCATATTTTGGGGCTCTACAGTAAGTTTGCTGCTGGCAGAAATTTTCTTGTTTTATGTCCTCTACAATTAAAGATGCAAACTTATATGGAACAATAATTATATAAAATTTTCTCTTAGATATTTTCCTGAAATCAGAGGGCCAGAAAAATCTCACTGTGGATTTTTTTTTTACTTCTATAGTACTTTAAATAAACCAGCAAATCTGTTTCATAATATATTGTGCAATATGTATTTTTATTAAATATGATTAGTTTCAACACAGTACAACATATTTGTAAAATCTAAAAGAGTCCTCAGCCTCAACATTATTGGCATTTTGCATTGTGTGTGATTGGTGCATTCCCTAGCCTCTTTCCACTAGCTGCCAATAGCACTCCCCTACACCTAGCTGTGATAACCTGAGATGGTTTTAGAGATTTCCAAGTATTCATTTGGGGGATTAAATTTTGCCCAGTTTAGAACCACTGGTATGAAGAAAATGATAAAATGTACAGCAGTGTCTTCCCCTCCCTACCCCAGCCTAAGAAAATTACCAATGCTATCACTTGTGTCTCTCCCACCCACCCTTAGTCTTCCTCAAAAATAATAAACCATATTCTTGAATTGTCTTTATTACCTTAATTTTGTCCATAGTAGCTTGGGGTTTCTTTTTATTTTTCTGTACATTTAAAATTTTTTGAATATATTTTCTAATTCCGTACGTTTTTATAATGTATACATATTGAATCATATTAATTGTATTACTCTGTGACTGCCTTTCTTCAGTTAATACTCTTCCTGAAATGTAGCAACATGATGAGTGTAGCTGGATGTCACTCATTTGTACTTTTGCATAGTTTTACACTGTATGAAAATACCATAATTACTTGTGCTGTAATAGACACTTGGTTTGATTCTAGGTTTTTGGTGTTATAAGTAGTGTTGTTGCAAGAAACAATTTTCTCTTTATATCTTAAATATTTTGAAGTTTCTCTAGAGTAGTGGTCCTTAAGTTGGGGCAAGTTCATCCATCCAGGGACATTTGGCAATATGTGTAGGCATTTCAGATTGTCCTGTCTGGCGAGTGTGGCTGGCATCTAGTTCTTGGACAGAAGGGATACTGCTAAACATCATTCAATACACACAACAGCCTCTACCCCAGCAGAGAATTCTCCAGCCCAAAATGTCACTGGGACCACTATTTAGAAACCCAGTTCTAAGGCATATTAAGAGCTGATTTACTGAGTGGCAAGATACATGCCTCTGAACTTTATGGAAATGCCTAAAAGCTTCTCAAAGTGGTTATTATTTACATTCTTACCAGCAGTGAATAAGATTTATACTCTCCATCATATGATAATGTAATATTCATATTCTTCTATAAGACTCACAAAAGTTAACCAGCATTTCAGTGACTAATAAAGTCACTTATGTTTTGTTTTCAGTAAAATGCCTAATTATTTTTATTTCTATTGGATTATTTGCTTCTTAATGTTTTGTAAATGCTATGTACATATTTTGGATACTGGTTTTTTTCTGCTTTATATTTATAGTCTCCATGTTTGTATATTATCTTTTCATTTTCATTATGGTATCTTTTAATGAGCAGTAGTACTTGATTTTATGGTGCTGAATTTATTAATCTTCTCAATGATTTATATTCTTCAAGTTTTATTTAATAAATCTCTCATCCTAAGGTCAAATGACATTTTTAAAATATTTATAGCTTTTCTTTTTACCTATAAGTCTCTAATGCTCTGTAAATTTATTTTTTATACTGTACATGATGGAATTCTGTTTTAATTCATTTTCCATATTGAGAACCAATTGCTCTAACATTATTCATTAATTATTCTTGCTTTCTCCTAAGATGCAATGCTAGCTTCATTATTAACTAATTTTCATTGGTCTCTTTGAGGCTTACTTTTCTGTTCCAATGGCTTTGTTATCACTCAGACAGTAACACTCTGCATTTCTAGAACTATTACGATTCTCATTGCATTGTAGCACACCCCCTTCACTCACCTTGTGCTTCTGCTTCAGGACTAAGTTTTTCCTTCTAGGCTTTTAGTTCTTCTACATTATCCAGAAGCAGCTTGTAATTTCCAGTCTCCCAAAAGTTCTCTTGTTATTTTAATTGGAATTATGTTGAATGTATCAATTAATTTTGGAAAACTTTATACTTTACAATATTGTATCTCCCTGTGCATCACTGCCACACCTAATGTATCAAGAAATTCTATTGGTTCTAATTTCAAAATCTATCACAAACTCTATGCTGTTACCCTGTTCTAAGCTACCATTACCCCACACCAACATTATGACAATGTTTTTCTGACTGTTCTTCCAGTTTCCATGGTGAGCTTGTTCCTTTTACTGCAATGTTAGATTGTGTCATTTCACCTAGTCCAAATTTTCAAGGGTCCCCTATTTCACTCTGAAAGAATGCCAAGTTCCTATCATCTAGAAGGCTGCACATACATGGCCCTGGGGAATTCTTCATCACATACTCTTCTCTCCCCCTCCCTCTTCTTTTACTGTCCTTCTTTTTCTTCATTATGATGGGGGCTTGATCTAGTTTGGCTCAGGGTCTTTTAGTTATTTTGTTTCTGTTTGGCACATTATTTCCCCAGAAGACTTCATTTCTATTTCCCTCACTTTGTTCACACATTTGTTTGAATGTCGTTATTCACTGAGTTGTTTCCTATTTAAAATCCCTACCTCACTCCATGACATTCATGATCCCATTACCCTACTCTGTTGTCTGTTTTGTTATTGATGTTTTGTTTGGTTTTCTCTACTATATTTATTATCTTCTAATATAAAATTTAAGTGACTTTATTATTTAAGTCTATAAATAATATAGTCCTCATAAGGGTGGCTATTCTACTTTGTTTGCTGTGTGCTTGCTATTATAAAAGGTGCTCCACAATTTTTTTTTGAATTAATGAGCAATAGAATAAATATATTAGTTACTAATAATTATTTTAAGAATATATGAAAACAATAGTTGAGCTATTTTGTTTGTTGTTTTGAGGCTGCTCCAATTGTCCCATAAAATTGTGTTTACAGTTTGTTAAAATAAGCATATAATTTGACCTTCCCAGTCTTAAAGCCTGAAACTTACATTTTTCTTACCTGAATTCCTTCCTCAGGAAGCTGACCCTAAGGCTCTCAGACCACATCAAAGAACTGAAACTCCCCAGATCATCACATCCAGACCAGAAGACAGACCCCACATCCCTCATGATTCCTTTACCCCTCCCTAATTCCTCTTTACCTGCATGTAGTTACATTTCTTCCTTGCTATATAAACCCCCAATTTTAGTTGGTCAGGGAGGTGGATTTGAGACTGATCTCCCATCTACTTGGATGCAGCACCAGATTAAAGCATTCTTCTCCAGCAATACTTGTTGTCTTAGTGATTGGCTTTCTGTGAGGTGAGCAGCAGGACCTAGGTGTTTTGGTAACAATTTCTCAATCCTTACACTGTTTTTTTTTCCCCCTTCTCTTACTGTATAGCTGGAGTGCTATTGCAGTGTTTAATCAAAAGGATAAGGGCAGTCATATTGGTAATTTCCAGATCTTAAAAGGAATGCATTAACACTCATCAGTAAATATGGTGCTTACTACAAGCTATACTGTAAATGTCCATTATTTGCTCCTACAAATAGGAGCAAAATGTTCCTATTTTGCTCAAAATGGACATCATGAATTTAAATGGCATAGTATTGAATATTTTTTTCTATGTAGAAAACTATACTGTATTTTAAATGATTAACATAATATTCAGAGATTATTTTCTAAACTTTACAATCTGAAAAAATATATTAATCTGGAATTTATTTGGTAATATTTCTTTTAGGATTTTTTTCTATAATTATCCATTAAAAAATAATACCTGTGGTTTTGCTATTTAGATTGTGACTTAAGTTTGTTTGTATTTTGTGTTTAAGTACAGATGGTCCTTGACTTACCATTTTTGGACTTTAAGATGGTTTAAAAACATGAATTAGAAATTGTACTTTGAATTTTGAATTTTGATATTTTTGGCAGCTAGTGATAAGCTGAAGGCTAACACTCTCACAAAGTGAGCCACAGTTTAGTCAGCCATACGGTCAGAAGCCCAGATGCCTGATGCTCTCCAGGGTACTATGTAAGTGTTCTGAGTGTTTCAAGGCAGACTAGGCCAAGCTGTGATACTCAGCAGGCAAGGTGGATTAAATTCTCTTTCAACTTATGATATTTTCAATTTATGATGGGTTTATTGAGAAGCAACCCTACAGTAAGCTGAAGAGCATCTTTATATTCTGCAATTTTTTATTAGGAGTAATTTATTTCTTCAAACTTTTTGGAACTTACTTAAAGAACTGTATAATCTCGTGACTTCTTTCTGGGAAGATTTTCTATTAATTTTAAAAATTCAATGCCATCTGTGGTTACTAGTTGATTCAGCATTTCTATATTTTCTTAAGTTATTTTTAGTAAATAACATAAGATTAGAATTTAGCCCAGAGTTGTTCATAACATCTTATAATCATTTTTAATATCCACATTATTTGTATTTCTATCCTCTTTTTTCACTACATATTATGTGTTAATTTGTTCCTTCTTTCTCCTTTTTTTGGGAAGTTTTCTACAGACTTGTCATTGCTATTTGTATTTTTAAAAATAAAAGAACATACATTTACTTTGTTGATCCCCTCTATTATATGATTATTGTCAATATTATTAATTTTAGTTTATACATTTCCATGTCTTTACTTTTTGGGGTTAAGTAAATTATTTTTTATCTTTCAAAGTTGGATGATTAAATCATTAAAATTAGTCTTCCAGCTTTACTAATATAAGTATTTAAAGACTACATATTTTCTTCAATGTACTGTCTTCACAAAATTTCATGAATTCGAATCTGAGATGGCAGTGAGGTAAAATAAAACTCCCATGGTGGCCCTGTAGCTTATAAGTAGCAGAACAACATGCGGCTGTAGGCAGCCTGGTTCAAGAGTGCATGCTCTTAATTACCAATCTATGCTGTTCATCATCCATCAAGTGAAAATGTTTACCAATTAATTTTACAGTATATCCTAATATGAACACTCAGATAAGAAATTCTTCTCAGCAAAGTCAGTGCTTAGTGTAAAAGAGGAAACTAAAATATTCTTGTCCAATCAATTCTATATAGCACCAACGTTAAGATCTCTTTCAAAGGCTATTCAATGAGGAACATAGTGTATTTACAGCATGTGTTCTTTAATTGTAAATTTGTAACTGAACTTCATATGAATATTAAAATTCATTTTCTACTTATCTTTTTTCTCCGTAAGTTCTTGTATTTACCTCTCATTTAAAAATGACATTAACTATTAATTTTTTTTAACATAAAGTTCACATATAGCCATTTGTTACTAAATCTCATATTTGGGAAGAGGAAATGACTTAGATAACTGATGGTGCAAGGAATTAAAGTCATTATTCATTATCATATTTGTCTATATTATGTATTGACAATGCAATAAAATATTCTAGACTTGGTAAACAAAGCAAAACCATAAGTGTAATAGTTTCAATTATGCTTTTGTCAATAAATTGTCTTGAGTCATTTTCAATTTTCCTAAAACTAACAATTTTTTATATTATTCAAGAAATAAATCTCATCCCATTTCAATTAAACTATTCAATATCATTATAGTTTATAAGCTCCACAGATCAGAGGCTAAAATAAAAAAATTCAAAGTTAAAAATACAAAGTGATTTGGACATTCTAATTGACAATTACAACAGAAAACAAAACTATTTAGAGTTTATACTAAAGCTCCATTATAGATCTATTAACAGAAATCTACATATGCCATGGTTGGCATTGTATCCAGAAAACTGAGACAGATAAAAATATGAAAATATGCACTGAATAATCAATCCCACTTAATACAAAACTTAATTAAAGATCATGTTCTATTGTACAAAGCACAATTATCCAAGTACATCTTATTTTAAGAATTACTGAAAGTGCTTTTAACTCAATGCTGGGAAAAAAATTGTCTAATCTAATGCACCAAATTTTCTTCTTTGATTAAAGTCCCCCAAAATGATCAAATTGTGTGTGTATGTGTGTGTGGTATGTGTTTTCTTGGTTATCAAAAAACTCAGAATGTGATTCAGGCCTCATTTGAAGAAAGAATAATTTAGTTGTTTCTGCTGATGTGATTTTATTCCTTAGTTTTTATTATTTGAGGGAATTCTAATAGATTTGCTTCTGTAGAGTAAAATATTATATTATTTGAAAAGATGCATAGTGTGTAATGATTTTGGGAAATTCCTGTATCCTCAGTATATAACTATATACTATAATATTAAATGTAGCATAGAGCCCTGAAAGTTCTCACAGTCATGAGGAAAAATAGCCAAGCCGTAGTAAACTGTGAAACATTAAAACTCAGTTAATGTTTAGTATCTCTACCCCATAATTAACAAGTATATTTATTAAGAATTAACTTTAATTGATTTATTATGGGAATATGCTAGGAGCTGGGATTTAAAGGTAAAAATGACATTGTGCTTTTAAGGAATTATTCCACTAATCAATAGTATGTCCTGCTTGTTTCTTGAGGAGAGAATATGGAAAAGAATCTTCCTCCATCAGTGACTGAAAGGAGTCCAAGAGGGGTTAACAGGCTTTTAGTTGATCTGATATTTGAGGTAAAATTAGGGTATCTTTTCAGACGAATTGGGCTTGCAGAAAATCAAGAATTGGAAGAATGGTTTTACTTTAGTATTTTTCACAGAGAAAATTAAACAATGCAGCCTATATTTACATGATAGATCAAAAAGGATGAAAAGATTAACCTTGGTTTTTATTCACTTATTACATAAAGTGAGGAAAGCAAAGTATGACATTAACTAAAAGCTGTTGCTGCAATACATGCGACCTTGCCTGTTATAAATTTACTATTATAATATAGCTGCTTTCCATACTAATTGTTCAAGGATTACATATATTTTTTTTGCTTGTTTATATAGTAGGCTGCCAGGAAACCTGCCATCAACTCATCTTACAAGAATCTTCACTTCTCTTCAACACCACAAGCCAGCCAGAGAAGATCTGTCTTTACTCAAATTGCTATTTCAAAATTTTGTCCTTTCATCTACAAGGCCCATTATAAGAGCCTTTTAATAATACACAGTTCTTTCCTTGTTTCTGCCAACTGGAAATAATATCTTCTGCCTCTGAAATTTCATGCTAATCTGTGTTAAATACCTCAAATTCATTGAACTTTGTAAGTTCTCAGAACATGTGAGAAATGAATGTGATCTAAAACACGGATGTGATCATGCTGTTTCCTTTCTGCATAGCTGTCAACAATCTCCACTTCCCACTTAATAATGGAAGTTCTACCCTGTGTAGAAATGGACCCATGATCAGGTTCCAGTCTGTCCTGAAAACCCTGCTACTTAGCCTTCTTCACTCCTAGTGCACATTCTTCTCATGATGAATTCCTTGAACCTCTTCCATACCAATTTGTGCCACACACCACTTTAAGACTTACTCTGGATGTTAACTTTGGAGGAATAAGCCTGGTCCTTAAACTCTCAGCTTTAAGTCAGTAAGTCAAGACAAGGTCACATGGAAACTTTTATTTCCCTATATCTATGTGAGCCTGTGACAACTCACTTTATATAGCAAAACTGTAATTTCCATAATTTACACAAGACTAAAGTTAGACATCTAATTCCATCAGTGGCTTATTTTCCCATGCCTGCAACAAACTGTGAAATGAGGTGTAAAATTGGATAAATTTTAATGTCCCTTGTACCTCTTAACATTCTAGATTCTCAGCTATTTTCCACATTGTTATGAGGACAAGAACATTTTGAGAGCAGGTGTCTAAAGTGTGGAGCTGGGGAGGAGTGAAAAGAACTGTGTGACATTTAGAACACTGTAATTGGTAATGTTACCTATTTTAAATATGATTATGCACAAGCATTCACTTTGTACTTCCAGTGTGCCAGAAAGGAAGAGAAAGTAAAGTAGAGGTGATCTTTTCTTGGCGATTCTCTAGTATATTTGGGGAACATCAGCCTGTCAGAGCGCAGGGTTTCTGGGTGCTAATGAGTTTGTGCAGCACAGCATAAGCTAAAAGTTCCACAGGCTGAACAACTGCTACATTAAAGGTCTCTAAGACAAAAAAATGAAAATTTCTGATTAAAAATATCTTCTCCTTGTCCTCAATTAACCCCAGAAAAATAGGATGGAAACAAAGTTTAATATGGGAATTTAGTTTACTGACGAATTAGTGGGAAATATTTACTTACTGAGTTGAGATTCCTCAAGGTAATGCAAATAACTGCCAAAATGACCTGAAATAATATTGATAAACTCACATTAGGTTAGAAGCAGACAGAAGATGCTATTTTCCCTTGCTTAGAAGCTCCATAAGGTTAACCACCAACACCTTCCTTATTCAAGAAACAATACTTTCAAGAAAGTTTCATAAGAAAGTGCTCACAGGACAAGCTAGTAAGAGTGGCCAGGGAAGAGAAGAAGCCAAGAAAATATGCAGTTTTTGCCAAAGTCTCTGTCTGAACCATTTCCCACTGGTGAACTCTGGGCTGTAAATTCTACCTGAAAGTGTGGCACAACTCAAAGAAAGAGATCTGGGTTTTCATATTATCACATAAACATGACATTGACTAAAGACCATGGTGATGAGGTGGAAAGGGGAATAGATAAGTTTCCAAGCATTTTTGAATCTCTACTTACATGAACTGCAAAATCTCTCCAGTAACCTACAGACCTTCCTTTAATGACAGTTGCACATGCAGGCCTTGAGAAATAAAATGACTCCAAAACTAGAGGAGGCACTCACAGGATGGTCAAAAGCAATCCAAAGAGATTTGGGTGGAATGCTAACAATATTGCTACGTAATCCAGGGCACAGACTATTTATTAGATATAGCAGGCATTTGATGCATGTTTTTAGAGTAATAAATAAATGCCAACTCTGAAATTTATGTTGGTAAGTAAGTGTCTGTGATGGCTAATTTTATGTCAAGTTGATTGGGTCACCAAGTGCCCAGATATTTAGTCAAATATTTTTCTCGATGTTTCTGTAAGGGTATTTGAGGATGAGATTAACATTTAAATAGGTAGACTACATACAGCAGATTGTCCTGAATGTGGGTGGGCCTCATCCAATCATTTGAAGAACTGAATAGAGCGAAAAGGTTGACCATCTCCCATGAAGAGAGAATTCTTCTTGTCTGACAGCCTTTGAATTGGAACATCAACTTTCTTCCTGCCATTAAATTCAAACAGAAACATCGGCTCTTCCAGGGATGAGTCTTTGGGCATTCAGGCAATAACTTCACCATTGGCTCTCCTGGTTCTTAGCCTTGGGACACAGACTGCAACAACACCTTCAGCTTTCCTGGGTCTCCAGCTTGCCAGCTCACCATGTAGAGCTTGGGACTTGCCAGGCTTCGTAATCGTCTAAGCCTATTCTTTATAATACATTGCTAATCCAATCCCTGTATGTTCTTGTCATGTTTTCATTACTGTAACCTTAGCAAAACCATTTGATGTATAAAAGATGGCCACATATGAGCATTTAAAATTCTTGAGAGGATAGGCACACCATGTGACTATTATGATGACTATCAGGAGTATGCTACTAAGAGACTAAAATATACTCATTAGGAGTCCTCAAGAATCAAAAGTTAGAATCAAATATATTATCAATGATCTAGATTATAATAATGTAATCTGGATTAAGTAGCAAGGTTTTCAGGATCGGATTAATATATGATCCAAATATATTAACAATGATGCAGTTTTCTCACAACCGAGTTTCTACCATATCAGACATATTTCTCCCAGTGTAGCCAGAGGTGAGGTATTGCATGCACTCCCTCTCTTTAGCCAAAAAAGAGTCTAAAGCAATCACTTTTTCTAAAACAATTTCTGCAAGAGAATTTGAAAAAGTGTGCTGAGCAACTATAGCCTTTGAAGTACACTCTGTTATAGTAGATAATGTTTGAGACTGATCTCTATTCTCCTTTACATTTATGTAAAGGAGCCAGGGAGAAGCGTTCTACCAAAAGACACCCATACAGTTGGAGTTATGCCTGCCAGAAAATTCCTTCTTATTCTAAAGTGCAAATTAAGAGGTGCAGACATATTTTAGTTATTTCCCATTTATGAAAATATAGAATTGCCCGTGTGTATAGTTGAACATTGAATTCTGCACAGAAGAAAAATAAATCTAGAGAGGAACAAAAACCAGTTTTCTGTGGGATGTCTTGTGTGTTAGGGTCACCAGCAGGGAAGCACTAGTGATATTTGTCTTAGTCTCCATTATCAAATCATTGCACAATCACACTTGGAATATCAGTGAAATTTTTAGCAGGGTGAAATAGAGGATCTCTGATTATCTAAGGATTTGGGTTTAACATGGTATTTCTGCCAATTCTGTTATCCAGTATGCAGCAACAAATAGCTCTGTTGAGAATGAGAGAATGAAGACGTTCAACGACCCATTCCATTCTGCAGTCGGGCATCTTGAACAGCAAGAGTTGGAGTTGGAGGACCCTAGTCAGCTCTCAATGGTGTTACTGATTCCAGGGCAGGGCTCTATCAGACATCCTACAGGCATCTGAGAAAGCAGATTTGTACAGATAGTTATAGATTGTGAGGCCAAATTCTCTGAAAGTTGTATTTCTGAAATCTTAATATCCCCCATTATGGCAGAAAAAATGGAAAAATTTCTACATATGGGAAATTTTCCATATATGAAAATCAAAGAAGTAAAATATAAGTCCTAAAGCCTGTTAACTGGAAACTTTAGACAAATTAAATTTAGCAAAATTTATCTGAGCAAAGAATGATTCATAAGTCAGGCAGCACTGAGAACCAGGAGAGCTTCAGACAGCTCCACCCTTTCACATGGGCAGGCAGTATTTATAGACAAAAAAAAAAGAAGTGTGATGCAGAAAGGCTTGATTGGTTATGATTCAGCACTTGCCTGATGAGGGCATTTTGTGGTGAGGCAGTGGCTTCATATGGATAAGGCCTGATCAGTTCGCAGCCTGTGATTGGCTGAAGCTCAGCGGCTGTGATTGGCTGAGACTCAGCTACTTGTTACAAGAATATACTCTTATATTAGGTAGAACGTTGTTTACATATTAAAGATGCAGTTTACTATGTATGATGGCAGCTTTAGGCCAAATTTAATTTAAAGTAACAAGTTCAAGTCTAAGAAAAAGAGTACTATTAACATTTTTATATTTTTTGAAAGGTAATTCTATGACATTAGAACATGAATTAATTTAATTAATGAAACTTTTTTAATGCAATATATTCCCTCTGAGATTTCTCCAAACTGTCAAAATTGATTTCTTAGTCCTCACAGCATTCCACATGAGCTACATATTCTGAATTTAAATGTATCCCAGTTAACTGCAATGCTATGATTTATCTAAGAAAAAGAGTAATCACAGAAAAGTAGTAATACAAAGCAGCGTAGAAAAGTAGCCAATGCCTCCTAATCCTACATCTTGTGGTTGAATGTCATTCTATGGAATGATTCTCTTTTCTTCTTAAAAAGAGAAGCACTCCACTGATAATCACATATATCCCTTATGATTTTAAAATCTAAATTACCAAGTGCTAATAGAAAACATAGCCTTATAGTCTCATCATCCTTAGTGCTTTTTGTTAAGAATATTTTCTTATGTGGGAAGTTGGTTGTTTAAATAACTGATGACATGTCCATGTAGTTGAGAAACACAATCAGTGCTAATATTGACTAACTGCTTCCTACATGCCAGGCCCTTGGTATTGGGGGAACAAGCCCCTAGTATTTCAACGTAGGTTCTTTTCTATTTTCCCTAAGTGTTGACTGGTCTAAGAAATAAAAGGAAAGAGTACAAAAGAGAGAAATTTTAAAGCTGGGTGTCTGGGGGAGACATCACAGGTCAGCAAGTTCCATGATGCCCCCTGAGCTGCAAAACCAGCAAGTTTTTATTAGCGATTTTCAAAGGGGAGGGAGTGTATGAATAGGGTGTGGGTCACAGACATTACATGCTTCAAAGGCAATAAAATGTCACAAGGCAAATGGGCAGGGCAAGGCCACAAGGCCAGGGTGAAACTAGAATTGCTGATGAAGTTTCATGTCCCACTGTGCATGCATTGTCATTGATAAACATCTTAACAGGAAACAGGGTTCAAGAGCAGAGAACCAGTCTGACTAGAATTCGCCAGGCTGGAATTTCCTAATCCTAGCAAGCCTGGGGGCACTGCAGGAGACCAGGGCATGTTTCATCCCTATCTACAACTGCATAAGACAGACACTACCAGAGCGGCCATTTTAGAGGCCCACCACCCCCGGGAATGCATTCTTTTCCCAGGGCCGTTAATTATTAATGTTCCATATGGGGGAAAGAATTCAGCGATATTTCTCTTACCCATTTTTGGTAATAAGAGAAATATAACTCCGTCCTGCCTGGCTCCCAGTCAGACCTAATGGTTATCTCCTTTGTTCCCTGAACATCTCTGTTATCCTGTTCTTTTTCAAGGTGCCCAGATTTCATATTGTTCAAACACACATGCTTTATGAACAATTTGTGCAGTTAACGCAATCATCACATGGTCCTGAGGCGACATACATCCTCAGTTTAGGAAGATAACGGGATTAAGAGATTAAAGTAAAGACAGGCATAGGAAATTATAAGAGTATTGATTGGGGAAGTGATAAATGTCCATGAAATCCTCACAATTTATGTTCTTCCGCCATGGCTTCAGCCAGTCCCTCCGTTCGGGATCCCTGACTTCCGAAACACCTGGCCTAAGGATTTTATCTCCTAACTCATTCATCCTCTTAATAACGTTGTACAAGATGTGCTATCATTATTTATTTTTCTGTAAACTACCTTTAAAACTTTATATGGACATGATATAAAAAAGAATTTTCATTAAATTAAAACATACTCCTAGGGCTCAGTTTTCTTCCTACACCAGAAATCTTGATTGAAAGTGCTGGAAATGCCCACAAAAATGATGAAAATTACTACATCAGGGTGTGGCTGTTACAAATTGCTCAGCTTTCCTTACCTTGGTCAACACCAGGATTTACTAGTTAATGAGCTGACTGTGAGAAGTAGAATTTTTGTGGTTATCAGCCCAATGAATGTTTGAATTGGTGATCTCAGTAGTAACTTTATGACACTCCAGTTATGAGAATTGGACAAAAATGTTCTTCGCCATTATATGAGTATAAGAAACTAGTAAGATAGTAAGGCCTAGTATCTGTCTGTCCCTTCAGTCTGGGGTCTGTATTAGTCACGGTTCTCCAGAGAACCAATCATGAACCAGATATAGATGTTAGGTAGGTAGATAGATAGATAGATAGATAGATAGATAGATAGATAGATAAAGTGGGAGAGAGAGATAGATTTATTAAGAAATTAATTTATTCAATTGTGGAGGCTTGGCAAATCCAAAACCAGCAGGATGGTCCTGAAGGCTGGAGAACCAGGGAAGAGTTGATGTCGGAGTCCAGAGGCCATCTGCTGGCAGAATTTCTCTTGGCTCAGGGGTAGTCCAGTCTTGGTTCTAGACAGGCCTTCACCTAATTGGATGAGGCCCACTTACACACTGGAGGGTAATCTGCTTTACTCAAAGTGTATTTAAATGTTAATCTCATTCAAAAACATTTTCAGAGAAACATCCAGAAAAATTTTTGACCAAATATCTGGTCAGAATGGCCAAGCCAAGTCCATACATAAAATTCAACATTACAGGACCTATCTAGATAACAGGTCAGAGGATTTCTGCTTCACTGATGCTGAATCCAAGGAAAACAGAATCTGGAGTATTGTGGTTAGTATTTCCATTATCTTTTGTGCAAGACTGTGGTTGTAGCACATGAAAACACAGAGTTGGCACTTTGCAATATGTATGCATTAGGTTATATAAATTGTTTATGTCTACTGGCAATAGCATACACCTGTATATACTGTGCAGATGCACTCAGACTGAGATTTGCTTTTATTTTAACCAAAAATTGAACCATGGTATTGGATCACTCATGTGTACCACAATCTGGCAGCTAACATTATTTACCAGGAAAACCAAGACTTATGCCAGTCAAATTGGTTTTGGAGAGTTATGATACTCATCCCTGTTTTACAGACCTGGCAAGTGAAGTTAACCGAGAGAGGTTAAGTAAGTTGGCCAATGTATGAAGCTAATAAATAAAAGTAGCAAGATTTTAACACTGGCTGTAAGCTCTAGCATCTAGAATCTTGTTAGAACTGCCTTTTATAAGAACATATACTGACAAGGGAAAATATTCACAATAGATTTTTAAATCATAATACAAGGTACAAAGTTTTATTAAATTAAAATGCAGAAATGTTGAGACATTATCTCTGTATCGAAGGGATTAAGAATATTTAAAGTGTTTTTATTCTTCTTTGTATATTCTAAATTCATTATAATGGACATGTATTTATTCTAATATCAACATATCAAATGAAAATTACTTTAAAATAAATAAGAGTTTTATCTCAATTTTAAAAATGTACAAAAAATGAGCCATAAGCCCCAACTTTTTGTTATAGAAAGACATTTCTAAAGTGTGTGAGAAGATGAATAGTTAATATAAGGACTTTTTTCTTGGGCAAAGTTTTGATTAATTACTGTAGCAGTCCTGCTCAATATTTCTACTGTGAGGAAAGCTTCGTTTGTTTAAAATAAGTGTTTAAATATTTTCTGCTGAAGATAGCCAACAGCCAGGCAGGTACCTACTACTTGTGTTTCAGTTTGGCTCTGATTATAATTGAAAGTCCCAGGGCTGAAGAGGACCACGGAAGGGCCCTTGCCCGTGTGAATGTTCTCACTCGGGCCTTGGCTGGCATATAGGAAAGGTCTTGCTCATATTCACTCAGAGGAGGACTTTAGTAATAGGAAAACACCTTTGCTAAATGATTTATAGTCATTCAGCTTAATTTCAAGGACATAAATATATTTCCTCAAAGTTTTAATTCAATTTAACAGAATTATGTATGGTCGTTGGAGAGGGAGGTTGTTATTCCTGAATGTGTGATTTGTCATTTATATTTTAAAATCCTTTGTTGATACAAAAAACATTTCTCATGTACCCATAATTACATGACTTCATATAATTATATGCTAAGCAACTTAACTGGATTATTTGATAAATTTTAATTTAGGAAAATTTGGAAAACTTTCCATGACCGATGACAGCATTTTTGACCTTGACTTCAATCACAGAGTTCTATAGTGTGAAAACATGCTGACTTCGATTCCATATGTACCTTGTACACAATTCCTTAAAACAGAACTCAATAGAATTATCCTAGATTTATAATATGCTCATTTTTGGGGATTGCTTTTCCAGATTTCTATTATATCTTTTCAATGTTTTAAGTAAATTTTGTCATTTATATGCAGGAAAAATTATGTTTTTGGCACACAGTTCTATTAAGTGTTACAAATGCAGACATTTGTGTCAACAACACCAAAGAAAGGATAAGAACAATTGCGGCACACCAAAATTCCTCATGGAGCCCCTCCCCTTACCCTTGCCACCCATTGATCTGTTCTCTGTTTCCATATTTTTTTTCATTATGCAATTGCCTTTTATTTTATGCTGCTTAAAACTTTTCTTAGATCAGGCATAGGAAGAATAAAAATGCAAAATAGACGGGAATAAACCCAGGAGGGCTTTTTATATGAGCTTGAGAGAAAAATACATGTTACTTGCCACGAAGAACAAACATAAAATGAAAACAGTGTCCTGACTCCACCACAGGTTCCAAAACTTGATTAAAATTGTTATCGGCATTATAGTACCATAATCCTGCAATCACATTTAATCACCTTAAATGTGTTGAATACAATGTGCAATTATTGTTGCTGTTGTTTAAAAGTTATTTCTGAGATAATAGTAGTTTCACATCCAGTTGTAAGAAATAAGACAAAGACATCACTTGACCACTTGTGTAATATAAAGAATAACAAAGTCTGATATAACTCTTACAGGCCAAGTTCACAAGATGAAAGTGAAAATTGAGAAACCTCCTGGCTATAATAGGGAAGATAAATTTTATAAATTTATCTCAGTGAAATCTTCATGTGCCTGTAAAATGTCTTACTCTGCATATGTTTGCATGCATAAAGAAAAAAATACTCTCACAATATTACAAAGCAAAAGTAGAATCTACTGTATGACTTAAATCAAAAAAAATTTTAAATGCTTTGTAGCCTAATAGAATCTACTTATTTAGTCACTCTGTAATTGAAATACTTGAATAACTTGAATAATTTAATAATTGTAATGACTGAATTTGATTGAACTCTCTCTTTGACCACACTTTAGTCAGGCTTCTCTGAGGCTTCTCTTCAATGAGGCCTTTGGTCCTTGCCTCCTGCAAGTCCTTGCTGAGCCCAGATTTTAGCAAAAAATCCCACCAGTGTACCAAGACCATTCAATGGAGAAAAAATAATCTTGGCTTTATCGTTGAAAATCAGCTGCCCATAAATGTATGAGTTTATTTTTAGATTCTCAATTCTATTTCAATTATCTAAACATCCACATTTATACAAGTGTCACATTGTTTTTTTTTTCCAAATTATTTTATTCTTACTCATCTTTTTTTCTCAATTTTTAGCTTTAACTGAACATTTTTAAATTATGTAGCTTTGTGCTAACTTTTGAAATTGAAAAGTGTTTGCCCTGGAACATTGTGTTTTTTTTCAAAACTTTGTGACATTTCAGGTCCCTTGCATTTCCATATTAATTTTGGGAGCAGCTTGTCAATTTCTGTAAAGGGAGTAACTAAAACTTAAATATTCTACTTAACCTGTAGATTATTTACCTGAATATTGCCAACTTAACAATATTACATTTTCTAATCTATGAATATTGGCTATCTTTCCATTAATTTAGGTCTTCTTTCATTCAACAATGTTTTGTAGTTTTCAGGGTAAAGTCTTGGACTTCTTTTGTAAATTCACTCCAAAGTAATTTATTGTTTTTGATGCTATTTTGAATGGAATTGTTTTCTTAATTTCATATTTGGATTTTTTATTGCTATCATAGTATCTTGTGTTCCTCTACCTTATAAATTACTTTTTTTTTTTTTAAGATGATGTCTCCCTGAGACACCCAGGCTGGGCATAATGGCACGATCTCGGCTCACTGCAACCTCTGCCTCCCGGGTTCAAGCGATTCTCCTGCCTCAGTCTCCTGAGTAGCTGGGAGTACAGGTGCATGTACTTTCTGTATATATATAAGATCATGTTACTTGTGAATACAGGTCATTTCGTGTCTTCCTTTACCATGTGGATGCCTTTTATTTTGTTTTCCTGTCCTGGCACCCTGACTGAAACCTCTAGTTCAATGTTGAAAAGAAGAGGTGAGAGTAGGCATATTGTATTTTTTGTGACATTAGAATAAATTAATAGAGTTTTTCACCATTAAGTATGATGTTAGTTGAAGGCTTTTTATAGATTCTCTACCAGGTTGTTTTTATCATAAAGCAGCATTGGATTTGGTCAAATTCTCCTCCTGTATACTGAGATGATCATGTGCTCTTTGCCCTTTATTTTGTTGTTTTGATTATTTTGTTATTTAATTTTTCTATTGCTATTGTATTTTATGTTAATTGGCTTTTGGATGTTAAACAAACCTTACTTCCTGGGATGAATTTCACTTGGTCATGGTGTATAATCCTTTCTTTAATGTGGTTTGAATCAGTTTGCTAGTATTGCATTGAGGACATGTACATCTTTATATAGAAGAGATGTTTGTCTGCAGCTTTCATGTGATGTTTTTATCTGGTTAGGAAAATTTTGTAAATAATTAGTATTTAATCTTCTTTAACTATTTGGTACAATTCATTAGTGAAATTATTTGGGTTTGGGCTTCCCTTTGTGGAAAGATATTTAATTGTTAATTTAACACCTTGTTTACTTATTGACCTATTTAGATTTTCTATTTTTTCTAAAGTCAGTTTTATCAGTTTATGTCACTCTTGGAATTTTTTTTTTTTTTTTGTAGATTATCTAAAATTCTGACATACGATTATCTGCTGGGTCCATCCCACAGACCGTGTCTGAGTGAGGGATGAAAGGTGTACTCAGACACAGGTATGCAGTACAAGAGCAGCTAGGGGACTGCCCAGCACTTAGCGGTGGAAGAATGGGCAGTCCTGAACAGCTGGAGCTGCTTGCTTTTATTCAGTACAGACATAATGCTGAAAGCCTGGAGCCAACACAATCTGTGGGTAATTAACATTATTGTTCCCCTATTCAGGGAACAGTCAGGAGCTCGGATGATCAAAGGTCAGCTCCTGGTTAACATAAGTAAACAAGCCTGTTTATGATAAATTCCCCTATACTTCCTCGTACCTACTCCTTGCCCTCTGCTTTAGGGTCAGAGAACAGCTGCCTTCAGCTTATTCTCCCCTGAAGCTATGCAGAGCCTTCCGACCTTTCAGAAGTCCTGCTCCTTTCCCTTTAGTTTCTCCCACCACTCTGACCCATCTCCTACAATTATCCTTGCCACTTTTAAGGTCATCATTTTTAATTTTCTCTATGGTTCGTGTTAAAGACTCTCTTCTATTTCTGATTTTAATAATATTAGTCTTCTATTTTTTTGGTCAGTTTTGATAAAGGCTTTTCAATTTTGTTGATCTTTTCAAAGACCCAATTTTTGGTTTTGTTGATTTTTTTTTTCTTTTATTATTATTATTATTATTATTATACTTTAGGTTTTATGGTACATGTGCGCAATGTGCAGGTAAGTTACATATGTATACATGTGCCATGCTGGTGCGCTGCACCCACCAACTCGTCATCTAGCATTAGGTATATATCCCAATGCTATCCCTCCCCCCTCCCCCCACCCCACAACAGTCCCCAGAGTGTGATGTTCCCCTTCCTGTGTCCATGTGTTCTCATTGTTCAATTCCCACCTATGAGTGAGAATATGCGGTGTTTGGTTTTTTGTTCTTGCGATAGTTTACTGAGAATGATGATTTCCAATTTCATCCATGTCCCTACAAAGGACGTGAACTCATCATTTTTTATGGCTGCATAGTATTCCATGGTGTATATGTGCCACATTTTCTTAATCCAGTCTATCATTGTTGGACATTTGGGTTGGTTCCAAGTCTTTGCTATTGTGAATAATGCCGCAATAAACATACATGTGCATGTGTCTTTATAGCAGCATGATTTATAGTCCTTTGGGTATATACCCAGTAATGGGATGGCTGGGTCGAATGGAATTTCTAGTTCTAGATCCCTGAGGAATCGCCACACTGACTTCCACAAGGGTTGAACTAGTTTACAGTCCCACCAACAGTGTAAAAGTGTTCCTATTTCTCCACATCCTCTCCAGCACCTGTTGTTTCCTGACTTTTTAATGATTGCCATTCTAACTGGTGTGAGATGGTATCTCATTGTGGTTTTGATTTGCATTTCTCTGATGGCCAGTGATGGTGAGCATTTTTTCATGTGTTTTTTGGCTGCATAAATGTCTTCTTTTGAGAAGTGTCTGTTCATGTCCTTCGCCCACTTTTTGATGGGGTTGTTTGTTTTTTTCTTGTAAATTTGTTGGAGTTCATTGTAGATTCTGGATATTAGCCCTTTGTCAGATGAGTAGGTTGCGAAAATTTTCTCCCATTTTGTAGGTTGCCTGTTCACTCTGATGGTAGTTTCTTTTGCTGTGCAGAAGCTCTTTAGTTTAATTAGATCCCATTTGTCAATTTTGGCTTTTGTTGCCATTGCTTTTGGTGTTTTAGACATGAAGTCCTTGCCCATGCCTATGTCCTGAATGGTAATGCCTAGGTTTTCTTCTAGGGTTTTTATGGTTTTAGGTCTAACATTTAAGTCTTTAATCCATCTTGAATTGATTTTTGTATAAGGTGTAAGGAAGGGATCCAGTTTCAGCTTTCTACATATGGCTAGCCAGTTTTCCCAGCACCATTTATTAAATAAGGAATCCTTTCCCCATTTCTTGTTTTTGTCAGGTTTGTCAAAGATCAGATACTTGTAGATATGTGGCATTATTTCTGACTGCTCTGTTCTGTTCCATTGATCTATATCTCTGTTTTGGTACCAGTACCATGCTGTTTTGGTTACTGTAGCCTTGTAGTATAGTTTGAAGTCAGGTAGTGTGATGCCTCCAGCTTTGTTCTTTTGGCTTAGGATTGACTTGGCGATGCGGGCTCTTTTTTGGTTCCATATGAACTTTAAAGTAGTTTTTTCCAATTCTGTGAAGAAAGTCATTGGTAGCTTGATGGGGATGGCATTGAATCTGTAAATTACCTTGGGAAGGATGGCCATTTTCATGATGTTGATTCTTCCTACCCATGAGCATGGAATGTTCTTCCATTTGTTTGTATCCTCTTTTATTTCCTTGAGCAGTGGTTTGTAGTTCTCCTTGAAGAGGTCTTTCACATCCCTTGTAAGTTGGATCCCTAGGTATTTTATTCTCTTTGAAGCAATTGTGAATGGGAGTTCACTCATGATTTGGCTCTCTGTTTGTCTGTTATTGATGTATAAGAATGCTTGTGATTTTTGCACATTGATTTTGTATCCTGAGACTTTGCTGAAGTTGCTTATCAGCTTAAGGAGATTTTGGGCTGAGACAATGGGGTTTTCTAGATATACTATCATGTCATCTGCAAACAGGGACAATTTGATTTCCTCTTTTCCTAATTGAATACCCTTGATTTCCTTCTCCTGCCTAATTGCCCTGGCCAGAACTTCCAACACTATGTTGAATAGAAGTGGTGAGAGAGGGCATCCCTGTCTTGTGCCAGTTTTCAAAGGGAATGCTTCCAGTTTTTGCCCATTCAGTATGATATTGGCTGTGGGTTTGTCATAAATAGCTCTTATTATTTTGAGATACGTCCCATCAATTCCTAATTTATTGAGAGTTTTTAGCATGAAGGGTTGTTGAATTTTGTCAAAGGCCTTTTCTGCATCTATTGAGATAATCATGTGGTTTTTGTCTTTGGTTCTGTTTATATGCTGGATTACATTTATTGATTTGCGTATATTGAACCAGCCTTGCATCCCAGGGATGAAGCCCACTTGATCATGGTGGATAAGCTTTTTGATGTGCTGCTGGATTCGGTTTGCCAGTATTTTATTGAGGATTTTTGCATCAATGTTCATCAAGGATATTGGTCTAAAATTCTCTTTTTTTGTTGTGTCTCTGCCAGGCTTTGGTATCAGGATGATGCTGGCCTCATAAAATGAGTTAGGGAGGATTCCCTCTTTTTCTATTGATTGGAATAGTTTCAGAAGGAATGGTACCAGCTCCTCCTTGTACCTCTGGTAGAATTCGGCTGTGAATCCATCTGGACCTGGACTTTTTTTGGTTGGTAAGCTGTTGATTATTGCCACAATTTCAGCTCCTGTTATTGGTCTATTCAGAGATTCAACTTCTTCCTGGTTTAGTCTTGGGAGGGTGTATGTGTTGAGGAATTTATCCATTTCTTCTAGATTTTCTAGTTTATTTGCATAGAGGTGTTTGTAATATTCTCTGATGGTAGTTTGTATTTCTGTGGGGTCGGTGGTGATATCCCCTTTATCATTTTTTATTGCATCTATTTGATTCTTCTCTCTTTTTTTCTTTATTAATCTTGCTAGCGGTCTATCAATTTTGTTGATCCTTTCAAAAAACCAGCTCCTGGATTCATTAATTTTTTGAAGGGTTTTTTGTGTCTCTATTTCCTTCAGTTCTGCTCTGATTTTAGTTATTTCTTGCCTTCTGCTAGCTTTTGAATGTGTTTGCTCTTGCTTTTCTAGTTCTTTTAATTGTGATGTTAGGGTGTCAATTTTGGATCTTTCCTGCTTTCTCTTGTGGGCATTTAGTGCTATAAATTTCCCTCTACACACTGCTTTGAATGCATCCCAGAGATTCTGGTATGTTGTGTCTTGGTTCTCGTTGGTTTCAAAGAACATCTTTATTTCTGCCTTCATTTCGTTATGTACCCAGTAGTCATTCAGGAGCAGGTTGTTCAGTTTCCACGTAGTTGAGCGGTTTTGAGTGAGATTCTTAATCCTGAGTTCTAGCTTGATTGCACTGTGATCTGAGAGGCAGTTTGTTACAATTTCTGTTCTTTTACATTTATTGAGGAGAGCTTTACTTCCAAGTATATGGTCAATTTTGGAATAGGTGTGGTGTGGTGCTGAAAAAAATGTATAGTCTGTTGATTTGGGGTGGAGAGTTCTGTAGATGTCTATTAGGTCCGCTTGGTGCAGAGCTGAGTTCAATTCCTGGGTATCCTTGTTGACTTTCTGTCTCGTTGATCTGTCTAATGTTGATAGTGGGGTGTTAAAGTCTCCCATTATTAATGTGTGGGAGTCTAAGTCTCTTTGTAGGTCACTCAGGACTTGCTTTATGAATCTGGGTGCTCCTGTATTGGGTGCATATATATTTAGGATAGTTAGCTCTTCTTGTTGAATTAATCCCTTTACCATTATGTAATGGCCTTCTTTGTCTCTTTTGATCTTTGTTGGTTTAAAGTCTGTTTTATCAGAGACTAGGATTGCAACCCCTGCCTTTTTTTGTTTTCCATTTGCTTGGTAGATCTTCCTCCATCCCAGCAGGGGCAGACTGACACCTCACACGGCCGGCCAGGTACTCCAACAGACCTGAAGCTGAGGGTTCTGTCTGTTAGAAGGAAAACTAACAGAAAGGACATCCACACCAAAAACCCATCTGTACATCACCATCATCAAAGACCAAAAGTAGATAAAACCACAAAGATGGGGAAAAAACAGAGCAGAAAAACTGGAAACTCTAAAAACCAGAGTACCTCTCCTCCTCCAAAGGAACGCAGTTCCTCACCAGCAACGGAACAAAGCTGGACAGAGAATGACTTTGACGAGCTGAGAGAAGAAGGCTTCAGACGATCAAATTACTCCGAGCTACGGGAGGATATTCAAACCAAAGGCAAAGAAGTTGAAAACTTTGAAAAAAATTTAGAAGAATGTATAACTAGAATAACCAATACAGAGAAGTGCTTAAAGGAGCTGATGGAGCTGAAAACCAAGGCTCGAGAACTACGTGAAGAATGCAGAAGCCTCAGGAGCCGATGCGATCAAATGGAAGAAAGGGTATCAGCCCTGGAAGATGAAATGAATGAAATGAAGCGAGAAGGGAAGTTTAGAGAAAAAAGAATAAAAAGAAACGAGCAAAGCCTCCAAGAAATGTGGGACTATGTGAAAAGACCAAATCTACATCTGATTGGTGTACCTGAAAGTGACGGGGAGAATGGAAACAAGTTGGAAAACACTCTGCAGGATATTATCCAGGAGAACTTCCCCAATCTAGCAAGGCAGGCCAACATTCAGATTCAGGAAATACAGAGAACGCCACAAAGATACTCCTCGAGAAGAGCAACTCCAAGACACATAATTGTCAGATTCACCAAAGTTGAAATGAAGGAAAAAATGTTAAGGGCAGCCAGAGAGAAAGGTCAGGTTACCATCAAAGGGAAGCCCATCAGACTAACAGCGGATCTCTCGGCAGAAACCCTACAAGCCAGAAGAGAGTGGGGGCCAATATTCAACATTCTTAAAGAAAAGAATTTTCAACCCAGAATTTCATATCCTGCCAAACTAAGCTTCATAAGTGAAGGAGAAATAAAATACTTTACAGACAAGCAAATGCTGAGAGATTTTGTCACCACCAGGCCTGCCCTAAAAGAGCTCCTGAAGGAAGCGCTAAACATGGAAGGGCACAACCGGTACCAGCCACTGCAAAATCATACCGAAATGTAAAGAACATCGAGACTAGGAAGAGACTGCATCAACTAACGAGCAAAATATCCAGCTAACATCATAATGACAGGATGAAATTCACACATAACAATATTAACTTTAAGTGTAAATGGACTAAATGCTCCAATTAAAAGACACAGACTGGCAAACTGGATAAAGACTCAAGACCCATCAGTGTGCTGTATTCAGGAAACCCATCTCACATGCAGAGACACACATAGGCTCAAAATAAAAGGTTTTGTTGATTTCTTCTACTGTTTTACTATCTTAAAAATAACTAATTTCTATTCTAATCTTTGTTATTACCTTTTGTTGAATAATTGTGTTTAGTTTGCTCTTAGATTTCTAGTGTCTAATGGAAGAAGCTTAGGTGATTGATCTGAGACTTTCCATCTTTGGTAATATTGTTGTTTATAGCTACAAATTGTCTTCTAAGCATTCCTTTATGTGAATGAAGATAGTACTTTTCTACCTTCACTACTTCATGTTCATTTACCTCAAAGAATTATCTAATTTTCTGTGTAACTTTTTCTTTGTCCTATTTTCTATTTAGAATAGTATTATTTAATTTTCACATATTTGTGGACTTTACAAATTTTGTTATTGATTTCTCATTTTATTCAGTTGTGATCAGAAAATATACTTTGTAAAATATCAATTATTTTAAATCCATTGAGATTTGCTTTATGGTATAGCATACAGCCTATCTGTGAGAGTATTTAATATACAGGTGAGAAGAATGTGTATTCTGTTATTTTGGGGTGGAATGCTCAATAAGTGGTTGTTAGTTTATAATGTTATTCAAATTTTCTATTTCCTCATTGATCTGTGTAATTACCTACCCATTATGAAAGTGTGGTTTGAAGTAATACCATTTTTTTTAAATTCTATATTTCTTCCTTCAGAAAATTGCATTAGTTTCCCTTTATGCCTTTTAGGCTTTGTTGTAAGTTGGGTATATTCATAATTGCTATAACTTATTAATGGGTTGACACTCTCTTGGCATTATAAAATGTCCTTGTTTGGTAACATTTTTGTTTTAAAGTCCATTTTGTCTGATATTAGCATAGCCGCTTCAGTTCTCTTTTGTTTACTTCTGCAAAATGGTGTGACACTTCCAGCTGGTCTCCACTGTTTCAAGTATGAAATTTGAATTGGTGTTTCTCTCTGGCTACTTTTAAGTCATTTTGTTGCCTTTTATCTTTAGAAGTTCAACTGTGATGTTTCTTGGCCTGAATGTGTTGGGTTTATGCTATTTGTGGTTCAGTCAGGTTCTTGAATCCACAGGTTTGTACCTTTTTTCTCCTTTGGAAAAATTTTAGCCATAATTTGAAGGAATATTTTCAATTATCTTTCTTTCCTTGTTTCCTTGGACTTTCATTATGCAAATGTTAATGCTTTAGCTTTGTCCCAAAGTCCATAAAACTCTGTTTTTTATTGTATTTTCTTTCTGTTGTTTATATTGGATAAATCCTCTTTCCTATTTTCAAATTCACTGATTGTATCTTGTGTCTTCTTCACTGTGCTATAGCAACCATCTATTAAGTTTTCTAATTTTAATTTTAATAATTTTATTTTTACGTTTTATAACTTCCATTTCTTTCTTCTAATTTATTATTTTTTGCTGAGTTTTCTTTTCCCCCATGGGTTTCATGGCCACTAGTAATGGCTTAATGAAGCATTTTTATGTTGGCTGTCTACAAGTCTTCATCTGATAATTCCAACATCTAATTAATCTTGGTATTGGTGTCTTTTGACTGTTTTATTTCATTCAAATTGTGACTCTCCTGCTTTGATGGGAATCTGTTAGGTATTGCCAGAAGGGTTTCTATTTTGTTGGTCCACCCTCTTCCCTGTTCTTTGGCTAGGGACAACAGACTTTTCTTGGACCTGTTTTTGTTTGTGTCTGTTGGTGGCCCCAGGCTCTGTAGAGTCCTGTCCAAGATAAGGGAGGCAATAAGGAAACACAAAGGGGTCATCATGGTATCTTTCCTCATTTCCTGAGGTCCTGAAGAGGTCCTCCTTCTTTTCTTTTCACTTTTCAGATTTTTTCGTGCTTGTTTGTTGTGTTATACACAGGTATTTTAGTTTTAAGAGGGAGGAGCTGGCAGCAATGGAGCTACTCTATCTTTGCTGGAACCAGAACCATCAGTCATCAATTCTGATGAGAGCAATGATGTTCCTATGTTTCCTCACTCTGCCAGCTTTGACCCTGGACAGCAGTTACAAGCAAGGGCGGAGAAGGTACTCATGAGAGGAGAGAGCAGAGAGCCTGGCCTCCTCCCCATGGGTTGCCTGTAAGGATGAGAGTTAACCATAAGACAGGCATGAAGTCTTGTGAGTTTCAGAGCAGTGGACAGTTTTGTTAATGAACCAAAACACTTGTGATGTAAAAGTAGCCATGAGATTGTCTATTAGCAAAATCAGCAAAAAAGTAATGGGATCTGTTAGAACATGCCTAGAGGCAGAGAAAGAATATCTCTATTGAATACAATTTAAAGTGACAGTGCATGCACCGCAAGAGAGAGACAGAGAGAGAGAGAGTATTGCATTATAACTGGCCAGTGAGTTTATCATGTTCAACGAATCAGTTATAAATTAATAAAATATCCAACTGAATATGGAAGGAGAACTTGTTCAAGCACATTTGTGAGCAAAATATTGTTGTAATTAAATAATAGGATAAATTGAATAATTAAAGATAGTTATCTGTTTCCAGGATACTAAACATTTTCTTAAACCTGTTCTTTTAAAGTACTGAATAAAATAAGCAGAACATATTTAAATCCTTAAGCTGAATAAAAGTGGGCTCAACTTAATCAATAATTTGCTATTTTTGTTTCTATTAAAATAAGATATTCAAATATTTTATTTTAAATTGGAATTCTCAAAATATATTGTCCATGAGGTAACATAGGGACTTCAAAGCATGAGTGACCAAAATAATTGTGTAGGTTTTATTTTCCTATCTTGAGCCTACCTTAATCTAAACTAATGTATCCATTTTAATGTGCCCTAAATAGTAATTGTTCACTCATTGTTTTGCTCTTAATAGTGAATATATAGAACGTCTAATGAAAATGTTTTGAAGTTTTGCTAAAGTAATTCATAATGTCCACTTTATGAGCTCCTTTTCTGCAGTCTGAGTTTTCAAGTACAGCCCAGAGAATTCCATTTTTCCAAGAGAGTCCTTTAGTTTAATTATATATTATTTGTAGTTTAAATATATATAGAAAATATCTCTAAAAACATAATCAAATAATTAAGTCTGTTAATAAAAACAAGTATCACATTTTTTATCTGATCAAAATCTACAAAATTCGTATCAACAATTCTTGAAATATTTTGTTTTTTGAAAAATTTTGCAGGTTACACAGCAATTTTATAGGTTAATAATTGAATCACTTATTCTCCATTTGCAAATGAATGAAATAGAAAGTCAGCAAGTGAGT
Source organism: Pongo pygmaeus (assembly GCF_028885625.2). Classification (NCBI taxonomy): domain Eukaryota; kingdom Metazoa; phylum Chordata; class Mammalia; order Primates; family Hominidae; genus Pongo; species Pongo pygmaeus. The sequence continues at coordinate 34,178,789 of NC_072379.2, read as the reverse complement.
ATTATGGTGAAATTATGGTCTTTAATAAAAATTTAATAATATAAACTGTATTTTATACTCTATACAGTAATTAATATATAATATTGAGCATAGATATGTAAAGTGAACATACATGTGTGTATGTGTATATATATATGTGTGTGTGTGTGTATGCATGTGTGTTATGGTTGAGCAAATGTAGTCTCTTCCAAAAATGTACTTTAGACTTAACATTGAAAATGCAGGAAAAGCTGATTGCGGTGGCTCACGCCTGTAATCCCAACACTTTGGGAGGCTGAGGTAGGCGGATCACAAGGTCAGGAGATTGAGACCATCCTGGCTAACACAATGAAACCCTGTCTCTACTAAAAATACAAAAAATTAGCCTGGCGTGGTGGCGGGTGCCTGCAGTCCCAGCTACTTGGGAGGCTGAGGCAGGAGAATGGTGTGAACCTGGGAGGCAGAGCTTGCAGTGAGCTGAGATTGCACCACTGCACTCCAGCCTGGGCAACACAGCGAGACTCCCTCTCAAAAAAAAAAAAAAAGAAAAAAAAAGAAAATTCAGGAAAAGAGGAATGTATATGTACTCAATTTATTTGAGACTTATGTTTTATTTTGTTCCTACTGCAAAATGATGATAAAAAAAGCATTTGTTGTCAATATTCAGCAGACTTATGGAAAGTTTTTGTTGCTTGTATAGTATTGTTCTGAGATTATATTTCAAAGTAGCAGGGTATAGAAGCATTTTACAACAAATAATTGCATGTAATTCTTTAAACCTATGATATTGCATTTAGTCTTCACCCCCCTTTTCAAGTAAAGAGTAAAACACATATATCCTTGAGCTAATATTGAACTGCGCCTTTTTAAATAACTTTGTGTTGAACATTATAAACATTAAGTTATAGAGCATCAGCATCTGAAACGAAGTGTTTTGGTAAAATGCTGTTTGCTCACTGATATGGTTTGTCTGTGTCTCAGATCTCATCTTGAATTGTAGTTCCCATAATTCTCATGTGTAGTGGGAGGGACCGGTGGGAAATAACTGAATCATGGAGGCGGTTCCCCCATGCTGTTCTCATGATAGTAAGTTCTCACAAGATGTGATGGTTTTACTGTTCTCATGATAGTAAGTTCTCACAAGATGTGATGGTTTTATAAAGGGCTTTCCTCTTCGCTCAGCTCTCACTCTTCTGTCTCCCGCCACTATGTGAAGAAGGATGTGTTTGCTTCCCCTTCCACCATGATTGCAAGTTTCCTGCAGCTTCCCCAGCCCTGTGGAACCGTGAGTCAATTAAACCTCTTTCCTTTATAAATTCCCGTAGCAGGGTGAGAACGAACTAATACACTCATGTAGGTTTGTGCACGATTCAGGCTACATTTATGTGCCCATGCACACTCATTGACACTGCCTTTTTGAAGACAGCATCATATTAAAATATTTAGACAGCATCTCAAAAAGCAAAAAAAGAAACCTGTTCCATAAATTTCTAATTAACGTAACAGAAATGGAAATCATGTGTTTATCTCCACAACATACATGATGGTGTGTATGTCCTCCTAAGACAGAGTGGATGCTGAATGAGAAAGTAGCCAGCTCTATGCCGGATACCTGCATAGCTGAGATAAAGTACTGTGTCCTCAGCGCATGGCACTTCCTGTAATTGCTATTCAATAAAACCCCTCCTCCCAACTAATGTTGGAGAAGTTCCTTCTGTTACTGGGTAAGCTGAGTGTTAGCAACTCCTGGCTGTTGAAGGGCAACATGGATGATGCTTTCCCCTGTCACTAGACAGCTCTTACGGAAGTGTACATGGGGCAATGTAAGTCAATGTTTACTTGGTCTTTTGCTGTAACTGGAGGAGCTCTTTCCAGACTTGCCTCTACAGGCATTCACCTTACTCCAAAGATGTCCCTGGGGCAACACCCAGTGAAAGTCCTGCACTCGTGCGTGGGAAACACTCAGACCAAGTTAGATGGGTTCCTCAACCACAAGACTTAGATGAATACACTGGTGGGACTCCTGAATCAAAAAAGTGGAGGAATATTGTGCTACAAAATAAGTTGGGAGTTTATTTTAAGAAATCAGTAATGCTTTTTCTGGAGCCTGCTGTTCCAAGGTATTTTTTAATATCTAGGTCATCTCATATCTGCCATCTAGATGGACCAGTGACTGACCCTTGCAGCAACCTCAGGCAATGTATCTGAGGCCGTGGAAGCCTTAAGGGCCTATTGCCAAGGGTGGACCATGGGACCTTCCCTAGACGTATATGGGAGACACTCTGACATAACCCAGGTTTGGAAGAATAGAAATTTTGAATGTGTTTTCTTATGTCTATTAATGATACACAATTATTTTCTCAATTAACCATTGATGACCTTTTCTCAAATTCTGTAAAATTTTTTCCTATAATTGCTAACTTCAAAGATATTAAGTTTATTCACCATTTGTCTCTCATACCAATGATCCATATTTTTAAGTGTATCTTTTAATTGTTATTTTTTCACAATGCAAATGTTTATAAATCTTATTTACTTGTATCATTGTATTATTTTCCTGCAAGCTTTCTCCTTTTAATGTCCCACATGCCAAGGCCTGTCTCTCCCCAAGGCTACACAATTTGCTTTATAAATATTTTCTTCCAGCACTTTTAAGCTCTTACACATTAGGTAGAAATAAGCTAAGCTTTTCTTTATTGGTATTTATTGTCTGCTGACTAGTTCAGACAAAAACAAAGAAAATGATACATTTTATCTTTGCTACTATAGACAATAGTGCTATGTTTTTGTTTTACATTTTCTGTTTTGGTTACTTTTCACGTAACATTGTTTTGCTGACATTTTCATTGTGTATATCGTTGTTTATGAATTTCAATGGGAGCTTATTTGACATGTTAGTGGGTCATGGATGATATAAGTTAATTGTAGTTGTGTCTTTAATCATATTAAGACAACCATTTATACATCTTTCAAAGCTTTCTTCCTTGAATTCAACTTGGTTTGACATACTTCCAAAACTTTTAGTCAAAATATCAATTTAGAATACAATTTGATAAATTTGATGTTTTAGAGATGTTGTATATCAGTAAAAGATCACTTACAGGAGATCATGATCTTTAGTTAGATTATGAGGTCATTCTTTTGTTTAGTCCTGTTTTTGTTTTCCAGATACTTCCAGGAGGATATTTAAAATAATTTATCCCACAGATTCTCAAACGAAAGTCAAATTTACAAAATATATAAAGATATCAAATCCTCAGATTGATTAATTATTTGCTACTTACAGGCTAAGTGGTTAATTTGCAGAATCTCTATTGTATTCCAGATTTTCAAAAATCCAAATATGAATGCATAAATATTATGTGATTAAGTCCTCACGCTTCAACCATAAATTTTATAATGTTCATCAGCTTTACAAGGGATTACACACTTAAGTACCTCATACTGACTGGAAGACCATGAGGGCTTTAAAAAATACAACTCTCTTTTCTGCAAGAAACAACTTGAATAGTGCTATCATCTCTTGCTCAACTCTGGGCAGATTATTTGACTGAGCACTTCTCAAAGGCAGTTTTTCTTCCCCATAGGCATCACCTTGTATTCCAATCTGTTCCCTGATCATTTCCTAGGAAATATATCTCCACTATTCAATGGGAAAATTAGAACTCATTTTCATAATGGAATAAATAAAGCATAATTACAAGGCAAAGTAGCTTTCATTAAAATCATATGATTTAATCAGGCAATGAACAGGTATTTATGGAACAAGTTTTATGGACCTGGAGTGCAGTTTGGGTTTCTACAAATATGACAACTGCTTCTCTTTGCAGAAAATGTAAGAATAAAACATCGATCATTTAGAGAATAATAATAGCTTAGGAATATTAAACTGAAAAGTGCTATTAGGAAATGTGATAGAAATCAAATGATAGAGGGAATTTTGTGTTCCAAGTCATGTTCAAACCCTCCTAATGGGGCAGAATTTGTGCTGGACCTTGATCAAATTCATTGAAAAAAGAAGTCTGGTTGGTTCAGAGATTATCGGTAATTTTGGAGCATGTATAGAATTGTTATGGAGATTTTTTCATGCAGAGAGAAAGTCACCATATTTAAATGATGAGGCTAGAGCCTTTCCAGAAAATTACTGCCCTCTCTTATTTAATTCTTTGATAAGAGATACATGTTGGCATTGGTATAACCATCAATTTCCTTAACAGAAATACTTCCCTAGAAATAGAAGTTACAATTGTACCAAGTTGTATTACATTATATCTTTACTTAGGTTTTGAAAAATAAAGCATACTTCTGTGTGATTAAAAAATCAGTGCACATAACCTAAAAGGTAATACTGCCTTCTATGAATCAAATAGCTCAAACTTTTAAAATCTAAATATTTACAGTGTATCTGAGAAATAGAGTTGATTAAACTCTTTATACAATATCTAACTATCCAGACAAAGCAACCAGAACCCCGTTCATATGCCTGGTTATCTTGCGTCGAAACAATCAGAATGACTGCCACACATTTTTTTTAAATAGTGCCTTATAAATCCAGCTACTTGTATAAAGGTGCATAATATGGAAACCTTTCAAAAGGTTTGTTACAGGGACCGACCTTGCCTGAATCTGGAAAAAGATCTCACATCATCTTTTCTCATGCTTCTGGTCTCTCACTCTTTTCAATGATACTATAGCCAGATTAGAGAAGGTTGGTCTGAAAATGTGAAGGAGGTATCAAGTCATTAAAATGTCAGCTCAGAGAAAGCAGAAGAAGCAGAAAGCCTCTCATGAACACAACACCTAAAGATGCAGAATGAAAAACAGGAAATGAGGCCAAGGGAACCAGACTTTCAGTAATGTTGGACAGCAAACCTGCAGGTGCAGAGCCGTGGCAGGAGCAGTGCAGCGGAGATGGGGCTAAGTCGAGCAATGAATGAGTCCTCTTGGTACCAGAAAAGGGCTACACACAAAATGCTTGTTTTGTTATTTTAAATTTTGTGTATTTGTAGCTGTTATGGGCTGAATTTTGTCTTGCCAAAATTCACATGTGAAAGTTTAATGCCTGGTAAACTCAGAATGCGACTGTGTTTGGAGACAGGGGCTTAACAGAAGTAACTACCTTAAAATGAGGTCTCATAGGTGAGCCCTAATCCAGTACAACTGGTGTCCTTATAAGAAGAGATTAGGGCATGAATACCACAAGGAGATGATGCTGTGAGGACGCAGGGAGGATATGACCATAAATACCTTGATCTTATACTTTCAGCCTCTGTAACTGTGGGAAATAAATATCTGTTGTTTGAACCACCAAGTCAGTGGTACTCTGTTATAGCAGCCTGAGCAAACCAATACAGCAGCCCTTGTGAAAATTTAAATTTTAGGTCAGAATTTGAAGGTATGCAATTTACCAGCTATAACCATGTGTGGTATTTATAATCAGATTTTGGCTAAAATTCTAATGAAAAACACCTTAAAAATATTGTTTCCTTGAGTGTAAACCACAGGATAAGAAAATGGGTCATCTGAAGCTGTTCTCTTGAAATACATAGTGTGTTTTTCATACTCAGTCATAGAAACTCAGCCTATCTATGCATATTATTTACAACAGTCTTATCTTGGTGATTTCATTTCATATCAGTTTTCACTCACAGGCTATGCAAAGTTAGGGAAATACTATTCTAGTGGTTTTTGAGTATTTGAGATATTTTTCCTGGGGGATTGAAATAGAAAGGTGGAGAAAAACTGAGATAACATTTATGTCATAGGAGTTTCTCTTTTAGCTGAAAGAGAATGGATACAGATTCATGTAATTTATAATAGTTCATATGGAGATTGATCTTAGTTCCCTAAAGTAAAAGTTTCATTTTCTAAATTGAAAACTAACAAGCAAACATTCTATAAATTTCCAAAGAAGAAATGGCTGTTAGGCTGAAAGAGAATATAACAAATAAAGAAGTATCCCTAATATCCTGTTGGGTAGAGAACTTTGCCTATTAGTGATCTACAAGAACTCATGGAGGCGAAGTCGGCAAGCTCTCCACTTCTTCCTGCTCCGTGTCCCATGCAGTAACTCCCTGTCGATAATCAGGAGCGCATGTCTTCTGTGCCCTCACCCATGAGATAATGTCAGTAAAAAGAGTGCAGGGATACAGAGGCCTTCTCACCATGAAAGGAAATTTGACATTATCTAAACCTACTAGTGAGGGTTTTTAAAAAAAAACAAAACAAAACTTTTTTTCTACTAGTTTGTATGGAATATTTTGACTTTCCTTTGAGATTCAGGGTGTTGGAGCTTCTGACGGATGCAAGCAAATGTTTGCATCTGCAGACTTGTTTAGTCTAAACAAACTCTAAAACATTCACTCCTGAGGCACTTCCTTCGGTGCCCTTGTCTCAGCTGACATGACTGCTTGAAATAACTTCCCATGAATAGTAGACGGAACACATACAGAAACTGTCCTGTTTCTATGGGACATGAAGAGAGCATAAAATCCAACATGTTCACAAACATTCAGTCACTAATTCCCAAGCCTTCTTCCAAGTACTTTATCTAGATTTACAAAGACCCAGAATCTGTGATGGTGTGGATTTTCTGAGCCATTGCCTTGGTCAACAGCTAGCCATTTATGTGCAAGTGAATGAAGTGGACTATGTCATATACACAGTGGATACCATTATATTTATCTGGCAGTTGTCTAGAGAGCTATCTTCTAGGTGGAATCAACAGAGCAACTAAAAGTGTACGTATGTAATAACTGGCATTATTGCCTTTTTAAAAAACACACAGACTCACATACATGATATTATTGTACTTAAGTAAGGTAATAGGATAAGCAAAAGCAAGGATGGGCATGGTGGCTCATGCCTGTAATCCCAGCACTTTGGGAGGCTGAGGCGGGTGGATCACCTGAGGTCAGGAGTTTGAGACCAGCCTGGCCTACATGGTGAAACTCTTGTCTGTACTAAAAATACAAAAATTAGCTGGGCATAGTGGTGGGCGCCTGTAATCCCAGCTGCTTGGGAGGATGAGGCAGCAGAATTGCTTGAACCCAGGAGGCAGAGGTTGCAGTGAGCCGAGATCATGCCATTGCACTCCAGCCTGGCACAAAGAACAAAACTCTGTCTCAAACAAACAAACAAAAAGCCAAAGCAAGTGACGTGGGCATACTGGAAACAGTGAGCAGGTGCTGTGATGCCATCAGGAGCACAAATAATACTGAGCCACTTTACTCTGCCTTGCTAATTACTTTACATTCTTTAATTCACATATTCTTAAACTAATCCCATAATATTTATATAATTATACTTTTACAAGACAGGAAATAGAGTTTTAAGAGTTCAAATTTCTTGCCCAAATGTATTTATTCAAATGGTTAAGTCAATAAATTTTAAGTCCATAAGAGGGCAAAGAGATTTTCTTACTTTAAATTAAAAAAGAGAAATAATTTCTGCTTTGGAGTTCAAAAACCATGAGAAGAGGGCACTTCAGGGAACTCAAAAATGAGGAATACCCTGTGACTTATTTGTCTGAAAGATGAAAATTCAGTTGGACAGCTTTTAATCAGGTTTTTAAAATTTTTAAATGTATGAGATATGTGTGCAGTCAACCATTACTAATATGAACCATCAAAACACTTGCCACAGTTTTGAATCCTGTAAGTACATATGACAGTGTCTACCCACTGTCTGTGCTGTCACAAAAATTACCATGTGTAGGACCTGTAGGTGTTTCACAGCTTATTAAACTATAATTGTGGAACTGTAATTATAGCAGATGCACTACAATGCCTGAGTTTTAGAAAACAACTTCCCTTAAATCATCAAAAGAGCAAACTTTATACCTTTTCACAGCAATGACATGATTATATTAAAATAAAATACTGCTAGAGGTGCAAAACTCACTTCGCCCAACAAATGTGAAAAATGATTCCTCTATCCATCACTTAAAAGGAATACACTCATATTGTAATCACAGCTGAGAAAAGAGGCACTACAGAAGCATGTTTTTAAAAATTCTATTTTGGTATATATTCTTATATATGTATTAGTTTATAGGTTATGACAATTATTACTGACTTATAAAGAAATTATATAAATATTCACATTCCCAGGTAGCTCTTTTTTTCAGGTGGCAACAGCCTGCAGCCTTCTCTTGAGATGCACATTGCAAAAGCAAAAGGGTCACCTGCTTAAGTAGGCTAGATCAACTTCGTCATAACTGGCCACTGACAGTGTCTTGTCAGATTGCGTTTTACTCCCCTAGACATCGGAGAGTATAAAGATAGGAAGTCAGTTCTCTGAAAATCAGATTTGCCGATGTCCTTTATTAAGCAGCTAGTTTGCCTTATTGTCCAATATACTCCACCATCTTCAACATCCAGAACAAATCTTTTTCAGTGCACACGTGTGTGTGTGTGTGTGTGTGTAGGGGGTGCATGTTGGATGTTGCTGTTGCCATAATTGTTACTCTAGGTATCCATCATTGGGGAATTCTGTCATTGTTGCGTTTGGCCTGTCTTCTCACATGGATGATTAGAAAAATATCTTCTATCCAGCTGAAATATCCTACTCTTCTAGGGTTGCTTGTGAGCAGCAGATAACAAAATTATTTCCATTGACACTTGGGAATATTTAAATATTTAAAGTAAATTTAAATAGTTCATTACTGTCATATTTATGTTATAGGCAGCATCTTAAATACTTTACCTGTTCCCTGTAATAATCAAATCAACAAGTTAAGGGAATTGTTTACCACCATGGTGTGTAAATCCCAGCACATAAAGTTCACGTGGTAGAGCTGAAGTAGTGGTAAAGCTGAAATTTGGAATAAGTCAGTGGAGACACTCTGCCAAGTTTAGGTATCATCTAAGGCACCATGGTTAGGTACAAAAAAATAAATAAATAAACAACCCCAACTTTAAATTAAGAAACATGCATTTTCAGATCTACAATATTAAGCAGTGTTTTCTTGTGTAAATCATTTATGTTTCTAGAGTTTCAGTTTTCAAATATTTAAATTGGAAATAATAATATCAGGCACTTGGGAATTTTTCAAAAATAAAATTTAGCTTAAGAAGGTGCATATAAATCATTGTTTTTAAGTACTGATGGATGAAAGTGAGTGACGAGATTTATGGGAAGTTTAAAAAACCACATCAATGATGCTAAGATTTGTCAGCTTGGGGGCTAAACCTACAGTCACTGTCTTGACATATATGCATAAACTATACTATATCCTGAAGTGATACCTTTGGTTTGTATTATTGGACTTGAATTAAATTTATGGTGTTATAGAACCCTTTCAGGAACATCCTCTCTGAAATATTTGGAGACTAAAAAATCTTTATTTTTGACAACGTCCTTTCAACTGAATGTATTCTTTCTTTTTCAATCAACCCCATTCCTGCCATCATTTTCTTCTGAGTTGTTTATAGCAGCCCAGTTGAACATTATTACCTTTTGATTTGTGTTATCACCTCTTATCATGGACTCCTGCCCTCTCCTGTTAATCTTTCTAAAGCACCATTACAAGTAGTACACCAACCCATAGAACATTTTTCAGTGTATCTCTTTGCTAATGAGAATCAGGGAAGTGCCTGACCTTTAGCAAAAGAAAAACAAATCTCAACCATTTGCTGGCTATAGACCTTGGACAAAGGACTCAATGACCCTTCACTTAATAATATTACCTTCTTGTGAATCTTTATGAGGGTTAAAGAAACCTTGTTTTTTGGAATAGAGTGAAGTATTGCCAGTTAGTATTCTTTTGATTCTCTTTCTATGATCTACTGGTTTAGGTATACTCTTATATTCTGGCCCTAACTATTTCCCTCTTATCATCTTACATTTATTTTATGCTACAACCAAAGTATCCTACTCATAATTTCCTTATCCCTACTTGTGCTGATACTAAACCCTATGCCAAAAGTGTTCAACATTCCTAATCTGATGAATGATAGTTTTGAGGTACATCTTCTCCATGCACATTTCAATAGCCTTCCACTTCTATGTGGTCTATTCTGCATAGCAACAAAGCCCGCTTTTCACTCCTTCTCACTGGGACATAGTCTGTCATGACTGATAAAAGTAAATGTACTTATTTCATGTCCATGATAGTCACGGAAGGCAGTAAAGTTGTCTTAGTGAACTACATATCCCATAGTCACAGTCACAAACAATGCCTTTCTTGGAGGCATCTACTAATTCATAAAAATATATTTTTTTGCAAATTACTGCATTGTATAGTATCTGTTTATGTGTCTGCCTCTGCCACTAGTTTTCTTTTCAAGTCAACAAATATTTATTGAGCAACCACTAAATATGCCAGAAAGTTTCAAGTACCAGGAATAAGCAGTTATCAAAACCAATAAAACTCTCTAGCCTCACTAAAGTAGATAAGAAACAAAATAAGTGAAATTAAATGTAGTACAGTCTATAGTGGTAAATATTAAGAAAGAGAGTAAAGATGAGAGCGGGGTGAGATTTCAAGTAGGGCAGTCAGGATAGGTATCATTGAGAAGGAGGTATCTGGACAAATATCTAGAAATAGTGGGTCAGTATCTACAGACACTTAGGGGTAGGTGAGACTCGAAGGTGGGAACAGCTCTGTCTCATTCATTGTGGCCATAAAATAATAAGCAAATGAGAAAAGGGAAGGAGGTAAAGTAAGAAAAGTAACTGCAGACAGAATTTTTTTTTATTTATTTACATATATTTGAGCCTTGTAGACCATAGTGAAATTTTCAACTTATAATTTGCATAATATAGGGAGAGCTTAGACATTTCAGTGGATGAGGTTCAGGATCTGACTTTACATTTTAACTAACAAACAGAAAGGACATGCACACGAAAAACCCATCTGTACATCACCATCATCAAAGACCAAAAGTAGATAAAACCACAAAGATGGGGAAAAAACAGAGCAGAAAAACTGGAAACTCTAAAAAGCAGAGTGCCTCTCCTCCTCCAAAGGAACGCAGTTCCTCACCAGCAATGGAACAAAGCTGGATGGAGAATGACTTTGACGAGCTGAGAGAAGAAGACTTCAGACGATCAAATTACTCCGAGCTACGGGAGGATATTCAAACCAAAGGCAAAGAAGTTGAAAACTTTGAAAAAAATTTAGAAGAATGTATAACTAGAATAACCAATACAGAGAAGTGCTTAAAGGAGCTGATGGAGCTGAAAACCAAGGCTCGAGAACTATGTGAAGAATGCAGAAGCCTCAGAAGCCGATGCGATCAAATGGAAGAAAGGGTATCAGCCATGGAAGATGAAATGAATGAAATGAAGCGAGAAGGGAAGTTTAGAGAAAAAAGAATAAAAAGAAACGAGCAAAGCCTCCAAGAAATATGGGACTATATGAAAAGACCAAATCTATGTCTGATTGGTGTACCTGAAAGTGACAGGGAGAATGGAACCAAGTTGGAAAACACTCTGCAGGATATTATCCAGGAGAACTTCCCCAATCTAGCAAGGCAGGCCAACATTCAGATTCAGGAAATACAGAGAACGCCACAAATATACTCCTCGAGAAGAGCAACTCCAAGACACATAATTGTCAGATTCACCAAAGTTGAAATGAAGGAAAAAATGTTAAGGGCAGCCAGAGAGAATGGTCGGGTTACCCTCAAAGGGAAGCCTATCAGACTAACAGCTGATCGCTCGGCAGAAACTCGACAAGCCAGAAGAGAGTGGGGGCCAATATTCAACATTCTTAAAGAAAAGAATTTTCAACCCAGAATTTCATATCCAGCCAAACTAAGCTTCATAAGTGAAGGAGAAATAAAATCCTTACAGACAAGCAAATGCTGAGAGATTTTGTCACCACCAGGCCTGCCCTAAAAGAGCTCCTGAAGGAAGCACTAAACATGGAAAGGCACAACTGGTACCAGCCACTGCAAAATCATGCCAAAATGTAAAGACCATTGAGACTAGGAAGAGATTGCATCAACTAACGAGCAAAATAACCAGCTAACATCATAATGACAGGATCAAATTCACACATAACAATATTAACTTTAAATGTAAATGGACTAAATGCTCCAATTAAAAGACACAGACTGGCAAATTGGATAAAGACTCAAGACCCATCAGTGTGCTGTATTCAGGAAACCCATCTCACGGGCAGAGACACACATAGGCTCAAAATAAAAGGATGGAGGAAGATCTATCAAGCAAATGGAAAGCAAAAAAAGGCAGGGGTTGCAATCCTAGTCTCTGATAAAATAGACTTTAAACCAACAAAGATCAAAAGAGACAAAGAAGGCCATTACATAATGGTAAAGGAATTAATTCAACAAGAAGAGCTAACTATCCTAAATATATATGCACCCAATACAGGAGCACCCAGATTCATAAAGCAAGTCCTGAGTGACCTACACAGAGACTTAGACTCCCACACAGTAATAATGGGAGACTTTAACAACCCACTGTCAACATTAGACAGATCAACGAGACAGAAAGTCAACAAGGATACCCAGGAATTGAACTCAGCTCTGCACCAAGCGGACCTAATAGACATCTACAGAACTCTCCACTCCAAATCAACAGAATATACATTTTTTTCAGCACCACACCACACCTATTCCAAAATTGACCATATACTTGGAAGTAAAGCTCTCCTCAGCAAATGTAAAAGAACAGAAATTATAACAAACTCTCTCTCAGATCACAGTGCAATCAAGCTAGAACTCAGGATTAAGAATCTCACTCAAAACCGCTCAACTACATGGAAACTGAACAACCTGCTCCTGAATGACTACTGGGTACATAACGAAATGAAGGCAGAAATTAAGATGTTCTTTGAAACCAACGAGAACAAAGACACAATATACCAGAATCAAAAGCAGTGTGTAGAGGGAAATTTATAGCACTAAATGCCCACAAGAGAAAGCAGGAAAGATCCAAAATTGACACCCTAACATCACAATTAAAAGAACTAGAAAAGCAAGAGCAAACACATTCAAAAGCTAGCAGAAGGCAAGAAATAACTAAAATCAGAGCAGAACTGAAGGAAATAGAGACACAAAAAACCCTTCAAAAAATTAATGAATCCAGGAGCTGGTTTTTTGAAAGGATCAACAAAATTGATAGACCGCTAGCAAGACTAATAAAGAAAAAAAGAGAGAAGAATCAAATAGATGCAATAAAAAATGATAAAGGGGATATCACTACCAATCCCACAGAAATACAAACTACCATCAGAGAATATTACAAACACCTCTATGCAAATAAACTAGAAAATCTAGAAGAAATGGATAAATTCCTCTACACATACACCCTCCCAAGAGTAAACCAGGAAGAAGTTGAATCTCTGAATAGACCAAAAACAGGAGCTGAAATTGTGGCAATAATCAATAGCTTACCAACCAAAAAGAGTCCAGGACCAGATGGATTCACAGCCGAATTCTACCAGAGGTACAAGGAGGAACTGGTACCATTCCTTCTGAAACTATTCCAATCAATAGAAAAAGAGGGAATCCTCCCTAACTCATTTCATGAGGCCAGCATCATCCTGATACCAAAGCCGGGCAGAAACACAACCAAAAAAGAGAATTTTAGACCAATATCCTTGATGAACATCGATGCAAAAATCCTCAATAAAATACTGGCAAACCGAATCCAGCAGCACATCAAAAAGCTTATCCACCATGATCAAGTGGGCTTCATCCCTGGGATGCAAGGCTGGTTCAACATATGCAAATCAATAAACATAATCCAGCATATAAACAGAACCAAAGACAAAAACCACATGATTATCTCAATAGATACATTTTAAAAGATCTTCTCATAGCAGGTTGAGAATATCCTGCAGGGAAAATGGGTGGATGCATAGAGACAGGTTCAGAGGCTATTGCAATAACTCAGGCAAGGGATGAGGGAGGCTTGGAAGGAGTGTTGGCATGTCCAGATATTGCGTATAATTTTAATTTGGAAACCAGAGGATCTACTACATGATTGCACTGGGGATGTGAAAGAAAAAGAGAAGAGTGAGTATAAGGATTTGTTTAATAAATCAGAAAAATGGAGTTAGCACTGAGCATAGGGGGTGTTTAGAGGGGAAGAAGAGGCATTTATGTTTTGGAAATTCTATTTATAATGTCTATTAGTCAAAGAAGAGTCCAGATCACATGGATGTTTGGGGAAAATGCATAGCCTCTCATACAACTAGTGTTCATAGTCAAAAGACTAGATGAAATCACCAAGGGAATGAGTGTAGACTGAGAAGATGAATGATTCAAAGATTGAGCCCAGAAATACTTTTGTAAACATAATGGGATAAAGAGAGGAACCACTACAGGAAACGAAGAAGATGGAAAAAGAGACAGGAGAATGCAAACTCCTAAAACAAGGTATCAAGGAAGATATTCATAGTCTCTGTTAGATGCTGCGGATGGATTTAGTCAGAAGACAGGTTGATCCAAGGAACTGGCAATGCTTGAGGGAATGAAAGAACCTTAGCAGGGAGGCCGAGTCGGGTGGATCATGAGGTCAGGGGATCGAGACCATCTGGCTAACACAGAGAAACCCGTCTCTACTAAAAATACAAAAAAAAAAAAAAAAAAAAAAAAATTAGCCGGGCGTGGTGGCAGGCGCCTGTAGTCCCAGCTACTGGGAGGCTGAGGCAGGAGAATGGCTTTAACCTGGGAGGCGGAGCTTGTAGTAAGGCGGGATCGCGCCACTGCACTCCAGCCTGGGTGACAGAGCGAGATTCCATCTCAAAAGCAAACAAACAAACAAACAAAAACCTTAGCAGAGGAGTGGTGGGAATGAAAGAATGCTTCCGAAAGGGTTCAAGAGACAGTAAGAAAAGAATTAGAGACAAAAAGCAGTGACAACTTTTTTGAGGAGTTTCCATGTCAAGGATGACATGGAGATTAGACTGTGACTAGAGAAGCAAGATCAAGAGAGTCTTATTTTTAATGAGAGATGTGGTGTGCTGAAGATTGGGCCTCCAAAGGTGTCCAAGTCTTAAGTCCAGGAGCCTGTGAACATGCTACCTAACATGGCAAAACAGTAACAACAGCAACAACAAAAGACCTTGCATGTTGATAAAGTGAAATGTCTTTAGATGGAGAAATTATTCTGGATTATCTGGGTGCATCCAATGTAATCACAAAAGTCCTGTAAGAGGGAGTAGAAGGGTCAGTCAGTCATGAATGTGATAACAGAAGCAGAGGTGGGAGTGACGTGAGGAGGGGACCAATGATCCATTTGTAGGCAGCGCCTGGAAGCTGGAAGAGGCAAGTAAATGGATTCTCCACTGAGGCCTCCATAAATGAACAGCCATGCCAACATCTTGACTTTAGAAAATACTTCCACAACTGTATGATTATAAATTTGTGTTGTCTTAAGCCACCTATTTGAACAGTTTATTCACAATAACGGTAGAGAAAGCAAAGTGTAAGGAATCATAATTGGCAAGTGAGCAGATGTGATGGAAAAAAATATATGTGGATATTCTTTGTACATTGCTCACTTTTTGTAAATTAAACAGGAAGCCATCAGGAGCTATGTGGATGTGTGCACGGCTGGTAGATATCTGCATTTACCCAGGGTTGAAGTTGAGTCAGTTGTGTATGATAAAGTTTGAAAGGAGCAAGCAGTTTGAGCTTGTATATGTGGAAAGAGAAGACAGGACATAAGACTGTTGAGGAAAACAAAAATGAAAATATGTTAAAATCTGTGAATTGCAAGCCTGAGTAGGGAGGCTTTTCAGGGCCTTTCGAGGCCTTTCAACAAAAGACCCAGATACTCGTACTTTCCATTAGTCAGAAAGATTTACGCAATGTTTAGAATTGATGAATATTTGGATATTTTGTAACACTTTAACTTACTTTGTTTTGCATTACATTATTACCTTTTAAAATTTAGACATGAATAAGATTGCAAGAAGAGGTGGGAATAGTGACCATATTATGCCTCTCCTTTGCATTAATTTATTTATATGCGTGTGTTCATTCATTCAGTGCCCATGTACTTATTCACCTCCCACGTATGAAGTGTCTATTTCCGGTTCTTCAATAGACATGACCCCTGTATACCTACACTGGGAGGGGCCCAGAAAGGATGAGAAGATTGCAATTGAAAAGGATCAACTATGGGATATTAAAGTGCTATGTGACTGATAGGTCCACTCTGCTATCGTGACCCATAAAACGAGCAGCTGAATCAGGCCAAGTGACTCAGGAAAGTCTCAGAAAAGAGAATCAAAGACTGAATTTGACCTACCTGAAGTTGAGGTTGGAGGGATGAGAAGTTTTTCAATACAATTGAAAAATGAGAAGTTTTTCAATACAATTGTCACCAAAACTGTAGGACTCCAACAATAGATTTTATGATAATTGTTACATTTTAAACATTCACATTTATTATTTACATTTTGATAAACAAAAGCAAGACTATATATATATATACTGATTTATCCTAGATTTTCTATATTATATATACATATATATTCTTTATACATATATTTTATATTATATATTTTATATGTGTATATATACTATGTATGTATAATACATAAGGTATATATGTATTACATATATACACTTATACATATGTATTATATATTATATATACATATATAAGTAATATATAATGTAAAAATATATTAAAATAAAAATATTTGTATATTATATATACATATACATATATTATGTTTATATATAATACATATTTATATATATTTTATATATAATATATTATATATAATATATTATATATTTTATATATAATATATTATGTATTTTATATATTTTATATATAATATATTCTATATTTTATATATAATATATATTATATTTTATATATATATTTTATATATATTTTACATGTAAAATGTATATGTAAAATAATATATTATATTTAATATATAATATTATATGTAATGTAACGTATGTAATGTAATAAAGCGATCTCGGCTCTCTGCAACCTCTGCCTCCCAGGTTCAAATGATTCTCCTGCCTTAGCCTCCTGAGTAGCTGGGATTACAGGCACGTGCCACCAGGCCCAGCTAATTTTTGTGTTTTTAGTAGAGAAGGGGTTTCGCCATGTTGGGCAGGATGGCCTCAAACTCTTGACCTCGTGATCTGCCCACCTTGACCTCCCAAAGTGCTGGGATTACAGGCGCGCACCACTGTACCCGGCTCTATATTATATTTTTAAGGAGATATGATTTTTTTCTGTCAAATTCAGTTTATTAGGAGCTGGTAAACTAATTTTCTTAGAAGTATCTGAAAATCATAGGACTTGTTAATGAGATTTTAAAATGTTTATATTTAGGTTATAAATGATTTAAATTAATCATATATCGCTGCTTAAACAATTCACGCACACTTTGTATAGGTAAAATACACTCATCTGTCTCTGGCAACATTTGTAAAAATAGTGCACCAATACATGTGACCTAAAATATTTACCCTGTAGCATTTAAATTAAGCTGATTAATATTATTTATCATCCTGTCTCCACAAAGTAAATGGCCGCTAAGACTTAAGGAATAGATAATATCTCAGATGTTAATACATTTCTCATGTCTGTTTTATAATAATGAATTGGTAACCAAGGCATACTACGAAGTATAGGAGCTAACTTCATCTTGTACACTAGTCACAAAGGGCTATATGTATTATTTTTTATGGTATCACTATATTTTAACAATGCTATAAAAGGAAATTGTAACTCATGGTTAATAGAAACATGTCTCTGAGAAGCAGAGAATGCTGTTATTAGGTGTCTAAAGATCATTTGATCCTCTATTTGGCAGAAAGAGTATTCATGTTTTATCATAGCTTGTCCTAATTTAAGTGTCAAGCTCTCATTTCTTAGGGACCAGCAAAACCAACAGGTCACAGCTGCATGATTCTGTTTTAAGAGCAATGCAGGTTTATTTTATATGACTTGCTTTTTCTGTCTTGTCCACATGACTCCAGCGAAAATATTACTTTGGTAACATTATACCCATAGTTCTTTAACCTGCCCTTCCACTATGAGTATGCATATTTGAGTCTATGGATGTTCTTAAATCGGATCATACATCTATCACAGGGAAAACAAATTAAGTGGAGTACAGGGATACGTTCCCCGCTGATAAAGCAGGCATGCTCCTGACTCAGACGGGGAGGAATCATGTTAATCCCATTACAGATGTTGTGCCAAGTGTCACATAAGGAAAACAGACAGCTCTTCCAACTCTATTTTTCATTTGTCATCCTTACTGTGAGAACTCCGCAATGATGGGTTTAATATCTCTCCTATAATATTCTCTCTGATAGCAATAGGAATTTTTTGCATTAGAACCAGATGTGTGGTGGTTTTTGGGATCTAAACACTGCAACTGAGAGATTCTCAGAAACAAAACTGTTGAGGGTTTTTTTCGTGTAGTCACTAATATGTGGAAACCACATATTAAGCAGATAAAAATGTCAATCATAGGCTCATATTTCATGCTCGGCTAGCAATAGTGGCAGTGGAAGAGCAAGTTCAAAGTGACTAAGACTCAGATAATTTTGTCCTAACATAGAAAATGGAAGGTTTCTGCACAATTATTGTTTCTGGCAGGGGTGCAATTATTAACCCAGGAAATCTCTCTACCACACTCTGTTGCTTGAGTGAAGAAATTTTTAAACCAGTTTTTTTTTTTTTTGAGATGGAGTCTCACTGTGTTGCCCAGGCTAGAGTGCAATGCAATGGCACAATCTCGGCTCCTGCAAATTCTGCCTCCTGGGTTCAAGTGATTCTCCTGTCTCAGCCTCCCAAGTAGCTGGTATTACAGGAGTGCACCACCAGGCTTGGCTAATTTTTGTATTTTTAGTAGAGACGGTGTTTCACCATGTTGGTCAGGCTGGCCTCGAACTCCTAACCTCATGATCCGCTCACCTTGGCCTTCCAAAGTGCTGGGACAGATCTCTTTCATTCAGCACTGCATGTGTAAGTTTTAAGATAATTTTATTTTCTTATAATCATAGTTAAATGTTAACCTGAGGGAATATATTCATTAACACAACTCACGTAATGGATTCATTTACCTTGTTAAAGAGTTAAAGAGTTAAAAATAAAATTAAAAATTCTATACATAGTACAGTGTTATAGTACTTAATAAGAATATTAAATTTCATGAATATTCTTTTAAAATATACTTAAGTATTTGACTTTGAAAATGTGTGTTATGTGAAAGTAATGTCTTTCCTTGCAAACAAAAAATCAGTGTTCAGTTAAATCCATAACTCATTCTTGCTTAATTAGAATGTAAAATACTGTATCCATACCTTGTAATAATCCACATGATAGACTAATCCACAAATAATCCAAATATCTAAGAATTTTACCTGAATACTTGAGGTACGATTGCATACTATCTTCCCCTGTATGTCTACATTGGTTGGATCTCATTGACTAAAGTTCTTTGAGTGTAATTAACATTAGCACAAAACTACACCGAATGTTAATATATGCTAAGTGCTCCACATATTTGCTTAGCTAGACCATATGTATGTGTGAGTGTGTAAGTGGCATGTGTGCATGTGTACATTAGAGAGAGAGACAGTGAGACAGATACTGAAAGAAGACTAAATTAAACTCATGTGCAAGCCATCAGGAACCGCTTTCCCAGGTTTTAAGGGTATATGAGGCAGGCATAAAAAGACTGAATTGAAGCACCAGTCAGCAGGAGCACATCCATTTGTGGACTCTGAAGCTTTTAAAATTTGAAGAAGAGACACACGTTAGTAAAAAGAATCTCATGTGTATATTACAAATATGTATAACCATGGAAACATATTGCTAAGGCCCATCCCAGCAAGATGGAGTGGCCATGTAGATCAGCGGTCCCCAACCATTTTAGGACCAGGGACTGGTGCAGGGACAATTGACCAGGGAGAATTTTTTCATGAACTGAGGAGGCGGGGATGGTGTCAGGATGAAACTGTTCCACCTCAGATCATCAGACATTAGTTAGATTCTTATAAGGGGCACATGATCTAGATCCCTCGCCTGTGCAGTTCACAGTACGGTCTATGCTCCTATGAGAATCGAATGCCTCAGCTGATCTGAGAGAAGCAGAGCTCAGGTGGTAACGTTCCCTCGCAGCTGCCCACCTTCTGCTGTGCAGCCCAGTTCCTAACAGACCATGGACCAGTCCCAGTCTGTGACCCAGGGGTTGGGGACCCCTGGGGTAGAGGGCAATGCTGTTTAAAGGTCATTCATGTCACGTCTTAGTCAGCTCAGGCCACTATCACAGAATACCATAGACTAGGGTGGCTTAAAAACATGACCTTCTCCTAGGTCTGGAGGCTGGAAGTGTGATTAGAGGGTGTCAGCATGGTTGCATCCTGGTGAAGGTTCTTTTCCTGGGTCAGAGATGCCTGTCCTCTGGTTATGTCCTCACATGGCACACAGAGAAGGAGAGTTCCAATCTCTTTATTCCCTTCTGAGGGCACTAATTCCATGCATGGGGGCTACGCCCTCATGACCTAATTACCTCCTCAAAGCCCCACCTCCAAATATCATCACATTGGACATTTAGGCTTCAATGTATAAATCTGAGGGGGGCACAGACATTTAGTTCATAGTGCTATGGAATCTACCAACCTTGGCCAGTGTCTCCCTGGGGATTGAATGATCCTCATTCTGTCATTTGAGACTGACTTGTGTGCACCACAGTCCTCTCGTTTTCTTGTGGTGTGAATTGTAACCGACGTATTAAACCCTCTTAGCATCAGTTTAGCATGTTCTAACAGATTTATTCATTTCCAAAATGCCATGAATGTTCAAGAAATATACATAATACAGTTAGTGCAGTGCCTGAGAAATAGATACCCAATAAATAGTACTTCCTATTACATTGTTTGTGAACTTCATAAAATCAAATGAAAACCTTGAAAGCATCCACTGGGAGAATGCTATACCCACTGTTCTCACTCTCCCCTTCTCCACAGACAGCATCAGAACAGTTTGCTAGTGATGCCTGTGGTGAAGGCACAAATTCCGATGGGATTCTGACATCCAGAGGCTTTGCTTCCCCTTTGGACATAAGTTTAACTGGCCTCCTGGCTTGGGAAAGAAAAATTGACTTTGTATCTACCTGTTTTAAATGCATGATTGTAATTTTGGGAGCCACTATCCTAACAAAATAAAGGCAAGACCGTCATTCATGTTGAAATCATGGTGGAAATTAGGAAGTTTGAGCATCATAAAGTTAGACGTAACAGGAATCTTGCTGACATTTATTTTTCACTTCCTTACTTTTAGTCTACTTTTAGTCTGAGAGCAGAGAACCACAGAAGCAAATTGCTGAAAGCTCTGTAACTGAGAACCAGAGATAGATGTCCCCAGTTCCTCCCCGCAAGACAAGGTGATGTCCTTGAGCATGCATCCTCAGGAGCAGGGGCTGGGTCTTGCTCTTCAGCAGACCCTGCCTATGGCCTCTTCCCTTTGGGGTCACTTTTCATCACGCAACTCTTTTACTGCTTGTATTTTCATATGCTTTGCTTATGCCTTTTTCTTTATTAGAATAAAAATATTTTAAGGGTTTGTGTTGGGTATTAACAATGCCAATGCTATTCTTTGGCAGGAAATATCTAAAATTAGCCACAGAAGGTATGATTATAAAATAATATGAAAGTATTGATATGATTCAGTTTACAGAATATTTTCAGATCCATTACATAATGACAAATGATTCAATAAGCATTGTGAGGTTGGTTGTAACCCTGCCTTACAGATAAGAATCCTGAAAAATCTGAGGGGCTTAGCCAGAATCACTCTCACTGAAACTTTCTCTACTGATTTTTAAGAGATTGATGCTTTTTCTCTCTGCAATGAGTAAGTCCAGGCACTGGAGTGGTGGCAGGGTGGGGAGGGTATTTGGAGACAATAATGGTTATGAATTTGTTCAAATCATGTTAATTGAACATTGAATGCTTTTTTTATGTCACGCACTCTTATAGATGCTGTCAGAAATGAACTGGACAAGGATCCTAATACCAGTGGAACCTACATTCTAGAGATGCTGTGCCTACCACTATGGGATTTAAGATGCCATAAGACAGACTTGCTGGCTTTAGTTTAATGCAAAAAAAAAAAAAAAAAAAGCATAAAGAGTGGTGACTGTCCAAATAGTATGCAGAAAAAGTTTAAGGAATAAAAACAAGAAGATAAGATTGAATTAACGTTAGGATTATATAAAAATTTCACCTAAGTAGGGCAGATACACATTATTAAAAAAGTATGTATTGTATATATATCTTTCTATACAGTAGACACATGTATCTATCTATACACTAGACACTGACATGCATAATATATATAGTCTATATAAATACGTATGCTACACATACATATATATTTATGTATACAGAAATGTGTCTATCTTAATCCATTACTTAATAAACAACCTTGGAAAATTTACTTAACCTCCATTTCTCTCATCAGTTAAATGGGGCCGGTAATAGCACGTAACTGTAGGATTTTGTTGGGAAGCTTGAGTGAAGCACTAAAACCGCTCTCTGGTCCCGAGTAAGCCCAGAAAGTGAAGTCCGTATTGTTATTATCACTGCTGTCATTACACTGTGCCAGGTCATGCTCACAATAATTTTCCTATACAATAAATTGCAAATTCCAACATTTCTAAGCATCCTCTGCCTTTATTCTAGGAATTATTAATTTAAAAATTCCAAAAATTAAGTAATAAAATGTATGAAACAAGAAAAAAATGACTTTTCTAAGTTAAGTCACTGCCCTTTCCACTGCAGAATGGAGATTTGAGTTTCTCCATCTCTCCTCAGTTGGTGTTATGCCCAGCTTGTCTGCAGATGATGTCTGCATGGCATATTCACCCATACAGGGTCAACAGCTACAAGGAGAAATTATGTCTGAGAACTGATCAGAACTAGTTATAGCATCGTAAAACCAATACAGATGGTAGTATGATCTGCTTACTTTAAGGATGTTCTTAAAACAGGATTTTAAAACTGTATCATCTTCTCTCCTGCTAGAAGATATCAGAAGAGTTAGCCAACACCACATCATTAAACTCAATAACGAGACAGCTAAAGCGAAGTTATCTGTGTGGGCAGTCATTTTGGACTGCTCCATTGATAGTACCATATGTTAGCTACAGTTGGCATTCTACAAGGAATTGCAAATGTTTACAGTTACTTTGAGGGAAAGATTCTTTGTGTTGTAGCGTTTGGCATGTGGAGAAGTTTGCCAAGAAAAGATGACATGAAAGCATATTTTATCAAGTCTATTTTTCTGTAGTATCCCTCCATATTTATAAGACTTTATATTTGGAGTGATTTGGAGACTGAAGATAAAATGTTTTCCCCATCCCTAGCCTTGCCTGTCATCTTCTGCCTTTCCACCATCTCTTAGTAATAGATCATTTTGAAATTTTCAACACTATAGGGAAGCAACTTCTTTGGAATTATGTTCAATTTGAGTTGCCTGTTCTCTTTCATGCTCTTTTCAGAATTTTTAAAATTACATTTTTTAGTCTTTTCTAAAATCAATCGATATGTCAACAGGAAAGAATTTCTACCCAAGAAAACATAAAATATATAATAGTGATTAAATTAGGGCTAGAAACTGAAAAACACTTCTATAAATTGTCAATTCTTTCCTTGAGGTCTTTGCCACAAAGACTTCCCAGGAAAGTTTTGCCAAGAAAGTCGAACTTAAAGAAAGTATTTTTTTTTTCTGGTTTGCTCATGATAATCTCAAAAACATTTCTGGTTGCAATATAAATTATATGCTCATCCTAGTCATAACATGTATTTTTTTTTTAATCACAATTCTCAGTCTTAGTAAAAGCCACAATTCTCAGCCTTAGTAAAAGCCACAATTCTCAGTCATTTTATCTTTTCAAGAGGAAACTGTGTTATATTGATGGTGGAGTCTAAGCACTCCCTAAGGTCAGGCATCATGATGAGTTTCACAGAATGCAGCACTGAGAGAATAAGACACTCCCAGTTCTATCTGCAACCACTTTTTTTGCTGACATCAAACATACAATTTATATATCTAGGCCTCAGTTTTCCTATCTATAACATTAAGAAAAAAAACAAAAATTATTTTCCATGTGTGGCTGAAACAGCATCTAACTGCCACCATTTCCATTCACTTTCGGTTGTGCAGAGTTCTGAAGAGGGGTCTGTCCATATTGGGCTGTTCCCCAGGCTTCCATACATCTATTGAAGCCATGAGATCTGTTTTTTCAAATACAGTGCGAGTGGAATCTTTTTGCTTCATCTATGTCCAAAGTCATATAAAAGTAGATTTACTCCTCCACTGTCCCATGCTTTGGCTGAATGGCAAGGAGCCCCAGGCACTAAAGAAAGCAGAACACAAATTGCAGGTGCCTGGGTTCCTGAGTGGCCATGGGCAAAGCCTCTGCCCCCCACTCGGAGCTAGCTTTTGGTTTTACGTAAGTAAGAAAAAACTCTCTATATTGTTCAGCTCCGAAGACTTCCAGGACTATTTATAACATCAGCCAACCAGTCACAGATTCCTTGCCAACTTTGATTCTAACTTCAGAGTTTGGCACAGTAGTTATGGACATTTTCATCCAAACTGCAATCCCTTCCAGTCAGAGAGGTCAGATACTGAGGATACAGTTTTATTATCTCTTTGGGAGTGTTTTATGGAGCTAAAGAAACATGTGGCTCACAATAGTGGCTCTATCTAGGAGGAGTTTCAACCCTTGTAAGGTTAGGAATAGTGTAAAGCAGGGAGCCTGACTCAGTAGCAATTGGGGAATTAGACCTGATTTTGCTAAATAATGCATAGGTCAATAAACAAAGTTAAAAAACAGTAAGTTAAAAAACAGTAGATTACTTCCTATGATCAGTTCATGTTTGAGTCTGTCAAAAATTTATATTAAAAGATGGACAAGGTTTAGGAATAATAGAGAGAAGTTTATAGCATCCCAAACTCTATCCATTAGAAAAACAATTGCAAACAAGTGTCAATCTGAAAGCTCTTACTGTGAAAGTCACTATTAGAAATCCCTCTACTTGGTGGAATAGATTATGGAATTGTAAGGACAGAAAGATAAAGAGATGCAACACCTTATAGACAAAGAAACACGGCCGGGCGTGGTGGCTCATGCCTGTAATCCCAGCACTTTAGGAGGCCGAGGCAGGTGGACCACCTCAGGTCGGCAGTTTGTGACCAGCCTGACCAACATGGAGAAACCCCGTCTCTACTAAAAATGCAAAATCAGCTGGGCATGGTGGCGCATGCCTGTAATCCCAGCTGCTCTGGGGGCTGAGGCAGGACAATTGCTTGAAACCAGGATGTGGAGGTTGCAGTGAGCCGAGACTGCACCATTGCACTCAGGCCTGGGCAACAAGAGTGAAACTCCATCTCAAAACAAAACAAAGAAATACCACATGCAAAAATGAGTTACAGGAATGGATTAATATCTATGCAACAAGAATCAGGAATGGGTAGAGTTAGAAATAAAACCCAAGAAACAAAAAACTAAAGCTCCTCTTCCTTAATTATTGAAAATTCTTAGACAAGTTCACTTAAGCAAGTATGGGGCAGGGAAGATAGAATGAGAATCACCTTTTGAGACACAGAAATCAGAAGAAGGCAATGACTCAAGCACGTATTTCTCAGGATTTAACCAATTCCATGTAGAAAAGCCATGTTAAAGATTCATTGTTTATAGAATCTCTCTCTGTCTCTCTCTCTCTCTGTCTCTCTCTATGTGTGTGTGTGTGTGTGTGTATAGAGATTTAGGTATTAGATTTAGATACACACACATATATAGATTCTATAATCTCTAGCATGACATTTCTATAAATAATATGTATATAGGTGCGTGTGTGTGACTATATATACACATTATATATATGTATAAAATATAGCCTTCCTGTGTAAGATTTTAATGTAAATTTTTGTAAAATTTTATTTGTAGTATAGATTTGATAATTTTGTAGAGCATTTTTGTATTTTCATAATTCAAATTTAAAGAAGTGCTTTAAGTATTCATAGAACCTCCATAGCGATGTTCTGTGGAAATTGCAGTAACTCTCTGACAACCAGTGTTAGAAAGTCAAGTGTAATACTTAACAAATATTTGGAGTATAGGACAGATACTGTCACAGTTGAGTACACCATTATATTGTTGACCCTGTTCAAAATGCCTGTTTGATAATTTTTGTTGTGTGTGTAGGGAAGGTTATACATCACATACACACACACATATACACACACACATCTTTGATATAAAACCTATTTAAACTAGAAGTATTTTCAGATGAAAAACTTGGAGTTTTTTTTTTGTTTAGAAAGAATTAAGTGAAAAATTATACTGTGAAATTATAGTTAATTTAGAAAAAATAGCATGGAAAGTACAATAATAACATATTCAATTACAATGTATGATTAATCGACAAAGCTTGAAAAATTCTAAATATAAAAGGAGCATTGCCCTCAGATAATTAGAATAAAAGTAAAACAAAACTTCTCAAGCCCAGGGTTTTATTTTATATATATAAATACATAAACTGTGATTATTATTATTTCAGTATTATAGAAAATTTGGCTATAAGCTTCCTATACATCAAAACATAAAAAGTTGTATGTGTTCTTAAGGCCTGATACAAGAAAATACTATTAATTTATTCTCTGAAACTAGTCACTCAGACTAATTACCTAGATGACATTACCATATGGCCACTGAACAAGAAATTGGACAAACTTAAGACGGGGCCCAGAGGGGGCAGTCTTCAAATATTAGTAACATATCTACCTTCCAAAAAAACCTAAGCATTTCTGATGCTACTGCTGACTGAAGGGGAGCTACTTAGATGAGACTGAGCATCTAACCTGAGCAAAGGACAGCTTAAAATGTGTTGGAATGAATAGACAGAATGCAGCCATTAATTTTCAACTTCCAGTGACAGAGCTCACCAGTCACTGATACCATTTACTTTCCCTTGTGTATATATTGGCATGGGGGAAGTTATACTGTTTTATGATTTAATATTTTTAACTGGCAAAGGGAAAATAAAATAAAATGACCCCCAAACCCCACACCACCATCATTACTATCACTACTCTCTAACAAAATGCCCTCTGCCCTGGTGAAGAATGAGGCAAAATCACAATCAGTCATAATTCTTAGACAGTAGTAAATCTACCTGAAAACTCACAAACACAATTTTCAATGTGGTTAAGCAAACAAGTCATGGAGCTAAAGCAAATTCAAAAAAAAAAGTTAAAGAGAAATTTAGACTTACTCAGAAGAGCTTAATTTCCATTCATCTCTCTCTATGTAGACCTCTTTACCTACAGCCAGTTTCCAAATGAAAGAATCATTCAATGATAGTTTTGGTACAAAAGAAACAACTTTTAATGTAATTTAAAACTACTTATTGATCTGAAATGTGAATGAATTTTAAAACGGAATAAAATGTTTAATGCAAGCCTTTATGTAAACTTAACATTTTTCTAAGAGCTATAAGAAGATACAGTGTTCAAAAAGAAAATTCCAATTGTACAAAATACATTTATCATTCCTAAAATCTAACCATTTTGAAATGCTTTATAGAAATACATAATTTAACAAATGTGGTTGTTAAAAATATTTTTAAAAATCCCATAAAGTAAGTGGAACACAAAAGTATATAGTAAAGCACTCAAAGACAGTTATACTTCAGGCAAATTAGCCGTTAGGGGAATTGGTCATTTGGATAGCTATCTTTAGAACCACAGGTGTTCCTTGACCTCTTCCATTAACCTCTGGACCCTTAACCTTTTCTCCCGCCAGCACCCTATGATGGTTAATTTTATGTGTCAACTTGACTGGACTAAGGGACTCCCAGATAGCTGGTAAAACATTATTTCTGGGTGTGTCTGTGAGGTGTTTCCATTAAAGACTGGCATTTAAACCACAGACTGACTAAAGGCCACCCTCACCCATGTGTGTTGGCGTCCTCCAATCTGTTGAGGGCCCTAATTAAACAAAAACGCTGAGGCTGGGTGAATTCTCTCTCTCTTTGAGCTGTGACATCCACCTCTCCTGCCCTGAGACAATGGAACTCCTGGTTCTTGGGCCTTTGCACTCCGGGACTTACATCAGATCCCCTACCCATGCACCCCAGGCCGGTGGCCTCAGAATGGAGTTACATCATTAACTCCCCTGGTTCTCAGGCCAGTGGACGCAGTCTGAATTACCAGCAGCCTTCCTGGTTCTCTGGTTTGCAGACAGCATATTGTGGGACACTTTTTCCCTCCATCATTGCCTAAGACAATTCCCATAATAAATCTCCTTTTACAAAGTTATGTATATAATCTACTATAATCTATTGGTTCTTTTTCCCTGGGGCCATATTACACCTCCCGTAAAGTCCCCTGTTACAATCCACACTTACTGCATCCAGTTCATATGCTTGGGACCTCTTGCCAAGAGGTTTACATCTTCACAGTTTCAGCAGCAGCTGTGGTTTTAATTTTAACCACTGTTACAATCATGCAAAGAGGTGTTCTACCTTGCTGCATTATTAACATAAGACAAATTTCTCATTTCATTTGCACATCCACAATGTCATCTGCAAACAGGAAATTCTTGTTACCAAGACCTCAGATCCTTCTCGATCTATTTTCTATGGTGAAAGAATATTTTTTCCTGTATGTGTCAGACTTATAATTTTATAAAATGAAATAAAAATTAATACATCAAAAATAAATAACATGCAGCTCAAAGTCCCACCTTTTGATTATAAGATTCAAATTGCCATGAAAGTTTCAACTTGACTGTGCTTGAGGTTAGAAAGAAAACATCATTTGAAGACCAGCATCTGCCAGCAGGCTGTATTTTAGGTAGTAGACTGCTTCTGGTTTCGGAATTTTCCTCAGAGGGAATGTCTTACCCAGGTACAAATAGTCTTGGTCAGATGTTGAAAAAAAGTAGGCAACCATCCCTTTAATAATTGACAATATTCAAAATTCAACTTGAGAATGTACATTGCTAATCAAATTGAGGTTTATAGTTATTAAATATCGGTTTTTAAGGGGTCAGTGAAAATACTATTTTTAAGACTTGTGTGGTATTTAATGTATCTTTTAGAGAAGACCAAAGGTTTTTTGAAAGAGCAACTTTAGATAAATCCAAAACGTCAGCAATGCCTTGTTAGAAGTTGGAGAACATTATTTGAGGACAAAAATGTAACAAATAGCATTTATCTAGCAGTTGGTTGCCTTAAGCGTAAAACGTCAGTCTTATGTGATGCTGTTTTCTGGTGGTCCTGCCAGAGGACCGGAGTAGCCCTAGTGAAAGAACAAGCTGGCCTCATCTATGGGTTTATTTATTCATTTGAATATTGAGAAAGGTGTGCCTACCCGATGTTTTTGGCTATTTTGATATTTTTAATGGCAAAAACAGATAATATGATTACATACTTTTTGAAGCCACTATTTGCTCCATTTTAGGCACGGCTGACTTTATTTTAATTAGTGTCATCAGAATATGAAAATGGGTTTGGCTCTATGCTTTCTAAAGCAGGAGATGTATATTCCATTGAGAAGAAACCATTCTATTTACAGTATTTCAAAATAAGTTAAGAATAAAGTCAGTTGTGGCTAGCAATGACCCTATTTGAGAATAAAAACCTATCTCTTAGAAAGGCATCTCCCCATGATATTTTGGTCCAGGTTTTTTTTTTTTTTTTTTAATCCAGGTTTATAAAAGTCCCACATCAGTAACAAACTCACAGAGTTTACCTAATGATGAATTCTAAGAGGAAGATTCCTTACTTCTTTCTTAGCTGGAGTCTTGTCAAGCTGGTGGAGTGATCATCAGTATTGGATTATGTATACTTAAAGTTCATTTGAATTGCATGGAAGCTATTGGATCATAGCATGGGGATTAGTAATTTGCGATTTTGAAAATAAGTTAGTCTGCACCAGAATTCCCAACAGGGTGCTCTTGGTGAGCCGTGAGATAGCAATGCTTGTAAATGTTTAATACTGCTGAAAATTTTAAAACTGGTTTTTCAACTTATTAAAGATTTACAGTATTTGGAATGATGTTTGAACATGATTCTTTCACTACTCCAGTAATATTCTGGCGCTGCACCTTTGCCATCGAGTACTCTGCAGAAGCTGCACAGCACTGCTCTTCCCCTTTCCCTGGACTTTCCACAGATCCAATCCTTTTGCTTTGCCTATTAATTATCGGAATTCACTCTTCCTTGAAGTGAGTATCTGGTATGCATGTGGACGTATTTATTTTGTTAATTAACTTGCTCCTATATTTTTTCTAACTATATATTTTGTCAACTATTGAGAGTGCAATATTGAAATCTACTACTATTGTTGCTGAATTCTGTATTTCTCTCTTCATTTATGTCCATTTTGCTTTCATGTATTTTGGGGATCTATTGTTAGATGAATACATATTTGTAACTGCTTCCTGCAGAATAAAGTTTTCATCTTTATAAAATATACCTTTTTTCTTTTAGTAATACTTTTTATATTATTCTTTTGTCTTAAAATCTTTTTTATAATATTAGAAGAACTACTACAGCTCTCTTTTGTTTATCATTTGTACAGAGTATCTGTTTTTATCTTTTTTCTTCTGAGCTGTATGTTTCTTTGAGTCTGAAGTGTGTCTGTTGTATACAGCCTGTAGTTGGATTCTGTTTTTTAATCCAATATGACACCCTTTGACTTTAAATTGAAGTGTTTAATCCATTTATGTTTACAGTAATTATTGGTATAGTAATGGTTTGCTTTCTATATGTTTTATATTGTCTGTTTCTTCATTTCTCCATTATTGCCTTCTTCCTTTTTTTAAACAGGTATCTCCTTGTGTGCAATTTAAATTCATTTTAAAATAACACATTTTTGTGAGTTATGTTTTTAAGTGGTGCTCTAGATATTACAACATGAAACTCAACCTAAAATAATCTAGTTCAGTTTAATACTAATTCCATTCCAGTAGTGCATAGAAACTGCTGCAATATAGTCTCTATCCCTCGTGCTTTTTGTGCTATTATTGTCATACAAATTACATCTTTATACATTATAAGCTTATCAATGTTGTTTTGTAATTTTTGTTTTATGTAGTTATCTTTTAGTATTTCTTTTAGGGAAAATCTCTTGATGACAAATTCTTTCAGTGACTTATGAGTGTATGTATGTATTTAGGTATGTATGTATTTATATCTGGTGCAGTCTCTATGTGTCCATTTTTTAAAAGATAGTTTTGATGCAATTACAATTCCTGGCTGAAAGCATGTTCTTTCAACACTTTGTATATGTCAGACTGCTTATGTCTGCCTTCCATGGTCTCTGATGAGAACTCAACCACTTTTCTTATTAAAGATCCCTTGTATGTGATAAGTTATTTTTCTCTTGCTGCATTAAAATATTTTCTCTTTGATTTTTGATAGTTTGACTATTATGTTTTCAGTTGGGCATCTGAGTTTATTCAATTGGAGTTTTTTGAGCTTCTTGGAATTGTAAATTAATATTCTTCATAACATTTGAGAAATTTTGTCCATTATTTTTCAAATACTTTTTTCTCCCATGTCATTCTTATCTTTCCTCAGAAACTCCTATTACATGTATTTTGGTATGTTTGATAGTGTTCCACAATTATATGAGCCTCTGCTCATCTTTTTTCACTTATTTCTGTGCCTCATACTAAATATTCTGTTTATATAATATATTTTTATGTTCTCTAATCTTTATTCTGCCTCTTTATTCAATGTTGTTATTTTTCATTTCAGTTATATTTTTAAATTCTGGAGCTTCTACTTGGTTCTTTATATTTATGCTCTGTATCTCTTTATTGAGAGTCTCTATTTTCACAACCTTAGAGAATTGTGGTGCTAATAATTCCAGAATATTGTTATGATTTATCAACACCCTGAAATAAGAGTTTTTTCTATGAAGCTGAGATATGAGTCATGTCAAATAGTTATATTATTTTGGGAATAAGGTTTCTTCAGCGAGATGCTAGAAGTATTGTTAAAATACTGACAAGATTCTGGATTTGGATTTGGGACTTTCCAAGGATTTCCAAAACAGGTCACCCCTCTCTTTTCTTGATTAACACAGCATAGTGCTGGAGGGAGAAATTGGAGTAGCCTACGTTAAAACACCACATGTTCCATAGTCTTACAAAGATTTAATCATTTTCCTTGAGAATGAAATGGTTTCTAGTTTGTTCTGTGCTTTTGGTTAATTTCCAGAGTTCAGAAATAGTTGATTTCATTAGTTTTTGTAAAATATTTTCATGCCTTTGTGAGGCAGAGCAAAAGCATCCTCACAGCTGGGCGTGGTGGCTCGTGCCTGTAATCCCAGCACTTTGGGAGGCTGAGGTGGGCAGATCACGAGGTCAAGAGAGGGAGACCATCCTGGCCAACATGGTGAAACCCCATCTCTACTAAAAACACAAAAATTAGCTGGGCATGGTGGCACACGCCTGTAGTCACAGCTACTCAAGAGGCTAAGTCAGGAGAATTGTTTGAACCTGGGAGGTGGAGGTTGCAGTGAGCCGAGATCATGACAGAGCGAGATGCCATCTCAACAAAAAGAAAAAAAAAGCATCCTCACTGTATAATTTCAAAAGTCTGGTTCCTCTCATTTTTATCATTTTAAGCTACAAAAAGTTCTGCACGTATTTGTTACGTATATTATTGCTGTTTGTTATTAGTGATTTTTAAAAAGAACAATGTTAATTTCAGTCATTTTAAAGTTGCTACTTCTTTCCTGTCTTTGTTATTAATATTATTGCTTTGTTTTTCAAAATGGTTAGAGTAGAACTCCCATTCACAATTGCTACAAAGAGGATAAAATACCTAGGAATACAACTTACAAGGGATGTGAAGGACCTCTTCAAGGAGAACTACAAACCACTGCTCAAGGATTTAAGAGAGGACACAAACAAATGGAAAAACATTACATGCTCATGGATAGGAAGAATCAATATTGCGAAAATGGCCATACTGCCCAAAGTAATTTATAGATTCAATGCTATCCTCATCAAGTTACCATTGACTTTCTTCATGGAATTAGAGAAAACTGCTTTAAATTTCATATGGAACCAAAAAAGAGCCCACATAGCCAAGAGGATCCTAAGCAAAAAGAACAAAGCTGCAGGCATCACTCTACTTGACTTTGAACTATACTACAAGGCTACAGTAACCAAAACAGCATGATACTGGTACCAAAACAGATATATAGACCAATGGAACAGAACAGGGTCCTCAGAAATAACACCACACATCTACAACCATCTGATCTTTGACAAACCTGACACAAACAAGCAATGGGAAAGGATTCCCTATTTAATAAATGGGTTGGGAAAACTGGCTAGCTATATGCAGAAAACCGAAACTGGACCCCTTCTTTACACCTTATACAAAAATTAACTCAAGACAGATTAAAGGCTTAAACATAAGACCTAAAACCATAAAAACCCTAGAAGAAAACCTAGGCAATAGCATTCAGGACATAGGCATGGGCAAAGACTTCATGACTAAAACACCAAAAGCAATAGCAACAAAAGCCAAAATAGACAAATAGAATCTAATTAAACTAAAGAGCTTCTGCACAGCAAAAGAAGCTATCATCAGAGTGAACAGGCAATCTACAGAATGGGAGAACATTTTTCCAATCTATCCATCTGACAAAGAGCTAATATCCAGAATCTATAAAGAACTTAAATTTACAAGAAAAAAAACATCAAAAACTGGGCAAAGGATATGAACAGACACTTCTCAAAAGAAGACATTTATGCAGTCAACAAACATATGAAAAAAAGCTCATTATCACTGGTCATTAGAGAAATGCAAATCAAAACCATAATGAGATACCATCTCAAGCCAGTCAGAATGGTGATCATTAAAAAGTGATCATAAAAAAGGAAACAACAGATGCTGGAGAGGATGTGGAGAAGTAAGAATGCTTTTACTCTGTTGGTGGGAGTGTAAAATTAATTCAACCATTGTGGAAGACAGTGTGGTGATTCCTCAAGGATCTAGAATGAGAAATACCATTTGAGCCAGCAATCCCATTACTGGGTATATATCTAAAGGATTATAAAACATTCTACTATAAAGACACATGCACATGTTTACTGTGGCACTGTTCACAATAGCAAAGACTTGGAACCAACCCAAATGCCCATTGATGAAAGACTGGATAAAGAAAATGAGGCACATATACACCATGGAATACTATGCAGCCATAAAAAGGATGAGTTCATGTCCTTTACAAGGACATGGATGAAGCTGGAAATCATCATTCCCAGCAAAAAACACTAGAAGAGAAAACCAAACACTGCATATTCTCACTCATAAGTGGGAGTTGAACAATGAGAACCCACGGACACATAGAGTGGAACATCACACACTGGGGCCTGTAGCGGGGTGGGGAGCTAGGGGAGGAATAGCATTAGGAGAAATACCTAATGTAGATGACAGGTTGATGGGTCCAGCAAACCACCATGTCACGTGTATAGCTATGTAACAAAACTGCATGTTCTGCACATGTACCCTAGAACTTAAAGCATAATTAAAAAATGGTTTAACTTTTGATGGAACTTTATGTTTAATTGTACTTTTTTTCTAAAATAAAAATAAATTCAGGACTTCTTGGTTCTGGATGGCATACAAGGAGACTGAAATTCTTCCCTTCATTGTACCAATAAATAAAATACAGAACACACTGAAAACTCAACAACTCTTCTTAAATTCATTAGAGAAATGAGATTCCAGAGTAAACTGCTGCCCACCAAACTGGCAGATACAAAAAAATCAAAACTTACTACAGCAGAAACCCAGTGCCTGCACAGGGAAACGTGAACTGTAATTGAGGAATTGCTGGACACTCAATGTGGATGACTCTGAGAGTTAAAAACTCCAGGGGACACCACACTTTGGTGAGTTTTGCCTTCTGAAGTTCTAACAAAGTCTCACAGTTAACTTTGTGCTTTGGGCGGGGGAGGGGAAAATGAACTATTTTAAAACATGCCAGAGCATTTTGCTCTTCTTAAGAAGGCCTGCTGTTGAAAGAAATTATTTTACCAGAACCTAAGCTATTCGGGTTGTATCAGAGCCTAACTGACCTGGGGGATGTAAATATCCACCTCTGGCTGCTCTAGCCTTCCACATCGGAGAAGCAAAACACACAACTCCAGCTGTCTTCAGCCATCCTCTTCACCTGAGTATGTGTGTGTGTGTGTGTGCGTGTGTGGGCAGGGATGGGAGGAGGGGTGGTGGACTGGCAGCAGTTGTGAAGTTCACAGCTCACAGGTACAGACTTATTAAAAGACTGAGACCTATCATAGGACTACAGTACGCTTTCCCTTTTCCCGTACCTTACCACTACTTCACTAAAGCCTTTTTTAGAGGACTTACTTTAACTTAGTACAAGAGTAACAATTACAAGGCATACTAAAAAGCAACAAACAAACAAAGCAAAACAAAACAAAAACACAGTTTGAAGAGATACAGCAAACATCAGAACCAGCCTCAGATATGGCTGTGATGTTGAAAGTTTCAAACCGTGAATTTAAAACAGCTGTGATTAATATGCAAAGACCTTTAAAGAGAAAAGCAGACAACATGCAAGATCAAAAGGATAACGTAAATAGTGATATGGATATTTTAAGAAAGAAGCAAGAAGAAATGCTAGAGACAAAAAGCACTGTAACAGAAATAAAAAATGCCTTTGATGAGATAATTAGTAGACGGAATAGCTGAGGACAGAATCTCAAAGCTGAAGGATCTGTCAATAGAAATTCACAAAACTAAAAAGCAAAGAGGAAAAATAGACAAAGAAGAAAAAAGAGCAGAATATCCAAGTACTGTGGAACAAGACAATCGCAAAAGGTATAATATACACATAATGGAAATACCAGAAGCAGAAGAAAAAGAGGAAGGACCGGAAGCATTCCATTACATTATAGCAAAGAACATCCTGAGGCTTTAGAGTCATGGAAGCTTTAATCTATCTCCGCCATTAACTACCAGATAAAAGTATTTATCTGTTTTTACCCTCACATTCATCATCTGTAAAATGGAGATCATTAAACCTACTTCATAGGATTGTCAGCCAGACTGCATTAAATTTGATAACACAGTAGTGTACATAGCACGTAAGTGCTTGATAAATGGTCAATAATTTTTAGCATCACCTCAGCTATGTGTCATCATTTTATTAAAGAATCCAATGTGACCCTGTTCCTTCCAGAGCTGACAGAGAGGTGTCTGGAATAGTTGGAATGTTTTGGCAGTCTTAAGAAGATTTTGCATAATAATATATCATTCTTGAGTGAGAACCAATGAAAGTTCTATTGTCATTAGATTAATTGCCAAACATGTCACCATCCCACACATGCTTCCGCTGTCACTTCATTGCCCTCTTCTAGACCTCACCATATTTACTTCTTTTCGGCACTAAACTTATTTTCCTTCCTGTCTGACTTAGCTTTCAAGTTGTGACCCTTCAGGCCATTTTAATTTTAAGTGTCAACCTCATGGTTCCCAGATATTCATTTTTTTAATGGAGTGTTTCTTGGTCCAGGCCTGAGTTTCCCATACTGGTTTACTTCCCTCACAGATAGTCCCTAATATCACATGGTTATCTTCATCTGTTTTTAATTAGGCAGAGAGAAATTAATGCAGCAACTGTGCTGTCAAACAGAAAACTGAGGTTTTGGGCAAGTACCAGAAGGTACTACCTACTTCTCACTCTACTGAAGTACAATGTGACAAAATTATACTCTTCAAATTATTTTGCTTCAGGTGAGACATACGGGCCTTCGAGGGCAGCAGGGGACAATCATCAGCGAAGGCAGTGAAGGCAGTGTAGTGAGCACCAGGGTGTAAGAAGTGCACCCAGAAATCTTACCTTTCTCACCAGATTCCTGCTGATTCAGAGATTATGACCTTTACCCAGTGGGCAGCCAGGGTGCAGGTAAGGGGTGAAGCAGTATTTGACTTCTTCAAGAAGTGTTATGGAATCCAATATTTTTGAACATTTTGTTTCTTGCCCTACAATTGAGAGAAAGATAAACATATACAGATAGGTGAGGTTTTCCATGAAATTGGTATACCTAGATAGGCTGGCAATAGCATATTCTGAGCAATAGGTCACAAGTACTTTCAAATCATATTCAAAAAGAAATATTGCATAGAAATACACTTGATAGGGATTTTATTAAGGTCACATATGGAGCAACTGCCATCCAAATGATAAAGAATTCCCTGTAGTTAATCATAAGGGATGCAGAAAGACCTTGTCCTTCCACTGGGATATGGGAAGCAGTTTACAAAGAATAAAGTTGACAAAAGAAGAGTGAAAAACAGAGGTTTTCTTGGCCAAAGGCCATGTTTCCCCAAGGTTTTCACCAAACTCTGGATGTATTAGAAGTTAGTACTGGAATCCTAATATGTAGTACATGGTGGTGTAGTTGTTACGTGCCATAACAAGCTTGTACTGGGTTTGTGTTTAATATAATTATACTTTAACTACATTGTAATTGTATGTAGTTCTCATTCCATTATACAAGACCAGTTATCCCCAAATAATGTGTGTTTCCTATGTAAAATCCAAAATTACTGAAATACTATAGGAATTTAGATAGATAAATAATTGGGCCGGTCATTTAGTTCCTATTCAGAAACTGCACAAAGATCTTGTTTCTCCAAGAAGGGTGACCAAACGCAAAAATGTTTTCTAAAATCGTGGGTTTATATGGTGTGGTAACACCGTCTGTTAACCTAAAAAGTTGTTTTGCACATAGTGAGTGTACAGGTAATATTTGTTAAATTAACAATCTAAGTGCAGGTGTGCTATGTTGGTGTAGGGGTTCAATCAACTTTATTTTACAACTGAAAGTTACAAAGATAATAAATTTTGGTTTAATAATTGTATCTACCATTTACCATTTATACTACATCGATTTCAATACTCACATCTTAAGGATATTTAGTTTGGTTTCTCTTTGGAATCTGCACTCCAAATTATATAGTCCTATAATCATACATGCCTTAAAATACTGAGTACAAGATTATTTTTATAGAAAATCATAAGGTTCTATTTTCTTCCCAATGTAATATTTCCTAGTTACTTGTATCTTTATCCAGGTACAATAGATAAAGTTACAAAAGGTACATCAATAACCTATAATGAAGACATAGGATATTCAAATCAGTGGTTCTCAAATATGTTCTTTCCCAAGACACCAAATTAGCACAGTTTCATCAGTAGCAGTGACTTGCTATGATAATAACTCTTATTTGCTGGGATTCATTTCAAAATATGAAAGGCCCATGTTGTTTAAAAAAATCCTTTAAAGTCAAATCCTTAATTATGGAAAATACAGATTAAAATGTCATTTTATTTTCTTATTTTTCTTATCATTTACAATTTTTGATACAACTTTCTTTACACCTATGTTAGGGAACAAATACTGCTTTACTTTCCAGTTTTTTATTGCATCATGTTCATCATTTTGTAACAAAAATAAATATACTTTAAAAGTTTATTGAGGTACTGTTTCTCAATTTAAAATGTATGTTTGATCCAGCAGTCATAAAATGATATTGACAGATTTTCATCATATTCCCAGTTTTTCTGAAGATAATGTGACAAACCACTTCAAAAGTTACTAAATGTCTCTGGGAAAAATAACTATGATTTAGTTTTAAAAATCTCAAAACCAACAAACTGACAATGAGAAAGTTATAATTTATTGTATTTTTCCCAGTAAAGGGAAGATTGATTTTACCCTACTAGTAAGCGAAAGCAGGATTGCAAGGAATTTAAGTATTATCTACCAGATGTTGATTCCACTAAGCCAGCTTTCTAGCTCGTGTTAGGGGCTTTTGATCACAGTTTGCTTGAGGTAAACAAATGGCAAGCTAACTCGGTGGCTCTAATCCCAGCAAATGAGCACTGCTGGTTCAAGGAAGCTCAAGGAGAGGGAGGTGTGAGAGGTTAGGGAAGATGGCCAGGTAGGCCTGTCTTGCATTTCTGCATACTATCAATCAAGTCAATTGCAGTACAGGAACGCATGTCTCCTCCATGTTGGAAGATGAGGACAAGTCCCCTAAAATTTACTTTTAGCCACAAAGGGATATTTTAATGATCTTCAAAAGTTTACAGATTTAGCATTAGGGTTTGTTATTTAGTAATCTAAAAGCTCTCCTAGAGGTGAAGGTGTGTTGTGTCCAGATAACAGCAGCATCCTAGGCTGCTACTTGCTACAAGCAAGACCCCAGGCTTCTCCTGACCTTATCTGCTACTGCACACTCAATTCTTACTGGATTTGACATCATGTAGCTATATCAAATACAGTAAGCTTAAACAAAAGAGTCCAATTTAAGCAAAAATGGAAATGATCGAAACTTACTTCATCAGATAATTTTTTAAAGAACTTTAAATATAATCACATGCATTTATTACTCATTTTACATAAATCTTCACTCCAACTCTTGGATGTCAGCCTAGTGGGGTGGATAGGCACAATACATCTACATCACTTGGGTTCAGGTCCCAGCTCTGCTCATTATTAGGTATACAGACCTAGACAAATTCAGATTCTTTGTTTCCTACATTTATCTTCTGTAACACAGAGATAATAATAGTCCCTCCTTTATGCAGTTGTCATGTGGATTAATTAGCTAATATTTGTGAAGTGCTTGAAATGACTCCTGGCACAGAATCAGTTTTGCTCTTGTTAACCTAACTATCAGTAGAGTGTTGGGAGGGTAGGGAGATGGGAAATCTGGCACACTTGTATCTGTTCAGCTGGTTGAAACGGGTGCCATGTGGAAGCCTGAAATTGGAGCACAGGAATGATAAGGCTATTGATGGCTCACTATCTACTTGCTGGAGATGCCCACACTGGAAGTCATTATTGACAGTCTTTTCAAGGCAAGAGCCTGTTTCACACACAAAACTCATTTCTTTGGGTTGCCCTTAGCAACAGTTAGTTCTCCCTTTGTTAGATCTCAAGTAGATGGTTCAAAAGAACCATTGAAAAATAAACCTAAATAGAAGGTAATCAGGTTTCATCATATCATTAAAAAGATAAAATAAAAGGCACTTATGGACCACTGCTATTACAACCAGAGCAAAGGGGAAATAAATAGAAAGTATTTGAAAAGAATTGCATATGATTTTTGCATATGAAAATGGTATTGTTGACCTCTGCAATGGATTCCACAATTATGAGTTGCTTTTAATAATAGTGGAAATAGATTCCAAGCTATTTGGTATCTTGTTTAGCTCCTAAATTGCTGCCTCACTATGTTGCTCCCAGAGATGATTACTATTCAGAATATTGGTGGTCACACGCAGGTTGAAATCCATTTGCCACACCTGCTCTGAGCACAACACAAATTGATACCTATGTGTGTATTTGGCTATACTTTTCTATTAGACATTTTTATTAACATGGTGTCTCTAAAAGACAGACTAAGGGGTAAACATTCTTTATACAGAAAGGGAAATTGAGGCAGATTAACTTACACAGAAGACATCTGGAACTAGAATTTATATCTGTTGATAACCAACCCAACACTTTTTCTGCAAGATATAAACACATATACTAAAGGCAAACATTTCTCCCCTTTCTCTCTTCTTGACACCTTATACCATGCTTCCTAAACCATCTCAGATCCAAAACTATTTCTTTAGTATAGTGCTCCTTGTACCTTCCTGTCCATTTAGATGACACAATTAATTGATAATGGTCTCTCCTTGATTCCCAATAACTGCTAGACTAGGATTTTTCAACACCAGAATCCGAATGTATTTCTCAACTAATACCTAGTAAGCTATATAATATCCTATCTTACCACTTCTCTTTCTTGCTATTTTCTCCCAGATTTATTCCAGCCTCAAGATTCTAATTAAATATGAAGTGTAATCTTTGACAAATTTATTGCAGAGATTTTATTTTGTATTGAATTGATGTTTTTGTTGCACAATAGATTATGCACATAGAATACATGTAATGCTCATATGTGTATGCCTATAATATTTTGTTGCTTATTTGTGTATATAGCTGTCATTTCTTGGCTTAGATATAGAAATTTGACACAGATGAGAAATTTAACAAATATTTCTTGAAGGAAAAGATGTTTAAACATCTGTATGTCTGATATGTTCAAAATATGATATCCAGGTATTGGATTGCTCTTTGTAGCAGAATTTGGAATTCCATTTGAGATCTTATGATCTACAAAATAATCATTCTTGTGATCATTCCTATTCTACTAAGACACTGTCAGGTATTCATGGAAAAATAAGAAAATAAAAGCATTGTAGTAAAATTTCCATGAAGCTAGATTGCTTTATTTAAAAAATTATGTTCTCAGAAATTATGTCCTTTCAAGCTTGTTTGTTTAGAATAGCTGTTCACTTATAAAAAGAAGGTCATAGTAAATGGTAATATTTGTGTATGTGGTATAGTGGTGGTGGACTCAGTCTGGGCATGTGTGTATGCATGTATTGAAGTGTTCTTACTTGAAAATAAAAAGTTGACAGTGCTATATAAGTCCTAAATATTTTATTGAAGCTTTACTGATTTTGAATCCCTAACTCCGGAAACCACTGTGCTGCAAAAAAATATGATCTCAGCTACCCTGAGGGGCTAGACTGTTTGCATTTAGCCAGTGCTTCTTGTTCACACCCATTCTCTAATGCATTTGGATTCTTTCTAATCAGGAGAAAATCTGCTTTGCTCTAAGTTTGCACCATACACAGTCTGAAAAAATGGAGAATTTTTTTTCAATTAAACAGCAAGTGGATTGCTGAAGAGCATCTGAAAATCAATCACAGTACAAGGTGCACAGAGTGAGCCTGTTATTTTCTGAGATTGCAATTCAGGGGTTGAGAATTCTATTTTGTGTCAGCCAGAAAGTTTGGGTGAACTAAGTATCATTTAAGTTTATAGGTAAAAATGAAATTGGCACTGTGAAAAGGATTTCAGCACATAAAGATGTAGCAATTCTTTCTACCTTTAACTTCTATAATTATTTTGACAAAGCGAATCCCCTCGTTTTAAAGACAGTAGTTTTTAGAGGAGTTTAATAGCTTTAAAAACGAATTTATGAGAAGTTTTTATAAGTCACTGAGGTAAACAATGGCTATGTTTGACAGGAGGAAATATAGTTGCAGGTGGCACAAGCACTGGATTCCATAACACATTGCTAAAATCGATAGCTTAGCCCAAACACTGAAAAATACTGAAGAATCAAAGAATGTATGTCAGTTATAAGCATGGGACACCATATTACTTTGAGGATCATCTGGTTATAAAGAGTAAAATAGAGTTTTTAAATTTTTTTCCGAAAAGTTAAATCACTTTGATTAGATTTAACTCTGGACTCACAGGCCACATTGTGGATTTGAAACTGGTCCTTACTTGTGGTCTCTGTGACTCTGCGCAAGTTTTAATTAACATTTCACTCCTGATTTTTCCTTATCTGTGAAATGGGGAGAGCAATAAAACGCATAGGATTGTTATAAAGATAAAGCAAGTTCCTATCTGGAAAGTGCAACAAGAGTGGGTGCTTAGTCAATGCACAGTGAGTACTAAAATCACTCAAAAGGCTTGCTCTGGCCCTTCCGTCATCTCTCCACAGCTGCTTTAATCACTATGGGAAAGAAAAAAAAAACTGCTCAAGGTTTCACCAGAACCACCCAGTGGAATAAAAAACATTTTATTAAAGTCTACTCTATTTCCCTAAATTAAACACCATTGATTGGTTAAACAAAATGCTAGACATGTTTTACTTAAGGCTCACATGATAATGGCCTTCATTATAGGAAGGCAGAAGAAAATCAACAATGAATCTGTATGAGTGGGGTCTATGCAAGCACATTTTCCAACCATTCTCCTCTTAATATATTCTCCCGCTTCTAATCTTCTGTGGATGAACTTTGTCTTTTATTCCATGAGAAAAGACGTGTATTTCCAGGGGATTGTCTTCTAAGTGGTAGTAAGTTTGGGGCCAGAGC
Organism: Pongo pygmaeus; assembly: GCF_028885625.2. Taxonomy (NCBI): domain Eukaryota; kingdom Metazoa; phylum Chordata; class Mammalia; order Primates; family Hominidae; genus Pongo; species Pongo pygmaeus. Next base: position 34,135,808 of record NC_072379.2, on the reverse strand, counting down.
TAGAATATCCAAAAGCATGGATGGATATGAAACTGCTCTGTGACCATGGGCCCCTTCTGTCTTCCATCCTCTCACCTGCCTCTCCTCAATGTGTTGAACAAATGTTTGAAGACTATCAGTTTAAAGGGGGCGTGCCTGGCACACTCATATGCTTTGTTCTGTTGGTAGTCGGGGATAGAGTCTATTAAAATGAAGGAACTCAGAGCTGAAGGCAGTAGTTCAGGGGCCTGGTGTATCTGGTGGCACTAAGTGCCAGATGGCCAAGATAGTACACAGTCAAAAGCTTTAGTGCCTGTTGATGAAACACGAGAATTAGAAGAAAAGAGAAGGACAAAATAAGGAGTAGAAAGCAAGCTGGAGAGTAGAAACAAGAGTTTCACATAAAACTACATACTTGAAGAAAGGAACAACGTATGTGTTGTTTTCCAAGCCACTCAAGGTGGCTTCAAGTCTATCAGAAGAGAAAGTCCCACCTGGCTTTCCAAGGGAGACTGGGAGCTACCGTGGAATAAGATGGCCTCAAAGCTCAGCAAGATAAATACTGTCAAAGTTTTAGCATGTAAGTTGCTAACTTTTCAATGTATAAGTTAACTTACCTTGGAACTCAGAAGAAGAAATGGCACTCTGATATACATCATGGTGATTCCTCCCTGCCCCCATCCCAGTCCGTATATTTTCAGGTAAGGGTTTGATGTTAGGAATGTTTTCCCTTCATTTTAGAAAATGTCCTTAGCTGCTATAGGAAGGATCTTTCAAATATCAGTAACATCTACTCACCCTATCCCTTATTTTCTTGTGTTTGACTATATACACTATCTGAGATTATATAAAAAACAATCTATGTGAACTTTACTTTTACCTTACACTTAATACAATGATTGACTAATAATAGCTATAAATACCTGCATTCATACAAATGCACATTGATGCATTATGTCAAAGCAAGTGTCATTTGGAATTTTAATTCTTGGAGGACACACACTTTGAGGAGCTCTTCTATATGCTGCAATGTTCTAGAAGCAATTCATTAGCAGCACACAGAATTTGACAATGACAGTCACTGACAGATTAACTACTTTTCTATCTTTCTAGCTATTACTATTCTAAGTTAAATGAGGATCATTAGGTTTGTGCATAGGATAGTTTATGTATCTACATTTGCAGTCAGCCCAAACTCCCAAACCTGAGGTATGCCTATCTCCAATGTCGGATAGGTGGCTGACTTCCAGAGGGTTCCCACTGCCGTATGTTAATGTGGTGCACTTCCTGGAACAACCATTATTGTAAAGTATGAAATAATTAAGTGTTAAAATAGATTTAATATAGAAGATAATGTCATTTTCTGTTTTCTAAAAGAAAATCTGGATTTTGGCTGGCCAGTCCTATGTGAACTCTGAAGCTATGCAGTCTCTTGCTTCTATCCTCAATGTAATTTGTAGGAGCACTTTGAATGTCATGCTCTCTATCATGTTATTTATCTTGTATATTTTTAACTTAATTTATTTTTGATGAATTTATACAGCCAGTAAGTCACTTCTTTCATATTATTCCCCAATCTAATACCCAAATGCACGCGCGTGCACACACACACACATACAGCACCACCACTATCACCATAAATAATTAAGGGACTCCCAGAAGACTAAATATGTAAATGTTATCAACTGGTTATTTTCTAAAATAGATGTTCAGCTGTGAAATCCTATCACTGAAACTCCTCTTTGTGACTTTTAGTTCTCTCTCACATAATATGGTGCTATCTAGAGATTTGTCTTCAGCTCATTTCTCTTCTCACACTATACATTAGTCCCCTCTTATCCTAGCAAGTTATGTTTTAAGACCCCTAGTGGATGCCTGAAATTGCAGATAGCACTGAACTGAATTGCTGCAACTGGAAGACATTTCTATTCATGTCTTCCACCTACAAATGCAATGTCATCTCCATCTTAACTAAGCCCTGTCACACACTATGGCTGTAACTTTTGCAGCTTGAAGTGTGACAGCAAAACCAGCATAAATTTCTTTTGCCTTCTTCCACAATTTCACAGTGGAAGATTTGTGGTTACCATAGATCTACAGCATGTATCCACTAAACAAAAGGAGGATTCACATCCCTGGCAAGAGGAAGCAGGGTAGCACCAGATTTTATCACATTACTCAGAAGAGTGTGCAACTTAAACATGAGTTGTTTATTTCTAGAGTTTTCTATTGAGTATTTTCAGACTGAAGTTGAACACTGGTAACAAACCGGAGAAAATGAAACCATGGTTAAGAGGGGACAATGGTAATTCCTCTTGTGTCTTTGTGTTAAACAATATGTCTATATGCAAAAACGTTTATTATATAGTGTCACTAAAAATAAATTATTGGAGGAAAATTAAAGAAAACAAAGGAATGGGTAATGAGCAGGGGCTGGGCAACCATCTGATAAAGAAATGAGTCCATAATGTAAAGAGAAACCAGGACCTATTGTCCAAGATAATGGAAGAATGACCTTGAAGGCTTTTCTGATCATCAGGGCTGCCTCTCTCATCCCACTCTAGAGTGCAAGGACCTGGGGGAGCAGAACAATTTCAAAGAGGGTTTTCACTGACAGACACCAGCACACATCCCAGGCTGAGCCCTCTGTACTCCCCCTGTACTCCATCACCACTCTCCTTGTTCACCTCAGGTGCAGCTTTGGTGGGCCCCAGAGCAGCATTTGCAGAACCCATCAAAGCTGTGAGGGCGTGATTGCCTCCACTTAGATTTCAAAAGATGTCCCAAAGAACTGTGAGGCCCAAGCAGAGAAATGCCATAAGGGAGGGACTACCAAAGAGAGCTCTCACTAGGGCAGTGCCCAGTGGAGCCATGGTGATGGAGCCACTCCCACTGACCATGAACAAGAAGAGCTACTAGTGTGTGATTCCAGCCACAGGAGGCCAGGGGCATGCAGCCCAGGCACAGAGCCACTGCAGAGATGGGGCCAACTCAGAGAACTGCCTTCAAGGTTGTCTCCAGGCACAGAGTTACCCACCATACTGGGCTGCTCAAAACTATGGGGACAGGGCCATCACCCTAGAGTGTCTGGAAGGCAGGATGCCTGCCCCAATGAGACTGGAGGGCAGAGCATCAAACCAAAGAAGATTATTCTCAAAAATATTGTTAATATTGTTTGCCCTCTTGGGTTTCTGACTTGCTCAGGACTTGTTGGTCCTTGCTACTTTCCTGTTGCTCCCCTTTGGAATGGGAATATTTAGTCTATCTCTGCCCACAATTGTATTTTGGAAGTACATAACAAGAAACCCCAGGTTATCAGCTGGAGAGCGCTTGCCTTTGAATGAATTTTACATTAAGTCACCCATATCTGATTTAGATGCTGTTTAGATGGGACTTTGGACTTTTGAGTTGATGGTGGTACAAGTGAAAACTTTTGTGGCTATTGGCATGGAATATATGTATTTTGCATGCAAGAAGGGCATGAATTGGGGGTACCATGGGTGGAATGCTATGTCTGAATGTTTGTGTATCCCCAAATTCATATGTTGAAAACCTAATCCACAAGATGATGATATTAGGAAGTGGAGCCTTTGGAGATATGGCCTTGAGGATTAGTGCCTTTATAACATAGGCCTGAGGGAGCCTGTTTGCCCTTTCCACCATGTGATGACACAGTGACATAGCACCCTCTATGAACCAGAAAACTGGACCCCACTAGACACCAACTCTGCCAGCCCCTTGATCTTGGATGTTCCAGTTGCCAGAACTGTGAGATATAAATTTCTGTTGTTTATAGGCCACCAATCTTTTTTTTTTTTTTTTGAGTTGGAGTCCCGCTCTGTCACCCAGGCTGGAGTGCAGTGGTGCAATCTCGGCTCACTGCAACCTCTGCTTCCCAGGTTCATGCCATTATACTGCCTCAGCCTCCCGAGTAGCTGGGACTACAGGCACCCACCACCAGGCCCAGCTATTTTTTTGTATTTTTTAGTAGAGATGGCATTTCACAGTGTTATCCAGGATGGTCTCGATCTCCTGACCTCGTGAATCACCCACTTCAGCCTCCCAGAGTGCTGGGATTACAGGCATGAGCCAACGTGCCTGGCCGGGTCAGTTTTCGTGTTTATACAAAAGAACAGCCTATGGGCTCTTGGGTGGATTTCGGTCACCCTTCTCTATTTATCAATTCCTTAATCATAAGGAATCAAGTCATCAATCTTTCTGGCTGTTTTATGCTGAGGAGGGGTCTCATAGGCAGCTACATACCATGAGTGATCATGTGGTCACCCAGGAGTCAAAGGTTAATCTAATATAGAGTTTTCTTCTGACACATAATATTCATCCCTCTAGTCCTCCACTTCCATCAAAGACAAATCACAGCAGGATCAATCTACTTGCAAAATAAACTTCAGTCCCATATAATTGGCCTGATTACCCACAAAAAGTACAAGAAGAATCATTGTCCATATAGACTTTTCCATATTGGCTTTTCTGGAACCTCTCACATGGCTGTTTCAGTCAAAGCGCTGGGAAAATAACCAGTTTCTTCAGTGTATCCCATTACAAAAACATGTTGTTATTAACTGTATGCAAACACATACAATGCCGTGAATTAAGAATATTCACAAATAGTTTACAAATTCTGGAGAAATTAGGCAGGGAGAGAAAGAGAAATATGACTAAAATTCTGTTTACAAAAGTATGCTCTACTCAATACACTTAAAGTATATTTCAAGTATATAAACAGCTCAAAAGAAAACGTCTCTTCAGACTCTAAAAAACAAAATGAATCAGCAATATTTCAAATTTTAAAAAGCCATACAAATTATCTTAGTCCTCTATTGGTTCAGTCCATGTAATCAACTCCTGCTCTGCTTCATACTGAGTTAGCAATCTTTATGAACACATCATCCTTTCAATTAGTGCCCTGGAAGTTTTCTCTGTAATCCAGTGGCACCATCTCCAAAGTTATTAGAAACTTGCATGCAAGTCTTTTTCATGGACCGTGGCAGATTATGTTGCTCTTTTTTTCAGAAGGATCAAAGCAAAACACCAATTGTGAATGACAAAAGTCTTATGACAGCCTTAGTTAAAGACACAGTAAACAAGGAAATTTGGTTTTGCTGTAGCACACAGCAATTTAATGTAACAGTAATTACAACATTTGTTTAAGACATATCAGAATTTCAGGAATGTCATAGAATCCTGAAACACATATTAACAAATGTATAAAATAAAACCAAAAGGAAGCTAAATGCCACCTCAGATTTGACAATGTTTACTGCATAATGGTAACAAACATAACAAATCCCATAAGCCTAACATGTCTCTCTCAGACTTCAGGGAACATAATATTCAAAAAAGTGATTTTAAGGTCAAAAAGACTGAATTTAGAACTTAGTTTTGCTATTGGAAGTTCTGTCAAATATCAACATTTTAAGACACTTGATACCACAAAATAGGATCACAGGTCACTACAAAATAGTCATTCATTTAGCCCAAACGATAAAACAAAAATGTTTACCTTTTGATAGAGAGAAGACTTAGTTTCCCAAACAGTAAGATCTAATACGGACAGCAGGAGGCCAACTATATCTGTCTCTCCCCAATCCTCTTTCTCCCTGCAGTTTACTCAGTAGGTAAACAAATCTTTTATCTCTCAATATTACACAAATATTTTGTTCAAAAAAGGAAACCAAAGCTTATTTTTATATGATGTATTATTAATGTGAAGATAATCTTAATAAAACCTTGCAAACAAATCTACCTAATTTTAATCAGGTAGAAATCCATAAGATTTCCATAAGCTTTTTATAACCTTTTTCACTTTTCTATTAAACAGCAGATCAATGTTCCAAGAAAACCCTGTTATACTGACATATGGTCCAGATGCTGGCCTTGCATCAGAGTGCTTTTGATATTCATGTTTAATTTATAGAAAAACTCTGAACTACTCTTATCACTCAAAAATTGGTCTTTACAGTCTCACGTGCCCACCTTTTCTGCAATGGTTCCTGGGCCTAGAGGGATTGAATACATATGCACAAATGAAAATACAATAGCTTTTACCTTGGAACTCTAGCCATGAGATAGCAATACAAACTAGCTGGGTTTACATGTTTACACTTTGTTTGCCCTGATAGGTAATCCAATGAAGGCTGTGAACTAAAATTTTGGGTAAAGCAGTTTTCATGGCAGTTTGATTTTTAAAGGCCAAACCTCCCCAGACTCAAAAGAACACTGGGGGCCGGGCGCGGTGGCACACACGTTTAATCCCAGCACTTTGGGAGGCCGAATCAGGCAGATCACGAGGTCAGGAGATCGAGACCATCCTGGATAACATGGTGAAACCCCTGCACGGTGGCGGGCTGCTGTAGTCCCAGCTATTTGGGAGGCTGAGGCAGGAGAATGGCATGAACCCGGGAGGCGGAGCTTGCAGTGAGCCGAGATTGTGCCACTGCACTCCAGCCTGGGCTACAGAGTGAGACTCCGTCTCAAAAAAAAAAAAAAAACACTGGGGCCAAATAGCACCAAAGAAGAATATCACATACTCACATACTAACCAGGCCTGACCCTGCTTAGAACAGCAGCACAAAAGCCTGGATACATGCAACTCCATCCCACTTTCCCATTCAATAGCAAACTCCAGATTCTGAACAATACTGAGGACAAATAGTATTCCAAAACTAACAAGTTTACTGAATTATAATTCCTCATGACTATATCAAACACACACAATCACCAAAACAAAATCCAACTGCTGCAGCGACAAGCCTCAAGAGTGTCCAAACTGAAACAGTCAGAGCGCCTCTCTTCAATGGTTGGGCTTGATCAAATGCAAACAAAAATTTCTTAGGAATTTCCCAAATTGAAAGGAACTGATCCCATCGTCTGGTACCCACAAAGGATATTCACTTGCCCAGACACAACACACAATTACAAGCAAGCCCCCAAGAGTATCCATACGGAGACAGTTAAGGTGCTTCCCACTCTCAATCAGTTGGGCTTGTTCAACCTGCAAATGGAAATTCATTTAAAAATTTCCCAAATTGAGAGGAGCAGATTCTGCCGTCTGAGCCCACAAAGGACACTCAACTATCCATATGCAGACGTCACATTTCAAAAGTAGTTTTTCCAAGGCAGTCAGGAACATAGTTGGGGTTGGCTGTGGTGGGGCCAGAGAGAGACGGAAACTTACCTCCAGCCAAAACTGGGTGGGCAGCTGCTTAGGAGATCTTCTGAGATGCCCAGCCTGTAGCAGCTAAACCACAAGCAACACGTTCCTGGTCAAGGAACCGAAATCTGTTACCAAAACACCAGGGGTTCTGTATAAGTTTTGTTGCTCCCCGCACAGAAAGCCAATCACTGAGAAGACAAGTATTGCCAAGGAATAAGGCTTTAATCAGGTGCTGAAGCAGAGATCTCGAGAGCTTAGCCTGAAATCCATCTCCCTGACTAACACTAAGGGTTTATATAGCAAGGAAGAAATGTAACAATGTGTAAGAAAACAGGAACTAGGAAGAGATAAGGAATCAATCATGTTGAATGAGGAGGGCAGCATCTCATTGTCTGGATGTGGTGATCAGGTGCGTCAGTTCTTCGATACTTTTTTTTGAGAGGCCTGAAGCTCCTTTCTTGAGGAAGGAACTCAGATAAAACAAATGTAAGCTTCAAGCTTTAAGATCAGAAATGTCAATTTTTATGTTTATCTGAAAGAACAGCCAGTGGGTCTCTTGGGTCGGTTTCACAAACATATTTGCATTTGCATACCACCCGTTCTTTCTTTTTCTTCCAGTACATCAGTTGTCTTCCTCAAATGTAAAGAAAATCCTTTTACTGTGTTTTGAATGTTTTTCTCCCAAGAAGGCAAGATTTTCTGCCAGCAAAAAGATTACAACTTGCTGGAGGCTCAGATGATAGTGCTTTTCTACCAATGAAGTATTTTTTTTTTTAGGTACGTATATTTTTCAGACAATGTTATCACACACTTAATAGACTGTAGTCTATTAAGTATAGTGTAAACATAATTTTATAAGTACTTGGTAATTTTGAAAAATGTGACTCACTGTATAGTCATATTTGCTTTACTGCTGTGTTCAGAAACCAAATCCCAATTCTCTGATATATTTCTGTAGCAATTATGAGATATCTTCACTACAAAAGAAATTATGAAGTAATCTCCTGGAAGATATTTTGAATCCGTACAAACATTTTGTTATCCAATAGCATTAACCCAGTGGTTGTATAATATACTGATGATCCTTAATAGAATCTGTGGTATCTTCGTGGTTACAAAATGGTGATTTTCTACTTTTATTATTTTTTCTAAGCTGACATTCTTTAACAAGACTTTATTTTTTTCTCTCTTTTCTCTTTTTGAGAAAGATTTAACTTGTCTTGATTTTTTCTTCAATACATTACATAATATATAATATCTGTTATTATTATCAGAAATGTTGCTGCTCATTTGTTCCATATTTAGCTATAAAATTCTTGCAAGATAGATCTAATGTTCTTTTAAATGTCTGCAATTGCTCTTTTGTAGAATGACCATATGGTCCAAACAGGACACTTTGAGATTAAGCAGTCACTGTGAATAATTATGTGGGAATATAATTACTGAAAGAGTGGTCTCAAAATCTCTAACTATATTAGTGGCTTGTATGTTTCTTCTGTCATTTTTATCTCTTTTTGCCTCATATTTTTACACACTATTTTTAGGCATGTGCACACTAAGAATCATTATGTTCTATACTATCTTGGGGATTTGACACTTTTTTTTGTTATGTAATGTCCCTCTGTATCCTTGACAATTTTCTTTATCCTAAAGTCAACTTTGTCTATAATTAATATAGCTAACTCCAGTTCTCATTTGATCAGTGTTAGCATGGCTTATCTTTCCTCATCTCTTAAACTATAACCTATGTGAGTCTTTATATTTAAAGTGGGTTTACTTGTAGAAAACATATTATTAGGTCTTGTTATTTTTATTCACATTGATAATCTTTGCCTATTAAGTCGTGTGTATAGACTGTCCAATTTAGATTATTGAATATTAAAATTAATATCTACCATGTTTATAACTTTTCTATTTTTTATACTTTTTTCATTTTTTTGTCATTTTTCTCCTTCCCAGGTTTTATTTGAGCCTTTTATATATTTTTTCTGTTATCAATTATACATCTTTTAAAAATTTACTGACTTATCCAGAACATCAAATATATGTTTTCACATCATCTGAGTATACCTTCAAATAATACTGTGCTGCTTTCATGTAGTGCAGGGTCCTTGTAACAGTATTCCTACTGCTTCCTTTTTCTACCTTTTATGACATTGTTTTGTTCATTATACTCACTTATGTGATATAATCACCCGATGTATCGTTACTATTATTAATTTAATCTCAATAACCCTTTATATCAATTAAGAATACAAATGAGGATTTACTTTTTTAATTTAATTCTTCAATGCCTTACTTTTAAAAAAATACATAAATCCAGGTTTTTTACCTATATTATTTTTATTCTCCCTGACAAACTTCTTTAACATTTCTTACAGGAAAGATTTTTTTTTGTAATGAGTTTCTTACATTTTTCTTTGAGAAGGTTTTTTTCACATTCATTTGCATTTAAAGGATAATTTTATTTCATATAGCATTTAAGGTTGCTGTGTGTGTGGGGTGGTGTGGTGGGGTGTGTGTGTGTTTGCAATAATTCACTCCACTCTCTTCTTATGCACTTTGTTTCTGAAGAGAAGTTCACTCTACTTCTTAATTTTATTCCTCTATAGGCAACTAATACGGTTTGGTTCTGTGTCCCCACCCAAATCTCACATTGAATTGTAATAATCCACGTGTCAAGCGTGGGACCAGGTAGAGATAGCTGAATCATCAGTGGTTTTCCCCCATACTGTTCTTGTGATAGCAAGTGAGTTTTCATAAGATCTAATGGTTTTATAAGAAGTTTCCCCCTTCACTCAGCTCTTATTCTCTCTCCTGCCACCCTGGGAAGAGGTACTTTCCACCATGATTGTAAGTTTCCCTAGGCCTCCCTAGCTATATGGAACTCTAAGTCAATTAAACCTCTTTTCTTTATAAATTACTCAGTCTCAGGCAGTTTTTTATAGCAGTGTAAGGATGGACTAATACAGCAACATATTCCCTCAATTTCAATGTATATAATTTTTGCCTTTGATTTTCTGCAGTTTAAATGTGATATATTTATGTGCAAGTTTTTTTTAACTGAATCAGTGTTCTTCAGGTATTCTTGATCTGTAGATGGTGATTGTTATTAATTTTACAAACCTTTCACCAATTATAATTTCAAATATTTTTGTTTTACTATTTTTTTGTTCCCTTCTCCTATTCCAAGTATTCTCATGTTGTACCTTTAAAAATCATCACACAGTTCTTGAATTTTTTGTTCTTTAAAAAAATTATTTTGTTCTTTTTTTCTCTTTGCATTTCAGCCTGGGAAGTTTGTGTTGACCTGTATTTAAGCTCACTGATTCTTCCCTTGATTATGTCTAATCTATTTATGAGTCTATCAAAGGTAGTCTTAATTTTTGTTCCAGTGTCTTGAGTTCTAGCATTTCCCCTTTGATTCTCTCTTATAATTTTCATATAATTGCTTTCATTACTTATCTTTTTTGTGTTGTCTACTTTTTTCCTTTAGATACCTTAACATATTTATAGTTATTTTAATTTTTATTCAATATTTCCCACATTTATCTCATATCTGAGTTTGGTTCTGATGCTTGCTTTATCTATTCCATCTTCTTTGTCTTACCTTTTGGCATATCTTGTAATATTTTGTTGAAAGCAAGGCATATTGTATCACAAAATAGAAACAGGTAAAAAAAAGAACAAAGAAAAAACCTCATTACAGTAAGGAGGTATGTTACTCTGCTGAGAAGCCAGGCTTATTAAATATTTGCTGTAGCTCTAAGTGACTGAAGATATTATGTTTCTATTGTTGTTTTTATCTACCCTCTATGTTTAGTTTAGCCTAAGTATTATTTTCAGATTTAGTCTCGGTCTTACCACTTTTTCAATTTTATTCATTTATATTGGAGTCTTGCTGGTTTGGTGGTAAGTTGCAGTGGAGGTTAATTATTCCATAATGTTATGATCAAATCTCAGTCTTTCAGAAGATTTGTATCTCAAGGCATTGCAGGTTTCATGAGAGTTTCTCCAATGCTATAGCTTCCCTTCACCCTGCCTTCACCTTAGTGGAAGCAAGAACGCTACAGGGGACTGCAGTGGGGAAAAATTCATTTTCTTAGGTGGATAAGTCTTTTCCTCTGGAGATTAGAAACAGGATGGGCATATTTCAAAATGTCTTCAATGTGAAGCATACCCCTTCTGTGCTATAGCCATAAATGGTTCATCCCAGCCCTTTTACTATGAATACTTTTAAAGAGCCTGGAAGTAAAGCCTCAGAAAGAGATTGAAGCCCCTAGTAGATTTTCACTTACACTAGTCCACATTCAGCTTCCAGAAATTAATCAAAATAAACCTTTAAGTGTTTTACCAGTGCATGACTTGAGTAGTTACAGCTCCAGATATGTGGATCTTATACATCACAGGTCCCCAAGCACTAGGCAGTGGACCAATACAGGTCCATGGCTTGTTAGGACCTGGGCGGCACAGCAGGAGGTGAGTGGCAGCAAGTGAGCATTACCACCCAAGCTCCCCCTCCTGTCAGATCAGCAGTGGCGTTAGATTCTCATAAGACCATGAACCCGACTGTGAACTGTGCATGCAAGATGTCTAGGTTGTGTACTTTTTATGAAAATGTAATGCCTGATGATCTGAGGTGGAACAGTTTCATCCTGAAACATTCCCCCACCTTGGTCGGTGGAAAAATTGTTTTCCATGAAACTGGACCCTGGTGCCAAAAATGTTGGGACTGCTGTTCTACATGACTCTTTGGATGCACCCGTGTCTCCAGATTTCTGGAGAGCAGATGCCCTGCAATCTCAGTTTTCTGATGGGTTCATAAAAAGTCATGAACTTTTAGTGTGCTCTGTCTTGTCTTGCTGTTTTCACTTGTCTCCCTGTTGTAAGGATGTGAATAACAAAGGCCATCGATTTGCATGTCTAATCTGAGGCAGAAGTCCAACGGTTTTATTTATAGAAATATTTTTGTGTGATAGTATCTTTTGCATTTTTAATGTGTCAATATATACATAATCATTTTAAGTGTAGAATTCAGTGGTATAAAATACTTTCACAATTTTGTATAACCATCACCACTACATATTTCCAGAATTATTCATCACCCCAAACAGAAACCCTGTACTTTTTACAGAATAATCCCCACCCTAATCTACTCTCAGCCCTGGTAACTTCTATTATGCTGTATGTCTCTAAGAAATAGACTATGCTAGGTTCATTGTATAATTGGAATTATACAATATTTGTCTTTTTTGTCTGGCTTATTTCCCTTAACATAATATTTTCAATATAAGTCATGTTGTAGCATATATTGGAATTTCATTTATTTTTAAGACTGAATAATTTTCCACTATTTCTATATATCACATTTTGTTTCTTCATTTATATTTTAATGAACAAATAAGTTGTTTCTACCTTTTGCATTTTCAACACTGTTGTTATAAACACTGGTCCAGATATATCTGCTTGAGTCCCTGAGTTTAGTTCTTTTGGGTATATACCAAGGAGTGGAATTGCTGGGTTGTATGGTAATCCTAACTTGTTGAGGAACTGCCTGTTTCCCATAGCAGCTGTACATGCCATTTTGCATTCCTACCAAAAATACACAAATAATCCAATTTCTGCACATCCTCACCAACTCATGTTATTGCCTTTGTTAAAAATAATGATTGTCATAATAGAAGTGAAGAGGTATCTCATTGTGGTTTTTATTTTCAGTTCTATAATAACTAAGATGCTGAGCATCTTTTCGTGTTCTTCTTGGCCATTTGTGTATCTTCTTTGGAGAAATATCTATTTTTTGAGTTCTGTGCCCATTTTTTATTGGGTTGTTTGTTTCTCTACAGTTGAGTTGTAGGAAGTTCTTACATATTCTAAATATTAGTCTCTTATCATACATATGACATGGGATAGCTTTTATGCAAAAGGCTGACAGTGACTGAAACTTAACTAGCCTCTTCATCACATTCTCCCCTGGATGCTGGATGTGTTTCAACCACATTCTACAAGAGTTCCAGAGTAGTTATTTCAGACAGCTTTCAACAGCACAGTCATTTCTGGATGAAAGGTTGGGTTCTGGAGCTTTCTGCTCTGTCGTCTTCCATGGTATCATGGCTTATAGTGATAAAATATTAGTATATTTGTTCTGCTCCATTGTTTTAGTCTCCTTTCTCCATGGCTCCAATTATAGTTATGTTGAATCATCTTTGCCTATAAGTTTGCCTATAAGTGTGTTTATATGTACACCCACACACATAATCTATTTATCTATTTATATAAACTTAGAATATATAAAGTTTGCTCAAGGGTTTCACACCTGTGCATTTAACCAACCATAGATCAAAAATATTTGAAAAAAAAAAACATCGTGTCTGTATATAACATGTAGAGATTTTGTCCTTGTAATTGTTACTTGAACAATACAGTATTAGCACTATTTATGTAACATTTACATTATATTAGTCACTATACATAATCTAGAGATGATTTAAAGTACACAGGAGGATGTGCACATGTTATATGCAAATACTACACAATTTTTATAAGGAACTTGAGCATTGGAGTTTTTGGTATCTGACATAGATCCTGAAACCATCCCCCATGGATACTGAAGGACAACTGTGTGTGTGTGTGTGTGTGTGTGTGTGTGTGTGTGTGTGTGTGTCTGTAAATGCATATAATGCATCAATTTCTAATTATTTATATTTCTTTCTATATTTTTTTTTCTATTTCTTGGCTGCTTTCACTTTTCTGGACATCTCATTATATTTTGAGTGAAATCTACGTTTCTTTGAACATCTTACTCGTCTTCATGAATGAATTTCTTTGGTTAGTTAGGAAGAGAAGCTTATAATATGTTATTATCAGAAGACAGAGCTGGAAAGAGATACATGCAATATGTTATTATCATATTAGTCATAATATACATGACTAATAATAAATGATTATAAATTATTTTAATAGTTAAAATATTTTAATAATCAGTGATTAATAATTATTTTAATAACCACACAATTAAAAAGTATGCAATATTTAGTGTGTTGATGTTCTTCAATCAGAGATATTAATAAGGGGCTTTACAAACTATTTTGAGAAAGATTGTATCAAAGTACTTCTAACCTGCAACTGCACAAGATAGAGAGTTTGGCCCTAAACTTTAGCCTGCATTTGCATTCCCTTGTGGTATTAGTAAAACACAGGTTACTGAGCTTCACTTCTAATTTTTCTTACAGTAATTTTGGTGTGGTGTGGTGCTCAAACTACTTTAATATAATTCCCAATGGAACTGATGTTGCTGTACAATAATTATAATTGAAAGACCACTGATATAAAGAAGAGTGAAATAAATGCATGCATTCCTTTTACCATTTGCCATTATAACAGTTTCTTCTAATGCTTGCATTATATTTAAAACATGTAAGTGGGTATATGGTTTTATTCTATATATTTATGTATGTGGTATCAGAATAATGACCCACACAAAATGTCCATGTCCTAATCCACAGACCCAATGAATATGTTACCTTATGTGGCAAAAGGACTTGCAGATATGATTAAGGTTGAAGACCTTGAAAATAAGAAACTATTTTGGATTACTGAGTGAGCCCAATCTAGTCAAAAAATTATTAAATGCAGAGAACTTATCCCAGCTTGCTAGGAAGGCTGTGATATGAAAGGGATTCGTTTAAACCACCATTGCTGCTTTTGAACATGAAACAAAAGATCCAGGTGCTGAAGAAAGCACCCAGTCTCTAGGAGCCAAAAAAGGCAGGAACTGAATTCTCTCCTAGAGGCTCCAGAAAGTAAAGCACCCTGCCAACACCATGATTTTAGCCCTATGTGATCCATTACAGACTTCCAATCTCCAGTAGTATAAAGCAACACATTTATGCTGTTTTAAACCACTAAGCTTAGAGTAATCAGTTACAGTAGCAATGGAAATGTAATACAAACATTCCATAACCTCTATCTGCAATCCAAATTTTATAACCCTTTTAATATACTTAGTTTGAAAAAATTAGACTGAAAGAAAAAAATATTAATGGACACAACCCATAGTAGTTATTTCCACCTCTTCAGTCAACCTTTTACAAAGGTATTTCAGACGTATATATTTTATCAAACATTTATACAATCAAAGGATATCATAATACTATCATAATGACACTAACATTATACCTTTCTCTACACTGAGCCTTATATTTTGGTCAAATGTACTTTAGAATTCCCATGTATTCTTCAGTTGTATGAACTTTTTCAGGGAAAAATGAACAACTTACTTTTAGATGCTTTAATATATATATAAAGACAATTTCTGCTTTAGTGCGACTATTTTCTAAGACTCTGGAAGATACATAAACTTTATTATATGAATTAGGGCTATTTATTTTTCATTCGTGTTGGTTTTTCTATTATTTTTCTTTTATAACTAATTTAATGGGCATTTTAATGGTCTTTAGGGGGAAGAGTGATGTATTACACCCTTTCCACCATATCTGTGGAAATTCCCCTTGGCTAACATTAAAAAGATGTAAGGGTGGGCTTGCTGGCATGAAACTACAGAGTGCCATGTTTTACCCTCAACAGAGAATTCTCTATAAGGCCATTAACTAGACCATAATTTTTTTCTAAACTTTATTATTAATAACAATTTAATTTTTTTGGTTTGTTTTACTCTAACGTCTGGGAGGAGAATGCATCTGAACACTATTTAAAGGAACTGGTTCCCTTGACGACCCAATTGTCTGACCAGTTCTGTCTTTTTGGAGATATAGAACAATCTTATGTAATTAAACTTCAGGGATTAAATGCTTTCTTGGCAATTATTGTGAACTGTGGATTTAATTAATATCAAGTTAGATGCATATAAACTGATTTGTATTATTTCTAATTATTCACTTAAGAGGGAGAAATTCAACAAAATGCATATAAAAATACAACAAACAGATTGTTTACTGTCAATCCATGGACTTCTTCAAAAATTGTTTTCAGATTTTTACAATTTGAAAAATTTTCACAGATCTGTACAAACTTATCTCCTAGACGTAATGAATACCCTAAATCCACGGATGTTCGATTTTTTTTTTTTAAGCATATCTGGGCAAAGTTATTTTTGCTACAAAACACAGTGATGGGACTGAGAGGGGCTTTCTGTGCTTAGGAACTCTTCTGTACCCTTGAACAAGACACTGAGGACATTTTGGGGGACTCTAGAAATAAAATAAAGGAAGACTGCAGCCTTAAAAACTTAACAATTGTTGATAACATTGGTGAAAAAAGAAAACATAACAGAGAAGAGTGAAAAAGAGTACAAATGAGTCACTTTTGTTTTTAGTGGCCCCTAAACATATTAAACTTTATTTTTCTATATTCCTACCTACAAATATTAATATGTTTTTGTTTAACAGTTCACTGTTATATTTTCACTGAATATTTACTTAGCAATTTTTCATGTTATCTTGTAGTATTTATTTTTCAATTTAAGTTTTTATTAAAGTGATATATATTACAGTTACATTTTCTTTAAAAAAAAACTTAAGACAACACACAAAAAAGCAATATCATAATTATTTCAACCCTCTCTCCTGCCTGCTCCATAGAGTTATAATTTTCAACACTGTTAGAAATGTTTGCCAGTATCTAAACTTATAATTTTAATTAGCATGCTTCTACTAAAAATGTCATTAGTTTTGCAGTTATGTATTTATTAACTTGTTACTTTGAAAAATGAAATGACGATCTAGCTTACCTATACATTCATTTATTTATTAACTTGTTACTTTGAAAAATGAAATGATGATCTAGCTTACCTATACATTCATTCATTCACACACACACACACACACACACACTTTTACCTCTCACTTTTATTATTATAATGTCCTTTTTATAGTTACACAAAATTTTTGGTTTTCATACCCAATCTTCTCATTATTAAGACAATATAAACCAAGTTCATGGTAACCATGAACTGTAGTCCACATTTTCTTCCTAGTGCATTTCAGTTTCCTGTTTGCCTTGTTTTTATTGTTTGCTTAGTTTTCTACTTATCTTTTATTAAAGCATCTCCAAGTACTTTAACACAATTATAACCCTTTTTTAATATGTAGAAAAGCATCTGAACGTTGGTAGTGTTTTGTTTTTTGTTTGCTTGTTTGGCAGCTAGTCTAAGTCTGGCTGTATAACTTCTTAGGCCCACTGCAAAATGAAAATTCAAGTCCCTTTGTTAAAAAATATGAAAAGTATGATTAAAGGTACTAAAATATTGAGCCTTTACACCAGAAGAAATTTTACTACTTATGAAACAAGGTAGGGGTAGCAGTAATAAAGACTTAAACTTACAAATTACAAAAATAAGATTTCTAGACTATAACTTAAAATAGTATAATTAATATTATTTTATTAACATGATAACATGATTAATCATAAAATTCTACAGCTTCTTTTCCCTGTAAATTCACTTATTAATTAAAAAACAATTCTTTTAGCATTTTATTTTCAGTCAATTTAGTTAAAAGTTACTTTAGTCATTCTTGTCAAATATAAGATCCCAATAATTTTTGATAATTTTTAATTTTGAAAAGTTCTTTCTGCTGATGCAACTACCATGGGAGCTAAGAATCTTTTATAGACTTCAAGAACATTAAATACATTAATATATTCTGATAAACTAATTTAGATGTAAGTTTTAATATATCTAGAGTGGATGATTCTTATGGGACAATTTTTCTAAAAAGATTTAACTCTTCTTATTAAACCAGTTTAATGTAAGTCTGAGTTTAATTCTAAACATAAACTTATATAATGACATTTTAATTTTTTTTGTTATTTCCTTAACTTTTGGTGTTTTCACAAAAAATGGAACATGGCTTTATGATTTTTAAATAATTCAAAATTTGTTCTTATGTATTTTTTGCTGTATCTCCCACTGCAAGAATGCTTCAGTATGAAAACTGTGATTTTTTTCTGTCAAATGTAACAACAGTCTTTTAATTTAATCTCTATTTCCAAGATTCGCCCTCTCTCTCCAGCCAAGCCTGCTACCTCGGCTAATGCTGCTTGTGCTACTGCTGCTGCTGCTGCTACTACCAGTCTGGACTTAGGTCCAGTGTCCCAGGCTGCTTCTACATGTGCCTGCAGGGCCTCCAGTCCAGTGCCTCGGTGTGCACACTGGCCTCTGCTCTGGCTCCCTGCCATGCCTGAGAGGCCAATGCTGAGTGTTCACATGTGACCCCCCTTGCCTGTACCTCCTCTGCTGTCACACATGCTCCACGGTTCTGTTCGACTTCCCTTGCAAAACACAAGTTCAGAGCGAAAATTCTGAAGAATTGATTGACTGAAAAACAGCACACTAAAGCAGTCGCAGGGCCTTCCAGAATTGGAGCCTTAAGAGAATGCGCAATCACAAGCACGAGAAGCCAGCCCTGACTAGGACTAAGATCTACTCATTTAGAACAATCTACTTATTCATCCTGTTTACAGCCCGCATGCATTGGGATTGGGCTGCCATTGCTTCTGATTGCTGAATGCCAATGACATGCAACTTGTTAAGTTGTTTGAATACCTTGCTAAATGTCCTTTTATTCTGTAGCTACACTCTTCCTATGGCTCTACAAACCAGGTCTTGTGTTCTGCCGTGGAGCTCCTCTTCAGCATCAAGACAGAAACCCTCTGTTGCTTGATCTAATGACTTGTTTCTTGCTTTAGTCCCTAGTTCTGTGGACCATTGCCTCCAAGAGTCCTTGAGAAAGGGTACATTGGCATACTTTAAAACGTTATTATCTTATGTCTATTTTGATTATGATTAACTCTTACTTTGGTTGATACAGGTTTCTAGGTTAGAAAATATTTTCTCATGTACCCTAGAACTTAAAGTATAATTTAAAAAAATATTTTCTCTTATTATTTTGAATGCAATCTTTCCTTTGACTTTCAGTTTTCATTGAGAAGTCTGATGAAATTTTTTGTATTTGCTCATTCTCCAACTCCCAAGAGTATCTGTTTTGTTTACTTGTCTAACACTGAAAACAAAACAAAACACTAGTGGCCTCAACAGGATAAAATTGCATTTCTCTTTCACATAACAGAACTACAGAGGTGAGCAGTGTTAGTCTGTCAAGGCTGTTATAATAAAGTACAACAGACAGGGTAGCTTAAACAACAGAAATGTGTTGTCTCACAGTTCTGGAGGCTGAAAGTCCAAGACCAAGGTGCAGGCAGGGCTGATTCTCCTGAGGCCTGGCTCCTTGGCTTGCAGAGGGTCATCTTCTTCCCATGTTTTTACATGATCTTCAGTCACTATGTCCATGCTCTAAGCTTCTTTTTTTATAAGAATATCAATCATATCAAATTAGGGCCCACTCTGATAAAGTCATTTAATCATAATTGCCTGTATAAAGTCACTATATTTAAATAAAGTCATATTCTGAGTTACTGGGTGTAAGGACTTTAATATATGAGTTTTTGGAGGATACAGGTAAGCCCACCACATTCTTCATTCTGTCCCCCAAGATTTATGTATTTTTTCATGCAAATATATTCACTCCATCACAATATATTCCAAGTATTAACTCATTTCAGCATCATCTCTAAAGTTTCATCTTACTATCTTCTAAATCAGATATAAGTGAGACTCAAGGTGTGATTCATCTGGGGCAAAATGTCTCTTCATCTGTAAAAGTGTGAAACCCGACAAGTTGTGTGCTTTCAAAATATGATTGTGGGACAGACATAAGATAGACATTTCTATCCAAAAAGAAAAAAAATAGAAAAAAGAAAAGGTTCATAGGTCCCAAGTAGGTCTGAAAACTAGCAGGGCAAATTGCATTAGATTTTAAGACTTAAGAATAAACCTCATTGGTTCCATAATCTGTCCTCTGGGCCCAGCAGGTGGCCCTGACTCCCTGGCCATGGGCCAGTTGTTCTTGTCCTGTTAGTTAAAGAGATGACCAACCTCTCTGGAACCAAGGAGGAAGCAATCATGTCCCTCCAGGCCTGTACATCCTGTAGTGCCATTGGCAGCTCTGTCAACCTCTGAACTAAGTTTGGGGTCATTCTTCTCCAGTCTTGAAGGATAATACATGTTTGTAACTGGGGAGTTCTCCATTGATCCATTATGTAGAATCCCAGAAGTCTGAAAACCTGCCTCCATTTCATTCCATTTATATCTCCTTTAGTTCAAGCCAGCAGATTTCTGCTGGCTGAAACCCCTGATGGCCTCCCATGCAATTCACAGGGTCTAAGCCATCAAAGAGGGTCCTCCATGCATCTGTCCTGCATACTCCCCCCATCTCTATTCCTGACTTCTGCTGAGATGGCTGATTGTTTCCTTATATCATGCACCATAATCTCTTTAGCAAATGGTTGTCCATCCACACCATTGATGTTCTTTCCAGAACACACTTTCTCTCCCTTTATTTTGAAACATGGCTAAGCTGAGAATTTTTCAAATATTCAATTTCTAATTCTTTTTTGCTTAATCATTTCTTCTTTACTTCCCCTCTCTCACATTTTATTATAAGAAGCAAGGAGAAACCAGGATGTCCTTCAACACTTTGCTTAGAGATATTCTGAGCTAAATTTCCAAGTTTATCCTTTATAAGTTCTACTTTTCACAGAGCACTAGAACAAAGTTTGGCCAAGTTCTTTGCACTTTATAATAACAAGAATAATCTTTTCTCTTCTTTCCACAAACATGTTTTTTATTTGAGTCTGAGACATCACCAGAAATATCTTTAATGCTTAGATTTCTACCAACACTCTTTTCATGATGATATATACGTATCCTAAGACAATAGAAGATTTATCTATAGCTCTTCTCTTTTCTGTATGAACCCTTACCAGAATTATCTTTAATTTCCATATTTATACCAACAGTTTCTTGAAGGCAATCTAAGCATTTTCTATGATACATCTCAAAATTCTTCCAGCCTTTACCCATCACCCAGTTCCAAAGCCACACCCACATGGTAGGTGTTTGCAGCAGCCGCATGGACTCCCCTGCACCAAAAACCATGGTAGTTTGCTAGGGCTGTTATAACAAAGTTCAACAGACTGGGTGGCTTAAACATCAAAAGTTTCTTCTCTCACAATTCTGGAGGCTGGAAGTTTCCAATCAAGTTGTCTCCACAAGCAGGGTTTCTTCTGAGGCCTCTGTTCTTGGCTTTCAGGTGGTCATTTTATCCCTGTGTCTTCACTGGTCTTCTCCCAGTATGTGTCTGTCTCCTCATTACCTCTTCTTCTACAAATAGCAGTCATATCAGATTAGGGCCACCCAATTGACCTCATTTCCTCCTAATTACCTCTGTAAAGACTTTATGTTCAAATAAATTCTGAAGTGCTGGGGGTAGGGGCCTACCCATGAATTTTTGGAAGACACGATTCAGCCCATGACATGGGCCTAGTGTGTTGGTTCCAAACACACACAATCTTTCAAGCTCAGTTCTCCAATATTCTTAGAGTAGATCCCTTTTCTTAGAGTAGATCCCTTTTCTTCATGGTACATAATGACAGCTGGATTTCTAGTTATTACAAACCACATATTTAGCACCAATTTAAGTCCTGCTCTAAGAAGAGAGTATAAATAATTATACATTCCCTTTTTTTGTTTAAAGGGCTTTCTAAAAGTTGAAAAAACCACTCCTATTTTACCTTATTGATCAGAATTTAGTCCCAAAGCAGCATTTAAACACTAGGGAATCTGGGGAATATAGTCATTTTGCTCAGTGGAAATGCTCTCTTCAAAGACAAATGTCTGTGGAAAGAGCTAATTTAGCCTTCAATGTTTTTTTTTTTTTCTTTTGAGATGGAATCTTGCTGTGTCACCCAAGCTGGAGTACAGTGGCATGATCTTGGCTTACTGTAAACTCCACCTCCCAGGTTCAAGTGATTCTCGTGCCTCAGCCTCCTAAGTAGCTGGGATTGCAGGTGCGTGCCACCATGCCCAGCTAATTTTTGTATTTTTTAGTAGAGACAGGGTTTCGCCTTGTTGGCCAGGCTGATCTCAACCCCTGACCTCAGGTGATCTGCTCACCTCAGCTTCCCTAAGTGCTGGGATTACAGGCATGAGCCACCACTCCCACCCTCTTAGCCTTTAATTAATTCACAAGTATTTACTGAAGCATTTACACTGTGCTGGGTATTATATTAAAGAAACAAAATACGATGTTGAAGGAGTCATAATTCTTGCTTTCTTCAAAATGAAGTCTAATCAGGGGAGCAGATATGCATAAAAATTATGCTAATGCCATAAAATGCAAGAGTGGTGTCTCGAATAAGTTAACATTTGTAGCTCAACAGAGTGTGTGATAAAAAATGTTTGATGTACAAGCAGGGAGATGATGATAAGGAAAAGTGTCTTTGAGTAAATGATATTCAAGTAAAATATTAGAGGATCAATAGGATTCCATCAGGTAAACAAGACAGAAAAGGCATTTCATTTACCCATGTAAAGGAATCCTAAGATACTAAGATGGGGTCTTTTGATTCCAAAAACTTCCATATTTGTGATGATATTTTATTATCTTCAGTATTGTCCGGTGTCGAGGAAGATTTCAAGAAAAGAGTTTTCAATGAAATTCCAGTGCTAAAGCCAGGTGATTCAAAATATTATTAACTCATGTTTAATTGGATTTTTAAAATTTAAATGTTTTATGTTATTTAGAACTATGATTTATTTTTAGTCTTCATGATTATCTTCATAGGTAGTATTAAGAAAAGTTTTTAAAAATATACTTTATTAAAATAGTATTTCTTAATAATGAAATTTTGAGGATTAAAATATCTGTGACCTTTTGTAGGTTTAGCTGTTGACAAATACTTTTAAAAATTTTCCCATTTTGTAGGTTGCCTGTTCACTCTGATGGTAGTTTCTTTTGCTGTGCAGAAGCTCTTTAGTTTAATTAAAGTATAATAATAATAATAATTAAAAAAATTTTCAAGTAAGTTCGTTCCAAACATCTATAAATACATAAATACATTTATTGTTTACATGGGAAATATTCTGTTGTAATTAGATTTATCTCTATTAAATTTTGACATATGAATACAAGTTTGGAGTTAGCTATGTAATCTAATACATACTGAAATGCTTCTATTCATCATGAAAAGATAAATTTAAATCCTCCCTAAAATTGGCATTCGTTTCTTTGTTTGATACATAATACTAATATGTATTATGTAACATTAATGTGTATTATGAATATCTAAACAACTAAATAATATAAAATGTCCATTATTTTACACAAAAGTCCCATTAATGGGGTCATTTAAAAAATGTTACCTTTATTAGAATACTGACTACATTTTTATTCTATTAACATAGCATTTTCTTTAAAAGTGACATCATGATCCAAATTAAAGTTAGTTATTTTCAAGTCAGTGGCAAAATATATTCAAATTAGTATTCTAAACCAATTTCAGAGCATTTTTATTTTGTTTGAATAGCTGTACAACCTATGGTTCATTTCTGTCTTCATAATGAAATGAGACAAAAGTTGATATGCAATAATTTCAATTTGGACATTTTCTCTTCCATAACTCAGGAAGAAGTGGAAATCTAGAAAGAACTGATGAGAACATAATTTAAAACATAAAGAGAGAAAACTAGAATAACATCAAGAATTACTTATATATGAAGGCCAAGAGATATTTTTAGAATGAACATGATTAAGACTCTATCTGGCTGTTCTGACAACTGGCATTTCACAGAATCATCACACCTCAAGCACATACATGTACTTTCTACCTCACTGACACAAACTAAATATACAACTGTATAACTATATTATACAATATGTGAATTTGTGTATTTATGTTAAAGATAAATTACAGATAAATCAATGATAACAACGGATTTTCAAATATAAATTTCCAGTAACTTCAGTTTCTATTATTGCCCTATATTTGGTGTATAATCACAATTGTTCCTTAAACATTCTCAACAAAGGGAACTAAATTTGAACATGAGGAATTATGTGCATGCAGTCAAGATTAAAATGTTTACTTTTGTGAGAATGATGTTCTCTAATAACAATATTTTTGGAAAACCATAAAAAACATTAGTTCTCTTGTGATTTGTTTCTAAATGCTAAAGAGCCAAAAGAGAATAACCAATATCTTCAATGTGTTCCGTTTTGTATATAAGCAGGCTCTGAAAATCAGTTTTCACATTGTTGGCTCAAAATCACTTACACAATAAAGTTATATTGTCCCAATCATACTAGGATGAGTAGCCAAATACTGCATCTAGAAATAAAAATTCAGCTGTTTGCCTCAGAAGTGAAATCACATGCATTTTTAGTACCTTAATTCATAATTAGTCTGTTTGAATTGCCATTAAGTGTCTCAATCAAAATATTCTTTTGCACAGCCCTATTTCAAAGAGCTCCCCACGCAGAGTTTCATCGACATTTCTATCCCATTCTCTTTGATTTCAGCATGGAGTGTTGAAGTATAAATCACTTTGGCTGCTTTCCCACAAAGTAATGAATGTTTCATCATATTAGCCCACAGACTTTTTCCCTTTTTGTTTTCTATCTTTCTTTTTATTTTTCTCTTTTGGTCCGTTATATGCTGTCATGGGCTCTACCCCTGCAGCCCCCCAGATAGCCATATGAGAAGTACAATCAGATGGAGCTCGTCTTCAATGGTGATCCACAGAGTACTGATGTTATATTTATTTGAACATATACTGTTGAGTTGTTTATGCTCATCAAAGTAACTCTCATGTCTTATTTTTCAAGTCTCTGAAGAGCAAAGTAATCTTAGCCATTTTGACACATCTTCTGAAATTGAAATCTGTTATTTGATGTCTCCTTGATATAAATAGTTGATTCCCCCCAGAAGATCAGAAGAGCATAGAGAAGGCTCATGAACATTGTTCTAGGTAATGAGAATGTGTACCTGCACAATTGAAAAAGTACTGCCAAACATAGTTCATCATCATAAAATTAAGACTCTGCATAGTCAACATCCCAGGTCTTTTCACATAATTGTACTGAATACTGCTGGCACACAGCACGATAAACCAGGTTCATCAACTAAGGCAATCGCTAGGAGGCAACCTGAGTCTCACACGACTACTTTGACTTTTATTTGTATGTGACAAGATGTTTTTTTACCTGTCTCATGGGAAAATTGTCTTTGTAATAAGAATGCCAAGTTTATCTTGAGATAATGTTTGCTTTTATCATGTCATACTAATTTTAACATTAATAATAGTAATATGAATCATTGCTAACTTCTATTTTGTGTTTAGACATTACAAGAATTTGCTAAGACTTTGCTCATTTCTTAGTCTGTGAAGGAAATCATATTAGCGCCAATTTACATGCATGAAACATGAGAGACATACAGATGAAGAAACTTACCCAGGGCTTCTCTGGGGTAGAAGAGTTTGACTCCAGAGTCTTAAACCATTGTTTTATTTTATAATGGGTGTGCAAGAAAGTTAAATAGGTATGAATCTTAGTAGGTCAAACAGCATAGCCTCAAAACATATAAATCAATGTAACTCAAAAAATATGAAGAATTATAGGAAATAAAACACTGAGATGTTACTGTATTATTCTAACTTCATGTTTTAAGTTCGCTAAACATGTTCAAATCTAGCATGTCAATAAGCAGTAATCCAAAGTTGACTATGTAGAGTGCACACCTATGAGTCAGGCGACAGCACAGCATCAAAGCGTGTACATTCATTTCTGGAAGTATCAAAATTGTTCTCTATATGAATAACCATTCCTGTCAATTTCATTCACTTTTTTGGCAAAAAAGTTTGGCAACTTTTTTGGTATCTACACTATCAAATCCGCTTGATGGTGGTATTTTGCAATAGCAGAGAACATCTTATCTCCTATCAAAAATAATTCAAAGCTACAGACTCTGAGCCATGAAAAGGTGCAGCATGCCTCAGTCTTATCCCTGTTTATGCACCATACTTTTAATAGAAATGGGGACTACTCTATGCCCAGCGTTCTCTTTTGCCACCTGAAGCCACTGAAGCCAGACAGCTTTCATACAGAACCCTTATTATTACTTTTTCTCTATGTGGGTAAAAAATAATGCCAGGGACCAGCCTAGGAAACCAACACTAGCATGTTCTTTATTTCTGTGTTTTTCCTAAAATTCTCTCACTCTTGTCTTTCATTTTTCCTAGCTTCCAATCAATTCATGAAATAGGTGTCCTAAAGTGGCAAAGTCTACCAGGAAAGCAGACCTAAACAAACCCAAAAACCAAAAAACCAAACCTCTCATTTAAGATCACTTGGAACACTTGGCTATATTAAAATAAACTGTACATTGTACATACACAGCATATGCCAAAACAGAGGAAATTACAAAATTTGATTTTTAAAAACAAGTATTAATTATTTTTACTCTATAATCATTGAAGAAAAAATATTTTTATGTCAAAATCTACCATTCTTTCATTAAACAATTTTTGTTGAGCCCTCACTATGTGTTGTCTTTGACAAAATAGGTATGTGAGAGGTATGTTTAGGATATAAACAGCACTTGGAAGCATTGCTAAAAGTATAGTTTCCTTGTACATAATTCAGTTTATATTATTTTGTCAGCCTGGAATATTGAGAGTTCCTTATTCAATGAGAATAAGGGCAAGTGATAGACTTTATTGTTTCCTAGATCCTTCAAATTTATTGCAACAGTTCTCCATGCACGCTTTGGCAGAGAAGTGTCCAATGTGTCAATTTGCCTAATACTGAAACCTCTGTACCCTAAAGAGTATATCCCCTGCCTTGCAATCAACGGCCATCTGGCCTTGCTCAATAGATAAGACTTATTCTGTATTCTAATAACGTGTGGTATCCACTTCATCTAATTCACCTGAGTTTACAACAATCAGAATGAAAAACATTTTATCTAATTGGCATCTTCTAATTAGATAAAAAAACATTTATCTAATTGGCTCCTTCTTTATCTAATTGGCATCTCTTTTCTTTCTTCTATCTCTTCAGCGATTCATCTACCGTAGTTGACAATTTGGAGATCCTGTGATCTTAAAGATGTACAGAAGGTCTCCTTACAACAGGGTGAGAAAGTGTACGCTTGAAGAAACGTTAAGTCTTACAAGATGAAAGGAGAAAATTTACCTTTAAAAAATGGAATATGGGGCATACAACAATGTGCTTTGAAAATGACTTCTACATGTTTGAAGGAAACCATTACTGTTGGCGTTCCAAGCAAGGAAGTATTCCTGGGAAAGCAGACTGCTTCCCAGGTGATAACAGCACAACAATAGAAGGAAAAGGAAAAGTAACAGATCTAATAAAGTCCCCATAATAGAATGCACGGTAATACCAGCAAAAGGGGTTACTATGAAAAAGACCGGGGCTAGGGTAGGGAGAGTGGACACGTGGCTTATGTTCGCACCAATCACCATTATCAGTACAAAGGAGCTGTGGACTAGGAAAATGCATCTGCTCCTTTTCCCCGGGCCCTGTGTACAGGGAGCCAGGTTGGGCGATCCTGGGGACCCTGAAGCCGGATCTCCTAACCCTCACTATCAGACAGAGACACAGGAGAGTCCCACACCCTATCCCTTCAAAATGTCAAAGAACTCTGTAAGAAAATCAGTGTAAAAAGTTAGTTGGCTTCAAGTAACTAAACTTATTATTTTCCAGCCATTGTTTTGGCAACAGATCAATGCAGCCATAATTTATCTTTGTAGGGAGACCAACATGGCACACTTTCACAAAGATTTAAGGGAGCACCTTGGGATTCAGGGCTTCTCGCATCTTCTAGTGATTCCATCCTTCTCACCTGTCTTGTCCCATGGCCATTAAATTGATATGTTTTTGCCAAATTGTTTTTTTTGGCTGTCTTAAACAAACCCTGCCTAATCAATCAGACAACCTGTGAAGTTGATCGAATTTGGCTGTTAAGATGGACAAAGGCACAACTCAGCTATTTGTATACTCTCATATTTTCCTGTCAGAAATATACAGGTGGGGACTTATTCTCATCAAAATAACAAAATAAGTTTTTCCATGAATTATCCCCCAAATTGGCACCCCCAGGAACATTCTGGCTTAGCTTTACCTGACCTGGAAACACTGGCAAGCATCAAATTGAACTAAAAGTTAGACAGACAAGTATTTCCAATATATCTATAACAAGAATTATTTCATTTTAAAAAGCAAGTTTTTCAGAGAATACCGCTTCCAGTATTCAAAGTCCTCTGTCATAATCACTGCTGGCAAAATTCTCTTTCAGGAGCTTTGATTAGTCGTTGCATTATTGGAATATGCCCCATCAGAGGATTTGCATATTTGATTTGTTTAGTTATTTAGAAATACCTAATTATCATAGTATTAATTAATCTCAAAAATAATGTTATGAATACATTTAATATTTAGGAGAAGCTTCTGTCTGCAGAACTAGAATTATGTAATTTGGTTAAAAATGTGACCTGTGCCTCAGTTCTTATACTAATTAACTAGCGTACGTGAATCACTTAGAATGTCTCTAAGCCTCAATTTCATCTGTAAAAGTAATCCTAAAAACATTAATGTGTCAAGTATTTTTTATAAAAATTAACAGGCCGGGCACGGTGGCTCTCCCCTGTAATCCCAGCACTTTTGGGAGGCTGAGGGGGGTGGATCATGAGGTCAGGAGATTGAGACTATCTTGGCTAACATGGTGAAACCCTGTCTCTACTAAAAATACAAAAAAAAAAAAAATTCAGCTGGGCATGGTGGTGGGCGCCTGTAGTCCCAGCTTCTTGGGAGGCTGAGACAGGAGAATGGTGTGAACCCGGGAGGTGGAGCTTGCAGTGAGCCGAGATGGCACCACCGCACTCCAGCCTGGGTGACAGAGCGAGACTCTGTCTCAAACAAAAAACAAATAAAAAACAAACAAAATTAGCAGAGATAATATGTGCAAATTCAGTTTTGTGTAATACAGCAAGCTATTCAAATATTAATTATGTTTTCCCAACATGTTCTGACACTTTTGGGGCAATACTGAGCCTTATATTTTTGTACACTAACTGCATCACACTGAGCCTTAGAAATTTTTAATAAATCCTTGTTGCATTAACGTATTTAGAGCAAAAAATAGTAATTTGCATTTAGTTTGAATTAAATGTATTTTTTATTTGTTATTTAAATTTGGATTTTTTAAATCAATTTATTTAATAGCTTTCTAAATGCCTAATTTTTTGAGAATCAATTCTCTTGTCTACATCACACTTTCCCTTTTCTATTCCAGGAAAATGAAAATATATTTGTGCACATTTATATTGACTCACCATTGCTTGTCCAGATGTTTAGAAGAGCTAACTGTAAGAACAAATAAAAAGAAAACTAGATTAAAATATCAGAAAAATATAGATACCTGTCCAATTTCATTCTAGTGAAAGTTCTTTCCAAAAATAAAGCAGGCATGGTGGATCGTGCCTGTAACCCTAGCTCTTTGAGAGGCTGAGGCGGGAGAATTGCTTGAGCCCAAGAGTCCAAGGCTGCCGTGAGCTATGATCACGCCACTATACTCCAGCCTGGGCAACAGAATGAGATCTTGTCTCTAAATAAATAAATAGAAAGATAGGTAAAAAATAAATAAAATAAAAGCAAAGGAAATGTTAGCATCTTATATAACCATGGTATATTAACAAAACTAATGATTTAACATTGATACAGTATTAAACTACAGACTGCTTTCCTATTTCATCACTTTTTTCGCTAGCATTTTTTTTCTGTCCCAGAATCCAGCCCAGGTTATCATGGTGCCTTAGCTCTCATTAGCTCGTTAATGTGCTGCAATCTGTGAACGTTACTGTGTCTTTACTTGTCTTGGCTGACCTTTGTGCTTTTGAAGACTACTGGTCAAGTATTTTCTAGAATGTCCCTCAAATAGGCTTCCCTGATGTTTTCTCATGATTGAACTGGGGTTATAGGTTCTGGGGAATAAACATCACAGAGCTCATGCCCCATCTCCCTGCACTAGATCAACAAGATTATTACATGTGATGTTAACTTGTTCACTTGAAAAGGTGCTGTTTCCACTGTAAAAATAGCCTCTTCATTATAATACATTTCTCAAGAGTCGTTTCTCATTATACTTTCAAAAACATCCAAGTTTGTCCCATAGATAAGGGTCATATCTCCCATGTGCTAGCTAAAGTGCCTGGAGTAAGAAATAATTTGCATTAAAACTAATAAATTCATTAAGATTATAAAACTCATGGTTTACAATGTGTTGGCCAACAGAAACAGATACACAGTCAGAAAAATTTTTCAGAACACAATTTCCAAGAGTTTTCCAAATTTATAGAACTGTATAATACATTTTGAAGTAATCAAACCACAAGGGATCTTCAGGAAGAAAATCTGATAGACAGTTTAAGAAAGTTTTGGGCCTGGGATTCTAATTCTAGGAATCTAATCTGCAGAAAGAGTCCAATGTGTATAAATATATAACCGCATGGTTAGTTAACACAGCATTGTGGAATACTCACATTTGTTAAAAACCAAAAACAAAAATAAGATTGGAAAGATCTCCAAGACATTACTAAATAAAAGACAGGAAAATGTAGAACAAGATGTGCTGTGTGATCCATTAAAATAAATAATATAAAAAAAGTATATATTAAACAGGTGGAAGGCAATATGGAAAATTTAACTTCAGTTATTGAAGATGGGTGTGGGGTAAGAGAATGAATGGAAATTTTATGTTTTGCAATCTATACATTATATCATTTAAATCTTTAAGAACAAAAATATATCTATGGGTTACTTACATT
Organism: Pongo pygmaeus; assembly: GCF_028885625.2. Lineage (NCBI taxonomy): Eukaryota > Metazoa > Chordata > Mammalia > Primates > Hominidae > Pongo > Pongo pygmaeus. The sequence continues at coordinate 34,104,894 of NC_072379.2, read as the reverse complement.
TAAAAAATGGATGGAAGTCGCCAAGTATACCTATTACAGGGATTTTTTAAACACATTTCCCTTATATTTATACACCATGTTTGTAACAGCATTTTTCACAATTGCCAAAAGGTGGAAACAACCCAAATGTTCATCAATGGATGAATGGATAAACAAAATGTGTTATAAACAAGATCAGATTTTTACAAGCACTACATTAAAAAAACAAATGAACTAAACTTAATTTAGACTGGAGGTAGGTAATTAATGCAGGCTGAGATAAGGGCCATAGCTTGAATTATACCAAATATAATACACTTCTGTTTGTTTATTCAACAGACTCTCAGTATGTTTGTGCAATATTTCCTTTAAGCACAGAATTCAAAGTTGATAAACACTTGGGATTTGCCTGCTGGGGCAGCAGGGCACTTTTGCAGCAGTACTCTTCAATGAGTCTCTCTACAAGAGATGTCAAGGTCTGGTGCATTGTAAAGCTTTTGAACTGGCACTGTTCCCGCACTTTCACTAGAAAATAATGCTGGGTATATGTTCATCATCTTCCCTAGTTTCTTGCCTCAGGTATAAAGAGGCTCATTTATTTGTCTTTATAGCCTACAGCCCCTACATTATGTTATACATAATTAGTTCCATAAAGAAAATAATGGCAAAAATACCCAAGCCAATTAAAATGCAAACAGTATAAAAACTTCAATAAATAAATAAACAAGGAAAGATTGTGAAGACAAATAATGACTTTAAATGTGTGTATGTATGTGTGTGTGTAGGGCTGATATCCTTAATAAATTGATTTTAATTAATAAAAACAAAATTACTTAATAATGAAAAGTACATCTAAAAATTTACAATTTTAATTTAAAAAGGAAACATATTTAACATTACTGGTGATCTGGCCAGGCTCGGTGGCTCACGCCTGTAATCCCAGCACTTTGGGAGGCCGAGGTGGGTGGATCACGAGGTCAGGAGATCGAGACCATCCTGGCTAACACGGTGAAACCCCGTCTCTACTACAGATACAAGTGCTGGAGAGGATGTGGAGAAACAGGAACACTTTTACACTGTTGGTGGGACTGTAAACTAGTTCAACCCTTGTGGAAGTCAGTGTGGCGATTCCTCAGGGATCTAGAAATACCATTTGACCCAGCCATCCCATTACTGGGTATATACCCAAAGGACTATAAATCATGCTGCTATAAAGACACATGCACGCGTATGTTTATTGTGGCACTATTCACAATGGCAAAGACTTGGAACAAACCCAAATGTCCAACAATGATAGACTGGATTAAGAAAATGTGGCACATATACACCATGGAATACTATGCAGCCATAAAAAATGTTGAGTTCATGTCCTTTGCAGAGACATGGATGAAACTGGAAATCATCATTCTCAGTAAACTATTGCAAGGACGAAAAACCAAACACCGCATGTTCTCACTCATAGATGGGAATTGAACAATGAGAACACATGGACACAGGAAGGGGAACATCACACTCTGGGGACTGTTGTGGGATTGGGGGATGGGGGAGGGATAGCATTAGGAAATACACCTAATGCTAAATGACCAGTTAATGGGTGCAGCACACCAGCGTGGTACATGTATACATATGAAACTAACCTGCACATTGTGCACATGTACCCTAAAACTTAAAGTATAATAATAATAAAAAAAAAAAGAAAAAAAATTAGCTGGGCATGGTGGCGGGTGCCTGTGGTCCCAGATACTTGGGAGGCTGAGGCAGGAGAATGGCATGGACCCGGGAGGCAGAGCTTGCAGTGAGCAGAGACCACGCCACTGCACTCCAGCTTGGGCGACAGAGTGAGACTCCGTCTCAAAAAAAAAAAAACCATAACTGGTGATTGAAGCACATAAAGTTTAGGACAACAAAAACTATCATTTATTTATTAAATTAGAAAAAAATGAAGACAAATTTTATCAACCAGAGATGGAAACATTTTGGAAGATATAGACCTTCATCTTTTATAAGTGTAAATATTTGAAATAATTTGAAAGAATAATTATCTTTTATTTAGTGTAAATATTTGAAAGGTCACTTTGGCGTTATCCTCAATCTCTGGAGATGTTTACATTCTTTGACAAATTTTTCAACTTCTATGATTATCAGAGACATACGCAAAATTTTAAGACAATTATTTTTCAATTGGTGTGTTATTTCATAATGGGAAAAACTATAAGCACCCTAAGTGCCCCTAATAAGGAATGGTTTGATATCGACTATCATGTGTGTATATATCTATGTGTGTGTGTATATATATGTAGAATAAAAATACTGAGGCCATTAGTATGTAATACATACATAATTATATGTGAAATGTTTTATTAAATGTAACATACATGCTAATTCAGGGTTTAACTAACAAGATATGTCCAAAGTGATGTGCATACTTGTGTATATACTTATAAATATTTAAAGTGGTAGGTTATTTAGATTTTATTTTTATTATTAGCTTTTATTTCATTAGCTTTAGGAGAAGGAGTGATTTTTGGTAACATGAATGAATTGCATAGTGGTCCCATGTATTTATTTATTTATTTATTTATTTATATTTGCATTTGCTTTTGGAGTCTTAGTCATAAATTCTTCACCTATGCCAATGTCTGAAAGCTTTTCACAGATTTGCTTCTAGAATTTTTATGATTTCAGGTCTTAGATTTAAGTCTTTAATCTATCTTGGCTTGATTTTTGTATACAATGAGAGATAGGGATCAAGTTTTATTCTTCTACATGTGGCTATCCAGTTTTTCCAACATTATTCATCGAATAGGGTATTCTTTCCTCAATTTATGCTTTTGTATGTTTTATTAAAGATCAATTGGCTGTAAGCATTTGCTTTATTTCTGGGTTCTCTATTGTGTTCCATTGGTCTATGTATCTACCAGTACTGTGCTTTTTTGATAACTATAGCTTTGTAGTATAACTTGAAGTCAGGTAATGTGATACCTCTCGATTTATTCTTTTTGCTTATGAATGCTTTGCCTATTCAGGCTCTTTTTTGTTTCCATGTGAACTGTAGTATTTTTTTCTAATTCTGAAAAAAAAAATACAGGTATTTTGATAGAAACTGCATTGAATCTATAGATTGCTTTGGGCAGTGTAGTTATTTTTATGATATTGATTCTTCCAGTCAATCAGCATGTGATGTATTCCCATTCGTCTGTGTCATCTATTAGTTCTTTCAGCAATGTTTTTTAGTTCTCCTTGTAGAAATACTTTACCTCCTTAGTTAAGTATATTCCTAGGTATTTATTTTTCACAGCTGTTTTAAAAGAGATTGAGTTCTTGATTTGATTTTCAGCTTGGTTGTTGTTGATGAATAGCTGTGCTACTAATTTGTGTATTTTGATTTTGGAATTGAAGACTTTAATAAATTCATTTATCAGATTTAAGGATTCTTTTGGTGGATTCTTTAAGGTTTTCTAGATATATGACAATATCATCAGCAAACAGAGATAGTTTGACTATGTCTTTTCCAATTTGGATGCCCTTTGTTTTTTCCTTTTGCCTGTTTGCTCTGGTTAGGACTTCCATTACCATGTTGAATAGAAGTGGTGGAAGTGGACGTCCTTGTCTTGTTCTAGTTTTTAAGGGAAATGCTTTCAAATTTTCTCCATTTAGTATCATGTTGGCTGTGGATTTGTCATACATGGCTCTTATTATTTTGAAGTATGCTCCTTCTTTTCCTAGTTTGTTGAGCAATAAAGCAATGCTCCATATTATGGAATGCTTTTTCTGCATCTATTGAGATGATCATATGTTTTTTAAAATTTTATGTGATAAATCATATTTATTGACAGCCATATGTTGAACCATCTCTACATCCCTGGGATGAAACCTACTTCTTCACAGTGAATTATCTTTTTGATTTGCTGTTGAATTCAGTTTGATAGCATTTTGTTGAGGACTTTTGCATCTCTGTTCATCAGAGATATTGGTCTGTGGTTTACTTCTTTTGTTATGTCCTTTCCTGGCTTTGGTATCAAGGTGATACTGGTTTCACGGAATGAGTTAGAGAGAATTTCCTCTTTTTCAATCTTTTGGAATAGTTTCAGTAGGATTGGTACCAATTCTTCTTTGAATGTCTGGTAGAATTCAGTTGTTAATCCACCTGGCTCTGGGCTTTTTTTTTTTTTTTCTTTTGGAGGCAATTTTATTTTTATTATTTTATTTTATTTTTATTAATTTATTTTATTTTGTTATTATTATTTTTTTGAGATGGAGTCTCACTCCGTTGCCCAGGCTGGAGTGCAGTGGCACGATCTCAGCTCACTGCAAGCTCCGTTTCCCGGGTTCATGCCATTCTGCTGCCTCAACCTCCCGAGTACCTGAGACTACAGGCGCTAACCACTATACCTGGCTAATTTTTTGTATTTTTAATAGAGGTGGGGTTTCACCATGTTAGCTGGGGTGGTCTCAATCTCCTGACCTCGTGATCTGCCCACCTCGGCCTCCCAAAGTGCTGGGATTACAGGCATGAGCCACTGCGCCCGACCCTACTTTTGGCATTTCTTGCAGAGTTTTTCTGGTATCGACAAATACTCTCAGCATTTGCTTGTCTGAGAAAGACTTTATTTCTACTTCATTTATGAAACTTAGTTTTGCTGGAAACAAAATTCTTGGCTGACTGTTATTCTGCTTAAGGCAGCTAAAGATCAGACCTCAATCCCTTCTGGCTTGTAAGGTTTCTGCTGAGAAGTCGGCTGTTAGTCTGATAGGTTTTCCTTTGTAGGTTACCTGATGCTTTAGTCTCACTGCTCTTAGAATTCTTTCCTTCATGTTGACTTTAGACAGACTTATGACTCTATGCTTTGGTGATTTCCTTTTTGCAATGAATCTCCCAGGAGTTCTTTGAACTCCTTGTATATGGATGTCTAAATCTGTAGCAAGGCCAGGGATGTTTTCCTCAATTATTCCCTCAAATACATTTTCCAAATTTTTGCTCTTTGTTCACCCTCATGAACACCAATGAGTCTTATATTTGGCCATTTTACATAATCTCATATTCCTTGGAGACTTTGTTCATTTCTTTTAATTCTTTTTTTTTTATGTTTTGGTTAATCTTTGTCTCATAGCTTGATACAAGGATTGTATATATTTACTGTGTACAACATGATATTTTGAAATATGCATACACTTTGGAATGTTACAATTAAGCTGATTAACATACATATTACCTCACATACTCATCATTTTTGTGGTAAGAACACTTACAATCTACACTTTTAGTGATTTTCAAAATACATTGTTGTTAACTGAAGTCACCACATTTTATAATAGTTCTCTAAATACATGTAGTAACTGAAATTTAAGCCATGCATGAGATGGCCCAAGGAGAGAATAAAGGTTAGCAAGGTTGACTACTACCAAACCTTCAGGAGAAGAAGCCCACAGAGGAGAAAAAGGAGGGATCAGACAAGAGAGAGTGAAACTGGACAAGGGGAAATCAACAGAAGAGAGGCACAGACAAAATAAGTGTATGTTTCTTAAAGGTCAGATGTTTTGAATCAGTCGTTCAATCAAGGATCATGACAAAAGAAAATGTTGGTTTTGGCAACACTGTTGAATTTGGAAAGCCTTCGTGGTCGGCTGAGCAGGGATGAGGTGAAGCCATGGATAGTAAGTATGGGCAGCTCTTTTGAGAGGTGGCTATGAAGGACAAGAAGTCTGGAGCTGGAGGTGGGAGTGCTTTCAGGGGCCAGAAGGTATCCTTTCTCCCCAGTATTGATAGACTTTTCTTATTTTCCCACATGTATAACAATGACTAGGTATTTTTAACATCAGAATACACAATTGTTTTCCAAAAGTTATAAACGATGATACTATACAAAGTATCTACTCCTATATTAAAGAGGTTTGCAAAATAAGAAACAGGTAGACAATAAATATGAAATACTTTGCAAATGCTGGCAGGACAATTTAGGAATGGTAGGCACAGGGATAGAATAATAACACAACCTTTGCGATTATGCAGAATGAAATTAAAACTTGGTTTCTATATGTAACAACTCAATAACTTTGTTCTGTTTTCTCATTTAAAAAATAGGTATAATATTGAGTAGGAACCTCAAAAGTGCTCAGAAACTATAGGATTTTATTTAATGTTTATGCTCTGAATGGGAGACAAAACAAAACATGAGTAGGGCCTCTCCTTGTGGACTCTCTAGAGGGACAGATCTAACCAAAGAGGCCTGAGTCCTAAGCCACGGTGCAGAGATTCAGTAATGTCCCATGCCCCTTCTTGGGACCATCTGATGGACTTGGCTGTTAGCCCAGCCAACAGGGGGCCCATGGGGCCTCAGTCCTAAGGAGGGGGTGAATGCAAGACCTGGCAGTAAGGCTGGATGGGACTCCACCCTTAGAGGTCTGGCTGGCTCCAGTCTATTCACAGTACTTAAGAGGGGCATTCGAGGACAAAAAGTTGTCCATAGAAGAATGACCAGGCCATAGGAGTTTTATTCAACATGATTTCTAAACAAACACTTTAATTACTTGGGGGATAAGAGAGCTATTGCCTTCGAACAGAGGAAGTGCTTGAATACTCCACATGACTCCAGAGCTCAGAATTAGGACCAATAAAAAATTATGTCCAACTACTGGAATGATCGGTAAATAGGATGCACTGCATAGGAAAGACCTCAAGCTTCTGTCACATTAAAAGCCAAAGCAGAAACTAGAGGATGGCCAGGAAGAGAAGGTAGAGATCTGACCAAGTATCCCATAGACTAGTGAACTCTACTGCACTTCCTTCCAGTTCTGAGATTGCACCTGCAAGTCCACAGGCTGCAAGTAAACACATGTCACACAAAAGGCAGGTGTGCATTCTGAAACTCGGAATCAGGAGAAAAATCTCTGTAGCAGGCAGTTATAAATACTTAAATATTGGTCTACTTGCTCTTGATGACATTATGAAGTGAAATCAATATAATATGTGGGCGATCTGTTCATAGTCAGTGCAGTACACACTCCAGGGGTGGGATAATAAGTCTCATTTAAATATGAGATTGGTGGCTTAGTCTGAGAGGAAATACCCCCACTGACTAACCTCAAAGACACAGAGAGTCATAATACCTATGCCTGCACGGGGCTGCCATTGCCATTATCAAAAGCCAGCCCATACCTGCTGTTAATTTCTGAGAAGTGATGGCCAAAAGCATCCCACATCATTTCAATCCCCTTGACCAGGCTTAGACGTGATACTTGCAGCTCTGCACTTGAAAGAGCTGATCCACGTCTGTCTAGGGGTTAGAAACAAGTGATCAAAAACTCAACCACGAGGAAACATAATTATAAACATTTTCGTCTTCCAATGCCTGTACTTGTAATCTCTCACCAGTTCAAAGTCTGACTTGAGTGGATTATCTATCAGGTTTCCGTAAGGTAAGTGCAGTCAAGCACGGAACGCAATCCTTCATATGATTTGCTGCCTCTGCGTCTCTTGTCTTCTCTCTTTTGATGCGTGCTTGTGAGCCGGAATGAAATGAAATGAGAGAACTAACAGGCAAATCCTACTTACGTAAAAATGTTTTATTCTGAGTTTCTTTGCCCACAGAAATCATTTCTGTTTTGTTTTATGTATTTATGGTTAAATATATTTAATTGTCCATTTTCCTGAAATGTTGCCTGGCCTGAAATGTCGTCTTTCCTGAAATGTTGTCTGGACAACTCTAAGTGCTTCTCACCTGGTTGCCGTTTTCCTCTGCTCACTTTCACAGAAGAAGTCAGATGACATCACTCCTCTGTGCACACCTTGCCATGAGTTTATTTCCTGCAAATAAAAGCTGAAGAACTCACCTATCCATTGGGATCTGGCCCTAGTCATCCTTCTACCAAATAACCTGCTACCCCAGCCGTTGCTCCCTTCATCACAAGACCAAACTAGCCTTTGGTCCTCCCTCTTTGGGGTCTTTGAGTGCCTGTCTTCACTGCGAGCTGTCCTCATCTGCACATCCTCAGGGCTGATTCCCTGTCTTCACTGCGAGCCATCCTAATCCGCACATCCTCAGGGCTGAATCCCTGTCTTCACTGCTAGTCATCTTCATCTGCATGTCCTCAGGCTGAATCCCTGTCTTCACTGCCAGCCGTCCTCATTGGCACATCTTCAGGGCAGAATTCCTTTCCAGCTTGGTGCCTATGCCCAGGTGGCCTCCTCACACTGAGGAACTGCCACCTGGCCCCTTGTCTATGGGTTTGCTTTGCCATATCAGTCGTCCTCTTTTATCATTCTCTATGACTAATGTAATTTTATTGAATATTTCCTACCTCTCTCCATTAGACTAAGAGCCGCATGAAGAGAGAGAGAGAGATCTCCGTCTGTTTTCTTCATGAATGTTTACCAAGCTCCTAGAACTATGCCTGCACATAGGGAGCACTCAAAAAGTGTTCTAGAAATTAATATATTGATTAATAATTGGGAAAAATCCTGTTTGATGACCTACCATGTTCCTACCACAAGACAAGGAATTTCGTATATGATGAAAGATGATAATTATGTGGATAAAATTTAGTTTATCTATATAAGCCTCAATCAAAAACAATAAAATGTGATGGAAGCTACACATTACAACTGTCTGTAAGTATGCCGAGTGTGTTTGCCTGGTCTGCACATGCAACATAAACGTCTGGTAAAATTCTCCAGCAAAACCACTGCAGCCCAAATGAGCTTTTTAGCACTTGGCAGTGGTGAAAACCCTGACTCTCCACTTGGCCTTCTCTGGCCCTGCCCGACGCCACTGCAGCAATGCTCCCACATGGTCTCCACGGACACCATGAAAGAAAGTGCCTCCATTGTGGCTAGAGGAGAGGAAGGCTCAGAACCCCATTTGGCCTTCTCTTGACACCATCCTGGCAGGAGGACTTGGGTCCCTTGTTGCAGCCTGGCATGGGAGATATAGATATCTGGCCTCCCCACTCCTCTTCCACTACTGTGCCTAAGTGTGTAGTCACAGGTTAGCTGCAGTGGAGCGGTTATTATCTAAAGCGCTCTGTGTTGCTGGGCTGCCCCTTGCCTTCTCCTTTAATACAAAGATGAGGCTTTGTTGGGGCTTTCTTGTCTGCACCCAGTAGTGTTACAACAACAACAAATAAAACAGAATTCACCACCAGCCATTTGTAGGGTGCTGAGGTCCCTACCTTGCCTGTGTTCTTCTCTCCACCTCTGAGTCTTCTGTCCTTGGTTTTATAAAAAATTTCAAGGGTTTAAAGTTGTTTTTAGTGGTAGAGTGAAAAGTACATTTGTGTCATCATCCTGTACGCAAGAATTCCCATTCCTCTTTGCTGGAAATATCTGAGAATATATTCTTGATATATTCTGGTAAGTAGAAACATATTTAAAAAAAAAAAACAAAACTACAAAAAATAAATTACTCATATATTGAAAAACACAAAAGAATGTCTGCTTGTAAAAAATATAGTTTTAGTAAAGTGAAAGATAACCTACACAGTCAGAAAATGATTTTGTAGTATTTATTGACAATGATAACTCATAGCTGGTATGTAAAAAAGAACCACAACCAATCAGTAAGAAGAAGTTAACATATCCCATAAGAAAATAGGCTAATGGCCAGGCTCCGTGGCTTATGCCCATAAACCAAGCACTTTAGGAGGCTGAGGCAGGAGGATCCCTTGAGACCAGGAGCTTGAGACCAGCCTGGGCAACATAGCAAGACCCCATTTCTATAAATAACTTAAAAAAAATAGCTGAGCATCATGGCATATGTCTATGGTCCCAGCTACTCAAGAGGCTGTAGCCCAAGGAACACTGGAGCCCAGGAGTTTGAAGCTGCAATGAGCTATGATTGCATCACTGCATTCCAGCCTGGGTAACAGAATGAGACAGAAATAAGAATAAAAAAGAAGAAAAAGAAAATAGGCTAATGACATAAACAGGCACTTTATGAAAAGGAAAGCCAAATAATTAATAAGCATATAAAGATCACGATCTTCATGGATGTACAAATAAAACGACAAATACCTCTACATCATTTTCAGAGTGATAAATGTTTAAATGTTATACAATACCAAGCGATGGCAAAGATTTGGAGAACCAGGTGCTCCCATAGACTGCTACTGGGAGAAAAATTTGTTGAACCACTTTGAAAGCAGTGTGTTATTATTTATTAGATTAAAGACATCTGTACTCTATGCCTAGAGATTCAAATATTAGGTTTATTCTTTACAAAGGCTGATTTTACCTGTGGCAGGATATATGTGTAAAAAGACTCACAGAAACACTCTTCAGAGTTTCTCAAAATAGGAAAACAACACATAGTCATCAACAATAACACAGATAATTAAATTTTTATGTATTTATGTGATAGAATATTATATATCAATGAAAATGAATGAGCTACAACTATAAGTAAAAGCGTGTATAAATCATACAAACACATCAGAAAAGAAAAAGAAGATCCAAAGGAATACATAGAGTATGATAGTACTTATATCAAGTTCAAAAACAAGCAAATCTAAGCTATATTGTTCAGGGATATAGCCATATGTGACGGTTAACTTTAGGTGTCAACTTGACTAGCTTAGGCGAGACCCAAATAGCTGATAAACCAAGATTGCTGGGTGTGTCTGTAAGGCTGTTTCTGGAAGAGGCTGGCATTTGAATCAGTAGACTGAGTACAGAAGATGCATCCTCAACAGTGTGGGCAGGCAGCATCCAATCAGCTGAGGGCCCAGATAGAAGAAAAAGGTGGGGTAAAAGGCAAAGTTTTTCTCTCTTCTGAAGCTGCCCTTCTTCTCTTTTCCTTGTAGATGAGCACTCCAGGTTCTCTGGTCTTTGGACTCTGGAAGGAGCATCAGCAGACCCCAGGTTCTCCAACCTTCAACCTCAGTCTGAGAGCTACACCATTGGCTCCTTGGGTCTACAGCTTGAAAATGGCCTGTCATGGAACCTCCCAGCCTCTGTAATCATGTGAGCCAATTCTGTTAGTGAGTTCCCTTCCATATCATCTATATCACCTGTCTACCATCTACATCTTTAATCTATGTCTATATTATCTAGATATCTGTATCTACATCTATATCTGTAAGTATATCTGTATGTATCTATAGCTATCATCTCTATATATCTACATTATCTATATCATCTGTATGTATATCTATATCCTTATCTACATCTACATCTATAACTGTATCTTTGTGGTTACCTCCTATTGCTTCTGTCTCTAGAGAACCCTGAAAAATACATTATATGCAGGCAGTAAAACTGTGAAGAAAATAGGGGAAATATTTTCTGTGAAAGTAATAAGAATTACTATATTTGTACTGATGAATAAATTGAGATTGGAAAAGGAAACAAGAGTCTTCTCAGGAGCTTAAACTGTTGTATTTTACCATGGGTGAGTGTTATACAGGTGACCATTTACAAATATTTGTTAAACTGTGTGTGTGTATAAATTCACTTTTGTCAATGTTTTATGTTTCACATACACAAAAAAGTGAACTGAAGGAAGGAAAGACTAAAAACAGTAACACCAATTAGGAAGCTGTAGTCACAACCCAATCATCAACAAAAATAACACATGAGCCTAGAGAGTTGGATGTCAAGTATTTTAAATATACCTCATTGCAGTTTTAGCAAAAATATCTTGATATTACAAGAAAACAAAATTTGCTGTATTTTTCTTTCTACTTTGATTCTTTGATTTAGTGTGAATCACCATTATCTTTAACAACAGTCCCAGTTCAAATTACTAAAGTCAATCCCATTTACCTAAGCCTTTGGTAATTCTCTTTTTATAAATTGAGAGGAAACTTTTCTTCTAGATTAACCAAACTTAATTTCTCATCTACCGATCTAGGGCCTGGAAGCTGTTGCCCAGTGTGATCTTAACAAAACCTTCCAGTGAGACTGTGGATTAAAGTGGAGATCTTCTTTTAAAGAGATTTTTCTTTAACAGTGATGACTACCCTCACATCAATGTGACCCCAAATTTTAGTTATAACTAAAGATCCCCAAACAAATTTGAGATAAAATATGTATCATATTAGTGACCAATTTATATCATACCATCTTATTTCCAAAGGAAATTAGCACAGATATACTAAGTGATATTATGCTTTGAAATTTGCATAAATTATTTGCAGGTCATATGAAATAACTTTTCTCTTCTATTTAATTGTGAAGTAATATATACCTACAGACAACAGTGCAGAACAAAAATCAAAAGCTTAAAGATTCACCAAGAAGCAAGCACTTCTGTAATCATGAATTAACTTAAAAAATACAATATTGATAGCACCACAAAATCCCTCTGTAAACACTCCTAAGCCACCCACAAAGGCACCACTACCTGGCATCTTTGGTAACACTTTTCTTGCCCTCTTAATTGTTCTTCAATTGTTCTTCATAAGGGATTGCATAAAGGTGTATTCCCTCCAGCAATGTATGACAATCAAATTCCTTTCCAACATATCTGATCGCCACTTTATATATTTCAAGCCATTCTGCAGGGTATATATATTGGCACCTCAATGTAGTATGATTTAACTTTTCTCTGATTACAGCTGAGATTGAGCACCTTGTCAAATAGTTATTGATCCCTGGGGTGTAGTTTCTTTGTGTTAATTTTCTATCCAAGTCTATGCCCCATTTTTTTGTTCTATTGAGTATTTTGTCTTTCCCTGTTGATTTGTAGGACTTTAGTCTTGGTCCTTTGTCTCTTATACGAGTTACCATTATTTTCTTCCTGTCTGCATCTTTCCTTTTTGCTTCCTTTTAATGTGCAGAAATTCTTAACGTTAACATAGTCTAACATATCAATCTTTTCCTTTGCAGTTATAGATTTTGTGGTTTTCTTCTTTTTTTTTTTTTTTTGAGATGGAGTCTTGCTCTGTCACCAGTCTGGGGTGCAGTGGTGCCATCTCGGCTCACTACAACTTCTGCCTCCTGGGTTCAAGCAATTCTCCTGCCTCAGCCTCCCGAATAGTTGGGATTACATGCACGTGCCACCATACACAGCTAATTTTTGTGTTTTTAGTAGAGACTGGTTTTCACCATGTTGGGCAGGATGGTCTCGATCTCCTGACCTTGTGATACACCGACCTTGGCCTCCCAAACTGCTGGGATTACAGGCATGAGCCACCGTGCCCGGCCGATTTTGTGTCTTTTTAAAAAGTCTTTCATGTCTGCAAATGATGGGTGTATTTTCACATTATCTTCGAGATGCTTTATTGTTTTGCTTTCACCTTTAGATCTGCAATCTCAGTGGAATTGTATGCATGGTATGAGATTGGAAACATATTTTCATTTCTTTCTTCTGTATAGATTTACCGTTATATCAGCAACATTTATTTGAAATAACTTCCAAACCACTGATCTGCAAGGCCATCCTTGTCTTAAATCTAGCATCCATATATATGCATAAGTCTCTGTATTAGTTTTCTACTGTTGCCATAACAAGTGACCAAAATTCACTGGCTTAAAACAACCCCCGTTTGTTATCTCATAGTCCAGTAGGTCAGAAGTCCAGGTACAGTGTGACTCAGCTGCTGTGTCTTCCTGAGTCTCAAGCTATTGAAATCAAGGTGTTGGTGCAGAGTCTCTTCTGCAGTCTCTGGGGATGAAGTCATTTTCAAGCTGATTCAGGCTGCAGGCCCACTCAGTTTCTTGCAGTTGTAAGATAGAGGTGCTTGTTGCTATGCTGATAGACAGCAGGGGCCCAGTCTTTGTTCCTGGAACCTGCCTGATTCCTTCTCATGCTTTCCGTGTGGCCATGATCCTGTAATAGCAGTTCGAGTCTCTCACTTCACATATCTCTGACTTCACCTTCTGCCAAATCTCTCTGAATCCAGCTGGAGAAATTTATCTGCTTCTAAAGACGTATGTGATTTAAAGTCCAGCTAGATAGCCCAGGAAAATCTATTTTAATATCTATAACTTTACTTATGTCTGTAAAGTTAATTTTGCCACGAAGAGTAGTATATACACAGATTTTAGATTTCAGGACCTGAATATTTTTGGGAGAGGGTTGTAAATTTCTGCCGTGTTCATAATTGAGGACATATACCTTCTAATACTATTGTTGTCAGATTTTCTTGTCACATTTATGCTGACCTTATAACACCTTCAGTGTTTCTTTTTGACAGCTTCTTTTTATTAATGTTATTTCTTCTTTAAATGCTATCTATGCAGTTTTCAATGAATTATAAACTTTTATTTATATGAAAAAATAATAATGTATGCAGTTACCTTCATTAAGTTTTCAAGTATTTCTTATGTCACTTTGACGAAGTATTATTATTTTAGAACTTTTTCGATTTTAACTAAATTTTCATGCTTATTTTCATGTATATTATCTTATCATTTAAACAGCTGAGAGATGTACACTGATGTTCTTTTGTTCTTTCTGAATGTTAGTATGTGTTTGCCAGTGGAGAATGCTCTTAATTTCTGAAAAGATATCTGTTTCACATTCTTCATGGAGGACATTTTTTATGGATATAGATATACTAAATTGACAGTTATTTTCTTTCAGCACTTTAAATTTCTTTTATCTTTATACTTGTAATATTTCTGTTAAAAAGCAAGTAGTCATTCTAATCACTACTCCTTTGAAGACAATTCTTTTTGTTTTTCACATCCTCTGCTTGCTGTTAGGACTTTCCTAATTATCTTTGGTTATCAAAAGTTTTACTTTGATGAATTGCAAATAATTTAAAATGTATATTGCTTGAATCTCCAGCTCTCTCCTCTCTTTCCAATTCCATGTTTCTTAACCTGCTTATTCTATGTTTCTTACTTCCTCTTCTTGATTTTCCATTCTTTTTAATCCTTGTAATTTTTTCTGAATATTTTTGTGATCTGTTTTCCAGTTTACTAATTCTTCTTCCAGCTTTGTTTCATCTGCTATAAACCTGTCCATTAAGTTCTTAATTTCATTTCATTTTCATAGCTTCCAGTTATCTACCAAAACTCTAAAATTTTCCCTGTCTCTTCGTAAGTAGGAAGCATGCTCATACTAAAGCCTTTATTGACAATCCCTATACCCAGAGTCTCTTGCGGTTTTGTTTCCTTTGGTGTTTCTGCAGGGTGTGTTGATGCTCCCCTTATACTTTACTATTTTTTATTTTTAGATGAGATTGTATTTGTAAAACAGGTTTTATATATGTCAAACTAGGATAAATTACATTTTCCTGCAAGCACTCGGTAACAATAACACTCAATATCAACCTAATCATATTTTAGCAACTGGAATACAGTTGTTCCCCCTTATCCACAGGGAGTATGTCTTAAGACCCCCAGTAGATGCCTGCAACTGTAGAGAGTACAGAACTCAATATATACTTTAGTTTTTTCTATACATACATATCTATGACAAGGTGTGATTGAAAATTAGCATCGTAGGAGGTTAACAACAATAGCTAATAGAAGAATTATAAGAATATACTCTAATAAGACTTATGTGAATGTGGTCTCTCTCTCCCTCTCTCTCTTTCTCTCTAAATATGTATTGTACTGTGCTCTCCCTTTTATTCTGGTGATGATATGAGATAATAAAATGCCTTTGTGATGTGAATAAGTGGGGTGAATGGTGCACATACTGCGATGTGGCATTAAGCTACTATTACCTTCATAGGATATGTCAGAAGCAGGATAATCTGCTTAGGGAGATCCCAGATCATCAAGCTGTGATGATGTGGATGGCTGGATGTCAGGAACAGATGATGTCAATGAAGAATGGGCAGGTAGTGCGCACAGCACAGACAGACCGGACAAAGGATGATTCATGCGTAGGGCTGGACTTAACATACATATTTACATGCCACTGGACTAACATATTCTCCATTTAAAATCTAGTTGTTTTGTTTGTTTGTATTGTTTTTAATCCAGACATGTAACTTTACATTTTTTTATCTGATCATTTGTCTGCCTCATTTATGAGGTTAGCATTAGTCTTATATCAAACATAGCCAATGACAGCACACAAAAAGAAAACTGCAGTACACCAGCCCTTATAAATGTAGATGAAAAATCCTCAGTAAATACCAGCAAACCACATTTAGCAGCACACTAGAAGGATCATTCACTAGCCCCAAGTGGGATTTATCTCTTGGATTCAAAGATGATTCCACACACTTAAATCAATCAATGTGATATAACACATTAACAAGATGAAAAAATACACAATCATTTCAATAGTTGAAGAAAAAGCATCTGCAAAGCTTAGCATCTATTAATGAATAAAACTCTCAAAAAATAGGCATAGAAGGAAACTATCTCAACATAATAAAGGTCACATGTGAAAATCCCACAGCTATCATCATAATCAATGGAAAAAACTGAACAATACTGAAGTTTTTCTGCTAAGATATGGTAGTCAAAGATGCTTGTACACTGTTGGTGAAAAAATGTCAACTGGTACAGCCATTATGGAAAACAGTGTGGAGATTCCTTAAAAAACTAAAAATATAACTATTTTACGATCTAGAAATCTCACTTCTGGGTATATATCCTAAGGGAATGAAATGAGGATCTCAAAGAGATATCTTCGCTCCAATAATTTCAGCATTATTCACAATAGCTAAATAAGGAAATAACAAATGTCTCTTGACAGATAGATTTTTAAAATGTGATGTGTGTGTACGCTGGAATATTATTTAGCCTTAGAAAAAGACACTCATAACATGGAAGAACCTTGAGGACATTATGCTAAGTGAAATTATTAAGAAAACAGGAGCCAAGGAGCTGAATAGACGTTTCTATAAAGAAGACATACAGATGGCTCACAGGTATAGAAAAAGATGCTTGACTTCAGTAATCACAACCCAAAACAAAATTACTTTATTTTTTTCCTTTGTTTTTACTTTGAAATAGAAGTAAACCTATCAGCTGATGAGAAGATCAAAGAGATGAGAAGATCAATAAGAAACAGAAGCATTAAGCCACCTCTGAAACTAATAAATTACTTAAAGTAGAATTGGAGGGTAATGGCTATTGGCAAGAACCAGGAACATGTGAGACCTTGGGAAGCTGAAGCTGGACCACACAGAACACCTATGTGGACTCATGCATATGTGGAATATGGGATTTTTGCATGTTCTTGTCAATGATGCCTCGAGCTGCTCCTTTGAAGTACTCACTACACTCAGAATTATACATTCAATGTATAGTACCTGCTCCACTGTGAACTTAATGAGGGCAGGACTGTGTCTCATCCAGCACCCCATCCTAGGCACAATGCATTATCTGCCAGGGAGTTAGCACTTCTCTCTTCACTTATATTAAATTTATGTTCAGTAAATCAATCAGTGATACATGATCTCACACGAGTTTACCATCTGTAAACACTGCAATACAAATATGTGCTTACATATATTTTTAGGGAGGGCACCTTAAGTCTTTGGCCATAACAACTTCAGAGATTTTTCAGGTAGAACTTCTTCAATATTTAACAAAAAAATGCAAATAATTTAGATATGATCCATATTATTTTATGAGAGAGTCAGATGCAGCCACAGGAGGAGAAACAAAATAGACTGAGGGAAAAAACAAAGTTTATTATTATTACAGGCCCTTGGAACAGCAGGCACAGCACCATGCAGTTCCTCACAGGGAAGGCACAGGTGTGGTCAGCAGCTGAAAGATAGGATGAGAAGGCTTAGGTCAGTGCTTCATTGGGTTTCCATGGGAAAGGGAAGGCAAGGAGGCTGAAGAGCTTAGAAATGGCTATTCTGAGTAATTACGGTGGGCTTTAGATTATAGAGAGTATTCATGATTGCCTGGTACCTGATCCTGTGATGACTAAAGCAGAAGAATGTTGCTCCCTGGGGTGTAAGGGCAGAGAGAGGAGGGAGGGCTGAGGATTGTTTAGTTTACATATCAAAGGTTTCCAGCTCCAACAGAGTCAGTCTCTCCTCAGCCAGAAAGAGTTTTTTAAAGATGTCAAAACATCATAATCTACAGAGAAAACTCAAACCATTCACAACACAATACACTATCTGAAATATGACATTCTGTCCTCATGGCCTCACTTTAGGAAAACTATCAAAATTCACACTCTTGAGATGGTACATCTCTGACGAAACTTCATATCTGATTAGAGCAAAGCAAGTTTAACCAGAACCTGCAATGCCTTGGTCATTCTTCTTGGCGATACAGATTTTATCTTTTATGTCAGCATCAATAACTTAACTATGTTAGAAACAGTGATTGATTAAAGTGTGACTCATACGTAAAATATATTCTTAAATTAGACATTATTCCCATTTTCCATGAGAGAAATGTTATAAGAACAGAGCAATGAGATGAAAAGAGACAAATGTTAATGACATTGAAGGGCATCTCACTGGCTCCTGCGTTTCTGTTGCGTGTGGATCTCTACCTTTACAGATAAATTATCTTCTGAGAGTGATTATAGAAAGCAATTGTGACCTAAATAGGTAAATTTGAGTATCTGGAAGAACTTGGTTTTCTAAAGGTTTAGGAAATTGACAAATGGAACTCATCTGAATCTGAGGTTTGGAGAAGGATGAATCAGCAAGAAAGATGAATGACTCCGAGAAGCATGGCTAGAGAAAGATCCAGGGATTAGTGGGGAATGCGACCACAGAATAACCATTTGAACAGACCCACACTGAGTAAGGTGATGCTTCAGGACTATGATTCACACGAACTGGGCATTACTTGTGCCTTGAGACTTCCTGTCCCTCTAATTCACAAGATCATGCAGATAAGAGGGCTTTGAACACGCAGTACTGCAGTCTCCTCTGAGGTGGGAAAAAGGCAAGATGCCTGAGCTCTTCCTCATATGGGAGGAGTTATTATTCTGCCTTTTGCTTTTCTTAGCTCTAATGTTCTTATTAAGTAATGTTTTTAATGAAAATAGTCCGAAAATAGAAAAAAAAAACCTACAAAATAAATCAATGGTACTATCACAGCAGGCCACAGATAATCATGTTAAATGTGTTGCTATTGAAAAAGTTTAACAATCAAACAAGTAAAATTAAAAGCAGTGGTTTCCAAACTTCCAGGTCACAAACAGGTCGCAAGTTGCACAAAGGGCTCCTGTGGACACTCCTGGTCCAGAACAGCAGAAGGCACCTTGGGCTGAGGGCACCTGCAAGGCAGGACTGTGTGTGTCTGCACCGGGATCTACACTGCACTGGCACTGCATAAGCCCCAGCACCTGAGAAACAACCATCCTTTAAAGAAAGGACAATTCCCCAAATGATGGAGCATAGATTTCCATCACACATGCAGCACAGGTGTTAAAACTGGATCTTAGAAAAATTCATTTTTACTTTTCACACACATATCTGTGAGTAGAGAAAACATTCACAACAAATGTTAAGATACTCTTTCTGTCTTACTACAGACATTTCCTCCTGGTTCTTTCTCAATTCTAAAATTTTTAATTAGTGCATTTTGACATATGTCACTTTATCTTCATGTGGTAGGAAAATTGTTTTCTTTTTGTTTTCTGACTTTGGCATTGTCTATGACATGTTTTTGAGACTCTGAGTGGTATAGTAATCTTACCCCTAAACAATGTTAGGTGGAAAGGAAGGCTCATTTTAGAGTGAGCCATGCTGGAAGTATTCCATTTCATTACAATCTGTACCTTCAAGGAACTCTCAGTGAAATAGGAAAATGTGAAAACAATAAGTTAAGGGCAAGAATTTATATATAAACAAATGCTAACTAGAGCTTCCTGCAGGTGCTTTGGGGCAGCCCATAAGCAATATTTTCCAGGCCATTGGGGTCTTCAGGGTTGTCTACCCACCCCTGCTGTCAGTCAATGGTAAAAATAAATAACAAAACTGTTCATCACACCTGAAATCAAATATTTTCTCACAGGAATGCCAAATATTTGAACAATTAAATCAAATTGTGAAGATAGTGGTCTAAGGTAAGGGTCAGCAAACTTTTTCTTAAATGTCGCGATAGTAAAGGTTTTTGACTTTGTGATCATGTATGGCCTCTGTTATATACTCACATGTGTGTCCACACACTTACAACTCTTTCAAAATGTAAAATCCATTCTTACTTAGCTCATGGGTCTACAAATTAATCAGGCCAAGGTTGATAGTTTGCTGACTCCTAGTCTAATATGTAGAGGAATGTTTGCAACTCACGAAAAATATTGTTAACTCCCTAAGTCCCATGGGCCTTGATGCATACATCAGGAGCAGGTGCAGCTACGCTGCCTCTCAGGTGGCAGTGGATGCAGTTGATGAGGAATACTTGGTAGTGCTACAATAAGAGTATAAAGAAAAAGGGCTTGATTATTCCAGGTAAGATAGGGAAAAGGATCACGTGGAAATTGATGAGTTGGAATGACATATTTTGAGTATACTTTATACAATCTAAAACAATCACAAAAAAGTATAGAGACAGGTAGAGTTAGCTATAGATAGAGATGCAGATAGTGGAGATGATTGCTCAGTGAAGTTAAGGTGTACAGTGTGAAGTTGTTGTTGTCGCAGCTGGTTTCAGCTTCCACGGGCCTTTCAAAATCTGTGCTTCTAACCAGTCTTAAGAAATCTAATACTTAAAGTGTTTTTTCATACAAAATCCCCTCAAGTAAATCTTCAGTTTGTAAGCAGCAAAAACAATGGTCGATTCTAAACTTGTAGGAAACCTTACTTTGCTGGACTTACTGAGGAGAAAGTATGTTGTTATCTAAAATGGTATCTTCCTAAGAGATTTTCAGAAAAATGTTTGCCATATGTCATCTTTTTCCATATGTATTAATTTTAGAATTTATACATCCAAATAAAATGTTTCATCATTGATTGTATACTGATTCTGGAAGGGTAGATATTCAGCCACTGCATAATCAAAGCCAGGAAACATGTTTAAAGGCATCGACAGTTTGAAAGAAGACCTAGTTTGAAAGCAGAAAGAAGTGATCATGGAATTACGCTTGTGAGGGGATAGACCCATCTCCTGGTAAGTACTAGGTCTTTGGAATATAGTATTAATGCATTTTTATATTGTATATGTTCTATATGAGTATACCTTATAAGTGGTGTGAAGACCCCCAGCTCAGTGATAACATATAAATGACATAAATGAGCTGTCTTACCATTTGATATAACAATTTTGTCAGCGTTTTATCAAGTGGGAGGAGAGCTCATTTATTAGAGACTATAATCGAGACAACTAGCTGATACAGGTAACAGTGAAGTCAACATTGAGACATGCTTCCAGTCATTCACTTACTTTGCATTTACTGAGCTTCAATTTCGGTCAGACTGAAGGTATATGATGAGATTCCAAGGAAAGATATAATTAAAACAAGTCTGATGTAATTTTTAAAAATATTACGATTTGTGGCTTTTTCCAATGCAGGAAATGACCTTTCCCTAAATACTCTGTAGTGTGACTTCAAATTTCTATTCCCTGATTTCAATACAATATAATATGTAAACAATAAAATTTCTATTTGAACCCTAACATCTTATTTAAATGTTTATGTGTAGATCCAAAATGTTACTGCATGGGTTGCTACATCTATGAGACAATTACCCCATTCTTGTCATCTAGCAATAGGTGTAACAGTAAAACTACTGCACAGAATTATTCACAGATTAAAGGTGTACAGATGGTGTAAGTAGTATCTGGCCCACAGCAAACACTCAAAAAATGTTGGCTATTTATGTTAGATATTATTATTTTAATTTTAAAATTCCATATCTTGATAAAAGCTAGGGCAGGGTAGAGTAAGACTTATTTTATAGCTATGAAAATATCTCTTTATTCAGATCAGCTCTTTTCAGAGCATTAAAAAAATACTGAAGAAGAGAAATAATATAATTTGGCAGTGACATTATATTTTCGAAGCTGCTATAATCGTACATATGCTCTCCATTTCATTACCAGTCTATGAACAGTAAGAAACAGTTTCTAATGTATAAAATTACTTGTTCTAAAACATACTTAACCTTTAAAATATATCTCTTAGATAACTGATAATTCCTGCTTTGTTGCTGAAAACTCACTACTCTTAAAGGGCAATAGTATCTTTTATTTAAATATCTATCTATCTATCTACATATATATACATATATATATATATTTAAATCAGAAGGTGATTGTTTCTCCTAACTTCTGTGATTTTGTTGGTAGGGAATATATATTTCCTCCAAGGCTCTTCCAGGATGTATCAAAGTACAGGAGCATTTTACTAAGGCACAAGACAATTTAATATAAAAACCTTACTTGTATTTTGAATAAAGCCAATATATTGGCTTTGTCCCATGCTGTTAATTAGTTTGGTTTCTAATGAATTGAGACTCAAAGTAGAGGCATATGAAGAAACTCCTTATTCTTTATTTTTCTGATTTTCTTTTTTTATTTAAATTCTTATAAGTGGAACATTCCATAGTTAGAAACTCTTTAATCTCAATATATAGGCATACGTTATTTTTGACAAAAACCATGGAAGATAATGTGACCAGTTCCACTGTATCAAAAAAACACATTACTATCAATATAAATTTTACTTCTTAAAATGCAGTTCACTTACATAATATCAAATTAAAATTGCTTTTTTTATTATTATACTTTAAGTTTTAGGGTACATGTGCACAACGTGCAGGTTTGTTACATATGTATACATGTGCCATCTTGGTGTGCTGCACCCATTAACTGGTCATTTAGCATTAGGTATATCTCCTAATGCTATCCCTCCCTCCTCCCCCCACCCCACAACAGTCCTCAGTGTGTGATGTTCCCCTTCCTGTGTCCATGTGTTCTCATTGTTCAATTCCCACCTATGAGTGAGAATATGCGGTGTTTGGTTTTTTGTCCTTGCGATAGTTTGCTGAGAATGATGGTTTCCAGCTTCGTCCATGTCCCTAAAAAGGACATGAACTCATCCTTTTTTATGGCTGCATAGTATTCCATGGTGTATATGTGCCACATTTTCTTAATCCAGTCTATCATTGTTGGACATTTGGGTTGGTTCCAAGTCTTTGCTATTGTGAATAGTGCCACAATAAACATACCTGTGAATGTGTCTTTATAGCAGCATGATTTATAATCCTTTGGGTATATACCCAGTAATGGGATGGCTGGGTCAAATGGTATTTCTAGTTCTAGATCCCTGAGGAATTGCCACACTGACTTCCACAATGGTTGAACTAGTTTACAGTCCCAACAACAGTGTAAAAGTGTTCCTATTTCTCCACATCCTCTCCAGCACCTGTTGTTTCCTGACTTTTCAATGATCGCCATTCTAACTGGTGTGAGATGGTATCTCATTGTGGTTTTGATTTGCATTTCTCTAATGACCAGTGATGATGAGCATTTTTTCATGTGTTTTTTTGGCTGCATAAATGTCTTCTTTTGAAAAGTGTCTGTTCATATCCTTCACCCACTTTTTGATGGGGTTGTTTGTTTTTTTCTTGTAAATTTGTTTGAGTTCATTGTAGATTCTGGATATTGGCCCTTTGTCAGATGAGTAGGTTGCAAACATTTTCTCCCACTCTGTAGGTTGCCTGTTCACTCTGATGGTGGTTTCTTTTGCTGTGCAGAAGCTCTTGAGTTTAATTAGATCCCATTTGTCAATTTTGGCTTTTGTTGCCATTGCTTTTGGTGTTTTAGACATGAAGCCCTTGCCCATGCCCATGTCCTGAATGGTATTGCCTAGGTTTTCTTCTAGGGTTTTTATGGTTTTAGGTCTAACATTTAAGTCTTTAATCCATCTTGAATTAATTTTTGTATAAGGTGTAAGGAAGGGATCCATTTTCAGCTTTCTACATATGGCTAGCCAGTTTTCTCAGCACCATTTATTAAATAGGGAATCCTTTCCCCATTTCTTGTTTTTGTCAGGTTTGTCAAAGATCAGATAGTTGTAGATATGTGGCATTATTTCTGAGGGCTCTCTGTTCTGTTCCATTGGTCTACATCTCTGTTTTGGTACCAGTACCATGCTGTTTTGGTTACTGTAGCCTTGTAGTATAGTTTGAAGTCAGGTAGCGTGATGCTTCCAGCTTTGTTCTTTTGGCTTAGGATTGACTTGGCAATGCGGGCTCTTTTTTGGTACACAAGCATTCTTATACACCAATAACAGACAAACAGAGAGCCAAATCATGAGTGAACTCCCATTCACAATTGCTTCAAAGAGAATAAAATACCTAGGAATCCAACTTACAAGGGATCTGAAGGACCTCTTCAAGGAGAACTACAAACCACTGCTCAATGAAATAAAAGAGGATACAAACAAATGGAAGAACATTCCATGCTCATGGGTAGGAAGAATCAATATCGTGAAAATGGCCATACTGCCCAAGGTAATTTACAGGTTCAATGCCATCCCCATCAAGCTACCAATGACTTTCTTCACAGAATTGGAAAGAACTACTTTAAAATTGCTTTTTAAAGAAAAAAAATCTAAAGCTTTATGATAATCCTTTGGAGGAGAAAATAAGTGGGTATTCAGGAGTTACTCTGTACGTTAGGAATAAGAAAGTCATCAGGTACATATAGGTATTTAAGGACCATACGATTATTCATTCATGTAGATCAATTTCTTTAGTGCTTACTACGCACTTGTACCTGCCTAGGTATTGGTATAGATACGAACACATATCACTTCTGCTCTAATGAACTTTGCATTTTAATAGGAAAACAGACACCAAATGAGAATTAACTTATGTGTAGTTTCAGCATGGAGAGGTTTGTGTTGTCAGTATAGTATAAGACAGCAGTGCCTAACAAATTCAGTGTGCTCAATAGAGGCTTGGCATGGTGGATGTTAACTAGGCACATGAGGGTGCAGAGTGTGTTCCGTATGGATAGAAGAGCACTCGTGAAAGACCTGAAGTAGGGGAGAGCAGTCAAGGAACTGGAAACTGTACTATGGCTAAAAGAGATCATGATGGATGGGGTTACGTCTATGGAAACGAACGCATGCTCTCATTTCCAAGAACATTTGCAGTTTGTGCCTAAGGTCCCAGGTAAATGATAACACCACCATTATCTCTCAAAATGGCCATCATTTGATATTAAACTCTATGGTCACTATATTTATTAGGGATATAACCTAGGGAAGTGAAAGTCTTTGCAGATGTCATAGAAGCGCATATATATATATATATACATATATATATATGTATATATATATATATATATACATATATATATGTATATATATATATATATATGTAATGCTTTTTGTGAGTTTGATCCTTGATGTATTTTCCAACCCTCCTTTCTCTAAAGTAGCACTGTCCAATAGAAGCAAGTTATGAACGTGTTTTAAATGTTCTAGCAGCCACGTTAAAACAGTAAAAGACAACAAAATAGTTAAAGTTAATTTAAATAATATATTTCATTTAATCCAATATGTTCAAAGTATTATCATTTTAACATATAATTGATTTTGTCTTTTGTCTTGAAATGTGTTATTTACTTTACATTTGCCACAACTATCATTTTGAACTAGTCACATTGTATGTGCTCAATGACCTCATGGAGCTAGTAGCTGTCATATTGGACAGTGCAGTATCTCATATCCTTTTTTTGCACCTTTGGTTGAACTGTGGCATTTCTGTAATATTTTCCACTTGGACCTATTAATCAGTCCCACCTTTGTTGCTTTAGCAGTGGAGTTTTGGAGGTTGAAAAGTAATCTGTTTTTAATTATTCATCAATGGGGTAGCAACAAATGATCAAATTCTTTACAATGACATCAATATCCACATTTTTATCAATGTCAAGAAGAATGATTTATCTTCATTTAGTTTTATGAATCATATGGGCAGAGTCACACAGATAAAGCCAGGATATTAATCAAAGATACAACATGGGGCAGGGCGTGATGGCTCACACCTGTAATGGCAGCACTTTGGAAGGCTGAGTTGGGCGGATCACTTGAGGCCAGGAGTTTGAGGCCAGCCTAGTCAACGTGGCAGAATCTCATCTCTACTGAAAATGAAAAAAATAGCCTGGCGTTGTTGTGCATGCCTGTAGTCCTAGCTTCTCAGGAGGATGAGGCAGGAGAATTGCTTGAACCCAGGAGGCAGATGTTGCAGTGAGCCGAGATCATGCCACTGCACTCCAGCCTAGGCAACAGAGGTAGATCCTGTCTCAAAACACAAACAGAAAAGATACAACATGGTGAACAGAAGCAAGTGTAATAAAACTTAGGACAAAGTCAAGACTGAAAATTTGTTGATATTTTGTCCTCCACACATTGGCTATGTGACCCTGGGCAAGTTTCCCACTGAGGTTAAATCTGTGAAAAATGAAAATAAAAATAGGTGTACATGAAATGCCTGACTGAAAGAGTTGTGGTGAAAAACAAATGAAGGCAATGTTTATGCATGACAGTTTTACTTTTGTGGTGAATAAAGGTTATTTTCTTTTTTTTATTTTTATTTTTATTTATTTTTTTATTTTATTATTATTATTATTATACTTTAGGCTCTATGGTACATGTGCGCAACGTGCAGGTAAGTTACATATGTATACATGTGCCATGCTGGTGCGCTGATGGCAAAAGTTTGCAGATGGCAGACGTAACTTTTATCTTTGGCTTATGAAGGTCAATTTTCAGACACCTTATTTTTTTTATTATTATTATTTTCTTCTTTTTGAGACAGAGTTTGGCTCTTGTTGCCCAGGCTGGAGTGCAATGGTGCAATCTCGGCTCACTGCAATCTTCGCCTCCCGGGTTCAAGTGATTCTCCTGCCTCAGCCTCCTGAGTAGTTGGGATTACAGGCATGCGCCACCATGCCCAGCTAATTTTGTATTTTTAGTAGAGATGGGGTTTCTCCATGTTGGTCAGGCTGGTCTCAAACTCCTGACCTCAGGTGATCCACTCACTTCGACCTCCCTAAGTGCTCGGATTACAAGCAGGAACCACCACGTCTGGACTCAGACATCTTATTAATACATTACTTCAAAGTATTTTACTCATCAAAGTACACTTGATCCCCTTAGAACCTCAAGACGGAGAGTGCAAACTAGTGAATGATCCTTGGTTAACAGTTGTCTTTATTTACAGGGACGTTGTCCTGAAAAATTGCTTTCAGAATCTTAAGACAAATTGATTCATTTTTTTATGGAAGGATTTTATAAGTTGTATTTTAATTTTTTTTTAACAAATTTTACTCAATGTGTTCTTTCAAGTGAAAACACCTAAAGTTAGAGATAAAAATATAGTAGGGATAACTTAGGTAAACTTGTAATTCTAAATCTCATGGATCACAATTTGCTGCATTTGTGAAATACTTGCATTGAGGAATTATCTGTGGGTATTACAGTTGCATGCTGAAGAAGACTCAAGTGTTAATTTGAATTTTTCTTTGCACCTCCCATTGTACCCAGGCCTTATTGGTCATAGTTGAAGGAGGCCACTCCATTCTTCCAGACCCCAAAGTACTCTGGTTTGGGAGATACCTATGGCACAATAACTGGGACTTTGACCTACTCTAAATACTTCTTGACTCCTATGTTCTTCTCTTACATGCCTACTCCCTGTTTTTCCTCCTAAATGTACATTTATTATGGTAAAATATACATAACCCACAATTTACCATTTTAACCATTTTAAAGGTACTATTCAGTGGCATTAAGGACATTCACAATGTTGTGAATCTATCACCACTATCCATTTCCAGATTTATTCATCATTTCAAACAGAAACTCTATTCATTCAACAAGAGATGATTAACATCCTAGTCATGAAGAAAATGCAAATCAAACCCACAGTGACATGCTACTTCATACTTATTATTAATAGCATGGCTACATAAGAACAAAACAAAATGAAAAAGAGAATAATAAGTACTGGCTATGACGTCAAAGA
Organism: Pongo pygmaeus; assembly: GCF_028885625.2. Lineage (NCBI taxonomy): Eukaryota > Metazoa > Chordata > Mammalia > Primates > Hominidae > Pongo > Pongo pygmaeus. The sequence goes on along the minus strand of NC_072379.2, from coordinate 34,077,108 downwards.
ATCAGAACCCTGGTATATTACCTGTTAGAATATAAAATAGTGCATCCACTGTGAAATACAGTTTAGCAGTCCCTTGAAAAGTTAAAGATAGAATTACCATATAATGCAGTAATTCCACTGTATGTATATACTCAAAAGTACTGAAAGTAAGTTCATGCTCACCACTACCATGGACCTGTTTTTTCTCTACTGGATTTTTCAGAACCACCAATCAAGCTCCACTCATGGCTGCTGCCTGCCCTGAGCCTCACACACCCAGGCGCCTGGAGCTCATCTCATTCTTGTTGGAGGTAAATGAGGGCTTAAAACCCATTTTATTTTGTTCAGTCACTGACAGAAAGGTGTCTTTGATCCTAGAGTTAACAACCTTCCAATCTTCCCCCAGGACTGAGTGACTTCTGCAGAAGATATTCAGTTCTAAAACTGGCAAAATTTTGGGCCAATCAGGATTAATTGGTTACCATATTTTGGTCCCCAAAAGGAATACAGCTCTTAAGTTTAAAATTTGTTGCTATTGTTTATCATTTGGTTCTCAATCACACCATTCTTTTGCCTAGGGAACAGTCCCTTGTCAGAAATGTATCTTGAGGAGAGATGAGTTTAAAAAGTCAGCCACACATGATACCTGACTCTGTCATGGACTTCTAACCTCTGGGCCTTTGACCTTGTTCTTTTCATTTGCGGCAAAATTAACTTTAGTTTCAGGGGGTATATAGGCTTGCTTGTTACATGGGTATTATATGTACAATGGTGGGAGTTGGGTTTCTAGTGTACCCATCACCCAAGTATTAGACATTGTGCCCAATAGGTAATTTTTCTACTCTCACGCCCGTCTCTCCCTCCCCATTTTTGGAGTCCCCGGAATATTTTCTCTTTATCTTTGATAAAGGTGACAAAAATAAACAATGGAGAAAAAACACCCTATTCACTAGATGGTGCTGGGAAAACTGGCCAGCCATATGCAGAAGAATTAATCTGGACCCACATCTCTTACCATATGCAAAAATAAACTCAAGATGGATTAAAGACCTAAAAATAAGACCTGAAACTATAAAATTCCTAGACAAAAATCAAGGAAAAACTCTTCTGGACATTGGCCTAGACCTCGTTCTTGAGTCTGACTCAGCTTTTATTGGAAGTTACCAAGTACAGCCATCCTGGTACACTGTAGTACAAAACTATAAGGCTCTCTACTTAACAAGGGAACAACATGTAGTTAGGCAGATTCAGTGTTGCTTCAGAGCCATAATGCCTGAACTGAAGTCTTAGCCCTGCTTTACTTTCAACCAGTGTTTATTTAATTTCTCCATTTGGTAATGAAATGACCACCACAGTTCTATATTTTATTCATCATATAGCATTATTCAAAGTAGAAATTGAGATAGTGCTGGGTAGAGGCCCTTGTAGGACACTAGCATATCAGGAAAACACAAAACCTTTTCTCTAGTCCTGGTTTATCTTTTTGGCCAGGACTCCATCTTTCGCAGTGGCTTACTAGCAAAAAGGACCAAGATCACATGACTGATTTTAACCACTGTTTCTCAACCTACATCTTATTACTCCCCAAGAAGCCTTTGTAGAGATTTTTTTCCAATTACCTCCACTATGAAATGTTCATGTCATTGTTCATCATATACTTGTTTTTGTACTATATATATCTGTGTTTTATAAATAAAAATTGTAAGATTTTTTTTTCTTGCCAAGAATCTATTACCATCTCCTTGGGTTTGATCTCACCCTGTTATGACCTCATAGTTTAGATCAATTATGATTCATGCTCTGCCCCTGGGTACATTGTGAAAAGAGTAAGTTAACAAAATAGCGAGGAAGAAGAGGCCCTTGGCTTACATCTAGCAGTGTTTGCCACAGGCCACCTTTGGGGTCACTACTTAAATTCAGTATTTATTCACTAGTCACTAATAAACATTATTGACTATTTATATCAAGTTTTAAACAGAAGGTGGAGATACAGTGGAAAACCAAACAATTTAAGACATTGTCTTCTACCAAACAGTTTGATAGGACATATTCTAAAACGTTTCAGAACCAAAATGTGACCATATTATGTATAATTGTTTGGGTGATGTAATATAAGATTTCTCTCCTACTTTCTTTGTATATATTACACATCAAGTAGTAGGACAAAAAGTGAGTTTGAGGGCAGACCTTTGTTAAAACAGAATTACAAAAATCTAACTCCTGTACATCATCATCATCATCATTATTATTATTATGGCAAATCATTAAATCTGGTACAGACCTAAAGAGTCATTATCATCATTTGAGTTTTGAGAGTTCATAATCTTCCTTGCACCTTATTCAGTTAGTCGTTTGATAATTTTAGAGAATTTATAAATCAAGAAGTACTGGTCTCACCACCGAATAAAAGTTGCTGTGAACACCAGAAATAGGAACATGTGGCTGATAAGAATAGTTTTTAGTTTAGTGCTTGTTTTTGACCTTTAACGCTATAAAACTTCAATAATGTTATTTGTTTGTTTCCTGCAACTTACTTAGAAATGCATGACATTTTAGAAGAATCACTAAAAATACCTTTCCTAAATGCTCATCTATATAATCACTTTTACATAATAAAACGTAACATATTGAATTATTGTTTGCCTTGCAGAATTTTATAATATATGGTCTGTTTTGTTTATATTGTGTTAAAATGAACTCAGTCATCCTAATGGTCAATTCATCTGTCAACAACCATTACCAAGCCTGCCATTTACAAGGTTTGCACATTGAAAGACAGCAGGGCTCAGGATTACTTGCTAATTGTGTGGCAGGGACAGTTTGTGAAACAGAAATTAAGAAAAAGGGGAGACATCACTGTGGGCTATGGATTCTTAAAAGAGGCTGAGATGGAACGTCAAAATCCAGGCCATGTCTTCCTGGAATAAATCTTCTGAAATGAGAAGAAACACTTTTTAGACATGAGGGAAAAACAAAAACAAAAACAAAGACTGAGATTTCTGTGTGTGTTTGGGATGGGAGATTTGTGAAGGCATATCCACCTGGAGACCATTCAGACAGGAATGATTTTCTCATGGCACTTCTGTTCTGCCACTAAAGTGCTACCAAAGACAAAGAGGTTAAAAATCCTGCCCAAACAGGTTTTCCCTCTGTCTTCACAGAGGCAAGAATGGATTGGAGTAAGCCAATGAGCGATGACCTGGTAATGAGTGCCCAGCGCAGTTCATTTACCACCTGCACCTCACCTGGTTCTGCTTCAAGAAAGGCTGAACAAGCCCACAGGCAAACCTTGTCTGGTAGGGGATCAAACCTTTCTTCCAAACCTACTGCACCTCTTCCTGTGTCCTTTTCTCCTTATCAAGTAAAGTAGGCTTGAGGTCCTTTGAACCTTCAAATGCATATGAATATTAAGGACAATTGGATTCCTGCATTACTCATGCTTCTGCCACTTACCTACTGAACAGTACCAGTGTGTGAGATGCTCAGGGTCTGTCTGGAACTCCTCTTTTCCCCTCTCTGCCTAGAGGACTAGAATATTCAGTTGTATATTTTAAGAGATTTGCTGTATCTTAAATCTGCAAACATTCATCACCATATGCAGCAGCTTGAAAAATAATTATATTCAAAAGACATGGAGCATTCCACATCACACTGCCAAGCAGAGATTAGAAGGGAAACCTAAAGGCTTATTGGAATATCTGGATTTTGAGACACTGAAGGCCAGGTATCAGACATTTCCCTACACTATTTACATTATATATGTGTGTGTGTATATATATATATATATGTAACTTAATTTAAATTATGATTATATTATTATAATTATAGTTTAATAATATATAACTAAACTATATATAACTTAATTTAAATTTAATACTAAAAATAAAGTAAAAAATATAAAAATGGCTTACACACATGCTAAGAATCTGTTCTGTTCACTTTTGTAAATATTTCCTCCTTCAACTTAACTCTGTAACCCTTGCCATACTGCACAACTCACCTTCCTGGTAGAGAATTGTCCGAAATCTCTGCCCCATGCGTGTGGGATTGGGAGGAGGCTGTGATTTTCTCTCATGCCCCCACTGCCCAGTGCTGCTGTAGGTTTGTTGTCCTTCTCCTAAGTAATATCCTGGTAAAATATTCTGAGCAATATTGAAACTAAGTTAAAATCACTGAAGACTTGCATTTTTTTCCAATCTAAGCTGTATGATAATATCTTACTGCTAAGTGAGTAGATATCAAAATGAAAAAACTCATTAAAATCTGACAGTTAAAAAAGATTGGGTATTCATCACGACCAAAACCTTCATTTTATCTATGAGAAATCTGAGGTACAGAGCACTGTATGATTAGGTCTACAAGGACCTGATAGTCAGTCATGATTAGAGCACAATACACACTTGGTTGTTTTTCTCTAACTAATGTCTATTGTTTCTATAAAAGCTAGACATATTTAATCAATGAGGAAGACATTATATTTAATTTAAAAGAAAGAGATAGAAAGAAAGAGAGTGGGACAAAGTTTGAAAGCCGAACAGTTATTTGCTGAAGGATGGTTTTTTGGTTTTATATTACTGGCAGTAGAATGCAAAAGAGAAACTCAGGAAAGAAAGGCATGTATATCAGATTTCATTTGAAAAATCAGCCATATCATGAAAATAGAAAAGGTTAAACAGTTATTGAGCATTGGATGAATGCTGGGTCATGTATATGTTAGTGTTCATTTCAGTTTCATTAACATATTGTTACTATTTAACACATTTAAATGCATTGTATAGCTGTAAACATATTGGAAGGAATTACACTAAGTCATTTTTTCAACATCAAATAATTATCCACTAGCAGGTCTCTTTGACTCTGAAGTTCTTGTTCTTCCTACTACACTCTGCTATCTCTAAAAGGAATTTCAAATCTTGGATGAATTCCTCATTGCAACCTTCAATTTCACTTTGTAAAGGTTACTATTGTTGTTGTTATTGTTGCTACATATACTGTTGTACCTATTTTTACAAACACTGTTGTACCTAAAACTTCTGTGCAATTGTCATTATGTAACTTTTAAGATATTGCATGTGACCTTGGAATTTTATTGGTGTCTAGAAGAAAGGGATTAGGAGCAGGTTCTGTGGCCTTGCCTGTTGCCTCATACCTCAGGATTTGTCCCTTGACCTAATCTTTTTGGCAAAGGTATCTCACAAAGCTATGAGGATTTTTCTCATCCTAGGGCTAAGATGAAAGAGAATACAACCAAGGACATTGCACCTCACTGTTGAGTCTATTTACTTAGGAATGAATAACTGAGATGCAGCTGCATGAGGGAATGGAAACCCATTGCTCACCTTAAGGGCAGTGTGACTAACAGGCACGAAAGCTGAAGGCTGTCAAAGCCCATGGCTCCTCCAAGTTCACACTCACCTCTGCATCATCACTGGCAACCATACTGTCCCAAACACAGGGTGACGGGGATATCAGAAACAGCACTAGGAGTCACAGATGTCTGTTATGCGGTTGCTGAGTGTACTGCTCTAGTTAGTGCCTCATATTCTTTTATAAAGCTTGATGAACTTAAGACTGCACAGAGCCTATGGTGTCTCAGGGGTTTGGTTGTTAACTGGAACCCAAAACCACTGAAATGGTTGAACAGAGTGTCTGTGGCAGTGACATATTCAGTGTTCACATTGAAACTGTGCATATACAGTTTGCAAAACACATCATGCCACTCAAGGAATGCACATATTGGCCAATTTGGGGGTCTGTTAGCCCTTCTCCCAGAGGTGTTCATTAAGACAGGACCAGACCTGGTCACTGTTCTGACCTTGGCGTTTCTTCCCAACTTTTCCTCCACTTTGATTATTGCCAAACTTTCAGATTATTCAAAAATATATTTGGGTGCCTCTCACTTCCTCAACTGTTTTATTTTCAATAACTTTTTTTGTCCTTTTCCTTCACTACCTAGTCACATCCCAAATCTTGCCATTATTCTAGAAACTATACCAATGCAGAAGTGTTCATTTCAAACAAGTTACAACCCATTCCAATGTACCTGTGGAGGTGCACAGATGAATAAATCTCTAACTTCATGAAGACTCGCTTGGTGTCCTACTTCTTTTTCTACCTACCTTTAAATAAATGTAATAATAAACAATATACTATTTTTCATCTGACTTCTTTTGCTCAATATAATGTTTATGAGGTTCATTCATATTGTCACAAATAATTACTATTTATTCATGCTCATATTTCTATAATATTCCATTTTAAAATGTAACAAATTTTATTTAATAATCCTCTTCTTATTGGGAATTTGACTCATTTCCAGATTTCAGTTATTACAAAAAGTGCTGCTATGTCCGTTTTTCCACATGCATTTTAGTAAACCCTATATATATGTATATACAATTCTCTTTGGTTTATTCATAGGAAGGGAATGATAGGGTCATGGGACTTGCATACATTCAGCTTTTGTAGGTAAAGCTTTTGTCTTTTGAAGGTCTGTTTGCATAGTCTGAAGATGTTTCTAGCACCTCCACACTTTTGTTTGATCAATGACTAAGTCATTGTGGAGGTTTCAATCATATCTAATGAGTAAAATGTCCATAATACAAACAAGTAATGCCATTTGGAGGTGGAGTTGCATGAATATTTACTTACAAAATAGATAGGCTTTTTATGTAACATCCATGGAATTTCTCCTTATGTGCATTTCTTTTTGTAAACATCTTGTCATTTGGTTGAAGTGTAAAAGTACATTTACTAGAAGAGTAAAATACTTCAATAATTAAAGAAGATAGTGAAAACTGTTAATTTACCTTCAAAATGATCATTAAGATCTTCAAACACTTAACTAGGAAAACAGATTAGAGTCAATGCAAATATTGAGAGTGTGTGAAATTACACAAAGGATCACGTTGCCAAATTGCATTCACAAGATTCTAAGATCTCAACCAAAACCAAGCCGGGCTAATAATTTCCAGGATAGAAACAAACACAGGCGCAGAAGAAGCAGGAGAGATCTAGCTGGCATAGCAACCCAGGTCCTTTCCTGTTGCCCTAGGATTAATTCTCAGTAATTCAAATAAAGAGGTTATTTGAAAAGGTAATGTTGGCAGCCACATTACTAACATAAAATGAATGTGTCTTAGTTACGAAAGTTCACCATTGTATACTCAGGTATTTACAGAACTTACATGGCATTTTTATTAGGGAATCTTTCTCCATAAAACCATCGATTCCAGGTTGGTTTATTATAATCAATCCTAGACACTCAAGGACATACCTTTGAAAACATTCCTTAAGTAAGAACTCTCTTACTAGCAAATACTATTTGTATACTTACCAAACAGAGTGTTAATATGTTTACATGAAGATATATCCTATCACCTTTTTTCTATCTTTCCTGGCTATGTTACATCTGGCAAAGCAAGAAAATGAATAGTAGTTCAGCTGCTAAGCCTTTTCTTCTCATGATATTAGCTAACTAAGTTATGGAAGAATACTAAATATTTAAGCAAAATGTGTATAAAACATAAGCAATACAAGGCAGAAAGGTAGCAATTAAATTAATCATAATTGCAATGTTTGTAAAATGGTTTTGTATTTTAGCATAAAAAACATTACATGAGATAATATTTTGAAACTGTATCTAAATTTTAGTTTTTCAATTCTACTTAGGCAATATATTTTTAAATAAAAAGTCCTATTCTCAACAAAAAGAGAATAATTTTCACCTTACTATTTTAAGAATTTACAAAGGAAAGAACTTCAAATCTATTAATTAAGGCCATTATAAATTACTTATTATTCAAACATAGTAATGAATTCATTGTATGAATGAGAGAAGGAAATGCTAGAGAATATTAATAATGAAATTTTGTTCTTGCAAGCTTTAAAAACACTAGACTTTTGACATTACTTTAAACTATTAATCTTTATAGTTTTGAGTCAATGGAAGCTTATCAAAATGCTTTATACACTTTCACTTTTTTAGTTATTATAAACAAAGGATTTTTGAAATTTGACTAAACTATGGATCTAAGCAAAAAGTTTTCTCCTGAAAAAGTAACAGAAAAACATGGTTAGAAATTGTGTTATGATGTTCACACACACATGCACACACACACACTCTAAAAGGTTTAGTGATTTTCAAAAATGGATCATCAAAAAACATTGAGTGCAAAATGGCTTAATGTTCAAACTAATGATGTGTCTTCTTTTAGCATACTACAATTGATCAAGTATTTATAGAATTAAATAATACAGGGTCAACCAATTATTATTATTTTACTAATTGAATATTAACTGCATCATTCATGGTGTGAGGAACTGTTGTATCCCTGGGGATTAAGATGAATAAAATAAAACAAAAGCAAAAACAGACAGACATCCCTGCCCATGGAGCTTTTATTCTAGAAGACAGACTCAAATAGTATGCATAATTAAATGAATGAACTGTATGTTAAAATGACATTAGTGCTATAGCTAAAAAAAAAGTAAGAATAATAAAAGCAGGTTTCTCCTTGGGAAATCAAGAGAGGAAAAAGACCTATTAATTTGAAACAGAGTGGTCAGAGTAGGATCCCAATAACTGTTGCATTTAAGTTACCCACATGAATATGTAGAAGAAGTGTTTTACAGGCAGAAGGTATAGTATTTGGTAAGCCTCTGAGGTAAGACTTTGCCTGCCTTGTTAAATAAACAGTGAATAAAACTACAGAGCTAGATACATTGAATGATAGGGAGAGAAGAGAGAAGAGTCGAAAAGCTAGCAAGGAAGGACCTCTAAAAATTATACTTTCTCGTACAGAATGTAGTCCATTTACTGAAAATTTCAGAAAACAAAAACAACTTGAAATTGCTGAGTATCTCTGAAAAATCAACTTATCCATAAAATAATGAGAACCTTAGAAAAATTGTCAAAGTCATCTTTATCAGAACTCTAGAAATTAACCAAAGGCTTGCAACATTCAGAAGTGTATTTATTCAAGTAAAAGTTTCAAATGTTGATAAGAACATGGAGCTTTGCAGCATTTCATCTTGCCCTATTCCATAGTTCCACAGTAGCCTTAAAAAACAGCAAAACAGCCTAGGGAACATAACATCCATGAATACGACCAGCCTTTCAGCCACTGAGCAAGGCAGAAAAGGCTTAGAGTTCTCAAAAGCCCCCTCCCCAGAAAATTGTAATGTATCTGACCTTTCTGGCAGTTCCCTAGAAATTCCTCATTGGAGGCCTTGTCTATATTTGACATGATTCAGAATTCACTCACTCAAGTAGCTTTTCACCTGGGTGTTTATGGAAAAAGTCAGCGGCAATTGTTTTACATTGCAGGTATCTGAAGCAGCAATAACAGTTAAGGCTAGTAAAAAGCTGGCCAAAAATTTTAAAAGGAAAATGAGATGTCCAGAGAGGTCTTTGAAAAGCTCAGATATTTTCCTGAGAATCTAGAGGATCACACTCATGTGCAGGGCTGTATGCATGTCCAATAAATACCTGAGAAAGCCTAATCTCTCACCACCGGCTGACCTTGAGGATCTGTGCAGGAAAGTAGTAAAGGCTAAGGCATAGTTATAAACTGCTGGCTGGAGTATTGAAAGGGTGCCTATTCTGACTTCAGTTTCTGTACCGTGATTCAATTCTGACATCAACTACCCAGAGTTAACATCAAACTCTGCAGTTTTAAGAGTAGAGTCCCCAACAAGGCTGACCCCACTTCAGACACCAACAGCAAGTGGGCTTCACAGAACACCTACACTTCTGGCCAACTGACTACAAGTCCAGAGAGCCCCCTTGACCCTCTCTACACTTTGACAATTTACTGGAACAACACACAGAAATCGAGAAAGTATATGTATGTATGATCATAGTTTTATTATGAAGGATGCAAATCAGGAACTGCCAAATGAAAAGACATATGGGGTGAAATCTGGGAGAGTTCCAAACAGAGAGCTTCCATGACCTCTCCTCATAAAATCAGGATGCATCCCCCTTGCAGCACCCATTGGGAAGCCCCACCATGCTCTTATGTCCAGATATTTTATTGGGCATGAATGTGGTCAATCAGTTTAGACTCAACATCCAGCCCTCCATTCACTCACTGAAAATCAGGTTTGCTCAAATTCCCAACCTTCTAATCATATGTGTGGTCTTTCTGTTCACCAGCCCCCGTCCTGAATTGTCTTGTTAGCATAGTCAGCTTATTCAGGTGTGATCCAAGGGACTTATGAATAATGAAGACATTCCTTTCATTTATGAGCTGGGAACACTTTTCATTTATGAGCCTGGAACAAATATCAGAATTCTTTTTTATTATACATCAAGGTTCGTTACACACATTGTGTCCCTCTGTACAGGTAAGAGATTAATTGGTTCAAGACATTTAAGAAATCTCTGTCCAATCATTAGCTGACCACCAAGCTAATCATGAGGACAGTTCACTGGGCACAAAATAAACAATAAATACTTTAGAGAAGTCATTATTGTTAATGCTGTTTGTTTGTTTAGGTACTTTTAAACAAACAGCATTAATTACCAAAACAATACTAAGTCCTGGATTGGGGGAAATCTGAGTTCCAGATATACTTTATAATATTTAAAATATTAAGTTTTCAACATTTAAACAATAACAAAATAAAATGAAATAAGAAAGCTTCACCACCCCCACACACACACCAAACTATCAATAGCAATTTTGTTTGGTGTGTGTGTGGTGGGGGACATATATTGGACAAAACTGTAAATCAGGAATTTAAAATATGTTCAGATAACTAAAAGAAATCATGTTAAAGAACTAAGGAAAATTAAGAGAATAATATATTGCCAAAAAAAGAATGAATTTAGAAACGTAGAAGTAATGTTGAAGAGCCAAATATAAACGTTAGAGTTGAAAACAACAAAATAATAGAAATAAAATATTCACTAGAAGGGCTCAAGGGCATATTTGAGCTAGCAGAATTGGTTAGGTTAGGATTAGGTCAATTGGAGTCATCCAGTCTGAGGAAAGTAAAGAAAAGGAATGAGGAAAAAATAACAGAGCATTAGGGACCTGAGGGACATCATGGCTACCAATATGTGCACAGTTGGTACTTCCAGGAGAAAATAGAGAGAAAAGAGCTGAAACACTATTTGATAAAATAATGGCTCAAAACATTCAAGTTTGATTAAAAAAAATAAACATTTGTCAGCACTTAAAAGAAGCTGAATGAGCTCCATTAGATTAACTTGAAGAGATCGACACCTAGCCACATCATAATCAAAATTTCAAAAGTGAAAACATGTAGAGATACTTAGAAATGGGAAGATAGAAGTAATTTATCACATAAAGGGATTCTAAAAGAGAATGAGTCAATTTTTCATCAGAAACTATGGAGGCAAAAAGGCAGTGGGATGGTATATTCAATGTGCTGGAAGAAAAATAGTGTCAATCAAGAATTCTATATCCAGCAAAACTACACTTTGAAAACAGAGAAGAAAGTAAGAATTTATAGACTAATAAAAATTGAATTTGTCACCAGCACATCTTTCATACAAAAAATACTAAAGTCCTTCAGACTGAAATAAAAGAATATTACACAAAACCTTGAATTCACATGAAGAAATAAAGAACACAAGTAAAAGTAAATAATTGTGTAAATACAGAATACAGGATAATTTTTTTTGTGTTTGTGACTTCTCTTTTATCTTCTACCCACTTTAAAAAATGACTATATGAAGCAATAATTATACAACTTAGTCAAAGGCTTATAATGTCTAAATCTGTGATGGTATTACAATAAAAACACAGAGAAGGAAAGCAGAAAAGGAACCATATAGGAGTGAAGTTTTGTAGACTATTGAAATTAACTTGGTATAAATTCAAAGTTTATCATTATATGTATAGATGTTAATTTTACTCCTTACTGCCTTACCACTTCAAAAGTAAATTTAGATTAAAAAAATACAAATAGCTTAAAAGTAAAAGGACAACAAGATCATATCATGTGAATAGTCACTGAAAGAGAGCTTGAATGTCTACATTATCAACAGTTTTCAGACACTAAAATGATATTTTATATGAATAAAAGGACAAACTCATCAAGAAGCCATAATAATTATGGATACATATTTAGCTAACAAAAACGAAACAACAAAATATATGATGGAAAATTGACATAATTTAAGAGAGAAGCAGACAACAATAATAGTTACAGACTTCAATACTTTACTTTCAGTAATGGATAGAACAAGGCTGATGAGCAAAAGGGAAATAGAAGATTTGAAATACACTGTCTACCAACCAGACCTAACACATGTCTATAGAATGTTGCACTGAACAACAACAGAATGAAAATTATTCTCAAGTATGCATGAAACATTCTCTAGGACAGTCCATATATTGGGCTATAAAATAAATATTAATAAATTTAAAATAAATTAAAATATATAGAGAATGTTGTTCAAATAAAATAAAATGAAAATACAAATTTAAAAGAAAAAACATGACATGCTAAAATATGGAGTACAGTAAAAAATCAGTGGTTAAAAGGTAATCAATAGCTTTAAAATATAGAAACAATTAAAATCAATAACCTGATTGATCATGAGGACACTAGGGAAAAAAAGAATAGGCTAACCATAAATCAAGTATAAAAGGGTTAATAATAAAGATTAAAGAAAAATAAGGCCTGGCGCGGTGGCTCATGCCTGTAATCCCAGCACTTTGGGAGGCAGAGGCAGACGGATCACGAGGTCAGGAGATCGAGACTATCCTGGCTAACACGGTGAAACCCCGTCTCTACTACAAATACAAAAAATTAGCCAGGCGTGGTGGCGGGCGCCTATAGTCCCAGCTACTTGGGAGGCTGAGGCAGGAGAATGGCGTGAACCTGGGAGGTGGAGGTTGCAGTGAGCCGAGATCCTGCCACTATACTCCAGCCTGGGCGAAAGAGCGAGATCCTGTCTCAAAAAATAAATAAATAAATAAATAAATAAATAAATAAATAAATAATTTTAAAAAAAGAAAAATAAATAAAATAGAGAATAGGAAAGCAGAAAAAAAATGGAGCTAAAGTTATTTCTTGAAAAGGTTAATAAAACTGGCAAATCTTTAGCTAGACTGACCTTGAAAAAATGGAGAAGTTTAACAAAAGCAAAAAAAAAAAAAAAATGATTAAGAAAAGAAGAAAGATGAAAAGGAAAAAGAGAAGAAAGTCACAGAGATTAGAAAGGAAGAAGTAAACACAGTTGTATTTCAGATGCCATGATTTTGTATATAAAAAAATCATACGGAATTCACTAAGAATGTTTAAATTGAATTAGCTCAGCAAGGTTTCAGAATTAAAGATTAATGTATAAAACTCAGTTGCTTTCCTTTACACTAGCATTAAAAAATATGAATATTATATTAAGGCAGTAATTTAAAATACCATGAAAATATTTAGCAATATATTTGACAAAGGAATTGCCCTACTTTTGCATTGAAACCTATACAATATAATTTAAAAATATTTTAAAATACTTGAATAAATTGAAAGGCATCCCAAGGTCATGAATTGGATGATGATATTGTTTGAATGGCAATACTCCACAAACTGATCTATAGTAACCACCAGTTCAGAAATAAAAATATCAGTGTAGTCAACAACTTTAAATTTGCTTTTGAAAATATTCAGCAAGCATCTCCAAGATGTGAGCACAGTTCAGTTTGTGTGATTGATTTGATGAAATTCCATCAATTTCATCAACCAAACCTTCAAATCTGAAAGCAGTTGAAGAAGAGATAAATTTTTACTTTGCAGAATTACAGAAAGAATGGATGAGAAGCTTAATAACCTGGTGGCAACCTCACCAGCAGCAGTAATACATACATGCTGAAGTAGACAAAAAGTATCTTTCTCTTCCAAAAACTTCAGTTGAAAGTAAAAGTCAATTTATTATCATAGTAGCAATTGAACAGCTGGCAGTACTAATAAATTATTATTCCTACTGCAAAAAGAAACTAAGAAACACAACTAAAAATTTGGTAATACTAGTATAATAAGAAGCATTAATTTTGGATAAAATTTCTGTTTTATTCTCATAAGAAGAATTTCATTTTTGATTATGCACTTTGTTGTCAGTCCTGACTTCAAATAAATACTGATTTTCAATATTTTGCCATTTAACATTTGGACAAAATATATATATTTGATGCCTCTCTACCCTGGATTGTAAGCTTTTTATGCTTATCCTTCATCTGCTTACTCCAGAGATATATTGTCTAAGCTGTGAACTCATTCATTTATGTAGAGTGTGAAATATATCTTCCTGAAAAGGATGACATTAAAATGTGCTAACTTCTCCCTTGATTTATGTTTCCTTCATTGTGAATAGAAATTTGAAGAAAATGATCTCTTAGAATCCCTATCTTTTTAGGAAAGAATTTCCAAAATCAAGGAATATTGATACAGTTACACTTAGTGATTTTTGTACTATTGAGTAAATTTACTCATATATGTATCCATAGGTTGGTAAAGTAAATTAAGAAAATAATAAAAAGACAAGCTGTGGTTAGCATATAGGATCACAATGAATCTATTTTTAACAAGATGTCCCACATACATTCACCTTTTGCACAGCTCAAAACTCAATATCATACCCTATTCTGGTTTAGAATTAACCTATTCAAGTGGCATCATGGTGAATATTTACCTTCACTGCTATTTTCATAAGCTGCAAACTTTCACACTTACTTGTAGCTGTTTAAACATAAACACACCTACACAAATATATCATTGAACCTTAAATTTTATGTTACTTTCAATTAGTCCATTTCACTTATGACAGTTGCTTTAGGTAAAGTTAATAGCAGTAGCTCACTTCTGAACTCTAATATAATGTTTCTCACCATCTGACTGAATAATTTTATTAATTAATACATTGCTCACTGCTTCTAAGATGAAAACTTACAATATATTATCAAAGTCCTTCAGAGAAATATATCTGAGACATGGCTTTCACATCACACTCATTTCAAGCAATGGATACAAAATCTATTTTACTTTCCCTATTTTTCATGTGATGAATGATACAAGGATCAAAATTTATTTATGAAATTTTGCTGAATTTCTGGGATGATAAACTCAGTCTTTAATATGGTTTGGATGTGTGTCCCTGCCTGAATCTCATGTTGTATTGTAATCCCTTGTGTTGGAGTAGGGACCTGGTGGGAGGTGATTGGATCATGGGGTCAGATATCCCCCTTGCTGTTCTCCTGATAGTGAGTGAGTTCTCCCTGGATCTGGTTGTTTAAAAGTGTGTGGCTCTTCCCCTTTTTCCTCTCCCTCCTGCTTCAGCCACTCCAGCCATGTAAGATGTGCCTGCTTCCCTTTGTCATCTGCTATGATTGTAAGTTTCCTGATGCCTCACCAGCCATGCTTCCTGTATAGCCTGTGGAACTGTGAGCCAATTAAACCTTCCTTTATAAATTACCCAGTCTCCGTTATTTCTTTATAGCAGCCCGAGAACGAATAGTCTTCACCCTCAGGATTTAAAGTAGCGGTAGAGAGAAGCAGTGCATCCAGGATGGACTATCACTCTGAAAAATTTAATTCTCACCAAAAAGAAAACCCTCAGTGAGAAATTGCAGTTTCTGATTTCACCATTTAGGGTTATTCATGATACTCTAGATCTCCTTGATAATCTGTTATAGAAAAACAAAACAAAATGGAAATTGTTCCATATTTAGAAATGTGGGATTTGATCCTATTTATGTCAGTTTCCTTCTACTGTCCTTTCCATCTGAGTAAAATCTAATACTTACTTTAATTTATTTTTTAAGCACAACACCACCAAAACTTGACATTGCATCTAAATTTCAGAAATGCATAAATGTGAAAAAAAATCTTGTAGTTGGTATATTATAAAACATATTAAGTGAAAAAAATGTAATAGCTGTATATTGCATTACAATCATAAAATGAGCATTTATGTTAATTATTAAATTAACATAACTTCAACAATATGTATGAGTAGACAATATTTATTATTATACTTTAAATTTTGTTGATTTCATAAATTTGTGAAATAATAAAACCTAGAAAAGTGCCTCACCATGTTTTTGTTGTAATTAAGAGGTAGGATCCCAGTGATTTTCTAGTAATCACTGTAATAGTGAGACTAATATGTTTCTAGTCATTATTTCCTAAAGCTTTTTTTTCCTAATACCACATATCTTTAGAAATTATACCATTAAAAATTTGTAAGCACCGTGTTCCTGAAACAATGTTTCTGGATAGATTCTCCCTTCCCTTCCCATTTCCAGTTACTGGTCCCTCCTCCATATGGCATTAAGAGAATCAGCCATTCCTATAATTGCCACAACAGTCCTAGCCACAGCCACCATTGATCATTCCACTCTGGGAGCCTCTGATCCCTAGTGTTCCAGTTCTAATTCCTTACCTGAATCTGCCAGATGTCTGCCATAGCAGCTGAACCATTTTACAATTTCACCAGTAAGTATGAAGCATGAAGGTTCCAATTTCTTCACATACTCACCTACGGGTAATATTCCATTTTTTAAAAATATAGCCATTCTAGTAGGTGTGAAGTGATGTCTCTGTGTGGTTTTGATTTGCATTTCCATCATGACTAGTAATGTTGAGAATCCTTCTGTGTGCTTGTTGGCTGTTTATAGATCTTCTTTGGATGCATGTGTTAGGATTTTAAAAAGCAGCACAGGACACCTGGTACTAGTGCTGCATTAATCTAGGCTAGGCTAGGCTATATGATAAACACAATTCCAAATGTACAAACTTTGACACCTAAAATGTTTTAAGAAGGTAAAACTCTCACTTGCATGTCTTGGGACGTGAATTATGTATATGTTAATCTGGCTTCTTTGTGGGAAAGGACAAAGAAATTATCCCAACAATAGTATAATACTGTATAATATAGTTGGTTTTGGCTGCTTTTTGCAAGGTACAACACACACACACAAATGTGAGCTCTGCGAATAACGGTCAATATGCAAGCAGAAATAATAAAAGATTCTGGAAAAAGTGTAACAATTTAACTTTTTCAAATATGAGAAAGACCAATAACTATAGTTCTCCAAATAAAGAGATATTTCTGAAAAAGCCTCTGTGAAACACAGGCTCAAGTGATTTAGGTTAAACATGAGACTGAGGGTATGTGTCCTGTAATGACTGTTACTGCAGATTTGGGCATTGCTTTCTACTTATTATTCCTGGTTATGCAAACCCCAAGATTGCCCATTAACTTAGAAGAAACAGCTGTGGGTAAGGAGTATACGTAAGAGAAAATAACAAAAAACATCTTTGAGAATTAGAAGTTGAAAGAAACTAAGGTTATGGATTGACCACAGGCAAAGACATAAAAAAGCCCACTGGGTGTTTTCTTTTTTTTTTTTTTTTCCAAGTTGAATGTCCAAAGAAAGAAATCATGAGCCTTATATAAAAAATCCTAGACTTTCTGAGCCTAGGAATAACTCTTTGGTCTATAATTTATGATCAGAAAGTGATTCGTAAAAGTTTCAAAGCCCTCAAAGACGGTATATACCTTTATGCTTTTTTCAGATATGGACAAGGAGGATAGTAAAAAAACGACCACCCAGAAGTGGAACAGATTTTGCTATAGAGAATAAAAGCTAAGGATGATATTCAGAAAGGGAGAAACATTGTATAATGAACCATCATCTTTTGCCCAATGGGTAGGTGGCCCTCAAAGAGTTTTCCCAGGGAAATTTCCTGTTTCCCCTATATTGTTGATTGTGTGTTTGGGGTAAGGTAAGAGATTTCAGAAAACGTACCTTTTTGTTATCTAGTTTTCTGGACTAAAGGTAGCCATATTTGGCTTGATGGTTGCCTTCATATCACCCCAAGTTCCTAAACTTTGAGCAGAATACAAAGATCGGGTTGAACTTTGTGATATCCTCTACTGGGGTGTTCTTTGGTGCTTTAAATAAATGTCCACAAATTGACTGATACTTTTCCATTCAAAAGGTGGAGTTTGATTATCTTCCTCTTGAGCGTTGGTTAGATGCAGTCATTTGCCCCTACGGAATAGAATTTGATGAAAGTAGCCTGTGTCATTTCCCAGATAAGGTCATAAAAGGAATTGTCTTCCTACTTGCTTTCCTGGATTACTTCCTCTAGAGGAAGACAACTGCCACACCATGAGAACACACACAGCTCTATCAGACCACATGGTGAGGAACGGAGGTCTCCTGCCAACAACCGTGTGTGTGTGTGTGTGTGTGTATGTGTGTGTACCACCGTGGATGAGGATCCCCTAGCCCAAGCAAGCATTAGGATAACTGCAATTTCAGCGGACAACTTGACTGCATTCCCATCAGAGACCCTGACTCAGAACCCCCAGAAAGCTCCTTCCAGGTTCCTGACTCTCAGAGACCGTGTGAAATAAAAAGTGTTTGCAGTTTAAAGCTGTTTGGAGTGGGGGAAATTTGTTACACACCAATAGAAAACTAACACAGGTTGCATATGCTGTGTTTGGCAAAGGAATTAACTGACCACGGGATATTCATTTACTCTCCCTCATTTCTGAACCCACTTCAGTCACGCAAGTGAATGGCCAGTTCTGCTCAGTAGGCTTTAGGCAGAAGCAGCACATGACTTCCAAACAGAAGCACACAAGAGTGAACAGTTTTTCAAATGATTTCACCGCTCACCCTGATAATGGTGGAAGCCTGGCATTGAGATGGTGGAGCCGGAAGTTGGAAACAGGCCGGATCCCTGAGTCCTTGCTGGAGAGGACTCTCATGAGTGAGGCATACTGTTATTAGTATAATTTTGTATTAAGCCTCTGGGTTTCCTCGTTTGTTATCACAGAGAGGCTGGCAGTCTTCACAGGACGGTACAGATGTTCCGCCGGGTGAAAGTGGAGGCGGTGTCTTTGTCAAGGCCCACAGTGGGCCCAGCACCGGACTAGGAACTCGGTCCGCACCGGGAGGACACAAAGTCCCGGCCTGGGAGTGCCACCGCCACGCACTGTGGAATTTTGTCACAGAGTTGCTGTTCTTTATCAGAGTCCGTTTTAATGTAAATCTCTGAAGAAAAGAACACTAGTCAAGATGATACTGAGTGAGGAACAGAGACCCCTGGATGGGGTTTTCTCGGAATTTTGCTTAGGTTCGCAGGGCGGTCTCCTGAAAATCGCTCAGAAGGATTGGAATTAGGATTAGACCCAAACAACCAAGCAAGGTAAATGCACTTCATTTGCATGCGTTCTTCCGAGCTTCTTCTAAATCCCTCTGCGTCTCTGCTCTGGTCTGCGCCTACCACACACAGGGTTCCTGAGTGGAGTCCTCGCGAATTTCCTGAGGACCCAGGCAGTCTGGGAGTTCCAAGGCGGGGGCTGTGGGGGCGCTGGGGACCCGACCCGCTCTGGGCGAACCGCCAGCTGGCAGCCTCCGCTACAAAACACCCGCGCCGAGGAGGAGCTCCTAATGCCTTAGACTAACACGGTGATGCTGCAGTGACGAGTCCATATGCAAGAATGCAGCACTTTATGTTTGCACCCCTGAGGAGTGAGAGCTGGTCTCTAGTATGCGGGTGAGACGCCCTTTGCCTGATGCTGGGAATTTAAGCTTGGCCTCCGTCTTGGGACTGACGCCAGCCCCAGGCGCCACATGTTGAGGAGCGGCCCATCTGTTAGAAGTGGCCTGGTGTGTGAGGGACAAGCCTGCAGAGGAATATTCCCAGGGAGGCAGCCGTAACTCTGGTGCACGTGAGGCATCTGTAAAGAAGAAACGACACAAAACCCCTCTCCCTGTCCACAGAGATTTCTGCTTTCTTCTGGAAATGCCACTAAGGACCTCCACCGCTTTTGTATTCCTTACCCCACCCCATCCACAGAGGGCTCGGAGCGCTCACACCTGTCAAGTCAGGACTTGCCACCACCCTCCTCTGTTGCCCCTGTCCTCCCATTCCACGCCTGAGGAGTCGGGCAGGCGGCCCCTCCCAGGCGACGCTTTCCGTGTCCTCTGGCCCGCGAGGCTTTGCGTGGACAGAACCGACCGCGAGCCGCGCGCTGGGGACTCCAGGCTGCTGGGATCCAGTCCCGCCTCCAGCGCAGGCTCCACCCTGGGGAGCTCCCGAGAGGCCTGCACGCTCCTGCCACTCTCCAAGCCTGCAAGGAAGAACCGAAAGACCTTTATTATATTCCCTGGATATTTGCATGGGACAGTGAAATCCTCCCCTGGAAAATGGGAGCTGACAGTAGCCTCAGGAGTCCGGCAAGGAATGAAATTTCAGTTCCTGCTATGAGAGTCCAGGCGGAGATGAAGGCTGATGGTGCCTTGGATGTCCTCTAGAGGTGACCAAGGATGAAGGCAGATACATCAGTGGGCTGGCAGTCATCATTCATTTTGAATTTGTTACTAGATACATGATTTTAACTAAGAACTGATAAATAGGACTTTTTTGTTTGCTTATTTTCAAAATTAGCTTTGCTTTTTATTGGCATTTTTTTTTCTCCGTAGAGACCCTAGTTTATTTTTAATTCCATAGACATGGACACCCTGCTTCACTTTTGACAGAATAGGGTAAAGGCAATGAGAGAAGAAAAATATAAAGTAAACTAGCTAAGAAGATCAATTCGTTGGAGGTGAAGAGCTACGGTTACAGGGATTCAGATAGGCTTGCACTATGACCAAATCAGTGACTTCCCCAGGGGTCAAGACCAGAAAGCTGAGCTGAGCTGCAGAGGCCAGGCAGGCCCCCAAGCAGGGATCTGCAGGGCAGCAGCCACCACAGATGGATCCTTCAGGATTTTGGTAAATAGATGACATCACCAATGTTGAGTCTAAAAAAATCAAATGTTTTCTACACAGCATTCCTTTTCTATTTCTTCTAAGAAAGTGAACATATTAAAAATAATATTTGTGAAGTGCTTTCCTAGTTACAAATTTCATTCAGAGATACCTCTATAATCTGCATATAAACTAATGCAATCGATTTTGTGGATTTGTGTGAGATGCACTAATATGTGAGATGCACTGAACAAAATTAAAAGCGTAGTGAAGCCATGAATAAAGCCCAGCTTCTTTTTTTGGCTACAATTTATAAACATAAATACAAACCAAAGTCAGCAGTGGAAATATGCTGCATGGTATTTTTTAAAAACCGAAAACCAAGTATCTCCAAGGATAATATACTCTGTGGAATGAGAAGTGAAAAGTATATAATAAAAGCATTAAATCCCTGTGATGAAAGAACACATTGTTTCACCCGCATGTCTTTGAATAATTTTTCCTCCTTGCTTTAATGGTTTCCATTATTAACCCAGGAACAAAAAAGCAAGGCTCAAAGCGATCACAGGAGAGCACAACTGGCCTGTGGTGCTGTTAACAGATTTGAGTAACCCATGTCACTATTTTCCAAAATCCCAAACTGAGAATGCTTTATGCAGTCTGTCAAGAAAGAACAGAAAACTGGTTATGAAGCAAGTTTGTTGTTACAAATACTCACAGTTACAGTTGAGCATTCTGCACATCATGTCTTCAGTTCAGGGCTTGCCATGAATCTGGATGAGAAATCTATTAGAAAACAAAGGAAGCATTCCAGGTCTCCCTATACCATTGTTTTCTATAACAATCCAAATCAATCAATCACACTGTTTCTGGAGACCAGGACTTGGAATTAGCTTTTGCTAAAGGAGTATTTTATATTACGAGAAACCATCAACAAATACAGAGAAAGGGCAAAGGCCTTTTCCATTTCTTCTTTGACTTCACTGTAAATCTCCACGTGTTTATGCACAGCTCCTGAGGGACCCCTCTCCTGAAGCACTTCATTGTTCTTTTCAGAAAGGATAAATGTTCTGTATGCGGGTTTGTGTAATGAGCTCAGAATGGATTGTTGTCATTAGTCATAGGCTCTATGTGAAACTCTTAATCTTGCTGAAGATATTTCGAGTTAAATTCCAAGAAATGGTCTTCGTTTGACTTTAGTATTTATGGAGAAGGAGAAGCAATTGACCTGTGTGTCCTTGAGAAAGGTAATTGAACTGAGGACATTTGACTCCGCTGGAGTGATTCGTTAATCATGGGAGTGATTCAAATGCAGAAGGAGAATACTTTCTGTTTCAGCAGAGAAAGTGCTCAAAACAGGGAGAAGGAGTTTTGAAGAAATTGTATCTAAAACTCTCCTTTCTTTTGAAGTTCTACTGACCTACACTAAATCCCTCTCAATCCATAATATGGCCATCCAATTCGCTTTTTGCATTCTGGGTGGATTTTGGTATGTAATGAGTGCACTGGCATTTTGCAGTTGCAGGAATCTGCAGATGCCTACACAACGGTCAAACTACATAAAAACCATCTTCACTATCATCATAGCTGCTTACTGAACACAATTGAAATTATTATTCATTTATTGAGCACCTTTTATGTCATCTCATTTAATCTTCACAATAACCTTACGGCTGCATACTGGTTTTGACTCATGCTAACCTAGGTCCCACAGTGGGCAGGTGGTCCTGGAATATGATCTCAGACTCACCAGTCTCCCTGGAATGGCCCATTTTCTGCTTCTTGACATCCTGGCAGTGCTGGACCTTTTGTTTGCCAAGGGTTTGTCCTATACTCTTAAAGGGTCTAAACATTTTCCTCTTTATGCATTTGATTGTTGTTCACTGCTCATTAGATGCTAAACACAAGTTCTCTGATTATCTTCACATATTTACTTTTCTCTCCAGTGGTCCCAGAAAGCAGACATTCAAAATGCCATGTGACCTAAGAAAGAGCAAAGTTTTCTCACTAAACTGGTTATCCTCAAGTCTTCGGTTACCTGTGCTGCATTGAGTATTAACACACCTTGGTTCACAAGGAGTGTTACCTCACCATTCCTGAAGATCTTGATGTGAGAAGCAATGTGTGACTACAATTCCTAGAGCTGGCCTTCCAGAATTTGACTAATGGATCTATGACTGACTAAGAATGAGAGGACAGACATATTACTTAACCTTTCTGTGTTTCTATGTCCACTTCTGTAAAAGGACAATGTGATAGCTATTCCACGAGGTTGTTATACACTGTAAAATGCATAGCTTGAACTGGTGCTTACTACCTGGGAAATATTCAACAAAGTAGCTGCTTTGTTTATTTCCTGTCTGTATTTCCCATACAGAATAGGTCACATGGGATTCAAGGAGGCATTTGTGATAATTGCATCTGCAACAATGCTAATCATGAGTAGTTCTTTGCCACCTTAATTGGGAATAACCAGAGGTATTCTGCAGTCCTCAACTACTGTACTACCACTAATTGAGGGATACTAGGCAACCAGCTAATTAAGTGACAAGTGCACAAGCCACCCAGGGCACATTTATTCTCACAAGTTCTTGGGTAGTTATTTTTCTTTGCATTATAATTTGTTGTAAATCAGAATGTGCAGGGATTATTTAAAAGTAGTTCAAAATAAGATTTATGAATTTGGAAATATCAAGGTTCCCCTGCAAGAAAAAGACACTTTGAATTTCAGAGTATTTTAATCCTTACAAAGCATTTTAATACACATTATGTTACTTGAGCTGCTGTAAGCTGCCCTAAACAAATTAGGGCACAGAAAGTATATATATCTCTCTATATATGCATATATATATGTATACACATATATGCTTTTAAATATACATATTTGAAATGTATAATATATATTTATGTGTACATCATATATTATATATTATATATAAAATATATATTATATATTTAATTAAAGTAAATATTATATATTAATTAAAGTAAAATTCACATAGCATGAAAATAACCATTTTAAAGTGAAAATTCATTTGCATTTAGTACACTTACAATATTTTGCAACCACCAACTCTAATTACAAAATATTTTATCACCCTATAAGGAAGCCCTGTGTCTTATAAGCAGTTATTCTTTTTCTCCCCCATCTTCCTCCAGCCCCTGGTGACTACCAATCTTTCTACTTCTATGGATTTACCTGCTCTGCATATTCTATATTGGTAGAATCATAAAATACATCATCTTTTGCATCTTTTTCAACTTAACATGATGCTTTCAAGGTTCATGCAGGTGTTCCATGATCAGTACTTTATTCTTTTTTATGGCTGAATAATTTCCCATTGTATGTATATGGCATAATTTGGTTATTAATTCATCCATCAATAGGCATCTCAATTGTTTCCACCTTTTGGCTGTTGTAAATATTGCTGCTTTGAATATGTGTGTACATGCATTTGAGTATCTATTTTCAATTATTTTCATATATACCTAGCAGTGTATCATAAATATTTTTTGGTCAATAATGATGATTATCAAAGGCACTTGAGATATGAGTTAATTAAAGAGGCTACAGCAAAAGAAATTTATTAAACAAATGTTCTGTTAACAGGAACTAATCCATGCGCTTGTTTCATAGCTCAATGACGTACCAGCCTCCTGTCCTTTCAAGTATTTACACAATGACACTCATTCTCCATGCATCACACAATCAGATATTTTTCTTAGCCAATGGCTGGATACAGAGCTGACCAGGGACCAAGCTGTGGATATTTATCCATAAGGGATGCATGAGAGAGGCTATAGTGGACTATTATCCTGTTCGAGAAGAGTGGGCATGTTTCTAAACTATAATCACCAATCCATGTCTTGAGTAGGCTTAATTTTATCAGTGAAAATCTGTCAGGCCGGATGCACTGGCTCACGCCTGTAATCCCAGCACTTTGGGAGGCCGAGGCGGATGGATCACGAGGTCAGGAGTTTGAGACCAGCCTGACCAGCATGGTGAAACCCCTTCTGTACTAAAAAAAAAAAAATACAAAAATTGGCCAGTCACGTTGGCTCATGTCTGTAATCACAGCACTTTGGGAGGCCGAGGCGGGTGGAACATGATGTCAGGAGTTCAAGAACAACCTGGCCAAGATGGTGAAAACCCACCTCTACTGAAAATACAAAACTTAGCTAGGCGTGGTGGCAGGCGCCTGTAGTCCCAGCTACTCGGGAGGCTGAGGCAGAGAATAGCTTGAACCTGGGAGGCAGAGGTTGCAGTGAGTCAAGATGGTGCCACTGCACTCCAGCCTGGGCGACAGAGCAAGACTGTGTCTCAAAAAAAAAAAAAAAAAAAAAAAATTACCCAGGCGTGGTGGCACATGCCTGTAATCCCAGCTACTTGGGAAGCTGAGGCAGGAGAATTCCTTGAAGCCGCGAGGCAGAGGTTGCAGTAAGCCGCGATCACCCCACTGCACCCCAGCCTGGGTGACAGAGTGAGACTGTGTCTCAAAAAAAGAAAAGAAAATCTGTCTACCCACTATTTTAACTAACACATAGCTAAATTTCTTCATAAAAATCCATTTTGCTTTCATTATACAAACTAGTGAACTTTTTTGAGTGATGCAGATACTGACAGTGGAAATTCTTGTTTTAGCCCCCTCTAAGGAAGTTTTTTAAAATATTCTCTTCAGATTATCAGTAGTGTTAACTGACTATCCCTAGCATTAAAGCTTAACCAAATTGGTGAGTACACAGTGTCCCATTGATTACACTAAGTATTTTACATTATTTGTAACATTAAGTCATGCAGTATCTCCGTGAGATAGGTAATGCAGCTGTGTTTGATTTTCATAGTTGAGGCAAAATGGCTCAAAAACTTGGCTTGCTCAAATGTACATGATGAGTTTGGACACAGTTCTGCATGCCTGTTGTCCCAGCTACTTGGGAGGGTGAGGCCGGAGGATGAACCCAAGAGTTTGAGTCCAACCTGGGTAACACAAAGAGGCCCCTGGCTGGGTGCAGTTGCTGAAGCCTGTAATCCCAGCACTTTGGAAGATCAAGTTGGGCAGAACACGAAGTCAGGAGATCCACACCTTCCTGGCTAACACGGTGAAACCCCGTCTCTACTAAAAATACAGTAAATTAGCCGGGCGTGGTGGCAGGCACTTGTAGTCCCAGCTACTTGGGAGGCTGAGGTAGGCGCATGGCATGAACCCGGGAGGCAGAGGTTGCAGTGAGCCAAGATCAAGCCACTGCACTCCAGCCTGGACGATAGAGCCAGACTCAGTCTCAAAAAAAAAAAAAAAAAAAAAAAAAAAAAAATAGTGAGGCCCCATCTGTAAAAAATGTTTGAAAATAAAAACAAACAAAAGATTACTGAAAAAATTATGTGATGAGCAAACAGGAAAAGTAGGAATTTTGATTATTTGCCAAGTGGAATTTTTACTTCCATGTATTTAAAAAGTAAAAAGACTGTAATGAACCTCACTATACCTCTTATAAAAAAAAAACCAAGAAATAACAACAACACAAAACTTATAAAATGTTATTGCCACCACAGCCACGTACAATAATTGAAAGACATAAAATTTGAAATATAACAAAGAGTTTAATTTCAATTTTATTATTTTGCTATGTGTAAGACTTTAGGCAATACTTTCAACTTATAAAGATTTATATCTCCTAACAGAATTATGTGGATAGTAGTACCTGTGATGCTGGGTTTTCAGGCATATTGTAGATGAAATATAAATAATTTTCTATCACATAGTAAGCATTGCAGAAGTTTGTATTATTATAATACCTTATTATCTCCTTTAGAATGAGACACATGCTTATGTTTTTCATATCTTTAATACATGGCATGATGCTTTGTTAACAAATATGTATGATAGAATTACAGTTAATCAGGGCATCAGAGACCATAAATTAACATGAGTGGCAAACAAATTTCATGTTTAATGTTTATCCATTCCTAAAAGCTTTTTTCTTTAACAAGAAATTAAAAATATGACTGAAAAGAGAGCACTTTATCACTGGTGACTCAATAGATGGCTTTGAAGGGTTCCTATGACTTCAATCTGGACTCCATGATTTCTACCAGTATCCTTCCCAGCCAATGCAAAGAAACACACACTCTAAGTAAAACTAATCTGCTGGTTCTGAAAATATAAAGTCAAGACAAGTCTGATTTCTCCTCCCCAACATGCTTGCCCAATTTAAGCCCCAAAGAATTTCTGGAGTCACCGCAAATGTACATATCAATGTCAATAAATACAGGAACCATGGCTCCTAGAAGGAATTTATTAGAAATATTTCCAGCTTAGCTTCTCATGACCCTGAGTTACTACATTCAAATTATGGAGTCATTTATAATATGAGAAAAGTTATGAATTAATCTACTTCACATGAAGTCGATTGCTGGAATACTACACCAGTAGTGGCACATGGAAAATGAGAAAGCTATTGATAATTATCTTAAGCAATTAAAAAGCAATTTTGGCATTCATTAGCTTTTATTCACTTTTTTATAGATAGTCTATGATTGTTTTTTTAAAATCATTTATTGTATTGCTATTATTCTTTTAAAAATATAAATTAAAGAATGATGTAATCTGTTCATGTCTTCGTCCATCTGAGCTGCTGTAACAGAATACCACAGACCAGGTGGTTTATAAACAGAAGAAATGTATTTCTCACAGTTCTGGAGGCTAGGAAGTCCAAGCCAAGGAGCCAGTAGCTTTAGTGTTTGCTGAAAGACCACTTCCTGGTTCATAGATGGCCGTCTTCTCACTGTGTTCTCAAATGGCACAAGGGGCAAAGAAGTTCTCTGGGGCCTCCTTTTATCAAGGAGGGCACTAATCCCGCAAGTGCTCCAACCTCATAACTTAATCACCTTTCAAAATTGCCACCTCCACAATTCTATTTCCATGCTCACTCTTTCACCTACAGAAATATGCTCTCCCATGATTTGTATTTCTACTATTTTCCTGAAATATCTCTAATTAACAAAGACTACCAAGCTCACTAAAATATCAGTTATAACAGCCACAAAAAGCACTTCCAAGAACATCTTCTTATTGACAACTAAACAACTTAATAGTGCACAAATATTATTTCCTTCTGAAAACACCTTCTGTGCATACAATTCTATTAAAATTACCTTTCATTCCTTCTGTTTTTGATGATTTATTATACTTTCTAAATTGCTTTTTTCTTATAAAACAAGAATTAGCCTTTCAATTTCTCATTACTGCTAATTATTGATATTATTTTATGCGGTATATATACACATCTATGTATGTGTGTGCTTGTGTATTTATATATATGTGTGTGTGTATATATATATTTATATATGTTTATATATATTTATGTATATTTATATATTTTTATATATTTATATATATTTGTATATATATTTATATATTTATATATATTTATATATATTTATATATTTATATATTTATATATATATTTATATATATTTATATATATATTTATATATATTTATATATATTTATATATTTATATATTTATATATTTATATATATTTATATATATATTTATATATATTTATATATATATTTTTATATATATTTATATATATTTTTATATGTATATTTGAGAGAGGGGTCCTGCCGTGCTTCCCAGCTGGTCTTGAACTCCTAGGCTCAAGCAATTCTCCTGTCTTAGCCTCCTTAGTAGCTGGGATTACAGGCACATGCTACCATGATAGTCTCTATTTATGTAATTTAATTAACTCAGGACTTTTACTTTAGAATGTTTTTCTTCTTTCTGAAGTGCAACTTTTAAAAGTCCACTACTAAAGAAAAATTAGATATAGATTCATTTATTAATGATTTTTTTTCTGATTCTAAGGTACCTTTATTTGTCCCAGTTACTTGAAGAATAATTTTTGTAGGCATAAAATTTAAGGTTACAGTAATTTTCTATTGATATTATACAGGAGTTTTAAAAAATTTCTTTAGACCTATCTGCCTAAATGCTATTTTTCTGCTAGATTTTTAAACAATTTAATCAATTTTGAAAACTTAAAATTTCAACTATATTTACCTATAGTTAAAATTGGCTAGAATTTATTTCTAGTCATTCTATATTGTTGTATTCCTAAAACTTCACATAGGTGGATAGTCTCTTTTTTTTTTAACAATATTTGTCATAATCTTCTACATTTTCTTTTTGGTATAACATATTTTTGTTACAGTATTTATCTGGTAATTTCGGTGCTTAAAATGCTTTGCTTTCTGATTCTGCAATTTATTTTAATTATTGATCAACATTTATGTCCACTTAGAAACAAAAATTATTTCAGCAGAATTATGTAGTAGCACTGGGAGTACCTTTCTAATTTTGAATTTGTTAAAATTTTAGAATTATTAATTCTTAAAATTGTTTGCCTCTGAGTACTTATTTTTCTTTTTAAGAGTTGTACATTAAAATAACCATTTTATTTTTATTCAGAATATTTGGTATTTTGATACCAACATGGCTGCTTTTAGATATATGTTTTTATTCATCCATTCTGTGTTGCTCTAATTAAATACCTGAGACTGGGTAATTTATAAATAAAAGAGGTTTATTTAGGCTCATGATTCTGCAATGGCGTCAGTATCTGCTTAGCTTCTCGTGAGACCTCAGGAAGCTTTTACTCGTGGCAGAAGGTGAAGTAAAAGTAGGCATGTCCTCTGGCAGGAGCGGAAGCAAGGGGTGGAGGTTTCCACACTATTCTTTTTTTTTTTTTTTACAATCAGATCTCATAGTAACTAATAGAAAATTCATTAATACTGTGGGGAAGTCATGAAGCCGCTCATGAGGAACCTATCCTCATGACCCAAACAACTCCCTTTCGGCCCCACTTTCAACATTGGGGAATCACATTTCGCCATGAGATTTCAAGGGGACAAATATTCAGACTATATCATCTACTATATTGCATTCCCAGAAACATAGCTATATAATATCATTTAATAACTTAGTGTTTATTTTCATGTGTCATAACTGTTTACCTAGTTTTCATTATTTAAATTTGTGTCCTACATTTTATCATTATTCGCAACAGTCATAAAAGAAATTAACTGTTAGAGTTTGCATTTCCACTCCTAATTATATGTTAAAATTTAATTGCCACTGTTAAAGCATTAAGAGGTGGGACCTTTAAGAGGAGATTAGGTCATGATTACACAGCTCTCATAAATGAATTAGTGCTGTTATCATGGGAGTGGGTTAGAGCATGAGTGGGATCCTGGTAAGGGGAATGAGTTTGGCCCAATTTGCCATCTCTGTCATGTGTGCTGACTTTTCCTTCTACCTTCCACCTCCAAGCTCAGAGTAGATGATGCAGTGTGAGGGCCCTTGCCAGGTGGTAGCATCACGCTCTTGGACTTCCAGCCTCCAGAACCATGAGCCAAATAAACTGTTATTGTTTGAAAACTACCCAATTTTTGGTATTCTGCTATAGCAGGAAAGTATGTAAGACAGAAATTTGAGATGTATATGGCCTTATTTCATAGCTGATGTCACCTTTACATTCTCTGAAGATTCAGATGCCAAAATAATAAAAATAATAATAATAAAGTAATAATGACAATAATAATACTAAAAATAATAATAGCAATGCAAAAAAGCTATGAAAAGCCAACCTGAATTTTGTAAAATTTTAAGTTGCTAAGGATTCAGAAATCTACTAAACAGAGGAAGCCTAATAAACACATAATATTCTGAACCTACAACACACGAGTATGAGTATGATTTTATGAAACAGAGCCAAATAGGAGATAGACTAAGCCTAACAAAATGGCAAACATGATGGGATTAAGTTTAGTCTCGGAGAAGTTTTGTAATCAAGAACCTTAACCTGTTAAGATGAATTCTCAATAGAAAAATAATCCCATTTAAAGCCTCTTTTCACTTTGGCCATATTTTTCTGCCTTTTGCAATGCTGTAAATCTGCCGGTATGATAAAGAACAAGACAGTGTCCTCCAAATGAAGTGAAAAAATTCACAGAAAGAGATTACAGGTAACACAAACGTTAGAATAAGCATACAAAGTCTTTAAAATAACCACGGTTGATACATTCAAAAATTAGAGAAAAGATTAAAGGATGGAGAACTTTCTCAAATAATTGTAATTTATAAAAAAGAATTGAATAGAAATTAAAACATTTAAGTTTACAATCTCTGTAATTAAGAAATTATTGGCTAGGTGCGGTGGCTCACACCTGTAATCACAAGCACTTTGGGAGACCAAGGTGGGTGGATCACGAGGTCAGGAAATCGAGACCATCCTAGTTAACATGGTGAAACCTCGTCTCTACTAAAAATACAAAAAATTAGCTGTACGTGGTGGCAGGCACCTATAGTCCCAGCTACTCGGGAGGCTGAGGCAGGAGAATGGTGTGAACCCAAGAGGCAGAGATTGCAGGGAACCAAGATCTCGCCACTGCACTCCAGCCTGGGTGACAGAGCGAGACTCCATTTCAAAAAAAAAAAAAAAATTATTGGTTGTTTTAACAGCCAGATCAAATACACAGATCAAAATGCAAACTTAAAGGTTAGAAGAAATATAAAAAATATCTTTTAAAACAAAAACACAAAGGAAAAGAAGAAGGAAAATTCAGGAAAGACAATAAACATATGTTGCCTGGAGTAAAAGCATCTAAATTGTGTAATGAGTGCCAAAAAGATGAGAGGGAAAGCATAACTGAGAGGTTTTCAAGGCTGAGAAAAGACATCAGCCCATCAGAAGGGAGCAAAGAAAAATAAATTAAATGAAAACCATGTCTAAGCAAATTACAGTTGAAATGCTGTAAGACTAATGACCAAGAGAAAATAATATAAGCAGCCAGAGAAAAAGAAACATTTGTAACAGAAGTAATGGAATTTAGAAAAAACAATAAACGCCATCTCTAAAATGCAGAAATTAATTTACTTCTTTTAGATTTAATGAAATTATCCAACAAAAAAGGAAACAAAGATGGTTTTAGAAAATAAAATAACAAGTTTTTGTTATCACCAGTCATGAACAAAATAAATACCAAAAGAAGGTCTTTAAGGGGCAAATAAACAGATAATTACAAATGAAAAAAGTAGAAGTACAAAAGGAATGTGGAGTAATATGGACAGTAAATTGTGAGAAAACATATTCTTTTTTCTACAAGGTCATAATCGTGATGGCTTATTTTGATGATTTAAATGTATGAATAATTAAGCTGAAGATGCCAGTGAAACAAAAGGTGATGGGCTATTAAGGGAGATAAGCTGTTCTGAAATTCTAGGTTTTTTTTTTTTTATTTAGGAATTCTAAAAATATTGAGTTTTATTAATCAAGAATGAATGCTGTATTTTCCAGTGCAACCACTAAATTAAATTTGTGAAATGAGAAATAAAGCAACTTTAAAATAGATTCCTGATATGTTATCATAGTTTGGGTACACAAAGCAATTGGATGTAGAGGATCAGAGAAAGCAATAAGTCAGATAGGCTCCAAGTTGTTGGTCTAAGCAACTGGAAAGATGGAGGAAACTGTGAGTGTAGCAGGCTTGATGGTGTGGGGAGATGGGATGTTCAGTTGGGGTATGTCTACACACACAACAGAAATATAGGTGTTCTTTTTTCTGCAAATTCACATTGACTGGACTCACCCCTTGTCTCTCCTTTTTCTTATATTTTATATGATAGACACATCCTTTCCTAGTATGGCTGACTTGGAATTTTTTCTAATATTTTAATCCAATTTTGAGCATTTTTGACTGTGTCCTCAATTTGCTCACATCACACTTTAACTCTCAGGGACAAGCTCAATTTTCCAGACTCAGGAGTAGCTTCATAAATGCCCCTCTATACCATGCTTAGCAATTTGGTTAAAATTATGGAAAAGTATAGATTTTTATTAATTTAGGCTGGAGTTAAATTACAAGCTCTTTCTCTAGATTTCATGAATTAAGTATTTAATATTCTCAGGAAGAAATAGCATCTCCTTTACTATTGATAATTTAAAAACTGATATGACTTTAATACTGCTTGTTGTATTACATGTCAAATGAAAATACAAATTCTTGTTAATTATAAAAAAGTTGACACAAATTTATCAATGGAATAATTTTGAAAAATTTTGCTATGATGAAAATAAGCTAACTTTTTTTTTTTGAGGCAGTGTCTCCTTCTGTCACCTAGAGGGACAGCTAGAATGCAATGGTACGACCCCAGCTCACTGCAGCCTCAACCTCCCAGGCACAAGTGATCCTCCCAACTCTGTCCGGAGTAGCTGGGTCGGATTACAAGCATGCACCACCACATCCAGCTATTTTTGTTTATTTTTTTATTTTGTATAGACAGAGTCTCCCTATGTTGCCCAGGCTGGTCTCAAACTCCTGGCTTTAAGTAATTCTCCCACCTCGGCCCCCCAAAGTGCAGATTATAGGTGTGAGCCACAACGACTGGCCAAAACTTTTAAATTTGTGTTTCAATCATATTACATGAGGCAAAATAAGAAAATGTATTATCAATATAAATTCTTGCATGCTATATTTACATAGCCAAATTATATTTAAAACTACATATTTCAGTAATCTTGATCTAAAATTAATTTCACATTCTACACCTGTCAATTAATTTTAGTAAATAGGCAATCAGGCTGAAAACAATTTCATCAAATCAATTGGTTTGCATTAATGTGTACTTAAAAATTACGTGTTTACTCAAAACTGAAAATAAATGGTTTAAATATCATATGAATCAAATAAACATTTGTTTTACCTTTTCTTTCCAAAAATATGTTGATGCCTAAGTATAAACACAGTCTATTTAAGAGCACAAAAATACCTTGAATACTTTGTTTAATACTCATTAACATAAATCAGGGAATTAAAGAAAAATGTTTCTGATTAGAGGCTAATGTTGGATTTTTATTGCACTATTTTGAAATTCAATGACCAAATGAGTTTTTTTTCTGCGTACTTTGAAAACCATTTTAGGACACTTATACAAATGTGTTTTTTTCAGGATTTGAGGAATAGTTAGACATATTCCAAAAGCTGGATACTTACAACACTGGAGCAGTTGGTAAAACGCATACACATTAACTAGGAAATTTATCTCTAAAGGATCATTTTGAATGGCAATTTTAACACTGTAAAAACCCATCAATTAAATATCAAATAGAGGAAGTTATAGCTTTTGGTAAGCATAGCCTGGGTCTGATTTTTCTTTCCTTTTCTCAATTTCTCCTTTTCAGAAAAAGAGCCTAAAGAAAGACTGGTCATACTTGCGGATCTCAAGCCAGGCCTCAGGATGAACAAGACTGTGACTTGTTAGTTAAGGGTGTTTATGAAATTCTCCAAGGCACTATGACAGCAACTAGGGTTGGCTCAGAAAACTCTATTCAGATATGTGATGTTGGGAAATGATGGCAACTAGCACTCTGGGGTTGCACGTAATCAAGCCTGATGAGATTCTCCAGTTGGAATTTAGAGAAGAGCCCTAGGGAAAAGGTTCTTTTTCTAGTCAGAGCTACCTAGAAGATTAGAGACATAAGGAGCATTTAGAGAAGTCCAAATTACACCTGAATAAGATTTCTAAATCAGTTGCATTCGTCATCCATAAAAATAGTGGTCAAGAAGAGGAATACTGTATTTGGGAACAAATTGCTCTAGTGATTTTAGTTATAAAAAATCTATATGATAAGACACTGCAATGTGTTACTTTTATGGGTCTACTTGATTAGGCCACAGGGTGCCCAGATATTTGGTTAACCATAATTTTGGGTGTGTCTGTGATGGTGTTTCTGGGTGAGATTAGCAGTTGAATAGGTATACTGAGTCAAGCAGATTGCCCTCCTCAGTGTATTCAGACCTCATCCAAATTGTTGAAGGTCTAAATAAAATAAAAGTCTGAGTAAGAAAGAATTTTTCTTTCTGCCTTTCTGTCTTCAATCTGGTTTATGAATCTTCTTTTGCTTTAAGACTTGGACTCAGGCTCACAATTAGCTCTTCTGGTTCTCAGACCTTTGGATTTGGACTACAGCTGTATCATCAGCTCTCCTGGGTCTCTGGCTTTCCCACTACAGATCTTGCACTTCTTAGCCTTCAAAATCACATAATTCAGAGACAGAGAGAGAGAGAAAGAGAGTTTTGTTTTGTTTTGATTTTTCCTACTGTGGTCTTAAGATCTCTTTCAAGAAAGTGGCTATAAACTCCAGCCCTGACAGGGCTCCAGGGCATTGGTTACCGGTGTTTAGAATGTGCCTTACATGGGATAATTTTTATTCTGGCAGAAAACCAAATGCCTAAGTGTCTGACATATGACCATGTGTTTCTCCTTTAAAAAACTTGTTTCTAGTGGCAGAAGCCCTTGGATCTGTTACCTTATCTGTGCCAGTTTATTCCTGCCACTCTCTAGAAGAATGCTGACAAGGAAAGGGGCTAGCTTAGCTGCATCAGTCATATGAGACACAGGAGGCAGCTCAACAAAATAGATTATATGACGGAAGCAGCATTACTTGCAGGTCCTCAAGAGAAGAGGGCACCTCCGAAGGCTGATAGAAAGTGGGAAACCATCTAGAACATACATGCTTAACCAGTGGGTGGAGAGCAAAAGAGAGGGATGGACCTGTAGGCTAAAGCTTTTTTGGGGGGATGCAGGTTGCTATCTCACACCTGCTTTTTCATGGGAAGTTCTAACTGGTAGTTTAGAGCCCACAGGCATGAGTTCCATGGAGTTACACTGTGTCTGAGAGGTGGTTTCTGTGGCATTCTCAGGCAGCCTGCACAAGGCATGAGGGTCACTGCTGAGTCAAGTAGGCTGTATCCAGCTGTCCTATAGGGAGGTGGTCGCCAGGAGGTGGTTGTACAAGGCAAATATCTGGATGGACCACATTGAGGAACTGGGAGGAGGCAGAGAACTAGAAACTGTCAAGGATGTCTGAGACTTGATTCTGTAGGTAAAAGTCAAATTTACATTCACAATGGATACAATGAAAAATATTTTGAGGCCAGGTGTGGTGGCTCATGCCTAGAATCCCAGCACTTTGGGAGGCTGAGGCAGGCGGATCACCTGAGGTCAGGAGTTTGAGACTAGCCTGGCCAAAGTGGCAAAACCCCATATCTAATAAAAATACAAAAATTAGCTGGGCATGGTGGTGTGTGCCTGTAATCCCAGCTACTAGGGAGGCTGAGGCAGGAGAATCTCTTGAACCCGGGAGGCGGAGGTTGCAGTGAGCCAAAATCATACCATTGCACTCCAGTCTGGGCAACCAAGCAAGACTGTCTAAAAAATTTTAAAAAAAAAAGAAAGAAAAATATTTTGAGGACCATTTATTAATTGTTAGTACACATATAATTATGTAATATATCCTCCAAGAAAGACAGTTGATGAGTATATGAATATAAGAAATCACTCCTCAAAATAAAATATGAGAAAATTTATCCTAAGGGAAACCCCATAGTTAAAATAAGAGGACTCTGAGGAAAAAAAGAGTTTTTCAGAATTTATTTTTCCACCAAAATGAAGGAGACACCCTCCCTATCTGCGAGAGAGCACAGGCAAGCTAGAAATCATGTGATTGCTCTCATGTAGATGTGCGTTCAGAAGAAATTATATCTCATTTTTATTCAAGCACACACACAGCAGGCAAACCAAATAAATGTATTACATCATATGCCTAAGGAATGCGGGACATCCTTCCAGTAAAGCTCAAGCTGGAAATCCTATGAACCTCCTCATGCGGCAATGCTTTCAAAAGTACCAGTTGTCACTGACCATCAGACTGTCAGTGAATAAACCTTACAAATGTAATAAGTGTCAGTAGTCTTTCAGTCAAAAGTAAAGACTCATTGTCCATCAGGGAACTCACGAAGCAAAAATAGTAAAAATATAGTAAGTTATGTCATTTTTTTTTTGTGATGGCTTTGCAACATATTGAATACCTTTATTTAAAAAAAAAAATCTGAAATCATCCAAGAAACCACTACCTCCATGCCATTATAACGACATAATGTTAATTGTGATAGAATATTCAGCATTTTAAATAACCATGGTGCATAATTATTTATCTACTACGCTGGCAAATGTTAGCATAAGAGGGGTAAGGTTATAGCTGCTCTACTACATCATAATAAAGAATGGATTTTTGTTTTTTTGTTTTTATGTTTCCCATTGTTCGTTCTTACATTCTGATGTTCTGTGATTCATGTTATCACTTCTTTTTTGTTTGAAGAATTTCCTTTAGCTCTTATTTCAGGATAGGTTTATTTTTGTTTGTTTTTCTTCATCTGAGCATATCTTTATTTCCCCTTTAGTCTAGAGGGATACTTAAGCTAGAATTGACGGTACTTTCCTTTCAGCACTGAAAAGATAGAATCTGTTAGCATTTGAATTAACATTGTGCTATAGGCAATGTTTCCTTGCTTTATGGCCACTTTCAAGACATTCTTTTTCTTTTTCTTTTTTTTTTTTGAGACGGAGTCTGGCTCTGTGGCCCAGGCTGGAGTGCAGTGGCGCCATCTCGGCTCACTGCAAGCTCCGCCTCCCGGGTTCACACCATTCTCCTGCCTCAGCCTCCCGAGTAGCTGGGACTACAGGCGCCTGCCACCATGTCCGGCTAATTTTTTGTATTTTTAGTAGAGACAGGGTTTCGCCGTGTTAGCCAGGATGATCTCGATCTCTTGACGTCGTGATTCACCCACCTCGGCCTCCCAAAGTGCTGGGATTACAGGCATGAGCCACCACGCCTGGCCGTGTATCTGCTTATTAAAACATATTTACAATAACCACTTTAAAGCTTTATAATTGTTGCCAGATATTTTCAAGTCTGATTCATCTTGACATTGGTATGATTTGCTTGCTTTTTTTTTCACCCAACTTGTGATTGTATTGGTTCCAGGGTGTGATAGGTGATTTTCAACTGTATCCTGGACATTTTGGTTATTATGTTAGAAGACTCTGTATCTTATTAAATCTTTATTTTAACATGCTTATTCTCTTTAGGTTTAGCCTTTCTAGGTGCTGGCCTACATGTCATGGTTCCAGTGAAAATTTAATTGTCAGATCCTTTGTAGCGCCATTTGTCTGTTTGGCTTATTTGGCTCTGCTGTGTTACTCACTGGGTAGTGCTGGTAGTGACTGGGGGTTAGAGGGTGGTTTATGCAGGCTGGGCCATCTGGTACTTCTAGATGGGGAAAGGGAGTCACCACACTGGGGGAATGAAGAGTACTTCCCAGGCTGGAATATGGGTGATGCTGGATCCCCCGTGTCGGTACTCCCTGGCTAGTATTCCTTTCGTTTTGAGAGAGGAGTATCTCGTGTGGTGTGGAGAGTGCATCGCTGAGCCGTATGCTGTTGATGAGCCCCTGATCTATTCCTGTTGTTAGTGCTTGAAGGTTAGGGTGGCCTGGTGCTATTTTTGAGACGTCCATTGAATCTAGGGAAGGAACAAGCTTCCTTACATCACCCTGTGTTGCTACATTGGGCCTGTATCATATTATGTTTTCTAGGGGAAAGTAAGTTGCTCTGTTGCCCCGTTGTATTTTCAGTACTATAGTCCCTAACAAATTGTCCATTTTCTTTCCACCACAGAGTACTTCTTTGACTTCTTCTTATATTAGTTCCAGGATTTATGGCTGTTCTTAGCCAGGAGAAAGCAGAGAGTAATGAGTCTACTCCATCTTGTCAAGATTGGATATCATAACATTTTTATGAATTGCCTGACATTTGTCCATACCACTTTTTCCCCACATTTGCAGTTGTATACTTTCTTAAAATAAATTCTATGTTTTAGATCAATTTCTGATTCACAGAAAACTTGAATAGAAATCAGAGAGTTTCCATTTACTCCCGTACCTCCTACACATACACCACCTCCCCCATGTCAATGTCTCCCACCAGAGTGACACATTTGCTATAATGGATGAAACTACATTGAAACATCATTATCAACCAATGCCAATAGTTTACATTAGTGTTCTCTCTTGGTGTTGTACATTCTGTGGCTTTTGACAGAAGTATAATGACACATGTCCTCCATTATACTGTCATATACAGTGTGTCTCACTGCCATAAACTTCTCCTGTGCTCTGCCTTTTCATCCTTCTTTCTCCTATGCCCTGGCATCCACTGAGCTTTCTAGCATCTGCATAGTTTTGCCTTTTCCAGAATGTCACATATTTGGAATCCTACAGTACACAGGCTTTTCAGATTGACTTCTTTGTGACTGTGTAATTTTTTTTTTATCACTTCTTCATGTAGCTACAATGCCATAATTCAATTTTCTACAAAGATAAAAGAAAACTAACACAGTCTTTACTCTGGATATAGAGAGTCATATATATACATACACATTAGTGTGTGTATGTATATATATGTGTGTGTGTGTATATATATGTGTATATATATACACATATATATATATATTTTAAGATAGTTTCGCTCTTGTCACCCAGGATGGAGTGCAATGGCACGATCTCAGCTCACTGCAACTTCCACCTCCCGGGTTCAAGTGATTCTCCTGCCTCAGCCTCTGAATAGCTGGGATTACAAGCATGCACCACCACACCAGGTTAATTTTTGTATTTTTAGTAGAGACGGGGTTTCACCACGTTTGCCAGGTTAGTATCGAACTCCTGACCTCAGGTGATCTGCCCTCCTAGGCCTCCCTAAGTGTTGAGATTACAGGCATGAGCCACTGCACCTGGCTTACAGTTTGTTTCTAATATGATAATTTACAAGAGTTTCTTGCAGCCTCAAAGTGTTTAGAATATTTTTCAAAATATCTTTCAGATTAATTTTAGGTCGGTTTAGGTTTTCCTATGTAGTAACTAATGCTAAATGTTTCTAGCATTGATAATACTAATTAACCAGCTTGTCTTCCAGACGTCAATACATCAGTGTCTGTGTTAGGTGGCCTATGGTGAGTTTTATGTTGTCTGCATTGACATAACTACTTCATGTAATTCAGGAAGAAATTTAAATATTTTCCAATATTTCATATGGCACAACCTTATTCATTATGTATGTCTGAAATTCACTTATTACTTTAACTGAATTTTCATTATTGTAGTAATTTTGCTCTTAATGTCAGAATAGTATTAATCAATTAATTACTCCTTTTTTAAAATGCTTTAAAAATCATTAATTTTTAGACAAATTTCCTTTCAGTAATATAGTACATAAATCTAAAAATGTTGAAAAAATTATCTTCATATTCTTCCAAGTTAGAAGGTTCTAATTTCTCACTTGTTTTATTAAAAAGTTTCTATGTATATTTCCAAATTATAGTCGAATGGCATAATACCAACTCAGATTCCCTTTCTCAAGATTTCAAAAATGCTTCTCGCCAGTCTAATTCTTTATGACATAAGTAGAGTGGAATGAAAATGAAATAATAACCTTAACCCATTTATGCTTAAATATCAGTTGCAAATATAAATGCATACGGCCATGAGAACACAGGCTATTGCTACTCCCCCACTCCCAAAGCTTTTGAAGAGATTGGCGTATATGAGGGGTCTTGAGATTTTAGCCTGGAAGGAAGCATGGTGAGTATGAGAGAGATAAAGGTTGGTATGTTGGAAAGAAATCAAAAATTGGTTATACAAATATGGACAGTTAATTAAGATTGAAAGCATGCTGGGGCCCTGTAGTTCATGTCTTCATCCTATAAGCATGAGGAATCTATTGACTGGGTAAAGCTGCAGAGAGACACAGTCTGGTGTATGTTTTCAAGGAATGCTTAAGGCTATCAATTGTTTGAAAGGGTGACAAAGTGAAAACACATTAATGAAAAGGCACAAGATGACTGTAACATGGACTAGACTATGAGTGGAGGAGATGTAGATAACTAGGGTAAATCTTAAAAATGTTTAGGTGAAATCAATAGAATTTGGAGATGGAGAAGACATGAGGGATGGTGGAAAGGGGAATTTAAAAATACCGATACAAGAAAGTCATTAGAATTTGGAGATGAAGAAGATGTGGCAAGGTCATTAAAACAGGAAATTTTAAGATATTCATGTCAAAGACGTTTGAGCCAGAGCAACTTCATCTTGAATACCAGCTAGAGAAGATGAGGATGGGACTTGCTGGGCTGCATTCCCAGGAGGTTAGGCATTCTTAGTCACAGGATGGAGGTTGGCCGGCCTGGTATCACAAGATACAGGTCATAAAGACCCTGCCGAGAAACAGGATGTGGTAAAGAAGCTGGCCAAAACCCATCAAAACCAAGATGGTGAAGAAAGGGACTTCTGGTCATCCTCACTGCTCATTATACACTAATTATAATGCATCGGCTGCTAAAAGACACTCCCACCAGTGTCATGAAAGTTTACAAAAGCCTTGGCAATGTCTGGAATTTACCTTATATGGTCTAAAAAGGAGAGGAACCCTCAGTTTTTGGGAACTGGCTGCCCCTTTCCCAGAGAACTCATGAATATTTCACCCCTTGTTTACCATATGAACAAGAAATAACCATAAAAATTGCCAACAAGCAGCCCTCTGGGCTGCTCTGTCTATGAAGCAGCCCTTCTGGTTTTTTTACCTCTCTAGTAAACTCGCTTTCACTTTACTGTATAGACTCCCTCCAAATTATTTCCTGCATGAGATCTAAGAACCCTCTTTTGGGGTCTGGATGGGGACTCCTTTCTGGTAACATTAATACTAGTTTCTGATATATGCAACTTGAATGAATGGTGGGTGTTCCCCTGACATTAGAACTCTGGAAGTTATTGGCTTAAATCCATGCCTTTAGCTTTGAATAGATTAAATTTGAGGTGCATTTGAGACAGAAAAGATATCAACTCCCACATTTAAGCTACAATGATGAAGATAATGTTTTTAATCATATTTTCAAATCCCATTAGCTTTCTTAATCTTTTATGTTTAAATAATATTTATGTATTCTTATTATTTTCCCAAGTTATGTATTGAATTACATTTTCTGAGTTCTGACACTAAAAGTCCCAATTATTTTGGTGAATCTATGTAATGTCTTTTTTATGTCTCTTTATTCCTATAATTTCTATTTATAATTTATACTTTTTAAAATACACAACATTTAAGAACACTTGGTGTAACTTTGTGTCATTGTTGGATGAAATAAGAATGATCTTTAAACATAAATTACTTTTCTAAAGTTCTCAAAGTCATCAAAATATTTTAATTTTCTAAAAATTATTTTTAGGGATGACAATTATAAAAAAAAAATAGTGATAAATCACCAACGTGCATTTCCTTATATTTTACTTACCATTTTTAAATGCATGGTACAGAAGTAAATATGATTTAAAAATGGTTTTCTGATCACATAGCTAATAAGCAAATATTTTTCAACTATCCATAAGTTATTAAAGCTTCTAATGAGTAGAGCTACCTTAAACACAGTACCTGACATAATGTTCATTGATTTTTTTCTAATTCCAAGCAGTCTTGGGTTCTCTGTGTTTCTCAAAATTGCTTTCGCAGCTGTGGCCAACATAGCCCTTGACCTACAGATTCCCCAGAGCACCCTTTTAGTTCTGATTTTCCTGGAACTTGAGAGGATTTGTATTGCAATCATGTATTCTGTTTACTGCAGACATGCACATCAACAGATACAAGTGGTGTGTGAGCCCCAGTGAAACCTGACACTTAATATCACACCCTCGCCAGTGCTAAGAAATTCAGGGCCTGCTGCTATGTGTGTGTATTGTGTTGTATATTAGGAAGCATGGGGGTGGGAAGGGCAGAGGATGGCACCAGATGGGATTAAGGGCCTGTGGTGCCTCTTGCTCCACCAGAGCCTCCTGCACATGACTTTCTGCCAGCAGCACCTCACCCAGGCCATTCTGCAGACGTTCCCTGTACTTAGCTCTCAGGCCCTGGCATACCCACATAACTAGAAAAATTAAATTAATATTTTATGACATATGGGGCTTTCAGTGAACTTGGATGGAAGCACATATATACACCATTCACATGGAATGGTAATACATAGCCTATAGTATCCTAACACATTGTAGGAGGAAAAGTCCCACCACTTTATAAACCATTAGAAGCATAACTTAGGAGATTGCATCCTCTCCTACAATGAGAGGTGATGCCACTCAGTCCTTACATCACAATAATCGTTAAATCTAAGATTATCCTCTCCCCTGCCCACAAAAAAATAATTCTATACACACACTCATTTGTAAGAGCAAATTAGGCTTTGAAGATAAGTTTATCTGACACTTTTCAGCACGTTAAGAAATTTGTGAAATCAATGAAAAATAAGTTGATTACAGAAAATTAGAAAACTATGTCTTTTGTTACATGAGTTCTCAATTAAGCATGGAAATATGGTAGAAATATATATATATATATATACTTAGTCTATGGATACTTGATTCTCTGACCTGCATGTATCTCTTTCTTATCCTGACACAGATTCTGACAGAGCTCAGAAATATAGATTGATTGATGACATAAGAGAAAAATATAAATTTTACTTCTAAGTCGCTCATGGGACACTTAGTGGCTAAGTTAAGCTAATTAACTTAACACAATACCCCACATACTTATCATTTTCTTTTTGGTGCAAACACTTAAAAATATATTTTTAAGTATAATTTTCAAGTATACAATATATTGTTATTAACTATAGTTACCATGTTATACAATAGAGCTCTTGAACTCATTCCTCCTATCTTCTTGAAATTTCGTATCCTTTGACAAATGCTTCTCAATCCCTTGCCTCCCCAACCACCATTCTCTACTTCTATGAGTTCACCTTTTAATATTCTATGTATAATTAGCTGATACAGTATTTGCCTTTCTTTGTTTGCCATATTTTGCTTAATGTCTTCCAGGTTCATTCACATTGTTGAAAAATGACAGAATTTCGCTATTTCTAAAGGCTGAATAGTATCCCACTGTGTAAATGTACCACATTTTCTTGAACCATTTATCCATTGAAGGACCATTTAGGTTGATTTCATATCCTGGCTTTTGTAAATAATGCTGCTAGGGACATGGGAATGAAAATATTTCTTTGATATACTGATTTTATTTCCGTTGTATATATATCCAGTAGTAAAATTTCTGGATCACATGGTAGTTTTATTTTAATTTGAGAAATCTTCGTACTGTTTTCCGTAATGGCTGTACTCATTTACATTCTCATCAAGAGTATACAATGGTTCCATTTTCTCCATATCCTGGCCAACATTTGTAATCTTTTACTGTTTTGTTATTAACTGTTTTAACAGATGTGACATTTTGTTTTTGATTTGCATTTATCTGAGGATGAGTGACATTG
Source organism: Pongo pygmaeus (assembly GCF_028885625.2). Taxonomy (NCBI): domain Eukaryota; kingdom Metazoa; phylum Chordata; class Mammalia; order Primates; family Hominidae; genus Pongo; species Pongo pygmaeus. The sequence continues at coordinate 34,033,116 of NC_072379.2, read as the reverse complement.
AGCAATGAATGATGTCGGAAAAACTGGACGTAGACATGTGGAAGAATGAATTTGGACCGTTATCTCACACTATATATGAAAACCAACTTAAAATGGATTGAAGACTTCAACATAAGACCTGGAACCATAAAAGTACTAGAAGAAAACAGGGAGAAAGGATTCTTGACATTGATCTGGGCTATGTTTTGTATGTAATATCAAATAAAAAGATCTGTACAGGAAACAAACAAACAATCCATAGAGTAACAAGACAATCTATGGCATAAGAAAAAATATTTGTAAAGTATACATCTAATAAAGAGTTAATATTCAAAAATATGGAGAATCTAAATAATTCAATAGTAAGAAAATAAATAGCCCAGTTAAAAACTGAACAAAGGACCCGGATAGACATTTCTCAAGAAAGACAAACAGATAATCAACAGTTATTTTTAAAAATACTAGATTTTTTTTTCACTTCATGCACAGTGCCCACACTGACCTAATAAGAAAAATAGTAAAAACTTCCTACTGTCAAAATTGTAACTTTTACAAATCATCTTAAAGTCCATTGGGAACAAAATTGCTAATGAATGTAATCATTTAACGTGCACTTTCAAGTAAGCAGGCAATTGACTGGTGCGGTTCTCACTTTCCATTTACTTTTAAAAGCAGTTAGAGCTCTATCTTCCTTTAAATTCTTATTAGGTCTTAAAACATTGAGCCAATATTTATTATTCCTTTGATAGTGTAAGGTGAAAATAAAACACTAAATTTAGAGCTATTTAAAAATTTAGAAGCAATGGAATATGCTTCTTCTCCATGTACTGCTATTTACTTTAAACAAAGAACCCTTCTGTAAATTTATTTTTACATGTACTTCTTAGTTTCTATACCTTTCCTGAAAGTGTTTAATGGATTTTAAAACACTTCAAATTCAAAATTCAGGGAGAAAGTACTTATTTTTTATTGAGAAAATTTGAGTACCTCCAGAGTACTTCTCAAGATTAGATTTTTAAACATAACACTGTCACACTGTTCTAAAGCTTAAAACCAGGAGAAAATCTTATATTTTTTATTCTACATTGATATGTGTGTGTGTGTGTGTGTGTGTGTGTGTGCGCACATGCAAGCATGCATGTGTGTGTTTAAGAAGCGGTTACATGGAATTATTTATACCTCACTTTCAGCCGAGGTCCTAAAGGACATTAAGCAAAACAAGGGTTACCAGTTTCTTCCATATTTCCCAATGACATGCTCCCCCCACCAAAGTCAGCCTTGCAAGGTGGTCTGCCTAACCCGTTCTTGAGACCCTTAGCTGATCATCAACTTGAGTATACAAAAGCACTGAGCAGAGACATCGAGAGAAGTATCTTTTAGGGAAAGTTATTTGAGTGATTTGAGTGCAGGGGAGTCATTTGCGTTTTACCCTAAGTTTGCTAAGGTCCTGATATTTCTCACCTAAGCAATGCTTAACAGGAAGAGAAATAGAGAAAGGTTGGAACTGTAGCTACCTCAGATGGCAAAGCAGGGAGAGGGAACCTTTGTGGAAGTAGCTGCACGTCTACCATTTGGTGAAATGAGAGTGCATGCATTCTCATGGGACAAGGAGCTGCTACGTAAATGGTGCAGGCAGGACCATCTTGTCTGGAGTGTCTTTAGGGCATCCCACATGGACTAGGCATCACCAGCTGCCATTACCGTAGTGTAGAATTCAAACAGGTTTGTACAAGGTCACTATATAATGTAAATTCCCAGGAACCCAATAAAAGATAAGATACCATGAAATAAATGACTGTATGAAACATACAACAAACTTAGAGAGCAGAGTTCGTCATAGTGCCCCTCTTCTTAACTCTAATTTCTCTCCCAGAGGTGAGGAAAGCAAGTGAGAGGTGCCTGATGTGAGGGACATCCACAGACCTTAAGGGACAACCAACTCTTCATAGCTGGGGAAATCCAAGTGTCCACCTGGAGAATACACCTAGAGAAATACAGGAATTGATGGGTGATTCTACTCATCTATTCATTCAATTAATAATTGATTACATTTTTGGTACTAGGATATGATACTGTGCAAAAAGCAATTTATGATCTAGATAGGTAAACTGTCATTAATTAAATGAGATAATAAATAAATGAATAATTGTTATTTGGTTAAAAGTTATGAGTGAGAGATGTGTATAGTGAAAGAAACTAGAAGGGTCAAGGGGAAAATAATTTGATGTGTGAAGAAAAAGAAACTATTAACTAGGTAAGGAAAAAAGAAAGAGAGTATTCCAGGAAGAGGAAAAGCATTAACAAATATTTTGTGGTGGAAGGAAACAAAGAGGGTTCATAAAAATAAAAGTCCAGTGTAATGACATTGCAGAGTACAGTTTCACAGATGTGTGTAGGCTAGATCATTTATATAGAAAGAAAACATATAAATACAATTTCTTCTAACTGATAGAGCATATATCAATCCTGGTTTCTAATATTTCCTATTCTATCATTTATTGGATTTACAACTCATTGTTTTGGCTTTTCAAAGGTGATAGAAAGGTTGTAACTAAGGACAGAAAGGTTGTTTCAGCAAATTTTGTTTTTAATCTAAAAAGCTATCTTATTGTCCTCTAATAATTTCCAGTCTCAACAGTGTAACTCACAGAAATTGAAAATTATAGGATTTAAGGCTACTCTCTGTCATTACAGGCTTATACTTGACAGGCAAAAGTAATACATTAAAATACAAAGAAACAAGGGTAAAATGAATGTTTCATACAAATAAAAGCAATCTCAAAGAAGAGAATATAGCAGAAAACACCATCAAAATCTGTGCAGTTCTTTCATTAAGACTGTCAAATAAATTTTCACTGAGAGAGAGATTGCTTTTTGTTTTGGCTTTTGTGGCAGAGTCAGTTTCATCTGTTTGCTTGTTGGTTTTCTCCTTGGATTTAAAACTAAACCTGACCAGTGATCTACATTTTTCCATTAAGTTCTAGCATTTAGAAATTTCAAAGTATTAGCATAAGCTTCCACATGGAAGTATAAATAATTCACGGGGTGTGTGGTTTGCAGTACCTCATAGGGAATATAAAGTTGGCATGCATCAAAGGTGAGCATAGTGATTAATTATTGTTAAAATGCCAAATGAGAATGACTTTCCCTGACAAAGCAATCTGTGCCCAGACAAACTGCTTGGATGGTTTGATGGACAGACCAAAGTGACATAATTCTTTTTAGTTTCTGATTCAGAAAAAAAAATGTGCTATGGGGGATCCATGCAGCCAGTGGGCCCTGGATACTGGGAGGATGTCCTTAATCGACCTCGACATCTGCAGCTCTGTAATATGCAAGCACTCGGCTCTGATAGCTTGTGATAGATTGTTGAACTACAAGAGGCATTCCAGGGAGACTCTGCATGATTAATGAACATTAAGAGCTTTTCATGTGGTATAAACCATCTAATTTATATTTCTGAAAGGTCATGGTTCAGCATTTTTAATGCATGCTTTAGGTTTATTTTTTCATAACAGGTGTTTGTGGGGAGGGAGTGGGTGAGTGTCTTGTAGTATGTTTAAACAAATAATTTTCACTATAGGTTTCTCTGAGCTCTTAGTTTTGAGAAAACTGAAAAATGATGCACAATATGGATCATTTTCTTTGCAGTTAGATTAGCACTATATGATGCCATTCATATATATTTTAAATAATTTTTAAAAACTATTTTAAATGAGGGAATAGGTGGAGCACTGAGGATTTTTAGGGCAGTGAAACTATACTGTATGTACCATAGTGGTGGATGCATGTCATTTTATTTGTCTAAACTCATAGGATGTACAAAATCAAGAATGCACCCTATTGTAAACTATGGACTTTGGGTGATAATAATGTGTTGGTGTAGGTTCTTCGATTTCCACCCTGGGAGGGTATGTTGATAGTGAGGGAGGCTGTCTGAGAGAGGGAGTACAGAGTATATGGGAAATCTCTGTAATTTCTGCTCAGTTTTGCTGGGCTCTAAATTAAAAGTTGCTTAAAAAAACTTCTTTAAAAATGAAGTCTATTTAAAAAATAGTTTTTCTTGTGTTTTTCAATGCCTATTTTGGGAGTTCAGAACAACTGGCCAAGTGTGTAAAATATAAAAATAATTCTCAAACACTTGCTGATTATGGCAGATGGTTTTCAAAGATGGCCACAGTGATTCCTTCCAGCCCCACATATGCAGGCTTTTGCAGTAAGATTTCTCCCATCAAGGAATGGAGTCTAATTCTCATGCTTTTACCCTGGTCTCATGACTTGTTTTGACCAATAGAACACAACAGAAGTGCTATGTTGGGAGTGCTGAACCTTGACCTCAAAAAGACTTAAATCTTCCATCCTCCCTACCTGCATGTTACCTACCTACATGGTAGGTAACATGATATGAGGAAATCTTGCTTAGCCTCCTAAAGATAAGAGATCATGTGGCAAGTGAGAATGCCAGAGGATGGGAAGCGCCAAGCTCCAGGCACATGACAGACACCACTGTGGACCACCTAACCCAAGTCCACTTACCAGCGCTGCAACCACAGGAGCAACCCCAGGCAGAACAGCCAAGAGCTGCCCCTTTTATCTGGGCCTAAATCACTGAGCAACGCTCACGAGCTGATGCGATGATTGATGTTATAAGCCACTGAGGTTTTTGTCTCTATGTTTTATTCTTTCAGCAATAGATAATTGATATATCCTGGTACATTCTCTATCAAATTACAAATTGGAGTTTTTATAATGAACCATAAAAATTTGTTCATTTCTATAGTTTGGACAGCTCCTTTGTACGAATACACAATTTTAGAAACAGACTTTTTAATAAAAATATTTTTTAATTTATTTTTTGCAAGGAGAGCACTTTTTTCTTTTTTTTCTCCTGACTTCCTCTTTTTATTTTATTTTATTTTTAAAATTTTACTTTAAGTTCTAGGATATATGTGCAGAACGTGCAGGTTTGTTACATAGGCATACATGTGCCGTGGTGGTTTGCTGCACCTATCAACCCATCATCTAGGTTTTAAGCCCCACATGCATTAGGTATTTGTCCTAATGCTCTCGCTTTCCTTTCCCTCCACCCTCTGACAGGCCCTGGTGTGTGATGTTCGCCTCCCTATGTCCATGTGTTCTCACTGTTTGACTCCCACTTACGAGTGAGAACATGTGGTGTTTGGTTTTCTGTTTCTGTGTTAATTTGCCGAGAATGAAGATTTCCAGCTTCATCCATGTCCCTGCAAAGGACATGAATTCATTCTTTTTTACGGCTGCATAGTATCCCATGGTGTATACGTGCTACATTTTCTTTATCCAGTCTATCGTAATCTACAAGGAACTTACACAAATTTACAATAACTCTTTTTTCTATTCCCTTCCCTCATCCCAATCCCTGTCCTCACTCCCAGGCAACTAACAACAAACATCACAGGTATCTAGGAGGAAAGCAAGGAAGGGAATCCACCTAGAGAGACATAGAACAGATTCAAAACAGTTGGGCAATATTTCCAATATTGCAGGTAGTTCTTTGGCAACACTCTACTGACAAACATTCTTTGGAAAATAATCTACTTTTTTGCTCTCTTTTTTCTTTTTTTTTTAATGTTTTAACTTTCATTTTAGCTGAAAGGTGTATGTGCAGGTGTGGTATATAGGTAAACTTGTGTCTGAGGGTTCGTTGTGCAGATTATTGTGTCACCCAGGTATCAATCATAGTATGCATTTCTTTTTTCTGATCCTCTCCCTTCCTCCAATCTCCTGTAGGCCCCACTGTCTGTTGTGTCTGCCCCTCTATGTGTCCACATGTTCTCATCATGGAGCTCCCACTTCTCACTTATAAATGAGAACATGTGGTATTTGGTTTTCTGCTCCTGCATTAGTTTGCTAAAGATAATAGCCTCCAGCTCCATCCGTGTTCCTGCAAGGGACATGATCTTGTTCTTTTTATGGCTGCATAGTATTCCATGGTATATATGTACCACGTTTTCTTTATCCAGTCTATCACTGATGGGCATTTAGGTTGATTCCATGTGTTAGCTATTGTGAATAGTGCTGCAGTGAACATATGCATGCATGTATCTTTACGGTAGAATGATTTATATTCCTTTGAATATAATACCAGTAATGAGATTGCTGGGTTGAATGGCATTTCCGTTTTTAGTTCTTTGAGGAATTGCCACACTGCTTTCCACGGTGGTTAAACTAATTTACACTCCCACCAGCAGTGTAAAAGCAAGGAAAAGACTTTCAATAGGCTTATAAAATTAACAACTCTCACTCTTGTTCTACTTAAGTAAGGGTTTATCAGTAAAAATAAAGTCTAATAAATCCAAGTGTACAGATAAATAATTAATTGCCAATATTGCTCTTTTCTTTATTTATCTTCCAGAATTTCTTTCACTCTTTAATTTTCTTTCTAGATTTAAATTTAAATAAAATTTTAAAATTATACGGAATCATTTGGTGCTTTCTTTAAAAACCTAATGTTTTTCAATAACAGAGTTAAGAATAAAATCTTCTCAACAACTTGTCTTTTCAAAACCTCCTTCACTTATTCATCACCCCAATACCCTAGAGAATCAAGAAATGGCCATGAAGAAAAAAATTAGTTTTCAGAAGCTAGTTGTTCAGTATAAGCATTTTCTCATATATTTTGTATTATCAGAGAAAATGTATTTATATTGGTTTCTTAAGAGATAAACTAAATTTTTAAAAAGTTATTTGGGATTTGGCTGAATGCTGAGCATCACTGCTATTTTTCAAATAAGGATCCTCCTGCCAACCTGCATTACTAGTTTTTTATAATTATTTTATATTATATCCATTAGTGACACCTTCATTTTAATGAAAGATATTTGCATACTTCATTTAGCTTCTCAGAAATTATGGAACTTTACAACCTGCTTTTAGGCACATCCTTTATTTTTCAAAGACAGCACCACAGAATTCAGACTCCTTGATCAAGAACAGGTAAATATTTGTTTCCCCAACTCATTCTGATGAAGTGGTCAGCCATCCTTGGACATTAATGATACAGGCAAACATTATCACAATATTATTAGCTCAGAACTTGGAAAGTCACAAATCTACTTTGAATCTAAGTTTTGCCATTAACTAAGTCCACTAACTTGCTATACATTGAAACACGTACTTAAATCATCTATGGTTGCCTCATCTGTCATGCTAGCCTTGATGCTAATTCTGAGGATTTCTGATCATCCATAGAAGTTATCTGTGCCTGACACATAACTGTTTAATAAGCCATGGATATTATCATGATTTTATAACAGTACTCAAGCAGGCAGGGGCAGCATCCACCCCTCACAGTCTTGTCCAGTTGCATCTTCAGAATTTATGTGGTCGGCCCCATGAGGATTGCTCCAGTTTGATAATGTTCTGTCACATATGCTACTCTTCTCAATTTGTCAATATCTCACAAAAGTCCCCAAATGAATGATGAATGAACTGTTGGTGCTGATTCAAAGAAAAAGAGCCACAAATCAAGCAGTCAGACATTCATCTGCCTTCCCGTAGTTGCTGCTTTCTCAGGAGAGAGAAATTTCTTTGAACACTAGAATCAGCAATTGACAAAGACATATTCCCAAATGACACTTTGCTACTTAATCATCTTTAAATATTAAGTGTTTCTTAATTTAATAAGAAAGGGGAGCTGAGCTAAACCTGTCTCTGAAACCATCCTAGAGAAGCACCTGCCAGCAGCAAAGCTGTTGAAATGAATAAATAAGATTAAACAACTATGGGAAATATGTTTAGAGAGGAGACTTCAAATAACATAAACTATAATAAGTAAAAATACAAATGTTTTCAGTATGAACTAACTAAATAACATTTTTAGATTCAGGATTTGAGAAGAAATGAGGGCTGATAGAGGGATCGTGAGTTTGCTAATTTTCCATTTAACACAGTCGGAGTCAGTATCTTCAGTTTTAATTTAAGACAAAGATTAAAAAGCCAATTAAATATATTTATTAATGTAGCCATTAGATTCAGTAAAAATAACTTGAATTGTCAATTAAGCATAAGAAAAATTAAAAAAGATATTGAAAAATAACTTATAAAGGAAGCAGTAGTATAAAAAAACAAAAGCACAGCATAATTGAAGAAAATATCTTAGAAAAATGTCTCTGGTTTCAATAAATGTGAGCATAATCAAAATAATTTGTTGTTTATGACAAATATAAACAAAACAGACTAAGAATGGATCATAAAAAAACACTATACTAAAAATAAAATTTACGTGAAAGTTGAAAGTAAATATATGAAAATTAAAGCAGAATTATCATATCAATTGCATGCAAATTAAAGTCAAATAAAGCTTAAATAGCGAAAATTAAATAGGTACATAGATGTTCTAAATGACACACTCATCTATATACATTTAGATGATATAGAAACTAAATGTTATCTACTGAAAAAGAGAAACTATTATTTTAATTACCCATAAATTACAAAAATTTACTATATATTAGGTCAAAAAGCAAAAGCATCGATACATTTCATAATATAAAAATAAATCAGCAATGTGCTTTGACTTAAATTTTAAAATATTAATATTAATAAGAAGCAAAACAGTAATTATATGTAACTATTCTTTGTAATATTTGAGTCAAAGATTCAAATTAAAATACAATTAAAAGCTTTAGAAAATTTCATTGATGGAATCATGTGACACAGTGAATGCAGGAACAAGGAAAGAATGTAAATAAATTCATTAATCAGTAAGTTAAAAATTAAATCACCAATTAAATGCGATAAAGCTGAATAAAATTATTAATAATGTTGAGGACAAAAATCAGTTAGTACAGACATTAACAGTTGAACTTGCAAGTATAGCTAGCAAATAATTTTTTAGAAAATGCTTGGGGTGGCCGAGGCGGGCCAATCACATGAGGTCAGGAGTTTGAGACCAACCTGGCGAACAAGGTGAAACCCCATCTCCACTAAAAATACAGAAAAATTAGGCATGTTGTCAGGTGCCTGTAATCCCAGCTACTCAGGAGGCTGAGGCAGGAGAATCACTTGAATCTGGGAGGCGGAGTTTGCAGTGAGCCGAGATCGCGCCACTGCACTCCAGCCTGGGCAACAGAGCGACACTCCATATCATAAAAAAGAAAAGAAAATGTATAGGAATATCAGATTGCCCTTTAAATCTGGCCCTCAATCTTTTTTTATTTATTTGTTGACTTAAGTTAAATTAGATGGAGCAACTCAGTAAATAAACATGAACAAATATAGACACAAAGGAATAAATTAAAACAAGAAACCTGTCTTTCCGGTGTTAAACATGTGTTTAAGGATAATTAGAAAATGCATAGATTGTGATAAAGACCAATCTCAGCAATAGAGGAAATCAGAACACACGATAACAGAAATGTGATATTTAAGAAAAAATAAAGGAAACCCAAAATTAAGAGAGGAAACTCTACAGGGACACTAGAGAAGTGGGAGGCATCTGGCACCTATAGCTTCAGAAAACATGAAATACAGCCAGAAACCTAGCCAGGTTGGCAAAAACAAACAAACAAACAAACAACAAATACATCTCGTACTAACAGCCTTTTAATTTCAATTCCTATTTCTTAATACATTATGTCTGGCTTTTAAGAACAAATCATAAGGCATACTAAATGACAAAGAAAAAACCCCACAAGTTGAAGATACTGGGTAAGCATCAGAACCAGACTGAGGGCAGAGACTTTGGATTTAAAAGACCTGGAAGTTAAAACAACTATAATTAATATGCTAATATTTCTAATGGAAAGAGTGGAAACTGCAAGGACAGGTGATTAATCTAAGTAAGGATATGGAAGCAAAAAGAAATGTTATAAATCAAAATCACTGTAACAGAAATAAAGAGTTGTTTTGATGAGCTCACTGCCAAATTGGACATGCCAAAAGAAAAAATGTCAATAGAAACTTCCAAAATTGAAATGCAAAGAGAAACAAGGATGAAAAAGACAGAACAGAATATTCAATAACTGTGGGCCGATTACAAAAGATGTAACGTATGCATAATGGGAACATCAGAGGAAGAAAGAAAGTGAGGAGCAGAATAAATATTTGAAGCAATAATGAGGGAGAATTTCTCAAAATTAATGATAAACACAAAACCACAGATTCAGGATATTCAGAAAACACCAAGCAGGATAAGTACCAAAATATTTACACTTAGGCATATCATTTTTAACCTGTGGAAAACCAAAGACAAAGACAAATCCTTAAAAGAAGACAGAAAAACAAAACAAAACGAAAACAAAATACTATTGAGGAACAAGAATAAGAATTACATCAGACTTTCACAAACCGTGCAAACAACATCAGAGTGAAGTGAAATCTTTAAATTGTGGAAAGAAGAAAAAAAGTCTTGAAAATTCTATCCAGAGAAAGAAATCTTCAAAAGTTAAGAAGTAATTATTCATCACCCGCAGAAATGCTATTCAAGAAACACTAAAATTTCTTCAGGGAGACAAAAAATAATATTTGTCAAAAACTCAGATACACATAATGAAACTAAGAGTATTAGAAAAGGCACAAAGTTAAAATAAAGTATTTTCATTGTTTATTTACCTAAAAGATAATTCTTTTGTTAAAGTAATAGCAGTAACAATGCATTGGTGATGTCAGCATATAGGTAAGTGAAATGAGGGACATCGACATAAGAAAAGGGAGAAAGGAATTGGGAATACTCTGTTATAAAGTGCATGCAAACAAACAAAGCAGTGTATCATTAATTGAAGGTGGAATTTGTTTTAAAAATTTATTGTAAACTTTGAAGAAGCCATTCAACCTTTTCCTAAAGAAGTAAAATCAGTATGCTAAGTGAAGAGACAAAATGAAATTATAGAAAATGCTAACTTAAAATGAAAGAAAAGAGAAAAATAAAGATTATAAAAACAAAAAACAAGTGCTGCAAATAGAAAACGATTATACACATGGTAGATACTAACCCAACTACATCAATAATTTTTTAAATGTAAGTGATATAATCTCACCAATTAAAAGTTGGAGACTGTTGGGGTGAATTAAGAAAAAAAGACTCAACTCTATCAAAAGAAAGCTGGGAGTGGCTATATTATTTTTAGACATATTGATGTCAGAACAAGGGAAAATATAAGAGACAAAGGAGGAAATTACAGAATGATGAAGGAGTAAATTTTCCAAGAAGACAAAACAGTCCTAAATGTGTGTGAACCTAACAACACTGTCAAAATATGTGAAACAAAACACAGAAGTGAAAGGAGAAGTGAACCTAACAACACTGTCAAAATATGTGAAACAAAACACAGAAGTGAAAGGAGAAATATAGAAATCTGCTAACAGAGTTGGAGACTCACAACATCCTCTTTCAGTAGTTGATAGATAAGACAGAAAATCAATAAAGATATAGTTAATGTGAACAACATCATCAATCAATTGCATTTAATTGACATTTATAGAATACTCCCTCCAACAACATCAGAACACAAATTCTTCTCAACCTTGCATGAAGTATCCATCAATATAGGCCACATTCAAGGCCATGCAATGCACCCTAACTAATATACAAAAATAGAAATAAAATAAAGTATGTTCTCAGACCACAATGGGATTAAATTATAAAATAATAACATAATATAGCTGGAAAATCCTCAGATACCTAGAAATTAAACAACTTAGTTTCATGTAATATATAGGTCACAGGAGTTTCAACAACAATTAAAATATTTTGAACTAAATGAAAATGCAAATTTATGAAAATTGTGAGATGCGATGAAGTAATACTTAGAAGCGAACTTACAGCAATAAATGCATATATTATATAAGCAGAAATCTAAAATCAGTAACCTAAATTTCCATCTTGGAAGACTAGAGAAAGTAGAAAAATTTATGTCTAAAGCAAGCAGATGAAAAGGATTAGCAAAACTTAGAGCAAAAACCAATAAAATTGAAAATAAGAACTTACAGAGAAAATCAATGTAACTAAAAGATTTCTTTTGAAAAGATCAATAAAACTGATAAATGTCTATCTAGGCTAACGAAAAAAAAGACAAAAGACACCAATTGCCAATACTGAAATGAAAAAGAGGTAACAACTATTGATCCCATGGACATTAAAATGATATTGAAGGAACACCACAAATAATTCTATTCCCACAAAGTTGATGAACTAGATGGAATAGAACAAATTCCTTGTTCTACAAACTACCAAAAGTCACACAAAGAAAAAGATATAATCGGAGTAAGCCTATGTCTATTAAATCAATAATCAGCAACTTTCCAAAACCAAAATGATAAAGCCCAGTGACTTTGCTGGTGAATTACCAAACATTTAAGGAAAGAGTGATACCACTTCTCTGTAATTTTTTTCAGAAAATAGAAGTGGTAACAATTTCTAACTCATTCTATAGGTCAGAATCATCTATATGGTATGGATTATAGTTATGTAATTCTCCATAATTGTATGTTTAACTTAACATAGAAATATGTATAGATATGTGTATAAAGAAATATTAATAGATGTGTGTACATACATAAGTTAGTATATAAACATATATCTCCTTTTGTTAGCAGAGAAAGGCTGGAAGCAAAGGCACCTCACTAGCAATGACAACACCAGATGACCAGATGCTGGCTCCTTGGCAAAATGGCAAATTCTAGGCATGAGGCAGGAAATATACAAGATAAGCCTAGAGCTTCTTGTAGTTCCAAAAAGTAAGAAAATGTTCAAAACACATAGCAACAACAACAACAACAACAACAACAAAAAAAACCAACACAAACCAAAAAGGAAACCTCTAGAATTTGGGAGAGAGAGATATGAATGGGACTCAGGACCTTACTGAAAAAAACTCCCAGTGACTAAATCTGTAACAATTAGGGCAAAAATAAAGTAGTACTGGATTATAATTCATGGGATAGAATAAATATCCATAAAACCATATTGATATGCAGGAATGATTCAATGCATAATAAATGGAGGAGAACAGACAAATCTCCCACACAAAAAGTTTCAAAGGGAGTAGAGCAGAACCCTCTACTTTCTACACTTCTTACAATGTGGGCTGTGCACAGTGACTTCCTTCCCAGGAGGACAGTATGAAAAGGCTGTGGAGTCACCTTACAGTGGAGAAACTTGGAAAATACTGCCTTAGTCAGGTGATCACTTCAACATCAGCAGTGATGTATCATGCGATTAGTATGCACCTTTGATATAATGCGATGAAAACAGCAGCTTACCTGTGTTGTCTTGCTGCCCAGAACACATGACTCCACTGTAACCATGAGAAAAACATCAAATGGTGATAGAAGAACATTTTACAAAATACCAGACTAGCACATGTCAAAACTGTCAAGATCATCAAAAACAAGGAAGCCCTGAGAAACTGTCACAGTCTAGAGGCGTCTAAGAAGAGATGGTGACTAAAAGTAATGTGCTATCCTGGATGGGATTCTGGACATTAGGTTAAGAAAATCTAAAGATATAATTGATTATACTTAATAAATTGGTATTGGTTTTTTAATCATGCATATGCACCATATTCATATTGATGTTAAACGGTGAATAAGGGGGAACTGAGTGTGTGGTAAATGGGAACTCTACACTACCTTTGCAATGTTTTTCACAACAGAATGATGAGGATGAGCATCATGCGAGTCCATAGGAGATGGCATTTCATGGGTTGTTCCTTTATCTATCCTTTACATAGGCTAATGGCATAAAGACCACATGGTTCAACAGCCGTCATTTTACAGGGTGTAGAAGTGAAATCAGGCCGTCCTGACTTGAGCTTTGCTAATAGTCTTATTAAATCACCCTCCCCGCCCGAAATCTTTCAATTGATGATAAATATGTATGTACAAGAAACAGATTGAGAGGAGACGGTTCAAGGTTACACTTCTTAAAACATACCTATGCTGGTGAAATTTTGCTTCTTACTTAACCAGCAACTGTTTTGAAATGAATGACATCTTATGGAATTTGACAAACAAGGAACTATCCTTGCTTAACTAAAAAGGCTCTACATTTCTGAATAGAGTCCAACTAAGATTGTTCGGATGAGACAAGATTTTCTTCAAAATATAAAATTTGGTAACATATATTCAACTAGTGACCATATTTTCAACTTTCTTTTTTTTAGCGATGGGGGCCTCACTCTGTCACCCAGACTGAATTGCAGTGACACTATCACAGCTCATTGCAGCCTCAAATTCCTGGGCTCAGAAGATCCTCCCACTTTAACCTCACAGCAGCTGGGACTATAGGCCTGGGTCATCAAATCCAGCTAATTTTTTTTTTAAAGAATTATTTTTTAGAGACAGGGGTCTTGCTATGCTGCCCAGGCAGGTCTTGAACCCTGGCCTCAAGCAATCCTCTTGCCTTGCCCTCTCAAAGTGCTGGGATTGCAGATATGAGTCAATACCCCCAACCTCAATTTTATATCAGCTTGGTGCATTATTATTTCCTCTTTGCCTGACAAACTATTTGTTTACATTTATGTTAAGTTTTTCTTCTCCAGACTGGGCACCAGGTTGAAATTATATATACTATATAAATTATATGTATATTTTTCATATATACAAATATACATATATGAAATGCCATACACATAGTTCTTTATGTTTCCAAATTCAATTAATGAATTAAGATCTGTATGACTTCAGAGTCATAGAATTACCGATTTTCAAAATTTTTAATTTTGCCTAAGATGAGAACTGTTGTATTTTAGCACGTTTATAAAGACAACACAAAAACATATCAACACTAAATTATATTTTTAAAAACAAAATCCAATAGCTGTTGAAAGTTTATTTAATCGTCACACATCGGGACAAATTTTTACATGCTGAAAACAGTTAAAATAAAAGATTGTCACAATATACCTTTTAAAATTGTCTTTTCAGTTAACATTAATTTACATTCTGACAAATTGCTTAGTTGAGACAGAAAGTTTTCCAAACATCCAAAAAGGTTTTCAAAAGTTTAGTAAGACAAATCTTATATAAACTCAATAAATAAATAAAATATGTTTTTCTATAGAACTCTGGTTAGAAAAATTACTATTTATTACATGAAATATTATTTTACATAGGCTTTTTTTTACCTACCTTGTACCTTATCCTAAAGTTATCTGCTAAGTAATTCAGTAAGGTTTAATTATTGCCATTAGACATATAGGCCTTTAAAAATTTAATAGACATATCCGCAAATATACAATTGAACTTGAATAGTTTTTAAGCTTTAAATTTCTATTTCAAAGAGTTGGGCATGAGGAAACAGAGAATGTTGAGTTTCATGAAAATCTCAATTCCCTTTCACACTTTTCTTTTTATAAATATAATTCTCAAGTAAAACGTAACTAGGAGATTCATACAGAAACTCCTAAGTTCAACCAGTGTCTCATAAAAATGAAAGGACTGCCTGTTTTCTAAGCCTCTAGTATTCAGGTCTGTGACAACCCTTTTATCACATAGATACAGAAAAAGCTTCTAACAATTTCTGATTTTCTACTTTTTACTACATATATAGTAAAAAGATTGTTAGACCAACATTGAAAAAGAAAAAACCCAAAATTTATGTATTTTAGGATTTTTAAATCTATAAGAATATCAACTGTAATACATGCTTATAGTTGCATTAATTAGAAAGCTATAATGTATTCATTATATTACATATTTATCATAAAATGATTGTTTTATACTGCATCAGTGTCATTTTTCTATAGAAAATAGTTCAGAAATAAAAATGCATTATTCAATTGAGTATAATAGTTTTTGCTATAGAGTATGGTAATATTCTAGGCTATAAAGAATAATTCTCTAGCCCTGAAGTAACAGAAAATAAGCTGCTTTAGGTAAGCAAATAAAAAATGGATTCTTACTCTCTTATTCTTGAAGCACATCACTAATCTCAAAAATAACTAGCAATAGCTAGTAAAATTCAAACTAATCTTTGCTGGTGGAAATGGAAAATGAGGGTTTGAAGAAGGAATGTCTAAAATAAGCATAGAAATCACAGGACTTCACTGCAATTCACAGACAAAAGATGCTAATTTTTGGAAAGAGGCAATTGCTAAAAATACTTGCAGAAAATAACTTGTCTTTATGTAAGTTTTACTCTCTAACTAGCACAGTTTTATTTTGTTTGTTTTTAGTTTTTTGACTCTTCAAAGTACAGATGCTGTGCACCTGTGGACCTGATAATTACCTGTCCAGTGGAATATGAAGGAACAGATACCACAAACGTCTTATCAAGTTTAACCGACAGAGAGGTGCTGTTAGAGTTTAAAGGAAGTGATTCTACCTGGGTCTTCAACAGCTGCATGAAAATATATTCAGAATTATGGCACAGTGAAAGAAAAACAGTCCAACAGGACTGCACGTGGATCTGAAATGTGATTTATTCTCCAGAATCTGAGCAAATGCTTAACCTATCTGTGGCTCAGTTTCTCATTTATATGGTGAGGTTCATAATAACCGTAACTTGTGCTATCTGTTTTCTATTAAATGCTGCTTCCCTGCATTGGTCCCAGCCTGCAAGACAAAGAAATTATACTTACAAGAAAGCTCTAGTTCCAGATTGACAAGGGGCCTGCCAGCAAAATGGCTTATTTTTTCCTATATTTATCAGGTTAAAATAGGGATAATGCCTTTATCTGGTTAGCTCTAGGCACTAACCATATATAAAGGAAAATAAAATTACCCACCTGTGGTGTCCATTATGTGAAAGTTTGATTTTTTGCTGTTAGGAGAGTAACAATAACTGTAAGAAAGATTCATCTTGGCATCTGTTGCCAGAGTACTGGAAGCAGTAACTTAGAAGACACCTGTGAACCATGGGAGGTTGAGTGGAGTATTGGATACTACAGCCTACACAGCCTCTGTAAGACTGTCTGTGTTATTGGATGAATGCTCGACTGATGTTACTGGGACATGACGCTGGAATAATACACATCCCACATGACAGTAAACATTTTCTTGATTGATTGATGTAGACCTTGCCAATTAAAATAGCTCAAGGGAGATTCAGAAGTGAGCAGACAGAGCCACACAAAAGATCACAATCTTAGGGCTTTAGCATGTCATTTCCAAGTACATACATTGTTTTCAAACTATATGTTGTTTTCAAACAAATTCAGTACTATGAATTTTCCTCTAAGCACTGCTTTTACTGCATTCGACATGTTTAGATAAGCTATACCTTCATTTTCTTTGTGTTTGAA
Source organism: Pongo pygmaeus (assembly GCF_028885625.2). Classification (NCBI taxonomy): domain Eukaryota; kingdom Metazoa; phylum Chordata; class Mammalia; order Primates; family Hominidae; genus Pongo; species Pongo pygmaeus. Next base: position 34,015,915 of record NC_072379.2, on the reverse strand, counting down.
ATATTTTTTAATTTACTCTTGAGACTTCTTCTTTGACCAATGTGTTATTTAGAAATTTGTTTATTAATTTCCAAGATAGGTTTTCCAGCTATTTTTGTTATTGATTTCTAGTTTTTTGTTATGATCTGAGCATTTATTTTGTAAGATTTCTATTTTTGTAAATTTGTTGTGTTTTATGTCCCAGAATATAGGCTATGTTGGTGAATGTTCCATAACAGCCTGAGAAGAATGTATATTCTACTGTTGTTTGGTGAAGTAGTATATAAATATCAATTATATTCAGCTGATTGATGGTGCTGTTAAGTTCAACTACATCCTTACTGATTTTCTGTCTGCTGGATCTTCCATTTCTGTAGAGGAGTGTTGAGGTCTCCAACAATGATACTGAAATCATTCTTCCTCTGAAGTCCGCTTTGTCTGTACTGAATGTAGCTACTCCCACTTTCATTTTATTATCATCACTAGATATTTTTTCTTTATTTTTTTACTTTAAATCTATCTGTGTTTTTATGAAGTGGTTTATTGTAGACAATATAGAATTAAGTCTTTTTTTTTCTTTTTTTTTCTCATTCACTCTGACAAGTTCTGTTTTTCTGTTGGTAACCACTGATGTTTAGAGTAATTATTAATTTAGTTGGTTTATATCTCCCTTATTTGTTACTACTTTTTACTGTTTTCTATTTGTTGCTCTTGTTATTTTTTTGTCTTCCACTCTTTTCTTGCCTTCTCTAGTTTTAATTATTTTATATGATTCTATTTTTCTCCTCTCTTAGGATATCAATTATACTTATTTTAAAATATTTTTTATTGGTTGCTATGCCTTTGAACTACACATCTACAATTAACCCAAGTTTCATTTCACATAATGTTGTATCGCTTCACCGGTCATGAAAGTACCTTGGAATAGAGTATTCCTAATTTCTCTCTTGCATCCCCTTGTAACATTGCGGTCATTTATTTCATTTTCCATAAACTATCGTTACTGAGAGTTTGAATACTATTAAAACCAATGAGAACAGAAAAAGTAGAAGATGCTGTTTTACCCCGCTTATTCCTTCTCTAATGCTCTTGCTTTCTTTATGTAAAACTGAATGTCTGACCTATAGTCTTTTTCTTCTTTCTGAAGAATTTCTTACCACTTCTGTCAAGGTAGTTCTATTAGAAACAAAATTTCCTCATTTTTTTGCTTGTCTGGAAAAGTCTTTTTTCCTCTCTCACTTTTGAAGTATGATTTCACTGATACAAAATTCTAGATTGGTGAGTTTTTTTTCCTTTTAGCATTTTAAACTTTTCACTCTACTCTCATCTTGCTTGTGTGGTTTCTGAAGAGCAGGTCACTGCAATTTTTATCTCTGCTCCTGTATAGGTAAGGTATTGTTTTCCTTTTTTATTTCCCTCCTCTGGTTTTCAAGATTTTCTCATTGTCTTTGATTTTCTGCAGTTTGAAAATCATATACCTGTGTGTAAATTTTGTGATATTTAGCTGGCTTTCTGTTCTCTGAAATTCCTGGATGTGTTGTTTCATATTTATCATTAATTTGGGGGAAATTCTCACTTATTATTACTTCAAATACTTTTTCTCTTCCTTTCTTCTCCTCCTTGTATTCTTCTTATGCATACCTCACAGCTTTTGTGATTCTCCTTCATTCTTGAACATTTTGTCCTGCCATTTCATTCTTCTTTCTCTTTGCCTTTTTGTTTTGGAAGTTTCTATTGACGTTACTTGGAGATCACTGATTCTTTCTTCTGATTCTTTCTTCTGCTGTATACAGTCTTTTGATGAACTTTATTAGCATGTATTTGATTTCTGGTGTTTCCCTTTTATTCTTTCTTAGAGTTTCGGGCACTCTTCTTACATTATCTATCTGTTTTTGCATGATTTTTGACTTTTAAAATTAGAGCCCTTAGCATAGTTATCATAGTTGTTTGAAATTCTAGGACTAGTAATCCCAACATGCCTGCCATATGGGTCTGGTTTGGATGCTTACCTGTCTCTTCCAACTGATTTTGTCTTTTAGTATGCTTTGTAATTTTATGTTGCAAGCCAGAAGTGATATCCTGGGTAAAAGGGACTCAGTGAGGTAAACAGCCTGTTAGTGTGTGGATTATGTTTATCTGGTTTATTGCTTGCTGTAGCTGTAAGTATCAGGCTACAGTTTCCTATGGTTTCTTTGTTTGTGCCTCCCCTGTTGTCTTTGGGATTTCCCAATTTTTTTCTTAAAAAGGACTGAGATGTGCAGTTCTCTAAGTTATATTCCCTTGTTACCCCATTGTAATACACCTGTGCCTCTGAACTGTGGCATTTGTAACTGCTTCTCATTTCCCCAACCCCTTCCTAATTAAGAAGGAGAGGATGGAGGGAGTTAGAATTGGGTTCTACCTTCCCCTCACATGGAGGACTTAGACCTGGGTATTTTATTTCCCCATGTGGAGGGCTACAAAGGGATGCAGTTGAATTTTCCCCTTTTCAGGTCAGTAAGGCTGTAGTAAAAACTCAGCAGCATAGGTTTTGCAGAAACCCCCAGTAGGTTTGACTCTGGTAGAATAGTTTCCATAGACGGCAGGCCTAGTTAAGAACAGAATGCTCTGGTTCTACTTCAAAACGGCTACTTTTGGAAAACTGGAAGCAAGAGAGGATTTTTCTTTGGTCTTTATTAAGAGAATCCTAGAGGTAAACCTCACAAAAATGTGAGGGCCCTCATGGAATTGTTAACTTTCAAACTTATCCACCATGAACAGTTATCAAATTGTCAACTGTTATTTAGGTTTTCCTACCATACTGCTAGTGAAACAGGAGTTAAAAAGAAATTATTTAGGCAGTTAGTGAGGGTACAGGAGTCCTCGGTAAGGTTTTCCTTCTAATAAAAAGCAGTCCCAAAATCTTTTCTTTTCCAACAAAAAGCAGCCTGAAAAATCAAGCAGCAAGCCCAGATAAGCAAGCTGGAGGCTTGCACAGGGGAATGCTGGCTGCTGTGCCAGGAGCCAGGAATATATCTAACATGGAGGATTTCTCTTCCCTTTTCTTTGTTGCCATGTGTGAGTGTGTCGTGGCACCAGCCAGGTACAGACACCATCTGCATAATAAAAGATTAGGGTAGGATGGCTAACCTCTTCACGGGCTATGTAAATGGCACACTTGGTGCAACCAATCCCCTGGGCCTTATGTAAATCAGACACCACCTCCTCAAGTCCCTGTATAAAACCAACTGCATCCTGCCATGAAAAGGGGAGACCTGACTGGAACTCCCCTCCCTCTACATTGGGGAGCTTTTCTCTTAACTTCTTTCACCTACTAAACCTTCTGCTCCTAAACCCACACCTTGTGCCTCCTTGTCTTAGTTTTCCTTAGAGTGAGACAACAAACCTCAGATATTTCCCCAGACAAATGACACGGCTTCACTAGTTCCTGCAGAGCTTTCTGCTCCAGTAAATTGTGATTCTCTATACCCTCCTGTGTGTCTGTCCAGTTTGGGGAGTACCAGCTTTCTCTGTGACTTCAATTATCTGATGGATCTGAAAAGTCATTGGTTTCTATTTTGTTATGTTTTTTTCCTGTGGGAACAGAAATGATGACTTCCATGTTCCTCATATGCTGGACCAGGAATTGGAGGTCCCCCATATGTTCTTGATTATTTCTTACCCTCCATTATTGACAGTACCTAGCATGGAAGAGTGGTGAACTAAGCAGCTGTCAACAATAGGTTAACACATCAAAGGAAGTAGACCTAGGGAGTGGCTTGTACTCAACAACAGATAAGATAAGGCAGGTTCACACTCAATACCCAACTTTGTCACAACCACCATGTATTTAACTAAGGCTAATATTTTTCTATATTTTATTTAGAATATAGAATTTTATTCTATATTTTATATGAAAAACTGAGTAAAGTAGATGCAAATAAAAACCAGAAGTGTAAGATTCCCAAGATACCCTCTGGGCTCTTGCTTTTCATGCCTTGTATTAATCATGTTTTTTTTTTTTTTTTTTAATTATACTTCGACATCTAAGGGGCTTTGGGATCTGGGGTGAAACTGCCTGTTTCATTATGAGCTAATTCCTAGAGATAGTAATCAACTTAGTGCAGATCTTTCACATGCAAACCAACCAACCCTGACCCCATACCCTTCATCCTCCTCCTTTATCTAACTCTCATACACCAAGCAGATATTCCCCCTGTCCTAAGTCACTCCAGAGCCACGTGCCAGATAACTAGAGACTACCGCCATCATCCAGGGCTTGCCAAATTCCAAGCTTGTTCAGTTGCTCACTGTGCCTCATGGATTCCATTCCACAGAAACCACATGCTTATGTCCATGCTTCTCCCAGTCTCCTCTGCCCCTGGCCAAGGCTGGTACTTTCTTGTGTGGTCCTGCATGGATTGCCATGGTGTGTCCTCTCTTCTTGGAAACTATGAGTAATCAATTCTTTTAATGGTTTTGACCCTTTTCTGTCTGTCACTTTACTGCTTCTGATTAAAACAAAACTCTTGTACATTTTGAAACATGCCTTTTTGTAACCGCCCAATGGGTTCGCCTTGCTCACTGTCTAGCCAGAGCTGATTTATCGAGACAGGGGAATTGCAATGGAGAAAGAGTAATTCACACACAGCCAGCTGTGCAGGAAACCAGAATTTTATTATTACTCAAATCAGTCTGTCTGAGCATTTGGGGATAAGAGTTTTAAAAGATAATTTGGAAGGTAGGAGCTCAGGAAGTGGGGAGGACTGATTGGTCAGATTGGAGATGGACTCACAGGTGCGGTAGAAGTGAGGTTTTTTTGCTATTTTCTGTTCCCAGGTGGGATCACAGAACTGGTTGAGCCAGATAACAGGTCTGGGTGCAGGGTCTGCAAAATGTTTCAAGTACTAATCTTAGGTTTTACAATAGTGATATTATCCCCAAGAACAATTTGAGAAGGTTCAGACTCTTGTAGCCAGAGGCCGCCTGACCCCTAAACTGTAATTTATAAACTTGTAGCCAATTTGTTACTTCTGCAAAGACAAACTGCTCCCCGGGCAAGAAGGGGGTCTTTTTGGGAAAGGGCTATTATCAATTTTGTTTCAGAGCCATAAATTCCTTCCCAAGGTTAGTTTGGCCTCCACCCGGGAATGAACAAGGACAGCTTAAAGATTGGAAGCAAGATGGAGTCAGTTAGGTCTGGTCTCTTTCACTGTCATAATTTCCTCAGTTACAATTTTTGCAAAGATGTTTTCATTTTCATTGATATAAAATGTCAAGACCTACAAAACTTAACTTTTCTCTACACACAGTGCAGAAAAATACAATCTAAAGTGGTCACTGTTTAAGAAACTTTGGCCTTTTTTATGGTGGAGTTGTTCTGTTTCACTCATTTTTAATGGCTAAACTTAGACTGTTAATGATTACTTCATAAAATAACATAAGCGGAAAACCAGCCATTTCAACGTTTATCCACTTGACAGATATTAAATAATGAATACCTTAGTCATTTAATTAAGCAAGTATCTATTTATTGCTATTTACTATTGAAGTAGCATTGTTGTCTGGGGTAAATACCCGAGACCTGTCGTCTCATGTCAAGGAAATCGAGTATGTGTACAGAAGAAGTGAGTTTAGGAGTGGAGGTTTAATAAGCAAAAGAAAGAGAAAGGAGAACAGCTCTGTCTTGCAAGAAAGAGGGGCTCCTGAATGGGACTTCCAGCCCACAGCGGAGTGCACCAGATTTTATAGACAGGCTTGAGGAGGTGGTGTCTGATTTACCTAGGGCCCACAGATTGGTTGGACCAGGTGTGACGTTTACATAGCCCACAAGCAAGCTGGTAGCCCCACCCTAATCTTATTATGCAAATGGGGTCTTTGCCTGGCCGGTGCCATGTTGCCTGCTCCTTACTGTACACTGGCTGGCAAAGAGAAGGGAAGATGGAGTCACCATGTTGAACATGCCTAGTCCCAGGTGGCCTTTTCCTATTGGCATAGCTGCCGGCATTCACCCATGCAAGCTTCCAGCTTGCTTGTCTATGTCTGCAGCACGATTTTACAGGCTGTTCTTTGTTAGAAAAGAAAATGATTTTGGGGCTGCTGTTCATTAAATGGAAAACCTTACTGAGGACTTCCTTACCCTCACTATCTGCCTAATTTCTTCTTAACTCCTGTATCTCTATGTTTGAGGTACTCTGTTAGGCACTGAGTAGTGAACAAAACAGATCCTGTCCTCATTCATGCTTCATTATTTTTGTTGTGATTTGGGAAAACTTCTCAGCTTTACTGTGATTTCTCTAATGTACTAGAATGTGCACAGTGTATAAAAGTTAAAAATGTTTCGCATTTCATTGTATAATGAAAGAAGGCCTCCAAATGAAATATTTAATGAGATTTCTTTTTCATATGGCTAGGAAAATTTTAAGGATTGCATTCTGTCAGGCAGGAAAAAAATAGAATAATTTTTACTTTAGAAAATAATCAAATAAAAAATTATATAAAATGAGCAAGTATAGCAGTGATAGTTATAGTAATTATTATACTGTGCTAAAGATATTAACTTAGAAATATAATGGAATTGCTATTTCTACCATCTCACAGATACTGATTTCAACAACTCCTGGGGTTCTAGTACCAGAAGGGAGAAAGCTTTCTGTCTTTTTTCTTTACTTGTAGCCACATGAACTCATTCTTATGACCTGTGGGATTTTAATTTTGCCCTCCTGTGTTTACTTCCACTTCATATTAATTTCCTTCTTACCTTTTATATCTTCATATCTAAAGAATAGGTTTTTTTTAGAAGTTTAGAGATTTTTATTGCTTCAACATTATTAGTACCATATTTACAAATGTGTAGTTGCTCAATTTGAACAAATTTGAATAGAGTGAAGACTTATAGGATTTTAGAAACTATGCAATTACATTCCTTCATTAAAGACAAGAAATTGAAGCTATGTGACTGCTCAGTGTTGTGTTCTGTGAACAAAACACACATTGACACAGTGTCACACACACACACACATACACACATGCATATAGTCACATATAGTAATGGAATTTTAATGCTACTTATATTAAAAACAGTTTGAATCTTAAGTAAAGTGAGTTAGATATTCAGTCATTTAAATGTAATTTTTTTTTTTTTTTTGAGATGGAGTCTTGCTCAGCTGCCTAGGCTGGAGTGCAGTGGCGTGATGTTGGCTCACTGCAATCTCTGCCCCCTGGGTTCAAGCTATTCTCTTGCCTTAGCCTCTTGAGTAGCTGTGCCTCACCACACCAGGATAATTTCTGTATTTTTAGTAGAGACAGGGTTTCACCATGTTGGCCAGGATGGTCTCGATCTCTTGACCTCATGATTCGCCCGCCTCTGCCTCCCAAAGTGCTGGGATTACAGGCGTCAGCCACCGCGCCCAGCCTACATGTAATTTAATATGCATATTTATTAAGCTAAGATGTATTGATAAAATATTGGATTTCTATTACAGGAAGCTGGATTATGCATGAACTTGGATTTACCTCCCATGATCGATAGAAGTTTAAATATCCTCACAGATAATTAAAAGTGCCTAGGCTAGGGCAAATCATGAAATAACATGGGGAGAATAGTCATAAATACATCATGTGCTATATTACTTTATAACCATAATGTCATCCTTCTTCATGGAACCCTGCTGTAATACTATCAAGCCAATGAGACGGGAAACCAATAGTCTTAGCATTGCGAAAGGTCAGAGAGCAGCGTGGAAGTTATGAATCATACATGTAAGAAGACAGTAGTTGTTTGTCACTTTGACACCCTAGTTCAGCAGACAGAAGTTTTAAAGGACTCAAGGACAGGTTCTGAAAGGATTACTGAGGTTGCCTTCTGATTGGGAGATCATTTTTCTTGGGCTGAACCCTGGTCTACTCTTGCTTCCCTAGTTCTTTCCTTTCAATACAGATCTGTGTTCCATAATATTTTGAGTAAAATAAAATGACAGAAATCACTAGTGTCATGTAGTTACTATGTTTCTGCTGTTAAAATATGCACCCAGGAAAGAATATTGTGCTGACATTTTTACCAGTCAGGCTTAAGGAGAAGGAATGATTTAAAAGTTATGCTTTGAAACTTTATAGTATCTTAGATAAGTTAGATAGATAGGTGTTGCTATTATCCTAATATCACAGACTGGAAAGTGTGACACAGGAGTTGAACTAACTTACCAAAGGCCACATAGTAAGTAAGTGGCAGAGCTGAGACTGGAGGCTAGACTGCCCTGTTTCAGAGCCCAGGCGTCAGACACTGCAGAGCCTCCGATGAGCTGACACAATAAGAGATGTTATTGAAAGCAATAACTCAATTGTTCAGATGAAAACTTGACTAGAACATTGTGGAGAAAAAGTCAATAGTAACTGACATTTTTAACAATGATTCTCGCAGGAAATTCTCTTCTACTTAAGTGTTTTGTTTTCAAAGTACAAGATTTGCCTTTCAGATTATGTTCAAGGTCTGAGCTGACAGGATCTTTGGCTTAGCAGGAAGAATTTCAGAAAAGAAATATTCCTGTAACAAGGCTTGAAAACAGAAAGTGGAACTACGAGGGCCCATCGATTCTGAAAAAGCCTGGGAAGCTCAGAACCAATGATACTGGATTGATTGTCAATGTGAAAAGAGGGAAACACAGCCTACCATTCTACAGATTAAGCGTGATTTCTTCTGATTAGATGCTATCAACATTTCAAGTCCTCATTCAGCAAAAAATAGCAGAAGGCTATAGGATAGCTTTCAAAACCATTAACTAATAGCTTTATTTTTAATTATCTCACCTACTGTTAATACATGGACCAAAGGATACATCTTTTCCTCAAGCTAAATACTGCGATTTGCATTTGACAGACTTAGAAAAATTATTTATATTATATATAATATATATCTATAAATATATATTATACATAAATAAAATATATTGTATTATATACAAACACATATGACATAAATATAAATGATAAATATAAAATATATATACATTTTAAATATATATACACATATATTGTGTGTGTGTGTATATATATGTGTGTGTGTGCTTGTATATATATATATATATATATATATATATATATATATATATATGGACAGAGTCTTGCTATCTTGGCTAGGCTGTTGTCTAATTCCCAGATTCAAGCAATCCTCCTGCTTCAGCCTCCCAAAACATTGGGATTCCAGGTGTGAGCCACCATGCCTGGCCCCTGACACACGTATTTTCTAATCCAAAAGAGAAGCAGAGAGTAATTTGAGATGTTTCCCAATGATAATAATAAACAGGAAGGGAAAATGCAAATAAGAAGAAATGCTATTTAGATCTTTCCACAAGCACAGTTTACTTAACTCATTATCTTTTAGAAGAATGTTTATTTTGGCAACTAGAACTGAGGTCTCAACTCTGGTTTGCCTGTGCCTAGGATGCAAGCGGACGTTGCTGAGGCAGATCCCTTTCTGCGGAGCCTGCTGACAAAGCTTCCACTGAACATAGACAACTACCTGAAAACAGACCCCTGCCAACACTACAGGACTCTCAAAAAAGACATACTTTGTAGCCCCAAGGTATAACAATTTGTTTGTAAAGTTCCAAAGACTACATATTTTAAGGTTTTAGAATTATGTGGCTACTATTGCAACTACTCAAATCTGATGTTGTATTAGGAAAGCTGTCATAGATAATAGGTAAATAAATTGGCATTGCTATATTAAAAATAAAACTGTAATTACACACAAAAAAAGATACAGGCTAGGTTTGGTTCACAGGCCATAGTTTACTGATCTCTTTTTACTTGTAAATTCAAAGGGAAATCCAAAGATGAAAATATATTTAAGGAAAAGAAATACTGTGAAAGGAAATGACCAAGATGAACAAACAATGCAATTAAGCCAAATGAAAGAAAAAAATAATAAAAAAGAAGTAAAATTGTTAAAATCTCAGGTGATCCTCTCAGAAGGAAGGGGCTACGAAAAAAAAAAGAAAGAAAATAAGAAAGATATATTGTAAATTAAATACTCCATGTAAACTTAAAAGAAAACGACAGATAGATTCAATATTAAAATGGAAATGACCTAAATTCAACTAAAACGGAAAGAAAAAAATGTATGGAACAAATAAAAGAAAATTTAAGGGGCATAAGAAATAGGCATAGAAAGAGCAGGATGTCTTTAATTCCAGAAACACAGAATAGAAAACTTAGAAAAGAAAATAATAAATGAAATAAACAAAACTTCTCAGTATTGACAGCAAGCAAGCCTTTCTACTAACATAACCCATAAGATGCCAAACAACGTAACGCATACATATGCAGGTTCTGATGACACAACAGAACTCCAAATACAGAAATGCAAGTCCTCAAGGTGTCCAGAGAGGCAGAGAGCGACACAAGTAGAGACAGCAACACATTTTTCTTCAAAAAGTATACAAAATAGAAAGAACAAAAAATCTTTCACAAGCAATAAGGCATGCTGAAAAACACTGGAGAAGTACCTTCAATATTCTGAGTAAAAGGATTTGGAAGTTAAATGTCTATGCTCAGATGAAATGTCAGTCCAGTCTGACAACAAAATGAATATATTATTAGCTATTCGAAGACTTCAAATTTCTTTCAATTACATCCAAAAAATTTCACCACATTGTCCTAAGGGTTTTATATATATATTTTAGAGATATATGATATATAATTGTATATATTGTACAGGTGATATATAATCATATAGATGATATATAAACATATGATATATAATCATATAGATGATATGTAAACATATATATGATAAATAATTACATAGATAACAGAAAAAGTTGGGAAGTTCATGACTAGCCTGGTCAACATGGTGAAACCCCGTGTCTACTAAAAATACAAAAATTAGCCAGGCGTGGTGGTAGGCACCTGTAATCCCAGCTACTCAGAAGGCTGAGGCGCGAGACTCACTTGAACTCAGGAGGTGGAGATCGCAGTGAGCCAAGATGTCACCACTGCACTCCAGCCTGGGCGACAGAGCAAGACCCTGTTTCAAAAACAAAAAACAAAAAACAAAAAAATAAAACACACACACAGTTGGAAAAACTGTGAATGATGTAAAGGAAACAATAACTGTGAAAATAAATTTTAAAGGAATATACTTCGATTAAGCTTTGAGAGATTATCACTTAAGTGGCACTTAAGTTTTAACCACGGGAGATTATTTATATATAAATCTCTTCAGACTGCTTCTTTCTGTAGTTACTGAAGTGTGAGTTCTACTGTTAACGGAGGTAGAGATTTTAGAACATACCAGTAGACAGACTGAGGGATGCTCAATTAAATGGCAAAACATCCACAATACCAACAATAATAACCAAAATCCTCCCAATTAAGAGGTGAAGTGGCGAGAGACATACTGAGGAATCAAATAAATGTACAAGCTAAATGTGCTTAATGTTGATAAAACAAACCACAGAAAGCTGGTTTTACTTTGTATTTTTTACCTTTCTAGTTGTGTTTGTTTGATTTTACTTTTTATTTATGAATATGCATTCCTTTGAGATTTAAGAGAAACTTAAAATTTTTGAAAATACAGAATACTTAAAAAGTAAATACTTTTCCCATAAGGGCTTATTCTCTGCTTTATAAATGATGTCTCGGTCTGCACCCTCGAAGAGTGAGTAATCAAGCTCCATCAGGCCTGTTTCACAGGGGCACTGGTCCCATTCATTCAGGCTCTGCCCTCATGACCTTACCACCTCCTAAAGGCCCTGCCTCTTAATGCCATTGCATTGTGGATTAGGTTTCAACATATGAATCTTGAGGGAGACACAAACATTTAAATCATAGCAGTTGAATTCATTTTTCTCCTCACATCTGGAAATATGATTACTTTAAGTTACCTTCTTAGTGTCAGACATAGCCTGGTAACTAAGCCTGTGTGTACTCATTATATTTATGTTGATAATCCACAAAGATCTCTTTAATTTGATTCAACCAAATATAGATTATAAAAACTTTATTGAAAGTCTTAGACATATAACTCAAATATCTGCTTGGCACGGATGGTTTGGGAAGCTAAATGCAGTCCTAATATTGCTGTCTTTAGTTTTCTGCATGCAGTCAATAGTAGAGACAATTCCCATTGTGTCTATCATATCATTCACCACATAGTAATTGTTGGACAAAACATGTTTTTTAAAAATTAATTGGTCACAAACTATTTTAATTTTAAGCAATATATATTCCTACTTCTTGCTTAAGCATTTATTTATTTATTTGTTTATTTATTTATTTTGAGACACAGTCTCACTCTGTTGCCCAGGTTGGAGTGCAGTGGTGCGATCTCAGCTCACTGCAACCTCTGCCTCCCAGGTTCAAGCGATTCTCCTCCTCAGCCTCCCAAGTTACAGGATCTGCCACCACACCTGGCTAATTTCTTTTAGTAGAGATGGGGTTTCACCATGTTGGCCAGGCTTGTCTCGAACTCCTGACCTCAGGTAATCCACCTGCCTCAGCCTCCCAAAGTGCTGCGATTACGTATGGACTTTACCTCTCAAATTTCACAAGACTTTCTAGTTGCCAAAACAAAATGATCTTCCCTCACCTATACTGATGTTACTGCAATCACTGGAGTTATCTCATACTGTTGTCCAATCTCTCCTAATTATAAACCTCCTATGGTTTGGTTTCTGAAAAGTCCATTTTTTAATTAATATATTTTTGTCTCTTGACCCTTTCCTGACTGCTCTTCTTTAATCAGCCCTTAAGCTCCCAGCCTTAGCTTTTCCCACTCTGCTTTCCTAGAAAAATAGCCTTTTCTGCTATGACAAAAGTGTGTCCTATTTGGTTAGTCCTTCAGTATCTCTCACCCTGATATTTGTCCCAAATTGCAAAGAAAATGTCCAGACTTCCGCCTGTGGATGCCCCATCAGTTCCCCAGTTCAACATCTCCAACAATTTTTCATTATTTCTCTATCCTCCCAAATTAGGTCTGTTCCTGGATCTGCCGTCACAGCTGAGGGTGACTCTGTCTTTCCTGCACGTGCAGCCCTGACAGTTCACCAGCATTTACTTCCTCCCTCATTTTCTTCTTCCATGACTCTGCCTTTTCCTTGATTTTCCACTTCCAACCAGTGACCACCAGTAAACCATACGTAGAAGGATGAAAAGAATACTTCTGAGTCATACTTGAGGAAAAACAGATGCTGGGCTACACACCGTTCCCCCCCACCCCCGCCTTTTTTTTTTTCCTTTTAACTCAAATAGGAACTGAGGTAAGAACTAATAACCATATAGGGATGGAGGAAGATGCCATACACTGAAAGGAGGGTTTCTGGGAAGGGCAGGACTGTGTGGATTAACTGAAGACACATTGAATGAGCCATCTGATTCCACTCTGTCTGGAGCCCTTGACTCCGTGAATTCACCTGCAAACATTTTATTAATAAACTGAGAAACAGTAAGGGCTGATGACAGCTTCAGGCAGACCCAGGTCATGGGCTTAAGCTGCCTTGAAAAACATACAGTCAATCTTGGTTTCTTACATCTGTTTGAGCAATGTCTCAGTATTCTTCCCCACTTTGCACTGTAAGGGCCAGATTTCCTAGTTTAGATCCTCTTCATTAGTCTTTACCATCTCTATTAATAATTGCTATGGTTTGAATATTTGTGCCCCTGCCCCAAATTCCTATGTGGAAATTCTAACCACCAAGAGAATGATACTAGAGCATGGGGCCATCGAGGGGTGATTAGATCATCAGGGCAAAGCCTTCTTCAATTGGAATAATGCCCTGATGAAAGAGACAACTTACTAAAAACAATTATGCCATTCAAGTCCTGAAAAATACATGATCATGTAAGAATTAAGTACAAATAGTTTAGTGTCTGTCAAATCTCACTACATATTGTATTCACATCTACTCTCTTCTCCTGTAATGCTCCTAGCCATACCCAAAGCCAAATTCCATTTTTCAAATAAGTGACTATTCCTCATTTAAACCTGGCGTAAGTATCTCATTGATACCTTTGGAAAGTACACTGTCACTAGTCTGCCTTGCTAATTAAAGAAGGGCACTGACTTCTTCTAGGGATTTTCTGATGCACTGTAAGAATTCATTATGGTGTTTTGACATGTCATAACATCCTCCAGAAAACTAGGACATAAATGGACTTTCTTTCTGCAGTGTTCTAGCTTATGTGATTTGATTTGATTTGTTTTTTGTTTTGAAACATCATTGTATTAGTCTGTTTTCATGCTGCTGATAAAGACATAACCGAGACTGGGAAAAAAAAGAGGTTTAATTGGACTTACAGTTCCACGTGGCTGGGGAGGCCTCAGAATCATGGTGGGAGGTGAATGGCACTTCTTACCTGGTGGCAGCAAGAGAAGAAATGAGGAAGATGCAAACGCGGAACCCCCTGATAAAACCATCAGATCTCGAGAGATTTATTCACTACCATGAGAAGGGTATGGGGTAAACCACCCCCATGATTCAAATTATCTCCCACCAGTCCCTCCCACAACACATGGGAATTATTGGAATCCAATTCAAGATGAGATTTGGGTGGGGACACAGAGCCAAACCATATCAATCATAGTACATATTTCTTCTTCTTTACAGAAAGTTCAGCTATTGTATATCTGTTACAATGGCTATTTTCTCTAATTCCAAATTTCTTAAATTTTCCAAGGATTTGAAAGTATATAACTCAGCTTACAATGATAACATTTAACAATATTAAAGCTTTTAGAATTTGCTCCCACAGTATCCATTAATGGATTCCAAGTAAAGACAAGGTAAATGGACTCCTACTGAACTTAAATATTTCCTGATTTTCCACAGTGTTCTGGAGAGTTAAGAATGTCAGAACACTGATGACCACATACCTGACTTCTTAATATAGTAGTGGTTTAGGTAATGATCGTAGAACAAATGCTTATGAGATATTTACTCAGTGCCAGGTAACTCTCAAAGGACTTTACATGCATTAACTAGTTTACTCTTTACCGTTACCCTATGTGGTAAGTTCTATTGCTATCCTCATTTTACAGATCAGGAAACTACAGCTTTGAGAGGCGATAAAATATTTACTGAGGTCACATGGCTAAAAATTGATGGAGACAAAATATTTGCATTAAGGCTTCTAACCACTTTGCTATATCAGCCCTCATGTCTAAAATGTAAATTGCCTAAGGTAGACAGATTTTATTCACTGTTTTGATTTCCTCATGGTTTTCTTCATGAACCTCAGCCTCTAATGTGAAAAAACAAATCTTTGCTTTGCAGTATGTTCAAGCATCTAATCACGTGTTTGGTGGGACACTGGAGCATAGCATCCTTTGATCATTTATTTTACACACTTGTATTCTGTTTCGCTACTTTACAGGGGCATGGCTATTCTATGATAATGTGGAAGTATTTGATCCAAATCTTATAGAATCCTTTCGTGCTCACACCTCTATAAACAGGCCTACAGTGGTCTTGTCTGCTTTGTGAGGCATTGCCTGGGTCCTCAGAATCTGTTTGAAGAGTTTCCATGTCAACTTCAGGGTCTCACATGCGGTATCCCTGGATCCTGATCCCAGGGAGGCTGCAGCGGGGCTTAGCGCCACAACAGAGGTGACCCTTCATCATGTGCTGCTCAAAATCACAGAAATCACAATATCTCAAGTGCCACAGCAAAAGTAAGGCCAAATAAGGAAGAGAGCCTCAGTCTCTCCTTCCTGATGTTCCTCTTGTAAGCTTTAAGGCCACATGGGGGGATGTAAGGAGGGTGATTCCAATTATATTTCCTCTAAACTGGACTGCATATTTAAGAATAAAGTGAGCTGATTTTTTAAATTACAGTGGAGCAACAGAGATAAACTGGCCATTTCCCGGGTGTACAAACTGATGTATATGTGGTCACACTAGAAATAGAAAAATCAACAAATACATAAACATGATTACCACAAGCTCTGACTCATTATCTCATGTCTGACCAACAATTGTGCCTTAGTTCATAGATGAATCATTAGCCTCCAAGTTTGGCAGATGAAGCTTGAAAAACCTTTAAACACATGCGCGCATGCACACACACACACACACACAAACACACACCCTTCAAGAAGTTTTAGCCTCTTTGTCTCCAATTTGCATAACGTAGGCCTATTTTCTAATAGTTAACTTGCCGCTTATTTTTAAGGATGTTAATTTCCACATCTTTTCCAGCCATATTTAGTTTGGAAGTGTAATCCCATTGTGTATCTCTAATATATTTTTCAACACGATACATCTGCTAGATTTCAAATTACATTTCAGTGAGTAGTTCTCGTCTTGTATTCAACCCCCATTTATTGTTTGCACTCAAATGAAACAACTTGGTAAGCAAAGTGCCTTCAGCAGTTCTGTCAAGATTTAGTAACTTAATCTGGATTCCTGTTAAACCACTCTTCATAACTAAACACTTGGGTAGACTCTGGCTGAGATCTCATTGCTGGAAGCTAAATATATACTGATTGGGAGAGAAGCAACCCTGGGGCATGTTACTGAACAAATGCATCATCATTTCTATGCAGACATTTGTACTTGAAAAAAAGATCACAATTTAATAAGTAACAGACGTAAGAAGAAGATAAATGACAGAAGTTATTGGAGAGCAAAGGACTTGCTAAAGATGGTGCAAGATCTCAAATTAATGAAAGAAAAGATTAAAACTGTTTCAAACATGTTGTCTGGCCACTAAATGTAAATATCATGTGGCCTGACTGATACATAGATGAAGTAGCATTTTAAAACTGAATAAGAACCACTTACTTTTCCACACTGAACATCATTTTATCTCTTTGAATAGTAAACTAGGTCTTTGTCAACAACAGCCAGATGTGGTCATTGAAAGCTAACTACCGTGTTGGACTGCATGTCTAGTGAAGTGGAATGGGTGAGAGGGGACAAAAATTCCATTTTCTGACCAAGCCAAATAATTCTGCCATTATTACATTACAATTAGCCCTTCATAATTAGAAGGAATCGAGTAGCTTGGGGATTTAATCAGAATTGGTAATAAAAATGGAAATGGCTTTAAATTATGCCCTATGAGACATACTTACAGGAAATAGGGAGGATGTAAGTAAACAGGAGGCAAATATTGATAAGTGCAGTCATTTGGGGGCGGTTGGGAAAATCACATGAGACTTTTTCTCTGTGGCTTTGAAGTCTTATCCAGAGCACATTGGAAAAAGAGAAGTAAATGGATTTGATCTCAATATAAATTTTCAGCAGTTAGAGCTGTTCAAAGGAGGAATATTTTGTTCATTATTACCACACATATTGAAGTAAGTCTGATGACCACCAGATGAGCACATCGTGGTGAAGACTGAAATATCCGATGGGTGGTTGATTACATAGCCACCAGATCTTTCTATCGTAATGAGATTCTCTGTCCTCCCTTCCCTCATAATCAAATTGAGATAGGGAATGCAGGAGGAATTTAGCGTACTTCAACAAAATTATTCAATAATAAGTATTTTATTAGGTAAATGAATAATTTAGATCCCATTTCTCAAAAAACTAGTTGAAGAAATAATTAAGCAACATTGTTCAGGTGTCATATGGGCCTAGTTTCTGAGGTGAGAAGTTGGCTGCTCATCTCCACAGAGGGTTGAGTGAAAGAAAACTGAGATGAAATGAAGAAGGAATAATTTAAAGTATATGTATTAAAAGTTTCTTAGTTTAAGTGGGTATACAATATTGAACCTGTCTGCCCTGAAAATTTTAATAAAGAATAATAACAACCTATTTGGTTACATATAACCCTGTTATAAGAATGTTGTAACACATTAAGTACATGATATCTTTGTAATGAAGTTATATCTAGTTACATGCCACTCAAAATGTATTCAAAATACAAAATGCCAACGTAAATGGAAAAACCAACTCAATTCACAAGGTTTGGAGAATTATTAGTATGTCTACTGAACATTGTCTACTAATTTGCCACAGAAGAATTGGTTCTAAAACATGTCCTTGGCACAATCTCCAGCCAGGGAGTGGGTACCAGCTTGACTTCAAGGTGTGACCTCTCTCCCTGCACAATATTTTAAATATAGTGTTCAATGAATACTAAGATAAGCACAGGATTTGCAATACATGAGTTTAAATTTCCACTATATGATCTTGAAAACAAATATCGGTTAGTTTTTTTCTCAGAAATTTAGTTTCCTAGCAGATAAAATGTAGAAGATAAAAATCTTCCTAGAAGATTTCCAGAGTGAGGCTGTATTGATATTTCTTGTTTGAACACAAGGAGAATCCTGGTATATGTGATGTTGCCTGAGGCTCTGCCTTCTTGGGGACTTTAAGGAGCACTCCAGGAAGAGTGTGACAGGGCATCTTGCAACAGGGGAGAGGAGAAGCTGAGACCTTCCTCCCATACAGATGAGGTGTCTGCCTACCCTTGAGCAGCAGGGCTAAGCACACAGCACCCACAGGCTTAGAGAGCTTCTGAAGTCTGTTCTACAGAAATATTTAGATGAGATTATGAGGTATTCAAAAAGGTTTTTCAAAGCAAAATAAGTTTGGGAAACCGCATTAAGTAAAGTTTGCTTCGAGCTTTCACTTGCTAAGATGCAATGTTTAGAACTTCTGAAAGTACCAGTGCATATGATGAAACTCTGATGAATGGTGGTGTCACTTCCCTATTGTTAAGTATTTGGGGAGCAAAATCATCTCTTATAATCTATCCTTCCTGGTGCCATATAGATCATGGTTGAGAACTTGATGAAAGTTGAATAAAAATATCTAACACTTCTTGTAAAGTATCTGGAGCCAGGATGTCAGGAAGGCCTGAAAAGCATTTGTTTAAAAACTAATGTTCTTTGATGCCTGGAACATTAGTTTGATTTTATCAACTTTAAAAATGAAAAAGAAAAAGAGTAACTAGGCTGAGTACAATGAGTCCTTTTAAAAATATATCTTTTTAATTTTTGTTCAAAATCATTATTGCTTTTATTACAAAATAAAACAAAAATAGAAAACCACACAAACAAATCCATACTTTATTGAATTAATGTAATGTCAAGACACATTTTAAGAAAAGATTAGCTAGATAATCCAGAAACAAATACAACTGTTTTCTTTTATAAATTATTGTTCCTTTTTTTTACTGTTATATTTCTGTTCTCTCTGAAACAAGAGCTAAAGCATTGCCTCTGCTTTCTAATCATTTTTTTGTTATGTCTATCAGAATATAGTCTCCCTTTTTTCAGCCTTCACTCTCTGTCTCCTGGTTAAATGCTGATCTCCACTCAGGGATCTGATGGGGTCCTGGTGTCAAAATATGGCAGTGAAGAAAGTACCAACCACGCCAGGGCTCAGAAGAAGAAAAATGTCGGAAAGTTTGTAACTTCCTAGAGACTTGGAGGTCTCAGAAGATAGGAAGATGTAGGAAAGTTAGAAACATCCTAGAGACTTGTTGAATGGCTTTGCTCAAAATGCTGATAGTGATATGGACAATAAAGTCCAGGCTGAGGTGATCTCAGATAGAGATGAGAAAGTTGTTGAGAACTGAGGTAAAGGTCACTCTTGCTATGCAAAGAGACTGGTGGCATTTTGCCCCTACCCTAGAGGTCTGTGGAACTTTGAGCTTGAGAGAGATGATTTAGTGTATCTGGTGGAAGAAATTTCTAAGTGACAAAGAGTTCAAGATGAAGCAGAGCATAAAAGTTTGAAATATTTGCAGCCTGGTGATGTAGTAGAAAAGAAAAACCCATTTTATGGGAAGAAATTCAAGCCACCAGCAGAAATTTGCATAAGTGACGAGTAGCCAAATACTAATTGCCAATACAATGGGGAAAAAGTCTCTGTGGCATGTCAGAGAACTTAATGGCAGCCCCTCCCATCACAGACCCAGAGGCCTAGAAGGAAAAAATGGTTTTTGGTGTCAGGTCCAGGGTCCCTTGCTATGTGCAGGCTCAGGACTTAGTGCCCTGGGTCCCAGCCACTCTAGCCATGGCAAAAAAGGGGCCGAGGTCTAGCTCAGGCTATTGTTTCAGAGGGTGCAAGTCCCAAGACTTGGCAACTTCAACATGGTATTGAGCTTGTGACTGCACAGAAGTCAAGAATTAAGGTTTGGAACCTCCACCTAGATTTCAGAGGATGTATGGAAATGCCTGTATATCCAGGTGGAGATATGCTGCAGGGACGGAGCCCTCATAGAAGTGTTAGGGCAGTTCAGAAGGGAAATGTGGACTGTGAGCCCCCACACAGAGTCCCACACCGTCAGCTTCCACTGTGTGCCTGGAAAAGCTGCAGAGAATGCCAGCCCCTGAAAGCAGCCAGGAGAGAGGCTGTACCCTGCAAAGCCACAGGGGTGGAGCTGCCCAATTTCATGGTAACCTACTACTTGCATTAGCATGACCTGCATATGAGCCATGGAGTCAAAGGAGATCATTTTGGAGCCTTCAGATTTGACTGCCCTCCTGGATTTTGAACTTTCATGGGGCCTGTAGCCCCTTTGTTTTGGCCAATTTCTCCCATTTGGAAGGGGTGCATTTACCCAATGCTTGTACCCCCATTGTATCTAGGAAGTAACTAACTTGCTTTTTATTTCACAGGCTGATAGATGTAAGAGACTTGCCTTGTCTCAGATGATACTTTGGATTGTTAACTTTTGGGCTAATGCTGAAATGACTTAAGACTTTGGGGGACTGTTGGGAAGGCATGATTGGTTATGAAATGTGAGGATATGAGATTTGGGAGGGGCCGGGGCAGAATAATATGGTTTGGCTCTATCCCCACCCAAATCTCATCTTAAATTGTAGCTCCCATAATCTCCACATGTCATGGGAAGGACCTGGTGGGAGGTAGCTGAATCATAGGGGCAGGTTTTTCCCATGCATTTATCATCACAGTGAATAAGTTTCATGAGATCTGATGGTTTTATAAAGGGGAGTTCCCTTGTACACACTCTGTTTGCCTGCTGCCATGTAAGACAAGACTTTGCTCCTCCTTCGCCTTCCACTGTAATTGTGAGGCCTCCCC
The DNA here is from genome assembly GCF_028885625.2 of Pongo pygmaeus. Taxonomy (NCBI): domain Eukaryota; kingdom Metazoa; phylum Chordata; class Mammalia; order Primates; family Hominidae; genus Pongo; species Pongo pygmaeus. Next base: position 33,994,952 of record NC_072379.2, on the reverse strand, counting down.
AGCCACATGGAACTGTGAGTCCATTAAATCTCTGTCCTTTATAAATTATCCAGTCTTGGGTATGTTTGTATTAGCAGCATGAGAATGGACTAATGCATGCAGTAATCAAAGACTTCACAGACATTTTAAAAATGGAGGAAGAGGAAATTATCTCTGGATCTGATTCAGAACCAAATGTATGGCTAACAGTCTAGTGAAACGGAATGCATTGGAGAAAATTATAAATCCAAGAATAATCATGGAAGCAAATAAAATTGCCTGACAAACAAGATCCTGCTGTACGCATTTTGAGGGTCTAAATAATAATTGGAGTATTAGGAATTTCTTCATAGATATTTTAATTAAAAAAAGAAAATTAAAATTGCTACATATATGCAAGGAAAACAACTTGGTATTTATAAAGCAAGCAGGTGCTAGTTCTAAACTAAATTCCAGGGTTCAGATAAAAATTTAGATATAAGAATAAGATGATCTGAGAATATTATATTGGGGTAGGTTTTTGTTACACATGGAGAAAATAGACAAAGTCTTTCAGATGTGGAAAACTATATTATATTCATATACCTAAAATAAAACAGAAGGAGAAGGAGGAAAATAGGTAGGAAAGAAGGGGGAGAATCCAGCTTTTCAAAGTATGAAAAAATACAAGCAATAAATATGCAAAAAATTAAAATGCCAGAAAAAAATTGATGGTGTACTTGAAATGCTGGATTAACCTCTGGGACTTTCAACATCCATAACAACTTTCAAAAAAGACCTGAAGAGATTAATCATGTCAGTAAGCTCCACCTGACTAAATTACTTACCCTAATGTGGTCAAAGTGTTGTTGTTTTATTTTATAATTAATATAAAATTATAGTTAATTTCTCATTATGGTTGAAAACCATAATAGGACATAAAAATTCTCTGAGAGGGTATTTCTTTTCAGACAGGAGATGATAACTTATTCAAAAGCCTAAACCATGAAAATTATAATTATGATAGTAAAATATCTCAAGAAAAAATACAAGAACCAAATATAACCACAGGCTCAACAGATTCATGCTTAAGTAATAGAACTATGTTTATTTTTATTTTTAATTTAACATATCTTTAACGACTACATTTTTCTACCTCAATTTAAACTATTTAATAAGAAAAATTACCTTTTATGAAAATATTAGAATTATTTAAACAACTGCTATTTTTAACAGAGTGTCACAGTATTTGTCTGCTATGAAAAAGGAACAAAATCATCTAAAGTGAGAACAAGTAGGAAAAAAAATCCTGCAATTTTATTTAAGAAAAGATTTTAGAAGATTAATGAAAAAATTTAATGTAAACATTGAAATGAGCACAGCTCGTTTCCAAGGTAAACAGGCAGAGAAATTGTCTTGGTCCATTTGGGCTCTTATAACAGAAAACCATAGATGGGGTGACTTAAACAACAAACATTTATTCTCACAGTTGTGGAGGTGGGGAAGTCCAAGATCAAAGCACCGACATGTCCTTTGCCTGGTGAGGGCCCACTTCCTGGCTCATAGACTGCTGTCTTCCTGTTGTGTCCCCATTTGGCAGAAGAGTCAAGGGCATTCTCTCTCATCTCTTCTTATAAGAACACTACTCCCATCAGAAATGCTCCACTCTCTTGACCTCATTACCTCTCAAAGACTCCCCCTCTTAGCACCACCCCATTCATAGCTAGGGTTTCCAGATATGAATTTAAGGGGGACCAAAAACTTGCAGTTCATAACAGAAGTTAAATACCATTTATGTCACTTGCTTGGAGAGCTGACATTGGGAAAGTCCTCAGTGTTTAGAAATCTCTCAAACATTCTTATACTGATGAAGAGAGATAAAAGTGTGCTAAATACTCTTTTATATAGACAATGCCCAAGACACTCATTACTTTATCACAATAATGATCTTCAACTATGACTGTATATTAAAATACCCTGTGGTGTATTTTTTAAAAATGCAACTTAAAAGCATGATTCCAAACCTATCAATTATCGTGTCTTAGGATGGAGTCTGTACTTCAAATTTTTTCAAAGCTCCCTGAGAAATTATGGTGCACCAAAAGGTTAAGAAAATACTGAAAACAAGAGAATAAAGTTTTCCCATCAGAAGTTATATATATATGAATTGTCTAATTTTAATTTATAAAACATTTGTTCCAACTTCCCAAGATCTTATTCATATAATTATATGAATAAATTCATGTGGATTATACAAACGAAGGTAGACATAGGTTTTTAGAGTTTGTGGACTGGAAATCAATACCACTCTTGCAAAAGCAGAGGTGTTTACAAGCTATTTTTAAAATATATTCACACCAAATTTAGGAAATGTTTATTGCACTTTTCCTGTGTTTGCATTTTAGAGGGAGGAAAAGTGAGTTTGTGTCAAATCATATACTTTATGGATGTGTCTGTGCTTGCTACTCCAGGCAGGAGGTAAATGAATAAACAGAATTACAATACAGCAGACAAACTAGGTTTTCTTTTTAAGTGCCATCTCCTGGAGAAAGAGGTCAGGCTGAGAAATGCCCTCTATTCTCACTTATCCTTTACAAAATCAGGATTTTTCATGCCAGACACCTATCCTCACATATTTTCCTTTTACTTGTGTGTTTCTTTCCACCTCATTATTTATTTATTTATTATTTACTGGCCTTATTTACAGTCTAAGAATACAAAACAAACCCAATTCAGTTTATAATTCTATGTATGAGAGAAACTTCCAAATTGAAGAATATGCAAAAATTTGCTTAGAATTCAGTTATAAGAATTTTCCTTCATATTGGGCAAGGAAAAACGAAGAAGGCTTTACGAATATATTTTCAATATACAAGAGAAGGATGAAGGAATTTTTCTTGTAGCAGAAAAAGGTAATTGCCTTTGTAACATCACATTCGAATAGCCTAATTCATTTTTCTTAAATAAAATGCAAACCATTCACCACACCAGTTTAGTTTACAATTGCAAATGCATGTAACTTATTCAAACGAAAGCAAACACACACATTTATCCCACAAGTATTCCTTGAGCAATTCCTGTCTCTTTGGCACGATGCTAGATTCTGGGGATGGATGCAAGGAAGAAGACAGATATCATCAGTCCACACCGTTGTGGAGCTTAAGTGACATTGGACGGGACAGACAATGAACAAGACAACAAGCAAGAAAAGAAACCTTTACAAGCCAGTGATCCCCGTGGAGAAGGAAATGAACAGAGTTTTGCAATAGAAATAATGAAGGGGTTATTTAGGAGGTTCTGTTTTCAATTAAGTGGTCAGAAAACTCCTCCTTGAAGATGCAGAAGCTGAAACAGGGAGTTAAGCAGGCACAGCCTTGTGACAAGCTGACTGATGAGCAAAACTGACCAGACCGGGGTGGCTCTGTTTTGTGAACAGAAAAAAGGCCAGTGTGTCTGGAGCATAGCAAGGCAGGGAGGCTGGATTCTGAGTAAGGATTTAAAAGTAGATAGGACCTAAAAGATATGGGATGTAGATTTTACTGTAAGGGCAAAGTGAGGCCATTGAATGACTTTGTGGAAACTCCAAAATCAAGAAGAAATCATGACTAGGTTTCCGTTTACAAAGCATGCTGGCTGCTGTGTAGAGAATGGGCTGAGGGGGTCGGAGGGGGCAGCAGGGAACAGCCAGGAGCCCCTTGCAGAATTCTTGGTGAAAGATGTTGGGAACACTGCCCTAGGTGAGGGGCAGTGCACATAGGTTGTGGCCACACATGTAAGATACATTTTAGAGGAAAACTCAGAAGCCCAACCGATGAATTAAATGTGAGGGGTTGAGAAAAGAGAACAATTCAAGTTGATTACTATGTTTCTGGCTAAGGCAACTAGAAAGAAGGAAGAATTGATATTAATGGTTGATGAAACTGGTCAGGGCGCATGTTTAGAGGTGTGTTCAAAAATTCCATTATGATAGTCTTAATAGGTGAGATGCCTATAAAATATCCAAGTGCAGATGTTCAAGATGGAATGAAAAATAATATGGAGATCAGATAAGTGGTCTAGACTGGAAACATAAATTTGGAGTTCATCATTTAGATGACCTCTTAAGGCATGGGAATGAATGAGATACCCCAAGGAGAGAACAGAGATAGGAAAGAGAAAGAGGTCCAGGTGCTACCACTTGGAATTTAGTTTTAGGAAAAGTAGTCAGCAGAGGAAACTAAGGGAACTAGAGAAGGCAAAGACAGGAAGCATATCAGGCCATGTTATAGCAACAAACAGCCTAGAAAAGTTAGTGCTTGACAAAATCAGAGCTTGATTTCTCACTCAAACCACATGATCTGTTCAGGTTGGCTCAGGGATTACTCCAAAATCAAGGCAGAGAAAGCCACTGTTTTCAATATTGCCTACTGCCATGGCAGGAGGAAAGAGCAGGGCAGGCTTCCAATGGACAGTTCAATGTTGGTGCCTGGCAGCTATAGGTCTCAATTCTACTCAAATGTCATCAGTCATTGCTAGTCACTTAGTCCCCAACTGTGCAAGAGCTATTTCACTATGCAGTGAACTATTTGGTGAACCATATCAAGGTCAGTAAGAATCTGCTTTTCTGATGGCCAGATATTTCTCACTCTTACTAAAGAAGTCAACCAAGCCAGAATCCCAACCAGTCATAGCATCAAAGAGCAGATCTATGGGTAGTGTTTGGTAATTATTGGACTACATCACATTCAGGTGTGGGTCCTTTTCATATAGAGACCTATGAAACAAAACAACGTATCTACCCCAAAGGAACCTACAATGCATTGATGGAGTGGAGTGGATAGGTAATCTCATTCAAAACTCCCATTTGGAAAGGCACTCATAGGAAATTCTCTGCAAAATCTTCCTGGATAGGGTCTGATTCTTCTCCCTAGAAGGGTCTCTCCATTGCACAGTTCTCCAAGGACGTTGGCTTCCCATTATGTAAGTTGGTTCCTTCTTTATCATGCTCTTTGGACACATCCGAATCAAGCATTGGACAATATGTTCTCTTTGGACACTGAGCAGGTTTTTCTGTCTGCTTCTTACCCATAGAAAGATTTTGCCTGAGGGATTGTCTTGAATCTTGAAAAATCAAACATGTTTATAATCCAGGCTTATGGTGTTTCAGTAGTGCAGTTGCCTCACAAACATTCCCTGCTTCTTATCTCTTATTCCAGTGAGCTCCATGTGCCAGTTTATGTAAGACGTGCCCTCCTCTCTCTTATTTATTCCAGATATTTTCAGTCTAACAGGCTCCACAGGGAGAGTGAAGCCTTTAGTCTCTTTTTCTTGAGCAATTTTGCTAAAAAATTATTTACAGGGACCATCTTGACTCTCTGCACCAGAAAAAACAGGTGTCACCACTGCTATCTAGATAGACATTGTTATGTTTTCAAAATCTTTAAAAATTACTTTCAAATAATTTACAGAATTAAGAGTAAAGGAATAGTGAAAAATAACTATTAAAAAACTTTAGTAAGAATTTAAACAGAAAACCCATGTTTTTTTATTCCATATTTACCTGGTGGTAAGGGTATATGCATGTGAAATAAGCAATGTTCTTTGAAAGCAACTCACTGCTCATCAACTCTTATGAAATAAACTAGGCCATATCGATCTGGTAAATACTGATTCCTGTCTTCAAACATTCACATCAATTCCATCTTATGATTACTTCACGTGCAGCATATTCTTTCTTTCTTCATCAAAATGCGATTGATTTTGAAGCTGTGAAACCTCATAATTTTGTTGCAGAGAGGTTAGCTATCACTTTTGGACCTAATTGTAAAATATTTTTCATTTTTACATCTGTAAACACCAAGTAGAATGGTCTGCTAATATTGTAGATTATTTCTACATAACACATGGCCTGCCAATCAACTTTTCTTATAAAGACTTTATTTTTAGAATACTTTAAGGTTCAAAGCAAAATATGAAGGAAGGTACAGAGAATTCTCATATATCCCCTGCCCCCCACATGCAGAGCCTCCCCCACTGTCGACAACCTTCACCAGAATAGTACCTTTGTTACAATTGATAACCACATTGATACATCATTATCACACAAAGTCCATAATTTACATTAGAGTTTACACACGGTGTTTTAAATTTTATGGATTTGGGCAAATGTATAATGACATATATCATAGAGAATATTTTCACTGACCTAAAAATGCTCTGTGCTCTGCCTATTCATCCCTCCCTTCCTCCAACCCCTGGAAACCACTGATTATTTCACTGTCTCCATAAATTTGTCTTTCCAGAATGTCATATAGTTGGAATAGCACATGTAGCCTTTTCAGATTGGCTTATTTGACTTAGTAATACGCATTTAAGTTTCACCCATGCTTTTTAAGGCTTGACAGCTCATTTATTTTTAGTATAATATTCCATTGTATAGGCACACAAAAGTTTATGTATCCATTCACCTTCTGAAAGACATCTTGGTCAATTCTGAGTTTTGGCAATTATAAATACAGCTGCTATAAACATCTGTGTGAAGGTATTTGTATGGGAACAAATTTTCAACTCCTTTGGGTAAATACCAAAGAGTGTGATAGCAAAATTGTATGGTAAGACTTTGTTTAGTTTTTAAACAAACAAACAAATAAAAAAGCCAAAATGTCTTCCATAGTGGCTGTACAATTTTGCATTCTTATCAGCAGTAAATGAGAGTTCCTGTTGCTCCACATTCTCTTCAACATCGGGTGTTGTCAGTGTTATGGATTTTGGCCATTCTAATAGGAATGCAGTGGTATTTTATTATTGTTTTAGTTTGCATTTTTCTGATGACATATGGAATGGAACACCTTTTAAATGTGCTTATTTGCCATCTGCATATCTTCTTTGGTGAGATGTCTATTAATGTCTTTGGCCAATTTTTTAATTGTGTTGTTCATTTTATTACTACTGAGACTTAAGATTTCTATTTGGATAACAGTTCTTTATCAGATATGTCTTTTGCAAATATATTCTCCCACTCGGTGTCTTGTCTCCATTTACTTGACAGTGTCTTTCACAAAGCAGAAATTTTATATTTTAATTACATCTGGCTTGTCAATTCTTTTTCTTTCCCCTATGGATCATGCCTTTGGGATTGTATCTACAGAGTCATCACCAAACCTAAGGTTACCTAGATTTTATTTGTGACATGAATTTTCACCATCATATGTTATGGTGTTAAAAGATTGTATGATAACATCCTTTCTGTTGAATAACTGCATGGAGATTACATATTAATTTTTCATTCTTAGAAATATATTATGGCTTACTCATTGATTATTGAATTTGAGAAAATTCATCTAGAATATTCTTTCTGATGACATATAGTCTGAAATTTCACTTACATAATGAGTTTTACTGTCATCACTAATATCTTAAGTGCTACTATACATCTCTTTGCATTCACACTTTGATTCATATAATAATTGAGGATATCATTCTCTTTGCCATTTTGGTAGAATTCTTTATAAAAATTCTGATTTCTGATGTTTGTTTAATGCTATTTTAAAGAAGGCTACAAGATCATGCTATTAGACTATAACTTCCTGAAAAATGATAAAATTGTACAACTCACTAAAAAACTGAAAGATGATGTAATATTGATAATTTATTTTACCACTGCATTATTCTAGTGATTCAATTTCATTTTTATTTTATTCTCTTTTAGGTGTTCTTTGAAATAATTTATGATTAACATTCTAAGATGATTCAAAGCAAAATATGTCAAGATACAGGTAAAATAAGATTCCTAAGCTCTTGTAAAATACATTAGATTCAAAAACTGTCAAATCAACTCATATTAAAAATACTATCTTTTATTTAAAGTCAACTAATTTTAGATATTAATTATATCTACAAAATACTTTCATGACTTTATTTGAAACATGAAATATTATATTTTATGTTAAATATAATGTTATGTTTTTCCTTCTCTATCTTTGAATGATCATTAAGAAAAAAATATAATGACATAGCAATCCTTACAAAGAGTTAAACTACTCAAAAATATGCTCAAAATCTAAACTTGGATTCAAAGCATGTTATGTCTGCTGTTACACCATGTATTACTCCATTAAGAAATGATAATAAGAAGCATAATATTCATATCCTTGACTTGACCTTGACACAGAGCTGAGGTTTTGGTTTTTTATTTCTTTTTAGTTAAGACATATAAACAGCAAAATGCACAAATCCATTTCTACAGCTAGATCATTCCATGATGTGCCCACTTGTGTCCCACCACTCACATTAAGAAACTGTATTTTTCCAGCTCACCAGTAGTCCCCCTCTTGCCCCTTCAATCACTGTTTCTTATGAAAGGAACTATTCTCTCGAGTTCTATCACCACAGATAAGCTCTGCCTGTGTATGAGATTTATATAAATGAATTATACCATAAGCCCTCCTTTTTGTATGTCTTCTTTTCATCAACATTATTTTTCTGAGATCATTGGTGTCACTGTAGTTTGTTCATTCTATTTTTCTAAAGTTCTGTTCTATGAATATAATATAATACATTTATCCCTTCTTATGCTGATATGGATAGTTTTCTATTTTTGCTGCTATAATAGTACTGTTATAAACAGTTTTTGTATTTCTTTTTTTTTGAATGCATGCAGCTATTTTGTTGGCTTTATAATTAAATTATGATTCAATTTTTACTAGTACTGCTAGTTTTGAAAAGCAGTTGAGTCGAATTACATTTCTGTCAGCAACATATGAGATTTCTTCTTCAGAAAAATCCTTTCCAAAACAGTATTGACACCTTTTTTTAAATCATTCTGGCATGTATATTGTCTTATTCTGTGTATGTGAAGTAATTTTCTAATGAATATAATGAATGATGAGATTTAACATATTTTTATATGTTTATTGATGATATGAATATGTTGTTTCCTTTGGAAGGCATGTTCACATTTTTTGCTTATATTTTGGTACAGTTGTCTGTCATTTTTGTTGATTTGTTGAAGCTTTTTAAAATATATATTCTGGATACAATTACTTTGTCAGATGTGTGTATTGAAAACATCCTATCACACTGAGGATTGCTTTTTACTTTCTAGATGTTGTCTTCTTTTTCTTCAAAGTTTAAAACCTAAAGTTAGCTCTTTTTGTCACTTATTAAATAAAATTATCCCCACTCCTGCATCATTGTTTCTCTTAAAAGCTTTTAATTGAACTATTGCTTAAATGCCTCCTTAGTTTTATATTTTATTAGTTAGAAGTCTAATTATTAACATTACCCATTGTATGTGTGACATATTATTGCAAGTGACAGTATTACCAGAAGCATGACTCACTGTATTGCAGCCTTCAATGGTGATTAGTTTTTTGTCTTTTACGGGGTCTCTAAAACAATGCCAATGACATGCACTTTGATTTTTTTATGTTTGTTTTTTGTTTTGTTTTGTTTTGTTTTGCTTTGCTTTTTTGTTTGCAGCAGCACCTACGTATGAGTCAGAAGTGGCCAGGTTACGGCATGGCAACAACAACAAAATAACATAGTCTCTCAGTAGTGATATACATACACAAAGGGCTACTTCTTACTCTCCCCAGATCTAGGGAACAGCTCACTCCAAAACCCATGCTGCAAAGACAGCCAAGCTTCAAAAGGTTGCTTGTCATTAAGGTACATTGACAATGGTCAAGGAGGTGACTTGTTCTGGAGCTGATACAGGAGCTCCTGCTCATATTTCATTGGCTAGGATGCATTACATTCCCATCAAGCTCCAGTGGGTAGGAAACAGCATATGCTGTCATCCTTCGTGACCACCAGAGAACGCAAATCTAGGATCTTGGATCCTGAATGAATAGAGTATTTCATGAAGGAAATAAATGGTCCCTGTAAATAATAGAAGAACACGTAAAAGATTCCATGTCAAGCCAAAGACCATGGTTACACTCCAGACCACCACATCTGAGCAGTGTCTCCTCATTGATGAAAGGGAAATCAGTGAGCTGCAGATACAGAAGCTAACAAGCAATCAAGCACATAATTAGATTAAGTGTAAGGTGCAGTGGTTGACAGAACAAGTTTTCAATGAATATATGAAGTATTAATATTATCCAGCTCAGTTTTAAAACAGAAATGAATATATCCATGGTTTTCTTAATATAGTTAAGGCACCAGTGAAATGGAAAGAATCCTCAGAAGTAACTATGACAACAATTTTTCTAGTCCTTTCTCAAGCACAAGTATTCTGAAAATATTCTTATAACTGACTATCAATTCTTTTTTTTTTTTTTTTTTTTTTTTTTTTGAGACGGAGTCTCGCTCTTTCGCCCAGGTCGGACCGCAGTGGCTTGATCTTGGCTCACTGCTACCTCCGTCTCCCCGGGTTCACGCCATTCTCCTGCCTCAGCCTCCCGAGTAGCTGGGACTACAGGCGCCCGCCACCACGCCTGGCTAATTTTTTGTATTTTTAATAGAGACGGGGTTTCACCATGTTAGCCAGGATGGTCTCCATCTCCTGACCTCGTGATCCTCCCGCCTCAGCCTCCCAAAGTGCTGGGATTACAGGGGTGAGCCACCATGTCCCACCTACCAATTCTTTATCTAAAATCTTGAAAGGAAAATATGCAGTCTCATTTTTTTAATCTGAATTAGGCATCTCACTCTAAAAATTTCTTCCTTTGTATTTGTTGGGTTTCAGTAGAGAAAACTAGTTTGATGGAGGAAAATTATTAACACTTATATATAGATGGCACCTTGAAGTTTACATTTTAAAAACACACATATACATTTAAACCATATAACTGTAAAGAAGAAAGTTATTATTTTACTTAAATAAATATAATAAACTGTGCCCAAAGTTACAGCGAGCCTCAGATGCAGATTCCTCATAGCCTGTTTGTATGATGATTGCCAACCCCAGTATGACCTCAACGTCAACATCCACAAACAGACCTAGAAGTCCCCCTTCCCTTGACCTTCTGCGCTAGTTTGGGTTCTCAGAATCAGGCACCAAGACATGTTTGACATGCAACAGATTTACTGGGAGAAATACCTGTGAAAGATAAACGAGGAAAAGAGACAGTGTTAGGGGAAACTTCAGATTCGACACAGGTCTGGCAACCGTGAACAGATTCGACACAGGTCTGACACAGGGAGAAAAGCGGGGGATCAGGAAGGAAGAGTTTCAGACTGCAGTGGGGTTCTAAGAATGGGGAGTCCTGGAGCTGAAGGGACTGTCCGGGTCCCACAGCCCTCACATGGGTCAGCAGGAGCAACTCTTTCCCCACCCCATGCTCACTGCTCAGCCAGGAGCAGCCAGGGCAGGATAACACAGCAGAGAATTGAGATGGGTAGCTCTGAGCTGTCATTCAAATACAGTCCTCAGAGCAGCATATTTCTCTGGCTGCAAAACCCACCGAAATCCCTTTCTGCATTGCTTAATTTAAGCAATTATTTAATAAATTATTTATTTATTTATTATTTAAGCAATAATTTAAGCAAGTTGCTGACTTCACAGTTCACTAGGAGCTTTGGATTTTGTGCTTGAATGTGCCCATCCTGCACTATTCATGTAGGACCTTGAATTCATCCCTCCATTAACACTGTACCCAGTGCTCGAGGTTCAAGTGATTCCATTGGTTGCCTGCACTATTGCAACAGCCTGCTCATTTATTCTATAGCATTTATTATCTCCAAACATCTTTGGTGATACCCCTCATCAAACAAGTCAGAAAAATTCTAAAGCATTTCCTGAAGTTTTCATTCTTTTCTTCCACTATACCTCATCTAGTCTTGCTAATTCTTCTCCTATACCTATTTCATCATTTACAGAGTTTTGATTTCTGGTTTACACATAATTTCTTCTAAAATATAGCAATGGCAGTTTAGTCACCCTCAATGCTTCCAGGTTCATCCAGCTAACCCATCCCTAACACTGACGCCAGAATCACTTAACTGAAATACAGATCATACTCTTTCCACACTCATTCCCATTGCTTCCACAGGGCACATAAGACAAAAGTAACTCCTTAGCCTATCATTCAATTTCCTTCACATTTTTATTTGGCCAACTGTTTTCAGTCTCATCTCTCACCATTTATTACATCTCCACTATGGTCTAGCCCAAGATCAGATGCCCATCCTAGGCAGGTGGGCAATGTAGATGAGCGAGCACACAGTATGAGTGGTAGTGTGAAAAATGTCTCTCCACCAAGAGAAACCAAGCTCAAGTTTTAAAAACCTATTGCTTGTGAGCCAAATGCAGCACGGAATTCTGGTGCCCATCAAGATGGCAAGCTGGCTGTTGCTGCGGTGCCAGAATCCATTGAAGAAACCAGAGACTCTGGTGGGGACAATGAATTCCATGAACCAATGAACATTCTTGAGAGATGAGGAATTAAAGGTGTCCTTGATCTGAGGGATGAAGGTGGTGAAGTAAAAGGCAACCTGGAGCATCATTGAGAGATTCGACACAAGGAAAGTCGAGTAACATTTACTCTTGTCCTTCTGCAATGTCACAAGGAGAAAATCATTGTCTGATCTTTCCTTGTGGAAATCTGTAGAGTGGCTGAACACTGGGTTGTTCCTGTCCCAAGAGAACCATCAGGCCTTCTGAGAAACGTGAGGATGGATGAAGTGTTGATAAAGATGTCCTGACCTGACTTTCTGCCTTGGACCGTTCCTCTACTCATGTTCCCTACACCAATAAACAGTTGGTTCACAACAGATAGAGATCGACTTTAGCTCCTGCTATTTTACCTTAAAAACAACTTAAAGCAGACAATTTCACAAAAGGATGGCATGCCACATTGATAGCAAAGACAGCAATTAACACATCCTTTCTTTAAATTGAAGAATTTTAAAATGGCTAGGTACTGGTCATTGGCCCTTGCTGCTTACATATTGCAAGACGGTGTGGTGATGAAAAGGGAAGTATGAACATACCAAAATAGCTAGATAATTAAGAGATAGGACTGCTTTAAAAGATTAATAAGTAGGCCGGACGTGGTGACTCATGCCTGTAATCCCAGCACTTTGGGAGGCCAGGGTGGGTGGACTGCTTGAGGTCAGGAGTTCAACACCAGCCTGACCAACATTATGAAACTGCATCTCTAATAACAAAACTAGTTGGGCGTGGTGGTGCAGGCCTGTAATCCCAGCTACTCGGGAGACCGAAGCAGGAAAATTGCTTGAACCCGGGAGGCAGAGGTTGCAGTGAGCTGAGGTGGTGCCACTGCACTCCAGCCTGGGTGAGAGAGCAAGACTCCATCACAAAAAGAAAAAAAAATACTAAGTAAGTGGAGAATATAAAAAATTTAAATGAAAATATATTGAAAGGAAAAAGAATTTTTAATATAATAACAATACATAAGAAGACAGATGATTTAGGTGATATATATAAAATGGAGATCATCAAAATAGCTGTCTATTTCAGACATGAAAAGTGAAATATTTGTACAAAACATTATAAGTGCTATAAATAGATGGCTATAACTGATAAAAGTAGTAATTAGGGATAGTAGTTTATGAATCTATAACAGAAGGCAACACAAAATTATAAAAATAATAAAAAATAGAAAACTGGTATTTTTAAATATAAAGATATGGACTAATATTTATAATATCTAAACATTTTAAAAGTGTTACTATCTATGTAATAAAATCCTGGACAGAGGAAAATAATAAAATTGAAAGGAGAAAATGTTTGAACAATCTTATAGCATATGTTTTTTTTAGATTGGCTTTATGCAATCAATGTAATGCATGTGAAACCCATTTAAGTTGCTATGTATATCAATAGTTTGCTCTTTTTTTTATTAATATTATTATACTTTAGGTTTTATGGTACATGTGCGCAATGTGCAGGTTAGTTACATACATATACATGTGCCATGCTGGTGCGGTGCACCCACTAACTCGTCATCTAGCATTAGGTATATCTCCCAACGCTATCCCTCCCCCCTCCCCCCACCCCACAACAGTCCCCGAAGTGTGATGTTCCCCTTCCTGTGTCCATGTGTTCTCACTGTTCAATTCCCACCTAAGAGTGAGAATATGAGGTGTTTGGTTTTTTGTTCTTGCGATAGTTTACTGAGAATGATGATTTCCAATTTCATCCATGTCCCTACAAAGGACGTGAACTCATCATTTTTTATGGCTGCATAGTATTCCATGGTGTATATGTGCCACATTTTCTTAATCCAGTCTATCATTGTTGGACATTTGGGTTGGTTCCAAGTCTTTGCTATTGTGAATAATGCCGCAATAAACATACATGTGCATGTGTCTTTATAGCAGCATGATTTATAGTCCTTTGGGTATATACCCAGTAATGGGATGGCTGGGTCAAATGGAATTTCTAGTTCTAGATCCCTGAGGAATCGCCACACTGACTTCCACAAGGGTTGAACTAGTTTACAGTCCCACCAACAGTGTAAAAGTGTTCCTATTTCTCCACATCCTCTCCAGCACCTGTTGTTTCCTGACATGTTAATGATTGCCATTCTAACTGGTGTGAGATAGTATCTCATTGTGGTTTTGATTTGCATTTCTCTGATGGCCAGTGATGGTGAGCATTTTTTCATGTGTTTTTTGGCTGCATAAATGTCTTCTTTTGAGAAGTGTCTGTTCGTGTCCTTTGCCCACTTTTTGATGGGGTTGTTTGTTTTTTTCTTGTAAATTTGTTGGAGTTCATTGTAGATTCTGGATATTAGCCCTTTGTCAGATGAGTAGGTTGCAAACGTTTTCTCCCACTCTGTAGGTTGCCTGTTCACTCTGATGGTGGTTTCTTTTGCTGTGCAGAAGCTCTTGAGTTTAATTAGATCCCATTTGTCAATTTTGGCTTTTGTTGCCATTGCTTTTGGTGTTTTAGACGTGAAGTCCTTGCCCATGCCAATGTCCTGAATGGTAATGCCTAGGTTTTCTTCTAGGGTTTTTATGGTTTTAAGTCTTTAATCCATCTTGAATTGATTTTTGTATAAGGTGTAAGGAAGGGATCCAGTTTCAGCTTTCTCCATATGGCTAGCCAGTTTTCCCAGCACCATTTATTAAATAAGGAATGCTTTCCCCATTGCTTGTTTTTCTCAGGTTTGTCAAAGATCAGGTAGTTGTAGATATGTGGCGTTATTTCTGACAGCTCTGTTCTGTTCCATTGTTCTATATCTCTGTTTTGGTACCAGTACCATGCTGTTTTGGTTACTGTAGCCTTGTAGTATAGTTTGAAGTCGGGTAGCGTGATGCCTCCAGTTTTGTTCTTTTGGCTTAGGATTGACTTGGCCATGCGGGCTCTTTTTTGGTTCCATATGAACTTTAAAGTAGTTTTTTCCAATTCTGTGAAGAAAGTCATTGGTAGTTTGATGGGGATGGCATTGAATCTGTAAATTACCTTGGGCAGTATGGCCATTTTCACGATATTGATTCTTTCTACCCATGAGCATGGAATGTTCTTCCATTTGTTTGTATCCTCTTTTATTTCCTTGAGCAGTGGTTTGTAGTTCTCCTTGAAGAGGTCCTTCACATCCCTTGTAAGTTGGATTCCTAGGTATTTTATTCTCTTTGAAGCAATTGTGAATGGGAGTTCACTCATGATTTGGCTCTGTTTGTCTGTTATTGGTGTGTAAGAATGCTTGTGATTTTTGTACATTGATTTTGTATCCTGAGACTTTGCTGAAGTTGCTTATCAGCTTAAGGAGATTTTGGGCTGAGACAATGGGATTTTCTAGATATACAATCATGTCGTCTGCAAACAGGGACAATTTGATTTCCTCTTTTCCTAATTGAATACCCTTTATTTCCTTCTCCTGCCTAATTGCCCTGGCCAGAACTTCCAACACTATGTTGAATAGAAGTGGTGAGAGAGGGCATCCCTGTCTTCTGCCAGTTTTCAAAGGGAATGCTTCCAGTTTTTGCCCATTCAGTATGATATTGGCTGTGGTTTTGTCATAAATAGCTCTTATTATTTTGAGATACATCCCATCAATACCTAATTTATTGAGAGTTTTTAGCCTGAAGAGTTGTTGAATTTTGTCAAAGGCCTTTTCTGCATCTATTGAGATAATCATGTGGTTTTTGTCTTTGGTTCTATTTATATGCTGGATTACATTTATTGATTTGCGTATATTGAACCAGCCTTGCATCCCAGGGATGAAGCCCACTTGATCATGGTGGATAAGCTTTTTGATGTGCTGCTGGATTCGGTTTGCCAGTATTTTATTGAGGATTTTTGCATCAATGTTCATCAAGGATATTGGTCTAAAATTCTCTTTTTTGGTTGTGTCTCTGCCCGGCTTTGGTATCAGGATGATGCTGGCCTCATAAAATGAGTTAGGGAGGATTCTCTCTTTTTCTATTGATTGGAATAGTTTCAGAATGAATGGTACCAGTTCTTCCTTGTACCTCTGGTAGAATTTGGCTGTGAACCCATCTGGTCCTGGACTTTTTTTGATTGGTAAGCTATTGATTATTGCCACAATTTCAGCTCCTGTTATTGGTGTATTCAGAGATTCAACTTCTTCCTGGTTTAGTCTGGAGAGGGTGTATGTGTTGAGGAATTTATCCATTTTTTCTAGATTTTCTAGTTTATTTGAGTAGAGGTGTTTGTAGTATTCTCTGATGGTAGTTTGTATTTCTGTGGGATCGGTGGTGATATCCCCTTTATCATTTTTTATTGCATCTATTTGATTCTTCTCTCTTTTTTTCTTTATTAATCTTGCTAGTGGTCTATCAATTTTGTTGATCCTTTCAAAAAACCAGCTCCTGGATTCATTAATTTTTTGAAGGGTTTTTTGTGTCTCTATTGCCTTCAGTTCTGCTCTGATTTTAGTTATTTCTTGACTTCTGCTAGCTTTTGAATGTGTTTGCTCTTGCTTTTCTAGTTCTTTTAATTGTGATATTAGGGTGTCAATTTTGGAACTTTCCTGCTTTCTCTTATGGGCATTTAGTGCTATAAATTTCCCTCTACAAACTGCTTTGAATGCATCCCAGAGATTCTGGTATGTTGTGTCTTGGTTCTCGTTGGTTTCAAAGAACATCTTTATTTCTGCCTTCATTTCGTTATGTACCCAGTAGTCATTCAGGAGCAGGTTGTTCAGTTTCCATGTAGTTGAGCAGTTTTGAGTGAGTTTCTTAATCCTGAGTTCTAGTTTGATTGCACTGTGGTCTGAGAGACAGTTTGTTATAATTTCTGTTCTTTTACATTTACTGAGGAGAGCTTTACTTCCAACTATGTGGTCAATTTTGGAATAGGTGTGGTGTGGTGCTGAAAAAAATGTATATTCTGTTGATTTGGGGTGGAGAGTTCTGTAGATGTCTATTAGGTCCGCTTGGTGCAGAGCTGAGTTCAATTCCTGGGTATCCTTGTTGACTTTCTGTCTCGTTGATCTGTCTAATGTTGACAGTGGGGTGTTAAAGTCTCCCATTATTAATGTGTGGGAGTCTAAGTCTCTTTGTAGGTCACTCAGGACTTGCTTTATGAATCTGGGTGCTCCTGTATTGGGTGCATATATATTTAGGATAGTTAGCTCTTCTTGTTGAATTAATTCCTTTACCATTATGTAATGGCCTTCTTTGTCTCTTTTGATCTTTGTTGGTTTAAAGTCTATTTTATCAGAGACTAGGATTGCAACCCCTGCCTTTTTTTGTTTTCCACTTGCTTGGTAGATCTTCCTCCATCCTTTTATTTTGAGCCTATGTGTGTCTCTGCCCATGAGATGGGTTTCCTGAATACAGCACACTGATGGGTCTTGTGTCTTTATCCAATTTGCCAGTCTGTGTCTTTTAATTGGAGCATTTAGTCCATTTACATTTAAAATTAATGTTGTTATGTGTGAATTTGATCCTGTTATTATGATGTTAGCTGGTTATTTTGCTTGTTAGTTGATGCAGTCTCTTCCTAGTCTCGATGGTCTTTACATTTTGGCGTGATTTTGCAGTGGCTGGTACCGGTTGTGCCTTTCCATGTTTAGTGCTTCCTTCAGGAGCTCTTTTAGGGCAGGCCTGGTGGTGACAAAATCTCTCAGCATTTGCTTGTCTGTAAAGTATTTTATTTCTCCTTCACTTATGAAGCTTAGTTTGGCTGGATATGAAATTCTGTGTTGAAAATTCTTTTCTTTAAGAATGTTGAATATTGGCCCCCACTCTCTTCTGGCTTGTAGTGTTTCTGCCGAGAGATCTGCTGTTAGTCTGATGGGCTTCCCTTTGTGGGTAACCCGACCTTTCTCTCTGGCTGCCCTTAACATTTTTTCCTTCATTTCAACTTTGGTGAATCTGATAATTATGTGTCTTGGGGTTGCTCTTCTCGAGGAGTATCTTTGTGGCGTTCTCTGTATTTCCTGAATCTGAATGTTGGCCTGCCTTGCTAGATTGGGGAAGGTCTCCTGGATAATATCCTGCAGAGTGTTTTCCAACTTGGTTCCATTCTCCCCGTCACTTTCAGGTACACCAATCACACGTAGATTTGGTCTTTTCACATAGTCCCACATTTCTTGGAGGCTTTGCTCGTTTCTTTTTATTCTTTTTTCTCTAAACTTCCCTTCTCGCTTCATTTCATTCATTTCATCTTCCATGGCTGATACCCTTTCTTCCATTTGCTCGCATCGGCTCCTGAGGCTTCTGCATTCTTCATGTAGTTCTCGAGCCTTGATTTTCAGCTCCATCAGCTCCTTTAAGCACTTCTCTGTATTGGTTATTCTAGTTATACATTCTTCTAAATTTTTTTCAAAGTTTTCAACTTCTTTGCCTTTGGTTTGAATATCCTCCCGTAGCTCGGAGTAATTTGATCGTCTGAAGCCTTCTTCTCTCAGCTCGTCAAAGTCATTCTCCGTCCAGCTTTGTTCCATTGCTGGTGAGGAACTGCGTTCCTTTGGAGGAGGAGAGGCACTCTGCTTTCTGGAGTTTCCAGTTTTTCTGCTCTGTTTTTTCCCCATCTTTGTGGTTTTATCTACTTTTGGTCTTTGATGATGGTGATGTACAGATGGGTTTTTGGTGTGGATGTCCTTTCTGTTAGTTTTCCTTCTAATAGACAGGACCCTCAGCTGCAGGTCTGTTGGAGTACCCGGCCGGCTGTGTGAAGTGTCAGTCTGCTCCTGCTGGGGGGTGCCTCCCAGTTAGGCTGCTCGGGGGTCAGGGGTCAGGGACCCACTTGAGGAGGCAGTCTGCCCGTTCTCAGATCTCCAGCTGCGTGCTGGGAGAACCACTGCTCTCCTCAAAGCTGTCAGACAGGGACATTTAAGTCTGCAGAGGTTACTGCTGTCTTTTTGTTTGTCTGCCCTGCCCCCAGAGGTGGAGCCTATAGAGGCAGGCAGGCCTCCTTGAGCTGTGGTGGGCTCCACCCAGTTCAAGCTTCCAGGCTGCTTTGTTTACCTAAGTGAGCCTGGGCAATGGCGGGCACCCCTCTCCCAGCCTCGCTGCCGCCTTGCTGTTTGCTCTTAGACTGCTGTGCTAGCAATCAGCGAGACTCCATGGGCATAGGACCCTCTGAGCCAGGTGTGGGCTATAATCTCCTGGTGCACCGTTTCCTAAGCCCATCAGAAAAGCACAGTATTTGGGTGGGAGTGGCCCAATTTTCCAGGTGCCGTCTGTCACCCCTGGAAAGGGAACTCCCTGACCCCTTGCACTTCCTCAGTGAGGCAATGCCTCGCCCCTGCTTCGGCTGGCGCATGGTGCGCTCACCCACTGACCTGCGCCCACTGTCTGGCACTCCCTAGTGAGATGAACACAGTACCTCTGATGGAAACGAAGAAATCACCCATCTTCTGCATCGCTCACACTGGGAGCTGTAGACCAGAGCTGTTCCTATTCGGCCATTTCTCAAGCCTCCATTTTCAGCTTTTTTAAATAGTTTGCTCTTTTTAACAACTGAGTAGTATTCCATTGTATGAAATGTATTACAGTTAATCTTTTTGCCTCTGAAGGACACTTTGGCTATATCTAGTTTTTGGCAATTACAAATATAATGCCTATAAACATGTGTGTGTACATTTTTTTATGTGAACGTATGTTTTCAAATAGCAGCCATAGAAGATTAATAATGACATTTTAAATAACATTACAAATCAACATCTTTAGGAATCTAAGAAATTTTGTATGTATAATCAACATAATTAACATAAGGAATAAAGTGTTTTCATAATTATTTTATGAAGCCTACTTTTGCACAGAGATTGAACAGTTATTTGTGAGAATTTTAGAAAATATGTTCTCATTACTATCTCTTTGAATTTTACTGTAAGTATTCTCTTTGTAAATGAGTTTGAAACTTCATACTTTAAAACTCTAAAGAAAAAGCACATAAAGTGGTTTTGTTGGGTATAGGTATATTTTTAAATATCCTTTAGTTTCTGGATGGTTTCTTTATGAGAAATAAAAGGAATCTAATCAGAATTATTTTCATATTTGGGTTTTGTTTTCTTGTTCTCCTAAGTAAGAACCTTTTCATTACATCTGTTGGTTTCCTCAAATTGTTGTTAATAGTTGTGTCATTATCTGGATGTTTTCTTTATTTTACAGCTATTTTCCTGACAGAAAGAATTGCAGCATTTCCACGTTTTTAATACCATGAGTTCTCTGTGGTTTGAGTTGGATAGGAGAAGTTACTTTGTGTTAGTTATAATTACTATAATAAATTCAGGCCACACATATGTGCCCACATGTGACCCAGCTGTCTTCATAAAGTACTGGCAGCAATGAGATGCTTTTGATAGTACTGAACATGTGGGCTCATCAGAAGAACCAGCTAGGAGAAATTGAGCCTGGAGTCCCACAGGAACAATCTTATGGGAAGGTGAAAGTGGCTCCACAGACATCAAGATTAGTCCAAAGGAATTTTATTATATACATGAGCTGAAGACAGAGAAATTTTTAAGTGTAAAAACCCTCAGAGAAAAAGGCTTTGGTGAAAAAGATCCTCAACAAATAAAATAATTTTTCAAAATACAAGATTTTGACTTGCTATATCTCCTCATGCATTATTTTTAAAAACTGAGTGATGATGATAACTGTGGCTATCAATTATTTCATACAGATGTATAATCGGTTCTTTGCTGTTCTAGGTTTTATTTTCTCTTTTCTTCTCTCTTCTTTTTTCCTTTCCTCTTCTCTTCTTTTTTCTTGCCCTTTTATTTAACAAAACTGAAACATATTTTGGAGTCACATTGAAGCATTTGAATGACATGTAGGTAATCCAGTACCTGTGCCTAAGGATTGAGAACTTGCAGTGTCTAAGTCCAAATATGAGTCCTGCAACAGTGAAGATCACATCTTGAAAAAGTGAATTAAAAGCCATATATAACAGGCTTGAGATAAGTTGTATATAACCAAAATTTACAGGCATATTTGATTCATTATTATATTCTTCTAATTTATATGACTGTTTCAAAATCCTTCCTATAAACATCAAAACACGTATAATTTGCATGACAATTATTAAATAGTTTATACAAAAGGAAGCAGGTTTTCAAGGCCAAGCAAAGTTTTGTTTGCAGCCATAACAGATTTTGTACATGTGTGAATATTTATTATAGTATCTCAGCATGATAATTGTGTTTGACAGTCACTGGCTTTTGGATTACACAATAGCGTGGAAATTCGGTTCAGACTGTAAAATTTGTGCTGAAGTCCTACTTACTACATATGTTAAGGTCAAAGTAGCTGCTAATGTTATACTTCTCCAAGCAATTCTTGGGAACAAACATTTCACCAGATAACCTAGCACATCGTTTTTGACATATTCTTTGCAAAACTGATTCAATGAACAGAAAGTGTCGACATTTGAAAGCTTTTCCTCTAAGATCAGGAACAAGACAAGGGTGCCCACTCTTACTAATTATATCCTACATAATACTGGGAATCCTAGCCAGAGTAATTAGACACAGAAAAGAAATAAAAGGCATCCATATATAGAAGCAAGAAGTTAAATTATCTCTGCTTTCAGATAACAAGATCTTATACACAGAAAACACTAAAGACTCCACCAAAATCTGTTAGAATTAATAAATGAATTCAGTAAAGTTAAAGAATACCAAATCAAGGTACAAAAATCACCAGTGTTTCTGTACAATAACAATGAACTAACAGAAAAAGAAATCAAGAAAACAATTCCATTTATAATAATTACCAAAATAAATAAATAAATGAGAATATATTTATAACCAAGAGGTTGAAATATCTGTATATTGAAAACTATAAAAAATGGTGAAATAAATGGAAGAAGATACAAATTAATGGAAAACTATCCAGTGTTCATGGATCAGAAGAATAATATTGTTAAAATGTCAATACTACCCTAAAGCAGTCTACTGAGTCAAGGCAATCCTACCATAATTCCATCACATTTTTCACAAAAATATTAAAAACAATCCTAAAATTCATATGGAACCACAAAAGACCCAAATAGCCAAAGCAATCTTGAGCAAAAAGAACAAAGCTGGAAGCATTACAGTACCTGTTCCCAAAATACACAATAAAGCTACAATGATTAAAACACTATAGTCCTGGCATAAAAACAGATACATAGAAAAATTGAAAAGAATGGAAAACCTGGGACTAAATGTATACATCTTTTTGGCAATTGATTTTTGACAAACATGCCAAGCACACACAAAGGAAAAAGGGCAGTCTTTTCTATAAAAGGTTGGGTAAACTTGATATCCACATGCAAAAAAAAAAAAAGAAATTAGACTCATCTCACACCATATATAAAAATCAACTAAAAATGAATTAAAGACTTAAACAAGAGATCAGAAATTGTAAAACTATTAGAAAAATACAGGAGATAATCTTCAGGGCAGTGGTCTGTGCAATAATTTATTGGATATGACTCAAAAAGCACAGGCAACAAAAGCAAAATTAGACAAATGGGATCACATCAAACTAAAAAGCTTCTGAACAGCAAAGAAAACCAACAGAATAAAGAGAAAGCCTATGGAATTGAAGGAAATATTCACAAAACACACATCTGAAAAGGGTATAATATCCAAAATA
The DNA here is from genome assembly GCF_028885625.2 of Pongo pygmaeus. Taxonomy (NCBI): domain Eukaryota; kingdom Metazoa; phylum Chordata; class Mammalia; order Primates; family Hominidae; genus Pongo; species Pongo pygmaeus. The sequence continues at coordinate 33,972,044 of NC_072379.2, read as the reverse complement.
TGATACATATGTATATGTGTATATATATATATACATTTTTTTTACATTATTTACATACATTATATACATATATATATACATTTTTTTTTGAGACAGAGTTTTGCTTTCGTTGCCCAGGCTGGAGGGCAATGGCACGATCTCCGCTCACCACAACCTCCGCCTCCCGGGTTCAAGCAATTCTCCTGCCTCAGCCTCCTGAGTAGCTGGGATTACAGGCATGCCATCACACCTGGCTAATTTTGTATTTTCAGTAGAGACGGGGTTTCTCCATGTTGGTTAAGCTGGTCTTGAACTCCTGACCTCAGGTGATCTACCCTCCTCAAAGTGTTGGGATTACAGGCATTAGCCACTGTGCCCTGCCAGTGTCTACATATTTTTAAACATCATACTCTACACCATAAATACATCCAATTTTTATTTGTCAAGTAAAAAGGGAATAATAATAAGAAGTAAATATCAACACTAATATTGTAGACATACACCACTTTTAGATCACAGGTATCAACCAATTGTGTAGTTTGAATATCTCTCCATCCACATCACACGCCACTGGAGGGCGTCTGTCTGTTCCAGGGTCATGAAAGCCTCTGGTTCTAGCCTAATTAAGCCTTGGTAACACTTGCCAGCACCTTTTGGCCAGGGATTCTTCATTTCACTCTGTTCTACTTTACTACTTAATCTTCATTTCCCTGGCTATGTGTTTTTCTTTTTATCCACTGAAGCAGTAGTAGTATATCCTTAGCTAGTGCTTTATTTCAAAACTCCATGAGGTATGTTGACCATTATGACAGGGAACAGTATAGTATAAAATTATCAAAATTACTACCACTAATAATAAAATTGGAACTCATAAGAAATTTTAAAACTATTCCATGAAAGACACTGAGAAGAATATTAAAGGACATTTTATAGACTAAAGAGACAAATCAAATCCTTTTCTCCAGAGGCACAGCCAATTATAAGTTGTGCTTGTTCCCAGAGCCAGTTTCCCTTACCCTCTGAAGCATGCTCACCCTGCCAGGAGTCAAGTATTTTGAACCATATGTCTTGTTCTTCTACTCTCCGTGGATCCTCCACATCTCATCATACAAACCACCCACATTAGATGACTTAAAAGAAGGCCCCCGATTGAAAATAGCTCTAAACCTTTTGAGGGAGGAAAAGGTGAAAGAACTGCAGGGAAAAAATCCTTCTCCCATTTCTCAGTAGTAGAGAGAACAAGGGGCAGTAATATCAGAAAAAAGAATCTTAGGAAGTATTTCTAGGAATATGATAGAATGAGGAAGAATCACTAACATACTATTCTCCCTATCCTCACCAAGGGTTGTTATAGGCTGTCTTTATTATTATGCCCATTCCAGTGTGTGAAGTGTTATGTGATTGTGGTTTTAATTTCATATGACTAATGATGTTGACCGTCTTTTTATCTCTTTATCAGTTATTTCTATTTTATATCTGGTGCAATGTGTATTCAGAAATTTATGTCAATTTTTAAATTGGGCCTTTTTTTTCTTGTTACTGATTTGCTGTGGCTTTTTTATATATTCCAGATGGAAATCTTTATCAGATATTTGATTTTCTGTCTGTAGGTTATCTTTTTTTTTTAGTTTTTTTGATATGTAAATAATTTTAATTTTGACAATGTCTAATTTATCATTGTTTCTTTTATAGATTGTATTTTGTGTTTTGTATCTGAAAACTCCTCTCTTAGGATCTCAAAGATGTCCTCCAGTGTTTTTTTTTTTTTTTTCGAAAAGTTTTGTAGTTTTAGTTCTAGGCTTTAGGTTCTATGATTCATGATAAGTTCATTTTTCTGCATAGTGTTATGAACAGATCTAATTATGTTTTTCTAATTTCTTTTGGGATATCTTCTTTGACCCACGAGCTATCAAGAAGTGACTTGCTTCAAATTCAAATATTTGTGAGATTCTGTATGTTTCTTTTTGTTGTTTGTTCCTAAATTAATTCTATTGTGATTAGATATAATATTTTTATGATTTCAATCTTAAAATTTATTGAAATTTGTGCAAGATCTCTATGTGAGAACTACAAATCACTAATGAAAAAATCAAAAATATCTAAATGAATGGAGAGATATACCATGCTCACAGATTGGGAGACTCAGCATATAATGTGTTATTTTTCTCCTAAGTGATCTATAGATTTTCATAATAAAATCAAACTTCCAGCAGGTTTGTTTGTAGATATAGATAAGCACATTTAAAAATTTATATTGAAAAACAAATTACCTAGAACAGCTGAAATTATTTTGGAAAAGGGAAATAGAAGAATTATACTACTTTATTTTGAGACACATTAATTTGATAGTAATTAAAACAATATGGCATTGGCAAAAGCATAGACACAAAGACCAACAAAATAGAACAGTGAATCCAGAAACAGACCCATACAAATATGGCCGAGTAATTTTTTTTAACAAAAATGCAGAAACAATTAAATGGTGAAAAAAGTTTCTTCAATAAATGGTATTGGAACTATTGGGCATCCAGAAGCAGAAAAACATACCTCAAATAAATCTTCCATTTTCAACAAAAATTAAATCAGAATGAATCATAAGTCTGAATATAAAAAAAACTATAAAACATTCAGAAGAAAATTTTGTAAACATTTTTATGACTTCAAGTTAGAAAAATATTCCCTACACATGAATAAAAAGTTCTATTATAAAATTATCAAAATTAATAATAATAAAATTGTAACTCATAAAAAATTTTAAAATTGTTCCATGAAAGACACTGAGTAAAATATTAAAGGACAATTTATAGACTAAAGAGACAATTTTCAACCACATATCTAACAAAGGACTTATATACAATATATTATATATATATACACACTATATCTATACTATAGTATATTATATATACATAAAATATATACTACATGTATACTATACATATAAAAATATATTCTATATAATATATACACAAATATATATACTATATGTGTACTATTTTATTGGTCATATATATAGTTTCTTATATATGTATATAAAATCTCAGTAGTAAGAAAAATATCAAATTAATTATTGGACTAAAGGATTGGAATAGACTTTTTATCAAAGAGGATATATGGGAGATAAAGCAGATGAAAAGGTGTTAATTGCATTACTCATTGGGGAACACAAATTTAAATGGCCAAACACCTCTGCACACCTATTAGAATGGTCACAATAAAACATAAGTCTTGGAAAGGATGATAACACCAGTGTTGATAAACAATTGGTACTCTTACACATTATTGGTGAATTTGCAAATGCCACAGTTAACATATAAAACAGCTGGCAGTTATAAATTTATATAAACATCAATATGAAACTCAATCTCATGCACAGTTATTTACACTGGAATAATAAAAACATATGTTCATCTAAAACCCACACATGAATGTTTATATCATCTCTTTTCTTAACTTCACACACATGGAAACTACCCAAATATGTGTCAAAGGGTGAATGGCTAAACAAGAGGTGATATACATATTCAATAGCGTACTACACAGCAGTAAAATGGAATGAACCATTGATACACACAGCAACTTGGATCAATCTGGAAGTCATTATGCGGAGTGAAAGAAGCCTGTCTCAAAAGTTTACATACTATAAGATTTTATTCTATAACATTCTTGAAAAGACAATGCTATACCAATGTAGAACAGATAAGTAGCTCCTAAAGCTTTGGAGGAGGGAGAGTTGTGACTATGAAGGAATAACACAAGTGAGATTTTTGTGGTGAAGGAAATGTCATCAGTCCTGTTTGGAGAAGTGGTTACAGAATCATACACACGATAAAATTCACTGAACCATACACACAAAAATCTATTTTTCTTTAGGTAAATAAAAAAAAGTTTAAAAATGTCCGTTGTGAAGTTAGAGAAGAAAAATTCTTCTGCTTGTGATTGTTTAGCTTTCCTAAATCTATAGGTTGATTCTAGATAATTCTCAGCCAAAAGCCTTTTGAATATTGTTCTTTGACATTTTTCTCTTCTCTATCTAGAATTTCAATTATACACACACATACATATACATATATACATATATATATACTCACACGTAGCATATCATATTCTATCTCTTTACCAATGCTAAGGTTTGAGAGAGATGTTATTTGTCATTTTCATCTAGATCATATTCACACAAAGAAAGTATATTTTTGAGAGATTTCAAGTAAACTCCTGTTTTGGAAGACCCGAAAGACCACCCTAAGTCCAAAACAATGGACTCTGCCTGTCGTTATGCTCAGAGCTATGTTTTATTATAATGAAAAGGTATTGAGAAAAATCAGCAAAGGGACAAATATCAGGGGAACCCACCCCCAATATTTCAATGTAGGTTCTTTCTATTTTTCCTAAGTGTCTGAGAAATAAAGAGAAAGAGTACAAAGAGAGGAATTTTACAGCTGGGCCACCAGGGGTGACATCATGTATCGGTAGGTCCATGATGCCCACCTGAGCCACAAAATCAGCAGGTTTTTATTAAGCACTTCAAAAGGAGAGGGAGTGTATGAACAGGGAGTAGGTCACAAAGATCACATGCTTCAAAGGGCAAAAAGGAGAACAAAGATCACAGGCTTCTGAGGCCAATAAAGATCACAAGGCAAAGTGCAAGGCAAAGACCTCCCCGCAGGAATGCATTCCTTCCCCAGGGTATTAATTATTAATATTCCCTTCTGGGAAAAGAATTCAAAGATATCTTTCCTACTTGCACATCTGTTTATAGGCTCTCTGCAAGAAGAAAAAAATATGGCTCTATTCTGCCAGACCCCACAGGCAGTCAGACCTTATGGTTATCTTCCCTTGTTTCCTACAGTCGCTGTTATTCTGTTTGTTTTCAAGGTGCACTGATTTCATATTGTTCAAACACACATGTTCTACAATCAATTTGTACAGTTAACGCAATAGTGGTCCTGAGGTGATGTACATCCTCAGCTTACAAAGATAAAAGGATTAAGAGATTAAAGACAGGCATAATAAATTATAAAAGTATTAATTTTGGGAACTTATAAATGTCTATATTAAAATGAAATCTTCACAATTTATGTTCAGAGATTGCAGTAAAGACAGGCACAAGAAATTACAAAAGTATTAATTTTGGGAATTGATATATGTCCATATTAAAATGAAATCTTCACAATTTATGTTCCTCTGCCGTGGCTCCAACCGGTCCCTCCGTTCAGAGTCCCTGACTTCCCGCAACAGACAAATACATGTGGCAAAGTCCAGAGCAAATCAGCATAAGCTTCCAAGAGTCCTCATCCAGCACAACCACAAACGATGTACTGAACTCTTTCCATAAAGAATTATGGCAACCCCTTTGAAATATTGTCCAGGGAAGATCATTAGAGGTTCAGTCTCTAAGAATTTTATTGGGGACTAGTCACTTTGGTAAACTCTGTTTAACATATACCAAAATTTCAGACTCTCAAAAGCATAAACAACATTGTTGTGCAGTTTAGGCACAATGAGCTACTCTTATTAGTTCTGGAAACGGCATGAGGCATTCTAAAACCAAAGCTCCCAAATGTCAGTCATAGACCAAGCTTTCACGATAGCAGCTTTGGGTCTGCTGTGTTAACTTTCTCTGCAGAACTGCCCACCTTCTGCAGTGCTTACACTCAGTCTTTTATTTCATGCATTCTGCAACACAATAAAAAACAAGCCTCAGTGTCATCTAGGTTTCTGCTTCATAACTCTATTTATTTTTCTCTTAATTCTTACTTTGACTTAACATTTGGTTTGAGAGAATTGTATATTTTATTGCTAGATGAACATTTTAAAGTATTTCATATATAATTGAACACTTTCAGTTGTTTTCTTTTAATTCAAAGGGTCGTTCAGCATGACCTATCTACTACGTTGAAGAACACAAACATTGATGTTATTTTTCATTAAAAACAAATATGATTTGCATCATTGCATAGGCTTATTTATAGTGTTAATTGCGTATTGGATATGTATTAGGCAATGTCTTCAGCATCAACATTAGACAAAAGAAGAAGTTGAGCTGAAATAAAATCACCACAGATATCTTACAAGATCCTACATTTGCTCTGGATCCAGATGGTCCTTCAGAGTTGTTGCATTTGTGGAAAGGGGCCTCTCCTTGATATCCCCTCATAATCCAGCACTGAATAAGGCTGCTCCAAGAAGGAAACATGACCTTGCTCAAGGTCAAGATTTTGAGCTGAAGACAAGTCCAAGAGAGGGACCAAGCTCAGGGCTGTGAGCTGCTTCTAACTCCATTAGCTGGAGGAGTGAATTCCGTAGTCCTGGGGTCCAGGGGAGAGATTGTGCACATCACTCACATATATCCATTGTAGTCTGATGAGAAACCAACAAACTGACATTAGGAAGCTTATTTTGAAGTTATTCAAATATTTCCTATTTCCTCATATATTTCTTGCAGACATTAATATACTTAAGTCATTAAATAGAAAAAAAAAGGTGCCTTTGTTTTATATTTTGCTTTCAAACCTTAAAAAATTGTTATTATAATCAGTTACGGACTGAGTCATTGCTTTAGTTCATTTGTGCTGCAATAAAATACTACAGGTTGTCTAACTTATGTAAAAAATCAGAAATGTATTTCTCACAGTTCTGGGGGCTGGTACATTCGAGATCCAGGCACTGGCATCTTCTTGCTGCACAAACTTCTTGGCAGAAGACAGAGCCTTCTTGCTGCACAATCTCATGGCAGAAGACAGAAAGGCAAGGAGGCAAGAGGAGGCTGAACTCGTTTTTTATGAAGGCATTTATCCTGCCTTTATTAAGGCAGAGTTCTCATAGCCTAATCATCTCTCAAAAGCTCCTCTTCTCAAGACTGTTACAATGATAACTAAATTTCAGTACGACTTTTGGAGGGAATAAGCATAAAAGCATAGCAGTCATCATCATTATCAATATTATTTTTTCCTATTTTTCAACTAAGTCTTTTAACTGGGATTATCACTTTCCTATGGGTTGATTAATGTAACTGTTTGCTTCAAAAATTTGAAGCCAAAATATCATTTATTATTTTATTAAAAATTCCCCTGTGTTTTTAGTACTCTATTTTGGCTAATTGAAAACTGGTTGCATTTTTGAAATAAATAGAACGTGAATGAAGATAGAAATGAATGCTTTAAATTGTTTGTCACATGGTGACTCAATTCTTTTGCCTCATCCTCTATTCAGATTGCTGGTGGGTCCTCACCTGTTTGGTATGTTGCAACATCAATGTCACGTAGACTGCTTGGTGCAGACACAATCACAAACTTAAAAGAAAATGAGCACATCAAAATTACATGAAACAACTGGCTTTATGATGGTCATCAGATGATCTACAATTTGAGGATGTGTATGTTTATTGGCCCATTTAAAACAAATGTAAACACAAATCATTCAAATTCTGGTTCACTGGCTAAAACAACTAATACACCTTGAGAAAGAAAACTGTAGTCTCTGTTCCCTGACTTGCGTATAAGTACACTGGACCTACAGAACACCTGGGGATTTCAAATTTTAAGGACTACCTTTCAGCTAATTTTGTACTTGGTCATTTTGCTCTCACAGCACAAGAGTGGAGAAAAATGCCCCCAGGGAAACCACCTGAGTTGGCTTTCTTGTGATTGTCTAAAAGTTCACTAACATTTCTTTACTGTCTCAGGCATTTTGGAGACCTCCATAGAAAAGCACTAGTAGTTACATTTTAAGGATCAGGAGGTAAAAGAAAGTTCTGATCATGAAATGCTGCTGATTCATGTGTTCTGATTCCAGGAAATTTAAGGCTCTAGGAGACAGGAGTCGAGGCCTGTAGGTTGGAGATGATGACAGAGAACAAAAGGTGACAGGAGGCACCAAGGACAAATTTCACCTACTTTATTATTTTAGAGGAATAATCCTGGGGATGGCAGTTTTCAACAGGAGAGCCAAGGGATAAAAATAATGAGAAAGGGACTCCCCTTTAAGTTTGTTGAGAGAGAAAATATTTAAATAGCAGAAATTCTTCTAGAAGGGCTTTATTTCTCTTCTTGCTCACCTTTGCTTATATTTCCTCAAAATGTAGTTGGTTGCAACTGCTGAGATTATGCAGTGCACAGACAAGTATCTAATAATTATATAACAAAGATGCCTGTTAAACAACAAAACAACAGCAAGAACCACAAAACACACCACTGCATGGCAAATACATAGAAATTGTTAAAAATAATTGTACCTGTTTCTAAGGATTTATTTACATCCTTTTAAAAAAATAAATCTTCAGATTTCTTTGTGGAAGGATAAACACCTGCTGCCTAATTTGAACTTAATGTGTTGCATGAAAGTGTTTACAAGAGTGTGTATTTCTAAGTTATTATAGTTAATCACAATTTTAAAGATTTTTGAGTGTTTAATTGAAGTTTAAAGTTTTAAGAAGTGTAAAAATAACTGAACTATGTTTAAGAACCCTGAGAATTGCAGATGAAATGTTAATAAAACATCAGAGAACAGATTGAATAAATTAATAGATACAAATGAGGCTCAGATGACAAACAAGAAAAAAGAACACTGAAGATTGAAAAAGCTGGAAATTAAAACAGCAACAATTCAAATGCTCATTGCAGGACAGTTCTTTGGATGGTCTTGGGCCAACCCAGTTCTTTCCCCCATTTTTCTTGTAATTCTCAAGGGTAACTGCAGAAGATGCTGGGAATGCAACATCCCAAGACAAGGAGGAACTGGCTGGAGTAGCCTATCCTATCTCTTTGAGAACAAGATATTGTAGAACACTTTAGTCCAGCATGTCATGTAGCCCCTGGTTATAAAACCCAGAGTGGACTGCTTTCTGAGGCCCCTCAACTACACAGCAAATTGAGAATGCTGGACTCCATTCTCCCTGGGTGGCTTTCCTAAGCCAGTGTTCCAGCTTGCCATAAATCCTAGGCTTCTCACATCCCTTGCTGCCTGTCTGGGAGTAACACATCTGCTTCATGTAACTTGCTATGTGCTAGTGCTCTGTCTCACTGGACTTAGGCAAGTGATAGAAATTGGCAGAGCCCAAGTGCAGTGTGGGTGGTGTTTAGCCTCCTTTCCTGGGATTGATACTAATGCCCAGTAATCTTGCTTCACCCTAAATAAATAGAGGTACCCAGATAATCAGCATGAACTCCTGGGGCTTAGGGGCTCTTCCTCTGGAGCACTGTGCTGTGCTGTATGTTGCCCTCCTGCATCGCTTCTTGTTTCATTTCCGTATGGTTTCCAAAGACAATTTCCAATAGTGCTACTATTTTCAAATACCATTATGTTGCCAAAAATATTATACCATCAAAAACTGGTGTGTTGATATTTTGACAGTCAGGCCTATTACTAATTTAGCAAAATGTGCTACCATCCTCTAAATTAGCAACCATTAGCATTTTCGAGAGAAACTAGATGCACTAGCTAGGGAGAGGGTAAAAGCTTGAGATAATTCCTGAGGTAAAATGAGATAAAACAGTAATAGTAATTAATAATTGAACACTGACCTTACCAAATACTCACTTTTATTGTTGTTGTTGTTGTTATTAAATTGTCACTATAATCTTGTGATCTAGGTAAATATTTCAACTTTACAGATAAAAGTTATTAAGATTGAAAAGTTAAATAGTTTTGCATAATTTTAATACTAATAAAGAAAGGGACAAAAATTCTAGCCCAGCTCTGCTTAAATTCCAACTGAGTTTTAAGAGGGAATCAAATTGTCCCGCATAATTCCAAGATGCTAAAGAATATAGAGAAAGAAGAGTATGCGGATTTTGTTAGGCAATAATTAGAAACTGGTTAACTTCTTCCTGTTTCTACCATTTCCAGACTTGTTGTGAAGCCTCCTTGGACAATCAGGAAGGCATTTGCATGCCCAGACTTCATTTACCACCAGCATTCATGTTGATCTGAACAGCACCTGGCGTATGTAAGAGAAGTGAGAAACAGAGGAAAAGGAATGACCCCTAGACTGTGTTTTTAATATTCTCTTGCATAGTAATTACAATGACTAATAATTAATACTTAGTCTTTCTATATAGGATGTGTGTGTGTGTGTGTGTGTGTGTGTGTGTGTGTGTGTGTTTATTTTTCCCATGGGACTTTTACAGGTCAAAATTATGTACATGCTATTTTCTCAATGTGATTTGGAGATCCCACAGGGATATGATTTCACTGTATATTGCATTGTTTCACTATTAAGTCTTAAAGAAAATGGACAACCAAATGTGAACAAATGAATGAGAGAGAGTTGATCAATTTATAAACATGAAATTATAAGAATGAGTGGGAACACATCAGTATTAAGTATGTCAACTAACCCAAGAGGAGAGAAAGAAAGGAAAGAACAAAGGAAGGAAGAAGAAATGGAAGGAGGAGGGAGGGAGGGAGAGAGGAGAAAGGGAGAAAAGGCAGGGAAGAGAGAGATAAAAAAATAAAATGAGCCTCCCCCGTGCAGTCAGCATTGCTGTGAAGATCTGAGATGGAGAAATTTAGAAGAGCATGTTGGGAGGTATACTGAGGTTGAAATGTCACTCTGAAAATGCACTAATCCCAGTTGTTGTGAGATGGAAGCAAAATTGTAAATTTGGTTTAGCGAAAGATTCCTTTTTGCCCAAAAATATATATAAAAGGAAAAAATGGACATTGTAATTCAAAATCAGCAAAACAGCATTTGACTTTACAGGCTTCTGTTTCATTTCTAATGAAATTGTTCTTCCAGACTGAGACTCTATTGTAAGCATCATTAATACCATCCTTTCCCAGAATAATTGTAGTTGTATATAGTTTTCTTCAAAATGAAATCATGTGGGGAAAAAGGAAGCTACTAAGCAATTCTTAAAGGAGTCACTAGTTGTGGGTTTCATTTTTTCATATCTGTCTAAGATGAGCATACTATTGTGTGTAGATTTTCTTCAATCGATCACACACACACGTGCGCACACACACACACACTTACTACAGATCCCAGAAGCATTTTGGTTTTGACTAGAAACTTAAAAAGCAAGGGTACATTTGTTTCCTGACTCTTTCCCTTTTTCTCATGAGTTCAGCTGTTTGAGTCACTGGTTCAAGAAGTAGCAGAGTTCTTTGTGAAAATTTTAATTTGAGAGAAGAAGAAAACAAACCAGGGTCAAGTAACACATTAGCTATGTACAAATATTTGTAAGTTTTCATTGTAACCCAACAGACTAGCAGCAATTCCATTTTAATGACAATTTCTATATACTGTAATTTGATTGGACAAAGCCTTAAATTAAATTCAGGCTTCAAGTTCACTCAAAATCTACATTTCAATACTGTAAAACACAGTTACAAATGAAAAAAAAAAAACTTGTATAGCAAAATACCTAAAATGTTTTATAATACATTTGACTTTAAAAAACACTATCCATATTTTTTAGAGAAGCAGAATTTGAAAGGTATGAGTTTTAGTTACAGATAAAATATTATTTTTTAAATGTTAGTGACATATAGAGAAATTTTGGTAATCCTCTACTTATTAATATGGGATGATGCCAAATTTTACATTATAGGAGTTCATATAATAATACTGACCCTTGCAATAGTTAATAGAGTCAAAATGTATTGTATCTGATGTCTCAAGCTCTGTACATTCATGCATATCTTATGTGATTTTCTAAGCAATACATGAGATAAGTTCTTTTTTCTTTCTTTATAAAAATGAGGCAGCTCAGACTCAGAGGGGTAAGTTTCTTCCTAGAGCACTAGTGGGAAGGAAAACCAGGCTTTGGACTCATGCAGTCTGGTTCCAGAGCCTCTGAACCACTGTGTCTGGGGGACTCCCATTGCTATGAAATGAGACTACACCCATATAGTAGGACAGTGTGTTTGTAAAGAAATCAAAATATTAAATGTTTCAGCATTTTGACTAGAATTTAGAACAATAGTTGAACATTTCATACGGCGAGTATCATTCGCATGTGCACCAGTTATTTTGTGAAGTTGTTTTCCTCATGTGCAACACTATAGAAAAATAATTATAAATCTTAGCTTTCTCATGGGATCTATAATCCCCATCATGCAGCCTGAGTAATTTTGCTATCCTATGCCAGTTTTATTGTCAATAACAGCCTGGAGAAAAAATTTGCTTTGCCTTAGTTTTAATTTGTAAGTGTCCTAATCTCAACTGCACATACTAATTATATATCAAGCATTCTTTGCTCACCAGTGAGATATTGTTTAGATGCTTGTAAACTCACATGAAACAGAAATAAGGAGGACTGAAATTGTTCCATTTGGGCTTGAGGGTGATTGGCTGTCTTGCTAAAAGATATAGTTAGGCCATTAAATGTATGTGGCGGTTGGGGGATGCGTATGTGCTTATGTGTGCTAAATGCCTATGCTACATCCTGGGAAGGAAATTATAATTTATGTATTTGAGTTCTCAAAAATAAAGGTTTCTGAGACTTAGTATCAATAAAATATTTGTTCTGTATTTTGGGGTCCTAATTCCTGGATGTTGAACTTGTTGAGCAATCTTGAGAGTTACATGGGTGGTAATAGCAGTTTTATCCTTTCTACATTTTGAGCAGTTTTAATTTAGTATCATGCTCAAATGCCATACCATAAGCTAAAATTTAATGTTCGTGGATTGCATTCCAAGCCCTATCATGAGATTATTTCTTACATGTGTACTAGATATCATAGAGGTCTCTAGAATGTGTGAGACTTCCTTTCTTCTTTCTTTCCTTTTTTATTCTTTCCTTTCCTTTTCCTTCCTTCTTTCCTTCCTTCCTTCCTGCCTGCCTTCCTGCCTTTTCCCTTTATTCTATTGTATTTCTTTTCTTTTTTCTTCAAGGAATAAGTTTTTAGGGTACAATGTAATGTGTGCTAATTGCGTTGGTTTGAATGCTGGCTCCACATGCATTAGTTGCACGAATGTTGTCATACCATTTACTCTCTGCATGCCCATGATTATCAATGATGATCATAAAGGATGTCACCAAGATGAGCTGTTGTGAGAATTAATGGGAAAAATTCATAATAAGCAACTGGAAAAGTGCCCAGCTCTGTTGTTATTATAAATTTGTTAGTAATTTATTGTTATTCTATTATCAATTTAACATGTATGCACTGAGTGGTGAATACATTCTAGCCACTCTATTCTAATGGTGAAAATTGCTAAGGTGGGTACATGTAAGTCACAATCAATACATAGTTTGGTGGACTTTTATTTTATTTTATTTTTTGAGACTGAGTCTCACTCTGTCACCCAGAATGCAGTAATGTGATCTCGGCTCACTGTAACCTCCACCTCCTGGGTTCAAGCGATTCTCCTGCCTCAGCCTCCTGCATAGCTGGGATTACAGGCATGTGCCACCACGCCCGGCCAATTTTTCTATTCTTAGTAGAGATGGGATTTTGCCATGTTGGCCAGGCTGATCTTGAACCCTTGACCTCAGGTCATCTGCCCGCCTCGGCCTCCCAAAGTCCTAAGATTACAGGCATGAGCCACGGTGCTCGGCCAGTTTGGTGGACTTTTTTATAGAAATGGTCACAATCTCCACACACTTTCTTGTCCCCCTCAGAATCCAAGTCCTTGGATACTTGAATAGTCTCCTCCCACATTGACTCTGGGCTTCACCTATGACCAGTTTTGGCCAACAGAACAAAAGCCAAGGTGATTCAAGTAGGGACTATGAAAGTCCTTGCACATAGGAGTTTGGATTTTCTCTTGCTGCAGTCAATAACTCTGCCATCACCATGCTGGTAACAAGTTAGATTAGCCTGCTAAGCACTTGGCCTCACCTAGCCCAATTTCTTCCATTTCCCCTGCCAACCATGCATCAGCCACCCAACATGTGAGACCATGGACACCAGCCAACTGCAGACCTATGAAGGAGCCCAGTCTGCACCACGGGGAGCATAGATGAGCTTCCTCAGCTAAACACAGCCCACATTGCTACCCACAAGGACTGTGAGCACCAAACTTCTATGTGGCTTGTTATACAGCAGACAATAACTGATATGTGTAAGTTACTTATCTAGATTTATGTTTTTGTGAATTCATACTGGAAAGAGAGAGGCCTATCCAGGCCAAGAACTCCTTAGCATACTGCTCATAGCATCATGATGCTTTCTCAATAGGTGAAATTCTCATCTAACTCAGAATGTCTTACCACCTTTAATCTCTCCAGGAAACATTCCTTAAAATGATGGCAGGATGATTTCATTCACCCTACTCTAGGTTCCACAATTTCCTTTATCTCATCAAGGATACTGGGATGTTCTGTGATGGTAACTATAGCATAAAAGCATCTTAATCATTTTTTTTTAACATGTAAATGAGAGTCCATGGGGTAGGAGATTGGAGCATATATGCTAACATTACTGCTGAACTTGGAATTTTTTCCATTTTATTACAAAAATATAATATTGATTTGAATATACAATTCAAATTTATTTTAAATGATACTTTTTATAACTTATTATGTTTAAGTTTCAAAAGTAGCATTAAAAATCATTAGATATATTCTTTACCTCTCTGTATTATTCTCTTAATTTGTGTCTTATTTTAGAAAGAAGTATGATTTTATAAAAGACAGAGGACAAATCCTAAACATCTCTCTGGATATGTATTATTTAATTTAATGTATCTCTCATATACTATAAGGCAGATCCTGTAAAGAAAGAAGACACAAAAGGAGGAGATAAGGAATGATAGGCAGTATTTTTTAAAAGGTATTGAGTAAGTAATGTATTTAAATGTTCTCATATACATTTCATTTTTTTCTCACAATATCCCAATGATGTAGCCATTTTAATATAACTTTTGAGAAATGCAATGTTTAGGTTGTATAGAGACTGTGTGACTGCTCATGATTCTATTGACAGAAAGTAATGGGAACAAGGTTTCAATGTCCTTGACTTCTGCCTTCTGTCATAGAGGACCCATTAAGAAGATTGCAGAGGACCGCAATTTAAAGAAAAGACAAACATCATATGCTATGGATTGTATTGTGCCAGCCCCACCCAAAATTTATGTGTTAAGGCCCTAACCCTCAATATGACTGTATCTAGATAGGGAGATTTCAAAGTAAATAAGGTTAAATGAGATCATCACTGTGACTCATAAGCTTAATCAGCCATGTCACCAGAAGCCTAGGATAAAGATGGGATTACACCAGCAGAAAACAAAGGCAGTTTGAACTGAAAAGTGTGGAGAAAGCAGGATGGACTGAAGGAAGCCTGTTGGACTTAGATAAAAAAGGACCAGACCATAGAGTATTTATTTGGCTGTGAACATGTTATTTTTTAAGAAAAGTAAAGAATGATCACAACTGTGATTCAGTGATTGTCAGGACTGCCTCCTTCATTTCAAAAAGTGAGGTCATTGTCTCAATTGCCCAAGCCAGACAGCCTCTGATCAAAGCTTCAGGGCCAGGACCATTGCCCAAGAGGATCTGAAAATGGGATTGCTACCCTAGTGGATTTGGAAGGCAAAACATGGAACAAAAGAGGATTATTCTTGAGCATTAAGATCTAATGGAATTTGTCTTGCTGGCTTCTGGATTAGCTTGACATCTGTCACTCTTTTCTTTCTTCTGACTTTTCTATTTTGGAATGAGATTGTCTTACGCATGTGCCACTATTGTATTTTGGAAGGATGTAACTTGTCTGGTTGCATAGGCTCACAGATGGAGAGGCATTTTTCCTCAGAATTAACCATACCTTGAGTCCCATTCATATCTGATTTAGACAATATTTAGATGAGATTTTGACTTAGATTTCCGAATTGAGCTGGAATCAATGTAGTTTGCATGTGATAACAGCACAAATTTTGGTTGGCCAGGGATAGAATGTTGTGGACTGAATTGTGACCCCCTCAAAATTCTTATGTTGTAGCCCTAACTCCCAGTTCGATTGCGTCTAGAGATGGGGTCTTTAAGAGATAATTAAAGTTAAATGAGGTAATATGAATGAAAGCTTAATCCTTTAGAACTTTGACCTTATAAAAAAGAGAAAGAGGCACCTTTCCCTCATTCTTTCTACCATGTGAGGGCACAGGAGAAAGGAGACTGTCTGCAAGCCAGAAACTCAGCCCTGATCAGAAACTGAACCTTTCTGGACCTTGATCTTGGACTTTCCACCCTCCAGAACTGGGAGAAAATGAATTTCTCATGTTTAAGCACCCGGTATGTGGTATTTTGTTATGACTGCCCATGTTTACCAATAAACATCATGTTACACATAGAGATCTGCTTCCACTTCAGACAAATCTAATAGGCAATGGGCAAGCAGTACTTCTCCATTAATCTTTCTGCCTTCTATGTTTCAGAAAACAGAGTATGCCAATATAAGGCTTTCTCAGGGCACATATTGCAGATATTGTGGTGCTATTTTAATTGCTAAGAAAAACACTACTACAACAACGTGTAACCATTTTACACAACCATTTATGCTAAGGAATTAATCAAGGATATATGCAAATATCCATAGGTATTAATTCAGATATTAATTTTCACTGAATCACAATTTATACTACCTCAAATTTGTGTAATTTAATAATGTCATATATAAATAGCTAACAAATGAAGACACTACATAAAATGAAATACCATACATCTATGAAAATAGTGTTCAGTAAGAGTATCTATTGACAAGACTCCATACCTATAACATGTTGTCACATTATAAATAGTACATACAATATCATGCATTAACAAATATGTGTTGGCTGGACATGGTCGCTCATGCCTGTAATCCCAGCACTTGGGGAGGCCGAGGTGGGTGGATCATGAGGTCAGGAGATCAAGACAATCCTGGTTAACACAGTGAAACCCCATTTCTACTAAAAATACAAACAATGAGCCAGGCGTGGTGGCACTCGCCTGTAGTCCCAGCTACTTGCGTGGGTGAGGCAGCAGAATCATTTGAACCCAGGAGGCGGAGGTTGCAGTGAGCAGAGATCGTGCCACTGCACTCCATCCTGGGCAACAGAGTAAGACGACATCTCAAAAAAAAAAAAAAAAAAAAAGCTCAAATTCCTCCACATTGGAGCAAGATAAAAATAAGATAAAAATAAAATAAATACTGTACATAAAAATTCCATGTAGGTAGACAGTGTTAACCTTAAGTGTGCTAAGTAAAGCACTAAATATTACTGCTGCTTTAAGTGTTTATGTGTATACAAAAGAACTTAAGAGAGGATGGAAAATATAAATAGTTGGAGCTTTGGGTTCGATTTTAATTAATTTAATAATTAATTTTAAATAATTTAATTTTATATACATTTGTTAAATGTACAAAATGTACATACAATAACTATACGAATATTAGTAGAAGTATAATATATGATGAAATGATAAATAACTTTTAAAATTTAGCATTAAAGAATAAGAACATTATGATCAGCCGTATACATTGATAAAATGAATTTTCTTCTAATTTATCATCTTGAAATAAAAATATTAATCAATCTTCACACAGTTTCTCTTCGTTTCTTTGCTTGTATTTATAAAATAGGAGGCAGTAAACTAGAAGATGA
This sequence comes from Pongo pygmaeus, assembly GCF_028885625.2. Taxonomy (NCBI): domain Eukaryota; kingdom Metazoa; phylum Chordata; class Mammalia; order Primates; family Hominidae; genus Pongo; species Pongo pygmaeus. The sequence continues at coordinate 33,954,538 of NC_072379.2, read as the reverse complement.
AGCAAACAATAATGAAAACAGGAGTTGAGGGTGGCTGTACACTTCTGAATTGTGGCACCAAGTACACACAAATAACAGCCTGAAATGCTCACAACCTTGGATGTTCGCTTTTGTTTATGAGCTATATAGGGTGCTTATTTTCTGCTTTTCACGATGGCAATAACCAATCTTTTCCCACCATATTTATGGTGCTTTTCTTTCCTTTTTTTAAAGAATATTTTATGCTTGGCAGTATCTAAATGTTGTGTCTGGAATTTAAATAGGAGAAACTGTACTTTAGCCTTAGCTAACTGAAGGAGGCCAAGCCCAATGCTGAATTGATGGTGATTATCTTTAGCAGAGTGAAATGGAAGGGTTCATTGATTGAATACTATTATGACTTAGGTTCTTTTCATATATCATCTTGTGACATTCTCCAAACAACCCTGTGGGGTAGGAGATATATTTCTCAGTTTCCAGGAAAGGAAAAATAGCACGGAGCAGTTTTCAGCTTTGCCTTGTCTGAGCTCAAATCCCATGGTAAGTGGACTGGCCACACTAAATAACACGTATATAAGATGATATTATGGACACATTAATTGTTGAAGTAGACCTAGTCAGTGTTGCACAAAGATCTCAAGTCAAGAGCTCTAAACACATTGGCTAACAATGTAGTATATATGTCAATACTGTCATCTAGGTGTTGCCTAAGGGGCTTATATCATACCTGCATTAGTTAAATACAATTTTAGATAATGAACAGATACTTTAACTATAATCTAAAATAGTGGTAGATCTCAAATTGTGCATCATATGATAATAAAAACAGTAGCTAATAAGCCAGCATTTATCTGGGTTTAATAAAAACATTGGCAATGAAACGCAGTATATTCATATTTCTCTTTGTTCCCTTGTAACATTGTTGCAAAAAGAAAAGCTGACTTTCTTCATAGAAACATTCCTCTCAGTGTAGGGAAACATATGTAATCCACAAAAAGATGTATAAATGATAAAAAGTTTAGCAAGTTTCTATCATTAAAGATAAGTATATCAAAGCCAATAGTATTTCTATATGTTAACACCAAAATAATTGGCTACTAAATATTTAAGGCCATTTAAAATACTCTCAAAATATAAAATTCTTAGGGATATTAGTTTTATTTGGCAAAAAGATGTACAAGAAGTCTGAGATAATTTAAAGAAGGCTTAAATAAATGGAGGAGCACATTGGCACATGAGTCGTAGAATCAAAGCAGTTAAGATACCAATTCTCACCAAATTGATTTATAGCTTTAACAAAATAGCAATTAAATTATCAGCAGAATTTATCTCATAGAAATGGGTAAACTGATTATAAATATCACATGGAAATGCAAAATACTTTAAATAACCAAAACAAATTTAGAAAGAAACAAAATTGGAAGAATAACATTACAGTACTTCACAATTTAATATAATCTTACAGTTATTAATAACATGTGATCTTAACATAAAATTACTGAAATGAATCAATGGAAAACAAATAAAGTCCAAATGTAGATGCACACACATATGTAAAACTGATTTTTAATAAAGATACAAAAATAATTGGGTGGAGAAAGAATATGCTTTTCAACAAATGTTATTGGAAAATTTTCACATACATTCGCAAAAAAAAAAAATCATGTCCACATACTTAGTGCAATACAAAAAAACAAAAAACAAAAAACAAAATATGCACCATAGACCTAAATATAGAGCCTAAAACTATGAAATGTTTAGAATAAAATCTTTGTGATTTAGGATTAGACATAGAACACATAGAATATGATGTGTTTTAAAACATGATTCAAGATATAACAGATTTATAGTTTGGAATACATCAAAAATAAAAACTTTGGTTCTTTGGAAGCACTGTTAAGGAAATAAAAACACAAACCTCAGCATAGGAGAAAATATTTGTGAATCATACATGTGATTAAATATCTGTATCTAAAATATATAAAACCTCTAAAAATCAATAAGAAATAAACCCAATAAAAGTCATCAAAAGATTTGAACAGACTTCACCAAAGAAACAATACAGATGGCACATGAGCATGTGAAAAAATCATTAGTTATTGGGGAAATGCAAATTAAAACTGCAATTGGATGACACTGCACAGATACTGTAATGGCTAAAATTAAAAACACATGGATTTAAAAGTGTGGAGATAAATTTTAGCACCCATGCACAGAAGATAGCAATATCAAATGTTAAAATCACTTTGGAAAATAGTTTGGCAGTTCCTTTTTTCATTTCTTTTGTTTGTTTGTTTGTTTTTTGAGATGGAGTCTCACTCTGTCTCTCAGGTGGGAGTGCAGTGGCACGATCTTGACCCACTGCAACCTCTGCCTCCTGGGTTCAAGCAATTCTGCCTCAGCCTCCTGAGTAGCTGGGATGACAGGCGCCTGCCACCATGCCCAGCTAATTTTTGTATTTTTATCAGACACGGGGTTTTACCATGATGGCCAGGCTGGTCTAAAACTCCTGACCTCATGATGCACCTGCCTTGGCCTCCAAAGTGCTGGGATTACAGGTGTGAGCCACTGCACCCAGTCCTCAGTTTTTTAAAAAGTTAAACATTCACCTACAAAATGATACAGACATTCCATTCCTAGATGTTTAACGAGGACAAATGAAAAGTTGTACAAAGTGTTCTTAGCAGTACTAGCCATTATGGCACAAAACTGTAAACAATTTAAATGTCCATTAACACATAAATGATAAACATATTGTATTATGTCCACATTTTCCAAAACTGCTTAGCAGTGAAAAGGAATGAGCTATTGATCCTTGAAACAACATGGATGAGTCTCACAATAATTGTGCTGAGTGAAAGAAGTGAAACAAAAAAGATTCCATAGTGTATGTTTTTATTTGTATAAACTTCTAGAAAAGGGCAGCTAATCTATAGTAACAGAAAGCAGACTGGTAATTGCCTGGGGATGGTGGTGACCCTATGTGGAGGAGTGAGGATCAGTAAGGGGCACAAGGAAATGTTCTGCCTGATGAAAATGTTCATTAGTTTGATTGTGGTGATGGATTTATAGCTGTATATGTATGTCAAAATTTATGAACTTAGATACTTTGAATATGTCCACTTTATTATATGTCATTATACGTCAATGAAGCTGTTAATAAAGTTCTAAAGTCTCCTGACTTTCATAGTAACTCAGGTGAAACACTTGCATTCAGATCAGTATTTATTAATTTCAGTTCTATCTAAGGGCATGTGATATAAATTAGACTCTATGTACTCCGGACAAAATGCTAAAATTTGTCAATAAATCTACCAAAACAGGTTCTATATTCTCAGATGCCAATAGAAGAAGGTGATATTCAAATCATGCAACATGCATTGTGGTAAACAAGACACATCTGACTACCAAAACACAGGAAAAGCATTTGTCTACCGTGTCTGGCTTGTCATGAATTACTAGAATACTAATTAAGGGAAATCATAGAAATTAAATATCTTGCAAATTGAAAATTCCTTCATATTTGGTTGTAAGGAAAAAAGAAAGCAAAAATTTTTAAAGCTATTCTTATTGTAATGATTTTCACTTCTATTTTAAATTATATTTAGCATTCATTCCCTTTTGTCTTTCATTCACAAAAGATACACAAGTGGGTGCACACACTCTAATTTGTTTCAGAAACTTTGCCATTCCAATGAACGATCCTTTTTACTTAAATCAAGTTTATTTAGGTTTTTGACCAAAAAGTTTTCTGGTAAATGTATGCTCTGCTTTCAATGCCTACAAAATATTGTGCATGTAATACGAGTTTAAAATTCTAGGCATTGTTTTTAACTGTCATAATTAATAATTGAGTTTAAATTATGTACACATGCTGTAATGACTACTCCTCAAAACAGAGCAAAATATTCCCACCCAAAATTTGGTTCAGATGTTGAGATTAATGAAGCCACACACCCACCTAGAGGTCATGAAACTTTTTATATCTTACATAATGAGATTTTCTGAGGAAAAGAGGGCATTATCTTCCAAGCTTGTCTGAAAATGGCTTGAAAGGACAGAGAAAGGAGGGTGGTTTGGGGTGTTTATGTTGGTTTAGGGGCCAGATCTGGGGTGAGCGTTTTCATGTAAGTGGTGGCAGGAGGTTGTGTGATTTGAACTTTTCACTGGTGTCAAAGGAGAGAGCACTGGGACATTCTTATCAACTCCTCAGATGGTGACGCACAATGAGAAGATGTGAGGGGCATGGGGAGTCGCATCAAAAATTGCGTCAGGCTCTGCATACGTTCACGTCCCTGTGCGATGACGTCAACAACAGGCCATGCCTACTCCGTGCCAGATGACAGATAGCTTGGGAGATATCCAGTTTATCAAAATGAGGACTTCTTAGCCTTCACAGAATGACTGATTATTCATTCAGTGTCAATCAGATAGGTTAAAAAATGTAGAGCTAATAGTTTCCATTTGTAATTCTTGCATAGAAATGAATGTTGTGTAGAAACTGTTACACCATAAACATTAAGGGCCTTAGGTTATTAGATATGATCTTCTACTTAAACTACTTTTCATTGATGTGACCTTGTTTCCAGTGCAAGGTAGTCTGGTAGCAAAAGGGAAGAAAATGGAAATCTTCTTTTATGAAAATAAATGGAGTATTCCCGAGTGTATCTGCAGAAAGATAAACGAATGTCAGCAGCAGTTGAAATTACGGCAAAGCCATCGCATTACAGACAGCGGAGCAGGGAAGGTGGGAACCAGGCTTGCGGTCGCCTGCCTGTCAGGTAGCAGATTTGGGGATCATAAGTCAGGGGACAGGTGAGATGAGGGACTAATCAAATAAGCGGGCCAAATCCTGAAATGTGAAAGGCTGTGGCCAGAGAGACGAGTTTTGGTTTACGAAATAATGAGAGTAGAGAAATTCCTGCTACTGACAACACAGAGGATGCAGACAGGAGAGAGGAAACTATTGAACATTTTAAGATTAAAATCCTCTGATTATTCACCCAATAACCATTACGTGGCAGGCAGTGTTTTGGTGATAGAATATTAGATAAGAAAAAAATCCTGATGTTTAGGGTCATCCAACTAAATGGGGTATTAGCAGCTAGGGAAGCATTTTACATCAATGTTCCCTCATTCTTCATCCACCTGCAGAAGTGTTGTTATTATCTGCACTTTAGAGATAAGGAAACTAAGACTTAGGGGAGTTAAATTAAATGCCTAGAGTCAAGCAACTGGTTAAATGTCAAACCCTGTGGGAGTCAAACCCAATTCTGCTTTTCGGCCAATTATTCTTTCCGTTATTGCTTTCCCAGCAAGAAGACCTCTTGAAATGAAAAGCAAAAGCAGCATTAGATGCTGATATCAGGCCTAATAGTTGTACATTTAGAAGAGATAAGATTAGAATAAAAAATAAGTGGGCAGAAAAATTTCAAGTACTAATAATGGAGCAAGTGACAAAAGATACCATATTCTCTGAATTTTTAATAACTTTAAGTAATTGAAAAACATTAAGATAATCAAAGAAGATATGAATAAAATTGTCACTTAGATAAAATAAAAGTTCTAAGAAATTAAGAAAAAGAAAACATTGTGGATGGAATTTCCTGATACTTGACATTCAAGAAGCAGATGCAAATTTGCTAAATGTTTCCTTTATCACTTAGGATCCAGCACATACACTGTGACTTCTATTATAATCAGAGGACCTGCTGGGCCCTGGAGATGAAAAGGTGACTTTTTGGGGTGTACAGTGTGAATGTTACATTTCCCCCTGAGAAAACCCCACTGGTTATCTAATTAAGCCTGTGAACATCCGCTCCCCAAAATGCACACATATAATTTATAACCCCTGGAGTTTACAAGATATTCTTTCTATCTTACTGAAAATGTGGTGTGTTAGAACAGTCACTTTGTTGATGCCCTAAAAGTCAAAAGCCTGTGACCAATATGCATGTTAGAATTTTTCAGTATATAGTAATTTCAAAAAACAAAATGTGGATTCAAGAATATTTTTCACTCCTTAGAGAGGCTATGTTTTCTGCCAACGAACATAGGAAACAAGTTTTGCTTGACAGAGAAGGTTTGAGTAAGAGAAACAGCCTGTACTAATGATTATGAATTCATCTCTACTTCTGCATGCAGTATTTTATTTAACCTGCAGAAAATTATGTTTTATGTAATATGAATTCTGAAGGAATTAATTCCTGTAAGGGTGCCTAAAATTTGAAACAAATGAGCAAATGACCTATATATGTTTCTTTGTTTATGTGTAGATTTCTTTTGCTGGATAACTGATTACCACAAACTTAGAGGCTTAAATAGCCTATTTTATATTCTCATATTTTCTACATATCAGGCATCTGACTATGGCTTAACTGGGTCTTCTAGAGGGGTCTCACAAATGGCAATTAAGGTGTTAGGTGGGGCTGCAATCTCATCTAAGGCTGGGGATTCTAGGTTCACATAAATGTTGTCAGAATTCATTTCCTGGAAGCTGTAGAGTTCATTTTGGCTTCTTCTAAGCTGCAGTGGAAAGTCTCTACTGCTTTGAGTTTCTGACATCAGGAAAGGAAGTCCTCTTTTAAAAGACTCACTTGCGTCAATCAGGTCCACCCAAGATTATCTTTCTTAGATTGATTCAAAACCAAATGATTAGGTATCCTGCACCTCGTAGTGCCTCCACTTTTGCCGTATCCTGTGCATAATTACAAGAGTGACATTGCATGGTGTTCTCAGGACCCCACACCAACCCAGCTGGGTACACCTTCCTGGGCAGGGGAGTCCACAAGGGTGTGAGTCACAGGGGAGCATTCCAGAATTATGCCCACAACAATGTTCATCCACAGAGAGATCTGACAAATGTAGTAGCACAGCTTTTTAAAGAAAACCTCGCCAAGCACTTTGGGAGACCGAGGAGGGTGGATCACCTGAGGTCAGGAGTTCGAGACCAGCCCGGCAAACATGGTGAAAACCTGTCTTTACTAAAAATAGAAAAAATAGCCAAGTGTAGTGGTGCATGCCTATAATCCAAGCTACTTGGGAGGCTGGTGCACGCCTGTAATCCCAGCTACATGGGAAGCTGAGACAGGAGAATCACTTGAACCCGGGAGGCAGAGTTTTCAGTGAGCTGAGAACATGCCATTGCACTCCATCCAGCCTGAGAGACAAGAGTGAAAATCTATCTCAAAAAGAAAAAAGAAAAAGAAAATCTTAAACAACGAGAAGGAAAAAAGGGCATTTTGGACTTGTAATTGCTGTTCTTTGCAAAATTTTCTGTGACAACTTCTTCTTATTTTATTTTTTTAATAAGGGGAAAAGTATGTACATTAAGCTTCTGTTCGTTAGAATTTCTTTATTATACTTTCTCTTTTGTCAACTTTCCAATCTCCTTTGTCTCAAGAGTGTTCCAGTTAGATGCTAAAATGTCTGCAATTTGGGAAAAATTAAGAGGTTTATTTAAAAATATTTTGTGATTGAATTTTCAAAAATAAAAATAACTGAAAAAGAATGACTGTGTACACATAACTGTACTTCTTTTCTGGTATATGATATAATTGAATTTTTTTCAATTTTGCTTTCATTCTAGGAGCTGGTTTCTTCTTTATCTACCTGGCACTTATCATGAAAGTAAATAATAGTTACAGAAGGGACTCATTCATCACTCAGTAATTTCTGTCATAACTCAATTGCTGCAACAGTGGTACCACTCCTATACATGCTATGAAAGAACCAGCATAATCACTCTTTAAAGTCATTACAGATTAAACAAATAACAGTGAAGCACATTTTGGTAAACGTTTATTTTTCTTGCTCTAAACATAGTATGCCCTCACATTTACTTTAAGTTCTGTCCTTAAATTAATTTCATTTATAATATATTTTAAAAATAAGAAAAACCTCGATGTCCATCATTAAGAAAACTTTTGATTTGTATGCATCTCATGTTGTGTTTTTGTAAACTACCATTGAAAAACCTTAAGATAATTACTATATAATGGGGTAATTAATTAAAATAACAATAATAAAAACTAAAAATTCTAAATTAGTCTCAAACCATGTTAACCTTACTTTAATTCTCAAGCTGTAATTTCAAACCAGAGAAGGAACTTAGAGGCATTCCATGTAAACTTCAATTTTGTCTGTGTGGTGTGTGTGTGTTTTGTTTTGTTTTGTTTTTTAGGAAGAAGAGTGGCTCAAAAGATGATGAATCTTTATTGTAATCATGTAACAGTGATTTTGTAATCACATAACTGATTTTTTAAATAAGGTTATCTCCTTTTGAACATTTTCTGAGATGCTAGAGAGAGTGGGTAAATGAAAATAGAAAAGATAAATAAAATGGAAATATTTAAGATACTTTTAAAGACACATAATTATTAAGTATTGTTTTAAAGGAAGAGAAGACTGTTTATTCAGTGACAAAGAAATAGGACAGGAAGTCCTGGGGGAAATCAGACCTGGGAATCCCGAAGAGAATCCTATATTTTTGTTCCATTTTGCAGCATGTAGGTAACATGGTGTGGTGGCAAGACAGTTTTTGTTTGTTTGCCCCTTTGTGTTTTAAGCGAGACAAATTTGAGGGAAGAGATATTATATCCATTGATCTATTCATTCACTAAACATTTACTAAGCTACTGTTTGTGATATACACTGCATTTTGTATCAGTCTAAAGAATGTACATAATATTTTGGGGGGATCTTTTGTTTTACAATTTTCATATACTTTACAAGCCAAAATATCACCTCATCTTAATAGTCATAAACTGAGCCCAGCTATATGCATTAGGTAAAACTTAAACATTTTCAAATATATTAACCAAATTCAGTAGCAGAGTTTCATTTACTACACCCAGAAGGCATACTCTCTAACTAGTCTGGGAATAGTCTCACTTTTTATTTGAAATTCAACAGTTATTAAAACTGTTTTGGCTGGAGGACCAGCCAGTTGACCCAAGGCTCAAAATCAGATCTCAATAGGGAGACTATTTTCTTTAATCCAAGCCAGAATGAAAAGAATCTCGGGCCAAGTGTCCAAGCTAAAGGCAAGCTCAAACAAACAAAACCAATACACTAAAAGATAGCCCTGTATGATAGATGAATCTAAGGAGAACAAGCCTGAAAGAAAGATAAGCTGGTTCAAAATAAATAAGGAGAGAACATGATTTTCTATTAACAACATCTAGATTTCTGAAGATCTCCCTTTGTGTCTAGATTTCTATGTCACATGTTGGCCTGAAAAGGCTAGAAAGAATAATTTTATTTCATTTTTAGCTGAAATATACTTCGTAAGTGTGTATACACTTAAACACTTCAAATTACCGACCATTCTTGGCATTTCACACTTACTTTTATCTTCCCTGTACCTCAAAGAAATACAAGGAAGCCACCTTTTAAATGATAAGACAAGTCACCATTGTTTTCAAGGCATGAATCAAAACTTGGGAGAAAAACTTAGCCACTGACAACTCTTTATCAGAAATTATTTTATTAATTTAGATCTGCTTGAAAATAATCCTTACTGAATGTATACTATAAACTTTTATGTGGACATCAACAAATAGAACAAAAATGATGTAAAAGTCATAGTTTCAAAAAAAAAAGGAGAGAGACTTGGCTTTTTTTTCCATTCCTAATTCTCCCATTCTTTCAAGTTCCCTTATTTACTTTGAGATTATTACATTTTTCTTCCATTCCCACTGCTCCTCATCTATCATGCTCCTTTCTCATTTTATTTGAGACTACTGCAATGTGTCTCTAATGGTTCTATTGCACTCAATCTGTGCACTCAGAAACTGGCAGAGAAGCACCCAAAAACAGCCTATTGAGCTCCCTAGAAGAAAATCCCCAATCATGTCACTTCACATCACATGAAAGAACTTCTTCATTTTCTGCCAAATGAAACCTGACTTATCAGCCTGTCTTTCAGGCTTTCTACTGAAAACCCACCCCACATTCTCAGAATATCATGTCTCGCCATTCCTTACCTAGAATGAGCTCTTCTCTGCCCTGTGCCTTCCAGCACCTGTGGCTTTATTCTGATAGTCCTTTCTGCTTTTTATCTAGTTCTATGAGTCCAACTCAAATTCTGAATCCTCCTGGAATTTACTCTAATTTATTTTCCTTTCAGTACTTCCCTGTTCTCAGAATGAGCTGTTCTACCTTGGCGCACTCACATACTTGGCTTCTGATGCTATGTCTCATGTGCAGAATTGTGTCCCAGGTATTTTTCTAAGTCTCTCTAGTTTCCTTAAACAATGACGAGCTCTTTGAGGTGCAGGCTGCACTGGATCCAGGGCTCTCCATGAGAAGCTCCCCAGCAGCCTGCAACTGGCATGGATTGCTCTGCATCCTCCCCGCCAGGCACAGTGTGGGAATGCTTTTTCATTTTTGTAAAGCTTATTTTTTATATAAAATAAAATAAAAACCTGCGTGATAACTCATGATACGTTGGAGAGAAATAAAGAGGCAGATGTGGCAAAAGATCACAAGGAAATGTCAGCATCTTATGTGGCAGGGTTTGATTTGGGGGACTGTGGAGAATAGATAAGATCGAGAGGAATAATAAAAGAATAGGGAAGACTGTACCCACAGACAATAAAGAGACAGGCAAGGAGACTGCACCATGCAGAAAAGAGGGGAGATTAGGAGTGGCGGATGAATGATGAGTAGTTTTGGTTATTCATAAATCAGATAATATGTAGTTTTAGATTTAGTATTTCAATTCTGGTCACCTAGGTTAAATACACACTGAGATATACTGAAGGAGTCCATAAATCTAAAAAACAACTGAAATATTTAAATATCTAGATAAAAATACTGGCACGGAACAAATTGTGTATTAAAAGTAATTGTTACCTAATAAACTTTTTTCAGATATTGTGCAATATTATGCTCAGTATCTGAAAAAAGTTAATTAGGTAACAAATTAAAATGTGCTTTATGCAAATATATGGGCATTAGCTTGAAATATCTACCTTGTCCTGAGTTCAGTGTATTTTAAAAATGCAAAAATAAATATAATTTATTTGTATTTTTGATCTAAATACTTTTATTTAAATTGCTTAATTAGCTTCTTTATGTTCCACCTCCCATGAAAATGATTGAGAGTGGCTTATATAGACACATGCAATACAACAAAAGTGAAGGAAAATAGATGAAACACTTGGAATACATACAATGAAATTGAGCTAAGAATGTTCCACAAAGGACATATTATAAGGTTCTGAATCATAAGTTGGTAGAAGGATCAAAATATGGCTCTGACCTTTCTAGAGGCTGGAGCAAAGAGAGAAGTGTGATCATTACAAAACTTATCAAGCATTTCTTATCAAGAACTTGGAAAAGGAAAAGATCAAAGAAACAATAACTTATCAAACACTTTGTCTAGGTTCTCTCATTCAATCTTCACATACCCCACACAGTGGGCCTGTCTTTCCAACCCATGGCAGGGATCAGTGGTTTTTCTGGAGCTGTTATGGAGGTGGTTAGTATGTTGGAGTAGCTTCCTCTTTTCCTGCATGAAGGAGGGAAGAGTTGCCGTCCTTTAAAATGAATCTTTTCCCCAAGAAGAATTCAGAAAGAAGCCAAAAAATTAGGAAATATGAAAAAAAAAAGATCTGAAGGTATTGGAGAGGTAAAAGACAGGCATAACTATACGGCTAAGATTTGAGAGATGAAATCTCACAGAAAGTGAGCCCAGTGTTGAGGACTGCTTCTCCCCTAGGGATGTAATCTAAATTCACAAAAGTTAATGTAAGTTTGGAAGACTAAGAAGCTGTGAATAAGAGTATTTTGCTCAGAGTCTGCTAAACAAGGCCATACTAACCTCCTTGCCCAGGCTTTGGGTTGGGATCTCAAAATATTACAACCTAGGAGTGAAACTGCCCTTGCAAAAATTATGATAGTGAGAGAAATCTGACAGAAAAATTATGACATTGAAATAAATCTGACATAACTGGCTCTGTCCTGCTTCTAACCTCCAAGCTGCCCTTGTTCATTCCTGGGCATTAGCCAAGCTAACTATGGGAGGAATTTTGTTTATAATTTAACTTTAAAACAAAGATGATAACAGCTCCTTCCTGAAACTAACTGCCTCCTTGCTCAGGGACCAAAACCACCTGTGTAAAACTAAAATTAGCAACAAGGTTAGAATTATAGTTCAGGAGTCATGCAGCCAGAGGTTACAAGATTTGTAACCTTCCCAATTGCTCCTATAGATAACATCACTGTTGTAAAACCTAAGATTGGTATTAGAGGTATTTTCTAGACCCTGCATTTTGATGGACTAGCTGGTGGTCTACCTGAACCAGTAGCCAATACTAAGAAACGGGCTCATCTGGTTTTGTCACCCACCACCCAGGAACTGACTCAGCCCAAGAAGACAGCTTTGACCTGCTATAATTTTATCCCTGATCTAACCAATCAGCATTCTCCATTCCCTAGCCTACTGCCTGCCAAACTATCCTTGATAAACCCTAGCCTCTGAGTTTATGAGGAGACTTATTTGAGTAATAATTGCACCCATCCTTTTATTTGGATAGCCCTGCGATTATTAAACTCTTTCTCTACTGTAATATTACTGTCTTAGTGAATTGACTTCATCTTTACTGTAGGCAAGAAGAGCCCATTGGGTAATAATAGGAGTGATAGTAATTCATAAATAGACTGGCCATAGCAGGGACCAAAAACCAGCTTTGGATCATCTCAATCTATGTTTAGATCAAGGCCATATGGGATTCCTAATCCCTTAGCTTCTTTCCAGAAGCAAATATGAATCAATCTCAGAGAAAGATATTATTAATTTAAGCTTAACATTATTTTTATAATTATTCAAATACAATGTCTGGAATTCAAAGAGAAATAATCAATATATGAGGAGACAAAGTAATGTGATACAAGATAATGTGAAAAATAATGTTATTTTGCACAGAAAAATAACAGACAGTAGAAATAGGCAGGGAATGCAGATAATAGAGTTATCAGATATAGGCTTTACTGTAGCTATGAAAAATATATGCAAGGAAATAAAAGACAAGACTTTCAGCAGAGAACTGGGAACTATAAAAGAAGTTATTTAAATTCTAGAACTGAAAAGATAATGCAAATTTAGAATTCAGTGGATGAAGCTGGACAAAGATTAGACATAGACAAAGACAGAAAATATCCAGAATAAAAAATGGAGATGTAAAGGAGATGAAAATATAGAAAAATCACATGAAAAACACAGAGAACACAGTGAAGAAGTCCAGTGCACATGTAATTGAGGTCCCTGAAAAAGAGGCAAGAGAAAGCATGGGGCAGAAACAATATTTCTAGACACACTAAGTGGGAATTTTTAAAAAAGAGAAACTAATTTCAAATAACTAACTATAAGATTGGCAACTGTCCTCTCAACAAAAACAAGGAAAGCCATAAAATTAGGAAATAATATATTTGAATTGCTGGGAGGAAGAAACACTAAAAAGAAAAGCAAATACTCTCAACCCAAAATTCTATAACCAAAGATGATCATTATGATGATGAATATGGATTTAATGCACTGTCTATCAAAATCTCAACTGGCTTTTTCGCAGAAATTGACAAACTGATCTGCATTAGTCAGATTTCGCCAGAAAAACAGAACTAGTAATATACATGAATTATGGAGGCTGAGATGTACTGAATCTGCAGCTGGAAAGCTAGAGACCCAGGACAGCTGATGGCATCATTCTAGTTTAAGTATGAAGGTCTGAGAACCAGGAATGCCAGTTTTATAAGTTCCAGTTGGGGTACAAGTCTGAAGGCAGGAGAAAACCACTGCCTCAGCTTGAAGACAATTATGCAGAGAGAATTTTAAATATAATTTATTAATTATAATGCTTGAGACAGAACTATTAAAATGTTTCAGTGAATTACGTTTGTCACGTGAAAGCTGGGATACCACTCTGCATTGTTGAAACAGAGACAAACATTTTCTCTTTAGTTCTGCAAAGTTAAATTTACCCTATGTAATGGCAGCATAAAAATTGGCTGAGGTTGATTTTTTTTAAAACTGGAGTAGAATGGTGTACTTTACTTTAAGTTCAGAAGAATCCCTGAGTTAAAAAAAAAAAAAAGAAAAAGTGAAAAATGTTTTATTAGAAGGAACACCTTTTCAGTTGTTACTTTTTATCTGACATGTATGATAATATACTCAGAAGATGCTGTAAAGCTGGAGATGGGGGAGATAGTGAATAAAAGGTGTTGCATTGGCAATGAGCAGAGAGGTGCCTCACAAGCAGGCAGGGAAAAGCAACAGAGTGGAGTGGCCAGGAGCTTCGACTCTGGAGCCAATCACCTAACTCCTCTGTGCTTCGATTTTCTTATCTGCAAAACAGAGTCAATAATCATCACAGCATTGTTATATGGATTGCATGAGTCGCTGTTTGTAAAGTGCTCGGAACACTGGCACATAGTAACAACTTAAACCTTCGTAAGACAAAAAAACTGAGCTGACAAAGTCCACCACCACATCTCAGACTCTGCCAGCACGGAGTAGAACACCATGGCCTTTTAAGAGCAAGTGGCTTCTAGAGAACAACCTCCGATATAGTCACTTCCCATTGCCCACAGTTATTTAGAGATGACAACTAACAAGACATCTAAAAATTAACTAAGGGAAATATTACCGCCAGAAACTCAGAGGAGTTTGCCCTAAGTACAAAGCCAAGGGACAGAATGGGACCCACTTAGTCTTCGCTGCAGAAAACAGAGTCCTCACTTCTTGGATTGTCTAAGGCTTCCTGGGTCAAATGTAGCTAGAGAACCAGGCAGCTGCTCTCTACTGAGGAAGCAGTGTTCTTTCAAATAGTTCACTCATTACTCTAACCCCTGTAAATCCATTCTGAGATAAAAATCTCAGAAAATACCCAGTAAAAAGATAGAAAAGAGTATCAAAACCTATCATTACCTGGAAGGCATAATCTTCATAAGTAAAATAGCAAATAGCCAGGCAGAGGAATATTAAGAGTTACATTTTTTTCTGAACTGTATCATTCCAAAATAGGAAAGTAATCAGCAGTTTATGTGGTAAACCAGAAAATGTAAATGATCTGCTGTCTCTACGCTGGGGCTGGCCCGGGAACTGGGTGTACGAAGATGCTCCAGGTGTAAATGTAACCTTCAGATTTAGTCAAGCCTCATCTAAAAACTTTGTATATTAGTAAATATGAATATAGACACACACACACACACACACACACACACACACACATGCGTTTCAAACAAACGTACCATTAAATATAAAGTAAACTTCCTCTGAGGACACATTATCCTCTAAAAGTGGTTCATCTTAGATTGAGAAGGCTGCCCTAAATTGTTTGGCATACACAAAGTAAGACAAAATAAGGTGGCACTTATTCATTTTTTTTACTGGTTTAACAAGTTAGCTTTGACATGTACAAGGGACTCTGACAGAACTTGAAATTTAGCAGTGAACAAACTGGACAAGGTTCATGCTTTTGAGGAGCTTACATTTGGTGATATAAACAACATATTACACTGCAAACCTGTTTGACTGTTTCTTACACGTCGCTTTATTTATTTCTTTAACAACTAGTTTTGAGCATCTGGCCTTGTGCTTCTTGCTCTTGGACTGTTCGTTTCTGGGTTTCATATCGAACTTAAAATCTAGTGAATGACACAGGGTAAAAAATCAGACACAAAAGTATACTAAGATTGAGATTATTCTTAGCAAGAAAATAGACATAATTCCATGGAAATGTATATAAGTGTAATTTAACCTGAGATATGATGGAGAGACAAGTTAGGTATTTAGGCAGAAATAACAGCACATTAAAAAAAATTGTGGTAACAATGAGTTTGAGACATTCGAAAAGGTATAAAGGCCAGAAATCAAGTAATCACATAAGGACGGAAAGACCAACCCCACTCTAATTTCTATGCAGTGAGAATCCAGGAATGGGAGAGCATAAAGAAGCATGCAGTTTTTAGGTGGATCCTTCTTTAAGTCCATTTCCCAGACCCATTTCCAGCCAGGTGTGATGATATGACCCTGTCCTGGTCTATTAGGGGAAGGTGAAGGGCCATTTTCTGAAACATTTCCTTAAACAAGAGCTGCCTCACTCACAAGCTTTGTCCCTTCTTTCTCATTTTCTTCCTGCTGCTTGTGGCATGAACATGGATTCCCACTGGGCAATGAAGACAATGTTCTAGGGATGACAACCTCCAAGCAGCCTGGACTCCACTGGGGTTCATGGAGCAAAGGCATTGCAGGGTCCTGACGGCATAGCTCCGTGCTTCCATGCAGGCAAGGGGTGAGGCCTGGTGTTGTTTAGCCATCATTATCTGAGGTTCCGGGCACTCCGCACTGCATCCAATCTTAATTAATGTAGAATTTGTTAATGAAAGTGTGGCATTGTAAGTCACAGTGGAAATTAATAGCTTTTTTTTCCCCTTTTAACTCTGCAGGATGTTGGGCAAATGGTGGAAACCCCAATCTAAATGTTACTATGCAGTGGATTCTTCAATATCCTACCCATCCCAGATGTGAGCCTTTACCATTCCTGTCCAGAAAAATATACTGACTCCTATGGTATCCAGATAACTGGTGCTTCTCATTCTCTCTTTTGTAAGTAGGAGTCAAGTTACACTTTTTGTTAATGTTCCATAATTACATATTGTCTGTGTGGGGAAGCAGATTTATGTTTTAATGTCTAGTTTTCTTGTTTACAAAGAGCCCCAGTTGGGCATAATGAACAATCCTGGACCTGGATCTGAATGTGATTTGCGATGGAACTTCAGGACTGCCTTTCACAGAGGAGTGTTGACTGTGGTTTACACATGGGAAGACATAGAGTTAGAACCATTTATTATAGTCAGAGGCCTATGCTCCCAAACACACCATACAAAACTCTCCCCAAAAATTCAATGGAATCCCCATACTCCAAGAAATATGTAACTTAGAAAATGTTATCAATAAAATGAAATATGAATAGTCAGTGGTTTTTAAGTAACCAAAGAAACACATGCTAAGAGGACTACTTTTGAAAATATTGATAAACCTATAAATTATGGATTTTTGCCCAAACCATTTTTTAAAACAAGCACAAAAGTACCATTTTATGAAACAAGCAGAAAAGGACAAGATGGAAAACCTATCTAAAACGATGTTTTTGGAGAAGGTTAATATGTCATCTAAATAGAGTAAATACAGATGTAACTGCATTGATACCAAATGGAAGATACTGGAGAATCAAGAAAAGGTTGGAAGTTGAAGGAACGGGGAATGTAAAGACCTTTTTCGGCAAATAGCACAGGAAAAAGACATTTTGGGGAAAATGTTCTCAGGCAGAAAGCATTAGTAGTTGATCTTCACATTGGAAAAGATCCTCATTTCCTCATTTTCCATGGTTTACAGAGTTTGCATGATAATTGACAATTTCCCATATTCTAGGTGGAGATCATTGGATATAATTAGATTGCAAGTGTAGTCAGGATTGGCATCCGAGGCTGATAAAGACGTCCACAGCAAGGAGCTGTAAAAATAGATGTCAATGTACGGCATCAAGTAAGCATCTGTGTTCAGTTGAGGATCAAACTGAAAAAGTGAAGCCTGAGAGGAAAAGTAGGGGAAAAGTGACCATTAGTGAGCTAAGTGGAAAGGGGGTGACTTCTGGAAAGAAAGTTGGAAATTAATAGCTTGTGTAAGGATCGGGGTGTGGTGGCCAGATGTGAGACCAGATGAGGAGCATTAGGGATCTTGAGGGCTGGAGTGTTAGCAAGATGGGATACATCCAATATGCATCAGCAGACATCTGTGAGGCTGGTAGAAAGGTCTCTATACTATAAAATGGGACCTTTGAGCGCATCCTAAAAGAAAACTTGAAAACCTTCACACATTGCTAAGTCTGCTGTGAAGTATAGCCATGGCCAACGTAATGTGAAAGAAGATAGGTCATACGAAACATAATATATATCTAGGATGATGCAATGATGAAAGCATCTGAAAGTGTCATCCACGTTCTAGCAGAAGACTTGTTAGCTAACGCTGTTGCTAATAATATCATGTTACTTCTAAAGTTGCAGGCCTACATCCCTATCCTGAAATTTTCTGTTTTATTAAATGCATTTAGTGTAGCATCTATACTAGTTTATTAACCCTCTTGTTTCTTTAAGACAGTGTAAATTAAAATACGGTTTAAAAAAAACTTAAAAAGAGAGATAACCAACCAATCTTTGCATTTTCTGACCAAGTGCTTTGATGGGGTGAATAGACAAATAATCTACTTGGCAAAATGCAGTCCATATATGCCATTTTTTCATCTATATTTATTCTCAGTGCTAATCATTTCCCTCCACACATGCAAGTCTACACGTATTCTCAGTGAGATCTGTGCTTTCCTGACACATTTCTTTGCCTGTCTAAAACAACCTCCCTCCCTTTCACTTCTCAGATTCTGTGCACTCTCCAGGATGCTGCTAAAATACTGCTTCATTAAGCTTTCCTAAGTACTACTACATCTCACTGTAACAGAGCCTTTTCTTTCCTTCCAGTTTTATTTTTGTTACTTTGCTTTTTGAGTTAGACCTAGAAAATCTAAGTTACAATTATGCATAAAGTGGGATGTCTGTTTTTGAAAAAGCATTGATTTGAACCATTAAGAATGTGCTTGATCAAGCTGAACTTAATAATGGAAGAACAGATCTAGTCGCATTCCCTATAATTTGGCAAAGGGAATTTCATTGATTTAGAAACCCCGCTGATGCCCTGCTTAGGTATGGAAAATTACAGCTAATTGACATTGAGAAATTAATATTGAAAATATAAGATATTTTCAAATTACAAAAGAAATATTAAAAATAATTATGCCTAATTAACATATCACATTTTCCATTAGTATATCTCATGACTTCAGAGTCAAATTACTAATGTTCACAGGCAATACATGTTGGTAAAACCTCAAAAGGAATTTTCTGAATATTTAAGAAACAAAGGTAATTCACATCATGTATAAAATTATCCCTATCTATTGAACAGCCTTTTCGGGCTATGCTCATTGTTTTCTTTTCTGTCATTAAGCTTTCTAAGGAAAATAAAAAGTATATATATGGGAAGAATTAAAGTATGAGAGTTTATAAATATTGCTGTTTATTCATTTGGCTTTAGATTAGTTTGTTTGCTAGTGTCTTCTCTTGTTTTTCCCCACTCCCTGACTTTTTTTCTCAATGCTAATGAATCCTGTGCCCACTGTTGGCTTCTTTGCAATGAAAGCCATCTGGAAAATGCCATTTATTTTAAATGAAACTCTTAGCCAGTCTTTTCCATAGGCTGTTGATCACAGGAGATAAGCAGCTCATAGGTTAAATGAGAAATCATAGAATTGTTCTGTTTATGGCACCCACATTCTTTCTCTTGCAGCTGCCATCTAGGATTTAACAGTTAATAATTACTTGTGGAGGAGAAGTTCATTTCTCATAATGGCAAAAGCCTAGTCTTATGATTAATAACAAGCTTCCTTGTTATAATGACATTGGCCATTTAACATACTTAGGTATTAGGTGGATTTACATTTCTGGAAAGTTAAAGAAATTCTACTTTACTTTCTTTTGCTCTTAGAAATGACATGAATGGGTGAGAAAAAGTGCTTGCTTCTTATTTAAATTTCAAATAAGAATTTCATAAAGAAGGATTAAATAGCTTTACTTATAAAATAGCTGTCTATTTTTAAATAAAAATATAAATCAGATATAAAGTTTAATATAATAAACAAATCTAAAAAGTCAAATTATACTACTTTCTAACCAAATTCTCCTTTCCCTCCAACTTTCCTTGTATTTACATTCATATTTTTACTTAACTCTTATAGAGCCACTTTTCCAGTTTTAGATGTATTTTATTGTCTTCCTAATACAAAAGTTAAAGTTCTAAGTCTTATATACATGTATGTACCTGCAACATGAATGCGCACACACACACACACACACACACACACACACACACACACACACAAACTTCATTCCCTCTACCTCCAGGGAGTTATAGCCTATGTTGTTGTTGGTAAGTCATTGGCTATGATATTATGACTGAATATTTTTCACAGCTTTGGCAAATAACATACTAGAATTACATTCCTTTTTACATGTTTTAACTTAAATAACTATCTATGTTTTCCTTTACTTTAATTATTATTTCTTAGACCACCTGGGAAAAAAGAATGCATTTACATGTTTTCAAATAATTCAATAATTAATTTGTGGAATTTTTTTCTGTAACCAACCATTCTTTTCTAACAGTCTTTACTGGGGACTCTCTAGATTGACTGCCCTGGTGTTCTCCTTAATCTTCCTTTCACCATTGTCCTGGGCAGCCCATCATCCTCTCCTGTGTTCCATGTCTTCTTTCTGGATGTGATTTATTTCTCTCCTTGCTTACTCCTGTGGGTGGCTGGGATGGGGAGAGGAAGGATAGACATTCTTCAGTAGCTCACAAGATGTAAATTTTTAGATATCTATATAGGTTTGCAAATGCTTTCTTTACATATAAAGTTTACATGGTAATTGATTTCTTTATAGGAAGTAATTTCCCCTCATTATTTTAACGACTTCATTCACTCCATTGTCTTCTGGCTTCTAGTATTTCTATTGAAAGGCCTGATATCAATCAAATTAGTAATACTCTCTATAGTATTTTAGGATTTTGTCCCTTTTCTAGAAGATTTTGGATTTTTTTTTTAATTCCTTGTGTTCTGAAATTCCATACTGCTATGCTGTAACACAAGTGGTGTTTTGTTTCATTTTGTTTTTCTTGTTTTTTCATGAAAATAATAAAAAGATATGTAAGTCATAGCATCCTATTCTCAGGCCAATACTTCAGGTGCATTTGCTCTGTAAACCCTCACCACTCATCCTTCAGCCTCTCAGGGGCTCAGCCCTCTGGGATGCCTTAGCATCCTACTGAAATTACATTCATCAGAATACAGCTTGCATGTCATGATGGGCATATAGCTCCCTTCCAAATTCCTTCGTGTTTCATGTCTCTCTGTATCTCATGTCCTCACCTGATAAAACACAGTTCACAGTGACACAGTTCATCTTGTTGTGCTGTGATTCACAACCCTCCAATGGCTACTCCATGCAGCCCAGCCGTCCTGTTTCATTTTTCCCAGAGAAGACATTTTCTTTTCCTCTGTCCTTAAATGCTTTGGTAGGATCCTTCTCATGTTATTTATACTGAACTTCGTGGATTCTGTCCATCTTTACACACATATTTTTCTGTTCTGATTTATTTTCTTCTATAATGTCTTAGACAACTCCCCTCTTACTGTTTTCATTTCCCTTCTCCCAGCACTCCCATTATTTGGATATTCAATCTCCTGAATTGATTCTTTCTCATATCTTCACTCTTCATCTTCTCATTGTCTTCTTTATTTTCTAATTTTAGGAGACTTCCTTAGCTTTATCTTTTTCTACTAAATTTTAAGTTACTCTGCTGTAATTTTAATTTTCAATCTCTCCTTTTGTGTTTTGTTAATTTACATAGATAGATAGATAGATAGATAGATAGATAGACAGATAGATTTAGAAGCCTTGTGTCGTAGATGAAGTATCTAATCAATAAATTTAGTATTTTGTTCTTTTTTTAAGTTTCATCTCATTTTCTGTTTCCTCTGGAATGCTTTTTGTTCTCATTGTTTGTTTTGGTCCCTTCCTGTCTTTATGTTAGAAACGTTTCCTAATATCTTGTAATCACTGCACATTCTTGGATATTAATTAAAGAATTGCTAAGATACATGCATACATAAAATGTGTGCATGTTTGCACTGGTCAAAGGTTGGTTTTCACCATGGTGTAGTTAGGCAAAGACAATGTTGTTTTGTTGAGGGAAATCCAAATTATTAGTGTGTTTTGAGTATTTTCTTCTGTGACAATTAATTACCCCTGAGTAGAAACTTCTGCTCTATTTCCTGGCAGCTGTAGTCCTGGCTTCCACTATCCCCAGAAGCAATCAGGAAGGTTAAAGTTGTCGTCATTTTATATGCAGATGTTCACCTCTTTCCCTAATTTTTTCTTGTGCTGGTGTGTCAAAGTCCAGAAGTTTTAAAATTTAAATTCCCAAGAAAGTCACGTCCCCTTTTTCTGCCAATGTGGGAAAAGAGAGGCTACATGGCTGCTGATGGCTTGAAAAGGAGCCTAATATTCCCTCTTAAAGACAACCTTCCTTCTGTAAGGGCTGGCCAGCACCCTGAACCTGCACCTGGGGCATCCAGTTCGGAAGTCTTGCTAAACTTCTGCAAGAGGAACTAGCTCACTTCCTACTTATTTTCCCTGTAACTTTTCCTTAGTTTTCCAAGAGAGATTTGTATCATCCATCTAGTTTACTGTCCCCCAGGGACTGTAGTCTTCTTCATATGCATTTCTTTTCCCTGAGGACTTAACCCCTTATTGCTTTCAGTAGAGATTTGAGGAAAAACAGACATAAACATACGATGAGTTCAAGCTACTATGTTTAACCACAGGCATATAGATTCATAAATCCCCTCATTTTATTTATGAAGTAAAATTGGTTCCTGGCCCTCAACCAGCATTGAGCTGGCCCATAAAGTTTAACTGGCTCCGCCTGTGACAATTAGAACCAAGATGCTCAAGTACAGAGAAAACCAAGCTGGTCCTTCCATTGTGCAGCAATGGGTCTCAATGTATGATCCCAAGACACATTAAATCTGACACTGCAAAGATGGATGCAGCACTCTGTATTGTGTCAAGCCCTCTGGCTGGCTCAGATGCCCACCCCAGGAACTATAATGTCTTCTTGCACTCATTGGGGCACAAATTCCCATAGACATGTATAGATTTTGCTGATATATACTTTTCTGACTCATTGTTAATATTGGATTTGTGTTGATAAATGGGTTGTATATCTCCATACCTCTGTATTTTTAAGTACCCAAAGTTTTTTGAAATATGTGAGATATTTTATCCCTTTTTAAAAATATTTTTCATTTACTTTCCCTAATAAGCAAATGTTGGTCACCTGTACCACAGCTCCTGAACCACTGCTAGGTTATTTTCTGTGGGTGTCCCTTATAATTATTCCCAAGTCTTTTGGAGTCTTCTCATCTGGCCAATTTTACCAAAATTTCTCATGTCACAGCTTGTCAGGTCTCTTATCAAGCAATTTAAATAACCATATTTTCATAGAATCTTGAGTCTCACATTGTGGGATATAAGTTATATGTAGATAAACACTTTTTAAGGATTGTTGTGGTAATTCTCATAACAAAAAAGGATTATATTTTTACATTTATTCACTACTGAAAAAAGAAAGTGTTAGTTCTATGTTGCAAACACTGAACTAGATGTTGAGCTTTAAATTAGAAAATGTAGAGAAGATAAATTATTGTTAAATAGGCACATAAGGCTTCTTCTTTAAAAATGTAATGTGACTGCCACCGGTATCTAGTATGGTCATCATATTATGTTGACTTTTTCTTTATTCTTCAGGGAAGAAAATGACATTATTTAAATCTTTACTATTTCCACAAAGTTGTTGGTTGTTTCACTGATTTAATGCCCTCTCCCAAATAGCCAATGCTGAAGCATAGATTGACTCAGGAGGTCAGAAACATATTCTTTTTTTTTTTTTTTTTTTCCTAAACATCATTCTGAACTTAGCCTGAGAACAAATACAGCAAAATGAAAAGTAAAATTATGCTTTTAGGGACTTTTTATTAATGCTTTTCAAAGGTACTCCATAATCATTCATTATCACTCATGGGTCAAAGAGAATTAGGATCTGTTTCTTTCATTAGAATTTTACTATCCCAGAGAAATAGTAAAAATGCCCTTAAGAGAATAAAAAATAACTCCAAAGTAGATGAAACATGAAGAAAACAATCAGGTAGAGATGTTGTTGGAGGTAATGTCATCCTACAGGATAAAAGCAATACTAGTGGGATGTTCTGATGCCAGTAATAATAGAAGTTACTGAGCAAACCTAAAGAACAGTGGAACAAACATATGCAGATAAACTTATAGTTTCTACACTTAGGGGATATCTTCCAAAGTTAGATTAATAGGAACAACTAGATTTTTACATTAAAAAATATTAGCTTCTCCTTCGTTTGGTCATTTTTCTTTCTTACACACAGGGTCCTAGTGAAAGACAATAATGCTATAAAACCTATTTTATAGCACAAAGAGATGACTGTATGTCATCGACCATATTTTACAGCATGTGTCAGCCAAAGCTATTGTTGGGTTCACTTTATGTTTCTTATGGAACATATTTTAAAATTAAAAAAAAAGACTGTTAGCTTAAAACAATCTCAGAGAGCCAAGCAAGCATATTTGCTATATTTAAAAAGCAAACTGCATTGTACATGAGGGTACAGTGTAGTTCTCTCTGGCGAAACATATTTAGTCTGTTTTCCCTTCATAGGTAATCCTAGGTTAGTAATGGTTTTGAGAGAATTTAATAACCTTGGCAAGCACCCTCAAGAGTTGGGAGATATTAAACTTGAAATGGATTATAAGGTCTGCTGTTTTTATAATATTATTACTTACCTGATAGCTGAAGTGGCTTTTTGACTGGCAGTATAGTTCTACATGCCTATTGCTCTTGTATTTGGAATAATGGAATCACTTAAATAATTGAATAAAAATGCTTGAAAATTTTCTATACAATTTAAAGAGAAATTCCAGCTCCTAGGGAAGTAATAAACATCTAGATAAGCATATTGCATTGTACATATTGTAAAACATCTCAAGTGACTTAGAGGATCTACCTAAAAAATTGCTAAAAGAAAAAAATGTATATATATGATTTAATAGTCTGTGAGCCAAGTTAGCATATTTTATTTCTAGGCCTGATTGTGCCATTAACTAGCTGCGTAACATAAAATGTTATTTTTATAAAGAGGAATATTTACCTGGTGCGTGTGCTCTGGCACTAGACCATGCAATCAGTTATGACCAGCTAATCTCCAGCACTGGTAATATTTTGATTCATGCTAGTCACCATCTATGAAAGCTGTATTCTTTATCTTTCCCTCCCTTCAAAATGCAGTCAGGATGCTGGCAGGAATCAGATGGCATACTCAAATGGGAGTGAGAGAGGAGCTTAATCCTCTGATTGTTTACCAAGGTGTGGCAGGCTGTAGGGAAATCCTGAGAGAACTTGCAGGCTGGATTCTGAGCTTCTCTGGATGATCGCCACCCCAGGTCTGAGGCAGAGGCAAAGGTAGTCCTTATTAGAGGGCAGTGGCAATGAAAGAGGTGGGGAGAATGGGGGCGAGAGAGAGAAAGAGAAGGGAGAAAAGGTGTGGGAATGACTACTGCAATCCATTTGCCTTTCTTTCCAAAAACCTAAATGCGAAGCAAAAATCAAAGATGCTCCCCACATAGGTCTTCCTCCCAAGTTGTAAAAAGGAAAGACAACTACCTCTTGTCAATTGAACCTTGTGTGAGATTAGACTTGTCACACTTCAACTTCTCATATTGGTTCTTTCACCTTCGGTTCAACTACAGCATGGCAAAATCTTTTCTTATCTTGGAGTTCAGATACTTAGAAGTGGTAATATGATATGACTTTTTAATGACATGGCATAGCTTGTAAAGATTGACTGCTATTGGAAAACAGGTCAACTTTTCATTGCATGAGATTTCTTATAAGACATAGCTTATATGAAAGCAGGATAGGGGCTTTAACTTTCTGTGGAAATAACTGCACATGGGGATAGCAACGTGAAATCCATTGTTCAAGAGCAAAACATTCTATTATTCTTCTATTTATCATATTTTGTTTTAAAGTTGTCTATTGTGAAAGAAGTAGGTAAAACAAAGAGAAACTGTCATGAAAGTGGCAGAGTTAAGGGAAAACAGTAAAAGTCGTTTGGGGGAAAATGTGTCACCTATTTCTTGAACTTCGGGAAGACAGCTTTCAAAAAGTTTTAGAAAACAAAGGCAATGCTATGATTTAAAGTTGTGATGCATGTCAAAATACTAGGCTTTCAAAAGTGAAATTTGCAATGTCCACCTTAAAAGATGCCTGTAAGTTAGAAAATAAGCAACAGAAAGAAGCATTTATTGGGCCGGGCATGGTGGCTCCAGCCTGTAATCCCAGCACTTTGGGAGGCTGAGGCGGGTGGATCACGAGGTCAGGAGATCGAGACCATCCTGGATAACACGGTGAAACCCTGTCTCTACTAAAAATACAAAAAAATAGCTGGGCGTGGTGGCAGGCGCCTGTAGTCCCAGCTACTCAGGAGGCTGAGGCAGGAGAATGGTGTGAACCTGGGAGGCGGAGTTTGCAGTGAGCCGAGATCGTGCCACTGCACTCCACACTCCAGCCTGGGTGACAGAGCGAGACTCTGTCTCAAAAAAAAACAAAAACAACAAAACAAAAAAGAAGCATTTATTTTAAAGGGCCTAGCAAAAAGATTAAAAGAAATACAGACAATCAAGAATGGGAAGAAATTATTTGCATTCTTAAAAATACAATATACAAGAATAAATTGTAAAATCAAAATTGAGGATTGCAACAAGGGCCAAAGACACCAGAATATAGCTTTCTAGTTAAGTTCAGTGCAAAGCACAAAATGAATGAAGTCAGAGCAAACATGGTCAATAGGAAGAAGAGGTCATCCAAAAGGAAGTCAAAACCTTAAGTGAGATAAATTACATTCCCAGTAAGATGAATGAATTCTTATTGATAAAAACTGAGGATTGTTGAGCTGTAGGAATTTTGCAAAGGAAAGAAAAAGTATTGATTTTAAAATTTTGAAATGTATGTCTTCAATCATATGATTTTATAAAAATTTACCTATTAAATCTAGTATAGAAGGTAATTGTTTTGATTTCAATTTTTGACTATGTCAATAATGTTACTATGAATTTCATTGACATGACTCTAACTATGCAAACATGTTGGGTACAAAACTAGGAGTGAAATTTCTGGCTAATAGGTACATTTATATTTAACTTTATAATGTAAACTGATTCCCCAATTAATGGTCCCACCAGCAGTGCATGAGGTTGTTCCACAGTATTCCTAGCACTCAATATCACTAATAAACAAGAAATACACACTAAAATAAAAATACAATGAGATGCCATACAAAGCCTTCAGATGCCATCCAAATGGCAATACTTTTCTCACCAGATCTGATAAACAAATTCAGTAAATTCTGAGGTAACAAAGTCAATATACACAAATCAATAGCACTGCTATACACCAACAATAGCTAAGCTGACAAACAAATGAAGAACTCAATCTCTTTTACAACAGTTGCAAAAACTTTAAAATACGAAGGAATATACTTAATGAAGGAGGTTAAAGATCTCTACAAGAAAAACTAAAAAACTGCTGAAAAAAATCATAGATGACACAAACAAATGGAAACATATTCCATGCTCATGGATAGAAGGAATCAATATTGTGAAAATGACCATACTCCCCAAAATAATCTACAGAGTCAATGCAATTCGCATTAAAAACTATTATTATTTTTAATAGAACCAGAAAAAATAATCCTAAAAGTCATATGGAAGCAAAAAGAGCTCACATAGTCAAAGCAATTGTAAGCAAAAAGAACATATCTAAGGTATCACATTACCTGACTACAAATTATACAAGGCTGTACTTATCAAAATGGTGTAGTACTGATATAAAACTGGACACTTAGACCAACGGAAAAAAATAGAGCACCCAGAAACAAAGCCAAATGTTTACAGCCAACTGATCTTTGACAAAGCATGCAAAAACGTAAATTAGGCAAACGACATCATATTCAATAAATGGTGCTGGGAAAACTGCCAAGCCACCTGTAGAAGAATAAAATTGGATCCCCAACCCTCACCTTATATAACAGTCAACTTAAGATGGATCAAAAACTTAAATCTAATATCTGAAACCATAAAAATTCTAAAAGATAACATTGGGAGAACTCTTCTGGATATTGGCCTAGTCAAAGAATTCATAACTAAGACCCCAAAAGCAAATGCAACAAAAACACTAATAAATAAATGGGACCTAATTAAACTAAAAAAGCTTCTGCACAGCAAAAGTAATAATCAGCAGAGTAAACAGACAACCTACAAAATGGGAGAGGATATTTGCAAACTACCTATGCAACAAAGAACTAGTATCCAGAATCTACAAACAAACTGAAACAAGGCATCAAGAAAAAAATGATTCCTTCAAAAAGTCGACAAAGGACATGAATAGACATTTCTACAAAGAAGATATGCAAATGGCTAACAAATATTTGAACAAACCCTCAACATTACCGATCATCAGGGAAATGCAAATTAAAACCACAATGAGATACCACCTTACTGCTGCAAGAATGGCCATAATTTAAAAGTCAAAAAATAATAACTGTTGGCATGGATGTAGTGAAAAGGGAACATTTTTACACTGCTGGTAGGAATGTAAATTAGTACATCTTCTATTCAAGACAGTATGGAGATTCCTTTAAAAAGTAAAAGTAGATCTACCATTTGATCTAGCAATCCTACTACTAGGTAACTAGTTACCAAAGGGAAAATAAGTCTTTATAAGAAAAAGACACATGCATACATGTTTACAGCAGCACAACTCACAGTTACAAAAATATGTGCCCATCCACCAATGAATGGATAAAGAAAATGTGTTATATACACACCATGAAATACTACTCAGCAATAATGTCTTTTGCAGCAACTTGGATGGAGCTGGAGGCCATTATTCTATGTGAAGTAACTCAGGAATGGAAAATGAAATACCGTATGTTCTCATTTATAAGTGGGAACTAAGATATGAGGATGCAAAGGCATACAGAATGATATAATGGACTTTGGGGACCCAGGGTCGGGGGACAGTGGGAGTGGGGTGAAGGAAAAAAGACTATGTATTGGGTAGAGTGTACACTTCTCAGGTGACAGGTGCACTAAAATCTCGGAATTCTCTACTATAGAATTCATCCATGTAACCAAAACCACTTGTATGCCCACAGCAATTGAAATTTTAAAAAATTAATTAAACGAGAAATGAATAAAATTTTTAATTGTAAAAGACTCCAATTTGGCCGGGCGCGGTGGCTCACGCCTGTAATCCCAGCACTTTGGGAGGCCGAGGCAGGTGGATCACGAGGTCAGGAGATGGAGACCGTCCTGGCTAACATGGTGAAACCCCATCTCTATTAAAAATACAAAAAATTAGCCAGGTGCGGTGGCGGGTGCCTGCAGTCCTAGCTACTCCGGAGGCTGAGGCAGGAGAATGGTGTGAACCCAGGAGGTGGAGTTTGCAGTGAGCCGAGATTGCGCCACTGCACTCCAGCCTGGGCGATAGAGCGAGACTCCATGTCAAAAAAATAAAAAATAAAAACTCCAATTTATTTGTCATTTATATTTTGTGGTAATAATTTTCTAAAAATGTTATTATTTTGTCTTTCACCTTTAAACTTTAATGCATTTATAACTGAATTTTAAAACATAGAATGAAGGATTGATTAAGATTAATTTTTTCCTATGGATATCCAATTGACCCTAAAGTTTTTACTGAAAAACTATTTATTTTTATTCTGCAGAGCTACCTCTTCCCATATCAAGGGTCTACATACAGATATATATGTGTACGTGTGTATATATATGTGTATATATATATATATATATATATATATATATACGGGCATCTATTTCAGAGTTCTATATCTCTTAAATTGTCCTACTTATCCACATTTATATAACCTTAACTACTCAGCTATCTTTTGTAATAAGTCTTGATGCTGAATAAGAAGAGAACAATAATTATGTAGTCAAAAGATATAGGAACAATATTATAAATATATTTCTGGTAGTAAATACAAATTATTTTTTAGTATTTTGTGATATTTGTCTCATTAATTTTTAAAAATATAATTTACTTTGATTACTTATTCTAAATATATATTCATTTTTTTCTTAATAATTTTTGTATCTTGTGCATTTAAAACAAATTTTGTTGGTTTTAAAAATTTATTAGGTTGATTATTGAAACTTAGTTCTAATTTTCTCTCAGAAGTTTAAAAGCATTGTCTTTTGATTGATAACTTTTTTATTTGAATTTTTATGAAGTAAACCATATCTAATCCTGTTCTATCTCTTCCACATTTGGCTCATTCTATGAGTCTCTTTTTTTTTATTATCATAGTATATCTGTAGTTTCAGAAGGATCTTTCTAAACATGGATTGTTTTTATTAATCAGTGTGGATATACCATGGGCCTTTTCAACTTCAACTCAGGAAGACATTCTTGTGCCATTTACTGGATTGTCTCCTTTTTCTCCTCAGTTTTCTGTGTCTCCTGCTTACATGGACATGAAACATCTGGAATCAATTCTTCATGGCCATTATCTTTTCTCCCGTATTATTTTTGATCTCCTTGTTCTTCAAATCTAAGTTATTAGAGATTTACTTGACTTTTACTATCAAAGTCACTGGCTTGACTATTAGCCTCATGTAACCAATATATTATCTCTTTCTTTGGTTTCTTCATGTTTCTTTTAGGAAAGGAGGTTTTCCCAATTCTTTCTCTTAGATAGCTCTTTTTTTTAACTAAAAGATAGAAAAAAATCAATGTTTCTCCACCAGCACAATAGACATTTGGGGGTCATGCTTTGCTGTTGGGGACTATCTTGTGCACTATAAGATGTTTAGGTGCATCCCTGGCTTCTACCAACTGGAGGCCCAGAGGAAAGAATGTTCCCAAGTGTTGCCAAATGGCTGCTGGGTGTGGTGGAAGGGGTGAACAACCCCTGCATCCCCCAGGTTGGGATCCACTGCTCTGAATGTCTTACACAACTGAGTATTTTAGGTTACTAATTGAAATATGTTTACAACTCTCTTAGGATGCTAACTATCTTTGTGTCCTCTGGGGTCTGTTAGTCCTGTCTTGAGGCTCTTAAGTTTCCTTTTCTGTCTACTGATTCTTAACTATTGATTCATACTTGTGAATGAATACTAGAGGGAGCTGCACAGGTTATTTCTGTAATGGGGCAATCCTGTCTCCCAACAGTGCATTTTAAAAAAAAGGAGAGCTACTCTAGATTCAAAAAAGTTTGTCTGTCGTAAGCAAGGCAGCCTTTGTTTTATTGATTTTACCCTTTCTAACGGTGCTGGCCTGACCTGACTCTCTACTCTGGATCCCTGGGGACCTCACTTCACTAGGCTGGCCACCCACCTCCGATGTTCACAGATTCTCCTGTAGGAAGCTCAGACAGTGGGGATGAAGCAGAAGAGGAAAAATGAAACAATGTGATGAGCCCAACGTTGTGATCATGTTTGTATATAATACAGAAAAAAAGGTCTTTCTGATTGCCCTCTCCTGTTTTTCACATTTGCTCCTGGTGGGCTTGGAGCACTCACTTCAGGATTTGGGGCTCTGTTTTTTATCTTCCCTTTTCAATTTGATTCTATTTTGTATTTGAGAAGATTTTCTCAGAGGCTGTGGCTGTCTGTATACAACTTTTCTTATGCACTGCTTCTATTTACCATCGCTGTACAGTCAACAATAAAGTCAATAGAGGGCTTGCAACACATTTAGAAAAACAGCAAGAGGGAGATACATACAAGTAAGAGCTGTGACCACCCAGGGAGTGCTTGGGGTGGTTCGGGGCTCTGACCTTGCTGTGCCATAATGAATGACTCATTTCATCTTCTCTACAATAATAGAAATGGGGAAACTGAGACTCGAAGGTCAAGAAAGTTCACAGGGTTGACGTGACCCGTAACTGGCAGAAAGGTAATTTGAAGACTCGTTAATACCATCCTAAAGCTATGCCAAAAAGCTCAATGCCACTCTGACTTGGCTGTTTGTGTGCTAGAAACATTTGTATTGCTTAGTATTCAGGATACCAAGGAGACGTTGTGATCTTGTTAGGCAGAATAACTGCTTATCTCACCCAAATCTAATTATTTTCCTAAGGAATGTAGGAGGTAAGGTTTCTCCTCCATAATTCAGCTGCTGTTTGCATTGGAGTTTACATCTTTTTCCACTAAACAACTTTAGACAGACAAGTCACAGCTTGGGAGCATTCCTCTTATCCTTTATTTTCAAGGTGATTTGCATATAGTTTACATAAATCTGCATAATTGCCATCTTTGAGAGTCCAGAAATGGATTTCTCTAATCAGGAAGCAATTCTCATGCTCTCTCTGTTAGTGGTTCCAGGTAAAAGTGTACCCTCTGTGAAATCACTTTTGAAAAGAAAAACATTATTTTGATAATTTTAAGCAATGAGCTACAATATGAACATCTTCATGGTGGAGTCAGTGAGATTCCAGGCTAATGTGCTACTTGGAATAATCTGCCTTCCCTCTTTCCCTCTCTCACTTTCCGTGGGAACTATCCATTATCCAAAATTGGTACTCCGTGATCCTCACCTGTGTGCTTCCATCCCAGGCTTTGGCCCAAAATGAGGGGACATCTAAAATATCCTCCTTGTGAAATAGCACAGGTGGTCCCGCACGGTGTTCAGCAAGCCCTTGAGTCTGGCTCGCCCATCTAGCCCAGCAAGAGGGATCCTGCCTAAGCTCTGTGTCTTATGCGTTTCCTTTGATATCATAAACACACTCAAAATAAGTGCACTGAATGACACATCAGTTTCCATCACGCGGGCTCCAGCCCTGGGAGCTGACACTGGGGAACCAGAACACAGTGTCAGAAGGGAACAGCAGGGAACAGCTTCTGCATATCACTTGGTGCTTGGTCTTGGAAATAAAAGGCAGCTGAAAGTCCATCATAAGGGGTATGGCTGCGCAGCTGCTGATGTTGAAGGAGACCACCGATTCCAAGTGTGGGGAGAATGTGACTGGAGGTTGAAGCTGGGTAAAAACCACTTCGGAAAACTTGCCAGAGTTCTCTCTCAGAAAGCAGGCATGCCACACATCCCTTCAGGACATGGTGGCCTTTCCCAGACCCGTGGAGAGTCCATTGCTGCTTCTTTTCCTATTCCAGTGACTGGCGAGGCAGTTTGAGGTGGCATTGTTGCTTGTGGCCGCAGAAGGCCGCTGTCACCTTACACCGTTATGCTTCCTCATGACCCCCATAGATGTGTGAGTTTAGATGTTACATACAGGAACTATGGAACTGGTTTTCTTTGACAGCTGGATGGACACAAGCGTTTTATTCTTACGAGTTTTTTTTAATAAAGTTCAATTGTTTTCAAAACATAATTGAATTTCAGCTCCATTTAAATGTTTTGAATTAAAATTAATATATTGATTGAGAATTTGTATTTGCCTTTTAATTTTAAGGCAAAAAGTGAGGGGTACTTGACACACAATA
Source organism: Pongo pygmaeus (assembly GCF_028885625.2). NCBI lineage: Eukaryota > Metazoa > Chordata > Mammalia > Primates > Hominidae > Pongo > Pongo pygmaeus. Next base: position 33,921,277 of record NC_072379.2, on the reverse strand, counting down.
ACTGCACATACTTAAAGCACAACTTGAAAGTTTATATGTGTGTGTTTATCTCCACAGAAACATCATCTTTATCAAGAACATATCCATCACCATCAAATGCTTCCTCGTATGAAACTCATTTCTTCCACCTCCACACCCATGAACCCTGACATTTTCCAATCTGGTCACTGGAAAAAGGCACTATTCTCAGGCTTGCATGAGCACAAGTCCTGCTACTTTCATCCTTATGGATGGTCCTTTCCTGGTTTTCATGTACTTTGTTCACCTTTGAGCTGAAGGGAAGGCAGGGATCCTCTGTGGTTGGCTCCTGAGCCTTCTTGCTCTCTCGCAGGCTCCTTGCCCCAGGGGCCCTATGGATCTCCTCATACAGGCCCTGGTGCTCACAGCCTGAACGCTGTCCCTGAGTCGCCTGGGGCAGTGGCAGGTGCGCCTCATTGTCCTTCAGCTCTCAGAGATTACTGTCCTTGCTGTCTGGTGTCAGGTGCCTTCTGGCTTTTCTTTGTTTTAGTAGGAGCAATTATCCAGTCTTTGCTACTCCATCTTAGCCAGAAACAGAAGTCTGCCTTTTAATTTTAGTAGATAGTTGCAAATATTTTAGAACAAATATTAATTGGAAAAGACATAAATATTTTTAACTTTTTATTTCTCCACTTAGTTTGATTTTTATGGAATTGTATTCTAATCCTTTTCACTTTGAATATAGTTACATTCACTTTAAGGATTATTTAGATCATTACTGACAATACGACAGGGATTATGTGAACACTTTGATTATAAACACAATTGGTGAATTTGTTGAGAAAAAAGAAAAGAAAAAAATCTTGTGGGATAAAGATAAAGTCATGATTTATGAATATCTTTGTTTTAATTATTGTTAATTCAGTCATTGTCAGTTCATTGCAAGATCCAGATATAAGCAATAGTCTAGTCATCTTTTTATATTTTACCTATTTTGAGTCTTAAAAGACTGTAGCTTAATAGAGATTATTTAATTTTGTCGCTAAGAATATGTTTCTGTTGAACACAATGACAGAACATATTTTATTTATCAGTGTATTCATTTGACTTCTATCAGTGTTAGACACTTATTATATGGGTCTCTGTCAGTTTGAGCTGTGCTCATAAAATACCATACACTTTAAAAACAGGGACTTATAAAAACAGAAATTGATTTCTCACAGTTATAGAGGCTGGAAGTCCAAGATCTCGGTGTCAGCATGGTCGGGATCAGGTGAGGGCCCTCTTCTGAGCTGCTGACAGCCAATCTGTTATTATATCCTCACATGGGAAGGGAGAGAGAAAGAGTGAGAGAGAGTGAGAGAGAGAGAGAGAGCGCTGTGGGGTAACCTTTTATAAGCATTTTAATCCTTTTTTATAGTGGGATTAGAATGGTACTAATCCCATTAATGATGGCTCTAGCCTTATGACCCAATTGCCTCCCAAAGGTCCTATCTTATAATAAATCACCTTGAAAGTTAGAAATTCGGCATATGAATTTAAGGTGACACAGACATTCAGTCATTTGCAGTCTCCATTTGGGCTTGTGCTTGGCCCAGGCACAGAAGTGAGGAGCAGTGCAGCCTCTAACTTGTCGCCCTAGGCCAAAACTCTATTGCTCTTGGCATCAGTTCTGAATCGTGCATTACTCTTTCTCCAAACCTGAGGAGCTACTTTGCTTCTTGAAGACAAGTGTAATGGTTACTTCTCTTAATGGCTTAAAGGCCTCTGTGTCTCTTACTTTCATCTGCTTGGATCTCTGCATACCCCCTGTTTTATTCTCTAGATTGCTGTTTGTCTCTGATCATCTCTATTCCACTCCCTGGAACTCCCCAACACCAACACCTGCCAGTATAACATGGAACATCCATTAACCATCTTCCCCTTCCATTGCCTAGGCAAATATCCTTCTCTTTGCAGTAGGGGCTACCTTCCAATATTCCGCTATCTTACATAAAAGTACTACACTCTAGACTAGGCACTACTATTTTATTGAAAACCCCATCCATATAGGATCAGTATTAATAAGATAAGCTAAAATATAAATAGATCAACCTTGCATTGTATGAGCAAATAAAACATGAAAAAGTTAAAATAATCAAAATTCTGTAAGAAAACATTTCAATTCAGTTCCTTCTTCAGTATTCCCTATCTCAGTGTGTCTACATTTATCATGGTATCTGCATTTATCAAGACTTAAACATTGGAATTCTCTTTACCTCTACTTTTATCTGACATGAGTCACCTTTGAATAGTCTTATCAGCGGGACCCTCCGTTCTGGTAACAAAATATTTTTTGAATCTCTCCATCTTCTCTCCTATTCCACTGTTATCTCCAAGTCAACATACTTTTTACACAGCTTTTTTCACATAGGGTTATTATTCTAGTCTTCAAACTGTTTTTATTAATTTTTCTCTTGTTCTCCTATAATATACTTTAAACAGAATCAGAGTACAGCCACCAGGTAGCATACAGAACAACCAGTTAAATTGAAAACAGAAGAAAAATAATATGTTTTTAGTAAAAGTATGCCCCGAATATTGACTGGAATAAATTGCGCTTTTTTATTTGCTTTAGAAACATTTGCCATAGCAAATAAAAACACTGGCAATACTGAACCAGAATGATATGTCTTTATTTTAGCAGAAAACAGATTACGCTATGCACTTGTTGAAAAATCCTTTAGTCTTCTCATTAAACTTAGAATTAAATTACTCTGACATTGAAAACCCTACATGATGTGATCTCCGAATTTATCTCCTGCCATTCTCCACTCAACCACTCCTCTTCAAACAGGTCTTTCTCATTCCTGAAATTGCCTGGTCTGTTCTTGCTCTAGGACATCTGAATTTGCAGTTCCCCTATCCCTGCCATGTCCCTCTTTTCTAAGAATGCCATGTGACTGCCTTACTTTTCATAATGCATGCCTCGGTTCAAGGATCACCTCACCAGAAAGATACTCCAGGGACCATGCTTCCCTTGTGGCTCTACACCCTTCTTTTTAGCACCTATCACAATCTAAATTACAGTTTTAATTTGTTTGAGATATTATTTACCGTTACTCAAAACTTTATTTTCCTTTTGTTACCCATCTCCATTCTCACCCTGATACCGAGCACCACAGAAATGTGGGTCTTGTCATTCTGGTTCTTTGCTGTATCTTCCATTCCCATTCCTTATCCCCAGGACACAGACCATTGTCTGACCCAAAGGGCACCTACCATCAATTTGGATGAATGACAAATTATATTGAGCTCCTAATCAGCATCTAAATACAAAGGGAGTGTGATGAGGTGGACAGAAAAGGACAAAACTAAGAGAAAAAAACGTGCAGATAGGAATACCTGGAATCAGATGTGGAGGCAGTGATAAAAGATTCCAATAAATGTGAAACTACAGTTCTGGCCACCAAAACCAAGTCTCAGACAAAGTAAATGAGAAGTCTGGATAGTCAGCAGTCATTTTCAAGAATTAATTCATGTACATTGAAAAAAATTGAAAATAATGAGACAAATAATATCTAATGGTGTCAGACTTCCCATGGAAAACCAAGATTCACACTGCAATGACTTTTCTTCCTATTCCCAAAGGGTGCTTTCTACGACATAAGGAAACACAGCTCCCTCTAATCTCTGTAGCCAGGCTTGTGAGTGGAGTGAAGTGAATGGTCTGAGTGGAGTGGATGCTGAGAGACATTTTATAGCCTCTCGTCTTATAGACACAGGACATTGAAAGGGTTGGCTAGAGAGGGTAGAAAAGTAAGCATGCTCTTCCTTCTATTTATAAATAGAAGAAAGGAATGAATAAGATGGCACTGTGGAGGAAAGGTGTTAAATAGGGCAATGATTAGGACAAATGAATAGCTGCATTTGAAAATGAACTCACTGGAGAGTCTCTTGAGATCTGCTATATATAGTTGCTTTCCTTCCTTAAGATTGCATATAATGTTTATTTAATAAGTACTAAATACATGTTTACTGGATGATGAGGAAACTGAAACGTTGATGTCTGTTTGTGCAAAGGATTATTGTGTTTTGGAGGAAGAAATAGAGAGGGCCAGGATATCATAGCTTGATAGAAGCCCCCCAACCCACGCCCCTTGCAAATCTAACCTGACAGCAGAGCTAAGATTACTACAAATTCCCTTCCTAAGGCCTTGTAGAATCAATTCAGTGGACCTGATCACAGTAGGCCTATTTGTATGATGGTGATTACTGTCAAAGTGTAATTTTCAAAAAAGTTAGAAAGATTCCTCTCATACAGATATGGAGTAAAGACAGCATTTGAGGAATTGGATATTCTTTTCAAAAGAATATTAAAATAAGATTGCTACATTTCACAGATACAAAACTGATTAATGTCTTACAGGTCAATAAACCCATAGCCTTTGGTGTTATCATTTCTGCAAAACAAAAATCAACAAGGTAATGTGTAACTTCACAGAGTCTAAAATCTATCAAAATAGAAAATAACAAAGTCAAACACAGAGATAAAATAATCCCTGGATGGGTCTGTTAAATATTGTTCCACTTTGACAAGGAAAGGCTGCACTGTTATTTACTTTGACCTGATTTCCAAGTTTTTGAATAATTCTCTTACCCTCATTACCTTTTTTATTTGTATGGCAAGGCATTTTATTCATTATTATTTTGTAAGAAAATTGAAGAGTTGGGAATATCATGGGAGGGGGTCCTAAGGAAACTTGTATGTAATTCAGAGAGATTATTTATTAGACCTACTGATCACTATTCCCTAGGAGTTGACGAAAAATTATAATTACTTAATTATTAGTTTAAAGATTCTTGCTACAGTGGAAGGGGAGAATATTTGTTAGTATTTATTTATGTAAACATTTTTCTTCATAGTTTTAAATACTTGCTAAACAACTAGAAATTATGAGAGCTTGAGCTAAAAGACAACCGATTCTAAACCAGAATGTCAGGATTGTGTCTCAATATTTTATTCCATGATAGATAAAATGATGAAGTGATATCCTTAATGTCAGGAGCAAATTTTCCTTTGAATGAAACTTCTAAAGACTTGGTAAAGGTGACTTTTAAGGCAAAAAAGGTGGTTAATCAGCTTGTTTATTTTAGTGATTAAAATCTAATTGAACACTCTACTTGTCCAACCCACGTTCCATGCAGCCCAGGACGGCTTTGAGTAAGGCCCAACACAAATTTGTAAACTTTCTTAAAACATTATGAGATTTTTTTGTGTGACTTTTTTTAGTTCATTAGCTATCTTTAGTGGTAATGTATTTTCTGTGTGATCCGAGACAATTCTTCTTCCAATGTGGCCCAGGAAAGCCACATGTTTGGACGCCTCTGCTCTACACTTTTTCAGTTGTTCTTACCTCATCTAAAAGGTGTTGTTGGGGCTGAGCTTGAGGCCGGCATACAGAGGTGAAATTATGAAGGGGAGAGATTGGCTCCTATTTTCCTGTTGAATAGCAGGAATATAGAAGTGTATATGGAAGGTGACAAGAAAGGAGTGAATCCAGCCCAGTAATTCTTTTTGGATGAGAGTCATTTGAAACATAAGGGTGTCTGTGACAGTGTGTCTTAACTGGTATTTCTAAAACAATACTTTGCTGTAATAATTTAGGATCAATTATGTTTAAATGGTTTTAGTCACAAAAGTTCTGACTTTGTTTATCACAAAATAATAGAGCATTTTTCCTTAAATCATTAGTGTTGAACAAGCTATTATAAAATTTGAACAACTGAGAATAGAAATAACTTACAATTGTTTCTTTTTTCCTTGTTAACAACACAGGCAAGTTTTGCAAAATGCTCCCTAAAAATAAAAGTGCTTATAGAACTTTGTAACTGGAGCCCTAATAAAAATCCTAAAAGAGGCCGGGCATGGTGGCTCACGCCTGTAATCCCCGCACTTTGGGAGGCCGAGGCAGACGGATTACCTGAGGTTGAGAGTTCCAGACCAGCCTGACAAACATGGAGAAACCCCATCTCTACTAAAAATACAAAATTAGCTGGGCGTAGGGGCACATGCCTGTAATCCCAGCTACTTGGGAGGCTGAGGCAGGAGAATCACTTGAACTTGGGAGGTGGAGGTGGCTGTGGTTAGTCAAGATCACACCATTGCACTCCAGTCTGGGCGACAAGAGTGAAACTCCATCTCAAAAAAAAAATCCTAAAAGAATACAAGCTTTCCTAGTGAGCCAGTCCTTTCCAGACTTTATTCCTGGGCTCCAGTCTAATCCCATAGGGCTGAGGGAACTTTTGCTTTTAAGAGAAAAGGTTTTCATGTAGATTAAAGATCCAAATTAAGGTGTAGCCTCCTTCATTACCCCGTTGTTACTGGAAATAATAGTGGCTCTTGAAGACATAAACCAGTCACATTACATACTAACTTCATTTATGTGATCATTACTTACCTACCTATTATTGTAAATGATAATGTTCATCAAAGAAATACAGGTTTAAGCAGAACACACTGTAGTCCCTTCTTTTCTCTCAGTTTATTTCCAATCACACGTGGGTAAAATAATAACTAAACTTGTTTTAATGGTGATCAGAATGCTGAAATATTAGGAATGCACAACATGTGTAGAAGGATGAAAAGGGTGGATGAAGTTCAGACTGGAAAAGTGCAGGTCAGAGCAGCCATAGAAGCTCCTCATGGTGTTCAGAGCAAAAGCAGCAGGAAAAGTCACTAACTCACTCTTCTAACTCTGTCGTAGGATTTCAGTAACTAGACGGGCATCACAGGAAGGGAAATAGGGAAGCTGGGTTTGGACCTTTCATGATCTTTCTGACATTGACCTAAACAGTTTAAGCCAAACAAGGAAGGCCCTATTATTTGACAGTCCCTGGAATCTGACCAGTGCATGGAAAGGAAGAAAGTTGCTGTGTCAAAAAGTGAGTTTCTTACTACAATAATTCTTCAAGTGGAATCATAAGAAACACTTATTAAGGTTGTTACTGAAGGGACATACCTGCGTTTTGAGAATTAAGCTAAATAAGTGTTAAGTCTTTTACCTTTGGACATTTATACTTTTAATTTTAAAATGTATTATATTTTATTATAAAAAGAAAATGACACAAAGTCTAGAGAATGTCACTAAGTCTTGGACTTAGAGTATCCATAGGATGAACTTTGTCAATGCACTTTTTTCTTTCTTTGAGAGTGTTAAGAACAAATAAGGCTTTTGTTGTACTTAATTTTGTTATTAAGCTATTCCTCTAAACACTGGAGTAGCTGGGCTATTGCCATCCTACATTCTCAAAGCCTTTAATTTAGTGTGTCACAATGTATCAAGTACATTACATGCTTTAAGTTATTTAATTCTGATGAATCTATAGGATAGACACTAATAGTAGATACTAATCCTTTTGTGCATGAAAAGAACAAGGCATACAGCACGGAAGTCATGTGAACAACAGCACATGAGTAATAAATGAAGAGGGGGGTGTGAGTCCACATTGCTGGGTTTCAGAACCTGGCACTTAGGTCAGACCTACACCGGCTCATGCTCAGAGGGGAGATGTATTCTTTGATCAACCCACCTTTCCTAACCTCTTTGTTCTGGTAACAGCACTGTTCATCCCTATGGAAATTTTTTTTCCATTCCAAGCATATGGTGTCAGTGGGGGTTCTTTTCTCAGTGCCCTATCTCCAGGCTACTCGTGGTAGATTTTTATTCCCATGCCACCGGCCTTGGTATTTGTTCTAAGAAGTGGATGTGTGACCCAGGCTGAACCAATACACTTCCTTGAAATTTTATTTGAAGTAGTTGCAAGCTAGAAGTTTCTTCTCTGAGATATTTAAGCTTGAGTAATATGCTTCCAGGACTGTCAGTGGACATAGTCTCTGATTCTGGAGAAAGCCATCTATGGAAGAAAGTAGCAGATTTACCAACAAGTGAAAGAGACTGAGAGAGAAGCCTCCCAAGTTCCATGTCGGAGGGTTATAGGAGCGTGCTCGTTCATACCTCTCTTCCTTTGATTCCATGAGATCTAACAAGTTTTTTACCATACCCTTGCTACACACAAATATTTTAAAGGTAATTACAGGACAAGGGTTAATTATGCTAAAACATTTTAATAGCTATTTTTAAAGTATTTGGTAGCAAAATATATGCATCAGAGTCTCCAGTTAATCTCATTTTAAGTAGCACACATTGATGAGGTCTGCAGGTTCTAAAGGCCGGCAAAAATGAGCATGGATGGCAGCATAGTTAGTTACCTAATTCTCAACTTCGCATTTATAATATAGGGTTAATGATGCAAATGTAAAAACAAGGCTGTGAAACTTGAGTATATGTAAAGCACCGAACAGAGTGGCATATATTCAGCAGACTCAATACTAGGAAACTATTATTGTGAAATATTATGTTATTAAATATTTTATAATAATCATGGTCATTTCTTGAGTCCCTTTGTGTACTAAGGTCTAGAATATTATCCATAAAACACTATCTACCTATTGAATGGATGTTACATTAATTTTAGATTATAAAACCTAGAAAAAAACTCTTAAGTAATTAAACATTTAAATTAAAAATTCCAGAATGCACCATTATTAAAAATGGACACCTTTTTCTCACACATTCAGTTCCATTGTCTCGCACCCCATCGTTTTACTTTTCTCCTTCAGAAAATGATGAATGCTGGCAAATATTTATGTCACCGTGTGACTAGTGTTCTTCTAGAGGTCAGCATAAATTGCTGTATAGATTTAGATGAGGAAGCCTATGATACTTCCTGGTGAGGTAGAAATGTTTATGGAACAGGCAACATTCTCATTGTGTCTTTTAGGATGAGATGTGGCTTCCCAAATAAGTCAAAAGGAAAACAGTACTAAGCAGAGAGAACATCATAGGCAAAAGCACAATGGTGTGAAAAGTCATGGAATCTGGGAGGGATGTAAAAATATGATCTAGTGGGAATTTAGGGCACGTGACCTGGGGTGTCTAGAGGAGAATCTAGTAAAAACAATCAATTGAAAAAAAGGATCTTTCCCACTTGCAGGATTTTAAAATCAACTCTCTCATCAGTAACTGGCATTAAAGATTTATAAAGCAGAAGAAAAATGATCAGATTAAAAAAAATTTGTGGGCAACATTCACAAAAGAACGGATTCCATGAGAACAGAAAAAAAAGAAAAAGTCTAAGACATAATTTTGGAAAGTTTAAAAGTGAATTTGGACAAAAGTGATGTCTGTGGGACTCTGATATAGGTAACGTGTGCTGTTGCAAGGGGATCCTTTGATCTAGAAAAATAGACAGGATAAAAAAACAGGGAGGAGTGGTGGGGTGGGGATACCACATGCTGAAAAGTGGCACTTGACCTAAAAATGTTAGATAATTTAAGATAAAGAAGGTTTAATAATAAGAACAAAGTGAAAAAATAAAACAGTGGTGGAAAATAATTATTAGAAACAGAAAAAAGTTATGTTTAATTTCTTTTTTTTTTGAGATGGAGTTTTGCTCTTGTTACCCAGGCTGGAGGGCAGTGGCGGGATCTCGGCTCAGTGCAACCTCTGCTTCCTGGTTTGAAGTGATTGCCTCAGCCTCCCCAGTAGCTGGGATTACAGGCATGTGCCACCATGCCCGGCTAATTTTTGTATTTTTAGTAGACAGGGTTTCACCATGTTGGCCAGGCTTGTCTCCAACTCGTGACCTCAGGTGATCTGCCTGCCTAGGCCTCCCAAAGTGTTGGGATTACAGGTGTGAGCCACCATGCCCGGCCAGTTATGTTTAATTTCTTTGTCATTATTTAGAGGATTGATGCTTGTAACTGGATAGTTTTTTTGTTTGTTTGTTTTTACTTTAATAAACTATACTTTTTAGAACAGTTTTGGATTTGTGGAAAGATAAGAAGATTGAACAGAGAGGAGTTCCTATATAATTTGTGTCTAGTTTCCCTATCATAGGTATATTTTATACCTATAATATATTTATACCTTTAATACATTTGATACAATTAATGAATAGATAGTGGTATATTTTATGGATTAAATTCCTTACTTTATTCAGATTTTTTAAATTTTTACTTAATGTTTCAGAATCTTATCTAGTATATAACATTATGTTTAGTGATCATGTCTCTTTAGGCATCCCTTAGCTGTGAAAGTTTCTGAGATATTCCTTGACTTTGATGACCTTGAAAATTGTGAGGAGGACTAGTCAAATATTTTATAGCTTGCCTCTCAAATGATATTTGTCTAATGTTTTTCTTGTTGTTAGACTTTGCTTACGGATTTTGGGAAGAAAACAATGTAAAATGTGATTCTCATTGCACTATATCAAAGAAAAATTAGTAACATGATTTATCACTGGTGATATTGACCTTGACTACCTTGCTGAGGTAGTATTTTTCAGGTTTCTTCATTGTAAAATTGATCTATTTCCCCCCTTTTCATACTATATCCTTTAGAATTAAGTCACTTTGCACAATCTACAAATAAGGAATGGCAAAGTGTACTTCGACTCACTGACAAATTATACACATAAATTACTAGGAATTTTTTTCTGCATAAAAGTCCAGTGTATTCTCTCCCAATCATGAATTGATTCAATCATTTATTTATGCTAATATGGACTCATGGATGTTTATGTTATATTTTGGATTACAGTCCAATGTTATTTTGCTTCCTTGTTCAAATTGATCCAGCCATGGTCACTGACAGCTCTTTCAGTTGACTCTGGCCCCACTAACATAACTACAAATGATGTTTTATTTGTTTTGTGTTTTTCCGCACTTCCTTGATTTTTGGAACTACAACATTCTCAATCCTCATATGAAACCTAAGTACATACTACAGTAATTCCTCACTTAACATCCTTGAAAGGGTCTTGGATACTGTAGCTTTAAGCAAAACAATATATAGCTGGTCCTTGAATAATATCACTTTGTTCAATGTAATTTTGTTACACTACTGATGAGAAAAAAATGAGGTTTGTTATATATCATTTCCCTTAAAGTCAAGTTTCCAAAAACATATTTTTGATGTTAAGTGAGGAATTACTATACTTTCAATTATAAATATTACCACAGGGATGATTCTAGCCTGCTCCACTTGTTCATCTCTAAACTCTCGCTCCAGCATTGAAGGTGATTCCCACTATCCACAAAACCTTTATTTAATGTTTAATGTTGTTGTACATATGGAAGAGTATCAGAATTGTTAACCTTACAGTTGTGAGGAGCAACTTTATCAATTAGACTCCAATGTTATATACAGTTTCTTTCATCTTCAGTCTAACAGACGCCACTGATTTCAAAAGTTACTTAGGTCAGCAACTTTTGTCTACCTCTTCTATAACTAAGGTTAATACATTTTAAATACATTAGATGTTTTTGTCAAATTCTGCATTTCATCATAGGAACCCCAGTCTCATAAATATTTTAAATTCCATTAAGGTTCACTTTTTGTGCTATAAATTTCCATGGGGTTTGACAAATGCTTAATGTTATATATCTACCATTATGGTATCATACAGTTTTCCACCCTAAAATATCCCCGTATGTCGATGGATTCTACCTTTCCTCAGTTGTAAAAAAATCTCAGTCAAACACTGACCCTTTTGCCATCACTGTAGTTTCCCTTTATTCTGTGTCTTTGTTTTTTTTTTTTTTTCTTGAGATTGAGTTTCACTCTTGTTGCCCAGGCTGGAGTGCAATGGTGCGATCTTGGCTCACCGCAACCTCCGTCTCCCAGGTTCAAATGATTCTCCTGCCTCAGCCTCCCAAGTAGCTGGGATTACAGGCATGTGCCACCACGCCCGGCTAATTTTGTATTTTTAGTAGAGATGGGGTTTCTCCATGTTGATCAGGCTGTTCTTGAACTGCTAACTTAAGGTGATCCTCCCTCCTCGGCCTCCCAATCCTTGAACATTTTTTTTTTTTTTTGAGACAGAGTATCTCTCTGTTGCCCAGGCTGGAGTATAGTGGCATGGTCTCAGCTCACTGCAACCTCCAACTTTATTGATATATAACAAATATATCATATTCTTTATTCATTTAAAGTATACAATTAGTGGTTTTTAGTATATTCATAAATATGTGAAAACATCACCTCAGTCATCTTTAGAACATTTTTATCAACTCAAAAAGAAAACCCATAACCTAGAGCTATCACATCCTTATGCTCCTACTCCCAGCTCTAAGCAACCACTAATCTACTTCTAGTTTCTGTAGATTTCTCTTTTCTGGACTATCATGGGAAAAAATATGAAGTCTTTCGTGACTGCTTAATTCATTTAGCATAATATTTTCAAGGCTCATGAATGTTATAGCAATTATTATAGTAATTCATTCTTTTTCTATGGCTGAATGACGTTCCATAGTATGAATATACCAAATTTTGTTTATCCGTTTATCCATTTATCTATTGTTAAACTATTGTTAGGCTATTTCCATCTTTTGGCAATTATGAATAAAGTTGTAATGCAAATATATTTTGTATAAGTTGTTGTGTGTACAGATTTTCATTTTTCTTGGATATGTACTTAATGTGAATTGCTGGGTTATATAACTTCTATGTTTAAATATTTAAAGAATTGCCAGACTGTTTTCCAAACTATCTGCTCCATTTTACATTTCTACTACCAGAATATTGTAGTATTCATGAGTACTCATGAGGTTCCAATTTCTTTACATCATTCTTGTTATTATCTGACATTTTGGTTTCACCCATCCTGGTGGGTATGAATTGGTATGTCATTGTGTTTATTTTTGTTATCTTTCTATGTAATTATTGGTTATTTTTATATATCCTTAGAGAAATATCTATTCAAGTCATTTGCCTATTTTAAGTGTTTTTTCAAAAAATTTCATTATTGAGTTGTAAGAATTGTTTATATATTTTAGATACAAGTTTCTTATCACATATATGATCTGTAAATATTTTTCTTCCATTCTGTGGGTTGTCTTTTTACTTTCTTAATACTGTTCTTTGAAATACAGAAGCTTTAAATTTTGATATAGTCAAATATATCTATTTTTATTTTATTACTCATGTTTTGGTGCCATATCAGAGTCCTTTTCAAAATCTAATGTCATGAAGATTTATCACAATGTTTAAGAGTTTATAGATTTATAAAGAACAAATAGTTCTTTGATCCATTTTTGTTAGTTTTGTACATGGTATGAAGTAACAGTCCAATTTTATTATTTTGCACATGGGTATTCAGTTGTCCCGGCACCATTTGTTAAAAAGACTTTTCTTTTCCCAGTAAATGGTCTTGGTACTTTTGTTGAAAATCAATTGGCCATGGGTGTATGTGTTTATTTCTGGACTCTCAATTCTATTCCATTGATCTATCTGTTTATTTTTGCGCCAGTGCTACATACAACTGCCTGGATTATGTTGCCTGTAGTAAGCATTGAAATTGCAAAGTGTGAATTCTCCTGCTTCATTCTTCTTTCTCAATATTCTTTTGGTTATCTTGGGTCTCTTGCAATTCCATATGAATTCCATAGTCAGATTTTCCATTTCTATAAAGAAGACAGCTTTAATTATAATAGCTACTGCATTGAATTTGTAGATCATTTAGGGAGTATTGTCATCTTAACAATAATAAATCTGATACATAAACATGGTATTTTTTCATTTATGTGGATCTCTTTTAGTTTATCTCAGCAATGCTTTACACTTTACAAGATTACAGAGTATGTTTTATACTCTTTTTTTGAGACGGAGTCTCACTCTGTCACCAGGCTGGAGTGCAGTGGTGCGATCTCAGCTCACTGCATCTTCTGCCTCCTGGGTTCAAGCGATTCTCCTGCGTCAGCCTCCCACGTAGCTGGGATTACAGGCACACGCCACCACACCCGGCTAATTTTTTTGTATATTTAGTAGAGATGGGGTTTCACCATGTTGGCCAGGCTGGTCTCAAACCCCTGACCTTGTGATCTGCCCTCCTCGGCCTCCCAAAGTGCTGGGATTACAGGCATGAGCCACTGCGCCTGGCCAACAAAAGGAAATTTGACTCATCAATAAAAGTGAGAATGTGCAACAGTATTGAGGAATCTCACAAACATAATATTGAGTGAAATAAACCAGACACAAAAGAACACACATTTTATGGTTAAATTTATATAAATTTAGATTGCAAACTAAACTAAAGCGTTAGAATTCCCAGTGTTAATCCTGGAGTGTGTAGGTGATTGAAATAGGAAGCAGATTGAACTCCTGGGGTGCTGGTATGTTGGGATTGTTCATTTGTTTTTAACCTGAGTGCTGTTTACATGGATGTGTTCAGTATGTAAAAATTTATTCAGCTTTAAACTTGTCTGTATATCTGCTATACTTCAAGAAAACATTAAAAAACATTTTCTATCACAACATAAGAGCATAAAACAAAAATAAATGCACAACTATGTTAATGTTGGGGCTATATTATGTTAATTTTAGACAAAAAGACTTGAGATGAAGGCATCGTATAAATTACTAAAAGCAACATCCAGGTAGTGAATGAAACTGACAAATACACTATCAAATTGGAAGCTTTCAACCTCTCTCTAAATTATTGAAAATTCAAAGTGGTCAAATTTTAGTTAGAAAACAGATAACAAAAATAACAAAATTAGCAATACTTGGATTATTAAAATAATATAGATAGAACCCTTAAGCCTATGAGACATTTATGAAATTTAAATACTTGCCAGGCAATAAGACTAGTGAAAATCATTTCAAATGGGATACTAATAAGTCCATAATGTAATTAAGCCAGATGTTTATTAAAGATAAGACACAGAAAAAAAATCTCCATATTGGAGAGGGAAAAACATGCTTCAAGAAAAGCTTAGATTTAAAAAGAGATTATAAATAGAAAAGTAAATGCATACTTGCAGCTAAACCATAATGAAAATAGAATACACCAATAGGTGTGGAGCTCATCTAAAGTGATACTTATGAAAAGCAATAGCATTAAATATTATATCAGAAAGAGAAAAAGTCTATGAAGTAAACATAAATTTTTAAAGTTTCAAAAAATAACAGAACAAATCTTAAAACAGTTGATAATAGAAGAAAATGAAAAGTGCTAATAAAAAAACTAGTCAAAAGAGGGAAATCAGAAAAACAAAAACTTCATTAAAATAAAAATTAATAACATAGACAAACCTCTTCTAAAGTTGAAAGAGATGAAAATGAGAAAGAGGAAGTGAAGGAGGAAAAAGAGGTTAAAAATATCTAACTACTAACAATGAAAAATAGCATAGGCTTATCAGATATTAATATTGCAATAAGAAAGTATATGCCAATACATTTGACAATTTTGACAGAATTGTCAGATAATGTCCTATATCCATTAAAAAACTGAATTAGTAGCTACAAATTATTGCATTCAGAAAACACTAGGATCAAATATTTTGGAGCTGAGTTTTGCTAACTTTAAGGAACAGGTTGTTTTAACATTGTACGTTCAGCAACCACTCAAGAGGAGCATTGTCAGCAACGTTGAAGAAATAGAAGATCCCCCACTCATATGCCCCTAATAGCAGCAATAATTTCCTAGCCATTCATAGACAAAACTGCCTTTGTGGGAGCTTTGGGATTCAGGAAGAAGGCCGTGAAACCCCAGGGAAGCCCAAGAGCTAGTAGTGCAGTTTTGAGAGGGGAGACCCACACTCAGATGGCAGGTTCACCAAACCAGCTTCAGACCTAAAATAGCCCTATTCTTTTGTGTGTTTGAATAAAGATTCATTTTCCTTGGTCCTGCCACCAAAATCATCAATCAAGGGGAATGAGGAGGATTCATGCCCACTTGTGCCTCAAGTGACAGGCCTTCTGAATTTGGTCCCAACTGTGGATCCTGATATAACCCTGAGATTCTGCTCCCACCCTTCTCCACTGCTGTCTAAGAGCAGTTCTTCCTGTACAGAGACCCAGAGGAAGATGTGCCATCTGAGTCCCTGGTACAGGCTTGCCAACCTCAGTCCCACAGCACACCCTGAAATGGCCATGAGAGTCAGTTTCAGCCCCTCTCAGCTGTGATCTGAGAGCAGTGCTACCCCCAAAAGACCTGGAAGGGGACATGCTTGTCTGTGCCCCCAGAGGTGGGCCTACAGACCTCGGTCTTGGCTATGGGCCCTGATGCAGCCCTGTGACTCAGTTCCATCCACTCTCAGCTGTGGTTAGGGACCAGTACTGCCTGCCCATGGAAATAGAAGAACTTCCAGCCCTCCTAAGGACCTGGAGAAAGCCACACCTATGTGTTCACTAGATAACAGTCCCATCATCTGCAGACTCTGAAACATACTGTCATCCTAGCACCTGCCATACTGATCAAGATGCAGAGAGCAGTTTAGTCCACCTGAGGACCAAAGAAGAGCCACGACTACTAGAACCTCTGGTTACAGGCACATTATTTTGGACTACACTGTGATTGCAGCAGCAATCACATAATTTGGCTCTAACCTCACTCAACCTTTACTCCCAGGTAAATCTATCAGCCTAGGAATCTAACAGAAGAAGGTTTTTACCTGCTGCAATTAAGCTGTAAATATTGTAAGTGGTGTTTTTTCCTTCAAATACACAGATATCAATACAAGACTACACCGATAACAGGCAAACATGACACCACACACACACGCGCACACACACACACAAAACTAATAAAGTTCCAGTAACTGACTCCAAGAAACAAAGGTCTACAAATTGCGTGAATAAGAACTCAAAACAATTATCATAAAGAAACTCAAGAAAATTCAAGAAAAAAATACATATAAACAAATAAACCAAGCTACAAAAACTACATGAACAAAATGAGAAATTTAATAAAGAAATGAAAACCATTAAAAAGAATGAAACAAAAATGCTAGAGCTGTATGTAAAACAAATATAGAACTTCAACAGCAGACTAAATTATGCAGAAGGAAGAATCAGTGAACTAGAAGACAAGTTATTTGAAATTAGCAATGTAGAGGAAGAAAAAGAAAAAAGAACAGAAAAGAGTGAAGAAAGCTTAAGGCACCTATGGCATACCATCAAGTGTATAAATGTAAGAAGTATTGGAGTCCAAAAAGAAAAAAGACAAAAAAAAGCAGGGGAAGAGAGCTTATTTAAAGTAATACTAACTGAACACTTCCAAAATATTGGGAGCAATGTGGACATCCAGATTCATGAAGATAAAAGGATCCAAGCCAGATCAACCCAAAGGAGAATTGTCTGATACACATTGTCATTACATTGTTAGATGTCAAAGACAACCATAATGTCTTGAAAACAGCAAGAGAAAAGAGACTCATCATACACAAAGGAATTTCCATAAGGCTGTCAGTTAACTTCTCAGTAGATATCTTGATATCCTAGCAGGAATAGACTGATATATAAAAAGTGCTAAAACAAGCAAAGAAAACCTGACAATTAAAAATATTCTACCTATCAAAGCTATCCTTCAGCAATGAAAGAGAGACAGACATTCCCAAACAAACAAAAACTGAGGGAGATAAATCTATAGTAAAATTCAGAATACTCTAATACTGTAATTGTGATGTGCTGTTCATTTTTAACTGATATGGAAGTTAAATGACAAAAGTGATAAAAATAACTATAACTACAATAATTTGTTAATAAATACAAAAAATACAAGATGTAAAGTGTAATATCAATAGCATGTGTAATATCAATAGCATAAAATAAAAGTTTTGTATGTAGTCAAATTTACTTTGCTATCAGCTTAAAATAGAGAGTTATAACTATAAGTTGTTTTATGTAAGCCCCCCTAAGATACGAAAAAGACAAAATAACTAGTAGATAGACAAAAGATAAAGAGAGGAAAAATATTAAAGCACATCACTACAAAAATCTGAACGTCAAAAAGAAAGACAGCAAGATTGAAAGAAAGTAACAAAGAAACTTCAGAACATTTAATAAACAACAAAATGTAAATACTAAGTCATTACATCAATAATTACTTTAAAAGTAAATGGATTAAATTATCTAATCTAAAAATACAATGCATCCAAATAGATAATAAACAAGATCAAACAATATGCTGGCTACAAAAGAATCACTCTAGCCTTAACAACATACACAGATCAAAAGTAAAGTTATAAAAAACCATATTCCATACATTTGACAACCAGAAGAGATCAGGGATGGCTATACTTCTATCAAGAAAATTAGATTTTCAGTTGATACTCTCACAAGAGACAAAGAATATCACTATATGATGATAAAGGGGTCAACTTATAAAGAAAATATAGCAATTATAAATATATATATATGTCCAACATTAGAGTACCTAAATATATAAATCAAATAGTAACAGAACTTAAAAGAGAAACAGATAGGGGACTTTAATATCCCATTTTAACAATTGATATATCATGAAGAGAGAAAATCAACACAAAAACAGCTGACTAAAGTGACATTAGAGCCCAAATACACTTAAAAGTCATATACAGAATATTATATCTGACAGCAGCAGAATATATATTCTCCTAAAATGTCACAGAATATTCTCCAGAATAGATCACATATTGGGCCACAAATAAAAGTTGTAACAAATTTAAGAGATGGAAACTACCTCAAGTATAGTTTCTGACCACAATAATACAATACTAGAAATCAATATAGAAGGAATTTTGGAAATCTCAGAAATACATGTAAAGTAAATAGCACGGTTTTGAACAACCAGTAGGTAAAAGAATAAATCAAAAGAGCTATCAAAATATATCTTCAGACAGACAAAAATAAAAACATCATACCAAACTGATGTGATGCAGCAAAGGCAATACTGCAAGGGAAATGTAAAGCGATAAAGGCTTACATCAATAAAAAAGAATAATCTCAAATTCACAACCTAAATTTATAACTTAAAAACTAGAAAAATAAAAACAAACTAAGCACAGAGTCAACAGAAGAACCACAATAATAAAAATTGGAGCACAAAAAAATTAAATGGAGGCTAGAATGACAATGGAAAAGACTAACGGAATGAAATAGCTTTTCTTGAAAAGGTTAAAAAAATGAACAACACTTTAGTTATACTAACCAAGCAAAAAAGAGTCAGACTAAAATAAAATTATAAGTAAAAAAGAGACATTACAACCGATATTACAGAAAAACAAAGGATCATAACAGACTGCTGTGAAGAATTATTTGCCAACAAACTAGATTATCTAGAAGAAATGGATAAGTTTCTAGAAATATACAACTTACCAAGACTAAATCATGAAGAAATAGAAAATCTGGATGGAATAATAACTAGTAAGGAAATTGAATCAATAATAAAAAACTCCCAACAAAGAAAATCCTAGAAACAGAGAGCTTCTCAGCTGAATTCTAGCTAAAATTTTAAAAGGAATTCACTTCAATCCTTCTCAAACTCTTCCAAAAAATTGAAGAGGTAGAAATGCTTTCAAACTCATTTTATTACCCTCTTACAATATCCAGACATGTATAACACAAAATAAGGAAATTAGAAGCCAATATCTACGATGAACACAGATGCAAAAAACTCAAGAAAATATGAAATTCAGTAGCTCACTTAAAAGATTACTCATGATGATCAAGTGGTATTTATCCCTGAAATGCAAGGTTATTTCAACATACAAATCAATAAATGTGATATATCACATTAACAGACTGAAGGATAAAAATCATATAATCCTCTCAATAGATGCAGAAAAATCATTTGTAAAAATTAAACATTCTTTTCTGATTACAACTGTCAGCAGAAGACAGTTATGATAGAGAAGAATTTATCTCAACATAATCATGGACATATATGACAAGGTCACAGCTAGCATCATACTTCATGATGAAAGCTGAAAGGTTTTCCTTTAAGATTAGGAAGAAGGCAAGGAAATTCATTCTCACAGCTTCTATTCAACTGGTATTGGAAGTCTTAGCTTGAAAGATTAGGCAAGAAATAGAAATAAAACGTATCCAAATAGGAAGACGAAGTTAAACTGTCTCTGAAGATGCAATAATCTTATATAGAGAAAACCCTAAAGACTCCACCAAAAAACTGTCAGAACTAATGACAAAGTTCAGTAAAATTTCAGAATGCAAAATCAGCTTACAAACATCAGTTGCATTTCTTTACATTAACAGTAAATTATTCAAAAAATGAATTAATAAAACAATCCAATTTATGATAGTATTGAAAATTATGAAATATTTAAAAATGAATTTAACTAAGGAAGTAAAAAAACTGTACTTAAAACTAGAAAATATTGACAAAATAAATTGAAGAAACAAATAAATAAATAGATCCCATGTACATGAATTAGATTAGGAATGTTAAAATATCCATAGTTCTTAATTTATAGATTCAGTGAAGTCTCTATCAAAATTCCAATGACATTTTTCACAGAAATAGAAAAAAAAACATAAGATTTGTATCAGACCCCAAACAGTCAAAGCAATTTTAAGAAAATATAACAAAGTTGGTGGGATGACACGCCCTAATTTCAAACTATACTGCAAAACTATAGTAATCAAAACAGTGTGGTACAGGCATAAGAGCAGACATACAGACAAATGAAACAGAATACAGAACCCAGAAATAAACCCATGCATATATAGTAAACGAATCTTTGAAAATGATGCTACAAATACACAATGAAGAAAGCCTCTTCAATAAATACTTTTGAAAAATGGATGTTCATATGGAAAAGAATAAATTTAGACCCTTTTCTTAAACCATATATAAATATTAACCTGAAATGGATTAAAGACTTAAATGTCAGATCAGAAGTTGTTAAATTTTCAGGGAAAATATAGGAAAGAAGTTCTTTGCCATTTGTCTTGGTAATAATTTTTTAGTATGTGACACCAATAGCACAGGAAACAATAGCAAAAATAAACAAGTTAGTTACTTCCAAGATACAACTGGGTTACAGGCATTGGATAAATGCTTCTATTCCAACTGGGAGAAATTGGCCAAAACAAAGGCTCTACAGGGCCCATGCAAGTCTGAAACCCAGAGGGCAGTCATTAAATCTTAAAACTCAAAAATATTCTCCTCTGATTCCATGTCTCACATCCAGGGCACACTGATGCAAGAGGTAGGCTCCCAAGGCCTTTGGCAGCTCTGCCTCTGTGGCTTGACAGGGTACAGCACCCACAGCTGTTTCATGGGCTGGTGTTGAGTGCTTGCAGCTTTTCCAGGTGCATGGTGCAAGCTGTTGGTGCACCTACTATTCTGGGGTCTGGAGAACAGTGCCCCTCTTCTCACAGCTTCACTAGGCAATGACCCAGTGGGGACTATGTTTGGGTCTCCAACCCCACATTTCCCCTCTGCATTGCCCTAGTAGAGGGTCTCCAAGAGGGCTCCACCTCTGCTGCAGACTTCTGCCTCGACATCCAGGTCTTTCCATACATCCTCTGAAATCCAAACATAGGTTTCCAAGCCTCAACTCTTGCCTTCTGTGTACCTGCAGGCCCAATACCACATGGAAGCTGTCAGAGCTTTGGGCTTGCACCTTCTGAAGCAATGGCCTGAGCTATATACCTTGTCCCCCTTTAGCCATGGATGTAGCCGGAGCAACCGGGACACAGGGTGACATGTTCCAAGGCTGCAAAGAGAAGCAGGGCCCTGGGCCCAGCCTGTGAAACCATTGTTCCCTCCTAGGCCTCCAGGCCTGTTATGGGAGAGGGTGCCACAAAGATCTCAGAAATGCCCTGGAGATATTTTCCCCATTGTCATGGCTAGTAACATTTAGCTCCACATTTACTTAAGCAGGTTTCTGCAGGAGGCTTGAATTTCTCTTCAGAAAATGGGTTTTTCTTTCCTGAAACATACTCAGGCTGCAAATTTTCCAAACTTTTATGCTCTGCTTCCCTTTTAAACATAAGTTCCAATTTCAGACATCTCTCTGGGAATGCATATGACTGTATGCTGTTATGAGCGGCCAGGGCACATTTTGAATGCTTTGCTGCTCAAAGATTTCTTCCACCAGACACCCTGAATCACCTCTCTCAAGTTCAAAGTTCCACAGATTCCTAGAGCAGGGGCACAATGCCACCAATCTCTTTTCTAAAGCATAGCAAGAGTGACTCTTACTCCAGTTCTCAGTAAGTTCCTCATCTCCATCTGAAACCACATCAGCCTGGGCTTTATTGTCCTTATCACTATTAGCATTTGGTCACAATCATTCAACAAGCCTCTAGGAAGTTTCAAACTTTCCCACATCTTTCTGTCTTTTTCAGAGCCCTCCAAACCCTTCTAACTTATGCCCATTACCCACCAGTTTCAGTTTCTTTTCACATTTTCAGGTGTCTTTATAGTAGTGCCACACTCCCCTGGTACCAATTTTTTGTGTTAGTCTATCTTTACACTGTTATAAAGAACTACCTGAGACTGAGTAATTTATGAAGAAAAATTTAATTCACTGACAGTTCCACAGGCTTTCCAGGAAGTATGACTGTGAGGCCTCACAAAACTTGCAATCATGGTGGAAGGTGAGGAGAGGCAAGGATCTTCTTCATATGGCATCAGGAGAGAGAGAGTGAAGCAACAACTGTCACACACTTTTAAACCATCAGATCTTGTGAGAACTCACTCACTATCAGGAGAACAGCAAGGCTGAAGTCGGTCCCCATAATCCAATCACCTCACACTTGGCCCCTCCTCCAATTCAACATGAGATTTTGGCAGGGACACAAATCCAAAGCGTGTCAGTCTTGGTAATAATTTTTTTTGTATATGACACCAAAAGCACAGGAAACAAAAGCAAAAGTAAACAAGTAGGGTTACATTAAACTACAAAGCTTTTATAGAGCTAAAGAAGCAAACAAAATTAAAAGGTAACCTAAGATATGGGAGAAAATATTTGCAAACCATATATCTGACAAGGGGTTAATATCCAAAATACATACAGAACCCACACAACTTTGTAACAAAATAATAATAATAATATTTTAAAATGAGCAAAGGTCCTGAATAGACAGCTTCCCAAAGAAGGCAAATAAATGATCTGGTATATGAAAAAGGTACTAAATATCACCAATCATTAGGCATATGCAAATCAAACAAGATATAACTTCATACTTGTCATACTTGTTAGGATGGCTATTATCCAAATGAGAAAAGAGATAAGTGTTAGCAAAAGTGTGGATAAAAGGGATCCTTGTACACTTCTGGTAGTAATGTAAATTGGTACATCCATTATGAAACACTATGGGGTCTGCTGACAATTTTTAAAATAGGACTACCATATGATCAAGCAATCAAAAAGAAATGAAATCTGTACCTTGAAAACGTGTGATATAGTTTCGCTCTGTGTCCCCACCCAAATTTCATCTTGTAGCTCCCATAATTCCCACATATGGTGAGAGGGACCTGGTGGAAGATGATTGAATTATGGGGGCAGGTTTTTCCCGTGTTGTTCTCATCATAGTGAATAGGTCTCAGGAGATCTCATGGTTTTAAAAGCATGAGTTGCCCAGCACAAGCTCTCTCTTTCCCTGCTGCCATCCACGTAAGATGCAACTTGCCCCTCCTTGCCTACCATCATGATTGTGAGGCTTCCCCAGCCACAAGGAACTGTGAGTCCAGTTAAACCTCTTTCTTTTGTACATTGCCCAGTCTCAGGTATGGCTTTATAAGCAGCGTGAAAACGAACTAATACAAGGAAACTGCACCCTCATGTTCATTGTTCACAATAGTCAAAATATGAAAACAAGCGAAGTGGCCATCGGTGGATGAGTGAAGAAAGAAAATGTAATCTATATGTACGTATGCACGCGCACACACACACACACACACACACACACACACAGAAAAAGAGAGAGAGAGAGAGAGGAGAGAGAGGAGAGAGAGAGAGAAAGGGAGATACAATGGAATATTATTCAGCCATAAAAGAAATCTGGTCATCTGTGACAATATAGATGAAACTAGAGGACGTTACACCTAGTGAAATATGACAGACACAGAAATACAAATATAACATGGTCTCACTTATTTGTGATATCTAAAAAAGTTAAACTTATAGAAGCAGTAGTAGAACAATAGCTTCCAGGGGCTGACGGGTAGGGGGAATGGAGAGATGTTGATCAAAGGCACAAAATTTTACTTATACAATGAATTAGTTCTAGGGATATAGTGTCCAGTATGGGTGGTGATAGATGTGTTAATTAATTTGATTGTGATATTCAATATACTATATATATATGTATGTATGTGTGTATATATATCAAAGCATTGTGTTGTAAACTTTGAATATATACAATACTATTTGTAAACTAAATATTTTTACAAATGTTTGCAAAAATATTTTAAAAATATAATATATTTAATAAGTATATTAAGTCTATAATATATTTACACATATTAAATCAGTACATTAAATCCAGATGAGGATAGAGAAATGAAAATTATATAACTAATACTATGTACATCTCTGCAGTTTTCAAATTACATAAATGAACATAAATTCTCATATAAGGTCCAAATAGAGATTAATATAAATAGTAGCTTCCACTAGAAAGTGGGATTTGAGGATTACATTAAGAGAATGATGTGCTCCAAGAGGCTCTACATTCTTATAGTAGTACATGTGGGGTTTTGAGCACACAAACTCTATCAGCAAAATGTGTGCCATGGCTTAAATATAAATATCTGACATATGAAATAGAACCCTTTAGACTTTGTTACACATCTGTCAAATCATCTTATTTGTTGTTAAAGATTTTCTTTGTTTCTATAAACGAACAGGAAGAGAAATGCCACTGTAGCTTTTGAGAGAGGGAAAGAGAAAGAGAGAGAGGGGGAGAAAAGTCTTACATGAGATCAATTGCCAATATAACCATCCAGATACATTTATCGTGTAAAAGGTGGATTTGTATTGATTTCCTATTAAAGCTGTGAAAGTATGATTCAATTTTTAATGATACTGTGAATTATGTATTGCTGTCAGGCTCTTTTTAGGTGATCACATTGAAACAAAATAGAGGTATTTTAAACCATTCAACATAACATCTCACTTCTCCAAAATGAAATTCTTTATTTTGAAGTTACTGCAATGATATGTTTTTATTTTTCATTTTTAGACTTCATTTGTTCATGAATCTTTTCAAGTTTATGTCTTGAGATTACTACGTCAAAATCCAGCAATCATACAAAGAAATGATGAGGAGTCAAGCCAGTACAAATTAGTGGAAAAGCAGATTTTATATATTTTAAAGGAAATATATTGTTGTGGTTTGGAGCCAAAGTAAAGCTATCCTCATGTCATTTGTTTTGAAGGTTTTGAAAAATGGTGAGACTTCTAGGTCAGGTAATAGAAACAGATTTCTGCCAGTTACACTTACATAGGTATTTAGGTTTTCTCATAGATGGGTTAGAGTTTCACTTCCTGCTGTTTGTATAGTACTCAGTTCTGCGCTTGACTTCAGCAATCAGCAGATAGCACCTTTTTTTTTTTTTTTAACTCCTTTAGCCAGTAAAATAACAGAACTTGTAAAAGCAGAAAGGGAAGTTATAATTCTAGATAATACTCATATGATATTTTACTAAAAGTAGATTGTCAAAAAGAACAGTTCATTTCATGTTGGACAGGCTCATACAAGGGCTTGCCTGAAGGTCTGCCATAAGACGTGTGCTGAATTTTATACTCTGAAAGTCCATCTCATGAATACCCACAAAACGGATTTATGTTACTTTAAGCTCTCTCATCACTGACCAGCAGGATAGATAGAAACACACAAGAGTGATTGATGTGTCCCAAACCTTCTTAGTAGGTAAAAAATAAATGAAACGCAAAAATCAGACAGAAAAGTCAGACCATTTTCTTTGAATGTGTGTGCTCAGTAGAGCAGGAAGGAGAAAAGTTGCATTGGAAAATTATTTACATTAATGCAAGTGAAAAATGCCTCAGACCTGAGGACTTATTTAACACTCTACATAAAGTTATTTTTTCCTGAATCCCAAACTGAATGTTTTCTTTTTATCTTCTACACACCATATGCTTGAGAAAAAGAAAAAGCTACTTGATTACACTAGACTTTGTATTACAGCTTACAATTGAAAAAAAAAAACCATAAAGTTACGTCATTCAATTTAAAATAAAATTATGTAGTACCAACTAAACAGCAGGCACTATTGGCTGTAGAGTTTAAAATCTAATGAAAGACATAGACAGTTAAGAAGGTGATTACAATCAAGTGTGATAAACACTTTGACGGAGTAAGTCGTGAAGGCATAACAGTAGGGCTTTGGTTTAGTCATTATGGAAGAAGTTTTGAGGAAGTGGGATGAGCAAATAAAGGTACGTCCAAGATCCTTAAAATGGAGACACATCAATGGTGCCTGCAGAAGGCAGGGCATGCCGGGAACCAGCAGCTCAACTAGGGCCAGAGGAAGTGGTGCAGGAAGAGCAGGTCCTGTCACACTGAGTCTCTGAGTCTCTGAACTGGGCTTGGGATTGAGACTGAGGACTACCATGTACCATTTAAAGAAGGGAGAACAGGACATTTACAACCTAGAAATTTCACTCTGGATGAGATTTGGAAAATGAATTAGAAGAGGCTGGGAGGGTGGTTAAGAGCCATGGGTATGGAAGAGCCAGATGTTGAGTGCATGTAATGGACGAATCAACTCTGGCGACCAGCAGCTGCCTGAGCCCCCTGGGGACACAAGGGACAATGATGAGAGGGTCTGTGCCTGCTGTGCCTACGTGATCATCATCTTGAACTTCAGGGACTGAGAAAAGCTCACCTATTAAAATTGTGTGTGTGTGTGTGTGTGTGTGTGTATACACATATCCTAAATACTCTCATTTAATATTCGCACATTCTATGCATGGAACAAAATATCACACTGGCCCCACACATAACTACAAATATTAAGTATCAATGAAAAATACTTTAACAAAAAATAATTTTATAATTTTTGGATTTTTATAAGTCTATTCAAAATTAAATTATCATCAAATGTTATTTTCCAATCATAGTATTACATATTAAACGGAATTTTGGCTTTTTTAACTTTTATTTTAAGTTTGGGTGTACACGTGCAGGTTGTCATATAGGTAAATTTGTGTCATGGGTGTTCGTTGTACAGATTATTTCATCACCCAGGTAGTAAGCCTAGTACCCATTAGTTATCTTTTCTTCTTTTCTGATCCTCTCCCTCCTCCCACCCTCCACTCTCTGATGAGCCCCAGTATGTGTTGTGCCCTTCTGTGTGTTCATGTGTTGTCATCACTTAGCTTCCACTTAAAAGTGAAAACGTGGTATTTGGTTTTCTGTTCCTGCAATAATTTTCTAAGGATAATGGTCTTCAACTCCATTCATGTCCCTGCAAAGGACATGATCTTGTTCTTTTTTATGGCTACATAGCGTTCCATGGTCTATCTATACCGCATTTTCTTTATCCAGTCTATCATTGATGGACATTTAGGTTGATTCCATGTCTTTGCTATTGTGCATAGTGCTGCAATGAGCATATGCATGCATGTGTCTTTATAACAGAATGATTTACATCGTTTGGGTATACACCCAGTAATGGGATTGCTAGGTCGAATGGTATTTCTTTCTTTAGGTCTTTGAGGAATCACCACACTGTCTTCCACAATGGTTGAACTAATTTACACTCCCACTAACAGTGTGTAAGCATTCCTGTTTCTCCACAACCTCACCAGCATCTGTTATTTATTGACTTTTTACTAATAGCCATTCTGACTGCTGTAAGATGATATCTCATTTTCGTTTTCTTTTGCATTTCTCTAATGATCAGTGATATTGAGCATTTTTATATGATTATTGGCCACATGTGTGTCTTCTTTTGAAAAGTGTCTATTCATGTCCTTTGCCCACTTTTTATGGATTTGTTTGTATTTTTCTTGTAAATATAACTTCCATATAGATGCTGGACATAAGACCTTTGTTGGATGCATAGCTTGCAATAATTTTCTCCCATTCTGTAGGTTGTCTGTTCACTCCAATGATCATTTGTTTTGCTGTGCAGAAGCTTTTTAGTTTAATTAGATCCCATTTGTCAATTTTACTTTTTTGCAACTGCATTGGCATCTTCCTCATGAAATCTTTGCTGATGCCTATGTCTTGAATGGTATTGCCTAGATTGTATTCCAGGGTTTTTATAGTTTTGGTTTTAAATTTAAGTCTTTAATCCATCTTGAGTTAATTTTTGTATTTTCTCTAAGGAAGCGGTCCAGTTTCAATCTTCTTTATGTGGCTAGCCAGTGTATTATATATGTACTTTGTCAGTGTATTATAGGCAGAACATACATCAAACTTCAAATATATAGATGGGTTTTTTTTAGTATACAAGTCTAGGGTTCTGAAGAAGAAACAACCTTTCTTATCTTTGTGCATTGCCTTGAATTTAACTCTAAGCCCATTTTAATATTTACGATCTCAGTTGATATGATTGCTCCCAGTTTTATTTTATACAGTTCCACATTGCAATGTAATTTCTTGATTAATCTTGATTCTGTTTCAGGAAAGGCTGAGAAGAGGGTTCTTGGGTAAGTATTTTCAGAAAGAGTATTTCAGAGTTTCAACATCTCTATCCATTCAGACTCCTGAATTAGCAGTATGGCCTCACACCAACATGTACAGAGGTTTTTGTTTGTTTGTTTGTTTTTTCTGGTTCTAATGGGTGATAATTGGTGAACAATCTTTTCTCTATGGTGGAACAGTTAAGAATGAAAACAAATGTTATTCTTTTAGCTATTTTATTAGAAGATATTTGCCATGATGATAAAAAAGGACTCCATAAAGTCTATGAGACTAGACACCAGGCAAGCAAACACAGGATGACCCCGTTATACACATTTAAATCAAATCCCATTTGTTTGGGAAAACTCTTGTAACTAACATAAGTTTGAATCTAGATTATATCACTGGATTTATAAGCAAAGCTTTCTACATGTTTATCATTTAAAAACTTGGTAAATATCTTTTTTTCATCTACAATTTGAATACAATCTCGTATTATTTGAAAATTTGTTAAAAAATAAGAAAGGAAGTTAAGAAATCAGACAGAACTGTGTATAAACTTTGCATTTGTTCCCTACTTGCTGAGTAAAACCCTCTATTACTTAGTCTGTTTGAGCTATTTCCACTTTTCTTATCCAGTCAAACTTAGTTACATGTGAGTATATCACAAGCTCATTTCAGACAGGTACAATCTGACAAATTTCTCTCTCTTTCTACATTTTCCAGAAAGCTACTTGAGATATACTTCCCCCAAAATCAGGAATTATACAGAGAAGAAGGCAGACATGCTAAAGAACATGAAAATGGAAGATTCAACATAGGAGATGAGAAACGAAATGCAAGGGGGGATAATGAAGGAGGAACATAGGAAGGGAATTGCACCAAGCAGAGAGGACAACTGGTCCATTGGGAGCAGTGAAATTCAAAAGACAGGCTAAGAGTTTTCATCACAACCTCTGTCTTGGTGCCATGTTTTTAACATGGTAGGACTACTGGAGGATATGCTTCACCCAAATAATAGAGTAAGCCAAGGAAGGGAAGTCCTGGTATACAAGAAATAAGCATTCAACTTAGCATGATGGTAAAGGTAGACAACAGGGCAACATGCCTAGGCAATACAGGGGATTAAAGACCTCCAGTAGTAAGAACTGCAAAGAAAATTTGGATTTACAGTCTACTGAACTTTATTACTTTTTGGAAAATGACACTGATAATATAATAAAAACTACAAACTGATCTAGTAAACACCCAAAAATCCAAGCAAATAAAAACAAACAAGAGGCCAGGCACAGTGGCTCATGCTTGTAATCCAGCATTTTAAGAGGCCGAGGTGACGGAATTACTTGAGCCCAAAAGTCCAAGACCAGCCTGGGCAACATAGTGAGAGTCTGTCTCTACTAAAAAAACAAACAAGGAATCCTAAATTTCAGAACAAACTGAAAAGGGTAAATGTGATTCTTTTGTGACATGGTAATAATTTAAACACCATGAACCCTAATGTTGCTTTAACCCCAAATTTTAACAAGATTATAATAAGAGAATGAGGAACGTAAAAGAAACAGTATAGCAACATAATAGATGTAAATTCTCATCTGTCATAACAGGAAGCCCATAGTATATAAAATTGATGAGTCCAATGACAGCAATTTATTCACATGTTGAGAACTATGGAAACTAAACAACGAAAAGACACAAATGTTTGGTTTTGGAGAGGGAGACTGGTCAGGGAGGGAAGTGATGCAGCAGAGAGTCACTTAGTTTTAATCCTTTTAGTTTACTACTTAACTTTTTATGCTATTGTGTACATGTTGCTTTGATAAAATAGAATTCAATTAAAATAATATTCATGATACAGGTTTTAAGCCTCTTAGGTATTATCAGGCTGACTTCTCTAGGTAACATCCATCTGTTTCACTAATGTCTACTTGTTTCTACTTTGATGTTTGTGCGGAAATATGATCCTCACACATAGAACAGGTCTATACTGTACATTCAATTATGCTGCTCAGCAGGTCCAATCCCACATATAGATTCAGTAGAAAACATATAGGATGAGGCATTATTGATGAAATCTATAGAGAAGGAAATTCTGTCTTTTCTCTGCAAAAAAAGAGGCTGCCTAGCAACCATTATCCTGCACACTGAGAAGAGACTAGACTACAAATTTATTTCCATTTCTCTACGTATTATGAGATTCAACTTAACAAAAATAAAACCTTACATCCCTTATTAGTTTGGAATCATTTTAGTTCTTTCAAATCTACCTTTCTTATGAATCAACATTATGGAAAAAATAAAAAAAATGCATTTAAGAAGAAACAAGTGCATTAAATTTCCTGCAACGTGCAAACATTATTTTTCTTTCTAACTGGTTAAATAGTTTTAAAATAATACGTGCAAAACAAATGCCAAACAGTAAGCCGATGATGTAAAGCATTCACGATTTGAGAGTTGGAGGTGAGTGAGTTCCATTATGTTTCATTGCATTATTCTTTCCACTTGAGTAAATGTACTGTACCCGATTTGGACTTAGTCATGCTGTAGTTTGCCTGTCAGAAAATTTGCATTTCTGTGATCAAAATGAAAGTTACATTTGAGATTTATTGGAAAAGTGGGTGTAGAAAAGGCTTTAAGTGCTTCTGAGATCATTTCTCTTTTATGATGATTTGTAAAGAGCTTTGGAAACAAGGTGCAAAGCTTCTAGGAGTGTCAGGAGCAAAGCTCCTGGTGGGTGCAAGATTTGTTCTCAATCAGTGCACACTCTATTAACTTTTTACCTGGAATGAGTCATGAGTGCTTTTCTTTGGTATAAAAATGAAGGGATAACAAGAGCAAGAATCTTTTATTTTCTTCTTTCTCTCTCAACTTTGGGCATTTAACAACCAATAAAAATGCATTGAACAATTACATATCTCCCAATGCTTTTACTTAAGTTATAAAGTCCATAGCAATTTATGTAGGAAATCAAGCCCCTCTCCCCTCCAGCAGCTGTAGTAAGCCAGATCACAATGAGTGCAGGGAAAAAACACTTTCCGGTTTGCCTGTCCAAAGTCTTTGGATAGGTATTTTTCTGAAGATGTCTGACTTCTTTTACAAGAGCTGTGGTGTGTTCTCTCGGGTTCTGCAGACTCAATGCCACAATTCCTTTCAATTAATCCAAAGAACAGCAACAGTTCATTCTGTCTCTAAAAATTACCTGGATTGGGGCAGGAGTGAATTCCTATTTTGCATTAAAAAAATCTTCTGTCTCCTATCATCACCTTCAAAATTCATATTGAAAGCCTATTGTGAAAATGCTGTAAGACTTCATATAATACCATGCACTGTGTATGAACTATAAACAGTCATTGTTAATGATAACATGAGCTCCAAAAGTCCCAGTTCTTTTTCTGGGAACTTGAGGGCAATTGTGATGCCAGTACCTTTGATCTGCTATCTAAGAATCATTAAAGCAAATAAGCTGGGAAAATGTGGAGATGCGATCTTTTGTCAGAGAAAGAATATATAAGCGACTTCTGTTTCATGAAACTGGTTGACTGTTCAAACCACGATGGAAGTCGTCCCTCTAGGAGGGAGGAAAATGAATACCAGCTGGAATATTTAAGATCACCCTTGCTTTTCATTTCCAATAAGGGGATAAAATTACTTTCCCTTTGGCAGGAACAACATTTTCTAAGCTAGTTACTGCTGAAGGTTTTGTCCTTCCGAGATTCCTTCGTGCTTTCGTGCAGCAAGCAACAGGCTCCATATTAAACTGTGACCCTCAGTCTAAGAGGAATAAATACACCTCCCCTGCAACCCTGCCTTCTTCCTCCCAAATTCTGCTCACTTCAGTGGGGATCCACAATAATAAATCACTCTGTGCTCAAGACTGCCAGGGTGAACAATACATCATAATAATTCTCCTACCGTTCAGAAAGTTCTCAATTCTTAGGAGATTTTTAATCACAGTGGAAACACAAGGGTGTTAATGAGGTCTATAAATTAAGTTAAAGCAGGGTAATTATGTCCTATGTTGCAATAAAGGCTGGGTGGCCAATATCATTAAGGCAAATTAAACACTTTCTTCTATTGTGAAGATAAATTGAATAAAAATATTACTGTAAACAAGGGGCTCTTTTATTATGTACACATTAATTATGAAGTGGAAGCTGGAAATGCTGCCCAGGCTTAACCTGAGCCTATCCATGGCTGAGATTCTTGAGATGCGTGAGCAGCTGTGTGTGGTACAGGGAGGAAAGGAGGGGCAGCATTTACACCAGCGCTGCACCCCAGACCCCAGTCTAGCAGAATACGATCACCTCGTCTTGCTCAGTCACCATGCCTGCATCTTTTTCAGATGAACATATTTACTTTGTAGATTTCTTATTTGAGATTATGATGAGCATGTGACACAGATATTCTAGCATGTTAATAAATGAAGTAAACAAAAAAGAAACAAGAAAAGGCTTGAAGATGCTCTCTCCCCAAGTAATTATTTAATCACTTTAAATATTATTATTTACTATAAATATGATACAAATGGTGAATACAACAAAATCTTCCCAACATCTCATATTTTGGATATATTGATAATATGCTAAGATTGTTCTATTGCTTTATACCAATGGCTTCCTTGAATAAAACAACCCTACAAATCAAGTACTATTATTTTCAACACAGAGAAATGGAGACTGAGGCACAGATTAATTGCATAACTTGTCAAAATTATAACTAATGCTACAGCATGCATTTAGATTCAAGCATAAAACTTTTCCATTCCAAAGTCTATATTCATAATCACTGCAAAACGTGGCTTATCAATCACCTCCTACCACATGAAAGAAAGCCCCTTACTATACTGGAGCAAGAGTAAGCAACAAGAGATGAAAAGGGACAGCCTATAATCTCTGATGAAAACCAGAAATTAAAACCACAGAAGTTGTTTAAGTATCAAGTAACAATATGCTGAGAAACCCAGTTAGCCAAAGAGGGATTGGCAAAGATTTATTTGTATGAAGGACAAAAGTGTTAGTGTTCTCTTTTCTA
Source organism: Pongo pygmaeus (assembly GCF_028885625.2). Taxonomy (NCBI): domain Eukaryota; kingdom Metazoa; phylum Chordata; class Mammalia; order Primates; family Hominidae; genus Pongo; species Pongo pygmaeus. The sequence continues at coordinate 33,887,861 of NC_072379.2, read as the reverse complement.
TTTCTACAATGCTTTTGAATACAATGTACAAAGAGGCAGTTTAGTGAGGTTAGTAAGAGGACCAACTAAACAGTGCCAGGATTCCTGCCCTACTTCCCTTTTCACAACTGTAAGGTGTTGGGCACACTAGTAATCTTAGTCTTCCTTTCTTCATATGTAAACTGGATACAACTTTGATACTCCACAGGATAGTGGGAAATTTCAATTAGTTAATAGATGTAAGGCACTGAGAAGGCAGTGTACATATATGCCTGTTATATTGGTATTAGATGTTTTAATTTTTGAGAATCCTGCAAGAACAATTTTTTTTTTCTGGTAGGGCTCTGAAGAATTTCAATGCTTTTCCTAAAATTATTTTTTTTCTTTTTCTGTATTTTATTTCATTATAAATGGTGGAATGTCCATACCTCCCTCTTTTTTTGGCTATAAATATTAAAGACAAATTTGTGCTCAATCCATACGAGGTGTGTGGGCTCATACTTGAGGGCCATCTGGCAGCATTTCTCACAGGACAAGAGACAGACATGACTTATCCTATGAATGAGAGGTGCCCCTTCCCTTGTTTACTCATCTCCTGCATCCATTTGGAGTCTGCACATTGAACTGAGGAGGGTCTATCCACATAGAGAGTGACCTACTTCTCCCTTCTTTCAGTGGCAATTTTCAAATTAAATCTCAAGCATATCAGATGAGAGGTATGCAATTTTGCACAGGTATTTTTTTCTCTACACTTGTCCCGTTGTATTTCCTCATCAACCTCTCAACCTCTCATCTATGCTATTATATTATTCAGCGTTCTACAGAACCAGAGAATATAAATAGAGATCTATAGAAAGATTTATTTTGAGCAACTGGCTCACACTCTTATGGAGACTGAAAAGTCCCACTATCCACTGTCTGCAAGCAGGAGACCCAGAAAAGTGGATGTTACAGTGATAGTCCAAGCCCAAAGGTCTGAGGACCAGCGGAGCTGATGTTCAATGACAGGGAAAGCTGGATAGCCCAGATCAAGCAAAGAGGAAATGTGCCCTTCTCCTTGCTTTTTGTTCTCTTCAGTCCCTAAAAGAATTGAATCACGCCTGCCCATGCTGGTGAGGGCAGTCCTCTTCACTCTGTCTACTGATTCAAATTTTCATTTTTTCTGGAAACACTCTCACAGACACACCCATAAAGTATGTTTTATCAGCTGTCTGGGCATCCCTTAGCCCAGTCAAGTGGACACCTAAAATTAGTCTTCATAGTCTCCCTTGAATCAACATGAGAATGTAAGCTACACAAGGGCAAGGGTTATTTCTACTTTGTTTAGTGCTGTATCTCCACATCGTAGAATGGCTTCTCACACACAGGCTTTTAATAATATTTACTAAATTAATGAATGTTTAATGATCATGTATTTTTACAACCTCCCTTAAATAATTTTGGAAATTAGATGAGATATAAATATATAAATAAGTAATATACTGCATTGCACATAACAGCAAATATTCTACATACTTGGCATGCTCCTCCAATTCCTCCCTTATACACACATGCACCTGTATATACCTAGGAACTGTTAACTCCAATTAGAAAAATAATAATTAGGTCACAACTTTATATCTGGGTATTATTAAGGTATTAATGAAAAGCCGAAATAATACAAATTAATAATATATTTAAATCAGCATAAAGTATAAGCTTTTTAATGTTTTAAGCTTAATCTATGCATGAGAAAATTGAATGACGTATAGATTTGATTTCCAAAGAGAATGAAAGTATTCACTATGTTGCTTTGCTTTTAGTGAGAGTCTCAGGCCATGTAAATTAAGAGAAAATAATCTCTTCTCTCTCTCTGACAGCCAGGTTCCTGGAGCTTCACTGACCACTGGTGCCACACAAGAATAAGACAACAACTCATGATATGGCTACTGGGGTTGTGACAAATGTTTTAGAAGATCCAAGTTTTAATTAACACAATTATAAGTTGATGATTTCAGGTATTTATGACTTTTTCATTCATATTAATTTTTAAGTTCTTATTTCATTTTTTCCCTATCAGCACTTATGGAAAACCAACATCCAATCTCTCTGTCTGCCCCTCAGGACTGGAATCTGGTGAGGAGGAGTGACGACACAGAGAGTCCAGCCCGAAGACATGAAGCAGAGGCGTCACCAAGGCACCCTGTTCCTCCAGTTGATAGAAAACAGCTCTCAACATTCCGTGTTTCTTTTCTCTGCTTTTTCCTGCCCACATCCTCACATACTAAGTGGTTTGAATGCAAGGGGAAAGAGAGAAAATTACATCTGAGGTGTATTTTAGTCCATGCTGGGGCAAGGCAGGGACGCAGAAGTGTATTTCTCTACTTCATCCTTCATCCAGAAGAGTTGGACAAGGATTATTCTGGAGTTTAAGGCAAGAATCCTCACTGAGATGTTTTTAATTGTAACCTTTCCTGCACTTGCCCTAAGATCATATATTTCCCCTAGGTAATGGGTATAGAAGATGGGTGGGCTAGGGCTGGACTTTGGCTTCTGATAACTTGTGTTCTCTTCAATTTCTGTAATCTTTGTTTCCTGGCCTTTCCCCGCATTCTTCTTAAGTACTGATTTGATATTACCCTCATTATTCACTTTTTCCATTTGAATGCTTTTATTTCTTCTGACAATTTTTTATTTTATACCAAATGTAAAAGATGTAATAAATTTAAGAGATCTCCAAATACAAATGAAATCAATTCCTTTCCAAGAGCATTGTCAGGTCATGGGTTTACATGCATTTTGCAAAGTGTTTGGCCAAGTTCATTATATTTTCTTGCATAAAATGGGAATCAGTGGGGTAGAAGGCAGTGTGTCTGGAAGAGCCCAACAAGGCTCTCCCCTTTGCTCTTTTGAATTGGGCACCTTCATTAAATTCCAGGGACATACTGATTAGATTAGAGGCCATCATTAGAGTTTTAGATTGCAATGCATGAAACAAATTATGTTGGCACACAGTTACAATAAGGCAGGTTTAACAAGATGAACATTAAATCTTATAAACTATCTTAAACGTTAGGTGGTAGCCACATCCACAATTCTATCTCAGTGTTTAAAACAAATTCCACCAGACGGGCACAGTGGCTCATGCCTGTAATCCCAGCACTTTGTGAAGCCAAGGCGGGCGGGTCACTAAGTCAGGAGATTGAGACCATCCTGGCTAACAAGGTGAAATCCCGTCTCTACTAAAAAAACAGAAAAATTAGCCAGGCGTGGTGGCGGGCGCCTGTAGTCCCAGCTACTCTGGAGGCTGAGGCAGGAGAATGGCGTGAACCCAGGAGGCGGGAGGCGGAGTTTGCAGTGAGCCGAGATTGCACCACTGCACTCCAGCCTGGGCAACAGAGCGAGACTCCGTATCAAAAAAAAAAAAAAATCCATCATTTATTATTTATACAGTTTTTTTGTTTGTTTGTTTGTTTTTTTTGAGACTGGAGTCTTGCACTGTTGCCCAAGCTGGAGTACAGTGGCGCGATCTCGGCTCACTGCAAGCTCCGCCTCCTGGGTATTTACACAGATTTAAGAGGAAGTATGAAGAATTATGAACTCATTATATTGTTTCAAAATATTGGGTTAAGACCCTCACACAAAATTATGGGAATGAAATCTGTACTCCCATTGACTAATGTAATCAGAATGTGCTATTCAAAACACGGAAATGGATTATCACCCTCTACTCTGCCTCAGTCATACCTTTCCCTATGGCACGCCTATGTTTTCTAGTTAAAGGCCACCAGGAACACACTTGAGGCTGAATAACTTGAGTTTGTTATTTGTTACAGCAAAGAGAAACACACACCCATGGGAGACGTAGGGAATTTCTGTAGGAGGATGATAGCAAGAACTTATTAACTGTAGTCACCATGCTGTCCAATATATCACTGAAACTTATACCTGTCTATCTGAAAGTCTGTACCCTTTGACTAACATCTCCCTTTACCCAGCCCAGGCCCTCCCAGAATAGTGGCAACCACTATTCTACTCTCTACTTCTATGATTTCAACTCTTTTAGATTCCACATGTAAATGACATCATGCGGTATTTGTATTTCTGTGCCTGTCTTATTTCTCTTAGCATAATGTCCTCCAGGTTCACCCATGTTGTCAAAAATGATGGGATTTCCTTCTCTTTTAAGGCTGAATAGTATTCCATTTAGTATGTATACCACATTTTTATCCATTTATTTGTTGATGGACCCTCAGTTTTCTTCTATATGTTGACTGCTGTGAATAATGCTGCAATAAACACGAGAAAGCAGGTATCTCTTTTAGTGTATCATAAAGATCAGGGCAGGTAGGAAAGTTAGACACCACTTAGTCAATAAAACTATGCCCCAAATTAATGCCTTCCTCAGATTACCCTCTCCCTCACAGTTAATTCCTCCATTCTCTTCCTTTCTGATGCATCTTGAAGAAATATCCAGGATTACATATTCCCCTGTGTCATCTTAAATTCTGTATCAATCTATCTCTCAAGCTAATTGCAACACCCCTTAGGGCATGTGCACAAGGGGTGTCATCCCAGCACCTAGTGCAGTGTCTGACACATGGACGAACATGTCTCCTCTTTCTAAATTAAATGTTTTCTTCATTTATTGGTTTTTCTTCCTGAAGCCAACTGTATGGATTTATGTTTATCATTATTAATTATTATTAAGATATTGCCCTTTACAACAAAGTGTTTATGTATTTTTAAATCCCACCCTATCTAACATAACAGGGTCATGATCAAATTATCAACTCCAATTGCTTTTTGCAGTTTTTCCCTTATACAAGTGGATATAAATACATCTTCATAGTATAAATCAAAGACAACCTTAAAGCAAACTTCTTAATTTTTTCTTGCTAGTTGCTATTAATCATACCATCAGAATTTTTTTTTAAATTATTTTTCAGCTCACCTATTTTTAAGTGGGTTATTAGTCTCTTAAAATAAACTGAAAGGCTATTTTACCAAAAATCAAAATAACCTATTTCTCTGACAGTACCTTTATATTCTGTTAATACTACTCTGGGTTTTTTAAAATGAGATTTTCCTTGTACAATTTGCTAAGCAGTACTAGCTCCTGGAATAAACTGCTATCATTTCTGTGTATCTCAAAGCCTCATTTCATAGTTCATTCTAGTGAGCATGAGAATTTGAGCCAAGGCCTTTGGCTGTTCTTTCCCCTCCAACTCCAAGCCCGGATACAATTATAATCTCCAAAACTAGGAAACAGGAATACACATAGGCAAGAAATAGAAAAGATTTCTCATAAAAGCAACTGGAACAAGCTGATAAAGTAAAAATAATAAAAAGGGCTAAGCTAAGAATTATTGCTCACTTATGTGTGATGAGTAATGTATTTGGAATTTTAAAAAGATTACTGAGCTCTTACTTATAGTTTCTCCTTGTCCAATGGCTGAGAATACACTGTTTAGTGGCATCTAGACAAGACCCTAATATTGGAGGGGCTGAGGAACTATGCAAGATACTGAGAGAAAAAGAAAGTAAATTCCTCCAGCTGTTGGAATCTCCTGCAATCAGGAGTAGTGGCTTGGGGAAGTTTCTGGTGATACTCAGAAAACCACGAAGACACCACAGCCCAGCCGTGGTAGTCTGTTCCTTGATGGAAAAGCCTTTTTCTTATTGTATGCAGCAGTATGTCAATGGAGACGAGACACAGCCTTACTAGACTCTTCTCTTGGATGCTGAGCAAAGCAAACGCTGAATGAAACAAAAGGTATACAAAACAAAAGCAGTAACCTCTAGGGTGGCTGTTTCATCCACAGACAACCTCACTGATATGAAGCTAGCCTGCTGGCACTACCCGTGTTTCTTTCTTCCCTCCAGGTTGCCTGGATGAGGAGTGGGGTATGTAAAACTTTAGCAACCAGCTTTCAAGTGAGTGAAGACCAACAGTAATGGGTAAGTTAGCGAAAAATCTGCAAGGAAAAATCTGCTCAACCTGTTCCTGGGAAATAACCCCTTGTTATTCAAAGATGTGAATACAGAAATAAATAGAGAAATAAACAAATCTAATAGGAGTTATGGAAAGATTTTGCATCATAAAAGGGGAAACGCTTAAAATATAATGTATTAAACTGAAGCAAGGTGTTGCTAACATTTGCATTATTAAACCTTAATAAAATACACATAATCAATCAACATCTCCACAAGTCCTCCAACCTGTTGGGTAACTTATGATATCATAAGAGGCTGAGCTCTTTCCCACCTCTTCATAGCCCCAGGAATTTGAGGGGCAAATAAATTTCTCTTGTAATTTGCATAGATGTTTACATAACTTCTATTATGTGACACTGTAAACACACTAGAATTTAATACTGATAAATGACCTCTAACATTCTAAGATATGCAAACAAAATTCAAAATTTGGGCCAACAGAGGTTGTTTAAGTTGAATGTTGTCTTTCTGTTGTTGCTTATTTATTTTACTACAAGATTGACTCTAGAGATGCTCTTAATTCCAATATTAATGATTAATAATAAATTTGCATTTTTAAGATTTCAACGTGTATTACACAGAAACACATACACATGCATATACACGTGCACACACACACACACAGTACTCCTAGAGGGTTCATATATCAAAAAATACAAAATCAAAAATCAAAAAGAAACGCAAAACTAAAATATAGACCTAGGTGATAGAAGACAAGACTGAATTTCTCTGCAAAAGACAGACCCATAAAACTAATTTTAGAAAGACAGGTGTATTCTGGTTGCAAAAACCATATGTAAAATAAATGAGCAAGGATAATGTAAAAAGGTAAGGCATAATAAATCAGGTAAATGCAAGAGAAATGGGAAAGTGGAGGAAAATGGAAAAAGGATTAATATTATAGTTAAACCCAAAACAAAAAGCAACATAAAGAAAAACTAGAGTGTATTTAGATAGCTAAAACTTACATTAGACACTGATAATGTAAGTGCCATAGGTCTTTATGCTACATAAGAAGCATCTGCATTAATATTTTATAACCAAACCTCTGTAAGATCATCAAAAATGGCTGTTCAGCTTTTGGTTTGGTGCAGAAAATGCATTGATAGCACAAGTGGGTTGTGGCCTACTGCCAGCAGGCAGACCCCCTCTGCTGTAGCTGGCAGGACATAGGCACTTCTCTACCCCACTTTGCCAGGGGACCTGGGGTTGTAGGAGGGCCTGTTGCTGTCGGTCTGGCATACTGTCCCGTTTCACTTAATTTTTTCTGTTCTCCCCATGATAATGTCAGCTCCATGATGATAAGATTATTTTTGTCTGTTTTCTGGCAAAATAAAGAATGGGCCATGATTATTTACTGAGAATGAATAAAAGTGTGTGTTTCTCCACAATTCTCTTCTCTGGTCTGCCCATCGGACACCATCCACATCAGACTAATCCCATCTACCTTCTGGCACTTGAAGATAGTGAGCACATACACGAAAAAGCTCTCCCACCCTCCTTTCATTCAAAATAAATACTCTGCTTGTTTATTTTAATGGACTTTATTTTAAAGATCAGCTTTAGGTTCACAGCCAAACTGAGTGGAAGATACACAGAGTGCCTATGCATCTCCTGCTCCACATACCGGTAGAATCCCCTGTTATCAATACCACTTTGGTTTCTTTGTCATTTGGCATGGATTTGATTTCTGTCCACAGAATATTCTCTATCTTCTTCTTGTGCTTCAGTCAGCATTGACCCAAATCTGATAACAAAACACAGTAGAGAAACTGGGAAATGCATGCAACAAATGTTTAGGTGTATGGAATATAAGCTCGATTCATGCACATTTTATTTAGCAAACCATTTAATGCTTTTGAAAAAACTATTCAAGATCATCAACTTTAAAAGTGACTGATGTAGATTATGAGGTGATCTTTGTTTTTTCTAGCATAATGCCGTCTCCTGAAAGCTGTAAGGGTCCTCATCTCTAATTTTAGGCCCATTCGTGCTCTAATTTTCATGATTCGTACAAAGATTGTATCCTCCTTCCTCTTAGCTTTTAATATTTCAGCTAGAAAATAACATGGCTCTTATTGTACACATGTGTCTACCATCACATAACTAGCATCTGCCTGATCTTCATATAAAATAGTAAACTATCACTTCAGTTACTCTCCTGCATGAGGTTTTCCATTCCACGGAGCCTGAGAGTCCTCCTGTCCCTGATTGGCTTCACTTGCCGTATACAAGTCAAGAGACCCTTATAGCAAGTGGATTTTTTTACTTTAAAAATATATGAGAACAGAATATGTTTAGCCAAATAGAGGAAAGAGACAGATCAACCATCTCAACTTGCAGAGGATGCAAAATGAACATTCACCACACTGATCTCTTATTGCCTCTTTCAGGAATTTTATTTGTTGGTAGCCTAAGGCAATACACTGGCTGCTGTTTTTATTACTTACTTCAGTCAACAACCTGTTTCATTGCACATTATGTAGATCTCAAATTGCACCCCAGATATGGAACTATGAATGTAACCAGCCCCGGATGCAGCCTCTGCCTCCGGGCAGACCTGTTTTGAGGATGCCTCAAATGAGGTAGTGCAGGCCTTCAGGAATTGCTTGTGTTCTCAAGGTTTTCTTGGGAAGTTTCACATTTTTATATCAGCTTACAGAGTTTTTTTGGAAGCACTGGGAACAGTTAGACATAGTGCTGAGCTGAGCATGTTAACCCCCTCACTTTTAGAAATAAATGAGCTTAACACTCAGGGAGGTCTCTGTGCAATGTTCCACATGTCTGCATCACATGTTGCCTGTTATTGCCAGACCTGACAGGTGGGTCACAGGGCTGCTTCCCATCAATTTATACAAGGTTTAAAGAGATTTTTACATAATGCCAACACATGTAGTTTTTATTGGATCAAACCCTGATGATTACATTTGCAATTTAATTAAGGCGGGCTTATTTTTAGAGTTTGCTTTGAAAGACTGGTAGGAAGAAAGGTATGTTATTTCCTCTTACCACACAGGAAAAAGCAACAAATCAAAGTCATTAAGAGAAGGACAGATAGGTAAATGATTCTAGAATTAAATATAGCATTGAGTTTCACTTATATTTTCATTGTTTGGGGAAGGACAATACAGCCTTTTTACCCTTCCTTTGCTCCCTCTCATGAATAAGTTAGGTTTTGATCGACAATAGAAAACTGAGGAGAGAGGCTGAACAGGCCACTGGATAGGACAGCAGGCTAAGCTGTGCTTCTTTCTGAAAAAAATTTTCCTCTCCCCTTTAAGAAGCCTGGCCCTACTGTCCACTGTGACTAAGTGAAATCTCCTTCTTAAGGAGAAGTATTTACATTCAAATGACTTTTTAAAAATTATAACCACTACTCTCTATAAAATACAAGCCTTTGTCTTTTTACAAAGGCTATTTAACAAATCAGAGAAAAGATTTGGACAGAGATATTTTCTGGCAGTCTTGAAATTAAAGCAATTAGGCAGCGGCCTGTTCTTCTGATTAATGGTGGACATGACTATTTGGGCTGGCCTAAGAGAAAACCAATTAAGTGTCCAGTAAAGGTGATAATGAAATCGTTTTTCTGGATTTCTTTTACAGGTTCTGCAGTAGAGATTCATCCTCCATTTTGACTACACACAGTATCTTATGAACACCACTCCTGTATTTTCAGTTTCCTCACATTATGAGCACACCTCCTCTCTGAGAAAAGCCAGGAACTACATTTTCAGATGCTTCTTATCTTGGATGTGTGACAGTGAGCTGGGCTGGCCACTCAGATACAAATCACTGTGAGATTTCAGTTCAAAGTAGGAGGGCATGAAGAAGAAGGCATATCAGACAATCGATCACTTCTATCACAGGGGGCAGAGGAACTTCCCTCTCTCAGGGCAAAGGTTGGGGAGTTTCTGGCAGTAGAATCAGCTGCTTAGCAGAGCTGGTGTGTACCCTGTTCTGTGCCGAGCAGTGCCTGCAGTGATGTGTCCATGTGAGCAGAGCCCTTAGAGCACCACTGCTCCATGATGACACAGATGCAGAAGTTGAAAGGAAAGCTGAGAAATCTTTAGATTTAGAGTAATTTAGCATCGTCACACCATCCTAAGACATGACTACTTGAACAGGATACCAACCAGCATTTTATCAGACTCACAGGGTGAGCCACACGTGGTGAGAGCTGTAAACCAGACATGTTCTGTAGGACCATGTTCAATGTGGGCTGCATTTTCAGATAAACTATAATGAAGAAATGTATAACCATCCCAGAAAATGTGCCCTTAATGAAAGATAGATGTTTGGAAAAGAATAGTTTCTACAGAGTGTTGTAATATGTTCTATACTTTACCTACAATTACCTGAATTAGGTGATGATATTGATAGTGTACAAGTGAAAAAGGTTATTGCTAGGATACCTAATAAAATTTGATTAAATGTTTAAAACATTTTCGTCAAAATTGATTAAATTTTTAAAACCTTTTCATCAAAAAATAGACTTGAAATCAATTTCTTCCACTGGAAAATATTTTAAAGACAACTATAACTTTACAGATTAAATTGAAATTGGCTACTGATGAAGGACTAAAGCTCAATTTTGAAACTACAGCATTGTTTCAGTGTTGACCAACTTAATAAATGAATATTTTGTGCTTGCCAAAATTACTCTAAAATGTCTTTCTTTATTCTAATTTACCTCTGTGAGAGACTTTTTTCTCTAGTATGATTTTCATTAAAAGAAAATACAGAAACCATTTATATATAAATTATTCCTCAAGAGGAAGATTGTCATCAGCCAACCTAAAGTAATTCATTTAACTAGCAAGAAGCAAGATTATTCATCACATTAAAAACTTAAATATTGATATACATGATGTTCATTCCAGATGTGAGTGCAGGTGTTTAATATGATGATTGCTAGTTCCTTCAAAACTTTTGTTTAATTATGATTGTGGAAAAACAAAAAGTTACAAGTAGAGTAATGATTCTCTAAATTAATCACTGATATGCACAATAGCAGTGAAAATATATATGTTTTGAAATTTTTTCTGTGTTACTGCATTGTATTTATTCTGATTATATTTATTGAAATGCAATATGTCTGTTGGGTCTAATAATGAAAGCTTTGAAATTATATTTTTATGCTTTTAATATTTTGTTTTCTACAAAGCATTTTTATTGTATTTTATAAAAGTATGGGTTCATCACTGATATATATGTATGCAAATACATATTTACATACATATATAATTTTTTGGAAACATATCTGTATATCCGTCACCACAGAAACGTTAAGACGCCCTGTTCTAGAGCCCTCCAAGAACATAAATCACATATGCTTCCTGGCTGGATGGCCCCACTCCTGATTCTATGAACTTCTCGGACATCTGTAGGTTGCCCCATAATAGCATTAAATACATTCTCTTTCTGCTTAAAGTGGCTAGAGGGGGCTCTGTGTTCTATAGCCAAGGCCTCCTCATGGTCGCTCCTCATTCACTCCTCATTCTTTCTTGCCCCTTTCTTAACCTTTCTACACACTGTGGCCTGAGTAATTATTCTCGTTCAAGTTTGATCTTGTCTTCTGTTGAAACGTCTTTCAATATCTTCCCATTGCTAATAATAAAAAAGAAAAACTTCAACATATGACTTACAAGACAGGAATGGTGACTTTTCTTCCTTCTTTGTCACTTTCCAACTTCTTCTCTTTTCCTTTCCTTTTTTTTTTTTTTTTTTTTTAGACGGAGTCTCGCTCTGTCACCCAGGCTGGAGTGCAGTGGCGTGATCTCGGCTCACTGTAAGCTCCACCTCCCGGGTTCACACCATCCTCCTGCCTCAGCCTCCTGAGTAGCTGGGACTACAGGCACCCGCCAACACGCCCGGCTAATTTTGTTTTTGTATTTTTAGTAGAGACGGGGTTTCACCGTGTTAGCCAGGATGGTCTCGATCTCTTGACTTCGTGATCCACCCGCCTCAGCCTCCCAAAGTGCTGGGATTACAGGCGTGAGCCACTGCGCCCATCCAACTTCTTTTCTATGTTGCACCTACATTCGCCTTTTTTTGTTTTCAGTTTGTCCAACAGTCCATACTGCTTTCCACCCTAGGGCTGTCATTTCCTCAACTGACAGTGAGATTCCTTTTATTCAGTATTTAAATCCCATTGTTCCTTGAGAGCTCTGTCATATCCCTTTCTTTAAGGAGGCACTCTGAACAGCTGAATCTGGTTCACAACTTGTTTCGAGTTTGTGTAGTATCGCACATGTCCATTTCATATTACTTGAGGAAAGTAGTTTGTGAAAACACTTGCAACCTCTAGGACAGCGGTCTCAAAACTTTTTGGCACCGGAAACCAGTCTCATGGAACACAATTATTCCATGGACAGGGGGTCGAGGTTGGTTTTAGGAAGAAACTGTCCCACCTCAGATCATCAGGCATTAATTAGATTCTCATAATGAGCAGGCAACCTAGATCCCTCGCATGTGTAATTCACAATAGGTTTCATGCTCCTATGAGAATCTCATGCTGCCGCTGATCTGACAGGAGGTGGACCTCAGGTGGTAATGCTTACTTGCTCACCACTCACCTCCTGCTGTGTGGCCCGGTTCCTAACAGGCCACAGACCAGTACTGGTCCACAGCCCAGGGGTGGGAGACCCTTGCTCTAGACCAAAATAACTTACATAATTGATGCACTATATTATCTATTGTGTTTTTAGTGCCAAATCCAGTGCAAATCACAAAAAAGAGCACTCAGAAGTCTCTGCTGAATTCCCAACCACACACGTGTACTACTGACGTAACAGATTGTCAACCTCTTTGAATGTCAAAGAATATATGTTGGAAAAATCATTTTTGAAGTTTACAAAGTATTTAATTATACAGATATACTGAGTTAGGAGACTAGCAGGACTTGTGTCCTGGCCACAATTCTGCCGACCCAAACAGGATCTGTTCCCAACAGGATGAAGTGAAGATATTGGCAGGAACCAGAAGATGCGCATGAAGGCTGCCCTCATTACTCATTGGTATAAGACACTCCCACCAGTGCCATGACAATTTACAAATGCCATGTCAATGACTGGGAAGTTACCACCCCTTCCCTACAAAATTCTAAATAACCTGCTCTTCAGTTTGCATTGACTTGCACCTTAATTTGAATATAATTGAAAGTTGGTTAATGTGAGTGTAAATACAGTTTCCAAGAGCCCATAGGCTGATGACTCTGAGCACACTGCCTATGAGTTTGTCCTGCTCCTCCATGCCCTTGAATTCCTTTCTAGGGGAAGCCAAGAACCTTCCCAAGCTAAGCCCCATTTGGGGGCTTGCCTGTCCTGCTTTTTAATATAATTAGTTATTTTTAATAATATAGTCACCCCTAGAACGATTACCTATAACAAAAGCTATGGAGCATATTGTCCCATCCCTCTGACACATCCATCAGAGGAGATGATCATCTTAAATTCCATGTTAATCCTCTTCTTCATTTCCATAATTTGATACATTTTTCCTCTTTTTTTTTGCTGACCTTGATATTGTTAAGGAGTACTGGTGGGCTATGTTGTAGAATGTTCCTAGACTTGGGTTTATCTCGTCTTCTGTTGAAACGTCTTTCAATATCTTCCCATTGCTAATAAAAAAAAGAAAAACTTCAATATATGACTTACAAGACAGGAATGGTGACTTTCCTTCCTTCTTTATCACTTTCCAACTTCTTTTCTTTTTCTTTCTTTCTTTTTTTTTTTCTCATGCTTACACTGGGATTCTGGGTTTAGGGAAGGAAGACCACGAGCAAAAGTGCCATTCACGTCACATCACGTCACATCACATCACATCACATCACATCACATCACATCACATCACATCACATCAAGGCTATGCACTGTCAACATGACTCAGGCCGGGCGTGGTGGCTCATGCCTGTAATCCTAGCACTTTGAGAGGTGGAGGTGGGCGAATCACCTGAGATCTGTTGGACACCAGCCTGGCCAACATGGTGAAACCCCATCTCTACTAAAAATATAAAAAAATTAGCTGGGGGTGGTGGTGGATGCCTGTAATCACAGCTACTTGGGAGGCTGAGGCAGGAGAATCACCTGAACCCAGGAGGCAGAGGTTGCGGTGAGCCAAGATCATGCCATTGCACTCCAGCCTGGATGATAGAGCAAGACTCCATCTTAGGAAAACAAAACGAAAAAGCACAACTCATCATGGTTGGTGTTAAACTGATCACCTGGCTGACATAGTGATTGTCAGATTTCTCCACTATGAAGTGATTAACTTCCACCTTTCCACTCTGTACCGCAGAAGGAAGTTACTGCACCCAACGCAAAATTAAGGGATGATGAATAATGCTTCACCTCCTTGAAGGGAAAGTGTTTACATATATTATTTAGAGTTTTTCTGGGCTGGTCATGGTGGCTGATACCCGTAATCCCAGCACTTTGGAAGGCCAAGGTAGGTAGATCACTTGAGCCCAGGAGTTTGAAAGCTGCCTGGGAAACATGATAAAACTGCAGCTCTACCAAAAATACAAAAGTTAGCCAGCCATGGTGGCTCACACCTGTAGTCCCAGCTACATGGGAAGCTGAGGTGGGAAGATCACCTGAGCCCAGAAGTCGAGGCTACAGTGAGTCATAATTGCACCACTGCACTCTAGCTTGTGTGACATAGTGAGACCTTGTCTCTTAAAAACTAAAATAAAACAAAATCGAGGTTTTCTATATAAGAGATTTGTCTTTTATCATTCACTTACTAATTTAGTTAAGCATTTATTTATATCAATATTGACTTGTGGATTTTTGTTTATACTTAGTGTTATAATCCAATATTACATTCTTTTGTTGCTCAAACTGTTGCAGGTGAAACCTTTTTTTCCCAGGCTCCATTATTATTCCCTCATTGTTATGTTTTGCTTTGTTTCTTTTGGGTACATCCTTATTTCCATTGCTACAAAATGCTCCAGAACTACTGTGTATGTTCCATGACCCATATTTAGGATCAGCCGTTTCTTCAGGAATCTCTCTAGTTCTTTGACTGGAGGAGGGTATTTAGAAACCAATATCTGGATACACGGTGTGCTTATTTTCATTGTTTCTAGGCTGTATCAGCTGGCAACAAAAACATAAATTTACACATACTAACTCATGAATATGCACATATCTATAAATATTTCTATGTGGATCTATATATATTAAGTTAAACATGAGTTCATATTGATGTCTTTCACTCTAATCCAATACCTCATTGATCATTCCATTTTCTTCCTTTTGATTTTATGTAACCTTTAACTCCATCAGTGAGAAACCTGGCTCCGATTACCTGCCAATTGTTTACTTATTTCTTCAATTTCATTATACTAGTGTTAGAGTTGTTAATCAATATCCCATGAAAAACAATTTGATCTACTATACTACAGAGTTTATATTTAACTTATTTTGCCACTAGTTTTACAGTCTCTACTCACTTCCAGAGTTGCTTGGGGCAGAAATCGTGTCTCCATTTCTCTCAGTGAGGTTATTTTCTACATTTATAATGCAATCAGATTATTTTGTCACAATCTGAATTCTATCCTAGCCTTGCTCAAGCTCCTAAATAATTTTCTTTAAATTTCACACATTAATATCCATTCATATGTGCTGTAAAGTTCTATGGGTTTTGAAAAATTCATAATATCATATATCTACCATTTTGGTGTCACACAGAACAACTTCATCACCCTAAAAAACAAAAACCAAAACAAAAATACCTTGCATTTCAGCTATTCATTTTTGCAAACCACTGGCAATCACTGATCTCTTTCTGTCATTATAGTTTTGCCTTTCTCAGAATGTCAAATAAATAAAATCATACAACATGTAGTCTTTTCAAGAATGGCTTCTTTCACTTAGAAACATACGTTTAAGATTCATCCATGGTTTTTCATGGCTCGATAGTTTATTCCCTTTTATGCTTAAATACTATCCATTTTCATAGATGCACCATGGTTCATTTATTCATTCACCTGTTGAAGGGTGTTTTGATTGCTTCCTGTTTTTGGCAATTACAAGTAAAATGCTATAAGCATTTGTATGCAGATTCTTGTGTGGCCCAAATTAATCACATCAGTTAGTTAAATACAGAGGAGAAGAAACAGTGGATCTTAAAGTATGAGTCTATTTAGCTTTGTAAAAACTGCAAATCTAAAGTGGTGGAATCACTTTGCATGCCTGCTAGTATTAAATGAGAATTCCTGTTTTTCTGCAACTTCACCAGCAATAGGTATTGTCAGTTTTTTTATTTAAACCACTGTAAGATGTGTATAATGATATCTCCTTGTTTCTTTAATTTGCATTTCCCTCAACATAATGTTGATCATCTTACCATATGCTTATTTTGTCACCCATATTTTTTATTTAGTGAAGTATCTGTTCAGAACTTTGTCTATTTTTAATTGAATTATTTCTTGTCTTGTTCCTAAAATTTTGAGTTGTAAATTTTCTTCTTTATGTACATTTGGATTAAATATGTATTTTGTAATGAATAGTCTTTGTATTGTCTGAAGAGGATCTTTCACAGGAAAGTTTTTAGTATTAAAAAAGCCCAAATTATCTTTACTTTCTTTAATGAATTATGCTTTTAGTGTTGTATCTTCTTAGCAAAATTATTTAGGAGCTTGAACAAGGCTAGGATAGAATGCTTTTAGTGTTGAGTTATTTTTGTGTGGGATGTAAGGTCTGTGTCTAGTTCAGTTTTTGTACAGAAACACGCAATTGTCCCAGTATCATTTGTTAAAAAAAAGAATACTTTCTGTATTAAATTAGCATGCTCTTTTGTCAAAAATCATTGACCATACCTAATTCTGGGATTATTCAGTTTGTTGATCTATGTATCTATTCTTTTGCCAATACCAAACTCTTTTGATTAGAGTAGCTTTAAAATAAGTCTTGAAATAATAGTAATATTTAAAATAGAACCACAAATGGAAATATTTATGCATAAAATATTAACTTTTTCATTCTGATTATAGCTTCTATAAACACATCTTTTTTTTCAAGACTTGCTTTAAAGCTACTCTAATCAAAAGAGTGTGGTATTGGAAAAATAATAGATATATAGATCAATGTGACTTCTCCAACTTGATTATTCTTTGATATCACTTTGCCTATTCTGTACCTTTTACCTTTCAGAATAAATTTTTAAATCAATTGGTCAATATCTTCAAAATATCTTGCTGGAATTATGATTGAGATTGCATTGAATCTATAAATGGAAAATGGAGAAAATTGACATGTCATCAATGTTGACTTTTAAAATATTTGAACATTGAATATCTCAGCATTTACATGTATTCTTTTTGTATTTATTTTATCAGTGTTTTGTAGTTTTCCATATGCAGATCATTTACAAATGAGAAAAACAGTATGTCCTGTCAACAGATGCTGAAAAAGCATTTGACAACATTCAACACTTATTTCTGAAAAAAAAATTTAGTAGAAATAGAAAGAAACTCAACACAGTAAAGGATATATCCTTAAAACTTACAAGTAATATCATAATTATTGTGTGAAACTCACATTTTTCTCCTAAGATTGGGAACAAGGTGAAGATGTCCTTTCTCACCATTCCTATTGAATGTCAAACCAGAGGTGCTATCTAGTGCAATAAAATAAGAAAATGAAATGAAAATATATACAAATAAAAGAGAAATTAGTAAAATTTTCGTGATTTGAAGAAAACATGATTGTCTAGTTAGAAACCTCCAAAGAATCAAACAAAATGTCCTGGTACTAATAAGCAACTATAGCAAATCACGTGATACAAGGTTAATATGCTTTTCTATATATCATCAACCAACACCTGAAATGTATAATTAAAAATAATAATAATAATATTCAAATAGAATGAAAAATTGAAATATTTATGCATAAAATTATTAATCTTTCAATTCTTCCATATACATACACACACTTCAATATACATATACACACACATATATGTGCACATATATTTTAAAATATCTATTAGGGGCATATATAATTCTATATATTTAAAATTATATGACTCTGTGTGTGTGTGTATAGATATAGAAAGACAGAAGGAGACAGAAGTAAATTTACTAAATCATGTAGATTTTATGCTTTTAAGGGATTATTTATATCTTTTTTAGCATTAAACAGTTTTATGAGTATGTATTATTTTTTTATCCAAGAAATAATAAAGCTATTTTCTAGTTTTAAAAAAGTATGCTTATTAACTCCTCTGAAAACAAAGATAATACTAAATGAGCATTATTTGACTCCCCCTTTTCCTCTACTTCTTATTTTTATGCATTAGTTCTTTTCATAATTATATTGAAAACCAGAAAAATAAGCCCAATTCTCTGTTTAATTGCTTCCAATACTCACCATCTGTCTTTGAATAACTATTTATTAATTCTTGACATAGTTTGAGGTGTTAAGAAGACTCAGAGAGAATTTAGTAGCTCTGAGTTTATGCTGGAACCCGTTATCAAATAAACTTCTCTTCTTCCAAAGCAATCAAGAACAGTGTGGACTTGTGAAAATATTCTCTAATAAATCAAAGAAGAAATACTACATATGCACTCCTGAAGTAGGACATATTTTTGGGGAAATTATTTTTTTAAGGAAAAAAAATTAATTACTATTTGCAGTGTGAATTTAAATTAATTTTATGGAACAGAGAAAATGAAAAATGTGATGAAAAGTTCACTTTTTAAAGTGAAAAGGAGGTGCCTGAGAAACAAGAGCAGAACCTGTTTGTCTGCACTAGCGAAACAGGAGCAAGATCAATATGATGAGAACATTATCAACAACTGGAAGAGATATGAGACATTCTTAAAATTTGAAAGAAGAGTACAAGTGGAGCTAAAACAATGAAAAACAAGAAATATGGAGGAAAAATATTAATAACTGAAATCCAAGAAGAAGATGTGAGAATAATAAAACACAATGAACTAAGGCAAAATAGCCCCCTTTCTTCCTGAGGCATGGATTTGCAAATAGAAAGCAAGTGTCTCCAGAGCCCCTGAGAAACTTCTGTCTTGTGAGTATGTGTATATGTACACACAAAATATTTTCACTTGTGCACGAAAATCCTGCGAAGTCATGTGCTGTTAAACAACATTTATTTCTGTTAGTCTTAAAATAAAAAATTAGGATAAATTGTTGAATCAAGTGATAAAATTTTATCAGTGAAACGAGTTTTACATAAGTAGTAACCACTCAAAGGGAACTTCAGCTGAGTTTGTTTATGTAATGCAGTTTCCCACACTTACCAAATTAGAAAGAGGAGGGTTGACAGTGTGTGCTTATTGGTGTGGGAGGGATACAAGAAAAGCAGTAGAGAGTGGGTGATCTGTTTTTTAGGTTCAATTCAAATCTGTTTGATGATTTTCTTTTTCTTTGTGGAGTTTACACAAGAGCAAGTTCCTTCTATCTTCAAATGATTTAAAAATTTGAATTAAAAAACCCCCAGAAAACCAGGAACATCAAAATTGTTTTTGTCATCTGTTTCTGGTCCTGATCCATTCTGAAGCTGCCACAGAAGAAGTGAAGGCATTTTCTATCCACGCGACAAGCTTTTTAAGGCCTGTGGTCACCTTGCACTCAAACTACACTTATATAAAATAGCCCTGGGGTAAATTAGAGGCTAAACAGGAGAGGGCCTAGAAATTTGTGGAAAGAGTATATGCCTACAACAAGATTCCAGAAATGCTGCTCCTCCACCTCCCACATTTTTATGTGTGTCATGAAAATGAAAAAATTAAAACTTTTTCATATGATTTGGTCTCACTGGAAATTGTTAGAGTGAGTTCATTGGTGAATGTGTCTTTTTGCGAAATAATGGCCACATATAACACTCTATATATGGATTTATTTATTGTGTTTTGGAATGGAAAAGTTACTATATACCAAAACACAGTAATCTGAAAATGGTATAATTCTTCAATAGCTATTGTGAGAAAACATTGTAAATTACATAATTTTTTTTCAAAAAAATCTGATCTTTTATTTACTTATGTAATATTAAATGTAACCACTTAAGATGAAATCAATTCTATCATGCTAATTCATTGTTTAGATTTTAAATGTTTTTTTCAAGTTTTTTTCATTTGTTAATTTGTTTGTTATTTTTTGTTTAAAGAAGCAGGGTCTTGCTCTGTCACCAAGGCCAGAGTGCAGCAGTATGATCATGGCTCACTGTAACTTCAAACCTCTGGGCTCAAGCGATTCTCCCATCCCAGCCTCCCAAGTAGCTGGGAGTACAGGCATGCATCACCATGCCTGGCTAATTTTTAATTTTTTTGTAGAGACGGGGTCTTGCTTTGTTGTTGAGGCTGGTCTTTAATTCTTGGGCTTGAGCCGTCCTCCTGTCACAGCCTCCTAAATTTCTGGGATTACAGGCATGAGCCACCACACCTGCCCAATTTCAAATGTTTACATTTTAGTTGTGAAACTTCCTTTAGACATAAACGACAAACTTTTGGCTATCACCTCTCTTCCTATCATCTTCAGATGGAACAGTGACACTTCAAGTCTTTGTAGTTCCCAAGATGACTTCCTAAGGCACTGCACTGCTTTGTGCAGACCCTAAGCAAAATACACATTATATGATGGAATCCTCAGCCAGTTTTCAGCTCAAATGCAAGACATTGCCCTCCTACTATAACTTTAGTGCTATAAATGAATATTTTAAATGAATTTAAACACCCAAGAGGAAGCTGCTATTTTCCCACCTTTGTATATCGTAACATATAAGTGTCAAGAATATTTGCTTTGGGGCCCACTTTTTCATTTCAATATTTAGAAAGAGTCATGAAGAGAGGATTAAGGGAGAATCAGCACTGATGTCTAATTAAAACCAGAAATCATGTAGTTTGGACAGAAAGCAGGAAATGGATACAGGTGGATGTCAGAATATTTTAGTAAATTAGAGCAATCAGCAGTTTTTAGAAGTAGGTTTCACATACCAAGAAAGATATGGGCAGCACAAATGACTAGAGATTGCCAGCTGTGATAAGTCTAATTAGCATTGACACACTCTTGTTAAAACATCTGTGACATGTATATTAAAAAATATAACTGTGAAATACAGAGTTCTATGGATCTTTAAATGATTGTGTTTCAAGCAGACAGGTAGCAATTTAAAGGCAATTTGTGCAATAATAAATGATAATACAACAAAAATCTATTTAGGAGCATGGATTATTCCATTTTAGAAAAGATCGATTGATGGATAACAAAGAAAATTAAATAGGAAATAATAGAAAATGTCACTAACTCAATAGGGCATGCATTTTTGATGTTATAATAATACCTCATTCACACATTTTGTTTAAATTAGGGCCAACTGCTTGATTAACTATTCACTATGCATCATCTTCTTTAAGGGTTGGGGACCTATGAACAGTCTCTATTACATTGAAGATGCCATTTTTTTGTTTCTGAAATGGAACACTTTCAACACATTCAAAATTGTAAAATAAAAACAGTAATGTGTTGATTAAGGGGAATCACTTTCGTATCCCAAATAAGCACTTTCATGGTTAATTTTTCCTTTAGAAAACAAAAACAACTTCCCATAACAAAAAATAGACATTGTGGTAGCTAAAATTCTCTTAATATAGAATAATTGTAATGATTGTGTTTGCACAGGTAATACACATGAGTTTGGAACAATGTTTTTCAATTTAAAATATAATCAATTCTGAATTCTAGGTGGGAAAGCTTGGAAGACAGCAGACAAGTAGTACAGATTTCTGGTTTTTACTCTTGGACCAAATATTAATAAAGGAAAGCTGAGTTTGAGGGGTGGGTCTTTCCCACTCAAAGATTAGGAACAAGTTGTACTCCATCCATGGAGTCAGATGGGGCCCATGGGGCGTGTGTAGGTAAGGTGGTCGGTGAGAAACCCTCACAGCGGGTGTTGACTATAGCTAGAACAAATCGGAAGGTCACCCAGTGTCGGGTCTGGGAGAGAGACAGGAGCAAGTATGAGGAATAGGAGCCCATAGGGACCAATTTAGTGGCTGCATTGGTGTGAAAGGGATGGTCCATGTGAAAGCGGCAAAAATTACTTCCATAAGTATAAGCCGTCTTCCTTTTTTAGAATGCCTTCTAGAACCCAGCCACCAATGATGGAGAGGACTTAATGAATCATTGCCCTAAAGAAGAATGGAAGGAAGTTCTACAGTGACATCTTTGACTTCACATCCCTTGACATAGAGATTGTTGAGGCTGATAAAGATGATTCTACGTTATCTTTCATCACTTTCTGTCCATGTTTCCTTAACAAATTTCTGAATATTGGCTTCCAAAATGGATTTTCTAGAGAATATATTTCAGTCATCAATAGTAATTTCTTATAATTATACATTGCTTTGTATATAATATGTTGCCATTATAGTTGATGTCTCAGCCTCTGCCTGTGGGCACTGATCTACAATAGACAATACACCTGGTTGTAGGGGAATAGTTTATTTAAGGTGGAGATCAGGCCTTGACTTAGTTTGACGTTAACAAGCCAGCTCAAATCTGAGAAGGCCTGTCAAGAGATAAACCAATTTAGCTGAACATTCTTAAATTCTGTATCTCACAATCCCTAAACCAAAATAAACAATCTTATATAGATTTTCATAGCAGTCAAGATAGTTTCTATTTGAAATACAGTTCTCAGGAAGATTTTACCATGTGTAAGACCATATATTATCTCATTAATGATCTTAAGGTCTTTATTGCAGGACACTAAGCCACTCATCTGAAGAAATTAGTTAATCAAAAGATGATTTATTTACCAAGCTACAGCATCCCGACACACAGGATAACTGGATGTGCTTTTCCTTTATTTAATTCTGTTTTCACTTATCGAGTACCTGCTCTGGGCAGAACCCTGGGTTAGTCAGTCTGTGGTAATGAAACATAATTTGCCACTAAACGAAGGCACAAAAAAAACAAGAAGTGGACAGACCTAGAAACTACAGACGTCATCAGAAATTGAAAGTCATATTTTGGTATAACAAAAAAAAAACTACCTCCCTATCCATTATACACTGTGCTTATTACTGTGGAAACATTTTATTAATGTTTGCAAGAGGCAAGGGTCATATGTAAAATACCTCAAAACTTGTAAGGCCAGCAAATGATCAGTCAGAAGGTTAAAATCTGGATACCTCCGAGCTCCCTGCCAGGTGTTCAAGCTTTAGTTGCTGGGCTAGCATGCGTGAAGCGGGTCCTGGACTACTGGAGTGTCAGGGCCCCTCGGGCAGAACCTGTTCAATATTTTAACAGCTGATACAGCTGAATATCAACCTGGATAATACCTGATGCATTGCTTTCCTCATTTTTCAGGTGAAGAAACTTGGGGCTTAAAGAGGCTAAGTTATTTCTCTTTGGTCACAGAACTAAGGTGTTGAAGCTGAAATTTGAATAAAATACTTTCTCATTCCAAAGTCTATGCTCTTAATCTCTCTTCCATATGTGATACAATAAGTGAGCAAACACTGGTAGTTTTGCTTGGGGGAAGAAATCGCCACGTCTGACTGAAGATATTTGAGGACACTGCAAAGAGTCTGGGCCTTAAAGGGGTAATCAGATTTCAGCCCACATTTAATTCCTCAGTGTAATTGATAGAAGATATGTAGGCACACTCATTTCCCAGAGATATAATCATTCAATGCTTTGAGTGAGTCATGTACTCTTATATTTATGCCTCTCCCATGATTAAAAGAAATTCTCTTTAGTACTTAATCCTGAATTAGATATTCCTATGCTCAGTTTCTCAATTTTCAAGGGGCAATTACTTTGTTATTTTGATTTAAACTTCTTCAGTTTGTTAGCCTCAATCCTTATATTTAGAAGTAGCTCCTAACATGCTGAAGTTTCTGAAAAAGTGTCATATAAGAATAGATCTCTTTTATTAAATGAGAGAAGATTCCTGATACCCAACTCAGGGATGAATGAGCAGGGAGGTGTTGACCTGATTGATGAACCGGATTCACCTCTGGCTCCTTTCTGTATATGAGACATGACGCTTCCCGAATCCTGGCTCTTCCCTTCCCAGCCTGTGCCTCTGTCAGTTACTCACCCTTCCTGAGCACTTTTCATTCGTGATCCAGCCTACTTGGGGGCCTCATGGCCATCACACTCTTGTAATAATGAAGTTCCTCCTGTTATTAAAAGATGTTTTATGTATATATAATGTATGTTTTATGTATATTAATTAAATATACATAAAAACGTCTTTTAATAACAGAAAAAGCCTGTAGTGCTTTTAGAGCTATGATACAAGGGCATGCAAGGGCAGTAAACAAATCTGTATCTGACCCAGAGGATGACACCATGTGTTACTGGAGAGTGCTTCTGTGGTTGAATTAAATGGAGAAGTGATGTCCTCTCTCTGTTCAGGAGACCTGAAAACTGGAATAGAGAAGCTTGTAAGATGACTCATTTCCAATGGGATTTCTTTATATGAAGATACGTGAGTCTTTCTTGATCAGGCACTGTCTGCTGCTGACATGTGGGTTGGGGCCAGGTTGTTCTTTGGGCCACATTGTTCTCCTCTAGATATTGACAATTATGTAAACCCAGGGCGAGGCTAGCAGTGACCATTCCAACACCATCATTGGGCTTCATGGCTATTTCTGCAGACCAGCTCTACTCATAAGTGAATTTTGTTGATTGCTGTTACCCCTGGTCCTTCCATCCAAACTTATGGCATATACCACCGATATCCTGGTGTTCTCAGCAACAAAGCTGATGGAAGGAATGTCCATTCTGTGTGTACTGAGATGGGCTTGAATGTGTGTGTGGCAATACTTAGCAAATGGAAGAAAGAGTTAGTATGAAATGTATTTAGCAAGAAATAGTAAAGAAATAGATAGCTTACAAAAATCCAAAGTGTGCTTGGTAAATACGTTGTTTTCAAAACTGATAAATATATTGATGCAAAAACTAAATCTTACTTATCTTTGTAACCCAGGTTCAGTCACTGTCCCTAGTATATAGATATCATTCAATAATTGTATACTAAATTAAACTGATATATTTGTGTAAATTTGCAGATACAAGAGAATTATGCCAACAGAGCAAGAAAAACTAGAGTCTAGGGAGAGATAAAATGAATTTGGCAGTGAGAGGGTATTAATTAAATATGGATGGGCAAGAAAGAATAAGCGAGCTGCATATAAGAAAATCATGGAGCAGTGAATGAAACAAATTAGAATTAGAATTCCTATGTATCTAGACATGCATGACTTTACTTATACCCTCCATTCGTTGCACTCAGTGTCTCTGCCAGGAGTGGAGAAAGAATGTAGCTGTAGAAGCATGAATCAAAATGAAAACATAGGGGCATGATATAATTTTTTTTGCACATGGCAGACCCAAAATATGTACAAATATGGCTTCTGGAGATTTCCAAGTGGATGTTGCATTATTCCTTAAAACCAAAAATTTAAAGCCCCACATTATGTACTGTGCCTCTTCTAACAGACTTTCTCAATCACCAGAATTACCTCTCTTCTAGACACCATGAGCTAAGCGTGTTATCAGGAAAACTGCATTTGATCTTCATAGTAGTCACAGAATTGGAAATGGCTATGCCATTTCACAGATGGGGCAAGTGAAGCTTACAGAGGTTTAAGACGTGCAGTTTTATCCTTGGTTCCACTGGCTCCTAAGCCGATGATTTTAACTGCTGTGTTAGCAATTGCTTTTCTGATGTGGCCCAAAGCAATTTGCTTGTACCTGTATCTTAGTATATACATTTGGGTTTGCTTGAGTTGTCAATTATTTACACAGTCCTGTGTCCTTTTCTTGCAAGATTCCTGAGGGCTTAAAAAATAGCAGGGTTGGGGGTGGTTATATCCTAATTTTCTTTGAAAATCCTTAGTTGTGGGGACTAGAGCATGGTGATTTGCACATATTAGGCACTCATAATGATTAGTCAATAAACAAGGTAACCATATTTTCATAAGGATTATAGTAGACTTCCTTACTTGAAAGCAGCTAAATAGCCAAATTTGTCTAAATTTGTCAAAGTCAATTAAATTATGCCCAATAAAATAGAATAAAATTGAGAAACAAAATTCAGATTACCTAGTGATTAGTACTTGATCCTATTAGATTTTTAAAAGCAAAGACCAGAGAGCTTGCAGCTTGCTTAACGACATACCATCAGTTTGCAACGAACTCTATTGAACAAAATGAATGCGAACTGTCGTCTGCTGGAAAAACAAAGCTCTGGGGCACACAGACTCCCTTTAGCAGGAGCAGCCCTATTTTATCTGCTTTAAATATTATGCTGCCAAGTTTATTGAAGAAACTCTTTTACAGCTAAATATATTTTAAAAGCCCTGTTTTAGGAATTAGGCTCACAATTTCTGAGGAGAGTCTTACCTTAACCAGAGACTTTAGATTATCACATGAGCAGACATACATTCACATTTTTCTCTGTCCAAAAGCTAAAGGTAGGTTTTCTCAATCTCCAGCCCCACAACATGATTATAGTCATCAATTTCTTATACCTGTAATTATAACATGAGGCATGAAATATATGTGTGTGTGTGTGTGTGTGTGTGTGTGTGTGTAAGGAGAATCGAAGACTACTAAGTTGGCTGTATGTAGTCTAATTCATCTTACCCCCACCAAACACCTTAGCTGTAGTGCCATGACTCAAGTCTGTTCTTGAGCATCCTATAACCTCAGAGTTATCCTTACAGTTGAAAAAATTGGGAGAAGCTTGGGCCACACTCGGCAGCTGGAAGTAGTAGCCAATAAGAACAAATTTGGGAAAAATAAAAATGACTATTTTTACACTTTTGATGATTCGCTGAATGTTCAATAGACTAAAAGTGGCTGTTGGGTCCAGTTGTGGTGACAATATCTCACTATTGACGTATCAATTACATGACCTTTTAATTAACATCTCAGATCTGTCAGTTCTCCCTTAAATCCTAGCCACTCTTGGGTAGCATGTAACATGCACATTAGACCACTGATGGATTGCTTTCTAGTGTCGTGTCTTCTATAAAATGCCTGCAGGGGCCGGGCGTGGTGGCTCACACCTGTAATCCCAGCACTTTGGGAGACTGAGGAGGGCAGGTCACCTGAGGTCAGGAGTTTGGGACCATCCTGGACAACATGGTGAAACCCCATCTCTACTAAAAATAAAAAAAAATTAGCCAGGCATGTTGGTGCATGCCTATAGTGCCAGCTACTTGGGAGGCTGAGGCAGGAGAATTGCTTGAACCCGGGAGGTGGAGGTTGCAGTGAGTGGAGATAGTGTCACTGCACTCCAGCCTGGGTGACAGAGCGAAACTCTGTCTTAAAAATAAAAAAATAAAAGATAAAAGTAAAAATAAAAATAAATGAAATGCCTCCAGGGCTTAGCTGGAGAGGCTCCATGGTGTTGGGCAGAGTCTATTATATATTATTCATGGGAGCCTGGCATTTCCAGTTCATACAGGCACTTTCCACCCTAATCAGTTTGGATATATAAGGTTGTAGTTTATGACCTAAACTATGAAAACTACTTTGGTTTCTAAAAACAGGAAATTTTAATCCCACAAATATCCATAAATCAAGTCCCATGCCGGTATCTTAGCAATTACATTAATTGAATATTGACCTTTAAAGCAAATCCTTTTAGTGATTCTACCCTTCTCATTTATAAGAGAGTTCTTCTTGATTTAGTTTTATCTTTGCTTGAGAGAAATGTTACCTTAACAAATTATTATTTTTACTAGTATTGCTTTCTACATTTACAAAGATAATTTCCTTCTTTAAGCTAATTTTATTCTAAAAATAATGGATTTTTTTCCTCCATTAGATCTTTCTTTAAGTTTATTTATTTCTGGTGTGCTATCTTTGGAGAGTTTTGTTCCAAATTAACACTGGGAGGGCAGTGCTTTGCTTGTAACATAGGTTGTCTATTTATTTCCTTATTTAACTTCTCTCTTCTTTAGGGCAGGATTATATTTAAACAATGATGGGCAAGTAGCATCATAAAGAATGGTCCTTTTGAGGCATAAGGACTGCTAATTAATGGTTCTTCTGTATAAAATGAGTAAAGGAACTAGCTAACTTATCTTTTGAGAATAAATAAAATATAAGAAATTTAAGACTGGGAACCAGCCCTGTAGATATTATTCTTGTCTGAAATGTTGTAACCTTGAATATTTCTGCCATTCAACAAAATGTGTGCTATTACATGATATGTCTAAAGACTTCAACTATTACCAAGCTTGCCAATTAAACCCAAATATGCTTGAATAATGCTGCAGAAGCTATTACAAGGGCTGCTCTATGGGTATAATTCTTCCACTAATAAGCTTCACCTTGATAAAGCAAAGGTCACCTCTCTGTGTTTCACTATTTTGTATATGATTTTTGCTGATGGTTAGACATAATCTTCAATTTCCATTTCTAGTTTAGAAATATCTGATGTTGGCTAACATACATCCACACATTTTAGAAAAATATTTCCATTTTTTAATACTTCCTTGAATAAATCTCTTTCCTTAGCTGTTTCATTTCAGATCTCTCTAATCTCATTGCCTCTGTCTTATCCCGAAGGACACGCTCTCGTCACCTGTCATTTTAACTTTCTCTGTAGGCCCTTGCAATTATCACCTTATGATTTCCCTTTTGTCCTAACATTTATCTATTTTTGAGTCAACTTATTTCCTAACCCTGTTCCAAATTCAGTTTTTGTTTTCATTTTTGTTTTGTTTTGTTTTTCCTTATACAAGTGAACTCCAGTGATTTTGGTTCCAGTAAAAATTATTTCTGTGAGATACTTGGCACATTTTTTTCCTTTTACAGTCTAAAAACTAATAGCAACAGGAGGAAGAAAGTCCATTTCAGAAAATATGAGGGATTGTAAAGCAAAGAATAAGACTCTCAAGACCTTTAAGCCTGGCTTTGCCATAGCATTGGGTATGAGCTGAGGGTTGTCGGTGAACTTTGACTTCCAGTATTAACCTGGCAGTTTCTGTATAATTTTTAAAGTTTATTTCTGATGAGAAATAAATAACTTTAATTATTTGAAATAAAATACTCTTAAATCATCTTCAAGAAATTGACACTAAGTGATGCAAGAGACAGCAGTGATGAGAATGAGAATCCAACAGCCCTTCTACTCTGAGCCTGCCAATCATTAAAGTAGATAGTGACATTTATTAACCTTAGTTTTAGCAAGCTGCTCCCTGAATGTAGGTTTGGGGATTAGGTAAGAGAGAAAGGATGAAAGAGATTTTTTTGTTTTTTATCCTCTGAGCTCACCTGGCTCAGAGGTGATAAATTGTTATTATAGAAGGTTGTATTAATTCATTGGGTTTGTCACATATTTCTGGAGGTGATTTCTCGTAAGTTTGACATGGTAAGGCAAAATACAAGCATTAAAATCAAGTCCTTTTGGAAAATTTGTAGCTTTAAAGAAAGCTACTAATCTCAAGGAACTTTCCTATAAAAGCACAAAATATTATATCAAGAGTAACCAAGAAGCAACATCAGCAAAATGGGAGAATAAGCAGCTCCTATCTCCCATCTCCTGGCAGAAACATTAAAAAGCAAGCAGAAATTATCATAACCCACCCTTTTAGAGCTCTGAAAAATCGCCAAAGGTTTACACCAACAAAATGAATGGTGAATCTAGAAAAAGAAACTTTAAAATAGAAAATCTTTGTGGTATTTTTACTTGAATGTGTGTCTATTTTAGTGAACATCAGTTATTTGTAAACTGGAGAAGAAAACTTAAGATTCTCTTCAGCAATCAGCATTTTTACTTGCCCCAGCCTCTTCCCTGTTTTGGTAGCAGTCAGGATGCTGTTTTGAAAACTGTTCCCAGTGGGAGACTGTGAAATGTTGGTCCCTGGCATCCGAGGAAAGTGAGAAAACGTTACTTGCAAGACACTGTGTACTGTTCTTATCTAGCTGGTGAATGTCTGACACAAAGTGTTCTGTTTTGCTTAACTCAGAAGTTATGCAAGCAGGAAACACTGTGGCTGTTGTTCTAAAACATTGTAAGGCAGAAAGAAAAGTAACCTGCAAATGCCTGAGGAAAAGATTGCATTTGAGACACAGACTAGACCAACTACAGTCTGAGAGGAAAAGCCTAGGGGAGACTTCCTTCCGGAAGTTAGGGTAATCCAAAGCACTCGTATATAAGCTGAAATGTAGAAAGCCATGGACATGCCTAGGAAAATACACTTAGAAAAGATGTGAGATGACCTTATGCCTTCAATTTGGGCTTAACTCTAGGATCAGTGCAAATCTAGGTAAGTATTAAAGAAAATATTTAGTACAGAACTAATCTGCAAAGATTGTGAGAGGTAATTTCTTGTTTATGTAGCTTGTGACGTTTTGGAAAATATCTGCCAAAATACTATCAGAACACAAGGTAATGAACTAATCTTCAATGACTACACATGACAAGAAATACAGTCTCTGCAAAAATAGTTGGAGAAAGCTACTAGATAAATGCCCTATCATAGTCTTCAACAATCAAGGAAAGAAGAGGAGTTTCAGGATGGCTGAGTACGGGTAACTGGTACTCCTCACCTCCTCCACAAAGAAATACATCTAAAAGAGAACACCATAATTCAATATAGAAATGACAGGAAATACCCAAGGCAAAGATGGAGAGGGAAGCAAGGCAACCTGCTCAGCCAGAATCTGCTGGAAGCCTAAAGAGGCTCCCTAAAGCAGAAAAAGGATAGGTGAGCCACATTTCCACTGCAGACTTCAGTTATCCCAGGCCTGGGAGAGCTTCTCAACCCCCTTGGGCCCTGAGATTGACAGAAAGTGCTACCTGGAGATAATGTGACAGCATTGCTCCAGACAGGGTGCTCACATCAGATCCTACACACCCTTTGAGTCCTAAGCAGCTACAGCAAGGGACCATTTTGAGAGTCCAGCCCCCAACAGACTACATCTTGACCTGGGACCCAACAGCTTCTGCTATTTTCCTCCTCCACATCCCTGCAGCTTTATTGACATCCACTGCCCACAGATGCTGCTGCTGCTGCTAGCTTCTGCTGCCAGATGATTTGAGCCCACCACCCCCAGCAGAGGGGCCGATGCACATTTGTACGCATCTTAATGATAGGTTTCTCCACCTGCCGCTATTGATGGCTGCTGCCACTTGGGGCCAAAGTGCAAGCCACTGGCAGTGACTCCAATGCCCTCCAGCAGTGGGGCTATCACT
The DNA here is from genome assembly GCF_028885625.2 of Pongo pygmaeus. NCBI lineage: Eukaryota > Metazoa > Chordata > Mammalia > Primates > Hominidae > Pongo > Pongo pygmaeus. The sequence continues at coordinate 33,856,712 of NC_072379.2, read as the reverse complement.
TATTTACAAGTACCTTGAGATCAGGCTTCTCCTTCTGCAACCACTATCCGGAGCCAAAGCAAGTGCTCCTCAGTTGCCTACCTACACCTGCTGCCACTGAAAAGAACCCCACACTCCCCAGCAGCAGGGCACAGCACAGTCATTGCTGCCTTCACCTGAGTACTTTCCTGGGAGCGCAGGAGTCACTCACTCCCTGTGCACCACAGCTAGCACACACATGTGTCATAACAGGGCCTGAGGACAAACCCACCTGGCCATGTTTACACCACAGAGTACCCAAACATACTGTCTGGAACCTGGGTATTGCCCTGCCCCCTCCACCACCATCGGTGCCTTAAGATTTCTACCATCGGCCTGAGGATGGGCCCACCCAACCTGCTACTACCACCAAAGCTGGTACCCAAGACCTGAGAAACTGCCTATACCCCAGCTCGATCCTGGTACTACTAGCATCTGAGCATGCTGCCTGGGGACCCAAGGATTTGCTCACCTGGACTTGATAACACCAATGCTGCATACAGCACAGTGGGGCTGAAGGACAGGCATGCCCAGTCTGCTGCTGCCACTGCTAGGGCCAAAGGACTGGCCCATCTAGTATTCCCATCCTCAGAAAAACTTTACCACAGCCTCTAGTACAAGCCACACCGTTAGACATTGAGAAAATCATGGACATTGCTGACATTGCTTACCGCTGAAAAAAATTATATGAAGACTTTATTATTGCACACAATCAGAATCAAAGCCAAAGTGCCGTACACAAACAACACCCTAGATATATCTTCAGGAAAAAGTCTTCCCCCATGAAAGAAAATCTAAAAAATTGGAAGAAGCAACTATTACACCAGATGCACAGATAGCAAGATAATGACACAAAAAATGTGAAAAAGCAAGGAAAAATGACACCTCCAAAGAAACACAAACATTCTCCAGCAGCAGAACACAATGAAAAAGAAAATTATAAAATGCCAGAAGAGCAATGCAATAGAATGATATTAAAATAGCTCAGTGAGATACAAGAAAACACAGATAAACAATATAAAGAAATCAGAAAAACATTTCAGGATATGAATGAGAAATTTACTAAAGAGATAGAGATATTTAAAAAAAAGAACTAAACTGAAATTCTAAAACTAAAGAATTAATTGAACAAAATATAAAACACATTTGAGAGCTTCAGCAATAGACTAAATCAAGTAGAAGAATTTTAGGACTTGAAGACAAGTCTTGAAATAGTCAGACAAAAATGAACAAACAAAACTTATGTGACCTATGAGACATCGTAACATGACAAAATGTTTGACGGTTTTGTGTTCCAGAAGGAGAAAAGAAAACCAAAGGAATCAAAAACCTATTTAATTAAACTTCATTATATAATCTTGAGTGGGGACAAACTCCCTTGACCAGAGCCTGGGAGGTGAATGGGAAGTGTGCTGCAGACAGGAGCACAGGAGCTGGGTGTCCAGCCTTGCAGGCAGATGGGGAGGGGCATGACCTGAGAGCCTGGTTTGCTATTTCTGTAAGGAAAGCTTATGCCCTGGGACAGGTCTGAGTTCTGTCTGCAGTCTGCCTGGATATTAACCTAGTGCTGTTACCAGAGGACTACAGGAGTGAGATCTGCCTTGTCAACTGTGTGGGAGCTGGGTGAGACTTAATGCTCTCCACTTCCTTTGCATACTCTTCTGTGAACAGAGATGGTTATACTCCCCTCTGGAACATTACCCCCACGGTCTAAGAACTGCCCCACAACTGGCACAGAGGCTGCTGTTTGCCCTGTATGTGGAGAGTCAGAGCACACACTAAATTGACTCAACTCTCACCTGGCTGTGCCCCTCCACCCACTGGTAGCTTAACACAAAAGACACAAAATTTGGAAGCTTTATGGCTATGCCACCACACATTGCTTGAGAAACCAGAATACCTACGCTGGGCAATATAAGGTAAGCTGAAATCCCACCACTACTACTGCAACTGGTGCTCTTTTGCAAGACCCACTTTCTGGCTGGAGGCCAAGTGACACAGTCTGTTACAGCATATATAGGTGGAATAATACTACACCAAGAAAGGAGAAAACTGGTACGTGGCCTCAGCCATCACCATTGTCTGCAACACCCTGGCTAACCAGAGGTCCTGGATCTGTGCTTGTGACAAATTCACTACTATTATAACCGGCATTTGAGAAAACCAGGACACTAAACTTATCTACAATCAAGTAATCTCAGAGTCAAAGTCACTCCCCTGCCACCTCTATTAGAGCTGGTGCTGCTACCTATTGCTGGGAGACTTGAACGTGGGTCACATCACTGGATCCCTTGCAGATATTCCCCAGCATCAGCCTGGAGTGTGGCAGCCCTACTGGGTGAATAGACTCAGAAGAGCAATAGCAATCACTGAAGCTTGGCTTTCAGAAACTCCTACTCCTAGGGGAAGGGAGAGAGCACCACATCATGGGAACATCCTGTGGGACAAAAAAATCTGGATGGCAGTCCTTGAGTCCCACATCGTTTTGCTGATGGGAATTTTCTTTCAGGAGAGACGCAATTGCAGTCCTGGGCTCAGCAAAGAAAGTATGCACCTCTAAGCCAACAAACCTCTAAGCTTTGTTCTAATGAAGGGTCTTGGAAATGGGGTCCTCTTTCCTCCCTTTCTCACCACTGCAGATGCAGTTAGGGCTTCTTCCACAAAGACTCAGTGTGGATACACCTATAGATAGCCTTCCAGGAATACTTCAAGGTGATTGCATCCCCACAGAAAGAGCACTCCCCAGGTTCCAGCTTGTACTAGAGGCAGAGTCACAATTCCTCTCCACTTGTCATGTCAACATTCTTGCAGACAAAAAGTGGTGCCTGTCTGATTGGAATAGCTAGAACACTGGGATAGGAGTGAGGTGGGGAGGGGGACAGCTTTCCTGTTGGGCTGGCAAGGGAGCTGAGGGAGTTCTCACCCTTCACCCTGACAAGACCACAGTGCATCTAATTGAGAGTTCCCCCAGCCACATTAATCAAGGTTGGAACCTCTGCCCACATTGAGTATCACATCTACCCACCTGTTTTAGCTACAACCACTTCCTACCAAGGGATGTCTCCCCTACCGACCTGAAGCCTGAAGCATAAACTCAGCAAACAAAATACGGGGGGGAAATTAAATAAATTAAAAAGTGCACACCACAGCAGAATAAGATAAGCTTCAAGAGACTCCTGCCATTCCAACCCCATAGGAGACAGTGAACTTGCCCACATGCAGAGTATATAGCAACTATAACCAGTGAGAAAGCTACCACAATCAGTGAGAGAACCATCACACTTAGACTCTATATAACCAAGGAACTTAGAATCTTCACCCTTAAAAGCACTAAGAACCAAATTAGGCTATAATAAACTATATAAAAGTCACATCCTTAAGAGAGGAAAAAAATTAAAAAACAGGTGAATCAAAATAAATTCAAGAACAATTAAAAGAAATAGTCTACCCAAATGAGAAGGGACCAGAAAAGTAATTCTGATAATATGGTGAAACAAGGGCCAGGTGCAGTGGCTCATGCCTGTAATCCCTACACTATGGGAGGCCGAGGTGGGTGGATCACCTGAGGTCAGGAGTTTGAGACCAGCCTGTCCAACATGGTGAAACCCTGTCTCTACTAAAAATACAACAATTAGCCAGGCATGGTGGCGGAAGCCTGTAATCCCAACCACTTGGGAGGCTGAGCTCAGGAGAATCACTTAAACCTGAGAGGCAGAGGTTACAGTGAGCTGAGATCATGCCACTGTGTTCCAGCCTGGGTGACAGAGCAAGATTCTATTAAAAAAAAAAAAAAAAAGGCAAAACAGGGCTCTATAACACCCCAGAAAGATTGTGCTAACTTCCCAGCAATAGATCCAAATGAAGATGAAATCTTTGAAATACCAGATAAAGAATTTAGAAGTTTGATTATTAAGCTACTCAAAGAGATACCAGTGAAAACCAATATAAAGAAAAATAAAAACAAAAAAACAAACAAACTAAAAACCTTCAGAGTATGAATGAAAAATTTTCCAGAGAGATAGACACCTGAAGAAAAGCCAATCATAACTTCTGGAAATGAAAGACCCACTTAGAGAAATAAAAAATGCAGTGGAAGCTTTCAATAATAGACTAGAATAAGTAGAAGAAAGAATTTCAGAGCCTGAAGACAAGGCTTTTAAATTAACTCAACCAAACAAAGATAAAGATAAAAGAATCAAAAGAAATGGGAAAAAATGTCTCTAAGAAATAAGGGATTATGAAATGGCTAAACCTAAGAATAATTGGTGTTCCTGAGGGAGAAGAGAGGTCTAAAGGTTTGGAAAATGTATTTGAGGGAATAATTAAGGAAGCATTCCCTGTCCTTGTTAAAGCTTTAGGTATCCAATACAAGAAGCTCAAAGAACTCTTGTGAAATTCATTGCAAAAAGATCATCACCAAGGCACATAATTATCAGACTATCTAAAATGTACATGAAGGAAAAAATTCTAGGAGCTGTGGGACAACAGCATCAGGTAACCCATAAAGGAAAACTTATCAGAGTAACAGCAGAATTCTCAGCAGAAACCTTACATGCTAGAAGGGATTAGGGTTCCATCTTCAGTCTCCTTAAACAGAATAATTGTCAGCCAAGAATCTCATGTCCAGCAAAATAAGCTTCACAACTGAAAGAGAAATAAAGTATTTTTCAGACCACCAAACCAGCACTACAAGAAATGCTAAAAGCAGTTCTAAATCTTGAAACAAAAGCTTGATATGCACCAAAGAGAACCCCCTGAAAGCATAAAATGCATAGGCCCTAGAAAACAACACCACGATAATAAAAAAAGTATCTAGGTAACAACTAATACGATGAATGGAACAGGACCTCACATCTCAATATTAACATTGAATGTAAATGGCCTCAATATTCCACTTAAAAGATACAGAATGGCAGAATGGATAAAAAACCACTCACCAAATATCTGCTGTCTTCAGGAGACTCACCTGAACAGAAGAATTCACATAAACTCAAGGTAAATGGATGGAAAAAGATATTTCACACAAATGGAAGCCAAAAGTGAACAGGAGTAGCTGTTTTGTTCTATGTCTGACAAACAGACTTTAAAGCAACAACAGTAAAAAGAGACAAAGAAGGTCATTATATAATAATAAAGGGATAATAATGATAATATAATAAAAAGATCCATCTAACAAGAAGATATTAGAATCTTAAATTTATATGAACCTAAGACCAAAGCTCCCAGGTTTATAAATCAATTACTACTGGACCTAAGAAATGAAACAGACAGCAACACAATAGTAGTGGGGGACTTCAATACTCCCCTGACATTAGACAGATTGTCAAGACAGAAAGTCAACAAAGAAATAAAAAACTTAAACTATACTCTAGAATAAATGGACTTAACAGGTATTTACAGAATATTCTACCCAACAACTGCAGAATATACCTTCTTCTTTAACAGTGAAATAAAGATGGGAATTTTAAAATTTTTTGAAATGAATGATAACAGTGACACTTTATTAAAACTCAAGGAATACTGCAAAAAGCAGTGCTAACAGGAAAGTTCATAATGTTAAATGCCTACATCAAAAAGTCTTAAGGAGTACAAACTGACAACATAAATGTCACAGCTCAAGGAATGAGAGAAACAGGAACTAACTAACCCCAAATCCAGCAGTAGACAAGAAATAACAAAGATCAGAGAAGAACTGAATGAAATCGAAACAAACAAACAAAGCAAATGCAACAAAAAGCTGTTTTTTTGAAAAGATAAACACAATTGATAGGTCATTAGCAAGATTAACCATGAAAAGAGGAGAGAAGATCCAAGTAAACTCAATTTGGAATGAAACTGGAGGCATTACAACCAATACCACAGAAATGCAAATGATTATTCAAGACTACTATGAACACCTTTATGTGCACAAACTACAAAGTCTAGAGGAAATGGATGAATTCCTGGAAACATACAATCCTTGTAGATTAAATCAGGAAGAAATAGGAACCCTGAACATACCAATAACAGGCAGTGAGATTAAATCATTTATTTAAAAATTGCCAACAATAAAACGTTTAGGACAAGAGGATTTACAGCTGAATTCTACCAGACATTCAAATAATTAATATGAATCCTACTGAAACTATTCCAAAAGATCAAGACAGAGAGAATCCTCCCTAAATCATTCCATGAAGCCAGTATCATCCTATAACAAAATCCAAGAAAGGCCACAACAACAACAAAATAAAATTACAGGCCAATACCCCTGATGAACATAGATGCAAAAATCCTGAACAAAATACAAGCTAACTGAATCCAACAGCACATCAGAAAGATAATACATCATTATCAAGTGGCTTTCATCTCACAGATGCAGAAATGGTTTAATACACAAGTGAATAAATGTGATACATCACTTAAACAGAATTAACAACAAAATCCATATAATCATCTCAATATATGCAGAAAAAGCATTTGAGAAAATCAAGCATCCCTCTATAATCAAAACCCTCTGCAAACTAGGCATAGAAGGGACTTAACCTCAAAACAATAAAAGCCATAGATGACAAACTCACAGCCAACATCACACTGAATAGGAAAATGTTGGAAGTATTCCCCCTGAGAAAAGGAACAAGACAAGGGTGCCCACTTTCATCACTTCTATTCAACATACTACTAAAGTCCTAGCTGGAGCAATCAGGCAAGAGGAAGAATTAAGGGGTTGCAAACTGGAAAAGAGAAAGTCAAACTATTGCTATACACCAATGATATGATTGTGTAGAAAATGCTAAAGACTCATCCAAAAGGCTCCTAGACCTGATACACAATTTCAGTCAAATCTCAGGTTAGAAAATCAGTGTACACAAATTAGTAGCACTGTTATACACCACCAATGATCAATCTAAGAATAAAATCAAGAATTCAATCCCTTTTACAACAGCTCCAAAAGAAAAAAATATAACCTAAGAATATGCTTAGCCAAGGAGGTGAAAGACCTTCCAAGGAAAAATACAAAACACTGCTGAAAGAAATTATAGATGACACAAATAGAAACACATTACATGTTCATGGGTTGTAAGAATCAATATTGTGAAAGTAACCATTCTGCCCAAAGCAATCTATGGATTCAGTGCAATTGTCATCAAAATACCATCATCATTTTTCACAGAACTAGTAAAAACAATTCTAAAGTTCATATGGAACCAAAAAAGAGCCTGCATAGCCAAAGCAATTGTAAGCAAAGGAACAAATCTGGAGGTATCCCATTATCGGACTTCAAAGCTTTAGTTACTAAAACGGCATGGTATTAGTATAAAAATAGACACATAGACCAATAAAACAGAATAAAGAACCCAGGAATAAAGCCAAATATAGACAGCCAATTGATCTCTAACCAAGCATACAAAAACATAAACTGGGGAAAGGACACCCTATTCAATAAATAGTGCTTGGAAAACTGGCAAGCTACATGTAGCAGAATGAAACTGGATCCCTATCTCTCACTTTATACAAAAACCAACTCAAGATGGATCAAAGACTTAAATCTAAGACCTGAAACCATAAAAATTCTAGATGATAACACTGAAAAAATTCTTCTAGACATTGGCCTAGGCAAATAATTCATGACTAAGATCCCCATAAACAAATGCAACATAAACATAAATAAATAAATGGGACCTAATTGAACAAAAAGACTTCTGCATAACAAAAGAAATAATCAGCAGAGTTAACAGGCAATCCACAGAGTGGGAGAAAGTATTTGCAAACTATGCATCAGACAAAGAACTAGTATCCAGAATCAACAAGGAACTCAAATAAGCAAGAAACAAATAATGCTATCAAAAAGTGAGCAAAGACATGAATGGACATTTCTAAAAAGAAGATATACAAACAGCCAATAAGCATAATGAAAAAATGCACATGACTAATCATCAGGGAAATGCAAAATAAAACCATGATGAGATACCACGTTACTCCTGCAAGAATGGCCATAATTAAAACGTCAAAACAATAGATGTTGGTGTGGATGTGGGGAATGTGAAACACTTTTAGACTACTGATAGTAATGTAAATTAGTACAACCTTTATGGAAAATGTCATGGAGAATCCTTAAAGAACTAAAAGTAGATCTGCCATTCCATCCAGCAATCCTACTACTGGTTATCTACCCCCCTGCCAAAAAAAAGAGTCATTATATGAAAAAGACACATGCACACACATGTTTATAGCACCTTAATTCACAAATGTAATGATACGGGACCAACCTAATTGCCCATCAACCAATGAGTGGATTAAAAAAATGTGGTATAGAATACTACACAGCCATAAAAAAGAATGTAATTATGACTTTTGTAGCAACTTGGTTGGAGCTGGGGTTCATTATTCTAAGTGAAGTAACTTGAGAATGGAAAACCAAATACCATATGTTCTCACTTATAAGTGAAGCTTACTTATGAGGATGCAAAGACATACAGAGTGATATGACTTTGGGGACTTCAGGGGGATTTTGGGAGGGAGGTGAGGAACAAAATCCTAGATATTGGGTACAGTGTACACTGCTTAGGTGATGGTTGCCTAAAATTTCAGAATTCACTATTATGGAATTCATCCATGTAACAAAAACCACTTAGACCCCCAAAGCTTTTGAAACTAAAAAAAAAAAAATCCTACAAGAGTTTAAATAAATTATCTAATGTTGCACCTCAAGAAACTAGAAAACCAAGAATAAACCTAACCTAACATTAGTAGAAAGACAGAAATAATAAAGGCCAGAGCAGAAGTAAACAAAATAGAGACTAAAACAAAATATGAAAAGTTGATTTTTAAAAAAAAAGACAAACACAATAGATAAATGGCTAGCTAGATTAACCAGGGGGAAAAAAGAGAAGACCCAAACAAGTAAAATGAAAGATGAAGATGAAGACATTCCAACTGACACCACAGAAATACAAAAGGTCATCCAAGACCATAATGAACAAAATACACACTAACATGCTAGAAAACCTAGAGGAAATGTGTAAATTCCTGGAACTATGAAAAGTACCAAGATTAAATCAGGAAGAAATAGAAAACTGAACAGTCCAATTATGAGCAATGAGATTGAATTAGTAATAAAAAATCTTGCATAAAAAATAAAGCCCAGGACCAGATGGCCTTACAATAAAACTTTACCAAATATGCAAAGAATAATTAATACAAATTCTCCTCATGCTTTTCAAAAAAAAAAAAAAAAGTGATGAGGAGGGAATTCTCCCTAACTCATTCTATGATGCCAAAGTTACCCTGATACCAATATCAGGTGAGGACTCAACAAAAAAGAAAGCTATAGGGCGATATCCCTGATGAACATAGAGACAGAAATTCTCAACACAGTACCAGCAAATTGAATCCAAGCACACATCAAAAAGATAATACAACATAATCAATTGGGATTTATCCTAGGGATGCAAAAATGGCTCAATATATGCAAATAAATAAACATTATATATCACATCAATAAAATTAAGAACATAAACCATATGATCATCTCAATAGACACATAAAGGTTTTGATAAAATTCAACATCTAAAAACTCCCAACAAACTAGGCATAGAAGAAATGTATATCAACATAATAAAGGCCATTTATGAAAACCCACAGCTAACATTATACTGAATGTGGAAAAGCTGAAAGCCTTTGTACATAACAAGGATGCCAGCTTCCACCACTTCTATTCAACATAGATCTACAAGATCCAGAGCAATCAGGCAAGATTAAAAATAAATAAATAAATAAAATGTATCCAAATTTACATAAGGGAATCAATGTGTTTGCTGATGATGTGGTCAGATAACTAGAAAAACTTACAGATTCCACAGAATCCTCTCTGATCTGATAATAAATTTGGGAAAGTTGCAGGATACATAATCAATATACAAAAACTAGCAGTGTTTTTATGCCAATAATGACCTAGTGAAGAAAATATCTAGAAGATAATTTCTCTTGCAATAGGTATAAAATAAATGAAATACTTAGAAATGAATTTAAGGAAGGAAATGAAAATCCTGTACAAAGAAAACTATAAAACACTGATGAAAAGTTGAAAGGGATACAGACAAATGAAAAGATATCCCATGCTCATGATCAAAATAAATATTGTTAAAACAATCACATTCCCCAAAGCAATCTTCAGCTTCAATGAAATCTCTGGCAAAATATCAATGTCATTTTTTCATATAAATAGAAAACAAACCTAAAATTTGCCTGAAACCAAAAAAGAACTCATATCGCCAGAGCAATCCTGAACAAAAAGGAGAAAGATTGATACACCACACTACCTAACTTCAAAATATATAATCAGGATATAGTAACAAAAACTGCATGATATTGGTATAGAAACACACAAATAGACCAATGAAACAAAAAATAAAACTCGGAAATAAATCCACAAAATTTATAGCTAACTGATTTTGACAAAGGCAGCAAGAACATAAATTAGGGAAAGGATATACTCTTCACTAAATAATATGAGGAAATTGAATATTCATAAGTGAAGGAATGAAACTGGACCCCTATTTCTAACCATATACAAAAACCAATCCAAGATGGATTAAAGACTTGTATGTAAAACCTGAAACTATAAAAATACTAGAAGAAAATATAGGAGAAACACGTCAGGACACTGTTGTCAGCAAAAATTTTTTGGCTAAGATCTCAAAAGCTCAGGCAACAAAAACAAAAATTGACGAATGAGACTATATTAAACACAGCTTCTTCAGACCAAAGCAAACAATCAAAGAGTGAAGACACAACCTGTTAAATAGAAGAAAAAAAAAATTGCCAGATAGGTAGCTGCAGACATTGTATCAAGCAATGTGTTAATTTGCTCAAACTCTAACAGCTCAATATGGAACTGCAGTTGTAATCAGAGCCATCACTTGGTTATTCTTGTGAAAATCCACTGTTATTCAAGATCCATCTGTTTCCTGCACAGGACAAACAGGTGAGTTGAATGGAGATGTGGTAGGAATCACACCCCTGGCATCTGTCAAGTTCCTAATGGTGACATTGATTTCTGCAATTCCTTCACGAAAGCAGTATTGTGTTTGCCTTACTATTATTCTAGGTAGAGACATCGCTAGAGGCTTCCACTTGGTCTGTTCTGTCATAATAGCCCTCACTCCACAGGTCATGGTATAAATGTGTAGATTCTACAACTTGCTGAGTATATCTACTCCAGTTAAGCATTCCAAAAATGATAAATTAACCACAGAATGTGTTTGGGAAACCATTAGCCCCACTGTGAGATATACCTGATCTAAAACTTTACCGGACACTTCACCTTCATAATACCTTTTTCTGACTGATGGACCTCGGTGATGTCTTAGGTCTCCTGGAATTAGTATCAGCAAGAGCCTGTATCTAGTAGTCCCCAGGAAGTCTGATATTTTTCTTTTTTCTAACGTGTGGTTATCCTGGTAACAGGCTACAGGCCCCTTTGGGGAAGAGTGGAAGAAAGACTACTAGTATAAATATGTGGCTGTGTACTAAAGTCCTTCCTCAAGGAGCCTTGGACTCCACTTCATTCCAGGGTTTCAGAATCTATAAACTGGCTCAAGTCTGGGATTGAGAAGCTGTTATTTTGTTATTTCTGTTATTTTGTTATACTTTTGTTCATATGATCTCAAACTTTTATGCTTATACAGATTGTGTAAGAATTCAGAAGACTTTCTATATTTCACTTCTAGGAACACCATGACCAACTAGTCGGTGCCACGGGTCTGCACTAGGCAGACTATCCTGATCACTGCTTTGCCTTTGCTGTCCAGTGCCACCTTGCCTTTTGGAGGTGAGTGCTGCCACTTGGCCTCTATCACCTCAGGATCCAATTACTCCCATTGTATTTAGGTTTCCCAATTAAGGGATCGCCATTCTTTTTTTTGTTTTTGAGACAGAGTCTCGCTCTGTCACCCAGACTGGAGTGCAGTGGCATGATCTCCACTCGCTGCAACCTCTGCCTCCCAGGTTCAGCCGATTCTTCTGCCTCAGCCTCCTGAGCAGGTGGGATTACAGGCACACACTACCACACCCAGCTGATTTTTGTATTTTTAGTGGAGCCGTGGTTTCACCATGTTGGCCAGGCTGGTCTTGAACTCCTGATCTCAAGTGATCCCCCTTCCTTGGCCTCCCAAAGTGCTTGGATTTCAGGGGTGAGCCAGTATGCCTGGCTGTGATCACCATTCTTATTGGGTGACCTTGCCTACAGCAAAGAGAGATTGTAGAGCTTTTCAAAGATGCTGGGGCTCTCCTCACAAATTTCTTTCTTTCTTTTCTTTTTTTTTTTTTTGAGATGGAGTCTTGCTCTGTTGCCCAGGCTGGAGTGCAGTGGTGCGATCTTGGCTCACTGCAAGCTCCGCCTCCCAGGTTCACGCCATTCTCCTGCCTCAGTCTTCCAAGTAGCTGGGACTACAGGCACCTGCCACCAAGCTTGGCTAATTTTTTGTATTTTTAGTAGAGACGGGGTTTCACTGTGTTAGCCAGGATGGTCTCAATCTCCTGACCTCGTGATCTGCCCACCTCGGCCTCCCAAAGTGCTGGGATTACAGGTGTGAGCCACCACACCCCGCCCACAAATTTATTTCTTACATTTGTGATAATAAGTATGTCTTCTAGGCCTTCCCAGTGTGGATAGTCAGAAGTGGTCCTCCCAGAGAGGATGACAAATCCACTCTAACATTCCCATACCAGTAAACTTTGAATCCCTTCTTGTACATTCAACCAAGGCAGGCCCTGCATTTCTAATTTGCTCACTGTATTCTACCTTTTTGTTCCATGCACAATAAACAAACAAATAAACAAACAAACAGTTAGAGCCTTTTCTAACTCCCTGAGTATTACATACAGAATGTATGTTTGGTGAGACCATATCTATCTATTCAGCCTGGCCCAACTTTATGTTCCTCCCACCATTGTACCAAAACTTTAATATCCATTCCTATACATGCTACCTTGATTTCTATCTGCATAGATTAGAAAACTCAAGTAGTTCTTTAGAAGTATAGCAATTCTCTTCATTGAGTTACACTTCAAACCTCACCTTTAGAGGCCTACTGGGACTTGAGTGTAGATATGGGTAGGAAGAAAGTGGTGGGTGTTAGGGGTGTGTTCTGAAGAGAACCAGCATCGTCTTCCATGTCAACTGGCTCAGAGAAAGCTATTACAGGTTTCTCAGGCTATTCAGGGTTAGTCCCCTCAAACAGGGTGTTAGGGGTAGAAGAATTATTTCAACTGGGAGTGGGGAGGATATTTCCACTGGTGATGCAGAGGCTGTTCCCACTGGAAGTGGAGAGGCTGTTTCCACTAGAAACAAGGTCTTATCAAAATGTAGGGGCTCAGTAACCCCAGCGTAATCAGTCTTTCCAGTCATCCTCATTTCAACTTGCAAGATCCCACTCCTTCCTTAAAATGCCTTCACTTCAATGGCAGATCCTTTATATGGCTGGGAGTTCAAATTTTGTTGTAATTCAGCAAGTTACAGAAAGAGATTCTGTGTTTGATTTTTCAGCAATCTTTGCCCTGTGCCTACAGGTAATAAGAGTATCCTTCAGGGCCATATAGAAGCTTTCAGGTCATTTATGCAGTGCTTAAGCTGGGAAATGGAATCTCCAAGCTCATCCTTTCCTTCCCCACCTTGTCTGGAGTGAACAGGCTGGTGGTTAACAGATTTGTATTTTATGATCCTTTTATAATTTGTTGCTGTAAGTTGCAAGCAATATAAACTTATTCCAGATATTTTAGTGCAATATAAATTTATTAAGAGGCTACTGAATAACTAATATTTAGAGAGGAAATGTGTGTCACTTTGGAGATATACATACACTTAATTATAAATGCATTTCTAAAACATAGGAATTACTATCTCTGCCTTACCAATTAGAAACTGAGAAATGCAGAGATAAAGTAATGTACAAAAGATGGCACATGCATACACAAACAATAGGTGGTAAAGGTGAGATTTGAATCCATATGGTTTTGTACTACATACTTGCTCCAGAACAGTGATTTTCAAACTTGAAGCTGCATCAGAATTCCCTGGAGGACAGGTTATATTACACTGGTCTGGGCTCTTCTCCAAAGCTGCTGATTCAGTAGGTAGGAAGTGAGACCTGAGAGTTTTTACGAAGTTCAGAAGTGATGCTAATGCTAGTAGTTTTCAAGTCCAAAACTTAAGAACCTCCATTCTTGATAACTATGTTTCGAGGGCCAGACAGCCAGACTCAGAGGATATGAAGCTACTTCAGTGGCTCAAATCAAAGGTGGAATCCATCAGTGAACTTCAGCCATGACCACTACTTCTCCTACCACATCAAACACTGGAATAAGTATATGCTGCAGATCAACCTTCTGCCCATCCTTATAGCAGAACATTGATACCATTTCTAGCATTGCTCCCAGTGTTCTCCCGCAATTTCAATTTTCCTAAAATTACTTTGCCTCCAGAGATTATGTTTGTGGCCCCCTGCCTCTTTGCATCTCATATTCCTGATTCAGAATCCAAGATAGGTACATATGATTAAGTGGAGCTTAAGTCACACACCCTTGTCTTTGCCCATAAGGAGGAGTTCAAAGCAACTTCTGATTCCATAGTTGTTTGTAGACTGGTGGGTTGTTTTTACGAATGAGCTTTGTTACATAGGGGGTTCAGACACTAAAGGATAATGGATGTCTACTACAATTGCCTTACCAAATAAGGGGCAAATAGAACACATTTTTAATTGTTTTACAAATTTTTATTGAACAACAATTTTATGGCAGAATCATAAGGCACTGAGAATACAGTTTAATAGTATTTGACCTTGCTTTTTAAATTCTCACTAAAAGAAAAAAAAAAAAACAAATGTGATTATTTTGCTTAAGGTTGCACAATGCCACAAGAATCTGAGTGGAGGCCAGAACTCTGGTTCTAATCCTCCATGAATTCCAATCCTTGGAAGCAACATTTGTTATTATCTTCGTCTGTTCTGGCTGCTATTACAAAATACCATCAACTGGGTGGCTTAAACATCAGAAATTTGTTGCTCCCAGTTTTGGAGGCTAGAAATTTCAAGATCAAGGTGCCTGCAGATGTTGCATCCCATGAGAGCCCAGTTCTTCATCGATGGCACCGCTGTCTTCACATGGTAGAAGGGATGAGAGGTTTCTCTGGGGCCTTCTTCTCAGGGCATAGATCCCATTCATGACGGCTCTACCTTCATGACTGTATCACCTCCCAAAGGCCCCGTCTTCTAATCACATCATCTTGGGGTTGAGGTTTCAACATGAAATCTGAGGACAAACATTCAGACAGGTAGCAGTCGCTGTGTATCCACCTGCCTTTTTAAATGAAAGCACTAATTTTTCACTATTTCAGTATTTTCTGAAAAATCTGAATCAAAGCATAAGCATTTCAGAAGGAATGATTTGCTCTACTCTGGTGTATTATTCCTGATTATTTGATTAAAGACAACTGAATCCAACTCTGGTAAGCTTAAGAGAAAAACGTCTTGAAAGGAATTGGGTAGTTGATAGAATGCAACACAGGCCTACAGGGTAGAGAAATCAGGAGAGATCTAAAGTACAGTCTTTTAAGGGTTCCATTTTCAGAATAGAATTTTCCAACTACTTTTGATACAACGTTTTACTTTGCTCAAGATTTAACTACAAAGGGAAGAGATTCCCATTAGCCTCGCTTGCCCCCAGACATGAAAGAGTCAGTGCTTTCATGTAAAGTAAGCAACCTCAGACAATACAGAATGGGGAAGGGATAGTTTCTCAAAGGAAGATCTGGAGGCTGCTACTAGCAGAAGGGGAGGTGGATGCTAGGCAGATTAAAAACAATAAATGTGTGTTGCTTCCCTAACCTGTGTTATTAACCGAATGCATGATGACATATGAAACCTAAAAATATTTCCTTGTAATAGTTATCTTCTCCACTTTTTTTATCTTGTGTTTCTTCTTCTGGAAAGGTCTGTTTAGTCAAGAAATAGGCCTAGTAAGTTTCTTATACAAAAATTTAAAACAAATATGCCTGTAAGGATATTTGCTACAACCTTAAATACTTCAGAAGAAAAATATTGCATAATATCAAATTCTAATTTATGTAGTTCACAAAGTATTTATCAGTATTTTATGATTAATTTGCCTTCATATTTAACCTTATTTCATTTGCTTTCTTTTCCACTAATAGACAGAGTTGGCATTACTTTGTCTTGAATTAAGATTTTATGGCAATAATTAAATACATTCATTCTTATTAGACAATAAAACGATACACATAAAAATTGTTAGACAAATATTTAACCAAATCACAAAAATGTGTAATAAAATTATATCCCATTATAACTCCATTCTCAAAACTATATTGAAAGTACTTATCACTGTTAATGCAATTATTATTTTTAGACTCTAAAGAAATTTTTTTCTAAAGGGTAAATCATTATTTATTCATATTATTGTCTTATGTATTCCTGAGTCCAAATGAGCAGAAAAAGTGATTAGAATTTTAATTGCTTCAAAGCAATCATTCCAAATGAGATGAGATAATATTACTCCTCACAACACTTTACCTTTCAGTGTTGTCATCAACTTTGTCAGGGAAAGTGGATGCTCAATGCAAATGCAAGTGCTATGCTATGTACTCACAGAAGTGGTGCATTTACTAGTATTTATTTTTAATATTTAACTAAATCTATGTATTTCACAGGAGATTTTTAATAGACCATCAATTAGTAGTTGTTTATACAGTGTAATTTAAGCTCAAAGAATAATAAATTAAGAAATATACTTGTGCATGTTGTAAAAGAATATGAAAGAAACTAAATAACTTGATTATATAATATTTGAAATTATCTTTATGGAGGTTTATTTTTGTGTATAGACTATTAACCTGTTTCTCATTATTGTAAAGTTTTTGAGAATATGCCAATTAAGTTGAAACTTAGAATACTCACAGTTTAAAAATGAAAACTTCTTGGCTGGGTGTGGTGGCTCACGCCTGTAATCTCCCAGCACTTTCGGAGGCCAAGGTGGGCAGATCACAAGGTCAAGGATCGAGACCATCCTGGCCAACATAGTGAAACCCCATCTCTACTAAAAATACAAAAATTATCTGGGCGTGGTGGCGCGCAACTGTAGTTCCAACTACTCGGGAGGCTGAGGTGGGAGAATCGCTTGAACCCAGAAGATGGAGGTTGCAGTGAGATGAGATCGTGCCACTGCACTCCAGCCTGGCGACAGAGTGAGAGTCAGTCTCAAAAAAAAAAAAAAAGAAAGAAAAAGAAAACTCCTTTAAAGTAAATAATTAGGTAAATAACACAGTAAGATTTGTCGGTATAACCATAGCCTTTCCTGATGTGAACATTGAGAGAAAATTAAAAGACCTTCAACTGTAGGCATCGATTGAACAATAGGAGCTATCAGCAGTGCCCCAAAGCAGTTTAAATGATGTGAAATAAGGGAAAGAAAGCCTGTGTTGCTACGCGTGTGCTCTCAGCCAAGTGCCCTCTGTAAGGGAAGGATGCCCAGAAGCAGTCTAAGGTGGTGCTTGCTCTGGACAAGAGCATCTTGGTGGAGGAACCTGTGTTGGAAGGGCGCAGAGTGGAGAGAAGGGGTCATTGGAGATTGCTGCCTGTAGCCAAAAGGAGGACAATTGTAAATTTCTCAGAAGGAAGAGGGAAGGTCATCAGGCTCATTAGTTAAGAGAGGTCCTTTTTCAGGAGAAGCTGAATTGCAATACCAATCAGAAACCAGAGCTGAAGCCCAGTCTCCACAACATAGAGGCTAGAGCTTAGTTTATGAAGGGAGCTTCAGGATCCACCTTGCATATTTCTGGTTTAAGGCAATAGAGTAATTTCAAAATGTCACCTTCTAGACAAGGTCTTATATTAGAGAGCCATTTATTTTCTCAATGACTCTGACTATAGTTTGTCATGAACCCATCTAAATGAAGGTTCCCACAGTAAGAAAGGCTGGGGTCAAAAAGAACTGAAAAAAGGCAGAAAGTAAATTGATGGACTCTTAGTTATATTAGATTTGGAGATTTACAGAAAAAATGAAGACAACAGTTATGTGTTCCTTCACACCAAATCCATTATTTTCCCACCATTATTCTCCTCCCAATGTGTTTGATCAATGGTAACATCATGCACTGTTTCATCTAAGCTAGAGACCTGGGTATCTAGCAAACTGCCATTAACTCCTAATTCTTCAAATCCACCTGGCTCCTAAATCTTGTTAATTCTACTTCCTTCAGACTTCAAAAATTGGTATACTTCTTTTTCTCCATTCAAATTATGAAAAACTCATCCCAGGTGAACAACAGAGGATTTGTACTTTGGAACATGATGTCTTACCTATTTCTGATTTTTTATGATTTTAGATGAGACTTTAGACTTGAGACTTTAGAATTGATGCTGGAATAAGACTTTTGTGGCTGTTAGATAGGAGGAACGTATTTTGCATCATGTGATAAGGGCATGCATTTTGGGTGGTCAGGGGTGGAATGCAGTGGGCTGACTTGGGTCCACCCCCAAAATTCATATGTTAAAGTCCAACATGTCTGATTTGGAGACAGGACCTATAGGAAGGTAATTAATACTAAATGAGCTCATCAGGGTGGGACCCTAATCTGATAGAATCAGTATCGGATGCCAGCGAGCTTTCTCTTTCTCACTGGCTCTGTGCATGCACACAGATGAGTTTATGTGAGCATAGCACAAGGTGGTGACCACCTGCAAGCCAGGCAAAGAGGCCCCACAAGGGGAAATCAAACCCCGCTGAACCACGATCTGGGACTTCTACCATCCAGAACTGTGAAAAAATCAGTATCAGTAGTTTAAGCTGCCTGGTCTCTAGTATTTTTGTCATGGTAGCCAGTGCTGGTGCACAGATTTAGGAGACATCCATTCCCCAGGGCCCTGTCCTCACCTACCACGTGTTAACACTTCTCTGCAGCCACTGTATCTTGCCCACAGATCTTCACGTAAGTCTTTTTTTCTCCATAGTTTTGTATTTATAAACTACTCTTTTTTTTGATTCTGGAATTAGCCTTCCTTCATTTTACCCTCTTAATAAATAATTGCTAATCCTTTAAGAATAAGTTAAAGTTCTCTTCAGTCTAAGCTAGTTGATCACATTCTTCTTGTTTATTTTTTTTAGATAAATACATTGAGCATCTAAAGATGAATCACTAATTATAGGCCTCTTTTCTTTCCATTAAACAGTTAACTTCTTGAAAGAGTGTGCTTTGGAATTGAACAGATCTGTGTTCAAATCCTAACTCTGCATAATTGAGTATCTCTCTAAGTTAAAATATCCAAGTAAATTGTCTATAGTAACTTACTATATTAATATGAAATTTATTCAAAAACCCATATTTCAAGTACATGTCAATATATTTAGTGATAATAATGTTATTTTTTCATTTATTAGCAAAATAGAGTTTAGCGTGTCTTCAGGTGGCAATTTTGTTGTAAAAATTTACAAATGAGCAATCAAATTAATGAAGGATTGGAAACAGTGATAAAAGTGACTAAAAAAAAAAGCCAATATAGAGAAGAGGCTTGAAGTGGCCATAAACAGTAACAGGAAGCAGCATCTCAGAGGGCTTGATTGTTGGTAGTTGAGTTTTGAAAAAACTTTTCAAGCTGTGAAACATTTGGTCTGTTTTTCCAGAGACAAACGTGAGTCTTCGTTTTGCGGTAAATGTGGGTAACGTGTTTTTTATAGCATTGTATGCCCTTCTGTCTCACGTATCACACTTTCTCAAACCTCATTCTCTCTGACTGACTTAAAAGACAGTCAAGATTTCAGGGTGTTCATGAAACAGATTACATAATTATAAATAGGTTTCATAATTATAAACAGGTTTCATAATTATAAACAGGTAAACAACATTTGAAGAAAATGCCTTGGAGGCAAATTTTGGCTAATAGCTATATCAGAACTTGGAGTTTTTATGTTTGTTTTTGAAATACGGTAAAAGGTCTTGAACCAGAGAGTGCTCTACTTACCTGACAAGGTACCCACTTAAACATTCAAGGATAACAAATCAGTTTAAAATCTGTGCATGACAAAATATTTTACATCTTTCCTGCCTCTCATGCTTTTGTGAAAATAATACATTTTCCTTCTTCCTGGAAGAATTTGCTCACATCTAGCTTACTACTTACTTGAAACATACCACTTACCATACTTAATTTTAA
The DNA here is from genome assembly GCF_028885625.2 of Pongo pygmaeus. Classification (NCBI taxonomy): domain Eukaryota; kingdom Metazoa; phylum Chordata; class Mammalia; order Primates; family Hominidae; genus Pongo; species Pongo pygmaeus. The sequence continues at coordinate 33,836,493 of NC_072379.2, read as the reverse complement.
TTGACTATTTTGCATGTTGGTTTGGGCTAGGCTGCACTACATTGTTTAGTATTTCTTCCCTTGTATGTTACTGGTCAGCATGAGCCATAGAAAAGGTTTTTAAGCCATCTAGGAAGAGTGTAATTGAAGCAGCCTCTGTATTGTCATGGAAACATGCTGTCACCTGTCTGCCGGCTCACCTTGTTGACATGCGCCAGCAACCAGGCTTGCAACAGCTCCTTCCTTCCCTAGCTCCTCTTGTAGCTTCTTCCAACCCTTGGGACAGTTGTGTGTGTAGCCTCAGTTACTGCAGAACACCCATACCACTGAAGTCACGGAAACAAGAACATATATAAATTTTATCTCCTTGGGCTCCAGTCCATGCTTGTAAGGCCCAGCTTGTTCTTTTTCTCCTCTCACTCTACATCTTTGTATCCATCCTCCTCTCCCAGCTGTCTGCCCCGTGGACTTCAAGTTCCATCATCAGACTTGAAGATGGCAGCCTAGAAGATGCTGCTTGATCAGCCCTCACAATCCAACAAGGCAAAGTATCTACAACAAATCATTTCATAGATGGACATGGATCTCTCTATATATAGATATATTTATATGCATGCATGTGTGTGTGTGTGTGTACACACAGACATGTACATACACACATACATATGTAATGTATATTCATCAGAGACACAGAACAACTACACATATATGTGTATATGCTCATATACATATATATAAAACCATTATAAATATATGTCTATATCCACATCAGTAGGGATTCTATTTCTCTGATAAACCTCAGCGTGGGTCATTAGCATTCATTCATTACACTATAAGATGCTGTAAGCAGGGACTCTAAGGGACTCTGCAGAAACCATTGTATTAGCAAGGACTAACACATTGTCTGACACTTAGTGGATGCTACATAAAACATAGCATATTAAAATATTTTACATTTCAAAATATATTTTAAAATTTTTGTTCAGAAAGACTGAACAAAAGAATGGGAAAATTCCCTCGGGAAAATTCTCACAAAATAATGTAAAATAATATATAAAGTGATATAAACAGGATATAAAAACAAAAACATAAGTTGAAGTAGCTATAGGACAATCAATTGTTTACATAACCTCTAGCATGTGGCACCTGACTTTAGGAAACAAGTCAGTGCTAACGTGTACAGGTATAAATTATTAGAACTCATGTTGTCTTGGAAGCTGTGGACATTAATAAAAAGTTATATGTTTAACATAACTGAGGAATAGGAATTGAAATTTGGGGATGATCAATATTTAGGGGCAGGCAGAGAAATGTTTCCCAAGGGGGCTTAAAATGAAAGTCCGAGAGGTTGTTAGAGAAATAAATAAAAGATAACGGTGCAGTGAAAGTCCAGAGAGGAGACAGAGTTAAGAATGAGGGTGTGGCAAACAGCTTGAAATATGACAGAAACAATGAATGAAATAAACAAGGAAGGATTTCCATTTGGCACACCTTTGCAGATGTTAGAAAGCACCATTTCAGTGTGATAATAATGGCAAAATCCAAATTTTATTGATTAATGAGTGAATTAGTGGTGAGCCATTGAAGGCATTATGTGGATCAGTTATTCAAGAAATGTATGTTTAAAAGGAACATGGTGAGCTGCAGTTGCAGACCTGGAGAACTTTATTCTTGATATTTTTAGACATGGAAACACCTAAGAAGATCAATGTATGTGCTGGGTAGAGATAAAGAAATTAGAAGCAGTTGTTAAAAGAAATTAGAAGCAATTGTTAAAGACAAAAGAGAGCAGAAGCATTCAATAGAAGAAGGTCTCAGAAGAAGAAGGAGATTAGCTATAAAATAGTGGGGTTTTAGGAGGCTAATGTGATCTCTCTCTCACTTTGCTATCACCGTCTTAAGCAAATGATTAAACTTAGCATCATCCATGGAAGAAAAAGCTGACATGATACACCTTTTGATGTCATCCAATAAGAAATACTCAACATTGATTTTTAATATTAATATCCTCTGATTAAAGTTGATTAATTTAAAACCAATCTTGAGTAAACTGCACAAAAAAAAAAAAAAACCCAGAATGTGGAGTGGTCTACAAGTCAACTGGCTTGCACTCTTCGTAACAGTTGATTTCGTGAAAGGCAATGTTACTAGCTCACTAACTCAACCATCAATTAACTAACTAAATCAATCAATCAATGTGAAGGGATTGTTCTTCATCTAAAGAAATAAAGGAAATATGACAAGGATATTTAGTATGTAAGCCTTGATTGGATTCTAAAATGAACATTTCATTTAAAAGACTATAACATATTTTTAATTTGAACATTTTGTGCATATTTCTCACATGACACAATAAAACTTTTGCTATTTTCAGGCACAATCATGGTATTGTGGTCAGTAGGAGAACAGACTTATCCTTAGAAGATGCATGCTGACTTGAAGGGTGAAATGTCATGGTGTAGAGATAGGTAGATGGAGACAGAGTTAGCAAATGTAGCAAATGTTAACACCTAGTGAATTCTGGTAAAAAGCATAGTGGTGTTTCTTGTACTATTTGTTAAAATTTCCTTAGATTTCTAAGCTTTCAAAATTAAGCAATGCAAGAAGATAAAATTCCTCTCTTCCTTTTTCTTTCTGGGTTTGGATACTAATGGAGACACGGGGGACAGTGTGTGGGGAGGAGATGTATTGATATGCAGTTTACCCTAATTAGTCATGGATTTGGTCTTTTCAAATTCACCTACTTGCTAACATTTATTTGTAACTCCCAAATTCATACCTGTGGCATTTTCACGGTACCACTCTGCCATTCACAGAGCTGTGGAAAATGGGAGTCCATCATCTGCATGTTCCCTGCTGAGGTGGAGACAGGTGAGCTACCTTCTCCTCATCAGTTCACACTGTAAACACGCGTCCTTTCCATGGCCCAGGTAGTGCTGTGAGTTTCACACATTTTTCTTTTTATTGGTGATTTAACTGTTTCAATGCCCCGTGAGCCTAGGGCTGAGGTGCCTTCTAGTGTCCCTGAGCATCAGTGGTCTGTGATGTTCCCTATGGAGAAAATGCCTGAGATGGATAACCTTTGTTTAGACGTGAGTTACGGCGCTGATGGCGGGAGTTCAGTGTTAATGAAGCAACAATATGCAGTAACCAAGGTGTCTTTGAACAGAGACACACATGAAGCAAGGTCATGTACTGACCAGCTGATGAAAATGTAGATCAGAGGCTCACAGGAATCTAAGCCTGTACTTCCCCTATGGACAGTGAGTACTTCAGTGTTCGCAACCCCTTTGTAGAACATAATTATTGCGAAGACTGGGAATCAACTGTAATATATGTAAGTCAATGTGGCTTTGGCATTGCCTTCAGCTGGGCTTGCTACTCACCAGAATTCAATTTTTTAATCCATGCAGTCGTTTACTCTCCACACCCTACCTCACCCCCAAACAACAAATAAACAGAAAAAGACAAGAGCAGAGCTTGCTCTGCTAAACAGACCACACAGAGAGAAAACAGGCAAGCCATGACACAGGCTCCTTCAGCAAGGGTGCAGAGAGGGTACCCAGCAGCGGAGCGGGCTGGCAGAAGGTGCACATCTGCCCAGTGCAGGAGGAAAGAGCCACCGCAGCTGATGCCCTTCCAAGGGAAGCGCGGGATCCAGGAGCTGCTGCAGTTTCCCTTTAACTCCGCGTCCCGGGAGGAAGAGAATTTTTCTTCTGCAAGAGGAAGAAAGACTGTGGTGTGATACCCCACAGGTCTAGATAATGGTTATGAATCTGATGTCCTTAAAGCAAAGCTAGGAAAATAAGGGCACAGCTGCCAGAGAAAGGCCAAGGGTGCCACAGATGAGTGGATGCGACATAGCACCCCTCTGAACACAGTGATGGGCTGTCAGGACAAAAACTGGCAAACCTAATGACCACTCCCCAGAGTGTCTGCAGCCCAGAAGCCCTGGAGGTCACACATCTGGAGATCCCAGAGGCTTTGGCCTGAATCCTGGACTTTTTCTGTGACATCAGAGACTTGGTATTTGTAGACCTGCGGTTAGGTGGAGCCCTTCATGGGGACCACTCAGGCCTTGCCTTAACAATAGCAGAATTCAACAGAAACGTGTCCCTGGAACATTGTTTCACAGCAAGCATTTCTGGGGAGGGTTTTCCCCGTCAAGTTTCTTTGCTGTGTGCAGGAGGAGGTGCAGTCCAAAGAAGTCTCAGGCCCTCCTCCCTGACATGGGGCCTTTTCAAGGATGGAAAACTGTGGGTTTTATTATCTATGAGATTATTTCATATTTATATATACTTAGGGCAGAAAGACTGCAAGGCTTGGCTTTAGGCCTAGATATTTAATGAAAAAACCTTCTTAGTAGGTGACTTTCCTGGGGTCTTTGTCAGGTAATTAGTCTTCAGTGTTGGTCACAGATTCATGGCTGGCTGCTCTAGGCACAAGCTGCTCCTTAATACATAAGAATATTAGTGAATTTCTCCAGAAAATGCTTTCTTGGCCCTCCCCTCCCAGATAAAATTTGTATCTCTGTGTCCTGTGATATATATTATTAATTAAATTAGAGAGTCATAATTATATGTTTCAGAGTGGAAAGAAACAATAGGTTGGGATTCAACAATGGAAGCATAAATATCTTCCATGAAAGATGTTTTCTGTTTATTCAATAGGGGTCCTTGCTAACCCACTGCCAATGCCACCTACCCCCCTCCAAAAAAAACCTCATTTCATCATCATTTGACTTTCATAAAAGACATACATGGAAATGACTAGGATTGACTTAGTCCATTCCTCTGGCCAGGGAGTTCTTTAGGTCTTTGAGTAACACATCCTGACCTACTGACATTAGAAGCCCATTGATGAATTTCTAAGATAGATTTTCTCTTTCAATAAAAAGTTGCCCAAAAGTCATGCTCTTTCCTGGCATTATTGTGTGTATGCCAAGAACTGCCACACTTTGGGGTCCATGAGGACCACATGGCCCAAAAAGGTTGCAGAGCAGAGGAAATAGAAGCAGTTGGCCCCTAAATTCATCAACTCTAGAACCGCCTACTTCTGGATTTCTAGATACATGAGTTAATGAACTCTTGTAATAGCCGTTCTTATAACTGGGTCTTCTGGCACTTGCAGCTGAAAGCAATTTTATAATACACAGATTCATCTTTTGTGAGAAAGAACAAAAGGAATGAAGGCATGAACAGATAACTTGCTTTAATTGCACATTTATCTAACTTTACTGAAAACTATGTTGTTGAGATGTGATTTCAGTTAACAGAGAGAATCCATTCTATTTATAAACTTCGTTGTCAGAAACTTTATATCACAATCATCCTGAAATATTGTATGACATGTTTACTGATGCCGAAAATATGTCCAACAGAGTACGGTGGTCACATGCCATATTTTGATAATAAATTTTAAAATTTATTATAGTAACATGTTTTCAAAGAACAAATAACCATTTCATTCAAGGACACACACACACACACACACACACACACACACAGAGAGAGAGAGAGAGAGAGAGAAAGAGAGAGAATGTATGTAAACCAAAGATGGGAGAAGTATTTTTTTTTTCTTGAGATAGCAGAAAGTCAGAACTAAAGAGAGAAAATTGTGCAGAAAAATAATGCCCATGATTCAAAAAAAAGTCTTTTAATCACATAGATGAACAAAAACCATTCACAGAAGCACTTATGCAGCAAGCTTCACATAAAAGTTTAAGATTTTTAAAAGCAGTTTTGTTATAGAATAATTTGTAATACTTAAGATATTACCACACTATCCTGAGATCCACCATCATTTTTTGCCCACTCTTTCAACTTGTAATATTTCAGTTTTATTTTCTTTTAATTCTTTCTGTTTCTAGAATATTTTAAAATATTGTGCCGTACCTTCTTTTCACTAAATTTAATGATTCCTTTCATGTTTAGAATCTGTTCTTTTGAAAATTAACTAACTTGCCTCTTTCCTTTCTTTCTTTCCTTTCTTCTTTCTTTTTTTTTCCTTCTTTTCTGAGTTGTGTATCAGGGACAAAATGCTACCAACTTGCAAAACTCTAATGTGAGATTCCTCCACATGAGTATGTGTGCTTTTCAATATCCCTCTTCACATTTGCCACTTATATCTCAGTTTGCAAGAGAAGATCACATTCACTTCTGCTTCCTGGCCTTCCTTAGAAGTTATTTGACTTGGAAATGACAGAACTTTCAGTTTCTGATTAAATGTAGATCTAGTATCAATGCAAGAAAAATTATTATTTTTTCTTTTGAGTGATTTATGCATAATGGATTAGGTTTCAAAAACTATAAAATAGTCTAATTAATTCATTTCTGAATTCTGAGTATCTTCTAAGGTCAGTTTATCTTACCTATGTCTAAGTATAGAAATACCCACCTAAGCTTTTCCACTGGCATTTGTTCTTGTGGCCATTTGAAAACTTTATTTTATTAAATCTATAATATTCACGGACAAGAATTTTGATGATTATTCATAAGATTAATTAGTTATCATTGTTTCAAGATACTATTCCATTAATTTAATTGATTGTTGTAGCATTTATTTGAGTCTAAAATCTACAAATCAGGGGTTAATTTTATGCTGCTTTGCACTGTTTTTTATTATTAATATATACCAGTCTGTTTTTTTTTTCTTCAATCACTTTGTAAGTCCTTAAGAACAGAGATTGTGACAATTATGTCTGGACCCAAATGCTCAGGCAGAAATCCAACCAAAAAATGCTTAGAAAGCCCTTCACTCCTCTCCGTAGAAGTGTGAATGCTTTGGTGTCCCTTGAAGGCATTTACAAACACGTTTCTTTTTGTATCTTGGGGCTTATTTTATACCAAGAGATCATTAATACGAGTGTGTGTGTGTGTGTGTGTGTGTGTGTGCACGTGCACGCATTACCTAGTTATACAACTGGAAAGAGGCAGAGATGAATATCCCCTGACTGCGCCAGTCTCAAGGCCGAGGATTTCCCCCTTAGATGTCCTGCCTATGTCAGTAAATGAAAGAATATTGGGTCAAACCATATAAAAAGCAAATCAGACCTTAAATTTCTTCTGAAAGTCAATGAAAGTGAAAAGCAACCTAATAGTAAATGAGCCAAGATTATAAGCAGAGTCATCATGGAAAAAGATATTAGAAAGCCCACTAAATCATGCCAGGTGCTCATCTTTAGCAGTGAACGGAGACACGCAGCGTATGCAGTAGGGTCCCATATCTTATGTACCACATGGAGACGGTGAGAAAGGTGATCGTGTGAGGTGCCGAGTGGACTTGGAGAACTGTGTCTATACGACTCTTCATGGGAGTGTTAACTGTTTTGTTCAATCAGAATGCAGTATTATAAAATCTAGGAATGTATTTTACAAAAATGTAAATGAGGGCATAGCAATTTATTTAAAAAGCTATTTATTGCCAGATTGCTTATAATAGAAATAAATAAATTACTATCCACCAGAGTGGCTATGGAAAGCAGAGTGCATACTTACTGTGGGACATTATGTAGTTATGATGAGAATAACAGAGGCCTGTAGGTATGGTCTTGGAAACTTTTACAAGATATGTTGTTGAATAACAAAAACAAAAAGATGTCACACTCTCCTACTCAACCTCACTCTTCTATCTGAATATATTTATAGATTTATATATGCACACACATATAAAAATGCACATATATTTATGATATTTTCATATAAAAATGAGCCCCAAGAAACAAAATGAAACATGCATTTTTTAATGCTGGAGAGACCTGCCAAACTGTCCACACATCTAAGAAAAAGGAATGAGAGAGGATTTTGAAGTTTTGATTGTTATATTATGCAATATTTAATTCTTTAGATGAGAATACACATATATTATGTAATAAAACAACAACAGTGAAAGTTTATCAGATGGTCTAAGGGAGGGAGTTTGCATCCAAGTTAAGCAAAGGAGAACAATTAAGCAGAAGAGAATACACTTATATATCAAGTAATAAAACAACAACAGCGAGAGATTGTCAGATGGTTTAAGGGAGGGAATTTGCATCCAAGTTAAGCAGAATAGAACATGGAATTCAGAGGTGAGGCAACCAGAGAGGACCGGAAGCCCCAAGTGGAGAAACAGATCTCAGAGTGAAAGCTCTGGGCAGGGGCACAGTGTGACAGGAACGTTTCTTACATAGTGAAGCATCATCTCTTGACTTAGAAAAAAAATCTTATACAAAAGTGTGTTGATCTTTAGAAATAGATAAATTACATTTGCTTCAAAAATTTGATGAGATACATACAAGTGTAGGCTCCAAATGTTCTGAACTGAATGAACTCTAGGTTATTGGCTGATGAGAAACTTTATATTCATGTATTTAATATTCTAAATTTTTATAAATATTCATGTATTTAATATTCTAAATTTTTAACTTAGGAAACTATCCTGAAGGTCCTTTATACAGTAATTTGGGGTTTTTACTGAGGCTCCACTTTGAATAATGCACGCTTACATCCTGAAGTTCAGAGTCTGTCATTACCTAGTGTCTGCCCATAGACTGAGTGTGGTCATACACTGAGGAAGGACAGTGAGGACACAGACAGAAGGCAGCTGCTGCCTGCAGTCCAGGAAGAGGGCTCTCACCAAAATCTGCATCATCTAGAGTCTTCATCTTGGATTCTGTTGCCTCTGGATTTTTGAGAAAATAAATTTCTGTTGTTTAAGCCACCCAGTCCATAGCATTTAGTTATGGCAACCCAAAGAGACTAATACAATCTCATATACATTTTATCTGAGAAACTAAATGCAACAGTGATATGAGGAATACATTAAAAAAATAGATTATACTCTATTGTAAGTGTAAAGGGTTTTCTTTCCTCAAATAGTCTAATAAGGAGTTTCAAAAGCTTCTTACCCTGTCTTCATAAATCATTCACTGTAGTGTCTCCCACTTAAGGGAAAAATAATGATGTCAAAAGCTTATAATTAAAACACTTAATTTTAATAATCATTATTGCTTTCCAAAACAGTAGTTTAATATACATTTTTCCTAAAATTAAGGGTTTTAAGCATTATAAAAAATCTAGTACAGTGCTTAAGACAGCTATGTATATTCAAAGAAAATTAAACCAAAATTTATTAAAGGTGTAAGATAAAACATCATCACATTTTAAGTGTAGTTTTGAAAAACTGCTCATGCTCATGATCTATAGAATCCTGTCAACAGAATAGTCTATGGCATTAGTATGACCCACTTGTGGTCTTGAACAGAATCTCTCTTTGAAAAATTGAGAGGAGTGTAGGATGAATTTCAGTGGCATCCAACAAAAGCTTCATTGTGTTTGCTTAATACATTTTTTAAGAAAGGTGTCTAGAGTCTTTTTCTGTTTGAAAACAGAATTCGGGAAATAAATCTATAGAAAAGGTGTCCTATTCTCTGTCACCATGCTAGTGCGTTTTCCTTAGAGTTCACACTGGTTATACACCTGCTCTTAGGGACAGACACTGCTGAGATTTCTTTATTCAGTTTGTTATTCAGTTTTGGAGAAAAAAAGTTTTCTGATTTTTCACTACAGTAGACAGGTTGGCATTGGTGATGTCCTCTAGGATATGAGGAGGTGACTGGTGAGTTTCAGGGGGTGTACTATAGGAGTTTGTGTTGTCTGGGCACCTTCCATCTCTCTTTCATGGGTGTCCTTTGCTCTCTTCTAAATGGAGGTCCAGTGGTTTGGCTCCTCTCGGCTTTGCTGGAGAGAATTTGAATGTACAGTCATGCACCACATAATGATGTTTTTTTAACATCAACCACCTATACGATGATGGTCCCCTAAGATTATGATGGAGCCAAAAAATGCAAGTGGTTAGACCTCTGTAGCTGTTGTAACATCGTAGCAAAACACATTACTCAGGGGTTGTGGTGATGCTGGTGGAAACAAACCTACTGCATTGCCAGTCCTATAAAAGTCTAGCACATACAATTATGCACAGTACCTAATACTTCATAATGGTAATAAATGGCATGTTACTTTCTAATGTATTTACCATATTTTTATAATTATTTTCGCATGTACTCCTTCTACTTACAAAAAACAAAACTAACTGTAAAACAGCCTCAGGCAGGCCCTTCAGCTCCCTTGCCTGCTATTTCCCCTGAAGACCTTCCAGTGGGACAAGATATGGAGGTGGAAGGCAGTGATATTCACGATCCTGACCCTGTGTAGGCCTAGGCTAATGTGTGCGTTTGCGTCTTAGTTTTTAACAAAAACTTTAAAAAGTAAAAAAATTAGAAAAATTTAAAATAAGGCCTGGTGCAGTGGCTCACGCCTGTAATCCCAGCACTTTGGGAGGCAGAGGCAAGAGGATCACGAGGTCAGGAGATCGAGACCATCCTGGCTAACATGGTGAAATCCCGTCTCCACTAAAAATATAAAAAATTAGCTGGGTGTGGTGGGATGCACCTGTATTCCCAGCTATTCGGCAGGCTGAGGCAGCAGAATCTTTTGAACCCGGGAGGCAGAGGTGGCAGTGAGCAGAGATCGCACCACTGCACTCCAGCCTGGGCGATAGAGTGAGACTCCATCTTAAAAAAAAAATTAATTAATTAATTAAAAATAAAAATAACATTAAAAAGATATAAAGAAAAAATGTTTTTATACAGGTATACATTGTGCTTCTGTTGTAGGCCATGTTATTACAAAAGAGTCAACAAGTAAAAAAAAGTTAAAGTTTATTAAGTAAAACAGTTATGGTAAGGTAAGGTCAATTGATTATTGAAGAAATGGATGTTTAATAAATTAAGTGTAGTCTAAGTGCACAGTGTTTATGAAGTGTACCGCAATGCACAGTAATTTCCTAGGTCTTCACATTCACTCACCACTCCCTCGCTGACTCACCCAGAGCAACCTCCAGTCTTGCAAGCTCCATTCATGGCTACACCCTATACAGGTGTACCATGTTTTATCTTTCATAGTGTATTTTTACTGTACCTTGTCTATGTTTAGATATTTTTAGACGCACAAATAATTCCTACTGTGTTACAGTTGCTATAGTATTCAGGATGGTAACCTGCTGTACAGGTTTGTAGCCTAGCAGCAATAGGCTGTGCCATATACCCTGGATGTGTAATAGGCATTACCTTCTAGGTCTGTGTGAGTACACTATATGATGTTCACACAATGACAAAATTGCCTAATGACACATTTCTCAGAACACATCCCTGTCATTAAGTGACACATGACTGTACTTGCAAGTGTTTTTAGGAGGCAAATAGAGTTCCTCAGAGCCACTTGATTCCTGGATGCTTATTTCAGACTCATTATTCATTTCCTCTCCTTTGTAGAATCTTTGACCATTGTATTTGTTCAGAAAGTAGGAAGATTAATACCCACTGTCAAATTGAAATTGTAAGCACTGCTAAAACTAAAAGAATTATGCAATTTTTCAAGATTCGTTTTTTAAGAAATTTTTAATTGTGCTTCCTTTATGCCTTGATATAGGCTTCAATTTTCTCTCTCTGTTAGCTTTTCTGTTCTCTTTTTATTCCTATGTTTAATGTTATTTTTTCAGATTTAGACTGAATGATCTGTTTTAGTAAACATCTCTGGGTGCATCAGCTTTGGTCATAAGTTTTGCTTCTTGTTCCACTGACAGATATTCTGTTCCTCAGTTTCAGGCATATTATGTTTACTAGCAGGTCTCAAAACCTAATTCTTTCAATTCAAAAGATTTCCCTACCAAATGATTGGTGTCAAAGCCATTTGATGTAGCACAATTACATAGATTCTTGAAACTTTTCAAACTGAAGCATACAGATACAGTTCTAGGTAAGACATCAGTAAATTTATCCTCCCCTGAACTAGAAGATGCAAAATTAAATCCAAGTGTGCTTTGAAGAGTAGCAAACATTGCTTTTCTATTTGGAATGATTCTCCTTGTCCTGGAATGTCAGCTTCCAGAAGAGGAATTTGTAAATCTTTCACAAATACAACCCTAGAGTTGTTATCATCATTGGAGTCCATGCCAGACGAATTCACTAACTTCCCTGGTTCTGAGCCGGTTATTTTGTTAGCTACAACGAAAGCTTTCTTTTTTTTTTCAACATATCTAGCCAGCACTTGAGTTAGAAAGTTTATTTCTCCACTGTAAATGGATATCTTGTGCTTCTCTCACATTGGAATTTTTATTTCCCAAGCTAATGCCAACATTCTGTTGTTGCCCTGACATTTTTTTTAGGAGCTGAAAAGTGCTGGTGATTCTCTGGCATGGTACAGCTACGAGAGTTGTACTTGCCAATGTCTGCAAGTTTTTATTCTGTTCTCTTTCATATTTTTTTTTGTTTACATCTTCTAGATTGTACTAAAAAGACTTTTCAAGACAACTTTCCCTCGTCATCTTCTTCCTCGGCCACCACCTCTATTGCCAGGCTCCTCCTGCTCACTGGCAGTACTCTGCCATTGGAACCTCTGGCCAAGAACCAGCCCTGGCCCAGCCCCAGCCACCCGAGTCTGTGGCTCCATCTCCTATTGCAGATTTCCATGACCGCATTTCAACTTACCTTCTGCACTTGCGCGATGGTCTCTTGGCAGGCTATGATCACTGAACTTTTAACATAGATTACCTCAATCCTGGTCAAGGATGAAAGGGAAAGGGGTAACAGTACTTTAGCCCATCAGATATTACCAACAGTGCTAATCAGATTCAGAGCGATTTTCTTGTCACATACCCATGAGCTAACTAGTTGAGAGAGAAAGGAGGAGAGAGAGGGAGTGGGTGGGCCAGGAGGGGCAGAAAGAAAGTTGAGGGCTGATTCTTTGGGGGGAAAAATGGAGAGATGATACAAGACACCGGGATGAAAAGAACTTTCTGTGGTTTCAAATCAAGCCAGCACCTGGGACAGCAGGTTAGGAGGGAGATGTTAAGCATTTGCACATTACCTCTTCATCCAGTGCCAGAAAACCCACTCTCCTCTGTTCCTACCAGGAGTCCACATCTTTGTGCTGGACAGGCACATCCACACTCATGCCTGCCTTTGAGTGAGATTGAGATTCTGAGGTCCTTCATCACTAACTCCCACCGTTGACCATGTGGAGCATATCAAAGAAAGTAAAGTAACCAAGCTCTGCCCTCGAATTACATAAAGGGTAAGAAAATAGGATTCTTTCTCTCTCTGAGCCTCTGTTTGAGGAAAGAAACCATAGCAATTTTCTTATAGCAGTAGGATCTATATTCTTTTATTCAATATCCAGTCCCACACCCTGAAAAGTTTCCAGTTTCTCCTTTGGTAGCAGATGCAATTCTTGTAAAGCGGGGTGGGTGTTACTTGAGATATAAGGTTCACCTAATGATAGAAACTCAGCGTAGACTCACTGTAATTTTAGATGAGACTGTAGGGCAGTGGAGGCGGCACAGAGTTCACTGAAGCAGACATCATGATATTGCTCCCACTTACCCTTAGAACTTGCCTATGCTCTTCGGAAGTTTTCAGGAGCTCTGTGTGCTAGAATTATTGAAAATCAGCAGGGTTTTCACATGTGCACCCTTGGAAGAAAAGCACAAGGATGGAATTCATTTGTGGTCATGCAGCTGACTTCTCATTTTGATGGAAAAATGAAGCCTCTTTCCCTGTTACTTTTAGACAGCTGAACTTTCTTCAGTGAGGCCCCCTTGTTTACGCCAGGTTTGGATATCAATAATATCAGAAATTTCTAAAGACAGTGCATTGCGGGCAGGGTATGTGCAATAATGCACAGAAGATTGAATAGGTGACTGTCATCAGAATCTGAACTCAAGGAAAATAACTTACGTTTTTGACACCACAAACATCAGGGAACTTTACACCCACCACATATCTTGCTGTGGCCTGCATAGGTTTGCAGGCCAAATATTGGTCCTTCAAGAGCATTTCTGGTTTTTTTGAAGAAGAAATTTCAATGTAAAATACAGTTATATTTTTAAAAACCATTTATGTGTAAGTAATTACAGTTGGGATTGTTCCTAATGATTCATCAGCATTTTAGTGTTTTATAAGAGAATGTCTGCCAGCAAGAGAATTGACTACACAACTTTTATATTCCCTAGACATTGTTGCTTTAGTTGGGAAACACACACAGAACACAATGTTGTCTTGACAAACCACAGGAAAGTCATTTCTGATATGGCAAGATATAATTCTACATACTTAGGGACTGACTATGTTTTCAGAGCCTAATTTCCCAGAATTTAATGAATGGATATTCATAAGTGGAATTTCCAATTTAATTCTATAAAATTATAATTTCATAATAATTTTAAAAGGATTGCTAGAGATAGACAAGAGTTAGGTTATAATATATTCTGTCAAATACATCCCTTTCAGTAGAGTCTATGTCCATATAATTCAGTAAGACTAATGCTGAAGAAACTCTCAGGAGTCAAAATGCTTGGTAACATTTTGGGTCTGTTTCATTCACCCCATTTCTGGCTATGTTTCACTTTGTGTTTACCTCCATTCCTCCCTCCCTCCCTAATCCATCATTCCCTTCTATCCACCAGCACAAACCTGATGCCTAAGCTGAAGAGACATGTATTACACAATATAAAATTGAGTCTTCCAGATATTTATTGTATAATTCTAATTTTAAATTAATACATGCTCTTAGAATCTTAGAGAATATATCAAAATATAGAATAATATAAATCAATAAGCCCAACTTGCACATATTTTCAGTTTACTTGTTTCACATTTTTACAATAAACATTTACTAGGCACCAATAATGTACAGTGGTATCTTGGGAAACTGCAAGAGACAACCTCCCTTTAAGAACCATAGTTTAATGAGAAGAGAAGAAATGGACGTTGCTATGCTAAGTGACAATAAAGACATAAAACACTATGAAAAAATGAAAGGGTACAATATTTTAACCTAGGAACATTGTGAAGTTTATTTCTTTGGAGAGAGAATCTGTGCAACTAGATTTTATGGGCCTAGAGGGGCATTCATGGAATTAGAGTAGAGAGTCAGACAGAAAGATGATCAAAATGATAATCTCCAGGGAAGAAAGCATGGATTTAGCAGGACATCATAACAATCCCTTTGAGTATAGGTCACATAAACCAGTGATCAACTAAGGAGAAAAGTCAACTGGAGAACAGGGAGGGTCTTGAGTCAGGCAGACATTAAGGGAAGAAGTAATATATGCCAATATTTATTAAGATTAGTCTGTGGTGGTTCACGCCTGTAATCCCAGCACTTCGGGAGGCTGAGGCAGGTGGATCATGAGGTCAGGAGTTTGAGACCAGCCTGGCCAACATGGCGAAACCCCATCTCTACTAAAAATACAAAAAAAAATTATCTGGGCTTGGTGGCAGGCACCTGTAATCCCAGCTGCTCAGGAGGCTGAGGCAGAGGAATCATTTGAACCTGGGAGGTAGAGGTTGCAGTGAGCCAAGATATCATTGCTATTGCATTCCAGCCTGGGCAACAAGAGCAAGACTCCATCTCAAAAATAAAAAAATAATAAAAAAAAAAAGATTAGTCTGTGGTGTTGTTAAAATGATTAAGACAAGAACAGCAGGTAGAAGCCCATTGCAATAGTCCAGAAAGGAAGGTATGATATTTGTATTTAGAGAAATGACAGAATTAACACAGAGGGTGAATACATGTAAAAAGGCATTGTGATTATAGATCTGACAAGCATTTCAAGCAATGGTGACAAGGGAGAAATGAGTTTTGCAGCTAAAGTTACGTTTTTTGCTATTGAGGACTAGGTTTAGATTTAACCATTAACAGATATGGAGGAACAGAATGGAGAGATCAGAAATGGAGAAAAGCTAAACCTTTATTAAAAGTAACTTTTAAATTTATTTTAGCATAGTTTTGCATAAAAGTCACAAAAGAGTCCCTATATAAACCCTATACTTCATATTCTTTGTTGTTTACATCTTACATTAGCATGATACATTTGTCATAACGTAAGAACTAATCCATTATTCATAAGGGAACCTCACACTTTATTCAGACTTCCTTAGTTTTAGCTAATTTTTTTCTATCAGGACACCACACTATATTGAGCCAGCATGTCTCCCTAGGCCCCTTGGAACTAACAGATTCTCAGATTCTTCTTCTTGATAATTTTGAGGGGTGTGGGTCAGGTGTTTTGTAAAATGTCTCTCAAGTGGGGTTGATTTGATTTTCGTTCTCATGAATCCACAGGGATCAGGGTTTGGGGAGGAAGACCGCATAGGTAGAGAGCCACTCTAATCACAGCGTGTGACGTCCACATACTAGCCACAGGCCTTAAGAGCCTGGAGCATCCAGCGAGGGGAGTGTGTGTCAGGCTATTCCACTGCAAAGTCACCCTTTGCTCCTCTTTGCCCTTTTCATCTGGCCTCTTTGGGAGAAGGTCACTATGCACAGCCTACGCTTTGGGGTGGGGACTTAGGCTCCACTGTGTCTGGAGGGTAAATAGGACTTTCAATATCTGTATTTCAATATGAAGTCCTGTCCTATGAAAATGTATTTGTTAGCCAGATCCATGCTCAGTCAAAATTAGGTCGTCATCCATGTAAGCCATAAAATTACCACAGGAGAAAACTAGAAGAGGCAGCCTTTGAGGCTATTTTTAGGATTTTGGTTAACCCACCACTTTTTACTTTTCTAACAAATACTGTGTAACACCCCATTTGAAATGAAATCATAGAAACATAACCTATGTAGAAGAAAATTTCAACTCTATATACACACACAGATATATATATCTGCATATATGTATGTCTTATATATTATATAGGCAGATGTATAATATATATTATATATGCATATTATATATGTAGATATATTATGTATATATCTGCATACATCATTGCTGAATTATAACACAAAGGGAAATAATACGAAAGCAATAGCTAATGAAATAATGTATATACTTTTATATGTGAAGACTAAAGCATCACTACCCTAGTAGACATAGCAAACTAATCTGATCCTTCTGCCTTATATTAATCAGGGAAAGCAACAACAGTTGCTGAAATAATCATGCCTCAGTTATAGCAGCTTCACAGGCCAAAGGCTGGTTTCTCTCTGGGGTCCGTTCAAGCCCCATGTGACTGTCAGGCACCCAAACCTCGTGCCCCTCCTCGGTGTTCTCCAGCAGCCTTGGCCTCTCTAGGAGACTGCAAGGACAGCATGCTGAGAAGGCACCTGTTTTTAAACACCTGGGTACAGAGGGGTGCTCTTTGGTGGAAAATGTTCTCATGGCCCCGCCTGACTTAGGAGAGGCTGGAAAATGCAGGTCAGCTGCTTGACAGAAAGGAGAAAATGGAGACAGGATTTAGTAAGCACAGAACCCTCTGTCCGCCACTCACAACCAAGTGAGTGGCCACCAACACAGACCAATATAGATGGACCTATGGGCACCTGCATGTTTATATGCTATTTCTGTCAGTGGTGTAGTTTTTCCCTGCAATGCAGAAAAATAGATGTTAAAGTTTTAAATAAAACAAATATAAGCTTAGCTTAATTTTTACAGTATTTGGAAGCATTTTTATAGTATTGGAAGATCAAGTTGATTAAACTTGTACAAGATACTTCATGTTTATGAATATGGAAAATACAGATTGATCATCTACAGGGTTAATTATAATACAGGTCACCTCTATTATGGCCTGGCTATACAACTTTTATATGAGATGCAAGCAACACCTTGTTGTGTGCAAGCCTTCATGTTGCAGACATGTAGTGCTTGGGGCTCTCCTTACAAAACACTAGTGGCATTACTCCACTCCATGTCAATTACTGAGACAAAGTAAAGCACCTCCAGCAGTTTTCAGAAGCCCCTTGGAGGTGCTGTCTCCTGACTGTGAGCTGTAGAATTAGTAGACAAGGAGAGGAGACAGAGAAATAGACAAATAGCATGGACAAAGTGAGAAGAAAATGGTTACGTGGCAGAAGGGGAAAAAGTGAGATAGATTTAAAAACATAAACAATGAGGCTGATCAGTGGGTATTTGGAGATGGAAAATTTGAGAGTGGGGCTGGGAATTAATTTTTCTCAGAACATTACCTAGGTTTGAAATTGTCCTTTTTGTCAAACGGCATGTTGAATATTTCCTTGCTATTGATGGCAGTAAAAAAAAAAAATGACCAAGGGATGCTTTCACAATGACAAAAAGTCATCCTAAATGCTACTGGACAATTTAATATTAATGAGGTCTTTCTACACATTATGAATATTATAGAAACATTATTGCCCCATTTTGCTCACAGATACATTTGGCATAGACCAGATTGTCCTCAGAGACGCCTTTCATTAGCCTCCTGTTTGTATAAGAATTAACAATTTGGTGGTAGAGTGTTAACAAAAGCGTGGAAGTTATCTGTTAAAACACCGCCTGCTGTACACAGTATAAGGGTCTCTTTGCCTCTTCCCCTGAGAGTTTGTATACAGTTCCCTTCTGCTCTTAGCTTCCCCAAACACCTGCCCATAAATCCATTCTCAGGACTTGAGATAATGACTAGAAATTACTGTGCTGCAAGCCAGGCGAGAGGTCTCACAAGGGGCTGCCTGCCTGTGTGTCTTCTGGAGTGAATGGCAAACAATGGAAAAGGGACCCAGGGGCTGCTGGGGGTGGGGAAAATGAGAGTGTAGGATAAGAAGCTGAGCTTTGTGCTCTGAGGAAGCTCAGAGAAGAGCCCAGGGCACATTTCAAGTCCCAGGGACTTCAGCCATGCACTCAAGGACATTGCACAGGCAAAAGATTCCTACTAGACTGAAGCCTCTCCAAAACCTCTTTCATTCTGAGGATTCTTTATCGGTGGGACTCTGACGGTCTTCTCTGGGCTTCCCTGGGCTTGATTAACTGGTTAACAAGAAAGACAACTGTGCAGCTTTCTAAGAAAATGCTAGGAGTTACAGTAGCAACAGATGGCAGAGGGGGGAACCTTACCAGTTAGCAGAGTTATTCCATCTAAAGATGAGAAGTCTGGTCCCTGAGTCAAAATTCAATGTTGGCATTAGAGTATAGAAAAAAATGAATAAAATCCAGTCTGCAGAAGGTGTTTCATTAAGCAGAGCAAAATCTCATTATTTCAGACTCTACTCATTCAGAATGCGTGACCTCCATTCAGGGACTACAGATATGTTTGCATTATTTTCTGTGAAAGTCTTACCGTATTTTTTTTTCCAGGAGCACACCTAACAAATGCTAAGGAGCTATTTATTTGCAAAACAGATTCTGAGCACAACAGATGATTGCTAACTAGAAGCCTTAAGTGACAGTAGCAAAACGATTGTTTTACAAAAGGAGTATTTTAAATTTAATTTTTTAAAATTGAAATACAGTAAAACTGAATTTTCTGTGTGCAGCTCTATGATTTGTAAAACATGCACAGATGGATGAAATACCATCACATGCAGAATGCAGAGCAATGGCCTCACTGCAAGGCCTCCCCTCATTCCCCATGCAATCACTTTGAAGGCCTACCCTGCCCCTAGAACTGGGCAACTGCTGATGTGTTCTCATGGAATCACACAGTGTGTATTCACCTTTAGATACTAGCTTCTGTCACTCAGAATAATGTTTTTGAGACACACTTAAGTTGCTGAGCATATCCATAGTCTATTCCTTTACATTGCTGCATACTCTTCCCTTGTAGGGATTTGCTACTTTTTTTTTAATCTATTAAACTGTTGAGGGGCATAAGTGTCGTTCCAATTTGAGACAATTATGAATAGAGTTGCTATCAATAATCATGTAGAAAATTTTGTGTGAATATAAGTTTACATAACTCTAGGACACATAGCCAAAGAGTAGGATGCCTAGTTCTCATGGTGGGTATGTGTTTAACCATATCAGGAACCACCAAGCTTCTTGCCAACTTTTTGGAGTGGCTGTATTAGTTCACATTCTCAATGTGAAGTTCTCATTCACAGCATGCAAGAGCTCCATTTCTCCACATCCACACCAGCGGTATTGTCAGCATTTTATGTACCTGCCATTATAAAGCATGTGTAGTGGTAGCTTACAGTTGCCTTCAACTGCCTTGCCTGTGATGTTGAACTTTTTTTTTTTTCCTGAGACAGAGTCACCCAGGGTGGAGTGCAGTGGCGTGATCTCGGCTCACTGCAACCTCCGCCTCCCAGGTTCAAGTGATTCTCCTGCCTCGGCCTCCTGAGTAGCTGGGACTACAGGCACATACCACCACACCCAGCTAATTTTTTGTATTTTTAGTAGAGACGGGTTTTCACTGTGCTAGCCAGGATGGTATCAATCTCCTGACCTCATGATCCACCCACCTCGGCCTCCCAAAGTGCTGGGGTTACAGGCGTGAGCCACTGTGCCCAGCCTATTATGTGGTTGTTAATATCTTCTTTGGTGAAGAACCTGTTCAACACTCTTGCTCATTTAAAATTTGAGCTGCTTATTTACTTATGGTTGAGCTTTAGTGTTTTTCAAATTTGTTTATTCTAAAGACAAGACATTTGTCATATACACAATTTGCAATATTTTTCCCTCATCTCTAGGTAGTCTTCATTTTCTCAACTGTCATTTCACAGAATAGGTGGCTTTAACTTTGATAAAATCCAATTTAACATTGTAATGGGTTGTGCTTTTGGTGGTAAGTCTTATAATATTTACCTCAGGCAGGATGATATCTTACTTTTATTCTAAAAGCTTGATAGTTTTCATTTTAATATTTGAATATATGATCCGTTTTGAGTTACTTTGTATGATTTGTCAAGGTTTAGGTTAAAGTTTTGTGTGTGTGTGTGTGTGTGTGTGTGTGTGTGTGTATAGTCCTCCAAGAGTTCCAATATAATTTGTTAAAGAGAATGGCTTTCTCTGTTAAATTGTCATTGCACGTTTGTCAAAAGTAATGGGTCCATTCCCCAACATTCTGTTCTGTTCCATTAATTGTTGTGTCTATTGTTCACCAATACCATACTGCATTGAGTACCATACCTAGCAACAGTAATCAGTTTTCACTATCTATAGTGAGAAAAGGAAAAAAGAAAAGCTCAGAGCAGTCTGGGTTATGTGAGGTATGCAAAATTTATCATGCCCAGGGAGATCAGTATGAACTTCAAGCATGCCCTCCATACTCACAGGACAATTGTTTAGAAGCATTTTGTTCCTGAGTAGCTGCCTCACCCATTACCTTCTTGCTCCTGGAATTTGTGATGTAAAGAACAATGTACAGCCAATCAACAGCTTATGTTATTTTAACGTAAATTATTTGGTAAACAACGTAGAAACTGTCTCTTCTTTTTCCTTAAAAACCCACTCATAACTGCTGCTAATCAAAGTGTATATTCAGGGCAACTTAAATCTATGCTTCCAGGTAGCCATCCTCAGGCCTTGAACTCAAATAAACTTTATACTTAATCCTATTTTCTGAGTCTCGATGTTTAAGATGGACAATAATAAGTCTTAAAGCCAGGTGAAGTGATTCTTCTAACATGATTTATCTTTTTCAGTATTGGTTTGGGTATACTATTTCCTTTGACTTGAATCCAAATTTTAAAATCAGTTTGTCTATGTCTGTAAAAATTTATCCTGTGATTTTGTTAAGAATTTTGTTAAATCTGTGGTTTGATTTGGGGTTATGTGACACTCATATTATAATGGGTGTTCCAATCCATAAAAACAATATGTCTTTCAATTTACGTAGGTTCTATTTATTCCTTTTATTAGTATTTGTAGTTTTTAGCCTACAGATTATTCTATGTTTTGATAAATTCTAAGTATTTCACTCTTGGGGGAACTTCTGCAAATGGTAGTAGTTGTGTTCTAATTTGGTTTTCAGTTGTATTACTGACAAGTGAAAATATAAATTTAACTTTTTATGTGTTGGTCTTGCATTCCACTGCTTTCATAAGCTAACTTATTAGTTCTATAAGGCATTTTTGTGTGTTCGTTAGAATTTTCTACATTGACAATTCACATTATTTGTGAAAAGCAACAACATTATTTCTTCTTTTCTAAGCTGTAAACCTTTATTTCTTATTCATATTTTATGTAATGGCTAGAACTTTCAACACAGTTTTGAAAAGCGGACATCCTTGCCTTTTTTCCAATTTTAAGGTGAAAGCCACTGAGTCTTTCGTCATTACATAAGACATTTGCTGTGTGCTATTTTGATGCCCTTTACCTGGTTTAAATTTCCTTCTATCCCTAGTTTGCTGCAGATTTTCTAATAAATAGATTCCAAACTCTGTCAAATGCCTTCTTTTTGTGTCATTTGATATTGCTGTATGGTTTTTCTTCTTTAAACTAAAAATATGATATACAATCTCCATTGGTTTTTAACATGGAATGAGCTCGCATTTTCAGGAAAAAGCACATTTTGTTGTCATTATTTTAACATATATTGCTGGAGCAGATTTTCCAACATGTTGAAGATGTTTTTGTCTGTGTTCATGAGGTCTGTTAGTATACAACTTTTCTTTATTTGTCTGCTTGTGTTATCAAAGTATATTGATTTCCTATGGCAACATAACAAATTACCCCAGACTTAGCAGTAAGACAACACCCATTTGTTAGCTCACAGTTCTCTGGATCAGAAGTTCAGAGACAGCATGCTTGCTTTCCCTGTTCATGGTCTCAAGGGCTGAAATCAAGGCGAGCTCTCTTCTGTAGGCTCTGGGGAAAAATTCACTTCCAAGTTAATTCAGATGGTTGAACTAATTCAGTTCCCTGTGGGTCTAACACCGAGGTCCTCACTTATTTGCTGACAGTCACCTGAAGGCCACTCTCAGGACCTACTACCTTCAGACAAACCCGAGAGACATTGCAGGTTTTGCTCCATATCACCGAAATAAATTTTTGGTTTCCCAGTGCATATAAAAGTGTATACTATACTGTAGTCATTTAAGTGTGTAATAGCATTATCTTTTAAAAGTACATATCTTAAGAAAAAAATGCTTTATTGCTAAAAAATGCCAACAATCATCTAAGCATTCTACAAGTTGGATTTTTTCCTGGATGGTCTTGCCTCCACGTTCATGGTCATTGACTGATCAGGGCAGTGGTTGCTGAAGGTTGCGGTGGTTGTGGCAATTTCTTCAGTGGCTCACTCCTGTAATCTCAGCACTTTGGGAGGCCGAGGTGGGCAGACCATGAGGTCAAGAGATTGAGAGCATCCTGGCCAACATGGTGAAACCCCATCTCTATGAAAAATACAAAAATTAGCTGGGTGTGGTGGTGCACACCTGTAGTCCCAGCTACTCGGGAGGCCAAGGCAGGTGAATCACTTGAGCCCAGGAGGTGGAGGTTGCAGTGAGCCAAGATCGCACCACTGCACTCCAGCCTGGTGACAGAGCGAGACTCTGCCTTAAAAAAAAAAGGACACATCTTAAGAAAAAAAAAATGCTTTATTGCTAAAAATATGCCAACAATCGTCTAAGCATTCTACAAGTTGGAATTTTTCCCGGATAGTCTTGCCTCCATGTTCATGGCCATTGACTGATTAGGGCAGTGATTGCTGAAGGTTGTGGTGGCTGTGGCAATTTCTTAAAAGAAGACAACAATACATCTTTCTGCATCATTTGACTCTTCCTTTCACAAAAGACTTCTCTGTAGCATGTGAAGCTGTTCTTTGGAATTTTGCTCACATTAGAAAGCCTTTCGAAATTAGAGTCAATTATTTCAAACTTTACCACTGCTTTATCAACTAAGTTTATGTAATATTCTAAGTCATTTGTTGCCATTTCAAAAATGTTTACAGCATCTGCACTGGGAGTAGATTCCATCTCAAAAAAACCATGTTCTTTGCTGATCGTTAAGAAGAAACTTCTCATCCCTTAAATTTTATAATGTATTTGCAGCATTTCAGTCACATCTCCAAGCTCCACTTCTAATTCTAGTTCCCTTACTATTTCCACCACATCTGCAATTACCTTCTCTACTAAAGTCTTGAACAGCACAAAGTCATCAATTATGGTTGGAATCAACCTTGTCCAAACTCTTATTAATGTTAAAATTTTGGCCTCCTCCCATGAATCACAAATGTTCTTAGTGACATCTTGAATAGCAAATCCTCTCCAGAAGGTTTTCAATTTACTTTTCCCAGGTCCACCAGGGTAATCACTATCTAGGGTAGCTATAGCCTTACACAATGTGTTTCTAAAATAATAGGACTTGTAAGTCTAAACTACTCTTGGATTCATGGGCTGCAGAAAGGACACATTATCAGACATAGAAACAACATTAATCTCCTTGTATATCTCCATCAGAACTCTTACCTCTGACCAGGTGCATTGTCAATGAGCAGTAATATTTTGAAATAATTTTTTTTTTCTGAACAATAGTTCTCAACAGTGGAGTTAAAATATCTAGTAAACCATGCTGTGAACTCATATGTTGTCATCCAGATTTTGTTGTTTCGTTGATACAGCACAGGCAGAGTAGATTTACCATAATTCTTAAGGGCGCTAGCATTTTCAGAATGGTAAATGAGCATTGGCTTCAAGTTAAAGTCACCAACTTCATTATCCCCTAACAAGGGACTAAGCCTGTTCTTTGAAGCTTTGAAGCCAGATATTGATTTCTCTCTAGCTACAGAAGTC
Source organism: Pongo pygmaeus (assembly GCF_028885625.2). Taxonomy (NCBI): domain Eukaryota; kingdom Metazoa; phylum Chordata; class Mammalia; order Primates; family Hominidae; genus Pongo; species Pongo pygmaeus. The sequence continues at coordinate 33,811,999 of NC_072379.2, read as the reverse complement.
TTAGATGACATTTTCTTCCAATGATGTAGTCACCTTCATCAATGATCTTAGCTAGATCTTCTGGAAAGCTTGCTGCACCTTCTACATCAGCACTTGCTGCTTCACCTTGGACTTTTATGTTATGCAGATGACTTCTTTCCTTAAACTTCATGAACCTACATCTGCTAGTTTCAAGCTTTTCTTCTGCAACTTTCTCACTTCTCTCTGCCTTCATTGAACTGAAAAGAGTCAAGGCTTTGTTCTGGATTAGGCTTTGGTTTAAGGGGATGTTGTGGCTTATTTGATCTTTTATCCAGACCACTCAAACTATCTCCATCTCAGCAACAAAGCTATTAATATTTTACTTTTTTATTATTTGTGTGTTCACTGGAGCAACACTTTTAATTTTCTGAAAGAGCTTTTCCTTTGCATTCATAACTTGGCTGTTTGGCACCAGAGGCCTAGTTTTCAGCCTGTCTTTGCTTTCAACATGACTTCCTCACTAAACTTAATCATTTCTAACATTTGAGTTAAAGTAAGAGACACTGGAATCTTCCTTTCACTTGAACACATAGAGGCCATTTAGGGTTATTAATTGGCCTAATTTCAGTATTGTTGTGTCTCAGAGAATAGGGAGGCCAGAGGAGAAGAAGACCAATGGAGGAACAGAGCAGTCAAAACAAACACAACATGTACTGACTAAGTTTTCCATCTTATATGGGCTTAGTTTCTGGTACCTCAAAACAATTACAATTGGCCCAGTATGGTGGCTCACACCTATAATCCCAGCATTTTGGGAGGCCAAGGTAGGTGGATTGCTTGAGCCCAGGAGTTCAAGACCAGTCTAGGCAACATAGTGAGACCTTCCCCTCTACAAAAAATTAAAAAATAAGCTGAGCGTGATGGCACATGCCTGTGCTTCCAGCTACTCCAGAAGCTGAGGTGAGAGGAAAACCTGGGGTGGGTAGCTACGATCCGCAGCTGGTCGTCTCATCATCTCTTCAGGTCTCAGTAGAGAGGAGACCCTGGTGTGGGTAGCTCCTCTCTGCCACTGACCATCTTGTAGTCTCTTTTTGAGTCTGGCCAAGCCTGGGGTATTTTTGGCCTTCAGAGGAGAGAAAGCATGTGCTGATTGGTCTACAGGTGGCCGTGGGTGGGCCCGGAGAAAGCCCCATAAATTCCCATTCAGATTGGCAGGGCAGGCAGCCTGGCCCCCAGGCTTCAGGCCTTCCTTGGCTTGAAGGTGGGGCTCCTCCAGGGACCTTCCCTTTTTTTCCCCAGAGCCTGTCTGCTTCTTGGCGCTGTTCATGGTGCCGAGACTATTCATTCATGTTCATCAGTCCCCAAAGTCTGGAATGGGCCAAAGCAGCAGGAGGTTGGCATGTCAGTGCTGCCCCAAGTGTGTGCACATCCATCTTGGTTGTGATAGTGCCCAGGCTTAGCTACAACTTTGCTCCGAGATTGGAGTGGGCACTGGGAGTGGAGAGAGGCCAGACAGTGGGACCAGGCACTTCCAAGGGTGAGAGGGGAGCAGCGGTCCCTTCCCAGGCCCCTGAGAGTGCAGAGATGGCTGGGTCTGCAGCTGTGGCTGGGCAGCGGCAGCTGCATCCGGGAAGGCAGAACTCCCACCTGTTCGTGGTCCCCAAGAGCACAGGAATTCCCAAGTCTGCAGCTGTGGCTGGGCAGCCACAGCTGTGCCCGGGGGGCACAGGGCTCTTGCCCTGTCAAATTAGAAGGGGGCAGGGCATCTGCCTGTTCCCAGCTCACGCCAGTTCCATGGAGTGCACAGCCCTGGCCGCACCTCCCCCACTGCAGCCAGCATCGTGGCAGTGGCTGCTCTAGATGGGCTGCCACTGCCATCATTGTAACACGGTCTTTGGGACTTTGTGGTTCCCGGCATCTCCAAGCTTCCAGGCGCCACTGCATTCCCCTAGTCCAGACACAGGTGCTTGCAGTGAAAGAAGCAGTGCAGTAGATCTGGTCCAGCTGCAGCCTCGCAAATAAACCAGCACCTGTGCCGGGACTTGGAGCTGCCTGACACACCACAGCAGCCAGCCTGCCGGGCTGTGTGCACTGACCAGACCCTGCACTTGCTCACCACACATGTTTCACCACTCTCCATCTGGTTTGCCCTTGGCAGACATGAGACCCGACCCAAATGCAGCCTGCTATGTAGAGCGGAACAAGCTAAAATAATGAACAATATTCAGGCAGAAGGTGTCCCCAGCCACAGAGATTTCTGGCTGGCGAAGTGACACCCCAAGGATTCCATGACACCACCACAACCAGTCTTTATATTTTCTTCTTTATACTTTCCGTCTTTTTTCCTGGCTTTAGGTATATTTTTGCTCTTCTATTTTTTATTAGGTAGACAATTAGATTATTGGCTTCAGACTTTTTTTCTTTTCTAAAGCAAGCAATCACTGCTATACATTTCCCACTATGAATAGCTTTGGCTGTATACTTACAATTTTTTTTTTTTTTTTGAGACGGAGTCTCGCTTTGTTGCCCAGGCTGGAGTGCAGTGGCACAATCTCGGCTCACTGCAACCTCCGCCTCCCAGGTTCAAGTGATCTTCCTGCTTCAGCCCCGCTAGTAGCTGGGATTACAGGCACACACCACCATGCTTGGCTAATTTTTGTATTTTTAGTAGAGATGGGGTTTCGCCATGCTGGCCAGTCTGGTCTCGAATGCTTGACCTCAGGTGATCTGCCTGCCTCCGCCTCCCAAGGTGGTGGGATTACAGCCATCGTGCCTGGCCTATACTTACAATTGTTTTATCTTGTACTTTTCTTTTCACTCAATTCAAAATAATTTCTTAACTTCATTTGGGAGTTCCTTTTTGACTCATTAATTATTCAATATTAAGAAGTGATTGCTTTATTTCCAACTTTCTGGTGATTGTCTTGTTACTTTTCCATTACTCATTCTTTGTTTAACTCTATTATGGAGTGAATACATTTCATATAATTTTTATCCTCTACAATTCCTTGCTTTTTGCTTTCATTGTTTGGGATATTATCTATATTGGCTGTGCACTAGGTGCACTGGAAAAGAATATGTATTTTACCATTTAGGGGGTGGAGTGTTACAAAAATGTAAGTTAAATCCAGTCATTTCATGGTGGTGTTCATTTTTTCTGTACACTTGATGATTTTCTGTCTACTGGTTCTGTCAATTGCTGAGGGAGGATATCAACTACATTGTTGATTTGTCCGTTTTCCTTTTCAGTTCTTTCAGTTTTTTTCTCATGTCTCTGAAGCCTTGTTTTAGGTTCATATGAGGGGCGCCTGCAGGCCAGTGCCAAGGTGCCTTCAGCAACCCCCTTAGCTTCCCTCCCATGTTCATCAGTGACCAAAGTCTGGAGGGGACCAAGGCAGCAGGGGATTATTTTGACTTTTAGGACTATTATGACTTCATCACAATGAAATGCCTCTTTTTGTCCTTAGTAACATTTGTTTCTTTGAAGTCTAGTTTGTTTAATATTAATATAGCTGATTCGGGCTTTCTTTATATTTTGTTTGTTTTTAAATTTCTTATTGAGATTTTACGGTAAATACGTTGCAATTCTTTTTTTTTTTTTTTTTTTTTTTTTTGAGACAGAGTCTTGCTCTGTTGCCCAGGCTGGAGTGCAATGGCGCCATCTCGGCACACTTCAACCTCCGCCTCCCGGGTTCAAGTGATTCTCCTGCCACAGCCTCCTGAGTAGCAGGGATTACAGGTGCCCACCACTACACCCGGCCAATTTTTTTTGTTTTGTTTTGTATTTTTAGTAGAGATGGGGTTTCACCATGTTAGTCAGGTTGGTCTCAAACTCCTGGCCTCGGGTGATCCACCCGCCTCAGCCTCTCAAAGTGGCACATATTTTTAATATACTTCATTTTTTACAGAAATTTTATTTTTACAGCAATATTGAGTAGAACCTATAGAGAATTTCCATGTATGCCTTGCCTTCACACACTCACAACTCCCCTCACTCTCAACATCCCACACCACAATGGCACACTGTCACATGGATGTTCCTACATTGACACATGATTATCACACAAAGTCTATAGTTTTTGTTAGGATTCACTTAGTGCTATGCATTTATGGATTTTAACAAATATATAATGACATGTATTCACCATTGTGGTATAACACAGAATAGTTTCACCACTGTAGTATATATAACACGGAATATTGTCACCACTGTAGTATAATGTGGAATAATGTCACCATTGTAGTATAATGCAGAATAGTGTCACTGCCCTAAAAGTCCTCTGCCTACTTATCCCTTTCTTCCCCTCAACTGCCAGCAACCATTGATCTTTTACTTCTCCACAGTTTCGCTTTTTCCAGAATGTCATGTAGTTGGAATCATACAGCATGAAGCCTTTTTAGATTAGCTTCTTTCATTTAGTAATATGCATTTCTGTTTCCATATTTTTTCTTGGTTCAATACTTTCTTTCCAGCATTGAGTAATACCCCATTGCCTGCGTGTAGCATAGTTTGTTTCCCTACTTAAAGAAATCTTAGTTGCTTCTGAGACTGGTCTATATAAATAAAGTTCCTATAAACATTCGTGTGCAGGTTTTTCTGTAGATATAAGTTTACAATTCATTTGGGTAAATACTAGAGTGTATGGCTGGGTTGTATGATAAGAGCATGTTCAGTTTTCTAAGAAATGGCCAAGCTATCTTCCAAAGTGACTGTACCATTTTGCATTCCCACCAGCAATAAATGATAGTTCCTGTTGCTCTATATTTTTACCAGGATTTGGTGTTCTCAGTGCTGTGGATTTTCACCATTTCAATAAGGTATACGTGTCATGTATGCCATTGTTGTTTAAATTTGCAGTTCCCTAATGATGTGATGTTGAACATCTTTTCCTATGCTTATTTTCCATCAACATAGCTTCTTTGGTGAGATGTATATGTCCTTTGCCATGTTTTACTTAGATTTTTCCTGATCTTATCATTGAGTTTTAAGAGTTCCTTTTATATTTTGGATAACAGTACTTTTTCAGATGTGTCTTTTGCAAATAGTTTCTCCCAGTCTGCAGTTTGTCTTCTCATTCATCTGACATTGTCTTTTGCTCGGCAGAAGTTTTTAATTTTAATGAAGTCTAACGTTATCAATCTGCTTTAACATGATCATGCCTTTAATGACATATGTGTAAAATCATTGTCATTCTGAAGTCGATAAAATTTTTTCCTAGGTCATCTTCTAGAAGTTTTATAGTTTTGAATTTTACCTTTAGATCTTTGCACACTTGAAATTAGTGTGCAGGATGTTAAGTCTATTAGTAAATTTAATTTTTTGCATGTGGATGTCCAGTTGTAGCACTGTTTATTGAAAGGCTATCAAGATCATCCTTTCTCTATTTTATTTCTTTTTATTCTTTGTTAAAGATCAGTTGACTGTATTTATGTGCTTCCCTTTATTATTATATCAACACCACAGTCTTGATAAAGTTAGCTTATGGTAAATCTTGAAGTTGGGTAGTGTCAGTCTTCTAACTTTGTTCTTTCTTTTTTTTTTTTTGAGTCAGAGTCTCGCTCTCACCCAGGCTGGAGTGCAGTGGCACGATCTCAGCTGACTGCAACTTCTGCCTCCCAGGTTCATGCCATTCTCCTGCCTCAGTCTCCCAAGTAGCTGGGACTACAGGCACCTGCCACCATGCCCAGGTAAATTTTTTTTTTTTTTGTATTTTTAGTAGAGATGGGGTTTCACTGTGTTAGCCAGGATGGTCTCAATCTCCTGACCTCGTGATCCACCCGCCTCGGCCTCCCAAAGTGCTGGGATTACAGGCATGAGCCACCGCTCCCAGCCAACTTTGTTCTTTTAATTCAGTATAACATTGGCTATTCTGTGTCTAATATATCTCCATATACATTTTATAATCAGTTTATCAACATTCACAAAATTGCTTGCTGGAATTTTGATGGGGATTGTGTTGAATCTATAGATCAATTGAGAAGAACCGTTATCTTGGCAATATTGAATCTTCCTATCCATAAACATGGAATGTCTCTTCATTTATTTAGTTCTTTCTTGACTTCTTTCAACAGATTTTGTAGTTGTTTTCATATAGATATTGTACATATTCTGTTGGATTTATACTTATATATATTTGAGGGTACAAGTGTAAATGGTTTTGTGTTTTTAATTTCAGAGTTCATCTGCTCATTGCTATTATACAGGAAAGTGGTAGGGTTTTTAGATATTAATCTCATATCGTATAATCTTGCTATATTTGCTGTTTCTTTTTTCATACCTTTACTTTTTACCGCATATAATATCATATTTGAAGTGAATTACTCCTAAGCAGGCAATTTTTTTGTTATTTTGCAATCTCTGCCTTTTAAGTGATGTTATGGTCATTTTTATTTGGTTTATTACATGCTTAAATTTAGTTCTTTTTAAAATGTGTTTTTTAGGTGTTGCCTCTCTTTTATACTTTTGTTTTCCTTCCCTTTGGGTTTGGGTTACTTGAACATCTTTTAGTATTCTATTACAGTCTACTTAGAATAAATATTTTACTCTTTAAGTTGAATATAGCAATTTTACAACCATATATGTCCCTGTACACTTCTGTACTTTATGTTGTAGTTGCCTGATGCTTTAAGTTGATATACATAAAAAACTTTTCCAGCAATGCTAAAGTTTTGACTTTAAACCTTCATACATATTATAAAAATCTCAAAAGGAGAATAATAGTCTATTACATTTCCCCAGGTATTTACCATCTATGTTGCTCATGCTTCATTCCTGATGTTCCAGGGCTTATCCATTATCAGTTCTCTTCTACCTCAATACCTTTCTTTTTTCTTTACCAGCTGTTTTGGAGAAAATGTTTTGCACGGAATTATCTTAGTTTTCCTACCTCTGAAAATTTCATATAAATCTCAAAGGTTACCTTTCCTGGATATCTAGTTCTATGTTGACAGTTCTTTTTCTTTCTACACTTAAAATGTTTCCTCCTGCTTCTTTCTGGCTTTCAGGCAAGAATTCCACATCTATTTGAGTCTTTGTTTTTGAAAAACAATGTGTCATTCTTTTTCTGTTTTCAATTTACTTGCCTTTATTATTCAGCAGTTGGGGGTTGCTTGGAATCTTGAATTGGTATGTTTATGTCTTTTGACAGATTTGAGAAATTTGCATTTACACATTTTTTTTACATTTTGTTGAACACCACATCTTTCACCAGTTCTGTAATGTCAGTGATGTAAATGTTAGATATTTTAGTATCTTCCCACAGGTGTCTCAGGCTCTGTTCATGTAAAAATTTTTTTCTGTTGTTCACATTGAATACTTTACATAGGACTATCTTGAAATTCACAGGCTATAATCAACTAAATAGTGACCTTTAAAAAAAGTATGTCCATGTCCTAATTTCCAGGATTTGTAAATGTGACCTTATATGGAAAATGGGTTTAGATGAGGTCATTCTGAATTAATGGCGTGGGTTATAAATCCAATGACAAGTGTGCTTATAAGGAACACACAGCAAAGAGGTAGAGGCGGTGTGACAATGGATCCAGATATTGTACTGATACAACCACAAGCCCAGGAATGCCAGCACAACTGGGAAGAAGAAAAGAATCGAATCTCACATAGAGCTTTCTGATAAATCACAGCTCTGCCAGCACATTCATTTCAGACTTCTCGCTTCCAGATCTGTGAGAGAATAAATTTCTGTTGTTTTAGGTCACCTAATTTTGTAGTAATTTGTGACAAGAGTCACGGGAATCGAATGAATGGACTCTGAGCTAATCTAAAGTTTGTTTCTGTTGTCACTTCTCAATTGTTACGTTTTAGTTCTAAATAGTTCCCCTTGGCTTATTTTTTGTTCTATTTCTTTCCTGAGATTTTCTATGTTTTTATTTATTAAAAGAGTGATTGCCTTTATTTACTGGGCCATTTTTATATTAGTTGCTTTAATATCTTTTCAGAAAATTCCAACATGTGCATCATCTCAGCATATAAGTCAATTGACTGTTCTTTCATATACGAGTTGTGATTTTCCTAGGTTATTGGATACCCAAAAAATTTGGATATTATCCAGGATATTTTTAATATCTTAATATGAGACTGTGTGTCTTTTAAAAAAATCCTACAAATAATGTTGATATTTTTGTTTAACAGGCAATCAGTTGGGTTTAGACGACAAATTCCAACCAGTCTTTTATGGATTATAAATTATCCAATATCAGCTGTTTTCAAAGCCTTTGCAGTGTTGTTTATATCTGACCCAGGCGAGCATCACCCAGTGGCCAGGCTGGGATATGTGCAGTGGTTTATCCCATAGTTCAGTTCTCAAAGCCATGCATATATCATTTGAGATGAACTGAGAAGTACAAAGTCAACATTCAGGGATCACTTTCTCAAGTTCTCCTCTCTCTGCAATCTCCCTAGTACTTTTGCAGTATCCTTGGTCTTCCCCTTGTGGTTGTCATACCAGAAATCTAAGGCTTTGGGTGTCCCACTCTGTTGTGCAGTGACAGGTAGACAGAGACAGGCAAAAGCAACAGAGTTTCACACGACCTGTAGGTAATCACAACTCCTCTGATCAGATAGGGAGGTGCCCTTCCTTAGAGTTTTGGCTCTGCTGCCAATGCTGCCATGAGATTGCTTGGGGACTGGGGCATCCAAGAATAGAGGGGAAAAATTCATAATAATTCTTACCCTCACTGAGTGTTAGGAGTTATCTTTCTTATTTCTTTTTTTTTTGAGATGGAGCCTTACCCTGTCACCCAGGCTGGAGTGCAGTGGTGCAATCTCCGCTCACTGCATCCTCCACCTCCCGGATTCACGTGATTATCCTGCCTCACCCTCCCAAGTAACTGGGATTACAGGCACACAGCAACACACCTGGTTAATTTTCTTTTTTTGTATTTTTAGTAGAGATGGGTTTTTTCCATGTTGGCCAGGCTAGTCTCGAACTCCTGGCCACAAGTGATCCACCCGCCTCTGCCTCCCAAAGCGCTGGGATTACAGGAATGAGCCACTGCGCCCGACCATGTTTCTTGAGTTTGAACTAGAGGATTGCTCCTGTCGTTTTCTATATCAATGCTCTGATGACTACTTCTGGGTTGGGGGTGTGGTCGAGTTCAGGCTAGAGGATATTGGAGGCAATACTGACAGTTCAGTGGTACTTTAAATTCTGATCTTTTCCCCCAAACTGTCTGCTACTATTTACTTTTCAGAGTCCTTAATAGCTTCTCCATGTATTCTGTCCTGGTTTTAAGGCAATTTTAAGTAAGAAAGACAAGTGTGAGTATTTCATCTTCTACTAAAAAAAGAATTATGGTAGATAACTTTAAAATCACATTGTAATAATTTTACCAAAATTTACTCTACAGTAAAGTGAATAATGGATGTGTGATCCAACAGGATACAGTGACAGATTGTTGATGTTACAGTGACCCATCCTGTGTAATAGGGAAAAGATGACGATGGCGCCAACCATAATGGACTGATGGGTAATGCTTCCTTCAAGCTTCCTCCATTTGTGAAAATCTCATCAATTTCAATGGTCAGACCTCATTCACTTCTAAGCAGGAGGCAGTCAGTAGAATATGCTGAAAGAAAAAAAAAACTAAGACCTTAAGAAAAATCAAGTAATACAAATGTATATGTGTATCTTTACAACAGAGCTAATGTAATATCTTCTAGTTCCAATTTCAATTCTGATGATTAGTGATTTTGTCATACTCCATTCTCTAGTCATGCATGCATGATTGCATAGACATAGTATATAAACACAATGCAAACATATACATATGTGTGCCTGTATATATAGTATACAGGTACATACAGATATATTTACACACAAAGATACACATATATCTATTTATCTTTATATGTCTAGAGATGGAGTCAAATATTTTACAATTTTCAATAAATATAAGTATACATTTTATTGCAAGTATTGACCAAATAAATATGTGATCTGTGTCTGACACTAAGCCTTTATTATTTTGTCTTCTGTTATTAGTTTAATTTAAAAGTGATGGATTCTGTTAGTCAATACAACTCATTTTGGCATACTATATGTACTGTGAGTCATATTATATTTTGTGTGCTATGACATTCTTTTCAAACACAGTGACTGTTATAATCAAGCTATCCAAATATCAGTAATTCAAAATAGGCTAGTCACTGTATATTCCTTGGAAAAGATGGTTTATTATTTTTATGAGTCATATCTGTTTATAAAATAAGTTTCCCTATACATCTCAACTAGGAAAAACTTTTTCAGATATGCATTTGCTACAGTGCAATATTAGAGGTTGCCTCTATTTAAAATTCTAGACTTTAAAAATTGGATTTCTTCCCAATCTTATGTAATTCAGATTTTTAACTGGTTCAGCCAACCATCTCATTAGTCTGGATTTCCGAAGTTGGACTGTGTTTGTCCTGAATCTCAGCTTTGATTATTCTATGGATCCAGAGAATTATTAGTGTCCTAATAAACATTGTTCTGTCCATTTGAACCCTTGAGCCTTCTTTTTCCTACTTTAGAGATATCAGTTACAGCTGTAACTTCTGCTTGACTTGAGCAAGAGCTTTAAGATCTTTTTCAGCTGCAATACCCTAAAATTTTAATCATCACCTCTGGAAAAAAAAAAAGTGAGTTTTAAAGCTGGGAGTTCCGACAGAACTTTAAAAACAATAAGCAAGAAAGAGTGACAGTTTCTAGAGATTTCTCCCATGTAAACTGCTATTTATGTCATCTTTAGTGCCATTGGCACCGAGCCAGCCACAGCCAGGACTTTTTTTGTTGCTTGGTGAAACGGAAAGGGCAGGAAAGAAGCTCTATACTAAGAAACAGTTTCTTAGTATTTTCATCTCTCTGCATATCTTATTTGATAAAGTTAAGCTTTGTCAATTAAAGCTTATAAGTGTTTTAACACCAATTTTAGCTTCTTTATATATGTACCAAACTTGTCTAACACATAGGCCTATTAAATAGTCAATTGTATGGTTTGACTTAAAAGAGAGCAAGAAAACACATCAACCCCTCAATGAAGCTCTGTCTCCAAATAATCTTTCCACTGACTCTGCTGATGTTTCCTTTAAAAACTCCAGTGTCAACTGTAACATGTAAGCAGGTCCATGCACTGAGGACCTGCAGGCTCAGAACATAATGGAAGGTAGCAGCTGAGGATATTCAATTAAGATGAAGGACCAAAAAGCAGAGATCCAGGCTAAAACGTAGGCAGAGACAGATAAGAACTTCGAAAGGCAGGGAGCCACCTAATGCAAGAGGCAGTAGAAATGAGAGCAGTTCTGGGAGGGAGAGGAGTAGGGGGATGCATAAGTGGAGGGTGATCAGATTTAGAGCTAGACACTGACAAATCTGCATGAAGCCAGACCTGAATTTCCACATGAGTAAAATTTCAAAGATAACCTCTCACCTCTCTCCAGATGGTTATCTGTGAAACTATACTCCCTCCACACCTGCACATGCAGCTCTGCTCACACACTGCTCACAAGCAGACTGAGCCAAAACCCAATTGTAAGAAAAATTTAAAACCTCACCTGTAGCAAATGTAGCACATTAATATAAGACATGAAGAACAGGCTGGGCGCGGTGGCTCATGCCTGTAATCCCAGCACTTTGGGAGGCTGAGGTGGGCGGATCACGAGGTCAGTAGATCGAGCCCATCGTGGTCAACACGGTGAAACCCCGTCTCTACTAAAAATACAAAAATTAGCTGGGTTTGGCAGCGTGTACCTGTAATCCCGAGGCAGGAGAATCGCTTGAACACAGGAGGCGGAATTTGCAGTGAGCCAAGATCGTACCACTGCACTCCAGCCTGGGCAACAGAGTGAAACTCCATCTCAAAAAAAAAAAAAAAGATATGAAGAACAGGGGTCACTGTGGCACTGCGGAGATAGACGAGAGGAGGTGTGTAGGAATGCTTTGTAATTTCCACTCATTTTTTCTGTAAACTTGAAACTGCCCCCAAAAGTAACGCCTGTTAATTTTTTTAAAATGTAAAACCTAAGATAGATGGAACTTATGATATTTTTCCAGGATGAGGACTTCACTGCGCTAGCATTCTTCAGTAAAGTCAATGTCCCATGATTCAAAATCCTTGTCATCGCTGTCTAATCCTCTGGGGCAGACATGTCCTTGCATTGGGGTGTGAGGACTGCTAATTTGTTTAGGTTTGCTTTTCATTGAGAGCCAGCTGTGTGTTTTTCTCACAGCTATATGTTTTCTTCTGAAGTGATCAGCAATTACTTCCCAGTTGATAATTTTGTTATTTATTTATGATTTTTTAGGTTGCAAAGGTGGTCTTCCAAAGGAAGTCCTTTGGAAACTGTATGAACTTTGGAGAGGGAGAGAGGGAGAAAAGCAAGCACTGAGAAAAAGCAAATGGCAAGCTATGCCTCACAGAGGATTCAGGAGAAAGCACAAGAGATGGAGAGAGAAACAGGAAAAATAATTTTTGGGGTGGTAAATATTACAAATAAAGAAATACAGGGTAGTGGGGAAACACATAACAAGGTGAACTCGCCTAAAGTGAAATCAAAGTACCCAGAAAAGGGTATTAGATCTGGAAATCCATCATCTGTTTGAAGTGTGAATGCAGAGGCTGAGGTGGGTTCTGAAGGACGTGAGAATTACACATCCCATAGTTACCACTGTTACGGATCAGAATCCCCAAATTGAGTCAACTTAGAGGAATACCGATATCTGCCCAGGCGTGATGCAAGTGTCCACGGACAGGATGCGTCTGCATCTTTACCACACGCCAAAAACCCAGCACCAATCTCAGGATTCAGAGGGGGCCAGGCAATGCAGAACTCCTCATTAAAAGAAGGCAAGGACACTGGATGATTTCCAAATAAGGAAGAGTGATAGAGAGAAGCGCCATAACGAAAGCTAAATGCAGGGGTGGGGAGAGGTTTTAGTCCCTCTCTGATTTTGAAGAGCTTATTTATTACTAGGAAAATAAGCTTTGGATTATAGATATTTTTCTGCTCTTTTTAACTTTGTTATAAGGCTGTCTATGACTGTTACATGTCTAAGCATAACCATGTTTGCAATTATGGCTTCTGAATTTGATGTCATTTTTGGAAAGATATCAATACTGAGCCCATAAAATTCTTTAAAACAATTAGTTCAGGTGTAGTATCAGCCCCTGTGATGGCCTAAAGAAGGCAGTGATGGAAGGAATTAGGCTGCATTTCAGGAGATGGAAATGGCAATGAAATGATTGATGGCTCAGGAGTGGCATTGGTTAGTGGGGAGGAAGACCACCTTTTCACATATTTCACATTTAAGGGAGTTGAGTAGTGAAAAGTTGAGAACTCTGAGAGAGGAGTGAATAGGAGGGTTAGGTGAAAATGAGCTTTAGCTCATTCCATTTCCATGGAAATAGAAGAAATTTCAGGTGATTTTTTTTTTTTTTAGAGAGATGATAAGAAGAATCATGAGACAAAACCGACCAAGTGAAGAGCAACCTTGATGTGGGAAGCAGTGATGTGGATACAAGCACAATGTTTAAGGAAATAGGTGTAAATAACCACCAGGAGTGATGTGAAGTTATCAGGGATGAAGGATTTACTTGGATGAGCATCACAGTGAAGGTTCGCATCTAGATTTGGGGAGAAAGTATTGTAGTGACAAAATTCCACTGAAAGTGAGGCATAAAAAGGAGATGAGCCAAATTAAATGAAATAAGGGACAACAGCATTTGTGAAGATTAACTTTGCACCAGGGTTGATAGAGAAGATAGTACTAGCAACAAACTTGACACCTGTGCAGTATTCATTCCCAATATTGAATTGAAGTTCAGAAACAGAAATGTCCACTTAATCGCCCAAGCCTATGGAACAAGGAAGTTGCCATGCCACAGTTTGTGTGGTAGTTGTCTGATTCTGTGTACTATTGTGTTTGTGCATATTCATCCTGATTCCTTGTGTGAATGTGTGTGTACCTGTGTATGTGTGTCACTTACAATTTGTGTGATTTCCAGCAGGTTTCTTCATTTCTCTTAATATCTCTGAAGTTCTCTTCATCCCCTTATACATTATATATCATGCCTATAAAATATCTACCTTACAGGGATGCTGTGAAGTTTAGAAATTATGAACATAAAAGCCTTGGTATCAGGTCTGCAATGTAGCGGGTGATCATTAATTGGTAGTTCAAGGGAAACTTCTTGCTCTTCCCAGTCATACATTTTTGTATAAAGGATATGTACACTACTTTACTAATCCAATTATTTCATCTATATTTTTTGGACTTTGTATCTAATGTTTGCCTTTATTACATCATTATAGGTTAAATTTCCTTCTCTATAACTTAAAATAGACTGAGTGCTATTAATTGCTTGTCAAGTCACTTCACTTTCTGATTTGGAAATACAATAAGTTTTTAGATCTTCATCTGATTCTCAAAGGAGCAATTATTTGTGATTCTACTACTTTACTTTGTTTTCCACAAATGACAAACAACAATTATTACTTAAGGTGATTTCTATTTAAATAAAATTTTACGACTCTATATATGTGATATATTTTTTGCAAGATATCTTCTTGAAAATACCAAATATCTTTTAAGGTTAAATGTTAAATGTCTCTTTTAAAATTATCTTGTAGGGCAGGTGCAGTGGCTCGCACCTATAATCTCAGCACTTTGGGAGGCCAAGGCAGGAGGATCACTTGAGGCCAAGAGTTTGAGACCAGCCTGGGCAATACAGGGAAACCCTATCTCTATAAAAAATGAAAAGAAAATAACTAAGCATGGCGGTGTGCACATATATTCCCAGCTACTCGGGAGGCTGAGGTAAGAGGATTGCTTGAGTGCAGGAGGCAGAGGTTGCAGTGAGCCGTGATTAGGCTAGTGCATTCCAGCCTGGGGGACAGAAAGAGGCCTTGTCTCAATAATAATAATAATAATAACAAATAAATATAATACAATAAAAATATCTGGCTGCTTTAGTTTTACCTTGTTAGAAATTATTTTTGATGGGATTAGACTCACTGAGTTTAACACAATTAATAAACATGTAAATTCCCCCACGAAAATACTTTAAAGTAGAAATTAATACTGTCCATCTTGTAAAACTTATTTCCCCTAGATTTTTTTAAAATTCTACATCAGCATAGTCCCATATGAAATACTAAAATAGTTCTGCTCCATTCCTAAGACTTTCTTTAAACATAACTTTTCTCATTATTGCAATTTAATATGAAGAAATGTGTCCAAACAAATGCCTGAGGAAATAGTTTACATTTTGTTGTTTTGAAGGACAAGTAGAGTGAGCCCTGTGTGTATATAGAGAAAACCATTTGGAAGTAAACATAGACTTGAATCCCAGATCTGTTAATGAAAATTTAGGCATGCCGCATAGCCTTTCTGTTTCTCAGTTTCCTTATGTAGAGAGATTAAATGAAGTATTATTTAAATCGATGCTTTCCAGTGTCTTCTTGGGTGATGAGTGAACTGTCTTTGTAAAACCGAGTATCTTTTTCTCTCTCTTGTTGTGTGTGTGGTGGGGTGAAAGGCTCTCTGCAGAATGCTGCTAGAGGGCGCCGCAGCCTCTCAGGCACTATGGGGGAGCTGTAATGTCAGTCTGGGGCAACCCAGAAGAGCAGGGCAGGAGGCGATGGAGGGTGATGCACCTTGGGCACTGGGAGAGCAGCCTGGCAGGGGCTCAGGTGCCAGGGAGAACAGTGCTTGGGAAATGCTCCTGCGAACCTCCCTAGGTCCCAGTCTGGGCCACACACTGCTCCTTGTTTTTTTGTTTTTGTTTTTGTTTTTAATAATTTTATGTATTGTGGTATAATATATATGACATAAAACTTGCTATTTTAATCATGTTTAAAGATACAATTACAATTGTAAAGATTAATTGTAATCCCATTGTTGTGCAAACCTCACTACTATCTATTTTCAAAAGTTTTTGCCATTCCAAGAAGAAACTGTGTACATGTCAAGTGACATCTCCCAATGTACCTCTCCCCCAGACTTGGAAACCTCTAATCTGCTTTATGTCTCAATGAATAGGCAGAAGGTTCTAATCAGAATGTTCTAATCAGTATACCTATGGGATATACCCATAGGTATACCCATATCCCTATGGGTTTACCTTTGAGGAGGACTTGGAATCAAGCTTTAGAAAAAGGTAAGGAATACATGTGCCATGTTGGTGTGCTGCATCTATTAACCTGTCATTTACATTAGGTATATCTCCTAATGTTACATATGTATACATATGTAACAAACCTGCACGTTATGCACATGTACCCTAGAACTTAAAGTATAATAACAAAGAAAAAGTTAAGGAATATGCATGTGTGTGTGTGTGTGTCTGTCTGTCTGTCTGCATTAGAAAGAAATCGCTGGAGTTGCTAATGAATAAAAAGAACAGACACTTGAAAAGAAGAAGAAGAAAGGGGGACTGGCTCTGAAGCTTGTTATTGTAGTTAAAGTACTTTATTATGAGAAGTGAGATATATATTATAAATGTGTTTTCTACTTTAACTTTTTCACTTTCTGGGATGTGAGCACACACATGCCCTACATTATTAGTCTCTTTTGTTTGACATATGTGCACGTATGTGTGGACCCATGTGAGATTAAAAAGGGACTAAGTCCCATGTCTGCCTTGGTTTTCAGCCAAGAGATGAAAACAGCCAAAGCTGTACGGAGAAGGGATCAGGGGACTAGGAAGTCTACTTAGAGTCAAATAGATCCAACAGAACCCCACATCCCTACCCCCGCCAAAAAAAAAATGTAGGAATCATGTGGATAACAATGTGATCTGAAGTGTGAGATACATATAAAAATGTGAATGATGATACTGTCATCATGTATCATCATGTCATAATGTAAAACAATAATGAGAAGCAGATGAGGTAATATCTGTGAAACTACAAAGCAAGATGACTACCATATTCTAAGTAATCAGTCCCTTCCTCTCCTGCCTTCATTTCCTTTATTTCTTCCCTTTATTTTCAGGTTAATTAACTAGCGAACACTCAATACATTCTGCTTGGGTGTATGTAGAGATAGGAAGCTGCCTATAATACAGAGGAAGCCCATTCAACCATTATTTAGCTCCTCCCAGGAGAATGTGTTTGGTGGAGGCTGCTGGGTTGTTCATCTATCTCTATTGGCTTGTCCTTGGAACTGCTTCTCTTTCTTCTTGTGAAAGGTTTTTTTGTTAGTTTACTTGATGGGTTTTTGTTTTTGTTTGTTTGAACATCAATAATTTACTCCTGGCAGGGAGCAGTGGCTCACACCTGTAATTCCAGCACTTTGGGAGGCCTAGTTGGGCGGATCATGAGGTCAGGAGATCGAGACCATCTTGGCCAAAATGGTGAAACACTGTCTCTACTAAAATACAAAAAAAAAAAAAAAATTAGCTGGGCCTGGTGGTATGTGCCTGTAATCCCTGCAACTTGGGAGGCTGAGGCAAGGGAATCGCTTGACCAGGGAAGCAAAGTTTGCAGGGAGCTGAGATCGCGCCACGGCACTCCAGCCTGGCAACAGAGCAAGACTCCATCACAAAATAATAATAATGATAATAATTTACTCCTAATAGAGGCAGAAAGTGTAGGTACCTGCCACTTAGAGTATGAGTCACGACACTTGAGGATATGCACAAGATCCAGTGCAGGCCAACCAAGTTTCCAGAGGCTGCTTTAACAGGAGCCAGAGAGCATTCATCCCTCTTGTTGGAAAAATGTTGCTGTATGAAGCATGATGGCTAATGTTGCCACATCTCCCTTCCCTATGGATGAATGCAGATTGAGAGAACAAACTTGTGTATGTATAGAGTCCTGGAAATACTGAAGTTCCCTGAAAGCTGTTTTTGTTTTTCTAAGATGTGTAATGAGAGCTCAAAAATACTTCCTTTTTATTGAAACTGGTTCTATTTGGCATTCTATGTTTGCAACATAAGTATCTGAGCTTTTATCGTATCTAAATATACATTTTCCCTTTTGGTTCCTTGGACTTTGATTCTGGCAGAATGATTTAAGCCACCTTGAATTTACAATTCTGTTCAGTAGTCAGTCATTCCAATATTCCTGGCAGTAGTGACTTAACCTTTTTCTCCCAAGCTCCTCTAAAAATTCTTCATATGATATAGATTACAAATGGTTACCATCCTAGGAAACCTGTTTTTGTATTTGATATGTCAATGTCTCAGATCTTGTCCACACACTTTCAAAGGCTGCTCCGCTCTAGCTTCCCCTTAGATTTTGGATTGTAGCCTTTGTTTCTTCTCTACCACTCTCCCTCTGTGATCTCATTCCTGGCCCCCGACTTTAGCAATCATAAAAAAAGATCCAAATTTATATTTAGATTTTTTAATTGACTTCCAAACCAATACAGTTTGGCTACTAAATATCATCTCATGAATCTTTTAAATTCCAAGTCTGAAATAAAATTTGCTGTATTTATTTATCCAAATTTTCTCTATTCCTGAAGTCATGGGGTTGGTAAATTATTACCTGTTATCCACCAAGTCACCCATTATCAGAGCTCCAAATAAGGCTAGCTTTTCCCAACCAGGTTCCTTATCTGAATCACAGAACAAAGGAAATTATTTGAATCACAGATCAAAGGAAATACTATTTTAGCTCAGTCACACCCTTCTAAAAATTTCTGTTTTTGTTGAACCCACCAAGGATTATTGTTTTAAGAGTAATATTACTGTGCAAATTCTGAGAGCATGAAACAATTTGCTCTTGGGTGGACAGAAATCAAGGTGTAGTCTTAGAAGCTGTCTTAGGATGTTTCCAAGTCTCTTTTCAATTCATCTGAATTACAGAACAAAGGAACTATTTTCTCCATTATTTCAAAGATGGTGAGTAACTATACTATTCTAGCTGCACAGGATATGTTAGTTAATTGCACACAATGAGTGTCTTAAGACACTATGATTTAATCTGTTATGGAAACCTGATACCAATATTTTTCTTACCTTAAGTGTTCTTTTATTATTTCATGTCTCCTTATTTCCATTGCCAAAACTTCAGTTTGGCAAATATAATAAGTTTCTCGAATTATTGAAATGACTTTCAAAATAATCTCCCTGCCTTATATCTTGCCCTCATCATTTATCAGCGTGTTATGTCTAAACTAAAATTGTCTGTCCCCTCACAAATCCTTCAATAGCTCTATAAAGGAATAAAATGATATTGAGACATGCCCATCCTGTGGTAATGCTTCATGGCTTGCTTGGTTTCATCCTGTGATGCTATCTTTTAAAACATTGCCTGAAATGAAAGCATACCTCATGTGACGACAAAAACTTTTCACCCAAAACTTTAAACTCACAATTGTAAATATTCTTTGTCAAGACTTTTGCTTTAAGTTTCTATATTCAACTAAGTTGATTCTGTTTCTAGGTAAATATTTTTAAGATTTAAGATTTCCAATAAAGCACAAAGATTTACACTATTCCATGTGATGGAACAAAAATTTAATGGATTAACAACTCTTGAGGCCACGCCTCCTACCCTTGATGTGAGGATCAGAACTCTGAGAGCCGACATTTCCCATGCCAACCCCACTTGGGGGGACCACATTGAAGAGAGACTTGGAACTGTCCTAGAGACAGCTTCTAAGACCTCACCTTGATTTTTGTCTTCCCAAGTGAAGAGTTTTGTAGTCTCAGAATTTGAACAGTAGTAACAGTCTGAAATCAATAATCCTTGGTAGGCTTAACAAAAGCGGAAATTATTAGAAGGCTATGGCTGAGCTAAAATAAGTAATGGGATAGTTGAAGACTTAGGCTTAGAAAATGATTAGGAAACCAGGGAATTCGGCCTCAGGCAGAGAACGAGCCTGGACAAGGGACAATGGCTGTCACTGCTGCCCTCTCTTCAAGGATACTCCACTGCCACTTGCTACTGAACATTGGTTACTCACTCCTCTGACAACAGAAGGAATTCCAAACAACCCCAGCTCCTTTCCATATTAGTCCTGGATGGGATGTTCTATTCCAGAACTTCCATTTGGTTCAACTTCAGTTATGTGTCCATGCCCTAGCTTTCAGGTATCAAGGAAAGCTAACATTTGAGGGGCTTTTTCAGAATGGGAACAATCACCCTTCCTTCTACTGAGTGGCATACAATTTTGGATTTCGAAGAAATACAGGGGTTCTATTGCTAAAGAGAAAAAGATTAAATATCCTCAGCAGTTTACCTCTTTTAACGAAATATCCACCTATACAGTTATTTCCATACTGACCACCCACTCATACATTTCCTCCAACTAACTTAAGGTAACTTCTTTCCTTCCTTCACCTCCTCCCAAAAGCAGATCTTGGTTATCCTAAGTAACTGTCTCCATAACCAAGCAGAGAGTCTTGGAGTGACCTTCATTTTTTTATCTATATGTACTATTACCTCATCTCAATACCCAGAAAATATTTCATGGTGGGAGTTGAGGAAATATTATCAGATTTAGGGGACATTCCTTCCCACTTTGACCTTCATATTTCTCTATTACTCAATTCCCAGGAATTAGGACTTGGCTTCTCTAGTTTTTCCTCCTCTCCACTTTCCTTCCCAAACCCTATTCCAAATCAGCAGCATTAACCAAGTTCAATTTAATTTGCAAAATGTTTAATCTTAATATTCTTAGTAATGTACAGATGAATTAAAACAAGTTTATATACATTCACTCCAATAAAGAAACTCTTGGCCAGGCACGGTTGCTCACGCCTGTAATCCCAGCACTTTGGGAGGCAGAGGCGGGCGGATCATGAGGTCAGGAGATCGAGACCTTCCTGGCTAACACAGTGAAACCCCGCTTCTACTAAAAATACAAAAAATTAGCCGGGCGTGGTGGTGGGCGCCTGTAGTCCCAGCTAGTCGGGAGGCTGGGGCAGGAGAATGGCGTGAACCCGGGAGGTGGAGCTTGCAGTGAGCCGAGATGGCGCCACTGCACTCCAGCCTGGGCAACAGAGCGAGACTCCGTCTCAAAAAAAAAAAAAAAAAAAGAAAAAGAAACTCTTTTCTTCCTTTGAACCCTTTCCCTTTTTTTTTTCAGTACAAATTACGGAAGTGAATGTTCTGTACCTCTTTATATTACATTAAACAAGCTCAATGCTGGCACCATTCTTCTTCCAGTTTGGAGAATTAAAATGCTTGTAGTTAATGCTAAAGTATGATGCCCCATCAGACAGTGGAGCTCCTCCCCACAGCTGCTCACCACTCAGAGCCACATGCCTCCCCAAGAACCGTCCCAGCTTAAAAAGAGCCAATTTGGCAAAGTTATACATCCTCTTCAGGGACAGCCTCCACCCAATGATAGGTCTATTTGTAGAGTACACAGACTGAGCCCCCTTATCCCAATTCTGCATTTAAGACAGCTGTGGATGCCATGTCAGGGTCAGGAGTCCACACAGACCTGTTTGTGGCCACTGGATTCCTATCAGCTGCTCTGGCAAACCTGTTTTCTTCATTCCTTTGTAGGTAGCGTTCGTTCTCAAGAACACTACCAATAGGCTTACTGCATGCTCATGTCCATCTCAAGGTCAGAAAAAATCTTAGATCATAATAGAAAATGTAAAATAATTTTTTTTACAAATGTAAAAATGTAAAATAATTGTATAAAAATGTAAAACTTTTTTTATAAAAATGTAAAATAATTGTAAGGCTGATGCATTTATGCATTAAGCATATACTTTTATTATCATTGATGTTATATTGTTTTAATGAAAATGGTGAACTGCACCAAATATTTAAGAAGAAGATAACACCAATCTTAGATTAACTTTGGTATATAATGTAAAAAGAGGAAATATTTCCCAACTCATTTTATAAAGCCAACAAGCATGTTTTAGAAAACTAAAATTATAGGCCAGTATTTTTCAAAAGCACAGATGCAAAAATCATAAATTAAACATATAAAATTAAAGCATATAACAACCATATTTTTCCTGTAATTGTAATTCTCAGCATATATGCTGCAGAAATAAGACATATGTGAAACAAATCCATGAATAACAATTACAGAAGTATTAATTTGACAAAATCAGAAAGTGAAAACAAACAAATGACCATCAACAGAAGAAAAGATCAATAAAATGTGGTATATTTACAAGGGAATAGCATGCGGTACTGAAAATAAACTATGGCTATATACAACAACATTGATGAATTTCACAAAATAATTTTAAGTGAAAGACGCCAGACTTCAGAGTATATACACTTTTGAATCTCCATTTCTATAGAGTTTTAAAACAAGCACACTTAATCTACGGGTATAGCACTTTGGAAAACTGTGCCTTTGAATAAGAGGCAAGGACTAATGATTGGAAGACTGTTACATTGCACGCAAAATAAAGAAAATATCCCTACAGTTGGAGCTCATGTAGTTGGGGCTGACAGGCAATAAAAGCAAGAAAATAAATAAAATATGCAGGCTGTCAGTTAATAATAAGGACTATAGAGAAACATATATGTGTCAGGAACCATAAAGATATAAAGTGTTATGGTGAAGTGGGATGTGAATGGTGTGTAACTTGCTTGATTTCAATACAATTTTCAGAAAGGACAGAGACCTGAAGGCAGTGAACAGGTAGACCAGTGAAGAGGTCATGGCAGACCAGGCGCGGTGGCTCAAGCCTGTAATCCCAACACTTTAGGAGGCCAATGTGGGTGGATCACTTGGAGTTCAAGACCAGCCTGGCCAACACAGTGAAACCCGGTCTCTACTAAAAATACAAAAATTAGTTGGGTGTGGTGGTGGGTGCTTCAGCTACTCAGGAGGCTGAGGCAGGAGTATTGCTTGAACCTGGGAGGTGGAGATTGCAGTGAGCCCAGATCGTGCCACTGCACTCCAGCCTGGGCAATGGTGACAGACTGAGATCCTGTCTCAAAAAAAGAGGTCATGGCGGCTGGGCGTGGTGACTCATGACTGTAATCCCAGCACTTTGGGAGGCCGAGGTGGGCAGATCATGAATTCAAGAGATCGAGACCATCCTGGCCAACATGGTGAAACCCCGTCTCTACTAAAAATACAAAAATTAGCTGGGCGTGGTGGTGGGTGCCTGTAGTCCCAGCTACTCAGGAGGCTGAGACAGGAGAATCACTTGAACTCAGGAGGTGGAAGTTGCACTGAGTTGAGATCACCCCACCACAATCCAGCCTGGAGACACAGTGAGACTCTTTCTCAAAAAAAAAAAAAAAAAAAAAGAGGTCATGGCAACCATTCAGGCTGGTAGTGGCTGTAAGGGCTTGGGCAGATGTGATGATGTTAAGGGATGGAATAAGGAGAAGTAGACGGATTCCAGGTGTATTTGGAAAACATAGGTGATAGAATTTGGTGATGGGTTGGATACATAGTGTGAAACAGTAATCAAGAATGAACACAAGGCCAGGTGCGGTGGCTCATGCCTGTGATTCCAGCACTTTGGGAGGCCGAAGTGGATGGATAGCTTGAGCCCACGAGATAGAGACCAGCCTAGGCAACATGGTGAAACCCTGTCTCTACAAAAAAACACAAAAAATTAGCCAAATGTGGTGGCGTGCACCTGTAGTTCCAGCTACTCGAAAGGCTGAGGTGGGAGGATCCCCAGAGCCCTGGAGGTCTATCAAGGCTACAGTGAGCCATGATTGTGCCACTGCATTCCATCCTGGGTGTTGGAGTGAGATCCTATTTTAAAAAACAAAAAGAATGAACACAAGATGTGTTTAGCCTGAGAAGCTGAAAAGATAGGGTTCCCATTTCCTGATGCAGGATTTTGGTTATGGACTTGTATGGTTTGAGTTGCCTACTCCTCATACCAATGGAGATGTCAGCAATGACATTGTTTACATGATGTGAAACTCAGGTGAGGTCTGGGCTGGGACAAAACTTTGGCAACTATCGGCAAATTTATGTGTTATATTACACTATGGAGGGGAGTGTCAAGGGAAGTTCAAGAGTGTAAGACATTGCAATCTTAGAGTTCAATGATATGGAAAAAGACAAACATATGGGACTAAGAGGAGCAGAAGGTAAAGTAAGAACCAAAAAAATAAAAACAATAAATATTAAAAATCCAGCATGACTGGCTATCCTGGAAGCCAAGTGAAGAAAATCTTTCAAGAAGAGCTTTCAAGAAGTATAGAGTGATCAGCCATGTCAAATGCTACTGACAGTTCAGTAAGGTAAGGATTGGAAAGTAACCATTAGGCTTGTGAGTCTGCAAACAACTGGTATACCTGACAGGAGTGAATTTTGTGCAGTTGTGGGGTAAAACCCTAAGTGTAATGCATTTAAGAGTAAATGGGAGATAACTCATTGGAGACAGTGAGAATAAACAATATTTTCACAAAACTTTGCTGTAAAATGAGCAGTGAGAAAAAGAAGTAGTTAGAGGTGGGCAGAAAAATCTAGAGTTTTTTTTTTTTCAAACTGAGGGAAATTATACTATATTTGCTGATGAAAATTAATGAACATTGAAGGGGAAACTGAGGTTTAAGATAGAACAGAGATAATTTCTATGTAATCTTCCTGAATAAAAGAAATAGGATCAGAACAAGTATACAGTTTGAAGGGTTGGCTTTGAAAGGAGCACAAGGAATTCATTCCTGGTTACAGGAAGAAAGTCAAAATATCTGACCAAAGAAGTAAATGGGTGATATGGCAGCAGGCTTGTAGATATTCTTTTCTGATTACTCTCCTCCTATTTACTTCTCTGTCTTCATCTTCCTCTTCTCTCCCAGTCTTCCTTCCCTCTTTGCTGTCCTTCAAGTCAGTATAACTTCCTCTAATCTCCGTGTCTTTTTGCTGATTGTTTTCCATAAATACTTATGGGGCTTAATCTTTCAGCTTCTGCAAGTTTCTACACATATGTCCCCTTCTCTCTGAGATCTGCTCTGGCCACCATACAAAAACTGGCAACTCCTTCTTATTTTCATTCCCTACTGTATCATTCTCCTTATTATTTAATAGCCATCTAATATATTATACCCTTTGCTTATTTAGCTTATTCAATAGCTACTTTTTCCACCATATAGTTGAATGATTTGGCCATAACTCTATTCTCCATTTCTCCATTGGGGGAGCAATTGTTATGGGCTGGTCATATTTGGGCACACTATGCCTGATTTAAAATAATCGGCCATTATTAATAATATACATTGTTGATATTGATTTATTAGCTAAACTATTTCAGGATATAACAGAAATTGAAATGATTCTCAAATATCCAAAAGAGACTAGCTTAGCATTAATCTCATATGGAAATCAGACAGAAGGAGTACAAATAAAGATATAGACTAATTATAGTTTTTAATATAAATGTAGAAAACTAAAATAAATTTTAATAGGAAAAGAATAATGCTTTATAATCAACTAGATCTTACTTAAAGCATTCAAGTTGCATTTCCTCACTAACAAATTAAAAGAGAAAAACATAAAGTTATTATCTTCACCATAAATCTTGAAAACTGTATAGAGCACCCTTGACATAACTCACTTCATCTTAGAAAAAGACTCTATTTGTATGTAATAGGGAACTTTGCCAACAAGGATATGATATTTTGCTTAATAAACAAGTAAAAATATAGAGACTGTATCCAACCAGGTACACTCTTCCACTATCAGCCCTCACCAGATGACTCTGTGGTCATAAAAAGAGCAGGCCTTCAGTAGCTCCAAATGGCCATCTTAATCCACAACTGTTTTGCTCTCACTCATGATAAGAACTTGGCATCTGCCACTGAAGGCTCTGCCACATCACAGTCTCTTCCTTGAAAGACCCACAGAACATATGGCCTAGACCAGGAGATTTTTTTGTCTTTTTCACTCTCCTTGGGCTGGTTTATTAACCCTTTCCCCTATCTCTTTTCTCTTGATGTTAAGTGTTACTTTGTTTGCTGTGGTCTGTTTAATCTCTAACATTTATATGTTGATTAGGTATAACAATAGGTATGGTTTTTTATATTGACTAACTTGGAGAGTGGTTTCAGCCTCTGTGCTCATGGCTCTGGCTACTAAGTGAATGGGAAAAAAATTGCATCCTTGAGAATACCGGGTAGCTTGTGGCTTTTGTGATTGAAACTGCATCAATAAAAGTCTGACATTTGGAAAGACACAAATGTACATGAATCTGGTTATATTTAACCTTGCACCACTTATGAGAAAAATTATTTGATAAAATTCAAGATCCATTTCAGATTTAAATATACATATAATCA
Organism: Pongo pygmaeus; assembly: GCF_028885625.2. Lineage (NCBI taxonomy): Eukaryota > Metazoa > Chordata > Mammalia > Primates > Hominidae > Pongo > Pongo pygmaeus. The sequence goes on along the minus strand of NC_072379.2, from coordinate 33,785,862 downwards.
AACTAGAAAGATAACTTGATAACTTAAAAGAAACCTACCAGAAACCTACAGCAAACATTGAGCTTAATGTTGGAACATTGAAGGAAACCCTCAGACCAGCATGCTCAATGTTGCTGGGGCAATTCAGTAATGAACTGACGATTCTAGTCAGTGCAATAAGATCAAGTCAAACAGTAGACTATAAATCTGAAGAGAAGAATAAATAAAATATAATTTAATTAGTTAATAAGATTATCTACCTAGACACAGAAGGGATGGCAAAGTCTGTAGGGCACCTAGGAATAATTATAACAACAGTCTCAAGTTCTCTATGAAGTTCGTTTAAAATTTTAGTCTATATGTTTTGTTTTTTAAAGACTGAGGAATGTTTTATCATCTTCAACAATGGAAATACTTAACACTTCAATATAATGATTATCTACAAATTGATATTTGAATTCAATTTAATTCCTTTCAAAAAATTTTTTAAGTCTTTATATAGAACATTGGCCAACAAACTATGGCCTGTGGGCCAAATCTGACCCATTGCCTGATTTCTTAAATTAAGTTTATTGGAACAAAGCCCTGGCTGTTTGTTCAAATATTGCTTATGGCTGTTTTTTGGCACAATGGCAAAGTTGAGTAGTTGTAACAGAAATCATATGGTCTGAAAAGTCTAAATATTTACTACTTGGCCTTCATAGAAAAAGTTTACTGATTCCTGATATAGAAGGACAAAGACCCCAAATAGGTGAATGTCATTCATAAAAAAAATCATGTATTTAAAACTGCATGTATTTTCAAGCATTTAAACAATTAACACTCCATCTAGTGTTAATTTTTTAAATGCATGAAAGTATATACTGTTTGATCTCACTAAGAGAAGAAACAGAAGGCTAAATCCCAGATTTAAGCAAATCTACACCTACAGAAAAGAAGGCTGTGGAGGTAGTTGCCGTTGGAGTACAAGAACATGGGAAGGGGGTGGATTGAAATTTCTATCTTAAATATGTTTTTACTGTTTGATTTTTTTCTGAACTTATCTCTATTTCAAAAGGAAAATGATAAAAACAGAAAAGTTTAGCCTCTGGATAGGATTTTTGTCTCTTCTCTCTTCCTTCTGGAAGCTGAATGATCACTGTGTAATCTGCCTCTCCCCTTTCCTAGTGGTATAATCAGAATTATGACATCTTACCAGTTCTTTACTCCATGCACTAAAGAGACACCAACACTCACATCTGGGCCAGAGTGCAGAGGCAGAGGCATGGGTAGGCTTGCCTCCCCAGGTGTTGCCAGGGGCTGTTGGGGGCAAGTCTTCAGGCCTAATGAGTTTAGGGGGCCTGCATGGCTAGCTGTATTCTCTGTCCTCTGGGCTTCTAATTGTATTCTTTGAGGCCAATGCCTCAGTGAAATTTTACAAGTTCTGTTTGCCATTGTTTCTTGTGCAGAAATTCCCCTAAGGGACCTCATACAGCTGGGTGTGTCTGGTTCCCAGGGCCAAGTATCCACTCAATAACTCTTGATTATCACCACACTTCTAACACCATCAATAAAGAGTTCTGGAAACCCTTATTTTGTATCAACAAGTAATATAACATACACACACACACACACACACACGTTTGTGTGTGTGTGTGTGTGTATGTTATATTACTTGTTGATAATTACTTGTTGATATATTGTTTGTGTGTGTGTATGTATGTATGTGTATATGTATGTATATTCTGGGACTCACACAATTCTAGGAGGATTCCATTGTTCTTTCTAGCTTATTTTTGAATACTTTGAACATCAAGTATTTCCCTAATCTCGTGAGAAAATCCATTCCATTTTTAAATAGTTTTAATTATAATGAAATTCTTTCCCACAGGGAGTTGAAACCTGCTCATGCATATTTACCCATGGGTTATAATTTGTGCTTGAAATCCAACACATGCACGATCTTCTCTGCAGGAAAGATGTTCACATGACTAGATGGCTGCTGTGTGGCCAGAGCGTTCTCTTTTCCCGGTTCACCTTTCTGGGTTCTTTCTGCTGCTCCTTTCTGTCACCCCATCTTCCTGCATCTCTATTCTTTATCCATGATTCGACTCATCGTCTTGATTTATTTAACTCTGGGCACAGATTCCTGGCCTTTGCTCTGGGAAAATGACTCGTCTCTTGTTCTTTCCAATCTGTGGATGAATATTGAAGATCTCGGTCTGTCACTCTGGAAACTCACGGAACAAACCCTAGTGCAAGACACCCTGCCTGGAGATACATCTCTGGTTGGTAGGTAAGGGCATGATTCCCTAAGAAACAGGTCCCCGGCCTTTGACCAATTAGTTGAGAGGTATGTGTACCCATGGCCATCCAAAACTTTATCAGAAAGAGAAATGGTTGTTTGTCTTTAAAAGAGACGTGCACACTCCTGTCCTGAATTGGGCTGGCTGAACGATTCTGTAGCCCCATCCACTAGGCTAGCTGTGCCTGTGTGCAGCCAGACTGGAAAAGGCTGCTTCTCCTGCTGGCCACATGGTCTCCTCTCATTTCATGCTGTCCCCCATTGAGGCAGTTGCCTTGGATGCCTGTGTGGCTGAATAGACCTGGCCTACAGTTGGCCATTTTCAATGTGGTCCATTTGGTTTTATTCCCAATTCATTTTATTATTGATTTCTCTGCTATTGTCTAATTACTTCATGATCACAGTAGCACTTTCCTCAGTTTGTCTGCTCTGTTCAAAGCCCCTGTCATCAGTGAATACCAGTGGCTAAGCCAGAGGGATGCTGTTCCCTATAAATATGTATTGGAGATGGTCAAAGTGCAACACAAAGCTTTTTTGGCATGTGTTGAAGTGTGATAGCAACCACCTTCCACACCACATCCTGTATTTCTATTATTTGCCAATATGTAATACTTGGTAATAAAACCTTCACTGTTTTAAATAGTAAAAAGTCTCTAGTTTTGAATTCAATATATTGCTTTTATATTTCTTTATTTCTAATCTTAAATACACTGTAACTTTTCTGCTGTTTCATTTGGTAACATAGTTTTTCTCCAGTAGGGAAGCACCATATGTTTAAGCAATAAAACTTGTTTCCCAGATGTTCTACTTCTTCAAAACTACAGCAGCTAATTCACTTACATGTAAAGACTTTTGAAAAATAGATCTTGCCATCTTCAAATAGAAAATATAATTCTTCCTCCCACTTAAAAAAATGGTCATATATCATCCCAGTTAAATGGTTGATGGCAAACAATTTGCCTTGCATGCCTAGCTATTGGATTCAGAGGTGGCTGCATGAGAAACGTGACACCATGGAACTGAAGCGTTCTCCAAGTCAAAGAGAAAATTAGACATACATCCTTGTCCCTGATGACTGCCACTGCAATAAATTGCATTCTGTTTCTTCCTGGAAAATTGACTAGGGGTTTGGAACATGAAGGCAAACATGTGCGGACCACGCTGCCAAAGAATGCCAGGAAGGAGGCAGAGAGGTGGCTGATCATGGGGATCCTTTTCTGCCCAGCTCCATGGTTGCATCTATGCTGTATGTGAGGACTGCTGGAGAAGGGAGTTGAGTCCAGGTGGAGAAACCCCAGATTGCACTTTAGCAGTTTCCATAGTTCCCTTATGGCCCCATCGTCTTGGGATGCTTCTATTGCTTCATTTTCATTTTACCCTAGAAAATCACCGCAGCCTTCTTAGAACTCTATCCCAGTGGAATCCTCTTCTCTCCATATTGCCATCCTGTCTGTTAGCTTTAGTGCAGGGAGAACCAGCTTCAGGTGTCAGGAACAGAAGTCCAGGAGCATCAGGTGACTCCAAATCACTGTACCCTGGCAGAGGGGAACCACAGGATCATAAAAAAGACATGCAAATAAAAACACCACACTACAGTTATTCATCTTTTAAGACATAGTGCCAGTCTCTGTGGAGCAAGACAGAGTTGCAGGAACGAAATAGTCAGAGGTGTCTCTGTCCTTTCCAAAATAGCCATGAAATTTCAGTAGGAATATAAATTATGAATCAGATCCAATAACGTGTAATGGCTGGATACTTGCTGTCATTAGAAAGGAAAGCTGCAAATGAATACTTGGACATATTCACAATTAGGTAAAAGATAGTGGATGATTTCTAGACCCTAAACTAGATGAGAAAGAACTTGTAATATACCACCAAGCCTAGCTAATTTAAAAGCAAAATGTGTTGTTTCTAGTTTCATGTGTTTTTTATCTCATTGACAAAGCATGCTTCCTATACAAAGCAATGAAAACAGAAATCCTTCAGGGATGGCAACAGTAAAAGCTGATAACTTAAAATAACTAAGGATCACTATCATTATTATGCTTGATACATCCTTCCAAATGCTTTGGTGATATTATCTCATATAACCTTCCCAAGAACCACATTAGGCAGGATACTACTATTAACCCTATTTTTTAGCAACTGAGGCACACAGAGATTAATTTGGCCAAGATCTCAGAAAATTCAGAAAATAAATAAAATGAGTCATTTAGGATTTCATTACAGGGAGGCACTAGATACGAAGAAAGTGCTTAGAATAGATCTCTCAAAGAAGATGTAAAGGGAATTTTAGAAAAATCAGGAATCATTAAAAGAAACATTATATTAGGGACATGAAGAGAGAAAAATGCCTGGAATGTTTTTGAAGAGTGTGTTTTCCAATCGTTTTCTTCAACTGATGTCTCTTCTTGATAACGCCTTCCTATGACATTACATTACACTTGGCAGTAAATTTAATATCATGTCTAAGTTAGGTTAATGTCATTTGTGGTGAAATTATATTTTAGTCTAGTTATTCTGTCAGCTTGATTGTCAGGTTTTTCTTTAAATGATAAGGTGAAAGAACGTGTAGAAGATATAGAATATGTGAATAACCAAATGTATAAGCTTAATGTAATTGATATTAATCCTGTACCCAAGCATTACTCTAGATTTCTTCAAGTAACTATAAAACATTTATAAAAATTAACCATGTACTTCTTATGAGATAAATCTCAAGATATTTCAAAAATTAAAATAAAACATACCATAGTCACCAATCACAATAAAATTAAAATTAATATAAAAAATAAAAACCAGTGTTTGTAACCTAAAAAAATTCTCAATGGCTTTAGGATAATAACATGAATTATAATAATATTTTAAAAATAGAATTAGAACTAAATGATTAAAATAAAGCATTGCAATAATGTATTAAGTGAAAACTGTATTAGATGAAACTTTATACCCTTAAAAGCTTATTGAGGTACAAAAATGGTAAAAATCAAAGAGCTGATTGTCTACCATAAAAATTAGAAGACTAGGTAAAGAATAAATTGAGCCAAGCACGGTGGCTCATGCCTGTAATCTCAGCACCTTGGGAAGCCAAGGCGGGCAGATCACTTGAGGTCAGGAGTTTAAGACCAATATGGCGAAACCCCATTTCTACTAGAAATACAAAAATTAGCCGGGGTGGTGGTACAGGTCTGTAATCCCAGCTTCTTGGGAGGCTAAGTCAGGAGAACTGCAGGAACCCCGAAAGCGGAGGTTGCAGTGAGCCGAGATTGCACCACTACATCGCAAACTGCACAGAGTTAAGACTCCGTGTCAAAACATAAAAATAAATAAATAAATAAATGTAAATAAATCAATTGACATTAAGAAAGTGATAGTAAACTAAAATAAAGAAATAGGCACTAAAATAGGGAAATAAAACATAAAACATTGATAATGTCAAATATATATATTAATGATATAGATAAACTTGTGGTAACAATAACATAGAATAAAGAAGCATACACTGAAAAAGCGGTGGCTCATGCCTGTAATCCCAGCACTTTGGGAGGCCAAGGCTGGCGGATCATGAGGTCAAGAGGTTGAGACCATCCTGGCCAACATGGTGAAACACCCTCTCTACTAAAAATACAAAAAATTAGTTGGGCATAGTGGTGCGTGCCTGTAGTCCCAGTTACTTGGGAAGCTGAGGCAGGAGAATCACTTGAACCTGGGAGGGGGAGGTTGCAGTGAGTTGAGATCACGCCACTGCACTCGAGCCTGGCAACAGAGCGAGACTCCATCTCAAAAAAAAAAAAAATACTGTGAATAAAACAGGCCAATTATAGGTCAATCACTCTCATAAATATAAATTTAAAAATATTAACACAATCTTGATAAACCAACACAACAATATATATGAAATGTATTTTGTTTATTATCAAGGTTGATATATCTAAAACATCTATTACTGTAATTTGCCATATGAATAGGTTAAAAGTTTATGTACTATATAATATATGCACACATTATGTATATATTAAGAAATATATACATATGTAAACATAACATAACCATATCAATACATACAATATAGCCATATCAATAGGTGGGGATAAAAGCTTGATAAAGTTAAATGTCAGTACATGATACAGAGGGGAACTTCTTTTATAGATAAAGAGTACTTACCAAAATCCAAAGCAAACATTATATATAAAACAAGAACAAGACAACAAATACTAAGTATATCTACTATTTTTTCCATGTCATCCTGAAGAACCTACCTAAAACAGCAACAAATTTTTATTGCAAGCTGATCTAATTTTTTTCCACAAGCAAATCCCAAATAATTCATGAAGGGATTATTGCAATAAAAAAAAAGAGAGTTTTGAAAGTTTGCTGAAAATAAGAAACATCTTTAAAAATAATGTATTTTTATATACCAAGAGCAAGAACAATATAATTTTTAAAAACTGCATTTATAATATCAAACTACAAAAAACCTAAGGATAATAAAACATAGCTGTAGAGAAAATTTTAAAACTTTCATGCACATTAAAAAAACTATCACAATAAAATATTTTAGCAAGTTCAGTGATATAAAATTCAGTATCTTAGTGTTGTTAGTTTTTTCATATTGTTTTGTATATAGTCTCAAATGCAATTCCACTCAAATCCTAATTAAAATCTCACATGAAAAGACAAGAACCAAACAATAGTTAAAAGATATCCCTAAAGAAAAATGGAAAAGATATTTTTATAAAAAATATTCAATCTTTATATAAAATTACAGAAAATAAATAATGTTTATAAGGACACAAACATAGATATAAATAGAACATAAGACAGAGACTCTAGAAAAAAGCTCATGTCTATGAAATCTAATATTTTATAGATTGATAATTATGGTCACGCTGAAAGATGTAGCACTGAATTAATAATACTCAGATAATTTCTATCCATATGGAAAAGTAAATAAATTTGGAACTTTATCACACAAAACATAAAATTCAATTCCAGGTGGATTAAAGACTTAAATATAAAAGGTAAAAACTTTAAAATATTTAAAAGAAAGTGAGTATGTTTCTCTCATCTTTAAGTCACTATAGATTTCTAAATAAGATGCAAATATGTCAAAGTATCAAGGGAAAGACTGTCGAACATCAATCTCTTTAAATTAAAACCTTCTGTTGTAAAACTGTGATAAGGAATGTGAAAGACAGTCTAAAGTACAGAAAATATTTCCCACATATCAACTAAAAAAAGTCTAGCATACAGAATACATGAATGACAATGAAAAAATAAAAATGCTGGATGAATTACTGTTGGCTAACTACTAGAACAAACTACTCTAAAAATCTCAGTGACTTAACACAATACAGTTGTATTTGTCATTCATGTTTCATTCCAATTTCTCATTTGACTTGTGGCCTTCCAACTGGTGATTCAGAGAAGGAGTCCCCTAATAATGACTCACCATAACCTGGGGCCTTAAATCCTTCACGAGATCTAGACTTTGTTGCAGGATGAGAATATAGGTAAGATTTGGAGAAGAATGAAAGGAATTTTAGGGACAAATCTTGGGAGCAGTACATGTCCACCCACATTTCATGGCCCAGGCAAGAATTCATAGACAGATGTATATATGCACACAGACACATGAACCACAGCTACTTGTTCAGGAAGACAGAGAGTTTGGTGAACAAACAAATTCAATCAGGATTTGTATTGCAAATACTTGCAGCCCAGTGGAAAAGTGGATAAGAATCATGACATAAATGTTTCAGAGAAGAAAAGAAAATGTCCAATAAAAATATTTAAAATATTTTTAACCTCTTTGTAATCAAATAAATGTATATTAAAACCATAATGAATTAGCTAATATTTAACAGCCACTAGAAGAACAAAGCGTTTTAAAGTTGTGTTAAGAATGTGAAACAACATAAATTCTTACATACTGGCAGTGTCAGTACAAATGGATATCCCCATACTGGAAAACAATTTGAATGTATCCAGTAAGTTGAGGCCATGCCCCAAATCCCACTTATTACCTGTCATAACAAAAATAAATAAATTTTTATTTCAATATTAAAAACTATAAATATTTGAAATGGTTATTGAGAAGAACTTGGGTAAGTAAATTGCTGGGTAGTCACACAATGGAATTCAATGCATTAGTGAGAATGAAAAAAAATCTACCCATAAAAATGTGTGTGACTATTAGCAAAATAATATGGAAAAAAATTGGGCACAAAAGCATATGTACAGTCAAAATTAAATTGCATTATACAAAAACACACACATTATAACCCCAACAGAAACAAAAGAATGATAAACAGGCATGCAAATGGTTATTTCTTTTTGGGAGCACATGTGTGGGAGCACAACCAAAGAAGACAAGAGGCTTTCAATAATTTTGATGTTGTTATTCCTTAAGCTGAATGCTGGGTATATGCTGGTCCATTTTATTACACATTATACATGCTGCACTTATGTATACTTCCTTTTATAAGCATATAGTATTTTTTTAAGTAAATGTTGTTGGTCTAGATCAGAAAAAAGTGGCCAAATATATAGAAAAGGAACCTTGAATAGCCAAAGCAATCTTAAGGAAAAAAACAACAAAGCTGCCTGCATTACATTACCTGATTTCCAAATATACTGCAAAGCTATAATAATCAAAGCAGCATAGGTATTGACATGTAAATAAACATATAGACTGGTAGAACCAACAGAATAGAGAGCCCAGAAATAATCCCATCCATCTATAGTCAATTGACTTTTGACAAATATGCCAAGAAAACAATGAATAAAGAGCAATGTCTTCAATAAATGATACTGGGAAAATTGAATATCTACATGTAGAAGACCAAAATTAGACCCTTATCTCACACCATATACAAACATCAACTCAAAATGAATTAAAGACTTAAATGTAAGACCTGAAACTATAAAACCACTAAAAGAAAATATAGGGGAAAAGCTTTATGACATAGGTCTGGGCTATGGTTTTTGAAGGGCGATAATATACCAAAAGCACAGGCCACAAAATCAAAAATAGAAAAATGGGACTACATCAAACTGAAAAGTCTTTGAACAGCAAAGGAAACAGTAAAGTGAATTGGAGAAAAAATTTGCAAATTATGCATCTAATAAGGGATTGATATCCAAAATACACAACAAACTTAAACAACTCAATAATAAGAAAACAAATAACCCATTAAAAAAATTGGCAAAGGATCTGAATAAGAATTCCTCAAAAGAAGAAATACAAATAACCAACAGACATATGAAAAATAATGCCAAAATAACAAATTAACACATAAATGCAAATTAAAACCACATTAAGGGCCAGGAGCTCACACCTGTAATCTCAGCACTTTGGGAGGCTGAGGCAGAGAATTGCTTGAACCCAGGAGGCGGAGGTTGCAGTGAGCTGAGATCATGCCACTGCACTCCAGCCTGGGTGATAGAGCGAGACTCCATCTAAAAAAAAAAACAAAAAACAAAAACAAAAACAAAACAAAACAAAAAAACAAAAAAAAACACAATAAGCTATTACATAATATACGTTAGAATGGCTATTATTACAAAGATGAGAAAGATAAGTGTTGGTGATGATGGGGAGAAAACAGAACTCTTGTACACTATTGGTGGGAATGGAAATAGTATATCCATATGGAAAACAGTATGGAGGTGCCTCAAAAAATTAAAAATAGGGCAATCATATGATCCAGCAATCCCACTAATATGTGTTCCTTCAAAGAAATGACATTAGAATGTCAAAAAGACATTTTTACTCCCAAGCTAATTGTAGCATTATTCACAATAGCTGAAATACAAAATCAATGTAAGTGTTCATCAAAGGATAAATGGACAAAAATGTGGTATACATACACAATGGAATACTATTCAGCCTTTAAAAAGAATAAAATCCTGTCATTTGCCACAACGTGAATGATCCTGGAAGACATTATGTTTAATGAAATAACACAGACATAGAAAGACAAATACCACATCCTCTCACTTAGATGTGGAAGGTAAAAAATGTCACACTCGTAGAAGCAGAGAGTAGAATGGTCATTACCAGCGGTTGAAGGTGTGGGTAACTGGCAAGGTTTTGGTCAAAGGATACAAAATCTGAGTTACATAGAAGTAAGTTCAAGAGATTGATTGTACAACATGGTGTCTATAGTATTGCATTCTTGAAGTTGCCAAGTGAGTAGATATTAAGTGTTCCCACTACAACAAAAAGAAAGAAAATTTAAAAAGGAAAAAGTTTTCAAGATATTGGCCCTAAACTAGAGAATAAAATGAGATGCAAATCACAAGGGTTGGCACTAGCTTTAGATAGAAGAGGAAAGGGTTTACGAGTTGTAATCAAAGGGAAAGAAAAAGAAAAAGTACACATAAAAACAAATAACTATATTGAATAAAAAGGTATGAAGTAAGAGGTACGACGTTGTTGATACGAGTAATGATGAGGACATGATTTGGTAATTTCAAAAGCGTGAAAACCATTTGAAAAAGTCATTTTGACATCTGGCTTCCAGTCCAAAATGTGAAGAGCTTGGAAGTCATGTCCTTTGATTCTCGCAACACTAAAAATGCTGAAATTCAATTCTCTTGAGATCCATCGGCTAATTGAGGTCTCATCACACTCTGCAGTCTCTAAAAAAAGCTGGAAAGACAGGAGGATAAGGAAAGTCACAGCTCATCAGGAGCACCAACCAGTCAGAAGCGCTGATGGAGCCAGCCCTGGGTGAGAATGCTGACAGGGTAATGGACAAATTGCTGAACTGGGGTGGGCTAGCTTGGGAGATTAAAATCTCTGGAGGCCCAGGCTAAATAAACATTAGAATTTTAGAGTTTTACCTCTAGGTGCCCTATCTTGTTCTCATTGTGAATCTTATAGAAAAATTCCCTTACATTTATGGCAGGGGAAGGAGAAAAATAGGCATTTTAAAATTAGACTGGAACATTATGTGTTCCTATAGAAAGGACTGCACTCAGTGGGAACTGTTTTAAGAATTAACTGATACTGGAGAGGGAATTATCCAACTCAAGGTTTCAAATATGGGGGCCTTCCCATTTCCATCCTTCCCATTTCACCTGAAAGTTGAAATAAACAAAACAAAACAAAATAAAAAACTCAGAAGTGCTTCTGAAGGTTGCAGTCCAGGGACATAAGTTCAATAAAATATTGAGACCTAATTACAATACTATAGAACACTTTTTCTACCCACCACGTTTTACTACTACGTGGATGGGCCCTATATAGTAATAGAGATTAGAGGAGAAAAAATCTGCAAAGCTTGGCCTCCTACTTCAAATGAAGCTCAAAGGAAACCAAAAACAGCAGGGGAGACAGCAGTAAGACTCCAGAGGGAATTTTAGTCTCTGACACTGATGGGTGCAGCAAACAGTCAACACAGCCTAACATCTAACCAGATAAAAATAAAAGAGTACTCGGAACACCTATTGAACTCAGCTCCCTTTACCAGATATATCATGTCTGTCAATTGACAAAAATTTACAAGGCACGTAAAAGGCAAAATACACAGTGTGAGAAGATGTAGACAAATCCACTACTATACTTGGAGACCTCAATACCCCTTTTGTATTAATTGACAGACCCAGCAGGCAGAAATTCAGTAAAGTTAGAGTGCAACTGACCAGAAACATCAATCAACTGGATATAATTTGCATTTATAGAATACTTCATCCAACAACAACTGAAAACAAACTCCTCCCAAGTTCACATGGAACATCCACCAAGAATCTCGGTCACAAGACACATCTTAACAATATAAAACAAGAGAAATCATGTAAAGAATGCTCTCAGCCGGGTGCAGTGGCTCATGCCTATAATCCTAGCACTTTGGGAGGTTGAGGCGGGCAGATCACCTGAGGTCAGGGCTTGGAGACCAGCCTGGCCAACATGATGAAACCCTGTCTCAACTAAAATACAAAAATTAGCCAGGCGTGGAGGTGGGCACCTGTAATCCCAGCTACTCACTAGGCTGAGGCAGGGAGAATCACTTGAACCTGGGAGGCAGAGGTTGCAGTGAGCCAAGATTGCACCACTGTACTCAAGCCTGGGTGACAAAGTGAGACTCCCTCTCAAAAAAAAAAGAAAAAAAAAAAAAGAATGCTCTCAGACCACAGTGAAATTAAACTAGGTATCAATACATGAAAGATACCTAGAAAATGCCCAAATATTTGTCAATTAAACAATAGACTTCTACATAACACACGGATGAAAACTGACACAAGAGATTATACAAATATGTATTGAACTCAAGAAATAAATATACAACCTATAAAAGTATACAAGCTATAAATAATAAAATAAAAATAAGTATGCAATTTATAACAATTTGTGAGATGCAGTGAAGGCAGAGCTTAGCAGGAAATTGATAACATTGAATGCATATATGAGAAAACATTAATGTAAATATTCTGAGCTTTCACCTTAAAACATTAGAAAAAGAAGAGCAAAGTAAATTCCAAATAAGCAAAAGACAAGAAATAATAAAAATTTGGAACAGAAATCAATGAGGTAAAAAACAGCAAATTAACAGAAAAACAGAGAAATCAAAGTAATTGTAACCAAGAGCTCTTTCTTAGAAAAGATTAATAATATTGATAAATCTCTAGCCAGGAAAATTTAAGGGGGGAGGGAAAAAAAGGAAAGATGGAGATCTCTAATTTCAGAAATGAATGAAGAGCCATTCGAACTGATCTCATGGACTTTAAAAAATAATAAAGAAATACTATTAACGACTTGATGCCTATAAATTTGATAACTGGAATGAAATAGACCAGTTACTTGAAGACTCAATATACTAAAACTCACACCAGGAGAACAGATAATCTAAATGGGTCTACATCCGTTAAAGAAATTATGTTAACAATCATTAACCTTCCAAAACAGAAAACAGTCACATAGATGGTTTCTTTTGTAAATTCTGTAAAACGTTTAAGGAAGAAATTGTACTAATTCTGTATAATCTTTTCTAGGAAACAAAGAGGACACTTTCTAACTCATTCTGAGACCAGCATCACCATAATACCAAAACCAGAAAATAACACTACTAGGAAAGGGAATTATAGCTGATTACAGATCTGAGAGATTATCTCTCATGAATATAGAGGCAAAATACTCAACAAAATTTTAGCAAATCAAATCAATTCATGGATTAATAAATTAATGGATGAATGGGTTATTGTGGGAGTGGAACTGGTGGCTAAGAAGAGGAAGAGAGACCTGAGCAGTCACGCTCAGCCCCCTCGCCATGTGATACCCCATGTGTCTTCAAGACACTGCAGTCCCCACCAGTGAGAAGGCTCTCTTCAGATGTGCCCCCTCAACGATGGACTTCCTAGTGTCTTAAGAAATAAATTCATTTTCTTTATAAATTACCCAGTTTCAAGTTTTCTGTTGTAAGCAACAGAAAAAGAAAAACAAACAAACAAAAAACTAAGACACACAAAATATCTAACTGGGATTTACTCGGGTATGTAAGCCTGGGTCAACACTTGAAGATTAATTAATTCATCACATCATCAGGCTAAAGAAGAAAATCATATGATCAGATTACATCAATCAGTGCAGAAAAATTATGTGACAAAATCTAGCACCTATTCATGATAAAAAAAAAATTAGAATTAGAGGTGAACACCCACAACTTCATAAAGAACATCTACAAAAACCTCTAGCTAACATTATTCATAATAGTGAAAAACTATATTTGTTTCACCGTGAACCAAAAGCAAGCAAGAATGTCCCCTCTCACCAACCAATCGTATTCGATTATTAAAAATACAAGCTAATACAATAAGTTAAAAAAGGAAATAAAAGATATGCAGATTGGAAAGGGAAAAATAAAATTATATCACAGAGGATATAATTGTATTAATTTAGAAAATACCAAAAGATGATCAAAAAGCCCTCCTGGAAATAAAAAGAAATTATAACAAGGTCATAGAATATAATGTTAATATGTAATATTTAATTGCTTTCCCATATACCAGAAATAGATTTTTAAAATAACATGATTTACATTAGCATAGAAAACATATAAGCCTAACATCATATCAATAGGATCCATATTCATAAAACTGCATAACTCTGATGAAAGAAATCAAGTGAGATCTAAATAAATGGATGTTTTATCATGTTCTTGGATAGATTTATTGGATTTATTATACAAAATGTCAATTCTCCTCTAATTGATCTATAAATTCAAGCTAATACTATTCAAAATCCTAGCAAGTTATTTTGTCAATATTAACAAATTGATCCTAAAGTTTATAAGGAAAGGTAAAAGACCCAGAATAGCCAACATAATACTTCAGAACAAAGTTGAGGAACTATCACCTTCAAGACTTACTATAAAGTTACAGCGATCAAAACAGTGTGTTGTTATCTAAGTACTAGACAAATTGTTCAATGGACAGAAGAGCAAGCTCAGAAATAAACCCACACAAATACAGTCAATGAATGTTTGACAAAAGAATACGTGATTCAGTGGAAAAAAAGAACATTCTTTTCAATATTTGGTGCTAGAACAATTGTACATCCACATGAATCTATAAACAGCTCTTACATTTTTCGCAAAAATGGATCATAGACCTAAATGTAAAATGCCAAATTAGACAACTTCTAGAAGATATCATAAAAGAAAGTCTAGATGACATAGGGTTGGGTGATGACTTTTTAGATACAGCACCAAAAACATGATCTGTGGAAAAAAGGTTGATCATATGGATTTCATTAAAATTAAAAACTTATGCTCTTCAAAAGACACTGTAAAAATAATGAAAAGACAAATCACAGACTGAAATAAAATCTTTGCAAAAATATATATCTAATAAAAGATTGGTATAAAAGTACACAAAAACTATTTTAAATTAAGCAACAAAAAACAACACAATTACCAAATGGGCAAAAGATCTGAACAGACATCACATCAAAGAAGATATATAGATGGCAAAGAAGCATATGAAAAGATGCACATAGCGTATGTCATCAGGGAATTGTAAACTCAAGTAACAGTGAGATGCCAGTACACTTATTAGAATGACTAAAATCCCAAACACTGACAACATCAAATGCTGATGAGGACAGAAAGCAATGGCAACTCCCATTTATGTTTCTAGGTATTTATTAAATGAAACGAAAGCTTAGGACCACAAAAAAGCCTGCTGACAATTTTTTATAGCACTTCATTAATAACTGCCAAGAATTAGGTGCAAACAAGCTGCCCATCAATAGGTAAACTGATAAACAAACTGAAGTACATTTATACAATTGATTATCATTCAGTGATAAAGAGGAATACACTATCAAGCTACAAAATGACATAGAGAAATCTTAAATGCATTTTGCTAGGTGAAAAAAGCCAGCCCAAAAAGACTAAATGAGTGATTCTAACTACAGTTTATGCTTGAACAATATGGGTTTGAACAGGTTTGAAAAATACACGTATCTTTTACAAACAAACTTGGATGTAAAACACATTATTGTGAAATGCAAAACCCACATATACAGGAGCCAGCTTTTCATATACACAGGTTTGAAGGGGCTGACTGTGAGACCTGAGTATGCTCGGATTTTGTTATATACCAGGGTCCTGGAACCAATCTCTTGCATATACCAAGGGATGACTGTATATCACTTCTGAAAAAGGCACAACTCTGAAGGCAATAAAAAGATCAATCCATGCCAGAAGTTTAGGGAGAGGGATAAAAAAATGTGAATAGGTGAAGTACAGGGACTATTTTGGACACTGGAACTATTTTGTATAACACTGTTATGGTGAATACATGATAATATGCATTTGGCAAACCCATAGAACTGTACAACACTCTGTAAGCTATGGACCTTTGTTAATAATAATACATCAATATTCGTTCATCAATTGTAGCAAATTACCACAGTAATGCAAGAAAGCAATAATAGAAATTCTGTGAGAGATGAAAGGGGAGATGATATGTGAAGTCTTCACATTTTTTATACAAGTTATTGTAAGCCTAAAATTTCTCTAAAAATATGTCTATTTGTTTTAAAATAGTGATTGCTTGGGTCAAATTAGAGTAACTTAGTAGGATTATTCACAAATTTTGACAGTCCATTTTTGTTTGGTAATGATTTGTGGCATTTTTCAGTATCTTCTTATATAATTCTTAATTTATTTGCTGTGAGTGAGGTTTAACACAATGAAAGAAGATAGAAATCATTTAGGCCTGTGACTATAACAGATAGAGGTAACACAAAAGATATATAGTAAGAGGAATTGAGATGCTTGTAAAAATTTAGTGAAGTAATGGACCATAGAGTCTAAGCCAGAAAAGGGAGACAGCTTATAGATTAAAGACAAAAGTAAAAGATTCAACGGATTGGAAGGATCCGTTATATTAAAGAATGGCAGTATTTGGCATAGTTAAAAATGTAGCTAAGAGGGTTATAGCCCTAAGTGTAAAAAATAATACATGGGTTTATAATGTCTATAATTTTATAAAAACATACATCATACACACATACATACAGAAATGGGGGAGTATAGACTAAAATTTCTTGCAAAAAATTTTAAATAATATGCAAAATACTCTACCCTACTACAGGTGCTGCTGAATTTCACACCCGCAAAATGTGGACTGAATTTAGTTATTTAATCCCAAAGAATACAGTATGGGAAGGGAAAGACAATAACTTTGCAGTGCAGACAAATACTACTTTATGACCTTATGCCAGTAATAATTATTACCTTCACCAGTATTGTCATGTGGATGCCATGTACCTCCAGACATGATGTGGGAGAAGGGCATTTCAGCTCTACAATATTCTTTGCAGAATTCCACAAAACTTGTCTAATCATAAGAAAAATGTTTATACAACTCAAATGATGGAACATTCTACAAAATTCCTGGGTAGCACTCAAAATTGCTAAGATCATGAACAACAACAACAAAAAAGAAAAACAAACAAAAAGACTGAAACAGTGTCACAGTCTCCTGGAGACTAAGGAAATGATGAGTAAATGCAATATGGTAAGTGGATTGCATCCTAGAACAGAAGATGGACATTAATGAAAAACTGGTGGAATCCAAAGATTGGAATTTAATTACTAACAAAGTGCCAGTGTGGGTTTCTTAGTTTTGACAGATTGTCACAACGTCTTAAGATAATAACATTATATAAACCAAAATTGAGCGTAGCATATATGGAAATTTTCTGTAATACCTTTACCACATTTTTGTAAATGTAAAATTACCCCAAAATAAAAACTAGTTTGTATATTTTTAAATAAGAGCAAATGGGGAGAATACTGGCTGATTTTGGAATTCTGACTTGTAATGTGAATCGGTTGCTTAAGTAAAATGGATTCACTCATTTGGAGACAAGAAAGTTAAAGTAGTGAGAAGGGAGAAGATTGCTGTCTTCAGACAAAATGGTAGTAGGGCTGATGTGGAATGAAAGGCTGTATTGCAGATGACAGAAATTGATGAAAGATGGGGTGTGACTGACATGTCAGTTGATGACAAGAGCTAGAATAGCTTTGTTCTTTTTGTAAGGACATGAGAGAGGTAGGTGTCTGGAAGCAGAAATGAAGAGCAGGGACTTGTACCTACTAATCAACTTTGTAATTGGTGCAAGTTTTGAAAAAGGAATTAAAAATGGACTGGGAGTGGTGTCACCATTTGGAAAGGTTGCAATGGAGGTAATGGCTGTGGAAGAAATCAGGAAAGTTGGAGAAGTAATGGAAACATCTGGAAAACATGACTCAAATTATGGTTCCCAGATTCACAATAGCTCTGCAATTCTTGCCTGTTGGTATTCATGACTTTTTATGTAGTCTTCTCCCACAATAACTAGTGCTGACTTGTGTCACTGTAAAAGAAAACTAAATTTCTGGGCCCTCTAAATGTATTCAGAGGGAAGTTAACCTTGGCCACTGAGTCAGTAGCATATCTGCAATTTTGCTTCTCAAATTATAGCTTCACTCTCCTGCTCATTGCTCTAGCTCTGTGACTAGATGAAACCAGATACCAGACTTCCTTGCTTCCAATCACTGATCTTTGATACAGACTAGCTGCCTCCTTTAATTGTCTTATACCGAACTAAGATGAGATGGCGCAAAACACCCCCATGACAGTTACAACTTCAATGTGGAATTGAGACAGAGCAGGGACTCCCGTTTTTAGGGGCCTGCAGCCCCCAAGCATGAGAAATCCTGAGTTCCTTCAAGAGAAATTCTAGGCACCTAGCTAGTCCTGAAAAGTAACTAACCAACTTGTTAAATAAGAAATAGTAGCCTACAACAATTGTTAAATAAGTTAGAATCCCGGAGTTGTTTGCTTTCCCCTTAGAAACTAAAGATAACATCTTAATCTATGCCACTGAATTATCTGTCAGAAGCTCAGACCACCACTGAGGACCCCCTGAATCAATCCACTGGCACACAGACCCTGGATAAGGTGGAAATTAGGACTAAATTTTAAATATTGCCCTTTGTTCTGTTTCTTCCTAAGGAGCTTGGAGAAAGCCACCCCCCCCCCAGAAGTTCACATTTTTCTACTGATCCCCAAATTTTTAAATAAAGCTTCTCTTCTTCAATCAATTGCAAATCAGAGGATTTTTAAATCTGTCTACAACCTGTAAGCTCCCGTTTCAAAGATTGAGAGGAGGGACCGGCTGGGTTTCCTGGGTCGAGTAAGGGCTCAGAAAGCTGTGAAACTCACTCATTTCCTGCATCAGGACTTAGTTCGGTCCTGGATGAATAATATTGAAGATACATGCTTAAAATATTCGTACCACCAGGATTTGTGCATGTGTTTTCTTTCCCAAGGAAGCTATCAACAGAGAAAATTTTGCTGTAAGTTTTCCTGTGTTTTTGTCTCCCTCTCTCCCTTCCCCCTCCCCTGAAACTAAAGTAAAAGGAATGTTAACTGCCTGTTTTTCTGTAACCAGCGGAACTTATCTATACTCCCAATTCCAGTTCCTTGTAAACATATTTTGTAAAATCCTGTGAGCTCCTGTCTCCTTTGCCATGCGGCCTAAGTTGCAATTCCGGTTTTCCTCAAGATCTAAGACATGTCACAAACGGCTAATTGTCTTTGTTTCTCCCTCTGGTAACATCTTCCCGCAGCACGTATTTCCCGCCTTAAAGAGTTTAAAAGGCAATCGTGTAATCTAACTCTGTCTACCCATTCGGGACCCTTTCCAAGCTGTGGAAGCTTTGTACTTTCACTCTGCTCAATAAAGCCTACAGCTTTTTCTCACCCTCGGTCCACATCTTTATCACTCGCCCTGGTCAGCTGCCACACCAATTCTTTGGCGTGGCTAGTCAAGAACCTTAGGTGTTACAGTATCCCATTCTTTTAGGCCAAAACCAACGTATTACTTCCATGTATTGATTTAAGATTTTACCTATAGCTTCCGCTTTGTGAAATTTACCCCACCTTTAAAAACCCTTCCTCGCAAGGCATCGGGGAGGTCAGGTTTTAGGCACAAGCTGCCCGACTCTTCTTGCTTGGCGCCCTGCAATAAATGCCTTTTTTTCTATTGTTGCAAAAACTCATTGTGGGTATCTGGTTTTACTATGCTGGGTGAACAGACCCCAGTTCGCCTTTATAACAGAATGTTAATTACATCTTTCCTGAAAGAAAAAGACTACCTGGACTAATAAGATTTTTGTACCTATGCATGAAGTCCTCATAGAAAAATTTTGAAATTCTGTTAAACTTCCTTAAGCTTTGTCTGGATAAGCAATCCCAAGCCTCTACACTTTGTAATACTGATTTCCTTTCTTTGGAATCTGTGCTTCTTGGGTGGCTTGTCCTAGAAATTTGTGCTTAAATAACTCTCTTTAAACTAGATTCTGACCTTTTTGATTATTTTAGGTTCACAGTCACCAGTAAAGTATTATAGAAAAAATGTGAGACTTCTGCTAGGCCTAAAAGATTATGGCTTCTACCTCACTCTAGCTTGGGTCACTCACGACTGAGGCAGCCAGCTGACGGGCCAAGGGCCCTGTGGAAAGGCACCGTGGAGGAGTTGCTACTCCCTTCAGCAGCCACCACTGCTTCCTGGAATCAAAAGGAGCCACTGGGAAGCAAAGTCTGCACCTGGCCCAGCCTTCAGAGAACTGTAGCCTCCTGCAACTCACCCAGGGAAGCTGCTCCCTTAGTAACTGTGATGTACTAAATGATTATTCTTTATACAAGCCACTACATTTTCTGTGTAATACATGAAGATTCGCTGAAAAATTGACTGGCAAAAGGCAGTGAATAGGAGAAAAGATATGAAAATTTTTAAACTACCATGGTGCGGTCATAGAGTGACTACCCCATAACCCAATGGAAGCTTATACACCCCTTTTCATAAGGAAGTGGAGAGATGAAGAGTGTAGGCAACTTTTTGGAGGGGCAGGAGATGACTGATTGTTAGGGAGAATGAACGGGCCAGGGCGACAGAAATCAGCTTGTAATGATTCTCTCTGGAATTTCAATGAGCCCAAGAGGCAGACATTATCTTATGAAACAGTCCATTCAAGTTGGTTGTATTCTGGGTATAGACAAAAGGATTTCAGAGAGGAGATGAATGATGACTGGTGTTTTGGGGAAGATTTCTTGATCACCTCAGGAAATTCCAGAGAGAGTCCCTCCTGCTGGTGCTTTGAGAAAGAGGATCTGAGAGATAGGGAGGTGGGGAAACTTCAGAGACAGACCTTGGTTCCGAGGCTTATTTCTGAGACCTTCCCATTTTCAAAGCGCTCAGCATGCTAAAGCCCGTAATTTGGGGCATTGTTTTCTGCACCCTAATAGTGCTATGTAGGCATAGAGAGCTCATGGCCAGTGTAAGGAATGCATTCGTCATGGACTCAGGGCACAGTTGGAAGATTCCAGAGGTGGGGAGAGTTTGGAAATGGAGTTTCTTGAACTACAAAGTAAGGTGATTGTTTCAGTAAGTTGAAATATTCCTTTCCACTCTAACACTTTGTGATTCGATTTGCTTTTATTCATGGGAAATGCACTCCCTCTGGGGTTTACTGTACAGAGAGTCGGCCTTTGATGCTGCAGGTTGATGCGATGACTGATGATAAAAGAGTCTTTGACTTAAGCTTTTGTTGTCAACAAACCTCATGGAATGTTTTTGTTTTTTTCCTTTTATTTGGGCCCCATTGTAATTTAAATCAGCTACTCATTCTGCGCTGCAGAAACATTGTTATATTGTATTTTTTGTGTGTCAGAACTAAACTTTGGTTTCATTGTACTGATAAGACCTACAAGTGTTATGAATATGTAACTCCCAGGCAGAATCTGGATGAGGTTCAGTGAGGGCAGAAAGATTAGACCAGAAAGGCTTTTACAACTATGTGGTTAGAAAAACTATAAAATCAATAGTTTACTTTCTGACTTATTTTAATGCTAATAGCAAATAGAATCACAAGATTTTTAGGAGGTTGAGAGATCCTTTGTTCCATTTAGTTTTCCTTCTTCCAGCAAATTGGTGAGAATCTGACCTGTTTAAAAGCACCTTAAGTGGAAACCCTATCTGAGTTTAAGAACTGAAAAATATTACTGGACTGGCCAAGCTCGGGTCAGGCTCCTGAACCTTCTCCTAGGCCTATATGTGGACTTCCTTAAGAATTTAGTTTCAGCAAAGAACTTTGTGAGCCGATTCTTCCGGACAGAGGAATTGCAATAGAGAAAATTTAATACACATACAGCCAGCTAAATGGGAGACTGGAGTTTTATTACTCAAATCAGCTTCCCAAAAAGTATGAGAGTAGGGTTTTTTAAAGACAGTTAGGTGGGTACAGCCTAGGAAATGGGAATGCTGATTGGTTGGAGATAAAAATCATAGGGAGTTGAAGCTGTCCTCTTGCATTGAGTCATTTCCTGGGTGGGGGCCACAGGACCAGATGAGCCAGTTTACCAGTCTGGATGGTGACAGCTGATCCATTAGAAAGCAGGGTCTGAAAAATACCTAAAACACCAATCTTAGGTTGTATAACAGTGATGTTATCCATAGGAGCAACTGGGGAGATTTGTGATCTTGTGGCCTCTGGCTGCATGATTCCTAAACCATAATTTCTAATCTTGCGACTAACTCGTTAGTTTTACAAGGGAGGTCTGCTCCCCTCCTTGGGGCAAGGAGGGTGTTTGTTTCAGGAAAGGCTATTATAATTTTTGTTTTGAAATTAAACTATAACTAAATTCCTCCTATAATCAGCTCAGCCTATGCCCAGGAATGAAGGAGGGCAATTTGGAGGTTAAAGGCAAGATGGAGTCAGTTAGGTCAAATCTCTTTCACTGTCATAATTTTCTCACTGTTATAACTTTTGCAAAGGCAGTTTCAACACTGCTAAGTCAATTTGGCAAGAAGCCCTCACCCTCAATATCTGATTACTCCCTTGAATATTTGATGGGCTTCCTCATCCTCCCCCAGGTGATGACTGATCACCCTGGCCTGCCTTCAGCAAGAGTCCTGCTAGGTCAGATAAGTAGAATCCTCCTTATCCCTTGTTCTGTATGGTGAAAACAAGGAGATGGTGAAAGTATGATTTCAAGAGACACAGTTTCTTTGCATCCAAAGAGAATTTTTCTTAGGTTTACAATGATTAAAGAGGGGGAGTAAAGCATGAACAAACTTCACAGGGAATACCTTTAGAGATGAGGTTCATTAACCACATAGGGAGTGAACTTCAAAGTCATTAAAATACAGTTGCTCAATGACGACACAAGCAGGTCTTTGTGCAAAGATTCCTGATGATGCGGAAGGCCCCTCATGCAAGACAGAGGTGCTGGTGCTGGCAGGCAGGCTCCCAGGCCTGCTGCTGTCTAAAGTCTGGGTATTCTGGAGGCAGCTGACAAAGGACAGCCTGCCTTACCTAAGCTCTCAGAGTGGCTGTCACTCTCTTAAGTTTATGTATATTTTTAAAATTTTGGATTGTATAAATTTATGGGGTACAAACGTAATTTTGCCACATGAATACATTGCATAGTGGTAAAGTTAGGGCTGTTAGTGTATTCATCACTAGAATAATGAGCATGGTACCCAGTAATTAACTTATCATCCCCCACCCCCATCCCCACCCCTCTGAGTCTCCAGCATCTGTAATCCCACACTATTTGCATGGGTACACATTATTTAGCTCCCACTTATGAGTTAGAACATGCAGCATTTGTCTTTCTGTGTCTGACTTGTTTTATTTAAGATAATGGTCTCCAGTTCCATCCATGTTGCTGCAACAAAAACCCATAATTTTATTCTTTTTTATAGTTGAATAGCATTCCATGGTGTGTGTGTGTGTGTATATATATATACTGCATTTTCTTTATCCGATCATCTGTTTATGAACACTTAGGTGCTGCTAAGTATATTTATAGTGCTGCTATAAATATACGAGTGCATATATCTTTTTGATACAACGATTTCTTTTCCTTTGAGTAGGTACCCAGTAGTGGAATGCTGAATCAATTGGTAGTTCTATTTTGGAGTCCAGTAGTTGAGGTCAGTATTTCACAAATAGAGTCTGATAAGGGGTGACATAACCTTCCTGAGGGAAGGGAGGGTTTGCTCGAAGTTCTTGCATACGGAATCTGATAAGACATCACATTCTCCAAGGGAGAGGGAATAAGTTCCAAGAACTTACTATAATAAGACATGTCATTCATGTAGCAAACTATGTGTCTGGAACTATTTCAAAGCTACGTAACACCCTGGCTGTTTCTTCTTAGTATTTTTCTGTCTATTGAGCCCACATCATGCTCCTTGGCTATGAATTTCCACTTGCCCTTGCTGCATTGTGAGTTGAACCCAATCCATTTCCCCTACTGCAAAACCCCACTGCACTGTCGCTGTACCTATTGCAATAGTCCTGAATAAAGCCTCCTCTATTGTACATAACCAGTATCATTGAATAATATTTTTCTTTAACAGAACCAACCCTGTCATGACCTGATAGCATAGGTTAGAGTGTAACTGTAAAATTAATTTTATTAATAATGTGCAACTAGGAGAGATTAAAAATAGTTGTATATTATTTTTAGTAGGAGCCTTTACAAATGTATAGTTTATGTAACACTTTTGTTAGTATTATTATTGTCAACATTACACCTCAACAGTCCTAGAGATAAATTTGATATTTTCAGTACCAGTTTATGAAGGAGGGACCTGAGGTTTGGAGAATTGAAGTAGAGATTATTTAAATAAGAAGAAATGAAAAATTCTCCCTTCAAATGCAGCACTTGCCTGTGTCAATCTGTAGGTATTTCTGGGTCCACAAAGTGACAACAACTGTTCAATCCACTGGCAATGCAAAGACATACAAGGCATGTCCTCTGCCCTCTAAGAATGTTGGGGAGATCCACCCACAATAAAAGCATAGAATTCTGAGTGAGAGGCACTTGCAAAGGGAGCACGTGAAAGCACTTAAGGAATCTCTCAATCAAAAATCTCCAATAAGAGGTAGTATTGGAGCTGAAGTTTGAAGGCTGTGTGTTAGTTACATAAATATAAAAGCAAGTTCATTTGGGGCAAGAGTATGCACATAGACACTCTGATTTAGGCTTATGTGCAGAGGCACAGATGTCTACATAGCATAGCATGCTCACAATTCACAAAGAAGAAAGTAAAGTGGCAGTTATAGAGTAGGGCTCAAGCCATCCAAGAGGGCAAATGCCAATTCATGAAAAGCTTTATGAGCCAAAACATGGACTTGGAATTTTACCCTAGAAGCTCTGAGAACCCAGTGAAGCATTTAAAAGTGGAGAATAAGCTGTCATGTAATGCCTCCTTGGAAGCAGTACAGAGGATAGATTTAGTGAGAATCATACTAGAGGTTTTGGAAAATAATTCCAGTGTCGGGATAAGAATTCAGGCCAGAGAAGAGACTGTGGGACTGAAAGGTCACAAACACTGAGTGCCAGTAGATGTGTTTGAAGCCATCAGTTCCCTGTGGGCAGTACTTCTCCCCCTGCGTTCCTCGCAGACTCCACCTACGTCCAACTTGAGCTGGGTACATTGGAGGACTTAGACTTGTCAAGTGAAAAATCCCACAATTTATAAATTTGCAAAGGAGATTTTTATTTCCTAGAAAGGTGTACAGCCTGCAGGGAGGACATCCTGACAGGCTGAGAGGCTTAGCCTGTGGCACGGTGTGTTAGCAGGTGCTTCAAGGGAGGGGAGGGCAGAACAGGAATTTATGCTGAACTGGTTGCGAAACATACATATTCAACAGATGACAGGAGGAGCCATGAATACTCATGGAGGTGGCCCTGATACATGCATATTGAACAAACATGCATGCAATATGTGATTCATGTTCACCTGGCTGTGCAGGCTTAGTGTTTAAATGTATTGCAATCAGGCCCCATACATCAAAAGGGAAAGCGGGGACATGAAGGCACCCAATGTGCAGCCTCTGTAAACCATCCAGAACCAGTCCATGGTCAGTGGTCTCTTACCAAGAGAAAGTTACTTAAATCAGTTTTTTATCCAATCAAAGCTGTGGTAAGCCTGTGGAACAAGGGCTGGAAGTCAGTCAGTCAGTCAGCAGCTGGCAGTGGATGAACTGCAATTGTTTAAATAGCACTTATTTCAAGGCCACTGCTTGTTGTTTGGTTCCACAAGAAAAACAAAAGCCTTGTGGCAGTTAGAACAGGGTTTATTCTTTTAACTGTAGAGGTGAGTGACTTAACCCTTGCCTGGCATGATCTTAGCTTCTGTTTATAATTTGGTATCTTATTGCCACAAAGAGTCTATCCTGTCAGCCTTATGACCTCTATTTTAACTCTAATGCTGGTCAGTTGTTGTGTCTGAACAGCAAAAGGGAAGCGGGTAGAATGAGGCGTGTTCAACCTCCTGTCCTGTCATGGCTGGGAACTCAGTCTTTGATGTTTTTCTGGGATCCCCTGTGCCAAGTTAGGGTCCATTCAGTTGGTTGAGAGGCTTAGGATTTTGCTTTTCCTTCTCAGACTCTTACTCTAAATCTATGACAGGTCGTCCTTGACTGGGCAGTTGAGTGTTTCAAGAGATGCTCATGAATGGGGCTGTGTACTTCTATTCAGCAAGAGGTGTTTTCACAAGAGCTTGCACCAGCTCTTCCCGCAGGCCTGGGACCCACTGCCCTATTCTTGAGAGCTGCTGTTTGGCTCCCCTCGCTTGGTCCTTGTGAATGGAGAATTGCCTGGGATGCCCTCAGGATCAATTTGCACTCATTAAACTCAAACTTTCCCACACGATCTAATTTGCATGTAATTAGAGAAATTCAATTTAAGCTTTCTCTTTCCTCTTCTCTTCCTTATAGGATTATCTGAATTCGTTAATGATACTGTGGTGAACACTAGTGTCCTGTGGAATGTGTTCTCCTGTCTCCCACCTCAGAATCCCTGGCTGTGTCTACTTTCAAAACATGGTTCATTTATAAGGGGAAAATGTGGAATAACCTGCCAAGTTCAGGTGTCAGTCCTCTGAGATTCACCAGTAGAGTTAGAAAATAATGAGTGGATATACACTAAAAAACAGTGACAACAGGTAGGGCGTGGTGGCTCAAGCTTGTAGTCCCAGCACTTTGGAAGGCCTAGGAGGGCAGATCACGAGGTCAGGGGATCGAGACCATCCTGGCGAATATGGTGAAACCCCCACTCTACTAAAAATACAAAAATTAGCTGGGAGTGGTAGTGGGCGCCTGTAGTCTCAGCTACCCCAGAGGCTGAGGCAGGAGAATCGCTTGAACCCAGGAGGTGGCCGTTGCAATGAGCCGAGATCACGCCACTGCACTCCAACCTGGCGACGGAGCGAGACTCTGTCTCAAAACCAAAACAAACAAACAAACAACAAAATAAAACAGTAATAGCAGACTGAATTTCAAGAATAAGAACAGAATGACCCGATACTGCAGTCAATAAAAATCAGTCAAGTCCACTGTGGTAGATAGAATAATGTCCCCCAGTGATGTCCACGTCCTACTTCTCAGAGCCTACAAATGTGTTATGTGGCAAGTGGGAATTAATGTTGTGACTTACCTAATCAGCCAACCTTAAGATAAGGCAAGGCCGCTGGACTTTCTCAGTAGGCCCAGGAAATCACCAGCATCCTTAAATGAGGAAGGAGGTCCGAATCAGAGAAGGCCTCCTCTGGCCACTGCTGGCCTCCAAGACGGAAGAAGGCCACAAGCCAAGGAATGCAGGCAGCCTCTCAGGGCTGGAAGAGGCAAGGCAAGGATCCTCCCAAGGCTCCACGAGGAGGGCAGCTCTGGCCAGTGGGGCCCGTGTCACACTTCTCACTTCCAGGATTGTAGGAAAGGAAATTGGTGTTGTCTTAAGCTCAGTTTGTGGTAATTTGGTACAATAGCCATAGGAAACATGTTGGATTCTCTACTGATGTATTTGCTCATGTTCATTTATTTATTCATGTTGGGCACGAGAGATTACACATTTACTTGAGATTCAGAAATCACAGGATACAAATAATTTTTTCCCTGATAGTTATAAGGTTCAACAAATCCCAAAGCACAATATATTTTAGGTGATAGGATCTGTTGGGATTTAGGACGTGCTACCCCAAAATATGGCACCCTAGCATTTGGGAAAACAGTAGAAGCAGGAGGCGACTTTCTTCTTTCCCTTGTCCTTCTCCCATGAAGTAGACCATACAACCCTCATTTGAGAGGTGCCCCTATCCCCGAAAGAAAGAGACTTCTTTATCTCTGAAGACACAGGGACACAGAGAAGAATATGAACATACAAGCCTTGCTGTCCCCTCCATATATCACCATTAGATCAGACCCTTTGTCCTGTAATTATATATCTCCAGGACTGTTCACTCTTCATCAAACCTGAGCATAATAATGTAAAAGTTTGCTGGTTTCTTTGGGTCTTCTTCACTCCTGAAGGCTCCCGTTTAACATAAAACTTTTAACTTCTATTAAATAAATGTGTATGCTTTTCTCTTGTCAGTTTGTCTTTTGTTTTAGGGGCTTCAGCTCTGAACTTGGTGATGGGTGAGGAGAGAAGGTTTCTCCTTCCCTACGCTCTTCAATCCCTAAACTTTCTTTCCCTGTATTCCTACAATCCCATTCTTCTGGATTCTCTCATTTCTTTCTTGAGTGTCTCTTCATCTCACCTCCTCCCACAACAAAAACCTCCTACAAATACTAGCACACTCAGCATCTACTCAGGACAGTCAGATCTTTTAGGATACTCTGGGTAGTTCAGAATCAGATATTTTCTCAGTTCCTGAACTTGCTGCCATATTTGTTGAAAGCTACTTTTCCATCTTATACAATATTCTTTTCTCTCTCTCTTTTTCTTTTCCTTCCTTACTTCCTTCCTTCCTCTCTCTCTTTCTTTCTCTCTTTCTTTCTGCCTTCCATTCTTTCTCTTCTCTTTTTTCTTTCTTTTTCTTTCTTTCTTTCTTTTTTTCTCTCTCTCTCTCCCCCTCCCTCCTTCCCTTCCTTCCTTCCTTCTTTCCTTTTTTCTTTCTTTCTTTCTTTTTTTTTTTGGACAGAGTCTAGATCTGTCACCCAGGCTGGAGTGCAGTAACCTGATCACAACTTGCTGCAGCCTCAACTTCCCTGGCCCAAGGAATCCTCCCATCTCAGCCTCCAGAGTAGCTGGGATTACAGGCTCACACCACCACTACCAGCTAATTTTTTAAAAATTACTTTTAGTAGAGGGAAGATCTTGCTATGTTGCCCAGATTGGCCTCAAACTCCTGAGCTCAAGCAACGCTCCCACTTCAGTCTCCCAAAGTGCTCACATCGAAGATGTTAGCCACTCCACCCAGCCTATCTGAAAGACTTAATGATATTTCATCATTGCAATAATTCCATCTTATAGTAGAATCTCATAGAAAAAAACAGAGGTAATTTTAATGCAGGTATTACATTTTAGTATTATTTTTAAAATATTGTTTGTTTTCTCTTAGTGAGTTATAAATTCTTCCTTTGACACTGTTAGCTGCTCAGAAGAAATGAGCTAGAAATTGCTTGTATTAAAAAATACTTTAATATTTGCATAATAAATGAGTCAACAGTAATTGGTCCTGCAAATTCATTTTTGTCAGACCCTGTAAATGTTACAAATACCCACACATACATTGTAAGTTCTGTTATTGAACAATAATACTCGGCTGCTCATTATTCACTTTACTGATACAATAAAGCAACTGGATGTGAGACCTGAATGGAAACACATAAAGAGAAAATAAGCAAGGTTGTTTAATGCCTGATTGTCCAGGGCAAGGAGATTCAGCAGAGACGGCAGAGAACAAGGAGAGAACAAGGACTCAAAAATGGCTCCTCAGGGACAGGGTGTGGCGGCTGATGCCTGTAATCCCAGCACTTTGGGAGGCCAAGGGTGGCGGATCAGTTGAGGTCAGGAGTTCGAGACCAGCCTGGCCAACGTGGAGAAACCCTGCCTCTACTAAAACTACAAAAACTAGCTGGGCGTGATGGTGGGCAGCTGTAGTACCAGCTACTTGGGAGGCTGAGGCAGGAGAATAGTGTGAACCAGGAGGCAGAGGCTGCAGTGAGCTGAGATCACTGTACTGCACTCCAGCCTGGGTGATAAGACTTCGTCTCAAAAAAAAACAAAAAACAAAAAAAAAATGTGCTCCACAAATGTGTCCTGCTCTACTTTATGGTGGCAGAGTTTAAGGGGGGAAAAAAGGTTTGTTAAGAGTATAAACTAACAGTTTTAGATAAAGTGTGTTTGAGTTTAAGTGATGTAACTTGCTATGAATGCTAGAAATATTGTTGTAAATGTGGAGCTAGAATACAGAAGGTAAGGGATGGATATATTTCAGAATTAAGAAAGGTCAACATCATTTTCTACAAAGAAAACAACAGGAAAGCAGGAAGAGAGAGTGTAAAAAGAAGCGACAAATGAAGAAATGGCAACATCTTCTAGAAAAAATAATCTTTACCTTCCTCTTATAAAATTTATCTATGACCTTCTATCAAACACCCTCCCCCGCCACACACACACGCATCTGTATGTATGTATGTGTGAGTTGGCTAGGGTGGCCATCCCAAAATAACAGACTGGGGAGCTTAAACGACAGAGATCTATTTTTATCTCAGATCTGGAGGCGGGAAGTTCAAGTCCAAGATGTCAGCATGCTGAGTTCTTCTGTGCCTCTCTCCTTGGCTTGCCAATGCCGCCCTTCCCTGTATCCCCACATGGCCTTTCCTCCTTGCACGCATCACCCCAGCTTCTGCCTGGATAAGGATGACTAGTTCAGAATCAAATATGTGACTTATGGAGAGTCCATTGATTTCTTAGCCTAATTTTTCTGTCTACATTTTCAATTGAGACATAGAAGATAGGTACTTGGAGAAGATACTTGCTATTTCTATTTGACTTTGCCAGCTGAGGCTCCTATGATTTGAAGGGTGTTTGGGGCTTTGAGTGTTGATGAGCATGTTTGTGCAGAGATGCAGGGGAATGGCACAGAGAAACAGTGAAAACTGGCAGAATGAGCAGCTGTGTTACTCTTCAATTGTTCTTCAGGTCCTAGAAGACAAAGCCTTTCCCAGGGAACTTCAAGTGTAGCAAATGCTTTAAAATATTTTCTTACAGCTGGATGCAGTGGCTCACGCCTGTAATCCTAACACTTTGGAAGGTCAAGGCAGGCAGATCACTTGAGATCAGGAGTTCAAAACCAGCCTGGCCAACATGGCGAACCCCATTGCTACCAAAAATACAAAATTAGCCAGGTGTGGTGGTGGGTGCCTGTAATTCCAGCTACTGGGGAGGCTGAGGCAGAAGAATCACTTGAACCTGGGAGGTGGAGGCTGCAGAGAGCTAAGATCTCACCACTGTACTCCAGCCTGTGCCACAGAGCGAGACTCTCAATAAAAAAAAAAATAAGTAAAAATAAAATATTTCTTCTTTTGCTTAAAGTCACTCCTGGGCGTTAGTTAATGTCAACCAACATAAATTTAGGTAAAAAATCAAGGATGGGAGAGGGAGGGAATATACACTTCTGGGGAAAGCACAGCAGAGTTTTCAGTTTCTCTTTCCTTCAATGGAAGAAACCTTTTTCTGCATACAATACCATCTTAGGTCACACAATATACATTTCTCTTCAGACACTAGGCATTGGCAGATTGCTGAAGATGCGATACCTATTTATTCATTATCTATTTTAATTACTTCATTCTCTCTATTTTCACTGGGAATAAAGACTAGGAAAGTGAACTAGGCAAACAAAATTCACTTTTAATATTCTTTAAACATTACTAATAGAGTAAAAAATTAGTTCATGGGGAAAATAAACTCAATTTTCCACCTATTCTTCAAACCTATATAAGCCTTCAAAAAGCAACTAAGAAATTATATATATAAATATGTTTTTGTATATATATGTGTGTATATATGTGTTTTATATATACGTGTGTATATATGTGTTTTATATATATATGTGTGTATATATACACACACACCCACACACAGATGTTCTATACAGACAATGAAAAGTTAAAAACCAACCACCTAAATTAAAGTAAAAGTTCTTTAAAATCTGTCATTCTTTAGGGAAAAGAAATGATGGACAACCTTGTTCAGTGGATTTGAATTAGGTACAATCACACCATTTATGAACACAGAACTGGCAGAGAAGAGGCGTATAAAATGCACAAGCTTGGACATTAGAAGATCCTCACTCTGACTCTGTACATGCTATGACCTTCATGCTTAGGGAAGACTTTCTGTCATGTAAGGATAATCAGTATTACTTCCTCACTGTGTCTGGAACATTAAGAATGCATTCCCCCTAAATGGTGGATACTATCATAATTGTATCATATTGTATCATGTCTCTTAGTTTGATTGGAGACCCCTGCCAGATCCCCTCTACCCCAACTGGACATTTCAATGCTTATGTCCTGAAGTTTCTGCTCACTTAGGCTTTGGACAAAGAGCTAGACCCCGTGCATCCTAAGAAAACTCCTCTCTTCTATCACAAAGGGTGTAGACAACTCTTTGCTTGCTGCATCTGGTGTCCAGTGATAGATACATTTTTCTGGGTTTCCTGAATGTGATCTTAGATGCAGGACCCTGAATTAGAGTTGAAAATGGGGGCAGGAAAAGTGTCACAGTGAAGTTGAGACATCCTTAGGCTGATTCCAGCAGAATTGAAAGAATAAGCCAGAATAAAATGTACATTTCAATTAGCAAAGTTACACCATCAGTGAAACACAATCTTATGGGCTGCAGTGGGGAACTACAATAAATGCAGTATTGGGGAGCCTGGAGAAAAAGAGAAAGTAGGCCAAAGCAACTGAAGTTGGAGAGGTAAGCGGAGGTTTGATTACTTACGTCTTTGTACAAATTTGAAGAAGCTCTGACTACTCTGTAATTCTTACTATTTGGTGTTTTGTTTCCTCATTTGATAACCAGGCTATTTTTGAGCTAAGGAGAGGGTCTCCATGCAGGGTAACATATTTTCTCAAAGCAAAATATCACTTTTTTTTGTTGCAAACAAGGCACATATAATGGGAAATATTGGAGGTCAAAGCAAAGGTTGTATTATCCATTGAGAAAAGCCACTTGACTCTTTGTTTTAATTAAAATGTTTAAAATTTCTATCTCATTTGCAAATGTGTGACAAGCAATCTGTGCTGAAGGTTTACAGATCTCAGATGCATCTCTGAGCTGGGGGAGTATCCTATAGAATGACAAAGTGCCAAGTTTTTTCTATAAGGGAGTAAATTATCTTCTGATAATTGGGCTAATTGCCTAAAGTTAATTATTTTCTCCCTTGTTCCTATGGTCATTCAGGTATTGATCAAAGTTGTAAGTAAATCATAATATAGAATATTAGCTGGCCGGCACGGTGGCTCACACTTGTAATCCCAGCACTTTGGGAGACCAAGGCTGGTGGATTACCTGAGGTCAGGAGTTTGAGACCAGCCTGACCAACATGGCGAAACCCCATGTCTACCAAAAATACAAAAATTAGCCCGGCGTGGTGGCGGGTGCCTGTAATTCCAGTTACTTAGGAGGCTGAGACCGGAGAAAGGCTTGAACCCTGGAAGCGGAGGTTGCAGTGAGTCAAGACAGAGCCACCTCACTCCAGCCTGGGTGACAGCAAGACTCCGTTTCAAAAAAAAAAAAAAAAGAATGTTAGCTAATAGAATGATAGAATGCTCTATTTTATTTCTCCTGGAATTGGATTTTATGTGCTTGGACACAGTGTGAACTTTTGCTTCACATTGTGAAGATATAAACGTGCTTTTAGATGTTATTCTTGCTGGCTGAGTTCAGCTAGCACCATCGTTCTTTGTGGTTCTTGTTGAGGGAAGTGCTCACTGCAGGGTGTTATCAGCATAGACTCTCATTGACTGCACTCTAAACAGGGAACTTAGTCATCGCGGTCATTTGTCCCTGTTTCTGTGTTCACATCTCTCTTCACTTTCCACTTTAAAATAGTTTCCTAATGTTTCTTATTTACTTATTTATTTATTTAGAGTCAGGGTCTCACACTGTCACCCAGGTTGGAGTGCAGTGGTGCGATCTCTGCTCACTGCAACCTCCGCCTCATGGGGTTCAAGCGATTCTCCCGCCTCAGCCCGCCAAGTAGCTGGGACTACAGAGGCCCACCACCACGCCTGGCTAATTTTTGTATTTTCAGTAGAGACGGGGTTTTCACCATGTTGGCCAGGCTTGTCTCGAACTCCTGACCTCAGGTGATCCTCCTGCCTCGGCCTCCCAAAGTTCTGGGATTACAGGCATGAACCACCGTGCCTGGCCCCATAATATTTCTAATAAACAAAACATCTGTTGAGTCTTTAAATTTTGTATTATCTTTTCAATTAGTCATTTGAAAACATGAGTATTCTGAATGAAAATAATGAGACTATTTTTGTCACTAATAAAGTTACAAAACCTATTGAAATATGGATGATGATACAGCATCCTGCCTAGCATATTCTTTTGAAATGTCTTAATAATAAAATATAAGTAGAAATATCAGTTCACTAAATGAGACAACAGAGTAATTCACTTGGTATAATAGGGCTTTAATACACTAATTACATAGTTTACTCTTTAGTATAATATGCTACTTTTCATATTTAGATGGGTAATATTTTCTGTGAACACTAGATTCATTAATAATTATAAATTGCTGTAGCTTAGGATAACAAAAGGTCTTTGGCTCCAAAATAATACTCTAATTGTCAGTGTGATTATTTCATTTGCAGTGATTAATGGTGTTGGCATTTGGTTCATAATATAATTGTATTACTTTGTATTTCTACAGCATTCTTTTTCTAAGAACTTCAAAGTATTTCTCTTTTCTTATACCTTCAAGAAGTAGTGTAGTGTACAAGTACTGTATAATAATTTTAGTTTTATAATGGTAAAGTCACTAGCTATTTTTATAATATTTATTATTTTAAATAATTCAAAATAAAAAAGTAACACTTTTATATTTTTTTAGCCCAAAGCAAATAACTCAGAACTTTTTGTATGTTGACAGTTGATTTTGTAATGCCTCCACTTATATTTAAGTAACTCTATTTGTTCTATTTATGTGTGAACTTTATTAAATTGCAAACTGAAATTATTCTTTTAATGAAAGATACTAATATTTGTCCCAAGAAGCTTAGAGATAAAATTCTAGCTATTTTATATCAAGTCTATGTAATACATTTCTGCATTAAATACACACCTGGCATTTGGTGAATTTTTATAATTTTAAGTTGCCTCAGCATTCATTTTGAATATAAATGACTTTTTTCATATGAGAAGCGGGCTCAGTCACCCTTGACACAGTTTCTAATTCAACATCGCCCTGCGCCCAGGTCCTCGGTGGGGTTGATGCAGCTGTCTGCCTTATACAACTGCCCTCTGGTGAACACCATCCTATGGGAGATGCAGCCTGCTTAACTCGCCCACCGACCCTCACACCCGACATGGCCTGTAGCGATATGACACAGACTGCCTCTCCATCATGGGGTGACCTCCTAAACTTGAGCCTGTGTGCTTGAAACCCACCAATTAAAATCCCTGTGGGAAACCTTCTTGGATACAGCCCTAGATCCAATAAGGACCTTGGCTCACTGGTCCCTTTCTCTTTCTCCCTGTCTGCACTCCTTAACCTCCATGTGTGTGGTTTCCAGATATGCCAGGTACCCCCAGACCTGGAAGTCCTGGAAGTCATAAAATATTTATTTACATTTTGTGCCTTTCCTAAGATCCTAAATTAAACATGGCAAAATTTTATATTCATACTTGAAAAACAAGCAAACGACTATTTCTTTGTCAATACTGTGATTTTACATTCACAGTACATCATATAAACAAGCACAACTAATCTTTTACAAATGTTGAATGTGTAATATATAAATTAAAAAATAAACACATTTTTCAGAACCATTTCCAGATGTGTTAGCAGCAAAATAAAGAAAAAAATAATTCCTAGCTACCTACAAATGAATGAAGCTATTTGACAGAAGAGTAATGATATAACAGTAGCAATTAGAACTAAAAGAAAGGCATCCAATGGTGTATACAACATGTAAAAGTGTTACAAGAGAGTATTATATTAGTTAAGCCAAGAATATGGTTGGAGATTCCTGGATACTGGCATAATAGGTAGTCAATCAATATGAAGTGAATTCATTGACGAAAAATTGTTGAAGAGTAGGGAGACTTTACTCACGGACTACAAAAGATCCAGGAGAGATATTTAAAAGGATTGTCAGAATAAGCAGCAGGAAACTAAAATTCAAGTAGAATTATGGGAAGGGATGGAAGAGAATGCATTTCAGACATTAAGAGTGACAGATATAGAAGTGTGAGGAAGTGTTTTGAATGCATCTCTGCCCAGCAGTTTACATAATCTTTTTCAGTTTTTCCCACCTTCAAGCATCAAAAGAACAAAGAATGGATATTTATTGATGTTTTCTGGAAAAGGAACACACAAAATTTATCAATAGTAGTATTAATGGTTTCTTATCTCATTTCTCACTCCTGATGCCAAAGTAGGTTGCGATTATAATCCGGTCAGTTTTTGGAAGATGAACTTTGGTGGTGAAATTATGTGCTGTTAGTTCTAGATCTTGGAATGTAACTTGCCTGCTTCTGGCCCTGAACTGTATTGCCTGGCTTATGAGATGAGGTAAGCCGAGTGTCCACATGATCATCATGAAAGGCTAGGTGTGTGTGGTGGCAGACCTGCTGTCTGTGCCTTCCACTCCCAACTACAGGCTATATTCATGGAGCAAAGCTAAACTCTCACAAGCACTTCCACCCCGTATGTCTTAACCCCAAATAACTTTGAAATGGGCCCACAGAGAACATGGTGTCAGGGGTTACAGGCAGTAGAGAGAAGAATAGGGTGTTCATCTTTAGTTGACTCACCTACATTATTATTTCTCTGGGAACATTCTAATAGGTAATAAAAAACTATCTCTGAAATATTGCACAATTTAAAATTATATTTTGCTAAATTTCTTTTTTTTTGAGATGGAGTTTCACTCTTGTTTCCCAGTCTAGAGTGTAATGGCATGATCTCAGCTCAACACAACCTCTGCCTCCCGAGTTCAAGCAATTCTCCTGCCTCAGCCTCCCGAGTAGCTGGGATTACAGGCATGTGCCACCATGTCCAGCTAATTTTGTATTTTTAGTAGAGACAGGGTTTCACCATGTTGGTTGGGCTGGTCTCGAACTCCTGACCTCAGGAGATCTGCCCACCTTGGCCTCCCAAAGTGCTGGGATTACAGGTGAGAGCCACTGCACCCGGTCCAAACAATAATTATTAGTGGTTCCTGCACATTAATTTTTCCCCAAAGTCAGAGAAAATATAGCAATTTTTTAAGGAAAAAAATGCAAATCTGACAATTCACTTATTATTCTTTTCTAAACTTAAGCTATTAAATCACATTCTAGTAATTATATTCTTCATAAAACTGAGTGGCTTCCAGATCCCAGAAAGATATGAGACTTAAGGTATCAGAGCATTCAATATGCTGAGAATCTGTCCCCTGCCTTTGTTGTCTCACTCTAGTGAAGACATTCGTCTAGTGAGGACTTTGTCTCAGAATTCTGCTGGATTGTTGCATGGAAAGAGTGTAGGATCCCTCTGCCAGTGAGGAGTTTTTCATATTAAAGCAGAATTCAGACCAAACACGTTGTGAAAAATTTCAGTAGCTTTGAATGAACAGACATCTTCACTAAATTATCAAATGACATGCAGTTGACATACAGTTCACTTCACACAGTTAAAATACAAGACATTAAAACATTCATGAAAAAAGATTATAGAAATTAGGAAAAATAATAATGCAAAGTGCAAGAAAAATTGATGACACACAATAGAGAATATTAAAAGTATACAGGATTTTGAAAATGAAAGTAATGCATAGTTACATATAAAATATGGGGTATTTCCCATTCAATAAAGACAGACTTCGCTTATCAAAAGGTGATATATATCATGGTTAATTACTGGAATTTGAAGATAAGTAATTATTTAGGCGTGGAAGAAGAAACTGTAATTCTCCTGCAAGGGAAAAAAATTTAGACTGGCATTAGGTTAAACAAAATGAATGCTCATGATGAAAAGATAGTGAAAGTTCTATACAATTATAAGAATTAAGTGCACTTCAAATTGTTTTTAAAATGCTGCCAAACTCAAACATTTTTTAAACAAACTCTAACCATCCAAGAGGTCAATCAGAACAAAGAGGAAGGAGTAATTTGTGAAACCAATGTCAGTAATGATAAAGGCTACATCATTTCAGATTTAGTATATATTAAGATTATGTTATGAACTAATTTACATTACTTATTTGTAAAAATATTGACTATGTTATGACCTATTGTTTGACAAGTATGATAAAATTAACCAGTATGTTAAAAAATGTAATTTATCAAAGATGTGGGAGAACCAAATTAAAAATTTGATCGTGTCACTTTTAAAGACCTTCTGAAAAATAAATTAATTAGTGATTTTTAAAGAAATGTTTATGAAGGTAATTACAGAAATATTGCTCAACTCTTCTAGAGAATAAAGCAAAAACATTTCTCAACTCTTTTAATGAGGCCAACATATATTTGATACCAAAATCTGATGAAGACATTACGATAAAATAACATGGATACAAAATTTTTAAACATAGATGCAAAAACGCCTCCATAAAATATTCTGAAAATGAATTCACCAATATATAAAAGGACCAAATAAGATTCATTTCAGAAATGTAAAGATTATTTTATATTCTAAAATAAATTAATATCAGTAATTTATTTTATATTCTAAGATAATATATGTAATTTATTTTATATTCTAAAATAAATTAGTATCAGTAATAAATTTATCAGTAAACAAAAGAGAAGAAAAAATCTCAGAAGTTTAAAAAACACTTTTTTTACAAAATTCAACATTTTTGAATGATTGTAAAAAAGAACTATTATTAAAAGAGCCATAAGAAAACTTCTTGAGTCTTGTTTATTACAAAACCTACAGCTTACCTTATTCTCAAGAAATATTGAAACATTTTTCCTGTAAGCAGGGAAAAGATAAGGATACCACTATTGAAATTAAATATATATATTTTGATATCTCAACAAATTAGGAACAAAGGGGAATTTCCTAGACTTGGTAAAAAAATTACAAAAAACATACAGCTAACACTGCAATGCTGAGAAACTTGAAGCTTTCCTAATATGGTCAGGACGAAGGCAAAAATATATCCTTTTACCACTCCTTTTCTAGATTGTACTAAAAATCCTACCTAATCTGATGAGACAAGAAAAGGAAATAAATACAAAGACTGGGAGGAAATAAATAAAACTGTTCTGCTTGCAGATGGCATGATTAGCTATGCAGAAAACATGAAAGAATCAACAACAAAACCCTCCTGGAACTAATAAGTGACTATAGCAAAGTTGCATTTACAAGTTTAATATAATATACACAAATCAATTGCTTTCCGATATACTAGCAATCAACAAGTGGAAGTTCAGATTAAAAACACAATACCATTTACATTAGCACACAAAAAATGACATACTTAGCTATAAATCTAACGGAACATATACAAGATCAACACAAGGAAAACTATAAAAATCTGATGAAATAAATCAAAGAACTAAATAAATGAAGAGATATTCTATGCTCATGGATAGGTTCAATATTGCCAATCTGTCAGTTCTTCCCAACTTTATAGATCCAATAAAATCTCAATCAAAATCTTAGCAAGTTACTTTGTGAATACTGACAAGCTGATTCTAAAGTTTATATAGAGACACCAAAGACTCAGAATAGCCAATACAATATTGAATCAGAATAACAAAGTTGGAGAACTGAAACTACCTGACTTCAACACTTACTGCAAAGCTACAATAATTAAGATTGTGTTATTGGAAACAAACAAACAACAAGTACAAATAGATCAATGGAACAGAATAGAGAGCCCAGAAATTGACGCAAAATATAATCAACTCAGCTTTGACAAAGGAACAAAGACAATTCAACAGAGAAAGGAAAGTCTTTTTAACCAATGGTGCCAGAACAACAGAACATCCACATATTAAAAAAGAAACAAATTGAAACTAGACACAGAGCTTGCACACTCCACAAAATTTAACTCAACATAGGTTATATAACAAAACATAAAACACAAAACTATATGTATATGCCATGCCACGTATACAGCAAGTGACATTTATAGAAATGGTATTATTAACTGTTACATAGAAATAGTTTATGGACTGGAATCAAATGAAAGTATTGTTTATAAAATTGGAAAATAAAAAAATTAGGAAATATTGTCAGAAAAGTATAGTTATAACTATAATAGATGATACTATATTCTGAATTATAAATAGGAAAGCCAAAAAACTAAAAAATAAAGAAATCATAAAAAGTATCATGCCCTGTCAGCTGGGCTCGGTGGCTCACGCCTGTAATCCCAGCACTTTGGGAGGCCAATGCGGGCGAATCACGAGGTCAGGATATCGAGACCCTCCTGGATAACACAGCAAAACCCCATCTCTACTAAAAATACAAAAACAAACAAACAAAAAAATTAGCCAGCCGTGGTGGCAGGCGCCTGTAGTCCCAGCTACTTGGGAGGCCGAGGCAGGAGAATGGCGTGAACCCAGGAGGCAGAGTTGCAGTGAGCAGAGATTGTGCCACTGCACTCCAGCCTGGGCAACAGAGTGAGACTCTGTCTCAAAAAAAAAATAAATAAATAAATAAAAAAGTATTATGCCCTGTCAAAAGTTTTTTTGAATTCTTAGCTAATTCTTAACAGATGCAAGTACAACGAAAGAACATGAAATGATCCTTGACCTCTTGGATCCAATAAACTATTGAAAAGTGTTGTAAATGTAAATAACAGAAGCAGATGAGAGAACATCTAGTTTTTCCAGATGACAGTTTTCATGAAGAGCAGAAAAAAACTGCTCTAAGATCCAAGAAACAAGCAGCATTGTAGATGAAGTTGAAATTTTCAGCAATTAGACGAATGCATATGAAATTGCATTTAAAGTGGATTATCTTAAAAACAAAGAAGAGACTTTCAAGAAAAAGAAAATGAGTGAATGGTATTGCAAATGCTCATGTTCCTTAAATCCAATTTTACTCAATATGGAAACAATGAAAAGTAAACAGTTTGGGTAAAATTAAGAAAACAACAACAGATGATTTGTTCACAACCTTTCCTGTTTGATATCTGAGTAGTTACTTCTTGTACATGCCATGCTGTTAAGGTCTGAAATGTAGAGGAAGCTTGTTGGATGGAAGCTCAGTGGCAGATAGAATTGATGGTCTATCCTGTTGCCATTCTTCCTCTTCCCTCCCTGGCAGATGTTGGAACTTTTCTTCTCATGTTCATCTTCTCATGTACTCATGGGCATTGGTCCCTTCCTGGCCACAATATGTAGTTTTTGCCCAATCTAAATAAAATTATGATAATTCTCTTTATCTTGACAGAGAATGGTTTTGCCAAGGTTTGTCAATGTAATTAGCACAGTGGCCAACAAAATATATAAAGGTTGGCCAATCATAGTGGCTCACACATGTAATCCTAGCATTTTGGGAGCCCAAGGCAGGAAGATCACTGAAGATAGGAGTTCAAGACCAGCCTAGGCAACATAGTGAGACCTCATTTCTACAAAAATACAAAAATTAGCCAGGCATGTTGGCAAATGCCTGTAAACCCAGCTGCTCAGGAGACTGAAGCAGGAGGACTGCTTGAACTAGGAGTTTGAGGCTACAATGACCTATGATCATGACACAGCCTGTGTGACACAGAGACATCCTGTGTTTTAAAAATAAAAATTATACATTATATATATATATATCTTCAGGTATTTGTGTAAGAAAAATATTCTTTACCCTGATTTAAAAAAATTGTGCTTGGAGATACTGTTCTTTTTGTATTTTGACTGAGATTGTGAGAATCAGATGCCTGGAGTTGTGGAAATGATCTTTCCGTCATCAGAGGGCAAGACTGAAGACACATTTCAACTGCTGAGGACACAAAACAGAAATAGAAATGGCACTTAGGTCCTTGGTGGTGTTGGGTGGTACTTAATTAACTGATCCTAGAATCACATTTTCCAGGATGTCTTGTTGTTCGTGATGTTAAACTCTTCATTGTTTAAGACATTGAATTCTGCTTCAGGTAATCTATTACTTGCAGCCAAGGCACTCCAACTGACAGAACAACAACAATACAGTCAACATTTAATGTGCCAATAGGGTAAGATAAGGTACAAAGAAAATATTTACATTTAAATTGACATTTTATGCTTTTAATATTATGCAATAAAAAAGATAAGACAACCCCCCAACAAGATCAACACAGAATATTCCCAATATTTCCAGACTGTTGAAAAAGGGGCCTTATAGATTCATTCTTTTATATGCAGGTTTATAAATTATGATTTTAAGAGGTGTCTTTATTTATTATTATTTATTTATTACCTCAAACTAGTTAGAAGAAAAGCAAAAATATCTATCCTAGAATCAAAAGGATTAAATATATTGTTGAAATAACATACAGTAAAGCTGCGTAGGAGGTAGCAATTTGATATAGTGAGACAGCTGGTGTCGTTCTAGACAAAATCAATAAAACCTTAGAATGTAGATATGTTCAGGAACTCCAAGACCAGCTTCAGATCCTGTGATTGTCCAGAACTCACAGGACCCAGCATACAGCATACCCATGGCTAGGATTTACTACAGCAAAAGGATGTAAAATAAATTCAACAAAGGAAAAATGTGTGGGGGGTGAATTCTGGAAGAAATCAGGCTCAGGCTTTGAATCCTATCCCAGTGGAGACACCAGGGTTGGTAGAAGTTCAAGAGGGACTTGGTGCCCAGGGTTTTTACCAGGAGCTGGTTACATAGGCATTGTCTGCCTGGCACATACCAGAATGCCAGGAATCCACGAGGAAAGTGTGTTCAGCAGAAACCATATGATTTGTTCGGTTAGGCATAGCGAGCCACTCCAATCTGTTCTGAGAGTAGCAGGAACTCCCCTGAAATCCAAGTTCCTGGACACCATCAGAGGGCCAACCTTGTAAGCAGGACATTTTAAGAATAAGCAGTTAGGCCTGGTAGGTTAACTTTTGTGATGGTTAATTTTATGTTAGGTCTACTGAGCCACAGGTGTGTAGATTAGAGTTCTTTTCTGTGTGTCTCTGTGAGGGTGTTTCCACAATAAATTAGCATTTGAATTGGTGGACTCAGTAAATTAGATTGCCCTCCTCAATGGAGTGGGCGTCTTTCAACCAGTTCATGTCATGAATAGAACAAAAGGCAGAAGGGAGAATTCACTCCCTGTCTGCTTGCTGCTTGACTTGGAACTTCAGTCTTCTCTTGATCTTGGACTGGGATTTATATAATTGTCACCCTGGCTCTCAGGCCTTCCGATTCAGATTGGAACTACACCACCAATTTTCCTGGATCTCCAGTTTGCAGACAACAGATCATGGGACTATATATATCTTATTGGTTCTAGTTCTCGGGAGAACACTGACTAATACAATTCTTTTACATACAGTAGGGAAAGAAGTAATAGAACCTCAATAATTTGTAGGAAGCTAAACCTCAGCAGTGTCTTGATTCATTTTGGGTTTTCTATATTTAAAGAAATAATGATATCATAGAGATATTCCAGATTTGAGCATCCAAGCTATAACGTGCATTGAAAACACGATGAATGAAGAAGCCATGATGTTTTTGCAATGCGTGCTCTTTAGAAAAGAAGAAAGAAGACAAGTGTATGCTAAGGGCAAAGAAAAATATATTGAAAATTTCAAAAGGCCAGATACAGAGGCAATATAAGTAAGGCATTTACAAGGATTTGTGAGTAGCTAAAATATTCTGTTGTGATTCGTAACAAATTCTCCAGTTAATCAATTAAGCATACGTGCTAGGATCTAAATGAAATTTCTACTATCTGAGGAAGGCAGTGCTTCCATTTTCATTTATAATTCATGTCTCCAAATTTTCGAAATGCTTCTTACTGATGTCCCTTTGTGACATTTTCTCAAGCTCAAACTTTCTTTATTCCTAACATTGTGTTAGTTATATATCCCTGTAAATGAGCATGGCCAATTCGTTGGGAGACAAGGGCGTAAAGGTGCAAATCTGTTCATTTAGAAAAGCTTTAAATTTCCAATTCTGCTGAGAATTACACATGTAAGAAACAAAAACAAAAAAGTAATAGGCTTATATCATTTTGTTTTCTCAGTTTAGAAAAGCCTTTGATCTCCCACATGTATTTACAAGCATGTGAAATTAGAAACACCTTGGCTAAAATATACTGTGTGATGGATAGTTTCAGAATGCAGAACTTTGCATAGTTATTCTATAGTCGTTGCTGCTATTTTAAAATTTGGATGAAGCAACAAATTATTATCAAACAGTTATGTCTAAACTCTACATTATTTGATGAATTTT
The DNA here is from genome assembly GCF_028885625.2 of Pongo pygmaeus. NCBI lineage: Eukaryota > Metazoa > Chordata > Mammalia > Primates > Hominidae > Pongo > Pongo pygmaeus. The sequence goes on along the minus strand of NC_072379.2, from coordinate 33,741,679 downwards.
TTCAATTCAAATAAAAGTGCTTCTTATATTTCTGAGAGATGATTTCATATAATTGCATTTTAGGGATGTTGTTTACTTTTCTCTGCTGAATGCTTAACACGTAGACCTTTTACATTTGTTTCTCTCTAGGGCACATGCACAAAATGATAATGCATGTCCACAAGTTATTTGGCAGCTTGAGAGATAATATTTAAGTCCATTAAATGAAGAAATCATTCACCAAGACCCCGAGCCCAAATCTCCCCATAAAAATAAGACTAATAGTTCATAAACTATGCTTCTGCATACAAACAATTAGATTCAAAATTTGAGGCCTTAATGCACATAATTAAATTATTATTTTTCGTTCTGCTTCACAACAGGAAGTTGTTATTGTGGGGAAAATGTGCCCACATTAAAACTGCAAATTGATTTTCGATGAAATAAAGCTATCTGTAACCTAGAGAAAATTTGATGCCTTGCTAAATACAGTGTTAAGCAGAAAATTGTAACACCTGTGATAAATACAATTAAAAAGACTGCCTTTAGAGATATAAGTTTGTTATTGTGCAATATGTGAACCTTGCATATCACTAGGGTTTTTTTTAAATGGTGAAGTAAAGACAAAATGAAAGGAATTATTCTTTAATAAAAAGCAATGTTCCTATTATAGAGTTACAGTGATGCAAATAATCCTTGAAACTTTTTGCACAAAAATCGTAGTCTCCTGGTTTCAGCTTTGACATTTAAAGAGACTGAAAGGTGACACCACATCCTCATAACATCAATCAATAAGTAAACGAACAAACAAACAAACAAATGTGAACAAGAATATAATCAACAATGCTTCTTGGGCCCATTGGGGAAATGATGTTGTAGAGCAAATCATCCTTCCACAATCTGGGGAGAGGGATGAATCAAGAGAATCATAGCTGAGATTGCTGACCTGGAGCTGCTAGACTACAAACTCTCAGGAAGACTTGAATGATAATGAAGAATTACTGGAACTGAACATGGAATAGTGTGGTGGAGAACAAAATTGGAGTCCAAAGTCTGAGGGAGGTCCTCACACTGTGGGTTCAACCACCAGGCATTCCATCATATTTTCACAGTAAAGCTCTAAGAAAGACACCTACTGGCTCTTGTCAAGGGAAGAGTAATCACTGTGAAATGTGCCCAGAGTTTTTTCTATAACAAAGGACTACTCTTCAGGGGAAAGGAATTTACAAGAATTCCTTTATCTCATCCGCAGGAACTCCAGCCCAACTCCTTCTCCATTAGCCTTAAGGTCTGGCCTAGAGGTAAGTGGAATACACCACTGCAGGACCTTTTATGAAGGTTCGATCACTGAAAGGCTTGGATGGAATCGTAAGATTACAGAGTGATAACTCTTTCCACGCCTTACTGCCACACCAATAGGGCTCAGAATAGCAATGGACTGCAGTGGAAAGAGCTGTCATTCTCAGATGCTTTATGAGGAGGAGGAGTTGGGAAAGCCCAACGTCAAAAGAGGAAACAAAAACAAAAACATGGCCAGGAGCAGTGGCTCACACTTATAATCCCAGCATTTTGGGAGGCCGAGGCAGGTGGATCACAAGGTCAGGAGATTGAGACCACCCTGGCTAACATGACGAAACCCTGTCTCTACTAAAAATACAAAAAATTAGCCAGGCATGATGGTGGGCACCTGTAGTCCCAGCTACTCAGGAGGCAGAGGCAGAAGAATGACGTGAACCTGGGAGGCAAAGCTTGCAGTGAGCTGAGATTGCACCACTGCACTCCAGCCTGGGTGACAGAGCGAGACTCTGTCTCAAAAAAAAAAAAAAAAACACTAGAAGAATCTGAGTCCTCTGGCACATACTGCTATAGAATGTATTGTACTCAGCAAATTGACAGGAAAGATTAATATAAAAACTTGCATTAAATGCTATAGTCCATTCAACATCATAAGGCATGCAATAAAGGCAGAAGAAACTATTTGAAGAGGAAAAAAATCACTAGAACCAGGCTCAGACATAATGTGTTAGAATTATCAGACAGAGAAATTAACGTTGGTATGATTAATATATTAAGGGATCTAATGGAAAAAGAACCAATGGGTTATGAAAAGGGAATTCAAAAAATAAAACAAAAGGCAACACTAGGAATCAAACTCATTGTAACAGAGTTGGAGAATGCCTTTGATGGGTTCCTCTGAAGACTGGGCATGGACAAGGGAAAAATCAGTACACTTAAAATTTCTCAATGGAAACTTTTCAAACCAAAATGAAAAGAGTAAAAAAAAAAATTAAAAGAAAAAAACAACACAACATCCAAGAAAAGAAGAGCAACTTTAAAAGGTTTAATATACACATAATATGAATATTAGGAGAAGAAACAGAAGACAGAGCAGAAAAAAATATTTGAATCAATAGTGTTCAACAATTTTTCAAAATTAATAAGTCACACTGTCTTAGTCTGTTTTCACACTGCCATAAAGAACTGCCAGAGACTGGGTAATATATGAGGAAAATAGGTTTAATTGGTTCACAGTTCCACCTAGCTAGGAAGGCCTCAGGAAACTTACAACCACGGCACAAAGGGAAGCAGGCATGTCTTACATTGTGTCAGGCAGGAGAGAGTGAGTGTGAAGGATGAACTGTCAAATACTTATAAAACCATCAGATCTCATGATAACTCACTCACTATCATGAGAACAGCATGTAAGAAACCATCCCCATGATCCAATCACCTGCTTCCCTTAAAACTTGAGGATCATAGGTCCCTCCCTGGACATGTGAGGATTACAACTGAGATAAAATTTGGGTGGGGACCAAGGCGCAAACCATATGAAACACTAATATGGTTTGACTGTGTGTCCCCACCAAAATCTCATCTTGAATTCCCACATGTTGTGGGAGGGAGCCAGCAGGAAGTAACTGAATCATGAGGGCAGGTCTTTTTCATGCTGTTCTCATGATAGTGAATAAGTATCATGAGATTTAATAGTTTTATAAGGGGGAGTTTCCCTGCACAAGCTCTCTCTTTCCTGCTCCCATCCATGTAAGACATGACTTGCTTCTCTTTGTCTCCCGCCATGATTGTGAGGCTTCCCCACACAATTCCCAGCCACATGGAACTGTAAGTCCATTAAAACTTTTTTTCTATGTAAATTACTGGGTCTCATGTTTGTCTTTATTAGTAGCATGAAAGATAACTAATATAGTAAATTGGCACCAGTACAGTGGGGCTCTGTGAAAAGATACCCAAAAATGTGGAAGCAACTTTGGAACTGGGTAATAGGCAGAGGTTAGGGCAGTTTGGAGGGCTCAGAAGACAGAAAAATGTCAAAAAGTTTGGAACTTCCTAGAGACTTGTTGAATGCCTTTGCCCAAAATGCTGATAATGATATGGACAATGAAATCCAGGCTGAGGTGGTCTCAGATGGACATAAGGAAGTTGTTGGGAACTGGAGCAAAGGTAACTCTTGTTATGTTTTAGCAAAGAAACTGGCAGCATTTAGCCCCTTCACTGGAGATGTGTGGAACTATGAACTTGAAAGAGATGATTTAGGATATCTGGCAGAAGAAATTTCTAAGCAGCAAAGCATTAAAGAGCTGACTCAGGTGCTGTTAAAGGCATTCAGTTTTAAAATGGAAACAGAGCATAAAAGTTCAGAAAAGTTGCAGCCTGACAATGCAATAGAAAGGAAAATCTCATTTCCTGAGGAGAAATTCAAGCCAGCTGCAGACATTTGCATAAGTAATGAGGAAGCAAATGTTAATTGCCCAGATGATGGGGAACATGTCTCCAGGGCATGTCAGAGATCTTTGTGGCAGCCCCTCACCTCACAGAACTGGAGATCTAGGAGGAAAAAATGGTTTTGTAGGCCAGGCCCAGGCCCCTGCCTGCTTTGTGCAGCCTAGGGACTTGGTGTCCCATGTCCCAGCCACTCTCGCCATGGCTAAAAAGAACCAACGTATAGCTTGGGACATGGCTTCAGAGAGTGCAAGTCCCAAGCCTTGGCAACTTCCATGTGGTGTTGAGCATGTAGGTGCACAGTCAAGAATTGAGGTGTGGGAACCTCTGTCTAGATTTTAGAGGATTAATGGCAATCCCTGGATGTCCAGGCAGAAGTTTGCTTCAGGGATGGAGCCCTCAAGGAGAACCTCTGCTAGGGCAATGTGGAAGGGAAAAGTGGTGTGTGAGCCCCCACATAGAATCCCCACTGGGATACAGCCTAGCAGAGCTGTAAGAAGAGGGTCACCATCCTCCAGACCCCAGAATAGTAGATCCACCAACAGCTTGCACTGTGCACCTGAAAAAGCCATAGACACTGAATGCCATCCCATGAAAGCAGCCAGGAGGGAGACTGTACCCTGCATAGCCACAGAGGTGGAGATGCCCAAGACCATGGAAACCCACCTCTTGCATCAGCATGACCCAGATGTGAGACATGGAGTCAAAGGAGATCATTTTGGAGCTTTATGATTTGACTGCCCTGCTGGATTTCAGACTTGCATGGGTCCTGTAGTCCCTTTCTTTTGGGCAAATTCTTCCATTTGGAATTGCTGTATCTATCCAATACCTGTACCCCCCATTGTATCTAGGAAGTAACTAACCTGCTTTTGATTTTACTGGCTCATAGATGAAAGGGACTTGCCTTTTCTTGGATGAGACTTTTGACTGTGGACTTTTGAGTTAATGTTGAAATGAGTGAAGACTTTGGGGGACTGCTGGGAAGTCATGGTTGGTTTTGAGATGTGAGGACATGAGATTTGGGAGCAGCCAGGAGTGGAATGTTATGGTTTGGCTGTGTCCCCACCCAAATCTCATCTTGAAGTCTCATGTGTTGTGGAAGGGACTCTGTGGGAGGTAATTGATTAATGGGGGCAGGTCTTTCCCATGTTGCTCTCATGATATTGAATAAGTCTCACAAGATCCGATGGTTTTATAAGAGGAGTTTCCCTGCACAAGCTCTCTTTTTGCCTGCTTGCATCCATGTAAGATGTGACTTCCTCTTCCTTGGCTTCTGCCATGATTGTGAGGTTTTCCCAGCCACATGGAACAGTAAGTCCATTAAAACTTTTTCCTGTATGAATTACCTCATCTTGGGTATGTCTTTATTACCAGCATGAAAATGGACTAATACAGACATCAAACCAGAGTTTAAAAGAAAAAAACTCAGAATAGACCAAGCTTGCTAAGAACAACAACAAAAATCTCTACACCTAGAAATATTATTTTCAAACTGCAGAAAACAAAATACAGAAAAAGAGAAAATCTTGAAAGAAACCAGAAAGTTAGAGAAGCAAACACCTTAGCTATAGAAGAAAAAAGATATGAACTAGAATAAAATTATCCTCTGAAACCATTCAACCAGGAAGTGAATGAAATGAAATATTTGAAGCATCGAAAGAAAATAAAGCCACCAACATAAAAATTATATATCCACTGAAATAATCCTTCAAATATGAAGAAGAAACTTCATATTAGCTTCAAGATATAAAGAGATTAAAAGGCATCACTCCTGACCTCAAATAAGGAAAGAGCTGAGCGAACTGAAAATCAATGACTTCTCATATCCATCAGAAATCGAGGTCATAAGACAAACTGCCATTCCAAAGTCTGGAGAGACAGATGAACACAGAGAAGTATAGTGAAGATCTGCTTCCAGCAGTGAATAAAAATATGCTAAAACCAATAAGTGATAGGAAAAAAGAATGATAATTGTGATGAATTATTGCCAACTGAATGTGGATTAGCTTGAGGTAAAAACTCTCTGAGGGTCTAGACTGAGGCCCCACATTTTCATGAGTTTTACCAAACGTAGTTCTCACAGCCTTACTCAATGAAGAATAGACAAAAATCCACTTGTGTTTTGGGCAGGAAGGGGAGAAAAAAACATTCTGAAATACGCTCAGAGCATTCTCAATAACAGAAACCTTCTCTGTAGAGAAACCATTTTACCAGAACCTTATCTGAGCTGGAAGAACATCAATTAGGCAATTCCAATATCTTCTAGTATTGTATCTCACATAAGTGGAGAACAATTAAAAAAAAAACACTATAGTAAAATAAAACGTCTGTCACTTGCAGTTAGAGCAGACATTCAACTCAGACCAACTCCTAGTCCGAGGTACAGAAAGTATCACATTCAAACCCTAATGACCTGACACATTGTGTCTGGCTTTCAACACACACTGCAAAGCTGAAAGGCAAGAAAACACACAGGCTGGAGAGACAAGCAAGCATCAGAACCAGCATCAGGTATGGAAGAGACTCTGGAAATATTAGACCAGGAATTTAAAATAACTTAGAATAATATATTAAGGAGTCTAATGAAAAAGTCATCAATACACAAGAACATATGGGTAACGTGCATACAGATGGAAAATTTAAGAAACAAACAAAAGAAAATGCCAGATAACAAAAACACTGTAGTAGAGAAAAAGACTTTCTATAATGGACTCATTCTTAGACTGGACACAGCTGAGGAAAAATCACTGAGTCTGAACATATGTAATAGAAACTTCCCAAATTGAAATACAGAAACCAAAAAATTTAAAAATATACCAGAACACCCCAAACTGAGGGATAATTACAAAAGCTATAAATGCATATAATAGGAATAGTAGAAAAAGAATAAAGAAACAAAAGGAATATTTGAATTAATAATGACTGAGAATTTTTTAAAATAAATGACATACAATAAACCACGGATCCAGGAGGCACAGTGAAAACCATGCAGGGTGAAAAACCAAAAAGTCTTCATCTAGGCATATCATAGTCAAACTGCATGAAACAAAGGACAAAGAGAAAGTGTTGAAGGAAGTCACATGGGGAGAATGAGGCAGTTCCTCCATAGAAGAACAGGAATAAGAGTTATATATGACTTCCCATCTGAAACCACACAAGTCAGAAGAAAGTGAAGTGAAATACTAAAAATTGTTGAATGAGAAAAGAAAAAAACACAAAAAACCCAAGATGCCAATTTAGAATTCTCTACTGTTATTATTCTTCAAAAGTGAAGAAGAAATAAAAACTTTCTCAGAAAAGTAAAAATTCAGGGAATGTGTTATCAGTAGACATGCCTATCTCACCACATCTCTCCAACATTGTTCTCGAAGTCTCAGTGCATGCAATAAGAAAAACAGAGGGCATGAAAGTTATGCTAATTAGAAAGAAAACTTGTCTTTGTTCTCAGATGATCTAATTATGGTTATAATTATAATCATCTATCCAGAAAATCCCAAAGAATTCACAAAAAATTGCTAGAACTTATAAGTGATTATAGCAAGGTCATAGGATGCAAGGTTAATATGCAAAAGTTAATTGCTTTCAAATATAACAACAATGAATAATTGACATTTGAAATTAAAAGTACCATTTAATATAGCTCCAAAAATTAAATGCCTAGAATTAAATAAACAAAAATTTGTATAGAATCCATATGTATAAAACTACAATACTCTGATGAAAGAAAACAAAGAAATTCAGTTATGTGAGAGATATTGTTTGCTCATTGACAGGGACACTAAGTATTATTAAGATGTCAACTCTTCTCAAGTTGATATATAGATTCTATGCCTTCCCACTCAGTATCTCAGCCAGTTGTTTTGTGGATATTGACACACTAATTGTTAAATTTATATGGGAAGTCACAAGACTCAGATTTGCCAATACAATACTGAAGAAGAACAAAGTTGAAAGACTGTCACCACCCTAATTCAAGACAAATTATAAAGCTACTGTAATTGAGTCATGTGGTACTGGTGAAAAACAGATACATAAATAAATATAACAGAACATATAATACAAAAATGAAACCACACAAACCCAGTGAAGCAATCTTTGAAAAGGGAGGGAAGGTAATTTAATAGAAAAAATAATAGTCTTTTCAAAAAACAGTATTGAAACAGCTGGATCTGTATATCCAAAATAATATAATCAGACACAAACCTTACACAACCTTACATCAAAATTAAGTCAAAAAAGACCATAGACCTAAATATATAATGCAAAACTGTAAATCTTATAGGAGAAAAAGTAAGTGAAAACATTCTACGTGACTTTGAACTAGGCGGGAGTTCTTAACAGCACAATCCAAAAAGAAAAATATAATAATAATAATATAGACTACAATACAATTAAAAACTTCTGCTCTGTGAAAATATTTAACTGTATACATTAATATACACATTTTGTGCTATGAGCACTTAGGAAATACTTGGTGTCATGAGCCCACCATTACTGGGCTCATCAAAAACTGAGAATAGTTTCATAACCCTAAAACTACCGTCATTCACTCATTCAATACTTCTCTGCCTTAGTCTCTGGAAACCACTGATCTTATTGTCTCTATAATTTTTATTTTTTCAGAATACCATATAATTGGTATATGGTACATAGCCTTTTCAGATTTTTTTTTCACTTAATAATGTGCATTTACGATTCATCTACTAATTTTCAGGACTTGATAGCTCATTCCTTTTTATTGACGAATAATATTCCATCATATATTTGTAAGAAAATTGTTTATCCATTTCTCTCTCTCTTTTTTTTTTTAAAGACAGTGTCTTGTTCTGTCACCCAGGCTGGAGTGCAGTGGTGCAATCTTGGCTCACTGCAACCTCCACCTCTAGGGTTCAAGCAATTCTCATGCCTCATCTTCCTGAGTAGCTGGGCTTACAGACATGGGCCAGCATGCCTGGCTAATTTTTGTATTTTTTGTAGAGAGGGAGTTTTGCCATGTTGGCCAGGCTGGTCTTGAACTCTTAGCCTCAAGTGATCTGCCCATCTTGGCCTACCAAAGTGCTGGGATTACAGGCGTGAGCCACTGTACCAGGCCCATTCACCTCTTGAAGACTATCTTGATTGTTTCGAAGTTTTGGCAATTATAAATAAAGCTACTGTAAAAATTCATATACAGGCTTGGGTGTGGAAATAGGTTTTGAAATCAGTTGGGTAAATATATGGGAGTTCAACTGCTGGATACCATGGTAAGACTATGTTTAATGTTTTTAGAAACTCCCTGCCTTCCAAAGTGACTGTCCCATTCTGCATTTCCACCAGAAAAGAATTAGAGTTCCTATTGCCCTGAATTCTCCACAGCAGTTGGTAGTGTCAGTTGTTTTTTTTTTTTAGATTGTAGGCATTATAATAGATTGTAGGGGTTTCTCGTTATGGTTTTATTTTGCCATTCCCTAATGACAAGTCATTTTAAGTTTCATCTTTATATTCATTCAGTCTATTTATAATTTTTCTTCATTATGTAATTGGGCTGTTTGATTTTAATTGTTAATATTTAAGACTTCTTGCATATTTTGATACAAATCCTTTCTCAAATGTGTGATTTGAAATTATTTTCTCCTTGTTTTTGCTTACTTTTTGATTCTCTTAATATTTTCTGGAAAAACATCTCAACAAGCATAGAAAGAAAAAACAAAACAAATAAAATCACCCTTTCTTCATTTGTAAGCTTAAATATAACTATATTGAAAAATTTCCTCTTTCTATAAAACAAAAATCTGATAAACTCATTCAAAATAAGAAACAAAAAAATGAATTTCAACTTGTTACTCTGCAAAGGTAAATTTGCATGTCAGCAGTGTCTAAAACGTATTACAAATATTATTATTAAGAAAAAAATCCAATACAGAGTTGTTCCACTGAAAGAGAGCCTTCTTAGAAGCGGATCATGGGGTCAGGAGATTGAGATCATCCTGGCTAACATGGTGAAACCCCATCTCTACTAAAAAATACAAAAAATTAGCCGGGCACGGTGGCAGGCACCTGCAGTCCCAGCTACTCGGGAGGCTGAGGCAGGAGAATGGGGTGAACCCAGGAGGCAGAGCTTGCAGTGAGCTGAGATCACGCCACTGCACTCCAGCGTGGGTGACATAGCAAGACTGCGTCTCAAAAAAAAAAAAGACCTAATCATACTTAACTTATGCATTGAATTAATTTATATCAAACAAATGCATATTTTACTTTCATTCTACTTGCAGGTGTCCACACATCATCATGTAAGGTAAGGGCATGGAAAATGAATAATAAAGAGGTCTTATTCACAGTGAAAAAGATATAGGTAGGTAACATTAAAAGGACGTAGAAACCAATGGCTCTCATGACACCTGAATATTAGTACTCCTAATAAATTATGCAGGTCAAGATATCGCAGAGAAGACAAAAGCACCAAAGAAAGAAAAATCAGTTTTCAGTATGGAAATTCATGAAGGTTCACATTGCCCTATTATTAAAATCTAATAGTCAACCAGCAGAAAAATGGAGATGGCCAACCATGAATAGACAAGCAGTAGGAAGAAGACACAGAGTTCTTGGGGAAAATTCATTGAGAGGTCTACCTGTGGCTATTATGAATTAATTAGTTGTGGGAAAATATTTCTGCTAAGACCTAAACATAATGTTATATATATATACTAGAAGGCAGTGGGGACCTGCTGAAGCTTTTGGAGCCTTGAGGGACCAAGATCTTTGAGACCTGGGGAGAGATGAGGCTATATTTTGTAGCCATTTTCCCTGAGTATATTTTCTAATTCTGAGCATATAAATCCAGGCAAAACATATAGTTAGAAGTTCATCTTTCTGAAACAAAGAAACCAACTAAAATTTTGGCAGTCTAGGAGGCTTCACAGACAAATTTAGTGATTTTGGAAGAGAAAGACAGAGAAATCAGTCCAATCATCACTTGCTACTTGCCAAAATTTAAAACTGGATGGCATAGGATGATAAAAAGCAAAGCAGAAAAATCTAAAGAACACTGGAATTTATAGCAGTCTTGTGGTACTGGGGAAACAAATATCAGAGTTTGGGATGTACAGTAGTGGGGTTAAGGACTGGAAGCACCCCATGCTCTCAGTTGGAAAATTGAGGAAGCCACACAATAGCAGGAGCGGAGGCACAGGTGAAAAAAAAAAAAAAAAAAAAAGACAAAAACCAAACAAACAAAAACCTTTTACCAGAATTGCAGCACAACCTTAAATTAGTTCTATCTAGCCTAATCTTTCTACCAGGCAGAGGGCAAGTAAAGCATCTTTGGGGAAAGATGAGGGCCTCTTCAATTTGTAAACAATGTCTATCACTGTACAAATTGCATACAAGGGACATGACATTGTGAAAATTGTGGTTTAGCACGAGCAAAAGTCAGGATCTGGCTTGAGATACTGTAGATATGCGGAGAATTAGCCAAGGAAAGGAAGAGAGTGTCCTGAGGGAGGTAGGAATAATTTTATTGTAAAATGTTTCTAAATAGTTAAGCAGCTGTTAAATGAGTGCAAGTCAATAAAGAAGCCACAGAACTATACATAAAGTATGTCCTCATTATTCATGAATTTTATGTGTAAATCCACCCACTTGCTGAAATTGAGTTGTTACTCCAAGATCAATATTTTCAGTGCTTTTGAGGTCATTTGTGAACATGTGCAGAGGAGTGAAAAATTTGGAGCCATTCAATATGCACATTCTCAGCTGAGCCTGAACAAAGTGAACACTGTGTTCTTGTCTCAACTTTCATACTATAAACAAGCATCTATGCCAGGCGCAGCTGCTCACACCTGTAATCCCAACACTTTGGGAGGCCGAGGCAGGCAGATCATTTCAGGTCAGGAGTTTGAAACCAGCCTTGCCAACATGGTGAAACCCCGTTTCTACTAAAAAAAAAATGCAAAAAAATTAGCTGGGCATGGTGGTGGGCATCTGTAATCCCAGCTACTTGGGAGGCTGAGGCAGGAGAATTGCTTGAATCCAGGGGGTGAATGTTGCAGTGAGCCAAGACTGCGCCACTGCACTCCAGCCTGGGTGACAGAGGGAGACTCCATCTCAAAAATAAAAAATAAATAAGAATAATAAACAAACCAACAAGTGTCTGCTTCAAGTCCATTTAGTGTCACATTTTTAAATTTTTGTGCTTCTTCTTGGTCATTTTCCCATTTAAAATGTTCCTATGTATAGTGCTGAAGTGTTGTCTAATGTTCCTAAGTGCAAGAAGGCTGTGATGTGCCTTATGGAGAAAATTCCTGTGTTAGAAAACACTTCATTTAAGTATAACTCATAGGACTGTTGGCTGTAAGTCCAGTGTTAATGAATTATCAATATATATTAGATAAGGTGTCTGTAAACAGAAAAACACAAAGAGCAAGATAATATCTTGATTAGTTGATAAAAATGTAGTGACCAGAGGCTCACAGGAGCTCAATCCCAAATTTTCCCCAGGAGCATGACTGTGTTTTTGGAAGGCTGGGTTCAGTAGCAGTGAAGAGGCTGTGGGTAAGGTATGTAAGGCTGAGTAACACTCTGGAGAATTGAGTAGCCTGTGGCCCAAAGTGCAGCTGGTCCCCACATAATTTTAATTCAATGGCAACCACACTAAACCTATTTTTATCAAAATGGCTCAGAATCTACATTTGCATGTTGTCCAGGAAGATAGACCCTGTGCTCTGAATACACAGTCAATGTTTAATGACAGGAATATGTTCTAGGAAATATATCATTAAGCAATTTCATCATTGTGTGAACACCATGGAGTGTACTTACATAACCATAGATGCAAGAGCATGCAACACACGTAGGCTGTATCCTACAACCTATTGCTCCCAGGGTACAAACTAGTACAGCAATTGTAACACAATGCAAAGTAGTTGTGTGTCTAAACATACCTAATCATGGAAAAGGTACAGTAAAAGTATGTATCATAATCTTATGGGACCATCATCATGTATGTGACAAAATGTTGTCAGGCAGCACATGACTGTAATTGCTAGCAGGACATTTAAATTTAAATGGTCACCAGGTGATGCGTTCAAAGAATAAAACATGTAGAAAGGAGAAGACAAAGGCAGTGAACAGAACGCCAGTCTATGGCTCATTCTAACAGTTGGGTGGAGGATCTCTTTAACTAAGAACACTTGGGCTTACAGTTTGTTAAGAATAGAGAGCTTGAGGATCATGGCTGCAGAGCGTGTTTTGAACCACAAATAAGGAAAGCAATCTCACTAGAAGAGTAATGGCAGAAATGAGATTGTCATTAGTTAAAGATCAAATTAGTAATGAAAAGGGATGTACAGGGAGAGTTTAGAATTGTGGGGGCAGGGCCGGGCGCTGTAGTTCACGCCTGTAATCCCAGCACTTTGGGAGGCCGAAGCGGGCGGATCACGAGGTCAGGAGATCCAGACCACCCTGGCTAACACGGTGAAACCCCGTCTCTACTAAAAATACAAAAAAATTAGCCGGGCATGGTGGCGGGTGTCTGTAGTCCCAGCTACTCGAGAGGCTGAGGCAGGAGAATGGCGTGAACTCGGGAGGTGGAGCTTGCAGTGAGCCGAGATCGCACCACTGCAGTGTAGCCTGGGCAGCAGAGCAAGATGCCATCTCAAAAAAAGAATTGTGGGGGCAGTGCAGAGATATTTGAAAGGAAAGCATGGGAAAGATAATTTTACCTGGAAGCAGTGTTAAGAAAATACGTTTTCTCAAAATGAAAAGAAGGGAAAATATTTTTAGACAAAAAATATAAAGTAGAATGATACGGTACATTATTCCAGAGGTGGAAGAGGATTGAATTTCAAAAGCAAATTGCACTGCTATAGCAATGATTAAAGATTTTCCATTTCTACCAATGAGAAAGAGGGAAAAACGCATGCGGGATAAAAAGGAAATGGATAAAAAAAGAAAAAAAAAGATAAATGTAACAGAAATAAAAGAAATGAGATATTCTGTAAAACAATCCAGAAATTTCAAGGTGGCTGTCAGTAACGTTCAGAATATTTATTTTTGAAAATATATTTGTAACAATCTACTAGGCATCTTATCATATGTTAGGCAGTGTGACTAGCTTGGAGAAAAAAGTTATTAAATGGATACTAGTCTTGGCTCTCAAGCTGCTTAAAGCACATTCGACAGAAATGTAAGAGATGTATATGTTCAAGGTGGTTTTGGAACAAAAGGGCTGGTGTTATAGTGAGCTGCCCTTAAACTAGCTTGGGGAAGGAGTCCAAAGAAGGTGAGTCTTAAAATGCATTCAGAAGAGAGAGAAATGAAGAAAAGGGCAAATAAAATTCTAGGCAGAGGGTAGGCAGAGGCAAGGAAGTATGAGAAAGCAAGGATAAGTTGAGACATTGAAGAAGTTAAAAAAAAAAGTAGAATCCATGAGTGTCTAAAAAATGTCAGCTGGGAAGATAAGCTGAAGCCAGATAATGGCACTGGAGAGTGATATGATGGATTTTGTTTTTATTTTAGAAACATCATACAGATGGTAGATTGCAGAATGTCATTTATCTCCAGAATGACAAAGGAACCAGAGCCTTCACCCAAGAGTGGAGTGTGGAAGTAGGTTGGGGATATGAAGGCAGTGGAAAATATTTTGAACAGCTGCTAAAAGAAGAGTTATAATGAGTCAATCAGAGATGAGGAAAATCATTGGTATCTCTAAGACCCTGGCCAAAGTTGCTTAGCACGAAATTGTGGTGAAGCTAGTCATCACAATTATGGCAACAACAGCTTAGGCTGAGCAGCAAAATAATAAGAAAGATAAAATATTGTTAAATAATTGTGAGTGAGATATGTCTCTTGTTCTTTGTGGACAAAGAACAATGAAAGACATAAACTTAGGGCACAATTAAATTGGTAAACCTCTAATTCTATTATGGGTATGGGTGCAAAAATAAAACCTTGAGTGGACTCAGAACACAGGAGAGAAGAGAAGATGATCTGATGGGATAACTGTCTAACAAGTGCAGAATGAAATAAAAGGGAGAGAGATATGAAAGAATATATATCGGCCAGTTAAGAGAATCATAGAGTTCAAAAAACTCAGAGGTGGATTAATTCCTGGTAATAATAAGGCTTAGGGTGTAAGTCACTGATAGTCAATTAAGTATGCTGGAGTTGAAGGTCTAAAGAAATGAGTCAGAAAAGCTGGATAATTAAACTCAGAATGGGGGAGATAACTCAACAGTGCAATTATTGATTAGAACACCAGAGTGATGTCACCTATCACAAGCCCACATTGACAAATCTTTTTTCTTTTCTTTTTAAAATGAGAGGCTACTTGAAAAAGTGTTTAATGGATCAAAATTTGACTCAGTAAGAAAGTAATATGGCAGAACTTGGGGATAATTTTTGACTTTTGAGTTTTAGTAAGTTGGAGACATTGTAGATTTAGTGTGAAGTTTATTCTTTAAATTTTCTGCAGAGCAATTATTAAAAGTGTGAATGAAAGTAAAAGAAGGGCCTCCCCTCATTTTTCCCATTTGTGTGTTTTCTATTATATTAAATATTATTGGAACTATTTATAAGCTTTAAGTTTAAGGAACATCACCCATAGATTGTTGTCTGTTCAAAACTGAAATCTCATTTTCTGATGTGGACCATGGTGTACTAAATGCTCAATCAATGCTTGTGAAATAAATGAATTAGTCTTAGAATTAAACTCAGTAATATGGAATTAAATCTCTATTATTTTCTTTTCCAACCTTGTATTCATTGACAAATTGTTTATGTTATTTTCAGTTTTGATTCTTTACATGTAATATTGATTATATAATAACAAAACATAAGGCTATATTGGGAAGATAGTAAAATAAAATATTAAAGTGTCTCATAATTATAATTATTAAATAAGCTTACCTGAATTTAACACTTCTTTTGTTGTGATGTATAGTGTTAAGTAAGCTGTTTAGCGACAACTAAGATCTGGTATTTTTAATGTGATAGGTTTCTCTTCCACACCAGTAATTGGTGATGCAAATCCTTTTGCAGTTTTAATCATAACCAATCTCTTTTTTGTTCATTGCCTTTAAAAAAGAAATATAATTTTCAAGTAGTAAGAGTACAAATTGTAAGCATGTGTCTCTTAAAATTTTTACATATATTTCTAGAACAATCACTGAGATTACAATATAGAACATTTTTATCTCCTCAGAAAAGTTTGCCCTGTGCTTTTCCAGCCAATGGCACCTCAGCCAGAATAGTATAACCCTGTAGTTACTTTTAATGCCTTTGAGATCCATCCCAGTTGTTAAATTTATCAGTAGTTTCTTCTTTTAAAATTGTTCTTTAGTATTATATTGTACAAATAACAGACCTTTAGGTATTCTATTGTTGATGGATATTTCAGTAGTTTCCCATAGTATGTGTTGTAAAGAATGAGCTTTCATCAGTCATTTTGTAAACATATTTACAAAGTAAGTAGAAAATATTTTAAACACAATGGTAATGAAATTAAGACAGGCTAAAAATCGAGTGTTCCATCTAAACTATGCCGAGAGTTAATTTATAGCCTTAAATGCAAATGTAAAAAAAATCAAAGCCTAGAAGTAAATAAATATCTACCCAAAGAAACAAAAATCAACAATCAGGGCATTAAATCTACAAGAAGTAGTATTAATAGGGTTGCCAAATAAAACACAGGCTATTCTGGTCCAATTGAATTTCAGATAAACATATATATTAGTGTAAGCAAGTGTCAAATATTGGAAGGGAATATACTGATACTAAAAAAAAAAAGGCATACCTGAATTCATATTTACCTGTGCATCCTGTTCTCTTTTGTTCCCCTGTCTTACGTTCCTAAGTGGAAAGCTGGTCACCATCGTAAGAATAATAATAATGAAATGAGAAACAAGTCTATAATAAAGGCATCAATAAAGATAAAAATTTGTTCTTTGAAAACACTAATAAAATTTATAACACCTGAGAATATCAGAGACAGCACACACAAAAGTACACAATATAAGACATAAAAAACAGAACATCACCATGGATATTAATGACATAGAAATTAGAAGAGAATACTGTGGTCTACTTTATGCTCATAAATTCAAAATCTTAGATAAAATACAAAATTGCTAGAAAAAATTATAATAAGAAACAAAAAATATAAATGAAAAATTTGTATTTCCTTTTTTAACATAAAACATTAAAATTCAAACCATAATTAAATAACATTACTCAAAATGTAAAGCACAGATGAATCTTATTAAATATTTAAAACAGAAATAACACAAATCTTAGGCAAAACCTTTCATAAACTAGAAAAAAAAGACATTCTAATTTATTTTCTGAGGAAAAAGAGAACTTGATACTAAAATCAGACATGAATACAAGAAAGAATATTTCTATTTCTGGCTCTTTTATGGACTTGGATAAAAACATAAAAAAAGCAAACAGAATCAATATATCAATGAAAAGAATACTGCATTATAATCAAGTTCATTTGGCTTTAGGGATTCTAGCTCAGCTGCAGGATATTAGTGTAACAAAACAAAGGGAAACAGGTGATACAAGTTTTTTGGTTTTTTTTTTAGACACAGTCTGTTGCCCAGGCTGGAGTGCAGTGGCGCCATCTAGGCTTGCTGTAACCTCCACCTCCCTGGTTCAAGGGATTCTCCTGCCTCAGCCTGCTGAGTAGCTGGGACTACAGAAGCCCGCCACCACACCCGGCTAATTTTTGTACTTTCAGAGACGGGGTTTCATCATGTTGGCCAGGCTGGTCTCCAACTCCTGACCTCACATGAGGTCTGCCTACCTCGGCCTCTCAAAGTGCTGGGATTACAGATGTGAGCCATCGCACCCCACCACAAGTGATATGGTTATCTCAATAGGTGTTAATAAAACTGTCTGCAAAACTAGGATGGTAGAAAGAAATATTTAATATACCAAAAAAAAGAGTAAACACGTTATGTTAAAAATTTCAATATATTTCTGTTGAGAGCAAAATAATGTTCCTTACAATTATTGGACGGTCCTGAAAAATATAATAAGTCACAAAAAGTAGCACAACAGGATTGAAAATGAAACAATGGTATCCTATTACACAGAATATATATTTACCTATTGACAAAATAATCCGTACATAAATTTTAGACGAGTGACTTCATCCAATGTGCTTCCTGATGGGATTGGATAAAAACTATATAATATCACTTCATTTTTAGTGTTTCCAAATATTTTTCAGCTGCATCTAATCACAGACAAATCTAGAACATAGGGCATTCTACAGATAAACATTTCTGCATACTTTTCCAATGTCAGGAAAAAGGAAAAAAAACAGTTGGAGTAACCCATTTTAGACTTTTAAAAAAGCATAAAAATCATGGAAACCCAACGAAACGAATGAACCAATATTGAGTGTTGGCTAAAAAAAAACAGTCCTAAAACGTTTTTGGAACACATGAAGCTATATTAGGTGATGTAATTAATGCTAACATACTTAGGTGTAAAAGTCATCACGTGGCTAAGTAGGAGGAGATACTTGTTCTTAACAGTTTTTTGAGAATTCTTTCTAAACAATTTTGACAAAAATAATTCTATCTTTCTACCTATCTACTCAGAGAACAAATATAGCAAAATATTACCTATTGACACCTTAGGAGAATTGAGCTTTTTTCCAACTTTTCTAAACATAATGTTTTAAGAACTCTTAAGAATTTTTATGTGATCATAACAAAAATAATAACAAAACATAAGGCTACATTGGGAAGATAGTAAAATATTAAAATAATTCAATGTTAAATATTAAATAATATTAAAGTAATTAAAATATGATCACATAAAAATTCTTTATGATTGTTATAGGGCATTTATGCCATAATGTTATCAAACATATGTGACCATGTTTTTTTTCCTGTGTCCTCTATTGACACAACTACCATATTAGTAGATTGACAAAAATCTATCAAGAGTTTTGTGCATAATTTAAACTAGCTCAAAAGATTTAAAATATTAGGGCCAATTTCCCAAAAGAAAAAGATTATATATAACATATAAAATATATAAGATAATATATAATAAAATATATGTAATGTTTATTATACACATATCAATTTATGTATATCAGGTCTATACATAAAAATCACATTTATATCGATATAGAAGTACAAAACAATAGAAAATATCTTAAACAATGCCATTTATAATAGTTTCAGAAACATCTTTCCAGGAACAGATATATAAAACATGGACAAGATTCCACTCAAAAAGCTATAAAAATATATGGCTAGAAACTAAATTAAACCTAATATACATATCAAATTTCATTGATTAAAAGGTTCAATATTATACACCACACCAAAGCAGATATACAGATGGAAAATAAACGTAGGAAAAGATGTTTCACATCACATCATATGGCATCAGGGATGTGGAAATTAAAGTAAAAATGAGATACCACTACGCACCTATTAGAAAGGCCGAAATCCAGAACACTGACCACACCAAGTTCTGATGAGGATATGGAGCAACAGGAACTTTCATTCAGTGCAGGTGGGAATACAAAATGGCATGACCTCTTTAGAAGACAATTTGGAAGTTTCTTATAAAACTAATGTTAACAAAAGACTATGAGGTTTGCAGAGGAAAAATAAAGAAGTGTTTTATTTTCTAATAATAATGATAAATCTGCTGATCAGAGAGATGCAGTCTCCAAAGTACAACAAAAGTGCACTCTGGAGATAAAGAGGGTGTCTGGCTTAAATAGGGAAAGTTCCTGCCCCAGCTCTCAATCAGGTCTGTATATGCAAATAAATGACTCAAATTCATTCAGTCCTGATTGGTTTGGAATTTTCCAACCCCAAACCAGAAGTCTGTTGGATGCCTT
Organism: Pongo pygmaeus; assembly: GCF_028885625.2. Taxonomy (NCBI): domain Eukaryota; kingdom Metazoa; phylum Chordata; class Mammalia; order Primates; family Hominidae; genus Pongo; species Pongo pygmaeus. Next base: position 33,722,109 of record NC_072379.2, on the reverse strand, counting down.
TCAGGAGGCTACTGGGAGGAGTTTTCTGCCATGTTACCTCAGCTCCAGACACAGGGTTACAGGAACCGTCTTAGCTCAGAGGTGCAAACAGGATATTCCTCTGGAGCTGCTCACTCCTGGGAATAATGGAAAAAATTAACTCATTGGCCACAGTGAGTAATCACCCTGTGCTCACTCACTGCAGCCAGTGTGTTCATTTTACTTCACACTAAACGTATTCTCACCATGCAATCCAGCAATCACACTCCTTGGTATCTACCCAAAGGAGCTGCAAACATTTATCTACACATAAACCTACACAGGATGTTTACAGCAGCTTTATTCATAATTGTCAAATGCTGGAAGCAATCAAGACGTCCTTCAGCAGACAAATGGATAAATAAACTGCAGTACATTCAAATGATAAAACGTTCCTCGGCATTTTAAAATAAGTAAGCTATCAAGCCATGAAAAGAAATGGGAGAAACTCAGATCCATGCTACTAAGTTAAAGAAGCCAATCTGAAAAGGATACATACTTTAAAATTCCGACTATATGACATTCTGGAAAAGGGAAAACTATGGAGACAGTAAAACAATCAGTGCTTGCCAGGAGTTAAGGGAAGGGAGAGATGAGTAAGTGGAGCACAGAAGAGTTTCAGGGCAGTGAAGCTACTTTGTACAATACTTTAATGATGGATATATCATTATAAGTTTGTCCAAACGCACAGAATGACTACAAGAGTGAAACCTACATAAACCATTGACTCTGCATGATAATGATGTTTCGGTGTGGATTCACATCAGCTGCAACAAATGTACCCCTCTGGTGGGGGATGTTGACAACGGGGAAAGTGTGCATATGTGGGGTCAGGAGGTATATGGGCAATTTCTTTAACTTGTCTCAATTTTGTTGTAAACCTAAAACTGCTCTTAAAAGTAAAATCTATTAAGACTCAATATTGTAAAGATGTTTGTTCTCCCAAAATTGATTTGTACATACAATGTCATTCTAAGAAAAGTCCAGTACTCTCTTTGTATGTGTAGAAACTGGAAACCGATTCTAAAATCTATCTGGAAATATAAAGGACTAAGAATAGTTAAGACATGCATGAAGAATACAGACAGAAAATTTAATCACTTGATAGTAAAACTTATTTTAAGCTGATAATTTAGTGTGCTGTTGATTCAAAAATAAACCAATAAAACCAAAGAAAGTCCAGAAATAAACGCCTCCATATAAGTATTCCATTTAGGACAAATGTGACAGTGTGGACCAGTAGTAACTAATGTGCTTTTCAATAAATTATGGTGGATTTTGGCACAACAGAATTACACTGAGTGGCTGTAGGAGCTAAAAGAGAAAGGCCCCAGACTGCTGAAGCAGTCGCCAGCTCCTGCCGGCCCTCCTTGGACCCGGACTCTAAGTTGAGGGAGGCTGAGGAGACACCGAGCACGCTGCAGGCCGGGTGTGACCAGCACGGCAGCATCCTGGCAGAGATGGAGGGGATGCTGAGAGGCCTGCAGAAGATCCTGGAGGAGGAGGAGCAGGTGTCGAGGGCCAAGGTGGGCACCACAGAGGAGGTACTCCAGAAGTCACTGGGCCGTGAAACATCTCAAAGAGATTGTAGAGAAGCTAAAAGGAGAACTTGAAAGTTCAGACCAGGTGAGGCAGCACATCTCAAATTTGGAGGCAGAGCTGGAGAAGCACATGGCAGCCCCCATCGCTGTGCCAGAACTATGCCATGGAAGTGGTGCTGCTGAGGCAACTTCTACTAGAATCTCAATCTCAGCTGGATGCAGCCAAGAGTGAAGCCCAGAAACAGAAGGATGTGCTCACCCTGCTCAGGCAGCAGTTGAGTGAAATGAAGAGCCATGTAGAGGATGGTGACATAGCAGGGTCCCCAGTTTCCTCCCCAGACTCACCCCCAAACCCCCTAGCCGAGCACAACCCCGTTCAGCTGAAGACGCAGCTGGAGCGGACAGAAGCCATCCTGGAGGACAAGCAAACACAGCTGCAGAAGCTCACGGCAGAGTTTGAGGCTCCTCAGGCCTCAGTGTGTTGGTTACAAGAAGAGTTGGAAAAGCTCAGTGCAGCCTGTATCCTGGAGTCTTCAGAAATGGAGGAGGCCGTGCAGCTGAAGGAGAGACTAGAAAAAGAGAAGAAGTTAACGAATGACCCGGGCCATGCCGCGACCAAACTACAGGAGCTTCTGAAAATGACCCAGGAGCAGCTGGCAGGGGAGAAGGACACAGTGAAGAAGCTGCAGGAACAGCTGGAAAAGACGGAGGACGGCAGCAGCTCAAAGGAGGGCACCTCTGTCTGAGTCTCCTCTGAGGAAAAAGAAGTTAGTGTTGGACTTACCAAAATGTGTACACATTTCTTACAAATAAACCAACCAACCTACACAGCGTTACCCAGGCCCAACTTTCAGTAACTCTAAGAGAAGCCATTAGAGACTTGATAGTGTCTTGGAGCCACAGAAGTAGACCTTCCAGAGCTCCCATTTGTAAACGAACCTGTGTCACATTTGATAAACACGATCCTGGACACAGCCCTAGGCCACCACTGAGTGACACCAAAGCCCTCCTTGTCTCTGACAGCCCTTGCGGTGTGTGTGGGAGGCCAGGAGCTCTGGGGTCTGTCCGTTGATGCAATTGAAAGGTGACAGCGTGCAGGCAGCCCTTGCAGCCCTAGCTCGCTCTTGGTGCCTCCTCGGCCTTGGCGCCCATTCTAGATGCACTTGAGGAGCCCTTCAGCCCACCGCTGCACCGTGGGAGCCCTTCTCTGGGCTGGCTGAGGCTAGAGCCGGCTCCCTCGGCTTGCCGGGAGGTGTAGAGGGAGAGGCACAGGTGGGAACCGGGGCTGCGCAGGGCACTTGTGGGCCAGCTGGAGTTCCGGGTGGGCATAGGCTTGGCGGCCCTGCACTTAGAATGACCGGCCAGCCATGGGGCCCCAGGCAGTGAGGGGCTTAGCACCCGGGCCAGAAGCTGTGGAGGGTGCACCAGGTCCCCCAGCAGTGCTGACCCACTGGCACTGTGCTCGATTTCTTGCCAGGCTTTAGCTGCCTCCCCACGGGGCAGGGCTCAGGACCTGCAGCCCACCATGCCTGAGTCTCCCCCCACCACCATGGGCTCCTGCATGGCCTGAGCCTCCCTGATGAGTGCTGCCTCCTGTTCCACGGCTCTGGGTCCCATCAACTGCCCAAGGGCTGAGGAATGCAGGTGGAGGGCAGGGGACTGGCAGGCAGCTCCACCTGTGGCCCCCATGCAGGATCCAGTGGGTGAAGCCAGCTGGGCTCCTGAGTCTGGTGGGGACTTGGAAAACCTTTATGTCTAGCTAGGGGATTGTAAATACACCAATCAGCACTCCGTATCTAGCTCAAGGTTTGTAAACACACCAATCAGCACCCTGTGTCTAGCTCAGGGTTTGTGGATGCACCAATAGTCACTCTGTGTCTAGCTAATCTGGTGGGGACTTGGAGAATCTTTATGTCTAGCTAAGGGATTGTGAATACACCAGTCAGCTCTCTGTGTCTAGCTCAAGGTTTGTAAATGCACCAATCAGTGCTCTGTGTCTAGCTGATCTGGTGGGGACTTGGAGAACCTTTATGTCTAGCTAAGGGATTGTGAATACACCAATCAGCACTCTGTATCTAGCTCAAGGTTTGTAAATGCACCAATCAGCACTCTGTATCTAGCTAATCTAGCGGGGACATGGAGAACTTTTGTGTCTAGCTCAGGGATTGTAAACACACCAATCAGCACCCTATCAAAAAGGACCAATCAGCTCTCTGTAAAACAGACCAATCAGCTCTCTGTAAGATGGACCAATCAGCAGGATGTGGGTGTGGCCAGATAAGAGAATAAAAGCAGGCTGCCTGAGCCAGCAGTGGCAACCCGCTGTGGTCCCCCTCCAAGCTGTGGAAGCTTTGTTCTGTTGCTCTTTGCAATAAATCTTGCTGTTGCTCACTCTTTGGGTCCACACTGCCTTTGTGAGCTGTAACGCTCACCACGAAGGTCTGCAGTTTCACTTCTGAAGCCAGTGAGCCCACAAAACCACTGGAAGGAATGAATAACTCCAGACTTGCCACCTTAATAGCTGTAACGCTCACGGCGAAGGTCTGCAGCTTCACTCCTGAGCCAGTGAGACCATGAACCCACCAGAAGGAACAAACTCTGGACACGCTGCCTTTAAGAACTGTAACACTCACAGTGAGGGTAAGTGGCTTCATTCTTGAAGTCAGTGAGACCAAGAACCCACCAATTCTGGACACACAATTATTTTGTCTTTTTTCAGTGGGGTGGCATGGGAGGTGGGCGGGATAGGGCAGCAAGTTCTGGAAGGCTGTGGGGCTGACTGGAGGCCACAGCCCCTTACCCCTAGATATTGCCAACCAGAACTGACCTGCGATCTCCTGAGTGTTGATGCCATTAAAACCAACGTTGGTGACCCTGGAGGGAGGAGTACAATAGCAATACAGAAAAAAAAAAAAATGACAGTTGATCCCTTACGTAATATTTAACACAAAAATCAATTAAACCTGAATTAATAATCTAAATGTGAAAGATAAAACAATAAGAAACATAATATTGGAGTGTACCATCATAATTTTATTAAGTAAGGAGTTTTTTAACAGAGTTAAGCATAACAAAATAACCCACCAATTACAAAGAAAAGGAGTAATAAATAAGATTACATTATAATTAGAAACTTCTGTTAATAAAAATTCACCTTCTAGAGAGTGAAAAGGAGAATTATGGACTGAAAAAAATAGTGAACGTGAAACTAACAAAAAATTATATTCAGGGTTTAGAAATGGGCAAGAAATGTGAACAGAAACTTTGCAAAAATAACATACAAATGGTCAATGCCCAGTATCCTCATGCTTACTAAAAATATTAAAAATACAAATTAAAACCATAACTTAATGTCACTTTATATGCATCAGAATGTCAAAATGATCGACAGTACCAAATAGGCCAAGAATAGGAAGCAGCTGGAAGCCCATATATTGCTGGTGACTGTATAAATTGATATAAAACCACTTAGAAAAATCATTTGGCATTATTAATCGAAGTTGACTATAACACAGCAATTTCACTTATTTGTCTTAATTTTTTGAAAAAAACATTATGTATGTGTATTTCAAGAGATACATACAGAAATACTCATAGCTGCTTTAGTTCTAATAGTCCCAAGTGAAAATAATCTAAATGCCATCACCAATAAAATGTATCAATAAGCTGTGGAATATTCATTCAAAATTGTATACAGTATTTAAAAGGAACAGATTATTGCCATATGAAATGCCACAAATGAAAGGTACAAAAATAATATGAAGCAAAATAAAGTGGACAGAAATGAGTACATAGTGTATGATTTTATTTATGTAAAAATCCAAAAGAGCAATTATTAATGTGTTAGAATGATGCTCACATTGTGGAGAGGCCGGGGTAATGATCATCTCTGTGAATCTGCAGAAGAGCTAGTATGTTTTATTTCTCTACTAAGATGATAATCACATGTTGTTTTCACTTTGTAATCATTCACCTGTTTTCAGTTTGTACACTGTCCTTTATGAACATTTTAGTAGGGGATGAGAGGTCATTTCAAAAATGCTTTGATACTGCCTGAAATGTCATGCTATGTGTTAATAACTCAGAACATACACCCAGCAACTCTATGAGCTTTCCCAGTTAGTGTTTATTTATCACAAGCACACAGTGGTACAAATTTTTAATAAAAATCTGTCTAGATCATTATTATAAAAATGTATACGTTTTCTAATGAAATCTGCATGCCTTGATTATTTGATATCTGGGAGTTACAACAATGAGCCAGTGTTGAAAGGGAGCAAGCTGCCTGCAAAATTGATGAAATGATTAAGATACATGATTTAAAGGGTCTGGGACACCTTCATCATGTTATCAAAACACAAGGGGTTCTGTCTAGGTCCTGCTGCCTGCCGCACAGAAACCTAATCACTGAGAAGTTGAGTATTGCCAAGAAAGAAGGCTTTAATTGGGTGCTGCAGCCAAGGAGATGGGAGCTCAAGTCGCAAATCCATCTCCTTGACCAACTAAATCTAGAGGTTTATATATCAGGCAAGAAATGTAACAACGTGTGAGAAAACAGAAACTCGGGAGGGCCAAGTAAGCAACCATGGTGAGTGAGGGCTCTGGCATCTGGTGTGGTGATCTGGTTTCAGTTCTTTGATACTTTTTAGGAGAGGCCTGAAGTTCATTACCTGAGGAAGGAATTCAGATAAAACAAATGTAAGTTTCAAGCTTTAACAGCCAAAAGGTCTCTGTGCAGGATGTATAGGTTTGTTACATAGGTAAACATGTGCCATGGTGGTCATGGCAGTGGTGACCTAGTTGGAATAGCCACTGCCATGATGCTGGCTGCAGTGGAGGATCTGTGGCACGGGCTATGTGCTCCATGGAGCCAGAGGAAGCAGAGAACAGGTGGCAGCCAAACCCCTTTCTGAATTGATGAGTTGGGAGCCCCAGCCTCTAGCTGTGGCTGTGACCCGGGAATCTCTGCACTCTTGGAGACCCGGGAAGCCCTCCTGCCCCACAGGCTCAGAAGTGCCTGCTCCTGCTGCCTGACCTCTCCCCGCTCCTGGTGCCTACTCCAATTTTGGAGCAAAGTTGAGGCCTAGCACAGGTACTGTCATGATCTGGCCAGGTGTGCACACTCTTGGGGCAGTGCTGACATGCCAGACCCCTGCTCCCTCTGTCCCCCTCCAGACTTTGGACACTGACAAGCGTGGGAGGGAGGTTGAAGTGGGGCTGAGGTCAGCTTGGCATGAGCCTGAAGGCACCTCTCAGCACGAAGAGCCTGGGCGCCATGGACGGCAGCTTGATGGCGGCAGAAGGCAGACAGGGTCCTGGGTGAAAAGAGGCAGGTAACCGATGAAGCCCAAACCTTTAAGGCAGGGATGGCCTGTAGGTAGCCTGGGGGCTGGGCTGCCAAGTCTGCAGACTGAAGTGAGAACTTACTGTGTTTTTTCTGGGCCTGCCTATGACCACCTATGGACCAATCAGCGTGCACCTGATCCCCTCTGAAGCCCATAAAAAATCTGGACTGAGCCAGAATCCTGTATACAACAGGACAAACTGCTTGCAGGTAGGAGCTACCCACTCTGGGTCTCCTCTCTGCTGAGGGTTGCAGAAACTTTGGGGCCACCTGCCTGCAGAAGGAAGCAACCTGCTGTGGGTCTCCTCATAACTATTCTGCTGCTTAATGAAGCTCTTCTCTGCTGTGTTCACCCTTCTTCTGTGTACCTCATTTTCCTGGATGTGGGACAATAACTCCAGACCAACCAAAGGGCAGGACTAAAAGAGCTGTAACAGAACAGGAGTGAAATAAGTCCCCAACACTTGCCACATTGTGGGCGACAAGGAGAGAAGAGTTGTGGCCCTTTGGGGAGCCCAGACCTAGAGGCTCCCTGAGCCAGGGCTGTTACATTCTCTTTGGGTTTCTGCAGTTCCTGATGTCTCCAAGCCTCTGGGAGCCACTGCATTCTCCTCGTCCAGATGTGGGTGCCCACAGCAGATGCTACATGTAGTACATCTGGTCCATCTGCAGCTTTACATGGAGCTAGCATGTGTGCTGGCACCTGGATCTGCCTGCCCCACTGCAGCAGCAAGTGTGCCTGGCTGTGTGCAGTGGCTGCACCCCAAGCTTGGTTACTCACACACCCCTCACTACTCTGCACCTGGCTCATGCTTGGCAGGGGTGAGATCTGGGCCAGTAGTGCAAGCCAAACACAGCATGTCAGGCCAAGTAGGTGGAATGGGACCAGGAGGCATGAGCAATACTCAGGCAGAAGGTGCCATTGGCCACAGTAGTTTCCAGCTGGTGAAGTGACACCCCAAGGACCCTGTGACAGTAGTTTGCTGCACCTATCCACCCATCACCCAAGTATTAAGCCAAGCATGTACTTGCTATTTTTCCTGCTGCTCTTCCTTCCCCTGCCCCCTGACAGGACTCAGTGTATGTTGTTCACCCCCCTGTGTTTTTGTGTTCTCACTGTTCAGCTACCACTTGTAAGTGAGAACATGTGGTGTTTGGTTTTTTACTCCTGCATTAGTTTGGTGAAGATAATGGCTTCCAGCTCCATCCATCTCACTGCAAAGGACATGATCTCATTCCTTGTTTTGGCTGCATAGTATTCCATGGAATATATATACCACAATTTCTTTATCCAGTCCACCACTGATGGGCACCTAGGTTCATTCCATGTCTTTGCAATTGTGTATAGTGCTGCAATGAACATGTATGTGCATGTATCTTTATAATAGAAAGATTTATATTCCTTTGGGTTTATACCCAGTAATGGGATTGCTGGGTCAAATGGTATTTCTAGTTCTAGATCTTTGAGGAATCGCCACACTGTCTTTCACAATGGTTGAACTAATTTACATTCCCACCAACAATGTAAAAGCATTCATCTGTTATTTCTTGACTTTTTAATAATCTCCATTCTGACTAGCATGAGATGGAATGTTGTTGTGGTTTTGATTTGCATTTCTCTAATGATCAGTGATGCTGAGCTTTTTTTCATGTTTTTTGGACACATCTTCAGAAGTGTCTGTTCATGTCCTTTGTCTACTTCTTAACGGGGTTATTTGTTTTTTTCTTATAAATTTATTTATGTTCCTTGTATATTTTTGACATTAGACATTTGTCAGATGGATAAATTGCAAACATTTTCTCCCATTCTTTAGGTTGCCTGTTCACTCTGATGATAATTTCTTTTGCTGTGGAGAAGCTCTTTAGTTTAATCAGATTCCACTTGTTAATTTCTGTTTTTGTTGCAATTGCTTTTGACATTTTCATCATTAAATCTTTACCCATGCCTATGTCCTGAGTGGTATTGCCCAGATATTTTATAGGGTTTTTATACTTTTGGGTTTTACATTTAAGTCTTTATTCCATCTTGAGTTAATTTTTATATAAGGTATAAGAAAGTAGTCCAGTTTCAATTTTCTGCATATGGCTAGCTGGTTTTCCCAGCACCATTTATTCATAGGAAATCCTTTCCCCATTGCTTATTTTTGTCAGGTTTGTCAAAGATCAGATGGTTGTAGATGCATGGTAATATTTCTGAGTTATCTATTCTGTTCCATTGGTCTGTGTGTCTGTTTTTGTACCAGGCTATTTTGGTTACTGTAGCCTTGTATTATAGTTTGAAGTCAGGTAGTGTAATACCTCTTACATTTGCTGAGGAGTGTTATGCTTCCAATTATGTGATCAATTTTAGAGTAAATGCCATGTGGCAATGAGAATAATGTATATTCTGTTGTTGGGTGGAGAGTTCTGCAGTTATCTATCAGATCCACTTCATCCAGAGCTGAGTTCAAGTCCTGAATATATTTGTTAGTTTTCTGTCTCAATGATCCATCTAATTCTCTGAGAGTGGGCTGTTAAAATCTCCCACTATTATTGTATGTGAGTCTATGTCTCTTTACAGGTCTCTAAGAATTTGTTTATGAATCTGGGTGTTCCTGTATTGGTGTAAACATACTTAGGATAGTTAGCTCTTCCTGTTGAATTGAACCCTTCACCATTATATAATGCCTTACTTTGTCTTTTTTTATCTTTGTTGGTTTATAGTCTGTCAGAAACTAGGATTGCAACCACTGCTTTTTTTTCTATTTTACATTTGCTTGGCAAAGTTTCCTCTATCCCTTTATTTTGAGCCTGCCTGTGTTTGCACATGAGATGGGTCTCTTGAATACAGCACACTGACGGGTCTTGAGTCTTTATCCAGTTTGCCATTCTGTGTATTTTAATTGGGGTATTTAGCACATTAGCATTTAAGGTTAACATTGTTATGTATGAAATTGATCCTGTCATCATGATGCTAGCTGGTTATTTTGCAGACTTGTTGATGTAGTTGATTAATAGCATTGTTAGTCTGTGTACTTCAGTGTGTCTTTGTAGTGTCTAGTAATGGTTTTTCCTTTCCATATTTAGTGATTCCTTCAGGAGTTCTTGCAAGGAAGGCCTGGTGATGACAAATTCTCTCTGCATTTGCTTGCCTGAAAAGGATCTTATTTCTCCTTCGCATATGAAGCTTAGTTTGGCTGCATATGAAATTCTGAATTGGAAATTCTTTTCTTTAAGAATGTTGAATATTGGCCCCCAATCTCTCTGGGCTGCTAGGATTTCTGCTGAGAGATCCACTGTTAATCTAATGGGTTTCCCTTTGTAGCTGACCTGGCATTTCTCTCTGGCTGCCCTTAGCCTTATTTCCTTCATTTTTACCTTGGAGAATCTGATGATTAGGTGTCATGGGGTTGATCTTCCTTCTCATGGAATATCTTATTGAGATTCTCTGTGTGCCCTGAATTTGAATGTTGGCCTGTCTTGCTAGGTTGGAGAAGTTGTCCTGTCTTATATCCTAAAGTGTGTTTTCCAACTTGGTTCCATTCTCACCGTCTCTTTTAGGTACTCCAGTCAGTTACAGGTTTGATCTTTTTATGCAATCCCATAGTTCTCAAAGGTTTTGTTTGTTTCTTTTCATTCTTTTAAAATCTAATCTTGTTTGCTTGTCTTATTTTGGCATGATACTCTTCAAGCTCTGACATTCTTTCCTCTGCTTGGTCTATTCGGCTACTGATACTTGGGGTTGAATTGTGAAGTTCTTGTGTTTTTGGGCTCCATCAGGTCATTTATGTTTTGCTCTAAACTGGTTATCCTGGTTACCAGTTCCTGCATTGATTTATCATGGTTCTTAGCTTCTTTGCATTGGGTTAGAACATGCTGCTTTAGCTCAGCGAAGTTTGTTATTACACACTTTTGGAAGCCTACTTTTGTCAGTTCATCCATCTCAGCCTCAGTCCAGTTCTCTGCCCTTGCTGGAGAGGTGCTGCAATCATTTGGAGGAGAAGAGGCCCTCTGGGTTTTTGAGTTTTCAGCATTTATGTGTTGATTCTTTCTCATCTTTGTGGGTTTATCCACCTTTGATCTTTGAGTCTGCTGACCTTTGGATGACATTTTTTCTCAGATCTTTTTTGTTGATGATGTTGTTGTTGTTGCTTTTTGTTTGTTTTTCTTTTAACAGTCAGGCCCCTCTTCTGTAGGGCTTCTCTGGTTTGCTGTGGATCTACTCCAGACCCTGTTCACCTGGGTCTCTCCTACACCTGGAGGTATCACCAGTGGAGGCTGCAAAATGGCAAAGATGGCTGCCTACTCCTTCCTCCTGGAGCTCCATCCTAGAGGGGCACAGACATGATGCCAGCTGGAACTCTCCTGTATAATGTGTCTGGCAACCCCTGTTGGGAGGTCTTACATAGTCAGGAGGCAAGGGATCAGGGACCCACTTAAAGGAGTCTGGCTGCCCCTTGGCAGAGCAGGTGTGCTGCAATGGGGGGAATCCCCCTTGTCTAGACTGCCCAGACTCTTCAGAGCCAGTAGGAAGGAAAGACTAAGTCCACTGATCCACAGGAACCACAGCTGCCCTTCCCTCTAGGGGCTCTGTTCCAGCCCCTGTTTGTAAACCCCTGGCTGGAGTTGATGAAATTCCCTCAGGCAGGCACCACCCAGTGAGAAGGGATAGATCTGGGTCTTACCTGATGAAGCAGTCTGGCCATGATCTGCCACAGCCACTGCACTGCTCTGTGGGGAATTCCTCTTGGGCCCTATAATTTAAAAAATGAATAAAACATGGACCCTGAGCATGCTAGCCAGTGAGAAGGGAAAAAATAGTATAAGATCCAGTAGGAGAAAAAGAGTATGTAGCATCTGCCCTGGTTCTCAGGCCATGGCTATGAAAGCAGAACTCATAGGGAACCCTGGGCAATTGAGTGATAGAGAAAAAAATTTAAAACAAATAAAATAATTTTTAAAAAATTCGGGAAAGAAACACTTTATTTTTTTTCTAAAATTTACGTAGCATTTTTTTCAGAATATGTCTATATAAATTTTAACCCTATTACTTTTCTTGGACCTAACCAATTAGTGGTAACTTACTCCTGCTGAATGTGTGCCCGTGTGTATGGGGCGGTGGGGAGCAGGGGACATTGAGGAGTTGAAAATTTCCTCTCTATAGAAAGTCACCAGATGCAATCAAGTTTGAACTGAAACAGTTCCTGTTTAGTAAGCAAAAATATCTCCACATAAGGCAAATAACCCAAACCAGTTGGGAGATAGAACCATTTCATGTTTGTTCTATCTGGTTTGAGAAAGATTCCATTAGGTGGCTGAAAATTTAGGATAAGATTTATTTCACAGAGAAAATAGACAATAAAGACATTGGGAGTCAGGGCTTGAGAAAAGCAAATATATGTTCCAGCATCACAAGCTATGAGGTTATGTGCTTTCAATATGATTTGTATCTTGTTCAGAAATGGTATAGGAACCGTAGTTGCTTTTTGTTTTGCTTCTTTTGTTTTTTGTATTTTTTTTTTTTTTGAGTTAATGAACTCTGTGTACCTTTACAGGTTGCCTCGTTTTGTATTTTAATCATAAAAGACCTTTTGTACTATGCATCCCTGATCATTAAATATGTTTACTGATTTATTATTTTCTCAGAATTTCATTAATCTGTCACTGACTCAGTTCATTAATGAAGATGTGAAATTAGATTTGAATATACTCTTTTCCTGGCAGCAGCTCTGTGTAGAGCAATGTGTGATGACTTGGTAATAACATTTAATTTTTTGCCCCTATTACAGTTTGTGTATCTAAATCAATTTAAATTAATGTCATAATATTAATATTTCATGAAATAATGTATTAAACTGTGTACTCAGATGCCTAAATACTGCATCTCCTGCTGTTGAATCATGCATTAATTTGGGCAATTCCACTTCCAAATATCAATTTGCAAATGTGTGGTATTTCCTTAAGAACCGGCCATGGATAAGTTCTTACTTCTTTGATCTTTACTGGTTTTGAATATAATGTAAATTCCATGCATTCCAGTCAGTAGGTGGACCTTTATTAAGGGCTTCAGAAGCAGATCACTAAAACCAATGCCTTTCTCAGATCTTTCTTAGACAGCCTTCTGTGCCAATCAGAACACATCCTATTGCCTGGCATGGATTTTATTATCAATGGCCCTCTCCTTGTCCCATCCAGCAAGGTTCAAAATCCACTTAAAAAGATTGATACCATCGTCTTTGTTTATCATTGCTATGTTGTTGGTTTTTTTTAAAGGAATCATAACTTTCTTATAGCTTAAGATAGTTCATTTTATTAAGGTAAAATTTTCACTTAGTGACATTTGCAGTTTAACAAGTGCTTTCTCTTCAATGTTTTTGTTTGGCCTAACAGTGAACATCAAAGCCATGTGCAAACTGTGGAAAATTTAATGCAGATGTCATTTAAGATTGGTGTTATCCCCACTTAATTATAAAATCTAAATTTACATGAAATTACATATTTCATGACTCTTAAAACATGAAATAATGACAGGGGATACAATTTGATTCTGAAATCTCTGACCATGTCCCATAATTCTTTCATGCTTGGAACATTGAATCAAATTCCAAACATCTTGGTCTCATTGCTGACATAAACAGAATCCTGGAGCAAAACTTAATCCTTCCTTGATACTTGCAGCTTGCTTGCTTTCTTTCTCTCTTTCTTTTCTTTCTTTCTTTCTTTCTTTCCTTCTTTCCTTCTTTCCTTCTTTCTTTCTTTCTTTCTTTTTCTTTTCTTTCTTTCTTTCTTTCTTTTCTTTCTTTCTTTCTGTCTCTCTCTCTCTCTCTCTCTTTCTTTTCTTTCTTTCTTTGATTCATTCTCCCTCTGTCACCAGGCTGGAGTGCAGTGGTATGATCTTGACTCACTGCAGTCTTCGCCTCCTGGGTTCCAGCAATTCTCCTGCCTCAGCCTCCCAAGTAGCTGGGACTACAGGCACGCACCACCATGCCCAGCTATTTTTTTGTATTTTTAGTAGAGACGGGGTTTCACCATGTTGGCCAGGTTGGTCTCGAACTCCTGACCTCATTATCTGCCCGCCTCGACCTCGCAAAGTGCTGGGATTACAGGTGTGAGCCACCATGCCTCACCACCTTTCATTATTTTGTATGTCCCCTATTTAAGTAAAAAAAAATTATAACTTATCCAACTGACCTAAGCCAAGAATGTAAGCATTCTCTTTGACTATTTCATCTCTTATCTCTTTCTCCATCCTATGCAATCTACTATAAGGTTAAGCTTATCTCTTTTTTTTCTTTTTTCTAACTTTTAGGTTCAAGAGGTACATGTGAAAGTTAATGACATGGGTAAATCGTGTGTTGTAGCAGTTAGCTTATCTTTTAAGTCAAGTCACTTAACACCATCCCCACCATTATCTGCACAATTTATTTGGTTGTAGCAGTGAGAGTTCTCCAGAGAAACAGTACCACTAGTATGTGTAAATGTATAGAAATAAATTTACAGAATTGGTTCATGTGATTATGGCAGGTGGCAAGTGCAGAATCTTCAGGATGGGCCAACCAGTTAGAGACTGAGGAAGAGCCCATGTTGCAGCTCAAAGCAAAAGGCAATCTGATGGCAACGTTTCCTTTACTGGAGTATGTCAATCTTTTGTTCTATTCAGGCCTTCACCTGATTGGTTAAGGCCCACCCATATTGTAGAGGGCAATTTGCTTTATTCAGTCTACCAATTTAAATGTTAATCTCATCCAAAAGCACCTTCAGAGAAACATCCAGAAGAATCTTTGACCACAGAGCTGGGCACTGTGTCCCAGCCAAATCAGCATATAAAATTAATCATCACATTGGTCATGATCTTACTGGAATAGTTTCATTTCAATAATTCAAATAACCTCACTAAATATTCTCTCCCCTGTCTTTATTTAAAATTTTGTTAATTCAAAACCACCTTAATTGTCATTTCCTTCAAGAAATCTCTGAACCACTTAAGAGGTGATATTATCACACGTGTTTCCATAGCAATTTGATTGTTCCCTTTAAAGCCATAAATTTTTCTCCCATGTAATTTCTAATTTCCTTGTCTTGCTCTCTCATGATAATTAATACCCAGGAAGGCAGTGTGTTCTCTAATGCATCATTGTAGGCATCGCCAATTACTAAGCCTGGATCACAATTTCCATTTGTTCATAAAATTCATTTTTGAATGAAAGAATGAATGACATTCTAAATAATAGTTGGGTTAGAGTTCAAGCATAACACTTAGGACTCTAAAATTAGTGATGTTTACAAATATACCATATTGCCTCTATTTTATTCTATAAAACAAATGAATTAAGGATATCTAGAGCAGAGGTATATTATATATGTTTGAAAACAAGATATATTTTATAAGCTGGAGTACATATTCAAACACATATGACCATCTGAAAAAGTATACCTCTGATCAGAAGCAACTTGCACTATTAAGCTATAAAGAGTGGTATGGGCATTTTTAACTTTTTTCTTTTCTATTGGTTGTCTGAAATTACTTTTAAATTCCTCACGTGTCGTGTCAGAAAATGTGATCTTAGCCAATCTTAGCTTTATTTTTTCTCCAGTCATTTCTGATTTAAACTCAGACAGTCATTTTATCTAGCATGCCCCCCACTCTCCCAAGCCACCCTATATAGTCTTAGGTCTTGGGTAAAATCATGCAATTGGGAGAGAAATTAGGTTTCCAGTTCTAGACAATTGTCAACTCTCATCCAATGAAATTCAACTAATTCCAACTGACAGCTGGTCCTCAACAAGTCTGCTCACTGTCACTCACTCAGCTCTCCTTAATGTCATCACCAGTTCTGGAGCATGGTTGTTGGTCACTTTTTAAATTTGTATTATTCTCATCCCAACTAGTTTTTATTGGTCCACAGGACCCCTCTCACAAATACAATGTATCTAACTTTATATACAAAGTGAACTTTTTTTTTTTTTTTTTGAGAAGGAGTCTCACTCTGCCGCCCAGACTGGAGTGCAGTGGCGCAATCTTGGCTCACTGCAAGCTCCGCCTCCTAGGTTCACGCCATTCTCCTGCCTCAGCCTCCCAAGTAGCTGAGACTACAGGCACCAGCCACCACGCCCGGCTAATTTTTTGTATTTTTAGTAGAGATGGGGTTTCATCCGTTAGCCAGGATGGTCTCCATCTCCTGATCTCATGATCCACCCACCTTGGCCTCCCAAAGCGCTAGGATTACAAAGTGAAAATCTGAAAAATCAGTGACAAAAGGCAAATTGAGTACAAAAAAATAAATCACTTCAATGGGGTCAGCAATCTGCTGCCTGTTTTTGTGAACAAGATTTTATTGGCTGGTTGCTTTTGTGCTACAAAGGCAGATTTGGGTAGTTGGTGGAAGAAACCATTAGGCCTGCAAAACCTAAAATATTTACTATTTGTGTCTTTATGAGAGGTGAAGCCGGCTGGACTTCTGGGTCTGGTGGGGACTTGGAAAACTTTTCTGTCTAGCTAAAGGATTGTAAATGCACCAATCAGAGCTCTGTGTCTTCCTAAAGGTTTGTAAATGCACCAGTCAGCACTCTGTCAAAACGGACCAATCAGCATTCTGTAAAATGGACCAATCAGTACTCTGTGAAATGGATCCATCATCTCTCTGTAAAATGGACCAATCAGCAGGATGTGGGTGGGGCCAAATAAGGAATAAACGCAGGCCACCTGCACTACCATCTGTAGCGCACTGGGGTCCCCTTCCCTGTTGTGGAGCTTTTATTCTTTTGCTCTTTGCAATAAGTCTTGCTGCTGCTCAGTGTTTGGGTATGTGCTTCCTTTATGAAGGTCTGTAGCTTCACTTCTGAAGCCCTGGAGACCAGGAACCCATGGGGAGGGAGGAACAACTACAGACATGCTGCCTTTGTGAACTGTAACACTCAGTGTGAAGGTCTGTAACTTCACTCCTGAAGTCAGCGAGACCGCGAACCCACCAGAAGGAAGAAACTCTGGACACATCTGAAGGAACAAAAGAACTAACACCGCGAGGGTCCGTGGCCTCATTCTTGAAGTCAGTGAGACCAAGAACCCACCAATTCCGGACACATTTACACAAAGTTTGCTGACCCCTAAATTAGACTGACAGAGTACTCCTCAAGAGAGTAGTAGAAGAAGAAATGGAGGAAAGATTTTTTTTGTTTGTTTTTTTGAGACAGAGTCTGACTGTCGCCCAGGCTGGAGTGCAGTGGTGTGATCTCGGCTCACTGCAACCTCCGCCTCCCGGGTTCAAGCGATTCTCCTGCCTCACCCTCCTAAGTAGCTGGGACTACAGGCATGTGCCGCTACACCCAGCTATTTTTTTGTTTGTTTTTATTTTTAGTAGACGGGGTTTCACCATGTTGGCCAGGCTGGTCTGGAACTCCTGACCTCAGGCGATCTGCTCACCTTGGCCACCCAAAGTGCTGGGATTACAGGTGTGAGCCACTGCCCTTGGCCAGAGGAAAAAATTTAAGTGTTCAAGGGAAATAATGCTGTTTGATAAATTTATAACTGCATAAATTACCATTGAATAGTGCAAGTATTATAAAAGCGTTTTTAGAAAACAAACAGTAAGAGAGTTCATCACACACATATGCTTGCTAAAATAACAAGAAAAGGATTTACCTAAGAAAACAGAAAACCCAGACTGGAGTGAGCTGAAATAAGCAATGAACTATTAAATTGTAAAAACTATAAGTAAAATTAAGAATTTACTGCATAAGTAACAATAATGATTGATTTTTGGTTTGCAAGTATAGTATAAAGAAAGAAAATACTTGGCAAAAATAGCATGTAAAGTGGATGGTAAAGTACTAGTTTTATTCTGGAAAAAGACTAGAAATGTTGGTTTGCTTAATATTTGTTTTTCTGGTCAAGTAATGTTTAAATTTAAGATTTATCTTGGACAAAGAAAAGTATATATAAAATACTTAAGAACAAGGGGACAAATATAATTTTTATTAAAAAAGATGAAAGTAGAAAGTATAAATGATATAAATAAATACAAATATATTATCAATAAAAGGTGCAAATAAATCAATGAATCAGAATAGAAAGCTCAGATATAGAGACACAGAGTAAATTTATCATTAGGAAAGGCAACTCAGAAAGGACAGTCATTTCAACAAGTAATGCTGGAACAAGTGGTATCCACTTCCAAGAAAGTAAATTTAACACAAAAATTTCTAACAGAAAAATTAACACACTATCTCAAAATCAACAAATTTACAAAAAGTATTAACAAAATTACAAAAATTAAAAAAAAATTGGATCATATAACTAAAAGGCACAAAATTGTAAAACTTCTAGTAGACAACATAGGGGAAAGTGTAGGTGACCAGTAGGTATGATGCTGACTTTTAAGATACAACACAAACAATAATAATCCCTGAAAGAAAAAAGTTTGATTTTATTAAAATTAAAAACTTCTACTCTGAAAGACACTGTTAAGAGAATGAAAAGGCAAATCACAAACTGGAAGAAAATCTGTGCAAATACAAAATATTAAAAGAGCACTTATAATTCAAACAATCTAACTTAAAGTTTAGCAAAAGTTCTGAGCACATACTAAAGAAGATATACAGATCAAAGGTACACAGGTCACAAGTAAGTACATGAAAGGATGCTCAAATCATATTTAATTAGGAATTGGCAAATTAAAACAGTGAGGTGCCACTACACACCTATTAGAATGGATAAAATCCAAAACATGAAAACCACCAAATATTGGTGAGGATGCTGAGCAGCAGGATCCCTCATCATGGCTGTAGGAATGCAAATGACACAAGTCCTTTAGAGACAGTCTTACCATCCAGCAACCATACTCTAAGGTATTTATACAAATGAGTTGAAAACAAATGTTGTGTCCATGTGAAAACCTGTGAATAAATGTTTATAGTTGCTTTATTCATAATTGCCAAAAATTGGAAGCTACGAAGGTATCCTTCAATAGGTGAGTAAGCAAACTGTAGTACACCCATACAATGTAATATCATTCATTGTTAAAAAGAAGTGAGAAATTAAGCCATGGAAAACATGGAGGAACCCCAAATGCATATTACTACGTGAAGGAAGCCAGTTTGAAAAGGCTACACTCTGTTTGATTTCAACTAAAAAAGCAAAACTATAGAGAGTAAAAAGATTAGTGGTTGCCAGGGTTTAGGGGCAGGGAGAGATGAATAATACGTGGAGCACAGGGAGATTTTAGACAGGGAAATTATCTGTACGATGTTGAAATGGTTGATATACAACCTTATGTATTTGACAAAACCCATCCTTGTACAACAGAAAGTATGAACCCTGGTGAATACTATGAGCATCAGTTAATAATTTATCAGTGTTGGTTCATCAGTTGTAACAAATGTACTGCACTCTTGCAAGATGTTAATAAACGGATAAATTGCATATGGAGAGAGTGCATATGGGAACTCTACCCAACATTATATTAAAACTAAATACATTTAAAACAAGAAATGTTAGAGAGCATTTGAATGACACTATTGGCAATCTGAATTGCATGGATAATACATTTTTTCATGCAAATGAACAATATTTACCAAAAACTCACCACATGAAAACTACAGATTAAGTTCTCAACAAAAAAAGGAAACAAAATTATAGAACATGTTTCTGCCAACAATACAATAAAATTAGAACTCAATAAAAATGAGACAGCTAAAATAAAAAGAAAAATAACACATTGTTGAAAGTTTAAAGCCATTTTTTTTTTGTTTTAAACAGGATCTTCTCTGTCACCTCAGTTGGAGTGCAGTGGTGTGATTATAACTCACTGCAGCCTCAAAATCCTAGGTTCAATGAGTTCTCCTGTCTCAGCCTCTTAAGTAGCTGGGACTACAGGCGCACACCCCTGTACCCGGCTAATTTTTGGATTTTTAGTTTTTATAGAGACATGGGTCTCACTTTGTTCCTCAGGCTATGCCAGTCATTCTTAAGAGAATAAAAAATGTGATTGACCCTGAGAAACAAAATATGTATTGCAGTATATTTTTAACATACAGATATAGAAATGTATAAAAAGGTATGGATTAAAATACTTGTATCATCAAAGTATAAGAAGATAGGTTCGATAGGTTCACAATTCAACTTAGAAAGTTAGAAAAGCAATTAAGCAAACATAAAGTTAGAGAAAACAAAAATGCCACAATCTGTAAAATATAAAATAAAAGATCAAAATCAAATGGAAAGCTTTAGATAACACTTTTAAAATAATGTTTTTCAACATTATAAATAGACAAACCATAAATGATTATATAGAGAATGAAAAAGATGTCACAATTATAGATAAACTTTAAGATCATGCTAAATGCTATAAACCACTTAATGCCATTAAATTTGAAATTATTAAAAAACAGTAGTTTAGAAAGCTATACATTATTAGAATTTATTCATGAGGAATAAAAATGTGACTGAGTATATATTTTTAAAATATGATTCAAATTTCCATATATGCAGTGTTTCAGAAAATGGAAAACGAATGAAAGCTCTCTAACTTATTTTATTGTGCTAGGGTAACTTTGACATCAAATCTTAAGGTTTCTGAGTCAATTTTGAGGTTGACTTAAGGATAGTATAAGGGAGGAAACACTCAAGGATAATACAAGAAAGAAAAAACGAAAAGTTGATATTTACTTATAATTTACATACAAATATTTTTGTTAAAGTATTAATAGTCCAATAAATTACTTAAAACAGTCCAAGGATCAATCTTGTTCCTCAGAAGCATGTAAAGATGATTCAGCAGAGGCATATCTGGGTTAAGTATGGCCTAGTGTTGGAGTACCACATAACTCTGTTCAGAGATCAAGATTTCATTCAAAGTGCTTAATAATTTTTGAGATAATTATTTTTTGAACAAAATAAATCAATTTTAAAGTTTGATTTCAAGATGTAATTTATCAAAAAATTACTGTTTAGAATATATCAATGTATATACTTCTTGGTAGATTTTCATAAAATATATTTGTTGTAAGACACATTTTAATTCATTCAAAATATATTGCAGGAGTTTGGTTGAAACTCAGTATACTATTTTTTAAATTAATGTACTTTCCAGTAATAATTCAAAGTCAAATAGATTTTACAAATATTGTAATTCTAAGTTATAGCTATATTTTATCATTTTTATTTTGAATCAGGAGTCAAACACTTTCACAACGTATCTTCCAAAATGTATAAAAATGACTTTTTTTTACATAAACATATAAACATACTGCTTTCTCCGTTGAAATAATAAAACAAAAGTTAACCTGGAAACATGATTCAAATAATTTATCTGCTAATCAAACTAGTATGGTGATCAAACTAGTATTCTGATGAGCTTAAAAAAAAGAAAAGTGATTACATGAAGTTACGTATTAAATGGAATTCTTTTTCCAAATGCATGTGTTCTGGTCAACAAAGCTTGATCAGTTTCCTAGCAAATAACACTGGCCTGAAATTGCTGAATGAATTGTTTTCAGCAAAGAATATGAAATTAAGTATGTAGGCATTCGAGATGAATTTTAGTAAACTGAATCAACATAGCCAATGCCTCCACATTCAGTCACCTATTTAGTTACATTTAGACATAACCATAAACCCATAAACTTTTGCATGTATTTATTCTGTTGTTTGTCTTTGTCGTCATTAACCTGATAATGATAAAACACTAGCTGGCACAGATTATTGAACCTTCACGTTTTTACATGACCTAATCTGTTAATTTCCATCATCTTTTCTGGGTCCAGGCAGACACCATGCTGCGTTCTGAATGGTAGGATTGTTTTCAAATCAAATGAGCCATTCATGAGGATGCTTATTAAAAGCCAGAACAGCAAGAAACATTCTTGCTTTGTGAGGGTTAATCTTTCTTGATTTTCATTACTTTTAATACATTTTAGAATAACTTTCCAGTTTCATTTGAACCCAAGACTACCTGAAATGTCCTAATAAAAGAAGATCTGGCTGCCAAAGAGAACACACCATCATGCCAGTTACCTGTGGTGTTCATCTTTCTTAAAAGCTGCAAAAATACGTTTCCTACTGTGCCATCCAGTACACCAAAGAGCTTTCCCTGGAAATCACTCTTTCATTATGTCTTTGTAATTACTGTTTTCTGTCTGATAAATCTTATGCAAGCTGTGAGACTTTGAATTATGGATCTGGGAGAGTTACAAGAACATAACTAGCTGCAGCTCAGTCAGCTGTGCGTGTTGATCCTTGCTTTCCAGGCAGGGCCTGTTGCAGCTATCCACTCTGTCATCTGTATTCATTTTCAGTGAGTTGATCAAAATTCTAACTTACAGAACCTTGGGGTGAATTTCTCATTTAACAAGTGTTGAGCATCCATGGCAGGAAAGATATTGCATACAGCAGCACTCAAGAGACCAAATCTTTGCCCTTAAAACTTTCATTTTCGGGAGGAAATACTGTAGCATAAAATGTCACCTCTATTTTCATTTTATGGCTTGAAAGTTTTGATTATAGAATTATATCTGAACAGGACTGCAGCAACCACACATTTTGTCTCATATGTATATAACAAAATATTGGATACATGATGGGAGCTCAATCTAGAAAGAATGCAATAACATGAAATTATTCTCTAAAACACTCACCAGAAGTGTAAGTCTAAAAGAAAATTTTCTTACAGAAGCAGAGTCTGCAGGAAATATTCTGTCAATAAGCATTTAACTGCTAACACATACACCACCTACTGTGTTCAGTGCTGGCTTTATGGTCTGGTAATAGGAGCTTCACTTTGAGTTATATTACATTTTTGAAATTTAATCACCTAATATAGTAGAAGAGCAGACAGATGCTATTTTCCTGACCAAAGGTGTGGTCTTTTTCAAAAGGAGCATAATTCTCCGACACAGTCGAGTTGTAGGAAGGGGAACATGGGGGAGAATGGAAGGAAGCAATTGCACACTGGGCATATGCACTCAACCAGTGCTGGCTAAATGGCATGTTAGAGTCTGCAGAAGGCTGTGCACACATGCCAGCCCAGCTAGCCCAGTGCTTCTCTACCAGGCTGACAATCACATCCACTGGAGAGCTCTACAGACTATTTAAATGAGAATAGCAGAGCATGGGGCTTTGCACGTCATTCTAATGTGCAGTTTTGTTTCTAGACCTGTGCATCCCAAACTTTAAAATGCGTATGAACCACCTGGGTATCTTAGTAAAATGCAGCAGTTGATTTAATTAGTCTGGGATGGTGCCTGAGGTCCTGCATTTTAACATGCACCCACGTTATGATCAAAATTGCTGTTACTTTGTCACTTTTGAGCTGTTAGAAATGCAGAATCTGGGGCCACAGGTCAGACGTACTGAATCACTATTGGCATCTTACCACCTCCAGTTGATTTTAATGAACATGAAATGTTGTGAAATGGTCCTCAGAAATCTTCACTTTTTTTCCAAATAAGGAAAATGATATTAAATATAACTTAGATGTCAAATGATTTTCTATTCTTTTAAGATCTAACTTAAATTTGTTCAATTCCCACAAATTTCAGATCATAACCAGAAGATAGATAATTAAACCTATAGCAGTAGTTCTCATGGTTTGGTCCCCAGGTAGGCATCACAGCATTACCTGGTAAGATGTTAGAAATGAAGGTTGTTTCATCCATGTTCCTACAAAGGACATGAACTCATCATTTTTTATGGCTGCATAGTATTCCATGGTGTATATGTGCCACATTTTCTTAATCCAGTCTATCATTGTTGGACATTTGGGATGGTTCCAAGTCTTTGCTATTGTGAATAATGCCGCAATATTGTGGGGTGGAGGGTGGGGGGAGGGATAGCATTGGGAGATGTACCTAATGCTAGATGATGAGTTAGTGGGTGCAGCGCACCAGCATGGCACATGTATACATATGTAACTTACCTGCACATTGCGCACATGTACCATAAAACCTAAAGTATAATAATAATAAATAAATAAATTTTTTAAAAAATAAATTAATTAAAAAAAAAAAAAAAGAAATGAAGGTTGTTGGGACCAACCCAGACCTAGTAGGCATGGGTCTCAATAGTTTGTTTAGAAATTCCTCCAGGTGACTGTGTTGCCACATAAGCAAGTTTGAGAATTACTGGCCTATAAAATTATTGTAATACTGTAAGC
This sequence comes from Pongo pygmaeus, assembly GCF_028885625.2. NCBI lineage: Eukaryota > Metazoa > Chordata > Mammalia > Primates > Hominidae > Pongo > Pongo pygmaeus. Next base: position 33,698,080 of record NC_072379.2, on the reverse strand, counting down.
AATTACAATATAGAAGCTAAAATATTTTTAAAGGACACGTAAACTGAACTCCATACTCTTAAAATGAAATATGAGAACTTTAAGGAAATAGTATATTGATATATTGATAGCAGTATTGGAAAATGACATGTGATCATAAGTGGATCAGATATTTTATGGAATTCCCAGATGAGAGAAAAAGAATAAGATGAATTGTTACAAATGTGCACTCATGCATGTGCATATAGCAGCACACACAGGAGTAAACATCAAAGTAAAATCTAGAAAAATCTCAGAGTGAACAAATAAAAAGAGTTGTGGGATGTTCTATGACAAACTTTAGAACAATAAGCATATTTATTCCTAGCTGCAGAACCAGTTGAAATACTCCTCCCAGACCCCTTAAAATAAAGAGAGGAGTTGATATAGATGCGAATTTCTGAAGTTTCTCATCTAAACAGTGAATGGCCTATGAGGACAGAGTGGGGATATATATATATACACAACACACACACACACACACACACACATACACACATCAACACACTCATAAACATAATTTTGTTACATTTTTAAGGAACCCACAAGTCATAGTCATAATGTACCCCTGCTTTGGTTCTCAGGCAGGCATACTTTTTTTTTTTCATTTGATAAGTATGGTAGATAAAGGAGCTCAGAAATAAATTAATATCTGTATTTCTTATCTAGCACTGACTTCGTAACCTCCAAGGTAAGCCCTCCCAAATAAGTCATTATATCCATTTTTCTATCTATCTATCTATCTATCTATCTATCTATCTATCTATCTATCTGTCTATCTATCTATCTATCTGTCTATCTATCTCATGACCAAAAATTTTATATTGGATTTTATTAAAATAAAAAAATTTGCTTTAAAGAAAATGAGCAGACAATCCACAGAATAGGAGAAAATATTTGCAATCCCGTGTATCTCATAAGAAACTTGTAAGCAGAATATTTAATGAACATTTACATTTCAAAAATAAAAAGACAACCCCATTAAAAATGAATAAAGAATCTGACTAGACATTTCTCCAAGGAAGGTATGCCAATGGCCAATAAACACATGAAAAGATGTTTCACATTATTAGCCATTAGCAAAATGCAAATCAAAACCACAATGAGATACCACTTCACACAAACTAGAATTGCTAGAATCAGTCAGATAATAATCAGCATTGGTGAGAATGTGGAGAAACTGGACCCTCATCCATGCTGGTGTGAATGTAAAATGGTATCCCTACTATGGAAAACAGTCTGGCAGTTTCTTCAATGATTAAATATAGTTATCAAATGACACAGAAGTTTTACTACTCTATATACTTCAAACATAAATAAAAACATTTATCTACAAACATTTCATACACGAATATTTAGAATATCATTGTTCATAATAGCCCAAATGTCCATCAGCTGACAAAAGGATAAACAAAATATGGTATTAAAATATGAATTAAAGCATATTTCGCATATCAAAAGGAATGAAGTATATGCTGCAACACAGATAACCTTAAAAATAGCATACTAAATGAAAGAAGCCAGTCACAAAATAATGCATATTATATAATTCCATTTTATATGAAAGTGTACAGTATGGAAATCTAGAGACAGGGAGTAGATTAGTGGTTCCTGGGGCTGAGAATGGGGTGGAGAGGTAGGGGGTGATAACTATAGGGTCCAGGGTTTCTTTTTGAAATGATGAAATATTACAATTTACTGGGCTGATGGCTGCCCATATCTGTGAATATACGAAAAGCGATGGATTGTGCACTCAAAGTGGGTAAATTATATGGTATAAGAATTATCTCGATAAAGTTGTTTTTAAAGAGTTTACCGACAAATAGTCCTGAGTAAAAAATAGATCAGAAGGAAAGAAAACTATGATCAAACTTTAGCACCAAGTTATTGAAAATAATGAAGCTATCAGCTCTACAAACATGAGAAAATATAAAGATCTCAGAGCTCAGGCAAAACAGAGCAACAGAGGACAGAAAGAGCTAATGTACAGGGAGCAGTGCTCAGGGAAAGAAAATCAGCTTAAACAATAGAAAACCATGAAACCAGATTTCTCTGGGTAATAAAATAGTATAAATGGCATATCTTTTCAATAAGAATTCTAGAGTGATTTAGCACTTTAAGCTATCTGAATGGATAATTTGGTTGACAGGTAAACAATCATTAAATAATTAAAGTGCTAAAAATAAGTTTTTAAAAATTGAGCGTTTCTAGTAAATATTTTGTCCAGTATTGTTCAAAAGTATCAAGATCATGGGACATATGAAAAGACAGAGCAAGTCTTACAGATTAGAAGAGATTAAAGAGGATTAGTTCTTAGAAAAGCGAGTTAAAAGAAAAACCAGTGAAATTCAAATACAGTCCGGAGTTTACTTAATAGATGGAACCAATGTTAACTTATTAGTTTTGATAAACATAACATAGGTATTATGTAATTTAATAACTTTAGGGGAAGGGTATGAAGCAGGGTTTCTCAATCTCCGCAGTGCTCACATTTTTGGGCAGGTCACTCTGTGTTGTGGGAGTGTGTTTTGATCACTGTAGGCTGTTTAGCAGGGCCACTGGCAACCTCAGTTACAGATCTTCTCTAATGTCCTCAGATGGGTGGTGGGGGTGAGAGGGTACAGGTACAGCAAAGTCATCTCTAATTGAAAACTACTGTTCTACCTTAATCTCTAATATTATCTAACCAAAAGAAATCAGTTGTCTCAGTGTGTGAAAAGAAGGAAAAGAAACAAACATGTTCAATGTTTGTGAAAATAACTTTTTACTCACCTTTGCCTTTGAAGGTATAATTAGACTTGACTACTAACTTATGGCTGCCTACACTTCACCAGTAGGAAGACTGTGGTTTTTTGAAGGGTCTTTAACCAAAAACAAACCAAAATGGCACCCATTGGGTTTTTCTTCAAATAGGACATGGAGAACTGTGTAGATACCAAGAAAACATACCTTAAAAAAAATTTAGACTCCCCACTGCATTAACTGTCCATTCCAATGATAATACCATCTAAAGAGGCTTTTTAGCTATAAAAATTATTGTCATCTTTATCAAGAAATGACTTATTAAGAAGAAAGTTATAGCATAGGAAATTTGTTTTTAAAATCTTATACTGGAGGATTCCTACTTAAGGAATCTGGGGAAATGAAAATGAATGACTGACTGAGTGGAAAGTCCTGGGGCTTTTATCCTGCTGCTCCCCTTGGCTGAGAGTGCCTTTTTTCTCCTGATAATCAGCCCCTTTCTGAAGTACAGAACTTTCACGAAGATTTCTTATTAAGTTTTTTTTCAGTGTCCTCACCATTCACTTGTTTGTCTCTCAAATCCCGAAAGAAAACCTGTTGTGGATTATCGGCTTTGGTATTTTGTCAATCTCTAATTTTTACCCCTGTGATTGGACCCACTCCGGCGCTGCCTTCTGCAATGCTGTTGAGAGGCTCTCCAGAACAGTTTGTCTTACACCACCTTGAACAGACCTCCAAATATGATGGCTGTAATCAGTTGCCCAATAGCCTTCAAATAATGTTTTTGTAGGCAGAACTTTTCACCTGGTAGCTACAAAAGTGAATCATTCTACTCCATATACACATATTATGAGCAAAAAATGGAAAAAAGTAAAACTGCATTAATGTCTGAAGGGAAAAAAATCTATATATTAATGTATAAAAGCTTAAAATTACAGAAGTCTACATAAAATCATCATTGTCAGTTCTCAAACATAAGTTGTGGTGTACAACCACCATTTCCTTAAAAGGTAAATTGCAAGATGTAACATTAATAACCATTCTAGAAGAATAAAACATGTATCTTGTTTACTAGAACAAAACTACCTGTTTTTCTTAAAAGCATTTCAGTGAGTTATGTTCATTTTTATGATAATGAAAGGGAAGGCCCTTCTGTCAGTAGTCTATCTGTAGTTTTCTGCAGGTATTATCATACATTCTCTTTCTAAATGTCAAGTATAAAATAGAGCAACATTGCTGGTGAGGACACAACATGGTACAGAGGCTGAGTAGAACAGTTTGGTGGTTCCTCTTAAACATGGACTAACCACAGACCCAGAAATTCTACTCCCAGCTACATACTACATAGACATGAAAATATTTGTCTGCACAAAATCTTGTCCACTAATGTCTGTGACGATATTCTTCATGATAGCCCAAACATGCAAACAATCCAAATATCCATCAGCTGATGAAAGGCCAAACCGATGTGTTATATCCATGCAATGGAATCGTTTCTTGGACATGAAAAGGAAGGATGTACAGGTCCCCGCAAGGATGAACCTAGAAATCATCATGCTAAGTGATGCCACAGGAGAGCCCACAGGAGGGAAGTCTACAGAGACAGAAAGTAGATTCCTGGTTGTTGCGGCTTGGGGGGACAGGTGGATAGGTGGATAGGAAGGGTACAAAGCTTCTTCCTGAGGTGATGAAAATTTTTTCTAATTTACTGTGGTGATTGGTGCACATGTGTAGTTGTACCATAAAACCCATTGAATTGTACACTTCAAGTTGCTGAATTATTTGGTATATGAACGACATCACAAGAGGGGGAGGAAGGGGAGCAGAGGAGGGGAGGGAGAGTGAGGGGTAGAGGAGCTGAGGAGAGGGAGGGGGAGGGGGAGCAGACAGAAGGGGGAGAGGGAGGGAGGAGGAGAGGACAGGAGACCATGGTAGCTCCTAGGCCCCACTCTCCAGAGGCAAACTTGCCGGCAGCACCTGGAAGGAGGCTTGTGCCTCCAGTGTCCTCCTGCAGTCTGGGTGTCTGGGCACGTGGCCTGCGCGTGGCGCCATTGTGGAGTGTCCCGCGACCACGCCCTGCGTGCCTTCCAAGCGCCCAGAGGCCAACGGTCCCCCAGCCATGGGCGCTGCAGCTCCGGCCGAGTCCGCAGACCTCGGGAACTTCTGTAAGGCGGGAGAACCCCCGCTGCAAGGCCCCGACGCCCTGGCGGCTCCCATGGGCAGGTCACCCAGCACGCCCCAGACCACGCGGTCTCCCCAGGGTCGCCACAGTCCCTGGCCCCCGAGGTCCCTGACTCAGAGCCGTATTCAGTACGTCCAGTGGGGGCGCCCGGTGCCCAGCACCCACCTCACCGAGGTGCGGCCCAGCCAGGACCCCGCCAAGCCGCAGCGGGTGGTCTCCGAGGCCTGGAGGCGCCCTGCTCTGCCCGGGGACACCGCCCTGGGGCGAGACCTCTCCTGTGCCTGGGAGGGTTGCATGAAACCGGGGCTGTGTCGTGCCCGCAACCCAGGACGGACCTGGAGCCCGGTGACCATCGGGATCGCGCCCCCTGAGCGTCAAGAGAGCCCCTGGGGATCCCCAGGACAGCGAGCCCGCCCCGCAGGCCTCCCCGCCGCCCAGGAGCTCCCGGACCCCTGCACCCGAGAGACTCTGCTGGGGGCGCTCAGCCAGTGCCCCAAGGGAAGCGCTAGGTTCGACGGGCCGTTGTGGTTGGAGGTCTCAGACAGCAAGGGCGGCAGGCGGAACCTGCAGCCCCGGCCCTCTGCCTTCAAGCCCCTGAGCAAAAATGGAGCGGTTGCTTCCTTCGTGCCCAGGCCAGGGCCTCTGAAGCCGAGCCTCGGCCCCTGGAGCCTCAGTTTTTGTGATGATGCTTGGCCTTTCGTGCTGGTCCAGCCCGCCCCGTCCGCCATCTGGGACTTCTGGGCGGCGACAACGCCTTCCTGCGGCAGCTGCAGTAGGGTCGCCTTCGCTCTCGAGGTCACCCAGTCTGCTGGCCCCTTTGGCTCCTAAGAATCTGGGCCCTGCTACCCACCTCCGGAGACTCAAGCCTACGTATCTACTTTCACTTGCTCGTCCTTGCTGTACCTCAACGTGGAGCCCTGACACCACGTTATCAAACATGCAGCCCCCATACCCCTAGTCTGCACACCCCCACATCTTCCCTCTGTGCTCCCTGCCACCCCAGCAGCTGTTGATTTCAGAACCCCTGCCTTCGCCCTGCTGGCCCTCTCCTTCCTGCCCTTCTTCCTGCCGTTCCTCTGAAAAGAGGCATTTCGGGAAGGCTTGCTTTTTCTTCATGTCTCCCAGTTTGTATAGTTAAATTGTCTAGTTTGTATAGTTAAATATTTGATCTTATTAAAAACATTTGTCTGCAGAAAACCTATTTATAATAATAACAATCAAAAAAGCTTTTTATGCCAAAAGAAAGGGGAAAGTGTGTTCCAGGCAGGGGCAAGGGCAAAGATTCTGCATGGGGAATAATTCCTATTTATTTGAAGTCCAAATATAAGTCCAGTAGAGTTGGAGACTAGTGAGAGAGAAGATATGAGGTTAGAGAAATAGACTGTGATGAAGTACTATAAGGCGTTGGGACCAGAGTACAGGGTTTATTCTAAAACCGTGAGTGTTAAGTGGAGTACAGGGTTTATTCTAAAACCATGAGTGTTAAGCAGAGGACAGTCTATGATCTGGTTGATATTTTTAAAAACAAGATTCTGGCTACAGCAATGGAAATGGAAACCACAGGAGATCAATACAGTATTTCAAGCAATCCATGGGGATGGTTTGGTCTAAGAGGCAAATGGTACATCTGGAAGGATACAGACAAGTTTGAGGTTGACCTAAAAGATAGTGTGGGACCTGCTAGTGCCCTAGATGTTAGCACTGGGAAAGGGGAAGGGTCCAACAGTTTTAGCATATGGGCTTAAGAAACTGGACGATGATAGTGTCATTTATTGGGATGGGCACTACCAACATGAGAAAATATTTGAAGAAATCAAGAGTTTTGTTCAGGGTGTGTTCTCTACAACAACAAAAACACTTGCTATGCTGCTGGTCCTGTTAACTGTGCTATTGAAAAAAATAATCCTGGAACTCATTGGAGAGTTTGAACTTGGCAAAATAAGTTTGGGAGTCATGAACATATAAATTCCTTATGACATAGAAATCGTCCTTAAAACCACAGGCTACATGAGATCACTTATGCAGAAAATACAGAGAAGGGCAAGGGTGAAGCCTAAGGTACGCCAACATTTAGAACATGAAAGAACGGAGAATGGAAAAAGAACCCTCAAAACCAAGAACCTTGAGGGAGAAGGAAATCCAGGAGCAGCAGGGACACTGAGGATTCCAGAGCATGGAATTTATTCACCATGGTGGCTGCCTTCGAGAAGAGATGTTCCTTCCCTGATTTCGGAAGAGAAATTGTTTTAGAGTGTTGGAAGTGGGAAGCCTGAACTGCATGGGAGATGGAAGGAAGGGAGGGTATGTTAGTCCGTTTGCATTGCCACGAAGGAATACCTGAGACTGGGTAATTTAGAAAGAAAAGAGTTTAATTTTTGTTCTGCAAGCTATACAGGAAGTATGGTGCCAGCACTGGCTTCTGGTGAGGTCTCCGGAAGCTTCCAGCCATGGCGGAAGGCCAAGGGTGAGCCTCACATGGAGACAGGTATCAAGCAAGGAGAGAGCAGGGAAGTCCCAGAGTCTTTATAAAAGACCAGCTGGCATGTATCACCAAGGGAATGGCCCCAAGCCATTCATTAGGGATCTGCCTTGGGATCCAACATCTCCCACCAGGCGCATCTCCAACATCAGTGGCTACATTTCAACATGAGATTTGGAGGGGACGCACATCCAAACTATATCAGCGGGCTTGGAGGCGGGGACTGTAGAAGCCACTAGGAGATAATAGGTTGTGAAGTGAAGCAGGCAATAAGACTGCTGGAGGAATTTTACTTTGTCTTTAGATTTTCTTTTAAGAAAGGATAGGGGGCAAATGTGAATAAGAATGGTATCTACACTCTTGTCCAAGCCATGAAGGTCTTGGAATTCAAGAAAAAGTGTGGCTTTGCTTTCAGCTGAGGGGCAGTGCACAGGCAAGATGAATTAAGGGTAGGCAGGTGAAGAGAATATTTGTAGAAGCTAAGGTTTGTGGGATTTTCTGATGACTCCTCATGAGTTTCAGAGGGGACCATGTGAGGTTTGAGAAGACAGGATGCGAGGTTGGGTCAGAAATGGAATGGACTGGGAAGGACTCATGAGTCTGGAAAGAGATTGCTTACCTGGTAATTCAAAGCACTATCTCAGAGTAATGTGGTTGATCAATTACCTTATGGAACAGAGTATTTATCTGGAATGTAGGGACACATTTTAGCAAGAGGGCAAGGACTCTTTACTGTGCACCAGCATTGCAATAGCTAAGGAACAGTGAATCCCCTGTGAACGGTAGCAAAGGAAGCCTCCTTCCTTGTAGCACAAGGGCCTGGCAATGGGATGTGAACAGACAAATTCCAAGGAGAGAACAGAGATTCTGAAACAGATATGCAAGAACTTAATATACAAAAATGGTGACATTCAAAATCTCTGTGAAAATAATTAATTGCTGAAGAAATTGGATTGCAACTATTGGACACCCAATTAGGAATAAGAATATGTGTATATAATTAGTACACTCAAATATCTTGTGCCCCAGGATCTCTTTAGTAGCCCAATACCTTTATACTTCTATCAATTTAACTGCACTTTTACCACAAATTTACTTAAATGTGTTACCAAACCAGTCCATGAAAAACTTTTTAGTTACATAGGTAATCTATTTCATAGAAGCATGAAATGTAAGTGCAGAAAGAGAGTTATTTATCTCCATGTAAGCTTAATAAGTTGTAAACATTTAAGTAGAGTTAAACAAAAGAATTCTTCTGAGTTAGGTGTGAGCAAGTTATAATACACTGGGAAATATCTACAAGTAATAAAAACTTGAAAGACAAGCGACAGGAGAGGAGGCTACTTTTATAACCCACATAGCAGACCCGGGTTACTATTCCACAATGGTAAGACATCACTAAATATCCACAATAAAAAAATAGAGAAAACATAGAATCACTAAAAACATAACTACACAGTTCATGTAATAAATAGTTCAAATTATTAATAAACATATAACATACTCAAAAGTGTTCTATATATTCAGAGAAATACATATATATGGAATTTCCACTAATCATTGCCAAAAACAAGGTCTGCTAATATCCTTCCTTTGTAGGAGAAACAGATAATATCATGTAAATTTGATAAATTGATCAGAATGAGAGTCTGCAAATTATCTTTGTATTTAACTTTTTAATTATTCTTCTATTTTGGCGTGTCATTTAATTTTAATAAAGGATTCAATATGCAATAAAGATATGAGGCATGAACTGGGCCAAATAGTGTGGCTTTGAAATACATTAACAAAACAAGATAGAAAAGAAGAAAAATAGAAAAAAAATAAGAGGAGGCATTTTTATGACTTAGACATTGGCACAAAAATATCTAACATGGTGCAGAAATTGTTACAGCTGATAACAACTTTATGATTTAAAAAGCTTGATTGTATTTCTCACATAGGAGCTACAAGGACTCCTTTTGTCACTACTATTAATTTCTAAGTCATTTGGCTTCTTTTCCCTTCAAAACCACATGCTGATTTTGTCTTTTTTGTTTTGTTTGGTTTTGTTTTTTAGAGACAGGGTCTAACTCTGACTGTTGCCCAGGCTGGAGTAAAGTGGTGACCGCATGGCTCATGGCAGCCTTGACCTCCTGGGCTCAAGCAATCCTCTTGCTTCAGGCCCGAGCCACTATGCCTTGCTAACATTTTTTAAATTTTTTCTAGAGATGGAGTCTTGTTACATTGCCTTGGCCTCCTGAAGTGCTGGGATTACTGGCAAAGCCACTAGCCTAGTGTTAATCTTTGACAGTACAGATAAAGGAAAGGGACAAAGAAACAGGAACCAAAGGAAACGATGGAACGTTTTTCCAAAACGTACCACGACCATGACATCTGTTTCTTTCTCCTTTTTCTCCTAAATGCCACTTTTAGTTGGCTGTGATTTCAGAGGGCAGGGTACCTCCTTTTAAATAAGAAGAGTTCCACTTCTATTTTACTTTAATATTTAATAAAATATTACATACAACTACGTGAATAATACATGTAACATAAAATTACATTAAAGCAATTACAAAAAATTTCATAAAGTACTACAGAAAACAATGGAGCTTGAAATGTGTGTGCAAATTTATATTATATATACACACATATAAATTATATATGATAAACACAAACACAATTCTTTCACCTGTTACTCTCAATGTTTTGGATAAACTGAACATTTTGCTTAAAAAGAGGTAACACAAAGCAACATATTGTTTTAACTTTTAATATAAAGTTATAGTTATCAAATTTTAAATAAGAGATCCAGGTTTTGTGATGTGAAGGAGTCTGCTAATCAAAGTTCTGCATAACCCATACCCACAATACGATACCTTTTAAATCCTAGTTTGATTTATTTTAAAGTGAGACCAGAATTTAAGTATTTACAAAACAATATGAATGCGGATTACTTATAGATTTTTTTCCCCCAGTGTTTTATAGGTAACTTGCTCACATGTAATTCAGAATTGTTTTTGGCAACTCCACTTAGGTCTTCCCAAATTGTTAAACTAATTTAAAGAAACAACAACTCTTTCTGCATTTATATTTTATTCTTCTACAAAATAATTAATTAAAAATTTTGTCATGGACTGGTTTGATGGAACATTTAACTGAATTTCTGTTAAAAGTGTAATTAAATTGATAGAAGTATAAGAGTAGTTAGATACTAAAGAGAGCCTGTTTTACAGGAGAAATAAGTGTTTAATTAGATACTTTTATTCTCGTATGTGTAAACAGATTGTGATCTTGATGCATATATGTGTGTGTATATATATAATACTTTTGAAGTAGAGGTACACTTAGACATGTATAAATAGAACATGTTCCTATTATGTATTTTTAGGGATCTTCAAAAAATTCATGAAAAATGAATAATTGTGGAAAACTATGCATGCATTTCAATTTTGTTTCGCACCAAAATGAATGCATACTAACTTATTAGAACATGTCTGTACAAGATTTAGTCTGAAGCACTGAGAAGGATAAAACAGTTTTAAAAGAGTCCCTATCAGAGTAACATGAGTTCGGCTATTAATTGAAGTTAAGTGTAAGCATCCAATGTATGATGAACCTTGAGTAGAAGAATGGTGAAATCACTAATGCTTTGTGAGAAGTTTGTGTGAACAATGGCCTGCAAAATGGCAGTTTACAAATGGAGAACTTATTTTAAGAAGAGAGGAGATGATGCTGAAAATGAAGCCCAAAGTGGCAGTTCATCCACATCAATTTGCAAGGAAAAAATTCGCTTTGTTCATACCCTAATTGCAGAGGACCAGTGTTTACTAGCAGAAACAATAGCAAACACTATGGACATCTCAATTGGTTTAGCTTACACGGTTCTGATTGAAAAATTAAAATTGAGCGAACTTTCCGCTCAATGGTGCCAAAACCACTGAGCCCAGATTAGCTGCAGACAAGAGCAGAGCTTTCAATGGCCATTTTAAACAAGTAGGATCAAGATCCTCAAGTATTTCTTCAAAGAATTGTTACAGGATGTGGCTTTACCAGTATAGTACTAAAGGCAAAGCACAAACTAACATAATGGCTGCCAAGAGGTGGAAGTGGTCTTAGTCAAAGCAAAAGTGGACTTGTCAAGAGAAAGCTCAGGGCAACGGATTTTGGGAATACTCAAGGCATTTTCCTTGTTGACTTTCCGGAGGACCAAAGAACAGTAACTGTTGCTTATTATGAGAGTGTTTTCAGAAAATGAGCCAAAACTTTTAACAGAAAAACACCCAGAAAAGCTTCACCAGGGAGTCCTTCACCATCAGGACAATGCTCCTGATCATTCCTCTTATCACAAAAGGGCAGTTTTGCAACTTTCCATGGGAAATTTTGCTTATGGTCCTGATTTGGCTTCTTCTGACTTCACTGTGTTTCCTAATTTTAAAAAGCCTTTAAAGGACACTCATTTTTCTTCATTTAATGATGTAAAATGATAGCACTGACATAAATTCCCAAAAGTCTCAATTGTTTAAGGATGAACTAAGTGGCTGCTATCATCACTTACAAAAGTATCTTAAGCTTGATGAAGCTTATGTTAAAAAATAAAGTCTCTATTTTTTAAATTTTTTATCTTTTAGTTCCATTTTTCCATGAACTTTCTGAAGTCTCCTCATATATTGTAAATAAGTTTATATAGCAATATGTATTTACAAACATACACATATACATAACATATTATGGATATTAATATAGATTGAAAGCCAGCACACTAGCTTAAGAAGAAATTTCAGAATCCTCATGTAATGAATGATAATAAATCCACAGAGTTAAATAAGCTAGTAAAGCAAGAATATAAAGAGAGTGAACTTAATTAACAGGAAAAAAAACCCCAAAACTTAAAAAAATTAAAGTAGCTAGAATATAGTTCTAGGGATTAATTCATAGCTATTGATAAAGAATAACTAATAGTATTTCTTACAGAAAATGTAACATAACAATTTAAAATTGGATTTTGAAGATTATTTGGGGTTTCATGTGTTTTCTAGGACCAAATATTTCTCAAATATTTAATGTTTTAGATATAATTGCAATGAAATCAGCAAAAAGAGCAAAAAGTATCATCTTAATGTTTGATTATGCTATTACCTCAAAATTAGTTTTATTGGTTATGAGTTTTTTTCAAATGCAAGTGATAGATAGTATAATTTTATCAGTATATTCAGTCACTCCACCAGTGACCATAGAGCAAATCTCAATCTTACTTATGAAAAATAGGCACACTTTTGTAGCTATATTTTAAAAGTGTACTTAAAGTTGTAGTTCTTTTTTCTTTGTAGAATTCTTATATCCAATTTTAGCACTCTCTAGAAAAACAGAAGTCCTAAAAAGTAGCGTTATTATATTTTAGAAAAATGTAAAAATGGTTTTTATCAAAAATGATTTCTCTCACATGCTCTTAAAATGTGATATCCTTAGCTAAATGTATGACATTTCTCCAAGATGTGAAATTATTCTATTGAACAGCAAAAGCAATGAAAATTCTTTAAGCAATTATAATCCTCCACATTTCGTGATTTGGGAAAATAATAATTATGACAACAGGTCACATCACAAGCTTGAAATTTTATGCTATATTAATTTAAATATTTTACAATAAACTTTCAGAAAAGAATTATTTGAAGTAATATAGTAAGCTGTGGGAAGTGCACTGTTTTTGAAGGTAGAATTACATTTAAGTCAATGGTCTTTTGATAGAACATGGCCTTGCTTTCTCTTGTTTCTATCTTTCCCAATCCACGCCAGCAGCAGCAGCCCTGCACTAGCATCTATTGATAAGCGTGAGTAAACAAGGAGAGGGTCCAGCCCAGCCTCACCAGCCCAGAGAGCTCAACAGTGTATTTGTCTTTGCAGTTAGTCTACTCAAAATTCACAAAGAATTAGTGTTAAATGTTCTTGAGACAGAGACATGCAGACAAACAGATGGTCAAATTGTAAACTATATTAAAAAGGGACAAGGAATGCATGCTCTGAAGGAAAAGGAAGATCCTTTAAGATGAGGTGCATTTGTCCCCCAGAATTAGAGCTTAACTCTTCACCAGAGGGACATTAACAGAAACAAACCCTATCCAAGGACATTGCTTTTAAAATGCCTGCTTTTAAATTCATATTTCTATCTCAGGTCTGATCCTATGTTCTCGAGGTTTTGAGTCCAGATTGTCCCAAATATTATCCTGCTGGGCCTGGGTGTTTCTGTCTTCCTTCCCGGTCACTGCCTGCTCATGGCCCTGACCTGTTCACAAGCAGACTCGGTGCTTACAGCACAGGCTCCTTGTCTTTTGCCCGAGGCCTCTTGTGTAGTTTTCTACTCTGTTTTTCTTAGTCCAGTTATGGCAGTCCACAGCTTTAAAACAAAAATGATAACTTAATATTAACTTTATATTTTAAAATAATTGTAGGTTTATAGAAGAGTTTCCACATATCTTTTACTCAGTTTCCCCTAATGCCAGCCTTTTCCAGCACCATGGGATATTTATCAAAAGTTAAGAAATTAACCAGCCATTCCCTAAAGTGGTAATAATTGTAAATGACATCAAGACACCCTTTAGGTGCCACAGAAAACTACAATGAAGAAAATATATACAAGTGAAAATATAAACAAAGCTGAGTAGCAATATTTTCAGAAAATGTCCATTTTAAAATATGAGATAGTTAAATTGATCATAGGTAGATTGGTATAATGAAGGGAATTACCAAATAATGAAGGTATAATTCTTATCAACATGTACACAATATCACAGCATTCAAACAGAGAAATAACAATGATTAGCTGGAGAATGTATGCAGAAACGTGAAAAGATAATATAAAAAATAAAACATAACCAAATAAAAAGATAAGTAAATAAAAACAATTTAAAAGACTGCAGTAGAAAACTAGAGTTGCTCTTTTTCTTCTACTAGATTGCCAAAGATGAAAGACTGCTGATCCACAATGTATTTAAGGATACGGTGAAATGCATCCTTCCAAATACTTCAAACAATTAAAATCTTCCCAGTAGGCAATTTAGCAGTATGCATCAAACATCTTTAAAAAGTCAATGCTTTGAATGTATTCTTTCTAATTCTAGGAAATTATCGTAGGAAAAATAATGGGGATTAAACAGCCACAAGAGTATTTTAAAAATCCTAATTTCACAACAAATGCATTGGTTTGAATCAAAGATTTAAATGCAGAAATTGAGGCTGGACATGGTGGCTCAGGCCTGTAATCCCAGCACTTTGGGAGGCTGGAGGGGGTGGATCACTTGAGGTCAGGAGTCCCATGCCAGCCAAGCCAACATAGTGAAACCCCACATCTACTAAAAATACAGAATTAGTCGGATATGGTGGTATACACCTGTAGTTCCAGCTACTCGTGAGGCTGAGATGGGAGAATCGCTTGAACCCTGGGAGGCGGAGGTTGCAGTGAGCTGAGATGGCGCCACCACACTCCAGCCTGGGCGTGAGAGCAGAGCAAGACTCCGTCTCAAAAAATGAATAAAATAAAATAAAATAAAAATGAATCATAATCTCGAAATGCTAGAGGAAGATACAGGAGAAACTTTACATAATCTTTAAAAGTGTGTGAAATAAATTAAATATCTAAAAAAAGGAGCTTTTTTCTCTTAAGGACTTTTCCATTTTCTGTTTTCTTTCCTAGAACTCTGCCTCTTTGTCTCCAGATAGCTCACTCCCACTTAACTCAAGTCTCTGCTCAGAGATGACCTTCCCTGCCCACCTGGTCTGAAACCCTGGCCCCTTCTCTACCCTGCCTTGCTGTACAGCAACCCCTCACCTTCGTCTCTTTTTCTTCATAGGGTTTGTCCACGCTTGAGTTTATAATTGATATTTACTTGTGTGTTGCTCTCCCACTAGAATATAAACCCTTGAGAGAAGGGATAATTTTTATTCATGATTGTGTCCCCAGAGTCCAGAACAGGCACCTGAATATTTGTTGAATGCATGCATGAATCAAATAATGAAACACAGCGATTAAATAGTGATTAAAGATGAGAATGTGGCTACACATTTATAGACAAAGCACAATATGTAAAATGCATTACAATTAGAAAATATAGAAAATTATTACAATAAAAGAAAAATTTACACATAGAAATATAAACTAATTTTTGTAAAGCCAACATATATTTATATATAACAAAATACAAAAAAGTAATTAGGACTCAATAATAAGAAGACAAACAACTTGATTTAAAAATGGGAGAAATTACATCAGAGAAATGTAAATCTGAACTACAGTGAAATATCATCTCACCCCAGTTAAAATGGCTTTTAACCAAAATATAGGCAATAACAATTGCTGGCAAAGACTTGGAGAAAAGGGAACCCTCATACACTGTTGATGGGAATGTAAATTAGTACAACCTCTATGGAGAACAGTTTGGAGCTCCTTATAAAACTAAAAATAGAACTAACATATAATCCAGCAATCCCACTGCTAAGTATATACCCAAAAGAAAGGAAATCAGTATATGGAAGAGATAGCTGCACACCTGTACTTTTTTCAGCACTATTCACAATAGCAAAGATTTGGAAGCAACCCAATTCATCCATCAATAGACAAATGGATAAAGAAAAGGTGGTACATACACAAAATGGAATACTATTCAGCCATAGGAAGAATGAGATCCTGTTGTTTGCAACAACATGAGTGGAACTGGACATCATTATATTAAGTGAAATAAGCCAGGCACAGAAAGGCAAGTATATTTTCAATCATTTGTGGGAACTAAAAATTAAAACAATTGAACTCATGGAAACAGAGACTACAGTAACGGTTACCAGAGGCTGTGAATGGTAGTGGGGGTTAGAGGGTTAGTTAATGGGTACAAAAATATAGTTACACAGAATGAATAAGATATAGTATTTGATAGCATAACAGAGTGACTACAGTCAACAATAATTTATTGTACACTTTAAAATAACCTGAAGAGTATAATTGGATTTTTTGTAATGCAAAGAAAGGATAAATACTTGAGGTGATGGATACTCCATTTCCTGGATGTGATTATTATGCATTGCATGCCTGTATCAAAATATCTCATGTACCCCATAAATATATACACCTATTATGTTCCCACAAAAATTAAAAATTAAAAAAGTGCCAAAATCTTAACAGATTTCTCACCAAAGAGGATACACAGATAATAAACAAGCACATGAAATGATGCTCCACATCATATGACATCAGAAAAATGCAAATTAAAATAACAATGAGCTATTACTACACATGTATAAGCATGATTATAATCCAGTACTGTCAGTACCAAATGCTGGCAAGGATGTGGTTCAAAAGGAACTTTTATCATTGCTGGTGGGAATGCAATAGAGTACAGCCATTTAGGAAGGCAGTTTGTCAGTTTCACAGAAAATGAAACATAGTTTTATCACAACCCAACAATCATATTCCTTGTAATTCCTTTCCTTTCCATATTCCTTTCCATATTCCTTTCCTAAATATCAAATTTATCCCCCAAAAGTGTGAAAATCTACGTCTGCACAAAAACTGCACAAATATGTTTATTTGTAATTGTCAAAATTTTGAAGCAATCAAATTCTCCTTTAGCAGGTGAATGGATAAACCTTGGTACATTCAGACAATGGAACATTCGTCAGCATTAAAAAGAAATTATCTGTCAAGCCATAAAAAGACATGGAGGAAACCTAAATGCATATTTCTAAATGAAAGAAGCCAATCTGAAAAGGCTACATACTGTATGATTCCAACTGACATTCTGGAAAAGCCAAAACTATGTGGACAGTTAAAACATTAGTGGTTGCCAAGGGATGGAGAAAAGGGAGGGATGAATACGTAGAGCACAGAGGATTTTTAGGGCAGTGAAAATACTCTGTACGATACCATGATGGTGTATACATGTCATTATAGCTTTGTCCAAACCCATAGAATCCACAACACCAAGAGTGAATGCTAATGCAAGCTGTGGACTTTGGCTGATGGCGATATGTCAGTGTAGGCCCATCAATTGTAATCGATGGAGCACTCTGGTGGGAAACGTTGACAATGGGGGAGGCTATGTTTACAGGGGAGCAGGGGACGTATGGGACATCCCTGTATTACACAAATCTCTGTACAACATTTCTCTCAATTTCCCAGTGAACCTAAACTGCTCTAACAAAATAAAAGTCTTAAACAGTTAAAAAAAAATTAACCTGGGTACAGTATTGTAACCTAAGCTGCAGATTTGATTTGGATTTTACCAGTTTTTGCCTTAATATCTTTCCTTCTTCAACATTCAATTCAATATTCCTTTGTTGCATTAAATCATCACCTCTCCTTACACTCCTGCAACCTGTGACAGTTTCTCAGTTTTATCCTGTTTTTCACGAACTTCACACTTTGGTAAACTGTCTCTGCATTTGGGTAAAACAACATTTTAAAAATTTACAATGAGTGAAATATATCTTGGAGGAGGAAGATTATATAAAAGGTCATTCATTGTTTAAAGTTTTTGGTTAAGGTACACTTTTAAAAAATATAGTCACATCTATATGAGTGGTTTAGTTATGCATATTAAGTGTGGCTCTATTTCAGTGAGAATGCAACCCCACTTCATGAGTGATGCTGCTAAATGAGAAGGGAAGCGGAAAGAGTGAGAACAATGCATTACCATTGACAGCACAGCACAAAAGCTGGCTAGGATAGCATTGTATTGAGTCCAGTAAAGGAATTGAAATTTAATTAGGTTGAAAGAGAATTTAAGTATCTGGGCAATTGTATCACTCCGATCTCTGCCAGTATCACATTCATTTAACATTCCTAAAGTAATTTTTTGAGAGTCTATATTGACCCAAGTATTTTGCTAGACACCAGGGATATGATGGTTACTGAGACACCAAGGAAATTAAAGATTAGTGGGAAGATAGCTAAAAGAAGAGAATTCAACACAATTAGATAAATTCTATTGTAAGGGCTAAAACGAATTTCTATGTGAACATATAAAAGACATGAAAAAGTTTTTTGCTGTAGATAATTTAGAAAAAAAAAACCCTGAAACTTTTAAGAAAAGTAAAAGTTGACTGGAGAGGAAAAGTGGGGAACAGAAAGAACCTAATTTTGGAAGACGCTATGTTTAAATGGTTGTGGGGCAGGGTTGGGCAGTGCTGGGGTTAGGAAGTACAGGTCTAGAAATCTGAGCACAGACCAGTTTAACAGCTTTCCACATGCCTAGCTGATCTGTGCCCATTTTCCTTCAAGTATCCTGGTGTGAATGAGAGATTGCATAACACTCTGGGGAGAATACAGGTTATTCTTTGTGAATATTAAGGGGATATGGACTTGATCGGGTGAGTACAACTAGAAGTAGAAGAAGGTACAGGAGTCTTCTGACGTCTTCATTTTGGTTGGTTGAGCTTGAGGCTCTTGTGAGACATTCATGCAGAAATAACCACTGGATAATTTAATATAGGACAATATTGAGAAACATGTGGGGGTGTGTGTGTATATAGAGGGAAAGAGACAGGGAAAATCAATTAAAAGTAGGGTCCCAGAGAACATTGGGATATATAATGATTAAGCAAACAGATTTCTATTCTGGTTAATTACATCTCTAGTTCCTCATCTATAACTAGGGCTAATATTAGTCACTTCTCGGTGTTGTAAAGATGAAATAAAATAGTATATAAGCACCTATATCCAGCAATCAATGTCCATATAGAGAGAGATAGATAGCTGTTAAAATTTATTCATATTTATGTATTTATTGCTAAACATACATGGCTACTATTCATTTTCCTGTGTCACTGTAGTAGAAGAAAAAGGGAAGCTCTCAGAAGAACACTTTACTTGAGGGCTATATTATGTCATCAGGTAACTAGGGATTTGAAGTGATGGACTTCTTCCTTTTAAATTCCCATAGGATAGTTTAGGGTAGGCCAGTTTGCCTGAAAGCAGAATGAGAAGAGGAGAATAATAGACCCATGAAATTGTGTTTTCCTTTTTATTTGTGAGAAGTTAGAATTCTGCCTTTGTTTATGCTGTATCTGTGTGTCGGGCCTTCAGGGATCTTGAAGATTCTGGGTCTTCATAGTGGCCGTAACACCTTGTGCTAGCTAAGCCTGTAATAGCATGCTAAATAAGGCTTAAAAAGAATGACCTGAATTCCTCAAACAAAACAAACTCTATTCAGAGGTGGCATATGGATTTTTCTTTCAAAAGATAAGCCAAGAAGAAGTAGATGATTAAAGGCAAAATAGATCCACAGGTCACTAATGGTGTAGAGACATACAGGATTACAAAAAGCAAGAACTAGCTAACAGAATTCATATCTAAAGGAAATAAAACAGGGACACACAGGCACACAGAGGTTGAGCAAAAAGAGCCCCTGTTTTCCTTTGGTTGCTCACTAACAAGGGAGCCTGGTGTTAGATGCTGACTCAGCAACTGCAGAACTTGGGGAAACTGGGTCGGGTGTGTCTTTCCTAGCAGCTGTAATGACTCCACAAAAATTAAAACTGAAGAAGTCGAATTAAGAATTCAGACATTTCTATAGGTGAGCTTGAGCATTCTTTCTAACAGTAATTTGCTGAGAAGTAATTTATTTAACCCTAGGAATTTGTTAGTCTCATTTTGGGACCAAATATCTTTTCTGTGGAAACTCCACGGTGAGCATCTTCTCACTGGTGCCTCTCCCTAGAGAATCAGGGCTGGGAGGTATGAGGCAGGGAAGCTAGATCAAAACAGCCAGTGTTCCTAGGAGGAATGCTCCAAATTTATCCTTTCCAAATTTATTTATCTATTTCATACAGCTAAGAAGGGTAACAAGTGCGCAAAAGTTGGGAACCTTTCAACCAAGTCTCTCTCTGCCTGTGTTTATAAAATAATAAATAAATAAAAAGAAGTATTATTGCGACAAAGCCCCGCCCATTGATTACACATTTTCTATCGATGTTTTGATGCTGCTGCCGTGGGGGAACTGACCATGCAGCCTCTACTGCCTGGAGTGTTCACTTTCTGTTCCTTTGCAGAAGTCTGAGGCTCCTCAAACTACACCAACTGGTTTATTAAAAGACAGATGTGGGCCAGGAAGCCAATCCAGCTTCTTTCAGCTTCATCAAAATGAAGATGTCAGGAGACTCCTGTACCTTCTTCTACTTCTAGTTGTACTCACCCAATCAAGTCCATAGCCCCTTAAAATGCACAGAGTAACCTGTATTCTCTCAAGAGTGTTGTGCAATCTCTCATTCACACCAGGACACTTGAAGGAAAATGGGCACAGATCGGCTAGGCACAAGGAAGGCCAACTGAGACTGTCCCAGACAAGCCATCACATGTTAAGTGTTTAGGAAAATGAATGACAGAAAGACTGGGGAATCAAGAACTAAATGACTATTTTTTTTCTTATGACCAGGAGACCCTTCCATGAGGAAAACATGGGGGAGAAAATTCATTCTTAACTTTAAAAGTTTAAACTAATTTTAAACTAATTTATGCAAACTTGTGTAGCATAAAAATAAAAAGATAAAAAGGTCCTACACTAAATTATTCTTCTGAGTCTGTCCCCCATCTCCCCAGAGACATTCAGAGTTGTATGTTATTTATGTCTCTTCCAGAGTTAATGTATGGCATGGCACACACACACACACACACACACACACGCATACACACTTATATGCAATTATATATTTTTATATATATATATATATATATATATCTGAAAACAAACACATTTTAGGCTACTTGATATTCTGCTGTAATAAAGTCCAATTTTCCCTGCCCCATAATGATGTATTTTTAGATTTTTCTAATATATTTATTTTACAAAAAATGATGAATGGGGTATTTTTGTTTATATAACATTCTGCTCATATGTGAGTATAGCTGTAGGATAAATTTCTAGAAGTGGAATTGCTGAGGCAAAGGGCATGGCATTTGCCTTCATAATTTAAAGATATTACCAAATTGCCTGCAAGAAGTTTTCCACAATTCAAACTATCACCAACTCTGTAGGAAAGTGGATTTTTCCCTGCACACTCACCAACACGGCATTTCACTGCAAATGTGAATCAATGCCACATGAACGATGAGCAGAGACCCCTTTCCTGCTGCTGCGAAGGCAGTGTGCCTCCATCTTCCATGATTTTATCTATCATAGGAAAAAACAGGATTTAAATGTAAAAGTTGGACAAAATCACCCATAACAGACTATTTTAACCCAGTTTAGGAGGTTGTTAAAATTGGTATGGACAGATTGTCTGGATGGAAAGAAATTCTGAATAAAATTTTAAAAACCCTGAAGAAGTATTCCTTGAAAAGTTTAAATGTGCCCTGAAACACATCTGGGTTATAATAAATGATAGAGTATCCAAGAGAATGTAGAAGGCACATTTGTATTGAGTGTCTGCGTTTTAGTATGATTATATTTGCAATCCTGTATCATCAGTGTTTGAACAGTAAAATAGAGGCCACTCTGTGTACAAGGAATGAATGATTTTAAAGAAGGGACTTAGAGATTTGTACAACTGGAAGGGCTGCAGAACTGCAGGTCGGGAGGTCATCACCAAAGTAGGTGACTGCAGAGCTGACCTTAAACCACCCTGGACAGTTCACCAGCTCAGGCCAAAGCACTCATACACAGCATTGTCAAGAAACTCAGCTGGGCTGCTTTAAGATTTAGGCCTGTCCCATCTGCTTGCAAGTGTCTCTGTAAAATGAGTCTCTTCTCCTCCATCTTCCATAGTGGGTATAAGAGCTTCTCATTGGACATACCAACCTTAACCCATATGGTGAGTGGAATTCAGGAACTGTTGTTCTCAACTTTGGGGTCATACAATTTTGGAACCATACTGTGAAACTGATTTTTTTTCTCTCAACATTGTATCATGAACATTTCCCATAGCTTTTAATATTTTATAAATATTTTATAAACATGATTTTTATAGGTTGTTTTATCCTATGCAATATTGTCAGACTTTTTTCTACTATAAATAATTTTGCAGATTATATTCTGATATATGAAGTTTGTATATCCCTGATGATGTCCTTCTTGACTATTCCTAAAATTGAAATTAAGGAATTAAAAGGAAGATACCTTTTTTAAGTAGAAAATAATTCAAAGATTTGGATCAGAATAATTTATAATTCCCTAACGTGTATCTGTAAATGATTATTATCCTTTTAGAAACACTCTATATTCTTGTCAAAATAATTTAAAACACATACATATAAACACACAAGAAATGCTGCTAACTTGATAGAGAAATAATGGCATCCCATGTTGATTTAAATGTTTATTAATGAAGTTGAGCAAATTTCTTATACATGTTGCTTCCATTGCTCCAATATCTTAAAAGTACTCTGCCTTTGAGGAACCTCCATCCCAATTTGTGTAATGACTTTACTAATTTATATTCCCACCAACAGTGTGTAAAAGTTCCCTTTTCTTCATATCCTCATCAACATTTGTTACTTTTTGTCTTTTTGATAATAACCATTCTAACAAACGTGAGGTTGTATTTCACTGTGATTTTGAATTCCATTTCTCTGATGATTAGTGACATTGAACATGCTTCATATGTATGTTGGCCATTTGTATGTCTTTTTTGAGATGTCTATTCAGGTATTTTGTTCATTTTTAAATCTGATTTTGTTGTTGTTGCTTTGCTTTTGAGTTGTGTTTCTGTATCTTCTGGATAGTAACCCTTGCAAATGCATAGTTTGCAAATGCTTTCTCTCATTCCATAGGTGGTCTCTTCATTTTACGCCTTGTATTGATTGTTTTCCTTGCTGTGCAGAAGTTTTTTAGTTTGATATAAAGCTTTTTCTTGGTTTAGTTTTTTTTTTAATTTTGTTGAATGTGCTTCTGAGGTCTTATTCAAAAATTTTGCACTTTCCAATTTCATGAAGCATTTCCCTGTTTTCTTCTAGTACTTTCATAATTTCTGATCTTATAGCTATGTCTTTAATCATTTAGGTTAATATTTGTATATAGTGAGAGCTAGGGGTCTAGTTAAATTCTTCTGCATATGTATATTCAGTTTTTCTTACATCTTTTTTTTTTTGAGACAGAGTCTCACTCTGTTGCCCAGACTGGAGTGCAGTGGCACGATCTTGGCTCACTGCAACCTCCATTTCCCGGGTTCAAGTTATTCCCTTGCGTCAGCATCCCAAGTAGTTGGGATTACAGGCACATGCAACCACGCCTGGGTAATTTATTTTTTATTTTTTAGTAGAGGTGGGGTTTTGCCATGTTGGCCAGGCTGGTCTTGAACTCCTGACCTCAGATGATCCGCCCACCTCAGCCTCCCAGAATTTTGGGATTACAGTCGTGAGCCCCACGCCTGGCCCCCTATATAATTTTTTTTAAAAGACTGTCCTTTTCTTAATGTGAGTTCTTTGAGCCTTTCTAGCAATCCCACTACTGGTTATATATACATAGGAAAAGAAATCAGTGTGTCAAAGAGATATCTGTACACCCATGTTTATTACAGTGCTATTTACAATAGTCAAGATATGGAATCAACCTAAATGCCTATCTACAGATAAATGAATAAAAAATTACACACACACACACACACACACAAACACTAGAATACTATCCAGCCATAAAACAGGAGGAAATCCTGTCATTACAACAACATGAATGAACCTTGAGGACAACTATGTTAAGTGAAATAAACCAGGCACAGACAAATACCACATGATCTTAATTATATGTGAAATATAAAAAATGTTGATTTCATAGAAATAGTAGCATGATGGTTACCATAGGCTGGGGATGGGAGGCTGGGGGAACTGGGAGAAGTTGGTCAATGGATACACAGTTACAGTTAGACAGGAAAAATAAATTCTGGTACTCTATTACAAGGTAGGGTGGCTATAGCAAATAACAATGAATAATGCATATTTCAAAATGGCTAGAAGAGAAGATTTTGAATGTTGTCACCACAAAGAAATAATAAATGTTTAAAGTGACGAAGGTGGTAATCATCTTGACTTGATCATTACACTATGTATATCTTTGAAACGTCATCATCGTACCCCACCAATATCCAGAATTGTTTTCTTTCAAAAAATAAACATAAAACATGCTGTACTATAAATATGATCATGAGGTGTTGGGATAATTAATAATGAAATTGGATTTTTAAATGTCTGTTTCTGTTTTTTTGTGAAATGCTTTTCTTGCACACGATTCTCAAGCTGTTCCTTCTACTGAAAGTGATAGTGACAAGGGCATAATCCCATTTCATCACTGATGCTGGTGAAACATGGCAGTCATTCTCAATGTGTGAGTGGAACTACAGTAGTGAGGAAAATATCTGTCCTCCCCCAAGAGAATCTGGGGTGCCTTTCAAGGGAGTGTACAACCTCAGGGTTACACATTGTAGCTTCAGAGATTTGTATAGTAGCAGGTGTGCATTGCAGGCTGTGTGCCTAGGAGCATGTGTTCCCACTACCAAAAACAAAAATAAGATACATATTTTATATGATTCCACCTTCTTTTTGAGGCGTGATAACTTTGTACATTTACTTATATATATTCATTCAGTTGTTCTTAAATTATTAAAACATCACTAGGATTTCTTTAAGAGAGAATTAAGTTTTCACACCTTCTTTGCTGTACAGCTTTTGTTCAAATTTGGGGAAGTGGAAATTAGTTCCAATATGATCAGGTTCAGTTGCTGAGCAATTAGCAGGAACATTTTTCAATATAGTTCAATTAAAGCTGTAAAATTTTTTGATTTTTAATATGATGATTACATATTAATGTAATATTCTTATTCCTGTAAGGAAATTTGGGATAAGCCAAAAAGATTACTGGGTGTCTCCAGTGGAAAATCATACATTGTATAGAACACACACTTTCACATTGCCTTTTATTACCTTTGAGCTATTACATACTTTTGTAAGTTGTAAATAATTGCTAGCAATGCCAAAGAATTATTGCCTATAGATCTGCAAATTAATTCTGTTTTCTGGAGGTCCATTAACTTCCCACTCAGGTATCCTGCCATCCTCCCTTACCCCTACGCCGAAAAAGGCAATTGTGAGTCTACCTAAAATTGCATTTCCTCATTTCTCCTCTGTGTGTGTGTGTGTGTGTGTGTGTACACACACATAAGGCTATATTTACATATATAAAGACTTCTTTGAACCTATTATAACATTTTCCTGATTCCTTCATTAATAGAGAGTTAAAGTCTCTATGATTTGTGTGTGTATATATATGTGTGTGTGCATGTGTGTATATGTATATATATGTGTGTATATATATTTAAGAGTCGTAATTCATCACTTTTGTAAATTGTATTTCAGCATTCTATTTTATTATTTTTATTTTTCTGGTCTTGTGATAGAGTTACGAGTATGGTCATATGTCAGGAAAAGATTCAAATCTGTCTTTTGGGAAAGAGCTCCTTACTAACAATATCCATGCCACTGGTTTTTATTAAGGTAAATGCAAATCAATAACTAGAAAACAATTAAAATGATCCCATAAGCCAGTGTGGTGACACGTGTCAGAAGTCCCAGCTACTCAAGAGGCTAAAGCGGGAGGACTGAGCCCAGGAGTCCAAGACCAGCTCGAGCAGCATAGGTGACACCTTGACTGTAAAAAAAAAAAAAAAGAAAAGAAAAACACATAATGAAGATTTATCTAGGATCTCCCTCTGTACTGTTTCCAAACTATATTTGTGTATAATCAAAAACTAGATACTATTTTATGGACTCCCCCAAAATGGCCCCAAAACTTACCATTTTCTATAGTTAGACTCCTACAAGAGTCATGGACAAGTATTTCCTAAAGTGAACTAAACAAGTGAGTTCACAGAATATAGATATTTTAAGACATTGAGGTAGAACCAAAGAACAAAAGAGAGTACACAGACTCTTTAAGAGAGGGATATATACAGAAAGATCTCCATAAATAAGAACTATTTGGGAGACGCTCCATTCAGGAGTGGGATGCTTGAAGGGAACTTCACCGGCAGGGACTAGCCTCTTATGGTAGCAGAACAAGAAGACTGCCAAAGGTGCAGGGTGAAAGGCAGGCCTTTTGTTATAACTACTGTATCGGAAGGAGGGGCTTTGGGTCCCATACCTACTAATCATAGCTGGGACTTCATTATGTAAACAATTAAAAGAGGCAAATTAAAAATAACTTGTTGGTGAGACAACAGATTGGCAAAACGATTGAGGAAACCAGACAAGAGCAAAAAGAAAAAATTACTTAGAAGAATTTGTAGAACGATGCACAGACAAATCGGGAAGATTTTTGGTTAAAAGTATAATCAGATTAGGCGAGAGAGAGAGTGACATTTGGCATGGAATTTGAAATTGGTCAATTTTATTTAGAGAGGGAGAAAGCCCAGAGTCCTCTGGCAGAGTCTTGTTCCTTTAGGCCAAAGGCAAAGGCCTCAGGCAGCTGCAAGTCCCAACTCCACTACCTGGGGCTGACCCTGCCCAGGCTCCCCATCAGACCCTAAAAAGCACACTTATTCCCCTTGGCCAACCTCTCCAGAGACAGGCAGGGCTGGTGCTTCATTTTCATGTCGCTCAGAAAACTGCAAGACAGTATCCTCACCATGAAGGTAGATAATGCTGTCCTTTGTCCTCTGAGAACTCCTTTCTCTCTCTCTCTCTCTCTCTGTCTCTACCCCCTCCCTCCTTTCCTCCCTCTTTCTTTCTTCCTCGCTGTCTCTCCTTCCACTCTCTCTCCCTTTCTGTTTTTACTTTTCAGATAAAGTGACAATTGAGGGTTAATTCAAATCCCTCATTATGCAACATTATGCAAATGTGTTAAGAACAACACCATGCTTGTTTGTTGTTTAGCTCACCTTTTGTTTTGATAGGACTTCCAGGACAGTTTCATTTGATCTTTCAGTAACACTGACTAACTTATGAGGTAACATTTAGATGCATTCAGGTCTTGAACAAGATTGCCATTTTCTGCCGGGCGCAGTGGCTCAGGCCTGTAATCCCACGACTTTGGGAGGCCGAGGCAGGTGGGTCACGAGGTCAGGAGATGGAGATCATCCTGGCTAACACTGTGAAACCCCATCTCTACTAACAATACAAAAAATTAGCTGGGCGTGGTGGCGGGTGCCTGTAGTCCCAGCTACTCAGGAGGCTGAGACAGGAGAATGGTGTGAACCCGGGAGGTGGAGGTTGCAGTGAGTGGAGATTGTGCCACTGAAATCCAGCCTGGGCAACAGAGTGAGATTCCGTCTCAAAAAAAATAATAGTAAAAAAATTTGCCATTTTCTATGTCTCTCTCAATCAAAAAACAAGGATATTTTTGGAGATTACTCTATTTTTTTCTACTTCTGAACATGTCAGTATTTCCAATGAAAATAAATTGAAAATACTTTCTTGAAAGATGCAATTGTTCTTAAATTTATCCATTAACATACAAATAGTTATTCAGCACATATTTTGTGTTGGCAGCCCAACACATTGTAAGTAAATTAAGCAAAATAGATGTTGTTTCTCAAGAAATTTATGTTCTTAATGATGCAAAAATAATAAAGAAGTAGTCACACAAATTAAAAACATAATTATAAGATGCTCTCAGAGTTAGTAAGCATTTGAAGTGGGAGAGGCATAATGATATCACATAGCTTAAAACATTTTTTATGTTATGTAACAAATTTCTTGGGAGACTTCCAGATAGGACAAGAACTCAATTTCTAACCCAAGCTAATTTCTGCATGGCTGTATGGAAAAATGAGCACAAACAGCAATAGGAAAAAATCAGCTCATTACAAAAGCATTTTATAAGTATATTTGGAGGGGAAGAGTAGTTGATAAAGATAACTGTATTAGTCCATTCTCACACTGCTATGAAGACATACCCGATACTGAATAATTTAAAAAGAAAAGAAGTTTAATTGGCTCATGGTTCTGCAGGCTGTATAGGCTTCTGCTTCTGTGGAGGCCTCAGAAAACTTGCAATCATGGCGGAAAGTGAAGGGGAAGCAAGCATGTCTTACATGGCCTGGCTGGTAGGTGGAAGAGAGAGAGCAGGGAGGTGATACACACTTTCAAACAGCCAGATCTCCTGATAACTCTGTCAGAGAACAGCAAGGGGTAAGTCCACCCCCATGATTCAGTCACCTCCCACCAGGCCCCTCCTCCAACACTGATGGTTACAATTCGACATGAGATTTGGGTGGGGACACATGCCAAACCATATCAATAACCATGCATTTAGATGTGAGTTGTATGTGAACATTATTTTAATTGCGTGCAGAGGGGTAGGGGGAGCAGCAGGGTGGCTGACATACTTAATTCTCCTGGGCAGTCTCAGATTGAGATTTTAAAGAATATCAGCCCAATCTGCCAGTGGATAGCTTTGCTCAACATTGTGAATAACATGGTATTTATCTTCTTCCTGGATTGTCTTCTTTTGGAAAACGTCAGCTGTGAGTGAAGGCAGGTTGGGGAAAAGCACTAAGGCCTGGTCTCATCTAGCAGGAAGGTTTCCCCCTCTGCCTTTTCCTTACTGAGTGAATTTACCAAGTCATGGAGAGGAAGCAAACAGCTGTGAAGGTGACAAATACCACAGCTGCCCTTCGGCTTCTGGTGATCCCCAGGCAGTCAGCAGAGCCAGAGGAAACCTGTGTGCTGGCTTTGGGGAGGCATTTTGGATGTAATGGATGCAGCCAGCTGTGAAATATTACAGGTCATTGCTATCCACATATTGTATTTTACATCTGGCTTAGGTAAACATCCTATTCTTCATTTGGGGCTTACCAATTAAAGGAGCTGAACCATGGATTACAATTGCCTTCCAAATTTATTTGTGGGTAGCAACTAGACCTGTGTGCATGTGTGTGTGTGTGTGTGTCTGTGCTTGCTAAGAAAACATATTCCTGAATTCTTCCTAAATTACAGGAGACTGTCTTTTCTGAAAGCAAAAGCATTGAATTTTAGGTCATCCTTTTTCATGCAAATGAGACAGTTTTGGGAATGTACTGTGATACAGTTTGTACAAATTTTGCTCTTTTTCGTCAGTGTGAAAATAACACCCAGAGGCTCTGGGTTTATGTAATGGCTAAGTCAGATGTGATGAAAGAAATAGATTAAGAATGTTGAAAAATAGCATAAATATTTAGTTGCAGAAGGAACAAGATTTATATACTTTCTGTTATAAAATTCTACTGACTCATTTCAGCTATAAGATCCCAGCTCCTCATTCACTGTAGAATGCACATCTCAGTTTGATTCTGAAATGTTAAGGCATTTTCATTTAGCAGATACTCATTCAACATATTATCTTCCAGGTACTGTGCTAGTTCTTGTAGATACCAAAGATGTTAAGACAGACACAAATCCTCTATAACGGCATTTGTAGTCTGGAGAGAAAACAAAATTAAATAAGCAATTCCTTTAGAAAGTGATGTACTAAGTTTCTTGTATGGAAGGTGAAGTCTATTATGTAAGCCCATAGCAAAGGTTGTTAACTCAGAGGAGAAAGTTTCTGGAAGGCTTTGCAACAAAGCCTTGGAAGACTTGGAGTTTGGAAGAGCACCAAAGAAGACTGGGAAAAGGTATTTTTTTAGGCCAGTGTGATGACATGGATGTTCAAAGAAACAAAAACAAAATTGAATACAACAGGATTTAAAGTCAGCATAGTAAGATAAGTTTGGAGAGGCATGTTAAGCAATTTGCAAGTTGTTTTAAATGTAAAGGAAGGCCATTGTCAGGTGCCCTGTGCTTGTCACAATGCTCAGGATCCAGGAGCTTAGGAATGAGTTCTGCTAGAGCAGCCTGCAGAGGACGTGAAGAACAAGTGGTTAGAGACCAGCCCCGAAAAACACAACAGGAGGATGTCCTCAGGAGCTCCAAGGGGAGAAAGGACTTCCAGAGGTCAAGGGTAGATGAGCAGTTCTGTGGGAAGGTCTAGCAAAATAGAAGAGCTACAATTTGTCCACTGGAATAATTGATTCCAAAGAATCAAAAGTCATCTCAGAAAGACAGTTTTAGCGAAGTGGCAGGGTTATGTGGCTAAGCCAAAGGGAAGGAGTCAGCCATGTACTGAAGTGGAATGCAGGTGCACAGGGAGGAATGTGGGGTGTAACTGAACACACAGGCCCAGAGAAGCCAGGTGGGGCCAATTCCAATGCACAGGGAAGGGAAAACTCTTCCACTGAGGAAGGCATATCTCAAATGAGATTGGTTCCAAAGCACATGTATGTCTGTGTCTGGGGATGTGAAATGGGAACTCCATGTAGGTGGCTCCTCTTGTCTCTGTTAATAGAAAATCAGATGATATCCTAAGAAAAACTATGGATATATGTTGGAATGGAGAATTGAAGATATTGCAATTGAAATATATTTGTGGAGGAATGGAAGGAGGTCAAAGTGAGGAAATTATATCTAAAATACATATTCAGTCAAAATAAAAGCAAGTTCACATACATACAAGTGCCTTATCTTTTATGTAACAATTGATAATGCTTCTCCAACTATCAATGAGGAAGTAATTTTTTTTGAACCAATGTAGAAAGGTAACTTTGTAAAAAGAATGAATGTATCTCAGCAATGTCAAGTTGCTGTAAGCATTTCTAAATGTTACTCTCACTTGCTTACTAACCCACCATGGACTGCGAAGTGCACAGACCCCACTTGTCTGCAGATTATGTCAGGCATGCACAGCTAGATGGAAACAATTCTCAATGAGGATGGTATCTCTGCTCCACCAGTTCCTGCAAGGAGCCAAGTTTCTTCTGTCTTGCGGCACTCCATCTCGTAGACACACTGACTCATGAAGAAAACCAAGTCTTGTGGTCTTTACTGATAGTCCACCTAAAGATAGAATAATCTTTTACTCTGAGAGGGAAGATATTTAAGGACAAATGCAAGCTCTGGCCCAGAAGCATAATAGGCTCCTTAACCAGTGTGCAGTATCTTCTCATGCTGGTGCCCATGTGTTTACAGTGGCTCTATTTTCATGAGCATGAAATTTTCGTCAGCTTTGCTCAGCATCGCAAGTACCAGCATGGAGTTAACTGACCACTGGATTCCTTCAGAGCATGAATACTGACAGATATGTCAGAAAGGCAATGAGACAGGAAAGGCTGAGATAGTGGCAAGACAGGATTAAATTTCTGAATTTGGAGCTGTAAGTAGATATGGCAGGAGATGGCTATATAAGGCTAAATGGAGGGTTGATAGATTGGTACTCACAAAGCTTAAAGGGTTAGGTTGTTGGGAATAAATTATTAAGTGATCTGGAATAGAGGAGGTTGTGAACAGAGAGTGGATTGTATGGATTTACTATTTTGGGGGATGGCAAGAACAAGACAGTAGGAGGCTCATAGTGTGGGCATATCGGGGAAGTTATAGAAATTGAGTAAAATAGATTACTAGAGTTATTTCTGGTAACAAAATTAAAGTTTCTGAAGCTGGTGAATGGGTCATGAATGTGAGTCTTCAAATTGTTTAGGCTGTTAGAGGATGTGTAAGTACAACAGAGAACAAGTCTAAGAGACACCTGCCAATTTTGTAGCAACTGAAAAAAAAAAAAAGCAGCCAACAATGCAACAGAGAACAGCAGCAAAGAAGAGCACAGAATGGCAAATACAGAATACAAAAATTCAGAGTATTTATTTATGTACTTTTTGTTTGTTTGCTTAAGAGAATGATAGAGAAGTCAGGGTCTGACACAGGCAGCAATGAGCAACAGGCAGTCTCATTCCAGGCAAAGGCCAAAGGCAGAATAGAATTCTTGGCACTTTTATGTAATTGAGCTCTGGTAGAAAATGTCAAATTAGGGTTTCTTGGACTGACAAAACAATGGTTCTTTCACTGGGTGATCACATTGAGACAGAGTTTTGTTTTTTTTTTTTTCTTTTAGTTTGGTTTCTATTAAATGCAGTGACTAAGCAATGTCCAGCTATTACCTGTGCTAGGAATATACACTAAAAAATTTTAGTCCTGGAGCCAGCATTGTTCTTTCTGTCAATGTGGTTGAAGAACAAGAGTTTTGCTAATCTACACTGATGATCATATAGAGAGTTGCTCATATCCATTAACAGTAAATAAAAGTGTTTTTTCTGATACCCTTATTGTTCTTAGCAAGGCTAAATCCAGTTAGTAAATTGAATTACATTTGTAGTATAAATAAGCAAGCTACACACATACACACACACACATAGACACACACACACAGGCACACACACACACAAAAACTCACAGAATCTATTCAAATGGGAATTCTCCCTTGTCACAGACAATAAAAGTTTTTAGTGTTAGTAAATATTTAACAACTGGTTCTCTAGAAAAAAATGTGTATGTGTGTGTTTATACACACAAGAGTATATTAAAAAAATTTACTGATATTAACAATGCATGGCACTGAATTTACAAATTACTCTAAAATATATCATACTCTGTATTGTAAATTCTTCTAGCCAATTTATTTTAAATTAAAGCTTTCATTGATTTTGGCTAAACTCTTGCCTATGTAACCAATCTCTGGTGCAATTCTATCATTATTTGTTAAAATCAGACTACAAATAAAGGCTTGATTACTATCTGATTCAGCAAATACGTCACTAATGTCATCAATGAATGAGTGCAAGTCTGCCGTGAAGGTTTTGCTTATGTTAAAGAGTATGGTGAAGGTGGAACAAGGCAGGTGTACGTCGGAAATTCCCTCCCTTGTCAAAGACATGAGCAACTTCTTTGTTGAATCAGATAATAATTTTCAACACTGAAATAATATTTTCTCACATTTTTGAGTTATGTACAATGTAATGGCTAAAGGCATGACACAATTTATTAATATTTATTAATATTAATATTTTTCTCTTTCATTTTTTAAAGTCCAGACAATCTACAAAACAATAAATGAAATCCTGGTTTTCAACCTTTGCATCTGGTAAAATATTTCAGTCATGACTGCTTTAAGTGACCCACAAAGCTGCACTGCATATAGAGGTGAGAAAAGACTCCCATGAGTACACTATCTGATAGGATTTCCATCCTAGAGAGGCCACAGACTTAAGCAGTCTCTAATCTCAAGAGCGTACCTGCTAACGTATGCCCAATAATTAGAAAGTAATGTCTTGACTATTCATGACCTTTGATTTTAGTATAATTTATTTAATTTTATGTTTCTGTAGTTGACTTTTTAATAATGCAAAATGCCTTCAAAATTCTTGACAATTTATCAATAGTCCCTCTGAGCTGGTGTGAACTAGCTCCATCCCATCACTATTTTAAGAAAGAGTTTAAAAACACTGGTTGATCTTACTTAAAATGGTTATAATCTAATAAGTGTTCCAATGGACAAAAGAGAAAAATGATGATAAGATGGTATAAAGTGTTCCAGGTCTGTGTTGTCCCAGGAAGTCCCCAACATAAGCATACTGCTAACATAACGGGTGAGTGGGGAAGAATGGCTGAACATGAAGTAGAAGGATCCTGATCTAAGTTAAGGACTAGCCTTCATGGTATTAGGAATCATAGAGGAGTAGTTAGTTCTTAAGAATGCAAACTCTGGACTCCTGGCTCCACCACTTGCCAGCCAACTCAGGGTCTTGTTCAACTGTTCGACTTCTGTCTCTATTTTCTCATCTATTAAATTGGAGTATTAATAGGGCAATTTATAGGGTCTTGTTAAAGTTACATATGTAAAGTGTTAGAATAGTGCCTGGAAGATACTATGTGCTAGCTGCTACCATGAAATCTTTTTTTTAATTTTAATTTTAATTTTAATTTTGAGATGGAGTCTGGCTGTGTTGTCCAGGGTGGAGTACAGTGGCATGTTCTCAGCTCACTGCAACCTCCGCCTCCCAGGTTCAAGGGATTCTCATGCCTCAGCCTCCTGGGCAGCTGAGACTACAGGTGCACTCCACCATGCTTGGCTACTTTTTTCTGTTTTTAATAGAGACCCAGTTTCCCCATGTTGGCCAGGCTGGTCTCAAACTCCTGACCTCTAGTAATCCACCTGTGTCAGCCTCCCAAAATGCTGGGACTACAGGTGTGAGCCACTGTGCCCAGCCTACCATGAAATCTTTAGACCAATAAAATACCTAAACTTTCCTCAAGTTCTATGTGTGTTTCTCTCTTTCCTCCCTGATTCTGGCATTCAACAATTATTTTTACAAGTAATGCAGTTTGAGTATTGAGTCATTACGTATATAATCCATGTTAATGATGAAGTTAATTGGACAAAGAAATAGGCTTTGAAGAAATCTCCTGGGAGTAGACAAATATTGTAAATAAATTCCTCATAGAGACATTGAGTGGAACAATGCAAATATGATAGTGTAGGGATTTAGAGAATACCATGTTGAATCATGTCACTGATGCATACTTGTTTGATTTTAGAAGTTTTGCTTTTTCTCTCTGAGCTTTAGTTTTCTTACTTGTAAAATATAAAGAATTTATCTGTAAATACATCAGTATTTACCTCTAAAGTTGATAATTATTTTTTTATAAAAAGATACTTAACAAAGATATCATCATACACAAAAAGAAAATTATTGATGACTGCATAATGAAGATTTTACAAGATTGCTCAGGGGATTGAAAGTAATTCGTGCAATGTCACTCCACACCATTAACCTCTGGAGAGTTTACTAATACAATTACTGTTGTTATTAAGAAAAACTATTTTACTTGTGCTATGATCTGAATGTTTGTGTCCCTCCCAAATTCCTATGTTGAAATCCTAAAGCCTGAGACATTAGTATTAGGAAGTGGGGCCTTCAGGGTGATTAGCTCATGAGGGTGAAGCCCTTATGAATGGGATTAGTGCCCTTGTAAAAGGCCTGACAGATCTTTTTCTTTTTGCCATGTGAAGACACAGAGAAAAGACAGCTGCTGATGAACCAGAAAATCAGCTCTCACCAGATACTGATCTGCAGATGCCTTCATCTTGAACTTCCATGCCTTCAGAACCATGAAAAATTAATGTTTGTTGTTTCAAGCCACCCAGTTTATGGTATTTCATTATAGTAGGCTGAATGGTCTAAGACAATCTCTTTGTGTCCAGAGTGTAGTGACAAATAAATGAGCCTACACCTACCTTACTTAGGTGAAATGATAGTTAACAGGGGTAATACACTTGAAATTTTCCTTTCATTTTGCAATGAATTATGTTTCATTATAGATATTGAGTTAGTACTAGAATTTTAGGTAAAGATTGTAAATAGTACCAAAATTTCCTAAAACATAAAACTCTCATACACTTATATTATGTTTAAGTTAATTGCTGTCTCTGACAAATTTTATCAATGCAAAGTGTACGAATTGCTCACCCATATTTTTATATGACATTTAAGGCAATCAAAAAGGATGTTCCTGAGTGTTTTATTTGCTGTACTAGGAGACTGTATAGTTTAATTACTTTATTACCTACTATAGATAAGAGAGTCATTGAGTTTTTTTTTCGTCAACAAGTTTACTTTTACTCCCCAAACAGCATGAAACGTCTAATGATTTGAACCTGTTCCCAGTTTGGTTTCTATGTCCCTTTTAAACTGGCTTCCATTCTTGACACTGGTGTTCAGTAGTTTAACTTGACCAATGTTATCAAAACCAGAAGATAGCATTTGCATCCTTAATTACAGCCTATGATGTTGTGACAATTAGTTCAATTGTTTCATGATGAAATTAATGTTGCAAATGGAACATGTGCTATGGTCATGACTCTTAATTGAGGCTACTTACTGATGCTGATGAAAGGAACAGAAATGATTGCATTACTTCATATCTGTAATTGGAGCTAACTTTGGCTTACTCGATGCCTACAATAAGAGCTTATTAGGTTTTACCAGTAAAGACTCAAAATTTGTCAGTCTCACAGATTTGCCCTGAAAATTTATCCCCTTATGGCCATGAGTACCATATACAAAGTAAGATAGGTAAAGATGGACAATATAAATGTTATTTGTTGTTTTTGTTTTCATCTGTTTAGCTTTACACTTCCTTGTGAAGAGGTAGAACAAGAGCAAGATGCGAGGGAGCAGGGGGCAGGGGAGAAGGAGAGAGAGAGAGGGAAGGAGGGAAAGAGAAACAAAAAGAGGAAGAAAGAGAGGGGGAGGAGTAGGAGAGCGAGAAAGAAGGCGGAGAGAGGGGAGGAGAGAGAGAGGGAGACTGATTACTTTTTCTTCACAACTTAAATTATCTGGTAAATTTCCAAGGCTTTTCCAGGCTACCCAAGATATCAAAATAGTTCAAACAGTTCTAAAACAGGGTTGTAAAACCTTGAATTGGTAAAATGTATTTCAGTACATATTTTTGTAAAGATTATCTCTTAAACGTGATTATTTTCCCACAGGGATTTCCACTACCATTCATAATTAAACATTTCTGTCTCCTAGCCAGCCCTCAAAAATTCACAATTAATTTAATGATTGATTCATGTACTTATTCCAACAACTTGGTCAACTGTTCACCCCCTTCTTTATGCACTATTTATAGTGGAGCACATTTGATTTCACTTGATAACTAAATTAATGATATACAGTCTCATTATTAAAGTTAGTCAGCCACTATTGTAGGTGTGTACTATTGTCTCCAAATATCTGTGAATCAAAAAAATTATGGCTATTATATTCAACAACTATTATTTACTGCTCACATCAACTCTTTGGGAAAAAAGGATGAGGATGGAAAAAAAAAACTTCACCCATATAAGGCATGAAAATCCGTCCACTGACACATACTTTTTCTCCTTCTAAGAGTAAAGCACTCACTGAAATTTTGGATAAATTCAGATGCCCAAATCAACAAATTCCTATTTGTAAGTGGAATTCCTTACATGTACTGAATATAAATGGCTGGGTTCAGACACACAATACAACCTATGTTGTTTTTCTCAGCCTCACTCTGCACCATGTGCCTCACATCTTTTCCTAACCACACAATCACGAGGCCAGCTACATGGCTGGGAGGGTTTCCAGTCCCCTGAACTGCAGTTGTTGGCTGCATTCACAGATTCATCTCTCCCTATCACTTATGAATCTGCCACGCACAAAAACTAGTAACAAGCACAACCCTGAAAACACAGGTAGCAAAACGAGTGAAAGTGAAAAATCCAGTCTTGAGGGCTTCGTTTCAACACAAACCTATTCGTGTGACACCAGCTTAGGTTGGCATCTGCACGAGTTAATCTCATGCTTGTGCACCAGGGCACAGGGAATGGAAAGTAAAAAATATCTCATATCTTTTATAGAAAAACGACGATTGAAACGACAAATGAAACTAATGCCATTTGCTTTCTAGTAAGAAAAATGGCTCAGGTTGTTTTTATTTGTATGACCACAAAAATCAACTGAGTCTTAGTAGATATTTTAAGACAGTCATTATTCCTCTTGATTGGCATGATGCTCTTGCTTTTCCCATTACTTTATATGTGAAGAAATTTCTCTTCTGTTCATGGTTCTTATTTTTGAGGTTAATTCCTTTTTCAATTTAGAGTCACCTGGAAAAAATCTAATAATTTCTGTAGGACAAATCTGGCCTATGGCATAGATTGAGTAGAAACATTTGGAGTCTGGAAACCCCTCAGCAGGTGCGCATGTGTATTGCTTACTGCACTCTTAGCTACTCCCTTATAACATAATGGCTCAGTACTAATGTGTCATGGAGAGAGTCCACATAAATAATTACAATTACAATACAGTCCCAGCTCCAACATTCATTATCTGTGACATTTTAGCTCTATCTTGGTAATGCTTGGTAGCTATCATTTATCAATTATGTGTTTGCTCCTGGGATCTCAAAACATTACAGCACACATCATTTCTAATTACTCTGACATCAGCCTTTGGCATTTGCCTCCAATGTATTGATTAAATGTTGGCCACTAATAATTCATAAGTTTAAGTAAAAAAGTCAAGACAAGTTCCTGACCTATGATAAATAAGTCAAGAAGTATAAATAAGTGTAATATTTATTTTACATTTATTCTTTTTCTGGAAATGATAACATTAATGACACTTCTTTCTGATCCTAAAATCCTCCTTGAAAATATGAGTCAAACCAGTTATCAGTTACAATACATATTAAGTAATTTTGCCTGAAAATTATATAATTACGTGGGAATTCTGTAATTGTTTGGGGGTCAAGCACATTTTTCTAATTATGGGATTTTTAATTTTCTTTTCATGCTGTATAGGTTGGGCAGGATTTATTTTAAATTAGAGAAGTACTCACATTTGATACAATCGTGTGACAATACTCTAAAAGTTTAGGCTAATAGTTGATGGCACTAGGTAGCATTTTAGTTTATATTATGGAAATTTTCTTTCCCCAAATACTGAAAACAAAAATAATCATCCATGTAATATTTAATAGCAGCAAAATTACTGCTCTTAAATTATAGTTAAATGTGAATTCTCTGCGGTATTCTCTGCGAAAGAAATAATCTTTGGGGAATATGCTGCAGCTATAATCATGCTTGCTCTGGGATGGTTGTGTGATTGAATCCTTTTTAGAGTACTGAGCTCTTGTTGTTGAGGTTGACTTTCAGTTCTTTGGTCAGCCACTGTGCTCGGCTGAAGAGTGGTCTCCCAGAGATGTTAGGCTCAAATCCCCACAAGCCATACAAATTACTTTATAAGGAAATAGGATCTTTGCAAATGACACTAAGTTAAGTGTCTTGAGATATGGAGATTATCTTGAATTACCCAGGTAGGCTTTAAATCCAATCACGAGTGTCCTTATAATAAAGAGGCAAAGGAGATTTGACACAGAAAGAGGAAGAAAAGGCGAGTATCCATGGAGACAGAGATTGAAGTGAATAGGTCCCAAGATAAAAAATGCCAACAACTAGCAGAGGCTGCACCCGCGAGGAAGAGTTCTTCTGGTGAATCCCGAGGGATGCGGGCCCTGCCGGCTCCTCAGTGTCTACCCAGGGACACCGAATTGAGGCACTGGGCCTCGAAGCTGTGAGCAAATAGATCTTCTGTTTCAAGCCACTGAGTTTGAGGTGGTTTGTTGCAGTGACCATCTGAAAATTGTGCTGCATTGTGAATGAACAGGCTAAAAACTGTTAAGTGCTACCCTGTGAATAAGGAAAAATGGAAAAATCACATGATTATACCACGCCACTACCCTTCTTAATGAGATGGAAACAAATACCTGAAGAACTAAATAAAATAAACAGCAACACTACTTATGAGTTATTTTATATTACTTATTAGAAAATACTTTTTATCTAAATGCAAAAATATATGCTTTTAAGATTATATATTATCTACAATTTCAGAAATGTGAGCCAGTCTTTAATGATAAAAATAATATATGCTGAAAACATGAAACAAATAAGAATGTGAAATTAGGATGAAATTGTCATCATCCGTATCATATCCCCATTCCACTCACCCAGCCTCTGTTATTACAGATAGTTTTAGTCAACAGCTGAGTGTGTGTATGTGTGTGTGTGTGTATATTTTCTGGAAATTTAAATTCATGCACTTCTATCTTTGTGTATATATAGAGAGATTTCTGTTCTTTAAGTAAAAACATCAAAACTTTACCTTACTTAAGTTAGAATAATGTGTGTGGGTATATACATATATATGTATGTGTATATACACACACACACACACACACATATATTTGTTTTATCTCTGGATAATTAGGTCTTCTTCTTGAGTCTTCACTGCTAGGTTAGTGTGCTTGTTTAGATTAGCATGTTTTAATAGTATAAATATTTCTTCAAGTAACACTAGATGTCTTCTCATGAAAAATCTAAACAAAAAGCAAACAAAAACATTCTTGGTCTCTCTTGCTGAATACCTCCCTCCATGTCTCTCCTAAAGGTACATGAGTATGGGAATAAAGAAGGCTATGTGTTTTCCTTGACCTTCTGGTAAAGGAAATGACTAAGTTCTTTGGTCTCATTTGGTCACTGAATGTCCTTTTTGGTTCCTGCAACAAAGGTTAACATTCCTCATAACAGCCTCAACCAAGCGCAGAACAAGACACTGACAGGACCTCTCTGCAAATAGCCAAAGTGACTAGACAACCACTTCTATCTTTTCTTCTATCTTCTGTCTTTCTCAGAGTGTTTATTGCTGCTGTGCCAATGACAGCTCTCAGCCCTACCTTAATACCTCTGTCTCCCAGAAAAAAAAAAAAAAAAAAAAAACTTATAGAGACCCTCAATCACAGGACTGTCCTGCATCTTGACAGTATCCAACTCAGTACTGACTTCTATTTCCTAATCCCTCCTCTGAATCATATAAGCCAAACAAATTGCTCCTCCCAAATTGTCAAGCTAAAAATGAAATGCAGAAAAAAACCCTACTCTTTCTTTTCCTACAGGTAGGCTATTCGGTGGCATTTACTGAGGTTTGCCACCTGCAATGCTAAAGTCTGCAACTAATGAAATATCAGGCAACATGCATCCTCTATCCCATTGATAGTAAAGTAGACTTTATTCTTTTTTTCTGTTTTTGTTTTTTCTTTATATCAAGAAACTGGCCAACTCTCTTAGGCAAATGCTATGTCTTTCTTTAGACAATTGGAAAACTCTAGTTACTACAATACAGGTCCCTAGTATGGAAGGTGCTGCTGCAGACATCTAGCAAGCCCTTCTGTGGTGCCTGGCACTCCAGCTGGCTTCCTGGCTGCATGATTGCGTTCACATCACAGAAGCTCTGCATTGCTCAGTCCTTCTTCAGCACTCTTCCCGTCTTCCTGGGTCTCCACTGCTTCCTGCCCCCACCTCACCAAATTACATACCCTGTGTGGATGGACAGTTAAAGACAATTATTTTGTTGTACACACCATT
This sequence comes from Pongo pygmaeus, assembly GCF_028885625.2. Classification (NCBI taxonomy): domain Eukaryota; kingdom Metazoa; phylum Chordata; class Mammalia; order Primates; family Hominidae; genus Pongo; species Pongo pygmaeus. The sequence continues at coordinate 33,656,913 of NC_072379.2, read as the reverse complement.
CCACACTCACAAACAGGGTTTGTTAATCTGTTTGTTTTCGCACCATGGAACATCTCTCAAAAATCTTTTATTGGCCAGGCGCGGTGGCTCATGCCTGTAATCCCAGGAGGAGGTTGCAGTGAGCCAAGATCATGCCACTGCACTCCAGCCTGGGCAACAGAGTGAGACTCCCTCTCAAAAGAATGCATATATATATATATATATATATATATATATATATATATATATTTATATATGTGTGCATTGTAAAATAAATTATGATATGCATATAAAACTCCACATTATAAAACCAATGAAAATAACGGTAAGATTTTCTAGCAAAATGGAAAAGAATTATACAAAAAAATTAAATTTAGAAAGCAGGTTACAAAATTAAATATATGCCATCCTAGCTATGTAAAATATGAAGCTTAATATTGTTGTAACCAAACATGATGTAAAGTTAACAATACCTATGTCTAGGTGTGATTATGTAGTTTTGTTCCTTTTGTGGCATTTTTTAATGTTAAAACCTATTTTTTAAAAATACTTAAATACTTAAAATAATTAGAAAACAACTAAAACAAAGAGGAATCAGTACTCTTGATACATCCTACCTAGAGACCTAAAAAAGACAATGCCCCAAATTTAGGCTCTTTTAAACAGGAAAATTGTTTCTGTTTGAAAAAATAACTGGAAAACTGTTTTCACATCTGGAAATTAAACCAAGAGATACATGTACAAATACAAATCAAAGTGGGAGATGATGTAAAATAAGTTATTAAATAAAGTATACGTTTTAAAGTAGCATACTTCACAGCATCAACAATTATGATGCAGTTCTACTTGTGCTGGTGCCATAAAGATAGGTCTGCCCTAGGTCTACTGGCTATATAGTAGGGCTTGGCGTGATTTCTACTGCAGATTTAGGAATTGGCCTTACTGGGAGAAGGAGGAATCTTACCAGGCCAAGATCAGCCAAACAAGAGGAAGCACATGTTCCCCAGCCTCCTGTAACTCTAGAGAGGCAAGGGGGTTGTTTGGAGAAGGCTGGGTTCTGCAGGATCAATATTCAACATTGTTGCTTACCAGGAACAACACTGTCTCTATACTTTTTATAAAGTAGTGGAGAGAAAATGGCCTTCTCAATGGAAGAATGATTAGACTTCTTTGAGGACATTCCATTCAGGTTTGGGTGACCACTACTCATTAAAGCCGCATCCCAGTACCTGTAAATCATGAAGTACACTGGAATCACCCTGCCTTCTGAGGGAGAGGAAGACACAGGAGCCCTGGGAGGCTGAGTTTGAGGGCACTGCTACTAATCTAATGGATGAATAGGGCTCTAATCTCCCCTCGTTTTTAGTCCTGGTGACATGGTGTGGGCTTCCAGTTCATTTCACCTTAGCTTACAAGAAATTTTTTTTTGAAATGGAGTTTTGCTCTTGTTGCCCAGACTGAAGTGCAATGGCGCAATCTTGGCTCACTGCAACCTCCGCCTTCCCAGGTTCAAGCAATTCTCCTGCCTCAGCCTCCTTAGTAGCTGGGATTACACCCGGCTAATTTTTTTTTTATTTTCAGTAGAGATGGGGTTTCACCATGTTGGCCAGGCAGGTCTCGAACTCCTGACCTCAGGTGATCCACCTGCCTCGGCCTCCCAAAGTGCTGGCATTACAGGCGTGAGCCACAGTGCCCGGCCGCAGGCTTATATTTTTAGACATTTTCATGCTTTTAACATTTTTACTATAAATTGTAGCATAAAGAATACATTAGCAGCCGGGCGCGGTGGCTCACGCCTGTAATCCCAGCGCTTTGGGAGGCTGAGGTGGGCGGATCGCAAGGTCAGGAGATCGAGACCATCCTGGCTAACACAGTGAAAACCCCGTCTCTACTAAAAATACAAAAAATTAGCCGGGTGTGGTGACTGGCAACCGTAGTCCCAGCTACTCGGGAGGCTGAGGCAGGAGAATGGCGTGAACCCAGGAGGCGGAGCTTGCAGTGAGCTGAGATCACGCCACTGCACTCCAGCCTGGGCGACAGAGTGAGACTCTGTCTCAAACAAACAAACAAACAAAATACATCAGCACAGAAAATATTTTCTACATTTTATATATCTTTCAAGATACATTTTTACTGATTTTTTCAAAATGATTGGAAATAATTTTGTCCTAATTTCCATTCCCATTTTCCATTTATGTTAATTATTTCATTTGTCCATTGCCAGCAACGTGACTCTGTTCATACATGCACACCCACACACACAGAACACACACCCACACACACAGGACACACACATACAACACAGGAAAGAATACACTGAAACCACGTTACACATTTGCTAAGTTGGTAAGCCAGATCATAACTTGTTTTGATTTTTATTTCTTTTGTTTGGCACTGATTATGAACAAAATTAAAAGTAAGGAGATGAATAATAAAATCAAGAAAAAATAGATGTAATTAGTAAAGCATGGAATGGAAATTAATTTATTAGCAGTAATTATGCACTTCACAGGTGTCCTGCAGGGCACAAATGGGATGAGGCTTGCAAAATGCTCATCAAGATTGGCACATATTAAACACTTGACAAATCGCAGCACCCATGCATCTTCAAAGAGCTGGTCCAGATGACGTCCTTTGAAATAAGACAGAATAAATTTAGACTCCTTTCTGCGTGAGCATTATTGAGATATGGGAAAGCAGGTGTCATGTCTTCCTTAGCTCATTTTTATATTCCTTCAAATCTCTCTCATAAAATAAATTTTCTGGTGATTCATTTGATCAATGTCTCATAAGTACTTTCTACCCAATATGCTCATGTCTACACTATTCTATGCATCTTTCAATTCGCTCTAAAATGATTTTAATTCTAGGATTATTGACGCACCCCAGTCATAGATATAAGCTGGTAAAAATTTAAACCAATTTGCTTATGTTTATCAGGATTTAAACCTAAGCTCACTTCTTAAATAAGCTAAATCAACTGTTTCAAATGTGATTGGAAACTATAAAGGATATACTGAAACTATTTAAGTTACCTGTCTTTATCAAGTGTGGTCCTGATAGTAAAGTGTGAACCTGAAACATTATTAAATGAAGGATAGAAAACAGAGACCATGGCTCTTCACTAAAAGCCTCTCTGAAGATTGATATTGATTCACTTCCAGACAAAATCTTTAGAGAATTTGGCTACCTTAAAACTACAATATGCCTTAAAATATGTAATATGTGTATAATTCTGTTCATTCACCACTGGTGTCAAAGAGAAATGAATTTATTCTGCAATGACATTTAAAAACATAATCTGGACTCCAAAGGTCATGTTGTTCTATCATTTCCATCATATAATAAATGTGGTGAATAAATTTGTGATTATCCATTAAAAAATTTTATTCATTTCAAATTCTGACTCGGGTATGCATTATATGAAGCATGTTCATATTCTTCTTGATAATTATCATATTAAGTTAGTCAGTGATTTGTATGTAAATCTATAATAATTACCATTGTATTAAATTGTAATATGATTGTATGCATATGTTTTCTATTAAAAAGTTATCCATTTAGTTACTGGATACAAGGACGATATTTAATTTAAAGATGTGTTATTAATTTGATCCTCAGACAATGGGTTCCACCTGAAGAAATGTAAAAATAAGATTTAAGATAAGTAACATAAAAGTATTCAAGGAAGAAGGTAATGTGCTACTTATAAATATTAGTAAAAAAAAATTAGCAAGATAATCCACCACTTCATTTTGAAAGTAGTACAAGATGATCAACTGGTATTTACAGCATGAATGAAGGAATGGTTCAATATAAGGGAATGTATTAATGTAATTCACTATATTAATTGATATGAGAAAATCCATGTTATGCTCATGGGTGCTGGAAAGGACTTTTTCAAAATTCGGTTCCCATTTCTGATTAAACCAGTCAATAAATAGAAATTAATAGAATTAATAGATTGTTTCTCTCCTATGTATAGGAGCTGTGCTTTGTGTTGAGTAAAGAGATTATAGCTAAGGTAAAGGGTTCTTATAGGTGCATTTAAGGCTCCAAATCAGTTGCCTTTCAGTTAGTCAAAAGGAAGTTTATCGTGGGTGGGCTTGATTAATTAGGTGGAAGACTAAAAAACACACTTTCCTGCTGACATTGAAGACATACACTGCTGTGCCAGGAGAAGGCCATGTGACTAGGACTGTGGGTGATTTCCAGGATCTTAGAGCAACCCTTGGTTGACAGGCAGCATGAAACGAGACCTCCATCCTATGACCAAAAGGAACTTCATTCTGCCAAGAATGGGTTTGAAAGAGGACCCCAAGCTCCCTATGAGAGCGTGGACCAGACAACATGGTGATTTAAGCCAGGTGAGGCCCTGAGCAGAGAACCTAGCTATCCATGCCAGACTTTATACCTAGAAAAGCTGTGAGATAATGAATGAGTGTTGGTTTAAGCTGTTAAGTGTGTGATAATTTGTTAGAGAGCAACACAAATTAATGAAACTCGTGGAAATGTCATGCAACTATTCCAGGCTGGAAGAGAATAGATTTTCTAGATTTTTAAAAATATGTGATTCTGAGTGGATGCTTTCCTTAAAATGATATTATTTGGAGAACTAGTAAAACCTGAATGGTCTGCGAAGAATAGATGGTGTGTCAATAACTATTTCAACAGAGGATCAGGGAGACTATGAAGGATTTAGATTTGGGGATTCACTATACAGATTAGAACATTTGCACCTGTGGGAGGTGGTTACAGTATTTGTAAGGTCATCTGTCTCTGGTCTGGGGCTGGGCTGGGGGTTAGCTGGGCTGGCTGCTGGTCATGGAAGATGGATATGAACAACTGAGAGTAAAGATAAACTACAACAAAGGAGTTGCTGCAAGCACATCTCTCCCTCATCCCTCACAATCTCAAAAATGCAAGTGACCTGAAGGATAAGGCTGTGGCTTTCGGCTATGAACTAGTAAATGCTCCAGCCCAGGGTTTAGAGAGGATGATGGGTGAAATCCAGTGAGAGATGAAGGAAACATGAGTTTGATTGTTTACCAATGCCAATAAGGTGAGCCAACAGATCAGTTACACGTGTAAGCTGCCAAAGCACCAGCCCTGAATTGATTCAGAGCATAAAAATGGCTACTTTTTAAATTCCAAATTGAAAATTTTGTGTAAATTGATCTAGTGGCCAATCTTAATTAGGAGCCACATAAATAAAACAACTCTGGGAAAGTACAATCCCAGCACAAAGCTGCCACAGATCCCAACAGGGCAGGAAGGTTAGCTTCCTGATCTAGAGAATTATACTCTGGTAAAGTAGAAGAACGTGCTCACCTATAGGAAATGCACCCGCAAGATTTCAGGGCTGTTGATACATCTTGTTGGCAACTTATTCTCAAATGGTTCAAAATAATAAAATTATTGCTATTATACTTTCAACTTATTAAAGTTTTGATTCTAAAGAAAATTAATAATCTAAAAATGACTTTTGGAATTCTGGAATAAGGAACAAGAGAAATATTTTTCCTAAAAATCAATAATACCAGAAAAAATTGTCAAATTAAACGTTGCAGGAGAGACTGGAGGAGAGTCAGGTTATATCTACATCCTTAGCTGAACATAAGACCCTTGCCCTCTGTCCCCACCAACACATGAGAAGCACAAGAAGCCCTGGTAGAAAGTAGAAGATGAGAAAGGCCTGTACCAACCACTGTGTCGGGAAAGAGAATCTCAATTCAGAGTTGCTATATTATTCCAAATATCCAGGTTTAAGTAAGAAATATGAGATACATAACACAAAGAAAGTGTGAGCCATACCAGGAAAACAAAACAAAACCAAACAAAAAAAGTCAATATACATTTTTTTGTTTACCCCTGATGGTTTGGAATTAAACTTAGCAAAGACTTCAAATCAATAATTATAAATTGTTTCAAAGTGCTAATAAATTTCAGGTTTAAAGAATTAAAGGAGTGTGTGGTGACAATTACTCATCAGAGAATGTTGATTAAGAGGTAAAATAATTAAAAGGAACTAAATGGAAATTACGGAGTTGAAAAGTATAAAAAACACAAGAAAAATTTTACTCAAGGGGTTTTATAGCAGATTTGAAATGACAAAAAAAGTGAATACTTTTATACACAAAGCACAAATGAAGGGAGAGAAGATGGGCTGCAATGAAGACAAAAGTTTATGTTTTAGCAGAGTAATGTTATTTTTAATTTGAAGTAGATTTTGGTAAGTTAAAATATATACAGAAATTCAGAGATCAAATTCTAAGAATATAAAAATGTAGTAAAATGTCATACAAATGAATTAAAATGATGCACAAGAATATAGCTAAAATAAAAATTGAAGTACAAGTGGAACAGAGAAACAAATCATGACATATATGAAAAATAGCAAAATAGCATCAGACATAAATTCTAACATTGCAAAAATTAGAACCAAAAAAAAGGTAATCACTACTGACCTTTCAGAAATTAAAAAGATCATAAGGTGATACTATGAACAATTCTTTGCCAACAAGTTATACAACTTCGAAAAATTCCTAGGAAGCAGAAATTACCAAAAGTTCTTCAAGAAGAAAGAGAAAATCTGTATAGACTTGTACTAAATAAAATAATTATTATTATCTTCCTACAAAAGTCCTCATCCCTGATGGCCTCCCTGGGTGGATTCTATCAAGAGATTTAAAGAAGAAATTATATCTATCTTTCACAAACTCTTCTAGAAAATAGAGGAGAAGGGGAATATTTCCCTATTCAATCTGTAAAAGCAGTATTACTCTAAATCTATAGTAATGATATTAGCAAAAATGAAAACTACCAATCATTACCCCACATTTATATAGACACACAAATATAGACACACAAATCTCAAAAAATTAGAAAACCAAATTCAACATATAGAAAAGCATTTTACAGCACGATTAAGTGAATTTTATGCCAAGAATGCAAAGTTGTTTTAACATCAGGAAGTCAGTAAATTAACATCAAAACATACATGATCATTTCAATAGATGGTCTTTAAAAACCAACAAATTCCAACAGTTCAGGATGAAAACTCCCAACAACTAGGAGTAAAAGGAAACTTTAACAAACTGATTAAGGGCATCTACAGGAACCTAGAAATGCCTTCACCCTTAATGATAAAGGACTGGATGTTTTTCCCCTAAATCAAGAATAAGTAAAGAATGGTCTCTCTGGTAACTTCAAACAAACACTCTACTAGAAATTCTAGCCAGTAGGATAAACCAAAGAATAAAAATAAGGACAAGACAACAACAACAACAAACTAGGGATTCTAAAATAAAACTTACAAGAATTTATAAGTAAGTGAAGCATATTTGCAGAATTCAAGAGCAATATAAAAATCTACTGTATTTTTATGTATTAGTAATGCATTGTCAAAATGAAGTTAAGATCACAATTCAATTTATAATAATATCAAGAAGATAAAAAAGAAGTAAATTTAACAAAAGAAGTATAGAACATATATAATGAAAACTGTAAAACATAACAAAACGTAAAGACCTAAATAATTGGAGATACATTCAAAGCTCACAGATTGGAAGACTATTTTTTAAATGGCGAATCTTCACTTAGTGATATGTAGACTCAATACAACCCCTATCAAACCCTAGCAGGGTGTGTGTGGGTGTGTGTGTGTGTGTGTGTATGTGTGTGTCGCCCCAGAAATTGACAAGCTAACCCCACATTTTAAATGGAAAAGCAAAAAAGACGGAATAACCAAATAATCTGAAGAGGAAGAAATGCATTCCTGGGTCCAAAATTTGAACAAATATACTAATAAAGATACTTCAGTATTATGACAAATAGAGACCTGAAAAACAAAGAAATAGATTTGAGATTACAATTAAATTCAACTGATGTTCAACAAATGTGCCAAGGAAATTTAATGAATAAAGTAGAATCTTTTCAGCATTTCATACTAGAATTATCTATCTCTATGCAAAAAGATGCATTTAGACATCTTACCTTACATTATACTCAAAAATTAATTAATCATAAATCATACTAAATGTTAATAATAAAAGTAAAAATATATATTACATATATGTTCATATATATGAACACATAGAAAAATACCCACAAACTGAGCACTGTATAAGTATTAAAACATCACTATATACCTCATAAATTTGTACAATTATTATACGTCAATTTTTAAAAACTTAAAAACATTAGAAAAGTTTTTCAACACAACTACCAAAACATGATTTATTCATGAAAAAAATAATATTCAGAATCACATCAAGATTAAAAACTTTGTGCTTCAGAAGACAGCATTATGAAATGGAAAAAAGTAAGTATTCATAGAAAATATCTGCAAATTATATTTTTGGTGGAGGTTTTGTATTGAGATTATATAAGTAAGCTTAAACTCAATTATAAGAAGCCAAATAACATTTAAAATTGTGAAACATGCATAGAAATGAATAAAAGTAGAAATGAAACATTTGTGGGATCCAGATCAAGAAAATCAAGGAGAGGGGAATTTGTATAATAAATGCTTGTGCTAAGAGAGTGGGAAAGTCTGACATCAGTTATGGAAATATACTCCTCAAGAATCTAGAAAAAAAAAAAAAAAGGAAAATAATCCCAAAGCAAGCAGAATGAAAGAAATGATAAAATAAAAGCAGAATTCACTGAAATTGAAAACAACAGATAAGAGCAAAACAAATATGTGGTTCTTTGAAACGGTAAATAGGATGAATAAATGTCAACCAATATTGACAAAGGTTAAAAGAGAAAAGACACAATGTATTGATATTAAGAATGAAAGAGGGAATATTACTACAGATTTCCTAGTCATTAAAAATATAATAGTGAAATACTATGAACATTGTAAACAACTCTACAACACATATTTGAAAACTTAGATGAAATGGGCCAATTCCCCCCCCCAAAAAAAGAATATAACAAATTTCACTCACTATGAAGCAATCTGAATAATTATATACCTATTGAGGAAACATAATTCTATGTAACTGTTAAAAGAGAATTAGTACCAATTCTATAGTCTCTTCTAGAATACATAAGTGGAAAGAATAATTTCAAACTCATTTTATGAAACTAATAAGTATCCTGCTACTCACAACCAGAAAATACTTCTGTGCACACACACACACACTGAAAAAAAATTACAACCAATATATTTCAAAAACTTAGACACAATTTATGAATAAAGAGAATTCACTAATTCATAAAAGAATTATACCCTAAAATCGATTTGATTGTATCCCATGTTTATAAGCCAGGTCCAGTATTTGGAATCAATCAATATAATCCTCTATGCCAAAAACTAAAGAAAACAAACCACATGATTAGTCATATCAATGGATGTAGAAAAAGCATCAATTCAACACTAATTCATGATAAAAACTGTCAGCAATCTCAAAATAGAGGTCAGTTTCCTCAACTTGATAAAGAACATCCGCAAAAACAGCCAATATAACATTTAGTGGTCAGTGTTGAATGTCTGTTCCTACCACTCTTATTCGACATAATACTGAAACCAACGCGATAGGGCAAGAAAAGCAAATAAATTGTGTACACATTAAAAAGGAAGTCATAAAACCATCCTCATTAACAGATGGCATGTTTATGTATCTAGAAGAGCCCAAGAAATCTATTTTTAAAAATAAAGAAAATTTATGTTCACACAAGAATCTGTCCACATATATTCATAGTAGCTCGTACCAAAATAGTCCCAAACTGGACACAACCCAAATATCCTTCAAGAAGCAAGGAGATTTTTAAAAATATGGTACATGTGTATGGTGGGATACTGCTCAGAAATGAAATGAAACAAACTATTAATCCATACAACAACTTAGATGGGTATTATGCTTAATGTTAGAAAGCTAATCTCAAAAACTTACATCCAATATACTCAATTCATATAATATTTTTTAAATGACAAAATGATAGAGACAGAGAATGCAATTCTCAATAGAGTACTATTGCTTGCTGAGGTACACAGACAGGAATGAAAGCAACTGTAAGGGAGTCAATGAGAGAATTCCATTCATGCATTGTGATGGACAGTACCAGGAGCTGGTTTTTGTCATGTTTCCATAAATCTATGCATGTAATCACAAGCAGATATTTAGAAATGTTTGCATGTTAAATGTGGTACAAGAGGAATAAAGTGTGTAATCTTGTTAACACTATTGTACCAATATCAATTCTCTGATTTTGATACTTTACCACCGTTATATAAGATGTTTCCATTTGGGGGAAGTTAGATGGAGGTTTCACAGGACTGTATATTTTTGCAACCTCCTGTAAATTTATTGTGGTTATGCAGGAGAACGTCTGTATTCTTAGACTGTATATCCTAAAGTATGCAGAAATAAAGTGTCATATGAGAAAGAAGAAGAGAGAAAAAAAGTGGTTAGTGAATGTAGTTGAAGGATAAATACATGTTCATTATAGCAACTTTGGTGACTTCTCAGTATGTAAACTTACAGAAATTAAATTAAAACTCTTGGAAAGTAAATATTTGGGGCAAAAGTGACAATCAATGCTTAATGTTAAGCCAATCTCATGGTTTTAAATCATTTAAAAACTATATGGTTTTAAAACTATATGTTTATCACGTTATTCCCCTATTAAACCTTATCATTTGGCATTAAAATTTTAAAAAATCTTGTATAAAAGTCCTTTCCATAAATATAGCCACAGCCAGTTTCCCTAGACCAAAAATTGATAAGCTATTGCTCCATGTAGCTAATTTTTGGCTTACTACCTGATTTTATAAATAAAGTTTTATTCGATTTTATTTATTTATTTGAATTTGTTTATTTTGTAAATAAAGTTTTCTTAGAACACAGCCATATCCATTATTTCAGGTAAGATCCTCTGTTTCTTGCTGTAATAAAACAGCCAACCTGAACAACCTGAATGGCCCACAACACCTAAAATATTTACTATGCTTTATCTATAAAAAGTTACCTAGTAAATATTTTCTACATTGTGGGCCATATGGTCCGTGTTACAACCGCTCAAATCCACCATTGTAGTGAGAAAGCAGCCATACACTAAACATAAACAAATAGGTGTGGCTGTGTGAGAACAATACGTTATGTATAAAAACCAGTAACGAACTCACCAGCTGTGGTTTCCAGGTGTACCCGAAGTGTGGCTTCCTTTTCATCTTTTCCTGACCTTCTATCTAGACTAAGTGAGGCACCAAAACACACTTAGAATACATCTCTCAGCTGCTAGAACGTAACACAAAATTTCAGGTTTCCTCAGCTTTCTTCTCCTTTTGCTTCTGAATTCAGTGAGAAAAAAAGCTGACTTCTTATTTACCACTCTACTGTCAGTACCTAGACTCAATTTGAACTACAGGAGGCATTAAAATCTGAAATAATGGTTAAAATAATCAATGATCAACTCTAATAATATTCCTTATTAAGCTGGACATTAAAGTTAATGACTAAAATCTTGTTTTTCAAGTGAAAAAATAAGCCCTGAACTTTGGTGTAATGTTTAAAGAACTCAACCTTTTGTTACTTACTATTACTTAGTATGCAGACTTCCTGAAGACTAGAGATAATCTATTTAGTTAAATCTATTTAGTTAAATCTATTTAACGCAGTAACGGGAATAGCATCACACCAGATGCTTCATCCTCTTCAAAACTTGCACTTTTGTTATGTAATGATAAGTTTAAATGGATTGAATGCATAGTTTTATATAAGAAAAATAAGAAGAAAAAAAGAGCAGATGCTAGAAACATTTATTGTAATTAGTTTTATGAGTTGATGTTGCTAGGAATTTTTTACAGCTTTCAGTAGTCTGCCAGACTGAAGGACAATTAATGTTTAAAATAGGTACTTTATCTGGGATACTTATGAAATATCTATCCTTAAAGATATAAAATGTAAAGATTCAAGAGTGGTTCACCATTTTTAATATTATGTTTCATTGGACATATTTTTTAAATGTACTTGCAAGGTAAATTGTAGACATTTTAAAACTAAAGCTAATTCTGTTTGATTCCCTTTTATGATGTCCCTTTTGTGTTTTTATTATATTCAGAAGTAATGAAATAGTGATTTGATTTAATGTCAATTACTAAAATAATATACTAGAACTCTAAATAGACTGAGACATATCAGAGGGAGTTGCTGAGATTTACCTTGGGAAAGATGACCTAAATTGTTCATAACATCTATTAATTTATACTCCTTCATGCTACATGAGTTGTGGAAACAAGAATAAGTTGAAAAAATAAGAATTATTTCTTATGATCTAGATGGGAGTGTTTAGCTGCCTTTTTGCCTATAATGCAATTCCTCAAGTCATCAGCCAGAGATCATTAACACAGATACAATGTATATGTTTCTACAGCTTGGCTTCACTTAATTTTTACTTTCAGGATTTCTTTTTCCATTTGTAAATGAAAATTTACATTTTTTCAAATGTAAATTACAGGCGCAGTGGCTCACGCCTGTAATCCCAGCACTTTGGGAGTCCGAGGTGGGCAGATCATGAGATCAGGAGTTTGAGACCAGCCTGATCAACATGGTGAAACCCCATCTCCACTAAAAATACAAAAATTAGCCGGGCATGGTGGTGCACACCTGTAATCCCAGCTACTTGGGAGGCTGAGGCAGGTGAATCACTTGAATCCAGGAGCCGGAGGTTGCAGTGAGCCGAGATCGTGCCATTGCACTCCAGCCTGGGTAACAGAGCGAGACTTTGTCGCAACAAAAATAAATAAAATAAAACAAAATAATAAAGAAAAAGAAAATGAAAGTATAGGGCCAGGCGCAGTGGCTCATGCCTGCAATCCCAGCACTTTGGGAGGCTGAGGCGGGTGGATCACCTGAGGTCGGGAGTTCGAGACCAGCCTGACCAAGATGGAGAAACCCTGTCTCTACTAAAAATATGAAAAAATTAGCTGGGTGTGGTGGCACATGCTTGTAATCCCAGCTACTCAGGAGGCTGAGGCAGGAGAAGCACCTGAACCCAGGAGGCGAATGTTGTGGTGAGCTGAGATCACACCGTTGCACTCCAGCCAGGGCAACAAGAGCGAAACTCCAGCTCGGAAAAAAAAAAAAAAAGAAAGAAAGAAAATGAAAGTATGCCTTCTACTTGCTGTGCAACACTCCCCAGTGTTCTGCACGAGGTCTCCCCTGAGAAACCAGATATACTACTTTACACAGTCTCTTTTGCTAACTGACATCTTTCAAGCCTATCATTAAAAAAACAAATCAACTCTGCTGCTCATTTCAGTTTTTGGAATTATGTATTTTGAAGACCTCGTGATATGGTTTAGTTGAATAAAAATGGATTTTATTTGGAAGAACTGAATTCAAACTCATGGTTCATCATTCACAAAACAGAAGGCCATGAGCGAGGTGCTAAACAGATATGAGCCTGGGGTCTAGAGCCTGCAATACAGGAAATGTTTCCCTACCTCCTTTGTAGGGTTATTGCAGAGCTTAAATGAGAAAATTATATCAAAGAGCTTTGTAAATGGTAATTCAATAAGAACACATTCTTTTTGAATTAATGAATGTAGTAGGGATCCAGGTTTCACTGGAGATGTTTTCTCCCTGAATTTAGGCCTGCCTGAACCTCACAGGACAGTGGTGAATCCAAGTAAGTGGGAAGCTGACTGGGCATAGCCTTTCCATGAAAACTTTTGGCCCAAACTTTTCCAAAGGGAAGAAAATGCCAAAGGCATACTATCAGGGGAACTCGCCCCCAGTATTTCAACATAGGTTCTTTCTATTTTCCCTATTTTTCAGCTGGTCTTAGATATAAAGAGAAAGAGTACAGAGAGAGGAATTTTACAGCTGGGCCACCAGGGATGACATCACATATTGGTAGGTCTGTGGTGCCCACATGAGCCGCAAAACCAGCAAGTTTTTATCATGGATTTCAAAAAGGGAGGGGATGTAGGAACAGGGAGTAGGTCACAAAGATCACATGCTTCAAAGGGCAAAAAGGAGAACAAAGATCACATGCTTCTGAGGAAACAGGGTAAGGACAAAAGCAAAGATCATAAGGCAAAAGGCGAAATTACAATTACTGATGAGGATCTATGTTCAGCTATGCACATATTGTCTTGATAAACATCTTAAACAACAGAAAACAGGGTTCAAGAGCAGAGAACTGGTCTGACCACAAATTTACCTAGGCAGCATTTTTTCCCCACTGTAATAAGCTGGAGGTACTGCAGGAGACCAGGACCTATTTCAGTCCTTATCTCAACCGCATAAGACAGCTAATCCCAGAGCTGCTGTTTATAGACCTCCCCTCAGGAATGCATTCCTTCCCCAGGGCATTAATTATTAATATTCCTTGCTGGGAAAAGAATTTAGCAATATATTCCCTACTTGCATGTCCATTTATAGACTCTCTGCAAGAAGAAAAATATGGCTCTATTCTGCCCGACCCCGCAGGCAGTCAGACCTTGTGGTTGTCTTCCCTTGTTCCCTAAAATAGCTGTTATTCTGTTCGTTTTCAAGGTGCACTGATTTCATATTGTTCAAACACACATGTTCTACAATCAATTTGTACAGTTAACACAATAGTGATCCTGAGGTGATGTACATCCTCAGCTTAGGAAGATAACAGGATTAAGAGATTAAAGTAAGACAGGTGTAAGAAATTATAAAAGTATTAATTTTGGGAACTTATAAATGTCTATATTAAAATGAAATCCTACAATTATGTTCAGAGATTTCAGTAAAGAGAGGTGTAAGAAATTACAAAAATATTAATTTTGGGAACTGATATATGTTCATGAATTCTTCACAATTTATGTTGCTCTGCCTTGGCTCCAGCTGGTCCCTCCTTTCGGGGTCCCTGACTACCCACAACAGCATACATAAATATTAGAGGAAAACAAAACAAAACAAACAACAACAATAACAATAACAAACAGGGGACAGTGATGGTTCAAAACACACAGCTCTTTATTTGTATCCTCCAAATAGATAGATTGGCATCAGCACTCGCCAAGTTTTTGACGTCTAAGGGTGAGGGAGGCGGCCAATGAAAGTCAATAAAAACAGATTATTCAGAGCATTTCCCTGAACTGGCATAGTAGGTTGGGAAGAAATGTTTTTGCAAGCATTTACATCAACAACTTTGAGGGTGACAGGAGGAGACGTCATGGGGCTGGACTTCAGTTGTACCTCAGCCCAGGTAGGCGTGCATCGTCTGGCTAACCTGTGCAGCCAGGTGTGCAGGTGCCCAATCACCATGAGCCAGGCACGGAGTCAGGATCCACCCTCATCGTTGTCGGTCAGGATGTTGCAGGCGGGAGGCCAGGAAAGACCTGGGGGCTCCTGGTGTCCCATAATCTCCTGGGAAGAATACTTGGGAGGGGCAGGTGACTTAAGGCAGACGGGGGCATTGTCGCCCCCCTACGGAGGGAATCCCGAACAAACGCGCCTTGCCTTTTCATGGGCGAGGGAACCAGGAGGGAGAGGGAAGGAGCTAGGGGTGCAAAGAACTGAGCCAGAGCGGAGCAATGAGCCCCCGCCAGCCCCAGGAGAGCGCCTCCAAATGCAGGTGCCTGGGCTGGGAACGCAGAGACTGAGCACAGAAGGTCGGCTGGAGGCCTGGGCTGCAGGTGCCTGTGGTGGGAAAGCGGAGACTCAGCACAGAGGCCTGAGCTGCGTGTCCCTCATCCGCTGACGTGCACGCCTGTGGGGTGGGTGTCAGCTTGCCCCATGAAAACTGCCTGGCAGCCTTGTAGCTGCCCATGTGCGCACATGACGCCTCCCTGGGCCCTTGGAATGATCGAGCTCATGCAAAGCTTGAATCGCATATTTGACATCATGCTCAAGCCCATGGGGCTGGGCGGCCAGTGTGGATGTACTTACCTGCCCTGCCAGTTAGGATCTGGGTAAGCTCTGGGGACTTGGTCAACCTCTCTAAGCTTCATTCTCTGCATTCTAAAAGTAGGCATGCCAGCTGCTCATAAGCGTTAAAATAACACTTCATGAGGTCAGGAGTGAAGAGCAAATCAAGATAGTTTCAGACAAAAGCGAAGGAAGACAATTTGATTCCAGCGGACCTACCCTGAATAGCTCTTCATGTAAAATGTGCACCCCGTGTCTGGGTGTCATAAAGTCTCCGTACATTTCACACATGAGATTGTGACCCCATGTTCTCCCCCAGATATGCAATCTCAGAAAAAATATACCTTTCACAATTATATGTATTTTCTTGATTTCTTTCAAAAAGCCTGTGCTTAAAATATTTGATCCTCTGGTGCATATTCCTAAGACTAATTTGTGGCAAAAAATAAAGCCTTCTCCATTATCGAATTCTTCAATTTTCAATAAATCAAAAGTTTAAAATAGATATTCTCCATTTTTCCTGCCAAAGCATATTCTATGATTACATTAAATCACACTGCATTTTAAAGAGATTTTCCATTTCTTTTTTGAATATTTAATCACTCACATCTCATAACAACCAGGTGACAACCATTTATTTAGCACCTTTTTATACATATTTACAGCCATTAAGGTGGAAAGCAGTAAGAGTTGGAAAAAAAAGGAAAAGAGAAATAATGAAGTAAAGCTGCATTTTTATGCTTGCACTCAACCTGGGAGACCAAGATTTCATTAGACAATGAGGGCATGTAGTTACTGATGCTACAGCAGATTTTGTGAAAATAGAAATGTGTAATTGGAAAGATTAAAGAGCATTCATTTTAAGACTGTGAGAGAATGAAGATCAGAGTGGAGAAGAGCCAATCATTTAATAAATGTAACTGTACATTCTCCATGTACTTTTCACTCATCTAGGTTAATTGGAAAGTAGAAGAACCCTATAATGCAGGAAAGAAAGAAGATAATGCCATATAAAGCTTGAAATGAGTTGCATCAATATGTGAAAGAGGTAGACAACACAGAAGTAGTCAGGGACATGTGGAGAGTGTGGACACAATTTGGAGAAGTTTTTGTTTTGTTTTGATTTTGTTTTTCTTTTTGTTTACAGTGGGTGTGGCTCAAAGTGCGGAGGATGAAGGAAAATCTGAGATGAAAATGGTCTCTGCTACCTTCCTCAATTTGTTTATAAAATCATGATCATAATAATATGTAACTTAAATATTATTGTGATAATTTAATGATCAAGCCAATATAAAATGCCAATCGTAAATAGCAGGCAATCAGTTAAAATCAGCTTTACTTTCCTGGCTCTTAAACATTTTTTCCAACTTTACTGAGGCTCACCGACAAAAATTGTGTGTGTGTGTATATATATATGATATACAATGTGATGTTCTGATATACACTTTTAGGGGGGCTCAAGGAATCTTTCCACCTCAGCCTCCCAAGTGACTGGGACTACAGGTGTGCACCACTGTGCTTGGCTAATTTTTTGTATTGTTTTATAGAGACAGGGTTTCCCCGTGTTGCCCAGGCTGGTCTCCAACTAGTGGGTTCAAGAAATCCACAGGCCTCAGCCTCCCAAAGTGCTGGGATTACAAGCATGAGCCACCATGCCCGGCCTTGATATAGATTTTTAACTGAATCACAGATAACTTTTTTAGGAAGAGTTTCTCAAACTTTTATTCCTTTATTTTTCTCACTCACTTTTCTTTCTACTATATATGTTGATCTCTAATAAATAGGCAGGTTTGTCCTGTATATTAACTCTAAAGAACTGATACCTGTAACTGTTACACATACTCAATTGTATTGGAAATTCCTTTAATCTCATACAATACAACTTCAGGTTGTAATAAAAATCTGAGTAGGAAATCTTCCAAGTCATTAGTTAAAGGGAGATGTGTCAGAACCCTGCCTAAGATTACTTTTTTCTTTTGCTAGTTTCTTTCTTTCTTCTTGTTGTTTTGTTTATAGTTTGTAGAAAAACCTAATGGTGGAAATTTTAAATTTTGAAGTCACAGCTTGTTAATGTGCTGGACTGGCTCTAACCAGTTAGTGAGAGCTGATTTTGTGCAAATCTACCTTATCCTGCACTCTATGATGTCACTCTGGAAGCTTTAAATTGGCAATAGTGGGAATTGATACGTGGGCATTGACAAATCCTACTAATAATGTCTATATTTTGGAGAGTTCTTTGTTAGCAATTTGCCATCATACCAGTAAGTTAGACAGATTTGTAATTAAATCCTTCCCCAGCCACATACAAGATGAGTGAACCTCTCAGCAAATTGCTTAACCCTCTGTGAGCCTTGGCTTCTACATTGTAGCACAAGAGGAAATAATAGCTATCCCAGAGGATTGCTTCAGTAAATGAGATGATATGTGGAAAGTGCATGATCCATTGCAAATTCTTAAATGATAGCTATAATGACCTTAATTCATATTAAAATTGCTTAATTCCTGAGATACAGTTAGAAGTCAGGTGTGTCTAGTTTCTTCCTGCTGCCAAATAATTGACTCCACTGCTTAGACAAGAAAATAATGGAGCTGACTGAATGTGATCTTCATTTCCATCGAAGGTACTTAGGACAAGAGTTGCCATTTATAATGACTGCTAATACCAATTACTGGTTGCTTCTGATCTGCTTTAACATGGGATCACCTGGTATTGCATGAATAACTAATTTACAGAACAAAAACAAAGAACTTTGGGGGAGTCTCAGCATTTTCGTTTACATATTGAAGAGTTCCAAATGGTTTTCGTCATGTACCTGTGCTCCATTTTACCTTTAAAATTTTAAACACATGTGTAATAAAATCTAGTGTGTGTTGTACATAGTTATATTTTTATTTTTTAAAAGGCTGAGACTTGCATGTGTTGTGTGATCATACTTTTACTCATAAATTGAAATCTTACATGGAGATATCATCTTTAAAATTTAACACAAAGATTCTTGTTGTTTTATTTGGTCCTGGTGTGAGCTTCCATAATCCATGATCACAAGTATGTACACAAAGCTTACTGGCACATGAAAATGCAGGACAAAATATTTGCAAATGTTTTCTGGAATGATTTATTTTTTGGTATGTCATGAAAGTAAATTATGTAGTAACCTTCAGATTGCACGAGGTTGATTCCTACATAGCTTACACATACCTACTCCTTGTCTCTGCTGGTTTTCACCCACTTTTTGGAGACTAGAAAAGTTCCCTTTTCTCCAGGGAGAGGGCTCCAAGAAGTATGAGAGGTGACAAAATTAATGAAAGCAGAAATTTTGCTTAGAGTCCTATGTAAGTTAGAGCAAGTCTCACTCCAGGGAAATGTGAAATGGCATACAAGGGTAGTTCTTTCTTTTTTATTCTCAGAAGACCCATATTCTCTGTGGCAGATGGGAGTATTGAGCTCATTCCCTTAAACATGGAAATGTAACTGAATTATATAACACATGGCATTTAAATGCAATATAATGTCAAATACATCTGAGCACAAGATTTGATAAGCTTCATCAGCCCATCAGCCCAAGCTGCATTATATCAGCTACAGTGACTTAGCTCTACCCTTCAAGGGAAGGTGAAATATCCCATTAATGTTCCTCCATAATTGCACCATTGGTGGCAGGATGTTTCTCCCTATGACAATCAGCTAAAGTTCTCAAGCATGACATTTGATTACCATTGTTTTGGTATGGAAAGCTAAAACATAATTGTTATAAAATTACCAGCATCTTTTGTTTAATGTTCAATAGCAATCACATTTTCATATCACCAGTAACAGAAGGTACTTTATTGTATATTGACATCTAATTCACAGCAACATAAGAAATCTAAAATGAAAAAAATTCTTCATAGCCATCTTTCTGCTTTTTGGAAAATGGGAATTTAATTTTGATCTTTTAATATAACTATGTAATGTACAGTTTGTGTTTTTCAAATTAAGGTAGAGAAACTACATGTAAGAGATGCAAAATAAGCCTACCACTTCCTTTGCTTTTGTCAAATTTTGAAAATATAAGAGGCAAATATTATACATGATAGTTGAATCCTCAAGATGTATTATTACATGGTATCCTTTCTAATGGAGTTTATCATACAGTTTGTTTCTGCTCTGTTGAATACACTGATATCCAGCCTTGTGATCAAGAAGTGCAAGAATTTAAAAGAGGCTCCAGAGCAGAGGGGAATATCTTTGGCTTGGGTCTGGGATAATGAAGGGTTTAACTGCACATGATAGAGAGACAGAAGCATGATGAAAGGCACATGGCCAAAATACAGCATGCCCTGTGGCTTCCAGCATCATGCCTCAAACTTCTCTTAACACTCTTTGTCCGGATTAAAGGCATGCAGATCTTTTCTAAAACTCAAAATAGAAAACTCCAGAATGTATTTCAGCTCCAACATTGTTTTGTTTTGCACGCTTAAGTAGTCACAAAGTGCTTTCACCTCTACTTCAGAATTGATTCTCAATGTTTATTTTCCTTTTAAATACCCGTACTTACAACCATCATTAGCCCTTGTTCATTTGTGGCCTCCAGTCTTTTCATTGTCTCATCCATTTTCCTGTAGCTGTGATAAATCTTCTTCTAAAACACAGCATTGAAACTGTCACTGCCCACTATGAAATATCTGATATTTTCCAATTTTAAAACTATTGAGCCTTCATTCTTGAATATTGCATTGAAAGTTCTTCAGATTCTTGTCAAAATCACATTTAAGCCAGGTATACAAATATAACTTATAAATAATAGACTATATTCAATTTCCAAACCCATCCTAAAATTCCAGCCTCTGTATTCTTTTACATTTTCTTCCCTCTTCAACAAAACCTGGACTAACATCTCTGAAGGTCTTCATTAGGTATTCCTTCTTCCATGGGCATATTATTTCCTAATAAAGTGGAATTAACTAATCTCTACATTGCTATTAGATTAATTGTATAACTTTTACCTATAAATCCTTAGAGTATGTGCTTGTGATCTGAGACACCAAAAAAGATGGCCCTATATCAACTAAGGCAGACCCTAAGCTTAAGGATGCAGTTACCTGCATATCAAGGGTTCAGGACCTGGCTGGGAAGGCAATTGCCTAAATTCTTACAGTTACAAGAAAAACCACACTTGGTAAACTTCCTAACAATAAGAGCTACCAGATGCCTCCTAACTCTGATTTACGACTCAGACTACTACAATTCTGGTTGAACACAGGACCGGCCTCATAAACATTCTCTTTTGATAAACAGCTGCAGAACTTAAGCCATTTTCGGCCAGCTTATAGAGAGTGTGCGTAAACTGTCTTTCTGTTCTATAATTCACCTTTCCCATAAGAGATAAATTCCACCCCATTTTAATGCTAAAACCCCACTCCAAAGTGAACATAGGATGCATATTATATGCATGTTTACCTATTGCACATGCATTTGATGTCCCTCATAAATATGCAAAACTTTTCCCCAAAACCTGCTGGGTATGTGTAATACAGGCCCTGTAAGTTATAAAACCCAACTTGTTCTTCTTTTTGTAGAAAGGGGAACTTTGGCCCATGCTGGAGACTTTATCTTCCCAACTTGCAAAGCAATATCACCAATAAAGCTCACCTTTCTACCATGTAGTCATTCCAGTGGTCTTTTGGATGACACAAGAATTTACAAATCACACAACATCTGTCTAAATGACTAGATCATCAGTCCCTCTTCTTTGTCTTTTTTTAGTGTACCACACAATGCCTTGTTTATAACATGTGCTGAGAAAGAATACAAAATAAACAATTGATTAAGAAAGGAAATGAAAAAGTTTCTTTGTGGATACATTCCAGAAAGAAACCACATATCAATGTCTAGAGCAACACTTTCCAAACTTTGTTTCTGAATTCCTGACTTAAAATTACTTGGGGGCCCTGCTGAAATTTCAGATTTCAGTGTCTTCTTCTGGATTTACTAACTGAGAATCTCAGAGAATGGAGCCAAAAAAATAACATTCGTGTATGCTCCCTTGTTGATTTTCATACACATCAAAGCTGGAGGATCACTTATGCTACTGAGAATATTTCAGAGATTTATTTTACATAACTAATTAAGATATTAGCAGAGACAATGCATCATATAGGATATTATCATCATCCCCTTTGACATTCTAATCTACAATTCTTGCACCTACTCTAATTTGCACATGTGAAATGTGAAGATAATATTGAATTATGAATGTGCACCACAGGTAAGGGTTTAAGCATATTTAAATGTTAGTGTAATCCAAAATATCATTATATTAAGCATTGGGATTTAAAAATAAGGCTCGCTTCTCTAATTTAGATAGTATTTGTGTGTGTGTGTGTATTAACTTATATAAATCGAATTTTCAAATTCCAAAGTTTCATCCTTCTGATAATTTAAAACCATAAAATAAATTTATTGCTTCATACCATTTAAATTTCCTCTAAATATCTAACATTATTTGATATTCCACATTTCCACCTATGTGGTTTTCCATGTTTTCCAGTCCTCCATTTGAGCCAGATATAGTAAACAGAGGCAGGTTTTAGTCCCGGGCATATGGTCAAGGGGCCCCAGTTCTCTGTGAGGCTGTGGAATGTTAGATTGACAAGAGTGCCTGCCCTGCTAGTGCCTGTGCCTCAGCATCCTGTGGGCTTCTGAACTGATGTGGAGAGCGCTCTCTTCATGAGGCCAGTGGATTCTCATCCTGACTCCACTCTTTGCTTATACTTGTTACATGTTTCCTTAAACTTTAAGTAATTCCTTGATTAGGACTAGCTGATTAGGACTAGCCTGGAAGATGGAAGACTAGACAATTATTACCTTTAAAATGTTTACTTAATAATTAATGAATTGATACAAATGTTGGTAGATTCCCCCACTCAAATATCACCCAAGTAGAGTGTGGTCTCTAGAATGTGAAAAATGGCCAACAAGGATGATGATTAAATTTGCGTAATTTGTACAATTTTTCTTCAGCAGCTTTTATTTGAAGTATGTACCTGCCACTCTAAAAAGCCTCCTGTCCTTTGAAAAACCTTCTTCTGAGATTTTGTTCCATGTTTTGGTGCTCATAATCCTCTGAGTTCTTAGATTTATCCTAGGCATGGTCAAATGTGATACCAAGTTCAGGCAAGGCTTCTTAAGGGTGGTTAGGAAAGAGTTTCTCTCCAAAGATAGCAGGAATGGGGTAATCATCAAAGGTCAGGATATCTCAAGCGCCATGATTCAAGACGGGGAGGAGAGGGGAGTCTGGCTATTCTCACAGACACTTTGAGGATCCCACATGATGACTAAAGATGAGAACACTGCCTGGTGACTGTCCAAGCTTAAGGCATTAGAAGACTTGTTACGTTACATGATTTCAATTCATCCTGTACGAGTGCTTTAAATATTACACAAACTCCATATAAATGCTATCTGTGAAATTAACTCAATCTGAGAAAAGATTTTGATGTCTTGTGACTGGAATGATCATGTGATCTAAAGATCACACTTTTTATGCTCAATGGTATTTTTACACTGATTTTCTTTACTAAACATTTTATTCTGTCTTAATTTTATTTTTGTCTTTGATAAATGGAAATAGCTCTAATGATTTTAAGAAACTAATAATTTTCATTATAATTCTAATAGTACATAAGTGTATAGAGAAGAAATTTTTTAAACCATCCATAATTCCATCATGAAGAACTAATATTTTGATGAATATCTTTTTAGTCTCTGGCACTATATGTGTATATTAAAATTATTATATAATTATATATAAAATATATAATTATAAAATAATTATATTTTAACAATTATAAACACCAAAACATAATAATTTATAAACTACCTCTTTTATCTTTCAAAATATTGCTGACATATTTCCTATCAGTTAGAATAGCTACATGTAATCATATTTTTTCCCATTTACTATTTCATTTTATCCAATGACCATTCTTTATTTAGAAATTTCAAACACATACTTGTATGATTATATCATTATTTGCTTAAGATGTGCTCCTAGACCTGGATGTTAAAGGTCAAAGTTTTTCCTTGTTTGTCCAGCCAAGTTGCTCATATAATTCCCCAAATTAACATTATTCAGTATAAGACGTAAATAATTTGTCTACACCCAAGCATACACTGATGATAGGAGTGACCCCTCAGTGGCCAGGTGACATGATGTCTTTGTTTCAGTTTCTTATCAGAGGAAACATGAGACATGGCAAGTAAGTCAGTGACATGAACTGCATGAACCAAAGGAGGTATGAAACAGTTGTTCCTCTCCTGAATGAATTTTCCTTATACAAAACACCGCACCTTAAAAATTCTATCTTATTAGTCTTATTTTTGTGTTTCCTTTATTATTAACCTTTCAATTACATTTACCAAAGCATCTCCATATCCATATATATATATATATAAGAAATTAAGGAGAGGTGGGGTGTAGCTTATGTTATCCAGTAACTTCCTTCCTTGGAAGAAATTATTTCTGGACACTCTCAGAATTGGGAGAGAAAGTTGCATTAAGGATTGCACAAGATTGTTCGAACCAGTGATGCAGAAAGAAGGGAAGGTGACTTGTGAAAATGAGCCCTTACTGTACTGTTGTCAGCTGCAAAGTTGTGCTAGAAACCCATGAATATTCTCCAGGAATGCCATTAAATTCAGACTCTGGACATGTGTTTGTGTGTAGGGGGCAACCTCTAAATTATCTGTAAGACCCCATCAGAATTGTCCTGACTTGCTTTACTGGATGCAAGGCTTTATGTTTTGAAGTCCAGGAACAGGCCCTAACTGCTCAGCAACTCTGAATAAAACAAACAAACAAAAAATACCTAAAAACCAGAGACTAACCAATTGTAAAAAGTAAGCCTTGTTATTGGAGGCTTCTTCACTCCTTAATCTTTAGAAGGTCTTCATTCGTAAGATTCCTCCCTTCCCAAATTGGCAAAACAAAAATTATTTAGTCATCTTATATGTGACCTTTTTAGGACTTTGGTGCACATTTCCTAGATACTGGACGTTTCAATGCATGAGTCATGTGCCAATGTCAACATACAACATATCAAGTTTTAGTGGCACTGCCTTAAAGCCTGGACTGACACAGAAGGTAACCCACGTACAAATTAATAATAAAAGACACCAACATAGGACCTATAATGCTATCAGGGAAGCATGTCTAGGACATGAGCATTTTCTCAGCTCATTACATTTACACGCTCGCATACACACATGCGCACACACACATGCACACACTAAAAGAGAGAACCATGTTTTCAAATCAAAGATGACAAATTTTAACTCAAGACAAATTTGATGGGAGCCAATGGTTTTTCTTAATGTATAAGTTAATCTTACTTAGGATTAATAGCAAATTGCAAAGGAAACCATCAGTATTATTCAATGTTTTCATCATATGGAAGATTAGTTTAACAGGAAAAATAAATATCTTCTAAAAACAGTGTTATTGGCTCCATAGTTACGGTCATTAAACAACAAAAACGTTACGTTTTTTAGAGAATTTTTTTTGAATCATACACTTTTACAGATGGAGTGCAATATCTTATGTTTTGTTCAAACAATTCTGTGAAAAAGCAGCATAATACAATTTTCTTCTGATCTGACATATTTTCGAGTTAAATCTTAGAGCATCTTGGAAAATAAGGAGATGAAGCCATCAATTTTTTCAAACTCCTGTGTCAAATACTATGTGAGAGGCAGTGTAGGGAAGTGCTCAGTGCTGACAGATCTGGAACTCAAAGCCAACAACTGTCTCCAATAAATAATTCTCTGGCTGCCGGAGAGTTACTTAAACTATTTAACTATAAAATCGGGGAGATACTGTGCTAATCTCATAAGATACGATTAATGTTTGGCATCATACCTGACATAATAATCAATAAATACTATTATAGTAAGCCTTCCATTATTAGCTACTATTCACATGTTATTTAAGATAATACTTAAATGGTTATTGTAACTTGTCTCTTTTTTCTTTTCTAGTAAACAAACTGAGCCATGTTGACATTTAGATAGCCTGTGGTCAAAGCTAGGATCCAAACCTGTCAGGATGAATTTAAATTCTTGCCATTTCTGTTGTGTCTGACACTTGTGGCCCAGATCAAAATGCCTTTGGGGTAAAGAAGTCTGAAATCTATAAATACTGAAATGGACTTTAAGTTGAAGGAAAGATAGAGTGGGAATTTTAAAACTTTTTAATTTCTCTTCCCATCTTCAAGTTCAGGGAGCTCAGAGCTAAATCTAAATTAATATCTTCCAATGACATTGACACCATTACTGTCCTTATTTTCTCCCTGAGTTTGTTACATGTGTTTTCTTGCAGTATCTCCTCATATTTTACCAAGTTGGCATATCATAAAAATAATATAGATGGTATAAATAAAGTTTAGAGTTTGAAAAAAGCTCACGTGGTTCAGTGCCTTGGCAACATTTAATAACCAATTCCTACCGTTTAAAAATTATAACCAAGGACACAATTTCACACTTTATGTAACACATGTATCTTCTGGGTTTCACATAACATTTTCAATTAGACAAATATCCTCATTTTAGAATAAAACAATCAAAAATACCTAAAACCCAGAAACTAAAAGGAGTCTCTAAGTGGCAGAAATAGCACTGTAATCAGCTTAGAAATGGGAATTAAAATAGCTAGAATCCACTCTCTTTCTATAGGAAAATTATACATTGATACCGGAGTTTTTACTCATTTAGCAAGTTTACTCATTCACTCCTTCCAAACTTATTTCCTGCCTGAAACAATCAGCCTCCTTTTCCACACCACATCTACTACTCTGAAACATAGTTTGATGTTCTTTCTAAAGTAATGTATCACCTCGAGTTTGCCAAACATGTGAAGGGTGTTCTCAAGCCAAGACCCTAAGAGCCTGAATACTAGAAGGTGTTTTGTGTATGGGTTCCTGGGGCAGTGTGCCTGTGTTGGCGTAATTTTACGGGAGGTCCAAATTTTCCTTACAGCAGCCAGGACCCACTGCAAAACAACACATTTGGAGATGTATTACTGCTTTAGGTAAATGGATCCAAGGTTTGCAGGATGAACAGAAAGAAGTGCTGAAGAAGGCCCATTGGCTTCCATTCTTCCATAGCAAGCTTTATGTTCACTGTCTCTTCATCTCCCGAGTGAAACTGTTACTAAAATGCCAGGAGTGCAGTCTATGTCCCAATGCTCACTGCACAGAAGCCAAGTAGTAAGAGGAGTATTGCTGGGGAGGAAGGTTTTATTCAGGTACTGCAGGTGAGAAGAGGGGAGATCAGTAGTCTTAAATCCAGCTCCCCGACCAACTAAAATTGGGAAATGCAAAACAGGAATTAGGGAGGGGTAAGGAAGCAATTATGAAGAACAAGCGGTCTGGATGCCATGATCTGTTGAGTCTCAGATTTTACCTGAAGGTTGATTTCCTAAGGGAGGAACTCAGATGAAACACATGTACATTTCAAGCTTTAAGATCCAGAGATTCAATTTCTATGTTTATTCAACAAAAGTGTAAATATCATTTCTGTGGGACAACTGGGACAGTTTCAAACCAACCAAAAATCAAGGTTCTAAAATTTGCCTAATTTCTGCCCATGGTGTTCACAGATTTCCCTGTTCTTTATGCTCATTGTGGTCTGCTGCTTGGATATTGTTGCCTGAAAGAATTCTGAACCTTCTGTCCACCCAGGAAAACTCTTCACACTAATTGTTACACTGAGACAAATCTGAGTCTGGCTGCCAGATTGGCAGTAAAGTCCTCTCATCAGGAGGAGAGTACACAACACCCAGGACAAAGTGAAGACAGCTGTCTTTAAAGCTGTTTCCCTGTGTGTGGCCACCACCATTTCCCTATTCTTTCTTAATAAGAGGCAGTAGGTGGAAGATCATTTATATCAGAGTTTAAGCACACAATTTGGTTAACATGTTTGCTACTGATTTCCATGGACTTCCTTCAAATCCTGCAAATAAGTCCACAATATGCACCTCCTTCCTTTTCCAGAAAGCCATGCCTCTGTCAGTGCCTCAGCTTCCACCCCAACAGTGTCAGAAATTATATAGGGTCTGAACTTTTACTGTACTTTCAAATTAAGAAATTATTCTGCCACAGCTTCATTAGGGCTGGCAGGAAACACAAGACTTCTGGGTAGGAGAAAAAATACTTTATCATAGCAACAGTGATGGCCAGAATTTTGGCAATAAAATGGACAAAATGATCACCATGTGAGACTTTAGAGGCTAGATTTTATAAAGCACAAAAACAGCTATTTTAGGCAGGTTTTGTTTTTCATGCAATTTTGAGATCTACTATGTGCTTGCAACTCCACATCCATCCTCCACCTTTTTCTCTCACCTCTGACCCAGGAGGCTGAACTTTACGGACTGTACTGACTGGCCACCTTGATCTCTGGTTCCTGGTTTAGTTCAACCAATGGAACTTACTAGCTATAGATGAAAGGCCAGTAGGAGAGATGTCTGAGTGAGCATTTATTTATCTGGTTTCCCCCCTGATGTGTCACAGTCTGGTAGTAGTTGTGAATTATCAAAACCCATAATTCCTGTGTGGCTGCCTCCTTATATAACTACCAGTGGTTTTAATAACAACTCTATGCCTAGCCCTTCATGTTTAGAAATGGAAAAGGCTTTCTGAATTTGTTGTTCCTTAGATGTTTATCCATACCTTTTATAAAAATAAATCACTGATGCTCATTATTTTCCCAAGTGAGTAAGCCATCACTTCCCTTCCAGCAATCTTCCTATGATATACAGATAGTAGCAGACAGAAAATGTTAACACAATCAAATGGAGTTCTACTTTTTATAACCCCCTATTGTATCACCAATTCCTGAGGTTGTACAGTGTAAAGAGTTTAGTTTCTAAAGTTTTATCACTCTTTATTTGGGGATTCTGGTTTACTGATTCTAATAAAACTGTTATTGAATATCCATCTGATTTCCAGTATTCATAAATGCATTACAATTACTTTCTTTAAAGTTCTACCAATTCTTGTGGGCACAGGGCTTTCTAAAAATATTATTTTACAGAAGTATTGTGAGCAAAATGGCAGAGCAGGCAGCTCTAAGCTCTTGTTCCCACGTAGAAACATAAAAAAGAAGAAAATAAACAAAAAAACACACAAAAATACGGAAGTTTTCTAAACTAGATTTGCAGGATCTCTGGGAAGAGTCAAAGGGTTACAACTAGGGAGATAATCAAGAAAATGCCATCTTAAAAAATGGCATAAAAATCTTTCTTAAATCACCCTTGCCTCACTCCTTTCTTGGGCATAGTAGGTGTATCAGCATTGAATAGGTTGCAACCTACTTCCTAGTTACCCTCTAGAACCAGGGGGAGTAGAGTAAACCATATTTGCAAAGTGTTATGTACATCTGTTCTAATTTGCCTGGAGGCTATTTGAAGGATTAATACAAACACTTACTTTGCATTACTAAGAATGCAGGTGGGAAAGCTGGCAAGCATGACTTGAAAAAGCTACAAGGAGAAGTCAAACCTATAGACACCTGAGACAAGAGATTATGAGTGGAGATGTACAATAGATAAACTAAGGTCTGAAGGAAAAGTTGGGGTGAAAATCGTTGGGAAATTAGGTTACTGAAAAGCAGCCATGTATATGGGGGGCGGTGTGGTTTAGAAAGTTGCTCATATACTCAGGTAAGATGTGTGCTCAAAGAGTCCCAAGAATAACTTCAGCTTTCAACTCAGGCTGATCCCAATGCCCAGACTAGGCCTAAATAAGTAGTGAAAAAGTTCCCTGGCACAGAACTGATCTGCAAAGACTGACAGAGGGGGTTATTCTCTTCTTTCTATTCTTTCTTTCTTTTTTTATTTTTTGTTGATGTTTTGTATTCTGCTTTTTTTTTTCCAGCCCTTGTCATTCAAGGAAATCTCTGTCAAGATACTAAATACACAGGAGTGAAAGGAAGAGAGACTTCAATGATCGTACATGCCAAAAAATAGTGTGTGCAAAAATGGCTTAGAAAATTGTCGAATAGATTACTATAGCCTTAAATAATTTAAAAAAATCAAAAACTGGGAAAGGAGAATAATTTCATTTCCAGAGTTACCACATTAAACCAAATGCCCCATTTTCAACAGAAGCAAAATTACAAGGCATACATAGAAGCAGGAAAATGTAGCTCATTCAACGGATGAAAATAAATTAAGAAAAACTAATCCAAAGGAAGGCCAGATATCAAACTTAATAGACAAAGATTTCAAAGCAACTGTCTTAGGTATGCTCAAAGAATTAAGGAAATAATTGAACACAAAACAAAAAGAAGTCAGGAAAACACTATGCAAATAAAGTGAGAATATTAGCAAATAGATTGAAAATATCACAAGGAGTCAAATAGAAATTCTAGAGGTGAAAATTATAATAACTTAAATTTAAAAATTCATCAGAAGGATTCAACAGCAGATTGAACAGAAGAATATGCAGCTTGAAAATAGGACAGTTGACATTATCCAGCCTGAGGAGCAGAAAGAAAAAATAATTAAAAAAATAAATAGAGCCTAAGAGACACCATCAAGTGGACGAACATACACATAAGTGTAGTCACAAATGAGAAGTAAGAAAAAAAGAGGAAGAAAGATTATTTAAAGAAAAAAAAAAAACATGGCTGGGCATGGTGGCTCACGCCTGTAATCCCAACACTTTGGAAGGATGAGGTGGGCAGATCACCTGAGGTCAGGAGTTGGAGACCAGCCTGACTAACATGGAGAAACCCTGTTGTATTCTACTAAGAATACAAAATTAGCTGGGTGTGGTGGTGCATGCCTGTAATCACAACTACTAGGGAGGCTGAGGTAGGAGAATTGCTTGTGCCCAGGAGGCAGAGGTTGTGGTCAGCCGAGATCACGCCATTGCACTCCAGCCTGGGCAACAAGAGTGAACATCTCAAAAAAAAAAAAGAAAAAAACATGCTGAAATATTTCCAAATTTGAGGAAAAAATCATAGATATATAAATACAAGAAACTCAACAAACTCCAAGTAGAAAAACTGGGCCAGGCATGGTGGCTCAAGCCTGTAATCCCAGCACTTTGGGAGGCCAAGGTGGGCAGATCACCTGAGGTCAGGCATTCAAGACCAGCCTGGCTAACATGGTGATACCCCGTTGCTACTGAAAATACAAAAAATTATCTAGGTGTGGTGGGGGGGGCACCTGTAATCCCACCTACTCAGGAGGCAGAGGCAGAAGAATCTCTTGAACCTGGGAGGTGGAGGTTGAAGTGAGCTGAGATAGTGAGACTGTGCCATTGCACTCCAGCCTGGGCAACAAGAATGCCAGAAAAAAGAAAGAAAGAAAGAAAAAGAAAGAAAGAAAGGAAGACTGAAAGAAAGAAAGAAAGAAAGAGAAAGAAAGAAAGGAAGAGAAAGAAAGAAAGAAAGGAAGAAAGAAAGGAAGGAAGGAAGGAAGAGAGAGAGAGAAGGAAGGAAGGAAGGAAAGAGAGAAAGAGAGAGAAAGGGAGAAGGGAGGGAGGGAGGGAGGGAAGGAGGGAGAGAGAGACAGAAAGAAAGAAAGAAAGAAAGAAAGAAAGAAAGAAAGGAAGGAAGAGAGAGAGAGAAGGAAGGAAGGAAGGAAAGAAAGAGAGAAAGAGAGAAAGAAAGAGAGAGAAAGGGAGAAGGGAGGGAGGGAGGGAGGGAAGGAGGGAGAGAGAGATGGAAAGAAAGAAAGAAAGAGAGAGAAAGAAAGAAAGAAAGAAAGAAAGAAAGAAAGAAAGAAAGGAAGGAAGGAAGGAAGGAAGGAAGAAAGAAAGAAAGAAAGACTCCAAGGAAGCTCCCATCAAGGCACATTGTAATTAAACTGCCAAATGTCAAAGACAAAGAGACAATCTTGAAAGCAACAAGATAAAGATAATTTACAGTGAACAAGGCAAAAAAAAAACTATCAACAGAATTCTATACCTAGCAAACCTGTTCTTTCAAAATGAAGGATAATCCTGATAAATGCAAGCTTAGCTCTAGACCTACCCTTCAAGAAATGCTAAAGAGAGATCTTTGTGTTAAAATGAAAGGACACTAGACTGTGACTCCAAGTTGTATGAAGATATAAAGATCTCCAGAGAAGCTAAATACATGGGAAACAAGAATCAGTGTTACTGTAATTTTTGTTTATAACTTTTTTCTACAGAATTTCAAAAACAAATGATAAAAATGATTATAAAACTATGTTATTGGACACACAAGATATAAAGATGTAATTTGTGACATCAATAACGTAAGGGAGAAACAAAGCGGCATAGGACAAAAATGTTGTGTAAGCTGATATCAATTCAAATTAGATTATAATAGCTGAGAGATTGTATGTCATTTCTTTGGGAACACATAGAAAATACAGAATATACACAAAAGGAATTATGAAGGGAATTTAAATGTTTAGTTTAATTACAAAAAGCTAACCATGAAAGAAGTCAGGGATGGTGGAAATGAGGGAGAAAGGTGTTATATACAGACAACATATGTCAAAATGGCAGAAATAAGCTCTTGCTTCTTACTAATTATTTTAAATGTAAATGGACTATACTTTATAAGAAAAAAGCAGAGATTAGCAAAATGGATTAAAATTAAAAAAATTTTGGAATCCAACTATATGCTGTCCAAAAACTCATTTTTTAAAAAAAAATTATATATTTTTTATTTCAATAGGTTTGAGGGAGCAATTGGTGCTTGCTTACATGAATAAGCTCTTTAATGGTGATTTCTGAGATTTTTGGTGCACTATCACCAGAGTAGTGTATACTGTGCCCAATGTGTAGTGACAAAGACTCAATTTCTATGCAAAGACACAGACAGGCTGAAAGCCAAAGGACAGAAAAAAGATTATAGATTAAAGACCCCATGATTTCTTCAGTTTTCTCCCTCTTAGAATTAGAATGTTTATAACTGATATCATTTGCCTATTACATGATGCATTTTGAGTACAAGTAGCTTGCTTTTGAGTTTCTCAAGAGAGCTGTTATAATACACTTAAAATCAAATATACTTAAAGATGTTCAAAAGATCTGTTGCTGGGCATGGTGGTTCACTCCTCTAATCCCAGCACTTTGGGAGGCCGAGGCAGGCAGATCACTTTAGGTCAGGAGTTTGAGACCAGCCTGGCCAACATGGTGAAACCCCGTCTCTACTAAAAATACAAAAATTAGCTTAGCCGGGCATGGTAGCATGCACCTGTAATCCTAAATACTTGGGAGGCTGAGGCAGTAGAATCACTTGAACCCAGCAGGCAGAGGTTGCAATGAGCCGAGATCACGCCACTGCACTCAAGCCTGGATGACAGAGCAAGACTCTGTCTAAAAAAAAAAAAAAAAAAAAAAAATCT
Organism: Pongo pygmaeus; assembly: GCF_028885625.2. NCBI lineage: Eukaryota > Metazoa > Chordata > Mammalia > Primates > Hominidae > Pongo > Pongo pygmaeus. The sequence goes on along the minus strand of NC_072379.2, from coordinate 33,623,711 downwards.
GTTACAAGCATCCTTGATTTTCTTGATATTAAGAAAAAGGAAAAACAATACAATAAATTGGCTTGTCCTTGAACATGATTAAAAATGTGTGTCTCAGCCCAGAAGGCATAGGAGATGCAGTCCCTACAGAATCCGAGCTGACCACTGTTATTTAATGTTCACTGAACACTTTAGAGAAAACAACTAGAAAAGCAAAGGAAATTTGACATTTGTAATTGAAGATGAGTTAAGCTATCATATATTTTTATTTAATATAAAAATTTAATTATTTGATGCTTAAAAAAGTAAAAAACAGGGTACAAAAATAATGTATTTAAACCAATAGCTGTTTCAATTAATAATGCAAGATGAAAACCAAATAATTTAACGAATTGCTTAGAAAACTGCTGACACACATGAAAAAAATGAAAATTTATGTTCTTGCATAAAATAGTCAAATTATAAAGTTAACCTATACATTTAGTAAAATTTCAATATAGACAACAAAGGCATTTTCAAATTGAACTTAGAAAATGTAATCCTAAAATTTATATGGAAATGTACACAAACAAATATAAGCACGAATTGTGAAAAAGCAGATTAATAGGTGAAACATATCCTACCAGGTTTAAGGATATATTGGCAAATTTACACTATTCAAAGCATGTAGTACGATGTATGAAGAGAGACAAAGAGAAACCAAGTAAAGTAGAAACTCCAGAATTAGACACAGTTGTGTACAGGAATTTAGGGTATGGTTGTACTGGCACACAAGAACATAATTCAAGAAGTGATGTAAGGATGATTGGATAGCCATTTAAAAAATAAAACAAAATTAGATTTATATATTGTACCCTGTAACAAAATAAATTCTGAGTGGATCAGCAATCTAAACATAAATCATAAAACCCCAAACCAAGAAAGAAAACTTGGGAGAACTTCTCTATAATCTTTATAATCTTCTTTATAATCTTTTTAATCACCTTTATTACCTATATTCTAACAAAAAACTCCAGAAGGCAAAAAAGAAAATAATTACCTAATTAACATAGATAATATTTAAAAGTAACAACAATAACAATAAAACCACTGTGTGTCTGAATAACAGGCGAGGTCTCTAACAGAAAATTATGTTTCTTTGGGAATGAGCACTGCAATGGCAGTACACATGCCATCATACACTGTGTGTCCATGTCCATGCTCAGGGAGGTAAGGGGATACAAAGATTTGTAATGAAGAAGGAAAGAGGATTAAATCATTGTTTTGAAGTAAGTATCTTTGGCTACAAGAATCAATAACAAGGGTGGCACCAGTCTGAGAGTGGACAGGCAATTCCTGGGCAGAAGTCCTAGAAGAAGTATTTTATTTGTTTGTTTGTTTGTTTTGTAAGTTGGCGAGGCCTTTGTGCAAGGCTGTGGCTTTTGAACAGTCCTTTGTGACAGTTCTTGTTATGAGACATTCGTACATGAGACCCACTCCTTCACGGCCTTCCTCGGCTCCATTTGTCTGGGTTTTTTAACACATTGACTTCATTTTGATTCTGACAACTTTCACACAACTTTCTACCATTAAAAACACATTTTTAATAAGGTCTTTTCTTGTAACAGTAGAAGTTGGGAAAAAAATCCATCAAGAATAGACAGGTTAATAAATTATGCCTCAGGCTTACTGTAGAATGAGAGATAGGAATGATAAAACAAGATTATGGAAACTGAATTTGTAACATATGTATGTGTATGCGAGAGAGATAGAGAGAAAGAAAGAAAGAATTTAAGATAAACTAAGTGATATTAAGTGTTCAAAACTTGTAATAAAACAAATAATAGACATTCTTTTGGGGAAGAGAAGGGCAGAAAGGGTATACCATTGTTAGAATAATTTTGTTTTCTACCTTTCCTAGTCAATTTGGACTTTGAACCATGTGACCATGTTACCTATTCAGCAATTACAATGTAAAAATATATGTTAGTTAATATATGACAATGTACCTAAAAAGATTAGGGAAAAACGAGAAAAGTATACAATGGCTTTGAGTATCATGAGTATCATGTAGAAAATAAAGTGGAGAAAAAAGAAGGGAAAGAGTGTGGCTATTTGATATAAAATGAAAAAGTAATAAAGGAAAGATTAACTGACTTTGTAAGATATGAGAAGCAGAAAAAATAGGGGAGGTGAAGAAGAAAACCCCGAATTTATTAGAAGTGAGCCTTCTAGGAAGAAGAAACAAAGTGCAAAGGTCCAGGTTTTGTATGAATGGACCATTTGAGGAAGAGAAAGATGGTCCACCTGGCTGTAGCACAGAGAGAAAGGTGGAGGACGTCCAGAGAGGTAGTCACGGGAATTTGCAGAACATGATACCTTGAAAATAATTTTAAGTCATTGGAAGGATTTAGGAATTTACTCTGAGTGAGATGGGAAATGTTAAAGCATTTTGAACAAAATAGTGGAATAATGTGTCTATATTAAAGGCTCACTCTGTCTGCCATGTTGAAAATAAAAGAGGGTGAGCTGAAGGATAGGAAAAGAGGATTTTCCCAGAAAGCCAAGGAATACTCAATGATGGCTGAAGCTAACTGGTCCTAGGGCGTAAAATAAAGAAAAAAAAATCAAGTGTGACTCCTAGATTTTTTCCCAAGTAATTGAAAAGATGAAGGTGTTTTTTTATTTAGGTGGAAAATATTGAAAGAAGAGAGATTGAGAATTGAGATTTGACAGTGTTAAAGTTGAATGACTGATAGACATTCCTGGGAAGATATCTGGCAGGTAAGTGGATAGTAGAGAATTCTAACCTGGAAACAGGTTTTTGGAAATCCTTGGTGTATGGAGGGTGTTGTAAACATCAGAGATTGGGTTATAGTTCACTGAGGGAGGGGGTTGAAGTGAAAAAGGGAGAATTCTGAGTGGTGAGTCTTAGATTTCTACAAGTTGTATTTGGGGATATGAAAAAACAAACAAACAAAAAAAAACAGCAAACATGATTCAGAAGCAGCTACTGATGTGAAAAAAGGACCAGAATAATGTGGTCCTATGGAAGCTATATGAAGGAGGAGTTTCAGGGAATAGGGAGCAATCCAACTTGGACTGTGAATTGATTACTGGGTTTAGCATTATGGAAGTCTTGGGGGATAGAGAGTAAGTCTACTTAACTTCAGTGATAGATTCTTGGAAAGTTTGACTTTACATGAAACGAAATAATAACAAAACCAGGTTTACCATTCATAGCAGAAGGTGCAAACTCCACACAGACAGGGTCCTGGGCTAGGTATCATACTTTTTCATCAGTGTTTTAACTAAACAATGCTGAACAAAACAACGTTATTTGAAGACTTGTTATAATCATGAGCAAGTTCAGTTGGTTATGCAAAAATCTAGACTGGAGTGGCTTCAAGAGAAAATGAGAGGCTGCTTAGAAAATTCCTGTGAGGTGACTGGATTTAGAGGGAAGCAAAGAATGAGGTGGGAGCTGGAGATTGAAGTGTGGTCAATACAGAGATTTTTATTTTTAAAAAGGGTATTCATCGCAACATGTTTGTATACTGATAGAAATGAATCAATAGAAAAAATAAAATTATGGTGCAAGAGAGAAAACTATCGACTTTGGGGCAATGTCCCTGAGTTGGGGAGATAGAATGTGACCTCACAGGTGGAATGCAGAGGCTGGATCTAGATAGGAGTGTAAGTAGTATCTACAGACAAGCAGGAGGGCAGCCTCTCATTTTCTCTTGAAGCCACTCCAGTCTAGATTTTTGCATAACCAACTGAACTTGCTCATGATTATAACAAGTCTTCAAATAACGTTGTTTTGTTCAGCATTGTTTAGTTAAAACACTGATGAACACCTGCAGGGGCGGGGAGGGGGGGGCGGCCTGTGAAGATCCTCCTGTCATTGTTTCTGTTTTCTCAATGAAATAAAAAGCAAATTTAGCATCTGAGAGGGGGAAACGGATGAGGGATCTTATTATTATTATTATTTGTTTTTTTGAGACAGTCTCACACTGTCGCCCAGGCTGGAATGCAGTGATGCCATCTCAGCTCACTGCAACCTCTGGCTCCTGGGTTCAAACAATTCTTGTGCCTCAGCATCCTGAGTAACTGGGACTACTAGGCATGCACCACCACGCCTGGCTAATTTTTTGGTATTTTTAGTAGAGACAGCGTTTCACCATGTTGGCTAGGCTGGTCTGGAACTCCTGTCCTCTAGTGATCTGCCCATCTCGACCACTGAAAATGCTGGGACTACAGGCATGAGCCACCGCGTCCAGCCTATTAGCATTATCCTTAATTAGCTTAACTTTATTTTAATTACCATAGCATTATTATTTTCTTTCTATATTGATTTACAGCTGATAAATATACTTAATTTTTAATACAATAAAAAAATGAACATTTTCAATGTGAGAACTGCATGGTGAAATAATATCCTGGTATTTATCTTCACTAACTCTTCTAATTACCCTCTTCTCCTAATATAGTATTTATTTTAAAATAAGTGACGTCCACCAATATAATTCTCTCAATATAATTATATTTGAATTAATATTCCACCAATCTTGTTTAGCTTTTACATTAAAAATAGCTTCAATTTATCTTTTCTAATTATTTTTATTGTGCCTACTAAAATACAACTGGCAATGCACTGTCTTCTGTTTTTTCCATACAGCAGCTCCTCAGTAGCAGCCTCTCTCCCTTTCTCCCTCTCTTCCATTCTTGCCCATTTCTCCCTCTTTCTCTATTTATTTCAGCCTCTGTTTAGCATTTCTTAATCTTTGAGCAAACTTATTCTTCTCCAAGCAGCCCAGACTGTTAACTTAGAGCTGTATCTCGAATACTGTTTCACAGAAGACAAACATAAGCCCTCTAGGCCATATTGTATAATAAGAATTATGTAATTCTTATGATGGTGTAATGTGCAGAACATCTGAACGAAACAGTTTCCCATCAAGAATACGTCATGCATCACGTGGCCTGCGTGGACTCCAGAAAGGCAGAGAGAAGCATGGACGGTGTAAAACATAATGCGTGTAAAATAGGATGGATGGAAAGCCGAAAAGGAACGGTAAAACAAAGTATAGTTTAGTCACAGTTTAACCAATTTGGCTAAAGAACTAAGGGCAAAAATAAAGCTCAATGTAGAACATAGTTATATCTGAGCACAAGGCATTTATTTATAGTATTTAACTATTATTCTATGTAATATTGAAATTAAATGTGAGTGTTTCTGAGAATAAGATCTCTGATTGAGAATATTATCTATTTTTTATAAGTCCTTTACTATTATTTTGGTTCAAAATTTAGATTATATTATTTTGTCTCTCTAAGTAGGCTCAATAACCACTTAGGATTGGTTCCTGTTTTCCTCCAGTATTACCCTCACAAAAATTTAAAAAATGAGAAAGTTGTAAACGATACCCTGAGAACATATATTTAGACATGACACGTCTGCCTATAGAAAGAATATGTCTGCTCTGTATGCAGAGATGCGACCAACACACATTACATTTGGGGGTGGTCACAGCCTGTGTTTAGTCACATGACCTGGCAGAAATCTAGATGCTCTCTAATTGATAAGCTCAAGGGTCTTTGACTTTAAAAGAAACTGAGAAAGTATGTTTAATCCATGCAGAAATAGCCATAGTTTGTATTTACATAAAGATGTGCCTCATGCTCCATCTCTTCCCAGGACTCCTCCAAAAATTCATCCCGTCAACAGACTCATTCTCACCAATTGGGAAGTAGAGGCCTAAGAGAGGCTGGACATTTGGGGCAACGCCCTGCTTGCAGTTGAATGCGACCCCACACTTTCTTCTTGCTAATCCTGTCTGTTTGCTTGCACTAGAGCAATTAGATGAAATTGTTAAAAAGAACTCAGAGAAATAAAAATATACCTATCAAATGACCACAGAGAAAATAATGAATGAAAGAGTAGCTGAAAATGGCCTATGAACTGGGTAGTGGTCATGTCCAGTGCATGAGTCCAAAGCATAGGTTGAGTCAGCTGCCTCTGAATTTCTGTTTCCTCTTGAGCAAGTTTCTTAATGTGTCTCTGAATCACTTTCCTATTCTATAAAATGAGGAAGGTAATAAATACCGGTTCTGAGTTTTAAATAACTTAGCTTGTAAAAAGATTAGCACAGATGCTGGCAAAAAAAGCTCTGCATAAAATATTGATTGGCTTTAAAAATTCCAGATTAGTCCTTGTGCATGAGGTAAATCTGATTATTCAGGCAGAGTCCCTGACATCGATAAACTTTCTATTACACAGAAACAATATTGGCAAAAACCATGCAGAGACATATGTGTCAACTAGAATGAAAACTCCACGAGAAGAGACACTGGCTCCTGCTGTGTCCCCAGCACGTGCAGTCATCACAAGTGCATAGAAGGGCCACAATAAATATGGGTGGTATACATAGAAAAATTGGCCTATGTGAAGGATCTCGGCCAATTTGTTTTGGCACATAGCTGTGCTGGAGCAAAGGGTTTTCAGAGACAAATTAAGCACATGCTTACATTTGGCATTAAAAACTCTGCCAAGACAGGGGCTGACAAAATCCACAGGGATGACAGAGTGGAGAGCTGTAGAGATTATGTGCTGTGGAAGGAACTTGCATCTACATCCCTAAAGAGAATAGGGCCAGCTGTCATTCTTGGCTGCAACAAGAAATACCAGTGCATTCTATTCTACATGACAAATCTGGCAACAACACATTCCTCTGCTTCTGTCTCTCTCTCTCTCTCTCTCTCTCTGCTCCCTCCCTCTTCGCCTCCCTCCTTTCCCTCTTGGTCTCCTTTCTTTCTCTCCTTGTGCCCTTCATTCTTCCTTTCTTCCTTCCTTTCCCCCTCTTCCTCCTGCTCTCTTTCTTTCTATATCTTACCAACCGTCCACGTGAAAGTAAATTATTAGCGAGCTAGATGAGAAATATTTATGGCTGGTATCCTTGACCTAGAGAATTAAAAATGTATCAGTATAATACAAATATATTTTTCTTGGAAAGAATTTCAGAATCTTGAAAGATGAACACTAAGATACCAAGGAGGGCCGCCCCATCTTTGAGTTCCATGTATTCCTAACACCCCCTACCTATAGGGAGAAATGTGATGTGAACTAACTTCATGTTAACCACCTGGGCTACCTGAGACCGGACATGGAAGCATCACAACATCGATTTTGAGATGACATTTACTTGTCCAGTTCTCTGGCAGGAAACTGAATGGAATGGGCTAAAGAATTCTGTCTTCTAGGTAATTTTAGAGTTTAGATACAACTTTTAAAATTTGTGTTTTGATAGCTGCAAAACCTGTTAGCTTCTCTGCCTCACAAATAAATCTTTGTGTTGTGGAAATTAAGTAAAAATGATATTGTCCAGAATTATTAGTTGTTTGGGGGGCGATGAGGGCAGGGCTGCTGCTATGAGTTTGGTGTCATTGAAACCAAGGCACAGAAGAGTGAAGAAGACCCCAAGCATCATCCTGGAATAAGGTTTCCGACCTACAGCGATGAAATTCATATAAGTTGTCCTAACTTACCTACTCATGACAAGCACATCCCCATCATATAGGGGAATCCTTCCCAACCACATGGGGAAAAAACCCAAACAAATGAATCCACGAGGAGAGGCAGTCCCTATGCAGGCAAAACGCAGAGAGGCATCACTGTCACACAAAAACAGAACTCAAGAAAAGTAGCTCTATTTTGCAGCCTTCTGAGTATAAGGGAAGGTATTCTTATGTTGTGTTTAATTAAGACAAATATACAAATTTATATGCCTATCATATGATTTCATTTCTATTACATTTTTGTAATAAATAATAACATAGAAGACTATTCCAAGATTTATGTAATCATGTATATTCTCCCTTAACTATTAAGTTTTAAGTTTCTCTATATAATATGCACGTGTAGTTTCTGATGTAGGAAGGTTTCTATGTAATATTTTTAGGTACCTTAAAAGAATTATTTCTCACATTTTGCAAATGTGTATGTATTTCATGCCATTTATTTTTAAATACAGATTTTATGGTCAAATATTTTTGACCCGAAGATTTTGGATAAAAACTTGAACCCAGAATGTCTCTTGCTTTAACCATTAACAGTTCGCTTGCAAGTCAAAATCCAGCAAAACAAATTGAACAGTGTTTTCTGCATTTCACTTTACAAGTCAGTTATGCCACTTGCTTTAATGTGTCTCAGCAATATGATAGCTGTATTTCACAGACTTGTAATTGTCCATCATTTAATGCAAAACCTCCCATTTTCACCCTCATATTCAGGTTTGATTTGTTTGATATAATCACATTAACATTAGAAGTATATTACAACTTCAAGATAGTTTACTTATGAAAAACTAATTTGTTTGTGCTACGGAATAAATACTTGATTATGCAGATAATGAAGCAAACATCTAAAGATAAAAAACAGCATGTAATTGACATTTCCCTTGGCAAACTCACTAGAGATTGACAAGAACTCACTTTTATTCTGAGCATCAGTTACATATTTTTCTTAATGTCATAATCTTTTCAAAGAAAAAGATAAAGAGATTTTTGTTGTTCATAATTATGGATTTTTAGAGCTTTTTCTGTATATTGGGATTAATTTAATTTGTCTAAATGAATAGCCTAAACAATGCAGTCTATTACAAATTGTTTTCTTAACTTGAGGACCTAGCTCTGAAACATCATTTAGACAAAACTTATGAAATAATCCTTATCTGAATGCTTTAAAGAAGCTAAGGAAGTAAATGTCAATTCTGCTATTTCTACAAGGCAACAAGTCACAGTACTCAACACATAATCAAAGGAAACATTTAAAATAATCTCTGTGATCTAATTAAAATTAGATCACATAAGAAAACTAATGATTATCACTGATGAACTTCTGTAAAAGTCACATTTTAATAGATAAACTTTTGCTTTTGAAAAGAATAAAAGAGTAATAAAGCATTCCATTTTCAGCAGTAAAGCATTCCATTTTCAGCAGTAAAGCGTTCCATTTTCAGTAGAAGTCCACTTGCTGTTGAAGTGCTTTTGACAGCCGTGACAGCGGTTGACAGCAGTGAGCCAGCTGTGAGCCTTGTATGGAGGGAAGCCCTGTGCTGACTTATTCTGTAGAACTATAATTCTCCTTCTGCCCCCCAACTCTGCTGTGTCCTAGAAAAGATGGTCTGATTTGGGGACACAGTGGATTCCCTGGTGCTCTCTGACATTACTAAAAACAAAAATTAAAAACAAAAATTTTTTTCTCCTGCTAACGGCTTTACAAACAGGTAACATATAAGTGTCATCTTATCTGATTTTCATATTATTTTTAAGAGTTATAGAAGCTATTATTGCCATTAATATGCAAATGAACACAAATATCACCACTAAAACATGAACAAAAATTGCAGCCCAGGGAGGTGAAGGGATTTGACCTAAATCTCAAAGTAAATCATGAACAAGGACAAGACCAGGGGCTCCCAGTGACTTACTTGTGCAGTACGCTTTCCACTACATCAACTGCCTTTCTATAAGAGCAGCCAAAACTTTGCTTCCTAAGAGGTTCTTAAAGCTTTCTTTGAGAGGTATTTATGAAACTCCATTAGCTGGTGCCTGAAATAACAGTCAAATCTATAACTGGTGTAATTTTTCTACTGGCTTTCTTGCCTTTGAAGCATCCTGAAATTATGCATCTCTCCAGAAGGGGTAAGTGGACCTGCATGGAATCCCTGATCCTGCTGGAAGAGGCAAGAGATCAATGCTAAGACTGAAGGAGAAAAGAAGTTCCCCTTTGTTCCAAGGCTTTGTATATTCACAGGACACCAAAGCTGAAGGAGGAGCTGATAAGGTCATTGACATAAACGTGTAGGAATTTATAGTTTATATAGCCAGGTTACCTATCTATCACATTTAACTGTCACAGTGAACACGGGTGGTAAATGTGATTGTCCTCACTTTACAGATGAGAATCCTGAGCTAAGATAAGTGCAATGAACTTACCCAAGGTCAGATGGCTAGAATGGGGCAAGCCAGGATTCAGCTCCAACTCTACTCACTCCCATGTATAGACGGCTGCACACAGCTGCAGGGTATATGTAAGCAGTCCCACAAGAATGTGAACATGTACACATGTGTGCAAATGCCTATTTACCCCCACCTTTCAAAAGTCCTCACCATTATTTGATTTGTGTTATTTTGAAAAGAAGTTTGGCTTTTCATACTTTTTCTAAAATTGATTAGACAAGTATTTTGTTTCTTCTTTCCGCTCTCCCATGCCTCTCCCACTACACACCTTCCACAACCACATCTTCCTTCTTAGACTAATGAAACTGGTTCCTGCCTTCAGCTGGGGAAGCACAGGGAGAGGAACAGAGTGGGGAAGTTCAGGCAGCTTTGCGCTGCTGCAGTGTGGTAGCAGCCTGCCCACGTGATTCCTGAGTGGCTACAAGGTGAGTAGTGTGGCAGGATGGATTTTTAAAAATTTTAATTAGTTTGAATTTTAAAACTAATATGCAATTTAGTTATGGGGAAACTTCTAACTATATCTGGGACAAGTTGGGTATGTGGGTCTACTTTTCACCTGCACATTTTATGTAATGTATATAGAGATCAAGTGTTGCATTGTGCTGAAGTATAAAACATGTAAAATATCATAAGAATTTTATGTGATTACATGTTGAAATTATTCTATTTTGTATATACGGGGGTAAAATTTTAAAAAATATACCAAAAGTTGATTTCTCCTGTTTCTTTTTACTTTTAGAAACGTTCTTATTAGAAATTTAAAGTTACATTCGTGGTTCACATATTTTCATTGTATAGTACTGGGCTAAAGAGGAAAGAAATACATATATTTAAGAACTATCACTAACAGATATTTAATGATATTGGCCCTGAATCTATTTTATTTTCCAATCTTTATTTCACCTTTAGTGTAAATTCCTTAGCTGTATTTTCATTTTGAAAGGTTTTGAAACAGAAACAAGTAACTAGCTGTCGTGTGGAGTGCCAGGGAGGGCCTCGGCCTCATCTGATTCAATGTTTGTTTTTGAATGTTTATTATCACATCAATTAAATACTTGTCAGGGTAATTTCTTCTCTAACACCCATGACCCTTAGCCAATTGCTCATATGTCATCTGACAATTCTGATTGTAATAAGCACATTGTCATATCCTAATAATAATATTAATAATAAAAATAATAACTTTTGGATACCTTTTATATAAAACTATCTTTGAGATTCCCCGTAGGGTTCCTGAAAAATCACAAAGTTTTATTCTTTCACAACATAAAATAAAGATAATAGAAATACTAAGTGTTGTTTTTGATATGTTACTACTGTAAGAGTTATATAAAAATTATCTATTTGAAGAGATGCTCAGCCCTTCCTAATCATCTGTAGGCAACATTTTGTTAGAATGAATATTTCAGAAATTGCTCTGTGGGAAGTCCCTAGAGAATTCCCCAAATCCTCACCACTTATAACATGTTTTGCCCTAAGGGAAACACTGCTCAAAACTGCCAAGAAATGGTTATATTCTGTGGCCCAATAGAATATTGTACTTGCCTTCACTTTATTATTGTAAGTTATTAAATTAATCACCTCCATTAAGATGCTGGAAGAATAAAATAGTCTTGCTTTGTTTTGTCTGTGCTTTTTACCCCCTTTCTCTAATGCTTGCTGGAATGCTCTCCTGTAAGGTAGAGGCCAGATGTTGTGTCTTAGTAAACAATTACCATGCCAGAGTCCCAGGAAAAAAAATTATAGTGCCAGCTACTTTAAATTACTAGCCCTTCAAAGAATAGGCCGGGCTCACATCTGTAATCCCAGCACTTTGGGAGGCCGAGGTGGGTGGACCATTTGAGATCAGGAGTTCAAGACCAGCCTGGCCAACATGGTGAAACCCCATCTCTACTAAAAATACAAAAATTAGCCAGGCAGTAGTGGCATGTGCCTGTAATCCCAGCTATTCTGGAAGCTGAGGCAGGAGAATAGCTTGAGCTTGGGAGGCAGAGGTTGAGGTCACACAAGATCACGCCACTGTACTCCAGCCTGGGTGACAGAGCGAGACTCTGTTTCCAAAAAAAAAAAGAAGAATAGATGAATCGTTTGAAGCTGATGTGCTTAGAAAGTTTCACATTATAGCAGTGGACTGAGTCCGGATAAACAGGACTGTTTTTCAGTAGACAGCAACCCAGGGTCCAGTGAACTAAGAACTCATTACACTGGTCTGAAAGAAGTAATGAGGAAAATAAATTTTAGTACAGTTATTTGTTTGCAAGGTTGTTAATGTTGTCTTAGTAGTCTATTTTCTGAGTATATGAGGAAGCTCCTTCTCTTTTTTCTTAATAGATAATCCCCAGCAAGTTAGTACAGGATACTTTTGTGAAATAAAATGACAGATTTAAAAATGAGTCCTGTTCCTCACTCATGCCTCGGAATTCAGAAACTTTTATTAAGTCTCTCTACTTTTTATGGCAAAGTGGTTATTTGCATGGGCCCAATAAGAATATTTTCTTTTTACGGGATGTATGGATAATCAATTATGTAGGTCTCACCTGCAGTGTTATCTTTGATAATGGTGCTCATTTAATGAGATAGAACCAGCCACTTTTGAGGGACAAGGATTGATGTTACTTATGGAACCGATGCCTACAAAGTACTTCCAGAAAAACAAGTCTGGTTCTCAGCCTCACAGGTATAAAAAAGGGTCAGGCCATGAGCTTTAGGAAAATTGGGGTCCTCAAGAAATGAAGACTTCTGCCAAATGTATGATGACCATAGATTAATTATGATGAAGAACATTTCTGGGGCTTGGTTTTTAGTTTTGAGATGCAAAATAACCTTATGAAAACATCCAGTGGGAAGATAGACCTGTAACATCAGTAGTGGCTCAACATTGCACAGTTCTAGACTTGCAAAGCAAACTCAAGGTGGCCTACATGGTTAATTATTACTTGTCCCTATGTGAATAACCAGGTCGTGCCTAGTGAGGCCAGCTCTCCATGTGATTTTGAATATTCCTTTCTTTGAGAATATTAAAATCACAACAGGTGGGAGACTTTCAGGAAAGATTGCAAGAGGCTTTGAAATAGCCAAAAAGAAACAAAGTGTCCTAGGGAATGCCAGGTTTGGTTTGGTGCAAACTACAGCCTGCAGGCCAGATGCCTGCTTTTGCAAATAGTTTTATTGGAACACAGCCACACCCTTTTTCTTTTTTCTTTTTTTTTTTCATATTGCCTACGGGTGCTTTAGGGCTTTAACAGCTCAGCTGAGTCATTACAATAGAGACCTTCTGGACTACAAAGCCTAAAACACTATCTGGCCATTTTAGAAAAAGCTTGCCAATTCTTGTTCAGGTACAGCCTACCAATTATCTAATTCTAAAGCAGTATGCACCTTTGATTGTGTGGAGCTACTTTACAGATATCTAGATATGAATTTATTTCAGCATCCTCAATTATCTACATGTGTTTTCTTTTTAATTGTGGGAATTTATACATAACATAAAATGTACCATTTTGACTTTTTTCTTTTTTTTTTTTTTGAGACGGAGTCTTGCTCTGTCGCCCAGGCTGGAGTGCAGTGGCACAATCTCGGCTCACTGCAAGCTCGGCCTCCTGGGTTCATGCCATTCTCCTGTCTCAGCCTCCCGAGTAGCTGGGACTGCAGGCGCCCGCCACCATGCGTAGCTAATTTTTTGTGTTTTTAGTAGAGACGGGGTTTCACTGTGTTAACCAGGATGGTATCGATCTCCTGACCTTGTGATTGGCCCACCTCGGCCTCCCAAAGTGCTGGGATTCCAGGCGTAAGCCACCGCGCCCGGCCCATCTAGACCACTTTTAAGTCTGCAGTTCAGTAATGTGAAGTACATTCACCTTGTTTTGTCACGCAACCAATCTCCAGAACCCTTTTTGTCTTGCAAAACTGAAATTCCACAGCCATGAAACATACCAACTCATTCTCCTCTCCCCCAGCCCTGAGCACCACCATTCTACTTTCTGTCTCTATGAATGTCACTACTCTATGTACCTCATATAACTGGGATCATACAGCATTTGTTTCTTTGTGACTGGCCTGTTTTCATTTAGCATACTTTCCTTAGCTTCATCTCTGTTGTTATATATGTGTGTGTTTTTTGAATTCCGTTTTGTCACATTAATATCTTACTGGTTCTCTCATTAAAATAAAACCGATAAAATATATTTATATATATTTATTATACATTCATATAAGAAGTATGATTTTATCATTTTAAAAATATTATCCTCTGACACCACATGTTGTCATTTTTTTCCCTTAAAATCCTCAGATCTCTGAAAGGAAGAGGTGTATAAATACTCTTATTATGAGATCATCAAGTAGAGAACTGACTGCTGGTGGCAATTCATTATTTTGGAATTTGAGAATATATAGTAGGAAGGGTGTTTATAAAATAAGCACAAATGAATGGGCGTCGTGGCTCACGCCTGTAATCCCGGCACTTTGCGAGGCCAAGGTGAGCAGATCATTTGAGTCAGGAGTTTGAGACCAGCCTGGCCAACATGGTGAAACCCCATCTCTACTAAAAATAAATAAAAAAAAAATTAGCCAGGTGGTAGCATGTGCCTGTAATCCCAGCTACTGGGGAGGCTGAGGCAGGAGAATTGTTTGAACTCGGGAGGCAGAGGTTACAGTGAGCCGAGATCATGCCACTGCACTCCAGCCTGGGCAACAGAGCAAGACTCCACCTCAAAAATAAATAAAATAAAATAAAATAGCGCAAACAAGAGGGAAAATGCTTGGTTCATCTGGAAAAAAAGTATGTGGTTAGTGTGTGTTCAAGATGGGACTGTAATTATTCTGATAAGAGAGATTTCATAGGAGCGTCTTAGCTACTAGCTTCTGCCTACTCTCACCCAGACACCCTCATGTGATATTGCCAGGCAGGCAAAGGAAAAAGGAATGTTCCACAGCCAGGGGTGCAGTCAAGTGGTCATTAGCTTTGTGCCCTCTGCCTTCTGGATTCCTAGACTAGCTCCATTTCTGTTGGAGAGACTCTAATTGTTCGCATGCCCTGTTTACTGTGAGGCAATGAACTGTCCATGGCTTGACAGCAAGCAATCAAAGGTCTCCAGAGGAGAGCTGAGCTTAACTTTGTCAAAGAATGGGGAAGAATGCAGGACCTCTATTCTGACAGATGCACCGCTAGTCATGCTGGTGGACATGCCCAAGTAACCATCATTTTAGAGGTGGCAGCATAACCACCTTATGAGACTTTCTGGGTGTTAAGCTATACCTTATTCCTTACCAGTGAGTGTTGCACTCTGAGGTGACAAAGTGAACCAATATTTACCCTCTAGAACACCTCTCTATCAACAGATGAACAGCGGCTTAACATTTTGCCCCAGGAGAGTGTGAGGTGGAAATCTAAATTGTATGTGGAAATGGTGTTAGAAGATGAAATGTACAGATCCTGAAATATCAGACCAAGGGATTTGGACTTTTTTTATCTAGCTGTCATTAACAAATTTTGTGAAACGTCACTAGATGAATGACAGATGATGAGAAAGAAAACTAAAATAGTCTATTAAAAGTAATCTTGGCCAGGCGCGGTGGCTCATGCCTGTAATCTCAGCACTTTGGGAGGCCGAGGTGGGCAGATCATGAGGTCAAGAGATTGAGACCATACTGGTTAACATGGTGAAACCCCGTCTCTACTAAAAATACAAAAATTAGCTGGGTGTGGTGGCACGCACCTGTAGTCCCATCTACTTGGGAGGCTGAGGCAGGAGAATCGCTTGAACCCAGCAGGTGGAGGTTGCAGTGAGCCAAGATCATGCCACTGCACTCCAACCTGGCGACAGAGCGAGAATCCATCTCAAAAACAAAAAACAAACAACAGTAATCTTATGTATGAGTTTCATTCATGAGAAAGCAAAACATAATTTTTTAACTATTCCTACCAATTCCCAACTTAAATAAAATAGACTCTTTTTAAATATTCCTGGGAAACCAACTTCTTTATTTTGAAATTCTGATTCTTTAGCATAGTGTTGTTCCAGTCCTGTTCTAACTGGAATGGTTGCTCATGCTACTCTTTCCTTTATGTCAATGTCTATATCCAGTATGTGTGTTGTCTATCCAAGACCAATTCACTTTACTTTGCAATTAATAATAAGGTTTACATTCAGATGTTCATATTGTAACACTTGTATACAAACGGAACTTAAATACAAGGAACATCAAATGAAATAATGAAGATACAATACTATGATATTTAAAGAACAGGAAATGTATCTAGACATACAATAAGTATATACTTGTATATGCAAAGCTTTGGACCAATAGGAGTATAATAATATGCTCCTATCAAGGAGCGATGCCTTCAATACTCTAGAAATTAATTGTTCATGCACAAGTGGAAAACAATAATATATTATTTAGAGTCAACGTATCTGGTTTAAATGATAAGCGTAGGGCTTCTGACAACAAACCTAAGTTTAGTCTCAAATTACAGACACATAGAAACAATGGATAATATTCAAAATAACAAGAAATAGATAACAGAGGAAATAATAGACCAACTTTCTTAGTAATTTATAGCTCAAACAAACTTAAAATTAGTACGGTTATTAAAAATTTGAAATTTAGTCTAAATATATCACCATTAAAAATCTTCTCTGTAAAATTACAAAACTCATTATGTATCTGAATCATTAAAATAGAATGGAACTGCCATAGAAATAGACAAGTAAACTAATGGAATTTTTATTTTTTTAACCAGATGTTGCAACATACAACACTGGAAAAGATAGGCAATTCTTTTATCCCTAAATTTATTTTAATTTTTCTGAGAAAGTTTAATCTGTCCAGGAAAAATCAAGTTAATCCTTACCTCACACAGCTAAAAAAAATATGGACTAATTAATGGTATAAATATATGACTGAACAAGAAAAATAATTCATAAAATATGATGACATGATATTACCCGATAGGGTAATTTATAAGAAAGAAAACCACATGGCCAATTGAAATATGAGAAGATGCTCAAATTTAATACTAATGAGAAAATGCAAATTTATGCAAAATGTAAAACAATTTTATGTTTATAACTTGGGAGATATGCAGAGATATAGAAATTCATGTACACTTTGGAGAGGACTGTAAATTAGTAGGGCCATTTTGAAGATCCATGTGGCAAGAATTTTAAGATGAATATATCTATGATCTTGAACTTCCAATTCTAGCTGCAAATTTAACAAAATTCTAAATGTTTGTTATTAAAATATTGCACACAGTATATTAGTATAAAATTACAAACTAGGTCTACATGTGCTTCTCAATCATAATTCTTGAAAGTATAATGATTATTTAAAAATATTTCACAGTTATATGTATACTGTAGCATCATTCAAGGAAATTTAATAATCACACAGCATAGTGCTATCTGTGTTTTGGTGATATATCACATTTTGTATAAATATAACAATATGTTATATAGACTCATAACACTGTATTTCTGAATTTCTAGGTGGTAAAAATAAGGATCTCAAAATAAAATTTACCACAGTGGACTGAAATTAAGAATGGAGAAGAATACAGAAAGGCATTACACATACCTATAATCTCTTATTTCCTTACAATCTATTGGAATTTAAAAATGTCACAATTTAACATTTGTAATTCTGTTTATTGGCTGTCTTGGTGTTTATTATATAATTGTGTGTGTGTATAATATTATATTTACTATATATTGTATATATAGTATTATATAGAGTGTATGTATATATGTATATATAACACTATAAATAGTATTAATGGTGTTCTATAACTATGTATATATAAAATATTACACATATATAGGAATAATATAACTGTGTATGTATACATAATATAAATATTAGGGGAATTAATATATTCTTTCTCAGATTGGGGAGCTCAATGCATACTTTCAAAGTTCATGATTTTATGGATTTATTGAAATAACCCCTAAAAATTAGTAGGATTCAGAACGATGTGTATAAATAGGTGAGAGCATTTGAGACAAGAACCTGCAGAAATAAAGAAAAAGGAATTAAAATTCTATATACTGTGCTCGAAAAACAACTAGAAGATTGACTGATTATAACTTAAATTTCATGGTAGACATCATTCCTCAAACCAATAAACAAAATTCTAAAATATATGTGCTCTTTGAAAGGCTTAGAGCTTCTGGAAAAAAGAAATGAAGAAACATTGTATGTGTTTAGTTTTCCCGGTGTGGTAATATTAGTGAGATTTTATATCATAAAAATATGTCATAGCAGGGCACAAATTTATTTGTTCTTTAAGACTTCAGTAATATTTTGACTATGTCAGCAGCCCAAAAAACAGTAGCAGAGAGGAGCATGGGTAGAAATAGGTGGAAATTATGCTTGTATCTGGAAGTTGGGGGAGAGGAGGGCATATGGGAAAAAAATACTTTCCTTCCTGTAAAACTAGTGATATAACAGTAGGAACAGATTTAGAATTATTTTTTTAAAAAATATGCATTTTAGCCACTTTTACTTTCTGTGACTTCTGAGTCATTTGAACTCTAGGATTCTCAGTTTAACCATAAGTGGGATCTACCCCAAAAGACTGTAGTGAAGATAAAATGGGGTCATTTTGCTAAAACACATTATCACCAAACAGCGATCAGTGTCAGTGTCCATTTCTTAATGTTTCAAGAAAAGCATTCCACCAGTTAAATAATCATTTCTTACCTAAGTACAGAGACTTAGGCTCAAATGAGCAAAATTAACACTCTTGATGTGTGGAGAAAGTAAGGATAATTAATTATAGTATTAAAAAAGCATAATGTCATTTATATTTCTGACAGTAAATAATTTATTTTTTAAGCTCGCTCCTCAATCTGCAAGTAATAACACAAGAATTTGAAAATAAACCTCCGTTACCAGCATCACTGACAATATAAATCTTGTTGTATAATGGGAACATCAAATGAAAATATTTAATTGTACCATATCAAGAGGCTGTCAGTATTCTAAAAGTGCAAGAAAATCTGTGTGCTTGTGTGTGTGCATTTAATGAAATGCCTGTCTGGTAAGGTGACAATTAAGAAGGGACCTAAAGAAAGTGAGGCAGTGAAGTGTGGATTCCTGAGAGGAATAATATTACAGTCAAAAAGAAAAGAAAATGCAAAAGTCCTGAGGCAGCTGTGTGCTTCAGCTGTTTTAGAAACGTTGAGGCTAATGAAGCCCAAGCCAGTGAGTGACAGGGAAACTGATGGGGTGGAGTCAGAAGGTAATAGACACGCAGACTTTTAAAAGAATCTTGAGGTTCATGTAAGGTCTTTGGTTTTCATTCTAAATGAGAAGACAACACACTGGAAGGTAAAGCAGAGAAGTGATACAACTGGGTACATGTTTAAAAAGAGCCACTCTGGCTGCCATGGAGAGGACTGTGTGTGTGTGTGTGTGTGTGTGTGTGTGTGTGTGTGTGTGTGTGTGTGTGCATGTGCATGTGTGCGTGTGTGTCAACTAGACACAGGAAGAAGTGAGGGAATAGGTAAGTGCCTAGTTGATGATGGTGACATGGTCTAGGAAGGTAATAGGAGAAATGGGGTAGCTACCCCAGTGTTTATAGATGCACATGTAAATATATTTATCCAGGGTTTTAGGTTGTAAAATATAATAATGTATTCTCACATACTATTGCCTTGTCAGAATTCCTTTTTTTGTTTATTCCCAATTATTTGGATTACGCATATATATTCGGGCTAAACATGTACTCCCAGAGAAATGCAGCCATGATCATGGCCTAAAGAGGGAAGAAAACAAGGTAAGACCCTCCTTACAGAATGATATTAGGTTTATTTGTTTGTCATGTAGTCCAAAAGGAGAATTTACAACTATACTGCTTCAAGCAATCAAAAGACTTCTATGTGATTTTTTTCCTCCCTTCATGCCATTTCCTGCTCCAGGCTGTGCAAAAAGAAAGGTTACACACACTTTAAAGATGAATACATCAACAATTACAGCTCTGAATAGTCTCATGCACTAATGATGGGATCCTAAATTAGTTTAATATTTGGGGATGGCAGTCAACATTTAACAGAAGGTTAATAAGATGTATGCTTTTTGACAAAGTCATCTTGCTTCTAGAAATTTACCTTAATAAAATAGTAAAGTACATTTGAAAAAAATTAGATGCAAGACATAGTCGTAAAATATTGGAAGTAAAGTAAATTTTCATGGTGTGGAATTGAATTGAAATATTCCACTTGTTAAAATTGATAATGGAATGTTCAGTACTTGATAAAATTTATACAAAAATTTATACAAAAATCTTGCTAAGCATGCTAAATATGTTAAAAATAGTTTTTATAAAAATTTATACAAAAGTATAGATAGATTACTAAGTAGATAATCATATTACTGTTGTATGAATGTCCCCCAAAATGTATGTGTTGAAACTTAATTGCCAATTTGATATTATTAAGAAGTGAGGCCTTTAGGAGGTGATTAAATCACGAGGGTACAATTTCATGGATGAAATTAGCAACCTTATAAAAAGTTGGATGGGGTGAGTTCCCTCCTTTCATCCCTTCCACTATGTGAATCTATAACTTCTGTCCCCTCAGAAGGTTGCAGTAACAAGGCATAATCTTGGAAGTAGAGGTTAGGCCCTCCAGAGACATTAAACCTGTTGGCTCCTTGACCTAAGACTTTTGAGCCTTCAGAACTCAGGGAAATACATTTCTGCTGTTTATAAATTACCTAGTCTGTGGAATGTTGTTATAGCGGCACAAATGGACTAACACACATACACATATACACGCACACACACATACATATATGTGTGTATATATATACACGCATACACAAGACAAAATTTTTTCTTTTTGATATTTTATTTCAACAAGCAACATCTATTTTGCTGTTAAAATCGAATTACAGGATTTTTAAACAAAATGTATAGTAACTTAGTTAAAATTTTGTTCTTGATTGCATTTCATGTAAATTTTAAAAAAATCTGTCTTCTCTGAGTTAGAAATAGCATTTAACTCAAAAATCATTAAACAAAACAAAAATTTATTTTAGCTGCTCTTTCTCTGATTTCAGTTTTTTTCTTAAATTACACTCTTTGATAAACATTATCACTCTGTTCTGCCTTTCTTAGTTGTAGAGCTTAATTACCACCACTTTTTACTTACCTCTCAGGACATTCCACTTTTGTCTGGCTAAAAATAACCCCTTCTTTTAATAATCAATCATTTGCAATGAGTACATTCCAAGGTACTCATTGCTAAGGTTTGTCTGAAAGCTATTCTTGAGAGTTTGTTTTTTGAGAGTCAAAATGGCTTTTTCCTGACCCAGACTTCTTTTATTCAACATAAGCTTTGCACCAGGCTGTCACTAAGCAAAGGAGAGTCAGGCAGGACCTGGGCCTTAGGGTTGCAGCAGGCTTGTGGCCCTGTTTCTGTATTAAGTGTATTCTGCATTAAGGAACTGGTTGAAATGCAGAGTTAACTGGCTCTGCCTCAGCGTGATTTATACCACAAACATTCCCTCCTGTGAATAACAGCAATCAGTCCACAGGCACATGCTTCTCACACATCTCCAACATTTCTTGTCCTTTGTACCCATAGAAAAGTAATGCCATTAAAGTTTGTGTGTTGCGCCTGTGCTAGCAGAGACAGATGCTGGCAAGAACTACTGTTCAACAAGCAATAATGAACAAACCCCACATACGTCAGGTTTATTGAAGTGGGCAGAGTGAGAAATTTCAGGTTTGAGTGACAGGTGTGTTTAGTTAATAGAAAAGATGCATTATTTAACTTTTTAAATCTTTTTTTATAAATCATATAAACGTAATCAAATCTTACATATTGAATTCTCTTTTCTCAGTAGTGTACAGCATCCATCTTCATAGTTCTTCACCTTTTCCAAACTGTGGGTGTTAAGGTACTGAGAAGTTAGTGTGCTCATTATGGCAGTGACACATGGTGTCTGAAGAGTAGTTTGGAATACTATACAACCTCTGTCATCATTAAATTTGCATAGATTTAGTTCTGCATGTAACATGCTTGAAGCATCCTATCAATTGCTCACGTGAGTTTCCACATTGACATTGAATGCAGACATTATTGTTTTTATGAAACATTTAATTAGATCTACTCAAAGTATAAAAATTACACAATTTAGCTGTAATTACATTTTAAATATTTGTTAGTTATAATTCACCTTTGCCTTTTTATTATAAGAAGCCATTCTGAATATTAGAATTTAAAAAACTTTGAAAGCCTATAAAGAAGGTTTTGTGTTTAATAACTGTATTTTAAAAAATTCAGGCTGGGTGCTGTGGCTCACGCCTGTAATCCCAGCACTTTGGGAGGCCAAGGCGGGCAGATCACGAAGTCAGGAGATCAAGACCATCCTGGTTAACGTGGTGAAAACCCGTTTCCATGAAAAAATAAAAAAAATTAGCCAGTGTGGTGGCGGGCACCTGTAGTCCCAGCTACTCGGGAGGCTGAGGCAGGAGAGTGGCTTGAACCCGGGAGGCGGAGCTTGCAGTGAGCCGAGTTGGCGCCACTGCACTCCAGCCTGGGTGACAGAGTGAGACTCCGTCTCAAAAAAAATAATTCAAATTTTGTACATTTTGAATATATTTATATTTTTAATCAGTTTGACCATTACTTTCAATAGAACATATTATGTAAACATCATGATACAAATTACATAATTTGTAATGTTACAGTGGAAGTAGAAGAAACAAATTATACATAGGAAACATATATAAATGTATGAATTATCTGTTTATTTTATTAAACAAATAATTATTTGGTTACATTTATATTTTAACTATATTTTATTAATCAAATACATTATATAAGTTTATTTTATTAACCAAGTTTATTTTATTCATCCAAACCTCTCCTGCCCATAACAGAACACCCAATGGCGATAACAGCAGTTGGTATTTCAGCAATTAGAGGTCACATAAGTATAGCTTTGCATCTAGTTTTCAATTTGTTAATATACAGCTATTTTTTGCCATTCTAGTAGGGCAAAACACTTTTTATTTAGCAGTTTATCAACTTGATTAATCTTTATTTTAGTTACATGGTATGGGAGTCTTCCTGTGTCTGTTTGCTGTGGACACTGGAAATGTGAAAGTTTGTCTGTCTGAAGAGGGCCCTGGTGACACAGCAGCCTCTCCCCCAAACACTGGAGCTGGATTTAGAGCTGGCCAGTTAGGGGGATTAAAGTGAGCGTGGTATTTCAGAGTAGAGTTTGAGCAGACAGAAAATAGTGGAAATGGAGTAGAAGGCCTGCAGGCTTGGCATTGCTGGAATGTGATGTGGAAGGAAAAGTGCAGCAGAAGACAAAAAAAGATGTAAGTAGGCTTGACTCAGTGCAGCTAAGAACCCAGGTGTTATCTTGAGGGTGTTAACTAACAAGCAGTTTAAATCAGAATGGCACATTGGGATTTGTTTTTTGTATGTTCACATTTGGCAGGCATAGATACTGTTTGAAGAGAGGAAAGTCAGTAGATAGAGGTAACAAAGTTAGATATGTGCCAAGTCTAGAAACAAGAGACTAGGGGGATAACGACCTTTCAAAATAAAATGCAAGATTTGAAAACTGATTGGCTCGGGGATGAGGAAAAGGCAGATCTTTAAGGTCAATCCCTGTTTTGCTTTAGGTTGTTAGGGGGTGGTTTTATAACATGTTGTAGAATATGTCATTTCAGTTTTTAATGTCTTGAGTTAAATTGTCCTAACATATCTTATGAATTTGATTTTCTTCCGTGTGAAGCTAATATTTCAAAAACTTAAAGAGTATGGATTTCCAACTTGTATCCAATTTATAAAATTATCCCTAGGCTGCTGATTTCAGGAGGAAACTCATGAATATTCTATTTGCAGACAATATATCAGGAGTTAACAACAGCTTCAATATTTGTGAACAACCAGTTAACTAAGCCACCTCTTAGTGTATTTAGATGGAAAATCTTAGCTGAAGATATTAAATAATGAACCAACAGTGACTAAAAAATTGAATATTTAAGTATATTTCATTGTAATGAATTTGAATTTAAGTAGCCATATACAGCTAGTATTTACCACATTGAACAATGCAAATTAGAGGAAAAAATTAATAACCATATCTAATACCACATGCCAAAATCCTCATAAATTTATTCTACCTAAAGGAGTTTATCAGAAGCAGCAATTGAAAGCACCAACTAAACCAGCTGGTGTTAATTCACTGTCATTCTCTTAGAACCATCTCTTTTCTGAACAAAACAAGTAGAAGAGTTGTGAATCTGCATTTCCTTGCCTATTTTAAGGTTTTGATGTTGACACTAATCCCTCCTGTGGTGTGATATTTCATTTTACTTGCTATTTTGTTAGGAAGAGAATGCTTCAGCTCTTAATTTAAACTTATGTTTCTCCCTCCTAGGATGAGTGAACTTAGAATGCATTCTCTGACATATCCACATGTTTTTGTTAGTATGAATTTGGGGAGAAAAACATACTTAATTAGCTAAGACTTCTCATTGTAGGCTTGACCCTGTGTTCGACATCTTTTGAGTTTGTAGTTGCATAGGCTGCTCTCTGACACTGGGTAGTGATCTGGAAGCTATATTAATGTTACGGGAGGTGGTGTATCAGCATTAGAGGTATCCTTGCAAGGAAAGACTTGTCTTATCTCAATACGTCTTTTTTTGCACACAAGAAAGTCAATGTTTGAGTCTTCTAAAATCTTCCTATTTCCAAGTTGCAGAGTACCATGGATTCCTAAACAAAGATCTAATTTTTGACTCAGAGACGTGGCAAGGTAATGAATCACCATTATAATTTAACAATCTTCAAGATAAAATTATCTCTCTGATATTTAGATTTTGCCCAATTATTAAGATATTTGGGTGTTTTGTTAAGAATGGAAGACTCTAGTCTCTTGAACAGAGACTATAAAGGCCTCAGATGATCATTTATAATTTTATGCTCTTTTCTTTAACGTCTTTAACACAGTCGGAAGCAGCCAATGTTCCCCAGAGTTGTTGTGTTTTTTAAACCAAATACGTGGTTCAATGGTAGCAAACTGGGCTGATCCAAGCGGTTTTCAGTAAACACTCCATTTCAGGTGACCTATTTCATATTAAATAATCTCTAGATCCTGTCTTCAAAACTAACTAGATGAGATAACCTACCCTAGATTTTCCCCTTTTAGGGTCTGTTAGCTGCAGTCACTTTTGTGAAAATGATTGCAATGAAAAGATAGAGTTGCAGATGGGGAAAACGTTTTGACTAATTTAAGCATAGTGGTATTTAATATGAGAAGTTAAGTTACACAATTTTTGAAAATTATAATGGAGTCTCTTGGCTGAGACTTCAAAAAATAGCATTTAGGCTAAAAGGGAACTGCTACCTCTCCTAAAACCAGAAAGATGTTACAGTAATTCTCTATTCTCTAGAATTGTCAGGAAGCACCTTTGTGATGATTTAATTTTACTCTTGTGAGTGTGAGCCTGTGTAGTCATGGAACCATCAATTAGAATGATGGCTTTCTGATCCCAAAGTCATTCGTTCTGAAAACAATATTTTTCATAAATTTGAAAGTGAGAAGTTTTGATCTTGCCATTCCCAAGTAACTCTCTTAATAAGAGTCATCAGCATGCTTCAGTGACAGCTGTCACCTTCCAGTGCTGAGAGTCATCTTTGAGTTCTCCATTTCACTCCCTACACTCCAATTTAGCTGCAGTTCTCTTGGCCAGTCCTATGAAATACATCCATGGCCTAACGACTTCTCACCACTAATACCACTCATACTAACTGCATTCTCACCTTAGTCACTACCTTTCTTCTCTGGATTACAATAGCCCCCCCAATTTATTTGCTCACATAACCTATTTATTCTACACAGTGCACCAGATGCACCCCTTTGAAATGCAAGCACAATCGTGTTATTCTCTGGTGAAATTATCTCATATATTCCTATTGCATTTAAAATTAATTCAAAATAATTCCATGATTATCAAAACCCTACATGCTCTTCTACAACATGGTTTAGTTCCAAGATATCTCCTCAACTTTTTTTCACTGTACAGAATTGGTGAGTAATAGTCATAGTTTTGATTTTGCTCAAAAAGTCTTGACTTGTACATTTTTCAGTTTCTCCTTTATCCAAAGGTAACTCTTTCCTCATAAGGCTAATTGCTTGCTTCCTTGAGTTCTGCTCTCAAAGATACCCTTCATTTTCTACCTAATATTAATAACTTTAATCATTCATTATTCCATTACTATGCTCTATAGTGTATACAATTTCTGTTCTTTGTCATGTTATTAACTAAATTATTTATTTGTTTCAGTCATGTATCCCATAAATATTGTACACATAAAAATTATGTTATTTTTATTGCCGTATGCTCAGCTGCCCAATAACAGTTTGAGGATTAACATATTTGTTAAATGGACAAATACATTCTTTCACAAATATTAGTTTAATAATTTTATATTAAACTCCCTATATACTTACAATATGAATTAGATAATTCAGAATAAACATTCCATTGGAATAAACTAAACAATTTGTTATAAAACATCCTTAAAAGCATCAGAAAGTTAATACAACAATGAAGAATTACAGAACCAAATTAAGAATGGTATTGAAGCCTGTTTGTAAGGCTTATATTTGGATTATCTCTTTACCTAGAGTGACTATAAATCTCAGAAGAGAACTAAAGGGATAAATAACCATATCTACTAACATGGTAAGGGTATTTAAACATCTCCTAGTAACTGAGAAAATTGAAAGAAAAAAAAAGAGGGAGAGAGAGAAACAGAGCAAAAGGGATAATGAAGGAGAGAAGAATAGAAAGGAAGAGGAAGAAAAATAAAAAGGAGGGGGGGGGAAGGGAGGAAGAAAGGTGAAAAGAAAGAATGGTAAAGTTTTTAACAACATAATTTATCCTTTTAGAATATGAATGTTGGTCTATTTGATGATGTCCCACAGATTCCTTAGTCTCTGTTCATTTTTTATTTGTTATTCTTTCTGTTTCTCAGAGTCAATATTTTCCATTTTCTTATCTTCAAGCTCATGACTTCTTTGTGTGCAAATATACTCTTAAATCCCTCTGGTGATTTTTAAATTTTTATCATTGTAGTTTTCAACTCCAGAATTTCTGTTATCTCTTTGTTGATATTCTTACTTTTTAATATTTTTTCGATTCCTTTATTTCTTTCTTTATGTTTTCCTTTTGACATTTGAGTATAATTAAGAGAGTTGTTTTAAAGTCTTTGTCTAGTAAGTTTGATATCTGGGTTTCCTTAGAGATATTTTCTGTCAATTTATTTTGTTCCTTTGAATGAGCCATACTTTCCCATTCTTTGTATGCCTTGTAACTTTTTTTGAAAACTGGACATTACAATAATTATAATTACTATGTGGTTACTCTGTAAATCAGACCCCCCCCCCCCCACAAACACACTAACGTTTTGTGGTTTTAAATTTTATTTACTTATTATATTGTTAAGGTTTTTTTCAGTGAAATTTTCCAAAGTGATTTTACAAAACTGTTTGCTTTATAAGGTGTGGTCACTGAAGTCTTTTTGTTTCCTTAACAAATGTTAAGCTAATGTTTTGACAGTGATTTTCTTGTGTGTCAGGAACTAAGCAAACACAAAAACGCAACAAAAACAAAAAGAAAAACAAGTAATCATTATCCAGGAAAATATATCTCTAGGCCATGCAGACTGGCTTTGTGCCGGGTTCTTTGAAGCCGGCACAAAGTGTGTGTTCACTCTTGCACTGAGTGAAGTTCGAGTTCACTCTTGCACAGAGCTTGCACTGAGGGGAGGGATCAGCCAAGGTAAAAGTGTAGGGTCTTCTTACAACATTTGTCAGCATGGGGCTTAACCTATGCATACATGTGACTTTCTAGACTCTCCCATGTACATGAACGATTTTGAATGTCTTAGTTTTCCAAATACTCTTCTCCAACTTTTCTTCCTGTGCTGAAGGTGATCTACTATATGTGTAAACTCTAATTTTTGCCCTAAGCATCTGTAGTTTGTTAAGTCTCCTTGCAGAGTTTCTTAATAATGTCCATTCCTTATCTGTTCTGTATTCTAGCAACATAGAAAAAAAAGCCTTTCATTAGTCCTTTAGGTATCCCCCAGACCAGTCAGAACAGACACATAATAATTTGCGGGTAAGATTTTCTCTTGTTCCTTTGGAGCCATGGACTAGGGTTCCTCACTGGGAACGTGGGCTTCTGACACTTCAAAACTGCCAATTTGCTGGAGCAAAGGCAAGTTAAAAATGTCATAAAGTTTTCAAGTTGTCTTTTTCTTGAGTCTGCTTTCACTTAGTTGTTGTAATCTTTTGACCATTTTCCAGAGTTTTGGCAAAGTTTATTCTGACAGTTTCTCTTAGTTGTTTGATGTTTCTGTGGGGAAATGAAAGATTGCAGCTGTCTCCACTGCCATTTTGCTGATGCTCCTCTTTTGTCAATTTTTGCTTCATGTTATTATGCTTTTTTATTAGTTCATGTATTAGTTTTCTAGGGCTGCCATAACCAAGTAACACAAACTGAGTGCCTTGAACAACATAAATTTATTGTCTTATAGTCCTGGAAGCTAAAAGTCTGAGATTGAGGTGTCAGCAGGGATGGTCCCTTCAAGGGCTATGAGAGGAAGTCAGTTCTGTGCCTTGTTTCTAGCTTCTGGTGGTCTAGTGGCAGTCTTTGGCATTCCTTGGCTAATCTCTGCCCTTATAATCACATGGTACTCTCCCTGTGTGTATGTCTCCCTCTACTCAAATTTCTTCTTTTTATAAGGACGTCAGTCATATTGAATTAAGGCTCATCTGATTTTATCTTAACTTGACCTCCTGCAAAGAACCTCTTTCCTAATGAGGTCATATTCAGAGGTTAGGATTTCAGCATCTATATAGAGGAAACAATTTAGCTCATATCAGTGCATATATGATTGTAATACCTATGTCTTCCTAAAGCATTGACCCCCTTATTACTACAATAAATATTTTTAAAATCCTATTCACATTTTTAATAGTCTACATTGTGTGTTATGAGTATAATGAGTTCAGTGTTCTTATGATTGCTCTTTGCATGATATTTTTTGGTCATCTTTTTACTTTCAATCCATTAGTATACTTGCATCTCAAATGTGCCTTCTCTAGACAGCATATATTGGGATCACTGTTTTAATCCAGTCTGACAATCTCTACCTCTTGACTGGATTTTAATCTGCTCACATTTAATATTATAATTGGTATAATTCCATTTATGTCTGCCATTTTACTGTTTGTTTTGTATATTTCTCAAATATTTTTCTTTATTGCTTTATTTTGCAATGAATGAATATTTTCTAAAATAGAGAACTTTAGGTTACTGATGAATTATTTTACTATGTATTTTTGAGAATTTTTGTTGTTGTTGTAAGTTTACCATATAGATATATGGAAAATTAATTATTCAAATCATCTTCCAATTTATACTAGCTAAATTTTAGTAATACATAGAAACATCATTCTTATACAAATCTCTTTTATTTCCTCCATTTTAAAGTATTATCACTTTACACATTACATCTATTAAGGTTACAAAGCCAACAATACATTTTAGTAATTATTACTTTACCATCTATAGTAATTACCTTATCACAAAACATTTTTCTTCCAACTACCTCGTTTTCGATGTTATTGGAAAATATGTTATAAACATATTACATTTCTACATGTCAAATACTCAGCAATACATTATGAACATATTATTATTATTATTATTATTATTATTGAGATGGAGTCTCGCTCTGTCACCCAGGCTGGAGTGCAGTGGCACAATCTCCGCTCACTGCAAGCTCCGTCTCCTGGGTTCACGCCATTCTCCTGCCTCAGCCTCCCAAGTAGCTGGGACTACAGGCACCCGCCATCACGCCTGGCTTATTTTTTGTATTTTTAGTAGAGATGGGGTTTCACTGTGTTAGCCAAGATGGTCTCTATCTCCTGGCCTTGTAATACGCCCACCTCGGCCTCCCAAAGTGCTGAGATTACAGGCATGAGCCATCGTGCCCAGCCATTATGCACATATTATTTTATAAACAAGTTATGGTAAAGAGAAAATATGTGTTTCTACTGTCTTTTATAATGTTATTATTACCTGTACCAGTGCTTTTTTAAAAATGTGGATTCAAATGACTGTCTTGTGTAACTTGCTTTTAGCCTTAGGAATTTATTTTAGTGTTTTTTTTGTATGGTAGGTCTGCCAGCAACAACTTCAGTTAATATTTCTGTTTATTTGGGTAAGTCTTTGTGTTATCTTCATTTTTGAAAAATAATTACTGGATAAGGAATTGGTGGTAGACAGTTTTTTTTCCTTTGCATCTTTTGAATATATTATTCTACTGCCTCTTGCCTTCCATTGTTTCTGTTAAGTCAGCTGTTAATCTTACAAAATGTAGGTGCTCAAAAAATAAACAGTACAAGAATATTCATAGCAGTAATATTCATACAGTCAAAAAGTGGAAACAATCCATATGTTTGTCAACTCATAAATGGACACCCAATTTTCAGCTATAACAAAGAATGAAGTACTTATACATGGTAAAATATTGGTGAAATTTGAAAGCATTATGCTAAGTGCACAAAAGGACAAATATTACTTGATTTTATTCACATGAAACATCAGGAATTGGCAAATCAATTGGGATATAAATCAGATTAGTGGTCATTAGGGCTCAGGGAAGCAGAATACGGTGTAACAACTTTATGCATAATGGGTTTTTAGAAGGCATGATGAAATTGTCCTGGAACACTGTGAATATATTAAAAGCAACTGCATTGTATACTTTAAAATGGTTAAGATGTGAATTTTATATTGTGTGATTTTTACCTTAAAAAACAAAAAAGAGAAAATAGCCTTACTGTATACATAATAAACTTAACATGTGTTACAAATTTATATGTGAAATCCAAAATGCTATAATATTTAAGGAATAGCTAAGTAGAATAACACTAAAATTTAGCATAATGAAATATTTCCTTAAAAAAGAAAAAAACACACAGTAATTAAAAAGGGAAATATAGTTCATTAATATTTTTTCTCTCCATTAAGCATGCCATTAACTGAGTAAAAAATCAAGCTGCAATATATAAACTACATTTTCTAAAATCATAAAGAAAATGTGAAATGAAAAGGGATTTGGGAAAAAATCCAAAGGTACAGTCAACTACACAAAAAAAGCTTAGTCTCATTAATCATTATGAAAATGCAAATTGTAAGTGGAATAAGATAAAACTACAATTCAAAGAGAAAGGCTAAAATTTCAAACCAAAAAATATTCTGGGTTTTGGAGAGCTGGGAAGGAATAGGGCTCCTAACCTTACAACAATAAAAGAACCAAACTAACTTCAAAGTCATGACTTTATTTTTATAGCAACCAGGTTGCCAAGAATTGTGTCAAAATGTAAGGGAAAATAAGCACCTGCAAGGAGAAAGAGAACGGATGCACTTACATATGACAGATGCAAATAGACACCACTATGACAAGTAAAGCTGAAATAATCAATAAATTTCCTAAAGACAAAGTGGGGCTGGTCAGATTGGGAAACCACTGACAGCTGCAGAAGTTGGGAAAGATCCACCATCTTGAAAACTTTTTCCCCACGAACCCACTGGGCTCTCTCAAGCAATTGGTAAGGACTCCAAGAGAGTCTGTATATGATACGGATCAGGGAGAGCAGAACGCTGGCGAGGTGACCAGGTCATGGAGGCCGAGCCCTTATGAATGGGATTAGTGCCTTTATAAAAGAAGCTCAGTGGAGTTCTAGTGTGCCTTCCACTATGTGAGGACATAGAAAGAAGGCATCATTTATGAACCATGAAATGGGCTCTCATCAACACTGAATTTGTGAGCATCTTGACCTGAGATCTTACAGCCTCGAGAAGTGAAAAAAAAGAAATATCTGTTGTTTTTTAGTCACCCAGTTTATGTTATTTTGTTATAAGAGTCCAAATAGACCAAGACATTCCACTTAATATGTAGGGGAAGGCAACAAAAACTGCCACACTTAGAATACTCCTGATGCTGGGAGTATGAAAACAGGAAAAACAAAACAAAACAGAACTACTCTTGAAGGTGAAGGAGGAATATCACTGAGCTCACCAACACAGCCAGGAAAGGAACAGAAGTGTGAGAAGGCTATGTTCCTGAGACCTTGAGAAAAAGTACCTGCATAAGACTGAGATGAAATTACCTACCCTAGTTATAACTGAAATCCCAAAAAGAAGAGGAAAAAATAATGGAGCAGAAGAAATATTTTTCAAAATAACTGTCAAAAATATTCTAAAAGAAGTGACAGAAAATCAAACCTCAGATATAGGAAACTCAGAGAATGTCAAATAGAACAAAAATAAATAAGAATTACATCTTGAAAATATCTTTAAAAAATCAACTCTAAATTTTACATCTTGCTCCAAATATATAGAGATATAAATAGGTTATAACCAAGGTATGGAGAAAGCCATATCATGGAAACACTAAAATAAAGCTGTGGAAGGACTACATTGATACTAGACACAACAGAGTTCAGAACAAGAAATATTATCAGAGATGAGAGATAATATATAATATAATAATCAATTCTCAAGAAGATGTAAACATCCTACTAATTAGGGTATGCAGCTAACAACAGAACCTCCAAATACATGAGGTAAAACAAGGAAGAAATCAAAGGTGAACTAGAAAAATCCAAAATTATATTTGCAGACTTCAACACTTTTGTCTTAGTAATGGACAGACTAGGCACAAACTCAGTAATCATATAGAAGATAAGAACAACAATATCACCAACAAGGCATCCAATCTTCAATGGCAGATACTCTTTCCTTTTAAGTGAAAAAAAACAGTATGGCATATTCTCTAACAAACCCAGAATTTCTAATATTTGCGGTCTTCCTTCCTTCTTTCCATCTTCCTTTCTCTTCTCTTCCCTTCCCTTGCCTTCTTCCTTCCTTTCTTCTTTTCCTCTTTTTCTTTTTTCTTTTCTTTCTCTTCTTTCTTTTTTCTCCTTCCTTCCTTCTTTCCTTCCTTTTTTCTTTCCTTCTTTCTTTCCTCTTATTCTTCCTTCCCTCATCCCTCCCTTCCTTTCTCCCTCCCTTCCTTTCTCCCTCCCTTTCCCTCTCTTTCTTTCTTTCTCACTTTCTTGCTTTCTTTCCTTTTTTTCTTTCTCCCTTCCTTCTTCCCTCCTTTTCTTCCTTCCTCCCTCTCTTCCTTCCTTTCCTCCTTTTCCCTTCCTTCCTTCTCCTCTTGCTTTGTTTCTTTGCCTTCCTCCCTTTTTCCATTCTCTCTTCCTCCTTTCCTTCCTCCCTTCCTCCCTTTTCTTTCTTTCTTTCTTTCTTTCTTGCTTGCTTGCTTGCTTGCTTGCTTTCTTGCTTTCTTGCTTTCTGGTGTTCTTGCTTTCTTTTTTCTCCCTTCCTGCCTTTTTCCCTTCCTCCCGCCCTCCCTTCCTTCCTTCTCTCATTTCCTCCTTCTTTTATTTCTTCTTTCTTTCTCTTTCTTTCTTTCCATCTTTCTTTCTTTCCTTCCTTCCTTCTTTCCCTCCTTCTTTTCTCTTTCTTTTCTTTCTTTCTCTTTACTACAATTCATATTATTTAAAAAGATAAGAAAGGGAGGCAGAAAAATAAAGAACACTTTAATCGGCAGGTAAATAGATTATGTCTGCTGTAGACAAAATAATGGCCTCCCAAAATTGTTAATGTCCTAATTCCCAGAGTCTAACATACAAATATGTTGGGTTGCATGGCAGTGGGAAATCAGATTTCAAGTGAAATTAAGGTTGCAATAAAATGATAGAGAGATTATCTTAAATGGGTGGGCTCAATGAAATCACAAGCTTTCTTATAAGTGAAAGAAGAAGGCAGAAGAAAGGCAACCATGGAGGTGGTGGCATGAGAAATAACTCAACATCGCTGATTTTTAAGATATAAGAATGAGGACCCAGCGTGGTGGCTCACACCTAATCCCAGCACTTTGGGAGGCCGGGGTGGGTGGATGATGAGGTCAGGAGATTGAGACCATCCTGGCTAACATGGTGAAACCCCATCTCTACTAAAAATACAAAATATTAGCTGGGTGTGGTGGCACGTGCCTGTAGTCCAAGCTACTTAGGAAGCTGAGGCAGGAGAATCGCTTGAACCCGGAAGGCGGAGGTTGCAGTGAGCTGAGATCGCGCCACTGCACTCCAGCCTGGGCGACAGAACAAGACTCCATCTTAAAAAAAAGAAAACAAACAAAAAAAACGATGTAAGAATGAGGCCATGTTCCAAGGAGTAAAGGTGGCCTCTGGATTCTGAAAAAAATCAAGTACATAGATTCTGCCACATAGCCCTCAGAAAGACTGCAGCCCTGCCCACAACTTGATGTTAGCCCTGTGAGTCTCATTTAAGGCTTCTGAACTCCAGAACTGTAGGATTAACGGTCACTTTATTGTAAGATATGAAGTTTGTGGTAATTGGTGACAGCAGCAAGAGGAAGTTTATATAGTAATTGTATCATGAAAATGAGAACCATAATTTACAACTGCTTTTAATACTGCAACCTTACCGTCTTCTTGCTTGGATGTTTGAAATCATGTACATGGATATGATCTCTGTGTGTATGAGGGAGGACAGCAAATTGATGCCAAAATAATGCAAATGCAAATCTTAAACTCATTTATATGTAGGTTTAATTTAATCTTTGAAATTAAAATGAAATTAAAGGATTATTAAATTTTGATGAAATTAGACTAAAATGAACAATAACAAAATAAGAACTTACTTATATTCGTTATATGGTCAATAAAGAAGTGACAGTGGAAAAAAAAAAGAACAAATGAAGGTGATGATTTAGGAAGTTGGAAAGGTAGCTTAAACTACAAAACGGTATATAACTAGTGAACACTTAGAGACATTGATTGATGAACTTCAACTTTTGGCTTGGTGAGATCATAAAATGAGAGCAGCTGAGGTTTGCAAATTTGTAATCTCCTTGTGGAAAAACAGGGGAAAAGACATCTCAGCATAATAAGATTAATCTACTAAAGAGTCAAGACTTGATCCATTTGTCCTTGTAATTCAAAAGCTAATTCAAATACTGATTTGATATATTGTGTTAACAACAATTGCTGATTATCATCCCATACCTGGCATTCTCTTTTATCTGATATCTAAAATATTTGTTAATTCCTGGACTTTCTCTTTTCAAACCCAGTACGGTTTAATTTCAATCTTAGAACAGATTTAATTTCTTCTCTTTAGTGCATCTGTGAATGGGCATAACATGGATATATATATACTGTCACCCCAGAGAACATTTGTTAAATTAAAGCCAAACTTTAAAGCAACTGCTTTAACTCACTGGTTTTACTAATTTTTTCCTCCCCAATAGCCACAACAATATTGATAGCCCCACACTTTTTAACATAAAGGTTGGTGTTGTCCATTTTTCAGGTGCTGTCATCTATATGATTTCAGTATTTTAAAAATCAGCTTCCAGCCCATATTGTGGCTCATGCCTGTAATACCAGCAGTTTAAGAGGCTGAAATGAGAGGATTCTTTGAGCCCAGGAGTTCAAGGGCAACCTGGGCAACATAGCAAGACCCAGTCTCCACCAAAAGTTAAAAAAAAAAAAAGGTGGGCATGCTGGTGTGCACCTGTTGTCCTAGCTATTTGAGAGGCCAAGGTGGAAGGATTGCTTGAGCTTGGGAGGTTGAGGCTGCAGTGAGCAGTGATTGCACCACTGCACTCCAGCCTGGGCAACAAAGCAAGACCCTATCTCAAAACATATATATATAATAAAAATAAAAGTCTGCTCTCATTGATTTCTACATAAATATGCACAAGTGATGTCCATATAGATATAAATAATAATATATCTGACAATGGGTCCATATGATCTTCAAAAAGTAAAATGCCTATCTGTGTAATTGACTGGTTAGTCTCATTAATGAATATAAATTTAATTCTACTTTCTTCTTCTAAATAAAATACATAATCTAGCTTTTCGTTTCACTTATTTACTGGTAACAACAGGAAGAATGACAAGATATCTATTTTGAAAAATTACTCTGGTAGGAGTAAAGATGAAACAATGATAGAATTGCATGGAAAACTAGAGAAAAATATGGTCTTCTGATACTCTATCACATCATATCCTAAAGGCTTCATAAAACTCAGATATTTTATCTAAAAATGTTATTTTCATCTTAGGAATGATCAAAGCATGAGACTAGAATTGTATTACAATGACTCTCACAAGCACATTGTGCTAAAAAGGAGGGGAAAACATCGTTACTGATATTTTAAACGTATGTTTTACTTTCCATAAACATGGACCTCAACTTGATATGATGCAGATTGAAGGAAATCACCCATAATTCCATATTAAGAAGGCCTGTGATATTTTATGGGAAAATAAATAGAGAAAATGCTAACAGAAACCCTATTAAGCTTTATGGAGCAAAGACAAATCCAGTGGTGAAAGATACACACTTGAGTTCTGTTTATTGTCTTGGAACAATACGGTTTAGAGGTGACTGGTGGGTGAGGAGAACATATGTGAGTTCACCAAATAGAAAAGCTGAATGAGGCAATGCTTCTTCCTGACCATATCTCTTACTCAGATAACTGTATAATTTATTGTCCAGTAAAGGGTATATTTGAAAATCATATTAAAAGTCATGCAATGAAGTTGTCCAGGGAAATCAAGACTTAACAGTCTCACTCTGACAATAATGAATAGGGGGGTTCCCTCAAGATAGACTAGGACATGACCCCACACCGGCAGGTAGTAGTACCAGAAAAGAACCCATGGAAAATCTTTACCTTATACTTGAGGTAGGGACCAGGCCAAAGTGAAAGCCAGACATAAAACTCTATCTAAAATATATCAATAATCAAAGAAAATATGTGGTATACAGGCATAGAATGTCTATTTCATTGAAATAGTAAGATAAATTCAAATTTTTACATTGTTTTATTTTCCTCCATTTAGGGCTTGAGGTTTGTCTCTGTAGAGTGGCTGTCAATTGGAGCCCTGCCTTTCTGGGGTTTTGGGTGGGGGGTTGTGGATGCTTAACATGTGCCTTTTACAGGACACTTCCTTACCCCAGCAGTGGCCAGGTGTGTATCCCATGACCAGGCCTCCCTCTCACAGAACATCTGTTGAGACTAGGAGATGCCTGGTGGCTGTTGCCTGACCTGTGTCCAGTGTATTTCTGACAAGAGCCACTGTCAGAGACCCTGGCCAGGAGGAGAGTTAGGTTCCAGTGTAGGTCAGATCAGACACATGGAGGCTACAGGACCAAACATGGGAAATCACAGAAGTAGTTTTATTACTCACTCCAGAGAGAAGAGGGTAGCTGAGAAGAGGGTTTGGCTGTGTTCCCAGCCAAATCTCATCTTGAATTCCCACATGTTGTGGGAAGGAACAGGTGGGAGGTAATTGAATCATGGGGGCAGGCCTTTCCCCTGCTGTTCTTCTGATAGTGAATAAGTCTCACAAGATCTGATGGTTTTATAAAGGGGAGTTTCCTTGCACAAGCTCTCTTGTCTTGTCTGCTGCCATGTGAGACGTGCCTTTCACCTTCCACCATGATTGTGAGGCCTACCCAGCCATGTGCAACTGCACATCTATTAAACCTCTTTCTTCTGGAAATCACCCAGTCTTGGGCGCACGTCTTTATTGGCAGTGTGAAAATGGACTAATACAGTAGCACACCTCATAGGGCTGAACAAAACGGGGAAGATGAGTGGGGAGCAAGAGAGAGAAAAGGGGTCTGTGGAACTCCAGCCTTTATTGGGCCCAGAACATTACCCAAATAAGTTTTCCACGGGACTCTAGTCAGTGGGGTGAGTGCCAGCAGACACATTTCTTGTCTCCCGCTGCAACTGAGCAGGTCACTCTGGCATGTGGGGACTGTCCATGTGGGCTTTGAGGTCTGTGGGGTGAGTCAGGTAGGTGGTATCCAACGGTTCCATAGCGGGTAGTCACCAGGAGGAGGCAACTGTGTAGGGTCAATATCTGGGCCCAGCCGCACTGAGGAATTGGGAGGGTTAGAACTGGAAATTGTCAAGGGAAGCTGAACCCAGCTACCACATGAGAGAGTTCAACTTACGTTCAATGTGAATGCCATGGCAACATTAAAATGTAAGAATTCGTTCCATAGGTGCTCGAGTTAAATAGGAGAAACCTAGAATTTATGTAAACAGTGAGAAGATTGGATGCGCTTTCCGTCACATATTTTAATACTAGCGCATATTATATATGTCAATCCATCGGGCATTCAGAAATACATGCATATGAAAATTTTTTGCACCATCAGACAAAAGACAAGGATAGAAGACATTTTTAACCCTATAAACACCAGTAAATTAAAAACAGAAGGACATTTATGTCCTAATATATCTATGTTGTGAAAGGCTGCCCTGTGAAATACAGGATTTCTTAAACATATTTTAAAAACCATAGGTGTCAATATTTTTTAGAAATCCATTTAAATTTTCTCTTGCTATTTTACAATTCCTATTCATTTATTTAGTGGTTCTGCTGATTTTGATATATATCCTAAACTTTACATTTTCTTTAAAGTATGTTTTATACAACTTTATGTAAAATGTTTCAGTATCTTCACATTCTCTCCCTATTCTTTTGTTTTGCTCTTATATGGTGGCCTTGAGTCTTTTTTCTGGCTTTTCAAACCTAGTAAGACTAAGACACTAAAGTAACTTTGCCCGTGGTTTGGTAATGCCTTCTAAAGCACATCCTAAGCTCTCGTGCATACAGGGGTCTCCTTTGAGCTTTATTCTATTGAGATCCCATATACCTAAATTCCAGTACTCCAAATCACTACTGCTCAGTTTTAGTTACTAAGTTTAAAAATTTATTTTAATAGCAAGTTAGTTTAGTGCACTCTTGCTTTTTTCTTTACTGCTGGTATGCATGTATATTCCTTTAAATGAATCTTGGAATTTATTTAAAAATTTTAAGTTACACTAATGGAACTGTATCTGGCATTGTTGTGAATTGATAGATGAATTTGGAAAGAATTTGTCTTTATGATACTAAATCCTTTTTATCCAAGAATCATATGTGCCTTTATATTTATTATAGTCTTTATTTACATCACTGAGTAAATATATAGGAATGTAGATACATACAGCTATAGTTATAGATACAAATATAGATATAACATGTTAAATCTATATCTATCCCATATAACATATATACATGTTATATGTGTGTATGTGTATATATATATATATGTTTGTGCTATTAAAGAGCTCCCGGTAAGCCCAGGGACCTTGCCAGTCACTCAGTCACCAACAGAGACTTTGCTGGACAACCTTGTGTCCTGTTTCCCCAACTTCTTCCATAGAATCCAGACTTGGTGCTGGACAGAGCTCTCTGTTCAGCAACTTTTTAGTATTAAAAAAAAACACCAAAAATAAAACTTAACTACTTGCTGAATGAATGAATGGACAGAAGAATAAAATGTGGAGCTTATCCTGTGGGTACATGGCAACCTTGGAACTGAGATTTGAAAGGAAATAAAGGAACTCTGTGTCCCAAACACCTTGTCTACCAGCCAGTCCCAGGGCCTGGAATTCTCACTACTGTGGCATGCCTTTCAGCTAAAGCATATTCTCAATTTTGGTATTCTACCTTTGAGATTTTTGACAAGTCTTTGCAACACTGTTCACTTATATACTTAGTGGTTTTATGTAAAATGACTCATTTTTTTCTTAAATAAATTCACTTTAAAAAGAAATGTAAAAAAAAAAAAATTTTTTTCTTTTATTTCCTGTATAATTTTAGGTTAAGCTTGAATTTTCCTTGTATTAACATGCAAATATTTATACTAGTTTTAATACTGATGTTTAGACATTCTATCTTATTTTAGCATTGAATATTTTCACAATTATTATAAATATTATCTAATAATAATGTAACTGTTAAAAATATTTAAAATTTTACCATTGAATTATTTTATTGTTGAATTTAAATTCCTTTAAGTATGACAGCAAATTTGTATTTTATATTTTCTCTATGCATATGCAAATTAATCTATCCACTTCTCTATCTCTATGTAGTAACATATGAAAATCAAGCCTCTCTTCTTCTAATAGACATACACGTTTGGATATAGAATATCAGACTCTTTATAGCATTTAAAATCTTTAAAGACATGAATATTACCTTTTAACAAATATATTTTAGCATGTACTGAGAATCCCCTATTTATTTTTTATTTGGGCTAATCATTATGATTAATAATATTATTGGATTACCAAATTTGGAATCACACTTTCATCCCCAAGGTGGATATTTGGGTTTTTTTTTGCTAATTTCTTGTCTTACTGTTTCAAATACTGTTGGAGATTATTTTTATTTTATTTGGCATTTTAGTATCAATATTTGTAAGTGATGTACTCTACATATTTTTTCTTCAATATCTGGTGGGTTTTATAATTACTGCTATATTGGATTTGTAGTAGACATTGACAAAAATTATTTCTCTATGTTTTATAGCTGTATGAAGGAAACCAATATATTTTACCCCAAAATATATTTCCTTGATATATTTCAAAATGGCTATTCAGAAGGGCTGGAAATGCAAAAATAGCTGCAAAGCTGTCTTGCGGAGATTTGCATCGGTATAGAGAATCTGCCTTGATGCAGCCAGGCTTTCTCTGAGGTCTGCCTCCTTGTCTGGATCTAGGAAAGGTTAACTGAGAGTCTGAGGTCTCCAAACGTCTGAAAGAAACATTTTCTGTCTATTCTCTCTGAGAGCTGCTCCCAGTGAGGTTTCACTGTTGCTAGCTAGGGTCTTTTTCTCACATAACCTTTTTTTTTTTTTTTTTTTTCCTATGATCCAAGCCCCCATTCTTTCTGTAAACTCAATGTGGTCAATAAGCTTCTGCACCCATCGTGTGTCTGGGTCTTCATTCTAAGGGCTCCAGTGTACACACATTGCAGAAACCTGTATGCCTTTTCTACTATTTATCTGCCTCCTGTTAAATATTTTTTAATATTTATTGTTAAATATTTATTTTTAATATTTATTTTTAAAGATTTAATATAAAATCTTTAACAGGTTCCTTGTTAAAGATTTTCAGGGAACCTTCAGAAGGCAAAAGGACATTCTCCTTTAGCCCATACTTAGACAAAATCCCCCAACATTTAACTGATTCCTAATAGCTTAACATCACTTTGTAAAATCTATGTATTTATAACCTTTTCTTCCCTCTATGATTTCTGGTCAGCTAGGGTTTTGTTTTTTACTCCATTTACTTCATCCTGGAAAATATCTATTTTATGTCTATTTATTCTCATTTATTGACATTAAGAAAAGAAAATAACTTTTATGTGAGAAATGCAAGTCCTTTTAAATAATCAGGCCCAGAGAGATATTAAAATGAGACAGCAGTTGTGCCCTACTCCTCTTTGAGCTGTGTGTTCATCTAGGCTGCTTGCTGTTCCCACAGTAGCTCTAAATTAACCAATAATGCCACACCAGAGACTATAATCCACACCCAGTAATAGCTTAACAGTGTATAGCCAGTCACTAATCAATGTTATTTCCATAAGCCAATGAGAATTTGTGACAAACCTCTTTGCATCATCCCACTCCTCGTCCCTTTTTTGCCTTTAAGAAACTGCTTGTTGCAAAGCTCCAAATGGAGTTCATATCCAAGGATACTTGGGTCGGTTTCTTCCTGGCAGCTGTCCTCATTTTGGCTCAAGTAAACTCTTTGAATTACTTTTTGTGCTTCAGCCTCTTCCACTTAGATTAACAACATGGATTTGTGTCACCATGTAAAGCAATTAAAATCCCCTCGAGGGCATTGATGTGTTTTCCTGAGCACTTCGAATAGCTACAAGGTGTTTACTTTCTAGATTATGGTTTCTCAACCTTGGTGCTATTTACCTTTAAGACCAGAGGATTCTTTGTTGTGGGAGGCTGCCCTAGCAATGCTAGAAGTTTCATTTGACCTCTAAATTTCACACACCCACCAGTCTTGACATCCCCACAATAACCCTAGACATTGCCAAATGTCTCCTGGGGAAAAATCTC
Organism: Pongo pygmaeus; assembly: GCF_028885625.2. NCBI lineage: Eukaryota > Metazoa > Chordata > Mammalia > Primates > Hominidae > Pongo > Pongo pygmaeus. The sequence continues at coordinate 33,581,641 of NC_072379.2, read as the reverse complement.
CACCAGTTGACAGCCAAAGTTCTTGAAATATTGGAGTTGTCAATTGAGTTTTTATGTTATCCAAAACAAATATTTTTCTGTGTTTTTAAACATCTACTTCCATCTACTTATCTACTTATTTTTACTTTTATTTGTAACTTAATTCCATCAAGGATAGAGAGTGCATTTTCTGTTATGCTAAATTTTTCAAGAATGTATTGATTTTTTATGACCTGATATATGGATGATATGTAGATATTACATGTTTGTATTACCAAATTTCAGGGCAATAATAAAATAAATACTTCTATTTATATTGTCACTGTGTATTTTTTTTTTTTCACTACAGGAGTTTTTCAGTCTATAGGCTATTTTTCAATTCTAGGTTATCCAGTAGATTTTGACATGTTATGATTAAATATCTACTTCTCAAGCATGCATCTTTGCAGATGAGTCAATCCCAAGCTCTTATAATGCACATCATATAAAGGGCAGATTAGTCAATATATGGTTTGGAAATAATGATGTAATATTTATAAGAAAATTAAAAATTTAGATCCTTAACTCAGACAATAACAATAATCCAAATTATAATTTGATTTAATTACCTAATTGAAAATGACACCAGAATACTACTAAAAATGTAGATAAGTTTATATAATCCTTTTTAGCTGTAGGACTTTATTAGTATAAATTCAAATACAGGAACCAAAGTAAGATTGAGACCTATAGTAAAAGGTTAAAATGTACACGTTATAGTGGCATGATTAAACTAATTTAAAGCATAATAACATGGAGAAATATTGCAAAATATACATTTTACTGTATTAATTGTTAATATTCTTAATCATTAAGTGAGAACAAAAGTAAGGAGTAGCTACACACACACACACACACAAGTGCAATATTGTCAGATAAACATGTGATGTTCAGCTACACTAGAAATCACACCTGTTTTTCCTCCACAGAAGAGTAAAGATTAAAAATCACAATAATATTTATTGTACATATGGAGGTAAAGATACTCAAAATATTACCCTAAAATACATCTTTTTTTGAGATGGAGTTTTGCTTTTATTGCCCAGGCTAGAGTGCAATGGCACAATCTTGGCTCACTGCAATCTCAGCCTCCCAGGGTCAAGTAATTCTCCTGCCTCAGCCTCCCAAGTAGCTGAGATTACAGGTATGTGCCACCACACTCGGCTAATCTTTTGTATTTAGTAGAGACGGGGTTTCACCATGTTGGTCAGGCTGGTCTCGAACTCCTGACCTCAGGTGATCTACCCACTTCAGCCTCCCAAAGTGCTGGGATTACAGGCGTGCACCTGGCCAACTTTTTGACATATTTCAAGGTGGCTACTCAGAAGACTGGAAATAGCTTCTTCTACAAGAATAGCTGAAAAGCTGTGTTCGTTGGGGAGATTTGCATTTGTAGAGAAAATCTGCATTGATATAGACAGGCTTTCCCTGAGATACTCCCTTGTCTGGGTTTAGGAAAGATTAACTGAGTCTGGCACTTTTAAAGTTCTAAAAACCATTTCCTATCTATTCGTCCCAAGAAGAGGGCTGCTCCCTGTGAGGTTTCATCCACGTAACAAGACCACCTCTGCTGCCAGGCTCCTCTTTCTTCCTTGTCGTCACCTGTCTTCCGCAAAGCCTGATTTACCAACATACAGCTGTGTGTTTTCTGTAACCTCAAGACAGCATAGACGTGTTAACTACCTTGCCTTTTCTGGAGTTTATATATATATAGTATATATTTGTATATATATTTATAATATACAAATATTTGTATATATTTGTGTATATATGTTTATATATATTATGTAAACTCCAAGTGCATACTTGTGCACATAATTATATCTGTAAACCTGTTTTTCCTGTTAATGTGTACATTATCAGTTTGTTTTATAGACTCAAATAATTAAAGCTTCAAGGGAAAAATTTAAACTTTCCTATAGAGAAAAGACAAATATATATGTGACAATATTTAGAGTGTAAGTCACTGAAAGCTTTTTAAAGGTATATTTGCAATTCGTGTCAAAACATTTAAATATACATTTGTTACTTTAACTATAAAATTTCAAATAATTTAAGCTAAAGACATAATATATACAGAAAATTTAGCAATATTTATATGTAGCACCTTACTGTGCATTACTGTAATGAACAGTCTAATATAAATAACTAATTAAGGTAGCACCTACTTTTCAAATATCTCATTTTTTCACAGACCTATTAAATAAGACAAATAACATTTTAACTTTATTTTTAAATTTGCAGAATAATATTTTTCAGCAGATGGTTTATTTTAGCAAATTCCATCTTCACATCGTGGAATGCTTTTATGAGTTCCAGCTGTTAACGGATACTATTTTACTGCTGAATCTATCATGTGTGATATAATTGCTCATTATGTGCCTTAAAACACAAGCAATATAGTTATTTTCAACTTGGAGCAAATTAAAATCTTATCAGCAATTTAAAAAATTTAGAGTTGTCTTCTTCTGGTTAATTATTTTAAACTTGTATTTTTCTCTTTTTGTTTTTCGTGAGTTGTCTTATCAAGGAGAAGAACTCAAGCTGATTATTCTTTTTTTTTCTCTTCCATCCACCTTGCAGGTGTGTTAATAATTTCATTTCTCAGAAAATGTTCTTTCATATCCATATTACAAGATGAGAGACCTTTTAACATCTTCCATTCAGATGTGATACCAGTAACGGAAAATATTCCAGCTTCATGAATATGGTGATACAAATAGTTATCCGTCTAACCTCTTTCAGTGCCAAATGTTTACTTTACTCAATGAATTACTCAGTTGACTGGTAATTTCTTCTGAAATCACAAATGAGAGGATCAGAGGTCTGGCTGTTGTCTGTACCGCATATGACTCCCAGTGCAGACAATTGTTTCTATGGAGCACAGACAGTTGAAAGGATTGACTTCCTGCCTAGAATAGTTTCTGCTGTGCTTCTTATCCTTCTTGTGGAGATTTCAGATTATCTGAATTGCTTTTCTATCTTAAGAAAAAACTCAACAATTCTCCCACCTGAGAGGAATGTAAACTGTAGTAAGTTAGCAGAAGCAATCGGTAAAATTTTTACATTGTTTGTTGTAAAATGCAGCGTTGGTGTCTCCATCACTAACCTTTTATATCCCTCATTGCTCTTTCTTTGACTGTGATAGGATACCTCTAGGCAAATCTGTATCCCCGAGACAGAGTGCCCTTTTGGTTAGCTATAAGTACACTCAATGGTAGGCTGAAAATATTAGTTTTTATCTATGGTGAAATTGAATCATATCAGTGATTTTTAAAAAAGGAAATTTAGCTCTTGCTATGGTTTGAATGCTTGCCCCTTCCAAATCTCATGTTAAACTTTGATTCCCAGTGTTGCAGGTGGGGCTCACTGGGAGGTATTGGGTCATGGGGATGGACCTTCGTCAATGGATAATACCCTCCCTTAGGAATCTCAACCTATCCTCCCTCTTTTGTGCCCTCAGGAATGAGTGTACCATTCTTTATTCAACTATAATTCCCCCACCCATCCTTTTTGAGATATTAATTACATGTATGTTACACTGCTGCATATTGTCTCACGTATCAGTGAGTTTCTGGCTTTCTTATTTTAGTTTAGCCTTTGTCCTTCAGTTTGTAAAGTTTCTATTTTTTTCTATAAATTTTCTGATGTTAGGGTAATATCCATTACTTATTCTATCTCATGGAATTTTTATTTCAAATATTTATTTTTCATTTATACATGTCACATTTTCATTTTATAACTTCTATTTTTCTCCTATGTTCAATTTTCATTTAAGGAATTTGACATATATATGTATTTATCTATATGTATTTATAAAATATATATTACTTTAAGGACCTTGAAAATTCCTTCTTCTCTGTCATTTATAAATGACTTACTTTTATCCTGTTAATATATGTCTTAATAATATATATCTTCTGCTTCTTTGCATGTCAGAGTTTTTTAGGGGGTATTTTGATGTTATGCTATTGAATATCTAGATTTTATTGGCTACCTTTGAACAATGTTGTGGCAGGCAGTTCAGTAACTTCAGGATGAGTATTTTTCTGTTGTTGTTTTAAATCTTCTCTTTAAACTTTGTTGAGTTAGTCTAGAGCCATCTGTAATTCGGAGCTAAATGAGCACTATCACTAGGGCATGAACCTCCAGTGGTCTTTACTGGATATCCTGGATGTTCAGAGGGGATTCCCTTCTCTGGCTGGTCAGAGCTAACATGTCTTCCTGTCATGTGATGCCAGGGAAGTGTTCTTCTTCCAGCTCCCTGGTAGAGTCCTTTGCTGAGCTCCTTAGAATTTCATCCTATGTACATTTGGCTTAGGGACTTGGGAGAAACCTTATGCTGATTTTTGGTTCCTTTTTCTGCAAATGTTCTCTTCTACTACACATTCCAGCTGCTCAACCTTTTTTGATTTTTATCTGGTTCCTCAGTGCAATGACAATGTCTGCTCTCTCTGGGATTCCTCTCTACTGCTGTCACGGAGAACCTGGGAAGAAAGCAGGACTCATTCTGGCTCCTTCTCTTCTCTTGCAGAGCACGGTCCTGTGCTGCCTGATGTTCAGTACTTCAAAAAAATGTTTCATATATTTTGTCCAGTTAACTATTCTTTAACTCTAAAAGAGTAACTCCAGTCCCAGTTACAGCATGATGTTCTGTAACTCTACTCCTTGTTTCTTCATTCTGCCATTGTCTGGTATGATCGCCCCTTTCCCTTCTGTAATCAGGCCAAGAGCATAATATAATACTAGTTATAACTGCACAGCTTGCCTCCGTTGTGTAAAAAAATCACTGAGACTTAACTGTGTCGAACTTTTTAAATGTGAATATAAGTACAACTAAAGCTATATTTTGGTTAATATTTGCATTGCATGCTTCTCCATTATTTACTTTCAACATATGCGAAATATAAATATAAATTATAAAATCTTCAAGAGAGTTCATTTAAAAAAATCTGGTCTGATTATGTTTTAACTGGTTTATTACAATGTGCGTTCTTGACTTCAGGGTCTAATATAATTGGTACATTAGTCTATTTGCAAAAATAATACTTGACAATATTTTAAAATTAATTTATCCAACTCACAACTTATATGCTTCTGCTATTGTATGGAAGATAAATTTTAAACTTTATGAGATAGCACTCTGTTATACAATCGATATCCAATTAAATTTCTCTCCATGTTTATTTCTTTCATTAAAAAAAATCGTTCTTCTAACTGCAAACTTTCATCAGGGATCATTGCTCTTCTACCTGAAGAATCATCTTTAGTATTTCCTTTCCTGTGGGTCTGCTTGGGAGAAATTCTTTATTGTCTCTTTGCTTTTGATGGATATGTCCACCAAGTAGACAGTTCTAGGTCGGCACTTATTTTATTTCAGGACTTGAAAGATATCAATACCTCACTTGTTGGCTTTCATTGTTTCGTTTGAGAAGGTTGTTGTCAGTCAACTCTTTCTCTTTGTAGTTAGCCCAATTTTTTCGTCAAGTGCTCTTTACATTTTTCTTTTACTTTTCAGAAATTGTCCCATTATGTTTCTAGGTGTGTCCTTTGTGTGTGTTTTCCTTTGGTTTGCAAAGCCTCCTGAACCTGTGGTTTAATATTATTGGTCAATTTTGATAAAGCCTCTAACATTGCCACTTAAAATGCTGTTCAGACCAGCTGTTTTCTTCTTCTTAGATTTCAACGTGTTAGATTATTACTGTATCCTTTATATTTTTAAATGACCTTTCTCTACTTTTTATCTCTCTACTGTAATATTTCTAAATTTTCATTTCTTTTGTCCTTCTGTGCACTAAACTGAATGCTTTATTCTGACTTGTTATATTTCACACTTCATTTTCTAGTATGCCTTCAAAGTACATCAAATATTATCTAAATTTTCACTATTTTATTTTTCAGTTCTAAAAATGGAATTCTTTTCCTTTTCACATGTAATACTTAAAAATGTATTTGCTGAAGTTCTCAATCTTTTATTTATTTGACTATAATAAGAGTTATTAAAGTCAGTTTTAACAAATTTGCTATTCATGCAAAGTTACATATGTTTATAACTAATGTTTATCCCTTTTCTTTATTTCTAGTCATATTGTGCTATCTCTTCTTTTGCCTGGATATTTTCCAATGGTATGCCATCTATTTATTATGAATACTTTCAGATGTAATTTGAGGCTTAGATTGATGTGATTTCCCTCCTGTTTGCTTTTTACCAGACACAAAGCTTCCGTTCATTGTTCCTCTCCAATGAATCAAGGATTGAGATGATTCAAAGCTAATTTTTTAGCCCCTACAAAAGGTGGTCTATTTGCTGCTTAACCTGATAACAGACTAGCTAATTAATACAAAGTGAGGCTTGGGGTAATTACCAATGCTTCCTTCTCTTTGGCAGGGCTTTTAATCCTGTCCTGCCCTGCCCATCCCCTCCCCTGTTTATACTTTTGTTTAAAGCTCTTCTCAGGGTGTCTGCCATCTCAAAGCAAACATGTAAAAATGATACCAGGAAACATTTAGTCCTCAATTCTGACCTCTTCTCTTTGTGATTCTTTTCCTTGTGACCTGGGATTTGTCATTATTCACTGCCATGTCAGCATTATGTCTTCAAATATATATTTTTAGAAGATCCATATATCAGATTTTTTGAGCAGGAGGATTCTTCCAAATTGTCTAATGTGCCATTTCAGGCAAAAGACTTCATATTAAAAATAAATAGGAAGATGTCCGCATGTACTTCATAAGAAACATATCCAAATTCCCTGTGGAAAGTGTTCTACCCAGTCAGAAATAAGGAAATGAAAAACTAAATCACCATGAAATGAAATCGCTACTCATTCACTACATAATGGCTAATATTTAAAAAAAGTGTGTGTGTGTGTGTGTGTGTGTGTGTATATATATATATATATATAACCTCTGATGATGCTGTGATGTGACCACCATGCTGTAAGCATATATATATATATACATATATACACTAACCCTTGACAAGGATATAAATCAACTGGATCTTTCATATGAAGTATATTGCTGGTAGCAAGGAATATATTTGCAGGCGAGCCCCCAAATGGAGCGTAGCCTGTAGTGTTTCTTAAGAGGCAGAAGAAAACAGTTTTATTGAAGCAGCAGTGTTACAACTCTGTGACTGCTCCTGCAGAGCAGGGCTACCCTGTAGGCTGAGAGTAGCAGTTTAGGGCAGTTTTTGCTGTTATAATTTATACCCACTTTCAATTGCATGCAGAGTAAGGGGCAGTTTACGCAGAAATTTCTAGGGAAGGGGCAGTAACTTTTGGGTTGTTGGGTCATTGCCATGGAAAGGGGCAGTAACTCCTGGGAGTTGCCATGGCAACAGTAAATTGACATGGCACACTGGTGGGTGTGTCTGATGGAAAGCTGCTTCTATCCTGACCCTGTTTTAGCTAGTCCTCCATCTGGTCCAGTGTCTGAGCCCCACCTCTTGAGTCTAGTCCTGCCTTATACATCAATACCACTTGGGGCAAATATTTGGCATAATATACCCAAACTAAATGACTGTGTGATGTATACACACACACACACACACACACACACACACAGTATACAAGTCCCTGGAATACAAGTCTAACTGGAAATGGCCCCAATATCCATCTCTCTGGTTATCCATCACTGCATAAGTAACCAGTACAAAACTGACTACCTTGCAAGGGTGTCCAAGGGAGAGAATACAGTCATGGGCTCTCAGTTTGTGTTTCTGGTTGGGCCAATAAAGCCCCTTCCTCATCCCTCTTTTCCGCTTATCGCTAGAGACAGAAGCTAAAAACCATGTCTTCAGGCTGCTAAAAGCCTAAAACAAAACAAAACAAAACAACAACAACAACAACAAATAAGGTGGGTTGGACAAGCTTGCTAAAGCAACAACCACTTTATCTCAAGATTTTGTGGGTCAGGAATTTAGTATGGGACCAGCTGGGCAATTATTCTGCTCCAATCATGCACTGCCAGCTGAGGTCACTATGTAATACCCAGCTGGGGGGAAGAAGGGCCATTCTGGGAAAGATAACATGGCTTCATTCCCATGTTACATTCGTAGGGATGACTGGAAGGCTGAATCAGCTGGCACTGTTGACCCGCATACCTACACATAACCTCTATAGCACAGTGGTCACATCATAGCATCATCAGAGGTCTTATATGACAATTCAGGACCCTCAGATAGAGTGTCTTAAGGGACTGGAAGTGAATGCTGCCTGTCTCAATGTCTGGGACCAAAAGCATCTTGTGAAAAAGCCCAGCTTCACTTTCCTGTATTCTATTGATCAAAAAAGCCACAGAGCCCATGCAAATTCAAAGGGAGAGGAAACTGATTATCTTTCTGTAAAAGGAGTGCCAAAGTGTATGCACTTTCTTCTCTATAATAGACACTCTTAAGAAAATAAAAGGACAAGCCACAGACTGAAAGAAAATACTTACAAAACACATATCTGATAGAGGATTGGTATCCAAAATATACACAGATATTTAAAATTCAGTGTCAGAAAAACCACTCTTTTGAAAAATTAGCAAAAACATCTGATCAGACACCTCACCAAATAAGATATACAGAGGGAAAATATGCATATAAAAATGTTCAACAGCCTATGTCATTAGGAAATTGCAAATTACAGCAGCAATAAGTTACCACCACACTTTTATTAAAATGACTGGTGAGGATGTAGAATAACAGGAACTCTCATTCATTGCTGGTGGGAATGCAAAATGGTACAGCCAGTTTGGAGGACAATCTGGTAGTTTCTTATGAAAATAAACGTACTCTTACCATACTATCCGGCCGTCATGCTCCAAGGCATTTGCTAGAATGACTTAAAAACATGTCCGCAAAACAATCCGCACGTGAATATTTACAGCATCTTTCTTTATAATACAAAATTTGGAAATAACCAAGGTGTCCTTGAATAGGTAAGCGAGTAAACAAACTATAGTGCTCCATACAATAGAGTATTATTTAGCAGTAAAAACGAACTATCAGGCGGGCACAGTGGCTCATGCCTGTAATTCCAGCACTTTGGGAGGCTGAGGCAGGCAGACCACCTGAGGTCAGGAGTTTGAGACCAGCCTGGCCAACATGGCAAAACCCTGTCTCTACTAAAAATACAAAAATTAGCTGAGTGTAGTAGTGGGCGCATGTAATGCCAGCTACTTGGGAGGCTGAGGCAGGAGAATTTATTGATCCTGGAAGGTGGTGGTTGCAGCGAGTGGACATCATGCCACTGCACTGCAGCCTGGGTGACAGGGCAAGACTGTTAAAAAAATAAAAAAGAAGAATTATCAAACCATAAGAACACTGTATGATTTCAACTGTATGACATTCTTGAGGAAGCAAAGCTCTGGAGACCATATAATGATCAAGGTTAAGGGGGAGGGCGGGTGAGCAGGTAGAATATGGGAGATTTTTAGGGCAGTAAAACTATTCTGTATGATACTGTAACGGTGGACACATGATATTAGATATGCCTTTGTCAAAATCTGTAGAATGTACAACACAAAGAATGAACTCTAATGTGGACTATGGGCTTTAATTAATTATAATTCAGTGAGTCATCTATTGTAATAAATGCACTACACTAGTGAGAGATGTTAGTATTAGCAGAAACAGGAAGCCACGTGGGAGTACATGGAAATTTTAGTACTTTCTGGTCAATTTTCCTTTAAATCTAAAGTGTTTTTTTTGTTTGTTTGTTTTGTTTTTCTTTTTTGGTACGAATCTTGCTCCGTCACCAGGCTGGAGCGCAGTGGTGAGATCTTGGCTCACTGCAACCTCCGCCTCCCGGGTTCAAGTAATTCCCCTGCCTCAGCCTCCCGAGTAGCTGGGATTACAGGAGCATGCCACCATGACCAGCTAATTTTTTGTATTTTACTAGAGAAGGGGTTTCACCATGTTGGCCAGGATGGTCTCGATTCAGGCACCTCAGACTCCCAAAGTGATGGGATTAGAGGCATGAGCCACAAAGTGCTCAAAAAATCGATTAATTAAAAAATGTGTATGTAGCCATGTTTAATCTACCATGTCCATTAGCAGGTAAATACTATAAGCAAAATAACAGCAATGAAATAAACATGGCCTTAGAGTATATACTCTGATTTATTTAATAAAAATTTGAAAATAGACCAAATTACTCTATGATTTAAAAAAATCTGTTACTATTGAGGATAAGGGTTAGTGTTTGGAAAGGGGCAGGAGAAGTATCACTATTTTTAGTAATGTTCCATTTTCATATATGGTTATAAGCAAATAAATGTGTTTCATTAATCAAGTTGTCCATATTTAATCATAGTACTTTTCTGGATGTATGATATATGTCAATAAAATGTCTTAAATTATATACAGCAAAAATAGACAAAACCACAAGAAGACATACACAAATGTTAAACCTAGAGAGAAATTTGAATATAAGTAAGTCTCTTAATGACTGGTAGAACAAACAGAAAAATAATCAGGATGTAAAGGTTTGGAACAGCATGATTAGCAAAATTGACATATCTGTCTTTTAATATAGGCAGAAACATAGTTAGATAAAAAAGGGACTTGTCTCAGAGTATGATTTCTGAAAATAGTGGAATCGAGTTTGAATCTAGTAACTACATGTAAATAAATGTCTTGAAACTCCTCTTATGTTAGCTAATTAAGAAATACTATTGTAACAGATATTAGAAAATATTTTAATCAATTGAGTGGATTTCACACTGTAATGAAATAATCTTACTTGCATTTGATAGTTCAATTACATACATATACACCTATAGGTAGTTTAAAATATTTCTAATAACCTTATATACTTTTAAAAAGCATTGATATCTGTTTGCACTATCTGGTCTATAGAGAACACATACCACACATGATTATAGCTCTTCTGCTATAAACTTCAAATGTCTAATTAATACAAACATCTAGAATGAGAACAGTTCTTTGCAATTTTTTTTTTTACAAAATAGAATATAGGAAAGATAGCTGCAAATATACCTGACACACTTATCTGTGAGTATGGTGGTAGCCTTTTTATTTATTTATTTATTTATTTATGAGAGAGGGTCTCACTTTGTCACCCAAGATGGAGTGCAGTCATGTGATCAGAGCTCACTGAAGACTTCACATACTGTGCTCAAGTGATTCTCCCACCTCAGCCTCCTGAGTAGCAGGGACTGCAGATGCATGACACCGTACTAGCTAATTTTTGTAGAGATGGGGTTTCACCATGTTGCCCTGGCTGATCTCCAACTCCTGGACTCAAGAGATCTGGCCACCTTGGCCCCCCAAAGTGCTGGGATTATAGTTTCGAGGCACCACGATCAGCCCAGCCTTAAAAAAGGCTGACTAGATATCTATATCTATGTGTATCTATCTATATATATATAAAATAGATAAACAGGAGTTTATTATATAAAATATATATTATTAATATTATATACAAAATTTTTTCAAGGTAGAAATATATAAAGAGGGTGCATGTAGAGCCTGGGTCATTGTGTAGTGAAGCTCAAGGCCTCTGAAGAAATGCCCCTTGCATCTTTTGTCTGGGCTAGAATCCAGGAAGGGAAAGCAGCATTTGCATTGGTTCCCAGGTTCTTGGCATCCTACAGAGAGAAACATGTTTGAGCTAGGGTAGCGATAAACACCCTTTTTCTTACTCTCTTGTTTTATGTAGTGTGCAGAGGCTAGCTTCATGAGAACAGACTGTGACAGTCAAGGCTGTCTTTTATTTTGTGCAGCATTAATTGAGAAATTCTCTCACCTGAAGACCTCTGGGCCATTTGAGGGTAGGTGCAGGGGAGGAAAGGGAAGTTTGCATCCCTCCTGTTGTGGAGAGAACCTGTGGGAAGCACAGACCTTGTCCTAACTGAAGGCAGACCCCCTTGCTAACCAGCTTCTCATCAGCCAACCCTGGATGAGTTTCCATGTGTATTTACTAAATAATCTTTAGTGCTTTTCTTCGTATGGGTAAAGTATGGTTTACAGGGAATATTGTTCCTTTGAACACCCATCGTGCAAACCCCTTCCTGTTGTGGGAAAACAGGCTTCCATATGTGTCTTATTGGGAAACTCATAGGCAATTTCTATGTTTTTACTGCATCTATTTCATGGATATGGGAACTGAATAGTGCCCATCAAAGGCTCACCTGATGTTGGAAATTGATCTGAGAGCACGGAAGGACAGAATTCTTTCTTTGTTCCTGGGCAGTGGTGGTTGAGGGATCATTTTGTGGCAGCTACAGTGGCAATGATGGAGGCAGAATGGAGGGCTCAGTACTAACACAAGGAAAGACTTAGCCTCACAATGGCAGCATTGCAGGGGTGCGCTCTACAGAGCATTTGCTCACACGGTTTTGGGCGTTGCTTCCCCAATGGGTTGACCCATTCTAAATAACTCCTTTTCTCCTTAAAAAAGCAAACTTCATTTGTATTACTTGCAATGGTAAATGACACCAATTGGCCAGTTATCATTCAAATTCTCTGTTAACTAATCCTGCCTTTTCCTAACGTATGCATCTATGCATCTTTCCCCTAAAAAATTGGACACTTTGTTGCTTGCTCATTGTCTTTACACATTTTAAAATGTTGCTTTATGCCCCCAATCCCTAACTACATTTTCAATGTTTTGCAAATGGAGTTCATGTGTTCTTGATTTACATGAAGCTCAAAATAATGGTTTCAGTAACTAGTACTTCATAATCAAGCAACAAGCGCTTATTGAAAAATGACAGAACTATACATAGAGATGACAACATGGAGAGAGATTTCCTGAGATCACAAAGTTATGGTATGGTAGAACTAGAACGCTGAGTAGAGATTCTGTGTTCCCAATCGTTATTTCTACCAACAGCTTTCTATTTTGATGTTAATAATGTTCTTATGTGGAAAACCCTACATATTTGCCAATGTTTAGTCCATTGACAAAGAAATATAAAGAGCATCAATAACATTCTAATCTTTAAAAAATAAAATATCTATAATTGGCCATACAAAAAAATTGGTACTTGACATATACTGAAATCGTTTTATTTTGTGCTAGACAAATGAAGTCATAGAACAGAATGTGCTTTAAATACTATGAATAGTGCTTGTGTGTGTGTGTGTGTGTGTCTATAGATGCATATTAGACCGCTGAAAAGTTTTATTATTCTTTCCAGGAGAGAGATTGCCAACTTTTGAACCTAATTAGAACAAGTATATTGCTTCTTCATATTTTTATTAAGGCAAAGAGAGTCTAGTTAAAAATAATTTAACTTATCATGGAAATGCTATAAATTGCTGTGAAGTGAGTTGCTGGCTATGGCTTGTCAGAGCAAATATGTTGCACAAATCTTAGGGGAGAATTAGTGCTTATGCATTAAAATCAAATCATCTGGCAGCACACTGAGCAAAAGGTTAGACTTTTAAAATAATTTCAAAGTCATGAAAAGAGCAAATATGCTCAACAAAGAGCCTAGCAGCCCTCAATAACCAATTCCCTTTTTATATAGTTTGGTATCTGAATTAGAATCCCAGAATCTACAAATTCCTCTGGGTGTGGGTGCTGCATTTTGAGGATTTTATAACACTGCCATCACCAAGCTCTCTTTTGATATTCACTTTAAGGAGATAATTTATGGGAAACCAGAGAGCATAAACCAAAGTAGGTATCTATCTAGATAGATAGATACATCTCCATATCATTGACAGGATACCTTTTGGCCGAGTGTGAGTACAACGTATGGGTGTGGTTGGAGAGAACATGTGTTCCACCTGAATGGCAGATCAAGAGTATTCCTTCTCATCTGCTACAATGGTTCAATGTGTTAAGGAGAGGAGCGAGACAGCAAGAACTGCATTTATTCGGTCATACCGACCAAAAGGAGGAATGTCGCCCAGCCCTGGAAACTGACCCAGAACGCAGCTCATATCTCAACTGCTACCTCTACTACTTAGAAAGAAGTAACTCCACCAAAGCAAGGTTCTGGACAAATATATTTTTATTGATCATATACGAATAGATGAAGATGGACTTGGATGGTAAGAAAAATGATACTATACAAAATCAAGAGTAGACAGTCACCTCTAGACTTAAATTAAGAGTGTGTACATTAGATAATTTAATCCAATGTATCGGGTAAAAACTTGAACAAACGTTTTGGCCTCTTCCATAAAATTCAGGGAAGCATGTCCTCTATAAAACAGAATCAAAATATAAGTAAAACACTGGCTTAATATGAAAAGAAACCTTATAAATGAAAAGAAGCCAAATGAGAGGCACTTAACTGAGAACAAAAAGAAACTGAGTGGACAAAATAATTATGAGTAGATGAACCTTCAAATCAAAAAGAGGGAAAAAAGCTTATTTGATAATATGGGAACTCAAAAGAGAGTGAACACAAATGTGAAAATTCCAAGAGTTCAAAAAAGTAGCATAACTAAATTAAGATCATGAGAAAATGTATACAACTTTGAGTAATAAGAACAGAAATCAAAAGTTAGAATTGTATGTTAAATTTTAGTAGAGCAACACTGAAGAATAACAAAAACAAGAAATAATATGATTAAATATGAACATATGGAGAACAGAATAATATTTTTAAAACTTTTAGTTTCTAAGTTTATCTGAAATTTTAATTTTGGTTTCTTATGTAATACCACAGTTATTAGGAAGGTATTAGCTAATAACACTATTTTCAGTGATATTTTATTATAAGTATTGGCCCTAGGAAAATTTCTATTTTTTAAATATGTATATTTAAAAATACATTACATGTGTATATACATCAATCATAAGTATCGATTTCTGTTGTTTTTTTTAAATTGAAAATGAAATTTGTATTTTTGTGTTCCTGGAATAAAATAAACTTGAATGGATTGTAATATATTATTCATGCTGTAATTCAATGTATTTGAATACTTTAAGAATGTTACATTTATAGTTAAGAGATATTGACCTATAAATTTTCTTTCATATAATGATGCTGTGAGACAATCTAAGAATAATTAAAACTTTAAATTCATGTATGCCTACTTTGTTCTCTAACTGTAATATATTTTAATTACAGATGGAGGAACAGATAGATGTTAGATAAATAGGTATATAATAGATAGATCATCCAAAATTATTATTCTTATGGTTTTATGTAGTCAGTATTTACCTCTATTTTTCCACGTTTATCCTTCCAATTTAGTTCATTACTTCCTGCACCTTTGATGTCATATATATAAACAGGAAATAACACATGGTAGCTGGGATTAGAGAGAGCCACAGGACTTGTGAATAAAATCCACAGGCAAGCATGTGGCGATTCCTTTTGCAGTATTGGAGGGAATGCCAAACGCTGTGTTTGCTGTGGAAAAGAGTATGGTAGTTCCTCAAAACATCAAAATGGTATTGCCATATGATCCAGCAGTGCCACATCTCAGGATAGCAAAAGAATTGAAAGCAGAGTCTTGAAAAAATATTTGCACACCCATGTTTGCAACAGCATTATTGACAACAGCTAAAACGTAGAAGCAATTGAAGTGTCCAACAACAGGTGAATGGATAAACAAAATATGATGTATACATACAATGGAATATTATTCAGCCTTAAACATGAGGGAAATATTCTGACATATGTTGCAACTTGGAGGAAACTTGAGGATATTATGCCAAGGAAATAAGTTAGTCAGTGAAGGACAAATACAGTATAATTCCATTTATATAAGGGACTTAAAGTGGACAGAATCATAGAGATAGTACAATGATGGTTGCCAGAAGCTGGGGGGAGGAAGAAATGGGGAAGTATTGTGTAATGGGTATAGAGTTTCGGTTTTACAAGATGAAATGAGTTATGGAGATGGATGGTAGGGATGACTACACAATGTTATGACTATATTTAGTACCACTGAACTGTACACTTAAAATGGTTAACAGAGTAAATTTTATGTTATGTGTATTTTACCACAATAAAAAATAAAATACCTTAGAAGCATTTTCATGAAAGAGTTCACATAAAATTCATTTTAATGCATGTGTTTATGCATAGCTTTCTATTTTTCTCTTTTCTATTTATATTCCAAATTAGAATATAATGCTAATCAAGCACAGCGGCTGTGTTTCTTGCTTCCTCTAGTCTGCAGGTAGCATACAAATGTAATAAACTATTTATTAATGTTACATCTATTTATTTTCTGCCTTATACCAAGCTTGTGGGGTTATCTTAAATATAACATTTTTATACTTACACCTATGCAATACCCATTAGCAGCATCGCCTTCCTAAATCAGAGGAAATTGAGCCCCTGTAAGGTGGAGTATCTTAGTAAGATACAGAACTCAGCATTAAAGTCTGTATACTTCAATATCCTGCCCTCTTCTCATTTGTCTTTACTGCCTTTTATGTGTGTGTTAGATGTTCAATAAATTCTCTTTTTCAAACTGAATTTAAGCCGTGGAGCAGTGTTTTGTTGAACAATAAATATGATATAGGACACTCTTCCTCCCTTTCATTTATGATCCAGTTCATGAAAAAGAGAAATTCTTTCATTGTGCTAGAAACTTAAAATAATGAAAATGCCACTTTCTACATTAAACAGAAACTGAAGGGAATCAAGGTGAATTGCATGAGACATAGAAAACAAGTGGGAAAGGAATCTAATATAATTTGCCCTTTGTGTACCTTTATTATTTAGCATTTGAGTAAATGTTTCCCCTAAATATCTTCCCATCTTAATTCATGTCTATAAAGTTGACATTTATGTCTCACCTTGTCAAGAAGGGCAAACTCTAACATATACATTTCCTAAAAATGCTTCCTGCTAAAACGTAAGCTTAGTCTGCCTAGAAATTAAGCTCCCTTCATAAAGATTAATTGGTAGCTAATCTTTCCATGCTGTTCTCTGAACCTGAGTGAAAGCTGTCTATCAGGCATACAGGGAATGATGGAAAAGACGACAACAGAAGATGAATGCTATGTCACTAACCTTCAAAGATGACCTTCCTTTTCTTTTAAATTCTTGATATCTTAAGACTTAATTAATTCATCTCTCTTTGCCCTTGGTTCAAAGTTGTGCTATACTAAAACTCATGTAAAACAATGATCTAAGGTAATAAAAATGGCATTTTTCTTTCATGTAGATGCAAGCCAACTGGCATTTTTACAATCAACATATTTTCTTTGTCAGTTTTTCATTCTGTATTGGAAGTAATTGATAGGTATTTCTGAAGGGAAGAAGGTGTGTCTGTGTTCATTGTGATCCAACTTTTTTTAGACCTAGTGGTGTTTGTAAAACAATTTGTGCCAGCTGACCAAGGACCACTGTGGCAGAAAGCAGCAAACTTGTATAAGGTGTCACTGCCTTATAAGTTGGCTTTGAAAACTAGGGGCTTACTCTATAGTCTTATGAATCAAAAACATTGATAGATGTAGTATAAGATTACAATCATATTTTCGTTTTGACAGTCACATTATAAAGCATGATGTATTGCAATTAATCTCAATTAGCTGATCACAATTAAAATTAATAATGTTTATTATTGCTGATAAACAATCATGACTCTCCTGTTCTGAAATGTGCAAGTAATTCTTGTAATTTTAATACAAATTTGCATATTATTACTAATTAATTTAATCTCATTGGATTTGGTTCATGGATCCAATTTATTAAAATATTGATAATGGGATAATGATTTGTCTCCCCATTTCATTTACACTAAAAGCCACAATTCTCACAATGGTCTGCAAGCCCATCATGATCTGCCCCATGTTAACCGCCAAAATTCTTTTATGTCTTCACCCTTGATCTTACCAGTGGTCCTGGCCACCTCACTGTCCTCTGGACATGCCAACATGCTGCTGTCTTATGACCAAGACTCTAGTTAATTTCTTGGCTTGGAAAGATAGCCCTCCATATATCCATTGATCAGCTCATTCAACTTCCTCAAGTCTTTACTGAAACCTCACATTCTCAATGAGACCTAGTCAGTATTTCAAACTGACTCCCAGCTGCAACACTCCAAAATCCCTTACTCTTCTGTGTATTTTTGAAAGGATTTATTGAGATATAATTTACATAGTGTAGAGTGCACATATTAATGTGTGAAAGTCAATGGCTTTTAGTATATGCACAGGTAAGTGCAGCCATCATCACAATGAATTTTAGAGCATTTTCATCACTACAAAAAGAAACCCCACCTTCTTTAGCTGTTAACCTCCTATGCCCCCATCCCCTACTCAAGCCTAAGCAATCACAAATCTGTTTTCTGTCTCTATAGATTTTCCTATTCTATTTTCATGTAAATAGAATCATATAATATGTGGCTTTTTGTGCCTGGCTTCTTTCAGTTAGCATAATGCTATCAAGGTTCATATATGTATTGGTACTTTATTTCTTTTAATAACTGTATAACATTCAATTTCATGGATATAACATTTTGTTTATCCAATAATATTTTTATTGACATTTGAGTTGTGATCAGCCTTTGGCTATTTTAAATACTGCTGCTAAAAATACTTGTGTACAATTTGTGTTTGAACACCTCTTTCCAATAATCTTGGTGTATGCCTAGGAACAAATTTCTAGGTCATATGACAATTCTATGTTTAATATATTTAGAAGCCATCAAACTATTTTCCAAAGTGGCCAGTTCTAGCCATTGAGTATCTAACTGTGGTTTTGATTTGTAATTGCCTGATGAGTAATGCCACTGAGTATCTTTTTATGGGATTATTGAGCATTTGTGTATCTTCTTCGGAAACATATCTATTCCTATCCTTTATCAGTTTTAAGTTGGGATATTTGTTACTGAGTTAAAACAATTTTTCTATATTCAAGATACATATATATACAGACATATAGATATATGTTTTTCAAATATCTTGTCACAATTTTTGAGCTGCCTTTTGACTTGCTTGGTTGTCCTTTGAAACACCAATGTCTTTAATTTTTAAGAAATTTTAAATATCTAGTTTTTATTTTGTTGCTCATGTTTTTGGTGCTATAGTTATTTCTTTGCTAGATCCAAAATCCTGAAGATTTTCCCATATGCTTTATTCTAGCTCTTGCATGTATGTCTGTAATTCATTTGAGTTAATATTTTTGTATGCTTTGGGGTAAGAGTTCGAATTTATTATTTTGCAAGTGGTGATCCACGTGTACGTTGTGGACCCAAAGTTTGTTCAAAGACTGTCTCTTCCTCATTGAACTGCACATGGCACCACTGTAAGAATCCATTGACTATAGATACATAGTTTTATATATGGACTCTCAATTCTCTTACATCAATCTATATATTTTTTCTTCATCAGTATCATGTTGTCTTGATTATTGATGCTTTGCAGTAAGGTTTGGAGCATGGGGGTGTGAATTATCCTAATATGTTTTCTTTTTTCAACATCATTCGAGTCCCTTACAATTCCATGTGTGTTTTAGAATCAGCTTGTCAGTTTCTAGACAGAAGTCTGTTGGGATACTTGCAGGGATTTCATCAAATCTGTAGTTCGAATTGTAAAGTACTACAATATTAACTCTTCCAATTCATGGCTGTAAGATGTTTGCTAATTATTTAGATCTTCTTTAAACAATAATTTTTAATTTTCAGAGTAAAATATTGTACTACATTTTCCAAATTAATTATTAATTATTTCATTTTTTGATGCTATTATAAATTGAACTGTTTTCTTAATTCCATTTTGGGGTTTTCATTGTAGATGTGTGCAACTGATTTTTGTGTATTTATCTTGTATGCTTAATATTGCTGAAATAATTTACTAGTTCTATCGTTCAGTGGATTCCTTAAAATTTTCTATATACAAGAATATGTTATTTGCAAATAAAGTTTTATTTCTTCCTGTTCAATAAGGGTGACTCTTATTTCTTTACTTGCTGATTTGCCCTGCATAAAATCTTTAGTAGAATGTTGACTAGAAGAGGTAAAAGTATATATCCTATTCTTATCTCTGACCATAACAGGAAAGTATCCTTTCTTTCACCATTGAGTTGAATGTTTGCTGTTGGCTTTTCACAGGTGCCATGAATCTGGTGTAGAAAGGTCTCTTCTATTCCTGGTTCACTGAGTTTTTATTTTTATTTTTATCTGTAATCATTAAAGCATTTGGATTTTGTTAAATGCCTTTTCTGAATCTATTGAGATGATCATGCAATTCTTGTTTCTTATTCTATGGATAAGATGTATTACCATAATGGATTTTGGGCTGTTAAACCAACCTGGGATTACTAGTATAAATTTCACTTTGTCATAGTGTATAATTCTTCTATATGTTGCTAGATTTGATTTGTTAGTGTCTTTAAGGAATTTTGCATTTATACTTACAGTAGTTTTATTTTCTATGCTATTTGGACTAACTTTTGTATCAAGGTAACACTGGCCCCACAGAATAAATTGGGAAGTGACTATTTCTCTTTTAAAAAAAGTTAGTCAAGAATTAATATCAATTATTCAATACTAACAAATATTATTAATATTATAAATTATTAATTTCTCTAATTTTTATTTTCTTCCTTCTGCTTGCTTTAGGTTGAGTTTGCTATTTTTTCCAGTGCCTTAATGTGGAAGGTCATCTTATCTCATCCTTTCCTTTGTCTTTTCATTTTCTAAATAGTGTCTTCATAGCATCAGGTGAGCTCCCCAGGTTGGTAGTACTCCATGTTTATTGCTGTACAACAATGACAGGTAATATGTTCTGAAGACAATGGAAACTTAATATTCAAAATCCTCCTAGATTCCACCTTATATGATATGTATCTTCCTTTGATTGGTCCTAATTTCTACCCTTTCTCTATTATAAACCATGAGTACAATAGCATTCAATGAGTTCTGTGAGTCTTTCTAGTAAATTCTTGAAACTGAGGGTGTTCTGGGGAAACCCCTGAACTGGAAGTTGGTGTCAGAAGTGAGAATAGTCTTATATGGCCTCTTCCTTTGAACTTTGCAGCTGGACCCAAACTCTGCACAATTTGGGCCGGAAGTCTCTTGTTGACTTTGCAGCCTAAAGTATCTTGTAGTTTGTCTAACCCTCAATAAATTTGCTTTCATCAAATATTGTATTTGTTACCCCAAAATTACCATCATGTTTTTTCTCTCCAAATAACTAACATTGGGAGAAATAGCCAGCTGAATCTGTAACTCAACAGAAACAAGTGATCCATGTACCATACAAGTGGCCATTTCATTTTGCCTCCTTCAACCAAATCTTAGCAACCTCAACCATTGCCAAGAGCCACTGTAGGCCTACTGGCTACAAACAAACAAGTACCTTTTAAAAACACTTCATACTCCCATTTGATAAATTTCCCAGCAAAGAGATGTCTACTTTAACTCTGTGAAAGTGGCTCCTATTCGCGAAGTCTGGAGATATTATTAATGCAGTGTGAGAAAATCATCCCAGTGATGCTAGCACATTCTCCTCCCCATGATCTGCTTAGTTTGCGAACATATTCAGGCCATGGGTGAGAGATTTGTATTTCACAGTACAACAATTTTATGGAGGGCATTGAAACTTAGATTGAGCATTTTAGTACAATCACACATCACTGAATGATAGGGATATGTTCTAAGAGATGCATCCATAGGCAATTTCATCATTTTGCAAACATCAGAGAGAATATTACAAACACCTAGATTGTACAGCCTACCACGTCTAGGTTATATGGTATAGCCTCTCTCTCCTAGGCTACAAACCTGTGTACTACATTACTGTACTGAATACTGCAGGCAATTAGAACACAGTGGTAAGAGTTTATGTATCTGAACATATTTAAACATAGAAAAGTATGTAAAAATATGTATTATAATCTCATGGGACCACTTTTATATATGTAATCCATCTTTGACTGAAATGTTATTATGCGTGACATGACTCTGTATAACAAAAATGAAATAATAAACAATAAAAAATGTACACATATGTATCAAACACATTAATTTAATATTATAAAAATAAAAATATTTATTCAGCATAAGAATTTATAATGATCAAAAAATGTTCACAGCTTATATTTTAGTAGAGTTTCATATGCCTAGTTTAATTACTATTTCTTTCTTTGTGTATTTTAAACATGTATATAATAAATATTTGTCAAGTTCAACAATATATATCAAACCTACTGGCTCTTATAAATATAATATTAGTTAAAATCAATTAGCAAATTAATGTATATATATACACACGTGTATCAGTGAGTGTGTGTGCATGTATGTGTGTGTAAATGTAATTGTATGTGTGTGTAAATGTAATTGGATGCATCCTAATATTTACCCTTACCTACAAGATTTCCAAGATTCATTTATTATCTTTAGAGGATGTGCATTTAAAGATTTACCAAATAAAACTATAATAGTGGAAAATATCAAGATGTTATTAAATTCATCTTGTGCACGTAATTTTGTTTCCTTTAAATTTATGTTTCTTGCAAAAGCTCATGCACAAAATAATTTTCTAAATAAAAAATAGAAACATTTTCTCAGTCATTAATTCTTAATAATTATTTCTCCCCAATAATTAATGTGAATTAATTCTTAATTCTTAATTATAGAATAATGTTGCCCTTCAGAGTTCTGAATCTTTTGCATGTTCTATACATTTTACTAACTAGAACAACTTCTGAAATACTGGCATTAATTAATGTCACTCAGCAATTATTGATTTCAAAGAAATTAAATATGATTCATATTCTGAATCACAAGGGTACTTTGGCATCTAATTTAATCAAGCTCTTTGCATCATCATCTATACTTTAATTACTTAACAAACATTTCTCTGTGTGAGAAAGATTGAGCAGGTTATTGTGCTTTTTTAAGACGCAACTTTTGCTTAATCTAGAGATAGGCAATGCTCCCTATAAGGGACACAGAGAAAAATGAATGAGCAATAGAGATGTGACAGGCATGGAAAAAGACAATACATTTATAAAACAAATAGGGCCACAGATGACGATAATGAGGATAAATCTTGAGATACTGACTCAGTTTATAACCGCAGTGTATAATAGAGCAAATCATTTGTTAATTTTTTAACAAATGGAAACACCTTGATTTAATTAAGATGAATACAGTGTTTTAAACAAGGCAGGTCATCTTAAAATAAAATAGTGGAATAAAGTGATAAAACCAATGTTAAGATCGTAAACATTTTATAAATAACTTTTTGTCATGCAATTTAATATTTTTGTTTATTTAAAATCGCCCAAATCAAAATAGTGATATCTTAATTAATAAATCATCAGAAGTTAACTAATTTTTACTTTATAATACTAGGCTTAAAAATTCTTAACTATACCTTTAATCATATATGCTTATATATAAAATAGACATAGGATATATATTTACATGTTCACAATATTATATTGTAATTGTTCCTATGGATGTGGTTTTTCAATAGAATTAATAAGTACTTTTAAAAATTTTCAATTTCAATGATACATGTGTTTGATTTTTCTTTGACAAAGCATACATATACCGATAGGTAATAATATGAAAATCTTCTAAAGACATTATAGGAACATGAAAATGTAATTAAATACTCACTAATTTGTAATGTTTTATGTAACCAGAACACATTTAACTGAAAATTGTTTTTATATAATATTCAAGTGAGACTAAAAACATATTAACTAGTGGAGTAAGGCTTCAAATTGATAATCTGAACTATATAAGAGGAGAAATTTCAGGCACTAAAATATTTGAAATGCTATAAAATATTTATATAAACTATTATTTAACAATTTCTGTTTGTAGAGTGCTATAGAGTAATCAGTATAGATGACATCTCAAGTCTTTCTGTGGCTTTGACCACATTTACCTCCTAATTTTAATTATTAATATGTTGGAGCAGCGCATACAACTAGATTCCGATCTTCCTTTTTAGTGAGTAAAAATATGTCCTTTGAGACAGCATTAAAGAAAGAGCACCTCGTATGAATTCAATGCCAAGAGACAAGATATTCTTGATTCTGAAGTCTTGTTCTTTTATACAGCAATGTAATTAACAATAATAAGAAAAGCAGGACATAGGTGTGGAGTCTATTTTAATAAAAAATTGTCTATAGATTTTGATGATAAAATTTAAAAATCTACTATATTTAGTTAGTTACAAACAACTAGGTTGTGGGAACATATTTGGTCAATAAAACACCCCTACCAAATGCTGACAAGAAAAAAAGTTAGGTACCACCTTTCTTCTCTGCAGATGGCCTGAGATGGGTTAATTTGAAAGAATGCTTCCAAACCTGAGGTGATCCCTGAGAACAGCATAATTCACTACTGTCTCCTACATTCAGTTTCTCAGTTTGTGCTCTTTTAATTTTGAAGGGAAGGAAACCAGTCCTTTAAACCGATCTTCAGCATGATGGCAGAACCAAGCAGTGCGGACAGGTGGCACGGTGTCTGACTTTGTTCCAGTAGCCACTTGGGCTTTCTCCGGGTCTTCTCTGCCCTAGGGATAGCACCACTATTGAAAACATGTCTTTGTGACATTCTCTATGCCAGGAACCCCCGACGCATTTTCCTTGAAACTGATGAAATGAATAAAAATAAACCAAGAGGTGTGCCGTTCGTTTCTGTTTCCTCCTTTCCGCAGCCCTTCTTGATCATCTAATATTTTAAATACATTGTCGATCACCAAAAGGAGCATAAGGGGTATATTGATTTGTAGCAGATGTATTAATAGCCCAGCCCCTATCCCTTACCTGTAGCTGCTGGGAAGAAAACCATTTTTAACACTCTACAAGGTCTCATCTCCAGAATTTGCACCTGTTTCTAGCTGAGGACTTTCTCTAGCAGCACGGGAGCTCGTTACTGGGCATGAACTGGGAAGAAAAGGTGAGGGTAACTAAGAAGATTCTCCCTGGATTCAGCGATGTAATTCTGAGGCATGTTCCACATAGCTTCCCACAGAATTAAGCCCAGATATCTAACACAGGAACTTGCCTCTTAACACATGTGGTATTGGCTTTTCTATCTTTCCTGTTTTATTTTTTTCTCTCTTCGTTGTCTCACTTTCACTGTGTCCTCACTCCTGCTTTAAGAATACCCAAACAAATACATTCATTTATTTTTTTAAACTCTCAGAACACAGTTGACAGTTGAGCTTGTAATCTATGATAATCAGCTTGGATGCTATACTGACAGGAAGATGGTGAACTCACAATGTCTAACTAAGTTAAGATAAAATTTAAAAAATATTGATTCACGTTCAAAGATTTTAAAAAACCTAACCAGGCAGTGTCACAATTTCTTCTTTTTAGTTTACATGGTTTCTTAAATGCCTACAATTATTTTAAAGGAAGCTTTGTGTCCAGGAAAAATTGAGACATACGGAATAAATTACTAACCCATTTCTCCTTGAAATTCATTAGATGCTTAATGATTTTTCACATATATTTCTGAATTGAAAAGCTAGTTGTGAATTATTTTTATAAGTATATCCTTATGTAATATTTTGTTTTTAACAGTGAATTGAAGGTTTAAAGGTTAAATTATTCTATCCAGAGAATAAAAAGCAATTATTTCACAAGGAGAACATGTATATGTTGACACGACATTTTAAAATCTAGATTTTAAAATAGGTCCCATATATTTTTGAGTCAATTAGAATATGTTTATATGTCTGTCTACAGTTTTAAACCTGTCAAAATGTACTTGAACTACAAGTACCTTGAACAATTTTGAAATTTATTATTCCTCTGAAACTGATTAAAAGAATTATGGTATAGTGAAATTCTGATTGGCATAATTTGGGAGAGGAATTATTCCTTGGAGATCAAACCCTGCCAAGATAGTTTATAATGACATCGAGACTTTTTGATTTACAAAATTTGTTATATAAAAAATACTAAGACGATGACAGATAATACACAGACTTTAAATAAAATTGTACTAAAATTAAATGTCTAAATAAATTAGAAGGGTACGTGGTACATCTAATTGTATGTTTGTATATTTTATTTGTGGATTTTATTCCTAGGGTTGTTTTTGCTTTAGTTTGCAAAACGTTCTTATTTTTATGATAATGTATATATACTAAATAAAGAAAATCAGGAAATAGAAAATGAAGAAGAAAACATTAGCTATTGTCAACCAAATAAAAATTGTTCAATCTCTAAGCACATGAACTATGTATTATTGGTACAGCATGTACAGTATTTATGCTTCACAGGGTGAGGTAGAGACTGCAAAACATTTAACCTGGGACAAATAAGAAAGTAAGGACATTTTCACAGTATATTAATATTATAGAAAATGTTGATCTTAACAGTTAGGATAAAAGTAGTGAAAAATGATAGTATTTAAGGAGATCGAGAAAATTTAATCTATATCTGTAATGTGTGAGAAGCATTAGAATAATGCATGTATTTCTGGATTGGCATTGATTTCTATTGAGACTGGAAACATAATAGAAGTGAGGGAAAAAGAATTTAAATTGTGAATATTTGAGTTTTATACCTAGGAGTTCAAGAAATATATTTTGTTACTATCAAAGCAGTTGGCACAAGAGTGTACAGAATTCCCTAATTGCGGCTGTGTGGAGACATAGACAAACAGAATAGCAAAACAAAAATAGCAAAAAAGCAGAAATAAATTTTACCTGTATGTAAAAGCCAATTAGAGTAGGAAAACATGAAATTTGTGTTTTATCAAAATTTTTCTCTTTCTTATAATATAGTTGATTATATTACTGGAAAAAAATGGAAGCATTGGTATGTTCATCAAAAAAAAGTAAAACATAAGGTCAAAACCATGGGAATGCAGTGAGCAGACAAAATATACCTAAACACCGAAACTGATTTTGCCCTAAGACATGTACCAAAATGAATGAGTGCAGATTCCTACTGTCATACATCACATAGGACAGTAAAGAAATATATAGTTTTTCCCAAGATAGGGCATCACACAGGAGCTCCTCCCTAAAGCTAGGACCAAAATTTATATCCTCAGTATAAAGAAGAATCAGAGGTAAATTAATCCCATTTCACATTCCCTGCAAATGGCAAATAAAAATGACTTGAGATTGGACAGATTTAAAGAAACTCAATCATTAATGATTTACAGCAATTAATTTAAAAATTGTTTAATTGTGCAGTCCAAACATACGTCCAAACACCTTTAGGCCAAGAATTAACATAATGTGGTCCCAGAATGGTGGTGCCTTTAGTAGACTCACAAAAAAATTCAAATTCTCTTTGGCAAATTTTCTTCCAACTAATCCTCAAAAGTGCACAAAAATAATTTTCAAAGAAAAATAAATATTTGTCATTCAAAGGCAACTAAGTACACAAGGAAATGATATTCCACCATTTGAAAGGAAAGCAGAAAAAGAGTACAAACAGATCCACAAAGGTTCATTGGTAGAAATATCACTGTTAGATTATAAAGCACATTTGCTTTAAAAAAAATTAAGAAAAAGAACATATTTTTAGGAGACTAAAAAAATTGATGTAGCAAATTTGAAAACTAGTTTGTATAAAAATATAGTATTTTAAATTAAAAACTCAAAAATGAACTCATCAGATTAGACATGGCCATGGTGAGAGTTAATAAATATTTCAGAATGCATTACAGATAATTTGAAAAAATGCAAAATGTGGATAGAATCATTAAGAGACATGGAAGATGCAGTGAGAAAGTGTAGCATGTGTTTAATGAGTGTTCTTATAGAAGAAGGGAACTGGGAAGGGACAATATGTGATGGTATTTGGGCTGAAAGTTCTCTAGACTTTTGTAAGACACTAATCTGCATATTCAAGAATTCAATGCTTGCTAAGCAAGCTACAGTGGAGATAAACCTACACCTATGTATCTCCTAGAGAAATAGTAAACCATTGTAGATTCTGGATATTAGCCCTTTGATGGATGAAATTGGAAATCATCATTCTCAGTAAACTATCGCAAGAACAAAAAACCAAACACCGCATATTCTCACTCATAGGTGGGAATTGAACAATGAGAACACATGGACACAGGAAGGGGAACATCACACTTTGGGGACTGTTGTGGGGTGGGGGGAGGGGGGAGGGATAGCACTGGGAGATATACCTAATGCTAGATGACGAGTTGGTGGGTGCAGCGCACCAGCATGGCACATGTATACATATGTAACTTATCTGCACGTTGCGCACATGTACCATAGAGCCTAAAGTATAATAATAATAATAATAATAATAATAATAATAAAAAGAAAAAAAAAAGAAATAGTAAACCATCAGGAAGGGAAAAATATTTCAACTAGCACTAGAAAAATCAAATTACCTTTAATCATATTGAAATCTGAAAGAATGAAAGGTAAAATAAACAATATTATTTGTTAAGAATAATAATGCCATTCTGAGATTCTCAACCAAGAAAAATATTCATCAACCTATGGCTAAATAAAATATTTAGAGACAAAAACTAAAATGCTACCAGCAGAATTCCACTAAAGAAACTAAAAAGGAACTCTGAAAAGATGCCTCAGAAAGTCTGAAGTTCTGAAATCAAAGAATGAACAAAGAGCAAAATATATTGTAAACATACAGATAGCTCTAAATAAAAAATTAGGTGTTGAAACAAAAAGATATTTAAAATTAGATAAGCACTGCAATATGTATGTTGGGAAGCAAATTATTAGGGTTGAAGTATTCAAAGACCCCTTAATTGTCTGACAAGAGCAGAAAGGTAAGTATAACTTTGCAACTTTTTTTTTTTTTTTTTTTTTTTTTGAGACGGAGTCTCACTCACTCTGTCGCCCAGGCTGGAGTGCAGTGGCGCGATCTCGGCTCACTGCAACCTCTGCCTCCCAAGTTCAAGCAATTCTCCTGCCTCAGCCTCCTGAGTAGCGGGGGTTACAGCCCTGTGCCACCATGCCTGGCTAATTTTTGTATTTTTAGTAGAGACGGGGTTGCACCATATTGGTCAGGCTGGTCTCCAACTCCTGACCTCGTGATCCACATGCCTCGGCCTCCCGAAGTGTTGGGATTACAGGCGTGAGCCACCGCGCGCGACCGACTTTGAAACTTTAACAAATTCACTGGACATCATGCATTTCTCTGTTGTATCTATGAAAACAATAAAAATAAAAGTCATAATTTAAAAACAAGAAGACAGAAACTGATAGGAGAAAATGAGACATAATATATATACACAACAAATTAAGAAAACAAATTAAGTATAAATGATCAAAGATGAACATAAGTAGACAATGTTTTTGTGAAAATACAAAGATTGGCAAAATTAAAAAAATCCATCTCTATCATAGCTACAAGAGAGGCAACTAATATATAAATTTATAGAAACTTTGAAGTTCAAACAATACAGATACTGTGTATATATGATATACATACAAACATACTACATGAATATAATTTTTTAAAAAGTTGCTATGTAGACAAAATAGAATGTAAGTTAGAAACATTTATTAAAATAAGTTAGTCTAACCAGTGTGATAAAAGTTTTAAGTTATTAAGATGTGATGACTTAAATGTGCATTAGCCTGATACATATATACATATATACACACACACTCACACACACACACACACACACACATATTTAGAGAGTCAAATTATATAAAGCAAAAATATCAGAAAGTAAGTAGAAATAGATAAGACCCCAAATCATTATAGACATTTCAAACACACATCATTCAGTAATAGATAAAAGAAAAAATTAAAAGAGTAAGTTTTAAAAGAAGCTAGTGGATTTTAAAAAGGGCAAACGTTATATATGGAACACGAATATTATAATTCATGTTATTTTCATGTTCATACAGAATACTTGCAAAAATTAACATTTTGTAGACCATACCACAAATTCAAACAATTTTCACAGAAATAACGTGACACAGAATGTATTTCCTAAACAAACAGCAATGAAGGTAGATATCAATACAAAAAAGAAAGCTAGAAACATGTCTAATAATATTGGTTGGAAGCTATTTTAATGAATATTGAAATATTTTAAAGGTGAATAGTCAATACAAATGAACCAAACACTTTTGTGAGGCCACTAAGATGTATGTGTAATGTGTAATGTCTCCTTTTATAAGGAGTAAATCTGTAACATCACCTGGGCTATTTGACAACTGCAAAGTGAATGTGAGAAGGAGAGAAACAGTGAGAGAGAAAGAGAGAAAACCACTAAAATAAACATAAAGAATGAAGGAAATAGCCAGGCGCCATGGTTCACGCCTGTAATCCCAGCACTTTGGGAGGCTGAGGCAGGTGGATCACCTGAGGTCAGGAGTTTGAGACCAGCCTGGTCCAACATGGTGAAACCCGCTCTCTACTAAATACACAAAAATGAGCCTGGTGTGGTGGCATGCACCTATAATCCCAGCTATTCGGGAGGCTGAGGTGGGAGAATTGCTTGAATCTGGGAGGTGGAGGTTGAAGTGAGTAGAGATCACGCCACTACACTCCAGCTTGGGCAACAGAGCAAGACTCCGTCTCAAAAAAAAAAAAAAAAAGAAGGAAATAGTACATGAAAAAGCAGAAATTATAGCAACTGAGTATATATTTAAAAATGCAAAAGCTCACTTTTTCAGAAAAATATTAAAATATTAAACCTAACAAATATCTAGGTAGACTGATGGAGAAAAATACAGAAAATGTACAAAAAAACGATTACCTGGAATGTGAAGGATACAAAATGTCAGCAGTTGTAGATTTTAAATAAGCAGTGACCTTGAGTTCAACCGTGATGGGGTATATTGAAAAGAATCTCTCAGAAAAAAAGAAAAAGAAAACTGTTATAAAGCTATGTACAAAATGTTAAGCACTATTAAAATCTTCCAATTCTACCAGTTATGGAGTTATTGGTCTTGGACTAACTCTCCTGAAAAGAAAAGCAAACAAACAAACAAACAAAAACAAACCTAAAAACCTGGGTAAAATAGCCTACCGTGGGCACTGGCAATGCAACCAAGCAGGTAGGACACGGGTGCTACATTGTCTTTGTCAGAACACGAAGCATTCATACACTCTTCTCACCCTCATTCTTACCTTTTAATCTTAGATCTACTATTAAATGTATTCAACATTACTATCAATCCTTTGGTCAAAATTTCTTTACTCACATTTTGCTTGATGCACTTGGATAGACTGTTCAAGAAAGTGTGAGTAGGGAATTCCTCAAACTCTTGCATATTTAAAATTACATTTTTGAACCTTGATGCTTGAAGTGTAGCTTGGGTAACGGGTTGGCTTTAAGCCAATTTTGGCATGCAATGGGTTGAGTTTATTAAGCATCAGACCTCTGAAAATCGTGGGGATGCAGGATTAATTTCAACACTATTCTAAATACTTGAAAGATATTATATAATTCTTTAATAAACTCCTGTGTCTACAAATGGTTCAGATTAACTCAATATCCATGATTAAACATCTATAAAATCAAGGCACTGTTATTTAGTGGAGACTTGCTGGCTATTCTATCAGAGGAGGTATTGTTATTGTAATCTCATCCTCTCATAAAAGTGTATCATATTTCTCATAACCAGCCCTTCATATTCTATTCCTATTTTGGTATTTTAAAATAAGATCTCTTTGAAACACTTGAATTCAAAGAGAGAATCTGAGTAGTTTTTAAAATGTCAAGGAAATGCCATTTCTTCATGCTTGAACAACTAAAAATTGACTAAAGTGCTTCTCTTCAAACTTTCTGGGACATTTTTTATCAGAATTCTAAGAACAATCACAATAGGTTTTAACTACAAATGTGAGAATATTCTAAATGTCAGGGTGGAAAAATTTTTAAAATAATTTTATAGTAATTTTTTTCATCATAATGACAGTGTGCTAAATTTTTTTAAGTGAAATATTACCGTAAACATTTAAGTCAAGATTCTAGGAAGTTGTTCTAAAGTCCAAAATTTAGTTTCATATACAATGATATTATATATATATTCGCATATAAAATTAATATATATGAGCCATGTTTCAAATAGTTGAGAGATTATTATATCAAAGATTCTTGATTATATAAAATGCCAATTACTTATAGGCACACATGCTTTAAATAATTACAAAGGCAGTTGTGGTTGATTCTACTCTTGCTACTGGCATTTATATGGATATAATATTATGGTCTGAAGAATATTTAGGTAAATTTATCCCTCATATGATCAGAAGAACAATGCAATATAGTTTATATTTGAAAGGAAAAAAATCTTTATATGGGTTCTGAAGCCTAAATCATTAACAACTTGGATAATAATTAGAATAAAAATACACAAATATGCCCTCTTCCTTGCAGTAAGTACACAGTGACAACAGAATCAAAGCATGTGGCTATGTGCATGTTTATATTTCAAGATGCAGAGCACTCTATTCCTCTTCTCTGCCCTTCCTAGATGGCACAATTCTTCATGAATCTAAGTGCAGTCATAGGGTGGATTAGGGTGACCTGCCATTTGTGTGCAACTGATCTCTATTTTGGAAGTAATTAAAGTAAAAACATATTTTTAAAAGATAATTTCAAATTTCAGTGCAAACTAGCATGGTTTCACCCCTTTTCTTTGTAACATTTTTACTAAGGTTGGAAAAGTAAGGTAGGCTTTAGTAAAGATTTTTAATAATAAGTTTTCAAAGTGAGACGCAACATGGTGGCACCAACACATTTCAAGTCTGCTGCATTTTGAATACACTTATTGGAGAAAAGAACTTCTCATTATTTTTCTCTTACAGGAAAGGAAATAAAATGTACAGTTGACCCTTAAGCAACACGGAGGTTAGGGGTGCTGGCCCCCCTGCACAGTAGAAAATCCACTATAACTTTGACTTCCCCAAAATTTAACTATTAATAGCCTACTGTAAGTCTTACAAATAACACAAGCAGTCAATTAACACATATTTAATACGTTATATCTCTTATATAATGTATTCTTACAAACATGCCAGAGAAAAGAAAAAGAAAATCATAAGGAAAATATATTTACTAGTTATTAAGTGGAAGTAGATGATCAAAAAGGTCTTCATCCTCATCGTTTTCATGGGCAGGGTGTGGAGAAGGATGTAGAATTGTTGGTTTTGCTAAGTGGACCTGCACGGTTCAAACCCCTGTTGTGCAAAGGCCAACTGTATAGCCATTGAATAACAATTTATTTTTAGAAATTAACCTCACTAAAATTCTCTTAGAAGGATGCCAAGAAAAAAATGAATAAGTATTTTTGGTTCATCCATGGTGTCAGTAAAAAACAGACCCTACTATAGGTTTTGGTCATACAGTAAAATTTACATAATACTATATAGTTAATGCAATTAATAATAATGTGTATTTTTACATGAATCAAAGGAAAGATGCTTATGATATATATTAAATGTATATTGAGATTTACTTAAACAGTTTTCTGGTTAAAAATTACAGTATAGTATTTAAATGAATTATAAGAAGTTATGATAATATAAAAATTATTTTTATTTTCAGATTCCATTATACACATACAATCAATGTAAATGTATTTGTATTTTTTCATTTTATTGTTTATTTTTATATTCCCACATGAATGTGAACTTCTTAAAAATGAAATCTTACTCTTATTTAATTCAGAGTTTATACCTGCAATATTTTACTGAAAAATATTGCAGTGCTATTTTCAAGTAAATAATAGAGATCCTTGTTTTAATTTTAATCATAGTGTATAGCATGTTAATTTCCATGTATTCTACTCTATGATTATTGGGTCACAAACTCAAACAAGCCACTATGGCTTTGGGTGTCTACCCAAAATAATGTAATTTTGTTTTCTATGCATGACATAAAAATAAAAACCTTGCACATAAATATTTGCAATTATTCACTTATTTGTGTTAGATATATTTCTGTAAGTAGAATGCCTGAACAAACATAGTAATATTTTTCTTTCATGATATTATTAGAAAATACATTGAAATGGTATTCCTTTTATACTTTATGAAAATTCATAAATTTATAATTTATGAAAATATTAAAATGCCCTATACATTTGTTATTCTCCAAAGTGTTTATAAAAATTTCTGCTCCTATCAGCTCTGTATGAGATGGCTCTTGTTCCATGTTTTTACAAAAACATAATCGTTTTATTTTTTGAATTTTTGAAAAATTTGTGATTGTGAAATACTGTCATTTATTTAATTTTCATTGAAATTTTTAATGTTCGTGCAGGTGTCTATTGTGAGATTCCTACGCAATCTGGATATATTTCTGTGAGTGGAATCTCTGAGCTCATACAGTATATTTTATCTTATGGTACTATTGAAAATACATTGACATAATATTTCCTTTTAAGATTATGAAAAGACTGAAACAACCTACACATTATTCTGTGTCTTCACTTCTATGTCTTTCTATGACTTTCTATGTCCATATAGAAAGGTCTTCATGAAATAATTACATATTGTTTAATATTCTGTTATTTATATGGGTGGTGATATATGCATTCTTATGTGATGTTATTTCTTTTTCTTCTTTTTGTGTAGTTTGGATCATTTGTCTCTTGTTTCTACTTAATATTATGTTTGTGAGATATATTCAGATTGAAATACGTCACTCAGTCCTTAATATTTGATTTTAAATATCACTCTATTTTATTAATGTGCTATTTATTTGTACAGTTATTTATAAATGGGCACATGAGGTCCCAAATTTTTGGTATTTTGTTATTTGAACAATGCATCAATGAATTTTTTTCAAGGATCGTGGTGTATATGTGCAAGGTATGCAGTACCACTGAAGGTACTATCTGCAGGCTAAGGAGGGTCTGAAACAGTGATCAGTCTACAACAGTGTGAATACATAAAGTGAGAGTAATCCTTTAGAAAAGCTTATAGCAACCTGTTAGAATGATTTTATGACTTGTGGCTATTTAGTGATATATTTTTAATTTTCAGTATCAAGGAATTCTTTTCATTGCATTTTATAAAAGTATTTTCTCCTGAAAGACTGGAAAATAAGTAGTCCATTGAAGTTAATTTGAGAATCACTGCTTAAATTTATGTATCCAGGAGCAGCATTGTTATTTTACAGGATATTTCTATTTAAAATTTATTTTATGGTGAGAACTTGTTTCCAATGGTGTATACAATTTAGTACTTTTACCAACTCTTTTTAAGTGGGTTTTTCTTCCACATTTCATAAAAAACATAGTAGTGTCATTTTTAAAATGTTTAAATAATTTAGGATTGTGAAATCCTGTCATTCTTTCATTTTTCCTGGCATTTTATTATGTTTGTTTGCTCAGTTTTCTATTGTAAGATTCCTACTTATGTTTTTCACCATATATCTATTGGCTTGCTTGCAGAGTTAAATTTATTAATGCTTCTAATTAAAACAAATTATCCTATAATACAGTTGTAACTGTTATACTCTGACCAAGAGTGCCTGGCTCCCCTGGTCAGACATATGTTTTATTTTAAACATTTAAAAAATTATAGGCAAGTAAAATATCATGTAATGCAATAAAATATGCATATAATTATTACTTATTATTTATTTGTAGTGAACATCTTTTAAAAACATTTTTATTCTCATATATCTTCTAGTATAAATTTCTGATTTATGACTCTTACTCAAGTCAAAACTTTTAATTTCTTATGTTCCTAATTTATTAATAAAATAATAAAATTTTCCTCACATATTATTAACCAGTTTTTACTATGTAATGCATATTCTACCAGCTAGTCATTTACCTTTTTACATTATTTAGAATCAACACTAGTATAATATTAGAAATTTTACAATCTATGACTATACAGTTTTAAAAAAATTTTTCAAAATTAGAAAGTCTTTTCAACCTCTAGGATTATAAAATATGGTAAATATAATACTTGTAAATTTGTGGTTTTATTTCTATATTCAATCTTTAATAAATTTGATATCTTCAAATTTAGAGTAAACACTAGTATAATATTAGAAATTTTACAATCTATGACTATACAGTTTTAAAAAACTTTTTCAAACTTAGAAAGTCTTTTCAACCTCTAGGATTATAAAATATGGTAAATATAATACTTGTAAATTTGTGGTTTTATTTCTATATTCAATCTTTAATAAATTTGATATTCTTCTGAATTGTAGCTCTCAATCATTTCAAATGAATATTGTATCCCTGTTGTTCTTATAATTTTTAAGCCATTAAAGTGCAAATGAAACCATACAGTTTTAATTACTGTGGGTGTGTAACATATTCTGATATCAGAAAATGTAATCCCCCCAGCTTTATTCCTTCTCAATATTGCTTTGGCTACTAGAGGTTCTTTTGTTGCTTTGCATGAATGTTAGAACTGTTCTTTCTACTTATGTAAAAAAAATGCCATTGAGATTTTCTTAGCAATTGCATTGAATCTTTAGATCACTTTTGGTACCAAAAGCACCAGTTTTTAGATATTTATTCATTTCTTCTAAGTTATTTAATTTTTAGTGTATAACTGTTCATAATAATCTCTTATGATCCTTTTTACTTCCATGTTATAATGATTTTTCTTTCATTTTTGGTTTTATTTTTTGGGTCTTTTCCATTTTTCCTAGTAATTCCAGCTAAATATTTGTCAACTTCATTGATTTTTATTAAAAAACCGGCCTTCAGGTTTGTTGATTTTTTTCCTATTGTTTTTATATCCTCTATTTTATTTATTTCTGCTCTAACATTTAGGAAATCCAGAGATCAATGCATGCATATATGGCCAGCTAATCTTCAACAAGAATACTAAAAATACACAATAGAGAAAGAGTAGTCTCTTCCTGACTGGGCGTGGTGGCTCACACCTGTAATCCTAGCAGTTTGGAAAGCCAAGGTAGATGGATCACCTGAGGTCAGGAGCTCAAGACCAGCCTGGCCAATATGGTGAAACCCTGTCTCTACTACAAATACAAAAATTAGCTGGGCATGGTGGTGGATTCCTGTAATCCTAACTACTTAGGAGGCTGAGGCAGGAGAATCGCCTGAACCTGGGAGGCCATGGTTGCAGTGAGCCGAGATTGTGCCACTGCACCGCAGCCTGGGTGACAGAGTGAGACTCTGTCTCAAAAAAAAAAAAAAAAAAAGGTAGTCTCTTCCACAAATGGTGTTGGGAAAACTGGATATCCACATGCAAAGTAATGAAGTTAAACCTTTATCTTGCATCACACACAAAAACTAACACAAAAAATTAAAAACTTAAATGTAAGAGCCAAAATTATAAAACTCCTTGAAGAAAACATCTAAAGCAAACTTCATGACATTGGTCTTGGAAGTGACTTTTTGGATTTTACACCAAAAGCACAAGCAGGAAAGCAAAAATAGACAAAGGGGATTACATCAAATGAAAAAGCTTCTGCATATCAAAGGAAACAATACGCAGAGGGAAAAGTCAAACCAGACATTATTTTCAAATCATATATCTATTATGGGGTTAATATATAAAATATACAAGATATTCTTACAACATAGTTGCAATAATAACAATAATTATGATAATAATAACCTGATTTTGAAATGGGCCATGGACTTGAAAAGACAGTTTTCCAAAAAACCCATGAAAATGGCCAGTAGATACCAGAGACAAATAATCAATACCACTAATCAACAAGCGTTGGCAAAGATGTGAGTTAACTGGAACCCTTGTGTACTATGTAGAAATTTAAAATGTTGCAGCTGCAATGGAAAACAGTATGAATATTCCCTAAAAATTAAAAATGGATCGACTTTATGATCCAGCAATCTTACTATAGGGTATATGTCCATAAGAATGGAAACCACAGTTTCAAGAAGATGCCTGCACTCTCCTGTCCATTGTAAGAGTGTTCAAGATAGCCAAGTTATGATAATAACCTACATTTCCATGAGGGGTGAATACATTTTTGAAATGCATCATATACACACAATGGAATAAGCATCACCCTAAAAAGGAATGATTTCTTGCCATTTGCAAAAACATGGATGAACCTGGAAGAAGTTATGCTAATGAAAAAGCCAGATATAGAAGAACAAATACTTCATGATTCCACTTAGATGAGATTTCCAAAATAGTCAAACTCATAGAAATAAGGAGTAGAATGGTGGTGGCCAGGGGCTGGAGGAGGAGAGAATGAAGAGTTGCTGTTCAACGATATAAAGTTTCAGTTACAAAAGATCAAAATGTTTGAGAGCTCTGCTGTACAACTTTGTGCCTGTGGTGAACAATACTGTATTGTGCACCAGAAAAAAAGGTTTAAAAATAAAGATCATAGCCATCCAGCACTTTGGGAGGCTGAGGCGGGTGGATCTCGAGGTCAAGAGATTGAGATCATCCTGGCCAACATGATGAAACCCCGCCTCTACTAAAAGTACAAAAATTAGCCAGGCATGGTGGCAGGTGCCTGTAGTCCCAGCTACTCGGGAGGCTGAGGCAGGAGAATCTCTTGAACCCAGGAGGCGGAGGTTGCAGTGAGCCGAGATCATGCCACTACTCTCCAGCCTGGTGACAGAGCGAGACTCCATCTCAAAAAGAAAAAATAAAAATAAAAAAATAAAGATTGTATAAAATAGTGAATGCATCTCCAAATTATCTTTTTCTAAGGATATGGATCTCCACTGTTTTAAGAAAAGACTTTTGAGTTTGTGTCCCAGCATGGAATTGAATGTGTAGTTCAAATCTCTGAACATGCTAATTTAACTCTCAGTTGAAGGAGGAAGAAACTGCCCACCTTCATCTTCAAGATTCATTAATATAGAAGAGGAAAATAAATCCCACAGACAGTATTAGAAAGTTGGATGCCTTCTTGAAATGAAATGATATTGAAAATAATTTTCAGAAAGTATTTTATTTCTGAAAGGTGGCTAATGATAATGCAGAAGCCAGGTTAGTTGAAACAATAGTTGGAAAGTTGATTAGTCTTCTTTGTAGTTTCTAATTGCTGAGAAAGGTAAATTTCTTCAAAAGTTCTTTGATTCTTTGAAGCTGACTAATAGGAACTAAAATACATAGTTTTGTTAAGTGGTCAAAGGAGGAAATTGGTTCCACAATTTTAGAAATAGTCAAATATTATAGGCGACATCAATTTTCAGCATATACAAATATGACCAAGAAACTAGCTACCTTGTAATTAACATGTTCAGACTCATATTTTTAACTTGTCTAAACAATTTTATTAACTAACATTAATAGAAGAGCCACAAATATGTATTTACTTAAATAGAGATCTTCAATGTGTATTAAATAAAAAATTGAAAATAAAAGAAAAATGGACACATTTATAATGAGATTTTGAATTTCAACAGTCCACTCATACTAATTTACATCAGTAGGAATATTTGTCCAGATATACAGGACTTGAATAAAACTGCCAGTCAACTTGAACATTTTACGTTCCACACACAAAAGGCTCAATACACATGAATTTGAAGTGATAATGTCCCCAAATAGAATGCATTTTGGGGTTTAAGTCTATTCTCAATAAACTTAAAATAATTAAACACATAAAGCTATATTCTTTGACTTTAATACAATTAAACTAAGTATCAATAACAGAAAGACACCTTTAAAATCACTAAGTATAAAATACACAACACATTTCTATGTTTTGTTGGGGGTCAAAGAAGAAATCTAAAGGGAAATTAGAAAAAAAAATAACAAAGTCTAAGGGAAGAAGGTGACAAATTACCTACAGAAGGTACAAAAAAGAGGAACATCATGACTGATCCTACAGACATTAAAAGAATAATAAGAAAATTCTAAGGAAACAATTGCAATAAATTAGAAACTTTTGATGTAATAGAAACATTCCTTGAAAGACAAAATTCACCAAAACTTACAAAATAGATAACCTGAATAATTCTTTAATATAAATGTATTAAATCTGTAATTAAAAACTTTTCATAAAGCCAAACTTATGATCTTTGCTTTTGGATTCTTTCAAAATCTGTATAAGAAAT
The DNA here is from genome assembly GCF_028885625.2 of Pongo pygmaeus. Lineage (NCBI taxonomy): Eukaryota > Metazoa > Chordata > Mammalia > Primates > Hominidae > Pongo > Pongo pygmaeus. The sequence goes on along the minus strand of NC_072379.2, from coordinate 33,541,802 downwards.
AATATCAATTCTACACAATCTCTTCCAGAAAACAGAAAACATTTCCCAATGCATTCTGTGAAGCCCGTGTTACCTTGATACCAAACCAAAGAAATTAAAAAAATGAAAACTACTGATCAATATCTGTTACAAACATAGATTTAAAAATTGTTACAAAATTTAATATGACAGGCCCAACAATACATAAAGGGATGATATATGATGCTCAAGTGTGGTTCAACCCTGAAATGCAAGTTTGGAGTGGCATTAAAAAGTCAGTCAATTAAAAGTAATGTCCATGTTAGTAACCTAAAAGGAAATATGATTATTTTAACAAATACAAGAAAACTATTAGATAAAAATTAACATCATTATATATACATATATATGAACTCAGTAAAATGGATATATAAAGGAGTTTCCTCAATGTAAAAAGAGCATCTATAAAAACCTATAGATTACTTCATAATCAATAATGAAAGACTAAATGTTTTCTTTCTAAGAAACGAGTAAGTATCAGGTTGGTGCAAAAGTAATTGTGGTTCTTGCAATTACTTCCAATTGAAAAAAACAGCAATTACTTTTGCACCAACCTAATATGTCTTCTTTTATCACTTATATTTAATGTTGCAATTTCAGTTCTAGCCACTGTGAAAAAGTAAGAAATGGCTTTATTTTTAAAAGATATATGATTGTGTATGTAACAAATCCTATGCGATCTAGGAAAATAAGCTATTAATAAACATATTCAGCATGTTTACGGGAAATTAGGTAGATACAACAAATCCATGTATTTCTATCTATTAATAATGAAATTTTAGAAATAATTGTAAAAGAAAATAATTTACAGTGTCATAAAAATATGAATTACTTAGGGATAAATTTGACAACAAAATTTCAGTTTTATTAAAAGCTGGAATCGAGACCATCCTGACTAACAATGGTGAAACCCCGTCTCTAATAAAAATACAAAAAATAAGCTGGGTGTGGTAGTGGGCACCTGTGGTCCCAGCTACTCCGGAGGCTGAGGCAGGAGAATGGCATGAACCTGGGAGGTGTTCACAAGCAAAGTGGTGTTAGACATGACATCAAAAGCATTATCATTAAACGGACAGTTAATAACCTTGTGTAAATTAAACGTTTTTTCTCTGAAAATGACCCTATTTTACAAGGATGAAAAGGCATACCATAGGCTGAGAGAAAATATTTGCACACACACATATGACAAAGGATCAGTATCTGCAATATGTATCAGGAATCCTCAAAACTCAACAAGAACACTAAAACAAATGCAATTCAATTAAAACAGTCAAAATATCAATGGAGATTTCACTGAAGAAGGTATACAGATGACAATAAGCACATGTAAAGTATTAAACTTCATTAGCCATTTGGGAAACGCAAATTAAAGCCACAATAAGTCATATCAGAATGGGTAAAAATTTAAAAATGGGGATAATATCAAATTCTGGAGGGGAACTGGAAAACTCATACAATGCTGGTGATAAGGTAAATGAACCATACTCAGAAAAAATAGTTAAGCAGTTTCTTAAAAAAACTAAACATGAAACAAGTATACAACCTAGCAATTGTGCTGCTGGATATTTATATTTATATAAGAAAAATATGAACTTATGCTCACTCAAAAACCTTTATATAAGTGGTCATAACAGCTTTATTTGTAATAGCCAAAACCTAGAAACAACCCTGGTATCCTTCAATGGGTCAATTGTTAAACTGTGGTAACCCACATCATCAGATGCTATTCATCAACAAAAAAGCAAACAATTGATACGTAACAACAACTTGAATGAATTTCCATGCAATTATGCTGAGTGAAAAAAAAAAGCCAATCTCAAAAGATTATATACTGTTTGATTTCATTTATATTACATAGTTAAAATGGGAAAACTGTAGAAAAGGAGAATAGGTTAGTGGTTAGCCATGTTCAGGGAGAGATAAGGGAAGGGAAGTGGATGTGGCTAAGAAAGAGCAACATGAAGAATCTGTGGGGTGACGAAAATCTTTGTGTCTTTGTTGTGTTAATGTCAATATCTAGGTTGCAATATTATACAAAAGTGTTGTAAGATGTTTCCATTGGGGGAAACTGAGTAAAGGGTATGTGGAATCTCTGTGTATTATTTATTATAATAGCATGTGAATAATTATAAAAAATTCAACTACAGAGAAAACACTTGATCACAAATTTTAAAAATGCAATAGAATTGTAATCACCCTTCATTATAGATAGTGGGATAATCAGATATATAATATAAACTATAAATATAAAATAATGTTAGAAAATATTTAAACATTAAAAATGAATTAAATATTGAATAATAATAAAAATGAGCATGTTGAGAAAGTAAGAATTTGAAAAAGTACATATGTAAAAAATAAAACTACTAGAAATGTGTGTGTGCATGTGTATATGCATTTATAAACTCAATGGAACTATTAACAGCTGATTAAATGTAGCTTAAGAAAGCATTAGTTAAGTGGAAGATAAATCGGTAGAAATTTGAGAGAAAGCTGCATAGAAATATAATGAAGTTAAAAAAATAAAAACAACATTGTTAGGTTTAGAGGTTAGAAATTAAAACCCCAATATAGATCAAATGAGTTTGTAAAATATTAGAGAAGGGAAACTAGGAGAGAGGCAAATATCAAAGAGTTAATGGTTGTGAATTTTACAAAATTGATTTCAGATATGCATCCTAAGATTCAGAAAGCAAGATGTGTATAAAATAATATTGTTACATTTTAAATAACACAGAGGCATATATTCAAAACTGGATGTCATGCCTTCTCAATCTGCTCCTTTCACAGTCTTTTCGAGATATTTATTACAACCTTTTCCTTGTAGTGGCTCAGGTAAAAACTGCTGCATTCATCTTTCTTGATCTTCTGCTTTCACACCCTATGTAACCACTATCAAATTCTCTTATTTTCTCTATACCACTTGTCTCCTTTAAATATCTATACAAATGACCTAAGTTGTTGATTATCTTCTCTTACTAAAATTTTATATTCAAAGAGAGCAGCGTTTAACTGCTTTGTTCACTGCTGTCTTCCCAGCATTTGGTATATGTTAGGCAATCAATACAGGTTTACTGAGTGTATTCTGCATATGTTCATCTATAACATACTTTGTTCCATCCAAAATTTTGCATATCATACAATAAATCAAATAATTCATTTTCCATTATATAGAGTGCTCCATTGTGAGAATATCTCACCTTTTATCGACTTTCCTTTTATTAGATATTTAGAAATTTTGTTATTATTTACACTAACAATGACACCTATATGTTGTACCTCTCTGCTGGTGCATATGTAAGAGTTTCTTTAGAGAATCTGAATAATACCAGAAATGGAAAGTTTAGGAAAACATGGACAACATTGTAAATCAGAACTAGTTAATCTATGTTTTTGTTTTTAATAAAATGACATGATTTTTTTCAGTGGTTTGTAGCATATAGTCAGGGATTATGCAAAGTTCAGGATTAACAGGGTCCATCATCATGGATGTGGATTTTAATCAATGATATGTAAAACAGGGTATATAGTAAACATCTAACTATAATGGTGCACAATGCAGAATTGGAATAACAATTACAATGAACTATGAGATTTTAAAGAAGTTTCCCTTTTTGCAACATAGCGATCTACTGTTACTTTGCTGTGGTGGTTGAGTCCCTATAAACTTCTGCTAGAGCAATTGAGTAGGTAAGTGTGAAAAACACTGGTCTAGAGCATAGTGAAACACACAAATGAAGACAAACATCAGGAAACCCTAAGTAGAATTCAAAGGATTATAGGATCCCCGATGTGTCAATTCATTAATTCAACTCCTTCCTTCTTTCATTCAGCAAGTATTTATTGAGCATCTACCATGTATAAGATGCTAGGAAAACCACAATAAGCAAATAAAACAATATATCTTTCCACAGGGACCTTTTGTTCTCATGTAGGCAGATACATAAATGTTGATGAGTGTTGAGAAGAAAAACTGTAGGAAGAAAGATAGGGAGTAGGGGAGTGGGGACCGGGTTGCAGTTTTAAATAGGAAGCAAGGGAAGGCTCATGGAGAAGGCTGCATTTAGGTAAGCCTTGAAAGTGCTGGGAGAGGAATCTAATGAAAAACCTGATGCAGGAGTATTCCAGGCCCAGGAAAAAGTAAATGGAAGGTAATGTGAAAAGTCTTCCCCGGCATGATTAAAAAACAGTAAAGAGGAGAGTGTTACTGAGGCAGAGGCATAGGATGGCTGCAACGATGAGCTCAGAGAGGTAAGGTGAACCAGAGGTAGGTCATAGAGAGCCCTGTGGGAGACTGGCCACACAGTCTAGCATCCAACCAGGGACACTTTTAAGAATGAAAGGGTGGTGGATTAATCATTTTGGCTGGAAAACAGGTGTAACTTGATTGCCCTCACAAACTCATCTTTCTACAGTCACTCTAGGGACTTTCACTCTTACACTGATGGAAATGAAGAGCCACGGGAGACTGTTAAATAGGGATGGCAGGATCTGACTCCTGTGAAAAAGAAATCACTGATGATTGTGTTGAGAACTGAATAAAAGGTACAAAAAGAGAATAAGGGAGCCTCAGTAAAAAGCTCCTGGGATAAGCAGCTGAGAGACATAGTGGGTTAGGCCTGGTTGGGATGGTAGCAGTGGAGCAGAAGAAGCCAATTGGAATGGATATATCCTCTTTAGGGACATGTCCACCAGGGATGAATCTAGAAATTTAGGTCTGAACTTTGAAAATGATGAATTTATAAGGAATGAGACAAACTATCACTTATTGTATTGTAAGCAACACCTCAACCAAACCTGGGAAATATATTCTTTCCTCTGGATCAACTACAAATGAGATTTTTGGAAACTTACATCACGCTATCAAATTTATATATTGTTTGTAGTTTATTTTTGACTTTCCCGAGCAAATTGCCACCACAGTGAAAGTTTCTGCTTTAACCTTAGCACTCAAATGATTTGTCTATAAATGACTCATCATCTTGAAATGAGTGCTTATTTGTATTTACCTGATGAGTATAGGGATATTATGAATATAAGCCCTATAAATCAAAGTTTTAGCAAACTTGGTATTTCCAGAAATTCAATTTCTGATGCAGAGCTAATGACATGGCAGTGCGATGTTACCTGCTTTTGTCAGTTTTCTCTGCTCTATCTGTTGCATTAGATTTCTGTGGGTAAATGTGGGTGCATAGTGAATTCACAATCACCATTAAACCTTCCTTGGTGATTTGGTGGCTAGACTCGCTCACAAACTAAAGAAGACAGAGGTGGGAGCTGAAGAAATACAATGAGGCTGGACAAATCCTTCAGGCAGGGTTATGGTGGTTTTGAAAGATTACATGATTTGTCTAAGATAATTCATTTCAAAGTAGCTGTCGGTAACTCCTGTGAAAAGGATGGATATTGCCAGCTCTCTCAGGATCATTTTGTTTTTTATTTTCTTAGGGCTAATAAAGCTACTAACTTATTCACATTATTTTTTCTAATAAAAGTGAATTTGCAAGATTTTCCTATTTCTAAATTTCCTATGTTTAAATTAGGTACATGGAAAAGTACAAGATATGGATGACATGATTTACCACTATGTTCTTCCGGGCACTTTAGGAAGATAGAGATGAACATTGGAGAATGATGATGTTAGTCTCAAAGCTGGGCATTCTTTACTGTTCCCTTATTATATTTCCTGGTTAGTCTTTGCTTATTTTAATGACAGTCCAATCTGGTGGGTTAAACTACTAAGTACGTATCTGATGCTGTAAATCTATTTAAGTTTAAATGTCAAAATTGTATTAAAATCATGTTAAAATATCATGTTGTTTTAGTGTGTGCATGGGCAGGAAAGCTTACAGGTTTTAGTATTTTGGGCTGGCAAAAATGAGATGGGAGGCTGGTTCCAGTTATACTTGAAATATTTTGAGCAGATTATTTATATTTTTGGATTTTTAAGATGAGGTTTCACAATGCTTATTTCCTTATAGGGTTTATTATTGTTCTTCAGCAATTTTGACATTAATGATGTATCTGTGAACTTTTTGTTCACAAAACTACCATCTACATGAACATATGCTGGGACATAAATACTATGGAATTATACATGAAAACAAATCAGTAATGTGATAAAATAAATGCCGAATTTTGTGTGCAATATGCTTTACCCAGGTTAGGAGATATTTTAAATTAAAAATAATAGTGATGTGTGGTCAGATATTCATATTAATTTTTAATTTTATGTAAGCCTGTTTAGTCTTCCCTCTCTTTTTATACCTACAGTTAAACACTATGAGTAATTCATATCTGTTGCCTCCCTCTCTCATTCAGGTGTCTTTTGCATTCATACCATGTCCTAGATCTGAATGCTGCACTGCCTTGTTTTAATATTACTCATTACGTTCATTCATAAATTCAGGAGATCTGTCAATCATTCTGTCATTCAACCAATACTTACCACATACCTGTTAAGAGTCGGCACCATCAATAGCTCTTTCGATTGATTTGCTTGACTTACATGAACAATTTTAATACTTTTCTTAAATTTTTATTTTGAATCTTTCACTAAAGAGGTATTTACAGAGCAATCATTTGGAGTCAAGTATACTGAGAGTCACTCAAAGCCATTGCCTATTGGATGGAAATTGATTATCTAGAAAATTATTAAAATATATTTCATCATGATAGTTGATTACCCTTACCATACCTCCGTGGCATCTCCTGTATGTGGTATGTGTCTCTCTCCTTATTTAGATTCTTCTTCCAAGGATACTTCCAATGCCTTTAGACAAAGGGCAAAGTCCTATATCTTTGTGTGGCAAATTTTCTGAGGCTTTTTCTACTTGAAAATAATTTGATTATCTCACATTGAAATGACAATTACCTTTATATCAAATTATAAGATTTTTTATTGTCTAAAAATATTTCCCCAATGACCTCTTACATCTAAAGTATCTGTAGAGAATTTGACATTGTTCTTTGCTTGCTATGTTTTCCTGTCTCTCAGGATGCTTTATAAATTTATCTTTTTCATTATTGTTCATTTTTATCTTTTAATCTGAGTTTCTACATATTTATTAAATTTTATAAGATTTATCTACATTATTTTCATTATTTGATAACAATTTTTTTCTCCTGTCTGTTAAAATATATCATCTCACAGAAAATCCTATTTCCTAGATACTGGCTTTAATTTCTCAATTATATTTTTCATTTCTTCTCCAAAATTTATTATGCACATTTGCAATTAAACTATTGAAAGCATTGCATATTGTATACGCATGTGCTATTAATCTAGATTCTATAATTAAACATTTCTATATATGCCCTAGCACATTTCCGTCTATTCATCCACTCCATCAGGCTCAGTTTGTTAAAAATACATATTTCTCATTTCTTCACTTTTCTGCTGCCTTCTAGAAGAGTTCCTCAATCTGATATTTCTACTTTCTAAAATGTTCTTTAAATTGATCTAAACTACCATATTTTTAAATTTTTATTTATTTATAGTTTACATTCCCCTTTGTTTTTCTTCATGAACCTGCCTTCTCATGTCAGATCTAATATCACACCTCCATCATATCTCATACAATACCTCATGTAGAGGTATTGTATAGATATGTATTGGTTGAATACATATCTCATACAATACATGAGATATATATTTGTATGGTACAGCTGCTGCCTCAGCATCCATTTTTAGGTCTGACATAAGTTGTTTCAAACCCATTAGCATCCTATCACTGTTGGCCTAGTTAAAGCTTATCCTCATTTGTGGTTATTCGCAAGATAGTCCACTTTTTCCTCATTGCACAAACTCAAAGCTCAATACATCTCACACAGCTGACCAGGATCAAACCTACTGCACAACATCAGAGTCACGTAATAAGTACGTACTTCTCACATGCTTTCTTTAGCCCATACACAACCCACAGGAAAGCCTAAGAAATGACATCTAGGCACCGTGACACCCAGACCCCCAAGTTTCTCCTTCTATCTCGCTCCCCACCCACTGACTGAGCCTCCTGCCACCTCCAGACCTCCTGTTGGTGACCGTCACACCCCTAAACTCTCTAGGAAGTATAAGTGGTTCATCTCTTCTGTTTCATGCATTTTGGTTTCATCCCCTTACTGTGTCTCACCCGACACACTTACCTAAATCTAACCTTCCCCCTGGCAGGGTTCTCCTAAAGAGTGGCTACCTCGCTTATGATCACTCTTGACAGAGAGAACTCCAGGCAAAGTTAGAAAGAGAAATCACAATGGCGATTGGGGGCAGCTGTTAGAGTGCATGGCCATGACCATGAGGAAGGAGTCGCGTGCCTTTAGACTGCTCATGGCTCACCAATGGGCTCTCCCCTGTGGCTCTCACCACCTAGGAGGGTTCTGCCACTTGCTGGCAAATATCTGTGCTGCTGTGCATCACTGCCTATTGTGTTTGTTCAGTGTGGCCACATCTTTCTACCCTAAATGCCTACCCTTGAAAAGCCAAGTCCTCTCCAAGGTGCACAAATAGCCAGCCTACTACTGCAAAGGGATGACCATGATTGCTCTCACTCCTCGCATGAGAACTACTGACCAGAGTCAAACTGGCTAAACTGTTTGAAGGTCCCAATTCATGTAGCAATGTTCTGGGACAGGAGAGGGGCAACCCCAACCTTGGTGCTGAGGCCATCAGGCATGACCACCAAGTGCTTAGTGAAATCCTGCACACTGAAACTGGGAGGCTCCCATATGCATGGCCACTGTGTCAGTGGTGGTGTGCTGAAACTCTGTAGGTTTCTCCAAACAGAGGGGGACCCCACTTCACAGGAAGCCAAAACACCTCACTGATGATGGTGCCGCTCTAAATTGCGGCATTCCATTTCTTCTGGTGCTCTTTATCCTTCCATCCTCATGAGGTCAACTGGGATACCCTAGAGAGGAGGCAGCTCTCAGGGTAAGGGGCAGACAGGAGCATACATGGAGGCCGCCTGCATAGCAGGCACCATTCAGGATGACCACAAATTTCAGGTTAACATCCAAAGAGAGAGGAAAAATATTTTAGTCATCTAGAGAAGCAAGCCATTCTAAAGATTTTACTGAAGAGGAAAAAAACAAAAGAAAAGGAGAAAGAGAAGGACAGATTATCTTGCAGTGGAGGACCTTCCCAGGGAAACTACTACCTAGAGGCAACTGGCCCTTTTCCTGTTTTAAAAAAATCCCATTTACAAGAGCATCAAAAAGAATAAAATACTTAGAGATAACTTTAACCAAATAGGTGAACAATCTTTACAATGAAAACTATAAAACATTAATGACAGAACTTGAAGAAGACACAAATAAATGAAAGGATATCCCATATTGATAGATTGAAAGACTTACTATTGTTAAAATGTCCAAACTACCCAACGTGATATACAGATTCACTGCAATCTCTATGAAAAGTCCAATGACTTTTTTTACAGAAATTGAATAAACAATTCTAAAACTGCTTACAATTTTTTGTAGAACCACAAAAGACTCCAAGTAGCCAAAGCAAGTTGGAGAAAGAAAAACGAAACTGGAAGTATCACACTCCTATTTTCAAATTATATTACAAAGCTGGGGTAATCAAAACAGTATCATATTGACATAAAAATAGGCAACAAACCCATACAAAGATTATCAGCTAATCTTTGATGAAGGTGTCAAGAATACACAATGGAGAAAGCATAGTCTTTTCAATAAATGGTGTGGGGGAAACTATTTTTCTACTTGCAAATGAATGAAAGACCCTTGTCTTATGGCATATACCAAAATTAACTCGAAATAGATTAAATACTTAAAGGTAAGATTTAAAACTATAAAATTAATTGTAGAAAACTTAGTGGAAAAGTTCCTTGACATTTGTCTTTCAATGAATTTTTAGATATGACACAAAAATCATAAGCAACAAAGCCAAAAATAAGCAAGTCGTGCTACATTAAACAAAAACATTCTGTACAGCAAAGGAAAGAATTAACAAATGAAAGGCAACCTACAGAATAGGAGAAAATACGTGTAACCCATAAATCTGTTAGGGTATTATTATATATCTAAAATATATCAGGTAAACACACAATACAATTACAAAAAGTAAAAATTAAAATCAAAAAATCAAAAAACCCAATCTAAAAATGGGTAAAGGCCTTGAATAGACATTTTTCCAAAGACGACATAAAAATGGCTGATAGGTATATGACAAGGTGCTGAGCATTACTAATCATCAGAGAAATGCAATTCAAAACTCCAATGAAAAGTTACCTTGTACCTGTTAGGATGGCTATTATCAGGATCAAAAGATTACATATGCATACACACACATATATGCACACAAAATAGTAACTATGGATGATGACAGTTGTGCTAATTTGTGGAAATCAGTATACAGTTAGTTTACACATATATAAAATCATCATGTTGTATATCTTCAATTTTTATATCTCAAATATTTTGAAATAAAATTTTTAAAAAGCAAGCTTATAGTAGCCATATATCTCAACATATATTTGAATACAAACTTGTTTCCAGGGACTCTTAACACCTTATTTCACTGATAAACAGTATTATCTGAGATTTGGTAAAAATAATGTACTTCTTTTATAAAATTTATTATGACTCTCCTTGAGTTTAACTTTTTAAATTGTCGTTACTAAATATTTCCACAGATTGCTTATTTTGGAAACAGATATAAAGTAGCTATGCTACAAAGTCATCTTATACCTTAAGAAAAGCACTGTGCCCAATGAAAGGGAGATAATAATCTTCCTGTACTCAGGCCAATCAGACTTCATCTTCAATAAATATCCAGTTTGGTGAACCACATCATAAAACATAATTTTATAAAGCATTATAGTATATTTTAAAAAGCATAAATGGGAAACAATGGAGAAGAAGAAAAATAATGAAAAAACTGTAGAGTTTTTTGGTTGTTGTTTAGAAAACAATTCGAACACTGCAGAGTTAAAAGAAATGATCAGAATTTGGGTTTTTCACTTTTTGTCATTTGATAGAAATAACCATTGCAAATAGAATAAACGGGAGTTAAATTTTTTTTAATTTAAAAAAGACTGAAAACAAATATGGTTCCTCCAAAATTGTATAAACTACCTGAAAATTCTCATTGTTGGAAATATCCTACTTTTAAATTTGACTAAATAAATCTACAACTACAATTCTTTTCGTCCAACTGTAAACCAACCAAATAAACACATTTTGTGGTTATTTAACTATGTTTTAACTTTAGTAATTAGCTAAAGTCATTGTAAAGGTTAATGAAGAAAACCAATAAATTAAAAAAGTTTTTATTTTCTGATATAAAACTAGCAGAAAAATTATTTTTTTTACTAATGTATTTCTCACTAGCAGAAAGCTAAAACAACCAATACTTATGAACTTGAAGGCTAAATTTTATGTAAATTTTGAGTCCAATAAGTCAGTGAATAGCAGCAATTATTCACATTATTTTAAGGAAACTGTCTAAATTATCTCAACAGGTCATTTTCTCTCTTTTTTTCCTTGAAAAATGCCTCAATTTAGGGTTATATTTGGCTTTCAGGAGGAGATTCTGTAAAGCACAGCAATTTTCATTGTATTTAAAATTGCAGCATTTTCTAGCTAATAATTTGATTTTAAGATGTCTACTCCAAATAATACAGGGATACATGTGTAAGCAAAGCAAAGTCCAAGTACTTACTGCACTCTGAGGATGGTGAACCCCTGTCTGATTGTAGATCACATTAGAAAAGTGAAAGTCTTAATTGCCATTTATATTCTTATGAAGATATGAATATCTAACTATAAATCTCATGTTATTTACAAAATGAAAATTTAGGTAGAATTAGCGAACAAAGGAGTAAAAATAAGAGATATCCAAGTAGGAAAGATAATTATTCAACACTGTGTTTAAAATATTGGAAAATATTCTTCATATATAAGCAAATTGAAAGTTTCTAGTAGCAAAATGCTACCAATGTAATGTTCCAGCTTTTATTGTATAATAGATACTTCTCTGAAGTTTGTCTTATATTTTTAGAACAGAAATAAAAGATAGTATAAAAATATGACTGGATTATCACATTAAATGAGTATTTAATGTATATTAAAAGCAAAAGTTAGGTTTCATATGGCGTTTGTTAATAACAGTTCTAGATTTTTGTCCCTCCATATTTCCTTTTAAATTATGTATAATAAAAATATAAATATTTGCATTTTAGCAAAAAGTAGCAAATAATTCACATACTTAAATAAAATTGTAATTTTATTGATAATCAATTTAGTAAAAAAGTCTTACCACCAGTCGCACATTTCTGCCAACCTGGATGAAATATAAAGAGGGAAGAAGTATAAACATTAATCCTACTATGAACCACAAATCTGTCTCAACTAGCAAATCAGGCAATTGTTACATTTTCAACAATTAGTTAAATGTAACTATATGTATTTATCTGGCATCAGCATAACCAGGGTTCTCTTACAATGAGCCTCAGGGAAGATTGATTTTCATTCAGTTCTGTGGAGAGATGTGTATGTCAAATGGCTTAACTCAGCTTTTAGCAATCCATTATTCTAACTTTAAAACAAGTGTGTGATGGATGAGACTTTACTTTCCAAATTAAGCTTACATCATAGCTTACCTCAGATCGTTGTTTTCATTTTCCTTTAAAATCAATGGTTTCCAGGCTTTACCCTTACTGATGCAGTGAATTTTAAGTATATATGCAATAAGATATTAAGGAAAGATATAGAGATATTGTATTTTTTGAGTCCTTGAGTATCAGAGAAATATATTCTACTGTTTACACATAAATGCATTTTGACTAATTATAGACTTTTCTAGGTAGTCTGCTTCCTTAGCAAAATTCTACAGACATTGGTCTAGGTCTTTGGACAAGCTACACTGCAGAGGAGGAAAGATAACTAAAAGAGTGCACTTGTGAAATTTACTTTTGCCTGGAAATAATAACTTAGACTCAATCCCATCCCCCGTCACCTTTGCTGTTTCAACTTCAGCAAGCTCTTTTATTTTCAGACACACTTAGACTGCTTCGTTTCCTACATATCCTTATCACCTTCTATTCTTATTTTTTAGTTTTATAGCAGACACAATTTAGAAATTTTCTAAAAGATGATCTGTTTTCTATAAGCATGAGCATCAGAAAAGAATAAAGATTTTTTGACCAACTAAATAACAAAAAATTTAAAGGCTGTAAGCAAAATGTAAAGAAACACCTATGTGCTCAAGCCTACACAAATGAGGAGGCTTAAGCTAACTGGCTCACAGATTGCTTCTCTAGTTTCCCAGAATTCTCCACAGCAATGAACATCAGCTGACAGCCAAAAGCACACACAGTGAATATTCTTCGCCAAGCATTTTTTTTTTCTCTTTCCTCTTCCACTTAACCTTTCATACCAAAACCTATTGCTCTGCAGATTTTTGCTGCATGCTTGTCTGCCAGTCAGGGAATCTGATGGATAGTAAATACTCTTTCCAGAATGTTTATTGCACAATGAAGTGAACCAAGTGCCTTGGCATAGTGAGGTCTGTCCCATCGATGTGACACAGTCAACTTAGAGGACTGAACAAACAGGCCTATGCTTACTTCACTTGCACTCAAACCTTGCATCCCCGTCTCTACTGAATCCCAGTTTGCTTTGTTTCATATTTACTACTTTTTTTTAATGACGAAAAAATCAGTGGAGACATAGTATTTTCCAATAGAAAAATTGCATTGGCATCCCTTGGCCATTCTGTTTATGTATTTTGGTAGTGGTAAAAGCTTCCTCTCGTATTTAAAACTGGTAGACAGGTTGACATGCACATCTCATAATCAGATGAACTCTCTCTAGCAGGCACTGACCTACCGCTGCACTTGCACCGTCCGCCATCCCAGCTGGCTACCAAAAGCTATTCCACACTTTCAATGTGGGAGAAAATAAGTCACTTCAGGAGAGACATTTGAACCCCCTTCTATGGTATTTAAATTTGTATGCCACCAGACATGCTTTTTTTGAAAAAAGGAAAAAAAATCAAAATCTGCATTAGAAATTTTAAAAGATCATGCCAAAGATTTTGATCAAATTTTGACAAAGGCAGTGTGAATTTTATTATCCTTCAAATGTAATATAGGAAGGATGGAATCTCACTTCCCAAAGAAAACAATGAATGAGTAGCCAAACCCAAACCATATATATACATATAGCATATGTATGTGTTTGTGTGTGTGTGTGTATATATACGGCAGCCATAAATTTAAAAATGCAAATTATGATAAGTAGACATGCCATTCTACAATCATAATGCTACCAAAATTTAAGTGGTTCTATAGTGTATACGTTGATCTGGATATACATTGTGTGTACCCTTATACACTTATAATATGAGTGAAAATTGGTAAAACGTACTTGGGCACTACATTGACATTCTTGTGTAAAACTGAACTTTTGAAAACCTAAGATTCCACTCTTTGCTCCTAGGCTTAAATTCTTGAATATGTGTAAAAAAGTCACCATTTATAACAAGCAAAATCTTGAAAGAACACCAAATTTTATCCACAAGGTAATTGATTTATTCACAGGGCTGTATTGAAAGATCAATAAAATTAATAAATCTTTTCTAGACTGATCAACAACAACAAAAAAGAAGGCTGTAATTAGAAATATCACGAAAGTAAAGGGGAACACTCCTACAGATCCTTAGTATATTAAAAGATCACTGAATTCCAGTTTCAGCTCCAATATTTAAAGTGCTTGGAAGCCATCACTCCCATCCTTAAAAGAAGAAAAAAAAGAATACATGAGCAAACCACATCAATGACTTCTGTTATACCCATCAGAAAATTGAGGATCCCAGGGGAAAACACCACTGAATTCTGAAGATGCAGGTGAATATATAGAATCATGGCTGAGATTATTTTTTCTGAAATATAAATTGCTAGTGACATAAACAGGTAGAGACACAAACAGGTAGAGACACTTAATGGCAGTTTTATGAATTTCTGGAGGCTGATGCTGATTAAGTTCCACTGAGAAACACCTAGGTGCTAAGGCCTAATGGAGAGGATTCACGTTCTGATAGATTTTATTCCAGGGAACCACACAAGTTTCCTACAGAGAAGCCATTTTTTTAAAAAAAGAAAAGAAAAAGAAAAACTTCATGTTTTATGCAGGGCATGGGGAAAAGTCACCATTTTGAAATATGCTCAGAAAGTTCCCCATAGCACAGGCTTGTTCTCCATGGGCAACGACTATACCAAAGCCTTCCTTGCCTGATGGAGGAAACATCAGCCTACCCCAGACTCCTCCAGTCTTTCTGCCTCATCTATGAGAACATAAAAAGGCTATGAAACACATCTGAAGTTCAAATCCCAGGTACTTATTCCCATCAAAAGATGGAAATTTAGTCATAACATTAATAATGCTTCTTCTCCCATATCTTAACACCATATCAACAAGGTTCAATAAAATAAAAATAAATTACAATAACAGAGTTTTAAGGCACACTCTATTTAAGAGGGAGTTACTGGGGATACCTGAAGATAAGAGAAAGAGAAAGGAAAAATGAAGACTATAAAGGAAACTGAAGCTTCAGGGACCTACAGCAATATCAAACATTAAACACTGCACAGCTACTAGCCAGTAATCAGAAACTTCAAGCTAAAGGCTTTTTTACCTCAGTTTCGGTTACTCTACACATTATGTCCAGCACTCAAAAATATCACAAGGCAAGCTAAGGCAAGAAACAGCACAGTAAGGAGAGACAAAATAAGCATCATGCCAGACTCATAGGACGCAGATGTTTGAAGATATGATAGGGAATTTAAAATAACAATGATTTACATGTTAAGGGATCTAATGGGAAAATGTCAACATGCATGGATGTATGAGAAATGTAAGTAGAGGTAGAAACACAAGAATCAAAAGGCAATGACAGACATAAAGAGTATTGTAACAGGAATGAAGATTGCCTCTGAGAGGCTCATCAGCCTCTCAGTAGACCTGGTCCTCCCTTACCACTTTTATTTAACATTATCCCAGAAGACTTAGCTGGTGAATATGACAAGAAAAATATAATAAAATTCGTACAGGTATAAAAAGGTGAAATACAGCTATCATAGGTGAAAGACTGAAATCTGAAAGAACCAGTAACACCCATAATGATAGCAAAAACCTCTTGAAACAGATGAGTATAGCTAGGTTGCAAGATATAGGTTAATATAGAAGAGACACTTGTTAATTCTATGTATCAGCAATACATAAAAGCAATGTAAAATAAAACAAAATTTTATTTTACAATAATAAATAATACAATAATAAAACATCTTAAAATGGAATATATAGATATAAATCTAACAAAATATGTACAGGCTGTGAATGTAGAGCACACTAAAAATCCGTTAAAGGAAGTCAAAGAAGAGCTAAATAATTGAGAAATCATTGATTAGTAGACTCAATATTATTAAAATGCCAATTCTTCCCAATGTGATCTGCAAATTTAACACAATCTCAATAAAAATGTTGATTAAAGCTCTACTGGATATGCCAATAAAGGGATTTTTAAGTTTATGTAAAAAGGCGTAAGAAACAGAAAAGCCAAGACAATATTGAAGAAGAGCCAAGTTGGACAATTGGCACTACCTGACATCAGAAGTTACCATAAAGTTGCAATAATCAAGATAGCTTGATACTGGGGAAAGAATAACCACATAGATCAATCAATGGGAAAAACAGGGAGTTCAGACACTGATGCACACAAATTATATTTGTAATCAACTGATCTTTGATGAAAGAGCCAAGCAATTCAATGAAGAGGATAAGCTCAACAAACGGTGCTGGAACAATTGAACATCCACACACACACACACACACACACACACACAAAATCTGGTCACAGATTTTATGGTCTTTACTGAAGTTCACTAAAATGAATCATAGACTTCAATCTGAAATGTGAAATATAAAATTTCTAAAACTTAGCATAGTTAAAAATCTAGGTGAACACGTATTTGACAATACCTTTTTGATATAATGCAAAAGTGCAGTTCATGAAAGAAAATATTGATACATTGGATTTTATTAAAATTAACAACTTCGCTCTGCAAGAGACACTATTAAAAAAAACATAAGCCGCATTCTTGGAGAAAGTATTTTTTAAATATTCGATACAGGCATCAAAGATATACAAATAAATATAAAAATGTAACAATAAAGAAAATGAACAAATCAGTTAATAGCGGGGAAAAGATATGAACAGACACCTCACCAAAGATGATACACAGATGGCCGATAAGCATATGAAAGCATGCTCAACATGTCACTAGAAATTTACAAATTAAAGCAACACTGGGACACCACTACACACCTATTAGAATGGCTAAAAACCAAAAATTGGCAACCTCAAATGCCAATGCAGATATGGAAAAACAAGAACTCTCATTTATTGCTAACGTAAATACAAAATGATACCTCAACTTTGGAAGTCAATTTGGCAGTTTCTTACAAAGTTAAACATATCTGGGCCGGGAGCAGTGGCTCACGCCTTTAATCCGAGCACTTTGGGAAGCAGAGACTGGCGGATCACCTGAGGCTGGGAGTTCAAGACCAGCCTGGCCAACATGGTGAAACGCCGTCTCTACTAAAAATACAAAATTAGCCAGGCGTGGTGGCGTGTGCCTGTAATCCCAGCTACTCGGGAGGCTGAGACAGGGAGAACTGCTTGAACCCGGGAGGTGGAGGTTGCGGTGAGCGGAGATCGTGCCATTAGACTCCAGCCTGGAAAAAGAAAAAGCGCAAGACTTCGTCTCAAAAAAACAAAACAAACAAACAAAAAACAAAAAACATATCCTTAGCATACAATCTAGCAACTGCACTCCGAGGTATTTATCCAGCTGACATAAAAACTTACTTAATGTGTACTCATATTAGTTCATGAATCATAACAAATGAACCATACTTAACGTGTTAATTATAGGAGAAATTGTGCGGCGGTATATGGGAGCTCTATGTTATCTATTAATGCTTTCTGTAAATCTAAAAGTATTCAACAAAATAGGATTATTAGCCAAAAAACTTAAAAATAATTACTTCCTTTCAGTTTTAAGTTTAAAAAAAATAGTGCAACGGGACAAAACAACTGTAGACTCTGTGTTAGAAGGAAAGTTTTGGGATAAAGATGGAGGGGACATGGAACAGGAAAACCAGAGCGGAGAAAATTCCTGTTTATCCAGTGAGTTCATAATGGAGTATGAGCAATGTAATAAAAAAAGTAGTGCTTTTGTTTGTCTTCTGTACTCTGTATTTGTCTTAGTGATAAGTCAAAGATTAGAAATTTGTTTTTATTTTAATAAATTAATTTATGCTCTAACCAGTTTCATGGAAATAAGAAAGGGGTGTGTGTGTGTGTGAATGTGTGTGTGTGTGTGTGTGTCAGAAGGAGAGAGAGACAGAAACAGACAGAGAGAAGCTCAGGACTTGTGGAGCAATTATTCAAATGTAAAGAGTTATCAGTTGGCTAATTTGTTGCAACAGGGTTTGAAATTCATTAGAACTGAAGTCACTTTCCTTATTGAAGTAAGCAGGAAGTAGCATATAACATGGTCCCACAGGTGACTGGTTAATACAGTATCTTTCACATTCAATCAAGGTACTTTCAGAGTAATTGAGAACACTCACCTTTGCTGCCACAGGCGTTGCTCTCAGAATTAGCACACAGATTAAAGTCCTATCCAACAGTTTGGCATGGTCTGTGAAGGTAAGAAAAGGCTTCACCACTATCTCAGCGGGTAATGCTCTGCTGAATCAGAACTGGGAGACTTCTTTCAAGCACAGTAACTAATGTCTTGGTCAGTTCACTTAAGTCATCTTCAAAAATGACATGTTAATATGAAATATGTATTTTCTTCATTACATTTTTTACTCATGTGAGAATTTACTAGGGTATTAATTTTAAAAACCGAGGCCTTATTTTTACATGCACTTAGTAGTCTATTCCAGTATACATAACTGGCCCATCACAAAATGGTTTTCAGGCTTAATGTTCTCTCATATGGGGAAAGTGACACTTGCCTTCAATAGACCCCATTCTAAATCAATTTCTGAGGATAGATTATTTTTCTTGTTGAATATATAAGGCTTAACATTTGGAGAACCAATTATGAAGGAACAAAAAAGGAAGGAAAAGGCTCTTTAATTATTGGCACTATATCTTTAATATACTAGGCATTTTGACACAATCTCACACTTCATATTTTCTCAACCTGATTGGTAAATAAAGTATCACCTGCTTTACATCGATGAGTATTTTTCCCAAGTGAATTGGGAGAGGAAAATGTAGAGGAAAGTCTGTCTGCAGACTCCAAAACCCACATTACTTCTATGATATATCTTTCTTTAAAATGGTTAATTATTTTTATTTTCCAGAAGGAAGTTTTTCTTCTTGCCAAATTAAAACAGAGAAATGTTTTATCATTGTTTGCTAATAGATTTTCGCTAGTGAGATGAGAGGTGAAGAGAAGTTTTAACAGGACTGTGGCATATTGAATGCTCAAATGTCTCCAGGTCCTGGCCTGTTATGTGTGGTACCAAAGAAAACGAGAGAGATACTCCCAAGATGTTTCATCTGAATTTAGACCCAGGACATACTCCATGAAAAAAGAATTGTATTGTCATTTATGTTTGAGAAACCTTGCAACCTGTGCTTACTTTTTGGTGATTTATCATATTAATACACTAAAACCTCTGACAGGTAGAAGTAAAACCACCTGGTTAAGAGGTTTACCTAGCCTCACTTACTTATCCCAAAAGCCATTTTCTAAGTACTGTTGCCAACAGCCCAGAAGAGTCAGCATTTCCTTCTAGCCTGCTTTAGGAAACACAGCACTAGTTTAATTTCCAAATGGAAGCTGGAATCAAATGTCCTGAGTTTAATGGTAGACATTATGAGTGACAGACAGTACCAGGGCTTTCCTTTGGATAAAGCTATCTGCTTTATCTGCTTTGTGTGAATCTTAACTCTTTTTCCAGGAGGAGGAGCAAACCCAAAGAAGATGTAAAAGGTCTTCCTAAAGAAATAAAAATTACTGTAATCCCATCACTTTGGGAGGCCGAGGTGGGGGCTGATCACTTGAGGTCAGGAATTCAAGACCAGCTTGGCCCACATAGTGAAACCCCATCTCTACTAAAAATACAAAAATTAGCCGGGCTTGGTGGCACATGCTTGTAATCCCAGCTACTAAGGCTAAGGCAGGAGAATCACTAGAACCTGGGAGGCAGATGTTGCAGTGGTGCCACTGCACTCCAGCCTGGGAGACAGAGTAAGACTGTCTCAAAAATAAATAAATACATAAATAATAAAAAGTAACAAATCATATTTTTAAATGTTCTGAAAAGTTAATACATAGTTGCATAATGAGACCTGTTTGTTCCACTGGTGTCAGTACCAGCTTATAAAATTTAGGGCCTTCAGTCTCAAAAATGGTTCCTAGTTCTTCCCACATGCACAGTCAAAATTGAATGAATAAATGAGTATGAGAACTACCTTCATGAGTTTCCTGAATTATTTCCTTACTTGTTTCAAAACTTTTACTAATGCTACATTGAAGATAATGTTTCGGGGGGGAAAAAAACTATCGATAGCCTCCAATTCATTAAACATCTCAATTGAATAAATATCTTAATTACTAAACACCTTATTTATTCATTTATCTTATTTAATTATTTAACTTATTTAATTTTAATACCTTCTATGACTTCAGATGTTGGAAGAAAAAACAACTTAAAAATTAATACCTAGGCCGAGCGTGGTGGCTCACACCTGTAATCCCAGCACTTTGGGAGGCTGAGATAGGTGGATCACGAAGTCAGGAGTTGAATACCAGCCTGGCCAAGATGGCGAAACTAATAAAAATACAAAAATTAGCTGGGCACGGTGGCAGGTGCCTGTAATCCCAGCTACTTGGGTGGCTGAGGTAGGAGAATCGCTTGAACCTGGGGGACAAATGTTGCAGTGAGCTGAGATCGCACCACTGCACTCCAGCCTGGGCGGCAGAGTGAGAGTCCGTCTCAAAAAAGAAAAATTAATATCTAGAAATATTTGTCTGGACTTGATGTAAACCTGGTACCATTAAATGACATTAATGTGTGATTTTTTTATGCTAAAGAACATATTAGCAAATAATAAAGAAGCTGAAGATTTTTAAAAATCTCTAATTTTTTTAGGAATTAATGTTAACTTTATAGGGGTTTGAAAGTATGTATTAATATTAATTTCTTTGTTTGAAGTATTATTTAGAAGGAAGCATATGTAACTATATACAATGCCCATTTGTAGTACTCCAGAACTGTTATATTTGACTAATTAGCTTACCTTCCACAACTAGACCAATTGATCAAATGCTCTCGAGGTTTCTCTATGCTGCAGTATGTAACAGGATTCTCTTCTTTGTAATGGTGAATAATATCGTATTGTGTGTATATACCACATTTTGTCTACCCATTCTTTCATTCTAGGGCATAGAAGTTGCTTCCATATCTTGGCTATTGTCAATAATGGTGCAATTAGCATTAGTGCATATATCATTTTGAGGTTCTGTTTTCAACTCTTGACTGTGTACCCAGAAGCGGGATTACTGGATCACATAGCAGTTTTTTTTTTTTTTTTTAATTTTGAGGAACTCCCATGCCATTTTCAACAGCAGATACACCATTTTACATTCCCACCAACAGTCCACAAGGGTTCAAATTTCTCCACATTCTCAATAACACTTGTTATTTTCTTTCTTTTCTTTCTTTTCTTCTTCTTTCTTTCTTTCTGTTTTTTTTGATAGTGGTCATTCTAACGGGTGTGAGATAATATCTTATTGTGCTGTTAATTTATGTTTTTCTGCTGATTAGTAATGTTAAGCATCTTTTCATATACTAGTTGGCAATTTGTATATCTTATCTGGAAAAATATCTAATCAAGTTCTTTGCCTATTTTTGAGTTTTTAAATATTTTGTCATTGAATTGTAGGAGATATTTATATATTTAGGGTATTTATCTTTTATCAGATATGTGATTTGCAATTATTTTCCTTTCTGTAGGTTGGCTTTTCACTTCGCTAATTGTTTTCTTTGATGCACAAAATAAGTTTTTACTGTAAGTTTTTACTGTAGCTTTTTACGGTAGCTACAGTAAAAACTATAGCTTACTGTAGATTTACTGTAGCTTCGTAGTATGTTTTGAAATCAAGAAGTATGAGATCAACTTTGTTCTTGTTTTCAATATTGTTTTGATTATTTCAGTCTCCTGAGAATTCATATGGATTGTAGGACTTTTTACCATTTCTGCAAAAATGTCATTTGGATTTGATAGGGATTGTATTATATCTCTAGATTTTTGCGGGGGTAGTACGGGCATTTTAACAACATTACATCCTTATGTAGTCTCATTTGCATATTTTTGCTCTTACTTGTGCTTTTTGTATAACATCTAAGAAATCATTGCCAAATTTAGTATAATGAGGCTTTTTTCTTCTATGTTTTCTTCAAGGATTTGTATAGTTTTAGGTCCTGCATTTAGATCTTTAATCAATTTTTAGATATTTCTATATAGTGTATGGTAACGATCAAACTTTGTTCTTTTGATATGAACTTCAGTTCACCAACACCACTTGTTTAAAAGACTATTTGCTCCACTTGAGTGGTCATGACATACTTGTAGTTTCATTGTCCATATAAGTGAGTGTTTATTTCTTGTCTTACTATTTTGTTCAATTGTTCAATGTCTGGTTTTAAGCTAATAGTACACTGTTTTGATTACTGCAAATTTGTAATATGTTTTGAAATCAAGAAATATGAGATCATCAACTTTGTTCTTGCTTGTCAAGATTGTTTTGATTATTTGAGTCTCTTGAGAATTCATATGAATTGTAGAATTTTTTTTCCATTTCAGCAAAAATGTCATTTGGATTTGATAAGGATTGTATTAAATATCTGGATTTTGTGGTGTTAGTATGAACATTCTAACAACATTACATTTTCCAAACCATGAATATGGGATGTCTTTCCATTTATTTGTGTCTTTAAATTTTTTAAGCATTGTTTTGTAGTTTCTGTGTGCAAGTCTTTAGTCTCTTTGGTTCAGTTTATTCCTAAGCATTGTATTATTTTGAAGGCTGTATTAGTCACAAATCAAGATGAGATTTGGGTGGGGACACAGCCAAACCATATCAAACCATAAACCATAATCAAATTATTGTATATGATATTGTTTTCTTAATTTTCTTTTTTGATTTCTTGTTTATTATTATTATATAAAAACACAACAGATGTTTTGTATTGATTTTATATCCTGCAACTCTACTGAATCCTTTTATTGATTTTAGCAGTTGTATTTTGTGGAATCTAAAAGGTTTCTAAATATATTTTAAATATAAAAAAACCATAACTAATAAGGTGAATGAATCAATATTTTTTAAAATGTAGCAAAATACTAACAAACAGAAGCAGTGAACCATTGGGCTTCACTGGAGGACTATACCTAAAATATGTAGAATTAACACTAACCATCCTGTAATTTTTTTCAAAAGCTGAAGAGATAGAAACACTTCCAAGCATTCCATGAGGCCAGTATTATTATCCTGATCATGTCATCTCTGGACAGATATATTTCACTTCTTTGTTTTATTTCAATTTGGACGTCTTTCATGTCTTTGTCTTGTCTAATTACCTAGTCTAAGACTTCCAGTACTATGTTGAATGAAAGTTATGAGAGTGGGCACCATTGACTTCTTCCTGCTATTAGAGGAAAAGCTTTCTGTCATTCACCATTATGCATGATCTTAGTTACCGGCTTTTCATATATAGCCTTTATTAAGTGGAGGTAGTTTCATTTTATTGCTAATCTATTCAGTGTTTTTGTTATGAAAGGGTGCTGGAGTGCATCAAATGGGTTTTTGCATTAATTTAGACAATCACATATTTTTTATCCTGTATTTTGTTAATGTGGTATATATCACATTAATTAATATTTATATGTTGTCCTATCTTTGCATACCAGAAATTGATCTCATCAGTAATAATATGTAATTTTTTAATATGCTACTGAATTCATTTTGGTAAATATTTGTTGTGGATTGCTGCATCAAAGTTCATTAGGGATATTGGCCTGTATTTTTCTTTTGTGGTGGTATATTTGCCTGGCTTTAAAATCAGGGTAATAACACTGGCCTCATAGAATGCTTGGAAGTGTTTCTACCTCTTCAACTTTTGAAAAGAATTACAGGATGCTTAGTGTTAATTCTACATATTTTAGGTATAGTTCTCCAGTGAAGCCAAATGGTTCACTGCTTCTGTTTGTTAGTATTTTGCTACATTTTAAAAAATACTGATTCATTCACCTTATTACTTATAGATCTTTTATATTTAAAATTTCTTCATAATTCATTCTTGGAAGGTTGTATGCCTCTGGAAATGTATCTTTTTAATATACATCACTCAATTTGTTGGCATATAGTTGCTCATAGTATTATCTTATAATCTTTTTTTAACCCCTTTGGCATCAGTTGTAATATTCCCTCTTTCATTTCTGAAATTATTTGAATCTTGTCCCTTTTTTTAAGTAATCTACCTTTGTGTTTGTCAATTTTTTTTATCTTTCCAAAAATCCAATGCTTAGTTTTGTTGAATTTTTATTGTTTATGCATACTGTTTATCTCTTCTTTATTCTTTATTGTTTTTGCTAAATTTTGTTTTGCATTTTCTTATTTTTCTGATTTCTTGAGGTTAAAGTTGTTTACTTTTTAAAAATGTAAGTGTCTGCAGCTATTAGCTTCCCTCTTACTGCTGTTTTCACTGCATCCCTTAAATTTGGTATTTTGCAGTTGATATAGTTTGTATGTTTGTCCCCACCCAAATCTCAGGTTGAATTGTAATCCTCAGTATTGGTGATGGGGCCTGGTGAGAGATGACTGGATCATGGGTGTTGATTTCTCACGGATGGTTTAGTAGTATCCCCTTGGTGCTGTCCTTGTGATAGTTAAGATCTGTCTGCTTAAAGCATGTGGTACCTCCCTCTCGCTCTTACTACTGCTTTTGCCATATAATGTGCTTCATGTCCCTCCATGAGTAAAAGCTTCCAGAGACCTCTCCAAAAGCTGACTGTTGTCAGTGCCGTGCTTGTACAGCCTAAAGAATTGTGATCCAATTAAATATTTTTTCTTGATAAATTTTCCAGTCTTAGGTATTTCTTCATAGAAATTCAAGAAAGCCTGATAAAGCAGTTTTTTTCTTTGTCTCAAAATCTTTTCTAATTTTTTAGTGATTAATTTTTGATTATTTGTTATTTAAGAGCATGTTGTCCAATTTCCACACATTCATTGATTTTATGTTTTTCTTATGCTGTTGATTTCTAGTTTTAGCACATTTTGGTTGGAAATCATACTTTGTTTGAATTCAGCATTTTTACAATTGTTAGAATTGTTTTATCAGCTAATCTATACTCTGTCTTGTGGAATATTACTTGTGCATTTAAACTGCTTTGTTGGGGTAAGTGTTCTGTATTGACCTGTTAAGTCCAAATGGTCTATAGTGTTCAAGTTCTCTCTTCTGTTTGGTTGTTCTAGTTATTATTTAAAGTGGAGTATTAAAGTTTCCTAGTATCATTCTGTTTCTTTCTATTTTTACCTTCAATTCAGTCAATGTTTGCTTTGTATAATTTGAAGCTGTGATGTGCATATATTTTTAAATTCACTATATCTGTGTATTAATTCATTCCTGCACTGCTATAAACAAATACCTGAGACTGGGTAAAGTATAAAGGATAGAGATTTAATTGGTTCATGGTTCTGTAGGCTTACCGAAAGCATGGTGCTGGCATCTGCTCCGCTTCTGGTGAAGCCTTGGGGAGCTTTCAGTTGTGGTGTAATGTGAAGTGGTTGCAGGTACTTCACACAATGAAAGCAGGAGCAAATGAGGGAAAGAGTGAAGTGTTGGTGACACACACTTAAATGACCAGATCTTGTGTGAATTCAGAGTGAAAGCTCATTCATCACCAAGGGATGGCCCAAACCATTAATGAGGGCTCCACCCCTATGACCAAAACACCTCCCACCAGTCCTCTCCTCCAGCATTGGGGATTACAATTCAACATGAGATTTGTGTAGGGACAAATATCTATACTATGTAATTCTGTCTCTGGATTCTCCCAAACTGCATGCCCTTCTCACAGCAAAACATAATCATGCCTTCCTAAGAGTCACCCAAAGTCTTAACTTATTCCAGCATCAACTCAAAAGTCCAAAGTCCAAAGTCTCATTTGAGACAAGGCAAGTCTCTTTCAACTCTGAGCCTGTAAAATCAAAACAAGTTAGTTACTTCCAAGGTACAATGTAGGTATAGGCATTGGGTAAACATTCCCATTCTGAAAGGGATTACAGGCTCCATGCAACCCAACAGGGCAGTCATCAAGTCTTGAAACCCAACAGGGAGTCATTAAGTCTTAAAGCTCCAAAATAATCTCCTTTGACTCTCTTACATAGAGAGCACACTGCTGTGAGGGGTAGACTCCCCAGGCCTTAGACAGCTGTGCCTCTGCGGCTTTGCAGGGTTCAGACCCAACAGGGCAGTCATTAAGTCTGAAAGCTCCAAAATAATTTCCTTTGACTCTGTGCCCTACATCCAGGGCACACTGCTGTGAAGTGTAGACGCCTCAGGCCTTGACAGCTGTGCTTCTATGGCTTTGCAAGATTCAGACCCCATGGCTGCTCTCATGGGTTGGCGTTGAGTGCCTGCAGGTTTTCCAGGTGCAGAGCGCAAGCTGCCAGTGGATCCATCATTCTGCTGTCTGGAGAATTGCGACCTCCTTTGCAGGACTTCACTATGCAGTGCCCCACTGGGGACTCTGTGCAGGTGCTCCAACCCCACATTTCCCCTTGACATTGCCCTAGTAGAAGTTCTCTGTGAGGGTTCTACCCATCAGGCTTCTGCCTGAGCACCTGGGCTTTTCCACACATCCTATGAAATATAGGTGGATGATGCCAAGCCTCATTTACTCTTGCAATCTGTGTGTCCACAGGCTTAATAACATGTGGAAAACACCAGTGCTTATGGTAGCCTGTGCTCTCTGGAGCAGCTGCATAAGTGTTATATGGCGCCTGTAGAGCCAAGGCTGGAGCCTTAGTGGCTGGGATACGGGGAGCACTGTTCCGACACTGGGCAGGTCAGCAGGGCCCTTGGCTTGTCCTGGCTCAGGAAATCATTCCCTCATGTACCTCTAGGTCAGTGATGATACGAACTGCCATGAAGATCTCTGATATACCTTTGAGGCCTTTTTCCCATTGCTTTGGCAATCAGCACTTGTCTCCTTTTTAGTTATGCAAATTTTTCTAACAAGTGGTTGGTCCACAGCCTCTCCTGAAAATGTGTTGTCTTTCTCTGCCACATGGCCAGGCTGCAAATTTTTCAAACGTTTCTGTTCTACCCTTTTAAATTAAGTTCCACTGTTAAGTCATTTTGTTGCTTCCACATCTTAGCACAAGTTGTAAGAAGCAGCCAGGCTACATCTTGAATTTTGCTGTTTAGATGTTTCTTCTGCCACACACCCTAAATCATCACTCTTAAGTTCCAACTTCCACAGATATCTAGAGCACGAACAGAATGAAGCCAAGCTCTTTGCTAAGGCATAACATACATGAGCTTTGCTCCAGTTCCCAGTAAGTTCCCCATTTCCACCTGGGGCCTCAGCAGCCTGGGCTTCACTTCATATCCTTATCAGCATTCTGGTCACAACCCGTACAGCCAGTCTCTGAGAAGTTCCAAAATTTCCCACATCTTCCTGTCTTCTTCTGAGCCCTCCAAACTTCCAATCTCTACCCAGTTCCAATGCTGCTTTTAAATTGTCAGGTATCTTTATAACAATACCCCCACTCTTGGTACCAATTTTCTGTGTTAGGCCATTCTTGCATTGCTGTAGTGAAATACCTGAGGCTGGATAATTTATACAGAGAAAAGGTTTAATTAGTTCATGGTTCTGAAGGCAGTATAGGAAACATAGTACTAACATCCCTAGGCTTCTGAGGATGCCTCAGGGAGCTTTTACTCATGGTGGAACATGAAGCAGGAGCTTGTATGTCACATGTTGAAACCAGGAATGAGAGAGAGGGGGTGGAATGAGAGGTGCCACATACTTTAAACAACCAGATCTCATGTGAACTCAGAGTAAGACCTCACTTATAACCAAGATGATGGCCCAAGCCACCCATAAGGAATCAATTCCCAGGATCCAAAGGTGAATCCAGGCTCCACCTCCAACATTGGGAATTACATTTCAACAAGAGATTTAGGTGGGAACAAATAGGTAAACTATATCAATCTTCCTGTCAAATTGATCTTTTTATTATTATATAATGTCTTTTTTTTCTCTCATGACAGTTTTGGCTCAAAGTCAATATTCTTTGATATTAGTATAGTCACCTCTGCTTTCTTTTGGTTACCACTTGCATGGACAGTTTTTTATATTTTTTCACTTTCACCCTATATGCATTCTTAAATCAAAACTTAGTCTTTTTCAGAGAGCACATAGTTGTATCTTGTTTTTTATCAATTCAGCTAACCTGTTTTTTATTAGAATGTTTAATCCATTTACATTTAAAGTAATTGCTGATAGTAAATGACTTGCTGTTGACATTTTTTTAGAGTAAAGGTTTATATATTTTTATAGCAATTTGACACTGATGAGGCATTTTTAGTCTATTTTACAAAAGCATCAATCCACAACACATTAGGGAAAATCCCAGAAGCTTGGTCCTTTACTATAGTTTGACAGAAGGAGACAAAACAATAATGCACATAACTGTGCAGTTTAAGGTGCAAAAATTTAGTTACAACCCAAATGTTCATCAACAATAAAATGGAAAATCTTTGATATACCCATACAGTGGAATACAGCAGTGAAAATGAATGAAGTACAGCTACATAGTATTTATATATGGATGAATCTCAGAAACATAATGTTGAGAAAAATAAGCAAGTCAGTAATAGATACAGTATAACTTCACTCATTTAAAATGAAATATATATTGAGATATGCTTATTAGGAATAGAAACATATGGGAAACTGTAAAGAAATTCAGGATGGTTATTATCTCTAAAGGAGAAAGCAGTGAACTGGATCTAGGAGTGGCATACGGGGAATTTTAACTTTAATGGGAATGTTCAAAATTAATGGTAATAGTGGGTAGATGGTGTCTGTTTCTTCAGTCTCTATAGTTTATGCATACTTCATAAATATTTGTCTGAGTTTAGTTAAAAGTTAAGATGAATTTAGAAAGGTAAAGAAGTAGAGAAAGTGACTAGAGAAACCCCTTTTGAAAAAACTGCTGTAAAGGCAAGAATGAAATGGAACAATGGAGCAATAGTTAGAAAATAATGTGGGAATGCTTTTTTTTTTAACATGGTAGGTTCTTTTAAAAAATTTGTTTGGCATTTTATTAATTGTTTTGTGTGTCTCGTAGTTATGTTGTCCTTTTTTCACTATCTTACTGCCTTTCTTTATGTTTCATTGATTTTTTGTGAGTGAACTGTTTTGATTGTTTACTCATCTTTTATGTATCTTCCATAGGAATTTTATTTGTGGTTACCATAGGGATTACATAAACAATATAAGGTTATGTAACAGTCTATTTTTAACTGATAACACACCCCATTTATGTTATTAATATTCCCAATTAAATCTTTTAATATTAATTCATTAACACAGATCTATAATTATTTTATGCTTTAAATTCTATACAGAATTTAAAGTGATCTATGCACCCATATTATGATATTACCAGATTCTTTATTTGTCCATATATTTACCTTTAGAAAGGAGTTTTATATTTTCATATGATTTGAGTTGCTGTCTAGCTTCCTTTCATTTCAACTCAAAGAACTCCCTTAGAATTTCTTGTTGGGCAGACCTAGCAGTGGTAAAATGCCTCGGCCTTTATTTATCTGTGAAAGTCTTAAACTTTTCTTCATTTTTGAAGGACACTTTTTGTGGATATAGTATTCTTGCACTATAAAAAATAATTTCTTAATTTGAGTTTTTGTTAGGTAATCATAGTTCATTTCTTTAAGGTCAGTTTTTGGAAACTCATTGTTTTACTCTTTGAGCCATATTTTTTTCTTTCTTTCTTTCTTTTTTTTTTTTTGTATACCATGTAATCTTTTCTTGGTATTTAAGTATATGAAAAAAACCTTTTTCCAGTCTTCTGAACTGGGTTTGTACAGGAGAGCACTTCCACCAATCAGCCTAGCTAGAGCTTCTCAGCCCTTCCCTGGAGATGCATCATCTCTGGCCTTGCACGTGTAATTTTCCTGTGACAGAGGCTTGACTGTTTTCTTCTCAGGAGCCTATACTCTCTTACTTTGCATTGTATCTGTATGTACTACTTCAGTCTCCCTTGGACTGTAATTCACACAATAATTTTTTATTTGCAGCTCCTAACCTGGCATCTATCCTATGCTGTCTTTCCAATCAGTGTTCTGAGTCAGGCTAGACAGAAACTACTCCCTTAAGCATCTTCCCAAAAAGCCAGAAAACATAGCCCATTCTTCTCTTTCCAACTGAGGGAAGAGCTGGTTGCTGGTAGTTCTTTAAATTTTTGAGTAAGATGGCAGATAGGGCTTGGATCTAGAATAAGCAAATCCCTGCTTTGGTGTAAGTCTTCTTGGCTTTGACCTCATTTATGTGCTACAATTTTTTAATTGGCTTATGGAATTCTCAGAAAGGCAACTTGATCCATATACTGTTGTTAAGTCAGTTTACAGATGCAGGCTGTGGCCTGGTGCTGCTTCTGCCATCTTTCTGACTTCCATTCTTGCTGTTGTTGTCTTATTTTGTGACTAAGGTTAGATCAGTTTCCTAGAATGTTTTGATTTAAATAACTGCTCATCCTTTACAATTGTTTCAAAAGCATCAAAAAGAGTAAGCATTATCTCCTTATTAATAACATTGTAATATTTTCCTTAAAATGTTTTCTGCCTGTATGTAAATATTTGCTGCATTTCATTCAAATAATGTCCTTAATTATTATTATCTTACTTATTGTATATATTTAATTTTATTTTTTCTAACTTTCCTATAATTTTGTTAATTTTTTTAGAAAAAAAGATGTTTACTACATCTTAACATTTATTTCATTTAGTTGCTTATAGTACTTTAAGACTTTCTATATTATTGTTTATATCTGTAGTTTTATCAACTTTTAAATTATTTTCATTAATTATCTTTTGTAATATATTCTCTCTGGGTTTTGTGGTTTATTTTGCTGCGGGTTTGTATATTTCATAAGCTTTGTAAAATTTTTTCTAATGCACCAAATTTGAGTTAAAATTCTCCTTATTTAATTCCTTTCTGGTTTTATTAATTCTCATTTATATTTTTATTATTTATTTTATTCTATAAATAATAGTTATATCTTGTTGATATTAGGGCCACAGAATTTAAATGTGTATTCATTTTCTTAGATACCATACCTATTTTGTTTTATTTTTAATGCAATATATATGTACCCTGTAGATTTAAGTAAGTAGTTCTGAACATTTTATGTTTCCAATAGTGTTTTCTTTTTCACGTCCTGAGTTAATTAAGAGTAAAATTTAAGCCTGATAAACTTTATTTATTGATTTTTGATACTTTCATATTAACGACTCAAATTTGATACCACTGTAGTAAAATAACCTATTCTATATAATTCCTATTATCTAAAATTTTTGAGACTTCCTCTGTGATCTAATACTATGCAAATATGTATGCACATGAGTGTGTCTCTGTGTGTGTTTTGATTTTGATAAATATTAGTTTTCAAACACAGTTTTTATTTCTGCTATTTGATGTATTTTAATATTTACTCATATTTTAGGTAATGAGCTATTAAGAATTATTTCTAAAGTCAGATTGATATTTTAAATTTATGGATTTTTACATTTTTCTCCCTTCTGTTGAATTGACAGAAATTTTCTTCATAGAAACTATTCATCTTGGTGTTTCTGGAAGTGAACAATTATATTTTATAATTTTTGTGGTCACTCTTGAATTTTTTTTTCTTTTTTTGAGATGGAGTCTTGCTCTGTCACCCAGGCTGGAGTGCAATGGTGTGATCTTGGCTCATTGGAACCTCCGCCTCCCAGGCTCAAGCAATTCTCTTGCCTCAGCCTCCCGAGTGGCTGGAACTACAGGTGCCTGCCACCACACCTGGCTAATTTTTGTATTTTTAGTAGAGATAGGGTTTCACCATCTTGGCCAGGCTGGTCTTGAACTCCTGACCTCATGATCCGTCCACCTCGGCCTCCCAAAGTGCTGGGACTACAGGTGTTGAGCCACTGCGCCTGGCCAATCACTCTTGAATTTTTAATATATGTGCTTAAATATTTCAAAATCACTATGTACATCTATTTTTTAATTGTATCTTTCTAAATTAATGACCATAACATTCATATGCTTTAATTATCCAACTCAAAACATCCATCTTGGCATTTTTTTAAACTCTGACTTTAGCATTGTTTCTTCATTTTTCTGACAACATAGGTTTTAAATTTTTTAAATTTATTTTTAGGCTCATTTACAGACTTAGGCATGTTATAAAATGTATAAATAATACACTTTTTGTAAATGATCTGTATTACCGAAATATTTGCTGATAGCATGATGGTCATTACACTTAATCTATTTATTTTCTCCTGTTATGACAGTGTCTTTATATTTGATGTTCCACAATTTCTCCAAAATATCACTATGCAAGTTTTACTTCAATTAGCTTATGATAGAAGGTTTATACTATTCCAGTTTGAAAAACTGAAGCTTTCATTAATTATTTTGTACTTTCAATTATTCAATTGAATTTAAATTACGTTCAGTAATTCAGTAATTATCAATTGATTTTTATATTACTTTTCTTTTATTTCTAATGTTTTTTTCCTGATAGAATGCCACTTGAAACAAAACTGAAACATCTCAATTTATAATTTGAATTTCTTTTTTTAATTTAATTTAAGTTCCAGGATACATGTGCAGGGTGTGCAGGTTTGTTACATAGGTACACGTGTGCCATGGTGGTTTGCTGCTCCAATCAACCCACCACCTAGGTATTAAACCCAGCATGCATTAACTATTTATCCTGACGCTCTCTTTCCCCAACAATCTACACCAAAACGCCTCAGTGAGTGTTGTACCCCTCCCTGGGTCCATGTGTTTTCATTGTTCAGCTCCCACTTATTATTTTTTTTATTGCGATATTTGCTTTATTGTGGTGGTCTGATACCAAACCTGCAGTATCTCTGAGGAATTCCTGTATCCTTTTTTATTTTATTTTTAGTTCTGGCGTACATGTGCAGGATGTGCAGGTTTGTTATACAGGAAACATAGGCCGTGGTGGTTTGCTACACCAATCAACCTGTCACCTAGGTATTAAGCCCAGCATGCATTAGCTATTTTTCCTAATGTTAAGCTCCCACTTCTAAGTGAGAACATGCAGTGTTTCGTTTTCTGTTCCTACATTAGTTTGCTGAGGATAATGGCTTCCAGCTCCATCCATGTCCCTGCAAAGGACATGATCTCATTCCTTTTTATGGTTGCATAGTATTTCATGGTGTATATGCACCACATTTTTTAAATCCAGTCTGTCATAGATGGGGATTTGGGTTGATTCCATATCTTTGCTATTATGCATAGGGCTGCAATGAACAAATGCATTCAAGTATCTTTATCCTAGAATGATTTATATTCCCTTGGGTATATATATCAAGTAATGGGATTGCCGGGTCAAATGATATTTCTGGTTCTAGATCTTTGAGGAATTGCCATACTGTCTTTCACAATGATTGAACTAATTTACATTCCCACCAACAGTGTAGAAGTGTTTCTATTTCTCCACAGCATTGCCGGCATCTGCTGTTCCTTGACTTTTTAATAATCACCATTCTGACTGGCCTGAGATGGTATTTCACTGTGCTTTTGATAATGATCAATAATGTTGAGATTTTTTTCATGTTTTTTGGCCACATAAATGTCTTCTTTTAAGACGTGCCTGTTCATGTCCTTTGCTCACTTTTTAATGGAGTTTTCTTTTTCTTGTAAGTTTGTTTAAGCTCCTTGTAGATTCTGGAAATTAGCCCCTTGTCAGATGACTAGATTGCAAAAATTTTCTCCCATTCTATAGGTTGTTTGTTCACTCTGATGATACTTCATTTTGCTGTGCAGAAGTTCTTTGGCTTAATTAGATCCCAGTTGTCAATTTTTGCTTTTGTTGCAATCACTTTTGAGGTTTTTGTCGTGAAATCTTTGCCTGGGCCTATGTCCTGAATGATATTGCCTAGATTTTCTTCTAGGGTTTCTGTAGTTTTGGATTTTACACTTAAGTCTTTAAAAACTTGAGTTTATTTTTGTATAAGGTGTAAAGAAGGAGTCCAGTTCCAGTTTCCTGCATATGGGTAGCCTGTTACCCCAGCACCATTTGTTAAATAGAGAATCCTTTCCCCATTGCTTGTTTTTGTCAGGTTTGTAGAAAATCAAGATTGTTTTGTAGGTGTGTGGCCTTGTTTCTGAGTTCTTATTCTGTTTCATTGGTCTATGTGTCTGTTTTAGTATTAGTACCATGCTGTTCTGGTTACTGCAGCCTTGTAGTATAGTTTGAAGTCAGGTAGCATGATGCCTCCAGCTTTCTTCTTTTTTCTTTGGATTGTCTAGGCTATATGGGCTTTTTTTTTGTTTCATATGAATTTTGAAGTAGTTTTTTCTAATTCAGTGAAGAATATCAATGATAGTTTAATGGGAACAACATTGAATCTTTAAATTTCTTTGGGCAGTATGGCCATTTTCACGATATTGATTCTTCCTATCCATGAGCATAGAATAGTTTTTTATTTTTTTGTGTCCTCTCTGATTTCCTTGAGCAGTCATTTTGAGTTCTCCTTGAAGATGTCGTTCACATTCCTTATAAGCTCTCTTCCTAGGTATTTTATTCTCTTTGTAGAAATTGTAAATGGGAGTTCATTCATGATTTGGTCCTCTGCTTTTCTATTGTTGGTGTGTAGAAATGCTTGTGATTTTCGCACATTGTTTTTGTGTCCTGAAACTTTGCTGAAGTGGCTCATCAGCTTAAGAAGTTTTAGAGCTGTGACAATGGAGTTTTCTAGATATAGGATCCTGTCATCTGCAAACAAAGACAGTTAGACTTCCTCTCTTTCTAGCTGAATATGCTTTATTTCTTTCTTTTGCCTGATTGCCCTGACCAGAACTTCCAATATTATATTGAATAGGAGTTGTGAGAGAGGGCATTTTTGTCTTGTGCCAGTTTTCAAGGGGAATGCTTCCAGCTTTTGTCCATTCAGTATGATGTTGGCTGTAGGTGTGTCATAAATGGCTCTTATTATTTTGAGGTCTGTTCTGTCAATATCTAGTTTACTGAGAGTTTTCAGCATGAAGGGATGTTTCATTTTATCAAAGCCCTTTTCTGCATCTATTAGTTCTGCTTATGTAATGAAATACATTTATTTGTTTGCATATGTTGAACCAGCCTTGGTTCCCAGGGATAAAGCTGACTTGATCGTGGTGGATAAGCTTTTCAATGTGCTGCTGGATTCAGTTTGCCAGTATTTAATTGAGGATTTTTGCATCAGTCTTCATCAGGGATACTAGCCTGAAGTTTCTCTTCTTTCTCTTCTCTTCTCTTCTCTTCTCTTCTCTTTTCTCTTCTCTCCTCTCCTCTCTTCTCTCCTTCCTTCCTTCTTTCCTTCCTTCTGTCCTCCCTCCCTCCCTCCTTCGTTCTTTCTTTTCTTTTATCTTTTCCTTTCTTCTCTCTTTTCCTCTCCTTTCCTTTCCATTCCTTTTCCTTCCTTCCTTCCTTCTTTCCTTCCTTCTCTCTCTCTCTATCTCTCTCTCTCTCTTTCTCTCTCTCTTTCTCTTCCTCCGTCTCTTTCTTTCTTCCTTTCTTTCTTTCTTTCTTTGTTTGTTTTTCTTTCTCCTTCCTTCCTTCCTTCTCTCTCTCTCTCTCTCTCTCTCTGCTAGGTTTTGCTATCAGGATGATGCTTGCCTCATAAAATGAGTTAGGAAGGAGTTTCTCCTTTTAATTTGATTGGAATCATTTTAGAAGAAATGGTTCCAGCTCCTCTTTGTACCTCTGGTAGAATTCAGGTGTAAATCCGTCTGGTCCTGGGCTCCTTTTGGTTGGTATGTTGTTTATTACTGCTCCCTCTTCAGAACTTGTTATTGTTCTATTCTGGGATTCAACTTCTTCCTGGTTCAGTCTTGGGAGGATGTATGTGTCCAGGAATTTATCTATTTCTTCTAGATTTTACTTTATTTGCATAGAGACATTTATAATATTCTCTGATGGTTGTTTGTGTTTCTGTGGAGTCAGTGGTGATATCCCCTTTATCAATTTTATTGTGTCTATTTGATTCTTCTCTCTTTTCTTCTTTATTAATATAGCTAGTGGTCTATTTGTTTTATTATTTTTTTTAAAAAAAAAAACTACTCCTGGGTTTGTTGATTTTTTGAAGGGGTTTTCCTGTCTGTATCTCCTTAAGTTCAGCTGTGATCTTGGTTATTTCTTGTCTTCTGCTAACTTTGGGGTTTGTTTCCTCTTCCTTCTCTAGCTCTTTTAATTGTGTTGTTAGAGTGTTGATTTGAGACCTTTCTATCTTTTCCATGTGGGCATTTAGTGGTGTAAACGTGTCTCTTAACACTGCTTTAGCTGCATCCCAGAGATTCTGGCATGTATGTTGTCTTTTTGTTCTCGTTAGTTTCAAAGATAGTTTTGATTTCTGCTTTAATTTCATTATTTACCCAGGAGTCATTCAGGGTCAGGTTGTTCAATTTCCATATAGCTGTATGGTTTTGAGTGACTTTCTAAATCTTGAGTTTGAATTTGATTGTGCTGTGGTCTGAGAGACTGTTATTATTTCAGTTCTTTTGCATTTGCTGAGGGATATTTTACTTCCAATTATGTGATCAATTTTAGATTAAGTACCATGTGGTGCTGAGAAGAATATATACTATGTTCTCTGTGGGTGAAGAGTTCTGTAGATTTCTATGAGGTCTGCTTGATCCAAAGTTGTGTTCAAATCCTGAATATCTTCGTTAATTTTCTGTTTCAATGATCTGTCTAATATTGAGAGTGGACTGTTAAAGTCTCCAGCTATTATTCTGTAGGAGTCTAAGTCTTTTTATAGGTCTCTAAGAACTTGTTTTATGAATCTGGGTGCTCCTGTATTGGGTGAATATAAATTTAAGATAGTTAGCTCTTCTTATTGAATTGAACCTTTTACCATTATGTAGTACCCTTCTTTGTCTTTTTTGATTTTGTTGGTTTAAAGTCTGCTTCATTCGAAACTAGAATTGCAACCCCTGCTTTTTTCTGATTTCCATTTGCTTGGTAAATTTTTCTCCATCCTTTTATTTTGAGCTTATGTGTGTCTTTGCATGTGAAATGGCTCTCTTGAAAACAGCACACTGAAGAGTCTTGACTCTATCCAGATTGCCATTCTGTCTTTTAATTGTGGCATTTAGCCCATTTACTTTTAAGGTTAATAATGTTATATGTGAATTTGATCCTGTCATGATGCTAGCTGGTTATTTTGCAGACAAGTTGATGTAGTTCCTTCAGTGTCGTTGGTCAGTGTTGTACTTCAGTGTGTTTTGTAATGGCTGGTAATGGCTTTTTCTTTCCATATTTAGTGCTTCCTGCAGGAGCTCTTGCAAGGCAGGCCTGGTGGTGACAAATTCCCTCAGCATTTGCTTGTCTAAAAATGATTTTATTTCTCCTTTGTTTAGGAAGCTTAGTTTGGTCGGATATTAAATTCTGGGTTGGAAATTCTTTGGATTTTGTGGGGGCATTTTTGTTATGCTGCTGTTGTTGTTGTTTTCTGTTTGTTTACTTTTCTTTTAATAGGCACCTCTTCTGTAGGGTTTGCTGGGGTTCCACTCCAGAACCTATTCACCTGGGTCCCTCCCGCACCTGGAGGTATCACCAGTGTGGGCTGCAGAACAGCAAAGACGGCTGCCTACTCCTTCTTCTGAGAGCTTTGTCACAGAGGGGCACTGACCTGATGCCACTGGGAAAGCTCCTGTGCAAGGTGTCTTTCCCAGTCAAGACACCTTGACTGGGAAACCCCTGTTGGGGGTTTCACCCAGTCAAGAGTCACAGGATAAGGGATCAGCTTAATGAAGCACTCTGGCTGCTGCTTGGCAGAGGGGGTGACACACTGGGAGAAATCCCTCTAGTCCAGACTGCCCAGATTCCTCAGAGCCAGCAGGATGAAAGACTAAGTCCACTAATTCATGGAGACTGTGGCTGCCCCTCCCGACAGGGGCTCCATCCCAGGGAGATCAGAGTTCTGTTCACAAACCTCTAGCTGGAATTGCTGAAATTCTGACAGGGAGGCCCCACCTGGTGTGGAGGGATGGGTCAGGATCCAGACCAAAGAGGCAGTCTGGCCACAATCTGTGAGAGCTGCTGTGCTGTCCTGTGGGGAATTCCCCCTGGATCCAAGCCACCCAGTCTCCCTTTCACCAGCAGGTCAAAACACCAGACTAGAGCTGCAGTGATGGCTGCCATTCCTCCTGCTGGGAGCTCAGTTGCCTTAGGCAGCCGACATCATAATGATGACAGCTACCCCTTCCCCCAAGAACTCGGTGGCCTTTAGTAGTCTCCAGCCGAGTGGCCACTGAGAATCTGCACATCTCTGTGCTTCGGACCCAAGGCCTTGGTGGCATTGACTCACCAGGGGAACTTCTGATCTGTGGGTTGCACAGATCCATGGAAAAAGCATGGTTTCCCAGGCAGGGTAGCACAATCAATCACCACTTCCCATAGCTGGGAGTGAGGGCTCCCCTTGCTCCATGTAGCTCCCAGATGAACTGTCACTCCACCCTGCTTTTCCTCACTCTCTCTGGGTTGCACCGACTGCCTAGTCAGTCTCAATGAGAGAACCTGGATATCTTGGTTGCCGGTACAGGATTCACTCACTGTTTTAATTCTTACTGGGAGCCTCCAACTGCAGCTGTTTCTAGTTGATCATCTTGTCCCCTCCCTTATTATTTGAATTTCTTACATGGTTTCTCACATTTTTATCTTTCTCTATTGTAATTATATTCTGAGTATGTTCTTCACAATTGTGTTTCAATTAGTGGATTGTCTCTTACTAGCTTTGAGATTACATCACATTAAATGTTTTAATTTGGGTACAATAATGTTCTTTTAAATACATTTCATGTGATTTTTCCATATTTTTTGTATTTGTCATTGTCTTAATTTTATTTCTAGTTTAAAAATTTTTGTTAACTATTTTGTTGCCACTTTAATAGATTTTCTTCCGTTTTCTTTTTAATTTGTTCTTGTTTGTATAAAGGAATGCTGAAAAAATATTGAATATTACAGTTATTTTCAAGTTGTTGAATTATTTTATTGTTTTAAAAACTGAAATCAATTTAGCCATCATATTCCCATTTTAACCTACATTATAATTTTTATAATGATTATAGCTTTTTCTTGGTTAATTCCATTAAGTAGTATATTCACAATATCATTAAAGGATTTTTTTTTAATTCCCAGACTTAATTGGAATATTGTTAAATATCATGCTGTTTGATACATTTTAAAAACAGAATAA
Source organism: Pongo pygmaeus (assembly GCF_028885625.2). Lineage (NCBI taxonomy): Eukaryota > Metazoa > Chordata > Mammalia > Primates > Hominidae > Pongo > Pongo pygmaeus. The sequence continues at coordinate 33,502,166 of NC_072379.2, read as the reverse complement.
TATATATTTTTTATTTCCATTATATTCCCATATATAATTTTTTAAACAAAACTGAGATATGACTCATCACCTATCTTTTTAGCTTCTATAGAAAAAAATTTTATTAACAACATGAAATAATTTACATAATTTATAATATTGAATCATCTGTGTATTCCTGGAACAATTTTATTTGGTCATGATATATCTTTCTATAATTCAGTTAGTTCATCTTGCTGTTTTATTAGAACTTACACAATCATGTACTTACTTAGATTGACCTGTAGTATTGTTTTCTGTGTTAAATATATCTTGAGTTTATGACCAATGTTATGTTTGTTTCATAAAAATAACTTTCAAGTTTTGCAGTTGTTGATAAGCTATGATACATTTATTAGCTTTTTCATAACTAGTTTTATGAATATTTGGAAAACCTTTTCTGAAAAATTTTCTGGGCATGAACTTTTCTTGGGAGATGTACATTAAAGTTTTGTATTCTACAGAGTTTTTTCACTTCATTTGCATCACTTTATATTTTACCATAACATTATCATTTGATCTCTCTCTGTATATATACATATATATGTATATATATATATACACATACATATATATGTGTATATATATATACATATATACGTGTATATATATATACGTATATAGGTATATATATATGTGTGTATATATATATATTTGAGACAGTGTCTTGCTCTGTTGCCCCAGACTGGAGTGCATCGGCACAGTCTCCGCTCACTGCAACCTCTGCCTCCCAGGCTCAAGCAATCCTTCTGCCTCTGCCTCCCAAGTAGCTGGGACTACAGGCATGCAACACCACACCTGCTAATTTTTTTTTCTATTTTTAGTAAAGATGGGGTTTCACCATGTTGGCCAGGCTGATCTTGAACTCCCGATCTTAGGTAATCCACCTGCCTCGGCCTCCCAAAGTTCTGGGATTACAGGCATGAATCACCACTCCCGGCCTCAATCTATATTTTTAAATGAATTTTTATATATCTAAGAAATAAATTTTTAATATTTTCATTAATTTATACTCAAACTCTTTTTTTCTTTTTGAACTATTTCTTATTCCGCATTAATATCTGAAATTAATCATTTTACTTTCATTTTTATCAATGTATAAAACAATACATTTTCCTCTGAGGAGAATTTTAACTGCTTTCCATTGAATCTATGTGGATAGTTTATTATTGTTGACATCATCTTTATTATTAAAGTTTTCTATATATCACATCATTTTGTTTTTATTTCTCCTTTAATGCTACTTAAATTTAAGAAAGGTTTAACTTTCTATGCACTAGAGATATTTTTGTTTCTAGTTTTGTCATTAACATTTAGTTAAATTTATTGTAAAAACAGGATATTTCCTGAAGCATTTTCATTTCCTGCAAAATATTACATTATCCTCAATGTCAGCTTCTGTGACTGTTTCATGGTGTTATCTAGGATTTCATAATACCGAGTTTGCACATGTGTTCCTGTGTATGTAATAATACTAAGGTCTAATTAATTAATATTTGTTTTCTCCTTATCAATAAATAGCTAAAATAATAATCTGTTATCAAGTAGAGTGGAAGAGATGAGTAATATTTTTATACTATCAAAATGATGTTCCAATGCTTCGTTATCTTTAGTTTTGCAAATCAATATGTATTTACAGAATTTATTTGTTACTATCAAATTGTTTTTGTATCATTACAAGTTGCTCTCTTTTATGCCATTTCTAATGTTTCTTGATTTGAGACTGAAAAGTAATTTTTGTTTTAGATTCCCCATTTAATACTTGAGGTTAATATTTTTACTTGTATTGATATAACAGCCATGCTTTATTTAATTCCTTTATCATATGTTATGCCATAATTTGTTTTTATTGCTATATTTTTAAAAAATGTACTATAAAGCCTTTTTCAGTATTCATGAAGGTATATGAACTTATGTACAGCTGTGTTTTTTTAAATTCTTTTAGTCTGATAATTGGAAGGCTTTTTCAAACAAAGCTAATGTAAAAATGTTCAAATGCTTTAAATCATGAAATAATGTAATTATATCTTCCTATTGTAAATTGCAGTCATTTCATGATTTTAGGAAAATCAAGTTTAATTCTTTTTCTCAGTGCTTGGCTTTAATCGTCAACTATCTACACAGAGCCTAAATGTATTAGAAATATACTTGAGGCTGGGTGCGGTGGCTCATGCCTGTGATCCCAGCACTTTGGGGGGCCAAGGCAGATGGATCATGAGGTCAGGAGTTCAAGACCACCGTGGCCAAGATGGTGAAACCCCATCTCTACTAAAAATACAAAAATTAGCTGGGCATGGTGATGGGCACCTGTAATCCCAGCTACTTGGGAGGCTTAGGCAGATAATTGCTTGACTCTGGGAAGTGGAGGTTGCAGTGAGCCAAGATCATGCCACTGCAGTTCAGCCTGGGCAACAGAGCGAGACTCCATCTAAAAAAAAATATATATATATATACACACATATATATATGTATGTGTATATATACACATATTATATACATATATATGTGTGTATATATACACATATTATATACATATATATGTATGTGTATATATACACATTATATACATATATATGTATATACATATACTTGAAAAAGGGAATGATATTTTTGTATAGAATATTATGTAGTATATGTTTAAAGCTTGGAGAATAAGATAAAAATCAAAAGTGATTTTGACATGATATTTTGTGAATGATTGGCATACTTTAAAATTACTAAACTTTGTAACTTAATCATTGTACACTGCTAGATCCTTTTCTAAATGGTAGCATGACTACTTTCTGACAGACCTAATTTAATTTGAGCAGCCAACAAAAATAACAAAAACTCAGATAAAAAATATATTTTAAAATCATGCAGAAATGAGCTCATATGCCTACCTCTCAAGAAATGTAAAAAGGAAAACATTTTAAAGAGCAATTTTAAATTTCTCTATGTACTTGAAAGATTTTTAACATATACCAATAGCAATTATATTGGAATCATTGGGCAATATAATATTATATCATAGAGGGAGGGAGCCAAAATAAAAAGTAAATAACTCAATATAGTAGAATTCCTGTATTAGTTTTATGTTTCTGTGTATCAAACTACCACACAATTGGCAGTTTCATATTCACAGTGGATCCCTGAACAATGCAGACAATCTGGGCAACAATGCCCAAGTGGTTGAAAATTCCAGTATAACTTTTGGCTTCCCAAAAACGTAGCTACTAATGGCCAACTGTTGACTGGAAGCCTTATTAATAACATGAACTGCCTAGGCTGGGTGTGGTGGCTCACACCTGTAATCTCAGCACTTTGGGACGCTGAGGTGGGTGGATCACAAGGTCGGGTGTTCAAGACCAGCCTGGCCAACATGGTGAAACCCCATCTCTACTAAAAATACGAAAATTAACCAGGCATGGTGGCAGGTGCCTGTAATCCCAGCTACATGGGAGGCTGAGGCAGAGAATTGCTTGAAACTGGGAGGCAGAGGTTGTAGTGAGCAGAGAGTGTGCCATGCCACTGCACGCCAGCCTGGGCGACAGAGTGACTCTGTCTCAAAACAAACAAACAAACAAACAAACAAAAAACAAACAAGCAAAAAAAGCAAAACAAAGAAAAAGGGAACTGCCTATTCTTCCATTAAGATAGGTCTGAGAAAAGGAAATGTTATTCAGGAAATCATAAGAAAGAGAAAATATATTTAATAATCATTTAGTGGAAGTGGGTCATCATAGAGGTCTTCATCCTCGTGGTCATCATGTTGAGTAGGCTGAAGAGGAGGAGGGAGAGGGGGAGCTGATCCCACTATCCTGGAGAGGAAGTGGAAGAAGAGGTGGCAGATGCGGAAGGGGAAGCAGGAGAGGCAGGAACACTCCATGTAACGATGTGAAGGTTATGGGCACCAACCCTCTGTGCAGATGAAAATCCAAGTATAACTTTTGACTCTCCAAAACCATGCAGATATATTGTAATTTTTGTGTGACTTTTTTTGCTTTTTTGTTTCTCTAAAAATGTTTCCATATTTTTCTTCTTCCACAAATTCTTCTTCTACCATTTGCTTTAGTGTCAGGGCTCAGTTATCATAAAAGGATACATGTTGTAAAGAAGTCAAAAGCAAGCACTCTTGGATAATGACAACCCTTCTGCCACATTGTCTACTGTCAATTTGTTTTCTGGCACTACTTATTCTATGTTCTCCTCATTATCTGGCACTGGTTTGAATGCACTCATCTCCATCAAGTCATCTTCTGTTAAGCCCTCTGGTGTGGCGTCTATTAGTTCCTGATTTTTCCAAGATTTGTAACTTGAAACCATTTACACCACCCCCACTCCCATATTTTTTTCCATATGTACATTCTCTTTCATGATTTCCTTGATTTGGCTCTGTCTTTAATCCTGCGGAGTCATGTATAACATCTAAACATAGTTTTCTCCAATAGAAATTTATTGCTTCTGGCTTGATGGATTTGACACCTTTTTCTGTAACAACAATGGCATCTTCAATAGTGTAATCCTTCCAGACTTTTCTGTAACAACAATGGCATCTTCAATGGTGTAATCCTTCCAGACTTCTATGATGTTCTATCAAGATGCTCTTCTATAGCCTTGACCATCCTCTCCATAGAGGGTTGACAATCCTCCTCTTACTGTGCATAAGAACCCAACTTATGACTTCCTGTTATAAAGGCTGAATTAGAGATGTTGTGTTTGGGAGCAAGTAGACCACTTTGACACCTCTGGTGTTGAAGTAATGAGTTTCTTGGAGAACAGCGGCATTGTCCCATATTAAAATAATTTTAAAGGCAGTCCCTTACTGGCAAGGCACTTCCTGATTTCAGAGACAAATCACTGATGGAGCCAATATAGAAAAGGGGTTCTCATTGTCCAGGGCTTCTTGTTGTACAAACAAAAAGCTGGCAGCTGGTGTTTATCTTTTCCGTTGAAGGCTCTGGGGTTAGCAGCTTTATAGATAAGAGCAATCCTGATCATAAATTGGACTGCCATTTGCACAAAACAGAAGAGTTAGCCTATCTCTTCATGCCTTAAATCATGATGCTCGTTACTCTTTCTTGCTAATCAATGTCTTTTGTGGCTTTTTTTTTTTCCAAGAATGGAGCACTTTTGTCTGCATTAAAAACCTGTTCAGGCAGATATTCTTCCTCCTTAATGATTTTCTTAATGGCATCTGGGAACTTTTCTGCTGCCTCTTGGTTGGCAGAAGCTGCTTCTCCAGTTACCTTGACATTTTTTTAAGCCAACACTTTTGCTAAAATTATCAAACCATTTTCACACTGGTATTAAATTCTTCAGCTTTAGATTCTTCTCTTTCCTTTTGCTTTAAGTTGTCATATAATGACTTTACTTTTTCTCAAATCATATGAGTCTATAGTTATGCCTTTTATATAGCCAGGCTGCACCCACATAAAAGCTGCATCTTCAATATGAGATAAAAAAGTATTTCCCAAAAAGTGTAAGATTTTCATGACTGCTGGAAGAGGTGCAGCTATGGCTTCATGAATTTTCTTTTCTTTTGCACAATGATATTTATGCTGAATTCATATATCTTAAAATGGTGGGCAATTGCAGCTGCAGACCTCTGTCTCTGGTACATCCTAAGCAATTCAACTTTTTCTCGTAATGCCATGACTTTTCTCTCCTTCTTGTGAAAACTTCCAGCTTAACTAGTGGTACTTTGTATAGGTTATTCAAGATTTACCATGTTGCATGGAACACAATGAAAAAATATGCAAGAGCCATGAGAGATTGCTTTTTATTGGGATAAGCAATTTACTGAAGAGATGAGAGGCTAACATGGAGATGATTATCTTCACAGGGCATTTTAAGTGGATCCTAGCAACGCTTGAGTTCCCCTCAATAGCAACAGGGGAGGATCTGAAATTAGTACAGTAGTACAGCATCACTACAGTTAATTTTATGCAGCTATTATTTAATATTCCATCTTCATGTTTGTTTACATTTCTCTGGACTGAATGGTACCATGTATGTTTTGTGTTTGTGTGTGTAATTTTGATAAATTTTAATTTTTATAACAGATTTGTGGGCATTTTATGGTAATGATAATGAAATAGACTAGTAGCTACAAATATTTTCTGTCTTTATGACATATCTAATTTTTTCTTAAATTTTTATTATATTTCTAAGTTATGCTATTTGCAAGTTTTTTTTCAAATGGTCACAAATTCCCTAAAAAAGTATTTTAATATATTTGTTGGAAAGAAATTTGTGTGTATGTGATCCCATGCAGTTTAAACTGGTGTTGTTCAAGGGTCCACTGTATATGGTGGTCAGAATTCCTCCTCAGGTTGATTGGATTTTCTGTTCAGAGTTTCACTGGGCTAAAATAAAGGTATCCACTGGGGCTGCAGTTCCTACTGGAGGTTCAAGGTCCTTTTACCAGTCTTGAATTTTTTTTTTTTTTTTTTTTTTTGGCAGAATTCATTCCATGGGGATTCAGGGCTAGGTACACTGTGTTTCTGCTATTGGCTGAGAAAACTCTCAGCACTTCGAGGCCACCACAGTTTCTTACCATTTGACTCTCTTAAGTAATGAACAACATGACGTTTGTCATTTTCCAGGCTAATCAAAGAATTTCTTATAACCAGCTGGAAAAAAAGTAGTGCCTTTAAAGTGCACACTTGATTAGCACATGCCGAGGATAACCTCCCCAATTGCCATAGTACATAATACAATTAAGGGAGTGATAGGTCATCTTAGCCGTGGGTTTCATCCACACTGAAGGGGAAGGAGGCTGTAGAAGAAAGAGGGCTGTCTAAAACCCATGGAATTTTAATTTACAGAGGTGACAGGTCAATGCCATTGAAAGAATATTACTGAAAGTTTCCAAGAGAAGGGAGCCAGGCTGCATCATGCAAGGGCATCTGGGGAAGCACCATGATCAGCCAGGAGGCAGAAGGTGCAAGAGAAAGCCTGCTCCAGAGCCTGTATTGTGTTTTCTATGGGAAAGAAGGGAAGATGGGATCATTGGAATAATTTTGATGGGCTCTGGAACATAAGGGTAGTCTCTAGTTTGCTCCTGGCCCTGGGGTGATTTAGGGTAGGGAAAGAATTGGCATTGTGTGTGAGAGTTAGATAATGAAGGTGATTTGAGGCATAGGCTGTACTATTTGATTTCTATATGAAAAGTATGTTCAAAGGCAAGTTGTGTTTTATCTCTAAAAACTCCTAGGAGTTAGCTTGAATTACAATGGAAGGGGCAATCTCTCTATAGCAGGAAGATTCTCAAGATGTCAAACCATCATAAAATACAGGGAAAAAAGAACATGATTAATACAAGGTCGTGTGAATCATCTTAGAATTCTACCTACCATAAATTGAAATCAAATTCATAAGAGTTTGTTATGATAACTGAAGAGACCCAACATTGTTTAATGAAAAGATTATAAACAAAGAATAAAAAATTTAGCAGTGTATGATCTTCAGCAAGCATCTTTATTATTCTGAAGTTTAGTTTCTCTAACTGTAAAGTAAGTGTAACAGTATACACGCTAAAAATATGTAGGGTGAAGGGAGAAAGTATATTTTAAGAGCTTACCATAGTATGGGCACAGAGTTGGGCTCCAAAATGACAAATATCATTATTATTATTATGTTATTATATAAATTTGATTATTCTTAGATTCTTTTAGCCTGCCTGCCTGCCTTCCTCCCTTCCTTCCTTCCTCCCTCCCTCCCTCCCTTCCTTCCTTCCTTCCTTTTTCATCATTTAATTCCAAACTATGGAAACTCCTGGTTTTCTCATAACAGTGTCTGGACTTGTACCCTTTCTTATTTCTGAGATCCATATTGTGGTTTCCAGAATGTCCCACTGATCATATTATTTACAAAAACACCTAAAATATGTAATACCACCTATTTTGTAGGACAGCAGGCACCAGAAAACAGATAGACCAGTTTGAATCAATGGAGACTCATGATATACTGGGAAAACTTTTGGATTCTTATTTGACAAGATTATAAATAAACATATGTACATAGGACAGAATTGACTGAGGTCACAAAGTATGAATGAAAGGGAGTTGAGTTTGGAATGCGTGGCGCTACAGGGTTTAAAAGCCTACTTTTGGAAGTCTCCATTGAATTGAGAGGGACAAGGTGGGTTGAGGGTTAGTAAAAGAGAGAGAAACAGACAAACAAACACACCATGGTAAGGAAATAAAGGAACAAGCCAAGCATGGTGGCTCACACCTGCTATCCCAGCACTCTGGGAGATTGAGGCAGGCCGATTACTGGAGCCTAGGAGTTGGAGACCAGCCTGGGCAACATGGTGAAACCCTTTCTCTACAAAAGTACAAAAAAAGTTAGCCAGGTGTGGTGGTGCACACTTTGTAGTCCCAGCTACTCGAGAAGCTGGGGTGGGAGGATCGCTTAAGCCCAATAAGTGGAGGTTAGAGTAAGCCACGATTGTGCTACTGCACTCCAGCCTGAGCAACAGAGCAAGACCATGTGTCAAAAAAAAAACAAAAACAAAGAAATAAAATCAGGAACTGTAATTATGTCTTGATATAATTTTGGTTGTTTTAATCAACATAGATATCTGACTATAATTAAATATGGCAAAGTTTTAGACTAAAAATTCTTTGCTTGTTCAAGTTTTAAAACAGCTTTATAGCTTTTTATCTAGAAACTCTAACAAGAGAACAGCTGAGAAAGCTTTAGAGCTCTGCAGAAAGTGTGCATATCAATGACCCCTTCAGAAGAAGCTAGGGTGTAGTGGTCATTCTCAAGTTCCCAAAGGAGCTATAATAGGTGGAATCAGGGACCAATGAAAGATATTTTTATAGTCTCCTAGAATATAGGTTTTCACTATATTCTAAGCATTAGCATTTGTGAGACCCCTAGATGGCTGTCTAGTGAGCAAGATGTAAATGTTTATTTTATGAAACTATTGTGTTTTGGGTATTGTTACAGCAATGAACTGTATGTAATTCAATAGTTTAAAAAAAACAAAAAGTCACTTTTTAATAGGTAATGAGTAATTATGATGTCATGAAGGCAAATGACAAAGTGCTGTGTAACACTCTTGAGGATTTATGGATATAGACGTTCTTTGGGCTTCCAATGGTGGATGTAGGTGTGGGTTAAAGAAGCTGTAAGTTGGAAAAGACCCTGAACCTGCCAGCAGAATAGATTAGATTCTCTTCCTTATATTGCATACTACGTATTACATTTCAGATGTATTTAAAGAAATGGTATACTCACAAAAAGATGGAGGAATGGAGCAGTATTATGACTGTAGTTATGGAAATCTGTATCAAAGATGCAAGGAAAACATTCTAAATTAGGAAATTAGAGGAAACGGTATGTTCAATCATTGCTATCTATAGAGTTGTAAATCCCTGCAAATGATGAGATTGATTTATACAATATAAAGACCACACAAAACATAACAAACAAACAAAACACAACATAGTTTTGATTTCATAGCAATCTTGTTGGAAATAAGTAAATTCAGTGACAGCAGAAACTCTGATTCGGCAGAGACCACAGCAATGTCAGCTCTAGTCGCAGAAATCTTGGGAAGGTGATGGACTTCAGACAAAAGACAGGCAGAAAGTCTAGAACCAATTTTGTTTCATTGCAAAAGTCAGGAGGATATAAATGGATTTATGAATTATATTTAGTAGGAAATATGAATTTTAGAAGGCTTATTGCAAAATCAAATTTTGTGATTTTTAAACTATACTTCAGTGCTTCCCAGATATATTAAAAAATCATAATCCTGGGCTTTCCAGAAAATTTCTTTATAGTATTTTCTTCACATTTACCCATCATTTCCAAGATGTCTCATAAATTTTAATATTTTGTGACAATACTCCATCCTTTATCAACCCAGAAAAGAAAAGAGTATTGCTTTTGAGACATTTCAAACCAATGATTTTTTTTTTTTTTTTAATTCAGAAATTTTGGTCATTGATGCTAAAAGACGCCCCGGCTGTTGGGAAACCTAACCGAAATGGTTGAAGAAAGATTTTTAAATTAGTTAAACATAATCTGTCTACATACATTAAGATAATCAAAACGCTTCCATTTTTGTCAACCAGCGTATGCTGTAATCACAGTTGAAATCTGCAAGGCAGGCCGGCGCGGTGGTTCGTGCCTGTAGTCCCAGCACTTTGGGAGACGGAGGCAGGCGGATCACTTGAGGTCAGGAGTTCGAGACCAGCCTGGCCAAAATGGCGAAACCCTGTCTCTACCAAAAAAAGCAAAAATTAGCCGGGCGTGGTGGCACAGGCCGATAATCCCAGCTACTCGGGAGGCTGAGACAGGAGAGTCGCTTGAACCAGGGAGACGGAGATTGCAGTGAGCAGAAATCGCAACACTGCACCCCAGCCTGGACGACAGAGTGAGACTCGATAAAAAATAAATATTCACGCAGACAAATACTATCTGTGATGGCTAATCCTAGGGGTCAGCGTGGCTGGAGGAAGGTGCCTAGATGGCTGGGCAAAGTTCTTTCTCAAGAGACTGTGAGGGCGTTGCCAGAGGAGATTGACAGCTGAGTGGGTGACTGGGAGAAGAAGACCTGCCCTCAGTGTGGGGGACCAGCCAATCCGGTGCCAGTGCGGCTGGAACCAGGCCGACAGAAGATGGGGGATGAGCAGCATGCACGGTCTTCTCCCTATGGCTCACTCTCTCTTACTGTGCTGGGCGCTTGCTTCCTCTCCTGCTGTCCTTGGGAGTCAGACTCCAGGTTCTTCAGCCCCAGCCTGCCCCTGGGGCTCTCGGGCCTTGGAGGACTGACTAGGAGCACACTGCGGGCCTCTCTGGTTTGGGGGCCTGGGACGTGGCGAAGCCCTGCGGCTTCTGTGCGGCCTGTTCTGGGCGTTGCGGTGAAACGCCAGCCAGTTCCCCAAGTAAGCTCCCTGCACACACGCCTGATAGCCTGTTGGTTCCATCCTTCTGCGGGATTTTCACTACCACTCTCTAACTCACACACAGCTGAGAGAGTATACGGGAGAGATGAAGCAGTCCACTCCAAGAACATTGTCATCCTACCGATTACGAGGATTGCCTGAAATCGTTTGTACATGTGCATAAATGTGATTTTATGTCCAGCATCTTTAAGCATGTGGTACTGAGGGAAGGTGGGCAGCCCAGAATTCGTACCTCGGTTTTCAAATTTGGGCTTCAATTATACTTCTGACACCGGTTTCATGATTTTTAAAACTCATCACCCATTTGGGGAACTTTGTTTTCCCATCTATGAAATATGGATAATTGTGCCACATAATATTTATTTGAAGAGTGACAGGATATCTGAAGGTCATGAATAGTCAAACATCATTTAAACAAAATTTATAATGTTTTTTACAAAATTGAATCAAAATTTGATAAGTACTTATAAAGAGTAAGTCAAGTTTTTACCAAGACTTCATACCTGATATCTGTTTTATTAAAATGATAGGCATTTTTGAAGATTAAAAAAAAGGCAACTAGACAAACTGTCAGAGATATAATAATGTTTTCCAAGCTACCAATGATTTAACCTAAATACAGAGTTTACCATTTTCTAAGCAATTAAGAAAATGAGATCTCTTGCTAATTAAGAATTAGTAAAAATACTATCTATAATATATAATCTCATATATTATATATAATCTGTTATATATAATATACATAATCTCATATATTTTATATAGTCTCATATATTTTATATAATCTCATATATAATATATAATCTCATATATAATATATATAATCTCACATATATATATAAAATGAGAGATAAAATATATATGGTTCTGTCTCTCTGGAACCCTAACATAGGTGTTAAACATATTCATAATTTATTCTTTTAATAAACATTATTGAAAACAAAGTATCTGTCAAACATTGTACCAAGTAGTTGAGATTTAATGGTGAAAAATCACAGTTTGTGCTATCAATTTAGAAGGAAAGACATTTGAGCAAGTAATCATTTTGAAACCTATGATAAGTGAATAATTTCAGGACATTATGCTATGTGCTAGATTTATACAACCAAAAAGAGTGGAATAACAGGGAAAAAAAGTCTTTATTTAAATAGGAACCACAGGGATTGGGCGCAGTGGCTCATTCCTGTAATCCCAGCACTTTGGGAGGCTGAGGCAGGCGGATTACCTGAGGTCAGGAGTTCGAGACCAGCCTGGCCAACATGGTGAAACCCCGTCTCTACTAAAGAAAATGCAAAAACATTAGCCTGGTGAGGCGATGGGCGCCTGTAATCTCAGCTACTCAGGAGGCCGAGACAGGAGAATCGCTTGAACTGGGGAGGTGGAAGTTGCAGTGAGCCAATGTTGCGCCGCTGCACTCCAGCCTGGGTGACAAAGGAGACTCCACCTCAAAAAATAAATAAATAAAATAAATAAATAAATAGGAACCACTGTAATAGGAGTGAGTTTATAGGTCCATTGTTTAATATTCCCAACATTTTTATTTATTAATCAATTTAAAAATTTTAATTATTATGTATATTTAAAAGTTGTATATATTTCCGGGGCACATGTGAAATTTTGATACAAGCATACAATGTGAAATGATCAAGTCAGGCTAATTAGGGTTCCATTACTTCAAGCACTTATTATTTCTTTGCTTTGGAAACATTCCAATTTCGTTCTTTTAGTTATTTGGAAATATTGGCAATAATTGCAAATTTCCAGCACAAATTTCCTTTAGTCTTATTTACAAAACTATGGTAAGGAAGTTTAAATTAAATTCAAAGTACGCCATGTTACAGGTAAAATTGTTCCATAATAAAGCACACTGAAAAATTGTTGTATTTATTAGTTGAGGAGACTGTCACAGCATCTGTCCCAATATGTAGAAAACATATCTCTCTAACATGTGTGTATACAGACACACACACACACACACACACACGTATTTATAGTGCCAAGCTAGGTAGCTAATAAATGTGCTCAGCAGCAATATATAAATCAATAAAATAATAAAGGGATAGATTGAATTAATTTTGTTAGAAGATACAAAAGTTGAACATTTATAAATTTTAGGTGGCTTAAACTTGACCCTTTCATTTCACACTTTCAAAAAATAAAAGGTGAATTTTGTTTTGCTTTCACCCAGCAGAATTATAGTAAATGCATAATTCAAAAAATATAAAAATAAAAACAAACCTAATTAGTACAGTGCATCATATAATATGTTCACTTTCTTTAAATTTTGTAAACTCCATACCACTTTATTACTGCAAATCTGATTACAATGAAGTTACGTTTTACTGACTACTTTATATTTGTTAAGTTCTAGAGACTTATTGTTCAGGATAATAAGTACACAACAGCAAAAATATGTATTGTATATGAGATGAAAGTGTCTAGAGGATACTAATTTTTTGGTGTACGGATGTAAATTATTTTTTTCTTTGTATTTGTATGAATTACACATTGTAAGAAAGCAGTGCAGTTTTAGAGAATTATTCTTAGATTTCTGATGATAATTCATGATTTTATTAAACATTAAAAAGGAAAAAGTAGTAGCTGTAACATTAATATAACATGAAGTAGGACTCTGCTGAGATTTTTTTTTGTTAACAATATATTTAGTATTTATTTCAATAAACACTCAGGTCTTTTTTTGTTTTAATTTTTGTAAAGCCAAAGGTAAAAATACCATAATTTATAATATTTCCCTGGGTGAAATATTTAGATTTAAATGTATATTTTCTCAAATATTAATATGACTGCATAAAATTTGTGGTTATTAAAACAAAGCCAGCTCTGATTTAAGTAAATGATGTTTTCTTCTGAAAACTAATGAAAAAAATAGATCCTAAATCCTCCAGAGCAAAATAATCTTTAAAATTGGGACATAAAAATCATCTCATTTGGGGGTCTGCTCAAAGAAGAATCTAAGAGACTTATTTGTTTTCTTACATGTCTTCTGTATTATGCCAAATTTAATATGGTGACTGAAATAGATCATATAATTCTATGCTTCTATGCATCTCATTAAGTAGATCTCATTACTATATATACTTATATATTTTTCTTTCCTTTTATTCTATTCATATACCTTGGAGTGTCATTTCCACTTGACTTTACGTTTGCACTTTTGCAATTTTTCTCTTTAAAACTTTATGGTAATATAATGAATATATCATACAATTTAGCCGCTTAGTGTACAATTCACTGCGTCTTAGTATATAAACAATGTTGCACAATCAATTTTAGAGCATTTTAACAGCAGTCCCTGTAAAAGAAACTCCATCCCCGATTAGCAGTCACTCTACTTTTTAAATTTTTTCTTTTCTTTCCTTTTCTTTTTTTTTGAGACAGTGTCTCACTCTGTCGCCCAGTCTGGAGTGCAGTAGCGTGATCTCAGCTCACTGCAACCTCTGCCTCCCAGGTTCAGATGATTTTCCTGCCTCAGCCTCCCAAGTAGCTGGGACTACAGGTGTCCGCCACCACACCCAGTTAATTTTTGTATTTTTAATGGAGATGGGGTTTCACCATATTGGCCAGGCTGGTGTCAAATTCCTGACCTTGTGATCTGTCTGCCTCGGCCTCCCAAAGTGCTGAGATTATGGGCATGAGCCACTGTGCCTGGCCACAGTCACTCTACTTTTACAGCCACCCCCACCCTCAACTCTAGACAACCACTGATAAAAATTCTGCCTCTATAGATTTGCTTGTTCTGGACACTTAATATAATTGATATAAATGAGGTGTGAATTTTGTCAAATGATTTTTTCTGTGTCTTTTGAGATAGTGTGTGTTAAATCAATTAACTTTAAGATGTTATGGCACTCTTGCATCCTTGGAAGAAATTGCACTTGATCTTTGTGTATGATCTTTTTATTTTTCTGGATTCAATTGTTAGAATTTTCCTGACAGTTTTTACATATATTTTTGTAAGAGATATTGGCCTCTAGTTTTATTTTTCTCTATTGTTTTCTGGTTTTGATACAGCATAATACTTGCCTCATCGAATTACTTGGAAAGTGCTCTCTCCTCTTCTAATATTTTTTTTAAAAGTTAGTGAAGAATTTATATTTATTATTTCAAGGTTTTGTAGAAATCATCAAGCAATTTGGAACCAGTTTTTTGTGTGTGTGTGTGAAATGGAGTCTCTCTCTGTTGCTCAGGCTGGAATGTAATGGTGCAGTCTCGGCTCACTGCAACTTCTGCCTCCCGGATTCAAGCAATTATCCTGCCTCAGCCTCCTGAGTAGCTGGGACTACAGGTGCACACCACCATGCCTGGCTAATTTTTGTATTTTTAGTAGAGATGAGATTTTACCATGTTGGCCAGGATGATCTCCATCTCTTGACCTCATGATCGCCCTCCTCGGCCTCCCGAAGTGCTGGGATTACAGGCATAAGTAACCTTCCCTGGCTAGGACTGAGGTTTTTTTTTATTAGAAATGTTTAAATTTTTAATTCAGTTTCTTGTTATAGATCTATTCTCATTTGCTATAATTTTGTGAGTTTTGGTACTTTCTCAGAATTTGTTCACTTTGTCCAAGTGACCAAATTTTTGGTATATGTTGTTTATAGTGTTTTTCTTATAAGCCTCTTTATTATTCTACAACATTGGTAGCCATATCTCCTCTTCTTCCACTCTTGACATTAAGTTGCATCTTGTCTCCGTTTTTTTTTTCTTTACTAATATAACTAGTGGTTTGTCAATATTTTGGTCTATTCCAAGAACCAAATCTTGGTATCATTAATTCTCTCATTTTCCCAGTCTTTATTTTATTACTTTCTGCTCTAATATTTATTAGCCTTTAATACTTGCTGTGTGTATGTGTGTTTTTACTTTTCTCAGTGTTTTAAGAAGGTGGTTCTGGTTATTCATATGAGTTCTTTTTTTTTTTATATAAGCTTTTCAACTTTGAAGTTCCCATTGTATAATTTAAAAATTGTCTGGCCTTTCTTTCACTTTCTTACCACTAAAATTCTAAAAACCCTTATAACTTTCCAATGATGGAAGTGTCTTGGTTATTCAATGCCCCCTTGAAATACACTTGAAATTGTACTAATGAAGTGACTTACGGTAAGACCTTAAATAGCTTTTAAGATTGGGGCTGCTAATGCCAGAAAGGCCACTCATATGATTAGAGGCTTGCAGTTTTGTGCCAACAATATCAGCCTTACCCTTAACCTCTGTGGAAGGGAGGGAGGTTGTACATTGAGTTCAATTATGTGGCCAGTGGATTACATTGACCATGCCTATGTAATTAAATTTCAGCAAAAATTTTGGACACTAATGCTCAGTGGAGTTTCCTGATTGGTGAATACACTGACATGGAAAGAGAATGATGCAACCTAAAGAGGCATGTAAATTCTGTATTCCAGACCCCTGGGAACCTCACCCTGTGTATCTCTTTGTTTTGCTATTTCTGAGTGGAGTCCTTTATAATAAAATTGTAATGCTAAGTATAGTGTTTTCCTCAGTCTTATGAGTAGTTCTAGTGAAATTATAAGACCTGAGGAGGGTGGTGGAAATATTCTCGATTTGTAGCCAGTTGATCTGAACTGAAGACAATCTTGTTGTGGACTGTGCCCTTTAACTTCTTGAGTCTGTGCTAACTTTGGGTGGTTCATGCCAGAATTGAATTGTACTACCTCAGTTAGGGTGGGTGTCAGAATAGTTGGTGTCAGATGTGGGAGTCACTAGCATGACCGTGGCTCATTGAAATCTGTGCTTTGAGAAGAGAAGTAATGAAAGGGAAGGAGATAGGGAAGCTTGATTTACAAGTGGCCATGAGGTTACCCATAGTATGAAATAGCAGATATGCTGTAGTCAGTTACTGAAAGTAAAGGTTACCAATGAAATTCAGGTATGATTGATTCTTCTCCCAGAGAGGTGCATTACTGGGTGTATAAGAAAATATAAAAGAAAAAAAATAAGTTTGAGAAAAACTGGTGTTTGAATGTGTAAACTAGTTTTATTTAATTTATCTAAATGTATTATGGAGATACTAGTGTGTCTGACTAGGGGACATTTCCTCTATGTAGTGTTATAAAACAGAAACATAGAAATCTGCCTTTAAAGCTATATTAATTGGACCTGCTAAATAGGAGTTAATAAGATTGTGTGAGCCCAAGCAAGAAAGAAAAGAAGCAAGAGTGCTAGTATAGAAAAGTTATCTGTGCAATCACCTTGTGTGGAGCACAGGCTGGGGCTTATAATGAAAGCCTGTAAGTGTCTTCTAGTGAAGTATATTTCAACCACAGTGTGAAACATCTAATGTTTGTCCTCAGATGGGTCAGCCTTTGGCATGTGGGCTTTCACTATGAAAGAGGGGACTCAAAAAGTTGCTTTCCTTGATATCTTGGTTATGCTGCCTGAATCTGCTGATACCACAACGAGAAGTTAGGCTCCACTAATTGCCAGCTGATCCTATTGCTTTTAACAATACCTGGGTGGGGTATAAATTGTTCCACTTCTGATATAATTGATGTTGGGTCCTTTTATAGACTTTAAGATTGGTCTTTGAGGCTTTCGCTGACATACTAGGTGGACTCTTTTCATCTTTCTCCTTCCTGATTTTCTCTGATAAATTTCTAGCTAGTCCAATGTTTAGCTGGTTGCTGTTAAGGAGCAACCAGCCTCTTCTTTACTGTTTACTACCAAGTCTCCATTGTTTTTGAAAGCACCTTTAGGGTTGAACTTCTTCACAATCTGTTCCAAACAGAGGCAATGATGCTCATGGAGCTGTCTGCTCTTGTGTTTTTACTCTCCTTCTGAGAAGCAACTCTGAACCCTACTCCAAAACATGGGTAGGGACGAGATGCTTCTCTTATTTGAGTTACTCCCTTGCTTTATGAATAGGGCACTGAAAAGTGCTGATCACTTCTAGTCTTCTTGGGCTGCCTGACCAGCATGGAACAGGCAACTTACAAGTGATCTGGGGTGAGGCTGATAAGGGTTCAGTGTTCTTGGCCTGCTGTTCCTTTGTTAGGCCTTCCCCTCTCTGAATGAGGCCTGCATGGAAGAAGAAAGTCCTGTGCTTCTTAGCCAGTCTTGTCTGGAATAGAGCTTATGCAAAACAAAGCAGGGGTGGAGGATGAGAAATGATGGTATTATGCACTTCCTGGAGAGATGCCATAATTTTAGAATAAAAGGTAGAGGGAAAGGGAGTCCTGTGTTCTTGGCTATAGCCACTGGGATTTGAGCTTCCATCATTCTGAGCCATAAGGCAGGGAGACAGAGCAAGCTATGGTTCACATGCCACTAACTTTCACTGTTCATACTAAGATTTGGTAGATTTCTTAAGTTTTCTTGTCCTCCTCCATTCCTACTTACCCATAAGACAGTTTCTAGAGACTTTAGATAGTTCTTTTTTTAAAAAAAAATAATTTTTATCAGCTATGATCATTCGGCTGGGAAAAAGGTTCTGTAGAGTTTCTCATGCCATCATTCCAAAATCTTTTTGTACTATCTGCTTTCAATCTGTGGTAACACATAAACTGAAGCATCAACAAAAACTTCAAGTCTAAATATAGTAATTACAGATGAGTACTTCACTACAATTCAAACCCTTATATTAATTTTCAGAACTCAGCTTCAGGGAAAGGAGTTAGAGAAAATGGAATAGCAGGCAGATGACCTATCCACTGATACAAGATAAAAGAAGGCTAGAAGAAGTCTTTTTATATTTTTTACAAATAGATTTACACGCATTTATTCATGCATTCTTAAGATGATCACTACTGAATATACAAAGCCTATCAACACTGCTTTTTATTTGTTATTCATGTAAAATAACCACAGGTTCCTTGGTATTTAATTTTTTTAAATGTGGTCCAGGAAAACAACACCTACCTTCTTTCTATTCTTTCAACTCTCTGGAGTTGAAAACAAAGGGAAAAAGGAGTAGAAGAAATGTGATGGATAATTTTTTAGTTCTTTTACATTCATTCTGGTAGATAATTTTTTAATTCTTTTACATTCATTCTGGTGTAATGAACATTATTTTTGGTTTTTCTACCACATAAAGAATACTGCACTAGAAATGATAATTTAAGCCTAATGCTTCTCTAGTTGGAGAAAAGAAGATAATATTAAGTGATGAAGAGTTTTAACATACCAGATAAGCTTTTTTTAAATGCCATAAAATATCTTTCATTTATGATTATTGATTTGTAATTTATAATTGGGGGAAATTCAGTATGCTATAATAGGTTTGTTTATTTTTTGTTATTTTAACTCTATTATTCAAACTGGTATACATTTATTTTAAATCTGTAGGTAAAATACAGATATGATGGCAGGGTATGATGATTAGCTGTGGTTTTTGACTGGCTTGGCAGTTTGGGGATATTGCATTTAACCAAAATATGTTTGTTTTATAAACTCTTGAATTGCTACAAGAATCACTATTCCATGGCTAAACAAACTAACAAGAGATGTTAATTTCTGATTAAGTGATCTGAAACATTGAGTCGACCGGGCGCAGTGGCTCAGGCCTGTAATCCCAGCACTTTGGGAGGCCAAGGAGGGCAGATGATGAGGTCAGGAGTTCGAGACAGCCTGACCAATATGGTGAAACCCCTTCTCTACTAAAAATACAAAAATTAGCTGGGCATGGTAGCAGACACCCATAATCCCAGCTACTCAGGAGGCTGAGGCAGGAGAATTGCTTGAACCTGGGAGGCGAAGGTTGCAGTGAGCCGAGATTGTGCCACTGCACTCCAGCCTGGGTGACAGAGCAAGACTCCATCTCAAAGAAAAAAAAAAGAGAAAGGAAACATTGAGTCAATGGGAATCTGATGAAAATATTTTCATATTTTGAATTAAAAAATTCAATTATGGGACAAAAATAAGCTATAAGCTAACGATGACAGGTTATTGTAATTGATGTAATAAGTGTAGAAAATATCATGGTCAGAAATAAAAGGGAAGGAACAACGATGATGAAAAAGAAATGGAACTGTTCAGAAAGAAGATTAGGGCTATATAGTAGCTAATGCACTGCAAGACTGATTGCCTACAGCTATAGAGCCAAAGTCAATGAAAGACATGTGATATTAGATACTTAGATTTTAAAAACTTTGTTAAATAAATAGAATATATATGAATATGTTTAGGAGCTATATCTGCCTACAATGTTTATACTGGCAAACAATAGGATATTGTTGGCAAATAAAAGCCCTATAGAGTTATTTCATACTAGAAATATTAAAATAAGAATAGTTACACACTTTAAACAAATTTAATGAGGCCCCAGAAAAATATTTTAAGATTGAAGTTGAGAAATTAAGGAATATAAAGTCAACTTTAAAGAACATCCTCTTTCAAGCTTGTCAAAAGCATTGTAGTATGGGTTGGGAATGTAGAATCAAAGGCGAAATACAACTTATGTCAGAATCACCTTCAGTGCCAATTAACAATGTAAATTCCTTTGATGAGATTTGCTGGGATAAGCAATTTTGAGGACAAGGGTTGGAAATCAACAGTTTATAAGATATCCGGTGATTCTCATATATACTAAAATTTAAGAATCACTGCCCCAGTCTATTGCATTACTAGACAATTTGCAATATGGAATCTATTCAATAAAATATATATGGTGATTTCAGAAACTGAGGAATGAAAATGCATTTTTCCCTTTATTCACTTAAAGAGCAAGGGGCCGGGGGAAGGACTGTGGCCTTCGGGATGCAGGAGATGCCCTTAATGCACTCGACGCAGTCTTTATTTATTTATTTATTTATTTATTAATATTATACTTTAGGTTTTAGGGTACATGTGCGCAACATGCAGGTTTGTTACATATGTATACATGTGCCATGCTGGTGTGCTGCACCCACTAACTCGTCATCTAGCATTAGGTATATCTCCCAATGCTATCCCTCCCCCCTCCCCCCACCCCACAACAGTCCCCAGAGTGTGATGTTCCCCTTCCTGTGTCCATGTGTTCTCATTGTTCAATTCCCACCTATGAGTGAGAATATGCGGTGTTTGGTTTTTTGTTCTTGCTATAGTTTACTGAGAATGATGATTTCCAATTTCATCCATGTCCCTACAAAGGACATGAACTCATCATTTTTTATGGCTGCATAGTATTCCATGGTGTATATGTGACACATTTGCTTAATCCAGTCTATCATTGTTGGACATTTGGGTTGGTTCCAAGTCTTTGCTATTGTGAATAGTGCCACAATAAACATACATGTGCATGTGTCTTTATAGCAGCATGATTTATAATCCTTTGGGTATATACCCAGTAATGGGATGGCTGGGTCAAATGGTATTTCTAGTTCTAGATCCCTGAGGAATCGCCACACTGACTTCCACAATGGTTGAACTAGTTTACAGTCCCACCAACAGTGTAAAAGTGTTCCTATTTCTCCACATCCTCTCCAGCACCTGTTGTTTCCTGACTTTTTAATGATTGCCATTCTAACTGGTGTGAGATGGTATCTCATTGTGGTTTTGATTTGCATTTCTCTGATGGCCAGTGATGATGAGCATTTTATCATGTGTCTTTTGGCTGCATAAATGTCTTCTTTTGAGAAGTGTCTGTTCATATCCTTCGCCCACTTTTTGATGGGGTTGTTTGTTTTTTTCTTGTAAATTTGTTTGAGTTCATTGTAGATTCTGGATATTAGCCCTTTGTCAGATGAGTAGGTTGTGAAAATTTTCTCCCACTTTGTAGGTTGCCTGTTCACTCTGATGGTAGTTTCTTTTGCTGTGCAGAAGCTCTTGAGTTTAATTAGATCCCATTTGTCAATTTTGGCTTTTGTTGCCATTGCTTTTGGTGTTTTAGACATGAAGTCTTTGCCCTTGCCTATGTCCTGAATGGTAATGCCTAGGTTTTCTTCTAGGGTTTTTATGGTTTTAGGTCTAACGTTTAAGTCTTTAATCCATCTTGAATTGATTTTTGTATAAGGTGTAAGGAAGGGATCCAGTTTCAGCTTTCTACATATGGCTAGCCAGTTTTCCCAGCACCATTTATTAAATAGGGAATCCTTTCCCCATTTCTTGTTTTTCTCAGGTTTGTCAAAGATCAGATAGTTGTAGATATGCAGCGTTATTTCTGAGGGCTCTGTTCTGTTCCATTGATCTGTATCTCTGTTTTGGTATCAGTACCATGCTGTTTTGGTTACTGTAGCCTTGTAGTATAGTTTGAAGTCAGGTAGTGTGATGCCTCCAGCTTTGTTGTTTCAGCTTAGGATTGACTTGGCAATGCGGGCTCTTTTTTGGTTCCATATGAACTTTAAAGTAGTTTTTTCCAATTCTGTGAAGAACGTCATTGGTAGCTTGATGGGGATGACATTGAATCTGTAAATTACCTTGGGCAGTATGGCTTTTCATGATATTGATTCTTCCTATCCATGAGCATGGAATGTTCTTCCATTTGTTTGTATGCTCTTTTATTTCCTTGAGCAGTGGTTTGTAGTTCTCCTTGAAGAGGTCCTTCGTGTCCCTTTTAAGTTGGATTCCTAGGTATTTTATTCTCTTTGAAGCAATTGTGAATGGGAGTTCACTCATGATTTGCCTCTCTGTTTGTCTGTTGTTGGGGTATAAGAATGCCTGTGATTTTTGTACATTGATTTTGTATCCTGAGACTTTGCTGAAGTTGCTTATCAGCTTAAGGAGATTTTGGGCTGAGACGATGGGGTTTTCTAGATATACAATCATGTCATCTGCAAACAGGGACAATTTGACTTCCTCTTTTCCTAACTGAATACCCATTATTTCCTTCTCCTGTCTAATTGCCCTGGCCAGAACTTCCAACACTATGTTGAATAGAAGTGGTGAGAGAGGGCATCCCTGTCTTGTGCCAGATTTCAAAGGGAATGCTTCCAGTTTTTGCCCATTCAGTATGATATTGGCTGTGGGTTTGTCATAGATAGCTCTTATTATTTTGAGATAGGTCCCATCAATACCTAATTTATTGAGAGTTTTTAGCATGAAGGGTTGTTGAATTTTGTCAAAGGCCTTTTCTGCATCTATTGAGATAATCATGTGGTTTTTGTCTTTGGTTCTGTTTATATGCTGGATTACATTTATTGATTTGCATATATTGAACCAGCTTTGCATCCCAGGGATGAAGCCCACTTGATCATGGTGGATAAACTTTTTGATGTGCTGCTGGATTCTGTTTGCCAGTATTTTATTGAGGATTTTTGCATCAATGTTCATCAAGGATATTGGTCCAAAATTCTCTTTTTTGGTTGTGTCTCTGCCCGGCTTTGGTATCAGGAGGATGCTGGCCTCATAAAATGAGTTAGGGAGGATTCCCTCTTTTTCTGTTGATTGGAATAGTTTCAGAAGGAATGGTACCAGTTCCTCCTTGTACCTCTGGTGGAATTCGGCTATGAATCCATCTGGTCCTGGACTCTTTTTGGTTGGTAAGCTATTGATTATTGCCACAATTTCAGCTCCTGTTATTGGTCTATTCAGAGATTCAACTTATTCCTGGTTTAGTCTTGGGAGAGTGTATGTGTCGAGGAATTTATCCATTTCTTCCAGATTTTCTAGTTTATTTGTGTAGAGGTGTTTGTAGTATTCTCTGATGGTAGTTTGTATTTCTGTGGGATCGGTGGTGATATCCCCTTTATCATTTTTTATTGCATCTATTTGATTCTTCTCTCTTTTTTTCTTTATTAGTCTTGCTAGCGGTCTATCAATTTTGTTGATCCTTTCAAAAAACCAGCTCCTGGATTCATTAATTTTTTGAAGGGTTTTTTTGTGTCTCTATTTCCTTCAGTTCTGCTCTGATTTTATTTATTTCTTGCCTTCTGCTAGCTTTTGAATGTGTTTGCTCTTGCTTTTCTAGTTCTTTTAATTGTGATGTTAGGGTGTCAATTTTGCATCTTTCCTGCTGTCTCTTGTGGGCATTTAGTGCTATAAATTTCCCTCTACACACTGCTTTGAATGCATCCCAGAGATTCTGGTATGTTGTGTCTTGGTTCTCATTGGTTTCAAAGAACATCTTTATTTCTGCCTTCATTTTGTTATGTACCCAGTAGTCATTCAGGAGCAGGTTGTTCAGTTTCCATGTAGTTGAGTGATTTTGAGTGAGATTCTTAATCCTGAGTTCTAGCTTGATTGCACTGTGATCTGAGAGATAGTTTGTTATAATTTCTGTTCTTTTACATTTGCTGAGGAGAGCTTTACTTCCAAGTATGTGGTCAATTTTGGAATAGGTGTGGTGTGGTGCTGAAAAAAATGTATATTCTGTTGATTTGGGGTGGAGAGTTCTGTATATGTCTATTAGGTCCGCTTGGTGCAGAGCTGAGTTCAATTCCTGGGTATCGTTGTTGACTTTCTGTCTCATTGATCTGTCTAATGTTGACAGTGGGGTGTTAAAGTCTCCCATTATTAATGTGTGGGAGTCTAAGTCTCTTTGTAGGTCACTCAGGACTTGCTTTATGAATCTGGGTGCTCCTGTATTGGGTGCATATATATTTAGGATAGTTAGCTCTTCTTGTTGAATTGATCCCTTTACCATTATGTAATGGCCTTCTTTGTCTCTTTTGATCTTTGTTGGTTTAAAGTCTATTTTATCAGAGACTAGGATTGCAACCCCTTCCTTTTTTTGCTTTCCATTTGCTTGGTAGATCTTCCTCCATCCTTTTATTTTGAGCCTATGTGTGTCTGTGCATGTGAGATGGGTTTCCTGAATACAGCACACTGATGGGTCTTGACTCTTTATCCAATTTCCCAGTCTGTGTCTTTTAATTGGAGCATTTATTCCATTTACATTTAAAGTTAATATTGTTATGTGTGAATTTGGTCCTGTCATTATGATGTTAGCTGGTTATTTTGCTCATTAGTTGATGCAGTCTCTTCCTAGACTTGATGGTCTTTACATTTTGGCATGATTTTGCAGCGGCTCGTACCGGTTGTTCCTTTCCATGTTTAGTGCTTCTTTCAGGAGCTCTTTTAGGGCAGGCCTGGTGGTGACAAAATCTCTCAGCATTTGCTTGTCTGTAAAGTATTTTATTTCTCCTTCACTTATGAAGCTTAGTTTGGCTGGATGTGAAATTATGGGTTGAAAATTCTTTTCTTCAAGAATGTTGAATATTGGCCCCTACTCTCTTCTGGCTTGTCGAGTTTCTGCCGAGAGATCTGCTGTTAGTCTGATGGGCTTCTCTTTGAGGGTAACCCAACCTTTCTCTCTGGCTGCCCTTAACATTTTTTCCTTCATTTCAACTTTGGTGAATCTGACAACTATGTGTCTTAGAGTTGCTCTTCTCGAGGTGTATCTTTGTGGTGTTCTCTGTACTTCCTGAATCTGAATGTTGGCCTGCCTTGCTAGATTGGGGAAGTTCTCCTGGATAATATCCTGCAGAGTGTTTTCCAACTTGGTTCCATTCTCCCCGTCACTTTTAGGTGCACCAATTAGACGTAGATTTGGTCTTTTCACATAGTCCCATATTTCTTGGAGGCTTTGTTCGTTTCTTTTTATTCTTTTTTCTCTAAACTTCCCTTCTCGCTTCATTTCATTCATTTCACCTTCCATCGCTGATGCCCTTTCTTCCAGTTGATTGCATCGGCTCCTGAGGCTTCTGCATTCTTCACCTAGTTCTTGAGCCTTGGTTTTCAGCTCCATCAGCTCCTTTAAGCACTTCTCCGTATTGGTTATTCTAGTTATACATTCTTCTAAATTTTGTTCAAAGTTTTCAATTTCTTTGCCTTTGGTTTGAATATCCTCCCATAGCTCGGAGTAATTTGATCATCTGTAGCCTTCTTCTCTCAGCTCGTCAAAGTCATTCTCCGTCCAGCTTTGTTCTGTTGCTGGTGAGGAACTGCGTTCCTTTGGAGGAGGAGAGGTACTCTGCTTTTTAGAGTTTCCAGTTTTGCTGCTCTGTTTTTTCCCCATCTTTGTGGTTTTGTCTACTTTTGGTCTTTGATGATGCTGATGTACAGATGGGTTTTTGGTGTGGATGTCCTTTCTGTTTGTTAGTTTTCCTTCTAACAGACAGGACCCTCAGCTGCAGGTCTGTTGGAGTACCCGGCCATGTGAGGTGTCAGTCTGCCCCTGCTGGGGGATGCCTCCCAGTTAGGCTGCTCGGGGGTCGGGGTCAGGGACCCACTTGAGGAGGCAGTCTGCCCGTTCTCAGATCTCAAGCTGCGTGCTGGGAGAACCACTGCTCTCTTCAAAGCTGTCAGACAGGGACATTTAAGTCTGCAGAGGTTACTGTTGTCTTTTTGTTTGTCTGTGCCCTGCCCCCAGAGGTGGAGCCTACAGAGGCAGGCAGGCCTCCTTGAGCTGTGGTGGGCTCCACCCAGTTCGAGCTTCCTGGCTGCTTTGTTTACCTAAGCAAGCCTGGGCAATGGCGGGTGCCCCTTCCCCAGCCTTGCTGCCGCCTTGCAGTTTGATCTCAGACTGCTGTGCTAGCAATCAGCGAGACTCCGTGGGTGTAGGACCCTCTGAGCCAGGTGCGGGATATAACCTCCTGGTGTGCCGTTTTTTAAGCCCGTCAGAAAAGCGCAGTATTCGGGTGGGAGTGACCCGATTTTCCAGGTGCTGTCTGTCACCCCTTTCTTTGACTAGGAAAGGGAACTCCCTGACCCCTTGCGATTCCCGAGTGAGGCAATGCCTCGTCCTTGTTTGGCTTGCACATGGTGCGCGCACCCACTGACCTGCGCCCACTGTCTGGCACTCCCTAGTGAGATGAACCCGGTACCTCAGATGGAAATGCAGAAATCACCCATCTTCTGCGTCGCTCAAGCTGGGAGCTGTAGACCGGAGCTGTTCCTATTCAGCCATCTTGGCTCCTCCCAGGAGTCAGTATCGATGCATTCTTAAATAAGAAAATATGAAAGGTATTTTTTATTTAATGATGGTTTTCTTTAAAGGACTGTATCATACCACTGATGGTTAATTCATTATGAGTTATTATAAAAGGTTGAAATATACATGCTTCAGATAATCTGGTTTGATCCATAGCTAAAATTAGTAACAATTAGACATACCATCTAAACTTTAGTAGCTTTTCTTTTCTTTTTTTTTCTTTTTTTTTTTCAAATGGAGTCTCCCTGTTGTCATCCTGGGGTTGGAGTGCAATGGCACGATCTCGGCTCACTGCAACCTCCGCCTCCCAGGTTCCAGTAATTTTCCTGCCTCAGCCTCCTGAGTAGCTGAAATTACAGGCACCCGCTACCATGCCTGGCTAATTTTTGTATTTTTGGTAGGGATGGGGTTTCACCATGTTGGCCAGGCTGGTCTAGAACTCCTGACCCCAGGTGATCCACACACCTCAGCCTCCCAAAGTGCTGGGATTACAGGCATGAGCCACCATGCCCAGCCAGTAGTATTTTTATAACAAAACATTTGATATTTTTTATACTTATTAGGGTTTAGGTCAGATCTACATACTCTGAAAGTCGGTCAAAGGAAGTTCATTCACATGTGAAAATAAAATGCACAGGTCTGTCCCAATCTGGTCATGCTGCTATAACAAAATACCATAGACTGGGTGACTTAGAAACAACAGGAATTTGTTTCTCACAGTTTGGGAGGTTGGGAAATCCAAGATTAAGTCATCAGCAAATTTGGTGTCTTGTGAGGCCGTGTTCTTGGTTCCCAGACAATTCCTTTTAGCTGTATCCCCACAAGCTAGAAGCAGGGAAGGAGCTCTCTGGGATTTTTTCATGCAGATACTAATCCCGTTCACGTGGGCTCCATCCCCAGGAATGAATCACCTCCCACAAGTCCCACCTCCCAATACCATCACCCTGGGGGTTAGGATTTCAGCACATAAACTGTGTGATGTGATGACATAAAAGTTCAGTCCTGTGGGAAGCTCACTAAAATTATACCTATACATTGTGGAAGAATTCAGGAGAATAAGGAGAAATGGATGTGTTTATCTTGTACATTTCATTTGCACCAAATTTATTTCTGAGTTTTCACTAACATTTGTTAAAATAGGGAGTGTCCAAGCTTCCAAATTCTAGCCAATTGAAGCATTCTATGTGGGCATTTAATTTTCAAGTTATCAAGGAAAAGCAGTTGTTAGGGATGAAAAATCATCCCTAATACAAAGCTCTTCATTTTTAGCCCAATTTAATAACTTTTTTGTGGGAAGAAGTTCTCACAGAAAAGTCCAATGAATATTTTATATTTCTTTAGCCTCATTCCTCAGAAAGAGGACATTTTAAAGAAACATATTGAAAGAATGTAAAAACCACATTCTAAAAGTTTTACACTCATTTGCTACAATTTCAAACCATTTAATTTTGTCTTCAGTCATTACTTTGATTTAATTGCTGTTATTTAGAACCTTTACAAACATTCAATCAGCGTTTTCTGTTTTAAAGCCACTAATTTATTAATGATTTATGTCACTTCACCTCTCGAATTCTTCTTTGTTTTTTCTAATTCTAGTGTAAGCTTGGGGAAATCAGATCTTTCTGTACCTCATGTGTGTGAACAAGCCTAAGGTTTATATTTTATTTATCTATGTACTTGGAACATAAAAAGGAGTGTCCTGTCCACAGACTAAAACCCAAAGTACCCAGAGGAAGGGCCTAACGTCAAAAAGACCGTTTGACAATGAAGATTCTACTCTACATTGTGGCTGCACATACCCATTGCTGCAAATTTCTGAGACATACAACTATTTTGATGAAGTTGTAGATACATTTCTATGAACTCACTAAGCTAGCTGACCCTGAGATACCAGATGCCATTCAGGAGTTAGCACTTTGAAATAAACTCAGCAGATACCTTTCATGCCAGTATTAAGCATATGGTTTAGTATAATGTAACTCTGTAAAATGTTTGTTAGACAGTCACTCAGTCAACCAGTCAAGAGATACTTATTGAAAAATCTACTATTTGCCAGGTATATCATTCAACTGGAGACTAACAGGGACCAAGATATGAGCATTGTCCTCCAGGAACTTCCAGCCCACTCAGAGATACAAATGAGCGCGTAGGAAAGTAAACACTGTGTAATGTAGAGAACATAGAAGATTAACATAAAGAGGCAGCTAATATCTTTTGAAAGTCAAATAAGGCTTTCCATCATGGGATGAAATAACCTAAAACGAGATGGATGAACAGGTTTTAGCATATTAGTGGTGGCGGTGGAGTGCTGTGCAGTGTTCTAGGCATAAAAGCATGGCAGGTGCTGACTTCCAGAGTTTGGAGAGTATGAAGTGGATTGATTGAGCTTCATTTTATATCAGTATTGCAATGGTATTACTGATACTGAGTGCATTGCCTTAGAAGTGTTTTCCTTACTTTCAATTTTGGTTTATTTTTATGCTAAGCAAGTAAAGGTTCATGTTCAAATATATAACTGTCATTATGGAGTGCCCTTAGCTGAGATGAGGCCTTAGGGGCATGAAGTAATGGCACTTCGGGTGGAATCCGGAGTTAAATGCACTTCAAAATTCGCTCCTGTGTTTCTCAATGCTTGGTCTAGGAGCTAAGAATAAGTGTATGTATCCTAGGACTACATAAAAATCTCATTATCTGTCCCCAGAGTCAGATTCTACCACTGAATGCCTAAAACTTGTCCCTAGGGCAAAACCTTAACATTCAAGTCTGGTGCTTACCTTTTTCTTCTGAATTGTTTCTGTTTTATCAAATCTTTGTTTATTCCTCTGAATAAACCACAGCCTCTCGAATTTCCTTAGAGATATGGAGGAATCTTCTGCACAGACCAACTGACTCACTAGATGTCTGGGTTTCTGTGAGATATTTGAATGGTCGTTAGAAATTCTACATCATGAAACATCTCCTTGGCAAGTACTGGGCCATATGGGAGAGATGAAATTGATTGGATGGCTCCTGATCAGCCAGATGGAAATCAGGATGCATGGAAGCTGAAGTTCCATGCTATGCCCAGGCCTTTACTCCCCATAGTCTCTCCACTGACTTGGAGATACACAGATGCCAAGGGGAAGACCTTCAAAATGATGCTTGCAGTGACACTGTTTAATGTTCCCTGTTTTGTGGGATGCAGGGGTCTTTACATTTGATGAGGCTTAACAAAATTCATTAACTCATCTGTAGCATATGTTGAGAACTGCGTTTTTCACAGTCATCCCGAAAGTTCCCATCAGTCACATCCCCACCTAATACTGGATGTTTTGCCCATAGGAAGAAAGAGGGGCTTATAAGCTATAAAAATATTTTGCTATGATAATTTTAGATTTATTCCAAAGCCTAGGCACACCTACCACAGACATTAACATATTCTGAATTCATTAAGACTGTCTCACCTTCTGACAATAAATTTTGCTACTTTAAACTTCTAACCTAATCCTTGATCAGAGTATGAAGGAAACTTTGTATCTCAGAAGAGGCTTACAAAGCAATTTACAGGTCACAAAAAATAAACAAAATAATAAAATAACACTTGCTAATATTTAAAGTTTGGTTAGATTCTATTCCCAGGGATTTATGTGTTTTACCTCCCCTCACATACACTATTTCTAGGAGGGAAGCACTAGTATGACCTTAACTTTATATTTGAGGACACTGAGATTGAAAGAGTTTATGCAACTTTTCTAAGTTCTCACTTAGACTAATCTAAAGCTCAGGATTATAATCATGATCCCATCGTGATTCCCTTAGCTTAAATTTTAAATTTAAACAATAACACTTCCATCATCCTGGTTTACTCACTAATTTCTTCTTGTGTTCAAGCTTTTACTTGTTCACTCACTAAGTTTAGCATGATAAGTTATTGGGGCACCTCTGCTCTTCACCCAGCATCCATTCTTGCAGGTTTTCAGCCGTATCCACTGCTCACAAGCAATCTACCAGGAATAATTGTCACGTGGAGAGCCAGAGGGGCACAAATATGAAGAAACACGGATTCTGCCCTTTGTTTCTCAGAGGGAGACACACGCAAAACTCATAACGTGGCTGACATGGCCAGAGTCACGGGGAGGGGGAGGCTGAGGTGTAGTGCAGCATGAGAGGATTGGACCCCCAGCAAGACGGGCAGGGGAATCTGGGCTTGCAGCTGCTTGCTGTGTAATCAATATGCTTTTCAAAGATTTGAGGGTTGGAACTGGGAAGAAGCCTGTGTAAAGAGAGAATTCATTCTCTGACCAGAAAAAAAAAAAAAAATTCCTCAAATACAGCTGGGTAGACAAATACACTTTGTGAATGGTCATTTTGATTACCAAGAACTAAAGGAAAAAAAAATCGACTATTTGTTTATAAATGGGAAGCATATGGATTTCTCAGCCTGGGCTCTGTTGCTAACTTGGCTTCATTATCATTATTGTAATTATTATTTTATCCAGCTGTCGTGCTTCTTTAGAACATCAGCCATCGTATATCCAATATTCATTATCACCTGGTGAAGCTCCTACAGTGGTGGTGTATAAGTCAGGGTTCTCCAAAGAAGCAGAACTTATAGGATATGCATATATCCTGTAAGTGCATGTGTGTTTATATGTATATAGGATGTGTGTTTATATACATATATGTAGAAAGAGAGAGAGATCAAAGGAATTGGCTCGCAGGATTACGGAGCATGGCAAGTCCGAGATCTGCAGGCTGGCTTGGCAAGCTGGAGACCCAGGAGAGCTGACAGTGTGTGGAGGCTAAAGTAACGCTATCCCGGATGCTCATCCAACATGTTGACTTCTGACTAACTCTGGTTTGGGGAATGCCTTTAAGATTACTGTGCTATCCATTGTTCCTTGTGTAAACATGTACTTAACATAAATCTTGCCCTTAAGCAATTGTCCCACACATCCCTGCTGAAGCATGGACGTTCTGTCCTCATGGTGCATAAGCCCTAGGTCTTGGGGGTAACTCCATGGAATCCACCATCCCATCTTGTGGCCGTCCAGGGCATGGTTCTGTTTGTAAGTCCCCGTTTAGTGTTTCTGAGAAACTGGATATCTCAGACTCTGTCTCTGGCCTCTCAGCTTCCTCGGCCTTTGGGAGTAGGTTTACATAGACATGCCCACTGTGGAACATGGTATGAGTTTCATTCCAAGGAAAAGCTGATGTTTCAATTCTAGTGTGAGGGCAGGAAGAAGCTGATATCCCAGCTTCAAGGTACTCAGACACAAGGAATTTTCCCTTACGTAGGTGGAGTTGAACTTTTTGTTCTACTCGGTGCCTTTACCTGACTGGATTAGGCCTTCTTACATCAAGGAAGGCAATCTGCTTTATTCAGTCTTCTTATCCAAAGACATCCCCAGAGAAACATCCATATTAGTGTTTGACAAAATATTTGGGCACCCCATGGCTCACTCAAGTTGACATATGAAATCAGCTATCACAGGTGGTTCTCACAATGTGGTCCTGGGATTGACAGATAAACACTATCTGGGAATTGTTAGACATCCACATTTTGAAGTGCTAACCTAGATCTGCTGCCTCAGAAACTCTGGGGATGGGGCACAGCGACTGTGTTTTCAGGAGCATTGCAGGCAATTCTGATGCAAGCTAATGATTGAGACCCAGTGGCAACAGGATTGCTCCTGCTTCTCTCAGATGTTACTCACATTGAAACTTATCTGTTTGGAGAAAAGAGTTATTATTTCAGGGTGCTTCCTGCAGTTCACATCTGCACTGGGTGAACTCCATGGCCTATTAGACCAAGGAGTGGAAACATCTATTACTTGTTAAGGATAATTTTCAGAGTCCAGAGTGCTAACCATTACGTCATGGGGCCAGATATGGTAAGGATAGTTTTCGAGGTGTACATTTAATATGCTACTAACAGGAAGTTGTGAGGACTGTCATTAAGCTATAGTATTAGTACTCTTCATGGTGCAACACACCAATTCTGGACTACGAATCAAAACACCAGTGGTTTTGCACCAAGGCCAGCACATACCCAGGTGTGCTGCCTTGTGGCATGACTTAAATACCTCCAGCCTTGAAGTCTTTAGCTGTTACTTGCACAAATAATGCCAGGCCTGTCTACTTCAGATGTTTATTTGAGTATAAAATGAGAGAAAAAATGAACTAAAGCTTTTGATGCTTGTGAAACACTGATCAAACACACAGGGAGAGAAAGGCTAAGTTCGATGTATTTTAAAAAGCAGCGTCAAAAATATCAGTGGGAGAGAAAGTGTCTGTCTTACAGAAAGCTGTAGAAGAGGAACGATGTGTCCTCTTGCTAATATTTCCTTCATCTGGAAACACCCATCACTGGGAAATTGAGGTAGCAAAGGAACAAATAGCTAGGCCTCTCTGTGGTCTTAGTCCTAGTAGTTCACACATGAAATCGACAAGAAGCAAATAGATTAGATGTTGGCAAATTCTTATGAAAATCAATCAGGGGATTAAAAAAATAAGACTTGCCTTCAATGATTATTCAAATTTAAAGAAATCTGATTGTTAATGTAGCCACGCACACAGAACTTGGTGTGGAAACTGAACAGCTCATACAGGGTATTTTGCCCTAGAGCTCAATGAAGGTGTAGTTATGGTTGATAGTGGATAATGGAGCTCCTCTCAGAGCACAGAGTCTGAGTCTCCCAGAATAGATACTGATGGCCTCAGCAGCCCATCTGGAGCAGCCACAGTGGGGATGCCAGGTGCAGCAGTGGAGGTGTGGCTGGGACTGTGCACTCCGTGGAGCAGGCAGGGGCCAGGGACAGGAGGGAGCCCTGCCATCTCTGAGTTGGCAGGTCAGAAGCTCTGCACTCCCAGGTGCAGCTGCCTCCACCCAGCCATGGTTCTGCACCCAGGCATCCCTGCATTCTTGGGAGCCCAGGAATCCCCCTGCCCAGGCAGGCTCAGAAATGTCTGCTCCCACTCCTCCTCACTCTTAGCACCTGCTATGGAGCAAAGTTAAGGCCAAACTTGGGTGCTGTCACTACCCAGCTGGTTGTGCACATGCTTGGGGTGGCACTGACATGCCAGCTGCCTGCTGCCTCAGCCTTCTCCAAACTTTGGGTGCCAACAAGCACAGGAGGGAGGCTGAGTGGGGGTGAGAGCAGTTCGGTTCGGGCCTGCAGGCACTCCTTGGCATGAAGAGCCTGGGCACCATAGATGGCATGTTGATGGTGGCAGGAGGTAGACAGACTCCTGGGTGGAAAGGGACAGGTCCCTGGTAAAACCCCACCTTCAAGTCAGGGACAGCCTGAAGACTGGGGGCCAGGCTGCCAGTTATGAGTACAATCTGCAGTCCAGAGTGAGAACTTGTGGTGCTTTCTCTGGGCCTGCCCATGGCATATACTTTCCTCCTTCTGAGCCCATAAAAACCCCGGACTCAGCCAGACTCAGATGTCAGGACTACCAACTGTGGAAAGGAGCTACCCACTTCAGGTCTCCTTGACTCTGTGAGATGACCTGCCTGCAGATAGGAGCTACTCACTCCAGTTCTCCTCTCTGCTGAGAGCTGGACCATCATCAGGACCACCTGCCTGTGGAAAGGAGCTACCCACTTCAGGTCTCCTGAGAGCTGTTCTGTTGCTCAATGAAGCTCCTCTCCACCTTGCTCACCCTCCAGTTGTCCACATATCTCATTCTTTCTGGATGTGGGACAAGAACTTAGGAACCTCCAAATGACAGGACTGTAAAAGCTGTAACACAAACAGGGCTGAAACATGCCCCCACCACTTGCCATATTGCAGGCGATGAGAATCCCAGACCTAGGGGTTCCCTTCAGAGATCCCAGACCTAGGGGTTCCCTGAGCTAGGGCTATGTCACCCTCTTTGGGGCTCTGTGGCTCCTGGCATCTCCAGGCTTCTGGGTACCATTGCATCCCCTCATCCAGAGGCAGATGCCTGCAGTGGAAGCCATGCACAGTACATCTGGTCCAGCTGCAGCCTCACATAGAGCTGCCACCTGTGCTGGCACCTGCAGCTGCCTGCCCCACCACAGCAAAAGCGTACCTGGCTGTCTGCAGTGGACAGACCCCATGCTCACTCACCCACACGCCTCTTCCTGCTCTACACCTCGCTTGCCCTTGGCAGGTGTGGGATACAGGATAGTAGTGTGAGCTGGACACAGCTACCAGTCTAAGTGGGTGGAACGAGCCCAGAAACTAATGCTCAGGCAGAAAGTGCCTCCAGCCACAGAGATTTCTGGCTGGTGAAGTGACTCCCTAAGGATCCCATGATAATAACAAAGCACTGGATCTCCTGTTAGGGGTTAGAGTTTTTCTTTTCCTGACCAGCAGGATTATCATGTGCCATGGATGCCTGTTTTCCATTTTTTATTCTTAATGGGAATTTTGTTGTAACTCTTCTATGTGTGCTCCAACACTGCAGAGACAGATAGGTTATCATTGAGCTTGAGACTGGCTCAAATCACAGATAATAGATTACAAACTGATGGTAATCTAGGTGACTTTTGATGTTACTTCTTCCTTAAAGATGTGAATATGTTCCATGTGGAGGGACTGAGATTGTTCATGGGCAACTTTTAACCTGTTTTCTGGACTATGACAGACAAATTGAAATGCAACTCCCATCACAATCCACTTTTCCCAAGTTTTTCTTGCAAATAAAAGTAACTATGTCATATACATCTATCAAGGGAGTTTTTGTGGGTGAGGTATGTATATATCTCTTTAAGAACAAAAAGCAAAACCCTACTAATAGTAATTTTTTTTTGGTCATTTTCCCAATCTCCTTCACCCAGCTTGGAGTTTTTTGTGATACTTGGAGAAGCCACAGGTATCTGCTAGCCATGCAGATGAAACATGGAACCAGTCAACCCTGGAATTCTGACCTCTGAATTTTTGACATAATGAACAAATAAACCCCTCTGTGTTTAGGTCATTTTGGACCAGTTTTCCTGTTATTTGAAAATGAGTACATTACTACATCATAAATGAGAAGTAGAAAAAATAAATCCACCCACTGGCAAAAGGAGATCATGCAGAGTCTTTTCTATCTCAGTTTGGATTTGGCAAGAAAAATATTCTTCAGTAAAAGTCCTTAAATGATGCTCTTTCTAAGAAATTTGATGTTCACGCTTTTAATACCTGCACAGCCCAGTCACTTTCAAGCAGATATTAGGGTAAAATGCAGTTGGAGGCTGGTTTTGCCACTGGAATACCTGAAAGAAATGTCCAATGCCAAACATAGGATTCTTCACGATAAGATCTTTTTCAAAGATGTGCTCATAATACAAAATTAGAAATTAAAATACAAGGACACATGCATTACAATGATGAAAATTAAATGGACCAAACAATAACAAATGGTGGTGAGAACCATGAGCAACTGATACTCTTGCACATTGTCTGTGAAATAGAAAATAGTACAGCTACTTGGGAAAACCATTTGGCAGTCTCTTATAACATTTAAAAAGGCCTGCACAAACATCCAGCAATTCAGTTGATAGGTGTTTACAAAAAATGAATTAAAGCAAATGTCCTTACAGAATTATATTAGAATGATCACAGTTTATTCACTTTAGCCAAATCTGGGTGTTATGAATAAGCATATTGAAGTGTACTCATACAATTGAATTAATACGTAGAAATTAAGGTAAAGAAAATATGGACACATGCAGCAACATGAATGAAGCTAAAAATTATGTTAAACAGAAACAAAGCAAAGACAAAAGAGTACGTGCTTAAGATGTATATTTATGTAAATCTCAAATACAGGCAAAACTAATGTATGGTAAAAGAAACCAAAACAGTACTTACCTCTGGGTAGCGGTTAATTGGGGCTGTTTGTAAAGAAAATTTCTTAAATAATGAAGGTTGCAGTTTTGCTGATTTATTTAAACTCAGAAAACTCTGTAAGTTCTATTCCTTTTACTGTGTGCAAATTATACATCCATTAAAAATGATCAAATGCACAAGCACACAGCACATGGGTCTAGTGCCAGCATGTCATGGGTAAACAGTGAGCAGGCAAAGTAACAACAGATTAGAATTTGGATAATTTAAGATAGTCAAACTGTAGATGAAAATTACAAAAACATCTGAAATGATTAAAGGCATTACAAAAGGAAATAATAAAAAGACATGAACAGTGAATAAGAAGCAGGCATATTTGAAAAAGAACCAAACAGAAGCCAAATGTCTGTCAAAACCAATAGCCTAAAAGTTTAGATCATGTACAACTTGAAGATGAGTTATTAAATTATAAGATAGAGATGCAGAAACTATCTAGAATGCACCACAGAAATATAAGATAGAAAATATGTAAAAGGATATAAACAGACACTTCTCAAAAGAAGACATTTATGCGGGCAACAGACGTATGAAAAAATGCTCATCATCACTGGCCATCAGAGAAATGCAAATCAAAACCACAATGAGATACCATCTCATGCCAGTTAGAAAGGTAATCATTAAAAAGTCAGGAAACAATAGATGTTGGAGAAGATGTGGAGAAATAGGAACACTTTTACACTGTTGATGGGAATGTAAATTAGTTCAATCATTGTGGAAGACAGTGTGGCGATTCCTCAAGGATCTAGAACTAGAAATACCATTTGACCCAGCAATCCCATTACTGGATGTATACCCAAAGGATTATAAATCATTCTATGATAAAGACACATGCACACGTATGTTTATTGTGGCACTATTCACAATAGCAAAGACTTGGAACCAATCCAAATGTCCATCAATGATAGACTGGATTAACAAAATGTGGCACATAATATGCCATGGAATACTATGCAGCCATAAAAAAGGATGAGTTCATGTCCTTTTTAGGGACATGAATGAAGCTAGAAACCATCATTCTCAGCAAACTGTTACAAGGGCAGAAAACCAAACACCACATGTTCTCACTCATAAGTGGGAGTTGAATAATGAGAACACATGCACACAGGGTGGGGAACATCACACACTGGGGCCAGTTGGCAGGTTGGGGACTGGGGGAGGGATAGCATTAGGAGAAATACCTAATGTAAATGATGAGTTGATGGGTGCAGCAAACCAACATGGCACATGTATACCTATGTAACAAACCTGTTGTGTACATGTACCCTAGAACTTAAAGTATAATAATAAAAAAAAGATAATATGTAAAAGAAGGGAGAAGATACATGTTTGACAGGTTGAGACAGTAAAACATATTCCTAATTTGAGAAAGATAAAGTAGAGTGACTGGAAGACAAGCAATATTTGAAGAGAGTGGCTGAGAATTCTTTTAACAGTTGAAGGATATGAATATTGATATTCAGGAAGCATTAAATTACCAAAACCATACGTATGAAGTAATCAAACAATAGGATGCTGAGTCATAGGATATGTTGTCAGCCTAATTGTTATTTTTGTACAGGCAATTTATAGTTTTTGGTGGTATTAAGATTGCCTTTTTTTTGAGATATGGAAGTGTCAAGTTGTGGATTTATTTTTTTAAATTCTGC
This sequence comes from Pongo pygmaeus, assembly GCF_028885625.2. Lineage (NCBI taxonomy): Eukaryota > Metazoa > Chordata > Mammalia > Primates > Hominidae > Pongo > Pongo pygmaeus. Next base: position 33,463,930 of record NC_072379.2, on the reverse strand, counting down.
TTGGACTCAATATGCCCCTTTTATATGAAGACTTACCTGCTTATGTATATATCAGCACTCAACAAAGTGATAATATACATTTTTAAAGCACCTATTTAGAAAAAATGAGCCTGTGTAGGTCTCAATGCATGTCAACAAATGTCTAAGAATATACAAAGAACGTATTTTCTAACCATAATTAATCATATTTAAAATAAAAAACTAAGTAGTAGTAAAGTAAATAAACAAGCAAAACTGGAAATTAAAAAAAATCTAAATAACTAATGGGTTTAAGAGAACATAATAATGAATATTACAAATTTTTAAAATTAACCAAAAAATAAAATATACCAAAAGCAAACTTATGGAGTTTATTTAACATGGTACTTGGAGGGGAAATATATTTACCTTAGGGTGTTCACCTAGAAACAAAGAAGAAATATATAATTTTGTTAAGTGTTCAATACAGGAATTCAGAAAAAGTAAGAAAAACTTTTTTTAATTGAAGGAAAAAATTAATTTAAATGTTGGAAAATAATGAAAAAACTGGCAAAATCAAACCTTAAGTTTCTGGAAAGAAACAAACATACAAAAAAAATACATGAACCATGAAGAAAAAATACATACATATAAAAATGTATTAATCATAGTAGAAAATGTAAAAACATAACAACATTGCTCAAATTTGAAACCTCAGCATAATAGATAATTTTTTAGAAGACATACATATTATTAAAAATATTATTAGATATACAGGACCTGAATATTATGGCAAGTATACTACTGCTTGTGTTTTCAGAGCACGTGCAATGTGCATCTGCATATCTTTCTTTTTTCGACTTGCTCTCTTCTCTTTGCTGAATTCTGTAATCTCCACAATATATCTTCCAATTCAGTAATCATTCATTTCAATTCTTTCAAATCAATTCTTTCTTCACCACTATCTATTGTTTAATCTACGCATTGAGCTTTTTTAATGACTACATTTTACATATTTAATGTTTCTCGTTAGCTGTATTTTAAACCTGACATTCTTTCTTTCTTTGTGATTATGTTGTCTAGCAGTTGATACAAAAGAGAAAGTGCAAGGTCTTCAACACGTTACTTCAGTACATGCATAACATAAATGGCACTGAGACAACCTTTAGTGCTTCTCAGCAAACACTGCCCTTGCCTCCTGTCCTCTTGGGTGCATTCATCTTTGCTTTGCTTTTCAAAAAATATAATGTTACCATACCAATGTTCATGTTATTTCAAAAGTTTTTCTTATACTATTTATGTAAAAAAAAGCATATATGTGTGTATATATATATATATCTTAAAATATTTTTTCAATATTATGCTTCTACCATACATCCATATTGTTTCACCTACACTATGAGTATTTCATATATACTACATGCCCATTCTATATTCCTAATCTAACTGATGAGCATTTGGGATATTTCCAACTTTTGCTGTCAAAATAGTGTTGCTATAAGCATTCATGTGCCCATTCCTTGAAAGTTATATGTAATGATTTGTATAGAAACTATATCTAGAGAAGTCAAATTGCTGCAGGATTCTAAGGAACACGCATGTTTATTTGCAAAATAAACTCTAATTTTTTTCCAAAGATATCAGCAAGTGCAACAGCAAGTGACTGCTCATCTCTTCAAATTTTTGCCAAAACATGCTATGACAAACCCTTAACTTTGCAAATCCAGTGTAATCATATTCTAGAGATTTAGAATGAATATTTTTTATTAAGTTAAGGAAGATATCCGTCTGTCTATCTATCTACATCATCATCATCTATCTATCATCTATCATGTCTCTATCTCCCTATCAATCATCCATGTATCTTTTTTAATACTATAAATGGATATAGTACTATGTTAAATAATCTTCTGCATCTAGTAACCTGAGGTCAAAAGTCTTCCAATTTGTCTATCTCTCTCTGTCTCTCTCACTGTCTCTCTCAACTGCCCTCACTCTCTTCCTCCTTGTCTGTCTTTCTCTATTGGAAAATATGCCTAGCTTTATATAATGCCATAGAAAAAAGGCCTAAATTTTTTTCTATAAATATTTTGGATTATCCTGGTTAAATTTGTTCCTAGGCATCATGTAACTTATGGCTACTATGATTGTTATTTTAAAAAGTTTAATTATCTAACTCCTGATTGTACATAAAAGTGCAGTTCATTCTTATATATTAATCCTCTATCTACACCTTTATATATTGCTATGTCTGCATCTTTTAATGAAATATAATATATTTTCTATAGATGCTCTTGAATTTTCATTGTAGAGAATTATATAATCAGCTATTTTCATTATGTTTATTTCTTTTAAAGCTCACCTCGTTATTTAAGACAAATTTACTGCATTGGCTAGGAAATTCTATAACATGTTTCAAGAAGCTGTGATAGTTGGCATCCTTGTCTTTTCCTTGATTTGTTAAATAATTATTTTTACAGGTAACCTATGAGAAAGATATGTTCTATAGGGTTGGATAGATTTTCAAATATATAGAACATGTTTTCAAGTTCAGGAAGTTCTCTTCTAGTCACTTAATTATTTTTAAATTTTACAATGAATGAGTGTTAATTTTCATCTTATAGTTACTCTACATATTATTAAAATAATCATATTAATTCATAAGTTGTGAATTACATCAATTTAATTAATGCTTATTCTGTTTTTCATCCACACATTTTTTAACAGCAGAAAATTAGCTATGTACATGATGATTTGTTTTATATGTTAATGTACTTGGTTTAATCATAAAATGTTTAGGATTTCTACATTTACGTTAATGAGTAAAATTGAATTGTATGTTCCTTTCTTTTTTTTTTTAAAGAGAAGGTAATTTTAATCACCCCATTTTCAGTGTGGTGAGTGAAGCACAGTAAAAATCAAGCAATTTATGGTAACCCTTATCACATTACTGATAATAATTCAGAAGTATTGCTTCCTAATTCTAGAGTCTCCTCTTTCTCATTGTGGTGATGTTTCCAGCTAACACAGGAGAGTCACATAAAATCCTGGCCGGGCGCAGTGGCTCATGCCTGTAATCCCAGCTCTTAGGGAGGCCGAGGCGGGCGGATCACGAGGTCAGGAGATTGAGACTAACCTGGCTAATACAGTGAAACCCCGTTGCTACTAAAAATACAAATAAATTAGCCGGGCCGGGTGGCGGGCACCTGTAGTCCCAGCTACTTAGGAGGCTGAGGCAGGAGAATGGCGTAAACCTGGGAGACGGAGCTTGCAGTGAGCCAAGACTGCGCCACTGCACTCCAGCCTGGGCGACAGAGTGAGACTCCGTCTCGAAGAAAAGAAAAAACAATCCTTAAGTACAACTTCTGATCTGGCACTTACATCCCATATTTTAAAAATTTCTAGTGTTATTTTTTTCTTTTTATTCATTTCTTTATTTATTTTATTATACTTTAAGTTCTAGGGTACATGTGCACAACGTGCAGGTTTGTTACATATGTATACATGTGCCATGTTCGTGTGCTGCACCCATTAACTCATCATTTACATTAGGTATATCTCCTAATGCTATCCCTCCCCCCTTCCCCCAACCCACAACAGGCCCCGGTGTGTGATGTTCCCCTTCCTGTGTCCATGTGTTCTCATTGTTCAATTCCCACCTATGAGTGAGAATATGCGGTGTTTGGTTTTTTGTCCTTGCGATAGTTTGCTGAGAATGATGGTTTCCAGCTTCATTCATGTCCCTAAAAAGGACATGAACTCATCCTTTTTTATGGCTGCATAGTATTCCATGGTGTATATGTGCCACATTTTGTTAATCCAGTGTATCATTGTTGGACATTTGAGTTGGTTCCAAGTCTTTGCTATTGTGAATAGTGCCACTATAAACATACATGTGCATGTGTCTTTATAGCAGCATGATTTATAATCCTTTGGGTATATACTCAGTAATGGGATTGCTGGGTCAAATGGTATTTCTAGTTCTAGATCCTTGAGGAATCACCACACTGACTTCCACAATGGTTGAACTAGTTTACAGTCCCACCAACAGTGTAAAAGTGTTCCTATTTCTCCACATCCTCTCCAGCACCTGTTGTTTCCTGACTTTTTAATGATCGCCATTCTAACTGGTGTGAGATGGTATCTCATTGTGGTTTTGATTTGCATTTCCCTGATGACCAGTGATGATGAGCCTTTCTTCATGTGTCTTTTGGCTGCATAAATGTCTTCTTTTGAGAAGTGTCTGTTCATATCCTTCGCCCACTTTTTGATGGCGTTTGTTTTTTTTCTTGTAAATTTGTTTGAGTTCTTTACAGATTCTGGATATTAGCCTTTTGTCAGATGAGTGGATTGCAAAAATTTTCTCCCATTCTGTAGGTTGCCTGTTTGCTCTGATGGTAGTTTCTTTTGCTGTGCTGAAGCTCTTTAGTTTACTTAGATCCCATTTATCAATTTTGGCTTTCGTTGCCATTGCTTTTGGTGTTTTACACATGAAGTCCTTGCCCATGCCTGTGTCCTGAATGGTGTTGCCTAGGTTTTCTTCTAGGGTTTTTATGGTTTTAGGTATAACATTTAAGTCTTTAATCCATCTTGAATTAATTTTTGTATAAGGTGTAAGGAAGGGATCCAGTTTCAGCTTTCTCCATATGGCTAGCCAGTTTTCCCAGCACCATTTAGTAAATAGGGAATCGTTTCCCCATTTCTTGTTTTTGTCAGGTTTGTCAAAGATCAGATGGTTGTAGATGTGTGGTATTATTTCTGAGGGTGTGTATTCCTTTCTTACATGAGTCATATCTCTTTTATATGTTTAGGTTACATTAGCTTCATAGGAAGAGTTGGAATGTAAATTATCTTTTTTTAGTCTGGTATTATAAGATATTTAAATCACTGGTTGAAATTTTAAAATATAGGATTCTTCAGATATTTATGAATCATTCATGAGAAGTTACATGGTTAATTTTATATAGATGGTTTATTATATATAAATTTTCAAGTTTATAAATTAATTTCGTAATTGGAATTTTCTAATTAACTTTATAATCTGCTTTATCCTTAACCGTATTCCTATTTTAATTTTTATTTGTGCCTTCTTCCCTTTTAATTTATCTCTGATTAAATTTGCCAGTGTTATTTTATTTCTTTATACTTTTCATTCATTCATTTAAAAGTATTTATATGCATTTTGAATTAGAGTTATCAAATAATAAACTTCTGACTTTCCATGCTTTCTATTGTAGGTTTATAGTCTATTTCTGCAAATATTTTATTTATTTTCTTGCTCCTATATTCTCCATTCCATTTCTTTGTGCTCGAGTAGGTTTCTGGGCTCGTTTATTTTCAGATTTTATTGTTTTCTGATAAAAAAATATTTACAGAATATACTTTACTCTTTCAATAGTAGTTTCATTGCTACCAGAATTGCTAGAATTCTACTAGAATTGATATGTAGTGTTTTGTTTATTACTCATTTCTGAGAAATATTTAGTTTTCCAATATGCCATCTTCTTTTTTTCATAAATTATTTACAGCATGTTTTTAAATCTTCATTTTTAAAATCTTTAGTATACATGTGTGGATATAAACATTTAAGTATTACATTAAATCTCAACTGTACATATAAAGGTTATATGTAAAAAAGCATATTTTTAAAAGGCTCACTAGAAATTATTTTTAATCTTCAACTTATTGTCTTTTACTATATGTTATTTTCTAATAGATGATATAATCTTCCTTATTTAAGGAAGACTCATCTGAATTTTTCTCATTTTATTTTTTATTATGTAAATTCGTTTAAGTGGACTAATACCTCTTAAGTCCTTAATATTTTCTCTTTTATACTGAATTTTGGGTAGATTACAGCTATTAAAATGAGTCCAATCATTCTAGAATTTACTTTACATTATGTGGTAAACAGTAAAACCCCTAGAAAGCCATCACCACTAAATTTATTACAAATGATTTACCATGCCTCACTCTGGAACAAAGTTGGCAATAGACTTAATATAGTGATTTTTTACCTCTTATCGATCAATCAATACCACCCAAAAGCCTATGTTAGTATGAACAGAAATATCATCTTTTTTTTTTTTTAACTAAACAATCAGTTATGTTCATACCCCAACAGGTAGTATACTTTTAATTCCACAGAATCTATACCTTGACATCATAGATGGTTTGGTCTTGGATTATTTTTATTAGTGCTATTCGTTTATCTTCTATACCAGAAGAAATATCTCATTTTAATTTGCACTGCTTTAGGGGTCCACCAAGATACTTTATCAACGAAACATGATTCCAAATAAGACATTGAACTAACCTACAGGATGGAGCTTTTTAGTGCTGATGTAGGATATATTCTTCAATTTTCTAGTAATTTTGACTTTGGTGTTGTAAAATCTACTTTTCCTTCTAATGACGATGAAATGACAGGTGCAGATGCTTCTTCAATTTTCAATTCATTATATTAAAATAAGTTATCCACTTTGAAAACTATTTCTCGTTGACATGAAAGAAGACATCCGTCTGTTTAACATTATTGTGGAAGGCATGGAGCCTTGCTCATTGAAGTCCAAGACAATTTCATTTTATTTTCATTATTTATGATACATTTTTTGAATATTTAAGACAGGCTCTTGATCTTGGAGTTTTGCTAAAATTTAAAATGCAGAGGGAAATGTGGGTTGCTCTCTATGGAACAAAACCATAATGCATGTTCTTACTTCATTCTCAGATAAAATCTGAAGGTGAGAAAAGAGCAACTAGCACTGTGATCCCACCTTTCCTTCAGGTGCACCATCAACTTTATTGTACTTAATCCTTATTATAGCCATTTTAGAGTGGTACATTAGTATCTTCAAGATTGGAAAAATATTGAGAAAAGTTAACCGTCCTATCCAATTCACAAGACTAATAAGTGGTGGAACTGTTATTTGAAGCAATACTTTCCATGTTTCAAGTCTGTATCCTTCTTTAAAAATTCTGCCTTTAAGCCAGGTGTGGTGACTCATGCCTGTAATCCCAACACTTTGGGTGGCCGAGGTAGGTGGATCGCTTAAGGTCAGGAGTTCGAGACCAGCCTGGTCAACATGGTGAAACCCTGTCTCTACTAAAAACACAAAAAATTAGTTGGGCGTGGTGGCACACACCTGTGGTCGCAGCTACTCAGGAGGCTGAAGCAGGAGAATCACTTGAACCCAGGGAGTGGAGGTTGCAGTGAGCCAAGATTGTGCCACTGCACTCCAGCCTGGGTGACACAGCAAGACTCAGCCAAAAAAAAAAAAAAAAAAAAAAGCCTTTCTTTCACTCAGAGTCTAAGAATGTATATTTTTGTTGCTCTTAGTGTGCATTAAAATTAATTCTAAAACTGCCATGAGATTCCTGCCTTTCTCAGAAAAATCTGATGGGGAAGTTTAGAACAGCTTCCCGCCTATGAGAAATAATGGATTCACCTTCCTTGTGTAAGATTTGTTGCTGACTCCTCTCTTTAAGCATTTCAGTGGCTTCTTAGAAGCCACAAAATTATAGCTTTTAAATTGCCAATGCCACATTAAAAGAATCAGTAGTTCTGGAAATGGCATGCCAACGTTTTCCCAATAATTATTGATAATTATTTTATTATTGAAATTGTTTTCTTTGGAAAGATATGAGCCTGTGATTCAATTTAATTATTAGGAAGAGTTTTTTTCAAGTGTATGCACACACACATGGAAACATATACACATGAATAATATTTACATATACTATGTCTCTCATTTTACTATGTAGTGATTATTTGATAAAATAATATTCTACCTGGTGCAGATTTTATTGAGATTGCTTCACTTACTCCCACATCAGAAATTTTCTCTTGAAGTACTCAAAGTATTGAAAATTTCTTTAGACGTTGCCCCAAAATTACTCAAGCTAACTAATCTGTAGATTTGTAGCAAGCACATTTCCTTTTTTAAAAAAAAATCACCATTTTCATTTTCTAGTATTCTAATACGTTACAAATTCTCTTTAATTCCTTAAAATCCATCAGTCTCACAATCTCACTTGAGTTTATCTGAAAGGGCCCTTCTTATTATTGAAAAGTGATGTATCCTGATCCAAAGGCATTGACTGATTTAACATAGAACAATCCTCTTGAGTTTTCTTAGAATCAGAGTCACTCAAGTTGTGAAGCCACTTCCAATGTCAGCTGCTATCTACAAAGTTTGAAGTCCTTCCACCAGGAAAATAGGGGCTCTTAGGTTATGGACAACACACTGCTTCAATTCATGGGCTCAAATTAATAAAAGAACTTTCCTTATGTGGAACAGAAATCTATCTGCAGGAGCACTCAACATGCTATTACTCTTATCCTTTATAAAATAAAGCTATCCCTATGTCTTCACGAATGCCTTTTCATTTTTGAAGCCAAAATTTGTTTCCTAAATAAGAAAACTCAAGTGCTATTTTTGTATCCTTAAAAATAAAATAATTCTTTTTCAATCTTATTCCTGAAAACATGACTTTATTTCTGCAATTCTCTTCTTCCCTCCTTCTCAATAGGGATTCCCTTATACCTATATGCTATTTCTGGAGTTCTCAGGTTTTGGCATTTTCGAATGAGTGTAATATTTTCTATATAATAATATTTAGCACTAATACATGGTATCATTTGAGATATTTTTTTCTAAACTTTATGCTTTGTTGTATACATAATATCTATTTTAACTTTTGCAGCATTCCTCTGAGTAACCTTTATTACCACTACATCTAACTAAAAAGGAGAAATTAGAACATGGAGCAGAATGATCTGTAATGTATGACAAATGTATCTTCATAATAGCCTAAGGGTTAGGCTACAATTTACATTTTTGGACTCCCTGTACTGTGGCAGCCAGGACACCAAATCTTTCTACCACCAGCTCTATCCAACTCTGGATAATTTAGGACTCAGCAGTACAGGCACTCCAGCTCTGTCCACACCTATGCCAACAGCTCCCTTGATCTATGGATCTGTAATTGGTACTGCGGTCCAACCTAGGTTAAATGGATCTGGAAGAAGTTTCATATCAGCTCTGGAATGAGCTTGGAGTCTTTTAGTTATGACATTTTGGGGACATGTTTAGACAAGAGAATGTACTTTGTATAGGTCTGAAAATTACTTAGAAAATTTCCTAGATTCAGAAGATATGTCATTTTAAAGACAAAGGTCTTTTAAATAGCTTAGTGCTTAGTGCCCACATCACAATAATGTAAGCAAATTTGGAAGATATTTGGCCAACAATCTGCTTAAGAGTAGTTTCTTTTGAAAAGGCTTTATGAAGGTTGCCATTTTAGGACTAAATTTTAATGGAATATGAAAGTATGAACTCTTCCCTTTTATCAGAATAATCTTAAAATCACTAGGAGGTTAAAAATAATTCAGTGAAAAAAAAACAGTCGTAACAAAGCTTGTCAGGGCATAGAATCTAGCATCTCTAAGAAAGGCTAAACTGATTTGGTGGATAGGATTCAGGACTCTGGCATACTCGACAGCAAGCATTGCTTCTTCTCCTTCGCAGGGATGGACATAGAACTACTCTAGGAACTTCCTCAAACACTGCTGAGGATTTCATGGCTGAAAGCCAAATATTCAGTTATTTAATAACACTGATTTCTTAGCTAGGGTTAAATCCTGTGGGTTGATGATTGGAGTCAGCATTTTCTCTTTTGGTTTCTAAATTGTGTTTTTGTTATTTCTCTCTCTGAATTTAGTCCCCCTGGGATTACAAGAGTGTTGAAGAAATATTGTGACACATCAGAACACCGCGAAATACATAGACACTTTCAAATCATGGAAGACTCTCAAGGTAAGACACCTACTTGGTAGGATAGTCTTCTTGTCCACCTTGCATCCCACAAGCTAATTTTCACTGGACCATCTACTATAACTTTGGAGGAATAGTTGTCAAAGATGGCAGGGCTATGTTTTCCAGGAGCTACATCAGTTGTTGCTGATCATCAACAGAATTTTACCACTAAGATCACACACTTCGTTGTCTCCATCATCAGGTGTAGATTGCTGGGGCCACTGGTCATACCATTTAGCCCTGACTTGACCAGAAGCAAAAGCCATGAAGCAGCCAATACAGAATTCTGGAGAAAAAATGGAGAAAATAAAGAAAATAGCTGTGAATATTAGAACATTGAAAAGCATGCCTAGAAAACAAATAATGAGAAACTTATTGAAATCATAAAATGATAGTAATAATTGCACGGTAACCTTGATATCTCAAGCATGCAAAACATAAATAAAAAGAGAGTTGGGAATCTCAAACTTTAATTTTCAGGTCCAGGTCTCTTGTAGCAACATGGATTGTTGAGATCTACCAAAAGAAATGTTGACTCAGTAGGTCTTGCATGGATGCAGGAATGGGGTTTCCAAGCATCCTGAGTCACCATGACACAAGTGGTCCCGATCATACTCTGACAAACAATGAAGATGTGATTGGAGTTTGGTGGTGAAACATAAGACCAGCAGATATATGGAGGGCATATCAGTCACTTCACTCACCCTATTTCAAGTGACTGTCTCTTCTCATAAATGACCTTCTCCTCTTTGTGTGCCAGGGCAACTGCTCTGTGGAAATGGGGGACAGTGGGCATCCTATTTGTGTGGACTTCTCCTTGCACAGTTCTTGAGCTCCATGGGCAGAGGCTGCTCTGGTCTGCTCTCTGGGCCTCAGTCAAGTGTGACCAGTGCAGCCTTACATCCCGAGCCAAGCAGCTCTCTTGGGGATGCTGCTGGTTCAATATATGTTGGCCTCAACTTTGCAAGACCTGGCTATATATCCTGGGAATAGTAAAGCATCTTCTGTTGAAGAAGTCCTCTGAACCAGGTGGAACTTACATACTATAAAACCTGATATGCACTATTTTCTTCCTAATTATTTTCCAGATATGCTGCATTTGGGGTATTGATTTTGTTTTTCAAAGCGACAAAAAAATTAAGATGACAGTGATTTGCCAAGCACTTTAATTTTGTTGTTGTTGTTTGTTTGTTGTTGTTGTTTTTGTTTTGTTTTGTTTTGAGACAGACTCTCGCTCTGTCACCCAGGCTGGAGTGCAATGATGTGATCTGGGCTCACTACAACCTCTGCCTCCTGGGTTCAAGTGATTCTCCCTCCTCTACCTCCCAAGTAGCTGGGATTACAGGCGCATATCACCATGCCTGGCTAATTTTTGTATTTTTAGTAGAGACAAGATTTCACCATGTTGGCCAGCTGCTCTTGAACTCCAGACCTCAAGAGATCCACCCACCTCAGCCTCCCGAAGTGCTGGGATTATAGGTATGAGCCACCATGCCCAGACTAAATTTTTGTTTTCATTTTTATAGTTATAAAAAATATTACTACACTGTTGTAGAACAAGTGTCACTTGCATCATACTTTATGGAATGTATTGTGGTGTTCCTAGTGACCTAACATAGTCTTTGCAAAAAGAAAAAAGAAACAATGTAAGTAATTTTGAATTAAACATACTCTTGCCATCAAATTAATACCATTTGTAACAGGAGGGCCTCATAGAACATCTCCCAAGCTATTGGTTTTCTCAGAATGCCTCCTGAACTCTTATTTCAAACATGATAGAATGTTAGAAAGTCTGAATATGCTTTTCAACCAGTGTTGATATAGGGAGACTTATAGGCAATACACACTTTTCAAGGCATTTTAAACAAAAATCACATGTAGTCATACGAAAGAGTAAACCTGGACGCCAAACCTTTACAACCATATACAAGATTTAACCCAAAATGCATCAAACACCTAAGTTTAAGATCTAAAATGATAAAACTCTTAGAAAACAATATGGGAAGTAATCTTCAGAACATTTGATTCAGAGTCTTTTTTTTTAATTAGATATGACACTTAAAACACTGAAACAAAAAATTAATTAAATTGGACTTTCTAATTTTTTTTTTTAAAAAACCCTTCTGCTTATCATGGGATGCTATCAAAAGAGTGAAGAGACATTCCGCAAATAGGAGAAAGTATTTGCAAACCATATACAAATGACATGGAATTAATATCCAGAATATAGATGGAACTCCTACAACTCAAGAATAACAACAAAAAAAATGACTTAAAAATGAGCAAGAGACTGAATAGACATGACAATAAATACATAAAAATATGTTCAACATCACTAGTTATTAGAAAATTAGAGATCAAAACCATAATAAAAGACTACTTCACATCTATTAGAATGACTATTACTTAAAAAATATAGAAAATCAGTGTTGGTGGGGATGTGGAGAAATTGGAATCCTGCTGTGTTGGCTGGTAGCAATGTCAAATGGGGCAGCTGCTGCAATTTGGTGTTTTCTCAAAAACTTAAACACAGAATTGCTATGAAATCCAGTGGTTTCACTTCTAGGTGTACAGTGGAAAGAATTGAAAACAAGCATTCACACAAACATGTGTACACTCGTGTTCATAGCAGCATTGTTCACAGTAGCCAAAGAGTGGAGGCAGCCCAGGTTTCCTTCAGCAGACAGTTAGATGGATAGATGCAGTGTGATATATGCATGCAATGAATACTTTTTCCTTTTAAAAGTAGTGATGTTCTGATACATGCTACAATATCGATGAATTTTGAGAACATTGTGCTGGGTAAAATAAGTTATGCACAAAAGCGTCTGTTTTGTATGGTTTGACTTCTTTCAGCGCCTAGATTGGGTGAATTCCTGGAGACAGAAGAGGAATGGAGGTTGCAGGGACCAAGGGAAAGGGGAAAGGGGAGTTATCATTCGTTGGTGGGGGCTTTTGTTTGGGATGTGAAAGTGTTCTGGAGATGGATGGTGGTGGTGATTGTGCAACATTGTGGGTGTGTTTGGTGTCACTGAATTGTACACTTGAAAATGGTTAGGATTCTAAATTTTATGTTGTTTTACCAAACTAAAAGCAAAAATGTCAGAAAACTTACATTGATATTCTGAATATGATTCATGGAACATCACAATCTCACCTAGATACTAAAAAAAAAAATGTGTGCACCAAGTGCAGGCAAATAGAAAATGTTTGTGGACAGTGACTTTCACTAGGAGAGGCTTTGCTGTGCCCACTTATTAAGAGCCATTCTCTACTGTTTACTGCACTAGTCCTAAAGCTGCTTCCTCTATGATTTTCTGACAGAGCCCTTGTTTTTGCCCAGTATTATAAACTGAGTTACATAAAGGCAGAGCAAATGCTAAAGGAAACTGTCCAGAAGGAAGGACAGTAGTAAGTGGAGAGATGTTATTGCAAACAAGCACCTGGTAACAGCTGTGTTAATTGGTAAGTGAAAAGGAGCTCATAGGCAAAGCCTGTTACACCCCAGCATGGCAGCTTGCTGCTTAGATGTGGGCTTTTTCTGTTTTTGTTGTGCCACTTACTGTTAACTGGTTGTGTGTTTCTAACATTTCTCATTTCAATTTATGGAAAATTGTTACCCAATTCCCAGTTTTATGCAGAACATCTGATTAGCAGGATCAAATGGTCAACATTAAGCATGTGTGTATTATTTTCAACCATCTCCCTGCTCCAAAAATCCACTTAATATATTGTCCTGGGATAGAGGATGTACCAGCTATTAAACTGATAAAAACAGATTCTACACTTGATCTTAGCCAAAAGACCTAGAAGGGATTCTCTCCTTTAATCTCTTGCACCTCAGATCCTTTAATCTCTTGCTCCTCAGATCCTTTAATCTCTTGCTCCTCAGACTTGGTAGGAGAAATTTTGTCTTAACGTTCCTTAGCTTTGCTGAAGCAAGTCTTACACATGCATTCTTCATTAGCCTTATATTCATTATATTCTGATCCTGTTTTTTATGCGTAAAAAAGAGAGGTAGGTTCTAAATAGTTTGTTTTCAACTCATTTTTCTAATAATCAATTCTATCAATTCAATTCTCTCCAAAATCATTTGGTAAGAATTTGAGGCAATGAACTGGAACAAAAATGAACTTCAGTATTTCAAAAGAAATTTAATATGAATTTGCTCTAATCTATGCCCATTTTTGGACTTACTCCCCTTTGCTTTTTGGAAATTCTCTATGTTAGCACACAGCACATTTTGCTCCAAAGGTTTGCATACCTAAAATTCAACCTGGAATGCCAGTTATTTCTTTTCGGAAAAGGCTTATTTGTGTTTATTTAACTGACTCTGGTCAGTGATAGCCTAATTAACTCTAAATTTTGTTCTCTCCTTCTTTTTTTACCTTCAGGATGATTCTGTGGGAAACAAAACAACAATATCTAAGTTTCAGGGGGAAAAATGTAGGGTGTGTCAATAGCTGAATGTGTATCTGTCATTGTCCAAGTCTCTGATATTCTGTAGTGCACGTCTAGATCTATGTTGACATGCTTAAATTCTTTTGTTTCCCTTTTATTCATAAATGACATTCTGATTTGGCTCATTCATATCATATAACTAAGTTTGGAAGAGATATTCACATTGTTAGATATTAAGGGAGATCTATGATGACTCCTAACATCCTCCCTTATTTTAGGCCAAAGTTTACACTATCAAGTACATTATTTACAATGTGCCTTTTTGGCTGTTTCCTTATTTAATTGAAGATACATATTTTAGTATCTTAGTTGTTTCGTGCCGCTCTAACAAAATTCCTTATATTGGATAAATTATAAGTAATAGAAATCTATTGCTTATAATTCTGGAGGCTGAGAAGTTCAAGATCAAGGTGCCAGCGGATCTGGTGTCCAATGAGAGCTCCCTGCTTCACAGATGGTGCCTTGTTCCTGCATCCTCACATGGCAGAAAGAGTGAATGTTGTGTCCTCACATGGCTGGAGTGCGAAAAGTACCAAACTTGCTCCATTGCACCCTTTTATGGGAGCACTACTCTCATCCCGAGTGCAGAGCATTTATGGGCTAATCACCTTCTAAAGGCCTCACTTTTAATACCATTGCATTGAGGATTAAGTTGCAACATGAATTTTGAAAAGGACACAAATATTCACAGTGATGTATTTTTGTTTTGGTGATTTTTAAGAGAAGGAGGTTATAGGTAAAAACGGTTTGATTTGTTCAACCTTCCTTGAAAGTATTGAATTTTTTAATGAAGTGTTTGCAAAGAGTAGCACATGAATAGTTATGCAGAAGCAAATTCTTGATGTTTTTTTTCTCTAGAATTCACAAAATTGTGACTAAGGCCTTAACCCCTCCACAGCCTGGTTCATCTTTCAATTTCATTTAAGATGGATTGTATGGAAATATGAATGAGCAATGTCCATGTCACCTTTTAGTTTTACAAAAGTTGGGCAGCTAACCTCACATCTGCTCATTGACTATGTTACTTGTGGAGTTTATCATATCTACATGCAGAGAAAATTTACTACTGCTGACCTGTGTAATCACTAATTCCAACAAAGGGAAGACTGGTCAATGAAGAGGTGAGAAATGCATAGAAAGCTGCCTTCTTTCCTCTGCCTCCAGCAGCCTGTGTAACAGCCAAGTTGTTAATATGAAGGGAAATGGTAAAATCCCTGCAGTCTCTGCATTATGGTGAGAGTGAGCAGAGGGCGATCTTGGAGGCTGGTGTGAAAGGACTTTGTAATAAGTCAATGAGAAGCTTAACTGCATGGGAAAGGCACAGAATAAATTTTTAAATTTGCTTATTTCTTTTTCAAGCTGTTAATTTCATTTTTACCCTTTCTGTGCTTTAAAAAAAAGGGCTGATTACTTACTTTAATCTGTCTTTCCATTTAAATCTCTTTGTATATTCTCTTGAAAATCTTTCTTTTAAAGTGGTGTTCCTCACTCTAACTTCATAGAATGAGAGAAAAGCAAGCAAGAGCTTCACACTACTTGCCTAAAACCCCAAGTAGAAGAAAACAAGGCAGATCCACACTAACAGTGTCCATGCCTGTGGAGGAAGGCCTGCCCTTAGAAAGTGTCTTTTTGAAGCATCTTGGTTTTTCCTCTGACGGTACCAGTTGTAAACAGTGAAGCATAGATTTGTAGCTGGAGAGGGACATTCGGGGGAAGAAGATATTCTCCTGTTTCCATAAGGCACTTGGTAGCCTCTTGGAATGCAGAATACTGCCTCATTGTCTGAAATAAGCCATCCACTAACGTTCTTTCAACAGTGATGCTCTACTCATTCTTCAAATCTCATTTCCAGGGTTTCAAAGAATCTCTCCAGGACCCTTCAGACCAGGCAAAGGAAGGACTCTTACTCTCCTTCCTGGCAACTTCCGGTGTAGCACTTGCCATGGAGTGTCCCTTAGGAATAAATCTGGACATTTTCACTTCACGTTTGTGGCTCATGCTGGAATATAGTCAGTATGAGAAAGAGATCTATGATCTTTTATTTGCTGTTTTTCTTAAACTTGGTATCTTGAATAATATCTGCTCCAAAATAATCATAACTAATTTACCCCACTGCAGGAATATTTTTAAAGCTGGGAAAGACATTCCTCTCCTGAAGTTTTTGCAAGTGTACTATGGCCTCCACCTACTTTCTCCTGAAGATCCTGCTTCCAGGGATGGGAATCACTCAGATGTTTATAAACAATAGGTCCTTTGCTCTTGGGGGAAAGCAAAAAGATCATTGAGGGTGTGCATAGGATGGGAAATCAGAATATTTTTCTAAGCTTCTATTCATGAGAAGAAATGCGTATCATTAAATTTGGCTTACAATCAAGAAAGCTAGAAAGCAGGAGAGCATTCTCAGATATTTCAAGGAAGGTGGTGTGAAGTGTGAGATCCAGGGTGAAGGATGGCTCTCCTCTGCTTGAAAGGGTCTCAAGGATAGGCTAGGTTTCCTTGCAGTGGCTGGAGGGTCCCAAAAACAAAAGGAAACTGACATTGTTTCCTCAGGAGGGTTACAATCCCAGGAGAACTGGGAGCTTTCTACCATCAGCTGGCTATGCTAAGGGGTGTGGATGCAAAGAGCAGAACTACAAGAAGCAAACAAATATGTTTGTGAGCACATGCCAAAGGTTTATGTAACTCATCGTGAACTAATCATGGGAAAGACAAAGTTCAAAGAAAATTAAAGGAGCGGGGCTGGCAAGGGATGCCGAAATGCCATTACTATCTAAAGTCCAAAACCAGTTCTTGTTCTCCAGGGAACTAAAACCATAGCTATTAAGGTCATTTTCTCTAGCAGACTGTAAAACTAGGATGACATCCATGTTTATATAGATTAACTTCTAACTTGATAGGGTTGTAAAATATCTGAACTCTTGCTGTTGAGAATTGTTAGTTAAAAATACATTCCCTGAGAAAATCATAATGGTCAAGTGAAGTCATGCCAGTTTATCAGAAAAGACTCAAATCAGCTTACAGAAAAAATCTCCATCTCTCCCTCTCTCTCTCTCTCTCTCTGATACATCTATGATATATAGATATGCTATCTATGTGATATAGATATGATACCTATGATATCCATATGAGAGAGAAAGATATAAATACATACATAGATATAGATAAATAGATATAGACACATATAAATATGCAAGCCATCACTATATTTTCATGTTTGGATAAACATATTCTAACCGAAATTTGAACAAGATATCTTTGAGGCCCTAATTGACTTCAATTTTCCACAAGGCAAAGTTTTTGAAGGTACCTAGTTTTAACTGACAGTATGGTCATCTGATTTCTGGTATTTCTCCTGGAAATGTGGATGCCTCACAGTAAAACTAACAGGAGGAGTTGTCACAACTGTCACTGTGCCCCTTGCCCCACACGTCAGTTATACATTTACAAGTAATTCTATTTAAACCCACTATTAAAACAATATGTCAATCAGAAACCTGGTTCAGGCCATTAGCACCTTCATGGGTAAAGCACTTAAAATCAGAAGTGATGACCTAGGGAGAGAGGAGGCCCTGCAACCAGGCTTTTTCCTAACCGCACCTGAGGTTGGGACCTGACCTGGGTCCTGTCACAGGACCTGATGGAATGCAAGCCATCATGTAAAGACCACTGGACTTTTAACACTAAGTGCTTCTAACAAAAAGCATTTGAAAGGCAAACATTTTATTCACATATATTTCCATTATCCCTTGAAGTTTTCTGTGTGATTTAAGATAAAGATAGACATTTTTTTTTTTTCTGGCTTTGGCTCCGGCCGGTAGCAGTGAATTGCTGCTCAAAATGAACACTATTAGGCTGCTTTCTTTTTCAGCCCACCAGGTATTTTTGAAAAAAGTACTTTGAGAAAAACAGAAACTGCAAGCAAGACAGCTACCAGGATTAGGGATCACGGTGACTTCTACCATTGCTGGATACTCCCAAAAGGGTTCTCGAGAGAGCAGCTGTGTCTGCCCTGCTTTGACGTTCTTTCCCAGGCATGGCGACTGTAAGTCAAAATGTAATCCTTATCTGGTCATACAAGCCCTGTCATTACTCATATATGCGGATGATATTTTAAATTCTTCCAGTTTTTTTTAGGGAGGAGTATTAAAACATGAGTAAAGATTAATTTGTGGGCTCACTGAGAGTGGGGTTTAATTTGCATTTTTATCCTCATTGATTAGCACCAAGCCCAGAAGAACTTGTGTTCACTAAGACCTTGTTGATTGAGCAGCTAGAAAGGGGCTTGTCTTCCATAAGGAGATCTCTGCTCTTGTGGATTTTACTCTCTAGCAGAGGGACATGGGCAACAGACAATAAAATAAATGTTACATGGTGTATTTGAACAATATAAATGCCACGAAGATGAAAAATAAAAGTGCAGAGCAAGGAAGAGAGATGAGAAGGCCAACTGAGATCTTAAATGAAGTGGGGATGGTGGGCCTCACAGAGAGAGGAGATGACACACTTGAAGAAGGTGAAGGGGCAAGCACAGACACTATCTGGGGAATGTGCATTCCTGGCAGTACCATCAGTGCTAAAGCCGTAGGTGGAGGTGTGCCTGGCACTTGCCGGGAATAATGAGGAATGGGAGGCGGCGGAGGAGAGCTGAGCTGCCAGGAGAATGGCACAGGACATTGGAGGGCTGATGAGGTCCAGATGACATGTGGCTTCACAAACCATTGCAAGGATATGGCATCTACTCTGAGTCAAATGGAAATTTATTGCAAGTTTTGAAAAAAGAGTGATGGCCGTGTCCAGTGGCTCATGCCTAGAATCCCAGCACTATGGGAAGCCGAGGCAGGCAGATCACTTGAGCCCAGGAGTTTTAGACCAGCCTGTGCAACACGGTGAAACCTCGTTTCTACCAAAAATACAAAAATGAGCCAGGCGTGGTGGCACATGCGAATAGTTCCAGCTAATCAGGATGCTGAGGTGGGAGGGTCATTTGAGCTCTGGAAAGTGGAGGCTGCAGTGAGCTGAGATCACCACCGCACTCCAGTCTGGACAACAGAATGAGACCCTGTCTCAATAAAAAGAAAAAAGCATTGATGTGGTTTGGCTCTGTGTCCCCACCCAAATCTCATCTTGTAGCTCTCATAATTCCCACATGTTGTGAGAGGGACCCAGTGGGAGATGATTGAATTATGGGAGCCAGTCTTTCCCATACCATTGTCATGGTAGTGAATAAGCCTCATGAGATCTGACGGTTTGATAAGGAGAAACTTGTTTCACTTGGCATTCATTCTCTCTTTGCCTGTTGCCATGCATGTAAGATGTGAATTTTGCTCCTCCTTGACTTCTGCCATGATTGTGAGGCTTCCCCAGCCATGTGGAACTGTAATTAAACCTCTTTCTTTTGTAAATTCCCCATTCTGAGGTATGTTTTATCAGCAGCATGAAAACAAACTAATACAAGCATGATATAATGTGGATTTACATTTGAAAATACTTGAGACTACTCTGTGTGTGGTTGGAGGTAGAGAAGGGGAAGGAAATGGAGATCCCTAGGAGGCTGTCAGTAATACAGGTGAGATATTGATGACTACAACTGTAGTGGCAGCCAGGATCCCAGACCAGGTGGAGCAGGGAAAATAGTCAGACTATGGATATTGTTTTGATGAGAAAAGCAACTGCGTATCTTAAATATGGATTTGGAGAAGAAGAAAAACTGATAAGTCAAGGTTGACGTTGAGGTTGCAGGCATGAACAAGTAAGAATGAAATTTCTATGCCTGAGATCGGGGAGAGCTGCTGCTGGAGCAAGTAAGGGAGTAGAAGAGGGAATGTTGGTGTAAAATCAGGGTTTTTTGTTTGCCCCTGTGAGGTTTGAGGTGTCAAGTAGACATCCCAATGGGAGTTTCAAGCAAGTTAAATATTTGAGGGCAGTACCTCAGGGAGATGTCTGAGCTTGAGATATGGATTCTGCTGTCAGTAAGTATTTCTTCAACAGAAGCTTGGTATTAGGGAGAAAAGGAAAAACCTGGATCAGGGAAGCAGGGGGAGAGCCACAGTTCAACTTCATCTCACTGCAAAACAAAAAAGACACAATGGGAGGTGTACATGGGAAGTAAAGTAGATTAAGACATTCTTCTTGATTTCACAGTCCTTTTTTTAAACTACATTTACCTTCAAATAATATTTTAAGTGTTCAATAACCTTGGAATAATTTTTGCTAAATGCAGCATTTCCAACTGTCATGTTTACCAGTGAATAACCTAAGTATATAAGTGGGACTGAGTTTGAATATTTACTGTCATGCATTACTTCTGTCAACACTAGCCTTCTAGTTCAAACTACATATTTTATCTTCAATTGATTATCTATTACATAATCAGACAATAATAAATACCATGTGATTATTTCTTTGGAAAACTTAATCTAACACAAAGTATATGCTGCTGCCAAATCTGGTGAGAAACAATGCATTTGGTGAGCTTAAAGCAATTGAGAAAAAGTAAGAAAATATGGTAGACACCGTTTTGTGGACTGTGCATTTTTAAATTTGCTACCATATCATTGGATTGCATAAATTGGAGAGCTATAAAACCTAAAAGTGTTTGTTTTTCCTAATAAAGTGCTGCCAGCTCTGTACTGTGATCTGCACACATCAGAGAATGGAGGCTTAAAAAGCAGCTAGAGAATATAGCTCCTCAGAAAACAGAAATTCCTTCTGAAATCATAAAGCTTCATTCCCCCTCAGAGTGGTGAAGGTCTGCCCCTGCCTGTCAAGTAGTTTGCAAGGCAGAGAGGTGTCTTGTGTAGTACAAAGACGTGTTCCTAATTGTGGCACCCACTGTTCCTAGAATATGCCTCAGAGGCCCCAGAGCTGAGTGACGGTAAGTGGCTAGCACTAGGAGTGAGCAAGAGTTGAGCACATACTGTCATGAAGATGAACTTGTCCAAGGAAATACTTGCTGTGGTGACATTTTTTTCTATGCAGAGAGGCATACCTTGTTTCTGAAAAGAGATGAGTGCTTGAAATTTTCTTTGAGCAGAATGTTTGAAATCATGCAAACTGAAGTGGCAAATAAGGCAAAACCATTCCCCACATGTAGAAAAATCAGCAGAAGCTTTCAAACATATGAGTTATGAAACAGCACAGCTGGGATTCTTTTTAAGCAATGTGTCAAGTTATTACTCAGAGCACTGAAGACGTTTTTGCTTCCTGCTACATTTCTCTGAAAAGCAGTTGAAAGGACTGGCTGCCTTCAAAATGTGGACAGAAACATGAAAAGTGGTATATGCTACTCAAGCAGGCATTTCTTTATTTTATTGAAACATTAGCATTTGATATTCATCAAAATTACAATTAAAACACTGCCACTCAGCCAAATTATTGGTTATCTAGGTCCTTCTGTGAAATGCACTGGTAGGGGACATAGTAAAATAGCACGATGGAGAGAATCCTTGATTTCAGGTCAGAAGACTTGGATTGCAGTATTTGTTCCACAAGTTTCTACATAAGAGAAGTGAATTTTCACAATTTTAAAATGGGGATATAAAAACACATACCAAAAGTATAGGTGTTTTATGATGAATAAGTAACAAAAGGTTTGTGAAAATTACTTTTTATTTTGCTAATTATTTTAATAATACTTTTTAAGATATAATCTCTCACACCCACTAGGATGACAACAAAACCAAACAGACAAAAGCAGGGAAAAAACTGTTGGCAAGAATGTGGAAAAATTGGAACCGTTGTGCACTGATGGTAGGAATGTAAAATGGTACAGCTACTGTGAAGATAATTTGGCAGTTTCTCAAAACAATTAAAGATAGAATTGCCATATGATCCTGCAATTCCACTTTTGAATATATACCATAAAGGACTGAAAGCAGTTTCTCAACAAGATGTTTGTTCACCTATGTTCATAGCAGCTATTCATAATCACTAAAACATGAAAACTACCTGAAGTGTCTGTAGACAGACAGAAGGTTGGATTTAAAAAAATGTGATGCATTTTTAGTTTTTCAGCCTTAAGAAGGAAGGTAATCTTAAAACATGCTACAACAGAAATGAACTTCAATGACATTACACTAAGTGAAACAGCCAGCCAGACACACACACACATACCCTCCCGTACACACACTCACACACACACACACACAAAATATGGTATGTATGTTTTCACTAATACAAAGTACTTATAGTAGCCGCATTCATAGAGACAGAGAATAGAATGGTGGTTACCAGGGGCTGGGGGAGAAGGGAATAGGTAGTCATTGTTTAATGGGTATACAGTTTCAGTTTGGAATGATGAAAGTTCTGGAGATCGATGGCAGTGATAGGTGCAAAACAATACAAGTGTACTTAATACCACTGAATTTTACACATAAAAACTTAAGATAGTATATTTTAAGTTATGTGGATTTTCTTACAATAAAAATTGGATCAAAGAAGAACCAAATAAATGGAGACTTACTCTATGTTTATGAACAGGAAGTTCAATATTGTCAAGATGTTAATTCTCCCCAACATGATCTATAGGTTCAATGCAATCCCAGTCAACATTCCATCAAGTTCATTTGTGAATATTGACAAGCTGATTCTAAAGTTTATGTGGAAAAGCAAAAGACTCAGAATAGCCAACACAATTTTGAATGAGAACAATGAATTTAAAGGACTGACACTATCTGGCTTCAAGACTTACTATAAATCTATAGTAATCAAGACCTTGTGGCATTGGTGAAAGAATAGACAAATAGATCAAAGGAACAAAACAGAAAGTCACATGTCTATATAGTTAACCAATCTTTTACAAAAGAGCAAAGACATTCAATTGAGAAAATATATTCTATTCAACAAATAGTGCTGAAACAATTGGACATTCACATGCAAAAAAGGAGTCTAGACACAGACCTTACATCTTACATCTTTCACAAAAATTAATTCAAAATAGATCACAGAACTCAATGTAAAATTCAAAACTATAAAACTCCTAGACGATAGCATAGAATAAACTCTAGATGACTTGAGTTCAATGATGGCTTTTTAGCTATGACACCAATGGCCCAATCTATGAAAGAAGGAAACACAATGGAAGTTTCTCCTCTGTGAAAGATAGTCACTAGAATGAAAAGACTAGACTGGGAAAAAATATTTGCAAAATAGACATATGACAAAAGACTCCTGTCCAAAATATACAAATAACTCCTTTTTTTAACGTAGAAGAAACTTTAGAAGGAAACAGGAATATTTAGTGGACTCCCAAGACAAGAATGTAGATGTATATCAGAAGCTGAGCACTGAAGTTGCTACTAGAGTCTCCCCGAGCCCTTATTGGATTCTCACTTCAGGAGCTGCTTTCATTATTTTGCCTCTCAGTTTCAAAATAGACAAAGAACTCAACACTCAACAATAAGAAAATGAACAACCTGGTTGAAAAATGGGCCAAAGACCTTAACAGACACCTCACCAAAGATGATAAACTGGTAGGAAATAAACATATAAAAAGATGCTCCACATCAGATGTCATCAGAAAAGTGCAATTAAAACAACGAGACACCACTATGCATCTCCTAGAATGACCAAAACCCAGAACACTGACACCAAATACTCTTGAGGATGTGGAGCAATTCTCATTGCTGATGGGAATGCAAAATGGTACAGTCTTTTGGAAGACAGCTTGGAGATTTCTTATAAAGCTAAACTTGGATTTACCATACCATCTACCAGCGGTGCTGCTTGGTATTTACCCAGTGGAGCAGAAAATGTACGTCCCCACAGAAAAACAAGCACATGGAGGCTTACAGAAGTTTTACACATAATTTCCAAGACTTGGAAGCAACCAAGATGTCCTTCAGTCAGTGAATGGAAGAATAAACTGTGGAACATCCAGACCATGGAATATTATTCAGTGCTGAAAAGAAATGAGCTAAGAAAGCCATAAAAAGACATGGAGGAAAAGTAAGTGCATATTGTTAAGTGAAAGAGTCCAAAAGGCGACGTGCTCTATGCTCCAACTTTATGACGTTCTGAAATCGGTTAAACTACGGAGAAAGTAAAAATATTAGTGATGCCAGGGGTTAAAGGAAGAAAGAAAGGGATAGGCAAGAGAACAGAGGATTTTTAGGGCAGTGCAAATACTCTATATAATACTATAATGGTGGGTTATACCTTTGTCCAAACCCATAGAATGTTCAACACGAAGACTGAACCCTAATGTAACCTGTGGACTTTGGATGATAACGATGCATGAATGCAAGTCATAAATTTGGAAAAATGTACCTCTCCTGGGAAGGAGTTGATAATGAGTGAGTCTATGCATGTGTAGGGGGAGGGGTTATGTGAGATATTCATGTACTTTCTGCCCAGTTTTGCTGTGAACCTAAAATTACACTAAAAGTGGGCAAAGGACATGAACAGACAATTCTCTAATGAAGACATACATGCAGCCAACAAACATAAAATAAAGCCCAATGTCACTGATCATTAGAATATTGCAAATCAAAACCACAATGAGATACTATCAGATGATTATTAAAAAGTCAAAAAACAACAGATACTGGCGAGGCTGTCAAGAAAAAGGAATGCTTTTACACTTTTGGTGGGAGTTCAACCATTGTGGAAGATGGTGTGGTGATTCCTCAAAGACTAGAGGCAGAAATACCATTTGACCCAACAGTCCCATTACTGGGTATATACCCAAATGAGTATAAATTATTCTATTATAAAGACACATGCACGTGTATGTTCATTGCAGCACTATTCACAATAGCAAAGAAATGGAATCAACCTAAATGCGCCTCAATGATAGACTGGATAAAGAAAATGTGGTACATATATACCATGAAATACTATGCAGCCTTAAAAAGAAATGAGAGTATGGCCTTTGCAGTGACATGGATGGAGCTGGAGGCCATTATCCTTAGCAAACTAACGCAGCAACAGAAAAACAAATACTGCATGTTCTTACTTATAAGTGGGAGATGACTGATGAGAACACATGGACATATTAGGGGGAACACACACTGGGGCCTGTGGGAGGATGTGGCGGGGGTGGGAGGATGGGGTGTGGGATGCTGAGCTTAATACCTGGGTGATGGGATGATCTGTGCAGCAAACTACCATTGCACACATTTACCTGTGTAACAAACATGCACATCCTACACATATACCCATCAACTTAAAAGCTGGAAATTTTAAAAAATGAGATAAAAATTGTGCTACAAAATGAAGTCTTTAAACAATGGGGAAATTGTAATCTCTTACTGATATCACAGTTATTATGCATCATTTCTCAGAACCTAATGAAGATTATTGCTGAAAATAGGAACCAACACATTGTTTTTGTTATTGATCAGAAAGAATTAAGAAAGCTTAGGCCGGGCACAGTGGCTCATGCCTGTAATCTCGGCACTTTGGGAGTCCAAGGCAGGTGGATCACCTGAGCTCAGGGGTTCGAGACTAGCATGGACAACATGGCAAAACCCTGTCTCTACTAAATATACAAAAATTAGTTAGGCATAGTGGCAGACTCCTGTAATCCCAACTCCTCAGGAGGCTGAGGCAGAAGAATCACTTGAATTAGGGAGGTAGTGCTCCAGCCTGGGTGATAGAGCAAGACTCCATATCCCCCATGGCCTCCCCCACCCACCCAGAAAAGAAAGTAAAAAAGAAAGCTCACCATCTTTGTGGCACAAGCCAACAAGGTTGAAAAAGCCGAAGATGCCAACATCTACTGTTTTTTGATTTTTTGATTATGGCCATTCTTGCAGGAGTGAGGTGGTATCACATTGTGGTTTTGATTTGCATTTCCCTGATCATTAGTGATGTTGAGCATTTTTTCGTGTTTGTTGGCCCTTTGTATCTCCTCTTTTGAGAATTTACTATTCATGTCCTTAGCCCACTTTTTGATGGGGTTGTTTATTTCTTACTGATTTGTTTGAGTTTGTTGTAGATTCTGGATATTTAGTCCTTTGACAGATGTATAGATTGCAAAGATTTTCTCCCACTCTGTGGGTTGTCTGTTTACTCTGCTGACTGCTCCTTTTGCCGTGCAAAAGTTCTTTAGTTTAATTAGATCCCAGATATTTATCTTAGTTTCTATTCCATTTGCGATGAACAGGGAACCTTTCTACAATGCTGGTGGGAATGTAAACTAGTACAGCAACTATGGAAAACAATGTGGAGATTCCTTAAAGATGTAAAAGTAGAACTACCATTTGATCCAGGAATCCCTCTACTGGGTATCTACCCAGAGGAAAAGAAGTCATTATTCGAAAAAGATACTTGCACACACACGTTTACAGCAGCACATTCACAATTGCAAAATCGTGGAAGCAACCCAGATGCCCATCAATCAATGAGTGGATAAAGAAACCATGATATATATACACACAA
This sequence comes from Pongo pygmaeus, assembly GCF_028885625.2. Taxonomy (NCBI): domain Eukaryota; kingdom Metazoa; phylum Chordata; class Mammalia; order Primates; family Hominidae; genus Pongo; species Pongo pygmaeus. The sequence continues at coordinate 33,437,312 of NC_072379.2, read as the reverse complement.
TGGAATACTACACAGCCATAAAAAGGAATGAATTAATAGCATTTGTGGAGACCTGGATGAGATTGGAGACTATTATTCTAAGTGATGTAACTCGGGAATGGAAAACCAAACATCATATATTCTCACTGATACGTGGGAGCTAAGCTATGAGGATGCAAAGGCATAAGAATGATACAATGGACTTTGGGGACTTGGGGGGAAGAGTGGAAGGGAAGTGAGGGATACAAAACTACAAATATGGTGCAGTGTATGCTGCTTGGGTGATGGATGCACCAAAATCTCACAAATCACCACTAAAGAACTTAGTCATGTAACCAAACACCACCTGTACAACAATAACATATGAAAAAATAAAATTTAAAAAAAGCCAAAAACAAGTGAATGAAAGGAATAATTGATGGCCGTGATTTCCAAGTAGATTTGCTGGGTCAAGATCAAGGTCAGGGAAAAATTTACACACTGTGAATATTTTTTTTATCTGCACTGGAGTTGAACAGAAAATTTGAATTCATACTTATGGGGTCACAGTATGTCTAATTTTAAAATATTTGCATATGCTCTATTAAATTCATTTAATTGTCTTTTATTTTATTGTGCACAATAAGCATTACATACACAGGGTAAGGAATTAAGTAGCTATAAAATAAAATAGGATGAAAATTATGCATTCCTCTTCTCCATTTTTTCTAGAAACAATGTTAAACCTAAATGATTTTAAAAATATAGGTACTCATTCTTAAGGTATTTTTTTTTTCTATTTTTCAGTAGGCTATTAAAAATATTTGTAAAACAACCCATTAATAAATAACATAATCTATAGGCATAAAAAAGAAACTATGTATGGAAAGCAAAATGCTAACAACAAAAATTTGAACCAAAATACCAAAAATGTCTACTAAGATAATGTAAATAACTAATAATTAGACAGTTTCACATTCTTGAATTGAAAGCTATAATTAAAACTATATGTATGCATATATATATGTGTGTGTGTATACATATATATATATATATATAATCCACCAAATGCTACATCATGTTCATACTTTCTTGTTACTCTTAATTAGAAAAACATGTTGGAAAGCAATTAAACAATAAGTGTCAACACATTTATTAATAACATCAATGCAATATTACTAAAAAACCATACTTCTGAGTTTCTATTCTATGAGTAAAACCTATAATCTGTGATATTAATATAATACTATTCATTAGAGAAAATATTAGAAACCAATTAAATGCCCAGCATTCAAACACTGAATATGAAAGTTACCATGTTTCAAAATCTCAGGAAATATATATAGCCTTAAAAAAGTGGTTGTGATGATTTTTTTAAAACCATCATTTATTACTTTTCTATTACTGCATAACAAATGATCACATTTAGTGGCTTAAAACATGCACATTTGTCTTAGTGGTACTGGGTGCGGAGTCTGTCCATGACTGGGTCCTGTGGTCAGGGTCTTGCAAGGCTGAACTCAAGGTAGTTACCGTGTCTGTGTTTCTTTCTGGAACCCAGTCTTGTCTTCCAAATCTATGCCTTTGGTCCTGACTTCTTACTGGTGGGCACCTTCCTCAGTCCCAGAAGCTGTCCACAATTCAGCCAGGGGGCCCCAACTGTAGGCCTTCATTGCTTCTCCAAGGCCAGCAGCAAAGTCTCTCTTTCTACATAAGATAAGATTTATATTTTCTAAAAATGCTACGTTATGTGTGCTATTTTCTCACCTTTACTGTGTTCTATTGGTTAGAATATTCTATTGGTTACTATATTCTATTGGTTAGAAATAAATGGCAGTACTACCATCATTCAATGGAAGGGCATGACACGTGGATCACTGGGAGTCACCTGAGGGTACATCCGCCACAACAGTAAAGGTATGTCTTATGACGGTAAATGAACAAAGTAGAATATGACTTGAATATATAGAATAATGTAAATAATAAACAAATGGTCATGAAAAAGAAAGTATTGGGCTGAAATGAATCAATCATCAACTTTTTGGAAATAATATATTTTTGAATTAAAAATTACTTAAAATAGAAAGGAAAGCATTCAAGAAGTCCTGAAGTGAGTCTTAGCTGAAACAAACAAATCAGTTGCTCTAATTGCTATTAAGCATACCCAGAAAAGTTAATTAGGTTTACATATATATTTCCCTCATATTCTTAGTACAGCCTCCAAATCTCAATTTGGAACTTTATATTATAATCCAATTTGCATGTATCAAATATTAAATGTAGTTTCAGACACACCTTAATATAATATCAGAGTAATTTGCATTATATGTATGTCCAAGATTTTCTGATGACCTGATCCCCCTTTTCAGTTTATCTCTATATCTGAAGAAATAAAAGTCTCAAAGCAAAGATATGGTGGATTCAGAATGGTTGAAAAATTTCCTGACAACCCATCTTGCTTATCACAGTTCTTTTATATTAACCATCATACTAGATATGAATGTAAAATGATTTATCCAGATTTATTAGAAGACCAAAAAGAACATAGGGGTCATGAGACAATCCACTTACTTGGGGTTCATCCAACAGAATTCAGCGGAAGAATACTAATTGGAATACAAATGAATTCAAGGAAAAAAAGGAAAAAGGAAAAAAGCCTATGCAAATTACATCTGTTACAAGAACATTTTGTTTTAGCTGGAATAATTTCAGTGATGTAAAATTAGTCCTTTTCTCTCTTGTTCTCTTTGGGGCTGAGCATTGAAACCTGAACTAGATAAAGTATGCACGTGGCACTGTAAACATAAGAGGAAGAAACATTAAACTATGAAGGCACAGGGGTGTTTCCCTGATTCTTGCCCCCTGTGAATGCAGGTGCCTGGCCTTTAGTTATATCCTTATAAGCATTTATGCGATTATGGGAAGATCAGGAGAGTTACCTGCTGCATTCCCCATCCACTGGCTGTTCGTTCATCTGCTGATTCTCAACATTTCACTCTGCAGCTTTCCTTTCACCAAGCAATGGTAAGCCACAAATAGCTTGCTAAGAACCATTATCTCTTCTAAAAGCATCAATGTTCTGATTATGTTGGTGATGAAATGAGGATTTTGATACTGCCTTTCCCCACCAGAAGTTAATAGTGCAAAAGCATAATAATAAGTGTGAAAAGTTAAATATATCTTCTGGGCTAGGGCATTAATAGCAAGGCCAATTCTGTTCATAGTCTCGTTTGGTACTTATGGCATCCCATAAGATAAGCATAATTGCAACCCTAGACAAGAAACCCCGTCTCTACAAAGAAAAAAAAATTAGCTGGACTTGGTGGTGCAAGGCTGTAATCCTAGCTACTTGGGAGGCTGAGGCAGGAGAATCGTTTGAGCCTGGGAGGTGGAGGCTGCAGTGAGCTGAGATCACACCATTGCACTCCAGCCTGGGCAACAAAAACAAAACTCCATCTCAAAAAAAAAAAAAGACGGGTGAAAAAATTACATGGTCTTCAGATTCTAGTATTATAAAGTCAACACAAACAACAAAGGTAAAAGGAGAAATGAACAAACAGATGATAATGCTGAAATTTTATTTTGGGAAAGTTTTTCCCTCAAGGAGAGCCTGAGAAGTGTCTATGGATTCTGCTGAGGCATCTACCACAATAGGTAGTGCAGTGCTAGCTAGAGTGAATGACCTTTCCATTGTTATTTTTTAGTTCCAATACATTGTAGCTTGTTTTTTTTGCAAGACACGATGACGATGAAAGTAAAAATATTAAAGACATATAAAGTCTTATTTTTATTATTATAATCAACAGACATAAAATTACTTTATTCCACAAACATTGGTAAATGCTTTACTTGAATTTCTTTCCTTTTCTAGTCATGGACCAGTAACAAATTTCGTAGATCTAAACTTATGTGCAGACTACATTGTGAAGGGTAACAATTTATTGGACAAGTTTCTTGACATGACTGCTAAAATTTATGTAATGAAGAGATTCCAGAGCTATTTATTGTAATGTCCCTTAAGATAGGTTAATTGAATAATGCCAAATTAAATTTCAATAGCATATGTTCTATGAAGGACTAAATTATTGTCCAAAGGAACCGTTCTTGATTGTTGTAGGTTTAACCTAAGGCTACAATTTAGAATACTTGAGAAAATATTTTACCATACATTATGTTAGAACATTGTCTACAAATATTATTTCTCTGAAATTATTATTAATAAGGATTAATAAGCAGATGGTTTAAGATTACATTTCCTCTAAAGAGCTACTTCAGATAGATTAACATGGATTGTCAACCAATCGGCAATGGAAATTTCAAACATTCCTAAGAAAATTAAGATACATAAATAGACACATTCTTAAATAACCACTTTACCTCTACAAGGAATGAAACAAGGGCCTGTGGAAGGAAAGAGGATTCCATTTCAGATTGTCTTTAGTAATTTGCAAATGATAATTGAAGAACTAAATATTTGCATTATTGAATTTTTAATATTACAATTGGTGACTTCTGATTGAAATTGCACATTACAGTCAAACCCACATACATGCAAACTGAATTAAGCCTATGGACAATGTTGCTAAGTAATTTCACTTCTTGGTGAACTACAAGATGAATTATTTGACACATTCACCTACATATAACTTATGGATTTTATATATCTTATGCACTTGTTGGAAAAAAGCCAATTAAATATTGGCTGACATCTGCCAAAATAAGTATTACAATTTAAATATATTTGACATTGTGCCACTGTACCATTCTTTCTGCAATTAATGAGGTTGCAGAGCTAATTGTCCATTGAGTCCACTTATACAAGACAAAAATAAAACCTTTATACTTAGTGGTGAAAGAAGCCATATAATTTTCTACCTAATAGCAAGAAGGATCCTTTAAATTCATTCAAAACTGAGCTTAAGTCATTAAAGTAGGCTTAGGCCATTAAAATATTATAAATATAATTAAAATTATAAAGTAGAGTACAATGCATTATGTTAAAATATTAACTCAAATATTTTGACCCATTTTGTTAAGACACAAGTCCTTTGTCTATATAAAGATAATTTAGAAATCATATAGATTTACTACAGCTTCTCCCTTATTGATTTGTGTGGACAGAATTAAAGTTTGAGTGCTGAATGACCATTTTGATCATACAGATGCTTCACAGAGTGATGGGACATACAACTACGGCCTATAAAGGAATAGCCATGCCCAGATTTTCCTGCTCCATGTGGATAATTATGACCTTAACACCCACATGGGTGTTTACTCTGCTGACTGTTCCTTTTGCCGTGCAAAAGTTCTTTAGTTTAATTAGATCCCAGATATTTATCTTAGTTTCTATTCCATTTGCAATGAACAGGGAACCCTTCTACAATGCTGGTGGGAATGTAAACTAGTACAGCAACTATGGAAAACAATGTGGAGATTCCTTAAAGATGTAAAAGTAGAACTACCATTTGATCCAGGAATCCCTCTACTGAGTATCTACCCAGAGGAAAAGAAGTCATTATTCGAAAAAGATACTTGCACACACACGTTTACAGCAGCACATTCACAATTGCAAAATTGTGGAAGCAACCCAGATGCCCATCAATCAATGAGTGGATAAAGAAACCATGATATATATACACACAATGGAATACTACACAGCCATAAAAAGGAATGAATTAATAGCATTTGTGGAGACCTGGATGAGATTGGAGACTATTATTCTAAGTGATGTAACTCAGGAATGGAAAACCAAACATCATATATTCTCACTGATATGTGGGAGCTAAGCTATGAGGATGCAAAGGCATAAGAATGATACAATGGACTTTGGGGACTTGGGGGGAAGAGTGGAAGGGAAGTGAATTTATCAAGAATTAAATTTATCAAGAATTAAACTACTATACATTTTAGTGTGAATAAAATAATCTGTATTCAACTGGGAGAGAAGGCTGGCAGGTTTCTATTTTTTTAAAATCAGATGACCAGTTAAGAGTGCATTTATCCTTAGCTTACTGAGGTTAGATCTATAGGGAACTAAAGGCCTCTGTTTGGCAAAACAGACTTTCACATGGGAGAAAGTGTTTTATGAAGACTAGTTGAGATGAGGTGACTTTCATTTCATCTCACTCATTATGCATGTGTTTTGTTTTGTTTTGTTTTGTTTTAGTGAAATGATGAGTTACATGTAACAAATAAGAGAATTGAAGGCACTTGAATTTTTCTTAAATTTTAAAGCTGAGGAAACAATGCATCTCATGCCTTAATCAGCAACTGGCTTTGGTATTTTACATGGTAACTTCACTTTGGTTTAAGTTCAAAAATTTGGCCTTAGGAAGGAACAGGTAGGCAATAGAACCCAGGGACAGTTACTTCTATTTTTGCAAAGACATCACCTGGGGCTGCACTTAGCTTAGCCGAGGCTCCCCGGAAAGCATAGGCTGATGCTAATATTGACAGCATTATACCCAAGGAACACAGAGAGAGGCAGAGTGAAGCAGGAAAGGAGAGACAGCTGTCTTAGAATGTATCATCAAGCGGGCCAAAACTAAGTGCAACCGATTTTTGTTCTACAGAACATTTGCAGAGAAGTCTCATTACAGCCATCTTCAGATCTTGTATGAGGAAGAAAAGAAAGGGAGAAAAAAATTATTCACCACCCCACCTCTCATTTTCCTCATGGGGTTCCTCCAGGTACAATTGCATGGCAACCTAGCAGGGGGTTTCTAGCAGCAGCACCAAGAGCACTAGAGCAACACCTGGAAAAAGAGACGCATGCAAGGATGACACACTCAAGTGTGCATGAGAGGCAATTTCTCCAATTGTACAGAAGCTGTCAAATGATAAACTAGCAGCAAAAGATAACATTAAAAACTGCTACAAGATTATTAGATTGTAAATATGTTTTTGTTGTTTTAATTATGCTAGAGTTATTTGTGTATATAGTCTCTATATTAGTGAATGACTTCTGATTACTATTTCAAAGAGGGGTATAAGGTATACAAGACAAGACTTAAGTATGTATCTCTATTTGATTGGAAACATTTTGTTTATGCTTGAAGTTGGTACACAGGTGAGTTTATGAAGTAGTATCAACAAGTGATACACTAACATTCAATCAAATGAAGGTTGAATTCCTCTATGAAATCTACAAATGATGAGTTGAGGCAAAAATATGTAGAAAATGGAAATATTTTTAAAAAGTAATACAGGGAATTGAATTTTGCTCTGACAAGAAATAGTGTAGAAGTCAGCACTCCTGTTTCTGTAATAAGTAAATGCTGAACAGATGAGAATCAGCAGCTTTTCTTGGATCCATCAGACACCCGAGTCGGCAGAGCCAACAGTCACTCTAAACTCTGGAGAGGCAGGCAATTCCAAAGGGTGGCATCCTGAGCTGCTTTTGTGGCTTAGAAGATATCGGGACCTTAGCAGGAGGAGGCATTCAAATGGGAATTTCGGCAAACTGCTGGAGGAGGCTGAGTGTGGACTAACATGATAGAGAAAGGCTTCTGGGATTGTTGTCTTAAAAGGAGCACCACTTATTCATAGGTTTTATGTCCTAGATCCCAACATGCTCTCATGAAGAAAAGCTGAGAAAGTTCTTCTTCTGGCTCAAGCAGGGGAAGAAAAGTGATGAAAATTTCATCATTGTGAAATTTGCTCAGAGCATTCTGCAAAACAAAAGCCTCTTCCAGGAAAAATTCTTTACCAGAAGCTTTCCTCATATAGAAGAAAGGAATTATTTTATTTTTGCCTTCACATCTCAAGAAAGAGTGGTGTGTGTGCACATGCATGCATGTGTATGTGTGCATGTGTCTGGGTGTGTGTAAGTCTATATGTGTGTGGGATATACCACTGGAAAAACTTTTATGAAGGCCAGAGCACAGAAACACAGGCCAATTAAAAATCTGAGGTTTAATAATAATATTATAGAATGCTTCTCCTCCATCACACCAGCAGGTCTTCAGTATAGTAATAGTAAATTAAAACTGAAAAAGTGATGTAAGCAGACTCTCTCTGGGAAGTACTTAGAGTAGCCCAAAGTCGAGAGGAAAAACAAGCAAACAAAACAATAGTAAAACTTGACGCCTTTGGCACCTACAACAAGAGCAAAGAGTAAAGACCAACTCCTAGGAAGAATTATATAAATCCAAACTCTAAAATCACTTTACCTCTCTTACCCTACATAACATGTCTAGCTGACAACAAAAACATAAAAGGATATCCAATGGCAAGTGAAAACAGTCTGAAGAGAGAAAACAAAAATCGAAAGCAGACATACATATGACACCAACATTGTAAATATCAAAGAGGGAATTGATCTGTGATTAACATGTTAGCAGTGCTAATGGCATAAGCAGAAAATGTAAGCAAAGAGAAGATGTGTTTTTCAGCTTGGGCTGCCATAAAAAAAAATGCTATGCACTGGGTGCCTTAAACCACAGAAATTAACTTTTTAAAAAGAGATATGGACACTGGGAAGTCCAAAATAAAGGGGATGGCCCATTTTGTTACTAGCGAGGGCTTTCTCCTGGCTTGCAAATGCATTTGCAAGATAGCATCCTCTGGCCTGTCTTCTTATTGGATTATTAATCCCAGCATGAGCGCCCCATCCTCATGAGCTTGTCTAACCCTAGTTATCTCCCAAAGACTCAATTTCCAAATACATCACACTGGAGGTTAGGGCTCCAACTTATGAAATTTTGGGGGACACAAATTCTTAATCCCTAACATTCTGCCCCTGGCCACCCAAAATTCATGTCCTTCTTGCATACAAAATACATATATTGCATCTCAACAGTCCCCAAATTCTTAACTCATTCCAATAGCACCCTTAAAGCCTAAAGTCCAGATTCTCATTTAAATATCATCTAAATTGGGTATGGGTGAGGCTCCTGGTAGAATTTATCCTGACATAAGTTTTGTCTCCAGATATGAACCAGTGAAACCAGATGAATTTTATGCTTTCAAAATATAATGATGAGATATGCATTGGGTAGACATTCTCATTTCAAAAGGGAGATATAAGAAGGAACGAAGTGGTGACAGGACTCAAGCAAGCCCAAAACCTAGCAAAGCAAATTACATTATACCTTAAATCATGAGAATAATTCTTTTGGCTTGATGTTCTGTCCTGCAGTCCAGCTGAGAGGCGGTGTCAACTTCTGTGCCCACTGGGACCATGGTCCTGCCTCCATGGCTTTGTTAAGCAGGTGTGAAAACCCCAAGGCTCTATGGGGTGGAGGCCAGGCCCCAAGATGCTGGGTGGCCCATCTCCAAAACCCGCAAAGGGCTGTCCCACAACCAAGCTTCCTGTTAACAGCAATGTAGTGGCCCTGGTAATCTCTGAGTCACATTTGAAGTCATTTTTTTTTTTTCTCTTGAAGAACAGTGCACATTTGCAGCCAAATGGCTCTACTGTCATATCCTGTAAAATCCAAGAAGTCCAACAGCCTTCATTTGTTTCATTCTGTCTCCATCCCCTTCCATTCAGACTGGCAGTGTTTCTGCTTGTATAATCCTACAAATTATTTATCAAGTAATAGTGCAGCCACATCCTTTGGTGATCTTCAGGATAGGCTTTCTCCCTCTCTCTCTCTTTTTTTTTTTTTTTTGCTTATGATATTGATGGGCAGATAATTTTTGAAATATTCAAGGTCTGTTCTTTTTTTGCTTAGCAATATTTTCTTCAATCCATCTTACTATCCTCACACTTTATGACAACCATCCAGGAGGAACCAAGTCACTCCTTCAACACTTTACTTATAAATTTTCTTAGCTAAATATCTAATTTCATCACTTGCAAATTCTACCTTCCACAAAACATTAGAACACAGTTTAGTCAAGTTTTTTTGCCACGTTATAACAAGGATTAACTTTCCTCAAGTTCCCAATAAGATTTTATTTATTTCCATCTGAGACCTCAGCAGAATCACCCTTAACATTCATATTTTTAGAATTCTTAGTACCTAAGAACTCTTTTAGTTTCTAGTCATTATCCATTCTAAAAACAGTTGCACATTTTTAGGCATTTGTTCTAATTCATCAGCACTCGCTCCCAGTACAGAAACCTGTGTTAGCCTGTTTGGGCTGCCATAATAAAATACCATAGACTGTGTGATTTACACAATAGAATTTAATTTCTTACACTTCCAGAGGCTTGGAAGTCTAAGATAAATGTGCAGCCAATTAAGTTTCTGGTGAGGATTATTTCTATCTTGCAAATATCCTCTGTGCTGTGTTATCATATGGTTAAGAGAGACAGAGAGAGAGAGAGAACTAACAAGCTCTCTTGTGTCTCTGCTTATAAGGGTAATAATCCCTGCATGAGGGACCCACTCTTATGAATTCATCAAACTCTATATCTCCTACAGGCCCTGTTTCTGAATATTATCATATTAAGAATTAAGGTTGTAAAGTATGAATTTTGAAGGAACACACGTTTAGTCCTTAACAGGAAAATTCTAAGAGCAGAAAGAAATGCTTTAATGGCTCATAAGTGGGCTAGACAAAGTTAAATAAAATAATAAGTGAGCTTGATAGTAGGTCCACAGAATCTTCCCCAATAGAAATGCAAAATGAAAATAAAATGAAAAACAAAAAGAAAAAAACTTCCAAGAACTGTGGGGCAGTTTCAGAAGATATAATTGTGGGATGTATTAAAAACAGTGCTTAGAGGGAAATGTATAGCATCGAGAGCATATATTAGAAAAGGGAAAAGGTATAAAATCTATACGCTAATTTTTCAATTTAGGAAACTAGATAAAGAAGAGCAATTTAAACCTAAAGCAAGCAGAAGAAATCAAGTAATAAAAAGGAAAGCAGAAATCAATAAAATAGAAAATATATCAAGAAAGTCAATGAAACCAAAAGCTGCTTCCTTGAAAAGATTGATAAAATTAGTAATTATGCCAGACTAACCAAGAAAAAAAAAAGAGAGAAAGCACACATTACTGTTAATAATACCAGTAAGGAAAGAGTGTCAGTATTTCTGAGAAATAGGAACACTTTTACACTGTTGGTGGGACTGTAAACTAGTTCAACCCTTGTGGAAGAGAGTGTGGCGATTCCTCAGGGATCTAGAACTAGAAATTCCATTCGACCCAGCCATCCCATTACTGGGTATATACCCAAAGGACTATAAATCATGCTGCTATAAAGACACATGCACACGTATGTTTATTGCAGCATTATTCACAATAGCAAAGACTTGGAACCAACCCACATGTCCAACAATGATAGACTGGATTAAGAAAATGTGGCACATATACACCATGGAATACTATGCAGCCATAAAAAATGATGAGTTCACGTCCTTTGTAGGGACATGGATGAAATTGGAAATCATCATTCTCAGTAAACTATCGCAAGAACAAAAAACCAAACACCGCATATTCTCACTCATAGGTGGGAATTGAACAATGAGAACACATGGACACAGGAAGGGGAACATCACACTTCGGGGACTGTTGTGGGGTGGGGGGAGGGGGGAGGGATAACATTGGGAGATACACCTAATGCTAGATGACGAGTTGGTGGGTGCAGCGCACCAGCATGGCACATGTATACATATGTAACTTACCTGCACATTGCGCACATGTACCATAAAACCTAAAGTATAATAATAATAATAATAATAATAAAAGAAAAAAATAAGAAAAATAAAAATAAAAAAAAAGAACATAATAAAAATATATATTATGAACTCCATGGAGACAAAAGTGACTCTGTCTTGGATGTTAATATGCCATGTTGACCTCTAATTAATTCCATAAATGCCACCTGATTCCTACATTATTTACTGTCCCTAGTGTAAGAACAAAGCAACCTTGATGTTATCACACAAATTACAGGCTATGAAGCTCATAGCACTCTTGCCTGTTCTGGAGGGTCACCTTTAATTGTATCTCTAGAGCACATACTCTTTTCCTATGGTATGTGAGCCTTGTCTGGGGAGTAACAGTGCAGAGATCTACCTGCCAGATGGCTGTCTAAGACCATGCTTTTGTCTATAACTTCCCTTAATAAATCAACCAATACCAACAAACTGGATTTGCCTGCCTCCTTTGGTTTCTTGGTTCCTCTGGTATTTGGGGGTTGCTTTGCATATATGGCCCTTCCATAGAACAAACTCTGGACCATTTCCTTGTAATACAAAACCTAGCAAAGTCCACACATGGAAAAATAGATTATTTGAATAGATATATGTCAACTAAATAAATGGCATAAATAATTAATAACACTCCAAAACAGATAATGCAAGGCCTGGATTGGTGAATTCTACCAAACATTTAAGAAATAAATTATACCAATTCTCCACAATCTCTTCCAGAAATTATATCAGAAGAAGCACTTCCAAATGTATTTTATGAAACTAGCATTTTTCTAAAAACAGCATGTGATAAAGACATGACAGGAATGGAAATGTAGAGACCAATACTGATAAGCTAAATGAAATGGATGAATTCTCTGGAATGAACATGAACATAGATGCAAAAACCCTCAATAAATTTATTAATAAATTGGATGCAACTTTTACTAAGTTGCATCCAATGGTATCTAAAATAATTATATACTAAACCCAAATGAGATGTAGTACTGGAATACAAGGATCATTCAACATTCAAAAATCAATCTATGCAATGGTATACCATATTAAGAGGCAAAAATTGTATACTCATAACCACTGATGCATAAAAAATAGTATTTGACAATTTTAAAACCCATTAATAGTCAAAACAATGATCAAACTGGGAAGAGAGGGGAACTTCTTCAATTAGATAAAGAATATCCACAAAAATTATAAGTAATGGTGAGAAATTTGACAGTTTTCCCCTAATATTTGAGAACATGGAAAATGTGTTCTTTACCTACTCCTATTCAAAACTATACTAAAATACGAGTTAGTATAATAAGACAAAATTAAAGGAAAGAAAACATAGAAAGATTGCAAAGGAAGAGTTAAAACTGTCCTTTTCACAGATTACATAATTTTGTTATTTAAAAAAATTACAAAAAATCTACAAATAACTCCTGGAACTAAAAAATGAGCACAGCTTCATCAAAAGATAAAGCATTACTATGCAAAATAAATTGGAAAAGATAAAAAAAGTAAGCATGTCTAAAACATGTATAGAATCTATACGTGAAAGCTAAGAACTCTGATAAAAAATCAAAAATCTAAATAAGTAGGCACATAGTATATGTTCACTGATTGTAAGACATAATATTGTTATCAATTATTTGACAAATTGATTCCAAAGTTACTGTGAAGAGAAAATAGCCAATACAATACTGAAGAAGAATAACAAAGTAGGATGATAGAATGATATAAATTACTTGATTTCAATATGTATGATAAGGCTATAGTAATAAAAATAGCATGGTATTGGTAAAATAACAGGCATATAGGTTAATAGAATAGACAGCCTAGAAATGGAGCCACACAAATAGAGTCAATTTATTTTTTATTAAAGAATCAATCCAGTGTAGAAAGCTTAGCTGTTGTTTTTTTTTTTCTTAACAAATGGTGCTATATATTTGGAAGTCCATCTGCAAACAAACAAAAAGTAAAACCAGACTTTTCATCTTTCACGAAGAAATTATCTCTAAATGAATCATAATTTTAAATATGGAACCTAAATGATTTACAATTCTAAAAGAAGATACTTACATGAATGTATATTTGATAATGAATTTTTGGATACAATATTAAGACCATGACCTATGAAAGGAAAAGCTGATAAATTAGACTATATTAACATTAAAAAATTTTAGTCTTTGTAGACACCATTAAGATAATTACATTCAAGGCACAAACTGGGAGAATATACCTGCAGAACATGATTCAGATAAAAGGCTTTTTTCTTAGATACAAGGAAAACTCATAACACTCAACAATAAGAAAACAATGCACCTAATAAAAACTGGACAAAAGACTACACCAAAGCAAATATACAAGTAGATAATAAGCATATAAAAACATACTAACTTTTTAAATTTCTTTTTTAACTTTAATTTTAGGTTCAGGGGTACATATGCAGGTTGGTTATATAGATAAATTGAATGTCATGAGGGTTTGGTGTACAAATTATTTTGTCACCCAGGTAATAAGCACAGTACCTGATAGGTAGTTTTTTGATCCTCACCCTCCTCCCAGCCTCCACACTCAAGGAGGCTCCAGTGTCTGTTTTCTCCGTCCTTGTGTACTCAACATTTAGCTCTCACTTATAAGTGAGAAAACGTGGTATTTTGTTTTCTATTCCTGCATCAGTTTGCTCAGGATAAAAGCCTTCATCTCCATCCATGTTTCTTCAAAGGACATGATCTAATTCATTCTTATGGCTGCATAGTATTCTATGATGTATGTGTGCCCCATTTTCTTTATCCAGTCTACCATTGATGGGTATTTAGTTTGATTCCATGACCTGGCAATTGTGAATAGTGTTGTAATGATTACACACATGCATTTGTCTTTATGACAGAACAGTTTATATTCCTTTGGGTGTATACCTAGTTGAATGTTAGTCCTGTTCTAAGTTCTCTGAGAAGTTGCCAAGCTGCTTTCCACAATGGCTGAACAAATTTTAATTCCCACTAGCAGTGTATAGGCATTCATTTTACTCTGCAGCATCACTAGCATCTATTATTTTTTGACTTTTTAATAATAGCCATTCTGACTAGTGTGAGATGGCATCTCATTGTAGTTTTGATTGGCATTTATCTGATGATTGGTGATTTTGAGCATTTGTTCATATGCTTATCGGTATTCTTTTGAAAAGTATCTACGTAACTATATGTCTTCTTTTGAAAAGTATCTATGTCCTTTGTCAAATTTTTAATGGGGTTGTTTGATTTTGCTTGTTACTTTGTTTAGGCTTCTTATACATTCTAGATATTAGACTTGTGTCAGATGCATAGTTTACAAATATTTTCTCCCATTCAGTAGGTTGTCTGCTTATTCTGTTGATAGTTTATGCTTCTGCACAGAAGCTCTTTAGTTGAATTAAGTCCCATTTGTCAATTTTTGCTTTTGCTGCAATTGCTTTTGGTATCTTCATCATAAAACCTTTGCAAGGGGCAATATTCTAAATAGTATTGCCTAGGTTCTTGTCCACAGTATTTATAGTTTTAGGTCTCACAGCTAAGTCTTTAGTCCATCTGGAGTTGATTTTTGTACATAGTGTAAGGAAGGGGTCCAGCTTTAATCTTCTGCATATGGCTAGCAAGTTATTTTAGGACCATTTTTACTGAATAGAAAGTCCTTTCCCCATTGCTTGTTTTTGTCAACTTTGTTGAAGATCAGATGGCTGTAGGTGTGAAGCATGATTTCTAGGCTCCTTATTCTGTTTCATTGGTTTATGTGTCTGTTCTTTTTTTTTTTTTTTTTAACTAGTACCATACTGTTTTGGTTACTGTAGCCTTGTAGTATAGTTTAAAACTGGGTAACATGATGCCTCCAGCTGTATTCTTTTTTTGCTTAGGATTGCCTTGACTATTTGGGTTCTTTTTTGTTCCATATTAATTTAAAAATAGTTGTTTTTCTGATTCTGTGAAGACTATAATTGGTAGTTTGATAGGAATAGCATTGAATCTGTAAATTGCTTTGGGCAGTATGGCCACTTTAATGATATTGATTCTTCCTTTCCATGAGCATGAATGTTTTGCCATTTGTCTGTATTACCTATGAATTCTTTAGTAGTGTTTTGTAATTCTCATTGTAGAGATCTTTCACATCCCTGCTTAGCCCTATTCCTAGGTATTTTAGTATATTTTTGGCTATCGTGAATAGGTTTATGCTCTTCATTTAGCTCTCAGCTTGGAGACTGTGGATTTACAGAAATGCTACTGTATTTCTACATTGATTTTGTGTATTGAAACTTTGCAGATGCTGTTTATTAGATCTAGCAGCTTTTGGCCAGAGAAAACTGTGAGGTTTTCTAAAAAACTATGAAAACCCTAGAAAACTATGGGGTTTTCTAGTTATAGAATCATGTTATATGCAAACAGAGATAATAGTTTGACTCCCTTTCTTCCTATTTGGATGTCTTCTATTTCTTTCTCTTGCCTGATTGCTCTGGCTAAGACTTTCAATGCTATGATGAATAGGAGTGCTGAGAGTGGACATCTGTCTTGTTCTGTTTCTCAGGCAGAATGCTTCCAGCTTTTGCCCATTCATTATGATGTTGGCTGTGGGTTTGTCATTGATGGCTTTTATTTATTTGAAATATTTTCCCCTCCATGCTAGTGAGTTGACAGTCTTTAACATGAAAGGATGTTGAATTTTATAAAAAGCTTTTTCTATATTTATTGATATAATCATGTGGTTTTGCTTTTAGTTCTGTTTATGTGATGAATTAAATTTATTAATTTGTGTATGTTGAACTAACTTTGCCTCCAGGAATAAAGTCTACTTGATTGTGGTGAATTTGCATTTTGATATGATGCTAGACACAATTTGCTATTATTTTGCTGAGGATTTTTGAATCTGGGTTCATCAAAGTTATTGGCATGAAGTCTTTTTCTTTTTTTCTTTTTTGGTTGTACCTCTTCCAGGTTTTAGAATTAGAATGATGCTGTCCTCATAGAATGAGTTAGGGAGGAGTCTCTCTTCCTCAATTTTTTGGAATAGTTTCATTAGAAATCACACCAGCTCTTCTTTATACATCTGGGAGAATTTGGCTGTAAATCTGTCTGGTCATAGGCTTTTTCTAGTTAGTGGGCTCTTTATTACTGATTCAATTTTAGAAATCATTATTGGTCTGTTCGGGGATTGTATTTCTTCCTAGACAGGTTATATATTTACAGAAATTTATCCATTCATTCTAGATTTTCTGATTTGTGTGCATAGAAATGTTCATGGTAGTCTCTGAGAGTTTTTTATATTTCTGTTGGGTCAGTGGTAATGTCCCATTTTTCATTTCCTATTATGTTTATGTAGATCTCTCTTTTTTATTAGTCTAGCTAGTGTCTAGACTAATAAAAGTCTTATTTATTCCTTCAAAGGACAAACTCCTGTATTCACTTATCTTTTGCATGGTTTTTTTCCCTCTCAATTTCCTTCAATTCAGCTCTGATTTTGGTTATTTCTTGTTGTCTATCAGCTTTGAGATTGGTTTGCTCTTGTTTTTATAGTCCTTCTTGGTGTGATATTAGGTTGTTAATTTTAGATTATTCTAACTTTTTCATGTGAGTGTTTAGTGCTATAAAATTCCCTCTTAACACTGCTTTTGCTATGTCTTGAAGATTCTGGTATATTGTCACTTTGTTCTCATTAGTTTCAAAGAATTTCTTGATTTCTACCTTAATTTCATTTTTTACCCAAAAGTCATTCAGAAGCAGGTTGTTTAATTTCCATGTAATTGTATGGTTTTGAATGAGGTTATTAGTATTTATTTTTATTTTTATTTTGCTGTGGTCCCAAAAGTGTGGTTGGTATGATTTCAGCTTTTTTTCAATGGCTGAGGATTGCTTTATGGGCAGTGTTGTGGTCAATTTTAGAGTATGTGCTATGTGCAAATGAGAAGAATGTATATTCTCTTTTTTGGGAGTAGGAAATTTTGTAGATGTCTGTTAGGTCCATTTGGTCAAGTGTTGAGTTCAGGTCCCAAATATTTTTGTCAGTTTTCTACCTTGATAGTCTTTCTAATACTGTGAGTTGGGTGTTGAAGTTTCCCACTTATGGTTATCTAAATC
Organism: Pongo pygmaeus; assembly: GCF_028885625.2. NCBI lineage: Eukaryota > Metazoa > Chordata > Mammalia > Primates > Hominidae > Pongo > Pongo pygmaeus. The sequence goes on along the minus strand of NC_072379.2, from coordinate 33,419,660 downwards.
TCTTTTTTCTAAATCTTTAAGAACTGGCTTTATTAATCTGATTGTGCCTGTGGTGGGTGCGTATATATATTTATGATGCTTAGGCTTTCTTGTTGTATTGATCCCTTTACCATTATATGATGCCCTTCTTTATTATTTGTTATCTTTGTTGGTTTAAAGTCTGTTTTTGTCTGAAAATTGGAAGAGCAAACCCTGCTTTTATCTGTTTTTCAACTGCTTGGTAAATTTTTCTCCATCCCTCTACTTTTAGCCTATGCTATTGCCTTTGCAAATGCTGTTCCATTTGAGATGGGTCTCTAGACAGCATACGATTGTGTATTGCTTCTTTATCCATCTTGCCACTCTGTATCTTTTAACTGGGGCTTTAGCCTCAATTAAAAGTTTACATAAAAGGTTAATATTTACATAAACGGTTAATATTTTACATAGAAGATTAATATTAATATGTGCAGATTTGATCCAGTTATTTTGTTGTTAGCTGGTTGTTTTGCAGATTTGTTTTTGTGGCTGCTTTATAATGTCAATGCTTGATATAATTAAGTGTGTTTTTGTGGTGGCTGGAATGGTCTTTCCTTTCCTTGTTTTGCACACCCTTAAGACCTTCTTGCAGGTCAGGTCTAGTGGTAATGAATTCCCTTAGCATGTGCTTGTCAGAAAAGGATCTTATTTCCCCTTTGCTTACTAACCTTAGTCTGGCTGAATATGAAATTCATTGTTGGAATTTCTTTTATTTAAGAATGTTGAATATAGGCCCTCAATCTCTTTTGGCTTATAAGGTTTCTGCTGAGAATTTCGCTGCTATCCTGATAAGGTCCCATTTGTACGTGACCTGAGCTTTCCCTCTAGCTTCCTTCAGGATTTGTCTTTTGTGGTGACCTTGGTGAATGTGCCTTGGGGATGGTCATCTTGTGTAGTATCTCACAGGACTTCTTTGTATTTCTTGAATTTGTACGTCCTCCTCTCTAGCAAGACTGGAGAAATTTTCATGGACTATATCATCAAATGTTTTCTGAATTGCTTACTTTCTCTTCTTCTCTTTCAGGAATACCCATGAGTCACAGATTTCGTCTCTTGATAATCCCCTATTTCATGGAGGTTTTGCTCATGTAAAAAAGAAAATCCCTTTCTCTTTATTTTTGTTTGATGGATTTGATTTGAAGAACTGGTCTTCAAACACTTTGATTCTTTCTTTAGCTTGATCTATTCTGCTGTTGATGTTTCCGATTATATTTTGGAATTCTTGAAGTAAATGCCTCATTTCCAGAAATTCAGTTTGGTTCTCTCTTAAAATGGATATTTTGTCTTGCAGTTCCTGGATGATTATACTAGATTCCATGGATCTCTTGGATTAGGTTTCAAGTTTATTCTCAATCCTGATGAGCTTCCTTGCCATTGAGATCCTGAATTGTATGTCCATCATTTCAGTCATCTCAATCTGGCTAAAAAGCATTTCTGGGAGACTGGTGTGTTCATTTGTAGGTAAGGGGGCACACTGGTTTTTTTTGAGTTGCCAAAGTTCTTGCATTCATTCTTTCTCATGTATGAAGGCTGGTGTTCCTTTAACTGTGACATAAGTTGAGTATAGTCAGTTGGCCTCATTTCTGAGTGTTTTTAGAGAGGAAGGACTCAGTACAGAATCTTAATTTGTGGCAGGAGCCTTTGCTTTTGATTTCACTGGCACTTTATACTGCAAAATATTTTGGTGTCGTATTCTGGATTGTGATCCAGTAGGTAGTGCTTAACAGTGTTGGCTGGCGGATAGGCTCTTAGCACCAGGCTTTTTTATGTTTTGGCACAGTTGGCAGTAGTGCTCTGTGGGTGGGGGAGAGAGAGATGACCCCTCACATTAACTGCTCCTTAGCCTTAGATGTGCCCCCTCCAGTCATTAGCTCCACATCCATGTTTCCTTTGTTAAATGTTCTGGTCCATGCGATTCCCTCAGGCAGGGTCAGCAGTTGGTAGAACAGCCTATGCTTCCTGGGACTGCCCTGTAGAGGGAGGCACACCCTATTCCTCCACCAGCCTGCAAACCTGGGCATCTCACACCTCTCAGTGTTTCAAGAGTGAGGGCTTCCACCTGCTTAGGCAATGCCTAAACTTGCAAATCCAACTGGGCTAGCAGCAGTGGTGGTGGGTGGAGTCACCTGATCCATCATCTCAGTGCTACCCAGGGCAACATAAAGCTGCACCCTCCCACAGAGTTTAGATAGAGGTAAGTCTACTGTGTTGGAATTCCCAACTGGTGTGTTTTGCCCACCTAGGAGGAGTGTGAATGAGTGGGGTCACCTGATCCACTGTGCAGGTGTTTCCTTGGGGATCACAGAACTGCCCCTACCCACGGAGTCCAGACAGAAGTGTGGCTGTTGTGCTGGGAGTCCCAGCAGGTGTGGCCCACATGGCTACAAGCTGCAGGTTTCAGAGGATAGTCTCAAACACCTGGCTTCAAGCAATCTTCTCTCCTTGGCCTAGCAAATTACTGGGATTATAGGCATGAGCCACCTCACTTGGCCCAATAATTCTTTATATTGGTCATATGTTTATGATTTTATTTTTCATTTCTTCTTCCATTTCACATTTTTGTCTGGAATTTTGTTACTTCTTTATTATTATTATTATTATTGTACTTTAAGTTTTAGGGTACATGTGCACAACGTGCAGGTTAGTTACATATGTATACCTGTGCCATGCTGGTGTGCTGCACCCATTAACTTGCCATTTAGCATTAGGTATATCTCCTAATGCTATCCCTCCCCCCTCTCCCCACCCCACAACAGTCCCCAGAGTGTGATGTTCCCCTTCCTGTGTCCATGTGTTCTCATTGTTCAATTCCCATCTATGAGTAAGAACATGCAGTGTTTGGTTTTTTGTCCTTGCGATAGTTTACTGAGAATGATGATTTCCAATTTCATCCATGTCCCTACAAAAGACATGAACTCATCATTTTTTATGGCTGCATAGTATTCCATGGTGTATATGTGCCACATTTTCTTAATCCAGTCTATCATTGTTGGACATTTGGGTTGGTTCCAAGTCTTTGCTATTGTGAATAGTGCCGCAATAAACATACATGTGCATGTGTCTTTATAGCAGCATGATTTATAATCCTTTGGGTATATACCCAGTAATGGGATGGCTGGGTCAAATGGTATTTCTAGTTCTAGATCCCTGAGGAATCGCCACACTGACTTCCACAATGGTTAAACTAGTTTACAGTCCCACCAACAGTGTAAAAGTGTTCCTATTTCTCCACATCCTCTCCAGCACCTGTTGTTTCCTGACTTTTTAATGATCGCCATTCTAACTGGTGTGAGATGGTATCTCATTGTGGTTTTGATTTGCATTTCTCTGATGGCCAGTGATGATGAGCATTTTTTCATATGTCTTTTGGCTGCATAAATGTCTTCTTTTGAGAAGTGACTGTTCATAACCTTCGCCCACTTTTTGATGGGGTTGTTTGTTTTTTTCTTGTAAATTTGTTTGAGTTCATTGTAGATTCTGGATATTAGCCCTTTGTCAGATGAGTAGGTTGTGAAAGTTTTCTCCCATTTTGTAGGTTGCCTGTTCACTCTGATGGTAGTTTCTTTTGCTGTGCAGAAACTCTTTAGTTTAATTAGATCCCATTTGTCAATTTTGGCTTTTGTTGCCATTGCTTTTGGTGTTCTAGACATGAAGTCTTTGCCCTTGCCTATGTCCTGAATGGCAATGCCTAGGTTTTCTTCTAGAGTTTTTATGGTTTTAGGTCTAGCATTTAAGTCTTTAATCCATCTTAAATTGATTTTCGTATAAGGTGTAGGGAAAGGATCCAGTTTCAGCTTTCTACATATGGCTAGCCAGTTTTCCCAGCACCATTTATTAAATAGGGAATCCTTTCCCCATTGCTTGTTTTTGTCAGGTTTGTCAAAGATCAGATAGTTGTAGACATGCGGCGTTATTTCTGAGGGCTCTGTTCTGTTCCATTGATCTATATCTCTGTTCTGGTACCAGTACCATGCTGTTTTGGTTACTGTAGCCTTGTAGTATAGTTTGAAGTCAGGTAGCATGATGCCTCCAGCTTTGTTCTTTTGGCTTAGGATTGACTTGGCAATGCAGGCTCTTTTTTGGTTCCATATGAACTTTAAAGTAGTTTTTTGCAATTCTGTGAAGAAAGTCATTGGTAGCTTGATGGAGATGGCATTAAATCTACAAATTACCTTGGGCAGTATGGCCATTTTCACAATATTGATTCTTCCTACCCATGAGCATGGAATGTTCTTCCATTTGTTTGTATCCTCTTTTATTTCATTGAGCAGTGGTTTACAGTTCTCCTTGAAGAGGTCCTTCACGTCCCTTGTAAGTTGGATTCCTAAGTATTTTATTCTCTTTGAAGCAATTGTGAATGGGAGTTCACTCATGATTTGGCTCTCTGTTTGTCTGTTGTTGCTGTGTAAGAATGCTTGTGATTTTTGTACATTGATTTTGTATCCTGAGACTTTGCTGAAGTTGCTTATCAGCTTAAGGAGATTTTGGGCTGAGAAAATGGGGTTTTCTAGATATACAATCATGTCCTCTGCAAACAGGGACAATTTGACTTCCTCTTTTCCTAATTGAATACCCATTATTTCCTTTTCCTGCCTAATTGCCCTGGCCAGAACTTCCAACACTATGTTGAATAGGAGTGGTGAGAGAGGGTATCCCTGTCTTGTGCCAGTTTTCAAAGGAAATGCTTCCAGTTTTTGCCCATTCAGTATGATATTGGCTGTGGGTTCGTCATAGATAGCTCTTATTATTTTGAGATACGTCCCATCAATACCTAATTTATTGAGAGTTTTTAGCATGAAGGGTTGTTGAATTTTGTCAAAGGCCTTTTCAGCATCTGTTGAGATAATCATGTGGTTTTTGTCTTTGGTTCTGTTTATATGCTGGATTACATTTATTGATTTGCATATATTGAACCAGCCTTGCATCCCAGGGATGAAGCCCACTTGATCATGGTGGATAAGCTTTTTGATGTGTTGCTGGATTCAGTTTGCCAGTATTTTATTGAGGATTTTTGCATCAATGTTCATCAAGGATATTGGTCTAAAATTCTCTTTTTTGGTTGTGTCTCTGCCTGGCTTTCGTATCAGGATGATGCTGGCCTCATAATCTGAGTTAGGGAGGATTCCCTCTTTTTCTATTGATTGGAATAGTTTCGGAAGGAATGGTACCAGTTCTTCCTTGTACCTCTGGTAGAATTCGGCTGTGAATCCATCTGGTCCTGGACTCTTTTTGGTTGGTAAGCTATTGATTATTGCCACAATTTCAGCTCCTGTTATTGGTCTATTCAGAGATTCAACTTCTTCCTGGTTTAGTCTTGGGAGAGTGTATGTGTAGAAGAATTTATCCATTTCTTCTAGATTTTCTAGTTTATTTGCGTAGAGGTGTTTGTAATATTCTCTGATGGTAGTTTGTATTTCTGTGGGATCGGTGGTGATATCCCCTTTATCATTTTTTATTGTATCTATTTGATTCTTCTCTGTTTCTTTCTTTATTAGTCTTGCTAGCGGTCTGTCAATTTTGTTGATCCTTTCAAAAAACCAGCTCCTGGATTCATTAATTTTTTGAAGGGTTTTTTTGGTCTCTATTTCCTTCAGTTCTGCTCTAATTTTAGTTATTTCTTGCCTTCTGCTAGCTTTTGAATGTGTTTGCTCTTGCTTTTCTAGTTCTTTTCATTGTGATGTTAGGGTGTCAGTTTTGGATCTTTCCTGCTTTCTCTTGTGGGCATTTAGTGCTATAAATTTCCCTCTACACACTGCTTTGAATGTGTCCCAGAGATTCTGGTACATTGTGTCTTTGTTCTCATTGGTTTCAAAGAACATCTTTATTTCTGCCTTCATTTCATTATATACCCAGTAGTCATTCAGGAGCAGGTTGTTCAGTTTCCACATAGTTCAGCAGTTTTGAGTGAGTTTCTTAATCCTGAGTTCTAGTTTGATTGCACTGTGGTCTGAGAGACAGTTTGTTATAATTTCTGTTCTTTTACATTTGCTGAGGAGAGCTTTACTTCCAACTATGTGGTCAATTTTGGAATAGGTGTGGTGTGGTGCTGAAAAAAATGTATATTCTGTTGATTTGGGGTGGAGAGTTCTGTAGATGTCTATTAGGTCCGCTTGGTGCAGAGCTGAATTCAATTCCTGGGTATCCTTGTTAACTTTCTGTCTCATTGATCTGTCTAATGTTGACAGTGGGGTGTTAAAGTCTCCCATTATTATTGTGTGGGAGTCTAAGTCTCTTTGTAGGGCACTCAGGACTTGCTTTATGAATCTGGGTGCTCCTATATTGGGTGCGTATATATTTATGATAGTTAGCTCTTCTTGTTGAATTGATCCCTTTACCATTATGTAATGGCCTTCTTTGTCTCTTTTGATCTTTGTCAGTTTAAAGTCTGTTTTATCAGAGACTAGGATTGCAACCCCTGCCTTTTTTTATTTTCCATTTGCTTGGTAGCTCTTCCTCCATCCTTTTATTTTGAGCCTATATGTGTCTCTGCACATGAGACATTTTTTGAAGATCTTTAGTAAGATTATTTTGAAGGTAAATATTTTCAGTTAAATTTTTAATTGAAACATCTTTATCCTGTCATTATTTTTAAAACATTTTGATACACATTTATTAATTGAAAGTTATTTTCCATTAACATACAATTAAGATATTTTCCTACTGTCTTCTAACTTTTAATGATTACACTCTCACACACTTATTTATTGCAGTTTTTCTTTCTATCTTAAAAATAGGCTCTCTCACTTTTTCTCATTTTCTGTCACTGTTTCTCTGTTTCACATAAATATTCTATTTATTCTACTGGAATATGTTGCATTCCCTGTATATACAAGGCAGTCTGTCATAAATTCTAGAATTTTCTCATCCATTATATATTGAAAGGTTTACTCTCATAACTTTCTCCCTTCCTTCTTTCTGCAGATCTGTGTAGATGTTTACTAGACTTTGTTTCTCTAACTCATCATCTTCTTATGCCTCTTTGTGCATTCTGGGTAATTGCTTTTGATCTGTACTCCAGCCCAACAAATCTCTTCATGCTGAAAGGTCTGCCGTTTGCCCGATGGTGTTTGCTTCATAGGTAAATTGCCCCTTCTCTCTAGCTACCTTTCACATATCTTTCTTTCATTTTGACCTTGGAGAATCTATGTACCTTGAAGACATCTTGTCAGCATCTCACAGGGCTTCTCTATATTTCCTAAATTTTAATGTTGTCTTCTCTAGCAAGGTAGGAGAAATTTTCATAGATGATATTCTCAAATATGTTTTCCAAATTGCTTACTTTTCCTCCCTCTCTTTCAGGGATGCCAATGAACCATAGGTTTGGTCTCTTTACATAATCCCTTATTTCTTGGAGGCTTCGTTCATTCTTCTTTATTTGTTCTTATTCATTTTTGTCTGGCCACAATATTTCAGAGTACTGGTCTTTGCAATCTAAGATTCTTTCCTCGGCTTGGTCAATTCTGCTGTTAACACTTGTGATTGTATTCTGAAATTCTTGAAGTGACTTTTTCAGCTCTGTCAGGCCAGTTTGGTTGTTTCTTAAAATGGCCATTTTGTCTTTCATCTCCTTTATCTTTTCATTATATTTCTTAGATTACTTGGTTTGGGTTTTGAACTTCCTCCTGAAACTTGATCATCATTGTTGCTGTCTATATTCTGAATTCTCTTTCTATATTCTGAATCTATTCTGAATCACTGCCTGGGAACTAGTGTAGTGAGAAGATACTCCAACTCTTTGAGTTGCCAGAATTCTTGCACTGGTTCTTTCTTATCTGTGAAGGATGACATTCCTTTAATCTTTGAAGTTGCTATACTTTGGGCAGATTTCTTGTGTGTGTGTGTGTGTGCTTTTATCTTCTTTGATGCCCTTGAGTATTTGATTGTGGTATAAGAAAGGTTCAGTCAATTGGCTGTCTTTCTGGAGTATTTCGGGGGGCCAAGGCTGAGCTCAGCATTCCTGGGCTGCGTGCTTTACCTCTGGGGGTTTGCCTCTAGTCCTTGCCTTTTTTCTGTGGCCCCTTGAGGTTAGGAACCTGCTGAATTGGAGCTGCCAAAGTGTTCCTAGTCCACTGGCCACAATAGTCTGATGGGTGGGGCCAGCCAAAGCATTCAGAGAAGTCACAATGAGGACCGTACTTACTCATGCATGCCAGTAGCCATGGGAGTGCGGTGGGGAGCACACATGTCAGCTGGAGTGGGGTACTGGCTGGTGTAGGGCTATGGCATTCCTCTGCTGTGATGTGGCGGAGATGGCATGCTGGTGGGGAGGGGAATACTAGGCTCCATGCTTGTGTTTGTGATAGTGGCCGTGGCATCAGTAGGTGCAGGGCCGCCAGCATCCGTGCAGGCATTTGCAGTGGTAGCAGTGGCAGCATGGAGATGAGGTGGGGCTGCCAGCGTCTAAATTTTGGATAATAGCTATTTTAACAGGTACAAGCTGGTATCTCATAGTGGCTTTTATTTGCATTTTTCTAAAAATTAATGATACTGAGAGACTTCATATAATGATTTGTTATTTTTATATGTTCTTCAAAAAAAATGTTTATTTGGGTCCTTTGCTGATTTTTATTCAGGTTATTTGTTTTTCTCATATTAAGTTGAATGAGTTCTTTACATCTGATACATGGTTTGTAAATTTTTTTTTTCCAGTCTGTAAGCTGTTGTTTCATTTTGTTGATTGCTTCCTTTGCTGGCCAGAAACATTTTTAGTTAGACGTAATCTCACCTTTTTATTTTTGTTTCTGTTGGCTGTGCTTTTGGTATGATATACAAAAATTCATTGCCATCGCCATGTCCAGGAGATTTGCTTCTATGTTCACTTCTATGAGTTTTATAGTTTCAGATCTTACATATATGTCTTTTATTAATTTTAAGTTCTTTTTTGTTTATGGTGTAAGATAAGAGTCCAATTTAATTCTTTTCCATGTGAAAATCCAGTTTTGCCCAGACAGTTTATAACATTATTCCATCTCCAGGCCTCCACAATAAAGTGAATGTTGCAATAAAGTGAGTCACATAAATTTTTTGGTTTGTCATTGCATATAAAAGTCATGTTTGCCCTATACTGTAAGCATACAATAGCATTATGTCTAATGAAAACCAATATACTTACCTTAATTAGAAATATTATATTGTTAACATATACTAATAATTTTTTGAGCATTCAATGAGTTATAATATTTTTGCTGGTAGAGAGTCTTGCCTCCACATAGATGGCTGCTGACTGATCCAAGTGGTGGTTGCTGAAGGTTAGAGATGACTGTGGCAATTTCTTAAAATAAGATAAAAACGAGTGGGCCACATCCATTAACTCTTCCTTTCATAAAAAATTCCTCATAGCATGAAATAGTGCTTGATAGCATTTTACCTACAGTACAACGTTTTTCGTTTTTTTCAAAATTGAAGTAAATCCTCTCAAATCCTGCCACACTGCTTTACCAACCAAGTTTATGTAATTTTTTAAATCCTTTGTTTTCATCTCAAGAGTGTTTATAACGTCTTCACCAGAAGTAGTTTTCACCTAAGGAAACCACTTTCTTTGCTCATCCATAAGAAACAACTTTCATCAACTCAAATTGTATTTTGAGATTGTGGCAATTTAGCCCCATCTTAAGGCTCCTCTTCTAATTCTAGTTCTATTGGTACTTTCACATCTGCAGTGACTACCTCCACTGAAGTCTTGAGCCCCACTAAAGTCATCCATGAGCGCTGGGATCACCTTCTTCCAAACTCCTGTTAATATTGATATTTTGACATTCTCTCATGAATCACTAATGTTCTTAATGGCAGCTAGAATGGTGTATTATTTCTGAAGGGCTTTTAATTTACCTTGCCCAGATTTAGCAGAGGAATCAATATCCATGACAGCTATAGTGCCTTGTAAATTGTATTTCTTAAATCACAAGACTTGAAAGTCAAAATTACTTTTTAATCTATGGGCTACAGAATACACAGTATGTTAGCAGTTGTGAAAACAACATTAGTAATCTCCCTGTACATCTCAATCAGCACTCTTGGGCTAACAGGTGCATTGCCGATGAGCAGTAATATTGAGAAAAAAATTTTTTTTTTCTGGGTGGTAGGTCCCAACAGAGGGCTTAAAATATTCAGCAAACCATGCTATAAACAGATATGCTGTCCTCAAGGCTATGTTGTTCCATTGATAGAGCACTGACAGAGTAGATTTAGCATAAAAGCCCTAGCTTTTCTGGGCCCCTTAAGGGCCCTAGCTTTTTTGAATTAGTAAATGAGCATTGGCTTCAACTGAAACTTGCCAGCTACATTAGCCTCTAACAAGACAATCAGCCTGTCCTTTGATGCTTTGAAGCCAGGAATTGACTTCTCCTCTGCAAGTCCTATGAAAGTCCCAGATGGCATCTTCTTTCAATAGAAGACTCTATTATCTACATTAAAAAATCTCCTGTTTAGTGTAGCCACCTTCATCAATGATTTTAGTTAGATGTCCTGGAAAACTTGCTGCAGCTCCTACACCAGCACTTGTTGTTTCACCTTTCACTTTTGTGTTATAGAGGTAGTTTCTCCCTTAAACCTCATGAACCAACTTCTGCTAGCTTCAAACTTTTCTTCTGCAACTTCCTTACTTCTCTCAGCCTTCACAGAATTGAAGAGAGTTGGAACCTTGCCCTGGATTAGGTGTTGACTTGAAGAAATGTTACTGATTTGATCTTCTATCCAGGCAACTAAGTCAGGCTGTTTCACTTCTTATTATTTCTATGTCAACTGGAGTAACACTTGATTTTTAAAAAAAAATCTTTTCTTTTGCATTCACAACTTGACTGTCTTGTGCAAGAAGAGTAGCTTTCAGCCTACCTTGCTTACTAAGCTTAATCATGTCTAGCTTTGATTTAAAATGAGAGGCATGTGACTATTTCTACCCTGCAAACACTTAGAGGCCATTGTAGGGTTATGAATTGGCCTGATTTCAATATTGTTGTGTCTCAGGGAAGACGGAAGAACAAGGATATGGAGAGAAAAGTTGAAATGGCTGATTGGTAGAGCAGTCAGAACACACACATTTACCAATTTAGTCCACTATCTTAAATGAGCACAGTTTGTGTCATCCCAAAAAAATTACAGTAGTAATATCAAAGATAACTAATCACAGATCACCATAACAGTTAAAGTAACAATAAAAAAGTTTGAAATATTGTGAGAATTACCAAAATGTGGCACAGACACATAAAATGAGCACACGTTGTTGGAAAGATGGCATTGATAAGAGTTAGCTGATGCAGGGTTGACCAAAATTTCATTTAAAAAATGCAATATATGTGAAGTAAAATAAAGCAAAGCACCATAAAACCAAGGTATCTCTGTTTCTCTTGCCTGTTGTGTCCTCTTGGTGATCTTTTAAAATATTAGTTGATTGCATATGTTTGATTTTATTTCTGGGCTCCCTATTCTGTTCCAGTGGTCTATGAGTCTGATTTTGTGCCAGTACCATACTCTTTTGATTAGTAAGGCTTTGTAATATAATTTTGATGAGGCAGTGTGATGCCTTCACCTTTGTTTTTCTTTCTCAGAATTGTTGTGGCTATTTGGGTCTTTTGTGGTTCCATATAAATTTTAGGATTGCTTTTTCTATGCTGTGAAGAATGTCATTGGGATTTTGATATAGATTACATTGAGTCTGTATGTTGCTTTTGGTTCGTAAAATTTTTAACATTAATGTAGTCTTAAATCAGTGAAATGTGGTGTTTAAAAGTTTTAATATAAAACACATAGAATAAGGTTAAATATAAATTATCATATAGAAAGAATACAATATGTACACATATTTGGAAACATTCCTGCATAGTATGTTAATGCCTTGTGGGTTTTGAATGTATTCTTCAATTATAGCTTCAATTCCTGATTGTTCCCCTCATATTCAAGAGAGACATATTTTACTTTAAAATTGACAGACTTTTCTGTATTTTGGTAACACGTTATTCCTAATATAAAATGTTAACTTCAAAAATCAACCCTTTTGATGTCCTGAAACATAAACATTTGTGCATTTTTAAGCATCTCTCAGATGCACTGCCTTATTAACAAGATCAATAACCATTTATGCAGAATTTCTTGAGCAGATAATAATCTATGTGGTACACTAAGAATTTGAAATTGCTTTTGGTTTGTTTGTTTTTAGACAAACTTTTGCCTAGGAGTAGTTTAGGTGGACATTTGCAAAGATAGTACAGGAAATTTCATGTACCCAACATTGTGTGTCCTCTGTTATTAATATATTATGGTGGTATCTTTGACACAACAAGTGAATTAATACCAGCACATTATTAAGCAAAGCCTATACATTGTTAATATTTACTTGATTTATTTAGTGTTCTTTTGATGTTCCAATATCCTATCCAGGATACTATATTTTATTTAGTCATTATGTCTCCTTAGCCACCTCTTGGCTTTGACAGTTTCTCGTATTTTCATTTGTTTTTGATGACCTTAAGCATTTTGGGAAATATTGTCAGGTTTTAGTAAAATGGTTCTCAGTTAAGATTTGTCTGGGGTTTTCTCATAAATAGACTGGAATTATGATTTATTAGAAGAATGACTACATCATATCAAGTGTGTGTGCTATGATCCTGACTTATCAGTTATACTGTCAACTTTGGTCATATGTCTTAGGTAACATCGGTCAGGTTTCCACACTGTACATTTAATCTCTGTTACCCTTTCTTTATGGTATTCTTTAGAAGAAAGTCAATGTGTGCATCCTACTCTTAAGTGGTAGGAAGATATATATCACCTCTTGGGGAATGTCTATGTAAACTATTGAAGTTTTACTACATGGGAGATTTGTCTATCATTTCTTATTTATTTATTTGTTCAAATATTTTCTTTTTTTTTTTTTTGAGACAGAGTCTCACTCTGTCCCCCAGGTTGGAGTGCAGTGGCATGCTCTCAGCTCACTGCAACCTCTGCCTCCTGGGTTCAAGCGATTCTCCTGCCTCAGCCTCCCAAGTAGCTGGGACTACAGGCGCATGCCACCACACCCAGCTAACTTTTGTATTTTTAGTAGAGACGCGGTTTCACTGTGTTGGCCAGGCTGGTCTCAAACGCCTGACTTCATGATCCACCCACCTTGGCCTCCCAAAGTGCTGGGATTATAGGCATGACAGATATTTTCTTATATCTGCATATACTCAAGGATATTTACCTTTGAGTTGTACTTTAATACTATTTATTTATTTTGTTGCTCAAGTTATTCAAGCATTGACAATTGAAGTTCATTCTGTTGGCTCCTCTGTGTTTTTGACATATGCCATCATTATTTTTGTTTGAACACTTCTTTAGTTTTTTGGCACTACATGTTAATCCAGGTTCAAATTTGGCAGTTTCTACCCCAACCCTATAATATAACAATAGGTAAACCAAGGAAAAAAGATCCCTGTTTCTTTTCATTGGAGGATGCTGTTAGAAAACAAGATCTGTGGGTAGGATATACTTCTTGCTGTCAAATATCATTGCTTCTAGGCCTTCTTTGCTGAAAAAGCAGGAAAATATACACGTATATATTAATCAGTGTATATAGACACTTCTATAAACATGTTTATTATATTCATCTATATATTAAGCTAAGTATGCATTCATGCTAATGTCTCCAACTCTAATGAAGTGTAATGAAGTATGACATACATTATTCTAGCCTTACCCCTTCCTTGTCTGTAACCTTCCACCAAACCTGGCTCATACCATCTGCCAGCAAGTTACTTAATTGTTCAATCTCAGATGCATATTTAGTGGTTGTGGAATTGTTCACCCATAACCCTGTAAGGAGCAACTGTGTCAATAGAGTACAGTACTTACATGCAGATTTTGTTACTTCGTGTCTTACAGACTCAATTCATTTCTGGTTATTTACATAAACATCACTTTCACCTAACCCTCGGAAATGTTATTTTTGAGATCAGCCTGGGCAATATAGCAAGACTCTGCTTGTACAAAAAAAATTACAAAAATCAGCTGGGCATGGTGACACATGCCCATGGTTCCAGCTACTCAGGAGGTAGAGGTGAAGGATTGTTGGAGCCTAGGAGGCTGAGGCTACAGTGAGTCATGATTGCACCACTGCACTCCAGCCTGGGTGACAGAGTGAGAATCCGCTTCAAAATAAATTAATAAATTTGGAAGACAAATACCACTTGATTTCAATATTAATTATTAAATTACTGTAATTCAGTCCATTCAATTTTAGTGTAAATATATGCAAATAAATCAGTAGAACAGCATGTAGAATCCAGAAATAGGTCCCTGTACATCTGGAAATTTTTGACATATGTACTAAGGCAATTCAGTAAAGAGAAGATGGTTTCTTCAGTAAATAGTACTGAAACTATTGGATAACTATGTGCAAGCAATCAAACAAAAATTTAAACAGAAAAATAAACAAAACTCCAATCCACAGAGTAACTCAAAATTGATCTGAGACCCAAATATAATACCTAGAAGAATTAAATTTATAGAAAAATTTACAGGAGAAAATAATTGTGACCATCATTAGGCTGAAAAAAGAGTTTTAAGATACACCATAAACAACAATGTTTTTCTTCAATAAGGAGGATAACCTGGACCTCATCAAATTAAGAAGTCTGCTATTCAAAAAACACCATTAACAATCAAGAAAAATCACATATGAAACAAAAACATTTGCCAATTACATACCTGAAGAAAGACTTTTATCTAGAATATATAAGAACTCTCAAAAAATCATAATCATAAAAATCGGTACTCTTAAAGTAGAAAAAATACATTGAAAAATTTATATAGAAAATATATGGATGGTAAATAAATACATTTAAAATACTCAACATATTAATCAGTAGGGAAATGCCAATTAAAACCAGAATGAGGTATAACTTACATACCCACTAAAGAAGCTAAAATTAAAAAGACTGACAATACCAAGTGTTTACAAGACTATGAAGGAGCTGAAGTTCTTCTACACTGATAATGTAAATGAGAAGAGGTACGGATATTATGGGAAAGTTTGGCAGTTTATTTAAACATTACACATAAACCTACCATATGATTAAGCCAGTCTCCTCCTAGATATTTACCCCAGAGAAGAAAAAAAAAAAGCTTATTTCTATAAAAAATTTTGTACAGTGATATTAACAGCAACTTTATTTGTAACAGCCAAAAAAATGGAAGCAATCCAAATATCAGTAACATGTGGATAGCTAGACTGTCATGTATTCATGCAATGGAATGCCACAAAATAATAAAAAAAAATGGACTATTGATGTGCAGGATATGGATAAACCTCAAAATAATTGTGTTGTATTTAAAAGGTGAAAAAGCATACTTTTTAGAATTCTAATTCTATAAAATTCTAGAAAATGCAAACTAATCTACAGTGACAATATAGATCAGTATGTAATTTTGAATGGCATTTGGTGGGAAAGAAAGGACATCAATGATAAGATAAGGAAGAGACAGGAGGAACGTCAAGGCAATGTACGTGTTGTGTCTTCAAAGTGGGGATGATTTAAGAGTATATTCACATGTCAAAGTTTATCACATTATTTTAGTATATACAATTTATTTTAGGCCAAGTATACCTCAATAAAGCTTTAAAAATATTACAGAGGATTTGGGACCAAATATGTCATTCATATCAATTAATATAAATGAGCACAGTTCTTTATTAAAAGTGGTTTATTTTCAAATTTGTTCAATAAGTAAAATCCAACTGTGTGCTGTATATGAGAGACAAACCATAGACAAAGGGATTTAGATAGACCTAAACAAGAGATGGGCAGATATGCCAGGCATATTAAAAACACAATTATTCATAGGAAATCCAGTATCAGAAAAGTTTAAATTATTATGTATTTATGTATTTATGTATTTATTTTGAGAAATAGTCTCACTCCGTTACCCAGGCTGGACTACAATGGCACCATCTGAGCTCACTGCAACCTACACCTCCCGAATTCAAGCAATTATACCACCTCAGCCTTCAGAGTAGCTGGAATTACAGGTGTGGCTACAATGCTTAGATAATTTTTGTATTTTTAGTAGAGACAGGCTTTTGCCATATTGGCCAGGCTGGTCTTGAACTCCTGACCTCAAGCCATCCTCCCACCTAGGCCTCCCAAAGTGGTGGGATTACAAGCGTAAGCCACCACACCCAACCAAATTATGCTTTATAGATTTAAATGGAAAAAAGAATATTTGTCAATGCTAAAAGTTACCATTGACTTTGATATATATCTATGCATCAAGTCACATGTATTGAAAATTATAAGAAAAAAAGAAAGTGTATAAGATGAAAGGAGAATTAGACAGAAAAGTACTCACAATAGCAGAATTTATCATCCCATTTTTATCGCATAAAAGGTCAGAGCAACAAGATTAAGTATGAAAATATAAAATGTTACTAATATAATTAAATGTAGGCTTTATGCATGTACATATAGATATGATATGACTTTACTAAAGAATAAAACTTCTCTCATTGCACATAGAACATTCACAAAAATTAATCAGATATTAGGACAACAAGAAAACCTAAGAATGCCATAATTTGGGAATAATGAAAACAATTTTCATTAATTATAGTGCAGTACTAATGGTCAAAAGTGAAGCAATAAACAGAGATTATTCCATCAGGAAATTAGGGGAAAATCTACTAGACAACTTTTGGGAAAAGTGAGTCAATATAAACTAAAATCGTAGAATTTCTAAGAAGTAATGACAATGAAACACTATATGAATTTATATAAAATGAATAAAAGCAATTATCAAATAAAATGTATAGCTTTAAATGCTTTATTGATCAGTATTAAATAATAAGAGTAAATGAACTAAATGCATACCTCAATAGTCTAGAAAAGTTATAATTCAAATTTAAAAAGTAAATGCAGAAAATAATATACATAAAAATAGAAAAACAAAACTTAAACTAAATTTTATTCTGTGTAAAAGCAATACAGAATACCAACCAAAAGAGGAGAATCAAGAAAAAAGTAAGAATACTTCAAAAATATGTTGGAAGGGGAATAATCATTGGCTCAAACAAAATTATTATAAAAATAAGACCAGTTTTAAAATGCAGATAAAATTTTAAAATTCCAAGTAAAATTTAATTTGCCAAAATCAGCGCCAGTAAAATTCAAACATTGAGCTAATTTGTGGCAATTAGATGCCAATTAATACAGATGAAATGGAGACAGGTAAAAATACCTATTTCAAAAAAAAGTGCCAGAGCCAGATGAATTCCCCAGGGAATTTTTCAAGCATTTTAAGGTCTGGGTAATCTCAATGCTACTTAAAATTATCTAGAGAACAACATAAAAATGCTTCTAATTACTTTTATTAATCAAATATAATGTTTATACCTCAAACTGATGTTAATTGCACAACATTGAAATAAAAAACCAAAATGTAACGACATAAATGCAACAATGACAAATATGTTATTAAACAGATTCTAGCAATATATTAGTAAAAAATAATATACTGTGGAGATTAACTACAGAGACATTAATGTGTCTCATTAATCAATTAATATAATCATAAACTACATTGGAATACAATGCATTGTATGATAATTCCTTAAATGTTGAAAGGCTGCAGGAAAACATTATTTGTTGTTGTCAAATGCACTCAATATCATGATTCTATATGGAGAAAACCCCATAGTCTTGTCCCAAAAGCTTCTTCAGCTGATTAACTTCAGCAAAGTTTCAGGATACAAAATCGCTGTACAAAGATAACTAGCATTCCTATACACCAACAACAACCAAGCCAAGAGCCAAATCAGGAAGACAATCACATTCACAATTGTCATAAAAAGAATAAAATAACTAGAAATACAGGTAACCAGGGAGGTGAAAGGTCTCTACAATGAGAATTACAAAACACTGCTCAAAGACATCAGAGAAGACACAGACAAATGAAAAAACATTTCATGCTCATGGATAGGAAGAATCAATATTGTTAAAATGGCCATACTGCCCAAAGCAATTTACAGATTCAATGTTATTTCTATCAAACTACCCATGACATTCTTTACAGAACTAAAAAAAATAAAATAAAATTCATATGGAACCAAAAAAGAACCCAAATAGCCAAGGTAATCCTAAGCAAAAAGAAGAAAACTGGAGGCATCATGTTACCCACTTCAAACTTGCTGTAGGGCTACAGTATCCAAAATAACATGGTACTGCTACAAAAACAGATATATAGACCAATGAAACAGAATAGAGAGCCCAGAAATAAGGCTGCACACCCACATCCATCTGATTTTCTACAAAGCTGACAAAAACAAGCAATGGAGTAAAGATTCCTTATTCAATAAAAGATGCTGGGATAACTGGCTAGCCATATGCATGAGATTGAAGCTAGACCCCGTCCTTACATCAGGTACAAAAATCAACTCAAGATGGATTACAGACTTAAATGTAAAACCCCAAACTATTAGGTTGGTGCAAAAAAGTAATTGTGGTTTTGGTCATTACTTTCAATGATAAAAACTGCAGTTATGTTTGCACCCACCTAATATAGAAACCCTGGAAAACAACCTAGGCGATACCATCCTGGACATAGGAATGGACAAAGATTTGATGACAAAGACACCCAGTGAAATCACAACAAAAGCAAAAACTGACAAATGGGATCTAATTAAATTTAAGAGCTTCTGTACAGCAAAAGAAACTATCAACAGAGTAAACAGACCACTTACAGGATGGGAGAAAATTTTTGCAAGCTATGCATTGGACAAAGGTCTAATATCCAGCATGTATAAGGAACTTAAACAAATTTTCAGGAGAAAAACAAATGACCCCATTAAAAAGTGGGCAAAGGACATGAACAGAAACTTCTCAAAAGTAGAAATACATGCAGCCAACAATCATATTTTTAAAAGCTCAATTTTACCGGTTATTAGAGAAATGCAAATCAAAATCATAATGACATACCGTCTCACACCCATCAGAATGGTAATTATTAAAAAGTCAAAAAATAACAGATCCTGGAGAGGTTACAGAGAAAAGGGAACATTTATACACTGTTGGTGGGAGTGTCAATTAGTTCAACCATTGTGTAAAATGGTACAGCAATTCCTCATTACCATTACATTCTACATTATTCATTATATACCCAGAGGAATATAAACCATTTTATCATAAAGACACATGCACATGTATGTTCACTGTAGCACTATTCACAATAGCAAAGACATGGAATCAACCTAAATGCTCATCAGTGACAGATTGCATAAAGAGAATGTGGTACATATACACAATGGAATACTATGCAGCCATAAAAATGAATGAGATTGGCCAGGCACGGTGGCTCATGCCTGTAATCTCAGCACTTTGGGAGGCTGAAGCAGGAAGATCACCTGAGGTCAGGAGTTCAACACCAACCTGACCAAAATGGTGAATCCCCTTCTCTACTAAAAATACAAAAAGTAGCTGGGCATGGTGGTGGGTGCCTGTATTCCCGGCTACTCAGGAGGCTGAGGCAAGAGAATCACTTGAACATGGGAGGCAGAGGTTGCAGTGAGCTGAGATTGCACCATTGCACTCCAGCCTGGGGGATGCAGGGAGGCTCTGTCTCAAAAGAAAAAAAAAAAAAAAAAAAGGAAAATGAATGCGATCATGTCCTTTGCAGGGTCATGAATAGAGCTGAAGGCCATTATCCTTAGCAAACTAATGCAGGAACAGAAAACCAAATACCGGATGTTCTCACTTACAAGTGGGAGTTAAATGATAACACATGAACACAAAAAAGGGAACAACAGACACTGAGGCCTATTGCAGGGCAAATGGTGGGAGGAGGGGGAGGAGCAGAAAAAATAACTATTGAGTACAAGGCTTAGTACGTGAGTGATGAAATAATGTGCACAACAAACTCTGTGACACGAGTTTACCTATATAAAAAATCTTCCCATGTACCCACAAACCTAAAATAGTAGTTAAAAAAATAAATAAATAGACCATCATATTAGACATTTTTTAAAAGAAGATAGGTTGGCTGTTATTTAACTTATACCACAGCCCCAAATTTAGTAAAATTGTCACTTAAGTAATGAAACAATAGAGGTTATTCCCAATGAATCAGGGCCAAAGCAAGCCTGCTCACTCTTTATATTATTTCTTTTATTTGTTTTTAATATGTTACTGAAAATTCTTGCTAATGCAATTGGATACTAGGAAAAACATAGAGACAAGGTAATTGGAATATTCTAATGGCTGGGGTTAGAACAGTACAGATAAATATGAAGGTGAAAAGAACCCTTTCATAAGTATACAAAAATTAGGGAGGTTAGCTCTTTTTCTTGGACCTCTTCTGCTTTATGAGTTTTTAAAACATTATGAATGAACTTAATGCAAACATCTCTACTTCTGCAAATATTTAACATTATATTGTGGCTATAATCCTACCATAAGAGGGTGGTTAAATGGAGCTGTGTTAAAGTAAACTACAGATTATCTCATTTACAAAAAGAAGTGACAGAACTCTATAGCACAGACCCTTGAATTTAAACAGCAGTGGATTAAAAAAGATTAAGGCCAAAATGTAGTTTGATAGATGGCTCTGAATAGGGGTACGAAGCACTCACCTTGACATCCTGACTCCACCCAAAAGAATTACTTGTACTTTGGAACCAATCCCCAGCTCCTGCTTCTCACCCACAGAAGCAGGATGGACACACTCCTGTAATGATTATAGCCATTTTAGGACGTGTGTCCATATAGAAAAGTCACGTAAAAAAAAAAGGAAGGAATTCCTGGGAGTGATGAATGGAGAGAAATATGGCAAAGAGAAACTTAGTTGAACATACACATAATAAAGGTTATAAAAATTACCCAACTTGATGTAGAGAAGTTCATCAATAAATATGGAAGCTGAAGATGCATGTTTCCACTGTCTAAACAATGCAACTGCTAAAACATTCTTGCTTGTGTGCCTCAAACTCACATATGTAGGGATGATCATTGTAGCACCCTTTACAGTAGCCAAAAAAAGTATAAATGCCCTAAATTGTCAACTGGCAAATCAACACTTTAAACTGTTGATGTAATAAAGAACTATGCATTGTGAGAATACATTTGTAAAGCTATAAGTATTAACTTAGAAAAATCTTAGAGGAAAACAAACCCTGTTGGGTAGAATAAAGCAAATTGTCAGCTGAAACATGCAGTATGATAGAATTTTTATAAAGTTTAGAAACATGAAAAATAATGCTGCATATGATTGTGACATATTTGATGTGGTGATAAAAATGCATGTAAAATGAACACTTGACTCTTTGGTGAAAAATTGAGGTAGGATAATTTGATTGGAAAAGATACACATGAACACTACTATTTGCGGTATTTCTTAAGCTGGGTACATGCACCTTTTGCTAAGTTTGAATTAGTTCATACTGCATTTTGAAAAGATATAGTTTAACAATACAATAAGCAAACTATTAAAAATGGTTTCTGCACTAAAATAAGATTGTATTTTTAAAGAAGATTATTAGAGAACATGATGCACCTAGGATATATCGACTAGGAAATAACTGAAATAATATTAATGCCCATAATCCCTGACCTGCATTCTCCTGGGAACATAAAAAAATGAGTGTATTAAACAGTGAAACCATTATCATTTGTACAGAGCAGATAGGGAACAATGTAATCATATAGGATATTTTTTAGTTTACCCAGGGGAACTGCAGCTCGACTAGCATTTCTTTAATTGGAGGAACTCTGGAAATGGTGAACTGCACAGGAGAAGTTGTAAGGTAATCTTTACCTAGGAATGGATAGGCATTCATGTGAGGTGTAGCTGCACATGCAAAAGAGATGAAGGAAGAGCAGAAAGAAATGAAAAGGCTTATCTACTTTGCTTTTACTTTTAGCCCTCTTCTACTTTACGAATGTTTAAAATAAAGAAATTCAGTCGATGTGTACCTCTCACTAATACAAATGCTATCCTATGAGGCCAAAAACTTTAGAAAGTGCTGAAAGGTGCAGCTGTAAATTACAAAAGAAAAAATTAACTTGGAATCAGACTTTTGTTCTTAGAATAAATTGCACTTTGCCATAATTTTAATATACTCAATTTGATTTGTCAAAATTAAATTAAAATGTTGGCAACTATATTCAGCGGTAAGATATATCTAGAGTTTCATTGTTCATCCTGTCAGTTTTTGTTGTCAAGGTTATTCTGGTATTCCTTAATAAATCAGGAAGTTTTCCCACTTTTTCAATAATACAGAACATTTTGCTTATAACCTGAGAACTTTATAGTCTCTTAAAAGTTTTCTCAGAATAATATGGGAATTGCCTTAGTTTAAAATTTTTGCCATTAATTAGCCCAATTTGTTTCATAGTTTATACAGGTTTCTGCTTTTGGTGTATTATTTTTATTAATTAGTTTTTCCAGAAAATGCCATCCATTTTGTCTATGTTTTCAAAATCATCAGTGTAGTATTATGAATGTATAACAATGGGCATTTTGGGAGTATTTTTGCTTTAGTTCTATAAAGTACAATTTATAATTTTTAAGTTACCAATACATTTTATATTCTAGCAAAGAAATACTTGGCTATACCAAAGACAAAAATTTTTATCCCACATTTTTGTAGACTTTTTTTATTCATAGATTTAAGTTTAAGGTTTAGATCACCTTCAAGTCAATTTTATATGTGATGAGAGGTAAATAAAGATTGAGTATTTTTTAATGTATACTTGGTTGTTCCAAATATTTTTTAAAAGACTAGCTTTTCTGTGTTAGATACATATGAGTTTTGTCAAAATTTAATCGTTCACATATAAATGGATTTCTTTCTAGGCTTTTTATTCTACTCCACTGATCTATGTGTCTATCCTTCTGCCAATAACATATGATGTTGATTATTGTAGCTGTATAGTGAATCCTGAAATTAGGTATTTCAAGTCGTAACAATTTGTTCTTTTCAAATTTATTTTAACTATCTTAGCTCCTCTGTATTTGTTAATAATTTTACAATTTGTTAGTCTCTAAAGCTAATCTGATAAAATTTTGATTTGGATTGCATTAATTTTGAATATAAATTTGGAAAGAACAGACATCTTAAGATACTGTGTGCTCTCATTTGTAAGAAATGAGAAACAAATTGTTTTCCTAGTTTTCCACTCACCCCTCTCAATACTTGCAGAACACTTTTGAACATTAAATAGTATGAGTATTTTTCTCCACACACCAAACAATTCTGTAGCAGGGACCAGCTGGGTGCTCCATTATTTAACTCAATTCTGACACTGTCTCTCAGGGTATAGGGTTAAGGGCTCAGTCTCATAAGCCTGCCCCCACTTCATATGACAGTTGCAAGTCCCAGGAGGACTTGTATTTCTGGCCAACCTGCTATAAATCCGGGGTTTCCACGATGCCCTCCTTGGCTTCAATTAATTTGCTGAAGTCCTCCACAGAACTCAGGGAAATACTTGTGTTTATCTACTCATTATAAATAATATTACAAAGGTCACAGATGAACAACCAGACAGAGGAGATGCACAGAGCCAGGAAGCTTGGAAGGAGGGTGGAGCTTCCATGCCCTCTCTGGGCCCACCCCCAAGACATTGCCACCTGTTCAACAATCTGGAGGCTTTCTGGATCCAGCCCTTTTGGGGTTTAACGAAATTGTATTGTCGTGATTGACTAAATCATTGGCCATTGATAATCAACTCAACCTTCGCTTCCTCTCCCCTCCCCAGAGGTTGGAGGGTGGGGGTTGAAAGTTCCAACCCCCGAATCACACAGATGATTTCCTTGGCAACCAGCCCCAACCACTGAGAGTCACCCCATTAGAACGAAAGGTGCTCCTATCACTCATGAAATTACAAAGGTCTTAGGAGCTCTGTGTCAGGAACTGGAGTTATAGAACAAATAGTAGAGCAAATGATTTTCCTAGCATCTCTGCTATTAATACAATACAAGGATTTCAGGAGCTCTGTGTCAGGAACCTGGGGCAAAACATAATACATCTACCTCTCTCTCTTCTCTCTCTTTTTTTCTGTCACTCTCTCTCTCTGTCTACTCTCTCTCCCTCTCTCTCTCTCTATATATATATATATATATTTATATACATGTATATATACACACATATACATTTATTTATGGTTCATATTATATCTCAATATCACTCTATTCATGAAAATGACAAAATTCTTCAGTTCTTAACATTTTGCCATGTTGATTTACCTTTCACTTTATTGCTTCATGCTAAAATACATTAGTATGTATCTCCTAAGAACAAGAAGATTCATCTGCGTAACCACATATAGTAAAACATTCAGAAAATGTAACACTGATCCAATTATGTTATATGCATTCCACATAGTTTTCTTCCATTTTTGCAATAATGTTCTCTATATCATTCTGTTGTTTCTTTGTATTTTCCATTATTTTGGCCTGAAGTTTTATTTGTTCAGTACATCGAAATTAAGAACACTGATATTTTAAAACTTCAGGCCTTATATCCATCCATTTGCACTCATTAGATTGATTTCTCATGACTAGAGTATAAACATTTAGCAGGACTGCTACTTAGCTGATGTGTCCTTCTCAGTCCAACAATGAAGGGAAGAAAGGTCAGTTTATCCTAATATTGGGGAGGTTGAATGATCACTTAATTAAGGTAGTGTCAGCCATATTTCTCAATTATAAACTCAATATTTTTTTCCGGTTTTGATACCCATAGTTTCAAATGTGCTTTATGATATATTTCACTGACAAATGGGGAATGTTCTATAATTTCAAATATAAAGTTTAGTTCTGGATGTACATTCGAATCACTGTTAATTTGCTTGACAAAGTAGCGACAGAAAAGAAAGATAGAAGCATATGGCAAATCAGTAATGAATAGGCAGCACTTTCTAGGGATGGGATTTGGAGAGGAATAATCAAGGCAGAGTTACAGGCTATCTACATCGACCAGCAGAAATAATAAAAGTTTACCAGAATGCAGAAAAGAGATGAATTGCCTTCTTATTTTCTAATGATCGTGAGAGAGAGAGTGTGTGTGTGTGTGTTTCTGTAAGAAATAAAGAGAAAGAGAGATGAGGTCGGGTGGGTGTATAATGTGAACATTAGTGAGGGTCTCAGTGGGTCACAGAGTCATAATACAGGCCCCAGCTTTGTCACTGAAGGAGGTGGAATGGAATCTTTTTCTCTCTCTCATCACTCTATCTTGGATATTTTTCATTGATCTGTCTTCAAAAATACTGATATTTTCTAATCTTCTCTTAGTCACACCCAGTTCTTTTTCTGATCTAGAAATTCCATTTTTATGGCTGTCATTCATCTCTTCACTATGTTTATATTTGCTTATCAATCCTGTTTTGCATTTATAATATTAAATAGTTAATTCAAAATCCTTGTCTCACTTCTTTCATTTTTGAGTCTGTTTTTATGATTTGATTTTGTCCTAATTATGAGTCACATTTTAGAATTTCTCTACAAATATAAAAAATTTTGACTGATGTTGAATGCTTTTAATATTCTGCATTTTATACTATTTTTCTTAATGAATATTAAAGTTTGTCCTGGCAAGTGGTTGATTTACTTGCTGATGATCTTGGTCATTTTGTGTTAGCATTTGTTCTAAGGCTAGTTGTGACCTACTATTAAGATATGAACTTTCTTGAGTCTTTTCTGAATGCAGGTATTTAACCAAGTATATTCCTTTCTGTCTGGTGGGTTTAAATGTCTTCTAGCTTGCGTGAATTTTGGAGCATTTGCAGCGTAAAGCTCTCAGGTTCATCTTTCCCAGCCTTTGGAGTTTCACTTTATGCACAGGTAGCTTTTATTTAGCCACATAGTCAAGAAGACTCCTAGGAAGATTTTTGGAAAGCATTTTCTGCTAGTTTCCTCTGGTACTCTGCCTGAAAATTTCAGCTACAATTATCTCCCCAGAATCTCACCTCCACCTCCGGAAATCATGATAACCCCTATCCTGAGCTCCATGAATTTGATAGTAATGGTTCTAAGGAGACCGCTTGGACAATAGGGCACCTCTCATGTGCTTCTCTTTTCTCAGGGGTCACAGTTCTTCATTTTGCAATGAGTTGTGTTACATATTAAGTCTAGTTTTTATTTTTTTAATGACTAGATGAAAAGTTAAGTCTTTATTACTCCACGCTTGCTAGAAACAGAAATTCCAACATGTGCTTTTTCCTCATATTACTATTTCTATTGTTTTTTAATTGAATGAAATTGCAACCCTTAAACCTATGAATGCAGTTCAAACAGCTTTTCTCAACTTTTTTTTCCCAACACTTCTGTCTTTAACCTAAAGACACTACAGTGCTGTGATAGATTCTTAAGTGTGTCTGAAATGTATCCCAAATCTAGTTTATTTCATGGGTATCCTATTCCAGTTAACTATAAGCACCTGGTAACTATTTGCTCAATTCATTATCAGAAAGTTAGTCTAGGATCTTTCTTCTCTGCTACACTTCACTTAAAAAGAAGATTAAACCTGAAAAACAGCATGGTTTTGCAGTTAAGAGAACATACTAGTGCTGCACTACCAGGCTTCAAACCCAAGGCTCTTTCATTCACCAGGTCAGAAGCCTTAGCGAAATTACTTCATCTCTCTATTTATGTTCCTTCATCTACAAATGGGATGAGAATGATAATAATATGATTATTTTAAGGACTATAAAGAAGTAAATGTTTATAAAGCAAATAGGCTTATACCTGGCAAAATATAATATATAAACATGTGCTTTTAAATACATGGAAAAATACTTTTACTTTCTCCAAATAGTTTCCCATTGCTAATGCCTACACTCTAAATTGTCATATATTCTTATATTAATTTCTTATATTAATTTCATAACAAAATTTTGAAAGGAAACTTTACCCTCTTTTTTTTTTATTTTATTTTTTATTTTTGAGACGGAATCTTGCTCTGGCCACCAGACTGCAAGTGCAGTGGCGCCATCTCAGCTCACTGCAAGCTCCGCCTCCCGGGTTCACGCCATTCTCCTGCCTCAGCCTCGCGGGTAGCTAGGACTACAGGCACCCGCCACCACACCCGGCAAATTTTTTATATTTTTAGTAGAGACGGGGTTTCACCGTGTTAGCCAGGATGGTCATGATCTCCTGACCTCGTGATCTGCCTGCCTTGGCCTCCCAAAGTGCTGGGATTGCAGGCGTGAGCCACTGTGCCTGGCCTACCCTCTTTTTTTATTTGATTTCACACGGAAATAAAAAAAAATCTATAGAATATAATTTCCTGTTTACTATATGTGACTTTTCTGATCTAATATTCCTAAACTTCCTACCATGACATAATTTTATCTTTACTTATACTCCTTGACACATTGACTTTCCATCCCTCTTTTTCTTTTTACATCAAATTACTTGCAGTTCTTGAGCTGTAACATGTTCTCTCATGTCGCCATCTATTTAAACTTACTTGCTTTTTAACTCCTTCATCTACCCAGTAATTGGGATTAGTAACTTCTTAATTATCAGCTAACCATTATCTTTGCTTCATAGCTTTACTTGACCACTTAATTCTACTGTAGTATTAGCTTGTCATTAGATGCAACATTTGCTTCTACAGCATATTTTTAGACAGCCCCTGCCACTACATATTTATAATAAGTACTTTAGGTATTTACCTACCTTTCATAAGAAATGATGCATTTTTGAAGGTCCTGATTTTTACTTGTTTTTCCAATGTTTAGTATGTATTTCCTGTATACCAGCATATTCACCAAACCAGAATTTAATTGGATGCTGCTAAATTAATAAATAAAATAATACATGTATAGTGTTCAGAAAATAGCTGTCATTCGTCATGGGATTAGTAATCATTGCAGATAGTTCATTCGTAATGACGAGGGTTCTCTTGGGATAGAAAAATTCCCTGAATTCTGACTATAAGAATTATAGAATTATGAACACGCACACACACACACACACACACACACACAAATAAGATTAAAAAATGAATTTTTTTGGTTTTGATACTCAGAAATAGTATATTAAAGAATCTTATTTTGTACATTTTCACTATTAAATCACCTTCAGTTTTTTTATGACAGGATATTTAAAATGTTAGTGATTTTGGACATCAGGTTGTGTGAAATAAAGTAACTCAGAAGAGTGGAAAGTTTCCTACTAACGATTTTCTAAGTAATCACTTCATGGTAAAGCATGGAAAAATAAAGGTTATATTTGTAACAAGGTGCTGACAAATAAATGAAGGTATTATTTAGATTTTATTTGATGAGCCGGGAAAATTTCCAATGGAAAAAACAAATGGCTCTGTTTTCTAAATCCAGCACAGACAGACTCAAGCAAATCAGTCTGTGAAGTGGTGCTTGCATGAAATGGTGTGCTTCCAGAAGAGTAAATGAGATTCTCCACAAATTCTCCCTGTCACTGCTTTGACACAGCTGTAATTATCACAAAACTAACTCCTGATTGCTCCATCACTCAGTTCCCTGGAGGAAGCTAAAGATTTCTCCACTTACAAAAGGAAAGCAAAATGAAACAAAAGAAAATCCCCTGTCAGAGAGGTGGCCCAAGAAGGTCTCTGCAGAAACAGGAAATGGTCACCGTGGAAGCTGTTGGTGCGCCCACTACCCTCCACCCCCCATGGTCATTGTCCACATGTACAATGAGAATCCCATGACACCCATTGCATCTCAGAGTGTAGTGCAGCACCCTCAGCAAAAGGAAGACCCAGCGAGTGCAACAGTAATCAGTCACTCACGTCTTACATGAAATGAACTCAAGATTTTTATTCATCATGATTCCATGTTAAACATATTTATATTTTAATAATAGTAAATATTTATTGGATTTCAAAATAAAGTTTACTGCTCTTAATGGACCCCCTCCCCATTCACCCAACCACAAGCATGATTATAAAATACAGCATATTACATGAGGAATGAAATGTGATTGGGATCAAATCATTTAATAAATTATATATAATATTTTATATATATGTACACACACACACATATATATATATAAACTTTTTTTCAGTAAACATGTTGCCCATCTAGGATGTACCAGAGATATAAAGATTAATTGACATCAAACTACTACAAAGACATGGCAAACCCCAAAATAAAACCCATGACAATGCAAAGAGACTACAAAGTGTGAAATATACAACAACATGAGATCCAGAAGAAGGATGCCCTCAGGTGAAGAGATGAAAGTCATCCCAGGAAGGAGTTCTGCTTGGGTGAAGAATCGAAGAAGCACAGGGTTAGCCAAGTTGATGAAGGAGGAAAGTGCTTCCTGGGCAGAAGAAGAATGCATCCGTTCTGCTGCTATGGGAGAAGGACATGTCTCAGGAGCTGGGGTTGCTACTGCTGAAGCTTAGGCCAGTGAAGCAGCCTGAGGTTAGAGTGTCAATGCCAGGCTACAGCAGGACAGAACCTTGAGGATTATGGGGAATGGTAGAAACAGCAGTTTAGAAAATGCTAGTTGGGGCCAGGTGCGGTGGCTCATGCCTGTAATCCCAGCACTTTGGGAGTCCAAGGTGGGTGGACCACGAGGTCAGGAGATCGAGACCAACCTGGCCAAGATGGTGAAACCCTGTCTCTACTAAAAATAGAAAAATTAGCTGAGTGCGGTGGCAGGCGCCTGTAATCCAAGCTATTCTGGAGTCTGGGTTCACCTGAATCTGGGAGGCGGAGGTTGCAGTGAGCAGAGATCACACCACTGTACGCTAGCCTGAGCAACAGAGTAAGACTCTGTTAAAAAAAAAAAAAAAAAAAAAAAGGAAAATGCTAGCTGGGGAGAAAGCAAGAGTGCAGTTGGTGGGTAACCCTGAAGTGAGCCTCCAGACTTTTGGAAGACATGGTAGTAGTTGAAAGAGGAAGTGTTAAGGACTCTAAATAGGCCATTTATAGTGAGATGCATTGGGACAAGATGACAGATACATTATCAATGGGCCTCAATGCCAGATTGGATGGATTTGAATGCATTAAACCGGATTTACAAGTGAACGTAGGAGTTTAGTTGGAATATTTTGAGCTTGAATAGCAAATTGATATACACTGTAAGATGAGAGAAATGGAAGAGATTTGATATGAATTGAATTAAATAAGAGAGATCAGAAGCAAAGGGGTAACATTGTGAGCAAGTGAGCAAGATGCCATTAAAATATTCTAACAGAATGTTTTATTAATCCTTTCCTGAAACTAAGGAAGAAAGAAATCATCATAACAATTAAACCACTGAGCTTTGCAGCTGTCATGATGACCATCAGGAACCATGTTCCAGCTAATCAGCAGCTCCTAGAGCCAACACATCTGGCTAGCAATACAGAAAGTGATTAGAGTCCCAAAGCATCACCACCATAAAGTTGATAAAATATCTATTTATAAATATTTATGATTGATTTATTTGAAAAAGCATTAAAATTATCACAATGGGGAAAAAAGACTTGCTGGCTTTATTATACTTGATATATTTTATGAATTATAAGTTTCACTTTGAATTGCATGTGTGTTGGGAGAAGGGGTGGCTAAATCATCTCTGACTCATGCTCATGAGTTATTGCTCTCACCAAAGCCATAATCTTCCACTATCCCCTCTGCAATGTCAGATATAAGAGGCTCTCTTGAGGTGCAGCCATCACTGTATGTTCTTTGGAAGTGAAGAGGAACTGTTTCCGTGTGCATACTGCCCAAAGTCAAGAATCCTATGATCGAGAACTAACAAGGATCTAATATTTTCCCCTATTTCTAAGCTAACAAGTTAGCCAGCCACAGTTTCCTTGATGATGGCAGAAGACATGAGAATCCTATGTCAGAGACAAAGGACTTCATTCCTTATGGCACTGTAGGCAGTGCGAGCTTCACATTCACATTGGTTTTCTACCCCCAAGTCTCTTTTGGGAGTGGCTTAGATGATGCTGATGCCACATCAGCAGAGGACTTGTGTAACAGCTTAATAAACAGAGCTTAAGAAATGCCCATTCTTAGAGAAGGGATGCTTGCAAATATGCCCACCTTTTGTTTTAGTGGGACATATTTATTACATTTCTTATCTTGGTCAAGAAACAAATCTTCTTTTTGCCTAGGAAGGAGACATTATCTCTGTTTTCCAATGTTATTTGCTATTAACATATAATATCAAAATGAGCCTATAGTCAAACCATCAATGCCTTTTCACGAGATTTTTAGAAGCCCAGAGATTATGTAGAACTTTCTCCACTGCACATCTTAATTCTTCCCTAGACATCTTAGGAAAGGCTGCAATATTTTACAAATAAATTAATTTAAAAAGAATACTACAAAGACATTTTACAATGAGTTTAACTTACAGGGTTCCCAGATGTGACAAGTTAGGGTCCTTTCCTTATGATGGTCTCAATAGATCTTTCAGAGGTGGGATCTTTAGTTTATGCCAGAAGTAGAATATCAATATTATAGCTGTATTGATCTGTCAGTCCTATCACAGATGTGTTTAGATACTGCTGTTTCCCACAGAGAACGTCCAAATAATCAAATACCCTAAAAAAAATACAGAAACTTAACTTAGATTACACGAGAAAGTATAAATACCCTCCTCCGTTGAAAATAACATCTGCCACTTTGGCTCTAAAATGTTCCCAGATACAGCTTCCTCATCATTTAAGAGAAAATTTAGAGTTATCCATATATTTCTTCTCATTCAGTCAGTTTGCAACTTATTCCAGAAGCTGCAAAGATTTTACTAGTATTGTATATCACTGAAAAACCTCCAAATTAAGTTATAACACAGTACCTTCATGTGCGATCTTCCTATTTCTCTTTCCTCTTAAAATCTATATTAACAACAATTGCAACTCAAGAGTATCAAGGAATAAAGTGAAAGGTATAGAATTAAATGGATAGCCTACCAATGACCACCCGAATCTATTTGTCCCTGCTCCTCTGGGCCTAACATTAACACTCTTCCCTGGAAATGGCACAGATCTGCCCATGACGCTCTGCCCTCTCCTCTTCTAGCCCCAGCTCCTGGTTTCTAGGAATATCTGCTTGAACATAAGCACTTGTCTCTGCAAGGGTCAATGATGGATTTTAATCAGAGCTCGGCCTACATGTATATTAGGAAAAGAGTTATTTCAAAGACTTTGGCACTTCCTTAAACAGCTAACCTTTCACTTTATAACTTGAAACAATTGAGTTGCAACTGAGCCTCAGAGGAGCTCCTATTGAGCTTCTCAAATATTCTCATGCCAGAAAGGGTCTTGCATAACTTAATGGCACATTTTCATAGTTTTCCTAGAGCAAAGGAACGATGTTTATGTTGAACAACAAGTCCTCTTTCCTATCCAGAGAGGAAAACTTCACAGACATGTAATCATAATTTCTAGCTTTCACTCTTCTCAGATTCAAAAATCTTGTTCTCAGTTTCAACCAAATTGCTTACTGTACACATTTGATAATTTAATCTATGTTTTTTCTTTCTATGCTCTATAAAATTAAATAATTTCTGATAGTTGCTAAAATAGTCTCAGACAAAGTGATAGTTGACAGCTTTAAAACAGATAGTTCTAAAGTAGCAGAGACCAAAGCCAGTTCAGTATTTCACCCATGGCCAAGTGGCATACATTCAAACAAAGATGATCTCATTTTCTAGTCAACAAAGAGCCTCACAGTTTTAATCTAAAGTTACATTTTTGTTAAGCATAGCATCATGATTATAACAATGCATAGTTTATAGCTAGCTTTCAAAATGTAAAAGTAATTTGGTTTCTCAAACTTTTTGTCTAGTAAATTCATAAATGAAATTCATCTTAAATACAAATAAATCTCTGCCTTCAATGGAAATAAAAAAAAATTGTACTCCTTTACCTTATGGACATAATTTTATTTTGTGTCCTCACCCCACATACAGGGGAAACATTTAGCCTCAGGTTCCAAGATGCTGGGATCTCTCCTGGCAAGAGAGTGCTATGAGTGAGGCAGTGGGAAGGTGGGATTCTAATTCATGTCAGCCTTCCACCACTGGTCCCTCTAAGGCACCCACCATCCCTGACCCACAGCTAACCTGGTGGTTGCACTGCTTCTGTAACAAGCTCCGGAAGTAGTCAGTCACCATTCCCCATCCAGAACTTTTGGACTTTTCACTCTTTCAGGCTTGTAAAATACATTTATTTCATCAGAAAACCCCATCACCTCCCCTGACTCCTTTCCACATCTCTCTTATTTCTCTCAATATTCACCCATTATTTGTTCATAGAAAAATTTTACTGTGTATTAGGCCCACAATCAGAATTATTAGGAAGCTAAAATTGCTAAAGATAAGCAAATCTGGACACTAGGTACAAGCAATAAAGACAGATGTTATTTAGTTATAACTGCTGCGGTGGGGAAGGGTCCATTGTGTACTCAGCACGACTTCAGTTGGTATGGAGGTGATACGGTGCTCCAAAAAGAGGGTAAGGAAGAAGTTGGAGGGTGGTCAGTAGCTCAGCGGAATCAGAGAATTAAACAATTCCAAAAAGTTGGTATGAGAGCTGATCAGTGTCAATACAGATAGGCCAACTGTGTCTGCTTATTGGAGCTTATCAATGTTAGACACTTACCCTCCCACAGAGAAGGGGAGACATGGCCTTAACCCTTCCTAATGATGCCATTTCAGAGGAATAGCTTTCAGGTCCCTGAGAAAGACACTCCTGATTTGAAGGAGATACATAAACATCTCAAAGGAATAGAGGAAGCATTTGCAAATGCATGTACTTTTTAAAAAATGCTCTAAGAAAGGGAGGTCAAGATCCTATCATCAAATGTTGGTTGGAACAATGGGTAAATTCTTTTGGTACACTTGAGTTTTCCAGACAGGAACTCAAGGGAGCCTGGATGATCTCAGGGACAGGGCCATAGGCTGCTAGGAGCCATGAGTTTGGTCAAAGGGAGAATCTTTTTAAAAAGCAGATACTCTTCTTTGAGGGTAGGGCAGCTTGGCCATTCTGCACTGCTAACAGGTAAGCAAGTGCAGGATTCCCAGATTCTATTAATACTATCTGGACATTCTTAGGGGCTATTGTTTCTTCCTGAAAAGCAATACTTTTTCCCCACTTTGTCCCTGACATTTGCAGAAACAGATTATTTCATTTCTCTTCATTTCTTTATCCAGACTTTCATCTTGCAAGATCCCACACTTAGAAGAAGTTTCTGTGGCCTTTCAAGCAAAGCTTGCCTTAATTGCCAGGGTCTGGAAATGTCACCAGGATTTTTATTATGTGAAGGTTTCCAGGTACTTATATTTGGTAAATTTCAGAGTCTTCAGGTAAGATATTAACCACAATATTTCTGAAATTTCAAGTTCTATTCTGTTTCTCACAGCTTTAGCCACACCTCACAGAAGAGCTCTAGCAGACCTTTTCACACCATCCATTATACTTTTTGTTGTATGAGTAGTCATTCATTTATTTTCTTTACCAAAAAATTTTATACCTAATACAAATGTAAATTTTGAGCAATCTGAATGCTTTTATATGAACATTACAAAGGTGAAAAAATTAATGTCTAGATTTCTTCCTATGGGAATCGATTTGCTAAAACATTTTATAATCAACTACAATTTTTAACTATTAGAAAATTAGAACAACTATATATAAATGTTACTGCATTTCAATTTTCAGCTTCTATGTATGAAATATTACATACCTTAATATCAGGATTTTGATATGAGTATTCAAATTGATTCATTGATAATTACAGAAAGGCTGCTGATTATATTAGGAATATGTCAGAACAATGAAATTGTGAAATTATTACTGAAGATAGGCTGCATTATTCATTATAGCACTCTGAGAGCCAGAAAGAAATTTGGAAACTTTCTACTTATATAATTACTCTCTACATGTATAATTAGAATTTTAAAATTCATCTTTGCTAACAGGGCAGATATAAATGACACTGGTTTGAGACTGTGATGTAAACTTAAATAAAAATTCAAAAATTTCGCTGAACAGAGTTAAAGTATCAATATAAAATAACAAATCCGCTGGGCTTGGATTTCCAGGTGTGATATTGAGAGCTGATAAGGGCATCACTCCAGCATTTATAATAAGGGAAAGAAAGACAAACTAAAAATTATTTTTTCTTAAGCTCATCAGAAAGTGAAGTTACAGGGCAAAAATCCAACTCAAAATCTAAGAAATGACAGAGCCCACAAGGAAAAACAGGTCCTGAATATTTGCTTGCTTGGGACAGACATCATCAAAAAACATATAAGCCAGTAAGAAGATTTAGCTAGTGTGGGAGGCAGAATAATGACACCCCCACATATGCCATAATCCCCGAAAAATGTGGCTATGCTGTGTTACATGGCAAAAGGGATATTTTGCTGTATTTAAGGTTAAAGATAACAAAATAGGGAGATTATCCTGGATTATCCAGTGGGCTCAATCTAATCACATGAGCCCTTAAAAAAAATAGAAAAAAAAAAACTTTAACTGGCTTGTAGCCAGAGAAATGTGGCAGAAATAAAAGTAAGACATGTTTCAAGCATATAAATGATTCAGCTTGTTGTTGCTGGCTCTGAGATGTGGAAGCCCATATGCAAGGACTGGAAGAAGGCCTCCAGGAACCTAGGGCAGCCCCTGGCTCACAGCTGCAAGGACGTAGACCTCTCAGGCCTACAGCAACAGCAGCTAGATTCTGCCAGCAACATGAATAAGGGTGGAGCTCAGGATGACCGCCACCTTGATTTCAGCTTTGTGAGAACCTAAGCAGAGAACCACCAAGTTACTCTCTCCAGACTGTGACTCATGTATAAGTTGACAAAATGAGTTTTCATTGTTTTTGCCAAGTTTGTGTTAACTTGTTATGGCAGCAATGGAAAATTGATATAGCGAAAAATTTTAAATGAGTATCTGAGGATACAGTATGAGCTAGTGTGAGAGTGTGAGGCTCTTGAAGGCAGCAGGCACAGGGAAGTACTATGGCCTGAATGTCCCTCCAAAATTCATGTACTGATACTTAATTCCCATTGTACTGCTGTTGAGAAGTATAGTGCTATTAACAGAAATTCAATCAGAGACCCAAAACAAAGTATCCTCAGTGGAGTTTGAAGCCTTATGCACTGAATGCAACCATAAAAACAACCCCATCCCAAGTTCTAACAAGATCAGTGCAAATAACCACATTAAAGACTAAACAGAAAAAAGGCATGCTCATCTCCAAGCATAAAATAACATTTGTCTTAATATCTATAGTCCCTAAACATGTATATATTGCAAGAAAAGAACTGCAAGGCATGCCAAAAGGCAAGGATAACACAGTCTATCTAACAAGACAAAGCTGGTGTCAATATAAAATTGATATTGATTTATCAGCCTGGAAATTTTTAAATAAAAAACAGTATTTCATATGTTAAAGATGCTAATAAAAAGAATAACCGACATGTATGTGCACATAGATAACTTTAGCAAAAGACTGAAACCCATTAAAATTCATTAAATTAACACCAGAAATCAAAAACACAGTAAGTAATATGGAAATTATGTTCCAAGCAATCATCAGTAAACCTAAAAAAACTGAGAAAAGAATTAATGAATTTGAATATGAGAGAGCAATAAAAATTACCTAATCATATTCCTTCAGCCCTGGAGAAATTTAACATTTCATAAATGGTAGGTCCTTTCATTTGTTTCAGAAAGTCTTTATTTCCCCTTAACTATTAAAGGATACTTTTGCTGGGTATAGAATTTTGGATTGATGGGTTTTCTCTTCAACATTTTAACAATGTGCTCCTTGTATCATTTCTTGGTTGCATCATTTATGATGAGAAATGGTCTATAATTAATATCCTTGTAACTTGGTAGAGAAAGTAATTTTCCCCCAACTAGCTGCCTCCAAGATTTTATTTCTCTTTGGTTTCAGCAATTTAAAAAGACTATTACTAGTTGTAATTGTCTTTTTATTTATGAAGTGTTCTTCGCACTTCTTGGATCTGCTTAGTGTCTGTCACTAATTTTGATAAATTTTTGGCCATTTTTTCTTCAAGTTTTATTCTATCATGTACTTTGCATCTTCATCTTTTGAGATTTTAATCCAAACATCACAGGAAAATTTGGGGGTGACATCTATTTTGAATACTTTTTGGTAGTAAACTTCTGATTCTATGCATTTATAAAACCAATACCAGCATATGCCACAAAAAGTAAACTTTACTACATGCAAATTACATAGGAAATATATAGGATACTGGATGATCCCAGACTGGAATTCACATCATGACAAATGAAACTTTTTGTTTTATAAATGTTTGACATAACCTCACTGAAGTGGGAGGGGAGAGCAGTTGAGCTATACAGCTTTGGGAAAGAATGTTTTACCTGCAGTTGAAATAAAAAAATTAAAGAAACTGCACAAAAATACTTCACTCTAATAAGTAAAGCTGTTTCATATGAAGATATAGGTTTGCAATTCTGAAACAGCTACACATGTATACTCAGATTGAAAAAATAAGTAAATGGATAAAGGATAATTGAAACCAGATGTCTAACTTTTGGAGAGTGAGATAACATATAAACAAGGTGGAGGCTAGAATAAATTCATTGTACTTGTTTTACTCTGCTTTGTGTTGGAATAACAGGATATCTGAGATTAGGTAATTTATAAGAAACAGAAATTTATTTGGCTCACATTTCTGGGTATCCAAGATCTAGGGTTCATATCTGGTAAGGGCCTTCTTTCTGGGTCACTCCATGGTGGAAGACAGAAGGGCAAGAGAGCTAGTGTACATGAGAAAGGACACTGAAATTATCCTTTTAGGAAACTACTCCCACAATAACTAAGCCACTCCCATGATAATGGCATTAATAACCTATTTAAAAAGCCACTTCTCAACACTGTTGCATTGAAGATTCAATTTCTAACACTTGAAATTTGGAGATGTATTCCAGTCATAGAAGTACTTCATTATGGTCAGAGAAGTTAGCATGAACTCATGTATAGCTATAGTTACACACACACATACACGCACAGAGAGATATGTATGTGTGTTGTGTATTTGTGTGTGTATATATATACACACACACAACTACTTAAGTACAGTATTCAATAAATTACGTGAGACAGTCAATGCTTTATTATAAAACAGGCTTTGTGCTAAATGAATTTGCCCAATTGTAAGGTAAAGTGTTCTGAACACATTTAAGGTAGGCTAGGCTAAGGTAAGATGTTCTGTATGTTAGGTTTATGAAATGCAATTTCCTCTTACAATATTTTGACTTATGATCAGTTCAGCAGAATGTAACTTCACTGTAAGGTGAAGAACATCTGTGTATATATGTGTGTTTGTGTGTGTGTGTGTGCATAAATAATAACAGATGTATTTGTATACATGGATTAGTATAAATATGTACAGTTGGTCCTTGAATGACATGGGGTTAAAGATTATGATCACCAGTAAGGCCGAAAATGTGTGTATAACTTAACTACTAATAGCCTACTATGGACTGGAGATCTTACTGATAACCTAAAAGTTGATTAACACATGTTTTGTATGTTATATATTTTATATATTACAATCTTATAATAAAGTGATTTAGAAAAAAGAAAATGTTATTAAGGAAATCATAAGAAAGAGAAAATATATTTACTGTTCATTAAGTGGAAGTGGATCATCGAAAAGGTCTCCATCCTCATCATCTTCACGTTGAATAGACTGAGAAGGATGATGAGGAGAGGTTAGTTTTGCTGGCCCAGGGGTAGCGGAGCAGAAAGAAAATTCATACATAAGGGTCCCAGGCAGTTCCAACCTGTGTGCTCAAGAGTCAACTGTATATTACCTGACACTGCTCACTGAAATATCCTAGAGGCAATGACATCC
The DNA here is from genome assembly GCF_028885625.2 of Pongo pygmaeus. Taxonomy (NCBI): domain Eukaryota; kingdom Metazoa; phylum Chordata; class Mammalia; order Primates; family Hominidae; genus Pongo; species Pongo pygmaeus. Next base: position 33,380,828 of record NC_072379.2, on the reverse strand, counting down.
CAGGAGAAATGAATACACTCAGCACCCAGAGCCTGATTTATAAATATAATTCTCTTTAAATTATTTTTTTCTTTAGATGACCTACAAACATAAAATACAGATATCTGATTGTATAAATTACTATGACTTCTAATATTATGTGAGTATCTTCTCCTTAATATTTTCTTCACAATTCCATATCACCCTTACCTTATTTTGACACATGGGGCTCATTAAATAATAGTGTCATATTTTATTCATTTTGGTACATAAAAGTGCTATTTTCTTAATGAGATCATGGACAAAGTGGAAGATGAATCTAACTATATTACTCAAACTGTAAAACTTTTAGAAGACATAGGAGCTAATCAGTGCCACTTTGGATTAAATGTTTCTTATGTGATGTCAAAATTATGATCTTTAAAATAACTGATATACAATAGGAATTTATTAAAATTAAATCTATTTTGCTTCAAAATGCATCTTTAATAAGATTTAAAAGACAAGATACAGACTGAGAAAATATTCCAGTGTTACATCTGATAAAAGAATTACATGAACAATATGTAAAATTTCTGGATACACAATAGTAAAAAAATGATAAAATGGGCAAACAATTTGGACACTTCCTCAAAGTAGATATACATATGGAAAGTAAGCACTAATACTTATGATTTTTCAGCAGGAGAATGCATACCACTATATACCTATTAGAATGGCTAAAAAGACAGACCAAAACAAGTGTTGGCAAAAACGAGCAACTGGAACTCTATTATACTGTTGAGGGTAATATAAAATGGAACAACTACTTTGGAAAAGATTTTGAGAGTTTCTTAGAAAGTTAAATGTCCGCCTTAATGATACTGCTATTCCACCATAATTCCTTACTCAAGAGAAATGAAAACATAACTTTATTCAAATACCTATTCAAAATGATTCATGGTAGTTTTATTAATAAACAAATCTGAAGCCAACTTAAATGTTTATCACATTAGAGTGGATGAGCAAACTGTGGAATATCCACAGACTGAATTATCACTTAGTAATTGTATTAGTCCATTTTCATGCTGCTGATAAAGACATACCTGAGACTGGATTATTTAAAAAAGAAGAGGTTTATTGTACATACAGCTCCACATGGCTGGGGAGGCCTCACAATCATGGTGGAAGGCAAGGAGGAGCAAGTCACATCTTACGTGGATGTTAGCAGGCAAAGTAAGAGCTTGTGCAGAGAAACTGCCATTTTTAAAACCATCAGATTTCATGAGATCCATTCACTATCTTGAGAACAGTGTGGGAAAGACCCATCCCAATGATTCAATAATCTCCCACCAGGTCCTCCCAAAATATGTGGGAATCATGGGAGTTACAAGATGAGATTTGGGTGGGAACACAGAGCCAAACAATATCATTCCACCCTCGGCCCCTCCCAAATCTCATATCTTCACATTTGAAAACCAACCATGCCTTCCCAACAGTCCCCCAAAGTTTCAGCTTATTTCAGCACTAACTCAAAAGTCCATAGTCCAAAATTTCATCTGAGACAAGGTTAACCTTTTCTGCTTATGAGCCTGTAAAATCAAAAGCAAGTTAGTTACTTCCTAGATAAAATGGGGGTACAGGAATTAGGTAAATACAGCCATTCCAAATGGGAGAAATTTACCAAAACAAAGGGGCTACAGGACCCATGCAAGTCCAAAATCCATTGGGGTGGTCGAATCTTAAAACTCCAAAATGATCTCCTTTAACTTCATGTCTCACATTTCAGGTCATGATGATGCAAGAGGTGGGCTCCCACAGCCTTGGGCAGCTCCTCACTGTGGCTTTGCAGGGTATAGCCCCCACTCCTTGCTTTCACAGGCTGGTGTTGAGTGTCTGTGGCTTTTCCAGGCACATAGTACAAGCTGTTGGTAGACGGTGGAGGATGGTGGTCTGGAGGATGGTGGCCCTCTTCTCACAGCTCCACTGGGTGGGTCCCCAGTAGGACTCTGTGTGGGGGCTCCAACCCCACATTTTCCTTCTGTACTGCTCTAGCAGAAGTTCTCCATGAGATCCCCGTCCCTGAAGCAAACTTCTTCCTGGAAATCTAGGCATTTCCATATATTCTCTGAAATCTAGGCAGAGGTTCCCAAACCTCAATTCCTGACTTCTGGGCACCCACAAGCTCAATACCATGTGGAAGCTGCCAAGGCTTGGGGCTTGCACCCTCTGAAACCATGGCCCAAGCTGAAACTTGGCTTCTTTTAGTCATGCCTGAAGTGGCTAGGACACAGGGTATCAAGTCTCTAGACTGCACACAGCACAGGAATGCTGTGCCTGGCCTGCAAAACCATTTTTTTCTTGCTAGGCCTCTGGGCCTATTATGGGAGGGGCAGCCATGAAGACCTCTAACATGCCCTGGAGACATTTTCCCCAATTGTCTTGGGGATTAATATTCGGCTTCTCATTACTTATGCAAATTTGTCACAGCAGGCTTGGATTTTTCTCAGAAAATGTGATTTTCATTTCTATCGCATTGTCAGGCTGAAAATTTCCCAAACTTGAAATTGAATGCCTTTAACAGCAACCAAGTCATCTTTTGAATGCTATGCTGCTTAGAAATTTCTTCCAACAGATACCCTACCTAAATCATCTCTCTCAAGTATAAAGTTCCACAAATCTCTAGGGTGGGGGCAAAATGCTGCCAGTCACTTTGCTAAAACATAACTAGAGTCACCTTTGCCCCAGTTCACAACAAGTTCCTCATCTCTCTCTAAGATCACCTCAGTTTGGAGTTTATTGTCTATATTGCTATCAACATTTTGGGCAAAGCCATTCAACAAGTCTCTAGGAAGTTTCAAACTTTCCCACATTTTCCTGTCATCTTCTGAGCCCTCCAAACTGTTCCAACCTCTGCCTGTTACCCAGTTCCAAAGTCACTTCCACATTTTTGGGTATTTTTTCAGCAGCACTCCATACTACTGGTACCAAGTTACTGTATTAGTCCATTTTCATGCTGCTGATAAAGCCATACCTGAGACTGGGCAATTTACAAAAGAAAGAGGTTTATTGGACTTACAGTTCCACATGGCTAGGGAGGCCTCACAATATGGTGGAAGGCAAGGAGGAGCAAGTCACATCTTACGTGGATGGAAGAAGGCAAAGAGAGAGTTTGTGCAGAGAAACTTCCATTTTTAAATCCATCAGATATCATGACACCCATTCGACAATCATTCACTATCATGAGAATAGCACGGGAAAGACCCACACCAATGATTCAGTCATCTCCCACTGGTTCTGTCCCACAACACATGGGAATTATGGGAGCTGAAAGATGAGATTTGGGTGGGGACACAGAGCCAAACCATATCATTAATAAAAAGGAATTATCTGTTGATTCATACTCTACCATGGAGGAATCTCAAAGTAATTATGATGAGGAAAAATTCTGGGAAAAATAATTTACCCTATAGTGACAGATAGATATGGATGTGTGCTTGTATATATATTGCATACTTAAATTTTAGTAACCTTGAGAATACTTACTTTTTTCATATACAAATGAAATACAGAATTAAATATGCCTTGTTGAGATCCCATAATTTCAGTTGGACTCATACCTACCTGCATAAAGCTAATGATATTTTTAACAGTAATTATGATGATAGTGGTAACTTATTCCTTATGACGCCTTCTTGGCTAGGGGCAATCATTATTTTGATTTTACATACAAGAAACTGAGGCATTGAGAAATCTGCCTGTGGTCACAAGAGAATGCAAAGCTTAATATGCAACCAGACTATGTTACTTCAAAACTCATTGCTGTTTATGAAATCACTCTACTGTCACTGAATAAGCTATTCATATAGATCTTTTGTAAATTAACTGATGTTAATATAAATGCTAGTATGAGGTGTTGAGAACATAGAGATATGAATAAATTTGTATTTTTTAAAAGAAATCAAAAGTAGAAATCATAGGCAAGAAGCTGTTAAATAAACGTAGTTCTCTTCTGAGTGATGGAAAATAAAATTATAAAGTAACTTACGAACACTGTAGTTACAGCCACATTTTGAGGTTGCACTCAAAGGCAACTTCACGGACATCACATAGGTCCCAACAGAGCTGTGATTAGAGTGAATCATTCTAGGTCCCCAGTTGTGTGTTATTTCCACCACACTACATCACATCTGACAAATAGCTTACAATGTTATTTGATATCAAATAATTACTGAGAGCTAAACACAGGTAAATATGTATCCCCTGAGAATGCCATCTTGATGAAATAATTCTAATAATCTACCAGGAAATAAATGATGACATTCAAGAAAACCAACTCAAGATTCCTGAATCCCAAATTTGCTAGAGTGTGTTGGGACCACATTGGAATTTTTTCAGATCATTAATTAAGTGTGCCATTCAGCTATCTCTCTGAGAATGTATGTGTAAAATGTACCTTCATTAAGCTACTCTTACTTAGCAAATTCTTGTCCTGATTGTCCATGTTGAGAAGGATCAGCTGTGCTGCACACGTGTTGCCCACCTTTGTGACAACAGGCTCCATCAACCCTGTGTCCATTGACACTTTCTCAGTCAAAGTAGTTATTTTTTCGAATTAAGAAGCAACCTGGAGTTATACAGAAGGTAGCATTACATGTCGACTATTTAATGAAGCAAATGACACACTAATTCAGTAAGGCACAGAAGGAAGGAATTTGGCAAGATAGGGAGGTTTAATTCAGGCCACTGAGTATATTTAGTGAATTTTAGCCTTTCATTTTCCACACCTGAGTTTTGTACTGTCCTTTGAAATTTATATTCAAATAAAATTAGGAAACATTTATTAAATGCTTATTAAGTGTAATTTTTATGCAAATGACTGTAAATTTCTAAATTAGTAGCATATGGAGAGATAAAACAGAAAAGGCACAGCAAGTTTTGTACATTAAATGATATAGACTACTTGGGTTTCATAAGTTAGATCATTACAAAAAGTAAAAGCAAAAATTTTAAAAATTAAAAAGCAATGCATTTCACAGGGGCACTTAAATTAGCATATATAAAGTTTATGTCACGTAATTTACTGGCTAAAATTGTTCATGCACAGGCTATTTTTCCTCAGGACTTATGTGATAAAATACAATATCTTCTACATTGGAGGCAGACGTAACGTTAAAAATGTTTTACACTTTTCATTTGTTTTTTGATAAAATTAATCAGAGTTAAATGCAAACCCAGAGACCAGACTCATAATTTCTTTCTGTATTGATTAGACTTTAAAAGAGAAACAACTCTTTCAATAGTAATATATTTTAGATAATTTTATTTCACTGAATCTACTCCACTTCTAAAAGGTCAAATCCTAACATTTTAGAAATAATTATTATTTACTGAGGACATTAAACTAATTACTTCAGCTTCTGTATTATTTATTTTGGGATTTAGTGGTAGGCGCATTGCCTGACTGACAATAATTGGAGCATCAATGTATTATTTGAAACTTAAGGGGACAGGATCACTTTCACCATGAATTTCATTTTTAGCAGCTATAAAGTTGTTATTTAAAATTTTTTCATGGAAATAAAATTTAAATCTGGCCTTGTGAAGGCAATTAGAATACCTCAGAAAATTCACTACATTTATGAATTGAAAGACATTATTAGGTAATTTCACACTTTGTAAGTAAAAGTCTGTCTTTTCCATTTGTAACAAGATCTGAATTTAATTAGGTAAATGTATGCCCAGAGACTTTAGGGTAGTAGACTCATTTGAAATAAATTAGGTAACTGAAACTTGAAATGTATTTTCTAGAAATGTTCATGGTGTGTTTTTAAGACATAAACAATGAAAGTAGATAAAGTATAAAAAGAAAACAAGAAACAATTTTTTGAAAAGTTTGTTAAAATTGCATATTAATAGGTTTTAGTCATAACATATGATTATATAAATTATAATTAATGAAACTTTAAAAGAAACCTATACTTTAAAATAATGCCATATCAAACCATCTAAGAAGTAATACCAGATATTTTAAATAAAAATGATGTGTAGATTACCTTGATTCTGGTGCTTAATGTCATTCTTTCATTCATTGACTATTTATTATGGTTCCCTTAGTGATAAACACTGCATAGGACAATAGGCTACACACAAAAAAATAAGATTTAATCCTTGCCCTCCAATAAATTATAGTCCAATAAGGGCTCACAAGCTGCTTTATTTGACTTGTTGCTCATTGAGTTTTCTGCTATCATAAATTTGTTTGATTATTGTTTCTTACCAAAACTCTTTTGTCACACTCTGTCCCTGTCTTATTGGGTGTAATTCTTCACTGTTGCCACCACTGCTACCCCTGACTGTAAACATTTCTGTTTTCTTACCTGTTCTCTGTTATAATCCATTCCTCCACAGTCCGTTCTAGACCCCCCAGCACCAACTGTTCAGTATTTCTTAAATTCATCTCAAAAGTTGTAATCAGAAAGTTGTCGCCAGATGGATTATTGATATGCATTATATACCTGTATATTTATTCTTAACCACTTTCACTGATTTCTTGTGAAGTATCATGAATCAAGTGTACCCTACAACCAAGTCTTCTTTGGATATGTTTTTTTTTTTTTCAATCAATAGCTTTCATCTCTTTTATTGACCACTACAATGCTTTTATATACATACTTATTTTGAAAGACTTATGCTTACAGCTTTGTACTTTTGTTCCTATTGCATATTGGCTTTAAGTTTACATTACTTATCCCAGCACTTTGGGAGGCTGAGGTTTGTGGATCTCTTGAGGTAAGGAGTTCGAGAACTGCCTGGCCAAGATAGTGAAACCCTGTCTCTACTAAAAATACAAAAATTAGCCAGGCGTGGTGTTGCACACCCATAATCCCCATTACTCTGGAGGCTGAGGCATGAGAATCACTTGAACCCAGGAGGCAGAGATTGCCGTGAGCCAACATCATGCCACTGCACTCCAGCCTGGGTGACAGAGCGAGACTCCGTCTCAAAAGAAAAAAGAATTATGTTACTACATGAAAATAAACATGTAATTCTTCTATTTTGTAATACATTTTCTAATTTGTATGTATTGTAAACCTGAATTTGCCTTCAGGTTTGTTGAGCCACATCCCATCTCAAAGCCTTTCAAGAGGTCAATGGCACATCTGAATATTGTGAATAAAGACAGTCGACCACAGACTTTTTTTTGGATGCAAACTAAACTTTAAATTATGTATGTGCAGACATAACAATAAATTCCAAAAAAGCAAAAACAAAATGACTTTTTCACTTCTGAGGACAAGGGAGCAAGGCAAATTTTAGAGATTTTTAAAGATGAATTTTGTGACAAAGAATTTCAGACCAGGGCTACATGACTATAGCAGGAAGCAAGGGGAAGCAGGTCTCATATCGCTAAGGGAAACTTTCATAATGAAGCAATTAAAAATCACGCAAGAATTATACATTTGTGTTCTGAAATGATTGGCATATACATGGCTAAAAATACCAACTGAAAATTGAAAACATACCTAAAATTCAATACAAATTAAACTCTAATTGTTGAAATAAAAATTTTTAACATATAATAAAAGATGTCCAGGAAAAGGGATGTAATGGATGCATTTGAACTACCAGTAATTAACAAATACATGTTTTTGGCAAAATGTTTTAATGAAAGAATAAAGATGTCCTAAAAACAAAGTATGGAATTAAATATGACTCTAATATAAAATAAATCTCTTTAAATAGAAATTTGCCATACCTTAACTAGAAATTAAATTTTTTATTATAAAGAAAAATAAAGATGCTTATATTTAGTGAAACAAAAATATCCACCTAGATTTTTTCTAAAAAGTACATAACTAAAAATAAAGCAAAACAATTACCATTAAAAAGTGGGCAAAAGGCAATTATAATAAAATATTATGTTGGAACTATTTTTAATATGAGAACAATAAAAATGAAGGAAAAATAACATTAAATATGACAACACACATCAATATATTTTTTCAGTGTCACAATGTGGAATCTCCAATGAATGAAGAATCACAGAAGTTTGTACTCTAGTGGAATGCTTAAAAACATTTATTATAAGCACAAATAGAGTAAAAGTCAACACATCTTTTCTCTACTTTGCATAATAAAATGAAGTGCACACGTGTTTTTCACACAACATTATGTTTGTGTATATATATACGCACACACACACACACACACATATATATATGGGTTGAATATATCCTACCATTTGAAAAGGTGTGGAAACTGATGGACAGAATGGTTAAATAACTTGCTCAAGGCAACAGACATTACTAAGAGGGCTATAATTTGAGATCAGGCAGTCTTCAGAGGCTGGGCTCTTGTGTGAATCCAGGAATCCTCTCAAACTTCTAATTGGAAAGCTACCACATCAACAAATACTGTAAGTAGCCTGCATGAACCAGAACGCTAAGAATGCAACTCTATGAAAGTAACTACCCGGAGGAGCCAAGATGGCCGAATAGGAACAGCTCTGGTCTACAGCTCCCAGCGTGAGCAACGCAGAAGACGGTGATTTCTGCATTTCCATCTGAGGTACCCCGTTCATCTCACTAGGGAGTGCCAGACAGTGGGCGCAGGTCAGTGGGTGAGCACACTGTGCGCCAGCCGAAGCAGGGGCGAGGCATTGCCTCACTTGGGAAGTGCAAGGGGTCAGGGAGTTCCCTTTCCAGGGGTGGCAGACTGCACCTGGAAAATCGGGCCACTCCCACCCAAATACTGTGCTTTTCCGATGGGCTTAGGAAACGATGCACCAGGAGAGTATAGCCTGCACCTGGCTCAGAGGGTCCTACGCCCATGGAGTCTCACTGATTGCTAGCACAGCAGTCTGAGATCAAACTGCAAGGCCACAGCGAGGCTGGGGGAGGGGTGCCCGCCATTGCTCAGGCTCGCTTAGGTAAACAAAGCAGCCTGGAAGCTTGAACTGGGTGGAGCCCACCACCACTGAAGGAGGCCTGCCTGCCTCTGTAGGCTCCACCTCTGGGGGCAGGGCACAGACAAACAAAAAGAAAGCAGTAACCTCTGCAGACTTAAATGTCCCTGTCTGACAGCTTTGAGGAGAGCAGTGGTTCTCCCAGCACGCAGCTGGAGATCTGAGAACGGGCAGACTGCCTCCTCAAGTGGGTCCCTGACACCTGACCCCTGAGCAGCCTACCTGGGAGGCACCCCCCAGCAGGGGCAGACTGACACCTCACACAGCCAGCTGGGTGCTCCAACAGACATGCAGCTGAGGGTCCTGTCTGTTAGAAGGAAAACTAACAGAAAGGACATCCACACCAAAAACCCATCTGTACCTCACCATCATCAAAGACCAAAAGTAGATAAAACCACAAAGATGGGGAAAAAACAGAGCAGAAAAACTGGAAACTCTAAAAAGCAGACCGCCTCTCCTCCTCCAAAGGAACGCAGTTCCTCACCAGCAACAGAACAAAGCTGGACGGAGAATGACTTTGACGAGCTGAGAGAAGAAGGCTTCAGATGATCAAATTACTCTGAGCTATGGGAGATATTCAAACCAAAGGCAAAGAAGTTGAAAACTTTGAAAAAAATTTAGAAGAATGTATAACTAGAATAACCAATACAGAGAACTGCTTAAAGGAGCTGATGGAGCTGAAAACCAAGGCTCGAGAACTACGTGAAGAATGCAGAAGCCTCAGGAGCCGATGCGATCAAATGGAAGAAAGGGTATCAGCCATGGAAGATGAAATGAATGAAATGAAGCGAGAAGAGAAGTTTAGAGAAAAAAGAATAAAAAGAAACGAGCAAAGCCTCCAAGAAATGTGGGACTATGTGAAAAGACCAAATCTACGTCTGATTGGTGTACCTGAAAGTGACGGGGAGAATGGAACCAAGTTGGAAAACACTCTGCACGGTATTATCCAGGAGAACTTCCCCAATCTAGCAAGGCAGGCCAACATTCAGACTCAGGAAATACAGAGAACACCACAAAGATACTCCTCGAGAAGAGCAACTCCGAGACACATAATTGTCAGATTCACCAAAGTTGAAATGAAGGAAAAAATGTTAAGGGCAGCCAGAGAGAAAGGTCGGGTTACCCTCAAAGGAAGCTCATCAGACTAACAGCAGATCTCTCGGCAGAAACCCTACAAGCCAGAAGAGAGTGGGGGCCAATATTCAACATTCTTAAAGAAAAGAATTTTCAACCCAGAATTTCATATCCAGCCAAACTAAGCTTCATAAGTGAAGGAGAAATAAAATACTTTACAGACAAGCAAATGCTGAGAGATTTTGTCACCACCAGGCCTGCCCTAAAAGAACTCCGGAAGGAAGCGCTAAACATGGAAAGGCACAACCGGTACCAGCCACTGCAAAATCATGCCAAAATGTAAAGACCATAGAGACTAGGAAGACACTGCATCAACTAATGAGCAAAATAACCAGCTAACATCATAATGACAGGATCAAATTCACACATAACAATATTAACTTTGAATGTAAATGGATTAAATACTCCAATTAAAAGACACAGACTGGCAAATTGGGTAAAGACTCAAGACCCATCAGTGTGCTGTATTCAGGAGACCCATCTCATGTGCAGAGACACACATAGGCTCAAAATAAAAGGATGGAGGAAGATCTACCAAGCAAATGGAAAACAAAAAAAGGCAGGGGTTGCAATCCTAGTCTCTGATAAAACAGACTTTAAACCAACAAATATCAAAAGAGACAAAGAAGGCCATTACATAATGGTAAAGGGATTAATTCAACAAGAAGAGCTAACTATCCTAAATATATATGCACCCAATACAGGAGTACCCAGATTCATAAAGCAAGTCCTGAGTGACCTACAAGAGACTTAGACTCCCACACATTAATAATGGGAGACTTTAACACCCCACTGTCAACATTAGACAGATCAATGAGACAGAAAGTCAACAAGGATACCCAGGAATTGAACTCAGCTCTGCACCAAGCAGACCTAATAGACATCTACAGAACTCTCCACCCCAAATCAACAGAATATACATTTTTTTTCAGCACCACACCACACCTATTCCAAAATTGACCACATACTTGGAAGTAAAGCTCTCCTCAGTAAATGTAAAAGAACAGAAATTATAACAAACTATCTCTCAGATAACAGTGCAAACAAGCTAGAACTCAGGATTAAGAATCTCACTCAAAACCGCTCAACTACATGGAAACTGAACAACCTGCTCCTGAATGACTACTGGGTACATAACGAAATGAAGGCAGAAATAAAGATGTTCTTTGAAACCAACGAGAACCAAGACACAACATACCAGAATCCCTGGGATGCATTCAAAGCATTGTGTAGAGGGAAATTTATAGCACTAAATGCCCATAAGAGAAAGCAGGAAAGATCCAAAATTGACACCCTAACATCACAATTAAAAGAACTAGAAAAGCAAGAGCAAACACATTCAAAAGCTAGCAGAAGGCAAGAAATAACTAAAATCAGAGCAGAACTGAAGGAAATAGACACAAAAAACCCTTCAAAAAATTAATGAATCCAGGAGCTGGTTTTTTGAAAGGATCAACAAAATTGACAGACCGCTATAAAGACTAATAAAGAAAAAAAGAGAGAAGAATCAAATAGATGCAATAAAAAATGATAAAGAGGATATCACCACCGATCCCACAGAAATACAAACTACCATCAGAGAATACTACAAACACCTCTACGCAAATAAACTAGAAAATCTAGAAGAAATGGATAAATTCCTCAACACGTACACCCTCCCAAGACTAAACCAGGAAGAAGTTGAATCTGAATAGACCAATAACAGGAGCCGAAATTGTGGCAATAATCAATAGCTTACCAACCAAGAAAAGTCCAGGACCAGATGGATTCACAGCCGAATTCTACCAGAGGTACAAGGAGGAACTGGTACCATTCCTTCTGAAACTATTCCAATCAATAGAAAAACAGGGAATCCTCCCTAACTCATTTTATGAGGCCAGCATCATCCTGATACCAAAGCCGGGCAGAGACACAACCAAAAAAGAGAACTTTAGACCAATATCCTTGATGAACATTGATGCAAAAATCCTCAATAAAATACTGGCAAACTGAATCCAGCAGCACATCAAAAAGCTTATCCACCATGATCAAGTGGGCCTCATCCCTGGGATGCAAGGCTGGTTCAATATACGCAAATCAATAAATGTAATCCAGCATATAAACAGAACCAAAGACAAAAACCACATGATTATCTCAATAGATGCAGAAAAGGCCTTTGACAAAATTCAACAACCCTTCATGCTAAAAACTCTCAATAAATTAGGTATTGATGGGACCTATCTTAAAATAATAAGAGCTATCTATGACAAACCCACAGCCAATATCATACTGAATGGGCAAAAACTGGAAGCATTCCCTTTGAAAACTGGCACAAGACAGGGATGCCCTCTCTCACCACTTCTATTCAACATAGTGTTGGAAGTTCTGGCCAGGGCAATTAGGCAGGAGAAGGAAACAAAGGGTATTCAATTAGGAAAAGAGGAAGTCAAATTGTCCCTGTTTGCAGACGACATGATTGTATATCTAGAAAACCCCATTGTCTCAGCCCAAAATCTCCTTAAGCTGATAAGCAACTTCAGCAAAGTCTCAGGATACAAAATCAATGTACAAAAATCACAAGCATTCTTATACATCAACAACAGACAAACAGAGAGCCAAATCATGAGTGAACTCCCATTCACAATTGCTTCAAAGAGAATAAAATACCTAGGAATCCAACTTACAAGGGATGTGAAGGACCTCTTCAAGGAGAACTACAAACCACTGCTCAAGGAAATAAAAGAGGATACAAACAAATGGAAGAACATTCCATGCTCATGGGTAGGAAGAATCAATATCGTGAAAATGGCCATACTGCCCATGGTAATTTACAGACTCAATGCCATCCCCATCAAGCTACCAATGACTTTCTTCACAGAATTGGAAAAAACTACTTTAAAGTTCATATGGAACCAAAAAAGAGCCCGCATCGCCAAGTCAATCCTAAGCCAAAAGAACAAAGCTGGAGGCATCACACTACCTGACTTCAAACTATACTACAAGGCTACAGTAACCAAAACAGCATGGTACTGGTACCAAAACAGAGATATAGATCAATGGAACAGAACAGAGCCGTCAGAAATAACGCCGCATATCTACAACTATCTGATCTTTAACAAACCTGACAAAAACAAGCAATGGGGAAAGGATTCCCTATTTACTAAATGGTGCTGGGAAAACTGGCTAGCCATATGGAGAAAGCTGAAACTGGATCCCTTCCTTACACCTTATACAAAAATCAATTCAAGATGGATTAAAGACTTAAACGTTAGACCTAAAACCATAAAAACCCTGGAAGAAAACCTAGGCATTACCATTCAGGACATTGGCATGGGCAAGGACTTCATGTCTAAAACACCAAAGCAATGGCAACAAAAGCCAAAATTGATAAATGGGATCTAATTAAACTAAAGAGCTTCTGCACAGCAAAAGAAACTACCATCAGAGTGAACAGGCAACCTACAAAATGGGAGAAAATTTTCGCAACCTACTCATCTGACAAAGGGCTAATATCCAGAATCTACAATGAACTCCAACAAATTTACAAGAAAAAAACAACCGCATCAAAAAGTGGGCAAAGGACATGGACAGACACTTCTCAAAAGAAGACATTTGTGCAGCCAAAAAACACATGAAAAAATGCTCACCATGACTGGCCATCAGAGAAATGCAAATCAAAACCACAATGAAATACCATCTCACACCAGTTAGAATGGCAATCATTAAAAAGTCAGGAAACAACAGGTGCTGGAGAGGTTGTGGAGAAATAGGAACACTTTTACACTGTTGGTGGGACTGTAAACTAGTTCAACCCTTGTGGAAGTCAGTGTGGCGATTCCTCAGGGATCTAGAACTAGGAATTCCATTTGACCCAGCCATCCCATTACTGGGTATATACCCAAAGGACTATAAATCATGCTGTTATAAAGACACATGCACACGTATGTTTATTGCGGCATTATTCACAATAGCAAAGACTTGGAACCAACCCAAATGTCCAACAATGATAGACTGGATTAAGCAAATGTGGCACATATACACCATGGAATACTATGCAGCCGTAAAAAATGATGAGTTCATGTCCTTTGTAGGGACACGGATGAGAATGTCCATTCTCAGTAAACTATCGCAAGGACAAAAAACCAAACACCGCATGTTCTCACTCATAGGTGGGAATTGAACAATGAGAACACATGGACACAGGAAGGGGAACATCACACTTTGGGGACTGTTGTGGGGTGGGGGGAGGGGGGAGGGATAGCAATGGGAGATATACCTAATGCTAGATGACGAGTTAGTGGGTGCAGCGCACCAGCATGGCATATGTATACATATGTAACTAACCTGCACATTGAGCACATGTACCATAAAACCTAAAGTATAATAATAATAATAATAAAAAAGAAAGTAACTAAAATGGAAGAAAAACATGAGAGAAAGCTACAGTCTGTGAGGACTTATCCATAGTGTTAGAAGGTTGGCTGCTTTCTTTTTTCCATGCTTTCTTTTCTTCTTTTAAATTTTCTTCAGTTTATAAAAAGAAAATGTCCTTATAAAATGCACTAATGAAATGAAGAGACAAAATCAAAGTCTTTCCCTCACTCACTTTGTTACTGCACGTGTTGCCATGTTCCTCTCCTCCACTGCTATGACCATAACCTCTTTCTAAAGACATAGGGCCTGCTTCTTACACATGTGTATTAAAACACACACACACACACCATACACACACACACACACACACACACATACATATGAGTATTCTTACAGACACATATACCTGTGTGTATGGGTATATATAATTTTAAAAATTTTGGAAATTTTCTACTACTATAACTTTCTGTGATTGTGGAATATTTCACCAGGTGACTATACACTATCTTACATTAAGTAGAATATTTAATTCTAGGGTTAGTTTATTATATTTCTTTTATTAATAATGTTTTAATGATATATACAATTTTTAACAAATATTTCTAGATTTTATAAGTCTTTGAAGTTATTCTGCAGATTGATGATACTGATGTGAAATCCAGCGGCAGTTTATGGGCATTTTTATTTCCCTCAATACTTTTTATTTATTAATTAGCTCACATATTAAGCACAGCTCTTCTGTGACAGTTTTTCCTATAATATTGTTACAAATTATTTAGTCTGTGATTCCCCATTTGCCTTTTTATTACTATCCCAATTTTTCATAAAGTTGGTAATATTCACATTTTAATTTATCAATTCACTATTTTCTACTATTTATGTTATGGTTTGGAGAGTATAAAGCAAAATATTAAAAAGATGGCCTGGGTGTATAACTAAATAGCTACTAAATTGCCTCAGTACTCTTCCCTGATGTTCCATTATGACAACATTGATATATCTGATATGCTATCCTATTGTATTATAAGATGGTATTCTCGTGCATACACTTGAGTTTGTTCCTGGGTGGTCGTTTAATTCAATGGACCTAACTATTCTTCTGCCCTTTCCACATCATTTCATTTAGTACATTGTCTGCTTTCATATGTGAAGGTTCAAGTGCACTTCTATTATTTGTGGTCAGTCTATCCCAGTGTTGTCTTTCCCTACATTGCTTAACATAGCACTTATTAAATACTTTTATTAAAAGTTAATACAGCACCATCTGTCCTTATAAGCAATCTATATTGCTTTATATATATATATAAAAAGCAACATATGGGGCCGGGCGCAGTGGCTCACGCCTGTAATGCCAGCACTTTGGGAGGCCAAGGCGGGCGGATCACAAGGTCAGGAGATTGAGACCATCTTGCCTAACACGGTGAAACCCCATCTCTATTAAATATACAAAAAATTATCCAGGCATGGCAGCGGGCGCCTGTAGTCCCAGCTACTCGGGAGGCTGAGGCAGGAGAATGGCGTGAACCCAGGAGGAAGAGCTTGCAGTGAGCCGAGATCCTGCCACTGCACTCCAGCCTGGGCGATAGAGCAAGAGTCCATCTCAAAATAAATAAATAAATAAAAAAGCAACATATGCACTTTTAAATTTTGAACTAGTGACATTTAAACAACGTCCCTAGTGATATTTAAAATTTTTAAATATTTTAAAAATAGAAATGAATAAAATTAATGTTAATAATAAATTTTATTTAATCAAGTACTTTAAAATTTATCACTTTAATTTATAATAAAGATAAAATTATCAATGAAATATTTTACACTTTTTCCCACTAAGATTGAAATCCAGTGTTTTACACTTACTAGATGCAGACAGTCCCCAATTTGTGATGGTTTGACTTATGACTTTTATAGACTGTAAAGTGGTGTGAAAGTGATACGCATTCAGTAGAAACCACACTTTAAGTACCCATACAATCATTCTGTTTTTCACTTTTAGTAAAATATTCTACAAATTACATGAGGTATTCAACACTTTACTATAAAATAGGCTTTCTGCTAGATGATTTCACCCAACTGTAGACTAGCTTAAGAATTCTGAGCACGTTTATGGTAGGTTAGGTGAAGCTATGATGTTCAGGAAGGGTTAGGTGTATTAAATGCAGTTTGACTTACAATATTTTCAACTTACAATAGGTTTATTGTGACATAACCCATCATCAAGTGACATCTGTATGTAATTATGTATGTGTGTGTATCTGAAGAATTAGACAAGACACATTTCAACTGTTCAAAAAACACATGGATTTATCAGCTGCCATATTAGAAAGTGAAGTAAAAGCCCTTTGTTTTAAAGATGAACTTTAAAAATCATTTCATCAAGTTCTAGAAATATTGTGTTTAGTGGAATTTGGTTAGGATTGTAGGTAAATTTTGAAAAGATATACAACTTTACACAAATCTTCAACATGGAATTGCTTGATTAATTGCAGACATGCATTAGATACATTAACATAAAAACAGTGCTACCCTCTGGGATGGCAATGATACTAGGTTTAATGTTTTGTACTTTTTTGTAACTTACAACCTTTCTATATAGATAGAAAAATAAAGTAGATAGAAATATAGAACGGACCGCTATTCTTATAGGAGTGGACTTCCACAAGAATTTGAGTAACAAATAAGATAGTAGAAATGCTAGGAATAAAATTGTCTTAACCATAGCAAAATTAAAAAAAAAAAACTAAAATAAAACACTGCAGCCATCAAAATACCATACAAGAGGCTTTTTAATAGATTAATGCATGATCACATCATTGCTACCACGTCTACCAGTATTTTCAGTGAGTAGCTGATATATTCGCTGTGCTCCATATAGGAATTTAACCCTTCCAATAATTTGGCTTGCTGTATTTAACTAATATTAAATACTCTGCCATCAAAGTCACATAAAATAAAGGAAACTGCTACCTTACCAAGAGCATCCATTTATGTTGGGAAAGGTCACTATGATTTGTGGTCTGGGCTGTTAAAAGATTGTGACAAAAGCAAAATATTTGGATTCGAACCACCAAACTAGTCTCACTGGCCATGCGTGCCACTCCATCATGAGCGTAAGCCTGTTTCTGAGTCAAGATGTCAGTAATATTGTTTCACCAAACAGGTTTTAAACGGAAATATCAGAATGCTTAATTAGTATTCTTATAAAGATTATTGTCTATTTTAACATAAATATTGAGTTGAAAACTGAAGCCCAAATTATACAGGATGTTTGGCTGCATATATTTTATTATTGGATTATTTTATTTTTCCATTAGTTTGTAGAAATGTTCGATTTACACCTTCATTTTGCTTATGTGGACAAAGACTTTCATCACTGCTGCATGTTGCTGCAGGGTCGTTTTTCACTCACTCAATGCTTTCATCGGTCCTCACAATCAATTTTTGCACAGCCAATTGGATAGATCACGTGGTTGATGAAATTTAGTCAGGGCAATAGACATGGAGTCTCAGCCACATTCCATCATCTAATATTATATTTTGATTGGAGATAGGAGTACAGCTGTTCTCTGCTCTTGCCACCCACATACTGTCTTAGAAATATGTCACAGTGAAAAATATTTTGCCTTTTATCCTCTAAGTATTTCAATCCATATTAATATTGGCATAGTCCAAAGCTGAACTCTATTTATATTTCAAATATGTTTAGAACTAGATTATTGCTCATTATCCAGTATTTATTTATTCATATATTTGGTCACTTAAAAAAATTCTACCATTTGTTTTGTGTCCCCACTGTATAGCTCAGGAGCCTGCATATAGAATTTGCTATATGTATAATTTTGAATGAATTAATGAATCATTCAATCAGTCAATGTATGGAACATTGATGAAAAAGTGATACAATATTTCAGGCAAGAGTAAGTACATGGTCTAACGGCAGCCAATGTCAGGTCTACTATAATTGAAAGGAAATTATTTTTTCCTATATCATCTTCTCAAGCTGCTTCTGTTCTAGATCGACTACCTTCCCTGTAATATGCAATCAGAAAATCGTGCTGGCTTCTGCTTTAATATCCTCACTGTCAAGTAGTTCCTTGTCTACACAGTAGGTAGATCAACATTTACACAAAGATATCGGATCTTTCAAATCTTCATTTTTTCTTCTGCCTATATAATAAAATGCTGATCATGACAGACAACATATTTCACAGGGGACTGTACCTACTTCTCTGCCTCAAATCATGACTCCAAAACAAAACTTCTACCTAAGTCACAGTGGGTCCCTCAACAGTTTACAGTGTCCAGTGGGTGCTTTGTTTGCTTAGGCTATTTCCCACATGAAATTTTTTTCCTCCACTCTTTTATCAAAAAAACCAACAGAGATGGTGAGTGATCACAGACAAATGTCACTTCCATTTTTTCTCTCTTTGATTAAATACCTAGAATGACCATTGTTACCCCAGGAAAATAATAACTAAATTTACCTTTTTTTTTTTTAAATAAAAGGACATGCCCCGTGCCAAAAAAACTCATGCAATCATTCATTCAAAATATAGTCATTGAATGCCCATTCTGTGCCAGGAAAGATGACGAATGACCACAGTACAGAACTGATGGAACTTTGTTTTCTAGTGGAGATAATGATGTACAGGATGATAATAAACACATAACTGATAAATACACAGTGTAGCTACAGAAGGGAATCAAATGGGACAGATGCCTAGCACATCTTTGCTGATCCCTGAATGAAGAGGAGTCTTTTATGAGAAGTTCTGGGCATGAGTTTGAAAAGAAATGCAATGTTCTTGAAGTGGGATTGAATATGGAATATAGAACATGAATATGGAATATGGAATATGCATGGAATACCAAGACCAAGGATGTTACATGAATGAGGAGATAAAGACACTTGCCTCAGGAGCAACATTTAAAGGAGTGCTCAAAAAAAACTCAATGATGAAGATAAATATTGTAATGCAATATATTTTACCACGCAAAGCAAACTTAATGCAGAATATTCATGATAAACAAAGTATTAAATATTTTCTAGAGGCAGGCTATTGTGGCATGCTTTTATTATGTAAAGGAGCAGCCTGTCTGGTGTGGTCTGCGGCCTCTGGGCTCTGCTGTCCTCCATGACACAGCTTTAGGAGCGTTGGCGAAGGTGCAGGAAGAGATTGTACAGCACAGGGCTTATATATGTAATGCTATTTTTAAATTGTAGATATTTATTAACTCTCCCACTTGGTTCAAAGTATGGGAGGAATTTTGAGAAGTGTGTATGGTGTCACACAATTTAGCTTTTGTCTCCTGCAAAATGGTTCAGGCAATGTCACCGGAGCAAGTGTGGGCGGAGGATGGTGAGGAGGAAGTTGGAGAAACAGAAATTTGTACATTACTCTAGAACCATCATACAGCCACTATGATGAGTTTAAGAAAATTTACTCTTTGTGATTTTTCCCGGTTCATTTGGAGAAATAAAGGTGAAATGAGTTTTGTCTGTGAACTACATTCAACCAATTGACATTCTGTGCTCTTCAGCTATTTATTTATTTATTTATTTATTATTTATTTATTTATTTTTAAGACAGTAGCAGCAGCTTTTTAATACTTCAGAATATAATGTATCCTGTTATATATCTAATATGATCTTTGCCTTGAATTCAAGCATGTATTCTGGTGTGTCTAACAGGTAGAAACCTAATAAACCTTTTATTTAAATCTCATATAATTAGAATTATTTGTGTTATTTGAAAAAAGATTGCATTAGGTTAATACTCTACCCAGAGATACATTTGTTGCTTAAAACACTTTTATATAGTTGTACCTAAGACTTTACGATGTATATACAATTAACACAATAAATGTTATATTGAATGAGTAAAACATGTTTATTGACTAAGTTTATAAAGATAAAATGTGACATTATTTCGCATTGAGTTTGACTACTCTTTGAAAATGTTTTTTGGCTCAGCACTATTGTGTTCTTATGTGACAATACATTTGAAGTAACCTCATTACAAAAATGCTTTGAATTACAAAAAGCAGATCAAGAAATTGTACTGTTTAGTAAAATTGCTTAATTAGCTAAGATTACTTAGAATAGAAATAAAGATTCAGACACACTCTTCATTTTATGAGACATGAATTAGTATAGCTCCATTTTGATTTCATTTGATAAACTGTCACCTATGGAAATTAAACTGTAACCCTGTTCACCCCCATGCTAGAGAAAGCAGATGCTTAAAACTTTACCATCCTCACATAAGTATATGGAGAGTCACACAATTTGAAATCTAATTAGTGTTTAATAAGCCATTTGAAAATGATGTCATTCAACTCTTACAAATTCGTCCTGCTCTTTCAACACCTGCTGGTATTTTGCAACAGTGATTTTTTCCTGACAAAAAGAGGACTGAACCAGTCCATATTAAGATAAGCATCTCTTATGACTACTCCACAAATTTTTCTCTGAAAGATATTAATAGCCTCCTCCTGGCTTGAGAGGAAAGTAACTGCTACCAACATAATGAGACTTGTTCTGAAGAGAAGAGAGTTTACTATCCTAAAATACAATTTTGAAAGGTCAATGGGAGCCGAGGACCTTCTCCGAGCTGGTAAAAATCTTCCAGAGATTTCTTAACCAAGCACATGTTGGTTGATTTCTTGAAAAACAGACTTGAAGGGAGGGTGTCATAGACAAGAAATTTAAGAGCAAAATACTCTTTCACTAAACGTGTGAATTTTATAGCGAATCCAAATATTTCCTTTAAATTAAACTCTGATGTAACCCAAACTGTCAAATAGTTGTAAAATCATTTGTGAACTAATACTTAACATCTCAGAATGACTGACTGCTTTGGTTTATCCTAAATTCAACTTAGATGCTCCCATTTCATTATTATTAGGTTTTCACCATAATATTACTAGTAGCAAAAAGATAATGATACTAACTTCTCCAGGCTTCTGTGATTATTAGACAGTCATGAATGTGTGAGTTCTTCCCACACATGAGGCATTAATAAGCACTTGTGTTGTTCTCTCTAAGGGACATCACCCCTGCAGAAGCCCAGGAAAGTCTGGGATTAAGAGAAACTGCAGAGTAAATTAAAGCCCATGAACTGTACCTTTATTTGAAAGAAAATTGTTAGCATAGATTGTTAATTCTCGGTTTAAAAATCATTACAGTTCTAACTTGACTAATTCTACTAGTTTCATCTTTTTTTTTGTAAATAAAGGGAAATGCATGGTGCTATCGCACAACTCATTTCATTTGGCCAATTGCCATGCCCAGAGCCCCATAATAAATAATCTTGAATCAATAGAAATGATCATCATTTAGCTTAGTTCTTTATTTTAAATGTTTTGTGGTGTGGGATCAATTCCCTTCCATCCACACAGAGGAAGGCCTGTGTTATATTATAGCAGTGTTTGCAACTGAATGAAAAAAAAAAGTAAAAAAGAAATATTATTTTCAGGATAAATCTTTGCTATACAGATAAAGCCTCAGCAGCATGTGGCCCAGGCCCCCAGTTCTAAACTGAATGACCCCATGAAGTTATTTATATAGTCAGCCAACTGGTAGATTTCTCATTTGTATAGGTATAATGAGGACATTAACCAACTTTGTGTTTGTGTGTGTGTTTAAAACTTTAGTGGGGTTGGATAGAAATTGCTATTTGTCAAACCATTATTAAATTTTTTTCATTTTTTACTCTCAGAACCTTGATGTTGTTAAGTATAACAATGCACCCAACATCCCTTGATGACAAAGGATAGTAGGTAACTTAATTCTCAGAATGGGTATCTGCAGAAGATACAGATCTGCAGAAGCAGGTAGATATCACACCCCCGCCTTATATACCTTTCCCCTTTGTGAATTTCCATGATGTGTAGGATATAGGGGAGAAAAAAACTAACAGACAAAAGCAGAATGACCAAATCTAGGTCCTCAGCTTGGCTGATTAGAGAAAAAAGAAACAGGAGCTTGGATCTCTGGCACCTCCTGGGAGCTGCCTTGCCAGCCATGTACTGTCTCCCTCCTCCCCCAGCTTCTCCCTGAATTCTTGTTATGTGAGAAAAATAAAAAAAAAAAATTGCAAAGATACGACATGAACCTAAGTGCCCAACAACCAGTGAGTGGATACAAAATATGTGATATATATATATACATCATATATATATACATATATATAATGTGTATATATATACACACACACACACATACATACATCATGTAATATTACTCAGCCATAAAAAACAGTGAAATATGCCTTTTATAGCAACTTGGATGGAACCAGAGGCCATTATCTTACGTGAAGTAACTCAGGAATGGAAAATCAAATACTGCATGTTCTCACTTATAGTGGGAGCTAAGCTATGGGTAAGCAGGGCCATGTGGAGTGATATAATGGACACTGAGGACTCAGAATAGGGAAGATCAGGAGGCGGGTGAGGAATGAAAAATTACCTATTGGGTACAACGTACACTACTCAGGTGGCAGGTACACTAAAACCCAGACTCCACCACTATACAATCCATCCATGCAGCCAAAAACCATGTGTACCCCTGAATCTACTGAAATAAAATAATAAAAATTTTAAAAAGGAATCTGGATTTTGTTATGCAACTGCAAATAGTGTTCCTGGAACTTGCAACTGCATGTGACCCAGTTGATAGAAGTAGCCAGAGAAATAATATCCACTTGTACATAAAACAAGTCATTAAAAGGAACTTTTCTTATGTCAAGAAATATTTGCAGAAGCCCAGAGTTGTAACCCAACGTCTATCTTTAGTCTTAAAGAGAGTGGGGTGAAAAGAATTTCTTTTAAGAGGATTGTTGGCTTCCAGAAGAGGATCTACACTTCTCCCATTCCCAAGCCAAGTCAGGGAGCTTTAAAAACAACTTGAAAAAGTAGGATTCTCCATCTCTGTGAAGACTGGCAAACTCCCTTCCTGAAGAGGAATTATTTTATATCTATGCATCTGGACTCTTCTCCTTCCTTCTAGCAGATATTATCTTATTATGATTACCACATGCAGGTCAAGACGCTTAAGCAACATAGCATTTTCTTTTTTTTTTTTTTAAAAAAAAAAGTCTTTCTTATTTTCAACTTATTGAAGGGAATGATCCTCTTAATTTTACCCCCAGCTGACATTCATTCTTCTCTATCATACAGTCCCTAACATTTTGCCTCAGGGTTTCTGATAATAAGCATGTCTTCCTATGCACAACATTCTTCAAAATGTTATAGAGAGTTTTGGGAAGATAGATAATTTTTAAGGTGTAAGATACATCTTCTCAATAAAAAACAGTTTGGCTTACAGCTAAATTAAAGATTTATACATTTTGTGCTTCCATTTGCTGATTGTCAAATGTTATTAATTAAATTTGTGTGTTAATATTGCATAGGATCATAGGATTTTTTTTAGCCTGTTGTAATGAATTGCAGTTATTTAATTTCTGAAATTAAAACATCCTGACACATCTGATTGTGGTGTATAATTCTTTTTATTTGATCTTTTAATTTAATTCTATTTTAATTATTTATTTAATTCTTTTTATTTAATCAAATTCTTTAGATTTGACCTAAGTTTTGTTGAGGATTTTTGCATCTACATTAATCAGTAGTCTGTAGTATTCCTTTCATATAGAATCTTTATCTGATTTTGGTATCAGATTAATACTGTCTGTTTATAGACTGACTTAGGAAATTTATTCTGTGCTTCTATTTTTTGCAAGAGACTGTAGAGAACTTGTGCCAATTATATCTTTAATGATTTTTGTCTGATGGATTGACCATTATTGAAAGAGAAGTGTTGAAGTATCAAACTGTAATAGTATATTTGTCTATTTTTTCTTGGAACTGTTTCAGTAACAACTGAAACAGTCTGAAACCTCATAATCTGATGATCTATTGTTAGGTGTATAACTATTCAGGAATGACATATTTTCTTAGGTAATTGATGACTGTATCATTAGGCAATGTTTAACATTATCCCTGATAGTCTTGTCTAAAATTCTCCTTTTGCTGAAGTTAATATTGCCACTCCAGCTTTCTTTTCATTAGTGTTAATATGGCAAATCATTTTCTACCACTTACTTAACCTATCCGAATATTTAAACTAACAGTGGGTTTCTTACAGATGACATATAATTTAGTTTTGTGTTGACTTTGTTCTTTTAATTGGTGTATAAACCTGACATATAAAGGTGATTATTGATTCTACATTAATATTTAACGTATTTGTAACTGTTGTATGTTTCTTTTTATTTTTTCCTTTTTTTTTTTTTTGAGACAGAGTCTCGCTATGTCACCCAGGTTGGAGTGTAGCGGTGTGATCTCGGCTCACTGCAAGCTCCGCCTCCCGGGTTCATGCCATTCTCCTGCCTTAGCCTCTTGAGTAGCTGGGACTACAGGCGCCCGCCACCACACCCGGCTAATTTTTTGTATTTTTAGTAGAGATGCGGTTTCACCGTGTTAGTCAGGATGGTCTCCATCTCCTGACCTCGTGATCCACCCGCCTCAGCCTTCCAAAGTGCTGGGATTACAGGCGTGAGCCACCGCCCCCGGCCCTGTATATTTATTTCATTTGTTCTGTCTTGTCCTCCTTTTCTGTCTTATATTTAACTGAGTATTTTATATATAATTCCATTGTAGCTTCTCTTTTGCCATATCAATTACACTTTTAATTTTTTTTAGTAGTTGTCTTATAGTTAGCAAATTTCTGTAGTCTAAGTCCACCATTAGATAATGCACTACCGCTTCCCTTGTAGTGCAGGCACCTTAGAACAAAGTATTTCCAGTCCCCTTTCTCCCATCCCTTATGGCTTGCTGTCATTCTTTTCTCTTATCCATGCACTAAAGTCATGTGATACATTGATACTATTATTACTTTAAGAAGTTATCTTTTAGATCAAATAAGCATAATATAAGCAGATGATTTTATCTCATACATTTATATTATTATATAATAAATATATAAACATAAATATATAATATTATTATATAGTAAATATATAATATAAATATTATATATTTATATTAAGTTATCTATAATATATTATAGATATTTATGTTATTCTTTTTTCCTCGCATGATTCTCTGATGAGAAGTAATTCTTAATTCTTAAGTTTGCTCCTTTATAGGCATGTTATGAGTTGCTTTTTGATTATTTATTCAATGATTTCCCCTATATCTGGTGCTTTCAAGATTTTCTGTTTGTCTTTGGTTTTCTCCAGTTTAATATAATATGTCTAGGTACAGGTATTTTATACTTACCATGTTTGGTGTTCTCTGATCTTCCTGAATCTATGGTTTGGTGTATGTCATCAATTTTGGAAAACTTTCAGACCCCTATTTTTTTTTTTTTACTCCACTTGCTCTTTCTCCTTCTCTTATTTCAATTATGGACATATTACTCCTTTTGCAACTGTCCAATAATTTTTGGATATTCTTTGTGGTTTTTGTTTGCTTTTTTCGGTTTTCTTACTTTATTTTATTTTGTATTTCAGTTTGGGAAGTTTCTTTTAACCTAACTATGAACTCACTAATTCTTTTCCCATTTATGTCTAGTTTATTAATGACCCCTTCAAAGACATTCTTTACTGCTGGTGCAGTATTTTTGAATTCTAGCCTTTTCTTTTGATTTAAAGTTGTAAAGTTTCTATCTTGCTGCTTACATCTTGCATTTGATCTTATATGATGATTACCTTTTCCTTATATTACTCATAGTTATTTTGCATTCCTTGTCTCATTATCCAATTCCTGTGCTATATCTGAGTCTGTTAAAGGTGATTTCTTTGTCTTCAGATTGTATTTGTACTTGTCTTTTAACACGCCTTATATATTTTTGTTGAAAGTAGATATGTTGCATCAGGTAATGGGAACAGATGCGTTTTATTTAGTGTTCACATTTTTGTTAATCTTGCTGGAGTTAGGTTGTGTTTAATATTTGCAAAGGTTGTGTTTAATATTTGCAATGTTTGTAGGTGCCAAGAGATAAAATTCCTTTATTGCCCTTGATTTTGTCACCCCCTATTGTTTTGGGGCTCCCTAAGAAGCTGTTCGTCAGGCCGAGTCTGATTACCACGGACATAACCCCCGGATGCACTGGAGCCCTGGTGCAGTGGTGGTAAGGCATGGTGAAGGGAAAGCATTCTATAGTCTAACATGGAAGTCTACGTCTTTCAGTGGTCCTGTGTCCTTGGGCAGTGGCCTTTTCAAATGTTCCTTAGTGTCTCCAGCCATTAGGGAAAATAGTGCAGTCTATTTTATACTGTAATAGAACAGTCTTTTCCTCCGGATAGTAGGACTTCCTTACATCGAATGCTCCAAGTCTGTTTGACAGTGGTTACTTCTCACCTCCCCCTGCCAGAGCCAGGGGGGCATCTTTCTCGGCTCTTCACTGTGAGAACCTTGTGGAATTCCTGAAGATGAAATCATGAACGCGTGGGAGTCTTGCTAAAACTGCAGCATTCGAGAGGTTTTCACTCATGCTTGCTCACACTTATCCTCTAGCAATTCATCAAAATTACCACGTAAGTGTTTCAACAGTTTATGGCTCAGGTGGCCTCAGCTGTGATGCTCCAAATTTGCCTGTTTCGCCAGATGCAGGATAGCAGTTTGCTGTTTCTCCTGAGTTCTTTGATGGATTCAAGAAAAGTCATGATTTTCAGTTTGTTCTGATTTTTTCTTGTGAGGACAAAGTAATGACTAAGCTTTAATGTGCTTCAGCTAAAACTACATATATTTTAATAGCAAAATTATTGAGATATAATTCACATATCATAAAAGTCATCATTTTTGGGTGCACAATTCATTGGATTTTAGTATATTCCAAGGTTATGCAAGAATAAATATTCTCTAATTTCAGAACATATTTATCTACTCAGAAAGAAACTTTGTGCTCATTAGCAGTTACTTTATATTCTCTCTCCCCTAACCTGTGGCAACTACTAGTCGACTTGCTATAGATTAGGTTAATTTGGATATTTCATATATGTTGAATCATAAAATATGTGCCTTGGCTTCTTTCACTTACCGTAATATTTACAAAATTCATTCATCTTACAAAGTACTTCATTCTATTTTTGATTTTATGGGTTAATAATATTCTACTGTCTGGCTATATACATGTATGAATAATGTGGCAACATTTTGTTAATACACTCATATTTGCTTTGTTGTTGCTGTGTGTTTTTTTATTTTTCAGTTATGAATAATGATTATGAATTCAGTTATTATGAATAACTACCATAAATAGTTATGCATAAGTTTTTGTGAGGCTATATATGTGCAATTCTTATGGGTTAATTCCTAGGGCTAGAGTTGCTGGTGCATGCGATAGACTGAATGTTTATAACACCCTCCAATTGATATGTTGAAATCCTAACCCCCAATGCAATGATATTTGGAGATGAGCTCTCTGGGAAGTGATTGGGTCATGCCTACTCAATGAGTATTTTTTGCGTGTGCATAGGTGAGCCTCCATATGGATCCCTCGGACTCTTCTTGATTTGACTTGTCATAGTATTTTTTTAAGTTGGGAAACACCTTAAAATTCGTTGAAAATCTTTATGAGGCCGGCGCGGTGGCTCACTCCTGTAATCCCAGTACTTTGGGTGGCCAAGGCGGGCGGATCACGAGGTCAGAAGATCGAGACCATCCTGGCTAACACGGTGAAACCCCGTCTCTACTAAAAATATAGAAAAATTAGCCGGGCGTGTTGGCGGGCGCCTGTAGTCCCAGCTACTCGGGAGGCTGAGGCAGGAGAATGGCATGAACCCGGGAGGCAGAGCTTGCAGTGAGCCGAGATCGCGCCACTGCACTACAGTCTGGGCGACAGAGCGAGACTCCGCCTAAAAAAAGAAAATATCTTTATGAAAAAGGAGACAAACAGATTAATGTCTAATACATCATAAAAAAAACCAAAACACTCTTTATTAATACTGATGTTAGTGTTAATGTTATAAGCTTAATCTTTCTCTCTTTCACCTCTCCTTGCCCGCAATGTCTCTTGGCTTTACTGTGGTTTAGGTTATGCTCACTGTTGCGCTGCCACTGCAGATGAGGATTGACGAAGGACACTAGGAAACACTTCATCGCTTCCTTCACTTCCAGCAAGTGTTGAATTTTGAATACCACTGTTTTCAGAGATAGAGACAGATACAGAAATATATATGTACATATATAGTACATGTGTTACATATTTTCTATATTATGTATAAATACATATATCAAAATCACCTTTTTCACTGATTGCTCAATATCTATCCCCATAACCTAGTAACTAATTTATTAGTTTCAAAATGTACTTTTGGAGATTAGTCGTGTCCTATATTGCTATCTTTTAGAGAGTTTTTTATAGCTGTATACGGGAGCTTACCTATTGCCTGCTTTACAGGTGCATAGAAAATTGTTGTGTGGTTATGCAACAGATATACCAAATGCTCTATTAATGAATATTTTCTCAACTTTTGACCTCACATATAGCAAAAGCAATCATTAATGGATGGTTATTTTACATATATAAAATTATATCTATAGGATTCATTTCACTAAACTGAAATTTCTCTAGGGTTGCTGGATCATCCTGCTGAGGACTGGGATATGTTCTCCCATACATGCATAAGTAAGCGATTTTTTTCCCAGCATCTTCAAAAAGTGTCCTCACAAACTTACTTGTTGTTGCTTTGGTTTTTTTTTTTTTTAATTAAGTATACTGCATAAAGTTTTAATTTATATTTGAGTAGTACTGAGCATCCATCTTATATGTTTTATATATGTCACCTTTTCTCTGAATAGTCTAATGGTCTGTGCATATATTTTGCCATTTTTTTCTATTGAGCTATTGGTACTTTGTTATTGACTTTTTTTTTTTTTTTTTTTTTTTTTGAGACAGGATCTTGCTCTGTCACCCAGACAGGTGTGCAGTGGCCTGATCTTGGCTCACTGCAATCTCCACCTCCCAGTTCAAGTGATCCTCCTGACTCAGCCTCCCGAGTAGCTAGGATTACAGGCAAACATCACCCTGCCTGGCTAATTTTTTTATATTTTTAGTACAGATCGGGTTTCATCATGTTGGCCATGCTGGTCTGGAACCCCTGATCTCAAGTGATCTACCTATATTGGCCTCTCAAAGTGCTGGGATTACTTAAGTGTGAGCCACCAGGCCCAGCTGATACTTTGTTATTGACTTCTAAGAATTCTAATAATAGCCATTTATTATGATACAAGTTATGCAATTTCTTTTTTCATTCTGTCATTTCTATTTTGACTTTGCTCCTGGGGTGCCTGTATGTGTGTGTGTTTGTTGTGTGTTCTTTCTCCACTTACCCTCACACAGCCATCTCCCACTGGCTCTGTCCATCTGACACTCTGCCCCAAGAAAGGGGCCTCTATGTCATCCAGGTCCTCGTGCAAGGGGGCTTCCGATTGTATTCAGCCAAAGCCAGGAGAGGGAGGACAGAAAGAGGGAGCTGCTGTCCATCTCCATGGTCCCTTCCTCTTCTGTGCTAGCTCATGAACAATAGTTATGTCCTTTTATAACTTCTGCACGACTGCAGCCCTCATCAGACTCCAGGTGAAGCCTTTCATTCCATTGCTACATGCATCCCTGTGAATCATAATTAATTCCATTAGTACCTGGGTGCCTTAACAACCTTTGTTTTTCATTTAAACTTTGAAGACATTTCTTCAGTAAAATATCTATTTTTAAACTGTCTGGGATGAATCTTGGTTTCCATGGATACCCAGTACATTTTTTGCTTATTTGCTTGCACTCAAGTTCCTGTGGCTATGCCTTCAACACATCCAAAATGCAGACATGCCTCATTCCTCTGGTGCAAGCCCCCATCATATTTTGCCCAGAATGCACTAATGGGTGATCCCTCTGCTTCCAGCTTTGTTCTCTTTCCATCATTTCTCCTAAGTGCAATCAGAATTATCTTTTTAAAAGATAACTGACATTTCATAAGTAGTCAAACAAGCTGAGCAGATTGGAAGATTGCACAAATCTAGGTTTTACTGAAATATTTTGTTCTGTTTAGTTCTATCAGGGACTCGGCAGGGTAGTAACTCAGGTTTGTGACCTTAGGAAAATCTTTCTTGTCAGTAAGATAACTTGGAGGATCCTACTGAGAACTACAGCCCCAGGCAATACCCTACACCAGAAACATGAATATCACATTTGAATCCTCTCTCCTCCCCAATGTGTTTAATTAATTGTGATGCCCAGCCAATTCTATTTCCTAAACTGCACTCAAAAAATCTGAAACCATTCATCTAATTGCTGTTTCTGCCTTATGTTTCTTCAGCACACCTTTCACTTTCAGCCAGAATGAATAGTCTGATGCACTACCTAATCCTGCCACCTCCTCATCAAATCCTTCAATGCTACCAATTGTCGTTTAGAGTAAATTCAAATGATTGTTTGAATTTATACTCTAAAAGGCAAAGTATACTCTAAAAGACATAGTATGTTATTTGTTGTACAATGATCCTATGCATTTGATAACCTTACCACCTGCACATCCACCTGAGCCTTTCATTGAGTTTTCACTCCATGTTTATCAACTGCTTTTTAATTCTCAAAATGCAAACAACTTTTTATTTTGTTCTTCTTACCTTTTTCGTCATTCTAATCCCAATATATTCTCAAAACCTTACCCAAATGTTAACGTTTTTGTAATGATTCCTGATCTCAAACTTTACTAGATTTATGTACTTTTCACAGGAGTTTTAAAAAACACCTCTTATCTTTTTTATTATGAGGATATTATAATGCTTTATAACCCCAGACTTTCCATTTGATCTTCTTCAGTATTCCTCTAGACTGCCCTATGGCATAAATACTCCTCAATCTATACTAGAAGTTGCTGAATACATATCTTTTCCATGAAATACCTTGTTGTGCCTTTGTAATAGGGATATATCGTTTAATTTTCTCATTTGTGATAATTAAGTATATATTTTTAATTTGGATATAATTCAGTAGTTAATAATTTTTTATCAGTTTCCTATCATACCAATATTTTACAAAAGATAATGCTTAATTCAATATGAGGTTTTGATTTATTTTACTTGTAGAATCATTTCTGATAATTAATTGAACAATACTGCTTGGATACCATCTTCTTAACCAACAAAACAGCTACCAGAATTCTGAGGAAATTGGTTCTTTCTAAATACTATCCTCCTGTGGCAAAAATGCAGGACCCCTGTAGAGCTCTATGTGTATGTGTGTGGTGGGGGCAACGGCAAAGGTACTGCATAGCTGGAAACTCTCCATCTCAGGTAGACATGAATTCTGGCATTCCATTGAGGTGGTAGGGTCTTCACTATTTAAGGATACAACATTTATAATTTTACATGCATAATCATATATATGTGCGTGTGTAATTATATATATGTAATATATATGTGTGTGCTTGTGTGTGTATATATATATTATTTTCCTGGAAGAAGGCTAATAGTTTTCATTGGATTAACAAAAGAGTCATGATTATTCAAAATTGTGGACTCTCTATTAATCTGGAGAAAATATGCTGTGTGTATATATGATTTTAATCTTCATCACATTTTAATGAAATTACTAATTTCTGCAACTAAGTACAGGAGACAATATTTCCATAGAGAAGATTATGTCTTATTTTCCAAAGTTTTGCCCCAAGTAATTTGTCACATGAAAGATACTCTTGAATATCTGATGTGAAAATGGAATAATCCGTCTGTTCCAGTACTTTCTCTGATACCTACTTCCTCAAATCAAATAAATAGAGCTTAGTATACAGTGTACTAACGAATAATCATTTTTTGTACAACTTACCAGTAGTAGAGTGTTTAATTATTTAATGAGGATTTTGTTTCTTTCTTTGAAAAAACAAGCTTATTCCTCATTTTTTTCTTATTTTAGCACATAAATGATTTTGTTTACTTTTCTGTTATCCTTAGATCTTGCATTTGTAATCTCTGCTATCATTTTTTTTTATTTCTCATTTTGGAAGGAAATTACCAACCTCAATTGCACCTCTAAGCCAAGAGACACAGCCATGATGAAAAAGAGATGGCTGTTAGCTTAGCAGAAATGACTTAGTGGCTCAAGTGTTGAAACTCTGTTTCTGTTCTTGTTAAGACAGAAAAAGACATCTTTTTGCTATCGTTGAAAAAGTAAAAAAAAGTCGGAGGGTTGTTAAAGAATAGAAAAATATTTAATTCTTGCCATTTTGGTGAAGAAATAAAAGGAGCTCTGTGTGTGTGTGTGTGTGTGTGTGTGTGTGTGTGTGTGCATACATATGTATGTGTGTGTGTGCATATGTGTGTGTAGTAGTGGGAGAGGCCGGCCAACTTAGTAAATGATTGCGGGTCCAGGTATTAAATTATTAATTTGAAAAAAAAACTTTTCTGTGTTTAGTGTAATTTTCCTTTAAAGTTGCTGCATTTGCCAAGCTCTTAAGCACAGATATTTATACTCTGTGACAATTCCTCTGGCCATATTGATAAGCAAAGATCCCTTTCTTTTAGTCCTCAAGCAGGGATATTTCCACAAGGAGGTCGTGTACTGGCCACATTGGAATACTGCCTTTACTTAAGATCCCAGCTTTGAGGAGAGCAGTGGTTCTCCCAGCATGCAGCTGGAGATCTGAGAACAGGCAGACTGCCTCCTCAAGTGGGTCCCTGACCCCTGACCCCCGAGCAGCCTAACTGGGAGGCACCCCCCAGTAGGGGCAGACTGACACCTCACACGGCCAGGTACTCCTCTGAGACAAAACTTCCAGAGGAACGATCACACAGCAGCATTCGGAGATCACGAAAATCCACGGTTCTGCAGACACCACTGCTGATACTCAGGCAAACAGGGTCTGGAGTGGACCTCTAGCAAACTCCAACAGACCTGCAGCTGAGGGTCCTGTCTGTTAGAAGGAAAACTAACAAACAGAAAGGACATCCACACCAAAAACCCATCTGTACAACATCATCATCAAAGACCAGAAGTAGATAAAACCACAAAGATGGGGAAAAAACAGAGCAGCAAAACTGGAAACTCTAAAAAGCAGAGTGCCTCTCCTCTTCCAAAGGAACGCAGTTCCTCACCAGCAACGGAACACAGCTGGACGGAGAATGACTTTGACAAGTTGAGAGAAGAAGGCTTCAGACGATCAAACTACTCCGAGCTACAGGAGGAAATTCAAACCAAAGGCAAAGAAGTTGAAAACTTTGAAAAAAACTTTAGATGAATGTAAAACTAGAATAACTAATACAGAGAAGTGCTTAAAGGAGCTGATGGAGCAGAAAGCCAAGGCTCAAGAACTACGTGAAGAACACAGAAGCCTCAGGAGCTGATGCGACCAACTGGAAGAAAGGGTATCAGTGATGGAAGATGAAATGAATGAAATGAAGTAAGAAGGGAAGTTTAGAGAAAAAAGAATAAAAAGAAATGAACAAAGCCTCCAAGAAATGTGGGACTATGTGAAAAGACGAAATATACGTCTGATTGGTGTACCTGAAAGTGATGGGGAGAATGGAACCAAGTTGGAAAACACTCTGCAGGATATTATCCAGGAGAACTTCCCCAATCTAGCAAGGCAGGCCAACATTCAGATTCAGGAAATACAGAGAACACCACAAAGATACTCCTTGAGAAGAGCAACTCCAAGACACATAATTGTCAGATTCACCAAAGTTGAAATGAAGGAAAAAATGTTAAGGGCAGCCAGAGAGAAAGGTCGGGTTACCCTCAAAGGAAGCGCATCAGACTAACAGCGGATCTCTCGGCAGAAACTCTACAAGCCAGAAGAGAGTGGGGGCCAATATTCAACATTTTTAAAGAAAAGAATTTTCAACCCAGAATTTCATATCCAGCCAAACTAAGCTTCATAAGTGGAGGAGAAATAAAATCCTTTACAGACAAGCAAATGCTGAGAGATTTTGTCACCACCAGGCCTGCCCTAAAAGAGCTCCTGAAGGAAGCACTACACTTCCTGTGAGTTCCTGCAGAACTCTCCACCCCAAATCAACAGAGTATACATTTTTTCAGCACCACGCCACACCTATTCCAAAACTGACCACATAGTTGGAAGTAAAGCTCTCCTCAGCAAATGTAAAAGAATAGAAATTATAACAAACTGTCTCTCAGACCACAGTGCAATCAAGCTAGAACTCACGATTAAGAATCTCACTCAAAATCTCTCAACTACATGGAAACTGAAAAATCTGCTCCTCAATGACTAACGGGTATATAATGAAATGAAGGCAGAAATAAAGATGTTCTTTGAAAGCAATGAGAACAAAGACACAATGTACCAGAATCTCTGGGACACATTCGAAGCAGTGTGTAGAGGGAAATTTATAGCACTAAATGCCCACAAGAGAAAGCAGGAAAGATCCAAAATTGACACCCTAACATCACAATTAAAAGAACTAGAAAAGCAAGAGCAAACACATTCAAAAGCTAGCAGAAGGCAAGAAATAACTAAAATCAGAGCAGAACTGAAGGAAATAGAGACCCAAAAAACCCTTCAAAAAATTCATGAATCCAGGAGCTGGTTTTTTGAAAGGATCAACAAAATTGATAGACCACTAGCAAGACTAATAAAGAAAAAAAGAGAGAAGAATCAAATAGATGCAATAAAAAATGATAAAGGGGATATCACCACCGATCCCACAGAAATACAAACTACCATCAGAGAATACTACAAACACCTCTATGCAAATAAACTAAAAAATCTAAAAGAAATGAATAAATTCCTCGACACATACAGTCTCCCAAGACTAAACCAGGAAGAAGTTGAATCTCTGAATAGACCAATAACAGGAGCTGAAATTGTGGCAATAATCAATAGCTTACCAACCAAAAAGAGTCCAGGACAAGATGGATTCACAGCCGAATTCTACCAGAGGTATAAGGAGGAACTGGTACCATTCCTTCTGAAACTATTCCAATCAATAGAAAAAGAGGGAATCCTCCCTAACTCATTTTACGAGGCCAGCATCATCCTGATACCAAAGCTGGGCAGAGAAACAACCGAAAAAGGGAATTTTAGACCAATATCCTTGATGAACATTGATGCAAAAATCCTCAATAAAATACTGGCAAACCGAATCCAGCAGCACATCAAAAAGCTTATCCACCATGATCAAGTGGGCTTCATCCCTGGGATGCAAGGCTGGTTCAATATATGCAAATCAATAAATGTAATCCAGCATATAAACAGAACCAAAGACAAAAACCACATGATTATCTCAATAGATGCAGAAAAGGCCTTTGACAAAATTCAACAACCCTTCATGCTAAAAACTCTCAATAAATTAGGTATTGATGGGACATATCTCAAAATAATAAGAGCTATCTATGACAAACCCACAGCCAATATCATACTGAATGGGCAAAAACTGGAAACATTTCCTTTGAAAATGGGCACAAGAAAGGGATGCCCTCTCTCACCAATCCTATTCAACGTAGTGTTGGAAGTTCTGGCCAGGGCACTTAGGCAGGAGAAGGAAATAAAGGGTATTCAATTAGGAAAAGAGGAAGTCAAATTGTCCCTGTTTGCAGATGACATGATTGTATATCTAGAAAACCCCATTGTCTCAGCCCAAAATCTCCTTAAGCTGATAAGCAACTTCAGCAAAGTCTCAGGATACAAAATCAATGTACAAAAATCACAAGCATTCTGATACATCAATAACAGACAAACAGAGAGCCAAATCATGAGTGAACTCCCATTCACAATTGCTTCAAAGAGAATAAAATACTTAGGAATCCAACTTACAAGGGATGTGAAGGACCTCTTCAAGGAGAACTACAAACCACTGCTCAATGAAATAAAAGAGGATACAAACAAATGGAAGAACATTCCATGCTCATGGGTAGGAAGAATCAATATCATGAAAATGGCCATACTGCCCAGGGTAATTTATAGATTCAATGCCATCTCCATCAAGCTACCAATGACTTTCTTCACAGAATTGGAAAAAACTACCTTAAAGTTCATATGGAACCAAAAAAGAGCCCGCATCGCCAAGTCAATCCTAAGCCAAAAGAACAAAGCTTGAGGCATCACGCTACCTGACTTCAAACTATACTACAAGGCTACAGTAACCAAAACAGCATGGTACTGGTACCAAAACAGAGATATAGATCAATGGAACAGAACAGAGCCCTCAGAAATAACGCCGCATATCTACAACTATCTGATCTTTCACAAACCTGAGAAAAACAAGCAATGGGGAAAGGATTCCCTATTTAATAAATGGTGCTGGGAAAACTGGCTAGCCACACGGAGAAAGCTGAAACTGGATCCCTTCCTTACACCTTTTACAAAAATTAATTCAAGATGGATTAAAGACTTAAACGTTAGACCTAAAACCATAAAAACCCTGGAAGAAAACCTAGGCATTACCATTCAGGACACAGGCATGGGCAAGGACTTCATGTCTAAAACACCAAAAGCAATGGCAACAAAAGCCAAAATTGACAAATGGGATCTAATTAAAGTAAAGAGCTTCTGCACAGCAAAAGAAACTACCATCAGAGTGAACAGGCAACCTACAAAATGGGAGAAAATTTTGGCAACCTACTCATCTGACAAAGGGCTAATATCCAGAATCTACAATGAACTCCAACAAATTTTCAAGAAAAAAAAAAACAACCCCATCAAAAAGTAGGCAAAAGATATGAACAGACACTTCTCAAAAGAAGACATTTATGCAGCCAAAAGACACATGAAAAAATGCTCATCATCACTGGCCATCAGAGAAATGCAAATCAAAACCACAATGAGATACCATCTCACACCAGTTAGAATGGCAATCATTAAAAAGTCAGGAAACAACAGGTGCTGGAGAGGATGTGGAGAAATAGGTACACTTTTACACTGTTGGTGGGACTGTAAACTAGTTCAACCATTGTGGAAGTCAGTGTGGCAATTCCTCAGGGATCTAGAACTAGAAATATCATTTGACTCAGCCATCCCATTACTGGGTATATACCCAAAGGACTATAAATAGTGCTGCTATAAAGACACATGCACACGTATGTTTATTGCGGCACTATTCACAATAGCAAAGACTTGGAACCAACCCAAATGTCCAACAATGATAGACTGGATTAAGCAAATGTGGCACATATACACCATGGAATACTATGCAGCCATAAAAAATGATGAGTTCATGTCCTTTGTAGGGACATGGATGAAATTGGAAATCATCATTCTCAGTAAACTATCGCAAGGACAAAAAACCAAACACCGCATGTTCTCACTCATAGATGGGAATTGAACAATGAGAACACATGGACACAGGAAGGGGAACATCACACTCTGGGGTCTGTTGTGGGGTGGGGGAGAGGGGAGGGATAGCATTAGGAGATATACCTAATGCTAAATGAGGAGTTAATGGGTGCAGCCCACCAGCGTGGCACATGTATACATATGTAACAAACCTGCACATTGTGCACATGTACCCTAAAACTTAAAGTATAATAATAATAATAATAATAAAAAGAAAAAAAAAGATCCCCAATGTTAACTGTTTGGGGTATCATGACATCATTTTTAAACTTAATTATTGCATTAGATTTTCAAAGTTAACCTTTTCTTTTGTCAAGTAGAAACTTTCAAAAGTCGCTTATAATAACAAGGGTATGAGTATCATGACAAGGGTACTTGTCGTGAACTTCATGGTTAACAACAAACTCGGAGGAGCAGGCTTTGCTCTTCACGGCCTCTGGCTTCTGAAGTACAATCTTTTTGGAAGAATCGGACCTCTTTGTCTCAGGAAGGACCTCTCATTTTCACCTTTTAGAGCCTTTAGTACCCAGTTTGGATAATGGCTTTGAATTGAGTGCAGTATATTAGATTCCATTCACCACATCAATTTCCACTTCCTAAATCAGTCTCCTTAGGGCATCATAATCAGCTACTACCTGTAATCACTTACAGCCTCTGACAGAAAAAGCTTAAAGCTATTTCAAACAGTTCTTTTTAAAATCAATTTTTCAAATATGATAAAGTCCATATATACAATAGATGTGGGTCCACTAACAAATATAATTATGATTTTACATAATTTGAAAATGCCTGTCACTCACTGGCTGCCATGTCATTTTTTTCTCCGCTAATACTTAGCAATACAAAAGGTTACTGGAGCTTTTAAATATTATTTGACTTTCAAAACTAGGTAAATTATATAAATAAAGATAATTCAAACCCATGGGAAGAAGTAGTATTGTTTTAAATTACTTATGCTCATCTACTAAAATTCTGGCAAAAAATAAGCTTCCACTCTCATCATATGAGGAGTTAAAGATTTGGTGAAGTCCGAAACAGTCTGATGACATGTTTCAAAGTCTTCTAGAACTGCTTTATTTCTGGTAAATGAAATAGTATACCATGAAATAGCTGACACGTCTTCATGAACTTTTAAGTGCTTAAATCGTATTGTAGATATGCAACAGAATATAGTACATGAGTAGGAATAATAATCAACTGTGGTCCTTTTTATCCTTACTCTAGTGAAACAGTTGACCGTTTAACGTGGACAGGAGTCAGAATTTGTGTCTGATGGGAGTGCAAGTTAATATTCACCAAAAAGACAAGTTTGTTTACCTGATAGGCCTGAACTTTAAAGTGTCTGAATACCCAAGATTAATTGCTATTTAGGACTCCAGGACTCTTCCCCATTGGAGTTTTGAAAGACTAGCAGTTTACAGCCAACAGCTGATACACATCCAGGAGACTGGACTGGAGGCCAGAGGAGCAAACAAGAGAGCAGGGAAGATGAGAGAATGATGAAGGGCACCCCACGCCAACTCAGGCTGCACTTTCGTGAACTGTAAGGCAGATTAATGAGAAAAATCATGATTTCCATCATGCTCCAGAAATGAACTCTATCTACATGTCTGCCCAATCATAGTAAGACAAAGTGAAGGAAGTTTTAGTTAAAAATACACCTACTATTACAATACCCAATAAAGGCATAATATATCCTAATCAAAGTTAATTTTAAAAATAATTCTGAAAGCCGAATGCCTGGAATATGTGGTTTTAAAAGGTGTGTTGGTAGAATGTAGAGTGTTATGGGGATTAGAAATTGTAAACAACTTACTTTATAAGATGAAATGAACATTAAGTAATTCATAATATTTATTTAAAAGTGACATGCTACATTAACACTTATATACAGAAGAGTAAAGCACACCGAAAATGGAGAAATATAAGAAATAATGTATCATAAACAATCAACTAGATAAAGCAATACCAGCTTGTTCAGTTGGCAGCTGAGAAAGAAAAGCCCATTCCTGGAGACAACTGACTGAAGAATTGAAGTTTGCTTTTGAGCAGTCTGAAGGAAATGTAACTTGGGAGGGCCTGCTGGATGGTAAACCAAATTCAAATGGTTGAACGAAACTGAGATTGAACCTTGCTTAATATTCATATTTAACATTGCTTAGCACAAAATAGAATGAAACTAATGCAAGAAAAACCATTATGAAAAAGCAAAGGAAAGAGGCTAGCTGGAAAAAATAAAAACATAAATGCATTTTGTATTTTATATTTTCTAGACTGCGTAAAAAAATAATCAGACACGTGGGTAAGTGGGATAATTACTTTGTGTAAGCTTAGTTTTGACTAGTTTTGTTTCAGTCATTATTTGTTAATCTGTGATTTTCCTCTTACTAACCTTCCACTTCCAGACAATTCCTCCAATTAATCCCTGAGAGGAATTGACCATATTTTCAAAAATGTATTGTAGGCTTTTGAGTGTCTGCACTGAAATTGTTGTTTACTAAGTAAACTGAATAGCAATATAACTTTCTAGTGGTTTAAAATATGCTTACATATTAACAATAGATGGGATAATTCAGGTTTTATAGCTATCCGCATTCTTTCAGAAAGGAGGAATAAAATAAACGCTTTGTAAAGTTTCATAACTAGCTAAATGCTACAAAATGTGCAACAAATTGTAATCTTTGTAATTCTTTCAAGAATCTTGTCCGGCTGTATATAATAGACATATTTAGTACTATTATATTTACATATTTCTCTATTAGAACAGTTTTAAATGAATAGAAAAATTGAAGACAGTGCATTTCAACATACTTCACAGTTCCTCCAATTATTTGTATCTAACATTAATATGAAGGTTTTTTTACAATGAGTAAACCAATATTGATACACGCTTATTAACTAGAGTCCATATTTTTTTTCAGTTTCTTTAATTTTTACTTAATCTTACATTGGGTCAACGTGTCTCCTTAGGCATATCTTTGCTGTGCTAGTTTCTCAGACCTTCCTTGTTTTTTGATGGCATAAAGAGTTTTGAGGAGTGTTTGTGAGGTATTTTGTATAATGTCCCTCACTTGTGGTTTTTCTGATGTGTTTCTAATGATTAGATTGTGGTTATGTGTTTTTGGGAGGAAGATCACACAAGTAAAGAGCTACTGTTATGACATCATAACAAGGGTGTCATGCTTGGCAACATAACATCACTGTTGTTATTACTCTTGATCATCTGGCTGAGGTAGAGTTTGTCAGATTTCACTGCCACAGAGTCACTCTTTTAACACCATCCCACACTGTACTCTTTGGAAGGACGTAACTATGTGCAGACCACACTTAAATCGTAGGGAGTTAAGCTCTAGCTCTCAAAGGGTGGTGAGTCTACATAAATTACTTGAAACTCTTCACAGGAAATTTGTCTCTTCTCCTCTATCTATTTATTATTACCTTTAATTTATAGGTCCTCTTTATATTCAAATATTACTTTATTATGCTGCTTAAATTGTTCCAGCTTTGGTCACTTGAAGCTCTTTCAGTGGGTTTCTGTGTCCCTTTGACATTCCCCATATATTTTGTTTGTTTGTTTCACTTTCTTACCTTCTGGCACTACAAGATACTCTGGGCTTACCTTGTGCATTTCCTGCCCCCAGCCTAGAATCAGCCAATTATCCCAAGAGACCCACTTCCCTTTACTGGAGAATGGTATTAGAAACCAAGCTCTGGACACTAGCTGTGTTCATTATCACTAGATTACATTTGCTCATAGACACTTTCAGCTACAGAGTAAGGGAATGTATGTACCAGCTGCATCAGAATTAAACTGAACATGAGTTCATACCAATGTCTTCAACTCTAATCTATTACTACATAGAGTATGATAGCCTCTTCCCCTCATGTATCTCTGGGAAGTGTAGTGAGTAGCCTAGATCCTACCACCATCTACTTAAGTGTTTAATTCCAGCATATTTGCACAGCAGTATCTTAATTGTTACCCTTACCCCTATGGGAAGCAATGTCATCAACTAGAGCACAGTGCTTATGTACAGGATTCTTTACTTTTAGTCTTACAGGCTCCACTCATTGTCAAAGTAACTTACATAGGCATTGTTTTATTCCACCTCCCTTAGTGAGGTGTTTCATGTGTTTCACATGTCTGCACTATATTTATATTGTTTTTCCCCATTCTGCACTCCATTTGGGATTCTCAAAGCTCTTAAGTAATTTGTTAAAATTGACACACATTAATATTCTTTGTGCAATAATTTTTACAGGGTTTGGGTGTGCAGAGTTTTATGTATCCACCATTACAATATCATACCAAAAAGCTGTCCTAAAATTGCCCTGTGCTCCACCTATTAAATCTAACTCCCTACTTCAGACTCCAAGCAACTATTTTGATCTTTTTATCTCTCTATCATTTTGCCCTTTACAGGATGTCATATGATTGAATTCATTGAATATATAGACTTTCAGACTAAATTTTTGCATTCAGAACATGCATTTAAGATTTATTCTATCTTTTCATGGCTTGATAGCTCATTTTTGTTTAATTGCAGAATAATATTCTGTTGTATAAATATATCACAGTTGGTTTTTCCATTTACTTGTTGAAGGCCATTTTGTTGATTCTGATTTTTGGCAATTATGCAGAAAGCTGATATAAACATTCATGTACAGGTTTTTGGGTGAAAATGAATTTTCAAATAAATAAGCCAAATGCCTAGGAATTATGACTGATGGAATATATGATCTGACTATGTTTAGCTTGATGTAGAATTGTCAAACTGCCTTCCAAACTTGCTGTACTGGTTTGTATTTTCAGCATTAGTGAAAGTTCCTGTTACTCTAAATCCTCACCAGCAATTGGTAATATCAGTTTTTTTTTTTTAATGTAGACATTCTAATACGTATGGAGTACAATCTTATTGGAGTTTAATTTGCAATTTTCTAATAACAATTGACAGTGAGGAGCTTCTCAGAGAACCCTACTGTTTGTAAATTAAAAGAAACCAGCCAGTTGAACCCACCTTATCCACAATCACACCCCCAAGGGCATCAAAGAAAAAAGAAAGAAAGCAAAAGCAAAAGCAAAATAACCTCATCCAAAGTACAGCAACTTCAAAAACTAAGGGACCATCAGCCCACATAGATGAGAAATAACTGGAGAAAGAACTCCAAAAACCAGAGTGTCTTCTTATCTCCAAACAAACACATTAATTTTCCAGCAATGGTTTGTAACCATGCTGAAATGGCTGTAATGACAGAAATATATTTTAGAAAATTGATAAGAATGAAGATCATTGAGATCCAGGAGAAAGTTGAAGCCCAAACCAAGACATCTAAGGAATACAGTAAAATTATACAGGAGCTGAAAGATGAAATGTCCATTTTAAGAAAGAATGAACATGATCTGATAGAGCTGAAAATTTTACCTCAAGAATTTCATAATACAATTGCAATTATTGACAGCAGAATCAACCAAGCTGATCAAAGAATCTCAGGCTTGAAGACCAATTCTGTGAAATAGTCAGAAAAAAACAAACAAACAAAAAAGAATGAAGAATAAAAAAAAAAAAACAAAAAAAAAAACAAACCTCTGAGTAATTTAGGATTCTGTAAAGATACCAGATATGTGACACATTTTAAACCCCTGAAGAAAGGAAGAGAAAGCAAGGAACTTAGAAAACATATTTCAGGATATCACCCATGAAAATTTCTCCAACCTCACTAGAAAGGCCAACATTCAAATTCAGGGAATGTAGAGAATCCATGTGATGGATACCCCTTTT
Organism: Pongo pygmaeus; assembly: GCF_028885625.2. Lineage (NCBI taxonomy): Eukaryota > Metazoa > Chordata > Mammalia > Primates > Hominidae > Pongo > Pongo pygmaeus. The sequence goes on along the minus strand of NC_072379.2, from coordinate 33,337,344 downwards.
CATGTGATGGATACCCCTTTTCGGTTTCCTTCTTAGGTGACTTGCCCCTGCTCTCTAGCTGCCTATAACCTGTCAGCAGAAACTCTACAAGCCCAAAGACATTGAGGGTTTATATTCTGCATTCTTGAAGAAAATAAATTCCAACCAATAATTTCATATCCAGCCAGACCAAGTTTTATAAATGAAGAGGAAATGAGATTCTTTTCACATAAGCAAATGCTAAGGGAATTCATTACCATAAGATCTGCCTTCCAAGAGGTCCTTTAGAAAGTTCTAAATATGGGGCTGGGCACAGTGGCTCACGCCTTTATTCTCAGCACTTTGGGAGGCCGAGGCAGGTGGATCATGAGGTCAGATGATCAAGACCATCCTGGCTAACATGGTGAAACCCCGTCTCTACTGAAAATACAAAAAAAAAAAAAGAAAGTACTAAATATGGAAAGAAAAGTCTGTTACCAGCCACCATGAAAGCATTAAGTATTGATTTTATTTTGTTAATACAATTAATCAATCATATTTACTACATTGTATTAATACAATTATGTATTAATATTGTATGTATTAATACAATTATGTATTAATATTGTATGTATTAATACAATTATGTATTAAGATTGTATGTATTAATACAATTATGTATTAAGATTGTATGTATTAATACAATTATGTATTAAGATTGTATGTATTAATACAATTATGTATTAAGATTGTATGTATTAATACAATTATGTATTAAGATTGTATGTATTAATACAATTATGTATTAAGATTGTATGTATTAATACAATTATGTATTAAGATTGTATGTATTAATACAATTATGTATTAATATTGTATGTATTAATACAATTATGTATTAAGATTGTATGTATTAATACAATTATGTACATAAGTACATAAATATTGACCCTGTAAAGCAGCTAAACAATCAAGCAAGGTTGCATAATAACTGGGTAACAACACCTTGATAGATTTAAATCCACACATATCAATATTAACCATGAGTGTAAAAGGAATAAATGCTTCAATTAAGAGGCACAGAGTGGCAAGTTGGATAAAGAAGTGAGACCCAAATGTATGCTGTCACTGAGAGACCCATCTCAAATGCAGTGACATCAATAGGCTAAAAACCTATTGACGTCAATAGGCTAAAAACCTACCAAGCAAACAGAAGAAAAAAGGGGTTGCTATTCTGATTTCAGCAGAACAAATTTTAAGCCAACAATAATCATAAAAGACAAAGAAGGGCATTGCATAATGGTAAAGGTTTAAAATAACGAGATCTAACATTCTGAAATACAAACACACCCAACAAGAAAGAACCCAGATTCATAAAACAAGTTCTTCAAGACCTACAAAGAGACTTAGATAACCACACAATAATAGTAGGAGATATCACAACACCTCACTGAAACAATTAGACAGATCACTGAGGCAGATCACAAACATACCAAATGGACATAATAGACATCTATGGAAATCTCCACTCCAAAACAATAGAATACACATTCTACTCATCTGTACATGGAACATACTCTAAAATTTACCACACAATCAGCCATAAAACAACCCTCACCAAATTCAAGATAAGAAATCATACCAACCACATTCTCAGACTAGATTGCAATAAAAATAGAAATCAATACTTAATACATTCATTCAAAATCAAAGAATTACATGGAAATAAAACAACCTGTTTCTGAATGACTTGGGTCAATGATGAAATTAAGACAGAAATCAAGAAATTTGTTGGAACTAATGAGAACAAAGAGACAGCATACCAGAATCTCTGAGACAAAGCTAATGAAGAGTTAAGAGAGGAGATTATGGTGCTAAACGCCCACGTCAAAAAGTTAGAAAGACTTCAAATTAGCAATGTAATATCACACCCAGGGAAACTCGAAAAACAAGAGAAAATCAACCCCAAAGGTAACAAAAGACAAGAAATAACCAGAAACAGAGCTGAATTGAAGGAAATTGAGATGTGAAAACCATACAAACATCAATGAGTCTAGCTGTATGTTATTTAAAAGAATAAATTTAAAAGAATAAATAAGATCAATAGACTGCCAGCTAGACTAATAAAGAAAAAAAAAGGGAGAAGATTCCAAAAAATGCAATTGGAAATGACAATGGGGACATTACTGCCAACCCCACAGAAATATTAAAACCTCTCATAGACTACTAGAAACACCTCTATTTCTTCTAGATTTTTTTAAACCCAGAAGAAATGGGCAAGTTTTTGGAAATATACAAACTCCTAAGAATGAACCAGGAGGAAACCGAATACATTAACAGAGGAATAATGAATTCCAAAATTGAATCTGTAACAAAAAGCCTACCAACCAGAAAAAAAGCCTAAAACCAGACAGATTCACAGCCAAATTCTCCCAGATGTATAAAGAATACCAGGGCTATTCCTACTGAAACTATTCCAAAAATTTGAGGAGGAGGGACTACTCCCTAACTCATTCTATCAGGCCAGTATCATTCTGATACCAAAATCTGGCAGAGACACAACAATAAAAAAAGGCAACTTCAGGCCAATATCCTTGATGAACACAGATGCAAAAAATCTCAACAAAACACTAGCAAACCAAATCTAGCAGCATGTCAAAAAGCTAATCCACCACAATCAAGTAGGCTTTAACTCTGGTTTGCACGGTTGGTTCAACATATGCAAATCAATAAATGTGGCTCTTCACATAAATAGAACTACAAACAAAACCACATGATTATCTCAATAGATGCAGCAAAGGCTTTTGGTAAAATTCAACATCGCTTTATGTTAAAACTCTCAAATAATTAGGCACCGAAGGAACGTACTTCAAAATAATAAGAGGCATCTATGTCATTCCCACTACCAACATCATACTGAATGGGTAAAAGCTGGAATAATTTCCTTTGAGAACTAGAAGAAGACATGAATGCCCCCTCTCACCACTCGTATTCAACATGGTAGCAGAAGTCCTAGTGAGAGCAATCAGACAAGAGAAAGAAATAAAAGGCATCCAAATATAGAGGGATTCAAACTATCTCTGTTTTCAATGTGATTCTATTCCTAGAAAACCCCACGGTCTCTGCCCAAAAGCTGATATATCTGATAAAATAACTTCAGCAAAGTTTCAGTATACAAAATCAATGTACAAATATCTGTAGCATTTCTGTACATCAACAACATCCAAGCAGAGAGCCAAATGAAGATAATTCTATTCACAACAGCCACAAATAGAATAAAATACCTAAAAATGCAGCTAACAAGGGAGGCGAAAGATTTCTACAATGAGATTTACAAAACACTGCTCAAATAAATCAAAGGTGACACAGACAAATAGAAAAACATTCCATGCTCATGGATAGGAAGAATCAATATTGTTAAAGTGGCTATACTGCCCAAAGAAATTTACAGATTTAATGCTATTTCCATCAAACTACCAATGATATTCTTTACAGAATTAGAAAAAACTCTATTAAAATTCATATGGAATCAAAAGAAGGGCCCTAATAGCCAAGGCAATCCTAAGCAAAAAGAACAAAGCTGGAGGTATCATGTTACCCAAATTTCTAAACTACAAGACTACAATAACCAAAACAGGATAGTACTGATTAGAAAAGAGGCACATACATCAAAGAAACAGAATAGAAAGCCCAGAAACAATGCTGCACAGGTACGACCATCTGATCTTTGACAAAGTAAACAAAAACAAGCAATGGGGAAAGGACTCCCTGTCAATAAATGAAGCAGAAATAACTGGGTAGCCATATGCAGAAAATTGAAACCCTATTTCCTTACACCATATGCAAAATCAACTCAAGATGAATTGACGTCAAAACCTAAAATGATAGAAAACTTTAATGATACCTAGGAATTACCATTGTGGACATAGGCCCTGGCAAAGATTCCATGATGAATACATCAAAAGCAATTGCAACAGAAACAAAAACTTACAAATGGGACCTACTTAAACTAAAGAGCTTCTTCACAGCAAAAGAAACTATCAACAGTGTAAACAGGCCACCTCTAAAAGGAAGAAAATATTTGAAAACTATGTATCCAATAAAGGTCTAATATCTAGAATCTGTAAGAAACATAAATCAAGAAGCAAGAAAACAACCCCATAAAGACTAGCTTAGGACATGAACAGACACGTTTAAAAAGAAGACAAATACGTGGCCAACAGGCATATGAAAAAACGCTTAGCACCACTAATCATTAAAAAAAAAATGCCAATCAAAACCACAATGAGATACCATGTCACACCAATCAGAATGGCTATTATTAATATGTCAAAAAATAACAGATGCTGGCAAGGTTGTGGAGAAAAGGGAACACTTAAATACACTGCTGATCAGAATGTAAATTAGTTCAGCCATTGTGGAACACAGTTTGGCGATTTCTTAAAGAACTTAAAACAGAATTAGCATGCAATGAAGCAATCCCATCATTGTGTATATACCCAAAGGAATATAAATCTTCTACCATAAAGACACATGCACACTTAGGTTCATTGCAAGCAACACTGTTCACAATAGCAAAGACGTGGATTTACCCTAAATGCCCATTCATGGTAGTCTGGATAAAGAAAATATGGTTTATATATGCCATGCAATACTATACAGCCAGAAACAAAAGAATGAGATCATGTCCATTCCAGCAACATGGATGGAGCTGGAGATCATTATCCTAAGTAAAACAAAACAAGAGCAGCAAACCAAATACCACATCTTCTCACTTAAGTAGGAGCTAATCATTGAGTACACATGGAAACAAAGAAGAGAACAACAGGCACTGGGGCCTTCTTGAGGGTGGAGGGTGGGAGCAGAGTGAGGATCAAAAAACTACCTATCACATACTATGCTTTTTACTTGGATGATGAAATAATCTGTACACCAAACCCTCATGACATGCAATTTACCTGTATAACAAAAATGCACATATACCCCTAAACCTAAAAGTTAAAAAATAATACATATAGTGTCATTATAATAAAATAGTCTGTTAATCAAATACAGTGTTGATAGACTGAAAAGTCACTCCCCAAATTGGGAGAAAAATCTTTGCAAACTACATATTTGATGATGACCAGAATATATACAGATATCCAAAAACTAAATTATAAGGGAAAAATAGGCAAAAGTGCAATGTCATGAAATTATTACATTTTAGTTTCTCAAGATATTTTTGCATTTTTCCATTGTGCATTTTTTGTGTTCTTACTAAATTTGCATGTCATTCTGAAAAGTTAGATATATCTAAAAATTGATTAATTATAATTGTACAGTTTAATGAATGTAAAAGGAACATCCATTTAAGAAAAAAATTTAAAGACGAGAAATGCTGGCAAGGGTGTTGAGAAAAGAGAATCCTTGTACACTGTTCATGGAAATGTAGATTGGTGAAAATATTATGGAAAACAGTATGAGAATTTCTAAATAAATTAAAAATAGAACTGCCATATGACCAGCAATCCCTCTTCTGGATGTATACCCAAAGGAAATGAAATCACCACCTCATGAAGATAGATGCACTCTCATGTTCATGGCAGAACATCAAAAAGCTAATCCACCGGCCGGGTACGGTGGCTCGCGCCTGTAATCCTAGCACTTAGGGAGTCCAAGACGGGTGGATCACCTGAGGTCAAGAGTTTGAGACCATCCTGGCCAACCTGGTGAAACCCTGTCTCTACTACAAATACAAAAGAATTAGCTGAGCATGGTGGTGGGTGCCTGTAATCCCAGCTACTTGGGAGGCTGAGGGAGGAGAATTGCTAGAACCCTGGGGGCAGAAGTTGAGTGAGACAAGATCATGCCACTGCACTCTGTCTTGCGATGGAGGGAGACTCCATCTCAAAAAAAACAAAAGCGAATGCACCACAATCAAGTAAGCTTTAACTCTGGGATGCAAGGTTGGTTCAACATATGCAAATCAATAAACGTGGTTCATCACATAAACAGAACTACAAACAAAACCATATGATTATCTCAATAGATGCAGAAAAGGCTTTTGGTAAAATTCAACACCGCTTTATGTTAAAACCCTCAAATAATTAGGCATTGAAGGAATATAATTCAAAATAATAAGAGACATCTATATCATTCCCACTACCATCATCTTTATTCATTCATCCATCAGTGACCACTTAGGTTGTTTCCATGTCGTGACTACTTACAATAGCTGAGATTTGAAAACAACCTAAGTGGTCATTGAAGGAAGAATGAATAAAGAAACTGTAACATGGATACTTATTCCATCAAATGTATATGGAATAGAATATTATTCAGCCTTAAAAGAAGGAGATCCTGCCATTTTCCACAACACGGATGAACGTGGAGGACATTATACTAAGTGAAATATAAACCTGACACAGAAAGAAAAATATTGCACGATCTTACATATAGGTGGAATCAAATATATAGAGAAAGAGAGGTCAAATATATAGAGAAAGGTCAAATATATAGAGAAAGAGAATAAAAGTGATTACAAGGGGCAGGGGTGGGGGGAAATTGGGAGATGTAGGCCAGAGGATAGATTCAATGTGGCAGATATGCAGGATGAGTAATTCTAGAGATTGAAAGTACATGAAAACTATGGATGATAAAACAGTACTGTATTTGGGATTTCTGTAAAATGAGTAGATTTTAGTGGCTCTTGCCACAAAACAAGGAAGAGTAAATATGCGAGATTATGAACAGGTCAATTTCCTTCACTATAGTAACCATTTTACTAATGTTTCACATAACTTCATGTTGTGTATCTTACATCTGCACAATAAAATTTATTCAAAAAGACTAGTCCAAAAGCCATCATTTTGTCCCATTTTATATACTGTCTGTGAGCCAGTAGTTCATTGTGTTTATTTATAATCTACATAGCAGGATTGTTTTTCTAATCATTTGCATGTATTTTGCATTTCCCTTATAGATAAAACTGTGAAATACAGAAACCCAAAGAACCTTGAATGTTTGTTCTATGACTTAAGTTGGTTTATCTAGAACTCATTTGACAAAGTAAGATACAGCAAATAAATATTTAAAAATTCTGTATGAAGAGAAATTATTAATAGTATATTAATACCAGTTTTTATTATTAGAAACAAAAAGACACTGAGAAAGTGAGATTGAGAGACATATAAAACTATTGCTTAGGAGAGTCATATAAAAATTGTATAGAACCTTTGTACGTTTCTCTTAATGGAAACATTGCCGCAGCCACGCTATAATAAGTCTGGTATGTGTACTCTAGCTGTGCCAATAGAAGGAAAGGAATTGGGATTTGGTAGATATCTAGAAATCTGTGCCATAATAAAATGGATAATTTTGTCATAGTGAAACATCTGCTCAGACTACTGAATTCATAGATGAATGCAACAAGCACACACTGATCACTCTCTTTGCATATGACATTGAGAATGCCCTGGAAATGCATAGACAAACTTAGTCACATCCCTGCTATTTAGGACCTTACAGATAGAAATAATGTAGTAGTTTCTTCCAAGAGCAATCATGTCTGCTTCTTGTATTTTTCTGGAATCCAGAGAAGGGGGACTGTTTTGCTTTAAAATTTGCCTTAGATATTTTGTCTTTATCAAGGAATTTGCTTACTGCAAAGAAAATTTGTCCAGAGATCATCAATAACATTAATCATTAATCTAGTGAAAGACATAAATTAGGCCACTGAACGGTCTTGCTTTATTAATGGAAAATTTTTACTAAAAACACTCTAAGAAGTGTCTTTATTAAGAAAGTGCATAATTTATTTGCTTTTCAAGCTTTTCTCAATTTTTCCAAATTTTCTTATGGCAGAAAAATTTGCTCATATACTTAGTATTCACAGTAGGGCAAACTGTTAAATATTTTATTGCAATTTATTGTAGTGGTTAAGAATGTAAGCTTCTGAAACAAATAGATTTGGTTTTATTTTCTAGTTCTGTGACATAATTGAGCTATGTAACTGGGAAAAGTCACTAAATCCTTATATGCTTCATTTTTCTTAAGATTAATAGAATTCTTTTGTGAATTAAATGATGTAAGTACATAAAGCTTTTAGCACAGTTTCTGGCAGAAACAGTGCTCAATACAAATTAGCATTCACTATGTGTGAAACTTGGGGACCTTTAAAAAGCTATAACTTTAAAAAATAAAAAAAAGATTTTAGAGAAATAAAAGAGGTGAATGGAGCCCATAAAATGAAAAATTTACTAATTTATTAAATACAGAATCTTGAAGGTGAGTTACATATTATGTATCTCAATGGAATTTTCACAAAATTTAAGAAATAAAAATACTACAGTAAATAATTTTATAAGAGTGTTGTTTAAGGAAAAGAATAACTGGTTCCTTGTGAGCTACAAGGATTTTATTAGACTTCATGCAAAGTAATCTTGCTTTTTTAGTAAATGTGTTAATGTTATAATTAATAATATCTCATAAAGGGAAAAACTCCCAGAGATAATCACTACTGGCAACATAATGTTTTGTCATAATTGTTTTTATCTTAACAATTGATTGAATTTTATATATTACTTTTAGCTTCTATTTAGAATCACTACTAGAAATGTTTGTGTAAATAAAATTAGGTTGTATATTTTTTGTAATTTAACATAAAGTCAAGGTTTGCCTTTTGTGAGACGCCCCACTTTTTTTCCAAAGACAATTGGATAATTAATTTCCCCTTTTATTTTAATTGAAGAAAATACACAGTATAATTTTCTTCCAAAATGCAGTGTATACATTTTGTAGGTTTTAAAACTTGTCTGTGTGTGCATGTATAAACTTATTTTTAGATCGTTTCTGAGTTTAAATTTTTGAATGTTTTATAGGTTGGTTTGCATTTTCACAGAGATATGTAGTCATATATCTTTCTATAATATATGAAAGAAAAATGTTCTTTGTCATATGCTTTATGTGGCTGTGCTTATAAGAGCAAAAATTAAACATTTGCTACTTATAATTTTGTTGCAATTTCTTGGTAATCTACTTAAATATAAAAATGTGTTTATTATATAGTTATTTAAGTAGAGTACAAAGGTTTAGATTGTGCTAAATTGGTTCTTGATGGCTGATCAATCAGGATATTTCTGGGAACTAACACATAGCGTAATAGTTTAGCTTTGAAAATATGAGTTTCATGAACACTTGCATTTGAAATAGAGATACTGCACAAAGACAAAATGTAACCTGGGGAAACTAACTTATTTATATCCTTAAATTACTAACTGGTTTTCTGTTTCTTAAAGGAAATAAACAATAATAACTCACATTTTGACGTGTGACAATGCTCATGGCAGATTTTTTTTTTTTTTACTGTTAAATTCCAATTAATCTTTTGATGGGAACTATGCTTCACAAGATCCAGTAAAAACTATGTGCACAGTATTGAAATTATTTGCCCATTTTCTACAGCAGATCTACTTAAAGAGTCAGCAGCATCTGGAAGATTTTCTCCCTTTTTATTTTTGGTTTTATAGCAATGCTGTGGTAGCACTGGAGAATGTGTTCAGAATGTTTATAAATAAGTGCAGGAAATAACTTTGAAATCAGCAGCTGTTCAGACACATGCATCTGTTTAAGTGAATAGCTGCATACATCTCTCTAGTAAAAAGGGAACCTGAATTTAATCCAAGCTCTAAGTGTTACAAACAAGACACTACCTGTTTTTAAATGTTAAGCTAATTGCTGTGAAATCTGCCCAGCTGGCCAAAGGCGTAGCTACTTGAGAAGTGACTATCATTGAAAAAAAGATGATGTAGAATATAGTGTCCCAGTATAATAAAACTAATTCACTTAGTGTTTGCTGTTTCTACCTCATGGTTCAAATATCTGTGTCCCCTTTTCTCACGTGTATTTTTATTGCATTTCAAAATAATTTGTTTAATAATAAATTCTTAACAAAAATATGACATTGAAATAGAAGTGGACTCATGCACTTTTAGCAAAAGAACCAAAAATACCTTCAAATGTGTTGTTAAATCATCTGTGTAAACCAGGCGCAGTGGCTCATGCCTGTAATCCCAGCACTTTGGGAGGCTGAGGCAGGGTGATTGCCTGAGCTCAGGAGTTCGATACCAGCCTGGGCAACACAGTGAAACCCTGTCTCTACGAAAATATAAAAAATTAGCCAGGAATGGAGGCGTACGCCTGTAGTTCCAGCTACTCGGGAGACTGAGGCAGGAGAATTGCTTGAACCCAGGAGGCGGAGGTTGCAGTGAGCCGAGATCGTGCCACTGCACTCCAGCCTGGGCGACAGAGAGAGACTCTGTCAAAAACAAACAAAAAAACAAAAAAACACAAAAACAACAAACAACAACAAAACACATCTGTGTGAGATTCAGATGCATAACATGAGCAGAAGCAGAGATTTTGGAGGACATGATAGGTTGCTAATGAAACTGTGATAAGAAAGAATTCTCATTTGCTGTGGTTTGAATATTTGTCCCCTCCAAAACTCATGTTGAAACAGTCCCCAGTGTGGGAGTGTTGAGAGATGAGGTATTTGAAGTGACTGAGTAATGAGGGCTTTGCCTTCATGAGTAGGTTAGTTCATTCATGCATTAATGGATTAACAGGTTAATGGGTTAGTGGATTAATAGGTTGTCATGGGAGTGGAACTGATAGCCCTATGAGAAGAGAAACAGAATCCTGAGGTAGTATGTTAGCACCTTCTGCCCGCTCACCATGTGTTGCCCTGCACTGCCCCAGGACTCTGCAGACAGTCTCCCTCAGCAAGAAATCTCTCAACAAATGCAGCTCCTCAGCCTTGGACATCTCAACCCCCACAGCTGTAAGAAGTAATTATGTTCTCTATAAATTACCCAGATATCATATGCTGTTATAGCAACAGAAAATAGACTGACAGCATATTAGTGAAGAGCTGGGGCTACAAAATATGAATTAAGAAGAAATGCTCTGTTTCATTTCTGGTTACTGCGTTGATTACTTCAGACACTGAACTTGCTTAGTTTTATTATAAAACAACAGAAGCTCTGGCCCACCAGCCAATTCTCTTAAGTAGATACAATTATAAACACGAATATGGCAAATACCAGAGCTCCAAAATACATGATTCAAATGTTGCCAGAATGAAAGGGACAAATTAACAACTCTCCAACAATAGTTCTAGATTTAAATATCTCACTTTCAATAATGGATAGAAAAGAGAGATAGAAAATCAACAAGCAAATAAATGACATGAGAAACAGTGTAGACCAATTAGAGCTAAGAGACGTAAGTAGAACACTCCATCTAACAATAGCGGAATATACATTTTTCTCAAGTTAATGGAATGTTCTAGAAGATAGTTCATACATTACTTCATAAAAAATAAAAGATTAAAACCATATAAAGTATATTTTGCAATCATAATGTAATACGAACAAAAATCCATAGAAGGAAAATGAAAAAATCCACAAATATGAAGAAATTAATCACACTCTCAAACAACCAATAGGCCAAAGAAGAAATCATAAAAAAATTGGAAAATATATTGTGGAAAATGAAAACAAAACACAACATACCAACAATTATGGGATGTAGAGAAAATGGTGCAAAGAGGGAAATTTACAGCTATAGATGTTTACTTTAAAAATAAATACCTCAAATAAATAACTTAAATTTTCACCTTAAGGAACTACATAAACAATAAATTAACCCCAGTCTAAGGATAAAGAATAGAGTGAAGATAATTAAAATATAAAATGAAACAGTAGAGAAAATCAACAAACCAAAAAGTTGATTTTTCAAAAAAAATCAAAATTGACAAATATTATTTAGTCTGACTAGAAAAAGAGAGAGAGAGAAAGAATATTCAAATGTCTAAAATCATAGAGTGGGGACAATACTATTTAACTTAAATAAATGAAAAGGAATATAAGAGAGGACAATGAAAAACTGCACACAAACTGATCGAATTAGCTAGATGAAATGGACACATTTCTAGAAACATACTGTCCTTCAAGAGTGAACCACGAAAAAATAGAAAAGTCTGAATAGACTTACAACTAGTAAGAGATTGAATCAGTCATCTACAACTTCCCAACAAAGAAAAGCCCTAGCCAGATGGCTTCATTAATGAATTCCATTAAACATTTAAAAAGAAATTAAACCAATAATCAAACCTACCAAAAAACGCAAAGAAGATGTTTCCTAACTTATTCTGTTAGTTCAGCATTAATTATCCTGATACCGAGACTAATGATCTATCACTCTCTATATATATATGTAATATAAATATTTACATACATGTAAATATAAATATAAATTTATATACAACTACAAACCAGTATTTCTTATGAACATTGATGCAAAACACCTCAATAAAATACTAGCAACCCAAATTTAGCAGGATATTAAAGGATCACACACCATGTGCAAATGGTGTAATATTTATTCCTGGAACGCAAGGATGGCTTAGCATATAAAAATCAGTGACTATAACATACCTCAGTAACAATGAAGTAAAAGAAGTACAAATAATTCTCTCACTTGTTGAACAAAAAGCACTTGGAAAAATACAACATACTTTCATGATAAAAACATACAACCAAGAAGAAGCAGATAGAAACTACCTCAAAATAATAGAGGCCACACATGAAAAGTTTGCAGCTACCACCAAACTAAAGGTGAAAGACTGAAAATATTTCCTCTCAGTTGAGAAGTGTGGCAAGGATGCCACTTTCACTTATTTTATTCAACATAGTATTGGAAGTTCTAGCTAGAACATTAGACAAAAAAAGTAATTATATACATATTGAAAATAAAGAATTAAAGTTATTTCTGTTTACAAATGACATAATCTTATATGTAGAAAACCCTCAAGATTCACCCTCCCTGGGGGAAAAAATACTGGTAGAACCAGTAAACATACTCCACAAAGTTTCAAGATACAAAATAAATACATTAAATTTAGTTGTGTTTCTATATGCTAACAATGAACAGTCTTAAAATGGAATTAAGAAAACTACCTTATTTAAAATAGAATGAAGAAATAAAATATTGGCTTGGTGTAGTGGCTCATGCCTGTAATCCCAGCACTTTGGGAGGCCAAGGCGGGTAGATCACCTGAGGTCTGGAGTTTGAGACGAGCTTAGCCAACATGATGAAATTCCATCTCTACTAAAAAAGAAAAATAGCCAGGCATGGTGGTGGGCATCTGTAATCCCAGATACTCGGGAGCTTGAGGCAGGATAATCACTTGAACTGGGGAAGGAGAGGTTGCAGTGAGTTGAGATCTTGCCATTGCACTCCAGCCTGGGTGACAAGAGCAAATCTCCATCTAAAAAAAAAAAAAGAAAAAAGAAAAGAAAAAAGAAAAAAAAGAACATTAAGGAATAAACTTAACCTAGAAGACATTGTATTTTTATACTAAAAACTACAAAACATTGCTGAATGAAATGAAAGAGAACATTAATAAATGGAAAGATTCCTCTTGTTCATAGATTAGAAGCCTTAATATTATTCAGATGTCAAAGCTACACAAAGCAATCTACAAATTTGATGAAATGACCTCTTGAAAACCGAACTACAATTTTTTGCAGAAATAAAAATATTCCATCCTAAAAATTCATGTGGAGTTTCAAGAAATAGTCAAAATAATTTTGAAAAGAAGTGCAACGTTAGAGGATTTATACATCCTGATATCATAACTTACTATAAATATTTATTAATAAAAAGTGTAGTGCTGCCATAAAGACAGACACATAGAGAGATGGAATAGAAGACAGCCTAGAAATAAAACTCATGTATATTATGAAATGACTTTGACAAATGTACCAAAACCACTCATTAGAGATAAGATAGTCTTTTCAACAAATGATACTGAGAAAACTAAATATTCACATGTACAAGAGTGAGGTTGGAAACTTATCCTATATCATTTACAAAAAGGATCAAAATGGATAAAATAACTAAACAAAAGAGCTAAAACTACAAAAATTATTTTTAAAAACTTTTACCCAGAAATACATATACTGACTATGTAGCCACCAAAATTAAAAATAAAAAATTTTAAACAAAACAAAACAAAAACTCTTAAAAAATTGCAAGGTAAAGCTCATAAATTGGTATTTGGCAATAATTTCTTAAATATGACACCGGCAGTATAGGAAACAAAAAGGAGGCATCTATCAAATTGCACTTCATGTACACTAAATGGTACTATCAAAAAACTGGAAAGGCAACCTACAAAATGGAAGAAGTTGCTTGCAAATCATATATGTGATAAGGTCTTAATATCCAAAATATATAAATAATTCCTTCATTTTAACAATATTGTGAAACAAACACTCAATTAAAAAATGGGCTAAAGACTTGAATAGACATTTATCCAGAGATGATATACAAACAGCTAATAAGCACATGTAAAGGTAACTGAATGGCACTAATCATTAAGGAAATGCAAATCAAATTCAAAATGATATGCCACTTCACACCCATTTGGACAGCTATTATAAACACACTTGCACACAAGACATATGTACATAAAGAAAATTACAAGGCAAGGTTGTGGAGAAATTGCAATCCTTGTACATTGCTGCTAGAAATGAAAAGGGTGCAGCTGCTGTTCCAAACATTGTGTTGGTTTCTCAAAAAATCAAACATGGAATTACCATGTGATCCAGCAATTTCACTTCTAAATATGTAAGAAAAATAACTAAAGCCTTGTTTTTGAGATCTGAAGTTCTTTCTTCTACTTGTTCTAGTCTACCCAAATGAAACACACACACACACACACACACACACACACACACACACACACAGAGAAAAGTAAATCTGGTAATATGAAAAAACAAGACTTTATAACACCTCCAAAACTAAATTGCTAGAGCAATCACACTAGCTCCTAAGCAATGGATCCCAACCAAGAAGAAATCTCTGAATTGCCAGATAAAGAATTTAGAAGGTTGATTATTAAGATGCTCAAGGAGATACGAGAGAAAAGTGAAAACTAACTGAAAGAAATTAAAAAACAATACATGCTATGGATGAAAAATTCTCCAGCGAGACAGCTGTCATAGAGAAAAAACAATCACAACTTCTGGAAATGAAAGGCATACTTAGAGAAATAAAAAAATGCGGTGGAAATTTTCAATAATAGACTAGAACAAGTAGAAAGAATTTCGGATCTTGAAGACAAGGCTTTCGAATTAACCCAATTAGAAAAAGACAAAGAAAAAGAACCAAAATATTGAACAAAGCCTTCAGGAGATTTGGGGTTACGTTAAGCAGCCAAACCTAGGAATATGGTGTTTCTGAAGAAGAAAAGAAACTTAAAAGTTTGGAAAACCTATTTGAGGAAATAATGGAGGAAAACTTCCCTGGCCTTGCCAGAGATCTAGACATCCAAATAACAAGCAGCTCAATGAACAACTGGAAAATTCATTGCAAAAAGATCTTCACTTTGGCACATAGTAATCAGGTTATCTAAAGTCAAGATGAAAGAAAGAATCTTAGGAGCAGTGAGACAAAAGCGTCCACTAACCTATAAAAGAAAACCTATCAAATTAACAGCAGATTCTTCAGCAGAAACCTTACCAGCCAGAATGCATTGGAATCCTATCTTTAGTGCCCTAAATCAAAATAACTGTCAGCCAAGAATTTTGTATGCAGTGAAACTAAGCTTCTTAAATGAAGGAAAGATACAGTCTTATTCACACAAAAAACACTAAGAAAATTTGCCACTACCAAGCCAGCCGGCACTATCAGAATGCTAAAAGGAGTTCTAAATCATGAGGCAAAACTTCAAAATACACCAAAATAGAACCTCTTTAAAGCATAAATCTCAAAGGGTTTATTAAACAACAATGTAATACAAAAAATTCAAGGTATTTCGACAACTAACATGATGAATAGAACAGTACTTCACATCTCAATACTAGCATTAAACATAAATGGCCTAAGTGCTCCATTCAAAAGATACAAAATGACAGATATTGATTCACCAACCAAGTAACTGCTGTCTTCACAAAACTCACCTAACACTTAAAGACTCACATAAACTTAAGGTAAATGGATGGAAAAAAAACTCCACATAAATGTAAACCGAAACTGAGCAGGAGTAGCTATTCTTATATCAGACAAAACAGATTTTAAAGCAATAGTAGTTTTTTTAAAAAGACAAAGAGGATTACTATATAATGATAAAAGGATTAGTTCTACAGGAAATTATCACAAACCTAAGTATATTTGAACCTAATACTGGAGCTCCAAAATTTATAAAACAATTACTACTAGACCTACAAATTGAAATAGACAGCAACACAGTAATAGTGGGGGACTTCAATACTCCAATGGCAGCACTAGACAGGTCATCAAGACAGAAAGACAACAAAGAAATAATGGAATTAAACTATATCCTACAATAAAGGGGCTTAACAGATATTTACAGAACATTCTACCCAACAACTGCAGAATATACATTATTTTCATCAGCACATGGAACATTCTTCAAGATAGACCATATGACAGCTCACAAAACAAGTCTCAATAAATTTAAGAAAATTAAAATTATATCAAGTACTCTCTCAGAACACAGTGAAATGAAATTGGAAATCAACTCCAAAAGGAACCTTCAACACCATGAAAATACATAGAAATTAAATAACCTGTTCCTGAAAGATCACTGGATCGACAATAAAATCAAGATGGAAATGTAAAAATTCTTTGAACTGAACAATAATAGAGACATAACTTATCAAAACCTCTGGGATACAATGAAGGAAGTGCTAAGAAGAAAGTTGATAGCAATAAATGCCTAACATCAAAACATCTGAAAAATCACAAATTGACATTCTAAGGTCACACCGCAAGGAACTAGAGAAACAAGAACAAATCAAAACCAAACCCAGCAGAGGGAAAGAAATAACAAATATCAGAGCAAAACTAAATGAAGTGGAAACAAACAAACAAATAACAACAACAACAAAGATAAATGAAACAAAAAGCTGGTTCTTTGAAAAGATAAAATTAATAGACCTTTAGCAAGATTTACCAAGAAGAGCGAAGAAGCAAATAAGCTTAGTTAGAAATGAAACAAGATATATTACAACGATAACACAGAAATACAAAAAAAAAAAAATTCAAGAGTACTAGGAACACCTTTACATCAACAAACTAGAAAATCTACAGGAGATGAATAAATTTCTGGAAATACACAACCCTCCTAGATTAAATCAGGAAGAAATAGAAACTCTGAACAAATGAAAAACAAGTAATGAGACTGAAACTATAATTGTTAAAAAACTGCCAACAAAATAATGTCCAGGGCCAGAAGGATTCACAGCTGAATTCTGTAAGACATTCAAAGAAGAATTGTTACCAATCTTACTTAAACTATTCCAAAAGATAAGGAGGGAATCCTCCCTAAATCATTCTACGAAGGCAGTATCACCTTAATACCAAAAGCAGAAAAAGACATAACAAATAAAGAAAATTACGTACTAATATACCTGATGAATACAGATGCAAAACTCCTCAACAAAATACTAGCTAACCAAATCCAAAAGCATATCAAAAAGATAATACACCATGATCAACTGGATTTCATAGCAGGGATGCAGGGATGATTTCACATACATAAGTCAATAGATGTGATACATCACATAAACAGAATTAAAAGAAAAATTATATGATCATTTCAATAGATGCAGAAAAAGCATTTGACAAAATTTGGCATCCATTTATTATTAAAACTCTCAGCAAAATTGGCATAGAAGGGCCATACCTTAAGGTAATAAAAGCCATCTATGACAAACCCACAGCCAACATTATAATGAATGCAGAAAAGTTGAAAGCATTCCCCTTGAGAACTGGAACCAAAACAAGGTGTGCATTTTCCCCACTTCTATTGAACATACTACTGGAAGTCCTAGCCAGAGCAATCAGATAAGAGCAAGAAATCAAGGGCATCCAAAGGGCATCCAAATCATTAACAAGGAAGTCAAGCTGTGACTGTACAACGATTATATGATTGTACACCTAGAAGACTCTAAAGACTAATTCAAAAAGCTCCTAGATCTGATAAATTAATTCAGTAAAGTTTTAGGATACAAAGTCAATGTAAAGAAATCACTAGCACTACTATACAACAACAGTGACCAAGCTGAAAATCAAATCAAGAGCACAATCCCTTTTACAACAGCTGCAGAAACAAAACAAAACAAAACTTTGAAATTTATCTAACCAACTAGGTGAAAGATCTCTACAAGGAGAACTGCAAAACACTGCTAAAATAAATCATCAATGACATAAACAAATGGAAACACACCGCGTGCTCATGGATGGGTATAATCAATAATGTTAAAATAACAATACTGCCCAAATCTATCTACAGATTCACAGCAATTCTCATCAAAATGACATTATGATTTTTCACAGAACTAGAAAAAACAATCTTAAGATTCACATGCAACCAAAAAAAGAGCCCGCATAGCCAAAGCAATGCTAAGCAGAGAGAACAAATCTGGAATCATCACATTACATGACTTCAAACTACACTACAAGGCTATAGTTAACAAAACAGCATAGTACTGGTATAAAAATAGGCAGGTAGACCAAATAAACAAAATAGAGAACCCAGAAATAAAGTCAAATACTTACAATCAACTGATCTTTGACAAAACAAACAAAAACATAAAGTGGGGAAGGACATCCTATTCAACAATTGGTGCTGGAATAATTGGCAAACCACATGTAGTAGAATGAAACTGATCCTCATCTCTCACCTTATACAAAAATCAACTCAAGATGGATAAAAGACTTAAATCTAAGACCCGAAACCATAAAAATTCTAGAAGATAACATCAGAAAAACTCTTCTAGATATTAGCTCAGGCAAAGAGTTCATGACCAAAAAGCCAGAAGCAAATGCAAAACAACAACAACAACAACAAAACATAAATATATGGGACCTAATTAAACCAAAAATCTTCTGCATAGCAACATAAATGATCAACAGAGTGAACAGACAACCCACAGACTCTGTGTGGGAGAATACATTTGAAAACTATGCATCTGACAAAAGACTAATATCCAGAACCTACAAGGAGCTCAAACAAATAAACAAGAAAATACCCCAAATAATCCCATCAAAAAGTGGGAAAAGTGGGAATTGAATAGACAGTTCTCAAAAGAAGATACACAAATGGCCACAAAGCATATAAAAAATACCCCACATTACTAATCATCAGGGAAATGCAAATTAAAACCACAATGAGATACTACCTTACTCCTGCAAGAACGGCCATAATTTAAAAAAATCAAAAAATAATAGATGTTGGCCTGGATGTGGGGGAAAGGAAACACTTTTACACTGCTGGTAGAAATGCTAACTAGTACAACTACTATGGAAAACAGTATGGAGATTCCTTGAAGCATTAAAAGTAGATCTACCATTTGATCCAGCAATTCCACTACTGGGTATCTACGTGAGGAAAAGAAGTCATTATATGAAAAAGACACCTGCACACACATTTTCATAGCAGCACAATTCACAACAACAAAAATATGAAACCAACCTAAATGCCCATCAATCAATGAGAAGATAAAGAAAATGCAGTGTATATATTCAGCCATAAAAATAATAAAATAATGGCATTTGCAGCAACTTGGATGGAATTGGAGACCAATATTCTAAGTGAAGTAACACAGGAATGGAAAACCAACTATCATATGTTCCCACATACAAGTGGGAGCTAAGCTATGAGGATGCAAAGGCATTAGAATGATATAATGGACTTTGGGGACTAAGGGGAAAGGATGAGAGGTGAGTGAGGGATAAAAGACTACACATTGGGTGCAGTGTACACTGCTCAGGTGACAAGTGCACCAAAATTTCAATCACCACTAAAGAATGTATCCATGTAACGAAAACCACTTGCTCTCCAAATATACTGAAAATTTTTAAAAACCGTGAAATTCACGTAGCATGAAATTCTGATACATACTACAACATGAATGAACTCTGAAAACATTATGTTATATGAAATAACCTAGATACAAAATGACAAATATTACATTATTCCACTTCTATTATCTTCCTAGAGTAGACAAATTCATAAAGACAAAAGTAGAATAAAGGTTACTGTGGAGTTAGAGTGAAGGAGCATTTATTGTTTAATGACTAGAGAATTTCAGGTTGGGATAATAAAAAAAATTCTAGAAATTAGTAGTGGTGATAGTTGCACAGCAACATGAATAAACTTAAGGCCATTAAATTGTACACTTAAAATGATTAAAATTTTATATTCTGGTAAAAATGGTAAATTTTATATTATGCATATTTACAACAATAAAAAGAAAAATATTTTTTAAAAAAGCAAGAAAGACATGGTCCCACTTATTTTCCTATATAGGATCATATGGAAACATGATACTTGGAACTGCTGCAATCATTGCTCAGTGGTGAGTGGAACCAGCCCAGGACAATGCCATCTCACAGAGGATGACAGAGACAGATGGAAACAACTCAATTTCTTGGTGACATCATGGAGCCAGACTTCCTTTTATGAGAAATAATAAAATCCTTTATTGTTTAAAAGAAAAAAAAGGAAAAAGTGAGCCAGGAAACCACAAGAATAATACAGGAAATTTAAATAAATATTGCAAAGTGAAAGAAGCCAATCTGAGAAGGCTACTGTATGACTCCAACTGTATGACTTTCTGGAAAAGCCAAAACTGTGGCGATAGTAAGAAGATCTGTGGCTGCCAGGGACTTCCAGGAGAGAGTGAGATGAAAGGGATGAAAGGTGGAGCACAAAAGGTGGATGAAATAGGGTAGTGAAAGTATTCTCTATGATGCTACAGCGTTAGGTGCATGTCATTAAAATTTTCAAAACCCACAGGACTGTGCAACACAGAGTGAACTTTGATGTTAACTATGGTTTTAGTTAATAACGGTGTATCAATATTGTCTCATCAGTTTTAACAAATGCACCACACCAAACCAAGATGATAACAATAAAGGGAATGAGGGGGCAGTGTGGGAGTAAAGGAGGACTTAATTTTCTATTCAAATTTTCTGAAACTCAAACCTTCTCAGAAGAAAAGTCTTTTAATTTAGGAAGTAGCTATGAGTGGCATTTACGGCAGAATAACATCTGAGAAGGAGAGCCACTCTAAAATGGAAAGCATTTTCTCAAATCATGCACAGCCAAGGGTTGCCTGCCTCTGAATGAGGCTAGCACATCGAGGATACAGTAATGGTTTTTAAATGACCCCTCTCCTAGCGATATATCCTTGTACAAGACAGAGTGTTGATACATCATACTTAACCATTCTTAAACAAGCCCTTGTGTCTGGAGAACAGGTAGTAAAAACTAAGAACCATGGTTCCCACTCTTCAGGGTATGATAGGAGCACCTACTTTTCTGAAGTTAACTGCTGCATATAAGATACTTTCACCAATATTTGTTGGTAATTTTTATTACCAGTTCCGGAAAACTCTAATGTAGGTTGCGCTCAGCTTAATTTATCTATTTATCTATTGCATTCATGTAGGCTTGCTTCCCAAATCAATTCCCCAAATTCAATAGTGCAGTTATATGGTTACCTTGCCCAATAACTAATAATGACCAAAAGAAAAGGAAACAGAAATATTGAACTTATTTTCATCTCAAGTTCTAAATGAGATGAATAATTAATTATTTGTTTTGGAGGGCTGCAATGAGCAAGTTTCTCATTAGCACGTTCACATGCACACACACCCTGAATTCTCAACTCTTTTATTTCAGTTGACTATCTTTCCCAAAATGTCGGGTTCTTATAGATTTGAGAGTAAGCAAATTTTTTCACTGCTGACACTAGGCATGGACTATGTTCCGTTTGTCTTTTTGATCCAGATGTCGTGCATTATAGGACAACATGCATGTGAGATCAGAAGACTCAGGTTTCAGTCTTGACTTCACTACTTTTAACGTGTAAACTTTACTTGCCCTCCCAGACTCTTAGATTCTTTTACTTTTAAAGAGGACCATTATACCTTGTTGAATATTATTTAAACCCCAGGAAGTATATAATACATGCCAAGAAGTACCTTAAAAAGTATCTCAAATGTTCATGCAAGAAATGAGTTTAAGGTGAATGAGATTCAGAGACTGTTTTTTGTTGCTATCTTAAAGCAAATTAGGATGATACAGTCAAGTAAACTTAAACTTCTCCCTTTCTGCCTGCTTTTTCTTCTTCTTCCTGGGGACTAATAGGAATATAAATTGGGGAATTTCCTTTCATTGACAAGTTAATGTAGCATGCTCTGTGATGTGAGGGAACCAGAAAGAAGTTCAAAGCACTTAGCATACAAAATGTAACACATAAATAATTTCTAAGAAACTAAGTCTTTTATGTGAATAGAACACTAGGAATTTCTTATGTAGACCCTGAAGGATATCTTTGCAATAACTTGATTTGTGCTATGAAATACACACCTAATTTTAAACATCTCAGGAGACAGTAATGTAAAGGCTTATTTTAAAGGTCCCATTCTTTACTTCCACATATAATCAATGCATCAGTTTTAGTCTATACTCAATTTCATAAGCAGACTTATCACATCAGCACTTTGATCTAACAGCAGGGCATGATATGGGTGCAAATCTGAGTAAAACTAAACCACCACCACCACTAACAACAACAACAACAACAATAGATATTGATGGTGTTGAGGGACATTGATGGCATCTGAGGAAGGCTACAATTGACTATAAAATTGGGCAAGACAGGATTAACTAAATCCAGGGAAGTGATTACATGAAGACTGAAGACAAGAAGAATTTTCCTCTGTTCGTAAAATGGATTTAATGTCTCAGATGGGGATCTTCCTATGTCTTAAGCTGTGATAGGCATATGTTGAGACACTTATAGAAAACAACTTGCTCAATGTCTCTTCTTCTGGACCAAGGAAACGCTGTTCTGCAAAAATTTACCTATAGGATTAGTGTAACCTCTGCACATACAGGCAGAGACTAGGGCAGGGATGTTGAGGGTTTTGCCTAAGGACAGACAATAATGGGTTTCCGAGGAAGGAATTGAGGTCTCTTGACAAGGCTTTTCTTCTGTATTGCTCAGTATCTCTAAGGAATGGCCAGATGACCAACGGTTTCTGTGTCTAAAAACTGCACACAAGAAGAAAAGGGCCATGGAGGTTATTCCCTGAAACAACAAGTTCACCTTCTATCCTCACCAGCTTTCCAAAGCAGATTAACAGAAACAGAGCAAATAACTACTCCTTCTATTTGCTTCAAAATGATGGTATATGATTAATCCTCCAAAACAAAATTATCCAATATGAAACATTTGAGTAATTACATTTTCTTTGTATCCTACCCTGCGTTTCTTTCTCTGAATGAAATGTGCTGAATAAGCTAAGTAAGCATTGACTTACTACTGGCATTGTTAGCCTACTGAGTTAAGGAAAATAAGTCACATGAGAAGTCAAGGAGAAAATACACATATGTGAGAAAAATTAACCTAAACGCAAAACCCAGCCAAACTTAAGTAAAAATATTGAGATTTTATTAAATAAATTTTAAAATTCCCAGAAATTATTTAAATCCTACATGCGTCTTTAAATTTAAATTTCCATTCTACAGTTATTTTTCACTTTTCATCTGGCTCACCCACTACTTTGCATTTGAAAAAATACATATTTATTCTGAAATTTAAATTATTGCTATATATTTTCAATGTGTTAATAAATTGCCTACTTCTACATCTTAGAGTCCTTACAAATATAACTATATGTAACCATCAAATGGAAAATAATACTTTATATGTGTTTTATATATATAGTAATATGTATATACATTTATATATTAATATATAAGTATATAACTAATATGTGTATATTATATATACTTCTATACTTATGTTATGTACTTACATGTCTGTATAGATTATACTTAAAAAAGAAAACTATTTAAACTCTTTCCCCCAAGAATTGCATACAAAATTATAAATTTTTAATGAGAATAGTTGAAACTTCAAATTATAATTTTAAAGCCTAGAAAATATTTTTACGTCCAAACACTTTTGAAGTCTGAATATATTTTAATTTGCTTAATAATTAACATTGAGCAGCATATTTAACTTACCCCACTTCCAATTGAGTAATATATTTTTAATCCCTAAAGTCAAAATGCATTATGTACTTTTCAAATAGTTATTTAAAAATTACGTAAAAGTTTTTAAAGTACAAACTGTTTATGTTTTCCTAGAACTTTCACAGAAGAGCTGACACATTTTAAATATGAATTAATAAGTAATTGAAATATGAAATGATGGAGCTAGGAGAATATTTTTATAATGATTAATATTTTAAATTAAAAGTAAAATAATATGTACTTCTTGCTCTCTCATACATCGAAAATTGCTTTTATTGGAACCAAGATGAAGTAAAATAAATCCACAAGGAAGCTAAACCTTGTCTTCCTTACCACACAGCCCTGAGCATCATGGAATCAGAAAGTTCCTGATAATTTAATGCAGTTATAAAATAACTGATTGCAGCTCGTATATTCTACAACGTCAGCTCTTCAGGTATCCATACATCTAAAATAAGTCAGTCACATTACTTATATATTTCTGAATTTAGAATGGTAACAAAAAATGATTTTATATCAACTGTCACTCAAAGTGACACAAAACCCTGTGCATGCGGGGTTAAATTTCATTCTTTATTGCTTAATTTATGAGTAATCCTTGAAGTGTACCTGTTTCCTGGCTGCACTTACTCTACAAGCCAATTCATGTTTTTTGACCTAACTCTGCCTCAGCCCCAAATTACAGAACAACTTTTTTCAAATCAGCATCGACCTGAGATCAATACTTTAGGCAGGGATCTGTGTTTGTTTTGGTTTGTTTTCTTCCCCACCACCACCCCATCCCAAAACATCCTAATTCATTTAATAGAGAATTCCTCAAATCACAGCATCACTTTTGGTGTGAATGTTCACACATATTCTATTTGTGACTATCACCCTTGTTGATTTGCAGGACAAAGAAAAGAGACATGCAAGTATGACAGAAAATACTACACACTACCAGGACATTGAAACTGAAGGTGTGAACAACAGAGAAAAGAGAGGGTAAAGAAAAGGAAAACAAAG
This sequence comes from Pongo pygmaeus, assembly GCF_028885625.2. Lineage (NCBI taxonomy): Eukaryota > Metazoa > Chordata > Mammalia > Primates > Hominidae > Pongo > Pongo pygmaeus. Next base: position 33,312,254 of record NC_072379.2, on the reverse strand, counting down.
GAGACGTGGGATATGAAAGGTGTGTGCCATGTGTGGACATCAAGAAACGTTTTGGCTCCCACTTCTGCCACCAGTTGAGCCTGGAACCTCACTACTTGGAGTTGAGGGGAGGGCAGTGCTCATTCATCATCTGTGAAAATAGGGATTGAGAGTTCCCTAACTTTGCCATTTTTCCTCAAGCACTGGCATTGGTTTTCTGAATGTCAGGCTCTGTGTAGGTGAGTCCTCAGCTGAGCCACAGGCTCTGCATTCCTTGCAGTCAACACACTTCATATCCTTTGTTTATGCTGCTCATTTTGGAATTCAAACAGGTTGGTGGGGCACATTTCAACAGATAATGACACACACTGACTGCTCATGAGCTATTTTATGGTGTGAGAATGTTGTGATGTTATGAAATAGGAAGGCATCGAAACATGGGGACGTTTTCTAGAAGATCCTTAGCAAAGGGTACAGAAGATTAAGGTCCAAATCTTTGAAATGATGTTTTCCAAATTATTGCACAGCTATGTCAAACAAAATACCTTGATCCGGTTAATGTTTACAAACAAAAAAATATGAAATGTTATTTTCTAGGTATGGGTAGTAGTAGATTTGTTGTGTAGTGGAGATTACTTAGGAAGAATAAATTTCAACTTTACCAAGAAAGTACTAGATTAATTGCATTAGGAAATTGTGAATTGCATTAGGAAAATGCTCATTCTTCTTTCAATAACCAATATCTGGATACTATACTCTCTTGAATTTCTAGGATTTGCACCTGTCATTCTATAATTAGCTTTCCAGTTTATTGAATAATTTACTTTACATACAAATATTTTCTAATATATTCCGTGTAAAACAATTTTAAAAATTAAACATTTCTCTAATTACACATTCCTCCCTAGCTGATACAATTTCATTTATTTGCTTACTTTCCTGGCCAGACATTCAGAAATTTTTTACTCATATTGTCTTCAACTGCATATTTGCCATTTTCTAGCTTTTATTTTATTTTTATATCCATTTTGTTCTAGGTGTGGAAATTGCTAAGTGTAGAGCTTAATAATTTTTCACCAAAAAGATATGTGTCTAACTCCCTCATGAAGAAGTAGTATGTTACCAACACTCCCAAATTTCCTTTGATGTTAAAAGGCATTATTTTTCTCAAGAGTCTTTTTTTTGTATCGGTATGATATATAAACGAAATCATATACACATTTATTTTTTCATTTAGATACTTTCCTTCAGTATTACAATTGAGACATTAACCTCAGTTTAAGTATTTATGTCATTTTCATTGCTAGTTCATTGTAAGAAGCATACCTTTTATTTATCTATTCCCTTAATAAATATTCCTGTTTCCAGTGTTAGACTAATGCAAATAAGGCTGTCGTGAGCATTCTTTCACATGTTTTTCAATGTACAAGTATATGCTGAGAGAGGAATTACTGAATCACAGGAAGTAATATATGCAGCTATAATAGATATTACCATATCCACCAAATGTTTAGCATTTCCTGTTTCATTTTATTCACTGTGGGGGATGTATAGAGATTTCACATTACATTATAATTTAATTTCTCTAATGTTTAATGATGGGGAGCACCTTTTTCATATTTTTATTGTCAATTTAGCTATCTTCTTTTTCTAAATGCATGTTCAAGTATTTCATCCATTTTTATTGGTCTTCGTTTTTCACTGGTTTAAATGAATTCTTTATATATTACGGATATGAGCTCTTTGTCAATTTTATATGTATGCTTGTATTCACTCCTAGTTCACTCTGCAGCTTGCTTTTTATTTTTATGCTTTTAATAATGAACATAATTTCTTGATTCTAATAAATATCATTATTTTTCCTTATGGTTAGTATATTTGCAACTAGGTTAACAAATATTTATCTCCTTTACAGGCACTAATATATTTCCCAATGTTATCTTCCAAAAGAGGTCTTGTTGTACCACTTGTATTTAGGTATACAGTACATCTGAAATTGATTTTTGTGTGTGTTGCAGTTAGTAATGAAAATTCTCTTCTGATATAAATATCTAACTGATTCAGCATTATTTCTTTAAAAGGCCACTTATTTTCATTGCTGTTGTAAGGAAGGAACAAAGGTTTCTTGTCATGGCTTTCCTTCTGTATTGCTCGGTCTCCCTAAAGTACGTCTAGAAAATTATAGAATTTTTTGAATTGTTTTTTATGAATCAGGCATTTCTCTAAATATGCCAGTCTATTTCTAGACTATATTTGAAATTATCTTTATGCTTTGTTCTAGTGCACACCGTCTTGAACATTATATTTTTAAGTATTGATATTCTATATTTTTATTCTGATTAATTCATTTAACTTGCTTTATAAATCTTTTGTGAAATAAGAATGTTATTTTTGAAGTGGCAGCATTTAAAGAATGTTACTTTATTCAGCTCAAAATCATGTATTACATACCATACTGTACTACGTATATATATATATATATACACACACACATATATATATGCACATTTAACACCCAAAAAATCCCAATCAGTTATGCACTATTAGTATTCTCATATTGTAATTGAAGAAACAAAGTCACAGAGGCACAGGCACAAAGAAGTTAAGCAGAATGTGAATGCGAGTTACCTAACACATGGTGAGTGGGAATGTCTGTATTTGAATCTAGACACCTGGCTGCAGACTAAGTGCTTTTAGAGACTATGCTTTGCTGATTTTCATTTCAGAAGTGATTTTACTTTTCTTCTTAAGGTTTTTCAGGAAAGAATTAGTGGCTGAGAATAGATTTTAGATGTAGAAATTGTAAGAAGAAGCCGGGGGAGGAGGCTTACACCTGTAATCCCAGCACTTTGGGAGGCAGAGGCGGGTGGATCACCTGAGGTCAGGAGTTTGAGACTAGCCTGACCAACATGGTGAAACCCCGTCTCTACTAAAAATAAAAAAAATTAGCCAGGCATGGTGGTGGGTGCCTGTAATCCCAGCTACTCAGGAGGCTGAGGCAGATGAATCGCTTGAAGCCAGGAGGCAGAGATTGCAGTGAGCCGAGATTGCGCCATTGCACTCCAGCCTGGTCAAAAAGAGTGAAACTCCATGTCAAAAAAAAAAGAAAAAAAGAAATTATAAGAAGAGCTAGGTTAAAGTTTTCTTTATTTTAATCTGGCTTAATAAATAGAATTTATTATCAGATTGAGATAGAAGATGAGAGAAAAAGCAAGAATCTTGAGTCACTATGAAATTTGGGGTCTGAGATAATAAGTGGATGGCATACTCGGTTGTCAAAGTAGGAAGCACTAGGGAGGCAAACATACAGAATGGAAGGGAGGATTATGTTACTTGGGAGATGCCTAAGAGACAACTAAATTTCAGGTTTCAAGTAGGAAGCCTGAGGTATACATGAGATACTTAAAACTATGGGAGAGAATGAGATCATCTTGGAAGAATGTGTACAGAAATAAAATAACTGAGAATAAAATTATAGGAGCAAGGCACTTAATTTATATGAAAAGAGGATGGTTTGGACTATTTAAACTTCTCTCCCTCTTCTGGGATTCTAAGAGACACATGAGAGACCAAGTAGCAATTGTGGCATCATTACAATGTCTGATAAACTTGTGCTATAGCCTACTATTCTAGAATACCTGTATAGAAGAGATTATGAAAGGGAAAGTGTATAAAACAGAGTGGTTGAAAATGCTTACCATCATTGGAGTAATACAGACATACAGAAGGAAGAAGGTGAACCATACAGGCTAGTCTTGAGGATGCTGACTACTTTGTATGGGAAATGTCTGGCTATACCATTGTTAAACTGTTTCACTACAGCATTAAAATTAGTCAATTATGCATTTAAATTTATGGATAAAAAACTAAGCTACCAACAGTAAGCTACAGAAGAAAAGTTGTATGCTTATGGAATATTTTTAGAATTCTGGATTATTTAGGAAAAGTCTGATGTCTTACTGAAAGAACACCTCAATAATAGAGCAAATATTAAAAAGTGATAATTTTATACCACATTCCTAAAGGTAAAATTATTATAGTACAATGCCTGGCAGTTGAGAAGTTCTTTAACAATGGCATTAAAAAACATGGCTTATTTCTAAGTGTTTAATCCATCTTGGGTTAATTTTTGTATAAGGTGTAAGGAAGGGGTCCAGTTTTAGTTTTCTGCATATGGCTAGCCTGTTTTCCCAACACCACAGGGAATCTTTTCCCATGGCTTGTTTTTGTCAGGTTTGTCAAAGATCAGATGGTTGTAGATGTATGGGGTTATTTCTGAGGCCTCTGTTCTGTTCCACTGGTCTATATATCTGTTTTGCTACCAGTACCATACTGTTTTGGTTATGGTAACCTTGTAGTATAGTTTGAAGCCACGTAGCATGATGCCTCCAGCTTTGTTCTTTTTGCTTAGGATTGTCTTGGCTATACAGGCTCTTTTTTTGGTTCCATATGAAACTTAAAGTAGTTTTTTTCCAATTCTGTGAATAAAGTCAAAGGCAGCTTGATGGGGATAGCATTGAATCTATAAATTACTTTGGACAGTATGGCCATTTTTATGATATTGATTTTTCCTATCCATAAGCATGGAATGTTCTTCCATTTGTTTGTATCCTCTCTTATTTCCTTGAGCAGTGGTTTGTAGTTCTCCTTGAAGAGGTCCTTCACATCCCTTGTAAGTTGTATCCCTAGATATTTTATTCTTTTTGTAGTAATTGTGAACAGGAGTTCATTCATGATATGGCTCTCTGTTTGTCTATTATCGGTGTATAGGAATGCATGTGATTTTTGCACATTGATTTTTTATCCTTAGAGTTTGCTGAAGTTGCTTATCAGCTTAAGGAGATTTGGGGCTGAGATGATGAGGTTTTCTAAATATACAGTCATGTCATCTCCAAACAGAGAAAATTTGACTTCCTCTCTCCTATTTGAATATGGCCTATTCCAATTCAGGTACACACCTGGACATAGACAGCATTCAGCATTGAACGTGTTCTTGAATGGTTGAATTTCACCCTTGGCATGTTTGATATATACCTCAGCTTCTTCAGTATGTTAACTTTTCACTTTTGTCATTTTTGTCTGAGAGAGGAAAGAATAAAAGTGAAAGAAAAAAGTTCAGGGGTATATCAAATTTAAAGTTCTCAGGAAGGAGGTCCTGACAGACAGGATATTCAGAGGAAAACTAGGAGAATGTGGGAAGAGATAAAGCAAATGTCCAATGTTGCTGCAAAGCTGATTACAATTAGGTGAGAGTATAGGTCAAAGTCTATGGCAGGCTATAGGGTAATAATGACCTGTATTTAAAAAATAGATTCAAAGTAAAAAATGAAATGAAACATGATTAAAATGAGTTGGAGGATGCTGCAGAATTGAAGGCAAGGACAAAGAAAACTTTTGAAGATGCTATTCTTCAAGTGGCAGAAAAGAATGAGGCAGCAGTAGAATTGAAGACTCAAGGGAGGGGACTAAATATGTACAATCTGAGATGCATTTTGATAATCAAGGCAATAATCCAGTGGGAGAGGAGAGCTTAATTGCAGTAATAGTGTCCATGGAACCTTCAGAAGGCGTAGATTCAAGGACACAAGCCAAAGGACTGGCCTTCTATAATTAGGCTTTCCTAGGATAGTTTCTTTTTTATACTTAGGTCTCTATGTACTATGAAATTTATTTACCTAAATGGGATGAGGTATGAATCAAATTCTATTTTTCAAATAAATAGTAAATGTTCTAACACCATATATGGAGGAATATTTCCTTTGGTCATTAATTTTATATACCTTCTACTCATATTAATGTGTAAAGTATGTATATAACATTATATAAAAACACATGTAGGATTAAACAATGTCTATTTCTGAGCAAAAATAAATTATTTTAATTATATTTTAATAATATTTGGTTCCATACATTCACCCATCCTTTAAAAATATCATTGTGTTTTCCTTGGGCCTTTATTCATTTCTATTAATTTAAAAATTTTACAGTGAGTTATAATTTTATTAAGATTTTATATGAATGTGAATGAATTTGACATTTTTATACAATCAAGTTTTCCCATTCATGAACTTGATATATTTCTCCATTTAATCACTTCATCACAAAAGGTCTATACTATTTTATTACACCAGATGAACATAATTATAGTACATCAAAAAGCTGGTGACCAGGTTTGGAAGAGTCTATAAATCATGTCATAAAGAAAAATGAATGTATTTAGTTTGGAAAATAGTAACTTAAGACATCTGTAACAACCTTCTAAGTTTTTGAATGATCTGTGGTTAAAAAAAAAGGAGCTAAATCTTTTTTGATTGCAGAAGACAAAAAGGAAGAAAAATTATGGAAAAGAAACATTTTTATCAATTAAAGAAAAATTATATTGAAATTGACTTCATGAATATATAAGTTCTGTATCTCTGGCAAAAACTGGGATTTGGAGAGAATACAAAGCATTCCTACATTGAAAGAACTGATGCACCCAAGGATCAGAAGAGAGTCCTTTGTCGGCTCATGTATCAGCTGGATCTGAAATGATGTGGAATATTAGATAGGGTGGGAAAAGATGAGTATGAAAAGGGCACAAATGAAAACAGGGAAAAGGAAACAAGCAAAGCATTCCCAGGAGACATGAAGCAAGCATGGGGTCGGTTTCATACATCATGGGTATTTGGAGTTAAATTGCAAAGGAGGGTGGTAGCAATATTGGATTCCCTCAAGTAGTAAGCCATAGACACTTAAATACTTTTTCAGTTAACTGTAAGCAATTCAGTATTGGATTTTGGATAGAATTGTGACCGTCTTATTTTCTAATTTTTGTCTTTTTAAAGTAGGTAAAACACTATTAAAATTAATAGATGTTTTCCAATTTTTACACCCTGGATAATTAAAGCTTTATAATACAAATAAAGATATATCTCTGATGAATACTGATGTAAAAATATCCAACAAGATGCTAACAAACAGAATTCGACAACTCATTACAAGAATTCTACACTATGACAAAGTGGAATTTATTCCTGAAATGCAAAGATACTTCAACATATAAAAAACAATCAATTTAATACAGTATATTGGCAAAATGAACAACATTCTGTTTAAAAAAATATGATTAGCTCAACGGATCAGAAAAAGCATATGACAAAAATTCAACACATTTTTCATGATAAAAAGACACAACATACTAGGAATAGAAGGAAACTACCTCAACATAATAAAGGCCATATATATCAAGCTCACAACAACATAACAATCAATGGTGAAGAGTGATTTTAAACAAAGTTGTAAAGCTCATTCGGTGGGTAAGGACACCAGTTTGGGCAACATATGGAGGTAGCCCATCACAAAAATTAGAAACAAAAAAAAGCTGAGTGTGGTGGTGCACACCTGTGGTCACAGCTACTCAGGAGGCTAGAATAGTAGGATTGCCTGAGACTGGGCGGTCAAAGCTGCAGTGAGCCATGAATACACCACTGCACTCCAGCCTGAGTGATAGAGTGAGATCACACACACACCCACACACACACACACACACAATTGAAATAGGAAAGGACAGCCTTTCACAAATTATGAAACACTCTGAGAAAACAATGAAGAAAAGCTTTATGACTTGAATTGGCAAAATTTCTTTGACATCACACCAAAAGCACAGGCGACAAAAATATAAATAGATATATTGCACTATGCTAAAATTTAAAATGTCTGTGCATTAAAAGACACAATTGAAAAAGTGAAAATGCAACTGACAGAATAAGAGAAAATATTCTCAAGTCATATATCTGATGAGGGTTAATATGCAGAATGTTTTCAAAATGTTTACAGTGCAACAAAAATAAAAGAACCCAGTTGAAATTGGGCCAATGACTTAAATAGACATTTCTCCAAGAAGACATGCAAATAGCCAATAAATATCTGAAAAGATGTTCAAAATAATTCATAATTAGTACAATGCAATCAAAAGCACATTGAGATATAACCTCACACCCATCAGGATGACTACTACAAACAAAACAAAACAAACAAACAAAAACCCTGAAAATAACGAAGTGGGAAGCAGAATAATTTTGGAAGCTGAAATCCAGCCAACCCTGCTTATTTTAATTCAGCGGTGACATGAGCAAGAAATACATTTTAATAGGCCAAACAGGTATTTTAGGTATTTACCAGCGAACATAGTGTGTTTTTAGTAATACAAGCATCTTTACCTAGAGACCCTTGTCTACTGTGTGTAAGAATGTAAAATGGTACAGCTGCTTTAGAAAATACTAGGACAGCTCCTTACAAAATTAAAAATAGAATTACCATATGATGCATCAATTTTATCTATGAGTGTATATCTGAAAAAACCAAAGGCAAGGTCTTGAAAAAATATTTGTACATGCGCCCATGTTCATAACAACATTATTCACAATAGCCAAATCATAGAATTTATGCAAATGTCCATTATTGGATAGATGGCTAAACAGAATATCTGTATCTATAGGAATAGCAGCCCTAAAAAAAGAAAATTATGATACATTCTATAGCTTGCATGAAACTTGAGGACAGTACACTAAATGAAATAAGTAACAAAGAGACACATACTATACAATTCCATTCATATGATATTATAGTTTGGTTTGTTTAACTCTTCCAGATTTCATGTTGCAATTTGAGCCCCGATGTTAGAGGTGGGGCCTAATGGGACATATTTGGGTCATGGGGGTGGTTTTTCATGGATGGCGTGGTGCCACCCTCATGTTAATTAATGAGTTCTTACAGTATTAGTTCCCATAAAAGCTAGTTGTTAAAAAGAGCCTTGCACCTCCCACTTCTCTCTTTTGCTTTCTTCTCTCATGATGTGGTCTCTACACACCAGTCTCCCTTCTCTTTTCACCATTAGTGGAAGCAGTCTAAAGCCCTCAAAAGAAGCAAAGGCTGGGGCCTTGCTTCTTATATAGCTGGCAGAATCATAAGCTAAATAAACTTTTTTTAAAAAAAATTATCTAGTCCTAGGTAGTCTCTTATAGCAATGCTAAATCGACTAAAACATATGAGATATCTAGAATAGTCAAATTCATAGAAACAAAGAGCAGAATAGTGGTTGCCAATGGTACGGGAAGGGGGAAAGTGGGACTTGTATAATGGGTATATAGTTTCAGTTTTGGAAGATAAAAATATTCTAGAGATTGGTTGCACAACAAATATGGTTCACATTACTAAACTGTGCACATGAACGAGGCTAACATGGTAAGTTTTATGTTATGTGTATTTTACAACAATTTAAAAAATGGAAAACCCCCAATAAAGCAGTGAAATCTTTAATTGCATTAAAATTTAAACCTTAAAGAAAGATATTTGGTAGTTTAATAAAAAAAAATCATTTATGACAGTTATGAAATTAGTTTAAATGAATCTACTGAATTCTGACTACATGTCACTGAGTGATTAGGTACATTCTGTAACAAATATGCTTCAATAAAGCTGTTCTATAGGGAAGGTATTTGCTAGAGTAACAATTTTGAAACATAAAATTGGGACAAATTTTCAACTGAATTCTGTTGGTCTAAATATCTATTTAGAAGACATGGAGACATTCTTTAATACTGATGTCTAAAAAAGGAGGACGAGGAAGAGGAGAGGGGAAAAAAAGGGAGAAAGAGGATGAAGTAAAGGAGAAGAACAAGAGCAAGAAAAAGAGCAGAAACAAGAAAAAGAGGTGGAAGACGAGAAAAAGGAACAACTATTTAAGATTCACACATGGATTGAAAACAAATTGCAGTTTATTTTACATACATCTGAAACATAATATATATCTGTAATGAATAATACATATTGTTAATTTTTCCTCTGCCATTAACTTCCAATCCCCTTTTCCTATGGAGTTAAAGCTGTTAGCTAAGTGTGGCAATATAATAACAACAACAACAACAATGATAATAACAATAATTCTTTTGTATTACTTCATCTTTAATTTGTACATATTTAATAATATGCAGGACTTTATTAATTATAGGGCATTATTAGTCTTGTGTTATGCAATAGATAAAATTTTAGACTTCGAATTAAAAAATACAGACTTTTAAGAAAACTTTTAACTGAAAACTGTGAGGTTTGCATTCCTTTTAATTTATTATTTCTATGTTTTTGGAAGGAAAGATATAAAGCTCTTTTTATTTCCAGAAGAAACTATTGCCTTTGTAAACACATACACAAACACATACATACACAAAGTCTCTACAGAAAAAACTTGTGATATTAATAATAAGTATGACAAGTTCACAGGGACAATATACAAAAGTCAACCATTTTAGTATATTCTAGCCTTGAGTAATTGGAATTTGAAATTAAAAATATTATATACAGTAGTGCCAAAACATACTTAGCTATACATCTTAAAAACATACACAGGATATGCATGTATAAAATTAGAAAGAACTGGTAAAAAAAAATCAAAGATGATATTAGTAAATGGAGAGATATTCCATGTTCATGGATAGAAAACTCAATCTTGTTAAGATATCAATTTTTCCTCAAATAATCTATAAAGTCTATGCAATCCCAAGCAAATTTCCATGAAGAAATTTTGTAAATATTTATAAACTGATTATAAAATTTATACAGAAAACAAAAAGTCCAAGAATGGCCAACACAATATTAAAGAAAAAGAAGAAAGATGGTAGACAGACACTACCTAACTTAATGACTTACAAAAGGCTACAATAATCAGAACATGATATTGGCAAAATATAGACAAATAGATAAATTGAACACTAGCAATTCCAGAAATAAACATGCAGAAATTAGTCAACAGATATTTCTCAAAGGAATAAAGGCAATTCAATGGAGGGGGAATAGCATATTAAACAAATGGTGCTAGAAAAATTGGATGATCATATGAAGTTTTATGGAAGAAGAAGAAGAAGAGGAAGGAGGAGGAAGGAGGAGAAGGAGGAAGAAGGAGGAGGAGGAGGAGGTGGAAGAGGAGGAGGAGAAGGAGGAAGAAGAGGAGAAAGAGGAAAGAAGAAGAAGAACATGAATTAGACCTAGAGATTATACATTACTTCAAAATTATTTTAAAATGGACCACAGACATAAGTGTAAAATTGAAAACTATAACACTTCCAGAAGAAATCATAAGAAAAAAATTTATATGACTTTGGGTGAGGTAATGTTTCAGCATCACTAAGGAAAAAAATTTATAAATTGGATTTTTTTAAAATTAAAATATTCTGCTGTGTGAAAGACACAGGTAAGAGAATTAAAAGACAAGCCAGGGAATGATGGAAAATATTTGCAAAACATACATCTGATAAGTGACTTGTATCCAAAATACACAAAGAAATCATAAAAATCAAGTATAAGGAAAATAACAACCCAATAAAAAATGTGCAAAAGATAATCTTGCCAAAAAAGCAATACAGATATAAAATAAGTATATGGAAAGCAGTTTAACATCTCATGCTATTTGGGAAGTGCAGATTAAAACAAAATACCAGTACATAACTATTACAATGGCTAATGTCTAAAATATAGACATAATCAAATTCTGGCAAGGATGTGGAGTAACAGGAACTCTTGTTTATTGCTGTTGGAAAGGCAAAATGATACAGCCACTTAGGAAGAGAGTTTGACAGTATATTACAATGTTAAACATAATTTTATCATGTGACCTAGTAACTACTTCAAGTACTTACTTAAGTGATTAAAACACTTACATTTACACAAAACCTGAATATAACATTGTAGCTGCTGTATTCATATTACTGAAAAGTGGAAAAAAAAACAAGATATCTTTCAATAGATAAATGGATAGATTACAGTACACTCACATAATTGAAAACTATTCATTGATAGAAAAAGAATCATTAATCATAAAGACATGGGGGAATCTCAAAGGCATATTTCCAAATGAAATAGCCAGGCCAAAAGCTTACATATAGTATGATTCTGTAAACCCAAAATACAATTCTGTGCCCCTCGGTCAGCTGAATGGATCTTCCTGTCAGCCAAGGGCATTTTAAAGTTAAGCTAACAAACTAGTTCAGGCCATGATGGGAAGGAAGAGGTGATACATGCCTCATTATACTCTTCTCCCTTTGGAATTCAGGCACAACTTACCTGCATTAATATTAAACAAAGGTCTTAATGCTGACAGAACACTTTGTAGCAATAAAATAAATTCCAACCCAAATCTAGAATACATCAAATGACAGATAGCATGCCCTGAAAGAAATAGAAATATTTTACCCCAAAATATATTTCTGTGACACATCTTGTTGAAAATTCATTACAAAACAAAGACTTAATTTAATGTAAGAAAAAAATCAATCATATAGGTCAGGGGATCTCAGCATGAAATGTTCACTGTGACAAAATATGCCGAAAAAAAACATGAAATAACCTCACAGAAGTGAATGAGATCAAAAGGTATGGCTCTAAGTGACTTGGAAAATGAATGGAGTCTGGAAAACTGAAGACAAGTCACTCTTATCTAGTTGATAATATTGCTCTATTAATAACTAAATGTCAAGTTACTTCTGTGTAGGTATACACAGAACCAAAATCACAAGTCACATGGACTGGGCATGCACAATTGAAAAAGGTTTGATTTCTAACAATACCCAGAACCAACAATTCTTCCTTTCAGAACCAAGAAGCCTGGGACAGGACTGGAGCCTGAAGGTGGGAACTTTCAAAAATGAGGGGTCTATTGGCCTGGAAGATCTGGGGCTAAAACCTGCCTCAACATACTTTAACACAAATGGTCAACATTAGAGTTTTCCAATCAGACCCTGCCAAATAAACATTCCAAATTCTTTCCCTTGCTCTCTGATCCTGTAAATTTCCTCCAGCCCCCAAATTAGTGAGATAGATGTAAGCCTGCTCCTGTCTCCTTGGTGATTAGTTTTACAATAAAGCCTTTCTTTTCTTAAAAGCCAGTGCCATAGTTATTGCTTCTGTGCACATCAGGCAGCAAGCCCACTTGCCTGATGATAGATTTGTTGGTGAGAATGTATTTATATGAATTTATTAACTGTGAAAAATGTTTCATATTAATGCAAGATGTCAATAAAAGAAATTAGATGTGAGATATTGGAAACACTATTATATTTGTAACTTTTCTCTAAATCTATTTTAAATTAAAAAGATTATTACGATGTAAAAAAATGATATTCTTAAGAAATGTAAATAGTTGTCATTGTAATAAAAGCAAGTGTCTAGCATCAAGGCAGAGACAGCAAGATACTCAATGACTGTGTCCTCCTCTTCTGGCCTCACCCAGAAGACATTTCACAGCCTCCTGTATCTGGCTGAGACTGTGTGTTGAAGTTGTGTTTAATGTCATATGAGCAGCAGTGACATATGCATTATCCAGATTTTGTCTTTTTCTGTCTCTATTAACCTGGCTGAACAGAGAGCAACCTAAAGTTGAACAATACTGAGTCTCCAAAATGTTGCTGGAGGCAGAAATTTATTCAGCTCTGTTTATGTTAATTGAATAATGAAGTGAGAAAAAAATGCATTTTGATAGACCAAACATGAAATTTAGAAATTTATCAGCAAAAAAATAATTGCTGATAATACAAGCATCTTCAGCTAAAGAAACTCTTTGAGAGTTTTAAGAGACTTGTACCTTCAACTCTAGTCTAACTCTTACCTAGAAGTCAAAAGAAATCAAGTCCATTTGTAATTTATCCTGAATTATCAGAAAATAAAAAAGTATCAACATCTGTTTCAATGATTAACAGAGTTATTCCTAGATTATGTTACATAATAAGGCAGTGGTTCACACCACAACAGATCTAAGAAAACTGTTCAGAATTTTATTTTATTTTATAAGTTGTTTTTCATGTTTAAATTTAGTAGGTATAAGATATGTGTAAAATATTTCAAAAGGCCAATTTATTAAATTTAAGACAATGATATTTTGGAAATTGCTGTGGAAAATTGCTAATAGGTAGAATTGTGAACTGCAGTCTTTCTGGCACTAAATAAATGACCCTATCAACTCGAACACGCTATTTGGCAAGGATTCTATAGTGAAATGTTGTCACACATATATTATTAAATTTAAATGCTAAACTATCAAATTTCAAAGAAAATGCACTTTTACAATTAACAAGAACTCAAGTAGCTTGGGTTACCCTAGGACACTATAAATAAGTACAATCTAAAAAAAATTTGTCTGGCAATAATGAAATATGGTTTATGAAATAGAGATATGTCAAAGTCCTGAAGAAAAAGAAATAATGAGAAACATGCCATTACCTGTAAGCAGAGCAATAAGGAAGTTATCATTATGGTAAATAATTCAAAAGAAAGAATAATAAATTCTCTAATGAATGAGGAAACTTACTCAAACTAATGGGCCCTCTGAACATTCTCTGAGATAAAACATTAATTTTTAAAAAAATATCTAATGTAAAGAGAAGAAATTTGGAGTTGTTGCAATCATGCAGAGATAACATAGATAAGTTTAATGGAAAGAGTTACTAGAAGAGCATAAAATAATATATAATCAACTTCAGTAACTAGATAAAATTTTTTAAGTTATGCATTAGCTGAAAACCCTATTGCTCTGTCGCTTACTTTTTACCTTCCTACTTTTCCCCTTCCCTTCTACTTCTCTTCATTTTCACATTTTCTCTATTTAATTATGATTTCAATATTACTTGACAAGCTAATATTTACAAAACATTGTCTGTGGTGTTATGGGTATAAGAAGTGAACAGTTCAAAGGTAACATTCTCAATAGATTAAAAATACAGATTATTATATAATAATATACAATGCCTCATTTCATAAGGCTCATTTCCTGAGGCATACTTTTTGAGGCATAAACTGAGAGAATAATTGTGAAAAAATATTTTTTAATGCTATTTGAGGGTACTGCTATGATTTTAAATGAGCTTCTGGGAGAGACATGGTGGTGATAGCATGGAATTTTGTGGGAAACATTTTATATTTGCTTAAATGCCCTCATTAAATGAAAAGCTAGGAGAGCAAGAAAAAAGAGTAAAAGAGAAAACCAAACCAAAACCAAAAAACAAACCAAAAAAACAGATAATCTCTTCAACAAACCTAGGTCAAAGAGGATCCGCATAGGTGTTAGAATATGAGCATGTGGGGACAAATTGCAGCCATGCAGGAGTGAGCATGTATATTTCCAGCATGCTAACAGCCATTTTGTTGAAAGTTATATACATTTTCCCTGACAATGGCATAGCCCAGAAAGCTAGAATTCCATGTTATGAGATTTTCCTACTAGGATCATTACAAATGCTACATGGCATCTTCTCCCATCACAGACATATCAATATCATAAGATCTCCTGGGTTATATGGCTCAAGAGGCAGGTCAATTTGAGCTGTACCCTGCACTTCCAAAAAAGTGTTTTGTGCTCTAGGCCCCACTCAAATCTAGCAACCTTTTGGGTGACTTGATAAATAGATCAGTCAGCATTCTCCTGTATGTAATGCACTGCTTTCATAGCCCAAGACACCTGCTGAGCATAATGCTTCCTTCTCAGCAATGTGAGTAAATAATGCAAAAATATGTCATTTACTTTGGAGGAAAATTCCTGGAATATCCCAGATCTCTGGCCCTCTAAAAATTATACTGATGTTATAATCCCTTGAATCTTCCTCAGGTGTATACTCCATCTCTGGAGAATCTGTCTTACTAAGGCTTCCACGTTGCTTGACATGATTCCTCACTTCTTTAGAGAAGCCTAATGTCATTGATACAATTTACCAGTGTTAAACTAAATATGGCTTGAGAAGGACTCTGTACTATATGTGAGTCCTCATAGATGAACTGTAACCTAGCTTAATAGTCAGACAAAGTTAAAAACCTAACTTAGTAGTATATGTACCTGTAACAATAGCTGGGAGTTGCCCAATCCCAGCAGCCATACTTCAACCACACGTGGACTGCTGAATGTTCAAACTGCATTCAAATAAGGCAAACACTGAGCTGTAACCAATCTCACTGTTTCTGTACCTCACTTCCAATTCCTGTATGTCACTTTGCCTTTTTTGTCTATAAATTTGTTCTGACCAGGAGGCCCCTTTTGAGTCTCTGTGAATCTGCTGTGATTCCAGAGGCTGCCCAATTTGCAAATTGTTCATTGCTCAGTTAAACTCCTTTAAATTTAATTTGGCTGAAGTTTTTCTTTTATCACCAGTGTGATGTTCTCTATTTTTTTTCAGATAATCTCTGTCTCATTAATTATATTAAGAAAGGGAGGAAGTATGTTAGCATAGTACTTGGCTGTATTAGTTCATCCTTGAACTGGTATAAAGAACTACCTGAAAATTAGTAATTTATAAAGAAAAGAGGTTTAATTGGCTCATGGTTCTCCAGGATATACAGGCTTCTGCTTCTGAGGAGGCCTCAGGAAACTTACAATCACAGAGGAAGGTGAAGGGGAGGCAGGCCTGGTCTTCACATGGCCAGAGCGGGAGGAAGAAAGAGCAAAGGAGGAAGTGCTACACACTTTTAAAGAACCAAATCTCATGAGAATTCACTCACTCCCATGAGAACAGCAAAGTGGAAATCTGCCCCTATGATCCAATCACCTCCTACCAGGTCCCTCCCCCAATATTAGGAATTACAATTCAACATGAGATTTTGACGGGGACACAGAGCCAAACCATATTATCCCACTCCTGGCCCCTCCCAAATCTCATGTCCTTCTCACATTTCAAAACACAATCATGCCTTCCCAATAGTCCCCTAAATTCTTAACTCCTCCAAGCTTAACTCAAAAGTCAGAGTCCAAAATCTCATCTGAGACAATGCAAATTCCTTCTACCTATGAACCTGTAAAATCAAAAACAAGTTATCCAAGATACAAGGGAGGTACAGGCATTGGGTAAATGCTCTCATTCCAAAAGGGAGAAATAGGCCAGAACTAATGGGCTACAGGCCTCATGCAAGTCTAAATCCCAGCAGGGAAGTCACTAAATCATAAAGCTCCAAAGTAATCTCCTTTGACTCCCAGTCTAAAATCCAGGCCATACTGACACAATGGGTGGGCTCCCAAGGCCTTGGGCAGCTCCACTGCTTTATTAATAGACTTATAAAGAAAATTGGTACCAGAGAAGTGGAGCATGCTATAAAGATACCTGAAAATGCCAAAGCAACTTAGGAACTGAGTAATGGGCTGAGGCATTGAGTGCCTGCAGCTTTTCCAGATGCACAGTGCAAGTTGTCAGTGGATCTACCATGCTTGGGTCTACAGAATGATGGCCTTCTTCTCTTTGCTCCATTAGGCAGTGACCCACTGGGGACTCTGTGTGGGGGCTCCAACCTCACATTTCCCTTTGGCACTCCTCTATTAGAGGTTCTTTATGGGGGCTCTGCCCCTGCAGCAGACTTCTGTCTGAATATCCAGGCATTTTCAAACAACCTGTGAAATCTAGGTGGAGGCTTCCAAGCCTCAACTCTTGCCCTTGCACACCTGCAGGCTTAACACCATCTGGAAGCCTTGGCAGCTTCCAGCATGCACTCTCTGGAGCAGCAGTCTGAGATATATCTGGAGTCCTTTAGCCATGGCTGGAGCTGGAGCAGCTGAGATGCAGGGTGCCCTGTCCTGAGGGTGCACAGAGTAGCAGGGCACTGGACCTGTCCCTCAAAACCATTCCTTCTTCCTAGGCCTCTGGGCCTGTGAAGGAAGGGGCTGCCATGAATGTCTCTGAAATGCCTTGGAGGCATGTTCCCCATTGTCTTGGCTATTAACATTTAGCTCCTCTTTACTTGTACAAATTTCTGTAGGTTGCTTGAATTTCTCCCTAGAAAATTGGTTTTTCTTTTCTAGTACATGGTCAGGCTGCAAATTTTCCAATATTTTATGGTATTTTTACTTTTAAATGTAAGTTCTGATTTCAGGTCATTTCTTTGTTTACGCAGACGAGCATTGGTTTTTAGAAACAGCCAGGCCACATCTCAATGCTTTACTGCTTAGAAATTTCTTCTGAATGATATTCTAAATCATCTCTCTCAAATTCAAAGTTCCACAGATATATAGAACAGGGGCACAATGCCCCAGTCTCTTTGCTAAAGCATAGTAAGGGTGACCTTTACTTCAGCTCTCAAGAACTTCTTCATCTCCATCTGAGACCACCTCAGCCTGGAATTCATTGTCCATATCACTATCAGAATTTTAGTTACAACCATTCAACAAGTCTCTATAAAGTTCCAAACTTTCCCACATCTTCCTGTCTTCTCTTGAGCCCTCCAAACTGTTTCAACCTCAGCCCATTACTCAGTTCCCAAGTTGCTTCTGCATTTTCAGGTATCTTAATAGCAATGCTCCACTTCTCTGGTATCAATTTTCTTTATTAGTCCATTATTGCATGGCTATAAGAAAAGCCTGAAAATGAGTAATTTATAAAGAAAAGAAGATCAATCAGCTCATGGTTCTGAGGGATACATAGGCATCTGCTTCTGGGAAGGCCTCCTGAGACTTACAATCATAGCAGAAGGCAAAAGTGAAGGGAGTCTGGTCTTCACATGGCCAGAGCAGGAGGAAGAGACCACGAAGTGGGAAGTGCTATACACTTTCAAACAACCAGATCTGGTGAGAACCCATTCATTATCATGAGAACACCAAGGGGGAAATGTGCCACCATGATCCAATCACCTTCTACCAGGGTATTGCTCTGTTGCCCAGACTGGAGTGCAATGGCACAATCTTGGCTCACTGCCACCACCGCCTCCCGGGTTCAAGCAATTCTCCTGCCTCAGCTGCCTGAGTAGCTGGGATTACAGGTACGTGCCACCATGTCTGGCTAATTTTTTTTTTTTTTTTTTTTTTTTGAGACAGATTCTTGCTCTGTCACCAGGCTGGAGTGCAGGGGCGCGATCTCAGCTCACGGCAACCTCTGACTCCCTGGTTCAAGCAATTCTCCTGCTTCAGCCTCCTGAGTAGCTGGGACTATAGGCATGCGCCACCATGCCCAGCTAATTTTTGTATTTTTAGTAGAGATGGGGTTTCACCATGTTGGCCAGGCTTTTCTCAAACTCCTTACCTCAGGTGATCTGGCTGCCTTGGCCTCCCAAAGTGCTGAGATTACAGGCATGAGCCACTGTGCGTGGCCCTCATACTTAATATCTAACAAACATTTTTTTTAGTTCTTTTTTATTCTCCCTAGCTAGAATGATTATAACACTGACATCATTACTATATAAATTTCAAGGGGTGGAATATATTGATAGTGATATTTACGGGTAAAAAAATTTGAAGTCACTCCTCTTATGTGTTCAGATTTACCCCAATTGCCCATGCTACTAACTCAATTGTTACTCTTTTGGATTAATATATGAAAGATCACATGGGGTATTAAGTATCTATATAGTCATTTGATTTAAGGCAGATAGCTGGTAAATATCACAAGTTACAAAATATCCATTGGTTGTTTACATGTCCACCTTAAAAACAATGACTTTTTAAAATTTTATTTTAAGTTCAAGGGTACATGTCTGGGTTTGTTATATAGGTAAACTTGTGTCATGGGGGTTTGTTGTACAGATTATTTCATCACTCAACAATTAAGCCTAGTACCCATTATTTTTCTTTTTCTTGATCCTCTCCCTCCTCCCATCCTCCACCTTTCAACAGGCCCAAGTGTGTGTTGTTTTTCTCTGTGTGTCTACGTGTTCTCATCATTGAGCTCACACTTGTAAGTGAGAACATGTGAACATGTGGTATTTGGTTTTCTGTTCCTGCGTCAGTTTGCCAAAGATAATGGCCTCCAGCTCCATCCATGTTCCTGCAAAGGACATTATCTCATTCTTTTTTATGGCTGCATAGTAGTGCATGGTATAGCTATACCACATTTTCTTTATCCAGTCTATCATTGATGGGATTTTGGTTGATTCCATGTCTTTGCTGTTGTGAAGAGTGCTGGAATGAACATACGCATGCATGCATCTTTATAATAGAATGATTTCTATTCCTTTCAGCATATACCCAGTAATGGGATTGCCGGTCGAGTGGTAGTTCTGTCTTTTTGGTCTTTAAGGAATTGCCACACTGTTCTCCACAATGGTTGAACTAGTGTACGCTTCCACCAACAGGGTATAACCATTTCCATTTCTCCACAACCTTGCCAGCATCTGTTGTTTTTTGACATTTTAATAACAGCCATAAAAGAGTGACATTCTTAAGGCAGGAAAACTCTTTCAGAAGGGGAAAGTAGGCTTAGTTACATTTCTATAATCCATGGGCCCAAGAATATCCAGTACCTGTTACTCTCCAGTGATACAGGAGTACTGGAAAGGGAAGAGCATAGCCCCTTTAAATCATTCAAAAAGGGAGGACAGGGAAGTAGAGAAAGGCGAGTCCCTGGCTAAGGCTCCACCCCCACAGACCTAGGTGAGGACAGGCACTCCTGCTTTCATGCCCAAATGTTGCATTTTCCAAGACCACCCTGGCCCACCATGGCCCCATCCTGAACCTATAATAACCCAACACCCTAGTGATCAGATACACAAGCGGCTGGACACAGAGCGAAGCAGATCAGCAGAAGACGACACAGCGGCTCGATAGCAAGAGGATGTTGAGGGAGCACTCTGGCAAAAGAGCTCACTGAGAGATTCTGGTACGCCAGATGGCAGGCCATTGACCGGCGGGACTAGGCAGAGTTTGGCTGGGGCAGTCAGAGGAGAGCAGGGGCCACCAAGTGGCAGAACTCTAGGAGAAAACCATTTCCCTTCTGTCTCCTATATGGGCTGAGAGCTACTTTCACTCAATAAAACTTTGCACTCATTCCCCAAGCCCATATGTGATCCGATTCTTCCTGTACACCAAGGAAAGAACCCAAGATACAGAAAGTCCTGTGTCCTTGCGACAAGGTAGAAGGTCTAATTGACCTGGTTAACACAAGCCAGGAGATTAAAAGACGGCAAACTAAAAGAGCACCCTGTAACATGTCCACTGGGGCTTCAGCTGTAAACATTCACCCCTAGACATTGCCTTGGGGTGCAGAGCCCCACAACTTGCCTATCTGTATGCTCCCCTAGAGGTTTGAGCAGCGGGGCCCTAAGGAAGTGAGCTCCACCCCCTTGCACGCCGTAGGAGGGGGACAAGGGAACCTTTCCCATTTAACCAGCATCCTCTCCTCCCACTCTGGCCACACTCCCCTTGCCTGTCATGCTCAGCCCCAGTGCCCTGGCTGCTTCTTCCAAGCATAGGCATTTGCTGCCCAGCCTCCAGCACATGCTCTTTCACTGCCTGGACTCTTCTCACCCCAAGTTGCTTGTCGCTTCTTATCCTCCTCAGTTCTCTGCTTGTCACCTTCTCAATAGACCCTCCTCTGACAGCCCTTCTAAAGATCAAACACTCACCCTGCCATAGCCTTTTCTATCTCTTTCTTTTTTCTTCATTCACGGCAGTTGTCATCACCTGTCACTTTCAATGAAGGTTGAGGTTTCTATATTTTTATGCACTCAGCTTACTCCTCTCTCTCCAGAGCCTGCAGTGGTACCTGACACAGCTGGTTGTCCTCCTCCCTTTCTTCAAACAACACGTGCACGCGCATGCGCGCACACACACACACACTTGTTCAATGTATAAATGAATGGCTGAGTGAGATGAAAGCTAGTTAAGACGCTTGACAAAGTCACACACCTAGTAAATGGCTCTTTCCACTTTGAACTCTTCTCTTCATGAGTGATGAGATGTAGCATTGGTACTGATAATCAATTTTGTTTGCATTAACAATTCAGGTCAGTGAAGCAACAGCCTTTGTTCAAAGACTTAGGGTACATGAAACCTTTGGCAGGAAAAAAGATGTGACTGGAAATGAAGACTGACTTGCATATGTGATTGATGTGATGTCCATGTCTCGTCTCTGGCCAGGATGTCTGAAACATGGCTTCTTTCTAGGCACTCTTCATAGCACTCTGTATGCCCAGGCCTTGTAATTTTTCAAAAATATCAATTGAATTAGTCTTTCTTATTTGCTAGAGACCAGTCTCTACAGAAGCAAAAAAGGCAATTGAGAACCTCAACTGAATAATCAGATTTGATTTGTTCAGAAAGAAATTAATTTTCTTTTTTTTGTTTGTTTGTTTGTTTGTTTGTTTGTTTTTTGTGACCGAGTTTTGCTCTTGTTGCTCAGGCTGGAGTGCAATGGCATGATCTCAGCTCACTGCAACCTCCACCTCCCAGGTCCAAGTGATTCTCTTTTCTCGGCCTCCCAAGTAGCTCGGATTACAGGCATGAGCCACCAGGCTTGGCTAATTTTTTTGTATTTAGTAGAGATGGCATTTCATCATGTTACTTAGGCTGGTCACAAACTCCTGACCTCAGGTGATCCACCCGCCTCGGCCTCCCAGAGTGCTGGGATTACACGTGTGTGCCACCATGCCCAGCCAGGAATTACTTTTAAACTTGAATTCTTCAAGATTTGATCATACACCTCTCCTTTAATGCAGGTTTTTCTGAATCTGAGCCTAGTTAGTTTTGGAAACATCATGGAACCAGTGACAAATGACCTTACATAATTATGTCTACATGGCTAAGTATTCTCCTTAATGCCAAATCTTAATTGGGTGAGGAAGAATTTTCTAATTTACAGTATAAATGTTATAATTTTTGCTTCAAATTGAGGATTAGTTTTACACCTAGTATTATGTGGACTTTTCAGTGAATACATGGCATTTGATTTAATTGCAAGCAACATCTAATTAAAAACGTAGAGTAGTTTATTGCTTAGAGAACTGAAAACTCCTGCTTTCGCTAATCCATAAACAAATTTCAAGTGATTTATGAAAATAGACTGTGTGTTCTATAATACAGGTATAAATTTAAGATCATTGGAGCTTCTGTTATTTTTTTTATATTACCACAGGGATTAAGCCTTTTTGCAGGTTTGGTTTAACAGATATTTGACTCCCACTGAAACATAGTAAGTTATAATATTTGCAAATGCTGGTTGCTTCAGGTTTCCAGGCTTACATAAGAGCTGAGTAGCAATCCAATAGCCTTTTATTCCAAATATGTTTCTTAGCAAATGGATATTTTGTAAAATTAGCAAGCTTCACAAATTTCTAAAAAGTAATCAGTTTTTCTAAAAATATTTCTAGAATGCCTTTTATACCTTAGAAACTGTTTTAAGAACTAGATATGTGATATTGAGCAAAAACATTTGGAAAGGTATTATACTATGAACAATAAAATAAACAATATTTTAAATGCAACAATGAATCAGAGAACCCATGGACTGTTCTTTTTAAAGTTTCTTACAAACATGATTCTAAGTAACCTACTGGACCCCCACTCTGTGTAAAATGGGGAAACGTGGGGATATATGTCTTCTTAGCAGCTCTTTAATTTAAAATATAGTCACTTGGAATTGTTTTGATGTCCCTTGCCTAAATATTTATTGAGAATCTAAGTGAAATATTAACAAAGCATACATTAAACATAAATAGAAGATAAGTTTATTAGACCTTCCAAAATACTTAGTGAATCTGAATATAAAGGGTATTCATAATCCAAACTTCCCCTAAACAAACAAAAAATAAAAATATATATTTTCAAGAAAAAAACGCTCACTTTATTACTTCAAAAATGTATGAATTCAAATACAAATTAATTAAAGATTTAAAGGTTAAAAAAATGAACTTCACTGTTGTGAAGAAAAGAATTGAAAGTGGAATAATAATTTAGTTCCCCTTTCTTAGGAAAACTGAGGCAAGTTGAACTCTCATCAAAATCTCTTGCAAATGTTTATTAATGGAATTTACTGGTTAAGAGAAAAGTGAAGCTCTTTTAAGCGTTTCTATGTGCTGATTACTTTTCCAGGAATGCTAGGATTTTTTTAATATACTTAGTGATGGAGAAAGTTTTTCTAAGTACAAGACCATAGATCAAAATCAGAAAGTAGTATGTCAATTGCTCTTGACTACTTGGATATTTAAAACTTCTAAATGTCAAATCATATACCCACACAAATGCAAACACTTAAAACAACAACAAAAGTAAAAAAAAATAGTAAATATTCTAACACATTTGATAATCAATACCTCCCAGAAAGAAGGAAAACATTTTAACATATTTGCCATTAACTATATTAAGGGACAATAATAGTGGTCATTCTATATTAAAAAATTCAATTTTATCATTATCAAAGATATGTAAATGTAAACAATTTTTTTTTAAGATAACTCATATAAGTGGAATGATGCAGTATTTGTTCTTCAGTGACTGGCTGATTTCACTTAGCATTATGTCCTCCAGTTCATCCATGTTGTCACATAGGGCAGAATGTCTTCCTTTTTAGGTTAAATAATACTCCCTTATATTTATATACCATAGTTGGCTTTTTGTAATCCCTTCATCTGTCAACAAACACATAGGTTGTTTCTATATCTTGGCTATTATGAATAATGCTGCAATGAACATGACTGTGCAAATATCTTTTGAGATGCTGATTTCAACTTTTAAAATATATATCCAGAAGTGAGATTGCTGGGTCACATAGTGATTTGATTTTTAATTCTTTAAGAAACCTCTGTACTGTTTTTCATAGTAGCTGCAAGCTTTTACATTTCTACCAATAGTGTACATAGATTTTAATTTCTCCACATGCTCACCAACACTTCTGTCTCTTTGGTAATTGTCATCCTAAGAGTATGGTTTTGATTTGCATTTCCCTGATGATCAGTGATATTGAACATTTTTTTAAATACCTGTTGGCCATTTAAATGTCTTCTTTGGAGAAATGTCTATTCAAGTCTCTTGCCCATTTTTAAATTGGGTGATTTGTGATTTTTGCTATTGAGTTGTAAGAGTTCCATATATGTATATTTTCAAACCATGTATAAGGATCATCATGATGGTATGTATGGTTTGCAGGTATTTCCTTCATTCTGTAGGCTGCCTTTTTACTCTGTTGATTGTTTCTTTTGCTATGGAGAAGCTTTATTCTGCTTGTCTAATTTTTCTTTTGTCATTTGTGCTTTTATTGTCATATCTGAGAAATAATTGCCAAGCCCAATGTTACGAAGCTTTCTCTGTATGTTTTCTTTCAAGAGTTTTGCAGTTTTAAGTCTTATGTTTAAATTTTTCATCTATTTTGAGTTTGGTTTTATAAATGTTGTAAGATAGTTATTGTTTTGGTGGGTTTTTTTTATTGTTTTGTTTCGTTTTCTGCATGTGCTTATCCAGTTGTAGTGAATTCCTATAATTATGTGTTGACTCAGCATCAATTTTGAATATAAGTTGGAGTTTCTCATTCCAGAAGCAGGTTTTGGTCACCCTTGAGACAGTTGGCCCCACAAAGTATTCTGCCTTCTTCTCTCCGGAATTTCTAAATATTAAAATTCCTTCTGTGATATTTGTGTTTTGACCTGCGAGGTCTCCTTTGTGTCTCACCTGACCTACATGCCCAAACCAAACTCTCTTCCTGGCCAGGGCTTTCCTAGAGATTGATTATCTTGGTAGGAATAAGCTGGACACAGAGCAGGCAAGAGCCACAATGCTGTCTGATAGTATAAACAACTTTTGTCTCAGAGAGTTACTAGATCATGGGTTGAACACAAAGGCATTAGGTCACTCACCAGGATAAAGAAGTGCCTAGGATGGGCACAATATTAACGTCCAGAACCAAATCCCTGGAGCCCTCTCTGGGCTAGGGTTCATAGCAGTTCTCCAGTGAGAGACCTCATGAACAAATCAGAAGAAAACACAACACCAGCTTTCCCAGTACTGTTTGTTGAAGAGACTACCTCTCCCCATTGTGTGTTTTTGCACCCTTTTTGAAGATCACTTTAGTGTACATGCATGGATTTATATCTGAAATTTCTATTCTGTTCTGTTTGTCTGTATGTCTACTTTTATGCCATGAACACACTCTTTTGGTCACTGTAGCATTACACTATAATTTACCATCAGGAAGTGTTACGCCTCCAACTTTGTTCTTCTTTCTCAAGACTGTTTTCCCTATTTGGAGTCTTTTGTGGTATCACATAAATGTTAAGGTTATTTTAGTTGTTGTAAAGGTTGTGTTTTTGTTTATTCTGGCTACTATAACAAAGGAACATAGGCTGGGTGTCTTATAAAAAGTAGAAATTATTTCTCACAGTTCTGGAGGCTGGAAGTCAAATAGGTGCTGGCAGATTTGGTGTCTGCTGACAGCACATTTTCTCACAGACAGCCACCTTCTCTCTATAACCTTACATGGCAGAAAGGAGTAAAGTATCTCTCTTGGGTCTCCTCTATAACAGCACTAATCCCAATTAAGAGGGCTCTGTTCTCAAGACTAATTACCTCAAAAACCTCACCTCATAATGCCATAGACTTTGTAGGTAGAATTTCAACATACGCATTTTGAAGGTGCAGAAGCATTCAGAACATAGCAGAATGCCATTTGAATTTTGATAGGGATTGCATTGAATCTGTAGATCACTTTGCCTAGTATGAACATGTTAACGATATTAAATCTCCCAATTCACAAACACAAGCTATCTTTCCTTATTTCTTTTATTAAAGTTTTGTAGTTTTCATTATACAAATCTTTCACCTCTGATTAAGCTTATTTTTAAGTATATTCTTTGTTTTGATATCATTGTAAATAAGATGATTTATTAATTTTATTTTTGAATTGTTTTTAGTATAAATGTCTTTATTTTTAACCTAACAATTACTTATTTTCAAATGTTTTGCAGATACATTCCATATTACTAAGAATGTTTAAAACTGAATTCTGGAAGTACTCCTGATGTTTTATTTTGTTTATCTGTAATTGCCACATTAACCACAATGAATATTTATTTCCTTTTGTAATCAGATAAACTTATTTAGACAAATAATTCAATTTGAAGCTTATAAGCATTTTAAAGTACTTATCAATGCTGTATTTTGTTTCCCAGTGCTTTATCATGCTACAGTATGCCCAGGGAGTGAAATTAATGAACATAAACATGCAAGAAGGCTTTAAATGCTTGTAGTAGAAAAGAAGGAAAGGCATTTTGATCTATGACAAATTGCTTTGCCACTTATTCAAATTTATATCAGTCCTCAAACGTTTTGCTAATAAAAGGTGATTCTGAGGGCTACGCTCTCTGAATTGAATGAGATGGAAATATCATATGTGCCAGCTAGTATACGGCTTTTCAGTATCATATCCTCTGAATTAGTCATGCAATTTCTACACCTGTCTTCTAAATTTGCTCAGGAATTTCAAAAGAATACGTAGTGCTGATTTTGTTATTCTCTACTTGAATTAGGATATTATGAGTTGAATTGTGAAGCAGTAGACACCACATAACACATTTAAGATAGTTGAAACCGGATAGGTTACTGCTAAGGAAATAAAATACATATAAAACATCAAGTTTGAAAATAAATGTTACCTAGATTGCAATATTTTGTACCAAATTATCATTGATTACAACTCAAATCTCATTGTTTAAGTATTTGAGATTTATGCAAACTTTAGACATATATGTTACACTGATTTTTGCAAAAATACTAATTCACAGTGCATATTTCACTTTTATAGATACTGGTGATATTCCTCCAGAATTTACAATAGGTAGTGTCATAAGGTTGCAGGAAGATTATGTTGCTTTTCTATTGCTGGAGAACAAATCACCACAGATACAGTGGCTTAAAACAACACACATGTGTGGCGCATGCCTGTAATCCCAGCTACTCGGGAGGCTGAGGCAGGAGAACCGTTTGAAAACAGGAGGCAGAGGTTGCGGTAGAGCCAAGATCACGCCGTTCCACTCCAGCCTGGGCAACAAGAGTGAAAATCCATCTCAAAATAAATAAATAAATACAAACAAAACAAACAAACAACAACAAAAAGCAAGACACATGTATTTCCTGCAGTTTCTGAGGGTCAGGAGTTGAGGGTCAGGAATTCAGGCACAGGTTAATTAGGTCCTCTGCTCAGTTTCTCTCACCAGGCTAAAATTAAGATGCTGATGAGCACTGCAACCTTATCTGAAACTCAGGGTCCCCTTCCAAGCTTATTTGGGCTGTCGGCAGAATTCATTTCCTTACAGTGGTAAGACAGATTTCTGTTTTCTTCCTGGTTTGTATCTGGGGATCACTCTCATAATTTAAAAGCTATTCTCAGATTCTAGCCACATGGACCTCTGACAAGACTCACTTCTTGAAAGTCAACTGGATAGTTTACTGCTCTTTACTACAACAGAGTCTTATGTAACATAATCTAATGAAAGGGGTGCCTAGAAAATCCTCCTCAGTAGATCTGCTCACACTCAAGGTCAAGGTATTACACAGGTGTCTCCTCTAGTGGGTGGTAACCATGGGGTCATTTTGCGATTCTGGCTGCCACAGAGATGGAGCTTTCTATGGGCTAAGAGACAGATTACGTCTTTCCCAAAGTCAGGACAAGAAAAGCCTGTGAGAGTATGGAATTAAAACCACTCTGTGTCACACAGCGTGTTTTGTCCTCAAATAATAATAATAATAAAAAAACTCCAACTAAAATTATAGTAAATCATAGGAATATTTGTGAAGTTATGTTGCAAAAAATCTGGAGGAGGAGTAATTGCGGTGTTGGTGAATTCAGCTGCTCATTGACAGCACATAGTTGAAAGTGCATTCTCTCCATCACTTGTACTCGCCGTGAAGATTATAGATAAGAGACTCTTTGCAGCTAGAATGTAGCTGACTTCATTAACACTGCTTATCTTTAGGTTCTGGATACATCCCATAGCAGATCTGAATAAACTGCCCCTTGTGGAAGGATATTTTATAAGGAGGGGAGAAATCTGTTTGCTGCAGGACAAAATGCCGCTGGATGGGACCGAATAAACAGGCAATCTTGGCTCCCTGGCCTGCTCCCTGGTAGGATTCTCAGACCCTTAGAGACTGGTGGAGGTGAAGTGAACAAAGACAAGAAATGTCATCTTCTCTTTTGTTTTCTTTGACTGCTGCAGGTGAATGGATTCTTACATATGAATCCCAATGGAGAAAATGTCTCAAAATTTGGGTGGAAGAATAGGCATTCCATCTAAATCGGAGCAGGGTTTAATAACTCCATTACACTGAACACGGAAAACAAAGTCCCCAAAGATAAAAGGAGTAGAAAAGAAGTAAATTTCCAATAATAGTTTTTCTTGGTTTTTCTACGGCCCTGGTTAATGACACGAGAATGTAACGTACTGTGCATGACTGGAATTGTCTGAAAATGACCCTAGTGTTCCTCTTTAATGGATGAGCTCATGGTTAACCAAGTTAATTAATATTCTCTTGGATTGATGACCAAATAATCTGATTAATATATAATTTAATTTAATGATGTATATAAATTACTAATTTAATAAGTCATTATTTTAGTATTAAACCATGAGAAACCCTGCTACTTGAAAGTCACTACTAAAAGATTTGGAATGTGGATTAAGAATTCCTGGATGATGTCAGTGTCCAGTAGGTAAAATATTATTAGCAGAGGAAGAAGCTACTAGTTTGGGGTGTAAAAGAACTTATAATTCTGTCAGAGTTAATAGTGCATCACATCCTTATCTCCATTTTCTCATATTAGCTTCATTTAAAAATGTTACAAGTAAATTATTCATGACCACATTCTCTAATATCGTAGATGATCAACTTGAGAGAAGGGCGTCATTGGTCATAGTTTGGGGGCCGGGACAATTTGGCATATGACTTTTATCCCTTCTTATTGCAGCTGATGGCCTCACACTGATCTTTCTGTATTGATTTCTATTCTGGCTCCATAGATGGCATTGATGGCTAATTGTATGTGTCCACTTGACTGGGCTAAGGGATATCCAGAGAGCAGGTAAAACATTACCTCTGGATGTATCTGTGAGAGCATTTCTGGAAGATATTAGCATTTATATTTGAAGACCGAGTGAAGAAGATTGCCTTCACCAATGATGGTAAACATTAACTAATCTCTTATGAGCCAGAATAGAACAAACATGCAAAGGAGGGGCAACGTTGCGCTCTCTTTTTAGCTGAGACATCCATCTTCTCCTGCCCTCTGATATCGGTGTTCCTTGTTGTCTGGCTTTTGGACTCTGTGACTTACACCAATAAACCTTACCCCCATTCTCAGGTCTTTAGACTAAAACTGAATTACCCTTCTGTTTTGCTGCTTCTCCCAAGATTGCAAAAAGCAGACTGTGGGACTTCTGGGCCTCCATAATCGGGTGAGCCAAATCTCATTTTATATGTATGCATCTTCCTTTTTTGCAGGAGGACCCTAATACAGCTGGGTATCTTTGAGAGATCCCATATACCTGCAATCTTTACAATGCTCCTTTGCATTTGCAGGCTTTTTGGAGTGAACTCTCTTAGAAACTTGAAAAGACACTAACTTTATGTACATCAGGATTTCTTAATTCTGTTTCCTTCACTTTATTTTGTCACGGATTTTTCATCTCATCCTCTGTTGGCTATACCTGTGTAAATGATATTATTTGAATACATACATTTGGTGCTATCATTTTCCATTTCAAATCCTGTTTTTTGTGCTAATAATGTCAATAATAATATAATAATGGGAGTTTTGATAAAAACATGTTGGCTAATATGATCCACATGAGATGAAGAGTGTGGAATGATCATTTTATGGTAAATTTTATGGCAAAATATATTGTTTTAGTACAATTTGCATTTACTCTTCTGGTCTTTAGATCTCCAGATTAAGACTGCATACATTTTCCTAACTGTGATTCTGAAGGATAATCAATATATTTAAAAAATGAATGAGTCTTCTTCAAACATGTCACTGTTCTTGTGGAGAGTGCACAATGTGTTTTGCACACTGTTAGGTTGGGGCATGAATGCTCCAGTAGATCCCCCTTACACAGGTGCGCTCCTTTCTACATCTATGACCTTGTTTGAGCTGAAGCTTTGAACAAACCCACAGATAGCATTTGTAGAAGAGCTTCATGAAAATCCCCATTGCCAATCTCTTTTTGCCCTGGCCACCAAAGGCATAACTGACACTTTTTTATTATTTAATAAGCATGTGCTCAATATTGTCCTCATCGACCCCCAACCCTTAAACTGGCTTGCGACTACACCTCATCTGCATCCAGGCCCATTAAGCAGCCATCACCTTTATGGGTTAGTCAAGTCAGTCTGCTCATGATTCGCTAATCACCCCTTTCATGCTCCTGTCTGAAAACTTGGCCTGGATTCCTTGTCGCATCCTCATAGCTGCCTCTAACACTTTTTCTCTCTTTGACATCCAAAACTATGTGTCTCAAAAAATATTTCCAGGTTATCAAAGATAGAAGCTATGTCTTTATTCCAATACATTGATTGGTATACATTTCAAAAATAATCGTCCTGACCTATATTTGATTTTATCTTGAATTATATCTTGAATAGAGAGATGATATATTGCCAGTTGTTCCAGGAACATACTTTCAAAAGGATGCTTTTCTATGAAATTCTTGTTGAAATGAAAACTACTAGAGATGGGAAAAAGCTGTTTTCTTCCAAGAAATGTTTTGGTTCACCACAGTCTTAGGTAGGTGCAATACCCTTTTCTCAGTAGGTGTGGCCAGAAGGATGTCTAACAATCTGGATGTTTCTTGTCTTTCTCCAAAAGTAGACTTCTTCCTTATTTTCTTCCTCTCTCTATCTCCCTCCCTCAGTCTTCCCTTACCACAACTGCCATAGATTTTCCATGGGAAGAACAGCTTTGCAAGCCTTCCTGGACCAGCTTTTGGTTTTGTGCAATAGGAGTGAAGGACCTTAGTGAAGCTTTGCCTGTGGGCACCACTGTTCTCTCCCTTACACTTGCACAGCAAAGGAAGATTTCTTCTGCATCTCGCTCTGTTCCCATATTTCTCAAGAGGTCCATGAGAAAAGGGTGCTGAGGGTTTCTATACTCTCACACTTGCCCACCCTTGGACTCAATTATTCACTCGAAATTTAGCAAACTTCTTGTCATCAGCTGTATCTTCTCCCACAAATGCTTGCCTCCTTGTCTCCCTGGAGGTTCTTTTTCTTCAGTTTGTTTTCTTGTCCTCAGCAATCTAGTAGGTTGAAGAAAGTTGTAATTTAATAGACAATCCAGCATGTTTTTGTTGTGTTTATTGTAAGGGTGGAAACAATATTCCTTCCAGCTTTCTGTATTCTAAGTAGAAGCTAGATATACTGCATATGTTTAAAGCCATGAAGCAGAATTAAGACTTTTGTCAGAGAAAACTGAAAATTTGTTATTATTTGCATACATATATATAAAATCTCAAACTCATTCACTTTCTACTTCCCACACATCAACCACTGAGATTCTCTTTGCTGCTTTTTAGATCCAGAATTTGAGAGCACTAGGCTTATTTCCATATGCTTCTTTTTTATTTCAAGGTCACCCCCAGGCCACCTGTCTTCTCACCACTAATATAGATGCATTTCAATGTTCTGTGTGATGGGTGGTATAGATAGGACACTCCATCTTGGCCCCAAGGAAAAACAAAAATATATCATTCTTTCTGGAATAGAAATATTTGGACACAGCAGTAAGACAGTACAATCAATGGGAGGTCTTGGATCTATTTCAAACATTTAGAAAGGTACTCCATCCATCTAGAGGTGCTGAGCAGTGTGTCAGAGTGTTCTCACATTGCTAATAAACATACTCAAGACTGGGCAATTTATAAAGGAAACAGGTTTAACTGACTCACAGTTCAGCCTGGCTGAGGAGGACTCAGGAAACTTACAGTCGTGAAAGGGAAGCAAACACATCCTTCTTCACATATGGCAGGAAGGAGACGTGCCCAGCAAAAAGAAAAGCCCCTTGTTAAAAAAAATCAGATCTCCTGAGAACTAACTCTATCATGAGAACAGGATGGGAGGACCCACCCCCCTGATTCAATTATCTCCATCTGGTCCCTCCTATAACATGTGGGGATTGTGGAAACTACAGTTCAAGACAAGAGATTTGGGTAGGAACACAGCCAAACCATACAATTCTGTCCCTGGCCCCTCCCGAATCTTCATGTCTTCACAATTCAAAACACAATCATGCCTTCCCAACTGTCCCCTAAAGTCTTAAATCATTCTAGTATTATCCCAAAAGTCCAAGTCCAAAGTCTCATCTGAGACACAGCAAGTTCCTTCTGCCTATGAGTCTGTAAAATCAAAAGCAAGTTAGTTACTTACTAGATACCATGGGAGTAGAGACATTGGGTAAATACACCTGTTCCAAATGGGAGAAACTGGCCCAAACTGAAGCGGCTACAGACCCTATGCACGTCCAAAATCCAGCAGGGCAGCCATTAAATTTTAAAGCCCCAAAATGATCTCCTTTGACTCCATGCCTCACATCCAGGTCACACTGATGCAAGAGGTAGACTCCCATGATCTTGAGCAGTTTCACCCCTGTGACTTTGCAGGGTACAGCCCCCTTCCTGCCTGTACTCATGGGCTGGCATTGAGTGTCTGTGGCTTTTCCAGGTGCATGGTTCATGCTGTTGCTGTGTCTACCATTCTGGGTTCTGGAGGACAGCGGCCCACTTCTCACAGTTCCACTAGGCAGTGCCACAGTGGGGAGTCTGTATGGGGCTCCAACACCACAATTTCCTTCCACATTGCCCTAGCAGAGGTTCTCCCTGAGGACTCTGCCCTTGCAGCAAACTTCTGTCTGAACAACTAGGCATTTCCATACATCCTCTGAAATCTAAACAGAGGTTCCCAAACCTCAATTCTTGACTTCTGTGTACCTGCAGACTCAATACCACATGGAAGCTGCCAAGGCTTAAGGCTTGCACTCTCTGAAGCCATGGCCCAAGCTGTATCTTGACTCCTTTTAGCCATGGCTGGGATGCAGGGCACCAAGTCCTGAGACTGCACAAAGCATCAAGGCCCTGGGCCTGGCCCACTAAACCATTTTTTTTCTCCTAGGCCTCTGGGCCTGTGATAGGACAGGCAGCTTTGAAGATGTAAAAAGTAAAGTAGAGGTTCCTCTTAAAAGACTTTCCTCACCATCTAATTAAAAATAAATAGTGACTTCTCTTAGAAGCAAAATTTATTCAAAGACCTGTGCTAACATTCTTAAATATCTGCTACCTGTAATAAAAAAAAAAAAATCAATGTACTTTATGTTCTTAGCTTCCACAATTTAGCCTAAATATTTGCCCTGACATGCTTATACTAGTCCAAGTAAGCATTAGGTCATAGCCTATTCCTATTCCTTATTTAAAAGTGTTTTTACCTTTCTCAACATTCCACAAGTTACTTCCTCCTTCCTTTGTTCTCCTCTACCTTTGCGTCTTTTAAAACTTCTAAGTTGCTAGCCAATTGAGACAAATACAAAATATAAAGTCCCGTTCCAGCCAGTAAAAACCGGACACAGCAATAGGGTAAACGCTTCAGGTTATAAATGACCCTGTCTCCTTTATTCTGTGTACTCTCATGGCAAAACTGCTGGCAAGTGTACCCTTTCTGCAAAAAGTAAAAATGGCCTTACTAAATAAATTAAATTTATGTTCAAGTGCTATTTCTTTATGGCACCAGAAAACAAGCATTTCAAACAAAGACCTCTGATATACCCTGGAGACATTTTCTCCATTGTCTTGGTGATTAAGATTGGACTCCTCCTTATTTACAGAAATTTCTGCAGCTGGCTTGAATTTTTCCTCAGAAAATGGTTTTCTTTTTTTTTTTTTCTATCACATCATCAGGCTGCAAATTTTCCAAACTTTTATTCTCTGCTTCCCTTTTAAACATGAGATCCAATTCCAAACCATATCTTTGTGAATACATAAAACTGAATGCTTTTAACAACACCAAAGTCAACTCTTGAACACTTTTGTTGTTTAGAAATTTCCTCCTGAAGATACCCTAAATCATCTCTCTCAAGTTGAAAGTTCCACATATCTCTAGAGCAGAGGCAAAATGCCACCAGTATCTTTGCTAAAACATAGCAAGGGTCACCTTTAGTCCCGTTCCCAACAAATTCCTCATCTTAGGTGGCTAAGGCCACCTCAGCCTAGACTTCATTGTCTATATCACCATCAGTATTTTGGCCAAAGCCATTAAACAAGTCTCTAGGAAGTTTCAAACTTTCCCACATCTTCCTGTCTTCTTGACTGAGCCCTCCAAACTGTTCCAATCTCTTCCTGGTACCCAGATCCAAAGTAGCTTCCACATTTTTGGGTATTTTTACAACAGCACCCCATTCCTGGTACCAGTTTACTGTATTAGTCCATTCTCATGCTGCTAATAAGGACATGTCCAAGACTGGGGTAATTTGTTTTATAAAGAGGTTTGACTTGCAGTTCACCATGGCTGAGGAGGCCTCAGGAAACTTACAATGATAGTAGAAGGGAAGAAAATACATCTTTCTTCACAAGATGGCAGCAAGGAGAAGAATGACTGCTGAGCAAAGGGTGATGTCCCTTATAAAACTATCAGATCTTGTGAGAACTAACTTACTATCAAGAGTACAGGATTGGGGAGATCTCCTCCATGATTCCATCATCTCTACCTGGTCCCTCCCACGAAACGTGAGGATTCTGGGAACTACAATTTAAGATGAGATTTTTGTGGGGACACAGGCAAACCATATCAAGCAGTGACTGTGATTTACACATCACATCACATGTATCACCGAGAGTAGCAAAAGAGCTACCCTGCTCTTCCTTCATTTCTCAATGCACGCTTGTTCTAGACCTATGCCTTGAATGCTCGGAAGCATCTAAGTAAAGTTTTAGTGATATTGAGTTACAATGAACCATGAGCTATTTATACACACATATTAATGGTATGGCCACTGTGGGGAATGAATGTATATTATTTGTGTTCATTGATCAGAGCTGAGAGGAAAGTGGGAACAGATGCAGCTGACCAAGAGGGAAAG
This sequence comes from Pongo pygmaeus, assembly GCF_028885625.2. NCBI lineage: Eukaryota > Metazoa > Chordata > Mammalia > Primates > Hominidae > Pongo > Pongo pygmaeus. Next base: position 33,276,465 of record NC_072379.2, on the reverse strand, counting down.
ACCAATTAATTAAGTTCAGTTAAGTTTTACTCGAGAGGTCTGGGTAAGGCAGGGTTAAATAAGTTTCTTCTATGTCTTGAAATGCCATCAAGGAAGCAAGCACATCAAAAAAGCCATATTTCTGAATGGGAAGGAATATAATATACTAATTGATTTTATAGCAACAGGAGAACTTAGGTTCCCATGATTTTTGAAATGCTAAGGAATTGGAGAGTGGATACAATTTAATAAAAGTTGATGTTGGCTTAATAATTAAAATGCATTATGGGCTGAGCATTTTTTTTAGTATGTGCAATGCACTGGAACAAGACTGTGAGGAATCTTGTGAGTTTTTGCTTTGTTTTGTATACTTGCTTTTGTTTTGGAAGAACCTGGAATTGAGAAAGGGACCTGATAACTAATATCAGAGGAAAATAAGGGACAATGGACTCTAATTAAATCCTAGGTAAGGAAAATTCATAAGAACTGTCATCCTGACATACCTATTTTGAGGCAGATGAGGCTCCAGGAGATGAAATTATGAATAAAAAAGATCCCTGAGGCCTGGATACACAGTCCATCACCCAGGAAACACTAGGGATAAGATTCAATACTTAAACTGGGAGAGGTCTAGCCATAAATTTCTCAGGTAATAAAGAAATAAATAAAAAGAAGTTAGTTCTGACTCTTACCTGAAGCTTAATACTTGCTTCTGAGGCAAATGTGCTCTCCTTTGTGTAATACAACTTTCAGAGGAACAATTTACAAGTTCAGCAGTTAATGAAATTATAAATGCCAGTTTGCAGACTCTTAGTGCAAGTGCTGCTTTAATTTCAATGACCTCATCTAGGTATTGTAGGTGGTTCCATATTTGCTGCAGAACTACATCGAGGAAGAGATGGGGTCATGTTTGTGATGTATTCAGTAAAGTTTCTAAACACGGTGGATGATCAGAAATGGATATGGCAAGTATAAATTTTTACATTAAATTATAGCAATCCACAATGAAAGAATAATTAGAATCATTTTTTAAAAATCTTGAACACAAGACCTAATCAGTATTTGTCTATTGGAAATAAAGATTGTTGCCAATAAATTAAGTAAAAAGGACATTTAAGAGTCATTGAATATAGGACTTGAGGGGCAGCACCTACAACAGAAAAGGAAATGACAGCAAGTCAGGTGAGATAAGGTCTAGTATTCCATAGCACTGTAGAATGACTGTAGTTAACAATAACATATAGTTTTGCATAACTAGAAGGAGGATATTTAATGTTCCCAACAGAAAGAAATATTAAATGTTTGAGATGATGGATATGCTCATTATCTTGACCTGATCACTATACATTATATGAATCAAAACATCACTAGGTATCTCATGCATATGTACAATTATTATATGTCAGTTTTAAAATTAAAAAATCGAGCAGGAAAATAAAAGGTCAGAGCAGGAGACTCGGAATTCTGAATATTAATTTCAATGATATAGTTTAAACGAGGGCAAAACCCTGGAAGATCAGGGTTAAACTTATCTTATTCAACAGGCAGCTCCCTTTAGAGTAGCATCAATTTGCCAATAAAAGAATCCTGGGTCCTGGTCCTCACTGATCCTGAGTGGGCCAGTGCGTGAAGGGGTGTGTGTGATGGGAGATAAGTGCTTTAATACTTCTGGGCATATTTTCCTCTTAGTTCAAATGAAGGAGTTTAAATTATTTACAAAAAAACTTCTTAAAATAATTATTTCCACATTATAATTTTTGTTTCTACTTATAGGCAGTTTTACAACTTAATGGCCTTGAATTGATAGCATATGAAATATACATTAAAATAGATAAAGGTACTCTATATGTTACATTAAAATATCAATCACTCAAATTTAATTTTAATAACCTAAAAATGATTATCTACAGTATGGTTGCTTTTGTCATTTTCTTTCTTTCTTTTTTTTTTTGAGACAGAGTCACTCTGTCGCCCAGGCTGGAGTGTAGTGGTACGATCTCTGCTCACTGCAAGCTCCACCTCCCGGGTTCATGCCATTCTGCCATTCTCCTGCCTCAGCCTCCTGAGTAGCTGGGACTACAAGGTGCCCGCCACCATGCCCAGCTAATTTTTTTGTATTTTAAATAGAGACTGGGTTTCACCATGTTAGCCAGGATGGTCTCGATCTCCTGACCTCATGATCTGCCCACCTCAGCCTCCCAAAGTGCTGGCATTACAGGCGTGAGCCACCGCATCTGACTGCTTTTGTCATTTTCAATTATTCACGTGTTCAATAAATATGTGTTGGCTGCCTACAATACACAGATTATGTGCTGTGTACTATGAATATCTTGAGGAACAAAATAGACACCATGTAATGGAATGTAAATCTATCAGAATGGATAACTACTGTTTAATGTAGTAAAGTATATTCTATAATTTTGCACAATAATTAGTGCAGTGAGGGAAGGCTAAGCAGATGTGAGGAACAACATAATACAAAAGGCGTGAGACAGTATTTCTCAACTAGAATAACCAGAGATCTTATAATGATCTTCAATGATAAAAAGTGAAGAACCCTGGGGCTCAACCCAGATACCTGCTGTATCAGAATTTCTGCAGGTCTGGTGGGGAAATATACATTTTTCATAATTTCCTCTATTGTTTGGCTTCCTATATACAGTGAAGTTCAAGAACCAGTGCACCAGGTGGTATATAACACTTTCACCAGTGGCTAGAAGCAGCTGACTGCTTTTTTAGGTTACAAGTTACAAACTTCCAAAGGAATATTTTTGTTTGCTTGCATTTTACAACTTACAAGGATGTGATATTGAAGTATGTGAATTCGCATTTGGAAATCAGTTCCCACAAATGTTTCCTGTGGAAACACTAAGCTTGAACAATGTCAGGTGTTTCAAGTACCCTCCTTGAATATGTGTAGAATAGGAAAACCTATTACGACACTATGCTTATCACTTATACTGTAGAATGCTCATTTGACAAGAAAATTCTTTCATCTTCTGATATTCAGAATATAAGGACTTACAAATAACTTGAGATTCCCACAAGAAACTGAAAACTGAAAAAAAACATGTCTCTATAGACATTCTCCAAAATTACATAGCGCAAACATTAGAGTGCATAAAACCTTTCTAAATCCATGAGGAGAACATATGTAGGAGACGAGAGTACTCCAAACCTCAATTATACTTCACTGTGAAAATACTCAGGCAAGCAAGTTCAGCTCCATGTGGTGCACAAGAGTGGAAAATCAGGCAAAGAATACACAAGAAAAAAAATGCAGCTGTTTCTTAATGGTGATGGGACTAGATAAAATCATGCAACAAAGAACAGGTCTCGCACTGAATGGGGATATATTGTGAGAAGAGCTGAAACATGGAATATCAGAGCACTCACAACCAACAAACGAAATGGAAGGGGCTCAGAAGTACACAGGGTCAATGGGCAGTCCTGAGAGAACACTGATTCTAGGTAAGAAGAAATGGCTTGAATGGGATGGTGGCCCTTGGGGTTTTAGGGATGAAGGGAGAGAAGAAAGGAGGTGATAAAACTAAAGAATCACATAGAAAAAGGCCAGGCATGGTGGCTCATGCCTGTAATCCCAGCACTTTGGGAGGCAGATGCAGGCAGATCACTTGAGGTCAGGAGTTCCAGACAAGCCTGGCCAACAAGATGAAGCCCTGTCTCTACTAAAAATACAAAAATTAGCCAGGAGTGGTGGCACATGCCTGTAATCCCAGCTACTTGGGAGGCTGAGGTGGGAAAATTGCTTGAACCCAGGAGGTGAAGGTTGCAGCGACCCAGATCGTGCCTTTGCACTCCAGCCTAGGCACAGAGTGAGACTCTGTCTCAAAAAAAAAAAAAAAAAAATCACATAGAAACAAAAGCATCCTGGTGTCACTGGACATACCAAAGCCTTCCCAATGCTCTTCTTGAACAAAAAGGATGGGCACTTTTAAAATATAAAATCTAATAACTCACCCAAGGACCTCACCACTACCATAGAAATGCCTGTGACTTCTGGTCAAGTAACATCTAAGAATGTGATTTAAGAATTTTAAAACACCCATGAAAATGACAGATATGTGTGTAAGCTACCTTAAAATGAGGTGGAAAATGAAGAATAAATTTTTCAGCTGATGAGAATACTTCCCAAAATATGAACCATGAAGCAGAAGAAAGTGACTACAAAATACTCCAACAAAAAATTAAATATTAATAAATGAACATTTGCAAATGTAAAAGAACAGCTCTAATCAGAATCTTAAAAGTCAGAAAATTAGAAAATGTCCATGTAAAGCTTGTCTAATCTAGGTTTCCTGGCAAAAGAAATATACCACCTTATTTACAATGAAATGAAATCAGGATGGTATAAGATTTCTTTCCCATAGCAGAAAATCAAAGCATGATGGAAATTAGCAACTTTTCCAGAAGGAGGCTGGGGATAAATTTATGAGCCAAAGATTTTATATTTTGTCAAGTCATCCTTCAAATTTGAAGATTATAGAAAGACAATGTAGGAAGTTTATACTCAAGGGTTCTTCCTGAGGGACTGGCCCCATCCCAGCTTAATCATATTCTCCCTCTCTCTCTTCTTTCCTCACTCCCTCCACGCCCCCATCCACTTCATAATAGTGAACCGCTATTTGTAATTCATCCTAGAGTAATTTTTTGAGAGTAGGACCAATTGTTTTTGTTGCAAATTGTACCCCTCTCTTTTTTCTTTCCACTTTTGATGAGCTGTAACAATATTCTATTGCTTCCTTCATCAGGCTGTCAGCCCCTTTTCCCCCTTGAGTCTAAGAAAACCTACCAGAAAAGGAGTGATCAAGAAAAGAGACAGAGAGAACTATGGTAGGAGACACAGAATAAACTGCTGTTGTGGATCCTAAATTCAGAGAAAAATTGTGGCTAGAGGGAGAAATAAGAGCCAAAAAAGAGTAAGAGAAAAAATGTTATCGGGAAAGTGAGAATAGGAAAAAGGAAAATATTCAGTGAAAGGACACAAGATTAGATGCATATTTTTATTTGTGAACTTGTTCAAAAATGTCAAAGCAGTCTGCAAGCAATCACAATTTTTGCTGACCTTTGAAAGCCTATGTAGGTCACACGTACAAGCAAGTGCCTCAGCAGGGTTGCCTCTGACATAATGGCATTTCGCATCAAACAAACAAGCAAACAAACAAAAATCCTGAATCCAGTTACCATTCAAAAATATAATTCTTCTTCTGTTTGTAAAAAGAATATTTATTTTATGAAAAAGTTAGAAGACATAAAATTCAGTCAAAGAAGGAGCGGACCTTGCAGCATTCAAGGTCATCCAAGATAAAAAAATATATATATATAACAATAAATATTCTATTACTAATTAGAGACAATATTAGTAGCATTTTGAATATCTTGTTTTTTTTTTTTTGAGACGAAGTTTTGCTCTTGTCACCCAGGCTGCAGTGCAATGGCACTATCTTGGCTCACTACAACCTCCACCTCCTGATTCAAGCAATTCTCCTGCCTCAGCCTCCCGAGTAGCTGGGATTACAGGTGCCTGCCACCACACCCAGCCAATTTTTGTATTTTTAGTAGAGACAAGGTTTCATCCTGTTGGCCAGGTTGCTGTCAAACTCCTGGCCTCAGGTGATCCACCTGCCTTGGCCTTCCAAGAATATGTGATTTTTAATCACACGATAAAGTACTTCAAAATACTGTGATTTTTATAAGACAAACTGGTCATTCTTTTGGCAAATTACATAAGTTCCGGACTCTATAACTACGTATTATCCATATAATATGTTATTTAAAAACATTAATGTGCCTCATAAACACATTTCTAATAGTCACTGTCTGTCTTTCTTTTATCAGTTGTCTGATAAAAAGACTCTGTCGTCATTACATATAGGCTCCAGGATAGTTTAAGAAATATTCTTACCTATCATGGATTCTTGTGATCCTTGTCCATTATGGAGTAAACATTTGATCTATTGTCCAATTTATAGATGTCTTTATATTGTTTTGAAAGGTGGAAAATATTATTGATTCTTATCCATCCCCTAAACTGTTTATTCTATGTTTGAATACATTACGGTATACAGAAAATAATAAACAGATAGACTAATGGAGTTGAATAAAAAGCTCAGGGAAACATCAATGTATGTGTGGAAATTAAATATACAGTGAAGTTAGTAACATAAACAAAAGGTGAAAAATGAGTTGTTTAACATGATGTTGGGGAAACTGCACTGAAGTTTCAATACAAATAAAAAGATAAAATTAGAAATAAAAATGTAAAACCGAAATAGACTAAAATATAATTTTTAAAATATAGATTTATGTTCTTAAAATAAAAAATATAAAACAATATTTTCTTGAATTTCTATAAGCGATATATTTTAAGCAAAACATCTAAAGCATAAACCTTGAGATAAAACTGCATTAACATGACTATATAAAAGCAATAAATTATCTTCAGAAAAGGGCACCATCACTAAAGTTAATAGGCAGATGAGCAGATTGAGAAAGTGATTTGCTATGTCTAAAATGAAGAAGAAATTAATCTGAAATCCTGCATGCCATGAAGACACAGACAGTTGCTTCCATGGAAAAATGTGCTGAACATATGCAGGTGCAATGAATAGCAGAAGGAACCATACAAGCTAACTGGCAAAGAGATGCTTACACCCATTAGTAAAAAGACCAAATACAAATTATACATATAAAAATAATAAAATATCATTTATAAATATTATTTATATATATTAGTTTTAATCAATTAAACTCATAGGTGGCTATTGCTAAACTTTAGCAGAAATGTGAGCATAGAGAAACCTTCATATTAGTGAAAGTGAGGATCAGTCTAGACCTACATTTTGCCATGAAATGAAGAGTATGACTAACTCAATCTGCAGCACTTGAAGTCCAGACCAAACAAGACAAAATAGCACATAATGACCCCACATCCCCTATGCAATATACTTGCATTACCCCATTGTCTTTCTGGATGAAATAACAGATGCATAGCACAGGGTACTTTATTAATTCCAATGATGTAATAATATAAATACAGTAATTCAACATCAGTAGAAGGACATAGAACTGTGTTTCATCATAAAATCAGAGGAACATGATTAAAGTCAGAGCTACATGGGACATTTGAAGGAAATGAGTCGGGGGAAGAACGAGGAGGAGGTGACTGAGAAGAGGAAGTGTGAGTGGGGAGAAGGGAGAGCAAGGGCAAGGTCAGGTGAAGGACAAAAGCAGTGTAGGAATGATTTTTTTCTTTTATGTTTCAAGGAGTCATTACCACTTTCCTCCTCAGCTGTACTGTATCCCTGCAGTTATCGGTTATGCTCTTCATGCTGCTAATCATCAGGAGGTTTCTTCCAAGAGGAGTCCAGAGGGAAATGCTGGAAGGAGAAGGCTGAGCCATGAGTTGGGTATCCCAGTGGTCAGACCAAAGCTACTGCAGAGGGAGGTCCCAGGGAACACTAGGAAGGCATAGGGATTCTAAAAGTGCAAGCATCTCTCAGGCTGTGTTTAGAAGGGTGCTGTGCACCTTTTAAAATTCTCCTAGACCATCTGCCAAATTAATATCAGTTCATGATAATTCAATTTATTAAGACTTCACATTGTGCCAGGCATTATGAAAATATGAATCTAAATAGATTATTCATGCCATTGAAAGATTCACTCTTAAGTAGGAACTATAAAATGTCCTTTTCTAATTGTGGTAAAATATAAATTTTCTATGTGTTAAAATCCTCATTGGAATAAAGCATTGAAATTTAATTTAAAGGGGAGATGATATTGAAGCTGAAACTGAAGCCCAAGATGTTAAAGCTGAGATTTACTCATTTCCCCAGGAAGAGGGATTTGTGTGTATAAGTTTCATAAGGTAATTACTACACTTTTTTTATTGAATAAACAGTATGTTTAAATATCTGATTATATTATCTCATTTAACCCATATATAAACACTTAAAATTTGCAATTTTTATCCATCTGTAAAGAGTGAAGAAACATTAAGTCAGCTGCCAAGAGTGGGAAGCTCAGCCAGACAGTGACTGAGCTACAGTTGTCTAACTAACTGAATGTCTGCACTTCAGCCTCCCTGAATTTTCTCCCAGCAGAGAAACTAAGGTAATATTTTGAGGAAAGTTTAGAGCTGTTGCATGGCTAGAACATAGAGGATATTATCCACATAAATATCTAAGAAAGATAAGTTAGGGCAAGCTTAGAAGGACCTTAATGCCCAACAATATGATCCTGTACACAGGTGGAAAATAATATCAGAGATATCTTATTTGGCTTTATATTCTCTTGATTTATTTTTAAATTTTGGGTGATTACCTTTTGGGGATTGCTCACTTATGATTAACTCTTGAGAAGAGAATTTTGACCTTACCAGGGAAGGTAAATTGTATGGATATACTCATATCACAAAATATCCACAAATATGACTTTTACAATGGTTTAGGCAGGAGATGCTGAATTCCTTAGTAAGACATAAAAGATGTTCGGTAAAGATTGAAAACAGAGGGATGTTAGCAAAAGAAGCAAGTCAAGAACAGTGCCTTAAATAAAATCAATCGACAGATGCCCCAACTGAATCCAAGAGGTCAGAAAGAAGGCACAATGGAAGAATCACCAGAGGGTCTTGCTTTTTAGTTCCTTAAACTCTAAAGGTAAGAAATCAGAGTAAAGCTACATTGATTTAATGAGCTGGATTACACCCCCTGCAGAGAATGCTTTCACTCTTCCTACCAGTTCTCTTTAAAATTCTTCTGTTGATAGTCTTCTCTCTGCCTGTGAATGGATTTTCTGACAAGCCACAACATTTTTGTGTCACAATCAGACATGTAAATAGCCTTCTAGCCACTCTCAAATGGAGAAAGATCAAGACCAATTGAGCATTCATGTGACTCCAGGCTCTTCCTCCATTTAAGGTTTCTCCCTGCTCAGTGCACCTTCAGCTTATTTCTGCCTGGGAAACCCAGCAGTGGTGGAATGGACTCCTCCTCCTTCTGCCTTTCATCTGCCTTCCCTTGCTATGAGCTACTACTTGTGTCCTCTCAAGACAATTCTTTTCTCTCACTGAGAAAGGGATTAGGGGCAAAATCATAGCTGTGTCTTATTGGACACTTGTCACTTGGATTCATTGCCTCTTAAACACAACAGTAAACAGTTTCCTGCAGGAAATAACTAATATAGAAGAAATCTAAATAAATGTAACCATCAGGTTGAGAAAATTGAACCAGAAAAAGTGAGCCAAGAAGAGAATCTAGAGTCATACACTATTATTGAGATAAGATGGATGAAGTCAATTATTCCAAACACTTGCAGACTAGTGTTTCTCCTTGAAGATCAACACTCTACTGGTGCACACAGACTACCTGGCTGGCCCCTGAGAAACTAGTCCACATAAATACATTGCAATTCTCAAGTTAAACGAAGTAAGCGAATTGTTCATATTATGATGGAATGATCTTAAATAAAGTTTCGCATTTTCTTTTGTATTATGTTTCAGTCACACAATAGACAGAATGTTTTCTTCTTAAATTTTATGCTTCATATAGAAATCAAACATCATTTAAAAATGTATCTCTAGGGGAAATGGCTTCAAGCAACTCCAAATATTCAGTTTTCTAAAACAATCTTCTGTAATACGATCTATCTGTGAATTAGAGAGTGCTCCTGTGTGCCTATTGCATCAAATTAGGAGAAAATGTAAATTATCATTTGGATATACCATATATGCCACTTGTACTTGATACACTTAAATAGAAACAACTTCATTATTCTCGTAGAATCTACAGTAAAATTATTTCTAATTGCCATGACTGATTTCTAATTCAACACTTAAGCAGCTTTCAGGGGCCAGGAAACTACTTTTCCTAGAAAAAAAGAAAATCAATCTCTTTAAATAGCTAAAATCAGGAACAAACTGAGGTGATTGTCTCCAACATAAAATATTCTACTTATAAAATAATGATATTATTATTTTTTTCAGAGAAAACAAACTCTTGATAACACAATTACCAACCATTTACAAATACTGAAATATAGGTTAAATGATTAGAAGTAATGTGTGTGTGTGTGTGTGTATTCTCAACTTTATTTCCCTAATCTTTAATCTGAGGTCTGCACATTTCCTATACATGTTATCATTTGTCACAGTTGTATTTTGCTTTTGAATTGGCAATACCACTAAGTGGGGCACTGGGGACAATGGTTACTCTGAAAGTAATGGGAAATGTGATAACATATGCCAGGCACATGGTAGGGCCTCAGTAAATGATAATTACTCTCCGTTTTACACAATCTTGTAATTAGCTGAGAATGGCAAATTGACAGACAGTTGTGCTCTCCAAAACAGTAACACTGTAAACATTCCTGTAACAGTAGCCACCATAAGACATAATTCTGAAAACTAAAAACCTACTATGAATTGAGGAAAGAAAGTTACATTAGAGTAGACAGTATTGTGCTAGAATATTTATCACAAACCACTTACCGTCCATGCTCTTCCCACCAAGTTTAGACCACCCACTACCCCTCAGTGTCCTCTGCCACTGCTTTCTTCAGTTTCTTCTAAACAGGCTGGACAATACTCCCAATTTAATGTTATCACTCATCTCTCTTAGAAGCCAGTGCATTCTAAAGGCTTCAAATAAAGAAGTGGTTGCCTAGAGTAACACTTTTCTGTGTGTTCTATATGAAATAGATTCTTACAAGGGGGTCATAAATCGATGATCTGTTAGAATTGTATCAGTCAGTGCTCACCAGAGAAACAGAACCAAAAAGATGTATAAGATCATTGATTTTTAAGTATGTCAACTGACTATGGATGTTAACCACACCTACAAAGTATCCTCACAGCAACACGACATCTAGCTTAATGTTTGATTACATCACTTGGTCATAAAGATTAGCCAAGATAACACATGACTCTAGTCATCAAAAATATCTAAAAATTGAATTTTTTCATAAATATTTTAATGCAGATTTTATTGATTCATTTTATTTTGTTGTGAAGGCTTTTTAGTGTCTGTTGAGATGATCATATAGTTTTTATCTTTGATTCTGTTTATATGGTGAATCACATTTGTTAATTCATATATGTATAACCAGCTTTGCGTCCCACTTGATCATGTTGCACTAACTTTTCTTTGTGTTACTGGATTTGATTTGATAGTACATTGTTGAGGATTTTTCCAAGTGTATTCATAAGGAATTTTGGCTTAAAGATTTCTTTTTTGGTCGTGTCTCTGCCAGATTTTGGTATCAGGATGATGCTGGCTTCATAGAATGAGTTAGGGAGAAGTCCCTCCTTCTTGATTTTTTGCAAAAGTTTCAGTAGGATTGGTATTAGTTCTTCTTTTTATGTCTGGTAGAAACTGGCTGTGAGGATATCTTGACCAGGACTCTTTTTCGTTGGTAGATTTTCTATTATTGATTCAATATCTGGACTTGTTATTGATCTGTTCAGGTTTTTACTTCCTTCCTGATTTAATCTTTGGAGGTTGTGTGTTTCTAGGAATTTTTTCATTTCACCCAAGATTTTTTAATTTGTGTGCATAGAAGTGTTCATTATAGCACGTGAGGACCTTTTGTATTTCTGTGAGATTGGTTGTAACATCATCTTTGTCATTTCTGTTTGTGCTTATTTGGAGCTTCTCTCTTTTTTTTTTTTAATTTGTTAATCTAACTAATGGTCTGTCAATCCTATTTATTCTTTTGAGAAATCAAGTCTTGTTTTCAGTGATATTTTGTATGTACTTTTGAATCTCAATTATATTCAGTTCCTCTCAGATTTTTCTTTTCTTTTCTTCTACTAGCTTTGGAGTTGGATTATTTTCTTCTAGTTCCTCTAATTGCAATGTTAGGTCATTAATTTGAGATATTTCTACCCTCTTGATGAGGGCAGTTAGCACTATAAATTTGTCTCTTCATTCGGCTTTAGCAATGTCCCACCTGTTTTGGTATATTGTCTATGATTTCCATTACACTCAAATATTTTCTTAATTTCTGCCTTAATTTTGATGTGCACCGAAGAGTTATTCAGAAGCACGTGTTTAATTTTCATGTTTTTGTGTAGTTTTGAAAGATCTTCTTGGTATCGATTTCTATTTTTATTCCAGTTTGGTCTGACAGTGTACTTGGTATAATTTTGATTTTTTAAATTTTATTGGGACTTACTTTATGGCTGAGCATGTGGCCATTCCTAGAATATGTTCCATGTGCAGATGGGAAGAATACATTCTCTGTGGTTGTTGGATGGAATACTCTGTAGTGTCTATTACATCCAATTGCTCAAGTGTTGAGTTTAAGTCCAGAATTTCATTGTCAGTTTTCTGCCTTGATGATTTGTCTAACACTGTCAGTGGGGTGTTGAAGTCCCCACTATTAATGTGTGGCTGTCTTTGTCTTTTCCTAGGTCAAGAAGAACTTATTTTATGATTCTGAGTACTTCTTTGTTGGGTGCATATATATCTAAGATAGTTAAGTCCCCTTATAGATTTGAAGCCATTATCATTACATAATGCCCCTCCTTGTTCTTCCTGGTTGTTGTTGGTTTAAAATTAGTTTTTTTCTGATATAAGAATAGCGATTTCTGCTCTTTTTTGTTTTCCGTTAGCTTGGTAGAACTTTCTTTATCCCCTTACTTTAAGCCTGTGGGTGTTACTTATATGTGAGGTGCATCTCTGGAAGACAGAAGACATTTGGGTATTCTTTTATCCAGCTTGACACTCTATGCCTTTTAAATGAAGTGTTTAAACCATTTATATTCAGCGTTGGTATTGACATATGAGATTTTGATCCTATCATTATGTGGTTGGCTGTTTATTTTGTAGACTTAATTGTGTAATTGTTTTATATTATCTGTAGGCTATGTGCAGGAGTATAGGTAGCAAGTTTCAATATCTTGCTTCCATGTTCAGTACTTGCTTAAGAACTTCCTGTAAAAGTTCTGGGGGTAATGAATTCCTTAGGTGCTTGCTTGTCTGGTAAGAATTTTATTTCTCCGCTTTTAAAGCTTAGTTTGGCAGACTATTATATTCTTGGTTGGAATTTATTTTCTCTAAGAATGTCAAAAGTAGGCCCCCAGTTTCTTCTGAGTTGTTAGGTTTCTGCTGAGAGGCTGCTGCTACCCTAATGGTGTTCACTTTACAGGTGACCTGACTGTCCTCTCTAACTTCCTTTAAGATTTTCTTTATTTTCGACCTTGGTGAATATGATGACTATGTGCCTTGGTTATGGTTATCTTGTGTAGCATCTTGCAGGGGTCTCTGTATTTTTTGAAGTTGTATAACCTCATCTCTAGCAAGGTTGGGGAAATTTTCATGGACTATATCCTCAAATATGTTTTCCAAGTTGCTTACTTTCCTTCTCTTTCAGGAAAGCCCATCATTCATATGATTTGGTCTCTTTGCATAATATCATATTTCTGTTCAGTTTTTAAATTTCTTTTTTATTTGTTTGTGTCTGAGTTGATTCAAAGAACTGGTCTTCAAGCACTGAGACTCTTTCTTTAGGTTGATCTATTCTGCTGTGGATACTTCTGATTGTATTGAGAAATTCTTTTCTTTTTCTTTTTTTTTTTTTTTTTTTGAGATAGAGTCTCTCTCTGTTGCCCAGGCTGGAGTGCAGTGGTGCAATCTCAGCTCACTGCAACCTCCACCTCCTGGGTTCAAGCGATTCTCCTACCTCAGCCTCCCAAGTAGCTGGGACTATAGGTGCAAGCCACCATGCCCAGCTAATTTTTGTATTTTTAGTAGACATAGGGTTTCACTATGTTGGCCAGGCTGTTCTTGAACCCCTGACCTCATGATCCACCCACCTCGGCCTCCCAAAGTGCTGGAATTACAGGTATGAGCCACCGTGCCTGGCTGAGAAATTCTTGAAGTGGATTCTCAAGTTCCAGAAGCTCAGTTTGATTCTTTTTTAAAATAACCATTTAGTCTTTCAGTTCCTGGATTGTTTTGCTGGATTCCTCAGTTTCCTTGGATTAGGTTTCAACCCTGGATACTTGGATTGGGTTTCAACTTTCTCTTTGATTCCCATGAGTTTCTTTGCCATGCAGATTCTGAATTTTATATCTGTCATTTCAGACATCTTAATGTGGCTAAGAGCCATTTCTGGGGAAGTAGTGTGTTTGTTTGTAGGTAAGGGGGAACCCTGGCTTTTTGAGTTCCCAGAGTTCTTGTGTTGATTCTCATGTGTGAGGGCTGATGTTCCTTTAACTGTGATATAAGTTGAGTATAGTCAGTTAGCTCCATTTCTGGGTGTTTTGAGAAGGCCAGGACTCTGTACAGAATCTATTTCTGGCTGAATTTTTTCCTTGGTTTTCACAGGCACTGTATATTGGCAAAATGTTTTGGTGTTGTTTTGGTGTTCTGACCCAGTAGCTGATGCTTAAGAGTATTGGCTGGCAGATAGACTCTTATTCAGCCAAAGGGCTCTTTTGTGTTTTGGCTCAGTTGGCAGTAGTTCTCTGTGGTTGAGGAAGAGAGAGACGACTCCTCACCTGAACTGTGCCTCAGCCTTGGAGGAGCGTCCTCTGATCATTGGCTCCATGCTCACATTTCCTTCGTTAGGTGCTCTGGCAGGCAGGGGTTGTGGTTGGCAGACACACTATGCTTTCTGTGCCAGCCCTGTGGAGGGAGGCACACCCCGCTCCTCCACCAGCCCATGAATCCAGGCACCTCAACCCTCCCATTGTTTCAAAAGTGAGGGCTCTGCCTTGCTTGAGTGCTACCATGCTGGTGAGTCCCATCTGCTAAGAGCAGTGAGTGTGGGTGAGGTCACCCAATCCACTATCTGTGTGCTTCCCAGGGAACGTGGATCTGCAACCTCCCAGAAAGTTCAGGTAGAGATAGGTCCACTGTGTGGGAATCTCCAACTGGTGTGGCCTGCCAGACTAGGAGGAGCAGAGGTGGATGGGGTCACCCAATCCACTAACTGGGTGCTTCCCAGGGGGAACACAGAGCTGCACCCACCCAAAGAGTTCAGGCAGAGTGGGTCTGCTGTGCTGGTAGCCCCAAAAGGCATGGGGCTGCGAGCAACAGGGGTGGTTGGAATTGCCCACCCTCCTTTCCACATGTTTCTTGGGGGGAACCACAGGACTGCACTGAGCTGCACAGTTCAGGCAGAAGTAGGGCCACTGTGCTGGAATCTGGCACTGAGCCTTGCCTAGTGAAGGGGCGTGGAGCAAATTTACTGCTCTTGGGCATTGCTTCTGTAGCCTCTATTGTGGCTATGGCACTGGAGCCAGGCTGCTCCGGGTCTGAGACCTGTGGAGGTCTCCATGGATATTGCATACAAAAACTCTGGGCACTCTATCAGTTTAGAGGCCCTGCGGAAGTTCAGGATGTTCCTCTCATTTACAGGCTTGGGCAGGTCCCTGTGGGAAGTGTGAATCCCCTGGGGGCTATGACTCACTCACTCTTTCCTCATGTTGGGAGCTTCTCCTGGCTCTGCACTGGTCCTAGATGGAATGCTGCCCAGCTTTGCTCTTCTCTGTCCTCTGTGTCCCTTGCTGCCTTGATGGATCCTACAGTGTTTCCTAGGTGATTGGCTCACAGTCATTACTCAGGGCCAGTGTTCACCATCCACCGTGTTTCCTCGTCCTGAGAGTGTTCAAGAGCTGCTTCTAGTCTGCCATCTTACTTGAATCTCATTTTATTTTGTTTTGTTTATGGCTTGCTTTAAGCTACTTTCCTACTTTCCAGCTTTTCTTGAATATATTTAGGTATTTTACTTTGTTTTATTTTCTTCCTCCCTTATCTTCCTCCTTCATTACCTCTTTCCTTCCCTTTACTTTAATGATGTTTTGCATCTCATTCCATTTTTACCTCCTACCAATTTTGGAAGTTATATACTCCATTACTGCAGTTTTAGTGGTTAAACTGAAAATGTTAATTTCTCTATTAAGAAGTTAAAATTAGCATAGTGTTGTATAAGGTATGCAGTAGTACACTTTAGTCTATGGTTGCTCCATATTTTATCTTTATCTTAGCTTCTAAATTTAGCATTTAAATGTATGGTTCTATAAATCAATATTTATTATTTTATTTTATTTTTTGAGATGGAATCTCACTCTGTCACCTAGGCTGGAGTGCAGTGGCACGATCTCGGCTCACTGCAACCTCCGCCTCCCGGGTTCAAGCGATTCTCCTACCTCAGCCTACCAAGTAGCTGGGACTACAGGCATGTGCCACCAAGCCCAGCTAGTTTTTGTATTTTTAGTAGAGACAGGATTTTGCCATGTTGGCCAGGCTGGTCTCAAACTCCCAAGCTCAGGTGATCCACCCACCTTGGCCTCCCAAAGTGCTGGGATTACAGGCATGAGCCACCAAGCCCGGTCAAAACAATATTTATTTTTTATTTTTGTTGAGACCTCCCCAGGAGCAGATTCTAGTACTCTGCTTCCTGTACAGCCTGTAGAGCTGTGAGCCGATTAAACTTCTTTTCTTTATAAATCACCCAGTCTCAGATATTTATTTATAGCAATGCAAGAATGGCCTAGTACACAGGATAATTTATTTTATTTCATTTTATTTTTGTAGATGCAAGGTCTCACTTTGTTTACCATGCTGGTCTCAAACTCCTGCTTTCAAGCAATGATCTCATCTAGGCCTAGCAAATTGTGGGGATTTCAAGCATGAGCCACCTCACCTGGTGCAATATTTCTTTATGTTTACTCACGTGTTTATTATTTTATTTTTCATTGCTTCTAACATTTCAATCTTTTGTCTGGAAGTTTGCTACTTCTTATAATATGTTTTTGGAAATTCTTTACTAAGATTTTTTTGAAAATAAATTTCTCAATTAATTTTTAAATTGAAATCATCTTTCTTCTACCCTTATTTTTAAAACATTATTTTCTTATGCATTTCTTAATTGAAAGTTATTTTCCATCACCACACAATGAAGACATTTTCCTACTATCTTCTGACTTCCAATACATACACTCTCACGTATTTATTTATTATAATTTTCTCTCTACTTTAAAAATAGTCTTCCTCGCTCTTATTTTCTGTTACTGTTTTTCAGTTTCGCATAGATTTTCTATTTATTCCTCTGAAATATGTTGTGGTTCCTGTGTCTGTAAGCCTATCAATCTTAGAACTTTCTAAAGCATTATGTTTTCAAAGCTTTATTCTTATAACTTTTTTCCTTTCTGCAGATCTGTGTAAATGTTTACTGTTCTTCTATTCCTTGCCTCCACATCTCAGAACCTTTATTTCTCAAATTTATCATCTCCTAATATCTTTGTGTGCATTCTGAAAAATTTTTTTGAGCTATTCTCCAGCTCAACAAATCTCTTTTAAATTATGTATACTCTGATATTTAACCTTTCCATTGAGTATTTTAAAGAAATTACTATTTAATACAATTTTACATGAAAATTTTATAACTGTAAATTTAATATAAAATTGAATTAAAGATTTATTCTAGAATAGGCCAATAGTTAAAAATTCTATCTCTAAGCTATTAAACCAGAAACATGAGCAGGCAATTTCCATTCTGCTCCCAGAAAAAGGGAGTGGTTGTTTGTTTGTTTGCTTGCTTGGTTGATTGGTTGGCTGATTGATTGATTGATATCCACCTGTTCCTTTGCCTGCAGGATGTAGCCTCCTCAAAATGTCCCAGCTGTATGTGGATGTGGTGATCATTTCCCTGTGTTTTTGCTCATTACAACTAAAATTCTTGTTTTTGGAAGGCATTTGTCTTCAAGATATCCAGGTGTCTAGTTTCATATTAGTGTCCATCTCTGAGTGAATTCCTGTAATTTTATGTTGCCTCAGCATTATTCTTTGACTGTAAGTTGTGCTTTCTCATACCAGACACAGGGCTTAGTCACCCTTGACACAACTTCCAGTTCTCTGCCCTCCCCAGTTCCTCAAGGCCGTCAATCCAGATAACTGCCTTATACAACCAGCTCCTGGTGACGAGCTTTTTATGGGACAGCTCACTACAACCTACTTGACTTGTCCTACTGACTCCCATGTCCCGCGTGAACTGCACAGATATGGTGCAGTGGTGATCTCTCAGTCATAGCGTGACTCCACAGAGCTCATGCCTGCTTGCTTGAAACCTACCCATCAGAATGTCACAAGAGAAACCTGCTTGGTACCCTGGGACCCAATAAAACTTCAGCTCACAAGTCCACCCACGTCTCTCTTGCTCTCCACTCAGTACATCAGTGTGTGTGTCCCAGACAGCTCCCACTTTCCTCTGGGCTTCCAGGTGTGCTGCCTTCTGCTCTGTGGATCTGTGAGTATCAAACTGATTCTGTTATTTCATGTGTTTTGTTGAGTGGCTTCCCCTGTGTCTCACCTTACCAATACACCAAAACCTAATTTATTTTCTGGTCCTGTTCTCACAGAGAGTGGCTGTCTTCATAGGAATAAACTGAACACATGTCAGACAGGAGCCACAAAGGAATCTTCCAATATAAATAAGTTTCCTGTGAGAGGCA
This sequence comes from Pongo pygmaeus, assembly GCF_028885625.2. Classification (NCBI taxonomy): domain Eukaryota; kingdom Metazoa; phylum Chordata; class Mammalia; order Primates; family Hominidae; genus Pongo; species Pongo pygmaeus. The sequence continues at coordinate 33,258,008 of NC_072379.2, read as the reverse complement.
CACCTGGTCACACTTCAGCATTAGGCTGTCTGCTGCAATAAAGAAGTACCCTGAAAGGCACATTATACACATCCATGAACAAATTCCTTGAGCCCCATCAGGGCAGGGCTGAGGTTTAGAGCCAGTCTCTAGAGAAGGACCTCAAGATCAAATTACAAAAACAAGCAAATAGTCTCCTAGCTACTTTGATGTATATCTTATCATTTTTGCAAGCTCAGCTATGTTTCACATCATTTGCATAACATCTAATTTTTTTTTTTTTTTTTTTTGAGACAGAGTCTTGCTCTATTGCCCAGGCTGTAGTGCAGTGGCACAATCTCGGCTCACTGCAACCTCTGCTTCCCGGGTTCAAGCGATTCTCCTGCCTCAGCCTCCCAAGTAGCTGGGACTACAGGAGTGAGCCACCATGCCCGGCTAATTTTTATATTTTTAGTAGAGACAGGGTTTCACCATTTTGGCCAGGCTGGTCTCGAATTCCTGACCTCGTGATCCGCCCACCTTGGCCTCCCAAACTGCTGGGATTACAGACATGAGCCACCGCACCCAGCCCACATATAAATATTTTTTAGCACAAAGACTTTTTGGTTATGTACTTCATAGTACCGTCGGAAGATGAAGTTTGTGGTTATTTTTATAACTTAGTTATAGTCCCTGATCATTAGGGACTCTGCAACTTAATCATTACTATCCTTACAAACCAACGAGACATTATGACTGCAAACTTTCAAATGTGATTGTACACATATAATATCTGAAATCTTCAAAGACAGATAAACAGTAAAGTCAATATTTGTTATTGCTGGTCCAAGGCTTCACACAGGTGAATATCCTTCACTGCTAAGTATACATGCTGATATTATATACTTTAGAAGAGAGTAACAGAACTGTTTCTAGACAAAATTGGCAACAAAATAAACATTGAGGTGGCTGTGCATTTTCCATTTTTGCAGGAAAATCAATTTTAGTCTATCAATGACAGAGTTCCAGGATAATATATAATGTAACTAAATCAGAGAGTGTGAATCTAAGTTTAGATCCAAAATTTCATGATTAAATATTGCTGAGAACAGAAATTACAAACTATTTTATTGTTTCCTGTAGCACAGTCAATGGATTTTGTAGAATGTGTCTTCTAAAACTGGCTTTTATGTAGGAAATTTCTGAAATATTTAAGCAAATGCACCTGAGAAAGAATGAATACATTTGACACAAGCCTCCATTACTTCAGATATGTGTAATGGTCATAACATTTTATAAGTTATGACTTTAATATCTTTGATGCAGTCTTACTAGTTTGGGTCTCTTCTTGGCCTAATATAAATGCTCAAAACAAATTTTCATTTAGAATTGGATTGTAAGTCCTGTACATAGCTAGTAAACTATGTATGCCAATAAACTTTCACATGTCTCAAAAATAGCAGTTTAAAAACAAGTGTGGTAAGCTATGCAGTAAAATCATAATTCCCTCATTAGTTTGTTGATTTATTGCATGAAATATAAACCTCTGAGCAATGACAGATGCCTCTGTGGGAAATAGCTTTAGAATATCCTCATAGGTTCATCTAACGTTTCAGTGTGTGGAGAAACAGGATGTTGCTGAAACATGTATGTCATGTGTTCTAATTTTGATCTGTACTTACAATATAAACTATTCATTTTTATACATACTTCAAAGGATATATTAAAAGAACTGTGTATACTATTTCGTTTCTAAAAAAAGGAGATCCTGCCATTTGCAACAACACGGATGAACCTGGAAGATGTTATGCTAACTGAAATAAACCAGACACTAAAGGACAAACACTTCATGATCTTACTTATATGAAGAATCTAAAATAGACTCAGAGAAGCAGAGAGTGGAATGGTGGCTGCCAAGAGCTGAGAGGAGGGGACAATGGTGAGTTGCAGTACAGTGGTTGGAAAGTTTCCTTTATGAAGGATGAATCCCTTCTAGAAATCTGCTGTACAACATTGCACCTACAGTTAACACTATTGTAATGTGCGCTTCAAGATGTGTTAAGAGAGTACATCTCATGTTGAGTTCTTAGCACAATAAACAACAACAAGTCTGCATAGCAGTCCATGGAAACTTTATTGGTGCCAACTCTCTGGATCCGCCCAAAGCTTTCTTCATCAGCTCCAATTCTACTCAAGTGCCACTCTGCAGGTAGCATACGGCTCATCCATCTCAGGTGTGAATATGTTTAGGCTGCTAATGAATCATGTCCTGGGAACTACAGACATGACGATGCTCCTATCTTTCCTTTGAACTGCCAAATTTGGTCGTCTCTAGGGTAGCTCAAACTTGAATTGCTCTCATGGCAGTGAAATGGCAGAAAATCTTACATTATTCCTGTTGATTTCCAAAGCCAAGTCTTACCTAGGTATTACCTGTTCTTATTTTTTGTTTGGAGTGTCAGAAAAAAGGTAAGATTTTAGAGAAAGGCTTCAGACCAAGCAGAATTGGGAAAAGGAAGGAAAATGTAATCCTCAGTTGGCACAAGCAAGACAAAGTGAAAAATATGTACAAATACTTGTATTTTCTAATTTCTACTTAGAGATAAAAGATTGGAACAACCAGGGTTAAGTAGGCATAGCTTTCATCCTTTTGTTTGTAAGAGTAGATAACTCACAATGATGATGCAATAAAATAAAACCTGAGGAATTACTAATTATAGATATTTACATAATAAAATATGAAGCATATGTTTCATTTACAACTTACTATTAATGAATTATAACAATAAGTGGATTGCAGCAAATAAATACCATAAAAAGTATAGAATAATAAACATGATTTCTGAGTAAACTATGTTTATTTGAGATTAAATATAGTTTTCTCTCAACATTATTTTTGCAGGCAAACAAAATTTTTAAGGCATCATATTTTTAGGAATCTCTCTTTGATGAAAAAAATGAATGTTTTCTGTGATTTTAAGATCCTCAGCAGAACTCAGTAATAGTTTTGCACCTAAAGTAAAACACTCTCTCAGCTTGACTGTTTTATGTGTGAATTTTCTTCAGGCTAAAAACAGTTTGGGAAAAAGAAAAGTAATTCTCCAGGAGATGCTGTCTCCATTCACACTTACATGGACAAATCAAGTGCAAAGAAGAGACTAGGGGAAAAAGTTATATGATGCTATGGTAAATAATTAATGCTATGCCTATATTTTCTTATAAAAACTAGAGTTAAGCAGGAGGTCAAATTCTTATTTTTACCCCACCTGAGGTTTTAGAGTCCAAAAAAAAAAAAAACCGGCGAAATTCATTTTTTCTCTAATAATTCATGTTTTCCCAACAGGTTATAATTTTCCCTGAAAGCTAAGCGGCAGGGAGGGCCCATTGAAGAGGAAGTCCCTCAGCCCTAACCTGAGATCATTCATATGTGAATTGACACAAATAGGGTGTCTGCAGAGGCTGCAAGGCCAAGTCCTGTCCACAGAGGCTGAGCTTCCACTTCCTCTCCATGACTCATCCCAGCGTTGAACATGCCCTTGAAAGGAGAGAGCTCTGGATGGACTGCTCTGAGCCAAAATTGAAGAGGAGATAATTCTAGGAGAAATGACTGGATATAGAGAGAAGGAAATAAATCTCAGACATGTAGAAGGGAAATTGTCTATGATATGCCCAGATTGAATTTGGTGACTGCTCTATGTTCTTTTATATGAAGGTCAGCCAGGTACAGTCAAAGGAGAAGACATAGCAGAAGCTCAGGAAAACTATGTTTGTTATGCTCCCCCGTCCTAGATACAGTGATACAGCAGGTACCCATGTTTCACAGGGTCACACAGGGAAGCACAAACCCTGGTCAGGAGGCCAAGGGGCAGGAACACAGGGAGAGCCTAGGCCAGGCCATTATTGGAATTTCTGCAGGGAAGTCAAGGCAGAGCAGGTAAGCAGTTTAGGACTGGCTAGTTCGCATAATTTCAGTGGGCTCTAAGCTGAAAGAATGATCTCCAGTTACCTGGTACCTGGCCCTGACATGATTAAACAGAGCAATATTGCCTTCTGGGGTGCCAGGAGAGAGAGAAGAGGTAGGGCTCTGAATCTGTTAGTTTGCATACCAGAGAGGCACTCCTGTCTGGGCCCTTTATATGGAAGAATTGGCTAACCCCAGGAAAGGCAGTTGCTTCCCTAACAGGAAAATATGTAACACGTCAAAACACCGTAATATAGAGAAAATGAAAAGTAAAAATAATCCAGTGACCTATTATTTTTCTTGATCATTAGAGAGAAGGATTATTTTTATGTCTATTTTGAAATAATTTTCATTAATTATACACAAGATATAGGATATAACAAGTGATATTTTCTTATGCAGATCATCTGTTAAGTATATAGAGGTGTTAGTGCAGGATATCAGGAGACAGTATAGACACATGCTGTGGTGAGGAAACTGTTCAAATTGGAGCACTGAATGTTGAATTGTGATGAAGACTGGTGGCTCTAAAAGAGTAGATAACTCAGAAGCAGGGTTTCCAAGCAAGAGTTTGCTGAGTATATGTTTAATGGGTAAACCCTTAGAGTCTGAATGAGAAACGTGGGGCTGGGCCTCTGCTGCTCAGCACAGGGGCCTGCTCTCTGGTATGATGATGTGATGAGGCAGACCTGTCCCTGATCACAGGGTGCCATCTGACCTTGCTTTGTAAATACTCTCAAAGATATTATTGGGGCACAGGGGGGCCTGGAGAAAGGCAAGAAGAAGGAAAAGTGCAGACAGGCGAGCATGAAAGTAAACTCTCCAGTTGCTTCTTGATTAATAATCCATAGTACGGTAAAGATGTGTTACTGTCTGCTCAATGCTCCATACAGTGTTATGAGTCGCAATGATATTTTGTGACAATAGCGAATGTATAACTCGTGGTTGAGAAATTGTTAGTAATGATAAGATTTTCATTCTAATTATCCAATGAGTGTATTCCTGAGTGGCATCTGCAAAATCTTATTGGAATGAATAACAGTCAGTCCAGTCCTTTCAACTGTGCCAACAATGGAATGAATCCATGCATAGTCCAGTTCCAGCCAAAGCATCAGTAAACATTTACCAAAATGGTCATATACTCAGTAGATGAGAAATTACTCTTATTGAAACACCAATTGCCTCATAGCAATAACCCCCACAAATACATACATTAAATCAGTATTTCAGGGCATGAGTAGATTTAATATGATCAATGGGTAGTTGTTGAGCTGTAAAAAGAGTTAAATCAAATCACAGGTGCAAATTTATTATTTATTATTTTCTTATATTCCCACTGAAATATTCATGACAATATACAAGGATTTAGAGACCACTGCATCTAGTAATGTTAAGTGATCCATCAAATTATTGAAATGTATTCATGAATAAACGCTTATATTCAGTCCTCAGGAAATATAATGGGGGCACATGATGAGAAATGGTAGAAAATTTGTATCCAGATGCTTCCTACAGTAAAACTATAATTAGCTCAGAGTTATGGAATTCTTAGTATATGTCAGGCATTATGTTAAATGCATTATCTTATTCAATCCTCTTTCAACATAGAGGTAGGAACTGTTATGTACTCAATTTACCAATGAGTAATAGGAAGTTAAAGAACTCTCTAGGATCACATAGTAAGTGATAAAAGCAGAAACTAAGAAACTTGCTGCACAGACTACACTTAACTAGAAGTCCAACTCACAGACATTAGGATTTTGCCTACTAAAGGGTTTTGAACCCAGTGATACCACAAAAATATGCTTTCCCTTTAGCCAAACCAGCCACTCACTTTCATCCCTCAAAGTATAACCTCTCCAAGATAACCACTGGTTGGAAAAAGATCATCTATACAAAAGGAGATGTGGCTGCTCCAGAAAGTGAGGAATGGCCTGTGTGCAGTTGGAAGCAGATTGTAGTAGTCCATTCTCACAGTGCTATGAAGAACTATTTGAGACTGGGTAATTTATGAAGAAAAGACGTTTAATTGACTCAGTTCTCCAGGCTGTACAGGAAGCATGCCTGGGAGGCCTCAGGGAACTTACAATCATGGCAGAAGGTGAAAGGTAAATGTGATGGTTAATATTGAGTATCAACTTGATTGGGTTGAAGGATACAAAGTATTGTTCCTGGGTGTGTCTGTGAGGGTATTGCCAAAGGAGATTAACATTTGAGTCAGTGGGCTGGGAAAGGCAGACCCACCCTTTTTTGTGGGTGGGCATAATCTAATCAGCTGCCAGCACAGCCAGAATATAAAGCAGGCAGAAAAACATGAAGAGACTAGACTGGCCGAGCCTCCCAGGCTACATCTTTCTCCCGTGCTGGATGCTTCCTGCCCTCAAACATCAGACTCCACGTTCTTCAGCTTTGGGACTCAGACTGGCTTCCATGCTCTTCAGTCTGCAGATGGCCTGTTGTGGGACCTCACCTTGTGATCTTGTGAGTCAATCCTCCTTAATAAATTCCCTTCTACATATGCATCTATCTATTAGTTCTGACCCTCTAGAGAACCCTAATACAGGAAGCAAGCATGTCTTATCATGGCACAGCAGGAGAGAGACAGCCAGCTAAGGGGGAAGTGCCACACACTTTTAAACCATCAGATCTCCTGAGAACTCACTATCACAAGAACAGCAAGGGGAAAATCTTCCCCCATGATCCAATTACCTCCCACCAGGCCCCTCCTCTAATTCAGACATGAGATTTGGTCAGGAACATAAATCCAAACCACGCCACAGATCATCTCTTAGAAAAAAATAGAGAAGATATCTGTGGAGATGGGGTGCAATTTTGTCCAATTTCATGTACCTGGTCAATAATTCTATTCAGAATAGAAATGGAGAAGAAGGTACCAGCAAATTTTATTCTGGTAAGAGTGATGGGAATATATCAAGGATTTTGAGACAGTAGCAGAGAATGTCTTTGAGGTTGCATTGCACATTCACCAAGCACACAGTTTGTCTCTGTAAGCCGAGGCACCAGTGCCCAAGGCTGAAGCAGTGAAGTTCTCCACCGCCTAGTACTTATTATGTTGTATGTGCCTGCAGAGCTTCTAAACCTGTTCCCTGAACAAACCAGGGTTTCCATGAGCAGCCCTACTGTGCATACTTTCTGCTTTAATTTGTTAGAGTAAATATTGTTGTTTGCAACACAATGTGTTAACTGGACTGTTCAAAAATAAATTCCTTTTCTCAAAATAAGGCCTATGTCCATTAAATAATTCCCAAAGAACTTATTGAACACTACTACATGTCAGGCACATTAATATATCAGTATAAGAGAGAAAGAAGAATAGCACAATTACTATTTTAAAGAATCCAAACTAGTGGGAAATACATAAAAGTATCATTTGCAGGACAGTGAATTCAAATGTAAGTAGGAAAAAGTATTAAATAAACATGGTGGTATGAGAACATATAGGAGGGTCAGAAAATCAAGTCTTGGGTTGGAACTTTGGAATAAGAAAACAAAACGAAACACCACAGCATTGGGGAATTGACAGTGACTTGAGTGAATTTATGCTTTAATCAGGAGAAGCGGTAGGAAGAGCTTTTCAGTCAGGTACAAATTTGTGTGCAAATCTTTGGAGATGAGAGATCTCCTGGCACTTTTAGGGAGCTAGTGATGGTTCCAGAAGAGCAGTTACTTAGATGGAGAGGAGGGATTGCAAAGAAATGGTCTGCAGAGCTGTGCAGGGGCATATGATAAGGATCCTCAGAAGCAGCCGGAGCACTGGGGAGGGAGTACTTTATCAGGCTGGAGAGCAGACAGCCCACTATGCAAAAATATATCAACTCCGTAAAAGGTACAAAGCCCACAAAATCTTGGCTACAAGCTGTGCCCATCAAACATAATCTCAAATTAAAAACCAGGAAGACTGAATTCTCTCAGCAACCAAGGGAAATTTTAGAATTGGCTCATTTAGTGGTATTTAATGGTAAATTCCAGCACTAGCTAAAACTCTATTAAGGTGAACAAACAGGGAAAAATGACATGAAGCCAACAAAATATAATGAATTTGAAATAATAAAAAGGTAAAGATAAAGAAAAGCTTTCCCTACACAGGTTTGCTTCAGGAAAAATAATTACATTATAGAAAACGTCTTTGTAATCTTGATAGAATTCAGGGAGAAATTAACTCTATCGACACGGTAAGAATGATATGGCAATTCTATATATAATATAAATCTGCAAACATCACTAAGAAATATAGGGCAACCCTGATAGAAAAATAGTTTCTCAGTGATTTGGGGACTAGGGTGTGGAAATATTAGATTTCTCCATTATTTCCTTTTCCCTAACAAAAAAGTCAAAGGCCTGATAATTTTAAATTGTAACACATATAAGCCAGATGACATCATTCTCAAACACTAGCAAAGGTATTTACATTGAAAAGACGATGTTTATTTTCTGTCCTAATTAGCAAGAATCTTAACTTTCTAGCGAAATAACCCTTCTCATACTCTCTATGCTGATAGTAGTGATATGGGAGCGAGGCAGGGAAGTGCTGGATAGAAAAGGGTGGGTCCCAGGCTATGGCTTCACACTCAGGCCTGTGTCCACGGACCTAGATGAGGACAGGCACTCCTGTTTTTGCACCCAAATTTTGCCTTTTCCAAGAACGACCCTGGCCCTCCATGCCCCCATCCTGTGCCTATAAAAACCCTGAGACCTTAGTGGGCACAGACACAGTGGCTGGATGTCAAGAGGAGCACACTGGAAGAAGAACACACTGGCAGACGCAAGAAGGCCATCCACGGTGGAACAACGCAGACACTGAGGGGAATCTGGTTGGAGGAGAGACCGGCTGCTGGATGGCCCCACTCCATGGGAAGACCACCTTCCCACTCCATTCCCCATTAGGCCTCCCCATCCACCACTCAATAAAAAACCTTGCACCCATCCTCCAAGCTCATGTGTGATCCGATTTTTCTGGTACACTAAGGCAAGAACCTGAAATACAGAAAGCTCTCTGTCCTTGCAATAAGGCAGAGGGTCTAATTGAGCTGTTTAACACAATCCACCTGCAAGTGGCTAAACGGAAAGGGCACACTGTGACATGCACCCACTGGGGCTTCAGGAGCTGTCAACACTCAACCCTGGACGCTGCCGTGATGTTGGAGTCCCAAGACCTGCACGTCTGCATCCTCCCCCTAGGGGTATGAGCAACGGGGTACTGAAGAAGCAAGCCACAACCCCATCACAGGCCCTGTGAAGGGGGTAAGGGAACTTTTCCCATTTCAGTAAGGGTTTAAATTGGCAGATTTAAAATAAAAATTGTCAATGGCTGGGCCGGGCACGGTGGCTCACGCCTGTAATCCCAGCACTTTGGGAGGCCGAGGTGGGAGGATCACTTGAGGTAAGGAGTTCAAGACTAGCCTGGCCAACATGGTGAAACCCTGTTTCTAGTAAAAATTCAAAAAATCAGCCAGGCATGGTGGTGGGTGCCTGTAACCCCAGCTACTCAGGAGGCGGAGGCAGGAGAATTGCTGGAACCTGGGAGGCAGAGGTTGCAGTGAGCAGAGATTGTGCCACTGCACTCCAGCCTGGGCAACAGGGCGAGACTCTGTCTCAAAAAAAAAAAAAAAATTGTCAGTGGCTATGAAATTATTTTCTTCTTTTACAAATATTTGAACCAACTACTTCACTTTTTTGAATGTATGAAAAAGTTTTCTATGAGTGTTCAATAACGTAGCATTTGATATTATAAGAGTTAGAAGTATTCTAAAATTCAAGAACACAGAAATTGATTAAATAACACATGCTACATCCTTCTGGAAGGATTACGTCTACCATGAGGCTTTAAGAGCACAGGTGGTGAGAGAATAGATTGCACAATCCTCATGCCCCATATATTCCATATATTGTCAAGTGAGAAGAGCCATTTTCAAAGCCATATGTACAACGTAATTTCAATTATGTAAAAGTCTTGTGTAGCTGTTAATACTGACTTCATCTAGTTGTTTTATAACCAGCAATTCAAAATTTTATCGGATTTTCCACATATTACAAGATAGAAAATATTATGCACCTATTTATGTTGATAGGTATTTATTTAAGTCAAAGAGCATATTACACAGAAATTTTATTTGACAATATTTGCTCATCTTTTGCATCATTTTAGCATAAAATTATGTTATGGAAAATAGTTACAGTAAGAGTTAAAAGGATTTCCTCACCGTGTTTTCACCACTGCAAAGAATCTTGATGAGATTTCCAACTGCTACGCCTTCCAACAGATTCCAAATTACCCTAAGAACATCTTACAGAACTTCTGTGGCCTGCTATAGTTATTTCATTTCATGCTTTGCAGACAGATATGAGACATATGCTTCCCTGCCAGCAAGCTCCCACCAAGGAAGACATGGCTGATTATCTAGTGTTGCTTAAATAACATCATCTTTGGAAGTCTCTCTTTCTCAAAACCAATGTTCAGTGTGCTGCCAATAATCTGTGTTGGAAGCATGAACAATTATTATTAATTTAAAAATTCCCCCCAAGAGATTAAATAGTCCATTCCTCTCATTTTATTATACCTAATGTGCTCACAGGAGATTCAGAATGAGACACCTGGCATAAAGATTACCACGAACAGTTCCTCTCAGGAAAAAAAATCATAAAAAGGCAAAGTAGACGGGAGAGTACTGACTAGGATTTTATTTTGCTTTGATGGCTGAATATCTGAATTACTTTAAAAAATTATTATTAACACTTTTTATGGAACATTAATGGAATATGAAGGTTGATGTGAGGAGTTAAATTATTATTTTAATGATAGCCTGAAATCACAGAAATCCTAAAATTCTTGTTATAGAGAAAAGTTAATATAATAAAGCAAATCTGATAACTTCTAACGGAAGATTTAAAATATTTCATATAAAATGCCTCTAGATAATATAGTAAGGTGAAAGGCAAAATTGACATTAAAGTTATACAGTTTTCATTATTGTTTTCCTAATCCAGGTATTTATTTAGTTGTTTGTTTATTTTAGATTTGGGGGTGCACGTGCAGGTTTGTTATGTGGATATATTGTGAAATGGTGAGGTCTGGGCTTCTATTATACCCATCACCCAAATAGTGAACATTGTACCCAACGGATAAGTTTTCAATCCTTATCCCCTTCTCATCCCCCCCCTCTTTTCAAGTCCCCAGTATCTATTTTCCTCTGTATGGCCATGTGTACCAGTTGCTTAGCCCCCACTTATAAGTGGGAATATGCAGTATTTGATTTTGTTTCTCCTAATCCATTTATGTTCCCAGTCTATTCAAATTTCATTCTCTCTTCTCTGTCTTGCAGCTCCAAGGCCTCCTTCACCCTCCTTAGCCACTCATTCATAACAGAACCACTCATTCACAACAGAGCTTCCAGGAAATTTTCACCACTGCCTCTTCTACCTGCAGGTACCCCAGCCATCCGCACTTAGCTCTTCGCTAAGCCTAGAACAGACCCTCAATCATGCACTAGGGCCCAAACCTCCCTCCCTACCAACAGGTGTTGCTTCAGCAATTCCCAATCCCTCTTTCTGGCGAAAACTGGTGAAATGTGAGTTTTTCACCTCTATACTTTTAATTCTTATCAATATACAAATATTGTGCTACTTCTCCTATCATGAAAGAAAATCTCACTTGACTCCACTTGCAGTATCCATGCACCCTGTTTTGATGACTTTTGTTTTAAAACCCACTCATTCAATTTCCTCTCAACTCTACTACAATCAGTGGCTTAAAAGCACCATTCACAGACACTGCCTCTGCTGACTAATGCCAGCGCTCAGTAATTCTCAATCTTTTGTGATGTGGTCAAGTAACAACAGCTGGGGTAGTTGATTGTGTTTTTTTTTTGTTTTGTTTTGTTTTTTTTTCCTTCTAGAAACCCATCATTCACAGACAGAATACCACATTCTCCTGGCCTGTTGGTTTTGGTCTCTTTCTCTTGTTCCTTATGCCACAACCCGATCTGTCCCAGATCTCAGTTCTGAGAGCTCTTTTCTCAGACACACTTTTGGTGAGCTGCTTGAAATATCTACTCTACTCTGGAAAGTTCATTTACAGACTCGACCACTCCACTGTAGAACAGATCCACAGAACCATGAGCTTTCCCTGCATTGCCACTGCATGTCAGACACCACAATGTGAACACAAACCTAAACAGCCCCAATGTCTGCTGCACTTGCAGTCTTCCTTTCAGTTTATTTATACTAAATACCTCCAATTGACGAAAGAGACTTCTGCCTCCTTGTATGTATTTGTTTTTCTCATACACACAGCCATCTCATCATTTGTGTTCCACCCTCAAAATCCAACCTGAGGGTGATCACTCTGCATGACTTCCACTGCCATTAACCTCACTCAAGCCCTGACTCTGATTGACTGATTACTGCAGTTGTCTCTTATTAGGGTCCTACGTTCTACCCATTCCTTTTCACTGTTTATGCTTAGCACAGCAGCCCAGTGAGCCTTCCAAAATGCATGCAAACCTTTGCTGAGAATCATCTCATGGCTTGCTGCATCACTCAGTGGAAAGGGCAACTCATCTAGAAGAGACTGCAAGGCCTTTGACAAGCAGGCGCCCAATATTCTTCTGACTCCATCTCTGCTATTCTCTGCCTCCCCAGCTCATCTCCAGGACATCGGACTCTGGGATCTTCTGTAAACATGCCAGCCCTGAACCCATCTTTGGACTTCTGCACTTGCCGGTTCCTTGTTCAGGAACAGTCTTCCTCCGAAGTCCATGAGACACAAATTTTTGCTGAAATGTTACCCTCTTAATGTTTCCAACAACCTTTATTGCAACTTTTCCTGGTATGTCAGCTTCATCTTTCCTCATTAAACGGATCACCTTTGAGCACCCCTAACTTACTTCTTCAGCTTGCCACCTGATTCTGTGCTATAATGTCAACTTGGTGAAAGCAGATTTTTTTGTATGTGTTTAACTGCAGTCGTCCGTACTTCGAATAGTTTACAACACCTAGTGCGTGCTCAAAACATATTTTTTGAATGAATTAAGAATGTGGTTTTTCAAAGTTCTTCCCCAAGTATTCTTGCTTTTATGTTTAAATGTTATGTTTATTGTGCACCTCTGCCTAGTTAGGTAGGGAAAATGGAACATTGTGGCATCTGTAGTCAGAGCCCTGAGCTCTAATCTCAGCTGTGCAAGCCACCACTGATAGATCTCCGTTTCCTTCTTTGTACAATTAGGGATATTCACAAGATCTATCTCATGGGGTTATGGGGAGAACAGAATGAGTAACTCCAAGTAAAATCATTTAAAGAACAGAATAAATACTGTATAAGTGCTCACTGTTATGAATTCTGTTACTTTTTCAGGTTTTATTTTATCTGTCAAGGGTGTGTGTTTGAAAAAGAGGTTTTTGTTTTTATTTATTTTTATTTTTTGGAGACTTTATATAACATCAGGTTTCACCATACGCTAATGTTGTCACAATTTGCTCTTTGTTATTCTCACAATCTATTAGCAGGAACAACTCTTGTCTCCTGGTTGCTAAAGAAGAGCAGGGTCCTGGAACTTATGTAGATATTTGGAGAGATAGGGAGGAGGTAGAGCTGCTCTGAGTGGAATTTAGACGTAACTGGCTTAGAGGAATATGGTCTGAACTCATTTGCCTGGAGTTCCTCCTGCCAGGAGCAGTTAAATTACATAATTACCTCTGGGGTTAAACATCTCAAATGATGTTTAGTGAAAGCGAATTGGAGGGAATAGACACACTGTGTTCTAAATATTAATTAAGGTTGCCAAAATTTTAGACCTTTTACTCTTACGTTGTTCTTAGCCTCCTCTCTCTCTCACTTTCTCTCTCTCTTTAATCTTTCTTTTTTAGTTTTCTCTATATAAGGTAACTGTGTTGCCATCTTCCCTGTATATTTCTAGAAATAATAAAATTAAATTTCTTAATATAAAATAAAAATTAACTTTTGGATTATGGTGCCATCTGATCAACAGCCCCAATACAGCCTCATCAACTTTTCAGTATAGAAAACATACATGCAAAAGAAGATAAAATTATACAATAGAGAAAATGGAAGTTAAGCCCAGTTTGCCCGTATTTTGCTGCATGAGCAATTACTTAGCTTTTCTTTTATCAGTGAATGGGAGGTAAAAATACCTAGCTATGGAGAGGGAAGGGATAATGTTTATAAAGCAATTAGCATAATGTCTATAAAATCTAGGAATATATAAATTAAAGTGGGCATACCTATAAACATATACATATAATCTTAGAATGACAACTAAATATAAGGCTAATGGAGAAGGGAGTCAGATTAACTACAACATTCACTAAACTTCAAAAGAACAATAAAAGTCTGTCCTTCCTATAATGTCTACTTGCCAGCCCATAGAATGCATTTCTCTAACAGTCCAAAAATGTAACAGCAATTTCTGATCTATGATTAATGTTTTCAAGAATTTCTGTTGCACATATGTCCTATTTTTATTGATTATAAAATAGTACAGTTTTCCAGTTAAAGGAGAAAAAAAGAAAGCCTTTCTCTTTTCTAATATTCCCTTGAGAACAATAAAAGACATAACTTATAGATGAAAGTCCATCTTCAGGGGTCAAAACCATAGGTCCCAGGCTACAAAGAATAGCTACAAAATTGGTAAAATGTGGCCCAAAATGGTGGCTAGGGAATCAATCTTCTCTTGTAGCACACACATTTCTGCATGGATTTGAAGGCCCAACTGACAGCCTCTCCCTTAGCCTACGCTTGTGCAGCCTGCAGGGACAGTGAGAGCTCAGAGGGCAGAAGCAGATGCCTGTTTTGGAGGGTCGTAGAAATACTGCGGACAACCATCTTTTCAGCTGATAACTAGAGTCATCTGAAGGAAAACACACTAATGAAATTCTCACTGTTAAGTACCTGAGCCTCCATTGGGGCCACACTCATCAGGGGAGAGTGAAGCTTTGCTCTGACATCTAACTCCACACCCACTGCCCGCTGTCCTCACGTGGCTTCTCTGCCCAATCCCCTTCTCCACTCATCCTCGCATCTTTTTGCTAAGTAATTTTTTGGCTCAGATAGAGAGGACTTAAAATCCTGACTTCAGGCCTATGAGTGGATATGATAAGAAAAGGGCAGGTAACAAATATCATTTTTTTAAAAAACAAATAACACAGAAGGAAAACTCAGGAAAGAAAAGGTACTGGGCAATTCCATTCCCAGGGTGAGAAATGATGCATCTCAGAATCAAAGGCTCAGAGAAACAGAAATTTTACAAACTCAGACAAGAGGAGAGGAAAATGGGCCCAGCAGAGCAGAGAAACAAAGCAGAAGAGAAAAATAACTCCAGTACAGAAATGAAAGGGACATTGGACAAAGCGAAATGGAAAATAGATGTTGATGCAAATAAAGTCAGGAACATGAAAGATGACCTTGTTAGACTCAGGCGTAAGAGGTAGAAAAGAGAAGCAAATGGTCAAGGAGTAGAATAAACATGAGAGAGACGAAAGGTGGACACCTTGGCATTTGCTTTCCTACGGACAGGGCAACAAAAGAGACAGACACAAAATTGAAGGTGAAACCAATGATAGTTTCCTAAAAAGATAATCTGTAATCAGTGTATATTCTCATTCCTGAAGTATCAAGGATAAGACATATCCTGGTGATAGCTGTAAGATTTTAAAAATAATAATAATAAAATAAGAAAGAAAAAGAAATTAGAGATCCATTTAAAAAGTAACTTTGAGTGGGAAAAATAGGATTTTCTCAAATTTCCATGGAGTAATATTCCACTTTAAATTATAAAGTAGCAATGTTTACCAAATCCAATAGTTAAGAATATAGGAGTCCCATAAAATAAGTAGCCTTGATAGGATATACCTGAAAGAGAAAAGACTAAAATTAGAAATTTATAAAGCAAGACCATAATTTCAGGAAATAGTAATGGAATGGATAAAGTTTTTTTGTATTCATTTACGCACAAATATGTATAGCTTATTGTACATAAATATGTATTAATAAAGTTGTCTTAATAAAACAAGTTAGACTTTTAGTTACCAGTCCATCATGTAACAGGCTTGGAAATCATTACTCTTGTCTACATAACAAGAGAAAACTTGAACAAACTGAAAATCAACAACCCTTCTTACATCCATGAGAGAATGGAGGTAGCAGGGCACATCACTGCCCCCCAAATTGCAGAAACAGACAGGTAGAAATATAGAATAAAAACTTCCCAGAGCAGCTGAACCCACAGACAGAAACCTCCACGGGCACCAGTATTGTGGAAGAAAAACTCAATTGTTTTTGAAAAACGGCTGGAGGATCAGTGTGGAAGAGTTTGAGAGTGTTAAAAGAACAACCTTACACAAATTAAATTTAACATAGTTTAACTGAGCAAAGAATGATGTGTGAATCAGGCAGCCTCCCAAGCCAAAGTAGGTCTAGAGAGACACCAGTGCAGCTGCATGATGGAAGAAGATTTAAGGACAGAAAAAGGAACGTGTTGAACAGAAAATGAAGCTGAGGTACAGAAACTGCTGGATTGGTTACAGCTTGGTGTTCGCCTTATTTGAATAAGGTTTGAAAAGTTGGCCACTCTTGATTGGCTGAAACTCAGTGATTGGCACGAGAGTAGACCATAGTCTGTTTACACCTTCAGTTAGGTTATGGTTGATTATGCACAGAGAAACCTTCAGGCCGAACTTAAAATATATAAGGGGCAGCTTTGGGCTAAACTTAATTGAACGATTTCATCTTTTTGGTTACCTTCTCCAATTTGAGAGACCAAAATGTGAGGAACATATATCTCTCTGTCATCATCATAATGTACTTATTCAGTCTCAAATCCTACTGGGAAATAGTAAAAAAGTGGGTTTGAGGATGTGGAAACAAGATCTTTAGGTTATTTTTTTAAGGGGTTATAGTAGAGGGGACTTCCTTGTTCTGGATTCTCCTATTTAGAGAAGAGAAAAAAACCTTACCTGTTTTGAAATCTATCCATTTCCTTAATGTTTTAGTTGAGTATGTCACATTTACATGTGACTCCGTTTTGGTTTGGTCTTGTCTGTTGGGAACTAGTGCATGAGCTTAGTCTAAAACAATGGCCTCCCATAATTTTGTTTAACAATTCCCCTCTTTCGGTCAAGTTGTCACTTATATGACAGTGTGAGCAAAGCTTAGGGCCTTAGCACCACTCTGTTACCATCATTTTGAATTCTGATTTCAGCATGACATTCATAGTTTAAAGTTTTATAAAATATGGAACAAAAGGAAAATTTACAACATAATACCTAAATTCGTATCTACTCAAACGATCTAAATTCGGTGAAATTAATGAAGAAAACTTCATTCTCTTGAGCAAAGTATGTATTTGTAAAGTATGTATTTGAGCAAAGTATGTATTTAAAATAATCATATATACAGATATATTTTTTGGATGCATAGACATCTTTATAAATGCAGATTTTTTTATGGATACAAAGACAACATGGTAGAGCTGTCATATTTCTCTATAGATATGACAATCTAAAAATTTAATTATTTTTAGTAAGTGACAGCAGATATTCTTTATCTTGATAATTTTTAAAAGATCATATAAAGATTTAAATGCTTGACAATATCCAAAAACATTCTGAAAAAAAGTTAAGTAATGACAGAGTACTATCATCATTTGTTAACATGTATTAAAAATTGCTGTAAGAAAAATACCTTATAATTAGCATGTTATTTGAAAAACTGATTATACGAATAGAACAGATACAAATAACACAATAATTCAGTCTATGATGAGAAATATAATCAGAGAGAAATGTGCTATTAGGTAAACTAAAATGTTTTTAAAATTCAGATATAATTTTCATACAGTAAAATCTCCTCTTTGGTGCCCAGCTCTATGAGTTTTAACAAATATATATTGTTGTGTAGTTGCCAGAGAGACAAGACTCACCACCTTAATATCTTTGCTCATACAACTTGGTTGTCAAACCTTCTTCTCACTCCCAACTCCTAGCACAACTAATCTGTTTTTTATCAAAGTAGTTTTAATTTCTCCAGAATATCTCATAAGCTGAACTCTATAGTATGAATCTGACATTTTTTAAATTACCTATGTAAATAATTTTGTCATCTGTGAGCAGAGACAGTTGTATTTCTTCCTTTCTTACCTATATACTTCCTATTTCTCTTTTTTGCCTTCCTATACAAGCTAGGACCTTGAATTTAGTTGGAATGGTGATAGTGTACATCCTTGATGGTTTACATTCTGAGGGGAAAATAACTCAGACTTTGACCACAATACATGATGTGTGTTGTTGTTTTTTGGTAGGAGCCCTTTTTCAGTTTGATGACGTTCTCTTTATCTATAGTTTCCTGACATTTTTGTTCTGACTAGATGGTGAATTTTTAAGAATGTTTTATCTCTATCCATTAGGATGGTCCTGTGGATTCCTTCTTTAGTCTGTATATATGGGCAGTTGCATCAGTTGACATTTATTTTCTTTTTCAAAATAAACCAGAATTCATTTATTTGCTTGTATGACTATGCACATATTAGTTGTTTCAAATTTGAACTGTTATAGGGACATTTTGATCACCTTTAAGCATGTACCCTTGTGCACCCAGTCATGCATTTTCTCACTTTGCACCTAAAGATACTAAGGAAGAGATTGGTGTAGTCTGTAGGTTTTGTCCAATATACTAGATATTGCCAAATTCTTCTTGAATTTCTATGCATCAAGCAGCAACTTGTGTGAGTTTCTGTTTCCCTACTTCCTCTCCAAGACTTGACATTTCAAGACCCTTTGGTTTTCCCTGACTGGATGGCATGAAATAATATCTCCTTGTTTTAATTATATTTCCAGATAACTAGTGAGGTTGTGTTGATTTTAATCTTTACTTGCGTCTTCTCTTCTAAGAGTTGCTATGTTATATCCTTTGCCCATTATTCTGTTTATTTATTTTATATGTGTAGGGGTTTGTTATACACTCTGTATAATGGTTTCTTGTTATTAATATAGGCTGAAAACACTTCTTCCAGCTTGCGACTTGCTTTTGTCCTCATGCTACTCTCTTTTGTACAGATTGTAAAAGTTTTGATATAATGGAATTAATTCACAGTTCCTTTTATGGTTTTATTTATTTAACAAATTTTTATGAAAATAATGCATGGTTTGCGCTTTTTGTGTGTGAGTTTTTGTATTTTATTTTTATTTTTTGTGTATTTTTATTAATATATAATAGTCATACATATATTGGGGTACATGTGATATATTGATACTTATATGCAATATATAATGATCAAGTCAGAGTAATTGGGATGTACGTCACCTCAAACATTTACCTTTTCTTTGTGTTGGGAGAATTATAGTTCTTCTCCTGTAGCTATTTTGAATGTTTAACCCACTTTGCATTTCTGGGATAAACTCCAGTTGAATACAGTATATTATTCTCTTTATATATTGCTAGAAGTGATCTGTTAATATTTCGTTGTTTTTTTTTATAAGGGATATTTATGACTACATTTACTATCTGGCAATATCTGTGTGTGTGTGTGTGTGTGTGTGTGTGTGTGTGTGTGTTGGTTGATTTCATCAGCAATGTTGCCTCCAGTGAATAAATTAGGAAACAAACCCTCATCTTTAATATTTTGGAGGACTGTGCAGAATTGATATTATTTATTCCTTTAAAATTTTGTTAAGTTTGCCAATAAAGCTATCTGAAATTTTCTTTGTTGGAAAGTGTTCAATTACAAATTCAACTTACTTAATATATAGAGAAACTTTCAGGTTTTTTGTTTCATGACTGTACACTGGTAGTTTGTGCCTTTCAAAGAATTTGTCCATTTAATATAAAATTATAAAAATAAAGAAAATAATCAGAATATCTTATTCCTTTTTTATAACTAATTATATTTCAGAAGTGCCATATCCAAACTATAAGTGAAACTTTTAGAATAATTGAGGTATTGTATATATGGAAGACTTTATTATAAAGGTGTTAAGACATATAAACCGTATAAACCATAGATAAATAAAATCATATTATACAAATAAGTGAAACATTTCTGCATTGTATTTTTTAACAAATTAAATTCAAATGCAAATGACATTTAGGAAAATAATTTTTGACATTTGTGGAAAATTATAAAATTTCTTTATATATAAAGATTTTTTTCTAATATTAATAAGTAGAATAGCAATGAATAGATAGGGCATAAAATGTGAATAGGCAATTGACAGAAAAAAAGCATTAAATGTTTTAAAAATATAAAAAGATCTTCAATTTCCCCCTAAACTGAATGAGACAAATCATTAGCAAAGAGATATAACATTTCGGTTACCACGTAAAGTTTTGTATTGTTTGTCCTTAATTTAAAAATAATATGCAATAAAGAGCAAGTTGTAGGTAGCTTTCACTATTATTAATTCTTGTTGAAACTATAATATTTTTAACCAATTTCTTTTAAAAAATTAACAGTTTAGAGTCCTGTGCAAAGAGTATGGTAGCACTATTTTCAGTGCCTTTTAGCCAGCTCTGGGTATTTCCTTTTGATTCTTATGACCCTGTAGTAGTCATAAGACCCTATGCAAAAAAAGGAAAAATCTCAAGGTTTTTAAAAAGACTTTTTTCTCTTTTGTAGCTTTGTGGCATTCTATTTTGTTATTTGTTTATTCTTTGATTTTTTTGTTTCCATAGGTTTTGGGGGAACAGGTGGTATTTGGTTACATGAGTAAGTTCTTTAGTGGTGATTTGTGAGATTTTGGTGCACCCATCACTCAAGCAGTATACACTGAAACCAAGTTGTAGTCTTTTATCTCTCACCTGCAACCCACTCTTACCCCAAGTCCCCAAAGTCAATTGTATCATTCTTATGCATTTGCATCATCATAGTTTAGCTCCCACTTATGAGTGAGAACATATGATGTTTGGTTTTCCATTCCTGAGTTGCTTCACTTAGAATAGTAGTCTGCAATTCCATCCAGGTTGCTAGGAATGCCATTAATTTATTCCTTTTTATGGCTGAGTAGTATTCCATTGTGTGTGTGTGTGTGTGTGTGTATATATGTGTGTGTGTGTGTATATATATGTGTGTGTGTGTGTATATATACATATATATACACATATATACATATATATATACATATATGTGTATATATATATGTATATATATATAACAGTTTCTTTATCCACTCATTGATTGATGGGCACTTGGGCTGGTTGCATACTTTTGCAATTGTGAATTGTGGTGCTATAAACATGCGTATGCAAGTATCCTTTTCTTATAATGACTTCTTTCCTCTAGGTAGAATGCTGGAATAAATGGTAGTTCTATTTTTAGTTCTTTAAGGAATCTCCACACTGTTTTCCATAGTGCTTTTACCAGTTATATTCCCACCAGCAGTGTAGAAGTGTTCCCTTTTCACTGCATCCACACCAACATCTATTATCTTTTGACTTTTTTATTATGGCCATTCTTGCAGGAGTGAGGTGGCATTGCATTGTGGTTTTGATTTGCATTTCCCTGATCATTAGTGATGGTGAGCATTTTTTTCATATGTTTGTTGGCCATTTGTATATATTCTTCTGAGAGTTGTCTTCTCATGTCCTTAGCCCAGTTTTTAATGGGATTGTTCTTTTCTTGCTAATTTGTTTGAGTTCCTTGTACATTCTGGATATTAGTCCTTTGTCAGGTGTATAGATTGTGAAGATTTTCTCCCACTCTCTGGGCTATTTATTCTCCTGACTGTTCCTTTTGTGGTGCAGAAGTTCTTTGGTTCAATTAAATCCCACCTATTTATCTTTGTTTGTGTTGCATTTGCTTTTGGGTTTGTGGTCATGAAGTCTTTGCCCACATCAGTGTCTAGAAGGGCTCTTCCTATGTTACATTCTAGAATTTTTATAGTTGCAGGTCTTAGATTTGAGTCTTTGATTTATCTTGAGTTGATTTCTGTATAAGGTGAGAGATGAGGATCCAGTTTCTTTCTCCTACATGTGGGTTACCAATTAGCCCAGCATCATTTGTTGAATAAGGTGTCCTTTCCCCACTTTATGCTTTTGTTTGTTTTGTTGAAGATCAGTTGGCTCTAAGTATTTGGGTTTATTTCTGGGTACTCTATTCTGTTCCACTGGTCTATGTACTTATTTTTATTCCAGTACCATGCTGTTTGGTGACTACGGCCTTACAGTATAGTTTGAAATCAGATAATGTGATGCCTCCAGATTTACTCTTTTTGGTTAGTCTTTCTTTGGCTATGCGGGTTCTTTTATGGTTCCATATTAATTTTAGGATTATTTTTTCTAGTTCTGTGAAGAATGATGGTGGTACTTTGATGGTAATTCCATTGAATTTGTAGATTGTTTTTGGCAGTATGGTAATTTTCGCAATATTGATTCTACCCGTCCATGAGCTTGGGACGTGTTTCCATTTGTTTGCATCATCTATGATTTCTTTCGGCAGTGTTTTGTAGTTTCCTTTGTAGAGGTCTTTCACCTCCATGTTTAGGTATATTCCTAGGTATTTTACTTTTTTTTGCAGCAACTGTAAAAGGGGTTGAGTTTTTAATTTGATTCTCGGTTTGGTCGTTGGTGGTGTATAGCAGAGCTACTGATTTGTGTACATTAATTTTGTATCCTGAGACTTTGCTGAATTTATTTATCAGTTCTAGGAGCTTTTTGGAGGAGTCTTTAGGGTTTTCTAGGTATGCAATCATATCACAGCAAACAGCAATGGTTTGACGTCCTCTTCACAGATTTGGATGCCCTTTATTTCTTTCTATTGTCTGATTGCTCTGGCTAGGACTTTGAGTAATATGTTGAATAGAATTGGTGAGAGTGGGCATCCTTGTCTTTTTCCAGTTCTCAGGTGAAATGCTTTCAACTTTTCCCTGTTCAGTGTTATGTTGGCTTTGGGTTTGTCATAGATGGCTTTTATTACATTGAAGTATGTCCTTTCGATGCTGATTTTGCTGAGGGTTTTCATCATAAAGGGATGTTGGATTTTGTTAAATGCTTTTTCTGCATCTACTGAGAAGATCATACTATTTTGTTTTTCATTCTGTTTATGTGGTGTATGACATTTATTGACTTGCACATGTTAAACCGTCCCTGCATCCCTGGTATGAAACCCATTTGATCCTGGTGGATTGTCTTTTTGATATTTTTGATATACTGTTGGATTTGGTTAGCTAGTATTTTGTTGAGGATTTTTACATTTATGATAATCAGGGATATTGGCCTGTAGTTTTCTGTTTTTTTGTTGTTATGTGCTTTCCCAGTATTAGGGTGGTAACTGGGTTCATAGAATAATTTAGGGAGACTTTCCTCTTTCTCTATCTTGTGGAATAGTATCAATAGGATTGGTACCAGTTCTCCTTTGAATTTCCGATAGAATTCAGCTGTGAACCCACCTGGTCCTGGACTTTTTTTGTTGGCATTTTTTTAATACCATTTCAATCTCACTGCTTGTTACTGGTCTTTTTCAAAGTGTCTAATTCTTCCTGATTTAAACTAGGAGGGTTGTATTTTTCCAGGAATTGATCCATCTCCTCTAAGTTTTCTAGTTTATGTGCATAAAGGTATTCATAGCAGGCTTGAATGATATTTTGTATTTCTGTGGTGTTGGTTCTAATATCTTCTTTTTTGTTTCTTACTGAGTTTCTTTGGAGTTTCTCTCTTCTTTTCTTGGTTAATCTTGCTAATGGTCTAGCAATTTTATTTATCTTTTCAAAGAACCAGCTTTTTGTTCCATTTATCTTTTGTAATTTTTTTTTTGTTTCAAATTCATTTAGTTCTGATTTGTTCTTGGTTATTTATTTTCTTCTGCTGGGTTTGGGTTTGGTTTGTTCTTGTTTCTCTGGTTCCTGGAGGTGTGACCTTAGATTATCTATTTGTGCTTTTTTAAACTTTTTGATGTAGGTATTTAAGGCTATGAACTTTCCTCTTAGCACCACCTTTGCCGTATCCCACAGGTTTTGATAAATTGTGTCATTAATGTCGTTAAGCTCAAAGAACTTTTAAATTTCCATCTTGATTTCATTGCTGACCCAATGATCATTCAGGAGCAGGTTATTTAATTTCCATGTATTTGCATGGTTTTGAAGGTTCCTTTTGGAGTTGATTTTCATTTTTTTTCCACTGTGGTCTGAGAGCATACTGGATATAATTTCAATTTTCATAAATTTATTGAGACTTATTTCGTGGCCTGTTATGTGGTCTATCTTGGAGAAAGTTCCATGTGCTGATGAATAAAATGTATATTCTGCAGTTGTTGAGTAGAATGTTCTATAAATATTGTTGAGTCCATTTGTTTTAGAAAATAGTTTAAATCCATTGTTTCTTTGTTGACTTTCTGTCTTGATGACTTATCTAGGATTGTCAGTGGAGTATTAAAGTCCCCACTATTATTGTATTGCTGTCTATCCCATGTCTTATATCTAATAGTAATTGTTTTATAAATTTGGGAACTCTAGTGTAAGGGGCATATATATTTGGGATTGTGATATTTTCCTCTTGGACAAGGCCTTTTATCATTATATAATGTTCCTCTTTGTCTCTTTTAACTGTTGTTGCTTTAAAGTTTGTTTTGTCTGATATAAGAATAGCTACTCCTGCTTGCTTTTCATATCCATTTGCATGAAATGTCTTTTTCCACACTTTTACCTTAAGTTTGTGTGAGTCCTTCTGTGTTAGGTGAGTTTTTTGAAGGCAACAGATATTTGCTTGGTGAATTCTTATCCATTCTGAAATTCTGTATCTTTTAAGTGGAGCACTTAGACCATTTACATTCAATGTTAGTATTGACATGTGAGGAACTATTCCATTCATCATGTTATTTGTTGCCTGTATACCTTGGTTACTTATTTATTGTATTTTTGTTTTATAGGTCCTGTGAGATTTTTTGCTTTAAAGAGATTCTGTTTGATGTGTTTCCAGGGTTTGTTTCAAGATTTAGAGCTCTTTTTAGCAGTTCTTGTAGTGTTGGCTTGGTAGTGGTGAATTCTCTCAGCACTTGTTTGTCTGAAAAAGACTGTATCTTTTCTTCATTTATAAAGCTTAGTTTCACTGGATACAAAATTCTTGGCTGATAATTGTTTTGTTTAAGGAGGCTGAAGATAGGGCCCCAATCCCTTCTTGCTTGTAGGGTTTCTACTGATAAATCCACTGTTAATCTGACAGATTTTCCTTAATAGGTTACCTGGTGCTTTTGCCTCACAACTTTGAGGATTATTTCCTTCATCTTGACTTTAGATAAACCTGATGACAGCATACCTAGGCAATGATCTTTTTGCGATGAACTTCCCAGGTATTCTTTGAGCTTTTTGTATTTGAATGTCTAGGTCTCTAGCAAGGCCGGAGAAGTTTTCCTTGATTATTCCCATAAATATGTTTTCCAAACTTTTAGAATGCCCTTCTTCCTCAGGAATACCGATTATTCTTAGGTTTGGTCATTTAACATACTCCCAATCTTCTTGGAGGCTTTGTTCATTTTTTTAAATTCTTTTTTCTTTGTCTTTGTTGGATTGTGTTAATTCGAAATCCTTGTCTTTGAGCTCTAAAGTTCTTTCTTCTGCTTGTTTGATTTTATTGCTGAGACTTTCCAGTATATTTTGCATTTCTCTAAGTGTGTCCTTTATTTCTTGAAGTTGTGATGGTTTTTTATTTATGCTATCTATTTCACTGAAGATTTCTCCCTTCATATGTTGTATCTTTTTTTAGATTATCTCAAGATGGACTTCACCTTTCTCTGGCGCCTCCTTGATTAGCTTAATACTCAATCTTCTGAATTCTTTTTCAGACAATTCAGGAATTTCTTCTTGGTTTGGATCCATTGCTGATGAGATAGTGTGATTTTTGGGGGGTCAAAAAACCTTGTTTCATTATTTTAACAGAATTGTTTTTCTGGTTCCTTCTCATTTGGGTAGGCTATGTCAGAGGGAAGATCTGGGGCTCAAGGCTTCTGTTCAGATTTTTTGTCCCATGGGGTGTTCCCTTGATGTAGTACTCGCTTCCTTTTCCTAGGGATGTGGTTTCCTGAGAGCCAAATTGCAGTGATTGTTATTTCTCTTCTGGATCTAGCCACCCATCACAGCTACCAGGTTTGGGGGTAGTACTGGTACCTGCACAGAATCCTGTGATGTGAAGCATCTTCAGATCTCTCAGCCATGTATACTAGCACCTGCTCCAGTGGAGGTGGCAGGGGAGTGAAATAGACTCTGTGAGGGTTCTGCAGACGTTTGATGTGCTAGTTTTGTGGTGGTTGACCTCCTGTCAGAAGGTGGTGCTTTCAAGAGGGCATCAGCTGTGGTAGTATAGGGAGAATCAGATGGTGGGCAGGGCCCTAGAACTCCCAAGAGAATATGACCTTTGTCTTCAGCTCCCAGGGTGGGTAAGGAGGAACCATCAGGCGGAGGCAGGGTTAGTCGTGTCTGAGCTCAGACTCTCACTGGGCAGGGCTTGCTGCAGCTGCTGTGGGGGATGCAGTTGTGGTTCCCAAGTCAATGGAGTTATGTTCCCAGGAGAATTATGGCTGCCTCTGGTGTGTCATGCAGCTTGTCAGGGAAGTCGAAGAAAGCTGGCAGCTACAGGCCTCAACCAGCTCCTATGCAACCCAAAAGTCTGGTCTCACTCCTACCACGCCCCCCGCACCCCACCTAATGCACGGAATTTGCTTCCAGACAGTGGGTTAGTGAGGCTAAGAACTTGCTCCAGGCCACCAGACTCCCAGCTGAGAAAGCAAGCAAGGCTTTTGCACCTCCATGCCTGTTGAGTCTGCACACTGGATTCGTGCCCTCCCCAGAGTTCTGACTAGGAGACATCACATTTGGTTGGAATTGTTACAAAGTTTAGCTGGATGTTTCCTTCTCACTGTGGTCTTTTCCCAGTTCTTCCGGGAGCCCTCCCCAAGGACCCCTGTGAGACAAATCAGCAATGGCTTCCCTGGGGCCCAAAGAGCTGACAGAGCTTTTCCTGCTGCTTCCTCTACCCCTGTATTTCACTGAGCTTTCTAAATTGACACAGTTCCAGGTAAGGTCAGAATCTTCTCATGTGATCCAGACTTTCAGTTTCCCCAGTGAGAGTGTGGATGATCTCCATTTCCCATTTTCACAGTTTGGGCACTCACAGTATTTGAGCTGCTTTCTGGGTCCTGCAGGAGCAATCCACTTCCTTCAGAGGGTCTGTGGATTCTCTCAGGTTTCCTGGTATGTTTCTGCAGTAGTTCTTGGAGAAAACATTCATGATGCATGTCTCCACACGCTGCTCTGCCTGTGCCAGTGGGAGCTGCAACTTAACCCTGCCTCTTATCCACAATTTTCACTCCTCCAAGATTTTAAAAAACACTTTTAATGGGAGAAACAATTGTAAGATTCATGGAGGGGGACCCAATAGAACTGAGCAGAGAAACTCTATACACCCTTCATGCAGTGTCCCCAGTACCCTGAGGATCAGGAATTCATCGGAGGGACTAATGAGACTTTGAAATTGTTATATTCATGGTTGTAGTTTATGACAGGAAAATGATGGAAGGCAAACTTAGCAACGGGAAAAGGCATATGGTGGGCATGGGGTGGAATCTGGTAGAAATCAAGTCTAAGCTTTCAGGTGCTCCTTCCAAGGAGAGAAGTATGGGGTGTGCTTAATTCTTCCAACAATGATGTGAGACAACACATGCAAAATTCTGCCAACCAGGGAGGCTCAGGTGAGCCTTAGTGTTGAGGGTTTTCATTGAGAGTTAGCTTTATAGGGATATAGCACCTGTGTGATTGATTTCAGTTACTCGAGCTTCAAACCCCCATAGAAAAAGCAGATTTTCATCCTAAATCACAATTTTACCATAATTTATCTGGACAAATGGGAAGAGTGTGGCTCAAGGTTTCAGGCATGCCGAAACACTCTTATCAGACAGGATTTTCCAACAGCTTGGTCCCTTTGAGCCAACCAAAATCCAGTTCAGAAAATAGGGCTTTCTTAAAAATGTTTAGGGTCTGAGCATCTAGACCTGCCCAGTTTACTCTTTCCTGAACCGTCTACAATCTAGGTTTTCCTATTCCATTCTAAGTTCTCATCCCATGCACACAAGTTTTCTTCTTTTCCTTGTAAAATCTTGTATTTTATAATGTTTGTCTTGCCATTGGCATAGCCAAAAATATAAACATTCAAAAAGCTTGGGCACTGTGCAAGCCCTAGATTTGAATCAACTTTTCATAAAGTCCTTGTCCATTTTCCCAATGCAAGTGAACATTCTGCATCAGTAATATCTTTTTCTCTGAAATATTAAAAACTGTACTCAGCAGAAAATACATTATAAAAAGATGATACTTTGTCATTATCAGAATTGAGAAAATCTTGACTTAAAAGAGCAAACTACAGTGTGTGCCAAATAGTGCAGACAAAAAATTGAGTTTGTACAAAATCTACTTGTACCTCAAGCTGCAACTTTGTATGATTCCTCCTTATTTGAAAACCAATCCAGAGCCTCCACACTCTGGATTGCTTTATATAAATATTATTTTTAAGTTTGACTGGCATAAAACTCTTGTGCCTGGTAATTTTTATTTATTGTGTTTGGACTTAGGAACCTAAGATGTAAATTTTCTATTGGGAATTTAAAGACTTCAGCTTTTAGCTCATATTTAAATCCACTTCCACACTCACTAGGATTGAACAATTTAAGATACTTTTAATATATTCTAATATAAAAAACAAAACAAATGACTTCTCACTTAAATAATTACCATACTATTCATCAGCCTCTATATGGACTTGAGATAGGCAATAAATTCTCAAATACATTGACATATGTGTTTGATACTCTATAACCTAAAATGCCAATCAAGATTTCCTAGAGAATAAATATCATTTTTGCTTCTCATTAAAGTTCTCACAAAAGTAGTTCAACTGATATGTAAAATCCTTAATTTCATATGTAAATGAGCAGTCATAGTTTTTAAGAATAACTTCAATTAGGCCACAATATGTTCTACTTGGGGTTGGGGCTTTATGACATCTTTAATGATTGAAAATTTTATCAACCTTTTTCTAGTCCTAATATTATGTAAGATAGAGCTATCTAAACACATATATGTATACATGCATGTATAGGTATGTATATATATGTGAACATGTATGCATATTAAACATACACTTTTCCTAGATTGCTCCTATCACTCCAACAGAGAATTCTTCTTTAATAATCGGCAATTTAGCATTTTTAGTTTATAAGTTCTTGGTGCATGTTTTCCCACTGCCAATAAAATACCCAAATTTCAACAAATGGACAAAATAAAATATTAGTGTCTCAGTACATACCAATATTGAATATATAATAATCAGAGTTTAAAATATATCAACCTTTACTTTCTTAAAAAAAATTCATAATGTGTTATAAGACAAAAGAAAGAATTTTTCTTCAAGAAATTTCATGCCCTGCCATGTTCTTGTAATTCACATACCAATTTATATAAGGTTCTCTCTTAACTATAAGAAAATAAAAAGCACAAATTTGTTTCATGGTTTATAAGAAGGAGTCACCTGTGTTCCCATCAGTCAGTATATTCAATTTCTTCTAGTGACACATGTCTCTTCTCCCAGGCCAGGGGAGTTGTGAGGCAAGGCAGGGCAGAATTACTGTTCAGCTAGAGAGTATCAAAAATGAAGAAATCCTCCACTGCTGCTTTTCTTACCGCTGCTCCTCCTCAGCTGTCTTCCCTGTGGTATTAACTGTGAAATGAGCTGGGCTCACCTCAGACCCAGGAGAAGGAAGAGGGAGTTGCATGATTTTAAGGAAAGTGTCAGAAGAAAATATGTTCTTACTTAGATGTGGAAGTATAATGTGCATATGAATAGGGAAAGAGCGTTTCATGTAAACATGTAACATTTTCTTAAGGTTAATCAGGAAACTGACATATAAGCTAATATAATTTTGAGAGATAGATTTTAGAGTAGCTTTCGATGCAACCAACACTCCAGAAACACACAGGCACACAGAGAAAAAAAATAGTACCATCTTTGGCTTCATGCACATCTGAGGAAGGGAAAAGGGTGTTAAATTCATTTAATATAATATCATGCATCCATTACAAATGACCACATGAGTCTAGGTTGTCATGGAAATATATTCATAGAATTACATCTGTGGTAAGAATGTTTCAAAAGAGATGCCTATTATGATTTCATTTTACTGAATATATATATGTGTGTGTGTGTATATATATATATATATATATACATATATATGTGAATACTTACTGTTTTGGTCCACTCTTGCATTGCTATAAAGAAATACAAGAATTTATAAGAAAGGTGATTAATTGGCTCACAGTTCTGCAGGCTGTACAAGAAGCATGGCAGCATCTGCTTCTAGGGAGGTCTCAGGGAGCTTCTACTCATGGCAGAAGGCAAAGGGAGAGCAGGTGTCTCACATGGAAGGAGCAGGACCAAGAGAGAGATGGGAGGTACCACACACTTTTAAATAACCAGATGTCATGAAAACCTTATCACAAGAGCAGCAGAAAGGGGATAGCACCAAACTATCAGAAAACACCCGCAAGATCCAATCACCTCCTGCCAGGCCCCACCTCCAACACTGGGGATTACAATTCAACATGAGATTTGTGCGGGGACACAGATCCAAACCATTTCACTTACAAGAGAACTCAGGAAGGATTTCACAGTGAAATTATTCATGGATTATAAGATTGTGTGATGGTTAATACTGAGTGTCAACTTGACTGGATTGAGGGATGCAAAGTATTGATCCTGGGTGTATCTTTGAGGGTGTTGCCAAAGGAGATTAACATTTGAGTCGGTGGGCTGGGAAAGGCAGACCCTTAATCTGGGTGGGCACAGTCTAATCAGCTGCCAGCATGGCCAGAATATAAAGCAGCCAGAAAAACATGAAAAGACTAGATTGGCCTAGCCTTACAGGCTACATCTTTCTCCCGTGCTGGATGCTTCCTGCTCTCAAACATTGGACTTCAAGTTCTTCAGCTTTGGGACTTTGACTGGGTTCCTTGCTCCTCAGCTTGCAGATGGCCTATTGTGAGACCTTGTGATCATGTGAGTTAATAATCCTTAAGAAACTTCTGTTTACTTATATATCTGTCCTATTAGTTCTGTCTCTCTAGAGAACCCTGACTAATACAGACTATATGGATTATTTATTTAGTTTGTAAATTTATTAATCTGATTAATGTTTTATTTACAAAAATGTAATTTATTAGATTACTAAAACAATAATCTGGAAGTAACAGCTAGTTTTTAAAGAGAGAGAAAAGTGTTAGCATGAAAATAGAGGTCAAAGAATGAGTGGCATATTAATATGCTCATGTGTGTTATTTATGAAGATAGTATAAAATCCAATCTATCTATGAACTATTTATCATCGATCTATCTACACCTATATAACTAACCATGACCTTTTACTGCACAATGGCAGAACACATATTCTTTTGGGTGCACAAGATACATTATTAATTTTAACCAAATATGGGCCATATAAAGCAAATATCAAACTTCAAAGAATTGCATGGCTTCTCAGTATTTTATTTAACCATAGAGAGATTAAGATATAATTTAATAGCAAAGGTGAATAGAAAATCCTGACATATTTCAATATTATTCGACACATTCATATTTGCAAATAACTTCTGGTATAATTTTTCAGTGCTATTTGCTCACCTTCACACCTAGTATAAAGTTCCAGCACGCTACATACTTGCTCTGCTCAAGCTTGAGGATAAGGAAGACTGCTGCAGCTGAGGAATCTTTTCATCAAACCACATGGGCAAATGATTATTTTTTATGTAGTCAAGGGGAAGGCTCTATTGAAACTTGTAAGTAATGTTTAAAAAAGGAAAAAAAAAGCTTGCTACCCATTATTTTTTCTTTAAATGTCTGTCCCTTGTTGTGTAGAATATTTTAGTTTGTACTAGCCAAAATATGTCAGGGAAATAATATTCTTCTATACAGCACATAAATATATACTTTTGGTGTGTATTGAGGGATTGCATGGATAACACATAGATGTTTATTTTACCAACCACAAAATTGTAGAATTTAGCTGGGACATCAATAAATAAGTGAACCCAAGGTTATATTTGTATGTACGCAATGGACCTTGAAGTTATGTCTGCAAATGAAGACTTTAGAAGTATTATAGAAAATTGTCAGTCTATTTTTTTACTTAAATCGAGATAACATTATTCAATTTTGTATGGGATAAATAGCATGTATATTACATAAAAACATAATATCATAGAATAATATTCAAATACTACCCATAGTTGACTCTTATACATATATGCAAGATTCATAGAATCAAAGGGTTATCAAATTTCACTTCCAAAGGAGGAGTGACATCAGACATGTAGTTTAAGTGACACATTTTATAGCTGGAAAACATATGATTTATGCAACAAATACCTCACCAATGTCGCACATTTATATTCTGATTGTAAAGAAAGTCTCACCTAAAAAGGCTTTGTTACCTTCAGTTTGTTATTTGAGGAAAGTCCTCTTTTAAGTCCTTTTGTAAAAGTTCTTTCTCATTTATAGTGCACCTGCAGAACGTCATCTGTGGTTGTAACATAGACATGACATGTCTCAACTTATTTTAAAAAGGATATGGTGATTCACTGGCCAGTAGTATAAAAAATTGGCCTACCAATTAAATTCAAGATAGCTTTAAGTCTATTTAATAGACACAGTATAAATGAATTACTACCAAAATCTTAGAATATTATACCTTAAGTATTCACTGACTAACCGTGCCAGGCAAAATTAATTCTTATGTAATTGAAGCCAACAGGAGTAAAACATTGGCTAAAAGTCAATTTGTGTGATAAAGAGGAAGCTAGGAGTCCCAAACAGCTTTTAGTGAATGCTTTTTTGCTTTTTTTCTATCGTTGCTGAAGCTAAATGAGCAAGAGATAAAAGTCAAATACGTGCAGACTATATTCTCCATGTCATTGTATTCTTTTTCTGAAACTAATAAATTGGACCGTGAGGAGTGTTGCTGAGGCTATATCTTTACTCCTCAGAATAAGTGAAAGAAAAGATAGAAACCCCCTGAGTTCAGGTCGATTTGCACAGCCAAAAAAAGTGTTTCCTTTTACTGCATTAATGATTAAAATTGCCTCTACTGATTAATTATATTGATTAACTTTATAGAAATTCATCTATCAAATTCACAGTAGGTTGTGAATTAAAATGGAAAACTCTTGGAATAATGTAAATGGACTGGATGGACATGGGGCAACTTTAAATGTATGTATCTATTACTATGTGTGTCTAGGTTAGGGCTTCTCAACCTCAGTACTGTGGATACTTTTTTGCCAGATAATTCTCTGCTGTACAGTCCTGTACTCTGTTGCACAGTCTGATGAACTATGGATGTTTAGCAGCACCCCACTAAATTCTAGTAGCATCTTCTTCCCTCAGTTGTGACATCCGAAGTGTCTCCAGACATGCCCTGGGGTGGAGTGACAAAATTGTCCTATTTGAGAACTATTGCCTACGTCTTCTTTCTGAGTCAGTACAGCCTGGATTTGTGATATTTCTAGCTATGTCCAATTCCTGTTTTTTTTAATTGTTTTTATCATAATTATTATTTTAATGGGATTGAGTTTAGAGTTATCTCAATTATAAGACTTCTTTTCATGCCCAGCTTGTCCTTTGACCAACCTAGCTTCCTTCATGTATAATTTTTCTTCAGCCAAATTCACACTGTCTGCACAATTGTGTCTGCGTGCCTCAGTTCTCCCACCAAAGGTCTGATCTTTTAAACATGTCACCAATTCTGATGGCCTGTGTGGCTGGGCTTTGCAGAGGACCCACATCGCTGTATGTCTTGTGTGCAGAGCCTTCGAGACAAAGTGGGGCAGCCTCAACTATCTCCCAAACTCGCTGCACGACCACACACTGGCCATGTTTTGCCACATTTCCCTGTGGAGGGGGCTGATGTGTAGACTGGTGGTTCTCACACTTTAGAGTCAATCAAAATCAAATAGAGGCCTTGATAAAACACAGATTCCTGTGCCCCAAGCCTAGATTTTCCAATTCTCTACGTGCTGGGTGGGACTGAAAATGTGCATTTCTTATCAGCACTGCGGGATGCAGATGCTGCTTGTCAAGAGCCCCTGGTTTGGAAAAACCCATCTGAGTCAGGCAGGTGGATTGTTCCTGTTCATAGAGAATATGTCTAGCACTTTTAATAGTTAAACTCTTCAATGGCTAGCATTAGAACAGAAGTTAAATGTGAAACGTCATAGCTCAACTAATCTCTGTGAGGCAACACCGGGATTTAGATTTAAGTAAACACTTTTAGATTATTTATTTTTGAAGAATTAGGGAATTAGATAATAGGCATTATATTAGCACTTAGCGCAGATATCTTATTCTGAAATCTGGGGTCTGTGTCCTAGCATATTGCTTGCTGAGCCTGGAAGTGAGAGTGAAACATTTGTAGTGTCCCTTTCTCATGAGGCAGCATTGCCCATGTAGGCCAATTAATATCTGTTGAAGTGCTGTGATTCCCCAAAGAGCTTGCTGCTCTTGTTATTGTTAACTATAACTGATGCTACCTGGGATCACTGCAAAGCTAATACTGTTCACACAACTTATATTTAAAGAACATGGCCAGGCGCCGTGGCTCACGCCTGTAATCCCAGCACTTTGGGAGGCTGAGGCAGGCGGATCACCTGAGGTCAGGAGTTCAAGACCAGTGGCCAACATGGCAAAACCCTGTCTCTACAAAAATACAAAAATTAGCCAAGCATGATGGTGTCTGCCTGTAATCCCAGCTACTGGGAAGGCTGAGGTGGGACAACCACTTGAATCCAGGAGGCGGAGGTTGCAGTGAGCTGAGACCACGCCATTGCACTCCAGCCTCGGCGACAGAGAGAGAGTCTGTCTCAGGGGGAAAAAAAAAAAGCACTTACCACATGCCAGGTGCTTAGCATTTAACTATTTTAGCAACAGAATGTGATAGATACTATTATTACTATTACAATTTCATTTTGAAAAAAAAAATAGTTTAGTGTAGAGAGGTCCAGCTTCAGACCCAACAACTCTGGTCATTAACTTAATTTCAAAACTGGAGAATTAATTTCCTCTTTAGTTGTTATGTGAATGATACTATACTTTAGGGGACTGTTCTATTTAGAAATCGGCACTACCAAGGTTTATCTGGTCTCTGAAGCTCAATGTGGGAGAATAGAAGCTATCAGTATACTCTACGCTCATCTTATTTTTCATGAAATAAGTGTAAGATTAGTAAGAATAAAGTAACATTCTTGGAGAACATTTTAAGCTACTTATTTTTCCAGGTATGAAAAAAGTTACATACTTTTCCTCGTATGAAAACATTTAGAGAAGACATAAACTAAAATTGGCAGGTCCACGTGCAGATTTTCATGTCTCTTTTTATATTGAAACAGAAAAAAATCAAAAGAAAAATAATTTTGAGAGAGAGTAACATGGGTAGTGATTTTTGTTGCCTCCTCAGGTAACATGAACTAGCACACTGTCTTCTTTCCTATTGCCCCTCCCTGAAGATAACACCAGCAGCAGTTGCTTTTCTGCCAGTAGTGATCCTGCTGTTTCCTGCTACGTCCCCAAATAGAACGTAAAACCCATGTATTACTCCTAGAGTCAAAGACTAACAATATGTGGTTTATTTCTAGGACATCTTTAAATCTATGTCTAACACCATGACAAACGGGTGCGAGGGAAGAGGTATTCTTGTATCCCTTATGATATTTAGTTCTGGTTATGACGTCTTGAAAAGAAGTGAGTTGCAAATGCTTTATTTTGATTATTGCTCTAGTCTGTGTATTGCTGATATTCTAGCACATTCCAAATATTGGAAAGATGCAAGAAATCCTGTGTGGTGGCCTCACGGCATGTCACACTATAAAGTAACCTGAGCAGTCTAGAATCCTATTTCAACCTGTAATGTCCTTTGATGATTCTTCTCCTTACTTCTTTCCCTATCCACCATGGCTTCTACCTTTAAGGAGTTCACAGTCTGGCAGTACTTCCAGCAGGCTGATGTTCCAAGCAGAGCCAATCTGTGGGCCTGCTCACACCCCTACTTGCTGAGCTTCATCAATATTCTGGGCTGACAGTTTTCAAAGTGTACCTGGATCTTCAAGATGTTTCAGGAAGTCTGCTATGCAGAACTATTTTCAAAATACTATTTTATTTCTTTGTCTTTTTCATTCTCTCATAAGTGGACAGTTTCATTCTCTCATAAGTGGAGAGTAGTAGTTTACCAGAGACTACACATAGTATTACAACAGATTGACTGCAGAAACTCATTTGGCAATAAAGCTATTTTGCATTAAAGCCATATTTGCCAAGTGTAAAGCAATGCAACTCTTCTTAGTATATATATTTTTACTTAAAAATATAGTTATTTATCATAAAATATTTATACTAACCTTTAATGAGTTTAT
The DNA here is from genome assembly GCF_028885625.2 of Pongo pygmaeus. Taxonomy (NCBI): domain Eukaryota; kingdom Metazoa; phylum Chordata; class Mammalia; order Primates; family Hominidae; genus Pongo; species Pongo pygmaeus. The sequence goes on along the minus strand of NC_072379.2, from coordinate 33,221,632 downwards.
TTTAAAATAAATCATTTAATGCATACATTTTAAATTTCTCAGTTTAATTTCTAATATGGTTAACATTGATACATGCATCTGTGAATTTTAAGATAGCAAAGGATTACTCTCATCAAAATGTCCAAGAAGAACTAACATTAGGCATCTATGTATAGATTCAGATTTTCATTATTGATTTTCAGTGTGTAGGCCATTTTCCTATTTCTAAAATAAGCATGTTAATTTGCAGACATTGACAATCCTGGCAGCTGCTAATCCCAAAAAGCTAATTCCAAGTATTTATTGCTTTGCAGGCAGATAAATGAGACTTTTTTTGCTCACCTGGAACTTCAAAAAGTGCTTACCAGAGACTGTCTCCTCACTGCTATTTCTTATACACAAAATTCTTGTTGGCTTCCTGACTCAATACTTTAATTTATAGTTATCTGGTAATTCCTCTTAAGAAACTCTCTGCATGTTGGTAACAACTGTCTATCCACTTCATTCAGTCCAAATAGCAGAGAGCAGCTGTTGTCATGAGGAAAGCAATAAGCTCACATAAGCCTTCACCTTATACCTCCTGAACAAAGTACTTGTGGCTTCCAGAAAATACAATGATTTCAGAGATGTCTTCTTAGAAATAACAGATACAGAAATGGAAGAAGTGCATTCTATTGCATTGCCAACCAATTGCTGCATTATAGATCTCACTAAAGCTCAAAGCAACCCTATGAAACCAATTTTGTCATCCCTAGGCAGAATGAATAATGAAACTGCGAGAAGTGAAATAAATTGGGTAACTTTTCTCTCCCAGTAAATTGTGATGCTAGGCTGCATATCTAGTTCTGGTTCACTTCTAAATCCACCTTCTTTTCATTATGCACTGATTTAATTATATTCAGGAATGAAACCAACTAACCCATGAGAAAATATTTCTCCAATAGTAGCTAAACAAATAATGTTTTATAACAATAAAGAGCATAGAGAGTTTGTTAATAAAGTGTTTACTCATGTAATCACAGAGGCCAGGGGCAGAATTTTAATAGTACAGAATATTTTCATAAGTCCCACCTCAATCCCAAATGCTTCCCTCACACCAAAGTAATGGTCACTCCATCTGCCTTTTTCATGATCACATTCTTTCTCCTCGTTATAATTTCACCATCCATAGATTATGGTTAATTTATTTGACTTTTGCTTTTTTCACCCAACCTCTGGCATTTTTGTCATCATTTTGTAGTATACTATTCTATGAATAAACTACAATTTATTCTATCCAATTGTTAATGAATATTAAATTTTAGGTAATTTTAATTGATTACAAAGAATATTATTATTAACATTTATGTTCACTATTGCTATTAACATCTATCCTGTTGCACAACTGCATGTGGTTTCCTGTTTTTTGAGACAGAATCTTGCTCTGTCGCCCAGGCTGGAGTGCAGTGGCACGATCTCGACTCACTGCAAGCTCCACCTCCTGGGTTCACGCCATTCTCTTGCCTCAGCCTCCTGAGTAGCTGGGACTACAGGCGCCCGCCACCATGCCTGGCTATTTTTTTGTATTTTTAGTAGAGCCAGGGATTCACCATGTTAGCCAGGATGGTCTCAATCTCCTGACCTCATGATCCGCCTGCTTCGGCCTCCCAAAGTGCTGGGATTACAGGCTGCATAAGCTTTTCTAAGATGGTGGTTCTTATACATTTTGGTCTCAAACTTTTTTGTAATTTAAAAATTATTGAAGACTTCAAAGAGCGTCTGTTTAAATTCTTTCTTACCAATTTTTGCATATTAGAAATTAAAAATTATCATTAAAATTGTTAGTACATTTAAAATAATAAATCTACTTATGTTGATATAAATTTTTTAAGAGATATGTTCACTCCACATTCATTGCTGTATTATTCACAATAGGCAAGATATGTAGTCAACTTCAGCATTCATCAATTGTATGAATGGAGAAAGAAAATGGGGTAGATATAAAAAATGGAGCGCTATTCAGCTTAAAAGAGATGAAAATACTGTCATTTGCAACAATGTGGAAGAACCTGGAGGAAATTGTGTTCACAGTGAAATTAGCCATGTGGTACTTTCTATAGAGAAATGCCACAAGATCACACTTGTATATGGAATCTTAAAAAGTTGAGCACACAGAAGTAGACTAAAATGTGGTTGCCAGGGACTAGAAAATGGGGAGAGATGTTGGTCAAAGGATACTGAATTTCAGTTAGAAAAGAGGAATAAGTGAAAGAGGTTCATTATATAATATGGCAACTATATTGTATTCCAGAAAATTGATAAGAAAGTATGGCTTAAGTGTTCTCACTATAAAAAAAGTGTGTGCATTATAGAGTATGTTAATTAGCTATATGTAGCTATTCCACAACGTATACATATTTCAAAACATGTACACAATAAATATGTAGAATTATTATTTATCCATTTAAAAACATTATTGGTATATATCACAATCAATGTCATTTTATAAATATAAAACCATATAATGGGCCAAAGAGAAATCTGAAATTATTAATACCAACATATTATGTTTTTTGCTGGATAGTATTTATGCATTATTTTACTTTGCCAAATAAAACAAGTTGGCTTAAATCAACCAATTACCTAATTAATATCATTTTTAATGAAAACTATGAGTATATTCCCCCAAAAAACAGCAAAATTACTGAGTAAATTAAAATTGGCTTACGTTTTTATAAATTCTTTAATGTTTGACTTAATTGAAGACAACTGAAATCTGATAGCTACTTATTCATTAAATTTGTTGGGACACACACAGATATGTAGCTGAAAAGTGGAAGACAATTTTAAAATCCTTTTTAGATTATTATGGATATTCTTATTTGATAATACATTAAACTTAGCAAATGGTAATTTTTAAAAATTTACTTGCAATGTGGGATTAGTGACTATTTCAATCTCTGTAACATTAAAATCTGCTGCTCTATCTTGAACTTTGAATGGACCTTTTACTCATACATGACCTTGTAACTTCAGACACTGGTCATTTGGAAAATATTGGTTCACCAAGTTACGTGGCTCTTCCAAGTGGTAATACCTTCAATGAAAAATTTTAAAAAATCAGACTGGAGTTTACATTTTCATGAAAATCAAATTTGATCTCACATAGTATGAGAGAAGTGTCACTGCTCCTCTCATAAGAAAAGTCTTTAAGATAGGGAAACTATCAAGCTCATGATGATAGATGGACACCTTTTTAAAAATTTTAATTATCACTTCAATGCTTACGTTTTGTCACGGGCAACAAAGGCCATCAAATGCTTTCCTTGGAATTACTGGCTCCCTGTTAATTTTTATGAAAATACCTGCTAAAGCATTAGTTTTACTGCCAGTCTTACAAGTAAAAGTAATATTTCATTAAAAAGTGGCTAGTTCAGCTTGCAACTTAGATAGGTAGTGAATAATAAGAAGTGCTAGTACAGTTTGATGATGCCGTGTGTCCTCATGTGTCTTCATGAAGACATTTTTAACTGAACTCCAGCAGTGTGAATCACATAGCATTTGCAACATCAGTGCAAATGTCAACACAGTGAAAGAACTAAAGTAAAACACCTTAGTGCAGATGTGAAAATAGCTTTGAATTAATGGACCTCATTAAAAGTCTTGAGGATTCTCAGAGGTGCAAAGGCCAGACTTTGAGAACCACTGCTTTAGGATATCCACTTGTAATTGTCCCTGATGCTTCCTAGGGTATATATAATTTAAAATTTACAAGATTGTGCCAAGTTATTTGTTTCAAACTTATTACATACTAACGTATATTATCTTCATTGTCCACATGGATGAGCATAATAAATTCCTAGTAGGGGTTTTTACTGGTTCAAAATATATATCCCTTTCTACCTTTGTTAAATATTGTCAAAATATCCTGATAAACTACATTTCCAATACAAATTTTTATCAATAATTTATGAATGACTGATTCTCCACATCCTCTTCAATGCTATTTGTAATTAATCTTTTTTAAAAATTGACTATGTTGTCAATTTTCACATTGCTATAAAGAAATAGCAAAGACTGGGTAATTTATAAAGCAAAGAGGTTTAATTGTTTCACAGTTCCACATAGCTGGAGAGGCCTCAGGAAACTTGCCGTCCTGGTGGAAATCAAAGGGGAAGCAAGGCATGTCTTACATGGCAGCAGGAGAGAGACAGCAAGAAAATCACCAGACACTGTCAAACAACCAGATCTTGTGAGAACTCATTCACTATCAGGAGAAAAGTAAGAGGGAAATCCACCCCCATAGTCCAATCACTTCCCACCAGGTCCCCCCTCCAAATGTGGGGATTCCAATTTGCGATGAGATTTAGGTGGGGACACACAGACAAATCATGTCACTGATTAAGTAAAAACACCCCAATTTCTCATCATTTTAACATGCATTGCCTTGATCAGTGGAGCAGTAAGTCATCCATCCTCCGTTATCGTTTATATTTTCTTTCTGTGAATTGCATGGCTGGGTCCCTTGCCCACTGTTTCCTTGGTTGATTTTTTTTTTTTTTTTTTTACTAATATCTAAGGCTTTCTTGAATATTTTGTGTATTGATTATTTCCATGTTTCCTCCTATTGCATATGTTTTCTCCTAATATTGTAAATTTGTTAACAAGTTCTTCTAACATAATTTAAATTCATCAGTAATTCTGCTGTTTTTCCTCAGCTTTGTCCCTGGCTTCAGAAAGCTCTATGCATCCATAGATTTATTTTAAAATGTTCATATTTTCATCTAATACTTTTATAGATTTTTTATTCTTTTATATTTCATCTACCTGATATTTATTTTTAAGTATTATAGAGTATCTTTAAAGGGTAGACTGTCACACTTTTTGTTGAAACATCTTTGTTATTCATTTTTCACATAACATTTTATATAGTTACATTTTATCTTAATAGAAAGAGGAAAAAAAGGAAGTCTTATGAAACTAGAAACATCTGAAAATGACTTAGTTAACTTGCAATGCTAAGTTTAAGTTTCCTTCTACCATCGTAGAATTTGAGTTCAGGTGGCAATGAATAAAGAAGCACCAGCCTATTTACCAAGGAGGTCTGCTTCTTTTAGTGGAGTGTGATATTTATAAATTAAGATAAGAAATAGAGGCTTTAGGCATGTTCAAAGGTACTATGATGTCTCATCTTTGAGTTCCTTTTAGTGAGCAGTGCAAGAAAATACATACTAAAAATCATGAGTTCATATTTATATGTGTAGTTTAAATTTACTATTATTCGTTTTGGCTAACCTTTTGGTTTTATATTTTGTAGCTTTTTTTCTTATGGTGAGATCTTGGTTTCTAACAACAATAGTACATTGACTTATGTGCTTTATCCTTCAATATGCTTATTTCACGATACTAATATAACTCTTATCAATACCCACTTTCTGAATGTAGTTGAAAATTCATTTGAAGTTCTTTTTATGCTTGAAATGTATCTGCTAAGAATAAACATTATATTGTTTCATTTATTTGAAATAATTTCTTTCTTGGGTAAATATACTGCTGATTTGATAAAACATTAGGCTCATGTGTTTCTGTTTATTTCAGGATTTGCTGTTTGATGATTTGAATGTGTCATAAAATCACAAAGTTCAAAAGGCAAAATCCTGGTAAGTGGAATACTCAGAGAAGTATGGCTTCTAGGTCTGTCACCTCTAATTCATCTCCTCCTCCCCCAAGTGTGTAATCATAGCCTTTAGTTTTTACAAAACTTTCATTACTTCAAGTACAAATAAGCAAATGTATACAAGAACATTTTTATTTCTGTTTCTTATATAAAGGTAAATTAGTATTGACCAGACATGGTGGCTAAGGCCTGTAATCCCAACACTTTGGGAAGCCGACATGGGTGGATTACTTGAGGTCAGGAGTTCAAGACGCCTGGTCAACATGGTGAAACCCTGTCAATACAAAAATTAGCCAGATGTGGTGGTGGATGCCTGTAATCCCAGCTACTCTGGAGGCTGAGGCACAATAATTGCTTGAACCCAAGAGGCAGAGGTTGTAGTGATCCACCACTGCACTCCAGCCTGGGCTGCAGAGTGAGACTTTGTCTCCCCCAAATGCCCCCAGAAAAGGTAAATTACTATTTACTTTTTACTCTCATCCTATTCTACACTTTGTCTAATTCACTGAATGAAATATCCTGCATGGAAGTCTTCCTCACATTTTTGAAGACTGTAGAGTACTCCCTGGTAAAGATGCACTTGCTTCATTCAATGGTCCTTTATTGGATGGCTTCATGGGTTGTTTTAAAATATCAACTATTACAAACAATTCTGCAATGGAAAACACTGCATGTTTTGTTTCACAGATAAACAGTATTCTAGGTTTCTTGGTTCTTTCAGTCTCACACAGATGCCACTGTTTTCCATGTGTTATGCCTCTTTACAGTAAGAGTGTCTTTATTCAACAATAAGACTATTGGCCCTATGGCTGAAAATTTAGTTTGAATCATCTCTATTTTTTAATTTATCATTAAAGTTATTTTGAATCAAAAATAGACACTGGATATCTACTATATCTTCTTAATTCTTAATCGAAAAAAATAAACATTCTTCCTGACTCAGGAAACTTGTGAGTTGAGTTCATTTTCATATTCCAAATCTGTACCTCTGGGTTAAAATCATTTAATCATGTACTTAGAAAGTGTTCTTATAAAGTTTTACATTTATAAATCATATCAGTTATCACTATAACTTTCTCAGATAGTGTACAAATATTTATTGCTCATTTACTCTTTACAATGTGTTTATCCTCATTGGTTTGAAATGGATTTACATTGGGTTAAGATATGCATATTGACCTATCCAACCATAGCAATTCTATGAAAATGTAAATGTCTTCCTGATTATGAAAAATTGTGTGCTAGTCCCTTGCTATTTCCACTACAGATTCATTTTAAAATGTTGCATCGTTAGTGTGTGTCTCAAAAATATGCCATATTTTAATACGTTTCTGTAAAGTGTTTTCTCATTTGTAAATGTTAAGAATTATCCTAGGAGACTAGTGGTAGATTGTTAAGAACTCCAGCTGGGAATGGAAATTTCATTTTGTAGCTGTCTTTTGTTCCATTTAGCTTTTATTTACTAACAATGATATATATTGCAAGAATAATATATTCACTCTTTTTTCACTCAGAGAAAAATTGTGAAAAATGAAATAGTATTTGTGAAAAGTCACTTTCTCAGAGTACATTTTTACAATTTCCTCCAAGCAAGTGTTGCCCCAAATTATATTTCAAAAAAACACTGTTATTCAAAAACCGAAAAAAAATTTGATTTATTGTTAAAAAATATGTGAAATTCTAATGCTGACAGGTATATAATAACCTGGTTGGTAATTCTAGAAGTCATCCAATGAAAGCTTTTGCTTAACTTTATTTAAAATAGCCTTTCTTAAAGTATTGTGAACATAAAGTGCTTCCCTTCAAAGCACAACTGTGTGGAGCCTTTTTTTAGTTATTTGAAATCTACTTATTGAGTATTGATTATCAATACATTCTCTACCAGGGTCCTGGAAAATCCATAGTAAGCTGAAAATCAGTTTTAGGTTTCAACTTCCCAGAGTTTCACTTCCTTCTCACTCCCCTATTTTTCTATCTCAAAATACAGATGTTTCTTCATGTCAGTGTGATATTTCATACAAAAACTCATAATACAAGCAAAAATAAACATGAAAATAGAAAAAGAAAAGTTTCCCAATTATTTGACCTTAAAAATTAGAAGGTCAAAGTATTAATTGAAATTTTAAATAATATAAGAGTTTATAATTAGTGTCAGCATTTTCATCAACAAAGAGGTTGGCTTTTATCAACTACATATGCCAAAAAGCCATTATATTTGACTGATCATGAGGCAGAGTTTCATGAACCTAACGATACTTTTTCCAAGGGCTATAAATATTTCTTTTAGTTTCTGTGACATTAAATTTTGGCTGAGAGTTGAAGGAATTTTTTTTCTTGATTTCTGGAATCAGATTTTCCTCTTCTGTATTGCAAGAGACAAAATATTGAAATATTCAAAGATCCTCCATGCTTCAAAGCTTTGAAGAGGTGAGATATTCCAAGCTGGCAGCTGTGAATTACCATATCAAAAATATTAAAAAACAAATTGTAGAATTTTTTTTCTCCTGCCTGAGGATAGAGAAGAAACTTTGAAGTGAAGCCTTAAATACTGTGATTTTTATTGATTATTATTGATAAATCCTATTGAGTTAACTTTAGTCACAGTTACAAAAGAAAAAAAGGAGGAAAAGAAAAAGAAATAATAAGTGGAAAAAGTCGGTACGTGGTTCATAGTTAGAACTCAATTATGCAGCAGGATACATTTATCTCTATAACCAGAATGATTGTCATGAGCTTCCATTTTGTATTAGTCCTAAAATTGTACTTAGTCTTTTCTAAGTAAATTGATTCAAACTCGGATTCTTCTGCTATTTTGATCATCAGAGGACATTTTCCTGCACCTCCCGACTCTCCAGGTGCGTGGCTCCATGCCACCTCCTCATTTGTAGGATTGATCTCGTCCTTCCCTGTGTATGATCTCTTAATCCTCTGCTACCTTATTCCTCCATGTAGAACTTGTCCTACATGGTCCTTACATGTATCACCAGGGTCTCTTGAGAGATAATTGAGTAACTGAAGTAATCTATAATATCCTTCCTTGCCCATGTCAACAGACCATGTACATAACTGTGTCCTGTGACTTTGCCAATCTTGGAGTCAGAAGCCAAAGGAAGGAAGCTTCCAATACCTTACTGCACTAACTCTTGGCCACAACTGAATGAGCTGGCTGCCTCCAGGCCTCACACTCTGTCTGAAAGGCCATATGCACAAGGAATGTCCTCTCTTGCCTGTTCATCTCGGGGAATCCAGGGAGTAAGGCCTCTCACACATCCCGAAAATCAGAGCCATTTCTGGGGTGCCTGGCACTAGGACTCACCACGAAAGCTAGCAAATGCCCAGGGATCTCATTCTGCTAGTACATTGAGCTTCTTTTCTCATGTTCTCCTGCTTCCTTCCCTAGTAGACACAGTCTTTGTTTAGTTTAAATAATTTGAAAGAGAATGATTAACTTCTTTCATTTGCTATCACTGCTAGTTCTTAAATTGCTTCACTTTACTAATGACCTCACAGTTTGGAGCTTCAAACATAAAAACCTGCTGCCTTTTTCTCCTGCCACATTATTCTATCTCCCATTGCACCGTAAGTGGTGGCCCAATATCCTATAACCCACACGGCTATGAGTTCAAATCGTGTAGGTAGAAGAAAAATAATTTCCTATCTCGAATCATTGAAGTCATAGAATCTGATATTAGAAAGTTCTGTATTTTATACTTGACTCTTCAGTTTTCTAATGTTAACCTTTAGTGGTTTACTTGCTATTGGCTTTTAAATTTACCATGCATATAATAATAATACTAACTGAGACTGTTTGTTATGTATGGTGTTTGTTCTCTTCTTTACATCATTTAATCCTGTCAAAAACTCAGGTGAGATGAGTTTGGTGGCCCTTATTTTTCAGTATTTATGACGTAATTCCCATTAACTGTACTACTGGCATAGAATAGAAGGCATAAATAATAGTAACTATTCATGAGATGGTTGAAAATAAACATGACTGGAGATCAACCTGACTCTTAAAACACATTCATGGGGACAATATGTATTCACATAGACGAATTCCAAAGGGATATTATCTATTAAAATATGTAACTATTTTCTGGGTCTGATCATATCTATGAATATATGAAAACATAGTTTTTCTTTTATTCTTTATTCCTTTAGATAGTTGTAATTAAGCATCCATTAATATTAATGTATCAAATAAGGAAAATTCTATTTAAATCACTAATTGTTGTATTTCTCTTCTGCAATTTATATTGGGAAATTTATTTTGCCTAAGCTTTTCTGGTGAGGAACAAACTTATTTTTATATTTTCAAAATATTTCCCTGAGCATGAAACCTTAGAAGTTTCTTCATAATCAAAGTATTCTTCTCCCATCTGCTTATGTTGAGATTGATACAAATATTTAGGGTTGGCACACATGGGATGTTCTAAATCTGGAAGCAGTCATTTTTGCAGAGACTGGGCCATTTAATAATGCTGTTATGAAGGCCTGAATGCATTAGACAGGATGGTGGAGCAGTGGTTGGCTAAGGTATCCTCTACATAAGTGTTCTAACCTGTTTTGAGTGCTGAAAGAGATGTCAAGGGTCTGCATTATGCATTAAACCAATGCCATGTGTTTTATCTGCAAATCAGAAGATTCAATGGAAACCAAAGAGGACTGGATAAAGTCACAGCAATATTTTTGTATTTAAGAGGTAGCTTCCACATTTCTTTTAAGGGTTCTCTTCTGATTACTGATACTACCAGTATGACGTTTGGGAGAAGATCAGGAAATCTAAAAATCAGTGGCTATGAGGAGAAAGGAATCTGTCCTTTTTTGATCTGCTACTCCGGTCCGGCAGTTTTGTGTGCATTACCTACATTTCCTTTTGCATTTTGCGACTGGCCTTGAGGAAAATAAAGGGTGTAACAAAAAGTGAACACATTTGACACTCTAATTTTTTTTCTTCATTTTTCTACTTGCTTTGTCTTAGTGACTGAGTCTCTCCAAGCCTCACTGAGTGGCTTTGTTTGCCAACTATCCTTTTTCTATGGCTGGAAAAAAATCATTTCTTATTATTCTCGCATGGCAATGTTGTGAGGTTTTCATGGAAACAAAGTTAATGAAGTCAGCCCCTTGTGCAGGTACTTTGTAATGATTTCATTAGCATCCATACAAAAACCCCCTAGCAAGTGATATTTGCAATATAAATTCCCACTGCAGACTAAGCATCTTCCAAACTGACAGCACAAAGTGTAAAATAGCAGTGTGCTGCCTTAGTGCCAGAGTTTGACTGAACTGGAGATATATTATAGTTTTACTTTCTTGTCTTCTCTTCTATATGGTGTCACACACCAGCACAGAATAATGCTAATGGAACTGCCACAATCAATTGTAAAAGATAGGTTTGTACCTAGTGATGTTTTTAGATATTTTAGTCTATACATTTAATGTCTATGGAAAAATTGTTCAGATTTCAGATGTGGACTTCATTAACAATCTGCTTTATTTTGCAGCAATGTTATTTATTTGATGCCTGCTTAAAAGTAGCACCAAATAGAACCTCCTTTTTTTGTATGTTTGCATGTAGGTGGAGCATGTAAGTAGAGCAGCTAATGTATCTCTGAAATCAGTTTCTGGATATGTCTTGGTGAGGACACACAAGTTGGTGTTTTGAAATAGCCAGTGTTTAATTGACAACTGTAGCTGTGAAAGTTCTGATTATATAAACAAGACAAATACACAGATATAAAATTAGAGTTGACTTATTTTACAGTGTTTCTTCAAGCTAGACAAGATGTTAGAAGAAGGCAGGCATTATGTAGTATATTGCATTTTACTATTTTCACACTCTACTGTAAGAGGAAGAAAAAAAACAGGTAAAAAAACAAATTAAAAAGAAATAATCAGGCAGGCAGTTTTAGAAATATTTACCATTACGTAGATATGGTTCAGCTGCAAGCCTAAAATTTTAAAATAGAAGTTGGTTCTTTCAAGGTAAGAACAAAGTCAATAAATGGAGTAGTAAGTACTTGTATCTTTTAAATATTCTCAACATCCTAGATGAAAACAATAAAGAATCAATTAGAGTTTCTTTTAAGCAATGAGGTCACAGGTTAAAGGTAAAACTGGCTAAAGTTTGAGAAGCTTGGGCATTTAATATATGCTCCTAAAATGAGAAGCCACCCATCTACCAGTAAAGTCAAGGCATGATGTAGAGGAAGTTTGGGGGCTTCATGCATAAATAAGTGCAACAGTGACCTTGGCTGTCACGAAAGAAAAATCAACAAGCGAATAGTTGAATGGATATGACAGATGTGAGTTAACAATGTGATTCTACTGTTATTAGTCACTGAACAGAATGTTTGCTGATTTTGGAAACATGGATTTTAACTCCATATATGAAAACTAAGCTACAGAGCAGCAAAATTTATTAATAAGAAGTTTGATTTGGTTATGATAAATTAAACTATGGCTTTTTATCTCCTAAAAGACTAATGATAACTAAGCTGATACATTATCATGTTCAAACCCCAAACTGAAAAATCAGCTTAGATGCTCTTGTCATAATGTGTGTAAACGACACATATAACCTTTAAAGGGAATGTGTTATGTAACTCTCACATTGAGAGACATAAAATATACCCAATAAATAAGTTGTTGAATTGCATAGTATGCACTGATGAAGGCAGTTGTAATTTCATAATTAATTGTATTTTATAATCTACCTAGTGAAAGAACCAACATGTTAGTGTATCCAAACAGATTTTCGTATCACTGGGTTTTCTAGTTTATATAAGATTATCTGGGGGTAATTATGAGTGTTTATTGAGCTACATGTTTCTCTTTTACTTTAGTTAACTTGTCACATAATGATTCATCAGATAACAATCAAAATAATTATAAATAATTTCATATTACCACGATATATGATTATACTAGGGTTGAGAGTAAATAATGGGCATATTCTTCAATGGCTTTTAATTTACCCTCTACTGCAACTTTTCTAAAATGTGAGCCTGCTCTTTTTATTAAACTTACTTTACCCTTGTTTGCTGAGTGAGGGTGTCTATAAGATGGAAAATCATGCCAACAATAGCAAGTCAATGAGTTAGTGTTATAGTTTTTTTCATTTCTTAATTATAATAAGCACATTTATTTTTTTAATTTATTTTATTTTTATCTCCTTGCATTTGTTTTAGCATGTAATGAGCACATTTATAAAATAAAGAGAACAGAAGCACATATATTTCAGTGTAGCACTCCGGATAGTGTCTTTGGATTAAAAAAAAATCACGTTGTCCCAAAAATAAGCCTTAGAAGAAGAGCTCTAAACATTATCTAAAAGACTGTTTATAGCCCACATTGCATTAGTTCATCAAGCCAGGTGCAGCAGGGATCACTACCATGTCTGAGTTTCTTATGTTATTAATATCTTGGGTGAAGAGTAAGATGCATGTTAATAAAACATGTCAGTGCTTTACAAATTGAAAAGAGGCATGATATCACCCAGTCATGGATTATGGAGAACTCACATGCTCCTCATGGACCTGAGTGACAAACTGCAGTGCCTGAAGTCTCAACAGTTCCTGTGAGAATGTGCCTTCCACTTTCAGCAACACGATTCTGAGAGGTTCATGACTTTCAACTTTCCTAAGCCTGATGAATCTGAGAATCTAAGGTCCTGTCAATTTGATCTTTGCCCCTGTATTTGTCCCACAAAAACATTGATTTTCTCTGCTGCTCTTCATTCTTTTGATATTTCTGAACTGAGCAGGTTAATCAAAGGTTGTTCTGAAGTGAACATTTTCCTCAGGGAGCGAGTCGCAGGCCATTCATGTGACAGCAGAAGACCAGGATCAGCCCAGAAGTTATTCCTTAGAGCAAAAGGTCTCAAAGACTTTTGTCTGTTACATTCTTGCAAGAAACAAATTTAACTTTAATAAATACAAAAAAACTAGATCTCACAAAGCTTATATAACACTCTCAAAACAGGTATTGTTCTCATTTCTGAAAACTTATCTTTTCCATCTCCTTACTTGTTGATAAAATAAATTCTCATAAGGTTCTAATTTTATTTCTTTATCTAGTGGAGTCTCCTGAAAAAGGAATTCTGAATCTGAATTACAATCATCTTGCTATTAAAAAAACAAACAGCACTCTCTGGGTCTTCTCCATGATAGTAGGGGCTATGGAATGCGCAAATAGGAAATTTCAGTTGTAACTATTTACTACATACTAGTACAGTGAACAGTTATTAGAAAAAAATAACCAAAATCAGGCACAAGAACTCTGACACATGATTTTTTTTAAAGTTTCCATTTATCTAAATGGGCTACATGAAATTACTCATTTTAAATTGTTCAAATACTAACATCATTCTACTTTTCTTATTTTTAAGGCATTCTAGGACAATAAGTTGTCAGTTGCAATGAAGAGATAGTCAATTTTACCTGAAACTTTATTTTAATGACATACATATATATATGTAAAACGTTTCTGAATTACAGTCATAGGACATTTTTTCTTCAGCATTTACAATCTCTATGACCTTGAATAAGCCAAATATTCCTTACTTTCTTAATTTTGTAACACATTAAACTAATAGTGATAGAAGATTAGATTTAGGAGTGACCACAACAGTCATCTCGCTGGTTCCACCATATAATCCCTTACAAAAAAATCATCTCTCATTTCTTTCTCCAAAAAATTCCTATCCTCACAGTATTACAGAATATGTAATATAGGTAATGTAAAAAAACTTATTTAATAATTTGTTTGGAAAATGGAATAAAAACTTAGAAAATCATAAATTAATTACTTTATTATCCATGAAAGCCAAAATGAATTAGAGATAATGTACAAGGTTGGATTTATAAATAAAGCAAATAAAGAAACCCTAAGTTATTAAATATTTTCTCTAATACTTATATAGCCTGTCTAATATCATGAAAGAGAGGGCATTTTAAGACTAAGATTTGTAGATTGTAACAAATATAAAATTAAAGTTTTATTTTTCAAACAATAAGCAAAAGTTAAAGGTAAGATATCCAGTTTTGTAGAAATTGAAAAACCAATACTAGAAATGCTATGGAAATAAAAAATACCTAAGAAAGGTTAAGTAAATCTTGAGGAAGAAATTTAGAGGATGTATACATTTTTTTATCATAGCTATTGAAATGGAATGTAATTAAAACAATGAGGTATTGGTAAAAAATAAAATTAAATAGAGATTTTAGAAATAAGCTTACACATATGATTTCACCTAATTTAATAAACAATAATGACAGAAAAAACATGGCGGAGTTTCACTTCATTACAGTGAGAATAAATGTTCAGAGGATGTGCTGGAACAGTCAGCTATCCAGAGGAAAATGAAAAGTGATTATTGACCCCTACCTCACACTACATGTAACATTCACCTGAGATGGATCATAGGATTAAGCTTGACAGTTTCAACACACAGGATTGAAGAAGACATTTGCAATACAGGTATTTGTCAAATGACCCAAATTCAGAATGTGTAGCTACCCTTTTCACATGAATAAGAGAAAGGCAAAGGATCCAACAGGAGAAGAAAAAGAAGATATCCAAGTGGCAGATAAACAAAAGCAGATGTTCTCAACAGCTCTGGTTACTCATGGAAACCCAAACTTAAATTAGCAGCTGATACGGCTATCTACCCATGTAGAAGGCTAGAAACATAAACACAAGTCTTAGTGAGGGTCTGGAGGAAGGAGTTTTATGTTAGTGAGAGTTCGAATTCATACAACTACTTTTGTTTTGCAGGGTTTACTGAAGCTGAGTATGTGCGTATACTCTCTTGCCCAGAAATCCTACTCCTAAGCACACACCCTAGAAATGCATGTATGTTTTCACCAGAAAACCTGTATAAACATTGTAATAGCATCACTGTTTGTAATATAGCCATAAGCTGGAAACAAGCTCAGCACAGTCAACATATCGCCAATACCCCCTGCACTGTGATGTTGTTGTTTACATATCTGCTTCTGCCCAGAGGAAAACTTCACATGATCCATCAAACACTGACAGTTTCTCCCTCAAACCTTCACCCTTTCCTTTTATTAATCACTGTTATTTAAATGACTTTGCCTTGTTCTTTCAATATCTTAAAAATTAGTGAAATACATTTTGCATATTATCACATCTCTTTCAATCTTCTTTTTAAAAGTAAGGCTTCATTCACTTGCAGTGCTTCAAGAAAACCTCAGAGAGGGAGCTTCTTACACAGATCCTTTGTGATGAAAACAAACATGTTTGCTGAGTAGAAGTGTTTTCTCAAGGGAATAGCTAGCTGATTGACCACCACATCATTAAACAGACTCTTGGAAGTCCAGCCCAGCAGTCCACCTAATGTCAATGTACAGATGCAATGCATAAGCTCAAAATCATTTTTTGTATACTTACAAAAGGAAAATAGCAAATAGGACCAGCCACTGTGGCTCATGCATATAATCCCAGCACTTTGGGAGGCCAAGGCGGGAGGGTCACTAGAAGCCAGGAGTTCAAGACCAGACTGGGCAACATGGCAAGACCCCATCTCCATAAGAAATAATAACAAAAATATAATTAGCCAACTGATGGGACATGTGCCCATAGTCCCAGCTACTCAGGAGGGTGAGGTGGGAGGATCATTTGAGTCCAGATGTTGGAGACTATAGTGAGTTATGATCACACCACTGCACTCCAGCCTGGGCAACAAAGCAAGATCTCCTTTCCAAAAATATTTTTAAAGAATTAAAATAGCACGTAATCATTATATATGCAGTTTAAGAATCAAGAGTATATTTGAACATGTTTTGATGAAAAGTATTTAGTAATCACTTGAGTTAATTTCATACGTATAATTTACACATTTGTCTATTGGAGTTGTTATCTATATAAATGAGATATAAGTACAATAAATATCTTCAGAGGATTTTTATAGTGCTTGCCAATATTATCTTCTCAGCGAGTATCTTTGCTTTCTGTTCAAGTGTGATTATTTCTTTGCTCACTCTTTCAGTTTGGTCTTGCCTGGCCATTATGTTTTAGTTATCAAGTAGTTTAGTTTAAATGCTTATTCGTTGAACTATACAGGCAAAGGTTTTGAAATTCTCTGTGGTATTAACATAACGAGCAGAAAAATCAGAGTAGGCTGGCATGTCCCTTAATATTTAATAAGAAACATAATGAAGGGAAGTACAGAAAAAGCACCAGGAGAAGAAGAAATAAAATCCTCTGAGTTTGAAACCATCATTTAATCTGAGGGGACATCCTAGCTCATTTTGTGTTACCTAAATGCAATACTCAGTATTTGTTGACTTTTGATAGCATTGTCATCAGAGAACTAATTGCAGCATTAACTGATATGGGGACTGAATAGCTGGGCAGTTTCATTCCACAGATACCAGCTATAGCAGTGAACTGTAAAGGAAAGGAAATAGGAGAATTGGAATAAGGCAAAGAAGGCAATGCTTCTTATTGCACATGGTCGGATGGAAGAGCTGTGAACCAGCCAGAGGACTTAACCTGAGTAAGCTCACCTAGATCAGAGGCTCTCAGATGGAGATGGAGCCCTGCACAAGGTGGATGATTGCCTTGTCCCTGGCCACATTGTGAATTAGAGCCAGGGTGAAAGGCACAATTTCTAACCCCAAAACAAATGGACCTTTTTTTTTTTTTTGTAATTTATTGACTTCTTTACTATTAGGTTGGTGCAAAAGTAATTGTGGTTTTTGCCATTACTTTTAATTGATAATAGATTACTCTAAAATCAGCTCAAATGCCCTAGAAAAAAAATTGGAGAAATTAAAGTATTAACCACAGACTTTCAGTGTTTTAAGTTGAAATGCCTCTACTCTTCCCCACACAACCCTGCAGACATTTAAAAGTTTTAGTTTACAGAAATTGCATGTCTTTTCATGACCATGTTTATTTCTTTATTACCATTTCATTAACTGGTATTTAATTTTAAAAAGTATTAGATAATATTTAGCTTGCAATTATGACATTTAAAAGAATATGATGAAAATATAAGTCTCATTAGCATCATAAATATCATACACAGGCACAACTCAAAGATACTATGGGCTTGGTTTCAGACCATGGCCATAAAACAAATACCACAAGAAAGCAAGTCACACAATATTTTGGGTTTCCAATGTATAAAAGATAAGTTTACACTATATTCTATGAAGCCTAAAAAATCCCCAATGTACACACCTTAATTGAAAAACAATTTAGTGTTAAAAAGTACTAACGATCATCTGAACTTCTAGCAAATTGTAATGTTTTGCTGATGGAGGGTCTTGCCTTGGTGTTTATGACTGCTGACAGATTAGGATAATGGTTGCGGAAGATTACAGTGTCCATGGCAACTTTTAAAAATTAGACAACAGTATAGTTTGCTGCATCAATTGACTGTTTCTTTCACAGAGTATTTCTCTGTGGCAGGAGATATTGTTTGATAGCATTTGACCCACAGAACTTCTTTCAAAGTTGGAGTCAATTTTATCCCTGCTGCTGCTTTATCAATTTAGTTTATAAAATAGTCTAAATCATTTGTTATCATTTGAACAATGATCATAGTCTCTTCACTCAGAGTAGATGCCATCTCAATAATTCGTTTTCTTTGTTCATCTATAAGAAGCAATTCCTTATCCGTTCAAGTTCTATCATTAGATTGCAGCAATTCAGTCACATCTTCAGGATCCGCTTCTATTTCTGGTGCTGTAGATACTTCCACCACTGAAGTCTTGAACCCCATCAAGTCATCTATGAAGGTTAGAATCAACATCATCCAGTCTCCTGTTAATTTTGATATTCTGACTTCCTCTCATGAATCACAAGGGTACTTAAGGGCATCTAGAATGGTGAATCCTTTCCAGAAGGTTTTCAATTTACTTTCTTCAGATCCATCAAAGAAATCACTATCTATGACAGCTACAGCCTCATGAAATGTATGTCTTACATAATAAATGTATGTCTTAATTAATAAGACTTGAAAGTTAAAATGACTCCTTAATCAATGGGCTGCAGAATGGACATTTCGTTAGCAGGCATGAAAATAACAATAATCTTCTTATACATCTCCATCAGAGCTCTTGGGGGACCAGGTGCATTGTCAATAAGAAATAATATTTTGGAAGAAATTTTTTTCTGAGCAGTAAGTCTCAGCAGTTGTCTTAAAATAATCAGCACATCATGCTATAAGTTTGTCCTTTGAAGCTCTGAAGTCAAGCATTGACTTTTCCTCTCTAGCTGTGAAAGCTCCACATGTCAAAGTCTTCCATTATAGGCTATTACATCTACATTCACACTCTCTTGTCTAGTGTAGCTGCCATCATCAATGATCTTAGCTAGAGCTTCTAGTTAACTTGCTGCAGCTTCTACATCACCATTTGCTGCTTAACTTTGCACATTCATGTCATAAAAGTGTCTTCTCTCCTTAAAAACCTCATCAACCAACCTCTGCTAGCTTGGGACTTTTCTTCTGCAGCTTTCTATCCTCTCTCAGCCTTCACATAATTGAAGAGAGTTGGGACCTTGCTCTGGATTAGTTTTTGGCTTAAGGGAATATTGTGGCTGGTTTGATTTTCTATCCAGACCACTAAAATTTTCTTCCTATCAGCAATAAGGCTGTTTTGCTTTCTTATCATCCATGCCTTCTTTAGTGTAGCACTTTTAATTTCCTCCAAGAACTTTTCCTTTGCCTTCACAACTTAGCTAACTATCTGATACACGATGCTAAGTGTTTGGCCAATCTGAGCTTTCAACATGCCTTCTCATTAAGCTTAATCATTTCTAGCTTTTGATTTAAAGTAAGAGATGTTGGACTTTTCCTTTCACTTGAATACTTAGAGGTCATCAATTGGCCTAACTGCAATATTATTGTGTCTCAGGGAATAGGGAGGCCCAAGGAGAGGGAAAGATGGGAGAACAGATGGTTGGTGAGGCAGTCAGAACACACATGACATTAATGTATTAAGTTAACTGTCCTATGTGGGTGTGGGTCATGACCGCCCTAAACAATTAAAATTAACATCAATGAATACTGATCACAGAATGCCATAATATATACAGTAAAAATGAAAAAGTAAAAAATATTGCAAGAATTACCAAAATGTGACAGAGAAATAAAGTGAGCTCATGCTGTTGGGAAAATGGTGCCAATACAGTTGCTCAACACAGGTTGACACAAACCTTCAATTTGTAAACAAACACAGTATCTCAGATGCACAATAAAATGCCTGTAATGAAAATATTTGATGTCAGATCTGTTATCCTTTGTGTAAAGAAAACTTAGTGTTTAAAAAATTATTTTAATGTTTTCCAACCTTGCCTTCCCAAATTGCAAAACCTCTGGAATCAAATTCTAGATTTCTAAAAATCTTCGTTTTGAAAAAAATCCATCTGTCCTGATTTTCAATACTCAATCTCTGGCAAAGGACAAAAAACTTGCCCTTCACTGCTCCCCTCTCACGCCAGGCTAAGGTCACAGAACACCTGTGAGACTCATCTGAAGTTAGAAAGCCAAACTTTCAGCTTTTTCCTGCCTTCACAATCCACACTGCTTCCATAACCAGGCATCCGTGAATTTCACCCTGAAAATAACTCTGTGAGCTCCCAACTGATAAGACAAGACATTTTGAAATCTGTCTAGAGAGCACACCAACTTGGATGGGAGGTGAAAGGAAGTCTCTTTGCAGGAAGACGAGGAGTAGTCTGTCAGTGGTATATGGAGTGTTCACGTGCTCTCGCTCAGCGACGCCAATGAGGCTTTTGGCAGAGCCATACCAGTCGTCTCTGTCAGTCACACTTGTGGACTTTGAAATGACTTCAAGCACTCACACACACTGCTAACAGTAGAGCCTTGGACTTTGAGGGACCTGATCTTTCTAGGGCAATGGATGCTTACTGTATACAGGTTTTTTTTTGGTTGTTTCTTGTTTTTTGTTTTTTTTTCAAGCAGCTTGGAGATCTCAGTAGAGCTAGTGTTTTCAATTGAGAGCTCTGGAATCCCCCTGCTTGCGTGAAATCTCATTGCACGTCCCGCCACTTGTAGTCTAGTGAGCTCATCAGCAAAACTGGTATAAAATAGACATCGTTAAGGTGAACACCTGGTTTAAGTCCCACTGGCCTGGAGGATAGACTTGCTTGCTCTGTGGAAGCCTTGCTGATTGAGGTCTCTGAGTAGAGAGTGGCAGAAGGCATTTTGGTGCACGGCTGTACCTGTAGCCACTACAATAGAGAAAATGTGTGCCCTGTATGTCAGAAGGCCTTAAACAAGTAAATTGTACTATAGGTAAATCTTATTATAGGTAAAACAAAGTAACCATAACCTAGAAAGATTAATTCATGTTAGATTAGCTAAATAGCTAGGAAGAGTCGAATTAGGACACTTGCTTTCTAATCAATATCCCTTCAATGATAGTGTAGTAACCTGCTATTTATTAATTACAGACAAGCATCTTTTGTCTCCGGTTGGATCAGAATTTCCCTAGCCATATGGGGTACTGAGCTGTGCCTTCAAACCACACTATATTCATGACACACCTTCCTGGAGTGCCCAATGCACTGCATGATAAATTATTATACTTAAAAAATGGTTATATGTTAGAATCATAAACAATCTCTGCAACATTTAAGATAAATTAAAAGGCTTGAAATTATTTCTCTCTTGGGGATACCAGCATGTATTTTAAAATTACTATCTGCTTTTATTTACTGAAGTTTCAGTAAGGAAAAGAAAATATATTGAAATTTACTGTTCTCCCTCCTACATGATTGCACTGGCTTCTGATGTATACTGCATCAAGCCAGGTGTCAAAATCATGAACAGTCTGAGCTTAACTGAGAACCTGACTTTCTTAGTTATGACACATATTTAGAAACACTGAGGTTGACTCAAGTGTTTCTTCAATCCTGGGTTTAAATACCATCCTGGAGGAAAACGGTTTTCTATTCAGAGCACCATTCAGCCCCTCTCTCTTTTGCAGGCAAAAATGAACAAAATATTCTTATTGTCTTTGTGTATGTCTGACATGTGTTCTGTTCTTTCTTTTACAGACATATTTTTACTTGGTGATTCCCCTGGCCTTTTTCTCCTCAACATGTGTGAGCTATGATGGTAGGTTCTAGTTCTCCCAACTCCATTTGCACCAACATTTTAGATCTCTTAAGGTTTTTCCTCCTGTTTTACTCAGTTTTGAGCTCTACTCTTTTGGCTACTTATTGGAGCCATCCTTCCCTTCATTCTCTCTCTGTCACACACAAACAAACACAAACATACACACATGCCTATGCATACACACACACACACACACATCTTCTTATAACCCTTCTAGCTAAACATTTTCCACATTTCACTTTTTATTGTCCAGAGGACAAGTGAATGTATTTACCAGATACGACTCTGATTCAGCCAGCCTGAACACATTGTTCTTTATGGATTCTTGAAGTTTTATAGCATTGAGATTTGGCCACAGTGGGAAAAGATTCAAGGATTGCCCTTGAAACCTGTAAATCCACTTTTCAGGAATTAGCACAAAATTCCTCTCCCCTCCTTGCTCCTGGTGCAGCTCCTACCTGCAAACACTTTACTTTTGATATCACCTGCAATGTTGAGTAAGGTGCGCCTTCACGGAATCCCTGCAAACCACCTGTAACCAGCAGTTTTAGATTCATGCAATTTTAATTTCTTTCATCCATTCCTGAACATAATCTTATAGGAATTCATTAAATTTTGACTCTAAAATATAGTTGACATATGAATTCTTCCTTCAGACTAATCTCGTAAGGCAAGCATCACATCCTTTTATTCTTGACTGCCATTCTGCTAATACAGAAACGTAGAAGTCAGTAGTGATATATGTACGCATGACAAAATTGGACTCAGGTCAAATGTGTGACTTTTTCTTTGTTGCTGATTCACTTCGCCCAAAGCAAAATCATCTGTGCTCTGCTATCACTGCATTGAGATAGAAAAGATTCATTTAAGTCATTTTTTAAATGTCTGGTGTGTATTCTCTTCATTTCACAGTTTTTCCATCTCACAGACTGCTTAACAGATTGTATTGTGAGCCACATGTTGAGTACAATATTTATTACATTGGAACACTGTAAAATCTTGCTGGATTTTAGCAAGAAAAAGAAGAGTACATATAATTCACCTAAACAGTAGAATAAGAATGACATTTATTTTTAAATAAAGCTCATGTTATGCAAAAGCAAACACCATCAAAATGATACATTTCTTGAATTTCTCAAATTAGAATATAAAAAGCAATATTTTCATTTGCAATTTTTATTGTTGTTATTCAGTTACAAATCCTTAGAATGTTAATCTGTGATACAAGTAGAAAGCCTCTTAACTTTAAACAGCCACTGGGATAATATAATTACATCTATAAATCTATAGTAAATATTTTGCTTAACCCTCCTCTGATGTAGACAAAACTCTGAATTTTGATGTTTAAATGTTTTAAATACAAAATAAGATGTGCTCTGATTCATTTAAGAATGACATCTGCTAGTGTACACATAATCTCTAGGCTGATTTCTGAGAAAATAGATATCAAAGAACAGAGCGAATACGAGCTTCTCCCTGAACCTGAGAGCAGACAGTTCTCAGCAGCTGCACTGAAAGGAGACACCCGGCAGCTGATGGGATTATGCAATTTCTGAGTTCACAAAAAAATAAAGTTATTGATTCCAATGTTATTTCCACCAGCATTATCTGGGTGTTTTCTGTCATGCTGCTGTGGGTTTTTATTGGTAATTTCCTATTGAGTAAAGAGTGTTGCAGATTCAGGGCATGTTATGTTCTGGGGGGATATCCTGACAATCCTAATGTTCATTTGTGTAAAAATGGGAGGAACTCAAGAAAGAAGATCCCATCAGCAACACAAAATTAAATGCTCTGCATCTCTCAATTTTTCAGAAAGTGCAGACACTTGATTCTTTTTCATCTAGTTTATACAGATCCTTATTCCATTAACTGACTCCATTAGCTAACGTTCTATAAATTAGCCTATATCTCTTGGCCAGAGATGCTTAAACCCAAACCTGAAGCATGATAAGGACACAAAAGTGCAACTATTATCTTTTAATTGATTTGACATCATTTCTTTTGTCATGTTTCATTCAGCAATACTGAAGCAAGAACATAAGCCCACATGATAGATGTCTTTCCCTTTGAAACGGCCCTTTTCACAGGAAGTAGAAGGAGTCCTGGAGGATGAACTAAAAAAGCTCAAGATTGATGCCAGTTAATTGTGTCATTGATTACTTTGTCACTATGTATTTAGCAAATATGGACAAAACTTTCCAAAGGAAATAAACGTTGTCAGAAGGCAGGAGATCTGCAGACCGAGGGCTATTAATACTGCTCTCCATTTCTCATTTTAGAATGAACATGAGAGACGGTGTGGGGAAATCTAATGAGTTAAAAGTGGAAAGACATAGAGGAAATTAGTTCTAAATATTTGAGTAATTAACCATCATTGTCTATACCTCATAAGTAGTCAAATCACCCCAAGTCAACACATTCTATTTTCTCTGCATTATATGTTTATTTTACTATATTTTTCTTCATTTGGCCAACAAAAATAAAGCATCTATTATGTTTCAGACACAAAGATAAGTTTACAGGGTATACAGAGACTAAAGATATCATTGTATTAGTTTAATATTTAAAGCAAAAAGGGATCTGACTATGAAATTACAAGCACGTAGCTTATTTTGCTTAAGGCCACCATGGGGAAGCAACGTATCTGTACCTTAATTAGGCCATGGAAATCCATGAGACTGCCTTCACTTGGCTTTCCACTGTTTATTTTGCATCAGTAAAATCCATAGACTCTGAAGGAGAGCTCAATCATAATTAAAAGTGTTACTGAACTAAACACAATTACCAGTGTTTACCACATTATATGATGCTACTGGCACCAGAAGCAAAGTTCAAACTAGTTTTCCTTTCTGCACTCTTTTTAGGCATGGTTTAATAAATGTCTAATTAAATTTGGTAATGGCATGGGCCAAAATCAGATTTGGAAAATTTGCTGACTTACAGATCAAGGCATCAGGACATTACTATTTACGTACCACTGCAACCAGGAAAACTCCTAGTTCAACACTAAAACATTGGTGTTCTTGGATAATATTTTCTTTAGGGATTATACTCCTGAAGCCTTATATTTGCACTGTAATAGCCTTATTAAAACCAAAAAGATTTACCATTTAATAGTACAATGAGGTCAGTGCTACAAAAAATTCTTGCTTGTGAATATAATTACTAGGCTAATAATAATTTTTTCAGAAAGCAAATACCTGAGTAAATAAAGATAATATCGAAAAAGGTTTTCTTACTTTTTATCAAACTAAATAAAATTTTAATGATGTCCTTAATATATCAGTTATCATGTATTCTAAACAGGGAAAGAAAGATTTTAGTAAGGATGAAATAATCATGACCAGATTAAAGAACTGAAGTATACACATATGAATTTTGCTACGCTTTTCTCTAATATTTCCAAAAGTTCCTTAATCAGCATTTTTCATATTCTTTTCAAGACAAGCATGATGTACTAAGCAGTGCAGGTTTATGTCTTATTCATTCAGATTATAACAGTACATAATAATAAACAGAAAGTTTGTTCAAAACTAACAGTGCAAATGTCTGAAAATGAAGAGAGTGAATCTTCTTTTTTTTTTTAACAGAAACAAACTTTTTATTATTATTATTATTAATATTATTATTATTGTTATACTTTAGGCTCTATGGTACATGTGCGCAACTTGCAGGTAAGTTACATATGTATACATGTGCCATGCTGGTGCGCTGCACCCACCAACTCGTCATCTAGCATTAGGTATATCTCCCAATGCTATCCCTCCCCCCTCCCCCCCCCCACAACAGTCCCCGAAGTGTGATGTTCCCCTTCCTGTGTCCATGTGTTCTCATTGTTCAATTCCCACCTATGAGTGAGAATATGCAGTGTTTGGTTTTCTGTTCTTGCGATAGTTTACTGAGAATGATGATTTCCAATTTCATCCATGTCCCTACAAAGGACATGAACTCATCATTTTTTATGGCTGCATAGTATTCCATGGTGTATATGTGCCACATTTTCTTAATCCAGTCTATCATTGTTGGACATTTGGGTTGGTTCCAAGTCTTTGCTATTGTGAATAATGCTGCAATAAACATACGTGTGCATGTGTCTTTATAGCAGCATGATTTATAGTCCTTTGGGTATATACCCAGTAATGGGATGGCTGGGTCAAATGGAATTTCTAGTTCTAGATCCCTGAGGAATCGCCACACTGACTTCCACAATGGTTGAACTAGTTTACAGACCCACCAACAGTGTAAAAGTATTCCTATTTCTCCACATCCTCTCCAGCACCTGTTGTTTCCTGACTTTTTAATGATTGTCATTCTAACTGGTGTGAGATGGTATCTCATTGTGGTTTTGATTTGCATTTCTCTGATGGCCAGTGATGGTGAGCATTTTTTCATGTGTTTTTTGGCTGCATAAATGTCTTCTTTTGAGAAGTGTCTGTTCATGTCCTTCACCCACTTTTTGATGGGGTTGTTTGTTTTTTTCTTGTAAATTTGTTGGAGTTCATTGTAGATTCTGGATATTAGCCCTTTGTCAGATGAGTAGGTTGCAAAAATGTTCTCCCATTTTGTAGGTTGCCTGTTCACTCTGATGGTAGTTTCCTTTGCTGTGCAGAAGCTCTTGAGTTGAATTAGATCCCATTTGTCAATTTTGGCTTTTGTTGCCATTGCTTTTGGTGTTTTAGACATGAAGTCCTTGCCCATGCCTATGTCCTGAATGGTAATGCCTAGGTTTTCTTCTAGGGTTTTTATGGTTTTAGGTCTAACATTTAAGTCTTTAATCCATCTTGAATTGATTTTTGTATAAGGTGTAAGGAAGGGATCCAGTTTCAGCTTTCTACATATGGCTAGCCAGTTTTCCCAGCACCATTTATTAAATAGGGAATCCTTTCCCCATTTCTTGTTTTTGTCAGGTTTGTCAAAGATCAGATAGTTGTAGATATGGGGCATTATTTCTGATGGCTCTGTTCTGTTCCATTGATCTATATCTCTGTTTTGGTATCAGTATCATGCTGTTTTGGTGACTGTAACCTTGTAGTATAGTTTGAAGTCAGATAGTGTGATGCCTCCAGCTTTGTTCTTTTGACTTAGGATTGACTTGGCAATGCGGGCTCTTTTTTGGTTCCATATGAACTTTAAAGTAGTTTTTTCCAATTCTGTGAAGAAAGTCATTGGTAACTTGATGGGGATGGCATTGAATCTGTAAATTACCTTGGGAAGGATGGCCATTTTCATGATATTGATTCTTCCTACCCATGAGCATGGAATGTTCTTCCATTTGTTTGTATCCTCTTTTATTTCCTTGAGCAGTGGTTTGTAGTTCTCCTTGAAGAGGTCCTTCACATCCCTTGTAAGTTGGATTCCTAGGTATTTTATTCTCTTTGAAGCAATTGTGAATGGGAGTTCACTCATGATTTGGCTCTGTGTTTGTCTGTTATTGATGTATAAGAATGCTTGTGATTTTTATACATTGATTTTGTATCCTGAGACTTTGCTGAAGTTGCTTATCAGCTTAAGGAGATTTTGGGCTGAGACAATGGGGTTTTCTAGATATACTATCATGTCATCTGCAAACAGGGACAATTTGACTTCCTCTTTTCCTACTTGAATACCCTTGATTTCCTTCTGCTGCCTAATTGCCCTGGCCAGAACTTCCAACACTATGTTGAATAGAAGTGGTGAGAGAGGGCATCCCTGTCTTGTGCCAGTTTTCAAAGGGAATGCTTCCAGTTTTTGCCCATTCAGTATGATATTGGCTGTGGGTTTGTCATAAATAGCTCCTATTATTTTGAGATACATCCCATCAATACCTAATTTATTGAGAGTTTTTAGCATGAAGGGTTGTTGAATTTTGTCAAAGGCCTTTTCTGCATCTATTGAGATAATCATGTGGTTTTTGTCTTTGGTTCTGTTTATATGCTGGATTACATTTATTGATTTGCGTATATTGAACCAGCCTTGCATCCCAGGGATGAAGCCCACTTGATCATGGTGGATAAGCTTTTTGATGTGCTGCTGGATTCGGTTTGCCAGTATTTTATTGAGGATTTTTGCATCAATGTTCATCAAGGATATTGGTCTAAAATTCTCTTTTTTGGTTGTGTCTCTGCCAGGCTTTGGTATCAGGATGATGCTGGCCTCATAAAATGAGTTAGGGAGGATTCCCTCTTTTTCTATTGATTGGAATAGTTTCAGAAGGAATGGTACCAGCTCCTCCTTGTACCTCTGGTAGAATTCGGCTGTGAACCCATCTGGTCCTGGACTTTTTTTGGTTGGTAAGCTATTGATTATTGCCACAATTTCAGCTCCTGTTATTGGTCTATTCAGAGATTCAACTTCTTCCTGGTTTAGTCTTGGGAGGGTGTATGTGTTGAGGAATTTATCCATTTCTTCTAGATTTTCTAGTTTATTTGCGTAGAGGTGTTTGTAATATTCTCTGATGGTAGTTTGTATTTCTGTGGGATCGGTGGTGATATCCCCTTTATCATTTTTTATTGCATCTATTTGATTCTTCTCTCTTTTTTTCTTATTAATCTTGCTAGCGGTCTATCAATTTTGTTGATCCTTTCAAAAAACCAGCTCCTGGTTTCATTTATTTTTTGAAGGGTTTTTTGTGTCTCTATTTCCTTCAGTTCTGCTCTGATTTTAGTTATTTCTTGCCTTCTGCTAGCTTTTGAATGTGTTTGCTCTTGCTTTTCTAGTTCTTTTAATTGTGATGTTAGGGTGTCAATTTTGGATCTTTCCTGCTTTCTCTTATGGGCATTTACTGCTATAAATTTCCCTCTATACACTGCTTTGAATGCATCCCAGAGATTCTGGTATGTTGTGTCTTGGTTTTCGTTGGTTTCAAAGAACATCTTTATTTCTGCCTTCATTTCGTTATGTACCCAGTAGTCATTCAGGAGCAGGTTGTTCAGTTTCCATGTAGTTGAGCGGTTTTGAGTGAGATTCTTAATCCTGAGTTCTAGCTTGATTGCACTGTTATCTGAGAGATAGTTTGTTATAATTTCTGTTCGTTTACATTTATTGAGGAGAGCTTTACTTCCAAGTATATGGTCAATTTTGGAATAGGTGTGGTGTGGTGCTGAAAAAAATGTATATTCTGTTGATTTGGGGTGGAGAGTTCTGTAGATGTCTATTAGGTCTGCTTGGTGCAGAGCTGAGTTCAATTCCTGGGTATCCTTGTTGACTTTCTGTCTCGTTGATCTGTCTAATGTTGACAGTGGGGTGTTAAAGTCTCCCATTATTAATGTGTGGGAGTCTAAGTCTCTTTGTAGGTCACTCAGGACTTGCTTTATGAATCTGGGTACTCCTGTATTGGGTGCATATATATTTAGGATAGTTAGCTCTTCTTGTTGAATTAATCCCTTTACCATTATGTAATGGCCTTCTTTGTCTCCTTTGATCTTTGTTGGTTTAAAGTCTGTTTTATCAGAGACTAGGATTGCAACCCCTGCCTTTTTTTGTTTTCCATTTGCTTGGTAGATCTTCTTCCATCCTTTTATTTTGAGTCTATGTGTGTCTCTGCACGTGAGATGGATTTCCTGAATACAGCACACTGATGGGTCTTGAGTCTTTATCCAATTTGCCAGTCTGTGTCTTTTAATTGGAGCATTTAGTCCATTTACATTTAAAGTTAATATTGTTATGTGTGAAATTGATCCTGTCATTATGATGTTAGCTGGTTATTTTGCTCGTTAGTTAATGCAGTCTCTTCCTAGTCTCAATGGTCTTTACATTTTGGTATGATTTTGCAGTGGCTGGTACCGGTCGTGCCTTTCCATGTTTAGCGCTTCCTTCAGGAGCTCTTTTAGGGCAGGCCTGGTGGTGACAAAATCTCTCAGCATTTGCTTGTCTGTAAAGTATTTTATTTCTCCTTCACTTATGAAGCTTAGTTTGGCAGGATATGAAATTCTGGGTTGAAAATTCTTTTCTTTAAGAATGTTGAATATTGACCCCCACTCTCTTCTGGCTTGTAGGGTTTCTGCCGAGAGATCCGCTGTTAGTCTGATGGGCTTCCCTTTGATGGTAACCCGACCTTTCTCTCTGGCTGCCCTTAACATTTCTTCCTTCATTTCAACTTTGGTGAATCTGACAATTATGTGTCTTGGAGTTGCTCTTCTCGAGGAGTATCTTTGTGGCGTTCTCTGTATTTCCTGAATCTGAATGTTGGCCTGCCTTGCTAGATTGGGGAAGTTCTCCTGGATAATATCCTGCAGAGTGTTTTCCAACTTGGTTCCATTCTCCCCGTCACTTTCAGGTACACCAATCAGATGTAGATTTGGTCTTTTCACATAGTCCCACATTTCTTGGAGGCTTTGCTCATTTCTTTTTATTCTTTTTTCTCTAAACTTCCCTTCTCGCTTCATTTCATTCATTTCATCTTCCAGGGCTGATACCCTTTCTTCCATTTGATCGCATCGGCTCCTGAGGCTTCTGCATTCTTCACGTAGTTCTCGAGCCTTGGTTTTCAGTTCCATCTGCTCCTTTAAGCACTTCTCTGTATTGGTTATTCTAGTTATACATTTTTCTAAATTTTTTTCAAAGTTTTCAACTTCTTTGCCTTTGGTTTGAATATCCTCCCGTAGCTCGGAGTAATTTGATCGTCTGAAGCCTTCTTCTCTCAGCTCGTCAAAGTCATTCTCCGTCCAGCTTTGTTCCGTTGCTGGTGAGGAACTGCGTTCCTTTGGAGGAGGAGAGGTACTCTGCTTTTTAGAGTTTCCAGTTTTTCTGCTCTGTTTTTTCCCCATCTTTGTGGTTTTATCTACTTTTGGTCTTTGATGATGGTGATGTACAGACGGGTTTTTGGTGTGGATGTCCTTTCTGTTTGTTAGTTTTCCTTCTAACAGACAGGACCCTCAGCTGCAGGTCTGTTGGAGTACCTGGCGGGCCGTGTGAGGTGTCAGTCTGCCCCTGCTGGGGGGTGCCTCCCAGTTAGGCTGCTCGGGGGTCAGGTGTCAGGGACCCACTTGAGGAGGCAGTCAGCCCCTTCTCAGATCTCCAGCTGCGTGCTGGGAGAACCACTGCTCTCCTCAAAGCTGTCAGACAGGGACATTTAAGTCTGCAGAGGTTACTGCTGTCTTTTTGTTTGTCTGTGGCCTGCCCCCAGAGGTGGAGCCTACAGAGGCAGGCAGGCCTCCTTGAGCTGTGGTGGGCTCCACCCAGTTCAAGCTTCCAGGCTGCTTTGTTTACCTAAGCGAGCCTGGGCAATGGCGGGCGCCCCTCCCCCAGCCTCGCCGCCGACTTGCTGTTTGATCTCAGACTGCTGTGCTAGCAATCAGGGAGACTCCGTGGGCGTAGGACCCTCTGAGCCAGGTGTGGGCTATACTCTCCTGGGGCACCGTTTCCTAAGCCCGTCGGGAAAGCACAGTATTCGGGTGGGAGTGGCCCGATTTTCCAGGTGCCGTCTGTCACCCCTGGAAAGGGAACTCCCTGACCCCTTGCGCTTCCCGAGTGAGGCAATGCCTCGCCCCTGCTTCGGCTGGCGCACAGTGCACTCACCCGCTGACCTGCGCCCACTGTCTGGCACTCCCTAGTGAGATGAACACGGTACCTCAGATGGAAATGCAGAAATCACCCGTCTTCTGCGTCGCTCGCGCTGGGAGCTGTAGACCGGAGCTGTTCCTATTCGGCCATCTTGGCTCCTCCACAGAAAGTGAATCTTCTTCCTGTCTTCTGAATTCTTTGCTGACTCTCTTGGATGCCATAATTGATGGGCAGACCACCTGGACAGTGTTGGCAGCTCCTGTTTCTGCCTTGACTTACTTACGCTACTTGTTTGCCCGGAATGCTGGACTGCCCAACACCCTCTACTACCACCCTCACATGTGCCGGGTGGATACCTGCTAACATTTTAGGTTAACTCTACAACCCCAAAATTATCATCACTATAAAGGCTTCTCCTTTTAAAAATGGTAGTCTTCATAATTTTCTCTTAGGCTTTGCTGTTTTATTTACTTTTATCATTTTTCCTATGAAAATATACTTTACTTATTATTGCTTTTTAATTCACTTTTCCATTTATGTCTTGCACTACACTATGAGCCCCTTATGTTCCAAGACTGTGTATTATTTTTTTGTACCTTGACACCTAGTACTTTCTCACAAATAGCAGATGTTTAAGACATATTTAGTGGGTGACAGCATGAAGCTGGACAAAGCTAAGGCTACTAAATTATAGTTCATTTATTAAATACTAAGTTAAAGATCAGCATGAGTAATTAACAAAATTTTGGGCAGACAAGTAGTTGAGGAGTGCTGAGATGACATTATTACATCATACAATTATATAATTTGACATTGATCTCCCTCTAGCCTCAAAATAAATGAAAATTTTAAAAGAGTCACAAGAAAGTAATCAATTTTGCTGTGTATGAGTCAATTTCACTCTATTAAAGGTCTTTGAAATTTTAAAAAATTATATGAAAATCACTGTTTTCTCAAGGGCTACTTCATGTTTAGTTGCCCAATCATTAAAGTTTGTATCCTAGTAAGATCAAATCTGGGTGAATTCTCATTCCAGAAAATTAGAACTTAATCTAAGATAATGCCAACATATTAAAGTTTAAAATAGGTTACTCTAAAAGCTCATTTCCTATATATAACTTTATACAAACGTGTACATTCTATGATCTTTCATTTTCTTAATCTAGAAAACATTAAAAATAATATCTATTTTATTTTTACTATGAGTTACTTGAATTTAGCTTTATGTGAAAATTTCTGCTTTCTTAACATTCTTCTTGGTTCCTGTAATGTCAAATTTAGTGTGTTTATCTTACGCCGGCCTTCCCATCTCACAAGTTTTATGTGTGGCCTAAATCTTTGTATTCCCAAGGTTCAGCCTCTGAGTTTACTGTCATCAGTCTCTATCCCGATTGTGCAATCTATACTGAAGCCTAGATTTCTCTCCCAATATTCAGCCTCCAAAATAAGATTTCCAGGACGGGACACTCACCTGTCCCCCTTATAATCTGTCCCTATTTATATTCTTAGTTTTCGTTATCAGCACTACTATCCATGCAGCTGATGAGATAAATCTTTCATAACTTCCCCTACTTCTTCTCCTTGATAACTGTATACAAACTGTCACCAAACCCAAACAATTATGCTCCCAGACTTTGTTTAAATTGAGTCCATTCACTTTTGCCCCAAGTATGACTGCATTCTTTCTCACCTGGCATATTTCGGTCATACTCTCACTGCTATCTCTACCTCCACATCTTGCCCCACAAGGTCATTCTCTGAACCACCTCAGGGAGTGGTGTTCAAAATCCCTAATCTGACCAGGACTCTTCAAGTCCTTGCGATATGGATCTCCAGAACAGATGTCTCATATGTCCTCTAATGACCAACTCGCTTGAGTCAACTTTTCTTGTCTGGTGCTGTTCTCCTTGGGGTATATTTTCTCATTCGTTGACTTGTTTCTCTCCACAACATGTGACTCAGTTGTTTTCTTACCCAATGACCCCTCCTCAACTCCTCTCACACAATCCTATGTATCTGCCTCTGCAATATTAATGTGTTATTAGTCTCTCCACTGAACTCAGGGTCCTTGAGGGTAGAAAATGTGGGGTTCTCTGTCTCATCATCAGCACTGAAAATACTACTTTGCACATGACAGGTACTTAATAAATATATTCTATATGGATAAATGTCCATACATACAAGAGCATTAATTTAAGTAGTTTAATTCAATAAACAGTGACCTGTTTATTGAATTGACCTAAACAGGATGTAGCTGACATCCTTCAAGGTACTGGTGAAACAGCAATGAACAAAACCTACAATAATCTCTGCCTTTGTGGTACTTACATGAAACCCAAATTCAAAGTGATATATACAATGCTTACCATATATCTGATTAATCTAATTTTAAGTTATAAGACCAAGATTTTTTTAAACAGCAATCGAGTATTGAAGATTCCACTGAAAAATCATTACATATTTAGTTAAGTAGCGTATCTGTGATCACTTCTATGAGTATTTAAAATGAACGCATGTGTTACTTATTCCTCTATTGAGGGATTTCCTTACCTAGGTTAGGACTTGTGCTACTGGTACTGGCTCCTGAATACAGCTTAACAGTTCTTTGGATCAAAATATGATTTATATTTGGAAATATTTAATCACTTGATGTAAGTCTCTATGGATTGTAAACATAAAAAATTCAGAGTTTGAATACTCCATGGATTTTCTAAGACTTCACAAGCTGTTGTAATGTCTTTGAGCATTATTAATAAGGGCTAAGTAGTCCTTCATGCATGACTATAATTTGCCTTATGTGCAGTAAATTATACTCTTGAATATGTTAGGCCAGAAATCAAAATGGATTTGACTTCCCTAGTTCCCCAAAGAACCAATATTTCATCAGACATATTTCATCTTTGTTTCTACTTTTCACTGGTCTCACCACTTATTTTTTCTTCCAACCATAGCTACTGAGCATTTACTATATGGGTGTTACTGTGCTCATTGGTCTATCAGGTGAAGAAAACAAAATAACTTTAAACAAAAGAGGAAGATATTGAAAAAAATCCACAAGATACTGAGGTTATCATAGTAAATGGATAACTGTACATTGAAATAAGATTTATGGCAGCACAAATGGAATTCTGATCAGTTTTGAGTGGTTTAGGGATGTTTTAAGGGTGGCTTCGTTAAGGAAATGGCATAAGCTAAGGTACGAAACATTTATTAAAAGATGATAATGGTGCCATTAGAAAAAAGGAGGAGGTCATAATGTCCATAACAGGTAGAAAAAACAAATAATTAAGGTAGCACATGAATAACCAAAAAAGACACACAGGCATGTGTCGAGTTAAGCTACACGTACATTTATAGCTAGACTGTAGAACTTGAAGCCTGCTGTGAATCATTTTGACCTCTACATTTAATCAACTGGTAAACCACCACAAAGTTCTAAGGAGAATGCTCACAGGTATGTTGCTTAAAATTCACTTTTGCTTTGAGCAGATTGAAAGGCCAGAAATGGACGTGGAGAAAACTTTTGAGAGAGAATGGCAATATCTGGGGTAGAGTCAGGGGCAATTTAGACTAGGATATGAAAGGAAGTAAACAGGATTAAGAAATCGTGGTAAATAGAATCTAAAGGACTTGTTTAAATATGATGACGGCAGGTAAGGAAGGGACAAGTAGCAAGGTGGAGCCCCAGAGATGAGCTTTCCACAATGGATGGATGATGGGACCTTTGCTGAGATAAGGATCACTGAGTGAGAGCCAGATTTGAGTGGAAAATCATGGCTTTCTCTTTAGACATATAATTTTTACAATTTTGGAAATATGTTTGTCAAAATGTTGAATAAACAATTAGAAATGTATATTTGTAGCACAGAAAAATTGGGTGGGAAGACACAAATTTTGATGTCATAGGTATAAAGATGGTTTCTGTGTGTGTATGTGAGTGTGTGCGTGTGTGTGTTTCTGTGTGTGTATTTCAAGTTGCATGCAGAGATGATGCTCAAAATCTTGGCCTTAAGGGCAATCAGTGGAACTAACAAACCAGTAACTTGAGGAAATGGCACAATGATTTTTGTATTTTAATACATTAAAAATATGAATAAACCGTATTTTCAGCTTGACACTTCCCTGCTCAAAAATGCCACGAGTGCTGCAAACCCCATAGCATAAAGTCATAATTCTTTATATTGTCAGTGAAAACCCCCTACAGACTGGTGAAAACCAATTTTTAACAATTTTAACCACTGCTAAATGCTTCTTCTCAGTCTTGACACATTCACACTATGTCCTTTCTTTTTTCCACATCAAAATTCTACCCTTAATGCCTCTCCATCACTCCTCTCCATCAATGCAAAGGCTGAATGCTAAGGGACCAGCTCAAGGGTATCTTTGTCCAGGGGTTCTTTTCCTAACTTTCTACACACTCCCACCCACCCCTGGTCTACAGAGATCATGGTCACCTCCAAATTCTCAAAATTCTGATTGATTTTATAACTTTTAAGTTATTTATAAGAACTTAATAGGAAGTTTTGAGCAGATATACACAAACATTTGTAAATCTTTTATTTTTATGTAACACACACTCCCAGATAAAGCAAAAAGAAAATTAAGAAAAAGCACAATGTGTCCTAGCACAGCATCTCCATAATACAATCTATAAAGATAGTAGTTTATATAAGCAATATATTATAAATGTGGACAGTGATTTTTGAGGTGCTTTTAGAAAGCCAAGGTATCTCTACTATAGTAACTTTGGTGATCTTAGAAGTAATTGTCCTCTTTTATCTTTTGGGTTTGAGATGAGATGGCTGATAAAGCACGGTGAAGATCTGGCCTCAAATGGTTCTGTGGAGATGCTTCTTGTGTTTATTTGGTTGTCATTTACCTTAAAGGGCAGATCGTCAGAGACAGACAAGGGGACTTCATAGCTTGGCCCTATATACATCACAGGACTATTTGGTGCATACCCTACAGAATTGTTTGGAGTAATAGAATTTTTTTTTAATTCAACCCCACAGATCCTGGCAATTAACAAATCTTATAGTACACTGGGAATTTGCCATCAAGATTACCAAATATGATGTAAAGGACTTTGACAGTTTTTGGATGAAACTTTAATAGATTTTGAATGTCATGAACTCCTAAAACAGCCTTTTATTATGATGAATCTGCATGAGACAACCTTTATCGTTTAACAAAATTTTAATTAAAACTAGGCAGAGTTCTGACTGACATGATCAACTGTACAAGGTGCTGGCCTTCATTTTCCCTAAAACCCAGGAAAGAAATGCTCTTTGTATTCATGCAGTAGACAAACCATACAAGGTCAGCTTTCTTGTTTTTCATCTTCCCTACTGAGACTTCCAACAAAGTGAACAAATTGGAACATTTTGATCTAAGACTTTAAGCTCTGCATAATGATGAATGTAGTGTAGCTTAAATAATCCAATAATATCATGAAAGGCATTAGTTTTATATGAAGTGGGAGATAGGAAAATATCTTATTATGTTGTATAAATGTACTTCAAAGATGATGTAGAATGAAACAAACATTTTCTCAAGACTCTTAATCTCGTTTTGTTGTTTTGTTTTTGTTAAGTCACACTTAGACATTGCTATCTCCCCGATCCCCCTCCACTGGGATGATAGCTAGTAAACACTCCTTGTAAAGGCCATAGCAGTTAAAGCATTGAAATAATGTCTTACTGAATAAGTGGTTGATGAACTCTTCCCCAGCTATTTCCCTAAGACTACTCTGTGTCTTCCAAAGATGCAGCAACTCAAAAATTGACATACCATGTTTTTCAGCCAGGATCCTGCAAGGACTTGCTTCTGCCATTGGGGCTTATGTCCATTCTGATAGAGGTGTGTTCATGCAATTCCAAGTAAGAGCATTTTGAATGTCACTGCTGCTCTTTCAAAAGGCTGCTGGAACTATATTTTGAAATGACAGGTGAGGTTTGTTCATGTTATTCAATCACTTAAAATTATTCAATGGTATTTTGAATGGTAATCAGTCTTAAATTAGGCAATGATGAAGGAAGTGCATAACACAATATAGGTCCTTCTTGTCACTAATTCCAAGATAGAATGTGTATGTTTTTCAAGAACTTTAAAGAGAAGAAAAATAATTGCCCTCCTGTGTTAAACCACAAATTTTAGACAAAGTAGATTAGCAGACAACAATTAGTAAATCTTTCAAGGGTTAAATGATTTGCAAATTGAATACATAAAGAATTAATCTATAAACCTATCTAAGGCAAGGATACATGCATCAGAAAGGTAAGAGATTGGTTATCTTTAGAATTTTGAAAAACGCAAAAGGCAAAGATTAGAAGAAACGATTCAGTAGTGGCTATGTCCAGGGAAAAGTGAGTTTTGGCTATAAACTTAAAAGTATCCACCTCTCTATAGAATGAAAAGAAAGGAAAAGGAATCCATTTATCTGAGGTCTTAGAACTATACGTTATACACATTCAAATTTAACATAAGGAGATGATTACAAAACATATATATGGATATATATTCACCTAGAACTCACTCGCCTTCGCATGGGAGGAGATAATTCACTGGTCACAAAAGCTTCACAGCTATTTCTTATTGAAAATGAGTAAACTGTCATTTAACCTACCCTAAACCTTGGCTACAGGGAGAGAATGGCCTGATCTTGACAATGTGAATATCCTGGCTCTTTTATCAGTAAATTTTCCATTGTAAATTAATAAATCAGTATAGCAGCCCACACAATTCTTTCGTGATCCACCCTCAAACTGCTGACAACATAAAGCCTTTGTCCTTAGAAGTCTGAATTCCAAAATTTTTAAAACATAATGAATGTTGTTATGTGAGACCACATGGGAGCAGCCTCCTAATCTTCCCAGGTGTGCACACAAAGCTCTGAGGCATGAGCACTGAACAATCTTCTCTTGC
Organism: Pongo pygmaeus; assembly: GCF_028885625.2. Taxonomy (NCBI): domain Eukaryota; kingdom Metazoa; phylum Chordata; class Mammalia; order Primates; family Hominidae; genus Pongo; species Pongo pygmaeus. Next base: position 33,183,473 of record NC_072379.2, on the reverse strand, counting down.
TATATTAAAATATTGTCACCTGGAAACCTCATTGGGATTCCAACACAGTGCACTGCGTGGAGCATTCAGAAGGCTCTTGTCTCTGTAATGGGGAAAAATTAGCCCTGAACTCAATGCCAAACTGAGCCTACCTGAAAATCTTAAAAGTAGACCCAAAAGGATAGAACTGTCTCTAATTTAATGGTGTTCTAGGACAAAAGCTTAAGAGCATTCATAAAGAAACAAAATTGTACATCACTAAAATGGTGAAACTTACAACGCGGTCATCAAATCACACATTACCAGGCTTTCAAAAGAGTTAGGAACATATGACACATAAAAAAGAAGTTACTCAATCAAATCTGACACAAGTGTGAGAGTGGGCAGAGAGGGACGTTCAAATGGTTATTATAAATGTGTATTTCAGAAAGCAAAAAAGAAACTTGAAAGATAGAAGAGCCAATCAAACTTCCAGAGAAGAAAACTACACCATGTGAGGTAAAAACTTACACTGGGTGAGATTAATGGCAGATTTACATGGCAGGGGCAGGAGACCCTAAAAGTGAGCCTGAGGCATATGGACAAACTATCAAAAAACAAAAAAACAAACAACAAAAACAAACAAAAGAAACAGACAATAAACAAAATTAAAAGCTCTTTGGTGAGCTGTGAGACAACTTGAAAGGGTCCAATACTGGGGTGATTTGAATTTCTAGGGTTGGGGGGCAGGCAATACTTTTTTAAATTATGAAGGAAATTTTTCCAAATTTTATTAAAACCATAAACCAAGACCTAAAAAGTTCCACAAAACCCAAGCCAAAGAAATACAAATACAACACAAAAGTGCATTATAATAAAAATGCACAAAAGTGATGAGAAAAAAGTCTTAAAAGTAGCCAGGCTTTGAGGGGAGGGGAGCACATTACATACAGGGGAACAGAGGTACGCAAGAGAAAATAATTCTCATTGGAAACAACACAATGAGAAAAGTCGTCAGCATCCTAAACAAAACAGCTGTGAGCCTAGAACTCTACATATGAATACAGTGTCTTTCAAAATGAAGATAAAATAAAGACTTTTCTAGGCATAAAATTTTAAAAGAATCTATGGTCAGTACAACAGCACTATAATAAACTCCTCAGGCAAGAGAAAAGAAAAAAGATTCCATCTTCCAGATGAAAGCAGAGAACTATGCAAGGAAATAAGGATTTGAAAAAGTATCCAAATTGGGAAATAAATAAGATTCTCTCTAAAATTTAAATATTTTGATAAATAATTGACTGATTAAAATTATATACATATGTTGTTGCATTTGTAACTTATAAGTAAATCATACAAAAATAATAAGAAGAAGCTTGGAATGAGAAATGGAAGTGCAATATTGTTTAGTTTTTATACTGTGCATGAAAGGGATATATTGCTTGGATGAACGCTAGAAAACATTCTTAAAAGAGCTAAAGGTAATTAGCAAGATAGAAAACTAAAATCATAAAAAAATTTAAATTAATCCAAAACAAAACAGAAAAGAGAACACTTTGGATGAAAAACACATAGAGAAAATATAAAGCTAATAAAAAGATAATAGATAAACCTGATCATTCAATTAACGACATAAAATATAAATCACAGAATTGCCAGAATTACAAGATAGTCAGATTGGATAAAAAGCGAAGTCCAAATTATCCTGCTTATGAGACGTATGCTTATGAGACCTAATGTCTTTACATTTAACGTAAAGACACAAATGGGTTAAAATAAAAGGTTATAACAATACATACCAAGTTAACACTCATAAAAAGAGAGCAGGTCATATCTATTAGGATGGCTATCATCCAAAAAAAAAAAAAGAAAAAAATTGCAAGTGTTTTTGGAGAGAGAAAAATATTGACGTCTTTAAGCATTGCTGGTGAAAATGTAAAATGATGGAGCCACTGTGAGAAACAGTAGGGCAATTCCTCAAAAAATTAAACAAAGCATTACTATATGATCCAGCAATTTTACTTCTGACTATATACCCAATAAATATAAGCAGGGACTTGAACAGATATTCGTATACCCATGTTCGTAATAGTGTAGGGGAGGACGAATAATTTTTCCTCTACCTTCTGATTTTTTAATTGGGCTTCCTCTAACAAAGACAGATTTACAAGCGAAAAACAAACAAGTTCATTAACATATGATTCTTATATACAGGAGATACAGGAGATACCGGGGAAATGAGTAATTCTCAAATAAGTGGCTTAGAACTCTGGTGCATATGGCATTTTCAACAAAGAAGAATACATTTTCGATAAGAGACAAGACAAAGGAAAAAGACTTTGAGTCTCTAGAAGCAGCAAATTGTGGGGAGAGGTAAATATATGGGAATCTAATAGTACTTAAAAGATAGTAAACTTTGTTATATAGATTCCTCTGGTGCTGCCTCCAGGCTGATATCAATGCATAATAATCTCCCCTGAAAGTTTGTCCTTCCCAGTAAAGAGGGAAGGAGGGACAGCCTTGTAAATTTACTTCTTGCTTTTAGGCAAAGATTGGAGAAAGGCTGGAGAGCTCATTTTGTATCTGCTTCTTCAATTGCCTTCAGCTTAAAATAATGCTTATGCTAAAGGGGATCTGGGCATAGCATATTTGACTACCTTCAGCACCATTATTTATAATAGTCAAAAGGGGGAAGCAACACAATGTCCATTGATGGATAAATCAACTAAACTTGTTATATACATACCATGGAACATTAGCCTTGAAAATGAAGAAAATTGTAAGATATGTAACAACATGGATAAACCCTGAAGATATGCTAAATGAAATAAACCAGTAAGACAAGGAAAAATATTGTATGATTTCACTTATATGATACTAGATAGCACAATACACAATAATACAGTAGTCAAATTCATGAAGACAGAAATTATGGTGGTTGCCCAGTTCTGATGTCAGAGTGAAGTGGAAAGTTATTTTTAATGGGTAAAGAATCTCAGCTGGGGGAGACGGAGGTTTCTGGAAATGGAGGGAAGTGATGGTCACACAATGTGAATGTGATTCATGCCACAGAATTGCACATTTATAAATGCTTAAAATTGTGAATCCTATGTTATAAGTATTTTACCACAATAAAAAAGAAATCAGCAGTTGTTATACTAATATCAACCAAAATACATTTAGGAAAACAGCAACCATCAGGAATAAGAAAGGGCATTTCATTATGACAAGGGGACTTTTCATCAAGAAGACATAGTTTGTGTGCCTAATAACATTTTCAAAATATGTGTGATAAAAACTGACAATTAAAAATAGAATTAGAGAAATCTGCAATTGTAACTGGCAATTTTAATACCACTCTCTCAGTAGTTAATGGGACAAGCATAATAGATTTTAAAAAATGAACATGGAAATAAAATACAATTATTTTGATCCAATAGACATAACTAAAACATTTGATTCAAATCAGCCCAAAATAATACTTTTTAAATATTATGAACATGAAATGTTTACAAAGACAGAATAAATTCTGTTCTGTCAAAGACAGAACAAATTCTATGCCATAAAATAAATACCATTAGCAAGCAAAGGAAACAATCAACAATGTGAAGAGGTAACCTACAAAATGGGAGAAAATATTTGAAATCTATTGATCTGACACAAGATTAATAACCAGAATATATAAGGAACTCAAACAACTCAATTCCAAAAATAAACATCTGATTTTAAAAATGGGCAAATGATGTGAATAGACCTTTATCAAAGGAAGGCGTAAAAATGTCCAACAGGCATATAAAAAATGCTCCACATCACTAATCATCAGGGAAATGTAAATCAAAACCACAATGATCATCTCACCCACCCTCATTAAAATGGCTATTAGCAAAAAGACAGGAAATAAAAAATGCCAGAGAGGATGTGGAAAGGCGGAACACTTGTGCCCTATCAGTGTGACAGTAAATTAGTACAGCTACTACTGAAAATGGTATGGAAGCTCCTCAAAAAATGGAAAATAGAACTACCATATGGTGCAGCAATCCCACTGTTGAGGATATACCCAAGAGAAAATAAATCGCTATATTGAAGAGATATCTGCACTCCCAGGTTTATTGCGGCACTATTGATAATAGCCAACGTATGGAATCAACCTTAGTGTCCATCAACAGATGAATGGATAAAGAAAATAGTATATATTATTTATATTATATTTAATATTTATAATATATAGTTATATATTTATATATAATATAAATATCATATATTTATATATACAATAAAATACTATTCTGACATAAAATGGAATAAAATCCTGTCATCTGCAGCAACATGGATGGAACTAGAAGTTATGTTAAGTGAAATAAACCTGGCACAGATAAACAGGTATCACATGTTCTCACTGATATGTGGGAGCTAAAAAAAGTGGATTTCATGGAGATAGAGAGTAGATTGGTGGTTACCAGAGGCTGGGAAGGTTAGTGGGGAGGAGGGAATGAAGAGCAAATGGTTAATGTGCACAAAAATACAGTTAGCTAACAGGAAAAAATTCTAGTGTTCAATAGCACGGTAGGGCACCTATAGTTAACAATAATTTATTATATATTTCAAAATAGCTAGAAAAGAAGATTTGAAATGTTCCCAACACAAAGAAATGATAAATGTTTAAGATAGTGGATAAATATCCTTATTTAATTATTACACATTGTATGCATGCATACCAAAATATCACACATATCCCATAACTATGTATAAGTATTATGTATGAATAATACATATCATTAAATTTAAATACATTTAAGTAATAGAAACACATTCTTTGATCACACTTGAATTAAATGAGAAATTTATAATTAAAAAATTTTGGCAAATCTCCAAATATTTGAAACTAAATAGGACACTCTTAAATAACTCTGGATAAAAGACGTCATCAAAGGTAATTAGAAAGTATTTCTAACTGAATTATAATGAAAACAAAAATTACCATAATCTGTGGAATATGGCCAAAGCAGCATTTGGAGAAATTTGTAGCATTAATTGTGTAATTAGAAAGGAAGATATATTAATTCAACTAACTCAGATTCTACCTTAAGAAATTAATTTAGGAAAAGAATAATTAAAACCAAAATAAATAGAAGAAATGAAGAAAAATTCAGGACAGCATAAAAAATAAGAACTGCTGCCTCAGTTCACCACATATGTTATGAGCTGTACCCTTCCTGATCTGGTGTTACAATTCTCCATAGGACTTCAGATTACCCTTGTTCAACCACTTCACAATAACTCATAAGCTGCAAATATTCTGATGATCATTTCCATGAGTAAATATCAGGTTTTTGTCACAATAATGAGCATAGTTGTTGAGGCATTTATGTACTTCTTAACGTGTATAAAATTATAGTTAACATGCATAAAAATTAAATGTTTTATTAATATGTCTAAGATTGACATTTTTGAGTTTTGGGAATTTGGCACCATTTATTTTATAAGCTATGTGGGTTTCATCGAACAGTTTTGAATGTAGTTGTAAACTATATGAAAAGATCTATTGCATTGTTGTAGAATTTGCTATCCATCCATAAAACAGAGCACCAGTCAGAAACAGAAGGAATTAACTCACGATACATGAGGGTCATCATGAGTGATATTATGGTCATCAAGAGGATACTACAGGACTATTATGAACAACTCAATGCCCCCCAAATTATATAACTTCTGTAACTCCAGCTTTATTTTAAGATTAACAAGGCATATCTTTCACCATCTCTTTACTTTTAATATACCTGGGTGTTTATATTGAAAGTGGGTCTTTTGTAGACAACATAGAGTTAGGTCGTGATTTTTTGTCAGCTCTGACAGTCTGTGTCTTATTTTATTTAGGCCATTCACACATAAAGTGATTAAAAATGGATTGGTTTTTCTGATGTTTATAAATGTTGTGTATTTGCTGCAATTTTTTACTTCTTTCTTCTCTTTTTTCAGCCTTATATATATAATATAATATATTCATATTTTCAGCCATATCTCTATAATATATTTAGATTTAGATTTAAATATTTTTTATTCCTCTCTTTTTCACTCTTATATGCTTTTCTTTTTGGTTGTTTAAAAATCCACATAACATAAAATTTACCATTTTAGCCATTTTTAAGTGTACAGTTCCGTGGTATTAAGTACGTTCCCACTGTTGGCAGCCATCACCTCCATCCATCTCCAGGATTCTTTCCATTTTAAAATACTGAAACTTTTAACCTATCATACAGTAATCTTCCCTACGTTACTTGCCCCAGTCCCTGGCAATCATCGTTCTACTTTCTGTCCCCATGAATGTGACAAATCTAAGTACCTCAAATAGGTGAAATCACAAAATATTTGTCTGATCGTGCTGTATTATTTCACTTAGCATAAATTCCTCAAAGTTCATCCATGGTGGAGCATATGTCAGAATTCCCTTCCCTTTTTAAGGTCGAATATTCCATTGTATGTATATATGCATTACCTGGCTTTAATGGAGCATTTTATGTTTCTAGTTTTCATTTTTTCTTAATATCAAATATATTTCTTTTGTTTAAAGTGTTTGTTTAGATGTTGCAATGTGCACTTAGAATGAATCTAAATTGGCTGGGCGTGGTGGCTCACACCTGTAATCCCAGCACTTTGGGAGGCCGAGATGGACAGATCACAAGGTCAGGAGATCGAGACCATCCTGGCTAACACGGTGAAACCTCGTCTCTACTAAAAATACAAAAAAATTAGCCAGGCATGGTGGCAGGCGCCTGTAGTCCCGGCTACTTGGGAGGCTGGGGCAGGAGAATGGCGTGAAACCGGGAGGCGGAGCTTGTAGTGAGCTGAAGTCGTGCCACTGCACTCCAGCCTGAGCGACAGAGCCAGATTCTGTCTCGGAAAAAAAAAAAAAGAATCTGAATTTACTTTCTATACCCTTCATGTGTACAAAGCCGGTCAACCATGCCTGAGTTACCACTTGAGTGCTCTGCATCTTGGGCTGTGATGTCTACTACTCACCTAAGTCCTGTGAAACTGAGCACTCACACACACAACTTGCATGAAGTGGGTTTGGTACGTACAGATAGGTAACAAAGGACAGTAGAAGCCTACAGTTTAGTGTCAACCTGTCCCCTAAGGCTCAGTAAAGCTGCTGGGGCAGATGGTATCTTTTCTATGCATGTCCTACTTGCGCTGACGCTGAGTGGCCTCAGGAAGCTGCCTTCCATGACTTTTATACCCCAGAGGACACAGGATACATTGCACTAACTAAAGTGTTGAAAAACCTCCTTTTTCTAGAGGAGCCAAGAGCAGAGCCTAGGCTGTTCTGACCAGCCCCTCAACTCAGGATGTTGCATTCGCCGCACATTCTACAGTTATTCTTGAGAACTACAAGTGAGAAACGCGGAATACATGAGTTAATCTAAGGCAACTGGGAGAACTGTTCTACACTATGTAATGCAGGTGCCACATAACGGAATATCTCTCAGTCTTTCCTCCTATCACTTATGACACTGCTGTCATTCATTTAACTTATCTACGTGCTATAATCACCCAATATATTGCTGCTATTATTTTTCCCAGCTATTAGATTAATTAATTGAATCTTTCATTTTTTATTTCTTCTCTGATTGTTTTCTCTTTATGTATAGCCAAGTTTATAATCTATGTCATTTTCTTTCTCTCTAAAGAAATTCTATTAACATATTTCTAAGGCAACAAATTCCCCCAGATTTTGTTCATCTGAGAAAGTGTTTATATATTTTATGCCTTTGAAAGATAATTTCACTGGAGACAGAGCAGTGAGTTTGTTGTTGTTGTTGTTAACCTTTAAATGTCTGACTCCACTCAGTCATTTAGCATGGGTTTTTGAAGTCCAACATACAGACCAATGTCATTCTTTTCCTTGTTCCTCTAGAGGTAAGGTTTTCTGTTTTGGCTTTTTGCAGAATTTTCATCACAACTTGCAAAAACGTATGAGATGAAGCAAAAGCTGTTCTAAGAATGAAGTTTTTAGCAATAAATACCTACATCAAAAAGAAGGTCTCAAATAAACAACATAACTTTATATCTCAAGAATCTAGAATGAAAAGAATGAACTAACCCCAAAGTTAGCAAAAGGAAGGCCATAAGAAAAATCAGAGCAGAAAAAGTGAAAAAAAGAGAATATAAACGATATTAAAAATGAATAAAACTGAGTTTCTTAAAAACAAGAAAAATTGACAAATATTTAGCTATATTAAGAAGAAAAGAAAGAAGACTCAAGTCAGACATGAAATAGAACACTTTACAATGGATGACTCGGAAATAAAATGGAATATATGGGACTATTATAAACAATTATATGACAGTAAATTAGATAAACTACAGAAAATGAATAAATTTTTAGAAAAACACAACCTACCAAAATTGAATAAAGATAAAATAGAAAGCCTGAACAGAGCAATAACAAATAAGATGATTGAAGTACTTAATTTGAAAAACCTTTTGACTGTAATCCCAGCACTTTGGGAGGCCAAGGCAGGTGGATCACGAGGTCAGGGGATTGAGACCACCCTGTCGAACATGGTGAAACCCCGTCTCTACTACAAACACAAAAAATTAGCTGGGCGTGGTGGCAGGCGCCTGTAGTCCTAGCTACTCAGGAGTCTGAGGCAGGAGAATAGCTTGAACCCTGTTGGCAGAGGTTGCAGTGAGCCAAGATCGTGCCACTGCACTCCAGGCTGGGCGACAGAGTGAGACTCCATCTCAAACAAACAAAACCTTTCAACGAAGAAAAGCCCAATTATGCTAAATATTCAAAGAGGAACTGACACCAAACTTTCTTAATCTCATCCAAAAAATAAAATTAGAACGAATACTTTCAAACTTATTTTATGAGGCCAGCATTACACTGATACCAAAGCAAGACAAAGACATCACAAGAAGAGAAAACTTAAGGCCAACATCTCTGATAGAGGTAAGTGCAAAAACCTTCAATAAAATACTAGCAAACTTTATTCATCAAAAATATTACACACCATGACCAAGTAAAATTTATACCTGGGATGCAAGGTTTCTTTAGCATATGCAAATTTGTTAATGTGATATACCATATTAACAGAATAAAAAACAAAAATTATATGAATATTTTATTAGCTAGAGAAAAGGCATTTGATCAAAGTTCAACATTCTTTTATAGTAAAATCTCTCAAAAAATTAGTAGAGAAATAAATTTTCTTAACATAATTTATTAAAAAACACACAGCTAACCTCATAATCAATGAAGAAAAACAAAGTTTTTCTTCTAATATCTAGTACAAAGCAAACATATCCACTCTTGACACTTCTGTTAAAACATAGCACTGGAAGTACTAGCAAGATAAATTAGATGAGAAAAGCAAATAAAAGACATCTAAATCAGAAAGGAAGATATAAAATGACCCTGGTTGGCAGACATGATCTTAAAGACCACACACACACACACACACACACACACACACGTAAATAAAAATACCTGTTAGAACTAATTAGTGAATTCAGTACACTTAGTTACAAGATACTAAATAAACATACAAAAATCAGCTGCATTTCTTTGCACCAATAACAGTCTATTAAAAAAGAAATCAGGAAAGCAACCCCATTTACAGTAACTTCAAAAAGAATAAATATTTAGGAATAAATTTCACCGAGGACATGAAAGATCCATACACTGAAAATTGTGAAGCATTGATGAAAAAATTAAAGAAGAATAAATAGAAACATGTCCCATGTTTTATAGATTGGAAGAATTAATGTCAAAATGTCCATACTACTCAAAAAGTTGGGTAAATCTAATACAATCTCTACCAAAATTACAATTATATTTTTCACAGAAATTTTAAAAAATTCTAAAATCTATATGGAATTACAAAAGACCCCAAGTAGCCAAAGTACACTTTGGTCTTCTATGTTTAAATATATGACTACGTAGAATTATTTTTTGGTGTTTATCCTGTTTGGTTTTCTCTGAGCGTCCTGGATCAGTGGTTAAATTGCCTATCCATTCTTGTGTGTTGTCTATTTTTTGCATTAGAGCATTTAATATATTAATCATAGTAATTTTAATTTCCCTATCTGATAATGTTTGAATCCATTTATGATATATCCTTTGTTACTTCAGACTGTTTTTTTTTTTTTCCTGCCTGTTGCGTGCTTTGTAATTCTTTTTTGAAAGTAACTATGATATATCAGGTAATTTGGTCTTAGGCATGTAGAATTATAGTGAAAGGTTTTATGTTAATCTGGCTGGGAGTTTTGCTGTTTAACATTTGCTGTAATTCCAGATACCAGAGGCTTTAGGTTATCCCAGTTTCCTTGCTTTATTTGTTTTTTTCTCCAGTGTTGTCTTTGGGTTTTTCTATGAACTACATCTTAAATACAGTCTGTGACTTGCAGCTCTCTTAGTTACGGCTAAGGGACTCTATTTAAGAAGTAGTAGACACAGTAGTAGAAGTAGACACAGACTCTATTTAAGAAGTAGTTCATAGGGAAATGCAAAGACAACACTGTTATTGTGCTATAGCCAATTTGATGTGGTGGTAAGGTGCTGCAAGAGGAAGTGGTTTATAAGATCATCATGATTATTACTATTATTACTATTATTTTTTGAGATGGAGTCTCACTCTGTCACCCAGGGATTAAATCACATTTTTAAAGTGGGCCTCAGTCCCTGGGGCTGTGACTTTTAAAAAGATTTCTTACCCAATTTTTTTCTCTTCTTATATGAGACAAAAAGACTAGAAGGATTGAATTTATTACTATTTGTATTCATAGCAGAAAAGGTTCTGGTAGAGAATGGTTTTCTCTAGAGGATGGTGCTTTGTTATGAAGAAAGCCCTGGGAATAATTCTCGTGGTTATCTTCCTCCTACTACTTCCCAGAAGAGCAGGGGATTTTTTTCTGATTTTTACCATGAGAATCTAATGGAACCCCTGGAGGTAAAACCCATGAAAGTGTGTCCCTCTCCAACACTGAACTTTCAAGAAATAGTAATTATCAAACTAGCCCACACTCAGCCTCCAGCATGTATCAAAATTGTCACTTAAGTACTCTTAGCAGTCAGTCACTAGCTCCAGCAGCTTCTGCTCCTTGCAAGCTGAGATTACAGCTGTGATTCTTTGCATTTAACTGTATCTTGAATTTTGCAAGTGGCAACTTGCACAGTGACTTTAATTATCTAATGGAACTAAGGGAAGTTGTTGACTTTTTTCTGTTTTTTTTTGTTGTTGTTGATGTTGTGAAGAGAAGAGAGACAACCTCCAAACTCTAAATGTTTAGGCTGAAAATGCCATTCCTTGATTTAATTTTTATTGTATGAATTAAGCATTACTCCACTTAGCTGCCCATCCATCTTACCCTTAAGTGTACCATGTTTTATTAAATATCTCTGTAATTTTCTTTAGGTCAGCAACCCCTGGCTGTCACTCAGACCTTGTCATTCACTATGGTAATTGATTCCACCTTGCTACCTACAGTTAAGCTCTGCACCCTGGCCCCTATTATTTCAAGGTATTGTTGTGCCTAACTTTATAGAGAGCCGAGTCCTGTAATACTATCTCCCTCCATTATACCAGCCTAAGGAGATCAGTAACAATGAAACCTCTCAAAATGAATGGTACTGTTCTCAGCACAGCATTTCTTACAAACAGTATGTTCTTTAGAATCTCCCATGGAGCATAGTCAACTGGTAGGATTTTCAAACTTACGTAATAAAGATTATCTAGCAGGGAAATCTCCCTAAGTCTTTTGATTCTTTTCCTCTGCATTTTTTCCTGGAAGTTCTTAACATTTCCACTTCATTTAAGTAGAGTTCTTATTTGTACAAGATTCCAAGAGCCACCCTAGCGCATAGGAATACCTAGGATTCTTGGATGTTAACGAGTCATATTTGTCCTCCTTCTCTTTCGATAAATTCTCCTTCATCTAAATGTGTATTGTCTGCTTTTGTTACACCATCATCAAGATCGAGTTGCATAATTCTGCGACTATTGATGGTACGTATTAGCTGGATCTTGTCTCCTATAGTGTATAAACCCTTTTTATTCCCTTAGCAAACACAACACTTCCCTGGCTGAATTAGTTATTGGTCTAATGGGCAGAAGCTGAGTTGGCAGTAGATGCTGCATGGGATGCTTGATGTCTTGTAAGTCTCATTGTCTGTAAGGAAGCAGAAGCACCAGCATTTAATGGAGAGGAGTGGGCTATTTCTGCAGGACCTACAATTTCAGAGCATATTGAGAATTTCAAAGTCTTCAAGTATATCAATCTGAATGTCACACTCACATTTGTTGTCACACCCAACAATTGTTGGGTCATATTCCTTTCAACTCACTGCCTTCAATTCCAAGTAGGGAATTTGCTGGGGTGAGAATTCAACCTTCTTTCGAGCTCACCTACCCTTTTAATTAAGTCCTGCATTTGACATTCTGCTTATTTTTTATTCTTGCTGAAGATAAAAATGCCTTTTTAAGATTCCAAGGAGGCCTTAAATTGATGACTAATTACCCTCAGCCTTATTCATTTCTCCTATGTCAATAGCACACAACAACTGATATCTGATCCCATAATATTTACAATAACTACTTCCCCGAGTTTCTCAAATGCCTGTGATATTATACCAGCCACAGTATCACATGGTTCAACACCAGTGACCATCTCATCAATTGTGCTATTGCAACATCTCAAGGGCTATCAATACTTTGTCTACTACCAGCAAGGAGGACCAGTCAGAAAGTGGGTGATACAACTCTAAAATCTAATTTTGGAGTTTTATTCCTATGGCTGCTCTTGGAACAAAATGTTTTAGAATCATCACCTGGAAATAGACTCTGAGACAGAGGGTAGCATACAGGAGGTTCATTGGGAGAGATCTCCAGGAAAACCTTATGTGGGTTGAGGAAAGCAGCACTGAGCAGAGGGATAAATAAAAGTGGGATTATGCTGCAAAGGAGGAAACAGCTGATTATATGGAAAATTCTGTGGCAGGAATCACACTTTAAATATGTCCAAGACTGAGGTGCAAGGACCAGACTTCATACCCCATATTGGCTAGTCACTGGAGAAGAACTGACTTAGAAGCAAGTCAAATTATTAGGCAATTCCCAGAGAGGAAGGCAGCTGTAACCTTGGCATTTATCTGTCTGGCAGCAGTAGGTCAAAAAACGTTGATCATTCAGAGGGCACCTGTGTGGCCAAGCACAGCATCCATCTACTAAGCCACACCAGATGCATTTGCTCTTCTTCTAAAACCGAACTTTACAAACACACATTTACAAGTAACAACACTTAATTTTAACAACATATAGTAATTGCATGATGATTCATATTTTTTTCAAAGCCCTTTTCCATATCACATTTCAGATTTTTTTTTTTTTTTTGGTCAACTTCTGCCCAGCTTTGAGGTTCCTTAAAGGTGACCCTGGAGCCGGGCACGTGGCTCACGCCTGTAATCCCAGCACTTTGGGAGGCCGAGGACGGCGGATCACGAGGTCAGGAGATAGAGACCATCCTGGTTAACACGGTGAAACCCCGTCTCTACTAAAAAAAATACAAAAAAATTAGCCGGGCATGGTGGTGGGTTCCTGCAGTCCCAGCTACTCGAGAGGCTGAGGCAGGAAAATGGCGTGAACCCGGAAGGCGGAGCTTGCAGTAAGCCGAGATTGCGCCACTGCACCCCAACCTGGGCGACAGAGAGAGACTCTGTCTCCAAAAAAAAAAAAAGTGACTCCAAGGTCAATACCAAGGGAGTGCTGCAGGACCAAGAGGGAGATGCTGTGCATTCTCAACCCAGAAAATGTTCTTAAAATGTCTAATTTGTTATTTTTTGCTAAACAAACTTTAACACACTGAATTATCTGATTTTCTAAACAATCCCCATTTGACAGCACCAGATGGATACAAGGAGGTTAAATATATTTTCTCAATTATATAGGCTAAGAGGGCACAGGGTAGGAGTTGAAAGCCCGTCATTCTAAATTCAAATACAGTGTTGTTGTTATCACACAGCTTTTAGTGATGTTGAAAGAAGTCATTTATTTAAATTCCCTTACTAATAAAAGTAATTAATTAGATTAATTTGTGTTTCCACCATTGCAATCCTAAGTGGCTTCTCTATTTGTCCAAGAACTCCAGAAACACACATTTTCTGTTTTCTATTGTATGATGGAGAGGAGGTTTGCTGAACTACCCATACCATCTCCTTCAATAGATCTGTGCTTTGCAGCATCACTTTACTTTTACAGAGTATACTATATAACAGTCTAATTAAATACAAAAGTATTTATTAAGATACTCTGTTTTCCATCAGCGGAGATGTACACCACTTTGCTTTCTGTGTAAGTGCCTGCAGAACAGCATTACTGTCAATTTTAATTTCAAGTTGCTTCCATGGAAAAGATAAATGAGACTCTGAGCAGATGGTTGTCATCACATAATACAATTTAAAACCCTGTAAAGGGACACAACACTTGCTACTGCACTTAAAACCTATGCATGCATCTCAGGCAAACAAAATAAAATGAGGACAAGAAAAAACTAAGAGTTTGCTAATTTGCTGTTAAAGATTAAAACATAATGTAAGATTAGGAACATCAAATTAAAGGTAAGCTCATTAAATAAAAAGGAATTGAAGACTCTAGAGAAATTAGCATACTTTAAATTCATGTCATCTCCCTTGATGGCTTCTTGGTTGTACTGGGGGACATGGGTTAATCCAGTTGGGAGTATGTATATCCAAAAGACTGTAAATCAAACCTACTTATTCATAGGTTCCATTTTTATCTGTGCTACTGTGTTGCAAATGAAAAGTAATGAACATACCTGCAGTAAGCAAACAAAGTTATGTACCTTTGGTCTATGGGAAAATTGGAAAATTGCAGTTTACCTTATATATATATATTTTATTTCTGTTGGTCTATGGGAAAATCAGAAAATTGCAGTTTACCTTATACATATTTTATTTCTGTTTTGCAAAATCTGCTTTCATTAAGTAACTGTTTTACAAATAAAAATATTCCACATGTGCAGTATAGGCTTCTAAGAACTTTTATGTTGATAATGATCTAACATTCCAATTGTTATTAATAAAATAAGGATGATACAATTGACTCATTCTCTCCACATGCCCCAGCAAGAAAAAAGAATGGTGCTTTGCTAACAAATGCATAGATTAAGATTGACACCACAGAAGCAGTTTTATCTGTGACATTAATTCTCCAGGCTTATGTGTTATTTTTCCCAGATTTCTTTCTTCTTATATATCATTTAAAATATTTTTCTTCTGACTTATTCTAAATCAATCATAACCAATCTCCTGCAGTTTTTTTCCGTAGCTGCTGAAGGTTACTTATTTTCTCCTGGAGTTCCTTCAATTATGTTTACATTGTGTTTTGAGTTAGCAGCAAACAGCAATAAACAATCAAAGATACTTACTGACAGAAATTAATGTTAAGCATAAAGTGAAAGATGTCATAAAATAATTCCAAAATAGTTTACTTCATTCTATGATATTCAATGAAGGTATTATATGAGTTTTTTCCAATTTCCCCTCCAACTTCCAGGCTTCTCTTGCACTAGGAAATGCTAATGAGTTTCCAGTTCTGTGGCGTAAGTATAGGCCACTGTTTCCATACATCTGACAGGATGGGAGGCAGAGGCAAGTTGTAACTGACATTCCCAGCTGGTCTGCCTCCAACTGCCAGCAACCTTTGGCTAGCAAAGCCCATCCATGGGCACCTCAGCTTCTAAGACATTTCTGTCTTTCGCTAGTCGTGACCTGAGATGACAAACCCTAATCACTGTTCTCTGTTATCTCAACAGTCAACTGAGTTTGGGTAAGTTGGGACAGCCCACTTATTGGCATGAACATGTGTAAATAGATGTCCACTCTTTGGGTATTTTGCATGGCAACTATTCCCAAGAACTGTTAGCTACCTGGAAAAAAACAAAACAAAACAAAACAAAAAGAAAAAACAGATCTCTGTATATACCTCTATAGAATCAGCTCCAGCTTGTCTTCTTCATGATAGAAGCTCCTCTTTTTAACATATCTTGCATTATTTCTCCTTAACATTTCTTATGGTTGAAGTGATATGAGCAAAGGAGATAATGATATAAGCTGAGATTGAAAATGCAGGAGGACAATCGTATGCAGGGTTTGCCATGTATTCCTAAAGTGCCAAAATTTAATTCAAGTGCACAGAAAAAGAAGTCGTTGAAATAGCTTAAATAAATGTGCCATGACCCATCTAATTTTAAAGATCACTCTTGCTTCTGCATAGAGAGGAGAAAATTAGTGGGAACCAGATCAGCAGTCCGAAAGAAAGATGATTGTGTCTATACTAACAAGATAGCAATAGAGATGGAGATAAATGATAGATGAGGGATATTTTATAGATAAAATTGCTTCAAGGGGAAAGTAACAGAGAAAAGGAATAATAGAGAGATGAAGTATTCAGCATGGCCCAGCAAATTCTGGTAACAGTGGTGCCATTTAATGAGATGGGGTGACAGGGAGCAGAGAAAGGGCGTATCTTTGTGGGTCAAGAGTTGAAGTTTAGCCCAGGAAGCGATGTTTGAGCTTTCTAGTCACATAGAACCATCAGCCTTCTTCTAATGGCTCACAAATACTTGAAAAATACAAATGTGATAAGTGGCAAGTCGGATGTTTGGAAATCTTTAAAGTCAAGATTAATACTCATCAGGTCAATATCACCTTTATGTGGCAAGCATTATCAATGTTAAAGCTCTCTAGGATTTTCCATTTATCTGCTATTTTCACTCATTAAAATAATTTATTCCACCAATTTTCTTACTTAATTGAAACTTTGGAAAACATGGAAACAGACAGCAAAAGAAAAGCACTTATTCATACCAGTAAAAGGCATAATTTATGTAATTTTGATATATATTCTTCAATATTTTCTTCTTATTTTTATATGACAAGCATGATACAGTGTATGCAATTCTACAAACTGTGGATCAACACAACAGAAATCTGTGTTTCATAGGTGATTATCACAAGACATCCCCTCTAACTTGGCACTCTAACCATGTTTCTTACCAAGTTGTCTAAGAACAATCCTATGCAGTGTTCACTAGAGACCTATTGATAGTAGAAGAAATGAAGTGCTGTTTTCTTCTGCTTCCTTCATGATTTATGTAGGCTCTTAGCTTCTACACTGGCAAAAAGTGTCCAGGCTGGCATAAGCTTTACACCTCCGTTTTATGTAAATGTGCTCCTGTTGAGCAGAGTAGTGACAGAGAAATGCTCTCATCCTTAATGGGAGTCTACTAGGCCCCCTGAACATTAGTAAGATGGCCCCACCTGCCTGGAACACTCCATTCTCCTCATTTAGGCCAAGAAACCACTCTTCTAAGTGGTCACTTGGATGGCTCATTATCACTGTTATCATTCACGGATATGGTCCTGTGAAATTCTGTTGCTAAAATATTGACAACACTATAATCACTTTGCACTTCAAGGAGCAACAATAGAGGAAAAATTCACTGAAACCACGAGAATAGATGGTGCATACAGGATGTTCATCTCGGTAACTTTACAATAACTTTGAGTTAAAAATAGTGTGTTTAATCTCTTTCTCCAGATACATAAACTAATATGAAATACTTTAGTACATGCAGAAAAAAAATTTGAAAACAGAGAAAGGGAAGCAACCCAAGGAAAACCAAACAAGAAAGCAAAATAAAAAACTGTCTTGTGAAAAGGCCAAGGCCATTATTAAGAAGCACATGCCAGCCGTCACCCAGGCCTCCTTGCAAGTTTCCTGCCTTTTATTCTACATAAAATTTGTAATGGTTTATAACTATTTATGGAAATAATGCATGCTAATTTTAACTTATCCATACAATAAAGTTTGAAAACAAACAAAACCTAAACTCTCAAGCCATCACTTTGGGTTCACACAGACATGTTTGCAGCTCATTTAATTTCTATAGGCGGTGCAAGGGCTGAACTCCATCAGACTGGTCAGCATTTTATCTCTGATATACAAAAGTCAAGAAAGGGAGCCCACACTCTTGAAGACTAACTTGCTGGTATAAAACTCAAACTTGCCAGGGGTGGTGGCTCACGCCTGTAATCCCAGCACTTTGGGATGCTGAGGAAGGTGGATCACGAGGTCAGGAGATTGAGACCATCTTGGCTAACACAGTGAAATCCTGTCTCTACTTAAAAAAAAAAAAAAAAATTAGGTGGGCGTGGTGGCACTCACCTGTAGTCCCAGCTGCTTGGGAGGCTGAGGCAGGAGAATCACTTGAACCTGGGAGGCGGAGGTTGCAGTGAGCTGAGATTGTGTCTCTGCACTCTAGCCTGGCGACTGAGTGAGACTCTGACAAAAACAAACAAACAAACAAAAAATAAAACCTCAAACTTGGGTAGTAGTTTATTATGTAGTTTGTATACTTAATAGCATTGGGCTTTGAAAATCTCATGTGTTCTTCTTCTTCAAAAAAAAAATACTCTAATGGGTTAATATCAATAAGCAAAAAATAGGAAGTCATAACCCTGAAAAGGTCCCTTTCCCCAGGATCTTTGGGTTTGCATTTCAAAACTCTAAGCTTATCTTCCTTCTTCTCTTTACCTACACTTCCTCACACAGTCTGACATAGTTGATTACATTTTTGCTTCTTAATTCCAAATACATTTTTATTTCACCTTTTAAATTTTATTCCTAAATTAATCTAATTGAATACCTTGATGTTAGCACTCATCATTTTCCAAAACAGTTTTTGAATTAGCCCATAGGGAGCACCTATACCATCACCGTGGGACAGTTTTGGTAGGAATAGTTATCTTTGTCTCTTTGTCTTAAGGCCCTGGGGAGTCAACTGGGCTCATGTCCCATGGACTCTGTGTTTAACCTGGGCTTGAAGTGGAGCTTAGTGAGCACAGTGCCTTGTGTATGTATTTAAATCCTGTTTATTATCTATTTCATTGATTTGGTTTCTCTATCAGTTTTTTCAGGTCAACAGGTTAGGGTATCAGGATTTCATATAATTAAGAGAATAGAATGAATGTAGATAAGAATCTGAAACAAGACCCAAATTAAAGTTTAAAATGTTAGCCTCTGTAGTAGGCTGAATAATGGCTCCCAAAGACATCCATATCCTAAGACCTTGAACTGTGGACCTTGTAGTGTGACCAAGTTAAGGATTTTGAGATGGAGAAATTATCCTGATTATGTGCTTGAATCTAAATCACAAGCATTCTTGTAAGACAGACACAGAGGAAAATTTGATACAAAAGTAGGAGATGTGATGACAGAAGTGAGAGATTGGAGTGAAGGAAGGAAGGGGCCATGAGCTAAGGAAAGTAGGTGACCTCTAGAAGTTGAGAAAGAAAAGGGAAGAGATTTTCCCCTACAGCCTCCAGAAGAAATACAGTCCTGGAAACACCTAGATTTTGGCCCAGTAAATTTGATTTCAGACTTTTGGCCTCAAAACCTGTAAGAATAAATGAACATTGTTTTAATCCACCAAGCATGTACTGATTTATTATAATAGCCACGGGAATCTAATACAATCCACCTCAGGTCAGAAAATGAAGGCAAGAAAGGAATATGACACAAACTAAAAATGTAAAACTGACAGTAACAGAAGTGACTGGTGTGTGCATCAGTTTCTTAGGGCAGCCCTCATAAATTACCACAAATTTAGTGTCTCAAAACAACAGAAATTTATTCTCTTATAGTTCCAAAGTTTAGAAATCTGAAATCAAAGTGCCAGCAGGGCCGTGCTTCAACTGAAGGCTTTAGGAAAAAATCCTTCCTTGCCTTTTCCAGCTTCTTGTGTCCACAGATTTCTTTGGCTTACAGAGAAATCATTCCAATCTCAGTGTCCATCTTCACATTACCCCCTTCTCTATGTAACACCATACCCTCTCCTCTTCTCATAAGGGGCCGCCCTATATAAGAAGGGTCAAGTGAATGAATAATATCATCTTCAGGATCATTCATTCATTACATTCTCAAAGATCCTATTTCCAAATAGGGCCATAATCTGAGATTTCACATGGATGTGGATTTTGGGGAGACAGTCGTCAACCCATTAGAGTACATGTTTGTTTTGTTTATTCAAAAGTACCTACATATAAGAAAGATTAAAAAGTGCTAAAGGTTGCATAGTGAGTTAAACACTTTGCATACCTTATCTAGTTTTGCCCTCACAGCAACTCAATGAGGTAGGTAATTTTTCCATTTTATACTTGAAAAACTGAAGCTAATGATCATACTGTGATTTAGGAGCAAGATATTAAAAAACAACAAAGAAATACTAAATTACAACTCTTGTTTCTACAATACATGGTCGATTTTGGCCAAAATATGTTAAATTATCAATATACTAAATATCAATATCAACATATTGAATTTAATATAGTTTAAAAATTTTATGAAATTATCAATGGAAAATGTCATGGAGACAAGTTCTCAGTGGGGAAGAAAGCATACCTTGTGGAACAGAATAGAATGCGATATTCATCTGCCTCCAAAGAATTAGTAAAACCATTGCCTCTCTCTTTTTCTTTCTCCTCCCTCTCCCTCCTCTTCTGCTTCTCCCTTCTCCTCCTTTTCATTTTCTTCTCCTCCTCCTTCATTTTCCTCTTTCCTTTATTTTTTCTGTCTTGACTGCAGCAAGTGTCCAAACACATGTATCTTTAATACCATACATTAAAAATTAACTATTAGCTATATTATGTTAATAACATATCATTAAACTGTATTAGATTATTGTGTTATTTGTATATTGTATTATTGTTGTAATATATTATAATATGTTGTTATATTATAATATAATATTACATTATTAGAAAAAACTGAGAAGCAGATAAAGCTAGAATGAAGGCCAAATATAATTTTGGGGTAAGAAATACCATGTCTTTGATTATTTGTTTGTATATTAATAACCAGACATAAAGACCCTCATTAGGCAGTCCTTCCTGGACTAAAGTTTCAGATGGACTCACAAGACTTTCAAACTGTGGCTCTGACTCGTGGTCTCCTGAGCAGGAGTATCAGTCTCATCCAGGAACTTCTTAGAAATGCTGATTCATGGCCGGGCGCGGTGGCTCATGCGTGTAATCCTAGCACGTTGGGAGGCCGAGGCAGGAGGATTGCCTGAGCTCAGGAGTTCGACACCAGCCTGGGCAACAACAGTGAAACCCTGTCTCTACTAAAATACAAAAATGTAGCCAGGCGTGGCGGCATGCACCTGTAGTCCCAGCTACTCGGGAGGCTGAGGCAGGAGAATCGCTTGAACCCAGGAGGTGGAGGTTGCAGTGAGCTGAGATTGTGCCACTGCACTCCAACCTGGGTGACAGAGCAAGTCTCCGTCTCCAAAAAAAAAAAAAAAAAAGAAAAGAAATGCAGATTCATGGGCCCCTTTGCATGCCTCATGTCAGAAATTCTAGATATAAGCTCCAGCAAGACAGATGAGTAAAGCCCTCTCACATGTAAGAACCTCATGCATATAAACGTTTGGAAACCACTTTTTTGAAACAGATAGTTGATCTCCTGGGGGAACCCAGGCAATTTTCTGTGAAAGTGTCCCAATCACACTGGAGATGCCAGAATTTAGCATTTCAAGAAAGAGAACAAAAGTGTATCACATTGCTAAAGACAAAACCTTAATGGGAAGAACAGAAATAAGACTGGTAATAGACTTTTTTAAAAAAATGCTTTTCTTGTTTATCTCTTTGCTTCACTTCATCATTAGAGTGTGGAGGGGATCAGTCAGGCTATTTTTATTCTTAATAAAGGATATAGGAGAAAAGAGTCTTTAGAGCCTTATCTCAATGAAAGATCCACAGGCTAGTGGGAACCACAGCTGAGTTATCCTAAGAATTATGCGTATTTCTCAACTGTTACGTTAACTGGCCACTCTGCTTTAATTCTTCATGTAATCTGTTTTCCATCATAAGCCATAGTAATCCCTATTAAACTCCAATTCCTACCTATTATAAAATTCCCTTTGAAAACCCTTCAGTGTTTTCTACTTTTCATAGGACCCTTCCTGGTCCTGCTCTTCCTGTTTTGACACTGAGCCCCCACCACTTGGTAAGGAAGCTCCAGCCACAATGGTTTCCTTTTCTTTCTCTCCTAAATTAAGCTATCTCTCATCTAAGAAACTTTGCAATTGATACGCTCTCTGCCAGAGATGCCCTTGGCTTTAAGATGTAAGATATCATTCAGAATACATATTATAAAAAATATTTTTCCTGTTTATGAATCCCCAGTGCTAAAGCAGTACCTGTTACATGGAAAACTTCATAGAATATCTGCTAAATGAAAGCGCCAGAGCATTACTAGGTGTATAATAACTGAGAATAAATGATGACAGCCAGAGTCTGGTATGGAATTTGCGATGCTATGTTCCAGCCAAATATTAAATTCATGCCTCAGTCATATGTCTATCTTTACATAAAAAACTTCCAAGAGAATTAATTAATTGTGGAAGAGATATTAGATGCACCCTCGTGCCTACACAAGATTGAACAAATGCAATTTAAAAGTTTGAGTTCATAAAACATGGGTTAACACATCAAGATTATTCAGAGGTTGCACTCCTTTATTTTAATGTCACTCTCCATAATGAAACCTCCTATTTACGTGCACATGAGAACAAAAGTCTAATTCTAACAGAAACTATCCCAAATAACATTAAATTCAACAGGTAAGACACCTACTTTTTTGTGTTTCTACTAAGTTGTGGTGGCTTCTTGAAGTCATTTTAGATCATCAGTCTTTCTCTGAAACTTAAAATGTTATTCTCATAAATTATAACAAAGGCCATATATTATACAGAAATGTCTATTCCTAATGAATCAGCAGAACTCATAAGAAATCTAGTTAGGAAGCCTACAAACTGTCTCCATTAGCAACAGCGTACCACTGTGTAAGTGAAGCGGGTGTGTGCTGTGTAAGAGGCTATAGTTTAATGCAAGTCTCATAAATAAAATGCCTGGAGCATCAAGAATACCTAAAACATAAAGCTCTTTTCCTAGAGAGACTTCAGTGTTGGGCAGATTGATGTAGGAGTCATTTTCTTGTAGGGCATAATTAGATGAAGGATTGAATAGAATGACTAAGTAAGGGAGTTCAGCGAAGAAATGAAAAGCAAAGGCAGAAAAATGGCAAACCTCATTTTGAAGGAGCAGTATTGCCTAACTTCATCTCTGAAACAGTCTGAGTTAATAAAAAATTATGTAAAAGATGAAAAGTGAATTACTGCACCATGAAAAAAAGCATTGCTAACATAGAACAGATGAGATGGTGAGTGGGCCATTCAGACGTGGAGTGGACAAGGGCTTAGTCTTGATCAGGGTGTTTGTAACCAAACAGAGCACAGGATACAGCTATAACTTCATTTGTCACAGAAATATTCAACTAAGTGGAAAAGAGACAAAAAAGGCACCCAGATGTATGGAATACGTAAACTTTAAAGGGCCACAAGAGCACCTTTCTTGTCTATGTATCTGTATGTTGCCCAGAAAGTCACTTCATCCAGAATTCTAATAATATACACCTTTTTATTCTTTAAAATTAAGAAAACCAACACCAGCAAGGACGAGATTTTGTTGGATTATGAAGATGAATCCCCAAAAAAGTGAAAGTAAGAAAGATTAGGATTGAGATTACAGGCTGGAGGTTCTATGTCTAGATAGATCATCAAATGAAAAGAAGAGAACAGAGAACATATGGAAGGGAAAGAAATCAATGTTAAGCCATTCAACTCATATTCCATGAATGT
This sequence comes from Pongo pygmaeus, assembly GCF_028885625.2. NCBI lineage: Eukaryota > Metazoa > Chordata > Mammalia > Primates > Hominidae > Pongo > Pongo pygmaeus. The sequence continues at coordinate 33,159,734 of NC_072379.2, read as the reverse complement.
CTACTCTGTGTGTAGATCTTATCAACGAACATTGAGTTTTATAAACACATGCTTCCCATAGACCATTGTTTTATCAGTATTTATCATCTAAAAAGGAACGCCATCTGGAAAGGTGAAATAATAAAAATTAGCTAGCTGGTAATACCAAATAACTGCATTAATTATAGGAGGATAGCCTCTGTTGATATAACATGTAAATTCAGGATCTCAAGGGTTTAGTATTAAAGACAAATAATGCTTGCACTGTCCCTCTCTGTTACTGTAATTAAGAATAGGGTTCCTTCAAGGATTCCACATTATTAGACAAGAAGGACCAATGAGATATACAATGTCTCAACAGCCTTGGCCTGAAAAGTATACATTACACATTTGCTCAAAGCTCTGCAAGGGAAGCCAGGAAATAGAGGACATTAAATGGCTACTTAGTGAGCACTAAATGTCCCTGCCGCAACAGTAGTACAAAATATTTTCCAAAGGTAAAATACATATACCAAAGACTATACATTCGTGTTATAAAATGCATGTATGCATATGTGTGTATATATATATAAATATATATGTATTTTATATAAATATACACACACGTGTACATAAATATCTGTTTGTGTGTGTGTACTAATTGACCTGAACAAATGTTAAAGGTGTTTTAAATATAGGAAATGAGTAGCATATACTCAGAAGTAATTGAGCACCTTTTATTGATAAGCATCTTTGTAGATACTGGTGATATAGCAGTTAATAAGACCAAAGAAAAACCTCCATTCCTCAACAGAACTTATGTTACTGTAAATAAGCTGTTTATTACATGGGTCTTTAAGGAAGGGTGAGATTTGCACGATAATAGAAAGCCCTCTAAAATTGGCCTACAATTACTATAATATTTTAATAATAATTTAGGCTGATGATGAAGACTTTGATAATGCATGGGTAAGTTTGTGAATGCTATTAATTTGTTCTCCCTTCTACTTTATCATTACTTTTTGTTTGCTTTGGCCTTATGAGAATTTGAATTTTTCTGAAATTATTTCATTTCTTTCATTTTTTGTTAAATGTTATCTCTCATTTTTTTTCTAATAGATGTAATAAAACTTTAATTAGGATATTCAACTCAACACACAATTGGCTTATGAATATGACTCAAATGTATATAATGTGTAGTGTGGATAAAATATTTATTCTATTGTTCTGGTCATACCAATACTTTCTTATAAAATAAGTTTACTTTGAATGCTGTTGATCATACTTTTCAATGTTTATCTGACTCATTGTGTAACTCAGAATATTTTATAGTCTCACAACTGCTTCTACCAATTTATAGTACAACATCTTTTCAGTGTATTTTTCTCAAAATTACTGGCCATGGAAAAATGCAAAACTCCTAAAATGATGAGTACCTTGCACAATTCAAAATTCAAAGTTTTCTAAAGAATGAAGTCATATCTTAGCCAAATAATATGCTATGATTAAGGTACAGTGAGAATGCTGAAGAAAGAATAAAAATATGCAGAATCTTTGTTACAGTAAGACATCTAAGTAACGTGATTTCTCAGTATTGTTCATGCATATGGTAGTTACTTCTGTCACTTTCATATCTTTACTGTTTAAATTTTTGGTGTAGTAATTTTTCTAAGAGTTTATTTATGTACTGATAATGTAAACTGATAATTAATGCTTAATGACTAGCAAAGAAAACCAACCTGTCTGAATACCAAACAAATATTTATAAGTAATGTAATTACCTCAATTAACTCAAGAGAGAAAATACTAGAGACTTTGTCATTTCTTTCTGAGTGATCCTCTGAAAGTCTCCAGTAAAATGCATCAATTATCCTTTTCATAAAAACAGTCAGCAAATCAAAGCTTTGTGGCTATAAATTATAAAGAATAAACTTTACATTGTAGGGACAAATGTGCTGCCTTTACATACAGATCAGTCTACTGTGGTATTTGAGGAACACTATTCCCCTTTGCATGAACCAAGTACCCATAGAAGTACACTTTTCACAATCAAATCTTGCTCTATTTCCAAAAGGCAGTATAAATGTTTATTACTTACACTCTCAGTGGAAATGCCCAGAAAGAAAATAGTCCTTAAAAGGTGCAAGTCCACTTCATAGGTTTATAAATAAGTGTGTGTATGTATGTCAAATACTATGTGTTAGAAACATTTTTGTGTATGGTATTGTAAAGGAAGAGAGGCAGGTTTAAGCCCTAGTGGTCTATATTAGAATACTTGAAAGAACTATAAGAATGTAAAGAACAGTTCTATAGACACATAACTTTTTTTTTTTTGGATTTGCAAGTTTTTTTAATAAGAAATGGGCAAAGCCAGCTTTCTTTTCAGAATCAAAATGCAGAACAAATGGAAAAATTATGGTATTTAGCCTTCACAAGTTTGAGCCTCCACAAATTATGCAACCAAGTTTTACATATTTAACAGCCCTTCTACATACACTCCATCTTCTCTATCTTAGTTCCAAGTTTTAGTTTTCAATCCCAATTAAACCAATTCCATTGCTACTTAAGAAAAAGCCTTCCCAGTTATTGTCAGAAAGTATGATTTAGCTTACCCCCTCCACTACCCAGCAAACTACAGAGAGGATGGAGTGTAATATGAGCAATACGGAGTCTTAATGCAATTCATGAGCACCACTTAGTCCTTACATGAATCTAGTTGCTAACATTTCTATTATATTGTGACAATGACTCCTGACTGTTATTCTCTGCGAGAAATGGGGGGAGTAAATTCTTAATAAAAGACACCAGGTACAAAGCAACATTTTACTTCTGTTGTAGACACACCACTTTTCAACTACTAAATTTTGTTCTTTGGTCTTGGGGCCACCTCTCTGCAGTAGTGGTTCTCAACACTGGATGCCCATGGGAAGGAAGGACATAAAGTTTTGCTTCCAACAGGCCAAATCCTGAACAGGATCCTATAATCTTTTTTTGTACTCTTCATGACTGGAGAATTTTTGGAAATATTTTAAAGTTAAAAATAAATAAAAATAGAATATGTGACAGAGACATTAAGACTTTACGGTATGCAAAGTCCAAAATATTTATTTTCTGTTTACAGAAAAACGTTTCTTAATTTGTACTTTAAATGAGGACAATGCTTTCCCATTGTCTATATGAAAGTTTTTTCTTTTTTTAAAAAGGGGGCAAGAAAATTACTAACACATACAAAATTTAACTCAATACAGTTTAACATAGTTTAATTCAATGCAATAAATTGGTTTTGGTTACTTAAAATTTGCAAGGTACTCAGAAAGCCTGGAAACTATATTAAATAGTAAGGTGAGAATACTGCATTTGCAAAGTATACCATTAAGAAGGGGAAAATGAGACAAATGGAACCATAATAATCATAAAGTCATGATATATATGACAAAAATAGATACATCTAAAGAGCCATTGGTAAAATGTTGATTTAAAAAGATCAGCTCATATCTAGAGACATTAGGAAAGGCATTTGGGATTGAGATGTTACTTGACATGGAAACTGATAAAAAGTAGCCTTTTATTCTCCAACACAGGAGGAGGGAAAATACATCCCTGCAGTGGAAACTATGAGGGAAAGGGCAAATGTGGGAAGGTAAAGGTTGGAGTGTGTTTATGAAGCAGAGTCCTGAAATAAGGGATTAGTACTATAGTGTAAAACAGAGTTGGCAAACTTCTCTTGCAAAGGTACAGATAGTAAATATTTTTGACTTTGTAGATGATGTGGTCTCTTTTGCCACGAATCAACACTAAAGTTATAGCATAATGTTGCCATAGACACTATGAAATGAATTGCTGTGATATGTTCTAATGGAACTTTATTTACGAAAAGAGATGAGATTTGACTTGTAGACCACAGTTTGGTGAACAGAACTAATAAAGGACATCAATAATTATTAAGCAACAGGGACCATCTGATGGTTTCTGATTAAGTGCCGTGGTACACATTGGGGAAGTGTGTAGTCACTGACCCTTACCGTCAGGAGTACAGACATATGTGACTCATGTCCTCTCATCTAGCTGTCATGCAGGAGCCGATTCCTGAAATAGTTTAATTACGCAAGAGACCCATAACTAGGAATCAATGGAATTGACAATTACTGAATGAAAGACAACTAGAGTCCTAAATGCGTTCAGAAAAAAGAAAAATCACTGTGATGGTGGATTTTATGTCACTTTGGCTAGACTATGGTGCTCAAAAACTGGTCTAATTGTTGCTGTGGAGATATTTTTTAAATATGTTTAGCACTTAAATCAGTGGACTTTACGTAAAGCCATTTACTCTCCATAATGTGGCTTGGCCTCATCCAGTCAGTGGAAGGCCTTAAGAGAAAAGCCTGAGGTTTCCCAAAGAACAAGAATTTCAGCCTCAAGACTGTAACATAGAAACCCTGCTTCAGTTTCCAGCCTGTCTGGCCTGCCCTGTGGAATCTGAACTCATGACTGCAACATAAACTCATATGAGGACTTCAGACCTTCTGGTGTGCCCTGCGGATCTCTGCCTTGCTGGAGTCTGCCCAAGCACAGGAGTTTTAGAGATGAAGAAGCTCAGGAATGCAGTGCAGGTATTAAAATTGCACATGGATTTGAAACTAAAAAGAAAAAAACTGGCCGGCTGCAGTGGCTCATGACTGTAATCCCAGCACCTTGGGAGGCCGAGGCGGGCAGATCACGAGGTCAGGAGTCCCAGACCAACCTGGCCAGTATGGTGAAACCCTGTCTCTACTAAAAAATACAAAAATTAGCTGGGTTTGGTGGTGGGCGCCTGTAGTACCAGCTACTCAGGAGGCTGAAGCAGGAGAATCACTGGAACCCAAGAGGTGGAGGTTGCAGTGAGCCGAGATTGTGCCACTGCATTCTAGCCTGGCCAAGGGGAAAAAAAACTCCACAAAAACAAAAAACAAAACAAAACAAAACAAAAAACAAAATGAAAAAAACTAACAATTTAATAGATTTAATTCCTAGAATTTATAAAAAATATTATTTCCTCAAAACAACTAGAAATAAGTACCATGTATTCCAGCTGGTAAGGATTAACCTGGTTATGACTTGTATGGGTAGTGAATTGGGAGTACCTGGGAAACACTTCGAAACTGTTTAAACGCTTTCACAACTCCTACTCAACCCAAAGAAAATAATCCGACATGCTGGAACAATCCAGTTTACCATACTTTGCCAACTTTGGCAGAATTTTAAGTTATTCATTCTTGTTTTCACTGTTAAAGAATCCAGACAATTGTTCTTCATAGGAAAAGAAAGTGTTTTTTCTTTACAAAAGCATTTATTGTAATTTTTGTAAAATAGAAAACATTTTGAAATAGCCCAAATAATCAAACTAAGAAAATGGTTGACAAAAATTGTGTGGGTTTTCTGGTGAACTTTACTAAACAATCAATATTTTTGAAATACATTTAAGGATAACAGAAATTAATGTAATAATATTGGCCAGGCACGGTGGCTCAGGGCTATAATCCCAGCACTTTGGGAGGTTGAGGCGGGCAGATCACTGGAGGCCACGAGTTCAAGACCAGCCTGGCCAACATGGCGAAACTTCTTCACTACTAAAATACAAAAATTAGCTGGGCATGGTGGTGCACGCCTGTAATCCCATCTACTCGGGAGGCTGAGGCATGACAATCACTGGAACCCAGGAGGTGCAGGTTGCAGTGAGCCAAGTTTGTGCCACTGCACTCCAGCCTGGGCAATAGAGCAAGGCTCTGTCTCAAAAAAAAAAAAAAATTAATTTATAACTAAGGTTATATTAACCTAAAATTTAATGCAAATATATTTGTATTTACACACATAGAAGCAATGGAAATATATGTATACACATATATATGTGTGTATATATATATACACACACACACACACACACACCCCCACCCATACACACAAATTTTCACTCTGGTAACCTCATTGTAGGATTACCTATCATTTTCATATTTTAATAAAACTTTTCTGTAATTTTTAAATTTTCACTAGTGTAAGGGGTTTGTATTTGTAACAAAAAAGATAAAAATGGAATATTTAAGGTTTTGCAAACAAAAAGACATTTAAAGATAAATATAAGAAAATACTAACAGAAATGCATGTAAAATTGACAATAATAATGCAACACAATCGGCTTGGAAACAGAAAGCCCTGGGCTTGAGTTCTTGGTTTGGAGGTGATCAGCTGTATGTCCTTTATCACACATGATCTCGGCCCTCCTCAGTGGAGTTAACGCCCTAATTCCTGGAATCTGAGCATGTGCTACATTACACAGAAAAAAGAACTTTGCAGGCAGGATTAAGGCTATTTTAAGAACAGACAGAGCAGCCAAAAGTATCCAGGTGGACCCAATCACATCAACCCTTAAAAGAGAACTTTCTCCAGCTAGAGATGGAACAGACATGGCAGAACAAGAAGTCAAAAATTTGAAACCCAATGACTTGACGCAGACTGTTGGCCTGAGAATGGAGGGGGCCAAAAACCCTCATCCTACAAAGACAACAACCCAAGTTCTGCCAATAGCCTCATTCACAGGGAAGCAGATTTTATCCAGTCTCTAAAGAAATGCAGCCCTGCTGGCACCCAGACTCCAGCCTTGGAAGATCATGAGCAGAGAAATCAGCTGCAACCACCCAGATTTCTGACATACAGAAATACAAGAAAATAAATTTGCATCATTTCAGAAAGCTTAAGTTTGTGGTAATTCATTGCAGCAACAATAGAAAACTAAGGCGATATCAAATAATTTTAGTCTTTATTGAAATAAAGTTTATTTGTGAAATTGATACCGTAACATTGCTTATGCAAATGTTGTCTGTATGTAATGTCACTTCTTATTACATATTTTTAAATTGACCTTAGGTGCACATGATTGATATATTTCCATTGTTACGATGTTTGTTATTATTAACATTATAATTTTTTAAATACTGATAATAAATCTCAAAACTGCAAAATATAACCAATAGTGAGAAAAAGATTTTAAAACCTATTAAATGTAAGTTTTCTATAATAACATTCAAATAATGACTTTATATCAGAAAGGCATGCACATTTATATGCATAGATTAATAAAACTTTTACATAAATGAATAGTCTTTTATAGAATTTTAAAAAGAAATACAAAAGTCAAGTCAAAATAGAATCAAGATCAGGATTGCTGCCTATAGTGAAGAAAGTTGCCAAGAAGAATAATAAAGCTGAATATAGCATTGACAAACGCAATCACTTAGCATCCTGGAAATCAAATATGGATGTCTTCTAAATGGAGACAGCCATGATTTTACTAGTCTTACTGCAGAGACCAGAGAGGGTTCACAGTGTCCACGTATCCCAGGCAACACTGAGGCTGCAAACATAGAGAAGAAAGGCCCCACCAAAAAGAAAAGCCAGAGCACATTTGAAAGGCCTGCACTTCTCACACACTCACCCACCCTCACACAAATCCAGCAACACGGAGGATCATCAGGATCAGCAGAAGCATCACAGGTCAGAATGGAGGCTGGACCCAAGGAGTTTGAGGAAAACTCTGCCAATCATTGGCTTAGCACTAAGCTGGACTGAGAAAATAGAAACCTTTAGAAAGCTAGGCTAAAAATAAAAAGAAGTAGTAGAAGAAAAAGTAACTGAAGAGATATAATGATGGCTGCACATGTAAGACAGACAAATTTCAGACAGAGCCTAAATAAGTTACTAAACAAAGTCCAAAACTGCTAACTCGGGAATAGAAAACGAAACATCGTATGTTCTCACTGATAAGTGGGAGCTAAGCTATGAGGATGCAAAGACATAAGAATGACATAACGGACTCTGGGGACTTAGCAGGAAGACTGAGAGGAGGAGAAGGATAAAAGACAACACAGTGGGTACAGTGTACACTGCTCGAGTGATGGGTGCATCAAAAAATCTCAGAACTCACCGCTAAATAACTTATTGATGTAACCAAACATCTGTTCCCCCAAAACTATTCAACACAAAAAAAGGAAAATACACAAAGGAAAATAAAAATCTACCTGATAATCATAAAAAATCAAATTGCTAATATCTATTCACAATATGTAAAATGATTAATTCTCAACAAAAATAGCGATACATGCAAAGAAACAGAAAAATGTTATCCATGTGACATATATGTAGGGAAAAACAAAAATCATTATTATTTTGATTTTCAGTATGATGGCTTGAAGATTTTTGTTTACCTGATCCCCAGTGAAACTGGTGAAAATTATTACTTTTTTTAAATGTTAAGCCTCTGGAAATGGTCTGTAGGTGATACAGCAAATGAAGAAACTTCTATTGAAGAAATCTTTTAAAGTTTCATAAAAGAGCAAGATCTATGATATTTGATGCAAGAATGTATGTACCCTCTCTCTGCCCTCCAAACTCAGTGAAATGAAAACTTCACTCCAGACTGGTGCAGCCAACACTCAGCTCCCTCTTCCGGGGTTGACTTGTTCAGAGGAGCAGAGCATTCGCATTTCTCATCCTTCCCCCAGCTGCTTGTTTGAACAAGCACACCCAAGACGTGAGAGGACTCTTCTTCTGGCAAGCCCATACTTGTGAGATGGAGGCTCTATCTTACGTGAGTACCACTGAGAACACTTAGGACCCATTTGTCCTAACACTGACTGGTGAGTCAGAGGTGTTAATGTCTGGAGAGGCAAGCTGAGAAGACTTCAGGCTACTACTCCCCACACCACCACAAAACTCTCAGGTCCTAATGTGGGCATGACACTAAGAGAAATTTACCATTGTCCCCACTCTCATTTCCAGAGCTCTGGTTCAGAGAATTTGCCTGGGAAGAGAAATAAACTGTAAAACAGATAGTTCTCAATCCTTTCCCAAGAAAGGAACTTTATTTGCCACTGAATATGGAGAAGTTCAAGTCTAAGAGAATTCTTTCTTTTTTTTTTTTTTTTCACAGAGTCTCACTCTGTTGCCCAGGCTGGAGTGCAGTGGCATGATCTCGGCTTGCTGCAACCTCCACCTCTCAGGTTCAAGTGATTCTCCTGCCTCAGCCTCCCAAGTAGCTAGGATTACAGGTGCATGCCACCACGCTCTGCTAATTTTTGTATTTTTTGTAGAGACGGGGTTTCGTCATGTTGGCCAGGCTGGTCTCGAACTCCTGACCTCAGGTGATTCGCCCAACTCGGCCTCCCAAAGTGCTGTAATTATGGGCATGAGTCACTGCACCCGGCCAAGTCTAAGAGCATTCTCAAAGTTAGTGGAGATTATAGTGGAATCCCAATAGAAGACATTGATAGACTCAATGAGGATAGAGGTTACACTACACACTGTGTAGTTTTCTAAAGGGAATCAGGGAAAGAGAGTTAAAAGAAGCTCTCTGGAAGTCAAATGTCAAACATACCTCAGAACTGTTCATTCAAAGGATATCAATTTCGATTGTCTTAACCTGTAGAGCAATGTATGCCACTGGGCATTGTTAAAAGCAATAGAGTAACCCACCAAAAACTGGTGGAGCTTAAAATTTAGGTGTGGTAAGCAAAGGAAACAAAGAAGGTCCTGCCAGAGAGCCCTGCAAACTTGAAGAGTAATAAAGAATGCAATCTGGATCACAGAAGAAAAATACTAAAGAGAAATAAACAAAGCCTCAAAGAAATATAGGATACCATTAAGCATACCAACATACACATAAAGGGAATATCAGAAAAAAAGGGAGATAAAAAATTATTTTTAAAAAAATAAATGCTAAAAACTTCCCAATTTTATTAAAAGTTATTAACCCACACATCCAGGAAATGAAACAAACTCCAAGTAGGAAATACAAATAGATCTTCAAACAGACACATTTTAAAAATGTTGAAAGTTAAAGAGAAGGAGAAAATATTTATATCAGGAAGAAAAACATAACTTATTATTCAAAAAAGAATCCCAATTAAGTTAACAACTCATTGGTATCAGAAATTGTAGAACTAGAATGTAGTAGTATAATGTATTCAAAGTGCTCAAATAAAATAATATCGTTGAAGGAACCGGCTCTTCCTTTCGCAGAACCCAGGTGTTTCTCTGGGCCCGGGAAGTTTTTGCTCCCGAGTGAGTCAGGGACGGGAGCAGGCACGCACAGTCGCGTTCTGCCAATTGCTGGGAAAACAGCAACAGAAGGATATTAAGGAGCCACCCCTATAATTTACTCAGATAGCCCCAGCAAGGTCAAAGACATATCATGTCCCAAGGAGAAAAGCTGCAGGCATCTGAGGATAAATCACTGTGAAACAGCTTTGACCATAAAGCTGACTTGGAACACTTTGACTCCAAGGTGCAAGATTATGGCACCTGCCTGGGACATGTAGGCTTTTGAGTTCAAGAGTCCTGCTTTGGGGGAGGAGCCAAGATGGCCGAATAGGAACAGCTCCAGTCTACAGCTCCCAGCGCGAGCGACGCAGAAGACGGGTGATTTCGGCATTTCCATCTGAGCTTTGAGGAGAGCAGTGGTTCTCCCAACACGCAACTGGAGATCTGAGAACGGGCTGACTGCCTCCTCAAGTGGGTCCCTGACCCCTGACCCCCGAGCAGCCTAACTGAGAGGCACCCCCCAGCAGGGGCAGACTGACACCTCACACGGCCGGCCAGGTACTCCAACAGACCTGCAGCTGAGGGTTCTGTCTGTTACAAGGAAAACTAACAGAAAGGACATCCACACCAAAAACCCATCTGTACATCACCATCATCAAAGACCAAAAGTAGATAAAACCACAAAGATGGGGAAAAAACAGAGCAGAAAAACTGGAAACTCTAAAAGCAGAGTACCTCTCCTCCTCCAAAGGAACGCAGTTCCTCACCAGCAACGGAACAAAGCTGGACGGAGAATGACTTTGACGAGCTGAGAGAAGAAGGCTTCAGACGATCAAATTACTCCGAGCTACAGGAGGATATTCAAACCAAAGGCAAAGAAGTTGACAACTTTGAAAAAAATTTAGAAGAATGTATAACTAGAATAACAAATACAGAGAAGTGCTTAAAGGAGCTGATGGAGCTGAAAACCAAGGCTCGAGAACTACGTGAAGAATGCAGAAGCCTCAGGAGCCGATGCGATCAAATGGAAGAAAGAGTATCAGCCCTGGAAGATGAAATGAATGAAATGAAGCGAGAAGGGAAGTTTAGAGAAAAAAGAATAAAAAGAAACGAGCAAAGCCTCCAAGAAATGTGGGACTATGTGAAAAGACCAAATCTACGTCTGATTGGTGTACCTGAAAGTGACGGGGAGAATGGACACAAGTTGGAAAACACTCTCCAGGATATTATCCAGGAGAACTTCCCCAATCTAGCAAGGCAGGCCAACATTCAGATTCAGGAAATACAGAGAACGCCACAAAGATACTCCTCGAGAAGAGCAACTCCAAGACACATAATTGTCAGATTCACCAAAGTTGAAATGAAGGAAAAAATGTTAAGGGCAGCCAGAGAGAAAGGTCGGGTTACCATCAAAGGGAAGCCCATCAGACTAACAGCAGATCTCTCAGCAGAAACCCTACAAGCCAGAAGAGAGTGGGGGCCAATATTCAACATTCTTAAAGAAAAGAATTTTCAACCCAGAATTTCATATCCTGCCAAACTAAGCTTCATAAGTGAAGGAGAAATAAAATACTTTACAGAAAAGCAAATGCTGAGAGATTTTGTCACCACCAGGCCTGCCCTAAAAGAGCTCCTGAAGGAAGCGCTAAACATGGAAAGGCACAACCGGTACCAGCCACTGCAAAATCATACCGAAATGTAAAGACCATCGAGACTAGGAAGAGACTGCATCAACTAACGAGCAAAATAACCAGCTAACATCATAATGACAGGATCAGATTCACACATAACAATATTAACTTTAAATGTAAATGGACTAAATGCTCCAATTAAAAGACACAGACTGGCAAATTGGATAAAGACTCAAGACCCATCAGTGTGCTGTATTCAGGAAACCCATCTCACGTGCAGAGACACACATAGGCTCAAAATAAAAGGATGGAGGAAGATCTACCAAGCAAATGGAAAACAAAAAAAGGCAGGGGTTGCAATCCTAGTCTCTGATAAAACAGACTTTAAACCAACAAAGATCAAAAGAGACAAAGAAGGCCATTACATAATGGTAAAGGGATTCATTCAACAAGAAGAGCTAACTATCCTAAATATATATGCACCCAATACAGGAGCACCCAGATTCATAAAGCAAGTCCTGAGTGACCTACAAAGAGACTTAGACTCCCACACATTAATAATGGGAGACTTTAACACCCCACTGTCAACATTAGACAGATCAACGAAACAGAAAATCAACAAGGATACCCAGGAATTGAACTCAGCTCTGCACCAAGCAGACCTAATAGACATCTACAGAACTCTCCACCCCAAAAAAACAGAATATACATTTTTTTCAGCACCACACCACACCTATTCCAAAATTGACCATATACTTGGAAGTAAAGCTCTCCTCAATAAATGTAAAAGAACAGAAATTATAACAAACTATCTCTCAGATCACAGTGCAATCAAGCTAGGACTCAGGATTAAGAATCTCACTCAAAACCGCTCAACTACGTGGAAACTGAACAACCTGCTCCTGAATGACTACTGGGTACATAACGAAATGAAGGCAGAAATAAAGATGTTCTTTGAAACCAACCAGAACCAAGACACAACATACCAGAATCTCTGGGATGCATTCAAAGCAGTGTGTAGAGGGAAATTTATAGCACTAAATGCCCACAAGAGAAAGCAGGAAAGATCCAAAATTGACACCCTAACATCACAATTAAAAGAACTAGAAAAGCAAGAGCAAACACATTCAAAAGCTAGCAGAAGGCAAGAAATAACTAAAATCAGAGCAGAACTGAAGGAAATAGAGACACAAAAAACCCTTCAAAAAATCAATGAATCCAGGAGCTGGTTTTTTGAAAGGATCAACAAAATTGATAGACTGCTAGCAAGATTAATAAAGAAAAAAAGAGAGAAGAATCAAATAGATGCAATAAAAAATGATAAAGGGGATATCACCACCGATCCCACAGAAATACAAACTACCATCAGAGAATATTACAAACACCTCTATGCAAATAAACTAGAAAATCTAGAAGAAATGGATAAATTCCTCAACACATACACCCTCCCAAGACTAAACCAGGAAGAAGTTGAATCTCTGAATAGACCAATAACAGGACCTGAAATTGTGGCAATAATCAATAGCTTACCAACCAAAAAAAGTCCAGGACCAGATGGGTTCACAGCCGAATTCTACCAGAGGTACAAGGAGGAGCTGGTACCATTCCTTCTGAAACTATTCCAATCAATAGAAAAAGAGGGAATCCTCCCTAACTCATTTTATGAGGCCAGCATCATCCTGATACCAAAGCCTGGCAGAGACACAACAAAAAAAGAGAATTTTAGACCAATATCCTTGATGAACATTGATGCAAAAATCCTCAATAAAATACTGGCAAACAGAATCCAGCAGCACATCAAAAAGCTTATCCACCATGACCAAGTGGGCTTCATCCCTGGGATGCAAGGCTGGTTCAATATACGCAAATCAATAAACGTAATCCAGCATATAAACAGAACCAAAGTCAAAAACCACATGATTATCTCAATAGATGCAGAAAAGGCCTTTGACAAAATTCAACAACCCTTCATGCTAAAAACTCTCAATAAATTAGGTATTGATGGGTCGTATCTCAAAATAATAAGAGCTATCTATGACAAACCCACAGCCAATATCATACTGAATGGGCAAAAACTGGAAGCATTCCCTTTGAAAACTGGCACAAGACAGGGATGCCCTCTCTCACCACTTCTATTCAACATAGTGTTGGAAGTTCTGGCCAGGGCAATTAGGCAAGAGAAGGAAATCAAGGGTATTCAATTAGGAAAAGAGGAAGTCAAATTGTCCCTGTTTGCAGATGACATGATAGTATATCTAGAAAACCCCATTGTCTCAGCCCAAAATCTCCTTAAGCTGATAAGCAACTTCAGCAAAGTCTCAGGATACAAAATCAATGTACAAAAATCACAAGCATTCTTATACACCAATAACAGACAAACAGAGAGCCAAATCATGAGTGAACTCCCATTCACAATTGCTTCAAAGAGAATAAAACACCTAGGAATCCAACTTACAAGGGATGTGAAGGACCTCTTCAAGGAGAACTACAAACCACTGCTCAAGGAAATAAAAGAGGATACAAACAAATGGAAGAACATTCCATGCTCATGGGTAGGAAGAATCAATATCATGAAAATGGCCATCCTTCCCAAGGTAATTTACAGATTCAATGCCATCCCCATCAAGTTACCAATGACTTTCTTCACAGAATTGGAAAAAACTACTTTAAGGTTTATATGGAACCAAAAAAGAGCCCGCATCGCCAAGTCAATCCTAAGCAAAAACAACAAAGCTGGAGGCATCACGCTACCTGACTTCAAACTATACTACAAGGCTACAGTAACCAAAACAGCATGGTACTGATACCAAAACAGAGATATAGATCAATGGAACAGAACAGAGCCGTCAGAAATAATGCCACATATCTACAACTATCTGATCTTTGACAAACCTGACAAAAACAAGAAATGGGGAAAGGATTCCCTATTTAATAAATGGTGCTGGGAAAACTGGCTAGCCATATGTAGAAAGCTGAAACTGGATCCCTTCCTTACACCTTATACAAAAATCAATTCAAGATGGATTAAAGACTTAAATGTTAGACCTAAAACCATAAAAACCCTAGAAGAAAACCTAGGCAATACCATTCAGGACATAGGCATGGGCAAGGACTTCATGTCTAAAACACCAAAAGCAATGGCAACAAAAGCCAAAATTGACAAATGGGATCTAATTCAACTCAAGAGCTTCTGCACAGCAAAAGAAACTACCATCAGAGTGAACAGGCAACCTACAAAATGGGAGAAAATTTTCTCAACCTACTCATCTGACAAAGGGCTAATATCCAGAATCTACAATGAACTCCAACAAATTTACAAGAAAAAAACAAACAACCCCATCAGAAAGTGGGCGAAGGACATGAACAGACACTTCTCAAAAGAAGACATTTATGCAGCCAAAAAACACATGAAAAAATGCTCACCATCACTGGCCATCAGAGAAATGCAAATCAAAACCACAATGAGATACCATCTCACACCAGTTAGAATGGCAATCATTAAAAAGTCAGGAAACAACAGGTGCTGGAGAGGATGTGTAGAAATAGGAACACTTTTACACTGTTGGTGGGACTGTAAACTAGTTCAACCCTTGTGGAAGTCAGTGTGGCGATTCCTCAGGGATCTAGATCTAGAAATTCCATTTGACCCAGCCATCCCATTACTGGGTATATACCCAAAGGACTATAAATCATGCTGCTATACAGACACATGCACACGTATGTTTATTGCGGCATTATTCACAATAGCAAAGACTTGGAACCAACCCAAATGTCCAACAATGATAGACTGGATTAAGAAAATGTGGCACATATACACCATGGAATACTATGCAGCCATAAAAAATGATGAGTTCACGTCCTTTGTAGGGACATGGATGAAATTGGAAATCATCATTCTCAGTAAACTATCGCAAGAACAAAAAACCAAACACCGCATATTCTCACTCATAGGTGGGAATTGAACAATGAGAACACATGGACACAGGAAGGGGAACATCACACTTCGGGGACTGTTGTGGGGTGGGGGGAGGGGGGAGGGATAGCATTGGGAGATATACCTAATGCTAGATGACGAGTTGGTGGGTGCAGCGCACCAGCATGGCACATGTATACATATGTAACTTGCCTTCACGTTGCGCACATGTACCATAGAGCCTAAAGTATAATAATAATAATAATAAAAAGAAAAAAAGAAACTTACAAAAAAAATAAAATAAAATAAAATAAAATAATATCAACCAAAAATCCTACACCCAGCAAAGTTATCAGTTAATATATTTTAGCATATCAATGGGATATTTGTTTTTAAAATAAAAGTAAATATAGAGATTTACAAATAAATGAAAACTACAGAATTTGTGGTCTTCAGACCCACCTTACATAAAATGCTAAAGGAAGTTATTGAGATTATTAACAAAATTGGCAAACCATTTACATAGGCCAACCAAGAAAATAAACGTAGAGAAGATTCAAATTACTGGAATCAAAGAAATGAAAGAAGGACATTGCTCTGGCCCTTACAAAACCAGAAAGGGTTATAACAATACTATGAACAATTGCATGCCAGCAAATTAAGTCACTTAGGTGAAATGGATAAATGTCCAGAAAAGCAAAAACTAATGACTCAAGAAGAAATATACATTGTGAATAGACTCATTACAAGTGACGAGATTAAATTAGTGATCCAAAAGTTACCCACAAAAAGCCCGGACGTAGATTGCTTAACAACTGAATTCTACCAATCATTTAAAATAGAATTAATACCCATGCTTTACAAAACACTACCAAAAAATGGAGATAAGAGAAAATATGCCAATTCATTATATGATGCCAATATTACTCATATATTAACCAGACAAATTTCTCACAAAAAGAATACTACTGACAAATATCGCTTATGAATTTGAATGCAAATAAATGCTTCACAAATTACTTGCAAACCTAATTGATCAGCATGTTGAAAGAATTATACATCTTGGCCAAGTGGGATTCATCCCAGGAGGCAAATTTTGTTTAACAGCCCAAAATTAATTAATATATTATAGCATATCAATAGAATAAATACCAAACTTATTATCTCTATCACTGCAAAAAGGTCATTTGACAAATTGCAACACCATTTCATGATAAAATGTGCAACAAACTAGGAACAGAAGGAAATTTCCTCAACTTCATAGGGTATCATGAAACACCCCAGTTAACATTGCACTTAATGGTAAAAAGACTGGATGCTTTTTCCTCATAATGAGGAACAAAACAAGAATGCCTACTCTTGCCACTTCTACTCAGCCTTGTACTAGATGTTCTAGTCAAGGCATTAAGCAAGTAAAATAAAATAAAGGTTCCAATTGGAAAGGAAGAAGTGCAACTATTTCTATTCATAGATGACATGATATTGCATGTAAAATATCCTAAGAAACACACTAAAACAAGCTACTAGAACTAACAGACATGATCATGAAAGTTGTGAGATAGAAAATCAATATTAAAAATCAGTTATGTTTCTATACAGCAGCAATGAATAACATGAAAATGAAACTAAGAAACAAATCTCATTTACAATAGCTTCAGAAGATAATAAAATACTTAGAAATAAATGTAGCAAAAGGTATAAAATGTACTTTAAAAACTATAAAAGCCTTGTTAAGCATAATTAAAAAGGATCTAAGTAAATGTAAAAATATCCCATGCTTCAGAAAGCTTAATATTATTAAGATGGTAATACTCTCCAAATTGATCTACAGCTACAACTCAATTCATATTAGATTTCCAGCTTACATTTTGTAGATATTGACAAATAGAATATAAAAATTCATGTGAATTTGGAAGGAACCCAGAATAGCCAAAACAATCTTGAAAAAGAAGAACAAGTAGGCGGCTCAAACTTACATGTACACACAACCACACACACACATGCACATACACACACGCATGTGCACACATACATATTGAACCGAATTGAGAGTCTAGAGATAAATGCATACCTGGATGGATGGTCAAATGATTTTTGAGAAGGGTGCTAACACCTATCAATGAGGAAAGAATAAGTCTTTTCAACAACTGGTGCTGGGACAACTGGATAGCCATATGCGAAAGGACGAAGTCAATTCTTTTCTCACACCATATACAAAAATTAACTAAAAATGTATCAACACCTTACATGTGAGAGCTAAAACAATAACTCTTAGAATTAAATGTATAGTAAATTTTATAAGTTTGTATTTGGCAACTGATTTTTAGGTATGATACAAATCCAAGAGCAACAAGAAAAAAAATAGATAAATCAGACTTCATCATAATTTTTTAAAATACGTTTTTAATAGGGCACTACTAAACTAAAAAGATGTAAGATCTGAAATTATAAAACTCTTAGAAGAAAAATTGAGAAAAATCTTCTTGACATGACTCTTTGCAATAACTTTTTTAGATACGAACCAAAACACAAGCAATGAAAACAAAAGTAAACATATGGGACTACACCAAACTGAAATTTCCACATAGCAAAGGAAATAGTCAACAAAATGAAAAGACAACCTATAGAATGGGAGAAAATATTTGCAGATTATGCATCTAATAATAAGTAACAGCCAAAATATATAAGCAACTCAACTCAAAAGCAAGTAATAATAATATCCCAATTAAAAATGATCAAATAACCTGAACAAACATTTTTTCTAAGAAAACATAAAAGTAGCCAACAGGTATATAAAAAATTGTTGAACATCCCTAATTATTAGAAAAATGCAAATCACAACCATGTGAGCTATTACCTTACACCTGTTAGGATGGCTATTATCAAAAAGAAGAGGTAATGTGTTGGTGAGCATGTGGACAAAGGATGTCCTTTGTACATTATTGGTGGGAATGTTAATTGGTGAAGTCATTATGGAAAACGGTACCAAGCTCCTCATGAAACTAAAAATAGAACTACCATATGATCTATCAATTCTACTTTGGGGTATATATCTAAAGGAAATGAAATCAGTGTCTTGAAGAGATAGTTGTAACCCCCATGTTCATTATAGCATTATTCACAATAACCGATATATGGAAACAATCTATGTGTCCATAATTGGATGAATAGATTGAATATATACCACAAGAAATTGTGGTATATATATGCAAAGAAATATTATTCATCTACAAAAAAGGAAATGCTGCCATTTGCAACAATATATATGAACCTGAAGGACATTAAGCTAAGTAAAATAAGCCAGACAAAAAACAAATGTGATATGATCTCACTTATATGTGGAATCTAAAAAAGTTGACCTCTTGGAAGCAGAGTAGACTAGTGATTGTCAGGGTTCAGGGAGTAGAAGAAATGGGAAGATATTAGTCAAAGGGTTCACACTTTCTGTTAGAAGACCAGCAAGTTCTGGGAAGCTCTGTACAGCATGGATGGGTTGTGATATAATTTAGTTGTGGTAAGCATTATACAATACATACATATATCAAATCATCATGCTATATATCTTAAATAGAGTCAATCATTATTTGAGAATGAAATATTTTTAAATAAGGAAAAAAGGAAGTGAAGAGGAAGCCCATAGAATGAGAGAAAATAACTGCTAATCATGTACCGGATATAATACTTGTATGTAGAATTTAAATAGAACTAATACAAGTTAATAACATAAAAAACAAATATCACAATTGAAAATGGACAAAGAATATGAATAAGCATTTTTTCAAACAAGACATACAAAAGAGCAATAAGCACATGAACAGATGTTCCAAATTGCATTAGGAAAATGCAAACTGAAACCACAATAAGAAAACTATTTCAAACCCGCTAGGATAGCTAAAATCAAAAAATCAGATAATAGTAAGTGTTGATGAGTAGATGTGGTAATCAGAACCCTTAGATTCTAGAGATGAGAATGTGAAATGATACAGCTACTGTGGAAAACACTCTGAAAAATCTTCAAATGGTTAAACATTTTTTGACATATGAACTTACTATTATCCTCTCAGGCATATACCCATGAGAAATGAAAACGTATGTCCACACAAAAATTTGTATGTGAATGTTTACAGCAGCATTAGTCTCAATAGACAAAAGGGTGAACAACCCCAATGTCCACCCACTGACAAATGGAGAAACAAAATGTAGTATGTGTAATTCTCATCCCTAAAAAGGAATGAAGTTCTGACACATGTTACAACATGGATAAGCCATGAAAAAGCCCTGCCAAGTGAGAGAAGCCAGTCACAAAAACAATGCATTGTATGATTCCATTTACAGTTGACCCTTGAACAACACAAGTTTAAACTCGGCGGGTCCACCCATACGCTGATGTTTTCAATAAATAGAGTTGGTGCTAAGTATCCACAGTTTCCACATTCGCAACCAAATGCAGATCATGGGATGGGAGAAACAGGTGTACAAAAGGCCACTTTTCATACCAGGCTGGGTTCCACAGGACTGACTGTGGGACTTGAGTATAGGCTGCTTCTGATGTCTGCTGTTGGTCCTGGAACCAATAACCTGCATATACGGAGGGGTGACTGTACACGAAATGGTCAAAACAGGCAACATGTAGGACAGGAAGTAGGTTAGTGGTTTCTTAGGGCTGGAAGGGGAATAAGAGGTAATACAAAAGGGTGCAAGGATTCCATTTAGATGACACAAATGATCTAAAACTGTGGTGATTCTTGTGCATATCTATATCTGTACCTTTGAGTTTACAAGGGCTGCTATATAAAATATTATGGACGAGGTGGCTTAAACAATAGCAGCTTACTTTCCCACGGTTTTGGAGTTATTCGTCCCTCAGCTGGATGTCTGGGATCAAGGTGTTGGCAGATTTGCTTCCTTCTGAGGGCTGTGGGAGAAGAGGTTTTATACTTCTCACCTGGCTTCTGTTGCTTTGCTGCCAATCTTTGTACTCCTTGGCTTGCAGAAGCATTCCCCAATCTCTGCCTTCATCTGCACACAGCGTCCTTCCTACAATATGTCTTCAACTTTCCCCCTTTTAAAGGACACAGATCTTATTAAATTAGGGCCCATCCTAATAACCTTGTTTGAAGATTACTTCCATAAAGATCCTGTCTCCAAATGAGGTAACATTCTGCAATACTGGAGGTGAACAATTTATCCTATGAATTTTAAGGTACACAATTCAAACCATATTACTGCATATATATTGAAAATAAATGTGCACTTTAAATCAGAAAATTTTAAGGTACATGAACTGTATCTCAAAAAAGCAGATAATAAAAATAATAATAAATACAAATTGTCTGAATATCCCTATACATTGTATTTAGCAAAGGCTTCAAAGCAGCTACTAAAAATATATTCAAAAACTAAAGGAAACAATATTTAAAGGATTAAAAGAAGGTATGACAAAGTGAATTAACAAATAGAAATTTTGAGAAAAATTGCAGAAATTATAAATGTATTGAGAAAAAAGAATCAAATGGAAATTCTGGTGTTAACAAGTACAGTAATTGAAATAAAGAAATACTAGAAGTGTCAATAAAAGATTTAAGATGGTAAGGAAATGAATCATAAAATTTTAGATAGATCAAGAAAAATAATCTAACCTAAAAATACAGAATGAAGAAATAATGGAAATAATGAAGAAAAAAAAAAACAGAGCCTCAGACATCTGTGGGAAAATCTGTAACAGAAGTCAGAGAAAGGGGCACAGTTTTTAGAAGAATAAAGGCCAAAACCTATTCAAATTCAATGAAAAACTTTATGAGTCTAAGAAGCTCACTGTTACCGAAGTAGTATAAATACAGAAACATTCATACCTAGAAACTTCAGGTATCAGTGGATAACAAGAAGACTCCTAGGTGAAAACTTCTACTCACCTCCCAGTTTGCCCAGATTTAAACACAGGGAAAATAAAGTTGCAGTCATTTTCTGCAGCAAGAGCCATGAATCACATTTATCCAGCTACCACCTAAGGTAGAAAGAGGAAAAGGAAACAGCCAAGCAACAGCAATCTATGCCAAGTCGCCCAGTGACTTAAAAACCAGATTCCTTGTATCTCCACTAGCATAGTCCTGCATCAACAGAGTCAACAGAAATCTGCTGTTGAATTGGAAATATTAGGTAGGAGAGTCTGAGCCTATAGAAAGGGTAAAAAGCACAGACACACACACAGGAAGATCCTAATCAAGATGAATTATAAGCTAAAATTTCAAAATGTCAGGAAAATTATGATGTACAAATGTCTGCAAATTTAACAAAGAATATATTTCATTCTGAAGGCACTTCAGAAATCATGGGATTGGAAAACCAGGCATACAAAAGGCCTACTTTTTAGACAGTGCTGTGTTCCACAGGACCGACTGCAGGACTTGAGTATGCACTGATTCCGATGCCTGCTTTTGGTTCTGGCACCAATTTCTAACATGAATGTTAGAAATGTTCACATGTGCCTGTCCATCTTTCTTCTCCTCCATGCCATGGCCAGGCAAAGCTGCAGAGTCAGCCACACAGATCTTTATTAAGAGCCAGCAGTCAACTTAACCACACAACACTGTCCATATTGTCAAAGAACTAATCTAAGGCAGGGAAGGCTCTCCTGCAGAACAGGGCATCTGATGTTTTGCTGGCCAACAGTTGGAGGTTGACAAGACTCTATCAATCCATAGCTTCCAGAAAGAGGCCACCCTGAATTTGGGGTTCGTCACAGGGACTTTATGAAGAAGCTCTCCTTCTTGCCTAGAAACATGGTGGTGGTAGGATGACCTGCAGCAAATGTCACACAACCCTTCACTCATACCCTCCCCGGATGCTGCAAAAAGAACTTGTGGTCAAACTAACATTCTGTGCCCCAACAGCATGAAATAGGGGCCCTTATTTATGCAAATAAATAAGGATCCTGATTTATGTGCATACCAAGAAGTAGCCTCAGGAATGACTCTGCAATCTCAGAAATTTTTTCATCTCATGAAAAAATTTCATGAGATGAAAAGTGTCTTTGAAAAGATAAAGCTGAGACAAGGAATTTTACAAAAGCAGATACAAGAGAATGTGAGTTAAGAATAATAGAAATTTAAACAGCAAAATAATAAACATAGGAAATTGAAAATGTTTTCATATAAATTTAAAAACTCACTAGACTGAGAGGTCAGAGGATTCTTAGTCAAGCTGTATGTGAGGTAAAGGCCTTGGCCACTAGGCAAAGCACACAGGGGAACGGGGCAGCAAAGAGTTGGGTGTTCTTGTTCTCATAGATACTTGGTATAAGGTGTGCGGTCAATCTGGCTTCAACAGCTGTCACCCCACTGGTCGCTAGGGTTGATTTGGCTGATCTGACTGGCTAGGCGGGCTGTCCCCTTCCCTGCCCTCACTCTTCCCAAAGCTGAGGACTTGGTGGAAGAGGACAACCTTCCCTGATAGAGGAAGATTGTTCTTCGGTCAAGGATATATGAGTAGCTGCACCTCCCCTGACAGTTCCTCCAAACAAGTTGAAGACACTTCATATAATGCCTAGAAAGTGGAACAGATGAAGGTGTAAGATACTGGAGAGTGTTTGTGCTCAGCACTGCATTGGGAAAATACCACATGTGTTGTATCTTGCATTATCTTTAATAAAGGATGAGGAGACATGTTTCACTATCCTAACTATGAAAATAAGAACTAGCCATATTAAAATTTAAAAAGAGAGTTGAGTATGTAAGATACACTTTAACTAGTAGGTAGTTAGGAAAGGTAGAAGAACCTTTTATCATGACAGTAAATGCTGATATGGGATGTTATATTTGAAACTGGGACAGCAATTTAGAGATCTTTCAGCCTCCGGAATTATAACTGGTCACTGCTAAGACAGAGTGATCAAACTTTACCTTTGTTTCCTTTCTAGGCCTTTGGTCAAATTTATTTCTTCTTTCTCTAAGAATCACATCATAAGAAGAGAGAAGATCCAAATAAACTCAATTAGAAATGAAACTGGAGATATTACAACCAATAACACAGAAATACAAAAGATCATAGGCTACTATGAACACCTTTACATGTGCAGACTAGAAAATCTAGAGGAAATGGAAATTTTCCTTGAAAAATTCACCCTCCTAGATTAAATCAGAAATAAAAAGAAGCCCTGAACAGACTAATAACAAGCAGCATGACTGAATCGGTAATTTAAAAAAAAGGTCAAACAAAACAGTTTAGAACCAGATGGATTTACAGCTGAATTCTACTAGACATTCAAAGAGGAATTAGTACCAATTCTACTGAAAATATTCCAAAAGATAAAGTGGGAATCCTCCCTGTATCATTCTATGAAAACAATATCATCCTAATACCCAAACCAGGAAAAACACAGAAGAAACAAACAAACAAACAAAAAACCCTGAAGACCAATATCTCTGATGAACATAGATGCAAAAATCCTCAAAAAAATACTAACTAACTGGATCCCACAGCATATCAAAAAGAGAATACATTATGATCAAGTGGGTTTCATTCCAGGGATGCAGGGATGATTTATCCTATGCAAGTCAATTAATGTGATGCATCGCATTAACTGAATGAAAAATAAAATCATATGATTATCTCAATAGACACAAAAAAGCACTTGATAAAATCCAGCATCACTTTATGATATAAATCCTCAACAAAATAGGCACAGAAGGGACTTACCTCAAAGTAATAAAAGCCATCTATGGCTTTTATTGTTTTTAGTTGTATGGCTACAAACATACAATTAACATCAGACTGACTAGGAAAAAGTTGACAGTATTCCCCCTGAGAAATGGAACAGGACAAGGATGTCCACTTTCACCTCTTCTATTCAACATGTTACTAGAAGCCCTAGCTGGAGGAATCAGTCAAGAGAAAGAAATAAACGGCATTCAAATTGGAAAAGAGGAAATTAAACTGTCGCCATTTGCTGATGATATGATTGTATACCTAGAAATCCTAGAGACTCATCAAAAAGTCTCCTACATCTGATAAGCAAATTCAGCAAATTCCTGGATTACAAAATCAATGCACATAAATAAGTAGAACTACTATAAAGCAACAATGACCAAGGAGAGAATCAAATCAAGAACTCAATCCCTTTTACAACAGCTGAAAAACAAAAACAAAAACAACAGCAACAACAACAAAAAACCTAGACATATACTTAACCAAAGAGGTGATAGATCTTAAAAGGAAAACTGCAAAACACTGTTGAAATAATTCATAGATGACACAAACAAGTGGAAACAAATTCCATGCTCATAGATGGAAAGAATCAATATTGTGAAAATGAACATACTGCCTAAAGCAATCTACAGATTCAATGCAATTTCCATCAATATACTATCATTATTTTTCACAGAACTAGAAAAAACAACCCAAAATTTATGTGAAACCAAAAAAGAGCCCACATGGCCAAAGCACTACTAAGCAAAAAGAACAAATCTGGAGACTTAACAATACCAGACTTCAAATTATGCTACCAGGCTATGGTTAAAAAAACAGCATAACACTGGTATAAAAATAGGCACTTAGACCAGTGGAACAGAATGGAGAACCCAGAAATAAATCCAAATACCCTTACAGCCAACAGATCTTTGACAAAGCATGCAAAAACATAAACTGGGAAAAGGACACCCTATTCAATAAATGCTGCTGGGAAAACTGGCAATCCACATGTGGAAGAATAAAACTGGATCCCCATCTCTCAGCTTATACAAAAATCCACTCAAGATGAAACTGTAAAAATTCTAGAAGATAACATTAGAAAAACTCTTCTGTACATTGGCTTAGGCAGAGAATTTATGACTAAGACCCCATGAGCAAATACAACAAAAACAAGAATAAATAAATGGGACCTAATTAAACTAAAAAAGCTTCTGCACAGAAAAAAAAAAAAGAGAAAAGGAAAAAAGATAAAGGAAGAGAGGAAGGAAGGAAAGATAAGGTAAGGTAAGGTAAGAAGGAGGGAGGGAGGGAGGGAGGGAAGGAAGGAAGGGAGGGAGGGAGGAAGGGAAAGAAAAAGAGAAAGGAAGGAATGAAGGAAAAGAAGAAATGAGGGAAAGAAGGAAGGAAGGGGAAGGAAAAAGGAAAGAAGGAAGGAAGGGAGGGAGGGAGGGAGGGAAAAAAAGTAAACAGGCAATCAAGACAGTGGGAGAACATATTCACAAATTATGCATCCAACAAAAAACAAGTATCCAGAATCTACAAGGAACTCAAACAAATCAGCAAGAAACAAATAATCTCCTCAAAAAGTGGGCAAAGGACATGAATAGACAATTCTCAAAAGAAGATATACAAACAGCCTACAAGCGTATGAAAAAATGATCAACATCACTAATCATCAGGGAAATGCCAATTAAAACCACAAAGAGGCATCACTTTATCCCTGCAAGAATGGTCATAATTAAAAAGTCAAAAAACTACAGACGTTGACATGGATATGGGGAAAAACATACTTTTACACTGCTGGCTGGAATGTAAATTAGCACAACTACTATTGAAAACAGTATGGAGATTCCTTGAAGAATTAAAAGTAGATCTACTATTTGACCCAGGAATCACAGTACTGGGTCTCCAACCAAAGGAAAAGGAGTCATTATATGAAAAAGACTCATGCACAGGTATGTTTATAGCAGCACAATTTGTAATCATAAATATATGGAACCAAACTCAGTGTCCATTGACCAACGAGTGGATGAAAAAATGTGGTATATATACAACATGGAATACTACTCAGCTATAAAAGGGACAAAATAATGTCTTTTGCAGAAACTTAGATGAAGCTGGAGGCCATTATTCTAAGTAACTCAGGAATGAAAAAACCAAATACAGTATGTTTCCTCTTATAAGTGGAAGCTAAGCTAAATTATGAGGATGCAAAAGCATACAGAGTTATACAATGGACTTTGGGTACTTGGTAGGGGGTGGTTAGGAGGGGGTAAGGATCAAAAGACTACATATTGTGTACAAGGTACACTTCTCAGGTGATGGGTGCACTAAAATTTCAGAATTCACCACTAAAGAACTCATCCATGTAACCAAAAACCCTGTATCCCAAAAAACTGTTGAAATAAAAAAATAAATAAATAAATCAAAATTAATTTTAAAATTAAAAATTTTAAAAATCACATCATACTTCCACAAAATATATATCATGATGAATGAGAAATTTCAGAAGAAAAGATATCAAGGCTCCTTAAAAAATAATTGAAAACAAATGTGAACTTCACTGAGAAATGTCCATTTTGGCATCAGTGTACAATCAAATATGATGATAAAAGTCATGACTGCAACAAGACATGACTGAAAGATTAGAGGGAAGATAGATTATACTCAAGTGGTAAGAAAACTTAATAAACTTTATATCTATGAATTAATAGCACAGAAATTGATCCCAACTAAGTGTAAGGGAGAAAATTTGCCATGTAAAATTCCAGAAACAAGATTAGGGAAGTTAGAATGGCCAATTTCCAGGCATCTGTCTACTCTCCGTTCCAACTTTGCATTGAAAAGAAAATAAGTTACTTCTTGTTTCTGTTCCCTCAAACTGACAACCTATTTTCTAACAAAGAATGTTATTTTAATGGCTAATAAGGGGAAAAGTTAAAAGCCAGTGCAACACTCTCCCTGTGCAGCCAATGCCCAACATAGTTATACTATTTTGTAAGTCAAGTCATACACAGCAAGGCACTTAAAAGTGTACCTAACAAATGGCAAACTGCAGGCTCGCTCTCCACACTACTAAGTGAGCATGTGAAACAGGGTTGGAGTCCAGGAGAACTGCACAAGGTCCCAAAAGCATACTAAGTTGAAGAAACTAGGGATAGTCTGTTTCCTGCTTTATACGTTTTACTGGTTAGATTGGACAGTCCCTTAAGGCAGCTAGGACCTGTAATTTACTTTCGAATTATAAAAGATGCAGTCAGATTGTACCAGTTGTGCTAATCACAACCACCACAACCACCTGCTGGTTTCCATATCTGTTTTTCTTGGTTGTTGCCGGGACCAGGCATTCCCCTTCATTGTCTCACTGAAAAGGTATATGGATTAATTTGTGTCCTCCCACCTGCTAAAAGATACATTGAAGTCCTAACCCCTATACCTCAGAATGTGGCATTGACAAAACTGTCATCGCAGATATAATTAAGATGAGTCATACAAAGGCCAGGTGCAAACACAGAGAAACAGGGAGAGGACCATGTGCTGATGGAAGCAAAGATGGGCATCAAGTTACCGTATGCTCAGGAGACAGTGCTGGTGACACCAGAAGCTAAGAAAAGGGCACGGATCGAGTTTCCTCCTGCAGCCTCTGAGACAGCATGAAGTAGCCGACACCTTAACTTTTTCCTTCTAGTTTCTAGAACTGTGGACATTTCATGTCTACCATTTAAGCCACTCAGCTTGTGACACTTTGTTATGGCAGCCCTGGGAAACTTATGAAAGGGATGTTAAATTTTTTCAGAATATGATGTTTCAACTCCATCAGAATTTATAAAGGACCCTAATATTTTAGAAGCCAGATGGGCCCAGAAAACTAAATCATACAAACTGCAAACTAAATCATGACACAAATAAGACCATTCAAGATGTGAATTAAGAAAGCTTTACTTAAAGTTCTTTCCAGTATAGCCCTCAATCCTATTCATTCTGATGATGACTACCCATGCTTTTGTTGGTGTCTTGGTCCTTTAGGGCTGTGATAATAAAATACCACAAACTGAGTGGCTCATAAAGAGCAGACATTATCCCCCAGAGTTCCAAAGCCTAGGAAGTCCAGAACACATCTGGTGTCTGGTGAGGGCTCATTCTCTGCCTGGAAGGCAGCAGCTTCTTGCTGTGCCCTGCCATGGAGGAAGGGACAAACATGTACCCTTAAGCCTCTCTATAAGTGCACTAATTGCATTCATAAGGGTTAAGTCCTGGTGTCCTAATTGCCTCCTAAAGGCCCTCTCTTCTAATGCCATCACCTTGGGAATTTGGGTTTCAAAATGTGAATTTTGGAGAGACACAAATATTTAGATCATAGCAATTAGCTTTAAACTTGATATTTCCTGATGGACCAAACAGCGAATTTGTGTGACTTGAAATTTAGAATTCATAGTTATGGTGAGAAATAACACAGCTGAACAAGCATCATCTAGTGCTTTATTCAATTGTGCAGACCAATTAGAGTTACCATGACAGGGGAAACTTCAGAGAGAGACAGTCCATAGAATATTTTTATTCCTCCCCATCATTAAATTCTATCAGTAAAAATGATACTAAAGGGATAATTACAAATAACATATAGTGAATGCCTAACCAGCAGATAGTTTTTGAGTGCTTTAAATGTACAGCAGATTTACAAATCATGATAGTATTATTAATATAAAGCAAGTTCTGTTATTGTCACTTTAGAATTGCAGAAACTCAGACACAGAGGGCTTAGATAACTTGCCCAAAATTACCAATGGGAAAAGTAGCAGACTTGACAACTATTCCAGGTGCTATAAGGCCAGAGCCAAGGCTTCCACCCATTAAATTGTACTCTGTAATTAAGCTTCTCTGTGTGTCAGTACATGAGATAGAGAAGGTTCATTTTCACTCCTTAACCCAAGACCCTTAGATTCCTGTACACTGCAGGTCCTATAAAATTATCTGACTTTGCTCTGAGAGACAATGAATGCCATAAAGGCTCACAAGACTGATGTGGGTAAATAATGAACAATTCTAACACTGGGTCAAGTGTTTTTGGTCAATTTAATTAAAGCAACTATACTTACTATCAGTGCCCCTGAAAAGGCTATGGCCTGCGAGGTTATAAAAATCTTATAATAGTAGTACTTTATTGGCTTAATAAAATGGTGCCACATAGGGATTGGGGTATCGGCCTGTAAGCCAACATGAACACTGTGCTATCTTAGTTTCTAGGTCATGTTATTCTGGAACTACCTTACAGGAAACCTCTTATCCTGCGCTTTATGGTATGTTAATCCAGGAAAGATAATTTATAGGGTTGGATATTACATGAACCTATCAATGATACAAATACAAATTAGTGACAAATTTCATACTGGTGAATGACGGTCTCTGAGCTTAGGCAGAACAATACTCATTCCTGGAAACTTAGTCCTTTAAAATCAGAGTCAGTGGTGTTGTTTTGCTGCCTTATATGTTTGCTAAGCCTGAAGGATATATTCTCTGCTTTAATTTTACCTTTCATAATGGACAAATAGAAGGGTTTCTATAATGTGGAGTATTGCACGCATCTGTTCCCAATGGAGGAGAAAAATCAAGCGATGGAAATTTCCAATTACAAAAAACTGCAAAGATGAACAAATGTGTCTATTTGACACGTGAAATGGGAAGATACTGACAAAGTAAACAGACACTGGGCACCCATGACACACAAAAACTTAAGCAAATCATAATCCCATGAAATAATTATGGAAATTTGACAAAAGGAAGAAATTAAAACATGAAACTTTCTCTAGTCTGTTTAACTTAGGTTAACTGACATGAAGAGAACATGCTTGTCCTGTTCTAAGATCTCATTCAGACCTGACTCATTGTGCTCTGAATGAGAAAGAAAAAGTTGTTACTGAGTATAATACCATCCATGGGTCTTTCAGTTACCTGTTTGCATAAAAATCCACTTCAGAACTTAGGATCATAATGTATCAATGATTTATCACTTCTGGCAAGCCAGTGGTGTTCACTATGATTGGCTGGACACTTCTGCTCCACTTGGTATCCACAATCTCATACTTGCATCTGCATTTAGCTAGGAGCTCAGGGCAGGGTGGGACTTCCAAGAAGACATTTTGAATCCAAGATCTATCTCTATATAGTTTCCATTATTTAGTATTTTAGCCCATATTTCTTTAAAGCATGGCGACTGGCCCCAAGATAGAACATTCCAAGAGGACAAGCTTCAATTCACAGGCACTTCTCAATCCTCTGCTATACCACTCTTGCTAATATATCATTTGCCACAGTCAGTTACATGACGAAGGCCAGGGTCAAAGCAGGTATGTACTATTCAAGGGCCTGAACATGAGGTAAATGCGGCTCACCTAGGTCACAAGTTAATAGTACGTCCCAAGGAAAGAAGCAGTAATCTGATCATATACACAGAGTTTGACTATTGACAAATTCCTTTTTCTTGGCTTTTCTTCTTTTGGTGGATGGGCTCCCCCAGTTCTGTTTGAACTTTGAAAACTTACCTCTCTAGCCAAAAGTATGAAAGTAGTGTGGATTTATCTGATTATATCTTAATATGATTTTAAATAGAAAATAAATAAACTATTAAAAATGTTTCCAACTGATAAGTGACTTTTGAAATTTTGAATCTTTCCTTTACAGATTTATAGAAATAAAGTTCAGGGGGGAAGGGGTATCATTTTGTGGTCTCTTAAGGAGCCAGAGTCTAGAGGAACCTCCAGCCAGACTCTAGAGGCTGGAAAAGGGAAGGGGATGGATCCTCTCCTAGAATCTCTGGAAGAAATCAACCCTATGGACACCTTGACTTTATCCCATTAAACTCTTTTTCGACTTCTGGCCCCCAGAACTTTAAAATGATAAATGTGTGTTGTTTTAAGCAACTGAATGTGTGGTAATTGTTATAGCAGCAAAAGGAAAATGGCTGAATGTTTTTGAAGCAATCAGCTCAGCGATAATCTGGACACAGGCATGGATACTATTGAGTGGAAAATGGTATTGAGATAAGCACCCAGAATGCAGCTCAAAATAATGAAGAAATGAAAAATGTGAAACAGAACTTAAGAGATGCAGAAGAATTTGACAAGTCTACCACATTTCATGACAGCGGTAGTAGTAGGAAATGGAGGGAGTAACAGACAATATAATGGGTAAGAAATTGAAAGTACCAAAGAACCAAACACAACAAAAAAACCCCCCCAAAAAATAAATCAGCACCCGGTTATAACAAAGTGAAACTATGAAGCAATAAGGATGAAGAGAACACCTTATGAGGCTAGGAACAATACACAAGTATCTGTGTATGCACTGCACCTAGGCCAATGGAGGATTCCCAAGTAACAAGAAGAAACACTGCAGGGAAATCGCATACATTCATACATTTATAGTATATATATGTACACGTGTGTGTGTGTGTATACACCCATATATATTTAAATACACTGGATAAAATTATAATCAATCTAGAACTCCATATTCAGCCAAATTTTGATTTAAAATAAAACAACATAATGTCATAACTCCTGTTCATTGATGAAAATTTGCTAAAGGAAATAATTTGGCAGGAAGTGAACTCAAATGAAGAAACGAGATGCAAAAACAGTCCTTGTTGGAGACTGATAAAATACTTTCATAACCCTAATTACTGAGTGAGAAGAAATAACAAAATATAAAATGACTAAATTATATTAAAATAAATGTGAATTACTGTGCAGAAGCTCTTTAGTTTAATTAGATCCCATTTGTCAATTTTGGCTTTTGTTGCAACTGCTTTTGGTGTTTTAGTCATGAAGTCTTTGCCCATGCGTATGTCCTGAATAGTATTCCCTAGGTTTTCTTCTAGGGTTTATCATCAGAGTGAACAAGCAACCTACAGAATGAGAGAACATTTTTGCAATCTATCCATCTGACAAAGGTCTAACATCCAGAATCTGTGAGGAACTTAAACAAATTTACAAGACAAAAACAAACAATGCCATTGAAAAGTGGGCAAAGGATATGAACAGACACGTCTCAACAGAGCACATTTATGTGGCCAACAAACATATGAAAAAAAGCTCCTCATCACTGGTTATTAGAGAAATGCAAATCAAAACCACAATGAGATACCATCTCATGCCAGTTAGAATGGCGATTTATAAAAAGTCAGGAAACAACAGATGCTGGAGAGGATGTGGAGAAATAGGAACACTTTTACACTGTTGGCAGAAGTGTAAATTAGTTAAACCATTGTGGAAGACAGTGTGGAGATTCCTCAAGGATTTAGAACCAGAAATACCATTTGACCCAGCAATCCCATTACTGGGTATATACCCAAAGGATTATAAATCATTCTACTATGAAGACACATGCACAAGTATGTTTACTGCAGCACTATTCACAATAGCAAAGACTTGGAACCAACACAAATGCACATCAGTGATAGACTGGATAAAGAAAATGTGGCACATATACACCAAGGAATATTATGCAGCCATAAAAAAAGAATGAGTTCATGTCCTTTGCAGTGACATGGATGAAGCTGGAAACTATCATTCTCAGCAAACTAATACAGTAACAGAAAACCAAACACAGCATGTTCTCCCTCATAAGTGGGAGTTGAACAATGAGAACACATGGACACAGGGAGGGGAACATCACACACTGGGGCCTGTTGGGGGGTTGGGGGCAAGGGGAGCAAGAGCATTAAGACCAATGCCTAATGTATGCATGGCTTAAAACCTAGATGATGGGTTGATGGGTGCAGAAAAGCACCATGGCACATGTATGTATACCTATGTAACAAACCAGCATGTTCTGCACATGTATCCCAGAACTTAAAGCATAATAAATAAATTTTTAAAAAGATTTAAAGTAAAGGTGAATTAAAATTTACTCTATATTGGTAAGGTACAGCGTGTCACACCTGTAATGCCAGCACTCTGTACTTTGGGAGGC
The DNA here is from genome assembly GCF_028885625.2 of Pongo pygmaeus. Taxonomy (NCBI): domain Eukaryota; kingdom Metazoa; phylum Chordata; class Mammalia; order Primates; family Hominidae; genus Pongo; species Pongo pygmaeus. Next base: position 33,126,509 of record NC_072379.2, on the reverse strand, counting down.
CAAGGCCAGGAGATAGCTAAAGGCCAGGAGTTCAAGACCAGCCTGGGCAACATAGCAAGACCTTGTCTCTACAAAAATATAAAAATTAGCTGGGCACGGTGCTGCATGCCTCTACTCTCAGCTACTTGAGAGGCTGAGGCAGGAGGATTGCCTAAGACCAAGAGTTTGAGGCTGCAGTGAGCTATAATTTTGCTACTGCACTTCAGCCTGGGTGACAAAGCAAGACCCTGTCTCAAAAACAAAACAACAAAACAAAAAATCAACAACCACAAAAATTTACTCAATATCGAAATGAGGGAGTTAGGAGAAAGGACAAATCAGGTTGTGTTTGCTGTCTCATTTATAAAGAACAGAGAAGAGATACTGTGCATATCTTTAGATTTTACAAAAGTGTTATGTATATATATATATATGTGGAATTTTGTCTTGATAAGGAAAATTTGAAATCATTTTAAGACATAATTATTTAATGATGGTCTGTGGCAACAGCTTGGTGCTCTGTGAAAACAAGCAAACAAACAAACTAGACATTTCCCATAAGCTTTATAGCAAAATAAAACCCAGATGGGTCAAATCCACTTAGTCATGCAGTAAACATTTATTGACTGCCACTTGTATGCCAGACACTTCATTGTAATTGGAAATACAAGACATAGTTCCTATGATATGCTACAGAGTTAGAAAGAGTAATAAATATAGGAATATATCACAGTACAATGTAATATAATGGATAGGACAGGAAAAGCTAACAGACACATATTGTGAAGAAAAATAAATCAGGCTTAAGTGTTAAAAAGCATTTGGGTTTGTTATTAAATAGGGTGTTTAGGAACATTATCTCTAAGGGAAGACATTTGAACAGATACTGGGATGAGCTGGTGGAAAGACTCACGAGATGATTCAAAGGAAGGGCATTCCAGGAAGAAAAGATAGAAGTGTATAAGCCCTAAAGTGGAAATAAACTTGAAATTTTCTGCGGAAGCAAGATGGTCAACGTGGCCGAGTGCGGTAGGTGAGGGGAATATGTGTGAGATGAGTTGAGATTCAGGCTTTGTAGTGGATCACATGGGTGGGCTCCCTCTGGAGGAGTTTGCACATTCGTCTGAATGAAAAAGGGGTTTTGAGTAGGGCAGTGATGTGCTAGGGCTTTTTGTTGATTTTGTCTACTGAGGCTATCACCTTGGGTGTCTTTCACAGTTTCTGATTTTATGAGGGAATTTCTGATTAGACTTTCTCCTTCCTCAGAACTTAGAATCAGTCTCCCCTCACCTTCCAGACTAGTTAATTGCCAAACTACAACTCTGGTCTCAAAAGAGAGCTCCTAAGGCAAATAAAGGCTTTGCCACAAACTTCTCTCTAGGAATGCATGCTCTGAGTGGACTTCTGATTTCGACATTTTCTTAATATACTGTCAGCTCAGCTGTAACTTGAAGAATCCCTGTGCTGTCAAGTTTTTATCACTGAGAGTGTTAACAGTCCTCCTAGGGTGTTGGATAATCTCAGGAAAACCTAAAGAACTCATTCTTTTTCCCTTCACATATTGAATGAAAAGAATTCAGTCAGGATCACATACTATTATATCTATTTCACTCTGGCTTGAAGTCTCCTCTTGTGTTTGTTTGTTAGTTTTCATTATAGTTGCACAATTCTACTTAATCTTGTGAAAGCCTGGGTTTCCTTTTTAAAATTAAATCATCTCTGTCTGCAAAGATTTTCTTTGGTTTCGATTGTCTCATTATTAACTTGGTCAACCCTACATTTGCTGAGAGTCACGGTAAAAGTAACTGAATTGAGAGGGGCGACTGCTGGTGTAAAGGACACACAGCAGCCTCTGTCCTCATTGCACTCACAGATTAAGAGCAGAAATATACAAAATAGAGTAACTGCCGTGGATCCAGGGAGGGAGTTAGAAGGATCTGGCCTGGGCGGGTGATCAAGGAAGGCCCACCTGTAGATGTGAGTAGCAAGGCGGCAAAATAAAAGAATACTTAAGGATACCAAATGCGTTCTGTAGAGACAGAAAGAAACAGCAGGGATACCTGCAGAGCCGAACCCAGCCTGGAGTAACTGCAGGAGAGAGGACTTCCCATGTGGAGTGCACAGTTCTGAGCTGGAACATCCTACCACTGAGGCAGGACGTTGGATGTCAGTGGACAAAGGTTATGTAGTTTTGTCATCTCTGGAAAGATTTGTATTTGAACATTTAAATAAATATAACCTTCTTTACTTTTCTAATCTATGAACATATGAAATACATATAAAACATGAAATAAGACATTTTTATATACACTTATTATTTTTTAAAGTAATTCTTTTCATGTTTTCCAAGAAAAATTAACACCAGTGAAGAGGGATATTTGCTTTTAAATATTATAACAGTGTATGTCATGGAAACATGAACATCATGATTGAATCTTCCATTTGTGTCCTCATACCTTTGTGAACTATCATTCCAAGTATCACAGCCATTGTGGGATAGAGGCAACTTAAAATAGCCAGAGTAGTATATATCACTGAGGGTTAAACCAAGATTTAAGCAATAATAATTATATTCATTCACCTTAACTTGGTTGACCAAGTTAATAATGAGACAATCCAAACCAAAGAAAATCTTTTCAGATAAAGATGATTTAATTTAAAAAAGGAAACCCAGGCATTCACAAGATTAAGTAGAATTCTGCAACTATAATGAAAACAAACACAAAAGGAGACTTCAAAAAATAAGATCTTAAAAATAAGATTATTAAAGTAAGTTAGCACCAAATGAATGTTTACCATTACTAAATTGTAAAATTAAAAAATTAGACTATACTCTTATAGTTAGAAATATATTTAGTATGTTTTTTACAATTGATTTAATATATTAGGACAGTGGCTTGTATGTATATATTTATTATGTATACATGTATACGCACATGTATCTATGTATATACATGAAACAGGAAAAAATAAGGGGGATGGATTTTGCGTACTTTAAATAATCATGCATAAAGACATCCTCTAATAAACAGAACCCACTAGACTAGGGCAGTGATATTCTCTACGGAAGGAATTGAAATGAGTCTCCTTTGCCTTTCACGGTTTCAGAGACATTGGGAAGCATCCCTCTTCTGTGGGCTGTAACTCTCATGGCCACAGTGGAGCTTCTAATGGGTTTCACTTCACCTGGCTCTCGGCAGGAGCACTGCCAAGGACTCTATTTTGCCCCCCAGCCATATGTTTCAGTATGTCTCTATTGCTGTTGAAGCCAAACTCTGATGTGCTTCATAAATTTTTGGATGAACTTGCAGAATGTGAATTTAAAAATTAATGAGCATGGATTAACACTCTCCCTGGGCAGTCTTTGTTTATGTGCTTAACACATTAGACCTATGACCCATTCAAATCATTTTCATTGCATTATTGCAAACCTATGATCCAGACAGGTGCAGTGCAATTGGTAATGCACCATAATAAATAACACCATTGTCCTAGCAGCCTCATTCCCCAGTTTCAAATGTGTGAAACTCAGGGCTATGCATAATAGACGCTTACCAAATTTTCTCAGGAGAAAGGAAATAAGTCAGTGCAAATTTAACTATAACATCAGATTTTAAAATTATATTGAGAGTAATTAGAAAATACAGGAAATACACTTTAACATTTTTAAATAATAATGCAACAAAATGAAACTAGGCAGAACGTAGACAAATTTTGTAAATTAGATGTTGACTTGGTAAAGCTTTTGTTCTGTTTTTTGTCTTGATGTCCAGGGGTTGGGAGGAGAAAAAAACACAGAGTGAGAACGTTTGGAATTGGACACATTGCTGAACCCTTTAAAAATGCCTCAGCATAAAGTGGATATGAAATAGCCACATATACAAGCCAGTGGAATTGGCCAACTCATAGGCTGTATCTAAATCTCGCAAAAGGAAGCTAAAGCCAGAACTTTCTGGCTATTATTTTACATTTCTAATTCCAAGAAATTACATAAGTCCACAATTTCAAAAACTACAGAGATATCTAGTTTATTTGAATTTTAACAATATCATTTTCATGATCCCTTAGGACTTATCTGTGCTTATACTTTTAGTGATAGAAATAAAAATGGGTTGAGCAATCATAGTCAAAGAGAGATGAGTGAGAAGCAAAGGCCCACTGAATTGGATTATCTATGAAATGACTTAAATTAACATCCTTTGCCTTAATCTGTTCAACATTTTTATCAAATCACAGATGGCATAGATGACATGCTTATCGAATTATAGGAGTCCCAACTGGAATATAAAGCTTAAAATATGTAAACGGTGTATAATGGTGTTCACAACAAGCAAGCTTTGATTCTTAAACAGAATCCCCTTGCAAAAAAAAAAGAAAAAAAAAACCACACACACAAAAAAGTACCACACAGCACTCAATATCGTCCACATTTTTTAAGGCAGAAAATAGGGAGCTGTGTGCAAAGGACTAAAAGTGCAACTGAAACCACGTAAGTAATTATTTGCTGTTTGTCCAGATAACTCCTTGATTTACACTGCATTCACTGTACTCTAGATTTAAAAGAGTGATAGCGGTCTATTTATTACAAGGCTCCTAGATGAAAAGGTTGAAGACAATCAGTGCTGTTTAAGCATATATCCAATACTATACACAAATGGACATGAGATCAATCATTATTAAAACCTTCTGGTTGGTTCTTCTTGTTGTTCAAACTCCTCTTTATTCTTACAAAATGCTTTGCTTGTGTTTGTATTTGCTTTATGCTATTGCTATGATTTGTCTTCTAGTTTAATGCCCTGGGAACATGACCGTTAAATAAGTTACATCTGTGTTGTTGTTAACCTGTGGTAGTTTTGTAAATAAACATTTCTAACTGGGAACATTAGGCCTTTGAAATAACGGCTCATGTATAGGATGGTTTATTTTCCTGCATGTATCTCTTCATGTGTAAGGCACTCAATATGTGAATTGAGCCACGGGATATTGGCCTAACTTCAAAAAAGAGGGAAGCTGGAGATTGAGTCCAGTTCGGTTCTGAGACACCTATTTTAAGATGTCACAAAGAAAATGAAATTTCCGTCTTGATTTTTCTAGGAAGATATCAAATTTCCAAATGCTTGGATGAATATCAAAACATATGAAATTTCCTCTAATCAGCAACATAAAATAAATACTTTGTAAGTTTTGATTATAAAAAATAAAACATTGAGGTTGCTAGCAGTTTTGTGGGCAAATGTAAAAGTGTGTTCATTCTCTAGTGTTTTATAACAAATTAGTGCAAAGTCAGTGAGGCAAAATGCCCATGCATTATCTGAGAGTTTCTGTGGGTCAGAAATCCAGGCACAATGTGTTGGGATTTTCCTCTCAGTGTTTCAAAAACTTGAAACCAAGATGTCTACCTTGTTCTCATCTGGAGCTTGGAGTCTGCTCTCAGGCTTATTCAGGTTATTGAAAAACCCAGCTCCTTGCAGTCATGGTGATAAGATCATTGTTTTCTTGCTGGTTGCTGGCTAGGGATCTCTCTCAAACCCCAGAGGCTATCTTAGGTTCTAGATACTTGGCATTCTCGCAATATGGGAGCTTATTTCTTGAAAACTAGCAGGAATCTCCTTTCAGTCTTCTGAAACGGAGTTTTACATAACAGGAGTGACCCTCTCATCACTTTTGTCTTATAACGTAATCAAGAGAGTGACTATCTCTTCATATTCAAGGTCTTGCCCACATTCCAAGGGAAGGACGTATACACCAGTAACTAGAATCTCAGTGGTCATGTTAGAAATCTGCCTACATACAAGAAAATATATATAGTTTGCTTGACGACTCCAATTCCTTCTGAAAGTTTAGAGACTCTATTTTTAATACATATATATTTATTTATATATTATATATATAATAATATATATTTAATATATTTAATATATTTCATATTTAATATATTTCATATATTATATTTCATATAAGAAATATATTTCATATATTTCATATATTTCCTATATTAATATTTCATATATTTCCTATATTAATATTTAATATATTTCATATATTAATATTTAATATATTTCATATATTTATTCATTCCTTCAATAAAGACTTGAAAGTGCCTTTGCAAGACTGCAATGCACTGCCAATGCTAAGTAGCTGGAGTTAATACAGACTCCACGGGTTAAATGCACAGTCCCCGAGATCACTGCCACCACTTAGACACCAGCCATAAGTTCTGGGGTCTCTGGACCACCCACACTTCTTATCAACTGGCTGGCTACAAATCTGGGCATTTCCACAATCCCGTCATGTTTGATAATTTCCTAGAATAGCTGATAGAAGTTTGGAAAGTGCTGGAATTATAATTACAGTTTTATTTTAAAGGATACATATCAGAATCAGAAACATGAGGAAACACACCAGGGAAAGTCTGAAAAGATCCCACATACAGAGCTTCAAGTCCTCTCCACTGTCACCCTTCCAGAACATGAATGTGCTCATCAACCAGGGAGCTTCCTCAGTATGGATTTGTATTGGGGTTCCATTGCCTAGGCATGACTGATGGAATCCTTGCTCATGTGATGTGGTTGGACTCAATCTCCAGCTTCCCTCTTTTTTGAAGGTAGGCCAATATCCCGTGGCTCAATTCCTCAACTTACACTCACATCATTAGTCATTAGTCCTGTGACCAGCTTCCCTGCTGAGTCCTGCTTTTAGCATAAGGTCAGGTGTGGTCCAAGAGTTCAGCAGGAATAACAAAGTCATGCCAATCACCTGGAAATCCCAGGGGTTTAGAAGCCTCCTCTCAGACACCCAGAACAAAGATCAGAAAAACATCCTTGTTATAAAACCATCTCTTCTGTGCCTCTGGCAAGCATGGCAGAGACAGCTTTTGTCCTCATGAGGCTAAGACCTAAGAAAAGAATCACAAGAATGTTAACAAATTGTTTTACAATGAAATGAGATAGATAGAATATAGGGAAAAAAAGGAAACTGTGAAAACATACATTAGGGAGAGTGGAACTCTCCAAGAGGAGAGAAAAGTCTTCCTTGAGAAGTGATATATAAGCTAAGGTTAAAAATAAATGGGTAGTAAAAGAGAACATATAAAAGGAGAATATTCCAGCAAAGAAAACACCCTATGTAAATTTTCAATATAAAATAAAGCATGGAACATAAAGGAAAAATGAAACATCAGTGTCTGTTAAAAATATAGTTTGAAAGTTAGAGTGGTGATATCACAGGAAAGGGGTCCCGATCCAGACCCCAAGAGAGGGTTCTTGGATCTTGCACAAGACAGAATTCAGGGCAAGTCCACAGAGTAAAGTGGAAGCAAGTTTATTAGAAAAGTAAAAGAATAAAAGAATGGTTACTCCATAGTCAGAGCTTGTTGCCTATTTTTACGGTTATTTGTTGATGATATACTAAACAAGGGGTGGATTATTTATGCTTTTGCTTTTTAAACCATATAGGGTAACTTCCTTACGTTGCCATGGAATTTGCAAACTGTCATGGTGCTGGTGAGACTGTAGCAGTGAGGATGACCAGAGGTCACTCTAGTCGCCTTCTTGGTTTTGGTGGGATTTAGCCAGCTTCTTTACTGCAATCTGTAATCAGCAAGGTCTTTATGACCTGTATTTCATGCTGATCTATCTCATCCTGTGACTTAGAATGCCTTCACTGTCTAGGAATGCAGCCCAGTAGGTTTCAGCCTTGTTTTACCTAGCTCCTATTCAAGATGGAGTTGCTCTGGTTCAAACGCCTCTGACAGTTAGATGTAGCCTAGATAGGCTGGAAGGCAAAGGGCCGTGAAGCACTCTGTAAGACATTTAAGGAAATAAGAATTTAACCCAGAAAGTGGGAAATAACTGAAGGATTTTGAATGATGGTTCACCTGAGGTGTATTGGGATGCTTCAGCCCTGGCGAGAAAGGATGTGGACTGTGCTCTCTACAGGACGGGCACGACGGATGAAAAGAGGCGACTATATCCGAAAGGTAGATAAGAAATACAATTCACATCTGGCCATTTTGAGTAGAATTATAGATGTAGAAGGAAAAGGCAAACAAGTGTGACTCCACTTTTCTGACCTGAGTGCTACGAGGCAATGAGGAGTACTGCGGGAGAAATTTAGGGAGAGGGAATAAAAATTCAAGTGGGAAACATCGTTTCTAAGCTCACAGCAACTCAGAAAGAAAGGGATTACGAACCTCTTTGGACAGAAAAGGAAATTGATAGTAACAGAGGCTGAGTAACTTCTCAACCTGAAAAGTAATTCCTGTCTTATTTGTTAAGTGTCTGTGAACTATTCTTTGTGTCCCACTTGGAATTTTAAATGACTATGTACACATAATTAATATTGCATCAAAATGGGACTATTAGTGTTTAAATTAACATAAAGAGAACTGGAGGTACTACATTATTTCTATGTGACATCACGGCTTACACTCTGTTCATGCCTAGCATGCTAGTTTGCCTCAGGGAGAAAATATTGTATTGGAAAGTGTAGCTTCCAGTACCACAGTCATCACTTGGAGAAAACCAGTGGATGGATTCATGAACCCACATCGAATGCCACAAACCCATAACGCCTTTACTTGCCATGTTTTATTTTTTAAACCAATTGTAAAAATTATTTTTCTAGTCATTTTGTGCTGATATTATAAATATGTCTGTGGATTTTCTTTAGGATATATATTAACCTCAATCATAAACTTTGTATTGGGTGTCATAATACAGCAGGATTCTCATTCCTACTGCTTCCCATTTATTTTAATGAAAAAGCACAAACTGACAAATTACAATAGACTAGGAATTGAAGTTAAATGTGCCATAAATTGTTGTCAACATGGAGATTGGCCTCATAAATTTAGAAAAAACAATATCAACACATGCTATTTTATATATATATATGATCTTATTTTTGCTCAATATCTTTGCTTTAAAATACATTAATTTAAAAAATGAAACTCTCTTGTATGTAAAAATACATATACATTATTTTGTCTAAAAAAAAGTCATTGATGTAATATGTCTATGTGCCCTTTATAAACGATTCACCAGGGTGTCTATTATCTTAAAGGCAGCTAGGAAGATGCCGAGGTTCTTTTCTCTCCATGGGATAGGATTTATAGCTTGGATGTCCTAAAACTGTCAGAGAGATGCTTTGAGGGACATAACAAATAAGCTAGTGTCATTGGCATTTTGCCATATTATGCATAAAATTATAAATTTATCTACCTCAAGATCCAAATTTTAGTTTTATATGAACTGATATAAAAACTGGAGAATTTAAGGAATATTCTGTATATATAACTTCCTATTTATTCTAGACAATTCTCATTCTTCTTATTTATGTCACTTATCTGATTAGAGATGTTAAATGACTTAGTATTTTCAGAAGCACCTGTTTACATGGCAAGCATCTTAGTAACACCACTGGTTTGTATTCACCAGAGGCATTTCCTTGGACACTGTTTTGACCATCTGTGCATAATGCCCTAATTATGTTATTTTATTTTCATGATATTTGAAGCTGCTTAACAGCTTATAGCTAACATTTGGAAAACATCTACATTTAACTCCGGCCAATTGGAAGCATTGACAGAGGTAGGAATTGAAAGGCTGTGGAGCGTGTTTCAAACCACATAAGCAAGGAATTACGTTAGCTTGGTCAGACTTATTATTTTAAAGGGAAACCAGCTAAGCATTACCAATGACCACCAGCAAAATGAATTGGTAAGTTATTCATCTCCAAAGGCATTTGAGCCGAGGCACAAAGGCTATGCAAATTGTAAGAGATATTACTTTAAAATACGATGAGATGAATAAGGAGAATTAGTCATCAAAGCATGACAGCAGATTTGTAGCCCATGTCATTTCCTTTTTTGAGAAAAAATATTTAGATCAGAGAGAAAAGAAAAGAGTTTCTAGTTTGTCTTTAGAAAATTAAATACAGAATCATCAATTGAGACTGGGAGTTTTAAAAAAATAGTCTTGTAATAGAAGTTTGAGGAAGATAAAGGGTTTTAGAAATACAAAACATTTGTGTTCTATAACATAATGAGCTCAAACTGATAGGAAATGTAACACTAATATTAGTGTTACAATTTCAAAAGAATGCCTATCTCAAAATTTGCTTCTTGTTTCCATAGAAAGCGTGACTATATGATATTTATTACAATCAAGAATCTGCCCAATAGACCACCCTCTTCATATTCAGATGCCATTTCTCTAAGGCTACTTTGGGGTGCAGTCATCTCACAGAGCGTAGGCTACAATTTTTTGGGTTAAGGACAGTAATCTTGCTTTAACATGTAATCTTTATCTGTTTTGGGTCTTCCAGCCAAAGGCCTTGAAACAAGGATGCAATTGCCGTAGTTTATTTCAGAAATGCAGATAACACCATTTGGAAAGTAAATGAGGATGCAATAACACAGTATTCCAAATAAAATATAGCAATGATATTGAAAAATTTTAAACATAATCTATTATCCACATTTTCTCTACTTTGCTAAAGGGAAACTAAGACAATAGTATATACTACCCTATATGGGGGTGGTGGAATTTTTCCTAATTCACATTTTCATTGACTAAAATTGACCTTATATGACTTTGTTATTTACTTATTTCTAGCCTGTAGTTTATTATTCAGGTCATCTTTTTTTGAAATTTTGTATCACACATTCCATAACAATCATATACATTCTGAAAAAAGTGTACTTCAATTTTGGTCAAGACAGAATAGAAGAAAATGTATAGTAGGAATTTTTGACATGTATAATAAATTTTTACTTCACCATTTAAGACAATAAAGTAAGTAATCTCAAAACAAAAATACACCTTGAAGAAGAACAATTTTCCAGAGACTGGGTAAGTTTCTGTAGCTAAATAATTTCTAAGAATATTTTCATCTTTAAATGTGACTGTTTGTTGACAAATGCCTTCTTGGACATAACTCAATCATTACAATTATATATGAATATAATAATTTTTCTAATTATTTGTGGTTGACTCTATTTTCACCAGCTAGACAATATTGAATATGTTACTATATTTTTAAACCTAGTTGTTACCTGCCATAAAATCAGAACTCAAAGAATATTTGTGAAATGATTATTCGTTATAGAACTCAGGTGCATAATTTAGATTAATGTTAATCATTAGTTCAAGAAAATCTGCTATCTTATTTGTGCTTCTGTATGTATTGATTTTGCTATTTGCTCTGCTTTTTTTATTTGTCTTTATTAAAGATAATGACACTTTGTATCTATGTCCAACTTATAAGCAGTATTTTGAAAAAAAAAATTTATATCAACTTGCATATTTCTATGCATTCTCATTCCACTGCTTTTTCTTATGAGAAAGAAGAGAATCATAATCATAATTTTATGTGTGTATATATACATATATGTACACACACACACACACACACACACATAGTATTATACACACACCGACAAATTTACAAATTGCATTGCAGAAATTGTGGGGAGGAGAGGGCTTACCAGCCAAACACTGAGGCCCACCACACCGCATATCCCTGACACATAAAAATGATGAGTTTCTTTTAGATGTGTGTCAAGCAGACCTCCATAGTTTGTCTCAGGGTAGACAGGAAGGTGATCTCTTGTGAAACTACAAAGAGGCGGCGAAACCTGGTGACTCAGCAGCAAGGGAGGGGAAAGCCGCTTATCATTGGCTAGAAAACTTCCAAAAGGCCATTTAGAAGAAATAAGGAAGATACATATTTAAAGGAGATTCCAGCATTTGTCCAATAAAACATTTAGGATCTTGTATTAGTCTGTTCTCATGCTGCTAATAAAGGCAGACCCAAGACTGGGCAGTTTATTAAGGAAAGGGATTTAATTGACTCACAGTTCCACATGGCTGGGGACGGCTCACAATCATGGCGAAAAGCTAAGGAGGAGCAAAGTCGCATCTTACACGGCCTCAGGCAAGAGGCCGTGTGCAGGGGAACCACTCTTTAAAAAGCCATCAGATCTCATGAGACTTATTCATTATCACGAGAATAGCATGGGAACAACCCGCCCCCATGACTCAGTTACTTCCTACTGGGTCCCTACCACGACATGTGGGGATTATTACAATTCAAGGTGAGATTTGGGTGACAGCACAGACCCAAACCATATCAGATCTATAAAAGGGTTACAAAATTGTCCTAGAAATTTAAAACATGGAATATCTGTAAAAGGAGTGTAGTGAGTGTTAAAGGGAGTAAAATGTTAAGAATCCCTTCGCTAGTTTAGATAGTTCGTTTTTCTTAGATTATGCGACATCCATTTTTTATTGATTACCAAGAGACTGATTTCCATACCAGTTTCCACCTTAATAATTAATATTCTCAATTTTCTATTTTTAATTATTTTATATATAAAAATACACACATATTCACATGTATACATGCATACACACCATATGTATATATATTAATATCTGTTAAGCACAACTATGTGTTCAAATAATATGTAATTTTGTTTTAATTGCATTTAATTTTTATTAAAAGAATATTGTGGGATTTTTTGTTTGTTTCTTTTCTTCTGGACTTTTTTTTTTCACTTAATACCATATTGTGAAAAGTTATTTGTCAATGTTGTTGTATGAAGATGAAGATCATTCATTTGAGATGGAATGTGTTATTCTGTTGTATTGATTATGTAAAATATGATTTAATAACATTTTGTACTGTTAATCAGCATTTGGAATGTTCCCAGTTTTTTGCTATTTTGAGTGTTTTGATGTATGCATTGTCTTCTATCTGCTGCACATGTGCAATAATTTGTTTTGGATATCCACCTAAAAATGACATTGCTGTTTTATAGAGTGTGCATATTTCAACTTTAGTAGATAATGCCAAATAACTTCAAAAAGTCATGCATAAAGGATTTTATTAGTCCTCATTCTAATACATAATTTTAATAGACATGTTCATTTTTGCCATTTTTTATGAATGAAAAAGAGTGTTACATTGTGCTTCTTATTTGCATTGCCCTGCTTTAAAAAAAAAACTTTAAAAAGTTGTTTTTTTCTGAATAGGCCATAAATGTTGATGCTGTAAAGAAAATAAAAATGAGCATTTGACCTAATTATAATATGGGTAGTCTTTGCCTAACTGAGCAAGAAGTTATATCTGACATCTAGTAATACAGGTGAAAAGTAGATTTGGATTGGTCAAAATACAAATGCAGTTATGATAAATTTGTTCAGGATTGGAAGCAAGAAAACTGGAGTTTATATCCACTTAACTTCCATGTAACTGTAAAAATATTTCTTACTCTCATTTTAAAAATAAGATATTTTTTCTTATTGTATCCATTATATCTTTTATTTTGTGATCTAAGTATCCACCAATTTACCAGTTTATGTTGTTATACTTTATAGATCTAAGGTTATATTTCTATTTTTATTCTCTTGATAAATACAAAATATATATGATATGGTATATATTATATTACATCTATTTATTATATTTATTTGTTTTATTTTTATGGAGCAGAGATTACTTTTTAAAGCTTATTCTCCTGAGAAGCATGGAGCTCTATGTTATACAGCATTAAGCATTTTATATTTATTCAGTGGAATTCGAGATTACCTTCTACTGGACAGATGGTGAAGGGCTTATCATGACCCATCTCCTGTAGTGAGGTCACACTGGTAGCATCATGGTTAAACAGACAGGAGAAATGCACTCAGCCTCACTGGGTGGCAAGCCTTATGGATTATTTACACGCACATACTGAAAACAATAAAAAGATCTTCCATCTGTTCACTCCAGCAGTAACTGAAAGAGCAAATTCTCTAAAATTCCTGAATGCCCAACAATGGTGGGGATGTTTAGCATGGTAGCCTTTGTTTTAGGTGAGATATTATTCTGTTTTTAAACTGAATAAACAATAAATAATTGAGGACTGTGGAAAACACATGTTTTGTTATACCAAACAAAAAGTAGAATTGTATAAACATAGCTAAAAACCACAAAAATTAGGAGAGCATAAAAGAATGAGTAGAAAAAAATGCATCTTAACAATTACTTTGGGACAATGAGTCCATTGTTTTAATTTAAAAATCTAAATTGATTATTTTTTCTATTTAAAAATCTAAGTGTTTATAAACTTTATCAGAGTAAATGAAATATGGGGAGTTAGGCATGTAATCTATCCTCCAAGACCTTACCTGGGCCAACTGACCCAAAACCACATTTAAATGCACACACCCACATTAGTAATTAGCAACACAGTGAGACCCTCGCTTTAAACTGAGACTTCAGATGTCTCTCCCAGATGGCTGAAACTGGTTTAGGGAGAGTCAGAGACTGGTGGAGGGTGAGAAATGGGCGTCACAGTAGGTTTAGGATTATGGAAGATTAATAGCAGCAATTTAGAAAGAAGGCACCTTTACTCCTGCTACTAACATCCCTGAAGACATTTGATTTTCTTTATCCTTCATTTACATTGACTATCTATTTATTCTCTTATTTCCTTATTCTGCAGCAGTATCTCTATATAACTTATAAACTGTATTTGTCTGCTAGGGCTATCAAAAAGTACTGCAGACTGGGTGGCTTCAAAAACAGAAATCTATTTTCTCACAGTTTTGGAGGCTAGAAGTCTGAGGTCAAGGTGATAACAAGGTAGGTTTCCTCCGGGGTCTCTCTCATTGGCTTACAGATGTATGTCTTCTCCGAGTGTCTGCACGTGGTCTTCTTCCTCAGTGTTTTTGTTTTAATCTCTTCTTATTAGGCCATCAGTCATATCAGAGTAGGATCCACCCTAGTAACCTCACTTTAACTTAAATACTTCTCTAAGGTCTTATCTCCAAATACTGTCACATTCTGAGGTACTAGGGGTAGGGACTTCAACATATGGACTTTGAGCTGACACCATTCAACCCAAAACACAAACTAAGTCATTTATCTGTTATAATGGATACATATGTAATAATCAAAAGGGGAATATAGTTTTGTTTTTAAAATCTCAGTATCAAGCAAGTATTCTAAATAAACATCAGTATAATGAGTAGCATCTAACATGATACTTAAATCCAACAGGACCAAATTACAAGTGGGAAGAAGTGAGGGCTGTGTTCAGATATGCAGTTCAGAACACAAAACACACACACACACACACACACACACACACAGCACTTTTAATTAAGTAGGATAAATGCACAAAAATGGCACAGAGAAAAGCCTCTGCAGAGGTTGGCAAATATACACTTGAGACTGATGAAGCTTCTCTCCTTTTCACTGAGGTATTATCTTAACAATCTAAATCCAATGTTTTTCATATTTCAACCTTTGATTTCTAAAAAATTTGTGGATTTCAAACTATATTCCTAGGAAATAAAAAATTACAGATAAAATGTTACACAGCATTTGCTTATTTCTTCATAAGAATCAGTACATATCATTAATATGGAGAGCAGTTTTCTGGCTGATCCCCTAAGGAATCAGGTGACACCTATCCTCTATTGCATTGGTTAAAGACACGTTACATCAACTGGATATTCCCATAATAATTATGTGATGTAAATTGTCACAGAATAATATCAACTAAAGATATATATGGCCTATTTAGTTCTCCTCTTGAGAGAAACACAATTTTCCCTCAAACACATAAGTACCTGAATGGATGGCTGTGGGATATATTTTACAAATTCCATATCGTAGTCAGACATACATACAAGTTGATATGGTTTAGCTGTGTCCCCACCCAAATCTCATCTTGAATTGTAGTTCCCATAATCCCCACATGTTGTAGGAGGGACCTGATGGGAGGTAATTAAATCATGGGGATGGTTTCCCCCATCCTGTTCTCATGATAGTGAGTTTTCAAGAGATCTGATTATTTTATAAGTGGCTTCCCCCTTCATTGGGCACTCATTCTTCTCCTTCCTGCCACCATGTGAAGAAGAACATGTTTTTGTCCCCTTCCACCATGATGGTAAGTTTCTTGAGGCCTCCCCAGGCATGCAGAACTGTGAGTCAATTAAATCGCTTTTCTTTATAAATTACCCAGTTTCGGTATTTCTTCATAGCAGCGTGTGAAGGAACTAATACACAGTATTGTACAGTCTGTAACATCATTTACAGGAGATAATTAAAGTAAGCATTTTTGACATTTATTATTTACTGATAATATGGAATTCACAAGCATCCCATATGTCATATAAAACAGGTGTATTGGATGTATGGTTTGAACACAGTAATTGAAATTCAGTATTTGTCTGTTCAAACCCTGTAAACTAAGAACAAAGGAGAAAGGAAAATGCAGCTCTAGTTTTAGCAAATGGGAAAAATAGAAACTCCTTACACATAAAATAAAGCTGTAGATGGGCTCAGGTGAGAAGGGCCATGCAGGGAGGAGATGAGCAGGTAGATATGTCACAGAGAGGACTAATAGTAAGAGTAGTGTGCAGAGAATGAACCAGCAGCCACACTTCCTAATGAAGAGAGGTCCAGCTCGGGGTGCAGATCTGCATCTATTGTTTGCAACAGGAGGCTCTAAAGTGCATGGCCAAAAATAATAATAATAAACAAAATTCTATGGCCTAATAGCAAACTAGCACCAGCACTCATTTTTTGTGCCAAGGAGAACTAAGTTATATTTGTAGGAAGTAAAAGAAGGAATGAGAGAAGTTTTGCTTTGTGAACACTGGACAATCTGCGATGCTATTCATGGGTTGTCCTCACCCTCCAGAAAATTCCTCCAAAGCTGGACCATGAAAAATCCACTGCTTTAAAAATAAGTACAATCTTTAAAAAAAGCTGAAAGGGAATCCATGTAATAATGTCAAACAAAAGCATGGAGAGGGAAGAAAAAGTACAGGCAAATCTGTCAACAGAACATATTCAAAAACAATTACTGAAGAGATGAAACTTTAATCCAACCATTGAGTCTCAAATTTAATTATCGTAAGTCAATCATTCACATCTGTGAATACAGCAACTAAACAGATACAAAAATAATCAGGGAAAAATTACAAAACATCTGTATTTATGCAGTGGAACTGGTAGAAGAGAGAAAAGAGAGGGAAAGTTCATCGCCTATATTATGGCAAATGGGAAAAATATAGGAAAATAAACATTATGAAATACTTAATAAAGGCAGTAAGTATGGATATGAGAAATGTATTAAAAGGAACAAGAAATTTAAAACGAGTATAGAGAAAATGAAAGTCAAGTAAATTAGAGCCAGTGTAAACATTCGGATTCTGTGAAGAAAAAGCCCACATTTTAAAGAATGGAATAAATAGTAAACTATGCAACTTTTTTTTAAACTTAAAGACATATAAATCTCCATATAGAAAGGTATATCCTATAGTGAGAGAAACATTCCAAGATTATTCACCATTGACTTTTTTTCTGAAAATTTAAATATAGCAGCAAAAATTACACACGACATGAATGTGCGGCTCAGCGAACATAATGAACACTTGTGGGATTACCTCACTTAAACTGTGAGGTGAAACTGCCAGCGCAAGTTCCTTCTCAATCATTCATCCTTTTTGGCTCTGTAAAGGAAACCACTTACCTTAAGTGATTACCTTAAAATCAACTGAACTTGAACTTAGTTTTGCCTAAGTTTGGGTTTACGTATATGGTCAAGTAAAATGTATTATTTTGTGTCTTGCATCTTGTCTTAACGGTGGCCATGAGATTCATGGTTATTGTTAAAAAGTGCTCTAATTTATTCATTGTTGCTGATGTATATTATTTCTATCAGTAACTCTATTATAATTTATTTATCCATTCTTATTGGTGACAGCCACATGGATAATTTTCAGTTATGCTATTATAACTATTGCAGCTGTGAAAATTCTTGTACATAAATTCATCTACAAGAATACACAGGTGCACCAGGTTTTTTTGGTGATTTAAGTAGAAACAGAGTTGCCGAGTCATGTGACGTGGGTATGTTCAAAGAGACATCCAGCTCTTCAGGTACATACAAATAGTTTTCCAAAGTGGTTTTTACTCCCTCCAAAATATTACGAGAGGTCCATTTACTCCACAATTGATTCAATATGTTATATTATCAATTATATCATACTTGATATTGACACAATTTTGTCAATATTTAGTATGATTTCTTTTTACATTTTAGCCATTGTTATACATTTTATTGTTATTTACACTCGTATTTTCCTGACTGAGAGTAGGTAGGTGCCTTTTTATATGTTTTTAGTCATTTGGGCATGCTCTTTTCTGACGTTTTAGCTCAAGTCTCTCATGAATTTATTTCTATTACATTATCTGGTTCTTATTGACTTGTTAATATTTGTTATATATTTTACTTGCAAGCCCTTTGTCTCCTTCAGTTCTGTAACTTACCCTTTTTTCCTCTAAATGATATTTTTAATAGCTTAATTTTGATTTATACTTCTTTGTTTTTTTTTTTTTTTCGCCTTAACATTAGTGTGTTTGTACTTAAGGAATCTTTCTCTGCATTAAACAAATAAAATATAATATTCATTATTTTAACTTAATAAAATATAATACACAGCCCAAATTCCACCATTAAGCTTAATGGGACAATTATTGATGTTTTTACACTATGGTCAAAGATACTAAACAAATGACTCTTATTATCCCTATAATCAAACATTTTTCTGGAGATATTACTCAAACAACTAAGCAAAATAATAAGATTAACATATACAAATTGGAAATAAGGAAGTAAATTTATGACTATACAAATATTATGTTGGTTTACCGAAAATATTTAAGAGAAAAAGCTAAAAAAGCTATTTTATACAATGACTGAATTAATAAGCAATTTGCAAAATTAATAAAAATCGATATGATTTATATATGTAACAAACACAGTTGAAATATTTAGTAAACAAAAGACTCTATAGGACACCAAAATATTAAAAAATGCCAGTGTATAAACTTAATGAGCTAATAAGTTTAAAACTCTCAGGAACACTCTAACAAAGACCGTTGTAGTATTTGTACATGAACACAGACCAATAAAAAAAAAAAAATAGACTGCGAGTAGACACAAATAAATTTAAGAGCTTAGAGTACAATATAGATGATGTCTGAATCAATGCAAACAATTATTTACACTCTTACATATAAGTTTACATAATTAAGAAGTATTTGGTAGACAAGTAACCTTGATGCAAGCCTCCCAATTTATTGCAAAAAAATGTCAAATAAAGCAAATAAATGAATTATTAAAAAAAAATCATAAAAATACTAGTTATTTTAAAACTGTTTATTGAGAAAGAGGCTTATAGTTACTACCTAGATCAAAAATTTATAAATAAAAGATTGATTAATTTCTGTTACCATAATAAATCTGCATCTAAATGTATCATAAAGCAAGTGGAAAAAGCAGACTAATGATGAAAAAACATAGACAATGCTATTATAGGCAAATAGATATTTCCTTTTACTTTTTTCATTTTTATTTAACTTTTAAGTTCAGGGGTACATGTGTAGGTTTGCTATATAGGTAATTTCTGTCATGGGGGTTCATTGTACAGATTACGGCATCACCCAGGTGTTAAGCATAGTACCCATTAGTTCTTTTTCCTGATCCTCTCCCTCCTCCCACCCTTTACCCTTCAATAGGCCACAGTCTGGGTTGTTCCTCTCTATGTGTCCATATGTTTTCATCATTTAGCTTCCACTTATAAGTGAGAACATGCGGTATTTGGTTTTCTGTTCCTGCATTAATTTGCTAAAGATAATGGCCTCCAGCTTCACCCATGTTCCTGCAAAGAACATAATCTCATTCTTTTTCCAGGGTGTATATGCACCACATTTTTGTTTTCCAGTCTACCATGATGGGCATTTTTTAGGTTGATTCCATGACTTTGCTATTGTGAATAGCATTGCAATGAACATAAGCATGCACGTGTCTTTATAAGACAATGATTTACATCCCTTTGAGTATATACCCAGTAATGGGATTGCTGGGTTGAATGGTAGCTCTGTTTTCAGTTCTTTGAGGCATCTCCACACTGTCTTCCACAATGGTTAAACTAGTTTACACTCCCACCAACAGTGCATAAGCATTCCTTTTTCTCCACAACCTTGCCAGCATCTGTTCTTTTTTAGTAGCCATTCTGACTGCTGTGAGATGGTATCTCATTGTGGTTTTGATTTCCATTTCTCTAATCAGCAGTGATGTTGAGCTATTTTTTAAATATACATTTTGTCTTCATGGATATCTTCTTTTGAAAAGTGTCTGTTCATATCCTTTGCCCACTTTTTAATGGGGTTGTGTTTTTGTTTTGTTTTGTTTTGAGACAGGATCTCACCCTGTCTCCCAAACTGGAGTGCAGTGGTGTGATCTAGGCTCACTGCAGCCTAGACCACCTGGGATCAAATGACCCTCCCACCTCAGCCTCCCAAGTAGCTGGGACCAGAGGCACACACCACCTTGCCCAACTAATTTATTTTTGGTAGAGACAAGGTTTCACCATGTTGCCCAGGCTGGTGTTTTCCTTTAGTGCATAATTACTCCTTCTCCGTAATTTGAAAAAAAATAAAAATAAAAAATGATAAACATATAAACAAGAAAGAAAGTTATGTTGCTATCATTTTTCCCTAATCATTGACAGAGACCAGAAAGGCTGACAATACCCTATGTTTGGCTATGAGGGAAAAAAGTTGTGGGGTAAACAGCATATGTAGACGATGAGAATAAATTTGGTACAATTTGTTTGCATAGTTACTTGTGAAAAGGTATAAAAAGTCAAACCCAATAATTAAATTTCTAAAATGTATCTTCCAGACACAGATATACATTTGTAAAATTATGTTAAAAGTAATCTACCTTAAAAGTAATTCATTACAACATTGTTGATAGCACCAAAAGTGTAGACACAGCTTAAATGCCCTCAGGCAGGGGTCCAGCTCTAAGATATGTCAATAAAATGGTATTTTATTCCTAAGTCAGAATTAGGAATCTCATTACACATGATAAGAAAATATAGGCACACTATTACTCTTTAGGAAAAAAAGTAAAGTACAGAATATTACATATGGTATGCTTTCACTTTTTGTAGAAAAAGAAAACACATACTATCTCTTTGAATTTCCTTGAACATGTGTAATATGTTTCTAGAAGGATAAATTATAAACAATTAAGAGCAGTGGTTATCGTGCAGAAGGAACTTGTAATTACAGACATATAAATCTTCATATTTTTCCTCTTGGAATAATGTGATATCAAACTATTAAATAACTGATGTTAAAAGAACTATGTATGTCAGATTACAATCCTTAGTTTGTGCTAGCCTAATAAGTGTTATTTCTTTAGATTCAGCAGTTTTCCCATTAAGATATTCAGTGATGTCCATTCAGCTACAGAATTCTATGATTTCAGAATATGATTCCATGACCAGACACCGCAGAAAATCTGCACAGGATTATTTAATTATTAGTCATAATGCTAAAAATGGAGTCCAGACATCAATAGTGAATAACCCCAGGGCAGAAAGAAAGCAGAAGATGTAAAACAAAATCAATTTAACTTCATACGGAGAGCGCTGGTAATTTCAGAACTGAAAGGTCATTCTCTCAAATTATTATGGCCCTTTAGTTTACAGACATACATCCTGTCATCATCCCATTTGATCATGTGCAAAAGCAGAATGAGGAGCAGCAAACCCAAAAGGACTTAGCGTGTGAGCAAACCCATCAGAGAGGAATGCAGAAGGTGGGATTCTGGATTGATCTAAGTCTCAGAGAATGCAAGTTAAAAAACATGATTTCTAATGAGAAAAATTGCATGTATTAATTATAACTTAATTCAGGAAATATAGAAAGATAAATAAGAAAAATAATATTCCTAAACCCACTGCCCATGGGTATTAAGTAAAAGTAATCTGTATGTCAGAACTGTAAATTTATAAATTATAATGACATATCATAGGTTTCCTTTTTACTTAAAGTTATATAACAAATATTTTCTGATGTGACTAAATACTTTAAATAATGATGTTAATATTATTTTCCCATAAATGAATATTTGTACTTGAAATAATGTGTCTCTTATTTTTGGCACTCACACACTATTTAGTTTTTCTATCAAAATAAAGCTCTTTACAGCTGCATTTATAACATATAAATAAATATATATATATATAAATACAGCTGAATTTATAAATATAACTTCAAATACTATGTTTCTAGTAATTTTGATGTAAGCAGGATAAAAAATGAATTTTAAACAAATTTATTATACACTTTTTAAGAGCAGTTTCAGGTTCTCAGCAAAATTAAGCAAAAATTACAGTGTTCCCATATATTTCTGCTCACCTCACCACCCTCTCCTATTATCAATTTCACACACTATAGTGATACATTTGTAACCATCATTGAACCAACATTAACCCATTATTATCACCCAAAGTTCATAATTTACATTAGGGTTCACTCTTGATGTTGGTCATTCTATGGGTTAGAACAAATGTATAATGATGTGTTCACCATTATAGTATCATACAGAATAGTTTCAAAAATGTCCCCTAAATCCTCTGTGCTCTGCCTATGTATCCTTCTCTATATCCTGGCATTCACTGATCTTTTTACTATCTCCATAGATTTGCCTTTTCCAGAATGTCATAGAGTTGAAATCATGCACTATGTAACCTTTGCAGATGGGTTTCTTTCACTTGGTAATATGCATTGAAATTTCCTCCATGTCTTTCCATGGCTTGATATCTCATTTCTTTAATAATATTCCATTGTCTGAATGTACCACAGTTTATTTGTCCACTCACTCTCACTTACTGAAGGATATCTTGGCTGTTCCCAAGTTTTGGCAATTATAAATACAGCTGCTATAAACATCTGTATACAAGCCTTTGTGTGGGCACAAGTTTTCAATTCATTTGGGTAAACACTAAGAATCACAATTTCTGGGTTGTATAGCAAGAGTATGTTTAGTTTTGTAAGGACCTGTCACTCTGTCTTCCAAAGTGACTGCTGTTTTCCATTCGTAGCAGCACTGAATAAGCGAAGAGAATTCCTGTTGCTCCACAAAAGCTATCAGACCTCGTCAACACTTGATGTTTGTGTTTTGGATTTTGGCAATTCTGGTATATGTGTCATGGTATTTCACTGTTGTTTTAATTTTCAACTTCATCATAATGACATATGATGTTGAACATCTTTTAATATGCTTGCCATTTAAACATCTTTGGTGAAGTGACTGTTAAAATCATTTGCTGATTATTTAATCTGGTTGTTTACTTATTGTGGACTAGATATAAACTTTGCAAATGTTTATATTTTTGCATTTTTGTGCAAAAATTTTTACTTGTATTTTTACAAGAGTGCTTGTATTTTTACTCTTTTGACAAGGTCTTTCACAGGCCAGAGGTTTTTAACTTTAGTGATGTCCAGTTTATCAATTATTTCCATCCCAAACTGTATCTTTAGTGTTGTATCTCAAGGGTCATCACCAAACCTAGGGTCATCTAGATTTTCTCATATGTTTCTTCTAGGCGTTTTATTGTTTTACTATTACATTTAGGTCTATAATTCATTTTGAGTTAATTTTTGTTAATAGTGTAAATCTATATCTAGATTCATTTATTTGCGTGTGAATTTCCAGTTATTTTAGCACCATTTGTTGGAAAGACTCTACATTTGTTTCTTTGTCAAATATCAGATTATTATATTTGGTGTGGGTTTATTTCTGGGCTCCATATTTAGTTCTGTTGATCTAATTGTCCTTTTTTCACTAACATCACACTGTCTTGATTACCATAGCTTTAGAGTAACTCTTGAAGTCAGGTAGTGTCAGTCCTCTGTATTTATTCTTCTTCAATACTGTTTTGACTATCTGGGCCTTTTTTCTTCAGTTTGTCAATAGCCACAAAAAAAAATGTCAATTTCAGTTGAAATCCCAATTACATGAATATAAAGGTTAATTTAGGAAAAACTGACATCTTGACAATATTTAGTCTTCAAATCATCAATATGAAATATCTCTCTAGTTCTTTGAATTCATTCATCTGAATTTCATAATTTCTCTCAAATAGACCTTGTACATATTTTGCTAGATTTATTTTGGGGAGTACTAATGTAAATGATATTTAGTTTTTAATTTGAAATTCCACTTTTTTATTGCTGGAGTATAGGAAAGTGATGAATTTTTCTCATTAATCTATCCTGCATCCATGCTATAAGTTACTCAGAAGTTCCAAGAGTATTATTTTGTTGATTTCTTCAGATTTTTGTATAGAAAAATCATTTCATCTGTGAAGAAATACAGTTTTATTTCTTTCCTCCCAATTTGGTTACCTTTCATTTCCTTTTTGTGGGGGTCTTATTCATTAGCTAGGACTTTCAGGATGATATTGAAAAGGGGTGGTGAAAGAGGACATCTTGCTTTGTTTCTGAGTGAAAGGGTTTTAATTTCTCAACATTCTTGTTTACATTTGATATTAGTTTTTCTAGAAATCCCTAGTTTCAGGCATCAGCATTTTTTAATCCATTCACATTTTCTGAATTACCAGTGAAGTTAGGCATATTCATATATTTATAACTACATTTTAGATTATGTGCTTTTATGAATTGCCTTTTCATTTATCTCTCCATTTTTTAACAGCAGGCATTGGGCATTTTATGAATTGCTAAAAATAATTTTGAAAGCTAATATACACCCTATTTAAGAATTTTAATAAATATAGACACTTATAAGGAGAACATATAAAAACTATAATTTTACTGCTCAAATTAACCACTTTGGTATCTGTTGGTATCTGTCTATATACATATATAGGCCAATTTAAAATGTTTATATCATATCACACATATTTCATAGAACTGAATTTTATATGTATATATTAAATACATATAAATGTATATATGTATACATTTATATGTATATATTTAAAAATATAAGACAACTAAGCAATTTTAAAATATTCATGTATCATTTAAATTTTAAATCAAGCAGAAAGACTTCAGCAATGTTATTATATTATGATAAATTTAATTATAATAAAAAATATATTTTGCCATTTAAATTTACTGTTATAATTGATTTCATAATTAGACAAGAGGAAAAAATTAATCTAAACATGGAATCATCTTGATCGGTACTCAAACATAATATTCACCATCTACAATGCTTCTAATAAAAAGTCCATGATAGACATGAAGTCGAAGAACATTTTATCAATTTAATAAATAATATTAGTGTCAAAGAAAAACTCAAAATAAGGATTCTTAGTGGCTGATACAATGTCTGGCACATAACAGGCATTTGACAAATTGACAATTGTTTGAATAAGCAATGAATTAATTTATAGAATGTTGTTAAATTCTCATCGAAATCCAGGCGTGAGTGGCCTCTGTCACCATACTGATAGACTTTATTTTAATACTCTACTAATGTAATAGTTTGAGAAAAGGTTAAGTATAAACATCAGGTGTTAGGAAGCAACATTATCACTATTTGCTTATGTTAAAATTGTTATTTGTAAAACCCAAAATAACTGACTGAAAAAGTATTAGAATTAATTATAGATCTCTGGATGTGACCTATTGATGCAAATACGTTGATAAATAAGAAACTAACTGAATAGAGATTATGATGAAAAATGAAAAAAAGCTGAACTAATGTTATTTATGAAAATATAAAATACATAAAGTTAACAAGGAAAAGCTACAGCGAATATGAGTCTTCTTTAACAAATGACTTGTAAAGGTACAGATGTGTATAGATTCATTTCTAGATATAGAGAAAACTATTATGTGGGATTGTTTCTGAGGCTCCTAATTATGTATCTCTTTTTTAAAAACACAATTTATTTATTTATTTACTTTAAGACTGAGTCTCACTCTGTCACCCAGTCTGGTGTGCAGTGGTGCAATCTCAGTTTACTGCAACCTCTGCCTACTGTTTTCTTTTTTTTTTTTCTTTTTCTTCTTCTTCTTCTTCTTCTTCTTCTTATTATACTTTAGGCTCTATGGTACATGTGCGCAACGTGCAGGTAAATTACATATGTATACATGTGCCATGCTGGTGCGCTGCACCCACCAACTCGTCATCTAGCATTAGGTATATCTCCCAATGCTATCCCTCCCCCCTCCCCCCACCCCACAACAGTCCCCGAAGTGTGATGTTCCCCTTCCTGTGTCCATGTGTTTTCATTGTTCAATTCCCACCTATGAGTGAGAATATGCGGTGTTTGGTTTTTTGTTCTTGCGATAGTTTACTGAGAATGATGATTTCCAATTTCATCCATGTCCCTACAAAGGACATGAACTCATCATTTTTTATGGCTGCATAGTATTCCATGGTGTATATGTGCCACATTTTCTTAATCCAGTCTGTCATTGTTGGACATTTGGGTTGGTTCCAAGTCTTTGCTATTGTGAATAATGCTGCAATAAACATACGTGTGCATGTGTCTTTATAGCAGCATGATTTATAGTCCTTTGGGTATATACCCAGTAATGGGATGGCTGGGTCAAATGGAATTTCTAGTTCTAGATCCCTGAGGAATCGCCACACTGACTTCCACAAGGGTTGAACTAGTTGACAGTCCCACCAACAGTGTAAAAGTGTTCGTGTTTCTCCACATCCTCTCCAGCACCTGTTGTTTCCTGACTTTTTAATGTTTGCCATTCTAACTGGTGTGAGATGGTATCTCATTGTGGTTTTGATTTGCATTTCTCTGATGGCCAGTGATGGTGAGCATTTTTTCATGTGTTTTTTGGCTGCATAAATGTCTTCTTTTGAGAAGTGTCTGTTCATGTCCTTCACCCACTTTTTGATGGGGTTGTTTGTTTTTTTCTTGTAAATTTGTTGGAGTTCATTGTAGATTCTGGATATTAGCCCTTTGTCAGATGAGTAGGTTGCGAAAATTTTCTCCCATTTTGTAGGTTGCCTGTTCACTCTGATGGTAGTTTCCTTTGCTGTGCAGAAGCTCTTTAGTTTAATTAGAAGTCAAATTGTCCCTGTTTGCAGATGACATGATAGTATATCTGGAAAACCCCATTGTCTCAGCCCAAAACCTCCTTAAGCTGATAAGCAACTTCAGCAAAGTCTCAGGATACAAAATCAATGTACAAAAATCACAAGCATTCTTATACATCAATAACAGACAAACAGAGAGCCAAATCATGAGTGAACTCCCATTCACAATTGCTTCAAAGAGAATAAAATACCTAGGAATCCAACTTACAAGGGATGTGAAGGACCTCTTCGAGGAGAACTACAAACCACTGCTCAAGGAAATAAAAGAGGATACAAACAAATGGAAGAACATTCCATGCTCATGGGTAGGAAGACTCAATATCATGAAAATGGCCATAGTCCCTAAGGTAATTTATAGATTCAATGCCATCCCCGTCAAGTTACCAATGATTTTCTTCACAGAATTGGAAAAAACTACTTTAAAGTTCATATGGAACCAAAAAAGAGCCCGCATCGCCAAGTCAATCCTAAGCCAAAAGAACAAAGCTGGAGGCATCACACTACCTGACTTCAAACTATACTACAAGGCTACAGTAACCAAAACAGCATGGTACTGGTACCAAAACAGAGATATAGATCAATGGAACAGAACAGAGCCATCAGAAATAATGCCACATATCTACAACTATCTGATCTTTGACAAACCTGACAAAAACAAGAAATGGGGAAAGGATTCCCTATTTAATAAATGGTGCTGGGAAAACTGGCTAGCCATATGCAGAAAGCTGAAACTGGATCCCTTCCTCACACCTTATACAAAAATCAATTCAAGATGGATTAAAGACTTAAATGTTAGACCTAAAACCATAAAAACCCTAGAAGAAAACCTAGGCATTACCATTCAGGACATAGGCATGGGCAAGGACTTCATGTCTAAAACACCAAAAGCAATGGCAACAAAAGCCAAAATCTGCCTACTGTTTTCAAGTGATTCTTGTGCCTCAGCCTCCCCTGTAGCTGGGATCACAGGCACGCACCACAATGCTCACCTAATTTTTGTATTTTTAGCAGAGATAGGGTTTCACCATTGTGTCCAGGCTGGTCTCGAACTCCTGACCTCAAGTGATCCACCTGCTTGGGCTTCCCAAAGTGCTGGGCTTACTGGTGTGAGCCACCACTCCCGGCCCAAATTACCTATCTCTGAATCATCAACTAATTCTGCATTATTACTCCCCTATCTTTCTTAAGAGAGAGAGAGAGAAGATATATATTTATATTTATATTTATATATTATATATTATACATATATATTTATATTATATCTATCTATCTGTCTATCTATCTATCTATCTATCTATCTATCTATCTATCTATATAGACAGAAGGCAAGGCCCTAGAAATACTCCTCACTAGTTAGAGGCTTTCGCTCACAAAACAAAGTAGTCCCCTTTGGACTCTAAGTTGCACCTCTTTTGCTTGCACCAGAAGGTGACAGAAATTTTATATCTTATAAATATGGTTGGAGCAACATTCTGTCCATCTTTCACCACCAAACTCATACTGCATACCCACCTGTAGTCAGATCACCAGGAAGGAAAACAATTCTTACAGCAACAAACCTGAAAGAGTGAGAGAGAGAGAAACTAGAGACAAATCTCCACTGTAACTTCTGAACTACAGTAGTAGACTAACAGAACATTTCACGCTTCATCTACCATTTATTTAAAACATTCCTTTTGTCCTTTTCATTCCTGTTCTCCTAATTATAACATTTAAACTATGCCAATCTTTAATTTGCTTTCATTGCTACCAGTTAGAAATCCACCCAAAAGTGTTGCTACTAGGCTGAAATCACACAAAGAAAGGGAGGCAATAATAACCCCACTTCCCTCTACCCGCAGAAAGAAGGGGTCAGTCTTTGTCATGAAATTAGTTCAAAGCATGTGATCTTGAATTTTAATTCCATGAAGGTATACACTAGACATTCAATAAATACCTTTTAAATAAAAAGTAAATACATAACATGTTACATTGGGCACATTCATAAGGGTCACTGGTTCATTTCTCCTCTCTAGGGTAGACAATTGCATTCACACAGTACGATTAACAATGACAACTTTAAAATGAAGACACCCACAGGACCTGTTTTACATTGTTGTCATAAGGATTAAAGCAAGTGTTATTATCATTATTAAGAAAAGGAAGGGATGTCCTCCTCCATCAAGAAACTATTCCCTGCAAAGGAAACTATTTGCTGCTCCTTCTGATAAGGAGGAGCAATGTCAAAAAGGAAGGGAGAAAAGAAATTTGGCTGTCAATATAAAAAAGGCAAAGGGCTGAAAATTACATAAAACAAAGAACTTCAAACTTTTTGTTTGGATTAAGACTCCAACAAAGGAGTGGTTTTTATGCCTTCATACGTATAGGGAGAACAGGGAAGAAATGGAAAGCAATTGTACAATCACATATAATTTTAAAGATAAAGAGATGTCAAGATCTTGTATTATCAGAATAGCATTATCAAGCAAAACAACCAGTTAAAATTAAAGACTTTTTAGACAGTCAAGATAATTGTGCAGGTAATAGCAACAATAGCTGTATCTTAAGAGATTCTTTCTATAAATAAAATTCCCAAGTATAATTTTATAGACACATACAGAAGTGATAAGTATAGTTGTTAGTGTGAGGACCTATCATGGTTCTAAGATTCTCTCTCTCTCTGTCTCTAACAATGTTGTAGCTTTAATCACTTAATTTTTTAAAGAAATAATTTACATTAATTATTTGGAGTTTTTTTTATTTTGGATTTAAAGAGTTTACATCAATAAATTAATTAAAAATAAATTACTTTAATTTAATTAGTATAAGTTTTAATTATGCTTCTTATGCCTGTCAAGAATTTATCTCTAGAGGACCTTTATATTTCTTATTAAACTTCTTTCTGACACTTTTTTCCACCTGGGATCAGCGGTATTTTTTTTCTTTTTAAATTACTGTCTAATCTTTCTGGTCATGGAAAAACTTGGCTTTCATATATTAACTTTTTATTTAACCTTAATCACAGAAGGTTTTATGTTTTATTACATTAAAAAAAACACTTATTTAGGGGCTACAAGAAGACAATACTAGGCAAATTGACAAATAATTATGTGCTCTTTTTATGGCCGAACCTTGCTCCACTCAGGGAACTTTCTTTTTCTGGGTTGTCGAGTAATTTTGAAAAAAGTAGAGTGAATCTCATTGTCTGGATATGGATGATATGTGTTGAAGCCCTAACCCCAGCACTTCAGATGTGACTGCATTTGAGATTGGGTTTTTAAAGAGGTGGTAAAGTTATATATGAGGCTCTTAGGTGTGCGTTAATCCAGTGTCACTGGTGCCTTTATGAGAAGAGGAAATGTGGACACGCAGAGAGGCCAGATAGACCAGTACACAGACACAAGACCATACAAGGACACAGCAGGGAGGTGACTCTCTGCAAACCAGGAGAGGTCTCAGAAGAAACCAACCGCACTGACATCTAAATCTGGGATTTCCAGCCACAGGAACTGTGAGAAAATGTATTTCTGTGGTTTAAGCAACCTCTCTTGTATATAGGAATGATAACTAGCAAAGTCATATAATTGTTATATGTTCTTTTAGAGGTATATCTCATACTACCTTTTAAATAATGATTTGTTTGTTGTTAATCCCATATTATCATACCAAGATGTAAATAAGAGTTTAACAATTCTAGTAAGCAGGCTGATTGTATTCATAGTAATTGAATGACTTCATAATAATCACAGCAAGGACAAAGCCACAATTTACATATTTTAGTAATGTGAATCACTGAATAGACACAGAAATGTTCTCTGTTGCACGGGGGTTCATCTTGGAGACCTCTTCATAAGTAGGAATTATTTGCTGCCCAGACAAGAACTTCCACCGTGAGGATACTTCAAAGCCTCTTCTTACAGTGGGGGGCTCCAGATGCTGCCGAGGTAAAGCACAAGAGAGCCCAGTCCATGGGCCGCCCCTGATCCTGTCTCCTAAATCAGCCTTATATCTCGCCCTTTGTAATCCAAATCACCAAGGTCAATGGGGCCTCTAGAACTTCCTACTCCTTAGAGCCTGGGCTAGACTTTATTTTGTAGGCCAGGAAGGCTGTTGTTTATTTTCACTGCTGATTTTCTTTTTCTATTCATAATTTTATTTTTACCGCTAAAATGAAAATTTAGAAAGCAATGAACCAGAGTCAAGGTTTAAGTTTTGACATTTAAGAGTGTAAGGCTTTTCTTTATAATATTTTCCCCAAAAGAATGTCTAGCAGTCCTTAATGATGCTAATAGCAACAACATTTCTGACATTATTTTTGAATAATATTCCCAGAGTTTTATTTTTCTTTTATGTAGATTTTGTGAAATATTTTCCCTTCCCACTTTTGCTATTTCATCTGATGTATGGTCTAGTTTATTTCTAGTATTACTTATTTTTGTTTTTCTATAAACTTGTTCCAAAAAGAAGCTTTACAATACATGTTTATTATCTTAAAAGTAATAAATAAATATTAAATTTCTCATCCATCCTCTTTAACAAAAATAAGGTCCAAATTTGGTATTTTGACAAAAACCATACTTTATGCTGAAGTTTTAGAATGTTTACTTTTATTTTCACCTTTTCTATTTCATCTGCTTTAAATAACAAATTATGTGTTGTATCACATGTATGATCTGTCTGCTGTTACTTCTCTAATAAACAAAGAAAAAAAAACACTTTGGAAATCAGTCTAAGGAGAAACGGAGGTGATGTCCTCTAAGGGAAGTTCAGAAGATTGTGTCTATTGGATTTGAAAGTGTAAGTATGTTCTTTGTTCATGATAACAGTTTATTAAAATCCTCAATGCTACCATTCTTACTCATCAAAGTGTACCTGAGGCTAAGGCTGACATCAGTATGACAGACACGTTAATTTAAAACAATCAGAAATTGCCTTAAGAACCTGAATATGTGAAGCCAGTACTATGTTTGAATTCTTTCCTTTAGGGAGATTTGTTTATAAAACCATACACAGCCCAAAATTTGAATGTTTTGCAAATGGTTTCAAAACAAGGATACGTAGATGCCCCAATTATTTAATGACTTTCACTCTACCATTTCACAGTAGAGATGGCCTCAGACATTTGCTTTTCCTCTACAGGAAGAATTTGCACTGGGACTGGAGTCTAAAAGTCATTGTATGTGTACATGAGTGTGTGTGTGTGTGTGTGTTTGTGTTATAGGTTGACTTAAACTCATTATGAGTCCTTTCAAAAGGAGTACTAATTTTATTACTAATTTTCTAATATTATTTAATTTTATTTTAATAACAGTCAAAAAATAATAAAGTATGGCCAGGAGTGGTGGCTCATACTTGTAATCCCAGCAGCTTGGGAGGCTGAGGTGGAAGACTTGCTTGAGGCCAGGAGTTCAAAACCAGCCCGGGCAACATAATGAGACACTATCTCTACAAAAATCAGTTAGGCATAGTGGTGCATGCCTGTAGTCCCCAGATACTTGGGAGGCTGAGGTGGGGCAATCTCCTAAGCCAAGGAGGTGGAGGCTGCAGAGCTATGATTACACCACTGCACTCCAGCCTGGGTGACAGACAGAGACTGTCTCAAGAAGAAAAAGAAGAAGAGGAAGAAGGAGAAGAAAAGATGAAGAGAAGAAGAAGAAGAAGAAATAATAATAATAATAATAATGGCATATTGTTAAGACAGTTCATGGGGACACATACTATTTTTAATAAGATATACAACATAACAGCCCAGTGGATGCTGTTCCGTTAGTGATTTTCATTATTTACATGTTTAAGCAAAGAAAACACAACAAAAGTCCTTGTTACTGGAACATGAGAGATATAATGATTTGTTTATAGGTGTTGCTATAGCCAGGCCTGTGGAAGTAATGAGGAGTTCCCATATGAAACGATTTTTAAATCATAGGGTTATCTAGGTCAGTTATTGCTATGACAATTTGCTGTTAAAATATCAAAACCTACTTAAAGATTCTAACTTGATTCCTTTCAATCTCTGATTGTATCAAATGCCATTCTTCCCAATATAGATTTAAAGAAGCTGATTAAAAAGCATCAATTTAAAGTGCTACAGCTTTTTAAGACATTATATCTAATCCATTGGAAATATACCTTCATCTGTCCTAGCATTCAATATCCTCCTCTATTTCTGTATCCTAATCCTGTCTATTATAAAAAGCAATGTTAATTGAAATATATTACCTATTAATAATAACAATATAAAATATAAATGGTCATGTGTATAAATTGAATAGGTCAGTATATATTATTATTATATGTACAGTTTTAAAAATAATTATGTGTGTATATGCATACATGTGTGTATTTATATTACATTTTTGTATAAAAATGGTATGGAAGAAAGTGTACGCCCTAGATTTCAGTGCTAAGATTGATACCCATTTGTATTTCTTAGTATCTCGGCTTTAGCTCTTTAGTTTCTTGGTCTTTGAGGTGGGTGTAATTGCAGCTGCCTTACATTTTGCTCTGAGCTTGAGAGGTTATTTTTGAGAATGTGTTTTAGAAGTTTAAATTTTAATTCAAATGCAGATAACATAATAAAATATCAGAATACTACTAAGTCAATACCATAAATTAGACTGATGAGGTTGAAAAGCACTCTGCAGATTATACAGCTAGTTCATAATTTAACCAGCTTTTCTCCCTTCCTTGAGAGTATATGTTTGTAGGAAGCATAGCAATATGATTTATGTTTATGATGCAAACAATATATGCTATAAGGGTTTAGAATAGATAACACTGACCATTTTTAAAGGCCAAATGGATGCTTTTAAAACCTATTCTTTCAATGTTAAGATTATTTTCATATGAAAAACATTTACTGATTTTGTGTATAAAATGGTATATTTATATTTGGATTCAGTGAAAATTTCTGAATGCTGCAATAACTGAATTTTATAATACTATTACATACAGATAGAGAAAAAGACAAAGATGGATGCTTATAAACACTACTGGGAGTTGTAGGACCCCAGCAGAGTTAAGAAATCTTAATAATGCTTCATGTGGAGTCCAACCCTTAAATAGCCAGTAATGTTATTGCAGCTTATCCAAAATTAATCAGCAAAATCCCAGCTGATGCTTGCTGATTGCTTTATAAATATTACCCAGTAATATGGTTCTTTGAATATAAAGAAATGAAAAAAATGCACTTTGAAACTTCTTTAAAATGTGGCTATTCTAGATAATTCGAACAAAGAATGCACTGGCTTCCACTGATGTATATTCAAGAAGGAACTTATTTTTCTGAACTAACTAAAATGGCATTTTGTTTCAGTTATTCTGTTGCTCACAGCCTCACTCCTATGGTTAGATGTTGACAGGAGATTTGAACTAGAAGTTTCCTTATTCCTCTTCATATCTCTTTATTCTGTGCCATGCTACCACTTAAGTATGGATTTAACTAAACTTAATCAAAAGAGAAAAAATCAATAGTTTTTGTGCTACAAATCCTTCCCTTTGGAAAGCTCAAGTCATTAATCAGTGGAGGGACAGTAAAGGGCACTTATTAAAACATAGGCTTTGAAGTAAGCCAGGATCAGAAGCTCATCTTAACGTCCACACTTTCTATCTATGTTGAATCACAAAAGTTTATAGTCTGTTAGCCTCCATTTTTCATCTCCTCTGGGATGAGCCTTATATGTTAATGTTATAATAAGCATGTTAAGGACTAAAGTATATAAGCAAATGAATTAACATAAGTTCTGGTGTATAGTAAGAACTCAATAAACGGCAGCTAGTATCATTTTTATTGCTTTCAACATATTTTAAATTACCAATGATGTAATAAAACTATATATTACATCATTAATTACCAGCTGTGTTCTAATAATTAATTAAACATAGTCAAGAATCTTCTATTCATTCAGGTGACATATCATTTGAATGAGAACGACAAAATATTTTTAGGCAAAGTTAGATGTGGAGTAAACAAGGCTAGCAGAATAAGCATTCTGGACTAGCAGAATAAGCATTCTGGACTAGCAGAATAAGGACATTCAAAAATCTATTCTTCCAAAAGAGCTATGAAAATGCTGGTAAAAACTGACAAAATAAAAATTTAAAACTCTCAAAATTATCTAATCTTGCATCAATCTCCCAAAAGTATATTCCAGAAAAATGGCAGGATCTTGGTAAGAAAAGTGGGGGTTATAGCATTATAAACTTGGTGTATTCCTTTCCATCTTTCCTCAATTGTGTGGTAGCCTTGAAAACCAGTAGCCTCCCCATCATGACACTCAAGAAAACCAGCCAGCTAACAAACTCTCTGGGGGTTGAATGGGTTTGGATTCCTTGAAAGACAATTCTCAGATAATTTTCAGCATTTCACCTGGTTGTCAGATGCCTAGAACCTCCTGTCACAGGGATTGGTTTTATTTGACCTGATCTAGGTAAATGGATTTATCTTGGGTTTTTGTTTAAAACAAAACAAAACAAAAAACACGCAAACAAACAAAAAACCACAAGTCAACCACAGTTTCCTCAGGTGACAATGACAACTGGGGTAAACCGAAAGTTTGGGAGTAAAATTAAAAGGAAAAGTAGAGGGTATAATTCAAAGACCACAGGAGATTTTGAAAATCTCTAAAATACTCCTGAGACTCTAGAAAGCCTCACAAATATACAGGGCTGTGTGGATGACAAGGAAAGATCAGAGAAGCGTCTACATTCTCACAGCTTACTGACCTTGAGGCTTAGCACAAACAGAAAATGAATCATTCGAGTTTTAAATGCCTGCAAAATCACTGGAGATGTGCCCAAAACACACATGCAGCCATTTGGCAAAGACTGAGGGACATAGGTTCTAGGTATTTAGAAAATCTCTGTCCCAATAAGCTAGCTAAACAGAGATTGCAGTGGAGATATATAACAAAGAATACGGAATTTACAGAAGTCATTCAGGTACTATACAACAATAACATCAGCACAACAACAGCAATAGCAACGTGCAGCAACAACATACATCTGAAACGAGGGAGTAAATAACAAACATCAGGAAAGAGGGAATAATCTGACTTCCAAAACTGCCATATTTTGTTATTTTTAAAGTCCAGTTTTCAACATATAAACAACAAAATTATTAGACATTCATGTAAGCAGAGAAGTTTGGCCAATGACTGTTCTTAAGGAAGCCCAGACATTGCTTACTAAACATAGGCTGTTATTCATCTATTACAATAAAGATGTTGAAAACTAAAGAAAACCATGTCTAAAAACTGAAGAAAAGTA
Organism: Pongo pygmaeus; assembly: GCF_028885625.2. Lineage (NCBI taxonomy): Eukaryota > Metazoa > Chordata > Mammalia > Primates > Hominidae > Pongo > Pongo pygmaeus. Next base: position 33,090,325 of record NC_072379.2, on the reverse strand, counting down.
TGAAAATTGAATCTCACCAAATAGAGTATGAATAATAATTTGTAAATTATACAAATTACCAAAGAGCAATTTTTTAATTGAAAAGTACAATGCATGAAATTAAAGAAAAATTATCTGCAGGAGATAAATAGCAGATTTAAGTTGGCAGAATAAATAATCAACAAACTTACAGGTAGTTGTGAGATTATCTAGTCTGAAAAAGAGAAAGAAATAAAGAAATATTAGCAGAGCCAGCCACACGTGGAGAACCATCAAGCATATTAAGTTACACAAAATGGGAATCATGGACGAGTAAAGAGAAAGGTTCAGAGAGAAAATGGAAAGAAGTAATGACCAAATTATTCAAAATTGATAAAAATCAGTCATCTACTCATCTCAGGAATTCAACATACTCCAAATAGAACAAACTCAGAGATTTGTGCTTAGAAATATCATAATCCAACTCTTTGAAGCCAAAGATAAAGATACAATCTTTAAGCAGAAAAGAGAAACAACTATTCACATACAAGAAATAGTAAGACTAACTGCTGAATTGTCATCAATAACTATGCAGTGCAGAAATTAGTGGGAAAATATACTCAAACTGCTGAAATTGAAGATTCTCAACAAAAAATTTTATGAACTACAAAACTATCTTTCAGAAATGAAGATTAGTTAAGCCATTCTCAGATAAACATTAACTGAAATAAATAATTGCTAGCAGAATGCCTTACAAAAAATACTGGGGTCCTTCAGTTTTAAATGAAAGAACATGAGGCAGTAATTCAAATTCAGTCAGAAAAATAGAAATCACTGGCATGTGTAACTACATAGCTAAATGTGAGAGACAGTGTAAGTGTGTATTTCTTTGTAATGCTTTCCTAAACTTATCTAATTTTAAAATAGTTGTATAATGCAATAATGATGATGTATTGGTGTCTTTATAATACATAAAGGAAGGAGAAGAAAAAGAATTATATAGAAAAATGTTCTGTATACCTTTAAAATTAAGTATTATTTTTTACTTTCAAACTGATTTATTTTTCCCAAGAAATTTATTTATTTATTTACCTGTAAACACAAGAACAGAAAACCAAACACTGCACGTTTTCACTCATACGCAGGAGTTGAACAATGAGAACACATGGACGCAGGGAGAGGAACATCACATACCGGGGCCTGTCGGTGGGTGGAGGGTTGGTGAGGGATAGCATTAGGAGAAATACCTAATGTAGATGATGGGTTGATGGGCGCAGAAAACCACCATGGCACGTGTGTACCTGTGTAACAAAGCTGCATGTTCTGCACATGTACCCCAGAACTTAAAGTACAATAATAATAAGTTATTAATTTTTACATATATTTGCATTTTTGTATGCCTTTGAAGATTGTTATTAATCTAAACTTGACTGGTTTAGCTTAGTATATCAGTTGTAATCCCCAGGAAAACCACTAAGAAATTGAGTAAAAATTTGTAGAGAAAGAAATAAGATGAGAATTAAAATAGCAAAAAGAAAATATCTATTAAACACAAAAGAAGGAACTAGTAGAGGGATAAAAAAAGACATAAGATGTATCAAAAATAAGTAGTAAAATGGTAGCTATAAGTCCACTAGTATCAGCAAGTGTATCAAAAACCTGCAACAAGAGACCAGTTTATATTCCCTACTATTTCTATAGTTAGAAAAGAAATGGAAAATAATATGTGTTGGTGAGGATGTGGAGATATTAGAACCTGCATACATTACCGGTGGTAATATTAAGTAGTACATCCACTGCAGAAAACAATTTAAATATTCCTCAAAAGTTAAACAAAATTACACGTGATCCTGCAATTACACACATAATTATACCCAAAAGAACCAAAAATGTGTTCAAACATAAACTTTGTACATGAATGTTTATTGCAACAATATTCAAAATAACTGAAAAGAGAAAACAACTTAATATCCATCACCTCATGTATGGATAAGCAAAATGTGGCATATCCATAAATTGAAATATTATCCAGTCAAAAAAAGAAATGATGTACTGATAAGTGATACAGCATGGATGAAGCTTAAATCATTAAGCCAAGAGAATAAGCCAGGTACTCACCATCTCAAAAAAAACGCCACATAAGATGCCACTTATACAAAAATATTCAGAATAGGCAAATCTAGAGAGACAGAAAACAAATTAGTGGTGTCCAAAGGGTAGGAGAAGGAGAAATGAGTGACTACTTAATGGGTTTGGAGTTTCTTTTTGGGTGCTGAAAATGTTCTAGAACTAAAGAGCTGTAATAATTTAACAACATTGTGAACACACTAAATGCCACTGAAATATACACTTCAAGTGTTTAAAATGGTAAGCTTTATTACACACACATATAATTCTACATATATATACATATGTAAATAGATTAAAAACTCTAACCAAAAGGCAGAGATTCTCAGAATAAATTAAACAAGATACAACTATATACTGTCTAAAGGAAATGTACATTAAAAACATATAATATGTTGAAATCAAAAGAATGAGAAAATATATGCCATGCAAACAATAATCTAAGAAGTTGCTGCACTAATATCCGACAAAATAAACTTTAAAAAAATTTACTAGCAAGGAAATGAAGATTTCATAATGATAAAAAGTATCTATCAAGGAGATACAAAAATATAAATATATATGTACCTAACAAGAGAGACTTAAAATACATTAAACAAAAATTAAAGGAAAAGTAGACAAGAAAACATTAATAGTTGGGGATGGCAATAGCTAATCTTCAGTAATGTATATAGAAAAACTAGGCAAAATATCAACAAGGAAACAGAAAATTTAAACAATAAACCACAATATGCCAAATTGACCTAAGAGATGTTTAGAAAATTCTTGTTCTAGAACAGCAGAACGCACATTTTTTACAAACACACATGAAATATTCTCTGATTAGACCAATACGTTAGCCCATGTAATATGTTTTCATAAATTGGAGAAGATTGAAATTATATGAAGTATGTATTCCCACTACAATAGAATGAGATAAAAATATTAATAAATGTTAAAATTTGAAAAACTAACAAATATGTATGAATTAACAAATACATTTCTAAATCACCATTGAGTCAAATAAAAAATTACAAGAAAATACTGCAAATATTTTTATATGATTAAAATAAAAAATATAACATATAAAAATATACGAGATGCAAAAAAGGAGTGCTTAGAGTAATATTTATAGTTGTAAGTGCCTACATTAAAATTTAAAATAATCTCAAATCAAAAGCCTAACTTTCCACCTTAAAAAAATAGCATATTAATTCCAAAGCAAGTAGAAGGCAGAAAAATATTATATCCAGAGCAGAAATAAATGAAGTAGGCATAGAGAAATGGAGAAAATCAGTGTGACAGGATATTAGTTCTTTGAAATAATTAACAAAATGGTAACTATTAGCTAGAGTGACCAAGAAGAAAAAAAATGAGAAGGTTCACATTATTAAAGCCAAGAATGAAAGAAGAGCCATTAGTTTTAACAATACAGAACCAAAAAAGAGTTATAAAAGAATGCTGTGAGTAATAGTATGCCAACAAAGTAGATAACCTAGATCAAATGGAGAAATTCCTATAAAGGCACAAACTACTGAAAGTGACTCAAGAAGAAATAGAAAATTGGAATAAAAAATCAACAAGTAAAAAGTTTTAATTAATGATCAGAAAAATACTCCAAAGTAAAAGCCCAGACCCAGATGGCTTTGCTGGTAAAACCTACCACACATTAAAATAACAATAATAAAAAAACCTAAATCTTTCATAAACTATTTCAAAAGAAAGAAGCTGAGAGAATACTTTCCACTTCACTTTATATAAAGCCAGTAGTACCCATATACAAAAACTCATTCACCCAAGGAAAAACTGATGATCTGTATAGTCCTATTATCTATTAAATAAATTGAATCAATGGTTAATAGTCTTCCAAATCAGAAAGTGCCAGCTCCAGACGGATTAACTGTTAAATTTATACTGATAATTTAAAGAAGAAATGATACCCATTTTCTAAAATCCCTGCAAGAAAATAGAAGCAGAGGGAATAATTTCTAACTCATTGCACAATGCCAGCATTACACTAATACCAATATTAGATAAAGAAATTTCTTTTTTTTTTTAAGCTTTCACAGATTAGGAGAGCTGTTACTTTGCATTTATTTATTTATTTATTTATTTATTTATTTATTTTATTATTATTATACTTTAAGTTTTAGGGTACATGTGCACAATGTGCAGGTTAGTTACATATGTATACATGTGCCATGCTGGTGTGCTGCACCCATTAACTCATCATTTAGCATTAGGTATATCTCCTACTGCTATCCCTCCCCTCTCCCCCCACCCCACAACAGTCCCCAGAGTGTGATGTTCCCCTTCCTGTGTCCATGTGTTCTCATTGTTCAATTCCCACCTACGAGTGAGAATATGCAGTGTTTGGTTTTTTGTCCTTGCAATAGCTTACTGAGAATGATGATTTCCAATTTCATCCATGTCCCTACAAAGGACATGAACTCATCATTTTTTATGGCTGCATAGTATTCCATGGTGTATATGTGCCACATTTTCTTAATCCAGTCTATCATTATTGGACATTTGGGTCTGTTAAAGTCTTTGCTGTTGTGAATAGTGCCGCAATAAACATACATGTGCATGTGTCTTTATAGCAGCATGATTTATAGTCATTTGGGTGTATACACAGTAATGGGATGGCTGGGTCAAATGGTATTTCTAGTTCTAGATTCCTGAGAAATTGCCACACTGACTTCCACAATGGTTGAACTAGTTTACAGTCCCACCAACAGTGTAAAAGTGTTCCAACTTCTCCACATCCTCTCCAGCACCTGTTGTTTCCTGACTTTTGAAAGATTGCCATTCTAACTGGTGTGAGATGGTATCTCATTGTGGTTTTGATTTGCATTTCTCTGATGGCCAGTGTTGGTGAGCATTTTTTCTTGTGTTTTTTGGCTGCATAAATGTCTTCTTTTGAGAAGTGTCTGTTCATGTCCTTTGCCCACTTTTTGATGGGGTTGTTTTTTCTTGTAAATTTGTTGGAGTTCATTGTAGATTCTGGATATTAGCCCTTTGTCAGATGAGTAGGTTGCGAAAATTTTGTCCCATTTTGTGGGTTGCCTGTTCACTCTGATGGTAGTTTATTTTGCTGTGCAGAAGCTCTTGAGTTGAATTAGATCCCATTTGTCAATTTTGGCTTTTGTTGCCATTGCTTTTGGTGTTTTAAACACGAAGTCCTTGCCCATACCTATGTCCTGAATGGTAATGCCTAGGTTTTCTTCTAGGGTTTTTATGGTTTTAGGTCTAACATTTAAGTCTTTAATCCATCTTGAATTGATTTTTGTATAAGGTGTAAGGAAGGGATCCAGTTTCAGCTTTCTACATATGGCTAGCCAGTTTTCCCAGCACTGTTTATTAAATAGGGAATCCTTTCCCCATTGCTTGTTTTTCTCAGATTTGTCAAAGATCAGATAGTTGTAGATATGCAGCGTTATTTCTGAGGGCTCTGTTCTGTTCCATTGATCTATGTCTCTGTTTTGGTAGCAGTACCATGCTGTTTTGGTGACTGTAGCCTTGTAGTATAGTTTGAAGTCAGGTAGCGTGATGCCTCCAGCTTTGTTCTTTTGGCTTAGGATTGACTTGGTGATGTGGGCTCTTTTTTGGTTCCATATGAATTTTAAAGTAGTTTTTTCCAATTCTGTGAAGAAAGTCATTGGTAGCTTGATGGGGATGGCATTGAATCTATAAATTACCTTAGGCAGTATGGCCATTTTCACGATATTGATTCTTCCTACCCATGAGCATGGAATGTTCTTCCATTTGTTTGTATCCTCTTTTATTTCACTGAGCAGTGGTTTATAGTTCTCCTTGAAGAGGTCCTTCAAATCCCTTGTAAGTTGGATTCCTAAGTATTTTATTCTCTTTGAAGCAATTGTGAATGGGAATTCACTCATGATTTGGCTCTCTGTTTGTCTGTTATTGGTATATAAGAATGCTTGTGATTTTTGTACATTGATTTTGTATCCTGAGACTTTGCTGAAGTTGCTTATTAGCTTAAGGAGATTTTGGGCTGAGACAATGGGGTTTTCTAGATATACAATCATGTCATCTGCAAACAGGGACAATTTGATTTCCTCTTTTCCTAATTGAATACCCTTTATTTCCTTCTCCTGCCTAATTGCCCTGGCCAGAACTTCCAATACTATGTTGAATAGGAGTGGTGAGAAAGGGCATCCCTGTCTTGTGCCAGATTTCAAAGGGAATTCTTCCAGTTTTTGCCCATTCAATATGATATTGGCTGTGGGTTTGTCATAGATAGCTCTTATTATTTTGAGATACGTCCCATCAATACCTTATTGAGAGTTTTTAGCATGAAGGGTTGTTGAATTTAGACAAAGAAATTTCAAGAAGGATAAAACTATAAATTGATATCTCCCTTGAATATACTCATAAATACCAAACAAAATATTACCAAATGGAGTCCAACAGTTTATAAAAATAATTATACCACATTTCTAAGTTGGAATTATGCCAGATATTCATGACTGGTTCAACATTCACAAATCATTCAAGAATTCTACCTTAACAGGTTAAAGGCAAAACATCAAATGATTATATCAGTACATGCAAAAAATTGACAGATGCATTTCCAGTTTATACTAAAGTCTTTCAGCAAAAATAGGAATAGAATGGGAATTTCCTTAACTTAAAAAAATCTATATAACCTCCAGCTGAAATCATTTTAAATGGTGAGAAACTGGACAATTCTCCCCTGAGACTGCAACAAGGCAAGGATATTCCCTCTCATACTCCCATTAAAAATTATACTGGAAGTCATAGCTAGTGCATTGAGACAAAACAAGGAAATAAAAGCTATATAGATAAGAAGGCAAAATAAAACTGTCCGTTTTCATAGATCACAATTGTCAGTGAAGAAAATCACAATTAATCAATAAATAAATTCCTGAAACCAATAATTATAGCAAGGATGCAAAAAACAAGGTTGATACACAAATGTCATTGCTTTCACCTATAATCACAGTGAACAATTGGAATTTTGAATAAAACTCAATAGCATTCACACTAGCACCAAATTAATAAATGATTGATATAAATCTGAAAAACTATATACATGATCAAGTTGAAGAAAATTACAAAATTCTGATGAAAAATCAAAGAATATCTAAGTAAACGGAAAGATATTGCATGATCTTGAATCAGAAGGTAAAATATTGTTATGATGTCGATTATTGTCAAATTTATAAAATCAATGCAATCTTAAAATTCCAGCAAGTTATTTTATAGATATTGACAAATTAATTATAAAGTCTATATGGAATGTCAAATGTCCTAAATTAACCAACACAATACTGAAGAAGAACAAAGTTGGCTTTCTACCTTGTATTAAGACTTGCTGTAAAGCTACAGTATTGAACACAATGGTGTAAAGATTAAACACGTAAATCTATAAAACAAAATAGGGAGCTTGGGATTAAAGCCACACAAACAACTTATCTGTGACAAATGTGCAAAGTCAGTTAATTAACGGAAGTATAGTATTTACGACAAATAGTACTGGGATAATTGGACATCCACATGCAAAAAAATATGTAAATGAGCCTAGACACAGAGCTTACGCCCTTCACAAAAATTAACCGAAAATGGATCATTGAGGTAAAAATCAAATGCAAAAACATCAAACTTCTAGAGAAAACAGGAAAATATATGTGAGACTTTGGGTTAGGTAATGAATTTCACATAAAACACTAAAAGCATTACTCATGGAAGAAGAAATTTTAAGTTGGTCTTTATTGTGATTAAATATTTCTGCAACACAATACACTGTTAAGAGAAGGTAAAGATAAGTTGCAGACTGAGAAAAGATATTTTCAAAATACATATCTGGTAAAGGACTTGAATTTAAACTATTTAAAGAGCTTTTCAAAGTTAATAATAAGGCAAAGAAATTTAAAAAAATAGGAACACATTCTAAGCAGACACCTCACCAAAAGAAACATACATATGTCAAAGAAACCTATGAAATGATTCTCAGCCTCATTTGTCATTAAAGTACTGCAAAATTAAACAGCGAGTTACCTCTAGACAGTAGAATGGCTAAAATTAAAAAAATAGTAATTTCTTGCAAATATTCAGAGTAATAGGACCTCTCATTATTTGTAGAATGCAACATGGTACATCCATTTTGGAAGACAATTTAACAGTTTCTTACAAAGCTAAACATAAATTTACTGTGTGATCTATCAATTGTATTTCTACGTATTTACTCAACTGATGTAAAAATTTGCGTTTCACAAAAACCTGCCAGTGAATGTTTATGACAACTTTATTATTCTTAGTCACCAAAAACTGAAAACTAAGATGTCTTTCAAAATATGGATAAATTGAACTTTAACACAATGATACAATGGAATTTTATTCAACAATAAAAATAAATGAGCTATCAAGCCATAATGGATGAATCTTAAATGCATATTGTTAAGTCAGAAAAGCCAGTCTGCTAGCGGTTCAGGAAGAGGACAGGAGGGTTGAAGAGGTGAAGTACAGGAGACTTTTTATTATTGTGAAACTATTCCATGTGGTACTTTAATGATAGATGCATGACAGTATGCATGTTTCAAAAACCATAGAAGTTTATAGACCAAAGAGTGAATTTTAATATATACAAATTAAAAATAAATCATTTAGGAGATTGGGGGATCAAGAATGGAATGCATAATGTGACAACAATATAATTGTTTGTAACATCCTCAATGAAAAACATGGGGAAAAAGGGTGCTGATCTAGAAATTTTTCAAATGAGTGGAGTCTGTAAGGTCAAAAGTGCATATGATCACTTCAGTCTAGTTGACAAAGTTTGCCCGACTCCGTAGGAGTATAGGGTAACAATTCTAAAAACACTATATATGTACATGGAAATTGAACATTTAAATAAGTAAATGGCAGACGGTGGGGGCCAGACTTCCTAAAGTTGGAGAGGAAGGTCTTAGATTAGAAAGGAGATGCAGCTAGAATGATCTCTATGGCAATGAAATAGTGTTGGAGATAGCAGTATAAACTTTTCTGTAGCTTAATATACATACACATAGCTATGTGTGGAAATGTTTATGTGTAAGTGTATGAGTTAGAATACTCACATACATCTCCTTGCTCTGTTAGCAGAGAGTGCTTACAAGCAACAAAGCCCCAGCAGCAATGAGAACACCTAGTGCCCAGATATTGGCATCTAAAACCATTCTCCATTAAAGTAACCTCGGCTCCTGAAATATATACCTGATTCTAAGACTTGTGCAGGAAATACATAAAATGAGCCTGTATCACGTTGTGGTGCAAGAAATTACTAAAGTGATTAAAAATCTCATGGCAACTGTTGTATGTCAGAGGCACTCAGGAGCCTACTGAAAGAGCTGTCATGACTGAGGCTGGAGCTATTTGAGCAACAAAACACATAAAGCAGTGATGAATTATAATCTATCATATGAAAGGGGAATATCCACATGTATTACTTGGAATTCCTCTGTGAAGGAGTTGTACATTTTCCCTGGTTTTTATTTATCTCATTATTTACTTACATAGACTCTCTATATAAGTAAGCAACATGTGTGGATACTCCACTTTCAAGGTAGAGAATAATTTCTCACTCTTTAAGAGTGTGCTATGAGTAGTGACTGAATATCCTCCAAAGAGTTTAATATAGAAAGAGGAGAAAAGGGTCAAGCTTCCCCCGTGGAAGCCTCACAAACACTCTTTCAATCAGGTGAACGTGGTTAATGCCAACAGTGATGAGTCATGTAGTAGTATGCACCCTTCCTTTGACGAGAGAAAATGGCACTTTACCTCTGTGGTCTTCCCGCCAAAAAGCCAGCGACCCCAGTCTAATCATAAGGTAAACAGAGAAAAATTCCTATTGAGGAATATTCTACAAGATATCTGATAAATAATCTTTAAACTTGTCAAGTTCATCAAAGAAAAGTCGTCTGAAAATCTGTCACATCCAAGAATTACGGAGAGGTCACTGCTAATTGTGATGCAGTATATCGAATGAGATACTGAAACCAAAAAATTAAGGTAAAACCTAAGGATTTTATCTGAATATCTGAATAAAGTATATACTTTAACAGTAATGGTTTGATTTTTTATTAATTGTATCAGATGTGCCATATTAATGTAAAATGGTATTCATAGAGAAAACTGGTGTTGAGCAACATTGATGTCTCTGGCCTTTCTCATATTGATAATCCACTCCTATAGTCTATGTTTCTAGGGCACATTCTCTACACAAAACTTATCTGTACTAACTTTCCAATTTTTCTGTAAGTCTGAAACTGTACTGAAATAAACACTTATTTAGGAACACAAACATATAATCCTTACTATGTAGACTCAACAGTGAGTTAGATGTATGTGAAGCCAGAATTAGGAAATGGGATGCTCTAGGGAATCATAATGTGTTTTATTGCCTGGAAACAAAGTATGAGTGGCATGATGGACATTGGAGGCACTCTCCAGTTTTCCCTTTGAAGATAAATTAATTCAACTGCTGGGAATGTGCTCAGAAGATAGACTGCAGCTGTCATCCTTTTCAGACTCAAGGTCTTCCTCAGATGACTCACCTGCAATGACTGAGAGGAGTCACGAAGCTCTGACCATCCTGACTTCACTCAAGAAAACTGACTGCTCACTTAAGCTCCAAACTCCTCATCGTCATTGGCCAGTGCTGTTGTCAGGACCGAATCACAGGTTATTTTCTCTCTCTGGCTACACCTGCTCTTTTCATCCCTTCTGCAGGGACAGATCCCAAAGACACTGTCATTCAAATGTCTTGCTTCTTAACCTCTGCCTTAGAGTGTGCTTTCTAGAATAGCCAACCTGTGGCAAGGGTTATGATTCACAGAAAGAGGAAGTTATTTTGGTTTTGGAGATGTCTTCTGGGAAGGTAAGAATAATAGCCTGGAGATAGAAAGGAAATTGTGCCTGTAAAATTTGGTTCATCTTAGGTAGAAAATAAAGGGATGAGAATGAGTGAGATAAAAAGACAGTACAAACAACTGAATAAAAGAACTTGGTTAAAATAGGAATCTTGGAAATATGAACATTTAAAATAGAGGAAGAGAAAGAGCTCTCCCAAAAGAACAAGGATGAGCATTAGAGGGCAGCTTCAAGAGATTCCAAAAAAGCAAAGGAAGAGAAAGACCAAAGCAGCTGCAAGCCACATCTCATTCATTCATTCAATCATATTAATTACATTTAGCACTCAATACCTCCTGAACACTTCAGTGAGATATAAAATCAAATAGTACATAGAAATTATTTTAATGTATTTAAATGTATTGGTGTCTAGTTAAGATGACTCAACAGAGGGATATACTGGGGGCTACTAGGATAAGAAAAGTTAACATTTTACAATTAAACTGAGGTATTCGTGGGAAGATCTCTAAATTTTTTAAGAAGCACATTTTGAAGTAGGAGATTTCAAGATACGATTGTGAAAAGGGTCAATGGCAAGATCTCTAGGTGGACACTATCCTCATACAAATATTATAATATTGAAGAGGGGAAGTGAAGAGGAGGAAGAGGAACTATGGCCTGGGAGTCAAGAAGGACTAAAGAGCTAATTTAGTGAAATTATGAACTGGGACAGTAAAATTTTTCCTGGAGTTCCAGTTGCTAGCCTGACAATTGTTTTCTTCAGTCATTATCAGTCATATCAATTACATAATTCAGATTAGTCAAAATCACATAGGACTCATATTCTTGCCTCTGTAAAATTATTTTAGGAAATTACCTAACTCAGAGAGTGGAAGTTGAAATAAAAAGCATAACAGTTGAGGCCGATTTGACCACAGTGATTATTTGAATTTTTAAATTGATGACATTTTCAAGAAATGGCAATAGTCTCTGCGGTAAAACTTTAACATTTTATTTTTCCAAAACTACAGGCTATATTTTATAAAAGAAAATGTAATTTGTTCATCCATTTAGAATATGTCCTAATATTTTTAATCAATGTTAAGAGGTATGAGATATAAATTCGATTAATGGCTATTCATTACCTTCTACCTAATAATGAATGCAAAGTGCATTTATTTTCCAGTGCCATATTAATTTTAGTACTACTGAAATATTTTATTCTAAAATGTTAGGAATAAATTGATGCGTTCCCCATAGCATTCTAAAAGTATATGTTGTGAGTGAAAGCATAAAGCCCTTGCCAAAAAGAAATTCCTAATGACAATTTTAACCTTTTCTTTGTTCACCGTGCATGATGAACATATTACGCCTTTTCATACTGGTAGTCATCATTCTATTATAAATGTGTCATTTATTCTAAACATATAAATTAATATCTTTTAAAAGTATCTGTTAATAAAATTTACTTTCACAGTCATTTCTTAAAGTATAATTCATTTTAGTGGAATATGAGATTTGGAAAATAACCTAAAATCTACATAACTGAAGATTCATTACCCTTTCCTAAAATCTCCCAAACGTGGTCATTCAAATTAAGCTTAACAGTCACTAATTGCAATAATTCACTACATCCTTATCATAATAAATATTATGTTTTGGCACCTTTTGCAGCATAGGAATTTGGGTATTATATCAAATAAAATACATAATTTAGATCTCCTTTTGTGGCTTTCATATGCTAATCGTTTGGAATATGCATGGGGTTCTTGGACCACATTCATTTTGGTTGACTGTTTCTATATTTAATGATATTTACTGTTGCAAAATGAACATTGGAAGTTGATCTTCTTTTTACCCCTCTGCAATTAGCTTCTGATTTTGATGAGACTATTCAAAAAAAGTTTGATTTTTTTTTAAGGAATTTCCAGGTGGTGATTTCTGATTCTTTGCCTAGAACATATGGATTACTCTCAATGTAAAATATCAGATTTTGTAGTTAGTATTTTTCCATCTAATTATTGAAATTGTTCCACTATACCACTTGTAATAAGGACTCCATTTTAATTAAAACTGAACTGCATTCCCTGGAATATTTCAGACACATCTTGGTCTGGGAGAGATGGGAATATGGATTGAAGCATTCAGCCTCCACTAGTGACCAAAGCTTATGGGGAAAAGTTAATACCAATGGCAAAGGGTAGGATGTAGATGAACTTATGTATTTAAAGTCAAGGGGAAGCAGAACAAGACATTTCTGAACACTGTATTAAATGTTTGAGATTCCCTTGTGGCATAATCACATGTATTTATGCCTACATCAGAGTGAGGTGTTTGAAATACAAACCAGGTGAAAATTAAAAGAACGTTGGACTCTAATTTTCACAGCCTTTGTTGCCAAAAGAATTTGTTTTCAAAGACCTTATCTGCTTAGTTGACCCCTTGCCTAGAGCCTATGACAGGGCTAGTGAATGCTAAATAATTATGTGTTAAATACATTGATAGCTAGTCGAATTAATTCGTTAATGAGTGATTACTTTTAGTATTAGGATAAAATGAAGGCTCATTCAATCTTGTGATGTGGATCTCAGGATCATTCAATCTTGTGATGTGGACCTCAGGGGACAGCAGGAGCAGTGGGGCACCAGCTCCCAGCAGTAGGGCACCAGCTCTCGCCAACATCGCAGTCAGTGCCGTCACGGGACTCGCGAAGCCTCATTGCCCCTTTCAGTGTTGGTACTAAGAAGCAGCAAACCACTAACGGAATCAGGAGAGGAAGCAAAGCAGCTGATGCAATGCAGCAGTGAAGACAGAATTCAAGGAATGTCTCAGAATTTTCAGGATTACGGAATGTGGTGATAAAACTAGAGGTCTTGCGAGAGAAAGCCCAGTTTTATGTTATGATTACCCTGCTTTTAATACCAAAATGCAGTTTTAGCATTTAGAACGCACGCGGTAGTCATACTAGTTGTCTTTTGGATAGTCTATTTTTTAGTTACCCTAAACACTTGTAAGTTGAATACTGTTACTCTCCCCCTAACGTCTCTAAATGTCTCACTCTCATTCTGTCCATAGGTTATTCTTTGTCCACTTGTTCAATGTTTTACAAGTGTATCTTCCACTTCAAGTTTTCTTTAAGTTTGTCTTCAGCACTAACGATTTAACTTTTTGCTGCATAACTGAAATTATAGACTGTTTTCATTTTGTTGAAATAGGAAAATAATAAATAGGTAAAACCTAATCTACACTTTTTTTTAGAATTGTTATTGTTGTACTAATATTTTTTCCTTTTGATTCAGTTCATTCTATGTGAATGAAAACTAAATAATAATACAATTAAATAATTTGTGGTAAGTTTTCTCCCTGTTTTCTTAAAAATAATGAACTGCACAGAGAGCATTTTTGTGTATTAACTAACTTCATATAATGATAATTACTTTTATTGAGAGTAATGCTTCAAAATTCCAGATTACTCTATTTTCCCCCAATCTCTTACTCTTCAGTTACTACATTTTATTATTTTTAGCTTTTCCTGACACTTTTTTTCTCACTTTCAAAATAAGCTTTATTGAGCAATCATTTTGAGTGTAATGAACACAATTTAGTGGATGTGTTTTGATGAATGTAAATAATGATATAATTACCATTCCATTCAATTTCTAGAAGCTGCCCATCACCACAAATAGCACCCTCATGCTCCTTTGCAGTCAACCTATCCCTCAGCCTTCTGCTCTAAGCAGCCACAGTTCTTCATTCTCTCACTCTGTATTCACTGCTTTCTGTTCTAGTCTCACGTACATGAAGTTATACACTATGTACTCTTTTCTGCCCAGCTGTAGATTTTTCGTAGATGCCCTTGATGAGGATGAAGCAAACTATAAGGATTTATTTTCAATGCTAAATCTCCCTTGAATTCCTGCATGGAACCAATTAGTTGTAATGTTTTATCATTTTATATTCTGCAGTATTTTATTTCCTAAATTTTAAGAGATGTTTTGAAAATATGTTCATGAGGGATATTGCTCTATAGTTTTCTTATTTTGCATTTTCTTCTTCTGACTTCAGGATGAGCATAATGCTTGCCTCACATATTGAGCTAGAAACTATTTCTATGTTCTTGAATCATGTATGCAGAATTGCTATTATTTTTTTCTGCTCCTATTTCTTTATAGAAGGACATTTGTGTGTCCTTCCAAATCTGCCCCACAGAAGTCAGGCAGATATCGCTAATATCGCTAATATCTGCCCGTCTTCTGTGTCTCCCGTATCCAAACTATCACCCTGCTGTTTGTATATTACCTCTCATCTATACATGAAGTGGTCCTCTTTGCTCCATAAACCCCATCCAAAGCACAAATTGTTCCTAGCAGGACTAACGCAAAGCATCCCGTTGTGCTCCTCACACACACTCTGAAAACACAAGAATCACTAAAAATATAATAACATCTCTTTTCTGATTATATTACACTGGTTTAAAGAAGACAATCCTTACCATGGTCTACAAGGGCCTGCATATTCTCATTCCTACCAGACCTCTGTCTTGTCTACCTCCACTCTCTCTCCACCGTCTGTACTCCTTCACTCCAGCCATTTCTCAGTTCCTTAAAAGTGCCATGCTTCGTCTCACATCAGGGAAATGGGGTCATGCTGTTTCCTCTATGTGAAATGTGTCACCTCATTTTAACTAAATAAATTCTATCCACATTTCAGGATCTCTGTAGTGTGACTCTTTTCTCAGCATGTCTTTACCTTCCTGCAGTGTTGTGCATATGCTTGTGACATACTTAGCTGCCATTCTATACTCTTTATTCATAGCAAGAATGCAGTTCATTTATTTGGTATTCCTTCATCTGACTATTTGAATAATGTTTATTTTTCAATTTGACAATAAACCTCCTGAGAGAGGGATCATATATATTTGATAACTCTTTTTTTCCTCTTGTAAGTGCCACAGGGCCTACCTGGCATATAGTTGTTTTTCTTAATATTTCACAAATGAAAAATAAAACCTGGTGTTATATTGATGTAATCACCACAAAGAGAGAGAATCATGGCTTAGACTGCTACAATACCAGTGCAAAAGATGAAATAACTAAAATAAAAGAGGTCAAAAATATTGAAGCAATGAGACCTGGTGAGTCATTCACTCTTGGTTTTGAAAGTGAGAGGGGAGAAACTACAAAGCTTTTGGTTTGAATGACTAGGTCATGGATGCTGTCATTTTCTACTGCTTATTTTCTAGTACCATAGGTTAGCTTTACCTGTTCTTGAGCTTCAAGAAAATGGTAAAATTAAACAAAAACAATACCTATTTTCTTTTGTGCCAGGCTTCCTTTATTCAAAACAATAATTTTGAGATACACTTTTATTTTTTGCTTTTAAATTCTTTAAGTTTAATTTGCTGTTTCTTCACTTACTAGGGTGAAAACAATTATAATTTAATTTAAAACTTCATTATTGATTTTAAACCTTCTTTCTTTCATAATACTAGCACTTAAATATGTATATTTCTCCTCCACGGTGCTTTAAAATGTAACTAATATTTTTTAATTTTCACTGAAAATTATACTAAGATCCATGAGTTATATTTAAAACACATTATAATTTTCAGATATTTAGATACTTTCCAAGTATTCTTATTGATTTCTATTTTAATTTCATTTGTACAGGATACACACCATATTATTTTGACCCTTTGAGAGTTACTGAGATTTGCTTTATGACTCAGACTATTGTTATTTTAGTGAATGTTTCATGAGAAATTGTTAAATATGTGTATTCTGTAGTTATAAGGGTACTTTGTTCTATAAATGTCAGTTTCTTTTGATTCACTAATTATGTTATTCAGATGTTTCATATCCTTACGAAATTTTGTTTACTTGCCCTATCAACTATTGAGAGAGAAGCATTAAAAGTTTTGACTATGTTTAAAGATTTATATATTTCCTCATTTATTCTATCATATTTTGCTTCATTTTGAAACTATTTATATAAGTTACATAGCTTTAGGGTACAAGTACTTTTTGGTTACATAAATGAATTGTATAGTGGTGGTATTTGGGCATTTAGTGGCTCCTATTACCCAAATAGTGTACACGGTACTCACTAGGTAATTTTTCATTCCTCACTCCCCTTGTGCCTTCCCCCAGTCTGAGTCGCCAATGTCTGTATACCACTTTGTATACCTTTGTGGATCTGTAGCTTACCTCCCACTTTTATGTGAGAACATGTGGTATTTGCTTTTCCATTCCTGAGTTACTTTGCTTTGAATATGGCCTCCAGTTCCATCCAAGTTGCTGCAAAAGACATATTCTTGTTCATTTTTATGGCTGAGTAATATTTCATGGCTATAAGTACAACACTTTCTTTATGCACTCATCGGCTGATGGACACTTAGGTTAATTTTATATCTTTTGATGTGCATTCCCTCTGCTCATATTTAGATCTTTTTTAATATGAGGTTTTTTAAAATCCTTTCTGACAATCTGTCTTGTGTTTAGAGTGTTTAGTTCACTTACATTTAATGTAATCACACATTACTGTGTGATTATCTTAATACAACTATGCATAATTAAATTTAAGTATACCACTTTACTATTTATTTTCTATGTATCCCATTTCTTTTCTTTCAGTTTCAACTTTCTTACAGTGGTAACTAAATAATATTCCTCCACCCCAATATGTCTACTTTAAATGCTCAGAACCTATGAATGGCAAAGGTAATTTTGGAGATGTGAAGGTGGCAAGGTAATTTTGGAGATGTGAATAAGTTAAAGATACTGATATGAAGTTATTATTCTGGTTTAACCATGTGGACCTATTGTGATCACAATTGTCAGTATGAGATGGATGTGGGAAGAGTGAGAGTCAGATGGCAAAAGTTGTGATGACAGAAGCAGATATTGGAGTGATGCAACCATAAGCCAAGGAATGCTGCAGCCTCTAGAAGTTGGAAGTCAAGTAACAGACTTCTGGAATCTCCAGAAAAAAACAGCCAAATATTTCAATTTTAAAAGCTTTTTGAGACTTATTTTAGACTTCTTACCTCCAGAACTGTAAGAACTATAAGAACACTCTTGTGTTCTTGAAGCCACTGAGTTTGTGGTAATTTGTTATTGCAGTGCTAGGAAACTAATGGACTTGTCTTTATTTTAGTATTTTAATTCAATTAATTCCCATATTTTAGTTATAATTTTTAAAAATCATTTTTAGTGTTGCTCTAAAAATTACAGTAGTTTTATTTAAAACATCATAGTCTACTTGGAGTTCATATTGTACCACCTCATATAAAATACGAGAAATTTACTACAGTGTAAGTCTTCTCATCTCTTGCCTTATTGCTGAAATATATTTTATATATACATATGTTATGGATCCCACAATGTAACAATTATTTCTTTAACCTGTCCATTGTGTCTCTTTAAACTTTTAAGAGAATTTTAAAGAAACTGTTATAATTACTAATATATTTGTCATTTCATGTTTTCTTCATTTCTTCAGATCCAAGTCTTATCATGTGTCATTCTAATTATACTTGAATTCACTTATCAGATGAATTTTCTTGAATTATATTCATACAATTGTTTCCTTTAATGTAATGTATACTTTCCCTCTCTGTTGACTTTTCAATTTTTCTGCATGATTGTTTTACAGAAGTTTGACTGTGGTGTAACTCGTGGACTCTCCTTTTTCCTACTTAGGGTTCACTGAGTTTCTTGAGTTTTTAGGTTGGTATATTTCACCAAGAAATACTTAGCCATTACTTCTCCAAGTATTTTCTTTCCTGTTTTATTTTCTCGCTCTCTGCACTCTGAGACTAAAATTACAGGCATGGAAACCTTTGTGAATACCTGCATAAATTTAGAATGCAGACAATTCTAAGAAAAGGGTTACATGGGTAGAGTAGATTTCATTGTCTGAATTAGTATTAAAATATGTTCTTACTATAAATAGATATATTTGTTTTACAGTAGTCATATTCAACAAAGATAAGTGCTGTTTAATAATTAAGAATGTCTTTGAGTATTTACTTTTTTGGCTCACCTTTGTGGTTGTGGCGTTTGTTATTTGAAATTATTTTTGCCTGTTTCTTGACCTTGTTGTCTCTAGTAAGATATTGGATTAAAAGTGCAAAGAACACTTGTTCTAATATAATAGCCATGTTAGGTAATATACATAAAAGATATTTTCCAATTAGCAATGACATAAGGATCACAAACTATTGCAATGGGCATGAAGCATTGAGCCCTTGGGAGCATTGTTTAAATGCCGAATTTTACTTAATGCCCTTTCTATTTTAAAACAACTGTTAAATTTTTAATGTTTATTTTGGGTACAAATATGTTTTATGTTTATTTTGAGTATAGTTTTATCCTTAACTCCTTTCCACAGGTGTTAATTCAAAGAACCTCCTCTAATAAGGACAAAATTCAAGTTGTATATTGTTGATCTTTGATATTGTCCTCATGGTGCTCAACATGTTCAAATCAAACCCATCACCATCCAACCAGGCAAATAGTTCCATTTATTTATTCATTTTTACAAATCTATTGAACAACTAGAATCTGCAAGGTTGTGTGATATAGAAAAATTGTTAAGAAGACATGCATTTTATTGCTTTCATAGTCTATAATGAAAAAGCTCAAAAGCGTTAGAACTTCATAAATAAATCAAGAGCTACCTATAAAATGTAAATTGCATTAGTCTAATTCCAGTTTCACCATCATTCTGTGGTTTCTCATTTTTCACCCAATGAGATAAAAATCAAATTTCTTAGTGGGACATACATAGCATGTTCCATATCTCTCCAATCTCATCTACTGTCTCTTACTATTGTGGTCATGGAAAATACTGGAAATTTCCAAATATATTAAATTGTCATTTTAGTCTTGGGCCTTTCCACTAGCAGACAGGAATTTTTCCCCCTTATTTTTCATTTGACCAACTAATCACAGTGTGGCAGATGCTGAGATGAGCCCACGACATATTCTCGCAGGAATGAACGACTCCCTTCCCCAGGTATGTGATACTTCCAGCAGAAAGCCTGTAGCTGTCACCCCTACAGAGATTGCCTCACGTCAGGAGTCGTGCTTCACCCAGAGTCATGCCTTCTTACAGAATGACATTCATGGCCTGACTAAACCATGTGGGAGAATAAAGTTCTGCCTCCTTTGATTCAAGTCAGAGCTTCTCTTTACGACTTTGTATGCAGTTTGTTAAGGACTCCTTATGGCAGTGTCACAGATCAGTTTTATCCTTAATTCCCTTCTGCAGGTGTTAATTCTAGGAACATCCTCTAATAAGCTTCCTAATGCTAATTTTCATCTTAGAATCAGCTTCTCAGAGCATGCAAATTGCAACACATTGCATTACCAGTGTGCAATGTAATTTGTTCTTCACTTATTTGTCTTAACTCTGTACTCTTGAATCTATGTGGTTTTGAACCTCAAAGTGTTTGATTTATCTAGTATTTTTCAATTATTTTTACTTTAACCCTTTCCATTTCCATCACAGAAAGACTTGTAACCTATGAGACAAGGTGGGACTGGAGATATGTAATAAAGATTAAAAAAAAAAACTAGACTATAAAACTCATTACTTTGTGTTTGACATTGTGTGACATTGTGCAAATGTACTTCAGAAAAGAATCTCAGCCAGGTGCAGTGGCTCACCCCTGTAATCCCAGCATGTTGGAAGGTAGAAGCAGACAAATCGTTTGAGCCCAGGAGTTTGAGACCATCCTTGGCAACATGGGAAACCCTATCTCTACAAAAAAATACAAATATTAGCTGGATGAAATGGCATGCACCTGTAGTCCAGCTATTCAGGAGGCTGAGGCAGGAGGATCACTTGATCCCAGGAGGTTGAGGCTGCAGTGAGCCATGATCATCCCACTGCCCTCCAGCCTGAGCAACAGAGAGAGACCTTGTATCAAAAACAAAACAAAACAAAACAGAAAAAGGAAAGGAGAATCTCTACTCTACTCCCAGCGATGTACAATTTAATTTGAATTGGTTGTTTAGGTGGAGTATACAGAGAGGCAGATTTTATAGTTTTCCTGATATGCCACAATTGGGGACTGGAATCGGTGGCACTAAAGGAATAAGCAAAGCGGGGGATATTATGTAGTTTAAAAGCAAAATACTTTGAAAATAGACTAAAAGTGAAGCAATGATTATCCCAGCCTCTTTGTAGGTGGTGTAAAGAAACGACACAACTACTTACTTAATTTGCAGCCGGGTTATTCTCCTGTTAATTTAAAACAAAATGCATTTTATTTTAGATGCAAATGTAAAATAGTAATTGGGTACAAATCAAAAATTAGTTCATAATCTGCAGGATTTAGCTCATCTGAGTGTCTCCCAGCTACTTCTGAGAGTTTCTCAGACTTTTTAGTCATTTGTGAACTTCATAGAAGCCTTTGCAATTTATTTCTTCTTACTGCCTGCCTCCCCTAATGTTCAGGCTGCTCACAACATTCCCATTCTCCTGGCCACGGGCATGTGCTATTAAACAGCCGAAGCATGTAGTGGCCTAGAGAAGGGGCCATTCTTCTCCCTGCATCAGTTGTCCTTGTAGTTCTCTAGTAGAGCTGAAAATATGGCCAACCCCTCCACACCCACCTTTCTTGAGCCTGAAATTGGTCATTGCTAGTGCCTCTAAATGCTGGTTTGTGTGCCCTATTTTATGCTACAGAGGTTAGTTGAATCCTGATCAGCCTCCTAGTGTTACCGATGGAGGGTGTCCAGGGTCTTAGCTTTTAAACAAAGAATTGGACAAAATGCACAAACAAAGCAAGAAAAGAATGAAGCAATAATAGCAGACATTTATTGAAAATGAAAGTACACTCCACAGGGTGGGAGCAAGTCTAAGCACAAGGGCTCAAGAGCCCCCTCACAGAATTTTCTGGGTTTTAAATACCCTCCAGAGGTTTCCCATTGGTTACTCAGTGTACACCCTATGTAAATGATATAGTGGCCGGCAATCAGTCTTTTGGTTGTGGAAAGCAATCAATCAGAGGCTGAAGTGAAGTTACAAAGGTTACACCCTACACAAGCATCTGACTGGTTGTGAAAAGCAATCAGTCAGAGATAGTTTGAATTTTCCCGAGTAGCCTCAAGTCCTTTTGTCACTTAGGTATGAAAAGTCAGGGTTTTCCTTTTGATTTAGTTCTAGGAAGTCAGCGTGAATCAGCCTTAGGTTCCCTGACTCCAGACCCTATTCTCCTGCCTCACAGGCATCCATGGGCAACCCAACTCCACCAATTGAGCCCTCCTCTCAGTCACTGCAGATTTGACATGCTTCCGGCCTAGATTGAAGGGACTGTCTCATTCTCTTACAATGGAGTGATGTTCTCTGGTTCTCAAGATTAATGTGTGAAAGGTAAAGAAATCTTGGGACCCCCCAAATCACTGAGCCAAAGGGAAGTAAGGCTGGGAACTCTCTCAAGCAAATCTGCCCTCTGTTTTATTCCTAAATGAGATAGCTACAAAGATTAAAAAAAAAAAAACAAAAAACTACTTACCTCCCTCACAATTTGCCACAAGAAAATTTCTTGTGGACAAAAGACAGACAGAACTGGAAGTCATCCCTCTGCTTGTATGAGACAAATGCACATCTGATTGCTTCCTCTGCCCTACTGTTTCACTAATCCAAACTAAGACATGTGATTATGCCTCTACCCTCCTCTCATATGTAAATAATGTATTCAGTGAAAGGCTGATCGAAGACAAAAGAATGCAACCTTTTGTCTCTAATCTACCTCAACCTGAAAGTCCCCACTTGGACTTGTGGGGGCTTTCCTTTCCAGAGCAAACTAATGTACATCTTACACATATTGATTGATGTTTCATGTCTCCCTAAAATGTATAAAACCAAGCATTGACCCGACTACGTTGGACACATGTCATTAGGACCTCCTGAGACTATGTCAGAGGGGTGTCTTTAACCTTGACAAAATAAACTTTCTAAATCGATGGAAGTCTGTCTCACATACTTTTGGGTGCACAAATATATCCCCTATCCAGTAAAATAAATTTCAACCCAAGACCTAACTAAGCAATCACAAACTGGTCAGATGTAGGATCTGGCCTCTTTCCGGTATGAAACGACTTTGATATAATTTGGTGTATGAGGAAGGAGCAGTGAACGTGATTATCTTCATCATCTCTCTTCATGAAGCACACATACACACACACAGTTAAGGTGCTGAGGAAGCTGGGAGAGCCAATTTGACCTGGCCTTTATTTTGCACAAGAATAACTGAAGCTTCAAATACAATGTGTGTTACATAGGAACCAATTATGTATGTAGGATTAATGAAGATAGGAGACCTAAGGCCATTTACATGAGGGCAAGAATAGTAACCTTTTGATCCAGAGAGATAGTTTAAAAAATAGTAAGTTGTTAACATATACAAATAATAAAGTTGGGGCTTTAAATATTTGAATTTGAAGGCTCTGAGTCATGGGATTAGCTTTGTACCCCAGGTCACAGGTAAAGTCTACCCTTGTGCATAAGTTATTGAGGAAGCTCCTTGTCAGTAGTTCCTATAAAAACCGTCATAAAACCAATGAGAAAGCAATCTGCTTTTCCTGATAACTGAGTGCTGGCCTTTCTAAATGATGTCAGTGATCATTCTTTTCCCTAAAAATTCTGTGTTGAGCTAAGTTTTGAACAATTACTATGATTATTGTTGAGTTTTATTAATATTCATTAAAGCTTTAAAATACCACATTTTTATTACTTATCCTTTAATAAACATTGCGTGGAAATTAACATGGGGACCTCGCAGTTATACTGCTAGCTCCCTATAAATGTAGACTGAGCAGCAAACTTTGTTCAAGGTAGTAAGAGGAAACTGAAATATCCAGCTTCGCCTTCAGCCCCTGTGGGTACTTGTGTGTGTGTGTGTGTGTGTGTATGTGTGTGTGTGTGTGTGTATTTATGTGTGTGTGTATGTACATATATATGGTACAATTAATAATGTTAGCAGACTAGTTACAAATACAATCCAAAATAACTCAAATCACACCAAATGCGTCATAGTATACAAAATGACTTGGCATTTTAATTTGTGTTTAAAATGTCCCGACTATGGAGATATATGACACCTGCAATAATCTTCCCAGTAAAAAAGTAATGGGAAATATCTCCATGTCTGGAATTTGTTGTGAAATTGTACTGTATGAGCTCTTTACAAATGTATCCTTACGTTTAATACTTTTTCTAATATTTGCATATCTGTTGTTTCATGGAAAAAGTATTAAAAATAAAAATGAATGAATGTAAAAGTGTTAATCAGCTAAGAAATAAACAGTATTGCTAATTCTAACTATACTGTGTATAGAACAAGAAAATGCAAAAAAAAAACCAAGAAATCCTCAATTTTGCTAAGCCAGTAACACACTTCCAGAAGTTAAAATTTAACAGAAGTGGTAAATGTATTTTTCACTATTGTGACAAACCAAAAAAGTAGGTACACTTGGTTACTTTGTTTAAAATGCACTAATACAATTTAAATTATCAATTTAGATTATTCATTTTTGTATTATGTTTTATTGAGTTTTTATATTATTTATTTTAAATGGTTTTATTATATATATAAATTTCTATGAAATGAAAGATTCACCATTTGCAGTTTTTCTGTCCATTTGTATTATGCATTTCAAGATTACTTAAAATAATTTTGCTAAATGAAGTAGAAAGGTGTAAATATTACCTACCTCAGATTACAAATATGTAGATACACTACTGGATTAAACAGAATATTTTTCATTTTTTATTTATTTATTTATTTATTTATTTATTTATTTATTTATTTTGAGATGTAGTCTTGATCTGTCGCCCAGGCTGGAGTGCAGTGGCGTGATCTCGGCTCACTGCAACCTCCACCTTCCAGATTCAAGCGATTCTTCTGCCTCAGCCTCCCAAGTAGCTGGGATTACAGGTGTGTGCCACCACACCGGGCTAATTTTTTGTATATTTAGTAGAGACGGGGTTTCACCAGGTTAGCCAGAATGGTCTCGATCTCCTGACCTCATGATCCACCCACCTTGGCCTCCCAAAGTGCTGGGATTACACACATGAGAATGAGCTGATGAGTAGAGGATATAGTAGAAAATCAGTTTTCATACATTGATATTAGAAATGCAAAATAGCATATTTCTCATTAAAGAAACATTGTGCAAATATCTGGCATAACATGTATGTATTTGTCCTGACAATCCTTTTCCTAAAATTCTATTCTAAACATGAACTTGAAGAAATACAACTTTGGTACATGTACAATATGATTAATTGTGGCATTGTCTATGATAGTTAAAGATTGGGGAAAAAAGAATATTTATGTTACATATATTTAGTCATAAAAACAAACAAGGAAGCTACCTGTATCTGATACAGAGTGATTTCCAAGTTACATAGTTAAGTGAAACTCAGTGTGCATAGTATGCTTAATCTTGTGTAAGAAGGAGGAAAATAAACTATATATATATATATGCATACAATATAAGTATTATATAAAGAGTTGTTACACTGTGTTTTATTTGTGTTATTTTTATTGTTGTATTGTTATTTTTTTCCAAATGTTTAGGTCTGTATTTGCTTGAATTCACAGATGTGGAATCCATGGATTTCCATGATTGACTGGATATTTCTCTCAGATACTATTACATAGCAGCAACACTGGTTCCTCGTGATAATCAAGGTTTATTGCCCCTCCTATCACACTGTTGTGGCTTTTTCTCTCCCATAGCTCTGCGAGGAGGAGCGAGTGTTAGAGCTCTTTGACTCCCACCACCCGCAGCTCAGCAAGCAGGAGCTTTACAGCTCTTTTGCTTCTGCAGTTCAGTGAGTTCCAGGTTCTTGGCCCACGACTAAGAGGAATAGGGTATGCGGACACTGGAGAGTGAGTAAGGCAGAGTAAAATTTTCCTGAGTGACAGAAAGAGAACTCTCAGTATTGAGAGAGGACCCAAAAGTGGGTTGCTCTCTGTGAGGCTGAGTCCGGGGTTTTAATGGGCTTAGAATGGGAGAATGTGTGCTGATTGGTCCATAGGTAGGCTTGGAAAAGGCACCATTCCATTGGTTAAAAGGCATCATTCAGAAGGAACCAATAGAGAGAGAGTGGATAAGACGGGGATGGAAGTTCTCACTCCAGTCATGGACTGTGCCCAGAACTGGCCTGTCAGTTTTTAGGCTTCACACTATCCTTGCCTTGAAGATTGAGCCCCACTAGGAACACATCCTTGTCTGCCCAGGAATCCATCTGTTTCTCATTGCCATCAATACTAAGTCTTTATTTAATTAAATTAATTGTTTTTTTTCTATGCCTGCTGGTCTACCATCATACTAACACCAAATTAATCAGATAGTGGAAAATTTTCTAATTACCTTTATGCACATTTCCTCCTCTGGAGACTAATCCAGCAGAGATTAGGGTTGTGGAGAAGGAAAGCAAAAAATATGTCTTCAAGTCAGTCACCGGGATGATGCAGAGTTGAGAGTGGTCACTCAGACTTCCACTTCTTCATTTCTGGCGCCATGTATTTTTACCATGGAGATCCACAGCAGGATATGGGGGTTGGCTGAATGCATGCGCCACATCCTGGAAGCACTGTTTCAACCTGTAAGGTGTCCTGTCACCTTGGCAGAGCTTTCCATAGGCCTTTCCAATGCTCTGCGAGGTCAGCTGCTTCCTGTGAATGCAGTATAATAGGGCCAGTGGGTGTCATGATTATGGATGAAACACTCCGCTTCCTTCAGCATAAAACCCATCTCGTGGACACAGGCAATATTTTGTGGGATACCCCATCAGTATATTAGATATCTTGTAGGCCTTCAGATAGTGGTAAAACCAGAGAAAACTCAAACAGAACAACAACCACACATGTGGGCTAGTTGTGAATTTCATTGTGTGCAAATCCAGAGTTGAAGGGCTCCAATTTGCCACTTAGTGAATATCTAGTGTCCTCAAGAGACAGTAGTAGTCAGGAACAGGTGGCCAAGGCCAGCCTTGGTAAGAGTGAACTTTTGCTATAGGATCCAAGTGTTACCTCTGTCACCCCCATAGCTACTCTCTTTATGGCCACATATCAAAGTGCTGGCAGACCAAGGATGGAGTCTGGCTGTTATCCTCTGTACGGGATGATTACTTAATGGTTAAATTCCTGCTCTGCAGTGTTCTCCTAAAGGCCTTGCCTTGTGACCTCATAACTACACACTATAGACCTACTTTTTAGGTCTGTCCTCAGGCCTCTTGCCTTTATCTCAGACCTTTTGGTCTAGTTCATTCCAGGACCAACTCTTTGCCACAGCTCAGAAGTCCGTATGTATATTTATCATAATACCTTTGTTGCCCCATACAAAGTAGACAATCACTACATACCATTCACCATTTTTACCCTCTGGGAATATTATTTCTCACCTTTAAACCTCCCCTTCTTTGAGTGGGGATTAGTACATCAGCCCATAATCAGATCATTCAACTTATATTGAGCTGAACCATCTCTAAGCCAGATCTGGGTTTAGTTCTCAGTGTGCCTCCAAATACCTAATGCCAAAGGTATGACCTTGGTGTGCCTCCGTGGTGCAACAGAGGTAGGTGACATTGGACTGTGGGTCACATATCCACATAACTTAATGGTGGCTGGAAATAATGCCTCTAAGAATTATTCATATGAAGAAAAGGAGAATGAAGCATTGTACTCAAGAGGGTTCCCTCCTCTAATTTTCAGACTATGTTTTTATGTCAGCTGAGCATGTTTCCAAGAAGGTTGGAGATGATTATTAGGAAAGAATGACAGTGATGTGGGATGCTTTCAGCCCGAGGCTGAGTTCTAGGAAACTGTTCCCCCTAGCTGCAGCTGAACTCAGCTGAGGAGATTTGACTCGGATTCAAAAGCATGTGACATAATTT
Organism: Pongo pygmaeus; assembly: GCF_028885625.2. Classification (NCBI taxonomy): domain Eukaryota; kingdom Metazoa; phylum Chordata; class Mammalia; order Primates; family Hominidae; genus Pongo; species Pongo pygmaeus. The sequence goes on along the minus strand of NC_072379.2, from coordinate 33,062,470 downwards.
ACCATTTTTTACTCCTAGAAAATCTGTTAAAATTACAGTGCCTTGATAGAGTCATGTGAATGGGCGACATTTGGAGTGTGGAACATCAGAACATTAAGGATTGGGGGTCAATTTTAAGAAGAAAGACATGAGTGGAGATATACTAGGGAATTTAACCAGTATAGAAGAAGGTGGACACCTGAATGTCAAGAAGGAAGTGTGAATCCTACCAATCTGTAGGAGAAGCCCTGGAAAAGTCTGAAATTGGAAAGAATGAGAGTTACTGAAAAATGAAATTGTCCAACTTATCTGAAGGATGTTTATGAGAACTATATTAGTCCATTCTCATGCTGCTCTGAAGAAATATCCAAGACTGGGTAATTTATAAAGAAAAGAGTTTAACTGATGCACAGTTCCACAGTGCTGGGGAAGCCTCAGGAAACTTAGAATCATGGCAGAAGGAGAAGCAAACATGTCCTTCTTCACATGGCGGCAGCAAGAGGAAGTGCTGAGTAAAAGAGGAGAAAGACCCTTACAAAAACATCAGATCTCACAAGAACTCACTATCACAAGAACAGCATGAGGGTAACCACCCCCATGATAAAATTACCTCCCACCAGGTCCCTCTCACAAAATGTAAGGATTATGAGAACTACAATTCAAGATGAGATTTGGGTGGGGCCACAGCCAAACCATATCAATAATCCTGCCCCATATTTGTGTGAAGAAGTCAAATTTGTCTAAGGATTGAAAGCAAAGAAATACTATTTAAAATAATTCACTTATCTGTGTGGAAAAGTACAGGGTTCTCAGCTTAGAAGTTGTTGCCAAGATTCCACATAACGTTGGCTTTTTGTTATTGTTATGAGTGCTCAAGTGTCCCTTTCTATAATTTTATTATTTTAACATTTGTTATTATCTTTTAATGTATCTGCTATATATCTTAATTACTTCTAAATTAAAAGATGATTTAGTATAGTATTATCTTTACTGAGAGTTTTGGTTAACCTATGTTTGCCTTCTTATTTCATATTTTCATACCTCTGTAGACTGTAACTTCAGAAAGGATAGTGGTATTAAAATGATAAGAGAGGTTATATCTACATGAACTAAACTGTCCCAAGTCCAGTTATCTGACCCTGATTTGGATAAAATCTTTGTAACTTGTTGATTGCTGTCACAGGCAGCACTCAAAGCAGCAAGTGTTTTCTGGGGAAATGAATGTCAGAATAGGATTCTGTCCAGGAAAAAATCTTTGGTGGATGTCTTATCAGTCACCACAGAGCTTGGAAGTCAGATTCAGGCTACTGAAGTGTAAGAGGAGTTTTATTTCAAGCAAAATGGAAATTTGAACAAAAATTCCTGCCTGGGGCAGCACATTTGACTTTGACCAGTAAGTTAATGTATCATTTAATTTCCATGAATTAGTCCCCAAGAGGTAATGGACCAAAAAGATGGTTGGGCACTTGAAATTTAATCAGTTAGTATTTCACAGGAAGTTACGGGGATGCATCCTGTCCAGACAAATTCTGGTTTATTTGCATTCATAGGAAACACCTAAGGACTTTTAAGCCTCAAAGATGAGGGTGGGAACAACAGAGAAGAACCTATTACTGGGTCACCTATCAAGCAAAAAGAAAATACAGCAATGTGAGTTAAATGTTATTTTTCTAAATTAATTTTTGAAACGGACTCAACAAGCTAGAGTTTATCATACTAGTCCTGCCAAATTGAAGACAACAACTTACTTTATGTACCTGAATAACCTTTCAGAGACTTGAAGTAGCAAAAGCCATAGATCCAATTACTCTATGCATTGTGTTATTATAGGATTGCAAAATTAAGAAAACATAAGCATGTTGACAGAAACAAACAGACTAGAATCAAAGTATAAAAGTGCCATAGATTTCTTGAGGATGTTTGACTATAAAAGACTTTAAAAATACATACTTAAACTCAAGCATGAAAGTACCTCACATTTCCGATGCTTAACTATTACTTTCCTTATAGAATCTATCCTTGTCTTAAATTTTTCAAAATTTCCTTTTATCTTTTCAAGCTTATCTGTATGAAAATCTTTCATTAAATGTAAACACAGATAGATACATGTAGCATTTATAGAAAAAATTCACACTTCCACTGTCATTAACTTGCTCCCTTTTAAAAAGGAGCTTAGAAGCTCCTTCTTAATGAATATGTGTTTGACTTCTAGACAATACTTTCTACGTAATTTGTGGGGCCCAGGGCAAAATGAAAAGCCAGGACACCAGCTGAGGAAGAGGACATTAGCATCCCTTCCCAGAGCCTACCTTCCCAACCCATGGGGAACAGGTGCCACCCAAGGCATTACAACCTCCCTGTAACCTCTTTACCTGATGTGCTCAGTACCTAAATTGTGGGTGGGTGAGAGGCCATTGCAGAGTTGTCCAGCAAAGGCACCATGATCTTGTAAGCCAAAAATGGGATGGTCACTGATTTGATCAGCACAGAGATGCCCCAATCCTCCCCTGAGTTCAAGTCCTCACCAAGGAGCAGAGGGTGACAGCAGAATGTACTCATCCACATCCACACCCCTAAGACTTCCTGATAACTGTTTCAGTTGGGGGTACTTGTGGTTATGGAGCAGTGGCAGAGGGAGGGAGCTCAGTGGGCAAGGAGGCAGTGAGAGCTGGGACTGCGTGTGGCTGAAACACCAAGCCACTCATACGTGCGTTATTGTTCTATCAGACATATCTTATGAAACACAAATTCAATAATAAAACTATTAAGGGTTTCGGAACAGCAACCACAGAACATTAAGCCCCTATCACAAGACTCTATGTGACTGTATTAGTGGCATCCTATGAAGCAGGTCCTGCTTCTAAATTTATATTCTTCCTTATCTTAGAAGCATTAAGATACCCTCAGAAACAATCCCCAGAGTATGAAGATCATAACTGAATCATGGTGTCTCTGAGATGTCTTACTGCAAGCTTAACCACATGCTTGTTCTTATCCCTACTAATGCCATCAGACAGTCTCAGAATTGGGGGATATGAATATTGGTGTAGACCAACAACAGGTGCTGACACCATTTCTCCTGCATGCAGATTAAGATCTCACCGTTACCCCTGGCAAAATTGAATTCAGGTTTTGAATAATATACGTGAGTCTCAAACCTTTTCAAGTGTCTTCAAAGTGTTCACAATGCAGCACATTTCTGTGGAATCATAATAAATCTTGCTACATGAATGAATTGCCTCTACATGATTCCTCCGTGGTCAGCATGCAGCCTTGGATGTGCGAGATTCCCATCCTCCTAAGCTCTGACATTCTATATCTAGATATCTGACTTTTAGAATGTCTTCAGGGTACTCAAATGATTTTTTCTTCTTTATAACTTCTACTTTCTAATCACGATGCTACACTGCAAAACCATAAGTTATTGAAGTATTTAAGAAGAGTAAAATGTCTCCTTTATATTAACATGTTCTATATTTACTATCTGAGAAAAAGACAGTTAATTTATTTTACTAACAATTATTGAGTATCTTCTCTTTATCAATTTGTAAAGATAAAAATTATATACAAGAGGTACTTATCTCGATTTCAGTGAAATTAATAATATTGTCAGTTAAACGGACAATTCTTCAAACAAAACAAGTAAGATAAATGGACCCTGGATGGGGTACCAGGAGCTAGAGAAACAGAGTGGGAAGAAGTGTCGAATCCATGCATATGTAAATGCTACTCAGGGAAAAATGTCTGATTGTGACCCAGAGTGACCTGGAAGAGGTCAGAGGAGGAGACAGATATAACTGTAAAAATCAATTCCAAGAGCAAATGAAAACATGACTTACCTAAAAACTAAACAGATATTTTGGTCTATCTGGGCAATTTAAGCAGAGGATAAAGTGATTGGAGAAAACCTATGAAATAAAATGAAGCTGAACCTTGTAGATCATTATAAAACATTTCAACAAGTATGAATTTGACTTGAAGGTTAAAGAAAATCATTAAAGTGTCTTAAAACTAACCTGCTCATGGTTTGATTCGAGACAGATCACACTGGATGCATGGTGAACTGTGGCAGATGGAGAAAGGGTTGGAGGCCATGGGACCAATGCCTAGAGTTTTGAAGGAATGTAGGTAAGATATAGTAGGACCTGTTCTTAACGAAGAGCTGAGGGGAGCAAATAAAGTGAAGGGAGATAAGCATTTTTAAGATGCATAAATTTCAGGGCATGTTGGTGCTTGTGAAAAATAGAAGGGAAGAATTAAAGACAGTAAATATCCCTGATGCTAATTTGGCCTAATCTGTAGATTGTGATGATGCCTTTTGTTAAAATAAGGAATCTCAGAAGGGTAGAGTTTAAGGAGAAGGTGAGTTCAATTTTGAGCAGGTTAAGGTGGATGTGAGTCATCCAAATATGAAAGTCTTCCAGGCAGCTGTGGTACGTAGGGCAGAAGCTCCAGGGAGACAGTGGCTGTAAATATGTATTGGTGTGGGGGGAATTACTTACGGATGGTAATTGAAGCTGAAGACATTGGAGATGCTGATTAAGGAGAAAACCAGTAAGAAAAGAAAAGAGCATTTGCCAGAGAGTGGAGGAACTGCTAAAATTTAAGAGACAAGTTGAAGAGAGTGGTGAAAAGAAGTTAGCACCAAAAATGTGTTGCAACAAGAGCTGGGGCTTCAGTCCACTTAGGAAGGTGTTAAATCCAGTCTAAAGAGAGAAAGGATTAGTCTTGCATAAGAGATACGTCTATCAGTAACATAGGAGAAGGAGACATTTAAACATGCATCTGTAGGTGATAACGTAGTTTTGGAAGCTTGTGTGTGTGTGTGTGTGTGTGCGTGCGCCTATGTGTGTGTGAGACAGGGTCTCCAGGCTGGAAGCTGGAGTGCAGTGGCACAATCAAGGCTCACTGCAACCTTGACTTCCCTCGGCTAAAGCAATTTTCTTGCCTCAGGCTCCAAGTAGCTGGGACCACAGACGAACACCACCACCTCCAGCTAATTTTTGTATTTTTTGTGAAGATGGGGTTTCTCCACTTTGCCCAGGCTGGTCTTGAACTCCTGGGCTCAAGTGATCCACCCACCTCAGGCTCCCAGAGTGCTAGAATTATAGGTGTGAACCAGCACACTGGCCTAGTTTTAAAAGCTTTTGCCTAAAGATTCTGTTTTCATTGCAGAGAAATGAAGGTCATTGCTAAGAATAAAGAGGAAATGTTTGAATGTGAGGAATATAGAAGATGTGTAGCACAGGGAGAAGACAGGAAGAAAACTGACTCCCAAAATAAAGGTTATTGACTAACGGAGTGGCCCAGCTGAAATTGTCATCATAAATTTATAGTTGCATAAATGTATGCTTTTAAGTGAAATTCTCCCCCCAAAAATCCGTATCTTTGAGGAATACAGTTACATGCACCAGAATGGAAGTTTTGTCAACACTCTACAGGAAAATAATCAAAGGTCTTAAGTTAAAGAAAAAGATGAATCAGAAGTTTAGAATCTCCATAATTATTTGAACGGGGCAAAAAAATGAAACTATATATCTGTATGTATATCTATCTATATCATGCTGTGCTAAGATTAGAGAATCTGACTTTTATTTTTATTTGAGAATCAGAACGGTTCTGGTGAGTAAGAGATGTTGGGGGTATCCATGGTAGTGAGCAATTAAGGTGAAGTGCTGGTAATTAGGTTGCTAGGGTTTCGGGGGAAATTGATTATTGGGGAATAAACAATTGTTTCTATAGTCATTTACCAATGAGGTGATATAGCAACATGATCTGATTTTTTAATTAACAATATTCCTCTGTTTGTGGTGCTGAGGATAGATTGAAAGAGGTGAACAGATAGACAAATCCTCCCCCTGAGGGCTCGGTCTTAACTGGAGTAAGAAATGTTCAACCACCAATAACAAGAGAGAAGCTGGAATATGCGGGAACCCATCTAGGAAAATATAAGAAACAGCAATTTCTCAGTGAAATAGAAAGTAAGGGTTTCAACTGAGTATGAATGGGCGAAGCAGTCTTGCAGGTTAGAGAAAAATAGAAAAGATATAAAGTTTTGAGAAAGGGGTAGAGAAAGGTAGAACAATTGCTGGAGAGAATGAATGACTCCATTCAACACAGGGACTGAGAACTGAAAAGGGTACCTTTCAGCATGGTTACACATTTTTCTTTAGTCACAGTAGCTTCCAGGGCACAGGAAATAAGGTTGTCAAGGTAGGAATTTAACCAGTGTTTTTATTGCCCTTTCAAGGGGTAAAGGTAGTCTTGATCACAAGCAAGGGAAAGGGTATAAGGAATGACCAGCTAATTTAAACTGGATAAACTAAGTGGAACGTACAGAATAAATGGGGTTGTTGTTAGTAAATTGTGGCAAGATTAGTACATCGAGGACTATTTATTTGGAGCCAAACCTTTGATAGATTTTCAGTACGTGAGAAGGTGATGTGAAAAGGCAGGATTCACTAGGAAGACCGTGAAATTTTAGGAATAACATTCAGGGAGGGGGACTTGAGTAGGTAATGATAAAGTCTCAGGGTATAACTGTTGGAATGGGTGGCTGAAGCAGGAAGGAAGACAGGTTCGTTGGAGATGAGCTGAAGAACCTGGTAGGCTAGACCTCAAAATAATCCATCTGTACAGATACATAGATGATCAGCTGAGAACTGTGACTGGCATAATTTTAAAGAGAATAAGAGTGAGCCAGAAGGGGAAAACTCTTCTCTATGTTCATTTGAAAGCTGTGGAACTTTGAGTAAGGTATCCAGTTCTTAGAAATTACATATTTGCTGGATTGACAATTTGATTTAGAATGGGGTATGTTGGTTAATACAGGCCCAAATCACACTTTCCAACTCTAAGATGCATTCTCATTTACTGAGAACTCTGAGATTGAGACAGTGCACTCTCTAAATTCGAGATGCTAATCAGATGTGACTACCTATTGATTGTGAGTTACTGCTGTGTACTGAAAGTGCACGATTATAAAGAGACTGGCTGCTCATGTTGCTTGGAATTTCTTTCTGCACCAAAGACTATAAATTAATTGTGTCTGATTAGTTGCGAAATCCATTAAATGAATTATTGCCAATGCAAACTAAGTTTCTAGAGGTCAGCTTCAAATTAGCATCAAATACTACATGCATTTTATTTCATCAGTAAAACATAAATACCTGGAATGAAAGAACTCCTGACCCAAACACTCAATAAGGATGTAAAAGTCTGACCCAAGTTCTACTTAATAGGAGGTGTGTTTCAAGATTTATAATTTAAAGCTAAAAGTAACCAACACATCAACTTAAATATGATAATTCAGAGATATCACAGATTACAAAAATATTGGAAATATAGAATTCAGAAAACTAGTTTCCTATCTGAAAATATTATGAAAATGTATGTCAAAGGAAAGAAGCGATAAGTGTTTGAGGTGATGGATATGCCAATTGCCCTGAATTGATCAATATTGATTGTGTACATGTATTGAAATATAATACTATACCTTATCATTATGTGTAATTATTATGTCAATTAAAAATAATACAAAATGACTGATTTTTATTCTATAAAATTTGGTTTTGTCAAACAAAAACTTAGAAATATAATTGAAAAAAGATATGAAAAATAGAAAACAATAATGTCCAAAAATTAACATGATTATAAATAGAGATTTAAATTTATTCTATTTGTATTTATTCCTTTTAATATTATTATTCTTTCAACAGTTTTGGGGGAACAGGTGGTGTTTGGTTATATGCATAAGTTCTTTAGGTGTGATTCCTGAGATTTCGGTGTACCCATCACCCAAGCAGTGTACACTGTACCCAATTTGTAGTCTTTTATCCCCCGACCCTGAAGTCCCCATAGTCCATTACATCATTCTTATGTCTTTGCATCCTCATAGCTTAGCTCCCACTTACAAGTGAGAACATACAATGTTTGGTTTTCCATTCCTGAGTTACTTCATTTGGAATAATGGTATCCAACTCCATCCAGGTTGCTGTGAATGCCATTATTTCCTTTCTTTTTATGACTGAGTAAAATTCCATGGTATATCAAGCCACATGTAGAAGAATGAAACTAGATTTTTATATCTCACCTTATACAAAAATCAACTCAAGATGGATCAAAAGCTGAAATCTAAGACCGGAAACCATAAAAATTCAATATGATAACATCAGAAAAATTATTCTAGACATCGGCCTCGGCAAAGAGTTCATGACCACGAACCCAAAAGCAAATGCAACAAAAACAAAAATAAATAGATAGAACCTAATTAAACTAAAAAACTCTGCACAACAAAAGAAATAATCAGCAAACAGTCAAACCACAGAATGGGATGAAATATTCACAAACTATGCATCTGACAAAGGACTAATACCCAGAATCTACAAGGAACTTAAACAAATCAGCAAGATAAAAGCAAATAATTCCATCAAGGGCGTGTTGGCTCACGCCTGTAATCCCGGCACTTTGGGGAGGCCGAGGCGGGCAGATCACAAGGTCAGGAGATCGAGACCATCCCGGCTAACATGGTGAAACCCCGTCTCTACTAAAACTACAAAAAATTAGCTGGGCATGGTAGCGGGCGTCTGTAGTCCCAGCTACTTGGGAGGCTGAGGCAGGAGAATGGCGTGAACCTGGGAGGCGGAGCTTGCAGTGAGCCGAGATTGCGCCACTGCACTCCAGCCTGGATGAGAGCAAGACTCCATCTCAAAAAAAAAAAAAAAAAAAGAAGTGGGTAAAAGACATGAATAGACAATTCTCAAGAGAAGATATACGAATGGCCAACAAACATATGAAAAGTTACCACTTATTATCAGGGAAATGCAAATTAAAACCACAATGAGATATTACCTTATTCCTGCATGAATTCCCATAATTGAAAAGTCAAAAAATAATAGATGTTGGCATGGATGTGATAAAAAGGGAACACTTTCACAATGCTGGTGGGAATGTAAGCTAGTACAACCACTATGAAAAACAGTATGGAGATTCCTTAAAGAACTAAAAGCGGAACTACCATTTGATCCAGCAATTCCACTATTGGGCATCTACCCAGAGAAAAATAAGTCATTATATGAAAAAGACACTTGCAGACGCATGTTTATAGCAGCACAATTTTCAATTGTAAAAGTATAGAACCAGCCTAGATCTAAGTTTAATATTAATAATATTATTATCAAATTGGCAAAAAGTTTTAGAGACAGGATCTTATGCAGCTTTCAGCTGGTGCATGGGTATTGTTATCTCACTCACTATGCAACAAAGCAAATTAAGTTTCATTTAGAAAACAACAATATAATATTTACTATAAGTAAATATTGGAACACTAAAAAATAAGTAAAGTTGAGGAAATTGAAAAAACATGTCAAGGGAAATAAACAGAGAAATAGAGAGAAATGTCTATATTTCATATAATTTATTTATTTCATAATGTTTTGTTTCATATTTAAATCTAATATATACTCATTATAGAAAAGTTGTAAAATTAAAAATGGTCTTGAAAAATGTGTGTATGATCACTCAAACATCGCTAAAATTTTTATCTAAATACATTTTACTGACACTTGTGGCCATTTTCATTGTTATGACTGAGATGAAAGTGCACGTGTACTCACCTATCCTGCTGTATCCATTTAACATAAAATTACAAAGAGAAATTATATATATGTATTCAATATATGCACACACATATGCACATACATACATGTATATATGCATCAAAAACAGATTTCTAGGCAGACATTTGAAAAGAATTATGTGTCTGGCATGGTGGTACATGCCTATAGCCCCAGGTGCTCAAGAGGCTGAGGTAGGAGAATTGCTTGAGCCCAGAAGTTTAAAGCTATAGCACACTATGATCACAAAGTGAACAGCTACTGTATTCCAGCCTGAGCAACACAGTGAGACCCCATCTCTAAAATAGAAATAAATAAAATAAATTATTTTTTAAAACAGTTATAAAGAATACATTGGATTTTGACAATGATACATTGCAAAGAAAAAATTCAGAAGAGTATGTATATATTATTTTGATAATAAAAATAGAAATCACAATGTTCAACTAGGTTCACCATGACAAGTATGCTGTCCTTGAAGAAAACAGGAAAGGAAAGCTGATTGATTAAATTTGGAAATAAATGGAATATGAAAGTAAGGCAAAAGACACTACATAGGCATTGTATTTCCAATGATAAAGTTATTTCCAGGTCTATGGTTAGCAATTTTATTATTCCAATACATATATCCTGGAATTTCACAATGAAGTTAATAGATGGCAAATAATGGTGTGTGGTTTCTCATTGTTGGAGAGGGATTTCATAGAGAAGAAGAGAATGGAGATTAGAATGATCCTAGTGATAATCAATTAGTTAGAATTGAAGACATCAGTATGAATTTATACTTAGTCAAATATAGATACAGGTATTTACATGCAAACATATTTATAGGTACATGTAAATGCACAGGTTAGTGTACACTCAAACATTTTTTTTGCTCTATCACCTGAGAGGGCTTAGAAGTTGTGGAATCCCAGCAACGATGAGCTTTTGCATCTAGGTCTCAGATCTAAAACCATTCTCCAATAAATAGAAATCAGTGTCCTAGGAGAAATGGTAGATTCTAGGGCTGAACAAGAAATATACAAGATAAGCCTGGAACAGCCTATTGTGGCAGGAAGTAAAGAAGTGCTGGGTGCACGCAGACATGCACACACAATAATGGAATATGTCAAATGGACAAAAGAGCCCACTAAAAGTCCTAATGGTCAGAGCTGAAGTAACCCAAGCAACAACATGAAAAAAGTGCTAATGGGTTATTACTAAAGTTTGAAATAAATATTCATGAATTCACACTGACCGAAACAGAACATTGAATAAATTTTGAAAATGGGGAAAAAACAAAGAATCTCCCGTGCAGAATAATTGTAAGTAATTTGTTTGGATACTTCATCTCAAGAAGGTGAAGCATAACTCTCCACTCCTTAAGTTCAGGCTGTGCAGACTGACTTCCTTCCAAGGAGTATACCATGCAAAAGCAGGTGGATTTTGGTGGAAAATAGGGCAAACGTTACCTTCGCCGTGTGATCAAGCTCAATATCAACCGTGGAAGTCGCATTGATAATTTGTGTATCTTTGATATCATATGACCAAAATTGTACTTAAACTGTTATCTTCCTCCCCAAAACACATGACTAAATGGAATGTGGTATCCCGAAATAGAAAAAAACGGGGATGAAAAGGAAGGTAATCCCAATACAGAATGAATTTTGGTTACCAATGTATCAATTAAAAAAAATGAATTAATGTCCAATACTAATGTACTTTTTTCATAATAGAGGGAACTGGGTGCAAGTTATAGGGAAACTATACTTTCTTTGCAAATATTCTATAAATCTATAACTATTCTCAAAATAAAGTTTATTAAAATCTTGATTACCTACTTATCCATCTCAAAAGGTAAAAAAAAATTAAAAACAAATAATAAATGTAAGAGCAAAAAGTGAGATTAAACAAGCATAATATAGAAAGTCACTATGTCCTGGGTTTGTCTTTTGAAATAAGACTAGGGAAATGGGAATACTTATGGTGAAATTAGACAAATAACTAAACAAATAGAAAAAAATAGCGAAATAATAATAAAAATAATAATGGGGACATAATCACAGACCATGTAGATATTCTGTAAATCATGAAAGTACGATGAACTACTTTATGTCAATAAACTTCAAAAATCACACAAATAGAAAAACAAACAAAAGGGAATTCTTAAGGATGTTCCAAAACTGGTTAAAAAAAAAAATTTAAGGAAGCAAGTGATACCGAGGTAAGATAACAATGTGGAAAATATCATTAGGAACACATATTCAAGCTGTTGAAAAATATAAAATGAGAAAAATCTTGACAAGGACAAAAATTCTAAGTGAAATGACAATAGTATCAACAGCTCACTTCTCAAAAACAGAGTGTTGGAAAAAAGAATACATTGAATAATATCTTTTTAATGGAGATAAATAAACTGTTAATTTAGAGTCAATGTCCAGTAAAAACACCTCCACCTTGAACTAACTAAAAACACATATTATAAAAATAAAAATATTTTTCAGATATTGGACATTCAGCAACTCTAGACAGTGATCCTTGAGATAAAGGGAAGAGACTGAGCTAAGATTTTCCCAGCTAACTTCTGGGAGAGTCTCAGGTCACTGACCGGTAAGGACACACTCAAGTAGAGGCTGGTAGTCTCCCAGAATTGAAAGAATGGAGCCAGGAGGCCAGGAAAGTCAAGGCAGCTACAATTCACAGGGTTAATACCAGAGAGGGGTGAACTGCACAGTGGTCAAGCTTCAGAGCTCTGGAGGGGCCCCATGGTCATCTAACCATGGAACAGATCAATGCATGTGCTGGCTTCCTGAGACCAGGGAAGGAACCACTCACAAGGAGGCAGAAGGAACACATCTGGGAGCTCACACAAACATTATTGGTACTCCCTCAGCAGCATGGAAAGCTTTGTAAATAAAGCACACTCACATAGATGCTCAGAAGTGTATGGCCTTAAGATTAGTGAAAAATTATCCCTAGATGAAAGGCATCTCTTGTTCTGCCTAAATAGCTCCCAACAACTAAAATCCACAAGATCTGGAAACTGATTAAAAAATAAAGTCACTCAATAAGGGCATAAAATATGGCTCAGAATAAGAAGAAAAGTCAATCAACAGAAGCAGATGCAGAATGACACAAATGATAGGAATAATAGAAAATGACTTTAAATATTTTGTATAATTTAATCCATACCTTCAAGAAGTTAAAGATTGGGCATCTTAAGTAAAGATATGGAAAATATTTTAAAAGACCCTATTAGGAAATTTTAGAAATAAACAAATACAATAGCTGAGATGAAAAATAAACTGCAGAAGAAAAATATGTACAAATATGAAGTCCTCACATGAGTGAGCTGTGCGAAAACTTCAAGCAGCCTAATATATGTGTCATTGGAGTCCCTAAAGAAGAGTCAGAGATAGAAAGAATATTTGAAAAATAATTACCATTTAAAAAGGAATTGATGTCAGGTGCGATTGCTCACATATGTAATCTCAGTGCTTTGGGAGACTGAGGTGGGAGGATCACTTGAGGTCGAGCCTGAGACCAGCCCAAGCAACACAGACAGACCCCATCCTTACAAAAAAAATTTTTTTAATTAGCTACAATAATGCCTGTAGTACCAGTTATTCAGGAGGCTGAAATTGGAGGATTATTTGAGCCCTGGAGTTTGAGGCAAGAGTGAGCTATTATCATGCCACTGCACCACAGCCCAGGTGACAGAGTGAAATCTTGTCTCTTAAAAAACAAACAAATAAAAAACTTTTGAGAATTATGAACCCACAGATTCCAGATTCCAGAAGTTCCATGAACGTCAAGCAAAAGAAGCTACACCAAGTGATACTGTACTCAAAATTCTTAATACTATTGACAAAAAGAAAACCAAAATCAGTCATATTTGAGAGAAGAAAAGACAAATTCATTGTGTATTAGCAAACATATTTCTCATCAGAAAAGAAAATGTAAACCAGAAAGATTATAGGTAGTGGTTTAGGTATATTATAGGTAAACTAGGAAGAGTAAAATCTTTAACAAAGTGAAAGAAGGACCAAAAGCACCCTAGAATTGCATTCAATAAAGTATAATACTTTGTTGAATATCTTTCAAAAACAGGCAAAAATAAGGGCTATTTTAGCTTCACAGAAGCTGAAAGACATCATCAACAGCAAACCCACACTGTAAGAAACTAAAGGAAGTCTTTGGGGGGAAGGAAAAATGTAATAGACATAAACCTAGATCTACAAAAAGAATAATGAACCCCAGAAATGGAACATGGGCAGATGACATAATATTACTTGAAGGTTGATTGTTGTAGACTAAAGATGTATATTATAAATCATAAGATAATCACTGTCTCAGGCCATCTGTGCCACTATAAAGACATTCCAGAGTGGCTGATTTATAAATGGTAAAAATCCATTTCTCACAGTTCTGGAGCTGGGAAGTCCATGGTCAAGGTGCCTGCCGGTTCAGTGTCCTGTGAGGGCTGCCTTCTGGTTTTAAGATACTGCATTACTGCTGTACCCTTCGGACAGGGGGAGCACTGTGTCATAACATGGCAGAAAGGAGGGATGGGCAGAAAGGGCAAATGCTTCTTCCCTCCAGCCCTTTTATAAGACTGCTAATCGCATTCATGAAGGCTTTGCCCTCATAATCTAATCACCTCCCAAAGATCTTACTTCTTAATACAATCACAATGGCAATTAAATTTCAACAAATGAATTTTAGGGAACATATTTGGACTATATCAATTACTAAGTAAACAAGAAGGAGTTCGGCTAATATGTTTTGAAGAAGATAAAATGAAAATTAAAACTACTCAATTTTTTATTAAATCTACAAAAATGCATAGGCTTCTTTTCTAATTTGTGCAGCACTACTTATAGTATACAGGTTCGGACATAACTAAAATGTTCATCGACAGCAGATTTGTTGAATAAGCCCCCAACTGGGCCTATTAAACAGCTCTGAAATGCTAAGAAGAAACTATACACTGTTTTGGATTGAACTCAACAAATAAAAGCAAATTGGACAGAAATGTGTAGGTTATGTTACTTTTCATCGAAAAAGTAAAGAATATATGCATATACATACACGTTCATATTTAAACATGGAAGAATCAACCAAAATATTTTGAGTAGTTATGAAAAGAGGAAGGGAACAGTATTGAGCAGTAAGGAACAGAAGTTCATCCTTTTCTAACATACCTTATTGAAATATAAAAAAATACATATTTTTAAATCAAGCTATTAAAAACAAGTAAAAAATGAACTAAAAATGAACTAAAGTATATTTGTTGGTGACAAAACCTTGCAGAGTGGAACTATTCCAAGTACTTTTAAAATGCAGTGCACGAAACGACAACTCAGAGTATGCAAGCTGAAAATAAAAGAACTACGAGAAAATCTAAAATTACCTCCTTTCAGTGATCATATTGGTGGTGGCACTTTTCATATAGTTGTTTTAATATTCTTAGATATAGGATAGATAATTATGTTGTGAACCAGAATTTTCAGTATGAGAGTGGAATTTATCAATCTAAGTTTGATATTGGAAAAGTAAATGTATGCTGATAGTCATTGGTGATGTATTTGGAAGTATCTGTTTCATCTTATGTTTCAATTTTCAAATGTTCTTATTTTATCTTCATTTTTTCTTATCTTTACATCTTTTTATTTATTAGTGACTTTAAAATATATTGTTCTATTTCTCAAAATGCTTTTCTTCCTTAAGATTAGAAGCTATCCATCTTATATATGGCCAGTGAATGGTTGCTTTAGAATTTTTGCATGCCTTTTTAATATAACAAGTTATTGAATTCCTAATTTTCTCTTTTTTAATCGCTTACACAATAAATACTTTCTCATTTCTAATCTTATGTTATTATTATTTAAATTTTAATTTTTATCTTGTTTTATACTAGCCAAATAAGGCCTTATTGATATTATTTTATTCAAAGATTTTATTAAATTTTATGCTTTCAGAATTCAGATTTTATATGTCTGAATTGCATTGATCATGATGTGACAAGAAATACTGTACACACAGGCTTGTTCCTCAACAATAATATTTTGGTTATAGTCTGCTGAAAATAATGATACCAATTGACCAAGTCTCTAAACCAACTGTGCCCAGAGTGTTCCACTGGGAGCCACATATTGTCTCATTTAGTAAGAAACAGGGCAGAAGCCCAGGCAAACTATTATATAAATGATAATTAGAGAGGCAAGAGTTATAGACCTTTACTATGAAATGTGAGTGAGGTGCAAATAGAGTATCACTAATTAGCAACAACTTATTTAATCATCAAAACAGCCCACATATATATATTTTATATATATATATATATTTTTTTTCCCCCCATTTTTCCCAAGGACGCCCAGGCCCTAGTCTGCATGAGCTACCATCACAAAGTACTACCTAGGTGTCTTAGACAACAGAATTATACCTTCTCACAGTCCTGGAGGCTGGAAGTTTGAGGTCAATGTGCTGGCCGGATTGGTTCTTGGGAGGCCTCTCTTCTGGACTTGCAGATGGCCACCTTCTTCCTGTTTACTCACATGGTCCTCCCTCTGTGTGTGTCTGTGTTCTTATCTCTTCTTATGACACTAGTTGTATTGAATTAGGGCCTGCCCAAAGACTTCATTTTAAAGTAATCACTTCTTTAAGTACTCCATCTCCAAATACAGTCATATTATAAGGTACTGGGCATTAGAACTTCCACATACGAGTTTGGTTGACACAGTGCAGCTGACAACAACTCATCTCAAGCTTATTGAAATAAGTAGCTTACTAAAGTTGGACAAGCCTCAATAAACTAGGTAGCCAGAATTCAGACCAAGCCCTGTCATCAGAACCCATGTATGTGTGATGAAAACTACCTACCAGTCAGGTCTCTAAAATCTTAGAAAATCATTAGTAGTAAGCAGGTAGGATAGTATCATTAGAATACATTTTCATCTAAAATTCTAACCATTTCTTTGTATGTTTATGCTCTGAAATACAAAGATATCGTATTACTTCCAATAGCACAACACTTACTAAAGTAAATATAAAAATAAAGGCAGAAAAGATTTTACCAATATTAATTTTGTAGAAAAGATTGTTTTGTAGCTATTTCATTTTCATATATGAAGTACACATTTGTACATATTATATAGCAAGTCAGAGATAAATTTGTTTTGAGAAACTAAATTTACCTAAAATCAAAATGGTTTACATTTATGGGCATAATTTATTGCCACTAAGCATCACTTTGATGTGTCCTTATCCTTATTGATCAAAAATATATACATTTACTTTCCTCATTTAGGAATTTTTATGTAGCCATTTTTCATATGTCAACCCATTTATGGGCAAGCCTTCCTACAAGTCAAATCTGAACACACCAGGCTTACCTGCTGATACCTGACATGCTTTCCATGACAAGTAAGAATATGGATTTAATGCTTTTCTTTTGCTTCAATTTCCAAGGCAGCAGACTTGCTCTGTGTGCACTCTCACAGAGACAGCAGTATAGCCTTTAAATATGTATCTATATATGAAGCAGCAGGTTACTATCACACAGTCCAGAAATACACTAACATTTTTTTAATTATCTTCTTAAATGAGGAATTCACATCAGATTTTATTCATTCTGATACTTCCATTATGAGTTTCATAAAATAATAGTATTGAGAAGATAGATTATTGAGGACACTGAAATTAAGAACCATTGATAAAATTAAAAAATGATATTTTTACAGAAACTCATATTCAAAATGGATAGACATTTATAAAACAGTGAAACAATCCTTTATTAAAACCATTGCTATCTCAAAAATAAAAAATAAAGCTCCCTTGAAAGTTGTCAGTGTTGGTGATAAGATTAACTTAGAAGGTAAGAAAATAGAGGCCATGGCTCAGGTTGAAAGATAAGATGGTTTCCCAAGTGCTTTTATTCTTGCTGCTAGTGTTTTTGTTTGTCCCTGAGGAAAGTGTACAGACTTAGATTGTTGCCCTCTGAGTCTCTACGGAACAATTAAGAATACGTGAACATGGATTGGCAACCTGTAGAGTCAATGCATTGAACTTCAAGGTCCTAATAGGTGAATATTGTTTATACCTTACGCATTCTAGGTCTATCTAGTTGAGACAGGAGCTCTTAAATTCAGATAAGATTATCATTTATGAATGTTTTGGACTTCATATCAGTAAATTTTTGTACATTTGAAAGGGTTGCCCAATTATAATTCAATTCCTTTTGAAAAAAAAGTATTCCTCTACTAACAGTTTCTAGCAGGTTGTATTTAAAATAAATGAGAGAGGGGTGTGTGAATATTACTTCCAAAAGCTTATTGGATTCCTGAATCCAAGATATTCATAGTTGTATTTTCCTTTAAATGTATATGAATTTTTACTCTCTCTTCCATTTTCAAACTATCTCAACATATCTAGCACAATGCTCATAGTATTGTTGCAATATTTAAACTTTGTACATGTCATAAAGAGCATTTTAAGAATTACACAGTACAGGCTGGGCGCGGTGGCTCACGCCTGTAATCCCAGCACTTTGGGAGGCTGAGGCAGGCGGATAATGAGGTCAGGAGATGGAAACCATCCTGGCTAACATGGTGAAACCCCGTCTCTACTAAAAACACAAAAAAATTAGCCAGGCATGGTGGTGGGCGCCTGTAGTCCCAGCTACTCGGGAGGCTGAGGCAGGAGAATGGCATGAACCCAGGAGGCAGAGCTTGCAGTGAACCGAGATCGCACCACTGCACTCCAGCCTGGGCGGTAGTGGGAGACTCTGTCTCAAAAAAAAAAAAATTACACATTACAATGGTAGACTTCTAAATAATGGTTGAATGTATGTTTTAAATGAATTCTGTCAATCATGGATATTTAGTGTGTTTCTCAATGAAAACTAAAATGCTTATATAGCAGAGCATTTCTTTTGTAAGTTTTTACTGATCTAACCAATGAATAAAGGACCTAAAATATTTCACCCAAATAAAATTTTCATGGGACACTGTGGAACTCCAGTTACAGGATGAGTCCTATGCATAGTCACAGGAAGGCCCTTTGCCTGTAACCACCAATTTGGAGAAAGATCTTAGATGCCTAGACAATGCATAGGAACTACAATGGAGTCTGATATGTAGGGTAATATGTGACTATGACATATTCACTGGGGATAAATAGACTTCTAAGTGACCCTAGATGATTTTCTAAGTGATCCTAGACAATGTTTTATAAATGGACCTAAATGATTGTTGTAGTGTTATTTTAGTTTGAAACAACCAAGACACTATGACCTATGGAAGAGATGAGTGATACTAAGCAATGAACAATATTTACTGGAATTCTACCAAATTACAGCAAGCTGTTGTAGCAAAAACCCAAATCTCATGTTGAATCACAGTTCCCACAATTCCTACGTCTCACGAGAGGGACTTGGTGGAAGGTAATTGAATCATGGGGGTGAATCTTTTCTATGCTGTTCTCATGATAGTGAATAAGCCTCAGGAAATCTGATGGTTTCAAAGTGGAGTGTCCCTGCAGAAGTTCTGTTATTCTCTCTTGTCTGCTGCCATGTAACATGTACCTTTTGCCTTCTGCCACGATTGTGAGGCCTCCTTAGCCAGGTGGAACTGTGAGTACATTAAACCTCTTTTTCTTTATAAATTATACAGTCTCCAGTATGTCTTTATCAGCAGCGTGAAATGGACTACTACATTAGTATACACCTCTGTGCAAATGCCAGCACCCCTCATTTGTGCTAGTAGCTGCAGGTTATAAACAGGAAGAAAGAAGCCTCAACAACAGTCCTGACACTGAACAAAATGATAGAGTGTATCCTTATCCAGAAGTGCACTAGAAACAGGAAAGAAAACAAGAACTCTCAGAACTACTAGTCTGAACCAAGTGGTAGAATGGGAGAACGTGATGTGGATGACTAGGGGGTCTTACACCCAGATGCTTCAGGAGCTAAAAGCTGGGGAGGGCCAGGCAAGGTGGCTCACGCCTGTAATCCCAGCACACTGGGAGGCCAAGGCGGCTGGATCCCCTGAGGTCAGGAGTTTGAGATTAGCCTGACCAACATGGTGAAACCCTGTCTCTACTAAAAAATTTAAAAAATTAGCCAGGTGTGGTGGTGTGGGCCTGTAGTCCCAGCTACTCGGGAGGCTTGAGGCACGAGAATCACTTGAACTCAGGAGGTGGGTTGCAGTGACCAAAGATCATGCCACTGCACTCTAGCCTGGGTGACAGAGAGAGATTCTGTCTCAAAAATAAAAATAAATGAATGAATAAATAAATAAATAAATAAATAAATAAATAAATAAAAGCTGGGGAGCACAGTTGTCTCCACCCACCTCCAAGCATCCAAGCATCCAAGTCACTGAAATATAGATCACCTTTTACAGCATGTAACAGGTTTTCACCTTTCCACCTTATTCAAGTTCTTCATATTTTGTTCGTATTACTAAATACTTATCAGGGGACAACTTAAAAGACAGTATTCCCTTTTCAAGACAGTGGGGTAAGAGTTCATGCTGGTTACAAAAACTGCCAATTCAGAAAAGTCATATTTTCCTAGTGTGTTCAATAAACTGACATACACTTATTATTCATTCTACTCTTATCGATTTTTTCTTTGTAAATGGTATTTCACCAAATGTTATTGCATATTTTGTAGACTGTTTTCTCATCACCCTCAGTTTTAAGGTATGCCAGATAGTCTTACAGTTGCTGCATCACTATGATTCTGAGGCAGCGACATCCTTGAAAGGATATACTATACATACTCATCAGTTTAGCCACACTCAAGAAATAAGGTCAAACTAAATTTTTAAAAGACACTCAATAAAATAAAGCATAAATTGAAATTTTAAAAAATGTGTTCCCCTTTTACACTGTTGGTGGGAGTGTAAACTAGTTTAACAGTTGTGGAAGACAGTGTGGCGATTCCTCAAGGATCTAGAACTAGAAATACCATTTGGCCCAGACATCCCATTACTGGGTATATACCCAAAGGATTATAAATCATGCTGTTATAAAGACACATGCACACGTATGTTTATTGTGGCACTATTCACAATAGCAAAGACTTGGAACCAACCCAAATGTCTATCAGTGATAGACTGGATTAAGAAAATGTGGCACATATACACCATGGAATACTATGCAGCCATAAAAAATAATGAGTTCATGTCCTTTGTAGGGACACGGATGAAGCTGGAAACCATCATTTTCAGCAAATTATCGCAAGGACAAAAAACCAAACACTGCATGTTCTCACTCATAGGTGGGAATTGAACAATGAGAACACTTGGACACAGGAAGGGGAACATCATACACTGGGGCCTGTCCTGGGATGGGGGGAGGGGAGAGGGATAGCATTAGATGTACCTAATGTAAATGACGAGTTAATGGGTGCAGCACGCCAATATGGCACATGTATACATATTTAACAAACCTGCAGGTTGTGCACATGTACCTTAGAACTTAAAGTATAATTCAAAAAAATGTGTTCCTGACATAATTTTTCCAGGAATAGTAAAAAGAAATATATTAACTAGTTTTGCATTTGTACATTAATATACTTATTTCTATAACGAGACTATGTTTCAAAGACACTTATTAACAAAGTCTGTTGAAGGCATCAACTATCTTGGGAAACGTCCTCTCCAGATTTGCGTCATGTTTTAGTGTAATGTTTAATCTTATGTGAGGATGTTAGAGAAACTACATCAGGACACTGATCGAATGAAGGTCAAAACCACAAATGCAGGGAGCTAGATGTGTCATATACTTAACTTTTTAAATATACTGTGTTATAAGGTCAAAAAATTACAGACAGAACTTCCAGCTTCTGCTGATGGTGTAGACATCTGGAAAATGTGTCTTTATTAAAATTACATTTAAAAACGAGTGATATCCAGGGTTATGACTTTCTGAACCCATCAGAGAGCTGAATTGCAGGGCAATTAAATAGTTTGAAATGAAGGAAAGAGAGGTGCCTCCTACAATAATAGAGATGGGTTGCAAACACTGGATGACCTGTAGCAGAGCACGGAAAGAAGGCAAGGATGACAGCTCCATGCAAGTAGGAAGAATGTAGCTAAAAGAGTTGGTGGGTTCCTAAAGAGCAAATATAGCTTAGGATGAAAATAGAGTAACTCTAGCAGCCACAGATACAAAGGAAATTTGCTCACTTTTGTAGAGTTTTCTTTATGGACCAGCTCCAAGATACGGAGTTGATTTAAATAATGAGATTATGGGCTTTGAACCACCACTATCATGAAATGAGACTTCTAAAGCCCTCAGGAGGAAGTGAATGCATGGTGTGCTTGTAAGAAATGTGAATCATTGAGGGACAGAAATTGGAGTGTGTCAGGCAGCTTCTAAAGTGGCTGTCAGTGATTTCCCCTCCTGGTATTCACTGCCTTGTGTAATCTTTGCCCCTTTCGTGTGTGCTGGACCTGGGGACTTGCTTCTGATTGTTAAAGCGCAGGAAAAGTGATGGAATGTCCATTTAAAATTGGGTTGTAAAGGAAGATTATTTCTGTCCTGCTTGCCAGCACTCTCTGTCTCCAGCTCTTCTCATGTCCTGGTCCTCAAAGTCCACAAGTAGGGGTGGCCCACGTGACAAAGGGCTGATGGCAGCCAATGCCCAATTGCCAGCAGGGAACTGAGGCCTTCAGCACAACAGCCGTAAGGAATTGAACCCTGCTAACAACTCTTAAATTAGCTCTGAGGCAGATCAATCCCCCCAAAAATCCATAGCCCCAGCCACAATCCTGCATGCACCTTGTGAGAGGTCCCTTATCACAGACCCAGTGAAGCCGCGCCTGCACGCCTTGCTCACACAAATGGTGAGATCATCTGTGTGTTGTTTTAGCTGCTAAATGTGGGTTATTTAGGATGTAGCACTAGATAACCAGAATAGATTTAAAAGGCGAGGTGGGAGACCTGAGAAAGACCCCTCGGTGGTACAGCCTGAGAGAGGGAGTGGCCACTGCTATGGAGTGGAATCCAGCTCTGCCTGGGCCCTTCTCTCCTAAAGAGTAGAGGGTTGGGCCAGACCCAGTGGCTGATGCCTGTAATCCCAGCACTTTGGGAGGCCGAGGCGGGTGGATCACGTGAGGTCAGGAGTTCGATACCAGCCTGGCCAACATAGTGAAACCCCGTCTCTACTAAAAATACAGAAATTAGCTGAGTGTGGTGGCAGATGCCTGTAATCCCAGCTACTCGGGAGGCTGGGGCAGGAGAATCGCTTGAACCTGGGAGATGGAGGTTGCAGTGAGCCGAGATTGTGCTATTGCATTCCAGCCCAGGAGACAGAGTAAGACTCCATCTCAATAAAAAAAAAAAAAGTAGAGGGCTGAAGTAACCCTGGTGAAGGCAGGGAACACCATATCCTTCAGGGCATAGGTAAAGACTAATTAAGGTAGGGAAAGGGAAAAGAACAAACCACCTACCACAGAAGACAACACAAAGCTAAAATAAAAAAACAAAAACAGAACAAACAAGTGTCAAATACTTTTAAGTAAATTAAAAATACATATGTTATTAAGCAAACCAAAAGCTGAAAGAATGTGTTACAAGTAGACTTACGCTATAAGAACTCTTAAAGCAGTTATTTTAGCAGAAATGGTACCTGAGAGAAGCTAGGATCTACACAAAAGATACAGACTTTTGAAAAACTGTTAAAGTATAGGTAAATATGAAAACAATTTTCTTATTTTTGATAACTCAAAATAGAAGTGCCTGAAGTAAAAATAGTAGCAAAGCTTTTTGGGTTTATTTTTTATTTTTATTTTTTATTTATTTATTTTTTTGAGACAATGTCTCACTCTGTCACCCAGGCTGGAGTGCAGTGGCACTATCTCAGCTTACTGCAACCTCTGCCTCCAGGTTCAATCAATTCTCCTGCCTCAGCCTCCTGGGTAGCTGGGATTACAGGTGCCTGCCACCACACCCAGCTAATTTTTGTATTTTTCAGTAAAGACGGGGTTTCACCATGTTGGCCAGGCTGCTCTCGAACTCCTGACCTCAGGTGATCCACTTGCCTCGGCCTCCCAAAGTGTTGGGATTACAGGCATGAGCCACCGTGCCAGGACAGCTTTTTGTTTTTTAACATAAACAGAGGTGAAATGTACAACAAAATAGCATAAATACAGGAATTGGAAATGTACGAGAATAAGATTCTCATACTGTTGCGGAGCAGCATAATATTACTTCAAGATTGACTATGATTCATTAGAGTTTATAGTGTGTAAAATAAAATAAAATTTCAGAACACTCTAAATGTATTATGCTAAGGGGAAAGTTAAGCTCTGGAGACTGAGTCAGTAGCATGTTTGCAGTTCTACTTCTAAGATTAAACTCTCTCATTGTTCTGGTTCCCATAAATGCCTATGAGAGGCCAGAGACCAGACAGACCCCTTCCTGTCATGGACCTTTGCTGTGGATTAACTACCTCCTTTATCATTCTGTAACTTTCTCAGACCAGATGGCACCCAAGAGGCCATGACAGTTGTATCTTCAGTGTAGAATGTTATAGTTTTCAGAAACAAAAAGACCACCTCAACTAGTCAGATTTTTGTAGCTATGTATTACGCCTTACAAAGAAAGATGAAATTCTGTTAAACTCCCCCAAGCTTTGCCTATATAAGCAATCCCAGACTTCTACACTTTGGAGCACTGACTTGCATTCTTTGGAATCCGTGCTCCTCAGGCAGGTGGCTCTTCCTCAAATTTTGTGCTGGAACTAATTTCCTTTAAATCAGATTCTGACCTTTCTGATTATTTTAGATTGACCAATGTAAATCCCAAGAAAATAATGAAAAACTCTAAAATAAAGAGGCATAAATAATAAATAATAGCTAGTAGTGAAGATGAAATGGAATGATAAAATTTACCTGATCAAGAAGCAGGCAAAAAAGGAAACGAGATAAAAAATATGCAAAACAACATCATGGTCAATATTTATCCAGTAAACCAAAAATTGTATTAAATAAAATGATCCAAATGTATCAATTTAAAAACAGAAATTGTCAAATGGGTTTAAGAAAAAAGGCCTAGTGATGAATTTTTAAAGTCTATTTTAAACATAAAGACACGGATAAGTTAAAAGGATGAGGAAAAAAAAAATGCTGGCCAGGTGCGGTGGCTGACACCTGTAATCCCAGCACTGTAGGATGCTGAGGCAGGCGGATCACAAGGTCAGTAGATCGAGACCGTCCTGGCTAACAAGGTGAAACCCTGTCTCTACTAAAAATACAAAAATAAGTGGGGCGTGGTGGCATGCACCTGTAATCCCAGCTACTCAGGAGGCTGAGGCAGGAGAATTGCTTGAACCCAGGAAGTGGAGGTTGCAGTGAGCCGAGATTGCACCACTGCACTGCACTCCAGCCTGGGTGACAGAGTGAGACTCCGTCTCAAAGAAAAAACAAAAAAAAAAGGCCCAGTAAATGCTAGCCAAGAAACAAGAGCCACATTGAGATAAAATAGACTTCAGAACCAGAAAATTTATTAGAGATATAAAAGGATAATAAAAGGACCTAATGATAAAGACATCAATTTATCAAGACACTACAGTCCTAAATGTGTACGCACCTAACAACAAAGCTGAGTGATACATGAGTCAAAAACTGAAAAAACTGAAAGGAGAAATTGACAATTGCTCAAATACATATATATATACACACACACACACACACACACACACACACACATAATATCATGCCCAACTGTGATTTATCCTGAGAAGGCATGCAGAGTTGGTATTTACAAAATGGAATCTCCATATCAATCAATGGAAAATAACAGAGTCCAAAAATAGAGGCATTCATATATGGCTAATTGGTTTTCAACAAAGGTACAAGGGCAATTCAATGGATAGGAGACAGTCTTTTCAAAAAATATGCTTGATCCTTTGAACATTCCTACACAAATTAATTAACCTTGATTCACACTACATACTTAATATAAAAATTAACTTGAAATGGATCATACACCTAAATATAAAACATAAAATTATAAAATTTCAAGAGGAAAACAGGATAAAATATTTTTGACCTTGGTTTAGAAA
Organism: Pongo pygmaeus; assembly: GCF_028885625.2. Taxonomy (NCBI): domain Eukaryota; kingdom Metazoa; phylum Chordata; class Mammalia; order Primates; family Hominidae; genus Pongo; species Pongo pygmaeus. The sequence continues at coordinate 33,036,820 of NC_072379.2, read as the reverse complement.
CACATTTCTTAGTTGTAATCCCAAAAGCGTGATCATTGAAATAAAAGATTTGATAAACTGTATTTGATTTGTTTGTTCATTTATTTATTTATTTTTGAGATGGAGTTTCACTCTTGTTGCCCAGGCTGGAGGGCAATGGTGTGGTCTCGGCTCACTGCAACCCCTGCCTCCCAGGTTCAAGCAATTCTCCTGTCTCAGCCTCCCAAGTAGCTGGGATTACAGGTGCCTGCTGCCACGACCGGCTAATTTTTTCATATTCTTAATAGACACGGGCTTTCACCATGTTGGCCAGGCTGGTCTTGAACTCCTGACCTCAGGTGATCTGCCCACCTTGGCCTGCCACAGTGCTGGGATTATAGGCATGAGACACTGTGTCCGGCAAAATCTACTTTACTAAAATTAAGATATTCTGATTTTTAAGAAGCGTTATTAAAAATTAAAAGAGATGATAAAAACTAACGAAATGTATGCAAAACACATTTCCAGTAAGAGATTTGTATTCAGAATAAACAAAATCTCACAACTCAATTACAACAAATCGGTGATTATTTAATGTGAGCAGGAAGATGACAACAAAAGGCCACCAGGGAATTCTTTTTTGGCAATGGAGCTGGGCTATTATCTTGATTATGGTGATCGTTACATGGCTGTGTACTTTATCAAAACATACAGAGCTACAAATTAAAATGGTTGTATTTTACTGCAGGTAAATTACACCTCAATAAACCTGATAGAAAATAAAATAAAATAAAACTACTGCCAAAAAACCTGATATATATACTATAGCAGAAAACACATTATCTATTTAAACATTTATTTAAAGACAATTAGTTTCTATCTTTATAATTCTCCAACATATTAATATGTTCTCTGATTTAGAAATATGAAGTTTTCACAAACAACTTAATAATATGAAATTTTAAAATATGTCATTTAATTTTTGCTAAACAGATAAGGTATGTTTTGTTATATATTTCTTCCAAATTATTTTTCTTACTTGTCAGTTAACAATATTTCTATCTGTGTATTATGCTAGTCTCTGGCAAATAGTGATCTTCAAAATGCAGTGGTTTCTAGGAAAGAACTATGGTATAATTAGGATTTTCAATTCTTATGTGCCATTCTTGATACAATAAAAAACAAAAACCAAGCTTTGAAGGCAAGCCCATATTATTTTAAATTCCCATTCTTGGTCTTTCTCACTCTTATACCTTTTGAACAAGTAATTTATGCCCTATCTTTGCAAATGTACATTTATATTTATACCACATGGTATTAGGGAATGTTCACTCAGTGCGTAAGTAGAACAAGTTTGCCACCCTATCAAATATTGTCAATAAACAACAGTTCCTTTTTTTTCTCAAGAGAAAAGCTTGAAAGTTTGTCTCTTTATGTGATGTTCAACTCTTATTCCACAGTTCTTGTGCCTGCCTGGTCTTGTTTGTACGTTGCAAAATAAAGCACATATGGAAAAAAAAGATTTAGTCTATGTGATTTAAAAAATAATCATCTTTTAAGACCTTTATTTTATACATTTAAAATTAGTGTAATATTTATTTTACAAAACTTTGAGAAAATTAAATAAAACAATGCTTGGGAAGACAATGTGTAAAGTTAAATGCTCTTTGATGATTTATTATTACTATATTAAAGAAAAATTAATATGTGAAAGGCATATTATTGATAAAATCTTGCTAAATAACTCATTCATTTATATATTTCATTAAAATTTAAGCTCTTTTAGATCATTTAGTTTAGAAAGAAAAATAGAAAGTGGAATCAAAATGGAGACTGAATAAATAATTGGAAAATACAATTAATATTTAAAGCTACTTACATTTCTGTTCAATGTTCTTCAGTTAATAGTAAGTTCAATGTTAGTAGGTGTTAAGACATTTATGCACATCAAATAAAATAAGAATGTATATATATACATATAACTTAAAAAGTCATTACAGCCTTCTTTACCAATACCCTTATGAAAAATCCAAATCTTAATTTCAAACTTTATTCAGTGAATGAACTAACCAAGTTGGTAAAACTTGATGAATTGTTTCAATGACAAAAAATGGTCATATTTGGTGACCAACTGAAAACATTCATGCCAGGTTGAGAATAGGCCCAATCATTCATGCCAATGAGGATTATTTTCCTATGAAGCCATTTATGCCTGAGGTTACAATTTTTCGAATTTTTGTGTTGAGACCTTGGCAATGACCTTGAACGGTAGGATATAAATAACTCCCACAGGCTTAGCGTTCCAATAATGCAACACTAGGCATAAATGGGTTTAGCAAAGATTTGTATCAATTATTTTTTCCTGAGGATGAACTCAGAACAGGAAAAAATATTCAATGTAAAGATCAGAAGCAAAATAAGTAGGGAAGGCCCTGGGCAAAAGTTAACTAAAATATTAATTAAATAAATATTTAAATTAATTAAATGATTTATTTAAATTAATTAAATAAAAAATTAATTAAAATAGGCCCAGAAATATAAACTAAACTAAGTATATCTCTTTATTGTGTGATTGTTTAGATCACTGACAGATTAGACCAGATTAAAATTAGTAGAGAAAGAGTACATAACTCTAAACTCTCAACTCCTACAGCTAATAGATGAATCCATTAAAGTTGTGAGACACTAGGCCAATATAAAAATTAGTTGTGTTTCTATACAATAGCAATGAACAACCTTAAATGAAGTTAAGAAAATAAACTGCATTTAAAATAGTAACAAAAAGAACATAATACTTAGGAATATATTTAACTGAATAAATATGAATCATATCAAAACTATAAAACACTGTTGAAGGAAATCAAAGACAATCTAAATAAATGGAAAGGCACCTATGTTCATGGATTGGAAGATAATCTTGTTAACATGATAATACTCCCCAGATTCAATGCAATTTCTAGCAAAATTCTAACTGCTATTTTGCAGAAATGGATAAGCTGTTCCTTAAATCCATGTGGAAGAGTAAGGGGCCCAAAATAATCCAAGCAATATTAAAAAAATAAAGAACACAGTTGGAGAACTCACAATTCCTAATATCAAAATTTACTACAAAGCTACAGTAATAAATACACTGTGATAGTCATATAGGAATAGATATGCAAAACAATGAAATAGAATACAGATCCCAGAGATAAACCCTTACATGTGTGATTTTGAGGTTACCAAGTACATTCAGTGAGGAAAGAATCATCTTTTCTACAAATGCTGTTGGGACAAATAAATATCTACATGTAAAAAAAAATGGATTTGGACTCCTACTTTACATCATATTCAAAAATTAATTCAAAGTCAATCAAAGACCTAAATGTACAAGCTAAAACTATAAAGCTTTAGAACACACAACTATAAATCTTTGTGATCTCGGACTAAGCAAAGATTTCTTAGATATGACAATAGAACCACAAGTAAGCAACGAATAAACACATAACTTGAATTTTATCTAAATTAAAATCTTTATTCCATCAAAGAATACTATCAGGAACATAAAAAGACAACCCATGGTATGGGAGAAAATATTTACAAATAGATAAATATATATAATAGATATGAAGAAATTGAAACGCTCATGCATTACTGGTAAAAAACCCAAAATAGTTTAGCAACTATGGAAAACAGTTTCGCAGTTCATCAAAAAGATAAACCTATAGTTACCATAGGGTTTAAAAATACCGCCCCCTAGTTATACACTGAAAAGAATTAAAAACGTGTTTGTGCAAAAACGTATATATATATGTGTGTGTGTGTGTGTTGTAGCATTATTAATAATAGCCAAACAGCAGAAAGCCAAACCAAAATGTCTATCAATTTATAAACAGACAAACAAAATGTGGTGTACCTCAGAAATATTGAGGGATAATATCGAGCCATAAACAATAAAGTCCCAGTGCTTTCTACACCATGGATGAACCTTGAAAACATTGTTAAGTTAAAAAAGGAAACAGACAAATAAGGCCATATGTTGTATGATTCCATTTATACAAAATGTCCAGAACAGTCAAATCCACGAAGCCAAAAAGTAGATTAGTGGATATCCGGGGTTGGGGAAGCAATGAGAGTGGACAGTGACTTCGAATGCGTATAAAACTTATTTTTTAGGTGTTTCTGCAGAAAGAAAAAGAAGATCAAGCAGGATTACAGGTGTTGGCTGTGTGTGCCCTACTGGCAAAGGAGGTACACAATGAGGGCATATAGGTAAGACACTGACAGCGTCTGCCATAGCATGCATGTCAACCCAGAAGGAAAATACATCAAAGAACAAGTATCATACTTAAATGGACAGACAGCGTGGGCCAAATAAAAACACCTGTAAATAATCTGAGTTGTACCAGTTATCCCAGTGAAGTATGATTAAAAGCACCCCTTTTCACTCACAAAGAAGGTGAAATCATTTAGAAATACAAGATCATGTATTATATACATGAACACATAAACTACAGTCAATAATAGGACCTCAGGCTGGGTGTGGTGGTTTGTGCTTGTAATCCCAGCACTTTGGGAAGACTAGTCAGGGAGATCAACTGAGGTCAGGAGTTCAAGACCGGCTTGTCAAACATAGTGAAACCCCTTCTCTACTAAAAATACAAAAATTAGCTGGGTGTCGTGGCGTATGCCTGTAACCCCAGCTACTCAGGAGGCTGAGGCAGGAGAATTGCTTGAACCCAGGAAGCAGGGTTGCAGTGAGCTGAAATTGCACCACTGTGCTCCCGCCTGGGCGACAGAGCGAGACTCCATCTCAAAAAAAAAAAAAGAATAGGACATCAAACATAAATTGTAAATATTTGCATAAACAAAAGTTGAAGTCATCAGAGTAATCCATGCAGTTGTGTGAACTTGACTTTTGAGCACCCAGTGTCTCCTCTGGAGAATACAAAATACCAGAAAACTAGAGTCAAGCATGTTTCTGTCATGAGGTATTTTTATTCCTCACCCACCGCAAGATTCACGGCAGACACACCTATAACAAAAGACAGATTCACAAGACAAAAGCATGCGTGTTTATTTGATATGTTTTAGATGAAACAGAGCCTTCAGAAAAAAAGACAAAAAATGAACAAACCCGTATATTTTTCATGCTAGGTTTGATTAAGAAGTCATACAGTAGTATGATTGGATAAAAAGGCAGGATCTGATGGCAACAAATTGGGGGAACTTAGCAAGTCCTGTTTGTTCAGACTCATTCCTTCCCTCCAGCTACAGGGAGAGCACCCCTGGAATTCAGGCTTTAAGATCTGCTTCAGGGAAGAAAGGGTGAGGGAAGGCTGAGAGTGACCTTCTTGCTTTTGCTGTTTTCTCAAAAGCCAAGGTGTCATATTTTGGAGTAGCCTATCCTGAATCCCATCTCCGTACAGAAAGACAAAAAGGTTTTGCTCCAAATAAAGTAGTTAATTTATTAAACAAATGACTTCAGCACTTGCATAAACTGTAACTAACCTATTGCTCATAAGCACCTGACCAGGAAAGCGGAATGACCTTGTGCTCTAGCCAGAGAGATGGGGCGGGCTGTAGGAGGACTCCAACTCACGTAGCTAGGACGGGGCAGAGCTGGGACTTGTACAGAGGCACTTTGATTTTTGAGGCCTGGCTTTTAATCTCTAGGCTATGCCGTTTGCATAAAATTAACGGAAGCATTATATTCCCAAAAAATTGTCAATCCTTTCCTTGGCCACAAATGAAAGTAATACTTCAAATTTCATTGTTTTATTTGTATTGTTCAAGTTTGACTACATAAAATGTTATGTTTTTATTTTCAGCATATTTATTTTATGAATAAATGATCTCATTAATAACAATAGTATTAATTTAAATGAACTTTGTCAGAGGAATCATTTCTTTAAAGCCAGAATAATCATTTTTAATTAACTTATTTATATTCCCTGGAACTCTCTTTTTTGTTTTCTTATTTCCATTTAATGACTTCACTTAGATTTCCCTTCTGAGAGGAAATTTAGATGTTCAAGAGATTATATTTACTAGGAAAAAATAATTTAGGGTACTTTGAACTTAAAAAAAGACTGAGTTTTATAAAACAAATAGATTAGAAGTAAACCTAGACTCTTGCTTTCCTACTAATTTACACCTGGGCAAGTCCATAATTTTGATAAACGATGTCTTTGGAATAGCCAAGTTATCAAAAGAGAAAGGACAGCTTGGTGGTGTTAGGATTCGCTGAGCTGGAGAGGCTGAGCCCGCAGGGGCAGGTGGTCAGTTACAGCAACAGGACAAACAGGCACACCTTTCCTCCCTCAATGGGCCCAGGAAGCCAGAGCCCGAGCCGAGGAAGCAGTGACTCCTTGCTCCCCGCTTCCCATGGAGTGGAGTCCTAGTCCAGGGTCAGGCAGCTCTGCACAGATGTGGCGGTCTTCTCACCATCGAGGGAGCCTGAAACAAAAGGTTCTTGCAGTTTTCTGGGCCCTGGAATAAAGGAGAAGGGTGAGGGAAGAGGGATAAGAATGGAAATTGCTGGAGGAGGGCTCAGAGTGGGAAAAGCGTCTCCAATTTTTCTCCTTCCTTGTGGCAAAAGGAGGTCTCAGCAGAGGAACTTGAAGAAGACTTTTGCCCAAAACCTCAGCTAAAAAGACTTAGAAATGAAGGGCTGGGAATGTAAATGTGCAAAGAGCACAGCCAGCCTGGTCCGGAGGCCTTGACTGCAGGTTCCTTCAGATAATGATGCTGGCCTGCACTGAGCCAGGTGTCCAGGTGCCTCAGGCGAGGCCGGCAGTTGAGGCCATGCAGGTGAGGCCACGCAGGTGAGGCCATGCAGATAAGGCCAGCAGGTGAGGCCGGCAGGTGAGGCTTCCGTTGACCAAGGGCAGGTCCAGACACCATGCATAGGTTTCCAGCCAGGAGCCAGGCTCCGCAGGTGGAGGCGGTTTTGCAGATAGCTCTCTGTGTCGATTTGACTACTCACTAAGATCTTCTGAGTAACACTGTACATAACTGTTTTTATGTTTTCTATTAATGTGCTATGATTTCATTCCCTCCAGTTGTGAATATTAAGCCAGTGAATCATGGAAAAGAAATGACTCTCTGTATCCATATGGTTGGTCACTTGGAATATTTGAATGAACTTTAAATGTTCTGCAGGTTTATTAATGGGAAAATGTAGAAATAGAAATGTGGGCAATTTGGCCTCACTCAGCCAGAGGAAAATCAATGCTGCTATACATATCGATATCTTAAATTCAGAAGAAATAGGAGTTGAATATTACAGGGTTTCTGCTGATGGCTTCCTATCAGCCATACGATTCTGATTCCAATCCTTGTTATGATGACAAATGGTGTCACTGGGCATTGGAACTTGGACAATAACGTTGATGGAAAGGACACAGAGAAGCTGGTCTTGGGGATGACGAAATGTTAGAGGTTGAATGCAACCAGTCAGTAGGACCTGTTAAAGCCAACTAAATATGGCCTGAAAAGGACTCCGTACTTCTATATTTGAGTCCTTGTGGATGAACTGTAACCTAGCTTAATAGTCAGACAAAGTTGAAAACCTAACTTAGTAGTATATGCACCTGTAACAATGACTGAGTGTTGGCCAATCCCAGCGGCCATACTTCAACCACTCATAGACTGCTGAATGTTCAAACTGCCTTCAAATAAGGCCACTGCAGAGCTGTAACTAGTCTCACTGTTTCTGTACCTCATTTCCGATTCCTATATGCCACTTTACTTTTTTGTCTATAAATTTGTTCCGGTCACGAGGCACTCCTGGGGTCTCTGTGAATCTGCTGTGATTCTGGGGGCTGCCTGATTCAAAAATTGTTCATTGCTCAATTAAACTCCTTTAAATTTAATTCGGTTGAAGTTTTTCTTCTATCAGACCCAGTGGCTCCATCGTGCCTTCACTGCTCCACCAGAGACCTGTCCCTTTCCTCACCGGGACCACAGTCAGACAGGGAGGGTCTTGTATATTCTAGGTATGTTTTGAGAAGTGTGTATTTTGGGTTGGGGCAGAAACGTCACCCCAGTCTGGGTCTGATTCATGGCCCAGTCAGACCACAGAGCTGGAGCAGGGAAGAAGTGGGCACCCTAATCAGAGCAGTGAAGGGCATCTTGGCAAGCAAGCCAGTCACAGGGTAGCCTAGTTCTAGCAGAGCCCACAAAGTCTGCTATTTTGGAGGTCGTCTTAAGTAGAAGATGAACTATGAACATGGAATTGTGTGCAGAGATGGGAAAGGGGCCCCTGCCTGTTACCAGAAAGGGGTCCAGATCCAGACCCCAAGACAGGATTCTTGAATCTCGCAGAAGAAAGAATTCAGGGCGAGTCCATGGAGTAAAATGAAAGCAAGCTTGTTAAGAAAGTAAACGAATAAAAGAATGGCTATTCCATAGGCAGAGCAGCCCAGAGGGCTGCTGGTTGCCCATTTCTATGGTTACTTCTTGATTATATGCTAAATAAGAGGTGAGTTATTTATGCCTCCCCCTTTTAGACCACATAAGGTAACTTCCGAATGTTGCCATGGCATTTGTAAACTGTGATGGCACTGGTGGGAGTGTAGCAGTGAGGATGACCAGAGGTCACTCTCATAGTCATCTTGGTTTTGTTGGGTTTTTGCTGGCTTCTTTACTGCTACCTGTTTTATCAGCAGGGTCTTTGTGACCTGTATCTTGTGCCAACCTCCTATCTCCTCCTATGACTTAGAATGCCTAACCATCTGGGAATGCAGCCCAGTAGATTTCAGGCTTATTTTACCCAGCCTTTATTTAAGATGGAGTTGCTTTGGTTCCAATGCCTCTGAAGAGCCCACAGGGAAAGGCTGATGAAGGTCATGCTTTACTGACTTCATGGTGAATCGGCCCCTGAAGCATAAAAGACACAGCCGAGCTTCTAATCCCTGACTATGAAATTGCTTGTACATCACTCATTAATGTCTTACCCAAACCACATTCTAAAATTATATGTACAAATAACACAAATTAAGAGGTACACCAGAAGTTTCTAAATTGGTACTTGTTTTCATTTGAGAAGAGAGGAAGAAACATGAGTAGTAGGAAATTAATCTAAACCAGGTTCTTCCTGTGCACAGGAACAGGGCAAGACGCCTTTTATATTAACTCACTTTAATTCTCACCAAAGCCTAGGGGATTTTATTTTTCCTTTCATACAGATGACCATTAAGCTGAAAGATGTTAAGAAATCCTAAAAGACTTACCAGAGGTTATATAAGAGTGATGGAGAATGACTAGAGTTAACCTCAAGGCTTTCTGAGTCAGAAGCAAGTCAATGAAAAATGGGGTCCTTCGGGAAGGAGATTCTTGGTTAAAAAAAAAATCTTGTAACCTTCAATGTCTGGGAAATAATATAAGGAAATCCAGGAATCAGGAAGGGGAATTTGAAAAAAATGTGAATTCCATGTTTTCTAATGAATAAACTGTTCCATGGCCAGCAAAGCAAGGGGAACCTGATTAAGACTATAGGACCCTGCCTATGGCTCCCTGAAGATGAACATAGTTTTCACTAAGAGTGCTTTAGAATCCTTCCATTCCATCATAGTTAAGTAGCCCTTGTGTCTTTACATCACATTAAAAACATCTCATTGTCTAAGTTCACTAAGTGAACAAACCTATAATTATAATAATGGATTGAATTCCAACAGCCACTTGAATAGCTAAATCCAACATTTGGTCTTTGTGAAGTTAGTTTCTTTCTTGAGGTTGTTTTTTGGTACACACACTTACACACATACACACACACACAAACACACTCACGTATATATACATATATGCATATAAAATACAAGGGTAGAAAAAAATAGGCACAGTGTTTCTGGTAATTTATGAACTAGACAATTGCCACTAGTGTACACTATATAATCATGCCTAGTTTGGCTGTGATTAGATCCTGGCTCCAAGTAAAAACTATATACCACGTTATATAAATGTAAAAAATATATTTTTGGTAAAATCTTTTTTAAGCTTCTATATTGCACTACACACTGTAATATATTTTTCAATGTTGTCAAAGCCTTTTGAAGACAAGTGCTATCACTCCTTTTATAGAGGAAGAAACAGGGCTTAGAGAGACGAAATAACATGTCTAAGTTCACACAATTATAGGAGCAGGGAAGGTGACAACTATTCCAGAAACTCGAGACAAATATTTGTACTAGAATTGAATTTGTTTTAATGTAGATAAAGCCAAGCAAAGCCAAGGCATTCTAGGAACTTTATAAAAGTAAAAATGGGGTCGGGCTGTAGATCACGCCTGCGAGCCCACTACTTTGGGAGGTCAAGGTCTGAGGACTGCTTGAGCCTAGGAGTTTGAGACCAACCTAGGCAACATACTCAGATCCTGTTTCTACTACAGTGGGGCGCCTATAGTCCCAGCTACTGGGGAGGCTGAGATGGGAGGATTGCTTGAGCCCTGGAGTTTGAGGCTGCAGTGAGCTATGAGCACAACACTGCACTCCAGCCTGGATGACAGAGCAAGACTCTCTCTCAAAAAAAAAAAAAAAAAAAAAGTACAAATGAATTTTATTTTTTCTTTCTTTCATTTTTTTTAAACTTTTATTTTAGTTTCGGGAGTACATGTACAGATTTGTTACAGAAGTGAACATATGTCACAGGCATTTGTTGTACAGATTATTCCATCACCCACGTATTAAGTTCAGTACCCAATGGTTGTCTTTCCTGCTCCTCTCCCTCCTCCCACCCTCCACAAGTAGACCCCAGTGTCTCTTGTTTCTTTCTTTGTGTTTATAAGTTCTTATTATTTAGCTCTGTAAGTGAGAATATATGGTATTTGGTCTTCTGTTCCTGTGTTGGCTTGCTAATAGCCTCCATCTCCATCCATGTTCCTGCAAAAGACATGATCTCTTTTTTATATGGCTGCATAGTACTCCATGCACCACATTTTCTTTATCTAGTCTGTCATTGGTGGGCATTTAGGTTGATTCCACATCTTCGCTTTTGTGAATAGTGCTGCAATAAACATTCGCACCCATGTATCTTTATAGTAGAATGATTTATATTCCCCTGGGCATATACCCAGTAATGCGATAGCTGGATTGAATGATAGTTCTCATTTTAGCTCTTTGAGGAATGCCAGCTTCATATGAATTGTGTATATCCCAGAGAGAATTTCATAATGTATATTCCATTATTGAAAATGGCCACTGTACTATTTTTCATTCAAAAACAATTAGAAAGATAAACATAAATAATATAATAATTCCCAAAAATTTTCACATCAATAGTTCTTATAGTTAATATTCACCACTGTAATTCATGTGACAAGGTTCGTCACAGGAACAAGATTTTTGTTTTTGTTTTTTAATCAATTATTAGTATTTTTGTGTTTTTTTTAGTCTTAGTCTAGCAAGCTTCCCGTAGATGAAAATTATAACCCAATAGGGTTGGAAGGGTAATATTTATTCTACTTGCTAGGGCTATTAATAATTTTCTTAGTGTTTAACTGTGAATGCTTATGTTTACTAAAATAAGTCTGTTTTTATACATACACCAAAAACAAGTGTTTGAGGCAAAACTAATCTCAGTTCTCCAATAGCAGGTTAATGGGTGCTGTTGGTGAGCTGTGGTGACTGGGGGCATAAACAAGGAAGCTTCTGGGTTGCTGGGCATGTCTTGTTTCTTGACTTGCTGCTGGTTATGTAAATTCAGTTTGAAAAAATTCATCAAGAATACTACTGGTATGTTGAGATATATAATGATATGTGACTTTTCTGTATTTACATTAAACTTAAATTTAAAGGTTTTAAAAAATCCACAAATGTTGGAAAGTGTTCTTTAAAAAGTTATTTTGTAAATGATAATTTTGATATATTTTTAAGAAAACTATGGGGCTCAGTGAAACGGAGATCTACAGCTCTTTTGGCATATAGCACGCCATAATTCACTCAAGTTTTAAATATTATTGGTTTCTAAATATAAATAGAGTGTCTTCACGACTTAATTTGCCCAAATTTATTTATTTGACCCCAGACCTTGCTGACCTCTAATCATCTCATTTTCAAAATGAAATCAATAGATCTATAATTGGAATGATTTTAGAGTATTAAAATTATGTTTCAAAGTCTTTAATGAGAAGTGATTGATAGTAGCTGCAATTTCCCCATAGTACTGATAGGCCCCACAGAGGGAGCCCATGCTCATACTGTCTCCAGTTGAGGGATTGAGTTCCTCCTGTCATTGTGGTATCTATGTTACTCCCAGAGTGTCTCCAGTGTAGACTTCTCTTCTGAGATCCAAAGCCCTGTGTCTAATTGCCTCCCTGATCATTGTACTTGAATATCTAACAGCTAAAGAAAGATGAGACCTGATATTCCAATCTTGTCCTGCCAAAGCCCTACAAACCTATTCTTTTTTTCCTAATTTCAGCAGGCAAGACTGACATCCAACCAGTGCTAATTCTGGATGCCTCTTGCCATTCCTTTCCTGTCTCTCACCCCTCACGTCACCACATCCTGTGTATTCACCAGGCAGTGGATTCCTTCTCCTCTTTCATTGAAACTCATTACCTTCTTTTCATTCCTTGAACACTCCAAGCTCTTTATTACCTTAGGATTTTCAGGTACAAAAGTATCCCTGGAAGTATTTTTTTTCCCATTCTCTGCACAATTGAGTTGTTCTCATTTGTAACTCAGGAAGTATTTTTAAAGAGGTATTTTCGTCTACCAAGGAAAAAGCTCATTCACCTTTTTTCCTCTAACATCGTTTTTCTTTCTCCTAACAGTCTGTTATTTTCCCGCTTAGCAATTAGCACAATTAAATTATAAATATATTTGTTTACTTACCAGGCCACATAATCGCACAAGTCAATGCATGAGCCATTTCCTTAAAATAATATATATACTCCATATTTGTATTTTGTAGAATATATATTATACATGTGATATATATTTAGTTATATTGTGTGAATCAATTATATACATAATTATTATTATATTCGTTCTGTTTCTCTAGAAGCTAATCCTTGACTAATTCAATTACCATGTTCAGAAATTGGCTGATTTTGAGCTTCAAGTGGGGAACCAAGGCTTTTACTCAGACTGTAAAAGCTGTGGAGAGACGCTTCCGTTCCTTGAGATGAGAAAGACAAGAGTCCTATTTTGGCTGAAAGAAAGTGAACATTGTGCCAGTGTTCACTTTCTTTTGTGTTCACTGGTGTTTCGTGTTCGTTTCAGTGTTCACTGGTTCACAGTGAAATGAACCAGCCTTGGAGGCTGTTTAGAGTTCACAAAACGTTGTTCACAGTCCAACAACTCATTGGAAGAGCAATGCACTGGCCTAATTCTGGAAACAAAGCCATGTGAAACAGGCTCGGTGAATGAGAACAAGGGTAAAGCTAAACCTGTGGGCCTGGACTCAAAGTACACTCCATGTGCTCTGTGTGCTTGTATGTGCCTTCACATAGTCTGGCCCTGAACACTGATTCCTTAGACAAACATGAAAATGAATTTAAATCTGGGTGTGGTGGCTCATGCCTGTAATCCCAGCACTTTGGGAGGCCAAGGCAGGTGGATCATGAGGTCAGGAGTTCGAGACCAACCTGACCAACATAGTGAAATCCCGTCTCTACCAAAAATACAAAAAATTAGCTGGGCATGGTGGTGGGCATCTGTAATCCCAGCTACTGAGGAGGCTGAGACAGGAGTATCACTTGAACCTGGGAGGTGGAGGTTGCAGTGAGCCGAGATCGCACCATTCCACTCCAGCCTGGGTGACAGAGCGAGACTCTGTCTCAAAAAAAAAAAAAAAAAAAGGGAAGAAAAGAAAATGAACTTAAAAATCCAGAGCACACACATATCAGGGGAGTAGCAATGGCACATCAAACTCAAATTGAATATTTTCTGTGATCTGACTATTAGAGTGCTGGGAATATTTAATAATTCTATTCATGAAATGGATTATAAAGATATAGTAGTACATATATATTGCATTATTTAAGGAGTTCTAACAATTTTATAGCCATTTTTGAAGTAATTAATATTCAGTTTTAGATGTAAGAAAAAGTGACAAAGAATTGCTAGCAGAGACTTTAGTCCCATGGGGAAAATCTTAAAGTGCCAATATTAAAATTTCATTTATATGTCATACCTTGTAATGCAAATGGCAAAGATGAATACTTTCATCTGACAAATAAAGATATAAAGCACTGAGAAATTCCAGTTCCTTATCTAATGTAAACCAACTTTTCAGTGCAGAAGCTGAGGGAAAAAGGACGTAATTTTTCCTGCAAGTGGTGTTGGCATTCCCCGTGCTGAATTCCAGTTATGAGAACAGACAGCAGTGACGGCAGCAGGCTGATGGAAATCTAGGAGCAGGGACTGTTTGAAGAGTGTTGGTCTTTGTCAGATTTCCTGAGCATATCGCTTTTTTTTTTCTTTTTTTGAGACAGAGTCTCTCTCTGTCACCTAGGCTTGAGTGCAGTGGTGAGATCTCAGCTCACTGAAGCCTCCGCCTCCTGGGTTCAAGCACTTCTCCTGCCTCAGCCTCCTGAGTAGCTGGGACTACAGGCGTGCACCACCATGCCTGGCTAATTTTTGTATTTTTTAGTAGAGATGTGATTTCATCATGTTGGCCACGATGGTCTGGATCTCTTGAACTCATAATCTGCCCGCCTCAGCCTCCCAAAGTCCTGGGATTACAGGCATGAGCCACCGTGCCCAGCTGCATATCGCTTTTATAGAAGTACTTCAACTAGTGAGCAGGAGACTTCACACAGACAGGCAATATCTGTTCCACAACAATTCCATAATGCCTATGCAGATGAATTAGGCAATTGTCCCTTTTATCATTTGGTTGGTCAAAGTCTAAGTTCCACTTGGACAATTATTTGTTAGGAAGGACCAAAATGTCACCTCTACATCATTCTTTTGCAGGCACTAATTCCATCTATCTATAGGAAAATAGATGTGCATCTTAGTTCTAATTCGCAGTGGCAGTTAAAAGACCTACAAAAATAAGAACCTACAAAAATAATCTAGGGTATATTAAATACATCAGACATTTCATCTAATTTGACTCCTTTTCTTTTGTTTTCCAGACAAGGTCTCCAGATCTGCCACCCATGCTGAGTGCAGCGGTGTGATCATGGCTTACTTCAACCTCGACCTCCCCCACTCAAGCGATCCTCCCGCCTCAGCCTCTGGAGTAGCTGGGACTACAGGCACGCACCACCACACCTGGCCATAATTTGCCTCTTGCTGTAACTAAAAGGTCACAAAAGCAAAGAATTCTAAAAAATCTTCTTCTTAAGTAGTATGTTTAGTATTTATCATGATGACAATGTTCTAAATTGCACCTGCCTCCACTAGCAGAATGCCAGGATTACTGCCAGACAGAGAATTTGGACTGCTGGTCCAGGGACATAGCTATGAAATGCACCAAGGACAGCAGAGTCTGTTTTGGAGAAAGCCAGGTAGCTCTTGATGGGGCCTATATGAGTACTTATTCCTGCTAATAGGAAAAAAATGATTAGAAAAATCTCATTTCTTTATTCATTTCTACTCTGAGAGCTTTTTACTTCCAGAAACATGGTCTTAGTTTTCTGTGTTATTATGTTTTTTGAAACTGACAAAATTTCTTAATTAATTTATGTTCATCCAACTGTTTAATAATTATACCTTGAATTTGTCTTATAATTAGTATTTTCTTGTTATTTCCAACAAGAGATAGTGTGCAGGAAAAGGGACTAGATCAGGTTGAGAGAGCCAGAGGTGTTCAGTCAAGCAGGCAGAACTCAGGACACTGAACAGGGTGAGTAAGAGGCAGCCAAAGTCCCCAGACCCACAGAGGAGGGTCCAAAGGACAGCCTTTCGTGATCCAGGAAGGAAATCTCCTTCAATAACAGCTCTCCTTCAAGAAGCTGGGGGTGTCGCTGGGATTTAAGGTAGAGATTCCAGTCTTAGATTGAGGGAAGGAAGGGAGGCAAAAGGAAGGAAGCCTCGCATCCTCATGCGAGGAAGCCAGCTTGTAGAAATGAAGCTCAAAATGATCCCTACAGCACAAGCAGTCCAGGGCACGTGGACTCCGGCTGGGTTGGGGCCAGGACAAGAGAAGAAAGTTTGATACAGGCCAGAGGCTCGGGAGCCCTGCACTGGCTGTGCGTCTCTACAACCATCCCAGAGTCGGCCCAGGTACCAGGTCTTCTGGCTCAGATAAAGATCACACATGACTCGCCTGAAAACTTGAGGCAGAGGTGTGCCATTGTCACAAAAGGCACTGTCAGGGCGGAGGCTCAAGGAATGATAGACGAGCTCTTCAATCACCCTGGAGAAATTTTACCTAGGTCAGACAGCTACAGAGCCGACTTAATATTTTGATTTAAAATCTAGATTATTTGGGGGCTGGTTTGGAAACTGGGGAGGTTTGTGAGTCCAGGCATGGTAGCAGGAAGAGAAGAGGCTTCCTTGTAACCCTACTGACCCTTCCTCTCACTTGTCCCGAAAGCACAGGGTGAGAGACAAGAACATTGGTACAGTGCGTTCAGGAACCTTTTCAACTTTTTATGTGTAGTGTACCAAAATATTTTTTCACACATACAAAGACAGGGGTCAGGGGCTATTCTGGCTGGTTAGAAAAAAGGATGTGACGTTTTCCAGTCCCTGGGTGGGTCTCAGTTCTCTTAGAGGCTCTGCCTCTCACTCACACCTCTGCTAGAGGAATCTGAGGAGGCTCTGATAAGACTGTGATCTGGGGACACGTTTGCCACCTCAGCGCCAAGGCTGACATGGGGACATAGGCTACTCAGTGAACGCACTTTACCCAGGGTACCAAGGGCACTTAATGATACCGACAGTTCTGTTTACAACCTTCTCCACTGCCTCCAACATCATTTAAGGCGTAATCACTTGGAAAAGTTTGATTAGAATGAATTCTAGTTTAGCGTAGGTTATTATGCACCTAAATTAGCTAAACTTAGCTTCATATATCAAACATAGGATATACATCTCTAGAGATGAGTCTGTGGAGACCTCCATAGGCACCAGTATATATTATTCTAAGTTTTACCTCTTTTCTTGTGGGTTACTACATTTGTGGTTCTCCCTTGATTAGGTTTATATGCAATTCTCATAGAAAATGTCAACTCCAATTCTGCAACCTACTGAGCCCTCTTTATTGGAAACTTCAAAGTTCCTAGTCCAATCCTAGGTCTAGATCTTACTTCATATGTTGTTTTTATCTTCTCTTGGGGAA
Source organism: Pongo pygmaeus (assembly GCF_028885625.2). Lineage (NCBI taxonomy): Eukaryota > Metazoa > Chordata > Mammalia > Primates > Hominidae > Pongo > Pongo pygmaeus. The sequence continues at coordinate 33,019,642 of NC_072379.2, read as the reverse complement.
TGGGTCATTTCAAGGCTGATTTTTTTTAACTTTATCTTATCAGGGATGTAAGTGCAGATAAAGGAGATACAGACGAGCGTTTAATTTTTTTTCTTCAGTGCAGTGATTATGAAGTCAGGGTAGTGTTTCTACTGTGTACGGTAAACTCCATAGGATCTCATTTATTCATGGTTAAAGGCTTTCCTAGGGAAACCAGTATGCTAACTTCAGGCAGATAATAAAACCTGAGGTATATGGAGAGTGTCTACTTTGACACATTCAGGGCTAGCCCTCTCCTGCTGGTGCAGTTCAATGTGAATTTAGTCATTTGTGGTCACTTAACAGCAAAGAGATCTTTCTACAGAGTCTAGCTGTGCTGATTATCGAACTGGGGAAAATTGATGGCCATTTGTTATGGCTAATAACACAGGTGCCGGTCCACTTTATAAAAATGTAGAAAAGTATTTGAGGTGAAAATTATCCTAACCATTGTGGAAAAATGCCCATCCCATTTCAATTCATACCTGAATACATATAGGGACTACAGTTTTCAGACCTGCAGTGAGTTCTGACCAATGGAATTCAAGTGGGATGGTAGATGCTGCCTTTGAAGCCACCCCATCAGCTGGCTCATCTCCTCCTGTCTCAGCTCTTTCTCCTTCTGCATCCTGATGCAGGACCACTGCACAACCTCACAAACCTTATGTGGAAAGTAGTGGAACCACCAGATGTTATGGGTATCCTTTAACGGAGAACTTTATACTACTTTGAAATGACAGTTTTATACTTTTCATAAGAACGAAATAAACTTCCATTGTACTAAGCCACTGTGTTTTGGGCTTTGTTGGTTAAATGGTAGGCAATATCCTAACAAATGCACTGGAACACCATTTCTCCATCATGGGAGCAATGGAACTTAGAATTGTAGAGTGAACAAGGTGGATGACAAGGAAAATAATGGGAGCAGGCATTTTATATATACAATTATGGAAAGCACACCAGAGTCTTCTTTCTTTTAATGTAGCTGCTATGCTTCTTTGATCTTACAGTTAGAAATGTGTTCTAGAAGATACTCAGAAGTGATCTTCGAGGTAGATTGACTCTAGGTGGGTAAGGTCTGTGACTACTGTGTTCACTCAGCATGCTGGGGCTCTGAGGCAGAATTAAATAAAAATAATCACCATTACTCCTAGATGGCATCTCTAATGTGCCTAAATTTAGGATAAATGGCTAACTGTAGATACACACACACACACACACACACACACACACAGGCACACTTATGTAGCATGTAAGTTATATAATACAAGATACTTCACTAACCAGAAAATAAACAAAAGAAGCCAAAATGTGACTCATTCCTGGTGGTTCCCGGGATAGCTTTATAGTTATGACCCAGACTGGGTAACCTGTTGTCAGTAATCAGAATGTGGTATTAATTACAAGTACTAAGCTGAGGGATTACCAGCCCCCTGGCCAGGAGCAGAATCTATAATATTTAAACAACAATTTGTGAGTAGTGTAAGTATTAGCTCAAAAATCATTTGTTTTTAGAAAAAGGAAATTAAGAATTGCCTGCCTGTGTTATAATTTTAATGTCGTGATTCCTTTTGCCCAGCTGATGCTGTGTGCTGATGTGGCAGCACCTTGCCTGGGCTGTTGTGACGACTCATTTGTTCCTCAGCAGTTTCAAAGTGGCTAATGAAATTCGGGCAACCTCCCCTCAGAGTTTCTCGGTCCACCGGTTCTTCTAGTTTTTGTTGTTTTGTTTTATTTTGATTTGCTTTTACATTTCCTTACATTTATTATGGATGAATAACAATTAAGATCTTCAAGGACAGAGTGGGAAAAATAAAATTTATTGTTTTCCTAATGTTCAAGGATTTTAAATAAATTGTTTTGGGAACTGTAGAATAAGAATTTTAAAAACCCTATTGTCATTGTTATAATGCTAAAGATAATTTAAACTTGTGCAATAGATAAATATTTAGCACTTTCTAATACATTATTACTGTATCATCATAGATTGATTTCTAGTGTAAATAGAAGGTAATTCTGTTTATGTATGGAACAAATTACTTCCTCTATAATGGTATAAATAATTGTGAGAGAAATTGATTTATAAGAAAGAAGTGTGATCCTAGAATCCAAATATATTAGTGCAAGAATTTACAGGTATTCTAAAATAGTTTCTTTACTCTATAGGTGAAATCTCAAATCTGATTTCAGATTCCTTAGCAGTGTTTCTTGATCTTATCTATCCAAAAATACCTCATTAGTTACCAGCACTTCTTTTCCATTCTAGTCCATTATTGTCACGGAGCATTTCAGGACTATTTTCAAATTTTAATTTAATTTTCTTCCACCAACCATAAAATATCCTTATTGCTATCTCAGTCAATTAATCTTCCTAGCCCCTTCTTATCTCTGTTTATTCTTATAAAACATGTATAGCTGCAACCACACAAATACAACAACAAAAAAATGCGGACATTTATTTTAGCAAAATTTACATATAAATATTGTTAACATAAAATGTGATTTAGACAGAAAAAGACCACCCAATTTTTTATTTGATCCTATTGGCATTATGGATTAGGATTTATAGTGAAATTTACGCTGAATGAAAGTGATTTAAGTTCTGAAAATGTCACATGAAAAAATAATAAGCTATTCATTGAACATGAGTAGGTACTATTGTATATGTATATGTATATGTATACATATGTGTATATAAGCCTGTATGAATATTTGTAGCAACTTGGTTCATAATTACCAGAAAGTAAGATATCCTTCTTACCTTTGTAATATCTGTAGGATATGTGGTTATATTTTCTTTTTCAATCCTGATATTGGTAATTTGTGTTTTCTCCTTTTCTTTTTCTTGTTCTGCCTCACTAAAATTATTGGTTTAATTTATCTTTAAGAAAATCACTTTTAGCTTTGTTTTTCTTTTTATGTTTAACAGCTTTATTGAGATATAATTCATATACCATAAAACTCACCCATTGTAAGTCTACCACTTGTCTTAGTCCACTTGGGCTGCTGTAACAACAATTCCAGAAACTGGCTGGCTCATAAAGAACATAAATTGATTTATTACAGTTCTAGAAGCTGGGAAGTTCAAGACAGAATGAATTAGCAGCCTGTCGTACACCCATACAATGGAATACTTAGTATTCAAAAAGAGAAAGAAAAATACTATCAATTTACACAACAATTTGAATGAATTTTAAATGCATTTTGTTAGGTGAAAGAATCTAAACCCAGAAGGCTACATATGGCATGATTTCATTTGTATTACAATAAGACAAAAATCAAAATGATAGAGGCAGAATATAGTTCAGTGGTTAGTGAGAATAAAGGGATTAATTCTAAAGAAACTGTTTATAGTAAAAACACTGTTCTGTATGATATAATGGTGCCTGATAAAAACTATATTTGTTTGTCAAAACCAATAGAAATGTACATTATAAATTTTACTGCGTACAATTTTTTAAAAAGCAGGATGTCAGTGAATCCAAGAATAAAATGTACTCTGCAAGAAATTAGCCTAAATGCATTCAATATGTCACTTAAGAGGGCATAGAGAAAGGAAGTGACCTAAGTTCCTTTGGAAAACAGTATCTTGAGTGAACACTAGGAAGCTAAGAATAAAAGAAACTGTACAAAAACATTGTACCCTAGTTGGCAAACTTTCTTCCTACAGGGATGTATGTTGCCAATTCTGAAACTATTTTACACATATACTAGAGTTGAAGAAATAAGGAAATAAATCATAAATAACAGGGGCTAGGATTCTCACTTTCAGAAAAAGAAGTTACTGATAAACATCATGGACAAATAAAATCAATCCTATGGTGCTGAATTACCTTTGGAAGTATCAGTATAAGCTCATTTATCTTAATGTATATTTAGATAATACAAAAATAAATACAAATATGAATGTATACCTGGGTTACTATACATAACTTATATCTCTTAGCTCTGTTTGCCAAGAGTGCCTAGAAGCAGTGAGCCCCCAGCAGTGATGAACACACATAGTGCCCGGATTTTGGTTTCTAAACGCCACCCTCCAATGAAAAGAAACAGGAATTTTGGAAGAAGAGCTGATTTTAGGGTTGGGATGATAAATACACGATGAGCTTGTAGTATCTTGTTATGTCAGAAAGTAAGATGTGCTTTGTTGCCACCAAAGAAAGAAAGAAAGAAAAAAGATAGCGGCTTATCTAAAGGACACAGAAGATAACCTAAAAAAATCTCTCAATGTACAAATCTGGAATTTGAATTTGAATAATAATAATAATGGTATTGTTGTAGAGATCTCAAAGAGTGAAATAAATATCCACAAGTTCATATTGCTGTGGTGAAAGACACAATTCTTTACAGGAAAATTCAAATAACATATGAAAATAACTTCCTTCCAAACACCACGAGACGTAGCTTAATTCCTCTTTCCTGGAGTGTGAGTTTGACTTAGTGATTCTCTTTTCAAGGACAGAGTCTGGAAAGTTAGAATAGTAACTTTATGCCAGACAACACCTTAATCAAGTGACCAAGGTGAATGCTGTGTGATAAGTCATGCTGTGTTGGTGTCACATATTCTCACATTTTATGTGATGGAGACACTTCATCTCTATGATGCTCATAAAAACAACCTATAGCTCCAATCTAGCCATGATAAAACTTCGGAGACTCAAATTGAGGGACATTCTACAAAATGCCTGAACCATACTCTTCAAAATTCTCAAGGTTATGTAAACAGGAAGATTGAGAAATTTTCACAGACTGGAAACTAAGGAGACATGATGACTGAATTCAATGCAGTCTCTTAAGTCAGATCCTGGAGAAATAAAAGGATATTAATTAGGAAGCTCATAAAATCTAAAGACGCTGTTTAGGTAATAGTATTATGCCAATGATTTTTTTAAATTTTGCATTAATTTAATAATTTTGGATTACGGTTGTGTAAAATGTTAACATTAGGGGAAGCTAACGGAACATCCCTGGGAACTCTTCATACTATCTTTGCAATTCTTCAGTGAATCTAGCATTATTTAAAAATTTTTTTAAAGTTTAAAATGTCTGAAAAGTATAGTTCTTATATATCAAGTACAACATGTTTATAATTTGAGAAACTTTAAATATATGTCATGGAAATGACCTGAGATGATTATCACCCTGCATGTTCAGGGCTTCAAAGTGAGTTTAGTTTATGCATTAAGTCCTCTAAAGAAAGCAACTATAAATATTAATCAAAACTCTTCTCTGACCTATATCATAATTTAATATAACGTTCTACATTTAGAAGGGAACTTAAATACAATCTTTTCAAATTCCTTGTACAATATTGTAAAGATCTCTTTCAATGCTTACAGACACAGGCATGTGTCATTATCAGACACTCGGTTCAGAAAATCTTTTTATTGAGCTAACACAAATATCAATTTCATTTTTATCCACTATGTCACTCTAAGCTTCTTATTTTGACAGAAAATAAATCAATTAAATAGCTGTAGCACTTGCATGTGCACATCACAAGGGTAAACAATCCCAAGCCTTTTTTGTTTGTTTCAAGAACCCTTGTCACTCTTTAAACAGCATTTAAAAATCTTTATGTATTCCTCACAGTGTCTTACAATTGGAAAGAAATGTATTATACCCATTGCCGTTTGATTGATCAAGATTTAAGAGGAACCAGAGATCTCTTATCTACATATTTTCATTCTGTACCATAACCTAAATTACCATAAGCTCATCACACTATTGAAAAATATTGATGTTGTATACTCAAATTACTTTCACCTATATTTCCTATAAGTATTTTGATCCCACACTTTTGAATTAGTTTTTTCTAGAATGAATAAAGCTTTTTAGTTATTGTCATTATACGATTCATCTTATTGTTTTGCCTTTCAAAATTATTTTGAATAATTACATTCCATTTGTTTCATAATCTTAAAGATAGAATGTTATCAATGCCTTCAGCTGAATCACAGATAATAATAACTGTGGGTGAAGGACAGAATTACAAAATACAACTTGTGCAATTCTCTTCCATGTTAAAGTCTACTGTCTTAGAGTTTACTAAGAATGAACCAGTCTAACAGTGTATGTAGCATACATGCTTCCATTTTGTTCATTAATTTAAGAGAAATAGTATTCAATCCTTTGGTGAAACTCGATATGTCTACCAAATGTGTGTCTGTCTAGTACTGATTACAAGATTATAAAAATATAACTTAAATGTACTTTGTGTTAGAGAATAGATGTTTGTCCCTAGTGATGGAAAATGCTTGTGTGTGTGTGTGTGTGTGTGTGTGTGTGTGTGTGTGTGAATATATTTTAATAACCAAAGCTAGATATTGGGCATGATTGCATCAAAGTGACTGGTATAGATCTATAGAATCTATGCAATCTACTTTCTATCTTTCCAAAGATATAACAACTAATTTTGTCATTTTTAGACTAAAACTTTATTTCACATAATCTATTATTTTTCAAGATCATTGACATTGTTTTAGAAATATATTTTTGTGTCATTATTTTCTTATAAACTTTATAAAACACACTGAAGAGTCTTAGATTATTTTCAAAATGAACATATATGCATCTTAAAGACAATAAAATTTATAAATATTGATGTATAGAAATTAGATTATGTGGATATATCTGTTATATACAATCATTATGTCTGTTATATACAGATTATTGTTATGATCTGAGTTGTCTTGCCAAGTTTATATGTTGAAGACCTAAACCTTAGTATCTCTCAATGAAACTGTATTTGGACATAAGATGTTTAAAGACATAGGTAAGTTAAAATGGAGTAATTAAATGGGGTTAAAATGGGGCTCTAATCCAATATGACTTTTAACAAGAGAAGATTAGGACATAGACACACACAGAGGGAAGATCATATGAAGATACAGAAAGATGATTCCCATGTTCAGGCAAAGGACAGAGGCCTCTGCTTGAATAATAATAATCATCGTCTCAGAGTTCTAGCCTCCGGAATTGTGAGAAAACTAATTTCTTTTGTTAAAGCCACACAATCTGTTGTTTGGGCATAACTTCGTTATGGGCAGCCCTAGTAAACTCATAAATATATAACTAAAGATTATTTAGTTCTCATTTTACAAAGATGGCAATTTTTTTTTCAACTTTTATTTTAGGTTCGGGGTACGTGTGCAAGGTTTGTTACATGGGCATATTGTGTCTCACTGAGGTTTGGTATACAAATGATCCTGTCACCCAGGTAGTGAGGATAGTAACTGATACGCAGTTTTTCAACCATCCCCTCCTCCATGTGAGTGTTTCCCAGTGTCTATCATTCCCATCTGGTTGCCCATGAGTACTCAATGTTTAGCTCCCACTTACAATTGAAAACATGCAGTGTTCGGTTTTCTGTTCCTACTTAAATTCACTTGTGATAATACGCTCCAGCTGCATCCATGTTGTGCAAAGACATGATCTTGTTCCTTTTTATGGCTGCATAATATTTCATGGTGTATATGTACTACATTTTCTTTATCCAGTCCACTGTTAATGGGCATCTAGGTTTATTTCATGTCTTTACTACTGTGAATGCCTTTACTACTATGATGAACATATGCACACAGGTGTCTTTTTGGTAGAATGATTTATTTTCCTTTGGGTACATACCCAGTAATGGGATTGCTGGGTTGAATGGTAGTTCAGTTGTAAGTTCTTTGAGAAATCTCCAAACTACTTTCTGCAGTGGTTGAACTAATTTACATTCCCACCAACAGTGTGTAAGTATTCCCTTTTCTCCACAGCCTCATCAGCACCTGCTGATTTTTGACTTTTTAGTAATAGCCATCCCGACTAGTTGAGGATGGTATCTCATGGTGCTTTTGATTTCAAAGGAGGCAAAAGTTTTGCTGAGAATTACCATGCTATGTCGCATACACATTTTAGTAAAATAGCAAGCACATATGCATACACATAATAGCCTATGGAGGCTGCTCTGTCTACTTCTAATACAAATTTTCAGTTTTGCTTTGATAAGGGTGAGATCACGAGCCACCCAGTGATATCAGGAAAGAGACCCTGCACTGCATCCAGCTGGGTCAGCTCTCCTGCCCCGACTGCTCTCAGTTTGTTCCAGTGGCTCCCTGCTGGAGGTCCCTATTACTAATCAGAGGCATGAGCATTTGAAAGCACTTTCTCAATGTAGCTTTTAACAATGGATTTTTTTATTGGCTTTATTTCCTACATATTTTGCAAAATGCTTGCTATATACTGTATCCTCATTTTACATGATGAAAGTAAGAGAATGATTTTCTTGTTTTCTCTAACCTCTGTATTTTGATTTTGTATTTAACTCTTCCTCATTTTCCCACCTTCATTCTCTGTCTTTATCAATGTTTTAATGCTGCAGTGGTGCAACAATTATTTAATACCACTTTTGTGGAATAATTTTGTGTTTGAAGTCATCAATATCAAGACATATCATTGTGACATCAATGGTCAGTCAAATATTCCTAAGAACTTGACTACCCAACCTTGTGACAACTTTTTGATGACTTCTCCTTTTCAAATATTGCCTAATACTCATAAACATTTTGTTATTTTGTTTATGTCAAAGGTGGACACAAAATAATAAGCATGTCTGCTGTTTTCATTTACAGATTCTTTTCCTTGTAGATGAAAAGAGATGGTTGGTTCCTCAGACTAGCATAAGACTGTCTTCTGATCATCGGCAAATACTAAGCACCAACTTTTTATTACCCTGAGTCACCTTTGAACAGTATCTTGACTATAATCATGAACTAGATGCTATTTCAATGTAAAGCTAAAGTAAAAAACACTTATTTAAAAATCTATAGGTGATGTACTGTGGAGCGCATAATTGTTTAAAGTAGCATAGTAAAAAAGAGCTCTTTTATCTGCTAACGGGTAAAAAATGGGTTGGTGAAGGTTGCTCTAGCATCCCTGGAAACCAGTAGTTCTCAATGCCAGAAACAATGCATTAACTTTTAACGTAAACTATTTTGGAGTCCTTTGAGAACTCTAAGAACTGCTATATAGCCATTGGATTATATATATATATGGCAGTTCTTGGAATTCTCAAAGAGTGTGTGTGTGTGTGTGTGTGTATGTGTATAGCAGTTCTTTGAGAGCTCAAATATATATATAGAATATATATATAACAGTTGGAGTATATATATACTCACATAGAATATATATATTCTATATAGAGAGAATTACATTATCATATGTAAGCATAAGCACATATTATACATAATTACATAAGTTATAGACATGTATACATATAATTACATATTCTATAAAGTTATATATTATATTATAATATATAAAACTTTCATTAGAATCGTTACTATAACTTACCTGAACAAATATGACATGTGTGACTGAAAACGATTCACCTCCATGGCAAATGTGGCACACATGATGGACAGGGAGAGAATAGAGCTCCACTGTCTCTCACCTGTGATCTATCCTGCCTCTTTGTAATCTTGACATTAACCTTACTTGCTAAATTGGGGGAAAACAACAAATGGCACTTTGGTTATCCTCTCTTTGGGAGTCTTCCACCTAAAAAGGAGGCTTCAAATATCAATTGGCTGATATACTCTAATGGCTGCTATTTCCTAAGCAGATGCCACTGAATTTCATATAATTACCCTGACTCTACTATCCATAATGATTTTTAAGCCACTGATTCTGAGCTATCCATTTTGATTTTGATGGAAGTGAGCTCATCTTGAAAGGGATGTTGACAAGCAATGGAATAGGAGAGCTCTTTTATCCACATATACTAAATAAATCACTGGAGTTGAACTTGAGCTGAACTCTAACGAATGTTCATCTGATTCTGAAATGAACTATATTGAATCATGATGCCACAGAATCACAACTTCTACAAGAATCTCAGCTCTCTGACGTCAGTGTGTTGTCCCACAGCCCTAGGCACCTGCTGAGGTAGGCTTGGGAAGGAGGACTAGTGCAGAATCACGGACCCATTTCACCCACTACATGAAGTCATCCCAATGAGAATAACATTCCTGAAAGGAACCCTCTTGGATGTATCTGAGCCAGGCACTGGAATGATGCTTTGAATAATTATGATAATGCTATCTTTTTTTCTAAAAGAGTTGTTTCTAATCTTTTTTGTATTTAAGTTAGTAAACATACAATTTATATCTGGGTTTTCTATTCTTTTAGATATTAAATTCATTGGTGGCAGAAACCATACTATTTCAAAGAAAAAGTGCCCCCCGAGGCAAGGCTCTTGTGGCGGAAGAGTTGTTGGGCATTGTAGTTGGGTTCTTCCTGCGAGCCACGGTTGCATGCTGAAATATGTAGACAAAACTCAAATGTCTGTCAAGCATGCTCATAATTATATTTTAAGGTATAGTTCTGAGGTTTTCATATCACATTTTTAGGGCTGCCTATTAATCCTTCTGCTTCATAATGCTACTGAAACAGTTTGTATCTTACAATTTTAGTTTGAATAGTTAGGCTTTAAAATTTTCTTTTAACTCTGCAACAAAAAACCCTTTTGCCATTGTGTAGAAAAATACAATCTAGTCAGGTGATAGCTGTATCAGTTTATAAATCTTAACAGAACACCCAGGAATACCATATTCAAAGAAGGGCCTCTGCATGTCTCCCTTGCATCACATTCTGTTTAAGTGAGGCAATGGACAAAACTTCCTTTCAACTCCCTGCAACATTAGCCCTGGCCACTCTGGGCCATTTGGAAGAACCTTCTTTTCTCCCCACTGATTAGTGCCTATTATGGTTTTCTGGACAAGAGCAACTTTGTTTATACTACTCAAATTGTTGCCTTCGTACAAATCTCCACCCCTTTACCCAGGTCCTCAGCCTGCCCATGTGGCTTCACACAGAGGGCTGTCTCACCCTGCCCTGCTCTTCCCCACACCCACCCAGCTGCAAGAAAGACATGAACTCACCCTCCACTCCCTTTCCGAGTTCAGGCAGCCGAATCCTTACGCTGTCCTGGTGCCTCCTCAGTGTTTTCTAAGAGCACAACTACAAACACCCATCAAACTCACCAACGTCAGGGCATTCCAGACAAAAAGATAAAACCTGTTGCAGATTTTTTCATTCTGGGTATTACAGTCTTATATAAAATTCAAGGTTAATGTTTGAAAATTTGTTTGAACCAAAACAAAAATAGAAAATTTAAAAAAAAATTTTAAATAGATACTCAGTTGTACTACTTTTTTCAGCTTTAAGAACCCAAGTATGGCCCAATGAAAGGTAATTAACATAAGTTTGAGATGAGTTTTAGGGAAAAACATCCCCTCGCATTTAGGGAACATGTGCGCTGACTGGGTATTTGGTTATGCTGAGGAATTATTGTTATACTTTTAGAAATGATAATGATATAACAGTAATGTTCAGCAAAAAGAATCTCTTTTAGATACACATAATGTAATGCCTACAGAAAACTAGAATTACATGTGCAGAGTTGTAGAGTTTGATGCAAGATAATCAAAGAATGGGAATAGGACCAGGATTTAGACAAAACTGAACAGGACAATATGTGGTTAAATTTTTCCAAATGTAAATAGATTTTTAAAATTTCAAAATTTCTCTTAAATATGACCAGCCAAAGAGAGTATTAGAAGGAAAAATTACAGGCTTATTTCATGGATGAACTAAAACTTTTGTAATCTAATCGATTAAATGTAAACTAATAGCAAACATTATTAATCAATGTGTAAAAAGCTTAATATGTCATCCATTATCTCTATTTTATGATTCTAGGTTTCTATTTGTTTCTACAGATAAAATCCTCCCACCCCTTCTTCTATGTGATGATTTGACCTGAAGTTAACTTTCTAACTCTGCTCCCTGGTAAATTGATATAGTGGTATGTCAGATACGCAGCTAGGCCACATGACTCCTAGTCAATATCACCCTTGAGCAGTAGATTGAACCTGGACAGGGAGAACCATGATAGCAGCTGTGTCCCTGGGCCTCGCTGAGGGCAATGACTCTTGGAACTGGCTGATCCCTTCTGGGAACACTGGTAATTATACCTATGAACCTATAAGCCTGTGCACAAGAGCTACTGGCACTTTGGGGAATGAGAGTTTTAGTCAAGGTGACTCCCACATCTCTTTTCCCCATCTGAATCTCATTTTCTTGGCCCTAAACTATACTGTTCTGTGTACTATGCAAGATCTTCTCATAACAACTATGGCTTCTATTTTATTTGGCTTAAGAAAACAGAGCATGTTGGACTTATAAATTATATGTGTGCATTTTTTTTTTTTTTTTTTGTGAATGCAGTGCCCCACTACCACAAATTATGCAGTCAAGTTTCCCATATTTAGGGACATCGCAGGGGTCAGCACATCCGGAGTGCAATGGATAAGCCTTGCCCTGGGAAAACCACCTTCGTGATCATGGTTATCTCCCCTGCCAGGTAAGTATGCTTCACCATTTTCTTAATTTAGGAAAAATATTGTTCTACCATGATGTTTATTCTTGAGCTTTTTAAGTGAATGTCATAAATTATCTTATATTGTACCTTTGAATGAATGAATTTCCAAAATAGTTCATTTCATAAATCAGATAAAAAATCTTTGAACTAATTTTGAAATTAACTGAGCTTATTTTCTGTTTGAAGCAACTGATGACACTAATTTACACCTGGCAGCATTTAACTATTAGCAAAAGTTTTCTCTTATAACAGAATGAAGATAACACAGAAAGTGACAACGTCAAGTCAGACCTGTAGGACTCAGAGATTTTACTCAATAGCAACGTTTACTAATTCAAGGAAAAAGATAACTGTAAGACACAGGTGAAGCTCTGTGACCCACTCAGGTTCTCACTTTGCTTCTTGACTGTGTGCCAGAAATAAGAGTCTCTCCATGAGCTCTTGCCCTCAGCCTTTAACTGCTTGCCAATTGTCACCAGTTGCTGGTGGTGAGCTCCCTACTGATATACTGTTTCTTTGTTAAGCATGAGAGATGACTTCAGGATCATGAAAAATCTTTGCAGAAGGGATGAGTGCATTTAAGGAAATTATGACCAGCTAATGACATCCACAAGTCTGAGCACAAGGTGCTATCTGAGACTGAACAAACACAGAGTTTTTCTCTTGGTTCCCTGAAACTCCTCCAACTTACTCTCTAGCTGTACAAAAACTCTGTGCTTCTTTCTGTTAAGGCAGATTTGTGAGATCTTGCCCCATCCCACCATCTTCTTGCTTTGGCGAAATTGAGTAAATCTTTTTTTCCAAGCACCTGTATGTCAGTAGGTTTGCATCAGCTGTACATTGGCTACACAAGCTTGAACTTGGGGTTTTACAACAACACCTGGATAGATTCTCCTGAGGACATTGACTTTACAAACACCTACCTTCTTTCCTGCAGCCTTCAGGGCTTGCAGAAGCAGCCAGTTCTTCCCTGGTGAAAGCTAGGACCACCTTCAAGCTGGAGGTCGTGGCTGCAGAGGCCTCTACCCTACAAAGCATTAGGTGTGCTCCTAGAGAATGGACCACTTCTTCCCAAAGCTGACAGGACCATAGCTAGGGGTAACACCCAACATCAGCTAACGCAGAGAATGACGGACTTGAAATTGACTGTACGTCAAAAGGGAAACTTACTACTAGAGTGGACTTTAGAAGAGATGGCCACGTTAAATTCACGTGGCAATGCTCCAGTTCCCTTGGAAGACGTCAGAAGAAAGGCTGACAATTGAGAAAAATGGGAATTCTGGAATGGACATATTGCATAAGACCAGAAAACTCACCTAAGTTTTGTGTTGTCTGGGAATGCCCAGAAGACACATTATTCACCAAGGCCATTCAGAATGCTTTGGAGAGGCAGGCACCAGAATTACTAACAAATTCGGTCATAACTGTCCTCTGCATGCCACAGCTGATAGTAAAAAAGAGAATCACAGTTTTGCGCTCAAATATACATAAAGATGCTCCAAAGCATTAGAGGCTAGGTGCAGCTCTTAACTGCTGGAATCCAGAAAGCGGCAGTTACCACAGTGACCAGCAGGTCCTTTGCTTACTTTTTAATTTTATACATGTATTTTTTTTCTGTTGAGTGTTTTGGGTTCCTTGCACACTGGATATTAGTCCCTTGTCAGATAAATAGTTTGCAAATATTTTCTCCCATTCAAGTTGTCTCTTCGCTCTGTTAATTATTTCCTTTGCTGTGCAGAAGCTTTTTCCTTTAATATAGTACTGGCTGGGCACGGTGGCTCACTCACACCTGTAATTCCAGCACTTTGGGAGGCCGAGATGGGTAGATCACCCGAGGTCAGGAGTTCGAGACCAGTCTGACAAACAAGGTGAAACCCCGTCTCTGCTAAAAATACAAAAATTAGCTGGGTGTGATGGCAAGCATCTGTAATCCCAGCTACTTGGGAGGCTGAGACATGAGAACAGCTTGAACCCAGGAGGCAGCAGATGCAGTGAGCCGATATCGTGCCATTGCACTCCAGCCTGGGTGATGGAGCGAGACTCCGTCTCAAAAAAATAAAATAAAATAAATAAGATAAATAAATATATATATAGTCCCATTTATCTATTATAGAACAAGAAATTGTTTCTATGCACAGAAACATGGAGAAATCTTAGGAAAAAAATAGAGCTGAGAGGAAAAAAATAGAGCTGAGTGAAAAAAGTTGGGGATAGACAAAGGTATTGTTAATACTACTTACATAAATTTGGAATACACATAAAGAGCAGTACATGTTTTATTGGAAAGGCTGAAATGAAATAGTAACATCAAACACATTAGGAGGTTTGCATGGTGAAGGAAAGGGATGGAGCTGAGAGAACAGAGGAAAAGGGAAAACGCAAATTAAGGAAATGGAGAGAAGTTCTTCATAGACAAGTGATGGGTGCTGCCTCTTCAGACTGAACGAAGTGATCATTTATCCTGTGTTTTAAGACAGAAACAAAACACAATCTGACTAAGTGGTGTGGTGAGGAGCAACTCAAGCTCATTAACTAGCTTGAAATTCGTAGTAAAATTCATGATGATATATCATTCCACATCTGCCCAATTAGGGGAAAGGAAATAGTCTGACATTATCAAGTGGTGGTGAATATGTGGCAAACTGGCACTCACATACTCTGTTTTTAGTAAATGTAAATTTTATTTAATACTTTTATTTTAATTTAATAAGAATTTTCATTTTGAAAACAGTTTTGAATAGAACAATTTTCTAGTTTCATCAGCAAAATAAACGTGTTTTCAATAAATATCAGAAATATGCATAATCTTAGTGATTTTAACATTCATTTTTACTCTCAAAATCTTACCAATTGGAAGATAAAGTATGTGGTCAATTTTGCTTTGAGTTCTTAGGAAGGCATATGTGAGTTATTCATCCCAGTTTTTTTTTTTTTTTGGTGGTTATCAAGGAATTGAAGGCAAACTAGGAACATGTAGGAAAACGTTGCAAAGCAGTTTGCAATTTACCTCGTGTATTAGTCAGGCTTCTTCAGGGATTGGCTCACCTCATGAAGGATGAAAAATCCGGAGGTCTACAATAGCAAGCTGGAGACCCGAGAAAGCTAGTGGTGTAGTTCCAGTCTGAGTCCAAAGGCCTGAGAAATAAAAAGAGCCAAAGGTGTAAGTTCTAGTCTGAGGGCAAGAGAAGACTGATGTCTCAGCTCAGCATTCAGGCAGGCAAAGTTCTCTGTTATCCAGGCTTTTGTTCTAGTCAAGCCTTCAACTGATTGGATGAGGCCCACACACTTTAGCTGCTGTGTCAAATGTATCTACTGATTCAAATGTTAATTTCATCCAGAAACACCCTCTGAGAGACACCCTATGTTTGACCAAATATCTGGGCACCCTGTGGACCAGTCAAGTTGCCACATAAAATTAACCATTACAATGTCAAGTATTTGAAAATTTACGTATTTTATGACACAGAAAGTCTACTACTAGATTTATAACCTAGAATATGTGCACCAAGCAGTTCAACTCCTCATCAACAGAAGAACACATAACTACATTGAGATATTAACATACAATAGAATATTGTAGGCAGTGGAAATGAATAAATAGATGACCTCAACCAGCATGGTTGAATCTCAAGTATTAAATACTGGAGAGAAGTCACAATACAAGGCATACAAAGTGCTTCCAATTTGAAATATATATATATATCAAAACAGGCAAGATTTTCCACACAAAGAGAGGAAAGGAATAATAATACAAAGAGATGTATTAGCAAAGCCAGTTCAGGAACAAGATCACCATGGTGAGAAAGGGAGAAAGATGACAGGAGTCAAGACAGGCTTAGGCCCATGTGTGGAGAAGAGGTATGAGTTGTTTTTCAGCCTCAGGGACAGGAACATGACGTTCTTTTATTATTGTTTAAAATATGCATTTGTTTTATGAGCCCTTATGAGCCTGTGCTACGTTATATAAAACTTTTACAAAATGGAATTTGGAATACCATGTTAGATTATCTGTGGGGCTTTTTAAGAATCAAAACTTGTTAAAATCTTCATGTAATACTGTTCTGCTTATCTTTAAGGAATTTTATATCTAAGTGCACTACAAGCAGGCTATTTACTAACAAGAACAAAATTAAGGCTCAGTGTGGGCAGTGTCTGTTACTCAGTTCCATGATGAAAATCCCCAGGTAACTCTGATCCTGGCCTCTAATCTGCAGGAGAAAAAACTAGAATGGTGAGATCTTCAGTACTGCTTCCTCCAGTGCAAACACCACGCACTGAAATTACATTACTCTTCCCATTCTAACTACTTTAACATAGGGTCTCTTTCCACATCTATGATGTTAAAACATGAAATCCCACACAGAAGAATGGGAATCGACCCTACATAACATTCATCTAAGAGGCTAGAACAAGCTGTGGCCCACCAGTGACAAAATGGCAAAGGTGCCTTGTTGTCGAAGAGAGAAAGAAGTCCTTTCACTTCGCCAATATTCTGAACTTCGCACAAACTATGTCTTAGCACAAGGATTTTCTTAGTTATTTTAAGCGCCATTATTAGAGATTTATTAGTCATGGTGGGAATGGTATCGGTTAAAATGGAAACACGTTTAGAAATGTAGACCTTTTCAAAACCAGAGATCTTTTGAAAGACATGGAATGATATGTTATAATACACAAAAATGTATTTGTAAAACTGTTATATTCTGTATTTCCTATATTTTATTATACATTCTCTAGAATCTGTTGCAATAGAAGTATATTGGCTAACTCTCTAGACTATATTTTATAAAAGCCATTTTAGGAATATAAACACATCTGAGGCCACAGGATACATTTTAGAAATTCTAAGTAAGTGTAAATATAAAAGTCTATTACGGGCTTATCACCTGAACATTTAATCATGAGAAAGAACAACTGCATGTTTACTTGGCAGTTCTGAATTATGTCCACTGTTGTTTTGGCCCTTTTCCCATTGAGAGGCAGGGTCTTGGTTACTGGACCAATAGAACAAGGAAGTGACATTGACATTTTCCAGTCCTGGCCCTGAAGACCCGGCAGCTTCCACTTTCACTCTAGGTGTGCTTCTTTGACTCCCAGTCATCTTGCCAAGGGCAGCCCCATGTGCCTGGGAAGAGACCAGACCAGGATTCAGAGCTGTGTCTTTCCGGCTCCACATGTGCCTTTACTTCCTAGTCCTACTCTTTCTTCTGAGCTACAGTTCCTCTACTTGAATCAAAACTGAAAATGGCTAAAATTGGACTCATTAACTTGTTTTATTCTTTCCCTTGTAGGATCTAACATTGTGATCGACACCATCATCCAGCCCATCATTCAAATCTGAAACTTTGGAGATGTTGTCAACAACTTCTCATTCAGTTTCACCATCCAATCAGTCATGGAATCCTGAAGATCTTTAACTTCCTCCACATGGCCCAAATATCTCCTTTCCTCTCTCTTCCAATTTTGTCTTTATTCTCATTGTTCTGTAATTATACAATTTTCCTACTGATTTCTAGAATGAAAAACTGCTGGATTCATTTCCATTATTAACATTCTTCCATGTTTGTGTGTCTTTAGGGATAACAACCAAGTCTTCTCAGAACAGCACTATAAAGCAGTATAATGTCAAAGGGATCTGAGATCAAAGCTTTGTTCTAGATAACAGACAAGATTAGATCTTGGCACTGTTAACACAAACGGAGGCTGATGAAAGAGAAATAATCTGAGGAGGGCATAAGATTGCAAAGAAGGAAAAACAATGCTAAAACGTTAAAGTATAAATAGCAGTACTGATAAAGCCTACGAGGTGGTGGCCTAGCTCCAGATAGTCTTTTGTTTAGCAGAATACTTTGATGGACCAGTTCTTTGAGGGAAATTATATCACAGAGCCTAATCAAAAGATGAATAAAGATACCACTTTCCAGAAGCCAAGTTTTGAATAGCTGGTCTTTGAGGGTGAGTGGTAAGCAGACTAGAGAGGTTAAATGGTGAGGTGAATGCCAGGTGTGATCCTGGGAGATGATTCATGGACTCATCCTGCAGGACCTGGAGAACACAGCCCTGTGAATGTCCAGTAAAAGGTACATGTGGGCACCTGAATCTGGCAGTATGATTTTTCCCTACACACATTGACTTAGACCCTAAGAAGTACGTTGCAGTACCATTCAAGCAATAGTTTTAGCTCTTTCTTTTATCAACCCCCAAAATAATAATTGGGCAGCTGAAGTGTGTGCAGTTCTGTGCTGGAAGCTTTGAGAAATGCCCAAAACAATATGTTCATGGAATTTATGGACTTGCTGACCAGGAGTTCTCTATAACTTTTGTTAAAACCAACAATCTATGTTTCTACATATTTTCAGCCATTCCCATATTTGATTGACAATAGATATTATTCCTAGATGGTCATGAGTTAGGTGTCACAAGGAAGAAAAATGGATTTGTATGAATATGAGTGTATTTCATGAATAAAAAATATTTATTAATGATAATATTAAAGTGACAAATATAATTTTACTACATAAATTTCCTGTATATACAAGTAAAACACATGCATTAATACTTTTTAGTATATTGTTTGAAATATGCTTCTTTTGCACAAATGTTTTAATCAATTTGGTTAATTTGACAAGTCTTGAAATATCAAGGAATGGACAATTTTGTTGAAAATACCTTTAGAAATTCATAAAAACCAGCAAGATGCTTTTGCCTAGTGTGCCAGATTTTTCCAGTGCTGAATTTTAAAAGGTTGTTAAGGTTGCTGTTAGATGAAGTTTCCTCACACTATCTAAAAATAGATTATATACATTGCCTCTTCAAGTTCCGAACATATTATTTTCCCCCAAGAACTTAGAGGACAATCAAATTCAAATAAAAATTTAAAAAGCACATCAAAAATCATCTTGTTCACTGATTCTCTTTGTTCTGAATAAAGGACACTCTTGTCTATTACTTTGGCAGGGATTTTGAGAATAGCCTCTGAAACACTTCTTTTCAGAGAGAAATACACACACACACACACACACCCCTAGTATACTCACCCGCCTTTTTGCAATATATCTTGTGTTTTGCTTATCCATAGAGCTTTTCATTTTAACATCTCTGAAATACAGATAAGACACACAGTCAAGGGTGCCTGGCAATCACTCTTGGCAGGGGCGCATTTTCCATATATGCTTACAACCTCTGAGACCCATGACCCAGGCTGTCCTCTTCCACGCTGTACTGCTAGGTAGGAACTGAGAAAGCTATGTGGAGAATAAGCAGGGCCAGCCCGGAAGGGCAGGCCGTCCTGTGCAAGAAGCCTGGCCTATGGGGAGCACTGCTTTGCATGGACCTCACTACACTCTGGGGCTCAGCCACAGAGGGGCAGTATACCTGTTTTTCCCTCTAATACATACAACACAGCCTATTGGAGCATTTCCATACTAGCCCCAAATGTCAAAAAACATACTTTAATCTCTTTAATCTCTGAGCTTAAATTTTGGTTTTACTTTAACTCTGTGATCTTGGCAAGTTACATAACCTTTTAGTCCAAATGATTGCTTATCCATAGAATGGCAGTAGTCATCCACTGTATGGATTTTTGTAAGATTTTTGGTACAATGCAGATTAAAATTTATGCATAGTGGCTGGACCATAGTAGGGGATAATATAAGCCAACTGTTGTTATAATTTTTGTTCTTAGTTACCACCATAAAATCTATTTTTAATAATTTCAAAAATTATATCCAACGTTGTCTTTGATAACATCTGCTTTCAACACTTATGATATGTCTTCAAACTCACTAATCATAAAAGATTTAACATTCCAGAAGCCCATCGGCCGGATATATAAGTCTCTAAAATATACTTAAAATAATCTCCCTTCTAATGAGCCAAGTAAGAGTATTAGGAGTATTGTGATAAAGAATTGGCAAAAAGATTGATATCAAAGTGGAAGTTTTTATTTGACTGCTCAAATACAATGAACAAATGATTTATTTCTTTGATGTAATATGAAAAGTGGCCAGAGCCCTTTGACGACAATGAAGAACAGTGACCTCACCATTGTACATGCAGCCTATTCCCCAGTAATTAGACAAATCATCCGTTTTTGTTTACTTTGCCTCATATTTTCTGCTTTGACATCAGAACTTGATCCATGTCCAAGTTTCCAGTTTTTTTTTTCAAACTTTCGAAACTGAACATTCAATATGTTCCTCTTGTGGTCTGTCCTAGCTGTCATAGAGTACTTTACTCATCACATCAGCTGAAGAAGATCACACCATTGATGAAAGCAATCATACAACCAACACTGTGGCATAGAAATATTAATCTGACTTCTGTTTATTAGATATGCCAGAGGGCAGAGATAATGGAAACAAGTATATAAATTGGAATGCTATTTCAATAGTTTAGCTAGTATATATTGGACTTGCTACCATAATGAATATGATTGTTGAGAGATGGGCACAGGTATAAGAACTGCTCTCAGGAATAATAACTGATATTAGTTGATTTGATAACAGAAAAGTATAAAATCTAGTAGTGAAGTTTGGAAAATGATACAGTTAATATAAAACACAATTTAAAATTGGGAACAGGTTTGATAGGTCTGGAACATTCTCGATTTATGATCAGGTTATCATAGAAACGAATAGGAAGTGATTAATATTGAGACTAGTACTTGAAAGAGAGAACAAATATGTAAGTTACTGGTAAAGAATTTTCCACATAGAGAGTGGTTCAGAAAAAGTAGACAGCACAGCATCAAAGAAAGAAGTTTGAAAATATACTTTCTAAGAAGTCTGGTGAAGGAGCTAAGAGAAATACTCAAAAAGTGACAGAAACCTGGCTGTCCCATGTCCCATGTCATGTAAATCAAAGAAAGGGCAGAGTTCAAAAGAAATATTCTGGCATTGGAGACTGTCATATAATGAAGATACAATGCAGTAAACTGAGGAATGGAAAAAGCCACCGGATGTATCTAATATGTTTACTACGGGTTTTCAAGAGAACAGTTTTTGTAGCCAGGATTGAGCAAAAGCCTGGTTGAAAGGACAAAAGGTGTAAAACTGGAGAAGGAGGTGGAAAATTAAAAGAATTTGAAAGAGTTGCAAAAATGCCACCCTAAAATATGATGCTTTGCTGTGCTGATTACTTGGAACTGAGGGCACTTTGGAAACAGCAAACACAGGCAGTGCAGGCAGAGGCTTTCTCTGGGCTTTGCTCATCTGTCCAAAGAAGGGTCCTCCCAAAGGAACTCAACTGTCATGAATACCCTCCCTTGGCATTCAACCAGGAAAGATTAAAGGACCACAGGAGAGAACATTAGAATTTCACCCCATGCCCATACAATCATTTATTCCCCCTAAAGCTGCAGAGACTTTGTATCTGCATAACAGGACAACATTTGTGCCCCGTACCTTTCCTCCCTTCACCTTTCGATAACTTGTGTTACCACCACCCGCCAAGAACCCCACAATTCTATGCCTCTCAGCTCAGGATGCTATATAAGCTTCAATCATCTGACCATTCTTTGAGTCTCATATATTATGGAATTCTCATGTGTACATAATTAAAATATTTTCCCTATTAATCTGTCCCATGTCAATTTAATGTTAGTGTAGCCAAAGAACCTAGGAAGGTAGAAGGAAGCCGTTTTTTACTTTAGAAAGCAATCTTGGTAAAGAATAAAGGCCAGAATAAGAGTGAAAGT